>NC_090922.1:1177838691-1182638691 GCF_040938575.1 Ambystoma mexicanum
CAGTCCTTTACGAAAGGCAGGGACTTCCTAAGCAATGTCTCTCTTTCAGTGTCGATCAAGAGTCTCTCCACTAGGATATATCCTGCTGTACAGTTCACATGCTTTAATGATCCAAACAATGAATACTTCAGGTCCCCTGCCGTCGGGCTTAGACCTTTCTCTTTTCCTTTTGGCGTGGACTTCCCTCAGTCGGGCTAAAGTCTCACAAATGTCTCACTAAAGGCTCCCATAGATCGGGCACAAGCCTGTTCACCTTAATGATCAACAACAAGTTTGAAGCCTTTCAATTGTGTAAAGGGGATTTGTGGTGACCTTTGCATGACCACTCCGATTTTAGTTCATTCAGTTCTGCACTTTCACTCAAAGACACCTCATCAGAGTCCTTCGACTGGGCACCCCAGGTGCTGGAGTACTCCGTGGCAGCTTATCCTTGAGTCTTATTCTGTACCTCGGCAACTCCCTCTTGCCACTGGGCCTTCACTCGCATCTCTCAATATGGGCCTTTCAAAGAGCTGTTCATGTTACAACAATCTTGCTGCTCACAGCCTTCGCTTCAAAGCACACCAGTATCTTGCAATTTCTTCCAACTCACGGGTTACACGAAACTGCTTCATCGGCAACTCCGCCCCTCTTGCCAAGGATGATACTCTGGTGGCTGTAACTCTACTCTACCTCCAGATGACGTGTAGGAGGGCGCTAGATATCCTGCAAAGATTTTAAAGCTTCGCTCAGTATTCTTGCTGCGTTTTGCTTGTGCAGTTTTATCAACCATTCGGAGAAAGTTGATCACCATACAATGGGGTAAAGGGCTCTCCCCTCTTCGGGTCTGCCACCACTCCTTTGCAATACTGTTGCCACCATGGAAGTTTTGCTCGTCCGTGCCTTTTACCTCGCTCGCTGTGCACTCCCATGCTCCGCCTTTTATCCCAGTTGGGAAGGATAATGGGATTCAGGTGTGAATCATTGTAGGCAAGTACCTGGTCTTGCCTGACTCTGATGTCGCAACATATTAAACAGACTCGCTGGGTGTGAGACTGCATTCCCCCAGAGCACTTCCTCTGTGTATGAGTGTGTGTGTGTGTTAAATGGGGGGAAGTAAAGTTCCTAGGTAATAGGATGGGGAATCAGGGAAACAAAAGCAGTAAAACCATGTCTCACTTCCAGATGCCTCACTCCTACTCCCCATGGATCCCTCACCCAGGTGATACTCCCGCACTGGTCCACCCCCAGGAACTGGATCCAAAAGTGATGGCCCTCTCCTGGATGTCAGATCCCAAGGGGCTAAGTGGTGAGGCACCTTTGGGTTTCTCATAGTGCACAGATGGAGTGCTATTACAAGAGGAATCTTCTGTTTCCTTGCAGTTAGTCTGAAGTTTTGGAGATATGGGGCACCTTAGGCCAATGTAATTCCAGGATAGGGGCTTGTAGAATAAATCTCAGGTATTTGATACACATAACACTGGTGGCAGTTTTATTTATTTTGATATTGAGTTTGTCTTACCATCCTTTCGAATTTTGTTTTTGCCTAGGGGCTCTCCTTTCGGCATGCCAGTATATGTGTAGGGAAATTTGACATTATCTCACTAAAGTGTAGATGGGTGTATTGCGGAAAGCTATATTTGTGTACGGTTTGAGGCAGGTTCCTTTGAATTTCGAATTCTGGTTTTGTGGATTAAGTTGTCATTCAACCATGAGATTTGTTGATATAACAAATTGATAGGGATATGATAGTAATTGCTACATTCATTCTATTATTGTTACAGATATATGAGGGTTCTTCCCTGATGATGGGACTTGTAGTACTAAAACGCATAGGATTTATGGCAACATTTAATCAACATATACTCTCATATATGGTTTGAAAGTGTTATGTGTGATACTATGAACTCTGTGTTAGATTACTTTGTTTAAAATCACAAGCACTGTTATTTATGTTTAGTTGGACACTATAATACAAAGCGAATTGACAGGTATCATCACTCTGGTACCTGTATTATTTTTGTATTTTTTTTTAACTATAAATGTGTTTTTCTACTTGTGTTGATTTGTACATATAATATGTGATTATGAATATATAAATATGGCAAAACATGAACAGTATCACTAGTATTGTTTTGTCCCATCATCTTGGCCTTTACATCATCGGCTCCCCTGCCAGTGTTTACTGCACTGTCCTTCTGCCACTGTTTCAGGGGATACCATATTGTGTCATTGAGAGTACTTTCAAGGAGATACTGGGTTTCCAACCTCTCAGTGATCTCTTGTTGGGACTCCTCTCAGTGTCATGCTAACTGTGGCCAAATCCAACTGTTCATAATATCCCATCACTTTGACAAGGGGTAAGTGGTACCTGGTCCTTCACTGCATGACACTCTGGGGGGCAGCCAGTGTGGGTGTTGTGGCTGGGTAAGGTGCCACTGTGTGGGGTGTTTTCATTGCATTGGCGTGAGCTGGGCTGATCTGGCTCCATGGGCACAAGGACACGTCGTGATGGGTGTCTGATAAGTTCTTCTTTGCATTTGTTGCATGGCACTCAGGGGGCACATATTGCTGTGGAATTGGGTGCATGGATGTGTTGCCTGCCCTGACCTTGTGTTGTTTTCTTTACAGAGGCATTCTGCTGGGATAGATGGTTGCTGTGATTGAAGGGGCTGGTGCTGGTGTATACGTGTACAGAAGTCATTGTCAGAGTTGTGTGGTTTGCAGGCCTACAGAGTGGGACATCCATGCATTCCAGGGTACACCTGGTGCAGACTCACAAGGGAAAAAGTGAGAGGTGAGATGTGCATCTTTATTGCAGTGCGCTTGCATTTCTGAAAATCTGCATGACTATTTTGATGAGAATGTGTATTGTGAGCATACTTGTCAGGAAATGGGCAGCCACTCGACTGGTATATTGTTGTCGGACATGCATAAGGGCTCCTTGCTAATTTTCATTTTGTACTGTGCCTTCATACGTATGTTCTCGTGTGTGTAGTTTGTGGGCTATGTGCTGAATAGTGGTTGGTGTCCATGTGATGGTGGTCAATGTTGCTTGTGTTGTGTGCTTTTGGTTGGACCTCATGGACATGGTCGGTTACAGTTGCTATGACTGGGTTGGTGATTTGTGCACATCCCTACAGATTAGTGATGTATCAGACAGTTTTACACCCAGCTAATTGGCAAATACATCAAAATGAAAATGGGGGGTAAACATACTTCCAACAAAAACACATGAAAAAGAAATGTGGAATCTTGCGCCCCTGCTTTCACCATCGCATCGATATGGATATGTTTGGCCCAGTAAAGCACGTAGTACCCCAGGTGGTCAATACTTTTTGAATTGCCTGATTGGAAGTAGTAGACATGAATCTTTTGACGCATATATGTGACAAGGTAAACAGGAATATATATGAACAGATAGAATACAGTTTTTATGCTTATACATATTCGTAATGGCTTATGCATTACTCACTTACATTTTTACTCCCTAAAACATATCATTTTGCTCCCAACATTAACGAATAGAGAATGAAATACCCCCAATTACAAATCTTGTTGAGAGCACTGTTTGTGCATGTTATTGTATGTGTAATAGATGCACACAATTTGCCTCTGCCAGACAAACATTGTCAGGGTATTGTTATGGGCACGGAGGATAGGCCCCAATTCATCATTGAATAGCACCTGGGATGTGGCCTCAAGGTCTGTGCTCCACAGGGGCAAGTTTTTAGGTGAAGCATATTTGCACCAGCTGGGTGTGTGCAGCATCTCCACATGTCCATTGGCCAGCCAAGGGTAAGGGTGGTGCCTGTGGCTGAGAGCAGTGCCCCACCTGCATTTCCACTGGTATGCCCACCGTGGGGCGACATTGTGCAGTACACATGCTGTCACTAAGATTTTACAAACTACTGATGGGGCATATAGCAAAGCCTCACCAGAGTGGTCAAGGGAGTGGAAACATGACTTGAGCACTACAAGCGTATGCGTATGCTCCACTATGACCCTTTTATTTTTATTTTCATTATTTGTATCATGCTCCACAACATACTTCACTGTATCCGGGCACAGATGAATAGAACGCTTCAAAATGAGGTGCTAAGCAAATCATATGCACATGCTATCACTGAACTAGGAGGATCTACAGATGGCTTTTTAAAGCCTTCCTAAACTGAGCCAATGACTGGCAAGCTCTAATCTCCAACGGGAGATGGTTCCAGAGCTTGGGTCCAAAGACTCCAAATCTCCTATCCCCTCTGGAGATGAATTTAGAACATGGGATATTCAACAGCAGTTTGTCTCCTGAGCGCAATGCTCTGGCCTGATGGTAGCAATGGAGTTTAGCGCTAACGTACTTTGGGGAAAGCCCATTGATGCATTTGTAGATTAAGCAGGCTACTTAGAATTGAATTCAGTCCTCTACAGTCAGCCAGTGCAAAGATTTGCGGAGCAATGAAACCTAGTCCCTCTTTCCCAACTGCCCCACCAGTCTAACCGCTGCATTCTGGGCCTTCTGCAGTCTATATATCTGCTTGGCTGGTATGCCAGCCATCAAACTATTGCAATAGTCCAGGTGGGTGTTCGTCATAGCTCCTACAACCACAGTGTGATCTTCTGATGGTAGGGAAGGTAGTACATTCCTAAGAATCCATAGGGAGTAATACATTGACTTGACCTTGGCCCACACCTGGGCTTCACTGCCCGAGAATCTCTTGCCAAACACAACCCATTTTTTTGATTTTTGGGGCGAATTGCAGCCTCTCCCCAAGAATATATGGGGAGAATTATTGCTTCTCAACCGCAACTCTCCCCTTGTTTCCGAACAGGACAATCTCCGTCTTTGCTGCATTAAGTTGTAGCTGGTTCTTGGCCATCCACTTATCAATATCAACCATACACTGGTTAACTCTCCTAATTCTCTTCAATGTTATTCGTCTCAATATAGATTTGAGTGTCATCGGCGTATAGATGTGCTGTATTGTATCTTACCTCAGCTGGTGTGACAGAATTCCAGTATGGCGTCATCATGAACGATGACAAGGGGTAGGCATCTGCAATTTGTACATGATTGTTATTGCCATTTATTGTCATGGTCTGTTGTTCAGTGTGTCACGTACATGTGCGTGACAGTTCATACTCACCGAAGAGTCAGGTGTTACCATATTTTCCAGATGTCAGGTCCCGGTGGAGTAGTGACAGGCGGTATATGTAGCTATAATGCATGCTGCAAGGGAAATTGGCATACACTCCATGATTAGTTCATTAGCATCAGAGACTACCTGCATGTTAATGGAATGCCAGTGCTTCCAATTCTGGTATATGTGCTCCGTCAATTTTGGGTGGAGGTGGTGGCTGCAGCGCAACATGTGTACAGTCAATTGTACCTAGTACGCATGGAAAGTGTGCTACTGCAAATAATTCCTGGCACACTCTCTGCCTTTCCTCCAGTGTTCTGGGGATATATATTTATTTATTTGCTTATACCACACAGCAGTCTGCAGGCATCAGGGTACACATTAAACATCTAACAATACAAACAAACAATTAGCTGATAATGTGGGCATGATAGAAAAGAAACATATTTAAATAATAACGTTTTAAGCCGTTTGCAAAATGCAAAGAGGCTTTGCGTAGTTCAGGTGAGAGTCCATTCCAGGCTATTGCAGCCATCCCGGGAAAGAGTGGCCTGGACACACATTCAAGTGCTGTTATGCAGGCCAATACCTGGTGGAGACAGTGGAATTGTGTGACCTGCAATAACGCGCATACTATGGTAGTGGTATGGTGGAAGGAGTCAGCAGCCAAGAAATGTAGTGGAGTTAGCACTTTTTCAAGGGGGGTAAGGGCCTGGGAGCAGATGGTGGCTGATGCTAGGTCATTTTCCCCCTCCCTCTCCCTTACAAGGTATAGGATTACATAGGGGGAACCAGTACCAAGCATATACCTGGTTATCAGGTATCCCGATCAGCGTGGTGCGTTGTGTGAAAATCCAGGCCCTGGGCATCCTCCTCCTCCTATGGTGTCTGTCTGCACCTGCTATTGCTGGGTTCATCATTACTGTCCACGTTAGTGTGGTGTGCATTGCCCATGTGCGACTGGCAAGCACCACAGACATGCCAGTCGCACATGGGGTGCTCAACGCTCTGACAACACTTAACACATGTAGAGGAAGCAATATCAAGAAAGCTTGTTACTGTTCAGGGCATAGGTGGACCAGACACTGCAGCGCCTGACCCAGGGAAGACATTCAAAAATCATACTGTCCTGACTGTATGCCTGTGATGTACAATATCAAAGTGAAGTGGATTGGGCAGCCACAGTGTGTACCCAACACATGTGCACACCATAGTATGCAGAATGTATGTCACAAGTAAACCCATTTGTGTCCCAGCATGTGTTGTCCACACCCCTCCACACAGGTGCACATATCAATGATGTAATGTAACAATCCACATCATGTGTGGGAAGTCTGAAATGTGTTTTTCCATAACAATAAATCCAAGAGTGCAATCATGAATTAATGTATCTATGTTTCTGCTTTTTACAAAACACCAATAAAATGAAATACACAAATAATTTAATACAAATCATGAGGTGGCTCTACGTCATTGTTAATGGCTGCATGCATGTGTGCAAGAAGGCAGCCTTGATACATTTAAGGGCACAATTAAATCAACTCCCATAGGACAATGCAAACAATTTTGTGGAATCTCTTGATCCATAATGGTCCATAATAGTTGAAGTGACTGTGTGGGTAGATGTCGGGTGAAGGGGAATCCAAATGTACAGCACTCCAGTAGGCAGTATTTAGTAGATCTGTTGTGATTTGTTTCTGATCAAGAATATCATATTACAATACAGATTCCCACAAAATAACATTCCCTCTTCCATGCAGATGCCGATTAGGAAGAACTGTCTTTTCAAATAGTAGACTGAAATTATATTATGAACCTAAGACTGTATGTGGGCTATAAAAAAGCAATATAGTCTGCAGAATTGACAAACGCTGCATTTCAAGGCCCCGGCAGCAATTGCCCACAGCCAATTTCACTGGATGGGTATGAAAAGCTACAGGAGGCCAAGGTGGTTCAGCTACCAACCCAGGGGAAGCAAGAGGTAGGCATATAAGGTGGCACAGAGGACCCACCACGAAGACCAGCCACTGACCATACCTTCGGGCCCAACCAACCCGCTGTCATGAAATGCTGACACACCTTGATGTGCTATGCCCCTACGACACATGGGAGAAAGACATGAGACAATCTGCAGCATATACCAGCTAGCGAAATGTACACAGACATAATTGATATGCACTTTTGGTGAAGGCCTCTGAGCTATCTAAGGAGGTAGCTGCTACCTGACTGACCATGGTGACCATGGCTGAAGAGCCAATAATACCCAAGATGAGCCATGAACAACATGCATGTGCTAAGGGCTACACAGGAAGAAATTAGCAAATTCTGCAATGGGTGTCAACACACAGCCTGAAGACAATTATGTCAACAAATGAATTAACATACATAAATCATTGCAGCAGTAAACAGGATAGTGGCAGCCCTAAGTGTTAGGTGGCTGCCAGTGTCTCTGGTACCATTAGGAGCAATGGTTCCTATGCGTACTTTTTTGGTCCACTTACTGCGGGGAATTGACTTCTGGCAACAGTGTAAAAGAGTTGGCTTTTTTTGGTTTTCATTAATTAATAAAATGTTCCCGGTAATTCCATCTCTGGAAGGAAAATCTGCTGATCAGATTCCCTTTTCATAGATTCCATACCAAAAGCATTGTGTGTACCAGTGCCCTGCTGCATCAGTATTCTTATTTGCAGCACCTGCTCTACCAGTGGCACAGAGCAGGTTGAGGGGTTGCAGCGACAGTCATATATCTGCGGCACAGGGGCTGCATTTAGGGTATGCACCCCTGTTATAAAAAGAAATATATGAAAGGATGGTGTCCTGGTGGCAAGTTACATTGTAAATAAAAGCCATACCCGAGTTTAGGGCATGGTAGCCAACACCTTTCAGAGTTATAAAAGCTGCATCAAATTGATAGCAGACATGTGCCAGTCCTGCAGTCCCAGTTCAACTATGGAAGGATTATGTGTATTCGCCCCATTGAGGTTGGACCTTGCTCTATTGGCAGGTATGTAGCCTTAGGGGATGGCCTCTCTTGTTTCCTTTGTAAGGGCAGGTACACAACACCCCTTTCCATGGACATCCATTCCACAGGACGCTGGCATTGGACCTGGAATCATAGGGCACACCCATTCACAAAATGCTTGGCATCACACCAGGGTGCTGCATATCTAAATGCCTTTGATCCTATAGAGAAGGGAAGGAGGTGTACTTACTGTATACAGGGAGAGTGCTGTACAGTTGAGGGAGGGCTCCACCATCAAGTTTCTCTCAGCCTCTCTCTCCTTTTTGTCCTCTCCACTTCTTCTAGTACAACCACATTGGGTATGATGTACCATTTCTTTGAATCAACATCTAATTGAGGGGCATGTCATTCTGTGGGATTGTGAATGAAGGGAAGTTGTGAATACCAGGGGATCATTGCAAATTAATCGTATAATCCTGTATTATAAGGTGTTTTGTCTGACTTTGTGTCAGAGGGCCTGTGTGACATCATTAATCCAAGATGGCCATCACTACAATGTATGAATCAGAATTTGATCTATAATTCCTTTTAGAGTGATCCTATCAAATATTTTTTTACCATAAAAATGGAATAAAGAAGGTCCTTAAAATAATTTGATATCTCTTATTGTTTAGAAGTTTCTGTTTGCAGTTCTTTTTTCATGATTTCTAATATTTGTTTCCTTCTATTTTTATACAGGTTCTGGTAACTGGCAAGAACATAAGAAAATTATTTAAAACCTGGTGAAGCATGAAATTTGATTCTGCCATCCAGTGAAATACATTTTCTTTTAAATATTGGTACCTTCAGATATTAACACGGTAATTCATGGAATTAATGTGTGCTGAAAATGGGTGCGCAAGCGTGAAAATCACAGCGCATGCGTACGAAAGCCGGCCAAGCGCCCGTTTGTCAATTCATGGAAGGTGCTGCGCGTGGTTTAACTGTGATATGCGCTGAATCCGCATGTGGCGCACACTTCATTGCGACATCCTGAAGGCTGTGCGCGAGACAGCCAGTGAAGGTGCACACAGGCCAGCGCACACAACTAAAATAGGGGTGAAACACGCGGAATGGGGAACAACACGTGAAAATATGGGCATTAAGGGGGAAGTACCGCTGCCAAATCCACACCCACGCAGTCACGCTGTCTACAACAGGTGTTGACGATCATGACTGCATGCCCTCAGTCCGCAGGCACATATACCTGCCCAGAACATCCCCAGAAAGGCAAGCTGTGGTCCAGGACTTTTACAGGGTGGCAGACTTCCCTACAGTGCTAGGTGCCATTGATTGCACCCATGTGGCTCTACATCCTCTTAGATCTATAACAACCGCAAGCACTGGCATTCCATCAACGTGCCGGTTGTATGTGATGCCAAGGGAATCATCACCTCTGTATATGCCAACTATCCGGGGTCTATCCATGATAGTTTCATATTCAGAATGTCACCCCTAAACCAGGACCTAATAGCTGGGAGGCATGGTAACACATGGCTCTTTGGTGAGTACAAATGCCTCTGCACATGAATGCATGTCACACACAGAGAAATGGCAAAACCCAACTAATGACAACCATTATCACCTCCTCGGGGGACAGTGCCTACCCTCTGAGCACCTACATGATGACGCCAATACAGAACCCCACCACACCACCCGAGATAAGATACAACACAGCCCATATTGCAACCCGGGGCATATTGGAGTGCACATTCGGAGTGCTGAAGTCACGTTTCCGCTCCCTTGATCGCTCTGGCAGCCAGCTGGTATATGCGCCCCCAGTAGTGTGCAGGATTATAGTGGCAGCATGTGTCCTGCACAACGTTGCAACCCGGCGGGGCTTGCTGATGGACATGGTGGTGCCCCCACATCCCCAATCACATGCACAGCCACTGCACATGGCAGGGGAAAGGGCACATGGCGAGGCAGCCCGTATCCAGCTTGTGGCAAAATGTTTCACCTAAAATCCCACCCCTGTGGAGTGCACACAGACTTGGCACATACCAGCTGACAATTGATGATGACAAAGGGACAGTAAACTGTCACAACCATACCACCCTGAGATTGTTTCCCTGGAAGTGCTACATTCTGTGCATCCCTAGATACTTAAACAGACCCAAAGCTGTGTCAGTAAAATGCACACATTCATGCTGCATGAAGGACTACCCCATTGCAGAACAGCACACCCAAATACTGGTATGTCACCCAACCCCTCCCAAACCCCATCTCACCCGCCCGAGACACCATGGCATGTTATGCAATGTGAAAGTAACCAAATTAATGCACAACACATGACACAACTGTCACAAAGTGCACCGTCACAAATGGAAACAGGCCACAAACAATTCCCTCTCACCTATGAAAAAGAAACAGCACACATGATCATATACTTACCAGCATGACAAAACATGAATACAGGACCCAACAGCGGCAATGTCTGACAGTAACCAATCACAACAGTCCAAGTGTGACAACCTGACAAAGGCAACACATCAACCCCTCCCATCTCCAGTGTGTTGGTGGTAGGTAAATGTGGCAGGGTACTGCATGCAACATGAACAGCATCTGCAATGGAGACAGGCAAGGTAAGACATGAAGAAGCTACATGCAAATATGCATAATGACCAATATCTAATACAATATACAAATCAACATGCAGTGGAGAAATCATCAGTAATCCCCACTAGGGGTTTATACACAGTTTGGACTACAGACTGGCCACACAACTGATGGAAACCCAATGCCTCTGTGTATGTTACTGTCACACAGTGCCAACCTTGCAAGCACATGGAAAGGTGAAGCAGGAGTGGCATATGTGTCTGGACTCAAAACACAATACAAGACAAGCCTGCATGGGCCCAGCTAGAACACACAGTGGATGCCTACAGGTGCCACACAAAGCAACACACTGTAACATGAATGCACAATAGACAAGAAAAGAGGAAAAATGTTTTTAAAAAATCAAAAATGGCCATGGGTCAACCAAGGGAGTGGGGGGACCACCCAGGAGGGAGGAGGTGCAGGGTGCACCCCAACACCCACATGCGTGGATGTTGAGAAAAAAAAATACCCTCTATGGGCTCATGGCCTGCACGGCTCCCTGATAGTGGGAGAACTGCCATCGCTGTCGTCACCCTATGGTGCTACATGAGAAGGTGTGCGTGGTATGGGAGGCAGACCACACAAAGCCCTGGCATGCTGCTCCATGGCAGCAAGCATGCGGGTTTGAAAGGTTTGCAGGATGATGGTCCGGAGGTCCCCATCCAGCACATCACTGGTAGCAGAGAGTTCTGCCTGCAAGGCCTCATGTGATGCACAGATCTCCTCACGGGTTGCCTCGAGCTCAGCTGAGATTGTGTGTGTTAACTGCTCCAGCTGCTGTTCTGACCGTGTACTCTGGGACACCTCAAGTGCACCCAGAGTAGCTCTGATGGAGCTGTTTTCTTCCCTCAGGGCATTCCTGTGGGCTCGTGCCTCTGCAGATATGGCTGTGTGCAGAGCCTCCAGTTCATCCCGTCAGGTCCCTGTTGGTGGCCTGCCTGTGTGAGCGGCACATGGACCGCGTTGCCTCAGCTGGAGCTCCACTTTCCTTTCAGGGGGGAGAATGGAAGTGGCCACCCTATCCACGGCCTGAGCCATCATCTCACATGATGCTCCCTGTTGTGGTGCAATTGCATAAATTGAGTTCTCCCACACAGCATTGCCCGGTGGCGCACGGCTACCGTGTTGCCAACACGACACCTGATGGCCCCAAGGTAATGTGCACCTTGCTGTGCTGGCACTGCCTTAGGCTGCAGGACTGCATTCCTCCTTTGATCTGCTGTCCCAGGAACAAGAGCAAATATTGGGGAGTGTGACTCTGCATCCATTACAACACAGGTGGGCATTCCAACACTGAATGGGCCATTGAGGGGTCTACCCACAGTGCAGGTGCGTTGGACAGAATAGCATCCCTGCCAGAAACACTCACCTACGATGGGACATTTGTGTCAATGCCTGATTCAGCACCTGAGCCATAGAGATCATCTGAGGTTTACCCAGAGACACCCGTGGACAGGATGGTCTGTAGGACCAATGGATCTTCGTGCGCCACCACCCCACGTCCTTCCACTGGTGCTTGGTTGGGGCTCTGAGTACTCCTACCCCTGCACCATCGTCTCCTCCTCCACAGCATCTAGTGCCTCATCACCAGCATGAAATGAAGAGAAAGGTCATGAAGACACGCATGAACAGCATAGCTGACACACATAGGCATCACAATGTACACATTCAATACATTAATCAGACATTTCACACATGACACAAACTCAACTGCCCCCCATCCATGTCAAATGCATATCATCAAACAGAACATGCAAAAGAGTGGGACAAAACACACATGTGTCACACGCTGCAACAACGCCAGTGTGTTCAAATACAGTGATGTGAGGCACATGGATACATCAATGGTAGGTCACTTGGACATGACACAAGTCAGTTGTCATGTTGAAGATTCAAACAAGGCTCATAAGTGATCGGGTGCAGCGCATGTGTAGGTGCACAGCAGTCAATCAACGTGATTTATGAAATAATTTGCATAAAAAGTGCACATTTGTGGGACTTTGTGGGGGAAAATCCCTGTCTGAAGTATGGTGATTTTGGGGCAGAACGGCACACAAATCTGCGTTTATCATGCAAATGATTCCATCAATCAGGCAGAATGAAGAGAAAAAAACAATGTCATGTCATGATGGCAGTTTAAGGGCAAGTGCAGTCATCCTATGCAAAGTGTTTGCAGCGGTCAGTAGGTATACAGTGAATCCCAAACCCAAGGGTGGGGTGGTTTGGAGGCACTACATGGGTCACATATAGCAGTTATGACTACACAGCCTGACCTGGCACTCAATCACAACACATCACCCAAGCAACATATACATGGTCTGGACACCCACGCATGGGCACCCACGGTACATTGTCTCAAGAACTGGTAGGTCTGCCACGCCTTGGATCTGACCCACTGCCAGTCACCAGAGTAGAGGCATAATTGGAAGCCAGCTTGTTTTGTGCTTGGTGTTTGAGGTCATTCCAATTCCTTGAGCAATCATCAGCTGTGCGCTTCACAAATCCAAGGGAACTAATGTGGTCCGCGATGCACTGCCAGTGGGCCCTACGCTGAGCAGTCATAGTCTTGCAGCCTGTCGTCATCAGCATGTCACGGCCAAGTTCCGACACATAGCCCACAAGTGCGTCTGTTCTGCAAGAGCACGCTTGAGTGGTAGTGCAGACCCTGAGTGGCTTACGCCGCTCCGGTCTGTAGGGGCTGAAGCGCAGGTAGACTGGCCACTGGAAGCAGGCAATGACCAAAGGTCTCACTGCAGGCATTTGCTGCTGGGTGCTGTTGCCAGGACCAAGCGGCACAACTGCCTTGGTGTGAGGGTCCGGGACCAACACAGTCCGGCTGGGTGACTCAGAGCCGGGGTGGAGTGAGCTGCAGCTGCCCCTGCAGCCTCCTCACCCTGACTGCTCGGGGCAGCAGATGACATTGCTGCCCCAGATCCACGTGGCTTGGTGACAGCAACTTTCACCGCCACGCGTGGCTTGGACTTTGTGACACAGAAGTCGGCCTGTGAGTCGTCCCGTGCCTGTTCGGTGACCAATCCGGGCCAGGCTAGCAGGGCCTGAGCTGGGATGGTGTCAGCTGCATCTCCCTGACCCACTGGAGGGGCATAGGTGTCCCTGAATGGTCCTGGACACACTGCCCTCTTGTGCCACCAAGCTCACGTTGGCCACCACTGCCACCTTGGCCACCCTGGCCACCCTGCTCATCCTGGCCATGTGCCCTACCGTGGACACCTCTTGGAGGTCGGCCACCTTTGCCTCCCTTAGCACTTGGTTGCCTCCCAACCATGTCACTGATGTACTTGTGCGAATAGGAGGTGCAGAAAACAATTGTCCTGGGCAATTGGGGTGAAGGGGGAAGGGTACTAGATGGAATAGGTACCCCTGTGCTCTTGCAAGGCTGTCTGCGACACCTGGGGAATAATGACGAGTCACGCAATGCTCAGGCACCCCAAAAACAAAAGTGCACCCAACCCCTCGATAGCCCACTTGCGTGGAATGAAGGACCCACAGTACGCTGTGGCACCCAGAAACACAAGAAACACAAAAAATGCATGGTACATGCAGGCTACAATGACCTCTGAATGGGTACGTGACACGCTGGGGCAACCACAGTGGAAAAATGCGTGCGCAACACACCGTTTGCCTGGAAAATGAACAGAAAACAAATGCATGTGTGCGCACTGGCAGGACCCCCGCCAAAAGAAGAATTTATCTCTGCCTCAGTAAACAAGGAGTATGCACTTCAACCAGGGGAGCCGACATATGAATTTCCCGGGGGGTGCCCAAATATAGGAAGTGACATCACCAGCAGTTATATGACAGCATTTGCACGCCAACTTAGTGCGAGGAGGGTGGGGGGGCGCAGTACAGTCTAACATATACTGTATATACTAAAGTAAAGTAAGAAGGAGGTTTAAGCCTTCCAGTTGCATTCCAGTAGGCCAACACTGCCCCTACTCCACCCCTCTATAATCATCCAGGTTGTAGTAGCCCTACAAAAGGCAGAGATCCTGTTAGTGTGTCAAACCTCAGAGAAAGGCTGTGCGTGTGCGTCATACATTGGAGCACAATCTCATTAATTTGCTGCAAATCTCGCAAGTGAGTGCATTGGAATCTCATGTGTGTGTGTGGGCTGCAGACCCTGGATCACATGCTCACTTCTTCAGTGTGAAACTCTGGCCAAGGCTCATTGGGCAAGCATTCAGGATGGGTCTCACACCTTTAAACAGTGTGATATATTGGGTGGGCACCTCACTCCTTGGAGCATAGTATCACCTGTTGCTGGTAATCTCACAACTGAACGTACAATTTCATTCTTAGTCATCTCAGTGACCCCATGTATATTAATAGAGTCAGTCTCCCATCTGGGAAGACAATTATATTTCTGTTAAAACACTCCGAATTCTCACTCCAGTTTTCTCGATATATAGATCCATACCATATTCATTCATTGTGTGTGCAGGGGTGATAACTTGTGTCTGAGAGAGCTCATTCTTTCATTCAGGAGAGATAAAGGGGTAACAACCGCCTGTATGTGGGATCAGGCTTGTTTTGCCCCATGGCCCCTCACTGCAGAATGAGTGAGCAGGTTTTAAGACGCTGCAGATTCTGCTATCCTACAGGCTCGAGCCTTCTATCCCTTGTCCCATCATGGCTTCCAACATCCTGAGCGGAAGCTTATGTACAGCAGGCAGCTCGGGGCATGCCTGTTGCCAATTGAATGTAGCCAGATCTACTATCTACACTGGAAGAGTGTCATGAATCCACATTGGTGGTGAAGAAGCACTCAACATACAGAACACAATGGCATAGTGTTGCAGTCCTGCTGAGAAATGACAATTTGGTCTGTTTAAATGTAAAGCAGACTGGCTGAGAAGTACACACACTGTGCCATTAAAAATAAAGAAGCTCTGGTGGGTGGAAGTGCTGCTTCGGTGGCATCAAGAGTATGCAATTCCCTGTGGGGTAGTGTTTGTTATTTCCTATTGAGGTATAGCAGCCCTATTGAGAAGTGCCATTAAAAGTGAAGCTGTCCAGTAGGATGGATCAGTGCTGGCCCATAAAAGTTGTAGAAGGCTTTGTGAGAAGTGGCAGTACTGTCCCAATGGTGAGAAGTGTAGTATTTTCACATTAACTATGCTTAAGCACTTTGGGTTATTGAATAGTGGTGCTACATTCTGAGTAATCCATCCCTTTAAATATATTAGCTCTTCTATAACCACAGTTACGCAAGTGAGCTTTACACGCGATTTTGTTGGCACGAGCGGGGTACGTGTATTCTGGGGTATGCAAGTGAGCTTTAAACTTGATGTCGCTGGTGTGAGCGGGCTATGTGTATTCCAGGGTATGCAAGTGAGCTTTACACGCGATTTCGCAGTGCGGGCCCTCCCGGGTGTGCCCTCCCCATGCCCCACAGGCAGCCCACACCACAGGCCCCCCACTACACTTCTGACCATGCCCCCACAGGCAGCCCATTACCCCTGACCATGCTCTGCAGGCAGCCCACACCACAGGGGACCACCCTACCTTCCTGGGCATGGCCCACAAGCAGCCCACATCACAGGTCCCCCCTCCACCCCTGACTATGCCCCGCAGGCAGCCCATCACCCCTGACCATCGCCTGCAGGCAGCCCACACCACAGGGGGGGACTTTTTCCACACAATTTGCCTGGCTGACGCAGTACGTGTATTCAATGAGGTGCGCGAGTTTATTTTCACACGTTTTGGCTGCCGCAAGCATGGTACGCGTATTCAAGGGGGAGCGTGCGTGGGGAGAGTTTCACGCGTTTTGGCTGCCGCAAGCGGGGTGTGCGTATTCGAGGGGGTGCGCAAGTACATTTTCACACGTTTTGTCTGCCGCGAGCAGGGTACGCGTAGTTTTTCACGTGATTACAGTGTAGGGGGGCCTGTTAGCTGGTCCACCGTTAGCGCAGGCCTTTGCCCGGTCTGGTGATTTCTATGGGCCTCATTAGGACCCTGGCGGATTTCGCGGTGCTAAATGCACCGCGAAGCACGGCGGAAAGCCGTCGATAGCGCCATGGGGGTTGGCGGATTTACCGCCCCATTCCGACCTTGGCGGAGCGGTAAATCCCCAATCCCCATTCTGCCCTTCCCCATTCCCATTCTTGCCCCATAGGGTATAATGGGAGTGGGGAAGGAGTTAATTACGCCACCGTAAAATACGGTGGCGTAATTAACAACGAGGTCCCGTAGCGCCATGGTTTTCTCCGCCTGGTAAAACCAGGCGGAAAACGGCGCCATGGCGCTAAGGGAACTCGTAGTACGGCGGACGGGTCCGCCGCGATTAGCGCTGGCGGAAACCCACTCCGCCAGGGTCCTAATGAGGCCCTATGTCTTTTCCTTGTGCAAGGGAAATGAAGAAGAGGAAGAGGTAGAATGAAGCTACAATACAAGATCAAAAATACCTATCTACGACATAAATAAATGCTTCTTTTGCAATAAGGAAGGAAAAAGAAGAAATTAATATTTCATAGGAACTAATTCAGCAGGCATATGTGTGAAAAGAGCAGTAAAACTGTCTAACAATGACATGTTGAAGATTCTTCTTAGTGATTGTACAAATCCTGGAGACACTCATGCAAGAGAAATTGTGTATCACAAGCTATTTTGGAACACATATTTAGTGAATGTTTTACAAAGCAAGCCTACACTAAGCCGAAAGCTGCAGCGAAATTCATTGGGCCTCATTATGAGTTTGCCGGTCTGGAAACAACGGTATCAGTAAGCTTACAAATATACATACAATATCACCCAACCTGTGTTGGTAATCATTTATCGACCTCAGAAGGATGAAAGGCTGAGTTGGCCTTGCCGGGATTTGAACCTGCAAATCACACACACGCATTGCAGCAGCGAGCGCTCAACCCGCTGAGCTATCTTACTGGCTTTAGTAAATGTACATGTCTGAATGTCTGAATGTTCTCAAAGTCAGAAAGCAGATTACACTGTGTAGTGGATACCAGTAACTAGTGGATCTACTTTTCAGGCTTCAGAGGTTAACAAAATAGGGAAAGCAGTGCACTCACAGATCATCCCATACTCTGGGCACTTGTTACCTCATGTATACAAACAAACATCCTGTTAGGCACGATTGTATGCAGTACCCTGTGGGAGACTGAACCAGCCTTGTCCTCTTGGAAATAATTAACCCATCCTTTGGTATAAGCATGCACCACACAAGTTGGTAGAGTGACTGAGAAGCAAGGCTCATCTCAAGAGGGGTCAATGTGAGCTGTAGGGTTGCAACATAGAGTTTCACAGTGACAAGTATCCAAGTAACACGTACACTCAAGGTTTCTTGATTAAATATGTATGTATTAATTTAAACAGTCAGTTTGAATAAGCCTTCTTTAGAAGGGAGCAAATATATAATACTTAAATATACTTCAAAATACACACTCTCAGTTTCAATAAATCAGCAGATACCATTTGGGGATGGCACCCATATGCTTCCTAAACCCTGATGTTGACTTCAATAGTTAGGACACTGTGGACTTTGATATATCATTGGTACAATTAAAGCAATACCGAGTTTGATGTTGAAAAGTTAGGGAAGGCAACAATGGTTAACAAGTTTTGCAAACAGGTAAGCACTTTTCAAACCCCAATGCAATGTAGATTAACCCTTTTCCAGCTATACAAGTAAGGTGTGTATGACTTTTTGGAGGGATAGTTAAAAACACAAAGTCAGAGGTTAGAAGAGTCTTCAGTGAGCCAGGACAGCCAATGTCACTTGTGCAAAGTCTAGGGGAGCTCAGGCACTTCTTGAATGTAAGTCTTGCACAGTGTTAAAAGAGAGTTTTGTTGAAAATGAAATCACTGTTGGGCCACAGGCTCGGAGGTTTGTGATGGGCATAGGTGCAAGCAACTCTGCAAAGGGCAGCCAATAAAGTCTAAACTGAGAGCAAGCAAGCTGCACCACAAGAGGTAAGTACCCCTTAGTTCACAGTGCCTTAGGTCTGAAGAAATTGGTTGCAGCTGGCTTCTTTTCCTGTTGTAGTATGGCAGATCCTGTTTTTCCTGGGCCTCAGTCGTGGGGACAAGAGGGAGGACGTCTGGGGACTCCTGCACTACGATTCGAAGTTCAGCAGCAGCAATGTGCAAAGTTCATATAAGCAGCACTTTGCAGTTTCAGCTACTCGCGAATAGCTCTACCCTGGTTCTCGAACATCATCTAGGCTTTCCTTGCTTCTGGGGTCTAGCACTCTGATGAGGTGGCTCAGGCTTGGTCAGCCCTGAGGATCTTTCTGGAGCTTGGGTCTGTCTTAAAAATGATGCACTCGATGCAGGTGCTCCTGTCCCCTGGCACTCGGTTCCTGCAGCAGGAATAGAAGTACAGCCAGCAAAGAGAGGATATCCAGTTGAGTTTGTCTTGGGGTCAATTGGTCCCACCAACCCAAGGGGAGAATTCATCCTTTGTAGGGCTTCACTAGACAAGATGAATTCTGGTCAACTGGTCCCACCAACACAAGGGGAGAATTCATCCTTTGTAGGGCTTCACTAGGCAAGATGAATTCGGAGTCCAGGAGTTGCAGCAAGCTTCTCTTCCAAGTTCTTATTTGGATTCCTTCATTCAGTGGTCGACTCTGCCTTCCTTGCAAAAGACCTCACCTTTTATGCAAGTCTCTCCCATTCATTTGCAGCCTAACTGTCACTCACACAGCAGGATGGCAGTTCTGCCAGCTAATTGCCTATGGGTGCATTCCTGTAACCAAGGAGACTAAGCACAGGGAGTTTCGGGCACCTCCCTCCCTTCCTGCCCTGTCAGACGCGCTGGTGCCAGAGACGGGCTTCAGCAGTGAACCCCGCCAAAGACAAAATGAAGAAAGGGACCAAATCTGATTTGGCACACAGAGTAAATTTCAAGAAGGACCTTTACAATTAGAAATGGCGACAAAAGAAGACCTGGAGCAATTTTGACAAAATGGGCACTCATGGGTGCTGTACTACAGCTGAAATTGCAGCCCACTGTAAAAACACACAATGGTAGGAAAAAGTAAACCACTGTCACCAGCCATTAATTGTAGAAGGGGTAACATAAAAAAGTTACATGAGAAAGTAGACAAAGAGGATACTAACTAACCCCCCCCACCCCCCTTCCCAGCACTCTATGGAACACAGTGCGTGCTGGGTCTGCAAAGTTACAAATGGAAAGTAATGTCAATTTTACTTTGCTGCTCTTGGAAACAGTAGTTTATCCAAGAGAAGGTATTTAAACTATTGGGAAATAAGAAAGACTTCCCTGTGCCACTGCACTGAAAATGCTGTGTCACAATGAAAAATGATGATGCCTATAGAGTTTGTCAGACTCCAAAACCAAAAGAAACACAGTGTTCAAATCAAAGAAAAATACACGAGAGAGTGGGAAAAAGGTCTCACTCTCTCCAGGATAAAGATTGAAAGTCCTAAAGTCCAGCAAAAGAGCTAGGGGTCTCTAAGCTAGAAGGACATTTGCACACTTCTGGAATTCTCCCAAACACATCCAGAACATCATGCCAGGGAGCTGGGAAATTCAAAGCATCCATTGTGCCTCAATGAAATCGATGGCCACTTGATGTGCTATGGTCAAACATTTCTACACTGTACACAAGCTTTTAGGCACAAGTATTTTGTCAAGTGACCGAGGACACTGAAATGGAATGCCTCTGTCATGATCATAACAGAGACAACGGCAGAAAAAACATGCTATAACTGCAACTTACAAAAAGCAAAATAAATAGTCGAAATGGATGCTTATTCTGCTGTAAGTGCTCTTGCGAAGTTTTTGTCTGCATTGTGAATTTTAGGTGTTCAAGAAAAGACTAAGGGGCCGATTCATGGAACAAACGTGCGCCGAAAATCTTCGCGCAAGCAGGCGCAAGCAGGCGCAAGCAGGCGCAAGCAGAAAAAAACAGGCGCACGCGTGCGATTCATGGAAGTCCCTGCGCCTCGGGATGTGCGCCAAACCCGTGCATGGCGCACAAGTCACTGCAACATCCCGAAAGGCGTGAGCGACGCGCACAGTGAAAGCGCACAACCTCGGCGCACACACCAGAAAGTGGGCGAGACACGGGGCGTAACGCGCGGAATGGGGAACAACGCGCGAAAATAAGGGTGTAACTGGGGATGAACTGCAGGGAAGCAGACGGAACGCCCACACGCACACGAACCACACGTATTCATGGAATCGAATAGGGCAAAGCCACGCACAGCCAAAGACATGCACAAGCTGAAACACGTCGGCCACACGAAGGCAGGCGGTAGAGTCCCATCGCATCACAAAAGTGGCAACATACAGCAATTGGGCCTGTGCGAGTGGGGTACGTGTATTTCGGGGGCGCGCGGGAAGTTACACACGCGAGTGAGCGGGGTACGTGTATTTCGGGGGGCGCGGGAAGTCACACACGCGATTGAGCGGGGTATGTGTATTTCGGGGGCGCGCGGGAAGTTACACACGCGATTGAGCGGGGTACGTGTATTTCGGGGAGCGCGTGGGAAGTTACACACGCGATTGAGCGGGGTACGTGTATTTCGGGGGCGCGCGGGAAGTCATACACGCGATTGAGCGGAGTACGTGTATTTCGGGGGCACGCGGGAAGTTACACACGCGATTGAGCGGGTTACGTGTATTTCGGGGGCGCGCGGGAAGTCACACACGTGATTGAGCGGGGTACGTGTATTTCGGGGGTGCGCGGGAAGTCACATACGCGATTGAGCGGGGTACGTGTATAACAGGGGTGCGCGGGAAGTCACACACGCGATTGAGCGGGGTAAGTGTATTTCGGGGGCGCGCGGGAAGTCACACACGCGATTGAGCGGGGTACGTGTATTTCGGGGGTGCGCGTGAAGTTACACACGCAATTGAGCGGGGATCCGTGTATTCCAGGGGTGCGCCGGGAGCAGCACACGTGAATTGCACGTGTGGGTCCTCCCAGGGGTTCCCTCTACACCCTCCACGGCCCCTGCAGGTGGCTCACACCACAGGGGCGAACCCAGCACATGTCCTGTAGGCACACCATCCACCATGGCCATGCCCACCAGCCAACCCACATGTCAACTTGCACTACTGCCCACCAACGCATGTCCCCCTGCACCCCCAGCCACCAGGGGCACCCACCACCAGGCCCCCACCCATGTCCAATTCATGTTCCCCACCACCCCCACCCCCCAGCAGTGCAGGGGCACCCACCACCAGGCCCCCACCCATGTCCAACTCATGTTCCCCACCACCCCCACCCCCCAGCATTGTGGGGCACCTGCCACCAGGCCCCCACCCATGTCCAACTCATGTTCCCCACCACCCCCACCCCCCAGCACTGTGGGGCACCTGCCAGCAGGCCACCACCCATGTCCAACTCATGTCCCCCACCACCCCACCCCCCAGCACTGTGGGGCACCTGCCAGCAGGCCCCCACCCATGTCCAACTCATGTTCCCCACCACCCCCACCCCCCAGCAGTGCAGGGGCACCCATCACCAGGCCGCCACCCATGTCTCACACCACCCCCACCCCCAGCAGTGCAGGGGCAGCCTCCACCAGGCCCCCACCCATGTCTCCCACCACCCCCACCCCCCAGCCAACAGGGGCAGCCTCCACCAGGCCCCCACCCATGTCCAACTCATGTTCCCCACCAACCCCACCCCCCAGCACTGTGGGGCACCTGCCAGCAGGCCCCCACCCATGTCCAACTCATGTCACCCACCACCCCCCAGCACTGTGGGGCACCTGCCAGCAGGCCCCCACCCATGTGCAACTCATGTTCCCCACCACCCCCACCCCCCAGCACTGTGGGGCACCTGCCACCAGGCCCCCACCCATGTCTCCCAGCACCCCCACCCCCCAGCCACCAGGGGCAGCCTCCACCAGGCCCCCACCCATGTCTCCCACCACCCCCACCCCCCAGCACTGTGGGGCACCTGCCAGCAGGCCCCCACCCATGTCCAACTCATGTTCCCCACCAACCCCACCCCCCAGCACTGTGGGGCACCTGCCAGCAGGCCCCACCCATGTCCAACGCATGTTCCCCACCACCCCCACCCCCCAGCACTGTGGGGCACCTGCCACCAGGCCCCCACCCATGTCTCCCACCACCCCCACCCCCCAGTCACCAGGGGCAGCCTCCACCAGGCCCCCACCCATGTCTCCCACCACCCCCACCCCCCAGCAGTGCAGGGGCACCCACCACCAGGCCCCCACCCATGTCTCCCACCACCCCCACCCCCCCAGTCACCAGGGGCAGCCTCCACCAGGCCCCCACCCATGTCTCCCACCACCCCCACCCCCCAGCAGTGCAGGGGCACCCACCACCAGGCCCCCATCCATGTCTCCCACCACCCCCAGCCCCCAGCCACCAGGAGCAGCCTCCACCAGGCCCCCACCCATGACTCCCACCACCCCCACCCCCCAGCCACCAGGGGCAGCCTCCACCAGGCCCCCACCCATGTCTCCCAGCACCCCCACCCCCACAGCCACCAGGGGCAGCCTTCACCAGGCCCCCATCCATGTCTCCCACCACCCCCACCCCCCCAGTCACCAGGGGCAGCCTCCACCAGGCCCCCATCCATGTCTGCCACCACCCCCAGCCCCCAGCCACCAGGAGCAGCCTCCACCAGGCCCCCACCCATGACTCCCACCACCCCCACCCCCCAGCCACCAGGGGCAGCCTCCACCAGGCCCCCACCCATGTCTCCCAGCACCCCCACCCCCACAGCCACCAGGGGCAGCCTTCACCAGGCCCCCACCCATGTCTCCCACCACCCCCACCCCCCAGCACTGTGGGGCCCCTGCCAGCAGGCCCCCACCCATGTCCAACTCATGTTCCCCACCACCCCCACCCCCCAGCACTGTGGGGCACCTGCCAGCAGGCCCCCACCCATGTCTCCCAGCACCCCCACCCCCCAGCCACCAGGGGCAGCCTCCACCAGGCCCCCACCCATGACTCCCACCACCCCCACCCCCCAGCCACCAGGGGCAGCCTCCACCAGGCCCCCACCCATGTCTCCCAGCACCCCCACCCCCACAGTCACCAGGGGCAGCCTCCACCAGGCCCCCACCCATGTCTCCCACCACCCCCACACCCCCAGTCACCAGGGGCAGCCTCCACCAGGCCCCAACCCATGTCTTCCAGCACCCCCACCCACCTGCCATCAGGGGCAGCCTCCACCAGGCCCCCACCCATGTCCAACTCATGTTCCCCACCACCCCCACCGCCCAGCCACCAGGGGCACCTGCCAGCAGGCCCCCACCCATGTCCAACTCATGTTCCCCACCACCCCCACCCCCCAGCACTGTGGGGCACCTGCCAGCAGGCCCCCACCCATGTCCAACTCATGTCCCCCACCACCCCCACCCCGCAGCACTGTGGGGCACCTGCCAGCAGACCCCCACCCATGTGCAACTCATGTTCCCCAGCACCCCCACCCCCCAGCACAGTGGGGCACCTGCCACCAGGCCCCCAACCATGTCACCCAGCACCCCCACCCCCCAGCCACCAGGGGCAGCCTCCACCAGGCCCCCACCCATGTCTCCCACCACCCCCACCCCCCAGCACTGTGGGGCACCTGCCAGCAGGCCCCCACCCATGTCCAACTCATGTTCCCCACCAACCCCACCCCCCAGCACTGTGGGGCACCTGCCAGCAGGCCCCACCCATGTCCAACGCATGTTCCCCAGCACCCCCACCCCCCGGCACTGTGGGGCACCTGCCACCAGGCCCCCACCCATGTCTCCCACCACCCCCACCCCCCAGTCACCAGGGGCAGCCTCCACCAGGCCCCCACCCATGTCTCCCGCCACCCCCACCCCCCAGCAGTGCAGGGGCACCCACCACCAGGCCCCCACCCATGTCTCCCACCACCCCCACCCCCCCAGTCACCAGGGGCAGCCTCCACCAGGCCCCCACCCATGTCTCCCACCACCCCCACCCCCCAGCAGTGCAGGGGCACCCACCACCAGGCCCCCATCCATGTCTCCCACCACCCCCAGCCCCCAGCCACCAGGAGCAGCCTCCACCAGGCCCCCACCCATGACTCCCACCACCCCCACCCCCCAGCCACCAGGGGCAGCCTCCACCAGGCCCCCACCCATGTCTCCCAGCACCCCATCCCCCACAGCCACCAGGGGCAGCCTCCACCAGGCCCCCACCCATGTCTCCCACCACCCCCACCCCCCAGCACTGTGGGGCCCCTGCCAGCAGGCCCCCACCCATGTCCAACTCATGTTCCCCACCACCCCCACCCCCCAGCACTGTGGGGCACCTGCCAGCAGGCCCCCACCCATGTCTCCCAGCACCCCCACCCCCCAGCCACCAGGGGCAGCCTCCACCAGGCCCCCACCCATGACTCCCACCACCCCCACCCCCCAGCCACCAGGGGCAGCCTCCACCAGGCCCCCACCCATGTCTCCCAGCACCCCCACCCCCACAGTCACCAGGGGCAGCCTCCACCAGGCCCCCACCCATGTCTCCCACCACCCCCACACCCCCAGTCACCAGGGGCAGCCTCCACCAGGCCCCAACCCATGTCTTCCAGCACCCCCACCCACCTGCCATCAGGGGCAGCCTCCACCAGGCCCCCACCCATGTCCAACTCATGTTCCCCACCACCCCCACCGCCCAGCACTGTGGGGCACCTGCCAGCAGGCCCCCACCCATGTCCAACTCATGTTCCCCACCACCCCCACCCCCCAGCACTGTGGGGCACCTGCCAGCAGGCCCCCACCCATGTCCAACTCATGTCCCCCACCACCCCCACCCCGCAGCACTGTGGGGCACCTGCCAGCAGACCCCCACCCATGTGCAACTCATGTTCCCCAGCACCCCCACCTCCCAGCACTGTGGGGCACCTGCCACCAGGCCCCCACCCATGTCTCCCAGCACCCCCACCCCCCAGCCACCAGGGGCAGCCTCCACCAGGCCCCCACCCATGTCTCCCACCACCCCCACCACTGTGGGGCACCTGCCAGCAGGCCCCCACCCATGTCCAACTCATGTTCCCCACCACCCCCACCCCCCAGCACTGTGGGGCACCTGCCAGCAGGCCCCACCCATGCCCAACGCATGTTCCCCACCACCCCCACCCCCCAGCACTGTGGGGCACCTGCCACCAGGCCCCCACCCATGTCTCCCACCACCCCCACCCCCCCAGTCACCAGGGGCAGCCTCCACCAGGCCCCCACCCATGTCTCCCACCACCCCCACCCCCCAGCAGTGCAGGGGCACCCACCACCAGGCCCCCACCCATGTCTCCCACCACCCCCACCCCCAGTCACCAGGGGCAGCCTCCACCAGGCCCTCACCCATGTCTCCCACCACCCCCACCCCCCAGCAGTGCAGGGGCACCCACCACCAGGCCCCCACCCATGTCTCCCACCACCCCACCCCCCAGCCACCAGGGGCAGCCTCCACCAGGCCCCCACCCATGACTCCCACCACCCCCACCCCCCAGCCACCAGGGGCAGCCTCCACCAGGCCCCCACCCATGTCTCCCACCACCCCCACCCCCCAGCCACCAGGGGCAGCCTCCACCAGGCCCCCACCCATGTCTCCCACCACCCCCACCCCCCAGCAGTGCAGGGGCACCCACCACCAGGCCCCCACCCATGTCTCCCACCACCCCCACCCCCCCAGTCACCAGGGGCAGCCTCCACCAGGCCCCCACCCATGTCTCCCACCACCCCCACCCCCCAGCAGTGCAGGGGCACCCACCACCAGGCCCCCATCCATGTCTCCCACCACCCCCAGCCCCCAGCCACCAGGAGCAGCCTCCACCAGGCCCCCACCCATGACTCCCACCACCCCCACCCCCCAGCCACCAGGGGCAGCCTCCACCAGGCCCCCACCCATGTCTCCCAGCACCCCCACCCCCACAGCCACCAGGGGCAGCCTTCACCAGGCCCCCACCCATGTCTCCCACCACCCCCACCCCCCAGCACTGTGGGGCCCCTGCCAGCAGGCCCCCACCCATGTCCAACTCATGTTCCCCACCACCCCCACCCCCCAGCACTGTGGGGCACCTGCCAGCAGGCCCCCACCCATGTCTCCCAGCACCCCCACCCCCCAGCCACCAGGGGCAGCCTCCACCAGGCCCCCACCCATGACTCCCACCACCCCCACCCCCCAGCCACCAGGGGCAGCCTCCACCAGGCCCCCACCCATGTCTCCCAGCACCCCCACCCCCACAGTCACCAGGGGCAGCCTCCACCAGGCCCCCACCCATGTCTCCCACCACCCCCACACCCCCAGTCACCAGGGGCAGCCTCCACCAGGCCCCAACCCATGTCTTCCAGCACCCCCACCCACCTGCCATCAGGGGCAGCCTCCACCAGGCCCCCACCCATGTCCAACTCATGTTCCCCACCACCCCCACCGCCCAGCCACCAGGGGCACCTGCCAGCAGGCCCCCACCCATGTCCAACTCATGTTCCCCACCACCCCCACCCCCCAGCACTGTGGGGCACCTGCCAGCAGGCCCCCACCCATGTCCAACTCATGTCCCCCACCACCCCCACCCCGCAGCACTGTGGGGCACCTGCCAGCAGACCCCCACCCATGTGCAACTCATGTTCCCCAGCACCCCCACCCCCCAGCACTGTGGGGCACCTGCCACCAGGCCCCCAACCATGTCACCCAGCACCCCCACCCCCCAGCCACCAGGGGCAGCCTCCACCAGGCCCCCACCCATGTCTCCCACCACCCCCACCCCCCAGCACTGTGGGGCACCTGCCAGCAGGCCCCCACCCATGTCCAACTCATGTTCCCCACCAACCCCACCCCCCAGCACTGTGGGGCACCTGCCAGCAGGCCCCACCCATGTCCAACGCATGTTCCCCACCACCCCCACCCCCCAGCACTGTGGGGCACCTGCCACCAGGCCCCCACCCATGTCTCCCACCACCCCCACCCCCCAGTCACCAGGGGCAGCCTCCACCAGGCCCCCACCCATGTCTCCCGCCACCCCCACCCCCCAGCAGTGCAGGGGCACCCACCACCAGGCCCCCACCCATGTCTCCCACCACCCCCACCCCCCCAGTCACCAGGGGCAGCCTCCACCAGGCCCCCACCCATGTCTCCCACCACCCCCACCCCCCAGCAGTGCAGGGGCACCCACCACCAGGCCCCCATCCATGTCTCCCACCACCCCCAGCCCCCAGCCACCAGGAGCAGCCTCCACCAGGCCCCCACCCATGACTCCCACCACCCCCACCCCCCAGCCACCAGGGGCAGCCTCCACCAGGCCCCCACCCATGTCTCCCAGCACCCCATCCCCCACAGCCACCAGGGGCAGCCTCCACCAGGCCCCCACCCATGTCTCCCACCACCCCCACCCCCCAGCACTGTGGGGCCCCTGCCAGCAGGCCCCCACCCATGTCCAACTCATGTTCCCCACCACCCCCACCCCCCAGCACTGTGGGGCACCTGCCAGCAGGCCCCCACCCATGTCTCCCAGCACCCCCACCCCCCAGCCACCAGGGGCAGCCTCCACCAGGCCCCCACCCATGACTCCCACCACCCCCACCCCCCAGCCACCAGGGGCAGCCTCCACCAGGCCCCCACCCATGTCTCCCAGCACCCCCACCCCCACAGTCACCAGGGGCAGCCTCCACCAGGCCCCCACCCATGTCTCCCACCACCCCCACACCCCCAGTCACCAGGGGCAGCCTCCACCAGGCCCCAACCCATGTCTTCCAGCACCCCCACCCACCTGCCATCAGGGGCAGCCTCCACCAGGCCCCCACCCATGTCCAACTCATGTTCCCCACCACCCCCACCGCCCAGCACTGTGGGGCACCTGCCAGCAGGCCCCCACCCATGTCCAACTCATGTTCCCCACCACCCCCACCCCCCAGCACTGTGGGGCACCTGCCAGCAGGCCCCCACCCATGTCCAACTCATGTCCCCCACCACCCCCACCCCGCAGCACTGTGGGGCACCTGCCAGCAGACCCCCACCCATGTGCAACTCATGTTCCCCAGCACCCCCACCTCCCAGCACTGTGGGGCACCTGCCACCAGGCCCCCACCCATGTCTCCCAGCACCCCCACCCCCCAGCCACCAGGGGCAGCCTCCACCAGGCCCCCACCCATGTCTCCCACCACCCCCACCACTGTGGGGCACCTGCCAGCAGGCCCCCACCCATGTCCAACTCATGTTCCCCACCACCCCCACCCCCCAGCACTGTGGGGCACCTGCCAGCAGGCCCCACCCATGCCCAACGCATGTTCCCCACCACCCCCACCCCCCAGCACTGTGGGGCACCTGCCACCAGGCCCCCACCCATGTCTCCCACCACCCCCACCCCCCCAGTCACCAGGGGCAGCCTCCACCAGGCCCCCACCCATGTCTCCCACCACCCCCACCCCCCAGCAGTGCAGGGGCACCCACCACCAGGCCCCCACCCATGTCTCCCACCACCCCCACCCCCAGTCACCAGGGGCAGCCTCCACCAGGCCCTCACCCATGTCTCCCACCACCCCCACCCCCCAGCAGTGCAGGGGCACCCACCACCAGGCCCCCACCCATGTCTCCCACCACCCCACCCCCCAGCCACCAGGGGCAGCCTCCACCAGGCCCCCACCCATGACTCCCACCACCCCCACCCCCCAGCCACCAGGGGCAGCCTCCACCAGGCCCCCACCCATGTCTCCCACCACCCCCACCCCCCAGTCACCAGGGGCAGCCTCCACCAGGCCCCCACCCATGTCTCCCACCACCCCCACCCCCCAGCAGTGCAGGGGCACCCACCACCAGGCCCCCACCCATGTCTCCCACCACCCCCACCCCCCCAGTCACCAGGGGCAGCCTCCACCAGGCCCCCACCCATGTCTCCCACCACCCCCACCCCCCAGCAGTGCAGGGGCACCCACCACCAGGCCCCCATCCATGTCTCCCACCACCCCCAGCCCCCAGCCACCAGGAGCAGCCTCCACCAGGCCCCCACCCATGACTCCCACCACCCCCACCCCCCAGCCACCAGGGGCAGCCTCCACCAGGCCCCCACCCATGTCTCCCAGCACCCCATCCCCCACAGCCACCAGGGGCAGCCTCCACCAGGCCCCCACCCATGTCTCCCACCACCCCCACCCCCCAGCACTGTGGGGCCCCTGCCAGCAGGCCCCCACCCATGTCCAACTCATGTTCCCCACCACCCCCACCCCCCAGCACTGTGGGGCACCTGCCAGCAGGCCCCCACCCATGTCTCCCAGCACCCCCACCCCCCAGCCACCAGGGGCAGCCTCCACCAGGCCCCCACCCATGACTCCCACCACCCCCACCCCCCAGCCACCAGGGGCAGCCTCCACCAGGCCCCCACCCATGTCTCCCAGCACCCCCACCCCCACAGTCACCAGGGGCAGCCTCCACCAGGCCCCCACCCATGTCTCCCACCACCCCCACACCCCCAGTCACCAGGGGCAGCCTCCACCAGGCCCCAACCCATGTCTTCCAGCACCCCCACCCACCTGCCATCAGGGGCAGCCTCCACCAGGCCCCCACCCATGTCCAACTCATGTTCCCCACCACCCCCACCGCCCAGCACTGTGGGGCACCTGCCAGCAGGCCCCCACCCATGTCCAACTCATGTTCCCCACCACCCCCACCCCCCAGCACTGTGGGGCACCTGCCAGCAGGCCCCCACCCATGTCCAACTCATGTCCCCCACCACCCCCACCCCGCAGCACTGTGGGGCACCTGCCAGCAGACCCCCACCCATGTGCAACTCATGTTCCCCAGCACCCCCACCTCCCAGCACTGTGGGGCACCTGCCACCAGGCCCCCACCCATGTCTCCCAGCACCCCCACCCCCCAGCCACCAGGGGCAGCCTCCACCAGGCCCCCACCCATGTCTCCCACCACCCCCACCACTGTGGGGCACCTGCCAGCAGGCCCCCACCCATGTCCAACTCATGTTCCCCACCACCCCCACCCCCCAGCACTGTGGGGCACCTGCCAGCAGGCCCCACCCATGCCCAACGCATGTTCCCCACCACCCCCACCCCCCAGCACTGTGGGGCACCTGCCACCAGGCCCCCACCCATGTCTCCCACCACCCCCACCCCCCCAGTCACCAGGGGCAACCTCCACCAGGCCCCCACCCATGTCTCCCACCACCCCCACCCCCCAGCAGTGCAGGGGCACCCACCACCAGGCCCCCACCCATGTCTCCCACCACCCCCACCCCCAGTCACCAGGGGCAGCCTCCACCAGGCCCTCACCCATGTCTCCCACCACCCCCACCCCCCAGCAGTGCAGGGGCACCCACCACCAGGCCCCCACCCATGTCTCCCACCACCCCACCCCCCAGCCACCAGGGGCAGCCTCCACCAGGCCCCCACCCATGACTCCCACCACCCCCACCCCCCAGCCACCAGGGGCAGCCTCCACCAGGCCCCCACCCATGTCTCCCACCACCCCCACCCCCCAGCCACCAGGGGCAGCCTCCACCAGGCCCCCACCCATGTCTCCCACCACCCCCACCCCCCAGCCACCAGGGGCAGCCTCCACCAGGCCCCCACCCATGTCCAACTCATGTTCCCCACAACCCCCACCCCCCAGCACTGTGGGGCACCTGCCACCAGGCCCCAACCCATGTCCAACGCATGTTCCCCACCACCCCCACCCCCAAGCACTGTGGGGCACCTGCCAGCAGGCCCCCACCCATGTCCAACTCATGTCCCCCACCACCCCCACCCCCCAGCACTGTGGGGCACCTGCCAGCAGGCCCCCACCCATGTCCAACTCATGTTCCCCACCACCCCCACCCCCCAGCAGTGCAGGGGCACCCACCACCAGGCCCCCACCCATGTCTCACACCACCCCACCCCCCAGCAGTGCAGGGGCAGCTTCCACCAGGCCCCCACCCATGTCTCCCACCACCCCCACCCCCCAGCCACCAGGGGCAGCCTCCACCAGGCCCCCACCCATGTCCAACTCATGTTCCCCATCACCCCCACCCCCCAGCACTGTGGGGCACCTGCCACCAGGCCCCCACCCATGTCCAACTCATGTTCCCCACCACCCCCACCCCCCAGCACTGTGGGGCACCTGCCAGCAGGCCCCACCCATGTCCAACTCATGTCCCCCACCACCCCCACCCCCCAGCACTGTGGGGCACCTGCCAGCAGGCCCCCACCCATGTCCAACTCATGTCCCCCACCACCCCCACCCCCCAGCACTGTGGGGCACCTGCCAGCAGGCCCCACCCATGTCCAACGCATGTTCCCCACCACCCCCACCCCCCAGCACTGTGGGGAACCTGCCAGCAGGCCCCCACCCATGTGCAACTCATGTTCCCCGGCCAACATGCCATCACAATCTAGATCCCTGGTCCCTATGGTCAGCCTCCAAATGCAAAACACCCACCCGATTATTGCATCCACCCACTCATAATTTGCAATTACATCACAGAACACCAATTGCAAGTTCCCAAACAAACACATTTCCCTCACATACACCCAATGGGTGTCAGTGAATCTCAAAACACATATCATGAAATGCATGAAACCAATGAGATACCACACATTGAAGTTCACCAAAAAATAATATGTATTAAAGGAAACATAAATAGAATAAAAAATGAAGAAACAGAAACGTAAATGTATAAAAATGAAAAGAAGCATGTCCGTTAAAAAAAGCAAAACCAAAAATAAAATTCAAAAGTAATGTAGTCCAAAGTCAATGTCCACAAAACAAAATCCAATGGGAAATAAAAAAGAAAGCCATTGCTCCATGGTTAAAAAGTAAAAAAAAAATACAATCCAACTATGAACTATGTACATGGGAACAAGCGAGGGTCCATTATCCCAACAAAATAAAGGAAACCTATCTAACTACACTAACTAATAAAAATAAACTATATACAAAAATGTGGCCAATGTCCGAAAGGTCCAAATAAAATAAAAAAAAAAATGAAACCTAACACTACCTACATAACTATGTACAAGGGCAGCGGGCTAGTTTCACGGCTCACTTGTGGATGTCCCGGGCCAGGGCATCATCGAACTCCTCCTCAATGTCCCGGAGGCGGTCCTCCTCCATGGCCCCGAGGGTCCGCAGGGCCGTCGAGTCCCTACACCTCCAAACCCCTGCGGATTGCCTCGAGGCACTCGGCCCGCCTCAGGGCCCTCCGCATGGAGTTCTCCGCCCTGACCATTGTGAGCCGTGCCTCTTCCGCCCGCTGCCGCTCCGCATCTATGGCGTGGCCCAACCGCTGCCACACGGAAGACACTCTCTGTCCTGGGTCCTCCTGCCCTCCGGCCGATGCCTGCCCCTCCGATGTTGAAGGCCCCGAGCCTTCATGGCTCCCACCACGTTGCTGCTGCTGCTGTGCCTCTGCCCGTGCACTGCCTCCTGCTGCCTGCACATCCTCCGCCGGCTGGGGTGCAGTCGTTGATGTGGCCACCCCTGCTGGACGTCCGACTCCCGACTGTGGCAGGGATGCATCCTCCACCAGCCTGGCCGCACCATCAGAGGCAGCTCCACAGGGCACCCAGGTGACTGGTGGGTGGGAAGATGGCACAGAGGACGACTGGCGCGTAGGGGGTCCAGTTGAGGAGGGGGTCGGAGCAAGCTCCATCAGACGGAGGAATCCGGCTTGGGTGACCTGTCCCAGCAGGCTGACATGGTCAACGAGCCATTCGAGATGACTTGCAGTCTCTTCATGAAAAGACTGCAGGTCACCTCGCATGGCCCATTGACGCAACGCCACACCAGCCAGGACAGGCTCAACCCGTACCTGGATAGCCACGTCCGCAGGCAGAGGAAGGCCAGTTGACGGGAGCTCATCCCCTGCCTGAAAACGGGTCTGGACGTAGGCATCCCTGCTGGTGCAAGATGATGCAGGGACAGGATCAGGGACAGGATTGCACACAGGCACCTCCGCGGCGGCCTGTGCTGCCTCCTGTCCCTGGTCCTGCACTGCACCACTAGCACCAGTGGGATCCCCATCTCCAGACCCGGTCTCTGGTGCTTGCACAGCCTCCTCCTCCACCAAACCCCCCACCAACCTGGATGACTCCGTGCCATCTTCCCCTGTTGGGCCCTGTGGGGTCCCAGCTGCCCCTTCTGCTGCCGAGGAGTCCAACTCCAACCTCCGCCTCTTGGACCTCCCCCTGGCAGCTGCGGCCTGGGACGCGGCACCGGACTCCTCACTCCCCGACGAGATGACAACATGGGAGGGGAGCCGGGCCTTGCGTCTCCGGCTGGCGGTGGGATCCCCGCCGCTGTGCTCCACAGCACCTTCTCCGCCCTCTTCATCAGTTGACGCTGCAGACAGGGAGAAACAAAACACAGGCATCAGGGAAATGTACAATGGACACATACACACATGACAGTTGTACATGAGTGGCATTGGCAAACCTCAGACATGTCATCACAATCCCCAACACACATGTCATTACAACTCGCACACATGAGCCATACCACAGCCATATCGCAACTGCCACCACCATCCATACACATACAACAGCATGAGCAGCCAAAGGTGAGCCAGGCAACACAGGAAGTGCACCATACATGTACACACACCACCACACTTGCATGCATGTGTACACCTCTGCCAAGTGTCACAGTGTTCAGACGGGCATCCATGTCACATCTGCCAATCAGGCTTCCACATACCGCTGTCACATGCATCCATGTTGCATCACTGTTGCACCCTTGTCAAATACACACACATGCACATGTACACAGTGCCGATACATGCAGCCAAAAACAACATACATGCGTGACATCACGGACATGTCTACTTACATACACATTCATCCAAACATGTGTGCCCACACAACTGCATTTGGCATGCAAGCCTACACACACAAGCACCATCCATGTCTCACACATTACAGCCCTCGCATTTGTCAGCCCCACGGCCCTGTACACCCCCACCCATACTCGACCCCATACAAACAGATGTGCAACCTGCACACTACTGAATAATCACCACACGCACTGCTCACAATCAGGATGCATGTACACTCACCGCTCGACTCCAGACGGGTCTGCTTCTCAAGGACCTGGACGTGGAGCGCTGGGATATGCGTTCCAGGACCCTCATCTGTTCTTCCGACAAGTGGCCCCGGCGCCCCTTGGCATCCGCTGCCTTCAAGAGGCGCCGGGCCTTGTTCAGGGTCCTGGACCTGAAGTCCTCCCAGCGCTTCTTGACATGTTGTAAGTCGCGGACTGCCACCCCCTCCGCGTTGATGGCAGTCACAATGTCAGTCCAGATCCGAGTCCGTCCTTCCTTGTCGGCGCGGGAACTTCCGAAGAGGGCATCATACTGCCCCAGGACTTGCTCCACCAGGACACCAACTTCGGTGGCACTGAAGCTGGTGCCCCTCTGCCTCTCTGGCCGGGGGTTGTCAGTGGTCCCAGATGGTGTTTGCCCCGACATGACAACCCCAGAGGCAGGAGTGGGTGGGCAACTGGGTCCTGGGGCTGGGCTGTGGAGCGATGGGATCCCAGTCGGGAGTCTTCGGTTCCAGCAGGGGTGGTCACAGCAACAGCAGCCTTGGCTGATGTGCAGGCAGCAAATGGCAGGGCACGTGGGCAGCAGGCAGTCAGGCAGCAGCAGATGGCAGGTGGGAGCATGCTCGGGGCTCTGGGGGGCAGTAGTTCGGCCTTCTGGGCAGGAGCGTGGTCTTCCGTGTGCTTACGCGTGGCCAGCTTGATACGGAGTAATTTGGCACGTGAAAAATCTGCACGTCAGCGTGTAATTCGAGGAAATTAATTCTATACGCATACGCATTTTCATTGGACAGAAGGCCCCTCAAGCGCAAGCGCCCCTGTGACGTGACGCGTACAGACGTGCATGGGCATTTCAGCGCGCGTGAAAAACTGCACGTCCGCGTGTAATACGAGGAAAGGGCCCATGCGCGTAAGCGCGCGTGGAAAACTGCACGTCCGCGTGTAATACGAGGAAAGGCCCTTAGCGCGTATGCACGGCAGCACGCATATGCGATTTCATTGGACCAAAGGCCCTTAGCGCGTGAGCGCGTCTGTGACGTGACGCGCGCAGGTGTTTCCCTCATTGCACGTGATGACAGAACACACGTAGATTTCCACCAATCGCCTGTGAAAGTTCCCGGCACCCAGGAACACACGTACCCAGGCTAATCGCGTGTGGAACTACCTGCGCACCCCGAAACACACGTACCCAGGCCAGTTGCGTGTACGCTCACTCCCTCCGATCACACGCGATGACACTCGGACCGTATCCGAATACGGGAAACCCGCGCACAGCAAAAGACGTGCACAGGCGTCAACACGAAGGCAGGAGGAGCCGTCTCCGCGCACGCATAAAAGTGCACACAAACAACAAACGCGTATATACAGCTACGATGAATGCCCCATTTGTCGCTGCACTGATCGTGGGACACCGCAGGAGGAGGAGAATAGCCAGGGCACGCATTTCCGCACCACAGACAAGCCTTTTTGGGATGCCTGACGACCAGGTCTATGGCAGGTATAGGTTTCCACCCCATATCATCCTAGACCTGGTCAGGGAGTGGGAAGATGACCTCACATCCCCCACCCTTTGCTCCCAAGCATTGAACCCCTTGGAGAAGCTGCTCAATGTCCTGCATTTTTTGGCCACTGGGTCATTTCAGCGGACCACTGCCATAGTGGGGGGGGTCTCACAGGCCACGCAGTCACGCTGCCTACACCAGGTACTGGCAATCATGACAGCGCGCCCCTCAGTCCGCATGCACATATACATGCCCAGAACACCCGCAGAAAGGCAGGCCGTTGTCCTGGATTTATTCAGGGTGGCACACTTCCCCAAAGTGCTCGGTGCCATAGATTGCACCCATGTGGCCCAACGTCCACCTAGGGCCATTGAGCACATCTACCGAAACCGCAAGCACTGGCATTCCATCAATGTACAGGTGGTATGTGATGCAAAGGGAATCATCACCTCTGTCTATGCAAACTACCCTGGCTCCACCCATGACAGTTTCATATACAGAATGTCCGCCCTGAGCCGGGCCCTGGAAGCTGGGCAGCATGGCGACACATGGCTCCTAGGTCAGTACAAATGCCCTTGCACATGCATGCAAGTCACACACAGACAAATATCCAAACCCTAATAATCTCAACTATTATCACCTCCCCAGGGGACAGTGCCTACCCTCTGAGCAACCACATGATGACGCCAATCCGGAACCCCACCACACCACCCCAGGTAAGATACAACGCCGCCCATATTGCAACCAGGGGCATAGTGGAGCGCACATTCGGAGTGCTCAAGTCACGTTTCCGCTCCCTTGACCGCTCTGGTGGGCAACTACTCTATGCACCACCAGTAGTTAGCAGGATCATTGTGGCAGCATGTGTCCTGCACAATGTTGCAACACGGCAGGGCGTCCCGGTGGACATGGTGGTGCCCCCACATCCCCAACCACAGGCACAGGCGCTGCCCATGGGAGGGGACAGGGCACGTGGCGAGGAAGCCCGGACCCAGCTTGTGGCCACATTTTTCACCTAAACTCCCACCCCTGTGGAGTGCACACAGGCCTGGCACATACCAGGTGACAATCGATGATGACAAAGAGACAGTCAACTGTCACAACCCTACCACCCTGAGATAGTTGCCATGGAAGTGCCACATCATCTGCATCCCTAGCTACTTAAACACAAGCTATCCTGTGTGACCAAAAGGCACACATATGACACATGACATGATATGGGCCACACACAAATATTCCAAGGCGCAATGAGGCAGGAAGGGGGGAACAAGGGAACACAGAGAACGGTACTACTAGGCCAGGTGTCATTGAGATCGTGCAAGTGCAGGGGTAGGGGGGATGGGAAAAGTGCAAGGGGAAGGGTGGGGGGGAGTCCAGTACAGGGGAAGTAGCCCAAAAGATTAATACATAGGTCGCCTGGTGGCAACTACAAAGGTAAGTGCAGACAAGTGCTGGGAAGGGAGGGCTGTAGGGATGGAGAGACAGTACTGCAGTGCAGGGGTTGCCAGGGAGGCAGTGCAAGTGGAGAGTGGCTGGGCCAGGGACCGAGGTCAGTGAGAGTGGCCCAGTTGCAGCTCCTGTGCAGTTCCAGTGGAGAATTCTGCAAGGGAGAGGCAGACAGTAAGCAGAAGCAAAGAGGAAGGTCTTGAGGTGCTTCCAGAACTGGAGATGGTTCCCCTCAAGTTCAAGTCAGGCCGGAAGTCTGTTCCAGGGGGAGGGCCCTGCTGCGGAGAGAAATCTACCCCCAGCTAGTTGCTCTGAGAAGTGGATGACCCGGACATGCAAGGTGTGCATCACACACACCTGCAAAACAGGCCATTGCCATCACTGTCATGTCACTCAAACCCTCCCAAACATCAACATGACATGGCAAGCAATACCCATACACCAATGCAGTAACGATAAGGTACACATTGCCATGTCCTAAATGTACAGTGGCATCGGACACTGCTGCCTAACCGGAATCAGATGAAATGACAGATCAACAAAATCTCCCACCCAAAATAAGTCATTTCCAAATGCATTACAACAGTCGTAGACGTAACATCACAATGAATGCCTGTCTACATGCACATCATGCATTGCAAAATCAAAACTGCAGCTCATGTGTGCAGTGTCCTACTCCTGCATCACACTGCTCAGCGCACAGCACAGTGAACAGCCATTGTGTGTGATGCACACCCTGAGCATCACATCTAAGTGACAGACCACGTCAAACATCAAATTAGGCATGTACTGGATCCATGATCGGTCACAGAACATGTGCTGCCGGGACACAGTGGGCACCAGAAGGCAAACAGTGTACATGTGGATATGCAAGGGTGGGAGTACATGTAGTGCATCAGAGTGCAAGTGTGTGGTTCTGCAAGGACATGCACTCCACTTATGCATGTGCACTCAAGTGACCATCAGTGTTCCCTACACATCACATGTGAACATCCACCATGTGTACACCCCAGCATGTCAAACCACAACTATCCCCTCGCACCTGAAAGGAAAACACAACACATGAACAGGCATTGATCAGCAGAACACAACATGTACATAGGAAACCACCATTACTATGTCAGAGTTCCCATCACACTGCAGGGCAAGGCAACTATCAACAACAACCCCCCCCCTCCCTCACAAATGACCATAACCCACTGAACCACTGCACCTGGGTCATGGAGCCTCCAAACCTCAATTCCACCTGGCCACAGGATCACCTTTACCCTTCGTCACCATCTCCCACCTTGTGTGTAAAAAGATGCCTGAACCCTCAGAATCCACACTCATTTCCAAAATCACAAAATCCAAGGCATAAAAACGAACCCGAACACCCTCCAGTACATGACTTGACGTAGCAGTACCTCACAAAGGCCAAGTACTACCACAATGATGCAACAACCAAGGTAGCACAGCAAAACAATGTCACAACAGAATGTGAGACATGTGTGGTACATGACATAGGATGATGCACCATGATTGGATGTGTACTGTCACAGGTCCCCTGTATAGGCACGGGAGTGTCACGAAACAACCACCCCCACCATGTCCCGGGTGTCTGCAAGGTCAAACTCACACAGGCCCCTGAGATCCTGGTGGGGAATGAGGTTCAGGGATATGCAGTCGGGACAGGTGTTGACACACTGGATGGCTGGAATGAGTGACAGGAGAGGGGAGGAGGAATGATACATGAAACTAGGGAATGCACGAAAATGTACAACCTGCATGAACACATACACAATCCAAACAAACTTGGACATCATTGTCATGGCCTTCTGTAGTCCAGGCTCAGGAGTGGTACGAACCAACCACCCCCTCTAGGGTTTTGGTGCCTGCAAGTTCGGGGCTTACACAGGCATCCGCAACCCCAGTGGGGAAAGAGGGTCAGGGAACGTTGCTTGGATAGGCACGGGAAGCAGGAACACCGGGTAGAGGGTACAGGTTTCAAAATTGCATAGGATCACGGGTGATTAGGGAGAATAAAACATATCAAATTGAACCACACAGGCATCCATGCATCAGTACACTCCCCAGCAAGCCTATGCAGAGCAGTTCGTAAGAAAAACAACAAGACACTTAGCTTTGGTTTTGAGTGCTGGCCTCCTGCCTGCGCACTCTCAGTTCCGGTTACAGGAGCACTGCAATGCTGCAAAGATAGCCACAGTCAACAACCTGTACGTGCCAATTACACAAAAACACAACACCAAACATGCCCCATAGCAACAAACTACTCTACAAACAGACAATCTGTGGTTGATGCTTCGTACCCATATATAACATCACCCCTGTGACGGGTCATACACAGTCAATGCAGTAAGGCAGCCGCTGGTGGGTGCATGGCAAATGGAACACCAATGTGTCACAATTCACACAACATGCAATGTTCCCTGGGTAAGCAGACAGACCCATATAGCGAGCCATGACTACAGAGCAAGTTGCGTACCACCATGACCGAAACAAAGTTGGCAGTGCATTTATCATGAAGTACGTGGAAAAGACATGCACTGCACCCGAGTATGTCCCTTGCTGTATGTCCCTGTGAGCTGCCCCTTTCCATGTCTCGGAAGGCTACATGGTTGATACAAGTGCCTCAATGGACCTTGGTGTACCGGAGGGTATGTGCACTGCCCCTGCATGTGTCCCAGACAACCCTACTATCAACAGCCATCAGTCCACAAACACATCTGAGCTGCATTGTGTGCTTCAACACCAATATTCGTCTAAGCTCACCCTCAGTGCTGTGACTAAGCCCGCATGTGCAACTCGCCTGGTGCAAGCTTTGCTGTGTCGTGGCCCCCCTGTGATGCTCACCTTGCCTGGAGTTCCTTGGAACATGTCAGCAGTTCTAGGATGTGGGTCTGCAATCACTGTGCCTCTGCTTGTGCACACATGTGCATGTGGGCACCAACAAACGGGTCCAGAATTCCTTCGTCCAATGGGCCATGTCTGCTGGCAAAGGTGCTCTGGAAGCTCATCCCCCTGCAGAAAGGGCATGAAACACGTGATTAATGCTTCAAAGTCATCTGTGTGTGTCTCATCAGGCATCTCATTACTTGACCATGTCAGAGAGTCACATCACAAATCACACCATCAGTCCGTCTTTCACCTCCAAAGTGTGGAACACTATCTACAGTATGAATTGCAACAAGCACATGTACAGGAAAGATATGAAACATACTACACAATGCATAGCAATCAATGTCCACATTAATCATGACACACCCCATCTAGCAAAAGCTGAACAGTGGACAATGACACCTAAATCATCCCCACTAGGGGTGTCAACACAAGTCACACAGCACCAGACATGCCACAGATATAACAGTCCAATGCCCTTGTGTAAAATGCTGTAACACCGAACCATCCTTGCGAGCCCATGGATAAGGGAGGCAGGAGTGGCATATGTGAGTCAAGGACCCCCAGCAGCAAACACATACACAAGACAACCATGAAGGGCCCAGCTGGAACAGACAGTGGATGCCTTCAAAAGCCACAAAGCACTGCACCGTCACATGGAAAAGACTAGCAATTTTAAACTAAATCAACTATTAACTAATTACACTAACTATGGAAAACCTACATTACCTATTTAAACTAACTATCAAACAGAAACTTAACTAACTAAACTAAAAGAAAAATCAAAAATGGCCACATACGACCCGGGGGGGAGGGGAGGCACCCAGGAGTGGGGAGGTACAGGGTGCTGCTCAACATCCACATGCGATGATGCTGAGCCAAAAAAAATCCTCCATGGGCTCAACGCCTGCACAGCACGACCTATGTGGGAGATAGATGGTCGTCCGAGTCTGGCTCATCCTGGAAAGGAGGACGTGGCACAGTAGCCTGGCCACGCCTAGCCGCAGCTTGCCCCTCGTCGGCAGCAAGTCTGCCGGACGGGTGAGCCTGGTTCTGTGTGGCGATGTGACATAGGTCTGCATGCAGAACCTCACGTGATACACGTGCTTCCTCTTGCAAGGTAGCACGTGTAACACGGAGTTCCTCCTGCAAGGCCTGGCTGGACAACCGCTGCACCTCCCGGCAAGCCTGTAGCTCAGCCGAGATGGTACGCTCAAGCTGTGCAAACCTCTCCTCTGCCTGCTGCCTCTGGGACATCATAAGGACACCCAGAGTGGATCTGAGGGAAGCATACTCCTCCCTCAGGGCATCCATGTGCGCCTCAGCGTGAGCAGCAATTGCTTGACGCAGAGACGACATTTCAGCCTGGCGTGCCCTGTCTGAGGCCGCCATGCCCAGCCTGAGCGAGCGGGCTGTGGACCGTGCCGCCTGCTGCTGGAGAAGCACCTGCCTAGCAGTGGGGAGCACAGATCGGGCCACACGCTCCATGCTCTCAGCGATGTTCTCCATTGCTGCCCCCTGCCGTTCGGAATTGGCAGTCATGTCTTGCTCCCACTCAGTATACAGCGGTTGCGCGCGGCGACCGCGTTGCCGGGCTTGACCCCTGCGGGACCCAAGGACCGGGGGTCCTCGCTGTGTTGGCACCGCCTGCGGCTGCACGACTACATGCCCCCGTCGACGTGATGTCCCAGGCACATCAGTGACTGGTGTGGAGGGTGACCCTGCGTCCCGATCCACCACGGGCGGAGGAACCAAGACTGTCTGATCCCTCAGTGCAGGTGTCGCAGACAGAGGAGTGTCCACATCAGAATCACTCACCCCTGACACATGGACTTGATGCTCATCCAACTCAACATGGACGTCAGAGTCGTCATCAAGGCTGGACTCATAGGCAGCCAGAGACAAGATGGACTGCAGCACTTGGGGGTTTTCGTGGCCTACCACCCCACGACCCCCACTAGTGCTGGGTTGATGTGGTGTTACCAACCCTGTGTCTGGCATGACAACACCATCCTCCGCCTCATTTGCGTCATCACCTGAAAAATAGAGAGAAAAAGGTCAATACACATGTCAGAAGCACACGACACACACACACACCGACAGCAAAGGCATCCGGCAGACATGTGACACACAACATATGACCTGGCATGCATGCTGGGTCTACTTTGAATAGCTTCTGTGATCAGACCTGTTGAAATGTGGCAGTTTCCATGGAAGTGGGTCTATGCAGTGCAGACAATGTGTACGCCACTCACTACCTACATGTACAAGCACTACATGGTGTGTGCCAGGAAATGTGAAGGCTGTGCAATGTCAAATTCAGACATCACGTGCATTGTGCATTCAATGTGTACCATGTCTAGAAGCCAAGCACCCCTCCACCCCAGAACCAAAGCAGGGATGCCTAGCATGGTATCAAAAGGCTGACCATACACCTGTGTATTGACAGGCAGTGTTGACTGGCATCAACAGCTTAATGTGATTCAAATTACAACACTGCAAATGATGCTGGGACAGTGGGCAGGACACATGATGGAAACTCCGGAGGCTGCCCACGTGTGAAGAAGACACATCAAGAGTTGGACAGAGTCATTGGCCATTGAACAGGCCTGTGAGCCACACAGATTGTCAGAGCCTAAACATGTGTGCAACGCAGGACTGAGCCACAGTTGACATGGGAAGGTTGATGAGATGGCAGGCAATGTATGTAACCAAGGACTTATATTACAGTGATCATCCAGTCAAGGACACATAGGGGCATGCGTGCAATGCACATGGAGCATGAATGGGCACTCATGTCCCTGCGGGACATCTGACCCATGCACAGTACAAGTGAGATACGCTGCATCGAGTACTAAGGATGTACCACACGGCATATGTCTGGCAGATTCTACGCTGGAAGTTAGCATCTACACAGGACACATGAACAAGAAAGTACACATTGGCAAGATTGAAGCAGACCAGTGCAAAGGTGGAACTGGGGTGCAGAGTGGCGGAGGAGGGGCAAGGGAGCATGCCTACATGGAGTCCCGCATGCAGGCAGAGGAGACATGCATGACGGTAGCATTGCATTACTTACACATTAGAACTATGTACACGTCACATGTAGCAGCAATCATGCACAACACATCCCACAAGTGAAACACACACGTCCTCAACAAACACGCATCAACACTCACTGGGCTGGGCATCAAAGTCCAGCTTCTCTCCCACTCCTTCGACCAATTCAGGTGGTATGAACTCCGCAACGAGAGCCTCATGCGGAGTGAGGTCTTCCTCCTCTGTGCTGCAGGTGCAACCTTCCTCCTCTTGGACTGTGGCGCAGACCCTGGCTGGCTAATGCCACCCTGACCAGTATGGCCAGTGGGTTCGGTGGATTGAGCCAAGGGAGTGGCAGGTGGAGGGATGACCAAAGGCCTGACTTGTGTCAGTGGCAGCTGGGTGCCCACTAATGGACCCTGCGCAGCAACATCAGCTGTGGCAGGGTCATTGACCGCAACGGTCCTGGTTGGCAGACTCACAACCGGGGTGCTGTTGGGTGCATCTGCGCCTGCACTTGCCAACACCCCGCTGTTCGGGGCAGCAGATGACATGACTGCCCCAGGGACACGTGTCTTGGTCTGAGCAGCCCGGCCTGCCCCTATGGTTTCCCCCCCTGGCCTGTTGGAGATCTACCAATGGCTCTTCATGTGCCAACGCAGCCTGCACTGGCAGACCCTGAGCCTGGGGGGCAGTGTCCACAGCTGCACCTGCAGCTACCACTACCCTTGGGCCCGTGGCAGTCGATGGAACGGACTGCCGGGTCATATGGGTGCCAGTGCCAGATGCAGGAGCTGCATCCCAGATAACCACAGGGGGTGGTGGCATGACTGCACCGACACATGGCACAACATTGTGCTGAAGTGGCGCCCCCCTGCCTCTTCCCCCTCTGTGGCTGCCCTGGACACCCTGGAGTCCCCCTACTCCCTGGTCACCACGGCCACGTCCCCGACCACGCCCGCCACGAGGAGTACGCCCAGCTGAGGCGCCCCTCACCTTTGGTGGCCTCCCAACCATGGCACAGATGTAGTAGTGCTGGCACAGATGGAGTGGTGCCAATGGGAGGTGTACACCACAATTGACCTGGGCAATTGGGGTGAAGGGGGTGGGAAGCAAGATGTTAACAGCCCCCCTGCACCTGCAAGGCTGTATGTGATCCCGGTGATGTGGTGACGGGTCACGCAATGCTCAGGCACCCCAAAACTGCAGTATAACGGTGCACGCAACCCTGCAGCCTACGTGTGTGGATTCAACCTCCTGCAGTACGCGGTGGCACCCAGTAACACGAATAACGCGTACGCGTGGGACACGCAGGCTACTATGACATCGAAAATGGGTGCGATACACAGGGGCACCCGCAGTGGGAAAAAGAGCGTGTGCGACTCACCGTCTGACTAGCGTGATGTAGAAAAACACGCATAGCCAATACTCCCGCCAAAAGAAGAGATACGTCCTTGATAGCTGTGAAGTTGTGATGGCGCGCGAAACAACAGGAAGCAGCAACACACGTCGGTCTCCACGGAAGGCACATACAGCGAACTGCTGGGCCCGCTTACCTTTAACCCGTGCTGAGGGAAACGCACGCGCGCGTCACGTCACTTACGCGCATGGCCCTTTCCTCGTATTACATGCGGACGTGCAGTTTTTCACGCGCGCTTACGCGCATGGGCCCTTTCCTCGTATTACACGCGGACGTGCAGTTTTTCACGCGCGCTGAAATGCCCATGCACGTCTGTACGCGTCATGTCACAAGGGCGCTTGCGCTTGAGGGGCCTTCTGTCCAATGAAAATGCGTATGCGTGCAGACGCGCTTACGTGCTAAGGGCCTTTCCTCGAATTGCACGCTGACGTGCAGATTTTTCACGTGCCAAATCACTCCGTATCAAGCTGGCCACGCGTAAGCACACAGAAGACCACGCTCCTGCCCAGAAGGCCGAACTACTGCCCCCCAGAGCCCCGAGCACGCTCCCACCTGCCATCTGCTGCTGCCTGACTGCCTGCTGCCCACGTGCCCTGCCATTTGCTGCCTGCACATCAGCCAGGGGTGCTGTTGCTGTGACCACCCCTGCTGGAACCGAAGACTCCCGACTGGGATCCCATCGCTCCACAGCCCAGCCCCAGGACCCAGTTGCCCACCCACTCCTGCCTCTGGGGTTGTCATGTCGGGGCAAACACCATCTGGGACCACTGACAACCCCCGGCCAGAGAGGCAGAGGGGCACCAGCTTCAGTGCCACCGAAGTTGGTGTCCTGGTGGAGCAAGTCCTGGGGCAGTATGATGCCCTCTTCGGAAGTTCCCGCGCCGACAAGGAAGGACGGACTCGGATCTGGACTGACATCGTGACTGCCATCAACGCGGAGGGGGTGGCAGTCCGCGACTTACAACATGTCAGGAAGCGCTGGGAGGACTTCAGGTCCAGGACCCTGAACAAGGCCCGGCGCCACTTGAAGGCAGCGGATGCCAAGGGGCACCGGGGCCACTTGTCGGAAGAACAGATGAGGGTCCTGGAACGCATATCCCCAGCGCTCCACGTCCAGGTCCTTGAGAAGCAGACCCGTCTGGAGTCGAGCGGTGAGTGTACATGCATCCTGATTGTGAGCAGTGCGTGTGGTGATTATTCAGTAGTGTGCAGGTTGCACATCTGTTTGTATGGGGTCGAGTCTGGGTGGGGGTGTACAGGGCCGTGGGGCTGCAACATGCGAGGGCTGTAATGTGTGAGACATGGTTGGTGCTTGTGTGTGTAGGCTTGCATGCCAAATGCAGTTGTGTGGGCACACATGTTTGGATGAATGTGTATGTAAGTAGACATGTCCGTGATGTCACGCATGTATGTTGTTTTTGGCTGCATGTATCGGCACTGTGTACATGTGCATGTGTGTGTATTTGACAAGAGTGCAACAGTGATGCAACATGGATGCATGTGACAGCGGTATGTGGAAGCCTGATTGGCAGATGTGACATGGATGCCCGTCTGAACACTGCGACACTTGGCAGAGGTGTACACATGCATGCAAGTGTGGTGGTGTGTGTACATGTGTGGTGCACTTCCTGTGTTGCATGTGATGTCTGGCTCACCTTTGGCTGCTCATGCTGTTGTATGTGTATGGATGGTGTGGCAGTTGCGATATGGCTATGGTATGGCTCATGTGTGCGAGTTGAAATGACATGTGTGTTGGGGATTGTGATGACATGTCTGAGGTTTGCCAATGCCACTCACTGTCATGTGCGTATGTGTCCATTGTACAGTGCCCTGATGCCTGTGTTTTGTTTCTCCCTGTCTGCAGCGTCAACTGATGAAGAGGGCGGAGAAGGTGCTGTGGAGACGCAAGGCCCGGCTCCCCTCCCATGTTGTCATCTCGTCGGGGAGTGAGGAGTCCGGTGCCGCGTCCCAGTCCCAGACCGCAGCTGCCGGGGGGAGGTCCAAGAGGCGGAGGTTGGAGTTGGACTCCTCGGCAGCAGAAGGGGCAGCTGGGACCCCACAGGGCCCAACAGGGGAAGATGGCACGGAGTCATCCAGGTTGGTGGGGGATTTGGTGGAGGAGAAGGCCGTGCAAGCACCAGAGACGGGGTCTGGAGGTGGGGATCCCACTGGTGCTAGTGGTGCAGTGCAGGACCAGGGACAGGATGCAGCACAGGCCGCCGCGGAGGTGCCTGTGTGCAATCCTGTCCCTGCATCATCTTGCACCAGCAGGGATGCCTACGTCCAGACCCGTTTTCAGGCAGGGGATGAGCTCACGTCAACTGGCCTTCCTCTGCCTGCGGACGTGGCTATCCAGGTCCGGGTTGAGCCTGTCCTGGCTGGTGTGGCGTTGCGTCAACGGGCCATGCGAGGTGACCTGCAGTCTTTTCATGAAGAGACTGCACGTCATCTCGAATGGCTCGTTGACCACGTCAGCCTGCTGGGACAGGTCACCCAGGCCGGATTCCTCCGTCTGATGGGGCTTGCTCCGACCCCCTCCTCAACTGGACCCCCTACGCGCCAGTCGTCCTCTGTGCCATCTTCCCACCCATCAGTCACCTGGGTGCCCTGTGGAGCTGCCTCTGACGGTGCGGCCCGGCTGGTGGAGGAGGCATTCCTGCCACAGTCGGGAGTCGGACGTCCAGCAGGGGTGGCCACATCTACGACTGCACCCCAGCCGGCGGAGGATGTGCAGGCAGCAGGAGGCAGTGCACGGGCAGATGTACAGCAGCAGCAGCAATGTGGTGGGAGCCATGAAGGCTCGGGGCCTTCAACATCGGAGGGGCAGACATCGGCCGGAGGGCAGGAGGACCCAGGACAGAGAGTGTCGTCCGTGTGGCAGCGGTTGGGCCACGCCATAGATGCGGAGCGGCAGTGGGCGGAAGAGGCACGGCTCACAATGGTCAGGGCGGAGAACTCCAGGTGGAGGGCCCTGAGGCGGGCCGAGTGCCTCGAGGCAATCCACAGGGGTTTGGAGGTGGAGACGTCGACGGCCCTGTGGACCCTCGGGGCCATGGAGGAGGACCGCCTCTGGGACATTGAGGAGGAGTTCGATGATGACCTGGCCCGGGACATCCACAAGTGAGCCGTGAAACTAGCCCGCTGCCCTTGTACATAGTTATGTAGGTAGTGTTAGGTTTCATTTTTGTTTTTATTTTATTTGGACCTTTCGGACATTGGCCACATTTTTGTATATAGTTTATTTTATTAGTTAGTGTAGTTAGATAGGTTTCCTTTATTTTGTTGGGATAATGGACCCTGGCTTGTTCCCATGTACATAGTTCACAGTTGGATTGTATTTTTTTTCACTTTTTGACCATGGACCAATGGCTTTCTTTTTTATTTCCCATTGGATTTTGTTTTGTGGACATTGACTTTGGACAACATTACTTTGGAATTTTATTTTTGGTTTTGCTTTTTTTAACGGACATGCTTCTTTTCATTTTTGTACATTCACGTTTCTGTTTCTTCATTTTTTATTCTATTTATGTTTCCTTTAATACATATTATTTTTTGGTGAACTTCAATGTGTGGTATCTCATTGGTTTCATGCATTTCATGATATGTGTTTTGAGATTCACTGACACCCATTGGGTGTCTGTGAGGGAAATGTGTTTGTTTTGGAACTTGCAATTGGTGTTCTGTGATGTAATTGCAAATTATGAGTGGGTGGATGCAATACTCGGGTGGGTGTTTTGCATTTGGAGGCTGACCATAGGGACCAGGGATCTAGATTGTGATGACATGTTGGCTGGGGAACATGAGTTGCACATGGGTGGGGGCCTGCTGGCAGGTGCCCCACAGTGCTGGGGGGTGGGGGTGCTGGGAGACATGGGTGGGGGCCTGGTGGAGGCTGCCCCTGCTGACTGGGGGGGTGGGGTGGTGGTAGACATGGGTGGGGGCCTGGTGGTGGGTGCCCCACAGTGCTGGGTGGTGGGGGTGGTGGGGAACATGAGTTGGACATGGGTGGGGGCCTGCTGGCAGGTGCCCCACAGTGCTGGGGGGTGGGGGGGTGGGGAACATGAGTTGGACATGGGTGGGGGCCTGGTGGCAGGTGCCCCACAGTGCTGGGGGGTGGGGGTGGTGGGGAACATGAGTTGGACATGGGTGGGGGCCTGCTGGCAGGTGCCATACAGTGCTGGGGGGTGGGGGGGGTTGGGAACATGAGTTGGACATGGGTGGGGGCCTGCTGGCAGGTGCCCCACAGTGCTGGGGGTGGTGGGAGACATGGGTGGGGGCCTGGTGGAGGCTGCCCCTGGTGACTGGGGGGGGTGGGGGTGGTGGGAGACATGGGTGGGGGACTGGTGGCAGGTGCCCCACAGTGCTGGGGGGTGGGGGTGGTGGGGAACATGAGTTGGACATGGGTGGGGGCCTGGTGGCAGGTGCCCCACAGTGCTGGGGGGTGGGGGTGGTGGGAGACATGGGTGGGGGCCTGGTGGAGGCTGCCCCTGGTGGCTGGGGGGTGGGGGTGGTGGGAGACATGGGTGTGGGCCTGCTGGCAGGTGCCCCACAGTGCTGGGGGGTGGGGGTGGTGGGGAACATGAGTTGGACATGGGTGGGGGCCTGGTGGCAGGTGCCCCACAGTGCTGGGGGGTGGGGGTGGTGGGGAACATGAATTGGACATGGGTGGGGGCCTGGTGGCAGGTGCCCCACAGTGCTGGGGGGTGGGGGGGTGGGGAACATGAGTTGGACATGGGTGGGGGCCTGCTGGCAGGTGCCCCACAGTGCTGGGGGGTTGGTGGGGGGTGGGGAACATGAGTTGGACATGGGTGGGGGCCTGCTGGCAGGTGCCCCACAGTGCTGGGGGGTGGGGGTGGTGGGGAACATGGGTGGGGGCCTTTTGGAGGCTGCCCCTGGTGACTGGGGGGGTGGGGGTGGTGGGAGACATGGGTGGGGGCCTGGTGGTGGGTGCCCCACAGTGCTGGGGGGTGGGGGTGGTGGGGAACATGAGTTGGACATGGGTGGGGGCCTGCTTGCAGGTGCCCCACAGTGCTGGGGGGTGGGGGTGCTGGGAGACATGGGTGGGGGCCTGGTGGAGGCTGCCCCTGGTGACTGGGGGGTTGGGGGTGGTGGGAGACATGGGTGGGGGCCTGGTGGCAGGTGCCCCACAGTGCTGGGGGGTGGGGGTGGTGGGGAACATGAGTTGGACATGGGTGGGGGCCTTGTGGCAGGTGCCCCACAGTGCTGGGGGGTGGGGGGGGTGGGGAACATGAGTTGAACATGGGTGGGGGCCTGCTGGCAGGTGCCCCACATTGCTGGGGGGTGGGGGGGTGGGGAACATGAGTTGGACATGGGTGGGGGCCTGGTGGAGGGTGCCCCTGTACTGCTGGGGGGTGTGGGTGGTGGGAGACATGGGTGGGGGCCTGGTGGAGGCTGCCCCTGGTGACTGGGGGGGGTGGGGGTGGTGGGAGACATGGGTGGGGGCCTGGTGGAGGCTGCCCCTGGTGACTGGGGGGGTGGGGGTGGTGGGAGACATGGGTGGGGGCCTGGTGGAGGCTGCCCCTGGTGACTGGGGGGGTGGGGGTGGTGGGAGACATGGGTGGGGGCCTGGTGGCAGGTGCCCCACAGTGCTGGGGGGTGGGGGTGGTGGGGAACATGAGTTGGACATAGGTGGGGGCCTGCTGGCAGGTGCCCCACAGTGCTGGGGGGTGGGGGGGTGGGGAACATGAGTTGGACATGGGTGGGGTCCTGGTGGAGGGTGCCCCTGTACTGCTGGGGGGTGTGGGTGGTGGGAGACATGGGTGGGGGCCTGGTGGAGGGTGCCCCTGGTGGCTGGGGGTGCAGGGGGACATGCGTTGGTGGGCAGTAGTGCAAGTTGACATGTGGGTTGGCTGGGGGGCATGGCCATGGTGGATGGGGTGCCTGCAGGACATGTGCAGGGTACGCCCCTGTGCAATTCACGTGTGGTGCTCCCCTCGCACCCCTGTAATACACGTAGCCTGATGGAATCGCGTGTGGAACTTCCCGCGCACCCCTGAATTACGCGTACCCTGCTCGCACGGGCCCAATTGCGTGTGGAAATTCCCGCGCACCCCTGAAATACACGTACCCTGATGGAATCGCGTGTGGAACTTCCCGCGCACCCCTGGAATACACGTACCCTGCTGAAATCGCGTGTGAAACTTGCCCCGCACCCCAAAATACACGTACCCTGCTGAAATCGCGTGTGGAACTCCCCGCGCACCCCTGGAATACACGTACCCTGCTGAAATCGCGTCTGAAACTTGCCCCGCACCCCGAAATACACGTACCCTGCTGAAATCGCGTGTGGCACTTCCCGCGCACCCCTGAGATACGCGTACCCTGCTCGCACGGGCCCAATCGCATGTGGAAACTCCTGCGCACCCCTGTAATGCACGTGCCATGCTGTAATCGCGTGTGGAACTTCTCCCGCACCCCGAAATACACGTACCCTGCTGAAATCGCGTGTGGCACTTCCCGCGCACCCTTGAGATACGCGTACCCTGCTCGCACAGGGCCAATCGCATGAGGTACTTCCCGCGCACCCCAGTGATACACGTAGCCCGCTTGCCGTGCTGGTACAGGGTTAGCGCAGCCCTTTGCGCTGGTTTGGGTATATTGATGGCTTTTCCCTGCGCGTGAGGCGTTCTTGGGGGCGTAACTGGCGCTGCTGCAGGGTCGCTGCACCACTGTGCGCCACGGCTGGTTTTGGTGGCTGGAATCCATGAATACGCTGTGCGCGGAAATGGATTTTAGCGCACGCAGCTGGTGCAGGGATTCGCACGCGCACACTGTGCGCCAGCCGCGTGCGCCACTTGTGCGCTGAATTTTATGAATTACCCTCTAAATCAGTGACTCGCTCCCTAAGGAATGCCTGAAATAAACATTTAATGTAATGAGTCTAGCATCTATTGTATAGAATTACAGAAAGATACATTATTTGTTACTCCTATTCTTTCTTAATTAGGTTCACTGCTCAAAGCGTTACACTTGTGGTAGCCCATGTTTTTTTAAGAGGCCTGAACAAGAAATCAAAGCCACTCCAGAAACAAAGAGCCAAATGGTGCTGGCCATAGCCCAGGAGCTTATATAAAATTTAAAAAAAGAAATTATGTTGTACATTTTTTTAGGGGTAGCAAGGGAGACCACAAGGGAAGCAAAATATTCCACAGTGGTCACAGTTGCGACCCCCAAATGACATCCATGCTTGAAGGTTTACAAGTGGATGGTTCCAAAGAAAATAAATCAGTCCATAATTGTATTGTAACAGTTCTGAAAAATGTGAATGTGATGGCCAAAATGGAAGCATTTGAGGATTAAGAATCTCAAGAAAAACTCAGAGTTCCTCTTCAGAACATTCATGTGGTGGACATAATGCTTTTACTTATCAGATCCGTCCAAACTGCAACCTTGGATTTACAACTTGCATCACTTGAAGAGTTTGTAAAGTACTTTTTCACCCTTGATTTGATAAATGATAGCATGTTGCAAAGCAGAAATGTAAAAGTCTGCAGTCTTTATAACGAATGAAAAAATAATAACAGTGTTTGCGATATTTTCATTATTTTATTTAAATGCACTATCCAATGCTTCCTCGAATATTCTAGGATTGGAGTTAATATATAAAATTACACCTGTCCTAAAATATTTTGGGGAGGGTGTTTGGTGCATTTAAATAAAATATTGAAAATATCAAAAACACTGTCATATTTTTTCATTCATTATAAACACATGAAACCAAATGCAACAGCTTTAAAGGAAACACCCGGATCTGTGGAGTGATTTTCAGAAAGGCAATTGGGTAGTAAGCAAGACAAAAGTACACTTTTGTGCTTTACGTTCAGATGAAGCTGTGGAACATCAATACAGGGTAATGAAACTACTTGATAGTCTAGTTAATATTACTCAAAAGAAACATGCTCTCAAGCAATTCTTTTTAGCCTCTCCTGAACTGTCAGGGCTGCCTACAAAAGCAAAAGAAATTGGAGGAATCACACATTACAAATGGTCAAAACATCACCATCTTACAACATTTGAAGTAGCACGCTAAAATGAAGATGTTCAACAGATCTACAAATCGATCATGACATTGACTAATCTAGTGAATTATGATGGAAAAGAACTCATCATCATCTCGACAAGGCAGTAGGTTTTTGATTAAAAAAATCAGGAGGATACAACAAGATTGGCAGAAAAAAGTTTGCCAAATTTACAACAGTTTTAAAGAACACTGGATTGAATCAGACAGTTGTAGCTTAAGGGCACCAGTGAAGAAAGAGAACCTTCAGCTGTGTAAATGTACACACAAAGTTGTTAAGACTAATGTAGCAGACACCATAGTGCAGTTGAAGGCAGATCATTCTTTTTTCACTCGTTTGTTGATTGCTTCACTGAGTTGAAATGACATTGATTTACATAATGATCAAGTATTCTGCAGTACCTCTTCAATGCTCAATTTAGATGGCACAACGATTTTAGCTACAAACTAAAGCAAGCTGACAAAGATACTGGAAGAAGAACAACATACCGAGGTTTATTACAATATGACAAAGGTCTCTACATTTGTTACTGAGGACAGATTATCTGTATCAGAGCAAACATATTCAGCAGCAATCCTTGATGGAAGGGCAGAATTGCAAGCACTGCAGAAACCATCTTATGTGAAGACATGCCACGACCTTGCAATTGAATTCAACAAGAAAACAGAACCTTATCTGCTCAAGTATGATGAAAACATTTCGTATTTGATACCTACTTAGAAATCTCACTCAAGAACTCTATGTTAAGGTAAAAAGCAAGAAAAGTAGCACCTGTTGAGTACAAATTCACAAATTCTGCAAATATTCAAAAATGTTCCAAGAGAACCCTCCTATTGCATTCATTAACCTAAAGATGAGTTAGGAGCTTAACTCTCAAATGAAGCTATTCTGCATGCACATCGGATAAAAGAAGCCTGGTAGCCAGTTGCTGATATGAAGCCAAGTCATCAGATGGAAATGATGTTGAAGACATTGAAAGCACACATGAGGAGACAGACACAAAAATAATTCATCACTCCCTTTATGTATCACATCATCATACCACTACCTTCCACATTTGTTCACCTGATACCGATGTTTTTGTCCTTTCACTGTGGCGGTCACTCTTTTTCCATCTGACTGCATGTTTGTCACAGGAGTTGGAACTGATAGAAGATTTGTAGATCTGAAACATGTGTGTTCCTGCTTAGGGCCTACAAAAGTGCAGGACTTTATGCTCTTACAGGGCGTGATGTGAGCGGGTGCTTTACAACGAATGGAAAATTATTTTTCTGGAAAGTCTTCAAGATTCAGAAAATGAAATCCTTGAAGCTTTGGGAAGACTTGGATGTCTAGAAGAGTTTAAGAAGAAAAATGAATGATTGATATAGTGATTCATTTATCAAGTCTACTTGCCAGGAACAAACATTTCAGACATTGGTCAACTGCATTGGTGGATGTGCACAAAAAAAGAGATGCAACTCTGCCTCCAACAAGATCCCCTCTACTACCATAAATCTTAAGGGCTCATTACCAGGTGATGGAGTGGCAACGCGCTCATCAACAACACCAGACTCTCCCTGAGGCATAACAATTCCGGTGAGAGAAGGCAGATAATCAATAGTCTCCTACTATACATATGTTTCCATGTGCACCACAATCAGTCATACATCTGGTGTGGTATTCATGCATCAAAGGATGGTGTAGTGTGCATTGCAAATGCCCAGCTCAGTCACTAAGGTGCACAGAACCGTGTAAGTGTGGTGGCGTTGAAAACCTCTGTGATAACAACGATTTTGTAGTTGATGAAAATGGCACTCAGAAAATAACCTGTCAAACCTTCATTTCTCTCTTCAAATCTATATATCTTGTAGTTTTAATAAATACTATATTTCAACAAGAAAGTTGCACATTATTTAAAACTTTCTAATTTATTGAGCATACAGTTGAAGGTTTGCGATGAAGTAGCCATAATTTGCAAGACTAAGGGGGTAATTCACAGCACAGAGAGGGAGCGTGCGCCAGCGTGCGCCAGCCGTGTGCGCTAAACAGCATTCTGGCGCACTGCATATTCATGGAATTCCCAAGCCATTTTGAGCGCTGGCACAGAGAACATCCCGCAGTGCCAGTTACCCCCCCTAAGAACGCCCCTTGCACAAGTAAAAGGCATTGAAATCCCTAATGCAGCACAAAGGGCCGCGCTAACCCTGCACCAGCTTACAGGGCCGGTACACTGTAATCGCGTGAAAATACTACACGCACCCCCCTCACGGCACCCAAAAGCGTGAAAATGTACGGGCGCACCCCTCAGAATAAGCATACCCTGCTTGTGCCTGGTAACTTGCATAGAAAAAGCACCCCCCTGTGGCATGGGCTGCCTGTGGGGCATGCCCAGGGTGGATGGGCTGCCTGCGGGGAATGGGGAGGGTGAGTGGGCTTCCTGTGGGGCATGGCCAGGGTGGATGGGGTGTCTGCGTGTATTTGGGGGGTACGCAGGGAGTTTCACATGCGATAGGCCTTGTGCGAGCGGGGTACGTGTATTTGGGGGGTGCGTGGGAAGTTTCACACGTGATACTCCAGGTGAGAGTGGGGTATGTGTATTTCGGGGATGGCTGGGAAGTTTCACATGTGATAGGCCTTGTGCGAGCGGGGTACGTGTATTTTGGGGGTGCGCGGGAAGTTTCACACGTGATACTCCAGGTGAGAGCAGGGTATGTGTATTTGGGGGTACGCAGGGAGTTTCACATGTGATAGGCCTTGTGTGAGCGGGGTACGTGTATTTTGGGGGTGCGCAGGAAGTTTCACATGCGATAGGACTTGTGCGAGTGGGGTACGTGTATTTTGGGGTGCACGGGAAGTTTCACACTTGATACTCCAGGCGAGAGCGGGGTATGTGTATTTGGGGGGTACGTGGGGAGTTTCACTCGCGATAGGCCTTGTGCGAGCGGGGTACGTGTATTTTGGGGGTGGCGGGAAGTTTCACACGCGATAGGCCTTGTGCGAGTGGGGTACTTGTATTTTGGGGGTGCGCAGAAAGTTTGACACGCGATAGGACTTGTGCGAGCAGGGTATGTGTATTTTGGGGGTGCGTGGGAAGTTTCACACGCGATACTCCAGGCGAGAGCAAGGTGCGTGTATTTGGGGGGTACAAGGGGAGTTTCACACACAATTTGGCATCGTGGGCTCTCCCGGGTGTGCGGTTTCCCCCCTCACCATGCCCTGCAGGCAGTCCACACCACAGGGGACTACCCTTCAAACCTCACCATGCCCTGCAGGCAGCCCACATGGCATCATGCACTTGTGAGCACTCTTGTGAGCCCCAACTCATGTCCCCCACCCCACCCCCAGTGACGGGCACCTGCCAGCAGGCCCCGACTCATGTCCCCCAGCCATCTACCCACCCCCAGTGAGGGGCACCTGCCAGCAGGCCCCGACTCCTGTCCCCCTGCACCCCCACCCACTCAGCAGTGACGGGCACCTGCCAGCAGGACCCCACTCATGTCCCCCCACCCATCCACCCACCCCCAGTGACGGGCACCTGCCAGCAGGCCCCGACTCATGTCCCCCTGCACCCCCAAATCATGTCCCCCTGCAACCCCACCCACCCAGCAGTGACGAGCACCTGCCAGCTGCCAGCAGGCCCCCACTCATGTCCCCCTGCACCCCCACCCACCCAGCAGTGACGGGCACCTGCCAGCAGGCCCCGACTCATGTCCCCCTGCACCCCCACCCACCCAGCAGTGACGGGCACCTGCCAACAGGCCCCGACTCATGTCCCCCTGAACCCCCACCCACCAAACAGTGACGGGCACCTGCCAGCAGGACCCCACTCATGTCCCCCCACCCATCCACCCACCCCCAGTGACGGGCACCTGCCAGCAGGCCCCGACTCATGTCCCCCTGCACCCCCAAATCATGTCCCCCTGCAACCCCACCCACCCAGCAGTGACAAGCACCTGCCAGCTGCCAGCAGGCCCCCACTCATGTCCCCCTGCACCCCCACCCACCCAGCAGTGACGGGCACCTGCCAGCAGGCCCCGACTCATGTCCCCCTGCACCCCCACCCACCCAGCAGTGACGGGCACCTGCCAACAGGCCCCGACTCATGTCCCCCTGAACCTCCACCCACCCAACAGTGACGGGCACCTGCCAGCAGGCCCCCACTCATGTCCCCCCAATACGTCATCATGATCCACACTCATAGACCTTATGATCAACCAAATCCCACCCCACGCCACCCCAGTCCAAACACCCAAACAAGTATTCCATCCACTCCACATTGAAATCGCCATGTCATGATAGATCCCAAATGACAAGTATGCACATCAATACATGTCCGTCAGACACACACAATGGGGGCAAGTGAATGAGAAAACCTACAGCGTGACATACACAAAACCAATGAGAGAATACCACACAAATGAAGTATGAAATCAAAATGTATTAAATACAAAATCAACGGAATGAAAGAAAATCACACAAGATAAAAAATAAGAAACAAAAGGCTGGATGTCCAAAATTAATGAAAAATATATGAATGCTGAATCCAAATAAATCCAAATGAAAATGGCTCCAAAGGGTTTGTCCATCATACCAAATCCAAAGGTAAAAAAAATTGAAAACCATTGGTCCATGGGAAAAAAAAATCAATGAAGTCAAATCCAGTCCTTAACTATATACAATGTAAAAATCCAGGGTCCAAAGGAAACCTACAAAAAACTCTACCTAATAAATAACTATGTACAAAAAGGTGGGGCATAGTACATGCGCCCCAAATGAAAGAAAAATTGAAAGGAAACCTAACACTAATGAACTATATACAATGGCGGCGGGCAAGTCCTATGGCTCACTTGTTGATTTCCCAGGCCAGGGCATCATCGAACTCCTGTTCAACGTCCTGGAGGCGGGCCTGTTCCCTGGCCCTGAGGTGTCGCAGGGTTAATGCCATGTCCACCTCCAACTCCCTGCGAATTTCGTCGAGGCACTCAGCCCGCCTCAGCGCCCTGCGCATGGAGTTCTCTGGCCCGGACAATAGTGAGCTGAACCTCTGCCGCCCGCAGCCGCTCCGCATCTAATTGCTGGCACAACCGCTGCCACACGGAAGACACTCCCAATCCAGGGTCCTCCTGCCCTCCGGACGATGCCTGCCCCTCTGATGTTGATGGCCCCAAGCCATCATCGCTCCCACCTTGAGCCTGCTGCTGCCGTGCATGTGCCCTGCCTGTTGATGCCTGCATGTCCTCCTCCTGGGGTCCAGTTGTTGGGGTGACCACCCCTGCAGGACCTCTGACTCCCGACTGTGGCAGGGATGTGTCCTCCACCAGCTACACAGGGTGCCAGGTGATACTTGGCCCGGAAGATGGCATGGAGGACGACTGGTGCATAGGAGGGTCAGTTGAGGAGGGGGTCAGCACAAGGCCCAGCACACAGAGGAACCCAGCACCGGTGATCCCTCCTAGCCAGTCGATGCAGTCAATGAGGCATCTGAAGTAAAGTGAAGCGTCCTCACGAGAACCCTGCACGTTATCCCGGATGCCAGGTTGACGAAACGCCACCCCAGTCAGGACAGGCTCAACACGGTCCCGGAGGCCAGTTGTTGTTAGCGGGTCCCCTCCTTGAAAACGGGTCTGGATGAAGGCATCCCTGCTGGTGCGGGATGATGCAGTCACAGGATCGGGGACAGGATTACACACAGGCACCTCTGAGGTTGCCTGTGCTGCCTCCTGTCCCTGCCCCTGGACTGCACCACTAGCACCAGTGGAATCCCTCCTCCAGACGCCATGTGTGTCCCTTCCACGGCCTCCTCCTCAACCAAACCCTCCACCAACCTGGATGACTCGGTGCCATCTTCCTCCGTAGGCCCCTGTGGGGTCTCAGCTGCCCCTTCTGCTGCTGAGGAGTCCACTCCGACCTCCGCTTCTTGGACCTACCCTCGGCAGCTGCGGCTGCAGACGTGGACTAGACCCCTCACTCCCCGACGAGATGACAACCTGGCGGGGAGCTGAGCCTTGCGTCTCTGGCTGGTGGTGGGATCCCTGCCGCTGTGCTCCACAGCACCGTCTCCGCCCTCTTCATCAGTTGACACTGCAGCCAGGGAGAGACAGAACACAGCCATCAGGGCACTGTACAATGGCCTGATACACACATGACAGTTGCACATGAGTGGTAGTGTCAAACTTCACACATGTCATCACAATCCCCAACACACCTATCATTTGAACCCACACACATGCGCAAATTAACAGGAATGTTGCAGCAGGCAGCATCATCCATACACATACAACAGCATGAGCATCCGAAGGTTAGCCTGGCGTCACATGCAACACGGGGAGTGCCAAAAACATGCACATACGCCACCAGACATACATGCATCTGTACATCTCCACCACATGTCGCAGTTAAATCATCGGCATCCATGTCACATCTGCCAATCAGCCTCCTACATGATGGTGTCACATGCATCCATGGTGTATCACAGTGGCACACATGTCAAATACACACACACGCACATGTACATTGTGCACATACATGAAGGTGGAACCGGCATCCATGTGTCACACCACAACCATGCCACAGTACATACACATAATTAGACACATGTGTGCACCGACACATGCATTTGGGCACCATGCATTTGAACACATACACCATTGATGTGCCTCACACATGACTGGACTTGCATGCAGCAGGCTCATTTCCCTGTACATACACAGCCATATATGGCCCTTTCAAGACATATGTGCATCCTGCACACTCCTGCCATACCTCAACATGCACAGCATCCAATCAGTACGCATGGACACTTACCGCTCGACTCCGGATGGGCCTGCCTCTGAAGGATCTGGAGGTGGGGCACTGGGTGTATGCGTTCCAGGACTGTCATCTGGATGTTGGTAAGGCAGTCCCAACACCCCTCTGCATGCTTTGCCTTCAAGAGGCGCCGGGCCTTGCTGAGGGTCCTGGACCTGAAGTCCTCCCGGCGCTTCCAGAGGTGTTGCATGTCACGGGCTGCCCCCCCCTCCACGTTGATGGCAGCCACAATGTCCTTCCAGATCCTCTTCCGTCCTTCATTGTTGGCGCATGAACTTCCAAAGAGGGCATCATAATGCCCCAGGACTTGCTCCACCAGGATGCCAACTTCATTGGCACTGAAGCTGGCAGCCCTCTGCCTCTCTGCTGGGGGGTTGCCACTGGCGCCAGATGGTGGTGTGTCGGACATGGCAACCCCTGAGGCAGGTGTGGGTGGGAAACTGGGTCCTGGGGCTGGGCTGTGGAGCGATGGAATGCCAGTCGGGAGTCTTCTGTTCAAGCAGGGGTGGTCACAGCAACTGGACTCCTGCAGATGGCTGTCGTGCAGGCACCAAACAGCAGGGAACCTGGCCAACAGGCAGACAGGCAGCAGCAGATGGCAGGTGGGAGCGTGCTCGGGGCTCTGTGGGCAGGAAAATGGCCTTCTGGGCAGGAGCGTGGTCTTCCGTGTGTTGTTGCGTGGCCAGCTTGATACGGAGTGATTTGCCACGTGAAAAAACTGCACATCAGCGTGTAATTCGAGGAAAGGCCCTTAGCGCATAAGCGCGTCTGTGACGTAACACGTGCGGGTGTTTCCCTCCACACGGGTGCATGTTGATTGTACACGTTCAAAAACTGCAAGTCTGGGTGTTACTGCGTGTAATTGGAGGAAAGGCCCTTAGCGTACGCACGTAAGTATCGTCGCACATGTGGGCTGGGTTAAAAAGTATGCGTAGGAAGCCATTTTCTTGTACGGGATTTTTGTGGAGAGCGAGCGAGTGATTCTTGTACTTCTTGTTGGTTCACACGCAATTACTTCACAACGGTTCCAATTTGTACTCCTTGTATACTCAGACAGGGTTCAATTCTTCTTTTGGCGCAGGTGTTGCCAATGCGCACGCGCGCATCTTTTTCACATTCCTTTTCCAGGCAGACGGCGAGTTGCGCATGTATTTTTCAACTGTGGTTGCCCCTGTGTGTCGCGTACCCATTCAGAGGTCATTGTAGCCAGTGTGTACCACGCGTACACTTCTTTTTGTGTTTCTGGATGCCACAGTGTAGTGCGGGTTCTTTATTCCACGCACGTGGGCTACCAGGGGTCGTGTGCACATTACATTTTGTTTCCGGGGTGCCTGAGCATTGTGTGACCCGTCATCTTCCCCCAGGGGACACAGGCAGCCTTGCTAGAGCACTAGGGTACGTATTCCATCTAGTACCCTGCCCCTTTCACCCAATTGCCCGGGACAATTGTTTACTGCACCTCCCATTCGCACAAGACCATCAGTGCCATGGTTAGGAGTCGACCAAGCGGTAAGGGAGGCAAATTGGCTGACCTCCAAGAGGTGGACGTGGTAGGGGACATGGCCAGGATGTGCAGGGTGGGCCAAGAGGCCAGTGTGTGGAGGACCAATCAGGGACACCTATACCCCCCCCAATGGATCGGGGATCCCAGCTCAGGCCTTGTTAACCCAGCCCATATTGTCAACCGAACCGGCACAGGATGACTCCCAGGCTGACTTCCTTGTCACCAAATCACAGCCACATATGGTGGTGAAAGTTGCTGTCACCAGGCCCGTGGATCTGGGGCAGCAATGTTAGCTGCTCCCCAAGTAGGCAGGGTGAGGAGGCTGCAGGGGCAGCTGCAGCTCAATCCACCCCAGCTCCGAGTGTTGGTCCAAGTCCATCACATCGAGGTTGGTCCTGCCAACATCACCCAGCAGCCAATGCCTGCAGTGAGACCTTTGGTCATCCTGCCTTGGCTACTTCCAGTGCCCAGTCCACCTGCGCCTCAGCCCCTACCAACCAGAGTGGCGTAAGCCACTCAGGGTCCGCACCACCTCCCAAGAGGAAGAAGGGTGCTCTTGCGGTACAGGCTGGGACCCCAGACACAGCTTCCCCCTCCGGCACGTCAAGGAAGCGTAGTTTCAATGATGTGGAACTAGACGTACTTGTGGGATACTTGTCGGCCAATGGCCGTGTAATGCTGGTGACTGCAGGGTGCAAGACTACGACTGCAACGTAGATCCCACTGACAGTGCATCGCAGACCAGATTAGTGTCCTTGGATTTGTCAGGCACACAGCTGATTATTGCTCTAAGCAGTGGAATGACCTCAAACACACAGCAAAGAACAAGCTGGCTTCCAATCATGCCTCTACTCTGGTGACTGGCAGTGGGTCTCCACCAGAGGAGGAAGTACTCACAGAACATGAGTCTATCACAGAGGATCAGATCCAAGGTGTGGGAGACCTACCAGATCTTGAGGCAATGTCCGGTGAGTGGCCATGCAGTGTGTGCAAACCATGTGTATGTTGCTTGGGTGATGTGTTCTGATTGAGTGCCAGGTGAGGCTGTGTAGTTATGACTGCTATGGGTCACCCATGTGGTGCCTCCAAACTATAGCCCAGCCTTGGGTTTGGGTTTTCAAGTATCCCTTCTGACCACAGTTGACAATTTGCACCTGATTACTGCACTTGCCCTTCAACTGCCATCTTGTCACAACATTGTTCATACTGTGTTCCTGTTCATTCTGCCTGATTGATAAAATCCTTTGCATGTTTACCACACATTTTCGTGCCCTTCTGCCCCAAATGTAACATACTTCAGACATAGATTACACCCCACAATGGCCCACATATGTTTCCTTATTATGGGAATGATTTCCTCAATCAGGCTGGCCTGCACAGAATCAGTTTGAGGCCCTGTTCGAATGTTGAACATGACAATTGTCTTCTGTCATGTCGAAGTGACCAACCGTTGATGTATCCATGTGCCTGCCATCACTGCATTAGTGAACACTGGCTTTGTTGCAGTGTGTGGCACATGCGTGTTTTGTCACACTATTTTGCATGTTCTATTTCATGATGTCCATCTCACATGGATGGGTGACAGTACTGATTTGCTACCATATGGGTGTCCTTGTCAAATCTGCCATCGCTATTCTATGTGCTATCTGTGCGCTGGCATATGTCATGTATGTGGATTGTCCATGCAACTCACAGGCTGTGTGATGCCAGTGCTATCTAGCATGCAACACATGTGTTGCTTTTCCATCTTGGAGTACTCAGTGTCTGCTTTTTGCCTCCCCTTCCAACTCATTGCCAGTGCATGCATGCCAGAGTTATTGTCATGTGTGATATGTGTCATTTATGTACTGGATGTCTGCCTCATCATGCCTATGTGTGTGGGCTATGGTGCTCATGCCTGTTTTCATTACTTTTCTTTTAAGTTTTTGCAGGTGATGAGGTACTAGATGCTGCTGAGGAGGAGGAGATGGCACAGAGGCAGGAGTACTCACAGCCACAAGCATGCACCAGTGGAAGACATGGGGTGGTGGTGGGTGAAAACCCATTACTCCTACAGACCATACTGTCCACGGGTGTCTCTGGGTACACCTCCGGAGACCTCTATGAATCAGGTGCTGAATCTGACATTGAGACATATGTCCCATCGCAGGTGAGTGTTTCTGGCAGGGATGCTGTTCTGTCCAACCCACCTGCACTGGGGGTAGACCCCTCTATGGGGCATTCAGTGTTGGAAAGTCCGCCTGTGGCGGTTATGGATGCAGGGTCACACTACACAATATTTGCTCCTGTTCCTGGGCCAGCAGATCAAAAGAGGAATGCAGTCCTGCAGCCTCAGGCAGTGCCAGCACAGCAAGGTGCATATCACCTTGCCCCAAACAGCAGCAGGCAACAGAGTCCATTTGCCACTCACACAGGGAGGACATGTTGGCATCCAACAGGGACTGATGGGCTGGACTGGAGGCTCTGCGCACAGCCATATCTGCAGAGTCACAGGCCCACAGGGATGCCCTGAGGTTAGAACACAGGTCCTTCAGAGATACTCTGGCTGAACTTGAGGTGTCCTGGAGTACGAGGTCAGAACAGAGCTGGAGCAGCTAACACGCACATTCTCAGCTGAGCTCCAGGCAACCCGTGAGGAGATCCGGGCATCACACGAGGCCTTGCAGGCAGAAATGCGTGCTACCCATAAGGTGCTGCATGGGGATCTCCGTACCATCATCCTGCAGAACCAAACCTTTCAGACCTGCATGCTTGTTGCCATGGAGGAGCATGCCAGGGCTTTGTGTGGTCTACCTCCCATATCACGCCCACCTTCTGATATACCACCAGAGGGTGATGACAGCGACGGCAGTTCTCCCACGGAGGGTATTTCTTTCTCAACATCCACGCATGGGTGTTGGGGTGCACCCTGTACATCCTCCCTCCTGGGTGGCCTCCCTCCACCCCCGGTCCACACATGGACATTTTTTTTTTTTTTTTTGGGGGGGGGTTTCACATTTCATTTCGATTTGCTAAATGAAAATAGTATTTAATTCATGTGTTATCTTTGTTTCTTCTTTCTATTTATAATTTTCTTTTTATTTTAAATCTTGATTTCTTATTTTGATGTTCATACATTTATTTTTATTTGGTTATGCTTCTGATTTTTACTTTATTATTTAATTTGTTTCTTTTACTTTACATTTACTTTTGCTTTTTCTATATTTCATTTGCATTTACATTTTTGTTCATAACCATTTTATTTCAGATTGTGAATTAATGTTACAGTGTGTTGCTTTGTGTGGCTCCCGTAAGCATCCACTGTGTATTCCAGCTGGGCACATGCAGGCTTGTCTGTCTTTGGTGTAGAAACTTGGGTTCCTGACACACACACCCCTCCTGCTTCCCCTTTCCATGGGCTTGCAAAGGGTGTGACCAAGTGAAAGTAACTTACACAGAGGCATTGGGCTCCCATAAGCTGTGTGGGCAGTCTGTAGTCCAAACTGTGTATACATCCCTAGTGGGGATTGTTGTTCATTTTTCTACTGCATGGTGGATTTGTATATGGTTTTACATACAGGACTTTTTGCATATATACATGTAGCTTTTTCATGTCTTAACGAGCCCGTCTCCTTTGCAGATGCAGTTCATGTTGTGTGCAGTACACTGCCACATTTGCCTACCAGCAACACTCTGCTGTTGGAAGGGGTCGATGTGCTGCCTTAGTCAGGTTGTGACACTTGCACTACTTTAATTTTTTACTGTCATATGTTGCCACTGTTGGATCCTGTACTGATGTTTTGTCTTGCTGGTAAGTATTTGTCCATGTGTGCTGTTTTTTTTTCCATTGGTGAGAGGCAATTGTCTATGGCCTGTTTCCATTTGGGACGGTTCACTTTGTGACACTTGTGTCATGTGATGTGCATTCATTTCGTTGCTTTCACATCGCATGCCATGCCATGGTGTGTTGGGTAGCTGGGATGGGGTTAGGGAGGGGCTGGGTGACATGCCACTATTTGTTTGTAGTGTTTTGCAAGGCGGTAGTCCATCATGCTGCATGAATGTGTGCCTTTTACTGACACAGCATTGGGTGTGTTTAAGTAGCTAGGGATGCACACAATGTAGCACTTCCAGGTAAACAATCTCAGGGTGGTATGGTTGTGACAGTTGACTCGTCATAAATTGTCAGCTGGTATGTGCCAGGCCTGTGTGCACTCCACAGGGGTGGGATTTTAGGTGAAGAAATTTGCCACAAGCTGGGTACGGGCTGCCTCACCACGTCCCCTTTCACCTCCCATGTGCAGCGGCCGTGCATGTGGTTTGGGATGTGGGGGCACCACCATGTCCACCGGCACACCCCACCTGGTTGCAACGTTGTGCAGGACACATGCTGCTGCTATGATCCTGCACACTAGTGGGGGTGCATATAGCAGCTGCCCACCAGAGCGGTCAAGGGAGCGAAAGAGTGACTTCAGCACTCCGAATGTGCGCTCCACTATGCCCTGGGTTGCAATATAGGCTGTGTTGCATCTTACCTCGGGTGGTGTGGTGGGGTTCCGTATTGGCGTCATCATGTAGGTGCTCAGAGGGTAGGCACTGTCCCCTGGGGAGGTGATAATGGTTGTCATTAGTGGGGTTTTCACATTTCTCAGTGTCTGGCATGCATGCATACTCACCAAGCAGCCATGTGTCGCCATGCCGCCCAGCTTCCAGGTCCCGGTTTAGGAGTGACATTCTGAATATGAAACTATCATGGCTGGACCCCGGATAGTTGGCATATACTGAGGTGATGATTCCCTTGGCATCACATATAACCTGCACGTTGATGGAATGCCAGTGCTTGCGGTTTCGATAGATGTGCTCAGTGGCCCAGAGGACGTAGAGCCACATGGGTGCAATCAATGGCACCTAGCACTTTGGGGAAGTGTGCCACCCCGTAAAAGTCCTGGACGACAGCCTGCCTTTCTGCAGGTGTTCTGGCCATGTATATGTGCCTGCGGACTGAGGGGCGTGCAGTCATGATGGCCAACACCTGGTGTAGGCAGCATGACTGCATGACCTGTGAGACACCCCCAACTATGGAACTTGTCCGCTGAAATGACCCAGTAGCCAAGAAGTGCAGTACATTGAGCACCTTTTCCAAGGGGCTCAGTGCTTGGGAGCACAGGGTGGGTGATGTGAGGTCATCCACTCACTCGCTGACCAGTTCTAGGAATATTAGTGGTGGAAACCTGTACCTCCCATACACCTGGTCATCAGGCATACCAAAAAGGCTGGTCCTAGGTTAAGAAAATGCGGGGCCTGCCTATCCTCCTACTCCTGCGGTGTCCCACAACGGCTGCTGCGAGGAATGGTATATTGATCATAGCGTATAAGCTTGTTTGTTGTTTGTGCGCACTTTTATGCTGCGCGGGGCCGCTTATGCCTGCTTTCTGTTGGCATATGTGTTTCCGGATTAGCGCATCATTTTTGGCGCACAGGTTTCCCATGTTCGATTCCAGGAATACGTGTTGTTAGCGCGCGTGTGGGCGTTGCAAGCATTTACCTCCCGTACTTCCCCCGTAACGCCCACATTTTCACGCGTTGTTCCCCATTCCGCTTGTTATGCCCCGTGTTCCGCCCACTTTTCTTGTGTGCTCTACACGATGTGCGCTTTCCATGTGCGTGTCGCGCACACCATTTAGTGACGTGTGCGCCTGCGTGCGCCACCCACGGATTTGGCACACATCCCAGGTTTTACATGCGCAGCACATTCCATGAATCGATGAACGGCTGCGTGCGCGGCTTTAGCACGCGTGCGCTGCGATTTTCACGCTTGCGCTCCCCTTGTCAGCGCACATTTATTCCATGAATTACCCTGTATATCTCAGAAACAGTAAAAGATATACAAACGTCCTTATATGAACTTAACTATTCCTTTGTTCATGTTTAACAAAAAACCCACTTGGCACATTTTTCATAGAACCATCCTAAAAGCAGTTACAGCTCAAAAACGAAATTAGTATCTGTAATGGTGGCCATCTTGGATTAATGACATCACACAGGCCATCTGCACACATTCAGACAAAACACCTGGTAGTACATGATTGCATTCTTCATTATCAATGCATCCCCAGTATGCATACCTTTCCTTTAATCAAAACACCACTGACTAGGTTATTTTAACAGATGCCTCTCAACAATTTTGGACTCCCCCCTTGTAGAAGATTTTTTGGATGCTGCTGGGAGCAGTCCTTTCCAGAATCCTCGAGTTATGAGGTGAGGGCAGGTGTTCCATGGCAGAGGCGATCTTTGTCCCCTAACCATCCCCAGGGACCATCAGGGGTGAACCTGCTGCTGAAACAAGAGCTGCTTCTCTGCCAGCTACAGAGGAACCCAAGACCTCACTGTATTGAAGGACCCACACAGTTATGTACCAGCCTACCCCATGTTTGAGAGCCTGAGAACAAGGACTAGCTTTGTTCCTGAGCCCCTGGAGTGTGACTCACAGCAACCTGAGGAGTGACCTGCTGCTGGAGCAAGACCTGCCTCTCTGACAGCCACAGCAGTACCCAGGACCACTCTGTGTTGCGGGAGCAAAGGAAAATTAGTCATGTCGGCCCTGAGACCCTGGATTTGTTCACACAGTACCCTGAGAGCCAGGACAGCCAGGATCCTAGTGTTTTTGCTGTTGAACTACTTGGAGCCATGTTTCAAGATCCAGCAATACATTTGAACCACCTGGATGCTCCATTGCTGCCTTTTGAACTCTCCTGATCTTTGCACATTGCCACACTGTCTGATTTGGCACTGCCGGAACCCCCAAGAACTGCAAAAATGTACTATTGACTGATATATGTCCCCTTGGTCCATCTGTGGGCCCTAGAGACTGGCTATGTCATTGTAATCCTTTTTTGCAACCTCAAAACATTTCCATTTTGAACATTGTGGTCTTTTAATTGCCTTGCCCCACCCATCCCCCCGCATCTCTCTACCCAGAGTGTTGTGTCTATCTTTCCATATTCTGTGTTCTTTCTACAGGGGTGGGTTTTTATAGTGTTTTCTAGTTTGTTATTATTGTACATGTTTCGCTTGAATAAAGTATATTTATTTTTTTTAGAACCGAGATTGAACATTCCTTTAGTTTGGACCATCATATTACAATGTTTGGGTTGCTACTGAACCACATACACACCCCTCTTGAAAGTATAGCCTTCACTCAGCCCACGTTAGCACAAAAGGAAAAAGAGGAATATCTCTTAAATGTGCCTATTCTACCTTTATGATTGTGTTGGCTCTTGGTTTGTAGAAGAGTGGGGGCTGAATGGGCGCCAGGGGAGAAGTACATTTGTCACACAAGCTCTGATGTTCGATCTGATAAATGGTCCACTAACACTGCATCCGCCACAGTAGATACAATTTGACATTTGCAAATGCTTTAAAATATGCCTCACTCAGCTTTGTAACATTTGTGAGGGTCTTAGCCAAGGACCGTTTATAGGTGTTTTTGTTACTATGAAACCCCTTTAAATCTATGGATCAAATGTATTTTCATCCAGCCTTCCAAGGGATCTGTCTTATTAAGCAATGCTGGCCCTTGTCCAGGTGCCAGAGATTGTGCAGATTTAGAAACAAATACCCGTGTTGCCTGAATATTAAGCTGAATGAAATTGACCTGTGTAGAGCTTTTAGCATTTTTTATGGAGCATTTTTCATTTCTAAAAGATACCCTTTGTGCCGCTTATACAGGCTGTACATGAGTATGTAGTCTGCTACTACAAAGAGCACTGATGGCCTTACCAACAGCTTTATTTGCTTATCCAGAGACAGGTATTTGATTGGCTGTCGGACAAATACAGACGGAGCAATAACTCTAAACGTGAAACAGTGATGAATGTAAAGTATGGCTTCAGTCTGATTGGTCAGTACAAAGTAGGCAGGCACTGATGTGAGTATTTCCAGTCAAATTGAATTCAGAGTTCTGGCGCATAATGTTTGGCTTAGCCAGTCTTGGTTGCAGCAGCAATCTTCCTTCAGATCTCTGGCTGTCCTTCAGCATCAGATTCTTGGATCTTGTGGTTAATAATCATATATTTGCAAGATATATTTTATTTAATGTACAGCTTCTATATTAAGCGGACACCCCATATATAATATCCACTGACAAACAGTGCCACCAGAGAATTCTTTGGAAAAGTAACATGCTAATTTCGGAATCAATATTTTGTTTTATTAAAGTAAAATTAATGCAAATATTGTCCCAAGCTTCATGCAGGGGAAATTAGCACAATGTTACACAATCACAGTCAGCTTGTCTACAAAAACAAAATTGACCAGCTATTGGGTTTAATTGTGACACATATAGCTATCAAAATGGCAGATGCGATGAGACAGTAACATGATTCTTCAAAACATTTTAGTTTCTCTAATATGCTACTATCTTTAAATTGCACATACAGTTACACCTGTACATAATGCACAGAACGTTTCCTTTCCCCAATATCACAAACAAGTACTGTTATCAAGGCACTTGTACATGCCCCCTTTCTCATGTAAACATGGTGCTGTTTGCTAATATGTGTGCCATTTAATATAAGATCATAGTAAATTACATCAGCCCAAGCAGGTTTTAGGTTAGTGAAGAAGTGTCACATATTTAAAACACTCCCAATTTCAGCCCACCCAGCCCATCCTGGGATAATGGTTTTCAGATTGCATTGAATAGATATAAGTATGCCTTCCCTTTTGCTTCACATATGAATCTCACTGCAATTTTAGAATGTGGGGTTGCATGGGATTTACATTTGCACAATTTTATGGGAATATAAATGACTTCTCTAAGCACAGTTCCATCCTTAAATATCCTTTTAAATATCAACAACATCCACAGGTTGCATATTATAAATACATTCTCTGTCAGGCAATGAGTGGTACCTCGGTTCACAGTCTGAATTGCCAATTATACCTGCGGAAACAAAAAGGGTTCAATTTGATTGGACTAGATTTACAGAACAAAACTGGTCCTCGATTACACAGAAGTGCTGTCACTTTGACATTATGCCCACAGCACAAAAATGCAATCAGTTTTCTAACAATGAGGTCTCACTTGGCACTTAAATATAATGAGAAACAAAATGAATTTCACATTACAATGCTCCTGCCTTCTTTTGGAAACCAGCACCCCTCACACTTCCAAGCCACCAACTCCTGGAATTTAGTGTACAAAAAGCTGAAGGGTAAATCTGATTTTCCCTAGGGGACCATTATTTTAGTTAATGAAACTAGCTTCAGTTAGGCCTCTGGTCCCCGCTGTTCTCTAGTACATCTAGGGTCAGGTGAAATCTGTCACCACTTGCTTCAATCTGCTGGACAAAGCTCCTTATTTCCAGATATTCCCAGCACAGCACCACTCGAGGTGTGCAAGCAGCTTTCTTTTAAATCTTATTCCACACTGTCTGGCTGTCAGAGAGGATGTGATTTTCTCTTTTGTATTTTGCTCATGAACCTCTCCCTTTTCAACATGACATCACATCATTCTGTAAGAACCTGTCTTTCCATTGGCTTGTTCAATAATCCAACACTCTCAGAGACTACACCCCTCAAACTACATTGAATATTCATATTTCTAGGCTTTTGAGGAAAGTGGTGGCTAATCTTACTCACAATGCTCGTGAATCCAACATCATTGTTCAGCAATATTACAAGTTGATAAAATATGGATTACTACATTTGCAGGCCAAGCTGCACATTTGGATATCTGAAATTAATATCGCTGGCCAACTCATATTAAGTACTTAATGTTAATCATTGTGCTAATTATTACAACTCACAGACAAATCCAAATTCCATAGATTACCGAGAGGACGATTCCACGAAAAAATAATGCACTCAACCTTATACGTTTTAACATTCCAGAGTTATGCATAAAAGGTTAATGCTAAATAACATGTGCTATTTCAACCAAGGGAAATCTACATGATTAGACATGATTGAACATGTCCTGTATTTCAATGAGGGGCCTCGTGCTGGCTGCACACTGGTTCTTGTAAGCAAATCTATATAATGGGTTCAGTGAATTAATGTTTTAAAATGTGATAAACAAGTGTGTTTTTTCTCATGGCGTTAGGCCAACCATTTGGCTAGTTGTATTGCTGTACAGAGATCACACACAGCTAATGGAAAATGTTGTGTTTGGGACTGGCAATAAAAAGGGAACAGGCTCCAACCATCTCACCAATTTAGATGGCGGTATCCATCCAAAAACAAATATCCCATTTCTGTTTTTCTAGGATTTATTTTCAAAGGTTGAGAAAGCTGGGGGACTGTTAAGTCTCCATGCCCTTCTAATCTGTTAGCTGGGAAAGTAAGCACGGCGTCGCCAGTTGCTCACCGACGCATCCGCGATCAAAGACTGCAGTACAAGACCAAAGACTATCATAGCAGTCAATGGCCTCCATTACCGCGGATGCAGCGCAGGGCTTGGAAGGTAGCCTGGCAACGCTGGCGTCCTCTACACTGCAGGAACACTCGCCCTGCTGTGACGGCATCACACAAGCCGAGTCACGTGATGCAGTCTTCATAAGCGCCTCCCTGTACAAACACCGGCGCTTCTGAACTTTCTTCGGTGGCGTTCTGGACTTGACTCCTGAATCCTGAACTTAGTTGTTTCCTGATCCTTCTGGTGTTGACCTCGGACTGCTTTGGTTACTCTCTGGATATTGTCTTGTTGATCGGCTGCCTTCTCCTCTTTGAACTCGGATTTCCCTGATTTGCCTTGGATACTGAATTTGTCTGCTCTACCCGCTCCCTGCTCGACCTCGGCCTGACATTGGATATTGCTTTCGGATTCTGATTTGGTCTGCTTTGCTCGCTCCCTGCAGGACATCGGATTGTTATTAGACTTGCCTTGGATTGTTTCCACGCTGCTACCGCAGCTTGAATGACTTTGGCCTTTTTTCTTGATTCTGTGAACTTCTTCGCCTTCGTCACTCGCAAGTACACGGACTAGAGACTTCCATTGTGTACGTTGTGGGCTGTTTCCTCTTGAGCCTTGCACCTGAGATTCTATGGTCTGTCCCTTCCTTATCCGGACCTGTGTTACCACTAGGACAGGAGTCCAACACGACTGCAGGTGTCCGCCTTACCAGCCGGTTAACGTCTTACCTGGGTCAGCAGGTTAGTGGCCTTTGTGTATGCTTTTGTATTTTCCTTATTGTTATACAAAGTCTGATACTTGCCATTGACTATCTGCTGGTGGTGTGTCCTCCGGAATACCGAAGTCTACACAACCAAGGTCTACCTTCTACGGCGCCTGGATCATCGGTCTCCTGTCTTTCCAGTAATAGACCAATCTGGTTGTTAATTCTAATAGCCAGACAGGTACATTATTTGGAAGACTTCGTCAACTACACGTCGAGGCAAGTCGCTCCATATCAAGTGTTCTGTTGATCTGACAGAGACACGCAGTCCAGTATTGAAATCCTGGTCAACTTGAATACAGACATTAATTCCAAGGTTATTCAAACCAATACTAAACCATTGGCATTCTTGTTTGTTTTGTATGATGTTTTAATTTGACAACATTTAATTCAGGAATAAAAAATGTCCCTCCCCCAAATAAGCCGCACACAATTTTCCTTTCTTTGTTATGAATTTCATACCCCCAATTTAACAGCATTGATTCTTTAGAGCCTCTTTCACCTTTCAGGATAAGAAACACCCAGAGTTGCGGAGAAGGTCTATTTATTTACAAAATAGAAATAACTGAAATAGGTGGTCCTTTCTTTGATGGCTTAAAAGTATCCATCAAGTCTCCCTGGAGGGAAAGGCCATCTCTGGGCTGGTGATTTTGTCTTTCTATCTCAGCCAAATGCGCTAGAAGATTTCTCAGCAGGATTATGTTAAGCATTTCTAGATCTCTCAATTCTTCTTGATATTTTTCCTCCGGTCCAGATGTATCTTCATTTCCATTCCTGACTCCTCCTGACATGCTGAATGGGGCACCCGCCCTCCTTCACACTGGTAAAGGCGACAAGTCATCTATATCAGATAAGGAATGTTCTCCTCCCTGGTCAGAAATGTTTGGGAGAACAGATATTGGACACCTCTCAGGCTGTCGAAAAGAAGTTTTAAGTGGGTAGAATGAGACTTTTGGCTAAAGGGAATTTATCCCCTGTACAAATGTCTTGCCTCTGGTGGTTGTATGTTGGGTAACTGTAGGGACATTTATGGTCCCTTACATCCTTGTTTCATTTTTAATATTTTTCCATGTCGATGATCATTTTCTGCTCACACTGGAATAACTGTTCTCTCAAATCACACATATTGGCTTGATTATCTTCCAGTGTTTTGCTCTGGGAAGTTAACAAGTCCTTTTTAGTTTGAAATCCCTGCTGTAAACATACATTCTCGTGATGGCAATTTTGAATTGTGCTAGACCTTTCCTGATTTTATTTTTCTCCTGCCAGTTCAGCATTTCTTTTTTAAAGTACTTTTTTTGTTGGACCGGATGTTCCAGGTCAGTTTCTATTTGTTTCACTTCGCCCTGTAGACACAAATTTGTATTTTTCATATTTTCTAGTTCTTGGAAAGAGACTTCACTCAGGCCCTCATTTTCATGTTCCTGATGTAGTTGCTGCATTAGTTGCTGTTTCTCGTGAATTAGAGCATCACTCTCTTGTGCAAACTGATCTCTGTCTTTTTGTGACACTTACATTATAATTAATTTGATCAAATTAGTTTTGGGACCAACTTCTTTGAGAATTAATTATTTTATTTTGATTCCGCTATGTGTAGTTCTTAGTGCCACAATGTTGTCTAGCAGGGAATTATTATGCCCACATTGGTCATTATATTTTCCATGTAGCTTATTTAGAACCTTAATACACTGATGATAAGTGTCCTGGAGACTCAGAAATGTATCATTTGGTTCTGCAGCTCATCACAAGATGTCTTCATTTCAGCTTTCATTTGATCCATGACATTGTAGTGTTGCAATATGGAATCCTGCATTTCTATCAATGTCTCGTGCAACCACAAAATATGTTCTGTTTGTCACTACACAATTGCTTGGTGCTCACCAATTGGAGGTGGAAATACAGGTCTGTAGAGATGCAGATCAGTATAAAGATGTTGTCCTTGACAGTTGAAGTCATACATAACCTCTGTAGGGACAGATTTAGTGGGCCTTGTCCATGTCAAATCTCTAAACCAACAGAGGCAATTCTGACCAGCATCTGTCTTCCACATGCCAATATCTGTGGTTGTCTAGTCTCCATTCAATTATAACATTGAAAAAGCATGGGGCCTCATTACAAATATGGTGTTAAGTGGTAAAATTGGCAGTAAATCATTTGCTGACAACTTTACCACTACCACAAATTATGAGGTTGGACCTGGAGTGGAGGTTTTACCTCCACAAAAATCCTGGAGGTAAATTCTCCCACTCACTGCTGAATAATCGTCAGAATCAGTGGAATTACCATAACAGAAATTCTGCTGCAGTAATTCCACCCAAAAAGACCCATTGAGTCCAATGGATTCAAAATAAATGGGGACTTACACTGTCACCGCCACTTGTAATTCAGCAGTAACTAGCTGTACCAAGTGGCAGTAACAGTAATTCTGTTGGGTGGTACTCCATTGGATTTACCTATGGTATACCGCCCAACTTGTAATGAGGCTCATCCTTACCAGAGGTGTTGCTATGTCAGACATCTCTCTGTTTTAAATGTAGCAATCTACCTCCAACAATGCTCACTAAACAGAAATGCAAACGTGTCTTCCTCCTATTTTACCACTGTCCCGTATTCACTTACAACTCCAATTCAAACCTTAATCATTTTCTGTGTAATAATCTCTAGTTCTGTGCACACCTGAGTATTTCCTTAAAAAGCTTTGTATCAATACCATATAATATAATGCAGCACAAAGCTTTCACACACATTCATGGGCTCTGAATACTTTAAATTAAAATATTCTATGTTGGAATGACACTAATTAAACCAGAAATCCTACAAAAATCTTAGTGGGACCTCCAGTTGTATAGGATGTTTTACTCGGGCGACATCTAATTCTGGGAAACTTTCCACCAACCCCAAACCAAGCCCACACAATTTTCCTGAATTGTTCCACTGATGAATCCGGACCCCCCAATATAACAGCATTGATAAGTTACAGCTTCTCTCCACTTACGGCACCAGAAACACCCAGAGTTGCATAGAAGGTCTATTTATTAACAAAATTGAAATAATTGAATCAGTTTAAATTTTTTTATTTTCTTTTTTTTAATTTCATTTTTTTGTTTATATAACGCCGAATGCCTGCTGGCATCAGGGCACTTGTCAAACATATAGACGTGTGGACATAAGCTAAAATGGGACAAACAAAGAAAGAAACCAGAGGGGGACGACCTCCAGAAAATCAAGAGAAAAGGATAACTATAAGCATGTTATGCTTCCATGAAATTCCAATGCCAATGATGAAATATAATTTCACACTAATCACCTCAATGTTCAATGGTATAGTTATAGAAATACATACTCTTATAACATGCACATCACCATATGTACCTATATATTTAATTCACCCTGAGTGTGAATGCTCCATGAATTGGAAATGCGCACAAGACCAGGATGAATCTTTCATTTGCTATTAAAATAAATTAGTTCCAAGCATCCCTGCTTATCCTTTTCTCTCTACTTCCCCTTCATTAAAAAGTAATACCATCCCCTTACTCAATAGACCTGTCAGAATGTCAGCAGCATTCTAAAAGCTGAATTGTACCAAACTACTATACCTTTCTATATGTAAATGGTTTGTAGAAAGGAAAATGTATTTTAAACATGTTTGTAGGCTAGTTTCCCTTCAGTGATGTTTCTATTTAATTACTGTGTAAAAGTGTGTCATTCTCCCTTTCAATGGGCACCTGAAACAGTGGTAATATGAGTAGCGAATAATCGCCCTTCCCCTTCTCTCATGGGCAACTCAGCATTAATAACAGTATTCTGCTTAATACCTAGGAATTACATGGAATTACATCCATTATATTCTTTTTCTGGGTATTCACCGAATGAAATGTCCATTTAAGCCCCCTAATGATTCTTCCATGCTAAACGTCTTTGTACACAGTAAGAGTGCAGTGATCTTACTTTAGACCTATCATTGGACCTAGTTTATCAAATATAAATATTTTCCCAGAATCGTATATACTTCTGAAATATCCCCTAACTTCTTAGGAGGGGAAATCAATGTATATATTCCCACCCATCAGTACTGACTAAAACAGGGCCCTGGATTTAATCTAATTCTGCTGCATGTGTGCATTCTTTGTTCTTTATTTGAATCAAGAGAAGCAGCTCATGTCCCGTACCAGACCTGTATCCGCACCTTCAGCACCTGTGCATCTGACAACCAAACCGAGGACAGGAAATAGTACCTCTTACGACCACCTCTAGACCTGCCAAGTCTGGACCAGAACCGAGATAAGGGCGGTGAATAGTGAAGCCACTTACCAGGGACCCTTTGTTCATCCAATCGCTTTTATGTATAGAAGGTTAGTTTTTGTATCGATGGTTAGTTTTGACATTCTTTTGGCTGGGGTAGCATTCACTCCCTAAAGCCCTCTGAAAGTTGGGAACAGCTTTGTTCACCATAGCAGATCCTATTTTGACTCTTGGGAATGTTTTACCCCTTCAGAAACCTCCTCCTAACTTTTTCCTGCATCCTAAGAAGTAATTTGAGAACTTTTCACACAACCGCGTGCTTTTAAATGTGTATTTAACATTAAATTCAAGGCTCCGTACATCTTAGGACTGGACTTAGGGTTGCCATCTCAAAAGACTGTCTGTGCTATTTAAATTATTCACCCTTTTTCCCTTACACGTATTGGGGGCATAATTAACTTACTCAAACTGACGATAGTGACTGACGATAGTGACTGTGTACATTTCACAAAGTGTGTTGCTTGTGTGGTGTATTCCTATAACATTTAATTATTTGTATGTGTTGATATTGGGCCTATAACAAATAGCATATGTGTGTATAGTGCTGTCTAGTTGTAATTATTGGTGATCACTCTTGCTCCTCCTGAGATTTAGCCTTGACTGCTCTCCAAGCTACCTTGAATTACTCTGGCTATCTTCCCAGAAGTGTCCCCTGTTCATCTGACAAGGGTGGCCTCCTAAACATCTGTTCACCCGGCCAGAGTTCAGAAATCCATTCAAACACTACTCACATATGAATGTCTTTTGGCTGTATCACAGACTACCCTCTTAAGGAATGTTTCAAGTCACCCCCTCAAGAAACAGGTGGGCATCAGTCAGCAAGCTAGGGTCAGCTCTCCACCATACCCTGTCTACTCCATCTTTCATTGAAGGCCTTGGACTTTAACTCCTGCTGGGCCTCACTTACAGGGTGATGGTGTAATCCAAAAAGGGTGCAAAGCAATCTATTTCTGCTTGAAACTATTGCTATCAATTGTCCATTCTTTGCATCTTCCCCTCCATAAGTCAGTGAGTGGGTGCGTGAATCCCTGATTGAGTGTGATTTTGACCTTTTGTAGAGCAGAAACCACTCCCTTTTGAAGTGTGCCTAATTTCTCCAATCTAATTCATCTGTGTATGTGATTGGACAGTGTACACAAAGTAACATCACATTTGAACGTCCTTTTTGTAGCCATTGAGTGTATTAATGAAGAGGGCGTTTTTTTTCTTTATACAAAAGAATGCATCTGCAGTTGGGTCTGTCAATAAGAGAGCATCTGGTTCCTTTGCTGTAATGTCAGGGTTGAAAATATGTATGATATCAGGAGCCTGGCGGTGGTAAAGTATCTTATATTTTCAATACCTGTGGTTTTCTGATCTCAGTGCTGCACCTCTGGTAGTAGTTTCCAGGGCCTGGCAGATCTTAAATCAAACATTTATGCTAAAGTCAGTTCCTTCCATCAGGACAGGAGAGGCCTGGGAGAATGAAATATCATATTGGAAAAGACAAAGGGCCTCATCACAGCCTTGGGGGTATGCCAGCAGTAATTGCATTGGGAAACCGCCAATGCAAATAGCGTTGCCGCTACTTGGTCCGGCGCAATTTTGCGCCAGATCCCGAGTAGTTGTAAGACTGTAAATTCTCATTTTGTTAACAGTCCATACAACTCTATGGGGCTTTTCTGCACTAGTACTACTGGCGGCAATAGGGTTAGCGGTAATTACACTGGAAATGTGCAGAAAGCTGGAGATTTACATCCAGCTGAAAGCTGAAGGTAAATCTCCAGTTTTCCACCCAAACTCAGGTTTGGGCAGAGTGGTAATGCTGTGGCAATACCCACACATGGGGGCAGCCCAGTACGACTGCTAGGCTGCATGGAAGCACAAGCAACCCCAGACATGTATTTGGCTTGTTGGGCTGAAACATGTCTGGGGATGCTTGTGGTCTCATGCAGAAGGTATTTGACCAAGCAGTTTGGGATGGTCTAACCCATTTGGGATGGGAACAAGTTTTATGCCATGATTCCATAAAGCATAAAAATCACTAACCTGATCAAGCGGCAGGTACTTGGAGATAGTGGAAAATCCCCCTGAGAATCTTACTGCCCTCAGCCTGGAGGTGACCAGGATAGAGAGAGGCAACACCCCCAGGGAAACCATCTGGGGTAAAAAACCCTGTGCTAGAATAGAGTGTGTTGTTTACTGTGGTTCGACCTTCTTCCCTCTCCAACTGGATTACTGGATCGGCAGCTATTGAAGATTCCTTCCAGGTAGCCTGACAAATGAGAAGAGAATGGTAAGTAATCAGATAAAGAGCAAGGGAAATAGAAGAATGGTAAAAAGAGGAACACCTCACTTCTATCTGGGAGCTCTGTGTGTTCTTAAGTAACATCTTGGATGTTGTGACACCTTCTGAGCCAGAAAATAGGACAGACAGGATATAATGCGTTACAATCGAGCAGAGTCTAAATATTACAAGAGCAGGTAAGAATCTCTAGTAACCTACGTAGGACAGCCTGTAGTGGTTAGTACGCATCCAGCGCCAGGGTATCGTGACCGTGAGACAGCCGTTTCTGGGAGACTCGAAAGATGGGATCTGTAAATCTTACGATAATATAATGAGAATGAATGTCACATGAATAGAAGGCGAAAGGGAATGGGAAAGATGAAGGTTTCCTACCTGTTGCTCGAATAAGGTAAGAATATGAGAAAAGTAAGTTGGATCTTAGCTTTCACTTTCCGTGAACGATTCCCTTCTGGGACAAACAAGTTATGTGCATTCGTTAGCAGCGTGGATGTGTTCTCAGGAGAATAATACCTATGAGAAGTAAAGACGTAAGAAACAGGGAGTAAGTAGAGAAATACAAGAAGTCCTAGGACACAAACTTTATGAAGCGCTGTTAAGATGGATTTCTGAACTCTGGCCTGGAGGGGCAGAGGTTCAGAAGGCCAGCCTAGTTTCTTGGAACAGGGTAACCTCTGGACAAGCCAGACCAATCAGTGTAGCGATGGCGGCGATCAAGACTAAGTCTCAAGAGGGGTGAGGGTGACTGAAAGACCACAATGAGCACACAAAGCAAGGAAACTTACAAATTACTCCAGACAGGTGTTATATTAAAAATATAGACACATTTATTACAAGGCCTTTGTAACATCGACCATAGCAAAGAATCACAATAATACTCAAGTAAACCAACACATCACAATCAATACAATTTTTTTGCAAGACCGAGGGGTCTAAGGAGTTATGAGCACGTAATATGTAGACCACCTAGATGGGGAAGAAAACAGGCAGTGCAAGTAATCATTAGACCCAGTTCGACATCAGAAATACACCTAACTAGTAGGAAGTCCGAGCCCTACGAAGAGAGGAGCCTTATGCTCAAAAGTACCTGCACGTGATGGTGCCAATAGATAAAGTAGGGTCTCTTCAAGGGTCTCAGGCAGTTCAGGAAGGTGAATGAAGCGATGCAGAACAAGTCCCCACTACTCAAGCCAGGCCTCCACTTGTGGGCAGAGGCAGGGTGAGAGTGCAGGATAGAGTCCCTATTTCGCAACAGTGGTAGAAAAGAAAAGGGCTCCTGCGCAAGGGGCCACCGGTTGGGGTATGGACTACTCACCGGTCCCCGATGCAGGCAGACCCAGACTTCTCCAGTTCAGTTCACGTTGCTGGCAGGTTCAGCTGCGATGATCAGGACATCTTGACACCATGTAGATTCTGTGTAGCAGGATGCAGGGTCGAGGGTGTCCCAAATGCAGCGGACGTGCACAGGTTGTTACCGCATCACGTCCGGGTGATTGACCAACTACCTTCACTGCAGTGGTAGGCAAGTTAGGGGGAATATTCTCTTTCCCTCTTCTTGGTTTTTTGACTCCCTTACCCTTGGGTTTCCCCATTGACTGGGGCAGAGCATTGGTCTTGGCCAGTGCTGCCCTCATTTGAGACCTTGTGCAGGGTCTGTCAGCAGTATCTGCCACAAGCCCTAAAGCTCTGAGATCATTGCCCAACAAGACCTTTCCTGAGACACTCCTCTGAATGTTCACTGGAATCCTGACTGCTGTACCATTGATAGTAAGATTTACAGGTATTACTGGGAACATGAGAGGAGGGCCGTCAGCCAACTTAGTGGGCATCAGAGTAGCTCTGGCAACTTCCTCTGGGTCTACCAAGGTAGAATCCACTACAGTTCGACTGCACCCACTATCCCAAAGAGCTGGAGTACCTACTCCATTGATCAGCACACTGTCTTTGAAGTAGTGCTTGGTGTTATCTGGAATCCTAGCATAAGCCTCTGCGACTTTAGGCTCCCAAACTAAAACTACCTCAGCTTCTATCCCACTGAGGAAGGGGTCTGAGGAGAAGGATGCTCCGGTAATCTCTTCTTCCTCCTAGTAGGAGAAGGCCAGATTAGCAGAGTGGACCCCCAAGGTTTTGACCTTACATTTAGGATCCCCCTTCACGTGGTCAGTTGCTCCACAAGCAAAACAAGATCCATTGGGTCTGTTTACATAGGGAAGCTTATTATAACCAGAGTTCTGTTTCGGAGGCTGACCTCCACTACCCTGTGAGTTCTCTTGTGTCTTACCCTTATTTTTCTTTTATTGGCCCTTTTGGGAAGAAGGTTTATCAGTTTCCCCACCCTCCTTATCTTTGGACTTTACCAGGATGAGTCTTGTCCTTTTGGGACACTCGATGTGACACCCATAAATCTGCTGCAATGGCAGGCTTCATAGGATCTATCTCCTTTGAATCTGCCCAATGCTGCTTAAGCTAAGGGGAAGAAGATGCAAAAATATGTTCCAGCATGACAAGACTTATCATACCTTCAAAGGTAGAAACCTTGTAACCTTCGACCCAGCCAGTCAAGTTTTTTAAGAATTCAGTTACATAAGACACCCAAGTTCCACCTTCTTTTTTCTTGTACTCTCTGAATCTTTTCAAGTATTGGTCCGCAGTCTTTCCAAACTTTAAAATCAGAGTTTGCTTCAACATTGCAAAATCTGCTCTCTCAGCCTTCAACATTTCCATAAAGGCACTGCAGCCAGAATGGGGCAGTCTGCTAAGTAACCAGGCAATTTTAACAGCATTGTCAACTTGTTGAACTTCACATGCATACTCAAATGTATTCAGCTAGTCCATAATGTCATTCTTTTCCTCGTACACATTGAGCAGATCTTTTGGAAACCTTGGACGAGAGCAGGCCCCAGACCCATGTCCAGGACTCTTGGATCCATTGGCCAATTGAAGCTTGGCCAGTTACATCTGGTGATCCCTGTCTTTCTGTTTTTCTGCCTGTTCTATCTTTAGCTTGGCCCTATTGAACTCAAGCTCTACCTGGAGTGTGGCCATATTGGACTCAAGCTCCTTCTGCCTAAACAGAAGCTCTTGCTTCTTGAATTCAAGCATGGCTTCCCCATCAGCACTGGCAGAGGAAACATTGGACATTTCATCCTCCCTGTCCTCATGGTTGCTGTTGACCAGTGCAGCGGCAGAACTGTCAGTTCTACCAGTGAGAGCAGCCCCACCTCCTTCTGCACTGTCCTCTGAAGCTATAGCACTAAGCTGAGCTTCTTGCCAGGCCATGATTCTTTGGATCATTTCCATTTTGGTGCCTTGAGAGGAGACACCTCTCTCAGCACACATCTTTTCAATGTTTCGGATTTAGAAGGATTTAAAGTTAACACTGTACTTGTTTCCATGCTGTTATATAGGACTATGGCCTTTAAAAAAGTTATACTACGACAATTCGATATGTGTCCTGGTAGGAATAACTTGAAATGCCTTTGCTCGTGTGCAACACTGGATACCTTCAGTCCTATCCCACCCCTGTACACCAATTTGTTAAGATGGATTTCTGAACTCTGACCTGGAGGGGCAGAGGTTCAGAAGGCCAGCCTTGTTTCTTGGAACAAGGTAACCTCTGGACAAGTCAGACCAATCAAGGTAGCGATGGCTGCGGTCAAGACTAAGAGCCTGATCACAATGAGCACACAAAGCAAGGACACTTACAAATTACTCCAGACAGGTGTTATATTAAAAATATAGACACATTTATTACAATGCCTTTGTAACATCGACCATAGCAAAGAATGACAATAATACTCAAGTAAACCAACACATCACAATCAATACAATATATATACAAGACCGAGGGATCTAAGGAGTTATGAGCAAGTAATATGTAGACCACCTAGATGGGGAGGAAAACAGGCAGTGAAAGTAATCATTAGACCCAGTTCGACATCAGAAAGAGGAAGTCTGAGCCCTACGAAGAGAGGAGCCTTATGCTCAAAAGTACCTGCACGCGCCAATGGATAAAGTAGGGTCTCTTCAAGGGTTTCAGGCAGTTCAGGAAGGTGAATGAAGCGATGCAGAACATGTCCCCACTACTCAAGCAAGGCCTCCACTTATGGGCAGAGGCAGGGTGAGAGTGCAGGATAGAGTCGCTATTTCGCAACAGTGGTAGAAAAGAAACAGGCTCCTGCGCAAGGGGCCACCAGTTGGGGTATGGACTACTCACCGGTCCCCGACGCAGGCAGACCCAGACTTCTCCAGTTCAGTTCACGTTGCTGGCAGGTTCAGCTGCGAAGATCAGGACGTCTCGACACCGTGTAGATTCTGTGTAGCAGGATGCAGGGTTGAGGGTGCCCCAAATGCAGCAGACGTGCACAGGTTGTTACCGCAGCAGGGCAACACGGCAACCGCGTTTACTCTGGTCCGGGTGCACTCGTCTCACTTCAGACATGGGAATGCCAAGTGTACGAATTTCGGTGTGAGGGTGCCGTGGATGCAGAGCAAGCAGTAGATCAAGTTTTGAGGGCTTCCCGAAATGGCAGCGGTGACAGAGCAAAGCGTCCTGCGTAAGCTGGTCAGCCCACTGGTTGGCCCAGGGACACTTCCGAAGAGGCTCACTTGCAGGGTTTGATGAAGGTGCCGGGAATAGTTGATCCCACTATTCCAACTTGTCAAAGCGCCTTCGCAGACCTTCTAGGACGATCAGATGCAGAGGGGTCTCGCAGGACGACAGCAGTTCAGGGTGCCAAACCTTCAGCAGGTCACCAGCGGTTCCTCGACTCAGCTTCTTGTTGCAGGATACTTGGCTCCTTATCCCTTGTTCGGTGTGAACTCAGGAGATCGACCTGGTAGTGGTGTTTTCAGCCTCCTTTTATCCAAAGTTCCCTTCGCGCCAAAACGGAGAGGACCCAATGGGAGATCTGCTCACAAACACTCACACCATACGTGGACCTATCACGGACCATGGTGGTCCCAGGGATTCAGGACACTCCAGACACTCTGGCACCCAGGATGTGTATTGGGAACAGACATTCCAGCCCACATCCTGGAGGCATACACACAAGGCATGTAGAAGCCCGCGAAAGCTTTGGGTTTCGCGGAAAAGTGCATGACCAAATAAGGACTCACCCGGGTCAGCTCGACCTGGGTAAGGTGAAGGGGCAAGACGGTCAGAGGACAGGACAAAGAACCTCGTGGCATGGCCATTTTGGAGCCAGGCCACTCATTTGTGCCAAACGCGGTAAGCGCGGATAACATGGTGAAAAAGGGTTCAAAACACAAGAGAAACGATAGCTGCCACCAGTCCTGTCCGTGACACACCTGCACAGTTCATAATAAGTCCAGCGAGAGTTTCTAGAGCCTTTGGAATGACTAGAGACCCAAGAGTGCGGTAAAGTAAGTTACAGTGCACTCTTGTTTCATGTTGCACAAAAGCTGCAACATGAGGAAAGGACTAAGGGAAACAAAGTCTCCCAGTACTGACTGTCTTAAGGGCATGTCAGTTTCCCCATAAGAATTGAGCGAAAGCCCAGAGGAGTGCGGCGGAGGGCTGTGCTTCTCTGGCAAAGTCTAGATCAGGGTGTAAAACAGCAGCAAAAAGTTTGGGGGTTGCCACATGGAGGGAAAATTACATACAATATGAAATCTTTCCTAACAAGCGCCTTGCTGGAGATTGGCGAGGCACTGATCCTCTGAGTCCAAGAGGCTATATGCGGTCACATGATCGCTTGACTGCAGAAGCAATGTATTGTAAGGACCTGGCCATATTGTTCCGACAGATCGGGAACTCCCGGAGGCCATCTTGGGGAGGGCCAAAGGAAAGGCAAAACAAACCCTACCACTGCGCCACACAGAACAGCGCTGGTAGCGCGATACAACACCAAGCCTGATTTGCATATGGTCTTTCCTCTTTTCTAACAGCTTGGTAGGTGAAGAACGATGGTCTGGGGGGTTGCCCAGAGCAATGCCAGAGGTTATGATTGTAAGTGATTTCAATCCAGCACTCCAACTAAGTCAATGCCTAGTATGGGATGACCAATGGAAACCCTTATTTATATATTTTTATGTCACAGTTCATTTAATTCTGGATGATGCACCCTTATATAACGCCCCTCTCTTTGAATTCCCCCGGTCTCACTGAACCAAGAAATAGGTTTGTTTTCCAAATTAAAAGATTTATTTGAAGAATTGAACAATATATAGATTACACTTTTATGAATATGACTAATATCTGAATATCACACTTATGAATACGAAAAATGATCAGCAATGGGTAATATTACAATATCAACAATCTCTTTACTCAATGAGGAGTAGGAATAGGAGGAATAGTGTGACAAAGAATACTTGGTATGGTTCAAGGAAATGCAATGATAGGAAGAAATGCAACACAGAAATAAAACCTGACGTGACTTCAATCAAAAGACAATATGATCACTCTTTCCCCCTGTTGTTACTCATTCCCCCCCAATATGCAATATGACGAGATGGAATGAGGGCACACAGGTATCCAGAATAAAGATCAACAATGCAGTTCAATCCCAAATCCCCCCAGAAAACTTAGGGAGAACAGGAGTGATTTTAAACAGGTCAATTGCTTTTGAATGTGATTTAGTAATGTATGGGAAAATGCTAAAATGATTTTAATTCACCAAATGAGATTCAGAACTAGAAGAGTTGCTTTGGATTGGTTCAGGTCAACACTTGCAATAGTTATAGAATGATTAGCAGAGGGAAAACAAAATTCAGAAGTAGAAAGCAAGAAAGAGCTGTTTTACATAGAATGAAATTGAGCCAAATTGCAAATCGCAGCAACTTTTCCGCGTGTGGGAAACACGATTACAGACAAACTATAAGGAATTGGAATGTCGTTTTGGGTTTGTTTGAAAGCTGAGGATGTTAGCTTCAAAGTAACATTTCTAGGACGTACGGTTCAAATGTAAGAGGTTTTTGTGAAGGTAGATATTTCAGAAACAGAGTCAAGATTTCAAAAATGAAAGATGCGCTGTTGAAGATTTGGAACAAAGATTTCTTAACACTAAATAGTCTATGGAGCCGAAAACTACACGACAGCCCAGCAACCTATCCAGAGGTGCCTCCGGATGGTGTCTGTCTGCACGAGACGATTGCCTTTCTCCAGAAAATATATATTAGTGCCAAGATGATTTTCACTACAATTATCAAGGATTATGTGGAGGAGAGAAGAATTTAGAATAGACAAAAGAGATTCAATAATGCAGTTATGGATAGGTTGGAATGGTTGGATTGGGTTACTTAAGACAAAGAGGTGACTATGGACAGTTCTAGACTAAATACTCACTCCTATGGCTTTGGAATGGAATGGGCCCATCAAAGATCTGGTCAAGGGTTTGGACTTCACTCACCACCGGACAGTATCAGGGCACCTGGACTCTGCTTTCAGCAAGGCACTCTGGTCTGCGCGGCCTCTTGGACTGGATCTGACGGGTTATGGGTTACAGCTCTGCTCTGCGGGTCTGGATCTTGGTTCTAGCACAGGGTTCTTGGCTAGAACAGCAAAACAGCTCAGCCAGGCTGTTGGATTTTGTGGTGCCCCTTGGAAGTTTAAGGGGTTAAAATCAGGTTGCTTAAGATTCTGAAGGCCAGCTGAGAAGAGTTCAGCTTTTGGGATTGTGGCCTTCTGCTTCAAAGTTCTAGAGTCTGGATCTTTGTCTGGACCCTGGATCTTCCTGCAGGGTGCTTCGCCAAGTTATCAGTTGATGAGTGGAAAGTGTGTGTCTTGTCTGTCCTTAGCAGTCTCTATTTATCAATTTCCAAAATGAGTGGGGAGGCTGAATATGTATGCCCAACCCTCTAAGGATCTGATAGGTCAGAGAATTTCCCCTCTACTGATTTGAGACAGAAGCAGGAGACAGGAGCAGTGTGTCATATGTGTCAGAGTGACACTGTGTTTATGGTCCAAAGGAAATCTCTCCCCTTTGCTTTTACTTAGGAAATCTATTTTCCCCAAAAAACATATTTCCAAGATGCACAACTTGTTAATAATACATAATTACATGACAGATTGCTTAAGATACGTTGCTGTCCAACTCTCATCTTCCTGCAAGCTTTAGTTCATAAATGACAACTTTTTCACACTTTTGGTGGGTTTCTCAATGTTAGTTCTGCACCAATTTTTATACATGCATACACATCCCATCTGGGCATATTCCTGTAATTTTTCATGTTCTCACATAAACACAATGGCTGGAATATCAATAATTTACAGGGTTCAGTCTCAGAACATCGCACAGATTCCAGATTAGTCTTAAACCGTGAGCGAATTTTTCATTCTAACAATCTCTAAGTTTCATATTTTTGTCAGTTCAGTACAATTTACTATAAGCATTTTTATAAAACATACATTTACTTCAACTTCAATCCACATTTCAAGTCTGGCCCGCCTCCAAAGCTGGGCTGAGTCAGAGGGTCACATGGCTTGCCTTCCTGCCAGAGCTGTTGTTGTCAGTCACACCCGAATTAGCATTTTCTATTCAGTTTAAGGAACCCATTGTTTCTTGTTCAGGGCAGCAGAGGAAATCTCCTCCCCTTCTGATTAACATGCCAATGTGAAATCCTCTCCTTTTGGTGGGAATGAACAAGGTGGGAGATTCTCAGGGAAAGAAAGCCTTTTGGAAGTTTTAGCTAAATCAGGTTACTGTCAGTATGCCGACCCCCGGGCATCAGGACCAAGCCCATCAGCTCTGGGAGCAGGCATCCAGATACTTATTAAAACCCCAACAGCCCCGCTGGGGGCTGTTTGGGTTCAGTCCTGGCGCCTTAGGCACCAGGCTCATCATGGAAATCAAGGTGCCAGGCTCATAGACTTTACTTACCTGATGCAGACCATTCTGCTAGTGAGTCCAAGCCAATGTGAGGCCTGGATGGGACTTTTTTTCTAGAGGGACTATTTTTTACTTGGGCGTGGTTCTAGGGAACTTCTTACCTGGAACTACTTTGGAGGCTATTTAAACCACGCCTGAACAACAGCACACGCTTTGCGTTATTCTGCATCCAGCAGCGTAATGCTCACCGTGCCTGCAGTCTGCATCCAGTCTTCTGCCACGCCCGCCTTGAATCTGGAGCTCCTAAAACCAAGAGGAAAGAAAAGGGCAAGATTAGAAAAACAAACTATTTCCAATTCCTCAACTGATTTCAGATCCATCTGGCCTCCGGACCTGGAAAGAACATAATTTCTGTACGCGTCGCATCTCCAGCTGCAGCGCCGCGCCATACTCACCAGTCCTCGCAGCATCTTTCGATTCGGCGCTGCCTCCATAATTTCCTCACCGAACTCTGGCACCTGATGGACAAAAGAAAACAACAAGGTGAGCCGAGAAAACCAACAAATAAAACTCTTATCATCATAGACTTACCTGATTACCACCGTAGGCATTATCCCAAAACTCTCCACATCTTCATGTGCCGCACCTGCAAAGGGAGAGAAAACAACACGTTAAACACCGGCAACATTTACCGGACGGCGTCGGGTAATAAAGACTCTTACCTGAGCGCCACCAACTGCCACGAGGGGTATCTTCTCACAATCTTAGTTGCAAGACAAGGAAGGAAGGGGGGAACAAGAGTGAATCATCGGACATATTGAACTCTATGAACTTGATACTTACCGAACATTGCCAGGAACCTCAGAGTCAATACTCTCCGGAACTCTCCCACGCCTTCAAACCAGTGAAGTAACTGGCATCAACGTGCCCCGGCAATCCACGCAGGATGGCGAGCTCATCATTTAAAAACAAAAGGTGAGGTTCCAAAAAGGGGATATCGGAGGAGGCGACAAGAAGGGAGAACAAGAACAGTGGGAGAGGGCTATCACTCATATCCACGTGTGGCTAAATCCCTTTCTCCACTTGCAGGAGAATACTTCTACGGATCAAGCAGACAAGATTAGGCGGGCCAGTCCAGACATTCATCTCAGCACTATGTATCACGTTGGTGGAGACCGCAGCTGTCTTGGTCCGATCGACGCCCCTGTGGGAACCAGGTGAGCATAACAGAACCGAAAGCCTATCTACAAATCCCCACCCGGGCGTCATGGAAACCTCAGAAACCGACCAACTAGCCCTATTGTTAGGGGAACTTAGGGCAGAAGTGCACTCTGCGCGCCAAGAAACTAATGCCCTCAGGAGAGAACTGATTGTGTCAAAGGAGCGCACTGATGATGTTGCTAGACAATTGCTGCAAAACCAAGCTGGGCAAACACCATTACCTGGACTCGGGGGTAATCCAACTCCTGTTTCATTGAGCAATCCTGTGCAAGTGGTTCTACCTGGGAGCATTCACCCGAACGTTTTGCTGGGGACCCAAAAAAGTTTGCCGTGTTTATGAACCAATGCCGATTGCCCTTTTTATGCAGACCTGGAGCTTTTCTAACGACCAAACCAAAGTAGCTTTTGTACTATCATACCTTTGTGGCAGCGCAGCGGATTGGTCAATTCCACTAGTCAACCAGGATGACCCTCTTCTTCGGGATTTCCAAGGGTTTCAATTGAGCATGGAGAGACTATTTGCCAGACATTCACAGGGACAGGCCCTGGATAACGAACTCTTATCCTTACGACAAGGTAACCAGGATCTACTAACCTATATCGCAACCTTCAATAGGTTGGTGATGGAAACCGGATGGCCAGAGGTAAAACTAATTGCATTATTTCATCGGGGACTTCGGGGTGAACTCAAAGATGTTTTGGCCCAAGTTGTGAACCCACCTCAGGATTGCGCAGAATATATAGACTTAGTGGTTCAGTTAGACCACCGACTTCAGAATAGAAAGGCTGATCGAGCTAAATTCGAGAATCGGGTATTGGTTAAACCCAATGTTACCCTCAAAGCAACAGATGCACCAGATCTGATGCAGATCGGAGGGGTCAAGGGACCCTTAACTCAAAAGGAAAGAGAAAGGAGATGGAAGATGCAATTATGTCTGTACTGTGGGGCCTCAGGACATTTTCTACGGGATTGCCCTATAAAACCATCCAAAAAAGTAGTCGGAGTTGCTGATAAAAATCAAACAGAGCCTGATTCGGGAAACGACCACGCCCGACAAGCATAGAGGTTCGCTTGCCGAGCTTGAAGAAGGATACTCAGACCTTGCACTTCATCATACCAATGGTCCTTGTGGATCCAAGGCAGCCATCACGCATGCACGCAGTAAGGGCATACATTGATAGCGGGGCCATAGGAAACTATGTGGACCACAAATTGGCTACTAGGATGAATCTACCTCTCTGCAAAAAGACCACTTTGGATGTCATCACCACAGTCGATGGAACTGAAATTACCTCTGGGCCTGTAACTCATTCCACCACAGAGATGACATTATTGGGTCAAGATGGGCATCGAGAGACTATTGTGTTTGATTTAATCAAAGCCCCGCAGTTCCAAATAATACTGGGGATACCTTGGTTGGAAACACATAATCCTTGTATTGATTGGTGAGAGAAGAGAATAACCTTCCCGGATTGTGCACATACTTGTTACCCGGAAAAACTCTTGAACCAAGGCCTGGCCACAGTTGCTACTCCAGTCGTGCAGTTACCTCAGGAATATCAAGAATTCCAGGATGTTTTCCAAAAAGAACAGGCCAACACCTTACCACATATAAATTAGGTCGAGTGTGAAATACTTAGAATTGTGCGCTATTCACCAGCCTTTACGTTCATTAAATGATTCCGGCTGCAGGAGTCTTACTAAAAGTGAACCCCCCACTCAATGGTTCACAATGCATGTACGTAACTTGAAAACTATTAGAAGACTGTCACTGCGCACAGAAAAACTTGTGTATATATGTTCAACAAAATAATAAAATGTTCAGGAAATAGCAATCATGATCCGATGCTGTAAGTGATTGAAGCCACACATCATAATTTGAAAAATGTCTTCATTGAATTGTAAGGTAATAGCCGACACATGTTTCGACCCCGACGATCGTTTTCAAAGCTATTTGTTACCCATAGTACAGTACATTATTGAAATACATAAAGAATATACATCAGAATCCACCCATGATGGAACATAATACAAAACCGAAAATTGAAATGAAGTTGTAGCATAACACACCAGTTGGTAGAAGGTTTGGGATCGTGAATATTTTGCTTAGAAAAATAAAATTTGTTAAATGTATACATAATCCAAAGAGATATATCCGTATTCGTGTGTCCATATATAAAGAGCACACAGTAGGACATGTGACCCGTGCCCACGATCACCCGTCTGGAGTCCATGCAAGTCTAGCCCATATAAAGGACCTTATATAAAGTGAAATCCAAAATTACAGAGTGGAATACACCTCTGCCACCGTGACATCAATCATATAATAAGAAACTACTGTGCAATAATGGGAGAGAATTACTTACCCTCTGGATGCACACATTTTTATTCGAACCTGTAATTGGTATTGTGTATTTGTAAAATTCATATTGCCAATTATAAAAGACATATCAGCGATATGTTATGAACTCATATGTAATGTTACCTACCTTAGATAGGATGTTTTCAAGTGACCTTAAGTCAAGATATCGCCTGGTCAATTAGAACAAGGTAATGGGTTAAATCCCTGCATCACTGCAAGCAATATATACTCATAGTTAGCATGCCTGATTATAAGTATGGGGTGTAAAGCTCCTATAGAATTGAAATGTACCTTTCATGGGTGAAAGAATCCCCGCAATCAATAAATGTATCCCCGGAGCCAGGACACCGTTGTACAAGTAGATACAGCGTACCAATGCGCTCGGGAATGACGTGTCACGTAACAACGTCACGCACACAGATGCGCGTGACGTCACAATGTAAACATGACACGTAATAGTAAAAGGATGTGTTTTAGTGACTCTAATGTTCTCTAAGTGTGTGGTTGTCAAAATTAAAAAGTTAAAAGGCATTATTGTTTGGACATTAAGTTGTAACAATTGAATGTACCAGATATAGACTCCTAAAATAAGTGTCGACTCAAGCTTTTTTGAGCATCAAAAACGTTCATAAATCAATGAAATGGATTGCATGTCCTATGGTCTCCAAAGGGGTTGAATCATAGACGCAGGGCACAGGCCCCCACCCCACGCATATGAAAGATGATTCAGTTTTGTCACAAATCACATAAACATAGTCATTCGTAAGAAAACATGCATCTCGTGATCTGAATTCAAACCAGTCTCTGTTGTTCTCAAAAGGCAAATTGTTCTTTCCTCTATTTAACGTAATTTCAATTGTGTATCACCTCCCCTCTTTCCTTTTTTAACTTTCATCAGACCCAAAAACCATATCTCTTCCGTACTATCCATTTGGTGCATTTTTTGGCAATGAATAGCCAATGGTGTTTTAGGTTCAACATTCCTCAAACTCAGTAAGTGCTCATGTATATGTATGCGTAGCTGCCTGATGGTACTGCCAACATAATATCTACCACACACACATATAATAACATATACAACATAGCTTGTTTTGCAGTTGATATGATCTTTTATGGTAATTTCATTGTTGAATGAATCTCTAAAGATATATATTTTGTCCATAGCATATTTACATTGGTTACAATGACCACATTTATGAAAACCATCCCCCTTTGTAAGCCAACTTTGCAGTTCTGTAGTTGGTATATTTAAAAAGGAAGGACAGAGTTTGTTTCTTAATGTGGGTGCTTTAGTAAAGGTAAGTTTAGGCTTGTCCGTAAAGAATGGTATCAGATCTTTATCCAATAGGAGAATGTTCCAATGCTTGGCTGCCATACGATATAATTCAGCACTGTCTCTAGAATATTGAGTTATAATCGCAGCCGGTTGTGTATCTGTTTTTTCTTTCCTGCATTTATTAACTAATTCTTTCTGTGTGGTGTTCTTGTATCTCTTAGATGCTGCATTAATGATTTTAGGACTATATCCTCTTTCAAGAAATATATTCTTGAGCAACTGACATTCTTGTTGGTAATCACAGTTGCGACTGCAATTTCTACGGGCTCTATAGAACTCACCCCCTGGAATATTGTTGACGGTTCCCTTTTGATGGCTGCTGTGAGCGTGAAGGACTGAATTTACATCTGTTGGTTTACGATATGTATTAGTTTGAATTTGGTTGTCAGAAATAAAGATGTGCAGGTCCAAAAAATCTATGTTCGACGAGCTGGCATATCCTGTAAGCTGAATCCCAAATTTATTATTGTTGGCATATTAAACAAAGTCAGAGAAAGATTCCGATGTACCTGCCCATATTATATTAATGTCATCAATAAATCGTTTCCATCCAATTATGTGATGCAAGTATGTGTTGTGTTGATATATGTGTTCTTCTTCGTATTGAGACATAAATAGGTTCACTAGGGATGGCGCAATTTTTGCACCCATCACTACCCCCCTTTCTTGTTGGAAGAATAAGTCAATGTTATTTTTCAAAGTGAAAAGTAAAAAATCCTTAAGCATTTCAACATGTTGCCAGTGAGAAGCCGAGCAGTTCCTGAAAGTAAACTCCAAAGCATTGATCGCCAGATAGTGTCCAATGCTAGTATATAGTGCTGTGACATCCAAGGTTGCAAGTAAATAGTTGGAATGCCATTCTATAGTGTCTAGAAATTGCAGAACATGAGTGCTGTCCCTGATATAGGACTTCATTTTTACCACAAAGGTTTTTAGGGCCAACATCTTACCACCTCACAGATCATACGATTGTCAAATCAATCTCATACCCGGTGCACAACCTCCATGTAGTGATCTACAGCCTTACGGAACCTGAAAACCTTCACCTACGACAATACTTGGACCAATACCTTGCTAATGGCTTCATTCGTCCATCCATGTCCCCTGCATCTTCAGCTTTGTTCTTCGTGCCTAAAAAGGAAGGTGACCTCAGAACGTGTATAGACTACCGCGCATTAAATCAGATCACGGTTAAGAACCGATACCCATTGCCTCTGATCCCCGAATTACTATCCAAGTAAAGGACACTTGCATCTACACTAAATTAGATATCCGAGGGGCATATCATCTGGTACGTGTAAAGAAAGGCGACAAATGGAAGACTGCCTTTCGCATGAAGTACGGGTTATTCGAATACCAGGTGATGCCCTTCGGGTTGTGCAATGCACCAGCAGCCTTCCAGTATTTTATGAACGATGTCCTTCGTGAACTCATTGACGTCTGTGTTGTCGTATACATAGACAATATTTTAGTGTACTCCTCCTCAGAATCAGACCATGTGAAGCACATTTGTGCAGTCCTTGAGAAACTACGCCAACACAAGTTATATGCAAAATTGGAAAAATGTGTTTTTCATGCTACGGAAGTTGAATTCCTCGGATTTATCCTGACTCCAAAAGGAGTCCGAATGGACTCTCGAAAGGTGGACGCAATTCTCAAGTGGCCATCACCCAGTTCAGTGAAAGGGGTACAAAGCATGCTCGGATTTGCTAATTTCTACCGCTGATTCATCACGGATTTCTCACATGTTGTACACCCTATCACAGCACTTTTGCGAAAAAACAAACGCTTCTTGTGGACCCAAGTTTCAATAGGAATACAATATACAAACTTATTTACATTATACATACTTATTTACAGCAGGAAGCAGAGCAGAGAGAGGGGATAATCGATAGGAGAGATGGCGGGGTTAGTTGAATAAGGATGTTTTTAACCCTTTCACGTAATGCTGCCAGTGAAGTCTCGGCTCTGAGTGCATTGGGTAGAGAGTTCCAGAGTTTGGCAGCTATGTGTGGGAAGCCTATGCCCCCGGTTCTGGTACCGCAATATTCAAACAGGAGAAGGCTGTTTGAATGTCAAATCAGGGCCAGCTTGCCATATCACATTCTACACAGCAACAGGAGATTGCATGGCTAAAGTGTGCATTGGGACCAGACAGTTTCAAAAACATGTTTCTGGTGGTTCACACTGATAAAGCACTGCCCAGGAGCCCAGAGGCCGGACCACCAAGAAAGTGCATGCCCTTATTTGCACATTTCCAACCTGAATAGGAAGGAAGATGGCCAACATAGAAGATGGCACAAAGATCATGTCTTGTACCACATGTACTACAAGGAATAGCCATGTCGAGTATATGGCACTTGAAAAGGCATTATCATGATAAAATATCAAAATCATTGGCTGTGCACTAGGAAAATGATGACACAGATTGTTCACTGCCACGAGCTTGTCATTATCATAAATGTGAGTCTGATGGGTTTTAAAGAATAATAAAAGGGACACAAAGTGGCCCTGTAGCACTTTAGTGAAGGTGGCCTATGCTACATTGTAAAAATAAAGGTGAAAAACAAGGGGGCCACATTCCCTGCAATGGTAGACATAGGAATTAAAGTGAACCGTGCACCCCACTTGAAATGTGAGAATCAGGTAAGTGAAGAACAATACTCTCAAAAACATCAAAAATCAGTCAGGGTCCAAACAGAAAGCATATATAAGGGATTCCATTAAAGTCCATGTTACAAAAATAAAAACATTCTTACAGAGAGCATCATTCATGTAACCTCCAATAACGATTACTTTCACTTGTTGTACAATTGTAAATACATAAAAACATAATTGGGCTTTAATTATTCCAGCCAGAAATTTGTTGCAAAAGGTTACAATTGAAACTGATGATTTGACACATGCCAACAAACTTCCATTCAGGCTATGGTTACCAGGTCCTTTTTCTATTGTGTTCTTGCAATTGCAGTTCTGAATTTTCCAGTAATAAAAAAAAAATCTTTATTACATAATGGTGTCTATGTTTGTACTTATATTTGCAAGCATTTTATTCTGATGAATGTGTTGTGTTTGCATACATTATTTGAACTTTATACAAATAAATAAAATAAACATTAATTAAAAAAACCTTGGCCGAACACTTTAAAATCTGCAAAGAGCTGGCCAACCGTGCTGCAGTCTCCACCTCGCCTGTCACCTCCCAGTCCCTCTGCACGGACCTTGCCTCTCATTTCATCTCAAACACCCAGGACATCCTGTCCACCCTCTTGTCCTCTTCTCCTCCTCCCCCTTCTCTCCTTGCTACTTCTGCCCCCCTGCAGCCACCTCTCCTCCCTCATTCTCATAGTTTCCTCTGTTCTCCCCTGATGAGATTTCCAGACAAGTCCAATCTATGAAAGTCTCATCAAAATAGGTTCTTCCCTGTTCGTTCAAAACCATCAAGGACCACATCGACACCCTTCCTCCTACTCTGGCTGACTTCCTCAATCACTACGTCGACTCTGGAGTCTGTCCCTCCCCTCTGAAGCACTCTCTTGTGCACCCTCTTCCCAAGAATCCCACAGCCCACCCCTCTTGCCCGGCTAACTATCGCCTGATATCTATGACCCTTTCCTTGGCAAACTCCTGGAAAAGCTGTGCATCTCCCAGCTTAATCTTCACACTGATTCTGTTGGTTGTCTTCATGACAATCAGTTTGACTTCAGAGCTGCCAGAAACATGGAAACTGTTCTCCTGAACATCCGTGAAGACCTGCTCTCAAACCTTGCTTCTAATATCCCATCGGTCCTCATCCTACTCAATCTTTCTTCTGCCTTTGATACGGTCAACCATGTCATCCTGCTCAATCGCCTCTTTGATAACCTGGGTGTCACTGATCAGGCCCTGGCCTGGCTGACCTCCTTACTCTCCAAGCGACCCCCCCAGGTCCAACTTGGGTCCTTCCTTTCCCCTAGCTCACTTTCTACCTGTGGTGTTCCCCAGGGGTCTAACGTCTCTCCCTGGCTTTTCAACCAATACCTGGCACTGCTCACCCACTGCATTGTCGCTCACTGCTGAAACATTCAGTGCTATGTAGATGACAGCCAACTTGTTTTTGGGTTTCCCTCTGCCACCTCATCTTCGACTGTCTGTAATCCAGGAGTGGTTTGCCACCAACGACTTCTGCCTTAATGCCAGTAAGACAGAGATCTTCCTCATCGGCACACCGCAACCTTCCTTTTCTGTCACTCTCTGGCCGGCCTCCATTAGCCCTCTCCCTGCTCTTATTTGCGAACTTCAGGGTCATCTCAGACTCCAAACTTTCCATTTCTCCACACATCTCTGACATCTCAAACAAGTCTAACTACCAACTGCACCTCCTCAGAGGTACTCTTCCTTTCCTCTCCTTTCCCCAAAGCTCACTGTCTCCAGCGCTCTGGTTCTCTCTAGGCTGGACTATTGCAACAACCTCTTTCTAAATATGCCTGCAGCCACTCTGCGCCCTCTGCAGCACATCCAGAACAGGACTGTGAGACTTGTCCTTGGCCTCAAGCCCTGGGATTGTACTTCTTCAGCCCTGAAATCTCTCCATTGGCCCCCAGTGGCTGCAAGGATTAAATGCAAGACACTTTGCATTGTCCACAGGGCTTTCTGGGCCCTGGGTCCACAATACCTTCAACTCTAACTCCGTAAATATCTTCCTACTCAAGCTCTTCCCTTCTCCACCTCCAACTCCCTCAGGGTCAGTCGCTTCTCCAAGCAACGAGTTTGGGGTACAGCCCTTTTCTCGGCTGGGGCCTCCCTCTGGAACAGCCTCCCTGCCTCTCTGAAACTTGAGGAGAGCCATCTTTGGTTCCAGAAGCATCTCAAGACCTTCCTCTTTGCTTCTGTCTTCACTCTTCCTCTCCCCAGCTAATATGGCTGCTTTTGGGACCGGGCACATGGTTACCCTCTAACTTCAGGCCAAGATCCCTGCCCTCCCAGACACACACCAGCACTGCCACCTGGCAACCCTTGCACTTGGGTCTGTATCTGCTACCCTACAGCCCCCTTCCAGCCCTTATCCGGCACCTGTTGTCTACACCTTTTTCTCGCACTTACCACCTGCTGGCCGCACTACCTTGTGTTGTTCTATCACGTGTTCAGCACTTTCCACTTTTCTCAGTATCAATGGGCCTAGTAAGATCGTTGTTTTGTCCTCCCTTGTTTCCCCTCCCTTGCCTCGTGCTCTGAAAAACGTGTGTATGGCGCGATACAAATAACATATCATATCATATATCATTTATTAAACAAGTCATGTGTAGCTGTTGCTTGGCCCAACCTAAACAAACAAGAAAAGGAACTCGAATATATTTAAATGTTTTAAATATGAGATAACAATGTATTTGTCGTTTTGTGAAACAGGCTCAATAGAATATCAATGTTTCCATTTTATATTTATTTATTTATTTATTAAATTTATATAGCGCGCAGGCAGCCCAGGGGCATTGTGGCACTGTTACTTGCAAGGAAGACTTAGTTACAATGTGCGTAGTAGCTCTTCCAGAAACATTCAGGGATTGAGAAAACAAATAAAATAGGCATTAAATAGACAGCATGCACAAACTAAATGTATCATTTAAAGCCCCTTTGGTATGTTTCGCCAAACAACAATCAAACCATAGATTAATTTTTAGAACAACACCGCCGAATTCCTTGAAAAAACAAGCCATGTTTTACCACAAACCAACGAATTACAAAATACACAAAGACGAAGCATACATAACAGCCATTTGCCATCTACTAACCCACATTAAAGAGGAAGGCTAATTACACAGCAAGGCTTCATAAATCGAATCCAACAGACATGCCAAAGAAAAAAGAAAACATGCCAAAGAAAAAAGAAAACAACTGGCACTCTGCATCAAAGAGTGACACCACAGCCAGACAATAGGAAGCACAGAGAACATTTAGTACAGTGACATGCAAGTTTGTTCAAAAATATGAACAGTCCTGGAGACAGGAAAGGGAGAGAAAATAGGCAAAATATAGACATGGATGTTGACTTAACATCAATGCCATTAGCAATACCACACTGCTGAATCACCCTAGGTGAGTCTTCAGCGCACCGTAAGAGCCAAAACAAAGGAGGAACTAGTGTCTATTTCTAATGCCCATCTATAGTAATACAAGTATGCTTCAAGCTGAAACTGAAGTTGGTATACAGTACACGATCAATACACAGAATCAGAATGTGATGGTTGCGCTGAATGAATAATTATCTTTATTTTCAGAATCCTTCGGTGTGTTTGGTACACTTCTGCCTATTTTGGAGAAAGACTAGCATTGCAAACAACCTGTTAGAGACATCAAGAAATGATATAATCTACCTCAGCACATTTTTTTCATTTGGCAGAAGATACAAGCAGGAGCTGAAATAGAAAAATGCACAGTCTCATTATTTCTGTTACAGCCGCATAGCACAGTGCATTAAATGAAATGCAACTATCTCCAATGAAACTCCAGAGATTTAAAAAGCAATATCGCTGCCAGGTTCACCCCAGCCCATTCTGCACAGATTGCAGAGCGGCAGCCAGGTACGTATCTGACAGTGCAAACCAGCAGATATGCATTCACCAGAAAATATGCTCAACACAAGACTCCACAGACGTCAGAAAGATGAAGGTGGCAGCAGTGCCGTGCCGTGGCTATGCGCATGTATGAAATTGCAATCACACTCCCTGGTCAAAGGTAGAGAATATTGCAAGGAACTAATCCAGCCAGGCATCCCAAACTGACTATCAGTGCTTTATTTGAGAACATGGTTTAGAGTCTTAAAATAAAGTTCCCTTCGTATTGCTTTTAACGGTGTTGCTTCTGGCCGCTCTATTTATTACTGGCGGAAGTCACAAATGAATAGCTTCGTACGACGAGAGCCTTTCGACTTCAAAACTGATCTCCCAAGGCCACATTTAACCAAATACCTCTCTCATGATTACATTCTAGTTCGAAGAAATTGAACAGAAACATGTTTTTTAACACTGAACTATTCGTGCTGTCTTTCAAGGCTGGCCGAGACCCACTTTGCTCATCTAGTGTACCAGCGCATTCAGTGGCAGTGAAAGCAGTACACATGTACAGGAACAGGTTACATGGAGGAAGAATAGTGTCCCTTTCATGTCTCAATGGCAGACCGTTGTCCCTACACATTTCCGCTTGTCAATGCAACCCAGGTGCTGACACATTAAATCGGTGGCGCGGGTCACAGGAGAACAGAGACCAAGCGAAGTGCAGTGGAGTCAGACAGGGGAGCGGGGCCAGGGTCACCATCTTTTATTGAATATTTCGCTCAGGCCGCCTCTTGCACGTTCTGTATTGTCTTGGATTCTAGAAGAGGAGATTCTGGAGTGGCAGCTTGTATTTGACAAGAACTGCTTAACAATTATAATTCATATTCTCATATATGCGTCATGCCAACGCTCAGGTTATCGACCTTGGAAGAATAAATGGTCGAGTCGGCGCTGAGGATTCAAATGTGTGACGGGGATGCTGACCCAGTGTCTGAGGAGAGATACTCCACTGGCCCGATTCAAAGATGTGCGTGGCACAAAGTGAAAACGTACACTTTGCGCCATTCATGGATCGCACTCTGCTTGGGTCTGCCCTCAATTTGTGTGGGTCCTTGTCTACTTTGAGTGATGCTGAGGGCTTTCCTTGACACACAGCGCAATGTTTGGGAAGGGCCTGCGCAAAAAACCAAATAGGGGGCGGAACATACATATTCCCCATTCCTTTAGCAAAATCAGTAAGAAAGTAGAATAACGTGGGCGTGTTGAGAGACGCACCACGTAAAAAACTAACACGCCCAGTCACGTGCAAACATAATCAATTAATGGATTCCTAACCTCAACATCCTAGATTGAAAATACACACGTAAACCTTGTGATCTCACCACCACATGTTATGTTATGTTACTTTGCATTTATATAGCGCCTTATGTATCATTGGTATGGTCTCAAGGCGCTGGTAGGTTAAACGCCCTCGGGAACCGTAGTTCAAGTCAGTAGAGAGGGAGAGAGAGAGAGAAAGTCATAAGGTGTGTGGGTGCACCAGATATGTGTGCAGCTGGTGAGGCACTTGCATGATAGCTGCTTCTTAGCGGTACGTGTGGTGGTTGGGAGATCAGGAAAATGTGTTAATTCTGGTTGGTTGATACCCAGACTGATTTGTTGCTGCGCTAGGCCTGAGGAGACGCATAGGCTAGCGGGTGTGCTGAGCCAGCTGTGTTTAATTAGGATGATGTGGAGTATGTGGCGGGTGTTAGTATGAGAACAGCTATACCAAATGTGTCATAGTATCGCTGTGTTCTAGATGAGTGGTGGTGTATAGGAGAGAGTAAGCATGGTGATGACATATAGTGGTTTTCAGTAAGGAGCATGACTCCTTACTGAAAAGAGCAAGTTCTAGTCTATCTGTTCCACTTGTGTTCTATACGCTCTTTGCTTTCCATTTCATCCGTCCGCTCTGTCCGATCTAGCCATTCCAGCTGATCTGTCTGCTCCATTCGATCCGTCTGCTGCATTTGGCCCATCCACTTCATCCGTTCCATCCACTTCATCTATTCCATCCACTTCATCCGTTCCGTCCACTTCAACTGGTCCGTCCACTTCATCCGTTCCGTCCACTTCATCCGTACTGTCAACTTCATCCGTTCCATCCATTTTATTTGTTCCATCTGCTTCATCCGCTGCATCCATTTCATCCATTTCATCCGCAGCAGCCATTTCACATTCCTTTCATCCACTTCATTACTTTCATCCACTTCTCTCATTCTATTCAGTTTATCCATTTTAATTTACATTAGCAGTTTTCGTTTTCGATTTTTCTCACTCAAATCTCGATGCTGGATTGTTATTTTTTTGGGGGGTGGGTTTTGATATAGCAACCTTGGGCTACTGTCTTTGGTGCTGTTATCCTGGTTGAGTTAAGAGTCGATTTTAGGGGTTGAGCCACGTTTTTAGTAATTTGCAGAAGGACATGAGGTCCTCGGTGAGTCGGATGTGGAGTGGAAGTGAGTTCTCAGCCAGGGCTGAGAATCATGATCCACCTAGCTAAGAGGCCGGTAGAGCTTGATCTTAGAGTGCGTAGTGGATGGTAGGGTTTAAGTTTGTCCTGAAAATATTGAGGTCCGGTTTTATGCATTGCTCGGTGAGAGACGTCTAAGGTTTTGAAGGTCACCCTTTGGGCAACCGGAAGCCAGTGCAGAGTTTTGAGAGCTGGGAGATGTGATCTCTTCGGCCAAGTGCTAGTAGCAGTTTGGCCGCAGCATTTTGTGTTCTTTGTAGTTTAGTCAACTGGTACGCATGGGCTCCGAGGGGGTTAGCATAGTCCAGTCTTGACATAAAAATTGATTGGACAGCAGAGAGTCTGTTGGGAAAGGTGAGGTATGGAAAATGCGCCAAAGAGTTTTGAGGTGGTAGTGGCAGGACTTAGAGACGTTGTTGACTTGGAGCGAGAGGATTAGGTCAGAGTCTAGGGTGCATCCAAGGTTTTTTACTGAGTTTGAGGGAGTTGGGGAATAGCCTATAGAAGGTGGCCAGGATAGGGGGTGTGGAAGAAGTTTGGTGTTGCCACATACCATGATTTCGGTTTTGGAGGGGTTTAGCAAGAGGTGGTTTGTGGTCATCCAATGATCTATGTGAAGGAGGCTGGCAGCGAGGTCGGTTTGGCAGTTGGGTTTTGAATTAAGGAGTTTTAGGATTACTTGTGTGTCGTCGGCATAGTTGTAGCACAGGTTATTGTGTGAGTGGATTATTCGTGGGAGGGTGGACATATAGAGGTTGAACAGGAGGGCTGATAGGCATGATCCTTGTGGAACTCTGGTATTGACCGGTTGGGCGTCAGAAGCATAGGGGGCAGTAGGGCTATTTGGTTCCTATTTTTGAGGAAGGATGCTATCCATTTGAGAGTGTTTCCACGGACTCCCAGGGAGTGGAGGCGGTCGAGGAGGATTGAGTGGTTGATTGTGTTGAAGGCGGCAGATAGGTCAAGAAGGATTAATGCGGCGCATCCCGCAGAATCAGCAGTGTTTTTAATGTCATCCCAGATTGATATTAGGGTGGTCTCCGGTTCTGTGTTGTGGTCTGAAACCTGATTGAGCGGGGTCTAGGAGATTGTTGGCTTCAACAAAGACATTTAGTTGGGAGCAGGCGGTTCGGTCAATGAGTTTAGCAAGGAACCTAGTGTTTGAGATGGGGCGCTAGTTTTTGGGCTCAAGAGGGTCGAGGGAAGGTTTTTTTAGAAGATGCTTGACATGAGCAGTTTTGAACGCATTGGGAAAAATTCCTGAGGAGAGGGATTTGTTTATGATGGTTCTTGTGTGTTCTCCTGCGCAGGTGGAAGCGAATATTTCTTTGAGGGTTGTGCCTGGGCAGGGGTCCAGCTGGGAGACGTAAGGTTTGCGGGCAGAGAGAAGTTTGAGATATTGGTCAGTTGATATTGGAGTGAAGGAGTCGAAGGTCAGTTGGGTAATGGTTTCAGGTGGTGGTATGACAGGTAGGGTGGGTGCAGTGGGTGGTGGGTGTAATAGGGCTACTTTGTTGGTTAGAGAGTTTGTTCTTTCGAGAGCAGTGGTGAAGAAGTGGAGAGAGAGTGAGTCGCAGAGTGATTGTGAGGGGTTCGGTAGGGTGGTTGTACATGATGGTTTGGTGAATTTGGAGATGATGTTGTGGAGTTCTTTGCTAGGGCTTTTACAGTTTAGGATTCTGGAGTTGTAATGGGCTTCTTTAGCTTTCGGGATTTTGGCTTTGTAGTGGCAATGGTGCCGGGCCAAGGTGGATCTGCTCAGGGTGGTTTTGTCTTTCTGCCATTTGCGTTCTAGGGATTTATATAGTCGTTTTGTGGTCTTGTGGTCTTCAGTTCAGGTGTGAATCATCTAGGAAAAGGGCCATGACAAACTGATGGTTTCCAAGGGGGTGAGCGGGATTAGTGAGGTATTGAGCCATGAGTCAAAGGTGTTGGAGGTTAGGTGTTCATTGGATATGTGGGTAGGCGGAGGAGACTGAAAACGCACATCAGCTAGGTCGGGAAGGAATTTTAGTTTCTTCCAGCATTCGCGTAGACTTGGAGGTTCTGTTTCGTGTACTGGGAGCGGGTCGGGTGAGTGAATGGTGAAAGAGACGATGAAGGGATCGGACCAGATGATAGGGGTGGGGAGGTTTAGATGTATCAGGTCGTGGGAGCTGAAGATGGCATCAAAGGTGTGTCCTTTATAGTGGGTTGGCCCATTTATTTGGGTATGGAGGTTAATCATGTCTAGGCAGTTGACCAGAGAGTGGGTCATAGGGTTGGTGGGGATGTCAAGCCATATATTGAAATCTCCTAGAAGCGTGAGGGTGGGATGGTTTAGTTGGAGGTTGGCTATCGAGTCGCAGAGGTTGTTTGAGAATTGTCCATCGTAGTCAGGTGGTCTGTAGATGATTAGGAAGCTGTGGGAGAACGAAGGGGGGAGGGATAGTTTTACAAGGAGTGATTCGCAGGAAGGAATGGTTGGCTGGTTGTCGATGATTGAGGTGGAGAAGTGTGACTTGAAGACGATTGCTAGTTCGCCACCTCTGGAGGGTCGGTTCAGTTGGATGAGGAAGTAGTTTGGGGGAAGGCTTCGTTGGTAAAAGGGGCAAAGTCGTCAGAGAACCAGGTTTCCGTGATAAAGACCAGGTCCGGTTTGTCAGAGGTGAGGAGGTCAAAGATGCCATGTCTGTTTTTTGCTACAGATTGGGCATTAAAAAGGATGCATCTTACTTCGGTACAGGAGGACGATGACGGAGTAGCAGAGGAGGGGGGTGGAAGTGGGGGGTTGAGGGGAAAGTGTGGAAGCTGGGATGAGGGAGATGGGGGTGGGTGGTGGTCGATGGGAATAGTAGGTGGGCAGTTGGGGTGGTGGGTTTGGGGGTGGAGGAGTTGGACTGGTGTGTCGGGTTGGTTGGATTTGGGTCGGGGGATTTGAATCTGGGGTGAGGGGGGTTGGGGATTTCAGTTGTGGTAGGTGAGAATTTGAGGGAGAGGGGTTTCAGGCAGGGTGAGGCCGGGGGGGGGGGAGGGATTATGATGTATGACGAAAAGTACAAAGCGCAAAGGCCACGTATAAAAGCATGCAATGCACACCATTGCAAAATTGCACTTCCAGGATGAATGGCGCTGCAGTGGCAGCGATCATACATGTTCATGAAAGGGGGAGGAGGTTGGTGAGGGACAGGATTTTCCATCCTCGCACAATGGTTTTTCGTATGCCAGGCGATGAAGTATATGCAAGGTACAGAGTCCTTCCCCATGTCATCCTAGACCTGTGCAGTGAGTGGAAGGAAGACCTTGCATCACCTACCATCTGCTCCTATGCCCTCAGACCATTGGAGAAGGTGCTGAGTCACTAGATTTTTTGGCTGCGGGCTAATTCCAGCACACCTCTGCCACTGTTTGGGGCATATCACAGGCCATGCAAACCCGGTGCCTACACCAGGTATTGCACTGCATAACTTCACGTTTGCATAGGCACATATACACGCCACACACACCACAGGCAAACCAGAGAGTGTGCCATGATGTTTATGCCATAGCACCCTTCCCACAGGTACTGGGAACCATTGATTGTGTGCATGTTGCGCTGCAGCACCCCCTGAGCGAGCACATGCATTCAATGCTAAAAACAACCATTTCTACATTTGCAAGGGATAGTGCCTACCCGCTCTCACCATTTCTACTCACGTCATTCAGGTATCATGCCAACCCAGCTGATGTAAGGTATAATGCAGCACACATAGCCTCTAGGGGCATAGTGGAGCGCACATTTGGGGTGCTCGAGTCAGGCTTCTGCTCCCTTAGCCACTCTGGTTGCGTATTGCTACATGCCCCACCAGTAGCATGCAAGATCATGGTGGCATCTTGTGTCCTGCACAATGTTGCTACACGGCATGGCATACCAGTAGATTTGCAGTAGGGACATCATCCTTAGCCACAGGCACTACCCGTCCCATTGGCAGGCCAAAAGGTACAGGGACAGGATCAACACAGTCATCCAATGATCTATGTGAAGGATGCTGGCAGCGAGGTCGGGTTGGCAGTTGGGTTTTGAATTAAGGAGTTTTAGGATTACTTGTGTGTCGTCGGCATAGTTGTAGCACAGGTTATTGTGTGAGCGGATTATTCGTGGGAGGGTGGACATATAGAGGTTGAACAGGAGGGCTGATAGGCATGATCCTTGTGGAACTCTGGTATTGACCGGTTGGGCGTCAGAAGCATAGGGGGGCAGTAGGGCTATTTGGTTCCTATTTTTGAGGAAGGATGCTATCCATTTGAGAGTGTTTCCACGGACTCCCAGGGAGTGTAGGCGGTCGAGGAGGATTGAGTGGTTGATTGTGTTGAAGGCGGCAGATAGGTCAAGAAGGATTAATGCGGCGCATCCCGCAGAATCAGCAGTGTTTTTAATGTCATCCCAGATTGATATTAGGGTGGTTTCCGGTTCTGTGTTGTGGTCTGAAACCTGATTGAGCGGGGTCTAGGAGATTGTTGGCTTCAACAAAGGCATTTAGTTGGGAGCAGGCGGTTCGGTCAATGAGTTTAGCAAGGAACCTAGTGTTTGAGATGGGGCGCTAGTTTTTGGGCTCAAGAGGGTCGAGGGAAGGTTTTTTTAGAAGATGCTTGACATGAGCAGTTTTGAACGCATTGGGAAAAATTCCTGAGGAGAGGGATTTGTTTATGATGGTTCTTGTGTGTTCTCCTGCGCAGGTGGAAGCAAATATTTCTTTGAGGGTTGTGCCTGGGCAGGGGTCCAGCTGGGAGACGTATGGTTTGCGGGCAGAGAGAAGTTTGAGATATTGGTCAGTTGATATTGGAGTGAAGGAGTCGAAGGTCAGTTGGGTAATGGTTTCAGGTGGTGGTATGACAGGTAGGGTGGGTGCAGTGGGTGGTGGGTGTAATAGGGCTACTTTGTTGGTTAGAGAGTTTGTTCTTTCGAGAGCAGTGGTGAAGAAGTGGAGAGAGAGTGAGTCGCAGAGTGATTGTGAGGGGTTCGGTAGGGTGGTTGTACATGATGGTTTGGTGAATTTGGAGATGATGTTGTGGAGTTCTTTGCTAGGGCTTTTACAGTTTAGGATTCTGGAGTTGTAATGGGCTTCTTTAGCTTTCGGGATTTTGGCTTTGTAGTGGCAATGGTGCCGGGCCAAGGTGGATCTGCTCAGGGTGGTTTTGTCTTTCTGCCATTTGCGTTCTAGGGATTTATATAGTCGTTTTGTGGTCTTGTGGTCTTCAGTTCTGGTGTGAATCATCTAGGAAAAGGGCCATGGCAAACTGATGGTTTCCAAGGGGGTGAGCGGGATTAGTGAGGTATTGAGCCATGAGTCAAAGGTGTTGGAGGTTAGGTGTTCATTGGATATGTGGGTAGGCGGAGGAGACTGAAAACGCACATCAGCTAGGTCGGGAAGGAATTTTAGTTTCTTCCAGCATTCGCGTAGACTTGGAGGTTCTGTTTCGTGTACTGGGAGCGGGTCGGGTGAGTGAATGGTGAAAGAGACGATGAAGGGATCGGACCAGATGATAGGGGTGGGGAGGTTTAGATGTATCAGGTCGTGGGAGCTGAAGATGGCATCAAAGGTGTGTCCTTTATAGTGGGTTGGCCCATTTATTTGGGTATGGAGGTTAATCATGTCTAGGCAGTTGACCAGAGAGTGGGTCATAGGGTTGGTGGGGATGTCAAGCCATATATTGAAATCTCCTAGAAGCGTGAGGGTGGGATGGTTTAGTTGGAGGTTGGCTATCGAGTCGCAGAGGTTGTTTGAGAATTGTCCATCGTAGTCAGGTGGTCTGTAGATGATTAGGAAGCTGTGGGAGAACGAAGGGGGGAGGGATAGTTTTACAAGGAGTGATTCGCAGGAAGGAATGGTTGGCTGGTTGTCGATGATTGAGGTGGAGAAGTGTGACTTGAAGACGATTGCTAGTTCGCCACCTCTGGAGGGTCGGTTCAGTTGGATGAGGAAGTAGTCTTGGGGGAAGGCTTCGTTGGTAAAAGGGGCAAAGTCGTCAGAGAACCAGGTTTCCGTGATAAAGACCGGGTCCGGTTTGTCAGAGCCATGTCTGTTTTTTGCTACAGATTGGGCATTAAAAAGGATGCATCTTACTTCGGTACAGGAGGACGAGGAGGGAGTAGCAGAGGAGGGGGGTGGAAGTGGGGGGTTGAGGGGAAAGTGTGGAAGCTGGTATGAGGGAGATGGGGGTGGGTGGTGGTGGATGGGAATAGTAGGTGGGCAGTTGGGGTGGTGGGTTTGGGGGTGGAGGAGTTGGACTGGTGTGTCGGGTTGGTTGGATTTGGTTCGGGGGATTTGAATCTGGGGTTAGGGGGGTTGGGGATTTCAGTTGTGGTAGGTGAGAATTCGAGGGAGAGGGGTTTCAGGCAGGGTGAGGCCGGGGGGGAGGGCTTATGATGTATGACGAAAAGTACAAAGCGCAAAGGCCACGTATAAAAGCATGCAATGCACACCATTGCAAAATTGCACTTCCAGGATGAATGGCGCTGTAGTGGCAGCGATCATACATGTTCATGAAAGGGGGAGGAGGTTGGTGAGGGACAGGATTTTCCATCCTCGCACAATGGTTTTTCGTATGCCAGGCGATGAAGTATATGCAAGGTACAGAGTCCTTCCCCATGTCATCCTAGACCTGTGCAGTGAGTGGAAGGAAGACCTTGCATCACCTACCATCTGCTCCTATGCCCTCAGACCATTGGAGAAGGTGCTGAGTCACTAGATTTTTTGGCTGCGGGCTAATTCCAGCACACCTCTGCCACTGTTTGGGGCATATCACAGGCCATGCAAACCCGGTGCCTACACCAGGTATTGCACTGCATAACTTCACGTTTGCATAGGCACATATACATGCCACACACACCACAGGCAAACCAGAGAGTGTGCCATGATGTTTATGCCATAGCACCCTTCCCACAGGTACTGGGAACCATTGATTGTGTGCATGTTGCACTGCAGCACCCCCTGAGTGAGCACATGCACCGCAATAGGAAGCATTTGCATGCAATCAATGTACTTGTCACATGCAATGCAAAGGGAGTTATCATGCATTGGAATGTAAATTTCCCCAGAAGCACACCTGATTGCTTCATTTACCACTGTTCTCCACTATACCAGACCCTGCCACCGGGAACGTTTTGAAACAACTGGCTCATCAGTGAGTATCAAATATCACGCACATGCAAGAAGTCACATGACACACAGAATAACACCCCATGACATTCAATGATAAAAACAACCATTTCTACATTTGCAAGGGATAGTGCCTACCCGCTCTCACCATTTCTACTCACGTCATTCAGGTATCATGCCAACCCAGCTGATGTAAGGTATAATGCAGCACACATAGCCTCTAGGGGCATAGTGGAGCGCACATTTGGGGTGCTCGAGTCAGGCTTCTGCTCCCTTAGCCACTCTGGTTGCGTATTGCTACATGCCCCACCAGTAGCATGCAAGATCATGGTGGCATCCTGCACAATGTTGCTACACGGCGTGGCATACCAGTAGATTTGCAGTAGGGACATCATCCTTAGCCACAGGCACTACCCGTCCCATTGGCAGGCCAAAAGGTACAGGGACAGGATCAACGCAGTCAGGTCGTGCAAACCTACAGCACCTGAATAGCAGCCTCTGTGGAGCACACATAGTGACGCCACATACCTTGTGCCCTTCAATGATGAATCAGGGCTAATCCACCATGCCCAGAAGCATTTTTATTTATTTATTTATTGGATATTTGTATGGTATCTATACAACAAATGGTGTTTCAAGGCACCACAAGACAAAAAGGGTGGAGGACAAGGGAGAAAGATAACAATAACGGTCCTGAAAGGCCTTGTGAAATTCGGATTGTGTAAGTGCAGTAACAAGAAGAGCGAGGGAGGGGGGTGCCAGTCTGCACAAAAGTGAAGTGCTTGAATGGGAAGGGACGTGCAGGATAAAGAGGAGAGAGTGCAAGTGAGAGTGGGGAGGCAGGTGGAGGGCCACCAGGGCTAGGCGAGTGCTAAGGGAGGCCAAGGGGGAAAGTGCCAGGTATTGCATGGGCTGCAGGGGTTGGGGTCCACGTGCTAAGTGCAAGGAGGGGGCTGGATTGGGCGGGGGGCTTGGTGCCATGTAGAACACAAAGGGAACCAGGCAGACCGTCACTGCGGCAGATGGGGGTGTTAACAGGGGAGGGACGAAGGAAGGAAGAAGAGAAAAATAAAGTCTTGAGGAGCTTCCAGAATTGAAGGAAATCCAGTTAAAGTCTGAGAGGGGCAGGGAGACCATTCCAGGCAGAGGCTCCTGTGGAGGAGGGAGATCTAACCCCCACTCTCTGCTTAGAGAAGCGTCTCATCTGCAGAGAGTTAGAGGTAGATAACCGAAGGGATCCCGCAGGGAGGTATTTAGGGAGAGAAAGTTGGATGTAGCGGGGTCCAAGGCACCAGCATGCCTTGTGGATGATGCAGAGGGTCTTGAACTTGAAACTAGCAGCAACCGGGAGTCAGTGGAAGGATTTTCTTTACGTGAGAGAGATGCAGTCCCTGGGCTTGAGGCCAAGGATAAGTCTTGAAGTCCTATTCTGGATTAGTTGAAGGAGGCAAAGAAAAGATAAACGAAGATTGAAGAAGAGGCTGCCGCAGTAGTCCAGCCTAGAGCAGACCAAAGCTCTGGAGACATTGAGTTTCCGGCGGGAAGGTGAGGAAAGGAAGAATGCCTCCTAGGAGATGTAGCTGATAGTGGATCTTCTTAGCAAGGTCCACAATGTGAGGAGAAAAGAAGAGAGAGGAGTCAAAGATGACAGCAAGGTATTTTGCCTCACAAAAGCATGAGGGGTGGGGACCCATAGTGGCCGGCCATTAGGAAGGAGCAAAGGAGAGAGCTTGAGTCCCAATGAGAAGGATCTCAGTCTTACTGGCATTAAGGCAGAGATCATTGGTAGCACACCATGCCTGAATAGCAGTCAGACTGGGATGAGAGAGGAGGAAGAGGAGGCAGTAGAGGGAAGCTTGAAGGACAGATGTGTGTTGTCTACATAACACTGGAAGTGAGGAGAGAAGGAGGAGATCAGGTGGGCCAGAGGGGCAAGGTGTTACGCTCACCTGGTATCCACGGGGACGTCACTCAGCCCTGGTTGCTGGGTTCGCCCTGGACCCCTTCCCAATCCCGGATGGTGCCTCCGATGAAAGTCGGGCCTGAAAGCACAGGAGGACTGGAATTAGGATCAGATTCAGTCACCTCCCACCTGCCCTGGGTTCGACCCGATAGCCCTCTCCTCACCTTGTAGTAATGTCTGGCGTGCTCTTCGTCCTGCCTTCTCTGCAGGGGTGCGTAGTTTTTGGCGGGCTTGAGCGACCAAGTTAACTTCACTGGTTCGAGCCCATTTAAGTGTCTTTTAAGGCAGGTATTGATTTATTGATTTATTGATTGATATTTTATTTCACAAGTGTTTCAGAGCGCGACAAGGCAAGGGAGGGGAACAGGGGAGAACAAAACAACAATCTTACTAGGCCCAGTGACATTGAGAATGCGTAAGTACATGGGAGAGGGGAGAGGGGAAAAGTGCATGGAAGGGGGGAGAGGTGGAAAGTGCGAAGCAGAGGAGAAACGGATAAATAACAATAAATACATAATAAAGGCAACAAACAGTGGTAATGCAGCCAGCAATTTGCACGTGCTAGGTTTAAGGCAGCAGACAGGGTAGGTCTGATAAGTGCAGGAAGAAAAAAGGGGGGCGTGGGTACAGATGCAGACCCCAGTGCAAGGGGTGGCCCGGAGGCACTGCGGGAGGGTGGCAGGATGAGCAGGTATCTGGGCCCAAAAGACAGAGGGTGGCCAGGTGCATGGTGCCAAGAGAGAACAGATCAGCAGGGGAGAGGGGGAGCAAAGGCAGAAGAAAAGAGGAAGTTCTTGAGGTGCTTCCGGAACCGGAGATGGTTCTCCTCAAGGTTTAGAGTTGTAGGGAAGCTGTTCCAGAGGGAGGACCCAGCCGAAGACAGAGATCCACCCCCAGCTCAATTCTTAGAAAAACGACTGACCCTGAGTGAGTTGGAGGTAGAGGAGCGAAGAGCTCGAAAGGGGAGGTATTTGCGGAGGGATAGCTGAAGGTATTTTGGCCCCAGGCCCCAGAAAGCCTTGTGGACAATGCAGAGGGTTTTGAATTTAATCCTTGCATCCACTGGGAGCCAGTGAAGAGATTTCAGAGCTGGAGAGATACGATCCCAGGGCTTGAGGCCAAGGACAAGTCTCACAGTCCTGTTCTGGATTAGTTGCAGAGGGCAGAGAGTAGAGGCAGGTAGATTTAGATAGAGGCTGTTACAATAGTCCAAGCTAAAGAGAACCAGAGCTTGAGATACCATGAGCTTCTGGGGGAAGGAGAGGAAAGGCAGAGTACCTCCAAGGAGGTGCAGTCGGAAATTTGACTTTTTAGAGACCTCAGAGATGTGGGCAGAGATGGAAAGAGTGGAGTCAAAGATGACCCCGGGGTTCTTAGCCTCGCAGATGGGGGTAGGAGGAGGGCCAAGGGAGGCCAGCCAAAGAGTGAGGGGAAAGGATGGTGAAGGTGCGCCGATGAGGAGGATCTCCGTCTTGCTGGCATTCAGAAAAAGATCATTGGCGGCACACTAATCTTGAATGGCAGTTAGGCAATCAGAGATGAGAGAGGGAGAGGAGGTGTCACAGGGCAGCCTGAAAATGAGTTGAGTGTCATCAGCATAGCACTGGAAATTTGAGCAAAAAATGGCAATGCAGTGGGCAAGAGTTGCCAGGTATTGGTTGAAAAGCCAGGGTGAGAGGTTAGACCCCTGGGGAACACCACAGGTAGAGAGGAAGATAGATGAAAGGAAGGACCTGGGAGGGACGATCTGAGAGGAAAAAGGTCAGCCAGGCCAGAGCCTGATCAGTGATACCCAGGTTTTCACGGAGATGGTTGAGCAGGATGGTGTGGTTGACCGTGTCGAAGGCAGAAGAGAGATCGAGGAGGATGAGGACAGATGGAATGTTAGGTAAGGTAAGTCTGATTGCCGCAGGCATTACATGTCCTTGCCTTTCTTTCTTGTGATTAATGTCTTTTCTTATTCCCCTTAGGTGAGCGGAGTTTCGGGAGTGCGCAGTTGGGATCAGACTCTCGCCGGAATGGAGGACGCAAGAGCATACTGCAATTTTGGTAGATAATGCGCGAAGTGCGGCGCTATTTTGTCCTTTATTTGCTAACCTGTACTCTTTCTTCCTTTTCAGGTCGTGGTGATCTTTCCTGGCGTGCAATGTGTTCCAGAATGATGCAGGTTCAGAAGTGCCCAACCAGGTGAGGTTCTCGTGATGACTGCGGCTAGCGCCACACTTGACTTTTTTTAACGCTGTCTTTCTCTCTCACTCTTTCTCTAGGATGCTTCATTCCAGTGCGTTTGTGGTGCCCCGAAGCTGCTGATGACTGGATGCGTGATCGGGAACAGCAGAAGGATGGAAGAACGATGAACAGAAGCGGGATGGAATTTGCAGGTAATTAGAGACTAATAATGATGTTATTTGTCCGATTAAATGCTCGAATCAAACATGGTGCACAAATGTTTTGGCTGGGTTCCCAGGATCTGTCCTGAGGGCCAAAACCCTTCCAACTGATTAAAGTAGTATAGTTTGGACCTGATGTATTTAGAATCCAAGATTTCTTTTACTTCGAACTCTGGTTCGCCATCGACCATTATGGGTTCTGTTGGTGGCATAACTCGTGTACCAGGTTGTACCGGTTTTAGAAGTGAGACATGGAATACTGGGTGAATTTGCATATTGGCGGGTAGTGCCAGTTTAACAGCTGCTGGGTTGATGATGGCCATGATGGAATAAGGCCCCAAATAGCGAGGATGAAAGGTCCAGGTTCCTTTTATGGGTATGTATTTTGCTGCTAGCCAAACCTTGTCTCCTACTTGGTAGTCAGGGGCCTTCTTCCGATGTTGGTCAGCAAATTTATTTTGCTTCTGCTTGGCTTGGAGTAAATGCTGTGTTGCCTTTTTAAAGGCCTGAGAGATGGTTGCATGAAGAGTTTTCAATGCTGGCATTTCTAAACAGGGAAGACTGTCTAGTTCGGAAGTACGTGGATGTCTGCCATAGAGGGTATAGAAATGGGTTTGTCCAGTACTGGAATGCAATTAATTGTTATAAGCATATTCTGCTATCCATAATAAATCTCTCCAAGTCCCTTCCACTTGGTGCAGCATACACCGCAAATATTGTTCGAGAGTCTGGTTTGTTCTCTCTGTTTGACCATCCGTTTGGTGGTGATGGCTGGTGGATAAGCGGATGTTGATTTGAGCCATAGAATAGCATTTCTTCCAAAAGTTGGACACAAACTGGCTACCTCGGTCATAGACCAGGACTGATGGGAAACCATGTAGTTTAATAATATTTTCCAGGAAAGCTTTTGTTAAGCGGGATGCATCCTGCAGACCCTTGAAAGGGATGAAGTGTGCCATCTTTGAGAATAAGTCTACTACTACTAAAATAGTATTGAATCCTTGGCAGGGAGGTAAGATTGTGATAACGTCGAGTGAAAGTGTGTGCCATGGTGCATAAGGAATCTCCAATGACTGCAGAAGGCCAGCGTGTTTCTGTTTTAGCGACTTGTTTTGTGCACACACCCACGCAACTGGACATATTGGATGATGTTGTGATGCCAAGTAGGCCACCAGTAGCTGCGTTTCACTTTGGCTAATGTTTTGGTAATCCCTGGGTGACCCTCCATTAGGGAATCATGATAATCTGAAATGATTCGCTGTTGTAGCTCAGTTTTAGGCACATACAGACGTTCAACAAAATATGGCAGCTGGTCCTTAATGGTATATTGCTTTCCTCTAGTATACCATTCCAGTAGGGTATCAGGAGTTATTTCACATCAAATCTCATTTCTGAGCTTGGTTTGTGTTAAAGCTGTGGTGAGGCCTAAGAGCTTGTCTTCAGGAATGATGGCCACCGGATCTGGAGTTGCATACACCTTCTCGTCAATGCCCATGCGAGACAATGCGATAATTCCTTACTCCTGGTCGATAAGTGATCACATAGTCATATTCGGCAAAGAAAAGGGCCCATCGTAGTTGGCGTGAGGATTGTGCCTTGTATGTTTTCAGATATTGTAGGTTCCGATGGTCCGTGATTACTGTGTATGTTTGGCCCCCAAGAGATAATGCCGCTATGCCTTGAAGGCGGATTTAATAGCTAGAAGCTCTGTGTCGGTGATGGCATAATTGAGTTCAGGAAGTGAGAATTTTCACGACCAGAAGGCCACGGGGTGCAACTGGCCAGTTTCTGGATCCTTTTGAGAAAGAACAGCCCTTATAGCCACGATGGAGGCATCGGCTTCCACGATGTAAGGGAAGTCCGGACGAGGGTGTTGTAAGACTGGGGCGGAAGTGAAACTTCTCTTAAGTTCTTGGAAGGCCCTTTCGGCATCTTCTGTCCACATGAATTGTTTATTGTTCTTTCGTAGGACTAACATGATCGGATCTACAATCTGGGAGAAGTCTGGAATGAACCAACGGTAGAAATTTGCAAAGCCCAGCATGCTCTGGACCCCTTTTAATGAAGTTGGAGAAGGCCACTTGAGAATGGCATCCACCTTGTGTACATCCATTCTGATGCCTTTCGGGGTGAGGATGAAACCAAGGAATTCTACTTCAGTTACATGAAAAAAGCATTTTTCTAGTTTTGCATATAGTCGATGTTGGCGAAGTTTGGCGAGAATGGAGCGGACATGCTTGGCATGGTCTTGTCTCGAGGCTGAGTACACTAGGATGTAGTCTATGTAGACCAGGACACAAACATCGATCAATTCCCTCAGAACATCGTTCATGAAATATTGGAACACTGCTGGGGCATTGCAGAGTCCGAAAGGCATTACCCGGTACTCATCCAACCCATATTTGGTACGAAAAGCTGTTTCCATTCATCTCCCTTTTTAACTCGGACTAGGTGGTACGCTCCTCTGAGGTCTAACTTGGTTTAAATGTGGGCATCTTTGACTTGGTCCAGCATTTCAGGAATGTGTGGCAGGGTGTAACGATTCTTCACGGTGATCTGGTTTAATGCGCGATAGTCGATGCAGGTCCTCAAGTCCCCTTCCTTCTTCGGTACGAAGAATGGGGGACTGGCTGCCGGTGATTTAGATGGCCGGATAAACTCATTTGCTGAGTACTGATCCAGATAGGATTTTAGATGCTGGTTTTATGGTTCTGTGAGCGCATAGATTCTGCCACAAGGGACTTGCACACCAGGTATACTGTCAATCTGACAGTCAAAAGGCCTATGCGGTGGTAGTGTGCTAGCTTGCTCCTTCTGGAACATGTCCTGGAAATCTTGGTATTCTGCCAGGAGAGTACTAGTTGCGCCAAGTGTAGATGTGACTGTTCTGGGATTCCTACGGGTGTTGAAACTGGGTTTATCTTCCTGGTAATAACAGGTGGGAGCGCAGTCATCGGGGAAGGTCAACTTCCTTGCACGCCAATCTATCCGAGGATTATGAGCAACTAACCATGACATCCCTAATATTAGCCGAAACTGAGGTGTATTGATGAGATTGAAGGAAATGGATTCCCGGTGTCCATCCTGGCACAGCAGGGTTACTCCTACTGTACATTGGGTTACTGGGCCGGAAGCAATTTCTGTCCCATCCACAGTGGTTACCTTTTCTGTGTTCGGCTTGAAACATAGGGGAAGCCCCATCTCTGCTGCCAGTTCTTGATCAATACAGTTCCCAAATGCTCCGCTGTCTATGTAAGCCTCAATGGCGTGCATCCTAGACGGTTGTTGCTGCTTGATTAGGAGCACTGGTATTGCAAAATGTGAGGTTGGTGGCTCATTCTTCTCACTCGACAAACTGATCTCTATGTTTGTCGAGCTATGCAGTTTTCCGACTCCTTGCTCTCATCTCTTTCCGTGGCTCCTATAGTTCTCTTGGGGGGTTTTACTGGACAGTCTTTTAGGAAGTGTCCTGGTTTTCCGCCATACAAACATAACTGCTGTTGCCTTCTCTTGTCTCTTTCCACTTTTGTTAACAGTGGTCGAAAACCTCTGATCTGCATGGGCTCTGTGGTATTTTCTGACATGCGTGGAGCAGCATCCTTAGTCCGCAGGTACATGGCCCGAGTATCTGACCTGGACCGATCTGCCTTCCGATCTTGTAATCGGTGAACTAGTTGCACAACCAGATTGATGATTTCACTACAGTCTCTAGGCGGATCAACCACCTGGGCCAGGACGTCCTTCAATTCCCCTCATAGGCCTCGGTGAAACAATGTGGTTCTTTTGTCTTCAGGCCACCTAGTTTAAGCAACTAACCTATTGAAAGCTGCAATGTATGTTAATAAGTCTTGGTTTCCCTGCCGGAGTGACAGGAGTTCATTGTCAATAGCTTGTTCTTGGGTATGACGAGCAAAGAGCTTTTCCATTTCCCTTTGGAAGCCCCCAAATTCACATAGTAAAGGATCATCATAGCTCACAAGCGGCACTGACCAGTCTGCTGCACTTCCACTCAGGTATGACAGAACAAAAGCTACCCGTGCCTGATCGTTGGGCAATGCACGTGGTCTGCAGAGGAAGTGGAGACGACATTGATTCATGAATGCAGCACATTCCCTGGGGTCTCCTGAAAACCGTTCCGGTGGTGCTAAAGGAACTGATTCGGGTAGAGTTATCTGCAATGGAGTGGTGAATAACATGGGTGTTTGTGCCGATGGGTTGTTTCAAGGCAATGGAGTTTGTCCGGCCTGTGATTGTAATAACTGCCTGCTGATTTCTTTGGTGCGATCCTTGGTTACGACTAGATCCCTCCGTAGGGCATTAGTCTCTTGCCTAGCCGAATGAACTTCGGCAAGTAGTTGTCCTAATAACTGAGCCAGCTGGTCTATTTCTGATGTCTCCATGGCGCCCAGGTGGATTATGTTATAGAGGATTCACGTTCTGTTACGCTCAGCTAGTATCCACGGGGACGCCACTCGGCCCTGGTTGCTGGGTTTGCCCTGGACCCCTTCCCGATCCCGGATGGTGCCTCCGATGGAAGTCGGGCCTGAAAGCACAGGAGGAGTGGAATTAGGATCAGATTATGTTTCCTCCCACCGGCCCTTGGTTTGACCCGATGGCCCTCTCCTCACCTTGTAGTAATATCTGGCGTGTTCTCCATCCTGCCTTCTCTGCAGGGGTGCGTAGTTTTCGACGGGCTTGAGCGACCAAGTTAACTTCACTGGTGCAATCCCATTTAAGTGTCTTTTAAGGCAGATAAGACTGATTGCTGCAGTCTTTACATGTCCTTGTCTTTCTTTCTTGTGATTAATGTCTTGTCTTTTCCCCCCTTAGGTGAGCGGAGGTTCGGGAGTGCGCAGCTGGGATCGGACTCTCGCCGAAATGGAGGATGCAAGAGAGTACTGCAATTTTGGTAGGTAATGCGTGAAGTGCGGCGCTATTTTGTCCTTTATTTGCTAACCTGTACTCTTTCTTCCTTTTCAGGTTGCGGTGGCCTTTACAGGCGTGCAATGTGTTCCGGAATGATGCCGGCCGAGAAGTGCCCAACCAGGTGAGGTTCTCGTGATGACTGCAGCTAGCGCCGTACTTGACTTGTTTTAACGTTGTCTTCCTCCCTCCCTCTTTCTCTATGTTGCTTCATTCAGGTGCGTTCGTGGTGCCCCAAAGGTGCTGACGACTGGATGGGTGATCGGGAGCAGCAGAAAGATGGAAGAATGACGAACAGAAGCGGGATGGAATTCGCAGGTAAGTAGAGACTAATAATGATGTTCTTTGTCTCCTCTGCAGGTCTGTTGTTCAAGGATCACCGGTATCAGGTCGCTGGACATGATGAGCGTTATGTTGCTGGCTGCAGGATAACGCGAAGCACGTTCTGTAACTTGGGTGTGGTTTATATAGCCCTCTGTAAAGTAGTCCATGTAAAGTAGTCCGGTCTACCACACCCGAAAACACTGCACCGCACAGTCTGGTTCTTAGGAACTAGACTGTGAGGGTGCCTCCATGTTGGCTGCAGGCCCCCACAGAAAAAGTAGTCCCTTCAAGGAGGTTCTCAATTCTGCACATGCCTCCAGGAGAGTCCAGGAAGATAGTGCAAGGCACCTGAGGCCCCAATTGAACCCCGAGTCCTGGCCCTACCTGGCATGTGGGCATGCCAGTGGGGTTGTGCGTCAGGGGTCATGACACAAGGTAGATGTTGCAGAGCCACTGTGAGAGGATAGAGCTGTGAAGGATGCCGCAAGTAGAGAGAGTGATAGGGGAGAGAAAAGGGTCCAGTTGAAGCTGGTAAGGTTGGTCAGTGAGGAATGAGATCAATCAGTCAAGTGCCAGACCGGTGATGCCAAGGGTGTCATAGAGCCGATTTGTCAGGGTGGCTTGATATACTATGTCCAAGGGAGAGGCAAGATCCAGAAGGATAAGAAAGGATTTAGAGTTGGAATCGAGATTTGAGAGCAAGTCTTCACATGTGTTCTTTAGTGCAATTTCTGTGCCTCTGGCTGCTCTGAGGCCAGACTGGTCGTAGTGAAGACAACCAACAAATTCAGTGAGTTGGATCATTTGGGAGATGACTAGCTTCTCCAGGAGTTTGCCTCGGAAGGATGTAATGAAGATAGGATGGTAGTTATGCAGGTAGAGGGGGTTGGCAGAGGGCTTTTTAAGGAGAGGATGTGCACGGGAGTGCTTGAGGGGTAGAGGGAAGGAGCCAGTAGCAAAGGAGTGATTTTAGAAATCATCCAGGGCTGGCGCAATAGTAGCAATGTTGTCCTTGATAGTTCTGGGGGAGTATGGGAGCTCCTGTTTGGAGGAGACTTTCATAGAGGGGACTTGTCTGGAGACCTCATCTAGTGCTATGGGCGAGAAAGAGGATAGTAGGAGGGAAGTCGAGAGGGGGGCCAAGGGAGGCCTCAGAACTGGGAATGGATGAGGGAGGAGAGTAGAGGAGAGAGAGGACAGGATGTCCTGAGTTTTGGCTAAGAAGTGGGAGGCCAGTGAAGTACAGAGGGTGGTCAGTGATGGCAATGGAGAAGTGGAGACTGCAGTATGATTGGTGAGCTCGTTGCAGATTGTAAATGGTTTGCCAGTGTTTTTAGTGGCCCCAGAGATGCAGGCTTGAATACTGGCCCTCTACTTTGAGCGGATGGACAGTCTAGACTGCCTTTGGAGCAGGCTGCAGGCCAATCTGTCAGAGGATGTGCCTAATGCCCACTACTTCCACTCAGCAACTCTGCACTTGCGTTTCAGAGACGCTAGGTTGGAGACATATTTTAGTGTTGCACTTGGAGGCAGGCTTCATGCGGATCCTCATCGTATGGACAAGGATGTCCAGGGTGTTTGTGATAGAGAGGTGAAGATTAGCAAGGGCAGAGTCAATGTGGGAGTCCATGCCAGCAGATGGAGGGGAAATGAAAGTAGCAGCAAAAGCAGTAACTGACAATCGCTTCATCAGTGGAATGATGGAGAAGGAGACTGGCAGTGCAGGCAAAGGATTAGCCGGGGGACCTAAGAGATCAAAGTAAGAGGAGAGGAGACCATGGTCAGACCAGGAGAGAGGTGTTAGTGAAAGGGTTGAGATGGGGATGTCTGCTGCAATGAGAGCAACCAAGATATGTCCGGCTGATTGGGTCGGACCGGAGGGAAGAATGGTGAGGGAAATCAAGTTGCAGAGACTGCAAAAGAGTCCAGTGGCCGAAATAAGGAGAGTCAAAGTGAATATTGAAATCTCTGAGGAGGAGAAGCTTGGAAGTGGAGGCAAGAAGAGGAGAGGTGAGGTCAGACCACTTCAAGAGGCAGAGGGAGACCAGACATGGGGTCCTGTAGATGGTGGCGAGAGTCAATGAGAGGGTTGGAGAGACATTACGTCAGCAGATGAGGTATCTGAAGGAAGAGTAGGTCTGAGTGGGAATAATAGTAGTAGGGACCCATTTAGGGAAAATCAAGGCCACTCTGCCTCCAAACCAGTTAGGCCTGGCCTTAGAGAGGATCTTGTAGTCCTTATGGAGGAGTGTGTCAAAAACAGTGACAGACCTGGCAGTGAACCATGTCTCAGTGAGAGCGAGAATGTCAAGGTCAAGGTCTTCAAGATGGAGACAGATATCAAAGGAGTGTTTAACAGCAGAGTGAGAGTTGAGGGTAGCTAGGTGAAGCTGCTTGCCACCTTTGAAGGTCATCCGAGGAGGTGGTACAGGGATGTGGTATGGTCATCGGTGGTGAAGAAGGGGCATACAGGGTGGCAGATAGAGGAGTTGCAGGAGAAAGGAGGAAGCTGATGCGAATGGAAAATGCCTATCAAGAAGGAGGAGGTTGGGCTGAGAGCCTTGGGCCATGACAGTGCCATTCTGATAGACATTAATGATGCACCTAGAGGATGAGAAGCATGCCAAGAGTACTTCCCATCTGCTGCCACCATTAATGGGTGACAAAATGAAAGGGGAGAGGACAGAGACTATGTGGTGAGTCCATACATCAGTAAAGGGAGCGGCAAAGAGTATGTCTGTGACAGTCTGCCTGGAAGCAGTAGTTATTTATTTATGTATTTATTTACGTATTTGTAATGCACTGACAACCTGCAGGCATCATGGCGTAAAAAGTGAAAGGAATAGGTCAACTAGAAGTCAGGGATTTTTGGTCAAAGAGGACTCTTTTCACACATTTCCTAAAAGATAAGTGATTCCTGACTACACAAATGTCTTTAGGGCGATTATTCCATAGGCGTGCCGCCTGCGCCTGGAAGGACCTTCCCAGACCCTTCACTAACTTTCTCTTAGGGATGACCAAACGAGCGGAGTCACTGGATCCTATTACTCTCTTGGGACTGGCGACCTTTATAGAGTGTTTGAGATAACTTGGTGCATTGCCATAAAGGTATTTATGCACAACATTGCATACTTTAAATCGAATCCTGGCTTATACTGAAAGCCAATGCAGCTTTTTACAATGCTCTGTCATATGTTCTCTCCTAGAAATACCTTTTACAATGAGCACAGCATAATTTTGTCAGATCTGAAGTTTTTGAATACAGCCCATTCCAGCACCATGGTGGTGGTGCAGTTTGCTTCTGAAACAAAGGGTTTTACTAGCCGGAGTAGTCTCAGGTAATATTGAGCATTGTTTGTGGTGTAATGCAATTTAGCATCTGAGTTAAGAGAGGCCTCAAACATGACACCAAGGATCTTTATCTTCGAAAAAGTGTTTATTTGATGATTCTGGATAATGAAGCTCGAAAACGTATCATCAAGTTTCAAGCATGCTCGAGTAGAGACAAAGATAAGAAGCTCTGTTTTCGCCACATTAAAACACATACCATTGTTGGTCATTCAGCTTTGAATAAGACTGTAGATCCATGAAATTTACACAAATCTTCTTCGTAATTACCACTGATATTTATAATCAGTTGGGTGTCATCAGCGTAGTTAGAAAAGCTAACTCCTAGCGTGTCAAGAAGATCACATAGCGGACAGCCGAAAACATTAAAAAGGGCTGGTGAAAGACAGGCACCCTGTGGCATGCCGTACTGTAACCTCTCAGGTTTAGATTGAGCTTCACCCCATACAATTTAAGACATCCTATTTTGCAGAAAGGATTCATTACAGAGGGCTGCCTCATTTACCGATCTATGAGCTTACTATGATCAACAAGGTCAAAGGCCGCTGGTAGATCTAACAACATCAGCAGCCAGACTTTACAGTTATCCATAGTTTGGAGAATTTCGCTCTGGAGGTCCAACAAAGCGCTCTCTGTGCCATGGTAAAACATAAAAACCTGACAGTCCAGGAGCTCTTGTAGTTGGCCAGTAGCCGCTGAATCAACCACCTTCATGAGAAACAACACATTTGTAATGGGCCTGTAATTAGAGTGGATTTTATGGTCCAGACCTGGTTTCTTCAATAATGGGGTAACTACCACATTTTTTAATGAATCAGGGATACACCTATCCCTGAAAGTAGCATTAAAAAAGTGAACCAGGAATGGAAGGAAGATGCTCAGATGTTCCATGATTATTTTATAGGGGAGAATCTCACCCTCGCAGGTCGTGGGTTTAATCTTACCCAATGCTTTAGCAAGAGAATCTTCTGAGATCATTGGAAAGCAAAAAGCTGCACTATGATCCTGGTTAAGTTTGTTTGTACTCTCAGCCAGATATTTAGACATAGAGTGTGCCAGGTTTTCCTTGATTTGGACATAGGTGACAAAAATGTTATCTGCAAACGCTTTCTGAACTGTTGCACAATCCTCAGTATTAAGGGAGAACTGATGAAGCATAGATTTCAGTTTTTCTAGATCTCTCAGTATTTCTAATAACTTCCTCGAATCCTTTTAAGCCAAGATCTCTGAATCGAAGAAGGTTTTCTTAGCTTGCAAAACCTCCTGATGATATACTTTGCCCAGTGTCTTCCAGGCCTCCCATTGTTTTTGAGACTGATCTCTTTGCCACAGTCTATCTGCTTTCCTCTTTTCGTGTTTACTAGCAGTTAGTGCTTCCGAGAACCATTTCTTATTATTGGACTGCTCTCAAATGAGCTTACTTTTAACCGCTGCCACCCTATCCAGATATTTCATTAGTGCCTTTTCATATTCAACCACCAAGCGGTGAGGGGAATCATCCTCGGCGGTGGAGTTCATAAGCTCCACCAGGCACTGCTCCAAAAAGCTGTGATCAATTTGTTAATATTTCTACTCACCACCCTTTTGGTGGCATTGGATTTCTGGATTGATGGTAGCAGAAGCGTCATGTTGAAACTCACCATGAAATGGTCGGACCAGATACAGGGATCAACACATGTTGGACTAAGCATGAGATTCCTAGCTATGAATCAATCAAGGACATTGCCTACATCATGTGTGGGATCCCTATTGTAAATCGAAATTTCGTTATCCCTAAAAAGTTGTTCCAGGTGAGGGGCTTCTGCATCTTGTGGATTATTAAGGCACCTATTGAAGTCCCCCAGCACCAGTGTGGAGTTATTAGGTTTATATAGGGAGGCTAATATACTTGAAATTTGCTCATAAAAGTGGGGCATGTGAGACGGTGGGCGGTAAAGAAGTATGATGTTCACACAGTTGTTGGGCGTAGGTGTAGTCTTCAGGAGGATACTTTTATAGCCAGAACAGATAATGCGTACTTGAATAAATGTAATTCCTCTCGTGCCACACATGCTACTCCTACCCCCCTTCCATTCTCTCTGTTTTTATCAAAGCAGGTATAACCGGGGGATATTACCTAGTGGATATTAGGGCCACTAGAGTCCTGTACCACGTTTCAGTAAGGCACATAATATACATTTTGCGGTCCAATATAAAGGGCTTGACAACTAGAGCATGTTTTTCCAAGGACCTAGCGTTTAACAATGCCATTTTAATGTATTTATGTTCAGCTTCGATGGTCTGAACGGCATCAAACTCAGTATAAACTTCCAAAGGCATGGAATGTTTAAGGTCCATAATTGTTTAAATGGTAGAAACATCACCAAAGGTGACTAACCAATACTAATGCTCAGCGTAAATAAGAAGCAGCTAGCGCTGGCATGTTCTGCACCTGACAACAAAGAAATAAGCTCAGGGACTACAAGAATGATGGAACGTATAGTTCCTAGTGCAGCAGTACGTGAGCTGTGCCAGGAGTCTTATTTTAGAGGAGCCACTACTGAAAAGGCATACGCTGTACAAAATAGCACAGTTTCCCCCAATTTATAAAGTAAATAGAAATGCTACAATTACATTTTTTTTAAAGATGCAGTTAATGCAATAACAACTTAAAATCAAATCTAGCGGAAAGAAAGTGGCGGGTGCTATTAAAAATGTTTAAGAAGAAGAGGGAAATTAGTAACAGTGTGCTAATGCTGCAATTCAAATAATATTTCCAGCAGGAAGAAAAGAGGCAGGGTTTAAGTACCAGCAGACCTGCTGGTCCCTGACGCGCCGGTGCTGACGAGCCTGTCAACAAAGAGATAAGATCAGGGACTACAAGAATGATGGAACGTGCCAGGCAACCACACAAATCAAAATAATTATTAAGACATGTTAGTCCAACTCGAAATTGCAGATGAACCTTACCCTCGCACTGTGCTTAAACGCTCCAAAAATCTTAAAGAATATCTGACCCATGCTCGACTCACTAAAATAACACCCAGGAATACTTTATGGAATTTGAGAGACCTAACGGGACACGACCCGTGTGGTACGTGATCCGTATGCAGATTCACTGGCAAAATCCAACAATATGACGTATTGGGAAAAGAATGGACACTCCAGCACTTCTCTAACTGTAAGAACTCCAATGTTATATATATCATTGAATTGCCTTGCTCTCTGAGATATATAGGACAGACAAGTAGGCCTGTACAAAAACGGATAATTGAACATCGTCCAAAAATTTGGTGTAAGAAACACACTGCTCCGCTTGTGTCACATTATATAGAGCATCAACACAACCAAGATGAAATGAAGTGGTGGGTGGCAGACAAAGTGCGTGGCAACACCAACAATGAGACTGCGCTGAATCACAAAGAGGCCTGGTGAGTCTTTAAACTCAATATTGTGAACCAAGGGCTGAATGAAGCCAATGTGACTACTCCATTTAGATAAATTGTGTCTACTATGTCCCGGCTTTGTAATGCCAGTCTACCCCCTGTGTTAAACTCCAGCAGGCTGTCATCCAAACAGTTAGACAGGGAAACTGTGAACCCACTGGGTGGCTAATACACAATTACAGACACCTACACACTCCAGGGGCGGGACACCGCCACTTGTCATCCCCTCCTAGTGGTGTTCATTGTAGATTTTTGGCTTCATTTTAACATAGCATGGTTATTTGAAGGTAATAACGAGACCACGCCAGACGACGTAGCCACAGGATCCACGTCCAATCCATAGCGGATATGGCTGCTCGATCCATTAAGCATGCCTCATAAGCATCGATGATTCCCCAGAAACCACAGCCCTTTTCCGGCTGTACCGTACCATTTTTGCAACGCTTCTCCAGCTTTACAGGTCACCAAGGCTAACCACTCTTGCAGAAACCGCATCACTTTGCCACCTGCAATGCAATATTTTGCAGCTTTTCTTTGTCTATAGAAGGTTTCCATCGCAACCTGTTAGCTCCAGATCCCGTTAGAAGAAGAGGCATGATATACGCATGCGCGCTGTTAGGCAGAATCATATGCAGTACTCTTTGGGAACACCACACACAATTAAGACTACAAGTGCAAGTACAATTTCACCTTTGGTACAATCCTGTACTACACAGTAAAGTGGTAGTGATGGCGAGCAGGCAGACTTATTTCAAGAGTACAGTGAGCAGTACAAGAGGTTACAAAAAGGACAGTAATTATTATGGTTCAAACAAACACTTATTCATAGTTTCTGAGTAAAAGACTATGCATTTGTTTATACCATCAGTTATAAAACAGTTCACTATCATAAGCAGCAGAATACAGTCTCAATACACTACAATAATCCCTCAATCAATTGTGGACAAGTTCATCTCAAAATGAAGTGTGGGCAAAATGGCACTCCAGCAATTTAAAAGGGAGAAAAGACAAGGTTATTCAAAATCAGCAACACCGACAAGTTATAGGCAGAAAAGGCTACTACAACTAGGATTCAAGTCAATAGGCCTAGGCCAATGTTAATGGTTCAGAGTCTTTGCAGAGGATCACACAGTTCAGAGTAGTTTGCGGTTAAGTCTTTGACAAGAGTACAGTGAGCAGTACAAGAGGTTACAAAAAGGACAGTAATTACTATGGTTCAAACAAACACTTATTCAAAGTTTCTGAGTAAAAGACTATGCATTTGTTTATACCATCAGTTATACAACAGTTCACTATCATAAGCAGCAGAATACAGTCTCAATACACTACAATAATCCCTCAATCAATTGTGGACAAGTTAATCTCAAAATGAAGTGTGGGCAAAATGGCACTCCAGCAATTTAAAAGGGAGAAAAGACAAGGTTATTCAAAATCAGCAACACCGACAAGTTATAGGCAGAAAAGGCTACTACAACTAGGATTCAAGTCAATAGGCCTAGGCCAATGTTAATGGTTCAGAGTCTTTGCAGAGGATCACACAGTTCAGAGTAGTTTGCGGTTAAGTTTTTGCCAAGAGTACAAAACGAAGTTGGTTGGAGGAAAAGTTATTCAATGGAGCAGAGAAGGACAAGCCTTTGGAGAGGCGAAAGATTTCAAGCACTTTCCCCACGGTCGGACGGAACGAGCGACCGGATTTGCACAGTACCTTAAATGGAGAAGCATGCTGTAGCTGAGGCAGTTGTTCCGGGCAGTTCCTGCAGGTTCACGGTTCCTGAAGCTTCAGTCGTGGTGACGAGAAGGAGGACGTCTGGAGGGTCCTGCACTGCCCATGGAAGTTTAATGTGGCATTTAAATTCATACATGTCAAGAACATTTACATATTCCCGATGTTTTACGTTATAATATCAAACAGGTTTGTAGAGGCTATACATAGCTTTTAATAAAAGACCTATTGCATCAATCGTCCATATCATATGTTTTTTAGGACTCTAAAGTGCACCTTGAATGAGTTTTCTGGCTCCATGGTTTCGCCCACAAGGTGCAGATGTTTTACACTTTTATGCTGCACAACCTCCGAGCCTTTGGTCCCTTGTTATGTTTGTCCATGCCATTTTGATTTCAAGTGCTGGCATGGATGAAAACGCTGAAGCATGACATCTCGTGTTGATGGGATATTAAGGGCCCTTGCTAGAGAACCTGTGTGCTGCTGTGACAGATAGAGGTATCTTAAGACCTGTCCCAGCTGATAGGAATGTCAATTGTACAATCGGGTTAAGTGCAAGGGCCCATTTAAAAAATGATGGCATGCAGAGAGAGGGCCCCTTGGACTCAGATGAAAAAGCAACTTGCAAATGTCATTAAAGAAATGCACTGATGTGGTGTAATTTAAGGTTTTCAAAAACAAAATAGCAGACGTAAAATGGAATGTATGGGTTTTTGGGCCAAAATCATATTCAATTAGTGCCCACATCACTCCTTTGTCACTCTCATATGCAACCATGGGTCAAAGCTTGCTTTCCAACATGCCCTGTCCAGTTTGTCTACTTCACTCAGTTATTTCCCTGCCCATCCATTACTCTTAATTTATGCACCCTCCGTGGTTTCACCCTCAGTGATAAAACTTTAGTTTTAATAGATAATCCTCATCACCAGTGTGACAGTCCAATTTATTCCCATATGAATTTAACTGCTCACCAGTTCCACGTTTATGCCTTCATATGTCATGCTTGTTCATATTTATCAGGGATAGATCCCTAGGTTCTGAAAATAATTGTCATTTTATTGTGTGTGCCTCATTTGTCAGTTTCAACCTATTCCACATGTATATAAACTCCCACTTACTTTTACTGTCCTAGTTTAAATCCCACTCTTATTGCTTTAAATGTTACTGCATGTAATAAATGTTTGCGTGTTGGGAAAACACGGAGAAACTGCCCAGAGTTCACTATTATTTAACTTTATTCTTACTATCCCTGTGGTCACTCTGACACCACCACACCATTTAAATCTATCTCTGCACCCTCAATTATTATATCTTCGGATATTTACCTTAGATCCAATTGCAATATTTCTTATTAGCGTCCCGCGTGTATGTCTCTCGTCGCTGGCGACATTTTGGATGCTTTCACTCTCCATCAATTCTTGATGACGTCACGCATTGCTGCGTACATCATGGTGACAGCCCTTCATTCCAGGTGCCATATTTTGGGACACCTTCTCAGGTTCCCAACTCATATAATTCCAAAGCATTAAGATATCAACAGCAATCTCTAATTCCTCACTGTTATCACCATCGCTTTGCTATTGCAGTTAACGTTCTCATCGCAAAGTTAACAGCCATGTGTTTCTATGGCTGTAGTAACTTAACTATAATGAGTCTTTGTACATACATGTATCGTTATACTTCTGCTTAGCTAATAAGTGCCTCAACCTCACATTCTGCTATGTGGATTGAGTATATTTCGTCAGAATCGATTTGTCCTATTTATAAAAAGGTATATTATTTCTGCGACGCAACTATTTTTGCTCAAATATATTATTTTTGCTCTGAAATGTTCAATATCTTCTAATCAACAAGACGATTCAGAAAGCAGAAATATGGGTTTTGGCTTGAGTCAATGCTCTATCTTCAGGCCAAGTGTATTAGAGAAAATGTTCTGAAAAGGCAGATAATGAGCTCAGCTGGGGGTGTGGGAGGGTACACACTGGGAATGATAACAGTAACTTGTTGGTGAGGTCTGGTATGCCAGAGTTCTAGGGGTTACTACGAGCTCATCCATTCAGCTCCCAAGGATCCAACAACACTGCCCCCAGAACAAACAGAGGACTCAGCCAAGGGCAAGTCAGAACTATCATTTATTACAAAAACTGACAGGAATCATACAGGATATTCAAAAAATCTCCAGAGTTACCGCTCCAAAACCCATGTCAATCGTTTCTGTTGCAGCGTGTCATCACAACATGGGCCCTTCCCCGAAAAACCTATCCCACTTGCTGGTTGGGTGATTGGAGTGGTATACAGCATGGATTTCCCCTATGGATCTTAATTAATTGTCTGTCTCATGTCAGGTGGCTGACCTGCCCCTTCCCCATGAAACTATCTATTACATTGTTGGAGGGTTGCAACAATGCCCCCTGCCATCCACCCCTGGATTTCTGTCCCCTGATTGGCTGGAACTGGTCCCCCCAGGCCAGGGACCCAGCTCTGTTCTCTTCACTCTGTGCATCTCCTCAAGGTGATGTGAATGACTATGTGTACCCAATGTATCTGTTAGCATTACCACTTTTGCCAGTGAGAGTGCTCTCCATTATGCAACGTTGTTAACTTGTCTTCTGTCAAGTCTGTTATATCATCGGTCACTCATCAGAAGGACTTACGACTTAATAAATCAACAATGGCAAAAATGATAGACCCCAACGTTCTGGATAACAGAAACATTATTATAACAAACGTGGGGAAACCGGACCATTTCGGATCTAAGGAGGCCCTCAAAAACAAAATTCTTGCTTGGCTTAATCTAACAGTGGCCCCTAACTGCATTAGACTACAGGACTTTAGGGTCTTCCGGAGAGTTCAAATTGAGAACTGGTGCAGCCTTGACAATACTGATTGGATTGTGGTGGGGTGCGGATCTAGCAGTCTCCCCCAGTTTTTGCATAGAGTAACTAATCTGAATCTAGTTTCACCACACTCTAAGCTGAATATTGTCTTGAACTAATCTGACCAATTAGACTTTGTTTACTTTTTCCAGTTCCAGAATCATTATTCTCTTGTTTTTAGGGGCTCATTTATGTATTATGTTGTACTATTTTATGTTTTGTATCTGCAATTTAAGAGGATTTATTCAATTTTTCTGCAGGCCCCTTGTCGTTTTAGGTTTGTAATGTGCTGCTTGTCTCTGACCTTGGCTGTGAGCCCTGGCCTTCCTGTTCTGTACACCTTGGTTCTGCTTCCCTCGTCCTGCAACTTGTGGCCTTATGTCATCCTCGTTGTACTTATACTATCATTTCTGCACACCTATATCATGCTATATTTCCTATAGGTTAGTCGTATTTGGTCCTGCCAGGCTCTTTATGTGATCCTGTAGCTCCATAGGGTTAGTGGCCATAAGCATCTGCAAGCTTGCTCTGCATCTCTTCGTTTGATTGATTGATTGATATTTTATTTCTATCGTTGCCTTGCGTTCAGTGTTTCAGCACTTTGCTAATGAGTAAACGAATAAAAGCTTTTGACAGTATGTATATGTATCTGTTGTCTATCTACAGAACTGTAAAGCATGTTCTTTGTGTATACGAGTCTGTTTGTTTAACATTGTTCCTGGTTGCGAGTGTGCTTCATGACTAACATGGCTTGTGGTGTCACTAATGACGTCAGCACTGTGGTTTCTCAGCATTAGTCAACTTCATCCATCAAGGCATTTGGGTCTATGACCACTGTTGAAGCACCTGTACCAATAAAGACACTGGGCCTCATTACGGGTCCGGCAGTAACCCTGCTGGTGCTACCGGTGGGTTGCCGCCAGACCCATAAAAGATTACTGGCACCTGACTTCCCGGTGCCACCGGGCTATTCCAAGTCCAGTGACCAGGAAGTCAGGAGCCAGTAATTTTGTTAGTCACTATTCCCATGGAATCCCATAGGACTCCATGGGAATGGGGACATGGGAATACCGGCACCGTTAACAACGCTGCTGGTTCTCACGTGAAAACTCTGCAGGTGGGCGCCATCCCGCCCAGCAGGTATGACACTGGCGTGCGGGACCCCGCAGAGTTGTATCGTGCCGGTCCGGAGATAACGGTGCCAGCAGGCTTACAGGCACCGTTGTTTCCAGACCAGCATATTTGTGATGAGGCCCATAGACTTGATAAGGTTTCAAAGGCTGCCTGGGAGAATATCTCTCTGCATACGTGAAAGTCACTGGTCCTCCTGGGGCCTGTCCAAATACTGAGTGACTTTGTGCATTTCTGTCTCTTCAGGCTGTCATGTTCATGGGGTGAGGCAGGATATTCAAGGAACCCTCTTCAGTCCCCCCTCTGGTCCCCATGTTGACCAATCCTCCATACTTTGTCACTTTTGCTTTTGGTAGCCATATCTTCGTTACTCCTCCAAGATGTCCATAGTAATTTACATTGTCATCAAAACTCCAGGTCATATAGCTACAGTCTCCCTTCGGGTTGTACCATACCCATTTGCCCCAGTGTCTGTTATTGTCAAGTGGATTGTCAAATATTATCATCTCAGTCAGGAACAGTGAGCATTCCTTTATTCTTGCTCTCAGGTTGTTTTATTCTTCTTCCATGTTCACATCCACTAACACCTTCATCCCTCGAGTCTTCTAAGTGGTTGCACCGCATTGTGTAATGCAGATCTTTACTAAACACAGTCTCACTAGTACTAATATTAGTGCTCCTAGTAATACTTTCAGTCTGTCTGTTAGCCATGTTGGTATTCATGACCATATGTATGACAACCAGCTCTGGTCCTTTCCTGTTCCTTTGCTTCCTCCTCCATCTTGGCATGCATCTTGAATAGTCTTGTCACTGCTTCTGTCAGTGTGCCATTCTCTGCGTCATTTGCTGGCATGAACGTGCAACAGGAACTCCTGGTCTTTGCGCAAACTCCTCCTTCCATTGCTGTGAGAAGGTCTAGAATGTATGGAGTGCCATTAACCTTACTGCTCGGAGCGCTTCTTTTATCGCTTTGAAGCCATTCACTGCAGTGTTTATCATTTGCATCAGCTCTCATCTGGTTATCTGCAACCATTTTGTGGTTGTGTGACGCGAAACACATCTCTGTCCTGTTGAACAACCGATGTTCATGTGGGACATCGTCTTCTAATGCTTGTGATTCTGATGAGAAATAGTTGTCTCTTTTCACTCTACTCACTCCTACTGACCATATCTTTCTTCCCTTTTCTTCCAACTCTACTGATCTCTTCTTTCTCTTGTTATTTTAGGGAAGTTGTCTATCTTCACATCCTTCTGTGGCACTACAAGTACTGACATATTGATGTGCGCCAACAAACAAACACCTCCCCAATTGGGTGGCCTTCTTCTCATATGCCTTGGATCCACACGCCCAATAGCGGTCAATTAATATTGCCAACCTACATTGCTGAATGCTTTTCTGTTACCTACACTTTGTGTTATCTCCAACCTTTACTACGCCGTCATTCTGGTAACATAATGCTGGTTTCTTCAGTGGTATTATGGGCATTGGTCCAACTTCATTGTCTACCCATGTAACCAACTTGGTGCCCTCATCCCATTCTTTCAAGCACTTGTCGTTTTCTCCTTGCACTGTGTTTACCAGTGAGGAAACGTCCAAAAAGACCTTATCCATCTGTACGAATGGTACAAAAGACTGAAAAAGGCCTGTACCATTCGTACGAATGGATATGTTTTTTTTTAGCATTTCCATTGAGAATCCAAAAATACTGAACTTGAGGAGCAGGTTGCGGGGGTGTCCATCGCTCCCCATGTTTGGCATTTTTGGATTGGGGCTTGCGGGGAGTCCCCCACATAGGGGAATAAAGGATAATAAAAAAGAAAAAAAAAGAAAGGCCCCTGTAGTGCCAGTTCCCAAGCACGTAAGTGAAGGGAACTGGTGTTGCAGGTAGTCGATGGCACAGTAAGGGAGGCAGATGTTATTCGGGTAGGTTTGCATAGGCATTCACTTTGGGTTGTTTGACCATAACGGTTAAGTTAGCTACGGTCTTTTCCAACGCAAATTTTTCCTTTGTGGGCAAACAACCCAAATCCTACCGGTGCTTGTACTAGGGTGTATGCTTTGCTTCCTACTACTCCCTCTTTCCATCCTTCTGCTGTGTATACCTGGCCATACACAAGCATCTGTGGTCTTTGCCAGCATCCTGGTTCTCTACCTATTTCCCTGACCCCCCGCTTCGGGCAATGTAATTCTTTCAGTGTTATTGTTTTCGTCTCTCCTTTCTGTGGGCCATCAGTTACGTATTGTATAGCTTGGTCTAAATGCCAGTAATTGTTCCATATGTCAAGAGTCTTTATATAACTATCTTCATAGGGAACATTGCCTTGGACATCCATCTCAATGTTGCTGTTTGCCCTTGGAATCTTCCTCAGGTTGTAACTATGGATAGGTACATAAGGCATTGTGCTCTTGCTGCTGGTATTTCAGTTGCTATACATTTTCTGGAGGAACTCATGGCATAGGGGATTAATGAGTAGACATAGAAGATCTCCCCAGTGGTTTCTTTACCTACTTTGGTCATGTGCTTGTACCACATGTTGTTAGACACTCGAGCAGTGTCGGTGAGCTATAGGTCCGCCCCTCCAATGTCTGTATCAGCACTGCGCTTACCTCTCCTTACTGGGCTAACAGTGCTTCCCTGTCCACCTGACATGGTTGTGCCACGTGCTAGAGTGGGGGTAATGTTAGTAGAGGATACAGCAGCAGCACTAGACACAAGGGATATTTGCCAACAAAGAAAAGCAAAAACACCACTTGGAAATAAAAGACAAGATAAGCATTTTTTTAATAACCATTTCCATGACCTGTGCTGCTTGGATCCTGGTGCTGCTTAAAGTTATCAGTTGCCCATCTGAAATGAGCAAAAATGTGTGTTAATGTATTTGTATTATATTAGTTCAATCCCCGTAGACCATGTGGTCTGTCAAGGCAAAAATGAAACGCTGTTCCCACCCTGCCTTAATTATGGGGTCACTGAGGACTTCAAGGATGTATGGGTTTTCTAGTTGTGGTTAAACTTGGGCCAGGTATGCTATGAAGACATGGAAATACACATTAGGATGGTGGGCTCAAGACATGTTGGACCTTCTAATAAATTGGACAAATTGCCCTTGGAAGGTATCAGGTTGGGGATCAGTGGGAAGCATGGAAGAAATGCAATAAAAACAGTCATACTTTCACGATGAATGTGTGCAGAAATAAAAATAACAGACAGTGTACCCTCACTCTGGATGTGTAGAAAGTCCTTGCCCTAACTCTGCTGCCCATGATCGAATGACCATTGGGTGTCCTCTGCTTGGCAGTGCTGCTTCCAAATTATTTCTTTGCTCTTCTTGCTGAGGATCGTTGGCCCACAATACCGGTACACATCAGGATTTGTGAGCACAGGTCCAAGATACGATGTAAGAATCTTTCAGCACCTATGGTCACCCATTATATTGAATATCAACATACGGCTAATAACATTCTTTGGTGGGGGCTAGATAAAGTTCAGGAATTACCTAATGTAATGAGAAGTCTTCTAATCAAAGAAACCCCTGGATCCACTGTATGGACACTCATCATCAAGGCCTAAATAAGGAATTTTTGCCTCTGTCATAATCCGAATGGGCTGTACTACAGATGACTGCAATGAGATAAGGCACAGAAAGCAGTGTTGCAGGATATAACATATATATCTCTTCATTAAAGGTTCCAACTATACAAGTGATCACTATGATTAAAAACAGAGTTTATTGATCTCTCTGTACCAATCTCCAGTAGTCACTAGGGCATCTAACCACTAGCCATTGACAGGTCTCCAGTACAACTGGTATGCATCACATGGACCACTCCCTTGGGTTGGAACCATGCGATCCACACAGAAAAACACAATCCCTCTGCATATTTGATAGTTCCTTCACTTAACAATCCCAAAAACGACTACAATAGTTGCACATTATATTTGTGCTCAATTCGGCACCTGCCACTCAGGGATCATTCATTTATGCCAGGACGAATCAGTAACTGTTGCACATTATTTATTTGTGATAAATCCGGCTCTAGCACTCCAGGTATTTCATGTTCATGATAGGATGGATCAGTAACTGCTTTGGGTGCTTCACCACAATTAGGGTTGCCAGGACTGCAGGGATGCAATGCTGCAATGTGACACGTCATACGTAGGGCCGTCAATGTGCCCTAGGTACTGAGGTTTCCACAGCAACGAGGAATATAATGGACCGCGTGGACATGGGACTCATCCAAATTCTGGGCACATCACAGATGACTTGCTTTTTTGGAATATATCCACGTCACTCCATCGCCAGATAGCGATGGCTGGCCTTTTTGCCTAAGGCCATCTACAAAAGGCCAACTTCTGTCTGGGCCTGTCCCGGCCGTAACAGAGTCAAGGGCCATCCCGCACGAACCTTACCACCATCAACTCCAGTATTTCACAGCAGAGTAAGAAAAATGTTGCCCGCTTAATATTAGACATACGGTACACTGACGGATACCATTGATACACATATCTAAGTATTCACATAGCAATCTCACCGGAGAGCACTACAAACCCACTCTTCTATCATTAAACTTCCTTTACGACCTGCATTATTATGCTTTGTTTGCTAAATGTACTCGCCCATCGCTCCTATCAACACGTTGCTTCACATGAGGTATTTGAGCTGTATGCATGCCTCTCCCATATCACCTAGCCTATGGCAATATATTCTGACTATCAGCTCAGAGCACCATTTTTTTTATACTGCTCTACCTACCTCTGCCCTACCCTATGCGCATTGTACCAACATTCCTATGCTTATGTACGCAACTCTAGCACTGCGCCTTAGTTCGCGATAATCTTAAAAGCCAGTTCACTACCAAAAGCAAGATGCTAGATACTCTGTATCAGGTGATTATTACTTCTGCCACTCCTGCCTGCTATTATTATGCAATTGGTACATTGCCAGTCCTGCCTGGTTAATATTACTTGATGTGTACTCTGCCATTCCTGCCTTGTTTATATTACTTGATTTGTACTTTGCCATTCCTGCCTGGTTAATATTACTTGATTTGTACGACACCAGTCCAAAACTTAATCTGCTAAACCATGCGGATGTTACTCCTTTTACATATCTTTCCATCATTAGAAGCAGCTTATCACATCTACCTGTCATGGACTTCATTTCTAATCCTAGATCACCTTGCATCCACTTATCCATACCCAGGTGACTACCCCCATCAGCCTACATATCACCCCCAAGTTTCCTGCCACCATGTCTTCCATTAGCACCCAAATTCATACCAAACACACTGTTGACCCTATCACCTCTGGATAACACCCCCCTTCAGCACTCTTAAAACATTATCTTCAAATGACACCTAAAACCTTAGAAGCTCCACTATTGAGAGATTACCCTATCCCTACCACACCTACCCTAAGACACAATCTATCCACCACCACCCCCAGACCTAACCTCCCATTCCCATTAGAAAAACTAAAATCACAGATTAAGCTCCAGATTCCTGTCTAGACATCTCCCTGCTAACCTTAGACCCACCACCTCTGCAGACAACTCGCCCAAAAATAACCAATAAGCAACACACCCAGACCTGTACAAAGCACCACACAATCGAAACACAAACTAAACAACTCGTCCTCCGTGATCAAAAGGGCCCTCATCAACGCCAAATCTTTGTGACTGCCCATGCCCTTGACATTGCTGACTACATAACGACACACAACCTCGACTGCCTCGCTGTCACAGAGACTTGGCTCCATACTGCGTCAGGTCCCTTACTCTCTCTTGCTATTCCGGATAATTATTCCATCATCCATCATGACAGAGAATACAACCTAACCAAAGGCAGAGTATTGCCTTAATCTCAAAAATCTCACTAGGCTTAAGAATCATTGCCAACCAAACCATGCCATCAGGAGAACTACTATCCGTTAAGTTACCCATATCTCCATCGTGCACCATCACCATCCATCTCATCTACAGACGTCCTGGCCCCACATCGACATTTGAAATGGACATTTCGCTACTCCTATAAGCCAACATCAAGACTAATTCTCAAGTTATCCTTATGGGTGATCTGAATCTAGGCTTTCAGGACCCTAAAGACTCCAAGGCACCCACACTTGCTAACTCAATCACAGAATTAGGAATCCTACACCGCATAACTGAACCAACACATATCAAAGGTAGAATCCTAGATTGGATAGCCGATCTCAACTGCGCAATAAAAATAATGTCCAATCTACCTTGTGCATGGACAGACCACCACATAATCTCCTTTACTGTAAAGGAAGATAACCAGCCCAATCTACAAAACCTTGCTCCACCTATGAGCACTATAAATAAACGCAACATAACTGCAGAGAAACTACTGCCTTTACTTCAGCCAATCATTATACTACAATGACACTTGTGGATCCCACCGCTATAGTTGACCTCTGCAATCGCACTGTATTCAATGCCATTAACATGCTAGTACCTCTAAAATTGCGACAATCTAGACCTTGTGCGCACTTATAAACTTGGTTTACCCCACACCTTAGATCCTTACGCAAACTTAAAAGAACTGCAGAAGCTCTTTGGAAAAGTCTACCTTCAACTGTCAATAAGGATAATTTCTCACTAACCTCCCTCAATTATAAAGAAGCTATAGTTCAGGCCATAAAAGACAATTGTAATGACTGCATCACCAAAGCCAAATTTAGTACCAAGGAACTTTTTAACATTCTCAGAGAGCTAGAATTCCCTGCCCCACCTCCAGGCATTTGTACCAAAGACGTTGCATGGTGAACTAATATTCAGAAAGCGCTACAAGATAAAATATCAATGCCTCATAGAAAAATAGAATCCAAAACACTTAACTTCACTAATGCAACCATCACCCCTACTACTCCCCCACCACCAGGACCCAATCCACAAAAGCAATTTAACTTCTCCCCCCTCTCTATTAAAGAGGTCGAGGACATCACCACGAAATTAAAACCATCCAAATGCCAAGGAGATATTTGTCTGGCACCCATCATTAAAGAGGCAGCTAAGGAACTCACCACATTCATCCCTTATAAATGCTTCATTTAAATGGAATATTGTACCCAACAACCTAAAGGATGCCTGGGTACTGCCACTACTACAAAAGCCAACATTAGACCCTAATAACCCCTCCAACTAAGACCTATTACCACGGTACCATTCCTATTAAAAAATACTGGATCGAGCAGCATACCTGCAGATTCAACATCATCTAGAATCAAACAACCTTCTAGGTCTCAGACAATCAGGGTTCAGACCTAGACACGGGACAGAAACAGCTCTAATTGACCTCAAGACTCAAATCCAAGCTCTAAAAGACAAAGGCAAACTTGCACTTCTACTCCTACTAGATCTGTTGACAGCGTACAACCTAGTAAACCATAAATCCTATGCAACCACTTAACTTATGCTGCGCATTTCTCTGACAAAGCTAACGCTTGGATTCAGACTTTCCTAAACAATAGATCCATGAGGGTCTTTGCACCATCATCCACAGAACCAACATCCATCACTTGCTGCATCCCCCAAGGCTCCTGCATGTCCCCAACACTTTATAACGTGTTCACAAAGCCTCTATTTGTTGACCTTGACTATTTGGGTGTCACCTATACGGATTACGCTGATGACACCCAAATACAAATCCTATCACTGAAGACTATGCATTGGACAGCAAAACGCTTAATGAAATCTACCTCATTATACAAGCTTGGATGACACCTCCTAGGATAACCGGCCAACCTCAACATACTTGATGACTAATTCATCTCCTTCAACATTTTTGGGAACTTAATCAAAACCTCAAAGGACATAAAAACCATAGGCGTCAACATAGACTTGGCTTTCACGCTAACATGTCAAACCAATGTAATTGCCTCTTCTGCAGCATATACATGCAAACTTATCACAGCCTGCAGACCATTCATCACCACAGCTAATTGCATCACAATAGCCAGAGCCTTACTCCTGTCAAAACTCGACTATTGTAACGTTCTCTATCTAGGAACTACCCAACAGAACATGAATAAGATACAAGTCATTCAAAATAATGACATCCGCTCAGCATTGAAAATCCTGAGATCCCAACACATCTCTGAAACCAGACGTAATCTGAAATGGCCATCCATTGAACAAAGAATCGTCCCACCAGATCTGCCCAGCCTCATTGCCTCAAGATCCCCAGGTTCAATCTACAGAGGGTTGCAGGGATCAGCATCCCAGTACTAACAGCAAAAAGTTGGAATGCTCTCCCCTTCACACTAAGAGCAGAACCTGTTACGCTCACCTGGTTCCCACAGGGGCGTAGATCGAACCCGGACAGCTGCGGCCTCCACCAGCGTGAAGCGTAGGGCAAAGATGACCTTCTGGACGGACCCCCTTAGTCTTGTAAGCTTGACTCGTAGAAATATTCTCCTGTAGATGGAGAAAGGTATTTAGCCCCGTGGGTGTGAATGCAGACCCCCCTCCCTGCTCCCGCTCTCCCCACTTGCCACTTCTGATATTCCCAGTCAGTGTCCTCACCTTATGTTTTTGATTGGTGAGCTCTCCATCCTGCATGGCATGCAGGGGCGCGTAGATACCAGTTACTTCACTGGTTTTAGGTGCGGGAGTTCTGGACGATTATTGAGTCCGGAGTTTGTCAAGTTTAAAGAGTTCAAATGTCCAAAGATCACTCTTGCACTTCCTGTTGATTTGCGGTGACAAATTCTGTCTGGAGGTTGCTGGCAGCGTTCAGGTAAGTGTCTGTATAACCCAAACTATCCTGTAAAGTTGCGTGAGTTTAGCTCATTGTCTTTTCCTTTTTTCCTAGATGCGGCGTAAGAAGATGCAGCGTATTGAAGGATAAAGCCTCCGGTGATAATCAGGTAAGTCTTGTAATATAAGTGATTGTCTTTTTAGTCTCTTTAGGATCACCTTGCTATTTCTTGTCTTTTCCCCAGATGTTGAAAATCACCAAAAAAAGTGACAGAGGCAGCGCCGAGTCGGAAATGCTGCGGGCTGGTGAAAATGGAGCGGCGCTGCAGCTGGGATGCAACGCGTGCCTGAAGAATGTCCCTTCAGGCTCGGAGTGATGCAAGATCCAAAATCAGGTAAGGAATCAGATTAAAGTCCGTAATCTAACCTCTTCTCCTATTTTCCTTTCTCTCCTAGGGGCTCCGTGTTCGAGACGGGCATGGCAGAAGACAGGATGCAGGTTTGCAGGCACGGTGAGCGTTACGCTGCTAAATGCAGAATAGCGCGAAGCGTGTGTTGTAGATCGGGCGTGGCTTAAATAGCTTCAAAAGTTGTCCCAGGTAAGAAGTCCCTAGAACCAAACCCGAGTCAAAAGTAGTCGTTGTGGAAAAATAGTCCCTCCCAGGTCTCACGTTGGCCTGGATGCATGTGCAGCATGGTCTGCCTAAGGTAAGTGATGACTATGCGCCTGGCGCCTTAGGCGCCAGAACTGATTCCTACTATGAGCCTGGCACCTAAGGCGCCAGGACTGAACCCAGATAGCCCCTAGCGGGGGCTTCTGAGGTTTAAACAAATGTCCGGATGCCTGCTTCCAGGGCGGATGGGCTTGGTCCAGCTGATGGGCTTGTAGCCATCATGACAGAACACTCCTTCCATCTATTCAGGAAGCACGTAAAACTGTGGCTTCATGAGACGGAAAGCAGCAGCTCCCATTACCATGCCCACCTGATCTCTTCCACACTGACTGGGCAACAAGGTCTCTCACTGACCTCCTTATATCTCAACATCTGTAAATATGTAATATATGTAAGTAAGTCATGTACTTACTATACCACTGTACCTATCTATGCAAATATGTAATTAATGTAAATAAGTAATGTTCTGACTATACCACTGTACCTATCTATGCCATTGTACATAACTGTATGTATGCTACTATAAACAGTGTAATATAAGTGTTTGCAAATTTGTAACTTGTAAGACTAGCGCCCAGATGCCTCAGAGCTCGGTGCACTCTACAAATAAATAAACTAAACTAAACTTAACTATATTATATTATATTTTGTATAGACACAAGTTCTGTTGTACATATGAGAGTTAACCTATCATCACATGGAATCAGGGTAATTCATAATTTGTATGATACACAATCCAGTTTCTTTCAGTAGATAAACCCGGACTAATATGGATGTCGTGTCATATATTCACCAGCAGCTGGCTATCTGAAGGATAAGCAACAAACACCAATTAAGACCTACTAGATCAGGTACTCATTTCCCTATCATGCTAGGATTGCTCCTCAAGCCGACCAGAGGCTTTTTTAGTCTCTAAACCTCTAGACTAATGCATAGCTTTTGAACCACCAAGAATAAGAAACCTTTATTATTTCTTATTTTGTCATCCACACAGGACTCATTAACAAGTAAGGAGGGATGTACTCAGATGGTGAAGCGTCCATGTTTTGAAGAGATGTTGGAAGTCCCCTTTTCAGCAAATTATGGGTAGCTTTACACCACAGGATGAGCATATTATCAGGCAGGCGTTATAATATTTAGGTACCCCAGTCAATAGCGCACACGTATACTTATTTTTATTTTCATTTTGTCTGCTTGCCCGTATGGTGTGCCCATTTTCCCTGAGGAAGGCTGCTAACTTGATGGTTCCACGCCGAAATGTGAAACTGAATCCCAATCCTATTGCTGCTTACTGTTCTGCATCCTACTGCATCCTACTATATTGAAATAGCCCATTGGTGCTACCATATGTAATGAAATAGCCTATTGCTGCTTACTGTTCTGCATCCTACTGCATCCGACTATAAGGAAATAGTCTATTATTGCTACTATGTGTATTGAAATAGCCTATTTCTGCTTACTGTTCTGTATCCTACTGTACTGAAATAGCCTATTAGTGCTACTATATATATTGAAATAGCCTATTACTGCTTACTGTTTGGCATCCTACTTCCAGCACCAATCAAATCAACTGACCACTGTATGCACTGATTTTCCCCTATTTCTGCAAATGTATCACATTTTATTGGCGGTCTATGCCATATCTGCCCTTTAAGACAGTACGCCCTATAGGAAACTCCACTGTAGTATTCTACATCTAGGAGAAGAGCTGTCACCTCTACACAGCAGATCACCTGCACCGTCGGTCACTGACCTACCTAGTACTTCGAGTTACCATTTGTAAATCCTCAGACTACCTACCCAGGACTATACTGCAAAGTAGCACACTTATCCACTTAGCCACCACTAAGAAGAGTGACACCATGGCCACCATCCTTCCACCTTTTCACAATATATCACATTCTAATCTCCCACTCACCACATGGCACAAAGCAACTCCTAATATACTAACCAAAGCCCTCTCCCCAGAACCACTTCTGTCACCGGTAGAATGGATCACCAGATTTGCCACTCCTCCTACACCTCTCATCCCATGTCCTACGCACCTGAGAAATGCTAGACTAGGCTCTCGATCTAACACTCCCAATGACTTTAGTCCCAATCTTGCATGTCAAACTCACCTGAGAAATGCATGATTAAGCTCCCGCACCAGCCCTAAGCGTAAATCCCCCAGGACTCTCACCCAGCACTCCAGGGACCACAACCTGCTACACCCAGTGACACACACTGACACTCTTAATAACCAGAATCTTGTCACCTCATTGGATCTACTCATAGATAACTCAGATACACCAGCCATCACCACCATTAAGGGTGCCCTCATCAACGCTCGATCCCTTGTAGCCCACACTCCTGATATTGCAAACCTGATAATTTCCAACCACCTTGACTTTCTCACAGTCACGGAAACTTGACTGCAGCCGGCTGCTGGTCCCTCACTCTCAATTGCCATACCAGAGAACTACACCATCATACGAGCAGGCAGAAAATCTGGGACGGGGGGTGGTGTGGCCATCATCGCAAAATCCAACATGAACATTAGAGAAGTACCAACCTAGTTCTACCCTCAGCTGAATTTCTATCTTTTAAACTCACACTATCTAACAACCGCACTATACTACTGCACCTCATTTACAGACCCCCTGGGCCTGTCAACTCCTTTGAGGAGGACATTGCCCACCTACTGATGTCCAACACAAAACCAGGCTCACAAATCATTCTAATGGGTGACTTTAACCTTGGCAATCATGACCCTTCTGATGCTAACACCTCCCTACTTAATGACACTGTCACTCAATTAGGCCTTGCACAACACATTAATAAACCCACACATGCCAAAGGTAGATCTCTGGACTGGCTAGCTGACGCAAACTGTGACATTTCCTTGAATGACATCACACCTTTCGCTTGGACAGACCACTCATCACCTTCACCATACCTAAAGATTCTCCCAAAAGGGTACCTACTACCAAAGCACCATAAACCTTGACTAGGAACAAACGTAATATTTCCATAGAGAATCTAAGATCTCTAGTAAACCTGATCACCAATATTAATCACACCACCTCTAACTCCAATCCTACTGCCCTAGTCGATCTCTATAATGATACACTGGAAAAAGCCCTAAATCAAATATCACCACTCAAATTAAGAAAGGCCAAAGCAACTGCCCACGTGAACAAATGGTTCTCGGCTGAACTAAAAGCTCTTCACAATATCAAGAGAACTTCTGAAACTAGTTGGAGAAAAGCCCCCTCGCCCTCTTCCAAAGAAAGGTTCTCCTCAGCAGCAGCCTCCTATAATGCTGCTATCACAAACACAAAAAAAGAGATCTTCAACACAAGAATCCACAATGTCAAATCTGGCACAAAAGAGATATTCACTATCCTGAGAGAATTGGAATCACCAGTGCCCCCCATTGATGATTGCATCAAGGACAAAGCCTGGTGCAACAACATCCAACAAGCGCTTTCAAACAAAATAGCTCTCCTTCAAGCCAAGATAGAATCAAAAAAAGCTAACCTCGCCTCCAATGACCGTCCTAGCATTAACCTTAGCTCCCCTCCTCCTGACTGCCCTCCCTTCCACTTCTCCCTGGTCACTCAGGACGAAGTTGTCAACATAATTGCCAGCTTAAAACCGTCAAACTGCCAAGGTGACCTGTGCTCTGTCTCAGTCATCAAGGAAGGGGCTAAAGACTTTGTGCCTCTCATCACCATACTGATCAACTCCTCATTTAAGAATTCATCTGTCCCTAACAACCATAAAGAGGCCTAGATCTTACCGCTCCTCAAAAGACCTAACCTAGCCCCTAATATACCGACCTACTACAGACTCATTACCACTGTCTCTTTTCTCCTAAAAATATTAGACAGAGTGGCATATCTCCAAATACAACGACATTTAGAAGACAATAACCTTCTAGGCCTGTGACAATCTGGCTTTAGACCCAGGCACGGAACTGAAACGGCCCTCCTGGACCTAAAAATCCAAAAGGATGAAGCTAAAGACAAGGGCAATCTGGCCATCCTGCTCTTGTTGGACCTGCCTGCAGCCTTTAACCTAGTCGACCACCAAATTCTCACCAAACACCTCTCCTCGGCTGCTGCATTCTCCCAGAATGCCACCAATTGGATTCGGTCCTTCCTGTCCAACAGTTCGACCAGGGTCTTTGCCCCCTTGCTCAGCTGACCCCGCCCCAATCCATTGTGGAGTCCCTCAAGAATCTTGTATTTCACCTACACTTTACGACATCTTTACCAAGCTCCTCTTTGACCGTCTTGACGATCTGGTTGTCACATATACAAATTATGCTGACAACACCCAGGTCCTCATAACTCTCACTGGGTGCTATGAGAAAGATTCTGCAAAACTTAAATCTATCTTGAAATCCAAGCATGGATGGCCACCCACAGCCTCTGCTTAAACGAAGATAAGACTGAATTTCTTACGTCAGTTCCCAAGTCGGCCTTAACAAACTCAACCCCAGGTACCAATCTTTCACCATTGATGGTAATATCATAAAAGTCTCAAAAGAAGTCAAAACTTTAGGATTCATCTGGATTCTACACTCTCACTCAAAAAACAAATAAATGCTACTATCTCATCCACAGCCTACACCAATAAACCTATCAATGTCTTTAAACCTTTCCTATCCACCACCAGCTGCCTTATTTTGGCGAGGGCTCTGATATTATCCAGATTGGACTACTGCAATACACTTTTCTTGGGCCCCACCAATCACAACTTGAACAGACTACAGATTCTACAGAACAACACCCTCAGATGTGCCCTTAATCTTCCCCGCAAGGCCCACATTTCTACCATCAGAAAGGAGGTCCAATGGCTCCCTATCCAAGACAGAATCAAACCATGAGCTCTCGTCATCACACACAAATGCCTTGCTCTGACAGTCCCTCGCTACTTATCAGATAAATTCACCAGACAAAGCTCAACCAGACCAACTAGAACCCCATATCTGCACCAACTAAACATTCCCAAGTTCAATATGAAAACAGCAGGGGGAACCAGCTACCCTGTACTAGCAGCAAAATATTGGAACGCATTCTCACGACAATCAGAGCCGACGTATCGTTCTGGTCATTCAGAGCCAAGGTGAATGAATGGCTTACAACTCATCAATAACTCAGACCGCTATCTGCCCTCAGCGGCTGACCAATCTGTAGCATGTCCAGTTTGTAACATTTGCAGCAGATCACTTTGTAACTGGGTCCCTTAAGTTATTTATTATTGTCTTCTGATGCCTGTGCAACCTTCTGTAATCTATGTTTTGCCACAAGTCTAACACGCCCAGTTACCCCAGGGTTCGGCTGTGCTTTACAAATAAACAAACCAAACCAAAACAAACCAAACCATAGAACAGGGATTCTGTAGAGAAGCCTAGATTTTTACTTCCACCGAGGCAGACCAATATATTGAACACTTACTTTTTGTGCCTACAAGAGTGATACATTGCCTCATATATTTTGGTTAAAAAGAAGGAAGCAATTATTGAATCTTGCTTACCAATTAGACATGGTAATTAGATGTTTTCACTAATTGACTGCACTTACTCTTTATCTATTTCTTTTCTGTTTGAATGAGTTCAAGTTTTTTGATGTATTAACTGTTATTTTTGTACTAGTTAAAACACAATAGTTGTTAATCCTTTTCTTGTTTTCATGTATTATGTTAATAGCAAAGATTATTTTCTTAATTTACATTGTTGAATAAATTAACTTAATTCATGAAGTTGTTCACTCTAGAAAAGAATACGTGAATGTTTGTTTCACTGGATCAAACCAAGTGTGATATTGTTTAGATAGACAACTTTTACAAATCACTTTCTAAATACATTTGAATTTTGTAACAACAGCAGGGACTCTATATATATATTTGTGACCTGTCGATGTCGGTTCCTAGGTGATTCCAAGTTTCTTCCCAACCAGTTTAATGGCCCTTTCAGTTACTGTTTTCACAGCGTGGGGGCCTGTAATCCATGGCACATCACACCTTCGGGAAGAAATCCATAAGAGGACCTGGTTGCCGGGGTATGCAGGTGGCTGCTTAAATAAGTCCTCATGGTTTTCAATGCTGTCACTAGCTTCTCTGGTTTCAGGCCTCTCCCGGTGTCTGCAGCTGGTGAGAAATAAAGGAGGCACTAGCAATCAAGGAAGTTGTATATTCATACTTTTCCTGACCTAATGAACTAGCCACATATCTCATATTTGAATGGAGGGCCATAGTCAGACTGCAGGACCTCACATATGCCCTATCGTGGGAATATCTCCCGGACCAAAGATTATGCGGCTCTAAGGGCATCAGGATGAGAACAAGGAACGGCCTCGATCCAACAGGAAAATGGACACACAACCACTATCATGTAGCAGTACCCTTGGCAGACTTGAATCATGTCAACATAGTCAACATGGAGGTACTGGCATGGACACACTGGGCGAGGTATCGTTCCTCTCATTACCCTTAATGTATGACCTGCAGTATATTGTTTACACACCAAACAGTTAATCATGAATTCGGTCACATGTGCCACGAAGTTAGGACAGAACCATGTTGCTTCAATATGGGCGGCAAGCACCTCCTTCCCTATATGGTTTGGAGAGTGTGGCTGTGTCAGTGTTGTGTGCAATAATGCAAGTGGTATAACCACATTCCCTGTGTTGTTTTGCCGCCATAAGGTGTCTGTTGAAGATACTGTACATCCCATCCTAAGCCAGAGTTCCTTTTCCTCCCTGGGTGCAGCTCCCTGCAGCTCCATAATTTGTGTCATTGGTAATATGTTATACCCCTCTTTCAGTATCATAGTTCTTGCATAATCGTGCACAGGTGATGAAGCCTCCATTTCTAAAATTTCCCCAAAGTAGGCAGTGCTTTTTCGCCACTGAGTCTGTTGCTTCGTTACCCCTTGAGATTGGATCCTTCTGTTTTGGGTGTGCTATTTGCTCTGGGAGATCTGTGGTGTCTACCAATTTGCCCAATAGGAGTGCGTGCTGCACCAGTGACCCATCAGCACGTCTGAAACCCTGCCTCATCCAACGGGAAAGCCCAGAATGCACTGTGGATGTCATGTACGCTGAATATGAATAAGTCGTCACTTCCTTCTTCCTGCTGTACTTCAATGCCAACATGAAGGCCACTAATTCTGCTGCCTGTGCTGAAAAATGTGATGGCAGGCATGCACTCGTCACATCCTCACTTGTCCCATCTTCTCCCACTCTCACTACTACTGTCCCAATATGAAAAACTGGTTCGGGAAGATATCTCGCGCTCACACCCGTGCTTTAACAAAATTCCTCAACAATTTTAATCTAAACAACATCAATTAAAGTCCATCAGTGCAATGATTCCTAACAAAGAAGTTTTTAATTTGTCAACGAAAAAACAGCCGACACGTGTTTCGACCTTGGGTCGTTTTCAAGGCTATGTGAAATTATACAGTCAAATAATATATAGCAATTAAGAAAATTAATAAATGGAAAACCATACCATATAGTTCCACATTTCAGGTCAGGATGAGATAGGTTTTTTGCCATAGTCAAATATTTGAAATGATATGAAAGAAAATCACAGAAAAAATCAAAAGCCATAAATTAGTTCATATATCCAAAAAATCTATAATAAGGAGACATTACCCCCATAAAAACCATTCTTTATAACGACTAACCAAAATTAAACTGAATTTTAAAGAATTAATATTTAGTATTTCAATACGCTTATTACATGCATAGTTAGTTTTTAAACACAAAATCCTATTTTTTCTATTTTTTATTTTTTATTTTTTCTATTTATTTCTTATTTTTTCTTGTGAGACCACTCTAGCTAGACCAAAATATAAATTATCGTGAATTTGTACATTTGACTATGTTCCCCTGCTAGTACTTAATCAATCATGCAATATTACTGTAACTAGGGCTTACCCCATATGTGAATCACTAGAATTCTCCTGTTTGAAGTGTAACGAATCAATCGGTTTACTCGGTCTTGAGTTATCCATTCAATTTTCAGATCTGTATAAGAAAATCCTTTTTTAATTTAATTCATTAATTAAGGTTACTAAACTGACTAGTATAATATAATAGAATAATAATACATAAATGTGTAATAAAATGCTCACCAGCTTATAACAATTAAGTTTCCCGAACAATTTTTTATATAGCTGAATGCTATCACTTTCCATACTGTTTAACACATAAATGTGTATCTGGAAACAAAGTTCACCTACAGAAATAATGATAATGGACTCATTTAGTATGTATCACTATGATACAATGTGTTTGCAGTGACGTCACGCGCACACGGACGGGACGACGTCATGCGTTAGATACCGTGATGACGTCACGCGTACGAGCGCGCGACGTCGTGCTCGAGTACTTTTAACAACAACGGACGTGTGACTTGTGATTTGCTTTGCTCGCATCAAATGGCTATTCTTTGAAGAAATGCGGAGTCTCACAAAATAACTCAGTAACCCTCAAATGGACTTCAAAATTTAGCAATCAATTTAGACTCTAAAATTAAAATAAAATAAAAAAAATATGAAAAATATATATATAAGAGTTACCTTATGGAATATACCAATTGGGTTTAATTGCGCATTATTAATTTTGGTGTATGATAGAGTGGCCTCACAAATGATGAATATATCATAAGATATTCATGAAAGAGATGTTGCCAATTTATAAAAACACATGCATCTCATGATCATGATTGAGACCATTTACAGTACTCCTAAAGTAACAAATTAACTTGCATTCTTCTTGCCTTAGTTTGAGCCTAAGATTACCACCTCGTTTCCCCATTTTAATCTGTGTTAGTCCAATATACCTTATGTTTTCTTGATTATCTAACTGATGACATTGCTGCCAATGAATTGCTAGAGGTGACTTCGGGTCGATACTTCTTAGACTAGCCAAATGTTCCCTTATTCGAAATCTCAATTGTCGAATGGTGCTACCAATATATAATTTTCCACATGTACAGATGATAGCATAAATAACATAACTGGTTTTGCAATTAATGAATTCCTTAATCTTAATTGTCATTCCATTGATATCAGAAAAAACATCACAATTTACATGTGCATACTTGCACTGATTGCAATTACCACATTTGAAAAAACCCTTCTTTCCTTTTAACCAAGACTCCTTAATATTTTCCTCTTTGATGTTCAAAAAAGACGGACTCAATTTCTGTTTTATAGTATGTGCTCTCTTAAAGGTGAACTTAGGTTTTTCCGTCAGGAAAGGTAGCAGATCCTTATCAAGTCTCAAGATGTCCCAATGTTTGGACACCATTTTGTAGAGATATGATGAATCTTGAGAAAATTGTGTTATTATAGAGATATGTTCACTTGGTTGTTTCTTTACATGTTCACATAAAAGTTCCGCTTGACTACATTCTTTGTACTTTTCAACCGCTTTCTTTATACATCTCAAATTATAACCCCTATCTCTAAATCTGTTCACAAGCAATTTGGTTTCTTCATGGTAATCAATGTCCCTACTACAGTTTCTCCTGGCTCGATAAAATTCCCCCACTGGGATATTCTCTATCGTAGATCTTTGGTGACTACTCTGTGCACAAAGTACAGAGTTTACCTCTGTTGGTTTACGATATGTTTTGGTCCCAAAATGCCCATTGTCAACAAAAATATGTAAGTCAAGAAAATCAATGTTTTCCGAGCTAGCTGAACCAGTAAAACTAATACCAAATTTGTTGTTATTGGTATGTGCCACAAAAGTTTCAAATGATTCAGGTGATCCTTTCCATACAATTAATACATCATCTATAAATCTCTTCCATACTATTAGATTGGTTCTAAACGTTTCTTGTACATAGATGTGTGTTTCCTCATATTGGGCCATAAACAGGTTGGCCAGAGACAGTGCAAATTTTGCACCCATGGCCACCCCTTTGGTCTGTACATAGTATTGCTCGTTAAAGATAAACACATTGTTGTCTAATGTGAATCTCAAAAAACTCTTGAGCATGTCTATATGTTGTATATAAGAGGCAGACGAATTTCCAAAGGTGTAGTCAATTGTCTGAATTGCCAAATCATGATCTATACTAGTATAGAGTGCTGAGACATCTAGCGTAGCTAAAAGGTAATCTGGTTCCCATTTCAAATTTTTAAGAGATTGCAATACATGTCCACTATCTCTAATATAGGATTTCATTTTCAGGACATAAGGTTTTAGGGCTTCATCCAAATAATGTGACATGCCTTCTGTTACCCACCCTATACCACTCATAATAGGTCTAACTGAAAATTGTTCGGGAAACTTAATTGTTATAAGCTGGTGAGCATTTTATTACACATTTATGTATTATTATTCTATTATATTATACTAGTCAGTTTAGTAACCTTAATTAATGAATTAAATTAAAAAAGGATTTTCTTATACAGATCTGAAAATTGAATGGATAACTCAAGACCGAGTAAACCGATTGATTCGTTACACTTCAAACAGGAGAATTCTAGTGATTCACATATGGGGTAAGCCCTAGTTACAGTAATATTGCATGATTGATTAAGTACTAGCAGGGGAACATAGTCAAATGTACAAATTCACGATAATTTATATTTTGGTCTAGCTAGAGTGGTCTCACAAGAAAAAATAAGAAATAAATAGAAAAAATAAAAAATAAAAAATAGAAAAAATAGGATTTTGTGTTTAAAAACTAACTATGCATGTAATAAGCGTATTGAAATACTAAATATTAATTCTTTAAAATTCAGTTTAATTTTGGTTAGTCGTTATAAAGAATGGTTTTTATGGGGGTAATGTCTACTTATTATAGATTTTTTGGATATATGAACTAATTTATGGCTTTTGATTTTTTCTGTGATTTTCTTTCATATCATTTCAAATATTTGACTATGGCAAAAAACCTATCTCATCCTGACCTGAAATGTGGAACTATATGGTATGGTTTTCCATTTATTAATTTTCTTAATTGCTATATATTATTTGACTGTATAATTTCACATAGCCTTGAAAACGACCCAAGGTCGAAACACGTGTCGGCTGTTTTTTCGTTGACAAATTAAAAACATCTTTGTTAGGAATCATTGCACTGATGGACTTTAATTGATGTTGTTTAGATTAAAATTGTTGAGGAATTTTGTTAAAGCACGGGTGTGAGCGCGAGATATCTTCCCGAACCAGTTTTTCAACTTGTATCTTTGTTACAAACTTTGTGGGAAGTTTGAGGGTAAGATATAACTTGCTGCCGACCCTAATTTTAAGAATTTTGGTGGTAAATAGCGCACATGACCCAATAGCGATCCCACAATTGTTGGCATACTGTCCCAGTATGTCTTTCTCCAGTCATTTGTTCAATTGATGATGACCAGTCAATATAGAGCACATCTCCACCCTCAAGTGCATCCTCCTTTACTTTGCGAGTGTCACTGAATTCTTCTAAGTTCACTGTGCAGTCATGTGCATAGTCACCCTCTTGTAAAGCATCAGCGAATAAGGTAGCTGGGATGACAAGCCTGAATCTCACCATCTTGAGAGCTTTGTTAGATAGTAACACCTCATACCCTGAGGCTCTCTGTGTTATCAGTGTGCGCTTTGGTCTTTCCAATATTGCAAAGAGAGCATGCTCCACGTAAAGAGTTGTGCTGCATCCCATGGTAATACTCAAAGATTTGTCCACTGCGAATGCGGCTGCAGCCAATGCTTGTTCACACAGATAGTGTCCTGGCCTTCTGTGTCAGTACTGCGTTCATCACTACTCCGTCAGAGTGTGAGAAGATAAAGAATTCCTTTTGATAGTCTGGGATCCCTAACACTGCAGCTCTGCATATTGCTTCCTCCAGCTCATCATTAAATACCTCAGTCATTTCTGTTGCCCATTGTATTGTGTTCTCCCCATTCTGTGCTTCCTTTAGTGCACTTAGTACGGGCCTAGTGTAAGTGATGTAATCGAATACCCGTGCCGTGCAGTAATTACATAGCCCCAAGAACTGCTGCATTTCTCTGACTTTTGTGGGTTTTGCTGTCCTGCGTATTCCCTCTGCCCTTTCTGGTGTTACTCGTCAGCCATTTTGGGAGATCATTTGCCCAATGTATAATGCTTCTTTCTGGCAATATTGTAGTTTGGCCTTGTCCACCTGTATCCCTTTTCTGCTAGTACTGTCAGCATATGTACTGAGTATGCTTTCCATCAGCTCATTGCCTGGGTCAATTTGGAGGACCCTATTGAATATGGAAGGTGATTCACAGTACCCTTGAGGAAGTTTGGTGTGTTCCACTTCTTATTCCTATATAGAAATAAAGTTAAGTCTGGTGAGTCTGAGTGTAATGGTATAGAGAAAAAGGCATTCTTCAAATCTATGACTGTGAAGTAGGCAGCTTCCATCGAGATGCTGCACAAAAATGTCACTGGATTCGGAACTAAAGGATATTCTGCAATATCGGTAAGATGGAACAAGTCCTGTATAAAATACCATGAACCCCTCTTGCCTTTTTGACAGGGTACACAGCCGTGTTGCATGGTGATTCCGATATTACTAGGATACCCTGCTTCACTAGTGCTGCAATAGTTTCATTGATACCTTTGTCTACCTCTCTTGAAAGTGAGTATTGTTTTACTCGTGGCAAATTGTCTCCTGGCTTCAGCTTTATTTTCACTGCTCCTATCCCTTACAGGATCCCCACATCATAGGGACCTCTGGTCCATAAAATGCTGGGGACCTTTGCCAAATCCTTCTCAAGAAAGGTCAGCTGTGCCTTTAGCGCTATAGTAATTCTCTGTGGTACTTATCTGTAATGAATTTTCACCCAATATGTGATCCTCATTTTGAATACCATCTCGGTATCTGACCTGTTGTCTTTGAATAGCTCTACGTCTGTGAAGGCAGTCAAACTGTACCCTTCAGCTATGGCGATCACTGCTCGCCGTGGTCGCCCAGTGCCATCTATCCTGTACAATGCTATCCAGTCATCCCCCAAAGCTACTGCCTCTAACTCTAGTGGCACTATTGTCCCTTTTTTTCTCATTTAATGGTATCTCTGGCCTAAATAATTACTCATTTGGAACGAGCCACATTTTCAGATGAATCCCCAGAAGCCAGGCTATTATAATTTCAGTTCCATATTGTAACAGCTACTCGTCCACTGACACCCCCATCTGTACCCTTCGTCCCCAGTAAGCTAGAATGTTTTCACCTCGCATTTAGAAGGTGTTTCCCCGGTGTATATCACACTATCCCTTTGTTGGAGAAGTCTGCTAATGATGTCTCTCCTCAGTATGTTTACAGGTGTCTGTCGAGAATAGAGTAGGGGCAAATATAGATAGTGCTCCCCTATATAAAGTGCAGTATCGTCTGTAAAAAGAATCACTTCCGTTGCCCAAGAAAATCCTTGAGCATTCATGACACCACCTGATAAACTATATTTTCCTTCTTGGATGCAGGATTTGGTTGCCCTAGTGTAAAGGAAAAAATCGTGTCACCTATTGTCACCCCTATATGTGGTTCCTCTGCAGAGTTGGTTGTAATCAATAGGATGGAACACATCAAGTCCACCTGTGGGTGTCCTATTGAGGGTATACATTCATTCCGTTCCTCAGAAATGGGTTTCCTCTCACGTACAGTGACCCCTGCCAAGTCCCTAATTTGGTCATGAAGTCTGTGCATGCCGCTGTCCCGTTGTGTGGTTGTACGTTGTTCTGCATCTGTAGTATTTGCTATGCCGTGTATGCGTGTTGTATGTTACCCTTCATCTGTGGCATCAGTGGTGCCTGTGAATACTGTTGCATAGTGATGCCTGCCTCATGGGCTGGTGATTCTGTGGGTATGCATTCGGTGCCTGTCCCTGTTGTGGTGTCTGGTCCTGCATGTAATACTCAATCTGTTCCCCTTGGTATGCTGGCTGGTATTGCATTCACCGATTCTGTTGTGTCCCTCCCCTGCTTCTGCACAACCTTGAGATCTGTCCTATCTGTCCACACACCCAGCATTGGGGTGACTCTCTTTCCTGCCTCTGGAACCCCCCTGGAAAACCCTCTGGGCCTTGTTGCGTTTGTTGCCCATATCCTTAACACCCCCCCCCGGAATCCTCTGTGGTTCTGCTGCATCTGATGCCCGTATCCGCGTCCTCTAGGTGGGCCCCCTCTTCCTCGAAACTCATGCTGTGCATTCCCCTGCCCCATGAAACGTCCTCCCGCGGGTGGTGATGCATACTGCATCTGTGGTGCCCATTGTACTCCCGTGCTCGTCAATAACTTTCCTTTGAATGGCGTCTCTGTACTAACTTTGCATCCTCTTGCTTTCTTTCCTTGCACTCTTTCCTCGCTTTCTCTTGCATTAGTCTACAATAGTGTACTTTCATGAGCTGTTTTTCTGACCAAGACTTTGCCTCCATCCCCACCAATGTCTTCATTTTCCTTTGCACCTGCTCTGGCAATCCTTGGCATAACATGTGGTAGAATAAAGCTATTGTTTTGTCACACAGTTCTCGCGTTTCAAGGCACCAAAGCTCTTGAATTGTCTGAATATGGGGTAAGTGGTCTTTTTCTTCCACCATTTTGCATACCATAAACGCACTAATGTCTGACGTGTCTGGGTACTGTGTCTGTAGAACTTGCCATATGGCTCCTCTGCAGTTAGCAAATGGTGCATCCTGGGTGGTAACTCCTGGGTACCCAGCACTTTTCCATACGTCCTCAGCGGCTTCCGAGAGGATTGCCACAAGTAGCCCCTTTACGTCTCCCACTGCTAATTTCTGTCCTGCTGTCCTCCTTTTCATTTCATATATCCATTTCCTTGCACCCAAGGTTAAGGAGGGTAGCCTACACCTCAAGTTTTCCTTGTCTATGTGTTTCCATGGAATGTTTTGAGGTTGCCTCCCTCCCTTTTCCAGTAAGGACAACTCTGTGAACCCGATCTCCCCATTCGGCCATTGTGCCAGCCTGATCTGCCTATCAGGTCTATAGGCATCTTTAATGTCAGTGCATGCCTTTGCCGGCTCCCCCTTCCTTCACCCTGGAAGATCTCTAAGCCTCTGAACGTAAAGGGTCAGGTCGTCCATACAGCGTGATGCATCTCTGGACTGGTGTGGTCAATTGTCCTTGTCACCCCTAAATCCCCCTATGTCTTTCCCTGCTTCCCAGATCATGCTTCTCTCTTCGCAGTGACCATATCACTGTCCAAATCATCCACGAAGCTTAGACTCCTAGAGGTTGTGTCTTCGCTGAGCTTCCCTTCAATGTCAATCAGGTCCCCGCTACCCTCTGCTCCCGAAGGACGCCACGTCTGTCTAGTCCGATGGAGTGGAAGTCCTGCATTTGTCGTACTGTTTTCTGGCTCAGTTTGCTTACCTCCTCCCACATTTTTGTCTCCCAGGCCCATTGCCCATTGTGTTCTTATGTCTCTTATTGAGCGCTCCTCCTCCTCCTTGAATTTGCGCTCTCTTGCAAGTCACTTTGTTTCACACTTTCTTTGTTCCCTTCTCATTAAAACATGCTTTTTCTTCTCATCTTCTTCCCTTTGCCTCTATATCTCTTCGAGCCGTCTCCTTCTCCTCATCTCTCAGCTCTGCCATTCTTTCTCATCCTCTCATTGCTTGTCCCTAGGTGCTTTCTCACATTCCTCCTCTTCGACCTTCTCCTTTGTTTCTACTTCTTCCATTATCTCCGCCCAGTCTCGCACCTTGCTGCTCCCCTTATGGCACTCCATTTCTTTAGTCACCCCTTCTGATTCTCCAATTGCCTTCCAATCTAGTTTCAGAAGTATCTGGCCTCCTGCCCATTTGTTTGAGGCTATGATGTCTAGCATCTCCTTGGTGCTAGTCTGTTCTACGCTGTGTGCTCTCTTTCCACCGCCTATCTGTCATACCCCTTTCTGCCCCTCTTCCTTGGTGTATGGTGGAGGTTGAAATGTTGGATTTGTGTACCCTTCTGCTGCCTTTAACTCCCATATAGTGTATAACCTGTGTGCTGCTGCTTCAGCTCCTTCTTTCCCATTCTCAGGAGAAAGGTGGGGAGCAGGAGCCGAGGGCGCTGCCCCCAGTGTCTCCTGCTGGCTTCGCATCCATTGACGTCCTCCTGGAATATTCACCAGAGCTCAAATATCACCATACGACTGGCCAACTTCTTCTGTGTCTGTAATGGTTGCTGCACATTTTTGAAGAAACATCCACATTGTGGCCATGGCTTAGTCAATTTACCATTTGTGCTTTTCATCCATTCCATTCTATATTTATAAATGAACTCCTTATATTGGGGAAGGGTCATACGCAAGTGCTCCCCCAAACTCCCTTGATACATTGCTTTATACTTACTTTACCTCAAGTCGAGGCTTTTGACACTCCGTTATTACAAAAGCACAATTACCAGTTTTCAACAATTCTTCTCGAGCCTCTCTTGTTTATTAATTTAATTGTGTGTTTATTTATTTATTTATTTGGTTATTTGTTTATTTATTTGGATTTATTAAGCGCCCAGCGGCCCAGAGGCATGTGGCACTGTTACAGAATATTCAACTTGGTACATGCTATTAACATTAGTTACAGGCAAAAACAGGTGTATTATTACAATAGCATGGGTGTTCCGTGGTTACAGTAGAACATTGTAGGAGGCAGTACAGAATGATACACAGTTTATTTGAACAGCTTTGTTTTTAGCGCTTTTCTGAATGTGAGGAGGGATTCTTCGTTTTTTAGACTGGGCGGAAGTGAGTTGCAAGCTTTAGGGGCTAGGACTTCAAAGCTGGTTCAACTGGCTTTGGCTCTGTTGAATGTTGGGAATGAAAGTTGGTGTGAGTATTTGTTGCTTTTGGGTCTGTGGGTTGGCGCTTGGTGTATTCTCTCTACTAGATAGGCTGGTGGTGTCTGGGTAAGGCATCTGTGTGTGATTGTGAGGGCTTTGAAAGTTATGTGTTCTTTGACCCAGAGCCAGTGGGCATCTTTTCTTGCCTGGGAGATATGTTCTCTCTTAGGGATGCTGAGGGCTGCTCTAAGGACATTGTTTTGTGGGATTTGTAGTCTTTTGATGTTGTTCGTGGAGGTGCCAAGTAGGATGTTGCAGTAATCCAGTTTTGCTCCGATTGTGGCTCTAGCAATGTTTAGGCAGTTCTTAGGTCATAGGTAAGGTTTCACTGCATTTATGATTTTTGAGGTGAGCGCTGCTGAGGATGAAATGGCGCTGACTTGCCTATTCATGGATAGAGTGTAATCCAGGTAGACGCCTAGGGTTTTTACTGCCGCTGAGGAAGTGATAACTGTGTCTTCAATGACGAAGCAGTTATATGAGTCGTCTAGTCTTTTTAGGGCTTCTTTGGGGCCTACCAATACTCCCTGGCCCCAAAACAACCTGTCAGGGGTGCTGCATGCACCGCCTTCTGCAACTCTCCACCTCCTCAGGCACACCCACCAAGCTCATGCATGCGCCTTCCTCACACCGGCAGCAGACAACCTCTTCTGTCAATTTTAAGTTTCTCAACGCCACTTCTACAACTCCTTGTGTTCTCTGAGTCCTATGCATAGACCTATTGGGTGACCACACCAATTCACTAAACAAGGGAGTGCTAAGGATCACTTACAATGCTCACAATGCTAATGTCCCATTATACAAAAATGTACACAACACCAACATGAACCCACATCTGTCTTTCTGCCTCCTCCGAGGGGATACCACTATTTTTCCTGTTCATTCTGTACCTACAGCGTCGCCTTGCAGCTAAAACGCCTCCTCGTGACTTAACCAAACAAACACCTTCTGCTCCCTTTGCTACGCCTTTACATGGGGATACCATCATCCAATTCCTGAGATAAAACTACCAATTCACAGGGAATATAATATGCACATAAATCCTGTCATCTTTGCCCTTAAGTCAATAGTTGAGTTTATTCACCAGAAGCTTTCCCTCTAGATGTGCTTTAACCACAGAAATTACATCTACCTCTGCTCTTTTACTACTATGCTTCGCAATACTCTACACTACTAGTCAATATTCAACAATTCTTCAAAGATACTCAACAATACTCATTATAACCCCAAACCCACCATTCCTTTCCCACTCCCCTTAGTTGCTGTGTGGCTGCGTCAATACTTATATTCTGTGATCCACTGATGCTGTTTGGCTTCTGGCACCCCCAAAGCTGCCACGCCACCCTTCTGGTCTACTGGACTCCTCTCGGACCGCAGGCAGGATATGTCCAAGCTGAGTCCTAATAGCCTTTGAATGGGGGTGCACACCCCGTCGGACTCGGTTCCCACAAGCTTTCCCACAGCCCAACAGCTGCTGCGGCGGAAGAGGCATCTTATGTGGAACGGGCTTAGTCAACCATCCCTCTGCTACCTACTTGTTGGTGAGGACTTGGGGTTACAACGAGCTCACCCATTCAGCTCCCAACCTGCCCCCAGAACAAACAGACGACTCAGCCAAAGGATCATACAGGACATTCAAAAATCTCCAGAGGCACCGCTCCGAAACCTGTGTCAATCCTTTTCGTTGCATTGTGTCATCACAACATGGGCCCTTTCCCGAAAAACCTATCACACTTGCTGGTTGGGTGATCAGAGTGGTATACACTGTGGATTTCCCCTATGCATCTTAATTAATTGGCCATCTCATGTCAGGTGGCTGCCCTACCCCTTCCCCATGAAACAATCTATTGCATTTTTCCAGGCTCACAGTATTACCATTAGTCCCTCCCCCCTGCAATCCATCCCTGGACTTCTGGCCCCTGATTAGCTAGAACTGGTCTCCCCAGGCCTCGGACCCAGCTTTGTTCTCAGCACTCTGAATCCCTCTTTACCTGGGGCTGAAGGCCTACCAGATTTTTACCAGTACCAGTCATGCCTCAAAGGCAGGGTGAGGCAGTAGGGAGAGCACCAGTCTCCACCTCCCCTGTATCTGTCATGTAACAAGTAAAAGGAACTTCTGATAATCACCAATACCTGTACTTTTTTCTTGTTCTAACAAGAGACATGTTTCTCTAATTTCAGGCCTCGGTGTACTAGAAAGCACTGCTGCAGGTGGTATTAACCCCCTTGATTTCACTCCATACTGTTGAGGATGCCACTTTGGATGCTACCTGCCAATTCAGCAGCAGCGGATGGTGAGAACTAACCATCTTCTAATGCTCAGGAACACTGTGTTAACCTAGATTTCCCGGTAAACAAAAGAATAATCCAACAGACTAACCTGAGATCCACTAACCCACGTTTATTTGGGACGGTCATGCCCCAACATGTTTCCATTTATAGCACAAAGTCTCCATGTGTCCATGAGTGCCAACCAGGAAATACCCCTTTTACCATAGCATTATCACACCCACACCAACCATCACCGCTTCGCTGTGAGACAGACAAGGCATTCAAGTCACCACAAATGAAGGTTGGGTTTGTGTTTCTCCGCGATTGCCATTTAAAGATCACATCTTTACAATCGCATTGACAAAAATCACATGTTAAGACCCTTGCCGAGTTCAAGTACAGATTTAATATTAAGGTATAATCCGAACTGAAATAAACCACAGTATCCGACTAAAGCTTAACTGCTCTTGAGCTATCCCACTTAAGGGGATAGCCCTCATCCACTCACTGGTTCATCCAGATATCCTCAAGTGCTGTGTAGAGATATCCTTATTAGTACTGGTGCTTATGGATCCCAATCAGTGTGACTTCTACACCTTGCTTATACCATTCCCACACTCTATGCTTCTGATCATGGTAGAGAACTGGGCAAATGAAAAGATCAGGGATGGGAATTTAAGGGTGGTATCTTGGAGCATTCACAGCCTGGACTGGCCCAAGAAACAGTATTTAAAAGAGACAAGGTGCAATAGCAAACTTATCCAGGTGACACTTCTCTCTGAAGAGGAGATTAAATTGAGACGGAATTGATTTCCTGTTGCTCCTTCCACCCTATGATTTAGGTGTGAGTTGGAAGGTGGAAATAACTATAGATGAGCAGGGCAATGTGTACTTGAGCTGACACCTTAATGTTGATAAGAGGCTGGCATAGCTAGTCAATGTTTATCTACAAAGCATATGCTCCAAAAAGATCTTATATGAGATCCTATGATCCCAATAAATCATGCCACATTTGTCTAGTAATAAGACTTTTTAACTTAGCACATGACATATTAGTGTTTAGTGGTGTGGCCATTCAGCTAGAGCACACCAGTGATAGAAATGTAGGTAGTTCACTATTCACTCCATTGCGCATGACAGGTCATCACATATTAACTACCTTCCCCAATCAAGAAATGTGGCAATTAGCATGACAAAAGTGGAAATTAGCAGTATTCACTTTCCCAACCACCCCTCATTTTAAGTAACCCTTTTCCAGGATCAGGAAAGGAACAGACTGAGAAGATGCTAACTGAATAGTTCTGGTCTCTTAAATCATAATTTTACAAACAAGAAGAAACAGAAATTGCAGAGTTTCTGGAATTCAATAACATTTGCATATGCCATGTTCTAAACTCTATTCTAGGGTGATACCATGGCACAGGTAAAGAAAAGAGAACACAATTTAAAGGAGAAGAATTGTTTCATTAATATCTACCAAAGAGCAAAGGTGGAATAAAAACGGTTTAGAACCAGACCAACAGATTGGGAATCTGGTATGGGAAACAAATTGATAATAAACTGGAAACAAGTGACTACTCCAATAAGATATTAGCAGCACGCAACAACAAATGGATACTGCAAGTCAATGGCCAATTTCTGTGTGAAGAAATTTGCGAATTCTACGGCTCATTGTAATATGATGGTGACTCAAAAATAGTAGCTGAGAAAATCATACTAGATAAACTTTCCCTCTCAAAGCTCAGCCAACAAAGCATTTCAATCTTAAGTAAAAATGATCACTGGAAGACATCTGCAGCACATTTTCCAGCTGCATCTCAGGCAGGCTTCCTGGGTGGTATACCTGTTGCAGTCAATGTGCAGTATAATATGGAAGCAGCATTTGTTCTTTCTGAAGTTTTAAAATATTCCAACGTGAGCTATAACTTACAAAGTGGTAATGAAACAGTGAGTAACCATTTTTTAAAATTTTTGTATTACTTTTTTCAATTGCTATTAAAGACAATTTTTACAAGACTTTTCCTAAAAGAATAATTATTTCGCTAGTTAATCGAGTCAGGTTCCTGGTCATTTTGACTTCAGGTTTTACTGTTACAATGGAGTTCCCTTAGTTTATTAGCTGCTGCCTCATCTGTGGCTGAAATTGTCCACCTGTTGAATAGACCAAAACTCTCAAAAAATCCAACCACCGCTATCAGCCAGGTAGTTTTTTCCCCGCTCATCAGCCTCCTCCAACATTCTTCTTCATCGTAGTATTGTAAATTACTGAATGGTTGACCCAGGTGGAGTGAGTGTGTTGCGATCACCCCCGTACAAATTAGTAGGAGTTGTTTAATGGTTTCTTTCATTTCTGGTTGTAGACAATAGCGGCATGAGCTAGTGTCACAGGGTTTCCTTCTTGTCAGAATTTCTTTTGTATGCAAGATGTTTAAACACATTCTCATAAAGTTTTCGCGTAGTTTCCTGTCTGGGCATTTTGCCAGGTAAGATCTTACTACGTTTACTTTTGTCGTGTTTACAGGAAGGTCTAGAGTCAACTTAGAGCAACCCGCTTCTTCCAGTGTTTGTCTCCAATCTTTTTCAAGTATGCATTTTTAACTTTTTCTGGGTTGCTAATCAACTCTTCTTCGGAGCTGCCAACCCAGTCCAGAAGAGATTTATTCTTGGATGCCCAGGTTAATAACATTTTGCATGATCCTACTGGTATTTCTTTATTGATAGCCATTAGAATATATGGAGTTGACGGCAGCAGTGTTTTTCTGAAAAGCATGACTTCATTCAGAGCCACGATGGAACTTAATGATTGGAGGGTTAATTCTCTCTTTATCAAAGATATCGGCAGTGATTGTGGGAGATTTTAGACCGTCCTCCAGTATACCCCTTGTATCTTGCGCCAGACCTTCGTTAGTAGGCCGGCATAGCTTTTGTGCCATAAGTGAGACTAGGGATAACTTTCATTTTATAGAATGACAAAGTCGGGCACAGTGTGAAACAACCACATTTATTTGCGATGGCCCTGGTCTGAGTAATCATAAGGCGCACTTTTGTCATTAGGCACTCTTGCATCGGGACTTCTTTGCTGTTTCTGCTCAATATAATTCCCAGATACCTGAAATTATTCACAAATTCCAACGACCGACCGTCGATTGTCCAGATGAAGGTCTTAGCTTTCCTCATGTTTTTTTCGAACACCATTATTTTCATTTTCTTCCGATTCATCTGGAAGTTGTTGACTTTTAGGGATGCAGCAAGGTTGGTAATTTGTCTCTGCAAACCAATCGGCGTTTGGTCCATTAAAATTATATTGTCTGTGTAAAGCAGTCTTGATATTTTTTCCTCGCCCAGGGCAGGTGAAAAGGATCAGATTCTGTTCTCATAATCCATGAAATCAGCTATGTAGGCGTTACACAGCGCCGGCGCCAGAGGGCATCCTTGTTTCACTCCCCTTCCTGCTTTAATCCACGAGGATATAAGGCCTGTTCGGTTGAGGTGGACAAACATTGAAGTTCCTGAATATAGAGCGTTTATGAGATTCAAGAACTGAGGTGGAGGACATTTGCGATGTTCACATTTTTCCCACAACAAGGCTCTGTCAACCTGGTCAAAAACCTGAACCAGGTTGATGAACACCATGTAGATTTTAGGTCGGCCTTCAAGAACTTTGGCTCTCAATGAGCTCAGCGCCAGTATATACGCTGTCGTCCCCAGGTTTTTCGCGAAACCCGCTTGGAAGGGATCCGCGGTTTTTGAGGTTATTGTCCATTTCTGTAGGTTATCCAAAATCAGTGAACCAAAGAGTTTCCCTATTGAATCAAGGAAGGTTATCGGTCGGTAGTGGTTAGGATTGTCTCTGGAGCCCTTCTTGAAAATCGGTACCACTATCGCCCTTTTCCATGAGAGCAGAATTGATGCAGTTTTTTAACACTTCCATGATGAAAATTGGCCATGGTTCTGCATGTTTTATTTTAGATAATAATGATGATTGACAAGACAGGGAAAGAACCAGAGACATGTGCTACTAAAAACCTAATCTCCCATTTAAACAGTTATCACTTGATGCTAATAAAAGCATTTGGTTTGCTCCACTTCTTCGTGGCAATGAAGCAGGCTTTTTTGAAAGGACAACATGTTCATGATAACAGAAAACAGTTACACAGCATCGCCCTAATGAATGCTACAGCAGAACACTATGCTTTCCTAGCATGGACACAGAAAAAGCATTTGACAAAGTTAACTGGTGATATGCAAGGTCCTCTCCATAGACATTACATATCCACGTCTTTTAGTCAGCTGTGGTTAGAATTCATACTAAATAACAATGCAACGTGTTCCTAATCTGCTACTGTGGGGAACTCTTCAGAACACAGAGAATGGAAAATGGAGACTCACGAACTAAGCTTGATTGCCTCCCACTCCACTTTCTATCCTGGTATACTTTTTGAAAATCTATACAATTATGAATAGCAAAATAAAAATAGTTACAAAACTAATATTGAACAGGAACAATAAGCAGCAATGAAAGCTTGTACTAGAGCATGTCCTTACTTTGTTTAAAACCAATGAAACACATAGATAGTATAGCATTATAAGCCGAGAGAAGTCATAACCATGGGATGATGACCAAGTTGTGGAAGGATCAATCATTATCTCAAGCAATAATCTCTTGTCCCGAGACCTATAAGGTAATTTTTAGCACCTAATGGTAAAAGCAATATATGTCTGGGAGTTCTGTTTCTGGCGATAAAACATTAGTTAATTAGTAAAGAAAATACAGAAAACATGTTTGCACATTTACTGTGTTTTTAATTTGTAATATTTAAATAAAAAGGATGTCTTTATAAGGTAATGTTTTAATTATTTTTTGTTTATTTGGCTGAATGCAATCAACCTTTCAATTTACAAGTACAGAAAAGACAAAACATCTGACAGAAGATAAAACATAAAAGAAAACAAGGCAACACACCAACATAAAGCAGAATATTCATGTTTACACATAGGTCGAAACTCTTGGAAAGCCTATCCATCAATTATGTGGAAAAAAGGGATAATTTCCTAATGTTGCTCGATAATCAGAAATAACGCCTATATGGACAGTAGTAGCACAACCAAGGTATTCAACAAGATCATCATAACTCAATTTACATCAGTTTAACTGCAACACTTCAAGGAAACTAACTGCTTCAATTCAAAGATAGGTTCGATTGGTGCAAAAGATGTGTTGCTAAAGAACTTCTGAATTAACAACTTTGAAATGTTTACAATGCTTTTTCAGATAAAAAGAACGTTTGTCACAGAGCATTGGACATTCAGTGAGCAAGTGTTTCAAAGACATCATAGGTTGGCCACAGATTACATTTTAATCACAAAAAGTGTGTCTGTGTGAAGGAGACCGACATTTTGCTAGGTAAGGTTCCAAAACGCTGTATTTTTTGTTGTTAAAGGGATTGTTCCTGAAGTCAATGCATGTCAGGCATACTTCTTGCGTTTTAATCCAATCAAATTGGAGTAATTGTTGCTTTGCGCGTGTTGGATTGCCCAGCAAAAGTTCCAATGATATGTCAGCAGCCGCTAGTCTATTTACAATCGTTTTTTTCCATGTGGTTATACACTTATGATTTGATGTGGACACATATGTGGCTAATATGCTTAATAACATATCTGACTTGGGTGCTAGAATGCATTTTCTATATAAGGCACATAATTTCCATGCACATGTGCCATAAAGAGAGATCAGACCCAATTCAAATATGATCATAGCCAGTGGTAAACATTGTGGGAGAATCAACACACTCCTCCAAAACATTCCTTCGATTTTCTGCCAAAAGATTTCTAGGGAAAAGCTTTTAGTTTCCGCACCATTCAAAATCATTGGTACGCCCTTTTGGTTAAAGTAGGTCAACACTGGCACACAAGACAATATGCCATATTTGGCGTGTATAACTCTGGCCTTGGAAATAGCTGTACACATCTTGCTCTCAATATCAGCTATGTATGGGATGTCATGGTCTTGATCATTTAAACCTAGATAAGGATAATGATGCACCATCTCAAGTTTTGTGTCACGTAAGGCCCAACTAAATGATTTACTTACACTCCATGTTTTGCCACAATGCATGACCTTGGTTTTTTCCAAGTTCATTTTCAGCTCATTTTGAACTGCATAAGTGGCTAACTCATTTAGTAACCTCTGGAGACTTTTAGGGGGTTTTGATAATAGCACCAAGTCGTCTGCATCTAGCAGCCACGGTATAAATTGTGTTCCTAACTTTGGTGCATCTGTAATGATGTTTGAAAACCTTTCTTTCAGGTCTGATACAAAGAAATTAAAGATCCCTGAATCGAGAATGCAGCCCTGCTTTAGTCCTCTGTAAGTGTAGATGGGGGCAGTTAGAACTCCCTCCAATGTTAATCGCATCTGTATTGAGTTGTTGGTGTGCAGTGATTAAATTGGGGAGCTGATGGACGAAGGACATTCTGCTTTGCATAATTTGGCCATCATCAATTGTCTAGAGACAGAATCAAAGGCAGAGCAAAAATCCACAAAAGCTAAATAAAGAGGTTGTTTTGGGCAGGTCAATGTGTTTTTATAGTAGTAATAGTCATGAGATTAATTGATGTGCCCAACCCAGCCACAAAGCCTGTCTGAAAGGGGTAAAGGCTGGATCTAATTATCCAGTCCTTAAAGTCCCTCACGATGAAGCGGGCAAATATTTTGCCTGGCGCATCGAGTAGGGCAATAGGTCTGTAGTTGGTGGGAGACTGGCCATTCCGTTTCTTAAAAAATAGTACAATTATGGATTTTAGCCATGACTTTGGAAGAGAATTTGTCTGTAATACATATGCGAAAATGTTATAGAGAATTGCAGCCTTGCTCCTTGAACATGACATTGTTCAAACCATCAGGACCGGGGACTCTCGACCAACTAGATCTTTGGATGTATTACAGGATGTCTTCTTCAGACACTTTTAGATGCACGTTGTTAGGTGTTGTTTTAGTGTGACCAGTGGGGGAAGGACTAGGCAGAGCAAATAGGACTTTGAGGTGATTCACCCATTGTTGTTCTGAGACTCCATTGATCTGAGTCTGCATCACATGATTGGCTCGATTAAGTAAGAACCATATTTGAGCCGAGTTCTTAGAGGTAATAGCCTCCAGCATTGATTCTCCATTCTTTGAAGTAATTGGGCTCTCTGGGCCCTTATCCAATTTTGTATTTACATTGTATTGTCCTCCGTGCGTGCAATCTTTTACTCTGCAAGAGTAGAGAAGTGAGTTTGTTGTCACGATAAACAAAGTTTTTCTATCCTTCAGTTGTTGGTCGTGGGGATGTTTGTTTTTATGGGTTATTCTCGCTGTTGTGGATGAATGGAGGCTAAAGATGTAGGGCAGCTACATAGTGCACTCCCATATAATTGGTATGCTCGTCAGGTAAAGATTGACTTTGGATAACACACTCATTTAGATATTGTAGAGTTGAATCAGACCATCAGAAATGGTTTCTTCCACCATTGAGAGTGAATTTTCAATTAAGGCGCATTCTGAGAGGCAGTGGAGATTCAAGTCTCCCACTAATATGGTATGCGTAATGGAAGGAGTTTGAATAACAAGATCATAAATCATTTGAAGATCTTGAAAGAATGTGTTGGTAGTGATTCCTGCCGGGTTCCAATAGACATTGATAAATTCTTTCACTCTGCCTGCTTAACTAGTTGTATAAATTGATTCGGAGCAGCCCATGGCAGAAATGTCGACCCTGAGCTGATTTTAACTGCAGCCAAGAGACCTGACATAGACCTTCCTCTGCATGATGTTTTGGCTGAATGCAAGATGACCTGATTATCATCTCATATGTCACACGCCGCAGTCTTTGACGTTTATGGAACAGGTGGCGCTTGAGCGGCCATTGACTGTTCCGTCACGCTTCCCGCATATCTCCCAGTGACGGTCTAGCGTTTCAGGACGTGCGGCCGTGTGAAGCCTTTTCTGTGCCTCGCACCCGGAAGCCTGCGCGTTGCAACCCTATCGCGTCAGGCTTCGGGTGAGATGAGACGCTGCTCGAGTTTTTCTCTGCTTCGCTGTGCCTTCGCAACGTTCTTCTCTGCCCGCTCTTCTTTCTGTCTTTTGTTACCGGCCCTCCTATCTTTTCGGCCGGCTTCATTGCCTGCATTTCCTCTCCCCTCCAGGAGTTTATCTTTTCCTCTTCCTCTATATAGTTTTCGTTTTTTCGTTTCTTCTTTTTTATCTCCTTCCGGCTGGCTCTCTCTCTCTTCTTTCAGTTATCAAGTTCTACCCGCCTTCCAACCCGTGCCATCAGAGTGTTTTCCTTCATCTGGGACAGAAGTTACTGCCTTCTGGACACCTCGACCAACATTGCCCAGAGAGGGGTTTTTGTGCCGACTGGCTTTTTTGCCCTTTCCGTTTACTTTGGAAGAGGGGCCCCCCTCCTTGACCTCTAGTCCTCGGTCAGGGTGGCTTCCTTCCGAGGTAGACCCTATCCACTCACAAAAAAAAGGCTCTGTGGCAGAAGAGACAGATCCAAACATCGGACACTGAGACATCAGGTGAGGAGGAGGGTGAGGGGAGAGTCCACGAACCAGGAGTAGCGGCAGAGGATCCTGACACCATAGCAGAGTTTCCGAGAGATGTGATTTTAAAGGGTGACAACATTGTCATTGCTGGAACTCATTCTTCCCTTTGTCTGGAGGAATTCAGAGTAGAGGGATACTGAGTGATCACAAATCCCAAAACAAAAAGATCCATCTTTGCTTTCCAGATGGCATTCAAGACAACTCCTGATTGAATCCACAATCTCGCAATCGATAAGTCTGTCTCCTCAACAAATTTGACTTGATGTACATCTGAGGATGTTATATCCTCAAGACTTGGGATATCTCTAAATATACTAAGGAAACTAGTTCTATTGAAATCATAAGTCATGTAAGGAGGAGGATGACATTTCATGATCAGATGATGGTATTGTTGTTGACAAGATTTGGGATGGCCGTGAAGTTATATCCGACCCTTGATTTTGTTATGTGATTGGACTGGGAGAGTTGGTAAATTTCTCTCTGCATATTGGGATACGTTCATGCTAGGTAACCATTGTTTGGACCGTGCATTACATATTTTCTTGTGTGTGTTTAGATCTTTGGATTCGAAGGAAGGTATTTTATGTTGAGAGGCCAAGTAGAGATCCACTGATATTTGAATCTCCACTTGATTTGGCGACAGAGACATGGTCGTACAAGATGCACTAGCGCTTGTTCTCTGTGGTATTTTGTGTGGGATTTAGAGCACATTCCTCACCTTTATTGCTCAGTAACAGCCAAAAAAGGTTCTTCCAAGGGCTCGTAAACAGAAATAGGTTTTCCTTGTTTACTTACATTGTCTTTTTTTGTTTGTGAAATCTTCATATACTTGTTAACTACCGCCGAGCTAGCTCTCACACTCTGTTTTTTGGGTACAGTAATTGCCTGTATGAACTGCTTTGAGATTGAACTGGGTTGGGATCGTGGAATGGTCATGTTTTTTGTTTTTTTGGCCTATGTAAGGGGTTTGGTGGTTGTTTCTTTTTGGTGTTCATACTTGGGGTGAAAATGGTGTACGATTGTTCAGTCACCTTGGGCAGAGCTTGCGGCGTGTCAAGGATGTTACTGGCTGAGTCGATGTAGTATTGATTAGAGACAAATCAACAGTGTTAACATCACAAGGCCGAGTTATCTGGTCAAAAGAGGGCAAGACACTTCCCTTCAAGTTTGCTCTGTTATTAACAGCTACATTCGGGAGGTCAGACAGAGTACACAAGGATGTATGAAGTCTCATCATGGCTGGGAGCAATTGTGAGGACATCGGGTCCACCTTGTCCGTAGTTTCCAAACTCGCTATCAAGTCATGTTGTAAAAGCTGTGTGAAAAGAGCTGTCTGAGGAGTGATTTTCACATCCAGGATCTCAGGTGGTTTGGACAATGAAATTAGGTACACATTCATAGCTGTCAATATAATGTCAAGAAGTGGGGGATGGGCTGCTGCACACGGGGAATGGGCTGTGATTGTGGGATGCCGACTATTTCGCGAGGTGTTGGGTGAGTAAATGATATGGATAGAGCTATCGAATTGTGCAAAGAATGCCCAAACATTTTTGGAGACTGAGACAGATATCAGTTGGAGGGGGCAAGGTCAGTGGTGCTAAATCTGTTTGTTCTAATGCTGCCATCTGCAATACAGCAGTATCCAAGACCAACCAAACTGAAACGTGAAGCTGCTCTTCACATTGCTGTTGGGCTGCGTGCCACTGCAAAGCATCATTAGGTTCATTTGTTAAATCAAAAATCAGAATATCTTTCTCGTTTGCACATGCTTTCTCAACCACGGCTGTTTCGGGGTTATTCGTTTGATTGGATATCACTTTGCTTGCACCAAACAAACAATTTAAAACAGAATCTGGACTAGGTAACAAGGTTGTGGGTGTGTTGGTGTAGTCTGCAGCTACAAGCAAATCTGGTACTGCAACAGGGCTAACCCCGCAACAGGACGAGTGCCGAGAAGTTGTGGTGAGCTCCGCTACAACAGCTTCACCTGAATTGTGCGAAGATTCTTTCAACTCCTGCGGATGACAAAATTCTGAAATGTCGGATGTGTGATTTATTTTTTTTTGTGTCACTGAATCAGGCTATAGACGATTATTTTGCCACTATTACAGCTGGATAATGGCTGTGAGGCGTTTGCTTCTATTGCATAGTTACCTTGTTGGTAAAGGTATGGTGGACTTGAGAGTGTATAGACCTTTAGACATAGTTAGATTCAGTGCTTACACTGTTAGGGACAACACTAGCTGAAACATAATATGAGAAGATGTAAAAGTGAAAATGAAGGCGAGAGAGACTTGCCTACAAAACTCCAACCCGTCAGACCATACGTCACAGAAGTTTCTGCTCACCGCAAAGCCAAGCAGCTAAGCAGCACTTCCGGGCACTTCCACAGTTGCTACTGAAATAGGATCCTGGGTAGGATGAAATAGGATCCTGGGTAATAAGGGGGAGAGCTTAATGACTTAATGAGCTTAAGAACTTCGCCAAACTTGCACAAAGAATCTAAAATTGTAAAAGTAAAAAGAATATCATTAATCACAATGTAAATCCATTGTCAATGAGCATTCTTGATGAAGAAAAGAGGCTGTTGCAAGAGATTCAGGCGTACCACGGGTAAAGCTTTCCACAAGTATCCAGGCAGCCAGAGATACACACAGCTAAGCTGCACTTCAGGCACTTCCACAGTTGCACGTGTGTGGATGCAAGCACATGCTACTGAAATAGGAGCCTGGGTAATAGGGGGCGGAGCTTAACGCGATGTATTACAGAACATCACCAAACATGCACAAAGAATCACAGGGTAAAGCTTTCCACAACTATCCAGGCAGCCAGAGATCCACAAAGCCAAGCAGCACTTCCGGGGCACTTCCACGATTGTGCGCGTGAACGTTTTTATTGAAAACCTGGATGAACTGAAAGAGTTGCAGCATGCTCCTGCATTAATCCTAATGTAAAAGTGGTTGGTTCACAATAGGAATGTAAAAGCGTTGTTCAATGTTTAACGTTCACCTTGATGCATTAGATTGGATGTTGCCTGTCAAATTTGAAAGTACAGTCAAATTAAAGAATCACCCAGTGAAGGATGGTCTTGATGAAAGAAATCTTGCTGGTAAATTGGAGTGCTGATTCTTGAATGCAAAGTAGTCATAGGCAAACCTGTATGCAAGAAACCCAAACCACCTGCATTTTGGATAATTTGCCAAGGACGTTCCTGAGGTGAACTTTTCAAATTGTTTGATTGCATTGCTTACGGGTGAATACGTGACTTGAACTCCCATTCACTCTGAGGCAGCTTTCTCAGTGGCACAAGTTCATTGCTAAAGGCAGGCTTAAGATATTTAGGGAAGGTTTAATATGCTTAAGTGGAGTGTATTTAGAGTAGTTGTGGAAAGGAAAGGAATGGAGAGGTAGTGAGTGACTCAGTCAGAGAGTGCGATTTAGGGTGATTCTTCCTTATGCAGCACTTCAACTCAGTGCCATCGCCAGGGATGTTCTGTGCAACCCTCAGGGCAGGTTGGGCTAGGGTCATGATTGCCTCATTGTTCATGGAGGTGGCAGCACAGATCTGAGGAGGTGACATGCCAGTCATAGTCCATCTGTTAAAGCAATTAAACAAGACAAGTGCCATTAGTAAACACCTGCAAGCAGGCACTGGTGGTTCTGGGGTCTCGGAGGACAGTTGTTGGAGAGGCATGTTTTCCTTGATTTACTCAGGATGATGCAGCATGTATTTGGGGAAGTGGTGGGTGACACGTCAGCCAATGTTAATTCAAGAAAATATGTTCTAATGCTAAGTAAATTCTTCTAATAGTGCCTTCATGATTACCTTGAATACTTAGGAACATTGATCATTTATTTTGTGAATTCTTTACAAAAACAGCGATTACTGTACACAAACAAGGTTACTATGCATATATTACTGCATTGAATATTAGCATTAATTATCAATATATCACTCCTTAAGGATGTCGGAATATTTGTGTTTATCTTTTTTTTTTGTTGTGAGGAGTTTTGTGCTCCCTTAGATTTGACTCGGGGATTTGTTTATTTTGATTTTTTGTGGCATTTTGGCAGTGAACCTCTGAGTCTGTGCACTGATTTTTACAAGAAATATAATTTGTATATTTATTTCTAATTTTGTGCAACCATATGCATATACATTTATAACTATGTTTTTAGACACACGTGCTCTACTCAGAGTACTGCTAGAAAGTTATATAACAGAAACACACGGGCGAACACAAAATTGCAGAGCACTCAGTCTTGTAAGGTGCAAAAATAACTTTAATCTTATATTCTTGTAAAATCCACATATAAAACATGTTATTTAAAAGATCCAACATGGTCTTACTGAACAGTTTGTTACAGTCCTGCCTTGTCAAAGTGTGCCACGCATTCCATCCCTCACTCAGCGACTTCTTCTGACTAAATTACCAATCATTGTTTGGGGCTGCCTTTTATTTCTTCATTTTGCCAAGTCACATGATGTATGTGGTCACATGACTGATTATAAACTGGCCCAATAGACTAGGTTAACCTGTCGGCCATTCAACTAATGTTGTGTTGGTGCCTGACACCGGGAGGATAGTTCAGGGGCAACGTGCTCGCCTTGGAAGCAAGACGACACGGAGCACTACAAGTTTGATCCCCGGGTCTGCGCTTAGAAAACTCTGGGTATTAAGCGTGTTAAAAACAACCTATCGTCAATGATCAGTATCAAACCTCAAATAAGCCAGCACTAATATATATAACCTTGTCACTTGGCAGAATGTTATTGAAAAAAAAATGTTTAAAACATTATTTCACCCTGTGAGCCACATGGCTCTTAATTTTCTATATGGTCACCACTGCAGTGTAATCCTGCGTGGCACGTGTGAGAAAGTAAATTCCAAAGAAGCCAAAGGTTCGCAACAGAGTGTGCACACTTCTAAAATTGTTTAAATCATGCCCCAGCGGGCTACAATCTGTAAAGTGCATAGTGCTGGAAAAACCCATACTTCAATGTCCTGCCCAAGTGTGCTAAAGCGCAACATTTTTAAACATTTTTAAGTGCTGAGTACTCCATGCCAATATCCAAAGATAAGGGAGGGAACAAATACAATGACATCCTTACAGACCTTGAACAGTAAGGATGTGAAATTAACTATCGTACTCGGCCTAATAACGTTTCAGATAGTGCAAGAGCTAAGACATAGATAAGGAAGGTAGGGGGAGAGAGGGAAGGAAATGGAAACAGACAGGCGACTGCCGTACTAGGCCTGATGACATTTCTGGTAGAGCTGGAGAAAACAAAAGGTTAGGAAGAGGGGTTTGGAAAGGGAGGGGAGGAACAGAACAAGCGACTATCGTACTAGGCCTCACGACATTTCAGATGGTGCTGGAATGGGGGGAACAAGTAAGGGGATGGGGGAGGAGACAGACGAGGTTGCTATCATACTAGGTCCAGGGACAATTCTGATAGAGTAAGTGCATAGAGGAACGTAAGGGGAGGAGAGAAGGAGATAGGAAAAGGGAGAAGGGGAGAGGAGGAGAGAACAGAGAATAAGCAGTCAAAAATAGTGGGGAGAGCAAATACAATTGCAGAAGTCAGTAGTAAAACATAATGTTGCAAGCCAGGATACAAGATGAAGATGTGAACAGCATGATTCAGGGCCACCATGAGAAAGGGTGACACACTGTGAATCAATGATGTCCATAAAAGTCAAATCCAGCATCGCCACAAGACGGTGAAGGTGAAATCAGAATGTATCAGAACAGACTCCTGCAGAAGTAGACTGGAGGGGAGGAGCAGGGTAGAAGAAACAAGCAGGGGGGTACATCACAGTCGGACCAGAGAGGTGGGGATGGCCTGTGGAGACAGAGGGAGTAAACGCACTATTATGGAGTATGGAGTATGGAGTATTATGGAGTATCTATAAAACCTTTGAAGCTGTATGAAAAGGTTAAGAAGCTCTAAAACCATGTTACCAACTATTTTATTCTAGTATACAGAAACATCTTTTAAATCTAACCCCAATAACTAGTCATGGAATTCTAATCTTCTAATAGATGGATGGCCAACTCTTCATCTGAGTCATGCCTTAACGGTTTCTTTGTATTAAATTCAATAATTAATATAGATTCCAACTTGCAGAGTCTACATTCTCTACTGCCCTTTCTAGCCAGATCGGGAACATGCGCTAATGCAAATTATTTCAGTAAAGTTGCATCACTGTTGTGTCTCTCTGCAAAGTGTACTGCCAAAGGATAATTATAATTGTTTGTGTAGAATTGCTCGATAATGCTGCAAAATGAAGATTTTCTATCGGCAAGTGGTCGATCATATGTACACTTTTGCACATGGACACTGGATTGCATATACCACAAACCTGGTTAGGCAGTCAATCTTTTGTGTGATGTGCCACTTTTTGTGCTTTTTGCTGCCATATTCTACCATAGTTTTCTGTTCAACCAATTTACACATTCTAAATTTTTTTACATTTGTCAAAACCTTTCCTAGATGCCACATTCCCTAACCAGTTGATTCATTGAATAACTGTCTTTAACATGCTGGGTGATATTAAGTCTTTCAAAGATTTGGCTTTAGAGAACGCCATGTTTCTGGAGTATAGTCCTAATCTGTTGTGGCTGAAGACTAAATTGGGTGATACATCTTAAACATTCAGTGTCCTTTTTCTTTTCTTTCACCTTTAAAGCTTCCACTTTCCTTTAGTGGTTTTACCATAAACATTGGTGACACTTTGCCTGGAATATTTCCTTTCAAGGAAATGTGCTCCCATATTACTGGCTTCTTGTTGAAAGCCATAGGGGATGCTTTTGATCAGATTCATGGGATGGTGACTTTTACCTTTGGCATTGGATGCAGTAGTTTTCCTGTGTAGTTTACTACAAATCTTATTATTCAGTATAGACAATTCTACATCCAAAAATACCAATCGGTTAGTACTACTGGAAAAAAGTTAACTTCAAATTCAATTTATTGTCAATAATTAGTGAAATATATTCAACTAGTGATTCTTCTGTTTTTTTCCAAATTAGGAACAGATCATCTATATATCTGGGCCAAGATACAATTTACCCCAGATATTCATTAAACTGATCTTACCACACATGTTTCTGTTCCCATCCACCCATGTACAGATTTGTTTATGAGGGGGTATATAGGACCCCATTGCAGTCCCACATTTATGACTGCATAGCTTAGCTTCAAACAAAAACAAATTATGTTCTAGACAAAATTCAAGGAGTGTAATTATGACCTTATTTTGTTGTTAGAAACATATGGAACTTGAATTTTTAAAAAATTCACATGCGTTGTGGTGTGAAAACAGAAATAAAATATCGAGGCTGAGTACCCCAAAAGGAAATACACTGTACACGGGTTACAAAGAAACATACAAAGTACTTTATTCTCTACTGAATTCAATTACAAAAACAATGCAAAGTCAGATAGCTATTGGCCCTCAGTACAACACAACCAACTCCAGCGTGGTTCAGTGTGTTCAGTGAGAGACGCTGTACATTAGAATGCATTCGCTTTTTATACATTTTGTGGGCACTATGTCCAGCCCCGCTTCGGGTTAATATTCTACTTTATACATCACCAATTCTAGGGTTCGTGCCGAGTCTCAAATAACCGCATATAACTGGTTTGTCTTTAATACATGTAACAACAAGCGTATGCATTACCTGTGTATTCTAAAGTTTCGAATGCAGGCCTTGTTAAACATAAATACAATGTAGTAAAACAGGTGTTCTTCGTTCAGTATCTAAACACATTATCTCAATATATGCTCGTGGATTAGTTTCATCGCACGAGTGATCCCTTTACACATAGGTCAACGAAGGACGAGGTCTCCGTTCGTGACCTCAACAAGTGGCCTGCAGGCAGATTACACATTAGTTATGTACAGAAGTCAAGACGGCCATGTTGTATTTTGCAATGACATCGTCCACCATTTTAGCTCACAGGGTGACTTTTTCACAACAAATCCTAAAATGGCGGTTTGACCTAAAATGGCGGCCTACATAGATTAAAGGTCAGGACCTTGCAACACAGATTTCTCTTGCAAGCGACTTTCGAGCAGCTTGGCATAGGCCAATATTAAATATATTTTTTTACAATAGGAGGCACAATATACTTTCTATTCCGACAGTGGCCATTTTGTTTAATATCGACGTGTACAGGGATACTACATCTATAGTGACTAAGATGTATTCTGAATCCCAATATATTGTCTGAATTTTACTCAGCAGATCTGTAGTATCCCTGACATAAGAGTTAAGATCTTTCACAAATGATTGAAGGAAAATGTCCAAGTATTTTGAAATAATTTCCAAGAAAGAGCCTCTTGAGGAAACTCTTGGTCTCCATGGTCGTGTAACAGTGCTTTTATGTATCTTAGGTATATAATATACAATTGGTGTAACAGGAAAATCTTTTGTCATGAGAACCTTCATCTGGTTCCAATATGCTCCTGATTTTAAATGAATGAATGATATCATCCAATGCAACTTTCATACTCGTAAGGATATCATTGGGTACTTGTTCATAACATGCAACATCGTTCAGTTGTTTGTTTGCTTCTGAAAGGTATTTAGTTCTTGGCCAGACAAACACTCATCTTCCTTTATCTGCCTGCCCGATGACTATCGATGTGTAATGTTTTAAACTTGAGAGAGCCTTCTTTTGTTCATTATTCAAAATGGAGCAGTTGGAATCTGTTTTTTTCTTCCAGGCTTTTTTTGTCCATTTTATACCTTTTACATTGTCTACACCATGGAACCTGCCCACATGCCAAAGTTCAGGTTTACAGCATGTTGGGAAGTATGCTGAACATTTCGAACATGCACACACACATATCCAAGCATTGCAGACTGCTTAAAAAAAAAAAAGCTTAAAGTCTTTGGGGGAAAATGTATACTTTATACTTTTTACATTGTCTACACCATGGAACTTACCCACATGCAACATTTTAGGTTTTTAGCATGTTGGTATGTTGAACATTTCCAAAAGACACACACACATAGCCCCAAATGTCCCTTTATTTATATATAGATAGATGGATCCATGTGATTATTCTGCATTTTAAAGGCCGCACAACAAAAAGACAGACTTTTTTTGGCCTATTTTCTGTGGCCTTTAAAACACAGGGTAATCACTATTTTGGGGGTTTTCACCCCCTAAGCCTCCCTTACCACTGTCACAACACAGAAACAGACACGCACATGCACTCGCTCACCCTCCCCTTCACTCCAGCAAACAAAATCAAAAACAAATACACCAAAACGCACGCAGACACACACTTTCTCCCCATCCCCCTCCCCACTAAAACACACACAGCATACACACAGACACACAAACACCTCATAACCGCTACCCTTCCCTCCTGCCTGTCAGCCCCTGTGCGCCACTTTAAATCAGGCTTTTTTATTTTCGTGCAAATGAAAGAGACATGTTCACTCCATACGAGATAGATAGATGACAAACTCTCCTTAAACTGACTGACCAAACTCAAACTAAACAAACCACCAGAGAGGGCCCTAATTGGCCAGATGAATCGAACCAATAACCTACTATATTTCACGAGATGCACTGCAACTAAATGGACAATAAATAATTGCATAAGGCCCAGAAGCTTGCTGCAAGTTTCTTGAGTATTCATCAGTGCTAACAACCCACCCTGTTCTTCTGGTAGGGATGCATCTTTCCTAAAAGGTTAATCCACTACCTCAGGTCACTTTCTGGGGAGCTTGTCCAGTCCTAAGGTAGAATGAGGCTTTCTGTTGTTTCCCTGGCTACGTCTGAAGTCACAATACTTTTAAGGTTGTCAATATCAATAGTCACTGACTGCCTTCGCATCATTTTGATTGGCTGAGAGGAGGTAAGATATGTCCTGGATGTGCCAATAATACAGGAATAAAAGGCAGAGAAGTGGGTGGAAATGTGGTCAGTCGTGGTCACTAGCAGCGAGTCTGCTACTTTCATCCTGAGAGGCGGGTTCAAATCCAGTCCCTTGAGAGACATCTACAAAACCCCATTTCCAGCACGGAGCACGCGCAGAGAAATGGGTGGAAAAGTGTTCAGTCGGGGTCCATCGGGTGACAGAGCAAGGCGCACCACCCAGCTGACCAACATTGGATAACTTCTTGAAACCTGTTGAGCCATGAGAACATTCACTAAGATAGAGGCACGGCCGTCCGAGTGCAGGCTGAAGCCTGGTTTGCCCTTGAACATTGCGGGGTCAGTGAGAGAAAAGAACCCAGTCCCCCCATCCCCTCGTACACTAGATATGGTGGGGAGATCCTCCAGGGTAACCACCGGCAACCTACCCCAAGAGGAAGATGAAGTGCGCCGCTTAAGGAGCTCACGTTGGGGCCAAGACGGCGAGAAACTGCAGACTATGCATGTACACTCGCCGCCGGACATTATGGAGGAAATCGAAATTAATGATGCCCACACATCACATAAACAAATAGTCGGGCCAACCAAAGATCAGGCTCAAGATGATCAATATATGTCACACAATATTGTAAAGAAGGGTTCAGACATGCAAACTAAACTTACTGCTTGTAACGGACACCTTGGTGTACAACGACCAGGAAGCCCGGCCTCGGGCGGCATCGCGTGGCCCACGAACGGAAGACTGTAGCCCAATAACCCGCGCAGCTCTGGTTGTCTTGTGGGCGGCCTCCAGGGGGGGGGCACGGCCAGACAGCACGAGCAGAGAGGATTGGAGACTGCTAAAAGGCCGCAAGCAGACACGTACGACAGTTGCGCGGATGGCGAGGAACACGGTCAGCGCTGCCTGGAGACAGCAGCGAGGCACCCATGCGAAAGTTCGGCGTAGCGGAACACACGCCCTGTGTTTGCTCGCGATCACATACCGGCGCTGTTGGTCACGTGGCTGTGAGCAGCACGCCATCTGGTGCTGAGAGAGGGTATACTCACCCTGAGACACGGCCACCACAAGCGATTACCAAGGCATTAATTCACACACTACCTGAAAATGAACACGCACTGTTAGAATCAGACAAGGAAAAAGCCTCAATCACAATACCTCCTAAAAAAACTGAACTTAATCTGAAAACTGAAAAAACAGTCAAGTACAAAACTCAGCACAAGATGAAATAAATAACAAAACTAATTTAAAAAAACCTAATGCAAAACAACCTAAGGGAAACTTCAAAGGCATTGCAGGAAAAGCTGTCGTGGCCCCAAAAGGCAAACAAGGCAGTGGCACCTCTAGAATATCTGGTTCAGCAAAACCGACCACAATGCGTATTTTGACTGAGTTTTTTCAGTCCCAAATGTCTTCTAGGCATAAGGACTTTAAGGAACTCTCTGATACCGAAATGCTGGCAGCCGTGAAAGAAAATTTCCCCTGTGCAAAACAAACAAGGTTGGATTTGCCTACAAATATGGAGCAACCACATATGGAAATCATAATTTATATGACCCACGCCCAGCCTTCAGAGTGCAGAAAATAAAGCCAAAGTCCAGACTAGATGAAAGACAATCCAGACAGTGAAGAGTCACTGAAAGAATCTACTCCTATGCCTTTAGCGATCATACAACACACCCCACAGAAAATAATGTTTTTTGTGGGAGTGACGGCTAGAGCACATAAAGAAAAGGTTAGCGAAAGTAGAACTAAAGTCACAACGGAAGAACAATTGTGTGGTGGACTTTAAAGACAACAGGATGCTTCAATGGGTTGTAACTGTCTTTATTACAAGACAAACAGGTGAACGTTAACTTGTCCTCATGCAAGGCAGGGGAACTACTCACAGTTCAGTTCAGGGCCTCCCAGTTACTTCACTAGGGGCAAGGTGTGCACATGGATGGCATGCTGCCAGCTTCCAGGGACCCCATGTGGCCTCCTGTGGTTTTGGACTTATGCCCTGGAAGTTGGGCTGTGTAGGCTCTCGAAGGCCTCAGTTTTGATGGCTCCTTATCAGGAGCAGCGCTGTAGGTCGACCGCTTGGTCTGGTGCTTCGCCAACATTCACGGGAACATTCTCTCGTGGAGCGCGGGTCCGCGAGATCTCGTTATGCCGAGATCTCACGAGACTGCGCTCTCATGATCACATGATGTCACCACACACCTCCTTTACTGGGAAAAGGATGGATGTTTATTCCATGACAAAGTCTGCAAACTTGCTGGGTTTCCTTTTCTCTCTCTGAGGTCTACTTTGATCTGGACACAGGGCAGGACTACGGGAACACTCTTGAAGCGGTGCGGGTGATTTGGGTTCTCCTTGTCTTGCTCTTCGCTGTGACTCCCTGAGTGGAGTTGGGGAGTTGGCGCTTGAAAACTCATTGCCATAGTGTGACTCCGAGGCATCTCTTCCTGACTGGCAAGGCTTTTCGGATGGCTCCTGGTGGTCTTGATCTTCTCCGGTTTCCCAGTGTGGCTGTTCAATAGATTCTTTCCTGCAGTACATGGCCACGCTTTTTAGATTCCATTTCCTTCCGTCGCTGGTGCAAATGTGGTTTGACCGTTTCTCCAGCAGTGCTATGGGACTGCTGTATCTGGAGCCGGTAGAAGTGTCTTTGTGGGGGAGGCGTATTTTTACTAGGTCGCCTTTGTTAACTGCTGTGTGGCGAGCGGCTTGATGCATGTCCCCTTGAGCCTTCATGGCTTCTTTGTTACACTGCATGCGGAAAACTACGTCTTCCATGTCCACGTCTTCATAAGCTCTCACTTGATGGAGCCAAGGTGGTACCAGTGTGGATGCTGCCCTTCTCCCCCTTAGCAAATGGAATGGTGAAACACTGGTGATGGCGTTGGGGGTGATGCAGTGGGCTGCAACAGCTTCCTTGACAGTCTTGTACGGGTCTAGGCCCGAGGCATGCGCCAGTTGCAGCGCCCCTTTGATGAAGCGGTTTGCCTGCTCGACCAGGCCATTGGCCTGTGGGTGGTAGAGACTTGCTCTCCGCTGTCGAATGTTGTTGAGTTTGAGGAACTTCTCCATTTCTCGAGAGACCATCTGGACTCCATTGTCCATCACAATTTCATCGGGGAGGCCTTCTCGCTGGAATATGGCGGTGAGCGCTTCGATGTCTGTGCTTGTGGTGATGTCTGAGGTGAAGTCAACTTCGACCCATTTGGAGAAATAGTCGACCGTGACTATCCCGTATTTGTGTTCTGGGGGCATGCTGTCCAGAGGCCCGATGAAATCCAACCCTAGTTTGCGCCACACCCCTTTGGGGACTTCGGTGGGCAGCATGGGGGCTTGTCTCACGGCTAGGCGCTTGCCACCGTTGGTGCATTCATGGCACCTTTTCAAACATTTGTCGTATGTCCTGGTCCATGCCTGGCCACCAGTAGGCATTGCGTATCCTGCGTCTGGTCATGTTGCATCCCAGATGGCCTGAGTGTGCTCTGCACAGTATCACTTTGCGAATTCCGCTGGGCGGAATCACTTGGTCACCTCTGAGAATGAGACCGTTCATGGTGGTGATTTCCTCGTTCACCTTCCAGTAAGGACGAAGGCCTTCAGGGATTGCTCTTTCGTCAGGCCACCCATCGCGGACCCAGGCTGCTACGTGCCGTAGAGCATCATCCTGCTCGAACTCCTCCTGTCAGTGGCGCTCACTCAGGTCCATGTACTCGCCGTTCCTCAAGTCACTGATAGAGGCTACGACACATTCATCTTCCAAGAATGTGGTTCTAGGGGCGCTTTGGTTCAGGAGCCTGGACATGCAGTCCGCTTGTGCGTTTTTCCAGCCCGCAATGTGGGCTATCTCATATGTATATTCTTGAAGTTTTGCGGCAATCCTGGCCAGTCTCGGGGTGGCAGTCCTGGTGCTGCCCGGGCTCAACATGCGAATGAGGGGTTTGTGGTCGGTGACCAGCCTAAATTTCGTGCCCCAAAAATAAGATCTGAAGTAGTCAGCGGCCCAGGTGCATGCCAACATTTCTTTCTCAACGGTGGAGTAATTCTTCTCCGATGATGATAGGTCTTTTGATGCAAACGCCACGATATTTTCAGTGTCTCCCTTCTTCTGGGTCAGGGTGGCCCCCAGCCCGTATGCGCTGGCGTCCGTAGTAATGCAGGTGTCCCATTTGGGGTTGAACGGTTTCAGGCATGGTGCATGTAGAATTCTCCTTTTGATTTCAACGAAGGCTTAATTTTGCTCTGGCCCCCAGGAGTAGGCTGCCCCCTTCTTCAGAAGCTCCCTCATGGGGGACGTGGTTTCGGAGAACCTTGGGACGAATTTTGCATAGTACTCAGCTAGGCCCAGGAACAAGCGTAGTTCTTCTCTGGGCATCGGGCCGGGGCATCTGTTATGGCCTCCATGAGGTTCTTCTTGGGGCTGACCCCTTCGCTTGAGATGCAGTACCCAAGGTATTCTACCTTGCTCACTCCAAAAATGCATTTTCTGTGGCGTAAATGAACGCCCGCCTCTTGAAGCTTGCTCAGGACTGCTCTGAGTGCTTTGTCATGGTCTCCTTGTCCTTGGCATTCACAAGAATGTCATCCTGAAAGAATGAAACATTTGTGAGTCCTTTAAGTAGAGAGTTCATCATCCTCTGGAATGCGGACGCTGCCAAAGACAACCCAAATGGCATGCAGGTATATTGAAAGGTGCCGAAAGGAGTGATTAACGCTGTCAGGGGGCGTGAAGATTTGTGTAGAGGAATCTGGTGATAGGCGTCACGCATGTCCAGCTTCGAGAAGATTGCCGCCTCTTTCATCATGAGAACAATTTTGCTGATGCTGGGGAGCGGAAAGCTATCTGTAACAACCTCTAGATTCAGGCTTCTCAGGTCGATGCATATCCTGAGGTCGTTGCTGGATTTCTTTTTGACTAAAACCACTGGACTCAGCCACTCGGAGGATTCCACGGTCTCGATGGTTCCTTCTTCGACCATTTTCCGAAGGTGGGCATCTGATGCACGTCTTGCCGTGGCAGGTACAGCCCTGACTTTGTGTTTAACAGGCACCGCATTGGGTTTCAGGCGAATCTTGTGGACAAAGTTTCTCACTTTCCCCGGGTTCTCGGAAAACAGGTTAGGGAAAATCTCCTTGAAATTTTGCCCTGCTCCTGAGGAGACCATGAGTACCTGTTCTGGAGTGCTGGGATCTAGTTTAATACTGAGTCTGTGTTGATCGTCCCATCTCACCACGGTTGGGCCTTTGGGTGAGAAGTACACTTTGGTGGTGGTAGACCTCCATTTGAATTCGATCTGTGCTCCGATGTAGCCTAGGAGGTTGACGGTTGCACCTCCGAAAACCGTTGGTTTTTGCCTTGTCGTCCTGATTTCTACTTGTGCTTGTCCCATCATCTCCTTATACGTGTTGATGGGAAGGATTGTGAGGTCAGATCCCGAATCTGCCATGACACGTATTTCCATTCCGTCCACTTTAATGGTGCAGTGGGGCTTTTCCCTCTTGGCATGGGGGGCGTTGACCATGACGACCATGGGTCTGTCCTGTAGCTCATCATCATCGCTTGAGGTGCAGTCGCCATCGACGCGGGAAATGGTTGTCTCCCGCCACGCACATGCCGGGGGCCACGTGACCAATGCGTCCGCACTTGGAGCACTCCTTATTCCTGGCAGGGCAGTCGCGATCATTCGCCATGTGCTTGGTGCTGGCGCATCTATAGCATTTCGGCACGTCCTTTTGCCTGGGGCCTTCGTCTCTGGGGCTGTCGCGGGACTGCCTGTCTCTGCGCCCTCTCCGTTGTAGCGCTGCACGTTTGGGTACGGGCAGGTGTCTTCCCGCCTCTTTGCGCCTGCTGGAGGTTTCTTCCTCCACCCTGGCAATTTGGGTGGCCTTGTCAAGGGTGATTTCTTTTTCTTGGATGAACTTGTCCTGCACTTTCCTGGAGTTAGTGTGAACGATGAGCATGTCACAGATAACTTGTTCTGCGTTTTTCGCCAAAGGTGCAAAGAGAAGCCAGCTCCCTCATCCTGGTGATGTAGTCATCCACGGGTTCGCTCCCTTCCTGTTTACGGGTGTAGAACCTCAGCCTGTGTAGCACCACGTTCTCCTTATTGGTGAACCTCTTCACAATGCGACGAGTCGCCTCTTTGTAGACGTTGTTGTCGTCGTCGACCACTGGTATGGCTGTTAAGCTGGCAAAAATGCGCTGACCATTGCGTTCAGCAGCATCGCCTTCTTCCTGGTGGGGGCATATCCCGTGCCGCCCACAGCCTCCAGATACGTGGAGAAAAGGGGCTCCCACTACATCCACGGAACTGCCGGGGTCCCTGGTGAGGGGAGAAACACAGGGGGCGGGGTGGCGCCTTGCATGGTGGGCCCGTGGGTCTTTTGGTATCCTCGTCAACCAATTATATGGTGGCCTTTAAAGACAACAGGATGCTTCAATGGGTTCTAACTGTCTTTATTACAAGACAAACAGGTGAACATTAACTTGTCCTCATGCAAGGCAGGGGAACTACTCATAGTTCAGTTCAGGGCGTCCCAGTTACTTCACTGGGGGCAAGGTGTGCACAGGGATGGCACGCTGCAAGCCTTCAGTGCCCCATGTGGCGTCCTGTGGCTTTGGACTTATGCCCTGGAAGCTGGGCTGTGTAGGCTCTTCAAGGCCTCAGTTTGGATGGCTCCTTATCAGGAGCAGCGCTGTAGGTCGACCGCTTGTTCTGGCGCTCCGCCAACATTCACGGGAACGTTCTCTCGCGGAGCGCGGGTCCGCGAGATCTTGTTATGCCGAGATCTTGTGAGACCGCGCTCCCGCGATCACGTGATGTCCCCACAAATTGACTCCAGAAGCTAAAAGGCATGTAGAAACAAGCGGACGGCAACATGGAATCCACACTTGAGAAGAGTAGGCAAGAGCTGCACAGTGAAACGTCTCCAATCCGACTGGAACAAGACCTAGTCACCAGCAAGAAAAGGCTGAAATCGGCTTAGTGAAGGATTGCTAGCGCTGGCACCATCCAGAGGCACATCATCACCAGATAATAGAGTGCCACGGGTTGGCGACAAACCAGCAACCTCCCTGTCATGTGAACTAGGGAAATTAATGAACACACGTCTACAACGAAGAAGCTCATTTGAATCACGCTCTAACGCGGCATCTCACAAAGCTCACTTTACAAGCGACATGTTTGCAACCTCAAGCAAAAGAAGTTGCTGCACAAACACTGGTACCAACCCCTGAGATGCCTTCTAAAAAAAACGGTTATGTTATTGATTATGTCTGCAATCACAATAGCGCTTGCTCCGTTCTGTAAACTATATGAGTCAATCAATTTCACATTGCAAGACCATTCATCGATTCAAGCAATGATGCTCTCCAAACTGACTTACTTAGAGGGATACATATCAGCCAGAGAGGGAAGAGAAACCCAGATAAAACGTCAGAACAACTTGTAAACCAATTGATGGCAAAAATAACATCAGTCTCTTTGAATCTCGAAACAAAACACATTGCTGAGAAGAAGGAAAACTATACCAAAGACATAAGTGCACAAACAGTAACCATCATTGACCTAACAACTAAAACTTACATAACACAAGACAAGGAGAAAAAAGTCAAAGAGAGTCTCAGTCAAATCACGAAAAGTGATGTCATTGATGCGGGTACAAAAAAAGTCATAGTTCTGTTGGTTGTAGAAAAATCGACTGCTAAAACTGCAACCGCGCCTGCAGTCATTATTGACCCTGAAGTATCATATTCCATATTTGACAAACCTAAGCAAAGATCGATTGTGACCTTTGAAAACCATCACGCCATGGATCAGGATATGACTGCTCACCTAAAAGATGCAAAAAGCTCTCAAAATAGACCAACAGCATCCAAGCTAACGCAAAAAAATGGTGCCATTCACAGCAGAATGAATTCAGATTTTGAGAACCTACAGAGAATAATAGCGGCACCAGACAAAAATAAAAGACCGGTATCTCCAAAGTCGGGCGACGATTTTCTTAACAACGACCCATTGATGAATATAAGTGTGCATTCAACAGGCGAAACACCTCTCCCATCTATCGAATTGGATGATAGCCACTCAGAAGAAGTAGCAACTACTGAGATGGCAGAACAAAGATCTAGAAAAGGAAGCAAATCCAAACATATGATGACATGGGAAGACAAATCTGACCTTATATCGAGTGCGTCCGACCACAACCCTGAAAGACAATTCTTAGCCCTGGAGCAGAGACGCAAAAGAATATCACAAACAGCAAATTGGAAACAAAAATGATGGAACACACGAAAAATGGAATCTCCGATGGATACTCGCGCTTAAAAAACAAAAGGAACAAGCAATCGACTGCAGGTAAAATAGCCACGGCAAGAAACCAGACAAAATCAAATGATTCAACAAAACGAAAATTGGCAAACACAGCTCATTCCCCGAATGAATTAAGGCCGAAGGACACACACAAACGTCACTATAGATCTAGAACAGAGGTCTACAATTCAAGAAACTCACGAGCACAGGAAGCAAAATGGACTTTCAAAATGGAGCAAAGATCGAGCAATTAGGTGGATCTAACTCTGAATAGAACAGCCGTCCTGGGGATTTTACATCACAACACAAATTTCTGGGCAATAAAATCAGATGATCTGCTCATTGTCGAACCATGACATGATCAACATAGAGCCTGCACACTTTTGTACATTGGCTCATCGACTGTCCAAAAACTCCTATGTAATGGAACATCCGAAATACAAAAAATAGGATTTGACATATTTGAAATAACATTGCACGACCATTGATCGCGCAGTGTGCGTAAACCTACCCGACAAATGGATAAGAGTGCACCTAGTACAAAAGAGCACTGTGATGCAAAGAACCAATAGAAAACGTCAATGCACACATCTACGCATGTAGAACTAAACAGAGAAGAATGGGAAGAAAGGCATAACACAGTGCATGAACAGATATACAAGAAAAAATAGTACTTCGGCCATTAACAGGCGGGAGTCAGAGACTCTTGAAAATAAGCAACTCAACAATGAAAAAATCAGAAGAAACCAGATGAAAAAGCATGAACGACAACTAGAACTATCACTCAAGAAGTACAGACTAATGACTCGTTGGGAATAGTAAGTAAACCTGAAAACAAACACGGCATTTGGTCTTGGTTACCAAAGATGCTCTCTTCTCACTTGAATAAATAGCAATGCGAGGCTGAAGGTCTTCAGTCAACTTTGAAACTCTGCTCGTGGAACATAAGAGGTCATTCCCATCTAACAGTCCCAGGTGATGTAAGTTTAGTAGCATACAACATCATATGTCTGCAGGAGACATGGCTTGTACACCAACCATCCCTAGAGGGGTACGAAATCATGATTGCTCCGGCAGCCAAAGGCCACCTAGGTCGCCCCTCCTCAGGCATCCTGACAGCTTGTTGAAATGGCCCGTGGTCTGACCTTGGACAAAATTTTGATTGCCAATCAATCTGTATTGGCCGTTACGGCAACTTGGGAACAAAAGTCCGATCTAACTGAAATTACCACTAGAAAGACACTAGTGATTATCAACACTTACTGGAACCCTGCAGCCATTGACGCAGCAAAAATGTATCACAATGCTGGAGCAGCTCATCAATGAGACATTGGAAACACTTATGTCACCCTACCTACTAATCTGTGGCAATTTAAATGCATCATGTCAAATGGAAAAGCTTAAGCAGGAAAAATCCAAGATATCACCGGTGGAGGGCCGAGGGAAAGCATGGCTAGTGATGACACAGTCAAGAGAGCTTCACAATTTGGACACAGTCTTCACGCAACAAAACAGACTCCCGACATGGGAACGCGCTGATGCGAGCGCAACTATCGATTACATTTTAGTCGCAAAACCATTCCTGCAGCTGACAACAACTTTTGAGGTATTGTAAACTAGTGCCAGCGATCACAATCTGCTGAAAATGTGCTGGACAATCCCCTTTAAGAAAAAGGAAAAGATGACCATGTAAATCGAGGCCAACACACAAGGCACACAAATCAAATTAAGTGTAAACGCAATTAAAGAGTTGACCTCAAAATACAAGGCAAATGGGCAGAACAATGAAGAGAAGACCGTTGACTATTAACCGCTGCTGATGTCACACAAACAGCAATCAAAAAGCAGGAAGTCCTCTCAAAAATCATGCCTACAACAAAGATCTGGTTGAAAAGAGATGGAAGTTTAGAAAAGACAAAAGAATCTCTCAGTCCCTACCAACGTTAAAGGCTGCCATCAAAATCAAGGAAGTAACAAGAGCATACAAGGCATGGGTCAGATTCCATCACAAGAAGCTCTATCAACAAGACGAGGAAGCAATTGCCAAAATCTTAAGCACACATAATGCAAGAGACTTCTGGGCCCTGTTGAGATCCATTGATACGCCAATGACCGACTCAATACCCAACAACATCGGGCAACACACCAGGGAATCCCATTACAATCCTGTATTCCATTCCATCTGCGAGGTGCGTAAAAAGGTCGTTCTAGATGACAGTCCTGCGTGGATTATGCTTGGAGATACTGAAGACATTCTAAAAGTAATCAAGAAGCTAAAAATCTCTAGGGCCCCGGGGCCAGATGGAATCACAAACTTTGAGCTTAAAATGCATCCTTCATAATGGGCAGCTCTCCTCAGCATAATCTTTCAAAGATGTGCAGATACAAAGACTCTTCCACCATCGTGGACGTCAGCGATTGTGATCCCAATCTATAAAAAAGGGAATAAGAGTGATCCCTATAACTTTCGCCCCATTGCATTGCTCGACGCCATCGGGAAAGTGTTTAGAACTTTACTGATGAAAAAATTCCAAAGATGGGCAGCATCGGCAAAGTGTAACGATCCTCTTCATGCTGGTTTAAAAAAAAAAACGCTGAGAATGCAGGTATCATTCTCTTGCACAGCATCTTGAAGAGCAAAGCTCTACAATATGGCCATTGTCTTTGTGTTGTTTTAATCGACTTCACACAGGCGTTTCATCGTGTGGAAAGACACCGCCTCTGGCAGAAACTTCTAGATTGGAATTGTTCAAAGGAAATCTTAGCACCCATACAAGCACTTCACACAGAAACAACAATGAGAGTTTGTCTGAACCGACAAGGGGATTTATCAGCTGAGATCCCGACTTCACGTGCGTTCAAGCAAGGATGCCCGCTTGCAGCATCTCTCTTCCTAGCTTACATAGGAGATTTACAGAACACAAAAGTGACAGTACGAGCATTTCCTCCAAAAATCGGAGGCGAAACGATCTTGTGCCTCCTATATGCCAATGATCTTACACTGTTTGACCTAACGCCTATCGGTTTACAGTGGCAACTGCACTCTGTACTCTCCTATATGCAAGAAAATCACCTGGAGATTAACAAAGATAAAACAAAGGTTATGCTACTCCAAAAATTAACCAGAAAAACAACATAAACAAATGGCTCCTGGCTGAAACCGAAATAGAGACAGTCCAGAGCTTTAAATATCTAGGAGTCACACTGGCCAGCTTTAAACGCGATATGGCAATGCAAGTGACTCTACAAGGCAAAATCAAAAAACTGGTGGCACAGGCAAATGTGATAGACAAAAAATGTGGCTGATACTCATTAATCCCCACTATCAACTTTTACAAAAGGAAGGTTTTCCCCTCTGTGATGTACGGGGCAGAGGCTATGCCTGCAATTCCGAGCGATTTCTGACCCAAACTTGAAGATGCCTTTTGGAGATCTGTTTTAGGCCTCCGCAACTCTACATCAGGAGCAGCTATTAGTCGGGAGCTGAGTCTTCAGTCACTTCAATGCACGGTAAGCTGCAATTCCTTAATGCTATATAGGAAATGCAGAATGACAGATTGTAACACCATATATAAAATGATCAACAAAGAAATGCAAGAAAACTGAAGTGAGTTATTAATAAACTGGAAAAAGGAAAATTAACTGCTACTAGACACAATTGTTAGCCATGAAGAAGAGCTCATCCAGAAACCCGTAAGAGTGTTACAAAAAATCAAAGATCTAGAGTAGATAAAGACCACTGAAATGGTGGCAAGGAACAAACTGATCCTACACTTACCGCATAATACAAAAAAAACAAATGAGCTACAAAACCTCATAAGGAAATTTCATAACAGGGCATCTGATCCTAAGAGCCAGGCTAAACCTTCTCGAAACAAACAAGATTTTATACATCAGAGGCATTTCACTGTCAACCACTACGATACTGCCAAGACAAAACATCCCAGCAAAAAGAAACTATACGGCATGTGTTACTCTCATGTACAGGACTACAATACTTAAACAAGTTGTTTGAAAAAGACATTCTATCAAATGAGGAAACCTGCTGACCAGGCTGATTGGCGGAGACAGAACCAGTTGGCAGACTGCAACAGCAATAATTCTTGAGTATATTGTCAACAACCTGCTACAACGGAAATTAACAAGTAACAAATGTTGAATAGAATATATATACCTCAACTGCAACTTATGTCACTTCTGTTCTTCGTTTTGTAAAAATCTCACAAATAAAAAAAAATAAAAAAAAAAATACAGGAGTTTATTGAAATATTACGTATCAGTCAAGAACCATTGTTTCAACCCAATCACAACAATCCACAATAGGCAATGGGGACAGGCTTTGTTTATGACTGCTCCATCCATGCACGCACCATCCATTTTTAATATGACATGGTATTACCTCTCAGGCAAAGTTGCATTATTCATGCATTCCAAAAAGGCCACAGATGCAGAGCGTTTAAACAATTTGGGAGAACTAATTAAACTACAGCCTCTACTGTTGATCTGTGTGAATGACAACCAGACTTAAAATACTTGTCCTATCACATTCCTTAAAATATTTTGTGACATGATATTTAACCATCACAACTCTTTCAATCTGTTCTTATATGTACATTTCAGAGGTTCTCTGACAACAATCCCCAAAGGAAGGGAAGAATATTTAAGTCTTTGTAAGCTTCAATGAAGATTGCCCAAGATCAGGTAGTCTTGAGTCTATTAACGACACAGAGGTACACATTATGCTTAAACTCCTTTATTACTGCTTCCAACAGCTTTTAAAATCTTCAACTTTCTTTTTTTTCTCAGTTTGAAAACTGCAAACATGATAATAAAACAAACAAACAAAACATAGAGAGAAAGTGTAGCTAAAACTACAGTCCCCATGTGTCCTTGCAGCATAGTAGTCCTGAGCCTCTGTCCTGCTGTCCAATCAGGGCTCTCCCACAAGTACAAATCCCTGCTGCTCTAGGTCCCTTCCTTTTCTTTTAGGTGCTGCTTTAACACTCTGTAACAGTCTAAGCACCTGTCTTAGGTAACTTCTTTTGCCCTCTTTGCTCAAGCTGTCCTGCACTCCACCACACAGGTGTACTCTCTTTCAATATTCTCCCTGCTGGCTCTGCGGTTGACTAATCTTGAGTATTCTTCTGATCTTCTCCTAAGTGGAAAGAGATTCATATTGTTAGGGAGGGGAATTAGCTGATATCGTCCTTATTACATATAGCACTGTACAATTATTATTCAGCGGTATTCCCATTGGGAGGGATAATGCTCACCTCTGTGTCTTTAATAGAATCAAGACTACCTGGGCTAGGCGCTTGGGCAATCTTCATTCTATGTCAAGACCGGAGGCAAGCATTATACTTGTTCAAAGCTTTCCACTACAGCTGCAGCAATATAAGAGACTGGCTTAAATTAGAAGGTCCTAAAAATTGAGTCGCTTCACCAGTCTCCTGACTTCATGAATTCCTGCAGCGGAACTCGTGCTGCGAAATCTCTGGAAGCCATAGCCCCTCTGGCTGAGTGAGCCCCGAATACAGAAATGTCTATTCCTACTAGTTCCATTACCTCCCTTACTCATCTTGCTATGGTGGCTGGAGTGACTGTGTTATATGGTTTCTGCGTGCTATCAATAGCTGGCTAACTCCATGTGGTGTTATTGCTGCTGTTGTTATACACCGTGCTAGGCATAGTTTGCTATTGTTCAGGAAATATGGGTATGAAATCACTTTAGAGTTAGTCTTAGAATGCTCTAAAAAACGTTCCTGTCCATCTCGACAGCCTTCACGTCTGACACTCTTCTACATGATACCAGGCATAGTAACGTGGCCAATTTCCAAAGAGCAGTTCGTTCCTTGGCCATTGCTCAAACAATTTGAAAACTTTATGCTGATCTATACACTCCGACAGTCCTAAAGTCCCTGCCTCTGTTAGGTAGGCTTGCTAGAAAATGTATACCTGAGCTATAGGTGCTGAAATGGGAAAAATACTCCTCCTACTGCACCATAGTTCCCATGCTTGCCAGGCAGAATTATAGCTCCGAATTGTGGAAGGGGCCCATGACACCTTGATAAGATCTGTAGACTCTTCTGAAAGCCCCGGCAAACACCAACTGTGCCTGAAATTCTGCAAGCTAGTAATTTTAATGTATGATCTTGTACCAGCAGATGAAGGGCTCCCGATGGATCGGTTAGGGGATCCATTCTGTGAGAAATCATCTGGGGGAAATCCGTGCAAAGTTCCATCAGAACTGGAAACAAAGCTTGTGACTTCCATTCTGGTGTCACTATCACAAGCTCCGCTTTGTCTCTCCGTACTTTTGCTAGTGCCCTGGCCAGCATTGTGAAAGGGGGAAAGGCATAATGGATGTGACCTCCCCAGTTGTGTCGGAAAGCATCCATCCATAGGGCTTCTTAGTCTAGTCTCCAGCTGAAGTATTTTGTTAGCTTGGCATTTAGTCTCGAGGCAAACAGGTCTGTCTCTGTTGTAATATTTCGAAGACTGACTTGTGTAGTCTCCAGTCACTAGAGTCTAGTAAATACTGGGCGTTCCAGTCCGCTACTGTATTTAGTGGTCCCAGAAGATATTATGCTCTGACAGATATATTCTTCTCTAGGCAAAAGTACCAGAAGTCCTTCACTAGCTGCGCTAGGATCTTTGATATTGTGCCTTCTAGCTTGTTTATGTATCTCACTGCTGATATGTTGTCCATCCACAGTAGAATACAGCGTTGTGCTCTGTCTTTGGTAAATGCTTCTACTGTGAAGGAGCCTGCGAGAAGCTCTCGGCAGTTGATGTGTAGTGCTAGTTTTTCCTGGGACAATTTTTCTCCTGTTTCTGTCTCCTCACATCTGGCCCCCCAGTCTGATCCGCTGGCGTCTGATTCTATAATGAGCTCTGGCATGTCCCTGAAGATGGCTCCGCAATTCCATGCCTCTATATTGTGCAGCCACCAGAGAAGCTCTGCCTTGCTGTCCTCGACTAGCGGCACTAGATGATGGTATCTCCAGCCTTTCTGTAGGTATCTGATTTTGAGCCTCTGGAGGGCTCGATAGTCTAACAGCCCATGAAATATTGCTTGGATAGAGACTACTAGAAGTCCCACTATCCTGGCTAGATTCTGAAGTGATATATCCGGATTCCTGAGAACTGTTCTCAGATCTTTCTTTATGGATCTCATCTTGGAGGCTGGAAGCTCTAGTGTGAATTTCTTTGTGTCTATTGTGAAGCCTACGAATTCTACTCTATTGCGCAGATTCATTGTGTATTTCCCTTTGTTGGCCAAGAATCCCAGACTTGATATTAAGGATATTGCCCATTGCACTTGGTTTTGTAGTCTTGTCTTGTCTTCTGCCATGAATAGGATGTGGTCTAGGTAGATGATCATCCGAATTCCCTGATCTCGGAGAGCGGCCACTATGGGTCTCATGAGCTTGGTGAAGGCCCACGGTGCCGAAGCCAGGGCAAAGAGTAGGCTCTTGAATTGCCATATCTCTTTTCTCCAGATGAATCTCAAGAAGGGGCGGTACTGAATTGCTATTGGTACCATTAGATATGCGTCTTTTAAATCCAGGCGAGCGATCCAGTCGTTCCTTCTGAGTAAATCTCCTAACAAATGGATTCCTTCCATCTTGAAGTGCCTGTACACTAACCAATTGTTTAGTTCTTTTAAATTGATGACTGGTCGCTCTTTGCCCTTGCAGTGGACCAAGAACATGTTGCTCAGGAAACTCTCTGTGTATGGTTGTGCTCTCTACAGTGTTCTTCCATGCTAGAGCTTGTATCTCTCTGTCTAGCAATATGCTCTCAGCCTTTTAGATGCGCATGCGCTGCGGTGGGGTTGGCTGCTTCAGAGTCTCTAGGAACTCCAATTCGAAACACTGAGCGGTTTTCAAAATCCACGCTTGTGCCAACTGTGTATGAAACACAATGTCCTCTCCCCAACTGGAGGGTATATCGCAATGCGCTCTCTCACCTGTGTTATGTCCTTGATGCCTGTAGTATCCTCACCCTCTGTGGCCTCTGTATCCTCTGCCTCTGTTGGGGAAAAAGGCATCCTGTTGCCTTGATTCCCAGCATTGTGCCCCATGGCCTTGGGGCCTTCTGTTTGAATTGAAGTGGACAGTCAAGCGGCCCCTGCAAAAACTCTTCCAGGAAATACTTTTCTTATGGAAGCTTGCACTTTCTCTAAGGCAGTGAATGTTCCAACAAATGTATTAATTTCCTTTACGAATGCGTCTCCAAAGAGCAAACCTTGTGTGCCTTCTCCTGCCTCATAGGAGGCTAGGTCTCCTAACTTATTGTCGATCTTTAAGAGCATGATTCTGAGTCTCTCAGATGAGATTGCGCAGTTTGCTTTCCTGAGCATGCATATTGCACATTGGGCCCAGCCTGCTAGAATGTGTGGGTCTACTGGCTCCCCTGTGTCCTTAGCTCTCTCTGCCAGGTCCATGGTTTTTGTGATGGGTCCTGTGAGATCAAAGAATGTATCCTGGCATGATCTGCAGGCATGGTACATACCTTTTCTGGCGGCATTCCCTGCCTTTGTGACAAAGGTGAGCATTCTGGGGTCCAATTCTGGAGTGTCTGCTACTTTCCCCATAAGCTCAGGCCTTGGGCATTCTGCTCTGAGACAGATCCTAGTCTCCTTTTTAAAAGGTTTTCGCATTTTGTGTGCCATATATAATGCCACTTTTGGCGATAGGGCCCATTCTGTAGACCTGGGGAGCCTGATCATTTCGGACATGTCTTCTTCGTCTTGGGGACTCTCCAATTTGCTGGCTTTTGGCCCGCAGGGTTTCTTCTGCGATTGAGTGCTCTCTTTCCCAACACTCATATTGTCATCCTCTTCTTACTCGTCCTGTTCGCACTCTTCCGAGGATGAGAGACTTTCCCCCATGTTTTTCACCCCTGGGGCAAGGGGTACGAGGATGGGCAAGGCCAACTTTGTTAGCAATGCGTTCTTAAGCCTGTTAAAGGTGTCAGCCACCTCCTGGGGCTTCTTTTTCTTCCCCATCATTGAGCCTGGGGGAGTAGAAGAGGCTTTCCTCTTCTGGGCTCTTTTACTCCCCTTCATGTTGTCGTCTAGAAGCTTGTCTGTGGAGGTCATCAAGTGTTCCAGCCTTCTTGCCCAAAATATCTTCTAGGACTTGTAATCTGTCCCCTGAAGGGGTTTAACTCCCTGAGCTATGGCTCGCACTAGGGAGTCCCCCAAAAGCTTCTTAAAACTTTGAGAGAGGTCTACTTCCTCCTCTCCTAGGTCTAGCCCCCTGTCTTCGCTCCAAACCTCTTCTCCCCTGTTATAAGCCATGGTACTGTGCTGTTGATAGTGGAGAAGGGAAGGCACTGTCACTGGTAGTATCAGTTGTAACTTGGTATGGTGAACCAGTGATTATACTGGTCATTTTCTTAAAGTCTATATTTTTTGTTTGTTTTTATGTTCCTTTTCAATATTCTTATCCCGGCCTATAGAATCCCGCCAGAACGCTATGTCTGTGCTCCTCTAGGTGGTTTTATTGCCTCAGGAGCATAGGAGCTATGTCCGTCGCTGTTTCAAGAGCGTTAATCCGACAGAACTCTACCACGCATGCACGGTCTGTGTGGGATACATGGGGCCTCATTCCACGGATGACGGTAAGGATTTACCGGTACCGGTAAATACTTACCGCCTTACTACGAGGTCCCTTTGCGGGTTGGGGGATTTAACGCCTGCTTTTTGCAGGCGTTAAAAACCAACCCGCAAAGGGACCCAGGGAGCTAATTACGGTACCGCAATTTGCGGTACCATAATTAGCGCCTTCCCCATTCCCATTATGCCCTATGGGGCAAAAATGGGAATGGGGAAGGCCAATGGTGGAAGGGGGAATTACCACCCCGCTAACCTTGGAATGGGGCGGTAATTCCCCTTTCCGCCAAGGCGGTGCCGGTATTTTACCGGCATGAACCATGGCGCTAATAGCGCCATGGTTCTCCGCCATCCGTGTAATGAGGCCCATTGACCCACTCAGCAGAATTCCCATCCATAACCATGCTGCACTTCAGCAGTTAATAGCTAAATTGCTGTGCTGTCTCCTTTGAGCACCATTGCCTCGCGTCAAAACTGCATTTTGCAGGTACAAAATACTGTCTTGCCAAGCACCTATTGGGCAAGTTGGAACCCAGAGCACACCATAAAGGCGGCTAGTGTGTGTTCTTGGGTGCACTAAAGAAGCGTAATGAAAAGCAGCGCTGCTCTGCTGCTTGCTAAAAAGATCCCATTGAAAAGGGAATATTTTACATTAAAAAGGATGCTTCCTGGACACTCTGTTCAACATCACACTTCTTTTATCAGTGAGAGCCTGCTCTGCCCATCCATATCCAGATTGTGCTCCAGTAGAAGAGAGCACTATTCCTGAATGACAGGCTGTGTCAAACCAGAAATGGGAAATTTTACATTAAAAAGGATGCTTCCTGGACACTCTTTTCATCTGTTCAACATCACACTTCTTTTATCAGTGAGAGCCTGCTCTGCCCATCCATATCCAGATTGTGCTCCAGTAGAAGAGAGCACTATTCCTGAATGACAGGCTGTGTCAAACCAGAAATGGGAAATCAACAGAAACTTTACATTCAGCCGCACGGAAATACTCTTGACTTTTGGGCTACAAAATGTCAAAAATCAATGCTTCAAAAGAAACCCTAGCTCTATGAGCATATATCAATTTCAGTGGACCTGTGTCTGAACAGATTGCTGTATAAGAGAAACTGACTAGGGCTGCAAAATACTGTTGGGAATTCAGATGGAAGAGAAAACCTTTTGAAAGGGACTTCTGTCGGTGCTCCAGGTTGACACAATAGATTTGGGGACGTCTACGTGTGACTTTTGGAAAATCACCTCCCCTCATCTTCTACTTGGGAGCTTCAAAGCCAACTCCAGAGCAGCCTTGGAAGTTATGCCCTTATTTGGTAGACAATGCTGGCCATCTGGCTCCAAAGCTTATTTTAATAATACATTTCAAGACTTTTTATCTCCGAAATTGGACAAAGCAGTAATGTGAAGGTTTCACAATCTAGATGCAATTTTGGTGGCTTTAATTTAAGACGTGGTAGCCTTCACTGGCACATTGGGGACAGAAATGGCAGAGAATCGGATATTCTGAGGAAATGTAATACTCTGAAATGTAATACTCAAATGCCTTATGATAATATATACAGATGTATAAAGTTATAGAATTTTAGGTAAAATTGTTTATTTGAAAATGATGAAAAATTATTAGACGGATGAAACAAAGTCCTACAAATGTGAATATTGGACTGCCATGCTCTTTGTGAAATATGTAACCCCTTACGTAATTTGTGAAAGTGACACAACTGTATAAATGTGTGTTTTATGTTAAGATTGATTTTTGGCAGAAAGGACTGTGGGATGGCTTTGCACCTCATAAAATACAAACCCATGAACTGAGTCCCCTCCTGGAGGAGGCGACCTATCCGGTTCTTGGGGGTACGTCTAGCTTAGTTCTGCCCAACAATAAACCCAGTGATATCACCCGCTTTATATAAGGGGTGGGAGCTCACAGGGACAGAGACTTTCTCCTGAATTTCAAGCCCTGTGTATCCAGACATTCCAGATCCACCTTTGCAAGATTCCAGACTCTAGTGACAGTCCAAAGCATAGCTGACCCTTTCCCAGCAAGGCCATTGATCCAGAAACCCCACTAAATATCCCAATAACAAAGGGGAAAAAACGGTGGTACCTTTTGGTAGTATCCTTTGGCCACTACCTGCATTCCTGCTGTACCCTTGCCATCCAGTGACCAGACTTGCCCAGCTGTTTGCTGTAACTTTTGCCAGCCGTGCTGTGACCAGAACCCTTTCAGTCTAGAACCCAGTTGGCTGTCCCAAATCCCAAACTCAACTGCAGATTGTGAGAATTTCCCCATCCCATAGCAACACATAGCCTATCCCATCTTGACCCTTTGTCTTTGTTCTATGTTCTAAATAATCCCATTCCTACCCTGGTAACTTGCTTAGAACTGTTAGAATTCTCTGTGCATCCTGTCCTTGATCTCTAAGCGTTAGCGCCAGTCTTCTATTTATCTCCGTCATGCATAGATCCTTAGTCATATTTTGAGTAATTTAATTAATTTCCACATAAAGAGACACGCGGCATGAATGGGGTTTATTGCGGCCGCTTAACCTGTTACATGAACAGCGCTATCCTCTTGATAGTCTAGTTTAAGTAAAACTTTTCCTTTTGCTTTCCAAACCGATTTTCTCTTTTTCACTGCTTTATTTTCCCAAAACCTAATCTCTTTCCACCTTGAAAAATCTCATCCAATTTTTCAGCTAGAGCCACTCTTTCACTTCTATATGATCCCTGTGATGTGCATCTATCACCCAGCCTAAAAATCACATTCTGATTATGTCTATATCACCCGTTTAAAAAAAAACATTTGACATTTAAAACTGCAAAAAGTGTAAATTGCAACTTTTCCACGTGTGATTTTGACTGCACTATGTTCTCCATTTCAAGCTGCTTTTGAACTGTATGCCTTTTGTGATACCTTACCTTACAGTTGCTAGTGATATAACATCCCTGATCCAGTGATAAAACATATGTACATCATTATTTAATCACACATATAATTAATTATTTGTCAAATTCCGAATGTCATTTTATGCCATTGCAAAGGATTTTGTGAGGGAAGGTCGGATTTTGATTCTGTTTGCTGTCAAATGTCCCAGGCTCCCTGCTGCTTCTTTCTATCCACTCAGAATTCGATTAATTGGGGATTGAAGGAATGTTGCAAGGGGAAACCTTAACTCGGGTGCTATCTACCCGAATAGAAAACGTGCTCCTATTTCAGTGGTTTTCATTGTAATTATCACCCCATTGGTGATTGCTTCCCAATATAAAATTGTGTGATTTCCTTTGAAATTAAAATAAATATATATTGTATTACCACCCACCGGCTTGGTACATAGGGCCTCATTACGAGTAGGGTGGTGAGTAACGTTCTGAACCTTTTGTGTAATCTGATGCGATGAAAACAGACCGGAGCCATGTGCGAGAGAGAGCGCTCGCGGGACCGGTCTGTTTGATGTCTAAAATCGGAATAAAGCTATGAATCCTCGACTGAGGGATGGCGGCGCAACGCGATAGTCATGCTAAGACAATAGATAAATATGTTAATTTCATGCTAGGGAAAACATATTATTTTTCTCACAATTGCACGATATTCGCCACACCCTCAACATGATATAATAGCGTTAAGTACAATTATAGGGTACTTAGATGTCAGTATGCAGCAAAAAAGAAGAGGAAGGGACCTAGAGCAGCTGGGAATTGTGCTTGTTGGACAGCCCTGACTGGACAGCAGGACAGAGGCTCAGGACTACGTACTGCAAGGACCCATGGGGACTGTAGTTTTAGCTACAGTTTCTCTCTATATTTTGTTTGTTTGTTTTATTATCATGTTTGCGGTTTTCAAACTGAGAAAAAAAAAGAAAGTTGATTTTAAAAGCTTTTGGAAGCACTAATAAAGGTGTTTAAGCATGATGCTCGCTCTCCGGTCTTGAAATAGAATTTGGAAAATGCATAACCATCTCTTGGAATGATGCCTACTCTTCTATATTATTTTCAGTGGTGTGGCTTGGAAGAACATTATTGAGGGAAAACATCGATGCTCTCTTCTTGACAGGCTGAGCCACAACATACATTTTGAAGTCTGTTCACAAATGGGAAGTAACATGTTAATCAAGCCTTTGTATGCCTATTCTGGGCTAAGTAAGGCTGATTATGAATTGCTTCAGAATTTGCACTTGAATTTCCTTATGCGAATTAGTTAGTTTACTCATCTTCAGGGATTTCATTTCACCAAAATGCCAGGGGTAGCAGAAGTGACATCACATGACCCTTGACCTCTGATGAAATCACAGGAAGTGATGTCATTTGACCGCACCCCGAAGTGACATCACAGGAAGTGATGGAACACGACAGTTTACCCCTTGACAAAACATACCTAAATTGACATAGGTCCTTCATGCTTGTATGAATTGTGCACTCCATACTTCTAACTCATATCAACAATTACCTCATCACTAGCGTCTTTGTTTCTGGAACCTCTAGTACTAAAATGTCACAGTATCTTCTGCTCTCCTGTGTGAAGAGGTTTCAAGCTTAGCTAGCCCGTGAACCAAGGCGATACGCTTCTCAGTAGAACCAACATTTTCAACTGTTTCATATTTATTTTTGACTGCTACGAGTGACATGTGAATGTTCTCAGGTTGAATCTCGACTTGCATTCGTTACATCTGAACAGTAGAAAAAAAAGCAAAGACCATTCATCTCTTAGAATATTCCATTTTTGTATTTATTTATGGTTGCGAGATTTTCACGTTAACATCACAGCGTGCAATGGAGTGGGAGGTGCGTCCGATGGCAGCATATTCGCATTTTTCTATGGTGCTGTGATTTAATACTGTCAGAGGGAGATCATGTATTATTGCATTTGTAAGGATAGGCTGCTACCATATGGAGAGCCGAGGCCCCGTGCAGAGGAAGATGCAGGGCACTTGCCAACCTTGAAAAGCAGCGCGCGCACTGGGAGGTTGCCATATGATTAGTGATGCAATACAGGTATGAAATGAGCATTGACTTGAAGGGAGAACAGAAGGCAAGCCAACATAAAAGGAGAACATGTATAAAGAACCCACGTACGTTAGATATTGTCTATTTGTCTGATCTGCCTCCTGATAAATAAGTAATTTCATGGATACGATAGAGACGGTAAATCTTGACAGGTTTCGCAAACAATGGTCCTGTTCTGGGAAGCAGTGAAAAAAAACCAATGCATGTTAACGTTTAAAAGAAAGACAGATCTATCAGCGGTATATAGGAGGGTGTGTGCACAGTGTACAAAACAAATATTTCTTATTTATGCTTTGAAAGATCCAGAGGCATGATTCGTAACTGAGAGGAGGGTAAAGCATGCTGCAACCACGTGCACTAGCAGCCCAGGGCGAGTTAATCATTAATTTGTAGCAGGCAGTAACAGACAAAAAATGTTCGCACATAAACGGAAATGCTTGAACATTAGGCAATTTTGACGAACCAAATGATTTCAAACAGTATCAGTGGTTGACAAAAAGGACTTATTTGGCTTTAGTGCATAGAATGAAAACTAAAATAGGGTTACGTTACGGACAGGTAAAACATCGAAATGGGACTAGACTGAGGAAAATGAAAGTGAAATAGGACACTGAATCTTGCTGCAACGACTACTAACTCTACCATAGCCACACTTGCATGATACAAAAACACATGCCATTTATTGATAGTGTGAGAAGGACATCGCAGATTTTGTTGAAAGCAGGAGATGGGATTGCATGATAGGATTAAATGCAGTGCTATACATTAGAGTGCTGTTTTTAAGGAGCTAGACCAAATTGGTAAATTGTGAACAGCACATCTTAGAATTTCTTTGAGGCATGAGAGTGCAACAGTGACTGTAACTGGGTGTGTCATATTCTTGTGGCCGTAACAAATAGAAAAACACGTTTCATACTTCTTCACCATAGGCAGGAGGAGATTATACTATGCAGCAACAAAGCAGTGTGTCATCTTTCAGTGGCCAGACCAAATACTGTCACCGTATCAAATAACACATCTTAGAATTCTTAAAAGCTAAGTGAGTACATTCAGTATGTTTAACTGAGTACGTCATCTTGTTGAGGCCAGACAAAATACTAGATGAAGAGAAAAAGTCTTCTATTTCCTAGTATGCAGGAGTTTACATTTAGTGGCTGTAAATCAGTGCAGCCCGTTTAAATGGCCAGCCAAATCATTTTCACAAGTTGCAAAGTTGCAAATAACACATCTTAAAATTATTTGTAGGCAAAACATTTCCTTTCGTGGCTGTAACTGAGATAAAAGCATGCCCTAGTATTGTGGTTACGGAGGAGTCACCATTTTGTATACCAACATGTCCAGAAAACCTAAAGATGCCAGTGGAAGAGGGAGGCTTGTGTATGAGATTTAGACCACTGCCTCTAATGCAGAAAGAGGAGAGGAGTTTCAGATTGTGTTTACTGGCAAGCTTGGAGAAAGTGCACTGTTGCTGAATGTGTGATGTTATTGGTCTCCTCAAACACCATTGACATCCAATGATGATGAGTATTGGGCTCATGATGATGAAGACAATGACCATGATAAAGGTGGTGACCTATTTGAACATAGAAAGGCGTGGGAGGCCCTCTACCAAGAACGATCACTGCGAATATGTCATCCAGGAACATACTGAGTGAAATGGGTCCTTATTAATGGTGAACCCGTTTTGAGATAAGCTTAATGCGTTAGGCACAAGGCTCTACATTCCACTCTTGTAGCTACAGGAAGCCAATGCAAGGAGCGAAGAGAAGGGGAAATTTGATCATAAGGTGCAAAATGAAGCTTACAGTTGCATTTTGGATATGTTGTAATTTATTTCAAAAAGGTAGCAGCCGCTCCTCTCCAAAAAGAACATGGCATGATAACCTGTTCTGAGATGAGAGTTTGCAGCACACACTTTTTGCTCACTGTACCTTTCACAGATGGGAAATATCTATTTGCATATCAGTCTTTGGGCAGTCCAGCACCGAAATGCTATGGCAATTGCTCTCTGAACAAGAGTACCAACAGCAACCCCATACACGTGCTTCAGCCTTGTTGGGCCTTGTTGGGCCTCATCAGTGAGGTGAAGCTGTGCCTCTCTGAGTACAGTGAGCAGGTAGTCCACGTCTGGTAGCCCCCAGGTAACTCATGGTGACCAACCCCAAGTTCCTTGCAAATATTTCAAAAAAGGTAGCAGGCGCTCCTCTCCAGAAAGAACATGGCATGATGACCTGTTCTGAGATGAGATTTAGAAAGAGATTTAATTTGGAGCCCCATATAGACAGTAGTGCAGTAATCAAGGTGACTGGAAATAAAATAATTCATAATATGATATGATGTGATGTGGCAATTTTAAAGCGCAGGTACACAAGTGTTTCTAGGCGCGACAAGAAAAGGAGGAGGAAACAAGGAAGCACACAATAACACTTTTACTAGGCCTTGTGTCACACCGATTGCGCAAGTGCAGGGAAGAGGAGAAGTGTCGGGTGGGAGGGGAAGGGGGAAGTGCAGTTAACTCACAACTGCAGCCAGCGGGTGGCTCAGAAGTGCAGACAGAAGGAACTGCAGGGTTGCAGATACAGTCCCTTAAGTGCTGGGCAGCCCGGAGGCAGTGCAAGGGCAACTGGACATGCAGGAGCTTTGGCCCGATTTCAGAGTGTGACCAGGTGATCAGTGCGCGGAGCAGTCAGGTGCATCAGCAGGGGAGAGGAAGAGGGAAAGCAGAAGCGAAAAGGCAGGTCTTGAGTTGCTTCCGGAACCGGAGGTGGTTTTTCTGAAGTTTGAGAGAGGCAGGGAGGCTGTTCCAGAGGGAGGCCCCAGCCGAGGAGATAGATCTGCCCCCAAGTCTCTGCTTGGAGAAGCGTCTGACCCTCAGAGAGTTGGAGGTGGATGAGCGCAGAGCTCGAGAAGGAAGTTGCTTTGGAAGCGAAAGTTGGCGGTAGAGCAGTCCCAGGCCCCAGAAAACCTTGTGAATGATGCAGAGGGTCTTTAACTTGATCCTTGCAGCCACAGGGAGCCAATGAAGAGATTTTAGAGCTGGAGAGATACGATCACCGGACTTGAGGCCAAGGACAAGTCTCACAGTCCTGTTCTGGATAAGTTGTAATGGTCGAAGAGTAGAGGCAGGAAGATTTAGAAAGAGGCTGTTTCAATAGTCCAGCCTAGAGAGGACCAGAGCTCTGGAGACAGTGAGCTTCTGGGGGAAAGTGAGAATAGGAAGAATACCTCGGAGGCGGTACAGCAGATAGTTTGACTTCTTAGAGACGTCATAGAAGTGAGGAGAGAAAGGGAGGGTGGAGTCAAAGATGACACCAAGGTTCTTAGCCTCACAGGAAGGATCAGGAAGAGGGCCCAGAGTGGGTGGCCAGAGAGAGATAGGAAAGGAGGGAGTGGGTGTCCTAATGAGGAAGATCTCAGTCTTACTGGCATGAGAGAAGAAGCACAAATGACTGAGAGGAGCCTGAAAGAGAGCTGATTGCCATCCGCATAACATTGAAAATTGGAGCAGAAAGTAGCGATGCAGTGGCCAAGAGGTGCCAGGTAGTGGTTGAAGAGCCATGGAGGGAGGTTAGACCCCTGGGGAACACCACAAGTAGCGAGAGAGAGAGAACGATAGATGAGAGGAAAGACCCAAGTTGGACCTGAGAGGGCCGGTCGGTGAGAAAGGAGGTCAATCAGGCCAGGGACTGATCAGTAATACCAAGGTTGTCCTGGAGACAATTGAGCAGGATGGCATGGTTGACCATGCCAGGATGGCATGGTTGACCATGCCAAAAGCAGAGGATAGATCAAGGAGAATGAGGACAGAAGGGAGATTAGAGTCAAGGTTGGAGAGCAAGCCTTCACGATTGATCAGGAGAGCAGTTTCTGTGCCTCTGCCAGCTGTGAAGCCAGACTGGTGGTCATGGAGGCAACCAACAGATTAAGTATGTAGATGAAGCTGGAAGATGGTCAGCTTTTCCAAGAGATTGCCCAGGAAAGGAGTGATGGAGATGAGGCAATAGTTAGCCAGAGAGGAAGGATCGGCCGAGAGAGAATGCTTAAGGGGAGGGGAAAGTTCCAGTGGCAAAGCAAAGGAGTGATTGCAGAAAACAGCCACGGCTTGAGCAAGGGTGTCAATGTGGTCCTTGATATTTCTGGATGAACAGGGGAGAACCTGTTTTGATTAGACTTTCATAGGTCGGAATTGTATAGAAATATTGTCAGGGGTGTACAGGGGAAAGGAAGAGAAAAGAGAATGAGAGATGGCCTCAGACAGGCCAGAAGTAATAGAGTAGGAGGAAGAGGGGGTATAGGAAGAGTGGGTGGTCAGGATGTACCAAGCTTTAGTAGTGAAATGAGAGGCCAAGGCCATGCAGAGGGCATGGAAGGGAACAGGAGAGGTAGAGACTGCAGCAGGATTGGCCAACTCCTTGCAGATTTTGAAAAGTTTGGCTGAGTTGTTAGATGCCACAGAGATGCGGGCTTGGATGTAGGCTCTCTTCTTAAAGAGAACAGAGAATCTGTACTGCCTTTGGAGCAGGTGGCAGGCCAGTTTGCCACAGGGTGGCCTGAGACCCTCCACTTCCTTTCCACCACCCTGCACTTGCGTTTAAGGGTGGCAAGGTGAGAATCATACCAAGAGTTGCACTTGGATTTGGACTGCAAGCGGATCATCATAACAAGAGCAAGGACATCCAGTCTTTTAGAGATAAGCTGCACTTTCTCAGAGAACAGGAAATAGCTCAGGAAGCCTTTTAGAGCTCCTAGTTGAAAGAAGCAGCTGCTCAGCACTTTGCTAATTTGTCCGTCTAAGGACAATTCACGCTCAAACCAGACTCTAAGATTACATACTGAATAAGAAGGTTTGGGACAGGATTCCGGCCCAGATGGCCAGATATCCTACTTTCCCAAAGATTCTTGAGCAGATACATTAGTCTTGTTTGAATTACAAATAAGCAATTCTGTTTTTTGTTAATTTAGTTGAAGGAATTTGTCATCATCCATCTCTTCACTTGCTCAAGGCAGCTCTTGAATTGGTCAATCAGGTTTGCGTTTGAATTACCCAAGTGTAAAGTTTGCAGGGTATCATCGGCATACATGTTAGAAATCATATTAAAACTACGCACTAGCTCTGCCAAAGGATCCATATAAATCTTGAACATCAAAGGGCTAAGAGAGAATCCCTGACGGTCCCTGTACTGGACATCTGTTATAGCTGAGGAAAAGGAAGGAAGGCACACTATTTGTTTGCGGTTACTTAGAAACAATTGAATCCATTCCCATGCTTTTCCCTGTAATCTGCGATTATAGATATGGTTCAATAGGATGTTATGATCCACTGTATCAAGGGCTGTGGAAAGATCTAATAAGATAAGTATGGCAATGCCTCCTGCATATACCCTGAATTTTAGGTCATCTAGCATGACTAGCAAGACTAATTCAGAATTATAACCCTGGTTGAAGCCGGCCTGAATGTCGTCTAGGCAGCCAGCTTCTTCTACGAAAGATGGACATTGTGATGTTACTACAGTCTCCAATAGTTTCGCAAAATAGTGGAGTTGTGAAATTGGATGGTAATTTGCCAGCTGTTTAGGTTCCAGCGAGGGATTTTTGAGAAGCTTAGAGATTGCGTCTATCTTCCATGGGTCAGGATCTTTTCCCGCTATCAATGAGTGATTAATAATGAGGCACAAATCAGAGATTACACAAGATTTTAGTTGTTTAAGAATTTTTGCAGGGCAAACATCAAATGGAGAGCCAAAGGGACAGAGAGATTCCATCAATTTAAGTAAATCAGATTCAGATATGATGAAGAAGGAATTGAAAATTGCAAAATGTTTGTCGTTATTCTCGGCCTCATGCAGAACTGAGGTAGATGACTCTGGTAGCAAGAGAGAAGAACAAATAGATAGAATTTTGTCTTAAACAAACTGATCATTACAGAGCTTTTGGGATGGACGTGCTGTCTGATTCAAATGAACAGGGGTGCATAATTCCCTAAGAACTTTAAACAGTTCTTCACGTCTGTTGTATCACCAAATATAATTGATTAGATGAGGTTTAGTGATGGGTAAATTAGCAGGTTTGAGCTCAAAGGGAATAAACATGTGAGGAGGCAAAGCCACAGTACGTTGATCTTATACTGTGGCAGTACGTTCCATCATAGTCTGAGTAGGACGGCCAAAAATACAATCAAGGGTGTGTAGAGCAGTATGCGTTGGCAAATTTACGAGCTACGACAAGCCCAATACAGACAAACAGTCTATCAATAAGGAAGCATGGAGGGGAATGCTGGTCCAGTTGAATGTTGAGAACACCCAACCCCATTTGCTCTGTTCCTGAGTGAAATAAGCAGGGCATGTGATCAGCAAAGAGCTCTAGGAACATCGCCGGATAATGCAGAGGGCAAGGATAGAAAAAAAAGTGGGCTTGGCTAGAGGCTCGGTTCGTAATGGGAAGACTCTGAAATGTACCTATCGCTGGAGCTGGGAGTACCATACAAGTAACGCCCTCTGCCACTATTAAGGCCTGCAACTAGAGAATGGCCCTCATTACGACCCTGGCGGAAAGCGACTGACCGGAGCGCCACAGCGTAAATAGCGTTTCCGCCATTGCACGAAGGAGCAAAGTGCGGCCCATTCCGACCCATCGGGCACGAGCACCACGCCACGGCGGAAGTGCAAAGTCCGCGATGGCGGAAATGACCCCAAAACGGCCCACACCGCCGCCGTACGGCGCCCTAGGTGCAATACCGCCACCCCTCTTAGCGGTCACCGCAGTGTGCGCCTACCGGAAAGTACGGTGACCGGAAATATACGGAAACGGAAGCTAAAACATGGGCCCGGAACGGGAAACATCCCGGCGTACACCTATAAAAACACTAAAACCACACAACCACTAAAATCACTACCCTGAAACACACCCCAACCCGTCAACCACCCTAGCGAAACCAAGAAAAATGGGAAAAGTAGCGAAGAAAGCGTGCGACCGCAAGCGGCAGGTCCACTTCTCCCGTGAGGAACTCACCGTGCTAACAGAGACCCTCCAGGAGAATGCTGCCGTCGTCTTCTGCACGCAAATGACCAGGACGGCACTTGCAAACAAGAAGGCCATATGGGCTCTGGTGGCACAGCGGGTAAGTGCGGTGGGGACCGCACCCCGCACCCCACAGCAATGCCGCAAGCGATGGGACGACCTGCGGATACGCGTCCGCAGCATACTCTCTGCCAACCACAACATTGCCACAGCCACCGGGGAAGGTCCTGAATCACCCATCAAGTTGACCCCCTGGGAAGAAATCTGTGCCTCCACCATCGGAATGGAGAGCATAGAGGGAGTCGGAGGGATGGAGAAAGGAGTGCAGACATCCGAAGATTCAGGTAGGTGGGCCAGATAAAACAATGCCAAATCCACACAGTCCATCCATGTGAAGTACCATGCGTCCACATAGTGCAACAGAAACACATGTCCAGGAGAACGTCCACACACATCGGCCTGATAGCGCACGTTAAAACCCACAATAAATACATAAATAATTAAAAACCCCTAATACACGCACTACACGTGCAGCAGGCACACCCTAACTGCAGGCTGCCAAACAACTGCACCCTCACTCCACACACAAATCAAAGCACCTCCAAGGCCCCGACCCAAATCACCCTCAGGTACCACCCCAAAGCATGTGATACAATGCCATTCCAATTCCCACAGACCCATCAATAACCCTCGCCCTCCTTTACTCCACCACAGGGTCCGATCCAAACGACGAGCTACAGGACACCCCTACCAGCACACCTGCAAAGAGGGCCAAGACCAACGGCCAGAGACCCTCCACCTCAGCTGCACGCATCAAGACACGGCAGCAGCACAAATCAGGTGGCAGCACAGAGGAGGGAACATCAACAGGCACCCCAGCAGCCAGCATGCCCACAACACCACCACCACAGGTCCCCCCAACGGATGCCACAGAAGGCACTGCCTCTGGTGGCAGCAGCACCATAGGTGACACCCCATTGATGGCAGCATGCTCCGACACAGAAAACGGGGATGCCGAAGTCAGATCCATCCATGACCTGTCCCAATCCCCCTGTCTGTCCCATCCCGTACAACATGAGGATACCACGCAGGGGCACCCACAAGACGACGACTGGCCATCCCCCACAAGCCCTGTGGCAAGGCAACATGAGGACAACAGCCCCTCTGTGACACCCCCGCAAATGGCCATGGCCCAGCAGAGGCAACAGTCCCTCGACCAGTTGATCGAACAACAGCAGCAACTGGCCACACTCCTCAAGGACCATGCCGATGAATGTGGGGGCACTAAGGCAGACATAGAAACATCAACTGAGACACTTAGGGCAGAAATGGAGAGAGGTACAGAGACGCTAAGGGCACAAATTGAGAGAAGCACCGAGAGCCTGAGGGGGGAACTGCATGCGACGTCCAAAGACGTATGTGCCGAACTTGCCGCAGTGCGCCGTGTGCTCACTGAGCTCTCGCAAACCCTTAGGGACATGCATGGACGTGAGCAGGCAGACACATCATCCGTTGCAAGTTCCGTCCAGGGCAGCCCCCAACGTAGATCTGGAAGGAACCTGCGCTCCACAGGCAGGGGTGCCCCTGATACCCGCAGAGGGGGCTTGCAATAGCGACAGCCCACTGACAATGAGCATCTTTGGACACTGGTGTTCGGGGGGGAGGTAGGAGGGTGGAGGGGGTGTGTTGGGCTCACTTGGGTGGCGGGTCGATAGGGTGTTCAACATGACATCACATATGCCATTAAAAGTGCACGATAAACCAATGAGATGTGTGGACATTGATCTTTGTGTACTAGGCCATCATAGGCGTAGAGTCCATATTGTGCATGTCCCAGACACACGCAGTGCCACGAGTCCCGTGTCCATGTATCAGCCACCAGGCGTGAGTGCTAGAAGCATACATCAATGAGATGCTGACGAATGTCACGGGCCTCCGGTGCCTCGCAGACTCCATGAGGTGCTGCCACAGCCCCACCCTCATCATGACCATCATCAGGTGCTTGCAGTTCTGCGTCAGGGGGCATGGGCACATTTCTACGTACGCACATGTTGTGGAGCATGACACATGCCATGACCATCTTTGCAACCTTCTCATGGCGGTACAGGAGTGCCCCGCCAGACCTGCTGAGGCAGCGGAAACGGCCCTTCAGTAGGCCGAATGCCTGTTCTATGACTACACGGGTACGTGAGTGGGCATGGTTGTAGTCCTCCTCATGCTGGTCCCGTGGGTTCCGGACTGGTGTGAGGAGCCATCTCTTCAGTGGATATCCAGCATCACCTGTATGTGGACGAGAAACGTATGATGTGGAATGCCATTGATACGTACGCACCCCACCCCTTCCTGCCAGGTCATTGCGAATTCACATACCCCACATCATCATGCATGTAATGAGACTCACCGAGTAGCCAGGATCTGTTCCCTGCGTGTCGCTCCATGTAGCGTGGTATTGTAGAGTTCCTCAAGACCATAGAATCATGGGTTGATCCAGGGAATCGGGCACAACAATGTGTAATGATCCTGTTGGAGTCACACACCATTTGTACATTCAGGGAATGAAATTGTTTTCGGTTGCGGTACTGGGCCTCCATGGCATGTGGGACGACCAATTCAACATGGGTGCAGTCGATGGCACCAATGCAACCCGGTATGCATGGAATCGCACTTTTGTGTTGGTAATTTCCTGCTCCGAGCGTGGTAGAGAGATGTAGTCGTCTGCGTGCTGCAGGAGGGCATCGAGCACTTGCAATAGTGTCCGTGAGAACAGTGGCTGAGAAATGCCATGCAACTGCCCGACTGTGTGCTGGTAGGTGCCTGTGGCCAGGAAGTGTAGTACAGACACCACCTTCAGTAGGGGTGGGATGGCGGTTGGGCTATCTATCATGCTGACAAGGTCAGCCTGTGTCATGTCCACAATGGCGGCTATGGTGTCCCGGTCCAGACGGTAGAGGGTGTGGATCTGCTCATCAGTGAGGTTGAACGGATGTGCTCGGAGGCGTGGTATTGCGGGCTGCCTGCGTGGTGGTAGTGGCTGTGCTGGTGGGCCTTGCTGGCCCTGCCTTGGCCTCCTCCTCCTCCTGCGTCTCCTCCGTGCGGCTGGTTGTAGTTGGTGTTCGTCTTCTTCTTGGAGTCGGAGCACTTGCAGTGCTATCAGGTCCCCCAGGGCCAACATCGCGAGTCCTGCCGGTAGCATTTCGGTGTGGTTGTGGGAGGAGACTGGCTGTGCAATTTATGTGTTTCCAGGCTGTATGGCCTCCACCTGTGGTGATTAATTCCACCTGTGCAAACTGCTCTCCCCTTTGGCCGAGCACGTCCCGCGCACAACGCTGCAATTCGGGGAATGGTACCTTGCTATTGCAATCATGTATTTGTACCCGATGGCCGTGTAAGATTGGTTGATATGTTCATTCTGCTGTGGTCCCATTGTTTCCCATACTATCTGTGCAGTCGCGAACAGACTTGTGAAGGGTCAGTGGAACGTAGTACTCGAGTAACGGTGGGCCCTCATGCATCACTGTACCGAGTTGCAACGACGGGCGGGGCGTCCCATTTGTGGGTGAAGGCAGTTGCCATTTTCACACACAGCCGCACTCGATGGAATAATTAGTGATTTCAAACGGCCACAGATGCCTTTTCGACGTGATGTTGCAAATGAGGAATTCGAAGGGCGGCGCTTTCGGTTTCCAGCTAGCGGCGAGGAGATGCCCACAGGTCTGACTGCAAATGTAACGTTCTATTGTTCAATGTCCTTGAGACAGGGCCCATGGCGAGGGAGCAATGATTGATATGAATAGTTTGGGATGCGCAATAGCTACGTGGGCGATGAGGCCGACCGTTCCCAAATACATGTTACTTCACAACACTGGAATTACGGGCTGGGGCACTGTGGATTTAGCAGGCTGCATAACGCACAGACTCAATGGATGTTTCTAATGTTATGTGAGTAATTATTCAGGCGTTTTGATCCCGGGATGAGGGAATGATGAATGGATGCATGGCCAGGTGATTTGATACAGAGTTTGACATGTACAGGGCTTCTTGGGATCTATCCGCCTCCCCTACGCTATGTGATGCAGGGCTGCCATAGTGGGACCATCGTCTATCTGGCCTTGTTGAGCCCTCCCTGTCTCGAGGCGCCCTCAGACACTTTTGTCCATGCACGTTAACATTCCCATCTGATGGATTCTGTTTTGACAGACGCATGCACAGGTACACTCGTTTGTGATGGTGTGTTTGCACCTCGATATAGATGGTTATGAGTCGCAAGTGGTTTTGGGGTGGTGATGATCCTTTTGAGTGGGCTAGCATGCATATGGCTGTGGATTTCGTGTGATCATTGAAGTGAGTTGTTCGAATGTAGTTCTGATGGCCATTCTGTTCTTGTTCTTTTCTTTTGGTTGACAGGTATCTCCTCCCCTTTTGCCACTGCCATCTGTATGCCACTCCTGCAGATGGATTTTACTCCCGACACCTGCTGCTTCGTGTTAATCAGTGGAGCAGCATTACGATCTTATGGGACGATCGACAATGGCCCACATGCCCTTACGCAGTACTGGTGGCTCGGAGCAACATTTCGGCCTTTCAGCTGGACTAGTGCCTCCCCATTGGGTCGGCCCTGCGGTTCTGTGCGCTTCCATGTTGCCTTTTCGTACGTGAATGTGGCTCTGTGTACCATGGGGGAACAGGGCGACACACAGGTAGTGGCTGGTCATTTCTTGCGGATGCAGCCCACAATGGTGATTAGTGTTTTGGAGTTCATGGCCTGATGGCTGTATGGGCTTGGTGACTTTGATGTGCATTAAATTTCTATTCTGATTTGGCCCGTGTAGCGTTTTTCTTTGCAAGTGATGTGGCATATGCCTATTTGGGGGGCGATGTATTGTGAGGAGATCTGCATTGGGTTCCAGCTTCGGGGTTTAGTTGCGTGGTACTGTGCTGGGCGCGTTTGCCTACGAAGCCCAGTGAGGTCAGGGATGGGGGCTGCCAATATGACTGTTTGTATGTTGTCATGCTCAGGGGCGGGGGATTGGGTTTTGTGTAACAGATGCCGGTCAGCCAGGTGGACTGGTGGAATGATGTGATTTTCGGAATATTGCTGGTCACAGGTGCCTGTGTTTGCGTGCGTTTCTTGGTGGGGGACTGTGGTCATGTCCATTGGGATGGCTTCTGTATTCGTGCCATCTGTGCCCTGCAGCTCCCATTGGCCCCTCTTGTGTTTCTTTTGTTCGTTGCCATGCATGGGTGACTTGTACATTTCAATGGTTGCATTGTGACTTCATTGCACCTACGGGGAGTTGTACTTTGTGGGCAGGGAGCGGTGTACAGGCACTCAGTGGGGCCGTTTACGGTTGATTCGCGATGCCGTACTTCTCACCATGGCGGTATGGTGCTTTCCGCCGTGCTTGATGGCGTTAGGTACATGTCCGCTAGGGTCGGAATTCGCGTACCCTTGCGCCATGGTGGTATTTACGGTTTGGCATGGCGCGCGCGCGCGTACTTGGTGCAGTTAGCGTTGGCGTTCACTACGGTGTCGCTAATGGCTTCGTACTTTGCGGTGACGGGTCATAGTCGCACCGAGCGCTATTCGATGGCGGTATTGCATTTCCGCCATCGTTTTTGGATTTCCGCCAGGGTCGTAATGAGGCCCAATATCTTGTTAGTTAAGATAGAAAGAGAAGTTCTGAGAAAAGCCGTTTTTTTGCCAGCGGGCAACAGTGAGTTAAAAGGCGCACTGAAAGCGGGATCCATCCGCAACCTCCGTAGGCAATAATGTGCTAGCTCTAAGTGCCAGGAAGGGAGATTCTGGCGATTGTAGAAAACCCAGCAGGAAAGTGGAATGTGGAAAGAGCGGACGCAAATGTAGCCTAGTTGCCATAAAACCACAATGACTAGTTAAAAATAGTAAAAATGTTTTCAATAAAACAATTAGAAAGCTAATAAAAACATGAGCATAATATCAAAGCAACATGCTACTCTTATTGTGTATCAAGTTAAACAAGTAGGACATTTACAATGGAGTCTGGCCAGGCTGCAGCAGTCCATTCTAATGGGGTGACAGACTAACGTTTGGTGTTAAACGTGCTGCCTCACAAAAGCATGAAAACTGCATGACAAAACCTGCAAAAAACTGTGCAAGCATTTTAAACTCAGACATAAAGGGGTGAAGAGGTGTCAAAGCCCTGCTGGGTTAATTAAGAAAACCTGGAACAAACCCAGGTTCCATCCCAGAAACCTATCACACATTTACATTGGTCAGTTTGAGTAGGATACATATTGGACCGATATGGGTTAGTTCTACAATTGGATAGCCATGTCTAGGGGCCCCTCCTAGTAACGCCTCTATTAGTATCAATCTGCAATGTTTCAGGGTCCCATAGAGATCATTGGCCCATGCAACAAATTATATCCCCCACGTGAAAGGTGAATCTGGATTGGTCAGAGTGTGTCCTCCCATTTCTGGGACCCTGGACAGTTACCAGACTGAGTGTACCTTTTCAAGGCAATGGGAATGGACATGGAGGTGTGACATGTTCCCTCATGTTGCAATCTCTGATCACCTAAACCTGGAAGAGTGCAGTCAGTTAGCAGCTTGTGGGTAACACTTGTAGCTTTTTTCCCTTCTGGTTCCACGTGAACATTCCTCTTTATCTATTTTGGCTGAATTGTTATTGTCTTGTTTGGCTGGATCACCTGTGTGGAGACCACGCAATGAAGCTGTCCTGCTTGTAATTATGAGGATTGTAGCCTTATTTTCTGCAGGTGGCTCATTGCCTTGGTAATTGGAACTTTCCGTCTCCAATTGTCCTAGGCTGAGTGTCTTGTGTCTGCTCGCCTCTGGCTGCGGTGACCATGTCAGCTTTTCCATGTACTCGAAGCCTGCCTCTCCTTTGCCATCCATTTAAGAGACCTATAGCTTCAATTTCATTCCTATGGCTTCTCCATGTTAGTAGCAGTCAAGCATTTGCAAGCTAAATATATGAACTCTTTGCATCTTGCGGATTCAGCTTTGGCAAAGGATTTGAATATTAAGAGATATGTATGTGTGTCCATTCTCTACCTATGTGGGTCATAAGCATGTGCTTCATACCTATTTGCAATACACTAGTGCATGTTTCTGTAGCTTCATGAAGAATAGGGCTCCTGGCAATTCCCTGATCAATCCAGGTACGTCAAGGAGTAATGTGTACAAATGATCAGGGCATCACGAACAGGGAAGGCAACTTCTAGAGACTCAGATACTTTAATAAAGAGCATCACTCACACCAAGTTTTGAACAAATATTTTCAGGCATCAAAAAATTGGTGATCTAATGTAGGAAAAATAATAACCCTATTTACACAGGAAGAAAACATAAATGACGAACATGCGATCTGAGCCAGTCATTTGACAAATGCACATGTGGAACAAAAATTACATGTGGAGACATTATTTACAATACATGTTTGGTGTGAGTCATACTCATTGATAAAGTCTTTGAGTCACTAGAATTTGCCTTCCTTGTTTGGGACGCCCTGACCATTTGTATACATTACTCCTGGATGAATATGTACTTCATGTACAATGTGACCACGTTGTGATGTCAGTGATGACGTCATTGATGTCTGGTTTTGCAGTTGGTCAACTTGCTCGATCGATGACGTTTCTATGTCGTCCAAGTCATCGATTGGGTATTGTCTAAATGGCTGTCTGAACAAATAACGCTTCTCACACCTGCGATACATTGAAGTTTGTGGTGATGGATCTAAAAGTGAGCCACATCAGTCGTTTCTCTGCATTTGTGTTAGAGTAGTGTGGGGAGCATGAGGGTCAGATTTGGCCCCCACTTCTACAATCACCCTTCTGGTGGACCGGTCGACCACACTACCTACACCATTCTCTTGGTTCATCTGAAGTTTCCAGAGCCAGATCTTTGTTATCCCTCCAAGTGGGTAATTCATAAGCCTAGCGGCCGAACTATTACATTTCGAAGTAGGTTACCATTTCTTTTAGTTGTACAGACACTCCTTAAAAGATGCTTTTTGGAAATATGTTCTAATAAATAGGATGTTGCGTCCATCATAATCAGGTGACCACAAAATGATAAAACTAACATGAACCATACCACTCAAAAAAGAGCAAAAATGCTGGCCAAAATAAATGGAGGTGGACCCGGGAAGAAACAGATTTTGGATTAGCCAAACTATGTCCGGAAATCTACAGCGACAGATTACAGACCGATTGTCAATGACTACAGAGAAAAAAGGGACGTTGGGAACAAGTGTCATGATTCCTACCCCCAGGCATCCGGACCAAGCCCATCAGCCCCGGGAGCAGGCATCTAGACATTTAGTAAAACCTCAGCAGCCCCGGCTAGGGGCTACCTGGGTTCAGTCCTGGCGCCTTAATCCCGGGCCTTAGACGCCAGGCTCATAGTCAGAATCAGTCCTGGCGCCTAAGGCGCCAGGCTCATAGTCATTACTTACCTCAGGCAGACCATGCTGCAAATGACTCCAATCCAACATGAAGCCTGAAAGGGACTATTTTTCTACAGGGACTATTTTTTACTCGGGTGTGGTTCTAGGGACTTCTTACCTGGGACTACTTTTGAGGCTATTTAAACCACGCCCGACCAGCAACACACGCTTCACGTTATTCTGCATCCAGCAGCGTAACACTCACCGTGCCTGCAGCCTGCATCCAGTCTTCTGCCATGCCCGCCTCGAATACGGAGCTCCTAAAACAAAGAGGAAAGAAAGGGACAAGGTTAGAAAACAAACTTATTTCTATTCCACACCTGATTCTGGATCCATCTTGTCTCCGGACCTATAAAGAACATCATTTCTGCACATGCCGCACCTCCAGCTGCAGCGCCGTGCCATACTCACCAGTCTTCACAGCATCCTTTGGGTCGGCGCTGCCTCCATCATTTCTTCGCCAAACTTCTGCACCAAGGAGACAAAAGAAAACCACAACTTGAGCCGAGGGAACCAACAAATATAATTCTTACCACGATAGATTTACCTGATTTACCACCGGAGGCATCCTTTTGTGACTCTGCATATTTTCACATGCTGCATCTGTAAAGAGAGACAAAAACAACACGTTTCCCTCGTGCAACATTTACCGGACAGCGCCGGGTAATACAGACTCTTACCTGAGCGCCACCAGCTGCCACAAGAGCATCTTTTCACGAGCCAACTGCAGGACAAGAAAGGAAGGGGGGAACAAGAGTGAACATCGGACATATTGAACTCTATGAACTTAATACTTACTGGTCCTCACCAGGAACCTCAGAGTCAATACTCTCCGGAACTCTCCCGAGCTTTCAAACCAGTGAAGTAACTGGAATCGACGCGCCCCTGCAAATCCACGCAGGATGGAGAGCTCATCTTTCAAGAATATAAGGTGAGATTGCTGTGAGGGCATTTCGGAGGTGATTAGTTGGGGAGGACTGTGGGGGTGCCATCACTTGAATCCACAAGTGGCTAAATCCATCTCTCCACTTGCAGGAGAATATTTCTACGGGTTAAGCAGACATGATTAGGAGGTCAGATCCAGTCAGTCATCGCTGCACTACGCATCACGTGGGTGGAGACCGCAGCTGTCTGGGTCCGACCGACGCCCCTGTGGGAGCCAGTTGAGCGTAACAACAAGCCCCACTTCAAGCAGAAGCACATAGTTGATCATGAGATCACAGAAGAAAAGAAAAGGCTACAGAAAGATCTAAAACAGCTGCGAGAATTGCCAAAATTGACAAGAGACGACAATTGGAAGAGGCACAAAATACAGTACAGGAATTGGGTGTTCGCACAAAAGTGCATCATGACTCAGAATGATGGCGAATTAATGTTAAAAACTATTCTGTTGGAAAATTTCAGAAAGTTCTGGGAAATCATAAATAACTTGAGTGCAACACAAGATGCACTACTGTCTAATCCCACCCCAGAAGAGTCCTGGGGTCATCATTATAGTGCACTATATGATGCTCCCTCAGTAAAGGGAAATAATGTGAATATAATGAAGTCAAAATTCTGGTCCATTTTTGTTTGAAAAGGGTGATATTTTGTCCCTAATTAGCGGTGTGAGCAGTTCCCATGCACCGGGGCCAGACAGGCTTTCAAATTATAACCTAAAATCTTCCCCCAAAAATTGGACAGAATTCTGTTACACTCTATTCTCTCAGGTCAGGAGGAATGCTCAAGTTCCTTCCTCATGGAAATGTGCAGTGTTGGTCCCCATATTCAAGAAGGGCGAGAGGAGAAAAGGGCGTGGAAGCTGTAAAGCTGTTTTTGCTGTGTGTTTATTTCATTTTACTTTACTTCATTTTTCATCGGACTTTGCCAGCGCTACGTGTGTGCCTCTCCACTTCTAGGCACTGCACTACACCTTTAAGGAGGCTCTGGCTGAGTGGACACTCCTGCAGGAAGCACCAGATAAAAGGCTACCCAGCGGCCCTTGTGGCGAGAAGCCCATGAGTGGAGAAAAGTGCGTGGAAGCTGTAAAGCTATTTTTGCTGTTTGTGATGCGTGGTGAAAAAACCCTTTGAAGTATCTCTCCGTGCCTCCTGAGCACACCTCTTAACAACGGCTCTAACAAACAGACAGTAAGGCTAATGCCACCCTAAGACAGACTTAGATGACTTGTGATTGAGCAATTGGAGACTATTGGAGTTCGTCTCCTATGATCCTTTTTAAAAAAAAAATATTTTTTTACGGTGCACACTGCCTCTCTAAAAACGCGGTGCTATTGTGTTGACATAAAGGGAGTCGGCTTGTGTTCACCCAGTATCTTCACTCATTACGAAGATTTGTGACTCTTGGAGCCGCTCGTTGTTTGATTTGACGCAATTAGTCTCCATCTGCGTAGGAAGGAGTTAACCCCGAGCAATCAGAGCCTTGAGGAAAGTTAACATAACTTTCTGCCGGTCCGTGGGGGAGAGAGTCGGACTAAGGCAGCTCCCCAAGCCATCGGGCTTTCCCCGGACGGCAGTTTTATTGGACCACCTGTACGGGGCTTCTTAACTTGTATTGCATTAACAGCTACATAGTTTATTAAGGGGCTGCGAGGTTTCCTCTCCACGATTGGTTATTATTATTTTTTTTTATTCTTCAGTTCTAAGTTTTTTTTAATTTTATTTTATTTATCTGTGATGTTATGAACTCCACTGATCTATATTTTCATTGTTTCTTGTAGAATTGTACACATATTGCTTGCCTATTTTATACTTCTAATACTTTGCCTACATTTTCTTTAAAAAAAAGGTTGATTTCAGGGTATGTATTCATCTTAAACTGGCATTCCCCCCTCTTTAAATTGTAAAGGCTACTTTTTACACATCAGGCAATATTTCTTATAACTATAAGGGAGCCTGTATATTTCCCCTATATTTAACTAATACTCCTAGGATTTCTACTGCAGAACTATGCCAGCTCTAAGAAGTGGTTTTGTTGCTACTGAGGAACTATGATCAAAGGGGCTGGAAATACAACAGCCCGCTTCATTGGGTGAAATGGGAGCTAATGAGTTACCCCAAGAAAGTGAGCTTGCTGCTCCTACCTCTAACGCCAAAAACTTGGAGGGGGTAGAAATAGGAAACCTTAATCAGACAGCGGTTGAGATTCCCCCGATGAACCCACCTGCATCTATCACATTAAACTTGAATGCTGTCCATATACACCCAGGGAAAATGAATACCTTGCCTAGCGAAGTTTGGTGGGAAATGAAGGCTCATATATTAGACGTGAGTTGACTGACGCTGAATGCTTACAGGAATGTGTCCCTAATATTAGAAGGGTGGTACAATTCCATGCATTCACACCACGACAGGAGATAAACTTAAAAGGAACCCCGAAGGGGACGTTCCAGTCTGGTTCTGTCTCCTTTAATGGTGGGGAGGCGGAAAGCAATATAGAAGACCATAGGCAAGACCCCTACTGCTACTGTGTTTGTATTTGGTACTGATAATGATGTTAGCAGGCAAGACCTTTCCAATATTGGGGGTTGGAAGTGACAGATGAAAGATGCTTCCACCGTGGGCCAGCAAAGAACCAAACATAGAGGATATGGGGAAGATATGGATGATTCATTTAACCAAATGGCTGATGCAACGGGTCACATTTTAAAATAAATGATTGATTTAGAGATGCCCTCTAGACCTTCTCATTCAAACTGTAAGGCTTTAAGGAGCCTCTTTGAGGGGGCACCAACCGCAAATTTCTCTAAAATTACTAAAAACAAAACTGCTATAGATCTTACAGATAAAAGGGTGAACGAAGACACAGGGAAAACATGTAGAGAATTCACACATGATTTAGATAAGGGTGCTCTACTAATAGAAGTTAAAGAGGGTGGAACACAAACTGAGCCATGGGGAACATCAGAAGAACAGCCGGATAAGGGGGTTAAGCCACGGGACCATGAGCGTAACTCAAAGAAAATTATCCATCACTCTAAGAACTTAATAGAGCAAAACCTTTCTAATAACCGTAGCAATGAAGACCCTATTTTTCCCCTTCTTTCTAATTTACATATTAGTTTGAATCTGGCACTTAAAACTCTTGGAGAGACCCATGAAACTTTGGGAGGGGTCCTGGTGGGACAACAATCGGCCTTTAATGAATTAACCCTGCGACCGGCTTTTCTAGAAGGGCTCGTAGAGGGCAAAACTAAAAATGATATAAACTCCAAAGAGGTTGAAAGACGAAGGGATGAACAAAAACTTTAAGGATGTCCGTGATGGACGCTAAACTTAATACTCTTCTAGAATTTATGATCACAGGTGATCGGCCATTTACATCCTGTAAGGGGGTCATAACATTATGGAGATCTCTGACGAAGGTGGGAGGCCTAAGGTTTTAGACAGCCCATCCCACTTGTTGGAGGTGATGGAATGTATGGAGACGAGAGAAAGTCAAGATTTATCCCCTCAATCACCCAAGCCTGGGCACACTTTAAACAAGGGTAGTGAAGAATTGGTCGAAGTGCACCTCCTCCCTCAGACAAAAGGGTTTAAGTGCAAAGAAATATCTACTCACTCTAGGAAAGAGGTGGTACAGCGAGAGGAGATACTATCTGATCCATTGACCTTATCAAACCAGTGTAAAGAAGTCTATGGCATATCTGATTATGATATCAATGAGTTTCCACAGTCACCGGTGAGTAGGAGGAAAAAGGAGTTTGAATGTCCAAAAAAACTAAAAACATGCCGGCCGTGAAAGTTAAGGCCAGAAACTCTAATCTTAAAGCAGTTAGAAGCATATCTTTACAAGAGGATCGACCAAATGTGCCGTCTATTGATAAAAACCCCAAGAGTCATACCCGGAGGTAGAGACAAGTGGGGAGATACTGGCTGATAAGAGAATAACTACAGATGCTGAGGTGGAATCCATAGAGGATAGGGAATCCAATCGACCAAGGATAGTCCAAGACCATCATCAGACCAAACAAACTAAAATGATGGCCTTTGGCAAAATAGTCAGCACTGAGCACGCCAGACTATCTACTGGTCTTCAACAACCGGGGGTCCTCAACTTGGGCACTGAGATTATAGCGCCTCTATTGGGAGAGTGATCCGTGGCAGGCCTCCAGTTAGATGGAGCACAGGCTATGATAAACAAAAACAGGGGGGTGGTCGGTACTGAGATAAACGGGGTGGCATCTACAGACATCAATAAGGTACTGTAGTATCCTAGCATCATATATGCTATGTTGTGCTGTGTGACTATGTGATTGAGTAGTGGAGCTCGGAGTGTTGGTGCGAGGCCTGGAATGGTGCGAGTGTAAGGATTCCACAGAGGACGGTTGAGGACTGGCAAGGAGAGAGCCAAGGGAAGCAGAAGCACACCACCTCATCTCCTATCTTACTTTCCCACTGTAACTGTAACATTAAAGAAGACTTACCTTTCCTACAATACTGGCTCTGGTGTGGTTCCTGAGTATTCCTGCCTGTGTTATTGCCACACCAAGATACATCAGATACCAGGTGATAACAAGAGTGAGATAATTCCCTCCAAGATAGACATTCCCATTCTGGACAGCAATAGGGGGACACCGGTCCAGGAGCAGTCGGTTGCCGTGAGTAACACGGGTAAAATTATTGGTTGGATAAACAATAATAAATTAGATAAAGTATCCAATCTTAATAGGACCAACTTACTAAATATTTTTAAGCAAATCCCCCTACTTCGTTCTATTACTACGGATGACATAAACGCTATCTCTCTCCCGACCCATAATAATCTCTGAATGGTATGTAATTTCCATCCGGAGATGGTGGCGGAAATGGTAAGAAAGCAAGAAATAAATCTTGAATCGCTGGGATTTCAATTGCGACACTTGCAAGTGTCAAAGAGGCCGACATTTTCCTGGCATATAAGGAACCCGTTGTGAATCCGGCAGGTCCGACGATTAATATTGCCTCCAATTTGTCTAATGCCACTATAGGTTCCGCTCCTGTGTTGACTTTGTTATCCAGTCTATTAGGCAATGGCCAGGACTGGTCCTGGTTACAGCCAGCCCTAAAAACATTAGAATCCTTGAGACAATGTCCAGGAAATGCGTGACAGCACTAAGATATGAGTGATTTCTTGGAATACATGTGGTAGTGTAAACAAAACATTTCTGCATATGAACTCTATCAACACCTGTCCTGGGATCTATCTTTTTAAAGAAACTATGATGGTCGATTGCCAGAGCCTAGAGGGTATGCACACTTTTTCATACCCTGCCTCTAGAGGGACGATGGGTCGTCCCTTTGGGGGCCTAATTATAGCTGTAGATCACAATTTGGGGCTCAATGGTAGGGTGGTATGTAGTATGGACTGGCTCCTGGGTATTGCCTTGGATATAGATAAAACCTATGTTCCTATATTGGTTTTGAACCTCTATTGGAATCCTTTAAAGGTACCCATTGAGACAGTAAAAGAGTCCCTTAGTGATATACTAGGGGATTGGTGCAAGAAAGGGCTAGGCCATCGCATTGTGTTAGGAGGGGATTTTAACTCACTGTGCGCCGAGGGTATCGAATGGAACGATAAAGAAGCTATCCCTAAAATCCTCCACTCTAATCTTGGGGGATACCGTGGTCCAGCTTTTTGGAAAGTTGGGATTTGACTATGTTGGACCACCCTAACTTCACGAAAGTACCTAAATATACATGGAGTAGGGGTTCCTATAGTTCCAGGATTGACTTTGTTGATGTATCCAACGGTCTGAAGAATGCTTGCGGAAACCTGATGCACATTAATATAGACTTGGGGGATCATATCCCCTTAGCCTTTATGTTGACTGTGGTTCTTCAGACAATCCAAATTAGACCTGCTCTTATTGGTCTTTCCTTGGCAAACCAAGGAAGATCAGTTAACTGGAATCATAACACCATTAAAAGATTTAACACTTTCCTTACAGAATCCTTAGCGAAAGCAAACAACCGTGAGTTTGGGGAAAGTGATTTTTTATTTGGAGGTAATCTGTATAATAACATAATGCTTACATGTGCATATAAAATCAGCAAAGGGGACAATAAAATTAGCGACGAACCTAAGAGTTTCAGATGGGATAATAGAATCCCCAAAATCAACAAAGGAAGGGATTTGGCGGCCCTTAAAAAACAGTCCCTATTGCCTGTGGAGTTCATGGTTTTAAAGAAAAAGCTAATCATGAAACATAAAAACTTTGTGAAATCGCTGAGGATGGATCAATATTTGCATGCCCATCAATTCATGATGGAGAGTCTCTGTAAGGGCATGGATGGCAAATTCTGGTCAATAGTTAATAGAACTTTAGTCCCCTCTAAGGACAGCCAATACTGTCCCAGTCAAGCTGTGGCTTGGGCTACATTCTATTCCAATAAATTTGCTCTTCCACCAAAATTTACATCAGAGACTAATATGGAATTGGGGCCTCCTGTCAAAGGTCACTGTACATGGGACCATGAGGACATTGTATGGGTGATTCATAAACTGAAACCGTCTAGAGCCCCTGGCCCTGATGGCATTCCGCCCTTTGTTATTAAGGCTTCTCCTGATTTATGGGCCTCTCTTTTAAAACCGATATTTGACCACATCTTTGAGACCCACATAACCTTACAGAGGAAAAACTCAAGGCGCTAGCCAAAAAGTGGCAAGGAACCCTCATTGGCTCCTCCTATTCCTCATTTGCAAGAGGGGTCCTGATATGGATCGACCCGTCCGTCCCCTTCAGAGTAATGGGTTCCAAGACGGACGATGAGGGCAGAATGGCCCTTGTACAGGGCACCGTGGAGGGTAGAGACCTGTGCCTGGTTAGCACTTATGCGCCCAATCACGATGCCACGGCTTTCTTCAACTCCCTATATGCCAGACTGGGCCCTCACGCAAACAGCATTATGATTTGGGGAGGAGACCATAATTGCACCCTAGACCCCCTCTTAGATAGGTCAGACACTAAACATTCACGCCCGTCCCCCCCAGCTAAAATATTAGCTAAATTGATAAGCCACTTTTCACTCTGTGACCTGTGGAGGGAATTGGGCCCGGAACGGCGAGAATACTCCTTCTTCTCCCCTCCACACAATGTCCACACGAGACTAGACTACATTCTAATCAGTCACGGGCAGCAGGCCATGTTCCATGATGCACATTATTTACCAAGGGTATTGTCTGACCACTCCCCCATGTTGGCCACCTGGGAGGTGTTCCCGCCCAGACCCCCGGTTCCCACGTGGAGACTTAGAGCCGAAGCCCTGCTCGATGCGGCCTTCCGCAACCACATACAAGACAGTACGGAGGAATTCTGGCAAAATAATTTAGATAGTGTAGAACATATTGGCACCGCATGGGAGGCATATAAGGTGGTTATGAGGGGGGAAATGATAGCCACGGTGGGGGGCGCCCAGAGATCGTAAATTCCCTGGCGGGTGCGGAAAAGAAGCTGGGGGAACTGGAGAGCGAGGCAGACTCGACTCCTGAACGCTTGCAGGAAATAACCAAATTACGACAAGCCTGTCTGTCGCACTGGGAGACCCTTGGGAAATTAAGTTATGCTAAGCACACGGAAAGGACTCATGCCCTGGGAGATAAACCTGGGAAACTCTTAGCGTGGCTGTACAGGCGAGAAACCCCCAGGACCCCCATTTGCCACGTACGCAGACCCGATGGTACGACTGCGCACACCCAGGCAGAGATTAACTCTGTCTTTTCTGAGTTCTATCGAGACCTTTACTCTCCGACCCTGCCTCCACCCGACTCCGGGATCGAGGATGCCCTGGACTGCATAAGGCTACCCAAACTAGATACACAGATGGCCGAAGCCCTAGATGATCCGATCACCCCTGAGGAAGTGGTGGCAATAATTAGAACACTACCCTCTGGGAAGGCGCCGGGCACGGACGGCCTACCCGGGGAATTTTATAAGACGCACGAGGGGACCCTTGCCCCACTGCTAGCGCAGGTATATAACGAAGCCTATGAACAGGGCGTGCTCCCAGACTCCATGAGAGAGGCAGTTATTATCCCCTTGCTGAAACCCGGGAGGGATGGGACGGACTGTGGGTCATATAGGCCACTTTCTATGTTAAATGTAGATAGTAAAATACTGACGGCACTCCTCGCGAGGGCCCCAGAAATATGCTGTAGCGTCACTGGACGCAACCAAGGCCTTCGACTCGGTGAGATGGGAATGGTTATATGCCACTATGGCTAAGATGGGGATTGGACCCGCCTTCCTTAGATGGACCCAATTGATCTACACTAACCCCACAGCCAGGGTGCGTACTAACAAGACTTACTCAGACAAATGGCCCCTCTACAGAGGCACACGGCAGGGATGCCCTCTCTCCCCCATGCTATATATTATTGCTGCAGAACCAATTGCTGCATATCTCCGCCAGGAATATGGAGACGGAGGCATCGTGTTGGACGGAGTGACACATCTTATCTCCATGTACGCAGATGACATGCTGCTGTACCTACATGACCCTGAGCACCTACTGCCCCACATTCTGGAGACTTTAGATTGTTTCCACAAACTCACAGGCATTCAGATTAATAAGGACAAGTCTTGTCTCTACCCCCTTGTTGCGCTATTTAGCGAGGAGCACAGATCCCTGCCCCCCCTGGATCTTCAGTGGCGGGTGACATCCTTTAGATACCTGGGCATTACCATTCACCGTAACCCGAGTACCGAACACATTCTCAACACAGTCAGGGCGAAGGATGCACTTGCTAAGTCCATGGTCTTTTGGGGTAAGCTCCCTCTCTCTGTCGCTGGGCGGGCAGGTCTCCTCAAAATGGTGGCACTCCCCCGCCTACTGCATTGCTTCACCAACATCCCCTTTTGCATCCCCCCCGCCTTTTTCAGGGAGCTGAACAAACTCTGTAGAGGGTTCCTGTGGCAGGGTGGCAGGCACAGGGTGGCGCTCGACACTCTCCAAAGGCCCTATGAAAAAGGGGGATTGAAAATCCCCAATTTCGAACTGTACTACCTGGCCAGCCAACTGAGACATGTAACGCATTGGATGGCTGACGAAGCCACCACAGACACCCGACTACTTCAACCTGCCCTACCTCGACTGCTACTCCGAGACCTGCTGTGGGTGGAACAGGGGGCGTCAAGACAGTATCCTTACCTGATTAAGCTAGGAACCCAGCTCTGGAAGATAGCCTGCAGAACAGTGGGACCGCCAGACCCGTACTCCCCGCAGATCCCCATTGCGGCAGTCATGGTTAGATCCTCATGGGGACACACAGAAACACGCACCCAGTGGGAACCCTATGGGGTGGCAGTACTTGGGGACCTTGTTCACGACCAGGAACTTATGACATTCACGGACCTCAGTGAATCCACAGGCCTGCCCACAGGCCAGTTCTTGCTCCACAGAGCAGTGACACAGGCCCTGAAGATTAGGTGGCCGGAGACTACCGTCCAAATCATAGAAAATGAAATTGTTGAGTCAATACTGGACACTGCTGAAGGCGGCCACGAAATCTCCAGAATATATGAGGCCCTTCTGCAGGGCTCGACCAAGAATGAACTAAAATGCAAAGGGAAGTGGGAAAGAGAAATGGGCCTGGAGTTTGAAGACAAAGCATGGGAGAAAATAACCCATTACCATAGAAAGATTTCCAGGAATGCCCGTCTCCAACTCATCCAGCTGTACATCATCAATAGGGCCTACCTTACGCCCGAAGCTATATCTAAGTTCAAAGGCGCTACAACCCAGACATGCCCAAAATGCCACGAGCCAAGGGCAGGTATGACCCACATGTTTTGGGGCTGTCCGACGATCCAGAGGTTCTGGGCCCAGGTGAAGGAGAGGGTGAAGTTACAAACATATAGGTGGACTATGGGTGATGAACCTGTAGACCAAGTACAGGCTATTACATACTTGGGGTACCATCTTACAAACAGGGCCTCTATGAAAGATTGGAAGCAGAGTCTCAACGAGAAGGTCTGTAGACTTAAGATCCAAATGAAATTCTTGAGATCAAAGGTCTGCAGATTCTCTCTGTTACCAATCAGGCGTTTTTATCTAGCTAAATCTTACTTTATGGCTTAGATATTTATACCCACGACATGAGTCTGACACGTAATATGATTCAGGGAAAGCTATGGAAGGAGCTTCTGGGCCTATCAATGGCAGTCCCGAATGCAGTTATTCGCCATGAGTTGTGTCTCATCTCGCTTAAAACGAGGTACCTCTGGAAACTACTCTCCCTGTACAAGAAAATAAGTGATCCTCCTAAAACCTCTCTCTTTGAAACTCTAAGAGTGGTGGCTAAAGTTGAAACTGTTCCCTCTATGACTAAGTTCTGTGATAGAATGAATTCTATACTCCTGTCCTTAGGACTTACCGTAGAGGATCTTATAGAACGACCAGGTTGGGAGAAGAGGCTCCTTCTTAGGGCTCATTGGGTGGAAACAGTTGAGGGTGTTAATTCTTATGTTTCTTACAAAGAGTATTCCAACTTTTGCCATGCAAGGGAATGCTTGCCCCTCTACTTACAGAGATTTCCATGTGAGAAGGGCAGGTTAAGTTACATGCGCTTCAGGCCCAATCAGTTTCCGACCCTTGAGAGGACAATCTACTGGGGTACTAATAACAGTCAAAGGTCGGACTCTTCAGATCTGAGATGACGTTTTTGTGGGGACCCCAAAGCCCAAGAGACACTTAAACATTTGGTGCTTGGGTGCATGTATTTTGAGCCTCTACACTCCCTGACCCTCAAAGATCGATACAAGAAAGACCTGGAGTGCTCTGTAAATCTATTTTGGAATAGATGTATGTGGGGTTTAAACATATCTCTAATTGTGGCATTGAATGCATTTTTGCAGGGCTTAACTATTGGTTTAGAACAAATTAATTTGCTTATTTGAAACTGCACTGAAGCACACTTTGGAACTCAATGCACTTTTTTTATCCTCTGTGCTGTATTATTTAGACAGGCATATGTGTACTTTTATGAAATATGGATGTCCTTTTATTATCGATTCTATATATACATGGCATTTTTTATTATGCTATGGTTTTTCTCTTAGATGTGAATTTGTATATGTTGTGTAAGGTTTTCTGTAAACTAAAGACGCAACAATAAAAAGAAATTAAAAAAAGAAGGGCGAGAGGATGAATCCAAAAAACTATCATCCAATCGCCCTCTGGGATGTGTAAAGGAAAATATTTGCTTGGTTGATTCTAAAGCGTTTGAATAAATGGACATCATATTCCGGAATTCTGGAGTTTTCATTTCTGTGTTAATTCCTTTCAACCTTAGAAACCCCAGCTCTTTTGCTGGACGTAGGACTTTTTAATTTTAACCTTGGAATGAGTGAGACCTTTTTCTCACTTTCTTATGTGTTTTTACCTGATTTGGACTTTGTGTTTTCATTGTTTTCGAAGTCTGACAAACTCCGTAGGCATCTGATTTTTGTATGGTGACACACAGCATCTTCAGTGCAGTGTCAAACAGAAATCCTTTGGAGTTCTCTTAAGGTTTAAATACCTTTTCTTGTGTGAACTACAGTGCCCAAGAATAGTAAAGTGAAATTGACTTTACTTACCTTTTCTCTCTGTAGGTCCAACACACACCATTTTATGTGGAGTGCTGAGGGGTTACTTAGTAGCTCCTTATCCTACTTTCCCATGTAAATTTTGTATGTTACCCTCACTACTTTAAATAGCTGGTGGCAGTGGTTTAATTGTTCCTACCATTGTGCTTTTCTACCACAGGCTGAACCCTCAGCTGCAGTACAGCACCCATGGGTGACCATTTGTCCAAATGGCCCCTGTCTTCCTGTTTAGCTATTTTCTGTTTGTGAGGTCTTTCTTCTCTTTTACTCTGTGCGTTGAGACAGGTTTGAGCCCTTTGTTTGTTCTGCCTTTGAAGGGCTTCAGCCCTGAAGCCCGCCCCTGATTCCAGTGTGTCTGGAAGTACAGGATGTGAGGGAGCTTCCCAAAACTCTGTTGTCCTTTGTCTCTAGGAATGTCTGAACAAAACGAGTCCTGATTGGCTGGCTGGACCCTGCTGTGCGATTGACAGCCTAGGATGCGCATTAATGGGAGAAACCTGCTTAAAAGGTGACGGTTTGGGAATACAGGCAGAGTCAACCACTGGAAGAAACATCCAACGAAGAAACTGAGAAGAGAAGCTGCTGCAACCTCCTGGACCCTGAATTGCCTGGCGAAACAGCAAGTGACCTTGAATTGCTGCTCACCACCTTTTTCACCTCGACAGAGAAGCTCCAGACGGAATGGCTTCTTCCCTTGGGTTAGTGGGACCAACTAACCCAGAGATGAACTGCTCTTGTGCACCATCCCGACTTGCTGTGCCTCTCCATTACTGCAGAAGACCAATATCAGAGGTCGAGTGTCCATAGGTGCTGTTCACCTAAGGGCCTCACCCCATCAATGTGGCTGTTTTGTTTTGTGGCTGTTTTGTCATATCAGCCTATTGTTGTTCTGTACACTAGAAATATATCACACTCACTGTAACCATGAGCTAAATCATGTTTCCTGTATTAAGATCTCCATACTCAACAATGCATTCTCATGTTCATGCTCACTGTAACAATGAGCCAAGTATACCTAAATAACTAAGGCAAATATGTGCAAACAAGACCATTTCTGCAACAGCGCCTCGATGCCTGTGGGCTGTTAGTGCGCTTTACAAATACAAATAAATAAATAAATAAAAATAGTCGAGTGCAACGTCTGCCACAGAACGAATCATGGTAAAAGCTCCAGGAGCCTCCCAAAGACCCTCCAGAAACAAGACCTCCAGATTCAGAGTCCCCCTCAACAGAGTGCAGGACCGAAGGAGAACGGAAAGTCCAACAGGTGTCCATTGTTCCGCATCAGTGCTGTTTGCTAAGCGCTGAAACCATGAAGTGCCTCTGACACTAAGAAAGCCTGTAGCTGCCTGACGATGATCCTGAGTACTGCCGCAGGAGCCCTCCTGACTTCGTCCCTCTTGTCCCCACAACTGGGGCTCAGCAACCGGGCCTGCTTGGCTGTAGCACGACGAAATCCAGCTGGGCTCTTTTTTTCTAACCAAAGGTACTTTTTCAGGGTGGGCGATACTTACATTCCTGCCTTAAGTCATGTTGTCTCACTTGAGACTTTCACTTGTTTAACTTCTCAAGTTGATTTCAACTCCCTTTGCACAGCCTTCACAGCTTGTGTCCCTACAATTGATTTTCCTGAACTCTCTAACTTTGAGAAAGACTTGTATCCAAAAGTTCATCTGAATAATAGACTTTGTCCAAATGACTTTTGCTGTCCTGGTTCCCTAAATGCACTGTTCTAAATCCATTGACTTTGATAGTGCTTGTCCCTCATAGGGTGTAGATTGTTGTATACTGTTACTGCTGGGATAGGCTTGTCTAGACTTCATTGGAGGATTCAGTTGTCGTCACCTATTTGAGAAACTGTTCTAACGTTTTTTTTTTTTTTTAACTTCCCTTAACCCTTCCTCTCTACAACTCAGATTTAAAAAAGTATTGGTGTGATAAATAAATGCAAATACTATCCTTGTGATTGAAGTCACCTCAGGGTGCAGGAAAAGTGTATGAAATATATCCAAAGATTATCCACTAGCTTGACTAATTCTGAAAAGTAATTTTAAAGTTTACCTGAATTTTTACAATCAATTGCCTTTTTAAAGAATGCTTATTTAAAACTGATGTTAAATAAATAAATAACTATTTATAACTGAAACATTGAGTATAAGTGTTACTTGGCTACGTGTATTGACTGATTTCATCTGTCAATCTCTACAGCTCACATTTTCCCCTCTTGAGATAGGCCTGGTTGCTCAGTCACACTACTTGTGTAGTACAGACCTATACCAAAAGGTGGGTTACAGTGTGAATGCACCAATTCTTACCTAACACTGATGGCAGCTGTGGAATTGGTGTAGAGTGGTTACAGTGACTATTTGTTGTACTTGTGCCCAACTAAACCAGCCAAAGGCTAAGCTCCACCAAAAAGGTAAGCAACTTGTAACATGACTAGTATGGATAACTTTAATTAATCAGCCATCACTAGCCTGACTGTAGATCAACTGAAACATCTGTATAAAGCTAGAGGTCTGCCTCTGAAAGGAAGAAAATGTGAATTAATTACAAGGTTGATAAATAACCAAAGTATGGATAGTAGGCCTGTAACACCTACTAACTAAAATGATGTAGAAGATTTGATGAACATGCTAGGTTAGAGTTGAACTCCAATCAGCAAGAGTAGTCAGAGGAGGGAGAGGAGTATCCAGAAGGGAGCCACTCTCTTCCACACCTCAAACAATTCCTATCGGGAACCCACAAGGTCCAAATCTAAACCCAAAATATCTTGCACTTGAAAGACTAAGATTAGATTTGTAATTCAAAAAGCTTGATGTACAATCTGAGAACAAACATCAAGAGGTGAAACTCAGAGAAAGAGAAATGCAGCATATGAAGTGGAAAGGAAAAATATTTCCCTCGATTCTGCTACCCTTTCAGGGTCTTCTAGGTCTACTAGTCCCAAGAGACTTTGCTTGCCTAAAGAAGCAGTGAGTATGTTTATTCCTAAACTTGATGTGTTGGATTGGTTGAGTACATTTGAACACACCTATGGTCTTCAATAATAAAGTAGGAATGATTTGATTCCACGGCTCATGTCTACGCTCCCCCAGAATGGTTGTGATGCTGTTATGGAGTTGAGTGCCAGTAACAGAAAGGACTTTGAGTCAGTTAAGATGGCATTAATAGCCAGATTTGGGAAGACTCATTCCCAGTACCGTAAGAGGTTTAGGACCATCAAAAGGACTGATGGTACCCCTTGGGCTACCTGGGTATGTGAATGGTGGAAGAACTTAGATGGTTGGGTGACAGGGTTCAGAGTAAACCCCTTTCAAGGAATGAGAAATCTTTTTTTTACTTGAACATATTGTTGATGCCTGAAATTGATCCTAAAAACCTTGCACAAACTGCAGATGTATGGGCAGTTAAGAGGGCCACTCATAAGGATCCGGGGCTACTCACAAGAAGAAAGAGGGGAAGCAGCACAAGAAAGAGGGTAAAGAGAATTCTAATTCCAACCATCCAAAACATCCAAAAGAGGGCCCCAAACATAAAAAGTGTAGATCCCATGGGAAGCCTGGTAGGTCTAGTGAACCCTGTGGTGACAAAAAAGAGGGAGGTCAACAGACACCCCCATTCCATAGAACATTTGGTAAATGTTTTGTATATGGGTCTGTAGATCATGTGAAAGGGGATCCCAAATGTAAGGGTAAACCTTCAGGGGTCCCACTGCCTCCTTAGCCTTCATCCCTGAGGGAGAAGTCCAAATGGCAAGTGCACACTTTCAACTACTGGCTGAATACCCCATTGGAGTTCAAGCAAGTGTATCTTTAGTGTCCCTGGGTCTGCGGGAACAGCAGAATGTGGATGTTTATACACCATTCCAGAAAACACCAACAAATAGTATAAGGAGAGTGTTCTTGTAGATGGCCAGGAGACTCCTGCCATAAGAGACACTTGGGCAAGCATAACAGTGGTTGATGAAAATGTATTCAAACCTGAGGATGTAGCTAAGGCACCCAAAGGTCCCACTAAACTTGCAGGAGGTCCTATCCAAATGGTTCCTCTTCTTCCAGCTCTCAACCACTGCAATAACATGACTGCTAGGATCCCTGTTAGTGTACAGAATGAAGTGCCAGGGAGAGTCGTGTTGGGGAATGACTTGAAGGCTCTTGGAGTAGTGTCAAGTACCCCCAGGTCTCCCAGCAAAAAGAAGCAGGAGCAAACAAGATTGGCCAGAGAGGAAACCTTAAGAGACTCTCAGTTTGAGGTTAAGAAGACATCCAATACCAACTGTTTAACCTCCATGCACACTAGTTTCATAATATGTGGTAAAATAACCCCACTTTTTTGTCCCAATACTCTCTTGTCTCGAGGCACCATTTCTCTGGAATTTCTTGAATATATTGAAGTGGGTCTTTGTTCTCACGCATTTTGCATGCCATGATCGCACTTATGTCCAACGTGTCTGGGTATTGCACCCTTAGAGCTGCATGAAGCACATGTGAAACATGGACTACCCCCTTCTTCTATATTGTATCAGTGTTTAGACCACACACAGTAGCACACAGATGATTTATGTCATCATGTAACTAACTGACTCAAAGCTTTTGTGATTATACACAGGAAACTTTTGATACATTTTTTCACAACAATAGTTTACTCATTACAAAATATAATGTTTTAAAACATAATTGACAACATGTTTATCACAAATACAAAAGACATTTTTTCAAGGGTTAATATACAAAAAAACACAGACTGGCTTTCTCATTGTGCCATCTGATCATGAATTCTACAACAATATAAAGCAGGGCTTTTTTTCCCCCCAAATATTTGTGGTTTGTTGTTGAACACCTTTATGAAGAGCAATTGAAAAACTCTGAGAACAGTTGGGTATTAACACAATATAAGATCTTATTGTAACAGGACTTCTGACACCAATAGTCTCTTTCCCTTTGGTACACAGTTTACCTATGTTTACACAACAGAAGTGCAGATGTAATTCTCTTATAACCCTATCTCTTCACTGTTATCATACGTCTCTTTGAAGTACTAGGTGTCTGTTACTTCTATACATTTCCTGTTTAAATTGCATGTTTTTCAGAATGATGTGTCGATGCACTGCATTTCAGCCTATTATCATGGGATAAACACCATCCTTGAATGGGTTTTCACAGTTTTTTTTAGGAGGCCTTCGTTAGGACAGATGATGATTGTTTTGATAAGGATTTTAGTCTTCTAATCCTTAATATGAAGTACTCTTGTTTGTAGACAGGAACAGGGACAGTTTACTTATAGCAGTCTCATTTAATGGGGCCAATGTTTCAAACGTATTGGATCGGTGAGCACTCAAATGTCACCTATTGTATCACGCTGACTTGCTTCTCCTCTGGTTTATTTCCTTTTTCCCAACGAGTTTGGATTTTCGTTATTTCCAGGTCCTTTTTGCCGTGATCGTGCACCCTTTTATCCCCGGACACCATGCATAAGCGAGTGCCTTATCCAAGGTCAGCTTTTTCCATTCTCCTTGTACTCAGAGACTAATAGCTTTTATATCATTCCTATGGCTTCTCCATGTAAGAAGCAGTCAAGCATGTGCAAACTAAATATATGAACTATTGGCATCTTGCGGTTTCAGCTTTGTCAATTTATATGAAAATTGAGAGATAGGTATGTGTGCCCGTCATCTACCTACGTGGGTCATAATTATGTGCTTCGTGCCTAAATGCAATAAACTAGTGCATGTTCGTGTAACTTCATGAATGGATGAATATGTACTTTATGTACAATGCGGCTACACTGTGATGTCAGTGATGATGTCATTGATGTCTGGTTTTGCAGTTAGTCGACTTGCTCGATCAATGTAATTTCCATGTCGTCCAAGTCATCAATTGGGTATGGTCTAAACAGCTGTCTGAGTGAATAACGCTTCTGCCTTTGTGTTGAGAGTCGTGTGGGAGGCATGAGGGTCAGATGTGGCCCCTCGTCTACAGTTTAAAATGCACAAGAAAAACAATAAGTCACTGACACAGAATGATAAAGATTTAGCAATTTATTAAAATAGCAACAGAGCAGTGGCCAGTCTGAATAAAGAAACGAGAGCGTGTCAAATAGTAGCATCATGGTGGTGACTGACTAAGTATAGAAGCTGTTTGTGTTTGTTATATTACTGTTGTGTTTTGAGTCATGCTCACACTATTATACAGCTACTGCAATGCACAGAGGCCTCTTCCTACAGAGCACACAGAAGTACTACTGGCAATTGTTCCTTTGAAAAGAGAGGTGAAGAATTCGCATTTTGGCAATTTTTGTTGTTGCTGGACAGAAGATCACAACAGTAAGATACTCGTGACATGATTTTCAAATGGTATTTATTTTCGTAGTGGGTATGGGTATTCATTGACATTGTGCCACTGACTGGGAAAACCTTGAGGGAGGAAACAGACTATCAGGGGAAGAGAACATTCTTTAAGGTTCATCGAAATTGTCAAAGGTTTAGTAGATAGAAGTTGGTTCCATGCAGTGGGAGTCAGGGTAGAGGATGCTCTAACACTTCAAAGAAGAGTTGCTGGAGGATAGGGAATAACAGGGGATAGATATTATGATTCTAGAAATGAGAAACGAAAGTCCAATTCCATGAAGAGTGTTATGGAAAAGGGAACGTATTTTGAATAAACATCTCCGGTGGTGCAATTTGGCAAGTATTGTATCAGTATGAAATAGAGTCTCAAGAGAAAGTCACAACAACGATATCTGGATCCTACTAACAATGAAGGTAGGCACCCTTTGATAGAGGGAGCTACATTAATCTAAGCATGAATACACTAGGGCAGACGCTGCTTTCAATCTCAAGTGTACTGAGATACTTTCGTAGTGAAGGAATATCTTTTCCTGACAGCACTGATCTGAGGCAGAGTCACAAGCAAAGCCCAAGCAACATACAACGACTGAAAGGATGAGTGCAGGGACCTTTTAATGAATCCAATAATGGGGACACCAGATCGTGGTGCACCTCCACACAGTAATCACCTCTGATTTGTCAGCACTTACTGTTAGCCAGTTATGCTCCATCCAGAAGTCCATGACTTGCATCTCATTCATGAAGTGGGAAGAAGCACCCAGATCCAGATCAAGGAGAATTACAATCTGCATTATTGGCATAAACGTACAAGTGGGCACTTAAATGATGGATATGATTAGTCAATGGATGAAGGTTAAGATACAAAATAAGTGGATAGACTGCAGAGCCCTGAGGTATCCTCTAATGCATGGGGGTCAGGATAGAAGAGGGTCCATGGTGACAGATTGAAACCATTTGGCAAGAAAAGAGCCATGCAGTGCAAGTACTTAGTTGATGATCCCCAAAATGGCTATTTGTTCCATTATGATGAGTGGAAAAATCCAGCATGCAAATGATCAAACACATTGGTACGGTTGTGAAAATACCAGAGCAGGGCTAGACAGAAAACTCAAATTGTTTGCCAACATGTGGGCAAAGGATGATAGGTCAGGCATTTCTATGAATAGAAGGATCAATTGAAGGCTTTTTGAGAAGAAGGATTAAAGTAGAAGATTTCAATGCTGGAGGCACCGGACCTTCCTAAATAGATGCATTGTTGAGATCGGTGAAAGGAGTTACCAGGACATTTCACAGAGAAGAGATCATTTTAGTTGAGAAGGGTTCGAGAAAAGAGCTAGATATAAGGCACACAAGAAGATGCCTAAAGTGTAGACAGAAGGTGAACCAAAGTGGACATCAAGACAGGATATTAGCAGGGGCACAAGGGCACAGGTGTTAAAGGAGTATTCAAATATACCAGATGGGCAGGATGATTAAAGATGCTGTCATAGATTTGCACTGATTAGACTGTTGAAAAAGATGTCTAGTTTATCTACCACTCGTGCAAGGGAGTGATTGAGCATCAGCAGACAATGAGGATGACCATTCGTTCTCTGCCTTAAACATTATTTTTCTTTTGCTTATTAGATGAGGAAAGTATGTGGCTACTGTAGTAGATACATGTCGCTTTAGCTCTAGTTTGATGATATTCCCAGATAGCAAATCTGTAGATGACGTGGAAATATCACCATTGGTGCTCCAATTGTCGCACCTGTAATCTGGCAGTTTTGAAATTGTCTGTGAAGCAAGGTGAAGAGAGCCCCATACAAGCAGAATGCCTGTGGTGCATGGGACCAGATGATCAGAAGCTGTTTTTAACTAATTAGAACAGATTAAGATTTTGTAGGCATTTTCGAAACCTAGCCAAGAACAGCCTCTGCAGTAACATCATTTCATGAATAATACTCTTTCTGTTTTTGGCTTTAGGCAGCCACTCCAGAGTGACGAAGGTGCCACATGCATCCTGTTAGTTTTAATGTGTACTCCCATTTGCTAGATAATCTCTGCAACGTGCTGAAAGCAGTGAGGAAAATGTGGGCAGCATGGATTCAGTGCAGAGCTGTACATGTCAAATTGTCCATGATATGCAATGGTGCAATACTTCATTCAGTGCACATTGCCGAATGCTTTTGGTGACTTTGGGAGAGTTTTGTTTGTTTGTTTGTTTGTTTGTTTGTTGGTTTATTTGGTAATGCGCACCAAACACTCAAGTAGCTGGGCACAGCAGTTACAAGAATATTTGAGACTTAGTTACAGCATACAGGTCAATGCATACATCATAGAACATTTGCAATACATACAATTTAGGTAGGGATACACAATACCAGGTCGGTACTTTGAAAGGACAATAGTGGTATACACATATAATCGGTCAGCTATGTACAAAGGTAAGAATCACAGGTGGGTAAGTTGTTTCTTAAATGTCATTAGTGCGCAGCCAGTTTAACAAATTACATCCAAAACTAGAGTATGGCTGTTCCACTCTAATGGCCGCGAGGAGTGCATTCCAGGAAAGAGCAACTTTGACTGGGAAGCTGGTTGCACAAGCTTTGGAGAGTCTTTTTGTCTAGGCAGAGGTGGTTAGAAGATCTAGTGTGGTGAGTTGGGGTTCTTCTAGTCAGTCTGGCCGACAGGTAGGGAGGAGCAGCATTGTTTAGGCATTTCAAGGTGAGGGATGCCACTTTGATTCGTACCCTGTCACTGATTTTTAGCCAATGCTGGCCTCTTCTGAGATTGGAGATATGTTCTCTATGTGGTATGTTCAAGGCTGCTTGCAGAGCATTATTTTGTAATATTTGCATTTTATTGAGGATATTTTTGTTGGCGCCTACATATAAGGCATTACAGTAGTCTAGCTTAGACATTATTAATGCATTGGCGAGCTTTATGCAACTAGGTTTGGATAAAAAGGGTCTGCAGGCCCTGATTAGTTTACAGGTAAGAGTTGTAGATGAGGCCATGGAGCTAACTTGTTTTTCTAGAGATTATGTAGAATCAAGGTAAAAGCCTAGTGTTTTTACCTGGGTTACTACTTTAATTACCTTGCCATCGATAGTGAATGCAGCATAGTTGGGACTTAATTTTTTTAGGTTGGAGTCAGAAACCAGAATCAAGATCTAGGTTTTATCGACATTCAGGCAGAGACCGTGTGAGGCCATCCATGCCTGAATGAGGAGGTATATCCTATTTACCAGAGCTGTTTCCTCAACGAAGTTGCCCGAAAGGGGTATAAGGATCTGAGTGTCGTCAGCATAGTTAGTATATGTAACACCCAGTCTATCAAGTTTGTCGAAGAGTGGCTTGGTAAAGATGTTATACATTGTCGGTGAGACGCATGAACCTTGTGGAACACCACAGGTAATTTGGATTGGGCCTGCTGAGGCTGAAGGGAAGAACACTCTCATCGTACGATTGGCTAGGAAGGATTGAACCCACGCTATAGCATCACTCAAGAAATTTGCATCTGACACTAGGTGTTCGCATAACACTGCATGATCCACCAGGTCAAAGGCTGCCGAAAGGTCGAGAAGGAGTAGCATAGCTGTTTTACCTTAATCCTTCAACTCGTCGATTTGTGTCTTTAGGTCAATTAGCGCCAGTTCAGTCCCGTGTTGTGGTCTGAAACCAGATTGGCGTGAACCTAATAGATGGTTAGCCTCCAAATAGGTTTGAATTTGGAGGTAGGCTACTCTGTCAATAATTTTAAGGAGAAAGGGGATGTAATTAGAAGGGATGGCCGGGTCTAGTGTCTGTTTCTTGAGAAGTGGTAGTACCCACGATCCTTTGAGGCGGATCGGGACAGTACTTGATTTAAAGGAAGCATTAATGAGCTTGGAGATAAAGGGTGCTAAATCTCTAGCTGCGTCCTTAATTATTTGTGCTGGGCAGCTATCGCCCTGGCAGTTAGAGGGCTTCAGGGAGAGTATAACCCTTTTAGTTTCCAATATGGAGATATTGGTGAAACTGAAAGGTGTATTCATGATTGGATTAGCAGTAGGTGGGGTGGGGTGCGTCTCAGTGGAGCACAGAGAGGCTTTTTTGGTTGCTATTTTAGTCTGCAGAGTAACAATTTTATTAGATAAATCATTTTGGATCCTAGTGCACCATTGTTTATCTTTTGGGACATTATCTGTAGGTGGGATAGGGTTTTGCATTTCGCGAAGGAGAGTAAAGGGCTACTTGGTGTTAGAGTTTGCTTTGGAAATTCTTTCATTGAACGATTCCTTTTAGTGAGGATTATTTCCTTCTTGTACATGTTGGCCGAAGTTGGTTAGTATGGTTTTATTCTCGGATGTGGGCAAGTGACGCCAGATGGCTTGGAGTTTCCTTTTTTTAAGTCTTAATTCTTTAAACTGGGGTGTAAACCAAGTATTAAGATGAGACTATTGTTTACTTTTGTGAAGTTTGACTGGCACAATAGTGTCAAGGGCCTTCGTCATGGTATTATTAAAGGTTGCTACTAATGTGTTGGGGTCAGTGTTATTAGTGATTGAGGAGAGGGTAGGTAGGAGGAGTGAAGTCATTTTTCTGCAGTGATGTCATTTTTGCTTCTAGTGGGGAGCGGTGGTACTATTTCAATCTTTTTCTGTTTTTGGGGCTCTATGTCATTTGGGAAGCTAATTAAGTGGTGGTCAGTCCAGGGTTACGGGGTTATTTTAGTGATAGTAATGGCACAGTTCCGATTGGCTACCCAGTCTAAAACTCGCCCTTTTATATGCGTGGGGGCAATGACTTTTTGGGTCAGGCCATGTTCCGTCAAAATGGTTTCAATGGAGTGGACATGTTTATCTTTGGGATTATTGAAGCCCACATTGAAATCTCCGATTAATAGGTGCTGTGAGGTGTGTTTAATGTTGTTGGTGAGGAGGCTGGACAGGTCTTCTTTGAAGGTGCCAATCGGACCAGGAGGTCTATATACTAAGAATATAGTTAGTGTACTATTATCTGAGATCGGGAGTTTGGCTGAGAGTAGCTCGCAGGATGTCATTTCAGGGGATGAGGTCAGCCTTAATGCTAGTTTAGTTTTGGCTATGGTAGCCAGGCTGCCCCCTCTGGCATTAGGTCTATCAACTCTAAGTATTTGGTAGTCCTCAAGTATAGCTAGCATGAGTGCTGGACCGGCTGCGTCATGAAGCCAGGATTCTGTAGCAGCTAAGATGTCTCAGTTGTCCATGTAGAGTATGTCAGCAATTTATGTGGTGTGTCCTATTAGGGATCTGGCATTGATCGTGGCTCCTGTAATTGTAGAAGTTGTATTTTGCCCTTGGGTAGAGGATTGCCAATGGGGTCATAGTTTAGGGTGGTTGGGTCTAGAGTGTGTTTTTTGCACGGTATCTGAGGGTGGTGTGCATAGATTAAGGCTGTGTCATGAAGCCAGGATTCTGTAATAGCTAAAATGTCTCAGGTGTCCATATAGAGTATGTCAGTAATTTCTGTGTTGCGTGCTATGAGGGATCTGGCATTGATGATGGCTCCTGTAATTGTAGTGGTTTTATTTTGCTGTTGGGTAGAGGATTGCCAATGGGGTCTTAGTTTAGGGTGGTTGGTTCTAGAGTGTGTTTTTTGCACGGTGTGGTGGTGTGGCTAGATTAAGGTCTATGACATGTGCATTATGCCTGAAGTGAGAGACTTGGGAGCTAACTCTATCAGTCTTAGGTTCGTGGATCCGCGGCAGTCGTGCTCAGCATTTCAGATTTCTCTCCTGCAGAGTGCAGGGTATGAAATTGATGCAGGCCATTATTATAAGGGCATAAAAAGTATTGAGCATATAATTGTTAGTTGAATGTTTATGGTGGGCATGATCTTATTTGACTATGGTGTTTATTTGATCACAGGATTGTGTGCAGCAGGGTGAACTGGGCGAGTGCACCACCAAGGTGAGCTGGCCGGTACCAGGAGGGGCAGGTAGGTGCTAAATAGCTACGTTAGCTAGTTAAGCCAGTTCAAATTAAAATCATTAGGAAGTGTATACTGGCAAAAATAGGCAGGTTCAATTCAAAGTCCATAGGCATTGTATGCTTTTGGAGGAATTTATTTCAATCAATTAGTCAACAATTTGTATTTTTCTGTGAGCATTGGAAATATACCAGGTGAAAAATGGGGTGAGTACCTGGGCAACTAATAGCAGTGCCTAGCAAATGGCTAATACGTATACACAAGTCAAAATGTTGCCGTTGCCAGTGCTTGCTTATAAGGCAGAGCTGGTTAAGACCATTTTATTACATCAGTGATGCGGTTTCTACTCCATTTAAGCCATTAACTCAGAAGACAGCTTTTAAAAAACACTGGCAGGCACTTCGAGTTCAAAGTTTGATTTTAAGGCTTGATTAAAGCATGCTCAAAGAGTTCCTGTGAGGAGGTCTGCGGGGAGGGCCAGGAACTGTGGTGGAATGCCCATATGGGTAAACATGGACATGGGCAGTCAATGGGTGGGCAAATAACCAAAAAAACACCTGCAAGCTTTGTGTCCTCCTCATATGCCATTTCTCCATATCCGTACTTTAATTATATGATATGATATGGCATTTGTAACGCGCCTATACACAAGTGTGACGAGGCAGGGAAGGGGGAAAAAGGGGAGACAGACAACGATCCTACTAGGCCAGGTGTCATTCAGATCGCGCAAGTGCATGGGTAGGGGGGACGGGAAAAGTGCAAGGGGGAAAGGGAGAGGGGAAAGTGCAGTACAGGGTTAGTAATGAACAGGATAAATAATAAGGGCCAGCTAGTGGCAAGTGCAAGATAAGTGCAGACAAGTGCTGGGAAGGGGGGCTGTAGGGATACAGAGACAGTCCGGCAGTGCAGGGGTTGCCAGGAAGCCAGTACAGGGGAGAGTGGCAGGGCCAAGGACCGAGATTGGTGAGTGGCCCAGTTGCTGATTCAGTACAGTGTCAGTGATTTAGCAGGGGAGAGGGAGAGAGAAAGCAGAAGCAAAGAGGAAGGTTTTGAGGTGCTTCCGGAACCGGAGATGGTTCTCCTCAAGTTTTAGGGAGGCAGGAAGGCTGTTCCAGAGGGAGGCCCCTGCTGCGGAGAGAGATCTCCCCCCAACTCGTTGCGTGGAGAAGCGGCTGACCCTGAGGGAGTTGGAGGCGGAAGAGCGAAGTGCTCAAGAAGGAAGATATTTAGGAAGGGAGAGTTGAAGGTAATTTGGCCCCAGGCCCCAGAAGGCCTTGTGGACAATGCAGAGGGTTTTGAACTTAATCCCCGCAGCCACAGGGAGCCAGTGAAGCGATTTCAGTCCTGGAGAGATACGGTCCCTGGGCTTGAGGTCTCGCAGTCCTGTTCTGGATGAGTTGCAGAGGGCGGAGAGTAGAGGCAGGCAGATTTAGATAGAGGCTGTTACAGTAGTCCAGCTTCGAGAGAACCAGGGCTCTGGAGACAGTGAGCTTCTGGGGGAAGGAGAGGAAAGGAAGGATACCTCTGAGGAGGTGCAGCTGGTAGTGTGACTTCTTAGAAACGTCAGAAATGTGAGGAGAGAAGGAGAGTGTGGAGTCGAAGATGACCCCGAGGTTTTTTGCCTTGCAGGGAGGAGCAGTTTGTTTTGGCGCATAGGAGGTGCATGATTTAAAAATATAGTTCAGAAGTACTTTAGTCGCAGGGGCAAAATAATACCAGCTTTAATTTAATCTCAACTGCAATAAAATCAATCCCCAGCTCTAAATAAAGAGGAATGAAAGATGTGCCAGATAAGAGTTGAAACGTTTGCTTCAACAACACCCTGTACTAGTCATCTGATTAGATGAAATGGGCTTCGGAGAAATATTGTCAAGCAAATAAAGTAGATCCACTAATTCAATGCAGATAGTATTGGCTTCTATGAGCCATTTGTATCACATCTGGTGCCAAAGTAGACCTATTCACTGACCTATTGTAGCTTAACACCATTTAGCAGTATGTTCATTTGTGTTTGTTTTTCTTGCATGACCGACCATCACCAAAGTTCTTTAGGTTCCTTTGCAGCACAATCGACATGATATTGTTCAAGTCTGTGTATGTAAATCCATCGTGGATTTAGAAAATATTGCTAGATCATTCAAATACGAAGTTGAGAAAGGCACGCACATTTCTAGTAGCTTCTAGTTAAGTTTTTAAGACATCTATCGGGAGCTTATCTGGGTGACGAACCCTGCCGGATTTTTGGGACATTAAAGCTTGACCTCAGAGATGCTGAAAACTAAAATGTTCCTCTTTTGTCTGTGTCTGCATATTATTTAGGGTCCGTCTTGAATTTTTACCCGTACACCCTTTTAGAAATTGTTTTAAAAACAAGTTCCTATATTATCTTTCCCTGTTCCCTTTCTGACACCCCAAAAATGTACATATATAAAGAAAGTTTCCTTGTGCTGTTCCTTTCCTGTACTTGTAGAGAAACCTTTGTGTGTGACCCTGAGAAGTGTACAAGTGATGTGTTCAGTCACCTTCTTCCCTACTGTATGTCTGGGATCCCTTCATGTGTGTTTTGTGAGAATCCCTGTGTTTGTCTTTGTCACTTGTTTTGTGCTTTTCGCAACGACACTTAGGCATGTTAGACACATTTGGGTTTTGCAAAATTGTGAGCTTAGTCAACTTGTACTTTTATTTGCAGGGAGTGGTAGGGGTAGATGATGATGAGCTGAACTACTCCTGAACTACTCCTCAACCTCTGTGTCAGAGGTTGAGGTAGAGTGGAAGCCCAAGGAGGAGGGTGGACAGATATTGAGATGGAGCATAAGGATGGGATGACAGTGGTGGTTGAGAAGAGGGAGGGGATTGCGTTTGAGGAAAGGAAAAGGTGTTTGAGGAGGGAGAAATAAACAGTGATGTAGGTGGATATAGCTGCCAATTCGTAACAAGTGTGGGTGTCTGAATGACTCAAGGAGTACTTGAAGAACTTCCGCGGGCATGTTTGAGTTGGTGGCGAGGAAGGACTCCAGGCACAGCAGGATGGTAGCCTAAGAGGTGCAGGTGGTGAAGGGCAGAGAGAGAAGGAGGAGGTTGTGTTATGCTGCAGGAGACTGAAGAGTTTCAGGCTGAAAAGCCAGGCATGGTCCCAGAACAGATGGCTCAGGGCATGGAGACTGGGACTACTTACGTAGAGGGCAACGTGAGCTCAGGCTTTCCACAAGAAGATGAAGTCAGGTCAAACGATATACCCATCCATGAGATAACACCTATCTTTTCATGGATGTTGGAAAAGTTCAGTTGGCTGGAGGATGTTACTGTCAGAGAGAGGATGGCAGAGTAATATGCAAACCCTGCCAGAAGGCTGTTCATCGGGGTAACCAAATGAGATTGACATGGGCATCTCCTCCTATGTTGTTGTATAATTACATGCTAAAGGAGTGTAGTGGTTCCAGTGACTAGCAGGGCCATGTTGCCACTGCTAGCAGTGCAGCCTTCTGTCAGGTGGTAGTATTTAGTGTGAGGTGCCATTTTGGAAGAACAGGCGCGACAGCTCAATGAGGAATGCATGTATAAACTGCATTCATTTTCTGACCTTTGTCAGTTGATGTGAGTTGGATTACAAGCTAGTGGTGGAAGCCCTAGTGATGCACATGCTCTGTCAGGACATCCATATGATCTTGGTTGCTATGGTAGCAGTGGTGCGGATGCAGGCCCATTCCTCTGATCATCCGGACTATGATTGCTGCACCCCCTACCAAGATGGCCATATCCTGTCATCACATTGCCACAACGCCGAGCTACATCTGACACCATCCAAAACTGATGCAGTAATCCCACAATGAAGTCAGTATATCAGGGGATAGCTCGAACACCACTTTGTGTCACAACATTCAGGTTAGTCATCCTGTCTGGATGCTCTTATTTCCCTGCTAGTTTTCTTCCTCTCCTCTGCCTTCTCATTCCTAGTTCCTCCTTGCTTCCTGGCTTCCTCACCTACCTGCAGTTCTCGTCACCCTTCCTTCCTGCTACTGCTGTATCCTGACGTTTCTCCAGCATTCATCCATGCTGCCACCAGCTGGATCCTGGCTCTTATCCAGTGAGTATCTTTCCTGCGTCCTCAAGCTCCAGGGGTTTTATTCCCCAGAGTGTTTACCTTAGAGGTCGCCCTACAGTGCATGGTCGGTCCTGTTTTCAGTTTGGGTCAGCCGTGTTCCTGGAGAGGCTTTTCGTAATCTGCACTCAACTTCATACCGATTGTGATATGCTCCTGTAACACACTACCACTTTTAGATGACTGGGCAAAAGGGTAATAAAAGGGAGTACATGGTAGACTGGCAGACTTCAGAAAAAAAGGCATTTGTGGTTCAACTGGTTGGTAGAGCCTAATAAATTGAAGTTGAATTCCATAGTATGGTACTAGGACCCAGAGAGTGGCTCTGCTGGTAGATCAAAATACTTTAATTATGACGTGCGAACTAAAGATTTATTTGGCATTGCACTCAACCACTATTGTCAGAGTCTTACCCTTCATGGCTTTTTACCATGTTGTTCCATTTGCATGACTCTAGCTGGTTACTGCACTGATCTTCATCATCTGAGGGATCTGTTGTTTGCTCTTCTAATCAATGAGACTGTTATTTCTCTCACCATAGTCTTCAGCGTCTTCAGCGATAGGCTTCCCATTCAATTTTATGAAGGTAGATTCCTTCACATGAAGGTAATGCAAGGGTCTCCTGTGCTCTAAGACAAATGTTCCAACAGTGCTAAAAACATATTCCAGCTAGCTACACTCTAAATGGGGATTAGCTTAGGCTTTCAACACCTAATTGAACAAGCACAGATAGCCACACTGACCCCTTGCAAAGCCAGAATTGCAGTGTATCATCATTACTACACAGTTGTCATGTGATAAGAGCATAGCCATCAACCAACTGGTTTGCAGTAGACCCACTGAATTCTTGAGGGGACTTGATGCATGTAGCAGGACAGGCTTGGCAAGCAGTCTGCCACAAAGACTCTTATGGCTCTGCACTGTCTGAAAGCTTGCCTTTGTGAGACCTGAACTATTGTCAGGAGTTGTGGAGAAAGAGAGTACACTGTCAGAATAATTTATTTGCAGTAGTGCTGTCGAGAAGGAGCCATGCACCCCCCTTAAGCATCTCACCCATATTGCCTATATGTTGGGAGCCAGAGTGTGAAACACATGCAGTACCAGTTAAAATATTGATACCAAGAAAAATTCTGGAGGCAAGGTTCCCGTTGAGAACCATACCTGCATACTAGAGAGTATGATGAATGAAAGCCAAGAGGAAGCATGAAAAAGGATGAAATGAGCAGATTGGTGATGTCACACAAAGTAATACTGATGCACCTAGAAGAGATTTAGAGACAGGAGAATCTAGATACTCTATAAGGCATCAAGAATGTATCAAAGATAAGCAACATCTGGGGCTCAAGATGAAGAGGCTTATGCTACAGAAACAATGAAGATATCAAATTACTTTTTCACGTGTACAGATGCAAAGAAACGCAAGCAGACAAAGTATTCTTGAGGCTAGCTAAGTAGTGAATAGACTGCGGCAAGTGCAACATGTATTTTTTTTTTTGCATTTTTAAAGCGCTCACACAGCCCGCGGGCATTGAGGCGCTGTTACAGGAATTGTTTGTTTTTTCAGTTGCGTAATAGGTTTTTTTTTTTTGTTGTCTTAGTTGCATATTTATAACGCGCTTAAACACCCAGAGGTTTCTAAGCGCGGACCCGGGGATCGAACCTGTGTTGCTTCGTGTCGTCTTGCTTCCAAGGCGCGCACGTTGCCGTTAAACTATCCTCCCGGGACTATATATATATATATATATATATATATAGGAGCTAGTAAAGTATGGATGATTCTATTACGAATTATAGCAGAGCTGGACCAAGAAAGGAAGGCCTTTTCCAATGTGTCGCAGTTAAGAAATTCAATTGAATTACAGAAGTGAATCTCAGAAGGGTGAGGCTGTACCAGCCCCAAGAATCCAAGGTTGTGTTAGGCTGGGATAATCTGACAGTAGTTACAATCGTGTGAAAGAATGAAACTCCTGTTCAGAAGACATGCGTGAAAACAAGGAAGATGTCAGAAGTTCATTAAATAATAGTATTTTAAATGCACAAAAGCTCAAGTTTGTGGTCTTCATTCACGTTGAGGGATGAAGCTGGACAAACATAATGAACCACACTTACGCAAGGAGACAGAGCTTGCCTCCACTCCCTCATATTCCCCGGAGCAAGGAACATTTCCAAGGCCAAGTGCAAAGCTGTCATTGACGTGCAGACCACTGAGGTGATAATAGATGATATGCTAAATGGTGAGAAGCTATGGTTATGACCACCCCACCAGCCCCCAGAAGTCCAGCCTGCGTGCTGCTAACGTGGGTGGAAAAGTACTGATGGATCAAAAGAGTACCAGACAATTATAAGGGGCCTCGTAGTTAAGGGCCCTATATTTTGTGTAACCAATGGGACTTTGTGTATTTAGTGACTCATTTGAGGGGAGGACTTAGTTGCTCCACCTGATATTAGAGACCATATCACTTTCTTAGACTAGTATGGAATGTAGGCCTAGATGTTCCCTCTAAGTCTATCACATTTGCCACTAGGTTTTTGTAGTTTGCCACGTAGGATGACCATCTATGTTGATGTCAGAGTTATTGCTATAAAGATGTTTTAATTTATGATTTCTGTTGAGATCATTCTGTGAGACATCCGTTGATGTCCGCTGTACTTCCTGTTTTAGATAATTGACATTAAAACAGTCAACTTTGCCAACTACCTGAGACATTTTGATTATTGATCTTTGAGTATCTTCTGCAACCCCATTCATCTCAAAGTATTGCTACCTCGTCTTAAAGGGCTGGGTCGGCTGTCCCGGTTTAGTGAAGTCCTGCACTAGGTTGTTGATCAATGACCTTAATGTCTCTTCTTGCTCAATCCAGGTTTTATACTTCTCTTTAGTGCATCCTTACACTTGGCTAGCACATACCCTTGTGAATGACAACCTACACCACTTTCCTCATCCTCACACACATACTGTTTACAAATGGCCACTTTGACTTCAAACCTTGAGTCAAGAAAAGATGCCAGGAGGCACTCAATTTCCCCTTTCATATCAACAATATGTGGATTATCACTGTAGGTTGAGAGTAGATATATAGCCAGTTACCCTTCTTCTCCACCCCAGATAGTTCATGTATTCTGTAGGATAGTTCACATTTCAACATATACAGTGTCAGCACCACACTGATTGATGTAGTGTACAGGCTAATCCACTGGTTGTCCTCTTCAAATGGCTGCAGCAGAGAGCAAACATGGACCAACCTTTACCACTTTGTCAGTGTTAAATTGGCACAATATGATTGCCAGCTCTAGCTCATTTCAGTAGTCATTCAATGTGTTATACTGTTTTCTTCGCAAATACTCCAGCATATGATGGGCTAATTCCACTGAATATGCATTTCAGTTTTCAGATGCTGTTAAGAGAGCTAATGGTATGAAAGCTGCTTTCGTAACATGCTCTGGGCACTCTAGGAGAGGCTAAAGTGGGTGCGGATCTTCTGGCTTTTGAAGCATGTCACCACAAAGTGGAGGCCATGGGCAAAGAATGTCATGTGCATGCTTTTGCCTACCCTCAGGGCAGCTTTAACATTGGCAGTTGTCAAAAAGCCCAGTTCTAAACCTCAAGGATTGAGCCATGCTGATGGGAAACATCCTCTTACATTCTCCAAAAGATTAACTCTTTGGGACCTGCTGTCACACCTTTTCTATACACAATATACCTACTGGTGAATGACATTTGGCAGCTGCTGTCTTGGGCTTTGCTGATGGAAGGTGTGGGAGAAGGTGACCCAGTACCCAGTAAATGATATTGTGGGGTTTAATCAAAGGCCCAAACAAAAAGAACTGAAAGGCCCACTGGAATAATGACCTGCCAGCCTTCCAAAGACCTTCACACTGAAAATGGGCCTATTAAGGCAGACTATGAGGGTGTCTATCTGCAGTTGAAACCCAGAGAAAGCTAACAAAAATGTAATCATGATGCAGATTGGGAAGGCACATCACATTGCTGGCTGGGAGATAAATGCAGCATTTCGACTGAAACTACCACCAACCAAAATGTTGTGCACTATGGCAACTCAGACGCACAAACAGCAGATAATGCAAAATGTATTTAATTAAGGACTGAAATAAACAATGCTGTACTTTCAGCTGTCATATTTCAAAAACAATGCTGTGTGAAAAGAAAGAAGAAATAAGAAATCCACTAATGCAAAAGCAAAGTGAACCATAATCAATAAAATAGACAGTATTTCAAAGTGGTTAATGTTAGTAAATGCAATATGTTCGTTCATTCAGCCAAGGATAATCTGTTGGTCTCTGGGCAGAATTCATTAATGGTAACCACAAGTCACACTGCATCCATTTATGTTTCATGTTTAAGATCATTTCACAAAGGCCTGGGTCTAAGGCCTCTGTCTTTCCCCATCTGAGCAGCTACAAGCATTTTGTGCCATCCTACATCCAGGCACAGGCACATGTTCCAGCACCACCAGCATTAACAACCAGTGGTAAGAACCACACTGCTAAAATAGCGCTGCATTTCCCTGCCCGGCTGCCCTGTCTGAAACCATTGAAGATGCAACCTAGAAACCGATCGGTTGCTGGACACAGCAAATAACAAGGCTCGGATGAGCCGAGAGGCGAAGCTGAGCCCTGGACAAAAGCCTGGGTCTATGGCCCATGTATTTCCCTGTCTGCCTCTGGCTGCCTGCGACAATAATTTATGGATCGTGCTGTCGGCCACCACAGGCCATTTGCATCCGCTGCTGCACAAAACCACAGCATGGAGTCCAGCACTGGGCTCAGGTAAGAGATGCATGTGGTCCTTTTTGAAACCCACTTCCCCCACTGCCACCGAAGAGCTATTCCCAGTACCCAGACATGTTGCCAAAAATAAATCAGTGGTAAGTTTTACCAAAACCCAAAATACCGAAAAGATACTGAAAATTGTAATGAAATATATTCTAGTGGGGTTATGGGTTAAAATGGATGGAGATGGGCTTGGGGTGGGATTAAAATGATAGATAGAAAAATGAGCTGCTTTGAGGGGTCCCCAAAATAATAAAAAAACACAATTTGGTATTTTGACTGCATTGAAATTACCACTCTGATGTTTCCTTTCACATATAACCATATTCACCATCTGGCATCCCGCCCTGCCTCACATAATCTCCAGCCATATTTCAGGGGGCGCCCGACTCAGATTATAAATCCTCAGAACCTTACCATCTGCCCCCTACTTCCACTGAGAAGATTCCTGCCGGAATCTCCTAGAACTATGCCGAGGCCACCGACCCATCCAGCAGCCTCCGACATCTTTCATTTGACCCAAACCGAACACCCTCCCCTCAAGCTGCCTGTCCCTCAGCACCCAGGCTTTGTTGCCCAAACCACGGGCATCACCCGCCCTTTGCTCGGAGAGTCACTGGCGTGACAGCTACTGAATGTCTCAATCTGCCCCAACCGTTCTCCTACAACTGACACTTCAGTCTGGGCCCCTTGGCTGCATATGTACCTCCACTCCTACACAAAGACTGCCCTAACGGAATGGTTTCCTTTCTTTTGTCACTCATGAGCTTATCATTGTGAATAATAAAGGAACACACGATCGCCCAACTATGTTACTGGCCCCCAGGCTGTGAAAAATTGTTCATGGTATTAATGTTGACTGCATACATTTGTTTATTCCCTGCTCGCATATCTGCCACTTTCAAGTATTTTCAAACTTGTTCCTTGAGCACCTCTGCTTCTATGCTGTGGACCATTAGGTTAGGCGTTTGCAATCTGCATACCTGCACTTGTCCTTATGATGTATGCATGCCTGATTGATGTAGCCCACTGTATCATGAGGAGAGGCTCTACCAGTCTGTATACTTGCACCTACTTTGCCTTTTTGATGTATGCATGCCCGATGTAGCCCCCATAACATGAGGTGAGGCTTTGCCATTCTGTATACTTGCACCTTATGTGTCCTTCTGATGTATGCATGCCTGATGTAGCCCCCGTAATATGAGGTGATGCATGTGAGGAGTATGCAAACTTCAACCATCACTACGCTGTAATCCTATTGTGTGTTCTTGTACCTATGAACTGTAACAAGCACTTACTGTAACTAGCGCTTAGATGCCTAAGGCCTTTGTGTGCTGAAGTAAATGTAAAAATAAAGAAATAAAATAATTTCATGGTGAGTTTGTTTAAATAAAATGTATCCACATGCGACTTGTAATAGCAAGCTAAAATGTGTTTCTGGCTGCTCTGAAAATGTCCTCAATTTAAGAATTGGTGACCTGGTGGAGGGAATAATTAGGTATTTGGAGAGTAAATTGTATGTTCATAAATATTACGCTTTTTGTATAAATGGTGGAAAATTGTCACACTCCCATGCAGCATGATATGAACCCGGCTGTCGGTTTGTTAAATCCCCCATTATATGCTGAAACGGAATGTAAACATATTATGGCAGTTACTAGTAAACTCTGAAGGTTTGCCATGTAGCTACTTTCTGGCTGAAGTTGACATAAGAAAACATTGGTATTTCAAATGGGAGTTGTAATATTTCTGTTCTATACTTCTGAATCAATCCTTTGACAAGGGACGGCCTTGGGGTTGGAGAGAAATGTGAAGGACCAAACAAAGATACGAGAATTCTTGCAGGGCACTGCCAATAGTGAAATTTTGTTAGTGTCATCACTGGTATATAAAGTGGATGCATTATGAACGAAGACGAGAGCAACAACAAATTACCAACAGGGAGAGCTGCAAAACGATTACCAAGAGGGTCAGCTGCCCAAAACTACCAAAGGAGATTTGCTGGAGTTTCATCTGGGCGGAAATATTACTGGGGAGACTGGAAAAGCAAAGGCTGTGATTCTTCACTGGAGCCAGAGATAGAAAAGTTCTGTGGGATCCAAATGACTGAAGTGCTGGCTAGAATCCAGTTTTTCTCCTACAAGTGAAGCTGCTCAGTCCCTGAGTGTCAAGCCCAGAGATTTCTAAAAGTAAGTTGACTGTCCATCAGAAGGACATCGGGGGATATATTTAATTGACCCATTCCCTTTCATTGGTGGGTCCTTTTCCATAAGTGGGTGGGGCAAACTGTGTAGATCCTTAGCCTATTTGATTGAATATAAATGTCATTAATTTTCATTTCGCAAAACACTGAGGGGAGATTTTTGTTATCATTTGAAATTAACAAAACTCATTCCCAGTTTACGCTGAAAACTATAGGCTGTAATTTAATTGGGTAATCCTATTTGTCCTATTGACCACGACTTCTTTAAGGAAGAGGGGTGTCTTTGTCCCTAAACTAGAAAAATCCCTAAACTGCTAACTTCACCAACAGAGGCCTTTAACTGGATGGCGGGGTTTCTGAAAATCCTACATTTACTAAATCATCCCCATTTGTACTCTCCAACTTCCACAACCCAGGCCTTTAAGTGGAGGGGGGGTGTGGACATCCAAAATTTCTAAGTCATCCCCATGTATCCGTCCAACTTCCCCAAAACAGACTTTTAAATGAAGTGGGTCTGAAAAACAAACTTCTAAAACTGTCCTCACTCTCTAGGCCAGGCCTTTGAATAGAAGGGTGCAACATGTAATTGATGCTTGGGTTTTTGGGGCTGGGGGAGAAGTGCTTGTAAAAGTGAGTCCTTAAGTATCCAACATTGTAAACCAAACTTCTAGCCTTTTTAAGCACACAGGAAAATTTAAATTACACAACACTGCATATGTAAATTGATTTTGCTCATTTACCAGTGTTGATTATTCCTTGAAATGAGATCTGTATAAAGTTTTTGATTTGAGTTTTCCAAACCAACTTGCATGATTTATTTATGTAAAAAGTTTAATTGTAAGTCACAGAGAAGGTGGCCTGTGTAGTTTTAGTAGATCTACATAAAAATACCAGAGTTGAAAAGTCGGAATACAGCGGGGAGGAACGCTTTGCGTTTAAAATATTTTGAATCCGGCATTTCAGAATCCGAAGAACATGCCTTGCATTCCCCCAACCCACAGCCCCTCTATATTTACTTACCTCCTTCGTTACCTCCGGCAGCTCGTCTAGTCTGTCTCCCTGCAGCAGAAGTTTCCTTTCCCTAATGTGGATGGGGATTTCCGTTGCAGTGACATCCCATCTGCCCCCAAATGCTTTTACCGTACATGTAGAGCACGGACACCCTTACAACCCCTGCTCCCCGTGTTTGCTATAATGGCATTTGTGATTTTTGTACCTGCTGAATGTGCAGTAGTTGCACATTGGGATTTATTTTATGGTATTTTGGGGCAATACAAGTTTTAGTGTGATCTCCATTACCTGTAATTCAAATAAATATAAATATATTTTCTGTACACGGCCTGGTTCTTGGCTCATTGGTGGCACAGGGGGCGGGATCCAAGTGGCATGATATGCGACTGAAATAGGGCTGAACAAAGAATCCATTAAACCGTTTGTTGTGTGACTCCTTGATTGGGGAGGGAAGGAGCACCACATGTTGAGGGTGGCCCCTCAATAAACCATTACACATTCCATTGTTAGGAGCACTTTCTTACCGTCACAGTGACCCAGTGCCATTCTCACTACTTCCATGATATGATCATTGAGATGTGGTAAAGATGTTCACTGGACGTAGTGCCAATTCAGAAGTTCACAGCGGGATCAACAAGGTCAAGAAGCTCTTAGAATCTACAGTGTCGGTTTTCCATAAAGGAATAAGGCAGCAAATCTATTGCTACCATTACAGTAAAGTTGTCACTGAAAAGATGCAATGTTTTGCATCTTTTATGACATTTAGTGACACATTCAAAAGCCTCAGTGTTGGTGAGCTGGGGATTGAGAGGGAAATAAATTGTCTGTGTCCTGCGGGTTCTGCGGAAAGAGATGGTATTCCAGCAGGACTTGTGAAAATCCATAAATCAACAAGATATTCTAGTTTAGTGGTACAGGGTGGAGGTTTAAATGTGCCCATTGCCTGAAGTTGAGGAGTGGGAGGCTGCCCTGCCCCCTTTACCTTTGCCAATTTCTTATTTTTTTATTTATTTGTTTGTACCACGCCGACAACCCGCAGGCATCAGGGTGCCACAAAAATACATGAAGACAAACAAATAGGACGGGATAAAAGCATAAGGTTCAGTGAATCAGCCGTGAATTATCGCATAAGGAAACCAGTGGAGAAGAGGTTATCTGAAAAGGTGTGTTTTCAGCGCTTTTTTGAAAAACCTTAAGTTGGGCAAGGATGTAAAGGCAGCCGGTAGTGTTTTCCAAAAGGAAGACACAATAACTGGGAATGATCTGCCAAGACCCATGGATCTTGAAAACTTGATTCCTTGGAGCTGTATAAGAGAGGAGAAGCACAGGGTCCTCTTAAGTTGGTAGAGTGGGATCAGGGCTTTGAGGTATTCTGGGACTTTGCCAAAAAGAGAATGGTGAATTAACATGCCGATTTTGAATTGGGTGCGCTCCTGAACCGGTAGCCAGTGTAGGTCTCGCCTGAAGTTGGATATGTGTGATTTTCTGGGGGTTTTCAGTGCCGCGCGGACCGCATCATTTTGGATAACCTGAATGGCACGGGTGTTAGATTTTGAGGCTCTACCAAGTAGTGTATTACAATAATCTAACCTGGATAATATGGTGGCTCGAGCTATGGACACAGAGTTCTTTTCATTGAGGAAAGGCCAAATTGATCTAAGAAGCCTAAGATGATAGTTACACATCCGACTGAGGTATTGCACCTGGGTGTCAGCATTTAGGGAGCCTTGAGGAAGACACCAAGGTTTTGACCTTCAAATGTGTTTTAATGATGTTGTCTTGGATAACAAAATGATCATAAGAGGGGTCCAATTTAGAAAGGGCCCGGAGAGAGCCAAAAAACAGAAGCTCTGTTTTATTTCTCTTGAGACACAGCCAATTTGTGGACATCCATCTCTCAATGGTATTATAGATGTTAACTAGAGTCCTCGAGTCCACGGTGTGGTCCCCGGAAAGCTCAATGACTAACTGCATGTCATCGGCATAATTTGTGAAAAATACACCAGGCTCTTCCAATAGATTACAGAACAATCTTATGTACAAGTTGAAGAGCAGGAGAGAGAAGGAAGCTCCTTGTGGAACATCACACTCAATGGTAGAATTGGGAGAAAAGGCTGGGCCCCAGTGGATCTTGGATTTGCAGATGGATAAAAAGGACTGAATCCAATTTCTGCATCAGTGAAACAAGCACCCTGATGTCGTAGGCACTGGAGCAAATGCTCATGAGTGACGAGGTCGAAAGCCACGGACAGGTCTAACAGGATCAACATCCTGGCCTTCTCCAAGATTGTCAGTAGATGGGATTGAAGATCCACAAGTGTGGTTTCTGTACTAAAAGATGGATGGAAACCTGATTGTCGACTGTGAAGATTTTTGCTGGATTCCGTGAAAGCTTGTAATTGCACTGTGGCTGCCTTATCAAGGATTTTCAACAGGAATTGACTATTTCTAATGGGCCTAAGATCACAAGGGTCTGTAGGGTCCAAATTCGGTTTCTTGACAATTGGCGTAATGATGACTTTCTTAAGACTCGTAAGAACGTGAATGTCTCTAAAAGTAGCATTTACAAATTGGGTGAGGAAGGGCGCAAACAGATGGGGGCAGAAGATTGAAAGCACAGGAGTTCGGATGCATCGAAGAAAGCATGTTGGTTGTGTCTTCCAATAAAATTGGTGTAAATGAGAAGTCCACCGTGAAGTACAGCAAAGTACTGTTTACTGTTGAGAAGCACTCCGCGAGCGGTACTCTACGCTTTTCCATTGAACATTGTGGCTTTGAATACTGAATAATGCTTGAGCTACATTGCCGGCGTTCACTCCAGGAGGACTGCTTTTACAGCAACACCGGACTGCAGCTGGCCTTTTAAGAGACAAGGTTTACTCTGGGCAGGTGACTCCGCCTTCGGAATCCTGTCACACCCACCACTAAATACCCACAAGGCAGAGCACCCGCGCGCACACCGTGAAGTACAGAAAAGTACTGTTTACTGTTGAGAAGCACTCCGCGAGCGGTACTCTGTGCTTTACCATTGAACATTGTGGCAACACCGGACTGCAGCTGGCCTTTTAAGAGACAAGGTGAGTGCGTGAAGCATACGGAACGTATGGGTGTTTGATATGAACTTGAGTAGAGATTTCAAGTCCCTTCTTTATTTTTCAAGGTTTACTCTGGGCAGGTGACTCTGCCTTGGCAATCCTGTCACACTCACCACCCCTCTGAATACCCACAAGGCAGAGCACCTGCACGCGCACCGTGAAGTACAGCAAAGTACTGCTTACTGTTTACTGTTAACGGTGCACAGTGCTGGATGTAACACTGCCAATGGAATCATAAATAATTGGTGATATACTTGCTGAGGTGTGTAGACTAAAGGTGAGAGTACAATAGAGGAAACCTGTAATTCTATGTTATATAATATATATATATATATATATATATATATATATATATATATATATATATATATATATATATATATTAACACCTATAAGTCATACCAGTATAGTGAAGAACACCAAACCACTTAGCTCACGCCCTAATAAGCTCCAGTTCTGCTCAAAACCTCCACGCCCAATTATGCTAACTCTCCTAACCATCATAATGTTCCCGTTCTGCATAATAACAAACTCCATGCCCTGTACAGGAGGTCACTTCACCTTGTTCAATGATGGACCCGCAAGACTAGGCTGCCAACGCCACAACCCTATTCCCTGCCCCACACCATTCCTCCCCCTTTCCCATCACAAGTGCACACAATAACACTAACAACACCGCGGACACCACCCCAGATGTCCTCTCCACTCCCACTCGGCACTGCTCACCATCCCCACTACACAACATGACCAACCACAAAACTACTCCCTGTCTGGGACTAAATAGATTAAATAGACTTAGAGCCAAAACCAGCCCCAACCTTCAAACGCCCAGACCCTTCGCTATCAAAAACACCGGCACCAGATTAGCATCAGCTACTAACAATCGGCCATCCAAAACCTACGCCATGAAACAAAATCGGTAGTAGCCAGAAATACAATTCAGCTTCCTAACCCAGGAACCACACCCATCATCCAGCCCACCCCTCTGATTAGAGGTGCACTCATCAATCCTCGCTCTCTCTGTGCAAATACCATAGAAATCCATGACCTCATCGTATATCACCAACTTGATCTATTAGTAGTCACTGAAACCTGGTTACATCCAGCTGCAGGACCCCTATTAGTTATTGCCATCCCCCCAGGGTACAGTATCCACAGAAAAGACAGGAACAACCTCCAAGGAGGGGGAGTTGCCCTATTAGCTAGAACTAGTCTGCAATTCAGAGCTAGCCCCCTGGACCAAGTACAGGGCTATGAACTCCTTCTAGCCAAATTCTCCACTAACCACAAAACCACTACCAACATCCTAGTAATATACAGATCGCCCAACAAAGCCAGTCAGCCTAGTTTAGGCATACCCCTACTACTCACGCCCCTTATTAAGCCCAAGACTAAATTAATCGTCCTAGGTGACATCAACCTAGGTTACAACGATCCTGTTCATACGAATGCGACCGCCTTCTACACAGCCATGTCAAACATGAACTTTACCCAGCTGATTAACAAACCCACTCATTCCAAAGGTAGAACATTGGACTGGATCCCATCGCTCAACTCACAAGCTACCATAGAGTCCATCCTCCCTGTAGTATGGTCAGACCACTCTATCATCACCTTCACCCTGGAATATAAAATCACTGACTACACTAGCCACAAGGCTCCTGACACCTTTGAATCTAGAAATATTAAAAAACTTACAGCAGACAATCTCTCACCCACCCTTCAGCTGGCCCTAGCCAATGTCACCCCGAACTCTAACAACCCTGACTACCTAACAACCCTGACTACCTAGCAAACTGCTATCAACAAAGCCTCACCAGTACCATTGATCTACTTGCCCCCGTCACTACTAAAATTCGGAAATCTGACAAACGATCCTGCTTCTGATTTGACAAAGAACTAGTCACCCTCAGACGTACCAAAAGATCACTCGAGCACCTACACAGGAAGTCTAATACTAATGAATCAGCACAGGATTTCAAAAAAGCCAACAAAAAACTACAAAACAGCCATAATCTCGTACAAAGCCAATGCCCTCAACACACGCATAACCAATGCCAATTTGGACAGTAAAGAACTCTTCTCCATTCCCAGAGAGCTTAAGAACCCTTGCCAATTGACAGAACCCTATAATTCCAGAAAAGTCTGGTGCACCACAATACAAGACGTGCTAGCTTCCAAAATTACTCTTCTACAGAATAAAATAGACAGTAAAAAAAACACTCCTCACAGGAAAAACACTACCCAACATAACCTCCAACACTCCCACGTTGAACACATGCAGCCCATTCCAATTCACCCAGTCACCAACAAAGAAGTACTGGATACTATCATGAAACTCAAAGCTTCCAGTTGCAAAGAAGACCAATTCCCTTCACATCTAGTCAAACTATGCACCCACACCCTATCACCAGTCATCACAGAATTTGTTAACGCATCCTTTAGCTCAAATACAGTACCCGCTAGAATTAAAAAAGCCTACGTAACTCCCCTCCTCACCAACTACAGACCCATAACCACCGTCTGTTTCCTACTGAAAATCATCGATAAAATTGCTTACTCCCAAATTCAAAACCACTTAGAACATCCCAATTACTAGGGGACCGACAGTCTGGGTTTCGCCCTAACCATAGTACAGAAACAGGCCTTCTTGACTTAAAGATCCAGATGGATGCTTCGAGAGAGTCAGGCAAACTCTGCCTGCTTATGCTCCTTGACCTCTCCACAGCTTTTGATCTGGTCGACCATGACAAACTCTGTGCCTCTCTAAACAACAACTTCAACCTATCCAATAATGCCACAGAGTGGATTAAATCTTTCCTCGCAGATAGGACTTCAAGAGTTGCCATTGGAAAAGAATCAGCAGATCCCATACCAGTCCCGTTAGGCATCCCTCAAGGCTCCTGTCTCTCCCCGACCTTATACAACACCTACACCAAGCTGCTCTTTGCAGCATTGGATGCTATGGGTGTCATCTACACCAACTTCGCTGATGACACCCAGATCCTTATCCCACTAACAGTTAACCATGATCAAGACTCCCTGATTATTAATGAAATATATGCACCACAATCCCAGTTCTCAAACAAGTAAAGACCCTAGGGGTTTACCTTGACGTGACACTCACTATGACTAAGCAAGTAAACACCCTTGCCTCCTCCACCTCCTCCACAGCCAGACTTATCTCTCTTAGTCGCAAATTCCTGACACCAGAAAGTGCATTACACTTGCAAGAGCGCTCATACTATCAAAGCTTGACTATTGCAACATCCTCTTTCTAGGTACGTCCAACACCAACCTATCCAAACTCCAACTCATGCACAACAAAGCCCTCCAAGCTGCATTAGGCATAAAATAATCTGATCATATATACAATATCAGGAGACAAAACAACTGGCTTCCCACCAAAGCTAAAATTCTCTTCAAAGCCCTTAGCATCTCTCATAAATGCATCAACAACAAAGATCCTAAAAACCTCCTCAACACAGTCTCTAAGAAACACCATATCAGACTGCTCAGATCTAATAACAGTGAAAACCTAGAAATCGAACGCTACAAAAGAGAAAAAGCAGGAGGCAGCAGCTTCAAAGTACTCGCTCCTAGGCACTGGACTACCGTACCTATCAACATCAAGAGGGAAAAATCTTTTCCACTATTCAAAAAACTACTTAAAACATGGTTATTCAACCAGTTTTAAGTTGAGTCCAAACACCATGCTTCCCTATCTAATCCCATACCCACACTGTAGATAAATGTATATAATCTTTAGTAATGTGTAACTTGTATTGTTTACTCTAATGTTGTCTAATCACCAATACTGCATTGCTTCTGACTGTAACTACGCCGTGATACCTTAGGGTCTGGGCATACAACAAATGTAATAAATAAATAAATAAATAAATAATAAAATAACAACCTGTGTACAAATGAGAGCCTGCTAATATAGTAGGCGGTAAACCTGGTAGCAGGCACCAACGGTCGTGATAATCTGCTAGATCACACTGGTGTGACCCTGTGAAGAGTGGTATTCCCTCTTATTTCCTTTTGAAATTTGATATGGCCTCAGGCATATATACTTTGAAAACAGGCATGCCGTGTGAATCGATTGCGGATGAAATTGATCAGGCACCATGTGTAGATAACAGAAAAAAACACAACTCCCTGCAATATCTAAAATAGGAGGTCTGAAAAAAAGAACACAGTGCTCTGTATCCTTGGCATCTGACATACGACAATTTTGCATGGGTGACTCAAAGATGAGATGAGTGACCTGAAAGTAGCGGATCTATATGCACAAGATACTGCCATACAAGCGCCTGTAGAGTCATCAGGCTTGATGGCGGTAGATGAAAGCAAAAACAATTGTGAGCTGAAACATCAAAATCCTTAATAGAAACTTTACAGGAAATGGTGGGCAGGGCACTCTCAAATACAGCTAACCCTACACTTGCCAATTTCCCAGATCAAGCTGGCACTCACATGAAAAATCTGAATGGGTTTAACTCAATGCAGGCCGCAGAGACATCTGATACAACAATGCTCACTGCATACAACAGTGGCGAATTGATGGTCACGCAGCCCATCACAACGCCATTCATCATTTCCCCCGTACAGGAGACTCGATTGGTGGATTTACCTGCTCCGCCGTGCACAGTTCTTGCACAACATAGGCTGCGCGCAGCACACAAGGCACTGACAACTGCAGGTGAGGTTGATGAGGACATGATAAGTTTCATGAACACATCTAACACCCCCTGTATTGATGCTGCTGATGTGCTGTATACATGTTCAAACACTGGTGACCTGACTCAATTGAGTCGAAGGAGCACATCATCCGAAACGCAAAAAAGAATGCCTGTTAGACAAGTTACAACTTTTTTGCAGCGCACGAGGGAAGATGAGATAAAAACTCTTTCCCATGAGTTATCTAAATCATCCAATAACTCGGTCTCATTCATAGCGCCTACACCGCGAGGCACACACTTTGATGAGGAACCTTTAGAGCATAATTTCTTTATTAATGGACAGCGAACTGGTCGTCCTTCTTTTCCTGAGGCCCCAGCATTAAACAACATTTTAAGTGCCATGAATACGGCCTTGATGTCCATAGCGAGACTGTACGAGGTCCTTGAGACGCAAATGAATACCCAAACAAGAATGCTACAGCAATTGATAAGAGAGAGTGCGAAGATCACTGATTTACCTAAATTATCATCAGTGGTGTCACCTCTGATGGCTACAAAAGCCCCAGAGGGACCCGGCATGTCTCCTCCCATAATCTCCCCTGAAAAACAACCTGACCTATTCCAAAGTGTTGAAAATGCACCTTATAAAACTTTAGAGGTGGAAATAATTCAGAATAAAGATCAGCAAGCTGCTTACAAGGACGACCTATCAAGTGGAAGACGTGCCACCAATAGTAAAACACATAAAAAAGCATGTCCAGAACCAATCAATAGGGAAGGCGACACGGTCGTCCATAATAAAATACAAGCCAAAACACTGGCAGTGAATACCAATCTGGAGGAAATCAGGGAAATCCCTAGTTCCAATATGCTGAGTAATGTGTTAGGTTCTGAAAGTAAAAAGACACAATTACCGGAGAGATCTCACAGCCCGAAACTGACTAATCCATTCTCCTTCATGGGGAAAACAACGACGTGCCACCAATCAAAAAGGCAGAAACCTGTGATGAAGAGCCCGTTCACAAATAAAAAAGCTGGTTGCGACGAAAACTTGTTTAAACATCGCAAAAATGAAGGACTCAAATTTAGTGCAACTAAATCAGTCCAATAAAGATCAAATACAAAATGTATCCTCTCCCCAGGATCATGAGCCACTAAACACTCTGGTAGCATTGATATCCAATCCAACAAACTCGAAGGCTGTGATAGAAAAAGACAGCCAAAACTACTAACCAGATCAACAAGAAGTAAACAACCAAATTTGTCCCTCATTAGAGGAAGTGCGGAATGAAATTAGGTTCTCTATAATCCAATACCTTTCGGAAGCAAATATATCCACCATGACACAATCAAAAGAAATTCCATCACAGCAAATGGATGGCAAATTGCAAGAGGGGAATAAGCAAATAATTCCCACTAGACAGGATTTACGAGATGAGATCAGAGAATCCGTAGCGCATTTCATTACACAGTCTAAAGATTCACTGGGAACTATAATAATGGCACAGAAATCCCCAACTCTGGTGCCAAATCTATCCCTGCTGTTAAAAGAACCCACTGGTAATCACAGTGGTGCGGCACCATTGTTGACAAAAACACAAATTACAAATGCAGCCAGTAGTGGAGATATAATGGGATCTGACCGGCAGGTGCATGAACATGGTGAATACAAACATTGCCATTGAATAATGATGACCTGTCGTGATCACCCATTTCAAAAATACGATCTAAACCGCATGAGTATCCTGAACATATGTGCTGAGATTTCAACCTTGCAGGACCTAACAAGCCCAGATATTGATTTAGTCAAGTTCATCAATCACATCTAGAGGGAGACTATTTATGAGATCTGGGATCACGTTGAATGCGCTCTGGCAAGCAAGATCAGAATTCTATGATTTGGGCTTCATCATTGCACAAGATATAGTAAAAGGGATGCCCCTGGTGACATCTTCTGTGCCTTCCAGGATATATCCAAACACGAGCATGCCCCAAAGTATTCATTTGAACAAGGACCTGCATGATAGTTGGAAATCTCATGTAAACAGTTCATAACAATGCAAGATAGAAGAAGACGTTAAATTACTGTCCTGGAATACCCGAGGTCATAAGCATTTTATAAATATGCTCCAGGAGACATGGCTCATCAGTGAACCCATATGGGAACCATGCTATATCTTCTTGACTCATGCCATCAAGAATACGTTTGGTCAACCGATGGCAGGTCTCTTGAAAGCGGTTAAAAAATCCTTGGACTTTATAATAACCCCTTGTGCTTCTCCGTCCCCTTACATCCAACTGGTAAAGTTATACAAGGCATCAGTTATGATTGCCATGGTTAACATATATTGGGGAAGACAACAGTTGGCATCGAATCAGTTTTTTTTCTCGCATAATAGTGATGTGCTCAACTCTTTGGTTCTGGACAAAACTATAAGCCACACGTTAATAATGGGTGATCTTAATCTTCAATTACTTACATGCAAACCCAAGGGACATTTGTATGACAAATTACATTGGCTAGAGTTGATGAGAGAAAGAAACTATGTGATGCTAAATGGTACCATAAGGGGGTATATTCCGGCCAAGACCACTTGGCACATAGAATCTTTATCCGCACATCTAGATTACGTCTACTCCGATGATATATTCCTGGATTTGGTTACATCATTGGTTGTGCGCGAAACTGACCTAAGTGACCTTAGTCAACTATGCTTGTCGTGGAAATGGCTGTGCCTTTATGACCACAATGTCTTGAGCATCCGGCAGGACTTACAATATACTGAAATTAATCAAGCAGGAAATCGTATAAAATGGACTAACCATAAGCTAGTGATGTTTAAACATGTATTGGAAACTGATTTGGGAGGTCAGAATCCCAAAGAGGGAGGTTGTTACAAAGAATCAATCCATGCAGATGTTCATTGAAAGGGGGCCCTTTGGCTATCACCAGAAAACCAGAAAACATTCATGCATTTGACTTAGATCTGAAAATAAGGAAAACTCAGTTACGTAAAGATATACGACAACTATCCAAAGATCTAATGAAAAAGAACATTGATGTGATAAAACATTTGAAGCTGATATATAAAAATTGGCAACGAGCACAGAAATCTGTCCAATATCAGATTGATGGTGAGAGAATGATGAGCCAAATTGTAGCAAAGTCATCAGGTGGTATCTGGTCTCTGCTGAACGAGGTCTCCTCTTCGACACAAATGGCATTACAAACCAATCCAATACCTGAAATAAAGTGGTTTGAATATTATGCAGAGCTCTATTGGACCCCCTTTCCGCAAATTGAGTTTGACTCGTCAGCCGTAAAAATGAGCCATAATTTTGACTTCGACAAAGACGATATAACACACTGTTTATCGAAGCTTAGTAGATCCAGAGCGGCTGGCCCTGATGGTTTACATAATCTAATGATGAAACAGAACCCAATAGTATGGGCCTCTATTTTGTACAAAATGTTCAAACATGTGCTGCAAATAGGTTCGATTCCTCGGTCTTGGAAGAAGTCCATAATAGTACCGATTTATAAAAAAGGAGCCAGGACTCATCCAAGATCAAATCGACCTATTGCCTTATTAGACTGCCCTGGCAAGATCTTTGCTCGTCTGTTATTAGCCGCATTTAACACCTGGTTAACCAAAGAAAATGTAAGGGATGAATTTCAAACCGGCTTTATAGCGGGTCTTGGCACGACAATTAATTTGATCACTCTTAACTCAGTAATAGGGGCGAGCAAACAACGTAAACAGCCAATTTTTGCAGCATTTATTGATTTTCGAACTGTGTTCGATGCCGTACCCTGAGTGTTGCTTTACAAAAAAATATTGAACAAGGGTTGTCCATGGTCAATTTTGAAGTGGATAGTGCAGTTGCATTCAGATACAAGCATCCAAATTCGCCTACGCAGAGATGGTTTGCTATCCAAAGATATAAGAACAGACCGTGGCTTGAAACAGGGATGCCTATTAGCTTCTGCAGTATTCAACTTCTTCATTTCAGATGTAGGCTGTAACTTTAAGGGATTGAACACTGATGCACCGAAACTTAGGGAAACTCCCATAAACTGGTTGCTATATGCCGACGATATGGTCCTTTTGTCAAAAACAGCACAGGGTCTCAAAACAATGCTGAGAGCACTTGATGTCTATGCACAAAGGAATTTTATATCCATCAATGTGACCAAGACTCAGATCATAAAATTCGGCAACCTGAAACAGAGATGCCGCACATACTCTTGGATATTACAAAATAGCAACCTGAGAGTGGTTAGGAGTTACCTTTATTTGGGAGTTGCAATAAGCAATCAACCATCTGAGATACCCTATGAAGAAGCTAAATACATCAAACACCACACTGCTATATCTCAAGCCAGGATTATTAGAACCAAATTCTGCAAATTCTCCATACACCCCTTAATAACTTACTATAAACAAAAGATGACACCGATATTATCTTACAATTGCCAAGGCAGTGCCTCTCTCATTGATTCGATATGAGTTAGGTTTAATATCGCTGCACGGCAGATAAAAGTGGCAATGGTGTACATTGTATCGAAAGCTGCTGGTGGGTGACCACAAAAATGGCTTAGCGTGAATGATGGCCTTATATGTCACTCAAGAATCGCAAGATGAATTCATAAAAACATGGAGGCTGAGAGCGCTTAAATTGCTCCGCGAAGCAGACATTTCACTAACATTGTTAGTCAATTATCCATGCAAGGCCAAACAAAAAATGTGGGAGCATGATTGGAATTTAACACATGCCCAGTGCTTGCGGGACAAGAAATTCAAAGAAAATCCCTTTCAATTGAAAAAATACGGACAAACAGCACGTTATTTGTTAATATCACCCAGCCCACAGCATCGCTCAGCTTTTTTGCACTTCAGACTCCATCTATGTCTAACTGCAGACTAATTATGTAAGCGCAATTTACTGCCTCAAGATAAAACAAGGTGTTGATTCTGTAATATTGAAACTGAGACCCTGAGACATCTGCTAGTTGACTGTGTTGACTTGTTGCCACTGAGATGTAAATGCTTTAAGCCTTTTTTTGAAGGACATGTAAATGTCACACATGATCAATTATGGCTTACTATATTTCACACAAATAAGAAATCTGTGCAATATGCAAGAATCAAATACCTGAATGTATTAAACTATAGAGATGTATGCAGGAAGGCGTGTCTAATTCTGCAATCATGATATCACTTAGCATACATGCCTTTGTTTTAGGAATTACAATTAATACATTTTTATGAACTTGCATATTGTTATGCTATTTTATCGTGGAAATTATACATGGAATTAATTTGGGAAGGATTGATGTTTAATGTACTGACCAAGAAGAAAATCTAGATAATTTAATTTTGTTGTAAGAAAATGTGTTTTTATTTTGAAAAATGTTGAAAGTTTGGAAATGTATTTTTCTACAGCCAAAATAACAATAAAATCAAATAAAAAAATAAAAAAATTAGAAGTCCTCCATGTACTCAGCTTTTTCTGTCGGCCCGGTCCGAGTTTCTACTACCCGGCTGTCTAGGCCTGGGCTACACTAAAATTCTGTCCCTTGCTGCCAAAATGTTCTCCTTAAAAGCCTCATCAGTTTGAGAACAGTGAAGATCTGTGGCAATGAAAGGGATGTCAGAGGCCTTGGGTTTTTCAAGGGTTTGAAGTATCTCAAAAAGTTTGCCTGTTGAGTGGGAGGACTGTTGAGTAAATGTGTCTTCGTCTCAACAATAATTAATTTGTACATTTTGTCCCGAAGTTTCCACTCTCTTCAGTGGCATCGGAGGGGTTCGTTAACCAGCTTTATTTTAGCCCCCTTTTCTCCTTTTTCAAGGCATCCAACTCAGGTGTGGACCATTTTTGTTGCCTCAGGTTGTCCTTGACAAGCTTTTCTGGAGCAATGTTATCCAGCGTGTTGCTGAAAGTTTTGGTGAAAACAGACAGCAGTTGGTCCACATGATCCTCTGGGGATGAATGGGACATAGTGGATTCCAGACAATGCTGATAGTCAGTAAGGTGTACCTTTTTAAAGTTCTGCCCGGTAACTGATTTCACAGTGTTAGTGGATCGAATCCGTGGAGTGGGGAGCTCTAGCAAGAAGCTGATAATTAAATGATCGGACCAGATGCATGCAGAGGTAACAATATTGTCGGTTTTGAGGTTTCTAATCACAAACCAATCCAGGATGTGATTATTGGTCATGGTGGGGTTGGAGTTAATAACTTTGTGGTTGCTATGTGATAGTGCCTATTCTAGGTCAATTGCCTCTTTAGCCCTGGAATCACCTCTCCAACAGTTTAGGTCTCCCAAAAGTAAGGTGGCTGAGTTGGGGCTACTCTTGTTGTTAAGCAGAGTAGTGATTTCTTCGTTAAAATCTGGCATGTTACGGGGCGGAGGAAAGATAAGGATTAAGGTGACAGACAATTGCAGGGAAGGGGTCATTTTGAGATGTAAAACTTCACAATCAGAGCAAGAAATGGTCACCGGAAACTGTCCTAAATTGGATTTGGCAATGATGGACACCCCTCGCCCCTCCATGCAGTCTGCAATGAAAAACGTGTAGCATGGTGGCGAAGCCAGAGAGATGTAAGGTCCACTGGTTTCCTGAATCCACGTTTCTGTGACAAAAAGGATGTCTGTCTCACTGCTCAAGATGAAATCATGTAGGTCCTGTGCATATTTTACTAGAGAACGTGTGTTAAGGAAGGTGATATTGAGCACATCAGTCTTGGTCTCTGCATACACTGATATGCCACACCCTATGGGCTGTGGGACGGTCAGGACTGGGGGTAGGACTGAGGCCGGGGTATCTAGGTTTGGAGAATGCCCAGTTGGAACAACCATCATAACTGGGGATGGTATTTTCCCAGCCCAACATAACTTTGGGTTTTTGTCTACCGTAATGGAGTCATCTTGTGGGCGTCCCTCATGGGGAACAACCGGGCTGTCTAATATGGTGGTTTAAGTCTCTCAATGAGGGCTAGTCTATTCAGGCGAAGGGCCACCAATGAGATTGTTTGTTCTTTGGAAAACCCATAATTCAGGTTACCTTATGTTCCAGGAGAATAAGGGGGAGGTTCTGAATTCCGCCTCACCGCCAATTCCAACGAGGACTGGTGAAGACTGGCTGGTTGCTGAAGTGCCAGCACTGATGCGCCTAATGTTTCTTTAAATGCTGCACTGGGCCCCCTGGGAAGTGTAGTTCTAAAGCCTTAACTCAACGCTGGTACACTATAACAGTATCCAAAAGCCTGGATGTTGGATTCCAATACAGCTAAGTCCCTAGTGAGAGTGCTTTTTCTCTCAGCAATAATGTTTAAAAACGTATACTCAGGACACGGCAAACACTGTGAGAAGATTTGCTCACAAACGGTAACTGAAAGTAAACATTTACATACACGCTTTCAGCCTTTCACTTTAGTCACGCTGTCACTCGACCTGAAAATAAAGCGCAATTACAGCAAAATACAGAATGACAATATTGCACAATACTAAGTAGTTAGAATTTTCCTAGAGAGGCAGGCAGGGATGTCATTTAGGGGTCACCTGGGGTCACAATTGCAACCTCTGAGGTCTCCCTTGCGACCTCTGTCGTCTCCCTTGCGTTTTTGTTTTTGGGGGGGGGGGTTGTAATGCAAGCTCATGGGCTGTGGCCAGCACCATGTGGCTGTTTACTTCTGGAGTGGCTGGCTTTCTTGTTCAGGCCCCTTACAAAAAAAAGAAAAATAAGAACAGGAGTGCCACAAGTCTAACACTTTCAGCACTGACCCTAAATAATAAAGAATAGGAATACCAAATAATGTGTCTTTCTGGAATTCTATACAATAATTGCTAGACTCATTAAAGGTTCATCTCAGGCACACTTCAGGGGGTGAGTCACTGATTTAGACTGTTCTTAAATGCCTCAACTCAGCCTTTCATCCTTCTGAGGTCGATAAATGAGTACGAACACAGGTTGGGTGATAAAGCCCTTCAGCGTAAGTGCTATATAATAACACATCATTATTATGGACGTCTGCTTGCATTCACAATAATTTGGTAATATGGGCCTATACACACTGATCTTAATGATACATACGGCGATCCATTCTTGTATGCAATGTCCATCATATTACAGTGATATCGTAACCGTATTTTTCTTAGTGTACAAAGCTATTTGATGTCACTTCCTGTTTTATCAACGGGTGAAAGGTTGTTTTCCATCGCTTCCCGCGATATCACTTCGGGGTGGGGTCAAATGACATCACTTCCTGTGATGTCATCAGGGGTCACAGGTCGTGTGATGTCACTTCCTGGCATTTTGGTGTAATGAATTCCCTGGAGTCATGTCAAATATATATATATACCGGCAAAGACCGGCTAGTTGCTGAAGCACCACCGCTGAAGCACCTGACGTGTCAGTAAATGCTGCCCTGGGCCCCCTGTGAGGTGTAGTTCTAAAACCCTAACTCAACACTGGTACACTATCCGAGTATCCAACAGCCTGGATGTTAGATTCCAATACAACTAATCAAAGGCCCTAGTGAGAGTGCTTTTTCTCTCTGCAATAATATTTCAAAAACATATAATCAGGACACGGCAATCACTGTGTGAGAAGATTGGACTATACCTGGAGAAAGAGCATGCAGAATGTTTCAATCAGGCGATACACCCTGGTCTCAGCCTAGTATGCAGCGCACAACTGAAATGCTTATTTTGCTATATATAGGTTCAATATTTGAGAGATACACCACTCATATCACACCCCTTTTCAAATACCCTGGGTCACAATGGACCAGGAACCAGGCTGGTAGGTAAAGGTAATATTTATTTATTCATTTAGAAAGTCAAGAAAATCACACACTTTTTAATATATGGGGAAGCAATCAACAATGGGGTGATAAGAACAATATGAATGTAAGCAATGCACGTAGCTTAACTTTCTATTAACACAACTACAAAACACCAGGGAATAGAGACACTTTTGAATTTTGGGAAAGAAAGCACTCAAGTTAGTATTTCCCACAGCAATATTCCTCAACCCCCAAATAATCAATTCTAAATAGATATAAGGAATCAGGAATGAGGAATAAGAAACAGAATTCAAATCCAACCTTCCCTCCCCAAACCAGAGAGAAAAACAGATTTGAGCCCTTGAAAGGTTAAAGTGACATTTGGAAATGGCTGAATAAAACAATGAATGTATGCAAAAATCCTTAAATAAGCACAATTCTCTATGGGAGCAACACTGGAAAGTTACAAACAATCATAAGCAATAGATTGAGCAAAAGCATACAATTCTAAAATGAATGGAAGGTTTAAAACAATTGATAATAAAAATAACATGTGTAAAACTTTGCAAAAATGCTCATTCCCACCTGAAATTAAACAAACGGTTTTTAATAAAAATGGGTAAATACGGGCTGGGGGTTAGCTATGGATCCTAGGTACCATATGAAAGTGAAATGAGGTCTCTAGCTGTTAAATTGAGTGAGGTATGCAAGATCAAGTGAGGTGTGTTTTTGGAAAATAAAGTCGCTAAATAGAAACAGAAATCAATTTTTAATGAGGACGGTTTTACTTTACACTAGGGCATTCAGGCTAGGCTACCAGCTTGAGACAAAGTAAGCTCCCGAGTTGATCCTCAGAATCAACCCCAGCACCTCCGTGCCTGCCCTGGTGGACCCAGTGTGATTACCCGAGGGAGGAAAAAAGGTTTAGGATTTCACAAAACAAAATTATTAAAGATAATGGCACTAGCACAAGGAATCAAAGCAGGGTTTCAAGAATGATTGTGACAATATTACAGTTCTCAGGATGAGTGTTGGAAGACTTAGAGATTGGGATGGAACAAAGCAAGGCAAGTTTTGCTATGTTTCTATGGCTCCTATTGATACTCACAGTCCACTTTTAGTTTGGATTTTGGACAATCGGCGGTTCTGGTCGCCACACGGGTCTGGAGTAACACAGGGCAGCCGGACAAACTCAGCGGGGCAGAGTCAGCTGGGCAGGGACTGGATACCAAAGGATAGTTCTTCTGGACTGGCAATTCTGGTTACTGGATATGATAGGGCATCAGGATAGCAGGATATCAGGATAGCAGTGAGTGGCAGCAAGCCAGGTAAATTCAGGATGCTTCCCCAAAACACCACAGCGCTTCCCTTGGTTCTGGGGATTATTTTAGAATTGGGGCCTAGCTGAAGCAGGATCAGCAATGGCTTGGCCTTTTGGTTGGGATCTGGAGTTTAGATGAATAGATGCAAGATGAAGACAGGAACAGACAGGAACAGGACGCCGGCGTAGGAATCAGGAATCAGTGTGTGTGTGTCCTAGTCAGGGGCCCTTATTTATAATGCCAAATGACATCATTACAGTAAATGACAGGGGCAGGATTCACTAGCCACGCCCCTAACAATAGGATTGGGCAAGGACATAGGACCTCATTACACGGAAGGCGGTAAACCAAGGTGCTAATAGCACCTTGGTCCATGTCAGTAAATTACTGGTACCGTCATGGAGGAAAGGGGAATTATCGGCCTATTCCAAGGTTGGCAGGGCGGTAATTACCCCTTCCTCCATTGCCCTTCCCCATTCCCATTTTTGCCCCATAGGGCATAATGGGAATGGGGAAGGTGCTAATTACGGTACCGCAGGTTGCGGTACTGTAATTAGCACCCTGGTCCCTTTGCGGGTTCGTTTTTTAACGCCTGCTAAAAGCAGGCGTTAAAGTACCAACCCGCAAAGGGACCTCGTAATAAGGTGGTAAGGGTTAACGGTCACCGGTACCCTTACCGGTGACCGTTAACCCTTACCACCTACCGTGTAATGAGGCCCATAGTCTCTGCCTTGCTCACAATTGGTTGGATATCAGAAAAGTGATGTCATGTTTATGAGGTGATTTTTACTGTATCTAGAAACTCTCATATTTCCTTTACTTCAAATCCGATTTTGTCAAAAACAGACATTTATGCAGTTACCACCTCTTAGTAAATCAGATACACAGGTTACATATTTGGTGCAACACAGATTAGTCCAAACCTGTAGTCTGTGCGACCTTTTTTCGCCTTTCTGACACATTTTGGTAATTTTAAACATTAAAGATTTGGCCCACGATTCCCAATTTTATACACAGATGCAAATTGTCCCCAGGGATGCAAATTGTCCCCAAGGATGTATGTACACAATTTTACATTTGCAACATGGATGCTTTTTTGATAATACAACATATATCACTGTTTCTGTCCAGAGTGTGTCACGACATTCTACCCATTTTTCAAACACAGCCCACAATTCCACCTTTTTACCAATTTTGACAGCTGAGATATAAGTCTTTTTAAAGTTCTTTCTACAATAGTCTTAAGACAAATGGTAGCCATTGTCCTTTGTTTTCTTCCAAGCTAACACCAACTGGCAGTTTCTTTGAAGCAGGATGAGGGGCCTCTCTCTTGATTGAAAGTTTAATGCCCCTCACATTTGACAGGTGAGAATCCCAGGACTGCTATTGTCCTAGCCTGGAGCAAAGACAAATATCTGATGAGCATGTGAAGTCCCTTTGTCCTGGTCCATTCAAAGTCTTTCAAGCTGGCAATTAGTGCTTTCCTGTGCCAGGAGTTTATAGTGTGCCTCTCTTCCTGAAGGAACTTACAGGGCTGTAACTTGAAGAGCAGGTTTTTATCTTTTTTTTATAGCTTGCCAACTTAGCCTATGAGTTTTAGCCCTGGTTCTCTCTTGTTAAATCTTGACTTAAACGAAATCTGTGGAATCAAAGCAGCTCAAAGGTGTAGTTTTACCAGCAACAAATATTTTACATTGCTAAGTAAGCAGGCCTTCACCCAACAATTTACTTTTACATAGGTCCATTTTTCTTCAGTCAGCAAAAGCACATTTTACCACGTGTATTAACAACTAATAACATGTATTTCTTTTTAATTCGACTTGGCAGTTTCTACCTTTGCAAACGCTGCCTTTGCAACGAAAGCCATTTTCCTGGAAGCATGAGTTTTATCAGTGCAATGAAACATGAAACTAACCAGGCTCAGCTATTTAGAAGTTCTTTGAAGACAACTGACGTTTGATACTTTGTAGAAAAATATGCATGCTTTTCCGTGTCAGTGAAAGAAGAGTCTTCGGTTGATTTTTCAAAGTTTCTTTTGACTGGAGCTGTCATTCAAATGAGACACGTTCCTCTGAGACATAATGAATGATCCTGAACATGGCAGGGCTATTCCAATCACAGTAGTTTCATGAGAAATTGCTAAATTTAGCCAATCAGCACTTTTAAGGTTGACAAAGGTGTCATTTTTAAATGGGAATTTTGAGATTTCCAGCAAGGCAATGCTGCCTCTTTCACTTAATTTGTAGAAAATATTCCAGAGCACACTGGAACACTCCTGTGGTGTGTACTCTGTTCCTCCCCGCCTGAAATGTGTGTGGCATGGTGATGCAGCCATTATTTTGGTGGTTGTAAAATGCAATTTTGAGATCCTGGCGCGCACAGGAGTTAGCACAGCCATTTTGCTGTTTCTTGCACCAATGCAGCAATTGATGTGGTAAGGCACATCTGAGTGGGTCAATATATCCCACAAGAAGAAGCCATCTCATGTGATCCTAGAGGGAACAGGTGCCTAAATTCACGACCAGCTTTCCTCATAAGGTGCTTTTTTTGTATATATGGCAGCTTAATGTTTTTACAAATAAATCCCCCCACACTTATTTTTTTCGGAGTGCTGAGTTGCACCATTATCTCTCCTCCTTCTTAGTGCCTGCTTGGCATGCTTTGCAGTGGATGATGTGTGGGAGCTGTTGACTGAGGGGCTGGTTGATTTGATGTGAATGATTGCAAAGCTGTACTACCACTAATGTGTTTTACTGGGCCATTTTTGGAGAAGACTGTACACTGGTGCTCAAGGAGTACTTTCCTCCTGAAATCCACTTGCACCTACAACGAAGGTATTTTTACTGTATAAAAAGGTGTACTTAATGTTAGAATGGTCAAATGTTTACACTCAGTAAACTGGGGTGCAGGGATTTATGGTTATTGTAAACCAATACCTTCAAATACAGTGCAGAGGCTCACTAGCCATTACTTGTGCAACTGGGAACATCTTGTGCACAGGTGTTGCTAGGGGGGACTCAGGGGCTATAGCCCTGGGTCTTTTGGTTGTAGCCCCAGAATAGGTCAGGGGTTCCAACCAAATGGCTAGCTTGCCCCGAGTCCTGGCAGTCCCGACATTAGCGTAGGTCTTTTCCCGATCTAGCAACATCTCTGATCTTGTGCACTGTCTGCTGCATCTCACAGCCCTCAGGTTACTATAGCATTACTACCTGCCCCTTTCAGAATGTGCTACCCTGGAACCAAAACTTAAAAGCAACCAAGTCCACCCAAGGATGCGGATAATGCAACATTTTAAGCGCTGATAAGTTGTCATTTGAGTATTATAGCATTTTCTATTAGCTGCGTGCTCCCATCTAAGGGTGTCATTTTCAGGGAACAGAAGAACATAGAGAGTAGAGTACAAAAAGGAAGGGACTGAGGTTTCTAAGTGTGCACACATTTCGGTACTAAATGTGGGCGGCGGAAGGAGGGCAGCTCCAAGGTTCGAAATATCCAATTGCTAGGTTTGAGAAATGAAATGTAAATGTATCAACACTCTGTGCTGCACCCAATGGAAAGGCACTAACGTTAGAACTCGTTCCTTTTGGCTCAGATGGGTTGCTTTATCACCATGCAGTGATGCACACGTGTTTGTACCGTGAGGGATGGCTTTACGATATGATAAGTTATTTATAACACGCTTAATACCCAGGGCTCGAACCTGTGTTGCTCCTTGCTCCTCGTCGTCTTGCTTCCAAGGCGAGCAGACTGCCCCTGAGATATCCTCCCGAGACGTCCTCTTATGGAGGCAGAACATGTCCTTGGGCTGCTCAAATTTGACACCAATAAGGTGGTTGGACTGCCAGAATGGAATAGCCTCTTAGCAGCAACACAGCACATAAGAATACAGTACACAAGACACTTGCAGCTCGTTTGACATCCTTCTTCTCTAAGCTGGCATAAAACCTTCGACCCGGGGTTCTAAATATTCAAGATTATCTGTATTAAAGTTGTCTGGTTTATTGCTAGAAATACAGGAGTGTGTTGCAACACGTTTAGTGCATAATCTTCTAAAATCATCACTTCCTGTGCACACGTGGCGATGAAACGATAAGAAAAAATCACCTGTGAAATAACTGGAGCAGTTGAAAATGAAACACATAGCATTAAACAGCCATCCTACATCTAATAGATGCCTGTATAAAATCTTCACAACTCGGGAACAATATATTCAGTCCACATCTCAGGCATGTTCCTTGGCACATAAAGGCAGTTAAATGTTCACCCCGGCTTGGCAATCAGCAAGGCAAATGCGATTCCGACCTATTATTCCGGCCCAATAGAAAGCGCCGCTTCTCTAATGCAGCAGGAACAGATTAGGCCTTCAGAACAAACGTCTGTTGGTTGCTCGCTGCTAGTCGGCGGTAGAATGCTTCACCCACGAGAGGCTGCTCTGTTGTGTTTTGATGATAGGATTTGGCCGTTAATTTTGTAGAAGAAAAACATATATTCTTCCACTCTATTGTTCACTGCACGACTTTTCACCGACATGATAAACAAGCGTTTAGACGGAATTACGTTTAGATATGTCTTGCTCACATTAGAGAGGTGCACTCACGGAAAAACTGTCGGCAAGGCAACCAGTCACTTCTTCATTAAAGTGTTTTTGAGAGGAGAAAATGCCAAATCACGTACATAAAGTGTAACCAGCAAGTCCAAGAAATCCATATTTTGTGCTGCATTTAAAGTATGACTTCCAGTTTGTTGCTCTGGGCAGTTTTTTACCTTAAATTGGGCCTCATTACAAGCACGAAGGTGAGGTTAAAAACGGTGATAAGGCGGCAGTAATTTAATTACCACTCCATTACTGTCGCAGTACAGCAAGTTTGGTGGTAAGGTGGAGGATTTCCCTCCAACCAAAGCTCTAGGGAAATCCAACACATTACCGTCAAAAATTGATAAACTCGACAGTATTGCCTCCAGCTGTAATTCTGCAGAAATCCCAATGGAGTCCTACGGACTCTGAAAATGGGGATTAACACTGCCCTACCGCCACTTGTTATACTGCCAAATTACCACCAAACTCATAACAAGATCCATTGTTACCTCTCTCCCAGTGGCAGCTGGTGAATTCTTTAATTGGAAGAGCATAAATGTTTCGTCTGAATATGCATAGCGACCGAGGGTGTCCGAACTAACGAAGTAGGGTTCTGGAAGATTCTCCCCCAGTGAACATTTTTAAAATAATGGGTTCAAATTGTGTGTTTTACAGCATGCTTTTTTGCAAAATTTGGTAAAAAATCCACATACTTGGAATTGACTCTTGTTGGGGAACATGATAAAATCCAACAGAGGCAAGTAACGAACATTGCACAGGAGCATTTTCCTACACATTTTCCCAATGCCTTATGCCACAACATATATACATCCAAATATAAAAAAAAACATTTTAATGGTGGCTGTGCGCCTACATTTCCTTGCTACCTGCATCAATATCTGCCAGAATTCCCTTATCAGAACACACTCATGTTTGCTTCGCGTGTAATGCTAGTAACGTAATATAAAAAACAAATCCAAGCTGGCTCTGCCAACATATCCCAGCATCCACATGTTAGAACGTACTCATGCTGGCTTTGCCAATGAAAAGACCATGTCACAATGAAAAAACATGTAAAGACTGCACCAAGAGAATGTCAGTAATAAAAATCCAATACCATGTCAGTAAGAACATGCAATGCCATGCCAGAAAATATAATCAAACTGGTTGCACAAAAGTAGGCCAGTCTAGCCATGTAATAACACTTATCATGTCTACTTGTATCTTGATGCCGATTAGAACATGCCATGCAACCGCAGTACGATAGAATATCCAGACTGGCCCACAAACAAAGGCCAGTCTTGTGATGCAATAACAAAAGGGATGTCAAGAGTAAAGAAAATATGAATCATGTTTCCTTTACTCTTGATAACCATTTAAATGTGCCATGCACCACAGTAGAAAAACATCCAGACTGGCCCACCAATGTAGGTCAGTCTTGCCAATTAGTAGTGAAATAAGCATCATGAGTAAAGCAAACATGAACCATGTTTGCTTTAATCTTGATGCCTATTAAAGCATGCCATGCTCCAGTATCAACATATTTACAGACTTGCCCGCCTATGTAGGCCAGTCTTGCCATGCAATAACACTTATCATGTTCGCTTTACTCTTGATTCACAATAAATCATGCAATGCCACAGTAAAAAATATAACCAGACTGACCCACCAACGAAAACCAAGCATTAATCCTTTTCCCCAAAGCCTGACTTTGGGCAGCCTAGTTCCAGAGAAGGACAAAGGTGAATGAGGTGTTGTCTCCTTGCTTCAAAGAAAGCTATCATAGCTGGAAATCACAGCCAATACCTTGCCATAGATCTCAACACTAACCAAGCTCATCATCTGACCAACTCCTGTTCATACAATTAGTCAGTGCTCGGAATCCAACCTGAAAACCAGTTATCACAGCAGTGTGGTTTTGCCAAGAGAGTCTTCACATCTCTCAGGGCCTCCTACCAACTGCAATCCCTGTGACACCACGGTTTGCTCTAACACCATACGTTAGCATGTAATGAATGCTTCTACCAAGATACTTGAGGTTTTCTGTGACTAACACTGCTACCTTGGAAATAATAAATAAACTAGATTTTATAACTAAAAATGATTAAACCATACCTCTCGCTGGATAGTCTTTATTTCAAAGTGGTATCCAGGCTACCTTCTGACCTGTCCAACTAGATCCACTTCTAAGATATTGGTCTTGATTGTGCAATTACCATTCTCTATTTGGTGATCAAAGATAAATATAAAGCAATGCCGGTGAGGCAATTGGACCAGAACACAGCTTCTACGGTATAGCCTGAACAAAAATGCTGCCAATGTTCCTCAAGGTGATCTGAAGTGCTGCCCTGAAGCACAGTGGTTTGGTTTTGACTGCACATTCCTAAATGCAATATTGGTCCCTGGCGCCATTAAGCATTTCACCCTTTGTATAGGTGTGTAGCACATTACAGGACATGCACAGCTGTTGTGCATCTGAGAATTCACATTTTCAAGATAGGAAGCGTGTAAACATTTATCCGTACTGTTACTGTCACTCACTCCCTCAGACCATTCCCAACACTAAAACTGGTGCCTCATGCTCACAAGATGGATGTCTCTAACAATGAAATGTAGTGTAAGTGATTTCAATCCGACATACACCCAAGTCAACGCCTAGCATGTAGTGCACAACTGAAATCCTTATTTATTTTTGTCTAAAAGTTCTTTATTCTGAACGATATACCACTCATATCACGGCCTTCTCATGGAAACCCCCCCCCCCCCCAGTCACACTGAACGAGGAATCAGGCTGGTTTGCAAAGGTAAGGATTTATGTATTTAAAATTGTATCACAATATGTCTTAATAGGTACACAACAATCACCAACGGGGTAATGTAACACTGAATGATCTCTTTAATACACAAGGAGTAACAATGAGCAAACAATTCAGCACAGAAAATAATACTCGTGTGTGGTTTCAGATAGGATAGCAATGTGGTTAAAGGTTCCCCCTGCACACCCCTCAACCCCCCAATAGGCAATATAAAGAGATAGGAGGGAGAGCAGGTATTCAGGAATGGCAGAATTCAAACAGAATATCAATCCCCAAGCTGTCAGAATGGCTTTTAAAGTTATCTTTGAATGGACTGGGCAAAAACACCAAATATGGTAAAAATTGCTGAAATTGTAATACATTCTTATGGGAGCCACTTTGGATAGTTTTACACAAACACAAGCAATGATTTAATACCAAGAAACAATTTGAAATCTTAAAATTCAAGTCAGAAGCAATTAAAAGCTGTTTTACACGTGTAAGAATTTCCCAAAATGAAAATTTGCAGCAAACTTTTCACTGTGCAATATGCGCGATAATGGGAGAACCATATTGATTTAAATCGGTGGATATTAGCTACAAGCAGAAGTTGAAATGTTGTTTCTAGCACAAAAACTGAGGGAGTTATAGGTGTTTTAGTAGAGCTTGTTAGGTTCTGGTTAGGACAGACAGCTGGGCACGTTGGACTGGGCAGGATTGGCAAGGTACTCTGGTCACAGCACGGCACAGGACTGGACTGGATCTGCAAGGCCCTCTGGTCACAGCACGGCACAGGACTGGATTGGATCTGCCCTTCTTGGTTATGATGATATTATTTTCAGCAGACAAGCAGTACAGCGCAGCCCGGCTGTCTTTTGATGCTTCCCCTTAGGTTTGTGGGGTTCTGGAATTTGAGGCCTAGCTGAAATGGGTTTCTGCTTTGCCAAGTTTCTGGAGTCTGGAGCAAGGAAGATGTAGTGTTCAACAGCAAGGTGCTCCGCCAGCATCAGGATCGTGAGTGAATCTGTCTGTTCTTTTGTGTGGTGAGCTGTGTCTATTTATGCTATGATAAAGGGGGTGTGTGGGCCGGTTTAGCCTAAGCTTGCCCCTTTTGACAGGTGATTGGGTCAGAGTCTACTCTCTGCCTTGATAGGAGGAGAGAAACAGAGTGTCACCTTTATGGTGTGATTTTATGAGGCTGAGAATCGACCCTTAGCCCCTGCGACACAAAATCTACTTTTGGCAGAATACATATTTACACATGTGCAACCTCTATAACAATAACATATACAGATTACATATTTTGTATAGCAGCTACTCCTCAAAACCCTGTAGCTGTGGGATCTTGTCTCCGCTTTTCACAGAATTTTTTCCCTTTTCTTCAGGAACACAATGTCCAATTTTTAAGCAAATTTCTACAAGGGGGCGCGTTTAACATGGGCATAGTGCATAAGTGTACACGGTTTGACAATTCTAGTGGAAATACATTTTGCGTTAAATCACATTTCTTGCTGTTTCTTTCCAGAACATGTCACACGATTTTGCTGCCTCTTGAAACGTGCGGCCAAAATTTAGATTCACAAATCTGTTACTTTTATATTTTTCACAATTTTGACTGGCACGTTATAAGTCTTTAAAAAAAATGTTCTTTGTTAATGTTCAGCCACAGATGGTTGTTTGGGTCCGCCTCTTTTTGTCTCCCTGCATTTCATGAGCAGTCTCCTCCCTGTTTGCTCCTGGCAGAGGCCATTTACGACTGTCCTCACACCTCACATTTCCTTAGTTGCAGCTTGTCATTGTTCCTCATGCCTCTGTAGACCAGGTTCTTTCCCAACCCCATAATTAACGCTTCTGTGTGATTTCCTGCTGGGGGGAAAGACCTTCCTTCTGTGAGAACACCTGTTATTGCAGTTCAGTTGCTTCAGCCAAGCTTATTTTAACAGTTACTTCTGTTGATTTTTTCCTTAGCTTAAAGCAAACTTATTGTATCAAATCACAGCTAGAATACTTACTCAACATTTTAAACCATGGGATCAAAACAATTACAAGATGGGTTACTATCAGTAACAGGCCTCTTAGATTGCAAACATTTGATTTCAGTTTATACATGTTAAAGTTTAATCAGGCAGGCTCCTGACAGCTGTCATTCAGGCGGCCCAGGGTACTGCAGCCAGAGATTTCTGACAGATCCACAGACAGCCCACTTTTGCTGTGGAAATCCCTCAGCTTTTCAGGACCTTGTAAATTCACAATGATTTCTTAAACTAAGTGAATTGTAGCACCCAGCAAGAATTTGGGATATTTGAAGGTGTTCTGTACAGGCATTCTGCAGTTTTAGCAACAAAGAAAAAGGGATTTAAAGCCAGATTCTGGGTTTCATTTAGCAAGGCACTGCTTTTTCCTTCTGTACTCCATTTTCACTTGTTGTGGAGCCCAGTGACACATTTCAGGAGTGAGAGCTCTGTTCCACCACTGACAACATGTGTGGCAGATTGGGCAGTCATCTTGTTGTGTTTTGCAAATCGTGATTTTCAGGGATTTTGGCACGAACAAGGGTTTTGCAGCCATTTTGCTGTTTGTGATCTCATCATAACAAAGTGATGCAGCATAGCAGAGAAAAAGTGGGTCAAAACATCCCACAACAGCCAACAGGAACACAAGTAATGTACCTCTGCCGGTACTCCTGCCTGAGAGTCCCTCTCATGCCCAGGATTAGGAGGCATATTTCACTAAATTGTTTTCTCAAATGTAGGCATCAACGAGTACCACTGTCTGGTGTGACTCTTTCACCATACTACAGCCATTCAACTAAATTGTAAAGTTAAGAAAAGTGCATTCAGTAAGCAAAGAGTGATTGTACCTAATTTCCATTTCCATGACAATGGCAGTGGCAATCTCCTGCACCGGATAGCTACTCTCACTCTTTAACCCTTCTCCCCCGCACACGGGCACCAGTGACTCCTCTCTCACGCACACCGGCACCCAAACAAGGTCAGCGTACACACAAGCTCGGTTAAACTCTTGCCGACCCCATCAACACTCCTTTCTCCCCCACACAGAAACGGTTCTATGTTATTTTGCCGCGGTATTTTTCATCGCAGGTTTTTTCATCAAGGTTTTTTTTTTTTTTTTTAAACTAGTTTTCTTTTTTTTTTGGGGGGGGTTACCCCACAAAGCACCCCCTTTTTTTTATTCCCTTACACCCACAACCATATATTTAATTTTTTAAACCCCGCCAAAAAAAAACAATGAGTTTTTTTCGAAATAAAAAACACGCGATGAAAAATACTGCGGCGAAATGCGTGTATACCACAGAAACATATCAGGAATGCTTTCCTCACTCGCCCTATCACACGGGCTCCTGGCACACCCCTTCTCAACCACCACAGCTCGCCTCATACTCCACCTGGATCCAATGTCCAATTTAACATACAACCCCCACCTTCACAACTAGGCGAGGTTGCATATACACACTGATACCCTTAGGCACATGTCAGGGATTCTTTATTTGCACACGGTCGCCTACCAACACAGACAAAGGTTTCCTGTGACCATAACGCTCCCTGACCATCTCCTGCTTTAAGCGGACCTGCTACATTACCTCCTGCATGTTTACACCAGAATGTGCACCACCACCCAAAGCAGGCACCCTGAGCTTGGTACCTGGTTTCCTACCATGCATCAGCTTGAATGGTGAACACCCCGTCAACACAGAAGGCGTACACCTATACGCCTTGAGAGCCTCTGACAGAACACTCTTCCAACACAGACCATTTGCCATAGCTAATTGAATGGCACCCTTAACAAACCTATTAATTCTTTCAACCAATCCATTTGCTGCAAGGTTGTTCAAAGCGGTTTTATGATGACGTATCCCCATACTCTTCATGAACTCTTGCATATGTCCCGACACACTTTGCACACCATTGTCAGTGACGATGCCCGCCGGTACACCCTCACAATCAAACACCTTTTTAAGGAATGCCACCACCTTCTCTGCAGTCACCGTCTCCAAAATGGTTGTCTCTACCCACCTTGTGGTATAATCCAAAAGAACCACAATAAATCTAAGGCCACTGCCTAAAATGTCCATGGACCCATGACGTCAACATCAACCTTTGCCCACACCTCAACAGGTACCTCCACCGGACACACCGGTTGTAGTTTAGGCACCTTACTCTTGTCACTGAAGGCACACTCTATACATTCTTTCACCTCCACCTCCACATCACTGTCCATTCTAGGCCACCAGTAGGATTCTCTCAACCTACTTTTCATCAAAGATCTACTCAAATGCCCTTCATGAGCCAAAGCACCAATCCTGCTCCTTTGGGACACAGGAGGCACCAACCTCTGACCTCTTGTAATGCCCCATGGGCCTTCTGACAATTCATCCCACACATGACCATAATTACTGTTCAACTCCTTATCCATGCTACCATTCCTAAGTGCGGTTCTAATTTTCATAAGGGTAAGGTCAGCAGCGCTTTCCCTATCCCACTCCTCCTTATCAATAGCAGGCATTATACTTGCAATCATGGTACACTCCTCCACATTCACTTGGTCGCCCTTCACTCCGCTAACTGAAATTGGAAGGCGAGATAGACAGTCACCCACTGCATTCTTGGTTCCCAGAATATACTCTACCTTAAAGTTAAATTCTTGCATGTCTACCATCCATCTAGAAATTCTGGGAGAAGCATTGGACAAACCCTTGGTAGTGAAGACATGTACAAAGGGCTTATGGTCAGTCCATAAGATCTACGGCACACCCCATAAAAGGTTCTAAAATGCTTAGAAGCCCAAACTGCAGCCAACACTTCTCTTTCAATCACTGCATATCTCTGCTCAGCATCTCTCAATACTCTTGAAGCAAATTATAGGACGGTAACCTCCATCATCCCAATGCTCGAGCACTGCCCGATGTCCACGTCACTGGCAGCAACAGTCAATACCATCTTGTTTTTTGGTGAAAATAAACCCAATTATTGGGCATGATCAACTTCCTCCCTCAACCCTTCAAATTAATTCTGACAATTTTCAGACCATACAAAACAGACACCCTTCTTTAGTAATGCCCTCATGTTAACCATCTTTTCAGCATAGGAGGTAATAAAACGACAATAGTACTCGGTTAGGCCCATAAAAGACCTAAGCTGTTCCTTGTTAATTGGGGGGGTGCTTCCTTCAACACCCTTAGCAGACCTTCCCTAGGCTGAATACTAGTCTCATCCAAGGTATGTCCCAAATAGGTCACACCAGGCACCCCCACATGGCATTTGGCCCACTTCACCGTCAGGCTACTTGCCTGCAACACTCTCATCACCTTCAATACCCTTCCATTATGCTCACTACGGTTTCTTCCCCAGACTAGGATATCGTCCTGAAAGTATTCGACACCCGACATTCCCCCAAATAACCTTTGCATAAATCTCTGGAAAACTGCTGATGCCAACGCCAAACCAAACAGCATTCAACAAAAACAAAAAGCACCAAATGGGGTCACAAATGATTTAAAAGGACGTGACTCCACATGAAGGTCTATTTGGTGGTAGTCGAGGATAGATTGAACGTAGAAAATCACGTGGCCTTTCTCACAAGCGCTAGCAATTCATTTATGTTGGGCAAAGGGAGTGTGTCCATGCATATGTTAGCATTAAGGTCCCTTAAATCCACGCACATTCTCATTCTGCTGTCTGCTTTGTGGACCAACACCACGGGAGCCAGCCATTCTGTACTTTCCACTTCCTCTATTATTCCAGCCTCCTGAAGTTTCACTAATTCATTCATGAGTCCCTCACGAGCCAACATGGGTACTCTCCTCACTCTGTGCACACGTGGCACTGCACCCCTCTTGAGTACAATCTTATGAGAAAATCACTTCAACTTTCCTAGGTCTGAGGAAACACATCAGGAAACGCCTCCTTCAGATATTCTGCAGTTACCATTCCTTGCCTGGGTACGCTTTCTCCCACACTCACACTCAAAATGGAAACAGGCTTTTCCGGCTGGATCTTTATTTCGAGGGCGGCCTGCTTGTCCCACCCCACTACTGAGTCTCCCTTGTGGGCCACATACAATTTCCCTCAGGTGGAGCGTCCCCCGAACTCGATAGTGGCCCACCTTGATTGGAACATGCCCATACGCACCCTAGTTGATGTCAAATGTTAATAAATTAGCCACCCCCTTATGATAACTTGACGCATACAACTCAGGGGAGATCATTGTGTAGGGCGACCCAGTGTCAATCATCATCTGCATTTGTACATCATTCACAGTTAATATGGCCCACGGACCGTTCTTCTTGTGGCTGGTACCCACACTCAATAACACCCCTTCGTGAAATCACTCATTCCACTGCTCATGGGTGGTATTGCTTACATAACCCACAACAGACACATTTTCCTCTTCTGGCTCCACCAACTTGACGGTCTGTCTGTTCTGGCACTTCTACACAACCAGGCAAAATGCCCTCTCCCCCTACACTTCCTGCATTCTGCATTGGTAGCAGGACACTCCTTTGAGCCAGTGGTGTGTCCCCGTCAACCACATCTCCTACAGCCTTTTCTTTGGGTGAACGTTCCTCTATTGTTCTTGGCCCTTCCCTTCTGATCATCAGATCCTCTTTTGGTCACTATGGCGCGTACACTCTCACTTTTGTCGGTCACTTCTTGGACACTCTTCTTTGACTCCTTTATGTCTCTCGCAATTTCTATTACTTTGTCTAGGGGAGGATTCCTTTCAGTCCAAAATCTCTCCTTTACCCTGGAATGACTGCTCCGCATCATTATCTGGTTGCGGATATACTCATCTGGCACCCTGGTGAACTTGCAGGATGCAATGAGAGAGCGTAATGGCGTTATGTATGTATCAATACTTTCTCCTGCGGCTTGGGCCCTTGAAAAGAAGTGATATCTTTCTAATACCACATTTGTTCTTTTCCTGAATCATGATTCCACTTTTCCCAAGGCAGTCTCATAGGCCAACACAATTCCTTCACCCCCTGCTCCATCACCATTCCCAGAGAGATGCCTAAAAACACTCAGGCCTTCAGTTCCCAGACAGTTTAAAAGGGCTGCCTCTTTATCATCATCATTTAGTCTGGCGCCCCCTGCTGCCCTCAGATAGACTTTAATGTGTCCACCCACAAATCCCAGGAGATGGGAGGCTCCCCAGAGCTGGGAAGAAAGGCTGGTGGTGGGCACGCATTACTTTGCTGCATGTTTGTATTTTAGTTAGAGACTGGGATTTAATTTCAAATTCTGCCCACTGTAGCTATTGGTGCTGATAGGCCCAGTATTTTTTTTAATGTTGTTTTCCAAAAGGAAAACGGGGCTGCTTTCCTCAATTAATGCTTTGTTATAGTTGAGTGATTTACTGCTCTGTCTTTGTCTTCCGTTTCTGTTCGCCGTGCCTTGTAGCTCTAGCTGCTAGGCAACTGCAACACTTTGCATAGCATAATGATTTATGCCAGTGCCGTCCTCCGTAATGCGAGCGTATGAAACGCTGCATTGCTGAGGCCCTTTTCTTCTGTTTCTGTCCGCCGTGCATCCTAGCTCTAGTTGCAAGGCAATTGCAACGCTCTGCGTAGCGTAATGATTTCTGCCTGTGCCGTCCTCCGTAATGCGAGCGTATGCAAAGCCGCATTGCTGGGTCCCCGTCCGCAGGTCAAGGCTTTCCTCTGATTGGTTACGGGAGGGGAAGGGGGAAGGGGAGTTCTCTCTTACCTCCGGTGCTGTCCTCTCCCACGCAGCCTTATGTCCGTGTCTGCCAAGCACTGCTTCCATTCCACTCTCGACCACAACGACTTCAAGGGGAGCACGGTGGCGGCGGTCCAGTCCTGGTTGCTTTGCCGCCGGCGCTCGACCGTAAACACTTCCAGGGGGAGCACGGCAGACGTTGCAGATGTCTCTCTGTCTTGTCGCTGGTCTGGATCACAGCACACTTGGCTGTAAGTGGCCAGCAGCTGTAATGCCTCTGCCGCTGCAGTCCTGCTGGACTATTCTCGGCACCATTTATTCCGTTCACGCGTGGGTTCGCACACGGTTTGCTGACAGCGATCTTTGTCGCCACTGTAATGATTTGAGGACACTGGTGGAGGTTATAAGGTGATTTATTGTCAGCACAACCCTGAGCCCAGCAGGACTCATCGAGCAGCATCCTCAACTGTCCCTCAATGGAATTTAGAACCCCCACCAAAAGTAAACAGGAAAACAGCACGCGCAGTGTATGGAATCCCAAAGTAAGGATTCCAGCTCACACTATGGCAACCTCATTACAAGTACATGTCGCATTACAGCAAGTTTGGTGGTAAGGTGGAGGATTTGCCTCCAACAAAAGCTGAAGGGAAATACTCCACATTACCGTCAGAAATTGATAAACTCGGCAGAATTGCCTCCAGCTGTAATTCTGCAGAAATCCCAATGGAGTCCTATGGAATCTGAAAATGGGGATTAACACTGCCCTACCACCACTTCTTATACTGCCAAATTACCACCAAACTCATAACAAGGTCCATTGTTACCACCATCCCGGTGGCGGCTTGTGAATTCTTTAATTGGATGAACATAAATGTTTTGTTTGAATATGCATAGCGAATGAGGGTGGCTGAACTAACGAAGGAGGGCTCTGGGGGATTCTCCCCCCAGTGAACATTTTTTAAATAATGGGTTAAAATTGTACGTTTTATAGCATGCTTTTTTGAAAAATTTGGTAAAAATCCAAATAGTTGGAATAGGCTTTTGTCTGGTAACATGATAGAATCCAACAGAGGCAAGTCAGTAACATTGCATATGAGCATTTTCCTACACATTTTCATAATGCCTTTTCCCACAACATAAATACATTCAAATATAAAAAAGCATTTTCATGGTGCCTGTGCGCCTTCATTTCCTTGCTACCTGCAAAAATATCTGCCAGAATTCCCTATCAGAACGTACACATGTTTGCTTCACGCATAATGCTAGTAACGAGAATATAAGAAACCAAGTCCAAGCTTGCTCTGCCAACATATCCCAGCATCCCCATGTTAGAACATACTCATGCTGTCTTTGCCAATGAAAATACCATGTTACAATGAAAAAACGTGTAAAGACTGCACCAAGAGAATGTTAGTAATAAAAATGCAATACCATGTCAGTAAGAACATGCAATGCCATGTCAGAAAATATATTCAGACTGGTTGCACAAAAGGAGGCCAGTCTAGCCATGTAATAACACTTATCATGTCTTCTTTTATCTTGATGGCGATTAGAACATGCAACGCAACCACAGTACGGAAATATATCCAGACCTGCCCATAAACAAAGGCCAATCTTGCCATGCAATAACAAAATGGGTGTCAAAAGTAAAACAAATATGAATCATGTTTGCTTTCCTCTTGATAACCATTTAAAAATACCATGCACCAGAGTAGAAAAATATCCAGACTGGCCCACTAATGTAGGCCAGTCTTGCCAAGTAGTAGCGAAATGGGCATCATGAGTAAAGCAAAGATGAAGCATGTTTGCTTTAATCCTGATGCCCATAAAGTATGCCATGCTCCAGTATCAAAATATTTACAGACTGGCCCACCTATGTAGGCCAGTCTTGCCACACAATAACACGTATCATGTTTGCTTTAATGTTGATTAACAAATCATGCAATGCCCCAGTAGAAAATATGCCCTGACTGACCCACCAACGAAAACCAAGCATGACTCCTTTTCCCCAAAGCCTGCATTTGGGCAGCCTAGTTCCAGAGAAGGACAAGGGTGAATGAGGCGTTGTCTCCTGGCATCAAAGAAAACCATCATAGCTGGACATCACAGCCAATACCTTGTCATAGATCTCTACACTAACGAAGCTCATCATCTGACCAACTCCTGTTCATACAATTAGTCAGTGCTCGGAATCCAACCTGAAAACCAGTTATCACAGCAGTATGGTTTTGCCAAGAGAGGCTTCACATCTCTCAGGGCGTACTACTAACTGCAATCCCTGTGATCCCACGGTTTGCTCTAACCTTATCAGTTAGCATGAAATGAACGCTTCTTCCAAGATACATGATGTTTTCTGTGACTAACACTGCTACCTTGGAAATAATAAATGCACCTAGATTTTATAACTAAAAATGATTAAACCATACCTCTCGCTGGATAGTCTTTATTTCAATGTGGTATTCAGGCTACCTTCTGACCTGTCCAACTAGATCCACTTCTAAGATATTGGTCTTGATTGTACAATTGCCATTCTCTATTTGGTGATCAAAGATAAATATAAAGCAATGCCGGTGAGGCAATTGGACCAGAACACAGCTTCTACGGTATAGCCTGAACAAAAATGCTGCCAATGTTCCTCAAGGTGATCTGATGTGCTGTCCTGAAGCACAGTGGTTTGGTTTTGACTGCACATTCCTAAGTGTAATATTGGTCCCTTGCACCATTAAGCATTTTACCCTTTGTGTAGGTGTGTAGCACTGCATTACAGGATATGCACATCTGTTGTGCATCTGAGCATTCACATTATCAAGACAGGAAAAGTGTGAACGTTTATCCATACTATTGCTGTCACTAACTCCCTCAGACCATTGCCAACACCAAAACTGATGCCTCTTGCTCACAAGATGGATGTCTCTCACAATGAAATGTAGCCAACAGGAACACAAGTAATGTACCTCTGCCGGTACTCCTGCCTGAGAGTCCCTCTCACGCCCAGGCTTAGGAGGCATATTTCATTAAATTGTTTTCTCAAAATAAGGCATCAACGAGTACCACTGTCTGCTATGACTCTGGCACCATACTACAGCGAATCAACTAAATTGTATAGTTAAGAAAAGTGCATTCAGTAAGCAAAGAATGATTGTACCTAATTTCCATTTTCATGTCAATGGCAATTGTGGGTGATGTGTATGTGTAATAAACATACATATGACCACAATTTGACTGAAGATACATGAAACAATGGCTGATTGTTCCACGTCAGAGTCACAACCAGCTCACATGAAACTGTGCTGATTGTTATGCTCCTTCCATAGGGACTACTGTTATTTCAATACAGTTTCTATGCTCCCATATGTTAAAATGTTTATCAGCAACCATGATTCATCCATTATAAGAAAGGTGGCAGACTCTCAATGTCAGGTCTCAGCATTATGCCTGCATTGACATTCGTTTTCAGTCAGATCTTCTAAAACCTATTTTTGGAGTTGGATGTATCAATGCCTAATTCAGATGAGTGCATGATAATGACTGCAACACAAGTATGTTTGATGAAATATTTGATTTCTGAATTGTATATGTCTTTTCATCTTTTGTCACTAACTAATTGACACATATTCGCAAATAGAGAAACAGAAAGTCATTGTATCTGCATGGAGTTGACTGTAAAAATGAAACTTCACTGCTTAATTTACAATGTCTTTCTACGAATCTCATTGCATACCATAACTAGAGGAACTCTATATTTGCATTTGTATAGAATTTCTAGACATGAAAATAGCCTATGGTGAGACACCAGTACTGACGGAAGACCATGTTGTCACACAAATGAATAGTTCCATTGTTTCAAGTGATGCCCTCACATTGAATCAGTACATTTACTTTCTTAAATGCATCCACTGGTCCTATTACACACAAACAGGTACTTTCACACGGTATCCAATGTTTATAACGAAAACAAAATAATAACAAACCTTTTAAACGACACCTAAATAACTAAAAAACGTTGAATTTTAAAGTGAAAGTGTATATGGGGGTGGGCTAAGGAATTAAAAGGGGTAGGGCTAGTAGGGAGCAGGATAAAAAGGCAGTAGAACCGGGGGGCTTGAGGAGGACCCCCCAAATAAAAAATTAAATTAAAAACAGCTTTTTTTGTTATTTAGGTGTCCTTTTTAAAGTATGTCGTTATTTTAGGTGTCGTTGTAAAGACATGGTACCCTTTCATGCATACTATGAGATTACATTTTTAAAACAGGAGAGATCTTAGGTAGTGATCATTTTGTGTGTTCCAAATTTGCAGGTGTATTTTAAAAAAAGATATTTTAATGTACAAATACAAATGAGGTTACATGGTTAAAATACTGTATTTGAGGCTAACATCAATTAATCCATACATCAAGGTGCATTACTCTTCATTACACACCAACAGTTACTTTGACACACAGGGGTCGATTCATGGAATTAATGTGCGCTGAAAATTCCACGGCAGATGTGCCAAAACGTGCAATTTGCAGTAAAAGTGTGAAAATCGCAGTGCAAGTGTGAAAATTGCAGGGAAACCAGCGCACATCAATTCATGGAAGTCTGTGCGCGAGAAAAACATTGGATGTGCACTGAAAATGTGCGCCGCGCCACTGCGAAATCGCACATAGCGCGGCGCACATCACAAAAATAGGCGGAACACGGGGCGTAACACCCGGAATGGGGAACAACGCGTGAAAATATGGGCATCACGGGGGAAGTACAGGAGGCAAGTGCGCGGAACGCCCACACGCTCGCCTACAACCCGTATTCATGGAATCGAATAGGGCAAACCAGCGCACGGTCAAAGACGCGCACAGGGCCAAACAAGTACGCCACAAGAAAGCAGGCGGTAGCGCCCCTGCGCCTGAAAAAAATGTGCGCCAAAATGTGCGCCAACAAAAAGCACCCATATACAGCCATGATTAATGGTCCATAAGTGGCCCTCTAGGACAAATGAGGTGCAAAGTGGTACCGACAAACACGGACACCCGCTGTGTGAAAAATACCGTGTGCGTGTGTTCCTGGGTGCGCGGGAAGTTCCACACGCGATTGGCCTGGGTACGTGTACTTCAGGATGCGTGGGAAGTTCCACACGCGATTGTCCTGGGTACGTGTACTTCGGGTGCACGGGAAGTTCCACACGCGATTGGCCTGGGTACGTGTATTCTGAGGTGCGTGGGAAGATTCACATGCGATTTCAGCAGGGTACGTGTATTTCGGTGGTGCCGGGGAATGCTACACGTGATTTGGCCGTGTGGGTCCTCCCAGGTGTTCCCTCTACACCCTCCACGGGCCCTGCAGGCAGCCAACACCACAGGGAACTACCCTGCACCCCTGCTCATGTCCCACAGGCAACCCATCCACCATGGCCATGCCCAACAGCCAACCCACATGTCACCTTGCACTACTGATCACCAACACATGTCTCCCAGCACCCCCACCCCCAGCATCCAGGAGCACCATCCACCAGGCCCCCACACATGTCTCCCACCCCCCCACCCCCCTGCAGTGCAGGGCACCCACCACCAGGCCCCCACTCATGTCTACCACCACCCCCACCCCCCAGCAGTGCAGGGGCACCCTCCACCAGGCCCCCACACATGTCTCCCACCACCCCCCAGCAGTGCAGGGCACCCTCCACCAGGCCCCCACACATGTCCCCCACCACCCCCAACCCCAGCAGTGCAGGGCACCCTCCACCAGGCCCCCACTCATGTCTACCACAACCCCCACCCCCCAGAAGTGCAGTGGCACCCTCTACCAGGCCCCCACACAGGTCTCCCACCACCCCCACCCCCAGCAGTGCAGGGCAGCCTCCACCAGGCCCCCACTCATGTCTCCCACCACCCCCACCCCCCAGCAGTGCAGGGGCAGCCTCCACCAGGCCCCCACTCATGTCTCCCACCACCCCCACCCCCCAGCATCCAGGGGCACCCTCCACCAGGCCCCCACACATGTCTCACACCACCCCCACCCCCCAGCATCCAGGGGCAGCCTCCACCAGGCCCCCACACATGTCTACCATCACCCCCACCCCCCAGCAGTGCAGGGTTAGCCTCCACCAGGCCCACACTCATGTCCCCCTGCACCCCCACCCCCCAGCAGTGCAGGGGCAGCCTCCACCGGGCCCCCACTCATGTCTACCACCACCCCCACCCCCCAGCAGTGCAGGGGCAGCCTCCACCAGGCCCCCACTCATGTCTCCCACCACCCCCACCCCCCAGCATCCAGGGGCACCCTCCACCAGGCCCCCCCTCATGTCTACCATCACCTCCCCCCCCAGCAGTGCAGGAGTAGCCTCCCCCAGGCCCCCACTCATGTCCCCCTGCACCCCCACCCCCCAGCATCCAGGGGCACCCTCCACCAGGCCACCTCTCATGTCTACCATCACCCCCACCCCCCAGCAGTGCAGGGTTAGCCTCCACCAAGCCCCCACTCATGTTTTCCTGCACGCCCACTGTTAGGCGGAAACCTGTGCAGTTCCCTCTGGGACCACTGCAAAAGATTTAGGACTACAGGTGTTTGGCAGTAAACCCACTTGGTAGCAGCCTGTACCACACAGATTCACTTGGTAGCTGTGGCTGAGCAGTCAGACTTCTCTCAAGAAGAGTTAAGCAGTATGTGGAGTATACAATATAGGGCAATTCTTCACAAGCAAACACGTACCAGGCTTCAGTGTAAAGATATAAAGGTATTTATTTATAACGGAACATCTATAGAAAACACTCTGACACTATCACGGCAAATAATTCAATTACAATTACTCTACGAAGAAAAAGATCAATCCCCCTAACAATAGTTCGACAAGTCTAGGTTTTACTAGCATCACTTATTTGCAGACAGAGGTGTATGCTGCCACCTAGATGGCACTCCAGTATTCGTTAGGACGGGAAAGAAAAATAGGTAGGTTACGAAATCAACACAGTTCAATACTTCACGGGAAAAATGCAAGGCAAGAAGACAAGAACAACAATAGATCATAAAGTTCAGAGGCCAGGCCCACTCGGAGAGAGGCAAGGCGATATGTCCCAAAAAGTCTCTTTGTGGAAATGCGTTCGAGTCTGTGTAGCAAATTGTTATTGGAAGATTGAACCAGTTCAGAACAATACGCTTAGAGAAAGCTTGGAGGCGACCCTTTGGAGAGGCGAGGATTAAGACACCTCACTCCATCCGGCAACAAGGGAAGCCAGGCGGACACAGTACCTTGATTGTGGAGAGACAGCTCCGGCGGGGGCAGTTGTTCCTGGTGGTGGATGCACGTTGGGTCTTTGCCAAAAGTAGAGATGATCTCGTCGTCAAAGAAAAGTGAAGTCCGGTGCACCACCAGGGAAGAGACCAGCCGCGGAGTGCTCCGTCACAAGGCACCACCTTTTGGTCGCGGTACAGGGATAGTGGCTATCCAGTTGCCGAAGTGCTCTGCATGGGCAATTCGACCACTGCGTCCTGAGGCGAAGACAAAGCAAAGGGGACTGGTTGTTCCCACCAGTCAGGGGAAGAGACTCTCCGGCAGGGAGATCTCCTCTGTCGTCGGGAAGTGGTGAGTCGATTCAGCAGGGCTCCACCGGAGGTGTCATCGTTGCAGGTCGACTCAGCTTTACCCGCGTCGGATTCTTAGGTCCTGTGGCGACTTCTGAAGATCCAGTCCCAAAAGCCCTGCTTTTATGCAGAAAACCCCCATTCATTCAGCCTAGCTGTCAATCAACACACGCTAAGTGGTGAGCGGGGAGGCTCACCACTTGGGCCAATCACACCAGAGTGCGACCGGAGTTGGCAAGGCAACTCGGTCCAGGGTGCCTAAACCCCCTCCCACACCACTGGGTTAACCCAGACAGAATGGCACCACTTTGGAGGGTCTCTGTACAGAGGCCCGCCAAAAGTGGAACAAAGGGCTCAACCTTTGGTTTAGGAGTCACAGAGACGAACACAGACGCCATTTTAAAAACCGAGTTCTGGCAGAAAATACCATCCGATAGACTTATTTAAGATAAGTAGACCGGTGGTATGTTAGAGACTAACGAGAAACAGTATCAATCTCTAACAATGGGAAGAATCCCATAGGGTTATATTCGGGGTCGAACATAGCAAGTAGTTTCCACTGCCACCAGCCAAAACTCGACGAGGGGGGACGGGGCAGTGCCCCCTCGAATAACAGACCCAGGAGTAATCGAATGACCCCTACTAGTACATCCACAATAGGATGGTTTGTACTAGTTCTGTTAGTAAATTTAGGTCTAGTAAAGCCAATGGTGACTTTACATGCCCGGGGAGACAGTAGTCAGTCCCCGGGTATGGAGTCTATGAGGGAGGTCCGCTAGGACGCCCCAGTGTTACGGCACGTAGGGTGCGGTGTAACACACATAGAAAAACATATGAGACCCTATGGAGTAAAAGACCCCATAGCCCATAGAACACATTGACATTCAAAGGAATTACACACATTCATGTCCAAGAGTGGGAGAAAAAGAGTCTCACTCTTGGCAGGATGGAAAAAAAAAAATCCAGAAATCCAGCAAAGCTGCTGGGGGACTCACTAGATTAGGAAATTCAGCCTAAACAGAGAATTCTCCCTAACACTCGCCCCCCCCCAGACTAAGGGACAGGAGGGTTTAATCCACTCCTGGATGAATCTCATACCTCTAGTCGATGACATACATCCTAGAGAGACCATCAGCATTTTGGTGGTGACACCCTGACCTGTGCTCAATGGTGAAATCAAACCCTTGTAGGCAGATCGACCATCTCAATAGTTTTGGGTTTTCCCCTTTCATTTGCAATAACCATCTCAAGGGTTGGTGGTCAGTCTGAATGACAAAAGTAGAACCATACAAATACGGCCTAAACTTCTTCAGAGCCCACACGATAGCAAAGCACTCTCTTTCGATTGTTGCCCACCTTGTTTCAGGATCCTTCAGCTTGCAGCTGATGAAGCAAACGGGGTGCTCCCTACCTTTCCCATCCAGTTGACTGAGGACGGCACCTATTCCTACATTTGAAGCATCTGTCTGCACAATGAAGTGTTGGCGGTAATCAGGAGCTCTGAGTACTGGGGCTTGGCAAAGAGCCTTTTTCAGGTTTTCAAAAGCCTGATTGCACTCCTCGTTCCATCTAACCTTCTTAGGAAATTTGGGCGAGGGGATGACATTCAGTGGAGAAGCTATGGTCCCATAGTTCTCTATGAAATTCCTGTAGTACCCAGTGAGGCCTAGGAAGGCTCTCACTTGGGTTTGAGTAGTAGGTGTTGTCCAATTTTGCACAGCTTCAATCTTACTGAGCAAAGGCCTTATTTCTCCACCTCCTACCTCATGTCCAAGATAGACTACCTTACTCTGTCCAATTTGGCATTTACTCTCCTTTATGGTCAGATTGACTCGTCCAAGAGCCTGCAAAACATCTCTCAGGTGGGTTACATGTTCTTCCCAGGAATTGCTGAACACTGCGATGTCATCCAAGTATGCCATGCAGAAGTCCTCCATCCCGTTCAGAACCTGGTTTACCATCCGGTGAAACGTAGCAGGTGCATTCTTCAATCCGAAAGGCATTACCTTAAACTGGTATAAGCCAACGGGGGTAGAAAATGCAGTTTTCTCCTTGGCATGGTCTGTCAGGGCTATTTGCCAATAGCCTGACATCAAGTCAAATGTGCTGAGGAACTTGGCGGCGCCAAGTTTATCCACCAACTCATCTGTTCTTGGCAAAGGGTGGGCATCAGTCTTGGTGACTGCATTAAGAGCTCTATAATCCACGCAGAATCTAAGCTCTTTAGATCCGGCCTTTGGTACTAACACAACTGGGCTAGACCATAGACTAGTAGAGGGCTCTATTACCCCGAGATGGAGCATCTTGCTGACCTCACCTTTGATGTGGGTTCGTACGTTTTCTGACATTCAGTATCTTCTGCTTTTGACCGGCAGACAGTCACCAGTGAGTATGTCGTGCTGTCCCCAAGGGGTCAGGCCTGGCGAAAGCGAGAACAGAGAGGCAAACTGATTCAACATAGATTTGCATTCTTCTTGTTGCTCGGGTGTCAGATTGGAGGAGAGATTTACTCCTTCAATTTTTTCATCTAAATGTAAGCCTCTGAGGAGATCCGGAAGAGCTTCACTCTGTTCTTCTTCCTCCGATGATGCTAGAAGCAACGCTCCTACATCGGGTCTTGAGACATACGCTTTGAGTCGGTTGGTGTGAAAGACTGTTGGAGCCTCCTTGGGATTGCCCAAGTCCACCAGATAGTTGACCTCTCCGAGTTTACCCACAACTCTGAAGGGTCCCATCCACTTGTCTTGCAAGGCCCTCTGCCTTGTTGGGATCATAACGAGAACGAGCTGGTCTTTTTGGAACTCAACCATGTTAGCCTTTTGATCGTGCCAGTGCTTGACCAATGCTTGTCCAGCTTTCAAGTTATCGCTTGCTTCCGTCATCATGTGTGACATTCTCCTCCGGAGACCTATCACATAGTCAGTCACTCTGACTGGCTTGGGGGAAGGAGCACTCTCCAACCCCTCCTTAATCAGGGCCAATGGACCTCTGACGGGATGACCATAGAGAAGTTCGAAGGGAGAGTAACCTACTCCCTCCTGAGGGACTTCTCTATAAGCAAAGAGAAGGCATGGCAGTAGAAGGTTCCAATTACGCTTAAGGGGTTCTTTTAAAGCACCTATCATGCTCTTCATGGTTCGGTTGAATCGTTCTACCAACCCATTGGTTTGTGAGTGGTAAGCTGTTGAGAACTTGTAAGTAACTCCACAGGTTTTCCACATGGCTTTCACGTAGTGGGACATAAAGTTTGACCCCCTGTCAGAGATTACTTCCTTAGGAAACCAGACCCTAGTAAAAATACCAAGGAGGGCCTTAGCCACAGCCGGAGCTGTAACAGTCCTCATAGGAATTGCCTCAGGGTACCTAGTAGCATGGTCTACTACAACAAGTATAAACCTGTTGCCTGAGGAGGTTGGAGGATCAAGGGGACCAACAATGTCAATCCCTACTCTCTCAAATGGACTCCCACAACTGGGAGAGGCACTAAAGGTGCCACATTCTTGGAGCCAACCTTACCAGAGGTCTGGCAGGTGTGGCAGCTCCTGCAGTGTTTTTCCACTTCGGCCCCCATCTTTGGCCAATAGAAGTAGAGCGAGAGCCTTTCCTTAGTCTTCTTGAAACTCAAGTGACCAGCCAAAGGAATCTCGTGGGCTAACTGCAAGAACTGTGGTCTGTTCTCTTGGGGTACTACAAGTCGTTTGTAGTCTCCAGGTGCAGACTCGGTCGGTTCACTGTAGAAGAGGCCATCTTCCCAGTGCAACCTGTATTTCCCAGGCTCTTGCCCTTCAGCCTGAGCTTCTGCCTGGTGGCGAAGACCTTCCAGAGTTGGACATTCTCTCTGTCCCTTACTGAAGTCTGCCCTGCTGGGTCCACCTTCTGCCAGTAAAGACTGCAGCTCAGGATGGTCAAAAGGATCCAGATCTCCAATGAGTTCCTGGCCTTCTATTAGCTCTTCCTCAGAGTCTAATTCTACCACACAGGGTTGTACCTCCCTCTCAGCCTCAGCTGGAGGAGGAGTTACGGGTGTAACTTTGGACAACCGTGGGGAAGTCCGTGTTGGCTGCACTGAAATGCCGGCTGTGGGTTTCGGGGCAGAAGACTTAGGTTTCCCTTTCGCTTCTGTTTTCTTTGAGACAGCGGCCGATAATTCCAGTGGAGCAGGAGTGATTTCTCTCTTCATCATCTCCTGGAGAGTACCGCGCATGGTCCTCTCTCTTGCGGGTCTGGTTAGCTCCTGTAACCGTTTACTAGGAGGTCTGGGAGTATGCGATACAACTCCGAGAGTTTTCAAATCGTTACCCAACAGTACGCGTCCTGGTACCTCACTCTGTATGCTGACAGGTATCTTTACAGTCATGTCGTTACACTGGATGAGAACTGGTAATTGGGGAAGCATCTGCACAGGCCCTCCAGCTAACTTGGTGAGGCGTTTGGGTGCCTTAGCAACATCCTCAGCCTGAAAAAACGATTTATCCACCACAGTTATGCTGGCCCCAGTGTCCCTAATGGTAGGCGTCTCCTGACCATTCACCTGGACACTGTCCTTATAATACTCTTTAGTATTATCGGGGATAGAATTATAGACATCTAAATTCTGTTGTTCCCACAACCCCAGAGATACTAAAGAAACGCTGGCTGAGACTCCAATGGGTTCGCCAGCTAGCAGTAGAAAGTTTCCACTTGCTATTTGGACTTCCTCCTCTGGAGCGAAGGCTAAGGAGACAAGCTGGACCCCTGAAGGTTTACCCTTACATTTGGGATCTGCTTTCACGTGGTCAGTCGAGCCACAAACAAAGCATTTACTGAATGCTTTCTGGAATGGTGGCTTGTTCTGGCCTCCTTCCGGATTTACACCAGAAGAAACACTATTCTGCTGCGGTTTTCCTTGTGGCTTACCCTTCTGGTTTTGTTTGGGGCCCTGTTTGGAATTTGAGTTATTAGAATTCTCTTTTGAGTCTTTTTTAGGCTGTTTTCCCTCGTCCTTTTTCTGAGTTGCCCCAGAATCCTTGTGAGTAGCCCTGTTGGCAACCCACAAGTCAGCAGCCTTCGCCAGCTTCCGTGAATCTAATTCCTTCGAATCAGCCAAGTGCTGTCTGAGCTCAGGAGAATAGGCATCATAAATCAACTCCAACATAAAAAGATTCTTCATACCCTCATAAGTGTTCACTTTCGAACCCTTAATCCATCCCTCTAAGTTTTTCAACCCTTCACTCACCCAGGTAGCCCAAGGGGTACCATCATGCTTTTTGAGGGTTCTAAACCTCTTAAGATACTGGGACGGGGTCTTCCCGAATCTAGCTATCAAAGCTAGCTTCACACTTTCATAATCCGTCTTATCCGCCTCCCCCAATTCCATTACCACATCAGTCGCAACAGGAGGGAGCCTAGAGAACAACCAGGGAAGTAAATCGTTCCCGGTGATGTCCTGGAGCCCATGATTGTACTCAAACAGTTTTAACCAATCCAACACATCCAATCTCGGTTCATACATACCCACTAATTCCTTCGGCATCCGGGGTCTTTTGGGACTGGAGCTCCTAGAGGAACCAGAGGAATGAGAAGCATTTTCCATAGACAACTTTTTCATCTCTAACTCGTAATTAAGTTCTATTTCTCTGAGTCTTAACTCAGCTTGCTTCTTCTCAGCCTGGGCATTCATCCGTCTGAACTCGAGCTCTTGGTTTCGTTCAGATTGAGCCAAGAACCGTTTGTATTCTAATTCGAGCTTCATTTTTTCGAGTTCAAAATAAGCAGGGTTACTTGTGAGACCTGGTATGGGCCCCGTAGGTACAGCGGGTAAGGCAGGTAGAGGAGCAGGGGAGACAGTTTTGTTAGCCTCTCCTTCCTCTTTAGCCTCTTCATCACTATCATCACAATTATGATTTAGATCAACACCATCACTGTTATCTACATTTGCTGGAGAAATTAGTTCCTCTGAACCAGTACCCAGACTTTGGTTCGCCAGCAATCTCTCTATTAGTTCTAATTTCTTGCCTCTTACAGAAAGATACTCTTGCCTACAGAGAGCTCGCAAACTCTCAGTATTTTCACCTGACAAGGATTCTTGACTGTAAGCTTCTATCGTAGACATGTTTTTGAAAGTTGCTTTCTAGTGCTAAACTTTGTGGTTAGTTATCCTAAAGTGTCGAAAAGCACTCTTAACTGTATACTCGATACAAATCCCACCGCTGTACACCACAATCAAGGTACTGTGTCCGCCTGGCTTCCCTTGTTGCCGGATATAGTGAGGTGTCTTAATCCTCGCCTCTCCATAGGGTCGCCTCCAAGCTTTCTCTAAGCGTATTGTTCTGAACTGGTTCAATCTTCCAATAACAATTTGCTACACAGACTCGAACGCATTTCCACAAAGAGACTTTTTGGGACATATCGCCTTGCCTCTCTCCGAGTGGGCCTGGCATCTGAACTTTATGATCTATTGTGGTTCTTGTCTTCTTGCCTTGCATTTTTCCCGTGAAGTATTGAACTGTGTTGATTTCGTAACTTACTTATTGTTCTCTCCCGTCCTAACGAATACTAGAGTGCCATCTAGGTGGCAGCATACACCTCTGTCTGAAAAAAAGTGATGCTGGTAAAACCTAGACTTGTCGAACTATTGTTAGGGGGATTGATCTTTTTCTTCGTAGAGTAATTTTAATTGAATTGTTTGCCGTGATAGTGCCAGAGTGTTCTCCATAGATGTTCCGTTATAAATAAATACCTTTATATCTCGACACTGAAGCTTTGTTGCGTGTTTGCTTGTCTTACTGTGAAGAATTGCCCTATATTGTATACTCCACATACTGCTTAACTCTTCTTGAGGGAAGTCTGACTGCTCAGCCACAGCTACCAAGTGAATCTGTGTGGTACAGACTGCTACCAAGTGGGTTTACTGCCAAACACCTGTAGTCCTAAATCTTTTGCAATGGTCCCAGAGGGAACTGCACAGGTTTCCGCCTAACAATGTGTCAGCACTGTGTACATGTGCATGTGTGTGTTTTTGACAAGGGTGCAACAGTGATCCAACATGGATGCATGTGACAGCGGGATGTGAAGCCTGATTGGCAGATGTGACATGGATGCCCATCGGAACACTGCGACAGTTGGCTGAGGTGTACACATGCATGCAAGTATGGTGGTGTGCGTGCATGTGTAGTGCACTCCCTGTGTTGCATGTGATGTCTGGCTCACGTTTGCCTGCTCATGCTGTTGTATGTGTATGGATGGTGCTGGCAGTGGCAATGTGGCTCTGGTATGGCTCATGTGTGCAAGTTGAAATGACATGTGTGTTGCCAATTGTGATGCCATGTCTGAGGTTTGCCAATGCCACTCATGTTCAACTGTCATGCGTGTATGTGTCCATTGTACAGTGCCCTGATGCCCGTGTTTTATTTCTCCCTGTCTGCAACGTCAACTGATGCAGAGGGCGGAGAAGGTGCTGTGGAGCACAGCAGCGGGGATCGCACCGCCAGCCGGAGACGCAAGGCCCGGCTCCCCTCCCAGGTTGTGATCTCGTCGGGGAGTGAGGAGTCCGGTGCCGCGTCCCAGGCCGCAGCTGCCGGGGGGAGGTCTAAGAGGCAGAGGTCGGAGTTGGACTCCTCGGCAGCAGAAGGGGCAGCTGGGACCCCACAGGGCCCAATGGGGGAAGATGGCACAGAGTCATCCAGGTTGGTGGGGGGTTTGGTGGAGGAGGAGGCCGTGCAAGCAACAGAGACGGGGTCTGGAGGTGGGGATTCCACTGGTGCTAGTGGTGCAGTGCAGGACCAGGGACAGGAGGCAGCACAGGTCGCCGCGGAGGTGCCTGTGTGCAATCCTGTACCTGATACTGTCACTGCATCATCTTGCACCAGCAGGGATGCCTACGTCCAGACCCGTTTTCAGGCAGGGGATGAGCTCACGACAACTGGCCTTCCTCTGCCTGCGGACGTGGCTATCCGGGTCCGGGTTGAGCCTGTCCTGACTGGTGTGGCGTTGCGTCAACGGGCCATGCAAGGTGACCTGCAGTCTTTTCATGAGGAGACTGCACGTCATCTCGAATGGCTCGTTGAAAGCGTCGGCCTACTGGGACAGGTCACCCTGGCCGGATTCATCCGTTTGATGGGGCTTGCTCAGACCCCCTCCTCAACTGAACCCCCTATGCGCCAGTCGTCCTCCGTGCCATCTTCCCACCCATCAGTCACCTGGGTGCCCTGTGGAGCTGCCTCTGATGGTGCGGCCAGGCTGGTGGAGGAGGCATCCCTGCCACAGTCGGGAGTCGGACGCCCAGCAGGGGTGGCCACATCAACGACTGCACCCCAGCCAGCGGAGGATGTGCAGGCAGCAGGAGGCAGTGCACGGGCAGAGGTGCAGCAGCAGCAGCAACGTGGTGGGAGCCATGATGGCTCGGGGCCTTCGACATCGGAGGGGCAGGCATCGGCCGGAGGGCAGGAGGACCCAGGACGGGAATTGTCTTCCGTGTGGCAGCAGTTGGGCCAAGCCATAGATGCGGAGCGGCAGTGGGCGGAAGAGGCACGGCTCACGATGGTCAGGGCGGAGAACTCCATGCGGAGGGCACTGAGGCGGGCCGAGTGCCTCGAGGCAATCCGCAGGGAGTTTGGGGTGAACATGTGGACGGCCCTGCGGACCCTCGGGGCCATGGAGGAGGACCGCCTCCGGGACATTGAGCAGGAGTTCGATGATGCCCTGGCCCAGAACATCCCGAAGTGAGCCATCGGACTAGCCCGCTGCCCTTGTAAATAGTGTTAGTGTTAGGTTTCCTTTGGTTTAGCATTTTTTTTGGACCTTTTGGACAATGGGCCACATTTTTGTATATAGTTTTTTTTTTTTAGGTAGTGTTATTAGATAGGTTTCATTTCTTCGGTTGGGATCATGGACCCTGGATTGTTTATCTGTATATAGTTGACTTTTGGATTTTCATTTTTTTTATGATTTCCCCATGGAGCAATGGTTTTCGATTTTAATTTTCCATTGGATTTACTTTTGTGGACTGTGACTTTGGACACCTTTCCTTTGCATTATGATTTGTGGTTTTGCATTGTTTCACGTACCGGCTGTTTTTTTTATTTTTAAATTCCATTATTGTTTGTTTATTTTTGATTCAATTTATGTTGCTTTGAATACATATTTTTTCTTCAAACCTCAATGTGTAGTATCATCTCATTGGTTTCATGCATATCATGATATGGGTTTTGACATTCACTGACACCCATTGGGTGTATGTGAGGGACATGTGTTCATTTCCAAACTTGCAATTGGGGTTCTATCATGTTTTTGCCATTTCTAAGTGGGTGGATGCAATACTCAGGTGGGTGTTTGGCATTTGGAGGCTGACCATAAGGGCCAGGGATCTAGATTGTGGTGATATGTTGGCTGGGGGACATGAGTGGGGGCCTGGTGGAGGGTGCCCCTGCACTGCTGGGGGGTGGGGGTGGTAGTAGACATGAGTGGGGGCCTGGTGGAGGCTGCCCCTGGTGGCTGGGGGATGGGGGTGGTGGTAGACATGATTGGGGGCCTGGTGGAGGCTGCCCCTGCACTGCTGGGGTGTGGGGGTGGTGGTAGACATGAGGGGGGGCCTGGTGGAGGCTGCCCCTGCACTGCTATGGGGTGGGGGTGATGGTAGACATGAGTGGGGGCCTGGTGGAGGCTGCCCCTGCACTGCTGGGGGTCGGGGTGCAGGGGGACATGTGTGGGGGCCTGGTGGAGGGTGCCCCTGGATGCTGGGGGGTGGGGGTGGTGGGAGACATGAGTGGGGGCCTGGTGGAGGGTACCCCTGGTGGCTGGGGGGTGGGGGCGCAGGGGGACATGAGTGGGGGCCTGGTGGAGGCTGCCCTGCACTGCTGGGGGGTGGGGGTGGAGGGGGACATGTGTGTGTTAGGGAGAATTCTCTGTTTAGGCTGAATTTCCTAACCTAGTGAGTCTCCCAGCAGCTTTGCTGGCTTTCTGGAGTTTGTTTTTTTCCATCCTGCCAAGAGTGAGACTCTTTTTCTCCCACTCTTGGACATGAATGTGTATAATTCCTTTTGAATGTCAATGTGTTCTATGGGCTATGGGGTCTTTTACTCCATAGGGTCTCATATGTTTTGCTATGTGTGTTACACTGCACCCTCCGTGCCGTAGCACTGGGGCGTCCTAGCGGACCTCCATCATAGACTCCATACCCGGGGACTGACTACTGTCTCCCCGGGCATGTAAAGTCACAATTGGCTTTACTAGACCTAAATTTACTAACAGAACTAGTACAAACCATCCTATTGTGGACGTACTAGTAGGGGTAATTCGATTACTCCTGGGTCTGTTATTCGAGGGGGCACTGTCCCGTCCCCCTCGTCGAGTTTTGGCTGGTGGCAGTGGAAACTACTTGTTATGTTCGACCCCGAATATAACCCTATGAGATTCTTCCGATTGTTAGAGATTGATACTGTTTCTCGTTAATCTCTAACATACCACCGGTCTACTTATCTTAAATAAGTCTATCGGATGGTATTTTCTGCCAGAACTCGGTTTTTAGAATGGCGTCTGTGTTCGTCTCTGTGACTCCTAAACCAAAGGTTGAGCCCTTTGTTCCACTTTTTGGCGGGCCTCTGTACACAGACCCTCCAAAGTGGTGCCATTCTGTCTGGGTTACCACAGGGGTGTTGGAGGTGGTTTAGGCACCCTGGACCGAGTTGCCTTGCCAACTCCGGTCCCACTCTGGTGTGATTAGCCCAAGTGGTGAGCCTCCCCGCTCACCACTTAGCGTGTTGATTGACAGCTAGGCTGAATGAATGGGGGTTTTCTGCATAAAAGACGGGCTTTTGGGACTGGATCTTCAGAAGTCGCCACAGGACCTAAGAATCCAACGAGGGTAAAGCTCTACCGACCTGCAACGACGACACCTCCGGTGGAGCCCTGCTGAACCGACTCACCACTTCCCGACGACAGAGGAGATCTCCCTGCCGGAGAGTCTCTTCCCCTGACTGGTGGGAACAACCAGTCCCCTTTGCTTTTTCTTCGCCTCAGGACGCAGTGGTCGAATTGCCTGTGCAGAGCACCTCGGCAACCGGATAGCCACTACCCCTGTACCGCGACCAAAAGGTGGTGCCTTGTGAAGGAGCACTCCGCGGCTGGTCTCTTCCCTGGTGGTGCACCGGACTTCACTTTTCTTCGACGACGAGATCATCTCTACTCTTGGCAAAGACCCGACGCGCATCCACCACCAGGACAACTGCCCCCGCCGGAGCTGTCTCTCCACAATCAAGGTACTGTGTCCACCTGGCTTCCCTTGTTGCCGGATAGAGTGAGGTGTCTTAATCCTCGCCTCTCCATAGGGTCGCCTCCAAGCTTTCTCTAAGCGTATTGTTCTGAACTGGTTCAATCTTCCAATAACAATTTGCTACACAGACTTGAGCGCATTTCTACAAAGAGACTTTTTGGGACACATCGCCTTGCCTCTCTCCGAGTGGGCCTGGCCTCTGAACTTTATGATCTATTGTGGTTCTTGTCTTCTTGCCTTGCATTTTTCCGGTGAAGTATTGAATTGTGTTGATTTCGTAACTTACTTATTGTTCTCTCCCGTCCTAACGAATACTAGAGTGCCATCTAGGTGGCAGCATACACCTCTGTCTGCAAATAAGTGATGCTGGTAAAACCTAGACTTGTCGAACTATTGTTAGGGGGATTGATCTTTTGCTTCGTAGAGTAATTGTAATTGAATTATTTGCCGTGATAGTGCCATAGTGTTATCTATAGATGTTCCGTTATAAATAAATACCTTTATAACTTTACACTGAAGCCTTGTACCTGTTTGCTTGTCTTACTGTGAAGAATTGCCCTATATTGTATACTCCACATACTGCTTAACTCTTCTTGAGAGAAGTCTGACTGCTCAGCCACAGCTACCAAGTGAATCTGTGTGGTACAGACTGCTAACAAGTGGGTTTACTGCCAAACACCTGTAGTCCTAAATCTTTTGCAGTGGTCCCAGAGGGAACTGCACAGGTTTCCGCCTACAGTGTGGGGGCCTGGTGGAGGGTGCCCCTGGATGCTGGGGGGTGGGGTGGTGGGAGACATGAGTGGGGGCCTGGTGGAGGGTGCCCCTGGTGGCTGGGGGGTGGGGGTGGTGGTAGACTTGAGTGGGGGCCTGGTGGAGGATGCCCCTGCACTGCTGGGGGTTGGGGTGATGGTAGACATGAGTGGGGGCCTGGTGGAGGCTGCCCCTGCACTGCTGGGGGGTGGAGGTGCAGGGGGACATGTGTGGGGGCCTGGTGGAGGGTGCCCCTGGATGCTGGGGGGTGGGGGTGCAGGGGGACATGTGTGGGGGCCTGGTGGAGGCTGCCCCTGCACTGCTGGGGGGTGGGGGTGCAGGGGGACATGTGTGGGGGCCTGGTGGAGGGTGCCCCTGCACTGCTGGGGGATGGGGGTGATGGTAGACATGAGTGGGGGCCTGGTGGAGGGTGCCCCTGGATGCTGGGGGGTGGGGGTGGTGGTAGACATGATTGGGGGCCTGGTGGAGGGTGCCCCTGGTGGCTGAGGGGTGCGGGTGCAGGGGGACATGAGTGGGGGCCTGGTGGAGGCTGCCCCTGCACTGCTGAGGGGTGGGGGTGCGGGGGGACATGTGTGGGGGCCTGGTGGAGGGTGCCCCTGGATGCTGGGGGGTGGGGGTGCAGGGGGACATGTGTGGGGGCCTGGTGGAGGCTGCCCCTGCACTGCTGGGGGGTGGGGGTGCAGGGGGACATGTGTGGGGGCCTGGTGGAGGGTGCCCCTGGATGCTGGGGGTGGGGGTGGTTGTAGACATGAGTGGGGGCCTGGTGGAGGCTGCCCCTGCACTGCTGGGGTGTGGGGGTGGTGGGAGACATGAGTGGGGGCCTGGTGGAGGCTGCCCCTGCACTGCTGGGGGGTGGGGGTGGTGGGAGACATGAGTGGGGGCCTGGTGGAGGGTGCCCCTGGTGGCTGGACGGTGGGAGTGCAGGGGGACATGTGTGGGGGCCTGGTGGAGGCTGCCCCTGCACTGCTGGGGGGTGGGGGTGCAGGGTGACATGTGTGGGGGCCTGGTGGAGGGTGCCCCTGGATGCTGGGGGGTGGGGGTGGTGGGAGACATGAGTGGGGGCCTGGTGGAGGCTGCCCATGCACTGCTGGGGGGTGGGGGTGGTGGGAGACATGAGTGGGAGCCTGGTGGAGGCTGCCCCTGCACTGCTGGGGGGTGGGGGTGGTGGTAGACATGAGTGGGGGCTTGGTGGAGGGTGCCCCTTGTGGCTGGGGGGTGGGGGTGGTGGTAGACATGAGTGGGGGCCTGGTGGAGGCTGCCCCTGCACTGCTGGGGGGTGGGGGTGATGGTAGACATGAGTGGGGGCCTGGTGGAGGCTGCCCCTGCACTGCTGGGGGGTGGGGGTGGTGGTAGACATGAGTGGGGGCCTGGTGGAGGGTGCCCCTGGATGCTGGGGGGTGGTGGTCGACATGAGTGGGGGCCTGGTGGAGGGTGCCCCTGGATGCTGGGGGGTGGGGGTGGTGGGAGACATGAGTGGGGGCCTGGTGGAGGCTTCCCATGCACTGCTGGGGGGTGGGGGTGGTGGGAGACATGAGTGGGGGCCTGGTGGAGGGTTCCCCTGGTGGCTGGGGGGTGGGGGTGGTGGTAGACATGAGTGGGGGCCTGTTGGAGGCTGCCCCTGCACTACTGGGGGGTGGGGGTGATGGATGGTAGACATGAGTGGGGGCCTGGTGGAGGGTGCTCCTGGATGCTGGGGAACTGGGGGGTGGGGGTGGTGGTAGACATGAGTGGGGGCCTGGTGGAGGCTGCCCCTGCACTGCTGGGGGTGGGGGTGTTAGTAGACATGAGTGGGGGCCTGGTGGAGGCTGCCCCTGCACTGCTGGGGGTGGGGTTGATGGATGGTAGACATGAGTGGGGGCCTGGTGGAGGGTGCCCCTGGATGCTGGGAGGTGGGGGTGGTGGGAGACATGAGTGGGGGCCTGGTGGAGGGTGCCCCTGGTGGCTGGGGGTGGGGGTGGTGGTAGACACGAGTGGGGGCCTGGTGGAGGGTGCCCCTGGATGCTGGGGGGTGGGGATGGTGGGAGACATGAGTGGGGGCCTGGTGGAGGGTGCCCCTGGTGGCTGGGGGGTGGGGGTGGGGGTAGACATGAGTGGGGGCCTGGTGGAGGCTGCCCCTGCACTGCTGGGGGGTGGGGGTGATGGTAGACATGAGTGGGGGCCTGGTGGAGGATGCCCCTGGATGCTGGGGGGTGGGGGTGGTGTTAGACATGAGTGGGGGCCTGGTGTAGGGTGCCCCTGGTGGCTGGGGGGTGGGGGTGCAGGGGGACATGAGTGGGGGCCTGGTGGAGGCTGCCCCTGCACTGCTGGGGGGTGGGAGTGCAGGGGGACATGTGTGGGGGCCTGGTGGAGGCTGCCCGTGCACTGCTGGGGGGTGGGGATGGAGGGGGCCTGGTGGAGGGTGCCCCTGGATGCTGGGGGGTGGGGGTGGTGGTAGACATGAGTGGGGGCCTGGTGGAGGCTGCCCCTGCACTGCTGGGGGTGGGGGTGATGGTAAACATGAGTGGGGGCCTGGTGGAGGCTGCCCTGCACTGCTGGGGGGTGGGGGTGGTGGTAGACATGAGTGGGGGCCTGGTGGAGGGTGCCCCTGGATGCTGGGAGGTGGGGGTGCAGGGGGACATGTGTGGGGGCCTGGTGGAGGCTGCCCCTGCACTGCTGTGGGGTGGGGGTGCAGGTGGACATGTGTGGGGGCATGGTGGAGGGTGCCCCTGCACTGCTGGGGGGTGGGGGTGATGGTAGACATGAGTGGGGGCCTGGTGGAGGGTGCCCCTGGATGCTGGGGGGTGGGGGTGGTGGTAGACATGAGTGGGGGCCTGGTGGAGGGTGCCCCTGGTGGCTGGGGGGTGGGGGTGCAGGGGGACATGAGTGGGGGCCTGGTGGAGGCTGCTCCTGCACTGCTGGGGGGTAGGGGTGCGGGGGACATGTGTGGGGGCCTGGTGGAGGGTGCCCCTGGATGCTGGGGGGTGGGGGTGCAGGGGGACATGTGTGGAGGCCTGGTGGAGGCTGCCCCTGAACTGCTGGGGGGTTGGGGTGCAGGGGGACATGTGTGGGGGCCTGGTGGAGGGTGCCCCTGGATTCTGGGGGGTGGGGGTGGTGGGAGACATGAGTGGGGGCCTGGTGGAGGCTGCCCATGCACTGCTGGGGGGTGGGGGTGGTGGGAGACATGAGTGGGGGCCTGGTGGAGGCTGCCCCTGCACTGCCGGGGGGTGGGGGTGGTGCGAGACATGAGTGGGGGCTGGTGGAGGATGCCCCTGGTGGCTGGGGGGTGGGGGTGGTGGTAGACATGAGTGGGGGCCTGGTGGAAGCTGCCCCTGTACTGCTGGGGGGTGGTGTGATGGTAGACATGAGTGGTGGCCTGGTGGAGGGTGCCCCTGGATGCTGGGGGGTGGGGGTGGTGGTAGACATGAGTGGGGGCCTGGTGGAGGCTGCCCCTGCACTGCTGGGGGATGGGGGTGGTAGTAGACATGAGTGGGGGCTTGGTGGAGGCTGCCCCTGCACTGGTGGGGGGTGGGGGGGTGGTAGACATGAGTGGGGGCCTGGTGGAGGGTGCCCCTGGATGCTGGGGGGTTGGGGTGGTGGTCGACATGAGTGGGGGCCTGGTGGAGGGTGCCCCTGGATGCTGGGGTGTGGGGGTGGTGGGAGACATGAGTGGGGGTCTGGTGGAGGTTGCCCATGCACTGCCGGGGGGTGGGGGTGGTGGGAGACATGGTTGGGGCCTGGTGGAGGGTGCCCCTGCACTGCTGGGGGACGGGGTGGTGGGAGACATGAGTGGGGGCCTGGTGGAGGGTGCCCCTGGTGGCTGGGGGGTGGGGGTGGTGGTAGACATGAGTGGGGGCCTGTTGGAGGCTGCCCCTGCACTACTGGGGCGTGGGGGTGATGGATGGTAGACATGAGTGGGGGCCTGGTGGAGGGTGCCCCTTGATGCTGGGGGGTGGTGGTGGTGGTAGACATGAGTGGGGGCCTGGTGGAGGCTGCCCCTGCACTGCTGGGGGGTGGGGGTGTTAGTAGACATGAGTGGGGGCCTGGTGGAGGCTGCCCCTGCACTGCTGGGGGTGGGGGTGGTGGTAGACATGAGTGGGGGCCTGCTGGAGGGTGCCCCTGAATGCTGGGAGGTGGGGTGGTGGGAGACATGAGTGGGGGCCTGGTGGAGGGTGCCCCTGGTGGCTGGGGGGTGGGGGTGCTGGTGGACATGAGTGGGGGCCTGGTGGAGGGTGCCCCTGGATGCTGGGGGGTGGGGGTTGTGGGAGACATGAGTGGGGGCCTGGTGGAGGGTGCCCCTGGTGGTTGGGGGGTGGGGGTGGTGGTAGACATGAGTGGGGGCCTGGTGGAGGCTGCCCCTGCACTGCTGGGGGGTGGGGGTGATGGTTGACATGAGTGGGGGCCTGGTGGAGGGTGCCCCTGGATGCTGGGGGTGGGGGTGGTGGTAGACATGAGTGTTGGCCTGGTGGAGGGTGCCCCTGGTGGCTGGGGGGTGGGAGTGCAGGGGGACATGAGTGGGGGCCTGGTGGAGGCTGCCCCTGCACTGCTGGGGGTGGGCGTGATGGTAGACATGAGTGGGGGCCTGGTGGAGGGTGCCCCTGGATGCTGGGGGGGGTGGGGGTGGTGGGAGACATGAGTGGGGGCCTGGTGGAGGCTGCCCGTGCACTGCTGGGGGGTGGGGGTGCAGGGGGACATGCGTTGGTGGGCAGTAGTGCAAGGTGACATGTGGGTCGGCTGGGGGGCATGGCCATGGTGGATGGAGTGCCTGCGGGACATGTGCAGGGTAGGCCCCTGTGGTGTGGGCCACCTGCAGGGGCCGTGGTGGGTGTAGAGGGAACACCTGGGAGGACCCACACGTGCAATTCACATGTGGTGCTCCCCGCGCACCCCTGGAATAACGTACCCTGATGGAATCGCGTGTGAAACTTCCTGCGCACCCCTGAAATACACGTACCTTGCTGCTTTTGCGTGTGATACTTCCCGCGCACCCCTGGAATACACGTACCCTGCTGCTTTTGCGTGTGATACTTCCCGCGCACCCCTGGAATACACGTACCCAGATGGAATTGCGTGTGATACTTCCCGCGTACCCCTGAAATACACGTACCCTGCTGCTTTTGCGTGTGATACTTTCCGCGCACCCCTGGAATACACGTACCCTGCTGTTTTTGTGTGTGATACTTTCCGCGCACCCCTGGAATATACGTGCCCTGATGGAATCGCGTGTGTTACTTCCCACGCACCCCTGATGTACACGTACCCAGGAAAATCACGTGTGGTACTTCCCGCGAACCACTGAAATACACGTTCCCCGCTTGGCGTTTGCTGTTTGGCAGCCCTGTGAACTGGTCCAGGGTTAGCGCAGCCCTGTGAACTGGTCCAGGGTTAGCGCAGCCCTTTGCGATGATTTGGGGATTTTGAAGGCTTTTCCTTGCGCAAGGGCGTTCTTGGGGGCGTAACTGGTGCTGCTGCAGGATTTTTTCGCACGCGGCTGGCGCAGTGTATCGCATGGGGACACTGTGCGCCAGCCGCGTGCGCCATTTTTGTACGAATTTCTATGAATTACCCTGACAATATAATATTACTTTTTTAAATTGGGAAAGATCCTAGGTGGTGATCATTTTGTTTATTCAAAAACGACAAACATATTTACAAAAAATATATATTTCAATGTGCATATATGAATCAGGCGAAATGGTGAAAACACTTTATTTGAGCCTAGCATTATTTCAATGTTAAATCAATGTTGATCACTCTTTATTAAGCACCAACAGGTACTTTGACACAAAATATATTATATTTTTAAAGCAGGAGAGATCTTAGGTGGAGAGCATTTTGTTTATTTCAAATCGACAAACATATTTCCCAAAAAATGATATTTTATTGTACATAACAAATCAGGATACATGGTGAAAACACATTTATTGCAGCAGCCAATTAGGATCTTTCTTTATTACACACAAGTAAATGTATCTGCATCTCTAAAACCATCCAATTGTAAGGGTGATAGCTGCCCAGCCCAGATCATAAAAGATGCAGCTAGAGACCTAGCGCCATTCATTACGAAGCTCATAAACTCCTCCTTCACCAGCAACTCTGTCCCTAATAACCTGAAGCAGTCCTGGGTTTTACCGTTACTAAAGAAACAGACCCTTGCTCATACAATCTAAATTGGATTATTGTTACAGTCTCTACCTTGGTGCCAATAAAGCCATTCAAACTACAGATTATGCAAAATAACACGCTTAGAGTAGCGTTAAACATTCCCAATAGAGAGCACATATCAGAAACTAGAAAGCAACACAAATGGCTCTCTATACATGATAAAATCGACCTAAAAACTATCTGCCTCACTCATAAAGCACTTAACCACCAAGCCCCCCCTCCCTATCTCACAGACAAGTTCACATGGAAAGTGCCCAATAGAACCACCATATCCTCCAATAGATCTTGTCTGGTAGTGCCTAGATTTAATCTAAAAAGAGCCTGTTCCACGAGTTTCCCGGTATTAGCCGCCCAGCTATGGAACTCCCTTCCTCAGAATATTCAAATGATTCAAGATTTTAACAAATTCAGAAACCATGTTATCACTTGGCTACTCAACAAAATATAATCGCCATAGCTGTAAATACCAGTGACCTCTGATGGTCTGCATATTTTGCTTAGACATGTTGCCCAGTACTTTTGCCTTGACCTTTTAACGCTCTGATTGTTTAAAATGTATAATATGTATAATATGTATATTTCATACTGTTGTTATTTTACTGTGACTGCTCTTTGTAACCTTATTGTCCTAACAGCGCCCAATTACCTTTGGGTCAGGTGCGCTTTATAAATAAAATAAAGAAAAAAACAAACAAACAAATGAAGGCAACAAGCCAGCCCTGTTCAAAAGTATTTGTTTTCATTGACAGGTGCTTGAAAACACCAATCATCTTCCAAAGGAGAGATTTGAGGATAGAATAGGGAAGCGTAGATCCTCTGATCTCTGTCGACAGGAGTTGATGTTGGGCTATTAGTGAGTTCAGTTTTAAATATCTTCTATCCTAATTCTATTTGACCTGTTTGCTGACTTTGACACTGTTGATCACTCTGATCTCCTTAATACTCTCTTTCTTCTTGGGACTCGTGATCAAGCCCTTGCCTGGATTGAACCCTACCCTGCACCTCGCCAATTCTCTAGACTCCTGGAGCAACATCTCTCAACATACTCTTCTAACTGTTGGTGTTCCATAAGTCTCTGTCTTGGGTCTGCGCCTCTTTAAACTCTACACCGTTGTTCTTGGGGCACTAATCTCCTCCTTTGGGATTTTGTACTAACTCTTCGCAAAGGACTCCCAAATATTCTTCTCTTTTCCTGAACTCTCCTATGATCTTGATAACAAAATTTCCAACTGTCTCTCTGCCATTAAATATTGGATGGCTTTGCACTCTCTGATGTTAAACTCCACTAAAACAGAGGAGCTCTTCTTCCCTGCCAAAAACTCTATCTCATCGCTTCTTCTGCCTATCCATTTCCCACCTGACACCATCCCCTAATCTTCTTCAGCTAGAAACCTCAACATCATCTATGACCCTTCTCTGCTTTCATCTACAAAACTGTAACAGCAGCTTGCCTCAACCTCCTAAATATTATGAAAACAAGGTACCCCCCTCCTTTCTACACTGCCAAGCATCTCATGACCACTCTTGTCTTCTCTAACCTGGACTGTCGTGCCAGCATCCTCTTTGGTCTCCCCAACTATGCGTTCTGTTCTCTCAACAAGGTCATTCAATTCGCTACAGGACTTCTTTGAACTCCCTCACCTCACATTTACTTACGTTGCAAACAAGGGGCCAAATTTAAATGTATTTTCCTGGTTCACAAATGTATCCAAGGTAACGTACCACTTTATCTATCCTCCTCTATTTAACTCTACAAGCTTTCTTATATTAGGGAGAATTCTCCAGAATGGCTAATTTACCTTACCTACTTAGTCCCTCAGCAGCTTTGCTGGATTTCTAGGATTTATTGTTTTCACTTGGTAAGAGTGTGAGCCTTTTTTCCCACTCTTAGGTGTGTTTAGGTATGGTTCCTTTGTTCGCCGTCCTTTGGCGGGCTTCCGCACAGAAGCTCCTTAGGTGCCTGAGAGTCTGGGTAGACAGGATGTGAGGGAGGGGTTTTAGGACCCCTGCACAGGGTTCCCTTGGAAACCCAAGTTGCACTCGCGGTCTATGAAAATAGCCTTGGTACTGTTTTAGGTTAAATTAGTAGCCTCGAACTGTAATCCGCCGGACCCAATTATTTTTTTTTTGTTTCTGGCTGGGTTTATTCGCCATTTCCTTTTGTAAAGGTCTTTGTCATGTTTTACTTTGTGCGCCAAACCAGGTTTGGTTCCTTTGTTCGGCATGCTTTGGGGGGCTTTTGCACAGAAGCCCTCCTTAGGCACCTGAGAGTCTGGATAGACAGGATCTGAGGGAGGGGTTTCAGGAAACCTCCACAGGGTTCCCTTGGAAACCCAAGTCACACTCTTGTTTGATTAGCTAGGTGACTGTCCTGCCAGGACAGCCACCCTGCTGTGTGATTGACAGCCAGGCTGTGTGAATGGGGGAAAACTGCGTAAAAAGCATGTCTGTGGGACTTGGAAGGCAGAGTCGCCACTGGATCGAGAGAATCGAAGAAAAGCTGAATGAAGGGGACCACTACCACAACTGAACCTCCCGGTGAAGCCCTGCTGCGGGTCTGAATCACCAAACTTCGATGACAGAGAAGATCTGCAAGGAATCTTCTTCCCTTGAGCTGGTGGGACCAACCTTCGCCAAACACCAAGCAAGGCCTCCCTCCCCTGGTCGAATTTGCTGTGCACAGCTGCATTGAAACGGATAGCCAGGAGGACCGGACCCTGTTTTGGTCTTAAGGAACGCACCTTTTACTTGTTGCTTTGCTCTGCTGCTGGTTTCTTCCCTGGGCAGTACAGAACCCTCCAGTCTTCCTTCTTCGTGTCAGTCCGACAGTCGCTTTAGGAACTGTGAGCCTGCAGGATCTGCCAGGAACTTCTGCCTCAGCTACACCATCCTTCTTCTTCTAAAGGTACTGTTCAAACCCAGTTGTTCGTTCCATCCAACCGCAGTGAACGTGTTTTAACTCTTTCGCCAATCCGAGGGCTTGTCCTTCCCTATTCTTTTAAGTAACTTTTCTTCCGACCAACTTCGTTTCGAACTCTTGGCAAAGACTTAACCGCAAACTACTCTGAACTGTGTGATCCTCAACAAAGGCTCTGAACCGTTAACATTAGCCCAGGCCTATTGATTTGAATCCTCATTGTAGCAAGTCTTTTCTAGATTGCCCTGCCTACTTACTTGTTGGCGCTGCTTAATTTTGTATAACCTTGTTTTTCCCTCCCTTTTTAAATTGCTGGAGTGCCATTTTGCTCACACTTCATTTTGAGCTTAACTTGTCCAGAATTGATTGGGTGTGGTGTAGTATATTAAGAGTGTGATTTTTCTGCTGCTTTATTTAGTGAACTGTTTTACAAATGAATGTGTAAATAAACGTATATTCTTTTACCCAGAAACCTTGAGTCGGTGTTTGTTTGAACCATAGTAATTCCTGTCCTTTGTGGAACTTCTGATACTGCTCACTTTACTCTCGAGATAAGTCTGGCTGCTCAGCCATCACTACCACTTTACTGTGTAGTACAGGCTTGTACCAAAGGTGAATTTGTACTTGCACTTGTAGTCTTAATTGTGTGTGGTGTTCCCAAAGGGTACTGCATATGATTCTGCCTAACACTGGTGTACAGCGGTGGGATAAAGTATAGTAATTAGATTTAGAGTGCTGCTATTACCATTGATCAACTAACCACAAGGCTAAAGATCACTAAAAAGCACATTTTCCTCCTTAGTTACACTGTGGATTATCTGAACAATCTGTGTAGAGAAAGAATCTCTCTGTTAAAGGCAAAAAGTCAGAATGAATTGAACGGTTGTTAGAGAAACAAAGTCTGGAGAGTGGGTCTGAAATACCTGACTCTCCAGCAAATGTGGAAAATGATGAGGATGATAATGTGCCAGTTATTATGGATTAGTTAGATGAGGCAGATGTGTCTCACAATGTAGGCCTTACTGCTCCACTGCTCCTCTACCTGCTTAGCAATCTCAGCCTTTGTCCACCGGAACGCCATCAGGTCCTACACTCAGTCCTGAATGAATTTCTCTAGAAAAGATGAGGCTTGAATTGGAATTCAAACGTATTAAGGCTCAAACTGAACAAAAGCATCAAGAACTTAAGCTCAGAGAAATGGAGATGAATCATGCACTAGAAATGAAGAAATTGTCTATGGAAAATGCTTCTCTCCCAGAGTCTTTTAGGTCTTCCAGTCCTAAGAGACCCTGTATGCCTAAAGAAATTGCTGGTATGTATGAGATTAAGCTTGATATTTTGGATTGGTTAGCAATGTTTGAGTATAACCATGGGATTCAAGACATTACAGGGAATCAGTTGCTTCCTTGGCTCTTCTCTAGGCTACCCACTGTTGCATCTGATGTTGTGATGGGGTTGGGGGAGGTGGATAGGATGGATTAACGGTGTGTAAAGCTAGCTTTAATGGCTAGATTTGGTCTGACCCCTTCCCAGTACCTTAAGAGGGTTAGGATCCTGAAAAGCATGTTGGTAGCCCTTGGGCTACCTGGGTAAGTGAATGTTTGAAAAACTTAGATGGTTGGGTTAAGGATTACAGAGTAAACACATATGAAGGTATGAGAAATCTTGTTATGTTGGAGTCAATTTATGATGCCTGCTCTCCTGAGCTCACACAGCACTTGGCTGATTCTAAGGAAATAGTTCCAAAGAAGTTAGCTAAGGCTGCCGACTTGTGGGTTGCCAACAGGGCTACTCACAAGGATTCTGGGGCAACTCAGAAGAAGGATGAGGGAAATCAGCCAAAGAAAGATAACAAGGAGAATTCTAGTACCTCCAATCCAATGGAGGGCCACAAACAAAACAATAAGGGTAAGCCACAAGGGAAACCGAATCAGGCTAGTGTACCATCTGGACCCAAACCAGATGAGGTCAGAACAAACCCCCATTCATCAAAACATTTGGGAAATGTTATGTTTGTGGGTCAACTGACCATGTGAAAGGGGATCACAGATGTAAGGGTAAACCTTCAGGGGTTTACACTGTCTCCTTAGCCTTCTCCTCAGAGGAACAAGTATCTATGGCAAGTAGAAACATTCCCCTACTAGCTGATGAACCCATGAGAGTCTCAGCTAGTGTTTCTTTAGTGTCCCTGGGTTTGTGAGAACAACAGAATTTAGATGTCTATAATTACATCCCAGATAATATTAAAGAGTATTATAAAGATAGTGTTCTTGTAAATGGCCAGGAGACCCTGCCATCAGAGACACTGGAGACAGCATAACTGTGGTTGATGAATCATTTTCCAAGGTAGAGGATGTTGCTAAGGCACCCAAACACCTAACCAAATTAGCTAGTGGCCCTGTGCAAATGCTTCCCCAGTTACCAGATCTCATCCAGTGCAATGACATGACTGTCAGGATACCTGTCAGTGTGCAGAGTGAAGTGCCTGGAGTCCTGTTGGGTAATGACCTGAAAACTCTTGGAGTTGTGTCTAGTACCCCCAGGCCTCCCAGTAAAAGGAAAAAGGAGCTCACTAGGCCTGCAGGGGAAAGGAACTTGAGAGACTCTCCAGGGGAATTGATAGAGAAAGGTATCACCCCAAGTACACAGGAATTGCTCACTACTATTACAGGAAAGAAAGAGGCAAAGGGAAAACCCAACACCTCCAATAAGAAAGCAGATAGCACCCCTGTGCTACTAACAAGGACTTTCCCAAGATTGTACAAAGTCACACCTGTGCCTCCTCCACCTGCTGAGGCAGAGTGTGAGGTATAACCCTGTGTGGTTGAGCCAGCTTCTGAAGAGTCAGACCTGGAAGAAGATATGACTCTAGTTGGATATCTGGCTCCTGCTGACCATCCTGAGCTGCAGTCTTTACTGGTCAGAAGGTGGACCCAACAGGGAAAACTTCAGCAGAGGACAAATCAAGTGTCTGACTCTTGAAGGTCTTCGATAACAGGCACCTTTTCAGCTTGATGGGCAAGAAGCTGAAAGATGGCTTCTTCTACAGTGAACAGACTGAGTCTATGCTTGGTTGGGAACTGCAAAAGACTTGTAGTGCCCCTAGAAAACAGAGACTCCAGTTCCTAAAGTTGGCCCATGAGATACCTTTGGCTAATCATTTGAGTTCCAAAAAGACCAAGGAAAGGCTCTCTTTATACTTCTACTGGCCTAAAATGGGTTCAGAAGTTGACAAATACTGTAGGAGCTGTCACACTTGCTAAACCTCTGGCAAAAGTGGAGCCAATAATGTGGCACCCTTGGTGCCTCTCCCAGTAGTGGGAGTTCCTTTTGAGAGGGTGAGCATTGACATTGTTGGTCCCCTTGACCCTCCCATGTCTTCAGGAAACAGGATAATCCTGGTTTTAGTAGGCCATGCTACTAGGTACCTTGAAGCAATACCTATGAGGACTGTTACAGCTCAGGCTGTGGCTAAGGGGCTAAGGCTCTACTTGGTATTTTTACCAGAGTAGGGTTTCCTAAGGAAGTAATATCTGACAGGGGATCCAATTTTATGTCCCACTACATGCAAGCCATGTGGAAAAACTGTGCTGTCACTTACAAGTTCTCTAAAGCCTACCATCCCCAGACAAATGGACTGTTAGTGAGGTTTAATCATACTATGAAGAGCATGATAGGTGCTTTAGAGGAACCCCTTAAAAGAAAGTGGGACCTTCTACTGCCATGCCTTCTCTTTGCATATAGAGAAGTCCCTCAAGAGGGAGTTGATTACAGTCCCTTTGAACTTCTCTATGGCCATCCAGTCAGAGATCCGTTGGGCCCTATTAAGGAAGGGTTGGAGAATGCTCCTTCACCCAAGCCAGGCAGAGTGACTGACTATGTGATAGTTCTCCGAAGGAGAATGTCACACATGATGGCAGAAGCCAGTGATTACTTGAAAGCAGGTCAGGCTCTGGACAAGCATTGGCATGACCAGAAGGCCAACATGGTAGAGTTTACTCAAGACCAGCTTGTACTAGGTATGGTGCCAACAAGGCAGAGGGCCTTGCAGGACAAATGGATATGACCCTTCAGGGTTGTGAGCAAACTTGGAGAGGTGAACTATCTGGTGGACTTAGGCAGCCCTAAGAAAGTCCCCATAGTCTTTCACACCAACTTTTTGAAGGCTTAGGTCTCGAGACCAGAAGTGGGAGCTTTGCTTCTAGCTTCAGCTAAAGAGGAGGAGAGTGCACCTCTACCTGACCTACTCAGAGGCCAAACTTTGAATGAGAACATAGAAGGAGTCAATCTCTCTTCTAATCTGACATCTGAACAACAGGAGGCGTGCAAGGTTCTGTTAAATCAGTTTGCCTCCCTGTTTGCACTTTCACCAGGCTTGAACCCTTGGAGCCAGCATGAAATTCAAACTGGTGACTGTTTACCTGTGAAAAGCGGAGGGTACAGAATGTCAGAACATGTAAGATCCCACATGAATGAAGAGGTCAACAAGATGCTTGATCTCGGGGTTATAGAACCATCTACAAGTGCATGGTCTAGTCCTGTTGCTCTAATACCAAAGGCAGGATCCAAGGAGTTGAGATTCTGTGTCGACTATAGAGCTCTAAATGCAATCACTAAGACTGATGCCCATCCTTTACCAGGACAGATGAACTAGTGGATAAACTTGGTGTAGCCAAGTACCTCAGTACATTTGATCAGACGTCAGGCTATTGGCAAATAGCCCTGACAGACCATGCCAAGGAGAAAACTGCATGTTTAACCCCAGCAGGCCCCTACCAGTTTTAGGTTATGCCTTTTGGACTAAAGAATACACCTGCTACATTCCAAATGATGGTCAATAAAGTTCTGAATGGGATGGAGGACTTCTGCATGGCATACTTGGATGATATTGCAGGGTTCAGCCCTACTTGCAAAGAACATGTTGATCACTTAGGATATGTTTTGCAGGCTCTTGAGCAGGCCCATCTGACCATAAAGGCAAGCAAATGTCAAATTAGTCAGAGCAAAGTGGTCTACCTTGGCCATGAGGTAGGAGGAGGTGAAATTAAGCTTTTGCCTAGCAAAGTACAAGCTGTACAAAACTGGGCCACCCCTATTATTCAAACCCAAGTGATTGCCTTCCTAGGTATCACTGGGTACTACAGGAATTTCATTGAGAACTATGGGTCCATAGCTTCTCCTTTGAATGTGATCTCCTCTCCAAAATTCCCTAAAAAGATTAGATGCAATGATGAGAGCACTCAAGCCTTTGAAAACCTGAAGAAAGCCCTTTGTCAAGATCCAGTGCTAAGAGCTCCTGAATATCACCAACCCTTCATTGTGCAGACAGATGCATCCAATACAGGTGTAGGTGCAGTCCTTAGTCAACTGGATGAGAAAGGTAGGGAGCACCCCATTTGCTTCATCAGTAGGACACTGAAGGAACCAGAAACAAAGTGGGCAACCATAGAGCGTGAGTGTTTTGCCATTGTGTGGTCTCTGAAGAAGTTTAGACCATACTTGTATGGATCTACTTTTGTGATTCAGACAGACCACCAACCCTTGAGATGGTTAATGCAAATGAAAGGGGAGAACCCACAACTCCTAAGATGGTCAATCTGCCTGCAAGGGTTTGATTTCACCATTGAGCACAGGTCAGGATACTGGAGTGGATTAAATCCTCCTGTCCCTTAGTCTGGGGGGGGGGGCGAGTATTAGGGAGGATTCTCCAGAATGGCTAATTTCCCTTACCTACTGAGTCCCTCAGCAGCTTTGCTGGATTTCTAGGATTTTCTTTTGTTTACCTGGTAAGAGTGTGAGCCTTTTTTCCCACTCTTACATGTGTTTTGCTGTTTTTTTAACATGTTTGTGTTCATAGACTGTGGATCCTCACCTACTTTATAGGCATTATCTTTTTACTGTGTGTCACAAAGCACCTTTAGTGCAGTGACACAGGATTGTCTTTTTCAGACTTCCCACTTTAAACTCCATTTCCTAGGACTGACTACTGTCTCCCAGAACATGTAAAGTTGTCATTGACTTTATCAGTCTCTTTTAAAACTCACAGACCCAGTACAAACTATCTTAAATACAGTGCTGGGAAGGGTTAATACTTATCCCTTCTTTTTATCTGTCTCTCATGGAGCATTATTTTGTTCCCCTTTCTTTAAGATTTGGCTGGTGGCATTGGTATCTACCATATTTTTCCTACCGCGGTCTATGAAAATAGCCTTGGTACTGTTTTAGGTTAAATTAGTAGCCTCGAACTGTAATCCGCCGGACCCAATTATTTTTTTTTGTTTCTGGCTGGGTTTATTCGCCATTTCCTTTTGTAAAGGTCTTTGTCATGTTTTACTTTGTGCGCCAAACCAGGTTTGGTTCCTTTGTTCGGCATGCTTTGGGGGGCTTTTGCACAGAAGCCCTCCTTAGGCACCTGAGAGTCTGGATAGACAGGATCTGAGGGAGGGGTTTCAGGAAACCTGCACAGGGTTCCCTTGGAAACCCAAGTCACACTCTTGTTTGATTAGCTAGGTGACTGTCCTGCCAGGACAGCCACCCTGCTGTGTGATTGACAGCCAGGCTGTGTGAATGGGGGAAAACTGCATAAAAATCAGGTCTCTGGGACTTGGAAGGCAGAGTTGCCCTTGGATTGAGAGAACCGAAGAGAAGCTGGTAGAAGAGGACCATTACCACGACTGAACCTCCTGGTGAAGCCCTGCTGCGGGTCCGAATCTCCAAACTTCGATGACAGAGAAGATCTGCAAGGAATCTTCTTCCCTTCAGCTGGTCGGACCAACCAGTTTGCCAAACACCAAGCAAGGCCTCCCTCCCCTGGTCGAATTTGCTGTGCACCGCTGCAGTGTACCGGATAGCCAGGACCACCGGCCCCTTTTTTGGTTTTAAGGAGCGCACCTTTTATTTGTTCCTTTGCTCTGCTGCTGGTTTATTCCCTGGGAAGTGCAGGTCCCTCCAGTCTTTCTTCTTCGTGTCAGTCTGACAGTCGCTTCAGGAACCGTGAGCATGCGGATCTGCGAGGAACTTCTGTCTCAGCTACAGCATCCTTCTTCTTCTAAAGGTACTGTTCAAACTCAGTTGTTCGTTCCATCCGACCACGGTGAAAGTGTATTAAATCTTTCACCAATACAAGGGCTTGTCCTTCCCTATTCTTTTAAGTAACTTTTCATCTGACCAATTTCATTTCGAACTCTTGGCAAAGACTTAACAATGAACTACTCTGAACTGTGTGATCCTCTACAAAGACTCTGCACCATTAACATTGGCGCAGGCCTATTGATTTGAATCCTCATTGAAGCCAGTCTTTTCTAGATTGCCCTGTCTACTTACTTGTTCGTGCTGCTTAATTTTGTATGACCTTGTCTTTCCCTCCCATTTTAAATTGCTGCAGTGCCATTTTGCTCACACTTCATTTTGAGCTTAACTTGTCCAAAATTGATAGGGTGTGGTGTAGTATATTAAGAGTGTGATTTTTCTGCAACTTTATTTAGTGAACTGTTTTCACAAATGAATGTGTAAATAAATGTATATTCTTTTACTCAGAAACCTTGAGTCAGTGTTTGTTTGAACCATAGTAATTGCTGTCCTTTGTTTAACTTCTGATACTGCTCACTTTACTATTGAGATAAGTCTGGCTGCTCAGCCATCGCTGCCATTTTACTGTGTAGTACAGGCTTGTACCAAAGCTAAATTTGTACTTGCACTTGTTGTCTTAATTATGGGTGGTGTTCCCAAAGGGTACTGCATATGATTCTGCCTAACATCTCGTAATCTCCATATTATCCTTCTTGACTACCCCTTGTGGCTCCTCACCCTCCCTGTGCTTCCTCTCGCTTCCACTCTTTTTCTCAACTTGTTCCACTTGCATGTAATTCTCTTCCCCCGGAAATCCTAGAAACAGTCCACATGTATTTGTTCAAAACCAGACTAAAAGCCTACCATCTCGCCTCTGGGTTACCCTGTTAACATACTTCTCATCTGCTTGCTAGCTAACATTCTTCCCTCGCCACAAAGCTGCCTCTGTTCCTCAATTCCTCTGCCTACACTCCAGCACTTCATTCATCATGGTCACATCCTGAGCACAGCTGGACTTACTGCCTACCCGCACTTAAAAATGTCCAATGGTGATTGTCCCTAATCTATGTATGTCTACTTATGTATTGTCCCTAATGACTGTTCCATTTACTCCTCTCCACAACCTAGTCAGAATGTCCCTCAAACTCACCCCATTGTAAGAAGCTCACTGTTTCACATCAAATCTGATTTCCTATCTATTGTACTTTCTTTTGTCAACAAAAGAGCATTGTTCCTCCATGTATATGTAAATAAATAAAATAAATAAAAAGAAATTGTCCAGGTGTTCACGGTTGGTGACATTAACCACCACTGTGGAGCGCAGCAGCCATCATAAATAAGTCCCAACCACTAGGTGGTTTCTGTTTTGGTAATGCATGGTTCTGCGTCAAGCCTCACACTAAATCAAATAGGTTGGATCAGTGTACAGCCTGTCCTCGGTACACAAACACTTCTTTATCAGTGCATGAAGCCAAGTATTTTGCACTCCGAAACATGGACAACAGTAGTTCAGCTTTCTTTTTTGTAATGTAGATTGACACTGTCCAGCACCTCGTGAGAATGTGTATCATTGTTTGTAGGCGGTAGTGGTGCTGGGGTTGTGGTGGATTTTCACTCTCATGGTTGATAAGAGTCAGGGTACCTAGTTCATGCTTACTCTGGCTTAGATAGGAGAGATATTTCAGTAGTAGAGTGAAGTGGGAGAATGGAACAAAAGGCTCCCACCAATCCCCTCACACCACTGGCCCAGAGGATCACGGCCTAGGCACCCGCCACGAGAGGAGTTTGCCCATCTACCAAACGACCAAATACCCTGGTACAGGAACATACGGATGTGCCCACCCGCCTGCCCTGCCCATGCCGACACCTGTGGCATGGATGGACTCGACTGAACCATCCAACACTAAATCAACACATCGTTAGAGATGCCATGACGACCGAGCCTACGGTCAGCACACCCGTGCAAACATGCACACTGGACACTCCCACACCAATCCACACGAAGAACATATTCAGTGCTATGACGTAGGTGACGGACACACCCACCGACGCGCATCTTTATTATTTTTCACATAGGCTTTTCAAAATGCAGAAACGCAAGACGCACAATGAACTCATCCAAAACGCTTGCTCACGCTTCTCCTAAACCCATGTATTACAATGAGAAATATAACGAAGACCTGATACTGGGGATGAAGCAATATGATACCATAACCTAAAGCGCTGTGTATCAAATAGTTCCACCCTTGCACCAGGCCCAAGTAGGCCGCAAGCAAGAACTTCCATGAACATTGATTGAGCAAGAGTACAGTTGCTGACCCTGCAGAATGAGCCCGGCGAGAGCAGACAGTCAAGGGCACAATGTTGCAAACTCGCATGCCGCGAGCCGACGCCAAGGTCACACCTACAAATTAAGCCAGGCCCAGGATAAGGGAGACGCCTGGATCCCCCGTTTCAAGACACAGGCAGATACAATTAAGCGACTCAATGGACATCTGCGGCGGTGGAAGTAGTCGGCCTTCCAGCATATGAATAAATCTTCACATTGTCTGCACATACCCATAGTGAAACATTGTTGCAAATGACAGGTGCACCGCGAGCTGGGAACAGCGATGGTCCCAGACTGGGGGGTTCGCGAATGGACCAATCAGAACATGGGGCTCTTATCACTGACGCCATTAACATTAGCCAATCCTCAGGGGTCTTCATGTAACAAATTTCATGTATCGAATTGAAGGGACAACCCAAGTATACCACCTGACTAACCCTCAACCACTAATATCGCTCTCTATACGTATGCTAATCAAAGCCTACCACTCGAGGAACCAATCCAGAGTGGCGATAGGTTTTTTGCTAACTTTCCAAGGTGACGCAAGTAGCGCGTCATACTAAGGTAAAAAGGGCCTGCGAGCCCCACAATGAGAGAGAGTGTCAGGACGGACGCGTACGATCCTTGACCCATCCCTGCCGTTTTGTTTAATAAACAGCAGAATCACCTTGCTTCTTGCGTGTGTCTCATACTCATTTTTTTTGGGATATACGGGAGGAGTTGGGGCCTCCCTGCCCGGAGGTCCGCGGACGGCCCAGCCAACCCCGGCAGAATTTCCCCCCGACAAGAGCATTGTAAAGAATCAGCTTCTCACATTCAGGCACATCCTGGCGATTGAGGACAGCTGTCATTGCAGCATCTAAACTGTGCATAGTAGTTCTACGAATGTCACAGTCATCTTCAGTTGTAGAACAGCGTAGATTTTCGAGCTGATGTCTAGGGACCAGGCACTGCTTCTCTGTCTTTGCATTAACAGTTTGTTTATTAAAGACCAGTAATTAGTGGAAAAGAAATGCCAAGCACTCTACCTATAAAGACCCCAGCCCACTGTTTGGCCGATTTATTTTTAGATTTAAGAGTGGTTCTTTTGTTGCTGAGTTTCTTAATGATTTCCCTTTCCTTTTCAAAGTATGTAACTGTTTGGAGGATGGAGGTATAGTGCCTTTAAGGATATTGAGGGAGAGCTCAGCATTGATATTCACCAGAGGCTGAACAGAAGAGAGCTTTTCTCCTAGGTTTTTTCACCAAAGCCCGGACATGTTAGGAAAGGGAAAAGTGTTAGGCAGAAACCTGTGCAGTTCCCTTGGGGAACACTGCAAAAGATTTAGAACTACAGGTGTTAGCAGTAAACCCACTTGGTAGCAGTCTGTACCACCCAGATTTACCTGGTAGCTGTGGCTGAGCAGTCAGACTTCTCTCAAGAAGAGTTAGGCAGTATGCAAAGTATACACAATAGGCACTCAGACACAATAATACAAGCAAACACTGACCAGAGCTTTGGTATCAAGTATATCATTATTTATTTAAAAACACACTGTTTGAAACACTCCAGCACTCTTATGGTAAAACACTCTAAACACAATTACTATTATAATATATACAACCCTTATTCCTTTTTAGATAAGTCTTAGTTAACACCACTTATTTTCATACAGAGGTGAGCGCTTAATTATAGATGGCACTCCAATAAGTTCATGAAGAAGGGAGGGGAAAAAGACAGAATATGGAGAGATACACCACTCTAAGATTTAGGAACACTATAAGCAAAGCAGAAGAGCAAAAGTCACTTGTGAGCCAAAGTCCATAGGCTGGGCCCACTCTTAGAGAGAGCAGAGCAAAAATGCGCCCAAGATCACACAGTTACACTAGGCTTAGAAAGTCTTGCAGAGAGTTCGAAAAGGGTTTAGAGAGGCTCAGAAAAGTTTAGCCAGGGTGTCCCAGGCTAACCCAGGTTCGAAAGCCGGGGGCTAAATCTACCCCGTACAGTCGGTGGCAAGGGAAGCCGGGCGGGACACGGTACCTTAAGTGGGAAGGATTCTCCAGCGGTGGCAGTTGTTCCTGGCAGTCTCGTCGTCGTCCAGGGGAAGAGAAGATCTCGACCTTGAGGAAAGATGAAGGTCGTGGCACTGCCAGGGAAGAAACCAGCTGCAGAGTTTTCTGGTTAAAGGTATTACCATTTAATTCGCGGTCGTGGTAAAACGTGGTATCCCGGTTGCCGGGGTGCTTGGCACAGGCAAGGCGTCTGTGTATTGTGGTTTCCATGTTTATACCTAACCTATTGTTTTTTCAAGATGTGTACCGAAGGAAAGTTGTGATGGTAAAGCCCTGTTCACTAATTCTCCAAAGTGGTTGATTTAAATCAACTAAAAGATAGCAATAGGGCATTTTTGTGGCCGCCTCAAAAGCTTCTAAATAGAAGTTAAGTATGGAAGGGTACATCTGCCTACCCAGCACACTGATATGTAATTTATCAAAGGGATTCTTAATAACATATGAGGTGTTAAGGGTCATTAATCTAGAGCAACATCCCATATGAAATAAGTATTGTTATACATCGAACATGGATATGGTCCTAAGGTGAATGTATTGTGTGAATACTTTTTCAATGTCTGAGTTATCACAGGCCTCTCCCATCAGGTCATCCAATATCACAAGGTTCAGAAGTTGAGGGAGGAAAAACTGTCATCATTAAAAGTGGGTGGCGGTCCCTCAACAAACCTAACATGTGGCATTTTGATCCGTAATTCTCTGTACATCCTCTGTCATCTTGGGTATATCCAGACAATACTGTTTGGAGGCTGTGACAGTGTGTTTGCAGCATTTTCTAAAATATCTTTCATAACATATCTTTTCCCACAGTTAGATGGGCCCATGAGAAAGGGTGCTGTAAACGACAATCCATGTTAAGAGGACGAAGATCTGTCAGATACTAAATATTTTAATACCAATAAGAGAGTACTTTATAGCTGTGTGTGAGTACTCCTTTATCAAATACAACACATATGGCCTCAATACAACTCCAGCGGAAGCCATGCCAGTAAAACCGGCAGGCTGCCGCCAGAGTTGTAATTTTTTCCGGCGCCTGACTTCACAAAATACCGGGGGATTACAGCCCCAGTGATCCATGAAGTCAGGTGCCGGAAAATGTTACTCCCCGGTCCCATTTGCGTCCCGACTCAATGGAAATAAGGAGGACGGAAGCACTGTGTGCAACAGTGCTGGTGCTACTGTCAAATTCTGTGGCCATGTGCCGTCCCGCACACCAGGTCTGAACTGGCGGGCAGGATGGCAGCCACCCACAGAGCTTGGAGTGTGCCGGTCGGGTAACAATGGTGACGGTACGCTTACCGGCACTGTTGATACCGGACCAACAAACACGTAATGAGGCCCATAGTGTCTTATCTAATGGTAGATTGTCATCTGCTATTGTTTCTTAACTCTAATGATGTTAGAATTTTTAATAACTATAGCATTTCTAAGATCAGGGGCATCTGATCCTATGTATTCACTGACTGTTTCTTTTAAGCTACAGACATGTTGTTACAGATATTTAAAGTGATCCCTTCAATGTTCCTACATTTCTTCCCTGTAGAAGTACCGTAGGCATAAGTCTTTGGTCCCACCGAGATAAAGTCAAAAATATGCTAATTAGGGGCGTGACGTATATGGGCGATTCATTTCTTCTCTGAGGGGGAAGCCACCCCTCTGAGGCCAGTGATTTGAACCTGCTCAGCACAGTCCTCCCTAGGGTTCTGGGCAAGTGGAACCTCACTGGGAGTGACTCCCCTATTGGGTACAAGGACTCCCATTCCTGTGCGGAACTCCTGGTCCAGAACACAATTTCCACCTACATGGGAATCGGAATTAATGTTGTTACTCATGTTTTGAATGCACCAAAGCGTGACGTTTCTTCAATCTCTTTATCTTCAGGTGATGCTGGACCTTGCCTGAACTCCACAGTCAAACAGCAGCAACACACCACATTGATTTGTGATACTATTTTGGATTCACTGAATAGTGACATTTCCTTAAACTCTTTGGCTACAGGTAATGCTGTATCTCACCTGAACTCCAGAGTCAAACATGAAAGACACACATCTTTTGTTTCTGATAATGTACATCAAACCATGAGGAACTTTGAATCAGAGAGGAGGAAGAATGCCATGCAGAGGCGAGCCTCTGACGCAGAGACATCCTGGAAGGGCAGAGACATACTAAACTGAATAGCCAGCGATAGCGTGGAGAAAGATCGAGACACTCACAAGATGCCAGGAAGCTGGCATCCTGACCTGCTAAGAGGCTACAGCCAAGCAAAAAATGGGGACAGGAAAGCAAACATTTCTTCTGGTGGCACGACCAGACGCAAGCCATGGTGGTCCTGGGGACCGTTACCCTCTGATGATTCCTGACTGCAGCGGAGAGCCTGGAAGCCAGAGCTCTGCACGAAAAGTGTAGTAACTTCCAAGCTGAGAAAAGCAAGGTGTCATGGGGCAAGACTCCAGATCCTATGAGCAGGATAATGTTGGGACTGTCTTTACACATTCATATGCTTGTGAAATGAAAATGCCAACAAAAGTTAAGAAACTACAGCCTTATAAAAGGCTTCTATGCCCTCATTGCAGGAACAGAGCCTAAAAAACTACATCTCCCAAGCACCCCTGGGCCAGGAACTACTTAACTAGGCCCACGATGGGCGAGGCACATGCGCGCGTGCACATCAAACACAAAGCACGGGGCTTGTGCTCTAACACGCGACCAGAGAAGACGTGTTTACTGGAGCTCCAGCATCGGGGATCAGCACGAGGGGCCACACCCCGCCAATCTCCTCCACAGGCCCCTCGCCTGACTAAGATAAGTCGCGCTGCGCAAGGGGAGGCCCGTAGCAACGGGGAATTGCAGAACTTAGTGGCATTACGGAGCGGAGCGCAGAGACCGCTAGAAGCAGCAGAGGGGCACAAGCAGGGGGTTCATCCCGGCAACTTAAATCCCCCTGCTCATTTGAAAGCTAACTTCATGTCGGACTAAATCTCCGTTGCCATAGATGTTAGCCGGGGTGCCGCGATAGCGCACAGACTAAAGGACCACCGCCAAGAAGCAGTGCATATGCTTACCATAGTTAGCATACCTGATTAGCCACGCGGCGAACACCGCGTTCACCCTTGATTTGTGCGACTCATAAGTCGCGACTAGCCACGTGCGGCAGAAAGCACGAACTGTCGTCTGAGGGGGCGCATCTAACTAAAAACAAGCAATCCATGACATAGGTTCCATGCGGAGCCACGTGCGGCTAGAACCGCACAGCAAGAGCAAAAATCATTGCGTTGCATGCAACTTACATGAAGGCTGGAGACAGAAGGCTAACTCTGAAGGGGGCACTAATCTGGCGCATGGGCGGTGTGTGTTATGTGTGAATGTGAAGAAACACGTGTAGTAATTCCTGCTCTCTTTGCGGCACTGATACTGCTCCAAAACCGGACCTGAGAGTGCGCGGGCAGGAGGCCAGCACTCACCCCAGAGCTAAGTGCCTTTCTACTTCACACTGTCTTGAGTGCATGTTTGTTTGAAATGTAATGTAACTGCATTTGATTGTGTTTTCCTGTGTTCCCTTGTCCTATCCACTTCCCCTCTCCTGCACCTCTTTCCGGTGACCCTTGAAAGCATAACCCATCCAACCAGCGATTCCCTAACCCTCTTTCCCCACTGGGGTCTCGGAGGCCTGTGTGAGCTTACGCTTGCAGGCGTCCAGACCGCACGGGGGATGGTTGGTTCGTGCCACTCCTGGACCTGGAAGCCAGAGCGCTGACACAAGGGAAGCAAATGCTACCAAAGAGGTAATGCCATTGAGAGTGGCAAACAGAGACATGTGAGTCTTGGAAAGCCACAAAGGTTACAGGAGCCTGATAAACCCAAGCGGTCAGACACCCTACCTATGTCAAGTTGAAACACACCAATTAAAGAGTCAGAGGGCTTCAGAGAGACCCGGGAAACCTAGGGACTTTAACATTCAAGGCTGGGAAAGCCACAAGGGTTATCGGGGCCGAGAAAACAGAAACGGGCCGACGCCCTACCAAGAGCGAGATAACGTAAGCTTGGCAAGCCCTGAGAAGCTCAGATACTTTAGCATTAGAGGCTAGAGAAGCCACAAGGGTTACAGGAGCTGAGAAAACCTGTATGGGCAGATGCCTCATCAAAGCCCTGATACAGCAAACCTAGCAGAGGGTGAGAGGATTTTGGAGAGTCTTGAGAAACTAGGAAGCTAATCTTTGAGGTTAGGAAAGCCAACAGGTTTACAGGAGGCAAGAAAACCAGAACAGGCAGGCGGCTCGCCAAGATCGAGGCCTAATAAGCCTGTCAGAATTCCAGTGCACTTTGGGAAGTATAAGAGCCACTAAGTATAATGAACACAACTGGAGAGAGAGAGAACCTGGAGGGTTCCAGTGCTTAAGTATAAAATAAGAACATTGTACAGAACGAATTCTAAATTGGTGGAATTGTATAAGGAAAGCCTTTTCTTCCTGGAGAGAGAGAATTGAAAAGAAATGAGATTTGACCAACATAACCTACAGAGAGGTTGTGATCTGTGTTTTGCGACATTGATGAAACCTATGGAAAAGAGTTCTAAGTGATTGGGCCAGGCAGCAGCCACAGACACTAGCTATTGTTCTGGGCTCCCTCTTTTTGAAGTTTTTCTAAGTGTTAGGGCAAGTTAGCTCCATATTATTTGCAATCAGGACAATTACTTTGTACTTTGACAAGCATCCTTATGTTTAGTTGGTTACGCAGGGAACCTCCCTCATTGTAGCTCGGAGCTGGAGGAGAATCCTCATAGTTTCCCCCAAACTTGAGATTGGGCAGAGCGGTAATGCAGTACTAATAGCGTTACTGCCACATTTTTAATGCACCTCCCAACCCCAGATGATGCCCAATCGAATAGCTGAATGGTCTTCACCTGTCCTGGGTAAGATCCCTTCCCCAGGTCTTATAGTCAACTTCAAAATGTTGGTAGGAAAAGAAAAGTCTTGAACCAGATATTTCTCAGTACCAAATCAAAGAGAAAGTTCTTGCAACAAAAATCCACTGGTAACAACTCTTTATTCCGGGATGACAAGATACCCTTCCAACTTCCAGCAAAGAAAATAGCACCAATGATCATCCTGGTTATGTTGATAATGTATCTCTTCTTCAAGATAGTTTGTCACAGTTCAAAAGAAAGTGCAATATTTCCTCAATGACAATAATACACCATTCTTTAGGTTACAACTTTACATTTGGTTAGGACTTCTTCCGTACATTTGGTAGATTTGTCAGGATGCTTTTCTTTGGACTGCTGTTTCCCTTTCAGCAACCACCCTTCTACTGTTGTTACTATGAGAACAGTCACCTTTTTCCCACAGCACGCTGCTACTACAAACCATTTCAATGTAACTTCTGCTTACAACTAAGTCTACCACCACAGTTCAAGTAGTACTAATACCACTGCTTCCTACTTTAAGTTATTAGGCAGGCATTGACAAGACACTTCGACCTATTCGGGTAGGCAAAGCACTCTTCCTTTTAATAACTTCCTATAAAAGGGCAGCCTCTTTGCCTCTTCCGTCTGTCTAACTGCTACAAGTACAACTACCACTGCTCAGTACTTTAGAATTATTTGTCAGGTATGCACAAGACACTTCAACCTCTTCAGGTAGGAAAGGCACGCTTCCTTTTAATAACTTCCTAAAGATCGGTAGACTCTTTGCCACTTCCATCTGTCTGACTGCTACAAGAACAACCTGCTTCCGCCCACAAGACTCACTTCTTTTCAGCTTCAGCAGTCTTTTGCTCCACATGTTGTAATCTACTTCTGAGTCTACACAAGCTGTTAGCTCCATTTCCCCAGCTTTACTCACACCTTTTCTGCCCAGAAGCCGTAGCATCACTCTTTCAGATTCAGGTAACAATGCCACACTTGTATCTTAGGCCACTTGAGAGTAAACAGCATCACAGTGTAAGTGGATAGCTTTTTAACTCTTAACAAGAATGGTTTGTCTATGAAAGGGGGTTGCCTCTTGGCTTGGGTAATGTTTGTTCTTCTCTTCAGTATTTTAAACTCTTTACTTCTTGGATTTAGAAAGAATGTCAATTCTGCAGTACATGATAGAATTCAGTTTTCTGAGTGAAACACAATTGGGGCACACGCAACCATTATTTAAGGTAGATTTTCAAGTTTAAAGTTGTAAATAGAATTGTATTCCTGTGTTATGTTAAAGGGTGCAGCTCTGACTTCCTTCAGGAAACACAATTGGGTACACGCGTCCTTCCTTTGATGTAGATTTTACTCTTAGTTACTTGTGACTTGTAAAGATTTAATATTCCGTATTCAGTATTGGATCTGACAAGCGTGCCTCCTTCTTGATTGAGGAGACGCAACCACCCACTTAGTCTGCAACAGATTTTACAAGGTTCAACAATGGGTTTAAACACTTTTAGTTTTTCACGCAAGTGTTAAAGCTTTTACTACGAACACGAGTGTTACAATTCTATTATTAGCCAAACTTCAAGTATATTGAACAGCTTCTGCTTGCTTTAAACATTATGTGAGTTCATTAGGAGCTGACTACAGATAGCTGCACGACTTGTGAAGTGTATCTGAACTCTGTGCTTCTCTTACCGGCTTCAGGGACACTGCTTTTGTGGGTTGCTCTGCTTCCCCAACTTCCTCGACCACTGCTACTACTGCTAGCTCACTTGGGACCCACACCCTTCTCGGCAGAGACATCATTTAGGCGTTGCCAGGGGTCGCAACTGCAACCCCTGAGGTCTCCAATGCTACCCCTGGGGTCTCCTTTGCACCCGTAAATAAAATATATATATTTTTTTCTTTTTTTTATTGCAAGTTCCTGGGCTGTGGCCAGTGCCACGTGGTTCTTTGATTCTGGAGTGGTGGGAACAGGGGTTCCAAAAGTCTAACACTTTCAGCAGTGACCCTAAATAAGAAAGAAAAGGAATACCAAATAATGTGTTTTTCTGGAATTCTATACAATAATTGCTAGGATCATTAAAGTTTTATTTCAGGCACACTTCAGGGGACGAGTCACTGATTTAGTCTGTTCCTAAACACCTCAACTCAACCTTTCATTCTTCTGAGAGCAATAAATGAGTACATAAACAGGTTGGGTGATATTGTATTTATATTTGTTCTATATAAAGAGCTTAAGCGTAAGTGCTATATAATAACACATTATTATCATTTGGCCATGGACGTCTGCTTGCATTGACAGTAATTTGGTAATATGGGCCTATACACACTGATCTTAATGATACATATGGCGATCCATTCTTGTATGAAATGCATATCACATTATAGTGATATCGTAACCATATTTTTCGTAGTGTACTTAGGAACAATGCTATGTGATGCCCCTTTGGTTTTGTCAAGGGGTGAAAGGTCATGGTCCATCGCTTCCCACAATATCACTTTGGGGTGGGGTCAAATGTCATCACTTCCTGTGATGTCATTAGAGGTCAAGGGTCATGTGATGTCACGTCCTCTACCCCTGGCATTTTGGTGAAATGACGTCCCTGCTTCTCGGACACAGGTGTCTCCATACCTGCCACTCCTATTGGGAGTTTCCTTTCCTATCCCAGACACTCGGCTGGCTTTCTGCTTCTGGCCTTTGGCTCCAGCATGGTCATGGCTCTGCATTCAGAGCAACTCAGCTCACATGGGGAAAAGCCACCTTGCAGCACGTCTTCTGCTGCACAGCCTCTACAATAAAGGTTTTGGGAGAACAGGACCCTCTCTGAAAGTGCAAGTCTTCACGTACCTGCTTTCCTTCTGCTCTCCCATTTTCTCCAGACTTGCCAGCCTTGTGCTTCTCCTCTGCTACTACTACTACCAGCTTGCCAACTCCTGTTCCAGCTCCCACTCCTGCTGCAGCCTTTTATGTCTCACAGGTTTAATGATTGTTTTCAGGTGTGGGCTATTAGCCTCAATTTCTTGACTGCCACATTGGCTACAAGGCTTAATTGCCTGACTACTACATCTACATGCCTCGTCAGTTCTCTTCCTCGTGACAGTACCTTTAGGATTCTGGGACATGGAGTTATTTCCAATAAAGTTAGGTTTTTCTACTTCTGAATTACTTGGCAGGGTAGATTTAATTTCCGTAAGGTTTGTAACAGAGGGGCTGTGCAATTTAGCTTTTTCAGAGGAAGGTGGTTTAGAGAAGACATAATTTCCATAATCCGTTGCATTGTACCCTTGGGACTGAGGAGGGTATTTCGTTTGGGATATCAAAAAGGATCTTTCCTTGGTATAGGGTGCTTTGATTTTATAACATTAGAGTTCACAACCTTAGATTTAATATGAGGTTGAGAGATATTAACATGGTAATAGGCCATAACCTCTTTAGGTGCATTGGAAAGAATTTTCCTGTAAGAGGAAAAATACTGTGTCTCATCCCACAGTCTCTCATCACCACCCTGGGCCTCATCTCCTCCCAGGTTATCCTCTTGCAGTTCACCACCCTCAGTGTTGGGATCAAAAACCGTCTGCCTTGCCCTGGCCACCTAGGAGGAGACCTTAGGCAGGGTTTTAGTGAGGGATCTGCAGGATTCTTCACATCTGCCACCCATAACAGTTCATCCCACACTGCCACCAAAGCTGTTTCCGTTGCAAATTTTGGACGGAGCCCTGATTGTAGTGGGTCCAAGAGGGACTCCTTTACTACAAACTCTATTACAATTTTCTCCAAGATTTTTGCTGGCCAGGGCAAGGATGCCCCTGAGCGGTAATTCCGTAGAGTTTCATGGTCCATATTCGTTTTTTTCAGCAAAGGAGAAATTATCGATTCTTTCAAATCAGGTGGAACGAACCCTTGGTCCAATCATTTTTTGACAAAAATGGTAATAAAGGGAGAAATGTATGCTGCCAGACTTGTTGCACTCTATGTGGGTAAATAGAAAAACACATTGTTAGTGGGTTTCAGTGCTTTTAATAAAGCTAGAATAGTCTCTTCTGAAACTGGTTTAACATTGAAGACTGCAATGCTGTGGGTGGAATCCTCCTCCCACCCATGGGCCAATTCGTCCTGTGTTAAATCTTGCTGTGGTTTCTATTGCCTATTTAAGGTGACCTTTGTCTGAATGCCTTTAAGTTTATTGCAAAAAAACGAATTAAAAGAATTAGCCTGCCAAAGTGATGCATCACTGGTCAATGATGCAGGCCTAGGTGGGACAAGTTTAGAAATTACTGAAAATAATTCTCTAGCATGGTTTTTTGCTGCATCAATCTTTTTAGTTAAACAGTTGGATTTCGCATTAAAAATTACCACTTTATATTCTTTTACTGCCTTTTTTACCTTGGCAGCCCTCCCGGGTGTCCTATATTTTCTTAATTACTGTTTAGTTGCTCTATATTCTTTCTTAAGAGTGGCCAATATCGGGGTGACCCATTGTTTTAAGTTTTTTTTGGTTATTTTTGGTATTAATGGGGAAGCTGAAGAACAGATATTGTCCATAATGGCTGCACCTTGCTCAAAAAATCTTGCGCAGAGGAGTTAATGATCAATACGTGCTAAGGCGCTCCTCAACTCTGTCCCAGATATTGTTTCTAATTCATTGGGTTTACGGGTGAAGAACATGCCTTTGGTTTTAGCAGAAAGTTCATCTCTTGGGTAATGGAAAACAATCTCAGAAAATGGTCGGAACATGAAACTGGGTAGCTGTGTGCCTCTCCCTCTAGCTAGATCCACATACAGACAAAGGTCCTCATCACGACCCCGGCAGTAAGCCTTAAAAGAGGCTGAAAACGGATTTACTGCTGCAATTCCTGCTCTGCTAAATCATGAGTCAGCGCAAATACCACCAGCAATATTACATTATTACAGCCGGCGCTATTACAGCTGGCGCAAATACAGCCGGCGGAAATAGCGCTACAAGAAAGCGGGAGGATAGATCAGCGGCAACGTGCGCGCCTTGGAAGCAAGAACACACGAAGCAACACAGGTTCGATCCCCGGGCTCTCGCTTAGAAAACTCTGGGTGTTTAAGCGTGTTATAAATACGCAACTAAGACAAAAAACAATTACGCAACAACAACAAAAAAATATCAATTCCTGTAACAGCGCCTCGATGCCCGCGGGCTGTGTAAGTGCTTTAAAAATGCAAAATAAATACATTACCACCACATCCTGACACAGCAGAATTAGTGCTGAAATGCAGGTGGAGGTAAATGCACACATGTGCCACAAATGAAGCCACGGGTGAACCCAATTAACTCCAGAGGGCTACAAAAGGCATGCGCCAAGCTGCCAGTACACATTGCGAGATGGGACATGCAGCTCCTCATACTGTGCCTACAACTAAAGATGCAGGATCACCAGCCCAAGCCACAGGGTGCAAAGAGGAGGAGGAAGAGGTGGAGACGCCAAGCAAGGCATAAACCAATACCCATGGTCAGGTCCTCACCCTGATCCCTCACTGACAGTCAGTCGGTTACCCTGTACTGCCTGAACAGGGAGACCATAAGTGAGCTGCTCACCAGAATCGAGGGGCACATAGAGAGCAGGCTCAACATCAGGACAGCTGTGCCCCCACTACTAAAGCTATTGTCCATCCTGCAATTCCTAGGAGCTGGCACCTTCCAGCACTCTCTGGCCATGGTGCACGGCATGGCACAGCCAACATATTGTGCAGTGTTAGTCCAGGTGCTGGATGCCCTCCTGTGGTATGTCACATACTACATCTCACTCTGCACCACCCCAGCACAGGTGCACACCATGAAGGCATAGTTCAATGCCAGTGCACACATGCCAAATGTCATTGCAGCCTTGGAATGTACCCATGTGGTGTTGGTGGCCCCTCAGGCCCACGAAGCGGTGTACTGCAACAGGAAGCACTACCACTCACTGAACGTGCAGGTGACCTGCGATCCCAACCTGTAAATTATCCACTGTTGTGCCCGCTACCTTGGTTCCACCCTCGACGCCATGGTCCTATGAAATAGTAAACTGCCTGGATACAAGGAGAGGAACAGAGGACAATGGACGTGGATAGTGGGAGAATAAAAGTGACAGCACACAGGTGCAGAAATGCATCCAACCACATTGGGGGGGAGGTGCATGTGCACAACTGCACAATGCATGCCATGACAAGGAAATGTAAAAGTTGGACCTGCCCCCCTCGCGCATCAATGACACAGTAAAGCCCACAGAACATGCACATGTTGGATGTAACAATATAGATACACTGATGCACACAAACAGCAACACACATATGAATACAGGTACCACAATGCAACATGTTTGATCCATAATCAATGTCATACAAAGTGTCACAGCACATTCCACAACCCTGCCAGTATGACAACCAACTACCCAGGCACACTCAGCCTCCAATGCAGACCTGCTGCCCCCAGATGCTTATGGACAGCAGATAACGAATCCATCAGGCCACATGCATGTGAGCATGACACTGTCAAAATACAGCCACCATGTTAGGTTCACATGACAACAAAATACACTTGATGAAATATCTGCTGCAAGAGAACAGGGTGCATTTGGAGAATATACAATGCATGAGGTGAGAGAAACAACATGCACAAGCATAGAATAATAGACATGCCATGGAATGAAGCCCTATATACATGCAAATGCGCCCTTTAACCTGCTGCCATGAAAGTCTACACCCACATAATACATTGTGAAAAATGGATCTGCATTTCTCCTTGTAGGTGACTCCAGATAACTGCAGCTGCTTTGGCTCATGACACCTGCGCGAGATCCACAGACTCCAAAGGAGTTTGCCTACAATCAAGCTCACAGCAAGACCCGTGTCTGTATAGAGCATACTTTTGGCCTCCTGAAGGCCCATTTCCAATGCCTGGACTGTACAGTGGGTGCCCTAATATATAGCCCAGAAAAAGTTGTGAAAATCAAGCTGTTGTCTGCCATACTGCACAATATCTGCCTCCAGAGGACTGTCCCTCTAACCCCTGATGTGGACATGCCATCCCCAGAGAATGAGGATGGAGAGCCTGTGGCAGTCGTGTCTACACACATTTGCAGAGATGACGTCAGGGCTGGACGAGTGGTTCACCACATTTACGAATAAACACTATGGGCCTCATTACGCAGTAGGCGGTAAGGGAAAAGCGATGCTGGTAAAAGATTACCGGTATCGCTAACAGCTCCTGCCAATTACGACCTGTCTATCCGCTATAAGCGGCATCGCTAAGAACGTTGCTCCTAACAGCGGCAAGGTCGCGGGTGCGCAACCCCTCATGTCAGCATTAGCGGCATGGCGGAAATAGGAGTTCATCACAAGGCATGCGGACATGCTAATAGCAGCATGGAGCAGGCCCAAAAAGCCCATACCGGCAAGGCGGAAATACCGGCATCGCAAGCCACCCGTTAAGGGACATGTGCAGTGTTCCCAACTGCCACAGGTGGCCACAATCAGCACAGGTGGAGGCAATGGAGACTGGAGCAGCACAAAAGGAGCACACCACACCCCTTCCCACACCCATTCACACACCAAGATGATTCGAAAACTAGCAGCATTACATGGGCTGGAGGACATGATTGCATTGCAGCACCAACAACAACAGGCAGCACAGAGGAGACGCAGGAGGAGGAGGAGGAGGGCGAGTCAGGCCCAGCAAGCACCAGCAGTGCACCTAGTCATACCACAGAGGCAATCACCAATCCCCAGGATTAGAGCCAGTCCATTCAACCTAACCCCTGAGCAGATACACACCCTGTACCGTCTGGACCGGGATACCATCACCACCATTGTGGACATGATACACAACGACATCGTGAGCCTCATAGACATCCGTACTGCCATCCCCCCTCTACTGAAGGTGGTAACTGTACTCCACTTCTTGGCCACAGGCACCTACCAGCATAAGGTAGGGCAGATGCATGGCATATCACAACCAGTATTCTCACGCACGCTGAACCAGGTGCTCGATGCCCTCCTGAAGCACACAAGTGAACACATATCCCTGCCACGGACTGTCCAGGAGATCTCCAACACCAAAGTTGGCTTTTATTCACTGGCAGGCATCCAGTTGCATCGGGGCCATCAACTGTACCCATGTGGAAATGGTGGTCCCACATGCCAATGAGCCAGTCTACCGAAACAGAAAGCAATACCACTCCATCAATGTCCAAACGGTATGTGACTCTAACAAGATCATCACACATTTTTGCGCCCGATATCCCGGATCAACCCATGATTCAATGGTCCTGCGGAACTCAACGATACCACGCTACATGGAGCGACATGCTGGACAACGTTCGTGGCTACTTGGTGAGTAGCAGGGCAAGCACATGGCAGTGTGATGTGGATTGTGATTGGGGGGTGGGGGAGATGCATACTCCAACTGGGTGTGATTAGGGGGGAAGAGATGCATACTCCAACTGGGTGTGATTGGGGGGGCGATGCATACTCCAACTGGGTGTGATTGGGGGGGGAGATGCATACTCCAACTGGGTGTGATTGGGGGGGGAGAGATGAATACTCCAACTGGGTGTGATTGGGGGGAGAGAGATGCATACTCCAATTGGGTGTGATTGGGGAGGGGGAAGAGATGCATACTCCAACTGGGTGTGATTGGGGGGGGAGAGATGCATACTCCAACTGGGTGTGATTGGGGGGGGAGATGCATACTCCAACTGGGTGTGATTGGGGGGGAGAGATGCATACTCCAACTGGGTGTGAACTGTTGTCTGGAGAAAAAATGGCATACAGATTTACACCACTGTCCACCAAGGCTGCCAACAATGGACCTGACACAAAACCACATACAAGTTGTAAGCTGCACAACAAAGAAATTAATCCAATACGCCAAACATGACATATCTATCCACATGCCCATTGCACATCACACCATACCCTATATAACACAAAGCAGCAACATGCAGCCAATATGCACAATGGAAATGTATGCTGAACAACATCACAACGGATATGCGCCCTTGAGTGCATACAAAGGGATCACCTGTAGCCATTGTACTGATCCACACCCGTACACCACTACTGAAGTGCCGCTTCACAGCATGGGGACATCAACTACGGACTGGCCGTACACTAGCAGTGTGGTACAAACGTTGCCAGGGCCAAGAAACACTAATGACTTGACCTCACCCAGAACATGGCAATAACTGCCGTAGGCATGCATGGTGCATGTCCACTTGCAAGGACTACCTCACCTTCCCACATTGCAGTTATTCTAATTGCCTCCATTCATGCTGGGATTTGTGGATGTCAATCACAATGCAAAGATGATTTGTGTGACATGTACAGGTTCCACTTGATGTAAACACTTACACATACCCATTATTGCACCCATGCAGGTGATGCTGGCTATCCCCTGAAGAGGTGGCTCCTTACCCCTGTACGGAACCCACAGAACAGGCACAAAGAGGAATACAATCGTGCACATACCCGTACCCGTATGGTAATTGAGCAGACATTTGGCCTTTTGAAGACACGGTTCCGGTGCCTCAGCAGGTCGGGCGGGGCACTCCTGACGGCCATGACAAGGTGGCTAAGATCACCATGGCATGTGTCATACTGCACAATATGTGTATCAGACAGAATGTGCCAATGCCCCCTGACATTGAACTGCAACCACCTGATGAGGATGATGATGGGGATGAGGAGGGAGGAGACGGGGCTGCAGGTCATGCAGGTGGCGATGTCCAGGAGGGACGGGCTGTGCGTCAGCATCTGATCGACCAAATTTTCTGATTCACATGGTTGAACTTCTTTGAAAGGATGCGGGTATTTGTCCACTGGGTTTTGTGGTGAAGTGCACACTGGGCCCTGTCCACCAATAAAGCACACATACACAATGATAAGGTCCACTACTGTGATTTAACTTGTCACCAGTGTGTTTAATGCATTATCAGGTAAAGAAGTGCATGGACCCAACTACGCAAACACGCTTTCCCCCCTCCCCCCACAACACTCCCAAAACACCCTTTCCCCCCTCCCCCCACAACACTCCCAAAACACCCTTTCCCCCCTCCCCCCACAACACTCCCAAAACACCCACAACACTCCCATAACACCCTTTCCCCCTCCCACCACAACACTCCCAAAACAGCCTTTCCTCCCCTCCCCCCACAACACTCCTAAAACACCCTTTCCCCCTACCCCCACAACACCCCCATGTATGGCTGGTACAACAGTGCTGCCTTGCTGTACATGTGTCAGCAACATCTGGCTGGCCCTAGTTCCCATCCCCACTGCCACCGTTGGGCGGTTGAGAGGTTGTGCGCCGCATAGCTCACAAGGACCGGGGCCGGGGGCTGGTCTGCCTTGAGCTGGCAGAGGAGGAGGTGTGCGGTTGTTCCGGTGCTGGTGGGGGGTTCTGTCTGTCCATTGCATCAGCTATGCGTGTGAGGACCTGCCTCACAAGTGACATTTCCTCACATAGCCTGTTGGTGCTGGCTTCCATGGCCTGTCTGATGTCCCTTGCATGCTCCCTGCACTCCTCCCTCAAACGTGCTGCCTCAAACACATGCTGGACAACCAGCGCAGTGATGTCCTCCTGCCGCTGTCTGATGATGGCCATGTCATGGCCACTGTGTCTTGCTCGTGGGGTGGGTGCCGCACCTTTTTCTATTGGTCCAGCATCAGGTGATGACACCGGTGGACTCCATCACCCTGCCACAATTTCATAAGAAGACAGGGCATGGCTGCTGGATTGTGATGTGGGGCATGGGCTTGGTTCTTTTGACTGCTGGGGGCTGGGTGTGTGTTGTTGTATGGCCGAGTCACAAGTGTCCTCCACATCGGACATGGGTGCTGTGGCTGCTGCCTTTTCGATGGAACTATTGGCAGCAGAGAGTGTCCCTTACATTGGTGGTTCGTGCGTCGGGGGGATTACAAGAGTGGGTGCTGCAATTGGTTCTGCCGTTGGTTCACGTCTTGGTGAGGTGGGTGGCTTGGTGTGTTTGGCCCTATGCGGGAGTGCACTCTTCCCTGTGCCCCTCGACGTGCTGGCGATGTTGCCTGACTCCTTTCCCCTGGGTTGTTACTTGGCGGGGGGAGCCTGTGTTGCAGTGTCCTGCTCATCGCTGTCAGTTTGTGAGCCTGTGGGGGACAAAGAGGGGGATGGCATTGGTGATTGTTCAACGTGCTTCATCATATTTTGTTCTTCATGCTGTTCTATGCAGTCGGACTTCATGTTTGGGCATACAGGTCGTAGGACTGTTGGGTGGGTCATTCATGCATGAGTCTGGGTGACACGTGTCTGTGGTGATGCGTGCATGTGTGTGTGTTGGGATGTGAACCTCACATGAGCAGGGTTGTGTGCATGTATGTTTGATGGCCACATCCATGAGATGATTTAGGGCTCACATTTGGGGAGGTACCTCATCTTTCACAGTGCAGTGTTTTGTGTGGACACTAACCTCCATCTGACAATGTGGGCACATTTCGCCACTCCCTCGATTGATTCGACACCTACGGTGCTCGCACAGGTCTCATCCCACTCCATTAGTTTAATTGGGGATTCTCCAATGCCTCCTGTGCCCATGGCCAGGTTCCGGTTGGCAGCCAGGATGCTGCGTACACGGAGGTGGAGATCGTCCCACCGCTTCCTGACATCTTTCACAGTGCGGGGGGTGGTGCCTACCCCACTGACTTTACGGGCCACCTCTGCCCAGATCGCCTTTTTTTTTTTATTAGGGTGACACGCCGCATGTCATTGGCGAACACCACCACCGCGTTGGCAGCAAGCGTGTCAGTGAGCATAATGAGCTCTTCATTGGTAAATCGCTCCTTATGCTGCCGCTCTGCTCCTTTTTTAATTGCCTTGGGCATTGTCAGTGGGTCTGTGAAGGATTTTGTATGGTTCTGGTGTGGATGTAGGTCCTGGGGGCAGAGGATGGCAATGGATTGTGTTTTTAAAGATGGCTACCATGCTATTTCCCGTTCCTGTGCGATGACGCTACTTCCGGTTCTGCTTATTTACGGTGACCGCTAATAACGGTCTCCGCTAATGCCATGTTGTAGGAGGTCAGAAGTGCTATCAGCGCTTTCATCAGTGGCGCTAAGGGTCTTTACGAGGTCTTTAACGGCATGGCGGCAGGGTCCTTACCAGCATGGCGCTAAACTTGTGCCCGCGTCCTTGTGATGCCACGTTATTAGCGGCCTCTTACCTACACGGACACGTTATTAGTGCCATGCCAGTAAAGGCGGTATCTTACCGCCTACCGTGTAATGAGGCCCAATGAAACAATGAGGAATATCCTGGCATTGATCAAGTTAAAACTATGGTTTATTTTTGTAGTGCACAAACTATCCCCCTCCCTGCATCCCCAACACTACCCCAACACACTATCCTCCCAGCCCCACCCCAACACCGACCCAACATAATGGGGGTCATTACAAGGTTGGAGGTAGGCTAATAGCACCATGGCTACTCCTTTACCGCATACCGGGTCCGGGTTCCCTGAATGGGAAATTACCGGGCCATTCCAACCTTGGAGGACCCGGTATTTTCCCATTCAGGGAACCCGGACCCGGTACTTCCCCATTCCCATTTGAGCCCGCATAGGGCTCAATGGGAATGGGGAGCATGCTAATAATGGGCCCATTAATAACGGGCCCTTTATTAGCATGCTGGTCCTTTAGCAGCTTCCACTAGCCACCCTTAGCGGGACCCGCTAAAGGACCTTGTAATGCAGCGGTAAGGGATTAACGGCAACTGCACCATTACCGGCGCCGTTAACAACCTTACCGCCAAGGTCATAATGACCCCCAATATCTCCCATCACAGAACTGGAGGGTATGGACCCTGGCCCCCGGATGTGTTGTAGAGTCAGTTCCATACTCCCTGACAAGCTGGCCATACCCTGTTAGTGTGGTAATTGTTGCAGTCGCCTGTTCCCAGTTGCACTCCATGGAGCATACGATCCTGCGAGTGGCACCCTGCATGCAGTCATGTATGGCATGGAGGTGGAGGCAGTGAGTGTTAGCAATTGCCTCCATTTCAATTTGCCGCCTCTCCATGGTGTCCAGCCTCTGCAGGATGGAGTGGCTCGGGTAGGTTGGGGAATGGGATGAGGGCTCTGCAGTGAGGCAAGACTGAAGCACTGAGACCCATTTGAGGGGGTGTCCATGTCATCCACTGGTGTCTGGGCCCACTAGCAGTGAAGCATGCTTTCAGGGCTTTGTGATCCTAGAGCGCCCTGTGGCTGTCGGTTGGTTTCCTCCTGGGTGCCAACACCACTACTGCGAGCAGGTGTGTCCTCAGTGACACCTACTTCAGCTGGCTCTTTGGTTGCACTTGGTGTGGTGGTGTTCCCAGAGGCAAGTGGGGTGGCAAAGGGCCTGCGCGGCCACCAGCACGCTTGGTCTTGCTGTGGCCAGGTGTGGCATGCTGAGGCTTGCGCATCGTCATTACATGAGTCCACCATTCAGGGGTAGTAGTGGGAATTGAAGCCCTGGAGGCACCAGTCGCTGATGGGCCTTCCCCCTCATCAACCTCCACATCTTTGTGAGCTGCCTCAATGCCTGGAGGGACAATATGACATGCTTTCAGGTATCATGCGTTTAAATGGATTAGCATGCAAGTCACGAATGCTATTGATCAGTGACAGACTACTCATGTGGCCAGATGGTCATGGTTGTTCAAGGGCCATTGCATGTGCCCACAGCATTGTGTGAATTGTTGCGGCTATGTGTGTGTGTGTGACCCATGGCCAGGTGGCCTTTGGCCCATGTAAAGTCAAGGAGGGCTGTCCATGTATAGGCAGCTGACTGGTAAACTATGCATGCATGGGGACCTGTAGGGTCAGGCATATTGTGGCATGCTCTCATGGTCATGTGCTGGCATACAGGCACAGCCTTTGTTTTTACAGCACATGGGATGGTGGTATGTGCCCAGGCCCCCACGGCCCCTCACCTGACAAGGCATGCCTGTGCTCAGTCTTAACGTGTTTCTGGCCTACTGCACCAATGTAGGTGCAGGGAGTCATAAAGTGCCATGGTGCTTGTCTGCCATGCCAGCATGGGGCAGGTCAAATGGGTACAAAACGTGTTGGTGTGACAACTGCACGGTGTCATGGATACTCAAATGGCACACTGCACGGAGAGCGCCAACAGGGGAGTTGGGTGCATTGCACTTGGATTGACCGCTTGCCACACCTTCACACTCCACATCCACTGAGGAGTCTACTTGGTGCCTGTAAAGACTGCAGGGTCTATCTGTGCTTCTGCCCTCTATATGGCAGAGTAGAGGCACAGAACACCCCAGCCAAGGTTCTCTATATGGTAGCTATGGACGAGCAATGAAGGATTAACCTCTTAGGAGGAGATGCGGGCTGATTCTGAAATACAGTGAGTCCCCAAACCCCCACAAAGGAATGTCCACACACTATGTAATGGGTTAAGACAGTTCTTTATATACAAATACGATTGAGAGATATATACACAATAAATAACACACTTTGTACTCTGGTCATTCTAAAATGACAAATATACAAAGTTTCTATGTGGTCCCACACTAGATTCCTTTAAAATGCATCAACTGCTGGCAGTTATCATAGAGCATACAAATCAGTCATCCAGGTGTATCAACATAGATTTTAAGGAAGGAAGGCAGGTTAAAGTTAGGCAATGGCAGAATGCTTTCTTTAGATATAGAGACACAATTCTGAGTGAGGATCCCTCCACCTGGGCAACCTGTAATAAAAGTATTAACAAGCACAGTCCGTAAATGCTTAATAGGTCTTGCCTCAAGGTCAGAAGGTTCAACCACCCCAATGTACCTGGATTGGAAGAGTTTCTTCGACGGTTCATTGACGGTATCCTCCGAGGGCGTACTCCCTTTAGAGCAGAAGCCACAGGGCGCTGAGATCCTCGATGAAAAGTGGAAAACTGGCATCGATACAGCAGCTTCGAACTTCGGGTGCTCTTCGATGATTGATCGTGGAAGTCCTGGGAAGATGAGGCTTGCCGTCCACCTTGATGTCAAAGTGTTCGGTGCTGCATATAAAATTTGGTGATGGATGCAGGGCCGGGTGTCGGAAGTCACATTCGGCGGTCCTCTGGCCTGTCAGCTGCAGCACGTACCTTAGGATGGCTTCGGTGATCAGGACTTGACCACGCACTGGACCTCAGATCTTCACTCCGTCTGTGTCCTCGGGATGTCTTTGTCAGCTTTGGGTGTCAGGAAACCCACCAGCAGACTTTCCTCGGTAGCCAATGGCCTCCACTTTCTCCGGCGGGACAAAATGGTCGACGGTGATGGCAAGGGAGCCCTCTTTCAAATGTTCTTAGGTGAAGTAGAGAATTTCGGCTCCAGGTGTTGAACAACACAGCGTCAAGAGGTCCCCGCTTCTGGACAACACACTTCGACTCGCTTCCGGCAGTCACGGAAATCTTTCAAACCCTGGTCGACGGCAATAGACTTTTATGGCCCTGATGTGCCTGCGCCTCTCTTCAGGTTTCTCGGTAGACCCCTTCTCTGGTCGACAGCCTTTCGGGACTGGCTTCCAGGGTGCATAGATTAAGAGCAGCAGGTTTTACACGATGGTCCCTCATGGCTCAGGAAGAGGTCTCCTAGCCAGGTCCTCTCTCAGATCAGTCCTAGACAGACTCAACAGCGCATAGATTTAGTCAAAGGAAATGCAGCAGCAATCTTCTTCTTCCAGCTGGGCTACAAGGATGAGCTTCAAGTTTCAACTTCAGATTCTGATCAAATTGGTAAGTGAGAGGTCCCCAGATATACACATCTGTCACTCATTCACTCTGGCTGAGCCAGGCTCAGTCAGCTAATCACACAGAAGGGCATTCATGCCGGCAGGCCGCCAATCAGGCTCACAGGCATTAGGGCCATTCACTTCCATCCAGACACCCATAACAAGGAAGGTGGATTGGGGCAAGCACCCAGCCTTTCAGCACACCACACTGCATTCATATGAGATTCAGGCATGGCTGTCTCATTCATTGTGTCAGACACACGGAAACCATACACCCATAACATATGATGCATACTGGTCACAAACTTTATTCACACAGGTCCCACCGCAAGGGTGTACCCACAACATACAGTCACTGGGAAGGCTCCAGACAGACTTCCACCCAACAGCAAGTCAGGGGAGGGTACAGAGTCAGGGCTTCCCAGGAAAACAAGGTAACAGGCAATAGGCCTTCTTGCGTTCTATCAGGAATCCACTGATTCTTATAGCAGGGCATGGGTATCCCAAAATGGAGGATACTCAGAGCTCCTGTCACATCAGCATGAAGCTGCCATCAGCCCATACCCTGCTCTGTGAGCAGCACACAGGTGCCCAAAAACAAACACTAGGGGTAGAGGGTTGTACCCCCACCCATGGGTACCATATGGGTATCCCAAGTGTCTCTTTCCATCACAACCAAAAAGAGGAAGAGCTGCACTGCCGGGGGTCTCACCTGGACTCCTGTGCAGAACACAACACAGAACACACATGATAAGGGAGTACAGGACAAGGACAGGGCAGCTGTTTCTTTCCAATGCATCTCCAGCATCACAGTGCCCACCCCACAGGCTGCTGTGGAGGGGAGCTAATGTGGCACCCCATCAGATCACCCTGATTACCTGGGCCAACTGCTGGGCCTGCTGGCATGTGTCCCTGTCCATTACTGAATTGTATGCTAAGGCTAACATTTATCGATGGTCATTTTCTGTGTGAATTGGGGGGTGGGGGGGTGACTCACCGTCTGCCTACTGGCACCTGCTTCTGCTCCGCTGACTCCCTCAATACCCTCCATGTCAAGGATGCTGCTGCATTTCTTGTCCCATGTTGTGAGGACAAGGGGCTTGGTGTTTCCGCCACCTGTGGGCATGGCCTCCTGCTGGTGTTGGTAGAGGAGTCCCCCCACCCTGACCCTCATGTCATTCCATCGCTTGCTGCAGTCTTTTGCATCTCGGAGGACAATTCCAACCACTGTGACCGTCTGGCTTATTGCCAGCCAGATAGCGGTTTTATGCTGGCCCAAGGTTTTACTCTGCCTGTTCCCATATAGCTTTGCAGTGTCCAACCACCTCATCTGTGAGGACCATTAGCTCCCCTTCACTAAATGTAGGCTTCCGGAGCCGGTTTTCGGGCACTTTCCCTCGGGTCCGCTCCTGTGAAATGATCCAAGTGCCTTTTAGGGTCGGATGGCTGCAGGAAGGGGGGGATTCAAGGTGGATTCTGTTTTCAAAGTTGGCCACCACCATGCTTCCCATTCCGGCGATGATGCTATTTCCGCTGGGGCTAATTGCACCAGCACTATTAGTGCCGACGGAGGGCCAGTGGTAGCTCTATTTGTACCAGGGTTTCGGCGGAGTGCCTTGTTTCATCACTAATTCCGCCTGACAGAATTAGAGTTACTGTCGAAGTGATGTGCGCGTTCATGCGAGGTTGCGATGCAGTGCTAATTGCACCACAGTTCCCAGAGGTAATGCTAATTCCGCTTGTCGGAATTTCCGCCGGAATAACTCCAGACTCCTGAAGAGGCCCAATGTACATGTACATGAGAAGGTGAGAGCACCAAAGGGGTTAAATCATGATTTTCCATGATCTCCCACAGTCCCTTTGATTCCATGCCCATCCAGTCCTCTAACCAGATGTTAAAGTCACCCGATCATAGGAAATCAGTATGCTTCATCCCTATGGGTAGTGAGATAGTTATTTAGGTTTTCCAGGAAGATTTTAGCTGGTCCAGGTGGCCTATAGCCAAACAGAATCTTTAATGAACTCCTGGGAGAGGTCCATAGAACTGTATGCCCTATGCCACTGCAAGTCTTCATGGTGAGAGAACTTCATACTAGATCTATAGATTATTACAGTCCCTCTTCCTCTCTTCCCAGACCTATTTATTCATTCAATTGCATTCCCTGAGTTAAAACATATCCAACTAATACTCTTCTATAAGATTATGTACTTCAGTGCCATGTGCAACCACTGATCTGGCATTTATTAGGGCTGCGTTTAGTAAACTGCTTGCTGAGCCCTTAATGTTATCTGGATCACAGCCTTGTCCCAAGTTTCTGCATTTTATTGAGTGCATGCAAAGGCGGTGATCCAAAGTTGTTTCTAAGATCCTGCAGGGCATTTTTTTCATTCTTAATAATCATCCTCTTTGTATGAAATATTCTAGTATCATCAAAGTACTATTGACTACTTTACCTGGGATGTAATCTTCATGAATTCCGGAGAGTTCCCCACCACTTGCTGCAGCAGCCGCAAACAGGCCTAAGGAGGCTTTGCGCAAGTGCTTTGCGCTGCAGCATGCCTGTTATGGCCTGTGTCCCCAGAGGATGGCTTCACCTCTGTGTGTGCCGCACAATGGCCTGGGAGTCTCTCAATATTCCAGAGAACAAAGATAAACATACTTCTAAAATTAAAATCTTTTGTATAAAAATGGATTAAACAGTATCCTTCACATTATTAAAAATCCAACAGCACTCTCGGCACAAGACTGAGGGTGAAAGCCACCATGCTGATGCGGGCCTGTTATGGCCTGTGTCCCCAGAGAATGGCGTCACCTCTGTGTGTGCCGCACAGTGGCCTGCGAGATGAAGTCTCTCAATCTCTCAGAGAACGAAGATACAAAAAAGTTCCCGTAAGATGATTTTAACCACCTCAAAATGATTATAAACTCAATTCCTGGGTGAATCCTAGTGCAAATGAATACACGTGATAAAATACTCTAAAAAACACAATAAGAATGCCTAGATATTTGCAATTTCTAAAATCAATCTTTTTGTATACAAATGCATTAAATAGTATCTTTCACATTCTTAAAAATCCAACAACAGATGCCTAGGCTTTCAAGATAACTCTGTTTTATCAAAGTTCTATTGTAAAAATGGCCATGTGTTGTTTTTATCAGGGGTTTTGATCACTTTCGTGATAGGATCGAGGGCAACAGTGGTACTAACACCGCTTAAACTCAAATGCTGTGGGTACTCCATCAATTACAGCGTATCCATCCCAATAATATGACCCCATCTTATGACCACCACCACCATGTGAAACTGTTTGTTTGAAGATATCCGTGGTACAGATCTGTTGGTACTAATGCAATGGTTTTGGGTTTTAAAACATATGCCAGTACATTGCCATGCACATGGAAAAGGGTCAAGAAATTCTTCATAAATTGTCTCCTCCAAGTTTTAAGGGTCTGCCACAATGCTATTTTGTAGAGTCATCTCTTTGATGCCATCCCTAAAGAGGTTGCAGGCCTGGCTAAGAATGTTAATGTCAAGTTGACAATAGGAGCATAGTGTTTTTTGAAAATTAAAAATATTACACAAGCGGACGCATACCATTTAAGGAAATAAGATTTCATGTCTGACATCATAGCATCAGTCCTGGTCCAGTGCGATGTTAAAAAAGTAGGGAAGTACCCTTTGGCACCCTCAAAGCCCACAGCCCGTGGATGTTTACTCAAGCACATAGGTAAAAAATTTAAAGAATAAGTAAACCAGATCTTTAAAGGGACTACTGTCAACATCATGATCTTGCAACCTATATTTCTATTCTCTCCTTAATCAATTCTTTCATAATGAAGTACCCATTGTAGTCTTCAGAACTGTGGGCTATGAAAGTGGAGCCCAAAATCGAGTGTCAATGAAGTAGATGATTTGTAATTGTAATTGGTTATTTATAATGTGCGTAATAGCCAGAGGTTTCTAAGCGCAGACCCGGGTATTGAACCTGTGTTGCTCCACGTCATCTTGCTTCCAAGGCGAGCGCGTTGCCCCTGAGCTATCCGCCAAAGACAAGATGTTGTCACTTATCCCTGAGAGGGGGCCCTTTCTCATGAGGCCAGGGAGGTGAGGCCGCTACCCGATAGCCCCCCTGGGGTGGTATACTGCAAGAGGATCTCTTGGGGAGAGACAGACCCTCTTAGGATAAGGACAACAATCTAGTGTACAGCCCTTATGAAAACATCACACCTCCACATACCCTAGCCGCTCCTTCCTCTGCCAACCTATTTGTAGACAGTAGACCTATGTACTGCTATACGGCAGAATACCTTAACGTTCTTGAAAGTAGTGAGACGAAGAAGAGAAACAGGAACGTAGGTAATACAAGTACTGGGACGTGTTGGCCCCGCGGAGCAATGAAGATGTAACCAGAGAAAGAGATGAAGGACTTAAATAACTGGCCCAGTCACTGCTGACAATGTTGTATAAATATCGACAATGGACTACACACTGGGTCTCAGGAAGCCATGGAAAACTGCAGGTTTTCTGTGCACCAAACGTGGGAGATTCAGACCGGCGTCACTCTGCTATGACTGATGATCGGAAGGTCAGTGGGAGCAGACCTGTGCACGGCTTTATTGAGAAGAGGAAAGAATGCAAACAGCAGCAGGAAACACTGTTACACAGCCACAGAGAAAGCAATACGCCAGAGAAGCCAAACTGAACACCCACCATCCCAGGAAGCCCAGCAGACATGCCAAAAGCCCCAACAAGGTAAAGAATGACACAGGAGACCGAGAGGGGACAAGAGGGTGCATGACATTTTCTCAAGGCCCCTTTGCAATCATAAGGCTTGGGTGGCACAGCAGAGGCAGGAAGCCTATGAAACCTTCTCCTCCCAATTCCAGTGGTAGAACAAAGCCCTCTGACCACCAGGGAAGGGTCAAGGACCCAAAGCACCATCAAGAGAACTTGAGAGGGAGAGTCCCTCACAACATTGGCAGAGATAAGCCACTGACAGCCAAAGGAGGGTCAGGGACCCTAAACAAAGTATGAGTCATCTTTCTCATGGCCATGCTTAGCAGGGAAGTGAACCAAATGGGCCAGTTCAAAGAAGAAGCCAAACCCAGGTCTGGGAGCCAAAGGAAGAAACGTATAGGAGTCATCTTCCTCATTGCAGCACTTTGCAATGAGGAACTAAGAGGACAAATCAGAGCCAGGGTCGTGAACCCTCATAAAACTTCAAATTGGGCACTGTAGGGGTGAAGCCAAATGAAAAGAAGACATGGGGAAGGGAATCATTCCCACGGGTTGTAAGGAAGTGATGACAAGATACCAGGAGAAAGGAGTCCTTCTCCTGGCAACATAGACCGGAAATAAGGTCCAAATACTGGCAATTCCACTATGGAACTCCATGGAATGGGGATTAACCTACCATTGCCAGCAACTGTAATCTGCTGGTAATTCCGGTGCAGACCAGGTGGCAGTAACGGTATTACCGTTTGATGGTATCCTGCCAGATTTACTGGTGGGATATCACCAAACATATAATGATGTCCATAGTGTCCACATACCCAGGAGCCAAATCGAAGTTCATACACAACCTCCCTGATAGATGCATTTTGAATGTGTCTTTCTAAACACAATGTAGCTCTGCAGAAAATGCATTAGACTGACATTTAACTCTCTATTTTGGGGTTTTCTAGGCATCCATTTGTCTGACAATGTGTGCAACAGTTTAGACACTGATGAATATTCTTAGTGATAAATATGTTATTAGAAAATTCACACACATATTTAGCTCCTAGAAAACCTTTCAAGTTGAGTATGCCATAGAAATGTTTCTCATGATGGAGTATATGCATGGCTCTAGCCCTTTGAGGACGATAATTCTCAAAGGTCTGCCACTTGTGATCAAAATACAGCACCTTAATGGTGGCATGAAAAAATGATTCAAATGTCTCTATGTCAGTGAAAGACATCAGATTATTATCACACATATTTATATATGTATGGGTGTTAGGGAGATTTCTCACACAGGTGCTAAATTCCCTCTACTTTAGAGCCCTCTAGCTCTTTTGCTATATTTTTGGGCTTTGAACTTTTCATTTTCAGTGTGCTCTACATTTTTATGCTCATGGACTATGGAGTCTCACCCACTCCATCTGCATCATCTTTTTACTGCGTGTCCCGTAGCACCTTTAGTGCAGTGACACAGGGTTGTCTTTTTAGACTTCCCACTTTAAACTCCATTTTCTCGGACTGACTACTGTCTCCCAGAACATGTATAGTTGCCATTGACTTTACTAGACTTTTTAAATTTACAACCCCATTACAACCTATCTTCCAATAGAGTACCGGAAGGGTTAATTGTTATCCCTTTTTGTCTGATTCTCATGGAACATTATTTTGTTCCCCTTTCTCTAAGATTTGGATGGTGGTAGTGGTATCTACGATTTTTATTCTACCGCGGACTATGAAAATAGCCTCGGTACTGTTTGAGGCTATAGTGGTAGCCTCAAACTCTAATCTGCTAGACTCCTTTTATTTTTACTTGGTTCCGGTCGGGTTTATTCGTCATTTCTTTTTGTAGAGGTCTTTCTCGTGATTTACTCTGCACGCCAAACCAGTTTTGGTTCCTTTGTTCGCTGTACTTTGGCAGGCTTCTGCACAGAAGCCCTCCTTAGGTGCCTAAATGTCTGGGTGGACAGGATGTGAGGGAGGGTTGTGAGGCCCACTGCACTGGGTCTCCTTGGAGATCCAAGTCACAATATAATTTGATTTGCTAGGTGGCTGTCCTGCCAGGACAGCCACCCTGCTGTGTGATTGACAGCCAGGCTGTATGAATGAGGAAAACTGCTTAAAAGAAGGTCTCTGGGACTTGGACGAGGAGCTGAAGGAAGAGGACTGCTGCAACTACTGAACATCCCGGTGAAGACCTGCTGCAGGTCTGAATTGCCCAAAACTCTGACTACAGAGAAGATCTGCAAGGAATCTTCTTCCCTTGAGCATGGTGGTACCACCAGCTCGCCAAACACCAAATGCCGGCCTCCCTCTCCTGGTCAAATTTGCTGTGCTTTGCTGCATTGTGCCGGATAGCCAGGAGGAATGGAACCAGTTTGGATGTTAAGGTTTTTTTTCTCTTGCTGCCTCAGATAGATCGCGAGAGGCTCCAGGGCCAGTATGTAGAGCATAGGAGACCATGGGCACCCTTGTCTAGTAACCCTACTAAGCTGCCACCTCTCTGATATCACAGATCCCGTCTTTACTCTGGCCAGCGGTTCACTATACAAAATCTTCGCCCACCTTACATAGCCAGGCCCCAACCCATAGTGTTTCAGGGCCGCCAGCAGCCACGGCCACTTGACGGAGTCGAAGGCCTTAATCGCATCCAAGGACACGATTGCCATTTCCTCATCACTTCCGCTGCCAAACTCAATGATCCTCTGAAGTCGCCTATGATTGTTGGTGATGTTCCTATGGAGGACATAACCCGTTTGATCCGTATGTATTAGCTTACCAATGACCCTTTTCAGTCTATTCGCCAAGACCGCGGTTAATATCTTGCCGTCCTGGTTTAACATTGACACAGGTCTGAAAGAACCACAGCAGCGCCCTGGTTTATTTGGTTTAGGGAGAGGTACTATAACAGCCTCTCTCAGTGACTCCGATAAGCGGCCCGTCTCGAACGCCTCGTTTATCATTACTAGCAGCGGGGAGAGGACCTCTTCTATATATACCTTGTAAAATTTGCTTGGGAGCCCATCTGTCCCCGGGGTCTTACTAGTAGGCAACTGCCTCACCACCTCCCCCAGTTCTTCCAGGGTGATCGGGGAGTCCAACTCCTCTCTTTCTTCCTCACTTATCTTGGGCAGCCCCATATCCTCAAGCGTTTCTTCTATCATTGCCGGGCTACTTTCCCCGTCTTCCCCGTATAACACTTTATAATCATCCACAAACGCTTGATTAAAACCTTCCTGGGTGTCCTCTACGCTACCATCTTCCCTCTCTATAGTTCTGATTGTGGATCTGGGGGTTTTGCTCTTATATAACCACGCCAAAAGTCTCCCCGGTTTGTCACCTCCCGAATGCTGTCTCTCTATGTACCTACTCCCAATAGTCTGCACATATTTGTTGCAGCTTAAGTATCAGATCTAGCTTTACTGTTGTATCGTCACCAGCTGTTAAGGACTCTTCCAATTTGGCTTCTGTCTCCCTCAGTTCAGTTGAAACCCCACCCTGTAGGCCCTTGGATTTTGCCATGGCCGCCCCCCTCATAACGACTTTAAAGGCCTCCCATAGTGTCCCCGCCGAGTCCACACTCCCAGTGTTGGTTTCGAAATAGTTCACTATCTCCTCCCGTAAATCCTCTCTAAAGAAGGGGTCTCTCAACGCCTCCGCTCGTAGGTGCCATGTCGGGATCCTCGCTCTCGCGGGGCAGTATTGCCACGCAAGAATCAGGGGCGAGTGGTCCGAGAGGACCCTGGCCCTGTACTCTATGTACGCAATCTCCGCTATCATTTCATGTGACGCGAAGACATAGTCTAACCTTGTTGATAACTGCTGTGGGGCAGAATAATGCGAATATTGCCTTTCCCCAGGGTGCCACACTCTCCATGCATCTTCCAACCCAAAGTCATCAAGCAGTGTCTGTAGCGCCCTGGCTGCAGGGGCTGGTCTATCCAATTTCCCGTCCGATCTGTCCACCCTCAGGTTTAATACACAGTTGAAGTCCCCTCCTCAGATCACCGCGCTTCCCACACACACGCTCAGGTTCGCACTCAGTGTCCTGATGTACGCCGCTGTGTTCTGGTTCTGGGCATACGTGTTAACAATACTTATCTCCCTATTCTCTACCAATCCCCTCAGCATAACCATCCTCGCGTCTGTCGCAGCTACCACTTGCAACCGCTGAAACGGGACATGTGGCGCCACCCATATAAGTACTCCTCTTGCGTAGGCCGAGTACGAAGAGCCCACCAACACCCCCTTCCATTTTCCCGCAATCGTGTCCATCCTCTCCCGTGTAAGGTGGGTTTCCTGTAGCAATGCAATATCTATTTTCTGCCTGCGCATATACAGCATAACCTTATTCCTTTTTAAGTAGCTATTAAGCCCCCACACATTCCATGTGAGTATTTTAAGGTCCCCCATGGCCTGGTATGATCCCATTCCCTCCCCCCCAGGTGCAGTGTAACCTTGAGTTCTATTCCGATCTATATAGGCTTGCATCCCCTTCTAAAACCCTGTTAAAAAAAAACACACCAAACATCCCGCTCCCTCTCACCCCTGCCTCCCATCCCTTCCCCAACACTCCCCCCCCAACTGTTGCCCAGCTCCATCCCTGGATCTCAGGCTCCCCCGCATCTAGCTCTTTTCAGCTTTCGCCTGTACTCGAGCTCCGCAGGGTGAGGCCGCCCTAGTGGCCAACCTACTATAACTACAACTACAATTCGGGGGGTAGGGTGCTACCGCCCTGCCGCTCCAATAGCACATCAAAGAACTACACATTGCTATACAGTTTAAGTATATGTAACCGCCACTGTATTCAAGTCCATAAAGACTCTCACAATCCGCAATATGTTATCGAACATCAGCCCCTTACAGCCAGGCCCATCGTTCTCAGCCTTCGCCTAGGCGCCCTTGGGATGTTCGCTTGCCGCCATAGCAAAATGCATACAGAGTCTGAGTCACTTTTCACGTCCATTTTTTGTCTCCTCCATGTCTTGGTCCGGGCAGCCCTGCAGATCCAACCACGTCGTCGCTTCTTCTGGAGTGTCAAAAAAATGCATTTTGCTTTTATACACAACCTTCAATTTCACAGGGTACAGCAGCATATATTTTATCCGAGCCGCCCGCAGTCTCCGTTTGATAGTTCATAGCTGTACCGCTACCTTTGGACCAGCATAGTGTAGTCCGGGTATGCCGTGATAGTGCTCGAGGCACTCTCGATTGTTCCGCCTTTCCGAAAATACTCCAATATTTTTTCCCGGTCTTTGTAGTTCAGTATTTTGGCAATTATCGCTCGTGGAGGGGCCCCTGGTCTCGGCTTCCGCATGAGGGCTCGATGTGCACGCTCGACCGCAAATCCCTGTGAGAGTGTACCGCCCCGATTTCTTGTAGGAGTAAGTTCTCGATGTAGTCAGTCGGGTCCTGGCCCTCCTCGCCTTTCGGCAAACCCACCACGCGAATGTTGTTTCTCCTCGATCTCCCTTCTGCTTCTTCTGCTCGAGACTCCAAGTTGGCCACCTGTTGTTTGAGGACATGGATCTCCTTTGTATTGTTGGTGCTGGTGTCTGTGTTAGATTTCACCGCGCCATCCAGGCTGCTTGTGCGTTCCGCCAGTCCCCTGACGTCTTGTCTCAGCAGGGAGACTTCGATGCCCACTGCTTCATTTTTAGCCTCCAGGGAAGTACGTAGGTCCATCATCACAACCCCCCAAGATTTCTTCAGCTCCGTAATGGCTTCCAAAATCTGATCATTATCAGCCGCTGTTGCGCCCTCAGCCTGTGCCATCAGGCCTTTGGTTGCGGTGGCCGCAGGAGACAGTTTTGCTTTTGCAAAAATGTCCATCATGGGTTGTTTGTTCTTATTCTTGCCCACGGCCCCTCGCGCCGCCATTTTCGGTTTTCGTTGGGTCCCCCTATCACGATTCAGCGACCGAGTGTCTCCCCAACCGTACTTTCCGTTCTTTACCGACTGTCACGGTGGTCTCCGGGCAGTTGCAACCTCCACCTCCTCTCGCTGCTACTAGTTCAATGCCGAGCGAGCACTTGTCGTGGTGCGGCCCGCATTTTCACACCTCTGCTGCCCTCAGGTCCCTGCCGTATGGGCCAGCACCCCAGCTTTCACGACTCAAGGCTTACAACCTCCGGGGGTTTTGTTCCACCTTCACCTCGCCATTGTCGTTCTTTCCCCATGGCCGCCCTCTATTCGGCCTCTTTGGGTACCCTGGTCTCGTTTCTTTTGTTGTCGGACTTCTTGTGTGACAATGGACCGAACAGCCGCCGTCGCTCGTCGAGCAATTCCTTCAGACTCCCGCTTACAATTTTCTCGATCTTCATACAATGAGTGAAGCATCCATTCCCATGCGTGTGTGCTCGATTCTGGAACCAATGGCGCACTTTCAAAGGTAGTTTGTACGGATCATCTGTCGGGTCCTCTGGAGCTACACGGGAAGCACGTCCTACTCCAAGGCTGCCCAAGCCACGCCCCCCAGTGCACCTTTTTGCTTCTTCCCTGGGCAATAAGGACCCTCCAGTCTTCCTCCTTCTTGTCACCACGACAGTCGCTTCAGGAACCGTGAGCCTGCAGGAACTGCCAGGAAAAAGCGCCTCAGCTACAGCCTTCTTCTTCATTTAATGTACTGTGCAAATGTGGTTGTTCGTTCCATCCGACTGTGGTGAAAGTGTTTGAAATCTTTTTCCTCTCTGAAGGCTTGTCCTTCTCTTCTCCTTTGAATAACTTTTCTTCCGACCAACTTTGTTTTGAACTCTTGGCAAAGACTTAACCGCGAACTACTCGGAACTGTGTGATCCTTTGCAAAGACTCTGAACCATTAACATTGGCCCAGGCCTATTGACTTGAATCGTAGTTGTAGTAAGCCTTTTCTAGATTGCCCTGCCTATCACTTGTTGGTGTTGTTGATTTTGGATAACCTTGTCTTTTCTTCCTTTTTAAATTTCTGGAGGGCCATTTTGCTCACACTTCATTTTGACCTTAACTTGTCCAGAATTGATTTGGGATTATTGTATTGTATTAAGATTGTGATTTTCTGCTGCTTTATATTAGTGAACTGTTTTATAACTGATGGTGTAAATAAATGTATATTCCTTTACTCATAAACCTTGAATCAGTGTTTGCTTGAACCATAGTAATTGCTGTCCTATGTGTAACTTCTTTACTGCTCACTGTACTCCTGAGATATGTATGGCTGCTCAGCCATCGCTACCACTTTACTGTGTTGTACAGGATTGTACCAAAGGTGAAATTGTACTTTCACTTGGAGTCCTAATTCTGTGTGGTGTTCCCAAAGGGTATTGCATATGAGTCTGCCTAACAATGGGCATCTCTAGCAATTGCCAGTGGCCAGACATATATTATCAGTCTCTCACCGGAAATTGAGCAGACATTTTTGTTTATTCACAATGATCTTACTAAAAATCATATAATTTAGACATCTGTATATGCTGCCCTCTTTAGCTCTCACAAGCAGCACTGTGAGTCTGAGAGTGCCATAAGCGAGAATCACTATGTTACTCTGTAACATGTTTTGAATTTGATTGAGAAAGATGTGTTGAATAGCCTGAACTCCATTAAATAATGCAAATTAAGAAATTATTAACAATAAAATACAATGCAATTAATATCAAACATAACAATTTCAAATGCGTTACTGAAAACAAAATAAACTAATGCCAAGGAGCTTCTGTATTTATGCAGCCATGTGAAAGGAGAATATAATCAATTGTACAACTTGTATTTTAGTATTGTAAAAGGAAATTATTCAATGAATAGGTATTACAAATAATCTCATTTAATTATCTTGAGTGGTAGGTGTATAATTTGTTAGTTTGCTATCACTAGCAAAAAATAATGACACACATGTAACTTTGAAGTTAGTTTGAACTCTGAAAGGATTGTATGTGTAAATATCAGCCTTCTTGAAAATAAGTCCCATTATCTATCACTGTGTTTGAGGAATTTAAAATGCTAATGGCAGAGCTGTGTGTACCCAGGACTAAGGCCTGTTTTTAAAATACAAAAAATAAGATGCAATGATTTCCAGGACCAGAGTTTTTCTGTTCCTGTTTTTTTAAGCTTAAGTGAAAGTCCACCATGGTGGGGGATTGATGACTGCACTGTCAGTCATTAACTGTGGCTTCAAATAATTTGATTCCTACATAGAACCTGCCCTATACCCTGGCATTAATGCTGCATGAAGAATGGGTGACTGTTTGATTAAAGTAAACTATTACATGGTTGTTTGCTTTAAAGAAAGTGGATGCCTTTGTTGATACAGGGGTGAGCACCATATAATGCAAGCTAAATTGCACAGTAGAATGTGCACCAAATAATGCATTTAAAATTGGCAAATGGGAAATAGATTTATGGCTCTAACTTTAGAATTTTTTGTCTAATTTCAAGAATAATAAATGATCTGAAGTCAGCTAGGAAAAGAGATCTAAATGCATATAAAAATGATAACTTAAAATACATGGATTATTGATACATTTACATATCATATTTTAATAGCTCTGTTATGAATGTCTTTGATTTCAGAATATTCTTGTACAACAGAAAATGTAATTCTTATTAATGGGAAGAAATATATATTCCAGTCTAATTTTGATTTTGCTTTCCTATGATGGTCTAACTATTAACTAATGAATCAATTCCCTTATTACACAGAGTATACATTAGACCAATGGAAGCAAGGCTGTGTGTGATCAAGTGATGGGAACCAAGCACGGGCTCTACCTATAACAGAAATGCTGCATGGGTGGAGTTTGCTGGGATTTTAAACACAAACACATAGGATGAAGAGAGACTTTTGGAAGACATACATGGAAGAGAGTCTGCTTGATGCGTGAAACGTAGATTTGGTTTTCTACTGAAAGCGGGTATTTTCCACATGGGATTGAATGCAGAGGTCTTTCCCATGATATAACCAGATTATCTGAGAGGAACTTTGGGAGCAGGTGGACAGACTCAAAGAAACAGCATAGCTGGTAGTTATTCCTGAAGCCAGTTGATGTCCTTACCTGTCCAGGCAGTTTGAAAGACAAACCAAATGTGACTATAATCATCAGTCTTTAGACAAACATTCTAAGAATGTATTAAATTCCACACAATAATTTTAAGTATTATAGGGAACCCTTTTTACAAGCTAAGTCACTGAAGGGGTTCTGCGTCTATAAATGACATTTTGTGAAACTGGAATCTACCATTGTGAGGGTATACTGTCCCTACAATAACAAATAATTAATTGTTTCTCAGGGATTTCATAGGAGCAAACTATATATCGGTTTGCAAGGCTGGTCTAAAACTTCCTTCACAGATTTTAAGGGATTGATGAACTTCTTCTCCTGTAAAAACCACGGTTCACATAATAAAATTCTGAGTAGAGTTTTCTGCTCCTTAAGTGGAATATGTGAAAGGAGGTTGGTTTATCCCCTTTATTCCCAAGAACAATTTTTCAATCTAAATAACCACTGTCATTTTCCAAATAACACTGCGCAGAAATAGAAAAATTCTGTCATAAGTGGACTCGTAATGCCTGTTAAATTTAACTTGTTGATTTCTCTCCCATTTCAGTTTTATAAGCTAATCTTTGTGTGACACAGTAATACATAAGAGCACTTTTGCTCTCGAAAATAAAAGTTGGAAGTAATGTCCATGCATTTCAACAGGGACAACTGAGTCATTTTCAAAAGTCTTGTCCGTGTTGTTCACGTAAAAATGGTTTGCTCAGATTACCATATACTTGCAACATAACTGGTCACTTTTAATGAAAATGAGTGAGATATTATTGTGTGAGAGATCAGGAACATTGTTTTCCCTATATTATTAAATGTTATCTTCTGAGGTATGTGTTATTTAAAACAGAGAATGGTGCATTTACTTTAGACTATATACAGATATTTGAAGTTGATATTTTTGTCTCAAATCATTTATATTTAATAATTGGAATGAAAATATTATCAAGACAAAGCAGGCAAGTCACATTATCCTTTCTTTAGACACGTTTACTATAATTAAAGAATGCAGTTGACTTCTCCAATGTTGAAAGTATGAGGAACGCATTTGTAATTGTTATGTTTGATATTAATTGTAGAGGAAAGTAATTACATATCAGACACTGACCCGGCAAACAAGTCAAGTATGCTGAATTCTCCTCCCTCCATCACCTCACCTACATGAAATTATGTGGAAACAGAGGTAAATCAGCCTGAAGTCTCTCCTCCTAAAAAGCTGCAAACCAACGATTCACTGCCTAATACAACGGTCATGCCAGTACAGGTTTTGTCTCGAAAGACAAAACAGCCCAGGCGTAGAAGACTGAAAGAGAAATTAAAGGTGGGGCAGATTCCTGGCTCTATACATGTAAGGACTTCTAGACCTCATTCTAATGCTTGTTCTCTGGCTGAGACACATAATAATACCAGTGTGGTTGGAAAAGATAGGTAACCCCAGGGCCAGGAAGAACAGTACATCAGACCAAGACCCCCCCATTTCAAATAAAACACGTCATAAACAAGAAATTCGACTTTTTTTTCTCAATATTTTGACTTTCGACTTTTTTGTTTTCAATTTTATGACTATGAACCGGGTGGTACATTAGACAAATGGCTGCAGGTCCCAGGGACATTGGCTATGACTTTATCCTCAGCAAAGGCGAGTCACTTGGAGGAAAAGAGTATTGGTGCCTTGAATTATGTTTTGCCATCTATTTTGAAGAACAGTATTGGTGTACAGTGTGTGCCCCCCTCTGACACACTCACTGCTTGGCCATCCCAGATTGTAACCAGGGCAGGTATGGAACGTAGGTCTGAGGTGCCGAGGGCATTGACAGTGATGTCACAATATTCACAGCCAGCTTTGTCTGCACAACACTTTGATGAAAGGCATACTACCCAACATTGCCCTATTTATGCACACTCTGACACAAGGGGGCAAGTGGCCCAACAACTCAGTAGCAGTTGTCAGAGGGTTTGTGTGGTAGAACCCTCACCAACAAATGATAGTCCTTTCCTCAATCGTGGTAACTTGATGCGGTTATTTCACCACATACCTCATTTGTGGATAATATCGCCTAATGACATTGAAAGTGTTGAACTACCTGCCCTTTACAGTCAAATGAATTGGGTCATAGCTACATTTGTGTCATTAGTGATTGTCGACAGGCTGGTGTATTTTGTCAAATATTTTAGGAGCATGGGCTTTGACATACAGATACAACATTCAGCAAGCAATGATCTCTGACAGCATTGTACACCATGGAAGGGAAAAGGGACAATAATATGCAGAGGGATTTTTCCAGCCGCCATCAGCAAACAGCCAATAAGACAGGTACATATGTGAGGCCACGCACACAAACTGCTGCCAACTGGCAATCGGTATCGGAAGGTTTTGAACTATGACCTTTTGACATAACTCCCCTTTGGCGAGTACTTTCTTGGAACACCCGTGGATTTAGATCCTTCTCTACTCACACTGATGGACTCGATGCAATATGTACTGCAGACCTATTTCTCCTCCAAGAGACATGGCTCATGTCCAGCCTTATAGTTGATGGATGTGTGACATTTATGAGGGCTGCCACAAAATCTGCCAATGGGCGTCCTAATGGCAGTCTATATATTGGAGTCAGATGCCATCTGAATGCGTAAAGGTATGACATGGGAATAGATTGTTCTCATTGCTTAGGCATTGTAATTAATAACTTTCCCACTGAAAATGGATGTACTCTTGTCCTTAACTTGTATGACTCCCCCCCCTTGACTCACCCAGGTGGTTTGCACACTTCTGCTATGTCCATGAAAATAAAGGAGGGCTTACTATTAATATTATTTTTATTATTTATTGTAGTCAGTCAAAAAACTTTTTTACAAATATATCAGTGCAGAATACATATACACATACTATATCACTAAAATAATCACGAGTTTAAAATACATAATACAAGATTTACCAATCAAATCAATACACAAGTAAAGTATTAACAGCCAAATTAGAAACATTAAAATATTTCACCAACTACATCATACCAAATACACAAGGTAATAATCATATAAAACAGGATACATCACATCAATACATACTCACATACAGGGAACAGAGAAGCATGTGATATAACCACAATATTACTATTTGGTTTTATGATTATGTTTGTTCGTCCCTACAGGTTTTACAATATCGGGTCAAAGCAATGAAAGCCCTGAGACCGATGTTAAATGTCATGTGCAAATCAACACAACAAACAAGGCTTGATTTACTGATATCTGCCACCTTTCAACCGACTGGCATCAAACTGTTGATGTGGATGCCTGAGAACTAGAATACATTTACTTCCATGGCCAGTATTCCAATCCCCAAAGAGTGCAAGATGAACTGATACTGAGGGGGGTTTCAAACAATATATCCAAAATTCATCACATTTAATGGTGTCATAATCATATACAAGATTCTCGTAGGTACACATGTAATGGGTACCCAAGGCCATACACTCTGTAAACACATGTTTAGATGTTTCCAACTTGCCTTGGTTTTTGCTGGTTTGACAAAATCTGTCTTATTGCAATAGTTTAAACTGGGGGCCCAATACTGACAGCAATGGGGGTTGCTTAGTACTAAGGCACGGTATAAGCCTGTGTACTTCCTAGTTATGACTCAACGTAACATACATTTGGAGTCTTTTACACCTATCGACGACACTGGATACTTGCTTGATACTTTTTAGGATGGATATATGATCATAGTTTTTATTCCAATCATGTAAATCAAATTGGTCTTTAAATTATGTTTTTAGAATCTGGTAACCACCCCGGGTGTTCCAATTCAGGAACAAATGTATCTCCTGAAAGGTAGTCATCACAAGATCATTATACGTGTTGATTTTTCACTTTCTTCCACAGTTTGCACCCAATGGTTTTAAAATAGGGCACAGTGTGATTGAAAATGACAAGGCCATCAGCATATAACATGCTGGCTACTCTTGTCCTTCCAATTCTGGGGGGACAGTTGGAATATCTAAACATCCTCCCCGGGATATCAGAAATATATAGATTAAACAACAGGGAGCCAGCACAAAACCTTGTTTGACTCCCCTTCTGAGCTGCACCGAAGAAGTCACCCTCCATAATTATCTAGACGTACTATACAAAAGCCTGTCTGAAAGTCATATAAGATATTCTTAACTGCTACCCAAGCCTATATCACCTTCAAGACCAGACCTGAGAACAGCTTACCAGTCACATCCAACATCGACAGCAGTCTGTAATTTTCCAGCATATTTCTGTATCCTCTCTTAGCGACAGGACTAAGCACAGACTGTCGCCATGAGGATGGAATGATATGCTAACAGCAGACCTTATCGAATAGTTCCTCCAAGTAAGGTGTCCAGCCTACTGAGTCCTTTTTTAGGACCACATTGGCTAATCCATTTGGGCCCAGAGCCCTTGAAGACTTTACATTTTTAATGGCTGCCTTTAAAGTCTTGATGGAAATATCCAGCAGCCACCGGTCATAACTCTCATCCAAAGATGGGGATGAGGATTCAGATATGGACCTCATATTCCCTCCAACAAAATCCATCCAAACCCCTTCCCCAATGGGATTCAGAATATGTTGTTCCTTAGGACCTTTGGCTGCCATCAATAACTGCCATATTCACCTTGTATTTCTTCCACAGAGAACTTATATCATCCTCTGCCACTGTATAGCACGTATGGACTAATTCCAACTTTTCAACCATCTTCGATATCGATCTGTAGTCCTGTTGATTTCGTATTGAAGTTCTGGGCCTAGAGGAATATTGTTTCTCAGGTTGCGCATCTCTCTACGCACATCACGTCTGGCATTGTGAATTTGGATATCAAAAGGTTTCCCATTGGCATTACCAGTAACCAACAAATGACCTGAGCCGACAGTCACTGCATCAGATGTAAGAGCACTAATCCAGTGCTCCATCTCATTAACCATGGAAGCTCTATATGTGAGCTAGCTGGACGATCCATACATTTTTACCACCAATACGGCTCAGTCAATGCTAGCACCAGTCCACAAAATATGATTACCAGGTTGGTTTACTGTAAAACCTCTAAGTTTATAACCAGTAGGTATTTGTACTGGGAGCTGCAATATTAGCTGCAAAGGAGCATGGTCACTTTTCGTATTAGCAAGGATTTCAAGAAATTGGACACAGGGCTTATAGGGGTGGTGGTCTAAATACCTGGGAGGTCCAATATTGCTAGCCAGTGATTTTAATGCTCACTGCATAGGTGTGATTGATGAGTGGTGGCTCAAGTCGGAGACAATGTACCTATGCGAGCTAGTGTCAAGGGGACTAAATAAGGTGGACAGAGATCCCATTACATTACAATTTAGAACCTCTCACACTAAGCGACTGTTACACTTTACCTGGGGTTATTATCTAGCAGAGTGGGGACAGCTCCTCCTGCCCTGTGACACGTGTTTTGCTCACATTGGTCTTGAAGTACAAAATCAAATGTTCTTCCTAGAGTCATCATGTCATGTTGTGTGCTACATTTTTTATAAATACGTGGCCCAAGAAGACTGGCATGTTGGTAGGGGTAACCCCTAATCTGCAGGGGAACAGAATTACGTGGTCAGAAGCCAACGCGGACAAGTTCAAAATCTTAGTGTTGATGAGTTGCTATTCAGCGGGAGAGCTATTGCAGATCTGTAATGTGCATAACTTATTGGTCCAATTGTGACCTATTAGTAAGCGGCAGAAACTTGTGATAACTCAACAAAAAGGCGTTTTACCTCTTTTTGGCATTGCCATACCCACATAGAAAATGTTTCTATGCAAGGCAACAGCCGCCACCACAGGAAATACGAATATCTCTTCATCCACACTGAAAACACAGAACGGAATGCTGCGTACCCAACATAAAAATTGGCTACGATTACAGAAACACAGCGTTTTCTCTTCTATTTGGAAGATTGTGTTTGGCTTAATCACAACCCATGATGCAAGAAAATGCTGGAACCTATATTGAAGGCATCTTTCAGTACAATCCCCTATGGAGATATGTGAAAGACTTCTACGAGGAACCTAAATTGGTTGGTGTGGAGCCCACCTTAGAAATGCCTATATGTAGTACGGCAGGCAATGAGGTGAACAGGATTGACTCTGCCCCTCTAGGGCCCACGGGCACAGATGGGTTGTATTAAAGAGGAATCCGACATACTGGGCAAAACTGCTAACCAACATGTTCTTAGATATAATCTGCAGTGGAATCAATCCAGATAGCTGCCGGCATTCCACCCTTATCGCTGTACATAAAAAGGGTAAATATGTACATATGTAGAGACCAGTAACTTACGGATACTAGCTATGCTGGATGTGAGTGGTAACATTTTCTCAACCATACTATTGCGCCTTCTTGGTTGCTGGATGGAGAATGAGAAGTTACTCAAACCCCAACAACTTGGTTTCAGAAGGGACTCCTCTATGGTGTAGTCCATGTGGGCATTACAACTATTGTCCACTGATGTACGCTTCAGAGGTGACGGTGGTCTATATCTTTGTTTTACAGACTACACAGCAGCTTTCGATTGTGTATCACATTCCCTATGCTGGGAGAAACAAGAACATTGGGGCATCAACCCTCATCTGCACTACTACATCAAGTTGCTGTACACTGACACCTCCGTTAGGGTTAGACCTTCTCAGGGCAGTACCATTTCTGCACCAATGGCCACAGAGAGATGACTCAAGCAGGGGTGCATTCTCGCTCCCACCTTTTGTTTAACCTATATGTGTCCAGCATGGACGCTACCCTGAAGAGGTCCTGTAACTTTCCACCTAGCATAGGAGGCATCAGTACTGCTTGGATATCATATGCGGATGTAAAGGTTTTGTTGGACTGGACCCTATTGGATTGCAGCATTCGATGGACGCCCTTCTCCAGTATGCTACAGAGAACAGGTTCAGAGCTAATCAGTGCAAAACCAAGATCATGCAGATACATGGAAGAAAGTGGCATACCCCCGACTTCTCTTGGCACATGGGGGTGTTAGGCTAGACATTGTAGATCAGTATATATACCTTTGGCTGCTCTTCCTGTGTACCCCTACCACCTCACATTATAAGATATGCATATCTCACATGGTAACACTGCTCCCAGGGATTTGCTCAATACAGTGCAAACTCACCTTGCTGTTATTTGGCCTACATGTTTGTGATATGGAGGATATTGGTACATTTTTTACACAAATTAAAAATCAAATCACTAGACTGGGATTGTGCAGTGTCGATGCAGGGATTTTGCATCCAACAACCATGCAACTACTGTGCTAAGATCTGTAGCATGGCTTTGAGACAATTCATATTAAATATGTGTGTAAATCTGCTGGCGTCTTAACAGGCCCTTGGAGCAAAATACTACTTGAGCAAAGACTTTAGCGATTTTGCAAGGGGCAGGTGGAGACTAGTAGACATATATTTACTAGTTGTGTATGTTCTAGTGAATATTATATTAAGGGTTATTGACACTCCTGCTCTACTCCTGAGAGTATTTGTACCGACCAGTTTTGGGCCACCATTTTTGTCTGCTGTATCTTTGGTCATAGTGGCAGATGCATTACATAATTGGGAGCAGATTCTTCCCAAACTGTAGATGAGTTGAGTGAAATACGACTGTAACATATATTATTGTTTTTTTTTGCTAAGAGTATATTCAACTATGATTTTTTAGAATATAAGCTATGATTGTTTTATCATGTATATCATTTCTGTGTGATATTGTTCGTTTGATGCGTTTTAATATATATTCATGTAATTAATAAAAAGGCTAGATACATCAGTCATATGCATTTAAATAATTAAAAAAATATATGTGCCTTCACATGATTGGTGTTGGGCTTTCAAATTTCAAACTAATAAGGACACAACAGAGCCAGAATCCACAGCAGACAGAATTTGTTTAATATAGCGAAACAACAGTCCCTCTCCTCTATGAACAAAAATACACATTTGTCATTGTTGTTTACTGGTTTGTAGGCTTTACAGCCACAACCTTGGCCAACCCATGCCACAATCGTTTAGGAATGTCACAAAATTGGAAAAATGTCATTTCTGTTGTTCAAACAAAATAGGTTGAAGGAATAGACAAAGCATGTAAGCCTCCCTACTTCTAAGATGATTCTGGGTTTCAGGTGCCCTTCAATAATAGGATAACAACCGTGGCATTTCCTCCAATGCTCTCTGCGCCTTTTCAAAGAATGTCAGCATAGACAATGCAAAGTATGTACTTTCTGCAATTATCCTGGCTGACATTATATGCACGGAATACATGAAAATATATAATGCATTATTCAAAGCTACTGCCATCAACATAAGGCTGCAGACTACAAGAATAGTACAGTTTTAGGTTACACAAAGCACAATCCCTAATGTGCTAACCTTTCACAGCTTTTTAACTATCACTTTTCTGACAATATGGCTGTAAACATGCTTGGAAAATACAGAAATGGGAATTTTGCTTTTGCAATATGTTTCAGCAGATAAGTAGTTGCTGTTGTCTGTACCACTAAGAGAACGGTGGCAAAGGGCAGGGATTCTGTTAAGAGTGAGATTCTAAAATGAATAGGAAGCCTACGACAAACAAGGCAAAGCTGCATTCGGAATTCATATGTTTTTCATGATACATTTATGGAGGCTGATTTTGTGAACTGTATCACCAAAAGACTAAGAACGATTTTAAAATGCAATAGTATTTTACAGGCTATTCGTGTATTATTGGCTGTGAATGATAGAGGTGTGTGTTCACATTTAACTATGCTATGCAAACAATGAATTATTAATCATATGAGAAACGACGAAAAATCACGTTACATGCACATGCTGAGTAATTGATCAGCGAGATGATGCTTCGATTGAACAAGTCACACACCCCTTTCTGATTGGCTGAGTAGCATGGGAATGACGAGACAGAATAACTACTGTGTCGATCTTCCTTTCCAGGTAACCGTGCATTATATATAGTATTATTCATGGCCTTCGTCACCGCTGCTCATTGGAGTATTTACTAAATGAACATATAGTGAGGCCTTCATGAGATGAGGAAGACAATCTGAATCAAAATATTTACAGGGCAATTAAAAATTCAGAAATGCAGGATATGAAAAAAAGGCATTGTACCATAGCGACTTGCCTGACCATGGAGAGCAGACTGTCATCTCAGATGTAGTGCGAGAAATATATACCTTTAGAGACCTATCAAATATCCGGAAGAAAACAACTGACAATCCAATAGCTGAAAGGATGATAGATACATTGATCACTCAAACGCACACCAGGTGCTCGTGATGCCACCTGAAGCGCAGCAGCAGATAATCCCTCAAGCGCAGCTCCAGTCATTGAGAGGCACTGAAGGGGTGATTGTCTCTGAAACCTGAGGACGAGACACAGAAATGTAATGATTGAAAAGACTGATGGACCTGCTCTGCTTCCCTAGGGGCCTAAATTTGCAAAGACCACTGCATTTTGAACTGACCCGTCCACATTGAAATACCAGTTACAGCACCAAAATTGGTATGGTTCATTGCCTAATTCCAGTCTGTTTATTTTCTCTCCCCTTTCTTTTCCTTGCGTTTTTCATTTTTTCTCATTGCTTTGATTTATTGATGCCCGCTACACAATTATATTGTCTTATTGGACCATGTGATCACTGACATTTACACAACATTGTGTCTCATTTTAAACATGCTTTTAAAACATGCTTGCCATATCGAACATGTAATTGCAGTGATTTGATGTAACCACTGCATGCATTTTGCGATGTTTCCACACGGTTCACTATTAATGTATTTTTCTGTTGTTGGCATGAAGTTGCCCTTGCTCCACTGTTTGTTTGGGGTCCCGGCGGCCTTCCCAATTACATGCGCAGCTATATACCCTGATGATGGACCACTGGTCCAAAATGCATAGGCTTTGTAGCTTTTTGGCATTGGCCGCAGTATATTGGTCAACACATTGAATACAACATTGTTTTGTCTCAACAATAATCTGTAGTTATTTACTATTTTCAATTTACGAATACAACAAGATCACTGACACCATTAACATAGTTTGCTGTGGCCCATTAGCTAGACTAAGGGTGTGCAATACACACCACCGGCTTTCACTAGCCAAAGACAACAGTTCTGCCATTATCTTGATTCCCCCAACCAGAGGCATTTTCCAATGGACATGCACCCCTCACTTTAACATTGATCAGAATAACCAATAAATAATTAAGAATAGTGAACCTACCTATAGTGGTGCCAGCTCAAACCTAGAATTTGAAATACCAATCCCTCACTCTTGGTGCAAAGTCGTTATCTAGAAAGTTAAACCTAGTCATGTGGATATCCATACATGGCAACATTAAAACCATGAAGATACATAGTATAATTTGAGGCTCAAGCATCAGTGACTGAGGTAGGGAAGACCTACTGTTTTTCTTGTAAGGGCATATCCAACCTTAAATCTCCTTGGAATATGGGGTGGGGGTTTGGAGTCTCTCAAATCTGTCCCAAGAAATACAGTTGAAATGCAAATCACTGCTTGAAACATAATTCCAAAACAATGAAGTGTTACTAAAGTAGTCTGAAAGAAAGAAAAGCTTCCCAGGATTATAAGAATGGTGTGAGCACCCAGGGAGAAGGCACCAGCCAAATTGGTGCTGAGGAAAGTGGGCTAAATCGCATGATCCAAGCCTGAGTTCCACTTTGGATTTCATCTTCCTCCCTGCGTACCTGTTACTCCTCCATGTCATGATGCCATGAAGCCTAACCTACCACATGCTCCCTCTTAAATCCCACTGCCCACCCAAACTTACCTTGCCCACAGCCCAGCCCTTGCCTCCTCGGATCCACCTCCTGCTATATTATAAAAATGGAAGGCAGGCTCTGCATGGACCATAGCTTTCATTCATATGACTGAATTCATGCAGAGAGTATCCTTTAAAAAAAAAATACTTGCTATTGGTACATTAGAATTCAGCCATTTGGTTCTGTTCTTATAAGAGAGAATAAACACAGAGGTTCAATGCATCTGTCCTACATGGGGAAGTACTCCTGAAAAAAAAGACTTGGTGTGATGGTTGACCTAGACATATATCGCTCGACATTGTTATCCAAGTAGCATCATTTATCAAGTTGTCACATTATTCTTTCTTTGTTTCTCTCTCACAATTACATCTGAATATTGTATGTTTTATCCACGCTTCACCATTCTTTTTTGGCAAAGTAGACACATCTCATAATCTCTATGAATGCCACGTCGGCGGACACAGATACCAATAGGGCAGTCTGTCTTCAGTTTCTTACCTCAGCTCCATGGTAACGAAATAAATACAAGTGGCAAGACGCTGTCTTTGCTTTTCAGACCAGGACACTAACCGAATGACTTTTCTGCATTTAAGGTAGGTTGATATATCTTTCTACAGCTCCATATACCAATCTTTGAATCTAATGCTGACAACAGACCAACCACAGACACTTGTGTGTATTATTTCCAGCAACCCTACTCTGTGTTCCATAGAACAGTGCATTACGATATCCCTGAGGAAGTTAGCCATGGGAACCAAGTTACGCTCTACATTCCAGTGAAACACGGACCCTGGAAGTAGGCCTTGTACGACCAGCTTATGCTAATGCTATACCCCATATCTTATGCATCTTTACGAGCGCTTCTGGAATTCTTTTCAACTGCAATCCTTACACTGAACTGATTAATGAAACATGCATGATGTGTTCTCCATTTAAAAAAAAAAAATGTACGAATCAGATCCTTGCCATTCCTAGATAGGATAAGATTTCACCTATGACGATGAGGTAACTTTTTTACTTTTTTAGACTTCCTTATTTTTCTTGACCTGTGTTTGGGTTTTTCCGCTTTATGATGTATGGAGTATGTCTCCTTGATATATGCCCATTGTGCCTAAATGATCTGACTAAATCATAGTTTAAAACCTGGTGAATTAATCGGTATACATATATACACAATAACACATTGTTTGCATTTTTTGTCAATCTTGGTTAGAAAGATAAGAGACTTTATTCAATCTTGTATTTCTCTTTACATTTTTTTGATATTTGATTTTTCAGAAGTATATAAACATTTACAGGTCGATTCATGGAATAATTAGCGCGGCGCAAGTGGGCAAAAACGTGCGAATCGCAGTGGAATAGCGAAAATCGCAGTGCAAGTGCGAAAATCGCACGAAAAGCAGCGCACATCGATTCATGGAAGGCCGTGCGCGAGAAAAGCAGCGGATGTGCGATAAAAAAGTGCGCGGCGCACGTTGGCTCACAGGCCATCTAACTGCGTGCGCCAGGTCACAGCGAAAATCGCACAGGCCACAGCGAAAATCGCACATAGCGCGGCGCACGCAACAAAAGTAGGCGGAACACGGGCGTAACACTCGGAATGGGGAACAACTTGCCAAAACGTGGGCGTCACGAGGGAAGTACAGGGCACAAGTGCGCGGAACGCCCACACGCTCGCCTACAACACGTATTCATGGAATAGAATAGGGCAAAAAAGCGCACGCTCAAACCAGCGCACAGGCACAAACACGACCGCCACAAGAAAGCAGGCGGTAGCGTCTCTGCGGCTGTAAGAAATGTGCGCCAAAAGGTGCGCCAACAAATAGCACCTATATACTGCCATGATGAATGTCCTATACTGTGGCCCTCCAGGACAAATGACGTGCAAAGGGGTACCCACAAACACGGACACCCGCTGACAAAAAATACGTGTGCGTGTATACCGGGGTGCGTGGGAAGTCTCACACGCGATTTGGCCGGGTACGTGGATTTCAGGGGTGCGCAGGAAGTTCCACGCACGATTGGCCCAGTGCGAGCAGGGTACGTGTATTTCAGGGGTGCGCGGGAAGTTCCACACGCGAATGGCCCCGTGCAAGCAGGGTACGTGTATTTCAGGGGTGCGCGGGAAGTTCCACACGCGATTGGCCCCATGCAAGCAGGGTACGTGTATTTCAGGGGTGCGCGGGAAGTTGCACACGCGATTTCATCAGAGTACGTGTATTTCAGGGGGGCGCTGGAAGTTCCACACGCGATTTCATCAAGGTACGTGTATTTCAGGGGTGCGCGGGAAGTTCCACACGCGATTGGCCCAGTGCGAGCAGGGTACGTGTATTTCAGGGGTGCGCGGGAAGTTCCACACGCGATTCCATCAGGGTACGTGTATTTCAGGGGTGCGCGGGAAGTTCCACACGCGAATGGGCCAGTGCGAGTAGGGAACGTGTATTTCAGGGGTGCGCGGGAAGTTCCACACGCGATTTCATCAGGGTACGTGTATTTCAGGGGTGCGCGGGAAGTTCCACACGCGATTTCATCAGGGTACGTGTATTTCAGGGGTGCGCGGGAATTTCCACACGCGATTTCAGCAGGGTATGTGTATTTCAGGGGTGCGCGGGAAGTTCCACACGCGATTTCATCAGGGTACGTGTATTGCAGGGGTGCGCGGGAAGTTCCACACGCGATTGGCCCAGTGCGAGCAGGGTACGAGTATTACAGGGGTACGCGGGAAGTTCCACACGCGATATCAGCAGGGTATGTGTATTTCAGGGGTTCTGGGGAGTACTACACGTGAATTGGCCGTGTGGGTCCTCCCAGGTGTACGCTCCACAACCTCCACGGCCCCTGCAGGCAGCCCACACCACGGGGTACTACCCTGCACCCCTGCTCATGTCCCGCAGGCAGCCCATCCACCATGGGCATGCCCCCCAGCCAACCCACATGTCACCTTGCACTACTGATCAACAATGCATGTCTCCCACCACCCCCACCCCCCAGCAGTGCAGGGGCACCCTCCACCAGGCCCCCACTCATGTCTCCCACCACCCCCACCCTCCTGCCACCATGGCCACCCTCCACCAGGCCCCCACTCATGTCCCCCTGCACCCCCACCCCCCAGCATCCAGGGTCACCCTCCACCAGGCCCCCACTCATGTCTCCCACCACCCCCACCCCCCAGCAGTGCAGGGGCACCCTCCACCAGGCCCCCACTCATGTCTACCAACACCCCCACCCCCCAGCAGTGCAGGGGCACCCTCCACCAGGACCCCACTCATGTCTATCATCACCTCCACCCCCCAGCAGTGCAGGGGCACCCTCCACCAGGCCCCCACTCATGTCTCCCACCACCCCCACCCCCCAGCAGTGCAGGGGCACCCTCCACCAGGCCCCCACTCATGTCTCCCACCACCCCCACCCCCCTGCCACCATGGGCAGCCTCCACCAGGCCCCCACCCATGTCTCCCACCACCCCCACCCCCCAGTAGTGCAGGGGCAGCCTCCACCAGGCCCCCACCCATGTCTCCCACCACCCCCACCCCCCAGCAGTGCAGGGGCACCCTCCACCAGGCCCCCACTCATGTCTCCCACCACCCCCACCCCCCTGCCACCATGGGCAGCCTCCACCAGGCCCCCACCCATGTCTCCCACCCCCCCCACCCCCCAGCAGTGCAGGGGCAGCCTCCACCAGGCCCCCACCCATGTCTCCCACCAACCCCACCCCCCAGCAGTGCAGGGGCACCCTCCACCAGGCCCCCACTCATGTCTCCCACCACCCCCACCCCCCTGCCACCATGGGCAGCCTCCACCAGGCCCCCACCCATGTCTCCCACCACCCCCACCCCCCAGCAGTGCAGGGGCAGCCTCCAGCAGGCCCCCACTCATGTCTCCCACCACCCCCACCCCCCAGCAGTGCAGGGGCAGCCTCCACCAGGCCCCCACCCATGTCTCCCACCACCCCCCCAGCAGTGCAGGGGCACCCTCCACCAGGCCCCCACTCGTGTCTCCCACCACCCCCACCCCCCAGCAGTGCAGGGGCACCCTCCACCAGGCCCCCACTCATGTCTTCCACCACCCCCACCCCCCAGCAGTGCAGGGGCACCCTCCACCAGGCCCCCACTCATGTCTACCACCACCCCCACCCCCCAGCAGTGCAGGGTCACCCTCCACCAGGCCCCCACTCATGTCTCCCACGACCCACACCCCCCAGCCACCATGGGCAGCCCCCACCAGGCCCCCAATCATGTCTCCCACCACCCCCACCCCCCAGCAGTGCAGGGGCACCCTCCACCAGGCCCCCACTCATGTCTCCCACCACCCCCACCCCCCAGCAGTGCAGGGGCAACCTCCACCAGGTCCCCACCCATGTCTCCCACCACCCCCACCCCCCAGCAGTGCAGGGGCACCCTCCACCAGGCCCCCACTCATGTCTCCCACCACCCCCACCCACCAGCAGTGCAGGGGCACCCTCCACCAGGCCCCCACTCATGTCTCCCACCACCCCCACCCCCCATCAGTGCAGGGGCACCCTCCACCAGGCCCCCACTCATGTCTCCCACCACCCCCACCCCCCTGCCACCATGGGCAGCCTCCACCAGGCCCCCACCCATGTCTCCCACCACCCCCACCCCCCAGCAGTGCAGGGGCAGCCTCCACCAGGCCCCCACCCATGTCTCCCACCACCCCCACCCCCCAGCAGTGCAGGGGCACCCTCCACCAGGCCCCCACTCATGTCTCCCACCACCTCCACCGCCCTGCCACCATGGGCAGCCTCCACCAGGCCCCCACCCATGTCTCCCACCACCCCCACCTACCAGCAGTGCAGGGGCAGCCTCCACCAGGCCCCCACTCATGTCTCCCACCACCCCCACCCCCCAGCAGTGCAGGGGCAGCCTCCACCAGGCACCCACCCATGTCTCCCACCACCCCCACCCCCCAGCACTGCAGGGGCAGCCTCCACCAGGCCCCCACCCATGTCTCCCACCACCCCCACCCCCCAGCAGTGCAGGGGCACCCTCCACCAGGCCCCCACTCATGTCTCCCACCACCCCCACCCCCCTGCCACCATGGGCAGCCTCCACCAGGCCCCCACCCATGTCTCCCACCACCTCCACCCCCCAGCAGTGCAGGGGCACCCTCCACCAGGCCCCCACTCATGTCTCCCACCACCCCCACCCCCCTGCCACCATGGGCAGCCTCCACCAGGCCCCCACCCATGTCTCCCACCACCCCCACCCCCAGCAGTGCAGGGGCACCCTCCACCAGGCCCCCACTCATGTCTTCCACCCCCCCACCCCCCTGCCACCATGGCCACCCTCCACCAGGCCCCCAATCATGTCCCCCTGCACTCCCACCCCCCAGCATCCAGGGTCACCCTCCACCAGGCCCCCACTCATGTCTCCCACCACCCCCACCCCCCAGCAGTGCAGGGGCAGCCTCCACCAGGACCCCACCCATGTCTCCCACCACCCCCACCCCCCAGCAGTGCAGGGGCACCCTCCACCAGGCCCCCACTCATGTCTCCCACCACCCCCACCCCCATGCCACCATGGGCACCCTCCACCGGGCCCCCACCCATGTCTCCCACCACCCCCACCCCCCAGCAGTGCAGGGGCACCCTCCACCAGGCCCCCACACATGTCTCCCACCACCCCCACCCCCCTGCCACCATGGGCAGCCTCCACCAGGCCCCCAACCATGTCTCCCACCACCCCCACCCCCCAGCAGTGCAGGGGCAACCTCCACCAGGCCCCCACCCATGTCTCCCACCACCCCCACCCCCCAGCAGTGCAGGGGCAGCCTCCACCAGGCCCCCACCCATGTCTCCCACCGCCCCCACCCCCCAGCAGTGCAGGGGCACCCTCCACCAGGCCCCCACTCATGTCTCCCACCACCCCCACCCCCCTGCCACCATGGGCAGCCTCCACCAGGCCCCCACCCATGTCTCCCACCACCCCCACCCCCCAGCAGTGCAGGGGCAGCCTCCACCAGGCCCCCACCCATGTCTCCCACCACCCCCACCCCCCAGCAGTGCAGGGGCCCCCTCCACCAGGCCCCCACTCATGTCTCCCACCACCCCCACCCCCTGCCACCATGGGCAGCCTCCACCAGGCTCCCACCCATGTCTCCCACCACCCCCACCCCCCAGCAGTGCAGGGGCAGCCTCCAGCAGGCCCCCACTCATGTCTCCCACCACCCCCACCCCCCAGCAGTGCAGGGGCAGCCTCCACCAGGACCCCACCCATGTCTCCCACCACCCCCACCCCCAGCAGTGCAGGGGCACCCTCCACCAGGCCCCCACTCATGTCTTCCACCACCCCCACCCCCAGCAGTGCAGGGGCACCCTCCACCAGGCCCCCACTCATGTCTACCACCACCCCCACCCCCCAGCAGTGCAGGGTCACCCTCCACCAGGCCCCCACTCATGTCTCCCACCACCCCCACCCCCCAGCCACCATGGGCAGCCCCCATCAGGCCCCCACTCATGTCTCCCACCACCCCCACCCCCCAGCAGTGCAGGGGCAACCTCCACCAGGCCCCCACCCATGTCTCCCACCACCCCCACCCCCCAGCAGTGCAGGGGCACCCTCCACCAGGCCCCCACTGATGTCTCCCACCACCCCCACCCCCCAGCAGTGCAGGGGCACCCTCCACCAGGCTCCCACTCATGTCTCCCACCACCCTCACCCCCCAGCAGTGCAGGGGCACCCTCCACCACGCCCCCACTCATGTCTCCCACCCCCCCCACCCCCCTGCCACCATGGGCAGCCTCCACCAGGCCCCCACCCATGTCTCCCACCACCCCCACCCCCCAGCAGTGCAGGGGCAGCCTCCACCAGGCCCCCACCCATGTCTCCCACCACCCCCACCCCCCAGCAGTGCAGGGGCACCCTCCACCAGGCCCCCACTCATGTCTCCCACCACCCCTACCCCCCTGCCACCATGGGCAGCCTCCACCAGGCCCCCACCCATGTCTCCCACCACCCCCACCCCCCAGCAGTGCAGGGGCAGCCTCCACCAGGCCCCCACTCATGTCTCCCACCACCCCCACCCCCCAGCAGTGCAGGGGCAGCCTCCACCAGGCACCCACCCATGTCTCCCACCACCCCCACCCCCCAGCAGTGCAGGGGCAGCCTCCACCAGGCCCCCACCCATGTCTCCCACCACCCCCACCCCCCAGCAGTGCAGGGGCACCTTCCACCAGGCCCCCACTCATGTCTCCCACCACCCCCACCCCCCTGCCACCATGGGCAGCCTCCACCAGGCCCCCACCCATGTCTCCAACCACCCCCACCCCCCAGTAGTGCAGGGGCACCCTCCACCAGGCCCCCACTCATGTCTCCCACCACCCCCACCCCCCTGCCACCATGGGCAGCCTCCACCAGGCCCCCATCCATGTCTCCCACCACCCCCACCCCCCAGCAGTGCAGGGGCACCCTCCACCAGGCCCCCACTCATGTCTTCCACCACCCCCACCCCCCTGCCACCATGGCCACCCTCCACCAGGCCCCCACTCATGTCCCCCTGCACCCCCACCCCCCAGCATCCAGGGTCACCCTCCACCAGGCCCCCACTCATGTCTCCCACCACCCCCACCCCCCAGCAGTGCAGGGGCAGCCTCCACCAGGCCCCCACCCATGTCTCCCACCACCCCCACCCCCCAGCAGTGCAGGGGCAGCCTCCACCAGGCCCCCACTCATGTCTCCCACCACCCCCACACCCCAGCAGTGCAGGGGCAGCCTCCAGCAGGCCCTCACTCATGTCTCCCACCACCCCACCCCCCAGCAGTGCAGGGGCAGCCTTCACCAGGCCCCCACTCATGTCTCCCACCACCCCCACCCCCCAGCAGTGCAGGGGCACCCTCCACCAGGCCCCCACTCATGTCTCCCACCACCCCCACCCCCCAGCAGTGCAGGGGCACCCTCCACCAGGCCCCCACCCATGTCTCCCACCACCCCCACCCCCCAGCAGTGCAGGGGCAGCCTCCACCAGGCCCCCACTCATGTCTCCCACCACCCCCACACCCCAGCAGTGCAGGGGCAGCCTCCAGCAGGCCCCCACTCATGTCTCCCACCACCCCACCCCCAGCAGTGCAGGGGCAGCCTCCACCAGGCCCCCACTCATGTCTCCCACCGCCCCCACCCCCCAGCAGTGCAGGGGCACCCTCCACCAGGCCCCCACTCATGTCTCCCACCACCCCCACCCCCCAGCAGTGCAGGGGCACCCTCCACCAGGCCCCCACTCATGTCTCCCACCACCCCCACCCCCCTGCCACCATGGGCAGCCTCCACCAGGCCCCCACCCATGTCTCCCACCACCCCCACCCCCCAGCAGTGCAGGGGCAGCCTCCACCAGGCCCCCACCCATGTCTCCCACCACCCCCACCCCCCAGCAGTGCAGGGGCACCCTCCACCAGGCCCCCACTCATGTCTCCCACCACCCCCACCCCCCTGCCACCATGGGCAGCCTCCACCAGGCCCCCACCCATGTCTCCAACCACCCCCACCCCCCAGTAGTGCTGGGGCACCCTCCACCAGGCCCCCACTCATGTCTCCCACCACCCCCACCCCCCTGCCACCATGGGCAGCCTCCACCAGGCCCCCATCCATGTCTCCCACCACCCCCACCCCCCAGCAGTGCAGGGGCACCCTCCACCAGGCCCCCACTCATGTCTTCCACCACCCCCACCCCCCTGCCACCATGGCCACCCTCCACCAGGCCCCCACTCATGTCCCCCTGCACCCCCACCCCCCAGCATCCAGGGTCACCCTCCACCAGGCCCCCACTCATGTCTCCCACCACCCCCACCCCCCAGCAGTGCAGGGGCAGCCTCCACCAGGCCCCCACCCATGTCTCCCACCACCCCCACCCCCCAGCAGTGCAGGGGCAGCCTCCACCAGGCCCCCACTCATGTCTCCCACCACCCCCACACCCCAGCAGTGCAGGGGCAGCCTCCAGCAGGCCCTCACTCATGTCTCCCACCACCCCACCCCCCAGCAGTGCAGGGGCAGCCTTCACCAGGCCCCCACTCATGTCTCCCACCACCCCCACCCCCCAGCAGTGCAGGGGCACCCTCCACCAGGCCCCCACTCATGTCTCCCACCACCCCCACCCCCCAGCAGTGCAGGGGCACCCTCCACCAGGCCCCCACCCATGTCTCCCACCACCCCCACCCCCCAGCAGTGCAGGGGCAGCCTCCACCAGGCCCCCACTCATGTCTCCCACCACCCCCACACCCCAGCAGTGCAGGGGCAGCCTCCAGCAGGCCCCCACTCATGTCTCCCACCACCCCACCCCCCAGCAGTGCAGGGGCAGCCTCCACCAGGCCCCCACTCATGTCTCCCACCGCCCCCACCCCCCAACAGTGCAGGGGCACCCTCCACCAGGCCCCCACTCATGTCTCCCACCACCCCCACCCCCCAGCAGTGCAGGGGCACCCTCCACCAGGCCCCCACTCATGTCTCCCACCACCCCCACCCCCCTGCCACCATGGGCAGCCTCCACCAGGCCCCCACCCATGTCTCCCACCACCCCCACCCCCCAGCAGTGCAGGGGCAGCCTCCACCAGGCCCCCACCCATGTCTCCCACCACCCCCACCCCCCAGCAGTGCAGGGGCACCCTCCACCAGGCCCCCACTCATGTCTCCCACCACCCCCACCCCCCTGCCACCATGGGCAGCCTCCACCAGGCCCCCATCCATGTCTCCCACCACCGCCCCCCAGCAGTGCAGGGGCAGCCTCCACCAGGCCCCCACTCATGTCTCCCACCACCCCCACCCCCCAGCAGTGCAGGGGCAGCCTCCAGCAGGCCCCCACTCATGTCTCCCACCACCCCCACCCCCAGCAGTGCAGGGGCAGCCTCCACCAGGCCCCCACTCATGTCTCCCACCACCCCCACCCCCCAGCAGTGCAGGGGCACCCTCCACCAGGCCCCCACTCATGTCTCCCACCACCCCCACCCCCCAGCAGTGCAGGGGCACCCTCCACCAGACCCCCACTCATGTCTCCCACCACCCCCACCCCCCTGCCACCATGGGCAGCCTCCACCAGGCCCCCACCCATGTCTCCCACCACCCCCAGCCCCCAGCAGTGCAGGGGCACCCTCCACCAGGCCCCCACTCATGTCTACCACCACCCCCACCCCCCTGCCACCATGGGCAGCCTCCACCAGGCCCCCACTCATGTCTACCACCACCCCCACCCCCCAGCAGTGCAGGGGCAGCCTCCACCAGGCCCCCACCCACGTCTCCCACCACCCCCACCCCCCAGCAGTGCAGGGGCAGCCTCCACCAGGCCCCCACCCATGTCTCCCACCACCCCACCCCCCAGCAGTGCAGGGGCACCCTCCACCAGGCCCCCACTCATGTCTCCCACCACCCCCACCCCCCTGCCACCATGGCCACCCTCCACCAGGCCCCCACTCATGTCCCCCTGCACCCCCACCCCCCAGCAGTGCAGGGGCAGCCTCCACCAGGCCCCCACTCATGTCTCCCACCACCCCCACCCCCCAGCAGTGCAGGGGCAGCCTCCACCAGGCCCCCACCCATGTCTCCCACCACCCCCACCCCCAGCAGTGCAGGGGCACCCTCCACCAGGCCCCCACTCATGTCTCCCACCACCCCCACCCCCCAGCAGTGCAGGGGCACCCTCCACCAGGCCCCCACACATGTCTCCCACCACCCCCACCCCCTGCCACCATGGGCAGCCTCCACCAGGCTCCCACCCATGTCTCCCACCACCCCCACCCCCCTGCCACCATGGGCAGCCTCCACCAGGCCCCCACCCATGTCTCCCACCACCCCCACCCCCCAGCAGTGCAGGGGCAGCCTCCACCAGGCCCCCACCCATGTCTCCCACCACCCCCACCCCCCAGCAGTGCAGGGGCACCCTCCACCAGGCCCCCACTCATGTCTCCCACCACCCCCACCCCCCTGCCACCATGGGCAGCCTCCACCAGGCTCCCACCCATGTCTCCCACCACCCCCACCCCCCAGCAGTGCAGGGGCAGCCTCCAGCAGGCCCCCACTCATGTCTCCCACCACCCCCACCCCCCAGCAGTGCAGGGGCACCCTCCACCAGGCCCCCACCCATGTCTCCCACCACCCCCACCCCCAGCAGTGCAGGGGCACCCTCCACCAGGCCCCCACTCATGTCTTCCACCACCCCCACCCCCAGCAGTGCAGGGGCACCCTCCACCAGGCCCCCACTCATGTCTACCACCACCCCCACCCCCCAGCAGTGCAGGGTCACCCTCCACCAGGCCCCCACTCATGTCTCCCACCACCCCCACCCCCCAGCCACCATGGGCAGCCCCCACCAGGCCCCCACTCATGTCTCCCACCACCCCACCCCCCAGCAGTGCAGGGGCACCCTCCACCAGGCCCCCACTCATGTCTCCCACCACCCCCACCCCCCAGCAGTGCAGGGGCAACCTCCACCAGGCCCCCACCCATGTCTCCCACCACCCCCACCCCCCAGCAGTGCAGGGGCACCCTCCACCAGGCCCCCACTCATGTCTCCCACCACCCCCACCCCCCAGCAGTGCAGGGGCACCCTCCACCAGGCCCCCACTCATGTCTCCCACCACCCCCACCCCCCAGCAGTGCAGGGGCACCCTCCACCACGCCCCCACTCATGTCTCCCACCACCCCCACCCCCCTGCCACCATGGGCAGCCTCCACCAGGCCCCCACCCATGTCTCCCACCACCCCCACCCCCCAGCAGTGCAGGGGCCGCCTCCACCAGGCCCCCACCCATGTCTCCCACCACCCCCACCCCCCAGCAGTGCAGGGGCACCCTCCACCAGGCCCCCACTCATGTCTCCCACCACCCCCACCCCCCTGCCACCATGGGCAGCCTCCACCAGGCCCCCACCCATGTCTCCCACCACCCCCACCCCCCAGCAGTGCAGGGGCAGCCTCCACCAGGCCCCCCCTCATGTCTCCCACCACCCCCACCCCCAGCAGTGCAGGGGCAGCCTCCACCAGGCCCCCACCCATGTCTCCCACCACCCCCACCCCCAGCAGTGCAGGGGCACCCTCCACCAGGCCCCCACTCATGTCTCCCACCACCCCCACCCCCCTGCCACCATGGGCAGCCTCCACCAGGCCCCCACCCATGTCTCCAACCACCCCCACCCCCCAGTAGTGCAGGGGCACCCTCCACCAGGCCCCCACTCATGTCTCCCACCACCCCCACCCCCCTGCCACCATGGGCAGCCTCCACCAGGCCCCCACCCATGTCTCCCACCACCCCCACCCCCCAGCAGTGCAGGGGCACCCTCCACCAGGCCCCCACTCATGTCTTCCACCACCCCCAGCCCCCTGCCACCATGGCCACCCTCCACCAGGCCCCCACTCATGTTCCCCTGCACCCCCACCCCCCAGCATCCAGGGTCACCCTCCACCAGGCCCCCACTCATGTCTCCCACCACCCCCACCCCCCAGCAGTGCAGGGGCAGCCTCCACCAGGCCCCCACCCATGTCTCCCACCACCCCCACCCCCCAGCAGTGCAGGGGCAGCCTCCACCAGGCCCCCACTCATGTCTCCCACCACCCCCACCCCCCAGCAGTGCAGGGGCAGCCTCCACCAGGCCCCCACTCATGTCTCCCACCACCCCCACCCCCCAACAGTGCAGGGGCACCCTCCACCAGGCCCCCACTCATGTCTCCCACCACCCCCACCCCCCAGCAGTGCAGGGGCACCCTCCACCAGGCCCCCACTCATGTCTCCCACCACCCCCACCCCCCTGCCACCATGGGCAGCCTCCACCAGGCCCCCACCCATGTCTCCCACCACCCCCACCCCCCAGCAGTGCAGGGGCAGCCTCCACCAGGCTCCCATCCATGTCTCCCACCACCCCCACCCCCCACCAGTGCAGGGGCACCCTCCACCAGGCCCCCACTCATGTCTCCCACCACCCCCACCCCCCTGCCACCATGGGCAGCCTCCACCAGGCCCCCATCCATGTCTCCCACCACCCCCTCCCCCCAGCAGTGCAGGTGCAGCCTCCACCAGGCCCCCACTCATGTCTCCCACCACCCCCACCCCCCAGCAGTGCAGGGGCAGCCTCCACCAGGCACCCACCCATGTCACCGACCACCCCCACCCCCCAGCAGTGCAGGGGCACCCTCCACCAGGCCCCCACTCATGTCTCCCACCACCCCCACCCCCCAGCAGTGCAGGGGCACCCTCCACCAGGCCCCCACTCATGTCTACCACCACCCCCACCCCCCTGCCACCATGGGCAGCCTCCACCAGGCCCCCACTCATGTCTACCACCACCCCCACCCCCCAGCAGTGCAGGGGCAGCCTCCACCAGGCCCCCACCCATGTTTCCCACCACCCCCACCCCCCAGCAGTGCAGGGGCACCCTCCACCAGGCCCCCACTCATGTCTCCCACCACCCCCACCCCCCTGCCACCATGGCCACCCTCCACCAGGCCCCCACTCATGTCCCCCTGCACCCCCACCCCCAGCAGTGCAGGGGCAGCCTCCACCAGGCCCCCACTCATGTCTCCCACCACCCCCACCCCCCAGCAGTGCAGGGGCAGCCTCCACCAGGCCCCCACCCATGTCTCCCACCACCCCCACCCCCAGCAGTGCAGGGGCACCCTCCACCAGGCCCCCACTCATGTCTCCCACCACCCCCACCCCCCAGCAGTGCAGGGGCACCCTCCACCAGGCCCCCACTCATGTCTCCCACCACCCCCACCCCCCAGCAGTGCAGGGGCACCCTCCACCAGGCCCCCACTCATGTCTCCCACCACCCCCACCCCCCAGCAGTGCAGGGGCACCCTCCACCAGGCCCCCACTCATGTCTCCCACCACCCCCACCCCCCTGCCACCATGGGCAGCCTCCACCAGGCCCCCACTCATGTCTACCACCACCCCCACCCCCCAGCAGTGCAGGGGCAGCCTCCACCAGGCCCCCACCCATGTTTCCCACCACCCCCACCCCCCAGCAGTGCAGGGGCACCCTCCACCAGGCCCCCACTCATGTCTCCCACCACCCCCACCCCCCTGCCACCATGGCCACCCTCCACCAGGCCCCCACTCATGTCCCCCTGCACCCCCACCCCCAGCAGTGCAGGGGCAGCCTCCACCAGGCCCCCACTCATGTCTCCCACCACCCCCACCCCCCAGCAGTGCAGGGGCAGCCTCCACCAGGCCCCCACCCATGTCTCCCACCACCCCCACCCCCAGCAGTGCAGGGGCACCCTCCACCAGGCCCCCACTCATGTCTCCCACCACCCCCACCCCCCAGCAGTGCAGGGGCACCCTCCACCAGGCCCCCACTCATGTCTCCCACCACCCCCACCCCCCAGCAGTGCAGGGGCACCCTCCACCAGGCCCCCACTCATGTCTCCCACCACCCCCACCCCCCTGCCACCATGGGCAGCCTCCACCAGCCCCCCACCCATGTCTCCCACCACCCCCACCCCCCAGCAGTGCAGAGGCAGCCTCCACCAGGCCCCCACTCATGTCTCCCACCACCCCCACCCCCAGCAGTGCAGGGGCAGCCTCCACCAGGCACCCACCCATGTCTCCCACCACCCCCACCCCCAGCAGTGCAGGGGCACCCTCCACCAGGCCCCCACTCATGTTTCCCACCACCCCCACCCCCCAGCAGTGCAGGGGCACCCTCCACCAGGCCCCCACTCATGTCTACCACCACCCCCACCCCCCTGCCACCATGGGCAGCCCCCACCAGGCCCCCACTCATGTCTCACACCACCCCCAACCCCCAGCAGTGCAGGGGCAGCCTCCACCAGGCCCCCACCCATGTCTCCCACCACCCCCACCCCCCAGCAGTGCAGGGGCACCCTCCACCAGGCCCCCACTCATGTCTCCCACCACCCCCACCCCCCTGCCACCATGGGCAGCCTCCACCAGGCCCCCACCCATGTCTCCCACCACCCCCACCCCCCAGCAGTGCAGGGGCACCATCCACCAGGCCCCCACTCATGCCTACCACCACCCCCACCACCCTGCCACCATGGGCAGCCTCCACCAGGCCCCCACTCATGTCTCCCACCACCCCCACCCCCCAGCAGTGCAGGGGCAGCCTCCACCAGGCCCCCACCCATGTCTCCCACCACCCCCACCCCCTAGCAGTGCAGGGGCACCCTCCACCAGGCCCCCACTCATGTCTCCCACCACCCCCACCCCCCTGCCACCATGGCCACCCTCCACCAGGCCCCCACTCATGTCCCCCTGCACCCCCACCCCCCAGCAGTGCAGGGGCAGCCTCCACCAGGCCCCCACTCATGTCTCCCACCACCCCCACCCCCCAGCAGTGCAGGGGCAGCCTCCACCAGGCCCCCACCCATGTCTCCCACCACCCCCACCCCCAGCAGTGAAGGGGCACCCTCCACCAGGCCCCCACTCATGTCTCCCACCACCCCCACCCCCCAGCAGTGCAGGGGCTCCCTCCACCAGGCCCCCACTCATGTCTCCCACCACCCCCACCCCCCAGCAGTGCAGGGGCACCCTCCACCAGGCCCCCACTCATGTCTCCCACCACCCCCACCCCCCTGCCACCATGGGCAGCCTCCACCAGGCCCCCACCCATGTCTCCCACCACCCCCACCCCCCAGCAGTGCAGGGGCAGCCTCCACCAGGCCCCCACCCATGTCTCCCACCACCCCCACCCCCCAGCAGTGCAGGGGCACCCTCCACCAGGCCCCCACTCATGTCTCCCATCACCCCCACCCCCCTGCCACCATGGGCAGCCTCCACCAGGCCCCCACCCATGTCTCCCACCACCCCCACCCCCCAGCAGTGCAGGGGCAGCCTCCACCAGGCCCCAACTCGTGTCTCCCACCACCCCCACCCCCCAGCAGTGCAGGGGCAGCCTCCACCAGGCACCCACCCATGTCTCCCACCACCCCCACCCCCAGCAGTGCAGGGGCACCCTCCACCAGGCCCCCACTCATGTCTCCCACCACCCCCACCCCCCAGCAGTGCAGGGGCACCCTCCACCAGGCCCCCACTCATGTCTACCACCACCCCCACCCCCCTGCCACCATGGGCAGCCCCCACCAGGCCCCCACTCATGTCTCCCACCACCCCCACCCCCCAGCAGTGCAGGGGCAGCCTCCACCAGGCCCCCACCCATGTCTCCCACCACCCCCACCCCCCAGCAGTGCAGGAGCACCCTCCACCAGGCCCCCACTCATGTCTCCCACCACCCCCACCCCCCTGCCACCATGGGCAGCCTCCACCAGTCCCCCACCCATGTCTCCCACCACCCCCACCCCCCAGCAGTGCAGGGGCAGCCTCCACCAGGCCCCCACTCATGTCTCCCACCACCCCCACCCCCCAGCAGTGCAGGGGCACCCTCCACCAGGCCCCCACTCATGTCTCCCACCACCCCCACCCCCCAGCAGTGCAGGGGCACCCTCCACCAGGCCCCCACCCATGTCTCCCACCACCCCCACCCCCCAGCAGTGCAGGGGCACCCTCCACCAGGCCCCCACTCATGTCTCCCACCACCCCCACCCCCCTGCCACCATGGGCAGCCTCCACCAGGCCCCCACCCATGTCTCCCACCACCCCCACCCCCCAGCAGTGCAGGGGCACCCTCCACCAGGCCCCCACTCATGTCTCCCACCACCCCCACCCCCCTGCCACCATGGGCAGCCTCCACCAGGCCCCCACCCATGTCTCCCACCACCCCCACCCCCCAGCAGTGCAGGGGCAGCCTCCACCAGGCCCCCACCCATGTCTCCCACCACCCCCACCCCCCAGCAGTGCAGGGGCACCCTCCACCAGGCCCCCACTCATTTCTCCTACCACCCCCACCCCCCTGCCACCATGGGCAGCCTCCACCAGGCCCCCACCCATGTCTCCCACCACCCCCACCCCCCAGCAGTGCAGGGGCAGCCTCCAGCAGGCCCCCACTCATGTCTCCCACCACCCCCACCCCCCAGCAGTGCAGGGGCAGCCTCCACCAGGCCCCCACCCATGTCTCCCACCACCCCCACCCCCCAGCAGTGCAGGGGCACCCTCCACCAGGCTCCACTCATGTCTCCCACCACCCCCACCCCCCAGCCACCAGGGGCACCTTCCACCAGGTCCTCACAATCCCCAATCATGTGCGTAATGGTCAGCCTCCACAGCCAAAAAGCCCTACCAAGTAACCCATTCTCCCACATGGAAATGGAAATTACATGTTACACCCCCAATGTTCATGAAGCTAATGAACCCATGTCCGTCACACACAATGGTTGCAATTGAATGGGAAAACACCCAACACGACATGCATGAAACCAATGAGATGATACCACACAGTGAAGTATGAAAACAAAATTGTATTGAAAAAAATAAAGAATGCTAAAGAAAGGAAACAAACTACAATGGGAATGAGAAAAAATAAGCTACATGTCCGTATTAAAAAAAAAACTGCAAATCAGAATCCAAAAAAATGTCGTCCAAAGTCAAATGTTAAAAAATCTCTATGCAATAAAGAACTATGTAAAAAACTACCAAGGGTCCATGAGCCCAACTGAACAAAGGAAACCTACTAAAAAACCTAACTAAAAATCAACTATATACAAAAAGTGGAGCAGTGTCCGTCAACTCCAAATCATAATAAGAAACAAAGGAAACCTACAACTAAAGAACTATATACAAAGGCGGCGGGCAAGTCCAGCGGCTCACTCCGTGGTGTCCCGGGCCAGGGCATCATCGAACTCCTGTTCGATGTCCCGGAGGCGGTCCAGTTCAATGGCCCCGAGGGCCGCAGGGACGACGCCGTGTCCTCCTCCAACCCCCTGCGGATTGCCTCGAGGCACTCGGCCCGCCTCAGGGCCCTCCGCATGGAGTTCTCCGCCCTGACCATTGTGAGCCGCGCCTCTTCCGCCCGCCGCCGCTACGCACCTATGGCGTGGCCCAACCGCTGCCACACGGAAGACACTCTCTGTCCTGGGTCCCCCTGCCCTCCGGCCGATGCCTGCCCCTCCGATGTCGAAAGCCCCGAGCCTTCATGTCTCCCACCATGTTGCTGCTGCTGCTCTGCCTCTGCCCGTGCACTGCCTCTTGCTGCCTGCACATCCTCCGCCGGCTGGGGTGCAGTTGTTGATGTGGCCACCCCTGCTGGACCTCCGACCCCCGACTGTGGCAGGGATGCCTCCTCCACCAGCCTGGCCGCACCGTCAGAGGCAGCTCCACAGGGCACCCAGGTGACTGATGGGTGGGAAGATGGCACAGAGGACGACTGGCGCGTAGGGGGTCCAGTTGAGGAGGGGGTCGGAGCAAGCCCCATCAAACGGGGGAATCCGGCCTGGGTGACCTGTCCCAGCAGGCTGACGTGGTCAACGAGGCATTCGAGATGACGTGCAGTCTCTCCATGAAAAGACTGCAGGTCACCTCGCATGGCCCGTTGACGCAACGCCACACCAGCCAGGACAGGCTCAACCCAGACCTGGATGGCCACGTCCGCAGGCAGAGGAAGGCCAGTTGACGTCAGCTCATCCCCTGCCTGAAAACGGGTCTGGACATAGGCATTCCTGCTGGTGCAAGATGATGCAGGGACAGGATCAGGGACAGGATTGCACACAGGCACCTCCACGGCGGCCTGTGCTGCCTCCTGTCCCTGGTCCTGCACTGCACCACTAGCACCAGCGGGATCCCCACAACCAGACCCCGTCTCTGGTGCTTGCACGGCCTCCTCCTCCACCAAACCCCCCACCAACCTGGATGACTCTGTGCCATCTTCCCCTGTTGGGCCCTGTGGGGTCCCAGCTGCCCCTTCTGCTGCCGAGGAGTCCAACTGCAACCTCCGCCTCTTGGACCTCCCCCTGGCAGCTGCGGCCTGGGACGCGGCACCGGACTCCTCACTCCCCGACGAGATGACAACACGGGAGGGGAGCCAGGCCTTGCGTCTCAGGCTGGCGGTGGGATCCCACAGCACCTTCTCCGCCCTCTTCATCAGTTCACGCTGCAGACAGGGAGAAACAAAACACAGGCATCAGGGCACTGTACAATGGACACATACACACATGACAGTTGCACATGAGTGGCATTGGCAAACCTCAGACATGTCATCACAATCCCCAACACACATATCATTGCAACTCGCACACATGAGCCATACCACAGCCATATCGCAACTGCCAGCACCATCCCTACACATACAACAGCATGAGCAGCCAAAGGGGAGCCAGACATCACATGCAACACAGGAAGTGCACCACACATGTACACACACCACCACACTTGCATGCATGTGTACACCTCTGCCAAGTGTCGCACTGTTCAGACGGGCATCCATGTCACATCTGCCAATCAGGCTTCCACATACCGCTGTCACATGCATCCATGTTGCATCACATGCACATGTACACAGTGCTCATACATGCAGCCGAAAACAACATACATGCGTGACATCACGGACATGTCTACTTACATACACATTCATCCAAACATGTGTGCACGCACAACTGCATTTGCCATGCAAGCCTACACGCACAAGCACCATCCATGTCTCACACATTACAGCCCTCGCATGTGTCAGCCCCACGGCCCTGTACACCCCCACCCATACTCGACCCCATACAAACAGATGTGCAACCTGCACAAGACCGAATAATCACCACACGCACTGCTCACAATCAGGATGCATGTACACTCACCGCTCGACTTCAGACGGGTCTGCTTCTCTAGGACCTGGACGTGGAGCGCTGGGGATATGCGTTCCAGGACCCCCATCTGTTCTTCCGACAAGTGGCTCCGGCGCCCCTTGGCATCCGCTGCCTTCAAGAGGCGCCGGGCCTTGTTCAGGGTCCTGGACCTGAAGTCCTCCCAGCGCTTCCTGACATGTTGTAAGTCCCGGACACTTACACACGCAAGTACGTCAGCGCACCTGTATCCCGGGGTGCGCTGGAATTGCCACACGCTATTGGACCGGGTACTGGATTTCATGGGTGCGCGGGTCACACGCTCACCTACAACACGCGCAACGCATTAATTTGCGCGCTAACAAAATAACAAGCTCAGACCCAGGATGAACATGCCGTTCCTATCAGCAGTGGGCGTGGCCTACCAAAGGAGGAGGAGGAGCATAGTCAGGGCCAGAATATTCACACCCAGAACCAGCCTTTTCGGGATGCCTGATGACCAGGTGCATGGGAGGTACAGGTTTCCACCACACATTATACTGGACCTGGTGAGTGAGTGGGAGGATGACCTCACATCACCCACCCTGTGCTCCCAAGCACTCAGCCCCCTGGAGAAGGTCCTCAATGTACTGCACTTCTTAGCCACTGGATCATTTCAGCGGACAAGTGCCATTGTGGGTGGTGTATCACAGGCCACCCAGTCACGCTGCCTACACCAGGTCTTGAACATCATCACTACACGCCCATCAGTCCACAGGCACATATACCTGCCCAGAACACCTGCAGAAAGGCATGCTGCCGCCCTGGATTTTTACGCTGTGGCACGATTCCCCAAAGTGCTAGGTGCCATCGACTGCACCCATGTGGCTCTACGTCCCCCCAGGGCATCTGAGCACATCTATAGGAACCGCAAGCACTGGCATTCCATCAACGTGCAGGTAGTATGTAATGCCAAGGGAATCATCACCTCAGTATATGCCAACTATCCCGGGTCAACCCACGACAGCTTCATTTACCGAATGTCCACCCTAAGCCGGGACCTAGAAGCTGGCCGGCATGGCGATACATGGCTGCTTGGTGAGTATGAATGCCACTGCACATGCATGCATGTCAGATACTGAGCAAGGTCACAACCCCACCAATGATACCAATCACCACCTCCACAGGGGACAGTGCCTACCCTCTCAGCCCCCACATGATGACGCCAATTCGGAACCCCACCACGCCACCCCAGGTAAGATATAACACAGCCCACATTACAACCCGGGGCATAGTGGAGCGCACATTCGGAGTGCTCAAGTCACGCTTTCGCTCCCTTGACCGTTCTGGCGGGCAGCTGTTGTACGCTCCCCCGGTATTGTGCAGGATCATAGTGGCAGCATGTGTCCTGCACAATGTTGCAAAATGCCGGGGCCTGGCCGTGGACATGGTGGTAGCCCCACATCCCCAACCACATGCACAGCCGCTGCGCATGGGAGGGGAAAGAGCACGGGGGGAGGCAGCCCGTACACAGCTAGTGGCTAATTACTTCACATAGGAATCACACCCCTGTGGAGTGCACACTGCCCTGGCACATTCCATCTGGCAATCAATGATGACTCAACCTGACACTGATCCTGAATGTCTGGAGAATGAACCGTGAAAACCATATCAGCCTGAGATTGTTCACCTGGAAGTGTCACAATGTGTGCATCCCTACCCACACAGACACCACCACTGCAGTTTTGTGAAGTAACACATTCAAGCAGCTCAAATGAATACCCACTTGCAAAATGCAACAAGAGGACAGTGCCATGTCAGCCAACCCATCCCCAGCACCGCCACACGACACACCGTGCCATGTCATGCTATTTGCAGGTAAACAAAGTAATCCCCACAACATGACACTAGTGTCACAATGTAGAGTGTCCCTAATTGAAACTTGCAACACCTGAAATGCTCACAGTAATGCAGGAACAACAACAAACTTGAGCAGGTACTACCATTAACATGACATCACAAATGTTATATATTAGTAGTCTCACCACCTGGAAATGCCTGCACTCCCACCACTACCAACTGTGCAGTGTTGGCGTCATGTAGAGTTGTAGGTGCACTGCTGCCAACATGGACCCCATCTCCAGACTAGAGGGCCTTGTTTAGACATGAGGAAGGGACCTGCAAATTGGGAGGTAGACACAGATGATGAGTTACACATCAATGCAACATGCAGTGTACAACACAACAGCAATATGCACTAGGAATGTATACACAGTATTGACTAGACTACCCACACATGTAGTGGGAGTCCAATGTCACCATGTACGTCAATGTCACTTGGGTACACCCTTTGCAAGCCCATGGAAACGGGAAGCAGGAGGGGTGTGTGTGACTCAAACCCAAGCATCTGAACCAAATACATGACAAGCCTGCATGTGCCCAGCCACAATGCTGCGTATGCCCACGGGAACCACGGAAGCCAACAAATTGTCCCAAAAAAATTGGGAAAAATTATTTAGAAATAAAAAATAAAAATAAAAATAAAAATCAAAAATAAAAAGCAAAAATAAAAATCAAAAATAAAAATAAAAATCAAAAATGGCCATTGATGGGCCCGGGGGGGTTTGGGAGGCCACCCAGGAGGTCCGAGGACAGGGTGCACACCAAAACCCACCTGTGTGGGTCCTGGGAAAAAAAACACCTCCATGGGCTCATGGCCCACACGGCTACCCTATTGTGGGAGTATCACTGCTGTCGCTATTATCACCCTGTGCAGCTGCATCCGGAGGTGGTTGCACTATGGGAGGCAGCCCACGCAACGCCCTAGTCTGCTCCTCCATGGCTGCAAGCATGCGGGTGTGGTAGGTCTGGTTCTGGAGGATGAGTGTGCGGAGGTCCCCATGCAACAACTCACGGGATGCCCGGACCTCCGCCCTCGTTGCCTGCATCTCAGCTGAGAGCGTACGGGTGAGACGCTCCAGCTGCTGTTCTGTCCTTTGGTGTGTTGAAGCCTCAAGCTCAACAAGAGTCGTCCTGAGGTGAAGGAGCTCCTGCCTCAGGGCTTCCCTGTGGGCCTGGGACTCAATGGAGATGGCCTCCTGCAGAGTCGCCAGTGCCGCCCGCCTGTCCCTGTTGGACCCCAACATGTCCTCCCTGTGTGACTGGGAGATGGAGTCGGTTGCCTGCTTTCGTCGCTCCATCAGCCTTTCAGGGGGGACAATGGAAGTGGCCACCCTATCCATGGCCTGAGCCATCATCTCGGATGATGCTGCCTGTTGTGTTGCCATACCGTAAATGGATTGCTCCCATGCGGTATTGCCAGTTGGCGTACGGCCACCACGTCGGCGGGCACCACACCTGTCTGGGGCAAGGCGAACTGCGCCTTGCTGTGCCGGCACTGCCTGAGGCTGCAGGACTACATTCCCCCTCTGATCTGCTGGCCCAGGAACAGGATCAGATGTCGCGGAGTGTGACCCTGCATCCGTAACCACCAAAGGCGTAGCTGCCAACACTGACATCCCCATTGAGGGTTCTGACCCTGGTGCAGGTGGGTGGGACAGAACAGAATCCCTCCCTGGAACACTCACCTGCGACGGCACGTAGGTCTCATCCGAATCAACACCTGAGTACAGCTCGGGGGAGGTGCAGCCAGAGACACCCCTTGAGAGCACGACCTGCAGCACTTGTGGGTTCTCACCCACCACCACACCACGTCCCTCACTGGTGGTTGGTCGGCCCTCGGACCCCTCCTGGGTCTGCACCATCTCCACAACCCCAGCAGTATCAGGTGCGTCTTCCCCTGCAAAGACATAAAAACAAAGAAATGGAAACAGGCATTAGCACCATGGCACACAATGAGGGCTGAGAAGCAAGAGAACCAGTACTTGATTGACACATGTCCCACATGACTAAAACCCTCCCATGCATGCACCCTCACTGCATATGAAGGGCAGGCAAATGGCACACACTGATGACACCAAGATGGAAGATGAACACATTTTCTGCATGCTGCCTGGCAGTGCCATCACACATTGGCCTGTGATTGCCAGGTGAAACACACATGCCATCACACAGATGGCATGTACCATTGCTATTGAGTGAAGATGGAGAGGAGGGCAGCACCTATTCATTCAGTCCAGTTCCCGCATGTAATAGCTTTTCAAATTCTAACAGGTCAGAATTTTCACCTGGAGCTGCCAGTCTGAAATGGTCCAATTGCACAGGGACATGTGTGAACAAATGACATCCAGGTAACAAAGTCACTCCACTTTACCATAGCCATGTCAGACATGTGACTAGTGGACTGCGACATGCCTAGTAAAGGTGGTGGAATGCAAACAATCTGACTGAATGAACAGTGAAAAATAAGCAACAATGTTGTGGCAAGGTGACACTTCAAGGGCAACTGGCGTGCTGTTGGGCTAGATGTCTACTGTTGGCAGAAGGGATACTGCTATGGCCAAATGCAGCTGCGCAGGATGTATTGCATGAAGCACATGGCTGACCCATACGACTCAGGCGCACACACTCTCACCTGGCACACAAACAGAAGCCCTCACACACACACCATGCACATGGATGACACACACATGCATGTGCACTCACCGGACAATGCCTCGTAATCAGCCACGCCTTGGATCTGTTCCTCCGTGACGTAGGTCCCAGCGACTGACTCATATGGAGTGAGTTCCATGTCTACTACTGGAGACCCACCTCCAGTCACTAGAGTTGCGGCATGACTTGAGGCCAGCTTACTCTTTGCCCTGCGCTTTAGGTCATTCCAGCGCTTATAGCAATATTTGGCTGTGCGCCTCACGATTCCAAGGGCACTTACGATGTCCGCAACGGTCTGCCAGTGTGCCTGGCGTTGTGCAGGTGTGGTCTTGGATCCTGCAACAATGACCATCTCGTTGTCATGTGCGGACACATACTCGACAAGTGCATTCAGTTCGTCATCCGTGAAGCTGGGCTTCCTGGACGGGCCGGACTGTGTAGCCGTGTCTGGGGCATCAGCCTGTGCCGGACGAGCACTCTTCCTCTTCCGCTTGGAAGGTGGTGGTGATCCTGAGTGTCCTGCGCCGCTCTGGACACTAGGGGCAGGAGCCCTGGTGGACTCTGTATCAGGAGTGTGGGATTGCACACTCAGCATGGGAGTTGGTGCAGGCATTGGCTCTAGTGTAATGGTGTCAGGGGGAATGTCAGCAGCATGGACTAGGACCGACACTGTCCTGGCTGGGTGTGTGAGGGCTGGGGTGGATGGAGCCGCAGCTGCCCCTGCAGCCTCTCCGCCCTGCCTACTTGGGGCAGCAGATGACCTTGCTGCCCCAGATGCACGTGGCATGGTGACATCAACGTGCACCAGCGCACGTGTCATAGGCCTGCTGACCTGGAAGTCAGCCATGGAGTCAGCCAGGTCTGGTGCCACAATGGGCTGGTCCAACAAGGGCTGAGCATGGATGGTGTCAGCCACATCAGCCTCAACGGGAGGGGGGGGGGATTATGGGTGCCCTTGACTGGTCCTCCACATATGGTGGGACAGGCTCACCCTGCAAGTAACGACCACGTCCCCTACCGGATCCACCACGGCCACCACTTGTGGCTCTTCCACCTTTGCCACCCTTACGGAATCCTCGCCTCCCAGCCATGGCACTGATGTAAATGTGCGTATGGGAGTGGCTGTAAACTATTGTCCTGGGCAATTGGGGGTCAAAGGGGTTGGGTACCAGATGGTAATTGTACCCTAGTGCTCTTGCAAGGCTGATTGTAACCCCTGGGGAAAGATGAAGGGTCACACTACGCACAGGAGCCCCAAAAAAGGGAGATGACGTGCACGCGACCCCTCCTAGACCACGTGTGCAGAAAGAAAAACCTGCACTACGCTGTGGCACCCAGTAACACAAGAATGAACGTATGCGTGTCACACGCAGCCTAGAATGACCTCTGAAGGGGTAGGCTACACACGGGGCAAGCACAGATGTTAGATACGTGCATGACTCACTGTCTGCCAGGTAAAAGAGCGTGAAAAAGGAGTGCGTTTGGTTGGCAACACCCCCGCCAAAAGAAGATTTGTACGCTGTCTGAGGAGACAGGACAACAGTAGAAGGGAACACTGTTTGAGGGAACAGGCCCAGGTAAACCAGTAAAAGAGAAAAAAGAGAAAAAGCTGTCAGAGGTAACTGGGAATACGAACTTGAAACGCCGTGAAGTAAATCGCGTGTGAAACGACAAGAAGTACAGAATTCACCCACTCGCTCTCCATGAAAAGCACGTACAAGGAAATGGTGTTCTACACGTACCTTTTATACAGGCCCACACGTCCAGCGTCACTTACGCGGCGTGTACGCGCTAGGGCCATTTCCACCAATTACACGCTTTGTCACTTATGCGTGTCCACCAATTACACGCTTTGTCACTTATGCGTGTAGGGCCATTTCCACCAATTACACGCTTTGTCACTTCTGCGTGTAGGGCCATTTCCACCAATCACACGCGATGAGACTCTGACGTGCAGTCTTTCCACGTGTGCTCTGTCATTACGTGCTGTGTGGGAAACACCCGTGCGGGTCACGTCACAGACGCGCTTACGCGCTGAGGGCCTTTGGTCCAATAGAATCGCGTATGCTGGCCACGCGTAAGCACACGGAAGACCACGCTCCTGCCCAGAAGGCCGAACTACTGCCCCCAGAGCCCCGAGCACGCTCCCACCTGCCATCTGCTGCTGCCTGACTGCCTGCTGCCCACGTGCACTGCCATTTGCTGCCTGCACATCAGCCAGGGGTGCTGTTGCTGTGACCACCCCTGCTGGAACCGAAGACTCCCGACTGGAATTCCATCGCTCCACAGCCCAGCCCCAGGACCCAGTTGCCCACCCACTCCTGCCTCTGGGGTTGTCATGTCGGGGCAAACACCATCTGTGACCACTGACAACCCCCGGCCAGAGAGGCAGAGGGGCGCCAGCTTCAGTGCCACCGAAGTTGGTGTCCTGGTGGAGCAAGTCCTGGGGCAGTATGATGCCCTCTTCGGAGGTTCCCGCACCGACAAGGAAGGACGGACTCGGATCTGGACTGACATCGTGACTGCCATCCACGCGGAGGGGGTGGCAGTCCGGGACTTACAACATGTCAGGAAGCGCTGGGAGGACTTCAGGTCCAGGACCCTGAACAAGGCCCGGCGCCATTGAAGGCAGCGGATGCCAAGGGGCGCCGGGGCCACTTGTCGGAAGAACAGATGGGGGTCCTGGAACGCATATCCCCAGCGCTCCACGTCCAGGTCCTAGAGAAGCAGACCCGTCTGGAGTCGAGCGGTGAGTGTACATGCATCCTGATTGTGAGCAGTGCGTGTGGTGATTATTCGGTCTTGTGCAGGTTGCACATCTGTTTGTATGGGGTCGAGTATGGGTGGGGGTGTACAGGGCCGTGGGGCTGACACATGCGAGGGCTGTAATGTGTGAGACATGGATGGTGCTTGTGTGTGTAGGCTTGCATGGCAAATGCAGTTGTGCGTGCACACATGTTTGGATGAATGTGTATGTAAGTAGACATGTCCGTGATGTCACGCATGTATGTTGTTTTCGGCTGCATGTATGAGCACTGTGTACATGTGCATGTGTGTGTATTTGACAAGGGTGCAACAGTGATGCAACATGGATGCATGTGACAGCGGTATGTGGAAGCCTGATTGGCAGATGTGACATGGATGCCCGTCTGAACAGTGCGACACTTGGCAGAGGTGTACACATGCATGCAAGTGTGGTGGTGTGTGTACATGTGTGGTGCACTTCCTGTGTTGCATGTGATGTCTGGCTCCCCTTTGGCTGCTCATGCTGTTGTATGTGTAGGGATGGTGCTGGCAGTTGAGATATGGCTGTGGTATGGCTCATGTGTGCGAGTTGCAATGACATGTGTGTTGGGGATTGTGATGACATGTCTGAGGTTTGCCAATGCCACTCATGTGCAACTGTCATGTGTGCATGTGTCCATTGTACAGTGCCCTGATGCCTGTGTTTTGTTTCTCCCTGTCTGCAGCGTCAACTGATGAAGAGGGCGGAGAAGGTGCTATGGAGCACAGCGGCGGGGATCCCACCGCCAGCCGGAGACGCAAGGCCCGGCTCCCCTCCCGTGTTGTCATCTCGTCGTGGAGTGAGGAGTCCGGTGCCGCATCCCAGGCCGCAGCTGCCGGGGGGAGGTCCAAGAGGCGGAGGTTGCAGTTGGACTCCTCGGCAGCAGAAGGGGCAGCTGGGACCCCACAGGGCCCAACAGGGGAAGATGGCACGGAGTCATCCAGGTTGGTGGGGGGTTTGGTGGAGGAGGAGGCCGTGCAAGCACCAGAGACGGGGTCTGGAGGTGGGGATCCCACTGGTGCTAGTGGTGCAGTGCAGGACCAGGGACAGGAGGCAGCACAGGCCGCCGCGGAGGTGCCTGTGTCTAATCCTGTCCCCGATCCTGTCCCTGCATCATCTTGCACCAGCAGGGATGCCTATGTCCAGACCCGTTTTCAGGCAGGGGATGAGCTGACGTCAACTGGCCTTCCTCTACCTGCGGACGTGGCCATCCACGTCCGGGTTGAGCCTGTCCTGGCTGGTGTGGCGTTGCGTCAACGGGCCATACGAGGTGACCTGCAGTCTTTTCATGGAGAGACTGCACGTCATCTCGAATGGCTCGTTGACCACGTCAGCCTGCTGGGACAGGTCACCCAGGCCGGATTCCTCCGTCTGATGGGGCTTGCTCTGACCCCCTCCTCAACTGGACCCCTTACGCGCCAGTCGTCCTCTGTGCCATCTTCCCACCCATCAGTCACCTGGGTGCCCTGTGGAGCTGCCTCTGACGGTGCGGCCAGGCTGGTGGAGGAGGCATCCCTGCCACAGTCGGTAGTCGGAGGTCCAGCAGGGGTGGCCACATCAACAACTGCACCCCAGCCGGCGGAGGATGTGCAGGCAGCAGGAGGCAGTGCACGGGCAGAGGCAGAGCAGCAGCAGCAACATGGTGGGAGACATGAAGGCTCGGGGCTTTCGACATCGGAGGGGCAGGCATCGGCCAGAGGGCAGGGGGACCCAGGACAGAGAGTGTCTTCCGTGTGGCAGCGGTTGGGCCACGCCATAAGTGCGGAGCGGCGGCGGGCGGAAGAGGCACGGCTCACAATGGTCAGGGCGGAGAACTCCATGCGGAGGGCCCTGAGGCGGGCCGAGTGCCTCGAGGCAATCCGCAGGGGGTTGGAGGAGGACACGGCGTCGTCCCTGCGGACCCTCGGGGCCATGGAACTGGACCGCCTCCGGGACATCGAACAGGAGTTCGATGATGCCCTGGCCCGGGACACCACAGAGTGAGCCGCTGGACTTGCCCGCCGCCTTTGTATATAGTTCTTTAGTTTTAGGTTTCCTTTGTTTCTTATTATGATTTGGAGTCGACGGACACTGCTCCACTTTTTGTATATAGTTGATTTTTAGTTAGGTTTTTTAGTAGGTTTCCTTTGTTCAGTTGGGCTCATGGACCCTTGGTAGTTTTTTACATAGTTCTTTATTGCATAGATATTTACATTTGACTTTGGACGACATTTTTTTGGATTCTGATTTGCAGTATTTTTTTTTAATACGGACACGCAGCTTATTTTTTCTCATTCCCATTGTAGTTTGTTTCCTTTCTTTAGCATTCTTTATTTTTTTCAATACAATTTTGTTTTTATACTTCACTGTGTGGTATCATCTCATTGGTTTCATGCATGTCATGTTGGGTGTTTTCCCATTCAATTGCAACCATTGTGTGTGACGGACATGGGTTCATTAGCTTCATGAACATTGGGGGTGTAACATGTAATTTCCATTTCCATGTGGGTGAATGGGTTACTTGGTAGGGCTTTTTGGCTGTGGAGGCTGACCATTACGCACATGATTGGGGATTGTGAGGACCTGATGGAGGGTGCCCCTGCACTGCTGGGGGGTGGGGGTGGTGTGAGACATGGGTGGGGGCCTGGTGGAGGCTGCCCCTGCACTGCTGGGGGGTGGGGGTGGTGGGAGACATGGGTGGGGGCCTGGTGGAGGCTGCCCCTGCACTGCTGGGGGGTGGGGGTGGTGGGAGACATGAGTGGGGGCCTGGTGGAGGGTGACCCTGGATGCTGGGGGGGTGGGGGTGCAGGGGGACATGAGTGGGGGCCTGGTGGAGGGTGGCCATGGTGGCTGGGGGGTGGGGGTGGTGGGAGACATGAGTGGGGGCCTGGTGGAGGGTGACCCTGGATGCTGGGGGATGGGGGTGCAGGGGGACATGAGTGGGGGCCTGGTGGGGGCTGCCCATGGTGGCAGGGGGGTGGGGGTGGTGGTAGACATGAGTGGGGGCCTGGTGGAGGCTGCCCCTGCACTGCTGGGAGGTGGGGGTGGTGGTAGACATGAGTGGGGGCCTGGTGGAGGGTGCCCCTGCACTGCTGGGGGGTGGTGGTGGTGGGAGACATGGGTGGGGGCCTGGTGGAGGCTGCCCCTGCACTGCTGGGGGTGGGGGTGGTGGGAGACATGAGTGGGGGCCTGGTGGAGGGTGACCCTGCACTGCTGGGGGGTGGGGGTGGTGGGAGACATGAGTGGGGGCCTGGTGGAGGGTGCCCCTGCACTGCTGGGGGTGGGGGTGGTGGGAGACATGAGTGGGGGCCTGGTGGAGGGTGCCCCTGCACTGCTGGGGGGTGGGGGTGGTGGGAGACATGAGTGGGGGCCTGGTGGGGGCTGCCCATGGTGGCAGGGGGTGGGGGTGGTGGTAGACATGAGTGGGGGCCTGGTGGAGGGTGCCCCTGCACTGCTGTGGGGTGGGGGTGGTGGGAGACATGAGTGGGGGCCTGGTGGGGGCTGCCCATGGTGGCTGGGGGGTGGGGGTGGTGGGAGACATGAGTGGGGGCCTGGTGGAGGGTGACCCTGCACTGCTGGGGGGTGGGGGTGGTGGTAGACATGAGTGGGGGCCTCGTGGAGGGTGCCCCTGCACTGCTGGGGGGTGGGGGTGGTGGAAGACATGAGTGGGGGCCTGGTGGAGTGTGCCCCTGCACTGCTGGGGGGTGGGGGTGGTGGGAGACATGAGTGGGGGCCTGGTGGGGGCTGCCCATGGTGTCAGGGGGGTGGGGGTGGTGGTTGACATGAGTGGGGGCCTGGTGGAGGGGGCCCCTGCACTGCTGGGGGGTGGGGGTGGTGGGAGACATGAGTGGGGGCCTGGTGGAGGGTGCCCCTGCACTGCTGGGGGGTGGGGGTGGTGGGAGACATGAGTGGGGGCCTGGTGGAGGGTGCCCCACAATGCTGGGGGGTAGGGGTGCAGGGGTACATGAGTTGGACATGGGTGGGGGCCTGCTGGCAGGTGCCCCACAGTGCTGGGGGGTGGGGGTGGTGGGAGACATGCATTGTTGATCAGTAGTGCAAGGTGACATGTGGGTTGGCTGGGGGGCATGCCCATGGTGGATGGGCTGCCTGCAGGACATGAGCAGGGGTGCAGGGTAGTCCCCCGTGGTGTGGGCTGCCTGCAGGGGCCGTGGAGGTTGTGGAGCGTACACCTGGGAGGACCCACACGGCCAATTCACGTGTAGTACTCCCCAGAACCCCTGAAATACACATTCCCTGCTGAAATCGCGTGTGGAACTTCCCGCGCACCCCTGAAATACACGTACCCTGCTCGCACTGGGACAATCGCGTGTGGAACTTCCCGCGCACCCCTGAAATACACGTACCCTGCTCGCACTGGCACAATTGCATGTGGAACTTCCCGCGCACCCCTGAAATACACGTACCCTGATGAAATCGCGTGTGGAACTTCCCGCGCACCCATGGAATACACGTACCCTGCTCGCACTGGCCCATTCGCGTGTGGAACTTCCCGCGCACCCCTGAAATACACGTACCCTGATGGAATCGCGTGTGGAACTTCCCGCGCACCCATGGAATACACGTACCCTGCTCGCACTGGTCCATTCGCGTGTGGAACTTCCCGCGCACCCCTGAAATACACGTACCCTGCTGAAATCGTGTGTGGAACTTCCCGCGCACCCCTGAAATACACGTACCCTGCTTGCACGGGGCCAGTCGCGTGTGGAACTTCCCGCGCACCCCTGCAATACACGTTCCCCGCTTGGCGTTTGCTGTTTGCCAGCCCGGTGAACTGGTCCAGGGTTAGCGCAGCCCTTTGCGATGATTTAGCGATTTTGATGGCTTTTCCTTGCGCGAGGGCGTTCTTGGGGGCGTTACTGGCGCTGCTGCAGGGTCGCTGCAATTCTCTGCGCCACGGCTGGTTTGGAAGCCTGAAATCCATGAATACGCTGTGCGCGGAAATCGGTTTTAGCGCACGTGCCTGGTGCAGTCAATCGCACGCGGACACTCTGCGCCAGCCGCTTGCGACACTTTTCTGCGAAATTCTATGAATTACCCTGATAATACTTACACAATTATATATTATATTGCATTATACATTAATGAATTGCACCTGAAGAAGGAACATTGAATCCCGAAAGGCGTTGTGCAGACTGAATGCAAAGACTTTTACTGCACACTGGACTGCTGTGGACTAAATTATTTCTATCTGCTTTATTAACAACCACATTATGTCAAATTGAACCCAATTCAATCTTCTTTATTTCCTGTTTTTATGATGGTTGAGCTAGCCCAGTGCTGATAAGAAGAATGTATCCTGAAGAAAGAAACTATGTATACCACCAAGGGCTATGACTAATGATCTTTAGTAGGAAATCCAAACCGACAATATTTAACCCCTACTCGGATAAACTGGGGAACAGATACATCACAGAAAACCTGGAGCACATGGAGAATAGACTGGATCACTACCTGTGTCCATAGAGCTCTATAAACACAGGACCTAATTCTAACACCCTTTGTTTACATAGTGCTTCATGCCCAATTACTTCAACAATATGTCTCATATTTCATGTAAGCAGCTTTAAACTAATGTACAAGCTAAAAAAACCTATTTGGCTAAACATATATAATCTACTTACTATTGTGTAATTGATACTTTGCTCTGATGCTATCATTTAAAACATGAAACGTGAAATGCATACTGCTCTGCAGCGTTTCGGAACAGAAAAAAAAACAATAAAAAAATGTCAATAAAATGGCCACCGGGAAAGGGAAAAGTGCGTTCACTCCCGAAAAAGGATAAAAAAGAAGGTAAGTGAATGTGGGAGGGCGAGGAGGGGATAGTTTCCAGGGGAGGTGTAAGAAAGTAAATACGTACCTGAATTCCCGGCACGGGCCGATGGCAGACTCCAGCCGTGTGGAGGATCGGAGTGGAGATTTCCCCATTTCGAGCCTCCTCATTGGCTATGGGGCTGCCACGCCCCCCGCCGGGAACAAAGGATAGGAATCCCAGCCAAGGGATTCCCTGTCGGGTAAAGCCCTGGTGAGGCCAATCAGAATATTTGTTACATTCTGATTGCCCCTCGCTGGGTAATAATTCAGAATGTTTTTAGATCATAGCCTTTAGAATCAATGGGCTTTTGGTAAGGTTTTCAGCCAATTCCATTTTAAAGGTTTACTGTATTTGGTATAAGGTCTCCTAACTAATGGCTTAACAATGTTGACTTCACTTCTGTGAGTTTATTTTTGCTGGGTGTTGCTAAATGACTACTGGTCTGCAAGCATACAGGGATGAGTAGTAGCTAAACCACCTACTCCACCCCACCCTACTACTAAACCAGAAGTGATCCCAATCTTAAAGATGAAACAAGTACAGTCCGAAAGGTACACCTCCTGTTCCCCTTGTAAAAGTGTAGGCTATAACTTCTGGTGTGCGATCTGATAGGAGTAGCAACCCAAACTGCAAGTATATAAAAGACTTCATAATAAAAGGATGTCTAATTAAGGTTCTAAAAAAAGACTTGTAATAAAAAGATAAAGATGAAAATAACTACCTAAAACACAAGCAAAAACCCAGCCCTGTTAAGAGGCACACAAGCGGTTGCAGAATAGCACCCTGGGTAGATTAGCAGGGGTGTTCAGGCTCTCAATTTTCAAAAATGTCATGTTCAAGAAGGGGAGTCTAAAGTTCGATATGGTCCATAAAGTGGATGAGGGGGACAGGGTCTCCTCACAGTACCTTCATTATTTGTTTTGGATGGTCAACAGCATCAAGCTTGCATTCTACATGCTTATCTGCAGTGAAGCTGGTGTTGGACGGGCAGGTTCATTGATCCAGCGGCCAGGCAGCATTGAGTCGGCACAGCATTATGCTGTGTAGAGTCTGTGAGTAACATCATTTCTTCCAGAGGTTTGTGTTTGTTGGGATGCACGTTCAATGTCCCAACGTGGGAAAGAGGTTTACGTTGTGCAAGTTGTGTTAGACCAATGGTGCAGCTAGGTTAAATGCGATGTTGCAATTTAGTGAGTGTTCAATGTAATTAAAGGAACTGGGATAATTGTTAGTTGTGTTTAGTTCTGGATACATTTTAGATTTGCATCATGTAAAAACATAATCAGAAGACGTGTGGGGACAATGTTATTGTGAAATTTACAATATGTAATGCCTATGGGGGGAAGCGAGGAGCTTTGCGCATGAAATAATAAAAGTACACTGAAGGGCACACCACTGTGAGGGGATGTAGTAGTTTTGAAATTTGTATATGTGGGACTCGGCAATGGCTCATATTGAAGGCATGTTTTGGGATATGATGAAAGTTGGGGATTTTTGCAAGTTATATGGCAATATCACAGTTCTCTCATAGCTGGAGTTTGTGTAGGCCGCAAAGTCTTTGGCTTATGGTGATGAACTTTGCTTGGCCTGAAGAGCTGGGTGACCAGTACATGGACTGCATTTAGGCAGATGTTGGTAGCATTAAGTGGTCACTTGAGGTGAGGACAAAATTAAGTGCCATTAAGTAGTGGGTTTATGACTAGATGGGTTTGTGGATAAAAGGAATAATCTTCATGGGAGCACGGAGCCTTGTTGTTATATCCAACCAAATGTTTGGTCAAATTGGGGTTAGTTAATAAAACACATGGAAGGGGTGCTGGAGGGCAGCATTTGCCGGTGTATTATGGGCTTCGTTTCGGCTCTCGGGAAGGTTAGCAAGATGTGTGCTGGGGACTATATGATCTGAAACGATAGTCGCAAATAAGGTGACATCAAGGAAACTCTGGGACAATAAGATGTTTATTTGTTGATCAAAAGAATGATTATTTGTTTTTCTCCCTTCAGTTGTTTTGAAGCATTCTAACATCCTTGCACATCATACATGGGGCTAAAGTTTCTCTGAGAAATGGAACAAGTACACTGTTCTGAGTAAATAAACTGATTATGTTTCAAGATGTTACAGACCACATGAAAAGGGAATTGTGCTTAGTAACATGAATCCAATGGGATAAGAGAATGTAAGGGATAATTAGATTTTATGTATAGGTTTAGCCAAGGGGGATCATGGGATGACGTTGTAACTATAATGTGTAATTATGCGAATCATGTAATTCTGTTTATGCAAGCTGTATGTTTTTTGAGCCGGTCAAGGAATTGTTCGTTTTCAACTTCACATAGCTGACTAACCCATTCCAGCCATGTGCATTAAACTTACTGGTTCTGACAAAGTGCAATCATTCTCCTTTGGATCTGTTTTTACATATTGGATTTTCCCATCTAAATTTGGTGACCTGCGACATGATCTCCAGGCCCTCTGAGCTGGGAGGTTTCCTTACCACACACTAGGCTGCGGTTCCTCTCTGCAATAATCAGTTTCTGTGCATATCAAGAATGGCCTGCAAGTGCCATGTTTAGCTGAGCAAGGTGCCCAAGGTGTGGCCCAGATGTGCAGGTCATTTGAACGGACGCCGCTTCAGAGAGCTTTGGTGGATGCATATATTATGTAAGTTCAAGAGCCGAAGGGTGAGAAGTTGTTATTTGGAATTATGGGAATGTGTGCGGTTTAATGGAGTCAGGAGGGACATTGAGGATGATTGGAATCAGCAAGGTAGTTGAGAGTGAATAGGAGAAAGAAAGACAAATTGTGAGTGTAGTAGAAATGCATAGAATTGAGGAATTGTTGTATGTTGTAAGTCCTTTTTTCGATTTTTTCCTGGTTTTTTTTATTTTTGTTAGTCAAAGTAGTGAAAAGAAATCTTTCTGTAGTTGTTGAAAACGCGACATTGTAGTAAAAAGCACTGTACTAGTGACAAAGAAGAGAGAGAGAGATTCCCATAAATCAGGTATACATGGTGTTATAGTACACAGTGTACACCTTTGTACTCGAAGTGAAGGAGATATATTGTTGAGGAATCATGGTAATTGTATTTTTTCTTTTTTGATATTATATTGTCTTTTGTATGAGAGTGTCCATGTGAATTCGTTTTGCGGATGCTGATTGTGGGATGAGCGAGAATGAGGTGAGTGATTATTGAAAGATCTAAAGAATTTGGAGGGAGGAAATGGCTTTTGTTTTGGGATGTTGGTAATTATTTTTGGAATATCCCTGGATTGGCTCAGTGTTTAGGTATTTTTTTTTGGGTATTTGTTAGACAAAGATTGTTTTAGAGTATGGCGACTCCTCTGGATCATATGTGTCAGTCGCATCCAGGAAAATATACTGAAGTACCGCAGAGAGTAGGTCCAGGAGACTTGGGGCAGAATGTTAAAATCTTGGCCCAAAGAAAGTATGCATCATAAGGGTATATTGGAAAACATGTATACTTTCTTTTCAAAAAGGTATAAGGGACAGAAATTGGGAAGAAGGCAGAGCATTCTACAATTATGAAGGTTGTTTGAAATGGCAGGGAAGGCTCTGAGACTCCTACCTCCCCACCACCTTTACGGGTGTTTTCATTTATTTCCCGAAGTGGGATATACTAATCCCCAGTATGAGCCTCCATCATCTCTATCCTCCACCCCAGCAGTTGTGAGGTGGAAACAAACAACACCTCCAATGGCTAGGTTAGCAGAACGATTAAAAACGGAAGCTGAATATAGAATAATTCCTCCAATGACAAGGACAGAGGAATGGTTGAGAATGGAGGTAGAATTTCAAGCGCATAGAACTCTAGAGGAAGCACTGCAGCAGGCGGAGGAAGAGTTGGCACAACTAAGGCTGTGAAGAATAGAGGAGCAGGAAGAAGGCCACAAGCAAGTAGGAGAGACGGGGTTGGATCAGTGGAAGTCAGGACAGTTTTATTTTTTAAAGTAGATTGTGGGGTCATCAAAGATATCAAGGTGGACCTCACAGAGGGAGGTGCTGCTTTAGAAGCAGAACTTGAACCACTTTTACCAGTGCACCATGGTAGTGTAGGCTATTATTCGTTGCGCTCAGAAAGGGTAAGGAATGTAGTGGAGGTAAGCGAAGAGTAAGAAAGGGAAACAGATATAGAGCTGGGAGCACAATCAGAAACAGCCGTTACGGAAATCACACCATAGGTTCTTAGGTCATGCTGTGGTGGTTGTGTAGCAGTAAAGAAGTATAAGGGGAAAACGGGAAAGATCCCAGCAACGGTAAAAGGGTTACAGTTTTCATTAATTCAGAAGGGGTTTGGAGGGGCACATTATGTTCCATGGTCACATATGTTCTGCAATAAGCTAAGGAAATCACTATGCTCACTCACTGCAAGGGCTGAGAAGTGGATTTACACATTAGAAAAATAAACAGCAGGCGTTATGTTGGCCATCTGAGATATGAGAAATGTGTTTACTGCTCTCATTGGAGAAGAGCGGATGAGATTTGGGAAAAAGCTGAGTATCCAGGAGTACAATTAGACACCAATCTTCATGATGGGCCGCCTTTTAAGAATTACAGGGCAAGCATTTTGGCAGCTTTGAGAGCCATGTATCCTGATACACGGACGTGAATTTAAATATAGCAAAGACCATGAAGGTGGATGATGATCCCGCTGTATACATACAGCAGATTCAGGAGATGTGGAGAGCTGAGACAGGGGATACATGGTATATAAATGTGGCCATATCTTATCACATGCTAAAGAAGGGACTTCCCTAGGAGGTAAAAAATGAATTGTATAAAGTCTTGGGGATAGAAGCAAAGGGTTTGTTAGACATGTAAGCACATACAGTGTATCATTGTAAAAGGAGGCAGGAGAAGGAAAAGCAAGCAGTGGAGCAGGCGCAGAGAGCAGAAGAAAAGCTAGTTCAAATGAAACTGGCTAAAATAGGTTTTCGAAGAGGCAATGATCACAAGCCCCACCAAAGGACAGCATGGACAACAGTGATAATTGGAATCGAGTTTGGCACAAGGATGGATGGATGGGTAACTCTCGATTGGAGGGAAATGGGAGGTTTTCCAAGGGGCAGAGGAGGCTTCCCGAGAGGAGGAGGTGCTTTTGGTGTATTTGGAGGTATGAGGCCTATGTTCGGCAGGCTTGTGCAAGGCTAGTTTGGAGGACCTTATGGACTTCAATATTGGTCCTACAGGATGATGGGACATTTGTCACAAGACTGTAGAATTAGACCAGCATATTGTTATGAACCACGTGTCGATCGTAATGGACCAGCAATTAGGTTTGCTGGATATCCCTTGCAACAGATGCAACCTTCGACCATGCCATATGCTCCAGGTTCTGTAAAGCCACAGCAATCTTGGGTAGGACAGAATTCAGAGCCTGATCATGCACAGGCCTATGTGCCACAGTCAGTTGTGCCAGCTCAGGCACCGGTACAGCCATGAGAAATGAATTATTTGCTTCAGGGTACAATCACACATTATACTGGATTGTGCATTTTGGGAGGAAATGCTTTCCCGCTCCTGGGTACAAGCACATAACCAAGGACAGCCCACAGAGAGCTCTGATGTGTCCAGTCCTGTCAGTTACATCTGCTCTGGAAGAAGAACCCCAGGTAGGTGTGACGATAGGTGACCAAACCTTTGCATTCATGGTTGATACAGGGGCAACTAAATAGGTGATAGTACTAGCATTTATAGTAGAGCGCTTAAAGTACAGGTTGATAGATTAGAGTTGCCACAATATTACATATTGTAACTAGTATGCCAGAATGGCACCGTTAGCTTACTGAAGGATCTTACAAATGCAGGAGAGAAAGTTTCTTTGAATCAGTACCAGTCTTTTCAACCTGAGAACGGCTATTTAGGGTCCCTCTTGTTGAAGGAGGGTATGAGAATGGCTATAGAGATTGCTCCGGAGTGAATAGAGGATGTTTTTCTCACACTGTTAACAGCCTTGTTTTGTGCTGCAATCTTGGAAATTTCGAATTATGTGAAAATGTGTGTTGTGTTTGCATATGTGAAAGATGAAAGTGCTTTGATAATGTTAGTCCAAGAACACGATGGGAGAGATAGTCCATGGGGATATTCTTCCTTTGACACATTGAAGGACAATGGCCAGACACTGAGATTCTAGCATTGCTGTCTCTGACAGAGACTGGAACAGGTTTAATAGTGAAGAGCAGTGAAATGAGAAATTAATAGCTTTGCCTTGTTTGAGAAGAGTTTACCGATATATGCAATCCTTGATACTGCGCTTTTTCTTAATTTATTGAGACACATCTGATGCAGACTGATCCAGACTGATCGGGATACAGACTGGCCTGACAACGGAACATCCGTGCTAAGCGATGATGCCGACAGCAGCAAATCTGTGGAATGCCATGAGGCCTTAAAGTCCGAGCAAGATATCCACTCTGCTTTGAGAAGTACACAGATGAACCTGCTGGATGATTTCCAGGCTGACATAGATTTGCCTCTTAGAAATCCCTGTGAATTGAGATGTTTTTTCCTTGCTGTGTTTTCGAAATGGGAAATTTGATCACAAGTCCGTTATGCAATATGTTTGCATGGACGGCGAGAGAAGATGTTGAAATTCATTTGCCTTTGCCCTTGACTGGGAAAGGAGGACGTAGGGGAAGGAGATAATACGTACCAATATGTTTCCCAGTGTTTTAATTGATAGAGAGAAATATTGACCCTTCTTTTGAGCAACATGAGGGTCTGCTGAGATCTGCATTTTTCTGGAATTGTTCAGAAATCACTCTATGCGAGAGTGCCACAATACAATCTGTACCGAGGATAGACAGGAAGAGAATTTCTGGAGTGAGGGAGAGTCAGGAAAGTGTCATTGCGGAATGAGAATTTGTGCGGCACCCACATGAAACCAACAATTTGTTTGCTCCATTTTGCCTGAAGATGCCCGCTTGAATGCAGGAGGGGCAGTGAACAGATTTCAGATTTGAATTTGAATCACATGGATGATCTTACTTCTAGAGCCTATGTCAGTGAGGCTTCTTGATAAACACTGATGAATGTTCACATTCTGGAAACTGGAACCATGTCCATGTTTGGGTTGTGCAGTTGTGAGGAAATAAAAATTGTTGCCACTGGAATGATCAGGTCCATAGGAGACCATTGGTCAGCTAGAGACATATGTTACACTTGGTCACTTGCTAATGACTGTGGGAGTATAACTGTTTCTTGTGTACTAGACACTGTACAATATCAGAGACAACTGTTGCCCATGTCCATATCACATATTACACATTATGAGCACCAGGAGGAGATATATATATCCTTGTATTTGCTATTTAAACAAATTGCTATGCATCATTTAGAGAAATGTTTTCAGGTTATTAGGATGAATGCACCACGTTTTGTCACTATTGCAGTGCTTGCAGTCTCATCAGTTTAGGATGCTGCCTATGTATAGAATGTTAAAGCGTGTTTAGTATCCATGAATGTATCATGGTAGATTGCCAAAGATTTGCCTTGTAGCATATTGCAGATAATATTGCACCATGTTAATGCCTGAGTATTTAGCTACACTACTTGCTTGTTTCTTATCCATGTTTTGACTGACATCTGTTATGTTACTTGAGTGATGTAATTGCCAGATGTCCACACTACTTACTATTCTTAGAATTGATTAGCTCATGATAAAAAGGACTGTTTGTTAGTCTGCATTCATCTATGACAGTTTTGCATGAGCTAATCCATTCATTAATACATTAATCCATTAATCCATTCATTTAGTCATACATGCATCCATTTAGTATGAATTATAGTTTGTTTTGATCATAAATCGATATTTGCTAATAGCCATGTAATTAGGTATATTTAGCTTGTTATTTTGTAGAATGCACATTGTAGTGTGTTTCTAGGTGCTATTGCTATTGTGTTTTTGACCATCATAACCATTTTGATTCATCATTTGACCATCATGAATCTGACTCATGCTGAGCGGAGAGAGAATTGTGTTTGTAGCCGTACACAGTGGAAGCGATGTTTCCATAATAAAATGATTCTTGGCAGACTGTTAGAGAAATAACTTTGCTGTTGCGGAGAAATGCTTGTTTTCGTTCTGCATGAGACTGTCTCGATGTGCGAAGAGACAGGAATGTTCTGTTCTTAGAATAGAATAGAGTACATGTCACATATAGCCATAGTATGCACGTAAACATGGAATGCTTTCTACGCACACACTTGTAAAATTAATGTGTCATTGCTCTGTATAACAGTAGATTGCTGCTCTGTTCTGTAGTTAGGCTATTAGAGAGTTAGCTATACGGAGATTGTCTCACAGCTGGTTGAGAGAGAAGGGAGGCAGTCTCACAGTCTTAGTCTTGGAGGCTGGCTGTGTGGGGGTAGAGCTAGGCTGGAAGGGTTGGTTTGCTAAATGCACTCGTAGCTAGACAGTGCTCTGCTTGTTAGTGATTAGTGACATTTTGTCATGCATTAATAAAGATGCATTTTGTTTTGAAACATCTGATGTCTGTGCCTCTGTGATCCTCTTCTGTTTTGTTTACATAGCATAGCATATCAAGTTTTACAGAAGGAGGTGTCTGCCAAACAATTGTTCGAGGAAGCTGAGTGCATGGGAGAGCTAATCTTTGAAATTGGTTTACCTTGCCAGATAATGATAGAGCAGAGGGAGATACCTGAGACTATGCCTATTTTTAGGACTGCATCGCCATATTTGAAGGAAGTTTTGGAGAAGGTGCCTAACCACCTGTGGACTAGTAATCCACATGATGTGGGGTTATTGGAGAGTATAGGATTGGTACAGATGAAATTGAAACCTGATGCAATATTTCTACATTTGAGACCGTACCCCATGTCCAGTGAGGCAGATGAAGAGATTTGCAATACCATTAAGGTGTTGTGGAAGTAAGGCATAATCCAGCCTTCCATGTACTCATTTAACAAAGCTATATATCCTGTGAAATAGGTGAAAGGATCCCTTTGGAGGATGGTGCAGGATTTTCTTCCTTTGAATAGTATCATTGAGGCTGAGTTCCCGGGGGTGGTGAATCCTGCTATCATTCTCTGTACTGTAATTGATCTGAAGAATACATTTTTCTTGGTTCCCTTGATTCTCAGAACCTTACTGCATTTACCTTTCATGGCCAAAGATTTCAGCACAAAAGATTGCCACAGGGATATTGTGAATCCTGAAGTATTTTTAATTGGCTGGTTCAAATGGATTTGGGTAATTTGCATGTGCTAGTATGGTGATTCAGTATGTGGAGGATTCGCTAGTCTGTAGTACTTCAGAGGAGCAGTGATGAGGAGATTCAATAATGCTTCTCACCCTGCTCATGGAAAAGGGGTACAAGGTAGACAAGGAGCAATTACAGTATTTTCACACAGAGGTAGTATGCCTGGGACAAGGAATGTCACCCACAGGAAGAAAAGTGATGCCTGAGAGAGCAATTCAGAGTACACGACAGCCAGTTACCATAAAACATAATGCAGCAGTTTTTTGGACTCTGTAACTATTGTAAGTATTTTTTGTAGACTAGTGCATGCCATTAGAGTTACTTACCAGGACTCTGGAGCAGCTGCATTATCCATCGCACATTTCTCAATGCCAGATAGCAGTGGACTGGAATGTGCAGGTAAGTAGGTTTATAGCTAACTTTAGAACTTGACATCAGTTTAATATCGGGAATACATTGAAACCATTGCAGGGGACTTCTGTGCCCTTCAGAGAATTCCATATTGATTGTGTGGATATGTTCAACAGGTGTAGTAATTTTAGTTAACTTATTGATGCAGTTTGTCAATTTTCCTGATAGCCTGAAAGTGAAACCTTTGCTCACCCTGATGTAAATTCAGCAGCAAAATCTTTGGTGCATGAGGTATTTCCATTGGGGAATATGTGAGGTCCTGAAATCTGCTAATGGAACTCACTTCTTTAATTAACTATTTGCAGAAATCACTACTTCATTAGGTATAAAGAGCAGGTTGTATTCAGTGTATCATCTGCAGGCCAATGGACTGTGGAACGTATGAATGGATTATTGTAAACTCATTTAGCTAAACAGTGTTTTATTTTGAAAAAAAAGCTGGTTGTAGTGTCTACCCATGGCATTGTTTTATCTTCAAAACCAGCCAGGGAGAGAACACCACTTGTCTCCCCATGATATAGTTACAGGGAGGAGAATACATATACGACTTTCATCAGCACGCATAGCATGAAATGCTCAGAAGTCATCAGAATTTCAAGGAGAGGAGTTCAGGGACTACCTTATTGACTTAACCTGAGCTGTCGGACTTATATCGTCACAGATTATGTCTTGTCATCAACAGCTGGCTACAGCAGAGAGTGTCAATCCAAAGTCTGAATTTCTACACTGGCTGCAAATCTCCCCAAGAGACTTGTTGTTCATTCAAACATTTGTCCAACGTTGGAGTGACCAACACATCTATGGTCCATACCCAGCGGTCCATTCTACTCTGAGTGTGTTAAAGGTGGAGGGCCACAAGTGCTGGTTTCACATGTCTGATGTTCAAAAGGATACCTGCACGGCTCCACCTGCACAATAGCAAGGCATCAGTGGAGAGTAGCCAAACATACCTTAGTTAAGCATTCCCATGGATGTCATGGCTCGTTCCAACTAGGGCATTTGTGTGAATGATAGACAGTCATACTTTTTTGTAAATATTGAAGACGATAGTTCAAATGTATGAGTGATAGGATGTGTATTTGGTTGTATCTCTCTCTTTTCTTTTTTCCCTGTTTAGGTACAACAATGGATAGAAATGTACTTGTTGCTAATATGTTCTCGAATTAGATAATGTCTTATGAAATATCAAGGCCCCAACAAAAAGAGATCTCCAACACAGGATTATTGAAAATTAAGGGCTGGGTTTGGATAGTACTGTGGATGTGCATGGCTTTGCTAGAGATAATATATGGTATAACCACATGAGAAGGGTGGGGAGAGAAAGGTTGGCAGACTCTTGTTATATTAGCTCACTCATCACCCAGGCTTTTGGCATTCCCAGAAAGTTTATCCTGAGCGAAAAGTCACAACAGATAGCACAGTGTTTAGTGGACCTCGCATTATGCAAAGTACGTGGTCAATTTCATGGACAGTCAGTCCAGGCATCCGTTATAGCCATTGATGGAAACGAGTGCATGAAAAAAGAGAAGGAACATGAAAATATGCAATGCCATTTGTGATCACAATTGAAATGAGAAGGATCTGTTTTTTTTCACAAAGTTGATGGGATCAGGGATGATGGTGAGTTGTAGAGTGTGCCGGATGAGGGGGCTCACTGAAGAAGCAGTGGCACAGATTAATGTTCTGAGCCATGGAACTTGCATGTAAAATGTGTTACGTGGCTCAAGAAGCCAGAGAAACCTCTTATGATCCAGTTACTGACATGCTTTTCCTTGTTTTGCAAGGGGGGTGAGTCAGGGATGAATCCAGAGATAATGGGGACTCCAGATAACTATGTGGGGCATTGGGTGGATAGTGGAAGAAATGATGGGTGGCTGTTTTTGCCTTGTACACTGTAGGAATATGCATGGATTGGAAAGAGCATGCAGGAGGTCTGTAGGTTTTGGGTGCCCAGAGAGGATTTTATCAGGGAGAGAGAAGCTAATTTATTAATGAATAACTAAAGGGGGAATTTTGGGATGTACGTTCAATGTCCTTATGCGGGAAAGAGATTTATGTTGTGCACGTTGTACTAGATCTGGGGTGCCGAACAAATGGCCAGCGGACCAAATGCGGACCTCCATCCCACGAAATGCGGCCCACCAAGAGTGTTTACTTTTGTAATGAGATACGGCTCAGTTCAAGCAGTTGGCCGCATTTTGTTACATAAGTAAACAGCTTGACAGGGAACCATTGCTGGGGTCAGGCGATACATGCCCCCTCCTCTGCTTAGAATGGAAAGCAGTCTGAGACACCCCTGGGGGGTGCATACATTATAATGGAGATAAACAGAAGGTCCATAGCCGCCTATTAGCATGAAATGGCAAGCCAGCAGTCAGCCACTTGCTTACAAAGAAGGATTCATTGCTACTCAGCAGGGAGCTGGAACACTGAAGGCCCGCTGAGTAGCAATGAATCTTCTTTGTAAGAAAGAAGCTGACTTGGAGGAACTAGTGTTGAAAAGCAACAAGGTGACACTTCTGTTTTTCGCCAATTAAAGTGAAAGCTTGTAAAACAGCATATGAAGGAATATATTGCTGTGTTATTAGACTGCTGACTGGGAATATTGGGGCAGTTGCTGGTGGGGCCTAGGGTATCCCCAAAGAATAGAATGGAGGTGCTCTTCAAAGTCCTTGTGAACACCTGCTGCTATTTGCTCTTTTTCAAATTACACATCGAATGTGTGGATAAGCATTGTGCTCCTTTCGCAAATCAGCTCCGTTTTCGTTCACTTAGCAGAGGATACAACTTTGACAGTGAGTACAACCATTATAAATGCAGCGCCCCAATGCCTGCAGATGTTGGGCTTCTGAATGCGCACCCCCAGCTATCAGAGCCAGCGATGCCTGGTCCCATTTTGCAGCATAAAACAGGCTTTTTTCCGGTGAGACATTGGAATTAACAAGGTGCTGAAAATGATTGTCCATGAAGATCACAGCATAAATATGCTGCTGTGGGATTAGTGGAACGTGGCAAAGAGGTCACATTTGTTTCTCTTCATTACATTAAATAGAGCATGGGGTTGGGTGACTGTGATAGCAAGGAAAATGCACAGCCTTTATGCAGCTGTGTGGATCATGGTGTTATACCTCTGCTAAACTGTATTATTGCTAACCTGTTCGAGCCAAGTTAATGAAACTTTGGCACATTTTTCAGAGGAACCGTGTGACAAAAGAGTGCATCTGACATCATTCAAAAATTACTAATGGGCTGACTGTAGATCCTGCAAGACCGGCTGGCTCAAAAAAAAACATTGATCGCCAGTATGGCCAGACCTTTGTAATAAATACTATTAATGCGACAGGTTTCAGTGCACTTATTATATATTTTTTGTGCAGGTTCTCAAAGTGAACTAATCTTAAAGCCACTCATGCTGTGATTCCCCTTTTGGATCAGGTAGAACAATTTGGGCTTTGCAACTCATCAGCAGGTTGTGCTTGAGATCGTCAGTTTGGGTTTTATCCCACATGATCCTGACCCTGTCGTGGGTAGCCCTCTACTTCTGTGCTAGAGCATCATGGTGTTGTATGTGTTTAACCTTTTGAGTGGCCACTCCCAAGGCCCAGAAAGCTGGTACTAAAAATAATTGCCTTATGGGCCTCATTGACTTGAGGCAGGTGAGGATAGGATGGTAGCTATGGCCAGTGGTCACTTTTCACAGGCCATGTTCTTCGGGCATGCCCCTTTCCCCACCAAGCCACTCAGTATGGCCATTGGTCCTGGTGAGTTTCTAGGCTGGGAGCATGAGGGATAATGGGGATGGTGTTTTGTGGGGGGTGGGGGAATATGGGCCATAGTGTTTGTTTGGGGATGGGGTCATGGGGCATAGTGTTTGGTTGGGGGTGGGGGTCATGGGGCATAGCGTTTGGTTGGTGGGTCGTGGGGCATAGTGTTTGGTTGGGTTTAATGGGCATAGTGTTTGGGTGGGGTTATGGGACATATTGTTTGTTTGGGGGTGGGGGTCATGGAGCATAGTGTTTGGTTGGGTGGGAGTCATGGGACATAGTGATTGGGTGGTAGGGGTCATGAGCATATTGTTTGGTTGGTGGATCGTGGGGCATAGTGTTTGGTTGGGGTGGGGGTCATGGGGCATAGTGTTTGGTTGGGTTCATGGGGCATAGTGTTTGGTTGGGGTCATGGGGCATAGAGTTTGAATCGGGGTCATGGGGCATAGTGTTTGAATGAGGGTGGGGGCACGGGCGCAGTGTTTGGTTGGGTGGGGGTCATGGGTCATAGTGTTTGATTGAGGGTGGGGGGTCAAGGGGCAAAGTGTTTGGTTGGGGGTGGAGGTCATGGGGCATAGTGTTTGGTTGGGGAGGTGGGGGTCATGGGGCACAGTGTTTGTTTATGGGGCCATGTTGATGGGAGGGGAATAGGGTGAGACCAAGGCTATGCTGTTTGGTGAGGGTTTTGGGGGGTACCAGTGTTATGCAGTTCGGCGGGGGTGAGGGGGAATAGGGAGACCTGGGCCATGCCATTGGTGTGGGTGGGGGAAACAGAGGTGGACCAGGACCATGCTGTTTTATAGGGGGGTAGGGTGGTACCTGTGCTATGTTATTTCCTGGGGGGGAATAGGGGTACCTGAGCCATGCCATTGCTAAGGGTAATAGAGGTTCTCAATTAAAATGTATGGGTCAAAAACAACGTTTGCCATGCCTGCAATGCCCACCCCATGCCCAATTACCCCTTCCGCCACCTCCACACCCTCTCTACCCCCCTCCTTTACTTGTCGGCACACTATAGACAGAATGCAAGGTACATTTGGCCCTGTGGCAAAATAAGTTGTGCATCCCTAGTAACTAGATCAATGGTGCGGCTGGGTTACATGCGATAATGCAATTTACTATGTATTCGGTGTATTTAGAGGAACTAGAATAAGTGTTACTTGTGTTTAGTTCTCGATACATTTTAGATTTACATCATGTGATAACATAATCAGATGTCATGTGGGGTCAATGTTATTGAGCGATGTCTCGGGAGGATAGCTCAGCGGCAACGTGCTCGTCTTGGAAACAAGACGACACAGAGCAACACAGATTCGATCCCCGGGTCGCGTTTAGAAACCTCTGAGTATTAAGCGCGTTATAAATAACCTTTCATATCATGTCATAATGTGTAGTGCCTAGAGGTGGGAAGCGAGGAGCTTTGCACATGCAAGAATAGCAGTAGGCTGAAGGGAACTTCACTGTGAAGGGATGTGGCAGTTTTGAACAATGTATACGTGGGACTCGACAATGGCTCAAATTGAAAGCATGTTTTGGGATATGATGAAAGTAGGTGTTTGTTGCGAGTGATATGGAAATATCGCAGATTGCAGTTCTCTCATAGCTGGTGTTTGTGTAGGCCGCAGTGTCTTTGGTGTATGGTGATGAGCTTTCTTTGGCCTGGAAAGCTGGGTGACCAGGTCAAGGAAGGGGGAAGGAAGCAGACTGCATTTGGGCAGATGTTAATAACATCAAATGGTCACTTAAGGCAAGGACGAAATGAAGTGCCATTAGGTGGTGGGTTTACAACTAGATGGGTTTGTGGATACAAGGGGCCTCATTATGACCCAGGCGCTAAGTGTTTAAAGGCGCCGTAAAAGGCTGCAGTGCCGTTAAACACTTAGCGCCTAATTACGAGGTCCCTTTGCGGGACCCGACCTTAACGGCTGGTTTGACTAGCCGTTAAAGTAGGGACCCGCAAAGGGATCTTGGTGCTAATTACAGTACCGCAATTTGCGGTACCGTAATTAGCGCCTTCCCCATTCCCATTGAGCCCTATGGGGTAAAAATGGGAATGGGGAAGGGCCATGGCGGCATGGAGAATTACCGCCCCACCAACCTCGGAATGGGGTGGTAATTCCCCATTCCGCCATGGCGGACTCTGGCATGGACCATGGTGCTAATAGCACCATGGTTTAGCGCCGGAGTCCTAATGAGGCCCAAGGAATAATCTTCCTGGGAGCATGGAGTCGTGTTGTTAAATCCGGGCAAATGTTGGGTCGAGTTGGAGTTAGTTAATAAAATACATGCAAGGGGTGCTGGAAGGCAGAGTTTGCCAGTATTTGATGGGTTTAGTTTGGACTCTCGGGAAGATAAGTAGAATGGGTGGATTTTGACAAAAGCCTTGCACATCACTTATGGGATTAAAGTTTCTCTGATAAATGGTAAAAGTGAACTTTTCTGAGTTAATAAACTGATTATGTTTCAGGATGTCAGAGACTGCGTGGAAAGGGAATTGTGCTTAATAACATGTATCCAATGTAATTAGAGAATTTAAGGCATAATTAGAGTTTAGGTATAGGGTTAGACAATGGGGATCGTGGGATGATGTTGTAACTAGGAATGTGTAATTATGTAAATCATGTAATGCCGTGTATAAAAGCTGTAAGTGCTTTGGGCCTGGCAAGGAATTGTTCGTTTTCAGTTTCACAAAGCTGACTAACTCCTTCTGGCTGTGTGCATTAAACTCACGTATTCTGAGAAAGTGCATTCACTCTCCTTTTGAGCTAGTTTTTTTCATATTGGATGTTGGAGTTGCCGTTCTACAAGGTGATGGTCAAGTTGAGGTCGATTTGGGTCTAGAGTCGGTTGAGTCCATGCACGGCTCAGGATTCAGCTAGTCGGATGCTTGTACGGCAGTTATCCGATGCTTGAGTTGAGGCTGCAGTGATCTTCACTTTTTCAAGACAGCATCAAGACGGCTTGAAGATACAGTTGTGCTGCTTGAAGGTTGTGGAGTGACCAAAGCAAGACCACAGGTCATGTGCCGACTCAAAATGAGTGGAGTACTTTCAAAAGTGGCCCAAAGATGCAGTGAAAGTGAATCCCCGCTGCTCTGGGACTTCGGGGTGTCTGTGAGTCCCATTCCGGAAGCTCCAGGACAAAGTGAATCATTCTGATGCACTTCTAAACCAGGTAGCTTGGCTAGCACCTACAAGGGGGTCACTCATTGCCAGTGCTTCAGTGACAGGTCCCTGGTAACAGTAGAGCCACAGTGAGGCCTTGGTCCAACATCAGGTTCGCCCCAAATGTGCCCTGGAGGGTTCCATGTGATATTTTTGCCGCAAAAATATCGCGATGCACAAATATCGTCATATTTTTGCGGCGAAAATAACACATGGACCCTGCGGGGGACACCCCCGCAACCTCCGCATAATTTTTTTATGTGCGGGGGACACCCTCGCAACCCCCGCACCTAATATTTTCACCACCAAAAATATTGCCTGTGGCCGTTCCCGGGAACCATATGTTCGGCGATATTTTTGCTGGCGAAAATATTACCTGATACCCCCCTAGAGGTGGTTTCTTTTCCAGAACGTTCCTATGCCTTGGATGCCTTCTCTCCTCATCTTCCTGACAGTGGGCTTTGGAATGCATTGCATTCCCAAGAAAAAGACAAAGGACAGCCTGGCAGTGACATGTTAAACAGTTCTCCAAACATTTTTCCTATTGTTCTTCATAGAGTCCAGTTTGAAGGCAAAATGCCACAGGGGATTGATACGAAACAAAAAAGTGGACCTTGGTGGTGAGGTTGGAAAAACACAATACACACCATGTCAGTACGAAAACATCAATTTAATTCACAAAGTACCACAGTATTAAAAAGCCACACAACTTCTTCACAATATAAATCGTTCTTTTGACATCTAAATCTTACCACCTTTCATTCCCATACATACTCTCACACAACCAATGCCAAAAATAGGTTATTAAAGACGTCTAATGTCAATCATTTACATATTGGTAATAAGACATAGTTTCTTGATGTTCTGGGTGTCAGACCACCACAATATTATTGCCCAATAATAAACCTGTCAGGTGCTCAGAGGAAGTAGTTCCTCTTGCAATAATCACTGAGATCCATCTGCCTCTGGATACTTGCACTGGGCATATCACTATTCTCTGCTGCTGCAAAACCTGTCACAGCCCTGGGTGGGTATAGGTGGATATTCCAACCACCTCGGGGGAGGAGGATAAACTCTGGCAAGTGGTGCATGATTCTAAATGATCAATTGCCAAAAATGTAAGGGTTCATTTACTGAGAATGAATAATGCCAAATAAGGTGTTCTCTGCACTTGGGTCTTTTCAGCTGAGACATGTCCATTTGGTTATCTCTTTCTTCCTGCCAAAGGGACATTTTCAGCACTGAAATGTTAAACAGCTAGCTCTCCTTTGAACAAGAGCACCAGAAGAAATGCACAACACATGTTTCCGCGTTGTTGAACATTATCATGGGGGTGTAGCCATGTCACGATGCCTCTCCTAGCACGGAGAGCAAGGAGCCCACATCTAGATTACCGTAAATAAAGTGAATCTCATGTATTTTCATCTATTCAAAATAAACATGGACAAATAAACTGTTTTAGGGCAGTGGTGGACAATCATGTTCTCATCAACAGACTAGGCATGTCTAGGAAGGAATCAAGTATCATGGAAGAAGGAGATCCTTATTGTAGCTCTCATAATAATTCCAGATTCATATAACACTGCTGTACAAACAGAATCATTATGCAGCAGCACCCCTTAGTGAACATGTTACATGAACATCATTTATGAATTTAAAAGAATACCAAACAGCCTACTATATGATAACAGAAGAGGAGTTACTTTGCAAACTGGATAACAAAGAACAGTCTCAGGAGTGCTGAAGGGTTGAAATACCCCCACGGGGTGTGGGGGGATAGAACAGTTTCGAGATTGTTGCAAACCAAATGGTGGTCTAGAAGAATGTACATAATCATCAGAAAAATAACATTCACTTGCTTGAAGCTGGAAGATGAAGACCTTGTTGGCTTCATTGGATCACAACCCCATATTGGTCACCATGCCGAGTCATCTGCATGTTTAGCAGATAAATCCCAAGATAATTGTTTGATAAACCAGAGATCACAGTGTTGAGAGAGGAACAAAAGAGGAAAGCATCCCTCTATTTCCCAATGTACCTATCTAATTATAACTTCATCATAATAGTAGCTAAAGATCTTAAGTGATGATTTATGCCACATCCATCCCATTCCAAGCACTGTAATAATGGACTCATTTCATCAAACCTAAAAGTGTACAAGGATTAATTAGCCGATGTGGGACCTAACCTGTGAACTTTGGATGAACCCTGCATCCACAGACAGAGGTTTAACTTGATGAGGCATTGCAGAACAGAAACACTGATTTTGAAACTGGTGTTGTGACCTATCCATCCTACTACCAGTTTATTATTATTACAGCTGTACCTCATGAACCCAACTGCAGATACCACCATTCAAATCCAATCAGGATAGTTAAGGACAGAAAATACCAATCACTGGCCTATTTCATACTGAAAGACCATGACAATATAACTGTAAAGATACATAGCTCATACTGAAAACACCTCAGAATATACTTCATGGAATGAGTTTCTAGGTTTTTATATTATGATTATAATTGTGATGGATCCAAGAAATATTTTGTATATAGCACATGTTAATCAATGTACCGCTTTCTCAGAAGTTGAAGGTTCGAGATGTACCAGGTATTTAAACTACTGTATGTTGGCCAACCAGGCACAACATTTTGAAGGACTGGGATGAACTGGTCACCCAGCAAGGGCATAGAGATGCTATATTAGGTATGAGAATATCCCAACTTTATCTTTTTTCAGTTAAGAAGAGCTCTACCATAACTGCTTAGCCTGCCCTTACGTGGGAATGCTGCTTATTTCCCTGTTGCCAACAATCACTGTGGAATCCTGAACATGTCTCAAAATAATCCAATTTTATGTTCAACATTTCTAAAACAGAAAGTGCAGTCATGTTGTCCCAAGTCCAATACTTACCACTAAACAGCATGCAGTGGTCCCTTGCTACCAACCTGCAATGTCATGGATCAATTACATGTGTGGGACACTAAAACATAAAATCACCTGTGCTGATGGGTTATATAGTGTGAACACCTTGTTACATGTGGAGGGGGAAGGTGAGATGGTGCCCGTCCGTACACAATTGCGCTGGGTTAAGGTACTTTTCCAAAAGTAGTCCCATTAACTATTACATTGAATAATCATACATCAATATGTGATATGAAACTAGCATAATTCTATAGCCAAAAAGTGTGTATGACAATACTGGCCAATTATGACAATACAGGTGCCTCATGTGACAGAATTGGGAAATTCGTATAAAATGGTGTGGATCTGATGATTCAGTCTTTTTTTCAAAGTGGTTGGACTAATGCTACTGATGTAGTTTTAGCATATTATGAAATCTGTGTTGAACATCATTGGTCAGACTTCTTGTCCATAGGAAGTAATGGCGCCACAAATGGTGATCGATTCAATCATCTGGGTACAGGTTGTGTGAAGCCTTTCCTGTTCCGGTCTTTCGGCATCGAGTAACCAGTCATGGCCATTGCTCTGAAGATCTGTAGCAGCCATCCCAGCATTCCTCAAATCATGACGCACAACAGTGAAGCCAATTTTTCATAACATACTCTGTTCCAACTGCTCAATTTAGGAAGTGAGACATCATAAACTTAGAGTCTGGTGGCATGGGGTGGACAGCAGAACAACCCTGAGTCTTAAACGTGCTCAATTTACCTACCTCTTCAATGGTCCTGGGCAGGTCCCGAACCCTCAGGCACTGGCAATAGCTATAGCATCTAGCTACAAGCAGGGCTCCTTCTCAAGAGACACAAAAACAAAACACTGGCAGGGATTTGTGAGAGGTGGGGCTTTATGCCACAGGTGGGCGATGTCAGTGAGTGAACTTCAGAATTGTCCTTTTCTTTTCACAGGATATGATAAGGGTTTTCTTCATTGGTGATGGGAAAGTCTAATTTGGTAAGTATTGTGATGATCGTGGGTGGGGGATGAAGTTTAATGAAATTCCAATATTGACTTAATTGAGAGCAGAGTTACCCCTTCGTTTTGAGACTATTCATATGAGAATCTACATGTGAAGATATGAAATAGTGCTCATTAAAATAAGCATGGAATTGTATGAACTGCAAGTCCTAGCTACATGCTAGTACTGGAATAGCCTTCTACTCATTAGAGTTGGGAGTTTTGTTGGAGAGCATGAAGTGGACCGGAAAGGGACCAGTCTGCAGTGTCTACTGGCTTACTTGTTTCTGCTGGCTTGCTATTGCTCCCTGCCTCCTGCCTCACAAGCTGCTATTTCACCAGCAAACCCTGCAAAGTGGGCAGGAAAGTGACCAGTCTGCAGTGTATGCTGGATTCCTTGTTTCTGCTGGCTTGCTATTGCCCCCTGTCCCCTGCCTCACAAGCTCCACCTGCAAGCTGCTATTTTCCCACCAACCCCCATGAAGCAGGCCGCAAAGCGTACCGGAAAGTGACCAGTCTACAGTCTGTGGCCCGAGGGTTGAGGACTGAGGGCGGCTGGATCTTTCACCTGCTGTACTGCCGGCTGTGCAGTGCTGTGCCACGGATGCCCTTGGTGACTGTGCGTAACATAGTGGAGCCTCTTCATTGACTTTTGACTGCTAATTTAAAGCGACCCAGAGAGTATGAGGTATTTTTCCCTTTTATCTGGGTCTGCTGTTTTCTGAATCCTGGTAGTGTGGCGCCTACATAGAACTCCTCCAGTAATCTTTGACTGCTGACCTCAAGCGACCTAGAGACTGCGGGCAACTCTTCCCTTTGATCAAGGTCTGCCGTTTTTCTGCATTCTTGTGGTGTGTTGCGCCCACGCACTAGTATCCTATATTTCCAGCATGAGATCAGTTCTCAGAAGCCAATCTGTCCATTAAGATCAACCGGAACTACTGGTTCTCGAATGCCTTGCAAGTTGTTGCATCCATGTACCACAGGAGTCGGCCTTGCTCTGCAAATTTACTCCTCCCTCCTCCAGCGCTCTGGAGACATGGCAGGAGCTCTGCATTAACCATGAAGTGAAAGGTGTACCCAGCTTACTCTGAACCCTGATGATCAATTTAATTTGGTCAGTTTTGGAAATGTGGAAACTATTAAACCACAAACTAAAGGCCTCCTTTAAAAAAGAAATCTGCTGACTTTAAAACTCCTCAGTCTAACTATGTATTTTCCCCAATTGCTGGCCAACGATTTATGGACCACTACTTTGTAAAATCCCTCGCCACAAGTATGACCGCAATGAAAGGGATGGCCATGGTCAGTCACTTTGTTATGAAGGAACAGGGTATGTCTGCTGGGCGTAAAGATCTCACTGACCTCAGAATAATCGAATTTGCCAAAATGGCCATGGAAAAAAACTTACACATGGGGGCCTTGCCAAATTATACTGTTGGCAGTGTCATACAGCAAAGATGTGATGCATCCAATTTGGTTTTCCATCTGATCTAACTACCATCATCGAAAAATATTCAATCACTAATGAACCAGATGGTCACGAAGATGTTAGGTCAGAGTCCTCTGCTTAGGCAGTCGATCTCACTGAAAATGCTGCAATGCACCACGCTGTTCATGAAGTCGACAAAAGAATTTGTCTGATCCACCCTACGGTCTCTGCACTAAATATGGTTTTAACCTCCTGTGTTTCTCTGTACGACAACATTTGGAATGAGCTGAAGTTCTATGAAATCCGAGGTGAATGGCAAAATGCATACCATTGGTTCGGAGCTGTACTTCGACCTGACTTTGAACTGTCTGGAAAGTCGTGGAGGTGAGTTCTTACCATCTATTGGAAAACGCTCATCCTTCGATGAGGTAATCGAAACAGAGGACCAGTATTTTGATCAGTCTACCAAAATTGTTTTGGCATCTTCCTCTGCTGCACCTCCACCCAAGTGTTGCATTTCGAATGACATCTTTTACCCCCGCCCAACCATCACAGGCTGTACTATGATTGATTTAACGGAGGAACCTCTGATTCGCTTCTAACTTGAACAAACATAAAAAGGCTTGTGAGGGGTCACCTGTGTCCCATGATTTACCTTTGTCAACTACATTGACCAAAGCAGAAATGGCTAAACATGAAAAGAAAACACGTTTGCTATCCTGGAAAAACATGCAAAGTGCCTTAAGACTCAGCTCTGAAACATTCTCCCCTTCAAATATGTCCCCATTGTTGGAAGAAGGGAGATCATTGGAATTGTTGCCCATGGAGCCGTATACAGCAGATTCTAATTCACAGACAGATCCTGTGCCCCAGGACAATACAACGTCTCCACCTACCTCTTTTCCCAATTTGAGGTGTCATGTGTGATTTATTGCACATGTTCTCCATGACACAGGTAGTCCAAAATACCCTGCCACCACCTAACAGCTCTGAGACCTCAAATAACCCGTGTAATCATGGCACGCAACCAGTTGAAGGGGGAAAGGCTTTCATGCCCAAATGTGATAATCTGTTGCAGTCTCTATAACGTCCAGGTATTCAGGTCTCTAAATACTTCATTGATCCCGGTATGGGAGGTGTAGCTAGATCCCCCACCCTGAGCTCAGCTCTCCCCTTATCACAGCAGATCATTGGTGGTAGGACTTGGTCGAAGGCTACGCGCTGCCCTGCCGCTCTGGCCATGGACCAACCCAGTAATCTTGGTTTTGGGCATGTTGAAAAGTACGGGCAACCCCCTCTTGCTAGTGCTCTTGCATTGGTGAACTTACCATATGACCTATATCCATCTTTGGCAGCAGGTGTGGGACAACTCTTGGGGCGACTACACATGGCCAATTTACATCAGCCGATTGGAGCCCATTTGTGTAGTCTTGAGCACAACAGACCAAAATCCTTTAGCGTATTGCAACAAGCGAGAGGAAATTATGTTCAGTGGGGTAGGAATGATAGAAACCAGGTGTGCCAGAGGAAAGAACCAACTCTGGGTAAATGTGAGTTTTTTGTTAAAACTGACTAGCCTAATGGGTCCTAACACCTCGATCTGCCTAAACAGGTATAATATTCTACTGATCTTTGCCGAAATTCCAACCTGGTCAAGGAGCTTGTTCATTCTAAATGACTTAGCCTATGAATGTGAGCGTCCCCCACTAAGGCAGTGCACCCCCCTTAATGAGAGGCAATAAAGGACACATCCCAGGAGGGAATGAGACCACGACCAAGTGCGGGTGAAGTTAAAAGGGTTTATATAAATCAATATAGGGCAGGCAAAGGGCTCTGCAAACTCCGAGAGCGCTCTGTCTGACAATAGCAAAGACATTCATACTGGATTGGTGGACGTCTGTGTGGTGCCAACGTGGGGTGGACGGGTCAGCTGGGCTCTTCGGGGTGGAGCTGCCAGGCCGGAGGCTGTCTGCATTGATGATTGGTGGGTGTGGCCACTCACACACACATTCATTGCAATACACAGTTTCAAGATGTCCTGTAAATCCTACAATACATTAATCTAAGATTAAAGGGAGACAGAGAAAAACAGTATGCAACGTGAAGTTTCACCAATACATCAGTGTGGAGTCACCCCTACCGAGGGGCCGTGTCTCATGAGTTCAGGTGCCCTACCAGGGGCACAGGGCAAGCTGCTTTTGTTATTCTATTCCGTTAGATGTAATTAGGGATAGTTTTACAATATGTTGGTACAGGGGTGATTAACTATCTTCATGGCCCGTTATCTTGGAGTGAGCTGGAATGCCATTGGATCAATAAGCGTACATAACTGGCCCCTCAAAGGCAGTGGGATTTAGGACCAGGTAGCTCATAACTCACTTAGCCAGGCCATCGCGGCCTCCGACATGGGGGTGGTGAATACTTGGAGTGGGTCCAGTAGGAATGTGGGGAGTTGAGGCTGTGCCGTTCGTACATCAGGGTGCCCCGGTGGGCCTTGGCAGGAGGAGGGGGAGATGGCCTTGTAACTCTGAGTGATTCCCTATTCACAGGTCTGCACACTGTACCCTTGGAGGGGACGAGGGTTAAACTGGAAGCATTAGGAAAATTACACATCTCTTCAGTTTTACACATGCTTACATTAGTAGGTTCACAACGATGGTGATTTGTCATTAGCTGGAACAGTACATATCATCTGTCAACATTATACTTTCCGTTCATGAGAACGATAACGATATAACAAACGTGAGGGTGTGTTAGGTTGGGTTATGTGCTTGGAAACAAGAGAACAATGTGCCTAATCTAACATTTCAATTATAGTAAACACTGGTTCAGTGCCCTAGATGGCCTACATATAGTACAATCTTGTGTTATCACTTCATATACAGTCATTGTATACATTGCTTCTTAATCATCCTTTTTACAATAGCAATAGCAGCAAACGTTAGTCGATACGACATGGATTTTCGAGTGATCATACATTAGGTATCGGAGCACACGGTGTCTTGGGGAGGGCGGGGGCCCTCATGTTTTTAATGTCATTATATGTTTTAGCTCTTTCCAACACATATCTTAACAATCATGGATGAGACTGTGACACTCGATGGTTTAGTCTGTATGGTTAACACTTCATCTGGGGGGAGCTGGGCAGGGGGTCATGGGCACCATATATCACAAAAGCTAGGGGTTAGGTGCAGGGTTGGGGCATGCTAGATGGGGATGGATTCTGTTATTTTCCAGACTTCAACTACGAGTCTGGTCATTTCTAGGGCGGTGATGTACTGCGGAAGGTAAATGATACAGTGTTTGTTCTGTTATTTGTTCGTGTCTAGTTGCTTGTGAGAACGGGCCTTCAGCGGATCTGCCATAAGGTGGAGGCAGGTGGAAGCGCAGGCCTCTCCGTGTACGGTCAAGTGTGGGCCAAGCTGCAGGTCTGTGCCCAGGCTATTCTGCCTGGGCCGGGGTTTAGCACACTTAAAATGGAGTCTTGCTTATTAGAAAATGGTGTCTATGTTATACCATGCTACTGGTCGTGCAGCTCCACGTGTCGATCCACAGCCGTCCTGCCTCCCGGGCCCAGGTGCATGGGGGGCTGCCAATGAATCATGAGCCTCACGTAGGTGGACAATGTAGGGGAGGGGGGCCCTAAAGACCTGTCCTCCCATACATCTCCCCCTTTCGTTACTTAAGTAATGAACACTGCAACTCTCCCAACCTCTGGCGTTCCTTCTCATTTACTACTGCTTCCTCCCACGCCGGTGTCCCCTTTATTGGCATCCATGCTCTGCACACCCCTCGGAGGCTTTGATGTTTGTTCCATCACTTTGCATCACTTGGCAGGTGGGTGGTAGCATAGGTGCCCGAGGGGGTCTGCGCATCGTGGTTCACCCCATTGGCCAGGGGCTTAGGTCAGTGGTTAGGGTTGATGAACAATCTGATGGCAATAGCATTGTTTGGCCATCAGTTACATCAACACTGTGGCGTAAACCAGACCCATAATCACCTTACTGGAGGCTCTCCTGTGAAGAGATACATATCCCTGTGTATTAAATCATGGAACACAAGGGGGTGCCGCCATCTCTTTTCCAATCTGATCGCTACGTCCAATCTTGAAGAGGCAAATTGTATCTTGCTCGAAGAGACCTGGCTGATCGAGGCCCCAGTGCTTGATGGCTTTCAAGTGTTCAACCAGGTAGCAAGGGCTAGCAAGGGTGAGAGGGCATCTGGAGGGCTTGTAATCACTTTTGACTCTGCTTTGGGAATGTCTGCTGTACCACTTGACGAACTCCCATTTGGGGCCATGGCAGTTGCTCTGTCCTCAGCTAATCCATTTGTTAGTGGTGAATGTCTACTGGCACAAGGGGATTGCTGAGCTTAATTCTTTCCTAGAGGCGATTTCCGAGTGCATTCTCCTATGGTCTGCTAACAACCCTCATGGAAGGGTAATGCTTGCAGGGGATCTAAACGCCAACTGTCTTTTTCAGGATCTGGGATTTGATTTGTTTGATCTATCGTCTGATATGTTTTCCCAATAATTCAAATCCCAAGAAGAAAGAAGCTGGTGTCTGGCTCTAGGGGCGCTGAGGCTTCAGCCTCTAAATGGAAAGGACTTAAATAAAACAGATGATGTCCAAACATGGTTTAGAGGGGCTAGCTCATTGACTCTGCACTATATCCTTGTTGATGATTATTTATGGAATTGCTGTCCTTCTTTCTCTGTGTTCAGGAATGATTGGCGTGATCATGTTATTTTAAAAGCTGAATTTAACATTGTATTAATCAATAGAGAGCAAACAGATTTGTCGCATTACACCGTCAGGTAATGCAATCTGCTGGTCTGCTGGTCTGCTGGTCTGACACTGATATTGCGATCCTGAACCGAGATCTCCACTGGATTATGTTAACAACTTCACTAGAGTGGAAAATTGAGATTTTTAATATGAACAAGTTTGAGGACTTCATGTCTGAATTAGTTAATCACGTTAGATTTAACACTCGGTTTAGACCTATGAAACCCATTCGTACTTATAACGAAGAGTTTGCCTTAGACAAATCTCTTATGAGAAAGGAGATTAGAAATCTTACGGCATCAATTTAGGATCTTGTGACTAAAGTCAATTCTGCTATGAAGATTAAGGCAAAATATCAGAATTTCTGTAAGTGCAAGAGGGCATTGATGATGCAGTGCAACGCTGAAACCATGCTCCTGATTAACTTCAATTTGAGGTTGTTTTGGTCCCTAATCAATAATCAAGATCCTACTATCAACATCTTGCAATTAAATGCAGTTCTGGAGCTAAAATTGAACCGGTCCTTGTAGGAACTATTTGGATCTCCACCCAAGAATGATGATGATAATTTGTCACTATGTACTACTAAATATGACTATTCATGGCAGCCAGAACTAAACATAGTAGTTATTTAACATCTATTAAAGAAATGCAAGTAGTCACGAAACCCGGGTCTGAATGGCCTAACTAACATGTTGTTTCTGCAATTTGAAAGTATTCTCCACACTGAAGTAATGCCAGATTCTTGGAGAATGGCTCACGTTGTACCTATTTACAAACGTGGGAGTAGGTCTGAGCCCAAAAACTATTGGCCAATCTCATTCAAAGATGCTGATTGTAAGATCTTCTCTTCTTTATTTGTTTTTTGTTTTTTTATTTATTGTTTTTGGTTTACAAAACCTTTACAAAGATAATATTTCACATTGTCAAATAATACATCATAAAAGTGCTTTTACAATTAAAACTGTGTATTTTTAAGCCTAAGATAATAAGGAGCCGATTCATGGAATAAATGAGCGCCGAAATATGTGGCACAAGCGTGAAAGAGCCAGCGCATGCACACACGTGCGATTCATGCAAGGCCTTGCACATGTTTTCCCCGGGATGTGCGCCAAATCCGCGGGTGGCGCACACGTCACTGCAACATTCCGAACGCTGTGCACGACTGGCACAGGGAAAAGCGCACAACATGTAGCGCACACACCAAAAAGGGGGTGGAACACAAGGAATGGGAAACAACGCATGAAAATGAGGGCGTAACTGGGGAGAAACTGCTGGGAAATACACGGAACGCTCACATGCACGCAAACAACACGTATACATGGAATCGAATAGGGGAAACACGCGCACAGCAAAAGACACGCACAGGCGGAAACACGTCCGCCACACGAAGGCATGCAGAAGCGTCCCTGCGCAGTACAAAAGTGCGCACAAACCACAAACACGTATATACAGCTACGATGAATGTCCCATTTCCCTCAGCACTGATCGTGTGACACTGCAGGAGGAGGAGAATAGCCAGGGCCGCATTTATTTGCTCAGGGCCAGCCTTTTCTTATTTCATTTATTTATTTATTTTTTTATTTTAATTCATTTTTCACTTCGAATATCCTAGACCTGGTCACTGAGTGGGAGGATGACCTCACTCACCCACCTTGTGCTCCCAAGCACTGAGCCCCTTGGAAAGGGTGCTCAATGTACTGCATTTCTTGGCCACTGGGTCATTTCAGCGCACCACTGCCATAGTGGGGGGTGTCACAGCCCACGCAGTCACACTGCCTACACCAGGTGTTGGCAATCATGGCTGTGCGACCCTCAATCCGCAGGGAAATATACATGCCCAGAACACCCTCAGAAAGGCAGGCCATGGGTCAGGACTTTTACAGGGTGGCGCACTTCCCCAAAGTGCTCGGTGCCCTAGATTGCACCCATGTGGCCCTACGTCCACCTAGGGCCACTGACAACATCTACCGCCACTGAAAGCACTGGCATTCCATCAACGTACAGGTTGTATACCTCTGTCTATGGAAACTATCCTGGGTCTATCCATGACAGTTTCATATACAGAATGTCTGCCCTGAGCGGGGACTTGGAAGCTGGCAAGCATGTCGACACATGGCTCATTGGTGAGTACAAATGTCTGTGCACATGCATGCATGTCACACGCAGACAAATACACAAACCCAACTAATGACAACCATCCTCACCTCCCCAGGGGACAGTGCATACCCTCTGAGCAACCACATGATGACGCCAATACGGAACGGCACCACACCACCCCAGGTAAGATACAACACAGCCCATATTGCAACCAGGGGCATAGTGGAGCACAAATTCAGAGTGCTCAAGTCACGCTTATGCTCCCTTGACTGCTCTGGCGGCCAGCTACTATATGCACCCCCAGTAGTGTGCAAGATCATTGTGTCAGCATGTGCCCTGCACAATCTGCAACACGGCAGGGCGTACCGGTGGACATGGTGGTGCTCCCACATTCCCAACCACATGCGCATTCACTGCTCATGGGAGGGGAAAGTGTACGTGGTGAGTCAGCCCGGACCTAGCTTGTGGTCACATTTGTCACCTAATCACCCACCCCAACTGTCACAACCTTACCACCCTGAGAATGTATTCACGGAAGTGCTAGATTGTGTGCATCTCTACATAAACATAACCAATCTGATGTGACTAGAAGGAACACATGCAAGGTGCATATCCCTCCACTCCCCTGCACAACAGTCTATGTAAATCACTGCTATGTCACCCAAACCCTCCCAACACCCATGACCCCTGTCCTCCATGCCATGCCATGCAACAGCTGAACAGCCAACCAAATGCACAACACATGACACAATCGTCATTAAGTGCAACGTGAGAAATGTAAACCGCCATGAGACATTCACACCTGACATGGGACCGGATGAACTCACTTGGGAAAAATCTACCCCACATACAAACGGCGTCATCATGAGTATGGTAGTATGCCATAGACGTGCCGGTACGTCACTGGCACCATCCATACCGTACCGCCATATTACGAGTAACCCTGGCGAGTGGCAGGCTTTGTGGTGGTCGCCACAGCAGCACCTGCAGCTACCACTACCGGTGGACCCGTGTCAGCAAATGTTACTTACTGTCGGGTCACATGGGTGCCAGGGTCAGATGCAACAGCAGCATTACCTGGAGCCGCAGGGGGTGGTTGCATGGCTGCACCAGCATGTGGCTGGACATCCTGCCCCTATGGTGCACCCCTGCCTCTTCGTGTTCTACAGCCACCATGGCCACCCTGGACTCCATATACTCCCTGGTCACCCCGGCCATGTGCCCGACCACTCCCAACACTGGCAGGACACCCAGCTAAGCCCCCCATAACCTTTGGTGGCCTCCCAACCATGGCACGGATTTACTACTGCCAATGGGAGGTGCATTGAACAATTGTCCTGGTCAATTGAGGTGAAGGGGGCAGGGTACGTGATGGTAGACGCACCTCATGGCTCCTGCAAGGCTGCCTGTGGACCCCGGGGATAAATGATCCTCACGCAATGCTCAGGCACCCCAAAAATACAAGAAAAACATCTACACAACCCCCTTAGCCCACGTGTGTGCAAAGAAACCTCACGCAGTACGCTGTGACACCCAGGAACTCAAAAAACGTACGCGATTAACACGCGGGCTACTATGACGTCAATAAATGGGGTACGCGACAAACAGGGGCACCCGCAGTGGGATAAATAGCGTGCAATAGCGTGCGCGACTCACCGTCTGCATGGAAAATAAATACGAGTAGGCACTGTAACCGCTGTGAAGTAATCGCATGCGTGTGAACTCCAAAGTAGGAAAAACACACCCGTCGGTCTCCACTGAAAGCACGTACAGCGTGCTGAAGACCTGCGCGGACCATTTACACGTGCAGAAGGAAACGCCTGCATGCATTGTGTCACTTACGCGCTTAGGCCCTTTCCTCGAATTATACACATTAACACGCGGCGTGCAGTTTTTTCACGTGCTGAATCACTATGCACCCGTGGGAGAAAACACCTGCGCGTGTTATGTCACATACGCGCCAAGGCCTTTTCCTCGAAATACATGCTGACGTGCTGTTTTTCCACATGCCTATTCACTCTGCTTCAAGCTGGCCACGCGACAACACACGGAAGACCACGCTCCTGCCCAGAAGGCCATTTACCTGCCCCCCAGAACCCTGGGGTGCATCCTACAAGCCATCCTCTGCTGCCTGCCTGCTGCCAACAGTGCCCTGCCATTTGGTATCTGCCATCTGCAGGGGTCCAGTTGCTGTGACCACCCCTGCTGGAACAGAAGACTCCCGACTGGTGTTCTATCACTCCACAGCCCAGCCCCAGGACCCAGTTGCCCACCCACACACCTGCCTCTGGAGTTGCCATGTCCGATCCAACACCATCTGGCACCAGTGGCAACCCCCAGCAGAGAAGCGGAGGGCTGCCAGTTTCACATCCAATGAAGTTGGCATCCTGGTGGAGCAAGTCCTGGGGCATTATGATGCCCTTTTCTCACCATCGTGCGCCGACAAGGAAGTACGGAGGAGGATCTGGACAGACATAGTGGGTGCCATCAATGCGGAGGAGGTGGAACCCCACGACATCAAACAAGTCCAGAAGCGCTGGGAGCACTACAAGTCCAGGGCCCTCAAGAAGGCCCGGCGCCTCTTAGATACAGCGAATGCAGTGGAGCATCGGGGCTAGCTTAACACCCAGCAGATGAGGGTGCTGGAGTGCATTTGCCCAGTGCTTCACCATCAGATCCTCAGGGTGCAGGCCCGTCTGGAGTCGAGCGAAAAGTGCCCATGCATTCCCATGTAAAACAGTGCATGTTGCAGTGGGGTGGTAGTTAGCAACTTGGCTGTATGTGTGACATGGGTCATGTATGGATGTGTGTGTGCAGGGCATGATGGTGCTGCATGTGAGTCCAGTCAGGCATGAACCACATGGATGGGGTATCTGTTACAATGCATCATGCGGAGCTGCATACAGAATGCACACATGTATGCATGCCTGTCTCTGTACTTGGACATGTTCGGGGTGTGAGAGATGGGTGCTGCTGTCATGCACATGCATGGTGTACATGTCCGTGTGTCTGAGGAGTGTGTCAGTGACTGGTAAATGCCATACATGCATGACACATGTCCGTGACGATGTGTTCATTCACTGATACAGCCTAGTCATCCTTGTATCCACTGTGTTTGGGGGTATACGGGCCCAGATGCATGACCCTCCGGTGATGTGTGTGCATGTGATCAGCATGTCTCATGATGCATGTGAGTTTCAACCCACCATTGGATGTTTGTACTTTGCCTTGGACATGGATGCAAATGTTTGTTGCATGTGCTATGCCTGTTTGTGCATGTGCATTGCCTGCACTGACCCATGTGTTGTGGAGGGACATGATGGAAGTGACGTTTGACAGTGCCACTCATGTGCTATTGCTTTGTGTCTAGGGGACTATTGTACAGTACCTTGATGCTTGTGTTTTATGTCTCCCTTGACAGAGCGGTGAGTGAAGAAGAGGGCGGAGACGGCGCTTTGGAGGAAAGCGGCAGGGATGCCTCCAATGGCCGGCGAAGCAAGGGCCAGTCACCCTCCCAGGAAATTCCATCATCCTGGAGCGAGGGGACTGGTGCCGCTTCCGCCACTACAGCTGCAGCAGAAGGGGCGGGTGAGCCCCCACAGGAGCTTGCGGCGTCGGAAGACGGTGCTGAGCCATCCAGGTTGGTGGTGTGTACAGAGGAGGAGGAGACCACATCTAAGCTGCCCATGGGGCCTGGTGGGGGTGGTACCACTGGTGCAAGTGGTGCAGTCCAGGGGCAGGGGCAAGAGCCAGCACAAGTCGCCGCAGAGGAGCCTGTACATGTCACTGTCCCTGACACTGACTGCATCACCATGCACCAGCAGGCTTGCCCCATCCCAGGCCTGTCCGCAGGTAAGGGGGAGGTCCACGTCATCTGGCACTCCTCTACCTGCGGACGTGGGAACCCGTGACAGGATCGAGTCCGTCCTCATTGGTGTTGCGTTGCGCACACGTGTAATTTGTGATGACGTGTGTGCTTCCTGGGGGGACCACGCACATCGTCATGAAGAGACGTGTGCCAATGTGGCCCAGTTGAGAGGGCTCGTGGTTGGGGGTTTCCTCCATGTGTTGCTCTGTCTTGCGGCCCTCTCCTATTCTGTGCACACTATACGCCAGTCATTCTCTGTGCTGTCTTCTGGCCCAGATATCACCAGGGCCCCCAGTGGACCTACCCCAACCAACACAGGCAGGTTGGTGGAGATCACATCCCTGACACAGTCGGGAGTCGGAGCTCCAGCACAGGTGGTAACCCCAGCAACTGGACCCCTGGCAACGGACGATGTGCAGGCATATTCAAGCAGGGCACCTGCACGACGTGTTGCCATCTACCCGGAGGCAGCTGTGGTGGCAGCGGTAGGCAGCAGAAAGGCAGCAGGCTCGACGTAGGAGGCATGTGGCCTCGGGGCCATGAACATCAACGGGGCAGGCATCGGCGGGCGGGCAGAAGGACCCTGGATTGGGAGTGTCTTCTGTATGGCAGCGGTTGGGCCAGCAGATAGGTGCAGAGCTGCGGCGGGCGGAGAGGGCACGGCTCACAATGGTCAGGGTGGACAACTCCATGCACAGGGCATTGAGGCGGGTTGAGTGCCTCGAGGAAACTTGCAGGGAGTTGGAGGAGGCCATGGCTGCATCCCTGCGAGACCTCGATACCAGGGAAGAGGCCCGCTTCCGTAACATCAACGTGGAGTTCGATGATGCCCTGGCCCGGAACCTCAAAAAGTGAGACGTCGGACCAGCCTGACACCTTTGTAAATAGTTATTTATGGTTAGGTTTCCTTTGCTTTATATTTTTATTTGGAGTTCACAGACTTTGCTCCACTTTATGTATATAGTTTTTTATTCATAGGACTTTTTTGTAAGTTTCCTTTTGTTTTGGGATCATGGACCCTTTGGACTTGCATTGTATATAGTTCAAGACTTGTACATACTTTCAATTTTTATAATTCCCATGGATCAATGGTTTTATTTTTTTTGATTATTTAATTCATATTGACATTGGCGATGGACCACTTTTATTTTTTAATGTCGTGGATTTTTGTTTTTCATTGGATTTTACTTTTTTTTTAAATTGCTTTAATTATTTCTTTATTTGCAAGTTTGATTTTCATTATGTTATTTCATTATGTTTTTTAATACATTTCATATTACTTCATGATTGGTGTTGTGTACTATCATTGGTTTTGTGCATGTCTCAATGAACATTGCCTCAGTCATGTGTTGCCACTGTGTGGCTCTGTTGTAAATATGCATGGCCATGGTGGTTCTTTTAAGACTCCCATGGCATGGGTCATTTGGGAGTGGGTGCAGTGGATGTTTGCGTGCTTGTGCTGGGGGGCAGGGGGAATTTGGGTTGGCATTAGGGCCACGGGTCTGTTTTGTTAGGACATGTTGTTTGGTTGGCCATGTGGTGGGGCTTGCTGGCAGGTGCCCATCAATGGTGGGTGGGTGGACGGGGTGGGGGCCATGAGTCGGGGCCTGCTGGCAGGTACTCGTCAATGTAGGGGGGTGGGGGGTGAGGAGGTGGGGGGACATTAGTCGGGGCCTGCTGGCAGGGGACCGTCACTGAAGGTGGGGTGGGGGACATGTGTCTGGGCTCCCAAGTGCATGGTGCCATGTGGCCTGCCTGCAGAGCATGGCCAGGGGTGGTCCCCTGTGGTGTCGGCTACCTGCGGGGCATGGGGAAGGGGGCACACCCGGGAGGGCCCACACTGCCAAATTGCGTGTGAAACTCCCTGTGCACCCACGGAATACACGTACCCCACTCGCGCCAGCGAAATCATGTGTAAAACTCCCGCACACCCCTGGAATACACGTACCCCGCTTGCGCCAGGCCTATCGTGTGTGAAACTCCACGCGCACCCCCGGAATACACGTACAACGCTCGCCAGGCCTATCACGTGTGAAACTCCACATGCATCCCCGGAATACACATACCCCGCTCGTGCCAGGCCTATCGCGTGCAAAACTCCATGTGCACCCCGGAATAAAAGTATCCCGCTTGCACCAGGCCATTCGCGTGTAAAAGCCCACATGCACCCCCGGAATACGCGCAGGCAGCCCATCCACCCTCCCCATGCCTCGCAGGCAGCCCATCCACCATGACCATGCCCCGCAGGCAGCCCCTCGCCCCTGGGCATGCCCCACAGGCAGCCCATCATCCCAGACCATCACCCCAGTCCATGCTCCGCAGGAAGCCCATCACCCCAGTCCATGTTCCGCAGGCACCCATCACCCCAGACCATGCCGACCCGCAGGCAGCCCATGACCCCAATCCATGCCCCGCAGGCGGCCCATGACCCCAGTCCATGGACCGCAGGCAGCCCATGACCCCAGTCCATACCCCGCAGGCAGCCCATGACCCCAGTCCATGCCCCGCAGGCAGCCCATCACTCTACTCCATGACCCGCAGGCAGCCCATCCACTCTCCTCATGCCCCACAGGCAGCCCACACCACAGTGGGGACTTTTTCCATGCATTTTACCTGACGCAAGCGGAGCACACGTATTTGGAGGGGTGCGCGCAGAGTTTTACACGCGATTTCGCTGGCGCAAGTGGGGTATGCATATTCCGAAGGGTGCACAGAGAGTTTTACATGCGATTTAACTGGCGCGAGCGGGGTACGTGTATTCCGAAGGGTGCGGGGAGTTTTACATGCGATTTCGCTGGCGCGAGCAGGGTATGCACATTCTGAGGGGTGCTCAGGGAGTTTTACATGCGATTTTGCTAGCACAAACAAGGTACACGTATTCGGAAGGGTGCACGGGGAGTTGTACACGCGATTTCGCTGGCGCGAGCGTGGTACGCGTATTCTGAGCAGTGCGCTGGGAGTTATACAGGCAATTTTGCTGGCGAGAGCGGGGTACGTGTATTCCAAGGGGTGCGCAGGGGGTTTTACACACAATTTCGCTAGCGCAAGCAGGGTTCGCATATTCGGAGGGGTGCACGGGGAGTTTTACACGTGATTTCACTGGTGCGAGTGGGGTACGCATATTCATAGTGGTGCGCAGCGAGTTTTACATGCGAATTCACTGGCGCGAGTGGATTACGTGCATTCCAAGGGGTGCGCAGAGAATTTTAAATGCGATTTCACTGGCGCGAGCGGGGTACGCGTATTCCGAGGGGTACACGGGGAGTTTGACACGCGATTTCTACATGAGAGTGATATTAGCCTACATTCATATCTAATTATGCAGTTTGGGATGGCTAGAGAGAGCTGCAATGCCGGTTTCAACAAACAACCTTGTATCACATCATGGTTTTTACCTAGATCGCACAGGCATATGTGAAGAGCGTACAGGATCACCGGCTCAAACTTTATATTTAATAACAGAAGCAATGGTTGCAAAGAGAAGTTACAATGTTTGGCAAAAATAAATTTCATTTAACTCAGAAGAGGCCTGGTTTTTAGCTGCAGCCTTTTAACCCATAGGTCTACAGATGAAGACCTTGAGACAATATACCACAGATTTGTCATCTTGTCTAGTGGAGCAATATGGATTTCGTTTAGTTTCCAACTGTACCGCTTGTTTCTTTTTACCGTACTGAAAACCATCATTACAGTTTTTGCTGGGTTTGGTCTCAAATTATGCTCATACGCAAACTTTTCAAACAGTTCAAGTTTTACTCGGAGACGTGATGGATCTAACCGCAATTCATCTATACCAGTTAAGTACAAGTTGAACAGCAGCGCAGCTAAGTTACATCCTTGCTTAACCCCTAGATACGTGGGCACTGATTTGCAATTGTACAACCCAATATATCAGACATCGGGGAATACCATGAGCAAGTATTTTCCTCCACAACAAATTGCAGATAACAGAGTCAAATGCATTGGTCATATCGATGCTGGCAATGTATACTGGACATGCTCCTTTTATTTTAGAGACTGCTAGTAAATGTGCTACAATAGTGGCATTCAATACTGTACTAATACCTTTTCTAAAACCTATTTGGTATTTAGAATAAATCTGATGAGATGAGATGTATTTCTCTAGATCGAACAAAAGTAAAATCGCAAAGATTTTAGCGCCACTATCAATAAGTGAGATTGGGCGGTAGTTTTCGGGTTTACCTGGATCGCCCTCCTTAAAAACAGGCACTATAGTAGGAGTCACCCAGGAATGCAGTATTTCTGATGTACGCATAATATTGTCAAATTTTATTTTTAGTATACAGGCCCATAATCCAGAGTTAGTTTTATAGGCACAAGGCGGAATGTAATTTGGTCCCGCTGTTTTGATTGGTTTAACTGTCCAATTGCCCATTCTATGTCTTGTACTGACCAGTGAATTGTTTTTTCTCCCATACTTAAATTAATGTCAAAAGTACAATTACCAAAGTGCACGGGCATACAGTATTTATTCATTATGTGCAGTTCCCAATCTTCAGCAGGGATTATGTTTATGATCGACTTGTTAGGCATCAAATTAGATTGTCTAAGAGTTGCCCATATCCGCCGTGAGTCATGTAAACAAATTGCTCTTATAAGATCATGATTTTCTTGATAATATACCGAGATTTTAATACCTCTCATTTTATTCTTAAAATCTTGAATAATACTTTGTTTTTTTTACCAAGAATAAAGATATTATTAGATTCTCGTTCTTCAAGAGGTGCAATGCTTGGTTTCTTAGTCGCTTTGCCAGCGTAAATTTGTAATCAATCTGCTTACTTGGCAGTGATTGCTTATTCTTCTGGTTTGTCATAGGTTTGTGTAGTGTGCTCTTTACAATAGTAGACATGATAGTTTCTTTGTGAGAAAGACTTAATCCTAAAACAAATATCAGGTCATGGAGTTTCATAGATTTACACTCAATGAGTTTTGCTAATGTATTGGTAACAACCTTGTTCCACCTAAGGGATATCAACAGTGTGGAGAGAAGTACTGCATATCGATACTCAATTCGATAGGTTTGTGATCACTGTGTGTGATTGTGTGAATAATTACTGGATTATTTGTGCCAGTGAGTGTGACACACAAAAGAAGTCGATCAATGATGTCAGTGTTCCTCTGGACTAAGTGTATTTGGGATTCATATTGGCACACTTGACAAAACACAAACCTCAGTCTTCCATGAATTGTACCCATTGTTGCCTTCTCGAACAAAGTATCTTTGATAAATCATCATCACATCGTGTTGTACAACCGAAGCAATTCGAATTAAAGTCCCCTCCTAGGATAATGTCAGCATAGTACTCACTTGCAAGTGTAGTTTCAAGACAATGGTCAATTTCTTCAAACATTTCATCTTTACCTATTTTTTGAGGGTTCCAACAGAGGTTAACCAGTAGGAGCTTTTTTTTTTTTTACTTGCTTCGAGGGTGATACCAACTGCAATTACATAGTTTGATGCATAAACAAGCTTTGAGGCACATTCAATACTGTTGTTAATTGCAATTGCAATACCTCCTGTTGGTCTCCCCCCTTTAGCCTTACGTGCATGGGATGAAAATGTACAATAACCATGAATCACAAGCTCATCAACCTTCATGGTTTCCTAGAGTAATAGAAACCTTGGCTTTTGTAGGAGTGTAAACTGTGATAGCCATTTAGGAATGTTATTAAAACCACTGGAATTCCATAAGAATATGGACAATTTATAGCTCAATTTCTGCTAGTTTGAAGATTGAGCACTCTAGTTTTCGAATATTGCTTTCAGCATGGGCTCAATCCATGTGAGCTCCTTATTTTGTGATGCAATAGACATCAGTTGTGTTATACAGATTTTCTCATCAAGCGTATTACCTTGGGTTCCCGCAGTAGGCTCCACATCTGTGCCACTACTTGGTGGAGAGTAGTGTAGAAACTCTAGAGCATCAGATACATCATTCAATGTATGTAATTTGAAACCAAGTTCTAACAATTCGGACCTGTAAGCCCAAATACATGGATGGAACGTGGCAAGTCATTCTATGGCTGTTTTCACTGCATAGAGAAATACCTTCAAAATCCGATGTAGTTAACATTCCTAAAGGAGGAATCCGGGTCAATAGTTCAAGCAAGTATCTCCTATTAATACAAGCACCAAGCAGAGGTTCTGCAATTCTCTCCAGTCCAATTATGTTGATTGATCTACCTTTACTATCTCCTTGATCATCTGGAAGACTGTCATGATGCCTAACCCCAGGCATCTGGACCAAGCCCCTCAGCCCCGGGAGCAGGCATCTAAACATTTATTAAAACCTCAGCAGCCCCGGCTAGGGGCTATCTGGGTTCAGTCCTGGCACCTTAGGCACCAGGCTCATAGTAGAAATCAGTCCTGGCGCCTAAGGCGCCAGGCTCATAGTCCTTACTTACCTTAGGCAGACCCGCTGCAAATGACTCCAATCCAACGTGAAGCCTGGAAGGGACTATTTTACCACAGGGACTATTTTTTACTCGGGTGTGGTTCTTGGGACTTCTTACCTGGGACTACTTTTGAGGTTATATAAACCACGCCCGATCAGCAACACATGCTTCGCGTTATTCTGCATCCAGCAGCGTAACGCTCACCCTGCCTGCAAGTCAGCATCCAGACCTCTGCCACGCCCGTCCTGAATCCGGAGCTCCTACAGAAGAAGGAAAGCAGAGGCAAGGTTAGAAAACGAACTTATTTCCAGTTTCACACCTGATTCCAGAACCATCACGTCTCAGCACCTGGAAAGGACATTCTTTCTACACGTGTCGCATCGCCAGCTGCAACGCCGCGCCATACTCACCAGTCCTCATAGCACTTTTCGATCGGCGCTGCCTCCATCATTTCTTTGTCGGGCTCTGGCATCTGGGGACAAAAGAAATAACCAGGTGAGCCGAAAGAGCCAACAAATACAATTTCTCTTACCACCATAGACCTACCTGATTTACCACCGGAGGCATTATTCTTTAACTCTCCACATCTTCAAACGCTGCATCTGAAAACAGAGAGAAAACAACACATTAAATATATGCATCATTTACCGGACAGCATCGGGTAATACAGACTCTTACCTGAACGCCATCCACCGCCACAAGACCATCTTTTCTCGAACTCCACTGCAAGGTAAGTAAGGAATGGGGCAAGAGTGAACATCGGGCATATTGAACTCTATGAACTCTATACTTACTGGTCTTCTCCAGGAACCTCAGAGTCAACTCTCGTCCGGAACTCCCCAACGCCTTCTAACCAGTGAAGCAACAGGTATCTACGCGCCCCTGTAATCCTCGCAGGATGGAGAGCTCATCTTTCAAGAATATAAGGTGAGAGTACTGGAAGGGGATTTCGGAGGTGTTTAGTGGGGAACGCAGGGAGGTGCCATCACTAGAATCCAGGGGTGGCTAAATTACTCTCTCCACTTGCAGGAGAATCCTTCTACGGGTCAAGCAGACGAGATTAGGAGGGCCAGTCCAGTCTGTCATCTCTGCACTACGCATCATGTTGGTGGCGGCTGCAGCAGTCCGGGTCCGAGCGACGCCCCTGTGGGAGCCAGGTGAGCGTAACAAAGACCTCCAGTGTTGCTGTTACCATTACCTCTGGAAGTGTTCGCAGTCTGGGAGACAGGACCTGATTCTACTTGATGGATCATAGTTTCAGATACTAGTACATGACTGCTTCTATCACCAATGGGGCTAAATTGTCTTTTCTCATTGTTAATTGCGTTCCGTTTTAGCTCAAGTTCTTTGATCAATTCTTCACTAGTAATCAGGCCTTTTTCAAAGGAGTGTACCAAAGATCCTATCTGGTTGGATGACTGACCACTCATAGAAGGTGTACATACCTGAACAGGCTGAACCTCCTGGTGATGGCCAGTTTCGTGATTACCAGTAGAGAGCCCCTTTTGTTCACTTCAATCGGAAGTATCTTCCCCATGGGTTACTTTCTTTGAGATAGATAATCCTTTCGTTAACACCTATTTAGTGATCACGTAAGATCCGATTGACTGGATACCCTTACTTGTTCCTCCAATAGGTTCTTGTTCAGGCAATTTGCCACCCTCAAATCGCCTAGATTTACCAAAACCAGTCTTTATAGTAATCCCTTTTTTAGATCCTTCGGGGCCATCAATGCCTATGGTTTTTGGTTCAATTAAGCTAGGAGCATTTCCCGATTCTGGAACATTGTAATTAATTTGTTGCTGGAGCTGCCCACCAGTTCTTTGACCCACAAGCCTAGTCGTGGTTCCAGAACTGAGCTCCGCAGTTTTACCTAATCCACTTACAATAATAAAGTCCTTCTGAGCTGTTGATGTACTATTAGGATCTATAGATACCTCTCCCAAGCACTTTTGCACATATGTGCAACCTTTGTTATTCAATATGGCTGTACTTTCATTAGCCTTGTTACTAAACTTAGTACATGAATGGGAGGATAATTCCACAGAGCCGGACATGGGTGCAATGGACGTACGCTTTCTTTCTTCCTTGATGAAGTAGTTATTTAGATGCGTCTGTTTTTTTTCGATTTTTTTTCGGGAATAGGAGCCCTTGTTTTATTACAGCTGACACTATACCCTACTTCACTCCCAGAACTTGCCTTTTCTAAGGTGGTGATTACAATATGACCGTCCAATGTATGCCTCAAAACATCCTGGCTTTCTTCACTAAGTTGTTCTACATCTATTATATCGTCATCAGGTGTTCTAGCAGGGTTGATATTTAATTTAATCTTTTGCACTTTTCTATTAGTTTCTTCATTTATTTTTATAGTTTTTTAAATTTTTTTTTAGTTTTTTTGATAATTCATTGGCAGCTTTTCGTTTCTTTTCTGCTTTTTTAATCGCACGACTCTGGAGTTTGATTGTGCGGCGCCACATAAATACTGCCTTCTCAGAGTTATGATTTTCAACTTCTTCCACTGCCTCCATCAGTTCTATTATTTTTATAAGAACAGTTGGACTATCTAAGGACCCATTCACATTATGCGGAATCGTAGATGTTTCTTCTACCTTGTTGTGGTGAACAGTGGTACTAATATCATGCAGCATATTTTTCATTTCTACTATGTCATTAGCCTTAGTGAGGATGCTACAATCACAGGGTCCGAAATACTGCGTGCTTTTATCTACAAGGGTAGAATGTTGCCTTAATGCTGATGTGATTGTTTCCTTTCCTATCGCATGGCAGGCGTCCCCTCTGATAACAAATCCATGATGCCTATGTATTTTGGTGAGAATCTCAGTCATGGATGCTTCAATCGTCCTAATCTCGCAGTGAGTGTAGTCGTGGCCTTTATCTAGCAGGTCCAAAATACGTATGATGACCGGGAAAGTGTGAAGAACCTCAGGTTTAACTGGTGGGAACATATTAGAATTTACTTCCACGCCTTCAAATGTGATTTCCCTTTCATTCACAGTACCTGCAAATGGGTTTAACGGGTTCAAATTAGTGTTCCCCAAACCGAAACCTCTCTCCTCAGTTAGTAATTGGAGTTCCCTATTACAATTATCAGGGAGGAGTATATGGTCCAGACCAGAATGTTCATCAACACTTTTGTAATTTGGAGGAACATTTGTTTTAGAATGTTTGTGTGAATCAGTACGAAACCCGGGTCTGAATGGCCTAACTAATTATACTTTCAGGGCCGACCCAGTTAATTGGACTAATGTGTTGTTTCTGCAATTTGGAAGTATTCTCCACACTGGAGTAATGCCAGATTCTTGGAGAATGGCTCACTTTGTACCTATTTACAAACATGGGAGTAGGTCTGAGCCCAAAAACTATTGTTCAATCTCATTCAATGATGCTGATTGTAAGATCTTCTCTTCTTTATTTGTTGTTTGTTTTTTTATTTATTGTTTTTGGTTTAAAAAACCTTTACAAAGATAATATTTCACATTGTCACATAATACATCATAAAAGTGCTTTTACAATTAAAACAATGTACTTTTCAGCCTAAAATAATAAGGGGCCGATTCATGGAATAAATGAGCGCCGTAATTTGAGGCGCAAGCGTGAAAAAGCGCACGTAAACCCACCCACGGCAAAAGACACGCACAGGCGGAAACACGTCCGCCACACGAAGGCATGCGGAAGCGTCCCCGCGCAGTACAAAAGTGCTCACAAACCACAAACACGTATATACAGCTACGATGAATGTCCCATTTCCCTCAGCACTGATCGTGTGACACCACAGGAGGAGAATAGCCAGGCCCCGCATTTATTTGCCCAGGATCAGTCTTTTCGAGATGCCTGATGACCAGATTTTTCTTATTTCATTTATTTATTTCTTATTTTATTTTAATTCATTTTTCACCTCGAATATCCTAGACCTGGTCACTGAGTGGGATGATGACCTCATATCACCCACCTTGTGCTCCCAAGCACTGAGCCCCTTGAAAAGGGTGCTCAATGTACTGCATTTCTTGGCCACTGAGTCATTTCAGCGGACCACTGCCATAGTGGGGGGGGGGGGATATCACAGCCCACGCAGTCACACTGCCTACACCAGGTGTTGACAATCATGACTGCGTGACCCTCAATCCGCAGGCACATATACATGCCCAGAACACCCTCAGAAAGGCAGGCCATGGGTCAGGACTTTTACAGGGTGGCGCACTTCCCCAAAGTGCTCGGTGCCCTAGATTGCACCCATGTGGCACTACGTCCACCTAGGGCCACGGACAACATCTACCGCCACCGCAAGCACTGGCATTCCATCAATGTACAAGTTGTATTCCTCTGTCTATGGAAACTATCCTGGGTCTACCTATGACAGTTTCATATACAGAATGTTTGCCCTGAGCGGGGACCTGGAAGCTGGGAAGCATGTCGACACATGGCTCATTGGTGAGTACAAATGTCTGTGCACATGCATGCATGACACACACAGACAAATACACAAACCCATCTAATGACAACCATCCTCACCTCCCCAGGTGACAGTGCATACCCTCTGAGCAACCACATGATGACGCCAATACAGAACCCCACCACACCACCCCAGGTAAGATACAACGCAGCCCATATTGCAACCAGGGGCATAGTGGAGCACACATTCGGAGTGCTCAAGTCATGCTTATGCTCCCTTGACCGCTCTGGCGGCCAGCTACTATATGCACCCCCAGTAGTGTGCAAGAGCATTGTGGCAGCATGTGCCCTGCACAATGTGCAACACAGCGGGGCGTTCCGGTGGACATGGTGGTGCCCCCACATCCCCAACCACATGCACAGGCGCTGCTCATGAGAGGGGAAAGTGTACGTGGCGAGGCAGCCCAGACCCAGCTTGTGGTCACATTTGTCACCTAAACTCCCACCCCAACAGTCACAACCTTACCACCCTGAGAATGTATTCACGGAAGTGCTTCATTGTGTGCATCCCTAGCTACATAAACATAACCAATCTGATGTGACCAGAAGGAACACATGCAAGGTGCATATCCCACCACTCCCCTGAAAAACAGTCCATGTAAATCACTGCTATGTCACCCAAACCCACCCAACACCCATGGCCCCTGTCCTCCATGCCATGCCATGGCATGCAACAGCTGAACAGCCAACCAAATGCACAACACATGACACAATCGTCATTAAGTGCAAAGTGAGAAATGTAAACCGCCATGAGACATTCACACCTGGCATGGGACCTGATGAACTCACTTGATTGATTGATTGTTTATTTATATAGCGCCTATACACAATGTGTTTCAAAGTGCTTCAAGAAGGGAGGGAGCATAGGAAAATACAGTTACATTCAATTAAAGTCCTTGGAACAATACAGAATGTGAAAAATAACTATCGTAATAGGTCTGTCGACATTTCGGATAGTGCAAGTGCATACAACAAATAAGGCAAAGAGGGAAGGGAAAAGAAGGAGAACAAAACAAGCAGTAACATTATTATGCCTTACGACAATTGATGTAGTGCAAGAGGTATACAAGAGGAGGGGTGGGAGGGGGGAGCGGGGGGATAAGAGTGGGGAGAAGGAGATGAACAAGACACGCTACTGTGCAAATTTGTCAGCGACAAATTAATAGAGCAGGGTTGGGGGAGAGGAAGGAGAAGACAAGGAGGGGAGGAGGAGAGACAGACAAGCTGCTATCAAAAGTCACAGGAACAAATGATAAGAGTAAGCGCTAAGTGGGGGGAAGTATGAGAGGAGGGAGAAAGATAGTGGGGTGAGGAGTAGGAAGGTGGCAAAAGAAGAGGGATAAGTGGAGGGGGGAAGGGGCAGAAAGGCAATCAAGGGGGGCAAGGGGGTACACAGACCTAACGGGGGGGCAAGGCGGCAGGGGGGCACGCAGACACTCACAAGGGGCATGGGGGTGTACAGACAATCAAGGGGGGGCAAGGGGGCAAACAGACACTCGAGGGGGGCATGGGGGAGCACAGACACTCACAGGGGCATGGGGAGCACAGACACTCACTGGGGGCATGGGGGCAAATAAACACTCACGGGGGCAAGGGGGCAAACAAACACTCACGAGGGGGCATGGGGAGCACAGACACTCGGGGGTCATGGGGGCAAATATACACTCATGGGGGGCATGGGGGAAAATGTACACTCACGGGGGACATGGGGGCAAAACAGACACTCGCGGGGGGCATGGGGGCAAACAGACACTCATGAGGGGGTATGGGGGAGCACAGACACTCACAGGGGGCATGGGGGAGCACAGACACTCACGGGGTGCATGGATGCAAATATATACTCACGGGGGCATGGGGCCAAACAAACACTCCCAGGGGGGCATGGGGGAGCACAGACACTCACGAGGGGGCATGGGGGAGCACAGACACTCACGGGGGGGCATGGGGGAGCACAGACACTCACAGGGGGGCATGACGGGAGCACAGACACTCACGGGGGGCATGGGGGAGCACAGACACTCACAAGGGGGATGGGGGAGCACAGACACTCACGGGGGGTGTGTCGATCCGGCGTACCACGGTAGACAGGGACTTCGTTGTGGGCCTTAGGTGGAGTGGCCGGCTCCCACCTCCCGGCTGCAGCCATTGGCTAAAGGGGCCATGGCAGCCAATGGGAGGGGGGCAGGGGCTAGCCCACAACAGGGTAACATAATGCAATCATCACTTGAAAAACAAACGGCCATCTTAGAAAGCCTCGAAGCATGGAGGCAGCATACGGCAAGAGATGGAATTTTTAAATGAACCCAAGTGGGTTCTGCACAGAGCGCGCCATGCTGGCCACGCTGGACCAACGAAAGTCAAGCACAATCACAAGGTGCAATTTCGGAGGCAATTTAAAAATCACTCAACGTGATTCAAGTATAGTCTGCAAATAAGTCAATCCTTACCCCCAGCAATGCGCGATTTGATGGGGAATCCTGCGCAATGGTATTCGGTGCTGGGAGGGAAGGGTTCCATCGGGGTCGAGTGAAGGCAGAGAGAAGAAGAAATGGAGGCGAGCCCCGTTGTGGGCCTTGGGTGGAGTGGCCAGCTCCCGCCTCCCGGCTGCAGCCATTGGCTAAAGGGGCCATGGCAGCCAGTGGGAGGGAGGCAGGGGCTGGCCCACAACAGGGTAACATAATGCAATCATCACTTGAAAAACGAACGGCCATCTTAGAAAGCCTCAAAGCATGGAGGCAGCATATGGCATGAGATGGAATTTTTTAAATGAACCAAGTGGGTTCTGCACAGAGCGCGCCATGCTGGCCACGCTGGACCAACGAAAGTCAAGGACAATCACAAGGTGCAATTTAGGAGGCAATTTAAAAATCACTTGCCGTGATTCAAGTATAGTCTGCAAATAAGTCAATCCTTACCCCCAGCAATGCGTGATTTGATGGGGAATCCTGCGTGATGGTATCCGGTGCTGGGGGGCAGAGGGAAGGGGCTCCATCGGGGTCGAGTGAAGGCAGAGAGAAAAAAATAAAAATAATAGTCTACCACACATACAAACGGGGTCATCATGAGTATGGCAGTACCATACCGCCATATTAAGAGTAAGCCTGCCGAGTGGCGGGCTGTTTGGTGGTCGCCACAGCTGCACCTGCAGCTACCACTACCGGTGGGCCTGTGTCAGCAAATGTTACTTACTGTCGGGTCACAAGGGTGCCAGGGTCAGATGCAACAGCAGCATCACCTGGAGTCGCAGGGGGTGGTGGCATTGCTGCACCAGCATGTGGCTGGACATCCTGCCCCTATGGTGCACCCCTGCCTCTTTGTGTTCTGCAGCCACCATGGCCACCCTGGACTCCACGTACTCCCTGGTCACCCCGGCCACGTGCCCGACCACTCCCAACACTGGCAGGACATCCATCTGAGCCCCCCATAACCTTTGGTGGCCTCCCAACCATGGCACAGATTTACTACTGCCAATGGGAGGTGCACTGAACAATTGTCCTGGTCAATTGGGGTGAAGGGGGCAGGGTACGTCATGGTAGACGCACCCCTGGGCTCCTGCAAGGCTGCCTGTGGACCCTGGGGATAAATAATCCTCACGCTCAGGCACCCCAAAAACATAAGATAAACGTATATGCAACCCCGGTAGCCCACATGCGTGTAAGAAAACCTCACGCAGTACGCTGTGGCACCCAGGAACACAAATAAACGTATGCGATTAACACGTGGGCTACTATGACGTCAATAAATGGGGTACGTGATAAACTGGGGCATCCGCAGTGGGAAAAAATAGCGTGCAATAGCGTGCGCGACTCACCATCTGCGTGGAAAATAAACACGCATAGGCACTGTAACCGCTGTGAAGTAATCGCATGCTTGTGAACCCCAAAGTAGGAAAAACACACGCATCGGTTTCCACTGAAAGAACATACAGCGAATTACACGCAGACGTGCTGTTTTTTCACGTGCCCATTCACTCTGCTTCAAGCTGGCCACGTGACAACACACGGAAGACCATGCTCCTGCCCAGAAGGCCATTTACCTGCCCCCCAGAGCCCTGGGGTGTCTCCTACAAGCCATCTGCTGCTGCCTGCTGCCAACAGTGCCCTGCCATGTGGTGCCTACACATCTGCCATCTGCAGGGGTCCAGTTGCTGTGACCACCCCTGCTGGAACACAAGACTCCCGACTGGTGTTCTATCACTACACAGCCCAGCCCCAGGACCCAGTTGCCCACCACACACGTGCCTCAGGGGTTGCCATGACTTAACCAACACCATCTAGCACCAGTGGCAACCCCCCCAGCAGAGAGGCAGAGGGCTGCCAGCTTCACATCCAATGAAGTCCAGTGAAGAAGAGGGCGGAGACGGCGCTGTGGAGGAAAGCGGCAGGGATGCCTCCACCGGCCAGCGACGCAAGGCCCAGTCACCCACCCAGGAAATTCCATCATCCGGGAGTGAGGAGACTGGTGCCGCGTCTGCCACTATGGCTGCAGCGGAAGGGGCGGGTGAGCCCCCACAGGGGCTTGCGACGGCAGAAGACGGTGCAGTGCCATCCAGGTTGGTGGTGTGTACAGAGGAGGAGAAGGCCACATTCAAGCTGCACATGGGGCCTGGTGGGGGTGGTACCACTGGTGCAAGTGGTGCAGTCCAGGGGCAGGGGCAGGAGGCAGCACAGGTCGCCGCGGAGGGGCCTGTGCATGTCACTGTCCCTGACACTGTGACTGCATCACCATGCCCCAGCAGGGATGCTCTGTCCCAGGCCTGTCCGCAGGTAGGGGGGAGGTCCACGTCATCTGGCACTCCTCTACCTGCGGACTTGGGGACCCGTGATAGGATCGAGTCCATCCTCATTGGTGTTGCTATGCGCACACGTGTAATTCGTGATGACGTGCGTGCTTTGTGGGGGGACCACACACGTCATCACGAAGAGACGTGTGCCAACGTGGCACAGTTGAGAGGGCTCGTGGTCAGGGGTTTCCTCCATGTGTCGCTCTGTCTTGTGGCCCTCTCCTCCTCTGTGCACACTATATGCCAGTCGTTCTCTGTGCTGTCTTCAAGCCCAGATGTCACCAGGGCCCCCTGTGGACCTGCCCCAACCAATGCAGGCAGGCTGGGGAAGATCACATCTCTGCCACAGTTGGGAGTCGGAGCTCCAGCACAGGTGGTCACCCCAGCAACTGGACCCCTGGCAACCGACAATGTGCACGCACATTCAAACAGGGCACCTGCACAACGCCCCCGGGTGTTGCCATCTACCCGGAGGCAGTCGTGGTGGCAGCGGTAGGCAGCAGAAAGGCGGCAGTGGCAGGCTATACGTAGGAGGCATGTGGCCTCGGGGCCATGAACATCATTGGGGCAGGCATCGGCGGGCGGGCAGGAGGACCCTGGATTGGGAGTGTCTTCCGTGTGGCAGCGGTTGGGGCAGCAGATAGGTGCAGAGCTGCGGCGGGCAGAGAGGGCAAGACTCACAATGGTCAGGGCGGAGAACTCCATGCATAGGGCATTGAGGCGGGCGGAGTGCCTTGAGGAAACTCGCAGGGAGTTGGAGGAGGCCATGGCTGCATCCCTGCAAGACCTTGAGGCCAGGGAAGAGGCCCGCCTCCGTAACATCAACGTGGAGTTCAATGATGCTCTGGCCCGGAACATCAAAAAGTGAGCCGTCGGACTAGCCCGCCACCTTTGTAAAGGGTTAGGATTAATTTGATTTATATTTTTATTTGGAGTTCACAGACTTTGCTCCACTTTATGTATTTAGTTTTTTATTCATAGGACTTTTTGTAGGTTTCCTTTTGTTTTGTGATCATGGACCCTTTGGACTTGCATTGTATATAGTTGTATATAGTTCAAGACTTGTACATACTTTCAATTTTTATAATTCCCATGGATCAATGGTTTTATTATTTTTGATTATTTAATTCATATTGACATTGGCGATGGACCACTTTTATTTTTTCATGTCGTGAATTTTTGTTTTTCATTGGATTTTACTTTTTTTTTAATTGCTTTCATTATTTCTTTATTTGCAAATTTGATTTTCATTATGTTATTTCATTATGTTTTTTAATACATTTCATATTACTTCATGATTGGTGTTGTGTACTATCATTGGTTTTGTGCATGTCTCAATGAACATTGCCTCAGTCATGTGTTGCCACTGTGTGGCTCTGTTGTAAATATGCATGGCCATGGTGGGTCTTTTAAGACTCTCATGGCATGGGTAATTTGGGAGTGGGTGCAGTGGATGGTTGCATGCTTGTACTGTGGGGCAGGTGGGATTTGGGTTGGCATTAGGGCCACGGGTCTGTTTTGTTAGGACATGTTGTTTGGTTAGCCATGTGGCGGGGCCTGCTGGCAGGCGCCCGTCAATGGTGGGTGGGTGGGCGTGGTGGGGGACATGAGTCGGGACCTGCTGGCAGGTGCCCGTCAATGTTGGGGGGTGGGGGGATATGAGTCTGGGCCTGCTGGCAGGTGCCCATCTTTGGTTGTGGGACACGGCTCGGGGCCTGTTGGCAGGGGCCGGTCACTGAGGGTGGGGTGGGGGACATGTGTCGGGGCTCCCAAGTGCATGGTGCCATGTGGCCTGCCTGCGGGGCATGGCCAGGGGTGGTCTCCTGTGGTGTCGGCTTCCTGTGGGGCATGGGGAGGGGGGCACACCGTGAGGGTCCACACTGCCAAATCGCGTGTGAAACACCCTGCGCACCCCTGAAATACATGTACCCCGCTCGGGCCAGCGAAATCGTGTGCAGAACTCCCTGCGCACCCCTGGAATACACATACCCCGCTTGCGCCAGGCCTATCGTGTGTGAAACTGCACGCGCACCCCCGGAATACACGTACCATGCTCGTGCCAGCCAAATCGCATGTAAAACTCCCAGCGCACCCCAGGAATACACGTAGCCCGCGCGCACCAGGCCTATCACATGTGAAACTCCATGCGCACCCCCGGAATACACGTACCCCTCTCGCGCCAGGCCATTCGCGTGTAAAAGCCCACGCGCACCCCATCAAAATATGCACAGGCAGCCCATCCACCCTCCCCATGACCCGCAGGCAACCCATCACCCCTAGGCATGCCCCGCAGGAAGCCCATCACCCCAGACCACCCCGACCCGCAGGCAGCTCATCACCCCAGTCCATGCCCCACAGGCAGCCCATCACCCCAGTCCATGGCCCGCAGGCAGCCCATCACCCCAGACCATGCCAACCCACAGCCAGCCTATGACCCCAGTCCATGCCCCGCAGGCAGCCCATGACCCCAGTCCCTGGCCCGCAGGCAGCCCATGACCCCAGTCCATACCCCGCAGGCAGCCCATGACCCCAGTCCATGCTCCGCAGGCAGCCCATCACCCCAGTCCATGCCCCGCAGGCAGCCCATCACCCCAGTCCATGACCCGCAGGCAGCCCATCCACCCTCCCCATGCCCCACAGGCAGCCCACACCACAGTGGGGACCTTTTTTACTTGGAGACCTGATGGATCTAACCGCAATTCATCTATACCACTTAAGTACAAGGTGAACAGCAGCGCGGCTAAGTTACATCCTTGCTTAACCCCTAGATACGTGGGCACTGATTTGGTAAGTGCACCTCCCATTGTAAGTCTGATCATGTATGAAGTGTCAATATGCAATTGTACAACCCAATATATCAGACATCGGGGAATACCATGAGCAAGCATTTTCCTCCACAACAAATTGCGGATAACAGAGTCAAAGGCATTGGTCATATCGATGCTGGCAATGTATACTGGACATGCTCCTTTTATTTTAGAGCCTGCTAGTAAATGTGCTACAATAGTGGCATTCAATGCTGTACTAATACCTTTTCTAAAACCTAGTTGGTATTTAGAATAAATCTGATGAGATGAGATGTATTTCTCTAGATCGAACAAAAGTAAAATCGCAAAGATTTTAGCAGCACTATCAATAAGTGAGATTGGGCGGTAGTTTTCGGGTTTACCTGGATCGCCCTTCTTAAAAACGGGCACTATAGTAGAAGTCACCCAGGAATGCAGTATTTCTGATGTACGCATAATGTTGTCAAATTTTATTTTTAGTATACTGGCCCATAATGCCGAGTTAGCCTTATAGGCACAAGGCGGAATGTCATATGGTCCCGCTGTTTTGATTGGTTTAACTATCCAATTGGCCATTCTATGTCTTGTACTGACCAGTAAATAGTTTTTTCTCCCATACTTAAATAATGTCGCAAAGTGCACGGGCATACAGTATTTATTCATTATGTGCAGTTCCCAATCTTCAGCAGGGATTATGTTTAGGATCGACTTGTTAGGCATCAAATTAGATTGTCAAAGAGTTCCACAAATGTGCCGTGAGTCATGTCTACAAATTGCTCTTATAAGATCATGATTTTCTTGATGATATACCAAGATTTTAATACCTCTCATTTTATTCTTAAAATTTTGAAAAATACTTTGTTTTTTTTACCAAGAATAAAGATGTTATTAGATTCTGTTCTTCAAGAGGTGCAATGCTTGGTTTCTTAGTCGCTTTATGAGCGTTACTTTGTAATCAAACTGCTTACTTGGCACTGATTGGGTATTCTTCTGGTTTGCCATAAGTTTGTGTAGTGTGCTCTTTACGATAGTAGGCATGATAGTTTCTTCATGAGAAAGACTTAATCCTAAAACAAATATCAGGTCATGGAGTTTCATAGATTTACACTCAATGAGTTTTGCTAATTTACTGGTAACGACCTTGTTCCACCTAAGGGATATCAACAGTGTGAAGAGAGTACTGCATATCGATACTCAATTCGATAGGTTCGTGATCACTGTGTGTGATTGTGTGAATAATCACTGGATTAGTTATTTGTGCCAGCGAGTGTGACACACAAAAGTAGTCGATCAATGACGTCAGTTTTCCTCTGGACTAAGTGTATTTGGGATTCATATCGGCACACTTGACAAAACACAAACCCCAGTCTTCCTTGAATTGTACCCATTGTTGCCTTCTTGAACAAAGTATCTTTGATACATCATCATCTGATCGTGTTGTACAATCGAAGCATTTCGAATCAAAGTCCCCTCCTAGGATAATGTCAGCATAGTACTCACTTGCAAGTGCAGTTTCAAGACAATGGTCAACTTCTTCAAACATTTCATCTATATCTATTTTTTGAGGGTTCCAACAGAGGTTAACGAGTAGGAGTTTTTTTTTTTACTTGCTTCAAGGGTGATACCAACTGTAATTACATAGTTTGATGCATAAACAAGCTTTGAGGCACATTCAATACTGTTGTTAATTGCAATTGCAATGCCCCCCCTTTAGCCTTAAGTGTATGTGAAGAAAATGTACAATAACCATGAATCACAAGCTCATCAACATTCATGGTTTCGTAGAGTAATAGAAATCTTTTGTAGGACAGTAAACCCGAATGGCCATTTAGGAATGTTATTAAAACCAAAGGAATTCCATGAGAATATGGACAACTTATAGCTCAATTGCTGCTAGTTTGAAGATTGAGCACTCTTGTTATTGAATATTGCTTTCAGCATGGGCTCAATCCACATGAGCTCCTTATTGTTCGATGCAATAGACATCACTTGTGTTATACACATTTTCTCATCAAGCGTATTACATTGGGTGTCATGATGCCGTCCCCCGGGCAGCTGGACCAAGCCCATCCGCCCCGGAAGCAGGCATCCGGACATTTGTTTAAACCTCAGAAGCCCAGGCTAGGGGCTATCTGGGTTCAGTCCTGGCACCTTAGGCGCCAGGCTCATAGTGGAAATCAGTCCTGGCGCCTAAGGCGCCAGGCTCATAGTCATCACTTACCTCAGGCAGACCATGCTGCACATGCATCCAGGCCAACGTGAGACCTGGAAGGGACTATTTTTCCACAAGGACTACTTTTCACTCGGGTGTGGTTCTAGGGACTTCTTACCTGGGACTACTTTCGAAGCTATTTAAGCCATGCCCGATCTACAACACATGCTTCGCGTTATTCTGCATTTAGCAGCGTAACGCTCACCGTGTCTGCTAACCTGCATCCAGTCTTCTGCCACGCCCGCCTCGAACACAGAGCCCCTAGGAGAGAAAGGAAAATTGGAGAAGAGGTTACATTACAGACTTTAATCTGATTCCTCACCTGATTTCGGATCCTGCATCACTCTGAGCCTGAAGGGACATTCTTCTGGCACGCGTCGCATCCCAGCTACAGCGCAACTCCATTTTCACCAGCCCACAACATCTCTGACTCGGCGCTGCCTCCATCACCTTTTCAGCGATTTTCAACATCTGGGTAAAAAGACAAGAAAAAGCATGGTGAGCCTAAAGAGACTAAAAAGGCAATCACTTATATTACAAGACTTACCTGATTATCACGGGAGGCTTTATCCTTCAATACGCCGCATCTAGGAAAAAAGGAAAGGATCAGACAGTGAGCTAATCTCACGCAACTTTACAGGATATTTTGGGTGATACAGACTCTTACCTGAAAGCCACCAGCAACCTCCAGACAGAATTTGCTGCCGCAAATCAACAGGGAAGTGCAAGAGTGAACATTAAACTTGGCAAACTCCGGACTCAATAATCGTCCAGAACTCCAGCACTTAAAACCAGTGAAGTAACTGGTATCTACGCACCCCTGCATGCCACACAGGATGGAGAGCTCACCAATCAAACACATAAGGTGAGGACAATGACTGGGAATATCGGAGGTGGCAAGTGGGGAGAACGGGAGCAGGGAGGGGGGTCTGCATTCACACCCACGGGGCTAAATACCTTTCTCCATCTACAGGAGAATATTTCTACGAGTCAAGCTTACAAGACTAAGGGGGTCCGGTCCACACGGTCATCTTTGCCCTATGCTTCACGCTGGTGGAGGCCGCAGCTGTCCGGGTTCGATCTACGCCCCTGTGGGAACCAGGTGAGCGTAACATTGGGTTCCCGCAGTAGGCTCCACATCCATGCCACTTCTTGCTGGAGAGTAGTGTAGAAACTCTAGAGAATCAGATGCATCATTCAATGTATGTAATTTGAAACCAAATTCTAACAATTCAGACCTGTAAGCCCAAATACATGTTAAAATACTAACAGATGGAACGTGGCAAGTCATTCTATGGTTGTTTTCACGGCATAGAGAAACACCTTCAAAATCTGATATAGTTAACATTCTTAAAGGAGGAATCCGGGCCAATAGTTCAAGCAAGTATCTTCTATTAATATGAGCACTAACCAGAGGTTCTGCATTACCCTCCAGCCCAATCATGTTGATTGATATACCTTTACTATCTCCTTGATCATCTGGATGACCTCCAGTGTTGCTGTTACCATTACCTCTGGAAGTGTTCGCAGTCGGGGAGACAGGACCTGATTCTACTTGATGGATCGTAGTTTCAGATACTAGTACATGACTGCTTCTAGCACCAATGGGGCTAAATTGTCCTTTCGCATCGTTAATTACGTTCCTTTTTAGCTCAAGTTCTTTGATCAATACTTCACTAGTAATCAGGCCTTTTTCAAAGGAGTGTACCAAAGATCCTATCTGGTCGGATGACTGACCACTCATAGAAGGTGTACATACCTGAACAGGCTGAACCTCCTGGCGATGGCCAGTTTCGTGATTATCAGTAGAAAGCCCCTTTTGTTCACTTCAATCGGAAGTATCTTCCCCATGGGTTACTTTCTTTGAGATAGATCATCCATTTGTTAATACATATTTAGTGATCACGTAAGATCCGATTGACTGGATACCCTTACGTGTTCCTCCAATAGGTTCTTGTTCAGGCAATTTGCCACCCTCAAATCACATAGATTTACCAAAACCAGTCTTTATAGTAATCCCTTTTTTAGATCCTTCGGGGCAATCCATACCGTTAACCCTATCAATGCCTATGGTTTTTGGTTCAATTAAGGTAGGAGTGTTTCCTGATTCTGGAACATTGTAATGAATTTGTTGCTGGAGGTGCCCACCAGTTCTTTGAGCGACAAGCCTAGTTGTGGTTCCAGAACTGAGTTCCGAAGTTTTACCTGGACCACTTACAATAATAAAGTCCTTCTGAGCTGTTGATGTATTATTGGAATCTATAGATACCTCTCCCAAGCACTTTTGCGCATATGTGCAACTTATGTTATTCAATATAGCTGTACTTTCATTAGCCTTGTTACTAAACTTAGTACATGAATGGGAGGATAATTCCACAGAGCTGGACATGGGTGCAATGGACGTACGCTTTCTTTTTTCCTTGCTGAAGTAGTTATTTAGATGTGTCTGTTTTTTCTCGATTTCTTTTCGGGAATAGGAGCCCTTGTTTTATTAGAGCTGACACTATACCCTACTTCACTCCCAGAACTTGCCTTTTCTAAGGTGGTGATTACTATATGACCGTCCAATTTATGCCTCAAAACATCCTGGCTTTCTTCACTAAGTTATTCTACATCTATTATATCGTCATCAGGTGTTCTAGCAGGGTTGATATTTCATTTACCCTTTTGCACTTTTCTATTAGTTTCTTCATTTATTTGTATAGTTTTTTTAGTTTTTTTGATAATTCATTGGCAGCTTTTCTTTTCTTTTCTGCTTTTTTAATCGCACGAGTCTGGAGTTTCATTGTACGGCACGACATAAATACTGCCTTCTCAGAGTTAAGATTTTCAACTTCTTCCACTGCTTCCATCTGTTCTATTATTTTTATAAGAACAGTTGGACTATCTAAGGACCTATTCATATCATGCGGAATCGTAGATGTTTATTCTACCTTGTTGTGGTGAACAGTGGTACTAATATCATGCAGCATATTTTTCATTTCTACTATGTCATTAGCCATAGTGAGGATGCTACAATCACTGGTTCCGAAATACTGCGTGCTTTTATCTACAAGGGTAGAATGTTGCCTTAATGCTGATGTGATTGTTTCCTTTCCTATCGCATGGCAGGCGTCCCCTCCGATAACAAATCCCTGAAGCCTATGTATTTTGGTGAGAATCTCAGTCATGGATGCTTTAATCATACTTATCTCGTAGTGAGTGTAGTCGTGGCCTTTATCTAACAGGTCCAAAATACGTATGATGACCGGGAAAGTGTGAGGAACCTCAGGTGCAACTGGTGAGGACATATTAGAATTTACTTCCATGCCTTCAAATGTGATTTCCCTTTCATTCACAGTACCTGCAAATGGGTTTAACCGGTTCAAATTGGTGTTCCCCAAACCAAAACCTCTCTCCTCAGTTTGTAATTGGAGTTCCCTATTAAAATATCAGGGAGGAGTATATGGTCCAGACCAGAATGTTCATCAACACTTTTGTAATTTGGAGGAACATTTGTTTTAGAATGTTTGAGTGAATCAGTACATTCTGTACGTGGTGCTCAAGGAGTGAGAATACCTATTGAAGCCTGACACGTTTGTTCAGTTCCATCATTTTGTCTGCACCTGTCATTGATAGGTCTTTCATAGAATCATTAGCTCTGTGGACGTATTTGTTGTGTTTAATGAAACGTCCTGGAGTGGCTCATAGCAGTGGACAGCCTCAACATCCATAGTAGCTGCTCCCTGCTGTGAACATAAGTTAGAACTCACTTCCCGGACCCCACATAGCTCATTAGGTGTTTTGTGTAATTTACTTACGTTTAGTTCAGAGTAATGTACTTGCACAGAGTGAGCAGTCTCCTTTTGTTGATTCCCCTCACCATCATTGTTGTTAATGAGCATGGATGGAACCAAGGGAGAGTCCTGCGCATCACACGGCTCTACTTCTAAACTCTCAGTGCCTATACAAGTGTCTATAGCAAACATTTCCTCAGAGTTTATTTCAGTGTAGGTACTCCTCCCAACACACACAGTTGTATCAATATTGCAATTGCTGAAAAGATTAGAGGACACAGGTGTCCCAGCACATTTACCACTTCGGAGGCCACTTGCAATTTTAATGGAAATGGCCGCAAGTAATGGTACATTTATAATTTCTTTGAAAAGGGGGAATGCTATTTTCTTACCGGCCTAGTCCAAAAGATATGAGCAGGCAAAGCACACCGTCTCCAGCCTACAGCCCTCCACCCTAACAGCCCAACAGCACACTTGATGGCACTTGCAATGCGCGCGCGGCAAGTTTTGTAGAAGCTTTCCAGCAATAGGGGGCGGGAACACCACGCAAGGGATTTTAGTCTTCGAAGTCCGAAATTTCACTGGCGTTTCACCTTATTCTTGATGTGTGCCCTTCCTCTTGCACATACAGCACATCGGGGGTACATCTTAATACAGTAATTCGGGACGACGATAGGGCAGAGCATCAGCTCAACAGCACACTTGATGGCACTTGCCATTCATTATCAATTTATTATCAATTCATCTGGAGCAATGGGCCATTTCTCTGCATAGGTTGAATCAATTCCATACCGGTTTCTGTAAGGGTCACTCAACAAACATTAATGGCCTTACCTCCAAAGCTATTTAAGAATCAGCTTGGGCTGTCCCTGACGGTTGTACTTACATGGACTCAATAGACCTTTCAGCAGCCTTTGATTGTGTCAACTGGAATCGATTGTGGACTAAATTAGCTAACTGGGGCAAGCCGTACAGCCTTTTGCACCTAGTGATTGGCGTTTATGATAACTCTATTGTCCAGATCCAGTTAAATCAAAAAGGTGATCTATCGAGAAGAATATGTTCTTATGTGGGAATAAGACAGGTGTGCATTTTGGCCCCAAGGCTATTCAGTCAACGCCTGTCTGAAGCGGCTGATTGTCTTGCTGAAGGGGGCCTAATTACACCAAATGTGGGCCAATGTAAAGTATCATGGATGGCCTACGCTGACGATTTCTTGTTATTCGACAAATTTAAGGTTGGTCTTCAAATGCTCCTCAGCATCTGCTCAAAATACACCAAAGAGAATGGGCTTCTAATTAATCCTAGTAAGACCAGGATTCTGGCTTTTACGAAGAGAAAGACCAAACAATGTAATCCCTCTTAGTCTGTGGAAAACGTAATGATTAAGACCAGTCCCAGTCTTGTCTATTTGGGTTTCCACTTTGGGGCACACTCAGGCTTGAAACAATATTTGTGAGATTCTCCTACAACAAGAGTCTCAGCTTCAGAACCAGATAATCAAGATCGATCGTAAATTCAGAAGATTTTCTTTGAAAAACCTCCACTTATGAAGGCAAAATCGTTCGAAAATTACATATGGCCTTGAACTATGTGATGAGCCATTCTTTAATATTCTGGATATGATTGAGGCAAAGATGTGGCACCAGATAGTGGGGGTCCCTAATGCGATCCCTCTTGCCGCTATCAGATTTGAGTCAGGAATGATCTCTTTAAAAGCTTGTGTTGTGTGGTGCTTGCTTTCATTATACTCAAAACTGACTTCCCCTGATTCCATCTTTGAGGCTCTGGGTGTAGCCCTTGGGAACTCTGATGATTCCCTAAGAAATTCTCAGTTCCTTGTCCAGTTTGGCCAGAAATGCAAAGCAATACTTTTAAGAATCTCACTGGATATAGATATCCTAATTTCAAATCCCATCAAGGTTAAAAGGGCACTGTAAAACTTAGAATGGGTCACTACAACGGACCTGTTCCACTGCTATCCTTCTATGAGACACTTAGCCCATGATCACAAAAGACAAGAAACCATTAAACGTTTGTTGATAAATTGCAAGGCCTTAACCCCCCGTAGGATGAAATATAGGGGGCCCCTTCGGGTGTGCCATGCAAGGTTGACAGATGAACTTCTATGGATGAGATGTTTGAATATCCAGAATACTCGGGAAGGTCGTGCCGTTTCGGCAATCATCAAAAGTCTGAATTTGATGTAATCTTACTGGAGCATGCCCGAATTCTTTTTCCATTTACTGTTTAAGTTTATTTTATTTATTTTTATTATCTGCTTAAATTTTCTTTTCTAAATTTTTATTATGAAATGTTAGGAAATGTAATGCACTGATTTAATGTGTCTGATTTTATTTTTTATTCAGTATATATTCTGTTTTGTAAAGGTTTGTTCTAAACTAAAAACAATAATGAAAAAAGTAAGAAAAATTGTAAATACTTTAATGCTATTACTGCAAAACATTTTGGCCACTTAAAAAGTGGCATGAAGCAGGAAATATGGTCATGACCACCAGTTGTATTATGAATTACAATTATAAAAAAAAGAGTCAGGTAATGCAGGGTTGTCACAAGTAATGCCATTTGTTTTATAATTATGGTTGTGACACATTTGTGGTTCCCAATCTACTGAGCTAATCCTGATATTCTTTGCCCTGTCATGAGGATCCGCTTGAAGCCCAAAAACAAGTGCAACTCCTGGTATTACTCAGACCTTGTCACCCCTAAACGCAAGTGCAGGGTAGCTGAGAGGAAATGGTGTGCTTCCTGTGCATCCTCTGACAAACTTGCCTGCCACCTGCTCCAAAGGCAATACCGGCTCTCTGTTCACACCAAGAAGAGATCCCACATCCAAGCCTGCGTCTCTGCGGCAACCAACAACTCGGCTGCACTCTTCAAATTCTGCAAGAAGATGGCCAATCCTGCTGCAGTCTCTACCTCTCTTGTCCCCTCCCAGGCCCTCTGCATGTCCCTGGGTTCTCATTTAATCTCTAAAACTCAGGACATCCTGTCCTCTCTCTCGTCCTCTACCCCTCCTCGCTCTACTCTCTGCTCTTCCTCTGGCCCCGCTGTGCCCACCTTTCCTCCCTTCTTCTCTGCCTGTCTTCTTTTCTCCCACGACAAGGTTTCTAGACAAGTCCGATCTATGTAAGTCTCGTAAAAACAGGTTTTCCCTTGTTCTTCCAAAACCATCAAGGACCACATTGACACCCTTGCTCCTGCCCTGGCTGACTTCTGTAACCGCAACCACTCCTACACCACTGGAGCCTTCCTGTCCCCCTTGAAGCACTCTCTTGTGCACCCTTTTCTCTAGAAACACTCAGTTGACCCATCTTGCCCGGCTAACTATTGCCCGATCTCCATCACTCCTTTCCTGGACAAACTCCTGGAAAATCTGTCCATCTCCCAGCTTAATCTTCATACTGAATCTGTTGGTCATCCCCATGACCATCAGTCTGGTTTCAGAGCAGCCAGAAGTATGGAAACCGCTCTCCTTTTCATCCGTGAAGACTTGCTCTCCAACCTCAATTCTAATACCACCTCTGTCCTCATCTTACTCGATCTCTCTTCAGCCTTTGGCACGCTCAACCATGCCATCCTGCTCAACCGGCTCCGTGATAACTGTTAAGCGGCTTCACTTCAACACTACAGCTAAGTCAATGCCTAGTCTGAGATGCTGAGGGAAACCTTTATTGATATATTTTCAGGTCCAGGTCATATACTCTGGATGACAACCCTTGTATAACACCCCTCTCTTAGAATCCCCCTGGCCCCACCGAGCCAAGAAGTAGGTCTGTTTTGCAAATTTAAAAGATTTATTTGAGAAAAATAACAATATATATCTATCACACTTTTATAATAAATTAATATTGGATATCACACTTAAAATATGACCGTGATCAACAATGGATAATGTTCTACTGGTAAACTGATTTGGTTACTTAGAAGTAGTATAGAGGATGAGGTAGCTGAAATGCTTTATGGTTTCAAGGAAATGCAAGGTGGAATAAATGCAGTACAGAAAATAAACTGATATGGTTTCACAAGAGATAATATGTTCACTTTTCCCCTGGTGGCAATTCACCCCCCCTATATGCAATGCAAGGAGATGGAAGTAACACACACAGTCTTCAGGAATACAATCAAATACAATACGGAATTCAGTTCCCCCCCAGCAAGCTTAGACAACAGGTATGCTTTTTAAAACACAGGCAAGAGTGCTTTGTAATGTGGTGGCAAGGAAGTGAAAAATGATAAAATTGCTTTTAATTCCCTATAGGAGGTTCAGGGTGAGTGGTAGACACTTTAAATCAGTTCAGGTCAGCCCTAACAATGGTTCAGGGATGGTTATTAGGTTGCAAACGAATTTTAGCAGTTCAGGCAAAAGTGGCTATCTTTTTACAGATGACGAAATCAGGCCAAATCGCAAATCGCGGTAAATTTTGCAAGTGCGTAAATCGCGATTGCGGTAAAAGTATAAGGAGTAGGAGGTCGGTTCTAGGCTTGTTGGAAAGCTTAGATTCTAAGCTTTCAGAGGAAAGTTAAATCTCGTTCCAGAGATACAGATGATTTAATAAAGGTAGATTTTCGGATTTAAAGTAAAACTCAAAATGACAGGTGACAGTTTGCAGCTTTAGAATGACAGATGACAGCTTGCAGCTTTAGAATGACAGATGACAGGATTTCTAGGAGGCAGTTCTACTTAGTTAAAATAATCTAATCCAAACTATTTTAACCTAAGAGATTGGTTTTGCACAGTGAGTACTCACACTATATTTTTGAAATAAGCCGTCAAGGTCTGTTCAGGTTGGACGGAACTTCCGGCGGGTGGTTCTGAAGTCCCAGCTATCTGGGTCAGCTCTACTCTCTAGGTCTGTCAAGCACCGTTTCTGGTCTCTCTGGATCTCTGGTCTCTCTGGATCTCTGGTCTCTCTGGATCTCTGGTCTCTGGAGGTTGATGGATTTGAAGTCTGGAGTCTCCCGGCAAAGTGTCCCGCAAGAAAGTGGAAAGTGAATGTGTCTACCTGTCCCAGCAGTCTCTTTTTATGTGTTTTGGAAAGTGGGTGTGTGCGTTGGTCATAACTAAACCTGCCCCTCTCACTTATCATTGGCCAATTCCTCCTCTCTCCCTTGATTGGGGGAAGGAAATGTGAGGCAGAGTGCTGCTGTAGGTTTTATGGTCAGAGGAACCTCCCCTTGTCAGATTGCACACAAATCTATTTCTGACCCAAACACATATTTATCTTTGTACCATTTTTCTAATATTATAGGTCCAGTTAACATATTTTCTGTAGCACCAAACCATCCGATCCCTGTCTTTGTACGATGTTGTGTCCACTGATGACAGAATTCTCCCCTTTTCATCCAGATAACGACCTCTAAACCTTTCCAGATTTTACACAAATGTGCACCAGGGATATGGGTTACAGATGATAAAGTGTCAGATTTTTAACATGCAACATTTGGAGTAACAACCTTTTTTCCGCTGCTATCCCCAGGAACATACCAGAGGATACTAACACCTCTTAAAATGTGCACAGAAAAATCACAAGAATAATGATATTATTTATATAATTTTGACAGGTCCGTACTATGTATTATCCATCTTTTTAAAATTATGCCCAGGTCAAAAAGGGGTGTGGCTTCCCACATCACATGGTGGAATAACTGGTTTATCCACTTCCCCCAAGCTCAGCTGGCTCTCACAGGCACTGCCCCTCCCAGTTTCTCCCAAGAGGAAGCCATTTTACGACCCCCCCAATATAACATTTGCCTGAGCCAAAGAAGGCCCATTGTTCAGTTCCCTGCAGTCCCCAGCTGCCACTCCCCTTTCAATCAACAGGGCCATGTGATCTCCTTTTGGTGGGGCCAGCAGGATGCAGCCAGGCCTGGGAAGAGTTGTTGAGCCAGTTCAACTCCTGTCGGGGGTAGTTGTCAGGCAGAATTCAGCTAAATGTCACTTTAGTTCCCAGTTTTCTACATTCACATTCAACTTACATGCAGCTATTTTTTTATATATACATTAAATAATGACTTCCTTCAAGTAATTTCAGAATATAGTTTTACATTGTATCCACCTCTTAGCAAGCCTTTCCTTGGCCTGGTTTCGGTTCATTTGTTCAGTTTTACACAAAAGTCTGGTGGTTTTAAAACGCCGGCTTTCTGATAGTGGTGAGCACCGGTACTGCATCCATTTTTGACATTAAGAAAATGAATTCCCCACAGTTCTGGGTTGCTTTTGGCAATCAGCATTGCCATTCCCAATGGTTTCAGGCTACTGTGTGTGTAGCCCAATGGTGGTTTTAGGCAGTGCCCTCCTGTGCTCACAACATAGGCAAAAATGGGTGGCAGCCTATTCTTCATATTTTCCCTGTGCACTCTCTGGGGAGTTCTGGCCATCATGATGTTTTCAATGCCAGTAACGCACAATTTTATGGTAGGGCTTGGATACATGGGTAAAAACATCCCACAAGCCCCCCCTCTTGTGATGGCCCTTCTGAGCTTTCACTGATGGAACTCGCAAGATCTGGGATGTTCGTCTCCTCTTCTTCCAATTCCGTAGATGGTACAGTTCAGCATCTTTTCCTCCCTCCAGTCGATCAATCAGTTCTCCTTGCTGGTCCTGATGGGAGGATTGGGCGGTACCCTGGGCCCCTCGGATCTTCGCTCCCGGTCCCTGGGTCGTTCTCCTTGGTCAGTCTCCATGGTTTCATCTCTCCTAGGATGATAAAGCAAAGCGGCAATACACATTCCTAGACATTTTTCCCCCAATATTAATGGTGTGGCGAACATATACATTTTATAAATCAGAAGATATGAACATATACATTTTCTTTTTTAAATTAGGGGACAAGAACATATATATACAAGAATCACAGAATTGTATATGCTATATGTGGAATATTTTAAGGTTGGAACTGAATTACTCTGGAGCGGCCCCCTTTGGGATTCCAGTGGATTCCTCCAGTTGTTGCAGAGTGTGCCTGGGATGGCAACACTTCATCTGATTAATATGGACCCACTTATCTTCCCCTTCCGCCAAATTACCTTTGGGGATGCAGATTTTGTAGGCAACAGGGGAGATCTTGTCTATAATTTCAAAGGGTCCCTTCTATGTAGGCAAAAATGTTCGCTGTTTGGCCTGGTTCCTTTGGAAATTGTATAGATAGACCCGGTCTTCCACATCATATTCCTTCCTGGTGGTTTTCAAATCATAGTGCGTTTTCATACTCTCAGTTGATCTTTCTAGATTTCGCTGAGCATAGGCAAAAGCATGTTGGAGGTGTTTCCTTAAATTCTCCACATACTCATGAGTTGTGGAGGCATTTATCAATGTCTGCTCTTGGGTCCTGTAGAGCAAATGCTGAGGAAGCACCATCTTGCGTCCGGTCATCAACTCAAATGGTGACATTTTAGTTGCAAATGAAGGGGTAGATCTGATGGCCATTAGGACCAGAGGTAGTCGGATATCCCAACTTGGCCCAGAATCTGCCACAAACTTTTTTAAATATGCTCACAATTGTCCGGTTGTAGCGTTCTACTGCCCGCAAAGAAGCTGGCCGGTAAGCAATATGTAACTTCCTTTTGACCCCCAGTATCTCCCACATCTTTGTCATTACCTCGCTGGTGAAATGGCTACCTCTGTCTGACTCAATCCTTTGAGGTAGACCAAAACGGGAAAAGATGTGGTTAATCATCAGGGCAGCTGCTGTTTCTGCCTTGCAGTTTGGGGCTGGGAGACATTCCACCCACTTGGTAAACAAGCATGTGACGGTCAACATGTACTTGTTTCCTCTAGACGAGCGAATCACAGGGCCTACAAAGTCGATTTGCAAATCTGACCATGGCAGTGTCATCCCCCTCTTTTGGAGAGGTGCCCGGTGTGTGAGGGATGTTGGCTGAAATTGTGCACACACAAGACACCCCTTCAAGTATTGGTCGAGGTCCTACCCCATATGTGGCCAGTATGCAACCTCTCTTAAGATTTCAAGTGTTGTATGAAACCCCCTATGACCGGCGGTGGCCACATCATGGGCGTGACTTAGCATCAGGCTTCGGAATGAGGTAGGAACCACCCACTGATCATGGCCAGCTTGGAATTTCCTTACCAACAAACCGTCTTGGATTCGGAACATCTTTGGACATTTCATCAACACTCTTAGGTCCTCTTTCCCAATGTAATCAGTATCCGTCAGGGGAAAGTTCTCCGGGTCCTCAATGTGTTGGTAAAATTTACCAATTATTGGATCCCCCTTCTGAGCTGTAATCAAATCAGCATCAGGGGTCTCCTTACTCCATTGGGCACTTGAAAGATCATTGTGAGCATTTGTCTGGGACCTAGTGATCGCAGTGACCTGGATTTCCCCCAACAGGGACTCTATTTCTATTAGATCCCCTTGGATGGCCCCGGTTTTGGCCAGCTAATCAGTCATTTCCAGTTTTGTCTGGTCCCTCTACTTTGAAATGACCCTTGATCTTTTTCCAGTAGATGGTCATCCCATTCGATGTGACAAGATCATCAATATTTTGGATTAACTTCCCATGTTTCAGGGGTTTGTTATTAGCACATAACATGCCTCTGGTTTTCCAGTTAACCAGGTGCTCCACGAACCCGTTCCGTACATAATCCGAATCTGTGATTATGACCAGTTCGTGGAGTTGATGTTCGACAGCAGTGAGGATGGCCTGATGCACAGCCATCAATTCTGCCACCTGACTACTTCGGGGACCAATTTTATATCCAGTGGAGGGTTCTGGAAACTCCTTCACCCATGCATTCCCTACGCCGGCCACCAGTTCTTTCTCCCTGTTGTTGTCAACATGGTAAGCGCATCCATCCACATAGACAGTGGGCATTCCCTCACACTTGTCTTCTTCAAAGACATTGTGTGGGGAATTGAGGTATGCCTCCATGTTGTCCTTGATTTTTAGACTTTCGTCCTCGAGACAGTTTTCTGTGGCACAATCATACAAGTCAGCCAGACTTTGCGCGAGGGGACTCTTTTTGTTTTGGCCATATCTGACCTCCACAGGAAAGCCTTGCATTGACAGAATCCAGGAAGTAATTCGGGAATTACTCACATTTCCGGCCCGGATTCTGTCACTTTGGAGGTATTGCAGAGGCTGGTGTGGAGTCTCCACTACGATGTGTTCCCCCTGGATGAACGGGCGGTAATTCTTCAATGCCCACACCCTTGCCAGGAGTGCCTTCTCACAATCATTGAATTTTTCCTCCACAGAGGATAAAGTTTTGCTCGCATAGGAGATTACTTTATTGAGCATGTCATGCTTTTGGTATAATACTGCCGTCAAGCACGTATTAGAGAACCCTGTCTCCAGGAATAACTCCTTGTTTCTGACAGGGTAAGCTAGGCAAGGCGCTTGTGAGAGGCTTCTCTTGAGTTGTCTTGCTGCCTCGGATTGTTCTGGACCCCATTCCCACTTGACCCCCCCCTTCAAGAGATGAATCAGGGGTCTAGTGATCTCTGCGTAGCCCTCAATGAACTTTCTGCTGTAATTAGTCAGTCCAAGGAGGCTCCTTAGTTCCCGCAGAGTTGTGGGATCCTTCAGTTTCTGGAGTGCTTCCACTTTCTTTTCTTGGGGACAGAGACCCTGAGGAGTAATCTCATGCCCCAAGAAATTAACACGGGTTCTACACCACTGTGCTTTCTGGAAGGAAAGTTTTGCTCCGGCGGCCCTCAACTGTGTCAGAACATAACGGATCTCTGCTATGTGTTCTTCCACAGATAAACTTTTGATGAGGACATCATCTACATAAGCCAGGTTACCCCTCGCACCCAGGTCGGGCATGGCCTTATGCAGGAAAATGTTGAATTCATTGCCGGAGTTGAGGTATCCGATGGGAGTCCGGGTCCATGTGTACTGCTGGCCCCCAAAGGTAAAAGCCAGTTTGTATTGGTCCTCCCCACTGACAGGCACGGTCCAGTATCCATTGGTCAGGTCTATTGCAGTGAATACCTATGACCCCTGGATCTGGGCCAGCCCTTGGTCAATGTAGGGCAGAGGCCATCGGGAAGTATGGACCTGTTTGTTGAGCTCCCTAAGGTCGGCACAGAGTCTCCACTGGCTTTTTGGCTTCAATATTCCCAGCACCGGATTATTGAAGGTGCTGTGTACTGGACGGATTATTCCCCGGGACTCAAGGTTCTTAATTATTTCAGTAAGGGACTCCATGGATGCGAGAGGCAAGCGATATTGCTTCACAAACACTGGAGTCATGCCAGGGTCCGTGGGAATTGTTGTTGTGTGGATGTCGGTGCGGCCACAGTCATATGAGTCTACCGCAAAGAGATCTTGGAAATCCAAGAAAACTTGTTTCAACTTTTGCTTCTGCTCCAGAGTCACACAGGCATCAGCTAGGTTGACTCTCTCTTCCACCTTGCTGTTGGAGAGAAGCATTTAGATGTATGTAAGCATCAGGGTTTTTCAATTTTTGTCCTCTTTTAACTTTCACTTCCAGGGAGAATTGTCGGGTCCTTTCTGGGATGGTGACTTCCTCTTTAATCTGAATTTCAACTGCATAAGGCAACAATTGTGCTGACCTAAATGCTTTTTCTGGATCATCAAAGCCCATGGGATTATCCGCTAATTGGAACCAAGCTTTGAAGTTTATTAGGTTCAAACTAATGGCGAAGCGATTGAGAATGTCACTGCCTAAGTAAAAGGCGGCAGTGACGTCTCGCACGACCCAACAATTATGGACTATGCTCTTGTTGCCAATGGAGATTTTGAGCATACACCTGCTTGGCAGGAGATGTTTGGAATTGGGTGTTTCCAGATACATTTCCCATTTTTCTATCAGCTTGAATGTGGGAATGGCTGGATCTTTTGGGAGTTGGCGGAACATGGCTTCGCTGATGAAGCTCTTACCGTTGTTCACACATACTCGGGCGAGAACAGAGTCCTTCCCATCATTTAACTGAACAGGGATGAACAACTGCTCTCCAATTTGCTGAATATCAGCCAGGCTCTGAGCTGATTTCACCTCTTTCTGGACTATAGGAGTGGGAGTGTCTGATTGTGGATTGGTAAATAATTTCAGAGTGTTTCCTTCCAGTGTGGAATACCACCTTAAACTGGAAGGAAGGTTGATTTTCAGAAATAGAGAGGACCCCCCATCACCAGTCTGTTGTTCTACTGCTTTTACTGTCACGTCTGGAATTTGGTTGTTCTGGAAGTGAAATTCTACTTGGTCAGATTTTTGTTCAACCATGTGGCAGGTGCCGTTTAAACTAACATGGTTGACACTCTGTTTTAATTTTATTGGTTGCCTAGTCTGGGTCCAGAGGACCTTGTTTACACAATCTATTAGGGGTGACAACCTTCTCAGGAGGTCATTCCCTAGTAAACAAGGGGTGCCCTCTGGAGTCACTACTATGACTGGGTGTTTCACCTTGTGTCGCCCAATTTTAATGTCCAAGTCTGCAGTCCCTTCGACGGGAAGGATCCCGTCAAAGTTCTGCAGTTGTCCAGGAAGAGAGGTGAGAGGAATACGATAATTCTCTCCCCTTCCTAAATTCAGTTCATCAAAGGCCCTTCTGGACAGAAGGGTAGCTTGAGATCCAGTGTCCACCAGCGCTGAAATTGTACCCTGCCCCTGTACTTGTACCGGGGCATAATATCTTCCCTCCTTCTCCTCAAGGGGGCACAGATAATGCACATTTTTGGACAACTGGTGGGCTAACTTTCTGGTTTTGGACATTGCTAGCGAAGAGATTTGGGCAGAATTCTGTGAAGAGCCTGTGGAATCTGAAAGAAAAAGTTGGCAACTGGAGACCAGAGCCATTGTTGGTTCCCCTGGTTCCGGTTCTGGGCCGCCCCCCTTTTTGGAGGCAGTCACCAGGATGGGTTTGAACCAGGGGATTTCAGTATTGGGGGTTCTGGGATGACATGATGGGCGGCGGTAGCTCAGTCTCCATAACTCACCAGTCTGGATTGGAATCCCTTGGGACCCATATTTCTTTGGGAGGAGTTCCCCCATCTCTAAAGGAGAAGATCCTTTTCCCAGGATCCTCTGAGGATTCCTCTCCCTCAAATTGGAAGATCTGTACCTCCTCCACAAACTGGGCCTGTTTGGGTACTTTGTTTATCCTACCCCCCCTCTGCTCCTTTGGAGGCAGACTTTCAGTGGCAGGAGATTTCGTTTCCGGTTCCTGGGTTTCCAGGGGCTGTTTACAAGTGAGGAAGGAAGCTTCCTCCAAGGCTTTACACCCCTCTTCCCCTTGTGCCTCCTCCCTGGGAACCAGTGGGTTGTCGGGGTGCTGCCCCCGTCATTGTTCTGGAGCACCAGGCCCAGAGTTTGGGGCATTCTGCGGTGGCATGCTCATCTGAGGGTTCTGTTGAGCCCTCAGTATGTGACCCAGATATCTTGCCATATTTTGGACCTGGCGCTCAAGTTGTGAAACCCGCTCAGGCTGATACAGGGCTCTATTTTCTCCCCTGGGCTGATCCCGGGAAGGGTAGCTATCCCTTCTCTGGTAGTACCCCTGGTTGGGAAGATTTTGGTACCCCTCCACCCTCGGCCTCCCCTCTCCCCGATTAGGTTGTCTGGGCTCAGGGAATTGGGGAAAGAAGGATGGATGATTTTGGGGCTGGAAATTGGGTGGATACCTGGGGAAAAAGTTCTGCCCAGGATTTGGTGAATTTCTGCCCTCCTGAGGGAAGTTCCCTGGGTCAGGTGCTTGGCTGGATCCCCCCCCTTGGGTTGGAGGAGTCCACACATAACCCAGGATTGGTCGGTTTCCCTTGTAGCGGGGACTTACATAGTCAGGGGAGCGAGGGACCCCATTTGTGGGACTACCTCCTCGACTCCCTGTCTGTGACTGGCCCGAGGGCCTTCTGGGCTGTGAATTATTTGGTGCAGGCAGGTTTTTTGGCCCGCCAATCTCCAAATCTAAAATGGGGGCAACCTTTACCTCTGCCACCTTAGCAGCAGCAGGGGTGCTGTTGGTTTTGGGGTTTTTCTGCGCATTACTTTTATTTTCTATGGGCTTCTGCACCTCATAGATCCGGGTAGCCTGTTCAATGACCCAGTCTAGTGACCTCTTTTCGTGAAAATCTCTCACTAGCTGGGTCATGATGTATTTGGGCAAGGCATGGAAAAAAGTATTGACAAATTCTCTGCTGTCCGTGCGCACCCTTCTGGTGGTCTGCGCAAAGGCACACTTCAATTCTTGTACAAATTCTTGTGGGGCCTGATCCTCCCCGCATTGCAAATTGTAGGCTGCCCTGCGAGCCTCTTGAGGATTTCTATGAACAGAAAAATGTTTCAAGATGGCCGCCCTATATGCGGACCATCTTGAATGGTTTTGGTCCTCCAGCCCTGCAAAGAAACTGGAGTATTCTGGGGAGAATGTCCATTTGACGTACTGGATGCAGCTACTGCTGTCCTTCAAATGGAAAGTCTTCATCATTTGCTCATAGAGCTCCAAGTGTTCCCAAACAGAATACTTGGCGTTCTTATGATAAGGCGTGATGACACTCCTTATTGCCTTTATTTGTTTCAATGGGTCCTTAAGCAAGGCCCTTTTTGCCTTATTGGCCTTTTTGGTTCGGGTAACCCTGGTCCATTCATCCTCTGACTCAGAAGCACTGCTCCCAGAGGTGCCCGTCTGATCTTCCAGGTTTTCCCGGATTCTGCGAGCCTGGGAATGTCTGGCAGAATGTGGGGACCTGGTCTCCTGTTTCCTGTAATGCTCAGAGGAGTCTTCGATCCCTCCTTGCTGCCAGGATTTGACGGGTACCCCACCCCCCACTGACCTAACTGGGCAGAGGTTTTCAGGATGCCCTTAATGGGCCTACTCTCCTGGGGTTCCCCACTAAATTGCACTGTACTTGGGTGCCAATACCCGGATGCCCGCCCATCCATTCCTGGGAGGTACTGGCCTATGAGCCCCATACTTCTAGCTGGATAGTAATCTGCCATCCCCGTGGCCCTGGGCTCATGTGCGCGAGGTGACATGGGGGTGGCAGAGTCCAGGTACTGGGACAGATGACGGCCGCTGGTACTAGGGCTCCTGAGGTTATGCTCAGGAGTTTCTCTTTCCCAGCAAACCTCATCTCTATCCGCCCCTGCTCCCTGTTGCAATGCAAGAGCCTGCGCTTTCAGTTCCTCAGTTAAGGCCTTACTAGACTCTATCAGTCTCTCCTGCATCGCTACCTGTTGCTGGAGCCTATCATTGTGCTGGCAGAGAGCCTCATTCTCTCTCTGTGCCTCCTGATTGGTCCTGGAGTACTGGGCCAGTCTTTGCTGCAGGAGGGTTACCTCCTGAGCTGTGTCCCTATTGGCCTGCTCCTTTCTTGCCAGAGCATCCTCCACCCTCCTGGTGTGCTCTAACAAGTTCTGGTGTTCTTTTCATATCTACTATGGTCGTCATGCTGGAGATTGGTCTCCCTCCTGACTTACAGAAGTTAGTATTTTATTTTGCAAAACAGACCGTTTCCTTAGAGCGTTCCTTTGAGGGGTGCTTTCACAGTGTAAAACAGTGTGGTGATCTAACCGGATATATGTCTCCTGTCAGTTAGCACACTGTATTAATCTGCACAAGTGATAGATCTAACCCAGAATCTCCAGCTACGAGCCCCCACTTTGTTAAGCGGCTTCACTTCAACACTACAGCTAAGTCAATGCCTAGTCTGGGATGCTGAGGGAAACCCTTATTGATATATTTTCAGGTCCCGTTCATGTACTCTGGATGACAACCCTTATATAACACCCCTCTCTTAGAAGCCCTCTGACCCCACTGAGCCAAGAAGTAGGTCTGTTTTGCAAATTTAAAAGGTTTATTTGAGAAAAATAACAATATATATCTATCACACTTTTATAATAAATTAATATTGGATATCACACTTAAAATATGACCGTGATCAACAATGGATAATGTTCTACTGGTAAATTGATTTGGTTACTTAGAAGTAGTATAGAGGATGAGGTAGCTGAAATGCTTTATGGTTTCAAGGAAATGCAAGGTGTAATAAATGCAGTGCAGAAAATAAACTGATATGGTTTCACCAGAGATAATATGTTCACTTTTCCCCTGGTGGCAATGCACCCCCCCCCCCCACTATATGCAATGCAAGGAGATGGAAGTAACACACACAGTCTTCAGGAATACAATCAAATACAATACGGAATTCAGTTCCCCCCCCAGCAAGCTTAGACAACAGGTATGCTTTTTAAAACACGGGCAAGAGTGCTTTGTAATGTGGTGGCAAGGAAGTGAAAAATGATAAAATTGCTTTTAATTCCCTATAGGAGGTTCAGGGTGAGTGGTAGACATTCTAAATCAGTTCAGGTCAGCCCTAACAATGGTTCAGGGATGGTTATTAGGTTGCAAACGAATTTTAGCAGTTCAGGCAAAAGCGGCTATCTTTTTTCAGATGACGAAATCAGGCCAAATCGCAAATCGCGGTAAATTTTGCGAGTGCGTAAATCGCAATTGCGGTAAAAGAAAAGAAAGGAAGTCGATTCTAAGCTTTCAGAGGAAAGTTAAATCTCCTTCCTAGGACAAACGGTTCCAGAGATACGGACAATTTAATAAAGGTAGATTTTCGGATTTAAAGTAAAACTCAAAATGACAGGTGACAGTTTGCAGCTTTAGAATGACAGATGACAGCTCGCAGCTTTAGAATGACAGATGACAGGATTTTTAGGAGGCAGTTCTACTTAGGTTAAAATAGTTTGGATTAGATTATTTTAACTAAGAGATTGGTTTTGCACAGTGAGTACTCACACTATATTTTTGAAATAAGCCGTCAAGGTCTGTTCAGGTTGGACAGGACTTCCGGCGGGTGGTTCTGAAGTCCCGGCTATCTGGGTCAGCTCTGCTCTCTGGGTCTGTCAAGCACCTGTTCTGGTCTCTCTGGATCTCTGGTCTCTCTGGATCTCTGGTCTCTCTGGATCTCTGGTCTCTGGAGGTTGATGGATTTGAAGTCTGGAGTCTCCCGGCAAAGCGTCCCGCAAGAAAGTGGAAAGTGAATGTGTCTACCTGTCCCAGCAGTCTCTTTTTATGTGTTTTGGAAAGTGGGTGTGTGCGTTGGTCATAACTAAACCTGCCCCTCTCACTTATCATTGGCCAATCCCTCCTCTCTCCCTTGATTGGGGGAAGGAAATGTGAGTCAGTGTGATGTTGTAGGATTTATGGTCAGAGGAACCTCCCCTTGTCAGATTGCACACAAATCTATTTCTGACCCAAACACATATTTATCTATGTACCATTTGTCTAATATTATAGGTCCAGTTAACATATTTTCTGTAGCACCAAACCATCCGATCCCTGTCTTTGTACGATGTTGTGTCCACTGATGACAGAATTCTCCCCTTTTCATCCAGATAACGACCTCTAAACCTTTCCAGATTTTACACAAATGTGCACAAGGGATATGGGTTACAGATGATAAAGTGTCAGATTTTTAACATGCATACATTTGGAGTAACAACCTTTTTTCCGCTACTATCCCCAGGAACATACCACAGGGTCCTAACACCTCTTAAAATGTGCACAGAAAATCCACAAGAATAATGATATTATTTATATAATTTTGACAGGTCCGTACTATGAATTATCCATCTTTTTAAAATTATGGCCAGGTCAAAAAGGGGTGTGGCTTCCCACATCACATGGTGGAATAACTGGTTTATCCACTTCCCCCAAGCTCAGCTGGCTCTCACAGGCACTGCCCCTCCCAGTTTCTCCCAAGAGGAAGCCATTTTACGACCCCCCCAATATAACATTTGCCTGAGCCAAAGAAGGCCCATTGTTCAGTTCCCTGCAGTCCCCAGCTGCCACTCCCCTTTCAATCAACAGGGCCATGTGATCTCCTTTCGGTGGGGCCAGCAGGATGCAGCCAGGCCTGGGAAGAGTTGTTGAGCCAGTTCAACTCCTGTCGGGGGTAGTTGTCAGGCAGAATTCAGCTAAATGTCACTTTAGTTCCCAGTTTTCTACATTCAAATCCAACTTACATGCAGCTATTTTTTATATATACATTAAATAATTACTTCCTTCAAGTCATTTCAGAATATAGTTTTACATTGTATCCACCTCTTAGCAAGTCTTTCCTTGGCCTGGTTTCGGTTCATTTGTTCAGTTTTACACAAAAGTCAGGTGGTTTTAAAACGCCGGCTTTCTGATAGTGGTGAGCACCGGTACTGCATCCATTTTTGACATTAAGAAAATGAATTCCACACAGTTCTGGGTTGCTTTTGGCAATCAGCATTGCCATTCCCAATGGTTTCAGGCTACTGTGTGTGTAGCCCAATGGTGGTTTTAGGCAGTCCCTCCTGTGCTCACAACATAGGCAAAAATGGGTGGCAGCCTATTCTTCATGTTTTCCCTGTGCACTCTCTGGGGAGTTCTGGCCATCATGATGTTTTCATTGCCAGTAACGCACAATTTTATGGTAGGGCTTGGATGCATGGGTAAAAACATCCCACATAACCTGGGTATCACCAATCAGGCAGTGGCCTGGTTGACCTCTTTTCTCTCTGATCGACCCTCCCAAGTCCAACTAGGGTCCTTCCTCTCCTCTATCTCTCTCGCTACCTGTGGTGTTCCCCAGGGACCTAATCTCTCTCCCTGGCTGTTCAACCAATACTTGGCACCTCTTGCCCACCACATTGCCTCTCTCTGCCTCAAATTTCAGTGCTTTGAGGATGACACTCAGCTCGTTTTCAGTCTCCCTTCTGCCCCCTCTTCTCCTTCACTCATCTCTGACTGTCTGCTATCCAGGAGTGGTGTGCCACCAACGATCTCTGCCATAATTCCAGGAAGACAGAGATTCTCCCCATCGGCACATCTGCTCCCTCCTTTCCTGTCACTCTCTCGCCAGTCTCCCTTGGCCCTCTTCTTGCTCCCACCTTTGAGGCTAAGAACCTCAGGGTCATCTTCGACTCCACACTCTCCTTTTCTCCTCACATCTCTGACGTCTCTAAGAGGTTACCCTACCAACTGCACCTCCTCATAGGTATTCTTCTTTTCCTCTACTTACCCCAGAAGCTCACTGTCTCCAGAGATCTGGTTCTCTCTATGCTGGACTACTGCAACAGTCCCTTTCTAAATCTGCCTGCTTCTACTCTCCGCACTCTGCAACTCATCCAGACAAGACTGCAAGACTTGTCCTTGACCTCAAGCACAAGAATCATATCACTCCAGCACTGAAATCTCTGCACTGGCTCCCAGTGGCTGCGAGGATTAAGTTCAAGACCTTCTGCATTGTCAACAAGGCTTCCTGGGGCCTGGGACCTGGGGCCTCAATACCTCCAACTCTCTCTTCATAAATATCTTCTTATTCAAGCTCTTCACTCCTCCGCCTCCAACTCCCTCAGGGTCAGTCGCTTCTCCAAGCAATGAGTTGGTGGTAGATCTCTTTCTTCAGTTGGGGCCTCCCTCTCGAACAGCGTCCCTGCCTCTCTGAAACTTGAGGAGAATCATCTTCGGGTCCAGAAGCAGCTCAACACTTTCCTCTTTGCTTCTGCCTTCTCTCTTCCTCTCCCCTGCTGAATTCCTGGCTGAAACTGAAACTGCACTGGTCACCTGGCTGCCCTCTGATCTCAGGCCAAGGTCCACTCCACATCAGTTGCACACCTGCACTACCCCCCCTGGCAACCCTTGCACTTTGATCTGTATCTGTAACCCTACAGTCCCCCTACCTGCACTTTAGACACCTGCTGTCTGCACTTACCCTTGCCACCAGATGGCTGCACTTCTTTTATTATTTGATTCCATGTACTGCACTGTCCCCTCCCCTTTCTGCTTGCACTTTTCTCCACTCCTCTCCCCTGCACATGCGCAATCTCAATGTCACCTGGGCCTAGTAAGATCATTGTCTCTGTCTTCCCTCTGTACTGCCCCCCATGCCTCGTCGCTCATTGATCACTTGTATGTGGGCCTGTTATAAATGCCATATCATATCATGTTGAGGACCCTTCAGGCACCATTGTGATCAGCTGAACCCACAATAGCCATTACTTATCGACAGCACTGGAGCAATTGAAGCACCTCTTCAGTGCCTGTTTAATTTGCTAAGAAGTTAGTACTATGGTCAGATGTACCCATATTAACAATTCTCTCAAAGAAACCAGATTGTTCTGCTATTTGATTGAATCAACCACTACAGAAGAGACAAATACTACTCCGTACAGGTGGCATTGTTTTTTCTGAAATGAGACCTAAACTGTCTGACAACTCTGAAAAAATGATTCAAAGGCACTGCAGTCATTTGCTTCTCCCAAGCTAATGCAGCAGTATGAACATTATTCTTCCTCAGGTCAGTTTAGTTGTGTCCACTAGAGAAACCACTGTTTGGTCAAATATCTGAACCATAATCAATGTGGATTCCTTTGTGTAGTTAGTTTACATAACAGTGTCAGGGGTTTGACCCTGTCATGGAGGGGCAGGAAGGGCAGGGTCCCCATCCGGACCTGGGGTAGTAGGCTATCTAGGGCGCAGGCCTGAGCGGGTCATACCCAAGAGGTGAGGTAAACCCAATGAATGTGTCTAGAATGTTGACTTTGGTGCCATTGTCCACCGCCAAATACCTCAGAACCTTCTTACTAGCTCTAGTTTATTCCGTTTCTCTTTAGAACAGCAAGTTCAGCAATGCAAGGTGGTGGCAGAGAAAAACAGCGGCTGCCAAGAGAAGCTGCTGGCTCAGATATGGCCTCAGGGACACCAGCACACATGAATCTTCAAGCTGATCAAAAGAAAAGCAATTTACAATGGCATACAATGAACAGAATGCTGAACAAACTCAAAGATGAACATGCCACGGAGACGAGACAAAGCAAAGCACATGAAACAGTGGCTGGTCTGGATTTTAAAACATGCGCCATGCAATGACCCAACCCCGGGAAAAAGGGCAGGGTTAGATTGGCCCATCAAGTCAGGTGAGACACAGCACTAATGGGGGTTCGGGAAACAGCATTGAAATGGAAAGTCACAGGTATAAAAGACCTGTGCTAGTAAGACAGAGTAAAAGGTTTTCGGGTGAGGACAGGTGGTGTGGAGAATGACCAAGAGACCAGGAGAATGGTGGCAGGTGGAGCTTGAGTCTTAAGGAGTCTGTGGCAGTGGCGGATGCTAGAACAAGTGTCTAATTGGAAAACACAACAGATTTTGTTTGTAAAACGTTGGATATATGCATTGCGTGTTGATGAAATTCACTGTTAAAAGGTGGTGTCCAGTTGTTCATTTAGGGTAGTATATTTGTCCGTGGTCCTGATCCAACGAAAAGGGGGAAATAAGAGGAAACCTTTTTGTATAAAGTGCAAGCATTTTTTATGAAACAGATTTTTATGTAGAAAAACAAGAACGTCCTGTATTAAATGTTTAATGACTAATTAAATAAAAAAGCTGTACTTTTGGATATACAACATTATAGTGAGTGTGTATGTTTATAATAACCATAGGTCACCAATGATGTTTAGACTATGTATGTGGTGATCACTTATTTGATAGAATTGTACTAAGTCCGTCCCTAGACACTGGAATCAATAGGTTTCTGAATTTGAACCTGTTTCGTTAGGGGCCCCTTTTTTTTTTGCTTTACCTATATTAGATGGATGCTAGAACAAGTGCATTATTGAATGTAGAAGAGGGCGGTACCAAGTTGAGAGAGTGAAGCTGTGATTGTGCAAGTATGTGTGTGGGAGCAGGAGCTGGGAGGGTGTGAGATAAGAGATTGAGAGAGGGAAGGTAGAGGAGGGGAAGTGAGAGTGACATGGAGACGGGTGAGAGAGGAGATAGAGTGTTGTGGGAGTAGGAAGCTAGAGGGAGCAGGTGGTAGAGGAGGGGAGCGCGTGATAAAGAGGAGGAGTGTAAGAAGACACGAGGGACAGGGGAGGAGACGTGAAAGGGGAGGGAGAGAAGGTGAGGAGATCAGAGAGAGTTAGAGGTGGAGAGAGGGAAGAGATAAGAGCAAGAGTTATACGGGGGATGGGGAAGAGAGAGAGAGAGAAGAGAGGACCTAGGATGAACAGAGGGAATGCAGAGGGAAAGAGGAAGGAGTAGTGCTAAAACAGCAGTAAGCGCTATAGAGGGGTACGATTAGAGAGAGGAGTGAAAGGGATAGAACAGGAGAGGGAGAATACAGAGTGTCTGTGAAGATAAAGGCACATCCTGAACCCCATTTGTATGATCCTGGAGACTAGAAGAGTAGGGTGGCTTTAGTAAATCCCTGCAAGGAACAACATCGAAATGGATTTTCATTCAGGCCTTCATCTGAAGCTCAGGCTAAAGTAGATGGTATGGGATACCAATCTTTAGTGTTAACACCACCATGTGTAATAGGGATTCCTGGAATAGGGTGGAAAAGGTCAAGGTAGGTCAAGGGATCAAGCAGGGAACCCCACTGTTTTATTTAGAACCAGCTGCAGCTTGACGAGACTAGAAGAAGTGAAATTAATTAAATAAAATCCCTTATACTATCCTTGGTGTTCTTGGAATTATTGAGGCCATCTGTGACTTGTATCAGTCTTACTATAAGTGAGTTTTGCCAGAAAAAAAATGACTGCTGCACGCAATTCTATTTTGGGTAGAGCGTGCTACATATATGCACTTTCTCATTCACTCACTGAGTCACTCACTGTCTTACTCATTGCTGTTTAGCAGCAGACATGTGGGCTAGGTACTGCATCTACTAAAAGAGGCCTGTGAAATTGATAGTCCTGATGAGTAGACGGTGGCATGGGAATCAGGTAGTGAAATATATCTGAGCATATTTCTATTGTTAATAGACGACCATTTCAGACGTTCGTGTATCTTCATGTGTTTCTTATTTTACTCTATCACTTTTGCTGATCAGATTGAACTTGGGACTATTATTGCACTTGATTTGTTCTGCGACGTCTAGCACAGACGCTCGTGTATTTCCATATCCTGTTCAGCATGTGTGGTGCTCCTCGCTCATTGAGGATTTGAGAACCATATTGCTGTACACCTGTGTGCCTGCTTAAATAACATTTTCTTTATAGCTATATCCGCTCGCACTCTACCTTGTTTAGATAGTAGTGTTTTCACACTACCATGGTGACAGTCCCGCCTCCCGTGATGTCACGGGGTGGGCGTACGTGCCTCGACACGACACCGTATGGTCACCATGGGAACATTTAAATACAGAGGCTTGACATTTGCGCGCATGCTCGTGCGAATGCAGCTTCCATTGACACAGCGTTTTTTGTCAGGTAAGACTGACTTCATTCTCTCCGTACTTACGGCTGTTAACAATGGTGCATTTGACTGATTAGCTTTCCTGTGGGTTTTACAGGAGCCCGCACTGCAAACCGTTGCTTCTCACTTAAGGTGGAGAAACATTAGATACTTAAGGTATGAAAATATTTTGCTTACTTTTTTGTTTTTAATTGCTAATTAGTTGGAATTTATGGATGCTTAGACATTTACAATGTGCTTGTTTCTTTCTTTTTCTCCTTTATCCACATTATCTTCTTTTTGGAACACTTGGACCTGGTATGTGTTTGAATTTTTTTCAATTGAAACTATGTGATTACTTGATGGTTAACAATTATTTATTGAAATGTTGATAGATCTTTGAGTGAATGTACCGCCCTGACGAAGGTTTCATTAACCGAAATGCATTGGCATCTGTAAATACTATCTGAGCCAATTTTGGCGCAGCCTCATTGAATATGATGTGAACATATTCCAAAAAAAGAACTACGTTAAGGGATGTGAATGAACATTTCCTTGAAGTACAATTCCTTTCTATGGTGATAATTTATTGCAAATATCTCAATAAATGGTAAAAAAGCAGATTACCTAAATGTGCTGTCCTCTTTAGGGTTAACTGAGAGCACCAGTTTTTGATAGAGTATATTAACTATATTTTTGCTCATTTCAATATGGTCCTTATGCCACAGGAACTCCTCATAACTGAATTGCTCCAGGCGGAAGCTTCTCATGAATAAAAGAATTTTGATTATTTAATATATGAGTCACATCGTAGTGCCCACCTTTACACTTCATACTGATAACTATCGTGGCACTTTGACAACAAGAATTAGGTAACTGCAACAAAAGGTGTTTTACCTATGCGAGTCAATAGGGAGGACTAAGTAGGGCATTTTGGAGTACTGAAGGAGCCTAACTGTTCCATTGATGATAAAGTTGTGATGTATTGCCATTACTTGTCATGTCTGTTGCAGGAAGAGTAATTTTTCAAAATGTTTCTTTTGGGGCATATGTTTTTATAATATTTGTCTTTTTACACTTTATTCATTGAAGAATTGTAAAAGTAAGATTGTTTTCTTCAAATGCATATTTGAATTGGCTAAAAGTTGCAAGTCAGTGGGCTCAATAGGATTATTTGTAGTTAAGGGACGAGAAAAATGCCATTTCATTATAAATCAGCTCTAATTGGTACATATATAGCAGTGATGAATGAGAAAGGCTATATCCCAGCCACAATTCCCAGTTAACACAAACATAGCCAATCATGAAGTCCCATCTAAAAGAATAAAAAGTGAAATAAACATTTTGGAAGATAAGACCAATGGCAGTAGGAGAGACCAACATTTTGATCAGCAATTAAGCTCCAGAGAGACTAAAGATAGTTGGCCTCACTATAAGTTTGCTGGTATCCTGCAGGTAATTCAGGTGGGATAGCGGCAAACTGACCGACTGTTTACGCCACTGATAACCCAGAATTTCTGGGATATTACAGGTGGCAGAAAGGGCAGTAAATCACCATTCGATTGCCGATATAACTGGCACCAGTATTACTCTTGTCAGTAATACTGGTGCTGGTATTCCTGCCAGTGTGGGACTGATTTACCTCCGACTCTTGGCTGGAGGTAAATCAGTGACCCCCACTGGCAAACTTGTAGTTTTGAAGTGCAAAAAAAAAAGTGCCAGTCACAGAATTACCAGCACTTTTACTAGCCATTGTCTCACATTGCAAGGCTTGTAATGAGGCCAAGTAACTCTAAGTTTGTTAGGGGACCAAACCATGATGCTTTGCTGCACTATCCAGCAGCCAAAACACCCCTGCAAGCTTAAGGGAGTGTGCACCCAGATTTTTGACGTGCTATGAGGGATACAGTTAACATCATTTATCTGTCCTGTGCCTAATGTCACACTGAATGACCTACAGAGGGATTTCAGCAACATTCTGAAACTGAAGCCATGGAAGAGCCGCAAAACCAGGTTAGAGATGGTGGGTGGATGCATGAGAGATTTTATTTAATTTCATTTTTGCCTATGGCTGTGTGCACTGTGTGAGAGGAGTTAAGGCATGTGGGTGACATAGGGTAGATGTTCTGGAGAAATGACCATGGAATCTGGCCCCTCTCCAATCGTCTGATGAACATTTAATGAATGCTGTTCAATGCTCTAATGGGAAAACGAGCACAGCACATGAACATGTTAGAGTGAGGCTTCAGACAACACTCAGCATGCCAACCTACACACTAGTGCCTTGGGTCTTCACAATTTAAGCAGCTGTTTCTTTGAATCAAATTGTCTTGCCTCTCATAAGCCTTGGCACTTAGCATATAGAAATGAGCTTAGTTTCCACACCGTTCAACATATGCTAATGCCCAGATCATTGGTGCACATAAGGTAACATGTATGTACTTGAGAGAGATACAGAGAGAGAAAGAGAGAGAGAGAGAGAGAGAGAGAGAGAGGGCTGTTGGGGGGATAGAGGTCTGACAGTAGCAATGTAGTAATGTGAGAAACTGAAATGGGACCTGTCTACAAGTAGGAGCACAGGAAGGACACTGGTCTCTAAGGCATTCCTCATGTGTTTCTATGACTTCTAATGTTTTATGATGATTTGCATGCTTTTTGACAAGTCTTGCTATACCATGTTATGGTTGGTCTGCTATAGGTAGTTTCATGTTTTTCTCCCCATCTACTTCTCTGACTGCTCATCGCACTAAGACACTCACATTTTACATTTCAAACACAATACTCATGCCAACTGAAGAAATCTTTTGTGTAAATGTGATGCTGAAATAATGTGAATTTCAAATAGCTTTATAGATTTATATCATGTTAGCTAATGTTAAATACAAAAATAACAATTGTTTTCATTTAAAATATCTTTTTATGCAACCATGTTGCTTGAGGAACATGCAGATTTATACAAATTATATTTTAGTATTATGCAAGGAAATGATAGACAGAACGTGTTTTACAAGTTATCTGATCGATTGACTTCAATTTGTTCATAGACCTACACTCTAATAAACTGTCTTTAACAGAAACATTTACGCAAAAAGCATGTTTTACTTTTTACTTTTTACATGTAACCTTGAAATAGTAAAAATAGTTTGAACTCTCGCTAAACCTAAATTGTATGTTTATGTAGTGTTTATGTAGTGCTCAACACTCTTGAGAGCAGGAATGCAAGTTCCAACTTTCTGTAAAACAGGGCTATTATCAATCAGTGACTAAATCCATAGCAAGAGATGAATATACACTGGACCTCATCACGAGTTTGGCTGTAGCCCTTATATGCGGCGGTAGTGCATTTAAGGGTCCGCCAAATCATGGCTTCGGCTGATTTCCCCCCAGCTCCTAGCTGGCAGTAGAGTTTGGCAGTAGGGCTAATAACGCCAGCGCTACCGCCCAACTCATGATGAGGCCCACAGTAACTGTATATTGGCTATTTGATTGTGATGGGTTTTGGGCTCAGATACTGGCTGGAAAACAGATCTCTCCGATGTTGGCCACTTTAGGTGGTTTTGGTGAGATTTTCTGTCTTTTTGACTGAGGAAAAGAGGGTGTTTATTCATACTGATATTTTATATGAATTACGTTTTACACGTGATAGTTTGGAAGTGATTTCATGTTAATCCTTTGTATTATTGGTATTCATTTGTATATGCACATCAGCGTGTATGCAGGACAAAGACCTTGTTTAAAAATACCCAAAATAGAACTAAATATGAGCTACATAGTGTGTTCAGCTCAAGCCAGTAATGGAAACTTCAAACGGCTAAGGCCCCGAACTGCCTCTGAACCCTGACCTAGCGTAACTGCCTCTTCTAAAATGTGTGTCTGTCAGTTATGGACACTATTAAAACTGTAATTTTGTTTTGGAGAAAGCAGATGTATTTGAAAATACCTAGGACCCAAGCATTATGTGTACAGTAACATGTGCACCAAAGACCAATGCATTTAAAGTGACACACACAGAACTACATTATTGTCTCTAATCTTGTAACCCTTGGTTTAATTTGAAAACTCAAAACATTTTAATTCAGCTTATTGGCTTCACTCACATCCATTTAAGAAGGATACATTAACATGTATGAAATAAGAATATACTCATATAATTGTTATATTTATTGTGTGTGCAGCTACAAAAACATGAAGTTGTTACTCGATTCAGATTTCCTCTCTTCCTTTGTGTTTGATTTTGAATTTTAAAAAAAACTCAACCTGTGCAGTATTTATTTACAAATTTGGATTGGACAGAGTCTGATCTAGTTTCCCTATACTTACTGACATCCACAAGGATCCTCCTGTGTGCTTTGAATGGACATTTGTATTTTAACATTTCATAATGGAATGTGTTAAGCTGAGAGTTTGCTCTCCCCTCAGGAATTATGATCAAGTTGGAATGAAATATGTATTTCCTTCAAAGTTTCCTATATGTACCAGTTCCAGTACTAAGGCTTATATATCCAGAATTGCAAGGCGTATGTAGTGTATTAGCATAGTGAGATTCTCATTTGATGAGACACTGTACCTTTCTAATGAAAGAACCAAAGTGTTTGCTATTTCAGCTATGAAATTCTGAGTGTAAATGATTTCAATCCGGCACTTCACCCAAGCCGCCTGCTCCAGTGGCAATACCTGCTATCTGTCCTAACCAAGAAGAGAGCTCATATCCAAGCCAGTGTCTCTTCGGCATCAAACAACCCGGCTGAACTCTTTAAAATCTGCAAGGAACTGGACAATCCTGCTGCAGTCTCTACCTCTCCTGTCCCTTCCCAGGCCCTCTGCACGGTACTGGCTTCTCACTTCATCTCTAAAACTCAGGTCATCCTGTCCTTATTCCCCTCCTTTCCCCTCTCTCCCCTGCACTTCCTCTGACCTTTCTGAAGCTTTCTCTCCTCTCTCCTTCTCTGCCTTTCCCCTGTTCTCCGCTGATGAGGTTTCTAGACAAGTCTGATCATGAAAGTCTCGTCAAAACAGGTTCACCCCTGTTTCTCCAAAACCATAAAGGACCACATTGACTCCCTGGCTCATGCCCTCGCTGATTTCTGCAATCACTCATTTGCCACTGGAGCCTTCCCATCCACCCTGAAGCACTCCCTTGGGCACCCCCTTCTCAAGAAACCCTCTGCTTACCCCTCCTGCCTGGCTAACTATCACCCCATCTCCATCACTCCCTTCCTGGGCAAGCTACTGGAGAAACTAGCCATCTCCCAGCTAAATTCCCACACTGAATCTGTTGGTTGTCTTCATGACCATCAGTCTGGCTTCAGAGCTGCCAGAAGCACGGAAACTGCTCTTCTGAACATCCGTGAAGACCTGCTCTCCAACCTTGACTCGACTCCAACACCCCGTGTCCTCATCTTGCTTGATCTCTCTTCTGCCTTTGACACTGTCAACCATGCCATCCTGCTCAACCGTCTCCGTGATAACCTAGGTATCACCAGTCAGGCTCTGGCGGGGCTGACCTCTTTCCTCTCCAACCGACCCTCCCAGGTTCAACTTGGGTCTTTCCTCTCTGCTATCTTTTTCTCTACTTGTGGTGTCCCCAGGGGTCTAACCTCTCTCCCTGGCTTTTCAACCAATACATGGCACTCCTGGCCCACCGCATAGCTGCTCTCTGCCTCAACTTTCAGTGCTACATGGATGACACTCAGCTCACTTTCAGGCTACCCACGGCCTCCTCCTCTACTTCCCTCATCTCTGACTGTCTGTCTGCTATCCAAGAGTGGTGCACCGCCAATGACCTCTGCCTTAATGCCAGTAAGATTGAGATTCTCCTCATCGGCACACCCACTCCTTCCTTTCCTGTATCTCTCTGGCTGGCCTCTCTTGTCCCCCTTCCTGCTCCCACCTGCAAGGCTAAAAATCTCTGGGTCATCTTCGACTCTACACTCTCCTTCTTTCCTCATATCTCTGACGTCTCTAAGAAGTCACACTACAAGCTACACCTCCTCAGAGGTATTCTTCCTTTCCTCTCCTTCCCCCAGAAGCACACTGTCTCCGGAGCTCTGGTTCTCTCCAGGCTGGACTATTGTAACAGCCTCTTTCTAAATCTACCTGCTTCTACTCTCTGCCCTTTGCAACTTATCCAAAACCGAACTGCGAGACTTGTCCTTGGCCTCAAGCCCAGGGATCGTATCTCTCCAGGACTGAAATCTCTGCACTGGCTCCAAGTGGCTGCGAGGATTAAGTTCAAAACCCTCTGCATCGTCCACAAGGGTGACATAGAATGACGATCTTTTCTGTTGGCAATTATTACTGATTTTCAACAGATGGAATAGTTTTATAGTTGGACTTCTAGGGGTCTGGAATGTCCCCTTCTTTGTTTCCAGATGGATCCTCTAGTTGCTGCAGAGTGTGCCTAAGATGGCAACACTTCAGTTGGTTGATGTGGACCCACTTATCTTCCCCTTCTGCCAAACTGCCTTTGGGGATACAGATTTTGTAGGCGACTGGTGAGATTTTGTCTACAATTTCAAAAGGACCCCGCCAGGAAGGTAGAAATGTGCGCTGTTTGGCCTGGTTCCTTTGGAAATTGTATAGGTAGACCCAGTCTCCTACTTGGTATTCTGTTTTAGTAGTCTTCAGGTCATAGTTGGTCTTCTTACTGTCTGCAGATCTTTCTAGATTTCGCTGAGCATAGGCAAAAGCATGTTGAAGGTGTTTTCTCAGATTTTCTACATGCTCATGAGTTGTGGAGGCATTTATCAAGGTCTGCTCTTGGGTTCTGTAGAGCAGATGTGTCATGATGCCTACCCCGGAGCACCAGTACAGGCCCAGCACCCCCGGGAGCAGGCATCATGCCCTCGGGTAAAAGCCCAGCGGCCCCTAAGAGGGGCTCTTTGGACTTTGTCCTGGCGCCTTTGGCGCCAAGCTCATGTTGGATATCAGTCCTGGTGCCATAGGCGCCAGGCTCATAAAAGAGGGTGTTTGGTGCACTTACCTGACGCAGACCATGCTGCATGAAGCCTCAAGCCAAATGAGGATTAGGAGGGACTATTTTATCAAAGGAACTATTTTACTTGGATGGGGACCGTGGAAGAATACTTACCTGGAACTTCTTCCAAGGCTATTTAAACCACGCCCGGACTGCCACACGTGCTTCGCGTTGCTCTGCATCTAGCAGCTGAACGCTCACCGTGCCTGCTCCTGCATCTTGCCTCCAGCCACGCCCGCCTCGATCTTGGGATACCTGAAAGGAAGGAAGGGAAGAGAAAAGGTGAAAACCAAGAATTTAATCTAACTTCCTACCTGTGTCCGGAACCATCACGCCAGCGATCCTGAAGATAGACATTCTTTAAAAGCATTGCGCTACTTGTTGCAGCGCCGCGCATCACTCACCTGCCTCGTGGGCTCTTCTCGATCCACCGCAACCTTCTGGGCATTCCGCCACATCTCTGCACCTGCAGGGGAGAAGAAGAGACAAAAGGTGAGCAGGATGAACATATGAGGAAAGCCTGATTTTCCGTCACAAGACTTGCCTGGCCATATTTGACGGAACCACTCCTCATTTCGGGTCGGCGCCACTTCTTGGCCTGGTACCGCACCCCGGCCCCTAAGGGGAAAAAAGAAAGACATTACTAGAGGGATTCAAAGACATTTAAAGGGATCATTTTATCATGAACTCACCTGAGTTTATCTCCGGCAATATCCCTCGAAGCATCACTTCCGCTCTGCACCTGAAAATAAGGACAGATCGCAGGTTAAGAAAAGCAAACAAAGAGAAGACTCTACTCTGGAACTTTTTAAACTGCATACTTACGACATTTCGCCTTCCGAAACCAGTGAAGAAACTGGTCAAATACGCGCCCCTGCACCAGAAGCAGGATGGAGAGCTCATCCATTCAAACATTAAGTGAGCCTTGATTGGGGATTTCGGACGTGGTCAGAGAAGAGCAAAGGGGAGGTGGGAAGCAATCACAATACTCTGCAGTCAGTTAATCCCCTTTCTCCACCTATAGAAAGATTTTTCTACGGGCCAGACAAGCCAGATTTGGGGGTCCAGTTCAGTCGGTGCTTCGAATCCTGCGCATCACGCTTGAAGAGGTCACAGCAATCCAGACCAGGTCAGCGCCTCCGTGGGAGCCAGGTGAGCGTTACAGAACGTGAAGCCTTCCTACAAATTCCCACCCAGGCGCTATGGAAACTTCTGAGACTGATATGTTTGCCCAATTACTGGGGGAATTACGGGCCGAAGTACATGCCGCTCGTCAAGAGACTAATGCCCTCAGGAAGGAAATAATCGTATCTAAGGAACGAACTGATGACCTGGCTAGGCAGGTATTGCAAGGTCAAGCTGGGCAAACCCCTCTACCTTGTTCCGGGGGGAATTCTGTTCCTGTGGCTTCAAGTAACCCTGTGCAAATCAATCTACCTGGAAATATGCCGCTGGCCCCACCTGAACGCTTTGCTGGGGACCCCAAACGGTTCGCCGTATTCATGAATCAATGTCGTTTGCACTTCCTATGCAGACCTGGGGCCTTCCCTAATGACCAGACCAAGGTAGCTTTTGTGTTGTCATACCTTAGCGGCTGTGCTGCCGATTGGTCAGTACCACTGGTAACTCAAGATGACCCAATCCTCCGGGATTTCCAAAGATTTCAAGCAAGCATGGAGAGATTATTTGCTCGACATTCTCAGGGACAAGCTCTGGATGATGAACTTCTATCCCTGCGACAGGGCAACCAAGATCTCCTCTCCTACATAGCAACCTTTAACAGACTAATCGTGGAAACTGTGTGGCCAGAGGGTAAAAGAATCACATTATTCTATCGGGGTCTACGCGGAGAATTTAAAGATGTCTTGGCCCAAGTTGTAAATCCGCCCCAAGAATGCACAGAATATATAGACTTAGTGGTCCAATTGGATCACAGGCTCCAAAACCGAAAAACGGATCGGTCCAAGTTTGAAACCCGGGTGTTGGTCAAGACCCACGTCACTCCCAAGGGTGCCGATGTCTCCGAGCCTATGCAAATTGGAGGGGTTAGAGGACCTTTAACCCAAAAGGAACGTGAAAGGAGGCGGCAGTTAAAATTATGTCTTTATTGTGGGAACTCTGGACACTTTCTATGAGATTGCCCAGCAAAACCGCCCAAGAAGGTGGTAGGAGCCGCTGATAAAAACCATGAAGACTCTGTTTCGGGAAACGACTCTGCCCGACAAGCGTAGGGGTCCGCTTGCCGAGCTTGAAAACTAACTCTCAGACCTCGCATTTCATTGTGCCAATGGTTCTCGTAGATCCGGAACAGCCTAAGCGGTTGCATGCAATAAAGGCATACATCGATAGTGGGGCTATAGGAAACTATGTGGATCGTGAATTGGTCTCTAGGATTAACCTCCCTCTGCGTCCAAAAACCAGCAAAGATGTCATCACCACAGTCGATGGAACTGAAATTGCCTCAGGACCGGTAACACATTCCACTACTGAGGTGACTCTTATTGGTCCGGACGGCCATCGGGAGGCAGTTGTGTTTGACGTAATCAAGGCCCCACAGTTTCAGGTTATTCTTGGAATTCCTTGGTTAGAGACACATAATCCTCAAATTGATTGGCGAGCAAAGAGAATAACCTTCCCGGATTGTGCAGAAACCTGCTACCCAGAAAATCTGAAGATTAGTCTAGCATCTGTAACCTCTGTCTCCATGCAACTACCTCCGGAATACCAAGACTTTCAGGACGTCTTCCAAAAGGAACAGGCCAACACGTTACCCCCCCACAGATCGTACGATTGCCAAATCGATCTGGTGCCCGGTGCACAAACCCGTTGTAGCAGGATTTATGCCCTTACTGAACCTGAGAACCGGCATTTGAGACAATATTTAGATCAATACCTAGCCAATGGTTTCATTCGCCCGTCAAAGTCCCCGGCATCCTCGGCTTTGTTCTTCGTGCCCAAAAAAGAAGGCAACCTTAGAACTTGTATCGACTACCGCGCATTGAACCAGATAACGGTTAAAAACCGTTACCCTCTGCCTTTGATCCCTGAACTCCTTGACCAGGTGAAGGACGCTTGCGTATACACCAAGTTAGATCTCCGGGGGGCTTATCATCTGGTGCGAGTAAAAGAAGGCGACAAATGGAAAACGGCCTTCCGTACAAAATATGGTTTATTCGAATACCAGGTGATGCCTTTTGGGTTGTGCAACGCGACTGCTGCCCTCCAATTCTTCATGAACGATGTCCTTCGGGAACTTATCGATGTTTGTGTTGTCGTATATATCGATGACATTCTTGTGTACTCCTCTTCGGAATCTGATCACAGAAAGCATGTCCGGGCTGTCCTTGAGAAATTGCGCCAGCACAAACTGTTTGCTAAGCTGGAAAAGTGTGTTTTCCATACCACCGAGGTGGAGTTTCTTGGATTCATCCTGACACCTAATGGGGTCCGAATGGACTCACGGAAAGTGGAGGCCATCCTCAAATGGCCATCTCCTAGCTCGGTAAAAGAGGTCCAAAGCATGCTAGGTTTTGCCAATTTTTATCGCAGATTTATTCCGGAATTTTCACGTGTAGTACAACCCATCACTGCACTTTTGCGGAAAAATAAATGTTTCGAATGGACCAAGGAAGCCGAACAGGCCTTTCAGGAATTGAAAGCTAAATTCACGTCTGCACCTATTTTGAAGCACCCGCGTCCCGATCTCCCATACATAGTCGAAACTGGCGCATCCAGTTTAGCCATGGGAGCTGTCCTGTCTCAGAGAGACCCTGAAACCAATCAACTGCATCCTGTAGCATTTTGGTCCAGAAAGTTCTCACCACCTGAGGTAAATTATGCAATTACCGATAAGGAATTATTAGCCATTAAGTCCGCCTTTAAGGCTTGGCGGCATTATCTTCTTGGCGCCAGGCACACCATCATCATGATCACTGATCACCGAAATTTACAATATTTAAAGACTGCCAAGGCTCAATCATCACGTCAGCTCCGATGGGCTTTGTTCTTTGCTGAGTTTGATTTCGTAATCACTTACCGTCCCGGCTGTAAGAATGGCAAAGCTGACAAACTATCTAGAATAGGAATGGGAGAAATAGAAACTAATTCAGAACCTGTGCCGATTATTCCCGAACAAAGAATTTTGGGATTAACCTCCTTACAAACCTTTGAAGACATTCAAGCACGAGTAAAACAACTCCTGGACTCTACCGCCTTGCAGGATTGGATCCAAAGGGGGTCTTACTTTTCGGTCAACGATGGCCTACCTTACTTCCAAGGATGCTTATTTCTGCCAGAAAAGGAATTACAAGAACTGGTTATTTCCCGTCATCATGATACCCTGATGGAAGGACATCCTGGCATTGCCAAAACTGAGGAAAAAATTAAACAACAATTCTGGTGGCCTTCCTGGCGAAAGGATGTTAAATCTTTCGTGATGTCCTGTGGAGTTTGCGCCCAAAACAAAGGCCAAAAGACAAAACCCGCTGGTCTTCTTCAGCCTTTAGACATTCCACCAGCGCCTTGGCACACCTTGTCACTAGATTTTATCACGGACCTGCCCCCTTGTAATGGATACAATACTATTCTGGTTGTGGTGGATCTATGTTCTAAAATGGCTCATTTTATTCCGTTGAAAGGATTACCTTCAGCTTCTGTCCTTGCTAAGGAATTCCTCGAAAATATCATCCGCTTGCATGGATTCCCGTCCATATTAGTCTCCGACCGGGGAAGCCAGTTTATTTCACATTTTTGGAAAAGGTGTTGTCAACTGGCACAAATCGACGTAAGACTCTCAACCAGCCATCACCCACAGACCGATGGTCAGCCGGAGAGAACGAAACAGACCCTTGAACAATACCTACGGTGTATGTTGCACCAATCGGAGGGTAATTGGAAGGATTTGTTATGGGTGGCCGAATATGCATACAATAACTCTGTGCACTCTGGAACTGGACAAAGCCCCTTTTACACCCTATATGGACATCACCCTCGTACTTCAGACCTGGACTCTCCTCTGAGCCTTGAAATGCCCGCAGTAGACCATTTGCACTCCACTATAACTCAAGCATTCAAGAATGCAACTGCCCATTTGCAACAAGCGAAAGAGAAATACAAGAAAAATGCAGATCTGCATCGGAAGGAGGCGCCTTCATACCAAATAGGAGACCAAGTATGGTTGGCTACCAAACATTTATTGCTCAAGGGACCTCGAACTTTTAATCCAAGGTATTTGGGCCCTTATTCGATCAAAGCTATCATTAATCCAGTGGCAGTCAAGCTCGATCTGCCAGCTAACATGCGGATTCATCCCGTTTTTCATGTGTCACTTTTGAAACCAGTGCAACCAGGAACCAGATTAATAAAGCCACCAGAACCAATTCAGATAGATGGGGAGCCTGAATTCGAGGTGAAGAACATTTTGGATTCTAAAATTTCAAAATCAAAACTTTTCTATCTAATTGATTGGAAAGGGATACGGGCCTCAGGAAAGGTCTTGGGAACCCAGCGACCACGTACATGCACCTCGGCTGGTAAAAAAGTTCCATCAGGATTTCCCAAACAAACCGAAATCCCCAGAGGGAACGGCCTTGGGGGGGAGTGCTGTCATGATGCCTACCCCCAGAGCACCAGGACAGGCCCAGCACCCCCCGGGACCAGGCATCATGCCCTCGGGTAAAAGCCCAGCGGCCCCTAATAGGGGCTCTTTGGACTTTGTCCTGGCGCCTTTAGCGCAAGGCTCCTGTTGGACATCAGTCCTGGCGCCATAGGCACCAGGCTCATAAAAGAGGGCATTTGGTGCACTTACCTGACGCAGACCATGCTGCATGAAGTCTCAAGCCAAATGAGGCTTAGGAGAGACTATTTTATCAAAGGAACTATTTTACTTGGGTGGGGACCGTGGAAGAATACTTACCTGGAACTTCTTCCAAGGCTATTTAAACCACGCCCGGACTGCCACACGTGCTTCGCGTTGCTCTGCATCTAGCAGCTGAACGCTCACCGTGCCTGCTCCTGCATCTTGCCTCCAGCCACGCCCGCCTCGATCTTGGGATACCTGAAAGGAAGGAAGGGAAGAGAAAAGGTGAAAACCAAGAATTTAATCTAACTTCCTACCTGTGTCCGGAACCATCACGCCAGCGATCCTGAAGATAGACATTCTTTAAAAGCATTGCGCTACTTGTTGCAGCGCCGCGCATCACTCACCTGCCTCGTGGGCTCTTCTCTATCCACCGCAACCTTCTGGGCATTCCGCCACATCTCTGCACCTGCAGGGGAGAAGAAGAGACAAAAGGTGAGCAGGATGAACAAATGAGGAAAGCCTGGTTTTCCGTCACAAGACTTACCTGGCCATATTTGACGGAACCACTCCTCATTTCGGGTCGGCGCCACTTCTTGGCCTGGTACCGCACCCCGGCCCCTAAGGGGAAAAAGAAAGCCATTACTAGAGGGATTCAAAGACATTTAAAGGGATCATATTATCACGAACTCACCTGAGTTTATCTGCGGCAATATCCCTCGAAGCATCACTTCCGCTCTGCACCTGAAAATAAGGACAAATCGCAGGTTAAGAAAAGCAAACAAAGAGAAGACTCTACTCTGGAACTTTTTAAACTGCATACATACGGCATTTCGCCTTCCGGAACCAGTGAAGTAACTGGTCAAATACGCGCCCCTGCACCAGAAGCAGGATGGAGAGCTCATCCATTCAAACATCAAGGTGAGCCTTGATTGGGGATTTCGAACGTGGTCAGAGAAGAGCAAAGGGGAGGTGGGAAGCAATCACAATACTCTGCAGTCAGTTAATCCCCTTTCTCCACCTATAGAAAGATTTTTCTATGGGCCAGACAAGCCAGGTTTGGGGGTCCAGTTCAGTCGGTGCTTCAAATCCTGCGCATCACGCTTAAAGAGGTCACAGCAATCCAGACCAGGTCAGCGCCTCCGTGGGAGCCATGTGAGCGTTACAAGATGCTGGCGAAGCACCATCCTTTGTCCAATCATCAGCTCAAATGGTGATATTTTAGTTGCAGAAGAATGGGTATATCTGATAGCCATCAGGACAAGAGGTAATCGAATGTCTCAACTTGGCCCAGAATCTGCCACACACTTTTTAATATGCTCACAATTGTCTTGTTGCATCCCTCAACTCCACCACTAGAGGCTCACCGGTAGGCAATGTGTTCTTTCCTTTTGACCCCAAGTATCTCCCACATCTTTGTCATCACTTTGCTAGTGCAGTGGCTTCCTCGGTCTGACTCGATCCTTTGGGGTAGTCCAAAATGCGAGAAGATGTGGTTGATCATCAGGGCAACTGCTGTCTCTGTCTTGCAATTTGGGTCCGGGAGACATTCCACCCATTTAGTGAACAATCATGCCAAGGTCAACATATACTTGTACCCCCTAGAGGAGCGAATCAGGGGCCCGATAAAATCGACTTGTAAATCTAGCCAAGGCAGTGTCATCCCCGTCTTTTGGAGAGGCGCACGGTGTGTGAGGGATGTTGACTGAACAAGACACCCCTTCAAGTATTGGTCAAGGTCCTGCCCCATGTGTGGTCAGTATGCTACTCCTCTTAAGATTTCAAGTGTTGTATGAAACCCCCTATGACCGGCTGTGGCCGCATCATGGGCGTGACTTAGCATCAGGCTTCGGAATGAGGTGGGGATCACCCACTGATCATGGCCAGCTAGGGATCGCCTCACCAACAAACCATATTGGATTCGGATCATTTTTGGACATTTCATCAACACTCTGAGGTCCTCTTTCCCTATGTAATCGGTATCCGTCAGTGTAAAGACTGGAGGGTGGTGCGTGTACTTCCGCTCTCTATATGGTCGAGGAGAGGCAAAGAGAACCCCAGCCAAGATTCTCTATTATTGGTACGTGGTCAAGCAATCAAGGCCTTGCTTCTCAGGAGGTGATGCGGGCTGGTTCTTAAGTACAGTGTAGTCCCCAAGCCCCCACAAAGGAATGTCCGCACACTGTATTGGTTAAAACACATTTTTTATATAATTAATATTCAAGGTCACATACACTATCACGATAACTCACTTTGTACACTCCGGAAATCAACAATGGTAAATATATACAGTTCTAAAGTGGTACCACTAACGTTATAGGATCTCATTAAAGTGCATACGGTCAGAATGACACACAGATAAAAATAAAGAGGAAACCAACAGTAGGGAGAGGAAGGAAAGCAAGATGCTTGAACAATTGGCAGAATATTGGTCCTGCTATCTAGACACAGTTCTGTGTGGACATCCCCCCACCTGGGCAACCTGTAAAGCAAAGATGTATCACAAGCCCAGTCCACATATTGTTCACACTAGACTTTCCAATAGTTCTGCAACCCCAAAGTACCTTGGCGTTGTAGCGTTCCTCGTGGGGAATCGATGGCCCTTCTTGAGTGCCCTCCCTTTAAGGCAGGAGTCACGGGTCATTGAATGTCGGACAGAGAACAGGTCGAGCTACGACGTTGAAGTGGCCACGTCGTTCCTAGCGGTGCTCGTTGACGGGGAAGCGGAAACGTCCTGCAAGGAATAGGTGTGCGGGGCACCTCAGTGTCAATAGTTCTGGACCGCAAAGAGTTTGAAGAACTGTGGCCCAGCAAGGGCATCGAGTCGTCGGCGTCTCTGTGGTCTTTGGGTGGCGGGAAACCCACTGGTTGGATGCTCCTCGGCGTGTCGACGGTCAGGTCTTCTCCAACAGGATACAGCAGTGACGATGCGGACAAGAGCGTCCTTGGATCAATGAAGTTCTTAGGCAAACAGGAGCACGGCGGCTCCAGTTGGCAATGGCGGTCGTCGACAGTGGTGGACAACACTCCGGGCGCTTCTCCTTGTGATTCCGCAGTGGTCCCAGTCTTGGGTCAGCAGCCTGTCGAAGGTCTGTCTACCAGGGAGCTTTGGCAAAGATCAGCTGGTTCACGATGGTCCCTCGTAGCTCGGGAAGAGGGCGCCTTACCAGGTCCTCTCTGGGTCAGTCCTTGGAGACACAGCAGCTTTCAGATTGTGAAGGAGAGCAACAGCAATTCTTCTCTTCCAGCAGGGCTTCAAGGTCAAGCGTCAGTTTCACTCCAGTTACTCTTCTTAGTTTGGACCTCAGCTCTGAAAACTTCTGAACACGACTCCTAGCAGTGAGAGGTCCCCAGATATACTGTTGATCTCCCATTCATTCCTCTGGGTCACACTGAAGCATCCAATCACTACGAAGGGCATTCATGCAGGCAGGCAACCAATCAGGCACACAGTGCATTCAGGCCATTCACTTCCCTCCAGACACTCACAACAAGTTATGTGTATTGGGACAAGTATCGAGCCATTCAACACTTCATACTGCATTTATACCGGTTTCGGGCAGGGCTGTCTCAGTCATTGTGTCAACCACCAGATACTAGAGACCCACAACATAGAATGCGTATTTGTCACACACTCCATTCACCCAGGTCTCACCCACAGGCGTACCAACAACATACGGTCGTTGAGAAGGCTCCAGCCAGTCTGGTCGGCTCTTCCCCAAACTACCATATATGGAACTTCCACCCAACAGCCAGTCAGGGGGAAGGGACAGAGTCAGGGCTTCCCGGGACTTCGGGAAGATCAAGGTAACAGGCGATGCAAGGCAAGAGGCCATGGGGCCATTTTGTCTCCATCAGGAATCTACCGATTCCAATTTCCAATGACAGGGCCTGGGCATCCAAAAATGGAGGACTCTCAGGGCACCAGTCATTTCACCACGGAGCTGACAGCAGCCCGTACCCTGCTCTGTGGGCCACCCACAGGTGCCCAAAAACATACACTAGGGGCACAGGGTTGCACCTCTACCCATGGGTCCCATAAGAGAGAGCTGCACCGCCAAGAGTCCCACAGGAAATCCTGCGCGTAAAACACGACAGAACACAAAAAAATCAGTAAAGGAGAAGGATACGGAGGCCCTGTCCCTCCGATGCATTTCCAGCATCACAGTCAGGGGAAAGTTCTCCGGGTCCTCAATGTGTTGTTAAAACATACCAATTATTGGATCCCCTTTTTGAGCCGTAATCAAATCAGCATCTGGGGTCTCCTTACTCTATTGTGCAGTTGAGAGTTCATTGTGAGCATTTGTCTGGGACCTAGTGAAAGCAGTTACCTGGATTTCCCCCAACAAGGACCCGATCTCAAGTACATCCCCTTGGATGGCTCCGATTTTGGCCAACTGATCAGCTAGGTTATTTCCAGTTTTGTCAGGTCCCTCTACTTTAGAGTGATGCTTGATCTTTTTCGAGTAGATGGTCATCCCATTCAAGGTGACCAGATCATCAATATTTTGGATTAATTTTCCATGTTTCAATGGTTTGTTATTAGCACATAGCATGCCTCCATTTTTCCAGTTAACCAGGTGCTCCACAAACCCGTCCGTACATAATCTGTGACTATGACCAGTTCGTGGAGTTGGTGTTGGACAGCAGTGAGGATGGCTTGATGCACAGCCATCAACTCTGCCACTTGACTACTTCGGGGACCGATTATGTACCCAGCGGAGGGTTCTGGGGCATCATGCACCCATGCATTCCCTACGCCAGACACAAGTTCTTTTTCCTCATTGTTGTCAACATGGTAGGAGCATCCATCCACATAGACAGTGGGCATTCCCTCACACTGGTCTTCTTCAAAGACTTTGTGTGGGTAATTAAGGTATGCCTCCATGTTGTCCTTGATTTTAAGATTTTCATCCTCAAGACTGTTTTCTCTGGCACAATCATGCAAGTCAGCAAGACCTTGCGCGAGGGAAATCTTCTTGTTTTGGCCATACCTGACCTCCACAGGAAAGCCTTGCATTGACAGAATCCAGGAAGTAATTCTGGAATTACTCACATTTCTGGCCCGGATTCTGTCACTTTGGAGATATTGCAGAGGCTGGTGTGGAGTCTCCACTATGATGTGTTCCCCCTGGATAAACGGGCGGTAATTCTTCAATGCCCACACCGTTGCCAGGAGTGCCTTCTCACTGTCGTAGAATTTTTCCTCCACAGAGATAAAGTCTTACTCTCATAGGAGATTACTTTATTGACCTTGTCATGCTTTTGATATAATACTGCCTTCAAGCATGTATTTGAGAACCCTCTCTCCAAGAAGAACAGGGTAAGCTAGGCAAGGTGCTTGTGAGAGGCTTCTTTTGAGTTGTCTTACTGCCTCGGCTTGTTCTGGACCCCACTACCACTTGACCCCCAAGATGGATCAGGGGTCTTCAATGAACTTTCTGATGTAATTAGTCAGTCCAAGGAGGCTCCTTAGTTCCCGCAGAGCTGTGGGGTCTTTTAATTTCTGGAGTGCTTCCACTTTCTTTTCCTGGGGACAGAGACCCTGAGGAGTAATCTCATGCCCCAAACAATTGACACAGGTTCTGCACCACTGTGCCTTTTGAAAGGAGAGTTTTGCTCTGGCAGCTCTCAACTGTGTGAGAACATAACGGATCTCTGCTATGTGTTCCTCCACAGTTGAGCTTTTAATTAAAACATCATCTATATAGGCCAGGTTAGCCCTCTCACCCAGATTAGGCATGGACTTGTGTAGAAAAATGTAAAATTCATTGCCGGAGTTAATGTATCCAAAGGGAGTCTGGGTCTATGTGTACTGCTGCCCCCCGAATGTGAAAGACAGTTTGTATTGGTCCTCCCTACTGACAGGTACAGTCCAGTACCCATTGATCAGATCAATGGAAGTGAATACCTTTGACCCCTGGATCTGGGCCAGTACTTGGTCAATGTAGGGAAGAGGCCATCAGGAAGTATGGACCCATTTGTTGAGCTCCCTTAGGTCGGCACAGAGACTCCACTGGCCGTTTGGCATAAAATTCCCCAGCACCGGATTATTGAAGGTGCTGTGGACTGGACGAATTATACCACGGGACTCAAGGTTCTTAATTATTTCACTAAGGGACTCCATTGATGCGAGAGGCAAGCGATATTGATTCACAAACACTGGAGTCATACCAGGGTCCATGGGAATTGTTGTTGTGTGGATGTCGGTGCGACCACAGTCATATGAGTCCACCACAAAGAGATCTTGAAAGTCTAACGAAACTTGTTTCAATTGTTGCTTTTTCTCCAGAGTCTCAAAGGCATCAACTAGGTTGACTCTCTCTTCAACCATCTGCCTAAAGCCTGGAAAGACTTCCGGTTTTGCTATCTCAGCTGCCTCCTCCATCTGGGTGGAGAAGTCCCTGGTCAGAGTGCTGATTTGGACTGGTGGCTTCAGGTGGGGAAGGTAGTCCTCGCGGACTTGGAATATCACCTCATCCCTCCTGAAGTCACAGGTCACATCTTCCTTAGCATAAGGGCAGGAAGGGTACACCAGGAAATTCCACTCATGCTGGGTGAAGATCCTGTCTGGTGTGTCCTCGTCACTATCACTGTCAAAACAATCCTTGGGGATTGGTCCTAACAGTTCATTACCTAAATCTATAGAAAAATGTCGGTCAACATTAATTCCAATAATGGTGCCTGCGGTTAGAGTGATACCCTTTCAGTCGCTGTTATCCACCTCTATTGGAATGGTGTCATGTTCAATGTTGACTACTGGTGTTGGGTTTATGCCCAACCCTTGCTGTTGGAAGTGGGCCTTAAGATGAATATAGGAATCAGAGTTTTTCAGTTTCTGTCCTCTTTTAACTTTCACATCCAGGGAGAATTGTCTGGTCCTTTCTGGGATGGTGACTTCCTCTCCAATCTGAATTTCAACAGCATAAGGCAGCAGTTGACCTCACCTAAATGCTTTCTCTGGGTCATAAAAGCCCATGGGATTACCCGCTAATCAGGGACCAAACTTTGAAGTTTATTAGGTCCAAACTAATGGCAAAGCGATTGAGAATGTCATTGCCTAAGTACAATGCGGCAGGGACATCTCGCATGATCCAACAATTATGGACTATGCTCTTGTTGCCTATGGAAATTTTGAGCATACACCTGCTACGCAGGAGATGTTTGGAATTGGGTGTTTCCAGGTCCATTTCCCATTTGTCTATCAGTTTAAATGTGGGAATGGCTGGATCTTTTGGGAGTTTGCGGAACATGGCCTCGCTGATGAAGCTCTTACCTTTGTTCAGACACACTCGAGAGAGATCAGAGTCATTCCCTTCATTTAACTGAATAGGGATGAACAAATGCTCTACAAGTTTCTGAATATCAGCCAGGCTTTGAGCTGATTTCTCATCTTTCTGGACTATAGGAGTGGGATTTTCTGATTGTGAATTTGTAAAGAATTTCAAGTGTTTCCTTCCAGTGTGGAATGCCACCTTAGACAGGAAGGTTGATTTTCAGAAATAGAGAGGACCTCCCCCCATCACCAGTCTGTTGTCCTACTGCAATTACTGTCACGTCTGGGATTGGTTGTTCTGTAAGTGAAATTCTGTTTGGTGAGATTTTTGTTCAACCATGTGGCATGTGCCATTTAAACTAACATGGTTGACACTGACACTATGTTTCAATTTTATTGGTTGGTTAGTCTGGGTCCACAGCACCTTGTTTACACAATATATTAGGGGTGACAACCTTTGCAGGATGTCATTCCCTAGTAAACAAGGTGTGCCCTCTGGAATCACAACTATGACCGGGTGTTTCACCTTGTGTCGCCCAAATTTTCATGTCCAAATCCACAGTTCCCTCGAAGAGAGATTTCCTTCCCGTCAAAGTTCTGAAGTTGTCCAGGAAGAGGGGTGAGAGGAATTTGGTATTTCTCCCCCCTTCCCGAATTTAGTTGGTCAAAGGCCGTTTTTGACACAAGGGGAGCTTGGGATCCAGTGTCCACTAGTGCCAAAATTGTACACTGCCCCTGTATTTGGACCGGGGCATAAAATCTTCCCTCCTTTTCTTCAAGGGGCAAAGATAATGGACATTTTTGGACAACTGGTGGGTTAGTTTCTTGCTTTTGGATGCTGACAGGAAGGTGATTTGGGTAGGAACTGTTTGGTGTCTGGGGAATCTGAAAGAAAAAGATGACAGCTAGATATGGTGGAAATTTTGTGTTCCCCTGGTTCTGATTCTGGTCTGCCCCCCCCCCCCCGTTTTTTGGAGGCAGTCACCAGGATGGGTTTGAACCAGGGGATTTTCATGCTGATGATTCTGGGGATGGATGATGGGCGGTACTAATATAGTCCCCACATCTACCCAGTCTGGGTTATGATCCTTTGGGACCCATTTTTCTTTGGGAGGAGTTCCCCCATCTCTGAAGGAGAAGATCCTTTTCCCAGGATCCTCTGAGGATCCCTCTCCTTCAAACTGGAAGATTTGTACCTCCTCCTCAAAATGGGTCTTTTTGGGCTCTTTATTTCTCCTACCCACTCTCTGCTCCTTAGGTTGCAGATTGTTTGGTTCCGGTTCCTGGGTTTCCAGGGGCTTTTTACAAGCAGGGAAGGAAGCTTACTCCAAGGCTTTACACACCCATTCCCCTTGTGCCTCCTCCCTGGGAAGCAGGTCCTGGATTTGAGGCATTCTGCGCCGCTGTGCTCATCTGGGGATTCTGTTGAGCCCTCAGCATGCGACCCAGATCCTGTGACATGTTTTGGACCTGGCGCTCTAGTTGTGACACCTGCTCTGGCTGGTACGGGGTCCTCATGTCTCCCCTGGGCTGATCCCGGGAAGGGTAGCTATCCCTTCTCACAAAATACCCCGGGTTCGGAAAGTTTGAGTACCCCTCCACCCTTGGCCTCCCCTCTCCCGGATTGGGTTGTCTGGGCTCAGGAAAGTGGGGAAAGAAGGATGGATTGTTTTGGGGGTTAAAGTTTGGCGGGTATCTTGGAAAGAAATTTTGTCCAGTATTTGGGAGATTACTGCCCTCCTGGGGGAAGTGAGGAAGGAAGTTCCCTGGGTTAGCTGCTGTCTGGTTGGATTCCCCCCCATTGGGCTGGAGGAGTCCATACATACCCCAGGATGGGTCTATTGCCCTTGTAGAATGGGCTAATGTAGTCAGGGGAGTTAGGGTTCCCATTTGTGGGGATGGGTCAATTGCCCTTGTAGAATGGGCTAATGTAGTCAGGGGAGTTAGGGGTCCCATTTGTGGGGTTGCCTCCCTGGCTCCCTGTTTGTGATTGGCCCGAGGGCCTTCTGGGCTTGGGGTAGTTTTGATTCAGTGCAGGCATGTTTTTAGTCCCAACACCCAACTCTAAATCTAAAATGAGGGTAACCTTCACCTCCGCCACTTTAGCAGCAGCAGGGGTGTGGTTGTCTTGGGGCTTTTGGGATTATTTTTATTTTCCACAGGCTTACGCACCTCATAAATATGCATGGCTTGTTCAATGACCCAGTCTAGTGATTTTTTCTCGTGAAAGTCCCTCACTAGCTGGGTCATGATAGACTTAGGGAGAGCATGGAAGAAAGTATTTACAAACTCTTTGCTGTCAGTGCACCCTTCTAGTGGTCTGTGCAAAGGCATGTTTCAACTCTTCAACAAATTCTTGTGGGGCCTGGTCTTCCCCACACTGCAAGTTATAGGCTGCCTTGCAAGCCTCCTGAAGATTCCTGTGCACTGAAAAGTGTTTCAAGATGGCCGCCCTGTAGGTGGACCATCTGGAATGACTCTGATCCTCCAGCCCCGCAAAGAAGCTGGAGTACTCGGGAGAGAAGGTCCGCTTTACATATTGAATACAGCTTTGGCTGTCCTTCAAATGGAAAGTTTCCATCATTTGTTCCTAATGGCCTTTATTTGTTTTAGGGGATCCTTGAGCCTTGTTGTTTTTTTTGGTTCAGGTGACTCTGGTCCACTCATCCTCTGACTCAGAGGCACTGCTACCAGAGGTGCCTGTCCTGGTCTTCTAGGCTCTCCCGGATTCTGCAAGCTTGGGAATGGCTGGCAGAATGTGGGGGCCTAGTTTCTTGAGTCCTGTGGCACTCAGAGGAGTCTTCTGATTCCTCCTTGCTCCAAGGATTTGCTGAGTACCCCCCCCCCCCCACTGTCCTAGCCAGGCAGAGGTTTTCAGGATGCCCTTGGTGGGCCTACGCTCATGGAGTTCCTCACTAAATTTTACCATCTGGTCTCTGGTCTGGGTAAATGGTATTTTTGAGGATCCATTTCTCTGACTCGCCCCTCATTGGAGTCTCCCTGATCAGAGAATATGGCCCTAGCACTTGGGAACCCATATCCAGATGCCCGCCCATCCATTCCTGGGAGGTGCTGATCTATGAGCCCCATATTCCTCATTGGATCGAAGTCTGCCATCCACGTGGCCCTTGCTCATGTGCGCCAGTGGACATTGAGGTGGCAGAGTCCATGGGGTTGAAGAGATGAAAGCCTCTGGTAATAGGGTTCCTGAGGTTATGCTCAGGTGTTTCCCTTTCCCAGCGGACCTCATCTCTCTCAGCCCCTGCTCCCTGTTGCCATGCAAGAACCTGACCTTGTTGTTCCTCTATCAAGGCCTTACTAGTCTTTATCAGTTGTTCCTGCATAGCTACCTGTCTGTGGAGCCTGCCATTTTTCTCACAGAGAGCCTCATTGTCCATTGTCTCTCTGTGCTTCCTGTGTCATTTTAGACTACTGGGCCAATTTTTGCTGCAAAAGGGTTACCTCCTGAGTCCTGTCCTTTCTGGCCTGGTCACTCTTTGCCAGAGCATCTTCCATCCTCCTGGAGTGCTCTAACAGTTTTGTGTACCCTTTTTGGAGCTCACCCAGTCGCTGGAGGGCCAGGTGATTTTCTCCCATCTTATCTTTTAAATAACTGACATCCTGGCCGAAGGTGTCCCTTTCCTGAATAAGAGTACCCCTCTGTGCAGCCAGGTGGTCCCTTTGTTTTTGGAGTGCACCAGCTTTCTGGCGCTCCTCATCGAATTCTGTCTGGGTGTTAAGGTATTTGAGAATTAATTTATTATTTTCTTCTTTTTCTTAGTCTAGGCGGTTTTGCAGGGTGACTACCTGCTCTGCGCAGGCCCTATTAAAATGTATTTGCTGTTCCAGCTTTTTGTGGCTCTGTAGTATACAGTCCAAACTTTCTTGGTACTCCTTATGCAGGGCCAGCACTTTGGTATCCTGCTCTACCTTCTCCTGCTGCAGGATATCCATATCTTCTTTTATTTTTATCAGGTACTGCCTGGTGTCATTTTCCGATTCATGGCTCTTTTGTAGCCTTTGCTCTGCAGAGTCCAGCTCAGTTTGGGCTTTTTCTAATGATTGTAGTTGCTTGTTTGCCAGATCTAGGTTTTCGGCATATTTGTCCTGTACTGCTCCAATGTGGAGGTACAGATATGCTGCTATTTTGGCAATCTTACTTTGCTCTTCTTTTACCTTAGGGGCCATGTACAGTTCACTCAGTGCCATATGTAATGGACCCTGATCTTGCCATATATTTAATCCTGTTGCAGTGGCCTGTTCTTTGATTTCCTGCAACCAAACATTCTGATCCTGCTCTGTCCAATAACCCCTGACAAATAATTTGTGCAGAAGGTGTTCCCTTGCCATATTGATTTCTACCAAGGTTGCCATTCCGGAAATATGAATTTCCTTTCTGACTTACAGGAGTTTATTTTATTTTTGCAAAACAGGCCAGATTCCTTAGAGCGTTCCTATTGAGGGGTGCTTTTCACAGTGTAACACAGCATGGTAGCCCAACAAGGTTAATGCACCCTATCAGTTAGCACGCTGTATTAAGCTGTCACAAGTGGTAGGTCTAATTCAGAAATCCCGGCACAAGCCCCCAATCTTGTAAGTGGTTTCAATAAGGCACTTCACCCAAGTCAATGCCTAGCATGGAATGCACAACTGAAACCCTTATTTATTTATTTATTTGTGTCTATAAATTATTTTATTTCTGAACGATGTAATACTTATATTACGCCCCTCTCTTGGAATCCCCCCCGGTCACACTGAACCAGGAAGCAGGCTGGTTTGCAAAGTTAAAATATTTATTTATGTATTTAACAATATATAACACACTATTTTTAATGGGTATACAATGATCACTAATGGGGTGATGCCACACTAAACAATCTCTTTAATCACAAGGAGTAATGATGAGAAAAAACAATGCAGCACAGAAATAATACCGAATTTCCCCCAGCAAACACAAGAGAGAAACAGGAATGATTGCAAAACTGTCAAAACGGTTTTAAAGTTGGCATTGAATGAATTGAGTAAACCACTGAAAATGGGTTTAATTCACAGAAATAATTTAGATACTAATGGGAGCCACTGTGTATGGTTTCAGACACACCCTAGCAATGATTTGAGAGTAATAAGCAAGTTGAAAACTTAATTTTGAGGTCTGGTGCAATGAAAAGCTATTTTAGACGTTATAGATTTGCCAAAACGAAATATTTGCGGCACACTTTTCCATGTGCGGTAAGCGCGATTGCGGAAAAACTATAAGGAGTTGAGATGCGGTTTAAATTTCGTTTCTAGCATAAAGTATGAAGAAGTTATGGACGTTTTCGTGGAGGTCGTTTTTTTCAGAAAGAGGCAAAATTGTAAAACGAGGATGCGTTTTTAAAATACAAACAAGGTTTCTTTACACTAGGGATGGACTATAAGGAAACAAACCACACAGATGCTCAGCCACTTGATCAAGGCAACTGCCAGCCGAGACGTTTGCCTTCTTCAGATGCAATATATCAGCGCAAAGATGATTATAACAATATTATTACAGAAGGACTATAAGATAAGAGAGAGGGTTCAGACAAGACAAAAAGGATTTCTAGCAATATGTTCTGGATATAAGATAGATTTGATTTGGATAGGGATGAATATGGCCAGTACATAGGCTATTGACAAACCTATACTATGGATACTCGCTACCAATGTTTTGAATGGAACCGTCAGGGATCTGGTTCTGGTCAGGGATTCTTTCGGGACAGACTTCTGGGCACACCGGCTGGTCTGGTTCAGCGATCAGCAAGGCTCTCGGGACACCGCACGGCAGGACTGGACAGCAAGGCGCTCTGGTCTACAATGCACAGCACAACTAGACTGGATCTGCAATGGCTCTCTGGTCTGCACAGCACAGCACGGCACAAGACGGGGTTTAATCTGCCCTTCTGGTTATGAAGATGATTCTTTTGCAGGCACGCATTTACAGCAGAGCCTGGTTGTTGCTTTGGGCTCCCCTTTAAGTTGAGGGATGGGTTCTGGAAGTTAGGCCCAGCTGAAAGTGGTTCAGCTATGCTCTGAGCCTTTCCGCTTGCAAAATTTCTGTGGTCTGGAACAAGGAGTATGAATGGATCTCCTTCAGAGTGCTTTGCCAAATTCGAGATGGTGGGTGGATCAGTGTGTTTTCTGAGTCCTCAGCTGTCTCTATTTATGTGTTTGATAAAGGGGTGGGTAAGCTGAATTATCCTAGGCGCACCACCTAGGTAGTCTATTGGCTAAAGTCTGCTCTTTCCCTTGATTGGAGGAGAAAACAGAGTGTCATCATGATGATGTGGTTTTATGGGGAAAAACATCCTCCCCTTTGCCTTTTGCACATAAAATCTATTTTTGATATAATACATCTTTACATGTGTACAATCTTTATACCAATAACATACATAGATCCCAAATTTTGTGGAGCAAATATTCTTCCAAGGCCCGTAGCTGTGAGGTCTTCGGTCTGGATTTGACAAGTGTTTGCACTTTTTGTTCAGGACACGATATCTAATTTGTCCAAAATTGTGTACATATATGCGCATTATATATGGGCATAATCATATGCAGTTTCATGCTTCTGACATAAATACAATTGCTACAAAACTCGAATTTTCACTGTGCCTTCTCAAAACATCGCACAGAGTTCTGGCTCCTTTTAAAATGTGCACCAAAAAATCACATTAACAATGCTGTGAATTCTATAATATTTACAAATTTGCACAGTCCTTTATCAGTCTTTTTCAAAAATATGCTGTCTGTGCTTTGTGAATCAACAAAAGGGTCTGTCCCCGCCTCCATCTCCATCTGTCAGCTCAAGAGCAATCTACGCCCTCTACCTCCTGGCAGAGGTCACTTTGACACTTTACAATCTGCATATCCTTTCAGCCCAGGAAGGTCCATTGTCTCTTTCTGGTTTAGCAGCCCAAATCTCCTCCCCTGATTTAATCAACACAAAGGTGTAAGTTCCTGACTTTGGTGGGAAGCAGGAGAGATGCCTTTTGTTGGGAGAAGCTGGGGGGAACTGGTTTGGTGACTTTGAGATCAGCTTAAATTCACAGTCAATTTCTTACATGTTTCATGGTTTAAAATAAAACTTGCAATTTTTAAACAAACAACTAGAACTCTAATTCCAGTCTCAAAACCATGGAGATTAAATAGTCACAACCTATTTTACTTTTGATAACAGATCACTTAATTCTCAGACATTTGATTTCAATTGCACAAGTTTAAGCTTCTGATGCAACTAATGACAGCTGTCATACAGGTGGCCTCTGGTACTGCGCCTATATTTTGACAGATTTTCACAGGCAAGCACACTTTTTACTGTGGATATTTTGATGACAGATTCCGCTTTTGATGACATTGTATGTTCATATTGATTCCTTAGATGACGTGGCGGGTAACACCCAGCAAAGATATTGGATGTTTTGTGGTGTTTTGGACCGGTAATTTGTATTTTCAGCAACCAAGAAAAAGGGGTTTAAGAGCAATTTCTGGGTTTATTTCAATAAAGCACTGCCTTTCATGCAGTTTCCATTTTTCCTTGGTAGGCAACCCAGTGATATGTTTCAGCAGTGGGGTCTCCTTCCACCACCGACAAAAGGAAAAGTAGATTTGGCAGCCATCTTTTCCGGTTTCAAAGCGCACTTTTCATAGGTTTTGGCACGCATAGGGGTTTTGCGGCCATTTTGATCATTCTTGCACCATCAGCACACAGGGATGTCACAGGGCAGAGCCTAGTGGGTTAAAACATCCCAAAAGCGCCCCCTCACGACTTGACTTTTGACCACCCATCAAGGGGAAGTCGGGAGATTGGGATGTCCAGTTCTTCTTTTTGTTTGGTCCAAAGGCAAAATTTGTCTGCTTCTCCCATCAGTATTGGATCGACAGGTTCTCCTCACCGGTTCCGGATGAGAGTATGGAGCAATACCCCGGACCAGTTGGGTCGTTCCTTCCGGTCCCCGAGTGGTCCTCCTTGGTGCTTAGGATCCATGGTTTCAAATTCTAGGATGACAAAACAGAGCATATTTGTAGACATTTCCCCACCACTATTCATGTAGTGGGGCGGACACATACATTTGACATAGAATGACGATCTTTTCTGTTGGCAATTATTACTGATGTTTTGTGGTGTTTTGGGCCGGTAATTTGTATTTTCAGCAACCAAGAAAATGGGGTTTAAGGGCAATTTCTGGGTTTCTTTCAATAAAGCACATCCTTTCATGCAGTTTCCATTTTTCTTTGGTAGGCAACCCAGTGATATGTTTCAGCAGTGGGGTCTCCTTCCACCACTGACAACAGGCAAAGTAGATTTGGCAGCCATTTTATCCAGTTTCAAAACACAATTTTCATAGGTTTTGGTGAGCATAGGGGTTTTGCGGCCATTTTGATCATTCTTGCACCATCAGCACACAGGGATGTCGCAGGGTAAAGCCTAGTGGGTTAAAACATCCCACATGAGTGTGATGATTACAGTTTAAAAATTGCAAATGTTGAACATTTCTAATGCAGTGATCTCAGTATCAAACAAGAGCCTAATTAAGTTCATTTTTCCAATATTTTTTTGTAGAATGAATTGAAAATCTCCTTGCCCCTGATGAAAAGTCAAAACTCGAAACGAGTTGGGCCAATTGTACAATAAATATTTAGATTTTGTGAAATATGGAATTGTCATTTCAATTAATAATGTCATAATCCTCTGTTGTTCAACAAAAATACTTCTGAGAATCTGAATTTGTATTCATAATTGGTTATACGCCAGGTTAGCTATCCTATCCATAGGTGAGCCCACTTAGGCATTGCATACATAAAACACTTTTTCTCTGATATCTTCAGGCCATAAATAGTGTGCAGGGGGCGTGAGCTCCCTAGCAGGGAACTCTTCTTTTGTCCGTCTGTTTTACGTTTTGCCACCATGAGTTCCTTACACTATGCATTTCATTGGTTGTCTGTATTCAATCCCAGATACCCACGTTTTATTTGGTACTCTTTGGTCTATGCATAAGCTCCTCTCGAGTAGCCACAATCTCACTTAACATGTCATCACACACGGAACTAAAGGTTTTCATGGAGTGGACATTCCCCAAACCTGTTGGCTGTTCAAAATTTCTTTTAAATCCAATTCCACAGCCCTCTACATTTTAGCGAGCAAATCCCCAGTTCATATTGAATCCCCAATCACTGTGTAATTGAATTGTAGGCTAGACAAGCAAACGCAAATCTGGTGGCAAAAAGAGTTTAACATTCAAAAGCAATACCATTTGAAAAACCTAAGCAGTACTGAGAAAGTCATCAAGGCAAGGGAGATCTTGCAGGGGTGGTGGACATGCATGGGGAAGTTTCATTTGAGGTTAGGACACCTGAACTGCAGTATGTAGGACTTGGGGGCATCTTTGGGATCTGAGGATTCAGGCTAAAGGCAGACTGTGATGAAGTGCCTGAATGGTAAGGATACAAGATTGTTGTGGTATTTTAATCTCTCCAGCACATGAGTATTGGCAGAATTCAGAGTGAGGAGGCATCCTATTGTGATGGGCTTCTGTTGACTGGAGTATCTAAGGGAATGGTTTATGCAGAACTGGATGTCGTGGTGGTCAGCATTGGCTGGTGGGCATATGAGATGGGTGGCATCTGTACCTTTCCTTCATTTGAAAATCACAGGATCCTGTCACCACTCCCACTGGCTGGGTTTATTCTTTTTGTAAAAGTCTTTCTCCTGTTTTTCTCTGCGCGACAAACCAGGTTTGCTTCCTTTGTTTACTGTCCTTTTGCTGGCTTCTTCACAGAAGCCCTCCTTAAGAGCCTGTATGTCTGGGGGGGGGAGAGGTTGTGAGGGAGGGGTTTAGGAGTCCCTGCACAGGATCTTCTTAGAGACCATGTCAAACTCTGATCTGATTGGTTGTAGTGACAGTCCCGGCGGAAGAGCCACCCTGCTGTGTGATTGACAGCTAGGCTGTGTGAATGGTGGAAAACTGCATAAAAAGCAGGTTTCTGGGGCTGGAAAGGCAGAGTTGCCACTGGAACGAAAGAAACGAAGAGGAGCTGACCGAAAAGGACCCATACAATGACTGACCCGCCCGGTGAAGCCCTGCTGCAGGTCCGAATCTTCAGGCTCCAACGACAGGGAAGATCTTCAAGTAATCTTCTCCCCTTGAGCTGGTGGGAACAACCAGTTTACCAAACTGCTCGCCAGGTCTCCCTTCTCTGGTCGAATTTGCTATACAGAGCTACAATGAACCAGATAGCCTGGAGGAATGGACCCTGCTTGCGTTTTAAGGAGTGCACCTTTTATTTGTTGCTTTGCTCTGCTGCTGGTTTCTTCCCTGGGAAGTGCAGGACCGTACAGTCTTCCTACTTTGTGTCAGTCGGACAGTCGCTTCAGGAACCGTGAGCCTGCAGGACCTGCCAGGAACGTCCGCCTCAGCTACAGCCTTCTTCTCCATTTAAGGTACTGTTCAAATCCGGTTGTCCGTTTCGTTCAGACACGGTGAAAGCATGTGAAATCTTTAGCCAATCCGAGGCCTTGTCCTTCTCCATTCTTTAAACTAACTTTTCTGCTGACCAACATCGTCTTGAATTTTTGTCAAAGACTTAACCGCGAACTACCCTGAACTGCGTGATCTTGAGCAAAGACTTTGGTCCATTGATTTTGGGATAGGCCCCCTTGAATTTTATTTCCTCACTGTAGGTCCTTTTTCTAGATTGCCCTGCTTACTTACTTGTTGGTGTTGTTCAATTCTTGCCTAACTTTGTCTTTCCCTCCCTTTTAAATTGCTGGAGTGCCATTTTGCTCACACTTCATTTTGAGCCTAACTCGTCCAGAATCTATTGGGTGTGGTGTAGTGTATTAAAAGTGTGATTTTTCAACTGCTTTACTTTAGTGAAATGTTTTACCACTGATGTGTAAATAAAGGTATATTCCTTTACTCAGAAACCTTGAGTCAGTGTTTGTTTGAATCATAGTAATTGCTGTCCTTTGTGTATCTATTGATACTGCTCACTTATTCTTGAGATACGTCTAGATGCTCAGCCACTGCTACCACTTTACTGTGTTGTACAGGCTTGTACCAAAGGTGAATTTGTGCTGTCACTTGTAGTCTTAATTATGTGTTGTGTTCCCAAAGGGTACTACATATAATTCTGCCTAACAGGCATCTCTGATAAAGCAGTTCTGCTAAGTGTAATTACCTGGCTAGACTGGCATTTGGGAGCTGTCAGTCTAGCCATTTCTTACTGCAGCACTGTATATTTTTCTGGGCATCTGTAATAAAATAACCATGATAAGTGTTATTGCTTTGGCTGGCATTTTGGTGAAACCAGTCTAGGTATGTCTAAATGTGGCCTGGCATTCTTTACTGTAATATGTTATTACTGTCTAGACTGGTCCACATTGTGCAGCCAGTTGGACATGTTTTCATTGTGGCATGGCATTTTTAATAGCCAAGCATTATATTAATTAAAGCATTAATGTTCCTGTGCACTGTTGGTGACTTGCATGTATTGGATATTTTCATTGGCATTACCCTACAAAACAATTGCAAACCATCTTGCCTTTTAGCCATTTTTTCTCAAAAAGTATGATGTAGAATGCATTAAATCAAATATGTATATCTTTCTCCTAGTGCAGTGTGAAGCGTACCCCTGCAGCAGCACGTTTGTGCGTATTGCGCAAGCGTGGTTATCTAGACTGGGCCAGAGTGCGGCACGACCCATGATTTGTTGCCGAGTTGGAGGGACCCAGAGCATGGCTCGCAGGGGGCCCCCAAACTTTGTGTTACGCCTGTGACCAGTTGAAGAACTCCGTGAACACAGTGGTCGAAGTGGGTGGGAGTGGTTGGAAGCAGTGCTCCTCTACTTTAAAAATAAATACGTTTTGTTGTTCCGGTACCTTTATTTTAAAAATAAACTGATCCGGAATGGTTTAGTTTTAAATTAAAAGTGCAGGAAGAAGTTGAAACATGCACTTCGGTGGTGCACTGAGCATTCCCTTAAACAGCAGGTGTGTTTGTTTGGGGGTTTGGATTGCGTGTGGGATAGGGTGTGGCGATGGGGTTCGTGGGGAGTGGGGGCAGGCCAGCAGGGAACATAAATCCACTACTTCCTTTTGTACACTTCGTCCACTGCGTGAACAGCAACATTTGCAGCATACCTAAGACTAGATCACGATCAGGAAAACATTTTGAAAGTTTGATTGGGTATACCATAACTATTTGCAGCACATAGAAATAGGCTGGCCTAGAATCTCTGTCATCCTTACTAAAAAGAAAATATGTTGTATAGTTCTATTGGGACACTATGATCTTCATGATAGGATATGATATGTAATTTATAACGTGCCTATACACAAGTCTTTCCATGCGGGAGACGTGATGTATGTCATAATACATCAGGAGTGGCCACAGTTTGACTGAATGCTGGTTTTAAGACTACTCTACTGGAGGAAGTTTCTGCAGAGCAGGATATGTCTACTGAAGAAAGGATGCTTCTGAACCTAACTTGCACAGATGAATCTAAGGTCTCTCATGATTGTGGCTGCCATTAAGGCAATTGATTCGAAATTGGAATATCTGGTAGGAAAGGTGACTAAGTATTAAAAGGGAATAGCCTTTACTCATTCAAGATGTATGAAACATGAGTTCATCCCACCCTTTCCTCATTTACATTAAGGAGTAGTACAGGATGCTTTTCCTCAAATTGAAGGTGTGGGTGATTTCAAATGGAGAGAACCCTCTAGTTTTATTGATCTGAATGCTAAACTTGAGGTGCTCAAAACCACAAGAAGGGGGGGCCTGCCGAGAGGATGGGGGTCCCATCTGACATTTTGGTGGAAGAATCAATGACATTACTGGATGGGGCTCTGTGGACCTGCTTAATGCATAATGTCACTGAAATAGGAAACTGAACCCATACTATACCAAGCCCATCATTTGCATACAAAAGGAATTCCAGAAGGCATAGAAACTCTGCAGTGCTGGCTCTGGTGAGGACGGTAGGGCTAAGAGTGAGGAGTCACTTGACTGCAGTCTGAGGCAGGAAGGTTCTGATGAATGGTCAATGGCTGCCTCTTTATCCGAATATGTGTGCTGGGACTTTAGAATGCAAGGGTACCCGTTTGAATTTTAAATCAATCAAAGGTCACGCTGCAGCTAAATTACTGGTCATTTCTATGGGTCATGTTCTTTGGCATCATTTAGACTCTGTGAGTAGCCTGAGCACAGTGTCCTTTGGGCATGCCATGATGGTCGACTGGAAGGTCTCAGGAGCTTGGCTGAAGGCTGCCATTGCCTGGGCAAATTGCCCACTGGACACATGGCTAGGGATTTCAAGGAATTCAGAGGATGTCCAAAGATCATGCCATTCACCCACCAGGCATAGCAATAGGCCACATCTATTGGATGAAATGGCTGACTTTGACTTGCTTATGGCATTGCTGAAGACCAGCCCCTTAGGAAAGTACCCAGTGAACATTTCTGCTACCCAAGCCTGGATGGCACTGCAGGTACATTATCATATATTCATTAAACGTGTGCAACAATGTTGGCTAAATGGACATTCAGTGGACAATATTTGTAAAGGAAAATTAGTGTTGCAATGCAAAACTGTCAGAACTGTCTGCAATCCTCAACAGCACTGAAAGCCCAAGGAGGTAATACGTCTTTATCCCAGATTTAAAAGTTTGGAGATAGTAGAAAATCCATCCAGGAATGCAACAAGCACATGAAATAGGCTGCAAAGGAATACACATACTTAAGTACAGACAAAAGAGGCAGGTACTTATGTGCTGGATCGGCTGCCCGTGCATTCTGAGGAAGCTGTTCCACCTGAGAACAGCTGCTAGAAAAACGTGTAAATTGGTGTTATACCATTTCTATTTTAAAACTGCTGTTTTATTAATTGTAACTGACTTTGCTGTGAACGTGTGATTTTACATGTGATTTTATCTATGTGAAAGAAGTTACCCGAATGATTGCCACTGCTCGCCGGCCCCTGGCGGTGCTGTGATTTTCTGCCCACTGCATTCCGGCAGTGCTGAGGGAAACCTCCTGGGCTAAGACGACTTCCTAGTCCTCTTTCTTTGCCCTTGGGCTCAGCCCCCTGCCTCTCTCTCATCCCGAGGCCGGCACTTATGTGCTGGATCGGCCGCCCTCGCAGCGGGCGCGCGCAGCGGGTGCGCCGCCAGCGCGCCGAAGGTGCACTTAAGGCAAGCCCGTCTGTGCTTGTCCGTGCCGGGACGGGTTGGAAGGGGTACCGGGACAAAAGCTTTTTCATTTCTATGGCCCCTTCTGACACCAGATGGCCAATTGGCTGGAACCACAATACAGCCACGACAGCCCCCCTCTACTCTAAGTGCTCACAGTACCGACCCCATGATGGATGCCCCTATCCTATGCCTGCTAAATGCCAGGTCTCTTCCGGCACATACTGGCGAGATCTGGGACTTGCTAAGAAATAGGCAACCTGCCCTCCTATGTCTGACCGAAACTTGGCTTACACCGAGCTCGGTGCCTGCAATAGTGCAAGCCCTCCACCCCAACTATCGTATCATTCATTACGATCACCCGCCTCCCAAGCGTGGTGGAGGCATTGCAGTCATTTTTAGAGACACGCATACGGTTACCCAGATACCATGCTCACATACACTAAGTATGGAAGCTCTTCTCTGTCAATGTGTGATGATGCCCTCTCGCGTCACCCGCCTCTTACTTATATACCGCCCTCCGGACCCTATAGGAGCTTTTGGGAAGGGTTTAGCCGACCTCATAGCTGCTTTAAACCTATGGTAGGTGACTTTAATCTGCACTTCAATCTCCCTAGATCAGACAAACTCAATTCTTTTTTAGATAGCCTCTCTGATCTACATCTCCACCAACTGATTCAAGCTCCCACTCACTTGCATGGAAATACTCTTGACATGGTATTTGCCAAAGATGCCCTACTTGCCCCAGGCCTGATTGAGCCAGTGACTTAGTCTGATCACCACCTGATTTCCTGTTCCTTTATACCAGGCACGCCCGTTTGTAAAGTTCCCCCCCCTAAGACGTTACTTCGCTCCTGGCGCTCAGTTGATCCCAAGGCACTTGGTGCCCTGATAGCCTCTAAGTGTACTTCTCTGAGACCTGTATCTCTAACTACACTTTCGCAATCGTTGGTGTCCGCTGCCGAATGCTATGCCCCTCTCAAACTGACTCAAGGCCGTAGACTACTCTCTCAGCCCTGGTTCACTGATCAGCTAAAAAGTGCTTGTCTGCTACTCAGACAAGCTGAACGGAAATGGCAGATTAGCTACGATCCGTCACTTAGAGACTCATACAAGCTTAGTCTCTCTACCTACTTTGCGAGCATTAAACTAGCCAAAGCGACGTTCTTTGCTTAAAAAATTGAGAATGCCCTATGTAAGCCAAAAACTCTATTTTCGATTGTTCAGTCACTTGCCTCCTCTGAACCTCTTACCTCTATGGTTAAGCCATCACAAAAGCTATGTAATGATCTTGCATCTTTTTTATCACTAAAATCGATGCGATTCGATCGAACATCGCTAAATCTTCTGCCATACTATCCCCATGTACCACTAGCTTTGTGCCACCCCTACCCACTGATCCTTCTGCTAGTTGGTCCACCTTCCCTCTGTTCACTGAGGTAGAAGTCCTAGCGGCCATTCTAAAGATTAAATCCTCCTCCCCTGAGGACGCCATCCCTGCAACTATCATGAAGACTATTGCCCCGGATATTCTGGCTGACATCACGATGGCTATAAATAATTCCTGCCAGTCTGGACTGGTACCCTCGGAGCTTAAATCCGCAAGGGTTATTCCTCTCCTTAAGAAGCCCCCACTTGATCCTACTATCCCTGCAAATTTTCGCCCCATATCTCTGCTCCCGTTCCTGTCTAAACTTTTGGAATCTCTGGTCACGCCCATTCTGTCTTCCTTTTTGGAATCCTCAAAGATCTTTAACCATGCCCAGGCAGGTTTTAGGCCAGGGAGAGGGACGGAGAGTGTGCTTGTCTCAGTGCAAGACGATATGTCTAGACTTGTTGATGCGGGTGGAGTTGGGGCTCTGATTCTGTTGGATCTGTCTGCCGCTTTTGATACGGTGGACCATCCTATCCTTTTTTCACGTCTAGCACAAATCGGGATCTCTGGCCCGGTTCTTGCTTGATTCACTTCCTTTCTCTTAGATCGCACTCAGACCCTCACTATGCCCCCTTCCTTTCTTCCCCCTGTTTCCTCACCTGTGGTGTCCCCCAGGGATCGTCTCTTTCCCCGATTTTGTTTAACATTTATATCTGGGCGCTGGTCTGCCTGATCCGCTTGTATGGACTTAATTGTTATTCCTACGCTGATGATACTCAAATCCTGATCCGTTTGGATCAGGATCAAACGGTAGTCTCAGCCTGCCTTCATGACTGCTTAGAGGCAGTCGGTGCCTGGATGGATCAAAACTGGCTGAAGCTCAATGGCGACAAAACGGAGGTGTTGCTGGTGGGTCCCCCCCTCAGCCCCTCATTATGGACTCCTGCTTTCTGGCCTACATCATTGGGTCCTCTGCCTTGACCAGTCAACAAAGTGAAGAATCTGGGGTTTTTTCTCTCTGCTTCCCTATCCATGTCAAATCAGGTGACAGCTGTTTGCCAGTCCACCCACCACCAGATTAGGGTACTAAAGAGGGTCCTCCCTATGATCCCGGTAGCTATGCGTCCTCCCGTGGTGGCTGCGCTAGTCCTCTCACGGTCTGACTATTGTAATTCTCTGTACCTTTCTCAACCGGTGGGCCTCCTCCAATGACTCCAACGTATGCAGAACCTGGCAGACAGACTAGCCACTGGCTCTCCTTATGGTGCGCATATCTCGCCAGTGCTTCGCCGACTCGACTGGCTTCCAGTGGCCCAGCAAGTTAAGTTCAAGTCACTATGTATTGTCCACCGGGCCATTCATGGCTTAGGAGCTGAGTTCCTTCAATCCAAATTCTCTCGATATATCCCGGAACGCAATCTCCGCTCCTCGGCCACCAACTTACTTGCTGTTCCCAGGTATAACCGGGAAAGACTTGGCGGCAGAGCCTTCTCCATTGCTGCGGCCAAGCTTTGGAACACCCTCCCACTGCCACTCAAATCTACATCTAACCATCTGGCCTTCAGGAAATTTCTGAAAACCACTCTATTGTAGTTCTCCGGCTTTTCACTGTTCTTCCTGGTCAGTAGCTTCCTCACCAGCGCCATGATGCCTCTGGGCGACCGTGCGCTCTATAAGTTCAGGTAACATAACATAACGTAACATATAGCCACTCTCCCCTACAGAAAACCCCAGTACCATAAAGATAGATATGGCTAGGTAGCACTCAATACGCCGAGAATGTCCATAAATCAGGGAAGACTGCCAACGGAGGGTAGTCAACTAGACGTACCATTGGAGTTTGTACTATTTAATTAAGGAAGTGCATAGGGGATGTTTTATAGTGTTAAGAAGATCTTGGATTTGCATTTTTTTTATTTTGTAAGTATTTTAAGGATTAATTATGTATTTATAAAAACATCTTTTTTTCCTCTTTGTGTAAGGTCTGAACTAACCAGGGCAATAAATAAGAGAACATAAAATAATGCAATTTGGAATAATCGAGCCCCAATCTAACCTGACAGAAATGAGGACATAACTGAGGTAGAAATCGAGGTAGAGCGAGATTTATAAGGGTCTAGTCCAAAATTCACTGTAAGATGCTATGCAAGTTCAGAGTTCATAGAATTAGGTAAAGATAATCCAGAAGCCACTACTGTCCAGGGAGAAAACCATTTGAAGGCCACTGAACATGAAGCCTCAGTGGAGAATCTGAGGGGCCATCCATGCAAAATTCCAAAACAATCATGGATGTGCCAACAATCACTCTATATGCAGTAACCAGAGTCAAAATACTATATGCGTAATACAATGGCAGAAGGAAGATCCAGAGAGAGAAGCTAGGATGCAGAGGTGAGGTTTAGGAAACAGGAGGTCAGAAAATGTATCAGAAGTCAGGAGACACAGAAAGAGAAATGCTAGCACAACAGAGCAAGCCTTATAGAAAAGTGGTGAGAATGTCACCACATTATCTTTTCTGTTTCTGGGTTGAGCACATTATGGTCTACACATGACATCAGATGCACAGCACAACATTGAATGCACCCCAGGCAGGAACTTGTGAAATTATGTCCATGGCTAAGGCTTGTCATTATTATTTGGCCAGATGTCATGAATTTTATTAAACAAGATACATTTTGAATGATCTAACTTAATGTTAAAAAGAACGGGAATATGTGCTCCCCCGAACCTCCAGGAAAATGCTTGATGCAAAAATAGTTTGTTTGTGCTGCCAGGTGTATGAAAAACATACAAACCACACATTATAATTCTTCTTCTAAGAGAAGTCCACAGAATGTAGAGTATTATACAAATTGAGGTGCACTTGTTAATACAACCTACATTTATTAAATTGTCATTATCAATAAGAATGACACCAAGCATTTTGTTTTCTACATTTAATATTCAAATGGTATATATTGCTGAATTCTAGGCTGGCCTGTGTTTATCCATGGCTCAGCTCTCAACGAATAAAGTGCAAAGGGCTGCTTTTGCTAAAAGAGAACTCACTAACAGAGATGAATGGGCACAGATGTTTTTACTACGGACAAAAGAACTTGTCTAAAAATGCAGGAAGATAGTGTTAAATATTAGCTGCATAATGGGGTTGGGCTCAAACCGGTGGACTTGCACCATTTATGAGGGAATCCAGGTCACAGTTCAGGTGTTTGCAACCTTTTGATCTCTTCTTTCTCACCAGAGGTCAATTGGAGTGTTGTGGATAAGTGTAACACCCAAAGCCACTCCAGTAACAGGCACTGGTATTGTATCGATGTCAGCATGTTGTGATGCAACCAATTAAAGTATGGTTCGATGATGTCCGGGACATGACATCTTGCATAGTGGGAGGGACCCTGGGCAGGCTCAAATATAATGATTATCCAATTAGAAGAAGTAAGGTATAGAATAATATATTTTATTTTATTTTAACAACCAATGGCAGTTTGCAAATATTGTTTTTATGAATATGACCATGTCATAGGTTTGGATTATAAGTCCTGGGCTAACAAGAAGTAATTGCAACGTCTGTGAACCTCCAACCTGCCGAATGTAGTACATAAAGCTGGTTTCTTCATGCACCTTGGTTTGCTCCCTTATTTTAGTTGGTGTGGATTATTGGGAGCTTCTATACACTTGGTTAAAAAACCAAGGCCAAACCCCTGCTCCCATAAAAGGATATATTAATATGTATGAATTATTTGAATAGCTCTGTTGTGGTCAAGGCTACAGAAATCTGAAAGATGTCTCAGAATGCATAACTTTGTTTGCAATTCTGATTATATATGTCTCAGCAATGGCAGAGGTCCATACAAGAAATGATAAGAGAAAGACTTATTTCAGTGCAATTTGACCCTACCTTCTGAGGGGAAGGGCTAAACCACAGCGGAATACCTACTCTTATGACATGGTAAAATACATTGGGCCACTCAAAGCAAAGACCAGGATACTCGCAGCTGTCAGTGTGTGAAGGAAACTTATTACAATCTCTATCCAATCCGAAATTGAAACATCAATTGCTGCATGGGTATAGTATCTAAATTTAAAAATATAGGAAGTTTATGGAGTTATTGGTAAAGCAGCAGAGGAAGAGACCCTATCTGAGAAGAAAGGATCTGATTGAGGTTGATCTGTTGGAAATCATCCCTAAGAATGCCTTTTCCAGGGGGAGCCAAATGCAGAAGCCTTTCACAAAACAGAACCGGATTTCCCAAGAGAGATTCAGCAGGAGACAGGCTGAAAGGAAGAGCTCGACTGGCAGAGTGGCCTGGGGCTGTTGATATCCCTACCTGTCCTAGGCCTTTGAAAGACAAACCAAAGTGAGTACAATAACATCAGTGTGTTTAGATACAGGACACAAGAATCAATGTAATCACAGATAGCAAATAAATGTATTTTACAAGCTATGTCATGAGAGGGGGACAGGGCATAGAAATAAAAGTGTGTGGGATTATATTTAGTATAGGATGTCATAGACACTATAATTGCAAAGGGCATATTAATATGACTGTATTCAATTATCAAATAATTCCCTGAGTTTTCAAAGGAGAATGTATATCTGGTTGTATGACCATGTGCACAATGTGACCCCCATATTGTCATGTATTGAAAGACTTCTTGACCTGCAAAACCATAGTTTACATAAAAAGAATCTTCAATAGAGTTTTTAACTTCTCAAATTGGAATAGGCTATTTCCTCCCCTTCATTCCCAGAAAATAATGTCAATTTATAAAGCCAGTGTCATTTTTCCACATGGTATTGTGCAGTAAAGAAAGGTTTCTAGAAAATGTGTACTCCCAATGCCAAGTAGCATTCATTTGATGATTCCATGATTGTTTCGCCCTTTAATACATTAGGATATTGTTCTGTTCAAAATAAAAGCTTCAACCCTTAACCCAAATGTTAAGAATAAGTTGACAAGTTAACCGTACAAACATCGTCGTGTCTATGTCCACGCTAGCAACCAATGGTGTCGAGAATTTTAGAGATGAATCAGTACATGAAAAAAATTACATATGTGATGCTATTATTTTTCTCTGAGATCAACACTTGTCAATGGTGTCAGAAAAAATAAGTGAATTCTTTTGTAGAATCTTTTATCTAGAAATGCATTTATCTTTTTGAAATTGATATTCAATGGTTATTTGTATATTCATATTGTAAAGGATTATAATATTTTGTCTAGAACAATTATGCAGCTTTATCTTCATAAGAATGGATGTCTGTTTGCATTCTGAATGTAAACTGTGAGATATTTGTTTGTTTGTTTGTTTGTTTATTCATTTCTAATGCACACCAGACCCAAGGGCATCAGGATGCAGCAGTTACAGGATATGCAAAGCTTAGTTTCAACAATTACACAATAAAGCTTAGGTTAAACAATTACACAATAAAGTATATTACAGGATATAGACAGATCAAATATATAAGCAGTTATACAGTCAGAATATTTACATATTTGCACAGCAGAGAAGTTAAATGTATACAATTGGAGAAGTCCTAATTGCCATGCAGGGTACTCGCAAGGGGAGGCTAAATATTGGTGGAACAGCATGATCATTAGCATGCAGTTTGCTTTTCTGTAGACAAGCTGCCTGTATTTATGTGGAATATTGTGGGTGGCCAACATTCAAAGGACCTCCTTTAAATTGTGTATTATTTTAAATGAAAGAGTATAATTACATTTGTTGTAAAGAATTGTTCTTTCATCTGAAGGCTAATAGACTGCTAATTCTACCAACTGGCTGTCGAAACTCAAGATACATCTCAACGTAACATGAGCAACTGCAGTGTGTTCACTAAAACCTTTGTGGGGTTTGAAGTCATGTCTGCTAATGGTTACCTGTTCAACATTGTGAACACTCTTATGCCAAGCACTCTTGTTTCCCAATGACGGCTCGGTGGCCATACTACAGCACTAAGTTACAAAGTGCACCTTTTTTTCTCAGAAGAAATAACTGCCAGATGTGTGACTTTTTTCATGTTTTACCTTCTTAAACGACTGCAAACATTACATATCTACAAAGGCGTTAGAATTCAGATGACAAAATTTAGTCTCCAATACTCCTTGGCTTTCTCTGGGCAGAACCCAGGACACATACTTTTCCCACTCAATCTGCAATTATTATAACTTGTGATTTACCAGAAGCATCATGTTAATTTGTTCCTCACAGTTTGCGTGTTGTGATTGGAACTTGGTGAGGGCATCATTTAAATCCTCTCACAAACCCTAATAAAAACCAAAGCTGGCTTATCCTCTGCCTACGCTATTTCCCCAGCCACTACTTTGTACATCAAGATGTTCTAGTTATCTTTTTGAATGTGCATGATTTTGTTCAGGTAAAATTCTCATTTAAATAGAATTGGAGTATTATTCTGAAATAAAGGAATAGTCCAGACCAAAGTGTCTTCAATATGTTAGGCTATTACAAAGGCATCTCTGTCAGATGCATTTAAAAAGGCGTGGGGTTGGACCATGAAATGTAAATGCACTTCTGTCAGAAGAATATTTAACTTTAAAGGAGAAATGCGACTGTGACAGTCATTGCTAAAGGCTTGGTTGGTGGAATATCAGCATAAATAGTTGCCTCCTTGACCCCGTTAAATTCCTGTGCCATAAAAGTGTGTAGTAAAGAGGTGTGTGAGGTATGCATTGGGAAGAGGTATTCAATGGGCCTGTAATTTATCACTCTACTACTAGGTCCATACATGGCTGCCTCTGTAGCATCCTCCTTAAGCCCCAATCCTTCAAGTGCTTTAGAGATGTCAGTCAGTGCAGCAGCCATGAGGTGTATGCTGCCCGGATGGTTGAATCAATGTAAGTTTAGTGTTCTGTCAAGATATTTGGAGCATCGTGGACCCCACACAAGCAAATGACCGTCCCAAACACTGGCTATCATCCTTAAACATCGGTGGAATTGGGACAGATTTAGAGTTTCATAGGAAGAGGTTTGGATGGAGCTGAAGAAAAGAGAACCTGCAGTGATGGGAAGAAAATAAGAGATAATACAAGACCCCATTATCTAAAAAGAAAATTCCCTCCCAGTATATACAGCTCCCTAAGTAAACAATAACACAGATTGTGTTTGAAAGGGTCTTTTACCTAATTAATGAGCTACATTAAATGGCTCCTTCACAGAATTTATGTATTATGTTATTTGTCCTTATCTGTGAAAGCCAACCAGCTATTTGTGATTTGTAACTATATGAAATAAATAAAAACACGGGGTCCTGAATGTGTTGCTGAATCTGTCTAATGGCATGGACTTACCCTAATTGCCTCCTACACTCTGAATCCATTCTCCTGGCCACCGTCACCTATGTTCAACTGTCGAGCAGCTCCAACTTCTCTTTTGTGCACTGGAAAAAGTCAAGAACACTGGATGAACAAGAAGATGGATGTCTGTCTTGTCTTGCTTGACTCTACTTTTCCCTCACACTTGTCCATTGGACACTACAATCACCTCTTAGCCCATCTTGTGTGACAATTCCAACATTACCTGTAGGCAAGGGTACCTGCATATTCTATTCCTTTATGGTGTGACTGTCTCCAAATAGCAGTGACAAAACATGTGTCAGCGTCTCCACTACCACCAAGGGTGCTATTGGCTGAGATGGTGGCTAAGAGGACATGAATATGAGTTGTCACATATTTATCCTATTACTGGTGGCCACCTCCAATGGGGCAAAATCATGGCAGCCTCCACCTTGAAGAACATTCCTGGAAACATACACACTCTTCCCCTCCCTAATATTAACACCTCACACACTCAAGACGTGCTCACTGAAACAATGAAAACTGGCCAGATCCCGCCATGCTTAAGAAACCTATACTTACACCTGAGACCCTTCCAAACTACCAGCCTATCACCCACCTATCATTCATTGGGAAGATCATCGGGAGAACATTCATCCTCTAACTACATGAAAGGATCTTACAAATAATCTCCTGCACCTGCATCGTTGTGGCATTTGACCTAGATGTAGGAGTGAAACCACCACCATCCAAAATATTGATCATGGTGGGGGTTGATTGATTGTAGACAAAGTAGACCTATGTCCCCTAGTTCTACTTGAACTCTCTACCCCCTTTAACATGGTTGACACAAAGTGCTGCTCAATACCCTCACCACTTGCCTAGTTTTCAACATTTGAGTGCTTTGCTGGTTTAACTCCTATGTAAGTAAACGACACCAGCTCATCCAAATGGGCGCCCGCAGATCCCACAATGCCTTATGGACTGTGAAGTGCCACATGTATCAACCCTCCACCAGTCAGTTTCAACCACTTCATGGAGCCACTGAGTTCTGATCTGAATCTCAAAATCCACCATTATGCTGAAGAAGCACATCCCTACCAAAAGAATGACAATATTGACAACATGTAAAAGCTTAAACATCGCCAACATTAAAGCATCAATATAAAGTACCCACTGGAGATTTAGCCCAATGAAGACACAGCTCCCTCTCCTTCCAATAAAAGGCTGACAGACAAGTAGCCCAATGGCTTCTACCCACAACTCCCCACCATAAAGTCCCTCAGCTTCAGGCTCAACTTTGACCATCCATCAAAACACACAAATTAAAGAAATCAGATGAAGCTGGGTGCCAGGTCTCCCTTCTCTGCAGTATCAGGTCTTCATACCCCATGTTGGACTTCAGAGCTATCAAACAAGCCTTTGTGCTCTCTTATCTGGATGATGGCAATGCTGTCCTTGTATTTGTTTCATATGAGCTATACCGCCTCCCTCAAAATTCAGCACCCGAAACTGGATGTTGTTTAAAACATGTTCGCCAGCCACACTGCTGTTCACTAAGGAATTTCTCCAAGTAAATGTTCACATTTTCTGCTGAGCCATTCGTGAAAGGAAATAAGCATATGTCCTCTGCCCTGATGAGGCCCCTATTTTAGATTAGGAACACAAGCTATAGTGGTGGGCTTTCCCATTATTTGTCAACTTATCTCAGTTCATAATATAGAGGTGAAGCCCACATCTGTGGAGTTGACCTCCATTATCTCCCTGTTATGAAAGTGGAGAACCCCACAGCACCAAATTTCATCTCACACATTGGGTGCCATTCAAAAGTGTCTTGGGAGGATAGCTCAGGGGCAACATGCTCGCCTTGGAAACAAGACGGACCAGAGCAACACAGGTTCGATCCCCGGGTCCGCGCTTAGAAACCTCTGGGTATTAAGAGCGTTAAAAATAACCTATCATATAACATAGCGGACTCACACCGCCGAGCACAACTTTTAGAAGCAGAATTGATCATAAGCAAAAAATTGAGAAAACATAGGGGGTAATGAACAGACAGGTGTCTGCATCAACCTCTTCGAGTCTGCAATATTTTTGAATAAAAAAGGGAAGCAAATTATTATTTTGTATTATTACTTGTTTAATAGGTTTACAATTTTTACAAGACTTCTTTCATTTTTCTCATATAGAAAAAACAAAAAGAACATTTCTGTTTGTCTACATTGATTCCATTTACATAGTAAAAAACGTTCAATGATAAAACTGTTTCCATTTGTTCCCCCTTTCGATTTCCAGTTGGTAGGCTTCACAAGTCAAATTTCAGAAAAAAGGCTACCACTGCTACCACCCAATTGTTTTTCTCCCTACTCAACAATCTGAGCCACCAATCTTCCTCACTGTATATTTGATATTTGGAGAGTATATGGCCCAGGTGTGTCTCTCTTTGTTTGGACAGGGCTTCACAAGACAGAAGTAAATGCCTGATTGATTCTGTCTGATCAGGAATTTTGCAGTATCTACAATTTTTCGTGGGTGATAGACCTCTCTTTTCCTGGATTTCTTTCGTAGGTACAAGTTCAATCGAATTCTTAAAAAAGTGTTTCTAAAGATCTTATTGGGAGATTTCTCCATGTACCCCAAAAGATGATCTACACTTTTTGAAGTTGATGGGAAATCTGCAGTCAGTTTATAGTTGGATACCTGTTCCAAAGTTTCTATCCAGTCTTTTTCTGTGCGTTTTTTAAAATGTTCTTCCGGTTTATTCACAAGTCCTCTTCCTTGTTGCCAGGTTTTTCTAAGATGTCTTTATTTCTGTATTCCCAGTTTTTAAAGTGCTGTTCTTACCTGCCTTGAACTCTTTGTAAATAATGTCAAAGGCCGTTGCACGTGAGGGGGCTTTTATTTTTCGATATAATGTCAAGACGTTGCGTTCTAAAGTAGCTTGCAGGGACATCAAGCTCAATTCACGCCAAATGAGTGGCATAGGAGTCGTTGTCGGTAAACCCAACAGGCCCACCAGAAATAACCTTCCAATCTAATCCAAATTTTGGCCAGGAGTTCTGACATTGCTTCAACCCCATAGATCAGAGCGGGTACAACTTTAGCCTTGTAAAATTTGATAGTTTGGAATATGGAAAAACGTCTGTATTTCTTATCACCTGCTTTAGCTTGTGCCGTTAAGTTTATTATTTTTCCAAGCAAGAATTCTTGCATCCGTAGCTCCACTGAGCTATTATTCAGTATGATACTCAAGTATATAAATTCCTTCACATTTTCGATTGTTTCTCCTTCGAGATGCCATTGTAGGTTTTCAGATTTTTTTAAAGACTTTTCCAGTATCATTACTTTTGTTTTGTCCTTATTAATCTCCAAGTTGTTTTTACTTATATATTCAGACAAGTTGTTCAATTGTCGCTGGAGACCAATCAGGGTCTGGTCGAGGAGTATCATATCAGCGTACAAAAGGCGTGTTATCTTTGCTCCTCCTAATGAGGGAGGAAAGGAGCACATGTTATTCTCTGAGTATTGAAAGTCGTCTAAGTACACGTTGAAAAGACCGGGGCCAATGGGCACCCCTGTTTAACTCCCCTTGATGTCCCAATTGCTTCTGAGAGTAGACCTTTACCATTTAATCTTACCCTCATTGACGTTTCACTATAAAGTGCTTTAATTGGTTCTAGGATCATTTTGAACATTTCCAGTCATCAATCTTTTGCCAGAGCATTTCATGATTGACCTAGTCAAAAGCTTGGACCAGGTCTATGAAAGCGATGAAAATTCTCGGATTACCATCTTTGATCTTACCGTTAGAGGAACTGAGGAGTTGAATATTAGCAGTTGTTTCTGTGTCTTTCACATACCCCGTTTGAAATGGGTCTGAGCAGGCTGCCGTTTTAGCCCAAGCTTGAAAGTCGTCTAAACAAAAGGACCCAAACATCTTCCCTATTACATCCAAAAGCGGTATTGGATGTAAGTTCCTGGGGCAATCTCTGGGCCCTTTTTGGAAAATCCGGACCACTGTTGCGCTTTTCCATGAGTTAGGTATTGATTTGGACTGACACATTGTTTGAAAACCTCCAAAATTAATGGGCCCCACTCTTTTGGATGCTTTTTAAGGTTGATGTTTCGAAATCCATCAGGTTTTTAATACAGAGATTTTCTTTAGTATTGATTCTTCATCATATGGAACTTTCCATGTTTCGGCTGAGTCGAACACCAAAGTTTGGCCTTTTCCATTCGGTTTTGAGAAGAGGTACAAGAAGTGGGACATCCAAGCTTCTTGGCTTACGTTATTTTGTAAGGATTTGTTCTTTGCCGATGTTGTTAGTCTAATTAATGCTCAAAACTCCTTGGCTTTGTGCCCACATAGTGTTCGTAACATTTCTTCCGAGTCTGATTGATACAGTTTTTGTCTGTAGAACAACACCCAGTTTTTATAGTTCTTTGCAATTTAAATTGCCTTTACCAAATTTTTAGGCATGCCCATCTTGGTTGCTTGTCATCTAGCTCGCCTCATAGTTTTCCTTTTTTCCACAAGCAGGGCATCATAAACGTGGGAATATTGGCCCACGTTGCCCTTTAAGGGATTGAGCTTTTGTTGGTAGCGTGTAAGTAGAGGTTGGTATTCCACCACTATTCCCTCTTTATTTGAATTTCCTGGGTGTGTCAACTCTATGTAGTGCTTGGTCAAGGAGTTTAAGGTTTTGCTCATTATTTTGAGTCGATTTCCCCTAGAGCTCTCTTCAATTTCTGTTGAAATTCTTTCTCTTTGTTTATTCGGTGACTTCCAAACTGCCATTAGAAGGTTATGGTCGCTCTTCTTTGTTCTTATGACTTGAAAAGTTAGAATGAAAGGGAAGAATTCTCTTGATTTAAAGATGTAATCTAGAACTGCACTTTGCCCTTCCCATTCCCATGTTGGAATTCATTGTTGTTCCGAATCTAGGGAATGAAGGTTATGAAGGTCTCTCGAGGCCATCAATTTAGACCATGCAGCTCCTCTACCTTTCAAGGTTGTAGCGTTTTCTAGGCTAACTCTATTGTGAGGTAGTACTGCAGAGACTGTATTTAAGTCCCCACAGACAATTGTGTATTTAGCTTGATGATCTGTTTGAGCTTCATCAATTGTCTTTCCTACAATCTTCAGAAAATCTATATTGTTTGGTGCATTTGGCTTCCAGTATACATTAATAACTATGATGATGAGTTTTTCCTCCTCCGTTTTTTTATTATTTTTTGTTCTTGGGCGACCATGAGTTCTGGTTGCTGCCACTTTATCAGGGTCGCTAAAATAAAGGGATGGCACACTACAGTTTTTATTATTGTTAAGCCAACACCTGATCTAACTGCTGTAATTAAACCCGAAGTAGGTCTTCCTTTCTCGCTTTTCGTAGCTGGGGAGATGGAGATCTCGTACCCATCTAAATATGGTTTACTCATTGTTAGGCAGAATTACATTCAGTACCCTTTGGAAACACTACACACAATTAAGACTACAGGTGTAAGCACAATCTCACATTTGGTGTAAGTATGTACTACACAGTTTTGTGGTAGCAGGGCTGATCAGCCAGGCTTATCTCAAGAGGGATGTGAGCTGTACAGGGGGTTACACAAAGGACTCACAATCTCAGTGGTTCAAACAAACACTTACTCAAAGTTTCTTGGTAAAACACTATTGATTTATTTACACAGCCATTTAGAAAACATTCTACTAGCAATAAGCAGCTCGATATCACACTATAATACACTCCAACCCCAAACCAATACGTTTCTGAACAAGTTAGGCTCCCCTGAAGTGGGAGCAAAATGGCACTTCAGTAACTTTAAAAAGGGAGTAAAAGACACAGGTTATAAGAATTAAACACAAATACTTTCTCAGGCAGGGCAAATAGGTTTAGTTCTCTACAAGAGGCAATTCAACTCAATAGCAATGGGCCAAAGTCAATGGATCAGTGTATTGGATAGGATAGCACAGTTCTGGTAGTAAACGGTTAAGTCTTTGCCAATGTTCTTAGAAGTAGTTTGCACAAAAAAGAGTTATATGTCAGATTAGGAGCTAACAAGACTCCAAAGTTGGGAAAGTTTCATAAATTTTCACTGCGGCAGAGAGGATTTCTCAACCACGTTTGCACAGTACCTTTGTAATGAAAAAAAGCTGTAGCTGAGGCAATTGTTCCTAGCAGTTCCTGCAGATCTCGCTGTTCCTGAGCCTCAGTCGTGGGGACAAGAGGGAGGACGTCGGGAGGTTCCTGGACTCAACAGGAAAGGATCCACAAGCTTGGCAAAATGTCGGTTTAAGGTGTGAGTGCATTAAAGTCCAAAAACTGGTATCCTTCTCATTGGCTATCTGGTTTTCAACAGCACTCTGAAGAAAATTCGACCAGTATGGAGATGGTTTCCAGGTGGTTTGTCGCCAGCTCAAGGGAAGAAGTCGTCCTTGCAGGGGCTTCTCTGTCGGGGGAGTTTCAGGCTATTCGGACCTGCAGCAGGGTTTCACCGGGCAAACCAATGGTCCAGGAGTTGCAGCAGTCGTCTCCCTTCAGCTGATCTTCGGTTCTATCGTTCCAGTGGTCGACTCTGCCTTCCAAGTCCCAGAGACCTGCTTTTAAACAGTTTACTTCAATTCATTCCAGCCTGGCACCACTCACCCAGCAGGGTGGGTGTCCTTGCCGGACAGTCAGCCAGCCAATCACGCCAGAGTGCCTTTAGGTGTTCTAGGAGACTAAGCACAGGGAGTTTCGGCACCTCCCTCACATCCTGTCCACCCCAGAGAGTCAGGTGCCAGAGGTGGGGGCTTCAGTACTGAAGCCTGCCAAAGGCAAACAAACAAAGGGACCAAACCTGGTTTGGCGTGCAGAGACAAACACTAGAAGGATCTTTCCAAAAAGAAATGGTGAAAAAAGTTGATTGGAACCTGTTTTTACAGAGGGGGCTCAGACGCCATCTTGAAAAACATGGCTCCGGTGGATTTTAGCTATCGGAGCGTTTAAACGGGTCGTGGTCTGGAAAATCATGGTAATACCACTGCCACCAGCCATTCTGAGAGGAAAGGGTAGCTTTCGAGGGCTACATGAGTTTTATAGGCCTAGGGAATACTAGGTATTCCCTCCAGCACTCTGCTGTAAGGCAGTGTGTGCTGGGTCTAACAGTTTAAAAAGGCTAGCAAAGTCAATTTAAATTTAATTCACTGGGAGACAGTAGTCAGTCCCAGAGAAGGTATTTAAACCTTGGGAAGTCTGAAAGTCATCCCTGTGCCACTGCACTGAGGGTGCTGTGTGACAGACAAGATTATGCCTATGGAGTTGTTTAAAGAACACAAAAGTAAAACACACATCAAAATACATGAAAGAGTGGGGAAAAAAAGGCTCACACTCCTTCCAGGTAAGAATTAAAGTCCTAGAAATCCAGCAAAGTTGCTGGGGGTCTCAAAGGGTAATGAAAATTAGCACATTTATGAGAATTCTCCCTAAGACTCATTAACCATGACGCTTGCAGAAATATGATGTCGAAAGTGGCCAGATTAATATCGCTGGGCCTTGTCTGTCAAGATCACCGCAAAACATCCAACCCAAAGTGTTCGACGACGGCCCTTGCCCGTTTCAAAGAAACTCTGTTCCTTTGATAAAAAGCCAAAACACCCTTTCCGAACCCGTGCTGCCATGTTGCCATGGCGACTATGGCGTCCTCTCCACAAACAAACTATCACGCTGCAAGGAAGAGGAGGGGCCAATCAAGTTCCCGGCTACCCTTTATAACGCTTCCGGGTAGCTGCACTCGCTGCTTCTGATTTTCGTCAATATCGCTGAAAGCTCCCGAACCCACTTCTTGTTCCCTTTGACTGCGCTTATCTTTTCCTGGCCTTTTTTGGACCGCAGTCTGTGTTTCTTGAACTCTTGCTTCCTTGTCTGTTTACTGTTTGGTACTTACTGAACTGCTTTCACGTTGCCAGACCCCGGAACGCTATTTGACCTGCCTTGCCTGCTGATTCTGATCTGCATCTCTGTCTGCACGGTGCCGAACCCCGGAACGCAATTTGACCTACCTTGCCTGCTGATTCTGTTCTGCCTTATTGTCCGCACGCTGCCGAACCCCGGAACGTTATTGGACCTGCTCTGCCTCTACTGTTCGCACCGGCTTTCCAGCAAAGTCCTTTTCAACATTTCGGACTCAACACGCCGGATTAAGGAACACCAACTGTTTACACTGTGGCACTATCATCACCTACCTGAGCAAATCTGCATGCCCGAAAGAATAGCGCAACGAACTAGAGACTGATTCCCGGCGCTCAGGTCGTTAGGCGTCCTCGTTTCGTCGGGATAGTCTGTGGACTTGAGACTGCCAAACTCCGTCTAGGCGTCCTCGTTTCGTCGTGAGTTAGGATAGGTTGGGTTTGCAGAGTTTGCTCAGTAGTGTCCTTCCCTTGTCTACCATTGGTAAGTTTCACTGACTCTTACCTGATTCCTGATTGTCATTTTTGTCCTTTCCTGAAATTGTTTGTTTTCCGCTTATACTCTGAGTCTTCTGATATATGGTTTAACCCCTACAGCCTCTATTCTCAGTGTACATCAGCCATCATTACAGTGTTCCTTGATCAGCTGCTTTTCTACACTCCACGGCGTCTGTCTTCATCTCCAGCTACAACAGTAGAACCATCTTTCGACTAATTGGTTCCTTTGTAATTGTACTTAGAAATACAAAGGGACACATTGGTAGGAAGAACTCAACGGCTACACTTCGAGTTCTTCTACCAGGCCTCCTGATCACGGGTCGGGCCAACTTGACAGTCAAATGAGTAAATCATCTAGTATTCCATGAGCCCATTTTTAATGTACCTGATACTGGCTTGTGCCTTGGCGAGACTGTCTCTTGCTGTTTTATTTCGGATGGCTATCTGTTTTGTTGGTGTACTAGGGCCATTGGGAGCCAATCCCAGTTATCGTGATCCTGGTTTCTCGTTGGACTTACTTTAGTATCTTTTTGATTAATTTTATTGCCCCCTGAAACCGTTTGCTCAAAGGTAACTTTAACTGTCATCAATGGGCCGGTCGGCTTCCTTCCCAGACCCAAAGGATCTTTATAGTGTTTGTCCCTTGGTGCTAGGGGTCTTGACGAGTCTCCTGTCTCGTTACTATTCCTTATGTGTTCCTTTACGAAATGTATGTTCATGATTATGTCTTATTGAGATATTTTTTAAATCAGATCTTTCTGGAGTTGCTTTTGAAGTCTCCTCTCCGTCATGTTGGGCGGGTGGTTTGGAAGTTGGTGTGGACTGTGGCAATTCTCCCATCTCTGAGTCAGTTCGATTGCGTTTATCTTCTAAGTCATCACTGACTTTAGTGAGATCGTATCCTAGCATCAAGAGACTTTCTTTTGCATCTATCAGCATTCTTGTCACTACCGGAGACGGTAAATGGAGGAAGACTCGATCGAGCCGGCCATCTTCCGCAAATTCAATAATCTTCAGGTCCTCTGTACATATTTGTCTCAAATTAGGTATGCATCAGAGCAAGGCTAGAATAGCTTCATTGTTCATAAACATTTTTTTTATTTTTGTCCAATATTTTTTCCAGCTTGAATGTTCGGTTTGCTTTATTCTTTTCTCTCGCCAGATGTCTATCTTCAAGATGAGAAGTATGTCTTTCTTTCTTAGAATGACGTTTGAAGATTTTCTCTGAAGACAGGTCCCGGCCTCTTCTTTTTTCAATACTTCTGGATCGGTAGTGTGGGGGGATCTCCCCCGATTTTCTATGCTTTTTTTCACTACACGCTCTATCAGTGTATTTCTCTCCCTTCTATGGCTTGTGTTGTCTTTAGTGGGATGATTTACTAATCTCTTTTCCTTGGTCTTCAGCGATTCATCGCGGGAGACAGTTTGATTTTTTACTTCCAGTTGCCATAGTATGGTTTGTCTTTCTTTTTTTTTGGCTAAAGTTAGGAAAGGTGGAGAAGACCTCAGGTCCCTTTGTCTATCAGGCGCCTTGCTCTCACTCTGAGAAGCTTCCTGGAATGCAGGTGGATTCTGTCTGTCTTGAGGTGCCTTTGGAAGTTCCGACTCAGAATCTTCTATTGAGCACCGACTCATTTCCATCAAGTCAACACTTGATTCAGATGAATCTGACTTAGTTAACAAGTTACAGCTCTCTTGTTTCTTTTTCTGAGCTACAGGGTGTGAAGCTAAGTGAAAAGATAAATGTCGAGGCGGGTAAGTATTTAAAGCATAAGCTTTATTATTATAGCAGGCCCGCAGGGAGCACACATCAATCCGTGGCTCCGCCAACCGTCACTCGCGTCTCGCCCTGCGCCCGCAATAGAATCTCCATGAGGCATGATGCGGAACCGCGAGTGACGGCAAGCGCGAGCCCTATAGTAAACAACATCTCTACATATCTCCCCCCCTTAAAACAAGTAACGTAATAAAAAAAAACATTTGTGAAAAACACTCTAATTAATTTTCCCAACACAATAAAAAAAATATCAAACAACCAAAATCTAAAATATTTAGTTGCAATTCAACTAGAAAAAAAATGTATTTGAACAATACTAAAAATTCCATTATGATAATACATGGATTAAAAAAAATCCCAAGAATATCCAATACAAGATATAGTTCAACCAAGATATTCTCTCATCCAACCTGGTTTTTTAACCATTCTTCCTTTTGAAGTAACACCCTCACTTCCCTCACACATCGGCTCCAGATCATAGCCAATATTATCTTTTGACTCCTCATACATCCCACTCTGACCCCTGAGTTCTTCATTCATTCTGCTCTGGCAATCTGCGTCATGATCCTCAGGTTGATATATCTCATTAGCTTTTGCCAGTCTTCCCTTTGACCAAACTTCACCTCCTTCTAGAATAACAACACCATTCCTTACAGCAGAAATAATTTTAGGTCCTATAAATTTGCTCTCAGTACACTTTTCCACAACCCTGGGATTTTTAATGTATACCTCTTCACCTACATACCATTCACGCTCCTTTACTTTCTTCCTGTCATCAAAATGTTCTTTGTTCCTCACTTGACCTTCCCTTATTAACTTCATAATCTCTTCTCTATCAATCACAACCGACCTTGCCAAACCAAGCCAACCTGGACACAACTTAGTCCCTGGTTCTCTCCCTTTGAGAGAAACAAAAGGTGCAACCCCAGTAATAGAGTGTGGAGTGGTTACATAGCTCCACGTCACATGCTTTAACACCTCTCTCCATGGTTGCCCCTTGTTCAAAGCTAATTGAATACCGGCCTTGAGGTACCTATTCACTCTCTCTACCAGTCCATTAGCTCTGGGATGGTATAACGCAGTTCTTGTGTGTGTTATACCATAACTAGATAGAAAATTCTTCATTTTCACTGAAACAAATTGCACACCATTGTCCGTTACTAGTTCAGACGGAACACCTTCTCTCATAAAGATATTTTCCAAAAATGTGATTAACTCATTTGCTGTCACATCTCTCACTGACTCCCACTCTATCCATTTAGAATGAAAATCTACCAATACTAACAAGTATTTACCACTCTCTCCCAAACCTGCAATTGGGCCCATAATATCAACAGCCAGTTTCACCCAAGGCTGACTGGGAACAGTATTAGGAATCATGGGAGTTTCACGAACCACTTTACTCTTATCACAGGATTGACACATTGCACAATGTTTTACCTTCATTTCTGCCATTTTGTCCAAACCTGGCCACCAATAGCTTTGCCTCAACTTCCTCTTCATTGCTCCCTCTCCCGGATGACCCTGGTGAGCTAAGTCTATCAACAACTTCCTAATACCTTCTGGTGGTATACAATGTTTTCCCCTCCACAACTTATCATCCATCCAATACAACTCATCCTTAATGTCCCACCATATGTGGAAGTTTCTGTCTAACTTTTTTTTCTCTGGCCATCCTTCCATAGTCCATGTCTTCACCATTTCCAAGTTCTCATCTTTCTGCCCTTCTCGCAACCATACATCACGCGTAACAGCCTGCTCAACCTCGGCTACAACTGCCTCATCCAACATCTCCTCTTTCATACCCTTCTCAATCTCTCTTTCTTCTTTCCCTGGTAACCTAGACAAATAGTCCGCTACGACGTTCTTCTTTCCGGGTAAGAAACTCACTTCAAAATTAAACAATTGCAATCCCAATCCCCATCTGTTAATCCTGGGCGAGCCCATCGCCCATCTTGCACTCTCAAAAAGCTGGACCATAGGCTTGTGGTCAGACCTCACTACAAACTTTCTACCCCACAAGAAAAATTTAAAATGGTGAACCGCCCAGAACATAGCAAGCGTTTCTCTTTCAATAACTGAATAATTTGTTTCAGCCCCTCTCAGTGGCCGTGAGGCAAACGCAATCACTCTCTCCTCATTATCCTTGTTAAACTGTAAAAGAGTTGCACCCAATCCTACACCACTAGCGTCCACAACCAACACACACTTGTCATGCACTACAAACCTCCCAATTGACGGTGCATTCACTATTGCCTCTTTAATATCTTTAAATGCCTTTTCACACTCCTTGCACCACAAAAATGTTGCCCCCTTGCCAAGGAGTAACCTCAATGGCATAGATAAGCTTGCGAAGTTCTCAACAAATCTGTGATAATACTCAGCAAGGCCAAGGAACGATCTCACCTGCTCCTTATTCTCGGGTCTAGGCGCATTCTTGATTGACTCTACCAAACTCTTTCTAGGTCTCACACCACCACTGTCAACTACATGTCCCAAGAACTCCACACTCCTCACTTTTATCTTACATTTACTCCTCTTTACTGTCAACCCTGCTTCATCCAGTCTCTCCAATACCCTCGCAAAAATCACATCATGTTCATCCTCCGAGCCAGCATAGACAAGAATGTCATCCTGAAAAACCACTACATTTTGTACACCCTCTAACACAGTTTCCATTACTCTCTGGAAAACGGCGGCTGCAGACGCCAGCCCAAAAGGCATTCTGCAATATTTAAATGTACCCAAGGGAGTCACAAATGCCGTTAAAATTTGACTTTCCTTCAGCAAAGGTACCTGATGATACGCTTGAGACAAATCTACCACAGAAAACACAGTTGCACCCTCAAGCGTGGACAGTTTTTCCGCAATATTTGGAAGAGGGTGTTTATCAACCAAAATATTTCTATTTAAGTCCCTTAAGTCCACACAGAGCCTGATGTCACCATTGGACTTAGCTGCTACCACCACCGGTGAAAGCCACTCAGAGCCCTCCACTCTTTCAATGATACCACCCTGTAGCAGTTTTTGTAATTCTAGCTTTACCTTATCATACAAATTGTGTGGAATGGGTCTAACTTTGTGCACTTTGGGTACTGCACCTTTCTTTAGTACAATACTATGCTCAAAGTCTTTCAATACCCCCAAATCCTCTGTAAACACCTTAGGATACTTCTTTTCCCAAACATCTTTTACTTCTGCCACCGTCACAGGACACTCTGCATTAGCTTGGATTCTTATACCCAACTTCCTTTGTTCTGCCCACCCTAACAAGGATGAACCTTCATGTGTAACATACACATCTGCATCGCAACTGCGCCCCTTGTATTTAATGGACGCACAAAACTTTCCAAGAACCTTGATCTTAATGTTTCCATAAGCATATGGCTCAATTTCATGTTCGCTAAGCTGTTCCACTTTCCCCTGTACACATCCTTCATACGTCTTCCTTGATATAAGGGTCCACGGTGAACAACTGTCAACTTTCATTGTTACCACTCTGCCCTGGACCAGAAAAACATCTGTAGGACCTCTCCCCTCAGGGTATAATTCGGCAATTTCCAAAACGTGCTTTCCCTGAAGTGGTGCACCATGACTTTCCTCTTGTTCCGGATTACTCATCTCCACACAGTTAACTTGTCCTGACTCCTTGCAAACCCTTGCAAAATGACCTCTCTTTTTACACTTTAAACAGTTAATGTTCCTGGCCGGACAGAAAACACTTGAGGCTATATGCCGATTACTGCCACATTTAAAACATTTGATTTCTTTGAAAAACGTTGGTTTCCTTGGAGTAGGACTTCTAACTGCAGCAACTTCACTGCCGTACTTGTCCGCCTTCATATTTGACATATATTTGGTCGTCTGTTCCATACTTCGTGCCAACTCTACCGCCGCCTCTAGTGGGAGATCTCTGGACAGCAACCTCTCCTGTATCCTTTCACTATTAGTACAACGTACTAATTGATCCCTTATTAATGAGTCAGCAAGGTTACCAAAATCACATGAATGACTGAGAGTTCTCAACGCAGCTATGAAATTCTCAACTGGTTCTTGCGGTTCCTGACCCCTTTTAAAGAACTTATGTCTCTCAAACGTGACATTTTTCCTGGGTTCAAAATGAGTTTCAAGTTTCTTTACCGCCGTGCCATAAGGGTCAGCCTCCCCTTGACCTTCTTGAGCTGGTTCCGGTAACCCATCGTACACACTGCGCCCTTCCGCGCCCAAATTGTGTAGAAGGATGGCTTCCTTCCTTGCAGATGAAAATTTATCTCCACCTATCGCGATGAGATAAGTATCAAACAGCCTTTTCCATCTGTCCCATCTTATATTGGGCGTGCCCGCTTCCGGAAGGAAAGGTGGAGGTGCTGCCATACTTGCCGCAGCCATAATGCCCCTGTTCTTTGAGATTAAACTTGAATCAGAAACAGCGCCCCAGTTTTAAAATGTACTCTTGTTAACAGTGGTCTTTTACCCAAATGTAAAATAGTGCTCTCCAGCATTCAATTCCAGTCATCAGATCCTACAAGAGTATCCTTACTCCAAATACTAAGATCTGTCACACTCCAAACGCTCCTTGGAGCCAAACACTGCCTCTGCCACAACAGCAAAAGGTCACCACACACTGTGCCCCAATGTTAGCAGGATTCCGGTCAAAACGCTTGTTTTTTTTTTTTTTTTTTTTTTTTTCTTGAGCGCTTACTAGCAGCAATACGGTAACCCAGATGTCCAGGAACAGCGTTGAAAAAGGGCCGCACTCTGAGTGCCAAATCCTCCAATTTGATTTGCGCTGCTTCCAAACCCCTCCCTCCTGCCTTCCTCCTCACCTCTGCACGTAATGTCCTGGAGGGAGGGGCGGACCGACACACAGCAGTGTGAAGAAATCCGTGTGGAGCTCCTCGCAAGGGAACTCTGGCCTCGTCAATCCAGACGAACCTCCCCGCAATCCTTATCAGAAGGAGGCAGGGTCGCGAAGCGGCTACAGAGCACCACGAAGGAGCCACGAAAAAAACAAGAGCGGTACCGCTGACATCCTTTCCCCCGCGGGCCTGCCTATCCCATCCTCGTCGCCATTTGAAAAGATAAATGTCGAGGCGGGTAAGTATTTAAAGCATAAGCTTTATTATTATAGCAGGCCCGCAGGGAGCACACATCAATCCGTGGCTCCGCCAACCGTCACTCGCGTCTCGCCCTGCGCCCGCAATAGAATCTCCATGAGGCATGATGCGGAACCGCGAGTGACGGCAAGCGCGAGCCCTATAGTAAACAACATCTCTACACTAAGGCTGCTTGTTTTTGACGTAGCAGAGTTGGTGCAGGTATTGGAAGTCTTTACAGCTTTCTTCTGTCACCCTACATTTTTCTTCATTTAGTTTTTTCGTAGGTTCTGAATCAAGGTTACACTTTGAATCAGAAGACTTTCTTTTTGGGTTTCCAAAAATTGCAAAGTCTCTGTTAAGATCTTCAGTGATGTTAACAATTTGTCCTGGTCCGGAGTCAATACTTAGACAATTCGTGTTGTTTGGCTGCTCTCCAACTTCCAGAGTTATACAGGCATTTTTCCTTGCTGTTTTTTTTTTAGTCTACTGTTGGAGTTTCAAATTGTTCTGAAGGTTTTTGCTTTAGAATGACTCTGGTCTTCGGGTCTGCGCTGCTAAAAAGTTTCAGTGAAAGGTCTTTTGATCGCAGGTCTTTTCTTTTCTCACAGTTCGGAACTTCTTGCTGAGGAGTGTTATCAATCAAGACGATGTTGCTTGAAGGTAGACTAGATAGAGCAATTCCTATTTGTGATGATTGATCTTTCGTCCTCAAAGCAAGTTCCTGCAGGTCGGTCGAAAAGCCTTGTTCCTTTGTGAATGGTGTATTCACTTCCTCTGCAGTTATGTAGCCCTCCACATAGACTAATTTAGTATGCATTAGAGCAATCAGGGTGTGTTGGTCTCTTAGTGTATCATTGAGAGCCTCATATAATTTGCTGAATGGCGCTAGGGCTATAGTCACTGTAGATAGACATTATTGTTAAGAGATCCAGCTTTTTTTGTAGGCGTTTCTTTACAATTTGGGTTCATGAGTCCTCTAGATCTTCTGTTTTGAGGTGATAAGTTTAATGTAGGGGTTTCCGTCAATGGGCTACATATGTTTTTTTCTCTTGCTGAATTAGGGCGCCCTTGTGATTCGGCGGGTTGCTTCGAATCCACACCCATCGAGGATCTAGCGCTCACTTTTTCCCCATTTAGCGTTGAGGAAAGGGGTTTGAACTCTCTTGTGCAAATTGTGAAAATGTAGTCTGCTTGGAAGTCGAGACCTGTCTAGGAGAGAGTGGAGAGTGATTTGGGTTTATCAAGTTTTCTATTTTGTTTTCTGTAGTTAAGTCCACTAGGGGAGTTGGGACATCCACTCTTTTATTTGATTGTTCTCTTTCTCCAGTGATGGATCTAATGGAACTCCCATCAGTGTTTCCGCAGTGTTTAATTCACTTGTAGTACCAAAGTAGTGAATTGGGTTTAGAGTGGTTCGTAAAGTCCCCTTAGTTTTGTCATTATTATCTGAAGGGCAGTTTGAGGCCGTTGGACGCCCAAAGTGCCAGTTCTTGATCCCAAGAGGTTGCATGTTTATATGGAATTGGACTTGCTGACTGAATGGTTGGGACTCTTCACTTTCATTGATGGTATCTTCAACTTGGGGCGGGAAGTCCTGTACACCATCTTAAGTTTCAGCAGCAGATAATTCACTATTATTGGTACTTTGTGTCCTTTTTTGTTTGTGAAAGAAATATTTTGCTAAGGAGTCAGGAAGTGAGGGTCGCAGTGGTGTAATTTTGTGGAAGGTTCATGATCTTTCCTTCGTTACTTTACTCCCTTTTTGTTTTTTATTTTTTGTGTGTTTTTTTAATAGATTATTTGGGGTGCAAGTTACTTTTCCGCTCCAATTTGAGTCTTCTATTGATAGTGAATCTTTCATACCAGTCTGAAGATGGGGGAATAAGTCAACACTGTCTGTGAGTTGGACGTCATTTTTCTCCCCTTCATTCAATGTGTCCAGGCTTGTGGAAGTCACCTTCACCGATTTTACAGGGAGCACGTCCTGGCCCTCCGTTATAATGCTCTTACCTGTCACAATTTTCAGGGGTCCTACATCTCCGCCTGTACGACGGTCTTTGGCAGAGGACCGGAGCTCTGCCAAACCTCCCGCGGTTCTGCAGAGACTCCGGACTCCCGCCCCTCAGATGCATCCAGAGGGAGGAGCTGGACGTGATCCAAACCGCCCACCATCTCCAGAGCTGCGGGCGGCCAGGCCGGCCCTCTACTGAGGTTTGGTCGTTCACCCCTCCCCCCGCGGCGGCCGGTGGTTGTTCCAAAACAGCACTGAGCCACCCTAACTGGGGGCATCCTGTGAGCTGGCCATCCGAGCACAGCCCTGGCTGTTCAGAGGATGTTGTGTCTCTGAGGACACCATTGCCGCGGCCCCACGCCAAGCCCTCGCAGGCGGCAGATCTCTCAAACCGTAGGGATTTTTCAGTATTATGATCAATAGTGCATTTTCGCTCAGCAATACCTGAGTCACAGGAGCCAATGGTGTTGAATTTGATAGCTGGTGCACCGGGGGGGGGGGGAACGAGGGCAACACATAGCAGGTGTTTAGGTCTTCCATCATGCTGAAATCCGTTGATTGCAGTCATGAGCTGCATAGACAGGGGGTCTTTTCGCCAGGTTTTTGCTTTTTTGCCAGTGCTGCCATAGACTGCAAAGACTGCTTTAACTCAGCTGGCAACTCCGCAGCACAATGGAGTTTTTGTAGTTGCAGCTCTTCCTCCAGTCAGTCCAGCAAGGGTAGTGGAAAGACTCCACAGCAGGATACAGCGCAGTGTACAGAGGACTGCAAAGACTGCTTTAACTCAGCTGCCAAATCCGCGGCTGCTGCACGGCAGAATGGAGTTTTTGTAGTTGCAGCTCCTCCTCCAGTCTGTTCAGCAAGGGTAGTGGAAGGACTCCACAGCAGGATACAGCACAGTGTAGAGATGACTGCAAAGACTGCTTTAACTCAGCTGCCAAATATGAAGCAAAATATTTTAAAGATGGCCACCATCCGAAATGTTGAAACCGATAGGTGGACTACTGATGCAGCCAATTCAGGAGTGAAACTGATACTCAGGAAACAGCAGACACATGTCTGTCTTCATGAAAAACTAGGGGTATTTCACAAGAAAATCAGGTATGCAGTATTTTTTAAAAGCACAAGAGGAACTGGTGGCACATAGAAGGCAGTACATTAGTGGAAAACTATGGTAGTGGAAGACAAATTCAGCTGCATTAATCAGAAATCCAAAAGCACATAACGGATCATTTGGAAATGTGCTAGAGCGCAAAATCAACAGTAAAACCAAGAGAGTATGATTTTACACCTTGATTTCCCCCTCAATCACATTTTCGTCTGCTGCCAAGCCATAACATAGGAGGACCATGAAGCAGAGTTTGTCTCTCCTACGTATTTCCACCTTCATCTCGGTTGAGCACCCGATTTTACTTCTGCATGAGATTTTCTTGCAAGCGCTAAATGAATGGGCCTCATTTTCAATGGGGTTATGAGTTAAATGGAGTTTTAAAATAAATGAACCATTATGCTTTTATACCTCCATTTAAAACTCTGACTCATGATCTCCACCGTGCATTCTTCCTCTGTTTTGTCAGTGCATTTCATTTTACATCTGCATGACATTTCCATACAGGAAAAAAACAAGTGTATTCCTATGGAATCTGTTTCGCATTAGCACCTTCTAATAAGCAGGGGGATCCCTTTGGAATACATTATTAAATGCCATCAGCAAAGTGCAGTTTGCAGGTGGCCTTTACTTTTTCTGGACGAAGAGTAAGAGTGAATTCACCTCGCTTTAGTCTTTCCTTCTTCCCTTCACATTGTGAATGTTGATAATTGCAAGCAGGGAACCCCACAGCACATAAGATCTAAACTTGGCGGTCCCATGCATGCAATTTAAATTTTTTACAAAAAGAGGATGAATGGGCTGCAATGGAATCCTATGGGAGCCGGTTTGATGAAGGAGCATGGGTCCAGCTGGCAGAGAATGCAGGTCATGATCGAACATCATGTCATCCCCAATGTGCCCTGGGGATGGGTAGAGAGTAGAGCTTGCCTCTAACTCTGAACACCTGTCTTCATTACCATTCTTCTGTCCTTAAGAGTCCAAGATGAATGAAGGAAGGAGTAAGAGACCCCTTAATATGAAGCAAAAAGCCAACTAGGATTGGATAACAGCAAGTCAGTTTTAAGGGATCCAATCAGTCGTAAGGTAATACGTGACTCTTGCCTTCTTGCATCATGCCCATGTACTGCAGGAAGTGTAGGAGGCAGGAAAGAAAGAGAAGCCAAGAAAAAAGCAAGATGGAGGAACCCTTCCTCCAGCTCTGTCTGACTCTCCAAGGCCTGCCTTCTTTCTAAGCCTGCATCTTTAAAGGCCGTTTGGGATGAAACCCCATGGGTGAGGCATGCCCTTTTGTTGTGACAATTTAAAGCTTGATTTTCAGAAGGACTCCTACTGGGAGCGTGCTGGGTTGAAAAGGTGTTACATAAATGCTGAAGGGATGAAAAGATACACACCATTCATGTCTATTTTCTTGCTGTCTGAGCAAAGACAGGCAGTTTAACTAAAATCCACATATCCTGTCCATGGCTGGCCTGGGAGTACAGTGTTGACATGTGTGTGGTACAAATCAGAAGAGCCTCTAATATTTGTGTGAAATATCAGTCACTATACCAAAACCCATGTCTGACTTAATATTAGAGATTACCCTACCACCTGATAGATAGTTCATCATAATTAATATAGTTTTAGATCAGAGGTGGAGATTTAAATGCAGGCTCTGTCTGCAAGACCTTTGCTGTTACAGCAGTTGTCAAACAGAACACCTGAAACCTTTAAACCTGTTTTGTGCCATTGAAGAGCAGGGTCTGTAGATTAGGGAGGTGATGCAGCAGGGTAGAAGTGTACACCATGCCTTTGGCAAGGAGCTTTCTGAAAGGGGGGTCTGATTAGAGATGGAAATACAAACAAAACTGCATTATTGAATACAAATAAAATAATCTAGGGCTTTCACACTCTCACCATATGGCAATTCCTCAAACATCCCTACAGCCACCCTTTTAATGGTCAGGCTCATACTCAAGGCGAGAAAATATATTGATGCAATCTGTACTAGAATGTTGAGATACAGGCTGACGCAGCACATCCATTTAGATTATCTGCAGAGATCTGGCCCAATGCCCACAATCTGAATTTTTCTCAACTATGGCCCAGTTTTTCTCTTTCCCCACAGACACCTGTGAAGTTAGGCAATGGGTGGAGTGGCTGCTTCTGGGCTCAGCTGTGTTAAATATGCTCCAATTCAGGATTTACTAGTGCCTGTCTGGAATTTAATTCTCTGCCCATAGTCTGTGAGTTCTCGAACTGAGGCATGTATGAACCAGCGTTCCAGTGCTGAAAGACTATTTGGCCTTGGTTGCCCAAGAGCTATGATTTTCTGGGAGGGTCCTACCTGGGAGAAGTTACCTTACCTCGCGCAAGACACCCCAGCCACAGTTATTGGATTTAAGGGAGTCTGGGTTGCCTCTCTTGACTTACCAATACATTGGCAAGACTGCATGGAGCACACTGTTTCTTCCATTAGTACATCTACCTGGGGCTTGTGACCAGTGAGTGTATCAGAAGCCAGGTGCAGTAAGAAACTCCTGGGGCCTGGTTGCATGCTGTATCCTGCCTCAGTATACTTGCGCTCACTGTCTGTGATCAGATCCCACCTGGGAGAAGTTACCTTACCACTCACAAGACACCCCAACCACAGGTAGTGGATTGAAGGGGGTCTGGGTTGCCTCTCTTGACTTACTAGTACCTTGGAAAGATTACATGGAACACACTGTTTCTTCCATGTGTAGTTCTACCCGGGGCCTGTGACCAGTGAGTGTATCAGAAGCTGGGTGCAGTAAGAAACTCCTGGGGCCTGCTTGCATGCTGTATCCTGCCTCAAACTTCTTGGGCTCACTGTCTGTGATCAGGTCAGTGACTTTGCTGTGCACCTTTTACCTGTTGTGGAATAGGTCCGGGCTCTTGCTCTGTGCCTGTTGTGAGAAAGCTGTGGGTATCCTCACACCTACTCCCCTTGGATCCTCTGCTAAGGTGGCCAGGGAAAGGCCATTGCTGTTGGATGGAGGGTCCTTGGGGATTTGGAAGAGGATATCTGCTGTTGAGACATGGTATCCCCCCTTCTCTGATGAGAATCAACCTCTCCCTCCCACTGCCTTTATAGGGTGTTGTAAAACATGTTTTCTCATTTCTCGACATTTAAGCCATGATAGTACTGGGACAAGGAAGAGACGACTAAGTGTAGTGAACACTAACAACTAATTTCCCCACTCTGGTACTGAGATGAGGAAGATGCCTGAGGAGTACTGTGAGGGTCAGGCATATCCCAATAACAATGGTCAGGCAAGTGAAACTGAGTGCTCACACCTGCAACCTGTTAAATGGTTGCAGGTGTATAAAAAGAGTGAGAAGCAGTAGAGCAGAGAAGCAGCTGGCCCAGAGAGCACGGCCATCCAAGGTGGAGCAGGCCACACAGGGGCCAGTGAAAAGGCTGCAGAGAGAAGGAAAGCAAAGAAGACGCGGGGTTATTGTGGGCCACAAGAGGGTCTGGGCGAAGCCCGGTGCTGTATGTTTCCCGTTGGGAGTGGAGAACATCTAGGAACCACTGACCACAGCAGGAGAGGTCAGAGAGAGGGAGGAGTGGTCATAGGCCAGTGAGTGACAGGGGATATTCACTCAGTCCTGAGGTGCTCCAGGGGCATGGTGTGGGTAACATCTAATGCTGAATGCGAAGGAATGCAAGGAAAAGGGGTCTGGAGACCGAACACATAAACTGTTGAATAACGAACAATTTGCCAAACATGAAAAAGGTTTTGAATAATGATTAATGGGTCGGAAGACCAAAGATGAAATATTGAATACCAAACGAACTGACAAGCATGTAAAAAGTCTGTATGCTGAAGATATGAGAATATCACATGAATGACACAGAACATGATGTGCTTTTGTGAAAAAGATGAAAATAAAGAAACAGCACTGACAAACAAAGCTAAAAGTGCAGATTAGCACAACACCATTGGATAGTGTACAAGCAAGGTGGTAAGCAGAATAAATATCAGGAAGGAAAGTGTGTGAAAGTGACATGTGGATAAAGGCAAGCGCCCCTTAAAAAGCATCAGATGAACAAGTGGACTTATAACACAGATGCAGAAAGAAAACCTGTGTTGTCAAAGAAGTACTAAGAGAAAGTTTGAACTGTGGTAAAGCAATAAGGATTATCAGCTGCGGGACCTGTAATGAATGGACGTTGTGGTCCGACAACTGAGTCTAGACCAAGGAACCCTTCCTTGGAGTAACCCAAGAAGAGTCAAGAGGCTGAGGCTGATCGGCCTAAAAGTTGTTCAAGTGATGACAAGTAAAGACAAATTACACAAGTGGATTTAACTGTGACTTTGAAACCTTGTGAAACTCTGTTGAATTTGGGGAAGGAAATCCCAAGACCCTTTTGTTGGAATTGTCTAACTGTGTTGCACTTGGGGAAGGGAACCCCAAGACTATTGTGTGGAATGGTTTTGAACTTGGGGAAGGGAGCCATGAGCAAGCCTGGAGCTGGACAAATCTCAGAATTTTAGTTTGGACACTGTTACATTGGTTGATGACATCCCTACACATTGTTTAGCTTTAGGTGTGAGGCCAAGTATAGGTTTGGGACATTTTCATGATGCCTGCCCCCGGAAGACCAGACCAGGCCCAGCAGCCCCGGAAGCAGGCATCATGCCACTTGGAGCATGCCCAAAAGCCCCAGTTAGGGGCTGTTTGGGTACAGTCCTGGCGCCTATGGCGCCAGGCTCATAAAGATAAAGTCAGTTCTGGCGCCATGGGTGCCAGGCCCATTATTGATAACTTACCTGAAGCAGACCATGCTCATACTCACCTGAGGCAGACCATGCTGCATGAAGACTCAAGCCAAATGAGGCTTAGGAGGGACTATTTTACTCAAGGGACTATTTTGTTACTTGGGTGGGGCTGTGGAAGAATACTTACCTGGATCTTCTTCCAAGGCTATTTAAACCACACCCGGACAGCCACACGTGCTTCGCGTTATTCTGCTTGCTGCAGCGTAACGCTCACTGTGTTTTCAGCAGCTCCAGTCTTCAGCCACGCCCGCTTCAGTCCTGGGACTCCTGAAACAAGAAGACAAAAAGGATAAAGGTTAGAACAGGACTTTTAAGTTTAATCCTTACCTGAATCCTGATCCATTTCGCCACGGAACCGAAAGACAGAAGTCTTTGAAGCATCGCTTCGCATTCCTACAGCGCCTCGCTGAACTCACCTGCTTGGCGGTACTTCAGCATTCCATCACGCTCTCTCCATCTCGCGGCCGCCCTCCGACACCTAAGGAGACAAAGACAGCAAGGTGAGCAAGGGGACTCTCTAAGGCCATACAAGCTACCCCCAAGGACTTACCTGATTTACCACGGGAGGTACTCACCTCATTTCGGGTCGGCGCAGTCAACTCTGCTTCATCGCCGTACCCCGGCCCCTAAGGGGAGAAAGCAAGGACAATACCAGTTACCGCCCCCACAAAACTTACCTGATTTACCACAGGGGTCTCACCTCATCTCAGGCCGGCACAGTCAACTCTGCTTCATCGCCGTACCCCGGCCCCTAAGGGAAAAATACAATAGACTTACCTGAATCTTACCGAGTGCCATTTGGAAATCTTCGAGTGGATTAATCGGCAACTTGCAAGGAATCGGACAGAGTGAAGAGCAGACATTTGAACTCTTATGAACAATTGGACTTTAGAGTCAATACTGGAACTCACCAATTCCTCTACGCCAGTGAAGTAACTGGTCATCAACGCGCCCCTGCGGTCGACGCAGGATGGAGAGCTCATCCTTCCAAACCATCAGGTGAGACTAAGGAGGGGACATCAAGAGTGATCAGTGGGAAGACAACGGGAGTGGGGAAGGTGGGTTCACACTCAATTCCACGGGTGGTTAATTCCTCTTCTCCTTTGCAGAAGAATATTCTTGCGAGCCAGACAAACTAGGCTGAGCGGGCCAGTCCAGTCAGTCATCTCGGCGCTACACGTCACGCTGGTGGAAAAAACAGCGGCCCAGTTCCGGTCGACGCCCCCGTGGGAACCAGGTGAGCATAACAGACATAGACAGACTTTTAAGTTGAACCTATGGACTCAGACTACCCCCAGTTTATTTAGGTAGGGAATTCCCACCTTAGTGTAGGGCAAGTTAGGCCTTACACCATCCTGACTTTTGAGTTAATACATTCCTTTTTATTTGAACATTGTATCTGTTGTCTGTGTCTTGCTTCATGATCCCTTCACACTGTTCCTTGTTGGAATGGATTAGGGCCTCTGCCCTGCTCTTGCTTCCATGCCTGCTTGAACAGACCTTCAGAGTGGGACAGTTCCTCTGTACCAGGCAAATGGCAACTTAATCTGGGACTCCAACTGAGTGCAATTCACTCAGTTCTGGCAGTTCCTTCAGGTCTGAAACTACCCTGCACACCACCTCAGGTTCAATTTCTACAACAGTAGGCAACCCTGAGATCACTGAAGCCTGTTCTACATCTATAGATACCTCCGTGATAGTTGAGCACTGCTGTGCAGGAGTAGCCACCTCAGGGGACTTCAGGCATGGACTAGGAGTTACCAGTGAGATTGGTTTCTTGCACTTTACAGCTGCAACAGCTGCAGCGCCTACTGCCCCAACTGCTTCTTCTCATGCTGAGCTCAGAGCTCACACTCTAGTCACAGCTGAGACTATGTCTGGGTCAAGTAGGTCATTATAGACATAGAAATATGCATGTAGACATTACCCAGCAGACACCCTACTGGAATGGAGCATTGAACCATATTACAGTGCACGGTGGTGTTGCCCCTCCAACTGATCTCTAACATTGCCATGGGATAGTAGCTAAGGCCATCAAAACCCCCCACCAGCTGATGTGGGTGCCTCAATGCTAGAGGTGCCCTCACTCCTATTTTCTGTGGGGGTTGACCAACCATGACTCTGGGATCTCCCTTTCATGTTTTTGTGGTCCTTTCGTGGATGAACACCGTTCATACCGTCACCGCCAGGGTCCTAATGAGGCCAAATGAATTTTTGAAGCATTATGGCTCCCCTCAACCCATGACGTGTGCATGTGTGAGTGTATGGTGAAAGAGTGCACACAAATGTATGGGTGGCTGGTTATGCGTGTGTGTGTGTGTACAGTGAAAGTATGTACACTTAAATGTATGGGTGGCTGCCTGAGTGTGCCTGTATTGTGAAAGTGTCCACTCTTAAATGTATAGTTGATTGTGTGAGGGTAAGCTGAAAGGGTGCACACTTACATGTATAGGTAGCTGCCTGTGTGAGTGTATGGTGAAAGGGTGCACACAAATGTATGGGTGGCTCGGTGTGCATGTATGGTGAAAGGATGCACACATACACTTAAATGTATGGGTGGCTGCCTGGGTGTGCCTGTATGGTAAAAGGGTGCACACTTAAATGTATGGGCAGGTGGTTGGGTGTGTGTGGCTGTGTGGTGAAAGGGAGAACACTTAAATGTACGGGTGGCTGCCTCTGTGTGCTTGTATGGTGAAAGAGTGCACTCTTAAATGTATGGATGGCTGGGTGTGTGTGTGTGTGTGTGTGTGTGTATATATGGTGAATGGTGTGTGTGCTTGTGTTCAGGGGCACAACAAAACCTACATTTCAGGGAGGCTAACCCTTCAAATGTTGGGAGAGGCGCTAACTTCATGTGTGGTGGGGAGGAGAAAACGTATTTATGTGGCGGCATCTAACTTCTTTACGCATTTTAATGAGACTATTCTAGTCCAGCTTCAATGTTACAAGCAGTTAAATCTCTCCTTTAGGTCTGCAAGCACCCACTTATGGGCTGCTGTGAGAATGACTGGTCTCCTGTTTCCTCTCTACCCTTCCAATCACTCCCCTGGCAAGCAAGTACTAAACCCACATCGCAATTTCAATTGCTTAAAAAATTTGGTATTTGAATGCAGGTACTAACAGTGAAATGCTGTACATTAGTAAAGGCTGGGCAGGGCCCTTGTTAACGGCAAAACCCAGGTGCCGTTTAACATCTGTGTCCTTTTCTGTCCGGCAACTGCTCTGTAGGTCAGCCAGGTCAAGTCAGCATAGCCCACAATTTCAGTGGGGGGAGGGAGTGCTGAAACCCAGTCAGCTCAATGGTGTTGCACCACTACTTGTGTTTAATGCCTTGATTAATTAATTAATTATTGGTATTGGTAATCATCTTTCACCTATGCCTATTCTTCCTCATTCCAGTACTTGTGTATGAGGCACTATGCCTCATGCACAAGTACTGGGATAAGGTAGAGGTACATGAAGGTAATGCCTGACTTAGCTACCTGTAATCTTCATTACTCCTAGTCCCACTCTGCCCCATCCCAGTACTTACCAGTGAGGCAAGGAGCCTCATACGTAAGCACTGGGACAAGGAAGAGGGACATGCAGGTAATTCTGGGCCAATGAGCTGATTTTGAAGGTTGGGGTAGGGGATGGGAGGGAGAAGGGATGTGTGGGGCGTGGGGTTGTGCAATAAATCATAATGGTTGCCCATGTCCATGCTATGCAGACATGATATGTGGCAATAGTGGCTAGAGAGGCATTTTGGTGCAGCCAGTCTAGTCATTCCTCAGTTTGGTATGACTTTTTTTAACTGGGCATTTCTGATAGAGCAGTCCTGCTAAGTGTAATTCCTGGCTAGACTGACATTTGGGTTCTGCCAGTCTAGCCGTTTCTTACTGCGGCACTGTATATTTTTCTGGGCATCTGTGATAAAATATGTTATGATATGATAAGTCATATATAACCACACAGTGTTTTTAGGCACGACAAGACAAGGGAAGGAAAACTGAGGGAGGACAAGACAAATGATCTTACTAAGCCTTGTGTCATTCAGATCGTGCAAGTGTGAGAACGAGAAGTGCAAGGGGAAAGGGAGGGGGGAAGTGCAAGGGAGAGGGGAGGGGGAAAACATGGCAGCAATGCTCTGAGTAAGTGCCGCCAGAGCAGCGTGGCTCTGGTTAGTGCAAGGAGAACAAGGGACTGTAGGGTTACAGTTACAGCCCCTAAATGCGTGGTAGGCCTGGAGGCAGTGCAAGGGTGACTGATCAAGAAAGAGCCTGGACTCAGTGAGACAGAGGGTAGCCAAGCAACCAGTTGGTACAGCGGACAGGTAGGTCAGCAGGGGAGGCAGAGAGAGAAAGCAGAGGAGAAGAGGAACGTTTTGAGTTGCTTCCAGAGCATCAGGTGGTCCGGCTCAAGTTTGGGAGGGTCAGGGAGGCCATTTCAGAGGGAGGCATCTGCAGGGGAGAAGTATCTACCCCCCACTCTCTGCCTGGAGAAGCATCTAACCCTTAGGGCTCGAGAAGGAAGGTATTTTGGCAGATAGCGTTGGATGTAGTGCGTATCCCAGCCCCAGAAAACCTTGTGGACAATGAAAAGGGTCTTGAACTTGATCCTTGCAGCCACCGAGAGCCAGTGGGGAGATTTCATGGCTGGAGAGATACAGTCCCTGGGCTTCAGGCCAAGGATAAGTCTCGCAGTCCTGTTCTGGATTAGTTGCAGAGGGCGGAGAGTAGAGGAAGGGAGATTGAGAAAGTGGCTGTTGCAGTAGTGCACCCTAGAGAGAACCAGAGCTCTGGAGACAGTGAGCTTCTGGGGGAAAGTGAAAAATGTAAGAGTCCCGTTGAGGAGGTGCAGCTGGTAGTGGGATTTCATGGCTACGTCCGAGATGTGAGGAGAGAGAGAGTGGAGTTGAAGATGACACCAGGAATGAGCGAGAGAGGAGAGGCTGAGGGGAGCTTGAAGGAAAGCTGAGTGTCATCCGCATAACACTGTAAATTAGAGGAAAAGGTAGTGATTAGGTGGGTTAAAGGGACCAAGTAGAGGTTGAAAAACCAGGGTGAGAGGATAAAGCCCTGGAGAACGCTACATGTAGAGAGAGGTGACGGAGTGAAAGGGACCAAGTTGGACCTGGGAGGGGCGGTCCAAGAGGAAGGAGGTCAGCCACTCCAGGGCCTGATCCATGATGCCCAGGTTCTCACAGAGTCAATTGATCAGGATGGCATGGTTGACCGTGTCGAAAGCAGAGGAAAGTTCCAGGACAATGAGGACAGAAGGAATGCTGGAATCAAGGTTAGAGATCAGATCTTCACAGGTGTTCAGGAGAGCAGTTTCAGTGCCTCTGGCAGCTCTTAAGCCAGACTGATGGTCGTGGAGACAACCAACAGATTCAGTTTGGAGTGTAAGCTGGCAGTTGGCCAGCTTTTCCAAGAGTTTGGGAGAGGGGAAAGTTCTGGTGGCAAAAGTATGATTACAGAAATGGATCAAGGGTGTCAATGTGGTCCTTAATGGTTCTGGAGGAGCAGCCGAGCACCTGTTTCCCCGACACTTCCATAGGTGGGACTTGTCTAGAAACCTAGTCAGGTGTTACAGAGAAAGAGGAGAAAGGAGGAGGAGAGGGAGAGATGGCCAAAGGGGGCCGAGAGAGGAAGAGGAGATAGTGGACAGGATGTTCTGAGTTTTAGCGGAGAAGCGAGAGGCCAAAGCTGTACAGAGGACCTGTTGAGGGAACAGGAGAGGTAGAAACCGCAACAGGATTGGCCAGTTCCTTGCAGATTTTAAAGAGTTTGGCTGTGTTGTTAGAGGCCGCAGAGACGCAGGCTTGAATGTGTGCTCTCTTCTTTATGAGTCTTATTGCTTCGACTGGCATTTTGGTGCAACCAGTCTAGGCATGTCTTAATGTGGCCTGGCATGCTTTACTGTAATGTTATTATGTGTCTACACTGGTCTACATTGTGCAGCCAGTTGGACATGATTTCATTGTAGCATGGCATTATTAATAGCAAAGCATTAATGTTCATGTACACTGTTGGTGACTTGCATGTATTGGATTGCTGTTACCCTACACAACAATACCAAACACTGTGGCTTTTTAGCCAATTTTTCTCAGAAAGTGTGCTATATGTAGCATTAAAACACATATTTATATCTTTCTTCTAGTGCAGTGTGTGGTATACCCCTTCATCAACACGTTTGTGCATATTGCGCACGTGTGGTAATCTAGGCCGGCCCAGTGTGTGGCGCGACCCGTGATTTGTTGCTGACTTGGGGGGGGGCCCTCACCATGGCTTGCAGGGGGGCCCCCAGACCATGTGTTACGCCACTGGTTGGGGAGGGGCGGTAATTGGTGGGCTGCAACGTGTTACTCCCTCTTTTATGTTCTTGGTCGTCCCAGTTTTTCGTTTTGGAAATCTGGTCACCCTAATCCATCAGCAGACAGCAGAAGCAGGAGGCGACTCGAGGGAGGCTGTGGCTGAGGCTGAGGGCAGCAGCCAGACTGCCGACTGAAAGGTAAGAATTATTTTTGCGTGCTGAGTGCCCCACTCTCCCATTGTATCTTCTGCTGAGTGTAGTTGCGCACAAGGGGCAATGTAATGCCACTGCCCGCAGGCTTAACGCGGGGTCTATCCTCATATTAAGATATGGATGTAGTGTAACTTACTGAATGGCATGTTTCACTGAAGCACTGGCTAAAAAAGGGAAGAAAAAAAACTGAAATCTAAAAAACACTAATCCGAGTCAATAATTTACATAAGTGACTGGACGTTACATTTTCGAACTCTGGACGAGTATAATTAAGGTTGAGAGTTCAATGAAGCCCCCCGATGATGCCACTGATTGATACAAGGCTGGTGTCACATTAAGAACACTTTAAACAAGACCAACGTTCTACATGGAGAAAAGTAATCAACCACACCTTTCACAAAAGAACCTACAACACAAGTACATGGAATACCCAGACCATTTACACTTAACCCAAACCTAAGCACATGGGAAACATAAGTGTACAGCTGCTGTTATTCGTTGAGACATGTTAACGAGCTTGAAATATGCATAATATCTGCTTATCTTGCTTCAGCATCATTGTGGATACACCACCTGTATCCACAATGGCCAATTCACTGACACTGATTGGAATCAGGCCACCATTTGCTTGACTGAGGTATCACACCAGGTTAGATTGATCCTCGCATACATTCTTTGTTAAATGAATGGGTGCATTGCCATGTTATCCAATGTAAAATAATAGTTAAAACGTACTTGTAGGTTCATTTTTACTTGTTTGTGGTTTTCACTGATGTGCACATTTTGGCTGTGTTTTCCTGACTTTCGTTTTTTGACATAATGTTATATTGTTAGTCGGGGTTTGGTAGACAATGTTCGTGGCTCTAACTTGCAATCCACACAGCCACGTGTTCCGCAGAGCACATTTTGAAATGGGGCAGAGGAGAGCCACAGCTGTCAGAAGGGAGTGTCAAAGTCAGCTCCTTGAAAGAGCACACGCCTGTTCATGCCAAGGTCGCAGTGGGGACGACAGATAGACTCGGATGAGTATTTTGGGTAACACTGCTGAGTGACCATCACTCGCTAGTTCTTCTCTGGTACTTTTACCTCCTTCTTTCCTCTCCTCTCCAGGCTTACCTGCCCTCCTCTCTTCTGGATCCTTCCCATGCCCCTCACAGTCTATTTTCTAGAGCCAACAGTAAAATGTACCAACTTCGTCCAGTGAAACTAGGGCACGTGGGCGCAACTGGCCATGAGGGTGTGGTGTCCGTGTATTCCTGAAGTCCGTGTATATCACCAGTCATAGCATATGCACTTACTAAGTGTGTTTCCGAAATGCACATTTTGCAAATTATATGGGAGGAGTGTATTTCCACTGTGTGCATGGTGCAAATCACGGGAGGCGCGCCCCCTGCGTGTATATTTTGCAATTCATGCGTTGGCATCACATAACTAAGTAATGGGTGGGCATTAGCACCCTGTTTAGCATTAGCAGTCTGTTTATTACGCAATGAGAATGATTCATCACGAAACGTTTTTTAATGGGTACAGGCCCAAATTCTTCTTGGCCCTTGAACATAGTATGTATGCAGTGGATGCACTTTACACATTTGGTTACGTTTCCTGTACCAATGACCTACTCAGTGTCCCTACATCTTTATTTCCACAGTGTGATCTCTTTGACCAATCCTTGCACAGTGAGGATTGCATAATTGCACTTTAGTTTCCCTCCCATGCACTTTGCATTGCGTGCCCTGAAGCAGGCCTTTGTGCACATTGTCTGCCTGTTCTTTGCACACTGCCCTGTCACACAAACTTTGCCTGCTGTGTTTCAAATCCAGGGACCTGTCTAATGCACGTGCCCAGTGCCCTGCCTCTGCAGCTCATCCACAAAGCCTGGTGGGAATTAATAGCACAGAAGCTCCCCCCAAACATCCTCAGGAGCTGGCTGGGGCACCAAGCCTAAATCACGTCATGTGTGCTTCATACCAGTTTCCTGCACGTTGTGCACTGTGGATTGTGGGCAAACAGGCGTGGCACTGGCCCTTGGCCTGCCTGCCTCTAGGGTACAATGTGTTCAAGCAGCTGTCCTACTGTGTACATAGCACCTACTTCCAGGCATACCCCGCAACACAGAGTTATTAGTGGCCTGTGCACATGACTCCTACAAGCATGCACACACAGGGTCACTAGGAACATCCCAGGACTCTGTTTACATCCCTTCATACCCAGACCCCATGGAAGCAGTCCCACACCTCTATGCATGTCTACTACCTCCCTTCACCCACAAGAGCACTTACATGTGTGCATAGCTCCTACATTCATACAGATCACTTGAGAGCTCTCTCTCATGCCCGTGAACATAGCGCCTACCTCTATAAATACACACAGCCATTGAGAGCGTTCTCAGGGGAGCACACATAGCGCTTACCTCCCTACTAACCCAGGGCTATTGAGAGTGCTCTCAGACGCCTACACATAGCCCCCATCACCCTGTACACATGGTACTGTTGTATGAGTGCTCTCAGGGGCCTGTACACACAGCCTATACCTCTGTGCATACCCTGTGCTATTGATAGCACTCTCAGAAGCCTTTACACATAGCTCCTATCCCCTGCACACGTTAACCCATTGAGAGGACCCTCAGAATCATGTTCACATAGTTCCTATATGTTTGCACACATTGGGGCACAGAAAGCATGTGCAGGGACAAGTGTACAGAGTTTTCATCTTCCCTCACAAAGCCAGAGTGAGAGCAAATAGCAGATCCAATGAGAAAATCTTCACAGAATGTGACTAGTGACTACCACACACCCTGGGGGCCTACATCTGCCAGAGCCCAGGGCTAGGCTTGGAGAGGGGATGGGGGACAACCGTGCCATGGTCAGGGGCCCCAGAAGCACTAAGCAGTTGGCATTGATTTCACGGTGCCCATTTTCCCTAACAGCCTCAGTTCGTATTTGCCTACCTGTGCTTTGGCCCAACAAAGGACCCACGCTACGAGTCAGTTAACACAGAACCAGATGAAGGTCCGGGGGAAGACAACACTGGACTCATTCATGGCCTGGGGATTGACCCTAGCCCTTTTAAAGTGCCTAGAAATACCCTTCAGTTGGCACCATCTTGGAAGCAGTGGAGGGCAGGTGTTCCTTCTTCCTGTTAATTTCAATCTCCTACTCTTAATTATAGCAGGTTTCCTAACACCCGTTTGGTGCGGGACCGGGTGTCTCGTAGCCTTTCTAATGCACAGTGTGTTGGGCTCACGCGCTATGCTTGCTCTTTCAGCAAAATATTGGGCCACTTTGACAACATTTTCCAGGGCCTCTTTTGGTTCCCAGTCCGGCCCTGCTTATTAGAAAACTCACATCTAGAAACTTTCACTACTCCATCTCTCTTGCAGCGACTTCCAGCAATGAAAGCCCACAAACTAACCATTCTTTGCCCAGTAGCTATTCACCCCACTCTCTATTTCTCTGAGACTCAACCTTCTCCATCTTACACTGCCACCCTGGCAGTCCTACAAGACTCCAAACTATACTTCATTCACTCTCCTCGTCTGACTGTAAGAGGTGGCCATAGTCTGAGTTCTAGAACTGAGGCATATATAAACCAGCGTTCCAGTGCTGAAAGACTATTTGGCCTTGGTTGCCCAAGAGCTATGATTTTCTGGAGGGTCCCACCTGGGAGAAGTTACCTTATCTCTCACAAGACACCCCAACCACAGTTAGTGGATTGAAGGGAGTCTGGGTTGCCTCTCTTGACTTACCAATATATTGGCAAGACTGCATGGAGCACAGAGTTTCTTCCATTAGTACATCTACCTGGGGCTTGTGACCAGTGAGTGTATCAGAAGCCAGGTGCAATAAGAAACTCCTGGGGCCTGGTTGCATGCTGTATCCTGCCTCAATATACTTGGGCTCACTGTCTGTGATCAGATCCCACCTGGGAGAAGTTACCTTACCACTCGCAAGACACCCCAACCACAGGTAGTGGATTGAAGGGGGTCTGGGTTGCCTCTCTTGACTTACTAGTACCTTGGAAAGATTACATGGAACACACTGTTTCTTCCATGTGTAGTTATACCCGGGGCTTGTGACCAGTGAGTGTATCAGAAGCCAGGTGCAGTAAAAAACTCCTGGGGCCTGCTTGCATGCTGTATCCTGCCTCAAACTTCTTGGGCTCACTGTCTGTGATTAGGTCAGTGACTTCGCTGTGCACCTGTTCCCTGTTTTGGAATAGGTCAGAGCTCTTGCTCTGTGCCTGTTGTGAGTGTGAGAAAGCTGTGGGTATCCTCACACCTACTCCCCTTCGATCCTCTGCTAAGATGGCCAGGGAAATGCCATTGCTGTTGGATGGAGGGTCATTGGGGATTTGGAAGAGGATATCTGCTGGCGAGACATGGTATCCCTCCTTTTCTGATGAGAATCAACCTCTCCCTCCCGCTGCCTTTATAGGGTGTTGTAAAACATATTTTCTCATTTCCCGACATTTAAGCCATGATAGTACTGGGACAAGGAAGAGACCACTAAGTGTAGTGAACACTAACAACTCATTTCCCCACTCTGGTACTAAGATGAGGAAGAGGCCTGAGGAGGCCATAGCTAGTCCCAACAACTATGGTCAGGCAAGTGAAACTGAGTGCTCAAACCTGCAACCTGTTAAATGGTTGCAGGTGTATAAAAAGAGTGAGACACAGTAGAGAAGAGAAGCAGCTAGGCCAGAGAGAACAGCCATCCAAGGTGGAGCAGGCCACACGGGGGCCGGTGAAAAGCCTGCAGAGAGAAGGAAAGCCAAGAAGACACGGGGGTTATTGTGGGCCACAAGAGGGTCTGGGTGAAGCCCGGTGCTGTATGGCAACGAGATCTGGAGACAAGGAGAGGGGGAAACCCCGAGGCAACAAGACCTCCAACTAAAAATCTTCAACATTTCGAAGAGAAGCTTGACAGATCATGAATCATCAGTGCTTTCTCTTGGTCTCTCCTTTAGCCCTTCTCATATGTTTGATTACACAACCACCAGTGTAGATTTATTCAAATTTACCAGAAAACTCAAATTGACCAAATTTCATGCCACCAAGATTGAAGAAAATCTAGGAATTAAGAGAAAACAGGCAGTGAAAGAGGTCTCCATATTATCTGAAAAAGATCTGACTAGCCTTTTGTGTTTGGCCAATATGGAAGAAACTGTGGAATCTAATATGGATAATAGCATCACAATGGATGAGTCCATGTTAGAAGCAACGTTTGGCATCTCTACTGATCTGAACTGTCCAACTAAGTTTAGACCACAGTCTATCTTCTGTCCCAATGTAGCATGTGGACCCATTGACATTTTTGAAGAGTTAGTAATGAAAGATCTCAAGAAACTATCTAGTCACATCACACCGGCTAATCGCAATCTCAATCACTCGCAATTCCAGGCATTACGAATGTTGAAGAGCGATCATTCCATAGTCATTCGTCCTTCAGACAAAGGTGGAGGTATTGTTGTCATGGATAGCCATAAATACGAACATGAAGCTAAGAGACAACTGAGTGACAGTACCAACTATATACCGATAGAAATGGAGACACTATCGGACACCAGAGTGATATACCATGGAATGTTAAAAGAGTGGTGTGATCTAGAGCTTATAGATCGAGATGAATATTTCTTTCTCAAAAATGTCCATCCGGTGACCCCTTTGATCTACTTTAACCCCGAGATCCATAAGAGCCTAATGGATCCTCCAGGTCGTCTTATTGTTTCTTCGATTAGCAGTCTGCTCGAGAACACATCCAAATATTTGGACTTTTTCTTCCAGCCGTTTGTCTTGAGCCTTAACTCATACATACAAGATACTGCGGACTTGCTTGCGAAGTTGGAAAATATCAATTGGGAGCCTGGTTATCTACTTGTATCATTAGATGTAGTATCTTTGTATACCTCGATACAGCACACAGCAGGCATGAAGGCATGCCAATCATTTTTGGAAAGTAGATCGATCAGCTACCGCCGACATAATAAGATGCTATTGAACATGTTGCAATTTTGTCTTGAACATCACTACTTCCTCCATGACAATCGGCTTTTCAAGCAAATACGTGGGACAGCAATGGGGTCGTGTATGGCCCCAACATACGCCAACCTATACATGGGATGGTGGGAGACTAATCAGGCGTGGACAGAAGAATTGGAACATTGGACCCAACATATAAAAATTTGCTACCGATTTATCGACGATTTGTTTATTATTTGGGATGGGACTGAGTTGGAGCTTAAGGAATACGTGAATATACTTAATGATAACACATTTAATTTGGAACTAAACACGATTATCAGCAAACATAATCTGGTATTTCTAGACGTGGAATTCCAGGTAGAGAAAGATAAGCTGACCTCCAAATTATACAGGAAACCCACCAGTTCCAATTCAACTCTCCACGCCAAAAGTCATCACCCAAAGAGCCCTAATAGACTCCATACCCTATGGGGAATTTTTGAGAGCGAAAAGAGCCTGCAGCAATAGGGATGACTACAAGAGTGAAGCCAAAAAAATCGGTCAGAGATTCATAAAACGAGGATATGAAAAGGATGTTATTTCCAAAAGTTTTATGAAAGCGAAAATACCCACTTGAGAATCCTTGTTGTCTAGAAAAGTGAAAGCGAAAGACAAAAAAAAATCAGGCTAATCACAGGATTTAACCATCAAGCTAAAGAAATCAAAATGATAATGAACAAACATTGGAAGGTTCTGCTTACTGACCCTCATCTCAAGCTAGTGCTTGATGACTTCCCTCAGGTCACTTATCGTAAGGCTCCCACGCTCAAAACCATGCTGTCCCCCAGTATGGTAATAACCAAACCAGCTGAAAACATAGGAATCATTCTGAGTGGAAGAACTGGTTTCTATAAATATGCTCACTGTAAATTGTGCAATCATGTGTCTAAGGTCCCCTTTCAGAGTGTGAATGGCCAATGCTGGAAATATAAACATAGAATTTCCTGTACCACAACATATGTAGTCTATGTGATTACATGTACTTTTGGCCTTCATTATATAGGCTCGGCAATAGGTCCTTTAAAGATGCAGATTCTCCAACATTACAGAGCCATCAAAAATGGAAATCTAACATACCCTTTCACTAGCATAATGGCGATGTGAAATCTCTCTCCTTTACGGGGTTGGCTTACATACCACCCAGAATTGGTAACTGAGAATTGAAATTGAGGCAATTAGAAGCAGCACTCATTTGCAAGATTGACACCTTGAGATCGAAAGGCTTGAACTTAGATGCAGAACTTTATGTGTTCTTGCAAACCTGAGCTTTTCAATAATATGAGTGTTGCCTACACACTTGATTTAAGATATGTATTTTGTTGAGATCTCTGCATACCATCATCATAAGGGCATTATTGAAGCATTTGTCGATATCCATTAAGAGTTCTAAGTTTGCTATTTGCACATATGGTTAGGGGTAATTTGAAATACAGGATGACCCTTAGGCAATGACTTTATATCTGTATCAACTGTACTGTATTATTGACATAGGAATTGCTATTTGCACATTGGGAGGAGTGAGAGTTAGACATCTCCACACTGGTATGTATTGAGCTGTTGATTGATTTATCTAATGAGGCTGCTATCCTTTTGCACCTTATCATTGACATAGGAACTGCTATTTGCACAAGGGAGTAACAGTTGGACATTTGAAATACAGGCTGACCCTTAGGCAATCACTTTATATCTGTATGAACTGTACTGTATTATTGACATAGGAATTGCCATTTGCACATTGGGAGAAGTGAGAGTCAAACATCTCCACACTGCTATGTATTGAGCTGTTGATTGATTTATCTAATGAGGCTGCTATCCTTTTGCACTTTATCATTGACATAGGAACTGCTATCTGCACAATGGACAATTCAGTGTTGTAATGGATCCAATTTCTGTGTATTTATTGCATTGGGCTGCTATCCTTTTGGATTGTATTATTGATTCAGGAACTGCTATTTGCACACTGGGAGGAGTTATATGATGAAACATTTTTATTCTTTTTCCTGGCTCCGGCTCCACTCGTTCATCTATTAAGCAATAGGGCACCTGCCTGTTTGAACAATGCCTATTATAGGTACACTCTCTAATAACAGGGCACTTGTCTATTGACGATTTGGCTGCGGCCGTTGTGCCTGTAGTCCTTGGCTTGCAAACACTGGCCCTATGTGGGGGCGTATGTCTGAGAGCGGCCATCTGAGCTGGTTTCAGTCATCTAATTATGAACAGGTACACTTGTGCTCATTTGTTACACATCAATTGTAATTTGACAATAATATTTTAAACAAGCAGTTTAGAGCGTCTCCATGGTGTAGTTCACATTGCGGCAGCTAACAAAGGTGTTAAGTGATTTCCTTGCGCGTAACTTTTACGCAATTTGCCATCATATATACCTTATTTATAGGACTTTGAACATTCCAATATGGAGGTCACCGCATGTGACAAATTTCACTATTGCTTTCCTGTAGCGGTCACATGACCGTTTTTGCACATGATGTGACATGAGTGGGGACGCTCTGTAACTGTTTTTTTTTTAAATTCTATGATGTGCATGCCACATTTGGATTTCATAGGTCTGAGGAAGCCTGAGCATTCAGGCGGAACGCGTGACCATCTCCCACCCGTGGGGTGAGTGTTTTGTTCAATCTTACGGCTGTCACAGGGGCGAATGATTTCACCTCTGTTTTTTGTAATGTGCTGTATTTAGCAACAATAAATATGATATTTTAAAAGCTAGATCTTGTGTGCTGGAGTATTTTCTACGCATGCCCACTGGGTGGTTTTTTGCAGTGTTACAACCGCGCAGCAGCTTGTGTGTTTTTCTCATATATATATATTACATGGACACAGTAGCGTCCATGTAGTTATGGTTAAGTTGGTGTTTCCATAGGAAGAGCCCACTCCGAATTTATCTGCAAAGTTTGGAGAGGTTTGGTCCAGGGGGGGCAAAGTTATAGGGGGGTCCCAAAACTTTGCGCACGCCTACAGCCCAAACCGCTGGACGGATTTGCACCAAATTTGCAGCAGGAGCGGGGGCTTGATCGCAAAAGCATGCTTTTGCAAATTTGGTGTAAATCCGTCCAGTAGTTCTTTTTAAAATGGCCAAAATGTAAGGCAAAAAAATTAGTGATATCTCGGTTTTCTTCGCGGACGGACTTCCCGGTTCACTCTGCCGACAGTGCCTGTATTGGCCGAGTGGCTTACGCGATGTCCGCGGACATCCGACGTGTTCGCTGATTGGGCGGCGTGGGGCGTGGAGAGTGTCAGATTTTTGGTGGCGCCCGACATCTTGCATTCGCGGATGACCGCGGACAGCAAGGTGAAACTTGGGGAGGGTGGGGGAGTATGAGATAGGTGCAATGTTATATTGTTTTTATGTGCTAGACGCTTTTGTTGTGTTTGATTTGTCTGCGGACAAGACGGCTGTTCTGAAATGTTCGTAAATAAACAGAATGGATTCAGTGTCAAGTTGAAAGTGTTCTAAGAAGACTCGTGGGGTCCTGGAATGTTCGCAGGGGGTGTCCTGAAGACGTTGTCTGTATTGTTCGTTGTCAAGCTGAAAGTGTTCTAAGAACACTCGCGGTGTCCTGAAATGTTCGTACATAAAGAAAATGGGGGTGTCCTGAGGACGCTGTCCGTATCGTCCTCTGGCAAGTTGAATGTGTTCTAGGAACTTCCTTGTGTCCGCAGACATTAAAATGGTTGCAATGCTTGAATCTATGGGTGTGATATGCTGGGGTGGTTGTGGCCAGGGTATAGAATGTTGGATGCATGGCCATTTGGCCATGCACCCAAGACTCTATGCCCTGGCCACAAGCACCGCAGCATATCACACTCATATGCCATGCACCCAAGAGTCTATGCCCTGGCCACAAGCACCGCAGCATATCACACTCATAGTGGCACATAACTTTGGGTCAAAAACAAATTTATAAGGAACATTGTTATAAGCCAGTATGGGTGTGATATGCTGCGATGGTTGTATTTATCGTGTTATACTTACTATTTGGTTTAGTAACGGGAGTCCATGTTTTTCTTGTTCATTTCTGTAATAAAAGAAAATAGCATGTTAGTATTAGTATTTTATAAAGACTTATTACATTGTACAATCAACATTTTCTTCTTTTTTTTTACCCTCATATTTAGTAGATGACAAACCAGAGTACTGTGCAATTTGCTCAGTTTCTGTGTGTGTTGCTAAAATCATTGGGTCTGTGGGAGAAAAAAAATCCACGCTGGATTAAAAAAAAAACCTTTTTCTGTTATGCTACAGTTTATTTGTTTGTTTGTTTTCAGTGTTTACTTGTTGTTTCTGGCTAATGCTTTATGCATTGGATTGTTCCAGTTTTTGGGAGCAGTAAGATATTAGGTATTTGTTTGGATATTGTACAATTTTGGAGCAGTTAGATACAAGTAGGCATATTCTAACTGTCTGTTTTTTTCTCTATTTGAGTGGTATTAATTTATCTGATTAGTTGTAGCATCTTTGGGCAGTTAGATAGCTTTTGGAATATTGTGACAGTTTATATTTTTTTACTACAAGTGTACTTAAGGTTTAAGTACAGTTTAGTTATCAAATTTTGGTTTTAAGAACATCAAATAAGCGTTTGTAAGATTTGCTGGTAATCTCCGCTTTAGAGTAATGGTACTATCATTATATTCAAACCATCCACATTTCTTTTTTATATATGCAGTTTAGTGCCCTGAATTGGTTGTGGCTCCTGTGTGGTAGATTATACCTAAGGTTTTCCTACCAAGTGATATTTGACCATGTGTGAATCCAGTCAGCTTGCAGTTGTTTTTGGTACCATCTGCATTGTAACGTAGAAGCATTAGTATTACGTATTTACTATGTGTTTGTATTACTAACGTGGAGCGATTATCTGAATTCCAGGTCGAACATAATCTACCATGGTTTCCATTTTGTACAAGTTGCTGAAATGGAACAGATTCACAATTAGGTATTGATATATACACAAAGCGTTCATTGGGGATTTGTTCTTGTGTCACATTGTTGCAGAGAGTGCATGTATGTTTCCACATGTATGAAATCTGGAAGATTTCATTTATAGGTATGTTTTTGTTTTCCAGTACTAATAGTAAGTACATTAGAAATTCTTGTGGATCTTCCTGTGAGTTCATAGTGAATTTCACCATTCCAGCACAGTAGTCCAATTGTTGTCTTATTCCATGAACACTATACGGGTTGTCAGGATTATTTGTTGCGTTTCTGTGAAGTACTAACATTTGCAAACACAATGGGTCTGTACTGCGTAAGTAAATGTTGTCAACAATTGGTGGTAATTGAAATAGAATATTAATTGCTACATTTGCGTAGCAACTTACACCAACTATATTTGAGAGTTTAAATGGACCAGGTACTTCTGTATCTGACTGCTTTTTTTGGAGTTTGTCTTCCTTCTTTGAAGAAGTACCTGGTTTACTTTCCCTAATTGATTCTTTTTTGCTTGTGGTACTTGATGAAGTATTACTTTCTTTTACCCTCTTTGGAGTATTTGCAGTGACATCCTGTTGCATTTCTGTTTGATTTATTTTTCTTTTATAATGTTTTACTTTTTGTGGAACAGAATATGTGTTTAGATGGGGGGTGTATAGTGAGCGAAGTCTATTGTATTCTAAAATGCAAGGAATATCAGCGTTTATTTTACTTGCATCAAAGTTGATTAGAAATAGACCGTCAAGTGTACGTAAGCGTGATAGTGCTACGTAGCTCATGCCTTCTTTAAAGACTGTGTTACCAATGTCTATCATTGCTTTGTCTAGGGTAAGACCTTATGATTTATGAATGGTGACTGCGTATGCAAGAGTTAGAGAAAATTGTTCTCTGCGTACATACATGTCTTTGAAGAGAAGGAATCGAGCTGTTGAGCGTCCTATTCTTTTTACTTCTGAAAGTTTGTCAAAGAGAATATAGACAAACTGAATTTTGTTGTCAAGTGGGTATGTTTGAAAGCCAACAACTGTACCCAGTGCTCCATTAACTAGTCGTTGGTCAACGTCAAGGTTGCGTTTCAGCATTACTCTGCAATTTAAGGATAATTTTAATATCTTTTCCAAGCCTGCTGTGTTTGAGATTGATTTTTCAAAACTATTTAGTCTTGTTGTGGCTTTGTCACACATGGGTAGTGTCATTCCATGTACATCTAGTTTGTCTGTGGCGCTAATTTCCATTATTGGTTGCATTTATTTACTTAACATTATTTCATTGAATTTGAAACAGCTTGCAAGAGTTGGCATTAAGGCTATGCAATTGACATTTTTGTGGGCTAATTGTTCCATAACATCTGTAGCACACGCATTATCACCATAAAGTGCATGAATGTGCCGGGTTTTCAATATTGCTTCTGCTTCTTTAGAAAGTATACCAACTCTGATACTTTTTAAGATGTTGGCATAAGTGAGATCTGCAGATTGGCGCATGTTTTCTGTTAATTCTCTGTATTGGAAATGTTTCCAAAGGTTGACATTTCCAATGCTGCCAACAGTTTTACGGCAGAGTTTGTGTCCTAATGTTTTAAAAATAGGCTCACCTTTTACTGGTGTCAATTGAAGAAGATCTCTGAAAACAATAATGTGTTTTCCTGCAAAGAGCTCTTCATAGTTTGTTTTGCGTACTTCTTGTAATCTGAGGTGAATCAAAGCCAACATTAGGTTGGACACCATTCTCACTTCATCTATTAGTAGCATTTTCATATGTTTCAATACTCTGCGTAGTTCCATTGCAGCTTCTGCAGAAAGTTTGTAATAATCTAATTTGTTTTGGTGTTCTACTGGCAGGAGTAGTAATCGGTGTTAAGTGGCACCACTTATGTTGTAGGCAGCTAAACCTGTGGGGGCAGTGACAACAGCTGACAGTTTGTTGTTTGTCAATTGTTGAAGGAACTTACTGATGATTTTGATTAGGAATGTTTTGCCAGAACAAGCTTCACCACTGACATACAATAGTATAGGTTTGTAATTTTGACAGGTGCATTCTTTGCTTTCATGTTGTACACCATGTGCAATTTCTTTTGTTACTTCATGAAAAATTCTACGTTGCTCATTGTTTAGCTTTGATTGTAGTATAGTTAAGTCTTCTTTATCTTCATACTGACACATGGTGTTTTCTACTTCTATCATAGCTAATTCTGCCTCATTTGTTATTAGTGGGTCTCCCAGTGGTTCTTGGCTTCCTGTGACAGAAGGTTGACTACTGTCAGGAGTGTCCTTATCTAGTTGGGCTTGGAGTTTTTCGTGTTGCCGTTCATTGTGCAACATTATTTTGTACTGTGCAAAGTTTACATCAGTTATACTGCTTTCATTTGCCTTGAAAGCGTCTTCATATGAGTCATAGTTATCTAGTATTTCTTCTTCTTTTCTCCATGGTTTAAAGAGTTGTAGCAGGGACATGTAATATACTTCTTTATGTTGAGGAGTCTTTAATGACAATTTGATTTGATTAATTAAATTTGGTTTGGTGAGTTTTACTAAGCTGCCTTCACAGTTTGTCACTTTGTATTTACGGTTTTGTTCATCAGGTTTTATATTATTTTTGTATGTGTAGTTTTGGGCTATTTGGTATAGACACATGGTTTCCAAAGTGGTACTCCTGTTTGGGTAATATGTGTCCAATAAATTGTTTTTTAAAATGTCTTGGCTGTTGGGATCATGTTTGGCTATTGTTTCCATATCTTCGTATGATTTTAGAACTCTTTTTCTAGATTTAGCTGGACCAAGACTTAGCCATACTATATTTGCAGATTTACCATACAATGTAGTACCAGTTAATCGATCAGCTGCTTCAAAGGATCCACATTCTCTATGGGACAGCATTTCTATGCCCAAGCTGTATAATTTCTGAGACACTGTTTTATCTGATGACAGGTCATTTCAGAGGTCTTGGAGCTCTGTCTTTTCTGATTTGGTTAAGTATGCTGTGACATATCGTGCAATTGCAGTAGAATTGTCTGCAATATACTGCACATCTATGTTTGCATTCCATAAGTGGCCAATGATTGCATTGTAATCATTGATATATTTTTCTTCTTCTTTTCTTTTTATGCAATATGTATTTTTAGGTGATTTACCTTTAACACTATGTCTAACTGAAGACATGAGGTTGTTCACTTGACCTGTATTTGTAACTGGTCTAGGGAAACCAAATCGGCATTTGGTGTAGTATTTTCCTTTGTTTTTGTATTTGCGATGACAATATTTGCCACATTTGTGTCTTTGGAATTGTAAAATATTTGCATGAAGATCACTATTTGTGGATTCTGATGGAATTTCACAAGTGACATATTTTTCAATAAACTGTAAAACAGTGATATCACTGTCTTGACCAAATTTAGGAGCATCTTTAATCCATAAAAGCATGTGGACATGTGGTGCTCCTCTGGCTTGGTATTCTTTTCTCCAAAAGAAGTGTTGCACTTCTCCAAGGGGAGGAACAGTTTTATTACAAATAAAATGTAGCATAGCAATGAAGCGATGGTGAAAATATCTTGAAACCTTAACAGGATCCTGAGAACAAAGTTCTCCAGGTGTTAGTATATCTATGTTTGTTTTGTTTTCGTTTGATATGCGTAGGAAAGCATGTAAATCTTCCCATGCATATTCTGCACAACTTAATGTAACAAACCAAGTGGGTGGCCCAAGGTTTCTGATCATACAACGTACATCTCCATGACGTCGAAACCAGTACTCTTTAGTACCACGCATATTTGCTAATAGATTTGTAAGATTTGCTTGTAAAACCTCATCTTTTTGTTGAACTTTTTGTAAGAGGTGTGTGGCTGTCATATTTTGAAAGTGTGATCCTGATTTTAATATGTGTGCAACTCCGTAACATAAAGTTTCTAGTTCGCTTTCAAAGAGTAGGTGGAATATGTATTCCACATTTTGTCAAAATCTAGGATCTTCAGAATACATTCGTAATGAGCGATATTCTGATGCTGATATTTGAATAGGTCTATCATCGTATCTTCCTCCTTTGCCAGTCGGAAAGAGTAGAGGAAAAGCACATGCTTGTATACATTTTTCCAATATGCTGATTGGTGATCCTTTTGTTTGACACATTTGGTACGTTTCCAATGCATCTTCTATGGTGTCATTAGAGTGCAATGGATGAATTGTATAATGGTCTAAAGTGTTTGATATTGTAGCAGGATCTAGGAGCTCAAATTGACCAGCTTCTTGTGTCTCTTGAATTATTTCAGTTGTATCTTTCAAGTTTTCTTCAATATTAATTTCTTTGTAATATTCATTATTCTCTTCAAGATGTTGCAGGGCTTCTCTAACTTTATGTAAATCTACCAGTTGTTGCCACATTTTTTTGTCTTTTGTAGGTACTCCATTTACCAAGATAATTAAAGATTGTTGCATTGGACGTTACACTCCTAGAGTGTGCACATTTTCTTTTAGATCTAATGGTAAATACAATACTTTTCCACAAATACCTTTCACTAATTCAGAAGGAAGTAATTTTGCAGTTTTTGGTTGAAGGTGTATTATTGCTTGAAACGGGTGCACTGTTTGAATTATGATGCTCTCATATAAATTAAGTTGTTAAAGGGGTTTTGCTAGTGGATATAATGATAGCACGTGAAGGAGTTTGGTTGTTGCCAAGTTTTGTAGTGCAGTAACTGCAAAGTATTATGGGTCAGTTATTTCGTATTTGTTTTCTGCTATAAGGTAGAGAGCTAATTCAAACCATTTAGAATCTTCATTGTCTTCTATTTTGTATGATAGGTCTACAGTTTTTGTGTTACTTTTATAAAAAAGTTCTGCAGCAACATACACACACATGGTTTGGTCCTTCAGCTGAAGTACTTTCAAATGTTAGTATTTCTTTTTTGTATGTGTGTAGTGAAAGGTTGCCTTGTGCAGAATTGTTACGAAGTTGGTTTACAGCTAATTCATCTTGTAAGTGGGTTTCATTTCCAAAATATTTTGTATGGATATAGTCGATTTCTTTTAGTAGGTCTTTTGCTGCACCATGTAGAAGAATGTTATTTAAATTGGCTAGTGCTAAAGCAGGACTTTTAGCATAGTACAGTTTATAAACTAGATTTCCTATACTTGCATGATGTGTTGATATCCTTTTGATATCATGGAAGGTTGTTTTGCAAGTAGGTCCTGTAATGCAGGCCAATGAATGTCGTTGTAGTCCTGTGTACTTGTGTACTGGACAAGCATCCATATTTTGCAGTAGTTTAATTTTGATTTTGTCTTTGCTTTTCACATATTGATTGAGGAATTGGCGTAAAGACTTGGACATTTTTTTGGGAATGTTACACATTGACGTGCATGGCCATTTGTACACTAGATGTTCTGAATCAGTTGAATGGAGGGGTAAATTTACGTTTTCAGGGCATATTTTTGTAAGGAGTACTTCTTGTTCCATTATGGTATTATTAACTTTTTCATAACCTCGACCACTGCTTTGTATGGCAATTGTATTTGTTTGCTTTTGTTTGTACGCTTCTTCATTAAAGTATGGTTCTGTGCTTGTAGTTTGACTCCATTCACCTCCACAGATATTAAAGAAGTTATTTCTGTTGACATTTAGTTTATTGAGAAGCCTTTTTTGTAATTTAGTTATTAGTTTTGTTAGTGGTTTCATTCTGTTTAACACTAAAATAACTTTCTTTTGAGAAGAATTGCACTGTCTATCAACGCTTCTAAGATTACTTTTCTACGATAGGTTTGAAGTGTTGAACCTGGTTTCTCTTTTAAAAGAACCTGTGTTGAACCTGTGTTGAACCTGGTTTCTCTCCTGTTTTCATAAGGACTTTTAAGATATACAAAGGGCCCTGCTTTATTTATCTTCACTTTTATTTTTTAACTGTGAAAGGCGGCTCTGAAAAGAGCCTTATTTTTTTTTTAATTTTTGTTCTTTTGTATTTTTTTTGGTTTTTTATACATGACACACTAGGAGAGGAGGGAAAAGGAGGGTAAAGGTGGGGGTCACCAACCACAGGGATAAGAAAGGGCGAGCTGAGAGAGGAAGATGTAGAGTGGGTTTTATTTGGGTAGTGAGCAGGTCTTCTCGTGCTCTGAGACGATAGTCTCAAAAGCACTCCGAAGTCGCTCCCCCTGCAGAGTACTGTGTCACAGTACATACATACAACTGTGACCCTCGAAAGGTAAGGGTCATCAGAATTCTGTATGGCCTGTGAGGCAGCTTGAGGAAGACGCTGTCCCACAGAGGTGTTCCTTGTGGTGACAGGATCAGAAACAGAGGATGAAGTAGAGGCAATGAACCTACTACGCTCTTCACAAGGTACAACCTGGCGAATGGCCCCAGTGTGGAATGAGTTCAGGTGTTGCTTCATGGTCCCAAAGCTATAGGCACCATACCTCCCGCGACTGAGTACCATTTTGCGCTCATTGCAGGTGACATGGTTCACACGAGCCTTAGGACCATTCCCATGAACGGTAAACAACCGCCACACCCAAGAATCACGCCGAGGGCGGGTAGTAGGGATTTCCTCTACCTCATTCTCGTCATCCTCTTCTTCCTCCTCTGTATCCTCACTCCTTTTCCCCTCTTCAGGCCTTTGGGGGGATGGTGGTGGTCGAGGGAGTGGGGGTGGTGCTGAGGCAGATGTAGCACCAGGTGGCAATAGTGGAGCCATGGATGGCATCGGCTTGGAGATGGAAATCTCAAAATCTGCAAAGTATGCAGCAAAATGCAGTGTGCTCTGTGGAATAGCCAGAAACACAATGAGAATGAGCTCTAGGGCGTGGTCTTTTATAGTGGTGCTTGTACGCGGTTCGCGGACATGCGCGCCGTCCGCAAGACAGATCGAACACCAAAAAAGGTTCAAAAAGACACAGAAACTATGTGGATTAGTTTGTGGGATTTGTGGTATGGTGAGTTTTTAATGAGAAATATTGTAGATTACTTGGAAAAGTACTTTTAAACTGTTCAGGGACACAAACAGTGTCCGCATTGAGAACACGCGATCAGCGTGGGCGCGGTCACATGATTGCTTCGTGAGCATGTTCGCTAAGGAAGCGGCCGTCCGCAGGACACCCAATGTACGGACATTGTTTTGCGCATGCATGTTGATGTTCTACGGACAGTGTTCGGGTCCTGAACTAATTAAAAGTGTGTCACACGTAAAACGAACAGCCGTTTGTTCTTAGCACAGTTTAACTTACTTGCGAACAATACGGACAGACATAGCGTCCCCAGCACACCTCCATTTACGTTTATTTACGAACAATTCAGGACACCACGAGTGTTCTTAGAACAGTTCCAACTTGCTAGCGAACACTACGAACAGGCATAGTGTTCTTAAGGACACCTCCATTTTCATTTATTTACGAACATTTCAGGACAGTACGAGTGTTCTTAGAACAGTTTCAACTTGCATGAGAACATTACGGACAGATATAGTGTCCTCAGGACACTTACATTTTCGTTTATTTACGAACATTTCCGAACAATCACGCTGTCCGTGGACACCTAAATTGGTTTTAACACAAAGAACTGAAAGTAATTACAACACAATATAAAAAAGTAACTTTATTTGACATATATAAAGAATTTATGACTGAGAAGGTGGGGCAGAAACGGAAACAAAAACAGGAGAATTAGGGATTTCAACATAATTGGGATCAGGTGAAGAAGGGAGGAAATGTCATCAAAACATTTTGGTCCATGGAGAGGGTTTGGGGTTAAATGAGTGGGATATGGTGAGGGGGGACAAGTACAGGTGGGACAATGGTATGTTGTTGGTAGTTTTAGGTGATCTTCCACAAAGTTCTTTAAATCGTTAAAATTTGCCATACGTTGGTCCATTTGTTGGTTAATGTGTTCCAGAGTGTGATCCACCGCTTCTTTTTCTGTGGTAGTGGCAATTTTTGTATGGTCTGTAAAAAAAAATGTATATGTTAAATGTATACAAAATAATATTTATTAATTGGTTTATATGGTAAAGTGTGTACCATTAGGTGCACTATCTTCTGACATTTCGTCTCGTGGGAAATACTCCTCTAGCCACTCCAGAGTACTACACATTTCTGTGAGAAAACAAAAAAGTAATATTTTTTTTAATCTAATAGAGAAAGTTTATAAATATATGAGTAAAATGAAGTGCACTTACTATTTCAGGAAAGTATGTGATGAGTAGTTTGTACGTCTGGTCTTGCTCTTAGTTGTGGAGTGTCTATGAGGTAATTATGTTGGAAGCCACTTTATCTTCTTTTGGTATATTCCATTTTAGAACATATTGGCCCTCATTACGACCCTGGCGGAGATCGTGGTGCAATATGCACCATGGAGCACGGCGGAAAGCTGCCGATACCGCCATGGGGGTTGGCGGATTTACCACCCCATGCCGACCTTGGCGGGGCGGTAAATCCCCATTCCCCATTTTACCCTTCCCCATTCCCATTTTTGCCCCATAGGGTATAATGGGAGTGGGGAAGGCGTTAATTACGCCACCGTAAAATACGGTGGCGTAATTAACAACAAGGTCCCGTAGCGCCATGGATTTCTCCGCCCGGAAAAACCAGGCGGAAAACGGCTCCATGGCGCTACGGGAACTCGTAGTAGGGCGGACGGGTCCGCCGCGAATACCGCTGGCGTAAACCCACTCCGCCAGGGTCCTAATGAGGGCCATTGTATTTAAATGAATGGTTAGTGTGTTACATATATGGGTTACATTTCTTAAGTATTACTACATATACTATGTATGTGTGCTGCTTTGTGAATTTGTTAAATGTTCCTATGTTATGATATAACAATTATCAAATTCAGTAGAAAGGGTTCAGTATGTTCCATATTGCATGTAGATAAAGTCAAAGTTATTATTGTTAAGTTTTGCTACTAAAAAACTATGAAATTCAGTAAAACAACTTTGTTAAAGGGACATTATGGTTAAGTTGTGCTACTGAAAACCTATGAAATTCAGTAAAAAATCTTTGTTAAAGATTTGTGATGTCATCTTTGATGTCCTGGGTGTTAGTCTTAGCAGTGCACAGTGGTGGCGTGAGTTATGGTTGCTTAGCTTACCATAACTGGCGAATTTCAGGGGGTTTTCGGTATTACTTGGAACCATAACGTCCCTTTAACAAAGTTTTTTTACTGAATCTGATAGGTTTTTAGTAGTGCAACTTAACCATAACGTCCCTGAATATATATACATATATATATATATATCTGCTTCCATTTGCCCCATCAATGTATTGAATATGCATTGCGTATATCCAACCAAATTGTAAATATGTAATATGTTTCTATGATGTATGTAACTATCTGTATTCTCCAACTAAGCTTCAAGTATCCGTGTAACTGCTGCGCCCAGCTACCTAAGGGTTTGGTGCGCATTACCAAACAAACAAATGAACAAACAAACCTACCTACCCACAGAGAAGACAACTCTTTGGATCTCTTATACATTTCCACCTCTCTCTAAGCCACTAATACTACTGTCACACCATCACTATATGATCACTAATTGTCTCCACCACCATCTCTTTTCCACCCTCTGAACTCTCCTCATTACTTGCCTCACATATTACTAACCAGAAATGTAAACCTTCTGCCATTCCTTCCTTTCGCTCTGGACTATAGTTCACACTCTCCTTCACACCTGATGACTCTTCCACCAACACTGCCTTCTTTAGTTTCCAATCCCTACTATATGACTCATTCGCTCACTCACTTCCCACAGCTAACCTTCACCCCTAAGTCTCAGAATCCTTAACCATGGGTGACCCCATTCATACAATCTCTCTGCACAGACATGCGTCTGCTGCTGCTCGAACAGAGGCTTACCCACTATCATGATTACCGGCAACTCTACATCTTTGGCCTGAGCTCTCTCAAATCCTCATTTGATAGGACGAAAAGGGAATTCTACCTTTTATATACAGTCTGGCTACAGGGCACCCTAAACTCACTCCACACTCCTCTAAAACCTATCAACCCCACCCTCATATATAATTAACTAGCTGACTACTTCTCTGCAAAAACCTTCCCAAAATTAGAGACTCCCCTGACTTTTCTCACACTTCCTCCTCCTAAATACTACACTCCGCCCACTCTACCATCATCCTCTGCATCTATCTCCCACTTTAGTCGCAGTAATACTGAAGATGTTACATCTCTCCTCTTGAAGGCTAACCCCTCTTGTACCCCATCAGTTCCTCTTCCTCCTCGGCTAGTCAAGCCGATTGCCCCCTTAGTTGCCTCTCACCTCACTGAACTCTTCAACCTGTCTTTCAACTCTCCTTGCTTTCACATTATTTTAAAAACATCAATGGACATCCGTCTCCTGAAAAAGATAGGTGCTGAGACGAACCTACTGACTATCTTTTGCCTTGTGTCTCTCATTCTTCACTACTCTGTGCTCGAAAGGGTTGTGTTCAACCATCGTACCAATTTTTGAGACATCTACAACCTCTGAGACCCCAATTCTTCATGTACAACACCCATATCGTCTTCTCTTTTCCTGAATTCTCCTCTGATCTCTTTGCCATTAAATATTGGATGGCTTCAAACTATCTGATGTTAAACTCTAACAAAACAGAGGTGCTCTTCTTCCCTGCCAAATGCTCTCTCTCATCTCTTCCTTTGCCTAGCCAGTTCCCACCTAACACTCTCCCCTACTCTTCTTCAGCTAAAAACCTCAGCATCATCTATGACCCTTCTCACACTTTCTCTTCTTTCATCTCCAATTCTTAATACACGTATACTTTTTCATATTTATAAGTCTAGAGAAATCAGGCAGCCTTTTCCTACTATAACTACCAATAATCAAAATCTACAATTATGGGCGGCATTGATGAATGCTAGATAAGCCAAAACAAATTACAGTTGCTCTTAAAGATTGTATTTTTTCAGCAAAATTAGATCTGTGCACGTAACTGAAACATGGTTTACAGCCAGTTCTACTGCACATGTCGTTTTGTCTATTTGCTTGTTCCCGGAGGCACCAGAAAGTGGGGTTGGGGGATTGCCATAATTTCTAAATTATCTTGAGTGTTGTCTAATTTTCAATCCTTGAATTAGGATGATTTATCCCAAAACACTTCTTGCACTGTCTCCCTTTCATCTAATGATCCCTTCCATTTAGTTCTCTGCTACAAATCACCTGGACCTACTAATTCCTTTTTAGATAACTTTGAGCTCTTTCTTAGCACAGAAGCGATTTTAATATTCGTAACAACATTCCTGACATCCATATGGTATGAACCTTACTGATATTCTTCAGGCCCATGATCTTTTGTTACTTAGAGTTTCTGCCTCCCGTAACCTTGGCCCTTGTTTGGACCTACTTTTGTTTAGAGGCAACACGTTATCTCATTAGGAAACAAAATGTCTTAACCCCATTACAGGCCTTCAAATAACATCTGGATTGACTCCCTTCTAATTTGATTTTAATTGTAATGACTGCACCTGACCAACATGTCACTGTTACAGAAATCATGTGAAATGATGACACCATTAAAAACTAGTTAAAAAAAACAGGAACAAAATCAACTCATGGCATTCTGATTTCTTAAAGAACTTGAAAATAGACTATCATAAGAAGGAGAAGATCTGGCTAAAATCCAGAAACATTAAACATCATCAGCTACTAAAGCAGCCTGACTAGTCACAATAAAGGAATTATTTCAGCTAAATCTCAGTTCCTTCAAAATCAGATTGACCACATTGACCAAAATCAGATTGACCTCTTGAAAAACAGATCAAAAGAACGTGTTGCCATCTTCAAAAATGGTTCTGCCCCTGCGTGTATTTCACTCAGTCCTATGCCATTACTGAAATTGGTGACTGATTTTAATGATTTATTCTGACAAAAATCAACTCTATATGACAGTACATTGATTCTCAATGTATGACTCATACTTCACGATTAGACAGTTAAGTGGTATCCTCTACCTCACCAATGTTTCTAAAATGTACATTTACTCCAGTCCGTGTAGAAGTAATTGAGACATTGATTTCAAAACTAAAAAGTACATATCATAATTATGACCCAATACAAGCATGCCTTGCCAATCAACAATCTTGTGTTTTAAGGGAATTTTTGCTGCCTGTGTTAACGCATCGTTCAAGGCCTGAGTGCCCTTAGATCTGAAAATATCTTATCTGACCCCACTACTTAAAAGATCCTCTCTTGACCACAACATTATCGACCTATTGCTGGCCTGCTGTGGCCAGCTAAAATTCCGGGATAAGTAGTGACAACACCACATCAGAATTTTTGAGAAGAAAAATTGAATTCTGGATACCTATCAATCTGGCTTTGGGCCTATCCAGGGCACTGAGTCTGCCTTAGCGGTGAGCTGGGATGATATTCTCCGGGCCACTGACAAAGACGAAATAAACATGCCATTCATGCTTGATTTGTCTGCGACGTTTGATACAGTCAACTTTGACACTATTATCTCTAGGTTGACAAAGGTTGTCCGGATATCTGTGGATTCGTTAAATTGGTTCTCCTCCTTCTTGTCAAATCAGACTCAATGAGTCAAGGTGGGAACCTGCTACTCCAATTCTCTACCGGTTCTTTGCAGTGTACCAAAGAGGTCATCTCTTTCTCCCACCTTGCTCAATATTTATATCCGCCCACTGTTAAATATCTTTTGTGAGTTTTATCCATGCTATCACTCTTATGTCGAAGAAACACAAATTTACATTAGGCTCAGTAATCCTGCAGAAATCATTAATTGGGTGCTAGCTCACATGCAAACAACAAAAACAGTGGATGCTTGAAAATAAGCTCCAGCTTAATCCTTCTAAGATTGAGGTCATTGTGTTCGGCCCAAAAATTCAGTTAAATAATTTTCAATCTGTGACTTTCTCCCCTGCCCTGCCCTGTTTGACGTTCTTACCAGCTTTTCTACTAAGGTTGAAAACATAGGTTGTATTTGGCATGCAAACCTAAGCTACAACTTAGTGAAATGATTAAATCCATCTATTACCAACTCAGACTGTTGAGACCAGTTTTGCCTCTTATTGCAGAATCAGACAATTCTGCAGTTACAGGGATCCTGGTCAATTCTAGGTTGGATTATTGCAAGGCCATATTATTGGGCATTTCAACTGGTCAGATTCATTGACTCCAGTTTGCTCGGAACGTTGCAATTAGACTTCTCCACAATCTTCCTAGATCTGCTGCTATTTCTCTGTATCGCAGGAACCTTCACTGGCTGCCTGTCCAGCAGAGGATACTCTTTAAGATCCTCTGTCTGGTTTTTAAGTGTATTCATGGCACTGCCCCTAGCTATCTGCCTTCTAAAATCTCTCTCCATAGTCCAATTCACTCCTTTCAATTGAGTAGCCAAAATCTATTATCCGTTCCTTTTTCTCATTTTGTGCACTGTGGAGATAGAATTTCCTGCATACCAAACTTCGAAAGACCGAATCTCTGCCTCTGTTTCGGAAAAAGCTCAAAACATATTTGTTTCATTAACTTTCCTTACCTGATTGTTACATTTCCTATTCCTGCGAGTTTGAACTTTACATATGCGTCTGGATGCAGCCTCTGCATGGTTCCTGATTAATTTCTGCACTATAATGTAAAAATAAGAAAGAAAAATCAAGCATCTCTTAGCCATTCGTGTTCTCTATAAACTGGAGTTCCAGCCCCCTCTTTGGTCTCCCCAAATAAATTACTTTGCTACCAGTACTATCTTTAAACTCCCACATTTCACACCTACTTCCTCGTACGTCAGGTTGGATGGCTGACAATGCTAAAAATGCCCAGATTTAAATGTCTTTTCCTGGTTCTCCTGTTTTCCAAATATATCACAGTAAGGCACCACTGTATCTATCCTCCTCTATCCACCTCTACAAGCCTTCTCGTAATCTCTACTCTGCCTCCTCGACTACCCTTGCGGCTCCTCGCCCTACCTGTACTTCCTCTCACATCAGCTCCTTCTCTCTTCTGGCTCCACTTGCATGGAATTCTCTTACCCTGGACAACCTATAAACTATCCACATGGATTTGTTCAAAACCAAATTAATGCCTACCCCCTCACCTCTGAGTTACCCTCTTAACCTTCCTCTCAATTCCTTCTAGCTAAAATGTTTCCCTCCTTTCTAACCTACCTCTGTCCCTCACTTTCTCTGCCTCCACTATAGCCCTTCATCCATCTGTAGTGCGTGTGCGAAATGAGCCAGAAAACATGGTGCCGATGTGCATCCATTTACCGCAATGAAATAGCAATAAAAGCTGACATTTTCGCGGGCTCAGCAAGTAAACATGCATTTCTGCAGCAAAGACAAGGTCACATTTTTATGTCAGATGACCAAGCCAAGGTGAATAGTTGTTGTATTGTCCACTGAAGGACAATCCAGAAAGGGAGTCAGAATGCTTTGTAGGTGCAGGGATAACGGGTAATGGGACCAAAAGCAAGGAGAGAAGATGGGTTTTTTCTGCTTCTAGCTGGAATATTCCACTTTTTTTGCACCTCATGCTTATTGTCTGCTCTTGGGCTAAGGGCAGCATGGTAACCCATGAGGGGCGGGGAACGAATGGAGCCCCATAAAGAGAAGAGGTTTTCCTCTTGGGAAAGCATTTAGAATTTGGACCCCGGGTGAAGCAGTCGCGCTTAAAGGGAGGACGCTCTGCTACAGATCCCGTTAGGACGAGCAATCACTTTGCCTACCTGCTGTGGGACTAAGCAGTGTCTTAGTGGACGAGATGAAGATGTCTTCTGCAACGATACTAACGGGTGATGAGTTTTTTCTTTGTCTATGTATAATTGATTATGGGCCTCATTACGACCCAGGCGGTCCGGAAATAATGGTGGCGGTAAACCCGCCGCCACCGTTGTTTCCTGACCGCCTGAGTCCGACCCCTGCAGGCGGGAGGTGATGTTCCCGCCAGGTCTGACCTGGCGGGTTTAACACCTCCCGTATGCAGGCGGACGAGGAAACACCGGCAGCATTACGAGATGCTGCCAGTGTTTCCATGATCCCCATTTCCATCGAGTCCCATAGGACTCAATGGGAATGGGGATTTACACCATTCCGCCTCTGTGATTCCTGGAAAACCGGGGTTGTAATGCCCCGGTAATTCCGGGAATCACGGAGGCGGAATGGTAATACTAGTCCGGCGTTAACCAGGCGGTTTTACCGCCTCAGTTAACGCCGGACACGTAATGAGGCCCTATATCTTTATTTTTTCTTTCTGTATGTTATGAATGAATACAGGCCTATAACGCACCATTTTATATTACTTTACTTTTCTTTAGTTTAATTGATTTGTATAGCGCGGCCATAGACGCGAAGGCGTGAGGGCGCTACAAGACAAATAACAATTACACAGAATCAGCAAAGAGGTTGCACGTAGTTAAACAGAAAGAGGAAAAATAGGATATTTTCACTGACATATAGCAACTAATTAGTTAAAAAGATGAGTCTTCAGCTTCCTTTGAAAGATCTCAAGCGACTCAATGGACCTCAACTTGAGGGGAAGGGCATTCCAGATGATTTCTAAGCTCTTATATTAATTTTGGTGGTAAAAAATTGTTGTAAATAATCTGGCATTTTGCCCTGTAGCGATTTATATATAATAGTCAGGGTTCTGAACCAGATTCTAGACTCCACTGGCAACCAGTGTAGGGCCCGTCTAGCTGATGTAATATGGTCTCTACGCTTGAATTTCATGACTAACGCGCTATTTTGACACATTTGAAGTTTATTAAGGCTAGTTTTGTCCAATCCTAGTAGCAGACTTGAGCAATAGTCAATTTTGGAGCCTATTATAGCTCTAGCAATAGTCTCTGTGTTTTCTTGAGATATAAAAGGTCTTAAGTGAGCTAGTAGTTTTATATAATAGGCACATGAAGAGACTAGGCTGCTCACATGTTGCTTCATCGATAGTCTCTGGTCAAACGTAACACCGAGCGTTTTCACTTTTTTTAGCGGAATGATGGTTTCGTCTCCCATCTGAAAACTACCATAACCAGGACCAAGTCTTTTTAATATCTGTGAGGAGCCGATAACAAGAAGTTCCTTTTTAGATTTATTTAGTGCTTGCTTATTTATGACCATCCAAGATTCGATGATGGCAAAGACTTTTAGAACGGCCAATTGATCCACATCATGTGAACCAGATAATGGGATGACACATTGCGTGTCATCCGCATAATTCGTGAATATAATGTTCTCATGATCTAACATGGCAAATAATGGAGCCGTAAAGATGTTATAGAAACATGGGGAGGTACAGGCTCCTTGTGGGACACCACAAGCAGTCGTAATAGGCTCAGACTCTGCCGTACCACAAACCACCCTGCTGTCTCAATTATTGAGAAAAGAGGAGACCCAATCAATTGCATTAGGTGAGAAGTTAGCAACCTCAAACAACCTGGTGGACTTGATTTCATGATCCACCAGGTCGAATGTCGCAGAAAGATCCAGCAGCATAAGTAAAGAGGCCTCATTGTGATCCATGCGGGTTAATAACTTAGCTTTAAGTTCTAGAAAAGCGGTTTCAGTACCATAACCAAGACGAAAGCCAGACTGATGCTCATTAAGGATAGGATATTTGTTAAGATGTTCAGATATCTGGATATAGGCCACACGATCAAGGATCTTGAGCAAGAAGGCAGCATTGGTAATAGGCCTATAGTTATTAGGAAGATACATAGACCAGGCTTCTTTAAAATTGGCATACCCATGCTTTCTTAAGATCTTGAGGTACCGAGCCTGACAATAAAGAGGCATTGATGGTCTAGTTGGTCCTCTTTCCCTCCATTCACCGAGGCAGAGGTCTTGACAGCCATTTTGAAGATTAAATCATCATCTCCAGAGGACCCCATCCCAGCCTCTATTATGAAGGTTATTGCTCCTGATATTCTGACTGAGATCACACTGGCAATAAACAACTCTTGTCAGTCAGGATTTGTTCCCCCAGAACTGAAATCTGCTAGGGTTATTGCCCTCCTTAAAAAGCCTTCTCTTGACCCCACTATCCTGGCCAATTTCCGCCCTATTTCTCTACTTCCGTTTCTGTCCAAACTGCTGGAATCACTGGTCGCACCGCTTCTGTCCTCTTTTTTGGAATCTTCCAAAATATTTAATCATGCCCAGGTGGGTTTTAGGCCTGGGAGAGGTACGGAAAGTGTCCTGGTCTCGGTGCAGGACGAAATGTCCAGACTTGTCGATGCTGGCGGAGTTGGGGCCCTGATCCTGCTAGATCTCTCCGCCGCATTCGACATGTTAGACCACTCCATCCTTCTCTCTCGTCTCTCACAGATTGGGATATCCGTTGCTGTTCTTGCCTGGTTTACTTTGTTTCTTTCGGATCGCACTCAGACCCTTGCTATGCCACCGTTTCTCTCCCCCTCTTGCTTTCTCACTTGTGGTGTCCCTCAGGGATCCTCGCTATCGCCAATTCTGTTTAACATCTACATCTAGGCCCTGATTTGTCTCATCCGCTCCTATGGGTTAAACTGCTACTCATATGCAGATGATACCCAAATCCTGAACCGTCTGGACCAGGATCAATCAGAGACCTCTGTATGCCTCCACGACTGCCTTAGGGCAGTCGGGATCTGGATGGACCAGAATCGGCTAAAGTTAAACGGTGATAAAACAGAGGTACTGTTGGTAGGCTGCCCCCCCAACCCCTCCCTGTGGACCCCTGCTTTCTGGCCCGCTGCCTTGGGCCCGCTACCCAACCCAGTTAGCAAAGTCGAGAATTTAGGAGTTATCCTCTACGCTTCTTTGTCAATGTCTAACCAGGTTGCGGCCGTGTGCCAGTCCACCCACCACCAGATCAGAATCCTTAAGAGGGTTATGCCCTTGATCCCGGTAGCCCTCCGCCCCCCTGTGGTAGCCGCGTTAGTCCTCACACGATGGGACTATTGCAATTCGCTCTATCTGTCTCAACCTATCGGCCTCATCCATCGCCTTCAGCGTATGCAGAACCTGGCTGCTAGGCTGGCTACTGGCTCCCCTTATGGTGCCCACATTACACCACTGCTTTGCCAACTGCACTGGCTCCCAGTGAACCAACAAATTCAGTTTAAATCTCTGTGTATTGTTCACCGGGCTATTCACGGTGAGGGTGCTGAATTTCTGCAGCTTAAATTCACCCGATATTGTCCGGACCGGAACCTCCGGTCTGCTACTTCTAACCTGCTCACTGTCCCCAGGTTTAAACGGGCAAGTCTCGGTGGTAGAGCCTTGTCTGTTGCCGCAACCATACTTTGGAACAGCCTCCCTGAACCTCTTAGGGCCACTGTTAACCATCTCGGATTCAGAAGAGCGTTGAAAACCAACCTGTTCTAAGCCTGACCACTCCACTGGTCTTCTCCGACTGGGTAGCTTCCCTTCCAGCGCCATGATGCCTTTGAGCGAAAGCGCGCTTTACAAATGCTAATAACATAACATAACATAACATTGATGAATTTACAAATTGCCGTAATAATAGTCGGGGAACAGGTTTTAATCATCATAGTGGTGAGAATGTCATCTTTGCATTTTGTGGCTTTAAGTTGTTTAATGATGACTTCTAAGTCAGCTTCATTAATAGAAACAAAGTCAAAAACTGGAATAGCAGGAGATCTTTTATAGGTCCACTCCTCTGGCTTAAGTTCGTTATCTTTTAGTATGTTACTTTTTTTTCAATATTTTCTTTAATAGTGTTTAATTTATCGTGCATAGCATGTTGCATTACATTACAGTAAGTAACGTTGTCCTTGATGGTTCTCTCAATGGTACTATGATTAGTGCTTTCTAGCTCTTTTAGAAAACGAAAGAGTTCTTTAAAGTTTTGTTGAGTGCTTTCTATTCTATTATTTAAAAAGTTTCTTTTAGCATCAATGATGGCTTTTTATAAGAAGTAGCAGCTGATTTATAATTCTTAAGAAGCATGGGTGTACTCTTGTTTCTCCACGCATGATAGGATTTTAGTGTTAAAGATTTCAAAGATTTTAATTCTGGGGTGAACCAGGCATTACATTTAATTTCAGATTTTAATTTCAGATTTTACTGCTTTGTTTTTGATAGGAGCTATGATGTTAGCAACTCTTTCCAAATTCATAGAGATCGAGTTGGATAATTCCTCAGGGGTGTTTGCACTAAAAAGGTTCAATGAATTATTGAGTAAAGGTTCAATTTTTGGTGATGTTTTTCAGGTTACGATGTGGTGGTATTACATTGTGTTGGTGCTTCTAAATTTCTATATATTATAACTATAACCAATATTTTATGTGTAGTTCTTTGCCTATCTGAGTCCAATAACTGATTTTGCAAGGGTCTGGAGAGCGTAGGTACGAGGTCTCCCCACGTGGCCAAGATAAAGCAAAACACCATCATGGTCACATCCCTAAAACAGCTGGCCATACCACCTACCTGGTCTTAAAAATGTCTAATGTTGATTTTCCTTTATCTATGTATGCCCACTGTGGGGGGTCAGAAATGAGAGACGGGCACAAAGTGGTGTGTTTTTAACATCAGACATCTTTATTAAAAGAAAAGGGTTGGATAAAGGCCACTCTGTCCCTATCCTAAAGGAGTTTTCCTGCCTATTAAACTAATAATAAGGATCAGTCTGTGCCTTGTCGTCAACATTATATAAACTGACCTTGTGTCTAAAACCCTCACACTAAAAATGAACAACTAAGAAGTGTAATGAAAAAGTGTCTCTGGCTTATGTTTAACCAAAATGTTCAAAGGTGAAACAAATAAATAAACTAAACAAAAATGGGTTCTCCAAAAGAGAAGTCCTAGGATCCAGAGGGTAGTTCCCTTCCCCCTCCCCTGAATTACTTCAGGAAGGATGGCAAAAACCTATTTTCCCAAATAATGTTTCCTTAAGGAGGGCAAGAAGGTGTTTTCCAAGTAACAGTTTCACAAAGCTAGGAACAGTTTTTTTCTTTTAAGCAACTGTTCTTTTGAGGATGGTACCATTTCTTTTCTATACAACCTCTTCACAGATAATACAGTGTCTCTTTTATACAACTGCTTCACAGATGGCAAAGTGTCTCTTTTACACTACTGGTTCAAGGATGATTTCCTGGCATATCCCTTACCTGGAATTCTTCAATAGTTTCCGCAGATCCCCTGGTATACTCTCCTGCCAGGTATCCCCTTCTAGGTTCTTTAGATCCCCTTGTGTACTCTCATATATAAAAATGTGTCCAAGTTCTGTTTCTTAATTTCTTTATCAGTACTTATTTGCTCCACCTTTCCCCGTATGAAGTTCTCATATATGGAGACCGGCCAACCAGCCTAGTGACGATAAGAGGCAGTAGGTGTGAAGTGAGGGAGTACAATGACAGTCCTGGTTGTGAAGTTAATGATCTTGTCTAGACGACAGAAAGCATAGTTGTAGAGACCAAAGAGGATGCTGGCAGAGTAGTCCAGTTTAGAGTGGTTAAGAGATGCTTGGTGGTGTTGCAAGGGAGGAGGTTCCTGATTTTCTAATATTGAGGAGGTTGAAGTGAGCTGCCATTTGAATTTTGGAGATGAAAGTAGAGAAGTTGTGAGAAGGGCCATAGATGACACCAAGGTATGCAGCTGAAGAGGAGTAGGGGAGAGTGTCAAGTGGGAACTGTATAGGCAGGGGAACAGATGAGAATTAGTATTTTGCAGAGAATAACACATCTGTTTTGGTAGAGTATAACATTAGAGATTGCGCAGTCATCCAATATTTAATGGCAGAGAGACAGGTGGAGAGTTCAGGAAAAGAGAAGAAGGTTTTGGTGCTGTCTGCAAAGAGTTGGTACGAGTACCTAAAGGAGATTATAAGTGCCTTAAGAACAGAGGTGTAGAGTGCAAAGAGGTGAGGACCCAGGACAGAGTGAAGTGGAACACGGCCAGTTAGAGGAGTGAATTGAGAGGTGTTATTGTTTCAGTCGACAGATAATTTGCAAGGTGCAAGGGAGGATTCAATACAGGTAAGGTCTTCATCATGAATCCTATGAAGAGAGAGAATATGAAGGCGATCAGAGTGATCGACATTGTCAAAGACAGCAGACAGGTCAAGGAGAATTAGGGAAGAGGATAGGTTAGAGTGTTTAGCAGAAGCAATGAAATTGGAGACATTAATGAAAGCAATTTCCGTGGAGTGACAAGAGTGGAAACTTGCTTGTAGGATGTCTACGAAATTAGTAAAATGATTGAACACAACCCTTTCAAGCACTTTAGAGTAGTGCGGAAGGAGAGACACAGGGTGAAAGTTAGCTGGTTGGTTCGGGTCAGCCCCTTGTTTTCTTAGGAGAGGGATGACCATGGACATTTTGAAAACATAGAGAAATCAAGCAGAGTAGAAGGACAGGTTGAAGAGTTCAGCAAGGTGAGAGACCACTAAAGGGCAATAGGCTTGACTAGCTGATGAGCAAGAGGGTCTTATGGGGCACAAGAGGGGTTAGCCGTCATCAGTATAGGTGTGACTAGAGTGGGAGATAGAAATATAACAGAAGGGGTCCTGCCAGAGAAACACGTATCCATTATTATTTTGTTATTCATCTGGATCTGTTTCTTGTGCATAAGTCAATCCTATATCATGGAGGAATTATAGCTCAGGTTACACCTTTAACATTATGGTTCAATCAAATGTGTATTCAATGTTTATTTGCAGTGAGACATATTTTATATTAGCAAATTAACAGAATAGCATCATTATATATCAATCACTCAGTAGTGATAAGTGATTGATAGGACAACAGGACAACAGGTGACCAACAATAGACCCTAACTTTTAATTACAGCATATCTCAAATAAAGTGTTCTAAAAAACAGTGCCATTTGTTTGCGAGATTCATCCAAGGTCAAAAGTGGGAGATAGAGGCAGAGGAGGATGTTAAAGTAGGCAGAGTGTAGAATGTGTGTAGAAGGAGGGAGTGTGAGGAAGGTCAGGAGAGAGCCTCTAATTTTGGAAATGTTTGCAACAAATTATTCAGCTAGGTTATTAGCCATGAGAGTGGAGTTGATAGTCCTAAGCTTAGGAGGCGTGAGGAATGACTTTTGGGTGCACTGTAGCCGGCGAGGGTGAGAGTCAATGAGGGTGAGGTAGAATTCCCTTTTCACTCTATCAAGAGAGGACTTGAGAGAGTTCAGGGCAGAGAGGAAGAATTGAAGGTCCTCATGCAAGTGGGTATGCCTAAATTTGTGAAGCAGCCAATAAATGTCTCTGCGTAGAACGTGTATGAATAGAGTGATCCATGGTTGAGGATGCTGAGGTTTAGAAGTGAAAGTTAGCAGTGAGAAGTTAGAAGTTAGAATAGAATTAGTCATATAGTATGGATTGGAAGTTGGAGAAGGCAGTGTAAATGGAGGAGGCACTAAGTGTGATATAGCAGAGTGAGAACTATAAATCAGATAGAAAAGTTAGAATGAGAGAAGGTTTTCATTTCCTTTTAGTAATATGTGAGGCAAGTGGTGAGGAGAGATCCGAGGGTGAAAAGGTGATGGATCAGTTAGGGATGGTATGACAGTAGTATTAGTGGCTGACAGAAAGTTGGAGATGAATAAGAGATCTAAAGAGTTAACCTTGGTGTAGGTTGGTAGGTTAGGGATAGAGTGGAGAGCATGGTCTTTAAGAAAATGCTGAAGTTCAGATTTCTGGAAGTGGTTGAAGAGGGAAGGGTAAAGTCACCTAAGAGAATGAGGTGATGTTAAGTGGAAAGAAAATCAAGGATTTGCCCAATTTCATCAAATAATGGTTGAGTGGGACAGGAGGGCAATAATAGTAGAGGTTGTGAATTCAAAATAAGTAGGAGAGAGTGTGGCATTGGTGATTTGTGATGTATTGAGGCAGGAAGAGAGTATGTGTCTGACGCCTCCACCTCTGACAGTCAGACAAGGAGAGTGAATGAATGATAGTTTGGAGTCATGTGGGACTGTCAGGGTAGCAGTGTCAGATGGAGAAATCCAGGTGTCAGTGATAGCAAGGAGATCAAGGGGAGGAGAGCTGACATGAAAGTAGTCAGTGATAAAGGAAACTGTTTTGCAAATACTGAGTGCAATGTTCAGTTGATACAGAAAGGAAGAGTAGAGGTGTTGAGTCTCAGATGAAGAAAGGTGGGGTGGATAGGTGTTAGGGATGGCATGGTTTGCTCATAGGCTTTGTTGGAGGTAGGTGAAAAAGAGATGGAGTAGTGGGATTTTCGAGACATGAGTTTCATAAACTAAGTAGGATAGGAGGAAGTTGTAGCGTGATTGCAGAAAGCACAGGGAGAGGTGAGTAGGAGTAGATAGGGAAGGTGTTGTAACAAAAAAGAAGCACACACCAGATATACAAGAATAAAAGATGTTAAAACATGCTAATATTCATTTTAAAGTCATAGCCATGAAGGACTTAATTTGAAATGACATAATGTTGTTATCACATTGAAGGTAATATTGAATGGTGTGTTTGGTCAGTTTCATTGCAGTGTTATATCTAGACTGATAAGCATATATTTGTTCTCCTTCTATAATGGCATAGTTGGCATTGAAGGTGGCCTAGAGTGTTTGCCAGTATTTATGATTAATTTATATATTTCCCTCCATCAATGTTTGGTTGTTTCATTCTGTCATAAGTGGCATGGTTATGGCCAGATATCGGTGTCATATTTCCTGGCAGGATTTCCAAGCTATGAATGATTGATAACTTTCAAACATGCAGACCCATGACTGTTGTTGTGTATGAAACCTTGCATAAAGACTGTGGTCAAGCACTGTAACCTCAACTGACCCTGATTACCTAGACTGATTATCATTGCTTCTCCCAACTAATTAATGTCACAACATGCTAGTAGACAGTCGAATGTGTATTGTGTTACTACAAATGTCAGGGAAGTAATGATAAACACAAGGTAACTTTGGTGGAAATGGCTCTTTACTGTCAAGTGTGTCTTTCCGACTGTAGTAACAAGTATTGCAAAATAACTGCAACATCGCCAAAGACTTTCACAATGAAATCATTCCTCATGCTAGTCATTGTACATATGATCAGATTTATAGAGGATATAAGAACATTGTAGAGGCATAAAAACAAGTATTACATTCCTTATTTATTCACATTATCAAGTAAACAATTCAAGAAACATTTCTGAAAACATCAAATTCCTGGGACTCAATCCGCAGAATCATCCAAAAGAGGGAGGCAGAAAAAGGGAAGCAATATGGATAATCTGGCCTCACTAAATATTGACCTTGAGCAATATGTGTTCCTATCATTATGATTTGTAGCATTCCTGGAAAAAGGGGAGATCATCTTCACATTGATTATTACTGGAGAAGTAATCAATTGCAATTGTGTTTAATTGTAATACTGTGCGCAATGTATGTAATAAGGTGGTTGTGTGCGCTTTTAATGTCTCATTCCTTTTCTTGGACATCCAGCTCTAATAAACAGGTTTATTAGCCATGTTCCCTTCGCTTTAGACAATCAGAAAGTGTGAAATCAAGCCTCTACCCAAAAGAAACCTGAATCCCATGGTTCTACTTTATGCTTCTCGCTGTTCTTTTTAGATCAGTAGCCAATCAGCAATCTTTGAACACAGACCCTAACCACCTGTAAGATTCTCCATTCCAACCTCCCCTTATTGCCCAACTTGGGCCCAGCTTGGGTCCTGCATTCGGATGTAGTACTTGAAGTGCACATAGTGAGATGTTTACATTTGTTGTCCTCTAGTATGAAGGACCTTCACACTTTAGACTTTATTGCTAAAGGAAGAAGAATGTTTCTCCTGCACTCTTCTGGCCATTAACCTGCTGGTGGAAGTAGTGGTGTTGGTGCTGTAGTGGCCACACAATGGGCCTCATTATGAGCATGACAGTAGCTCGCCACCGAAACCGCCTCCCGCGAATGGGCAATAACCGGCCCATTACAAGATGAGTGGGCCGGTAATTGGCCATTCGCGGGAAGCGGTAATGCCAGGCTCCCGATCCCCATTATGCCCATAGGGCAAAATGGGGATGGGGAGCATAGTTGCACTGGCACCATTGATAACAGTTCCTGTGCAATCACGAGTTCTGCTTGCGGGTGCCGCACAGCCCGCCAGGTAAGGCCTCGTAATGTGGCGGCCCGGTATGAATGGTGCTATTGCCTTACCGGCACCGTTCATACCGTGGCCGCCACTGTTATAATGAGGCCCAATGATATTGTTCACTTTCAGATTGGACAAGCTGCCTTTGAAATATCCTGCTGTGGAGGAGTTGTGGGTGAGTTGCAGCAGTCTTTGCGGTCCTGCTACAATCTACAGAATTTTATTTGGTGTTCAATGCTCTACTGCCTCTGTCTGAGTAGACTTGCCTCTCACCAGCCTGAAAATATAAAAGCTGGAACCTAGTGCATTAGCGTGTGTGTTGTGGAGGAGTGGTGGGTGAGTTGTAGCAGTCTTTGCAGTCATTGCGGCCAGTGCTACATAAGGTAAAATTTCTATTGTTCAGTTGATGTAAACCTTTGCCATTGTGTTTTACAAACATACTTTACACATAAACAGGAACAAAATTGCCACATCTGGACTTGCAAAATGCTACAAAGCCCTGTTTACCCGCCTGTCAGCACTGCAAAATCGGTCGGGTCGCTTATCGGCAGTACTACATTGAGGGAAACCTCTGTCCATAGGACCGATAAGAGCGAGTAATCCCCTGGCTGCCAAGACACTTTGTTCCTTCCCAAGCACAAATGCCTCTCTTGCTACCACTAACTCTGCTAAAAGCATGAACACTCCTGAATGTGCTAAAATCAATGGCTTTTTCACTGTTGCCACCAAAAAGAACCTTATTACTCCAGTACAGATGTTATGTTACGAGGCAGTCACCCACGGCATATATTGATATAGACAATAATAATTTGCTGCTGATCCTCTGCATACATTTACAATGTGACACTGAGCCTGGCAGTAAATGAGACTCCAAACATTTTTTTTGTACATTCTTTTATTTTTATGTGAGTTAGCTGAAATAAATCAACCTTTCAAAATGTATACATACAATATTTCAAATATAGAACAAAATAAAATCAAATCAAGCATCATTCATCTACATCAAGCAGTTGCTATTTGATCCATGCTCGAGCCATCTGTATAAAAAGAAGAATTAAACATTTCACAGTGATAATAAATTTTAAATATCAATGTATCAAGACTTCTAATTTCAAGTTTGTCAAAAAATGAATGGTTGCAATGTGTATCGACATGTGTGAAGAGGATAAAATCAAAGACCAACCTTGTTCAGCTTCCAACCATCCTAAGTATTTGCAATGGCGTGTAAAGTGTGTCTCTCTGATGCTCCTCAGGACTACACATTCCGTCACCAGATGGATCAAGGATTCCCGTATCTCACATTTCAAACAAAAGCAACAATAGTTGTGCTGAGGCATGAGCATCTTTCGTTTGACTTGAACATCTTTTGTAAGCCACAAATTAAGACGCAAGCGCAAAATCCTAGTGTGATATTTCCCAGAGGGTGCTTTCACTAGATATGGTGGAAGAGTACGCAATTTTTTTGGAGGGAATCTACAACAATCACCATCTCTGTAATGAAGGCATAGTTCTCTTGTCCTGATCCAGTCTGCCTCACATACTTTGGCTTTAGCTTTGTCAGGATTGGTGATTATCACGTTGATAGACACATCTGCCTCAACCATCACTTGATAAACTTTACTCTACCAGGCAGTCACAAAGGCATGAGTCATAGAGAATACATGGTTGGCCAATATTTTTAAGATGACAGCCAGCTCTGTGGACATAAGACACTTTCTGAACAATGCACATAAGCACCAATGATAGAGGGAAACTAGCCCCAGCTCATATCTAACCCAGGTGCCTGGAATACATTGTGGTATATGCAAAATGTGCTTTCAAAATGTGGCCTCCCATTTGTCAAATTGAAAACGTGCGTCGATTGGTAGTGTTTTGAGACCGTATATAAGGCATGGGACTGCCTTCAAATTCCAAAAGTGCCATGCCGGTTTAATAGAGAATTTGCCATATCTATACATGATCATTTTCTCCAGGGACCTAGCTGTGGCTAGTTTGGATTCCACACGCTCTATTTGGCCTTTTGCATACATGCTTCCTTCAAAAGGCATACCAAGATAGGTGTACTGTGAGACTAGCATCAAAGGAATCTGATTAATGGTCCAGGCAAATGTTGAATGACCAGATCTTTTTGGTGAATACGTGACTATCTGAGATTTTTGCGTGTTTATTCTTAGTTCGTAGTGTTGTATATACACATTGAAAGCAGAAAGTAGTTTTTTTAGGCCCACCAGAGTTTTCGAGATTAGGACCAGATCATCTGCATACATTAAAGTTTTTATCGGCTGCTCATTCAACTTAGCTGAATCTGAAGTCACCTTCTCGAAAACATACATGGCCTCATGTATGAAGTAATTCAATATTGCGGACGTCAATAGACACCCTTGCTTCAGACCTCGGGCTGTGGGAATTTCATCCGACAGTAAGCCGTCCAAAGTCAATCTAATGCGAACAGAGGTGTCGGAATGCAATGTTTGTATTACATTAAACAACGTAGGAGGACACTGATCTCTGCTTAGTTTTGACAACAAAATAGCACGGTAGATGGAATCGAACGCCACATGGAGATCGACAAATGCAAAGAAAACTGCTTGTTTTGTCAACTGGCATTGTGATTTTATGGCATTCAAGCAAAGTAGGATAATGCGAGTGCCCATGAGGATCTTGCAAGTGATGTTTCCATGTCCATGCATTGAAGTCTCCCAGAATCAGTTTTGTAAAGATTTTTCCAGGCGCATCTAGCAATACGATTGGGCGGTAATTGTGAGGGAGACTATGATCTCCCTTCTTAAAAACGGGAATTATGATTGAGGTCTTCCATGATAGAGGGACCAGGCGCGATCTTAAAACTTCTAGCAAAAATAATCCAAGAATCAAAGCCCATTCATGTGGGTTTGAGTTAAACATTATATTGCTTAAGCCATCTGGGCCTGCCACCCTTGATGAGCTGGCCTTCATGATCAAATCTTGGATGACTTTGGGAGAAAGGTCCACATACCAGAATGTTACTGAGTGTTGAACATATAACATCTTGGCATATCGATCGTCAGCATATAAGTCGGAATAATACTTGATCCATTGTTGTTCCTGAACACCATTAATTTGCACATCTGCTTGAGTGTTGCAGGATTGATTTTTTAATAATTGCCACATTTCAGCCGAGTTTTTATTCAACATGGTACAAGCCACAGCTTCACTGTCTTTTTGGAACATGAGGGAATTTCTGCTCCTCAGCCAATTTTTATATCAGCATTTGGCAGTTTTAATATCCTTCCAACAGTTTTATGATTTGTTCTGTAGGAGGATTTTTTTTATATTCCTGTATTTGGTTCGTTTGGCAAGGATCTCTGTTTCAAAAACATGATTATGTTGAACACTGTTTTTGTGCGGAATAGTGACAGTGTTTGCAAATGGTTGCAATAGGTCAGGGTATTGCAGTGGCTGACATTCTACTCAACAGCTGTCCGAAATGCAGCAAGGTTTGTCGGATTTCACCGTAGCCTTGTTCTTGAGGCATTGATGACCAACTCCTGAGTGAAAACGTGCTTTCTTAGCTTAAGCGAGTTCCAAATAAGGTCTAGAGATAGAAGCCTGTGGTCACTGTAATGCTGATCACAAATTACTAGGTTTTGTATGTACTGTAACAACCGTGCCTCTACATAAACAGGTATGTTGGGGGGGGGGGTCACCAGTCCCATTGACCATGTGAAAGTTACAGACATCCATAAATGAAGTCCATGGGGACACCTCTTTATATTGTACATTTCTTGTTCCAGCAAACAAGATTTAAATCAACCAAAATTATAGTATGGGTGATATGTGCACACATATTTATGCTGTCAAGAATTCTAGATAAACCAGCATAGAAGGCTTCATCAACCATGCCTGCTGGGTTTTGATAGAGGTTTTCTAAGGCAATTGTTTGGTCTTGACAAGTTATTTTTACAAGCTGAATATATGCACCCTTAGAGGCCCATGGGGAAATCAAGAAACCCAATGCCGAGTTGACAGCCACTAAGAGACCTGATGATGGTCTGCCCTTGCCAGAGTTTGCTGGAAGCAGGATGGAATCATAGTTGTCCCATACAGGTGAAGTAGTCAACCACGTTTCTTGCAGGGCTATGGTGTGATAAATGCAGGGCAGATTTTTAATGGAAGATTGTAAATGTGAATGGCCTCGGGTGTTCCAGCTCACAATTTTCATAGGCTAGGAAGTTAGAGTATAGTGTATAGAGTTGATGGTTAATTATTTAGGTGGCCAGGGGCCGGTACCCATCTGTCGCTTGTTGACTGTGTTCCTGGATAGATGTTGGGTTTTGGATTTTCACATTGGGGCCTAGCTGCAATATGGTCCGGGTCTTGGGCAATTAAAAATCCCATTTCAAACAATCGCATTTTAGATTGCCAGATGGTGTCCAAGACCACGCCAGAAGGGATCTATAACCGGACGACTGATCGCGTAGAGTCAGATATGAACTCAATTTGATCAATGCCACTTGTAGCAACATCTTCGAGTTCTACAACAGCACTGAAGATGTTCAAATCACTTTGCCTATTAAGGTCATAGGCTAGGAAGTTAGAGTATAGTGTATAGAGTATGAGTGTCTCCAAGAATTAAGAGGAATAGACTTATTTGGTAAGCATCTGGATTGATGCTGACCTAACCTCAACATTTGGGTGTTACTTGCAGGGAGATCATTTGAACATGATACTTGCTTTGGGAATATGCTTGTTTCTTGGTCAGTACTAGAACTGGTACCTGGATGTTGGCGCATGCATGTGTCCCCTATGACTGGAGGCTGCGCATTGGGAAGCAGTGTGCTTGAATTGGGTAAACGTGCGGCAGATGTGCATCAACCATATGTTTTAGCTCCGTGATCGACACCAGTCTTTGATCACTAGCCAAAGAGGATGGTAACTGCTCAGGCGTAAGAAAGGTAACTGCTTTCTTTGCAGGTTTAGCATGTGCAGAGGTCCTCTCAGAGTTCTCCACCTGCTGAATAGAATGGACAAGATTATTAAGAGGAGAATAAGAAATGGGCTGTAAATCCATTTCTGGCTGAGTGAATACAGGAGTACTAATATCTTGGATATCGGGTGTGATTGAGACTTTTGGCAATATATGTGCCTGAGAGTGTACGCAAGGTGCATTCTTTTTATTTGTGACTTTCGTAGAGTTGTCTAATGCTTGAAAGAAGGCGTCCTATGTGGTTTTTGAGGTTTTTGTCCCAGCCATATTTTTGGATTGTTTTAGAAATGTCTGCAGCTTTTTCATAGGCAGCTTTTTGCTGTTGAGTTTTTGCTTTACACAACCAGCCACACGTGAATTCAGATTTCATGTCAGGCACACCTCCATACAATCTGGGGCGGCCCAGCACAGAGTCGGAGGAACGGAAAATGTCCATGACTCCTCCACGGTAGGTGGACTAATTGGGTCAAGATTATGCTCGATGGTATGAATTATGCCAGCAATTGCTGGCAAATGACATGTAGAGTCAGCTAAAGGACCCAAATGAGCCACTGACTCTGGCATGTCATGCATCATATTGACCATGAGAGTTGAACGGTTAGCATTTAGCCATTTGACTAGCTCATCAAATTGACTTATTTGTCTGGTCAATTTTGCATCCAGTGTTTCAAACAACTTAAATAGGCTCATAATGGTGGTGTTGTAACATAAAAGAGTAGTGCGGAGCAGCCTCACTCGGAGGCAGTAAATGAGGTCTTGGAGTCGGTTGTATAAAGGAGGTTAGTGATGAATGGGCCTGCGCCAAGGTGCATTTCAATGTCACCATCTGAGAGCCCTGGGTACACTGCTCATCGACGATTGTAATTGACGATTCACACTGGCTTGCATGGATTGAAATGCCAGAGGAATCATGGCTGAGAGTTGGGAATGTAATTGGGGATAGTGGAAAAGCCAGAATAGGCGCCAGGCCCTGTCCCTTGACCTAATCCAGGATCGTGTTATGAGATAGTGGGTGAGGATTTATCCGGTCAGAAGGGGCCACAGGAGGCATGCATAAACTAGTTGTATGAGGCATGCGCAGGGACATGAAGGTGTTGGGCAATAAGGTTGGGGCAGTGCCCAAGTTGGTCGAGGAGCTGCATTCAATTGAAATGAAGACAGATTACACAGGCCACACAAGGTTCTAGCAGAGAGCGGTACACATGCACTAGGGATTGTTAAGGCAGAATGGAACATTAGGGAGGCTACAATAGACGCAACAATAGGCACTGCCGACAACATATTAGGCATGTGACCAGGCATGTCAGATTTTAAAGAGTATGCCACAAATACCATTTCACACTGTAGGATTGAGTGTGCTCTATCCCAAAACCACAGGACCACTGATGTGAGACTCACATAAGGCAAGATGGGTTCAACAAAAGCACAAAGCACAATAAAGAAATAGCCACAGGCCGCTGCTTCGCAGCTAAGTGGCAAAGCGTTACTTAACCAGTACTTCCGCGCTGTGTGTTAGGCAAAATCCTGTGCAGTTCCCTTGGGGAACCCTGCAAGAAGATTAAGACTACAGGAGTAAGCAGTAAACCCAATTGGTAGCAGTCTGCACCACCCAGATTTACCTGGTAGCTGTGGCTGAGCAGTCAGACTTCTCTCAAGATGAGTAGGGCTCTCACTCACCACATACAGGAACCCACCCACATTAAAGGGCGAGCCCTTGACTGGCTTATTGACACCAATTGCAATATTAGCGTAATCTCCAACGCCCCTTGCTTGTGGTCTGACCACTATGTCATCACTTTCCTTTGGTCGCCCCAGCCACCCTCACTAGAAATAAAAAGAACATTACGACAGAAAAAATACTCCCCCTTATCCTTCCCACACTAAATAACGCACCTGACACTTGCTCAGACCCCACCAACCTAGCCGACATGTATAACCAGTCACTGCTTGCAGCCATCAACTCTATCGCCCCGCTCAAACTGAGGAAACCCAAACAACGAGCACACCTTAACTCATGGTTTACTCCCCAGCTTAGAGTGTTACGTAAAGATAAACGCTCAGCAGAGTCACGCTGGAGAAGTCACCACTCTGACGCCCACAAGGACAGTCTTCTGATAGCCACCCTTAACTATAAGGAATCTGTACTCCAGGCAAAAAAAGATTCTTATAATAACCGCATTATGTCAGCCCAGTCCAATACTAAGGAACTCTTTAATATCCTTAAGGAACTTGAGACACCTGCAGCCCCCCCTGACTCTTGCTCCAAAGACAACACTTGGTGCACCAATATTCAGTCAGCACTCCTGGGTAAAATTGCTAACCTCCAATCTAAAATCAGGGACCAACAGAAATCCCTACAGCTTGACCAACCACCGACCACACCTACACTTAATACACATTTAACCTATCCGCATAAACCTTTCTCCTTCTCCCTACTCACTACTCTCAAAGTAGAAAACATCATAAACAATTTAAAACCTTCCAATTGCCAAGGCGACCCCTGCCCAGCACCTATTATCAAGGAAGCATCTCATGAGCTAGCCCTGTTCATTACAGCATTCATAAATGCTTCTTTCAAGACGGGTATTGTCCCCGACAACCTAAAGGATGCATGGGTTATCCCACTCCTCAAAAAACCCTAATATCCCAACTAACTTCAGACCTATCACTACAGTCCCATTCCTGCTCAAGATCCTGGGCCGCGCAGCCTACTTGCAGATTCAGGATTACCTCGAACTAAAAAATCTCCTGGGCTTAAGACAATCAGGGTTCCGCCCTAAACATGGCACGGAGTCAGCTCTGATCGACTTGAAAACTCAGATGGAGTCCCTGAAGGACAACTCCTTCTCGTCGATCTCTCCGTGGCTTTTGATCTGGTCAACCACCAAATACTCTGCCAGCATCGCAAATCCGCAGCCCACTTCTCCGACTCTGCCAATGCCTGGATCCACTCATTCCTGAGCAATAGATCCATGAGGGTCTTCTCACCGCTGGCATCAGCGGATCCCTCCCCTATTCACTGTGGCGTTCCTCAAGGCTTGTGTGTATCCCCTACGTTGTATAACGAATTCACCAAGCCCCTCTTCGATGTGCTTGACTATCTGGGTGTCTCCTACACTAACTACGCGGACGACACCCAGATTCTCATCCCTATCACAGGAGACTACACAGCTGACACCAAAGCCCTTAACAATGTTTACTCGGTCATCCAGGCCTGGATGGCACAGCACGAACTTTGCCTTAACGATGATAAGACTGAGCTCTTACTTTTAGGATCAAATCATCGGCTCAACAAACTAGACCAAACCTACAAGTCCTTCATTATTGACGGCAATGACATTAAAGTCTCCAAAGATACTAAGACGCTAGGGGTCTATCTTGACTCCTCGCTTTCTCTGAACAGACAAATAAATGCAGTTCGGTCAGCTTCGGCCTATACCTGCAAACTTATCACTGCCTGTAGACCCTTCCTAAACTCCACCAACTGTATCACACTCGCCAGAACTCTTGTTATGGCCAAAATCGACTACTGTAGTGCTCTCTACCTAGGGACCAGTCAGTCTAACCTTAATAAATTGCACACTGTACAAAATAATGCCTTAAGGGCAGCCTTAAACATCCCGAGACGCTCTCATATCTCCTCCGTCAGATTGGACTTACGCTGGCTCCCGGTAAAACAGAGAATTGCCCTGAAAACCCTAGCTTTGACTCACAAATGTCTGAACAACAACGCCCCACCTTACCTGTCCACCCGATTCTCACGCCACACCTCCACACGACCTACCAGAGCAGCCCAAACTCACAGCCTCATCGTGCCTAGATGCAAACTCCAAAAAGCTGGTGGGGTGAGCTTCCCCGTCCTGGCCTCCAAACTCTGGAACACCTTGCCCACACCTATCAGAATTGAACCATCAATCCACTCCTTCAAGAACAATGCTAAAACATGGCTGCTCTCCCAAGACTCATGAGACCTTGACACAGTCCAGACTCCATGTGGGGTACAGGACTGAATATACATTTTCTCTCTGCTCTGTCCCTGTATTATACGCTGTTAATGGTACCCTTCGGTACATGTATATATGCTGTATATTTTTGTAACTCACTGTAACTACTGCTTTTTGTAACATGTTTAAGAGTATGTACATGTATATATGCTGTATATTTTTGTAACTTCTGTAACTACTGCTTTTTGTAACATGTTTAAGAGTATGCGCCCGGTTGCCCCTGGGCCTGGTTTTTTGCGCTTTATAAATAAAATAAAATCAAAATCAAATCAAAGTATACAGAGGATACACAATAGGGCTAAAAACACAGTAGAGCAAGCAAACACTGACTAGAGCTTGCTATCAAAAGTATATAATTATTCATTTAAAACACACTTTAGGAAATACACTAAGCACTATAGTTCAAACACAATCAGAGAAAGTATACACACCTCCCTTAATAATTATTAGACAAGTCTAAGTCAAAACACCACTATTTGTAAAAACAGATGTGAGCATGTAACTTAGATGGCACTCCAATAATTACGTTAAAGGGAGAGAAAAGGGCAGGTTATGAAAATAAAACAGCTCCCGACACTTTTCTAAGACAACAGCACATTAGTGAAGGCAGAGTCTAGTGTAGAGCCAAAGTTCATAGGCCAGGCCCACTTTAAATAGAGCAAGGCGAAATGTGCCCAAGATCACACAGTTTAAAAAGCACTCAAGTCTTTGCAGAAATGTTCAAAGGAGGTTGGTTTGATGCGAAAGGTAAAGTTAGAAGGTCTGGGGGCCAACCCAGTTGGAAAGCCAAAGATTTAAGGGTCACCTTTAGCAATCCGCAGAAAGGGAGGCCAGGCGGAACACAGTACCTTAAAGAGTTCTAAAGCTCCAGCGGTGGCAGTTGTTCCTGGCAGCAGGTGCAGTTTGTGGTTTCGACCAGGTGAAGAGAAGATCTCATCGAGGAGGAAACCTGGAGTCATTGCACTGCCCAGGGAAGAGACCAGTCGTGGAGTTCGTTCGGTTAAAAGGTGCGTTCATTTTATTTGTGGTCACAGTGGTGAAGCTTGGCTATCCGGCCGCCGGGGTGCTTGGCACTGGCGATTCGACCAAAGGACGTCCTGGAAGGTGAATGGCGGACTGGTTGTCCCCACCACCTCAAAGGGAGAAGACTCTTACAGCAGAAGATCTTCTCTTGTTGTCAGGAAAGTGGTGAGGTCGTTGCAGCAGGGCTCCACCGGTGGTGTTGTCACTGCAGATGGCTCACCTTCTCCCCTGTTCGGATTTCTTAGGTCCTGTGGTGACTTCTGAAGTTCCAGTCCCAAAAGCCCTGGTTTTATGCAGAAAAACCCCCATTCAACAGCCTAGCTGTCACTCATACCTAATAAGTGGTGAGCCGGGCGGCTCACCACTGGGCCAATCAGAACAGAGTGCGACTTGGGTTGCTAAGGCAATGCAGTCCAGGGTGCCAATTCCCCCACCCACACATCCTGTGGAACCCAGACAGAGTGGCACCAGTTGGAGGGCTTCTGTGGAGAACCCCGTCAAAAAGTGGAACAAAGGGCCCGACCTTGGTTGGAGTTACAGAGACGGACACAAACGCCATTTTGGAAAAGAGTTCTGGCGAAAAGACCCAACCGGTGATTTTACTTTAAATAAATAAACCGGCGGTATCTTTAACATTGCACCAAAAAGTAGTGTGTTTAAAATCAATGGGAAAATCTCGTAGGAAATATTCCGGTGGAATATTGCGCGTGGTAACCACTGCCATCAGCCAGAAACGCGACAAGGGGGGACTGGACAGTGCCCCCTTGGAAACAGACCCAGCGGCAATCTAATTAACCCCTTCCAGTTCTTCCACAATATGATGGTTTGTACTGGTTCTGTTCACAATTGTGGACTCGTAAAGCCAATGGTGACTTTACATGCCCTGGGAGACAGTAGTCAGTCCCAGGGTATGGAGTCTATCTTTGGGGGTCACTATGACACCCCTGTGTTACTGCACTGAGGGTGCTGTGTAACACATACACTAAAACAGATGATACCCTATGGAGTAAAAGACCCCATAGCCGATAAGCACACAATAAGTCAAAGACACCTAAAACCATGCCTAAGAATGGGAGGAAAAGAGTCTCACTGTTAGCAGGAGAAAAAAACAAACCCCAGAAATCCAGCAAAGCTGCTGGGGGACTCACTAGGTTTGGGAAATTAGCCTTATAAGAGAATTCTCCCTAACACTGTGCGCGTGCGTTCTCGTAATATGAGGAAGTGCTCGGTCCACGTGAACAGGAGGTGGGCCAGACGGCGGGCCAAACAAAGGAACTGGAATGGAATGAAAAAGAAAAAAAACAACAATCAGGCACATTGCTCCGCTACATGGAAGTAGCAGTTTAGTCATTTAAGCACTGGCAAAAACCAGTCAGGAAGTCACAAGGAGCAAAGTCACCTTTGTATGTCCACAACGTATCAGCATAGCAATCCACAACAGGAGGCAACAGAATGCAGGAGCTGCAACAGACCTACGCAGCAAAGCGGTACTTAACCGATACTTCCACGAGTGCATGCGCCCTGTGCGTGTGCATTCTTGTAATATGGGGAAGTGCTCAGTCCACGTGAACAGGAGGCGGGCCAGAAGGGTGGGCCAAACAAAAGAACTGCAATGGAAGAAAAAAAAAAAAATCAGGAACGTTGCTCTGCTACATAGAAGTAGCAGTTAGTCATTTAGACACTGGTAAAAACCAGTCAGGAAGTCACAAGGACCAAAGTCACCTTTGTATATCCACAACGTATCAGCGTAGAAATCCACAACCGGAGGCAACAGAATGCAGGTGCTGCAGCAGATCTTCACGGCGAAGCGGTACTTAACCAGTACTTGCACGAGAGTGCGCGTGCTGTGCGCGTGCGTTCTCGTGATATGGGGAAGTGCTCGGTCCACGTGAACAGGAGGCGGCCCAGAAGGCGGGCCAAACAAAAGAACTTTGTACGTCCACAATGTATCAACGTAGCAATCCACAACAGGAGGCAACACAATGCAGGAGCTGCAGCAGACCATTGCGGCAAAGCAGTACTTAACCGGTACTACCAAACATTATTCCTTCCACCACGCCGTATTTTAATAGACTGTGGTCGACCTCTTCGGAACACTCCTACTTTAGAGATGCATTAGCAGTCTCATAGGAAAATAGACACTTTCAAGGGTCTGACGCTGTTTCCAATATGCCTAATCTGTCTGCATTAGCTGCCGTAGCTGGTATAATGGACGCTACCTTTGCAATGTGCTCAACACTCGGGCAGGAGCAACGTGACATACAATTCATATTAGCAAGCGTTGTGGACATCATTTTAAATAGCAGCGAGGGGACTCTTTTTACTCCAGTAAACAATGAAGAAGTGCAGGCTGGTGAGTCAATCACTCTTTCCGACTTCGGTACCCCTCCGGCGATCTCCCCAAAGACTCCAGACAGAATTAGAAGGCTAAATGTGGAAAATGAGGAACAGAATAATAAAGAGAACTCATACACAAACGAGAATCACGAGGAATCAAATCCTACGAATGGTAAAATGCACAAATCAAAACATAGGAGGAGATGCAAAAAGAAGTCACAACATTTTTCACTGAAGAATAGTTCTGGACCAGCAATAAAACACAGCAAATCAAGGGCAAATGCACGGGCCTTAGCTATGTGTAAACAATCTGAGCTCACCTGTGTTGAAGACAAAGGGCCTCATTACGAGAAGGGCGGAATGTTTTTAACAGCACCGGTAATGGTGCCGGCGCCGTTAAACCCATTCCACCCTATTACAAGGTTCCCTCGCGGGACCCGCTCTGGACGTCTGGTTTTGCCAAACATCCATAGTGGGTCCCGCGAGGGGACCAGGGAGCTAACAACGGGCCCGTTATTAACGGGCCCGTTGTTAGCTCCCTCCCCATTCCCATTGAGCCCTATGGTGGCTTGAATGGGAATGGGGAAGGTCTGGGTCCGGGTTCCCTGAAAGGGGAAATACCAGGCCCTCCTAGGTCGGAATGGCCCGGAATTTCCCCATTCAGGGAACCCGGAACCGGACACGATTTTGGAGGCAGCCATGCCCTTTTTAAGGGTATGGCTGCCTCCAAAGTCGTAATGAGGCCCAAAGACATAGCAGACTCAGACTTTGAATAAGTGGCTATGACCGCAGGAGGTCGAGTGAGACCCACCTGTCGTAAATGTGCCATTTGCTAACAATTCCAACTTGAATTCTGTAAAAGCGCCACAGTTGCGCTCAACAGTACCCGCAAGAGAGATACTTTCAGACACTACTCTTAAAAAGCATGGAACAGATGAAGCTCATCCTGGAGGAACATTTTCCAGGGAAGACCATTACCAACACAATCTGCCCTCTGATAGCTGATATAGAAAGTTTGAGGAAAGATCGCCGAAGTCATTTGTATACCAACAGCAAAACACCTCGCTACCACTCAATTCCATCCTTCTTAAATAAAATTAACACCACCTGGAGCAGTCCATTTATAAACCAGACACACCTATTGCAATTGATCCATGTAATTCCAGATTTACATATAATAATGATTGTTGACATTAAGACCTATGAATCGACAGGAATTAATTGTGTGTCAGTTGATAGTTACACCCAGCCATCTGTTCCCGGTTGGAGTGATCCATTATCTGATCCTATGCCTTCCGGTTCTAGTGGCACACATATGGAATTGGGCTCTGACATGTATGTGAATCACATGCAGAGTGCAACTTATTGACCTACCCATTCCAGTCTTGAGATTAATACACTGGCATGGAACACAAGGGTAACCACCACTTCATGTCAAACCCGGAGGGTAGGAACCTGTTAAATTTCGTGGACATTTTTGCTTTGCAGGAAACTTGGGTCACAGGAAAATTATTGATAGACGGATACACTATGGTAACATGACCATCTTGCAGAGGAAAAGAAGGGTGCTAGTTTTGCGAATTTTATATTGGAGTGAGGACCCAATTTGAAATGGTCACCTACAAGAAAGATATCAATTTGAAAAATGTACTCTGTGTGATCATTAATGACTTCCTGATTACAAATGTTATGACTCTGGTAGTAAATTTGTATGATCCTCTGGTTGGCTTATTCATGGTTGAGGCTGCGGGTGTAAGAGCTGCAATTGTGGCCAGAGATTTTAATGAGCAATGTTTAACCATGGAAGAGATGGATGTCAATGTATTTGGGGCCAATAGCTCAAGTGTTAGGGAGAAGCAACTGAATAGACACCAGAGTGTTGTTTTGGAGAAAGGAAAATAATGGTCAGAAGCAATCAATATGCACCCACTAACACCAACTAAAAGGACCAATTTGTTAAACTTTAAGACTTGAGGTGGGTAAAGGGAAGACATTATTACAACACAAATCATAACAAACTCTTGTATGACTTGGAAACGCAAAAGAGCAAGAAGCTACACCACAAATCCCTCTGTGTCACGATGCCCGCTCCCGGGGAGCCGGCTCAGGCCCTGCGTCCCCGAAAGCGGACATCAAGTCCCCGGGGAAGGTCCCAGCAACCCCTTATAGGGGCCCTTTGGACAGCGTCCTGGCGCCTATGGCGCCAGGCTCATAGAAAATGTCAGTCCTGGCGCCATAGGCCTCACCTGCTAAATCTGCATCCCAGAGACATTTCGCCGACAATCCTGAAAAGGAAGACATTTATTTTTAAAAGCACATCGCATCGATCGGTGCAGCGCCGCATTCTACTCACCTTTACAGGGCGCCTCCATGACCATCCGGATTCGCAGTCGCGCCCCCGCGCCTAGGGAGAAAAAGACAAGAACAAAGGTGAGAGAAAGAAGGGAAAAGGGAAGCTAAAACTCCATGTCAAGACTTACCTGTTGGGTCATTCCCTTTTCATTTCGGGTCCGCACCGCATCCAGGCATTTTCGGACCCCGGTTCCTAAGGGGAAAAAAGACATCAGCGTTAATGAGTGAATGAAAAGACATTACCAAAACACTCATTAAAGACTTACCTGATTTCCACAAGGATTTCACCGCTCACCTCGGGTCGGTGCCTGTTCCCCGGCATTCCGTACCCCGGCCCCTATGGGGAAAAAGACACTAGCATTAGAACATTAATGCATGGACACAAGGGGAACCACTTATAGAAAAAACTTACCTGGAAGCCAAGCAAGTTTGGTTCTCACCCATCCGAAAATCCAGTGACATAACTGGATACCAACGCGCCCCTGCATCAGAAGCAGGATGGAGAGCTCGTCCTTCCAGACCCTAAGGTGAGACGCTACGGGAAAGCACAGAAGGGTTTTGAGGAGGGTGAGAGGGGTAAGTGGGAGGCCGATTGCATTACCCCGCAGACAGTTAACCCCCTATTCTCACCTACAGAAGGATACTTCTGCGAGTCAGATAAGCCAGATCTGGGGCCCGGTCCAGTCCGTCTTCCGAACCCTGCGCATCACCTTAGACGAGGTCACAGCAGCGCGAACCAGGCCAGCGCCCCCGTGGGAGGCAGGTGAGCGTTACACTCTGTTCAATTAATAACTCAAAATTAAATTATGAGGTGAAAAGAATAGCCACAAGAAAGCTGATAGCCAAACACAAAACATGGCTAAAAAAAGCATAATTTAAACTGGAATTCAACCAATTGGAAATTGGTTTACAGATTAATAAGGGCACACAATGTCAATAATTGTTGGCAATTATGTCAGGCTCATATTGCCCATCGTGTGTGAAATAATCAGTATAGCCAAAACTATTTGGGTACAATACATCAAAAATCAGTTTGGTACCAAATTGGCAACACAAGATACAGTTACGACCAGGAAAGGGGAGAACAGACTATCTGATATAGACTTCGACAAGGACAATATTTATCAGATTATCATAAAGCTCAATACATCCAGGTCACCAGGCTCGGATAATCTCCCAAACATTGTGCTAAAAAAGAACCCTGTTGTTTGGGTGTAAATGCTATGTCATGGTTTCAAGGCCATTGTAGAAAGTGATAACCTTCCAGAGAGCTGGGATCCTCTATCCTCATACCAGTACATAACTAGGGATGAAGAACTGACCTGAAGAATTTCAGATTACTCACTGTGCTAGACACCAGCAGCAAAGTGTGCGTGAAAATTCTTCTGAAACATCTTAATATATAGTGTCAGGCCAAGAAATTGCTGGATTCGACCCAGACAGGCTTTCATAGTGGCTGTTCCATGTATTGTATTTCAGTACTGCAGCTATTATTGTCGGAGCACAGGAAAGTGCCTAGTAGCCGACTATATGTCTGCTATGTGGACTATTCCTACGCCTTTGATAGTGTAAACAGAGCACAGTTATGTGAAAGGCTAAGTTCTTCAGGCATTAACAAGGTACTATTACACTTTATTAGGGAGTTATACAATGGTACCAACAACACAGTTAGAACTTCACAGTCAGGCACACAGACTCAACTAATTATTACACATGTAGGACTTAAACAGGGATGTGTCCTTACACCTGTAAAACCTATATGTGCCTGACCTATATGAAGCCCTCAAAAACTGTCAATTTCCCCGCTAAACTGTGTTGCATATATGCGGATTATACAATCCTTATGGACCAAACAGAAATCTCTAGTCTGTTTGGAAGAATACACTAATTAAAATGGACTAAAGATAAACCAAAGTAAGACAATAATAATTAACTTGGGAGGTAGACAATGGTGCAACCTCACATTTAATTGGCACCTTGGTGGGGAACAGCTCAAGATAGTCAACTCGTACATATATTTGGGGAGTTAAATTCATTCCGTCTCATAGTAATTCATTTAATGAGTTGGTGCAGACAAAGAACTTGGGCAGATGGCAAGTCATTAGAGAGTTTGTTAACCGCAGATGTTGTGGATCATTAGAGCTTTTGTGGAAGGTCTACATGAAGATTATGATACCAGGCATATTATATGCTTTAGAAACTCTCCCTGAGAAACATGTAGAATGGCTGAGATTGCTTGAAGGGCGACTACTTCTCTCTCTATTGGGAGTTCTTCAGTCAGTCCCAGTAGAGGCGTTGAGCCTTGAACTGTGCCTGACTCTGTTTAACACCTGCTGGAAGATTGTGAGGTGCCTATTGTATGTTAGATTAAATCATAAAATTGATGATTTTAATATTCTAAGGAACAACATGGTTGATCATGTGACACAGATCTTGGCTAGGCCAAAGGGAATTGGTACAAACCAGGCCTACAGAGACCTATTTAATATGGCACATCAGCACTTTAATGATGAACAGAGTTTGAAGATACTGAACACTTTAAAACAAAACTTAAATCAAAATCAGCACATTGGCATCAAGTGGGTGGCATTGATGAATTGACCCGGAAAAACATCATGCTTAATATGAAAAGCAGGGATTTACATTGAATTCCCCTTTTATTTATTTGGTCAAATGGTGCAGCCTTAAATTGAACCGATTTGTTTTATACTTACGTTTGAACATTTTACTAGTGTTAGAGTACAATGGAGCATGGAGTGGGGTACACTGAGAAAAACGTATGTGTAGACTATGTAATATACAAATTGAAACATCAAGGCATATTCTCACTGGCTGCCAAAAATTGCTTCTCCAGCATAAAAAGGGCTATGCCAATTTTCACAGTGTTGATCTCGGTTACCTCTCTGAACAATTATGGTCCACAATCGATTTGTCAAATCACTAGTTATTTCTGCTGCACCATTCCATATCTGGAAATATTATATAGAGAGAAGTTTAGAGCAGATATATTTACATGGAAATTATGTTTTTATTAAGATGATAATCCCTTCTATTTGATGAATTGTTGGTGTTATGGCTGGATGAATTTTAACAAATTATGTTAATTTTGATTTTCTATTTTATGTATCTTGTATTGGGATATAGTGTGAATTGTAAATTGTAAATTAATGTAATGTGTGTTTGATATGCTTTTTACGTGTGCAAAAGGCATGTAATCTGCCATACACATGAAGAAATAAGAAAGATCCTGTACAAAGGAGGAAGAGTCATTTCTGCCCATCTCTGCAACTGTGGAATTCTCTTCCTCCTTCACCTCTTCTGTATCATTGGTTTTCCAAAATCATGTGCTGTGGGGACTGCAACTGAGATGGGTCAACACCTTTTCATAGGCATCATCATTATCCAAACACTTACCATCGCCATACATCACCATACACCTTCACTTAATGTTGGTAATTGTGCAAGAGATCAGCAGCATCTCTCAACCTGAACATCTGTACTTGTTCCTCCTGGCATATAAGTGTGAGGCAAGGCCATCTGCTAAGGGTGTAGGAGCCCTGGCTTTTTTTAAAATGTGTATTAGTTACTACAATGATCTGGGGAATTCTATTTCAGGAAGGGAGGTCTGATGATCAGATGTCCCTTTCATAAGCTCCAGGCTAAAAGCATAATGTACACTTGTGCACAGCTGCATCAATATCCTGATCTGCAGCGCCTGCTCTCCAGTGGCATAGGGCAGGTTCAGAGGCCTCAGGTGCCCTCCTGACAGCTGCAGTGCCAGCCAAAGCCAATACAACACATGGGCTGAATTTAAGATGTCTACTGCTGTTCGCAAAACTGCATAGTGTATGGGTACAGCAGCAGGAGTCACAAACAGGTGTGGCATTTTGCTTATTAAAGACTTAGGTGTGGCACACAGCCATTTCCTTTTTATTTATGTTAAAAGAAAGGAAGGGAAAGCCTATATTGCCCTATCTACTACGAGGGGTTGCCCTGCCTCAAAAAAAGAACACTGAGGACCTGGTCAGGATGTCCATCACACAAAAATGTCCACTGTCCTGTGTCTAAACCTATTTCCATCCCTTACACTTTCAATCTAACTAAAGCAATAGTGGGTGTCTCCTTACTTCAAGAAGGAGGCCTCTCCTGTTCTGAATGCCAACACCAAATTGCAGTTCCTATGCAAAAGAATGTATATAGTTCAATGTACACTGTTCAGAGGTTCAGCCAAACTTAAAGATAACCTAGTTCCCCACTCTCCAAGGGGGAACCTCTTCCTGGCTTCCTGGTTCCACTTATCCACAAATCAAAGTTCCTCAAAATCCTCTGGAGAATTCCTCTTCCCCAGTCCATACCACAAAATGATCCTTTCCAGTATTTTGTCAGGTCTGCTTCACTAACCTGCCAGACCTCACCATAGACTTTTCAAATGGTGCACCAAGTTTGGTTTACGCACCTGCCAGACGTGTTTTTCACAACTTTCCGTTTCAGAGATATTCATGTCTTTGGGCTGGCTGTTAAATGTGGGAATTCGTCCTTCTTCCCTTTTTACCATCAGACCCACCTGTGGAAAGCTGCACTGCATGTGTTGGTTAAGCAGTGGGCTTCCTCCTTCTTGTGTTATCTTCCGCGTCACCGTGATATTTTGCATCAGGCTTCCGTGAGTCTCTCTCTTCCTTGTCCCAGTCTTATTCAGGACAGTCTCTGCTAAACCATAACAAGTATTGGTGTGGGGGATGGAACAAGTTACTTACCTGTAACTGTTGTTCTCCAGCATGGGCCTGGCATGGATTCACATGCTCATGAATATTCCCCGTCGTCAGGCTGGGAATCCTCGGTAAAGAAAAAACCAGTATCAGTTTCGTTTCTGATCTGTCTTTCGTAGTAATAACCAATCACTGGTCTCTGCGTCATACTGACCACAGCCAATGACTGCCCTCTACCTAAGCACCGCCTCTGGCAGCCATCTTCAGATTTGGAAGCACGTGAAGTGGCAGTATGACCAAGTGAAGAGCCGCAGAGGGGTAGGCGGGAGGGTTCGCATATGAATCCATGCAGACCCCTGCTGGAGAACAACAGTTACAGGTAAGTAACTTGTTCCTTCTCCAGCATGGGGTCTGGCATGGATTCACATGCTCATGAATAAAGAATACATAGCAGTACACACATGCACAATCACGGGAGGTGGCAAAGGCTCAACATTAAGCATTACATCAAACTCAACATTAAGCATCTTACCTCCTCACCAGGCTCACCTCAGGCGAACAGGTTGCGCAGCACTGCTTGGCCGACCCTGGACTCCTCTCTGGAATCCCGATCGACGCAGTAGAATTTAGTGAAGGTGTGCGTCGATCTCCACGTAGCAGCCCTGCATATATCCAGCAGGGGCACACCAGAAAGGAACGCCGTGGTAGCTGCGATCGCTCTGGTGGAATGGGCTCTCGGACAGCCAGGCAGCGGTCGGTTTGCCAACCGATGACAGTACATGATACAGCCGGAGAGCCATCTGGAAATGGAAGCCTTCGAGAGAGCCTTCCCCTGATTGACAGGTCCAAAGTTCACAAAGAGTTGTGACGTCTTCCGAAAACACTTCGTGTGGTCCACGTAGAACTTCAGCGCTCTTGCCACATCCAGCGAGTGCAAAGTCCTCTCAGCCGGCGACGAAGGCGACGGGAAGAACACAGGCAACACCAAGGGTTCGTTGAGATGGAAGTCTGACGGTACCTTGGGCATGAAGGAGGGGTGCGTCCTGAGCACTACCCTCGTGTCGTGAAAAGTCAAGTACGGGGCCTTGCAGGAAAGGGCCTGGATCTCTCCCACCCGTCGTGCGGAGGTGATGGCCACAAGAAACGCTGTTTTAAACGACAGAAACTTCAACGGGGCCGAGTGCAGAGGCTCGAACGGAGGTCCCAGGAGCTTGGTCAGCACCACGTTGAGCTCCCACGCCGGGGCCGGCGCCTTCACCGGCGGGAACGATCTGAACAGTCCCTTCATGAACTCTTTCACCAGACGATGAGACCACAGGGACGTCCGGCCCGTGGTTCTGGTGTATCGGGAGATCGCAGCAAGATGAATCTTGATGGACGCGTGTGCCAGTCCAGCATTGGCCAGGGTCAGCAGGTACGGCAGTACCTGGGGAGCCGTAATCCGTAGAGGATTAATCTTCTGTGCGTGGCACCAGACAGAGAACCTCTTCCATTTGTGTCCGTAGCATTTAAGAGTCGGGGACGCCCTGGCCTTTGCAAGAACCTCTCTGCAGTCGGCCGGTATGTCGTATCCTCCAAACTCTAGCACTGCAGGAGCCAGGCCTGCAAGTTCAGCGATTTCGGGTCGTGGTGGAGGATGGCGCCTCCTTCCCTGGAGAGTAGATCCGCGTCCACCGGCAGCTTGATTGGCGGGGACGCTGACAAGTCCAGAAGGTCCGGGAACCATATCTGCCTCGGCCACGCAGGTGCGACGAGGATCATCCTGCACCGTGACCTCTTGAGCTGGTGTTTTTTATCCCTGCCAGATGAAACGGCACCAGAAACATCCTTTGGGCGACTGCCCAATGCCACAGGTCCTGCGCCTCCTTGGACAGTGCTGGGGACCTGGTTCCGCCCTGTTTCCTGATGTAAAACATGGTGGTGGTGTTGTCGGTGAAGATCCTCACCACCTTGCCCTTGAGGGACGGAAGGAAGGACCTGAGGGCCCAGAACACTGCACAGAGCTCCAGGACGTTGATATGGAGGGACTTCTCCGTCGGGAGCCAGAGGCCTCTCGCGTGCAGATTTTCGGTGTGCGCTCCCCACCCTTCCAGGGAGGCATCCGTGGTCACTGTCTCCTGGTGGTCTGGGGTCTGGAAGTCCATGCCCGCCATCAGATGCGCGCGGGTGCCCCACCACCGGACCGCTCAGCGGAAACTCTCGTCGAGTGTGATCCTCTCCTCGAAGCCGCCCGTCGTTTGGATCCAGCGCGCGTCCAGGAACTCCTGCAACAGGCGCATCCGGAGCCTGCACATGGGAATGAGGTAGATGCAAGAGGACATCATTCCGAGGAGGGACTTGATGGACCTCACCGTGGCCGCGTCGGAAACCAACATCCGCTGTACCTTGTCCAGGATGGACCTGGTCCTTTCCTCCGACGGGGAGGCCAGAAGGGACACTGTGTCGAGCTTCGCTCCCAGAAACAGTGCGTTTTGCGCGGGTACCAGGTTGGACTTGGCGTAGTTCACGGAGAATCCCAGGTCCGTGAGAAGTTGGACGGTCCTTGCCGTGTGGTCCACGGCGAGCTCCCTCGTCTTGGCTTGGATGAGCCAGTCGTCTAGGTAGGGGTAGACGTGGATCCCCTCGTGGCGCAGCTGCGCCGCCACCGGTGCAAGGCACTTGGTAAATACCCTGGGTGCCGACCGTAGTCCGAAGGGGAGGGCTTTGAACTGGTAGTGACGCCCTTGGACCACAAATCTGAGGAATTTTCGGTGCCCCTTTAGGATGGGAATATGGAAGTAGGCATCTTCCAAATCCAACGACGACAGGAAGTCTCCTTCCTCCAGCTGACCCAGGACGTGCTGGAGGGTGACCATCCAGAACTTCTGCGCCTTGATGAACTTGTTCAGACGTCGCAGGTCTAGGATGGGGCGCCATCTTCCCGTCTTCTTCTTCACGAGGAAGTATCTCGAGTAAACTCCGGAGCCCCGTAGCTTCTTTGGGGCGAGTTCGATGGCGCCCTTCCTGAACAACGCCTTTACCTCCAGGAGAAGCTGAGGGACGTGAAGCTCTCTCCTGGCCACGGGGGGACGCGCGGGCACCTTCTTTGAAACTCGAGCGCGTGGCCCCAGGCCAAGGCGTCCAGCACCCAACGGTCGGTGGAGGTGGACTCCCACACGCTGACGAAGCTCGCCAGCCGGCCTCCCACCGGGGTGCTTCGGTGGGGGCCCGACCCCACGGCCGGTTCAATCCTGTTTCGACGAGGCTTTGCCGCCTTGACCTCCTTGGCGACGACGGCGGGGTCCTCCAGACTTGCCTCGTCCTCTGTAGGCCTCTTGAGACGACGAGCGGGCCGCTTGACGGTAGGTAGAGAAACCGCCGCCGGAACCTTTGGAGGCGCCCTTGCCTCCGCTGCTCCGAAAGGGCGTCCGTCGTTGCTGTAGAACCCCAAGGGCCCGGGCCGTCTCAGTGTCCGCTTTAATGGCCTGAAGGGAATCGTACACTGTTTTCCCAAACAGGTTGTTCCCATCGAACGGCATGTCCAGGACTCTGGTCTGTACGTCTTGACAGAAGTCCGTAGCCTTGAGCCATCCACGCCGCCTAAGGCACACGCCGTTGCCCAACTGGCGAAATCCAGTGTCGGCGATGTCCGTCGCAATAGGGATGGCGTGGTCCGACGCCACCTCACCTTCCTGTAGGATCTCTAGGGCATCCGCCCTCTTGTCGTCCGGTAGGAAGTCCAGCAGGGGAGCCAGTTTGTACCATAGCTCCCTGTCGTAGCGGGCCACGATAGCCAAGGCGTTGGCCGCTTTAATCGTCGTCGCTGCAGACGAGATGACCCTGCGTCCCATAGCGTCCAATTTCTTTCCCTCGCCGTCCGGTGGGGAAGTCGATGCTTCTTCTCACCTGACGGGCTCTTCCCTTCCAGCCAGTTGGCGAGGCGTTGGTGGCGGTCCTTCATGGTCCGCTCCGACATATTGCCGGAAAACGCACAGTCCTTCTCCACGTGCGTCTTGTCCTCATGTAAGCAGTAGAGACAAAAGGAGTGTTCGTCCTCCTTAAAGACGTTCTGCAGCTGGCATCCAGGGCAGACCCTGAACAGCTTTCCGGGCGTCGAGCTTCCCTTCTCCTGGGCCATGTCCGGGCCTGAGAAGCTTCTGGAGTCCTCCAAACGTAGCTCGACGAAATCTTCACCCTTGAGGGGCACAGACGAATCTGACACGGGTCCCCGTTGATCGGATGGAGAGTCGGTGGAGCTTGAGGCTCTTTTGACCGGAAAAAACGAAGTTTTGAGAAAAAAAACTTGAAAAAATAGCACTAACGCTCGAGAGCAATAGCACGAGGATCCCAACACATGAACGTGCGGTAAAAATCTGAAGATGGCTGCCAGAGGCGGTGCTTAGGTAGAGGGCAGTCATTGGCTGTGGTCAGTATGACGCAGAGACCAGTGATTGGTTATTACTACGAAAGACAGATCAGAAACGAAACTGATACTGGTTTTTTCTTTACCGAGGATTCCCAGCCTGACGACGGGGAATATTCATGAGCATGTGAATCCATGCCAGACCCCATGCTGGAGAACAGAGGGATTTCATTGGGGAATAAGGAAGGTGGGGACACCAAAGCAGTGAACGAATACTGCGTTCTCCCAGGATCAATGTCACCAATCCCATGAAAGCTTTCTCCTTCCTTGAGATCCACCCACAGGGGGACTATCGGGTAGCAGCCTCACCTCACTGGCCTCATGGAAAGGGGCCTCCACTATGAAAGAAGTGACAAGACTCTGGGATTCATCACAGGGCTCATTACAAGTTTGCCAGTATTCTGGCATTAAATCCACCAGAATACCGGCAAATGGATTTAACGATACTGCCACTCGGCCTGGTGGAATGTCCACTGGACTACGAGTGGCGTTGGCCGGTGTAACTCTCCATTTCATGAAGTTCCATTTGCTGGTATTACAGGCACCGGTATTACCAGCGCTGATTTTTGCATGTAAATTGGAGGAATTACCTCTAACTCTTAACTCTTGCCGGCATATTATCTCCACACGGGCCAACTTGTATTAAGCCCCTTTTAGTTTATGTATTTTCTAACTCTTCATGCCTAAGTACCACATCTGATCCTAACAGAGTTGCATGGTTACACATCATCACCACAGTATCACTATCCTTGATCATGCCGACAGTGAACGACTTCACAGGAGTAGCTATAAAAAAAATCAATGTTGAAAGCCATGTAGGCAGTTGAGATGCGATCCACATATCATATGTATGACGATCTCTTGACCAGGACTGAATTGAATGATCAAAACACTGTTATGAGAGATGCCAACACATTCAGTATTGTGGCGAACCAGAAGGAAGACTTGGACAATAATGACACATGGTGTAGTTAGGCTTATTCAAATAAAACGAAAATAATCCCAAACTGGTCCTACCAATGTGATAGAAATTCCCTGCCTTCTAAAACAAAAACTAAGGTGCTCATCGTAGTCCAAAATAGATAGTCCTGAGTCCAAATTCCTAGCTACTAACTGGCCCTACAACTTTAGAAAACCTAACTAAAAAGAACATGTGGCTTGTCTAGCAGCCTCAAATGGGATTCTGCATGGCCTTGCTCTTAGAGTACTTATCATCAATTTCCAGGGTCTTCTATAATGTATCTATACAGTATCTAGTCCTTGTGTGTATTTCATAGATACAAAATGTCTTTTATCCAGTTCTCGCTTCCCCCTCCTTGGAAAAAGACAAATCCTTTCCTCCTTTATATCCTTCGCTGTTTACCTCCGTAGGAGTCGCCCATGGCTCCCTCGGTCTGTCGCCCTTCATAGTTCTCATTCTCTGTACGTATGCCATCAAAATCAAAAAAGTTGTGTCCTTCTTTCTTTATTGTGGCCTTCAGACAACAGTCAGCATTACCTGAATCCAACAACTGGAAGGAGCATTGTTGGTATTTGTAGTTAAAATCTAAGAATGTGCAGTTCTTTGCAGCCCCATGTAGGTGGACAAGGTAGTCCATTCAGGGAGGTGCACCTTAGATTATGAGTCCTTGTCCCTGGGAGGAGATTCACTCACAGTGAGCTCTCACTTGCCCAGACCCCTAGGGAGTGTCTTGCGGAGCAGGCTCACCTCCCTACCGTCACAAGGGGCGCCTCCACTTTGGGAAGAAGTAGGTAACAATGCAAGTTGGAGCAATGGGCACATGGAGCCATGTTACAAGGTCCAGCCCATTCCAATGAACTTTGAAGGTCCATGCAGGTGTGTGCTTTGCTGGCATGGATCAGTGTTAACACTAGGAGCCAGCACTGCCACTATTGCAAGCAGTGAAAGTGGCTTGCCTTTGGGTTGTGTGCAGGAAAGTGATTAATGTACTCTACTGGAGCACAGCATGCCAAAAGCAGTAAACATATCATGTATTGTAAAGGACAACATAATTTTATTGAAAGGCCTCATCCAAGATGCTCAAGATGACAGCCCTTCAAAAGTGTGAAGACATTGTTGTGACATCACCAAAGAAGGCTGCAAGATTGTCTGAAGATTGCTTCACAATACCGTATTCTCCTTGGCAATGCGCAATTGTTCTTTCACTTCAAGAGGAATGGTTAAGCATTCAAATCCACTGCCTGTTTAAAGAAAGTAGGGTCATTCTCAGACTGGCCTATAGGAGAATAGGGCAATGCCTGAACCAAAAATGCAAATTGCTACTGTGGGCCAGTTCATAAGTTACTTTACCATGCGGCTATTAGTTTTAACCATTGTTATTGAATAAATATTCTTTGAAATGCACAATTTGCATCAAACTCCACCTTGTTCACTACTCAAATGGTCTGTCACAAAAGGAATTAATTGCCATTTGCAACTGTGGGCCACTTTTTCATTTGTGCCCGGGACAGTTTTATGCTCCAGTCCGACCCTGAGTAGGGCTGACAGACAACCAACATGGTGATACAATTTTTGTCACGAATTCACGTTCATAAAATGTGCCCAGTGCATAGCTATCAATCAAGAGCCTCTGCTTAGCAATTGGGAGTGTATATTAACTGCAGCCTGGTACATATTAAATGTAGTCTACATAAACTACATCATTTTGGCAGGCACTATATAACAATAATGATGCCTTAGTAGGCAATGCAGACTAACTTTATATGTTTGCCTGTCATGAGTCAATTTGCATGACCGCATTCAACAGCAACAACATTTTCCACAATTTTGCCAATCTTGTTACACATTATTACATTATTTAGCCCTTTACAATTTGCTTTACATATTATGTATTTTTCTAAGAGTAATATAGAGGTATTTCTGGTTCATAGGCGATCACATTCATTGAGATGCCACTTACTGTAAGAAATAGTTTTAATCCTTTACACGTTGCCAGAAGTATAAGAGTCCTGTATATGGCTCCCATATGCCATCCCACACTACTGTAGGCCCGGTGTCTTGATATCTAATCTGTATCATCATAGCAAGCTTGTTCCTCTATTAGCAACCTCTATGGTTCTCTATGCTGCTGGCTCAATTAGGTATCATCTTTACCGGCCAAGGGTAACAAAGTCATGCCATTGTATCTGTTCTTTAAGTCCCTGTTTATCTGACTTTATCCGGAAATCCATCATTGTTCCCTCTTGAGTAGGATTGCTGTAAAATTTCCCCTTCTCCTAGGTGCATGTGGTTTCTCCAGAATGGTCCATTCTAGTTCATCTGCTATATCTTAGTCCTTGTACAGGACTTGTGTTCTAATATCCTTTTCTTGATAGGAATGATGGTCATGCCCACAATACGGAGACCGGCAAGGGCAGGTTATCATATAAATGACCCCTGCTCTGTTACAATTTGTAAAGGTTTCTTCAACCCATGGGTTCTGCCATCCAATGGCAATTGTTTTTGTACGTTCAGTCTGAGGGCAAGCCGCACATGTGCCACATCGGGCATGTCCAGTCAGAACAGGTTCCCACAGTTAAAGAACGGGGAACTCCAAATTTAGGTGTGTAAATAAATTTAGAAAATAAATACAGTACATTACATTAAAATACCACCGGGATGAGACGGCGTTTGAATAACTAAGATTTTCTTTTATTGTCATTTTTAAAGTGATGATTTTGCACAAAATGTATTGCAAATCATCTCCTTTTATTTTTCAAAAGTGGAAATTGGTGAGGAAATGCTGCTGGTTAATTATAATGCATTTACTGAAATTATTGAAACATCTCTAAAAATATTATGCAATGTTGGCAGTGCTTGCTTTAAAAAATGATTTTAATAAATGGATGCCTAATTAGACATTGCGCAACATGTGCCTTTCAATATTCTTTTGTGATATATAGAGCTGCTGTTGCCTATATGCAAATATATTCTTTTTTTATGTGAATATTGCACAATGCTCTTTAAATCCCTACGAAGAAATTAGTCGGGGGAGGTTATTTAACAAATATTGTACGACATTTTAATTTCAGTGTGTAAATGAAGGCACGTCATAATGAATCATGCTTGTTTGTTATGAACAATTTCATAATGGAGACCCCCCTTGTGGCCATCTTACATCTTTGAGAAGAGAAGAATTTGTTCTGTGCACTTTTATTAAAACTTACAAAATTGACCGATGAGCAAATAATGATGCAGAAAGATATTTGGTTAAGATCCACAACCCTGTAAATGTTTTGTAATTTGGACTACTAAATGCTGAGAGTGAACATACATTTAAAAAAACCTCTCATATTGAAACACACTCCATGAAATGATTCGATGCCGGGTTAACAGAAATAAAATAAATGGTGCAGTGCTGCAGGCATTTTATAAAAGGTATAACTTTAAATGACTTTAATTTTGCAGTACGGCCAGATCATCTAAAGGGCTATCAATGCATCTCTTATGTCCCAGACTGCATGCCTGTAGGGATAGGCCTAGCTCCATTGGGTACATTGGCTATCCCCCCCCCTACTTCACATGACCAGCCGAGCGCCCATGAGCAATGTAGCATTTGATTTTGAGCATGTATTTTCATCAATGTTCCAGAATGGCCAGATGATCTAGGCGGCCATCTACCTGCTCCTGTGCCCCAGGCATGTGGCCCTGTACAACAAGATTAGTGGTTGAGCCCCACCAAATCGCGTCCGGTTCTGGGTTCCCTGAATAGGGAATTACCGGGCCATTCCGAGTTTGGAGGGCCCAGTAATTCCTCCCTCCAGGAACCCGGGCCCGGACCTTCCCCATTCCCATTCAGCCCTAATAGGGCTGAATGGGAATGGGAGAGGGAGCAAACAACGGGCCGATTACAAGTGGTAAAACCAGGCGTCGTTACCGGGTCCCGTGAGGGGACCTCGTGATGTGGCGGAACGGGTTTAACGGGTCCGCCTCCTTTTGCAGAGCCAATTAACCTGTTCCACCAGCGTCGTAATCAGGCCCAAGGTATTATAGGCAGACAATCATCTGGTGGCCAGGCGAAGAAATGGAGGCAAGGGAAAATTACGGTTTGGTTTTTCACCTGGCTTGGCCTCCCCTCTGAATCAATGTTCCTGCTCTAATGGCCGTGCACATTGATCTCTGACTGTAGCGTGGATATCCTCACCCATATTGTATCTATTTCCTTCTGAGTACTAGTCCACCAAAGTGTCGTGATGACTCATACCCCTTTGCTCACTTGACCCTCAGCTTGCTCCAGAAACCTGCCCCTCTAACCTTATCCTTCATGCACTTCACCCTCTGTAGCCTACTCCTGACCTTCTGCCTGCCTTCAACCCTTGTTACTCCGGCTTCACTTCTCACCATTCCTTCTTTGCCCCTTTCTGTCTTCCCATTTCCTCCCTATATCATAAGGCCTCCACCTAAGCAAACCCAATCCCTATACTCAATTATTACTGACCTGCTAAACCGCCTTTTGGCATTCTGCTCTCAACCACTATCTCCTCTCTTCAACTATTGCTGATTGCTCCCTTCCCACTTCCTCATCTTCATCTTGGCCCATTGGCCCACTGTGCTGCCTTGCCCTCGGACACCACTCCCATTTTGTCACCATCAATGGGCCCCCTCCAGCCTAGACATTATTTCAGGTTAGTTCCATAACCTGTTGGCAATTACTCTGCTTCTCCTCCCCATAGTACCATGGACCACGTTTTATTTTCAGCCAACACATCTCGACCTGCCTTCTGTTCACATGTGACCAGATTTATTGCATTTCTCCTTAGTGCTTGCTTTTCCCTAACGTTTCTACTTACCAGAGGGCCCAACTCATATGGCCTCTTCCAGTCATCCAGTATTTGCTGCACTGCATGTACATGCCAGAGATTCCTAGGTACTCATGGCATCAGCATAACCACACAAACTGTGGGCTTCTGCTAGGCACTGTTTCACTTAGTTCAACTTCCAGGCTATAATAGACTCATTTGTTCTGAAAATAAGGAGGCTCACTGAGGTGTTGATTGACAAGACTCCTCTCTGCTCACATGCAATCCCTGGCTTCTAACCCTAAAAGAGCTCTGCTGAACAGACATGTGGCCACTAGGAAGGCACAAAACACTCAAAAATGCCTCACATAACCTATCTATTTATTTTGTATCATTTATTTATGCATGTATGTACAGGAGGAACAATTCTCTTTTAATCACAAAACAACATATGATAGATAAATGAGATTTGACAGGAAGCAGTGAGCTTCTTACAATAGGGTGAGTTTGAGGTATATTCTGACCAGGTTGTGGAGGGGAATAAATAGAACAGTCACCAGGGCAAATACATAAGTGGAAATACATACATTAAAGACAACCAACATTGGACTTTTTTAGGTGCAGGTAGGTAGTATGGCCAGCTCAGCTCAGTATGTGACCATGATGAGTGGAGGCTGAGGAAGTGATGCGCATAGTGAGGGAAAAATGTTAGCTAGCAGGCAGGTAAAATGTTGGTTAAATGGTGATCTCAGATGCAAGGAGGTGGGCTTTTAGTTTGGTTTTGAACAAATCAGCGTGGACTGTTTCTAATATGTCCAGTGGAAGAGAATTCTATGCAAGTGGAGCAAGAAGAGAGAAACAACAGAAGTGAGAGGAAGGACAGGGAGCGTGAGGAGCCAAAGGAAGCCAGAGCAGAGAGTATGAGAAGGCATGTAGAGTTGGATAGTGCAGGATAGGTACAGTGGTGTCTTACCATGGATAGATTTGTGAACCAGGAGAAGATATTTAAATCTGGTCTCTTTTGTATTATCAACCACCCAGCCTGGTGACGGTACGTGTTAGTAGGTGTGAAGTGAGGGAGTTCAAAGAGTCATGGTAATGACCATGTAGAGAGGACAGAAAGCATAGATGAGGAGACCAAAGAGGATGTTGGTACAGTAGTCCAATGTAGAGAAGAAAGGAGTGGTTAAGAGATACTTGGCAGTGTTGAAAGGAAGGAGGTGCCTGGTTTTTCTAATATTTAGGAGGTTGTGGCAAGCTGCAGTTCCATTTTTGTAGATGAAAGCAGAGAAGGTATGAAAAGGGTCAGATATGACACAGAGGTTTCTAGCTAAAGAAGAGTAGGAGAGAGTGTCAGGTCGGAACTGGATAGGCAGAGGAAGAGACGATACAGAGCATTTGGCAGGGAAGAAAAGCAGCTCTGTTTTGGTAGTGTTTAATATCAGAGAGTGCAAAGCCATCCAATATTTAATGGCAGAGAGACCCTTGGAAATGTTGGTAGACAGATCAGAGAAGAGGGCTGAAAAAGAGAAGAGGATTTGGGTTTCATCCATGAAGAGTTGGGACAAGAACACAAAGGAGAAGGTTAGTGCTCCAAGAGCACAGATGTAGAGTGTAATGAGGAGTGGACCCGTGTGGAAAACCGACAGAGGAGTGAGTTGAGAGTTGTTGTTGATTCAGGAGACAGAGAATTTTTTGAGGTGCAAGGTAGGATTCAATACAGTCAAGGGCTTGATCGCAAATCCCAATAAGAAAGAGCGTATTAAAGAGATCAGAGTGATGGACATTGTCAAAGGAAGCAGACAGGTCAAGGAGAATTAGGATAGAGGATAGGTTGGGGTGCTTAGCAGAGGCGATGAAGTTGGTGCCTAAATCTTCTCCCAAATAGCCAGGGAAAGGCAGATGATTCCTGATCCCAACTCTGAGGGTGGTGTACTGCAGGAGGATTGCCTGGGCAGAAACAAGAACCAGGGAAGTAGGGAGAATCCTTGGGACGAGCCACAGTATTTTTCCTGTGATAGGGAAATGCGTACCACTGCACCAGAAAAGGTTGTGGCTTATTGTCATTTTAATATTTCTCAAACCCCTATTAAATCTAAGATGGTAAAATAGAAGATTGTAACACCCAAACCTATTATACCAAAAGAAAGAGTTCTTTTGGTTTCTAAAATCAAGTGCCCTCCACAATACCCACAGGGTAATTCATAGAATCCAGCGCACAAGTAGCGCACGCGGCTGGCGCACAGCGTGCGCCTGCGATAGTCTGCGCCAGGCACGTGCGCTAAAACTGATTTCCGCGCACAGCGTATTCATGGATTCCATGCTCCCAAACCAGCTGTGGCGCAGAGAATCGCAGCGAGCCTGCAGCAGCGCCAGTAACGCCCCCAAGAACGCCCTCGCGCAAGGAAAAGCCATCAAAATCGCGAAATCATCGCTAAGGGCTGCGCAAACCCTGGACCACTTCACAGGGCAGGCAAACAAGGAAAGCAAAGCGGGCAATCTTCAAATCAGGAGTACGCGGGAAGTTCTACACGCGACTAGGCAGGGAACGTGAATTACAGGGGTACGCGGGAATTATCACACGCGAACAGCCAGGGAACGCGTATTACAGGGGTAGCGGGAAGTTCAACACGCGATTGGCCAGGGTATGTGTATTACAGGGGTACGCGTGAAGTAGAACACGCGATAGGCCAGGGAACGTGTATTACAGGGGTACGCGTGAAGTAGAACACGCGATAGGCCAGGGAACGTGTATTACAGGGGTACGCGGGAATTATCACACGCGAACAGCCAGGGTGCGTGTATTACAGGGGTAGCGGGAAGTTCAACACGCGATTGGCCAGGGTACGTGTATTACAGGGGTACGCGTGAAGTAGAACACGCGATAGGCCAGGGAACGTGTATTACAGGGGTACGCGGGAATTATCACACGCGAACAGCCAGGGTGCGTGTATTACAGGGGTAGCGGGAAGTTCAACACGCGATTGGCCAGGGAACGTGTATTACAGGGGTACGCGTGAAGTAGAACACGCGATAGGCCAGGGAACGTGTATTACAGGGGTACGCGGGAATTATCACACGCGAACAGCCAGGGTGCGTGTATTACAGGGGTAGCGGGAAGTTCAACACGCGATTGGCCAGGGTACGTGTATTACAGGGGTGCGTGGTAATTATCACACGCGAATAGGCTGGGTGGGCCCTCACAGGTGTACCCTGTACACCCTCCACGGCCCCTGCAGGCAGCCCACAAAACAGGGGACTACCCTGCACACCTGATCATGTCCCCCTGCACCCCCATCCACCAGGGGCACCCTCCACCAGGCCCCCACCCATGTCTCCCACCACCCCCACCCCCCAGCAGTGCAGGGGCACCTGCCAGCAGGCCCCCACCCATGTCTCCCACCACCCCCACCCCCCATCCACCAGGGGCACCCTCCACCAGGCCCCCACCCATGTCTCCCACCACCCCCACCCACCAGCACTGTGGGGCACGTGGCCAGCAGGCAGTCAGGCAGCAGCAGATGGCAGGTGGGAGCGTGCTCAGGGCTCTGGGCGACTGTAATTAGGCCTCCTGGCCAGGAGCGTGGTCTTTCGTGTTTGAACGCGTGGACAGCCTGATAGGGAGTGATTTTGCACGTGAAAATCCCACACTCAGCGAATCGCGCGAAAACCCGTCACCAGCATATGTGCGTCTATAGTTATCGGCACGTGCAGTGTCAAAGCGTGTGATTGGTGAAAATGGATCTACACGCAGGAGTGACAAAGCGTGTGATTGGTGAAAATGGATCTACACGCAGGAGTGACAAAGCGTGTGATTGGTGAAAATGGATCTACACGCAGGAGTGACAAAGCGTGTGATTGGTGAAAAGTGAGCTACACGCAGGAGTGTCAAAGCGTGTGATTGGTGAAAAAGGATCCACACGCAGAAGTGACAAAGCGTGTGATTGGTGAACATGGGCCAAGCACGTACACGCCGTAAGTGACGCTGTACGTGTGGGCCTGTATATAAGGTAGTGTAGAACACCATTTCCTTGTACGTGCTTTTCGTGGAGAGCGAGTGGGTGAATTCTGTACTTCTTGTCGTTTCACACGCGATTTACTTCACGGCGTTTCCAGTTCGTACTCCCTGTTACCTCTGACAGCTTTTTCTCTTTTTCCTCTTGTACTGGTTTACCTGGGCCTGTTCCCTCAAACAGTGTCCCCTTCTACTGTTGTCCTGTCTCCTCAGACAGCGTACACATCTTCTTTTGGCGGGGGTGTTGCCAACCAAACGCGCTCATTTTTCACGCTCTTTTACCTGGCAGACGGTGAGTCACGCACGTATCTAACTTCTGTGCTTGCCCCGTGTGTAGCCTACCCCTTCAGAGGTCATTCTAGGCTGCGTGTGACACGCATACGTTCATTTTTGTGTTACTGGATGCCACAGCGTAGTGCAGGGTTTTCCATCAGCACACGTGGTCTAGGAGGGGTATTGTGCACGTTCCTTAACTTTTTTGGGGTGCCTGTGCGTTGCGTGACCCGTCATCTTTCCCCAGGGGTGTCATATAGCCTTGCCACTGCACTAGGGTACGAATACCATCTGGTACCCAACCCCTTTGACACCCAATTGCCAGGACAATTGTGCACACCGACTCCCATACGCACAATAACATCAGTGCCATGGTTGGGAGGCGTGCAAGCCGTAAGGGTGGCAAAGGTGGCCGAGCCACACGTGGTGGCCGTGGAGGATCCACTAGGGGACGTGGTTGTGTGAGCCATCCAGGTTGGTGGTTTGCACAGAGGAGGAGGAGGCCGACACTGGTGCACACATGGGGCCTGGTGGGAGCATCCCTGCTGGTGCAAGTGGTGCAGTCCAGGGCCAGGGGCAGGAGGCAGCACAGGTCACCGTGGAACCCCTGGCCGCGTGGAGCAGGTCCTGATTGGGGTCGCGATGCGCACGGCTGTGATTCGTGATGACGTGCGTGCTTCCCGGGAGGAGCACGCACGTCATCACGAAGTGCACCGTGCCGACGTGGCCCAATTGGGATCGGCCATGTTCGGGGGGTTCCTGCATGTGTTGGCCAATCTGACGGCCCTCTCCTCCTCTGTGCAGGCTATCCACCGGTCGTTCTCCTTGCCGTCTTCCGGCCCAGATGCCACCATGGCCCCCTGTGGACCTGCCCCGACCAATGCAGCCAGCTCGGTGGGGATCCCATCCCTGCCACAGTTGGGAGTTGGAGGTCCAGCAGGGGTGGACAACACAGCAAGTGGACCCCAGCAGATGGAAGATGTGCCGGCATCATCGGGCAGGGCACGTGCACGACGGCGTCGGTGGTTACCATCAGCCTGGATGCCGTCGTGCTGGCAGAGGCAGTGGCGTCGGAGGCAGCAGCGGGCTCGACGTGGGAGGCATCATGGCTCAGGGCCATCAAGATCAGAGGGGCAGGCATCGGCCGGAGGGCAGGGCAACCCTGGCATGGCAGTGTGTTCCGTGTGGGAGGAGTTTGGCCAGCGGATAGGTGCGGAGCGGCAGCGGGCGGAAGAGGAGCGGCTCGCCATGGCCAGGGCGGAGATCTCCATGCGTCGGGCATTGAGGCGGGCTGAGTGCCTCGAGGAGGCTCGCAGGGATTTTGGTGAGCACATGGGGTTGTCCCTGCGAGACCTCGGGGCCAGGACAGAGTCCCGCCTCCAGGACATTGACATGGAGTTCGAGGATGCCCTGGCCAGCATCACCAAGTGAGCCGCAGGACTTGCCCGCTGCCTTTGTATATAGTTTTTTAGTTAGTTAGTGCTAGGTTTCCTTTATTTATTTTTATTATTTTGGACCGCTCGGACAATGGCCACTTTTTTGTACATATTTTTTTTATTAGTTAGTATTAGGTTTCATTTGTGGTGTTGGGCTCATGGACCCTGGAACATTCCTGTATATATTGTAATTTTTTGGGAGATACATTTTTTTATTTTCTTATTGTTTACACCATGACGTAATGATTTCCTACTCCATGGTTTTGCTTTGGACAAATTCTATTTATTTTTTAATCCTTTGTTTTTTGGTTTATCTTTTTTGTTCTCGGACATGGACCTTTTATTTACTTTGCCACATAGTTGTATGTTTTATTAGTTTACTTATTTTATGTTTTTAATACATTTTTATATTATCTTACACTTGTGTTATTTTCTCTTTGGTTTCTTACATGTCATGATATGGGTTTTGACATTCACTTGCACCCATTGTGTATGTGTGTGTGACGGACATGTGTTCTTTTGCATACTTGCCTTTGGGGTTGTGTCATGTGATTGCATTCACTATGTGGGTGCATGCAATCCTTGCCTGGGTGTTTGTGCTGGGTATGCTGGACATTACTGCCATGATTGTGTATCGTCAGGAACTGGGGCCAGGGGGACATGGGTGGGGGCCTGCTGGCAGGTTCCCCACAGTGCTGGGGGTGGGGGTGGTGGGAGACATGGGTTGGACATGGGTGGGGGCCTGCTGGCAGGTTCCCCACAGTGCTGGGGGTGGGGGTGGTGGGAGACATGGGTGGGGGCCTGGTGGAGGGTGCCCCTGGTGGATGGGGGGTGGGGGTGGTGGGAGACATGGGTTGGACATGGGTGGGGGCCTGCTGGCAGGTTCCCCACAGTGCTGGGGGTGGGGGTGGTGGGAGACATGGGTGGGGGCCTGGTGGAGGGTGCCCCTGGTGGATGGGGGGTGGGGGTGGTGGGAGACATGGGTTGGACATGGGTGGGGGCCTGCTGGCAGGTTCCCCACAGTGCTGGGGGTGGGGGTGGTGGGAGACATGGGTGGGGGCCTGGTGGAGGGTGTCCCTGGTGGATGGGGGGTGGGGGTGGTGGGAGACATGAGCAGGTGTGCAGGGTAGTTCCCTGTGGTGTGTGCTGCCTGTAGGGGCCGTGGAGGGTGTACAGGTAATGCCTGGGAGCACACAGCCAATTCGCGTGTGGAACTTCCCGCGCACCCCTGCAATCCACGTACCCGGCCATATCGTGTGTGGAACTTCCCGCGCACCCCTGAAATCCACGTACCCGGCCATATCGCGTGTGGAACTTCCCGCGCACCCCTGAAATCCACGTACCCGGCCATATCGCGTGTGGAACTTCCCGCGCACCCCTGAAATCCACGTAGCCGGCCATATCGCGTGTGGAACTTCCCGCGCACCCCTGGAATCCACGGACCCGGCCATATCGCGTGTGGAACTTCCCGCGCACCCCTGAAATCCACGTAGCCGGCCATATCGCGTGTGGAACTTCCCGCGCACCCCTGCAATCCACGTACCCTGCCATATCGCGTGTGGAACTTCCCGCGCACCCCTGAAATCCACGTACCCGGCCATATCGCGTGTGGAACTTCCCGCGCACCCCTGCAATCCACGTACCCTGCCATATCGCGTGTGGAACTTCCCGCGCACCCCTGAAATCCACGTAGCCGGCCATATCGCGTGTGGAACTTCCCGCGCACCCCTGCAATCCACGTACCCTGCCATATCGCGTGTGGAACTTCCCGCGCACCCCTGAAATCCACGTACCCGGCCATATCGCGAGTGGAACTTCCCGCGCACCCCTGCAATCCACGTACCCTGCCATATCGCGTGTGGAACTTCCCGCGCACCCCTGGAATCCACGTACCCGGCCATATCGCGTGTGGAACTTCCCGCGCACCCCTGCAATCCACGTACCCTGCCATATCGCGTGTGGAACTTCCCGCGCACCCCTGAAATCCACGTACCCGGCCATATCGCGTGTGGAACTTCCCGCGCACCCCTGCAATCCACGTACCCTGACTAATCGCGTGTGGAACTTCCCGCGCACCCCTGGAATCCACGTACCCGGCCATATCGCGTGTGCAACTTCCCGCGCACCCCTGCAATCCACGTACCCTGACTAATCGCGTGTGGAACTTCCTGCGCACCCCTGGAATCCACGTACCCGGCCATATCGCGTGTGCAACTTCCCGCGCACCCCTGCAATCCACGTACCCTGACTAATCGCGTGTGGAACTTCCCGCGCACCCCTGGAATCCACGTACCCGGCCATATCGCGTGTGCAACTTCCCGCGCACCCCTGCAATCCACGTACCCTGACTAATCGCGTGTGGAACTTCCCGCGCACCCCTGAAATCCACGTACCCGGCCATATCGCGTGTGCAACTTCCCGCGCACCCCTGGAATCCACGTACCCTGACTAATCGCGTGTGGAACTTCCCGCGCACCCCTGAAATCCACGTACCCGGCCATATCGCGTGTGCAACTTACCGCGCACCCCGGTATACACGCACACGTTTATTTTTTCTCTCAGCGCGTGTCTGTGTTTGTGGGTACCCCTTTGTACGTCATTTGTCCTGGAGGGCCACAGTATTGGACATTGATCATGTCTGTATATAGGTGCTATTTGTTGGCGCACCTTTTAGCGCACATTTCTTGCAGGCGCAGAGACGCTACCGCCTGCTTTCTTGTGGCGGTCGTGTTTGTGCCTGTTTGTGCCTGTGCGCTGCTTTGAGCGTGCGCTTTTTTGCCCTATTCTATTCCATGAATACGTGTTGTATGCGAGCGTGTGGGCGTTCCGCGCACTTGCCTCCTAAACTTTCCCCGTGCCGCCCACATTCTTCCCCATTCCGAGTGTTGTGCCCCATTTTATTCCCCATTCCGAGTGTCCCGCCCTGTGTTCCGCCTACTTTAGAGCTGTGCGCTGCGCTCGGAGTGATAGCGCAGTGGCCGTGGCGCACGACGTTGGTTGACCTGTGCGCCGGCCTGCGCCGCGCGCTTTTTCCGCGCACGTCCTCTGCTTTTCTTGCGCACGGACTTCCATGAATCGACGTGCGCTGGTTTTCCTGCGCTTTTCGCTAATTTTCGGCGCAGCGCACGTATTGGCCCCGCTGCGCCGGGATTTTCGGCGCACATTTATTCCATGAATCGGCCTGCAAATGTACACTACAAGGACTAGCGAAAGTATTGTCTTCTCTACAACCTCTTCCTCTAATAAAGTTAACACCTACTGCCCCTCTGTTAAAAGTAGTAAGGGGATTAAATCTACACTTAAACCTACTAAAGAGGTAGAAAAACATAGCTTTAATGAACCAGACTCCATGTCCATGAATCCTTTATGGACTGAGACAAAGAAGAAGGCTGCTGAGGCATGTAGATTTTGTAGTCAGGTTGTTAGAACTGATATAATTTTGTTTCGTCCTCATTGTATATGTTGGCCTATGCCCAGTCGCTTTGAGAGGAAATTCGTATTATAAGATCGTGACCTTAAGTGAATCATGCCTTCATTTTAGGTTAGAGCTGCCATTTTAGTTTATTGTACAAAGTCACCCTGTGGTCTAAAATGGCCACCTCGTGTGCTCTTGTTCTTGCCTTAACCTCTTCAACCTCTGTAGTAGAGTTAATGTCCAACCTGCCTTCAGGCTACATGTTAGGGTCATGTAGACCGTGTCCTTTGTTGACCTCGGGATCAGGGAATTACTTGAATCAGCAATGTTAACCTACAAGTATACAAGAACAATAACGCTATCCAAATACGACATGCAAAACATTTGTTTGAATCTGTATAAAAGTAATGTGTAAAGATAAACTTAGAGAATAATAATGTTTGTTATTAAATGTATTGAAAAGTATACCGCATGCACGAGATATGTAAATTAGGAACGAACCTGGCGTGACCCTAGCCCAGTACATGATTAACTTGAAAGAGGCTGGACATCGTTATAATGAACATGTATAAATACGCCGATGTCCAGCTAGCAAATCCTGCTCAATGCTCACATTGAACCCTGCTGGTGGTCTCTGTGATGTATTGACGGCCAACTAGCTATTTGTGTATTTTGTTTTATAACTGTTCAGTTTTGTAATAAAGATTCTGAGAATCTTTACCAGCCCGTGTCAGTGTATTTTCCTTTTGCATGGTGTAAAAGCCTTAATATTGTATTTTTCTGATTCCACAGATGGCTCCCGAATAGGGACTCTCAAGATCGACTTTGTCTCGTTGAAGGTTGGCTCGGCTATCGGACTGGGATCGGATGGTGTCAACAGAAACGGCCACTCTGGACGAGAAGTGAATTCCTCGACAAAACTGCACGATCCGATCCCTGAACGTGAGCTGTAGCCCAAGACGACGTCTTGACGAGGGTCCATGTATCGAGGTGGATAAATTTGCAGAAAATCACCAGACACGTGGGTCCTTAGCATTGTCCTTAGTAACCCGATCAGGCCTCCCAGTCCTTTGGTCTGGTGAATCGTGACCCGATTCTTAATTTAACCCTGACAATTTGAATTTGGCGCATTGCACTCGCGAGCACAATTACTTGACCAGGTAACACCAGAACTTTGATATGCCTGGGAAATTGTCTGCCTGCTTTAGGGCATTATTCCGCAGCGACAGACAATCTTTGGAAGATAGCCGTCCCGCACTGCAGGAGGGGTCGCCGGCATGTACTATGTACTGTAAGAAAGGCTTTGGTAGTATAGCATTTAATAACATTTGGCAAAGACAGACCAGACATAATTCTTATCTTCGGTGGCCAACCAATGGTAGTTTTGAAATCCCTTGTATAGAATATCTAGAGTCTGTATTAGTAAAGAAAAAGGCTAGACCTGCAGCATTTGACGCATTGCATAGTTGGAAAACAGAAGCTTTGCAGCAACAAAAAAGTAGAGAGAAACATATGCGTAGACACATGACAAGTGTCGAAAAGGCACGGTTATATGATCAAAATAAACAATTGGAGTCAGTTAGGAACACGGACAGGGCGTTTCAATTAGGCATTAAAAAAATGTACCCTTCAAAAGACTTTCATACGTCAGAATTGATTAAAAAACTTTTGCATGAACGAAGGCCCGATGCCTCCGCGCCACCCCCGTACGTCCCTCCTCCTGGCTCTTTGCCCCTTCCCGTTGTTATTCCCCGTCCTGTAGTTCCTCCGGTCCTCCCTGCTGTTCTTCCTGTTGTTCTTCCAGCCGTCACTCGATTGCCTGCCCTTTTGCCTCCACCTGTTGATATTCAGAATGTGGCTACTCTTCCTCTTCCAGGTGATTCTGCATCGCTTGTAGTAGACCAGGGAGCAAGACCAAGGGTTGTGACTCGTAATACTGTGCCCCCAGAAAAAAAGAATGAATTGATCGCTTGGGCTAAAAATTGTATGCAGAAGGGTGAACAAGCTGAGGTTTTTTCCACACTCGAACATTTAAAAAGTATTCCTGAGAAAAATGTTTTTATTGAAGGATTAGGGACTCATTTGGGAATAATGTGGAGTAGATTAAACAATGTAGATTTCCCACAAGGGTTACGAGATTTGAACGCCTTAGCGTTGCCCAGAGATACTGCGGAGAAAGTATACGAGCATGTCGAGAAGATTTTTGAGTATAGGAAGGAGTTGAAAGGGTTACAGAATGAGGAAGTATATGGTGGTAGTTTAGGTATTATGTACTTACAGAAACGGTTTTCTCCTCGCCGTGAATTAAAAGGTGAGGAAGTGCGAATTTGTACAAAGGATGCGATAAGATGGATTTCGGATATGTCGATAACTCCAGATGAAGTAGATGACACATATAGTCAGTATACGTTAGAAATGCAAAAGAAGGTGATGGAAGAATACCTGCAGAATGAGTGTGTAAAAAGAAAGATTTGTTGTCCCACAGAATTGGTGAGTGTTTATAAGAGAGCCTTTTCGATTGATACTTCTTCGACTGCCTTAGCGCTTGATTTGGCCCTGTTGCTTAGTAAGCGTTCGGAGCTGCCTACTTCTCAGTTGCCTATGAGAGAGGTCCCTCCGACATTTATCCCGAAAGTTGAGATTGCGGCCGATGCTGCGCAAGGAATACTCGCGGTGGACATTCCTGCACATTACGTATCGCAGTTTGTTCACGTCCCGTTTTCAAGACAGGAAGTGAACACTATAAAGCAATCTATTCCCAATGTAAGAAAGAATCTGACCGGGTTCTATAAAGAAATAGAGTCGGCCTTACGATCGTCGGTATTCACCTTAAGTGATATTGATTTATTATTTCCCGTACTCCTGCCAGTTGATTTATGGAAACAGGTTAGGACTGTAGATGATGTACCTGGGTTGGGAGATACATGGGATAACATGGTTAGGCTAGATAGAGAAAGACCAGCTGGCGAGCGACCGCCTCAAGTGATATTAACCTTGCCTGATGGGATTATTGTAAAACTGAAAACTATAGTTCCTGAAAAAAGAATCATTTGGGACAAGCTTATGGCCTGTTTCCAAGGAAAGTCTGAGGGTGCTACCGATTTTTTCAATCGGTTTGAACAGGTATTTTCAGATTTCATTGGACAAGACTTAGACACAGAGTCAGGGAAAAGGCTGTTTGTCGACAAATTTGTACGCGGATTGCTGCCTGACATCCAGTTACAGATTATGTCTTCTGAAAGCGCTTGGCAGGTGAAGTCTCAATCAGAAGTACTGCATATGGCTCAGTACTATGAAAATTGTGTGAATAATGAAAAGGAAAAACTTGAGAAAAAAAAGGGTGACCTGAAAACAAAAGTCCTATTACAACCGATTGTTAGCAACTCTAGAGGGGGTAATCAATCTAGAGGTCAGTACTTTCCACAGGGAAGTACGCCCCTGGCTCGGGTAACCATTAACCAGTGTGCCTATTGTCGACAGGAAGGCCACTGGCGCACACAATGTCCAAACTTGCAGCAAAGGTCATTTGGGAACATGGGTAGACGATCCAGAGGTCGCCCAGGTGCAGGGGGCTCTGGCAGAGGTCAGTTTGCACCAGAATCACAGCAACCTCCTTCACAAGATAAGCTAGTTTTGAATGTGGATAATAGAAACATTTTTGATCACCCTTCTGCCGCGTACCTCTCTGAAGAACTTCCTTCTGATAATATTCTGTTTCGCTAGGATTGCCCGAAGCAGGATTTGGAACCGACGCCTATTCCCATTCATCAGAAAGTAGTAGATACGGGAACACAGACATGTTCCATTGACCATTCACGGGTTCCAAATATTCCCCTGTCAGGGCAGTCCAATGTTTTTGTAGGGTTTTCAGACACACCTGTAGTTTGTCCGGTCTCTTTGCCGGTACCGATAACACTGGGTCCCTTTACGGAGCAGTGTCCATTCCTACTTACCACAAACTGTGGGGAGAACTTGCTGGGGTTAAATTTGTTGAAGGCATTGCATGCAGTAATACATTGTTCTCCGGACGGAGTTCGGTTAACAATTTCACCTCAGCAATCACTCGCCTCTCAGTTTTTGACTCGACCTTTACCGCCAGAATTCAGTCATGTTCCGGAATGCTTATGGGCAATTGATGATAATGAAGTGGGCATTCTTCAAATTGAACCTGTTAAAATTATTCTGAAACATTGAGTAAAATTGCCTCGCATCCCGCAATATAAAATCTCAGTTGAAGGCGAGCAGGCTTTGAAATGTATAGTTTCTGATTTTGTACATCGTAGAGTAATTGAGGAAATTACGGGTAGCCTATGTAACAGCCCCATTTTGCCAGTATACAAAAAAGGTGATAATGGGATTCCCTTTCGGTTTATAATTGATTTACGCGCTATTAATAAAATTGTAACTCCTCAATTTCCTATTTTACCTGATATTACAACGATACTAACCATGATTCCGGCTTCTGCCACTCATTTTAGCGTTGTAGATCTTAAAAACGCATTTTTCAGTATTCCTATACACAAGGATAGCAGGTATTTGTTCGCGTTTACCCTAGGTGGACGCTCGTTCACATTCACTTGTGTACCACAAGGGTACACTGAGAGTCCAAGTATTTATAATAGGGCATTAAAAGAGCAGCTCAATACTCTCGAGTTGCCTACTACTTGCAAGTTACTACAGTATGTAGATGATCTCCTCTTGGCTGCTGATTCTGAGAGTGCCTGTAAAGAACGTACCGTGTTGTTGCTTTGTCATCTAGCGAAACATGACCACAAAGCTTCACTCATAAAATTCCAATATTGTTGTTAGGAGGTTACCTATTTAGGCTATCTCCTGTCAAAGGAGGAAAGACGGTTGACACCTGAACGAATAAAGACTATTTCTGGCATGTCTGTCCCAAATACGCAGAAGGAAGTTATAGCCCTGATAGGTATGGCTTCTTACTGTAGATTGTGGATCCCTAACTTTTCGTTAACGATTAAACCAATGCTGGCCTTGACAAAGAAGGGCATTTCTTTGCCATTGCCATGGACTTTGGAACACCAGACAGCATTTGATTTGCTCAAATCCGCGCTGTGTTCAGCGCCGGATTTAGGAACTCTGAATTATGACAAGGCCTTTGTGTTGTATGTGCATGAATGTGATGGATGTGCTTTGGCTGTGTTAACGCAGGAACATGGAGGGAAGAATAGGCCGTGCAGCTATTTCTCATCTGCCCTTGATCCTGTTGCATGTGCTTTGCCGAGATGTTTGAAAGCTGTTGCTGCTGCGTCTGTAAAACAGAGTGAGGGAATGGTCCTAGGTCATGCGTTACCCCTAATGGTACCTCACTCTGTAGATATTTTATTGAATAGAACTCAAACGCAACACCTCACTTCTGCACGATTGACAAGATATGAACTAATCTTGTTTGCCCCCCACATTCAAATTCAGAGGTGTTGTGTATTAAATCCGGCTGAACTATTACCTGTCCCGCAAGATACTGTTGAAGGTGATGAAACGTCACACGATTGCCTTTATGCAACAGAACAAGAGACTAAAGGTAGAATCGATCTGAAAGACACGCCTTTGAATAGCCCACAAGGAGAGCTATTTTGTGATGGCTCTTGTTTTAAACTTCCGAATGGTACATCCACGGCTGCTTATGCCGTTACTACTTTAAGCACGATTGTGGAAACCAAAAGAATTATGTATAATTCCGCGCAGGCCGCAGAAATTATAGAGTTAACTCGAGCTTGTGAACTTTCTGAAGGGCTTACAGTAAATATATATACCGATAGTCAGTATGCTTTTGGGGTGGTCCACAACTTCGGTAGACTTTGGAAAGAACAAGGTTTCTTGACCTCGCATGGCATGAAAATTCAGCATGGCACTTTAATAGTATGATTACTTTCGGCACTCGCACTCCCTGTTCAGCTAGCTATCATAAAATGTGCAGCACATCAAAAGGTTACAGATGATGTAGGAAAAGGGAATGCTTACGCTGATCAGATAGCTAAACAAACTGCCACTGATCTTAGTTCAGAAATGTATGCTGTAAGAGAAACTGTAAATATTTGCACTTTGGGTGAAAGAATCGATTCTGTAAAAGACATTCAAGCAGATGCTACTATAGAGGAAACTAAGAGATGGGTCGAGGGTGCAGGAAGACTAGATGATGATGGGTGTTGGGTGGACAATGTTGAAGGAAAATGGTTACTCCCTGACGCCTATATTACAATGATGGTTATTATGGCTCATGGTTCGACACATGTCTGTGCGTGTAAATTGACTAAAATGCTTCAAAGTGTATGGGCCAATGATAAGATTTTCAAAACTGTGGAGCGTTTTGTCCAAGGATAATGTAGGAAAAGGTACCTCGACTCCTAGAGGAGGTTTCGCTCCACCGTCGGTTCCGTTTGAGGTTATTCACTTTGATTTTATTGAAATGGAACATTGCAACAATCTTAAATATTGTTGGTTGTCATTTGAGTCTTTAGTAAGTGGGTTGAGGCCTTCCCAGTTAGAGATGCAACAGCCATAACCACGGCAAAAACTCTGTTGAAAGAGTTTTTTCCTAGGTTTGGGCTTCCGAGAGTCATCTGGTCGGATAATGGGCCACACTTTATCGCTGCTGTAATCATACAAATATGCAAAGGATTACAGATTGATAAACGGTTCCATTCGGCCAGACATGCCCAAAGTGCCGGATTAGTGGAAAGGCATAACGGCATTATAAAGAACAAGCTCGCTAAGTCGTGTGCTGGCACCAAGTTAAAATGGCCAGACGCCTTACAGATCATGTTGCTATCGATGAGGACAACCCCTCAAACTAGGACTGGGCTCTCTTCCTTTGAGGTGGTAATGGGGAGACCTGCTAATATTTGGGGTTTGCCAAAAAGCAGTTTGTTGCGGGATATAGAGAATGTGCTTCTTTCAGATTACTGTAACCAGTTGACTAAAAATCTGTTTTCAATTTATCACCAGGTACGAGAGGCATTACCTGTACGATACGAGGGTCCTGGTCACAGTCTACAACCGGGGGACTGGATCCTCACTAAAGTTTCTGAGAGGTCGTCTTGCCTTGCACCTCGGTGGAGGGGACCCTACCAAGTCCTGCTAGTCACCCAGACTGCTGTGCGGGTAGCGGGTCGTAAGAACTGGATCCATGCGACGTACACCAAACGGATCCTGTAGCCTGTGCCATACGATACAGAATCCATTCCCACTGCTGTAACTAATGTGCCTGAAACAGCAACAACCGACAAGAGAGTATCGGAGACCGTTCCAGAATTCGCAAGGCCAGACAAAACGGCCATCTTGTCTCCACACTCGCCAACAGTGGAACTTCCGGATCAATCCTTTTCTGATCCCATTTCCGTTCACTCGCAACCTCCAGTAGCAAGTGACGACACTTTGTTCTCACCAGAAATTGTGAAATATAATTTACGTCCAAGGAAATAGGCGTACAGCACGGTCTGACTGTGCGATTGAGGAAAATAATTTGAGGGCTCGCCTTTTGGCCCGACTGAACGGGAGGATTCTGTTGGCTAAGGGTTGTGGGAAAGACATTAAGAAGACGCGCGACTGGAGTCGCCAGCAAATGAACAATTGGTGTTTTTTCGATTGAAGACTACAATGCCTGCACCCACTGCTGCTCGTACTAAACTTTTAGATAAATATGTGACTAGCAGAGACAATGGTCAAGCATGCAATGGGACCCTCAAAGTGTATTGTTGCCTTTTTGTAATAATAACTGTATTTTTAGTAAATGTTGGTTTTGGGTTATGGTATCTGGAGGAAGCATTTCCGCTAGAGGACTTTTTACCTATTGAAAATGTATCTGTTATCCACACTCCTTCCGTGCAATTGCATACTTTATCGCCTAGAGATTCTTCGCATAGACGGAACTATCAGAATAATACCCTTTTGTTAATCATGAATGCCACTCATGCAATTTTAAATAGAACCAATTGCTGGATCTGTTCACATCTACCGCAACATGGGGATAAGGGGCTAGGTTGGTATATTCATCCCCTACCTTTGACAACTGCCTGTTACGCTTCTCTTAGAGCACTATTCTTTGGCCGATGGAATGGCAGCATCTCAGGGAATTTTGATGGTACAAATTTGAAAAGTTTTGAAAAACGTGTTTTGATGCCCCTGGGATCCTCGCTGTTTGCAAATAGGAGTTAACCGTACGTTGCTTCTGTTAAACCCTCTGATAGATTGTCACGTCCTTTTCAGTCCTTCATCTCTTTCAAAAAGGCTCCTACAGGCAATAAGGATGCCACGCCTCCATCTTATTCTGTTAATCATAGCCCCGATTCAGTATCCTTCTGCATACAGAGGAATGGAACACGGTCAATGGGTAATTTTAGAAAGTGCGTCAACATTGCAAATTTGACTAGCGAGAACAGACCTCTGTACGTAGGCGAACCTGTCTATTTTGTTTGCGGTAATGTGCTGTTTCCATGGTTGCCCAGGGATTGGCAAGGAACCTGTTATTTAGGGATTCTATTACCTGGGGAATTTATTGCCAGTACTGCAGAAATTTCGAAAACTCGTCCACGACGAGGTGTGAAAGGGGATACTTCAGCACAAATTCTAGGGGACATGATGAAATCCTTTGTGCCGTTTTTTGGGCAAATTACGAATTCAGAAGATATCAGGGGACTAGCGAGAGTATTGGAGAGAACCATCAACCGGACCACTGACATACTCTATAATATGACGTTAGAACAGAAAGCGGTAAGATTAGTGGCTCTTCAGAACCGGATGGCATTAGATGTCATTCTGGCTGAGCGTGGAGGAGTATGTAAATTAGTGGGGTCCGCTTGCTGCGTTTACGTACCAGTCTCTTCTCCAACGATCTTTAGGGCTATCCAAAATCTACATGTTCTTAGTTCAGAAGTGCATGTTCCTGAGGGAAACTGGGAACTTAGTGCATGGTTTTGGGACCTCCTACGGTCGTGGGGATGGAATTTGTTTTCGGCCCTGCTGATTATCTTGGGAAGTTTTCTATTTCTTTGTTGTTGTATACAGTGTCTCCCTGGTATATGTTCAGTATTAGGGGGGTGTTGCGCACAAGCAACAAGTGTATTAGGGCATAAATTATACGCCCCAGATAAGGTTTCCAAAGAGTATGTGTTGAAAGAAACTATGGTGATTCGGGGTGTGTAGACATTGAAATATGGAGTTAATCACAAAATGATTGAAGGTAGTTTAGCACTTGGCAAAGGCCAAAAGGAGGGTTTTTTAGAACTGATATAATATTGTTTCGTCCTCATTGTATATGCTGGCCTATGCCCAGTCGCTTTGCGAGGAAATTCGTATTACAAGGTCATGACCTTAAGTGAATCAAGCCTTCATTTTAGGTTAGAGCCGCCATTTTAGTTTATTGTACAAAGTCACCCTGTCGTCTAAAATGGCCACCTCGTGTGCTCTTGTTCTTGCCTTAACCTCTTCAACCTCTGTAGGAGAGTTAATGTCCAACCTGCCTTCAGGCTACATGTTAGGGTCATGTAGACCTTGTCCTTTGTTGACCTCGGGATCAGGGGATTACTTGAATCAGCGATGTTAACCTACAAGTATACAAGAACAATAACGCTATCCAAATACGACATGCAAAACATTTGTTTGAATCTGTATAAAAGTAATGTGTAAAGATAAACTTAGATAATAATAATGTCTGTTAGTAAATGTATTGAAAAGTATACTGCATGCACGAGATATGTAAATTAGGAACGAACCTGGCGTGACCCTAGCCCAGTACATGATTAACTTGAAAGAGGCTGGACATCGTTATAACGAAAATGTATAAATACGCCGATCTCCAGCTAGCAAATCCTGCTCACTGCTCACATTGAACCCTGCTGGTGGTCTCTGTGATGTATTGACGGCCAAATAGCTATTTGTGTATTTTGTTTTATAACTGTTCAGTTTTGTAATAAAGATTCTGGGAATCTTTACAAGCCCGTGTCGGTGTATTTTCCTTTTGCATGGTGCAAAAGCCTTAATATTGTATTCTTCTGATTCCACAAGGTAATTAAGTCTAATAGCCTTTGGCAGGGTCAGGCAATGGAAACAAATGGCTCACACCTGAAGCCATTTGCCCAACCTGTGAGGCATAAAAGACTGCCAAGGAAGGAGCTTGAGCGGGAGTTGGAAGGCTGGCAGTAGGAGTAGTGGTAAAAGAGCACAAGGCTGACAATTCACGAGGAAGTGTGATCAGAGAAAGGTTGCTGGTTCATGGATACAGCATATTTCACCTGCAAGCTCTGAGAGTGTCCTGTGGTCTCAAACTCTGCATTGCCGTGGCTGCACTGAGGAAGAAGTTTGGAGAGTGGAGTTTTCCCCATCTGTGTCGAGTAGCTGTGATGGCATAGATGTGACTGTGCTGAAAAAGCTGAGGCCCATAGCAGAAGGCAAGCTGAGGGATTGAGGAGTGACAGAGACTTCCCATTGGCATGGCCAGACCACAGACATCCATGCTGCAGAAGGGTGTGGGTCTCAAGAGTGCCTGAAGCAGTTGAAGAAGTCGGGAGAGAGAAGTGGCCCACAACGGTGGTGTTTCCGGAGCCAGTTACCAGTTCCAAAGTCACTCGCTCAAGTTTACAAGGGAGTATAAACTATTCATCATTTTAGAAATTCTCTTTGACAATGGAAATGTGGCATGTGCACTATTAGTGAGAGCAATAGTGTTCGAGTAGAAAGAGAAGTTAATATTTTACATTGTTGAATCATTGGCTGTTACCGGAGTGGTTGTGTGTCCCTAATTTAAGAGGGAACGCTTGCTGAAACCCATCTCAGAAGAATAACAGTAACTTTCCTAAGTGTTACAAGTGAAAGCAGCATCAAACAGAGGTTCCATGTGGTGAAAAGTATTTCCCGAAAGGAGATTGAAACTGTCTCCATGATATTATATGGAAATGCAAACATTCGCAATCCTTAAAGGTTGAAAATCTGTCTCATATACCGAAATCTGTATTTCCTTTGAAGACTGAACCTTATAGAACAATTACCTTATCAATTCAGAAGTTGTTGTACTGACTAGAAGAACAAGCATACACCCGGTCTAACCCCTTCCAAAGTGGAACAAGCCCTATTTGGATCTATCCATCTGATCTAGAAAACGTATTAAAGGTCCAGTGTACTCTTATACAAGCGTGGCATTGTTACCTGAGGCTGGAAAAGTGGCAGCCTCAGGGTAATTACTGGAACCCAGAAGGGGTGAACAAAGCTGGGGAATGGTACTGCTTGCTTGAATAGAAAATTACAAGAATAATGTGTAATGCTGAAGACTGCTGAAGTTGAGTATTTAACAGCAGTGGTGCATAAAGGGACCTAAATTCCAGACGGCTGGTCCACACATGAGCAAGCACACGAGTGTTTGCAGACACCTTGAGTGGGAGACACTGTTCACATCTAGTGTTTCTTTGGTGAAGAAGACAGGGACCACGTGTTGTTGGCTTAAAGCTCTTGAACTTACTGACCTGTAATTTATCTGGCGGGGAGAAAACAACACTTTGGTGGAAAAAGTCACATTAACATCACAACCGGGGAGGAACTTTAGCCTTGGCTGGGTCCTGCCAATAATACATGAAGAAACTAGATTTGAAGCCACCACACTTTGGAAGCAGCTTTCCAAGAGACATACTTTGGTCCACTGAAATTCGACATCTTGTGAAGCGAAAGAAACTAGCTTTTGAAAATTGAACAAAAATTCAATTCACATCAACTTGAATTCTCTTATAAATTGTGTTTTTGTTTGTAATGTTTATGTCCTGATGAGGTCCACCAGAAGGAAATTGTACAGACCGTTCTGGCAGCCTGAAACTCGAGTCGACAACACCATAGAGCCTACTCCTCCCAGAGTTGGCTTTAACTTGGGTCTACACAGACAAAATGTGGGACTCAATATATGTCCATGAGTAACCACTTTGGAACATTTACCCAGCGTTTTACTTTTAAAATATTGTTAATTAGGAACTTTTTGAGCAATTAAGATACTAACCCGAATGGATGGGATGTTGAGTTACAGAACAAAATTATCAGGATTGCATTTTTTGCACAAGTACGAGTGGCGTTTTTTTGTATGTATGTGGATGAAAGAGTATGTGAGGAATGATATATGAGATGCAAGCTTTTTTTGTTGGTGTGATAAAATATGTGTTCTTGACAACTGGTTTTTATAGATGTGTTATTAATGTATTTGATATGTTCTCTTGTAAATGTTTTTTATGATTAAAATATGATCAAATAAACTTAAAATAAATGAATTCTGACATGCTGTCTTGTGTCTAAAACATATACCCCTTTAAATAGGGTTGCTGTCTTGGAAGGGATTATGCAGCGTTTTTACGCATGAATTGCACAAATTAATAATAGGAGGGTATGCACTTATCCACGGATAATTGCAGTTTTGTTTGGATGTTGAGAGAGAGTCAGTCTTGAAACAGAAGCAGGTTATACTTGTGGCAGTAAAGCAGACAGAAGAGGCAAAGAGGCTGCCCTTTTCTTGGAGCATAGGACGAAAGAGTGCCTTGCCTACCTGTAGAGGTTGAATAGTTGAGTTTAATTGCCTGATGATCCTTAAGTTGTATGTTGTAGCAGACGTAACTGAACTGTAGTGGTGAATAAAACTGTCAGTGGATGTTGCAGTCAAGTTTTTTGAAGTAGTAGCCTACTGTGACACAAGATGTTTTCACAGTAGCAGTAGTAGAAGGGTGGTTGTCCATAAGAAAGCAACAACCCCCAAAGAGAAGCATCCTGACAATTATATCAAATGTACTTCAGAGGTCCTAATCAAGTGTAGAGTTGTATAAGAAGATAGTGTTAACCCTTTAACTGAACTGTGTCAACCAAAAAAAATGGAAAAAGGATATCCAGGATTACCATTGTTGCTATTTTCTTGGCTGGAATTGGAAGGGGATCTTTTCAACTATCTATCTATTTGAGTTCTTGGATTGCGCCACTAACCCAGAGGCCTCAATGCGCACATGAGAGAGAGAGAAAAAAAAGACAACATATCAACAACTTGTCTGAAGCAGGAAGACGAGGAAAACCTTAAAGCTGAAGAACTATTACCAGTGGATTTTTGTTTGATGAACTATTGTTCAAGACTTTTCTTTTCCTTTGAACATTTTCTTGAAGTTGACTTTGAAGTCGAGGGGAAGGTATTTACCCTGGATAGGTGAAGGTCATCTATATAGGGTATATTTATTGGTTATTGCTTTATATTTTTTTCATTGTTTACTTTTGAATTTTTTGTTGTTTATTGTGATGAACAGTTTCTCTATGTTAGGAGTGTTCCCTTTAGCATTTAAACTAGGTAGGGAACTCTCTGATAGAGTAGGACAAGGAAGGTGTGTTTATCTTAACTATAATAAAATGTCTAAACTTGAGAAAGGTACAAGCAGTTATCCCTCTCGCATTACTGGCTGCTCATATTGGACTCATTCATGAGAGAGTGACAGGAGGGGAAACCTGCTTTTAGGGCGTCTCGAGGATTGTGGATGTCTACGGAAATGGTAATACGGTCACACTCAATGCTTCCAAGCTCTTTAGAGTAGTGAGGAAGGAGAGACACAGGGCGAAAGTTTCCGGTCGACCCCTTGCTTTACTAAGAGAGGGATGACTGTGGCTGATTTGAAAGTAGAGGGAAAGCAAGCAGAGTAGAAGGGCAGGTTGAAGAGTTCTGCAAGGTGAGAGCCTACTATAGGGGCAATAGATTTGACTAGCTGAGGAACAAGAGGGTCTTATGGGGCCAAGTGGGGTTAGCCTTCATCAGTAGAAATAGCACTTCATCAGTATTAGTTTGACTAAAGTGGGAGATAGAGGCACAAGATGAGTAGGAGGAGCATAGAATGTAGGAAGAGGGAGTGTGAGGAAGGTCAACAGCGGATCTCCAATTATGGAAATATTTGCAGCGAAGTACTCAGCTAGGTGATTGGCTGTGAGAGTAAAATTGATAGTTGTTAGGGAGAATTCTCCAGAATGGCTAATTTCCCTTACCTACTGAGTCCCTCAGCAGCTTTGCTGGATTTCTAGGATTTATTTTTTCACCTGGTAAGAGTGTGAGCCTTTTTTCCCACTCTTACATGTGTTTTGCTGTGTGTGTTTAACATTTTTTGTGTTCATAGACTGTGGAGCCTCACCTACTCCATAGGCATCATCTTTTTACCTTGAGTGCAGTGCAGTGACACAGGATTGTTTTTTTGGCTTCCCAACCCCAATACCATTTTCTGGGGCTGACTACTGCCTAGAACATGTAAAGTTGCCATTGACTTTATTAGTCTCTTTTAAAACTCACAGACCCAATACAAACTATCTTACATAGAGTGCTGGAAAGGGTTAATACTTATCCCTTTTTGTCAGTTTCTCTGGGAACATTGTTTCACTCCCTTTTCATTAAGACTTGGCTGGTGGCAGTGGTAACTAACCTATTTTTCCTACCAGGGTTATCTTAAATAGCCCTGGTATCGTTTTAGTCTATCTTGGTAGCCTCGAACTTAAACCCGCTAGACCATATACATATTTATACGGTACCTGCTGGGTTTATTCATCATTTCTTTTTGTAAAAGTCTTTCTCGGGTTTTTCTCTGTGCGCCAAACCAGGTTTCACCGTCCTTTCGCGGGCTTCTACACAGAATTCCTTCTTAGGTGCCTGTATGTCTGGGGGGGATGGGATTTGAGGGAGGGGTTAGGACTCCCTGCACAGTGTCTCCTTGGAGACCCATGTCGCACTCTAATCTGATTGGCTGTGGTGACTGTTCAGGTAGGACAGCCACCCTCCTGTGTGATTGACAGACAGGCTGTGTGAATGGGGGAGAACTGCATAAAAAGCAGGTCTCTGGGTCGGGAAAGGCAGGGTCGCCACTAGAACGAAAGAACCGAAGAGGAGCTGACAGAAGAGGACCCCCACAATGACTGAACCGCTCGGTGAAGCCCTGCTGCCGATCCGAATCTTCATACTACAATGACAGGGAAGATCTTCAAGGAATCTTCTCCCCTTGAGCTGGTGGGAACAACCAGTTTATCAAACTGCTCATCAGGCTTTCCTTCTCTGGTCGAATTTGCTGTACAGAGCTACAGTGAACTAGATAGCCAGGAGGAACGGACCCTGCTTGCGTTTTAAGGAGCACACCTTTTATTCTTTGCTTTGCTCTGCTGCTGGTTTCTTCCCTGGGCAGTGCAGGACCCTCCAGTCTTCCTACTTTGTGTCAGTCTGACAGTCGCTTCAGGAACCGTGAGCCTGCAGGACCTGCCAGGAACGTCCGCCTCAGCTACAGCCTTCCTCTTCATTTAAGGTACTGTTCAAATCCGGTTGTTTAATTGATCCAGCCGCGGTGAAAGTGTGTGAAACCTTTCGCCAATCCGAGGGCTTGTCCTTCTCCACTCTTTAAACTAACTTTTCGTCTGACCAAGTTCATTCTGAACTCTTGGCAAAGACTTAACCGTGAAATACCCTGAACTGTGCGATCTTGGGCAAAGACTCTGTTCCATTGTCTTTGGGAAAGGTCCCTTGAATCTGATTTCCTCACTGTAGTTCCTTTTTCTAGACTGCCCTGCTTACTTACCTGTTGGTGTTGTTCAATTCTTGCCCAACTTTGTCTTTCACTCCCTTTTAAATTGCTGGAGTGCCATTTTGCTCACACTTCATTTTGAGCCTAACTTGTCCAGAATCTATTGGGTACTGTGTATTGTATTAGTAACGTGATTTTTCAACTGCTTTACTTTAGTGAAATGTTTTACAATTGATGTGTAAATAAATGTATATTCTTTTACTCAGAAACCTTGAGTCAGTGTTTGTTTGAAACATAGTAATTACTGTCCATTTTGAAACTATTGATGCTGCTCACTTACTCTTGAGATAAGTCTAGCTGCTCAGTCATCGCTACCTCTTTACTTAAGCAATATGCCCCGAGCGGCGGGGGCATTACCGACTCAGGTAATGCCACGGGGCCCATAGTTATAGGCCCTGAGTGAAGCGAGGGCCTTAATGAAGGCCCCGGGGCATTACCAGAGTCGTTATTGCCTCCGCCGCCAGGGGCATATAGCTAATAGTATCCCGGCCCACAAAAACTGTGTGACCGGGGCACTAAAAGCTTTATTTTTTTTCCCAAAATGCAGCTCCGTTTCGGGGAAGAAAAAAAAACAGAACAAACAGAAGCTTTTCCAGCGCGTCCGCTCCCATAAAAAAGGAGGTAAGCGGGGTTGGGAGGACAGAACGGAGGGGAAAGGGAAAAAATAATAAAAAAATAAAAACGTACCTGTGTCCCCGGCGGGGGACGATGGAAGTCTCCAGCCGTGTGGAGGCTCGGAGCGGGATGGCCCCGCTCTGAGTCTTCACATGGCTGGAGGCTTTCATCGTCCCCCGCCGGGGACCAAAGCGTAGAAGGTAAGTGGGGTGGGGAGGGCAGGGAGGTGGGAGGAGCGAGGGAAGGAAAATAAAAAAAAAGCCTTACCTCTGTCCCAGTGGGGGCGAAGGTAGCCTCCCCGGCTTGGGGAGGCTCGGAACGGGGATGGCCCTGCTTCGAGCCTCCTCATTGGCTGAGGGGCTGCCATGCCCCCGGCCGGGGACAAAAGCCGTGGAATCCCGATGGAGGGATTCCCGGCCTGGTAACGACTCGGCGAGGGCCAATCAGAATGGCTCTTTCATTCTGATTGCACCCTCGCCGGGTACCAATGTGTAGTACATGCTTGTACCAAGGTGAATTTGTACTGTCACTTGTAGTCTTAATAGTGTGTGTTTTCCAAAAGGGTACTGCATATAACTCTGCCTAACAATAGTCATAGACTTAGGACGAGTGTGTTTAGGTTGCCCTGTAGACGGTGAGGATGAATGGAGTGAGGGTTAGGTAGAATTTCCTTTTCGTCTATCAAGAGTGGACTTGAAAGAGTTCAGGGCAGAGAGGTAGAGTTGTAGGTCCTCAAGCGAGTGGGTGCACCTCCATTTGCACAGCAGCTGGCACATGTCTGTGCAAAGAGAGCACATGAATGGGGTGACCCATGGTTGAGGATGCAGAGACCTAGAGGTGAAAGTAAGCATTGGGAAGTAAGAGGAGTCATATAATCTACTCTGCAATGCATGGCAAGAAATGGGCAAAAAAGTCAAAATCTTAAAAGAGCACCCATAAAGTGTCTTTGTGGTCCATTGCATTTGCCCAAAAACTGGCATTATAACCTCTGATATGCTTCTTTCCTCCCAATATATTAATAAGTGGCAACACATGCTTAACTTAGTTTTCTCCACTTCCACCACAAACAGAATTTTATGGCATTCGGCTAAGTGGTGGGAAAAGCTTAGCTAAGCAAGACTTTAACAGCGCCAGCTGCTATGATAAGGGCCTGCAAATTAGTCTGCCTAAAACTACTGTAATGAAATGCTTCACAATCCTGACTAGAGCTTTGTCCCACCACATGTCCTTCACAGTAAATGGTCCAAAAATCCTTCCATCTTGGCTCCAAGACTAAATCCAGGAACCCCGTTCCTAGACCAGCATGTGGGGAATGCCTGAGCTGCCCAAAATAAGCCTTCTACCCTGCCACACAGGGCCCCTGGGAAGTACTCATGCAGTGGGTCCCACTCAAAATGCACAGTCAATACTCCAACCTTTTGATGAAGAAGAACAATTTGATGCCCAGCTGGACTTTATTAATCTCCTGCTCAGATGCACCAAAGCTCTCACAACCATATGAAAATGCCTCAAACATAAAGACAAATATGGCACGATTACTGAGTCTTGGATGACTATGTAACCCACCTCGATAGTATGATGCCCCTCAAGCCATAGAGAAAAAGCATCTTCAGAACTTTGGAAATGAAACACCCTACTCTGATCATCCTCCTCGACCTATTCATGGCCTGCTGTATGGTAGGTTTACAAAAGAGGTGGGGGGACCCTTTTTTGCTGTTGTAGGGGGGTCTGTGTCATGAGGGTAACTAGCAGGGTGTAATACTGGAAGGACCCAGGCTACCCCTCCCTCTAGAAACTTACAGGTGTCTTTCACAACACATTTGACAGATTCTAGAATTTGATCTGTATTTTCATTCAGTAGATCACCACTGTTTTATAACACAATAGTTTACTTTATTTTTTCCACACAATTTTTTTTAAAAACCTACTTCGTGTTATTCACATGTTTTGCATATTTCACCAAGCTAAACAAACAATTTGCTTGGTGCCCACATCCATTCATCATATTGTACAATCATATAATGAAACTGCGGTATTTCAATAACACAGGGAGAGGGTTAGTATTGAGTGACTTAAAGTGTAGCTCTCATAACAATACACATATCAAGTCGACACATTTCGTGTTTCCAGCATAAAACAAAAACTGTTCTGTTGATGTAGTTTGTTGTTCATATGCTTTCTTCAGGGCTGTTATGAAGGAGGGGGCACTGATTGATGTCTAGCTCATCCAAACCTTTTCTTGGTTAGGCAATATATCTAGAGATCAAACAAATTTAAAAAATGTGAACTAGGTGTATCTACATATGGGTGGGAATTCATTAAAAAAGTGTGTGTTCTACATACCTGTGCTTATTGCTTTTGTGTCTCGGATCTGTGTTTATTTTCGGGTGCCATGCGTGCGTGTATACAATGGCTCGAATATTGTGCTTTGTATGACTCAGGTTGCTGTCATCTTGTTTAATCTGTAACACATGGTGACACTCATTATTAGGGGTTGTCACATGCTCTGTATCTATAACATATTTCAGCCCATATCATCTTATGGTAAATAGTGTTATTCACATTTCCTCAGAATTTACTTTTCCGGCGCTATTAAACCCATTCCGCCAGGTTCCTAATGAGGCCCAAAGTTTGTGCAATATTTGCAAAACCATAGAATTTGGTGCCGGTGTCCATGTGTTGGTTGAAACACTTTTCATAAATGAGACAGATATTATACATCACACTTTGTATATGTTTTTTATAATTATTTGCCTGGGGACCCGCTCCTTAGTCTAGTATGGGCTAAGTTTAGGTTGCACTTCTACGTATGGGGTGTCTAATTAGCTGATTGTATTTTTTCTAAGAAGTCATTTCATAGATGCTTTGGTATTTTTAGAAAAACAAATTCCACTCTATGGATACATTGAGTCCGTTTTTGACTGTGTCTAGATGGTGGATCCATTTCTGTTCAAGTTTTCTCAAGGCCAGGTCTCGGTCTCCCCCTCTGGCCTTTGCACTGACTGTGACGGATAATGAACCAGCAGAGCTCGGTGTATTTATGTTTCAACTTCACAAAATGAGCCACCATAGGTTTCTCCTCTATTGAGTTCTTTAGGCAGGATCTGTGTTCACAGATACGTTGACTGATCTCACGCTTACTTTTTCCTATGTACAACAGATTACACGGGCACTTCATTGCATAAATTCTCCATTTTGTTAGACAGTTTTTTTGTTTTTTTTAGTTTAGAAAATTGTTTTGGTTGAAGAATAAACCTTTTCAATATGATACAGACTTTTCTTAATTTCATAATAACAATCTTTGTCTAAATGTACAGGGATATACAGATCTTGGGGAATACATTTTTTTAAATTTTTTTGTACATTAGAGTCCTGTTCGTATATTATTCATAATAGCTTAGAATTACAGATCATATTTCTAAAACAGAAAAAAGGAAAGTAAAACATTTTTGCTCTTAAAATACTATAACAGTTCTTCTTTTGGGTTTGACTTTATATCTTTTGCGTTCTAATGATTATCTTAGCTTATCGATTGTTAGACTCTTTTACATTTAGTGAACCTCACACATTTTGCTGTTTTATGAACTAGTCACATGAAGAGTCATTCTGCGTTATTAATCACACTCACAACAGGTTCTAGTTTCAGCTCCTTGATGAGTTGTACAATGTCGATGATCAGTGATACTTTGTTCGCACCAAAGATCTTTTCCCACAACTCTTCATTTGTAAGAAGCTCTTGATTTAAAAAGTGTTTGTGCAAATATCTCTTTCTGATTTCAATTGACTTGGGACATTCAGCAATCAAATGTTGCAATGTTTCATTAAAGTTAATATCGTCACAAAACCTGCAGACAAGATCTTTGGTAGTGTTCTTACTGTATTTTGCAATCATTATTTTAGTCAGGGTTAAATTCATGTGAAGTCTTACGAAGTCACCTGCGAAGCCCCTGTCAGGAAATTTGCTTAAATAGCTGGGAATTGTGTTCCATTTTTTTGTCTAGGAAAACTCCCACCTTAAAGGCCTCATAGGTATTACATTTTTCTCTTGTTGAGATCCAATCCCAGCTCCATAGTTTACTTTTTGCTTATTCAGGTTTTCCATTAACAGGGAAAGATTAATATCAGCTTTAATCAATGAATTTATGCAGATGTCTTACCATTGACACAGCGGTCCCTCTCCAGGTGTTTCTATGACATTTTTCACAATTGGAAAGAGATTTTGAGAGTTGCCTGTTGCCCGCATAGACTTTCTGTATACCGATAGCATAGACCAGATTATCGTTGTATATAATGAGATTAAACCAAGCTCATATCTGATTATTGCTATCAGCATGGATTTATGTGTTTCCAATAAATCCCTTCCACTCGGTCCCAATTGAATATTTCAGGGTTAATTTTTGTGTGACTGCCATACGTGATTATGGGAACAAAGTTTGGTAAATAGAAGTTTCTAGCTGGTGTTATTGTGAATTTTCCAAATTTCTTTTGTAAGGCCTTTCCCTGGATTGCTAGAAGTTTCTTTCTTGTGTCTATTCCCACCTTATATGGTAGATCTGCGTAATGGGAGTTGATGTTCACTCCCAAGTATTTCTATTGATGAATTGGGATTAACTCACTATTTGAGAGCTGCCAATTAAAAGCATGAACTGCCTTTTTTGCACGCTGTTGGAAAATGAGTATGTTTGATTTTTGTGTGTTTATGATGAGATTATTTTCAATCACGTATGTGCTCAGGGTGCTTAATTTTCTTTGTAGGCCAATGGGAGTCCTATCCATTATAATGAGATCATCTGCATACAACAAATATGAAATTTCCGTGTTCCCTAGTTTTGGAGGGAATGATCTGAATGAGTTAAAAGCAAGTTGAATATTGTTAATAAAAAAGTTTAAAAGAATGGACGCCAATGGGCAGCCCTGTTTTAATCCAGTATTTGTTAAAACCGATTTTGATAGAATACCCGTTGTAGTCAATTTCACTTTAATGGATGTTTCAGTATAAAATTGTTGTATTAGATACTTAACGTGTGGCGGACATTTGTTTCTTGTAAGTCTCTCCCATAGAATCACACGTGGGATTGAATCGAAAGCTTGTTTAAAATCAATCATGGCCATGTATATAGGTTGTTTTCGTTGTATTCACTGTTTTTTTAGTGCTGATAAAATTATTAAATTTAATGCAGTTCCGACACCTTCTACAAAGCCTGATTGATTAATGTCTAGTAATTTTTCTTGGACAAGCAATTGTAAAAAATCTCTAAGAAGTTTTGCAAAAAACTTTCCCGGAACATCGAGAAGGGCAATTGACCTGTAATATTTTGTTAGATTTCTATCGCCTTTTTGAGGATTGGTATAATAATGGCTTCTTTCCAGGAATTGGGTATTTTCCAGTTGCAATAACTTTTTAAAAAATTAATTCGAGTGCTACTGCCCAAGCTTCTGGGTTTTTCTTAATGATAAAATGTGATAGATTATCAGGGCCCGGTGCTCTTGAGCTGCTCAATTTTTGTATTAACATCTCAATATCTAAAGAGTCAAATACGAATTTTGACAGATCAGGGGTATCGCTAAATAATGAGATTGACTCAGATGTATTACTTGCTAAAGGTTTTTCAAAATGTGATATCCAGGTTTCTTCTGTTATTGAATTAAGAAGAGTCGATTTGTTTGCCTTTGGATGCAAATCATTAATTATACTCCATATTGCCACTGTGGACTTGGGTCATATGTGCTTGTAGCATTTTCTCACCTTCTTGTTGCTTTTTTATTGCTTTGATTTGTTTGATGCTGTTTTTGTGTCGGGTACTAATATTACTTTGTTCTGCCTTTAGTGTGATTGGAGATAAGCTCCTCATTGCTTGGCGATAAGATGTTTTTAGGTCTTTAACCTGCTAATGATTAGCATACTTGTGCTTATATTTAGAATTGGCTTCTGGTTGCGAATATTCAGTGAGAAGCTGGATTATGTCCATGCAGCTATTGAAAGCTGTTATTATTTCCGGATTATTTCCTTCTTTTAAATTGTTTGTAAATTGTTTTAAGAGTCTGGGATTCCAATGAATTTCTAGCATTGTTAATCTCTAATTGTGGCTCATAGAATTCACTCTCTCTAGTGGCATGCAGACTCCAAAGGTAGCGAGAATGTTATGGTCACTAGCCGTAGTTCTCAAGCTTTTTAGAACCCTCCCGACCTTCCTCCTCACCTGGATCTTCCACTGGGCTATACTTGGCCTCTGAATCCTTTTTTCTCCTGGATCTTTTGAGCTCTTTAGGGTTCCTTTCCTTCTTTTTGTGAAGATATGGGCGAGCTCCCTCAGAGGCCACTGTGATCAGAAGTAAACCCTGGATCCGGGGACCCCCAGGGAACCAACCACAAATTCAGGGATAAAGCCTTGAAGACTGGAAAACCCTGGATGAATGTTTGTATTTCCTTCTCCTCTTATCCTTGGAAGAATCTCTGTTGATGCAGAAGGCATGAATCTCCAATAACAATGTCTTGATGGACGAGTAGGCTTTTAGAGTTAGGGGTATACTTCCTGTATGAGAGTGGAACTTATATAGTCCTGAACGTACTAACTGAGCCGGGAATTTTAGCAAACTGAGTATAGAAGTCAAAAGGAATATGCACTGTCAAGATGGAAAATGGAAATGACAATAAGGGGAGACCAAGTCAATTCCAAGAAAAAGGTAATGCCTCAGGAAGACTTGAGTGAAGCAGAACGGATGTAAGCAGACACAGATGGTGAAAGAAGTATGTGCAGGACAGGCAAAACGAAAAGTACGGCGGAACAGATGTAAACAGACCTAGACGGTGAAAGAAGTATGTGCAGGACACGCGAAATGAAAGGTAAGGCAGAACTAATTCCGAATGAAGTTTGGAATAGTACAGAGAAAAGTATAGAGAGTGGTTACCAAAGATGTGGTAGCTGCGTAAGAAAAGGAATAACAAGAAATCCACAAAAGCTTACCTCAGTGCACAGAGAAGAAATGGGAATCAATGTAGTAAAAGAACGCTGCTAGAAAGACCCAAGAGAAAGATGCCATGGAAGGAAAGGAAACAGGACGCTAGTGAGCGTATCCGTGAAAGTATTCCAAAAAGGGATTACAAGGCCTGAAAAGTTAAAAAGAAGGGACAAGCACGAAAAGCACACAGCAACGAAAGGCGAACACCCCGTTAGACGGATACAACGCAATGAAGGAAGTATCCTCCCCACTCTTATACCAACGGCCATGTTGGTGGAAGAATAGACCACGGCTGTAACAGAGGGGAAAAGGAAAGTGTTACCAGTGTTTCCAGCATTGCCATAGTTTCCATGTTGGGCGCATGACAGTAGGAGATATTATTTCGAAAGAGTCTATATATCTGTTTGCATTATTCAAAATTAACACGTAACCTATCACTGAAAAGCTCTTATCGCGGATCCAAGTTGGAGCAGCTGGAGAGTCTTTTGTTGATGAACCATTTAGCATTTTTAATTTTTGCGTTTCCATGAAGGAAAGCCATGTTGCTGTTCGCGGATAAGCCTCAGCATAACTTTTTCGGTGTGTTGCGTTACTGGTCCAGAGGATAGTTGAGAGCCGTCCACTGCAGTCACGTTTTTCGCCTGTGTTTTATGCCGAAGAGGGAGGCCTATTTGTGCGGCTAGACCATGATCAATATAGATACCTACTGCTCCACTGTCGATATATGCCTCCAAGGCGTGTACCCTTGATGGTTGCTGGTGGTGGACTAAGAGTACCGGAATGACTAGATGTGAGGTCTGAACTACTTTCTTCTTTTCGTTCGAGAAGGGGACCCTTACCCTTGTCGGGCACTGGAGTTTTCTGGAACCTTGTCTTGCTCATTATCAAGATTATCTGTTGCACCTACAGTTTTCTTGGGTGGTTTCATTGGGCAATCTCGAAGAAAATGTCCTGCCTTGCCACAATATAAGCAAAGTTGTAGCTGCCTCCTTTTCTCTCTCTCTTCCTTAGATACAGGGGCACGTAACCTCCCGATATGCATGGGCTCAGTGATTTCATGGGTCTTGACTAGATTGTCCCTGGGTCGCATATAGATTGACCTTCCTTCAGTTGTGCAATCCACTTTTCGGTCTTGTAATCTATGATCCAGTTGCAGCGTTAGGTTAATACACTCTGCACAGCGTACTGGAGAATTGACCAATTGGGCTAGCACGTCCTTTAGCCCCCCACGTAGTCCTTGGTAAAATAATGTGGTTCTTTTTTCTTCAGGCCAATTGGTTTGTGCAATGAGGCGATTAAATGTGGCTACATATGTCAGTAAATCGTGATTTCCCTGTCTTAGTGACAACAGTTCGTAATCCAGAGCCTGTCCTTGGGTGTGTCTTGCAAACAACTTTTCCTATTCCTGTTGGAACTCCCCAAAATTGTGAAGTACAGGGTCATCCTGATTGACCAAAGGTATCGACCAGTCCACCTCGCTGCCTCCTAGATACGAAAGTACAAAAGCCACCCTGGAACTATCATTCGGGAATGCACCTGGACGGCACAAAAAGTGCAGACGGCACTGATTCATAAATATGGCATATTTGTTGTGGTTGCCGGTAAACCATTCAGGTGGAGCCAATGGTACAGCCGTTGGGAGTACCACTTGAACTGGTGGTGAAGTTGGCAAAGGGGTTGCCATGATTCCAGGTAGCAGAACCTGCCCAGCATGAGTTTGAAGCACCTGTCTTGCCAGTTCGTTGGTTCGTTCTCGGGCAACAATGAGATCCTTTCTTAAGGAATGTGTTTCTTGTCTGGAAGCATGCACTTCAGCCTGTAGTTCCCCCAGCAATTGGGCCAACTGGTCAGTCTCTGAAGTATTCATACGCCCAGGCAGAGATTCGGAGAGGCTTTATGTACTGTTAGGCTCACCTGGTCTCTGCAGGGACGTTGGGCCACGGTTGAAGCCCTCCCAGGAGCTGACTCCCTTGGATCGCTTCTCTCCCCCAACTGCACTGGTATCGAGGATCCGGGGCGTTGGTACTGGTCCTGAGAGAAGATGAGAGGCAGTGAGAATAGCGTGGTGGTGCTGTGATTACCCTCGACCCTTTTGTGTCAGAATGTAGTGCGCAAGAGTTTTCCCATCCAAACTCACCTGTTTTGATGTAATGATGGGCTCTCCGTCCTGCTTTCCTTCAGCAGGGGCGCTGTGGGTGGACCTAGTTGCGTCACTGGTCCTGGGTGTGGAGGAACAGACCGGCTGCGACCAGTCTGTCTTGAAGGTAGGTTTATTAGTATGATTATTGTCCGTATCCTTTGTGTTAATTTATTTTCCCCAATGATTATTGTCCATAACCATGAATTGTCCTTTCTCTCCCTAGGTATGAAGATGACCCAAGAGCGCATGAAGATGACCCAAGAGCGCGTGATGATGAATAAAGTCTATCCCGGAGGACCCACTGGTGGTAAGTAGACTGTTCCAGAAACTGTGCCAAGTTCGTGAGTTGCACTGCTTAAAGTGTTATAGTCTATGCGACTTGTTTACCTTGAGAGAGAGTCAGTCTTGAAACAGAAGCAGGTTATACTTGGGGCAGTAAAGCAGACACAAGAGGCAAAGAGGCTGCCCTTTTCTTGGAGCATAGGACGAAAGAGTGCCTTGCCTACCTGTAGAGGTTGAATAGATGAGTTTAATTGCCTGATTATCCTTAAGTTGTATGTTGTAGCAGACGTAACTGAACTGTAGTGGTGTATAAAACTGTCAGTGGATGTTACATTCAAGTTTTTTGAAGTAGTAGCCTACTGTGACACAAGATGTTTTCACAGAAGCAGTAGTAGAAGGGTTTTTGTCCATAAGAAAGCAACAACCCCCAAAGAGAAGCATCCTGACAATTTGTTATGATGTTGCTGCTCACATAGCAGCCTAAGCTACCTAGCATAATAAAGCTGGGCGGAATGGAATGTTATATGCCTCTGGTTCTGATGAGGCATAGAGTGCAATGGACTGCGCTACTCTCAATGTTCTAAGTTTGTCAGTTAATCTTGCTCTGTGTATTTTTAGGGGGCCCATGTTGATGCTGGGGGTCTTTTCCCTATTTAACCTAAATAAACTTATATCTGAAGACCTACCTGTGCCTGTCGATGTCTTCGCAACAATGGCAACGAGGATGGGATGTTGAAGACCCCCAGCAAGGATCCTGAAGACACTGCCGCTCCGCCGTGCCCTGGCGTGGTAGCGGCAGTCTGAACTGAACTGAAGTCAGTCACACGGTGTGCTGGCCGCTCCGCTCCGTCCCAGCGTCGAGCGGCCACTAAGTCCGGCAGCCGTGTACCAAGTAAGTGTGCCGCCTGGCCCTGTGAGCCCGCAGGCCCTGATTCCCCTCGAAATCGAGCCCCGCTCCGCTCCGCTGTTGGAACGTTCACGAGGCTGTAGGCCCTCGCGTCCCGCCTGTCGTTTCCCCAGCATCGTTGCGTGGGGAAAGCTATCGCTGGCACCTGGGACGGTGTTGCGGCAATACGCGGCATCTGCCAGGGTGTTCGCGACCCGTACGCGGAAGAATTGAAGGAAGGGGAGAAGCGGGAGAAGCGCGGCTGTTCTGAGGAAAGGCCACCGTATAGCACGTTATACAGGCGCATGTAGATTTCTAAAGGAACAATCTACCACACAGCTGCTGGTTAATGCGCACGGTGAAGCAAGTGATTTGATGCCATACAGTACTGAGCAGAGGCGCATTTTGAGTTCCAGTGGAAGGCACCACACAGCTGCTAGTTAGTGCGCACTAGAGCCATTACACTAATACAAGGGCTCACCCTGAACTGAAGAGAGTTAGCCCATCCTGCTTTCATGTGTAAGGCACACTACTTGCATCTTAAAAAAATAAAAAGGGAAAGGAACAAGTAAGAAAGTGTGCACGAAAAGTAAACAATTTCGCAGCGGGAAGGGCGAGAGGAGCTGAAGGCTGGTCTGAGAAGGGCGAGAGGAGCTGAAGAGCGAGAGTAGCTGAAGGCTGGTCTGGAGTGTTTCGCAAAAAGGAAACAATTTCGCAGCGGGAAGGGCGAGAGGAGCTGAAGGCTGGTCTGAGAAGGGCGAGAGGAGCTGAAGAGCGAGAGTAGCTGAAGGCTGGTCTGGAGTGTCTCCTAGAGCAGTGTGCCCTGTTTGAAGACCAGGCATGGCAGGTCTACCGGGGATAGCTGGACCACCGATATTTATGCCGATACCAGGAGCTGCAAAAATAACATGGGCTCCCTTTGCACTTCTCTTCCCTCAAAGTGATGCTTCTCTCTTCAAAAATCTTCAACACAGCATTCAGACTTCTGTCGTGCTCCTCCAATGTCTCACCACATATTAACATATTAACAGAAAACACTCCTTTTATACATCCAAGTAACCGATCCATAATCTTATGGAACACCGACGAAGCTGACGCCAAACCGAACGGCATTCTTCTGAATTGGAACACGCCCTCATGAGTTATGAAAGCTGTGACCTTCCTACATTCTTCCGTCAACTCGACCTGATGATATGCACACGCCATATCCAGCTTTGATAATATTTTCCCCTTTCCTGCCATGGTTAACATCTCACCCATGTTAGGCAAAGGGTGCCTGTCAACCATGACAAACTTGTTGAGCTCGCGCATGTCAATGCACAACCTCAAATCACCTTTTTTCTTTACCACAACAATTGGTGACACCCATTCAACACCTCCCGCTCTCTCAATTACACCCATTTGTGACAACTTCTTTAGCTCATTCCTTACTCCTTCCCTTAAAGAGAGAGGTACTGTCCTAAGTTTAGCAACAACTGGCAAGCTACCCCTTTTTTCAGTACAATCTGGTGCTGAAACCCCTTCACCTTCCCAAAACGTTCCTCAAACACTCCCTTATGCTTTGCCACATACTTGCTTGACTCCTCGCATGGCAACAACACTTGGAGCACTTGTTCGGGATGGTTGGGGTCCAAACGAATACCCAGACTTTTCTGTTCTCTCCACCCCAGCAAAGATTGCCCCTTCAAAGTGACATATACTTTGCTTTTACACCTCCTGCCCTTGAACTCGAATTCACTCCACTCATAACCCAGCAACTCAATTCTGTCCTGATTGTACCCCCCGGGATTGATATCCGGATGAGTCAAACGATCTACCGCTCCACACATCTCCTTCTCAAACACATTTCTGGACACTAAGGTTATCTTTCAGCCTGAATCTGCCATCATAGAAACTTCACAACCATTCACATTCACAGTCGCATACGGTCGCTCACAATCATCTTCATCGCCCTCCATCACAACATTGACTGTATTGACAATGACATTCTGCACTGGAAGTATCACTTCTTCATCCGACGATCTGCCGTCCTCTTCATCATTGATATAAAGAACTTTTCTTTGATTGGACTGTCTAAACTGGTAGTTCTTACAACAGTTCGCAAAATGACCTCTTTTTTTGCACTTTGCACATGTCGCTTTACAGCCTGGACATACGATGGATATGAAGCAAAATGTGTGCTACTAGCACATCGAAAACATAGTCTGTCCTCTCTTTTCTCAGTCTCAGCACTGTCTCTTGGTTCTTCTTCTCCTCCCCAATTTTATTCGACTGCTTGCTCTTTCCTCTTCTTCTGCTTTTGTTATCTCCCACATTCAATACTTCACTCTTGCTTTCCTTGGAATCATTTGTCTCACCCTTTGACAATTTCGCGACACATGCTAATGAATGCTCTACGCGTTTCGCCAGAGCTAAGACTTCATCCAGATTGGGGTCATCTTTCAACCACAATTCCTCGCGTATCTTATTGGATCTACAGTGCGTCATAAACTGATCACGAATATGTTCGTCGAATGGAACTTGCAAGTCAATGCTAAATGTCGCAGGGCTGTTACATATTCCTCAACTGACTCACCCTGGGCTTGCATCCTCATACGAAAGTTATATCGCTCCAATATTGTGCTGGTCTTGGGATTGCAATGCTTGTCTAGCTTCAACAAAGCAACGTCAAATTCATTCCTAGCATCACCTTCACCACCATCTCCTGTTGGTTGGTGAAGCGTCCCATAAATTCTTTGGCCTTCATACCCCAAAAAATGCAATAACAGTGCCAACTTCCTGTCACTAGAATATAATGTTCCGCTGGCAGCCTTTATATAATGTGCAAATCCTTTACGCCACTGAACCCATGGTAGATTACTTGGGTCACGAGGTATCATCTGAAGGGGTGAAGCCGAAGGAAAGCATTATCAACTCCATAAAAGAAATTGAGAGGCCAACAATCAAAAGTGAACTTTGTTCATTTTTAGGCATGACAGAGTTTTATCAAAAGTTTGTAGAGAATTATGCTGCTAACGTCATGGAGATGAGAAAGATATTGAGGAAAGGTGCAGATTTTGCGTGGAGTCGTGAGTGTCATGTTGAGTTTGCCAGGATCAAGGAGGAAATAGATATGGCAAAACCTTTGGGATGTATTGATACCAGGAAGTTAATTATTATTACGGTGGATGCTAGTGAGGGCGGCCTAGGTGCTGTTTTAGCTCAGAAACAAGATGATGGATCAGAAGTAATAATAGCTCATGCATCACGTGGTTTGAAAGGTGCGGAAGTGCGTTATTCAGTTCTTGAAAAAGAAGCTCTCGCATGTTATTGGGCGGTAGAGAAGTTTAAGAATTTTGTCTGGGGTGTGGAATTTGTGATCCGTAAAGATCACAAACCTTTGAAAGTTATTTTTGAAACAAAAAGTGTGGACAAAATATCACGCAGAATGGCTGGATGGGTTACCAGGATGCAAACCCACAAATTTGTAATGGAAGTGATTCCTGGGAAAGAAAACACATTAGCGGATAATTTGTCGAGAGTAAAGGTTCATTCCCAGGACAGGATAGAGGATGATAACATGGAGATGGTGTTTGTGAGTACAGAAGGTATTGTCTCCAAGCAAGAGTGGTTGGATGAGATAAGGAAGGATAGGGTATTGAGAAAGGTGATCTTGTATGTTGTCTCTGCAGTTTGGCCAAGCAAATCAGCGTTACTAGAGGAAGAAAAACCATATTGGGAGGTAAAAGATGAGCTGTCAGTTGCTGATGAGATATTGTTTAGATGGGAAAGAGCAGTGGCTCCCGCTGGGATCCAAGGAAGGATTATTGATCTGGCGCACAGTGGTCATATAGGTATTGCAAAAACTAAGGGAGTATTGAGAACGGATTACTGGTGGCCAGGCTTTGACAAGGAAGTTGAAGTTCGTTTGGGCGAGTGTCAATTTTGTCTTAGAAGTGGTAAGGGAGTTGAAGCTAAGAAGCAACCCCTGGTTGATGTTGGAGTTCCTTCAGGAATTTGGAGAGATATAGCCATGGACATACTAGGACCTGTCGATTTGGGATATGGTCGGGGAAAATTTGTTGTTGTGGTTGCTGATCTATTTTCCAGGTGGGTGGATTTTAGAATTGTAAGAGAGATAACGGGAGAAATTATGGTCAAAGTACTGCAAGAAATCTTTGCAAGTGAGGGTCTTCCAGGAAGTGTTCTCACAGACAATGGTACACAATTTACCAGTGGATGTTTTCCTAAGTATATAGAAAAATGTGGTGTGAGTCATAACAGGGCAGCCTTGTACCACCCTGAAACGAATGGAGTTGTTGAGAGACTCAATAGATGTGTGATGGAGAGTATTCGCATGGGGGAAGAGTGTGGTTTTGACAAGTTGGCAACCATTCAGAATAGAATGTGGGCATTGCGTATGGCACCCCATGCCACCACCGGTCTGTGTCCATTTGAGTTTATGAGAGGTCGAAAACCTTATTCCATGGCATGTCCGCCTTGGTTAGGCAGAAGCAGGGAGTCTGATGTGGTGGTTGACGAAGTGAGAAGGTCTCTCAAAAAGAAGAAGAGTGAATGGGTCATGCGGGAAAACAAGAAGAGAGGAAGAAAGGAATTGCGTGTGGAGTGTGGTGACTGGGTGAGGATAAAGAAAGGAGTGGTAAAAAAGAAGGGAGACATGTTGTACTTCGACCCAGTTAGAGTTGTGGCTGTATTGAAGGGTGCAGTGCGAGTGGCTGGTGGCCAGGTTTGGAATAAAAATAGAGTGGCCACAGTGAAAAGAGGTGATGTTTGAAATGTATTGTTTTTGGAGGAGCTTTATTAAAAAAAAGAAAGGGAGATGTGTTATGATGTTGCTGCTCACATAGCAGCCTAAGCTACCTAGCATAATAAAGCTGGGTGGAATGGAATGTTATATGCCTCTGGTTCTGATGAGGTCATAGAGAGTGCAATGGACTGCGCTACTCTCAGTGTTCTAAGTTTGTCAGTTAATCTTGCTCAGTGTATTTGTAGGGAGCCCATGTTGATGTTGGGGGTCTTTTCCCTATTTAACCTAAATAAACTTATATCTGAAGACTTACCTGTGCCTGTCGATGTCTTCGCAACACAATTATATCAAATGTACTTCAGAGGTCCTAATCAAGTGTAGAGTTGTATAAGAAGATAGTGTTAACCCTTTAACTGAACTGTGTCAAAAAAAATTGGAAAATGGATATCCAGGATTACCATTGTTGCTATTTTCCTGGCTGGAATTGGAAGGGGATCTTTTCAACTATCTATCTATTTGAGTTCTTGTGTTGTGCCACTAACCCAGAGGCCATAATGCGCACATGAGAGAGAGAAAAAAACAGACAACATATCAACAAATAGTCTGAAGTAGGAAGACAAGGAAAACCTTAAAGCTGAAGAACTATTACCAGTGGATTTTTGTTTGATGAACTATTGTTTCAGCTTGAAACTTACAAGAACTGGTTCAAGACTTTTCTTTTCCTTTGAACATTTTCTTGAAGTTGACTTTGAAATCCAGGGGAAGGTATTTACCCTGGATAGGTGAAGGTCATCTATGTAGGGTACATATATTGGTTATTGCTTTATATGTTTTTCATTGTTTACCTTTGAATGTTTTGTTGTTTAGTGTGATGGCCAGTTTTTCTATGTTAGGAGTGTTCCCCTTAGCCTTTAAACGAGGTAGGGAACTCTCTGATAGAGTAGGACAAGGAAGGTGTGTTTATCTTAACTTTAATAAAATGTCTAAACTTGAGAAAGCTACAAGCAGTTATCCGTCTCGCATTACTGGCTGCTCATATTTGTCACACCGCGCGCTCGCTCGCGGGCGCCACTTACCTGTCCCAGGGTCCCGGGTCCACGGCCGCAGCGGTCTCCTCCTTCTTGGAGGCTGTACCCACGGTGGCGTCTTTCCCCACACAGACCCGCGGTCCGGTTAGGCTCCGTGGACGGCGCCATCTTGCGAGGATCTGCGCATGCGCGGACCGTCAGTATCCGACATCCCGCGCATGCGCAGTGTCGGGACATGCGTTCCAAGCCTCGCTTTGATGCCGGGCTTAAAAAGAGCGCCGCATACACAGGGACAACGCGTCTCAACACGGTTCTGTGTATTCGCTGCTGGAGCTCTGGTTTCGTGCTTCAGTCTTTCTAGTTCCTTGCTCTGTCTTATCCTGCCTTGTCCAGCCTCTCCTCCTTGTCCTCTCCCTGCTCCTTAGTTCTACTACCCCTTGCTTCCAATTCTTCTTGGTCCTTGTCAGCCTTCTGGTTTAGAATAGGAGAGGTCCTGTTTAGGTTCCTGGATTGATTCCCTACTGCTAGGATAGTTGGGTTCCCCTGTCTGTTCAGCTTGTCCTTGCTTTCCTTCCTCCTTGCCTGACTTGTGCCCTGCCAGTACCCGTGCCTGCCTTCTTCTTGGATGTTCCGAAGTTCAACATCTACTAATATCGGAGTCTTCACCAAGCCTTCTCAGCCAGTGGAAACACTGTCCCGACGTCACGAAAATACTGAGAAGTGCCACCCGTGGCGTTGGGAGTTGGTTCAGTGCCATCCTGTCAAATATAGTCAGGAGGGTATTGGGCTAATTCCTCGCGTTACCCATTCATCGGCAATAGATACTCCGACAGACTGGCAACCTCCACTCCATGGTCTCCAGGAAGAAAAGGTAACCAGCAATCCCGTGACGACTCGTTTAACAGATTGAGACGCCTTTCCTTCAGTCTCGACATGGACGACATGCAGGAACCACGCGAAGAAATGTGTACCTTGCGTCTTGAAATGTCCACCTTCCGCCAAGAGAACGACACCCTTCGACAAGCGATGAGCTAGAGTTTGGCTAACCCCTCACAACCAGCTACATCACCTGAGAACTCCATGGTTTACACTACTCCGATGAAGTATGATGGTGACCCTCGTCGAGTGGCGGAGTTCTGTACACACTGTCGGATCCATTTCCAGTTCAGGTCAAGTCATTTTAGTCAAGACAAGGCCAAGATCGGATATATCCTTGGAAACCTAACCGGCAATGCACTTGCCTGGGCTGCACCTTTGGTCTCTACCAACAGTCCCCTGTTGAGTGATTTTGCTGCCTTCGAGAAAGCCTTTTTGGATGTCTTTAAACCGCCCAATTTAGCAGCCATGGCCCAGAATCAATTAATGGAGATCAAACAAGGATCAGGTGACATAATCCACTACATCAGTCGGTTTCGACAATTAGCAACCGATTCACAATGGCCCGAAATCACTCAGAAAACCTTGTTTCGTCGGGGACTACGAGAAGAGTACAAAGACGAATTGCTGCACATCCCGGAGCCAGAAACGTTGCCTGCATTAGTGGAACAAGTCTTACGTATTGACCACAGGTTAGCAGAACGACGGAGTGAACGTCGCAGATCTGACAGGTATCACCCGGTCCTTCCATTACAGAACCCCGGACCAGTAGTCTCTGCCGATGTGGGTCCTGAACCCATGCAGCTGGGTGCCATCCGAGGCCCGTTGTCCGAGGACGAAAAGAAGAGAAGGAGACAGCAAAACTTGTGCTTGTATTGCGGTGGTTCTGCCCATTTTCTAGGCACCTGTCCGCTACGCCCTCTGAAGAAACAGGAAAACTAACAGGCCCGTTGTTTAAAGCGAAGGCAGCAGCGGGCCGCCTCTCTGATTCTGACCTTCCTCCTATGAACCCGGTACCCTTGTTGATCCTTAAAGTCGGTCTTGCCTGGCTAGGGAAGTGTACGAAAACCTGGGCCCTTCTGGATTGTGGAGCATCCGGCAACTACATCGATGCCTCGTTCGCAATTGCCAATGGGATCCGTTTACATAACAAAGAACAACCAACAGTGGTCGAAGTGATCGATGGTTCAGCTCTGTCTTCTGGTCCAGTCTGCCAACAGTCCGATCCTTTGTGGCTCTCTGTGGAAGGGCATCTCGAACGGATTTCGTTGGATGTCATCAAGTCTCCCTCCTTTCCGGTGGTGCTGGGCTTACCTTGGCTGTTACATCACAATCCTCAGGTCGATTGGACCGCTCGTTCCCTGATGTTTTCTTCGACGTGTTGTCCTCGGGACTGTGGACTTCACGAAACCTTTCCTGCAATTTTGGAGTCCCTCAATCCTGCCGACGTATCTGCCCGTTTATGTGCCACTCAGTTGGTACCTCAGGAATATGCCGGATACCACAAGGCGTTCTCCAAGCCTGAGGACATACCATTACCGCCCCATCGGCACTTTGATTGTTCCATTGACCTCCTGCCCGATGCGGTCATTCTCCGCGGCAAGATCTATTCGTTGACTCAACTTGAGAAAGGCGTCCTACAGGAGTACATCAAGGATTGCCTCAACAAGGGCTACATTGTGCCATCCAAGTCCCCTGCGGGATTCCCGTTATTCTTCGTCAAGAAGAAAGAGGGCACTTTGCGTCCTTGTATCGACTATCGTCAGCTAAATGAGATCACGAGGAAAGACAGGTATCCATAACCACTCATCCGGGACATCATCGAGTCTCTGAAATCCGCACAAATCTTCACCAAGCTGGATCTAAGAGGGGCCTATCACCTGGTACGGATTAGGAAGGGAGATGAGTGGAAGACGGCCTTCAAAACACCTATTGGTCACTTCGAGTACAGGGTGATGCCGTTTGGACTCTGCAACGCTCCGGCCGTCTTCCAGCGGTTCATGGACGATGTCTTTTCGGACCTTATTGGAATATCTGTATGGGTATACCTTGATGACATCCTGGTTTTTTCTGATACTCGTACTGCACACGTTGCGCATGTTCAGGAAGTCCTCCGTAGACTAACAGCTAACGGCCTGTATGCCAAGGTAGAAAAGTGTCAATTTCATATGGAAAGCATGGAATTTCTGGGTTATGTGATCAGTAGCACAGGAGTACATATGGATCCCGCGAAACTACAAGCTATTCGAGAATGGAAATCACCACATGGCGTGAAGTCCCTTCAAAGGTTCTTGGGCTTCGCCAACTTTTATCGACGCTTCATTCCACGCTTTTCTCAACTTGCCAACAGCTTAACCCGCCTGACCAGTACCAAGGTGCCGTTTTTCTGGGACACGCAGGCTGAGGAGGCATTTTTGGAATTGAAAAGATCCTTCATGTCGGCTCCTGTTCTTAGACATCCAGACGATGAAAAGCCGTTTGTGGTTGAAACAGATGCTTCGGACTACGCAATTGGTGCGGTCTTACTACAACAAGATTCAGTCACGGGAACAGAGCACCCGGTGGCTTACTACTCACGGAAATTATCAGCGAGTGTGAGAAACTATGCAGCGATTGAAAAGGAATTGCTAGCAATGAGAGCAGCTCTCGAGAAGTGGCGACATCACTTGTTGGGTGGAAGATTCCCGGTGGTGGTTCGCACAGATCACCGTAATCTACAGTTCCTGCGCTCCTTGCAGTGCAGGACCTCCCGTCATGCTCGTTGGGCCTTTTTCTTTTCACAGTTTGATTTCACTGTCACGTACATTCCTTGTTCCCAGAATACGAAGGCTGATGCCCTGTCTTGATCTCTGGAAAACAACGTTGAAGGTGCCAAAGAACCGGAGCCTCTGATAGCGTCTAAGCATTTTCTATCGATGGTGACTCTCCAGCTCCAACAGGTGACACAAGCCACACGAACGGATCCCTCAAGATCAGAGATACTACAACGCTCTGACATCAGAGAACGTGACGGCTTGTTGTACTTTAAGGATCGTCTGTACGTTCCCACCTTGGAACTCCAAAAGATCGTTCTACAGAATTGGCATGATTCCGTCGTTTGTGGTCACCGTGGAGTCCGCACTACACAAGAACTGGTTGCACGGCAGTATTGGTGGCCTGGATGGGCACGTTGGTAAAACACTACGTGGATTCCTGCCCTGTATGTGCCCAGACTAAGATTCCTCGCAAAAGGCCCATTGGTCTCCTGAAACCCACGCCTACACCTCCGTACCCTTGGCATACCATCGCCACGGATTTCATCGTTGACCTGCCCCTGTCTGGTGGTTTCACGTGTATAATGGTGGTGGTGGACTGCTTCACCAAGACTGCTCATTTCTTGCCCTTTCCTAAACTACCCACTGCCTCCCAGATGGCACAACGTTTTATTCACGAGGTGTATCATCTTCATGGTCTTCCGGAGAAGATTCTATCGCACAGGGGATCTCAATACATCTCGTCCTTCTGGGACCAACTGTGTCGGCATTTGGACATTCAGCGAGCCCTGAGTTCCGGCTATCATCTGCAGACTAATGGACTGACGGAACGCACCAATCAAACCCTTGAGCAATACCTACGTTGTTATGCCAATGCTACTCAAGACAACTGGTCGGAATGGTTGGACACCGCGGAAGCGGCTTACAATAATGCTGTTCATTCCGCTACCGGACTCAGTCCTTTTTTTTGCTCTACCGGTCTTCACCCCAGACTATTGCCAGTTCGTCCTACATCTTCCAGTGCCGTACCATCTGCAGATGCCCTGGTTTCCCAGATCCGCAATCAACATCGCCTGGCAGCCGGTACCTTCGCTGTGGCACAAGCACGTATGAAGGAACAGGCTGACAAGAGACGGAGCCCTGAGCCTGCCCTTCATTTTGGGGACAGGGTATGGCTGTCCTCCAAGAATCTACCGGTACGCAACTTACCTGTGAAACTGGCTCCCCGCTTTTTTGGTCCCTTTCGCATCATTGGGCGTGTTTCTTCTGTTGCCTTTCGTTTGTCCTTGCCTCGTTCTTGGAGGATCCATCCTGTTTTTCATGTCTCTCTTTTGAAGCCCTCTGTGCCCGATGTTATGGGTCGCACCTGCTCCCGTCCTGCCCCGGTTTTGGTTCAGGGGGTTCCTGAGTTTGAGGTACAGGAGATATGTGATTCACGGATTCGGCGGGGTACTCTGCAATTCCTGGTCAGCTGGAAAGGTTATCCTGCTTGTGACCGCACTTGGGAACCGCGTTCCTTCGTGCATGCACCGCGCCTGGTTCGGGACTTCTATCTCCGCTACCCTTGGAAACCCGGTGCTCCTGGGTTGTCCGGGAGGGGGTATGGTGTCACACCGCGCGCTCGCTCCCGGGCGCCACTTACCTGTCCCAGGGTCCCGGGTCCACGGCCGCAGCGGTCTCCTCCTTCTTGGAGGCTGTACCCACGGTGGCGTCTTTCCCCAAGCAGACCCGCGGGCCGGTTAGGCTCCGTGGACGCCGCCATCTTGCGAGGATCTGCGCATGCGCGGACCGTCAGAATCCGACATCCCGCGCATGCGCAGTGTCGGGACATGCGTTCCAAGCCTTGCTTTGATGCCAGGCTTTAAAAGAGCGCCGCATACACAGGGACAACGCGTCTCAACACAGTTCTGTGTATTCGCTGCTGGAGCTCTGGTTTCGTGCTTCAGTCTTTCTAGTTCCTTGCTCTGTCTTATCCTGCCTTGTCCAGCCTCTCCTCCTTGTCCTCTCCCTGCTCCTTAGTTCTACTACCCCTAGCTTCCAATTCTTCTTGGTCCTTGTCAGCCTTCTGGTTTAGAATAGGAGAGGTCCTGTTTAGGTTCCTGGATTGATTCCCTACTGCTAGGATAGTTGGGTTCCCCTGTCTGTTCAGCTTGTCCTTGCTTTCCTTCCTCCTTGCCTGACTTGTGCCCTGCCGGTACCCGTGCCTGCCTTCTTCTTGGATGTTCCGAAGTTCAACATCTACTAATATCGGAGTCTTCACCAAGCCTTCTCAGCCAGTGGAAACACTGTCCCGACGTCATGAAAATACTGAGAAGTGCCACCCGTGGCGTTGGGAGTTGGTTCAGTGCCATCCTGTCAAATATAGTCAGGAGGGTATTGGGCTAATTCCTCGCGTTACCCATTCATCGGCAATAGATACTCCGACAGACTGGCAACCTCCACTCCACGGTCTCCAGGAAGAAAAGGTAACCAGCAATCCCGTGACGACTCGTTTAACAATATTGGACTCATTCATAAAAGAGTGACAGGAGGGGAAACCTGCTTTTAGGGTGTCTCGAGGATTGTGGATGTCTACGGAATTGGTAAGACGGTTGCATTCAATGCTTTCAAGCTCTTTAGAGTAGTGAGGAAGGAGAGACACAGGGCGAAAGTTTCCAGTCACCCCCTTGCTTTATTAGGAGAGGGATGACTGTGGCTGATTTGAAAGTAGAGGGAAAGCAAGCAGAGTAGAAGGACAGGTTGAAGAGTTATGCAAGGTGAGAGCCTACTACAGGGGCAATAGACCTGACTAGCTGAGGAGCAAGAGGGTCTTATGGGGCCAAGTGGGTTTAGCCTTCATCAGTTGAAATAGCACTTCATCAGTATTAGTTTGACTAAAGTGGGAGATAGAGGCAAAAGATGAGTAGGAGGAGCATAAAATGTAGGAGGAGGGAGTGTGACGAAGGTCAACAGTGGATCTCCAATTATGGAAATATTTGCAGCGAAGTACTCAGCTAGGTGATTGGCTGTGAGAGTAGAATTGATAGTTGTTAGGGGGAATTCTCCAGAATGGCTAATTTCCCTTACCTACTGAGTCCCTCAGCAGCTTTGCTGGATTTCTAGGATTTATTTTTTCACCTGGTAAGAGTGTGAGCCTATTTTTCCCACTCTTAAATGTGTTTTGCTGTGTGTGTTTAACATTTTTTGTGTTCATAGACTGTGGAGCCTCACCTACTCCATAGGCATCATCTTTTTACTGAGTGTTACACAGCACCTTGAGTGCAGTGACACAGGGTTGTTTTTTTGGCTTCCCAACCCCAACACCATTTTCTGGGGCTAACTACTGCCCAGAACATGTAAAATTGCCATTGACTTTATTAGTCTCTTTTAAAACTCACAGAACCAATACAAACTATCTTACATAGAGTGCTGGAAAGGGTTAATACTTATCCCTTTTTGTCTGTTTCTCTTGCAGCATTGTTTCACCCCCTTTTCATTAAGACTTGGCTGGTGGCAGTGGTAACTAACCTATTTTTCCTACCAGGATTCTCTTAAATAGCCCTGGTATTGTTTTAGGCTATCTTGGTTGTCTCAAACTTAAACCTGCCAGACCATATACATTTTTATACGGTACCTGCTGGGTTTATTCATCATTTCTTTTTGGAAAAGTCTTTCTCATGTTTTTCTCTGTGCGCCAAACCAGGTTTCGCAGTCGTTTCGCAGGCTTCTACATAGAAGCCCTTCTTAGGTGCCTGTATGTCTGAGGGGGGACACGATTTGAGGGAGGGGTTAGGACTCCTGCACAGGGTCTCCTTGGAGACCCATGTCGCACTCTAATCTGATTGGCTGTGGTGAGGACAGCCACCCTGCTGTGTGATTGACAGCCAGGCTGTGTGAATGAGGGAGTACTGCATAAAAAGCAGGTCTCTGGGTCTGGAAAGGCCAGGTCGCCACTGGAACGAAAGAACCGAAGAGGAGCTGACAGAAGAGTACCCCTACAACGACTGAACCGCCCGGTGAAGCCCTGCTGCAGATCCAAATCTTCATACTACAACGACAGGGAAGATCTTCAAGGCATCTTGTCCCCTTGAGCTGGTGGGAACAACCAGTTTACCAAACTGCTCATCAGGCCTTCCTTCTCTGGTCGAATTTGCTGTACAGAGCTACAGTGAACCAGATAGCCAGGAGGAACGGACCCTGCTTGCGTTTTAAGGAGCGCACCTTTTATTCTTTGCTTTGCTCTGCTGCTGCTTTCTTCCCTGGGCAGTGCAGGACCCTCCAGTCGTCCTACTTTGTGTCAGTCTGAGAGTCGCTTCAGGAACCGTGAGCCTGCAGGACCTGCCAGGAACGTCCGCCTCAGCTACAGCCTTCTTCTTCATTTAAGGTACTGTTCAAATCCGGTTGTTTATTTCATCCAGGTAAGTGGGGTTGGAAGGGCGGAAGGGAGGGGAAAGGGAAAACATTTAAAAAAAATAAAATGTACCTGTGTCCCCAGTGGGGGACAATGGAAGTCTCCAGCCGTGTGGAGGCTCGCAACAGGATGGCCCCGCTCTGAGTCTTCACGTGGCTGGAGGCTTTCATCGTCCCCCGCCGGGGACCAAAGCATAGAAGGTAAGTGGGGTGGGGAGGGCAGTGAGGTGGGAGGAGCGAGGGAAGGAAAATAAAAAAAAAGCCTTACCTCTGTCCCCAGTGTGGGGCGAAGGTAGCCTCCCAGCCTTGGGGAGGCTCGGAGCGGGGATGGCCCTGCTTTGAGCCTCCTCATTGGCTGAGGGGCTGCCATGCCCCCGGCCGGGGACAAAGGCTATGGAATCCCGATGGAGGGATTCCCGGCCTGGTAACGATTTGGCAAGGGCCAATCAGAATGGCTCTTTCATTCTGATTGCGCCCTCGCCGGGTACTAATGTGTAGTACATGCTTGTACCAAGGTGAATTTGTACAGTCACTTGTAATCGTAATAGTGTGTGGTTTCCCAAAGGGTACTGCATATAACTCTGCCTAACAATAGTCATAGACTTAGGATGAGTGAGTTTAGGTTGCCCTGTAGACGGCAAGGATGAATGGAGTGAGGGTTAGGTAGAATTTCCTTTTCTCTCTATCAAGAGTGGACTTGAAAGAGTTCAGGGCAGAGAGGTAGAGTTGTAGGACCTCATGCGAGTGGGTGCACCTCCATTTGCAGAGCAGCCGGCACATGTCTGTACAAAGAGAGCATATGAATGGGGTGACCCATGGTTGAGGATGCAGAGACCTAGAGGTGAAAGTAAGCATTGGGAAGTAAGAGGAGTCATGCAATCTACTCTGTAATGTATGGAAAGAAATGGGCAAAAAAGTCAAAATCTTTAAAGAGCACCCACAAAGTGTCTTTGCGGTCCATTGCATTTGCCCAAAAACTGGCATTATAACCACTGATATGCTTCTTTCCTCCCACTATATTAATAAGTGGCAACACATGCTTAACTTAGTTTTCTCCACTTCCACCACAAACAGAATCTTATGGCATTCGGCTAAGTGGTGGGAAAGGCTTGGCTAAGCAAGACTTTAACAGTGCTAGCTGCTATGATAAGGGCCTGCAAATTAGTGTGCCTACAACTACTCTAATGAAATGCTTTACAATCCGGACTAGAGCTTTGTCCCACCACATGTCCTTCACAGTAAATGGTCCAAAAATCCTTCCATCTTGGCTATAAGACTAAATCCAGGACCCCAGTTCCTAGACCAGCATGTAGGGAATGCCTGAGCCGCCCAAAATAAGCCTTCTACTCTGCCACCCAGGGCCCCTGTTAAGTACTCATGCAGTGGGTCTCACTCAAAATGCACAGTAAATCCTACAACCTTTTGATGAAGAAGAACAATTTGATGCCCAGCTGGACTTTATTAATCTCCTGCTCAGATGCACCAAAGCTCTCACAACCATAAAAAAATGCTTCAAACATAAAGACAAATATGGCACGATTACTGAGTCTTGGATGACTATGTAACCCACCTCGATACTCTCATGCCCCGCAAGCCATAGAGAAAAAGCATCTTCTGAATTTTGGAAATGAAACAACCTACTGTGATCATCCACCTCAACCTATTCATGGCCTGCAGTATGGTAGGTTTACAAAAGAGGTGGGGGGACCCTCTTTTTTGTTGTAGGGGGGTCTGTGTCATGAGGGTAACTAACAGGGCGAAATACTAGAAGGACCCAGGCTACCCCTCCCTCTTGACAATTACAGGTGTCTTTCACAACACATTTGACAGATTCCAGAATTTGATCTGTATTTTCATTCAGTAGATCACCACTGTTTTATAACACAATAGTTCACTTTATTTTTTTCCAAACAAAATTGTTTGAAAAACCTACTTCGTGTTATTCACATGTTTTGCATATTTTACCAAGCTAAACAAACAATTTGCTTGGTGCCCACATCCATTCATCAAATTGTACAATCATATAATGAAACTGCGGTATTTCAATAACACAGTGAAAGGGTTAGTATTGAGTGACTTAAAGTGTAGCTCTCATAACAATACACCTATCAAGTCGACACATTTCGTGTTTCCAGCATAAAACAAAAACTGTTCTGTTGATGTAGTTTGTTGTTCATTTGCTTTCTTCAGGACTGGTATGAAGGAGGGGCTACTGATTGATGTCTAGCTATTCCAAACCTTTTCTTGGTTAGGCAATATATCTAGAGATCAAACAAATTTAAAAAAATTGAACTAGGTGTACCTACATATGAGTGGGAATTCATTAAAAAAGTGTGTGTTGTACATACCTGTGCTTATTGCTTTTGTGTCTCGGGTCTGTGTTTATTTTCGGGTGCCATGTGTGCGTGTCTACAATGGCTCGAATATTGTTTAATCTGTAACACATGGTGACACTCCTTATTAGGGGTTGTCACATGCTCTGTATCTATAACATATATCAGCCCATATCATCTTATGGTCAATAGTGTTATTTGCATTTCCATAGAATTGACTTTTCCGGCGCCATTAAACCCATTCCGCCAGGTTCCTGAGGCCCAAAGTTTGTGCAATATTTGCAAAACCATAGAATTTGGTGCCGGTGTCCACGTGTTGGTTGAAACACTTTTCATAAATGAGACAGATATTATACATCACACTTTGTATATGTTTTTATAATTGTTTGGCTGGAGGCCCGCTCCTTAGTATAGTATGGGCTAAGTTTAGGTTGCACTTCTACTTATGGGGAGTCTAATTAGCTGATTGTATTTTTTCTAAGAAGTCATTTTTATAGATGCTTTGGTATTTTTAGAAAAACAGATTCCACTCTATGGATACATTGAGTCCGTTTTTGACTGTGTCTAGACGGTGGATCCATTTCTGTTCAAGTTTTCTCAAGGCCAGGTCTCGGTCTCCCCCTCTGGCTTTTGCACTGACTGTTTGGATAATGAACCAGCATAGCTTTGCATATTTATGTTTCAACTTCACAAAATGAGCCACCATAGGTTTCTCCTCTATGGAGTTCTTTAGGCAGGATCTGTGTTCACAAATACGTTGACTTATCTCACGCTTACTCTTTCCTATGTACAACAGATTACACGGGCACTTCATCGCGTAAATGCTCCATTTTGTTGGACAGTTCATGAACGTTTTGTGTTTCCACATATTATCGTTTATGGATTTTTTGTTTTTTTTTATTTAGAAAATTGTTTTGGTTGAAGAATCAACCTTTTCAATATCATACAGACATTTCTTAATTTCATAATAACAATCTTTGTCTAAATGTACAGGGATATACAGATCTTGGTGAATACATTTTTTTTTTCATTTTTTTTGTACATTAGAGTCCTGTTTGTGTATTGTTCATAATAGCTTAGAATTGCAGATCATATTTTTAAAACAGAATAAAGGAAAGTAAAATATTTTTGCTCTTAAAATACTACAAGAGTTCAAGTTTTTCAAAATGTGATATCCAAGTTTCGATTTGTTTGCCTTTGCATGCAAATCATTAATTAGACTCCATATTGCCCCTGTGGACTTCGTCATATGTGCTTGTAGCATTTTCTCACCTTCTTGTTGCTTTTCTATTGCTTTGATTTGTTTGATGCTGTTTTTGTGTCAGGTACTAAGATTACTTTGTTCTGTCTTTTGTGTGATTGGAGATAAGCTCCTCATTGCTTGGCGATAAGATGTTTTTAGGTCTTTAACCTGCCAATCATTAGCATACTTGTGCTTATATTTAGAATTGGCTTCTGGTTGCGAATATTCAGTGAGAAGCTGGATTATGTCCGTGCAGCTATTGAAAGCTGTTATTATTTCCGGATTATTTTCTTCTTTTAAATTGTTTGTAAATTGTTTTAAGAGTCTGGGATTCCAATGAATTTCTATCATTGTTAATCTCTAATTGTGGCTCATAGAATTCACCCTCTCTGGTGGCATGCAGACTCCAAAAGGTAGCGAGAATGTTATGGTCACTAGCCGTAGTTCTCAAGCTTTTTAGAACCCTCTCGACCTTCCTCCTCACCTGGATCTTCCACTGGGCTGTACTTGGCCTCTGAATCCTTTTTTCTCCTGGATCTTTTAAGCTCTTTAGGGTTCCTTTCCTTCTTTTGGTGAAGATATGGGCGAGCTCCCTCAGAGGCCACCGTGATCAGAAGTAAACCCTGAATCCGGGGACCCCCAGGGAGCCAACCACAAATTCAGGGATAAATCCTTGAAGACTGAAAAACCCTGGATGAATGTTTGTATTTCCTTCTCCTCTTATCCTTGGAAGAATCTCTGTTGATGCACAAGGTATGAATTTCCAATAACAATATCTTGATGGACGAGTAGGCTTTGACAGTTAGGGGTATACTTCCGGTATGAGAGTGGAACGTATATAGTCCTGAACGTACTAACTGAGCCGGGAATGTTAGCAAACTGAGTATAGAAGTAAAAAGGAATAGGCACTGTCAAGATGGAAAATGGAAATGACAATAAGGGGAGACCAAGTCAGTTCCAAGAAAAAGGTAATGCCTCAGGAAGACTTGAGTGAACAGAACGGATGTAAGCAGACATAGATGGTGAAAGAAGTATGTGCAGGACAGGCAAAATGAAAAGTACGGTGGAACAGGTGTAAACAGACCTAGACGGTGAAAGAAGTATGTGCAGGACACGCAAAATGAAAGGTAAGGCAGAACTAATTCCGAATGAAGTTTGGAATAGTACAGAGAAAAGTATAGAGAGCTGTTACCAAAGATGTGGTAACTGCGGAAGAAAAGGAATAACAAGAAACCCACAAAAGCTTACTTCAGTGCACAGGGAAGAAATGGAAATCAATGTAGTGAAAGAACGCCAGAAAGACCCAAGAGAAAGATGCCAGGGAAGGAAAGGAAACAGGACGCTAGTGAGCGTATCCGTGAAAGTATTCCAAAAAGGGAATAGCAAGCCTGAAAGGGTTAAAAAGAATTGACAAGTGTTATAAAGTGACTTCCAGGCTTCTTGGGATTACTTATATGTTTATTACAAGTACTTAAGTCACAGTTACATGAAGTTATATACATAAGTGGACAGGACATAACACTGGCTCCCATCACCCAGGCTGGGGAGCTCTAACTGGCTGGGTGTGGAATCATTGGGTAAACATTCCGACATTCACAAGGCAACACTCCACATGACATCACCAGCTTTCACATGCAGAGACAAGCACATCACAACACATCTCCTTCCTTTACTGATAAACATTACAAACACACTTAGGCACGATATAACACAACTCCTTCTTTTACTGATTCACACTGCACCCACACAGATACATCAAATAGACACAACATATCTCCCTTCTTCTCAAACGTCAACACACACGGACAAGCACACCACAGCATATTCCCCTCCTTTCCAAATCGATCACCAGCATGGTGAATATCAATTCAGAGGGACACTCTCCCTACTTCTGTAGGCCAATAACCGTCCACACCCACCTACACCTTCAAGCATCTCGGGTGATATCTGCAATTGCACTGGTGGATACGCTACCTCCAAATACTCTAGCAGAGGCGCTACACGCTACCTCAAAATACTCTTGCGGAGGCGCTACCTCCAATCACAATGGCGGAGGCGCTACCTCCAATTACTCAGGTGGAGGCGCTACCTCCAAGTATTCTGGCAGAGGCGCTACCTCCAATACTCTGGCAGGGCGCTACCAAATGACACAAGCGGAAGCGCTACCTACACATACTCTGGTGGGGCCCTACCCCCAATTACACAGGCAGAGGCGCTACCTCCAATTACTCAGGCGGATGTGTTGCCTCCAGCTACACTGGGACCCTGGCGGGATGCTACCCAATTACACTGGCGGAGGCCTTACCTCCAAATACTCTGGAGGGGCGCTACCTCCAATTACACTGGCGGAGGCGCTACCTCCAAATATTCTGGTGGAGGCGCTACTTCCAATTACACTGGCGGAGGCGCTACCTCCAAATACACTGGCAGAGGCGCTACCTCTAATCACACTGGTATAGGCGCTACCTCCAAATACTCAGGCAGAGGCGCCACCTCCAATTACACTGGCGGAGGCACTCCCTCCAAATACTCTGGCGGAGACGCTACCTCCAATCAGACTGGCAGAGGTGCTACTGCCAACTACTCTGGTGGAGGCGCTACCTCCTATTACACTGGCTGGAGGCGCTACCTCCAATCCCGTGTGGCACTTTCACCCACATACAATACATATTCTGGGTGCTACCCAACACTCAACCTCCTTGACTCTTAGCAAAACACATGTTTTACCCATGTGCACCAATTTCATACATGAGTCACATAAAACAGCATTTTGCATTACCATTTTGCAAAAATTACCATCCTAATTATCCATGTTGCACAATATATATACTTCTTTTGTCACCATTAAAGCAATAGCAAACTATTTAATTACATTTCCTAAAATCCATGGCCAGTTTATGTACCACCCTGCATCTTTGTGGCACTCGCCCACAATCACTCTGATACGCTACGTCCTTGCACCTCTGTGGCACTCACCCACAAACACTCGTGTCTACACTGCCTAACAACTCAACTTCATGGTGACATTTGCGTACACAGCCCTTATGGCGTAACAAAGAAATATGCGCATTTATTCCTACATGTCCATGTTGTGCTGCAGCAATCCTACCCTGCAATCCTTCAAAGGTTACTCTAACCTCTCTCACACCCTGCTACTGACTCGCACACATCTACGCATACTGTGCATGTTCAAAATGTCCAAATTAGTCCTTTTGAACCTAAAAGTCCTCAAATGCGTTAAATCTAATACATTTTAACTTTTAACCTCACTTCCTGCACGCATATATCCACACACACACTTCTTGTGCACCTCTCATGCTTTATCAATCCTTAATCTGTTACAAAACTCGGTTTGTACCACAAACTTAATGCATACGCATATTGTGCATGTTCAGAATGTTCAAATGAGACCTTTTGAACCTAAAATTCCTCAAATGTGTTAAATCCAATACATTTTAGATTTGAAACTCAATTCCTGCACGCATATATCCACACACAAACTTCTCGTGCACCTCCCATGCTTGTCAATCCTTAATCTGTTACAAAACTTGGTTGGTACCACAAACTTAAAGCATACACATATTGTGCATGTTCAGAATGTCCAAATGAGTCATTTTGAACCTAAAATTCCTCAAATGTGTTAAATACAATACATTTTGGATTTTAACCTCAATTCCTGCACGCATATATCCACACACAAACTTCTTGTGCACCTCCCATGCTTACCATTCCTTAATCTGTCACAAAACTAGGTTTGTAACACAAACCTAATGCAAAAACAGTTAAAGGATACACGTTGCTGCTCCTGAATGTCCAACGTTATCTTCTGAAAGACCAGATTCGTGACCATCATAATTACTTAAACATAAAACGATACACTGCAGCCATTACTTCAAATGCGGTCCTTGTGCCTCCTCTGCAGTCGCAGCACCTTGATGCACCATAAACCAAATTTGCCACATTCTCTTCACCAGGAACGACACTCATGACGACAATAATGACGTCCTTGGCAAATCCTATAGTGGAATTCGGATTTCCTACTGCGCTCTTATTCCTGTCTGATTTTCCGACTCACCGACATGCTCAGCAGCGCTCTACATCTCTCAGCTGGATAATACACATAAAATCATAGGCACGCTGTGAAGATGATTCGTAAGGGGGTCTCTCCTCTCACCCCACAACGCACTTAGGCTTATTCACTCATCTTACGGAACGGCCCAATGCCTTCAGCTCTCCTCTTCCTGTGCACGGCAATGCACGTCACAGGGTTCTTTCCCCATAAAATTGTTTATTTTATTCTTCATCCTGCCTCGGTTAGCGGCTTTGGCTACCGGCTGGAATCTGGGACGGTGAGTGCATTCTAATATGAACATAATGCTTGAATCTGGAGTTCTATGGCATCGCCGACTCCCTTAGACCAGCTGTGATGTCACCAGTCCCACCTCTGCCTCGGGGCAATGCTGATCTTCATAAGCCAAACGTCACTCATACCACGTACCTCAACCCAGCGCACGTCACCCTTCAACTTCAATATTTTAAAACGGGTCACTGCTTCCAATACACAATACGCTTTTGATCCTTGAAAACAAAGTGGCACGCAGGCAGTTTTCCCTGCATCCCTTTCCCTGAGCATACGCTACCAGACTAGCGCTGCCTGGGTCTAACCTTTAGTTCACATTGCGCTTGGGACATGCAGAGCCAGTACTCGCTGCTCACTCCAGACTGACACTTCAAAATCTTCCCTAACATCGTAGTGGCTCGTCGGGGAAACCCTCAGCTCACTGTCTGCAGTCTCACATCCTTCTCCAAGTCCCACTTATTGAACTCAAAGCAGACTTACACTCCTACACAGGAGGATGCTTACTGGGCTTCATACTTTCCCCAAATCTTACTTTTGGTTTCATATGAGGGTAAACAGCATCACATCCCTGCGCTGCTTCACTGGGGAATGATACTTTGACTGGTGAATGGAAACATCACTGCAGAGCTTTCTTCTTCACCCCTCAGTACCTCACACTTGCAATGCAATCTCTGACAGGCAACATCTTTGCCCAGCATGCCATACCTCAGGAACACCTTCCTACCAAAGAGTCCCTGCTGGTCATGGCCTCAGCTGTCTTCTCTTGCCCACAGCTCCTTAGCTCCTCCCTCTCTCATGGGAGTCCTCTTCACTACGAGCTTTGTTTAATCTACAGGTTTCTTAAACTAATGGGGCAGGATTCCTTCTTCAGTTTAAGGTCCGAGGTGTCATTTTAAGCTTCCTTTTATTTTCACTTAACAGACAACACTTCTGGTTTTACTTTAACAGACTTGACTTCTTCCCACAGATTTCTTCATCTTAAAGTCCTTGCTCCCTTCTTGAGCTTCCCCTCAAGACCCTGCTCCTCTCTTCAGCCCCAGAACCCAGCTCTCCCTCCACCATATGGGCAGCTGATCCTTCCTATATAGGGCTTCCTTCCTCCCTTTTGGTGCCCTGGGTGATCGGTCTTGCTTGTGTTTTGGGGCAGTGTTGTCCTTCTTGTCCAACTTCTCCCTGCACCCTCAGCAGCAGGCTTCTTCCACTTTCTTCAGTTTCTTGCTCGCATGTTCTTCTTTTTAAGACCAACTCGTCGCCAATGTTATAAAGTGACTTCCAGGCTTCTTGGGATTACTTATATGTTTATTACAAGTACTTACGTCACAGTTACATGAAGTTATATACATAAGTGGACAGGACATAACACTGGCTCCCATCACCCAGGCTGGGGAGCTCTAACTGGCTGGGTGTGGAATCCTTGGGTAAACATTCCGACATTCACAAGGCAACACTCCACATGACATCACCAGCTTTCACATGCAGAGACAAGCACATCACAACAACAAGCATGAAAAGCACACAGCAACGAAAGGCGAACACCCCGTTAGACAGATTCAACGCAATGAAGGAAGTATCCGCCCCCCTCTTATACCGACGGCCATGTTGGTGGAAGACTAGACCACGGCTGTAACAAAAGGGGGAAAGGGAAAGTGTTACCAGTGTTTCCAATGTTGCCATAGTTTCCATGTTGGGCGCATGACAGTAGTAGATATTATTTCGAAATAGTCTATATATCTGTTTGCATTATTCGAAATTAACACATAACCTATCACTGAAAAGCTCTTATCCAAGTTGGAGCAGCTGGAGAGTCTTTTGTTGATGAACCATTTAGCATTTTTAATTTTTGCGTTTCCATTAAGGAAAGCCATGTTGCTGTTCACGAATAAGCCTCCAGGTTTACAGGTGTGATGCAATTCATATTAAAATCACCCACTATTATTTCGGTAACATTATCAGTTAATATTAAGTCTAGTATGGTTTCAATCTTTCCTAAGAATTGCGCTTCAGTTGGAGAAGTAGGGTTCCAGTAGACATTTATTATTGCGGTTATAGGGAACAACGGATGGTTGTGGTTGTTGGTTGTGTCTTTTACTTTTAAGTTTTGGCGCATTCTTGCGGAAAGGTCAGCATTCGTGTTTTCCAGTCTATTCTGGAGTTATGGGTCTCCAGCCACGGCATTCCTTGGATCATATGGAACTGTGGTGCTCCAATGAGATCAAAAGAGATTTCTTCTTGATGACCATCCTGACATATCAGCATAATTTTTTCGTTTTGTTGCGTTACTGATCCGGAGGATAGTAGAGAGCCGTCCACTGCAGTCACGTTTTTCGCCTGTGTTTTATGCCGAAGAGGGAGGCCTATTTGTGCGGCTAGTCCATGATCAATATAGTTACCTACTGCTCCACTGTCGATATATGCCTCCAAGGCGTGTACCCTTGATGGTTGCTGGTGGTGGACTAAGAGTGCCGGAATGACTGGATTTGAGGTCTGAACTATTTCTTCTTTTCGCTCGAGAAGGGGACACCTACCCTTGTCGGGCACTGGAGTTTTCTGAAACCTTGTCTTGCTCATTATCGGGATTATCTGTTGCACATACAGTTTTCTTGGGTGGTTTCATTGGGCAATCTCGAAGAAAATGTCCTGCCTTGCCACAATATAAACAAAGTTGTAGCTACCTCCTTTTCTCTCTCTCTCTGCCTTAGATATAGGGGCACGTAACCCCCTGATCTGCATGCGTTCAATGGTTTCATGGGTCTTGACTAGATTGTCCTTAGGTCGCATATAGATTGACCTTCCTTCAGTTGTTGTGCGATCCACTTTTCGGTCTTGTAATCTATGATCCAGTTGCAGCGTTAGTTTAATATACTCTGCACAGCCTTCCGGAGAATTGACAAACTGGGCTAGCACGTCCTTTAGCTCCCCACGTAGTCCTCAGTAAAATAATGTGGTTCTTTTTTCTTCTGGCCAATTGGTTTGTGCAACGAGGCGATTAAATGTGGCTATATATGTCAGTAAATCGTGATGTCCCTGACAACAGTTCATTATCCAGAGCCTGTCCTTGGGTGTGTCTCGCAAACAACTTTTCCAATTCCTGTTGGAACTCCCCAAAATTGTGAAGTACAAGGTCATCCTGATTGACCAGTCCACCTCGCTGCCTCCTAGATACGAAAGTACAAAAGCCACCCTGGAACTATCATTCGGGAATGCACCTGGACGGCACAAAAAGTGCAGACGGCACTGATTCATAAATATGGCATATTTGTTGTGGTTGCCGGTAACCCATTCAGGTGGAGCCAGTGGTACAGCCCCTGGGAGTACCACTTGAACTGGTGGTGAAGTTGGCAAAGGGGTTGCCATGATTGCAGTTAGCGGGACCTGCCCAGGATGAGTTTGAAGCACCTGTCTTGCCAGTTCGTTGGTTCGTTCTCAGGCAACAATGAGATCCCTTCTTAAGGAATGTGTTTCTTGCCTGGAAGCATGCACTTCAGCCCGTAGTTCCCCCAGCAATTGGGCCAACTGGTCAGTCTCTGAGGTATTCATAACGCCCAGGCAGAGATTCAGAGAGGCTTTGTGTTCTGTTACGCTCACCTGGTCTCTCTGGGGACGTTGGGGCACGGTTGGAGCCCTCCCAGGAGTTCACTCCCTTGGATCGCTTCTCTCCCCCAACTGCATTGGTATCGAGGATCCGGGGTGCTGGTAGTGGTCCTGAGAGAAGATGAGAGGCAGTGAGAATAGCGTGGGAGTGCTGTGATTACCCTCGACCCTTTTGTGCCAGAATGTAATGCGCAAGAGTTTTCCCATGCAAACTAACCTGTTTTGATGTAATGATGGGCTCTCCGTCTTGCTTTCCTTCAGCAGGGGCGTTGTGGGTGGACCTAGTTGCATAACTGGTCCTGGGTGTGGAGGTTCAGACGGGCTGCGACCATTCTGTCATTCTGTTATTGTCCGTAACCATGAATTGTCCTTTCTCTCCCTAGGTATGAAGATGGCCCATGAGTGCGTGATGATGAAAAAAGTCTATCCCGGAGGACCTACTGGTGGTACGTAGACTGTTCCAGAAACAGTGTCAAGTTTGTGAGTTGCGCTGCTTAAAGTGTTATAGTCTATGCGTCTTGTTTACCTTGTGTTTTCTATTCCCTTTGCAGGTGCAGCTGGTAGGTATTAGCTAGTGAGCGGTTTCCAAATTCCTGCAGGTTGCCAGAGATGAAGATCCACGTGGATGCTGCACCGGAAGATGACCCCGTGTTGACTGAAGTTCGGGACAGGTAGCGATGCTAGACAGCACCCGCGGAGGACACGAGAAGAGTGGTAAGATGAGCGTGGCTGCTGCAGAGTCCGAAGCAGTAGAAGTGTTTCTTCAAGCGATGGCGAGTCTGTCTCAGGTAAGTTGCACGCGGCTGCTGCAGATGGGAAGCAGATGACAGTGCTTCGTGGTGTGGCTTATTCCAGGTAAGATGCTGGAGGGTTCCGGAGACTAAAGATGCACGTGCTGAACCGGGTAAGAGTCTTCTGAATGGCGGTAAGCGTTACGCTACTCTAGCAAACTAACGCAAAGCGCCAACATGCGGGTGGGGCTGGCTTATATAGCCTGGCCACAGCCAGTCCACTTAGGCCCTACCTTGTAGCCCCACCTTGCCACTCCTCCTGTCTTCTGCACGTGGCTTCCCTGTATTTGTAGGGCCCGCCCAGCCTAGAGGCACATGCTTTCTGTATTCTGTGTGCAGAGAACACTTTGTAATGCGCTTGGTGCCATAGGCGCCAAGACTGGGTCCATCGGGACCCTGCAGGTGGTGAAGTACTTGGCCATTGACCAGTGGCCATGACAGATAGGGATAGTTTACCCTAACAACAAAAATAGGAGTCCAAATTGAAGTCTTTAAATGCTCTGTTGAAAGATGCAGGAATCACGTAGTAGCAGAATGAAGGCAGCGGGACCCAGCAGTACTGCAGACAGTACTCTATGGTACTCTGCTTGGTGTGCGAGCGCTGGTGCACGCGGGCGCTGGATTTATTGAGATCACATGACAGGGGGGCATGGCCTGACAACAAAAATAGGAGTCCAAATTGAAGTCTTTAAATTTTCTGTTGAAGGATGCAGGAATCACGTAGCAGCAGAATGAAGGCAAGGGAGCGGGACCCAGCAGTACAGCAAACAGTACTCTATGGTAAGAAATTTCTTTTTGATCCTGGGTTAGACTACATACTGAGCATATGCCGCATCGGAAGTGTCCAATCACCGGCGGGAGGTTCCACAAATTGGTTTGATTCCCTCTTTGGGTGGCAGGGTTGGGATATACCAATCAGTCTTTTAGATTTTGACTTCTTTTGAAGGCGAATCTTGGTTTTTCGGGAAGGAAGGTGTCTGTTTGTAGAAGATTCCAGTTTCTCAGGATAACTCTTCTGATGTCATTGCTAACCGGTGTGAAAGTGGTGACACATGTCTTTTTTATGTGCTCCTCCCTTTGGTACTTAGTTAGACATGTGTCTCTGTTGGTGTTGCTTGCTGTCTTTCGTGCCTTTCAAATGAATTATCACTAATGGACTATCACACAAACATAAGTTCTTTGAAGCATCAAGAAAAGTGCCACCAACACAGACACACCCTAGCTGTGCACCCAATTAGAAGCTCACACTTTGCAGAGCATCGTAACAATGAATATGCATGCGCATTCCCCTGAGCAGCGTCGAGCCATTGTTTAGCTATGTGCACAACGCACCGAATCATTATCAAACCTATCACGTAGCCTCTGTCCGTTAGTATGCATGTGCAGTACACTCACAGAGGCTACTGGCATCCACAGCTCTTTTGCGCATTCAGACAGCGAAAAGGAAAACAACGTAATGTGGTAAAATTGGTAAAATATGCAAAACACGTGAATAACCCAAAGAAGGTTTTTTTAAAAAAATGTTATTAACGGGCCCGTTGTTAGCACCCTCCCCATTCCCATTGAGCCCTATGGGGGCTCGAATGGGAATTAAGATGGGTTTCTTGAATGAGGAATTACCGGGCTCTCCAAATCGGAATGGCCTGGTAATTCCTCATTCAAGGAACCCACACCTGGTACCCGGTAAGCGGGTATCCATGCCTCTAATAGCGGCATGGTTACCTCCTGCCTCATAATGACTCCCAATGTGTTACATTTCGAAGAATTGGAAAGTTAGCAAATGTGTTGCGCGTAGAAGAATTGTGAAGTTAGACAATGGGTTGCACTTAAAGAATGTTGAGGGTAGCCAAGATATCAAAATTAGCAGAATGTGAGGCAACTGTCCACCAACCCACTAACAAAACTCCAACATCCTGCTTACTCACCCTAAAGCACCAAACAAAACATGCCATACCTCTACTGAAGCAAAGCATAAACCACCAAAAACCTCACACACCATACAACACCACACAAGACACTAAGCCAGCCACACACAAATGTCCACACACACACTCATTCTCCAAACACCACAACACAACTATCAACTGATAAAAAACAAACCAGCACACAGTGACCGTTTTTTTCCGAACTGAAGCTACCAACAGCACCTCAAAGATCTCTTGTGCTTGTTCCCCTCAATCCCACTAACTAAGCCGTGCTTCCTTTTCAGATCTGCCGGGGTACCTGGAGACCACAAAAAGTGGCAACTACCTTGTACAATGGTCTGAGTGGCCAAGGTTCGAGTGTTGTATCTTGTCTACTCCTGTGATATTCATTAAATCCCTCCTAGGCATATTTTACAGCAAATGTTGCAAATATTGACATTCAAAAACTTGTTCGGTAATCCTTCATTATTTTCTGAGCAGTACTAAATGTCTTGAGTGTATCTCTTGTATGTAAAAACGGCAGTCATTTAAAATCTCTTTCACATTTGGGTTTTCACATATTCAGTGTTAGATAACAAAGAAGGGTTTGAAGTGCGCTTGAACATTTTAATAACCTAATAAGCTGCTTTTTCACAATGCAAAACGCATTACCAAGGCCTCTGGAATTTTCTGGCAGCCCATAAGTAAATTCTGCAGCAGGAATGACTAGGTTTCAGTGCCAGGAAATTAACAAATTCCACGGCAGTTTTCACATTAATTTAGCATTGCATTATCAATCACACTGCACCTTTTAATCATGAAAACATCGCTTCAGGCTTTCTTACAAAAGATTAATAAATGGAGAATTAAATATATGTCACAAAAACATTGATGTGTTAATTAAAAGCAAGTAGAGGAAACGTTGAATTTTTTTTTGTCATTCTATGGAGAATATTTTAGTGTTACATTGAAATGGAGAAAATCTTTTCAGGTCTGGCTAACAGAGACTGGATTATTGGCAGAGCTGTTGGAGATGTATCCAGTGCGGCCCATGCCGTTTAATGTAGCCTTGCCATTTTTTAAATGCAAAAAAAAAGTTTATACGAACATATTTGGGAGTAAATTACTTTTAGTGACTAAAAAACAGCTAGTCATTAGGTTGAGATGATAATAATAATTCTGCTGCTTTCTGTTTTATAAGTCTTCGAAGGAAACAGAATACAAAGGCGAACTTGGATTTGTAAAGATTCCAAACTAAACAGCAAACGAATGAGCTCTTGGAGGCTTTAAAAAATAAAATACCATGAGCTTGTTTAAGAATTCTTCTGAGCCTTCACAATTAGTGACATTTTTGATACACTACATTGTATGAATTCCTGGCTGCAAAATAAAGATATCCAAAAGCAGGAGCAGGTACATCATTGAGTTGCCATAGGCTTGGATGAAAGTCACTGGTGGCCAAGAGGGATGTCTGTACCCATACCTACATGTGTTGCTTTGAGGCACCACAACGAGCATGACAGTAATGCCCTTAAGTACGTTTTAGAAACAAGTCACATCTTTCTCAAACGTCACTCATGGCAGCCAAGGAGGGACTGGAGGCAACTGCATGTGTATGTATTTATTTATCAATGTTTATTTTTATTTAGTTATGTATTTATATATTTTTGTTAGAACATTACTTACAGAATGTGTAACGTTGATTTACAGAGCAGAGGACCAGTGTCTTTAACAATGGGTTAGAGGATGTGGATATAAGACCAGATGATGTAGAGGAGGTAGAAACCTGTAGCAGGGGTCAGGATAGTAGGGAATGATATAGGAACACTATAGTGGAGTAAGTGCTACGTTTAGGATGATGGGGTGTTTGATAAATGCTTTCGGGTAGACATAGAGAGGTAGGGGAGAGGAGAACAGGGAGATGTGGTGGAGTAGCATGCTGTAAAAGTTGTTCTTCATACAGGAGGAGAGCTAGACATTTGGATATGAATAGGGACAGAGTCAAAGTAGTGCAAAGCCATAGTAAGACAGAGTTGAGAAATTTGTCGAGAGGTAAAAAAGCATAAGCGGGAAGGCCATAGAGGAGACTGGTATAGTAGTCAGATTAAGAGAGTACTAATGAGGAGATTGGGTTATTAGCAGAGTTGAAGGGTAGATGTCTTATTTTTATATCATCCACACCCATGACTACTACCTCCACCCCAGGAACACCTTTTCCAAATCTCTGAGAATGCAGGTGGTAGCTCTAGAAGTCAGTGAAAAGCACTGTGCAAGCCAATATCTGCCACTGCCGTGCCTTTGGCCACCACATCTGTCTCCACATAGCCTGTGTGCTTACTGAAAACCAGCACCATCCCTAGCTCAGGCACCAGAGACACAATGGTTGTTACCACCAATATCACCACAGCTGTGGACATGCATGTGTCTGTTGTTCCCAGCACCACCTTCACCACCACCACTGCTGCTATTCAAATGTCTGTTTCTCAAATCAGCACTCAGGCAACTGCTAACGGTGTCTGTCTGCACCAGTTGTCAGCTCTATTCCACAAGTTGTCAGCTCTATTCCACATACTTCAGGTGTTGTTAGAGAGGGCATTCGCCCACTGGACACAACCCCAGTATCACAACTAACCCTCTAGGCTATATGGGAGAAACTTAACCAAATCAAGCACGTCAAGTAGCACATGGGATGCATTGGGCATGAACAACTGGGCCTTGCTCAGTCAATGTGAGATGTTGTTTATGGAGCATCTGGCCAGTGTGGCTAAAACCATAGAGAGGCAGAGCATGCAGATTGCAGGTGGGACAGGTTCTAACAATCCTGTTGGGCAAATAGTGGTCCAGCTGCCAAAGGCCATATCTGAGAAAAACAAGGATTACAGCCAGTGCATTAATGCTACAGCATATCCATGTGGGACTTGGTAACTCCGACTCACCCACTCCCATGAAGGGGTCTGACATCAGCAGTCCATTAAAGCCCTCTCACTGGATAGTGTCACAATCCCCACGTGATATTCTGGCATGGGGCAAGTGCACACAAAGATAGGGACTGCCATACCATGGTCGTGGAGATGGGGATGATGGGCAGAATGGGGTATTGGGTTTGTGGTTAATGATAGGGCACAGTTGGGTGTATAGTGTGATGGGAGGGCCTAGATTTTGGGGTTAAGGCTGGCAGAAGGCTATCAATGTTGGGGTAGATGATGCACAGCAAGCATGTGTGATTGTGCTGAGGGTGGTAGGAGGGTATTGCTTTTGGTGCTGAAGGTTTTGGGAGGGCACTGATATTGAGGTTGAGGCTGGTGGTAGTACATGTATGTTGGGATTGAAGCTAGTGGGAGGGCATGAGAATGATTTTGTCAATAAATCATGGCTACATCTAGACAAATGTCTGCTGCACTCTTTTTGGTTGTTTCATAGGTATGAAAGGTACATACACACGTGATCAACAACAGTTGTTAATGAGATCATGCTGAGTGCTGCATGCTTTTCTCCTATGTATATGTCCTCCCTATGTGGGCCCCTGCATCATAATGACTTCTGAGTCTGGGGGAGCAATGGCCTCCTCCAGAGGCCTGAGGACATTCCTCTGAAACAGATGTTATGCAGTATTACATAAACAATAAGAACCTCTCACTCCCCAACCTTATCAGCCTGTACATGGGCACCCCTTGTCTAGAGGATGTACCTGATCTGCCTCTTTAGTATTCTAAATGTGAGCTCAATGAACCCCCAAGTTTGAATGTTTGCCTCATGGTATGCCACCTACTGGGGCATTGCAGGCTACCGTATGTGTGTCACAGGCAATGGTAGTTGTATGTAGCTTGAGTCACCTACACAATTAACAGAGGCATATAGAAATTAGTTGTTTGTTGTATGCAAAAGGTGGCACAATGGCATCTACAAGCCAATCAGGAAGCCCTGAAGGCAGGATTTTCCCTCACGGTATTGTCCGCCTTCCAAATATCCTGAGCAGCAGGAGACTCACAACTTTCATCCTAAGTGAAAGCCTTCACTCAGACCATGCCCACTTCCCCACCCCTCACCACTTACCTCCACCTGCCTATTTCCCACACCATTCTATCCCAGGCACCACTCTTGCACATCAATGGTTATCATGGAAAGGGAGAAGGGACTAAGTGTAGTTCCCTTCTCCCTGCATTCCAGGTGGCCATTTTGTTTCGTAATTTCTTTTCTAAAATGAGAAATGGTAACTGCAGAGTTTCTCAACTTTGAAAAAAAAGCTATTACCTTCCCGTAAATCATGCTGGGTTTAAATACCCCTTGGTGGAGGTGGGTGCATTGCCAGTCAGGAAATGGCACAATGGGCCCCCATTAAGTCCCTCATAAACTCAGTTCACTGGCCATTACCTGAACGGTAATGCCCCCCAATAGGTGTTTTTGCTTCATTATAATTGCTGTTACATAGCTTTTGGACATAGTCATCCTTCATGTACATGTGGATGCGTCACTCACATACACTTAGGATGTGTGTGCTTCAGTGTGGGGAATCGTAAAAGGGTACAAATCCTCCTGCTCCAGGCCATAAGTGTAACTGCCCATTCTTCTCATCCACACCCACCTTTATAATAGCCTGTACTCATAGGCGATTTGCTCCCCAGACACCAGTAATCTATGCACATGTTGAGCTGCTTTAGTTATATGCCTTGTATGTGTGTGCCTTTCAGTATGTGACAGAGGTTTTGCTAAGTGTAATGCAGTGACAACTTCACTGTATGTCTGGGAGGCAAACTTTGGCATTGATTAATTTGATACTGTGCCTATACATGGAGATTTTGGAAATGGTATTCTAGGACCTGTATTTTGTTCATAAAACATGTGTGGAAGGCCCGTGTGGAAGGCCCTTTATGACCCTTCTGCTAAGGCAATGCTTGGGAGGTTGGGATAATGTAGATCATGTGAAGTGGTATTGTAGTCATGTGCAGCATTAATCGGGCAGTGTGAGAGTATGCATGCATATTATGAGCACTGTAATGTTCCTGTGCCACCAACTGCCATCGTTCTTTACCCCTTCACCTCTCCTGCATTGCCCATGAAACCACCCAAAAAACAAAATCCGAGTATGATGTACTCTGTGGGTGTTTATATGTCTTGGCAAAGTGCTTTTTCATAATGACATAGGGCCTCATTACGACCCGTGCAGAATGGGTTAACGGGTTCCGCTAATGGATGCAGACCCGTTAACACCATTCTGCACTATTACGAGGTCCCCTCGCGGGACACGGTAAGGACGCCTGGCAAAACCAGGCGTCATTACCGGGTCCCGCGAGGGGACCAGGGAGCTAACAATGGGCCGATTGTAATCGGCGCGTTCTTAGCTCCCTCTCCCATTCCCATTGAGCCCTGTGGGGGCTCAAATGCGAATGGGGAAGGTCCGGACCCGGGTTCCCTGAGGGAGAAATTACCGGGCCCTCCGAACTTGGAATGGCCCGGTAATTCCCCACTCAGGGAACCCGGTAAAGGATCCCGGTTTGGCGGCACCCATGGAGCTAATAGCTCTATGGCTACCGCCAAACTCATAATGAGGCCCATAGGGTTGAAAGTGAACCCCAATTTACAGGTGCGCCCCTTAAATATTTTTGAGGTACCCCCTCATCACCCTTAAATCAGAAACAATGCACCCCTCTAGGGAATTAAAACCATGAGTCTATTTTGCAAGTGATAACAAGACTTGAATCTTTACAGATGATGAGGATTGGAGAAATGGCAGGGGACTCTGCCATTCAAGCCAGCATTCTGTCGTCGTCGCTGACTCCAAGATCCTGAAGACTGGTGGTGTGTCTGGAGCTTAAATACTCTTCACTTGGTCACTGGATACCAGCAGAACTCCTTCATACTTGTCTTTCTTGCCATACAAGGGATGCTGCAGTGTCTCTAGTGTTGCATGACCAGGTTCCCTACTTAAAATAATGCTGTATTAGCAGGAATACTTTGTCGCTCTTGTTTAGCATAATGTACTATGTTATAAACATTCATACATAAACACATCTCCCCGCCATTATCTCAACTCAACATTAACTCCATAAAATTATATTTGATGTGGTCCAGTAACCTCTACAAAAAAGACTTGTTTTTCTAGTACTCTGTCATGCTGAATCTCCATTGGCTTGTGATTGACAGAAACAGATGCTCAGCCACTTCGTTCTCTCTTCAAGCCTTAGCCTCAGTGATGCAACACCGCACACAAGCTCTGCAATCTGTTCTTAGCGCAAGCACATTCCTTTTTGGCAGAGAGCCTGCTCTTTACCATGTCCTTTGAGCAAAGCTAGATTACAATGTACAACAGTTTTCCATATAAATCCATCTACATAATTGTTTGTACTTGGATTTCAATCCTAACTATCTTCATTTAGTGACCCCCACCCCCTGGACTCTTGTAGTGCTTAGAAAACAGTTAACAGAAAACTTGACTAATTCAAAAGCACTTGGAAACTTTGGAAATGAAGGAAAGCACCAGGTTCCTTCCCAACATTTCCCCTTTTTGTTACTTCTCTAGTAACAAACTCATCCCCACCCCACATACCTACAACCCCAGAAAGGAGGGGGTGCTGTGTCTGCAGTCGGCGAACCGACCTCCAACGGGTGTGGGTTCATGTCTGGATCCCCCGCGAGCGATCATGCGACGAGGAGAGCTGAGGAACACTGTTGTGCGGAGAATTCTCCATGCCCCCCCCCCCGCCTGCCCTTGCGCAGAGATATGCCGAGTCCCGGTGGAGAGGCGGGCGGACAGGGACCCGGAGACGTGTCGGACCCCTTCAGAGCCAGTGGGCCGTGCTGCACCTGCAGGCCCTCACAATGTCCTTGCCCTCATCCATGCAGAGGGTGGGGGCTCAGGGCCACTGGAGCCGTGCGAGGAGTCGACGGATGCGGGCCAGCTCCTGCCTGCATCGATTTCTGAATTCTTGCTGGCCGTGCCCCATGCAACATCATCGGAGCATGAGCTCGCCGACCCTTTTGTGGATCCTCTACCGCGCCTCCCCAAGGCTCAGAAGTACTACCTAATTAAAAACAAAAACACACTGAACCCAAGGAAACGTCCATGACAACTATTAACCACGACTCAAGTGAAAAGAAAAAGACATTTTAAAAACAAAACAGATTCACAAAACATGTCAAGTACTTTTAAAGCACAAAGAAACGCTATAAGCCTAAAACTGTCTACAACCAAAGGCAGAATGCTAAATGGAAAGAATTCAGGAGTAGCACTTTCTCCCATATCGACGCTGACAAACTTTTTTATAAAAAAGCAAAACGGGGTAAGCTGTACCGGTGCTCTGCGAGAACTCACGGATGCTGAGCTGCTTGATGCAGTGCATGATCTGCAACGACTAAACAAACACAGAAAAATTGATGAGAAAGCAAAGAATAAACCAACCCTTTCCAAAGCCAGTTCACTCCCCTTAGAAAAGACAATTCCACCTTCGAACAACCTAGAAAGCGGCCCTGCATTGGACCAAACAAACATAATCTTGATTCCCAACGACTTTGTCTTTGGCCAAACCCCACACCTACCTCAAACTTCAATCCCTCTACCCTCTCCACCGAACACTCCCTCACTTCCAGCAACAAACGAGCCGCAACATGCTATGGAGGCCGAGGTCGCTCCGATCGCTGCTCAAAATAGGAAGCAAGCAGCTGTTCCAACCTCTCCTCCACTCTCATCACTGCTCTTTCCTGTATCGCAGGAAACAACAGTCCCAATCTCATCTCCAACCACTGAACAGAGGAGACCACAACAAACTGAATTAGAGGAACATATAGAACCTCACCAAAATGGTCATCAAAACTTAGCGACCCAGGACCATAGAGATAAGAGGAAATCATACCTTGACCATGACCCATGCTATGACAGATCGAGCTTCTATATTCCCTCCACTCCTATCGACGGTCCCAACCAAAAATCTTCAACAGCTACTAATGAAACACCTTCAAAGAAGCCTGACCTACTTTCATACATGTCAGCACTAACAATTGCCTCGGTTCCCTTCACTAAGCTTTATGAATCACTGCACGACACATTAAAGGATCATACGGTTTCACAGGCTATGATTCATACGAAGATCTTTTTTCTTGAAGGTCATGTTACGGCCCAAAAGGAAACAAAAAAAACATCTTGCACAAATATGGCTGACATAAATGCAGAAACCACGTGAACACCTAGAAAAACGATCATCGTCAAATGGATCAGCTACTCCATATAGCGACCCTGCGCCACTCATCGACTTGACTGCCGGAAATTCACATAAAACCAATTTGGTCTCCAAAAAAACACATCAGCTCCTAAACCAAACAACAAACGGATTGATCACTAATATCTTCCTAGTAAATGATGACAAAGAAAACAAAAACAAATCGGCACAAGAACAGACGGAGAAACCCTATTCAATTTTTGACTCAACAAGACCTAGAAACTCAAATAACCTTCTTACTTCAGAGGCCACTGGCAAAATACCTCCCTCAGAAAAATCTACCAACCTGGCACCTAAATATGCTACAATATCTCTGAGACATCATGCCTCTCAAAGCAATTTATCTCAACAGAATTGCGACACTTCGAGTCCTCAAATCTTATCTACAAACCAAATCACCAACAGTTCACCAATAACAACTGAGGACTTCCTCTCAAACACCGACTTGATGAACCTCACAGAACACTCCGATACAGCTTCTCCTACGGGATCTTCGGCTCAGCTCCATGAGGATACTACCAGTCCTCCCACACCGGGCCTACACATTAAAGACCCTGCGATTAACATTAACCCAGAAGAAACAGAAAATTCACTGATTTTCCTGACCTTGGAGGAAGGCCGGAAGAAGATATCGTCAGCAATCAAGCAAAAAACAGAGTTAAAAAAACCCAACAACCAGCCCAGGCTCCTCAGCCCAAAAGACGGACCAAAGAAACTAAAACCAAGAACAGAAAGACACAGTAGCAATCCGCCCGAGCGCTCAAACGACTCAAACTTACCAACCACTCCTAGATATCCTCCTAAATCTTCACAGAGAACCCGTAAATGGGAAAACAGTCCAAGACAAATCTCCCCTCATGTTTCTTGGCACCAAAAATCTGAAACAAATACACACCATGAATCTATAAAGACTGAAAACCCACCGGTGAAATGGATTCTCAAACTTGAACAATCGAAAGAAAATCGAGATGAAGTTATACTAAACAGAAGAGGAGCCCTTATTCCAAAACTTAAACAAATTACCTCAGACGACCTGAGGATAGTTGAACCTAGACACAACCATGGAAGAGCAGTGTGCCATCTTCATATTATCTCAAGAAGAGTCGAAAACACACTGATGACCGAGAGAGAGACTTCCTAAGTCTGGGCTACTACCTGTCCCAACAGAGAGATCCCTCTGAACATACAAATTTCAAATCCACTGAACCCATACGGAAAAAGGCACGAAATATCAGAGAAAATGCCTATCAATCAAGATCCAAACGCGATTTAAACATCAATTCGTGCAAACGAAGACTCTCGTATCGACAGGCTCCAGCGACTTTTCATCACAGTCCAAAAGTGTCTCTATCGAGTAAGAATCAACCTCTACTTTAGCCTACTCTAACTTCAACCAAGGCGGAAACAGACGCCGCGAACAAAGAAAACTCTGAGGCAAAATAGCCTTTCGCAAAGAACGAGAAGATCAGCACAGAACCTTACCAAAACTATCCATCCAGAAAAAGGCGCACTTCCGACACCCCATACCAAAAATCCTACTTCATCTAGCTTTTGGGCGTGGCTCCCAAAAGCATTAGCAACGCATCATTCAAAGTAGCAGCTCATGAACAGGACTCAACTTCGAGACTCTGCAGACACACAAAAGAGCTCCCCTTGTGACCTCAAACTTGGATCATGGAACACCAGGGGCTACAAGTTTCTAACCTCGCTTAGTGACGTTAATCTGGGATGCACTGATATGTGGTGTTTCTAAGAGACCTGGTTGACCAAAACACCATCGCTCGACGGCTTTGACCTTTACCTGGCTCCGGCATCAAAAGGACCAGTTGGTTGACCGTCCTCGAGTTTTCTCACTGCATGCCGAATGAATAGTGGCCTGGCAATAGTGGATACTATCATCTCGAACTACTTGCTACTTGCACTCTTGCTAACCTGGTCACTCGTTTCACCTGATGGGGCACCCCAACAGATGATTCCCCTAGCAATATAAAATGTCTTTTGGAATCCCGCTGCAATTGGCCCAAACCATTTTTTGGCCCTAATTGAGAGAACTATCGACGAAGTACGAACCACCCATAACACCTACCACATTATAATATGTGGCGACCGAAATGCCCTCTGCAACCCGAAATATTCGGAGAAAAGAACGCTGGGTGAACAACGAGGAGAATTTTGGGTCAAATTGATGATCTCAAGAAAACTTTACAATCTCGATACAGTATATAAAAGCAACACTCGACTCCCAACCTGGGTAAGCGACAAATCAATGTCAACTATCGATTACACCTTTGTTTCTGAACCCATCCTGTCTCAAACAACCTCTTTTGACGTCCTCCAAACTTCAACTAGCGACCATAACATCTTGCTAAGAAATATACTTCGCCTTACAGCATACAGTATCAGAGATCTTACGAATCGATAACACAAACCCAATTTATACACCTAAGACTGATTCTATCGACTACGCTCCCTTGCTGATCTCATACAGAACGCTGAAAGGCAAACCCAACAAAAACCGTCAAACGCCCACCCACTCATACGACAAACTTCTGGTCCTGAGACGGTGCGCCTTCAGGAAAGCCAAAAGAACTGCAGCAACACTTCCTATGGCCGAAAGAAAACTAGAAATCAAAAGCTACGAGAGAATACAAAACCTGGGTGAGAGGGTACAGATGGAAACTACATCAGCAAGACGCGGAAACCTTGTTGAAATCAATCGGCTCCAACAACTCAAAGGAATTCTGGTCACTGTTGAACAAAGCATCTTCACCAAGCGGAGCAGAAATTACAAACACTATCTGTGAAGCCAACTGGGCAGCTCACTTTAGATCGCTCTTCCAGTTGCCTAGTCATAATCCATTTGAGCACTCTCTTCCGCAGACAACTACGGTCGGTCTCAAACACCTGAATCAGACTGACGGATGAACAAAACTGGACGATCTAGATGACATCTGTGACATCCTCAAAAAATTGAAAAAATGTCGAGCACCTGGCCCCGACGGCATCACTAACTTTGACTTAAAATCTCACCCGGCCGAATGGGCTAAATTTATAAGATCAGTGTTCACAAGATGTGTGGCTGTGCAATCTGTTCCCCCTTCATGGCTATCTGCAATAGTGGTCCCGATCTACAAGAAAGGAGACAAGCAATATCCTACAAACTATCAACCTATCGCCCTATTGGACCCTATAGGATAAGTTTTTGGCTCACTTCTTCTGAATAAATTCCAGTCTTGGGCCTCGCGAGCCCCATGTAATGACAACTTTCAAGTTGGCTTTAAAGAAAACACTGGGAACTATGATTAACATCTTTCTGCTAACCATTTTAAAAAACAAAGTGAAGGACGGCTGCCCAAAATTATACATGGCTTTCCTAGACTTCTCTAAGGCCTTCGATAGAGTCGATCGTACTAGACTCTGGGAGAAATTGACTGCTTGGGGCTGCCCAAGCGACATCCTAAAGCTCATCAAAGCACTTCACACAGATACAAATATTAAAGTGAGGTTAAACCAGCGAGGAATCTTATCTACCCAAATTGAGACAAAAAGAGGTGTTAAACAGGGCTGCCCGCTAGCACCGGCCCTCTTCATCGCCTACATGGGAGACTACCAATACTAAGAGGCCCTGATTAGATCTTTCTCGCCTAAAATTGCACAAACAAACATCAGCAGACTAATGCACGCGGACAATCTTATCCTATTAGACCTGACGCCTGCCTATAGGCCTTCAGCACCAACTCACCAACCTACACCAATTCTGCAGTGAAAACAACCTAGAAATTAACATCAAGACTAAAATCAGGGTGACGGAACGCTCGGCCAAAAAGCAAGATAGATTCAACTTGTTTCTAGATAAAATCAAAATTGAAAAAGTCAAGTACTTCATATACTTGGGAGTAATCCTTGACAATTCAGCAAAAGACTTGGCCATGCAAGAATCTGTTCAACAAAATCCGAAGTCTAGCAACAAAAGGCAAAGCAATAGATAGAACATTTGGCAAATTTTCCACCATTCCACTACTGAACTTTTATAAACAAAAAGTGGTTCCTATCGTGACGTATGGCTCAGAAGCTATGCCTTGTCTACCCAAAACCCTCTGGCCCAAACTAGAAGCCTACTTCTGGAGGACAGCTTTTTGTTTACCAGATTCATCTCCTATCGTATTGATACGCCGATAACTCAGTTTGCTTTCCCTTCAGGGCACTGTCGACTGCAATACATTGATGCTCTGCAGGAAATGTATTCTACCAAACTGCTCCTTCCTCCATGGTCTAGTGCTTAAAGAAATGCAAGCGGGAAGCTGTACTATGCTTAACCGATGGAAAAAAAAATCAAGCTCTACTAAAAACTATTGAATGCACAGAAGATGTCCTGATAACCAAAAAAATAAAAGAGATGGATTGGATCCGCACTCTTGATGCAGCATCCAAATATAAGCTCGCTTCCCACTTCCCTTCGGCATAGAATAAACTAGGTGAACTCCAGAACTATATCAAAATATTGCCCAGCCGACTGGCATGCAACCTCATAATGAGAGCAAGACTAAACCTTCTAGACACCAACGAAATACGTCACATTAGAAATTATTCTCTGACTAACATCTGTAGATTCTGTGACAAAGAGAAAGAGACCATTCGCCACTTACTACTGTCTTGCCCAAGTATGACAGAGATTCAGCTTCCCTATATGAAATACCTTCTCCGACATTCTTTAACAGCTGACGAAGAGACATGGTGGAAAAGGATGATTAGTGGTGACCGTACATCATAGCAACTAGCGACATTCAAGATCCTTCTTGAATGTCTAGAAAAACTTGACTTGAAACGAAACGAAAACAATTAAGACTTTTTTCCTTTCGCCTGGACTGTCCTCTTCCTTTTTCTTCCTTTAATACCTCAACAACAACATTAAAAAGCCTTAGAAGAGAAGCGCAAGATTAGAGAGATCAAACAACTACAAAGGAAATAAAAACTGAAGATGTAAAAAAAAAATCAAATTTTTGATTAAAACTCAACAATAAAAACATTTTAAAAATTAATTTTCGCTGTTTATTGTATGGCAAGGTGTTTAGGTCCCCCAATTGATACCATCATCATTGCACTATTAGTGAGTATAGGAACACATCATCGGAGACCCCAATGGCACATTGCAGAAGAGAACCGAGAAGAACATGATCACAGGAACCAGTATATTTACTGCTGCCCCTAGCCATGACATGGCCCAATCAAAGTCAAGCGATAGCCAATCTGTGTGCTGAACTCCACCTTCTTCCTTCATTTGAACACCTAGATTGTGCACCGCCTTGATGACGTGGGATAGTGACCCATTCTCAGCATCCTCCAGGGGTAAAAAAGTGGAGCAGCTGCTTGTACCCCAGGAGCCAAAAAGATGAAAAAATGTCTTTGTTAAGCTGACAAGTCAATACTTGTCAGGTATTCCTCTGAGCAATGCGGAATTGTCATTTGACAGTTTGAGTTTCTTTCTTCCCCGCCGTTGAAATTATCCTTTTTCTGGCAACATACCAAATTCTTTTGTGATCTGCAAGCTTCTTTCTGTTTCTTTTACTTGCTAGAGTGGCTGTTGGCACCTCAACAGGCATTTCTTCTCCCTTGACATGTCCTTCGAGGATTACTAGTAGCACTGAGTGCAGGGTGGCCAGTGAACACTTGCTCCTCCAAGATAATAGGAGTTGCAAGTAGGCTTGTCGGTCACAAGCCCAGTAGTAATCCATCACTGCTGCTGTACCTTTTGTCATACCAGGGATCATAAGAGCGTGGTTGCACTGTGTGTTGCGCCACCAGAACGTTTCCTTCATTGCTAAAACAAAGTTCAAAAGGTTTGGCTCTATCTATTTGCACTGGCTTCTTCATTGTTGCAATCTGTGGCAGCCTTGTGATGTATTGGGGCCATATTTGTGCACACATTGTCTCTATTTGGAATATTGCTTCTCTGCTGTACTCGATCAGCCCATCTGCCAGGAACATCACTGTGGTGCCTTGTCATTTGTCATTGTCATTTGAGTAACCTCCCAAGAAGAAATATGGTCCTTGTAGACACTGGCAGTATTTTGTGTTGCCATTGCATAACGCTGGATCTAGATCAATGCTCCTCAACTGCACGCTGTGTACCTGGAATGTGCTCTTTATCCCTTATAGTGCAAGATGTACCAAGCATTCTGCCTCTGTAATTGGGACTGGATGTGGACCTAAAAACCTTAGGAGACCCTGATGTGTGCGGGATAAATGCGGGATTTCATTGATTCCCTTCCTGCAAGGCGCATATCAGAGTACTGGCTATTCAATGTTTCTACATTCTGAACATCAGAAATAGTGTCAAAGCCGAACCCCTTATGTAAATCATACGTCATTCATATTTCCCGTTTCATTCGTCTAAGAAAACTTGTAGGGTTGGCCGACAAAAAGTGAGACATTTTGTATTTCCTTTGTTATAAACATATTAGCATTTTCCTTTCCCAACTGTTCATCCATCCAACCCCCCCCCACCCTTTATATGGCCACCGCATATAACAAACATCCCTTCATCCACTCCAACAACCACAACCAGTGTCATACAAAACAACATATTAATACTACATTTCTAGACTATAAAAATAAAAATAAAAAATGGACCAAAGAAAAAACAAGAAAAAATTAAAACATTTAAAAAGAAAGAAAAAAGCCAGCGTGTGACACTGCTCACCACCCTGGCATTGATCCTCAAAAATATCTCTCCATTTGCTATGCCCTTACTAAACTTTACATGGTTTAGGATACCCAAGAGACGCACCCAATATTCAACTCCTTCATACGGACAGCGAGAGGACTACAGAGCACCACCTCATATGGACCTTCAAACCTGGGGCTGATCAGTTCCCCAGATAATAATGGTCCAGTTGTAATATGGGCAATGCTGTGTATGGAACCATGGTCTCACTTTCTACAGGGGGGGGTCAGTATTTCTCCCCCCCTTTACCATGTCCCACTACCACCTCTGTGTACTTCCGTCCGGTCCTCTGGTCATTATTTATGACCCATCACCATATAATATGTCTCCTTCCGTCAATTCATAAGCCGTTCATCAGAGTGGGAAAATAAATAAAACTCCTGTAAATAATCCGGAGTTGCTAAAAGAGGGGCCGTGCAAATAGCTTAAGTCTTCAAATTGTCTAGTCATTTTGTCAATCCATTAAAATGAACTTTTAAGTCCTCTGTCCTTCCCTGAGACTTTGTAACAGGGGCCTTGTGCAGACTGCGTAGTCTAGGATCCATGGCCTACCAAAATTGCATAAGCCCAAAGAACTGCTACATTATCTTCAAAGTACTGGGCCTAGACGCGGTGCGTACTGCTGCCGCCCTATCTGATAATATTTCTTTTTTTTCCCCATTACAAAAATGAATTGTCCCAAGTATAGTCCCTCATGTTGGCAGTATTGTAGCTTCTTTTAGCAACAGAACCCCTCCTGCACTGATGATCCTTTTCACTACATACCAACCGATCATCCACATACAGGATGATTTGTGCTAAGCACCTTACTTCAATGTAACATGCACTGGGGTCAAAGCTCCCAGTAACCCAACATTATGTGGATTAATAGTCTATAATTGTCCTGGCACATATTGCATGTCCTCCTCAAAAAATAAAAACATCTGAGTTACTACTGCCATCAGGGGGCACCATGATATCACAGAGGATGCAGATTCCCAAAATAATCTCCCCATTTTGTTCACTGTCCTCAAATAACTCCTTATCCATCATTTCCTTTAGATACACTGTCGGGTCTATACATAATATTGCCACTCGCACCCGTCCTGGTCTGATCCAATCAGGACTACTCTTTATTCTGACACTACTAATCCTTGCAAACCTAATGACAATATCGTCCCTGCCACCATCTCGGGGGGCACCATGGGTCTGAAAATAAAATCTGTAGGTACTTGCCCACACTTTGTCAAAATTTGAGGCACTGCATTTACTAATACCTTAATACCATAACAAAACATATATCTGGGACCACAGAAACCCCATGTACTACTGACTCCCTTGCTATTGCATTGATTATTACCATTGCTTGAGCTACACACATCCCTGGAGTGGAACACACTACTCCTTGATCTGTGGCTGATACATTTCTGAGCAGATCCCTACCCAACAAGTTCACTGGGGAACTCTCCGACTATAACAAGGGGGCTCGTACTACCTCTCCTCCCACTTTTATATCCAGCTCCTCAGTCTATAGAACTGTAGAAATAGCCCCAGAGAACCACTGTACGTAAAGAGTTTTTACCTAATAATGGAAAGTTTCCCTCCATGATGCACAATTTAGTTGCACCTGAGTCTACCATAAATATAAATTGCATGTTTCCTATTTCCACCTCCACCAACGGCTCCTCTTCAGTGTGTGTGGTTATCAATAGGATTGGACATGCAAGTGCTTTCTGTGGGTTGTCCTAATCAGAATATATATTTGTCCTGAGGAATGCAAAAGGGCCGCTCCCGTCATTGTAACTCCTTGGAATTGGGTGCCTGTTCCCATGCCATTCTGTTAAACTGTGTTCCCTCACCCTGCTGTAGTTATTGCCAATGTTGCCCTTGCCTGTCAGCCCCATAAGGGGACTGATTTTGACCCCATCGCCCAAATTGCTGTCGTCTCCTTCCTTGAGGCCCTTGGAATCCCTGCCCCGAAGGGCAAGGCCCATAATTAAATCTCATCCCGGGCCTGTTCCTGCACTCCCTTGCAAAATGCCCCCATTTCCTACAACACCAGCACTGTGATGGTCCCAATCCTCCTCCCCGAGGCCCTATCCTCCCAAAGCCTCTTGCTCTTGCTCCTCAAAATCCTCCTTTTCCACTTGGTGCTCCTTCATATTGCCATTGTGGGTTGGGGTACTGTCCTCCCGTCCCCATTGTCCCTGTTATCCTTCAAACCATAGTGCTGCAGTTGTGGCATTCCCAATTTGTTGAATATCTCCTGCCCTTTCCCCCTGAGCCAGTGCCTTCACTGGTGCTTGAATGACAAACTTATTTAGTTTCTTTTCCACTAGTTTTTCTTCGTCAATTTGCCGCTTCTGGGCTGTCTCCCTGTCCCGCTCCTTGATTCTCTTACAATTGTGGCCTATTATACTTTGTATCTCTGGCCACCCTTTGGCTTCAATACCCACAATTTTATCTAGTCCCTTCTGGATCTCTTTTGGTAGTCCCCTCTTTACAATACAATAGAAATATGATACTGCCTCAACTCTCCACATTTCCTGTAATTTAAAAATAAACCTAACTGGGTCCTCATCATCACCCATTTTGCACTGCATTAAAGAATGTAAATCAGGGTTTCTGGGTACATCTTTCATAGGGCATCCCATACCCTTGCCCTTACCTCATCGGAGGCTACTCCATCATGTCCATTATCTGCAAGACTTACCCCTTCCCTTGCAGCCTGGTCCACGACTATGGGGACCAGTAAACTCTTAAAGTCTCCTACTGCTAAGGCTACTCCTACTGTTTGTTTTTCAAATTCATAGATCCATTTACTAGCTCCGTCTATAAACTGGGAGAGAGCTTTAGTCAAATTATTTTTGTCCTTTTCAGGCCATGGCACATACTGCGTTATCCCTACTTCTTTATGTGTTAGAGGCATCTGCATATCTATTTTGTTTTCTACCCCTTTAGTATTCTTCTGATCTTGTACTACCATAATTAAATCTGGTCTATTTCTTGCTCTGTCCCTCCCCACTGCCTCTTGGGGCAGGGACAGGTTTATCACCACCTCCTCTCCTTGATCTCCTTCTTGCCCTGCCTCTTCATTATTTCTACCATCTTGATCTTCCCCTCCATTATCCAACTCCTTGCTTGTTCTACTTCTTGTCTCAGGACTGTCCATACACTCTGCCCAACATCTTTTTCAACACAAACATTTCTTATTGCCCCAGGGTTTAACATGAACAAAAAAATCTCATGAATTCTAATCCCCTGTTTTCTGCACCGGTACGCTTATTTCTGGTGATACTTCTTCAGGTTCTTGTAACCTGACCAACCTTTCCTGCAATGCTCTTAACTCATTGTCAATGTCTACTTGTGGACCCTCTAAGTACACCAATGCTACGGACCTATTAGAGCTTGTGGATGGTTTATATAGAGGTGCAAAAGCTCTTGAGTCACCCCTCCTAGTTGCTAATACTGATAATCCTGTTGACACTCTCTCTACCTCTGGAGGCTTGTAGACTGGGTTTTTATACCCTACTGCAGGTTGCGTTATGGGGTATAACCCCTTACACTGGATCTCTTTTTCACCTTCCTGATCTCCTACATCCTCAATAATGTACAGAGATCTAGAATCACTTCTCTTCTTTGGGACTTGTTCCCTTCATATTTTGCTGCTACATAGATGGACATTTTTTCTAACATGTTTCGATTAGGGGCACCCTGCTCTGGCCAGGAGCAGGAAGCCCCGCCTTGCTTTGTTTCTACTATCAATTATTTATTGTTTCACAACACAGTGGCAAAACCCTATGCATGTGTTTTATTGGAGTTCCTTCCTCCATAATATTGCGTGCGGCCCTAATGCTTCACTTTAACCCTACTGCTATTTTGTACATGCTTCAATAATACAGATCAACCCACTTTTTCCCCCACCCACTTTTACACTGTCTTCACTTTGATTTCACACATACACACACCGCGACTCATCCACCTTCCTTCCTTTTTTACCACAAAAGCAAGAGAAAATATAAAAAATTGACTACCATCCAGGCCCATTCCTTTATACCGAGCCACTACGTAATACCACTTATTGCTTTTATCATCATAAGAATACTGTGCGGTACTGCCTTCACAACCTGTTTATGGCGGCTGAGGATCCCTTACCTCCCAGTCCTTATAAGCTGGGGATGCCTTTCATCTCAGTCTTTTATATATTCTGAGGTTCCCGTTCCATTATAAAAAGTTGAAAAACTGAAATACGTGACAATTTCAACATGACCCACTTATCACCAAAAGTCCTATTTTATACTTCATCACCAATGCTACATCACCAAAAGCCTAGTCCATCTATTCCACTGACCTTGTACTACATTCACATCACAATAATATCTTTCACATCACCAAATCGCCCACATCACCACATCACCATATCACATACATGTTCCCATTTTGTTATCACCTGCAAGGGTATACTCACGTGGGGCTGGCCTGTCATTCTGGAACCACACCCTGCTTCAGTGAGCAGAGAGGAGCATCAGTGATGCAACACCGCACACAAGCTCTGCGATCTATTCTTAGCGCAAGCACATTCCTTTTTGGCAGAGAGCCTGCTCTTTACCGTGTCCTTTGAGCAAAGCTAACTTACAATGTACAACAATTTTCCATATAAATCCACTTAGATTTCAATCCTAACTACCTTTATTTAGTGCAAACAAAGGGGGGTCTAGGAATCTCTCTACCAGCACGTACACAGCCCAATGACCTGTTCTTGGGTGAATAACCCCTGGGAGAGACTCTACCAAGTCTTTAGCTCACTGTCCTTTTCACAGAGAAGAAATTTCCCCGCATATAAGCCTTTGTCCTGCCCAGGGGCAGTCCAGCGCCGAAATGCTAGGCAATTCTCCTCTGAACAAGAGTACCATCAGTAACCCCATACACGTGTTTCAGCCTTGTTGGGCATCATCAGTGAGGTGAAACTGTTGCCTCTCTAAGAGCAGTGAGCAAGGGGTCCACGTCTGGATTGCCCTGTTAACTTAGGGTGAAACCCAAAGTTAATGTATGCAAACAAAGAGGGGTCTGGGAATCTCTCTACCAGCACGAACACAGCCCAATGACCTGTTCTTGGGTGAATAACCCCTGGGAGAGACTCTACCAAGTCTTTAGCTCACTGTCCTTTTCACAGAGAAGAAATTTCTGTTTCAGGTCATTGGGCTTACTTTCTTTAGCAGGCAGCTGATTTCCTTCCTCCATTTAATTTCTTTTATTTGAAACCCTTCTTTTGTAATTCCACATAAAACAGTCTATCTGTGCTATTTGATAAATATGTGATTTTGAATAATGAATTTTTGTATATTATTTTTGTTGATTTAAAATCAGCATGTCATTGTATTAACTGATAGAAATTAGGGTCGACTTTGAAATAATTTCATTTTCCAATGGAGATTTTAAGAGCCATTGTCACCTTGCATCAAGGTAATACTTATATGTCATGTGAGGCCCAAATGTGGAAAACATTGTTCATTTTGTGGTTAACCAAGGAGTGTGATAAGGATATGTGCTTTCACCAATGCTTTTTTCAATTATGAATTATTTCACCACAAAGCTGATTACCTCTTCTGTGGATGCACCAAATCTAGATGTCTATTTTATGCTGCAGCTGCTGCTAAAATCTTTAGAACACCAATGGGATTAAGAAAAATCTTCTCAATGTTTTCAACGATTTGTGAGGAAAAGGGTCTCTCTATTAACAGCAGTAAAACGAAAACCATGATTTACCATCGTCATAAGATAAAGAAGATTCATATCACTCACATGGGAGTACAGATGGGTTGTGTAGAGACGTTTCTTTAACTAGGTGTTCTTTTTAGCAGTAAAGGACTATGGTGCAAACAGATTGAAAAAAGTAAAATTGCACTCAACAGACGAGCAGGGCTACACTGGCGTTCTCAATGTGTTATGGTGGCCGAGTCATAGCACTCAGTATGGCGGTGTATAGGGTGCAGGCAACTACATCAGTACTTTGTGGAGCAAGGATTTGGGGAACAAGGTCCATGAAACCACTGATTAGCTGGGGAAACTCTTTTTTTAAATAACTTCTTTCCCTCCAAAACAGCCCCCGAATGTAAGCCTGCATATGGAATATAGTCATGTATGGAACAAGTTACTTACCTGTAACTGTTGTTCTCCAGCATGGGTCTGGCATGGATTCACATGCTCATGAATATTCCCCGTCGTCAGGCTGGGAATCCTCGGTAAAGAAAAAACCAGTATCAGTTTCGTTTCTGATCTGTCTTTCGTAGTAATAACCAATCACTGGTCTCTGCGTCATACTGACCACAGCCAATGACTGCCCTCTACCTAAGCACCGCCTCTGGCAGCCATCTTCAGATTTGGAAGCACGTGAAGTGGCAGTATGACCAAGTGAAGAGCCGCAGAGGGGTAGGCGGGAGGGTTCGCATGTGAATCCATGCCAGACCCATGCTGGAGAACAACAGTTACAGGTAAGTAACTTGTTCCTTCTCCAGCATGGGGTCTGGCATGGATTCACATGCTCATGAATAAAGAATACGTAGCAGTACACACATGCACAACCACGGGAGGTGGCAAAGGCTCAACATTAAGCATCACATAAACTCAACATTAAGCATCTTACCTCCTCACCAGGCTCACCTCAGGCGAACAGGTTGCGCAGCACTGCTTGGCCGACCCTGGACTCCTCCCTGGAATCCCGGTCGACGCAGTAGAATTTCGTGAAGGTGTGCGTCGACCTCCACGTAGCAGCCCTGCATATGTCCAGCAGGGGCACACCAGATAGGAACGCCGTGGTAGCTGCGATCGCTCTGGTGGAATGGGCTCTCGGACGGCCAGGCAGCGGTCGGTTTGCCAACCGGTGACAGCACATGATACAGCCGGAGAGCCATCTGGAGATGGAAGCCTTCGAGAGAGCCTTCCCCTGATTGACAGGTCCAAAGTTCACAAAGAGTTGTGACGTCTTCCGAAAACCCTTCGTGCGGTCCACGTAGAACTTCAGCGCTCTAGCTACATCCAGCGAGTGCAAAGTCCTCTCAGCCGGCGACGAAGGCGACGGGAAAAACACAGGTAACACCAAGGGTTCGTTGAGATGGAAGTCCGACGGTACCTTGGGCATGAAGGAGGGGTGCGTCCTGAGCACTACCCTCGTGTCGTGGAAAGTCAAGTACGGGGCCTTGCAGGAAAGGGCCTGGATCTCTCCCACTCGTCGTGCGGAGGTGATGGCCACAAGAAAAGCTGTTTTCCACGATAGAAACTTCAACGGGGCCGAGTGCAGAGGCTCGAACGGAGGTCCCATGAGCTTGGTCAGCACCACGTTGAGCTCCCACGCCGGGGCCGGAGCATTCACCGGCGGGAACGATCTGAACAGTCCCTTCATGAACTCTTTCACCAGACGATGAGACCACAAGGACGTCCGGCCCGTGGTTCTGGTGTATCGGGAGATCGCAGCAAGATGAATCTTGATGGACGCGTGTGCCAGACCAGCTTTGGCCAGCGTCAGCAGGTACGGCAGTACTTGGGGAGCCGTAATCCGTAGAGGGTTAATCTTCTGTGCGTGGCACCAGACAGAGAACCTCTTCCATTTGTGTCCGTAGCATTTAAGAGTCGAGGACGCCCTGGCCTTTGCAAGAACCTCTCTGCAATCGGCCGGTATGTCGTATCCTCCAAACTCTAGCGCTGCAGGAGCCAGGCCTGCAAGTTCAGCGACTTCGGGTCGTGGTGGAGGATGGCGCCTCCTTCCCTGGAGAGTAGATCCACGTCCGCCGGCAGCTTGATCGGCGGGGACGCTGACAAGTCCAGAAGGTCTGGGAACCATATCTGCCTCGGCCACGCAGGTGCGATGAGGATCATCCTGCACCGTGACCTCTTGAGCTGGTTGATGAGCCGGATTAGCAGAGGCAAGGGAGGGAACGCGTAGAGGAACAGGCCCTCCCAGGGGAACGAGAACGCATCGCCCATGCTCCTCGTCTGGGGAAACCTGCTGGCGAACCTCCGGCACTTGGTGTTCGTCGCCGTCGCGAACAGGTCGATCTGGGGTGTGCCCCACCGTCGGAAGAGGCGATCCACCAGATCCTGCCGTAGCTCCCACTCGTGGCGCGAGCGCAGCTCCCTGCTGAGTGAGTCGGCGATGGTGTTTTTTATCCCTGCCAGATGAAACGGCACCAGAAAAATCCCTTGGGCGACGGCCCAATGCCACAGGTCCTGCGCCTCCTTGGACAGCGCTGGGGACCTGGTTCCGCCCTGTTTCCTGATGTAAAACATGGTGGTGGTGTTGTCGGTGAAGATCCTCACCACCTTGCCCTTGAGGGACGGAAGGAAGGACCTGAGGGCCCAAAACACTGCACGGAGCTCCAGGACGTTGATATGTAGGGACTTCTCCGTCGGGAGCCAGAGTCCCCTTGCGTGCAGATTTTCGGTGTGCGCTCCCCACCCTTCCAGGGAGGCATCCGTGGTCACAGTCTCCTGGTGGGCTGGGGTCTGGAAGTCCATGCCCGCCGTCAGATGCGCGCGGGTGCCCCACCACCGTATCGCTCGTCGGAAACTCTCGTCGAGCTTGATCCTTTCCTCGAAGCTGCCCGTCGTCTGGATCCAGCGCGCATCCAGGAATTCTTGCAACGGGCGCATCCGGAGCCTGCACATGGGAATGAGGTAGATGCAGGAAGACATCATCCCGAGGAGGGACTTGATGGACCTCACTTTGGCCGCGTCGGCCACCAACATCCGTTGCACCTTGCCCAAGATGGTCTTGGTCCTCTCCTCCGACGGGGAGGCCAGAAGGGACACTGTGTCGAGCCTCGCTCCCAGAAACAGTGCGACTTGCGCGGGCACCAGGTGGGATTTGGCGTAGTTCACGGAGAATCCCAGGTCCGTGAGGAGTTGGACGGTCCTTGCCGTGTGGACCACGGCGAGCTCCCTCGTCTTGGCGCGGATGAGCCAGTCGTCCAGGTAGGGGTAGACGTGAATCCCCTCGCGGCGCAGCTGCGCCGCCACCGGTGCAAGGCACTTGGTGAATACCCTGGGTGCCGACCGTAGTCCGAAGGGAAGGGCTTTGAACTGATAATGACGCCCTTGGACCACGAATCTGAGGAATTTGCGGTGCCCCTTTAGGATGGGAATGTGGAAGTAGGCATCCTCCAAATCCAACGACGATAGGAAGTCTCCTTCCTCCAGCTGACCCAGGACGTGCTGGAGGGTGACCATCCGGAACTTCTGCGCCTTGATGAACTTGTTCAGACGTCGCAGGTCTAGGATGGGGCGCCATCCTCCCGTCTTCTTCTTCACGAGGAAGTATCTCGAGTAGACTCCGGAGCCCCGAAGCCTCTTTGGGACGAGTTCGATGGCGCCCTTTCTGAGCATCGCCTTTACCTCCAGGAGAAGTTGAGGGACGTGAAGTTCTTTCCTGGCCACGGGGGGGACGCGCGGGCACCTTCTTTGAAACTCGAGCGCGTGGCCCCGGGCCAGGGCGTCCAGCACCCAACGGTCGGTGGAGATGGACTCCCACACGCTGACGAAGCCCGCCAGCCGGCCTCCCACCGGGGTGCTTCGGTGGGGGCCCGACCCCACGGCCGGTTCAATCCTGCTTGGACGCGGCCTTGCCGCCTTGACCTCCTTGGCGACGACGGCGGGGTCCGCTAGACTTGCCTCGTCCTCTGTAGGCCTCTTGCGACGACGAGCGGGCCGCTTGACGGTAGGAAGCGAAACCGCCGCCGGAACCTTTGGAGGCGCCCTTGCCTCCGCCGCTCCGAAAGGGCGTCCGTCGTTGCAGGACTCCAAGGGCCCGGGCCGTCTCCGTATCCGCCTTGATGGCCTGAAGGGAATCGTCCACTGTCTTCCCAAACAGGTTGTTCCCGTCGAAGGGCATGTCCAGGACTCTGGTCTGGACGTCCTGCCGGAAGTCCGTAGCTTTGAGCCATCCACGACGTCGAAGGCAAACGCCGTTGCCCAGCTGGCGGAACCCAGTGTCGGCGATGTCCGTCGCCACGGTGATGGCGTGGTCCGAGGCCACCTCACCTTCCTGCAGGATCTCAAGGGCCTCCGCCCTCTTGTCGTCCGGCAGAAAATCCAGCAGGGGAGCCATCTTGTACCAGAGCTCCCTGTCGTAGCGGGCCACGATAGCCAAGGCGTTGGCCGCTTTAATCGTCGTCGCTGCCGACGAGATGACTCTACGCCCCATAGTATCCAATTTCTTTCCCTCGCCGTCCGGCGGGGAAGTCGATGTGGAGGCCGCACCCCCCCCCCGCTTTCTTCCTGGCTGCCGCGGAGACGACGGAGTCCGGGGTAGGCTGCGCCCGGAGGCATAGGGGGGCCGTGTCCGGGACCCGGTACTTTTTCTCGTACCGGTCTCTTCTAGCTGGCGTCGTGGAAGGGTTCTTGAGGAGGGAAAGGCCCTCATCCCAAATGTCGTCCAACAGAGGCACTGCGAGGACCGTCTTCCTCTTGGCCTTGCGCCGCTGATAAAGGAAGCCTTCCTTTTTCTTCTCCTCAGGGCAGAGTTGGAAAAGCTCGGAAGCCCTGGAGATCATGGAGTGGAAAGATCCGATCTCGTCGTGCGGAGAGGCCCTGGTGGGAGGCGACGACGGAAAATCCTCGTCGTATGCCTCGTCGTCCGTACCCGTCGCTGCCGTGTCAGTCCCCGTATCATCCCCTCGGGTGGACGGGGAGGAGGGCTGGAAGGGGCGCGACGGTTGAAAAGGAGGTGGTGGATGGATCCTTCTTTTCTTGGTAGGGGGAACACCAGAAGGTCCCGGTTCTGGATCCCCCGACGGGAGAGGTTCCTCCGTCGGTAACGGTAGCCTCGTCCTTATCTCGGAGCATAAGGACTGTATGGCCAACAAAATGGCCGCCGAGTTGTCTTGCGGCGCTGGCAGAGGGGAATCCGACGGGCGAGCAGGGGCCCCGTCGGTATCCTCGACGATGTCGTCGTCGTCACCTGCGTCGGGGTCCATTCCGACGGGCTGGCCTTCTTCCACGCCTAGGCCGTGGCTTAAGACCTCGATCAGCTCCTCTTCTGAGGTTGAGGCCGACTCTACGACGACGCCCTGCCCCCCTTCTTCTTCCCCACGGGGGGTTTCACGGGGGTCCTATCGATGGGCACAAAGGAAGACTCCCTCCGAGGAGGCAGGGAGATTCTGGGCCCTGAGGTCGCCACCACTGGTGCAGCCACCACAGGCCGTTTCGATAGAGGGCTTGGTCGGATGGATGGTCGGATGGATCAAGGCCTTCACCACCTTAGGTGCGCTCACCGCCTTATCCTTGAGGGAGGGGGCACTGCCACGCTCCTCCTCTGCCTTAGAGCTCGACCGGGGCCTCTCCAGGAGCTTCGCCGGGTGCTCGGCCTTCCTCTTACCCGACCCAGAGCGTTGGCTCGTGGTTGATGGTGCCGGGGAGGGTGCGCCCTGCCTGGCGCCCGTAGAGCCCGACCGTTCGGCGCTCCCGGTGCCAGCGGACTCGCGGTGCTTGGCCTTATGTTGGGCCCCCGTCGCCGGGGCGCCCTCAAAGGTCTTAGAAGACCGCTCGGATTTCTTCTTCTTCTCGCCAGACGGGCTCTTACCCTCCAGCCAGTTGGCGAGACGTTGATGGCGGTCCTTCATGGTCCGTTCCGACATGTTGCCGCAAAACGCACAGTCCTTCTCCACGTGCGTCTTGTCCTCATGAAGGCAGTAAAGGCAGAAAGAGTGTTCGTCCTCCTTGAAGACGTTCTGCAGCTGGCATCCAGGGCAGACCCTGAACAGCTTTCCGGGCGTCGAGCTTCCCTTCTCCTGGGCCATCTCCGAGACCGGGCCTGAGAAGCTTTTGGAGTCCTCCGAAGTGTAGCTCGACGAAATCTTCACCCTTGAGGGGCACAGATGAATCCGACACGGGTCCCCGTTGATCGGATGTAGAATCGGTGGAGCTTGAGGCTCTTTTGACCGAAAGAATCGAAGTTTTTTGTAAAAAGCGCGAAAAAATAGCACTAACGCTCGAGAGCAATAGCACGAGGATCCCAACACATGAACGTGCGGTAAAAATCTGAAGATGGCTGCCAGAGGCGGTGCTTAGGTAGAGGGCAGTCATTGGCTGTGGTCAGTATGACGCAGAGACCAGTGATTGGTTATTACTACGAAAGACAGATCAGAAACGAAACTGATACTGGTTTTTTCTTTACCGAGGATTCCCAGCCTGACGACGGGGAATATTCATGAGCATGTGAATCCATGCCAGACCCCATGCTGGAGAAGTATAGAGTACTTATGTGTAAAGAAAAAAGGGAGGAGATCCTGTTTAGGGAAGCAACACCTTCGGGATCGCATTAAAGTAACAAGAAAAAGAACAAAGAAGGTGAAGACCCTGTCTTTTGTCAAAACAACCTGGCGGTGGAAGTACCTATTGTTGGCAGAGGTTCATTGATTTTAGAACAAATTCAAAATGTCAAACAGTAATCGTGAAAATGCCTCAGGTGTCGGAGCAAATATGGTTGTTATACCAGAACCAAGTTAAAAACCAACCTGAAAATAACAATGCAAAATATTTTATTTAATAAAGCATGTAAAAACAAACAGATATATGTATTTAAAAACAAAAGCTTTGACTGAAAAAAAAATGATCAAAGATTAAGAGACAAACATGAAATCAAATAGAATGCAATTAAAAAAGTGGGGTTAGTACGTGGATGTTGTGTTTTATTTGTAATTAATACTCAAAATACAGGCACAAGAGTCTAGCTCTGTTGTTAATAGTGAACAGCTCTATCATAGAAGAAGCCTATTAGAACCCTTAGGCTTTTGTTGTGATGGTCAACATATGTTTCAGCTTAAAGCGACAGGAAGAATCAGACACTTCCACAATATGCCTGTTGTCGCAAATGTAGCTGTCTTCAGGACAGAAAAGAGATGTTGTTTCAGAGGATGTTTCTTGTGTTAAGTACTTCTTGATTAACCTTTACGTATTATAGGTGTAACCCACAATTAACGGTTGGGTTTTTGACAATTTTGTCTGTAGTGGTTGCACAAAAATAACAGGTTGAATCCCACCCTGCGGCCGTGTGTGGATGTCTAGAGGCATGGCTCTTAGTTTCTTAAATGGAGTGTCAGGGTTCTGATGTCCAATATAGTTGTCATATGGCAGAGGTGCTTGTTTCCTCGGAGCATGATGCCTCAGAAGTAAGGTAGCTGGCTATTGTCCATCTCATGATACGGTCAGCCGGGCGTCAGTGCATATTGCTTTATGGCACGTATGCAAGCGCTCCTGTAGCTCTGCAGTCAATACGATCTTGGCCAGTGCGTCTGTCTGTAGAGTACTTAGCAAAGATAAAACCAGTTCTTTTATGGCTCCAAATATGGGTGACTCCAGAGTTGGTTTCATATAAAAGCGCACTGCTAGGGTTGCTGCATTCGGCTAGCGGTTCTTTATGGTCATTGGCTAGATATGTTCGAGTAATTTGATATGCTCTAGGTTGGAGGGATCTTTGGGACAATCCAGAAATAATACACCATGTCCATATTCAGAGGGTGAAGGATTCATATCATCAATGGATGGATGGATGTGCTTAACAAAGGGTCTGGATATCCATTATTTGATGATTATATGATGGTGAAATGAGATTACTGTTTAGAATGTTACTTTACCCTGGACACCTTTACAGAGACACTGCCACACATGAAATTGCAATTGGGTATTTTACCACCTGCAAAGTTTACTGAAAAATTGAATTCACTGTATACATCAACTTACCGCTTGTGCCAATACCCCACCAAAGATCTTTCTATTTTTGTGCCCTACATAAACCTCCATGAGAAGACAAAACCTTTTACCTCTGCTTAAAAAGTACAAAGCCTTCACTATTAGAGTTGCATTAGAATTCTGTTGAGACTCAACAAAATCAGATGTGATTGAAGCAGTTACCACATATTTAGTATTGGCATGGAAATCTAGACATATACATGCTACATATTCACCACAAATTTAGTTCAGCAAATAATGTTTGTTTTCAGTATGGAGTGCCTTTTATGCAGATGCACATATGTTTTAACTGTGGAATATATTCATCTTGATGCATTTGAATTCTCTGTGCAGCCAAGATTATGGACTGTGTGTATGCATGTATTCATGAAATTATGTATTATTTTTTATGATGAACATGGTCAATGTTGCTGTGAGTCTTTTATGGATTTTTTCCAAATAAAGCTATTTAGAAGAAAATAAACAAAATAAAACATATCCCCCGAAAGTTGGTACTGGCTAGCAAAGTATAAATGAAAGGAGGAGCCACTACAATTTTTGAGGGAGCAACATTTCTGTGAGGGAGAGCCACAATGATTTCTCAGAGTTCAGGTTTTCTGTAAGGGAAATCATTTTATGTTTTCAGTGATGTGCTATTATATGAAGTAGAACATTTACAATTTATCAGGGAGTGGTTATTATGTAAAGGAGAGTGACACAAATTGTTTGAGAGTCAGAGTGGCTCTTCTGTGAGTATGTGAGGTAGACTGTTCAACCATTTTTGAGGGAGACACTTTTCAGAAAGCGAGATTAAAAAATACATTGCTAGAATGGCTGGATCAAAAAAATCATTATTTGCTGACAAGCGAGGGGCAAAAAGAAGTTGCAAATGGCAGAATAGATGCCTGCAAAAATGGCTAAAGGGCAGCCATAACGATGAATGTTTTAAATGTGCTTGTGAAAATCTGCTGAGAAGGTGCTGCCAATGGAAGCGGGGTAGATGAGTAGTGCATTTCTCCAACAATGAAGGCATCCCTAAATGAAATAGCATGCCTAACAATGCTACGAGACAGCACAAGCAATGATGCACATGCCAGTACTGATAAACCACAGACAAAATTTCTGAGGAGGAAGTAGCTATGTAGGGAAAATATTAATCAGATCTGTCTTCAAATGAGCAGTGGTCATTTGAAAGAGGATCAACATGCGTTCTTGGTGAGATTATTGAGGGATTAAACTCTGATGAGTACTCTGCAGATGCTGATCCTTTGGAAAATTTGGCAGAAAGTGAAATGCAACATGCCAATGAACAAGAGAGTGAAAAAGAAACTAGTACAATGTTGAATCTATGTGACCTGCAAAGTAAATCACCAGTATCCTGAGATAAAACACCACCCCCACAACATTCCTCATACCTCAATACCACCTGAAAATCGAGAAGCAATGGGATCCCTGCTTTAGGTTAAAGCAAATCTTCACCATCCATGTTTTGGAGCCACTTTCAAATCAACCCCCAAAGCTATTACTGAAGCTATCTATACTACATTTATAGATAGTAAAATGAGCTGTGGAAAACGACAGCTTCACTTAAGCGCCATCTTGAATGATGTCATCTAATTGTTCTTTATATCCATCATACAGACAGCACAAAGGGTTTTGGAAAGATGGCAATTGCAGTTGAGAATTAGAAGAATGATAACAGTAAGAATGAGAACAGTACTTCCAGAGGTGCTATAACTTCTGAATGCAGGCGAACGTCACTTTAGCAGCAAACAAGAAGTGGCATATGTTAGAAAATCACACAGTAATCTTGGAAATGAACCAGTTTATTGAAGAGTGTATAGCCAAAGACATGCAGTCTTTCAATGTTGCTGAAAACAATGGTTACAAAGCCCTTGTTAATTACATTGCTCTATGCTATAACCTGCCAAACCAGAATTGTTCAACTGTTTACTTGTTGCAGTCGTTCGAAGACTGGGGAAAATTGTACATTCTGCCAAGAAGGTCAGTGAAAGTCATAGTGTCAATTTAACAACCAATATCAGGACCTGCCCAAACACAAGATTACATGTGCATCACTGCAAATAACAGTTTAGAAGAGCTGCAAGATGTTATATCAGAGACTGAATCCACATGTCAGTGTTGTGGTATCAAATAATGGGGCAACCATACTGTCTGTAGTGTGTTTGGAATGTGCCCATTGTTTCAACCTTTGGAAGGAGAACAGCAACCTTGTTACCTTGGTTAGGGCAGCAAACAAAATGTGTAGTCACTGTCACCATTCTGTGGAGGCATGGACAGCATGGGGTAACATTCATGCAAAAAAACAAACTTATCATTTCAGCAACTTGTGTAAGAGGTTCCCAAAAAGTTAAACTCCCCTTTGAACATGCTTCAAAGACTTCTAGGGCAAAAGAAGGCAGTGCATGAGTACACCATGCAGCATCTAGTGGCAGATGGTGTTATGCCTAATTCAACACAGGGGTTTTATGTTAGATCACCTAGCACAATTTGTGACACCTTTTGAAAAAGCTTAAGCTAATAACAAACTGATGGACACAGACCAATATAAGCTTGCAACCCTATTAGACCCTCGGTTTAAAATAGCACCGCTACCGAAGTGTCTCTAGGATGTATCTTTTTTAAAGCATGGTTGTTTCTGTTGCTCTACAAGACATGCAAGATTTGGCCGGGGATTGTGAACTGTACACTGGTAACCAATCCACCACTTCTACCAAACAGCACCAGTGTATCAGTTGCAGTACCAGCTTAAATACAGCATGCATGTTAGGAAGTACTTGACAGCAGGTGCAAAGCACAGTACCTTTTCGGGCAAACATTTTGGGAAAAGCTACTACTGTTCAAATAGGACGACACTGTGGTTGTGATCCAGGAGTTCTCTGTACAGTACGTTATTAACAGCTATCTCCTGGCAGGTATCACACCATTTGACATTAATCTATTCCTCTACTGAATAGAAAAGAAGCAGGCCTGATTCTGTCTTTCAAGATTAGCTTGCAAGAAGATAAGCTGCCCTCTGGCCAGTGTTTAATGCAAGACAATTTTCAGCACAGCTGGAAATATTTTATCTGATAAACATACTCGACTCAATGCTGAAAATGTCCAGCACCTTACTTTCATGAAAACCAATATAAAGTATTTCATCCAAACATTGCTGCTCAAGGAAATTGGTGACAGTGGCAACCCAGGGGCATCTATGCTTAAACTGCCTATATTGAGGAAGAGGATGATCCATATTACCAATTGTAATGGCATATGAAAACCAAGAAAATGTGTCTAAATGCACCACAAATAACTATACCATAACAGGAATGGTGGTTTCGACTTGTGGTAACGTGCCATTACATTCATCTTCAACCAACTTTTCACCAGCTTTTTCGTAAGGGAGAGCCATAACAATTGTTCAGAGCACATCTTCTATGAGTGAAAAAGCCAAAAGAATTGTTCAAACAGTGTTTTCTGCCAGGGAGACAAAGGAACATTTTTCAGATTGCAGCTTTCCTGCAAGGGAGAAAGAGAAACACATATACGCTTTTGTGGGAGGGGGAGCCAGGTTGATCGTCGAGGTTGCACTTTTTTTGAGAGGGAGAGACAGAACGATTGTTCAGATTGCAGATTTCCTGTGAGGGAGAGCTAGAGCAATTTTTCAGAGAGCAGTCTTTTTTGTGTCACAGAGCCATTATGCACAATTGTTATTTCCTTTAAGCCAGTCAATGGAACTTCAGCTCACACAGAAAAACAATGATCATTGTGTTTCTCACTCAGCCAGGCAATTGTACTTGGCTTACACCTTGAAGAGCTTCACTTTGCTTCACTAAGAACCATTATTAATTCACTTTCTGAGCGTGTCTTTTACAGCGACCCTTTTGAACACTGATTGAGACTGACCTAATGAATGCAGATATCGTAAGTACATACTTGCAATTCTTGCTAAACGCTGATTTGCATGGGCTTCATGAACAAAGGGAGCATTAGGTATGTGATTAGAAGGGGTTCTGGCTGGGAACTTATATATATTTGGATCCCTACTATATATATATCAAGCACAGCCATGCCCAAGATGTCTTTCTAGCTCTCAGAAAATCAGTTGCACGTTGTTCTAACTCAAGGCAATCACAGGAATTTCTATGTCGCTCAGAAAAAAGTAATCAGATAATGATTATCGTAATAATAGGTAAAATAACACTAATAATAGCAGACATTATTTTTGTGCTTAAAGGGGAGGAATCTCGCACAAGTCACTGAATAAACAGGGCTTTTGCGTTTTTCTTTATTTTGTATTTGTGGGAATTTCTAATTTTCCATGTAAGGGTTTTTGCAGGGGAACTGTACCAACTGCAGCATACAAACTTGTTCAATAAGAAACATGGATTTTTCACTGAGCCTGGCTCAGGTGGGTCTTCCATGCAGCAGCAAGAAAGCACTTCACACGTGCCACCCTGGCATCACCTCGGTTTTACACTCCTGCCCCCAACAATGCCACAAGACAAATGCTGCATACCTGGAAAAGGAAATCATAGGACAGCTGCTACTCACTGCATCCTTCTGAGGGAAAACGTTTTCCTGAAGGCTGCTCTTGACATCTCCTTTTCTGAATGGGAGTGGCAGAAGGTGTGACTGATGCTGAGGAAGCTAAAGTGACACTGACATCATGTATCCTACCCAGGTGCCTCGGCATGCTTGTGTTTGTAAAATGAGGGCCTTTTCCTTGGCTTTCCACCTCCCCACAAAGGTAGCATACCACCTTTGAGGTTGTTGTACATGAATGGAACGGGACACAGCCCCTTTAAGAAGGGACACAAGGGACAAGGCGGGAAGAGGGCGGAAGGGGAGAGAGTAGGGGAGAGAACGGGAGTTAAGTGAAGGGACGAATAAAGATGGTTGACAGAACTCGCGGCTCCGCGTATTCTTGAGGTGCCTAAACGCGGATGAATGCTGTGAGCCCCCCCAACAACTGGCGACGAGACCGATATGAGCCCCCGCTCTACGGCTACACCGATGGGCCCGTGAGCCCTACAGATCACAGTAACAGAGGTCCGTAGGACCAGCAGTGTGAAGGGCTCGTAAGCCCAGCAAGGCAGGAGGGCCCGTGTGCCCAGCAAGTGTGGTGGGCCTGTGCGCCCGGCAGTATACGTGGGTCTGTGTGCCTGGCAGGTTGCATGGGCCCGTGTGCCCAACGCTCGTGGGCCTGTGTGCCCGGCAGGTTGCGTGGGCCCTTGTGCCCAACGATCGTGGGCCTGTGTGCCCAGCAGGTTGCGTGGGCCCGTGTGCCCAACGCTCGTGGGTCTGTGAGCCGGCAGGTTGCGTGGGCCTGTGTGCCCAACGCTTACAGGCCCGTGAGCCCGGCTAACAAGGTGGGCCTGCGCGCCCAATGTTTGTGGGCCTGAGAGCCTGACAGAGAAGAGGACCCGTGCGCCCTCTGCCTACAGGCCCGTGTGACAGGCGAGGACAACCTCTGCAGCCTGAGGAGGAAGAAGGTGCCCTGCGGGAGAAGGAAGCCGACATCCACAGAGCCGCCGCGACCCCGCTGACAACCACGTGAGAAAACAGAAGAGGGAGCCCAGCTGCAGCGGAACGAACACGGAGACCGGATCGAGTGAAGGAAGCAGCGCGGACGCATCCGCTATCAAGTAAGGAGTTGCGGTGCCGGCGAAAGGGAGGGGAAGAAAGAAGACACAAACTTCAAGCCCCGCGTCTCCCAGTCACGTGACAAAAAGACTCACGGCCACACTGGCACATCCAAGAGTAGACCCTGGACCCCATATCTGACTGTTCAAGCAGCCTCAATCAACCAGCAATAACCTGCCCACCACCAGAGACCACAAGAGGTGGACTTCACCACTACGCCACTCCACCTCATTGATCACAAAGACATTATACTGCACTCAACGACACCACCATGTCCGCGCCAAATGCTGCTGATGCCAACGCCCCGCCACCGTGACCAGGAGGGCCAGCCTCTCACGCTAGCCTAATGAGAAGACAGGCGCCGTTCACACTGAACCCACACCACTATCAGGGTCAGCGATGGGAAGAATGGGTAGAAGAGTTTGACGACTTTGTAGGTGTCATCGGCACACAAGAACCACCCAATATACTTAGCATCTTCGCCAACTTGGCAGGGAGAGAAATTTAAAATATCATACGCACGATTCCTCCACAAGATTTTACCACATACCCAAAACTATTAGAAGCCATCAACGAGAAACTTGTCATTTCACCCAACCGTGACTACGAGCGAGACACTTTCAATCAATGTGGCCAACTTCCCCATGAATCCATAGGAGAATTTGTCATCTGCCTCCAAAGGAAGATAACTAAATGTGACTTTGCCAACTTTAACGATGATGAGGCTATCCTACTCCGTATAATAGAAGGCTGCATATCCTCAATGTTCAGGAAACACCTCCTAAAAAAACCCTCTCCCTGAAGGAAGTACTAGACTTGGCCAGAGTTTATGAAAGGGTGAATGTCCAAGCCGCAGCCATTGAGAATCCAAAAAAGGGTGATGTCATCGCCACTGTAAGCCCCTATGCCCGGAACCCAGCCTCACAAAACAGAAGCACTCCCAGATACTCCACTCAACGGACCCAGAGTGACCGCCAATGCTACCGCTGTGGATTTGAGTACCCACACAGGGGACCGTGCCCCGCCATCGGCCAGCGCTGCCTACGATGCGGAATGGAAAACCACTTCCAAGTGATGTGCAAGGAACAACTCCCTGAGGGAAGCTCAACTCGCCAACGACCTACAAGCCGTGCGGCAGAAACACATACCGAACCGCAACGCACCATCGAAAGAAACCCAACATACCCCACATACTCCTACCAACGCCCGAACACTGAGAGCGCTGGAAGGACTCCAAATTGAGCCAGACAGGAGGGATTATGAATTATATGACCTCCACCAACGTGAACGATCAGCATCCCTGGAACAAGGAGCAACATACCTGGGGGACTCCTGCCATCTCATGCCCAGGACATAGACTCATACACTAACCCCCCACGACACCTCAACAAGGGGAAGATGAACAAACATATTACCTACAAGATGGCTACGACAGGGAGTATGTCCAACTGCTCAGCGCCAATGTTGAAGACGCCTCAGCTCCCAAAGTGACAGTCCAGATGGGGAATACCATGAACAAGTTTGTGATCGACACGGGAGCGTCGGTAAACGCCATGAATGAAAACCTGTACCGTGACATCGCCTCTCTATACCCCCTTCAAGAATCCAAAACACACATCTTCCAATGGGGAGCAGCCCAACCCATGACATCAAAGGGACAATTCCAATGCAACCTCACACACCGCAATCTTACGGTATCATCCACAATCCACGTCATCAAAAGCCCATCTATAGGACGCTGTCTTCTCAGCTACCGGACTGCCAGTGCTCTGGGACTGATTGACCTACACTATGACAGATCAGAAATAATAAAAGGACACCCCGCAATGCAAGAAACCATCATGGCAATATCAGACCGACCCCTCTCAAAAGAAGACCTCAAACTTCAGTTCCCCAAACTTTTTGAAGGGGCGGGGATGCTCAAGAACTCACCCATCAAACTGCACATTAACCACAACATCACGCCAGGGCCACAGCACCCCCGTAAAGTAGGTTTCCACCTTCAGGAACGAGTATCAAAAGAAATCCAGCTCCTCCTCCTCAATGATATCATAGAGAAGGCAGTAGGACCAACGCCATGGGTGTCCCCAATAGTGATAGTGCCCAGAGAGAACGGACGCCTACGCATATGCGTCGACATGCGCATCCCGAATACCGCCATCCAGAGGGAGAGGCACCCAGGCCCAAGCCTGGAAGACATGTTAATCAGATTAAATGAGGCGAGGCCCTTTTCAAAACTGGACCTCAATCAGGGCTACCACCAGCTCATCCTGGACCGAGATTCGAGATCCATCACCACATTCGCTACCCACGAAGGACTCTTCAGATATAAGAGATTGAACTTTGGTATATCATCTGCCGCGGAGATTTTTCAAGAGACAATCAGACGCCTGATAGCATCTGAGACGAATTCCCTGAACTAAAGTGATGACATTTCAATTTTTGGGAAGGACCAAATACAACACGACAGGGCCCTAATTACCGTCTGCATAATCCTCCAAGAAGCAGGTTTGACATTAAATGAACTCAAATGTGACATAAACAAGACCAGTCTCAAATTCTTCAGGCACATATTCTCTGACAAAGGAATCACAGCCAACCCGGACAAGATCAAGGCCATTACTGACCTCCAAGCCCCCACGACAACAGCTGAATTGTGCTCTTTCCTGGGCATGGCAGGATACTGCGCACGCTACCTCCTGAACTATGCCACCATCACTGACCCGCTCCTCACCCTCCTGAAGAAGGACTAACTGTTGGTCTGGAATGCACACTGCCAAGCAGCATTTGTAACCATAAAGCAAAGCCTCAGCAACAACCGCCAGCTGGCGTACTTTCACCCAGAGTGGCACACCATCATTACTGTAGATGCCAGTCCAGTTGGACTCGGAGCCATTCTCGCCCAGACCGACACCGAAGACAACACCCGGCACACAGTGGTGGTATACGCCAGCCGCGCTCTGTCACACACAGAAAGGGCTTACTCACAAGCGGAGAGGGAAAGCTTAGCCGCAGTATGGGCCTGCGAGAATTACCACCACTTCGTCATTGGCCGGAGGTTCACCCTTGTAACAGACCATCAGGCACTCCTCTCAATATTTGGCAACCCCAAAACCAAAATGCCACCCCGAATAGAACATTGGGGGATAAGGTTACAAGAATACGACTATGAGATTGTTGTCATGATGCCTACCTCTAAGGAGCCAGGCCGGGCCCAGCAACCTCAGAGGCAGACATCATTTTCCCCAGGGAAGTCTCAGCGGGCCCAAGTCGGGGCCCTTTGGACTCAGTCCTGGCACCTTAGGCGCCAGGCTCATAGCGTACCCCAGTCCTGGCGCCTTAGGCGCCAGGCTCATAGAAGAGGATATGTGTTTAAGTGCTTGGGTGCACACTTACCTGATGCAGACCTTGCTACTTCATCCAGGCCCTCTTGAGGCCTGTATGGGACTACTTAACCTGTAGGACTACTTCACCACCCGGGTGTGGTCGGGGAAGGATACATACCTGATTGGTGGAAGGATACATACCAGGAACTTCTTCCAAGGCTATTTAAACCCCACCCGAACAGCCACACATGCTTCACGTTGTTCTGCACCTAGCAGCTGGACGCTCACCGTGTCAGCTCCTGCATCCTGACTTCAGCCACGCCTGCCAGCACCCTGGAACACCTGCAAGGGGAGAAAGGAAGAGAATAGGAGAAGAAAAGCCCTTACCTGCTAAATCTGCATCCCGGAGTCATTTCTCCAACGGCCCTGAAAAGGAAGACATCATTTTAAAGGCATTTCGTTTCGATCGCTGCAGCGCTGCATTTTACTCACCTTTGCAAGGCGCTTCCATCTTCAGCACCGATCTTCCGGATTCAGCTACGCCCCGGCGCCTAGAGGAAAAAAGACAAGAACAAAGGTGAGAGGGAGAAAAGGAATAAGGAAAGCTCAGTTTCCTTTTAAGTCTTACCTGTTGGATTATTCCCACTGCATTTCGGGTCCTGCCGCTTCCTGGCATCTCCGGACCCCGGCCCCTATGGGGAAAAAAGACAAAGACATTGAATGAGCGAATGCAAAGACATTACCTGAGCGCTCATCCAGAACTGTTTCACTTCGGGTCGGCGCCATATCTCCGGCACTCCGAACCCCGGCCCCTAAGGGGAAAAAGACATAAGCATTAGCGCTTGCTGCAATTAGACAACGAACATTATTATTAAGCTTGAACTTTTGAACAGAACTTTTACAGCGCCTTTCCTGAACAGTCAAGCTTACCTGAACTCCCATCAATCCTCAATCCAGTGAAGTAACTGGGTTTCAACGCGCCCCTGCATCAGAAGCAGGATGGAGAGCTCATCCTTCCAAACCCTAAGGTGAGGCTTCACGGGGAATCGTGGAGGAGGTATCGTGGAGGGTTGGAAGGGAGTGGGAGGCTTGAGCATTGTTCCACAGTTGGTAATACTCCCTTTTCACGCACAGGAGGGTATCCAACGAGCCAGGGAAGCCAGAATAGAGGGGCCCTTCCTGTCCATCTTCAGAGTTCTGCGCCTTCGATGCCGCGCATCCGTGGGAACCAGGTGAGCGTTACAGAACGCGAAGCCTTACCACAATTTCCCACCTGGGCGCTATGGAGACTTCCGAGACAGATCAGCTGGCCCATCTTTTAGGGGAATTACGGGCAGAAGTGCACTCAGCCCGCCAGGAGACTAATGCTCTCAGAAGGGAACTAATCCTATCCAAGGAAAGAACTGATGATCTGGCCAAAAGGTTATTGCAGGGCCAGGCAGAGCACACTCCTTTACCTGTTTCCGGAGATATTTCTACAACAATGGGTTCGAATAACCCGGTACAAATCAATCTACCTGGACACATGCCTTTGGCCCCACCGGAACGTTTTGCGGGGGATCCCAAGAAATATGCCGTTTTTATGAACCAATGCCGTTTACACTTTTTATGCAGGCCCGGGGCCTTCCCCAACGACCAGACCAAAGTAGCCTTTGTACTATCTTACCTCAGTGGCTGTGCTGCCGATTGGTCTATTCCATTGGTAAATCAGGATGATCCCATTCTCTGGGATTTCCAGGGCTTCCAGGCCAGCATGGAAAGATTGTTCGCTCGACACTCGCAGGGACAGGCCCTTGACAACGAACTGCTATCCTTACGACAAGGTAATCAGGATCTTTTGTCCTATATCGCCACCTTTAATAGACTAGTTGTGGAAACCGGATGGCCTGAAAATAAAAGGATCACATTGTTTCATCGAGGCCTGCGCGGAGAGCTTAAAGATGTTATAGCTCAGATAGTAGATCCACCCCAGGCCTGCGCAGACTACATAGACTTAGTGGTTCAACTTGATCACAGACTTCAAAATAGAAAAGCAGATCGGCTCAAGTATGAAACCAGAGTACCTATTAAGACCCACGTTAACTCCAAGAGTACTGACGTTTCCGAACCTATGCAAAATGGCAGTGTTAAAGGACCATTAACGCAGAAGGAACGAGAGAGAAGGCGACAAATGCAACTTTGTCTGTATTGCGGAACTTCCGGTCACTTTCTTCAAAGTTGTCCAGTTAAACCACCCAAGAAGGTGGTTGGAGCCACTGATAACGAGTTATTGACACCTGGTTCGGGAAACAACCTAGCCCGACAAGCGTAGGGGTCCGCTTGCCGAGCTTGAAAACAAACTCTTTGACCTCGCATTTTATCATGCCAATGGTGCTTGTGAACCCAAAACAGCCTCAGCAGTTGCATGCTATAAAAGCATACATAGACAGTGGAGCTATTGGAAATTACATAGCCCGTGAATTGGCTTGCAGGATTAAGCTTCCTCTCCGCCCGAAAGTAACCCAAGATGTAATTACTACAGTTGATGGAACCGAAATAGCCTCAGGGCCTGTAACGCATTCCACAGTTGAAATCACTCTGGTGGGTCAGGACGGACATCGGGAAGCAATCGTGTTTGATGTGATCAAGGCCCCACAATTTCAAGTACTTCTTGGAATCCCTTGGTTAGAAACACATAATCCGAGAATAGACTGGCGAGCAAAGAAGATAACTTTTCCTGATTGTGAACCAACCTGTTACCCAAGGAATCCAGCTATGGGTCTAGCCTCTGTAACTTCCACCCCTGTACACCTACCATCTGAATACCAAGAATTCCAAGACGTTTTTCAGAAAGAGCAGGCTAACACCTTACCTCCCCATCGATCTTACGATTGCCAAATCGACTTGGTACCCAATGCACAACTACCTTGTAGTAGGATTTATGCTCTTACTGAACCTGAGAACCTGCATTTGCGCCAGTATTTGGATCAATACCTGGTCAATCGTTTCATTCGCCCATCAAAGTCACCAGTCTCTTCCGCTTTGTTCTTCGTACCTAAAAAGGAAGGAGACCTAAGGGCCTGTATTGACTACCGCGCCCTAAATCAGATAACGATTAAGAATCGTTACCCTTTGCCCCTGATACCTGAGCTTATCGACCAAGTAAAAGATGCTTGTGTGTACACCAAGCTAGATCTCCGAGGAGCTTACCACCTGGTACGTATAAAAGAGGGCGACGAGTGGAAGACTGCATTCCGCACCAAATTTGGGCTCTTCGAATATCAAGTAATGCCCTTTGGTTTGTGCAACGCACCTGCCGCCTTTCAGTACTTCATGAATGATGTTCTTCGGGAACTTATCGATGTTTGTGTCATCGTTTATATTGACTACATCCTGGTGTATTCCTCCTCAGAATCTGATCACAGAAACCATGTTAGGGCAGTTCTTGAGAAATTGCGCCAGCACAAATTATTTGCCAAGCTCGAAAAATGCGTTTTTCATACCACAGAAGTGGAGTTTCTCGGATTCATCCTGACACCTCAAGGAATCCGAATGGACTCGCGGAAAGTGGATGCCATTCTCAAATGGCCATCTCCTAGCTCTGTGAAGGGAGTGCAAAGCATACTTGGCTTTGCTAATTTCTATCGAAGGTTCATCCCGGAATTTTCTCGAACTGTTCAACCCATCACAGCTCTCCTAAAGAAAAACAAACGCTTTGAATGGACTCTTGAGGCTGAACAAGCCTTTCAGGACCTGAAAACCAAATTCACCTCTGCACCTGTATTGAAGCACCCGCGCCCAGATCTCCCTTACATCGTGGAAACCGATGCATCCAGTTCGGCCATGGGAGCTGTCCTGTCGCAAAGAGACCCAGAAACTAACCAACTACACCCTGTAGCCTTTTGGTCCAGAAAATTCTCTCCACCTGAACTCAATTACGCAATTACCGACAAAGAACTACTGGCTATTAAATCAGCTTTCAAGGCTTGGCGTCACTATATTCTCGGTGCAAGACACACCATCACCGTAATTACGGACCACAGAAATTTGCAGTATTTAAAGACGGCCAAAGCTCAATCTTCGCGACAACTCCGATGGGCTTTATTCTTTGAGGAATTTGATTTTGTAATTACCTATCGCCCTGGCTGCAAGAATGGTAAGGCAAATGCCTTATCCCGGATAGGCATGGAAGAACCCAATTCGAGTTTAGAACCTGTGCCAATCATACCGGAACAAAGAATTCTGGGCTTGACTTCATTGCAGACCATTGAGGACATCCAAGCTCAAGTAAAACAGCTTTTTGACTCTTCTGCCTTACTGGAATGGAGTCAAAAGGGTCCTCACTACACCGTTAAGGATGATTTACCCTACTTCCAAGAGCGGTTATTTCTGCCAAGTAAAGAATTGCAGGAACTTGTCACTACCCGTCATCATGAATCATTAATGGAAGGACACCCCGGTATCGCGAAAACAGAAGAAAAGATAAAACGCCACTTCTGGTGGCCTTCTTGGAGAAAAGACACAAAGTCATTTGTGTTGTCTTGTGGAATCTGTGCCCAAAAAAAGAGTCAAAAGAAAAGGCCAGCCGGCCTACTTCAACCTTTGGACATTCCACCAGCACCTTGGCACACCTTGTCAATGGACTTTATAACTGACCTGCCTCCTTGTGGTGGTTACAACACGATTCTCGTAATAGTGGATCTATTCTCCAAAATGGCCCATTTTATCCCTTTAAAAGGATTGCCGTCAGCTTCCACCTTGGCCAAAGAATTTATGGAAAATATAGTGCGGTTACATGGTTTCCTTTCCATATTAGTCTCAGACCGTGGAAGTCAATTTATCTCCCACTTTTGGAAGAAATGTTGCCAACTAGCACAAATAGACGTGCGGTTATCAACCAGCCACCACCCCCAGACCGTCGGACAAACCGAGAGAACCAATCAGACTCTCGAGCAATATCTGCGGTGCATGTTACACCAATCCGAGTTGAATTGGAAGGACATCCTTTGGATTGCAGAATATGCATACAACAATTCAGTGCATTCTGGAACCGGACAGACTCCTTTTTATACCCTGTATGGTCACCATCCTCGGACCTCTGACCTAGATCCACCTCTGACCCTGGAGATGCCTGCAGTAAATCACCTACATTCCACAATAACCCAAGCCTTCAAAGAAGCTACAACCCACTTACAGCAAGCCAAGAAAAAGTATAAAGTAAACGCTGATTTGCACCGAAGTAAAACTCCTCCTTACCAAGTAGGAGATCAGGTATGGCTAGCAACTAAACATCTACCCCTCAAGGGTCAGCAAACTTTTAATCCCAGATTCATTGGGCCTTACCCCATCAAAGCTATTATCAACCCAGTGGCCTTTAAACTCGATTTACCGTCCAACATGCGGATTCATCCCGTTTTTCACGCATCTCTTCTAAAACCAGTACAACCTGGAACCAGACTGTCTGAGCCACCAGGCCCTGTCCAAATTGATGGAGAATTAGAATTCAAAGTGAAAGACATTTTAGATTCCAAGATAGTTAAGTCGAAACTCTTCTATCTTGTTGATTGGAAAGGATATGGACCTCAGGAAAGATCTTGGGAACCCAGTAACTATGTTCACGCACCACGATTAATTCAAAGATTCCATCGAAGATTGCCGCACAAACCAAAACCCCCGGAGGAAAAGACCTTGGGAGGGGCCTTGAGGGGGGGTACTGTCATGATGCCTACCTCTAAGGAGCCAGGCCGGGCCCAGCAACCCCAGAGGCAGACATCATTTTCCCCAGGGAAGTCTCAGCGGGCCCAAGTCGGGGCCCTTTTTTTGACTCAGTCCTGGCGCCTTAGGCGCCAGGCTCATAGCGGACCCCAGTCCTGGCGCCTTAGGCGCCAGGCTCATAGAAGAGGATATGTGTTTAAGTGCTTGGGTGCACACTTACCTGATGCAGACCTTGCTACTTCATCCAGGCCCTCTTGAGGCCTGAATGGGACTACTTAACCTGTAGGACTACTTCACCACCCGGGTGTGGTCGGGGAAGGATACATACCTGATTGGTGGAAGCGAACATACCCGGAACTTCTTCCAAGGCTATTTAAACCCCACCCGAACAGCCACACATGCTTCGCGTTGTTCTGCACCTAGCAGCTGGACGCTCACTGTGTCAGCTCCTGCATCCTGACTTCAGCCACGCCTGCCAGCACCCTGGAACACCTGCAAGGGGAGAAAGGAAGAGAATAGGAGAAGAAAAGCCCTTACCTGCTAAATCTGCATCCCGGAGTCATTTCTCCAACGGCCCTGAAAAGGAAGACATCATTTTAAAGGCATTTCGTTTCGATCGCTGCAGCGCTGCATTTTACTCACCTTTGCAAGGCGCTTCCATCTTCAGCACCGATCTTCCGGATTCAGCTACGCCCCGGTGCCTAGAGGAAAAAAGACAAGAACAAAGGTGAGAGGGAGAAAAGGAATAAGGAAAGCTCAGTTTCCTTTTAAGTCTTACCTGTTGGATTATTCCCACTGCATTTCGGGTCCTGCCGCTTCCTGGCATCTCCGGACCCCGGCCCCTATGGGGAAAAAAGACAAAGACATTGAATGAGCGAATGCAAAGACATTACCTGAGCGCTCATCCAGAACTGTTTCACTTCGGGTCGTCGCCATATCTCCGAACCCCGGCCCCTAAGGGGAAAAAGACATAAGCATTAGCGCTTGCTGCAATTAGACAACGAACATTATTATTAAGCTTGAACTTTTGAACAGAACTTTTACAGCGCCTTACCTGAACAGTCAAGCTTACCTGAACTCATCAATCCTCAATCCAGTGAAGTAACTGGGTTTCAACGCGCCCCTGCATCAGAAGCTGGATGGAGAGCTCATCCTTCCAAACCCTAAGGTGAGGCTTCACGGGGAATCGTGGAGGAGGTATCGTGGAGGGTTGGAAGGGAGTGGGAGGCTTGAGCATTGTTCCACAGTTGGTAATACTCCCTTTTCACGCACAGGAGGGTATCCAACGAGCCAGGGAAGCCAGAATAGAGGGGCCCTTCCTGTCCATCTTCAGAGTTCTGCGCCTTCGACGCCGCGCCTCCGTGGGAACCAGGTGAGCGTTACAATTGTCCACAAGCCCGGGGGGGATGCCAACCCAGCGGACTACCTGTCCAGACACCCCACGATGAACAAAGACGACACTATAGCCCATGAGGCTGCTGACTACATCTTTTACCTATCCTCAAATGCCATGCCGCCAACAATCTCAATCGCAACATTTGAAGAAAGGAGCAAAGTGACCCCACGATCAGAACCGCTGTTGCACTCACCCGCTCCAACAAGTGGAGAGAGTGCCAAACAACCGGGAGTAGAACGGAAGAGGCAGACAAGAAGGAGCTTGATCGGATAGCCAAAGTGCATGAAGAACTAATAGCCACTGATCAAGGGATATTACTACGCGGAGACAGACTGGTAGCCCCGAGAGACCTAAGGAAGACTCTGGTAACACTAGCTCATGAGGGTCTTCGAGGAATCGACAACACAAAACGAATTCTCAGAAACTATGTCTGGTTTTCCTATATGGATGTGATAGTTGAGGACATGCTAATGCACTTTAGGCCCTGCCAACTGGCAGCAAAGGGGCCAACACCAAACCCCCTCCAACTAACCACACTTCCAACAAGACCATGGCAAAAAGTTGCAATGGATTTTTACGGACCCCTGGAAGAAGGGGGATACCTACTGGTCATAATCAATGAATACTCCAGATTCCCATTTATCAAGCAGACGCCGTCAACATCATTCTCGGAGACAGCGCCTGTCATAGACGAACTATTCAGCGAGTGGGGCATCCCCAACACTGTCAAGGCAGACAATGGATCCCCGTTCCAAGGACGGGAATTTGCGAGACTCGCAGATCACCTAGGGTTCCACCACCAGAAAGTTACACCACTCTGGCCCCAAGCCAACGGAATGGTGGAATGGTTTATGGCCACGATCAAGCTGATCCGACAGAAAGCTGTAGCAGAGCAAACGCGCCACATGCAGGCCATCTGCAGCATGATCAGAAGCTATCGAAACACTCAACATGACGCGACGGGAAAGCCGCCCACCGAACTCATGGTGAGGTACCAACCCCGAACACGCATCCCCCAGTGGGAAGACTACACACCAGAAGAAGATGCAACCATCAGGGAACGGGACGCTGAATAGAAAAGACAGGCCAAACAGTGGGCTGACAAGAAGAGGAGAGCGAAAGAACACCACTGGAAGTAGGACAAACCGTCCTTGTCCGACAAACCCAACGCAAAAAGACAGACACGCGCTACAGCCCAGAGCCTAGGATCATCACAGCCATCAAAGGACCCATGATCACAGCGACCGGAGAACCAGGGGACATCACCCGAAACTCCTCATTTTTTAAGAGACTGTATCTCGAGGAACCTGAGACACAAGAAATAGCAGTGGACAACTCTGAAGGAAAAGATGAAATAGAGCCCCCACTGGAAATGTCAGGTGAAGGAAGGCCGCTCAGAACGATAAAGAAGCCAGTGAGACTCATCGAACAGATGTAACTGGATTTCCATGTTAAGTACGGGGGAGGTGTTGTACATGAATGGAACGGGACACAGCCCCTTTAAGAAGGGACACAAGGGAGTAGGCGGGAAGAGGGCGGAACGGGAGGGGGCAGGGGAGAGAACGGGAGTTAAGTGAAGGGGATGAATAAAGATGGTTGACAGAACCCGCGGCTCCGCGTATTCTTGGTGTGCCTGAACGCGGATGAATGCTGTGAGACCCCCCGCCCTCTACAGTCTCCACCCAAAGGTAATAATGGGAAACTGGAAGGGGGCGTGGCTTGGAAGCCATGTGAAAGGACGTGCCTGTACGGGAGCTCCCGCTGATCCGTACATAATCCGACTGATACCGCGCAAGGACCGCTGTGATTTGGCAGAAAGTGGGAAGATTGTGAACATGAAGTCCGGCTGCACGCGAGGACACATTTTTACACGGGTTCGTGGTCCGCACGTGTACTTAAGAGCCGAATGAAGCACTGGTGGCGAGATCTCGACTGACGACAAAATGGCCGCCGCCGCTTTATGAGGGGACAAAGGAGCGGTAGATTGGGACCACAGCATACGTGCGCCCTCTCAGCGGAACGAAGGGGGCAGCGCGACCCGGCCCATCTGAGGGGAGTGCCGTACAACAGCGGTGCCTGAGGCTGTTGGGCGAGCTGGGACTCTCATCTGAGTCGTGGTGTATGGGCACGGTGCCACCCTGGCCTGGACCGGAGCGCGGCCAGAAGAACGCTCCTGACTGGAGATATGTCTAACAAACCTCTGAGGGCGAAGAATAAGCAGCCTACGCTCAACGAATACGCCAAGACGTCGCCCGGCCTAGAAGGTGCCAGGAGCAAGGATAAAGCTCAGACCAAGGAGATGGCCGGCGGGGGTGCGAACCAGGAGGTCCTCGCTGCGATCGCGGACCTGAAGGCGACGTGGGAGACCAAGCTCCAACTTGCTGTGGTCGAATTGAAAACTGCGTTGGAACTACAGGTCGGGGCGGTGCAGGAGGACGTGAACCTCCTGAGGCAGGATGTATGAGCCCTTGCTGAGCGCACGGAAACTCTGGAAAAGGAGATGGGCCCTACTGTGGCAGACTGCTCTGCATATAAGCGCGATATCCATGCCCTGGTACAGCGGGTGGGTAACTTGGAAAGTAGGGCCGAAGAAGCGGAAGGACGCGCTCGGAGAAATAACGTTCGCATCGTGGGCCTGCCGGAGGGGGCTGAAGGCCAGAACCCCACAGAGTTTATTGAGAACTTGCTGCTGCAGGAGATCACTGGGGGAGCCCTGTCACAGGGGTTTGCGGTGGAGAGGGCGCATAGGGCCTTGAACAGAAGACCACCGCTGGGGAACCCACCTAGGCCTGTGATCACCAAGATCCTTAACTATCGGGATCGGGAAAGGATCCTTGAGCACTTTCGTAAGGGGGGCACCATACAGCGAGGAGAGGCGACCATTACTGCTTACCCCGACTACACCCTGCAAGTACAGCGTAGTCGCATGAACTTTGGGGCGGTCAAGAGGCGATTGCGGGCAGCGGGGTACAAGTATGTGTTGCTTTACCCGGCCAGATTGAAGATATTCTCTAAGACTAAGATACTGTTTTTTGACACTCCGGAGGAGGCCATGGAATGGCTCGATGCACACAATTGTCCTCAAGAACCAGATGAGCGGATGGCGGATGGAACGGGAAGAGATAAGTGACGCTGCGGGCCCGGTTGGGCTATGAATATTGGGACTGGAATATAGTCGGTAGGACTTTGTTATGGTAGTGTATGCGTTGGGACTTCGAAACATGGTCCATGTGTGCGGAGACGGAAGTGTGGGAGGGGAGCCTCCGGGGACTGTTCTTTGTACCCCAGTTCGAGTTTAGGTTGTCACGGTGTGCGGGGTGACGCCCTGTCGGGTTCTCTACTTGGGTCCCAGAGAGAACCGAACACAGGGATGCCTGAGATCCAGGGATGGAGCTGGGCAGTTGGTTGGGTTAGGGGGCTGGGGTGGGTCAGTTTTTATATGAGCCTGGGAGAGAAACTGGGGATGGGAGTCCTTGCGGTAGGGGGAGGCGAGTGGACCTGGGAGTGGGATGGGAGCTACTGATACATCATGGGGGACCATAGGATACTAACGTGGAACGTTAGAGGGCTTAACAGCTACCTTAAGCGTAACAAGGTCATGTTGTACCTAAAAAGACAAAAGATAGATATCGCCTTGTTACAGGAGACACATCTGACACGGGATAAACTGGAACTGGTGGGGAGAAAGTGGAGAGGGACTGTAGTTGGATCTACATATTCTGCCTATGCTAGAGGTGTGCTGATTTGGGTTGCACCACATGTCCCGTTTAAGCTACTTGGGGAGGTTGTGGAGTCTGATGGGAGGCTGGTCATGGTAAGGGGACTTGTGGAAAATAAAGTGGTGTGCATTATAAATACCTATGCCCCCAACCGGGACACGGTGACATATTTTAGGACACTGACCACTAGACTGGGTGAAGGGATGGGGGGTCCTGTGATTTGGGGAGGTGACTTTAATTGTGTACTAAACCCCAAGGAGGACAGGTCAGATGATAGGGTGGACAGGCCCAGCCCAGCAGCTAGGGTACTGCAGGCGCTGCTGGAAGACCTTGGCCTGGCAGACGTGTGGAGGACGAGACACCCTGGCGTGAGGCAATATTCGCATTACTCAGCCCCGCACCAGTTACACACAAGGCTGGATTACTTTTTCGCCACGCTGGACGTCGTCGCGGAGTGTGACCAGATAGACAACAGGGCGAGAGTCCTTTCGGACCACTCGCCCCTGGTCATGCGTTGGCAGCTTTGTCCCCCACGGGCGCGAATTCCAACATGGCGCCTTAGGGCGGAAGCTCTCAGGGACCCAGTCTTCAGAGAGGAAGTGAGGGAGGAGATAGCTGCTTACTTTGAAGCGAACACAGGCAGCGTCAAGTCGGCTGGTACTTTGTGGGAGGCCTTTAAGGTTGTAATGAGGGGGGTTGCCATTGCTAAATCCAAAGGATTAATGGGAGGAGTCCTGGCAGATCTGCGTAGAGCCGAGATTGAGTTGGAGAGAGTGCTGGGGGAGGGGGGAACGGACACGGAGGAGGTCATTAATCTGCAACAGAGGTGCGCAGAACATTGGGACAGGCTTTGTAATCTTAATTACAGGAAATACATTGAGAGGTTGCATGCCGGGGGAGACAAGACGAGCAGGCTTCTTGCTTGGCTGTATAAGAGTGAGACACCATGATCCCCGATCCGATCAGTTATCACTGAAAAGGGAGTGGAGGAGGACACCCAGGAAGGGGTGAATGGAGCATTCGCGGAATATTATCAAACATTATATGAGGATCGTGAGGGGGGAGGCCGGGAGGAGATAGAGGTAGTACTTGAAGACATAGGCCTGCCCAAGATAAGTGACGAAGAGCGAGAGGAGATGGATGCTCCGATCACTCTGGAGGAGCTGCAGGAGATTGTGCGGCAGCTACCCACTTGCAAGGCCCCAGGAGCGGATGGGTTCCCCAGTGAATTTTATAAAGCGTATGGGGAGGAGGTGCTCCCGCCCATGCTGGAGATGTTTAATGAAGCGTTTGAAGTGGGGCGGCTGCCGGAATCACTCAGGGAGGCGATTATAGTACCGCTCCCCAAACCCAATAAACCGGGGCATGATTGTGGCTCCTACCAGCCCCTGTCGATGCTGAACCAGGACAGCAAGATCCTGACAGCGGTCCTGGCGGCCAGAATGCGGAGGGTAATAGGCAAGCTGATTCATCCTGACCAGACGGGCTATGTCCCGAACAGGAATATCACTCACAATCACAGACGCCTTCACAGGGTGGTGGAATGGGGGGCAGTGAGGACAGCGAAATGGCAATAGTGGCGCTGGACGCGGTTAAAGCGTTCGACTCTGTACGATGGCCATGGCTGCTGGCGGCTTTGAGGCAGTTCGGACTGGGACCATGCTATATGAGGTGGGCCGAGCTATTATATAGTGCGCCTCTGGCCAGGGTCCGTACGGGTGCAGTGGTGTCAGATAGATGGCAGTTAGGCAGAGGTACCAGGCAGGGGTGTCCTTGGTCCCCAATGTTGTACATACTGGCCCTCCAACCCTTAGCAATTTACCTCCGGCAGCAGTATGATCCGGTGGGCATAGAGGTGGGAGGAGAGTGCCATCTTATATCCCTGTATGCAGACGATATGCTGTTATACCTGAAACATCCGGAAGAGAATTTGCAGTATATCTTGGAGGTATTCGAGAGGTACGCCTGGTTGTCCGGCATAGCGGTTAACCCTCAGAAATCCGTATTATTCCCGCTAGGCAGTTATGTGGGGATACCGGTGGAGAGGTTGCCGGTGCTGCGGATTCCGTGGGCAACGAGCTCCTTCCGGTACTTGGGCATTGACGTGTATCACACTACCGAGGAAGAACATAGGTATAATACTGAACTAGCAGTGGGAAAGATTGAGAGGTGCATGAGGTTCTGGGAAAGGTTGCCCTTAGCTATGATGGGTCGCGGAGCCATGCTTAAAATGGTGGTGTTGCCCAGGCTCCTGCATTACTTTAATAACATCCCGTATATGATACCTAGGAAGTTTTTCGCTAGGTTACATAGCGTGTGTAGGAATTTCCTGTGGCACGGCACGCGCAACAGGGTTGCATTATCGAAATTGCAGAACCCTTACGAGAAAGGTGGCGTGAAGCTGCCGAACTTTGAAGCCTATTATATTGCGGCGCAACTGCAATATGTGGCTAGGTGGCTTTCAGATGAAGAGACCCCCGAACATAGGCTGCTAGGGAAAGACTGTTCCCCCTTCTATCTGCGGGAGGTGATCTGGGTGACTGGCTCATTGATGAGAGAGCGTCCTAAGATGCTAGCCCTTGGCAGGAATATATGGCGGCGTGCCTGTCGGATGATGGGTGACCCCTTGCCGTGTATGCCGCAGTTGCCTCTGGTCGCCCTGGCAAAGGAGGACGGGCAGCTGAGAACTATTATCCGGACGTATTGGGAGTCAGTGGGATTGATCACTATGGGCGACATCTGGCAAGATGGGACCCTGATGGAGTTCGATGAACTGGAGGCAGGGTCGGGGCTACACAGGGGTCAATATGTAGCATATCATAGAGTGGTCCGGGAGGTCCGGAGCACATGGCCCGAAACTACTTTGGCCGATGAACCGGATGCCACGCTGGAGACGATGTATGACTCATCGGAGGGTGGACACAAGGTCTCTAGGTTGTACGAGATGTTGATGACAAAGGTTGGGAAGGATTTGGGGCACCTGAGACTGGAGTGGGAAGCGGAGATGGGGGCCCCGATGTCGGATGGGATGTGGGAGCGCGCCCTGGGGTACCACAAAAAGGTATCGAGGAACGCCAGGTTCAGGCAGATACAGCTCTATATTACGCACAGGGCATATATGACCCCCCTTAGAATTTCCAAATTTCTAGGTAGTGGGCGCCAGGCGTGCCCCAAGTGTGACAAAGAGAATGCGGACATGATACATATGTTCTGGGCGTGCCCAGTGATTGCAACTTACTGGGGTGAAGTGGCACAGAGGCTGGCAGGGAGGGGTATCACACTTAAGGTGGATTCTGCTTGGGCCTGTCTGCTGGGAGGGTATCCCAGGGAGCGTAAGCTTCGACATGTTGAGAAACTTAAAGATCTGGCCTATGTGCTTGCCAAACGTAGGATAGCCATGGAGTGGAAGAAATGTCACAGGCCGCGAGTGGAGGTCTGGTGGCGGGATCTCCAAAAATGTGCGGATGCCGAAACGACAGCGTGGCAAGATGGCAGTATGGCAGGGGATGGGGAAGAAATAGGCTCTCTCATGGCATGGAAGGTATTGTTAGCTGAGCTGTTTGGTGCGGGATCGGCCTCGGCTGGACTTGAGAGTGATGAGGCCCCACCGCACGGAACGGACACTGATGGCGGACACTCTACAGGCTCATAGGGGGGAGGGATGGGGATTGCAGTGCCTTACTTTTTGTTTGTTTGGTTTTTTGTTTGAAGTGTTTTATTTATGTTTTGTTGTAATGTTGTTTGGTTGAGATAAAAATAAAAATACATTTTAAAAATAAATAATGGGAAACTGGAAGTGTGTGATTCTCTTTCAGTTGCTCTTACAAAAAAATGAATCACTGTTCAATGCTGTTTGAATGAATATTTTCCTATTGTCCAAAAATGTTCAAGCTGATTTGAATCAAATTATGTCTAAGAGCGCCAGGGGACCACTCCGGTGGTGATAGTGCGCGGTACAAATATCCTTTAACATTACTATATGTACACGTTTAAACCCAATTTGCACGATTATAACCTATAGGCTTGGAGTACATTCTCCGTCTAATGTGGTCCCATGCTCGTCATCTATATTGAAACCCCTCCCTTTCCTTGCTTCTGACGTTAGTCTTGCCCACAGGGAACTGGTAAAGTCTGTTTCACCATCCCCAATCATAGATACACAAATTGCCACCTACCACTTTCTCCAAAGCAGAGTAGCTAAATTGACTGGAGGTAAACTTTTCGTGGCTTTACTAGTCACTTAATGTGCAACAGTGCCTCCTTCCTCTATCTCTAGCCATCCCCTCCAAAGTATATTATACCTGCACTAATGACCTACAGTATGTCTTCCCCTGGAATGTATGTTTCAAAAGCATACATTGTTCATTCCTGTGCAAGTGCAGTGATTTCCCTAGCAATCTATCCCACACTGTGGTCTATGCTTTCAATGCAATCTCAAGTTTGCTGTATTTTGTCAGCATTCATTCTTGTTTCCTGCAATCTTGTATTTTCCTCTAAGGTCTGTACCTCTGAATAGTCTGCAACCCTTGATTCGAGCATAAAGCCACTTGCCCCATTCAGTCTCTCACTCCTCTGTGCTGCCCTTCTATTCCCCACCACAAAGATTAAGACTAACACACTAGCCTATATTTTAAACTCAGGTAGTTAGGTATAATTGTACTGTAATTTTATGATTCAGTATGAATGCATGAAAAAAGGGCCAAAATGCTAAGTGGAGAGATGCTAAAAATCAGGTCTGGCAGGGCATCTCACACTAGTTTAATTTGAGCTCTCCAGGTTTCTTGCCCTCTAAGTTACATGTGTGTGCAATAGTCACCTGCGCTTTGCCATAATTTGAGACAACCAGGCAGCTTGTGATGTATACAATTTGCATTTCTACAAAAACTAAACAGTAATTAAAAGGGAGACCACCAGGAGACATCTTTTAATATGGCTTCTTACCTCTGAGCTCTGTGAACAAACTTACCTAAAAATTATAAAGCACATCATGAATGCATAACACGTACTAAACCTCTCCTAAAGAATTTGTGGGCAACTGGACATAACATACTGTGATCATCAGATCTAGGAGGTCCAAACTTACTGAAGTATCACCACTCTGAGCCGCTGACTGAGTTGACGTGAGAGAGGTGCAATTCACAGAGTTGGAATTTACTTACATGGTTCAGTGACTTCACTGGGTGCAAAGTAGCCCGGAGTCTGAAAAGCTAGTGTAAGAGAATTTGCCCCATCCTGCCATGAGGCAAAGATCTAATGGGCACCAGCAATGACATGCAAGCAACCCATGATAATGCACAGCTATTTTTTAACATCTGTCTGAAGATGTTCTGCTGTACTGTGTCAAATAATATTGAAACTGGAACCTATGGAACATATAGCCACGCTATCATCATATGCTTCAAATGTGTTTAGTATGCCAGGAATCCCACAGATCAATCTCAGTGTAGCATATGATTAGACCCTCATTCTTACACCTACTTACACTCTCTCATCAATGACAGTAGCATAGTGGAACACATAGTACATCCCATCTAAGCCACTAACGTAGGCGCCTGCCGTAGCTTTCTACCCTGTACATAAGCATATAGCATCATCAACAAATAGCAAGCTTCCACTCTATTCAGCTGTTCTTTGTTAATGGATTCTGCTGATCCAGAAAAGTCAGCAACACAAGAAATAATATCCAGTTGCACCAGACTACTTTGTCTTCCAATGCAAAAGCAGATGTCAAGACACAATTTAACAATCTGTTGTTGAGTCTCAATAAATTGATCTATTGGCCATGTAAACCCCGGCTAACTCTCCCGCACCAATCAATTAATCCTGTCAGCACAATGGGCAATGCCAAATAGAATTGAGGGTTAGTTCCTTTCCCCCCATAGGATGTATTAATCGGGCAACATCTAATTCAGGGGACCTTTCCACCTACCCCAGAACCAGACATACACAACAATTTTACTTTATTTGATAAAGTTCTTTTTTTTTTTATCTGCGACACCCAATTTAATAGTATTGATTCCTTACAGCCTCTATTCCATTTTGGGACAAGAAACACACAGGGTTGCACAGTAGGTTTATGTATTCATAAAATAGAAATAGAAAAAATGTAAATATCAATCAAGTACACATCTATGAAATTCCAATGTCAAATGTCCTATAGCGAAAAATGATCAATACACTGATTGCTTCAATTTTCAATGCTACAGTTATAGAAATAGAGACTTTAGTAAAACAGACATCACCATATTTATATCTTGTTTACTGTGGGAATACATGCACCATTAATTGAACAATGAATTAGGGTCCAGGATAAGACTTTCATTTGTTAAAAAGAAAATTAATTCAAAACATGCCTGCCCACCTAATTATCTCTACTTCCCCCTTATTGAAAATGGATACCTCCATCTTCCCGCAACACAATGGTTGTAAGATACTGACCTTTCTCTACGTAAACTGCTTGTAGAAAGAAAATGTTTAACCTGCATGTGGGCTATATTCCTTTCAGTGGTGTTTCTATTTAATCACTGTGTAAAATTGTACCTTTCTCACTTTTAATGGGCAACTTAAAAAGTGGAAAAAAAAGTTGTGATAATCACCCTCTCCCTTTTGTCTATAGTGGCTCAGCATTAGTAACTGTATTGTGCTTGATGGTATACCCAGGAATTAGTTCAATGATATTATTTTTCTAGATATGCACAACATGAGATGTCCATTGGACTCCTCTAATACCTCATCCATGCTAGATGGCTTTGCACAGAGAAGAAATGAAGGGATCAAGCCTCTTAAACGACTAAGTTCAGAACCACATAAACCTCTGAAATGTTCCCTAACTTCACAGGATGTAAAATCAAATCATATATTCCCACCATTACCATTAAGTGTCTACAACTAACAGGGCCAGGGTTTAATTGAATTCCCTTCATAGTATCACTCCTCTCAGGATTACTTCCCCTTTATATAATACTCAAATGTGAATTTCTTTTGGTTGTCTCACAGACAGGTGGGCACCCTCTTAAGGACTTGTTCAATTGTCCCTGTATAGGTGAGCATCAGTAATCAAGATGAGATTAGCTTTCCTCCACAGCCTGTCTGCTGTCTCTTTCACTGAAGAAGGCCTGAGACTTTAACTCCTGGTAGGCCTCACTTACAATGCTGTGCGTATTATGCAGAAATGAGTCCAAAACTAGAGCAATATATTCCATCGCCTTCCTGTTGTTATCAATTCTCTTTCACTCCTTCTTCCTCTCCATCAGTCAGTGAGTGTCCAGAATCTATGGGTTTGACCTTTTTATGGAACAGAAACCACTCCCCTTTGAGGTGTGTATAATTTATTTCATCTAATTGGTCTAAATATATGATTGTAGAGTGTTGTAAAAGTGACATCAAATTAGACCCACCCCTGTGTTCATTGGGCACATTAATGAATGGGGCAGTCTGATGGAAGTAACGTCTACATACAGTGCCCCCATTTGATGTGTTGTCATCTTAGAGATGTCTTGCATTATAATGTGTACTTTCTCAAATAGTATATTCCACACATGTGACCATTTTACTAAATGGTTCACTAGATTTTTCACTCTGGTGCAAATAAAAAAAATGCAATTTTCATCTCAATAGAATTTATGGTTGATGACAGACACATTTGTTTAATTTAACTCACTTATACCTTTATTGACAAATTATTTTTCCATCTAAAAGTAACAAGCTCACCAATATGAACTTTAGGATGTATGAATAACTGGTGTGCACGTTACTGCACAAAATACAAATGTGCCTAATTTACATAATGAAAATGGCATCAGAACAATTTTGTTTTGGGGTAATCTAATAGATATTTTCAAGTTGATCTTTTTTTATTAGTTTGCAATTATTTCTTTTTCAAAGGTATCGCCAGAAATATGAATTCAATGTGTTTTCCTTAGTGCTTTTTTTTCTTATACAAAATTATATTGCAGTTTTTGGTTTTTCTGCCTGGTAACCGAAACATCTGGTGTCCCTCCTGTTAATTTAGAGCTGGAGTATTTATGACTCAGAGGCCTGTTGCCATGATAAGTTCTTTTGTAGTTTAAGTTGCTGGGGCTGTTTATGACTTCTGTCCTGCCCCTTGGATTGGTTTCAGGGCCTGGCTGGTCTCAGATAAGACATGTGTCTTTCCAGGTGTCAGGTGCCTTCCTTCAGGCTTGGTTTCATTGATGATTATAGGGATAAAACATGTTGCCTACCTCAAACTTCCATTTTGTTTTTTGATGTTGTAATATGTTGTCATTCTTTCAGCAGACTTAACTAGATTGTGTTGTTTATTTGCGATAGCATGCTGTGGATACTTTTGCAAATTCTCAATTTATTCTTGAATAGTTGAGGTGTCTATCAACGTCTACACCTGGGTTTGGTAAAGCAGATGTTAAGATAATACCATTTTATGGCCAGTCATTAATTCAAATGGAGACATCTTGATGGCAGAAGCAGCAATCGGATGTGTCAATGTGGTCCAGAATCAACCACAAGACACTCACAATTGTTTTGTTGTATCTTTCCACACCCCGGCTCGATGCTGGATGGTAAGCATTGTGGCGTTATCTTTTCACTCTGAAAAATGCCCATATCTTAGACATCACCTTATTGGCAAATGTGCTATCTCTATCACACTCAATCCTTTGTGGAAGACCAAAACAAGAAAAGATTTGGTTGATCATCAAAGTATCAGCTGTCTCTGCCTTACAAATTTTGAAGAGGCATGTCACTGTCAAAATGTGTTTGTTTCCTCTGGAACAAAGGGTTACTGGTCCAATTAAGCCTGCTTGCAAATCAGACCATTTTAAGATCATTCCTTTTTTCTGTAAAGGAGCTCTCTATGTGGGAGAGCTGAGCAAACATGTGACATATCCTTAAATATGTTTTGAGATCCTGACCCATGTGTGGCCAGTAAGCGACTTCTTGCAGTATCTCCATAATCTTTTGAAAACTCCTATGACAAGCAGTAGCTGGGTTAAGAGTAGGGATGTAACGGTATAACGGTATACCGTTAAAGATACCGTGAACCACTTAATTGAACAATAATAACCGTCACATTGTTTATACCGTTATACCGTTCATACCGTTAAGTGTGCTTTTAAATCTGATTTGGAAAGGCAGCCGTAGTGTGTGTGTGTGTGTGTGTGTGTGTGTGTAGCCTCCATTGATCTGTGGCATGCAGGTTATCAAGATGGCAACATGTTCATCTTCACCAGTAGCCAGTGGGGGAGCAAAAAGCCTAAATGACCACTTAAGAAAAGCTATTTAGTTTGCTTTGTCAGTTGCAGCCGCCCCCCCCCTCTCCACACGTGTGTTTGTGTTTGGTGGAAGCAGGGCATTTCAGTGGAAAGTATGTTGAAAAGCCCAAATCTGGCCCTGGTTTTGTTTGTGATGATAAATCTGTCAATTTATGAACTTTTAGAAAGTATTTGTTAAGATTAGCTAACTCCACCTGCTACACCGCGATAACCATGATATACCATCATTTGGCAAGAGGTTATCGTACCGTCATAAAACTAATACCGTGACACCCCTAGTTAAGAGCATGATTTAGTATCAGACTTCAGAATAAGGCAGGTACCAGCCAATGGTCATAACCAGATTTGGGTTTCCTCACCAACAGCCCATCTTGAATCTTGAACATATTCTGAACTTTCATCAGAATGTAAAGGTCTTCCTTTCCTTGATTGATTGTCTGATTCTGCCAGATAAATGGAACTAGATCTTCTAAGTATTGATAGAATTTCCCAATAAAGGGATCCTCTTTTTGAGCAGTGAGCAAGTCTGCATTTGTAGTAGCTCTACTACACTGAGTAGCAGTAAGTTCACCATCAGTGCAAGATTGTGTTCTAGTCACTGCTGTGACCTGGATTTCTCTTTGGAGATGTTCCATGTAGTCCCCCTTTAGGGCTCCTGTCTTGGCCAATTAAACAGCCAAGCCATTTCCAGTTTTATCAAAGCCCTCTATCTTGGAATGACCTTGGATGTTTTTCATTTTATTAAACATCACCAGATCATCAATAGAATTAATCAATCTACCATGTTTTAGCCATTTAATGTGCACAAAGCATGTCTCTGTTTGTCCAATTAATCAGGTGTTCCACAAATCTATGTTTCACATTATCAGAATCAGTGATAATCACCACTTCAGTGAGTTGGTGGTTTACAGCAGTGAGGAAAGCTTGAGAAAATCAGGAACATCATTTACCCAAGCACTCTCAATGCCAGCAACCAATTATTTCTCTCTGTCTTTTGTAATATGGTAGGAACACCCATCCACATAAACTGTGGGTATGCCCTGGCAAAGTTCTATTTCATATACCTTATGCCGGGACGTCAAGTATGCTTCCATATTATTGTTGGTTATTTATTTTCATCCTCGAGACAATGTTCTTCAGCACAATAATGCAGGTATGCCAATCCTTCTTATTTTGGTATTACCTGACAGCCATAGGAAAATCCTGCATTAACAGAATCCAATAAGTGATTCTTGAATTAGAGACATTGCCAGCACTTATTCTATCACTTTGTATATATTGTATTCGTTGCTGGGAGGTCTCTACTATGATAAACGGGCAATATTGTATCAACGCCCACACTTTTGCCAGAAGTGATTTTTCGCAATCATTGAATTTTTCTTCTACGGAGACTACTTTGATGAATCTGATGGTGTCATCAATCCTTTCCCGGTGGTGACCTCTCACCATGTTGCCAAGGGATGGCAGCTGCTACCTGATCCTGACCTCGGGGATGGCGATATGTGTGATGATCACATGGGGAAGGCAGCCCTCAGGAGGCACTGAATCCCGGAAAGACATGGAACAGCTGAGCAGAACAGCTTAGCAGGAGCCGAGAGAAGCAGAAAACCAGAGAAGCAGAGATGGCGAAAGGGAGCAGAATGCCGAAATACCAACCGAGGCTTGCCGTGGGAGAACCAACATACACCAGCAAAAGGAGGTAAATCCACCAGTGGGAAGAGATGACACCAGGGCATATTGGCAATCCTTCCAAAAATGAATTAACCTGAACAAAGCATATGAAAGAGAACAAATAAGTGCATATTTCTTAAAGAGACAGAAGAGAATAAGTATAAGAGTCTGTAAACTCTGTGATTATAAGCAGTACACCTGTAAGAGAATTCCTGGCTGGATAGTATACCAGGTAGATTCAAGAGAACATAGAACACGTGTAAGAGACTATCAAAGTACTGAGTTTTCACAGAGCACAGATGAGAAAAGCCCTGGCAGAAGAGTATACCAGGCAGATTAAGGGTGCAAGAATATATATGAGAAAAGCCCTGGCATGAGAGTATACAAGGCAAATTAAAGGTTCAAGAATATCTGTAAGAAAAGCCCTGGCAAGAGAGTACACCAGGCAGATGCAAGTTGCAAGTGTGTTCATAGAACAAAAGCCCTGGCAGGAGAGCATACCAGGCAGAGGGAAGTTGTAAGCATGTTCATGTGAGAAAGCCCTGGCAGGAAAGCACACCAGACATTGGAAAATTGAAAAGTGTGTAATATACAGTACCAAAGAACATCCTGATAAAAATACACCAGGACCAGGAAATGGCTTCGGAAACACATTAAAGAGGAGCAAAGCACCGGCAGGAGAGTACCCCAAGTTATCTAACACGATACAGACTAACAACCAAGTTGTTTTGTATCCCAGTTTTGTTGTTGATCAAAAGAAGGAACTGATATTCTTGAATATAAAACAGAGTGAATCAAAATCCAGGGGAAGGGGACCACCCTCTAGAAAAAGGAATTCTGTCCTTCTGGAACATTTTGTGCCGAGTTATGCATTTTCTATATGAACATTTGCATACTACTAAAGGCCAAAGACATTTTCCCTTTTCACCTTAGAGTTGATTTTTAGAATGTGAGGGCCAGAATAATACTTTATGATTTAGGACCATTTGTGCTACTAAAGATAAATTGGTAGGGTATTAGAATGTATACCTTGGACAGACACTGATCAATATTGACATCAATGTATCACTAATAACTGATTGGGTAATGTTTTTCTGATCATTTACACAAGTGAACATGTAATCTGTGATTACTTTGATGAAATACCATTTCTAAATCTCCCTTTTTTTCTATCTCTACTGTCTTTCTCAGAGACTGCTTGGGCTTTGCGGTCATATCTTTGGGGATTCAATAAGCTGTGGTTCTGTTTTTAATACCACCAAGATTTCTCTCTCTTTTGTCCCTTCTTATATTTTAGTTTGAAAACACATTTCCTTTCTTATAAAATAACTGTCATGATCTCTGCTTCCAAAAGGTCAGGGTTTTCCCAACTCCCTTGGAAGCAGATCCATAACCCAGGTTCCGAGTGCCAACCAGTCCCAATTGGGACCTTTTGGACCCAGTCCTCGCACCAGTGGCACCAGGCTCATAAATATGCCCAGTCCCAGCGCTGGAAGCGCCGGGCTCATAATGCTTGGGTGGACTTACCTGCAGCAGACCATGCTGCTTACTTGCCTGCCAGTTGAGCCTCTGATCCTCTTCTGTTTGGAACTACTTTTCCTATTGGGTGGGGCAGGAGCCACTCCCTAGATTCAGAACACTGGAACTCTTCTGGAAAGCAGGAACTCTTTTCTTACCTAGGCGTGGCTGTGGAAGGAGACACCTAAGCACTACAGGAGGCTATTTAAACCACACCCGATGGATGAATCTTGCTTTGCGTTATTCTGCATCCTCTGCAGCAGAACGCTCATCGTGTCTTCTGCATCTGATCCTGGGCCTAAGGGAAAAGCTTACCATCCTGAATCCAGTCTTCAGCAACACCTATAAAGACAAGAAAGAACAGGTTAGCATTACGGTCTTCAGTGACAGCTCTTCACTTACCTGGTCCATCGGCTGTCACCAACGCCTCGCACTGCATTCCGGCATCTGAAAGACAAAGGCTTACCTACTCTTCGTGTGCTCCGGAGGTCTTCACACTGCATTCCGGCATCTGAAAGACAAAAGCTTACCAACTCTTTGCACGCTCCGGAGGCCTTCGGCGCTGCATCCCGCATCTGAAAGACAAAACAAGGTGCGTTTAAAGACATTGGGGAACTTTAATACTCACGTGCCATTACTCCTTTCCACATCTAACCCAGTGGGTATTCCGGCACCCTGCAGCCGCTCCAAACTTGTACCTGCAAAATAAAAAGACAGTTAGAGCGCATCGTGAAGCAGGCAACAAGCGCTTACTTACATGCTTCCAGGCGCTTCTATTCATCACACGGGCTCCATTTTCAACTCACTTCAGCCCGTCACCCGCCATCGCCGGAACCCTGCAAAACAAGAGACATCATTACTAAAGACTTTAAAGACATTAGAATTACTCGAAACTTACCGTTCGTGCAGTAAACGAAGGACAGCAGTCCTCTGAAGTCAAGAGGCCTGCTCCCCTTATCCAGTGAAGAAACTGGTTACAGCACCCTGCCCCGAGGCAGATGGAGAGCACGGCGTTCACTTACCTAAGGTGAGAGCGTTAACCTTTGGGGTTCTACAGGAGAAGAGAAAGGGAAGAAGAGAGAGAGATTCAATAACCCAGTTCCTTAATCCCATATTTTCTATCTGCAGACATCTTACCCTTCGAGTCAGACATACAGTGCACAGAGGTCCAGCCCAAAGAGCCAGCCGTGTATTACACATCACCTTTGAAGATGCGGTATACGCCCAGTCAAGACCGGCGCCTCTACGGGAATCAGGTGAGCGTTACAATAACTTTGTTTCATTTGCACACAAGATATTGTTTTAGTGTAATTCATGTCACTTTGTGTCTATTTCTTGACACGATGTGAGAGTGAAATAAAATAACTTTTACTGGTCTTTGTGTTTCTTCTGGCACTGAACATAAACAATTTGACTTATGGCTTCATTTAAATCATTGGTTGATCCAATTAGGTTTCGAATAGTATAACCTCTTTGTTGCCAACTTTGGGTAGCAGCTCCTTTTTCTTGTTTGTATTACAGAATAATGCTTAAGACATGGGACAGTTTTGCTTTAGACATTCTGACATTGACAGACCCTTAGCTTTGGATTTATTTAAGGAAATACCTCTTAGATCAGGGACATATAGGTATTTTTCAACCCCCTTTTATTTTAATAAAGTCTCTGATCAAAACCATGACTCCCTTGTGCATGACTCTCATTCCTGGCTCCTCACATTACCTTGTTGACCTGCTGATGTTCCTAGCATAACAATGCCATCAAGCAGTTGTCAGAGAAACCAGTTTCAGAGAAAAAACGTCTTATTTTTGATGTGGTAAGCAAAAGAAGGAGCTGACGGGCTTCTTGTGAATTTCTTCACTGCCTCGGTTTGTGCTCCACCACACTCCTGGCCTGCCCTCAATAAGTGGACCAAAAGTTGAGTGATCTCTGCAAAATCCTTAATGAATTTTCTACCATAATTAGTCAGTCCAAGGAAGCTTTGCTCATGGGGTTCTTTAATTTGAGTAAGGCCTCACGCTTCTTATTCTGGGGATTGAGATCCTCAGCTGTAATTTCTTGTCCCAGAAATTTCACTCTGGTTTTGCACCATTGTGCTTTCTGGAAAGATAATTTTACATCAGCCTCTTGCAGCTGGGCAAGGACATATCTGATTTCTGTCAGATGTTCTCCCACAGTTGAGCTTTGGATCAACAGATCATCGACATAGGTCAAGGTTCCCCTTTCATTCAGGTCATGCATAGCCTTGTGAAGGAAATTGTTGAAATAATCTCCTGAATTGATATATCCGAAGGGAGTACTTTTCCAAGTATAGTGTTGCCCCCCAAAGATAAAGGCAAGCTTGCACCAATCTCCCTATTCACAGGTGCTGTCCAATAACAGTTTTTCAAGTCAAGGGCTGAGTACACTTTTTATCCCTGAATCTGTGTCATTCCTTATTCAATAGATGGAATAGGCCACCTTCATATGTGGACAAGTTAAAATCCCTCAGGTCAGAAAATGGGGACTCATTACGAGTTTGTCTGTAAATGCGTAACACTGTTCCTGTGCCTGATATCCCGGTGCCACTGGGACATTACAAGTCCCGGTGTCAGGGGATGTCAGGCATCGGAAAGTATAAGTCTCCATTCCCATGGAGTCCTATAAGAATCCACTGGAATGGGGGCACGGAAGCATCAGCACTGTTGCTAACAGTGCCGGTGCTTCTGTGAAAACCATGCCTGCAGGGGCCAGTGCACCCGGCAGGTCAGACCTGCCAGCAGCAATGGCCCCTGCAGGCATACTTGTAGTCTGATGGTCCGGTAAGGGTGCCTGTACTTGCTGCCAGCACCCTTATTTCCGGACCACAGGGCTTGTAATGAGGCCATTTTAGAATCCCCATTCGCGGGTTGTTAAAGGTACTTTGGATAGGACGGATTATGCCATGGGATTCCAGATCTCTGTGAGTGATTCCATGAATGCAAGAGTCAACAGGTTTTCTTTTAACAAACACAGGAGCCATTTCAGGTACTCTGGAAATCCAGGAATACCTTTCTCAGTTGCTGTTGCTGTTAATCAGTCTCACAGGCATCAGCCAGACTGATCTGTTCTTTGACCACCTGTCAGAAGCACAGAAAAAACATTTTTTTTGATATTTCAGAAATATCCTTCAGTTGTGTGGCAAGATCTTTTAATGGTGTTTACCTGGACAGGGGTTTTTAAAGATTCAGGATAGTTATTATTAACTCTAAATACTACCTCATCTCCCAGGATGTCACAGGTAACATCTTCTACACCATAAGGGCATGAAGAATACACCAGGAAATGTCCCCCCTATCGAGTGGTGATCTTTTATGATTAGATACTGTCTATCCTCAGGAATTGGACCTACAATTTAATTATCTAAATCAACAGAGGAGTATTAGGAATTGACTGCCATTCTAAAAAAGATGCTCAACTTAACACTTTGAGGATCACTCTGATCCAACCAATATTCAAAAGGTTTTGTATTTTAGATCGACTATGGGTGTTGGATATAGGGACACTCCTTGTTGTTGGAGAATATTACTCAAATGTATGACCATTTCCAAATTGTTCAGGGTTTGTCCTCTTTTTATTTTGATAGGTTCTTTAAATTGTTGTACCTGTCCTGGGATAATAACCTCTTCCCTTGCTTGGACTTCCATAGCATAAGGCAACAGCTGAGCTGACCGGAATGCTTTCTCAACATTTTTGAAGCCCATTGGGTTACCCCCATTCTTGACCAAACTTTGTCATTAACAAAATCCAAATGATCTGAAAACGGATGAAGATTATCACTACCAGACACAATTAAAAAGTGACATCTGTAATGATCCAACAATTATGATCAATAGTTTTATCCACGATTGACATTTTTAACATGAACCTGCTAGGTTGCACATGTTTTGAATCTTGGGTTTCCAGACAAACTTCCCATTTATTTGTCAAATTAAAGGAGGGAGTGGTATGAGCTTATTGGATTCGCTGAAACAGTGTTTCACTTATGAAGCCCTTTCTATTGTTTAGACATATTCTGGCGAGCACAGGATCTTTTCCTCCATTTAGCTGAATGGGGAATGCGTGTTCACCCCTTTTTCTGGATGTCAGACAAATTATAAATGAGGAATATATTTTCTGGACTCTTTAAGAGAACTTGCAGCATTTCTTGGCGTTCGGGTCTTACAGTGCATAGTACTACAGAGTCCTCACACATGCAGTGGAGTAAACACTGTGGTGAATCGCTTGCTGTCGTTTGAGTCCTATGGTGTTAAAAATCACCCTTCAACACACTAACTTTTGGTGAGTCTACACTTTAACACTGCCAGCATCGCATCACCAGTTTCCCACTAATCCTGTGATGACTTACTGATTATTACTTCCATTTCATTTCTCTGTAAAGACATAATGTTTGTCATTATTTAATCAGTATTGATTTCATATTAGTAGTGAGTGAGAGATTATATCTTATTGACTTTCACAGTCTTAATGCTGTAATTTTGGTGTTCTGAGACCTAAAAATGTCTATACATAGTATACAAATTCTAATCAAGATCACAGGTCGCAGGACAAGGCACCTCAATGTATTTACATATTGAAAAACAGTAGTCATTGCACTCTATGAACTTTTAATTTAGCCACAGAGGAAGATTGTGAAATAATATCACTGAATACATTGATTATCTAATATCTTGCGAATACTAATTGAGGAATTTTTCACAACCTATCCTTATGGTCCACAGATAAGTCTTTGCTCATGTCATTTTCTGCATATAATGTATTCACCTCTGTAAAATCAATAATAAAGTATATTTTCATCAAAAACCTTGTACCTGTGTATGATATATGCATGTATTTGCCTATTGGCCCCTCTCCTTACATTAGTACTGACTAGGCTAGATTTGTTTATGCATAGACATTAACGGGAGCCTGAACCACAGAGTGATAAGACCCTCTACCAAAGAATGGTGCGACCTGGAGGGTGATGAAACCCTAAGAGATTCTAAGTGAGTTGATGAGAAGTTCCAGAGGATTTGAAAGCTTTTGGTATAAGAAAAAAAGAAGAATGCAAGCATTAGTAAAAATAAATGTCAAACCTTCAAGCCATCACCTCTTAGCATTAGTATACATGGCTGGTTGCAATTAATTGAATCCCATGAGACACAAGGCGATACTGGGCCATAGGAGAGCCAGGTGTACCAAGTGAATTTACAGAATAGACAGAGAGAGCTAGGCGTAGTTGGACAGCAGAATGCTAGTCGAACATGTTTAGGTATTGTGAAGTAACCAGGAAGTCATCCTCAGCTCAAGAAAACACCTGGATGCATGGGAGGAAGTTCACAACACATGGAATATGGTACACATCCACCAGGGAAATAAAGACACAAGCAAGAACTCCACAAAATACAACAAAAAAGAAAGACACAAGGAAGAAGGTCCCCACAATGCAATGAAATGTGGATACCAAGGAGTTTGTCCACAACACATATAAGGTGAAAACAAGGAAGGGAACACACAGAGCTAGACATCAAGACAAATGAAAGGGATAACTAGAGTCAACCATGGGGCAATCTGAGTGAGGCAGGGTCAACCAAAATTGCGGCGGAGCCAGAGGTTGTGTGTCAAAAGGGAATGCAATATCAAAACCAGAGAAAAACAGCAAATCAAAATGGGTAGTCCAGAGCCATCAAAAGCAAATATGCATGGTGAAAATGCCCAAAATGATGGCACAGGAAACAACACAAAGGACTAAATAAGTAGCACTATCAACTGGACTTTATGGACCCACATTGCCACAGGAATAATGTGTACATCAGGCATGTGCAGAAACCTGCAAGAATTCCAGGGGATAGGTTTGCAGTTCGGATCTGTATCATGTATCCATGGGATCCAAAGATATGTATCCATGGGATCCAAAGATATGCTCTGCACAAACCACAACTCTGAGTGCCTGTACAGTGAGTGGAGCTCCCAGATCCGCTGGTAGATACTGCAGAAAGTAAGAATACATTTTTCAAGGAAGCTGGTGCAGGTGGAGACATGGGCAACGTGCACCAACTATAACATCCATGTAGAGGTCCCAAAGAGGCATGATATGTTGAGGTTTGAAGAAGAAACACGTAGAGTACAGAGAGGTGGCAAGATGCTGAGACATATCATAGAAAAGAAGGGACGTAACCCATGTGGGGAGTTATGGGATCCAGAAGCCATATCTAAAAGCCCGGGACACCCTGGACTTGAAACATTTCCTTGTACCAAGTGTAATAAGAAAGTGAAATACCCAGAACCCATGCGCATGAAAACTATTTAACAAGGCGAAAGAAACAGTTTTTGCATATAGATTAGGTAAACAATATGTGCAAAAGTGTGAGTAATGGAGAGAATAGGACTTTTGGTGTTAAGATTGCATTCAATGGCAATTGGGTGGAGTTGCGGCTGAGTTACAGTCTCAGGCTGTGAGACTGGTGTGTGCAGGTCATTCCTCACTTGTTGCTGTCCCACAGAAGCTTGGAGGAAGAGGAGGAGCTAGTGGTAAAACACCCGGCCAGGGTGCAGAGAGCTGCTGAGTTGCAGCAGAGTTACAATCTCAGGCAGTCTGTGGAATCAGTGTCAGCGGTGCCCGGTGGAAGATGAGGTACTACTGTAACAGCCAGACTACAGCCGGATTACTGTAACAACCTCTTTCTCATTCTGCCTTCATCTACTCTACACCCTCTGCAACTAATCCAGAACAGGACTGTGAGACTTGTCTTTGGCCTCAAGCCCAGGGAACGTATCTCACCAGCCCTGAAATCTCTCTTCTTCCAAAACACCTTCATTCTCGAGCCCTTCGCTCAGCCACCTCTAACTCTCTAAGGGTCAGACGCTTCCCCAGGCAGAGAGTGTGGGTCAGATCCCTCACCTCTACAGGTGCCTCCCTCTGGAACGGTCTCCTTGCCCCTCACAAACTTGAGCAGGAAGCAGCTCAAGACCTTCCTTTTTCCTCTGCTTTCTCTCACTCGCTCTCCATTGTCTGCTGCACTGATTGGGTGACCTGGCTACCCTCAGAGTCTCACTGGATACCGGGCTCCTCCACAACCAGTCGTTCCTGCACTGCCTCAGGACCTACTGCAGGGGCATTAAGTATAACCATACAGTCCCTTGCCGTATTGCACTTGCCTGAGTCGTGCTGCCCTGGCTGCACTTAGTCAGGGCAATGCTGCTCTGATTGCACTTCCCTTCCCTCTCCTTGGCACTTCCCCTTTCTCCCCCGCCTGTACTTTGCACATCGCACTTGCATGATCTGATTGACTCAAGGCCTAGTAAGATTATTTGTTTGTCCTCCCTCTGTCTTCCCTCCCTGGTCTTGTCGATCCTAGATATACTTGTGTACAGGCGCGTTATCAATGACTTATCATATCATAACATATCATATCATATCAAGAGCAAGCTGTGATCGCATCCTTTGGCAGGAGAAGCCGGGCTCGGTGGACATTCTGTAAGCCTTCTCTTTATTCTCCTAATTTTAATAATTATCCATATGATTTTCAGAAGGCCCCATTCCCAATGTACGACCTTCACAGTGAAATTTCTTCCCATAAGCAGGAGATCATGACTGGCCCTCTTCACCCTGTGACTGCGCAAATACCAGGTGACCGATTTTCTCAGAATCTGGTCCCATTTGAAACAGTTGAAGAGGATGGCCCAATGACTGTTAAGGTAAATTGACCTACAGCAGCACTTTTGAAGTGGTTAACATTGAATCTCAGGAAATCTGTCAATAGCTCAAGGATGTCTCTGCTTGTAAATCATTAATAGAGTCTCAGAATTCTGCAGAGGCAAGGTGAACAGTGACAGACGTGTTTGCCTTTGATTGTTGTAAAATAGCCCCAATTTGTGCTACAAAGAAATAGCAGGAAAAAAAGTGTTGACTTTTTCCCTACTGCTGGCACAAGCATAGAAGTGTGTTAAAACAATATTCCCTGGCCCCTATCACAGGCTGAATCTAATTTCATCATTGATGGTAGTCTGCTCGAGTCTGAATTGATGGATTGTGAAGCAGACAACATGAATCAAGCCATCATGCCTGAAGGCAACCCCATTAACGGCTGTGTCAGAGAGGGGCCTGGTATGGCAAGGTTGAATTAATTTAGATGAAGTACCATCTTTCGTCACGGAACATCCTGTTTCCTCAATCAATAACCTTTTGTCATCAGGTGTATATCAACCAGCCCTGGGTCTCCAGCATACTATAAAGGATTTGGATACGAAAGTCAAATGAACTGCCCCGCCCATCTCTGCCCTGAACTTAGTTCTTTTGTGAGACTTTAGGAAAACATCAAATTGAAATTGTCAGCTCACACCCAGCAGCTCTGCGAAAATAAGATCATGTTGCATTTATTGAAAGAACTCAGAGGGCCAGGAGAGATCTCAGGGGGGCTGAGGTTTCAGAGGTTGACTGAGCCTATGCTTTTTAGTGTCATCCTGCCCAAAGAGACTGCAAATCTACAGGTTAAACAGTCTCATATGCTCTCATGTGGTATAACATAAAATAAGGCAACTAGAAAAACTAAAAGGGGTAGGAAAAATAATGTGAGAAAGAAATCAAGACCATTTCTCCAAAACCTACACAGAATGGAAGAGGAGGCTGAGAAATCAATGGAGAAACATGCACTCAACATATCTAGAGTGGTCTCTGCAATGGGGTCTTAGACCCTGTCTCAATCCCCAACTCAAGAGACTTAGCAAGGCCAGAAATGTCGCTGATAGCCGGCCTCTCTGCAACCCCCCGAACTCCCTGCGGTTCGAAATTATTTTTAAAATTGGGGAAAAAACGCTCTGGTAACAAAAGGCCTACAAAAGGAGTGCAATACACAGAAACATACAGTTAACTCATCCAGGGTGGTCTTCCCCACTGCACTGGGGTCTTGCACCATGCCTCTTCTCACATAACTAAAAACAAGGTGGCCTCTACACAAATGACAGGGGCAGAGCCTGAATCCCACCCAATAGACTTGAGGCCATAAAACTGCTGATAGCTGGCCCTTCTGATGCCCCCACCCACCGGCAGTTGGAACGGATCTTTAGTATGGGGAAGAAATGCCCTGACAACATCAGCAGAAAGGAGATCCTAATAGGGGTGGGAGATCTCCATATGAGTTCTATAGAAATGGTTCAAAGAGGTAGAAAGAATCAGCTCTAGTAATGGAGGATGTGGGGTCAAGTTCTGTTTCTATAATCACCTTGTCCCGCCCCGCCTTGCTTACCGCTTGGAAGCAGTTCCCAGCGAGTATTGAGTCAGTGGCCATTGGAGGGCTCAATCTTGTCTCCTCATGGCTGTAGGGGTCTGAGAGTTCTGAGGACCCTATGATCATCCCCGTGGCTCAGAAATTGGGATCCAACTCTGCCCCCTCCAATAGGTTCTTCTTAGAACTTATTTTCAGAACTGACAGCTTGGTGGTATTAAAGAGAACACATGTGATGTTGCTTTTTCATTAGATCACAGCTAGTTGGCTGCTTTCTTCTGGTGACATGGATTATGTATATTTTCCAGAGGATAATTGTACAGAATGTGTCGAATTAAGATTTAAATCACCATTGGTGTTGAAACTACTGTTCGAAGATCAAGATGAAGTACATAAATGAAGGTATGACATCTCTCAAGAAAATCGCAAAGTTTTCTATGATGATTCTAATAGGAAAAGGTGGAGTGATCCCCAAGATTCATTTGTCCGGAGGGATTCATTGTTGATTACTTGCATCAATGCTATGAGTTGTGGGAGAAGGGTGCGATTTCAAAATCTCACGCGTAAAATCCCCAAACCCGGAATAATGATTGGTCCCGACTGCTGGGTTCCCTACATCAGGACTTTAGAATGTTGGGAGATCATGGTAATAGGCTCTAACCCCCATTAATCTGTCTTTCATAGTATAGATTATACAGCATAATAAGGGATTATTGAAAGAAGTGATGAGGGCAGCTATTTTCAGTAAATATGATATTATTCTATTCCAAGAAACTTGGCTTATCAAGATTGACGGCTTCTCTATAACCCAGCTGTTAGCACTTAAATCTGGAGGGGGTCACCTAGCTGGAGGTTTATTGATTGCCTATAGGAACTCAATTGTTAAGAAAGTGGTGGTTGTGTCAGAGAGAACCCCATAATTTGAACTTAATCATAGATTTGATGATGGGTTGAATAATTTCAATACATTCTTGTCAGAGTTGTACTGAATGCTGCCACTGCTAATGTCAATAACCTTAATTTTAAAGTATCTGATTTATTGTCTGATTGCTTACAATGATCATTTTAGAAGGGGATTTAAATTGGTGTTGTTTAAATAAACTGCTGAATGAATGCGCAAATCTGGCAAATAGGCAGAGTGGGCTGAAGTGGAGGAAATTATTTGAGAAGTGGGATTTGGTGGTTACTAATGGATGTGTGGATGGTGATGTTCAGGCAAAGGCAACATGGTAAATATGCGCTTCTTCCTCAATAATCGATTACATGGCTCTTTCCAGGTCTTTGTTGAGGAAGTGTGTGTTCTTTAGAGTTCAGGAAGCCAAGTTTAGTGACCATAGCATTCTTATGGCTACCTTCACGATCAGCGCAGAATGTGCCAATCAATGGCGCCTATCAGCTTGACGGTGAATCAGGGGGGCAATCGTATCTCTAAGTTTGGCCGGTGGGGCTAAACTCAAGTGTTTGTGCACCATCATGAGCAACAGCTCTAGGACTCAGTTGGCCCAGGTTTGCGCACAAAATATTGTTATGCCATTTCTATGGGAGCTGGATCAGTCCTGGGGATCCAAACTAAGCAGCAAAGGCCCCCTGCATCATTGATTTGACCAGAAAGTTTTGGCTGGGAAATGTGCACTTAGAAGAGACGTAAGAGCTTTGAAAAATCGTAAACCTAACAACTGATTAATTTGTTAGGGATAAAAGAGATTTGTTGCAGGTAACTAAAAATGGGTGAAGATCGCATCACTTTCTGATGACCCAAAATGATGAAGAATGTATTTTAGGCCCTCTCATTACCAAGAACACCCGTAACATCTGGTCTGTCATTAAACAACAATGCAAGGCCCAATCCTCCTCCAAAAGTAATATAGTTGTGGAATCCGGCTCGAAATCGCACTTTGAGATGCCTTACAGAATACTGGCAGGGGGAGGGCAAGAGCTAGGCACAGAGACACAGTGAGTGTTACAATTTGACGTAATGCACATCATACGAGTTATCACCTGGTCTTCCACTTCTAGAGCAGCCGGGTTAAAGGGCCTTACAAATGACATTTTAAAAGCAGACAAAGAATTGTAGTCCTTCTTACTATACCACCTCTTTATTAATTTTATAAATAGTAGATGTTTGACACCCTCATGGATGTCCCACCAACTATAGGCTAATCGCCCTTCTAGATGCTGATAGCAAGGTATTCTCTGTGCTGGTCCTACAAGAGCTGGAGAAGTGGGTTAGTATGGCCGGTATCCTGAAGAAATTCCAGACCGGCTTCAGAAAAGGGATGACCACTAATTTGAATGGTTTTATGATGATAACTATGTGGGTGAATGCTAGTATCCATGGAAATCCTCATATGTATGTGTCTTTAATTGATTTCTCTAAAGCCTTTGACACTGTTTATCGGGTCCGACTATAGCTAACTAACCAACTAAATATTTTCTTGTATAGCGCAACTCTAACCCAAAGGTCTCAGGGCACTCACATGGACAAAAACATAACAAAAAACAAGACATAAATGCAGGTGGGGCTCAGAAGTCATTCTTAATCAAATGACAGGCAGTGTCATAAGGAGAGGCAGGGTTTTTTTTAGGAGCATATGTCAGTTTCTTTTTTTTAGCCTTCAAACAGGAACGTTTTATGCCGTTTCCTGAACTGTTGCAGAGTTGCACATTGTTTCAGATGAATTGGGATCACATTCCAATTTCTTGGGCCCCAGGCTGCAAAACTTGCTCTGCCTAGTTTTTTTGTGATCGTGCGTGGTTGAGATAACAACATCTGATTATTTGAACGTAAGCTATGTTTGGGTGTTACCATTTTTAATCTTGTCTTGAGATATTCTGGGGCACTACCTAATAAACATTTAAAGACTATGACTAGCCCCTTAAAGGTTAGTTGTTGCTCAATAGAGAGCCAGTGTAGTCAAGCAAAACATTTTAATAGGGGTCGTGCCCTTCCCTCACTTCTAGCTTTAAATATATATATTCATGAAGATACAAGGACTCAGGTCAGACTAGATGGTCAGGGGAGCTTCACAAAGCCTATTTATACTCGAAGGGGCCTACGGCAAGTGTGCATCCTGGCCCCCTGTCTCTTTAATTCATACCTGGCAGATTTGAAAGACGCAGTCTATGAATGTGTCATTTGTCATTCCCTGAGTCAATGGCTAGAAGTTTTGTTGGTTGACCTATGCCGACGATGTCGTTCTGATTGGCATGACGCCAATTAGCCTTCAACGACTTTTGAATGCCTTAGCCTTGAACTCCACCACAAATGACCTGGTAATTAATGTAAAAAAGTCCTAAATCATTTGCTTTACTGGGTTTAGGTGGTTTTTGGGTTCAGATAAAATATCACTGAGTGAGCAAATTTCCTATCTGGGATTCGATATTTTTTCCAGCAAAACACATCTAGGATCTGTAATAGTCTGGTTCCTAAGATTGGCCAATTCACTTTGCAGATACACAAGATAGTGTCCAAATTCTACTGCTTTTCTTTCCTTCTCTTAACCATTTATTAGTGCAAGATAATACCAGCCCTACTCTATGACATGGAAATAGAAACCCAGTCCAATGAACTGGACTGGATTTCGTTGGAGGGTCGACTATGGAAAAATACCCTAAACCTCACAGAACATCTTCCAGTGGCAGCTCTAGGTTTTGAGGTAGGCCTTTATTCATTGAGAGTATGGTTGGATTGGAGGATTCCCTCTCTTTATGGTATGATTCGTGCCCCAGTAGCTCCGACACTATATGAGGATTTGAGGGCAGAAATGAACACTGGTAAAGGACTTGCCCTTTCGAAACTTGAGACAGTGGCTGTCCGAGTTGTGGTTAGAAATCGTTGTTCATTGGATGATTTGCTAGAAAAAGGGTGTAAAGTATACATCTTGACTATTTGTACCATTGATAAAATTTGAAGCTATTGCTATTCTGCTTTCTCTAGAATAGATGAACTAGCGGGTTCACTGCCCAGATATGTAGGTTTCCCAATGCATTTTGGTGGAATCAATTCTTAAGATTCTGTCTGGTTTACTTCACACATGCAAGGTATTGGAAACCCATCATAACGGGCAGGGAACTGAGTGTCAATGTGAACTTTGCTCTGGTTTGGCAATAAAACAATAATTTAAACACATTTTAATGATCTGGCCCGCCATTCAGGACCTTCGACTGCTACACCAGCGTCGATTTGTACACAATACATTCTGCTTAAAAGATGACATTTGGGATAGACTGTGTACCTTTCAGGAAACATTTTTACAATCAAAGTTCTAAGACTTATAAACTAGAATGGTTTGCTGAGTAAATCGGGATCATTTTACTATTGGAGTACTGCATACTATTAATGTCTAGCACAATTCAGTGGCAGTACCTACGTTTAGGAGTTTTATCTTAAAGCAGTGTTTTATAACATAGTATATATTTATGTATATTTTGTATAATTGTGTTTTATATGTATATATTTGAATGAAAGATGTACTATGTGTACTATGTAAATTATGTGAGAGGTCAATATCTATTTGGCCATAACACATTAATAACACATACAAATAAAGAACTGTTGGATCAAGATTGCTACTTTGGTAAATATATTCTCAATCTTAAAGACCATCAATTAGAGCAATTGTCCTAACAAACATGGAAACCAAGTATTCAGTGTTTCTGAGTTTGATTAATGCGACTTTCTTAGACATGGTGTGAGCAAGAAGTGTTATTTCATGGACTGAAAAGAAAGTCCTGACTCAGGCCCAACAAATAAATTATAGTAAGAGGTGAGCTAGACAATTAGAAGTGAAGATTCAACTCCTTTATCACTGAATTGTATGTACTATGCCTAACATAGCTTAACTAATGATATCAACACATGACATAGACCTTCAATGCATTACAAAGATGTATAGTTTCTAGAAATGTTTATGTGATGGGCAGCAACAACTGCATAAATTATACAACTGCAATCAAATATACTGATGCAGGCTTCACAGGGTTTGACCAAAAGACATGCCTTGCAACACACTATTTAACAAGTGTTACATGTGCAGGGAACTAAACAAATGTCCAGAGAAGAAAAACATCATGAAGCATCACTTTTGCTCAAATATATCCTAACATCTCACCTAAGTCCTGTAGAAATTATCATCTGGAGAGGACCACAAATGTATGTCCACCAACTTTGAAACAGTGACTAGAGGTTCTACTTGACTGAAAGAATGACAGGGAAAACATACTGCTCATTTGATTATCTGCCTATCAAGCTATTAACCAAAGAGGAGACACTTTTCATGTCATTATAAAGAAATCACCCTTTGAGAGGATTGGGCTTGATGAAGGGATTACTGGTTAATCATGTGAGCTCTATTGCTAAGATCAGGAGAAACGCCAATATACTTAAGCTGGAGGAGTTGTCCTTGAACAGTTTCTAGAGTCAATGCTATTATTTATACAAAGGTACGGGGTCACATATAAGGTTTTTCCTATAATGATTAATATTGCTTAGGACTATGGATGAGCATTCACAGGTTGGACCTGCCACCTTTTTATGGAGATAGGAGCCATAGGGCTGCTACATGGATATCTACAAATCAATAAAGAGAAAAAGGCAGACCTAGTATTCTGTTTGGTTAGGATTGGGGAGCTGACATCTGGGTATCACAATCACACAACTTGTAAAACACTCATGGAGGAAGAGCAGAACCTGAGAGAGATAACAGGAGTTGCTGTAAAACAATTGGCAGCCAAGGTAAGTACATACTTAGGTTACTACAAAATGGAAAATTAATTCCTGACCCCCTGTAGACTGCAGTGATTGAGGAAAATATGCTGGATTGGAGCAGAATCCATCAGGCCATGGTAAACCCAAGACTGAAAGATATCACTTCACCATAACCAGGAAGTATTCACTGGAAATGTTTGAGTGTATATAATGAATCCATCTTGAACAACAGATTCATCTCTGACTTTCATCATTTGTACTGGAGATTTGACCTAGCACTTGGACAACAAGAAGTAGGCATTCCATATTGAGGAGATGGACAAACATGTTTAAGTGGTATTCAGATATGTTATCCTGACAACCATGAAACCAAGCCTTACAATTAAATACATGCGATTTAATTCAAACCAATTCAGTCTGTTGAATTTTGATTAATATGGGTCTGTCCAAATATAAAGTACCAGCAAGCAAATAAACAAAATATCATTGGGTGTGTAGAAGCTTACAACATGAATTCAAGTTGCTGATACTTAAATATTGAACTGCATCAATCGGATTACCTCTACACTACCATAAATGTGCTGTCATATCCAGGCTAGTTTAAAACTTTAACAGTCTAAGTGACTGCTAACTTTCTTTGTCTGTGGCTTAAAGGACAATTGCTTTTTTGGTCAAATAAAACAGGCAACATGGGGGGGTACTCGAGAGCCCGAGCAAGATGGCGTCGGCTAACGATTCTCTCTTCTGAACGGACAGGCCTGTTCGCTTTATGCCTGCTCCTGAAAGGAGGGATGTTATACCGGCTGGGATCTCTGCACCCACCATGACCTTTCGTGTGACCTCAGCATAGTATGGCGGTCTGGTGCGGTCCGCGAACACTGAGGCTTTTTGGACCTGGCCAAATGACAATGGTTTCTGGGTGCCAGAGCAATGGCACCCTTGGAAGCTGCATACATTAGCAGAAGAGGTGATGAAATCAGCCCTGCACCGAGCTGAAACTGACATTTACTGTCGGTGTATGACAACGTGGATCTGGCTCCTGTCACCGCTAATGTACCGTTCCCAGTGTGATCCTGCCCTCATCGACAGCCAAGTGGAGCTCGTGGGAGCCCTTTGGGACTTGCATTGTTGGCCAGAATGTCGCCTGCATCATTCGATCTGCCTCCAACTGCTGTGCTGTGTGGTGACCTGCATGTGCTCTGTTGTGGTGGGAGTAGGGTTGCAACCATCATAGTGCCTGCAAGGGAGCGTGGCGGCTTGCTCTGCGGACTGCTTGTGCCAGGTCACTCTTGAGCAACTCAACACCAGCACCCATGACCTCATTGCTGTCATGTTACACTCGCTCCCCTGTTGCTATCATGAGTATTTTGGATATTGCCAGCTCTAGAAACACAGAGTTCGCCAGAGGCCACATGTTTGTGTAGCACGCTGGTACGTTTGAGGATGAGTATCTGGCTTGCTGATTAGTGCATCTTTAGACACTTGAACATGGACAGCAGACCACACTGGCTATAAGTCATGCCACAGTGCTATGTTACACATTCTGAATCCGAGGTTGAGCACACAGATACACTTACAGCATCAAAAGCTGCTCCACACAGATCATTAAGGCACAGGGACAAGATGGATATCCCTGAACAACTACAAGCCACTTTGACTGAGAAGTGGGCTATTGGTCAGCACACACAGGACACAAATAATGTGGTGCAAGACATCATGAAAGGGTTGAAGGACATTAATGGCCAGCTTGGGGCTCAGGCTGAACGCACTACTGATAATGACCGCTGTATCATCATGCTTGAGGACAACCATGAATCCACCGCAACCGATGTCGATGCACTTATCAAGGAAGTCCAGTGCCTCAGAGTAAAGGTTGAGGATCAAGAGAATAGATAATGGTGCAACAATCTACAGCTAGTAGACGTCTCCATAAACTCGGAAGGAGTTAGACAACTTTCTCTATGGCTTTTTCCATGAGCACTTGAAATTGGCAGACCCTTATGCATATACTATTGAATGAGCACATCATGCGCCCATACCTAAGCCACAAGCTGGAGACCGACCGCATTATCACAATATGCCTTTTTGAATTTTTAACATAAAGTGGTAATTTTGAATGCCTATCGGGATGCAGGCGACATACAACTAGCTGGCAAGATGGTACTGCTCTTTACTTATTACTCGGTGGAAGCGGCACAACGCAGAAAAGGTTTTAACCCCATCTTCAAGGCCCTGAATTCCCAGCTGTCTGGTGTATTAAGCTGGCACATCAGTGGCACTCTTTTGAGGACCCCGAAGAGGCATGGAGATTCCTGAAGGAACATTATTTAGTCTACACGGAAGGGCTGCCTGAAGATGCGGAACTGCTGTTTTTACAACCCACCGGAATTGTCAACTTAACAGGTCCAAACTACAAGTAGCTACTGGAAAAGAGCTTGCCACCATCCTAGTGGTTTGGAGCACGATAGCAAAATGATTGGCTGACCCAAATGATGGCTGGATGGGCTATGGCCTACTCAGGCCATTTTAAGATGATATTAAGATGACTGTGCTGACAAACAGTGAGCCTAGTAGCGCAGTACTATAATGTCTGCTCATATGACAAACTGAACATGTTATCCGGGTAGCAAGCTGTTTAATGGCGTCCTCCCATGTCCTTATCTCTTCACATGTAGTTTGCCTTGTCAAGGGTTGTCATTGCCTCCCCAATGCATCCCTCAACAGGAATACTTCACTCACCTGGGGCAGGGAGGGGGATGGCAGCGGAGTGGCTATTGGTCCTTGCGTCCTGTGAACCGTTGTAGCACAATAATATTCGGAGCGATGCCTGTGTTCCATCTTTAGCCATGCATATATATATATATATATATATATATATACATATATATATATATATGCACTTATAATGTTGACTATGTGCTTCAGCACTTCCCCGACTCGTGGTGCGAGTTTGGAAGGTGTTATCAACGGCCGACCCTACTCCTATCGTACTGGTTCTGTTGGTGTTGCTTTAGAGCCAAGTTTATGTGCTTCAATATTTTCGGGTTTTGGTATAGTTGGGGTTGGATTTCATGAGTTTGGGGGAGGTCTTGCCTATAATACAATGCACACAGACCTTTTTCAGATACAGACAGCGACACTCTGACCCAATATGTCTCACCTTACTTTTGTACAGTGAGGACTAGAAGCACTGCTAGCAATGTTCCGAGACACGTAACCTGGTTCTTCCACTATGTCAAATGGCATATATATATATAGCACCTGAGTACCTACTACTGCTACTTATGACGACAACTGGGGTTGGTGGGATCCATTCATCCCTAGGATGGCATCGCTTGCATGCATAATTCTCAATATCCAGGGGCAAGGGCATCCAAAAAATTATGAAAGGCTGCTTAATTACATAAGAGACCTCTGGGGTGAACGTCCTCTTCTTAGAAGAAATGTATCTCAAGGCAGCTGAAACAGCTAAATTATGGAGAGGTGGGTTGGGGTGGTGGTACAGTCCTTGTATAATGCCAAACGTGGCATATCTATTCTTGTTTATAAGCATATCGCCCCTACAGTCCTCGAAACCAAGATCGATGCATGCAGCCAGTATTCGATCATATCATATACGACTCCTCTATAATAAAAGCAGCTATTCCCACCGCAATTAATGACTTCTATCCTGCAATAACTTTAGGCGTAGCTGATATAACTGGTTATTTATAACCGGTTATTTATAAAGCGATTGATAGAGGTTAAACCAGAGGTTTCTAAGCGCAGCAAATACATGCCATATTTTACCCATGACACTCTTAGCCATGTATCAGTCTGTATGACACTCACGTTGTCTATTAAATCTCAGCGCTCCCCTGCGTGGCATCTTAACTTACTTTCACTAGAGCATCCTGACTTTGTCAGACACTTGCAGGATGACACAGAAGAGTTCTGGAGGAACTATTTGGCAGATGCTCATCCCGCGCAAACATTTTGGGATGCCTTTAAAGACTATCAGGGGGCCGATGCATCACATGGTTGACTTACAAACTCAGCACCTGGTAGTCACGAGAGAGATCTCTCACTGCGAGGCTCCAGGCGGATGAGCGTGATCACAACCAGACACATGATTCATTTTCATACGCGCACATACTCAACATCAGGTCTGAGCTGGCTTGTATCTCCACAATGAGGGCTCAAAGAAGTCTTCAATAAATGTATGCACACGCTGTAAATAGAGGGGGATAGACCAGCCCGTATGTTGGCGCTAGCGCTAAAAGGCAACCAATGCACACAGGTTATTGAGATGATAAGGGACAGCAATGGAGCTCTCTTGGTCGGTGATAGAAATATGAACACCCTGTTTGCAGAGTGTTACAGGGTGCAATATGCCCTACCCCAAGAAAGACACCTGGACCTAGAGCAAGACTTCCTACAGCCACTCCCCCTTCCATCTATTAGCCAGACGGATCTATACGCCTTAAGCACACCAATTTTGGATGAGGAGGTACATGAACCAATAATGAGCCTGGCTCCTGGGAAATCCGCACGTTGGATTGTATCCTAATTGATCTATGCAAGCACCAAACTGACTTCCTAGCCTCGAGACTGGGACAAACGTTTAGGGAAGCCACGGAAAAGCACACCTCTCAAAGTCAATGCTTGCTGCTAATATAGTTGTATTCCACAAAAAAGGATGGGACCCCACACAATGTAGCGCATACCATCCAATCTCCCCCTTTAATAATGATGCCAAAATATTGACAAAATGTATCCTTTGATGCATAGAGGGGATCTTGCCATACCTGGTACCCCAGGATCAAACTGACTTTATAATGTGCTGTCACTCCTCAGACAATTAATGGTGGCTACTACATCTCATTGCTAATATCTCTGACCCATCTGATGTGATCCTATCGCTTGACACTGAGAAGGCCTTTGATAACACAGAGAAGGCTTTTGATAAGGTCAGGTGGCACTAGATGTTTAAGGTATTGGAAAAGTTCAGCTTCTCTGGCCGAATCCTATGACGATTCACCTGTTATATGGCAAACCACATGCCACTGTAGTCACCAATGGGCAGACATCTGATCTTTTTTCTCTCTACGCAGGCACAAGGCAGGGCTGTCCCCTCTCCCTGCTCTTCTATGCACTAGCAATCAAACCTCTCTCATTCAAATTCCGTATGGATGATGGGTGGTCGGGTATCAAGAAGGAGGATGTGGAAAACAAGATATCCCTATGTGCAGATGACATCCTGCTATATGTCTGTAAGCACAATAGCTCCTTGCCCAGGATACACAAAACAATGATTGCTCGTGGCCCCATTGAAGTGTACAGCATCAATTGCAACAAGTCCGAAGGTATGCTCGCCCTGTAGCTCAGACTTTCGCTCCATAGAGACCACGAATAACGAGACCATGCCATCCACATTGGACAAAGAAAAAGAACGATGCAGCAGAACTACATTAAAGCATATGGTACATATACCTTACTGGTTTGGACACAAGCCGCAGGCACCACCATCCATCCATGCACAATAGAATGCAGCTATGACTATGTCATTCGGGTCTAGCAGCACATATAGCCATCTACACTGAAACCCCTGACGTACGTTCACACCTCTGCCATTGGCAAACAGTGACTACCAATGAAAATAAAATTTGATGTAGCTGGGCACACATTTAATCTTCAGCACCAGCGCTCTATCCTAAACTGCCAACAGCACCCCCGGCCCACGTGTCTGACCTCTGGGCTGCTTACTGGAGCCTAGCCAGCCACCTAAGTCCTAAGCCGGTGAAAATGCACACAAGCATCTCTTAATCTAAACTTTTAGAACTTCCTACACATTGACTGCGGTCACCGAGGGCGTTCCAACAACAAAGCTCATTGAGGCCATATAAATGGGGAAAGAGTGCTATATAAATAGCAAATAATATACAACAATGAGCATCGTCCAAGATTATAAATAAAAGATTATAAAAATGCATGGCATGTACTGTAATAATCGATCTCAATGGGAGCCCGCCGCTTTCAAATCAAGCGTCATGGAAAAGATTAATAAAATCATTTTAGGAGTTAGGTCACCCGTAAGTCATGTAACAAGTCACATGAAGGGGAAAAATACAGCATCTAGTATGTCTATGTGTGTGGCTAGCTCCTAGAATGAACACATCTGCAAGTAGGAACTAAAAGTAGACAACAGTTATGTTATTTTATGCTATGTTGTTTTATTGGACATTGGTATAGCGCATTTCACCATTTGTATAATCTCAAGTCACTTTAGGTTGAACGCCATCGGGACTGTAGTCCAGGTCAGTAGAGAAAGTAGGGTAGTAAGTAGTGCGTGTGTGCACTCTGTATGTGTGCAGCTAGGCCTCATTTTCATGGTGGGTAGCTGCATTCTAACTCTAGGAGTCGTGTGAAAGGTGTGCAAGACCAGTAGTATCTGTGCAGCTAGGCTGAATTGTCTTGGAGGTTGCTTCATTCTAGTGGTATGTATTTGCAAGTATCTGTGCCGTTCGAAGAGGTCCCCTGTTCCTGATTACCTTCCTGTGCCTGACTAATTAACTTTTGCTCCCTATTATGGAGTTGTGTTGCTTTGGTGTTCTCCAGGAACCTCTCAGTCTAGTGTGGACTCAATTCTGTTTCAACAACCAAGGCTGTACTTCTCTCTGGCTTAACAATATAATCAGCATTGATTTTGCTGTTTCCCACCTAGTGTACGAGGCTATTAGCTTCCCTATGCTTTGGAATATTGGGTGTTTAGGACTAGGCATGGCAGGCCTGCAGAGGGTAGTGGCAATTCTAGTGGTAACAGTCCTGGTGCCTTACTGGGCCAAGCGATCGTAGATCTACAGTCCACCATCGCTGTGCCTGCCTGAGCGGGCAATTGCTTGTTGGTTAACACCTTCTTCATAAACAGGTACATCCAGTTCCGTCGGAATTATGAGTACTTCCTAACTATGTGGTTGGGTACTCTATGAACCCGAAGGGTCCAGCATCAAAACCAAGCCGCGCAGTTAGTGCTGTGTCTGTCTGACATTTTTATGTGAAGTAGAAGGCTATGTATTCCAGGTGTAGAGTATGGTTTGAGTTGTAAGCTACAGCTCATCATTGTCACTTACAAGAGCTGGCCTCGGTAGAATCCTCATCTGATTTAAGAGCTTAGTGCATTGTCAGTGAAAGAAAATCCAGCCCAATTCATATTGTTAGAGCATAAGTGCTAGTAGGTGTCACGACCCTTGCCCAAAACCCCCTCTGGCAAACCCATTGGCCAGGTGGAGTCAAAACTCGGGCCTCTAGAGCCTGACATCCTCTTCAAAAACCCTCATGGGGCCAGTCTAAGCACCTATGGCGCCAGGCTCATACACCATGAAAAACAATGTGCTTGGGAACTACTTTATTGTATTGGCAGCCAACATGGAGGCATCCACATAGCTTGGTTCTCAAGAACCAAGCTATGCGATCTAGTGTTTTGGGTGTGGTAGCCTAGGGACTACTTTACCTGGACTATTTTGTTGGGGCTATTTAAACCACACCTGAGCAAGACAACACGCTTTGCGTTACTTTGCAGCTTGCAACGTGACGCTCACCGTGTCCAGCTATTCCCTCAAACCTCGGAGAAGCAGCACCTGCAAGGAGACAAAAGGAACATCATTAGCAGCAGCGTCTTACCTGCAGTCTTCATCTTTAAACACTCGCAGCCACTGAGAACAGCTTCCTCGAATCTGCACGCCTCCCGGACAGACGACCTGAAAGAGGAAGATAGAGGCAACATTAAAGAAAGCAGTAGAGACATTTACAAATTATGAACTGCTCCAAAGGGTTACCTGGCTGGTCGCCTCTCGGCTGGCACCACTCCGGACATTCCACTTGCGCTGAAGAACACTGCGACCTACAAGGAAGGAAAACCCAGGTTAGCAAAGGCAAGACTTCGCAGCGCTGCGCATAGCGCTTACTTACCGCATCATAGCGCTCTTAATGCGCCATCATTTACCAGCAGGGCTCAACCAAGCCAGTTCGCCGCGCTGAATCTCCGTATACCTAAGGGAGAAAAAAGAGACATTTTAAACAAAGAAAGGCATGCAGGATAGCAACAAAACTAAAGAACAGCAATGAGACCTACCTCAACAATATGAAACAGGCCGGCGTCAGTGAAGTAACTGGACAGCACTCACCCATGAAAGACAACGTGCCTCTGCAAAGAAGGCAGGACAGAGAGCACGCCTAATTCTACCACAAGGTGAGGAGAGGGCGCCAGAGGGACTGAAATCATACAGGGGTGGAGGGAGGATACTTACCCCAGTCGGTCAGTCTTGAACACAGTCCTCCTGTATTTTCAGGCAGAACCTTCCCCGCTGACCACTTCAGGGCAAAGCTGAGAAGCATACCAGCGAGTAACCCGGCTGGGTGGCGTCCCTGTGGATACCAGGTGAGCGTAACAGTAGGTCCAGGATTTTGAGTCCTGGGTATTCGTTTAATATATCAGATGGCTGAGTATTTGAGGTGTAGGTTTTGTTTCAGTTGTGAGCGACATTGCACAGGTGTCCCTTATAAGAACTGAACTTGCAAGAGAATTCACCTGAGTGTAGTGCATAACCAGTAGAAGGCAAAGAGCCAGCCCAATCCTAGCATTAGAACATAAGCAAGGTCCAGGGTTTCGGAGTCCCGGGCATTCATTTCCAGACAACAAAAAAAAGGCAAACACAGTCATCACGTAAGCGCATAGGTGCGACTGGGAATTCAGTGCCGATCATGTAAGGAGTGAACATGATCTTAAAGTTGAACAGAAATGTTCCTTTTAACCAGGTTCTGTGTCCCGGGCATACTTACCTGTCCATAGCAGACGATTCTAAGCCATTTTCCAGCTGCAGGGGTTGATAGGGGGGCATGGTTTTGTGGAGGGGTGAAGGCCAGATCAGTCTTTTACACCATTTTGGGGAAGAGACAGGTTTTGAGTGCTTTCCGGAGTGCCATGTAGTCGTGCATGTTTTGAATGAAGGAGGGGGGGCAGTGAGTTCCAGATTGTTGCGGCCAGGGTTGAGTAGGCAAACCCTCTGATCCTAGCTGATTTGGAGGCTAGGTAGGAAGTGGGCAGTGCTTGACCCTAGAGTATGGGTTGAGTGGTACAGCGTAATCTTTTCTTGTAAGTATTTGGGACCGGCTTTGTACACAGCTCAGTGAGTAATATACATGATTTTGATGGTGGCCCGTCACCCAATCGGGAGCCAATGTAGGGTGTGGAGAGCAGGTGTGGTGTGATCCCGTCATCCGACGGCAAGGAGGAGCCTGGCTGCAGAGTTCCTGACGGATGTTTGTTTAGTTGGTGGGCCGATGCACTCAGGTATAGGGAGTTTCCATAGTCAAGTCTGGACATGACAATGTAAACACGTTCTGCCAGTCTATTCAGGTAGGTGAGGTAAATGAAGATGCTTTTCAGAAGCCTAAAGTGTAAGTGTCAGAATTTGGGTACATTGTAAATGTGGCAGACTTAGGTCAGATTCCATTGTGCAGCAAAGGTTATTGACAGAGGTGAATGTGGGTGGGGTAAGGGAGGGTGGTCAGGGAGACAGTTGTGGGAATAGAGCTGTTTTTTTGCACACCTTGATCTCAGATTTCCCCAGGTTGAGGAGGAGATGGTTACTCGTCATCCAGAGATCAATGTCTGTCATGCATGCTGCTGGGTCAGGGTGAGGGACGGAGGTCGATTTGGGAATCCTCAAGCTGATTTGTGTTTCATCGGCGTAGTAATATTAGGTGAGGTTGTGAGAGCAGATGAGATTGGGCAGAGGGCTCATGTAAAAGGTTGAAGAGGTGGGGTGAGAGGCAGGTGCCTTGGGGTACTCCAGTGCTCATTGGGAGCGCACTGAAGAAGAAAGGGGTGAGAATGGTGATTTGCTGTCTGTTAGTTAGTAATGAAGCAATCCAGTTGAGCGCTGAGTCTCGGATTCCTGGGGAATGTAATCTGTGAAGGAGAATGGGGTGGTTAACAATGTCAAAGGCAGCTGAGAGGTCAAGAAGAACAAGTGTGGCACATCCTTCAGAGTCAGCAGTGACTTTGAAGTTATCCCAGATAGAGATCAGTGCAGCTTCAGTTCTGTGATGAGGACGGAAGCCTGATTGCATGAGGTCCAGGAGGTGGTTGGCAAAACAGTTGACCTGGGAATATGCTGGGTGGTCGATGAGCTTTGCCAATAATCGGATGTTGAAAATGGGCCTGTAGTTGGTTGGTTGGAGAGGGTTGAGGGGTGGTTTCTTTAGAAGGGGTTTGACATGCAAGATTTTGATGGGTTCTGGGAAGATGCTGGAGCTAAGGGAGTCCTTAAGGATGGACCTGGCCAGTTCCCCAGTTACCGTGCACATTTTGAGGTGAAGATTTATTTGAGGAGTGAGACAGGACTGGGGTCGAGGGGGAGCAAGAAGGTAGGCTACCAGGCAGCAGTTTGATGAACTGTTTGCTCAAGAAGGGAGGAGGTGATCGGGGTGGCAGTGAATGAAGGGTTCAGGAATTCAGTGAAGATCCAGTGGAGATCTTTACTGCTGCTGTGGCAGATCAGGATTCTGTTATTGTAATAGGCTTTTTTGGCTTGCAGATCTCTAATTCACAGTTGTGTTGTGGAGGGCATACACTGGTTTGTTTTAAGGGGTTGTAGACGCTCGCCATTTGCATTAGGGGGAAGGGTTTAGAGTTCTGAATGCATTTAGGTGGGTGGTGAACCACTTGGGGTTTGGTCCTCGGTGGATGGGAGCAGAGAGCTGGAGGCATTGATAGGAAAGAGCCAGTCATTGGGTCAGGAGTCAAAGAGATTGATCGGTTGAGGCCGATCTGTGGTAGGAAGTAAGAGGAGGGCGATGAGCAGGGCTTCTGCCAGGTCTGGTATTATTTTGACCTTGTTCCAGCAATTGTACTGTGAGGAAGGAATAGAGCAAGCCTTGTGATTTGGAGTGGGCGTGCAGAGAGCGATAGGGATGGCTCAGTGGTCTGTCCAGATGAGGGGTCTGGGGATGGAAGTGGTAATGAGGTCTGTTGAAGTGAAAATGGCATCAAACGTGTGGCTGGCCATGTGGTGGGTCCTGTAATCTGCTGGGTAAGGTTGAGAGCATCCAGATGGTCAACCAGGGGTTGAGTCATGGGGTTGTTGATGATTGTCAAATGAGATGTTAAGTCACCCAGAAGGGTGAGTGCTGGATGGGTAACTAATGTGGCTGCTATCGAGTCACATATGGTGTTGTTGGCAAAGCAAAATTTCTGTAATACCCAGGGGCCTGTAGATGATTTGGAAGCTGTGGGAGATACTGGGCGAGAGAGAGAGTTTGGCTAGTAGTGATGGTTTTGTGTGGTTTGTGTAGTACGACTACTTTGCCACCTCCAGATGGTCTGTTGTTGGTGATGAGTGAGTAGTCAGATGGGAATACTTTGTGTGCGATTGGTTTGAAGTCGCACTAGAACCATGTTTCAGTGATAAATATGAGATCGGAATTTGCGGAGGTTAGGAGATCAAAGATGCTGTGTTTGTCCCTGGCGACAGAGCGGGCATTGATAAGGAGGCAGGCAAGTTTGTGTGGTGTGGTGGTGGTGGTGCTTCTCCAGGTGTTATCCGGGCTGGCTGGACTGGGTTGGCCGTGTGATTGCTGGGATGTTGTTGGTCACTGGGGAGGTCTGTGTGACTGGTCGGAATAGGGTGGTCATTGTTACTGGTGGGACGGTTTTGGTCCGAGAGTGGGATTCTAATGGTAGGAGGGGTGTGTCGGTGGTGTGTTGGGTGCAGGAAGAGGGAGCAGGTAGTCACAGGCCTTTGAGAGAGGACCGACATGGATTGGGGTTGGGAGGTTAGGGTGGCAGTGATTATCTCAGAAGTCAGAAGGGGTGTGGTGAGAGGAATGGGGGCATTGAGTGGTGGTGGGCTTGGTGGTATTCGAATTTGGCGGCCAGCGGTTGGATGCAGTGGTGTCGATGTCAGTGATTGGTGTTGGAGGGGGTAGGGTTCTTGCAAAACTAGACTATCATTATCAAATATCTTGGCTTGCGGTTCCTTTTCTCAGTCAAAAGGAGATGGTATATTAGATCAAGCATTGTAAATAGCTGGACCTGTGATGTTCCACTGTGAGAAGACATGTTTGTATGTGCAAAGCTAGAGGTGCTTTAACCCTTTAATAAGGGGTTAATGAGGGGGGAAATGCTGGCGGGTTTGGGCGGTGAATACCGCGATTTTAAAAAAAACCTATTGGCACTGGGGGGGAACCTCAATGGCACTTAAGAGGTTAAAGAGGAATGGCATTTCCCTTCTGTTTACCACAGACTGTGAGAGCTGTCAAAATGCCTAAAATGAAGATTTTACACAAGCAATACTTACATTATTCTGCCTTTGATGACAAAGTCCCCAAAGTTGTGAAATAAAATAAGTCTATGGCAAATCGGTAAATATTCAATGATGTTTTAAGTGTCAAATTAGTTATGTTACGAAGAACTACACTGCAACGATAGGCCAAAACATAAGAGACATAGGTCACTCTGAGGTCGGGTGTAGGGCACACATTTTCAAGCAGGGAGAAGTCTCAGGTGAATCCAAAGATGATTGGTATTGGCCCACATCCTCCAAGACCAGGGGGCTACAACATGTGGCACCCCAGATGTTCTGGATTACAACTTTCTGATTCCTCACCATTGACTATGTTAGCTAGGGCTGATGGGAAGTGTAGCCCAACACATCTGGAGAGCCAAAGGTTTCAGGCCCTTGTCCTAGACACTAGCAGCAATTGCAAAGACAGGCATAAAAGGAACATTTGGCCATTACAGGATACTTCAGGCATCCATTAAGCTCAGTCACTTTCTCTGATGTTGGATATACTGCTTTTGTTAGCAAAGAGAGAACACTTGTCACATTTCATTGTAACAAGGCTAAATGATATCCGGTATGGTGAAAACCCATCTCCTATAGGGTATGGACAAAGAGGATTGTTTTTACTGAGTTGATTTAAATGAGAGAGTGCTCTGGGCAACTGCTGCACCACACCTAAGGTGAAAGGAAGTATGCACATGTCAGTTGCTAGTTATGAGAAACAGTCTTTATATCTACAGTAACAGTCTGCTCTAAACAAATGTATCTAGGGGGAGTGTGGTTTGACGCGAGGTCGATGGCCGTCTGATTTCACTCCTCCCACCCACAACACCTTTTCATCTATGCCCGCAATATTATATTAACCCATTTCTACATTTTTTTCTTATCTGGTGGTTGCCTTTTCTGGAGGGAGTAATGCAATACCTGTCTCTTCGGTATTGCTGGCCCTCAAGCCTGCGTGGGGCTCGTCAACTTTGCAGCAACAGCTGTTCTTCTTGGAAGCCGACAAAGCTCACTGGAATTACGGCGGCCTCGTCAGGAAACACTGGAGGTCTCTGGAGCCAGGCTACTCACATATACGCCATCTGCTGGACAAAAAAACAATACGCACTGAAACCATACAAACTGGAATTGAAAGCATTTCTCTATCAGCAATATCTGCTTTATACTGCGGTGAGAATCTCTACTATTCTAATTTTATTTTTTTATCAGTATTGTGTGGCTGCTCATCAGATTCCTAGCCTCATACTGCTGCAAACTTGACTGAAATAATTTAAACATCATGGCTTATGGAAAAGGCGAGCAAAAGCTAGCACAAGTCCACAAGGACACCAAGTCAGCCTCATCCTCTGCCACACTAAAAGGGCTTAAAAGTGAATCTCCTCCTTCATCTAACTCAGTGGACCTCAGTATAGAACTATTACTACAGGAGATCAAGTCTTTAAAGCCCTTTATTCAAACTACCAATTCAAAATTACATCAACTCAGTGACAGAGGGTGCGCATTTGAAAATAGAATGGAGTTGTTGGAAAAAGAGTGAACATGCTGGTGGATCTCTCCCCTAGATTGTCTGCACTTGAAACTACCTTTAAAGAGCTCCAGAAGCAAAGCACAACAAAGAACTGGAAAATCGAGTTAGAAGGCATAACCTCCATATCTCAGGCCTTTCTGACGGTTGCGAACGAAAGGATGCCATCTTGTTTCTACAGAAAATGCTCTCATTCCTCCTCCAAATCCCAGCTGACATTGTCCTCACTATTTATCGGGCACACAGAATCGGGCCTCTAAAATCTGCACATGCTCAACATCCCATGCTAGGCACTCTTATTTTTTTATTACTGGAATACACACACATGCAGTTTATCATTTCCAAAGCTAAAGAAAAACGCAATCTCATCTGGCCAGGCAGCAGGATTTACATTTTGCAGTAGATCACTCAGAAAACGGCCCAGCGGCAAAAGGAATTCCTCTCATATCGTCCTTCTCTCAAGCAACTCAACATCAGATGTGGCCTTTTATATCCTTGCTCCTTCAAAGTCACACACAATGGAAAAACATTGGTCTTCAAAGATCCTGCGGACCTCAAAACATTTATAGGATCCCTCAAGGCACATAGCATGGATGCTTCTACTCCACGCATGCCCTCTATTTCTGCCACCCGACTCTCCACTCAGTAAAGCTTATCTTATTATGGTACTGTTCCTATTTTTCGGTGTGGGCATTAAATTTACATTTAGTTACTCTTGATATAGTTTACCGGCCTGGTTGTTGTGGCTTGGGCGTCCTCCAACCCACATGACTCATTTTAAAGTCCAGCCAGGGGTCACCTAGCCCTCAACTTCGCTTGGTTCATCTTTCAACACTTCTCTTTTTCCTCTACATCTCTTATTTTTCTGTCATGTCATGCAAATGTCAGGTTTGTTTGTTTCCTCACCTTCCTTATGTTTTCCCCTTATGTGTCCAGCTCACTCTTAAAAGGTACATTACACAAGCACTGACATTTATATGTTTGTTCTTTTCATTATCATTCTACGACTGGTATTTCCTTTATTCATTTACTATGTTTAACATGTATTGTTCATATTTACAAGTATCAATAGTCAATAATGGGCACGTTTAAATGCATATCCTGGAATGTGAAAAGGATTAACAACCCTATTAAGCGGTGTATGTTTCTCTCACATCTCAAAAGATTTGGCCCTACTGTTGCCTGTATAGAGGAGACCCACCTGTTCATGGTCGAATCTATGAAGCTGAAATCTCTGTGTGCCCAGGATGTTATTGCCAGCCCTGCCACAGCAAAGAAAAATGATGTTGCCATACTCATCAGTAAGAGCCTCCCCTACACGATTATTAATCAAAATTCTGATAATAATGGTTGGTGCGTGTGTGTTAAACTGCAGATTGGGGCTATTGTTATTTCTATTATGAATATTTACAGTCCCACTGTGCCAGACCCCAGTTTCTGGGACCCGGTGAAACAAAACATCTTACAATCAGACCTCACTAAGTTTGTGGTATGTGGAGACTTTAATAATGTCCTTGAGCCTTTTATGGATAGGATATCCAAATGTGTCTTCCGTAGCTCCAAGTCCCACGGTGCATTTATTCGCTGCATCTCAGAGACTGGTTTGCCTGATACCTGGAGACTCTTGCATCCCACAGACATTGACTTCACATTTCAATCACTGCCCCATGATTCCCTCTCATGCCTAGATTTTATCTGTGTCACTAAATCAATGTCACACACTGTTCTTGATTCTCGTATTGCCAACATTGTGATCTCTGATCACGCCCCGTCGTTACTACTTTTGAATTTCTTAACATTAGTAAACACTCTGGCAGATGCTGGTTCAATAATTCACTATTACGAGACGATCCGTTTATTAAACCATTTACCAGTTTTCAGCAATAGTTCTTTCTTGACAATAACAATGAAGATACCTCTACGGGTAACAACTGGGACGCATTCAAAATAGCATTGAGAGGGCATATTATTCAGTATGCTAGCAGAAAGAAATAATAATACAAAAAGGTATTGGATGAATTATTTCTGGAACCCTCCAAAACTGAAAAAATATACTACCAAAGCCCATCTCAATCTAAACTTCGTCAAGTTCTATTATTGCTTACACAAATGAATAAGAAGCTTACTGAACTTGCTTCTAATACCATTCTAAAGTTCAAATCGAAAATATACCAAACCTCAAATAAAGCAGGGAAGGCTCTTGCTTCCTATCTCAACTCCTGCAAAGAGAAAACCTTCAGCTCTGTATTAAAAACAGTGTGGGCAGTTCTGTTACTAACTCTAATGAGATTCTAGATGTCTTAAAAACCTTTTACTCTGACATTTACTCCCAAAATACCACCATTGTTCCAGATAACATGCTCTTTTTCTTCCTAAACATTAAGAGAGATTCATATCCTCAGGTAGATTTTAGCAGCCTTGACTCTGAAATATGCACCCAAGAAATCATTCAGGCAACTAAGGATCTTAAGACAGGCAAGGCACCTGGTCCTGATGGCCTCTCTCCTGAGTTCTTTCATCGCTTTTCTAGTATGCTATCCCCTAAACTCAAATCACTCTTTACCTACTTTGATAACACAATCTCCTCCTCTGGGTCATTTGCAAAAGCCACCTTGATTTTCTTCCCTAAAGCTCTGAAAGACTCTGACCTTGCTAAAAATGATAGGCCCATTTACCTAATAAACGTTGAGTGTAAGATATTTGCAAGGATACTTGCTAACATATTTGAACCCTACCTCCCCAAACTAATTAAATCAGATCAAAATGGTTATGTAAAATGGAGAAACAGCACCTCAAATGCAAGACTTTTATTGGATGCCATGCATCTTACAACAAAAGACAAAACAGATAAACATGGTTATGCCGGCATAGCGTTTGATGCTGAAAAAGCTTTCGATCGAGTGCACTGGAATTTCTTATTCCAATCTTTATGTTGGCATGGCTGTGGTGAGGGCTTTATCTCACTGGTCAAACTTCTATACTCCAACCCCAAATCCTCTATCTTCACTAACGGTCAATCTTAAAAGGGGTAAGTGACAGGGCTGCACTTTCTCTCCCATGTTATATGTTTTATATCTTGAGCCTTTATTACAATGCAGAAGAACTAATTCTCAAATTCCAGGTGTGACTTGTGGTAAACATGAATTTAAAATTGCAGCATACGCCAATGGCATTCTGATTCTCTTAAAAAAAACAAAAGATCATATACCATACCTATTGTCAGTCCTCAATGATTTCTCTTTAGCCTCTAGTTATAAATTAAATAAGGATAAATCAGAAATCTTCCCTCTTAACTCATTTTGCCTCAAACATAAAATGTATATTAAATAGTGTGGCATCTCATTTAAATATTTGCGCTTACTCTTTGCCTATCTACTAAAAATACCATCTTCATCTCTCCTTCTTAGACTCAAATAGCTTACCTTTCTCTGGTCACCCCTATATCTCTCTTGGTCCGGGCATCTTCAAACTATTAAGATGATGCTTTCACTTATCATTATCTATTACCTTCAAATGCTCTCCATCCCTATTCGCACTTCCTTCTTCTCTGCCATAAACTCTATCCTACTCAGCTTCTTATGGGGCATTAGTAAAAGTGAAAGAATTTCGGTAGGCAAACTTAGAGCCCCCTTTGAACATGGTGGCATCAAATTTCCAGACTTCAAACAATACCATAATGCATTCCTTATTAAACAATCATGCATCTGGTTTAACACCTCTGACACTGAGGACCACCCCACCTGGTTAATTCTTGAAAGGGAGTTAACCACACCCGTCAAAACCCAAGATTTGATCTATATATTAGGATCTTTATCTACTAATCTTACTAATGTGATTAAGGCGGCTGTCTCTGCCCTTAGAACCTTTCTCTTTCAACCCACTTGCTTGCAGACTCTTAAATTCTCACCTTTTCTATGGAATAACAAACATATTACGTTCAACAACAAGACACTTTTTAGAAGGTCATGGGTCAGCAAAGGTATATTAATTAATCAAATCTGTCACACTGCTGCCTGGGAATCCTTTCATGATTTGAAAAAAAGATTCTCCTTACCCTCCTCGGACTTTGGCATTTACAATAAACTAGTTAGCGCATGCCTTAATAGTTTTCCTCACTTCACTCAGAATGAGCTCATCCCCAACCCTAAAAGAATCGTGTTCATGACTTCTACTCCCAATATCAAAGTGGCTCAATTCTATAAATTATTAGGCACCAAAGATGTTCCTGCTGATAGATGGTCTATTCAGGTCCAATGGGAAATAGACTGTGGGAAAGGGTTTGATGACAAAACATGGGAATTACTCTGGTCTAATGTCAAAACTGTCTCCACAGCTGCCATAATTTCAGAAAATCTATTTTTCTTTCTTCACAGGGCCTTTTTAACCCCAATGCGCCTGTTGAAAACAAAATGTGTAACAAATGGAAACTGATGGACTTGTGGCAACATCTGCAGATCCTACAGTCATATGTTATTTTAGTGTCCCTTTGTCAGTCATTCTGGCGAGAGCTGTGGTCTCTCTTGAATGTAATTTTTAATTTTTCAATCCTTGCCTAACATTCTCAAAAATACTCCTGGGGAGCTTAGCCCTTGAAAGTAAGAACAAACCACACCTGCCTATGGTTTATATGACTTATTTATTGCAATTGCTATCAAGCTAATTACAACCAATTGGAAAGACTTAAAAAACTATCTGTTAAAGGTTGGTGGAACAATATATGTCACATTCACAGATTGGAACACTGCAAGGCAGTACGTCTCAATGCTAGATCTAAACATGATCTTAAATGGTCCCTTTTTACTCGGTATTTCTATTATCTCAATATGTCCACCAATGGTTCATGAATATAAACTGTTTTCGTAACTTCAAATTATTGATTACATGTGTACAATTATATCCTTTACCCAACTCTTACTGTTTTGAATGGCTGCCTATCCCTCTTTTCCCTCCACTCGCTGTTTGTCTTCAGTTTGTCTACCCCTTGCTTGTCTCATCATAATCTTCATATGATGATTAGATCATTAATCTTGTTGACTACCGTATGTATACCATACTGTTATTATTCTCCTATTCTAGATGGTCTCTGCTAAATGTTATCACTATATATTTTTCTCTTCATCACTTTTGGTTTATAATATACCTACTGATATATTGTTCTAATAATGTATGTCATTTGTTATTATTATTCAATAATTAATAAAAACATGTATTTACATTTTTTAACTATAAGTCAAGGTTCTTCCCTAGCAAAAACATAATGGTGAGAGAATCCCTTCTGAAAAGACACTACCACAATATTTCAGCATGTCTGACAATGATAATAATGTAATAATAATAATATTTATTTTAAATAATTACAACAAGAATATAGCCTACATCTTTATATTATGAATCAATTTAATGATACTCATTTTATTGAGTGGCAATGATAAGAAAAGGAGTGCATCACCAGGATTCCAACATGTGGCTTTCAGGTTATTCACAGCACTCTGAAGTGAGTACATTAGTCTACTAGGATATCTTACTGGCTTAGACTTTTTGCATACTGGAAATACATGATTTCTTTTAAAACACGCACTTGTTTGTGCTTTGTACACTGGCAAATGTGTTGGTGCCTAGAGCCACCAGTCAATAAACAAAGCCTTTGTTGCAATTCAGCCTTGAGCTGTTCCACTTTTTCCAAATGTCGCTTTTGGGCTTGTCCAAAACAAGAGAAACCCACACTATGTCAACAAAAAATCTGTTTTAGTGTACCTCCTACAAGTCCGAAGTAGAAAGAGCTTAGGTTTTCTTCCATAGCTCATTCAGGGATACCTTCTAAAGAGTCCCGGTGCCAGTCAGATGTTCCATGATGCAGGTCGAGTGCATACCATCAAAACAGTGGTCAAAGTGGGCGTGAGCAGTGCTCCTCTACTTTTGTTTGTTTCAGTTTTACTGTTCCTATACTTTTATTTTAAAAAGAAACCATTCTGAATTGTTTACTTTTAGAATAAAATTATAGAAAGAAATTTAAACTTGCACTTCAGTGCACTGCACTGAACATTTCCTTAAAACTAATGATGTGTTCTTTATATAGCACCTTAGCCCAAAGCAACGTACATGCATCTTGGTGCTAAAGACTGGAGGTGCAGCAGCAGAAGCAAGAAGCTTAAAATAACGTTTTCAGCGAGCAACGGAAACAAAGATGGTCAGAAGTGGCTCGAAGAGTGAGCGGAAGTTTGTTCCAGGACCTCACCGCCGCCACAGGAAAAGCGCAACCTCCTATCCATAAAAGTCTGACCTGATGGACCAACAGCAGGAAGCAGACTGGGAGTGGAGGGAGCAGGTGGGAACACACTGAGGGAACTTTTCCTGGAAATATCTTGCTCTCAGCTTGTAGAAGGCCTGGTGGACAATACTCATCGGTTTGAACTAGATTGGCTTCTCCACCGGAAGCCAATGGAGCTGTCTAAGTAACAGGGACATATGAGCCTGAGGGGAAGGTGTAGAATTGCTCTAGCAGTGGCATTCTAAAGCAGTTGAAGTCTATTTATCAGATAGCTTGATTGGCTGAAATAAAGCTAGTTGCAGTAGGCTGCATGCTAAGAACCAGTGCGGCAACTATAGGAGCATGAAATTGACCATGAATGTAGGGAAGAACCTTCCTTAAAAAGCATAGCTTGAAATGGCCAGATTTACTAGTCACCGCAACCTGCTCAGCCATCAATAAAGAGGATGATAACTTTACTCCCAGGTTTTTTACTGTGGCAGATGGGAGAAGAAACGGGCCAAGAGAGATGGGCCAAGAGTGAGAAGTCCAAAAGGAGAGAGGGCAAGTGGTACCCACTATAAGGACCTCTGTTTTATTTCCATTCAGTTTAAGTGAGATGAGGGCCATTCATGCACCTAGACATCTCCTAAACTGAAATGCTGTGTCAGCATGAGTATGGTCCAAACGAACCAACAGCTGCGTATCGTCGGCATAGGAATAATATCTAAATCCATGCAATCAAATGAGAAGGAGGAGACATCTAATATATAAGTTGAATAAAATAGGCGAGAGTGAGGATACCTGAGGGACCCCACAGGTAAGCAATACCGGTTTAGAGCAAAATGGAGAAAGAGAGACAGATTGGGAGTGATTGACCAAGAAGGACGAGAACCAGTTCAAGACATGGCCAGATATCCTAGAATTCGACAGCAGTAATTTTAGTTACAGTACCTCTCTATAATACATTGCTGAGACAAAGTGACCACCATTGAAATCGACCTGGGTTTAAACTCCCTTAGTCAATTCAGAAAGGATTGTGAAGAAGAAGGGAAGTTATCCAAAGTATATACAGGGATAAGCATGAATTAGACTCATGGTACTGAAATGGGGGTAACAACACCCATGCTGGGCTGTGCAATGAGGGCCACCAATTAAACAAGGCAGTAGTCAAGCTATGAGCAATGAACAGGATGATGATGGGCAGTTACCAAAAGCAGAATGGCATGCTGACCGACTATTGCACCAAGTGAAAAATTATGAGTCGTGAGTGTATGGATAATAAGTATGAGAAATTCTTATCGAGGCACATGGTCTTAACCAGACAATTCATTCAAAAAAGAGAGAACTGCCTGCGTGGTTTGTCAATATGTCTCCCAATGAGGGAGATAGCTGTCAGTGGATGCCCAATTGGTTGTAATTAAAAACGAGAGAAAGAAAAAAGCACACTGAAATGGAGAACTGTATACAAGTAAAGAAAGAAGTGAAAAACTAAATAAAAGTCACCTTACCAATGCTAAAGTAGTAGGCTCATGTGCAGATGCCGAAATTGCGACATACAGACGTTTCGGTATACGCAACCTTATTTATTCATTTATATATTTATATAGCACCAGTCGCTGGCAAGCATCAGGGCGCAAACATATAGACAGTTGGTACAAAACATGTAATCATGGGACAATTTGCTCAAGTATGTAGTTGGGAGTTTTGTCTGATACGCAGTGGTTTATTTGAAGAGGTGGGTCTTGAGTTTTTTCCGAAAGCTTGTGTAATTCTTTTGTAACCTGATAGGGAGGGGAATATTGTTCCACATCAAGGTGGCCTTAGTGTTGAATGGTTTGGCCAACCCATTTGCTTTCTTAACCCTGGTTATCTTAATTAGGCCTTTAGGCTCCGACCTGAGTGCGCGTCTTGGCACATACGTAACCAATTTACTTTTAAGGTAGGCTGGAGCCTTCACATATATGTATCTGTGTTTTAATGTCAAGGATTTTAATAGCATTCTGTCCTCCACAGCTAGCCAATGAAGGTTCCTTCTGTCCTCTTTGATGTGTTCCTTTCTAGTTGTGTTCTTGATGATCCTGACTGCACTGTTTTGGATTACTTGACACTTGGCAATGAGTCCTTTGTTGGCTCCTAGCATAAGAGCATTACCATAATCCAACCTTGATAGAATAGTTGCTCTAGCTATTGTGGAGCAATTGGCTTCGCTCAGGTAGGGGCGTTGTGTAAAGATGCGTGCACTGAAAGGAGAATAATAAGCAAATTCAGCAGGCAAACTCACAGTGAGTGCCAATTGTTAGGGTCACCGTGCACATCTAAAAATAAACTCTTACCAGTACTTGGCCTATGGAGGCAAATACAAATGCCATAAACCATAGCTCCCAACCTTTTTTGTCTCCAAGGCGGGTGAAAACACCCGATTTTCTTTTTGGTGGGTGAGAGGCCCATAGAAGTGAATGGGCGCCTCAGGGACTTGGCGGGTGATTCATCTGCTTTCAAGGCGGGTGACACCTGCCAAAAGCGGGTGAGTTGAGAGCTATGCATAAACTCAGCTTATTAACCTTTTGGTGCTTAGCAAAATAATGTTTCAGTTTGTCATAGCAATTTGCAAGCTGAAAAGTAAAATAAATGGGCAAATTTAGCTTAAAGGCCGGAAGTAGTGGAAGTTTATTACAATAGTTAGGTGATGAAAGTCTAAAGGAATGCATCTTACCAAGAACGACTCATCGAGCACATGAAATGTCAGCCTTTGAGTGTTCCTACTGAGTTGCCAACGCCTCCATCCTGAATATACAGGAGCCGTCAGAGGCCACGTGATAAGTATCATGAGGGCGTGTGAAAGAGAGACGCATGAAAGGGTCTGAAGACCCAGAGAACGGGGTAAATAGTGGCAGCCATATTGGAAAGGGAAATTCATGCTGCAATTGGATGAATGGTTTACTCGTGAAATGATAGAAGTAATAGTTATAGAATGGGAAGCAAGGTCACTCACAGAAACAAACAAATATTGAAGTTGAAATTGCATACATTTAGAAAACGCCAAGGTGGATATACGTGAACCATAAAAGAGAATTATTAAAATTAAAACAACTTGTTTCACGTTATGCTTGATATGTGTGCATCGTGGAGGGTGATATGATACTTATCTCGTGCTCTGATGCAAAAAAAAAGGGAGAATGACGCATCAACGTGTATAGTGACCCAGATTGCATTGATTGAAATGCGCAGCCATGTTAAAGCTAAGTCGTTTTATTGAAAGGTTGATTTCAAATTCTATGGCATGACAGGAGGCTTCATATTATGCATTTCCATCTTTACTCTGAAACCACAGCAGCAAAGAAAAAACTTTACAAACAAAAAGTTTCAACAACAGAACTAGATAAGAGTTCAATGTCCATGCATGGGGAACTCCCCAAACCATCATGGAGGACAGGTCATGACCTGCAGGGAACCAATGAGCAGGGATCCTCCTCTATATATATCCATTACTCTAACTCCAACCCCTCTTTCTTTGCTGCTGACACCACAGAGCTAAGTCACCCCTTTCAGTTGTGTCTTACATGTTAGTCAGTGTTTGCCATATTAATTGGTGTTGCATATATATGTGTGCCTTGCGGCTTTCACTTTGGAAAATTGTGTTTCCTTATTTTAAATTTATTTGCTGTGTTATTTGAACTGCCACTTACTTTGTGGCTAACAGAATTAATGGGCCAGGAGCGCCCGTGCTTCTTCCTGTAGTATGGTTCCTTTTATGGGTTTGGGGCGCCTGGCAGCACCGAGCTGTGTGTTTATTTTACTTTCTTTCTGAGATAATGCGAGTGTGATTTATTTACGGAATGTCAGCTGTGCTGGGTCTTTGAAGCCTGGGCTTCAGACCTCCCGTGCACACCCTTTGTTTATCTTGTTTATTTTTCACGTGAGGCCCATTTAGAAGCTGTTGCTTACAGGCCTGTCACGCGTGGGTTGGTGTGCCTAGTGGGCCCAGTTATGTTTTCTTTTATTTTGAGGGTCTTTGTCAGCATGGGTCTTTTAAGCCTTTGCTTTGGACCTCACACGCACAGCCAAGGCATAGCTCTCAACTCTCACGCTTTTGGCGGGTGTCACCCTCCTTGTAAACAGCTGACTCACCCGCCAAGCCTCCAGCACGCCCATTCATTTCAATGGGCGTCTCACCCGCCAAAACTAAAATCGGTTGTTTTCACCCGCCTTCGCGACCCAAATGGTTGAGAGCTATGGCCAAGGGGTAGGGCTGAGCAGCGCTTTTTTGTACTGTAGAGAGTACAGCCACCAGTGGCTCAAATGGTAAGTGCTTGGTGTTGGAATGCTGGAGACCTGAGTTCGAATCCAAGGTCTGGAACATTTTTGGCATGATTTAAATCTTTTTATGCTGAATTATGAATGTCAAATTTTTGAATTTATCCATAAGGGAATTTTCCTTTCTTATACGCTACCCTGACCCAGGGGTAGGGTTGAGCAGCGCTCAGATACCTGTGGGTTTGTAGCGCTATATATATAATTGCTGATTTATGAATGCTAAATTGTTCACTTTATACCAAATGAGATAAAAGGGCTTTTTCCCTTTAAAGTAATCCTTATGGGAAAGGTGCAGGCTTCCACATATGGGTCTCCCATTTCAATCCCCATGCGCGCCCCCCGGCAACAGCTTTGCTTACTGAAGCGCAGGTGAGGGGAGCGCCATGCACCCCTTTACATTTTAGAAATGAAATACAAAATGCTACCAAGTGTATCTTGCGTCAGAATTTCAGCACCTTTATTTTGAGTGCCGCTGCCTGCTCGGCTTCAGGTTTCACCTGAGTTTGGATGCGAGGGTTGTTCCCTGGCGTGCTGCTGACTTCCATACCCTGCTCGGGTAAGCAGCTTGTGGTGCGCTTGCTTGGCGTATTCCTTTGACACAGCAATGGTTAAGCTGTGTGTGAAGCACTGCCGCTTCTCTTTGTTCAAAGAACTATTTTGTTTGTTTTATTTGTTTTCTCACTTTATCCTTTAAAGAAAAGACAGGGGTTGGTGGAGGAGGTTGTTAAATGACCTAGAGGGGGCTTGGGCCTTCCTATCCAGCCATCATTCAGGCACAATCCTGTACTAGAATAATATTTCATGTCCCTTTACGGGGGAAAAGAAATGTCTGCTTAATTACCCCTCTCTCTCTCTTTTTCCGTTAGGTAAGTTCAGGACAACTCAGTCCGTTTTCCTTTAGGTTTCTCCTCCCCTGAAGGGGTTAAGTTTGCAGGTTAGGGGGTGTACCTACAGTTCTGGTCTGTTCCTCATATCCTGTTTTCTTAATATATATCTCCCCTAATGCATGGTCCTTGGTTTCTGTGTCAGTTAATTTGGCGGACCCTACTTGCCTTCATAAGGCGTTAAGAACCTTAGCCTTCTTCCCTCATCAGGGGGGCGGTCTTGGGAGACAGTGGCATCCTCTTGTTTTGTGAGCTAACCCTCTCGACATTGATTGCACAGTCCTCGGTATCCTACTTTGCCCTAGGGGACATAAGGGGTAGGACCCTACGAAGGAAGAGGGTATCTGTTTTTTTTAGGACATGTATAAGCCAGTTTGCTCACTGGCTAAAGAGGGATGTAACCTCTATGTTCAATATTTGATGTGCAAGTACTGGGCTACTTGATCGAGATCTGTTTGCCTGCTCGGCAACGACGGCGCCTCTGCTCTTACGGAGCGGCGTAGTTACCCCTCTTGTGAGAAGGGATGGCTCAAGGGCAATGCAGTCCTCTGAGAGGTTAAACTATACAATCCAGGTTCGGATTATAATACTAGCACTTGAAAATGTGTGGATCATGAAGGACTGGATTATAAGAGTGATTGCCTGCTCGGCTTCGATGGAAAACCTTCACGGCCACAGGATGACCTAAGCCCTTACCCGTGCAATTTCATCTCGAATTATTATTGAACAGGTGGCTTTATTAAGATCTTGCCCCTCAGGAGAAGGGAGCAGCTTCTTTGGAGGTTTTCCTGAGTCTACCTATCCGGTAGAAGATGCATCAAGAAATGCGCCCAGTTACTCCTCTGCTCGAGGGGCTTGAGCATGGTGTTTTTTGTTCCTTTGGAAGGATTGTGCCGACAGCAGTCCTGCTAGTTATAGGATATCTCCTGTAATGCCTTTGGTGTTCACTAGGTTTTTTGTAGATGATGTTCATCTCAAACCCCTGGGGGTTGCTGTGGGTTAACAAGGATCCTATTTGTGCTCTTCCTCTGTCAGTTTTTCCCTTGCCCTCATTTTAGAAGGGGCGGTGATAACAACCTCCCTCACGGTTTCTCAATTATGAATGAGATAAATATGCTCTCACTAATTGGGAGTGGACATATAGGATACTTCTAATAATAAGTATTTTACAGATGGTATGGTCGTATTAGACCTCGAGGGTTAGTGTTGAGGGGTTTCCTCCATTATTCCTCCCCTCAAGAGTTTCCGGGTCAGTTCTACTGATGGGTTCACTCTTATCTTTGTCCCTCCCTTTCGGTTTGGCCTTTCCCTTCAGCCCATGGTGTCACCAAGTTAATGAAGAAGGTGATAACTCACCGAGGTTCCAAAGATTTTGGCTTGTGTGTATATATATATATATTTGTTTCTTGGATACAGTTAGAGATGTCCCTTCCGCAATCACAGAGTTTGTTCTTGGTTTTAGGCACGTCATTATAACTCTGCATCTTATCCTTTGGGATGATAGACTGTACTTAAGTAAGGAGTTAGCAGTTTTCTCCCCTGGAAAGGGTGATTATTTCCCTTAGCTAGTTAACCTAGATGGGCAGAGGGCCAGCTCCTTCCGTGTCATTGTTCCAAGCACCACGCGAGAATCTATTGCTCTCGCATTTAGATCAGCCTCTGGAACAGTTATCTAACCCTGTTACACACAAGAGCCTTTCTCTAAGATCAATTCCAGTTAGCTCCGTGACTGGAGCAACATATTGTCAATCAGGATGTCGGTCCGATAACTCAGCAAGTGCATCACTCGCTTTAACATCTGTGCAAAGCCTGCTGATGCAGGATCCAATGGGCAGAGCCACACTCAGCCTTTCATACTTGCGAGATCGATAAATGAGCTCCACACACCGTGTGTTATAACAAGCAGGGCTCAGATGCCTGATGGTTTGTAGCGCTTTATGAAAGCTACATTATTAGCTCTCTCTTGGCCTCAATCTGGTACGGTTGGAGTTCCGATTGGGAGATCTCTTTTCCTTGTGAGAAGGTGGATGCCAGTCCACTGTCTTCGGACGGTTCCTCCGGGATTGCTCGGTTCCTTTTGGGGCCTTCTCGGGAGGGGGATGGTTCCCATCTCTATAGGATTTTACGGTGCATGTTGTCTAGTGTCATCCCTATCCACCTTTCTCTATCTCTGCACGTCACTTCTCTTATGGTTGCTCTGTTATTCATTAGAATATATTTTAATCTTTTCCTGGGGCTTCAGAAGTTCTTTGCGCAGTGCACTATCTGGGTCATCAAGGACTTTTGGAAAGCCTTTAATAAGCCTGTTTTCTTTAGATGGCGGCTATTCAGTGAATGGGTATGTGATAAGATTTTGCTTCTGTTTCTCCCTTAACGGAAATAGGTTGTTCTGGTAGAACGGTCTACGAAGGCTACTTTACATGCCAATGATTGCATTTTACTGCCATTATCGCAGCGAAACATGGTCGCTAAGGGTGAAAACGGTGGTTGGCAGTACTTGGTGTGCGGGACCTTCAGGTCCATTGGTTTTGGGGTTCCACCTTGATTAGGTGTTTCTTATCGGCTTCGATTATATCATATGGTATTACCACATCTTTGTTTTTTCAAGTAAGGATTGTCTGTGCTACAACTGTTTTCAAAGTTATCCATGTGGAGTTTCTTTCCTGTTAAAGTGCATATCCTGTTTCAGCCCTTTAGATATGGACAGTGGAATGTTCTCCCGGGGGTCAGGATTTATTGCCAGATTGGGTACCCATAGGGTTTCCTCCATTTATTATCCAGGTCTGGGTCATTTTCTAATGTATAAGTTTTTAGGTGTTTTTAAATGCTTAAGTTGGACTTAACCCCTAAATACCTCTCAGCTGCTTTCCTGTGGGAACATTATTGCAGGGTCTCTTACCCTTGGGCAAATGGATTAAGTAGATTTGCAGATAAAGGGAGTTAATTGCTCCTTGGTCCTTCAATGGAAGATGCTATAGTGTTTAAGATGCTCTCCTGGGGGAGGGAATCGTCAAAGCAGCTGTTTGGTCATGGGAATAATATTTGGAATAATAGTGGGATTTGGATTGGGATGCAAGGGCTTTGAACTTGCATAATATGAAGCCTCCTGTCATGCCATAGAATGGGAAATCCCCCTCACTAACGTGACAGGGGGTTTAGATTCTATTAAAGACAGGAGGCGAGTATTATCCCACCCACCCTCTCTTTGTATTGGCTGTTCTGCTTACACCCACCCACCCTGTTATATTTCATATTGTTTCAGATTTGGGTGAGAAGTCCTATCCAGAAGAACTTCGTCATAGATTCAGGCTGTGGGAAGGTTGAGATCTCCAGTTTCGCTGGATCCTTTCTCCGCGCTACGCAGTTCAACCGTTTCATTGGACGTCTGGTGCAAGACAGCTTCAGAAAGAGGGGTTGGAGTTAGAGTAATGGATATATATAGAGGAGGATCCCTGCTCATTGGTTCCCTGCAGGGCATGACCTGTCCTCCATGATGGTTTGGGGAGTTCCCCATGCATGGACATTGAACTCTTATCTAGTTCTGTTGTTGAAACTTTTTGTTTGTAAAGTTTTTTCTTTGCTGCTGTGGTTTCAGAGTAAAGATGGAAATGCATAATACTCGCCTCCTGTCTTTAATAGAATCTAAACCCCCTGTCATGTTAGTGAGGGGGATTTCCCAGTGTTGTCCAGTAAGCTGCCAGTCATGGCAACTATATTCCATCCTTATTATCTGAAGTGAGACTCATAATGGGTGACCAGATGAGTATAACTGCACTGAATGTATTATGGAATATGGGCTAGAGCAGAGATGTTGGCACACTGAGAGTAAGGTGACTACTGGTCCTGGTTCCCAAGAGTGAGACAAGATTGATACCCAGATGGATGATCGGTCAGGACACTAATAGGTGTAATAGTACACAAACAGTTTACCACTGCTGTGGCCACATAGTGTGTCAACAACTATGGTTAAGAAAAATCACCTCAAAAGGTTAACTGGATTAAGCTTGTCACATTACCATGTCCAGTAGGTAATGCATGTAGATGTATGAACAGTAAACCAAATTACAAGTGCATCAAATGCACAAAAAGGTTTCCAGGAAGAATCGTGCAGTACTTGCTGCAGTGTAGATACTGTTAGGAGATAAACAGCGTACCCATGTTAAAAAACAATGAATGTATGGAAAGGCTGTACAGCATGGTATGGAGGAAGGACATGTCATTACAAAAAAACACTTCACTCAGGATCTGAATTGAGTCTATATGATATAGTTCCATATTTGCATATGAGCTGTGCTTCAACATGTCATAACAATCTCCTCCTGTGGTCGGGCTCCAACTGGAACAGAAATGCGTCCTGTAAATCTGTTATTATCTTTGTTGGCCAATTGATGCTTTTCTTGCCAATGACTGGATAATGGGTATTTGTGATCCTTATTGCCCAGCATACTCAAATGTTCATGAATCCAAATGCAGAGCTCTCTGATTGTACTACGGATAAACATTAATTGACAGACACATATGATACAATATAAAACAAACTTAGTGTGACAGTTGATGGCTTGATTAATGTGATATGTACCTAATGTAGCAAAATCAATGGAATTGGAATTGGTGATGAAAGTGTGTGTGCACATGGAGCGACAACCACATTTATAGAAACCTGCAATTTTCCTGGAAGCCAACCAGTTAGAGTTTTCTTTCGGAGTATCTGGCATGAAATGTGGGCTTAACACATTTCAAAGTGCCTGCACTTTTTGATAGGAAACACGCAGGCAAGTGCCTATCACCTTTTTAGTGTCAGAATCAAACAAAAGTAAATGCTAATGCTTCTTTAAGATGCGTAGTATCTTGTAACTGTCTGCACTGAATTGGGTGTTAAATCTAAGTATTTGCTCCTCCTGGTGAGAAACCTGGGCTTTGGGTATGGGCAAGTATGACTGGAAATCTGCGTTTGAGTGAGGAAGGTGGGTATCCTTGAGAGTCAAACAAGTTCGATAAAAGCTGACATTCAAATTTTAACGTAGACATTTCAGAGCAATTGTGGCATACCCTGAAATATTCAACTTTGGGGATATTGGTTACAACAGATTTTCTATGGCAACTTGTAGCGTGCAACACTGAATTGACCTCTGTAGGTTTTTTGAATGTTTTGGTCTCTAAGTCGTGTGACGTGACAAAGATCCTGATGTTTTGGAAATCAATTTGAGTACAACTTGATGTGCAAGAGAGTGAGATACTGAAATCATTAGTGTTCAAATAGTTTACAAAATCATTGAGCTGCTCCAAATTGCCTTGCCATACCATCAAAATGTCATCAATGTACATGTACCATTTGATAATGTGAGTCTTGAAAACAGTGTTCACAAAGGCATGGGTTGTCTCGTATTTATACATGCATAGATTCACCAGAGCCGGGGCATAGGTTACACCCATGGCAATACCACCAGTTTGGAGTGTAGTAACACAATATGTTGACGGCCTTTGCTGTGCAGAACCAACGAAGACACATACAGAAAAGTCTCAGTGATGCTTTTGACACTATTAGCAGAAAAGGGGCTCAAGGTCGACAAAGACAAATTGCAATTTTGCCAGAAAGAAGTGATTAATTCGGGCCAGATAATATCTGAAGGAAGGAGAGTAACACCAGAAAGACCTGAGGCAATATACAACACACCACAGCCAACTACTGTAAAAGAGATGCAACCATTTCTGGAATTGTGCAACTATTGCCGATCATGGATCTTCGATTACACCACCTACACTCGACCCATTTTTCAAGGACTAAAAGAAGCAGGCAATAAAAAAGGGTCCCTTTATTTGGTTAGTAGAGATGATTGAATTATTCCATGAACATAAAGAGGCGATCTACACTTCCCCAGTTTTGGCTATGCCAAATTATAAAAAGGAGTTTTTCATATTTTCCTAGTCTAATAGGTATTTGAGGACAGCTGTCCTCACTCAGAAGAGCCCGATGGGGCACAAACTCCTGGCCTACTATAGTGGCTGTTTGCACCCAGTAATACAAGGACATTTCCCACGTGAACAGGATTCAACAGCAGCAGTCTTCACAACAGAGAAACTATCGACAATGACCATGGACTGGTCAATGACTCTTTATGTAGAGCATGCCCTTTTTAGGATGCTGGAAAAATCAAAATCTGCGTTTACCACACAGCACACGTCAGGCTATGAGGTGATACTTTCAAATCCCTTGATTAAAATCATGAGGTCCCGCATTGTTAATCCTGCTGATTTCATTGCAGGGCCCATGGAGAAAGGTGATTTTATACGTGAATGCTCCACATACACTGACATCTATGATAACATACCCCATGTTAATGAGGATGCGTTAGAGGAGAGAGAGATGATGTTTATTGATGGGTCATCATTGATTGATCGGAGAACAGGATTGAGACATACAGGAGCAGCAGTGATACATTGTAAGGATGGGGAGTATAAATCAGTTGCAAAAGTAAGATTGCCCTCACATTATTCTTCCCAAGTGGAAGATATAATAGCATTAATATCAGCATTAGAGATGTATGAGGACCACCCTGAAACTATTATTCTGACTCTGCATACATTACCTCCACAGTACATTCAGGACTATCTCGATAGAAAAGGAGGGATTTTAAGAGGTTTGACCACTCAGGAGTACAGCATGCCCAATTGTTATTTAAATTTATGTAACCATTATCGATCCCTTCAGCAATGGCAGTGGTACAATGTGTCACTGATACCAATGCAACAGAAATGATTGATGTGATAATTATGCAGTAGAAACAGCAGATAAATAAGTAGCATGTACACCAAACATATTGGAGATAGTAGGAATGTTTAGTAATATCACACAACAATGAATACAAATGACTGAACCCTGTAATGTCTTAACCCTGACACAAATAATGGATCTACAGGGACTTGCACTTCAGCAAGAGCAAAAACTATGGACAAAAAGCGGGTGTTCTTTATCACCCACTGATTTAATTTGGGGACAGAACATACATTACATGAAAGCCTGTTATGCCTTTTAAACTGCTTACAATTGCTCTTGAAGCAATTATATAAACCCACAAAGACAACCTAACAGTATGTATCAGCAGTTTTACAGAATAACTGGTTTTTCCCCAATTTACAGGAGCATGTGTCAGAATGTATCACTAATTGTGCAGTGTGTCAGCAATATACTGCTTGACACACCACAAAAACAGTGAAAGCTATGCTGCCTTGCCCTTCTGGGCCCTTTCGCCATCTTCATATTCATTATATTGATATGGTCATTAAATGTAACATTAATGACATAGCTGCCAAGAAGCCTACGCCCATAGGCTTAAAAAATCAAGGAAAAGGGCAATTATTCTCCGTCTCAGAACAAATCTACTCTTTACAAATGAAAAAGCATCGTTCTCACAGAACAACAGCACCACTGGGCTTAAATGTGCTTGTTCTTGGCACAACGCGCATGACTTGCAACACTTTTTATTTTTCTGCCCTATCTTGCGACTCCCAATATTGAGGGTGTGGGGAGTGAGACACGTTCAACCAGCAATTAGGCTTCTCTTATCAGTTTCAGACTTGTTCATAGCACAGTGTGTTTACTCTTACATTGAAAGTGCTCTCTTGTTGCGTAGCCAATTACTGTAAACAAAAATTTCCATATGCTTGCATGCTGTTTTTATTCTATTTTACATCATTTATACATGTACTGCTCTGGTTGTATTATGCCTTATATTGCATATTCATTGATGGAAATGACTGTTTTCCAAATAAAGAAAGATTAAAAGCAAAAAAGATAAGATGAATAATGGCCACATGCAAGTGGTGTCAAGGGAGATATTGAATGAGACTTGTTACGTTGTCTCTCTTAATCCACATGCAATGGGGGCCCCCATACTGTTTATACGGTACACTGTCTGCTCCACCTTGCATTATGCAAGACAAAAAGGTTATTTCATGGATGGTGGGCGCAGACGCAGTGGGTAGTTAAGGTTCACTCTGTTTTTGTGTACAATTTTATCAAATTGTAATCAAACCTTTGCAATGCACTATGAACTACATGGCCCACAAAGGGAGCAGGTGACTTTTAGGATACAGAGCATCAAAATAAATGTACAGATTTGAAAGGGAAAACGCTGCATTGGTGTTGGATGAGACCGCAGTTAATAGTTAATATGAGAGGTTTTCCACCAAGGGCATTCTCCCTGGCTCCTCTCTTTAAACTGATTTAAAGTATGATCTGGGGTAAGCCCTGAATTGTTGGTATGACATGCACCGGATGTAACGATTTTCGGCATTTTTCACAGAACTGTGCCTAATATACGAAGAGCATTCTTTCTTTCTCTGAAGCTACCCGTTGACTGGGTATTTGACTTTCTCCTCACTTGCGTGCATGGTGCCCATTGAGTGGCCGCACCATTTTCCTTGGTGTTGCTGCCTTGTGCTGGCCTCGGTCTCCCCCTTTCATTGGTTGTACTGGTCCAGAAGGGCCAATCGCAGCAACTGGGAAGCAGGAGCTGACCCAGTCTTCCAAGGCCCACAACAAAGTATCTGTCTGCCTCAGGTATGCGGCCATGCTGCCCCCCACCCTGCTCTGGCCCCTTGAGAGATTTGTGTGGGCCTACCCAACCCCCTCAGGCCCCCTGTGATGTTTGTGTGTGCCCCGCCACCCCTCTCTGGCCCCTGAGAAGTGTGTGTGTGTCTGTGTCCAACCCCCTCTGGCCCTCATGATGTTTGTGTTTGCCCCCACCCACCTCTGGTCCCCAGTGATGTTTGTGTGTGGCCCCTATCCCCCTTTGTCCCCTGTGATGTTTGTGTGTGCCTCCCACCCCCCTTTGTCCCCTGTGATGTTTGTGTGTGCCTCCCACTCCCCTCTGACACCCGAGATGTTTGTGTGTGCCCCCTACTCCCCTCTGGCCCCCTGAAATGTTGTGTGTGCCCCTCACCCCCCTCTAGCCCCCTGAGATGTTTGTGTGTGCCCCCTCCTCTGGCCCCCAGTGATGTTTGTGTGTTCCGCCCCAACTCCTCTGGCCCGAGATGTTTGTGTGCCTCCCACCCTCCTCTGGACCTGAGATGTTTGTGTGCCCCCCATCCCCCTCTGGCCCTCTGAGATGTTGTGTGTGCCTCCCACACCCCTCTGGCCCCCGTGATGTTTGTGTGTGCACCCCACCCCCCTCTGGCCCCCTGTGATGCTTGTGTGTGCCCCCCTCCTCTGGCCCCCTGTGATGCTAGTGTGTGCCCCTTACCCCCTCTGGCCCCACATGCTGCTTTGTGTGCCCCCCTGTGCCCTCTGGCCCCCCGTGATGCTAGTGTGTGCCCCTTAACCCCTCTGGCCCCACGTAATGCTCTGTGTCCCCCTTATGGCCCCACGTGATGTTTGTGTGTGCCTCCCCCTCCCCTCTGGCACCCGAGATGTTTGTGTGTGCCCCCCACTCCCCTCTGGCCCCCTGAAATGTGTGTGCCCCCCTCTGGCCCCCAGTGATGTTTGTGTGTGCCCCCACACCCCTCTGGCCCCCAGGATATTTGTGTGTGCCCCCGAACTCCCTATGGCCCCTGAGATGTTTGTGTGTGCTCCCCATCCCCTCTAGCCACCTGTGATGTTTGTGTGTGCCCCCCACACTCCTCTGGCCCCTAAGATGTTTGGTGAGCCCCACCACCCCCTCTGCCCCCCTGAGATGTTTGTATGTGCCCCCACTCCCATTTGGCCCCCTGAGATCTTGTGTGTGCCCCTCACACCACTCTGGCTCCCAGTGATGCTTGTGTGTGCCCCCACTCCCTTCTGGCCCCCTGAGATGTTGTGAGTGTCCCCCACCCTCCACTTGCCCCCCAAGATGTTGGTGTGTGCCCCCCACCCCCATCTGGCCCCCGGAGTTGTTGTGTGTGCTGACCACCACCCTCTGGCCTCCATGATGTGTGTGTGTACCTGCACCCCCCTCTGGCCACCTGTGATGTTTGTGTGTGCCCCCACCCCCCTCTGGCCCCCTGAGATGTTTGTGTGTGCCCCCTCCTCTGGCCCCCAGTGACGTTTGTGTGTTCTGCCCACCCTCCTCTGGCCCCGAGATGTTTGTGTGCCCCCCACCCCCTTCTGGCCCTCTGAGATGGTGTGTGTGCCCCCCATCCCCTCTGGTCCCCGTGATGTTTTTGTGTGCACCCCATACCCCTCTGGCCCCCATGATGCTTGTGTGTGCCCCCCTCCGCTGGCCCCCTGTGATGCTAGTGTGAGCCCCTTACCCCCTCTAGCCCCACATGCTGCTTTGTGTGCCCCCCTGCCCCTTCTGGCCCCCCGTGATGCTAGTTTGTGCCCCTTAACCCATCTGTCCCCACATAATGTTCTGTGTCCCCCTCTGGCCCCGCGTGATGCTTATGTGTGCCCCCCCCACTCTGTCCCCCACATGTTGCTTGCATGTGCCACCCCTCCCCCCACTCGTTTCCCCTGTGACGTTGCTGTGTGACCCCCCTCCCCCCTTTTCTTGCCTCCCCTTTTTTCATTGCTAGATCTGTCTTGATTCATGAAGGGTTCATCATCAATGCTTTTGCCAATGCTTGGATTGACTTTTTGGACACATTGACTCCTGGGCCTAAAGCCCCACAACTCACATGCCTGACCTTCCCTGTATCTCCCACTCAGGTTGGCCCTGAATCATGCTGTGCCCATTGCCATTGTGAATCCTTGCCTACATTTTGTTTTTGTTCCCTTGCAACATTATCTACCTCACTGACCTCTGCAACTGTTTTCGCTCTCGCCTCTGCTTCTCTGCTCTTTTCATTGTTTTATTCTCTGTTCTCTTCTCCTCTCCCTTCCCCCTTTTTTTGCTCACCTCCCCCCTCTTACTTTTTCCTATGCACTTACTCTATCTGAATTGTCCCTGGACCTAGTATGATAGTAACTTTGTTTGTCTCCTCTCCCCTCCACACATGTTTTCGCCCTCCTCATACAGCACTATCTGAAATGTCATCAGGCGTAGTATGATAGTCGCTTGTTTTGTTCCTCTCCCCCCTTCACCTCCCCTCTCCCTCACCTTGTGCAATTCTACAGCTCTACCAGAAATGTTGTCTGGCCTATTACGATAGTTGCCTTTCTGTTTCCCATTCCCTTTCTAGGCCGAGTATGACATGATATGATATGGCATTTATAACGCGCCTATACACAAGTGTTTCAAGGCATGACGAGGCAAGGGAGGGGAACAAAGGGAAGACAGAGACAGCGATCTTACTAGGCCAGGTGACATTGAGATTGCACAAGTGCAGGGGAGGGTGGAAGGGGAGAAGTGCAGAGAGGAAAAGGGGAGGGGTAGTGCAGTACATAAGATAACCGTACAAAATAAATCAAGATAAATAAATAAAATAAATAAGAACGGCAATAAATAAGAAGTGCAGCCAGCTTGTGGCGAGTGCCAAGGTAAGGGCAGACATTAGGTGTGAAGTGCTGGTAGGGGGATGTAGGGATACAGAGATAGTTCCTGAGTGCAAGGGTTGCCAGGGGGGCAGTGCAGGTATGCACTGGTGAGGAGGGGACCTGGGCCCAAGATCAGAGGGTAGCCAGGTAAACCAGTGCAGTTTCATTTTCAACCAGGAGATGTTAGGGAGAATTCTCATAAATGGCTAATTTTCCTTACCGAATGACTCCCTCAGCAGCTTTGCTGGATTTCTAGGGTTTATTTTCTTCACCTGGTAACAGTGTGAGCCTTTTTTCCCACTCTTGCATGTGTTTTGATTTGTGTGTTTTTACCATTTGTGTGATCTTGGGCTCTGGAGCCTCACCTACTCCAAGAGCACCATTTTTGTGTGTGTTACATAGCACCTTCAGTGCAGTAACACAGTGTTCTCTTTTAGACTTCCCTCTGACTCCATTTTTCTGGGCCTGACTACTGTCTCACAGAAACATGTAAAGTTGCCATTAACTTTATGTTGTCTCTTTAAACTACAGACCCAGTACACCTCATCTTACATGGATCATTGGAAAGGGCTCCATCCTATCCCTTTTTGTGTGTGTCTTGTGGTGCAGTTTTTAGCTCCCTGGCTGGTGGCAGTGGTAACTTCCCTAACATTTCTACCGTGGTTATCTTATATAACCATGGTATTGTTTTAGGCTATTATATTAGCCTCAAACATAAACTCGCTTGACCAAATACATTTTATTTTGGCTCCGGCTGGGTTTAGTCGCCATTTCTTTTGGTAATGTCTTTCTCATGTTCTTCTTCTCTTTTTAAACTAACTTTTCTACCACCTAACCTCCTCCGGAATCTGTGGCACGAACTTTACCGCAAACTACCCTGAACAGTGTGATCTTGAGCAAAAGACTTTTGTCCTATTGACTTTGGCCCTAAGCCTTTTCGACCTAATTCTATCACTGTAGTTCCTCTTGTTCTATTGCCCTGAGTACTTACCTGTTGGTGTGGTTCAATTTCTAGTTAACTTTGTCTTTCTCTCCCTTTTAAATTGCTGGAGTGCCATTTTGCTGTGTGAAAGTAATACTCGAAACGCATTGGGCCAGATCATATATTGAATGTTTTTTGTTAAAATTGGAATAAATAACAGTTTTTGATAAACAGATGAATTGTCAGACATCAATTTGGGTAACTCAGAAAAATGTCCTGCTATTGCAAGGAAAACGAAATCACTAAAAATGTATAATTACTTCTTGTGAAAACCAATAGGTTATGTTTAGTGCCTTAAAATTACAGACAGGCCTCGGCCTTCTGTTGATAGTGTTCAGGGACGCGGGTTTCCTTAATTAGGAAACCATTTGTCCTATATGCCATTTTCCTCCCACCTCATTTTGTGAGCTTAACTTGTCTGGGATTTAAGGGAAGTAGTGTGGTGTATTGAGAGTGTGATTTGTAGACTGCTTATCATGGTGTAATGTTATACAATTGAAGCGTGAAATAAATGTATATTCTTTTACTTGAAAACCTTGAGTCAGTAATTGCTGTCATTTGTGTAACTATTTGATACTGCTCACTTACTATTGAGATAAGTCTGGCTGCTCCGGTATTGCTACCACTTTAACTGTGTAGTACAGGCTTGTACCAAAGGTGAATTTGCACTGTCACTTGTAGTCTTAATTGTGTGTGGTGTTCCCAAAGGGTACTGCATATAATTCTGCCTAACGAGATCAGCAGGGGAACAGAGGATAGAAAGTAGAAGCAAAAGGGAAGGTCTTGAGTTGCTTCCAGAACCGGAGATTGTTCTCCTCAAGTTTCAGAGAGGCAAGGAGGCCACTTCCTATTATTGTTTGTAGAAGCGACTGGCCCTGAGGAAGTTGGAGGCGGATGAATGAAGAACTTGAGAAGGAAGATATTTAGGGAGAGACAGTTTGAGGTACTGAGGCCCCAGGAGGCTTATGGACAATGCAGAGGGTTTTGAACTTAATCCTCACCGCCACTGGGAGCCAGTGCAGAAATGTCAGTCCTGGAGAGATACGATCCCTGGACTTGAGGCCAAGGACAAGTCTTGCAGTCCTGTTTTAGATGAGTTGCTGAGGGAGGAGAGTAGAGGCAGGCTGATTTAGAAAGAGGCTGTTGCAGTTGTCCAGCCTAAAGAGAACCAGAGCTCCGGAGACAGTGAGCATCTGGGGGAAGCAGAGGAAAGGAAGAATAGTGCTGAGGAGGTGCAGCTGGTAGTGTGACTTCTTAGAGACGTTGGAGATGTGAGGAGAGAAGGAGAGTGTGGAGCTGTAGATGACCCTAAGGTTTTTAGCCTCACAGGTGTGACTAATAGCTCAGCATGACGTCACTTCTGCAGGGTACCATTATATTTTGATTCACATCACTGGCAGACAGACATTAAAGAGTGTTGGCCCATTTTGTTATAGTGGCCAAAATCAATTTCAAGACCTGTGCTAGTCGTGGAGCCTGCTGGGAGCAAGTCCTTTGATCCACGCAGTTCTGAAAGTAGTGATTTCACTGCGTGAGGATCACGTATAAGTGAACGGTGGGCAGAGCTTCGAACTTGGCGAACATGGAAGACCAAAATGAAAGTGCCCGATTGGCTTTAATTTCAGTGGATGCCCATGCCTACGCAAGTTGTCCTATAGATCTGGAGGTGGAAATCGCCTCCAAAACGGACACCCCCGTAACATCTTGGAGCCGCTAATTGAGAGTTCTCCTAACCAACTAACTCAGAACCACAGAGAGATCACATTGACTGCTCTTGAAGCACCCAGATGGCTGGAACGGTACACAGGAGTAATCCTACCCAAAACCATCTCTTCACAGGAGGGCTGCGACTAATCGGGTCTAGGGGAGGCATTGGCGTCAGGTCAGGCTGTTGCGACACGCAGAGTAGTGCACAAGGTGTAGACATTTGGCCAGTCAGCACAAGACAAACTTAAGAAAACTGGGTGCCATTTTACCGGCCTAACAGTATGGAAACCCCAGGCTTTGACCCCTGATATCATTACAGGCAAAGCAGTGTTTCTTCTATACACGTGCAACTACAACAGCTATGCCCAGCAATAAGGATTTAGGAATAAGCACCTCTCTGACTCACAACAAACTGCCCTCATTAGCTCCCCTAACCATGACAACTGCGGATACAGAGGGAGCGAGGGCAAACTTACAGGAAGGTACTGAGGGAACTATCACACTTGAGCCGAACGACACACCAGTTAGTGTTGGAAAGATGCTCTGTCGAGACTGCCCACAAGAGCGAAAGGGAAAGGTCAGATCAGGACTAGGCAGTGTGGTGGATGTAGATTATACCTCAAACGACTCCATAATGGCACTCAAAGCCCCGAATTCCAGCGACCTCGTAGCAGAAAACTGACGTAAGAGAACTGTACACTAGGAAACACTACGGACCATAGAATCCGAAACAAGCAAGAACAGAGCCGCCACACAGAGACCATCCAGTCGAACCCACTCCATAATCAAACGGGGTAGCCTGACAACTTACACGGATGACTCTGTTCTACTTACGGAGAAACTATATTGGATGAAGGTGTGCTACTAAATCTGGCAGCAACGCAAATAGAATATCGGACGTTGCCTAAACCTGTAATAGACGCAACCATGATCACAGCCTTTTCTATAACAATGGCCCCATTTATGAAGCTATTTGAAAACTTATCTGACCAGCTGAAAGACCAAACAAAATTAATTGCCATGCTCCATTCCAAGTTGGTTTTTGTCGAAGGATTTATCTCGACTCTGCAGGAAAACATGGACAAAAACTCAAAACAAGTGACTAACACATTTCAGAGCATAATAGATTGTTAAACCAGCAGAAAGTCTCGATATCTACACAGGTCATAGGTGACATTAGTCCACAGCTGTGTGCAGACGATGACCTTGAGAATACAGATTGCTTAACTACTCCCTATGGAAAGGCAGGAAACAGTGCAGTTGGCATGGCCGCAAGGCGGGACGCTCAAAGAGTCTCACCAATAACAATTGAGGAAGCCCAACAAGCTAACCCACAGGAAGGAATAAATCCTGTTGGTGAAGAAAAACAACAGGATGAGCACCTAGCAAGAGTGGCTGCCTCAAAAAACAAAGCTGCACCCACAGAGCTCAGTCTGCACAATCTAAACTGGACAAGACCTCTAAAATATCCGAAAATGACAAAAACACCAAAGACCAGGAAAGATCACCACAAAGTAAAAGAGAAGCATTAAATCAGCATTGTCAAACAAAGTGATTTCAAAAAGAAGGGGCTCGTCTAACTCCGGACAGTGGTCTAATGCGCCTATCAGGAACCTAATCGTAACCAAATCAATGTTGAGCAGGACAGAGGTCACCCAAAGGACTGAATTAACCACAGGTTCAACTTGGGAGGCCTGGAAAAAATGTATCAAACACAAACGACAAAACCCACACCACACCAAGGCAATATCCACACCATAACTCATGAGCTTCAGACCGACGTAACAAAAAGGGATACTAACACAACCCCGCAAAACATGGAAGTTGCTGATTTAGAGGAATTGATCAACATTTCCACTTATTCTGATGACATAGAAGAGATCATACCCTCCACAGGGTTGACTTATCTATGTTCAGTAATCTGCCTTCAGGAAACCTGGTTAAGAGATGCCCCAATTCTTGAAGGATTTGTTATACACTTAAACCCGGCAATAAAAGGATCCACGGGATGACCCTTGGCAGGACTTCTCACAGCAACAAATAACACTAGTGGCCTAAGGGCAATTGGCATGAAAAACGTTACTCCATTAATACAGATAGTACTTCTCAAAAGAATGGGCTCATGGGCCTCTGAAGAAAGGGTATTACAGATATGCAATTTATAGTGGAATGTCAACTCCAAGATGGTGCAGATGGTCATGGATGAGATCAATAACGCTAGGGTGAAATGGCCCAACTTGGATGTTATTGTCTGTGGTGATCTTAACCTTCATTAACAATCTAGTTTTGATAAAAATTCCTGCCCGAAATTCAGGGGACCCAGCATTGTGCGGGTTATATTGGAGGAATGAATTACTCCAGAAAAATATCAAACTAATCAATGGTTCTATAACAGGGAACATACTACCAACCCCAATGTTGAAAAAGGGCAGAGAGAAGCAGATCTTGGACTACACATTTCTCTCAGATAATGTCCGTGAAAACTTGAAAAGCATGGAGATCGTACAAACTATGTCCAGTGACCACAATATTCTGAAAATGTCTATTTTGGGATGGACTTCCACTCAACCACATTCCAGGATAGAAACTGTTGGCATAAATCCTGGCAAGAACAGACTGAGACTAACACCTACGAACATAACAACTTTAACAGCAACACTTACAGCATCTTCACCCGGCTTACAGCACCCCGCTTACCTGACTGCATACATGTAAAAGAGTTGTATAGGTATGAAAAAAACATTTACTCACTGTCACAGGTTTGATTTGAAAGTATTAAAAAGGAAAAAACAGACAAAGAGCATAAAAAGATCACACAGGAAACTACCAACAGTAGATACCTCGGACGCCCTCAAGATAGGGAAACAACATTACAAAAACTGGTTAAAAAACACAAAGTTAACTTAATCCAACAGAACGCCGAACACATGCTAAAGTTAGTTGCAACCAAAAACACAGGAGAAATGTGGAGAATAATTAACGCAATGAGTGCCCCTCAACAGTCCCTGATGGCAAATCTGATCTCCGCAAGTGCATGGACGACCCACTTCTGCGCTTTATTTTCAATCCAGAAAGCAGACTTTGAGGGGGGAGAAGAGGTGAACAATTTTCCTGTATGGACCTTTGAGACAGAAAAAGAAGATATCCTTAAACTGATAACATCATCCAGTAATTCGAGAGCAGCAGGGCCAGATGGCTTCACCAACATAATCCTTAAAAGCAACCCAGAAAAATGGGCACCTTTTATGTACAATCTGTTTGAAGTCATCAAAATCAGTTTAAAAAATCCATCTTCATTGAAAGACATTTGCAGCACTAATTCTCAAAAATCTGAATAAGTGGAATAATCATTTTAACCGATGGCAGGCTGGTTTTGTAAAGGGAATTGGCAACACATTAAATCTTTTTCTCATCAACCTCTTGAAGAACAGAAAATCTGGGGATGTCAGCAGGACCCAAGTGAAGCCATTAAGGCACGCCATACAAACACTACCATCCGAATAAGACTGAACAAATCGGGTGATTTGACGGATCCAATCACCACGGCCCTTGGTCTTCCAGCAATCTTTAATCTGTATATTTGAGACATGGGAAACGCATTAAAAACATCAGATGGTTCCTGCCCTGCTTTGCTGGCATAACGGTGAGCAGACTCCTGTACATGAACGACCTGGTGATCATGGATCGAACACTGATCGGTCTGCATTGTCAACTGGATACCCTGGTCTCCTATGTAACGGCAAATGGCCTGTGGACAAAATCAACAATTCTAACCCTAGGCTGAAAGCCGGGAAGAAGGGCAAAGTCTATGGGTTGGTTTATGGAAAGAGTGAAGATCCCAGAGATAACATCAATGACCTATCTAGCAATGTCCATCAACAATAGCTGCATCGGCTCCCACACAGAAATAAACTTCAGAAGAAAAATGAAAAAACTTGCAGCACAGGCGAAACTTATCAGACTTCATCATTGCATGTTTTCAATTATTCCAGTATTAAAATTCTACTGGGTGAAAATCCTGCCTATCTTGACATATGGTGCCAAAGCTTCTTTATCATAGTCCTGGAAGGTGTGGTTGAAGCTGGAAGGTTTGTTTTGGTGATATGTACACTCACTACCAAACTCTACACCGATTGTGATAATCAGGAAAGAGCTTGGTTTGACTTCCATGCATTCGGCTACTGTTTGGAAAACGCTGTCTTTTTATCATAGGTGCCTATTACTAAAATTGAAAGGAGGAATCACAGTACTTAGATTAACCATATTAAAAGCAAAGGCACAAACCCTTGTGGAGTGGAGTGACATGTGTAAAGCAATTTTGGCGAGCCTATGTACGACGGAAGAGTCATTACTGGAAAATCCTGACAATGTAAAGCTGAAGCTCTACGACCAGGACTGGATTGAAACACTGAAGGCAATAACCAATATAAAATTTATGGTAATAGCTATACTGACCTTAGAAGACGTGCCACAATTTTGTCTTACTTGAAAGGATTTCTATCAGACTTTCTGCACATTCAATTCCTATGACTACACTTGAATTTGTTTCCAGCAAAGGAGATACTTGAGGTTAGGAAAGATCCAAAACTCCAAGATTATGGCTGTAGACTCTGTAATCACACTTCTGAGAACCTGTAACACTTGACTAATTGATTCTGGTGTAAGAGACACCAGAATCAACATTTTGGGAACCTTTTTTCGGTGACTATCAAACCTTGACCATGAAGGATCTGTGGGACAACATGATGCAATGGACCCGGATTTCACTGACATTTGCCCCGTTGGAATTTGTGCTGATAATTTTTCAGGAAATTGATGGAAGGAAATTGAATCTGAAATGAGCAAGTATGAATTTTAATGTATTTTTTTCTTCTGTTCTCTGTAGAGCTGTATAGTTTTACTTGTTTGTACTTTGTTCCAATGATGTACTTATACTTAAGCGGAAAGGTTTCATTTGGAAACCGTACGCTAATAAAAAATAAAAAATGTTATGATTCCACTCCCCTCTCGATACATGCCTGTACACAGACAGACCATGGCAGGGCAAAAAGAAATACCATATGTTCAGGATTGAATGCCTTATTGGTCCCCTTGGCACATGGTTTAGCCCCCCCCCCCGATCCTGAGAATTATATGCTGCATTGGGTAGATTGTGATGGAGATGGGGAGTGTTTTTTAACCTGCATACCGCAGAAGTATTAAGCATGCGGAGGTAGCTTTAAGGGAATGTGCAGAGCATGGGTGCCAAAAAGATACCTATGACAGAATGATGGCTGAAGTTTTATTGGTTAATAAATTAAACAGAGGGGGGTTGTGATGATGCAGGTTGGGCAGATGCAATGGCATACACCATGCTCCAGGCCTCACAAACAAAGCGGAAATATAAAATGAGAAAACTAAGATTCCTGGAATAAAATTGTGCGGAAAAAGGAGCGCTTGCCCACAAGTGCCCATTTGTCGATTCATGGAACACATTGCACATGGCTTACCCGACACTCATGCTAAATCCGCACGGGTCCAACACGTCACTGCAACACCATGAATGCCTTGCACGAGACGCCCAGCGAAGGTGCATACCATCTAGCGCAGTCACTTAAAAACAGGGCGGAACACGTGGAATGGGAACAACAAGCATCAATGTGGGCGTCACATGGGAAGTACCACAGTAAAATACTTGCAACGCCCACACGCGTGCTAACAACACATATTCATCGAATCGAACATGGCTCTCCGGCGCACCGAATAAGACACGCTAATCCGGAAACACGTCCGCCACGCAAAAGCTGGCGTAAGCGTCACCACGCACTAAAACAATGCATAAAAAGTGCACGCAAATTCCAACGCGCGTATACAGCTAAGATTAATGTACCATTTTTCGCAGGCGTGATCGTGGGACACTGCAGGAGGAAAAGGATAGCCAGAGAAAGCATTTTCTTACCCAGGACCAGCCTTTTTGGGATGCCTGATGACCAGGTCTATGGCAGGTTGTCAGGATCCATATTGGTGGATGTCCACGAAAGCTGCTGAACCTCCATAGTCCCCCAGAAATGTAACCCTCTAAAATTAGTATAATACAGCTAAGCCGGGTACACTTCAGGGGGAAAAGGGGAAATGGGATAAAATAACAAAATGCAAGATCTCGTGCTTAGACCTCACAACCTATAAGGAAGAGAAGAAGAAAAAACATTCTCTTTTCAACTAACCTTATCTATATTGATGAAACTTCTTACATCCAAATACAATTATATTAAGAAACCATACCTGGCTTTCCTCTACTGAATGCCCAGAGGAATTATTTACTTGTTAGTTGAAGACTGAAGGGAAGACTCAGCTTATTTCTCATTGAGGTTCTCAAAGCCTGTGCTCTTGGAGCCTGTGCTCTTGGTTCAGTTAGGAGTCTAGTTTCATCTCCTAAAAAACTGTTTGCTCAGAGTCTCACAGGCTGAGAATCCTGCACAATAAGCATAGTTTGCTGTCACTCTTAAACTATCTTCATCCTTATGATTTAGATTTCCTTTACTTGACCTCGCGCTTGAGGTTAGCTGAAACGAAGGAGCAAGTAAGAGCTAAATCTTGTTCGTAGCGCAGCACATCAAACGGACAATCCATTCAAGTCATTCAGTTTCTGGTTACCACGATGCGCACATGCGTAAATCCCTATCATCCAATAACATTTGCGCAGTTAATGGAATAAGTCTACGCTATGATAAAACACATTGAGTATCTCATAAGTAAGTGATAACTCTTTATTAACGGTCAGCGGCCGCCATGTCATACGCTCGCAACTAAAATCACACAGTTACTTCAACAACAGCGTTTGTCAGACTGGGAAACAGTTGTTCCCTACTGCAATTCTCAGATTAAATGTTGTGAAATAAGCTTAGCAACTATACACAGAGTTCAATTTATTTCTTCCATCTAACTCATTATCCTTTAAACAGGTTCTGTTTTAAGTTTTTCCAACTACCCTGAAAGTTAATAATAAACTGAAGAGATCACTTATCTTAATTTTCTCATATTTGTTAAGAAATGTGTTCCTCTCCTCCTGTCTTGTCTTCTTCTTGCAACTCCAAATGGCCTAGATTTGACTTAAAAGGCCCAGACTTTAAGTAAAATAAACAGAAACTCTTGACATAGGACCTCACTGCTGGGCTACTGACAATGAAAGGCAGTTTAGAATGTTCATTGTCTGCCTTTTATTCACTCCCAGCTTATCAGAATGTTTGTTGAGAACTTTGCTGAGAACCTCCCTCTTGGCTAGGGAAGCTCTCCACACTCTGTACAACACAGTTAAGGCCAAACCAATCTTATAAGTAACTGCTCACTCCTGCTTTTCCCTGCACTCGCCATTCATCCAGGGAAGCAGAACCTGAGAAAGGTATAGGTTTCCACCTCATATCATATTAGACCTGGTCACAGAGTGGGAAGATGACCTCACATCACCCACCCTGTGCTCCCAAGAACTGAGCCCCATGGAAAAGGTGCTCAATGTACTGCATTTTTTGGCACTGGGTCATTTCAGCAGACAACTGCCATAGTCAGGGGCATTTCACAGCCACGCAGTCACGCTGCCTACACCAGGTGTTGGCAATCATGACTGCACGCCCCTCAGTCCGCAGGCACATATACATGCCCAGAACACCCGCAGAAAGGCAGGCCCTGGTCTAGGACTTTTACAGGGTGGTGCACTTCCCTAAAGTGCTTGCTGCCGTTGATGGCACCCATGTGGCCCTACGTACACCTAGGACCACAGAGCACATCTATCGCAATCGCAAGCACTGCCATTCCATCAAGTGCAGGTTGTATGTGATGTGTAAGAGGATTCAATTCAACACTACAGCTAAGTCAATGCCTAGTCTAGGATACTGAATGGAAACCCTTATTGATATATCTTTATGTCCAGTTCATGCGTTCTGGATGACTACCCCTATATAACACCCCTCTCTTGGAATCCTCCTGACCCCACTGAGCCAAGAAGTAGTTCTGTTTTGCAAGTTTAAAAGGTTTATTTGATAATTTAAACAATATATATATATATCACACTTTATAATAAATTAATAATTGAATATCACACTTAATCTGAGCAGTAATCAATAATGGATAGTCTGGCACTAGCACACTTCTTTATAATCAATGATGAGTGGTTATAGGATGGATAAGATAGCAACAATACTTTATGGTTTCAAATGGATGCAAGGTGGAATGAAAATGCAGTACAGAAAATACTCAATATGCGTTCAGCAAAACAATGTAATCACTTTTCTCTGGCAATCCCCTCTCCCCTTTATGCAATGCAAGGAAATGGAAGGAAAGCACACAGTTCTCAGAAATGCAATCAACTATAATTCAGTTCACCCCAGCAAGCTTAGACTACAGAAGTTGGAAACATAGGCCCAAAATGCTTTTATATGTGCTGGCAATGAAGTGAAACATATGCTAAAATGCTTTTAATTCCCTCTAGAGGTTCTAGGTGAGTGAAATATACTTGGGATGAGTTCAGGATCACTTTAGCAATGCTCTATAATGGTTGTCAGGTTGCAAACGAATTTTTTCAACGGAAGGCAAGCAGCAGCAGATTTTTACACGTGGAGAAATTTGCAAATCGCGGTAAAATTTGTGAGTGCGTTTTTCGCGATTGCGGCAAAATAATCGGGGGTAGGAATGCGGTTCTAGGTTCGTAGAAAGGCCACGATTCCCAGCTTTCAGAGGAAAGTTACTGCAAGTCTCTAGCAGAAACGGTCACGGAGATATGAGCGATTAAATAAAGGTTGTTTTTCAGATTTGAAATTTTAAAGTTCAAAAAGACAAGTGACAGCTAGCAACTAGAAAATGACAGGTGACAGCTTTACAAATGACAGGTGACAGTTAGGAGACTGTTCTACTTAGATTAAAATAGATTGAATTATATTATTTTAACTAAGAGATTGGTTCTGCACGGTTCTGCTAGGTACTCACACTATATTCTTGAATTAAATGGGCCTCGCCACGGATCTGGTCAGGTTTTGGACTGGACTCCGGTTCAGCTCTCTGGTTCTGCTAACAACGGTCTGGTCTGGGTCTCTGGTTCTGCTAACAGTGATCTGGGTCAGCTCTGCTCTCTCTCTGGTTCTGGAAATTTGATAGATTTGAAGTCTCTATGTCTGCTCTCTGAAGGTTGAGGGAGGTAAAGTATGGATTTTCCCGGCAGAGCTTCCAGCTGCAAATGGATTTGAAGGTCCCTATCTGTCCTGCCTGTCTGCTTTTATCAGTTTTTAAATGGGTGTGTGTGCAGCATCACTAGACCCTACCCCTCTCCACTTGCCATTGGCCCAATTCTCCCCTCTCCCATGATTGGGGAAGGAACTGTGAGTCAGAGCGATGTCATTTTATGGCTTGCAGAGAGGACACTCCCCTGTCAAATTGCACATAATCTATATTTGATAAAAAAAGACATATTTGCACAGGTACACATTTGTTTAAAATTACATGCACCCTTCACATATCACAGGAGGTATCCCCTGTTCAAACTCTGCTCTTCCTGGGGGCTTGCATTCAGAAATGGCACATATTTCACTTTTTAACTGATTTTGCAATGTCGGACATTAACCCAAATTTACACACATGTGCGTAAGGAGTATGGACATTAGTTGATGAAGTGTCAGATTTTTCACATGCACACATTTTGAGTAATATCCTCTTTTCCGCTAAAACCCCCCTGAACATACCACCGGGTCCTAACACGTCTTAAAATGTGGGCAGAAAAATCACAAGAATTATGGTGTCATTTAAATAATTTTCACAAGTCCGTACTATGAGTTATTCATCTTTTTAGAGTTATGTTCTGGCCCCAAAGGGGTGTGGTTTCCCCCCAGCACAAGGTTGAATTTCTGGTTTTTCCAGTTCTGCCAAGCCAGCTTGCTCTCACAGGCAGTGCTCCTCCCCTGTCCTTCCAGGAGGAAGCTCCATTTACGACTCCCGCCAATAAAACATTTGCCTGAGTCAGGACAGGGCTTTGTTCAGAGCTCCTGTATTCTGTGGGGGCTCCCCTTAATTCAATTATCAGAGAGATGGCATATCCTTAGTGTGGCCAGCAAAAGGCAGATAGGCCTGGGAACACAGCTGTGACTCAAGTTTCACTCCTGATGGGGGGTAGTTTCCAGGCAAAATTGGAATCTCTTTAAGCCAGTTTTTAGCTACATGTCATTTCTGTTCCCCAGTTTTCTGCATTCAAATAAAACTAAACATTTTTACATATGCAGCTAGAATGCTGATTCTAAGTTTAAAACTATGACATTTAAACAATTGAAACCTATGTGACACTCAAAAGTAGGTCACTCAGTCAATTTAAACATTTAGATTTTTAGTGTCTTTCAGTCCAAATTTACTTAAACTGCTGAAATCCACAGCTCAGCCAGTCTTGTTATAAACCTTCAAGTCACTTCAGAATATAACTTTACATTGGATCCACCTCTCAGTAAGTCTTTCTTTGGCTTGCTTTGGGTTCATTTATTCAGTTTTCTACAAAAAAGTAAAATCTGGTGTTGTTTTAAAACGCCGGCTTTTTGATAGTGGTGAGTACTGGTACTGCACCCCTTTTTGGGATTTAAGAAAATGAATTCCCAACAGTTATGGGTTTGCTTTTGGCAATCAACTTTGCCATTCCCAATGGTTTCAGACTACTGTGTGGGTAGTCCACTGGTGGTTTTAGGCAGTGTCCGTCTGTGCCCATAACATCAGCAAAAATGAGTGGCAGCCTATTCTTCATGCATTTCCCTGTGCATTTTCTGGGAACCTCTGGCCATCATGATGTTTTCCATGTCAGTACTGCACAGTTTTGAGGTAGGGCTTGGATGTATGGATAAAAACATCCCACAAGCCCCCCTCTTGCGATGGCCATTCTGTTTCACTGATGGGACTCGCAAGACCTGGGATGTCTCCTCATCTTCTTCCAATAGATGGCACAGTTCAGCATCTTTTTCTCCATCCGGTCGGATCGATCGGTTCTCCTCGCCGGTTCTGATGGGAATATTGGGCGGTACACTGGGCCCCTTGCGTCTCTGCTCCCGGTCTCCGGATCGTCCTCCTTGGCCCGTCTCCCGGTTTTCTTTCTCCTAGGACGACAAAGGAAGAGCGGCAATACCTATTCATAGACATTTTTCCACCACTGTTGAGATAATGGGGCAGCATATGGATTTCATCATAACGAAACATTACATTCTTATTTTGAAAAAAAAACAGTATAACTAAGAGACAGTTTCATGCAAATCACAATATTTTAGAGACTATATGTGGTATGTTTTATGGTTGGAACTGAGTTAGTCTGAGGCAGTACCCGCTAGGATTCCAGAGGATTCCTCCAGTTGTTGCAGAGTGTGCCTGGGATGGCAACATTTCAACTGGTTTATGTGGACCCACTTGTCTTCCCCCTCTGCCAAACCGCCTTTGGGGATGCGGATCTTGTAGGCCACAGGGGAGATCTTGTCGATGATCTCAAAGGGTCCCTTCCATGTAGGCAAAAATTTGCGCTGCTTGGCCTGGTTCCTTTGGAAGTTGTATAGATAGACCCGGTCTCCCACCTGATATTCCTTCCTGGACGTTTTCAGGTCATAATGGGTCTTCATGCTATCAGCCGATCTTTCTAGATTCCGCGGAGCGTAAGCAAAAGCATGTTGAAGGTGTTTCCTTAAATTCTCCACATACTCATGAGTTGTGGAGGCATTTATCAGTGTCTGCTCTTGGGTCCTGTAGAGCAAATGCTGAGGAAGCACCATCTTGCGCCCAGTCATCAACTCAAATGGTGACATTTCGGTTGCAGATGAAAGGGTAGATCTGATGGCCATTAGGACCAGAGGTAATCCGATATCCCAACTTGGCCCAGAACCTGCCACAAACTTTTTTAAGATACTCACAATTGTCCGGTTGTAGCATTCCACTGCTCCAGAAGAAGCTGGCCTGTAAGCAATATGTAACTTCCTTTTGACCCCCAGTATCTCCCACATCTTTGTCATTACTTCACTGGTGAAGTGGCTACCCCTGTCTGACTCAATCCTTTGAGGGAGACCGAAACGGGAAAAGATGTGGTTAATCATCAGGGCAGCTGCGGTTTCTGCCTTGCAATTTGGGGCTGGGAGAAATTCCACCCACTTGGTAAACAAGCATGTCACAGTCAACATGTACTTATTCCCCCTAGCAGAGCGAATCACGGGGCCTACAAAGTCGATTTGTAAATCTGACCATGGCAGTGTCATCCCCCTCTTTTGGAGAGGTGCACGGTGCGTGAGGGATGATGGCTGAAATTGTGCACACACAAGACACCCCTTCAAGTATTGGTCAAGGTCCTGCCCCATGTGTGGCCAGTATGCAACCTCTCTTAAGATTTCCAATGTTGTGTGAAACCCCCTATGACCAGCGGTGGCCGCATCATGGGCGTGACTTAACATCAGGCTTCGGAATGATCGTGGCCAGCTTTGGATTTCCTTACCAACAAACCGTCTTGGATCCGGAACATTTTTGGACATTTCATCAACACTCTTAGGTCCTCTTTCCCAATGTAATCGGTATCCGTCAGGGGAAAGTTCTCAGGGTCCTCAATGTGCTGGTAAAACTTACCAATAATTGGATCCCCCTTCTGAGCTGTAATGAAATCAGCATCAGGGGTCTCCTTACTCCATTGTGCAATTGAAAGGTCGTTGGGAGCATTTGTCTGGGACCTAGTGATAGCAGTGACCTGGATTTCCCCCAACAGGGACTCAATCTCAATTAGATCCCCTTGGATGGCCCCGGTTTTGGCCAGCTGATCAGCTAAGTCATTTCCAGTTTTGTCTGGTCCCTCTACTTTGGAATGACCCTTGATCTTTTTCCAATAGATGGTCATCTCATTCGAGGTGACCAGATCATCAATGTTTTGGATCAACTTCCCATGTTTCAAGGGTTTGTTGTTAGCACATAACATGCCTCTGGTTTTCCAATTAACCAGGTGCTCCACGAACCCGTTCCGTACATAATCCGAATCTGTGATTATGACCAGTTCGTGGAGTTGATGCTGGACAGCAGTGAGGATGGCCTGATGCACAGCCATCAATTCTGCCACCTGACTACTTCGGGGACCAATTTTGTATCCAGCGGAGGGTTCTGGGGACTCATTCACCCATGCATTCCCTACGCCAGCCACCAGTTCTTTCTCCCCGTTGTTGTCAACATGGTAAGAGCATCCATCCACATAGACAGTGGGCATTCCCTCACACTTGTCCTCTTCAAAGACTTTGTGTGGGGAATTAAGGTATGCCTCCAAGTTGTCCTTGATTTTTAGACTTTCGTCCTCAAGACAGTTTTCTCTGGCACAATCATGCAAGTCAGCCAGACCTTGCGCGAGGGGACTCTTCTTGTTTTGGCCATATCTGACCTCCACAGGAAAGCCTTGCATTGACAGAATCCAGGAAGTAATTCGGGAATTACTCACATTTCCGGCCCGGATTCTGTCACTTTGGAGATATTGCAGAGGCTGGTGTGGAGTCTCCACTATGATGTGTTCCCCCTGGATAAACGGGCGGTAATTCTTCAATGCCCACACCGTCGCCAGGAGTGCCTTCTCACAATCGTTGAATTTTTCCTCCACAGAGGATAAAGTTTTGCTCGCATAAGAGATTACTTTATTGACCTTGTCATGCTTTTGGTATAATACTGCCATCAAGCACGTATTAGAGAACCCCGTCTCCAGGAAGAACTCCTTGTTTCTGACAGGGTAAGCTAGGCAGGGCGCTTGTGAGAGGCTTCTTTTGAGTTGTCTTACTGCCTCGGCTTGTTCTGGACCCCATCCCCACTTGACCCACCCCTTCAAGAGATGAATCATCTCATGCCCCAAGAAATTAACACGGGTTCTACACCACTGTGCTTTCTGAAAGGAAAGTTTTGCTCCGGCGGCCCTCAACGGATCTCCGCTATGTGTTCCTCCACAGATGAACTTTTGATGAGGACATCATCTACATAAGCCAGGTTACCCCTTGCACCCAGGTCGGGCATGGCCTTGTGTAGGAAAATGTTGAATTCATTGCCGGAGTTGAGGTATCCGAAGGGAGTCCGGGTCCATGTGTACTGCTGGCCCCCAAAGGTAAAAGCCAGCTTGTATTGGTCCTCCCTACTGACAGGCACAGTCCAGTATCCATTGGTCAGGTCTATTGTAGTGAATACCTGTGACCCCTGGATCTGGCCAGCCCTTGGTCAATGTAGGGCAGAGGCCATCGGGAAGTATGGACCCGTTTGTTGAGCTCCCTGAGGTCGGCGCAGAGTCTCCACTGGCCGTTTGGCTTCAATATTCCCAGCACCGGATTATTGAAGGTGCTGTGGACTGGACGGATTATTCCCCGGGACTCAAGGTTCTTAATTATTTCAGTAAGGGACTCCATTGATGCGAGAGGCAAGCGATATTGCTTCACAAACACTGGAGTCATGCCAGGGTCCGTGGGGATTGTTGTTGTGTGGATGTCGGTGCGGCCACAGTCATATGAGTCTACCGCAAAGAGATCTTGGAAATCCAAGAAAACTTGTTTCAACGTTTGCTTTTGTTCCAGAGTCACACAGGCATCAGCTAGGTTGACTCTCTCTTCCACCATCTGCCTGAAGCCTGGAAAGACTTCTGGTTTGGCTATTTCAGTGGCCTTCTCCAGCTGGGTGGAGAAGTCCCTGGTCAGAGTGCTGATTTGGACTGGAGGCTTCAGGTGGGAAAGGCAGCCCTCATGGACCTGGAAAATCACCTCATCCCTCCTGAAGTCACAAGTCACATCTTCCTTACCATAAGGGCAAGAAGTGTACACCAGGAAGTTCCCCCCATGCCGGGTAAAAATCCTGTCTGGTGTTGTATTGTCATCACTGTCACTGTCAAAACAGTCCTTGGGGATTGGCCCTAACAGTTCATTACCTAAATCTATGGAAAAATGTCGGTCATCAACCGCCATTCCAATAATGGTGCCTGCGGCTAGAGTAATACTCTTTAAGTCGCTGTTATCCACCTCTATTGGAATGATGTCATGTTCTATGTTGACTAATGGTGTTGGGTTTACCCCCAACCCTTGCTGTTGGAGAGAAGCGTTTAGATGTATGTAAGCATCAGGGTTTTGCAAATATTGTCCTCTTTTGACTTTCACTTCCAGGGAGAATTGTCGAGTCCTTTCTGGGATGGTGACTTCCTCTTTGATCTGAATTTCAACTGCATAAGGTAGCAATTGAGCTGACCTAAACGCTTTTTCTGGATCATCAAAGCCCATGGGATTATCCGCTAATCGGGACCAAGCTTTGAAGTTTATTAGGTCCAAACTAATGGCAAAGCGATTGAGAATGTCACTGCCTAAGTAAAAGGCGGCAGGGACGTCTCGCACGACCCAACAATTGTGGACTATGCTCTTGTTGCCAATGGAGCTTTTGAGCATACACCTGCTTGGCAGGAGATGTTTGGAATTAGGTGCTTCCAGGTCCATTTCCCATTTGTCTATCAGTTTGAATGTGGGAATGGCTGGATCTTTTGGGAGTTGGCGGAACATGGCTTCGCTGATGAAGCTCTTACCGTTGTTCACACACACTCGAGCGAGAACAGAGTCCTTCCCATCATTTAACTGAACAGGGATGAACAACTGCTCTCCAATTTGCTGAATATCAGCCAGGCTCTGAGCTGATTTCACATCTTCCTGGACTATAGGAGTGGTAATATCTGATTGTGGATTTGTAAAGAATTTCAGAGTGTTTCCTTCCAGCGTGGAGTACCACTTTAGACTGGAAGGAAGGTTGATTTTCAAAAATAGAGAGGACCCTCCATCACCAGTCTGTTGTCCTACTGCTATTACTGTCACGTCTGGAATTTGGCTATTCTGGAAGTGAAATTCTACTTGGTCAGGTTTTTGTTCAACCATGTGGCAGGTGCCGTTTAAACTAACATGGTTGACACTCTGTTTTAATTTTATGGGTCGGCTAGTCTGGGTCCAGAGGACCTTGTTTACACAACCTTCTCAGGAGGTCATTCCCCAGTAAACAAGGGGTGCCCTCTGGAGTCACAACTATGACTGGGTGTTTCAACTTGTGTCGCCCAATTTTAATGTCCAAGTCTGCCGTCCCCTCGACGGGAATTTCCTTCCCGTCAAAGTTCTGCAGTTGTCCAGGAAGAGAGGTGAGAGGAATTTGGTAATTCTCTCCCCTTCCTGCATTCAATTCGTCAAAGGCCCTTCCTTCTGGACAGAAGGGTAGCTTGAGATCCAGTGTCCACCAGTGCCAAAATTGTACCCTGCCCCTGTACTTGTACCGGGGCATAGTATCTTCCCTCCTTCTCCTCAAGGGGGCACAGATAATGCACATTTTTGGACAACTGGTGGGCTAACTTTCTAGTTTTGGACATCGCTACCGAAGAGATTTGGGCAGAATTCTGTGGAGAGCCTTGGGAATCTGACAGAAAAAGTTGGCAACGGGAGATCAGAGCCATTGTGGGTTCCCCTGGCTCCGGTTCCGGGCCGCCCCCCCCCTTTTTGGAGGCAGTCACCAGGATGGGTTTGAACCAGGGGATTTTCTTGCTGTTGGTTCTGGGATGAGATGGTGGGCGAAAGTAGCTCAGTCTCCACATCTCCCCAGTCTGGATTTGCATCCCTAGGGACCCATTTTTCTTTGGGAGGAGTTCCCCCCTCTCTGAAGGAGAAGATCCTTTTCCCAGGATCCTCTGAGGATCCCTCTCGCTCAAATTGGAAGATCTGTACCTCCTCCTCAAACTGTGTCTGTTTGGGTCTTTTGTTTCTCCTACCCCCCCTCTGCTCCTTAGGAGGCAGACTATCAGGGGCAGGAGATTTTGTTTCCGGTTCCTGGTTTTCCAGGGGCTGTTTACAAGTAAGGAAGGAAGCTTCCTCCAAGGCTTTACACCCCCCTTCCCCTTGTGCCTCCTCCCTGGGAACCGGTGAGTTATCGGGGTGCTGCCCCCGTCATTGCTCTGGAGCACCAGGCCCAGAGTTTGGTGCATTCTGTGCCGGCATGCCCATCTGAGGGTTCTGCTGAGCCCTCAGTATGTGACCCAGATCCCGCGCCATGTTTTGAACCTGGCGCTCTAACTGGGAAAACCGCTCAGGCTGATATGGGGCCCTGTTTTCTCCCCTGGGCTGATCCCGGGAAGGGTAGCTATCCCTTCTTTGGTAGTACCCCTGGTTGGGAAGAATTGGATACCCCTCCGCCCTTGGCCTCCCCTCTCCCGGATTCGTTTGTCTGGGCTCAGGGAATTGGGGAAAGAAGGGTGGAGGATTTTGGGGCTGGAAATTGGGTGGATACCTGGGGAAAAGTTCTGCCCAGGATTTGGAGAATTTCTGCCCTCCTGTGGGAAGTTAGGAGGGAAGTTCCCTGGGTTAGGTGCTTGGCTGGATCCCCCCCCCTTGGGCTGGAGGAGTCCACACATAACCCAGGATGGGTCGATTTCCCTTGTAACGGGGACTTACATAGTCAGGAGAGCGAGGGACCCCATTTGTGGGGCTGCCTCCCTGGCTCCCTGTCTGTGACTGGCCCGAGGACCTTCTGGGCCTAGCATTATTAGGTGCAGGTAGGTCTTTAGCCCCCCCCATCTCCAACTCTAAAACGGGGGTGACCTTTACCTCTGCCACCTTGGCAGCAGCAGGGGTGCTGTTAGTTTTGGGGTTTTTGGGCTGGTTTTTGTTTTCCACCGGTTTCTGCACCTCGTAGATGCGGGTGGCTTGTTCAATGACCCATTCTAAAGATCTTTTCTCATGAAAATCTCTCACGAGCTGGGTCATTATGTATTTGGGCAAGGCATGGAAATAAGTATTAACAAATTCTCTGCTATCCGTGCGCACCCTTCTTGTGGTCTGTGCAAAAGCACGCTTTAACTCCTGCACAAATTCTTGTGGGGCCTGATCCTCCCCACATTGTAAATTGTAGGCTGCCTTGCGAGCCTCTTGGGGATTTCTGTGAACAGAAAAATGTTTTAATATGGCCGCCCTATAGGTGGACCACCTGGAATGTTTTTGGTCCTCCAGCCCTGCAAAGAAACTGGAGTACTCTGGGGAGAATGTCCACTTTACATATTGGATACAGCTTTGGCTGTCCTTCAAATGAAAAGTCTCCATCATTTGCTCAAACAACTCTAAGTGCTCCCAAACAGAATACTTGGCGTTCTTATGATAAGGCGTGATGACACTCCTGATTGCCTTTATTTGCTTCAATGGGTCCTTAAGCAAGGCCCTTTTTGCCTTATTGGCCCTTTTGGTCCGGGTAACCCTGGTCCATTCATCTTCTGACTCAGAGGCACTGCTCCCAGAGGTTCCCGTCTGTTCTTCCAGGTTTTCCCGGATTCTGCGAGCCTGGGAATGGCTGGCAGAATGTGGGGACCTGGTCTCCTGTGTCCTGTACCGCTCAGAGGAGTCTTCAGATCCCTCCTGGCTGCCAGGATTTGATGGGTACCCCCTCCACTGACCTAACTGGGCAGAGGTTTTCAGGATGCCCTTAATGGGCCTACTTTCCTGGGGTTCCCCATTAAATTGCACTGTGCTTGGGTGCCCAGACCCGGATGCCCGCCCCTCCATTCCTGGGTGGTACTGGCCTATGAGCCCCATGCTTCTGGCTGGATAGTAATCTGCCATCCCTGTGGCCCTGTGCTCATGTGCGCCAGGGGACATGGGGGTGGCAGAGTCCAGGGACTGAGAGGTATGAGGGCCTCTAGTACTAGGGCTCCTGAGGTTATGCTCCGGAGTTTCCCTTTCCCAGCGAACCTCATCTCTATCCGCCCCTGCTCCCTGTTGCAATGCAAGAGCCTGCATTTGTGCCTTCAGTTCCTCAGTTAAGGCCTTACTAGACTCTATCAGTCTCTCCTGCATCGCTACCTGTTGTTGGAGCCTATCATTGTGTTGACAGAGGGCCTCATTTTCCCTCTGTGCTTCCTGGTTGGTCCTGGAGAACTGGGCCAGTCTTTGCTGCAGGAGGTTTACCTCCTGAGTCCCATACCTACTGGCCTGCTCCTTTCTTGCCAGAGCCTCCTCCACCCTTCTGGTGTGCTCTACCAAGTTCTGGTTTTCTTTTTGGAGGTCACCCAGCCCCTGGAGGGCCAGGTGATTTTCTTCAATTTCCTTTTTTAAGTGGCAGACTTCCTGGCCTAAAGTGTCTCTTTCCTGACTGAGAGCCTGCATCTGTGCTGCCAGGTCGTCCCTCTGCCGTTGAAAGGCACCAGCTTTTTGGCGCTCCTGATCAAACTCTGCCTGGGTATCGAGGTCTTTCAGAATTAGTTTGTTGCTCTCCTCTTTCTCTCTGTCTAGTTGGATTTGCAGGGTGGCTACCTGCTCTGTGCATGCCCTGTTGAAATTGATCTGTTGCTCCAGCTTTTTCTGGCTCTGCAGTAGGGAGTCCAAACTGTCTTGGCGTTCCTTCTGCAAAGCCAGAAATCTGGTATCCTGGTCAGCCTTTTCCTGTTGCAGGATGTCCATATCCCTCTTTATTTTAATGATGTGCTGTCTACTCTCATTTTCTGACTCCTGGCTCCCCTGCAGCCTCTGCTCAGAAGAGACCAGGTCAGATTGGACCTTCTCTAACGCCATCTGTCGCTTATTCGCCAGATCTTGGCTTTCAGTACATTTATCCTGCATGTCTCCCATATATAGGTACAGGTATGCGGCTATCCTAACCATCTTGTCTTGTTCATCCTTAGCTTTAGGAGCCATGTATAGTTCACTCAGGGCCACATGTAGGGGACCCTGATCTCCCCATATATCTGACCCTGTTTCAGTGACCTGTTGAGTGATGGCCTGCAACCAGACCATGCGGTCCTGGTGGGTCCACTCACCTCTCACAAATAACTTATGTAAGAAGTGCTCTCTGGCTATTTTCATGTCTACTAAGGTCGTCATTCTAGAGATTGGTCTCTGTCCTGACTTACAGAAATTAATATTTTATTTTTGCAAAACAGACCTTTTTCTTAGAGCGTTCCTTTGAGGAGTGCTTTACAGCGTAACACAGCGTGGTGATCCGACCGGATATGTGTATCTGGTCAGCTGGCACACTGTATTAATCTGCACAAATGGTAGATCTAACCCAAACGTCCGGCACGAGCCCCCAATTTGTAAGAGGATTCAATTCAACACTACAGCTAAGTCAATGCCTAGTCTGGGATACTGAATGGAAACCCTTATTGATATATCTTTATGTCCAGTTCATGCTTTCTGGATGACTACCCCTATATAGCACCCCTCTCTTGGAATCCTCCTGACCCCACTGAGCCAAGAAGTAGTTCTGTTTTGCAAGTTTAAAAGGTTTATTTGATCATTTAAACAATATATATATATATCACACTTTATAATAAATTAATAATTGAATATCACACTTAATCTGAGCAGTAATCAATAATGGATAGTCTGGCACTAGCACACTTCTTTATAATCAATGATGAGTGGTTATAGGATGGATAAGATAGCAACAATACTTTATGGTTTCAAATGGATGCAAGGTGGAATGAAAATGCAGTACAGAAAATACTCAATATGCGTTCAGCAAAACAATGTAATCACTTTTCTCGGGCAATCCCCTCTCCCCTTTATGCAATGCAAGGAAATGGAAGGAAAGCACACAGTTCTCAGAAATGCAATCAACTATAATTCAGTTCACCCCAGCAAGCTTAGACTACAGAAGTTGGAAACATAGGCCCAAAATGTTTTTATATGTGCTGGCAATGAAGTGAAAAATATGCTAAAATGCTTTTAATTCCCTCTAGAGGTTCTAGGTGAGTGAAATATACTTGGGATGAGTTCAGGATCACTTTAGCAATGCTCTATAATGGTTGTCAGGTTGCAAACTAATTTTTTCAACGGAAGGCAAGCAGCAGCAGATTTTTACACGTGGAGAAATTTGCAAATCGCGGTAAAATTTGTGAGTGCGTTTTTCGCGATTGCGGCAAAAGAATCGGGGGTAGGAATGCGGTTCTAGGTTCGTAGAATGGCCACGATTCCCAGCTTTCAGAGGAAAGTTACTGCAAGTCTCTAGCAGAAACGGTCACGGAGATATGAGCGATTAAATAAAGGTTGTTTTTCAGATTTGAAATTTTAAAGTTCAAAAAGACAAGTGACAGCTAGCAACTAGAAAATGACAGGTGACAGCTTTACAAATGACAGGTGACAGTTAGGAGACAGTTCTACTTAGATTAAAATAGATTGAATTATATTATTTTAACTAAGAGATTGGTTCTGCACGGTTCTGCTAGGTACTCACACTATATTCTTGAATTAAATGGGCCTCGCCACGGATCTGGTCAGGTTTTGGACTGGACTCCGGTTCAGCTCTCTGGTTCTGCTAACAACGGTCTGGTCTGGGTCTCTGGTTCTGCTAACAGTGATCTGGGTCAGCTCTGCTCTCTCTCTGGTTCTGGAAATTTGATAGATTTGAAGTCTCTATGTCTGCTCTCTGAAGGTTGAGGGAGGTAAAGTATGGATTTTCCCGGCAGAGCTTCCAGCTGCAAATGGATTTGAAGGTCCCTATCTGTCCTGCCTGTCTGCTTTTATCAGTTTTTAAAATGAGTGTGTGTGCAGCATCACTAGACCCTACCCCTCTCCACTTGCCATTGGCCCAATTCTCCCCTCTCCCATGATTGGGGAAGGAACTGTGAGTCAGAGCGATGTCATTTTATGGCTTGCAGAGAGGACACTCCCCTGTCAAATTGCACATAATCTATATTTGATAAAAAAAGACATATTTGCACAGGTACACATTTGTTTAAAATTACATGCACCCTTCACATATCACAGGAGGTATCCCCTGTTCAAACTCTGCTCTTCCTGGGGGCTTGCATTCAGAAATGGCACATATTTCACTTTTTAACTGATTTTGCAATGTCGGACATTAACCCAAATTTACACACATGTGCGTAAGGAGTATGGACATTAGTTGATGAAGTGTCAGATTTTTCACATGCACACATTTTGAGTAATATCCTCGTTTCCGCTAAAACCCCCCTGAACATACCACCGGGTCCTAACACGTCTTAAAATGTGGGCAGAAAAATCACAAGAATTATGGTGTCATTTAAATAATTTTCACAAGTCCGTACTATGAGTTATTCATCTTTTTAGAGTTATGTTCTGGCCCCAAAGGGGTGTGGTTTCCCCCAGCACAAGGTTGAATTTCTGGTTTTTCCAGTTCTGCCAAGCCAGCTTGCTCTCACAGGCAGTGCTCCTCCCCTGTCCTTTCAGGAGGAAGCTCCATTTACGACTCCCGCCAATAAAACATTTGCCTGAGTCAGGACAGGGCTTTGTTCAGAGCTCCTGTATTCTGTGGGGGCTCCCCTTAATTCAATTATCAGAGAGATGGCATATCCTTAGTGTGGCCAGCAAAAGGCAGATAGGCCTGGGAACACAGCTGTGACTCAAGTTTCACTCCTGATGGGGGGTAGTTTCCAGGCAAAATTGGAATCTCTTTAAGCCAGTTTTTAGCTACATGTCATTTCTGTTCCCCAGTTTTCTGCATTCAAATAAAACTAAACATTTTTACATATGCAGCTAGAATGCTGATTCTAAGTTTAAAACTATGACATTTAAACAATTGAAACCTATGTGACACTCAAAAGTAGGTCACTCAGTCAATTTAAACATTTAGATTTTTAGTGTCTTTCAGTCCAAATTTACTTAAACTGCTGAAATCCACAGCTCAGCCAGTCTTGTTATAAACCTTCAAGTCACTTCAGAATATAACTTTACATTGGATCCACCTCTCAGTAAGTCTTTCTTTGGCTTGCTTTGGGTTCATTTATTCAGTTTTCTACAAAAAAGTAAAATCTGGTGTTGTTTTAAAACGCCGGCTTTTTGATAGTGGTGAGTACTGGTACTGCACCCCTTTTTGGGATTTAAGAAAATGAATTCCCAACAGTTATGGGTTTGCTTTTGGCAATCAACATTGCCATTCCCAATGGTTTCAGACTACTGTGTGGGTAGTCCACTGGTGGTTTTAGGCAGTGTCCTTCTGTGCCCATAACATCAGCAAAAATGAGTGGCAGCCTATTCTTCATGCATTTCCCTGTGCATTTTCTGGGAAGCTCTGGCCATCATGATGTTTTCCATGTCAGTACTGCACAGTTTTGAGGTAGGGCTTGGATGTATGGATAAAAACATCCCACAGATGCCAAGGGAATCATTACATCTGTATATGCGACCTATCCAGGGTCCACCCATGATAGGTTCATATTCAGAATGTCACCCCAACACCGGGCCCTGGAAGCTGGAAGGCATGGCAACACATATATCATTGGAGTACAAATGGCCCTACAAATTCATGCATGTCTCACACAGACAAAACCACACCACTGACAACCCATCTCACCTCCACAGGGGATAGTGCCTACCCTCTGAGCACCTACATTATGACGCCAATACAGAACCCCCACTGCACCACCCCATATAAGATACAATGCAGACCATATTGCAACTAGGGCCATAGTGCAGCGTACATTCGGAGTGCTAAAGTCACGCTTCCACTCCCTTGACCATTCTGGTGGTGAGCTACTATATGCACCACCAATAGTGTGCAGGATCATTGTGGCAGCATGTGTCCTGCACAACGTTGCAACACAGCGTGGCGTACTGGTGGACATGGTGGTGCCCCTACATCCCCAACCACATGCATGGTGGCTATGCATGGGAGGTGAAAGGGCATGTGTTGAGGCTGCCCGTAGCACAATATTTCACCTAAAATTCAACCCCTGCGGAGTACACTCAGCCCTGGCACATTTCAGATGACAATCGATGATGACAAAGGGACAATCATCTGTCCCAACCTTAACACCCGGAGAATGTGTCCTTGGAAGTGCTACATTGTGTGCATCCCTTAGTACTAAACGTATCTCAATCAGGTGTGCACAAAAGGAACACATGCAAGATGGAGTATGCCACTAACACCATGCCAAAGTACACATCTAAATGTTGGTGTGTCACCTAAACCCTCCCACACTTCAAGTCACCTGGTTAACACACCATGCCATGGCATTCAATGTCCAAACTGAGAAATACATGTCCAACACATAACACCACTGTCACAAAGCGCTCAACAATCAACGGAACAAGTTCAGAATTAACTCACTCTCACTCATCAATCTAATAATGTACACAGGAACATCATTTGGCCAGTACAACATACCAGAAACACAGGACCCAAGAGTTAATCCGTCTGACCATGACCATACATAATTACACATGTGCCTCAATGTGTCATGACTTGCACATGGCACCCTTGTATATTCATGTGGCACTGCTAACCAAAGGGGGCAGGGAAGTGCATACAGCAGGAAGGCTAACAATAATGGAGATAGTCAAGCCAATACAAGAAGATGGAACATGAACAAAGAATGGATCTCAATGTACCAACAAAAAGGGATGCTAACCATGCATGGACAAAGAATCATGAATCCCACTAGAGGTGTATACACAGGTCAGACTTGAGACTGCCCACAGATAGAATGGAAGCCCAATGCCACTGTGTAAGTTATTTTTACATGCTGCACTCCTTGCAAGCCCATGGAAAGTGGAAGCAGGAGTGGCATATGTGTCTGGACACTAAGGCACAAACAAGGAGAGTCCCAACACGAGACAAGCCTGCATGGGTCCAGCTGGAATCTACAGTGGATGCCTTCTGCTACCACACAAAGCAACACACTGTCACATAAATGCACAATAGAAAAGAAAACTAGTAAAAAAAATAAAAAATGCCCATGAGGGACGGGGCAGGGCACCTATGAGGGAGGAGGTGCAGGGTGCACGTCAACACCCACATGTGTGGATGTTAAAAAAAACCTCCATGAGTTTATGGGCTGCACGGCTAGCATGGATCGGGAGACCTGTCGCTGCTGTCACCACCCTCTGGTGTTGCATCAGAATGTGGTAGTGGAAAGGGAGGATCACCACGTATAGCCCTGGTCTGGTCATCCATGGCAGTGGTCATGCAGGACTGAGATGCTTGCATCTGCAACATGATGGCCCTGAGGCCTCCATGCAACACCCCATGGGATGCACACAGTTCCTCCATGATGGTATGAGTCATTAGTTGCATCTGCTGCTCAGACTGTCTAGTGCTGGATACCTCGAGTGCAGCCAGTGTAGTCCTGAGGGACCTTTACTCTAACCTCAGGGCTTCCCGGTGGGCTCTACCCTCTGCAGCCATGGATGTGCACAGAGCCCTCAGTTCAGCGTGTCGGCTCATGTTGCTGACCACCATGTTCAGCCTGTGTGAGCGGCATGTGGACCGCAATGCCTGCTGTTGGTGCTTCACCTGTCTTGCTGGGGGTATCATGGATTTGGCCACCCTATCCATGCCCTGAGCCAGCATCTCATATGAAATACCATGGACTGCGACCACACAGTATCACCAGCTAACACACAGCCACCGCGTTGTCTGACCCCACGCCTGTCTGGGCCAAGGGTACCCGGCCCTTGATGTAATGGCACCGACTGTGGCTGCAGGACTGCATCCCTCCCTTGATCAGCTGCCCCAGGACCAGGAGTCAAAACTGTGGAGTGTGACCCTGCAGCCGTAACCAACACAGACGGACGTACCAGCACCGACTGGCCCTGTGAGGGGTCATCCCCCTCCAGACATTTGGGATGCAACAGAACCCAGAGTAGATACACTCACCTGCGACAGCACAGAGGTATCCATATCTGTTTCACCACCAGAGCCAAAGGCTTCCTCGGAGGATGACTCAGACTGAGTCAGGGCCAGGATAGGAGGAGAGTGAGGACAGGATGTCCTGCGTTTTAGAAATGAAGTGAGAAGCCAGGGCTGTGCAGAGGGCCTGGGAGGGGACAGGAGAAGTAGAGACTGCAGCAGGGTTGGCCAGCTCCTTGCAGATTTTAAAGAGTTCGGCCGAATTGTTAGATGCCGCAGAGAGGTGGGCTTGGATGAGGGCTCTCTTCTTGGAGAGAACGGAGAGCCGGTATTGCCTTTGGGGCAGGCGACAGGCCAGTTTGTCAGAGGATGAACATGAAGCACGCCATTTCCTCTCTGCCACCCTGCACTTGCGTTTAAGGGTGACGAGATCTGAGTCATACCAGGAGTTACATTTGGCTTTGGGCTTCAGGCGGATTCTCATGACAGGGGCAAGGATATCAAGAGTATCAGATATGGCAGAGTGGAGAGTGGAGAGGGCTGTGTCAGGGTGGGAGTCAGCCGAAGGTAGAGGAGGGGGCGAGAAGGCGGCAGCGAAAGCCTCAACTGACACGCGCTTCATGGGTCGGCTGACCGAGAAGGTAGGTGGCAGTGAAGATTGTGGCTTTGCCTGTGGGGTAGGGAGGGTGAGGTGGGAGGATATGAGAAAGTGATAACTCCAAGAGAGAGGAGTGGAGAGAGGGACAGAGAGGGGAAGGTCAGAGGAGATCAGAGCATCAAGAGTGTGCCCTGCAGAATAAGTTGGCCCAGACGGGAGGATGGAGAGTGAGAGAGAGCAGAGGTCGCGAAAGAGTCCAGAGGGGGGACAGGAGGCATCCAGATGGATGTTGAAGTCTCCAAGAAGGAGGAATTGAGTGGTTGAGGACAGGTGTGAGGAGGAGAGGTCCACCCACTCAGAGAGGAAGGAGGAGATTTGACCAGGTGGCCGATAGATAGTAGCCACGGTAAGGGAATGGCTAGGAGAGAGAGAGAGTCGGCAGACAAGACATTCAAAAGAGGAGTAGATCTGCGTGGGAGTAACAGTGGCAGGAATCCACTCAGGGAAGATAAGGGCCACACCCCCCCCAACACGGTTGGGCCTGGATGGAATGGAAACTTAATACGTTCAATCTTGTACACTATGATTGCTTCATTGAGTCCCTGGAATTAGGAGCCAGATACCCCTCGACTCAGGGACTAGGTTTGAAAGGGATACAACATCTACACATCTAGGATGCACAGCTGGCACAGATTAAATCAATCATGAGACATACTTTACGAGATATAAAGTGTCAAACTATCTCGACTAATCAAAAACTTAAAGCAGTTAAAGTAGTCAAACAAAAATACAACCTATACTGTAGACAACTGCGTGCATCATTACTCCAGCGTAATGCTGAACTAGTTCTACAATCATTATCTAAAAAGAACTGTGACCTCTTTTGGATGGTAATAAACGGTATTGACGTTTCACCATGTACTTCGCAGATTAATGCTGTCACAGAAGCAATATGGACATAGTATTTCTCGACCGTATATGCTGTGGGCTCTGTCAAACCATTTGCTGTACCATTTGAGCAATGTGCATTGTCTGCGGACTTTGGAGCCTCTATCATCATTAAGGAAGACGTTCATAACTTGATCCTTAAAAGTAAAGTGTCAAGATCAGCTGGACCCGATGGGTTATCTAACGTTATTCTTAAATCGGAATCCATTCACTGGGCAAATGTTTTGACTATCCTCTTCTGAAGCATAATGGGCCTCATTACGACCCTAATGCTCACGAATGAAGGGGGCCGGTACGGGACTGGCCCCCTTCATTCCGTTAGCACCAATTACGAGGTTCCTTTTGCGGGACCCGGAACAGACGTCTGGTAAAACCAGACGTCTTTTTCGGGTCCCGCGAGGGGAAGATGGAGGTAACAACGGGACACTTGTAATGTGCCCGTTGTTACCTCCCTCCCCATTCCCATTGAGCCCTATGGGGGGTCAAATGAGAATGGGGAATGGTTCCTGCAAGGAGCAATTAATGGGTCCTCCTATGTCGGAATGACCCGGTAAGTCCCCATTGCAGGAACCCGGTAATGGAGCCCGGTTTGGGGGCAGCTATGGTGCTAATAGCACCATGGCTACCTCCAAACTCGTAATGAGGCCCAATATCTTCTAAGAAATTCCCTATCTCCTGGCAAACAGCACAGATCGTACATATCTTTAAAAAGGGTCAAAGATGCAAACCCTCTAATTACTGCCCAATCTCACTTTTAGAGACTGATAGCAAGATCTTTTCAGCAATACTCCTTCAACACCTGGAGAGTTAGGCTGCGTCATCTCCCGGATTATCTAAATATCAAACTGGGTTTCGAAAGGGGTATTCTACATCGCTCAATGGTTTTATCCCTAGACATATCCAACAGTCTACTTGGGATACTCCAGATTCTTGCACTTATGTTGCATAAATTGACTTATCTGCAGCATTTGATTGTGTGGATCGCAAAAGGTTATGTTTTAAGCTCAAAAGTTGGGGAACTCCAAACACCCGTTTGGACCTTATCATAGGCCTTCATGCCAATTTTTCAGTTAATATTCAAGTAAATAAAGAGGGAGATATGTCACATAAAATTTCCACTGAGTCAGGACTTTTTCAGGGGTGTACTCTTGTGGCATGTCTTTTTAATCTTTATATGTCTGATGCAAACGAATACTTAACACCTGTCACACTAATAGCTCCTAAAATGGGCTCACAGCAGATGTCCTGGGATTTAATAAATCTCGTGTTGGTTGAGACGTTTGTTAAAGGCATTTTCGAAATTCACCTTTGATAACGGTCTCAAGATCAATGCCAAAAAAAAATGTATTTTAGCAGTATCAAGAAGCCAGAAAAAGTGACTGCAAACAGGGTTATGGGACGAAACATGTATAGTTCCTTCTTCTCACATGAAATACCTGGGATATATGATAACGACAACTTCCGGTACTGTACATGTGAAGACAGCGCTATATCAGAGGTGACAATGCTAATTTCTCAAGCATTAGCAATACATAAAAAATACAGCTCCTATTGAATATCACCAGACCTACACTTTTATTTGGGCAAGGCCGTCCCCAAACGGATATTTGGCCAGGAACTGTTATATAACTCTAATTTGAAATGCGGGAAGGAAAACTATGGAATGCAGTGTTTGGAGTGCCCAACTTTGTGCAGCTTGCGGCTATCAGATTCAAATTAGGTCTATCTTCTATTGCTGTTAGGGGCGAATGGAATCTGCTCTCATTATTTCGGAAAATAGACATGTCCTCCGGCGAATCTCTGTATTTGCAGTTGACCGAGATCCACTTGTACCTGCTCCCCATCTGCAAAGGAAAAGAGGCTGGAGGTCCCCTTAAGTAGAGAAAAAGAGCAGCGACCCGAAGGGGTGCATGCAAATAACTTGTAATATGAAAAATCCAAACATTGTAATGTCAATTGGGACTCATTGTGCACAAATTATTAGCCAAATTAACACAAATATTGAAACCTTAATTCTAAATCCAGACAAAGTAAAAGATAAACGATTAGACTTTGATTAGATTGTAAATTTGGAAAAATTCAATAGTTATCCCTCAATTACACATTTAAGTCATGAATATAAAAATCGAGGTGAGATTGCTGCATATTTTGCCAGGTTTCCTGACAAACATCATAGATGCATTATGCAATTATGGTGGAATCTGCTGTGCACGAAAGAAATTCTTGCACAACGCCCCCTAATTGAATCTAAAGAGTTGATTTGCCGATGTTGCCTTCAGGAAGGCCCTGTTGAGTAAACAAGACACCTAATATGCTTTTGTAAGGAACTGAACACAAAACAGGAATGTTACTTGACAAAATGTTACCCTAATCATCAATGGGCTAATGAACAACAAATAAGGCATCGAAGTCTGAGTGGATGTAACACATCTGAAACCCAGCCATAGCTTCCTTTTTTAAATCTTTGAATTTGAGGGTTATGTTAAGCCGAATACTGAGCTTGACATGGTAGCACTGTAGTATGAAATAATGACTTTTGTGCTTTTTACAAATTACACATTTTATTTTTGATGTCTAAGTAATCAATTTTTTTTACATATGTTTTAGTGACTTTAATTTTCTTTTCTACTGAGTAATTTAACGTGTTTTATATTTGCTCAAGTCAATTTCTCTTAACCCTGTTATTGTTCATCGATTTTTCTTGTTTTAACATTTATTGATATATTGGTTTCTATTACTTTTTATTGTATAGTGGACATTTTGTAAAGGTTATTTAACCATAAACAATAATTATTAACCGCAACATCCTTTCTTTGTCCTTCCCTCTTTCCTCCTTGTAATTGGTTATTTATAACAATCTTAATACCGAGAGGTTTCTAAGCGCGGACCTGTGGTTCGAACCTGCATTGCTCTGCGTCGTCTTGCTTCCAAGACGAACGTGTTGCCCCTGAGCTATCCTCCTGAGACAACATTGGTGCTACCTTGGTACCTGTAGTTCAATAATTGGTATCAGGTAATATTATTCCCACCAATAATATCACCATATATATGCTTCTGGGGTAAAGCCATATGCAATATTATTAGTGGGGATAATTTATAGGGTTATTGGGACCAGGGGTTGCGGGGTGTCCCCCGCTCCATTAAAAATACTATAGGGCTTGCAGGGGGTGTCCCCCACAGGTTCCATGGCTTAATATTGCCGCAAAAATATGGAGATATTTTTGTATGGCGTTATTTATGCGGGGATATTAACACATGGAACCCTATAATCTGGGTCAATCTGTATTTTTATGCGAGGGCTTGTGAAATAAACATTCAATCAATGGGTAGAGGGTGACCTAGAAACCTTGGCCTAGCTCTATGAGGGCGCCACCCTGCTAACATTCACGCAATGCAAAGAAAGTTTTAAAGTGGGTGAACAGGAGAGGTTCCACTATGCCCAAGTAAGATATTGAGCCACACATCCAAAGGTTAAAGAGTGCGGCACTAGAGTGGACACAGCCCTGGAGCTGATATATGCAAAGGGGCTTCAATCGGGCAGAATGTCCACGCTATATACATTGCTAGAAAGAGAATATGATCAGACAGTGCTATTGTATAAAACTAAGTAGGCAGCAGAATTAGGCCAACCCATAGATGAGATTACACGGAAGGGGATATGGGCGTACAACCACACATCATCGTGATGCATGACTAAGAAGGAAGGTGCATTGAAACTGTGCTACCGCTGGTATCTCACCCCATAATGTTGCACAAAATTGACCACATCATTTTGTCAGATTGCTGAGAGGGTGCAGGGAAGAAGGGAATTTCTTTCACATGTGTTGGGGTGCCCAAGGAATCAAAGGTTTTGGGAGGAGGTCATAGAAGGGGTCAAGTCTATGATAGGCATAACTTTGCCAATAGACCCAATGGTCAATCATCTGGGTGCCCCAGCAGAAGAACACTACTCAAGAGGTGGCAGTGCTGTGAGACTTCTCACACAATTATTGTTGGCAGCACAAATCACTCTTGCCAAACAATCGAAGTCAGCAGCGGGGCGAAGTTGTGGTACAAGACTTGGGACATTCTATTGGCAGAAAAGATCACAACACTAGCAGTTGACCAATACCCATGACATTTTAAAACATGGGCCCCATGATCAACTTTAGCAAAAACTATCCACTTTTAGCCAATAAGCCCAATTGGATGCATATGTTTAGCTTAACCTGGGGCAAGGCCAAACGGAGGCGGAAATAAGGGGTGAGGCCTGAGGATGGTGGGGCCAGGAGAAGTTGGATTTTATTGATGAGTTATAGATCTGCAAAGGGGAATGTAATTGCTCTGTGACTGGAGAGATGTACAAATTCAGACTGTGCCCCCACTCTGATGCGACAGGAGAAATGTAACATTTGACTCTGTGAATCACTCTGTTTAATCATTCAAACGTCTATGGTAACTGGTATGTCACACCTGTATTACGCTCTGATAGTAGACACACAAAATGCAGCACACATTCTACTTCAGGCTCAGGGTGGGTACATCGTCAGAATTGTTGTTCATTATCACCTTGGTCGCCACCATACATCTCGACCACAATATAAGGTAATCTTCAGAGCGTGTGCTTGCAGTATCAATGCAACCCAGAGTAGTTCTCACCCACCAAAAAACTTCCCAGAAGGCCCTGTCCAATTGGACACAGCATAGCTTCCTCTAACTCAACTATGATTTTCTGAAGACTTTGAGGTTCCTGTTGTGGGCTTGTAAAACCAAAAATATCTTGCCATATTGGATTGGGATACGGTGCCCATTCGTTTTAATGAATGTCAATCGCACTATATGAGCTGCTGAGAGAGCTCTCCTGTGATCAGGGACAATATTGTAAGCATCAAAAAACACTCTCTAACTGCACACTAGCTGTGGGGCAGCTTAGATATCAATGACTACACAACCACTGTTGGGCACACATGCTGCTTGGGAAACCAATATAGCAATGGGTCATCATCATGGTCAAGCTGGCAGGTATTGCTGAAATTAAATACGCATCCACCATCTGTTTGGCTATAGGCCCCACCACTACCCGTTGCTCTCTCAGGGTCAGATGTAAGTCTAGAAACTACCCTAACAAAGTATAGAAGGTATATTATGTTGGCCGAAAACCAATTGCATCAAATGCCCTACATCGTCAACAGAGAATCGTCAGTATAACCATAACCATAGGGCATCCATTTTTTGCTGTAACATCTGCCATTTGCTTTATCTTACCTTCTGTTCAACGCTTTGCAAAATTTATTTTATTCTGAAAGCTCATGCACAGAGCGAGGCCACAGTCTACATGTTGAGAGACCGGCCCAGACAGAAATGCCAAACAGTACGAAATACATTGTTTTCCTCCCTCACAAGTCCTTGAAGGTGAGCAGAGAAGCATTTAATCAGCGCCACAGGTGCCGGCTGGTCTCCCTTAAACTGTAGAAACAGGTTGTTAAACATGAATTATACTTTGCTAGCGGCCCCCCTTCGGGGCTCTCCTTAGATCAGGCTGAACCCTAGTTCACGAATAGTAGCCAGTAGATAACACGCTTTGGAATGTGTCTCTCCTACGAAAACAGTATGCTTGCTGAACAAGTGCCTTATGTTCTTCATAACAAAGAACTATGTCTGCTTAGTGCAAATTGCAACTGTTGCTAAAATGAGTAATATAGATTAAGTAAGAGACGTGTCATAATGTGTCATATTTGTCATAATTGTCAATTACCGAACCCCAGCTTAAGAAGATACATTATGGGCAGTTTTGATGTGTCACAAAGAGATTGTATGATTGTCTTTTTATATATATGATACTGTTGTAGAATGTTCGCTCTCTTGCATCTCACGAGGTCTGGGTGACACATGTTGCGAGACGTTAGACCCAGTCAGCCGACTGAGAATATATTTGCTTTGCAATAAACCCTAGTACTTGGAAATTGAACCTTGTATCTGTCGTATCACTAGTGTATGGTGAATATGCCTTGTTTCCATATGCAAAGGGTCTTCTGGGCCTAGCACAGACAGGTTGAAAAATGTGGAATCTGGAAGTGAGCCCCAATGAGGTGTAATTGTTATAGCTGCAGTTGAGGAGGAACTACCAGATGAAGGCAGACTTTTCCAGCTATTAGGGATGCTCAGTTGTTGCCTGTCACTTAAGCCTCTGCTCTGCAAGCAATGGGTCTTGAAAATGTCCCTCTACTGTGTGTCATTTTATTGTCCACAGTCTGGAATGCAGTCACTTTAATCTTAAGGTGGGGTCAACAAGTGACAACAACAAATGTTCAATGTGTTGTTCATGCATTTGATTTGTGGGTCCTTCTAAAGGATTGCCAACTGTTCTCTCACCGGCTGCATAATGGCTTACTCACCTATGGCATCCTGTTCTGTTCCTCTTCTGAACAATTGTGTATGGAACTAGTAGATCACTTTGGCTCGCATACTCTGAGACTTCTAGGAAGGGCTGTAATAATCATTGGAAATTGTGCATGAGCTTCTTAGAGCATTACATTTTTAGCTTGGATTTCTTCTAAGTAGTATACTATTAGACCATTTGGCAAGTTCTGTGACCTATCCCAAGAAAAAGTAAAGAGAAGAGGTTTCCTATTACACAAGACATCAATTCAATGATCCTTGGGGAAGTGGACATTTTGATGCTGGAAATGCATCGGAGGGACAGGGCCTCGGTATCCTTGTCCTTTACTGCTTTTGAGTTCACGTGGGAATCCTGGTGGTGCAGCTCTCTTTCTTTTGGTTTGGTGAACGGACCCGTGGGATACCCTTATGGCACCCATGGGTGGTGGTACAACCCTGTGCCCCTAGTGTATGTTTTTGGACACCTGTGGGTGGCCCACAGAGCAGGGTATGGGCTGGTGGCAGCTCCATGCTGAACTTGACAGGTGCGCGGAGGCCCTGCCATGGGGATCAGTTGATTCCTGATGGAAAACAAGATGGCCCCGGTGGCCTCTTGCTTTCTATTACCCATTATCTTGTTTTCCCAAAGTCCTGGGAAGCCCTGACTCTGTCCCTTCCCCCTGACTGGCTGTTGGGTGGAAATGCCATATGGTGTTGTTGTGAAGGCCTGGCCAGACTGGCTGGAGCCTTCCCAGTGATGTATGTTGTGGGTACCTCCTGTGGATGGGACCCGGTTGAATAGAGTGTGTGACGAATATGCATTCTGTGTTGTGGATGTCTAGTATCTGGTGGTTGACACAATGACTGAGACAGCCCTGCCCGAAACCGGTATGAATGCAGCTTGGAGTGTTGAATGGCTCAGTACTTGTCCCAATACACATAACTTGTTGTGAGTGTCTGGAGAGAAGTGAATGGCCTGAATACCTCGTGTGCCTGATTGGCTGCCTGCCTGCATGAATGCCCGTAGTCGTGATTGGATGCTTGAGTGTGACCCAGCGGAATGAATGGGAGATCAACAGTATATCTGGGGACCTCTCACTGCTAGGAATCGTGTTCAGAAGCTGAAGTCCACTACGACGAGTAACTGGAGTAACTGACGCTTGACCTTGAAGCCCTGCTGGACGAGAAGAATTGCTGTTGCTCTCCTTCACAATCTGAAAGCTGCTGTGCCTCCAAGGACTGACCCAGAGAGGACCTGGTAAGGCTCCCTCTTCCCGAGATACGAGGGACCATCATGCACAGCTGATCTTTGCCAACGCTCCCTGGTAGACAGACCTTCGACAGGCTGCCGACCCGACATGGGGACTTCTGCGGAACTCCAAGGAGAAGCACTCGGACTGTTGTCCGCCACTGTCGACGACTGCCGTCGCAATCCGGAGCCGCCATGCGCCCGTTTGCCTAAGAACTTCAATTGATCATCGGGTGCTCTCGTCTGCATTGTCACCCGCTTGTCTCCCGCTGGTGAAGGCCTGACCGTCGACGTGCTGAGGAGCATCCACCGGTGGGTTTCCCGCCACCTAAAGACCGCAGAGACGCTGACGACTCGACGCCCTTGCTGGGCCACAGTTCTTCATCATCTCTTTGCGGTCCAGAACTATCGTCACCGAGGTGCCCCGCACGCCTCTTCCTTGCAGGACGCCAACGCTCTGTCGTCGACGAGCACCGCTAGGAAAGAAGCTGCCACTTCATGGCCGTAGTTCCACCTGTTCACCGTCGGACGTTCGACGACCCGTGACTCCCGCCTTAAAGGGAGGGCACTCAAGAAGGGCCGTCGATTCCCCGACACCGAACGCCAAGTTCCCCGACACCTCTCGACGATCCGTGGCTCCCGCCTGAAAGGGAGTCACTCAAGAAGGATTGGTCGACGCATCGTCAGAGAACTCTACTCCACCAGGTACATTGGGGGGGTAAAACCTTAATAGGAGGAAGTGAGATTATTGAACATATGGACTGGGCTTGTGCTATATATCTTTTATTTACAGGTTGCCCAGGTGGGGGATCTCCACACAGTAGGGGTCAGCATTCTGCCTATTGTTTCAACCATCTTACGTTCCTGCCTATCTCTATTGCTGGTTTCCTCGTTATTAATCTGTGTGACATTTTAACCGTACAGTTGATGCACTTTAATGAGATTCGATAACATTAGTGGTACCACTTTAGAATTGTATATATTTATTAGAGGTTAATCTGGGTTGGGAATTACAGGTTACGCTATTTCGAAAATTAGGAATTAGGAACTTTGAGCTGAATCTAGCTAGACTTGAGTCATTTGCTTAAAGATTAAGGACTACTGCATTTGAAGTTTTTTTTTTTTTTTTCTTTTTTTCTGATTTCGAATTTCGAATTTAGGAAATACTATCATCCAAGTTTGAAATGTGCCTTGCTTGCCTGATTGTGTGTATTTACTAGCATCTTGCATTTTTGTGAAGCCCTGCCACACCATACAACATTACTTACTCGAACGCTTGAACGTTCGTATTTGTTTGTTTTTGCTGCTGTGTGTGTTAAACTTGCGCATTCCACTTACCTTTGCCTGCAAACTAGAAAGAGAGCATGAGTTGAGAGTTTATATCATTCATTTGACTGTTCAGATTTCTGACTACTAGTCAGCCCCTTGTGAACTACATATCCCAGCAGCCTCTGAGCTGCAGAAATAGAAACCTCAGGCGCTTCAGCGCCGGCGCTTCTGGGACGGTGCCGGTCTACGCCGGTCCCGGTGGGCTCACTATTTAACATCCTCATTTCCCCCTTAGACACAGGTTAGTCTGGGTTGGGAATTACAGGTTACGCTATTTCGAAAATTAGGAACTTTGAGCTGAAACTAGCTAGACTTGAGTCATTTGCTTAAAGATTAAGGACTACTGCATTTGAAGTTTTTTTTTTTTTTTTTTTTTTTTGATTTCGAATTTCGAATTTAGGAAATACTATCATCCACGTTTGAAACGTGCCTTGCTTGCCTGATTGTGTGTATTTACTAGCATCTTACATTTTTGTGAAGCCGTGCCACACCATACAACATTACTTACTCAAACGCTTGAACGTTCGTATTTCTTTGTTTTTGCTGCTGTGTGTGTTAAACTTGCGCATTCCACTTACCTTTGCCTGCAAACTAGAACGAGAGCGTGAGTTGAGAGTTTATATCATTCATTTGACTGCTCAGATCTTTTTACATTTAACGGATTTCTGACTACTAGTCAGCCCCTTGTGAACTACATATCCCAGCAGCCTCTGAGCTGCAGAAATAGAAACCTCAGGCGCTTCCGGCGGGCATCGGCTATCGGCCCTACACTCTGTCCGGCTACACCTATACAGGGTTAATAAAACGGGTAAGAAATGGGCTTTTTAAAAATCCTACAGTTGCTATCTGATGCGAACAAACTTGAAAACGAAAGACTTGTTAAAAGTTTTCTCGACAACAGAGAGAAATCTCTGAGCCTCCCCGTTCCTGACAAAGACTTGGGCACAGACACCGAGCCAAATGAAACACACCCCCAGACCATATCCATATCCAAACCTACCACCCCCGTTCCCACTCACTTAATACCCAATTGCCTCGGAAATACCACCTTGAAAATTGCACTCCTAAATACCAGGTCACTCAACAAACACTCTCAAGATGTGCATGATTACATCACCCAAGACAACTTGGACATACTCTTCCTCACGGAAACTTGGTTGCAAGAACCTATAGGCCCAACTGTCGATAGCGCTGTCCCCCACAATTACAACACTTACTATGAAAATCGGACATCAGGTAAAGGAGGGGGGGTAGCTATAATAGCTAAACAGACTCTGAAGCTGTTCACTACTAAAACCCTTTGCACGGGTTGCGAAGTTCTTCATCTAAAAATCACGCCCTCCAACAACCATTGTATTAACTTCATCGTCCTATATAGACCCCCTTCACTGATCTCAGACGTCAATGAAGAATTATGTCATATCTTGAATAATTTGAAGGGAACTAATACTGGGACTATCCTTTTGGGCAATCTGAATAGATGGCGAGGTAACCCCTGCGACAAAGAGGCTATAAGCCTAGAAACTTGCCTAACAAACATTAATTACCACATCGCTAATAAGGGCTCCACCTGCACCTCTGGTAATCAACTTGATTGGATTATCACAAATAATGTTCAATTGACAGTGACCAATACCATTCCATGTATATGGACAGACCACTACCAAATTGAAGCTACATTCTCCACCACTTTCAAAGCTGTCCATTTTGATAATTCCCCTTTACCGGTTCGAAGCAGAAACTTTAAGAAAATCACACATGAAATTCTCAAAGAAGGTCTTACTCATGTCATGAACAATACTGCAGATAATGATTCTTGTGAAAACATCATCCGCGATTTCAATAATCATTTCCAGGAGATTTTCGATAAACATGCGCCGCTTAAAAACAAACAGGCTCGCCCCAACCCTAACCATCAGCATTGGTACACACCGGAATTGAGCACCTTCAAAATAGCTAAAAGGAAATTAGAAAGAATATGGCACAAAACCCCTTCAGAGCAAAATAAAGAAAACTGGAAAAAATGTGACCTTTCATATAGAGCTTAACTGGTTGAAGTAAAAAAAGAATACTATAATACTCAAATCATCAGTGCTTTTAACTCCACTGGAAAATTGTTCCAAATCCTAAAATCTTTCGAAAAACCACCCACTCTCTCTTCACCCTTCCAACCAACCTTGACCGACTGTGAAGCAGTTCAACTTGCGTTCTCAAATAAAATCAAAAACGCCAGAGACTCCATTATAAATTGCAAAACATCAGATCCGCCACCACCTGCGCAACCTAAGGTGACATATCCTGTCTCAGACATCCCTAAATTTACATTTTCACCAGTTTCCATCGAAGACATGAATGACACTCTTTCTTCCATATATTGCACCACTTGCGCCGAAAACATCATACCTCCGAAACTTATTCTCGATAATGCTGAAATCTTCTCCCCTCTCTTCCGTCGCATGACAAATGCTTCCTTTAGGGACCGGAAAGTACTGACAGAAATTAAAACAGTCACAGTCACCCCCCTAGTCAAGAAACCCGGACTAGATCAACAAGACCCCACCAACCTCAGACCCATTACTAATTGTAACTTTCTTCTGAAGGTACTCGACAAAATAGCAACCAAGCAACTGCAAGATTATGTAGACCAACACAGCCTGCTACACCCCCAACAATCGGGTTTTAGAGGTGCCCATAGCACAGAGTCAGCATTGCTGGACTTACAGACAGAAATGCTGAGTATCCTAGACAGAGGCAAAACAGGTTTGTTAATCCTCTTGGACCTCTCGGCGGCTTTCGATTTGTTAGATCATGGGAAGCTCCGAGAGGCCCTAGGCGCAGCTGGTAACTGCTCCCATGATGCAATAGATTGGCTATCATCATTCCTAGAAGACAGGAACTCAAAAATCAACTGGGCAGGTCACTCCACCTCACCCAAACCTGTAGACTGCGGCGTCCCTCAAGGAGCCAGTTTCTCTCCTTTGCTTTTCAATTTATACATCCGTTGCCTTTGTACTCTTCTATCTCAGCATGGAATTTTTTTCACCAATTTCGCTGACGATACACACCTTATCTTAGAGTTGAGTGGAAACCATTCCTTAGACAACGAGAAGTTATCGATTATCTATAACACCTTTGAAAACTGGATGTTAACACACTGGATGTGTCTTAATAGTTCTAAAACGGAACTTATGACCTTTGGAAGCGTTAAAGCCTTAAAAAACCTTTTACTCGGACTGTTCCACCTTCACTATAAAAGACTCCACCATTAAGGTATCAAATAAGGTCAAAACCCTAGGTATTTATTTCCAATCTTCCCTAGGTGCAGAAGCCCAAACCGCTTATTTAAAGCGAAATTGTCAATATTATCAAAGGCTTCTCTGCCAGATCAGACCATTTCTTAACATCAAGAACAGTGCCACGATAGGGAGAGCTACCATCCTGTCTCGCCTGGACTATGGTAACGCATTAATGCTTGGCGCTAGCAATAATTGCCTGAAACAATACCAGATTATTCAGAATAATGCTGTCAGGTCCATCACTAACAAATCTAAGCGAGAACACATCAGCAAGGACAGAAAGGATCTCCATTGGTTGGCAGTGAAGGAACGGATCCTGTTTAAATCACTAACCCTAACCCACCGATGTCTCTACGGCAGGGCACCAGCATACCTTAAGAAAAAGTTCAGGTGGTATGAAACAAGTCGTAGCTTGAGATCTGCCAAGCAAGGACTGATCAATCCTAGCCTTCCAGGCAAAGCCACTGGTCTCGGTCGAGCTTTTCCGAGTTTGGCAACTTCACACTGAAACAAACTGCCTTGCAGCCTTAGACTGGAAAGCAACACTCAACTCTTTAGGAGGCATCTGAAGACATTTCTCTTCAAATAACTAGGCAATTTCTACACCGAATCATGTTGCCATCTTTCTGCCCCCCTCTCTTTACTTTCTTTTGTGTCGTCCTGTTAATCTTCGTTCTCGTGTCTTTTTTGCGCCCTGGTGCTTGCGAGCTATGGCGCGTTACAAATAAATAAATAAAATAAATAAAATATAATTATTGACTTCCGAGCACAAAGTGTGTTATTGTGATTGTATACATACCTTTAAATATTAATTATATAAAGACTGTGTTTTCAGTAATACAGTGTGTGGACATTCCTTTGTGGGGGTTCGGGGACTATACTGTACTTAAGAACCAGCCTGCATCACCTCCTGAGAAGCTAGGCCTTGATTGCTCGTCCACTGCTACCTTATAGAGAATCTTGGCTGGGGTCTTCTGTGCCTCTCCTCTACCATATAGAGAGCAGAAGTACAGACACCCCCTACCAGTCTTTACACTGGTGGCAGCAGTGGGATGCTTATGGTTTTAAGAATCAGTGTATAACCGTGCCACTTACAAAATATCTGCACTTTATTAGATTAAGGTTTGGGTGTGTACAAAATAACTGCATTACAAGCAATGGAGTCTATTGTGAATGGTAAATTGATTCGGATCAGCTTAGAGGCTCTCCAGAGTGCTTGTGAAACCAGGGAGTTAGACTTTGTGGATAAGTCTAGAGCTGAGCTGATAGCTGCCCTGGTGGACTACAAGACCGATGGTGAAACTCTTGATGAGGGGGGGAATGCAACCAATGAGGACTCTGCCCCTGGGGTTTCTACGGAATCTGTTTCTGGGAATGCCGCCATTCCTGCTGCCTCTGTTCTGAACCCCAGCAATTCCTTGGAGCTTGAGTTGTTAAGGATGAAATTGGCCTTTGAATATCGCAAGTTGGAAATAGACGCTGAGCTTAAGAAGGAGGAGTTGGCTCAACAAGTTGAACTCAAGAATAGGGATCTTGAACTCAAAGACAAGGACACTGAATGTCAGAGAATCCAGCTAGAGAAAGCTCGAGTGGAGACTTCAGAGAAACCCAGTGAGAGTGTCAGGTCCCCAGCAACTAAATTTATGAAGGATTTGGTTGGTGTGTTTTCGGAGGGTTCTGATATCCTCCAATGGATGGAAGCGTTTGAAATGGCTTGTGCAATTCATGATGTTGACAAAAGAAATTAGGCTAAGTGTTTGCTAAGCAGAGTGCCTCAAACTGGATATGACTGTATTCTGAAGCTGAGTGTGGAAGAAAGGGGTCAGTATGAGTGTATGAAATCTGCTTTGATTGCCAAGTTTGGCAAGACGCCTACCCAATACCTTAAAAGGTTCAGGGATTTTAAGAAAAGAGAGAATGTGTCTTGGGTTGACTGGGTGAGTGATGCGCACATGAATATGATGGGGTGGATTGATGGTTACAAGGTGAAAACTTTTGTTGAATTGTCCCACCTGTTGTTTTTTGAGCATTTTTCTGAAGCCTGTTCACCAGAGCTGTGTCAGTATGTTGCTGACCAGAACATTTTGGATCTCTTTAAGCTGGCTAGGTTTGCTGACAAGTGGGTCTCCCACCGGGTGTCCCCTAAGGACTCCAGTGGGAAGGACAAGGACAAAGAAAAGGGGGCCTCTCAGAAAGCTGAGGAGTCCCAAAAGCAGTCACAGTCGAATAAACCTAAACCCTCCTCTCCTAAGACCCAAAAATCTAGTGGGGATAAGTCATCTGTGGGTGGGAATAAGAGTAGTGGTCCACCTGCTGCAAAGCAGGCTCCCGGTGGTTCCAGTACCGTACCCCGCACTCCCGGCACTTGTTGGGACTGTGGGGCACTGGATCACAAAAGGGGTGACTCCAAGTGTAAAGGTAAGGCACCCGGAGTACAGGCTGTCAGCCTGACCTACCCTTACCCCATGTCTGAGGTGGAGGCCACTGTCCTCCCCTCCTCTACAGGAATCACTTTTGGTGCTCCTGTAGAGATTTCCTTAGTGTCCCTTGGGGCCTGGGACCAGTACGCGGAATTACTGGCGACTATCCCACAGAACACCCGTAGATTTTTGAGAAGTGTCCTCCTGAATGGCCAGCCTTCTTCTGGTTTGAGAGACACTGGGGCAAGCATGACAGTGGTGTACAGGACCCTGCTCAAGCCAGAGGACTATGTAGATGCTCCTCTGAGAACCACCAGGTTAGCTGGTGGGCCTCCCAAATTATCACCTGTAGCCCGAGTGACACTCGTAATTGGAGACAAGACAGCAAAGCTTCCTGTCCTGGTTCAGGACAACGTCCCTGCTTATATTTTGTTAGGTAACGATCTAGTCGAGTTGGGATTGATCGCGGATGGTCTTCCAATGACTGCTGCTGCGGTCACTAGATCACAGGTGACACCGGGTCTGGCTGTGAGTCAGGTACCCGAGCCGAAGGCGCGGCCTAAGGCAAGACGACGGAAGAGCAAGAAGGCCACCTCTGTGGAGGGAGCTCCTTCTCTTCCTGCTGTTCCTACAGCACCAATTGGGATCCATGCTCCGGACTGGCTGGGTCCAGTGATAAACCCTGTCTTAACTCCTGTGGGAGAAGAGCCAGAAGACTCTCCTGTGGGAGAGGTTCTCAACCCGGAGGAACATCCCGATCTTCACTGATCGTTAGCTGAAGGGGGACCCTCCCGGGCAGACTTCTGTAAAGGACAGAGAGAGTGTCCCTCTCTCGAGGGTCTGAGGAAACAGGCCTGTCCCAGGCACAAGGAGAAGTGCCTAGGACATTCCGGATTTATTGGGAGGGTGAGCTCCTTGTTAGTGAGCCCACTAAGCCTGAACCTGGTGCCCTCAAGAGTGTGGTGGTACCCCAGGTTTACAGGCCCTTCCTACTGCAGTTGGCGCATGAGGTGCCCTTGGCTGGTCATCTTGGTACCAAGAACACTAAGCAGAGGCTCTCTGCCCATTTCTACTGGCCTCGGATGGGAGTAGAAGTGGAGTCCCACTGCAGGACCTGCCCAACTTGTCAGTTATCTGGCAAGACTGGAGGCAGTGTCATTGCCCCACTGCAGCCATTGCCAGTGATTGGCACACCGTTTGAGAGGGTGGGCATCGACATTGTCGGTGCCCTTGACCCTCCCACGTCAGGTGGACATCGGTTCATCCTGGTTTTGGTAGATCATGCCACCAGGTACCCTGAGGCTATACCCCTTCGGACTGTTACTGCCAAGGTGGTTGCCAGGGCTCTCCTATACCTTTTTACCTGTGTTGGATTCCCCAAGGAGGTTGTCTCTGACAGAGGATCCAACTTCATGTCTAGTTACATGAAAACCATGTGGAAAGAGTGTGGGGTAACCCAAAAGTTCTCCACCTCTTACCACCCCCAGACCAATGGTCTGGTTGAGAGATTTAATAAAACTCTCAAGGGCATGATAGGTGCTTTGGAAGAGCCCCTAAGGAGGAAATGGGATCTCCTCCTGCCATGCCTGCTGTTTGCTTACAGAGAGGTACCTCAAGAGGGCGTTGGTTTCAGCCCCTTTGAGTTACTCTTTGGACATCCCGTGAGAGGGCCCCTCGCCTTGATCAGAGAAGATTTTGAAGTCACCCCTCCCGGTCCCGCCAAGCAAGTGGGGGACTATGTGTTAGGCCTCAGACGAAGGATGACACAGATGGTGGGTCAAGCAACAGCGAATCTCAAGGCCAGCCAGGAATAGAACAAATACTGGCATGACCTTAAAGCATCGCAAGTGGGTTGGACTCCGGGACAGGAGGTCCTCGTGATGGAGCCTACCAAGCCTTGGGCATTGGCAGATAAATGGACTGTACCCTTCCGGATAATTTCCAAGATGGGCGAGGTCAACTATCTGGTTGACATGGGAGTCCCAGGGGTAGCTCCTCAGGTATTCTATGTCAATAGGCTCAAGCCTTTCCACAGGCGAGCAGAAGTCTCATGTCTCTTGCTAGCTTCCGAGCAAGAAGAGGATGAGAGTGAGCCCCTTCCTGATTTGCTGCATAGCAACCCTCAGGATGGCTCCATGGAGGGAGTGCAGCTCTCTCCAGATTTGACAACTGAGCAGCAGAGGGCCTGCAGGACTTTGCTCCAGCAGTATGCCTCTCTGTTTTCGCTGACGCCAGGCCTTACACCGTGGTGTAAGCACGAGATTTGTGAGCACCTTTGACCTCACCTCAGGCTATTGGCAAATAACTCTGATGGACCATGCCAAGGAAAAGACAGCGTTCTCAACACCAGAGGGACTCTACCAGTTTAGGGTCATGCCTTTTGGGTTGAAGAATGCCCCTTCCGCCTTCCAGAGATTGGTCAATCATGCTCTCAGTGGGCTGGAAGCCTTTTGTGTGGCTTATTTAGACGACATTGCTGTCTACAGTTCCACTTGGGAAGAGCACTTGACACATCTGGGTAGAGTGTTGCAGGCCTTAAAGAGGGCTAACCTCACTATCAAGGCCACCAAGTGCCAGATAACTCAGGGGAAAGTCACGTATCTTGGTCATGAGGTAGTAGGGGGTCAAATCCAACCTCTCCCCAGTAAGGTACAAGATGTACATGACCGGGAGACTCCCACTACTCAAACCCAGGTGAGAGCCTTTTTGGGCCTCACCTGGTATTATGGCGATTTCATGGCAGACTATGGCACTATAGCTGCAGCACTGACAGCTCTGACTTCGCCCAAGCAGCCTAGGAAGGTCAATTGGAATGAAGACTGTCAGAGGGCCTTTGATGGCTTGAAAGAAAGTCTGTGTCGGGCACCCGTGTTGTGTGTGCCTGACTACAGCCAACCCTTTATCGTCCAGACGGATGCTTGCGACACCGGAATTGGAGCTGTCTTGTCCCAGTTAGATGACAAAGGGAGAGAACATCCTATCATATTCATCAGTAGACAACTCAAGGGTAGAGAACTTAGGTGGGCTACTGTTGAAAAGGAATGTTTTAGTATAGTTTGGAGCCTTAGGCGTTTTAGGCCCTACCTTACGGGGTCTACCTTCAAGGTCCAAACAGATCATAAGCCCCTGAAGTGGCTTATGCAGATGAAGGGTGAGAACCCGAAACTGCTCAGGTGGTCCATTAGCCTGCAAGGGCTAGACTTCAGCATAGAGCACAGACCAGGGAAGAGTCACGATAAAGCAGATGGCCTTTCCAGAAGGTATGTTGACCGTCTGGATGAGGGTGTCTATCCCGTGGGAGATTAGGCACCCTCCACCTCAGTCTGGGGGGGGTGACTGTGATGCTGGAAATTCATCGGAGGGACAGGGCCTCCGTATCCTTGTCCTTTACTGCTTTTTATCGTGTGTTCTGTCGTGTTTTCCGTGCAGGAGTTCACGTGGGACTCCTGGCGGTGCAGCTCTCTCTCTTTTGGTTTGGTGAATGGACCCGTGGGATACCCTTATGGCACCCATGGATGGGGGTACAACCCTGTGCCCCTAGTGTATGTTTTTGGGTACCTGTGGGTGGCCCACAGAGCAGGGTATGGGCTGGTGGCAGCTCCATGCTGAACTTAACAGGTGTGCGGAGTATCCTCCATTTTGGGATACCCCGGCCCTGCCATGGGGATCAGTTGATTCCTGATGGAAAACAAGATGGCCCCGGTGGCCTCTTGCTTTCTATTACCCATTACCTTGTTTTCCCAAAGTCCTAGGAAGCCCTGACTCTGTCCCTTCCCCCTGACTGGCTGTTGGGTGGAAATGCCATATGGTGTTGTTGTGAAGGCCCGGCCAGACTGGCTGGAGCCTTCCCAGTGATGTATGTTGTGGGTACCTCCTGTGGGTGGGACCCGGGTGAATAGAGTGTGTGACGAATATGCATTCTGTGTTGTGGATGTCTAGTATCTGGTGGTTGACACAATGACTGAGACAGCCCTGCCCGAAACTGGTATGAATACAGCTTAGAGTGTTGAATGGCTCGGTACTTGTCCCAATACACATAACTTGTTGTGAGTGTCTGGAGAGAAGTGAATGGCCTGAATACCTTGTGTGCCTGATTGGCTGCCTGCCTGCATGAATGCCCGTAGTCGTGATTGGATGCTTGAGTGTGACCCAGCGGAATGAACGGGAGATCAACAGTATATCTGGGGACCTCTTCCTGCTAGGAATCGTGTTCAGAAGCTGAAGTCCACTACGACGAGTAACTGGAGTAACTGACGCTTGACCTTGAAGCCCTGCTGGACGAGAAGAATTGCTGTTGCTCTCCTTCACAATCTGAAAGCTGTTGTGCCTCCAAGGACTGACCCAGAGAGGACCTGGTAAGGCGCCCTCTTCCCGAGCTACAAGAGACCATCGTGCACAGCTGATCTTTGCCAACGCTCCCTGGTAGACATACCTTCGACATGCTGCCGATCCGACACGGGGACTGCTGCAGAACTCCAAGGAGAAGCACTCGGACTGTTGTCCGCCACTGTCGACGACTGCCGTCGCCGACCGGAGCCGCCGTGCTCCCGTTTGCTAAGAACTTCAATTGATCATCGGACGCTCTCGTCTGCATCGTCACCCGCTTGTCTTCCGCTGGAGAAGGCCTGACCGTCGACGCGCCGAGGAGCATCCACCGGTTGGTTTCCCGCCACCTAAAGACCGCAGAGACGCCGACAACTCGAAGCCTTTGCTGGGCCACAGTTCTTCATCATCTCTTTGCGGTCCAGAACTATCGTCACCGAGGTGCCCCGCATGCCTCTTCCTTGCAGGACGCCAATGCTCTGTCGTCGACGAGCACCGCTAGGAAATAAGCTGCCACTTCACGGCCGTAGTTCCACCTGTTCACCGCCAGACGTTCGACGACCCGTGACTCCTGCCTTAAAGGGAGGGCACTCAAGAAGGGCCGTTGATTCCCCGACACCGAACGCCAAGTTCCCCGACACCTCTCGACGATCCGTGGCTCCCACCTGAAAGGGAGTCACTCAAGAAGGATCGGTTGACGCATCGTCGGAGAACTCTACTCCACCAGGTACATTGGGGGGTAAAACCTCAATAGGAGGAAGTGAGACTATTGAACATATGGACTGGGCTTGTGCTATATATCTTTTATTTACAGGTTGCCCATTTGGGGGGATCTCCACGCAGAACTGTGCCTATGGGTAGGGGTCAGCATTCTGCCTATTTTTCCAACCATCTTACGTTCATGCCTATCTCTATTGCTGGTTCCCTCGTTATTAATCTGTGTGACATTTTAACCGTATAGTTGATGCATTTTAATGAGATTCGATAACATTAGTGGTACCACTTTAGAATTGTATAAATTTATCATTATTGACTTCCGAGTCGAAAGTGAGTTATTGTGATCGTGTACATACCTTTGAATATTAATTATATAAAGACTGTGTTTTCAGTAATACAGTGTGTGGACATTCCTTTGTGGGGTTTCGGGGACTACACTGTACTTAAGAACCAGCCTGAATCACCTCCTGAGAAGCTAGGCCTTGATTGCTCGTCCATTGCTACCTTATAGAGAATCTTGGCTGGGGTCTTCTGTGCCTCTCCTCTACTATATAGAGAGCAGAAGTACAGACACCCCCTACCAGTCTTTACAGACATCACTATGTTTCTTTTTGGTATTAATTCCATTAATAATGGGATACTTCTCTTTCTCTTTCACCAACTTTGATGACCCAGTCTCTGTTAAATACTATCCAGATTTGTTTTTTGTTTTTTTTCATGCCAGAGAAAGAGAGCAGAGGAAACGCAACGTTCCACTCCTCCTCTCTGCCAGAAACATGAATGAAAATGGGGTGTAACGTGTAAACATTATAGGTGCAACATTTTAAACATAGGAGAAAATATAGGCTATTTATTTATTTTATTGTATTTGTAAATGTATTTGTACTGCGCCGGCAACCTGCAGGCATCAGGATTCACATAAACAGGTAATGAATTCCACTGCCGGGCAGCTAGGTTAGCAAAGGACTTTCCGCGTCTGTTTGTTCCTTTCACCTGGGGTCTATTGACAAGTGCCATGTCAGTCAAGCTCAAATTCCGCTTAGGCTTGTAGGGCATGACAAGGGGCTTTAGGTAGTTCAGGGCCTTTCCATAAAGACATTTTTGCACAATGATGGCTGTCTTGAAGATAAATAATCCTGGCCTGTATCAGAAGCTAGTGCAAGGTTTGTCTATGAGTGGATATATGCTCTCGTCGAGAGATTCCTTTGCAAATGGTGGCCACGCATTATTTGAATACATTTTTGTCAGCCCCTATCAGTAGTGTGTTGCAATAGTCAAGGCAGGAGAAAATACTTGCACAGCAATTGATGAACAGTTTACCTCAGAAATTAATGGTTTATGGTTTTTCAAGAGTCAGAGATAATAGTGTCAATTTTTGGAGATGTCGTTAACCTGAGTTAGCTGGTTCTTTAAAGGTACTTGGGAAACTTCACTCCGACCTTCAACTCACCTGCCATTGCCAGTTCATTTTAGGTAACTGGCATAAGAAAAGGGGGCCAGGTGCTCAATGTGATTAAGGAAGTAATCTGAACTACCTTGTTTTCCTTTGTATTCAGCTGCCACTGCACCACAACTATGCACGTGAGTCTGGTGCACACAGCCTTGGTAGTCAAATGCAGATAGAAGCACAGGAAGTCTCACATATGACTTCAGACTTGGGTGATTTCTGGGAGAGAAGCTGGCAGTAACTATAAATGAGTATGGATTTTGCCGGGTTTTTACAAGTGTAAAAAAGAGATTGAACCCAAAGGGATTCCAGTTTCTCCACCCAGTTCAACGCGGGCCTGCTGCAGGCTGATTCTGTGCACCGAGCTGTGTTAAGAGGCAGAACAGGCTTTCTGCCATGTACTCAAGCTCTGGGCATTAGGTCTAATGGAAATTTCCAGAGCATACCTGACTGGAGGAGGGCTTCTCTTTGCCAGTTACTCTAAGCCAGTATATGCCATCAGTAAAAGGAGACTATCATAAAGCCCAGTGGATTCAAAAGAGGAAGACACTCATGAACTTTGTTCAGAAACATTTTGATAGGACTTTGCATCATCTTGGGCAACTCAAAAAGGTATGAATGGCATGAAAATGCTTCTGACAGTGAAATGTATCATCATGCAAAGTCTCTCTGTGTCTTTCTGTGGAGTCACTCACAGTCTCGGGTATAAATGCTTTGAAGACAGTTATTCCGGTTGCTGGCTGTTGCTTTTCTTGGTGGATTTGGGTTGGAGTAGGGTTACTCATATTATTAGCCCTTATTGAGTAGGTTCTACACTATATCCCAGAGGTGAACTACCTGGAGTCTCTTTGGATGCTTGGTAAGCCTGTGGCACTATTCTTTGTCTTAATTTCCTCTTTGCTGAGTCAATGCCCACAGATGCCTTCAGGTCTGTTGCTAAGCCTTGCCTCTTGCCCTTGAGCTGGCTGTTGACTAACCTCTTCAATTTTCTGCCACATGCTTCTTCCTTCCCCCACTCCTCCCAGACAATGCACAGACTGGTGTTGTCTTACTTTCTGGATTCACAGTCCTTGAACTTTCAAGGGACTTGCCACCAGTACCCCATCTTACATTCTGCTCCTTATCTAGTACTCCAACTGCTGACATGTTCTCTTTGCTATTACGCTTCTCTTCCCTCCTATGCTTAGATTCTTTTACTTTTTCTCTATCTCTACTTCTTTACCTCCTCTAACCACTCTTGCCCACTCCCCACCACCTCGTTCTTCCCATTTTTTGACTACTTTTGCACTCTCCCCAACTCCTTCTGTTGGGTGTCCTGAACCACGTTTGGACTATTATGCTGCGACATTTGGTGCTGTGGGCTTAGGAAATCCAAGATGGCGGAAAAGCCCACATTTGCACCAGAATCCAGGAAAACCGCACAGTTTTTGCGCACACCAAAATGGTCGCCTGACCTACCACCCACCAGTGCGAGCGTGATGGGCCAGGAGTGCCATGAGTGGAATGTGTGCCAAAGGAAAAACAGCAGTGCCTGTTAGCTCAAAAAGCGCTTTGAAATCACCTTTGTTTCTCTAAAATGCAAGCTAAAAATGCCTATTTTAAACATTGCAAGATATTCATAAATCTCAATGAACACCAGCAGACATTTGGCAGAATGTAGTCTTGTGTGCATACAAAATCTGGAACGATGAAGATCCCAAAACAATGTTTATAACAAAACTGGCTGAGCTGTGGATGTCAGCATCTGAAGTGAAATTGGACCTAAAGCCACTAAAATCGAAATGTTTAAAATAAATGAGTGACCTACTTTGAGTGTCACATAGGTTGCAACTGTTTAAATGTCATAGTTTTGAACTTAGAATCAACATTCTAGCTGCATGTGTAAAAATTGTACGTTTGATTTGGATGAGGAAAAACTGGGAACAAAAGTGACATTTGGCTGAAGCCTGGCTTGAAGAGATTGAATTCTGCCCGGCAACTACCCCCGACAGGAGTGGAAACTTGCTCAGCCACTGCTCCCAGGCCTGGCTGCCTTCTGCTGTCCCCACCAAAAGGAGATGACACCTCCCTGATTGAATCAGGGGAGGAGCACCTGGGAGCAGGGAAAAAGAACAATGAGCCTTCCTTGGTGCAGGCAAATGTTAAATTAGGGGGGGTCGTAAATGGCTTCCTCTTGAGAGAAACTGGGAGGGGCAGTGCCTCTGTGAGCAACTTGAGTTGGAGGAAGTGGACAAACCAGAAATTCCACCATGTGCTTTGGGAAACCGCACCCCTCTGGGCCAGAGCATAATTTTAAAAAGATGCATAATTCATAGTATAGACTTGTCAAAATTATATAATTAATATCATTATTCTTGTGATTTTTCTGTGCACATTTTAAGAAGTGTTAGGATTCTGTGTTATGTTCTTGGGGGTAGTAGCGGAAAATAAGGTATTACTCCGAATGTATGTATGTTAAAAATCTGACACCTTATCATCTGATGCCCATATTCCTTGTGCATGTTTGTGTAAATTCTGGAAAAGTTTAGAGGTTGTGTTCTTGATGAAAAGGGCAGAATTCAGTCATAAGTGGACACAACATCTTACAAAGACAGGGATCGGATGGTTTGGTGCTACAGAAAATATGTTAACTGGACATATGATATTAGAAAAATTGTAAGTAGATAAATATGTATTTGGATCAAGAATGGATTTGTGTGCAAATTGACCAGGGGTGGATCCTCTGACCCATAAACTACCTCATCACGATGACACTCCATTTCCTTCCCCCAATCAAGGGAGAGAGGAGAGCTTGGCCAATGATAAGTTGTGAGGGGCAGGCTTAGTTATGCCCACGCACACACCCACTTTCAAAACACATAAAAAGAGACTGCTTGGACAGGCAAGATTCACTTTCCACTTTCTTGCAGAGCATTTTGACGGACGACTTCACATCCAGACTCCAGACTTTACATCCAGAGATCCAGAACTTAGACTCCAGATAGACTACAGAACTTAAAGCAAAGGCCTAATCCACAAGCTGAGAACTCTTCTCAGCAGGCCTTCAGAATCCAGCAATCCAACCAAACTATTCTACAGCCGGGCGAGCTGTTGGATTCTTTGCCAAGAACTTTTGCCAGAACCGGTAGCAGACCCAGAAAGCAGTGCTGTATCCAGAGAGACCAGACCAGATCGCTGTGAGCAGAACCAGAGATCCAGACCAGACCTGCAGAGCAGAGCTGACCCAGATAGCTGTGACTTCAGAACCAACCGCCCGGAGTCCAGTCCCAACCTGACCAGACCCTGACGGCCTATTTCAAATTTATAGTGTGAGTACTCAGCTAGAACTGTGCCAGAACTAATCTCTTAGTTTGAAATAATCTGATTCAAAACATTTGAACCTGTCCAGAACTGCATCATAGGAATCGTGTGTTGATTCTGTTATTTCAAAGCTGTAAAAGTGTCATTTTGTCATTCTGAAGTTTACTTTAATTTTGAAAAAACTACCTTCACAAATTTGTCCGTATCTTTTGAATCGTAGGTGCGTAGAATCGTAGATTCTAATCTTTCCAACAAGCCTAAAACCGACTTTCTATTCCTTACAGTTATTCCATAATCGCGCTCGACGCATTCGGAAAAAATTGCTGCGAATTGACATTTTGCTTCATTTCAACCACGTGTAAAATATCTGTCTTTTGCTTCCGTTATTGAAATCCGTTTTCAACCTGATAACCATCCCTGAATCATTGATAGTGCTGACCTGAACTAATATTAAGTAGCTATCACCTCCCCTGAATCTCCTATAGGGAATTAAAATCATTTTTAGCATAATTTCACTTCCTTGCAAACCACGTTTAAAGTATTTTGCCTATGTTTCCAAATCATCCGTGTGATCTAAGCTTGCTAGGGGGGAACTGAACTACATTTGATTGTATTACTGAGAACTGTGTGCTCTCCTTTCCATCTTCTATTGCATAGGGGGGAGTGAATTGCCACCTGGGGAAAAGTGAACATATTATCTCTTGTGAACCCTTCCAGTTATTTCTGTACTGTATTCTTTCCATCATTGTTTTTCCTTGAAACCACAAAAGCATTCTCAGTTACCTTTTCCTCCCTATACTACCTCTTAAGTAATTAAATCAGTGTGCTAGTGTAACATCACCCCGTGTTGATCACTGTCATATTCTTAAGTGTGATATCAAATATTAATTTATTATAAAAGTGTAATATATATATATTGTTTAATTTTTCCTATAAATCTTTTAAATTGCAAAACAAACCTACTTCTTGGCTCATTGAGGTCAGGGGGTTCAAAGAGGGGGGCGTTATAAAAGGGTTTATCATCCAGAGTATAACTTGTCATAAAAATATATAAATAAGGGCTTCCCTTGGGTGTCCCAGACGAGGCACTGACTTAGCGGATTGCTTGATTGTAGTCACTTAACACTTCTACATCTGTACCTCCTACTGCCCCTTCAACTGCTTCTAAACCTGTACCTCCTACTGCCCCTTCAGCTGCTTCTACACCTGTACCTCCTACTTCCCCTTTAAATACTTCTGCATCTTCACCTCCTCTTGCACTTTCAGCCCCTTCTTCGCCTCCTTTTCCTCCTACACCTTGAGCTCCTTCTGCACTGACATGTCCTCTTGCACCTTCTACGTATTTTGCGCCACCACCTGTTCCTGCAACTTAACCTCTTCTAATCTCTCTCTCTGCACCTACAAATTCTCCTATCCACCACTCTCTGATGCCCACCCTACCTAGACTTCCATAGGGCTTTTGTTCCCCAAGGACCCGAATTCTTCCAGCGAGATTCACATGTGCCTGATAATACATTGGTTTTTGATAGTGATAAGGATGTAAGGATTTGAGGAAATCAGCTGTGTGTATCGCATGCCTAATAGCAGGCTTTACAGTGGAAACTGATGCTGGAATAGGCCAGTCCCCAAATTTGGAATTCTCATTCTCACACATGTGTGTGGGAGAGCATAAGAGGAGTTCATAAAGTGGGTTGCTGCACCTGTGGGAGAGATGTCATGCTGGAGACTCTGTTTGGTAAATTCCAACTTCCCATTGTCAGTATGTGAATTCCATGGGTCCACACAGACACATTGGATTCAAGGAAGTATTTCCCTACTGCAGGCCGAAGTGTTGTGGGGTTTCAAAGAAGTCTCCCCAGACAGCCACTATGCCCCACATTACATAGCGAGTGGTAGGGCATGAGACCACGAGTCACTAATGCAGACACCCTAATAGCTAGGAAGGAGACATCATCACAAGCCCCCTTAATGCCTCCAGCTCTGGTCTCATCACCATTTGCTTAATTATATTAACTTACTCACATGACTATGTGCAGTACCCAACAATGGGACTAACCCAGCTATCTATACACCATTTGAACAGTTTCTTGCTTTTATTTATAATAAATAGAAACAAGGAATGTAATGCACCGGGCACAGTTCTTGAGTAATGCACCATGTTTATTTACATCCACTGCACCGTAAGCAAAGTTTGCCAAGAGCTGTAAAGTAGATACATACCACCTTTATGGTCAACGTAATAGAAGCAAGCACATGCTTGCTGGTCTCTCAACTAATCATTTGTTTCTGCAAGTTGTGCTGCTGAATGGAATACCTCCACACCTGTCTCACCCATGAGCAAATAATGCTGCCCGACCCGCTGGCACTGAGCCACAAGAATGCTTAAGACACTGGTGATAAGCTCCAGGAGACCATGAATATGGTAGTAGTGCCCCTGTGTAAGGGTCATTGCCTTAACATAAAAATCCTAGCATGCCTGTTTTCTGTCCCCTGCTTTACCTGACATAAACGACTAGTCCAGAGCACAACTCAGTGCATCCGTCACTCTTGAACTGAGCACAGAACAGTGCTCCAAGACCCCTTCCTGTGCAAGGACAAAACAAAACGGGTGACTTAACACAGTACTGCTAATTCTGAGGGGAGAAAATGTGAGAAAAACACGCTCCCGCTGAAATTTTATTGTCTCTGCTTCCTTCACTGCTTATTGCCAACTGGGTGGGATCTGGCGGGCCCAAAATGAGCCCGTTGAAATGCCGAAACAGGAGGCCAACCCTTGCACCTGACTATCCAGCTTTAATAGAACAGAATACCCATTGCCTCGCCAGCCATACATATAATTACAGAAATGCACTATATCCGATTGTACAGCGCGTTGTACGTTCAAATAAATACAAATGCAAATGTGGCATCAGACAGGGCGGCAAAATTATTTCCATCGGCTCCTGGAACAAGAATATAAAGCCTTAAACACTGTATAAATATAGCTGCCACCACGTGCTGTGAAGTGGCTAAAAGGCGACATGATGGCGCTATACAAAACGCGTGCATAAATGAATAAACGAAAGAATGCTGTGTGATGCTGGGAAACCAAGGCGCCTCCATGCCCCTCATTTGTGATTGTAGGTGCGTCTTGGAAGACTGCTCTGCGAGCTGCACAATTTGCATGTGCCACTTTCCAAATTGGAACTCTGATTACAAAAGGAGGCTAAAATGCACCAAACTCGTTCTGTCCTCCATCCTGCATTGATAAGCACTCAATTATCTCAGTCATCCCATGTACATCAAGAGGAAATTATATGAGAAAGATTGCAGATTGGAGAACTGTAGAACATACTTAGTTCGTATTCCTTATATCAGGATTATTCTAAATATCCTAAGAGGACCACCAAGCTAGCCAAGTATATTTATTTATTTCGGTGCAATATTGCTAGGGATTATATGAGATTCAAACTAAACCAGCACTGCCGCTCCTTATGTATTCGAAACAGCCGAATATTTTCTAGGCACCTCGAAGTTCACGTGCAGAAAGGAAACTAAACGCATACCCCCATGAGAGTGTGTGATTACTAATTGACAAACACATAGAAAGTCTACGTTCATTAAATTATAAAAATCATTCTTTGCAAATGCAACGCGTTAACAGGCACAGTACCTCAACGTGCTGCATTTGCAAAGAATGATGCTTTTGAATTTGGAGTGAGGGTGTTTAGACGTGGTTGCAATGTCAGCCACATCCAAATGTCCGTCGCGCCAAATTGACCGCGTGCCAGAAAGGCTCCTGTGCCAAAATAAGCACACCAAATCCGCTGCTGTGGTGATGTGGCTGCGCCGAACCGTACCGCGGTGAAACAGCAGCACCAAAAGGGGGTGTACCACTAAGTGAGGAGTCAAGAAAGACACCCAAAGTCTTAACTTTTACCTGAAACCGGTATTATACAATCCTTGATGCGAAATCCAGAGTATTCCATCCCTAGTTAAGCTCTGGAGGCGGTGTTCCAAAAGTCAGCCGCTTGGTTTTCCCCTCATTTAAGCAGAGCCAGTTTTCTGTCATTATCGGTTAATCATGCCAAAAATGGAGTTGAGCTTGATGGTGTCGCAGTCATAATCTCCACTGATTACCATGATTAGCTGCGTGTCATCAGCATAACTCATAAAGAAGACCACCTGCTTCTCTAATAGGCCATAGAGAGGTCTAATGGTCAGGTTAAACAGCACGGATATTACAGAGTGAATAGGGTCTAGCTTGGAAGAGGCATCACCCCAACACACAGTAGATAGTCTGTGCGAAAGAAAGAAATGAATTCACTTTGTGCCTTCCCCAGGTTCAATAGGGTTAGAAGGAGGCGACTATGGTCCAGGTGGTCGAATGCCTCGGACAGATCTAGTAAAACAAGTAGCCCTATTTTCCCTTGATCCAGAGTTTCCATCAAATGAGTTTGAAGATCAAGCAAGGCTGTATCGCTGCAGGGTTAGCTCTAAAACCTGATTGTTAAATGTGGAATGTGTGTTTTTGAGGAAGGATTGTGGTTAGGAGTGGCCACCTTGTCCAGTATTGTCAGTAAAAAATTAGTTTGTAATCAGTCTTTTCGGCATCCTTGGGATCTAGCCCTACTTGCTTCACCAACGGAGTTATGGTGAAAGTTTTGATGGATTTAGGTACAGAGTCATACCTGAAGGAAGAGTTGACAAACCTGGTAAAGAAAAGAATAAAGATGTTTTTATTGTCAAGAACAATTTTGGCCGGAAGGATTGTTTTCTCGGCAGGAAGTTTGATGCATGGAGGCTGCGTAAATATTATTGAATGTTACTGAAGTGAATTGGTCTGCCAATTATTGAATTTACTTCTGCCATTTATTGAATTGATTTTTGGCTCTGCCGCATCCTAAAGAGTCTTCGTATTGCCAAGTATGCAGCGGGTTGTCCATGCAGCACAAATATGTATGAGTTATTTTTCAAAGAATTATTCCTCAATTATATTTTCAAGCACACTATGAAATAACAATGGGCCTCATTACGAGCCAGGCGGAAAACCATGGTGCTAAGAGCACCATGGTCCATGTTGGTAACTTACCGACTCCGCCATGGAGAAAGAGGGAATTACCACCCCATTACAAGGTTGGTGGGGCGGTAATTCCCCTTTCCTCCATGGCCCTTCCCCATTCCCATTTTTGCCCCATAGGGCTCAATGGGAATGGGGAAGGCGCTAAGTACGGCACCGCAAATTGCGGTACCGTACTTAGCTCCAAGGTCCCTTTGCGGGTCCCTACTTTAACGGCAGGTGTAGATCAGTCGTTAAGGTCGGGTCCCTCAAAGGGACCTCGTAATCAGGCGCTAATGGGTTAACGGCACCTCAGCCTTTTACGGCGCCGTTAACCCATTAGTGCCAGGGTTGTAATGAGGCCCTGTGTGTCCTTGGCATATGTAGATGGTTATGCAATAGTAACATGGACAAGTTTTATTGTGGGAGAGCAGTGAGTTTTGGGAAAAGCTTAGGATGCAATGAGGTCTGGTCACACAGGAGGGTGGGGGCAGGTCTTGCTCTCCTCACTAACTGCATGTTAGGTCATCTGCGATGAGATGCACAATGAATGCTACATATTGTTGTGGTAGCCAATTAGGGTAGACCTACTTCTGTTGTAATTAGTCTGTATACGCAGGAGCCAATAGGATGGTTACAATGTGCGTATACCTAAATCCTATAATGTTTACAAATGTATTCTAATTTGTTTTGTTTACGCCTTTAAATACTACAGCCCAATGTTGGTGGGTTGAGTCTTCATTTTTCCAGTCTCACGAGATTGGCTGACCTCCCGGCTTTAACTTTACATTTGCATTAAAACTGTGTTTTCGTTCAATTTGTGCATCTCTTTATTGTTTCCTGAAAACTTTAATGAAATATGTACTGTCTTTCATTAACATTACACTAGGCTGAGAATGAGCCCCATTGTGTTTCTTTGCTTCAAGTCTGTCCTACTTGCTTGAATTTTGCTTGTTAGCATTTGGAAGGTTTGAGTCCCTATGTGTTATTAGTCCATTTAACTACTTATAACCAACTAAATTACTATTGACTGCTACCACAGCACCCATCTTGTTAGCTAGGAAACGAACAGCCCTCAAAATCTCATCTTCCAGGCCTCTGGCTGATTACTTTAAATATCCCTCATTGGACTCGATACTAGGTTTGGAATGCATACCCCTTTTCAAACATTCATTTTATGCTTCATGCTTCATCATTATCAAAGCGGAAGTATTATTCTCAGACTGTTAGGGCCTCATTACGAGCATGGAGGTAATGAAAAAAGGAAGGCAGAATGGTATTACCGGCATCGCTAACGGATCTGGCCCATTACGAGGTGACAACCCGGCAATTACGAGGTGCCACCTGTACCGTGCCCCTTCATACTGGCATGCATGCGTTTGCGCGCCTCTTCGTGGTGCAAATGCCGGGATGCTGCTAACAGGAGGACATCACAAGTAACTCGGGCATGCACTTACCGGCAATACAGGCATCGCGGACCACCCACAAATAGCAACCTGCAGTGTAGCCAACTGCCACAGGTGCACACAATCACCACAGGTGGAGTCAATGGAGCCTGTCCTAGTCCAAAAGGAGCACACCCCACACCAAAATGATCCCACTAGCTGTTGCAATCCTGGGGCTGGAGGACATGCCTCTACTGCTACAACAGCAACAACAACAACAACTACAACAACAACAAGAACAGGCAGCACAGAGGAGACGCAGGAGGAGAAGGAGGGTGAGACAGGCCAAGCAAGTCCCACCAGTGCAGCCAGTGGTACCACGTAGGCAGCCAACAATCCCTCGCATCAGAGCCAGCCCATTCAGTCTAACCCCTGAGCAGATACACACCCTGTACCGCTTGGACCGGGACACCATCACCCACATAGTGGACATGATACACAACAACATTGTCAGCCTGATAGAAATCCGCACTGCCATACCCCCTCTACTGAAGGTAGTGACTGTGCTCCACTTCCTGGCCACAGGCACCTACTAGCACACAGTGGGCCAGCTGCATGGCATATCACAACCTCTCTTTTCACTCATGCTGACCCAAGTGCTGGAAGCCCTCCTGAAGCACGCAAGCACCCACATATCCCTACCACAGACTGCCCAGGAGCTTGCTGACACTAAAGTACGCTTCCACGAGCTGGCAGGAATGCCCAATTGCCTCGATGCCCTTGACTGCACCCATGTCGAATTGCTTGTCCCTCATGCCATATAGGCGGTGTACCGCAATTGCAAGCGATACCACTCCATCAATGTGCAGACGGTATGTGACTCCAGCAAGATCATCACACATTGTTGTGCCCGATATCCCGGATCCACACATGATGCCATGGTGTTGCAGAACTCCCTGCTACCCTGCTACATGGAATGACATGCTGGACAAAGTGCCTGGCTGCTTGGTAAATTGACTGACAGGCCCATGGCAGTGCAGTGGGGGGGGCGAGAAGGGGGACACATACTTCACCCCGTTGAGATTGAGGGGGATGCATAGTCCACCTGAGTGAGATTGGGGGGGATGCATACTTCACCTGAGTGAGATTGGGGAGGTGCTTACTCCACCTGGGTGAGATTGGGGGGATGCATACTCCACCCGGGTGAGATTCTGTGGTGAGTGGACAATGCACATACAGCGAAACACTGTAGTCCTGAACATCCCAACCAGAACATAACACATCAATGCCACACATGAGACCAATGCAGCACAGCAATGACAATATGCCAGACGTACAAGCAGGCCACCATGGGAATGTCAAGCGATGGATGACAGAACATGATCATACCTGTGGCAATGTCACTATTTGGAATACACACAGAGTACCACACTTCACCAACATGGGTGTATAAACATTGTCCTGCATCCACAGTAAATCTGCATCAGCATACAAGTGAACGCCCTACATCAGCTGGACAATGCAATGCACACTAGGTGAAAACCGAATATCTGCAGCCAAGGTAGTGATCACTAAGGCGACAGGTCTGATATCGACTAACGCATACCTCATTGTGCCCCCATGCAGGTGATGGTGGCTATCCCTTGAAGCCGTGGCTACTTACCCTAGTCCAGAACCCGCAGAACAGGCGCGAAGAGGAGTACAATCGGGTTCATAACTGTACCCGTGCTGTGATCCAGCAGACCTTTGGCCTGTTGATGGCACGGTTCCGCTGTCTCAGCAGGTCTGGTGGAGGACTCATTTACAGGCCTGCGAAGGTGGCAAAGATCACCATGGTCTGTGCCATGCTGCACAACATGTGCATCCGGAGAAACATACCAATGCCACCTGACATTGACCTGCATGCACTGGGTGAGGAGGATGATGAGGATGATGGAGGAGGAGCAGCACTTTGTGATGCACAGGATGGCCGTGCTGTGCGCCAATCACTGATTGATGATTTCTTCCGAACCACAGGGATGCAGATGTGTCTGTGTTAGTATTACACTGGGCACTGGGATCATGTGGCTATGGACACAGGGTGTGTGGGGAGTTGGGCACTGTGCGCAGTCACAAATTGAATAAACACACACGAAATGAACAATGTCCAGTCATAAAATGATTTTTAACACAACATATGTATTTGAATATTAACAATGTAGTGCTAGAACCCTCCACCCCACACAGACCCTCCCAAATCCCCCCCTCCCCAACACCCCCCAACACCCCATACCCCTCGCCCAAACAACCCATACCCCCCAACACCCCATGCCCCCCCAACAACCCAAACACCCCCAACAACACCTCCCCCCTCACCTATTGTCAGCAGACACACAATGTCCTATAGTTTTAAAAGGTGGCACTTGGCACATGCAGGGTGGGCCTGCTTCTTCCGGCCTCTCTTCGGGTCTGGGGGCAGCATGTCCGTTTGGCGTGCGATGCGCCTGACCATGCACACAGGACTAGAGGGAGTCGAGCCGGCAGGTGTGGTGGATGGGGTGGAGGTGGATGGGTGTGCCACTGCCGGCGCTGTTTGTTGTTGCTGCATGTTCTCCAAGATCCTGCCAAGGACCTCTGTGACCGCAGCTAAACTGTCCCTGATAAATATGGTGTTGGCATTCATGGCAGTGATGGAAGCTGCATTTGCCTCCCGAATCTCGCGGCGGGTCTGTTCTCCCTCTGCCACATACTGGCGGACCAGCTCAATCAAACAGTCCTGCTGGGCCTCAACCCTCGTGAGGCGGGCCTCCATGTCTGTGGTGGCTGTGGAGGTGGAAGGTGCTGTGGCAGGGTGGCCCAAAGCTGGACTGCCCTCAGATGTTGTGGACAGATGTGGACTGGCCAGTGATGTGGGATGTTCTCGCATGGGGCATACCGGTGTGCCCTGTGTAGAGTGCAGGGGGGTGGGCTGGGGACTGGGTGTATGCGGATATACAACATGGATATTGTTGTCCATGTCAGAGAATTCCTCCTCGTGGCCCTCCATGTCGCTGAAGGGGGCAATGGCTGCTACCTCCCCAATGGAACTTGCGGTAGCTGACTGGGTTCCATCACCTTCTGCCTCTGCAGGTGAGGTCGACTCCATTGTGGCTGTATCGTTGTCTGGTGTTGTCTCCTCCTCTGCTGCCCTGGCCTGTACTGCTGGCCTTTGTTGGACTCTGGGCATTGTTTTTGCCCTGGAGGTGGAAGGACCACTGGCTTCTTGTGTGGCCCTGGTACCCTTAGTGGATGTGGTGGCCTTTGGGGCAGACTCTTGGCCATCACGTTCTGCTTCTGTGTCTGTGGGGGTACAAGAGATGCAGGGCATCAGTGATGGTGGTACATGCAAGAATCATGATGTGGTGCTGTTCAGTATTTCACATTTCATGCATTGCTTTCTTATAGGTGTGACGCTCAGGGTACTTGTAATGTGGGGGTGCCATTTGGCATACGCTGTGCACTCTCATTTCTGGTGTGTTGTGTTCTAGGTGTCAGACCGTTGTATTGCGGTTTGCGTGATGCGTGTCATGTGATTGATCCCTGTGTGTTGGGTGTCTGTTGATAATGGTATTGGCACGCAGCATGCATTTTATTGTGCCCGGGTTTGGGCCACCACCTGGACATGGATGTGTATATGTGTGTATGATGGCCCATGCATTGGCTTGGTTCACTTTCACATCTGTTGTGCTGCATCATGCTTTAGTTTACTGGGGTTTATGGGGTCACTCATCTATAGGGGTCAAGTCCTAAAAATGAAAGTGGAGGGAGTCATCAACAAACGTAATGGGATGCGACGTCACCAGAAATTGGCAAATCTATGTGAAATATGCACATTTCATTAAATTGGCTTTGCATAACCACCCATATTGCATAGGACGAATGGCATTTGCCTTTCATTAAATCAACACACACAAAAAACCAAGAGAGGATAGTTTCCTCTAATAGTGTTTTTGAAAATGTTAAAAGGTGTGCATGTTTTAAACTCCAAGAAGCAATAGAAATATTTTCCTTGGGACTTGCAGTACTGAAATGTGACATTTCAACTTAAGTTGTTTGCTGTTTTTCATCAGGTTAAATAGTGCAGACCTGACACCTGACACCTGCGATTTGATCCCTGAGGTCAACTTAAAATTAATAAATTCAAAGAGATCATTTGATGCTTCTCATTTTAGCAGGGGGGACTGAGTCCACCCTCTGAATAAAGTGAGTGGACTCCGTCCCCCCGCGTGTACCCTCGACTTGGGCCCTGCTCACCTCCATCTCCCGATGTCGCTGCACCCGTCTCCATTTCACCAAAGCCCTCTATCGACTCCATATTAATCATGGTGCTGCAGGTCTCCTCCCATAGCATCAATTTTGTTGGTGAGTGGTCCCCGCCACCTGTGGCCATGGCATCTCTGCGGTTTGATGCCAGCATGTGTCGCACCCGGAGACGTAGATCGTCCCACCTCTTTTTGCAGTCTTTCACCGTGCGGGGGGTGGTGCCCACCACTGTCACCTTACGTGCCACCTCCTCCCATATTTGTTTTTTTCTCAGTTGGGCTTCACATGCAAACACCTCATCCGCATGGGCTGCCAACGTATCCCCAAGCATGTTGAGCACCTTGTCAGAGAAGCACTTTTTGCACAACCGGGGGTGGACTTCCGGGTTGCCTTAGACATGATGGGATGAGTGGGCCTGCTCTCCACTCTGTAGCACTGCTGTGTTGAGAGGATTGCAATGGATTGTGTTTTTTAAGATGGCCGCCGGCGCATTTCCCAGTCCGGCGCGATGACGTTACTACCAGATCCGGTATTACGGGCCCAGTATTTGTATGATGGTATTGCTGGGTCCGTTATTAAGGGGTTGCTCTTGGGCTGGGGCAGGATCGGCAGGTCTCGTGATGGCGTTATCGGGGTTGGGGGGTCTTTAGCGCCATGGCGGTGCAGCCATTACCGGCATGGGGGTTCGCACATGCTCGCTCTCTCGTAATCAGCTGCTGTTAATGGTGTTGAGGGTGCACAGATGCGCTAATACCACCAAGCCGGTAATGACTGCGATTTTACAAAGATTCTCATAATGAGGCCCTTAGTCTATTAGGGTCACAGGTTCATCCTCCCTGTGAAGGGACAGTCAAACACAGATTTAGATTCAAACTCAGCTTCAAACTCAGGCACCCTTTTGAGCTAATAAAAGCAGAAGGCCAGAAGTGCATAAAAGCATAGACAAGTGTGTGGTAAATGTTTGAAAACATTAAGAAATCCTAAAATCAGATCTAGCTATTGCTTATCAACTATATCGCATAACGTATGATTTACAGCAGATACGCGTGCAAACCGCGCGCAAAAAAACCAAAAAACAGATACAGTTCACTACTCAACCTGCATTGGCAATGCCAACAATTTTGGCTTTTGTGCAGGCATAGGAAATGCATTTGCCAGGCATTGCATTGTCGGATTAACTGGCCATCAATGGTAGCAGCCACAAAATGGTGTGAATACCTGGGCATATAATAGCAGTACCTGGCAAATGCCTAATACTTATACACAAGCCAAAACTGCCAACTTTGTGAATCCTTGTTTTTAACAGGGCTTCATTAAAGGACACACACAGTGCTTATAAATCGAGTGACTGAATGCAGACCTGGTTAAGACATTTCACTAGCACGTTTACACTTCCAATTAGGTCATTAACTCTCAGAAGACTGCTTTGAAAAAATACTGGCAGGCACTTCAAGAACAAAGATCCATGGTAAGGCTTGATAAGGTTAGCTCAATGAGATCCCAAGGGGGTTGTGCTCTTAGTGGGGGGGGGGGGGGCAGGAAGTGGGTGGGAATGGGCAAAGTGATTAGCATGGCCATAGGAAGGCAATGGGTGTGTAAATAACCAAACACATACAAGCTTTGTGTCCCTCCTCATATGCCATTTAACCCTTGTATTCCTTGTATTCTAATGCAATAGTTTTGGCTTATTGGTGGCACTTTACCTTACAGCCAAAACTAATGAAGCATGCGTGCTATTGGTGATATGCGTGGCGTCAGTCCCTGCAGCAAAAAGAAGACTCATGAGAGTCACGGTCCCAATCCTTTCAAACCAGTATCAGATACAGCGATTAAATTGTGTATGTTTTCCGCTGCATCATTTTCTGTCTTTAACAGTCAGACAGGTAGATTGAAATAAGACTATTACTCCTTTCTTTCAAGCTCTTAATTGAGTTCTAACAATTTCTGCTGCACACAGCTGTCTGCTGCCTGCTGCTTCCGAGTTCCCAAATAAGTGTTCACGGGCTGTTAATTAGTGGTTGTTAGTTACAAATTTTGAGAAGGCGCCTACTTATTTGCCTTCGTTTGTCAGATTAGCTATGCATCGCGGCCTCAAGCACTAAGCGCTAATTCCTCTTCAGGCCAATACAGTATTAACAGTCTTGGGCAGGCCAAAAAACTACGTTTCAATCGAGAGTTCACTTAGCTCAATTGATTGCTAGTCGTCATGCATGAACGCCGCACAGGCTGTTCAAACTGTTGATTTATCTAGAAAAGATAAATTGCACTGCCTCGTTCGGCCACTATCAGCTTCCGCTTCTGCTTCAGTTTGTAGGTTATGCAGTACCACCACAATTTGATCTGTAAGACTAATCAGACCCGTCAAGCAGAAAGGTTTTCAGTAACTGTGGCTGACGTTGCAAAACAGTGATAAAAGCCAACATAAAGTCAAGGATCATCTACTGCAGCCTGGCAGCCCAGTTTGCCCTGACTGCCTCACCCTGCTGCAGCTCTGCTAAACAAGTATGAAGCCTGTTTACGGGTCATAGGGCTCAAGTCGAGGGTACAGGCGATTGGTTGGCGTCCCCACTTGGCATTTTAGAGGCCTAGGTTAAACAAGATAGTTTCCACTATGTATGTTGTCTTTTAACAATTCACTCCGAATCCTCAATGGGCTGTGACCATGGCCACCAGATACACAGGTCGGGCCCTACACCACTACACCATATGACTGAAAGAGATTGAAACATTGAATGTGTAATGTCACATATTGGAACTGTATGCGGCAGGGAGATATTGGCATTGAATGTATTAGGGCTGCCTGGTGATCAGTGTGATGTCACGTGTCACAGGAGACCGGGTCACGTGCAGGGTGCGGGAGCCAGAAATAAAGGAATCACCGGAACTGGCTTTTTGGCGCCAGTCCGGGTTTATGCAGCAAATCAAGTGGTTGTGTCTTCTTTCATCTCTGCGCTATGTCCAAGGCATAGGCAGGCCTGCGCACCCAGTGGAGGCTCCGCAACCACAGAGTCCTCCACATCACAGTCAGGTCGAATAGGGTTGGAGGGGCAGCTGCTGCAATTTGCATGTCTATTCCTTTTAAAGCAGACACACATTCCCAGGCCACAAACAAGCACCAAACTTCACCAGTGTGCATCCACAGCTAAAGAGCCCGGGTTCTCTTCACCAGAGTGAGTTGGAGGCTGTCTGGCTCCTCTCTCCCTCTCTCCTCACAGACAAGCCACTGTTCTTCACACAGCTCAGCATTTTGTTTCCACAGTCCAATAACGTGCCGTATCTGGCAACATGCCTGGACTAGTGCCTGGATACACTAAAACGACCCTTTTGGGAACTAGGGGGCTGACTTTAAACCGCTGTGGTATATGACTGGTAATTTACCAGCAAATGGCCATGAAAAGGCTGAAAATGTGGGGAGTCAACTCCCAGCAGAAGTGGTGATTGCTAAATCAGCAGCTTGTACAGGTGTCAGTTTAGTCAGAGGGCAATTTCTCTGCCAGGATTCAAACCCAGATCATACAGGTGGGAGGCCAGAGACTTTGCCACAAGGCCACAGGATTCAGGGTTGACGGGCTAGTGTTTTGCACATTGACAGCCCACTATGCAGACCATTTTCTGTTAAAGATTCTTAACTTTAAACGGTGCGTACCTCCCATAATTTGTCATCTAAGAAAATATGCTCTCTTGGCAAATACTTATTTGGTCTCTGCATTTCCTTCAATTGTGAAAGACAAGTTTAATGAAATATGCATGTTTAATTTTAGGATCTCATCACTCACTGTGACGTAATTTCCAAATGCGTGAGTCCCTTGTGGCATGCTGGAGTAAGGAGTCGTACAAAGGGGTGGTATATTCACAAAAAACGTTATTTCAATAATAATGGAAAAGGCCTATCTTTCCCTGTTTCTAAAGGGTTTTCTGTACCTAACTAAAGAAGAACTTCGGTGCTCGTCAACAGGGTGCTTGTCAAACTCAAAGTTTCTGTCCTCCGTCCAAACTAACCTACTCTAGCCCTACCACCAACAAACAACATCAGCATAAATTGCACCAGGAAAATGACTCCCTTCTCCTAGTGCAACAGTTTAACAACTGCGATCTCCACCTGGTATACATGGTCTAACCCCAGGCTGCTGTTTGGTAACCTTTTGCCTTAGTTTCTGATTCAAAAATTATATGAAAAACCAGGAGAATGACTCCCTTCTCCTGGTTCATTTGGTTCAGCCGTTGGCCATCTGTAGATAGTTTCCTCCAACCATTTCTATCAACCTTTGAACTTCTTCCCACGTCATTTTGTTTTTAACACAGTTATTTCTTGACTCCTCTTGTCGGTGAAAACAAGGGGAACTGTTCCCATAGTGTCCTTGATTCCTTCTAAAACTGGAGACTGTGCTTGTGTCACTCTCCATCCTGAACGTCCCTTGTGATGACAGACTGCTGAGGGAGAGTACTCCAAATATGTTTTTCTTCATCAGTCTCGTTGACAAAACAACTGAGACGAGGGAGATCACTTGTATTGTAATCTTCACACTTGATACTTTTATCCAACTCTGGAGATGAGGGAGATTACTCCTGAGGCGTTCTTTCCATTCAGTACTCTTGATACAATTACAGAGATGAGGGAGATTACTCCTGATATTTTCTTCCCATTCGCTACTTCAGGCACAAGTACTGAGACGAGGTAGATTATTCCCAACACCTTCTTTACATTCAGTTCTTTTGAGACAATTACTGAGAAGAGGGAGATTTCACCCAAGGCTTTCTTCACATTTGATACTCTTGACACAGTTATTGAGATGAGGGAGATTACTCCCTATTCCTTCATTATAATTGGCACCCTTCCCAAACCCTACTGGGTCTCCCGTGACTCCCATTACCCTTTCTCTGTTGGGGCCACGTTGCTGGTTGCTCCTGGGGTGTTCGGTTGATGTGTTCCCATTGAACGTTATCCTTGCTTTTCTTTTGCTCCCCGCTATCGTACTTTGGCTCTGCGGGGTCCCCGGTCAGGCCGTGATCGCGCAGATCCTTTCTGTCTGAGGGATATAACCTCTTGTGACAAATTGGGATTTTTACTCCTCCAATGTAATTTCTGTGGCAGCCCCACTGAAGAAATGTAGAGGAGCCCTGCAAGAACAACTGTTTTCAAGAGACATACATTACCTTAAAGAGGCATTTACAATGATTTCCCCCTGCCTCAGTCATCTCTAAATTGTCTTACCAGAGGTTATAGACTTTTAGACATAACTGTACACAGGATTTGTTGGATGAAAATGCCCAAGTATGTTTGAATTTCATTGGGCCATTGTAAGGGCCATCTACAGACCTCCTCTATATTTGCAAAATTCTATATTGGCATACCTGTGCTTTTTCCAATTGTCTTTGTAGCCTGACATGCTGTAGAATTCCACAATAGGCCTGAATACAGTAGGTCTGCCTTTCCTTAGTTAAGAAACTATCGGTAACATAGCATATTAGGTTATTACAATATTACAACATAGAAGGTTATTACAATAATTTCCTCCCAACATCATCCCATTGAAATCACTGTTGGAGGACAGTATGATTGCTAGTGTTTCTATGGTCAGATTCAAAAGTATTGGAGATAGGAAACAACTCACAAAGGGTACTCTTCTCAAACAGTAGATACTCATGTAGAATGCATAGACCCCCTAACAAATTCCCACTGAAGCCAATGTTAAATAAAGTCTGTAAAATGAACTCCAAACTAACATTATCAAAGGCCTTCTCCACCTCAAATCCTACTCTTAAACCTATTATTCTGACAGCACTTTCCATGTTGGCAAAAGTCAGTAGATATTCGAGAAGGTGGGAATTTTCAAAGCCAAGACAACACTTACTAAAGCCTTTCTGGATGTTACATATGAATGTATCTACAACTACTTCCTTGCATCTAGTCCATGTGTTTGTCAAACTATTGCTACCTACATTAATAGTGATATGTGGGTAATAGTTCTTGCAACAGTGAGACACCAGTTTGGAGATTACTGTAATTTTAGGGCGTTTGAATTGGCATCTGGTTAACCTTAACATTTTCATTAAACATCTTTGCAAGTTACTTTTGGGATAGACAGACCACTGTGAAAGGACTCCTTTCTCACTTTGTCAAATGTTAGCTTATTACACGACCAGCGGTAGCAGCCGTGTAGTTATGGTTAAGTTGCTAAACCGATAGTAAGACTACTTTTTGGGCTGCTTACAACTTCGCTCCCCCTGGACGAATCCTCATCAAACTTTGCATTAAAAGGATATGGCCACTTTGGTGAGGTTTTGTGAAGGGGAGGCGCAGTTATAGGGGGATTCCCCCATTTTTTCTCCATAGACTGAATGGAAAACAACTTTGCTCATGCCTACAGCCCAAACCGTTTGATGGAATTTGCGGCAGGAGCAGCGGCTTGGTCCCGAAAGCATGCTTTTGTAAATTTGGTGAAAATCTGTGTTAGGCAGAATCACACACAGTACCCTCGGGGAACACTAAATGCAATTAAGACTACAAGTGTCAGTACAATTTCACCTTTGGTGCAAGCCTTTACTACACAGTACTGTGGTAGCAGTGGCTGAGCAGCCAGACTTATCTCAAAAGTTGAGTGAGCAGTAGAACAAGTTACCCAAAGGACAAACAAATACAGTGGTTCAAACAAACACTTACTCAAGGTTTCTTGGTAAAAGAATATACATTTATTTACACAGTCAGTTTGAAAACATTACACTAGCAAGAGCAGATCAATGTCATATACTAATATACTATACATACACAAGCAATACGTTACTGAACAAGTTCAGCTCCCCTGAAATGGGAGCAAAATGGCACTTCAGTTACTTTAGAAAGGGGTAAAAAAACAAGGTTATAAGAATCAACAGCACAAATACTTTCATAGGCAGGGAAAAGTGTTTCAGTTAACTAAAACCAGCAATTCAGTTCAAAGCCCTGGGCCAAAGTTAATGGTTCAGAGTTTTTGTATAGGATAGCACAGTTCTGGTAGTAAACGGTTAACTCTTTGGCACAGATTTTAGAAGAATTTGGTCAGATGAAAAGTTAGATGTTGGTTTAGGGAAGGACAAGCCTTCAAAGTCGGGAAAGTTTCACAAACTTTCACTGTGGCCTAAAAGATTTCTGGACTGTGTTTGCACTGTAGCTTTAAAGTGAAGAAGAGCTGTAGCTGAGGCAGTTGTTCCTGGCAGTTCCAGCAGATCTCACTGTTCCTGAGCTTCAGTCGTGGGGACAAGAAGGAGAATGATGGGAGGTTCCTGCACTGCCCAGGGAAGAGGCCACAAGCTTGGCAAAATGTTGGTTTAAGGTGTGAGTGCATTAAGTCCACAAACTGGTTTCCGTCCCACTGGCTATCCGGTTTTCAACAGCACTCTGAAGAAAATTCGACCAGGATGGGGACTGTGTCCAAGTGGCTTGCGAGTTGGTTATTCCCACCAAACTCAAGGGAAGAAGTTAACCTTGAAGGGCTTCTCTGTCAATGGAGTTTCAGGCAAATTCGGACCTGCAACAGGGCTTCACCGGTCATCCAGGAGTTTGCAGGATTCGTCTTCCTTCAGCTCGTCTTCGGTTCTTTCGTTCCAGTGGGTGACTCTTCTTTCCAAGTCTTAGAGACCTGCTTTTAAACAGTTTTCCCCCATTCATTCCAGCCAGGCTGTCAATCAGACAGCAGGGTGGCTGTCCTTGCTGGACAGCCAGCTCGCCAATTATGCCAAAGTGCATTCAGGTCTCCTAGGAGACTAAGCACAGGGAGTTTGGGGCACCTCCCTCACATCCTGTCCCTCCCAGACACTCAGGCGCCAGAGGAGGGCTTCAGCACTGAAGCCCGCTAAAGGCCAATGAACAAAGGGACCAAACCTGGTTTGGCCCACAGAGTTAAACACAAGAAGGACCTTTCCGAAAAGAAATGGTGAAACAAGTTGACCAAGTCTGTTTTTACAGATAGGTCATGGGCGCCGTATTGAAAAACATGGCTGACCCGATTTTTAGCTACTATTGTTCACGGTCGGGAAAAATCACCGTAGCTTGATCTAAACCACTGCAACCAGCCATTTCAAGTAGGAAAGGGTAACATTTGACTGTTACATGAGCGTTTTGACTCAGGGGATGCTAGGCAACCCCTCCAGCACTCTATGGGAAGATAGTGTGTGCTGGGTCTGTAAATTTAATTAGACTAGAAAAGTCATTTTAACTTTACCTGCTCTGGGAGACAGTAGTCAATCCCAGAGAAGGTATTTAAACCTTGTGAATCTGAAAGACATCCCTGTGCTACTGCACTGAAGGTGCTGTGTGATACACAGAAAAGGATGATGCCTATGGAGTTGTTTTAAAACTCCATATCCAAAGAACACAAAAGTAAAACAAACTGAAAATGAAAAGTTCAAAGTCCCAAAATATAGCAAAAGGAGGGCTCTAAGGTAGAGGGAATTTAACACTTGTGGAAATCTCCCTAACAATCCGTCCAGTCGTTTAAAAAAAATAGGCAAAATGTAGGTGCCAAAAAAGGTGTGATATTTCGCTCCGCTCCGCTGACTCATTTCCCTGTTCGCTCCGCGGACAGATCTCAGATTGGCCTGGGGGGACACTTGATGTTCTCAGACATACGGCGTGCCCAATGATTGGCTGGACGGAAGCGTGAAGAGCATCATATTTTCCTGAAATGCCCGCCATGTTGTATCCGCAGATATTTGCAGATAACGCGGTGGCAAACAGGGCTGGAAAACATGTTTTGGGGCATCTGGTGTTGGGAAGAGGGGCTGGAAAGGGTGGGGGAGTGAAAGACGGTTCATAGGATGTGTTTGTTTAAATGGAAGAAGACTGTGCTGTGTTCGCAGTGAACACCGCGGCAGTTCACGGATAGATCCTCAGGCAAGCAGTTTATGTGGTGAGTGCAGGTAGCCTTCATTAGGGTAGGATAGGTCCTGAGGCAAGCAGCTTATGTGTTGACTGCAGGCAGGCTTCATTATGGTAGGGGAGTGGAATGTAGATGATATGCGGATGTTTTTATAGGCTGTATTATGCTGTGGTGTTTGTAGCCAGCTACAAGAGTCTTGGGTGCATGGCCGGAGGACATTCACCCAAGAGTCTGCCCACTGGTTGCAGTACTGTAATAGTATGTTTAGAGACGTGTACAGGGCTGCAGGCGGTTTAGGGTAGGGGAGTGGAATGTGAATGGTTGCAAGTACTCTGGGACACTTCTTGGGTAGGTCCTCAGGCGATTAGCTTATGTGGCGACTGCAAGCAGGCTTAATTAGGGTAGGATAGGTCCTCAGGAGAGCAGTTTATGTGGTGACTACAGGCAGCCTTCATTAGGGTAGGGGAGTGGAATTCAGATTATATGAGGATGCTTGTATAGGCTGTAGTATGATGTGATGTTTGTGGTCAGCTACTACACTCTTGAGGACATGCACCCAAGAGTCTGCCCATTGGTTGAAGTACTATAATAGTATGTGTAGAGAAGTGTACAGGGCTGCTGGGGGTTCAGGTTAGGGAGTGGAATGTGAATGGTTGCAAGTACTATGCGGCACTTTGTGGGTAGGTCCTCAGGCGAGAAGTTTATGTGGTGATTGCAGGAAGGCTTCATTAGCGTAGTATAGGTTCTCAGTCGAGCAGTTTATGTGGTGACTACAGGCAAGCTTTGTTAGAGTATAGGAGTGGAAGGTAGATGATATGAGGACGTTTGTATAGGCTATATTATGGTGTGGTGTTTGTGCCAGCTACTAGACTCTTGGGTGCATGGATGTCCATGCACCCAAGAGTCTGCCCACTGGTTGAAGTACTATGTAGAGAAGTGTAGAGGGTTGCAGATGGATTAGGGTAGGTGAGTGGAATGTGAAGGGTTTCAAGTACATGAAGCAGTTTGTGGGTAGGTCCTCAGGCGAGTAGCTTACCTGGTGACTTCAGGTAGGCTTTATTAGGGTAGGGGAGTGGAATATAGATGAAATGAGGATGTTTGTATAGGCTGTATTATGCTGTGGTGTTTGGGGCCAGCTATTAGAGTTACGCAAGAATGTGCTGACTGGTTTCATGTTCTGGAATACAATGTGTACAGAAGTGGACAGGACCTCAGGTGGCTGGCTTATGTATTTGGGTTGTGGCAGTTTATAGAATGTTGGGTGCATGGCTGTATTATGCTTTGGTAATTGTTCCCAGCTACTAGACTCTTGGGTGTATGGCTGGAGGCCATGCACCCAGCAGCCTGGACACTGGCTATAAGTAGTGTAATTGTATGTGTACAAAAGTGGACAGGGTGTGTGTCAAGTGGTTTATTGGACTGTGTCGAGATTTTTGGGTGCATGATACTGTATGCAGTGGGAGGTAATTGTGGCCAGCTACTATAGTCTTGAGTGTATGGCCGGACCTATGCACTCAAGAGTCCAAGAGTGTGGCCACTGGTTGAAGTACTGTAATAGTATGTGTAGAAAAGTGGACAGGGCCTCAGACAGCTGGCTTATTGGACTCAAGACTGTGCTGACTGGTTGCCCGTGCTGGAATATTATGTGTTTAGAAGTGGGCAGGTCTTCAGGTGGTTGACATATGTGTTTGGGTTGTGGCCAGTGTATATATTTTTGGGCATTTTATTGTATTATGTTGTATTGGTTGTGGGCAGTTAGTAGGGTCTTGGATACAGAGGCCATGCATAGAAGAGTCTGTCCATTGACTGGTAGTACTGTAATAGTATGTCAACTGAAGTGGATATGGCCTCAGGTGGCTGTTTTATGTGTCTGGGTTACGGTAAGTGGGCAGATGTTTTTATGCATGGCTGTATTATGCAGCAGTGGTTGCAGCCAATGCCTAGACTCTTGGGTGCATGGCTTTAGGGCATAGGCCATGCACCTAAGAGCTTAGGCCCTGCCCAAAACCACCGCAGCATAATACAGCCATGCACTCAACTTTTTAACTGTGGCATATGGATTGCATAAATATGTGTATAGAATGCAACTTGCAGATTAGGAAGAAGTATGACACCAATAATTGTATACTTACTGTATGTATTGTTGAGGCCCTGTGCATCTTTTTTGCATGCACTGCAGAATACTGTTCATGCGGCAATAGCAGATTTGCCTAATGTGGTATGTGGAAATGCAGGAGAAATCATTGTTTCATTGTCTGTGATAAAGAAACATATTAAAGTAGGTACTTTGTAATGTCGTATTTTACTGCATTGCAGACATGTGTGCACTTTGTGGACCCCCATAATTAGTACTTCACAAGTACTATGCTGTAAAGAAATGTACTGTGCAATGTGCTCAGTTCCTGTATTTTTTTGCATAATCATTGGGTCTGTGGGGAAAAAAATCCATGCAGGATTTTAAAAAACCTTCTACATTAATTTGTTGATATGTGGAATACTCTGTTTCAGTGATGTGTGCCCTGCTTACAGCAATGTTTATGGTGCATATCTATGTGGTTTTGTGATTACAGGCACTGTTGCAGTAGGAGGAAATGAAATGGTGGCACTATGGTTGCAGTTTGATATCCTCATTCCTCTCACGGGAGATTAAGAGGCGGACCAGACAACCCTCAACGCCATCTATGCCACTGTCCAGTCTTGGATGGCTGAAAATTGGTTCTGTCTGAACAGTGAAAAGACCGAACTCCTAATCATCGGCTCTCCGGATACAATCAGAAAGACGGGCTCACAATATGACTCCTTTCTCATCGACAACACTTGCATCCCTATATCTCAGTCTGTCAAAACATTGGGAGTATATCTGGATTCGAATCTCACCATGACCAGACAGGTGAATGCAATATCCTCAGCAGCTGCCTACCACTCAAAAGTTATCACAGCCGCTAGACCGTTCCTAATGCAACAAAACTCCATCACCATTTCTAGAGCAATCATTGGCTCTCACCTTGACTACTGCAACGTGCTCCTACTAGGCATGTCAGTAAAGAACTTCAGGAAACTCCAAACAGTGCGAAACAATGCCCTCAGAGCAGCCATAGGCATCACCAGGAGAGATCATATTTCAGCCACAAGGAAATATGTCCGTTGGCTTCTCCTTAAGGAATGTATCCTCTTTAAGTCTCTGGCACTTACCCATAAATGTCTCGATGATACTGCACCCCGGTACCTCTCTCAGAGATTTTCTGCACCCCCCTCGAACAGACTCACTAGATCCGGCTACACCAACTGTCTGCATCCCCAAAAGCCTCAAAGCCCGGGCAGGCTGCTCAAGCTTCCCGGTGATAGCAGCCACCAGCTGGAACCTGCTCCCTCCCACAATCAGAAGCATTGAATCCCCCGCTGCCTTCAGAAAAGCAATCAAAACAAGACTGTTTGTATAACTCCTAGTCAGGATATCATTGTTAGGCTCTTGCTACCTGTAACCCATGCATTGCCATGTACATTTTGTAACTAAGACACTTTATTGAAACAGCGCCTCAATGCCTCCTGGCTGCTAGGCGCCTTACAAATTCAAAAATAAATAAAAAATAAATAAATACTGGTTGGCGTATTCTAACTGTTTATTTTCTTCTCTTTTTAGCAGTATTTGTTTATGCATTTGCTTGCTCTTAATGTTTTCTAAGCACTTTGGTATTGCAGAATAATATTGCAGAATGTGGTGTCAGTTAGATACCTGTTGGCATATTCTAACTGTTGGTAGTTTGAAAGTTGTTGAGGGTATGTTTATAGCACTGTGATTGCTGAAGGTTTATTTTGGCAGTTTGACCACTGGAAGTAATATTGTAGTACTGTGAGTGTAGTAAGATACTAGTTGGTGTATGCTGGTTGTTTATACTTAATAGGAGGATTAATGGGAAGTAATATTGCAGTATTATGGTTGTAGTTAGATACCAATTGGCGTATTCTAACTGTTTACAGTTTCTCATATGTGATGGTGGGTATTAGGCAGTAGACCAGTGAGTACATTGTGGTTCGAGAATATTTGCTCGTAATCTGTGCTTCAAAGTAATGGAAGTATCATTGCATTCAAACCATCCACATTTCGTTTTAATGTACGCAGTATAGTGACCTGCACTGGTTTTGGTGCCTATGTGGTAGATTATGCCTACTGTTGTGAAGGTTTTCTTGCCAAGCAATACTTGTCCGTGTGTGAAGCTAGTAAGCTTGCAGTTGTTTTTGGTACCATCTGTATTGTATTGTAAAAGCATTACTATTACGTATTGGCTATGTGATTGTATCTGTAAGGTGGAACGATTGTCGGAATTGCAAGTAGTACATAATATGCCATGGTTGGCATTTTGTACAAGCTGCGGAAATGGAATGTATTCCCAGTTAGGTAAAGGTACAGATACATACACAAAGTCCTTGTTAGTGACTTGTTCCCGCATCACATGGCTGCAGAGAGTGCATGTATGTTTCCACATTTATGAAATCTAGAAGATTTCAATTATAGGTATTTTTTTTGCTTTCCAGTACTTGCAGTAAGTGCATTAGAAATGTGGTGTCAATGATATACTAGATAAATATAAAGCTCAAAGCATACATGATAAAACGGATTTCTTGTATGATGCTTTAGAGAAAATTTATGAAATAAAAAACTCTGGCTCAAAGCTACCCCAAATGAATGCAAAACATCAATACAGCATGAAACTGGTGGCTATAAGGAAACAGACAAGATGAGAAATCCGACAAATAAAGAAAAAACTTAATGGTGAAGCACCACTTACACAAATAAAAAGTAAGAAGCAACAATACAAGAATTGGCTAAGCGATTTCAGATACTTTAGAGATCAAGAGCAGGGAGAAAGGATGCTACGTGCAATGGCACAAGCGACAACTAAGAACTTGAGGGATATAATTAATAACAAAACTCTAAATCAACAACGTCATCTCACAAGTGGAGTAACCAAACCTCAATGGATAAATCACTATGATGTAGTATTTGGTAGATCAGATTTGAACACGAGAGACATACTAGCAGACAAGAATTTGCCCTGGAACATCACAAAGAATGAAGACCTCATCGAGCAAATGATTAAAAAGCTGAAGACGCAACAGCGGCAGGCCCTGATGGCTTAACTAACTTACACCTAAAAAGAAATCCGGTGAAATGGTCCAAGCTGATAAGTTTGATATTCAGGAAAATAGAGGAGCAAAAACAAATTCTAGATTCATGGTTAAAAAGTATCACTGTCCCGATCTACAAAAAAGGCAAGAGAGATGACCCACTAAATTATCGGCCGAGATCTCTGCTTGACATAATAGGGAAGTTATTTGCAGAGGACTTGCAGAAAAAATTAACAGACTGAGCAGACACTAAAAAATCATTGATACTCGCCAGACAGGATTCACCAAAGGGACTGGCATGGACCTAAATGTAATCATTTTGTCAACCTTAAAACTCAACACCATCAAAGCAAAGGAGAAAGTACACCTAGCCTTTATCGACTTAAGGCAAGCCTTTCATGGAGTAAATAGGACAAACTTTGGCAAAAATTGAAGAAATGGAATTTCCCTGAAGAAATATTGCAGCCCATAAAAGCACTCCATTAAAATACCTCTACACGGAAAAGGATTAACAACAAGGGCAGTCTATCCGCTGATCTACTAATTAATCAAGGAGTGAAACATGGGTGCCCACTCACGGCAACACTTTTTAAGCTGTATATTGCCGAACTTCATAAGGCCCTAAAACATACAAGACACTTTCCCCCAAAAATTAATAATCAAGAGATTGCAATGATATGCTACACAGATGACAATCATTCTGTTAGATCGTACACAAAACAGACAAAAAACCTAACAATAGGTGAAACAAAAAAAAAACGTTGAGAAAAGATTCACCTGGAAAATCGGAGAAGATACCCTAGAGAAAGTAAAAGAGATTTGCTACTTGGGAGTAAGAGTAAATCAATCGCTGACAAAAAGTGGGAGGACAAACTCCACTCAAAAGTCCAAACGCTGCATGCTCAAGGTACTATCCTGAATGGAAAAATTGGCAATTTTTCTTTAAAACCTGTCTGCTCGTTCTATGTTCAAAAAGTAATTCCCATTCTAACTTACGATGGAGAGGCAGGATTGAATCTCGTGCGTGGAGAATCTGGGCAAAACTTGACGATCAGTTTTGGAAGCCAATACTAAAAGTGCCAAGATGTACCCCAATAGCTGCAGTTAGAGCAGAGTTGGGACTTCAATCTTTGTATTGCATAGTAAAATGGAAATCGCTAGCCCTGTTAAGAAAGATTTCACTGGACACTCCAGTGACCGGTTAACAAAAACTTGCAATACAAGATGTGGGAAAGAGTGCCGCCTTGCTTAACTCTTGGAAACTAGAATGGAATAAGCAATTACACATGCTAGATTCAACGTTATAAGAACTAGTAGAGAACCCAAATCGAGTGAAGGAAAAAATGAAAAGACACGATTGGTTTATCACAAGAGAAGCAAAACTTTCATACAAACTACACATTCCTGCGGCCAATGAACATAGAAAGGGAGAGACTGTCCTGTAATATGTCAAAAGATAACCGTCAAAACATCTTCGTGAGAGGATGATGCAAATTTGACTTGGAGTATATCCAACAAATGAATTTAAACACAATACAGGCAAATGTGGGACGAATAAGGGATTATGTATATTCTGCAATAATCCCAACAACGCAGAAACCACAAAACATCTATTACTCGAGTATAAGGCAGTGGCAGCAGAAAGATAGAAATGCCTTTACAGCTACATGGCACCATTCAAAGTGAAAACATTGGATGAATGGTGTGAGGAATATACACTTGGGACGCAATGAGCGATTCACCTGGGCTGGAATAAACATTTTAGACAATCTCTTGAAGATACAACACTTATTGACAGAAACGAAATAAGAAAGAAGGAACTTTTACAACAAGCAATAAATATCAGTAGTGGAAACAATGATTCCACGGGATTAAGAGATGAGTGAGGAGTACATTTTATGTTTGTTTGTGACTGAAATGAAAATGGACAATTAACACAGATAATGGGAAAAGTTATCAAAGTTTTGTGTTTGTTATAAAACTAAATCACAATAAAAAAATTAAAAAAATGTACATTATAAATTCTTGTGGATCTTCTTGTGTGTTTATAGTGAATCTCACCATTCCCACACAGTAGTTCAATTCCTGCCTTATTCCTGAGACACTGCAAGTGTTCTTAGGATTGTTTGTTGCATTTCTCTGTAGGAGTAGCATTTGCAAACACCTGCCACTTAAGTAAATGTTTTCACCAATTGGTGGCAATTGGAATAGAACTTTGATTGCTACATTTGCATCGCAATTTACACAAGTTGTATTGGAAAATATTAATGCAAAAGACAGTTCTGTGTCTGACTTATTTGATGGAAGTCCATGTGGATTCTTTGACGAGGTAGCTTTCTTTGTTTGTGCAGTTGTGTATGCATTTGCCTTTTCAGAACATCCTTCTGTGGTTGTAGTAATTTATGGAGTACAAGCTGTTTTCAATTTCTTTGGTGGTGCTGTTAGGAGATCATGTATAAATTGTGTTTGTTCTAGTTTTCTTTTACAAAGTTTGCCTTTTTGAGGAACAGGGTACATTTTGAGATGGGGTGTGTAGACTGCACATAGTCTGTTGTACGATGCAAGGAATGTCAGATTTGACTTTACTTGCATCAAAATTGACTATAAATGGTCCTTCAAGTGTACGTATGCGTGACAGTGCTTCGTAACTCATGCCTTCTTTAAAGACTGTGCTGCCAATGTCAATCAATGCTTGATCTAGGGTTAGACCATGTAATTTATGAATAATTACTGCATAAACTGTTCTCTGCGTACATACATGTCTTTGAAAAGAACGAATTGGGCTGTTGAGCATCCTATCCTTTTAACTTCTGAAAGTTTGTCAAAATTAATATTGACAAACCGAATGCTGTTGTCACATGGGTATGCCGGGAAGCCAACCTCTGTACCACATGCTACATTAGCTGAACCGTGTTCAACGTCAAGGTTACTTTTTAGCATTACTTTACAGTTCAAAAACAATGTTGACATTTTCTCCAAACCAGCTGTGTTAGAGATAGAGTTCTCTAAGGTATTTAGCCATGCTGTGGCTTGTTGACATATAGGTACTGTCGAACTGTGCACGTCCATTTTGCCTTTGGAGTAAACTTGCACTAGAGGTTGCATTTCTTTTTTCAACATTGTTGCATTGAATTGTGCTCAGCTTGCTAGGGTTGGCATTAATGGTATACATTTTAAATGTTTGTGTAGTAATTGTTCCATGACATCAGTAGTACATGTGTTATGCCTGTATAGCTAATGGGTGCATCTGCTATTTAAGATAGACTGTGCTTCCTTAGAAAGCACACCAATGCAAATGATTTTCAAAATGTTGGCATAAGTGAGGTCTGCAGACTGGCGCCTGTTTTCAGTTAGTTCTCTGTATTGAAAATGTTGCCAGAGATTTACATTTCCTATGCTGCCAAGTGTCTTACGGCACAGTTTGTGTCCTAAGGGTTTAAACATAGGTTCACCGTTAGCTGGTGTTAACTGAAAAAGATCTCCAAAAACAATAATGTGTTTTCCTCAAAAGAGTTCTTCGTAGTCTGTTTTAAGGGCCTCTTGCAATCTGAGGTGAATTAAAGTCAACATTAGGTTGGAGACCATGCTCACCTCATCTATTAGGAGCATTTTCATTTGTTTCAAAACTCTGCATAGCTCCATAGCAGCTTCTGCTGAAAGTTTGTAGTAGGCTAATTTGTTTTGGTGATCTACTGGAAGGCGTAGCAATCGGTGTAAAGTAACACCACCTATGTTGTAGGCAGCTAAACCTGTGGGGGCAGTTACAACAGCTGAAAGCTTGTTGTTTGTCAATTGTTGGAGGAACTTGCTGATATTTTTTTTTCAAGAATATTTTGCCTGAAGCAGCTTGACCACTTACATTAAGGAGTACAGGTTTATACAGGCACAAGTTTTAGTTTTGTGCTACACACAATGTTCAATTTCTTTAGTTACTTCTAGGAAAATGCTATGCTGTTCATTGTTCATTTGTGATTTCAGTAGAGCAAAATTTTCTGCGGATTGGTCATACTGACACATGGTGTTTTCTACTTCAGTCATGGCTAATTCTGCCTCATTTGCTATGAGTGGCTGTCCAAGTGGTTCTTGGCTTCATGTAAGAGAATGTTGGCTGCTCTTAGGAGTGTCTATGTTTAGTTGTGCTTGAAGTTCTTCTTCTTGTTGGCGTTCATTGTCCAACATGTTTTTGTACTGTTCAAAGTTTTTATCTGTAATAGTGCTTTCAGTTGAATTGAAAGCATCTTCATAAGAGATATGGGTGTCCAATAAATCTTCGTTTCTATATGGTTTAAAAAAATATAGTAGGGACATGTAGTACAGTTCTCTATGTTGATGAGGTTTTAAAAATAGCTTCATAAGATTAAGCAGGCTGTGTTTGGTAAGTTTAACCAGCCTGTTCTTACATTTTTTCTCATCTGGTTTAATATTATTTTTGTATCAGAAGTTTTTGGCTATGTGATATAGGCACATGGTTTCCAAAGCAGTACTCCTGTTTGGGTAGTATGTGTTCAATAAGTTATTTTTCAAAATGTCCTGGCTGTTGGGATCATTTTTGGCTATTGTTTCTATGTCTTGGTACGATTTGAGAACTCTTTTTCTGGATGCAGCAGGCCCAAGGCCTAGCCACACTAAGTTTTCAGATTTGCCATAAAAGGCGGTGCCGGTTAAACGCTCTGCGGCTTCATAGCAGGCACATTCTCTATGGGAGAGCATTTGTATGCCAAAGCTGTATAATTTTTGTGACAGTGTTTTGTCAGATTATTTTTCACCTGAGAGGTCTTTCAGCTCTGTTTTCTCTGCTTTGGTTATGTAGGCTGTGACATACCATGCAACTGCAGTGGAATTGTCTGCAATGTACTGCACATCTATGTTTACATTCCATAGGAGGGAAATTATTGCATTGTAATCATTGATGTACTTTGATGCTTTGGTTCTTTTTATGTAGTATGTGTTCTTAGGCGATTTGCCTTTCACACTGTGTCTAACAGAAGACATGTAGTTGTTTACTTGTCCTTTTTCCGAACCAAGTCTATGGAAACCAAAGCGGCACCTGGTGTAGTATTTTCCTTTCTTTTTATATTTGCCCTGCACAATATTTGTCACAGTTGTGTCTTTGAAACTGAAAAATGTTTGCATGTAGGTCACTAGTGTACTTTCTGAAGGGATTTCGGACGATACATATTCGTGAATGAATTGCAAAACCGTGGCATCACTGTCCTGACCAAATTTAGGGGCATTTTTAATGCACAAAAGCATGTGTGGTGCTCCTCTGGCTTGATATTTTTTTCTCCAAAAGAAGTGTTCCGCTTTTCTGAGGGGAGGAACTGTTTCATTACAAATGAATTGCAGCATGGTAATAAAGCGATGATGGAAGTACCCTGAAACATTTACAGGGTCAAGAGAGCAGAGTTCTCCTGGTTTTTTCATGTCTGTCCCTGATCTGTTTTTGTTTGCTATGCATAGGAAATCGTGCAAGTCTTCCCATGCAAACTCTGCCCAACTTAGTGACAAACCATGTGGGTGGGCCAAAGTTGCATAGCATACAATGTACGTCGGTGTGATGCCGGAACCAGTATTCTTTCCTACCATGCATGTTTGCCAAGAGATTTACGTAGCTGTGTAGCAGATATGTTTAGAACATTGGAACCTGTTTTCAATGTGTGTGTAACATAGAGTTGCTAGTTCACTTTCAAAGAGGAGGTGGAATATGTATTCCATGTTTTGGCTGAATCTGGGGTCTTCAGAATACATTCGTAAAGAGCTGTATTCTAATGCTGTTATTTGTGTGCATCTTTCATCGTATCTTCCTCCTTTTCCAGTAGGAAATAGTAGAGGAAAGGTGCATGCTCTATACTTTTTTCCCATATGCTGTTTGGAGATCCTTTGGCTTTCTGCATTTGATATGTTTCTAGTGCATCGTCTATGGTGTCCTTGGAGTGTAGTGGGTGAATTGTATACTGGTCTAAAATATTGGAAGCTGTAATAGGATCTAGAAGTTGAAATTGTACAGTTGATGATGAATCCTGAATTATTTTGGTGGTTTCTCTCAGGTTTTCTTCAATGTTTATTTCTCTGTAGAATTCATTGTTGTCTTTAAGCTATGGCAGATCTTCTCTAACTTTGTTTAAGTCTACTAGTTGCTGCTGAATTTGTTTGTCTTTTGTAGGTACACCATTCACTAGGATAATCACAAATGTATATATTGGCTGTTGCAGTCCTAGAGTGTCTGCATTTTCTTTGAGATCTAATGGCAAATAAACTACTTTGCCACTAATGTCTTTCAGTAATTCAGTGGGAGGCAGTTTCGCTGTTTTCAGTTGAAGGCATATTATTGCTTGAAATGGGTGCACTGTTTATATTATCATGCTCTCATACAACTTAAGTTGTTGGAGTGGTTTTGGCAGTGGGAATATTTCCAAGTTATTAGTGATAGCCCGTGAAGGAATTTGGTTATTGTCAGGTTTTGCAGGTCAGTATGTGCGAAGTATTGAGGGGTTAGTAATTTCATATTTGTGTTCTGCTATAAGATAGAGAGCTAATTGGAACCACAGGGATTGCTCATTGTCTTCTATTTTGTATGTTATATCTACAGTTGTGGTGCTCTTTGTATAAAAAGTTCTGCAGCAACACACACATATTTGGTTTGGTACTTCAGCAGACATGCTTTTAAACTTTGCTATTTCTTTTGGAAGTGTGTAATAGAAGGTTGATATCTGCAAGGTTGTCTGTACTCCTTTCTAAAGTTACAGGATTTTGTAACTGCTCTTCAGTTCCAAAATATTTGTTTTGGATGTGGCCTTTTTCTTTGAGCAGTTCTTTGGCTGTACCATGTAGGAGAATGTCATTTAAATGCTCCAGTGCTAAAGCAGGACTATTTTCATAGTACATCCTCTGAATGAGATTTCGCGCAGTAGAATGGTGTGTTGCTAACATTTTGATGTGGTGGAAGGTGTTTTTGAAAGCAGGTCCATAAATGCTGGCTAATGAATGTCCTCGTAGTCCTGTGTATTTGTGCACTGGACAGGAGTCCACAGTTTGTAATATTTGAATTTGTTATTTGTCTTTGGCTTTCACATACTGATTGAGGACCTGCTGCAAAGATTTGAAAGTTTCTTTGTGCACATTACACATTGATGTGCACAAATATTTGTACACGGGACGTATTGGTTTGGAGGAATGGAGAGTTGATTGTAAGTTTGGTGGGGATATTCTTGCAAGCAGCGTTTCTTCTTCCATAATGGTATTGTCTTTTAATACCCTCGCCCACTGCTATGTATAGCAATTGGGTTTGTTTGCTCTTTTTTGTATGCCTTTTCATTGAAATATGGCTCAGTGCTGGTGGTGTGGACCCACTCACCTGCACAGATGTTTGCAAAGGTATCTAAACTGATATTGTGTCTGTTGCAAAGTACTGTTTGTAGTTTACTAATTCATTGATATTGGTTTAATTCTGTTTAAAACTAATATAAATATTGTCCTTTTGAGGAGCATTGCACTGTCTACGAGAGCTTCCAGGATCAGTTTTCTCCGGTAGGTTTTAACAGTGTAGCGTGATTTTTCCCTTGTTTTTATAAGGTTCTGAAGGATTCTATGCTGGAACATTTTTTGTAAAATAATTTTTTTGGAGGGCTTACTTGTGGCTAAGGTACTGTTGGTAGATGTAGTGTTTACACTACTGGTAGTTACATTCTTGTTAATACGTTTAGTTTTAGTTTTAGATTTTGAAAGAGAAGTCACACCTTTTTCCTGCTACCTGGTTCCGTTTTGCTAAGAGACTGTATTAGCTGTTTTGTTTGACCTTTTTCTACAAAGTCTGCTAGAGGTGGATGGGCATTTTGCTTGGCTTGAGTTTTATCTACTCTGTTTCTGAATTGTTTTATGCAGAGTTGCTTTTCAGGAGGCATTGCCTTGTGTCTGTTGGAGAAAAAAGGAAAGTGTGGGTTTGGAAGTTGTACAATGTATTTGTGTGTACTGTGGATGAGTGTTTGAATATGAGTATAGGTATATATAGAGGAGCGTAATTGTGCATAGGGTTGTTAGTTTTGGTTGGGAAGGTTGTAGTGCTATGTGTGTGTGTTCTTGCAGAAATGGTTTGCTTTAGTGTGCATGGTGTTCTGATGACAATAGAAACAGTGCTCCTCACAAGGTGCAATGAATAAGGGTGAAATGACTGCTGTGGGCTTACATAACAATGTCTAGGCTACAATCCAACAACACTGCATTTGTCTGAGTGACAGGCAGAACACTAAAACAGTACCACACTTACTTTTTTGGATGTGAAGAGTAGGTTTCTTCGGGGTTTTAGAGATGCCACTGGCTTTCAGCAGGTGTTTCTTCACTGAAATTGCAGAAGAAGAAAGTTAGTGGGTATGTGTGTTAATGGTACAATAATAGCAGTAGTAGAACCCTTTGTTGTAGATTGTAGGAGGATTTGTTGGCAGGAAGAGTTAGTGTGTTTGTGCACTTGTACAGCACTACATATGCGCAGGCACTTGGGAGTACTAGCATTGTTGGTATGGGGGCCAGTGCTGCAGTGATAACTGTGGCCTCTGGGGCTGCCTTTTTTGAAGTGTGTGAGAGGTTTTTGCACTATTTGTTTTGGAAATAGATTAGTGGAAGTTATAGTAGAGTTAGAAAAAGGGCAGAAAGGTGTAGAGATTGGAAAGGAGAATGTTACTGTATGTGGAATTTAGTTTAAGTTTCTGACACATAGATGCTTTCTATATGAGTGCAGAAATTATTTTCAGTTGTTGCATTTATGCATGCACATTTACAGATAGCAGTGTTTCCAATGCACATATGCATTCCTTTCCTTTATTTCCTATGGTGATTTTTGTCAATTGTGCAATGCATGTGCTTGGCATGCTATTCTAATGTGCATGTAGTTTTCCTTTTTTGTGTGCATTCTGGCCATTTGACATAGGATCTGGCCCTTGCATGTGGTGTGGAAATGTTCTCAATGTGGTGTTCTATAAAATTATCACAGGCAGTGGTGGTGAAATTGAAATGTGTTGTTTGCAGGTGTTATGTTCATGGGCAGTACAATAAAACTGTGAAAGCAAACAGCATTTTAAGTAACTGCCACTTGATCTCAGGATGTGGGACAAATGAGAGTCTGATTACTTATTATGTTATGCATAGTAAATGGCAGGCACCCTATTCAAATTCATGGAATCTATGCACTTGCTATGCTTTGGTAAAATACATGTAGTTTTATAGGCCGATTCATGGAATTAATGTGCGCTTAAAATTTCGGCGCAAGCGTGTGAAAGCGTGCGAAAGCATGCGAATCGCAGTGCCAGTGCGAAAATTGCAGCGAAACCAGCGCACAGCGAGTCATGAAAGTCCGTGCACGTGTAAATCCCAGTATGTGCGCCAAAATTCTGCGTGGCGCATGCTGGCGCACACATCTCCAAACAGCGTGCGCACAGCGATATCGCACATAGTGCGGCGCACACAACAAAAGTAGGAGGAACAGGGGGTGTGACACGCGGAATGGGGAACAACGCGTGAAAATGTGGGGGTCACGGGGGAAGTACAGGAGGCAAATGCGCGGAACGCCCACACACACGTTCAAAACACGCATTCATGGATTCGAACGGGGCTAACGCGTGCGCCAAAAAAGACGCGCTAATCCGGAAATACGTACACCAGCAGGAAGCAGGCGTACGTGGACCTGCGCAGCATAAAAGTGCGCGCAAACAACAAACAAGCTCAGACACCAGGATGAATATACCATTCCTAGCAGCAGTGGTCGTGGGATACCGCAGGAGGAGGAGGAGGATAGTCAGGCCCAGAATTTTCACACCCAGAACCAGCCTTTTTGGGATGCCTGATGACCAGGTGTATGGGAGATACAGGTTTCCACCTCACATAATACTCGACCTGGTGAGTGAGTGGGAGGATGACCTCACATCACCCACCCTGTGCTCCCAAGCACTCAGCCCCCTGGAGAAGGTCCTCAATGTACTGCACTTCTTGGCCACTGGATCATTTCAGCGGACAAGTGCTATAGTGGGGGGGGTGTCACAGGCAGGTCTTGGCCATCATGACTGCACGCCCATCAGTCCACAGGCACATATACCTGCCCAGAACACCTGCAGAAAGGCAGGCTGCCCTCCAGGTTTTGTACGGGGTGGCACAATTCCCCAAAGTCCTAGGTGCCATTGATTGCACCCATGTGGCTCTACATCCTCCCAGGGCATCAGAGCACATCTATAGAAACCGCAAGCACTGGTATTCCAACAACGTGCAGGTAGTATGTGATGCCAAGGGAATCATTACCTCAGTATATGCCAACTATCCAGGGTCCACCCACGACAGTTTTATTTACCGAATGTCAACCCTAAACCGGGACCTAGAAGCTGGGCGGCATGGCGATACATGGCTGCTCGGTGAGTATAAATGCCACAGCATATGCATGCATGTCAGATACTGAGAAATGTCACAACCCCACTAATGATACCCATCACCACCTCCCCAGGGGACAGTGCCTACCCTCTGAGCACCCACATGATGACGCTAATTCAGAACCCCACCACGCTATCCGAGGTAAGATACAACACAGCCCACAGTGGAGCGCACATTCGGATTGCTCAAGTCACACTTTCGCTCCCTTGACCGTTCTGGCTGGAAGCTGTTATGCACTCCCCCAGTAGTGTGCAGGATCATAGTGGCAGCATGTGTCCTGCACAACGTTGAAACACGCCGGGGCCTGCCGGTGGACATGGTGATGCCCACACATCCCCAACCACATGCACGGCCGCTGCGCATGGGAGGGGAAAGGGCACGGGGTGAGGCAGCCCGTACGCAGCTGGTTGCTAATTACTTCACCTAAAATCACACCCCTGTGGAGTGCACACAGCCCTGGCACATACCAGCTGACAAGCAATGATGATGACATAAGGGACACTCAACTATCACAACCATACCAGCCTGAGATTGGTCACCTGGAGGTGTTACATTGTGTGCATCCCTACCTACACAAACACCACCAATGCTGTGTCATCAAAAGACACACTTCTATGCTGCTAAATGCATTACCCCCTTGCAAAATACAACATGACAACAGTGCTATGTCACCCAACCCCTCCCCAGCACCGCCACCCAAAACACCATGGCATGTCATGCTATGTGAGAGCAAACAAAACAATCCCCAAAACCTGACACAAGTGTCACAAAGTACAGTGTCCCTAATGGAAACTGGCCACACAAAATATGCTCCCAGTAATGTAGAACTCACAACACACATGACCAAATACTTACCAACAATACAATGGAGCTACACAACCTCAAACATAGCAAAAACATGACAGTACTAAGTTAAAGTCGTGGTAGTCTTACAACCTGATTATGCCAGCACATCGACCCCTTCCAACTGTACAGTGTTGCTGCCACGCAAATGTGTAAGTGCACTGCTTACAACATGAACTCCATCTCCAAAGTAGACGGCCTTGTGAAGACATGAGGAATGAACCTGCAAATTAGGAGGAAGACATGGATGCACAAGCACATATCAATACACCATGCAGTGTATAATACAACAACAATATCCACTAGGAATGTATACACAGTATTGACTACAGACTGCCCACACAGCTCATGGGAGTCCAACGTCACTGTGTAATTCACTGTCACTTGGGCACACCCTTTGCAAGCCCATGGAAACGGGAAGCAGGAGGGGTGTGTGTCTCACGAACCCAAGCATCTAACCCAAACTCAGCACAAGCCTGCATGTGCCCAGTTGGAATACAGTGGATGCCCACGGGAGCCACACAAGGCAACACACTGTAAAAAAAAATAATCAAAAATCAAAAATGGCCATGTGGGGGCCGGGGAGGGGGAGGCCACCCAGGAGGTCCAAGGACAGGGCGCACCAGCAACCACCTGTGTAGATGTTGGGAAAAAAAAACACCTCCATGGGCTCATGGCCTGCACGGCTATGCCAATGTGGGAGAACTGCTGCTGTCGCTCTCATCACCCTCTGCTGCTGCATCAGGAGGTGGTGGTGCTATGGGAGGCAGCCCACGCAAAGCCCTGGTATGGTCCTCCATGGCAGCAAGCATGCGGGTGTGGAAGGTCTCGTTCTGGAGGATTATAGTGCGGAGATCCCCATGCAGCACCTGACATGATGCCCGGATCTCCTCCCGAGTTGCCTGCATCTCAGCTGAGAGCGAACGTGTGAGCCGCTCCAGCTGCTGTTCTGTCCTCAAGTTAGTGGAAGCCTCAAGGTCAACAAGAGTCTCCCTGAGGTGATGGAGTTCTACCCTCAGTCTCCAGTGCAGACTGTCGGTCCCTGTTGGACGCCAACATGTCTTCCCTGTGTGATTGGCAAATGGAGTCTGGTGCCTGCTGTAGTTGCTCCATCTGCCTTTCAGGGGGAACAATGCAAGTGGCCACCCTCTCCATTGCTTGAGCCATCATCTCAACTGATGCTGCCTGTTGGGTTGCCATACCGTACATGGATTGTTCCCATACGGTATTGCCTGGTGGCGTACGGCCACTGCGTCGGCTGGTACCACACCTGTTTGGGGCAAGGCGATCTGCGCCTTGCTGTGTCGGCACTGCCTGAGGCTGCAGGACTGCATTCCCCCTCTGATCTGCTGGCCCAGGAACAGGATCAGATGTTGTGGAGTGTGACCCTGAATCCGTAACCGCCAAAGGCAGACTTACCAACACTGACATCCCCATAGAGGGTTCTACCCCTGGTGCAGGTGGGTTGGACAGAACAGAATCCCTGCCAGAAACACTTACCTGCGACGGCACATAGGTCTCATCATCTGAATCAGCACCTGAATAGAGGTCTGGGGAGGTGCACCCAGAGACACTCCTGGACAGAATGGTCTGCAGCAAGATTGGGTTCTCACCCACCACCACACCACATCCCCCACTGGTGCCCGGTCGTGCCTGAGATTCCTCCTGGGTCTGCACCATCTCCTCAACCTCAACAGCATCAAGTGCGTCATCCCCTGGAAAAACATGAGAGACAAAAAATAGAAACAGACATTAGCACCATAGCACACAAATAGGCCTGACAAGCTACAGAACCAGTACATGATTTACACATGTCCCACATGACTATAACCCTCCCGTGCATGCACTGTCACTGAGTTGGAAGGGGAGGCAAAAGGCAGACACTGATGACACCAAGATGGAAGAGCAACACATTTTCTGCATGCTGGATAGCACTGCCATCACACATTGGCCTGTGAGTGGCATGTCCAATGCACATACATGACACATGCCATCACACAGATGGCATGTACCATAGCCATGGTACATTCCACAAGTACATCCATAATGTCAGTGAATGAGTACAGTCAGTCATCCATGTGAGATGGACATGATGAGATGAAAAATGCTACATAGTGTGACAAAATACGCATGTGCCACACACTGCAACACATCCAGTGTACAAAAATACAGTGATTGCAGGCCGATGTACACATCAATGGTTGTGCATTTCAACATGACAGGAAACAACTATCATGTTCCACATTCAAACAGACCCCAAAAATGTATGTGATCAGGCCAATACTCAATCAGCCTGAATGGTCAAATCATTCACCTAACAAGGTAACACATGTGGGCCAATGTGGGGTTCATCAATGACAGAAGCATGTCACAAATGTGACAATAGGGCTCAGGAATGTGTAGCAAAAGTGGGAGAATTAAAACAATCAGCCTGAACGAACACTGAAAAATACAAACAATGTTGTTGCAAGATGCCACTTCAAGGGCAACTGCCGTAATGTTGCGCTAAATTACTGCTGTGGGCAGAAGGGATACTGTCACACCCAAATCCAAGGCCGCTGAATGTTTTGGATGAAGCACATACCACCCAGGCACAAACACCCTCACCTGGCACTCAATCAGAACCCGTCACCCAAACAACATACACATGCATTACACACACATGCATGGGCACTCACAGGACAATGCATCATAATCAGGTAGTTCTCCCACACCTTGGATCTGTTCCTCTATGACGAAGGCCACAGCAACAGATTCATGTTCAGTGAGTTTGTTGTCCTCTTGTGGAGACCCACCGCCAGTCACCAGAGTAGCGGCAATGTTTGAGGCCAGCTTGTTCTTTGCTCTGCGTTTCAGGTCATTCCACCGCTTGTAGCAATCATCAGCTGTGTGCCTCACAAATCCAAGAGCACTTATGCGGTCAGCGATGATCTGCCAGTGTGCCTTACGTTGACCAGTTGTGGTCTTGGACCCTGCAGTCACCAGCATTTCGTGGCTATATGCCGACACATAGGACACAAGTGCATCAAGTTCTGCGTCATTAAAGCAAGGCTTCCTTGACGTGCCAGAGTGTGTAGCCATGTCTGGGGTCTCAGCCTGTCGTGCTAGAGCACCCTTCTTCCTCTTCTTTAAAGGTGGAGCGAAGCCAGAGTGGCTTACGCCGCTCAGGTCAGTAGGGGCAGAATCACCGGTGCACTGGGTAGTAGGAGTGTGGGAATGCACAATGACCATAGGTTTTGATGCAGGCATTGGTTGCAGGGTAATGTTGGCAATTTGATGGACCTGGACTGACACTGTCCTGACTGCGAGAGTCAGAGCTGGGGCGGATGGAGCTGCAGCTGTCCCTGAAGCTTCCCCACCCTGCATACTTGGGGCAGCAGATAACATAGCTGCCCCAGATCCACGTGGCTTGGTGACAACAACCTGCACCGCCACACGTGGCCTAGACTTGCTGACCTGAAAGTCAGCCTGGGAGTCATCCTGTGCCAGGTCAGGTGCCACAATAGGCTGGTCCAACAGGGGCTGAGCTGGGACGTTGTCAGCCACGTTTCCCTCAACCATGTGGGGGGGCATGGGTGTCCCTGATTGTTCCTCCACACATGGGGGTATAGGGGCACCCTGCAAATCCCGGCCACGTCCCCTACCGCACCCACCACGCCCACCTTTTGAAGGTCGGCCACCTTTGCCTCCCTTACCGCTTGGTCGCCTCCCAACCATGACACTGATGTTCTTGTGCGTATGGGAGTAGAAGTAAACTATTGTCCTAGGCAATTGTGGGTCAAAGGGGTAGGATACTAGATGGAATTCATACCCTAGTGCTCTAAGAAGGCTGTCTGTGACCCCTGGGGGAAGATGACAGGTCACACAATGCACAGGCAGCCCAAAATAAAAAATGAACGTGCACGCAACCCCTCGTAGACCACGTGCGTGAAAAAATGACCCCGCACTACACTGTGGCACCCAGAAACACAAAAATAAGCGTACACGTAATACATGCAGCCTACAATGACCTCTGAAGGGGTACGCGACACACGGGGCAGGCACAGTTGCTAAGTACGTGCGGAACTCACCGTCTGCCTGGAAAAAGAACGTGACAAATACGCCCCCGCCAAAAGAAGAATTGTACGCTGTCTGAGGAGACAAGACAAAAGGAGAAGTGAACTCTGTTTGAGGAAACAGGCCCAACAAAAAATCGAAAAGAGCTGTCAGAGGTAACAGGGAGTACGAACTAGAAACGCTGTGAAGTAATCGCGTGTGAACCGACAAGAAGTACAGATTTCACCTACTCGCTCTCCACGAAAAGCACGTAAAAGGAAATGGCGTCCTACACGTAGCTTTTAAACCGGCCCACACGTACACGTCAGATATGTGTGTACACGGGCCCTTTCCTCCAATTACACGCGATGACACTTGGACGTGCAGTTTTTCATCACGTGCAGTTTTTCATCACGTGCTATGAGGGAAACGCGCGTGTAATGTAACTTACGCGCTTACGCGCTAAGGGCCAATGAAATCGCGTGTGTGTGCTGACACGCTTACGCGCTAAGGCCCTTTCCTCAAATTACACGCTGATGTGCAATTTTTTCACGTGCCAAATCACTCCATATCAAGCTGGCCACGCGAAAACACACGGAAGACCACACTCCTGCCTAGAAGGCCGAATTACTGCCCCCCAGAGCCCAGAGCACGCTCCCACCTGCCATCTGCTGCTGCCTGACTGCCTGCTGCCCACGTGCCCTGCCATTTGCTGCCTGCACGTCAGCCAGGGGTGTAGTTGCTGTGATCACCCCTGCTGGAACCGAAGACTCCCGACTCGGATACCATCACTCCACAGACCAGCCCCAGGACCCAGTTGCCCACCCACTCCTGCCTCTGGGGTTGCCATGTCCAGCACAACACCATCTGGCAGCACTGGCAACCCCCGGCCAGAGAGGCAGAGGGCCACCAGCTTCACTGCCACCGAAGTTGGTGTCCTGGTGGAGCAAGTCCTGGGGCAGTATGATGCCCTCTTTGGAAGTTTGCGCACCGACAATGAAGCTACAGACCAGGATCTGGATGGACATCGTGACTGCCATCAACGCGGAGGGGGTGGCAGTCCACGACTTACATCATGTCAAGAAGCGCTGGGAGGACTTCAGGTCCAGGACCCTCAACAAGGCCCGGCGCCTCGCTAAGGCAGAGGATGCCAAGGGACACCAGGGCCAGCTGTCGAACCATCAAATGAGGGTCCTGGAACGCATATGCCCAGCGCTCTACGTCCAGATCCTTGAGAGGCAACCCATCTGGAGTCGAGCGGTAAGTGTAAATGCATGCTGATAGTACGCTGTGCATGTCGTGGTGTGCCAGTAGTGTGCAGGTTGCACATGTGTTTATGTAGGGCCATGTAGGGATGTGTATGAATATGGGAGTGAGGCTGCCACATGTGAGTCCTCTCAGTTGTGAGACACATTGATGGTGTATGTGTTGGTAAGCATGCTGGGCAAATGTAGGTGTGGGAGCACACATGTTTGAATTTCTGTGTATGTACATTGGCATGGTTGTGGCATGGATGGTGGTTCATAATGCATGTATCTGCACTGTGTACATGTGCATTTATGTGTATCTGACAAGTGTGCAACTGTGATGCAACATGGATGCACGTGACACTGATATGTAGAAGGATGAATGGCAGATGTGACATGTATGGCGATCTCATCACTGCAACAGTTGGAGGAGATGGAGACATGCATGTAAGTGTGTTTCATGTGATGTCAGGCTCATCTTTGGCTGTTCATGCTGTTGTATGTGTATGGATGGTGCTGCCTGGTGCAATATTGCTGTTGAAATGTTCATGTGTGTGAGTTTAAATGACATGTGTGTCGTGGAGTGTGATGCTCTGTCTGTAGTTAAACAATGCCACTCATGTGCAACTGTCATGTGTGTATCAGTCCATTGTACAGTGCCCTGATGCCTGTGTTTCATCTCTCCCTGTCTGCAGCGTCAACTGAAGAAGAGGGTGGAGAGGGTGCTGTGGAGCACAGCGGCAGGGATCATCCGCCAGCCGGAGACACAAGGCCTGGCTGCCCTCCCAGGTTGTCATCTTGTCGGGGAGTGAGGAGTCCGCTGCCACGTCCCAGGCTGCAGCTGCTGAGGGAAGGTCCAAGAGGCGGAGGTCGGAGTTGGACTCCTCGGCAGCAGAAGGGGCAGCTGAGACCCCACAGGGTCCGATGGAGGAAGATGGCACAGAGTCATCCAGGTTGGTGGGGTGTTTGGTGGAGGAGGAGGCCGTGCAAGGGACAGACACGGGGTCTGGAGGTGGGAATTCCACTGGTGCTAGTGGTGCAGTGCAGGGCTAGGGACAGGAGGCAGCACAGGCCACTGTGGAGGTGCCTGTGTGTGTAATCCTGTCCCCGATCCTGTGACTGCATCATCCCGCACCAGCAGGGATGCCTACGTCCAGACCCTTTTTCAGGGAGGGGATCCGCTTACAACAACTGGCCTTCCTCTCCCTGCAGACATGGCTATCCGGGACCGGGTTGAGCCTGTCATGGGTGGGGTGGTGTTGCATCAACGGGCCATGCGACGTGACCTGAAGTCTTTTCATGAGGAGACTGCACGTCATCTCGAATGGCTCGTTGACCGCGTTGACCTATTGGGACAGCTCACCAGGGCTAGATTCCTCCGTTTGCTGGACCTTGTTCCGACCCCCTCCTCAACTGAACCCTTATGCGCCAGTCATACTCCATGCCATCTTCCCACCCATGTATCACCTGGGTACCCTGTGGAGCTGCCTCTGACCCTGCGGCCAGGCTGGTGGAGGACACATCCCTGCCACAGTTGGGAGTCGGACCTCCAGCCGGGGTGGCTACATCAACAACTGCACCCCAGCTGGAGGAGGATGTGCAGGCAGCAAGAGCCAGGGCACAGGCAGAGGCAAAGCAGCAGCAGCAACAAGGTGGGAGCCATGATGGCTCGGGGCCTTCGTCATCGGAGGGGCAGGCATCGGCCAGAGGGCAGGAGGACCCAGGACTGGAAGTGTCTTCCGTGTGCCAGTGGGTAGGCCATGCTATAGATGCGGAGCGGCAGCGGGCAGAAGAGGCACGCCTCACGATGGTCAGGGCGGAGAACTCCATACGGAGGGCCCTGAGGCGGGCCGAGTGCCTTGAGGCAATTCGCAGGGAGTTGGAGGAGAACATGTCGTCGTCCCTACGAACCCTCGGGGCCATGGAAGAGGACCGCCTCCAGGACATTGAGCAGGAATTCGATGATGCCTTGGCCCGGGACATCCAAAAGTGAGCCGTCGGACTAGCTCTCTGCCATTGTAAATTGTTATCCACGTACCCCACTCGCACAGGGCCTATCGTGTGTGAAACTTCACGCGAACCCCAGTAATACCCATTCCCCGCTTGGCGTTTGCTGTTTGGCAGGCCTGTAAACTGGTCCAGGGTTAGCGTAGCCCTTTGCGCTGGATTGGGGATTTTGATGGCTTTTCCTTGCGCTACGGGCGTTCCTGGGGCGTAACTGGCGCTGCTGCAGGGTCGCTGCGCCACTCTGCACCACGGCTGGTTTGGGAGGCTAAAATCCATGAATACGCTGTGCGTGGAAATGGATTTTAGCGCACGCGGCTGGTGCAGACATTCGCATGCGCACACTGTGCGCCAGCTGCATGCGCCACTTGTGCGCGAAATTCTATGAATTACCCCCTTAGTTTTCTGTGTGCATTACAAAATATATGCATACCTGTAATTTGTGTTGATGGATGTAAATGAGGATGAATCTGGAAGTAGAAATCTTGGAGAGTTTTACAGTACTTTTGGATGCAGGTGCTTGGGAATCACAGGTGACCTGTACTCTGAGTGTTGAACAGTACATCTGCAGTGTTGAACTGAGATGACAGAGTTAGTTGTAGAGATCTTGGATGTGATTGGTGGATGGGTGTGTGACTGCTTACCAGTAGCCAGTGAGAGAATGCTGTAAAGTGTGAAGTGGAAAGGGAAGAAGGGCTGCCCCTGTTTGACAAGATCCACGGACACTGCAGTTGTCTGTGGAGCACATGTGATGCATCTGGGGCTTGTCAGCATGCTTGGCATGGAAATGGGAGTATACTATGGGGATTATCCAATCAGGTGTTGAGGGTTTACAGGAAGGGAGGGTTATACTGGTTTTCATTGTTGTGTTGGTTGTACGGTGAAGATGACAGGATTTTTTGTCTGGGTACTTGGTGATAGGTTTGTTGCTGATTTGGAGACGTATGCAAAATCAAGAGGTGTTTCTACAGATTTTGGGTTTCCAGGTATCGAGGTTTTGAGGTGGAGTGTGCCTGAACGCAATTTGGAGGAACTAGTTTCTCTTTGTAGAAACTTGTCTACTTTTGGTAGTCCAGATGTCTTTCTGGTACATTGTGGAGGAGAATATTTGGGGTAAATAAGTGCCCCAAGTTTGATTCCTGTGTTGAAGTCCTTCGCAGAGAGACAAATGCTAATTTTCCCATGTGCAAAAGTGGTGTTTTCTGAAATGTTACCAAGAGCACTATGGAACCAACTATATGTGTTCAATCCCCAGCAAAATCTTGGAAGGTTGCATGTGAATAAAGGCATGGGTGTAGTTATGTGGCATGCAAATATGTTGCTTTTCTCCAATGTCAACATTGACTGCCTTAATGTGCAGCTTTTTAATGCCGATGGAGTTCCGTTGTCCATTCTGGGGAATGCTTGTTTTTTCTGGATTGTGAGGGATGCTGTTAACAGGCTGATATAAGGAGGAAAGGAAGATAAAAAATACAAAACCATACAAAATAAAAGGTGTTTTTGTAAGCACCTTTAAAAAAGGCTTTTTTCAGTGTCACCACTAAACAGGAAATCCCCTTCACTGGTTAAAAAGAGTTCCCCCACCCCTGTGGAATGCAAAATATGTCCACAGACACCGCAGTAGTTCGCGGATTGCACATGCCACAGCCAGGGCTTTTGAGGATGGCAGACATGGAAATGGGACTGTGGAGGCCAGGGGATTGGTTAATAAGGTTTCTTGGGTGTGGTGTGCAAGGAGAGAGTGTGGCAGAAGGGATGTTTGCTGAGAGGAGTGCATATGGCTATGGCTGTGTCTTTCAGTAGGCAGAGTTCATGGATTTTGGGAATGGCTGCACATCTTGTTTTCTCTCATGTGGATGTGCAGTGGTATGAAGTGTGTGGAATGAGGTGGCTGGATTTGCTTCCTATTTGTGCCACTTTGGTGACACAGCATCATCCAACCATTATTATTGTCATTTGTTGAGGGAACAGTTTTGGACATGTGACCGGAATCTCATTGCAGTTTGTGATGAAGGAGGCACTTGGGAAAGTCATGGACATGTTTTTCAACCTCCCAGGTAATCTTCTATCACATTGCCCAGAGACAGATGTGGCTGCACTCTTCTTCATTTGGTCCGCAAATGGAGAAAGCGAGTGTCATGACCGCAGCCTCCAAGGAGTCAGGTTTAGCCCAACTGCCTCGGAAGCTGGGTCACAACTTTATTTTCAGGCACCCATCGGCTCCCATAGGGGCCTTATGGACCTTGTCCTGGCGCCAGTGGCGCCAGGCTCATAAGGGGACCCAGTCCCGGCACAGGACGTGCCGGGCTCATGATGTAAGGAATGGTGCTTGGGTGGACCTACCGGCTGCAGACCATGCTGCTCACTCCCCTGCAGTATGAAATCCTCATCCATCCATGGCTGGAACTACTTTACCTTCTGGGTGTGGCCAGCACCACTCCCTGGGACTGGATACTGGAACTATTCTGGAAGCAGGGACTTCTTACTTGGGCGAGGCTGCTGTGGAAGGAGACACCTAAGCACTCCAGTAGGACTATTTAAACCACGCCCGATCAGAGCAACGTGCTTCGCGTTATTCTGCAATAGCAGCAAGACGCTCACCGTGTCAGCTCCAGAGAATCTTCAACTTCTGCATCTAGGGAAGAGAAATCCGTAATCTTACCTTCTGAAATACCATCTTCATCTTCTGCAGCATCTGAGAAGGGAAAAGAACACCAGGTTTGCACGAGATAACAACCAGCGCAGCACTTACCCAATCCATCGGTGCATCTCACGCCACGGGCTGCAGCTCTCCATTTTTCGGCACCCTGTGGAAGCAAGGACATTGGTTAGTAACCATCGTGAAACTTTTCCTACCTGCGTTGCATTCTTCTCGCCTCCGCCGACGCTGCTACTCGCATCTGCAAAACAAAAGGACATCATTAAGAAATACAAAACTCCATCCATACGCACGTGTTTTGGGCAGCTCTCATCTTTCTCACTCCTCGGCGCATTCCTCAACATCTATTTTTCTACCCAGCTGCTTCTGCAACCTGAAAAAGGAAAAGAGACATTAAGAAGTGCTTTAAACTTCGAATTGACATTTTTTACTTACTTGCCTGCAATACCTTCGCCTTTCCATCGCTCTCCATTCAAGCAACTGCTGTTCGTGCTGCTAACGACGGCCTAGCTCCAAATCTTCATCCTCTGCAACCAAGAGGCTGGACAATTAACCAGTGAAGTAACTGGCTTCGGCGCCCCTGCACAGACGCAGGATGGAGAGCTCCGCTTTCACCTATATAAGGTGAGCACATTTAGCCTACGAACTACGTGGGGAGTACCAGGAAGGGGAGTCAGCTTGCCCAGTCAGGCTTATATATCCTATTAACCCCTTGCTCTCACAATTGCAGACACCTCACCCTTGCGATCAAGATCTCAGTGAGGAGAGGGCCTTTCCAGGGTGGCATTCGAGGCCTGCGCGTGACCCTAGAAGACTCCGAGAACCCCCAGCCCAGACCTGCGCCTCCGAGGGATTCAGGTGAGCGTTACAGCGAGGCGCAATGTCAAGAAAGCTGTGTTCACCTTTTTGAGAGATGTTGGTATGTCCTCCTTACACAATGAACATATTATGTTTCATAGCAACAACATTTTTTGCAGAGAGTCCATCTTACTGATGCTGGAAATCAGCTTTTTTGTGAAATATCCAGAATGCATTGCAGCCTTTTTTGCAACTGTAGCAAGCATTTTTGCAGTTGGTGTTGTCCACTTGAAACTTTTCACAAACCACAATGAACCCCAAAAAAGCTCTTTTCAGAGCCACCACTTTCTCCCGGAAAAGAATGTAATGTTTTTGATAGCGCCATGCCCGGCATGTCTTTAGAAGTCTGCGGACTACCGTGCTGCCTGCAGACTTTTCAGAATGCCCAGGGCCCTGCACCATTTCATTGGCACTTCTATTTATTAAATGTGACAGGGGGCTCTGAAAGGAGCCTTTTTTATTTTTTGGGATTTTTTAAACATGACACACAAGGGAGGGAAGTGGAGGGAGGGTAGGGAAGGAGCACCAACCACAGGGATGAGAAAGGGCAGATGGAGGGAGGAAGATGTTGGGTGCACCTCATGGAGGTGCAGCGCAGTTTCCTTTGTAGTCCCGGACCGTAGCCTCGAAACCACTCCGGAAATGTTTTTGTGTTTGTGTATGTACTGCATCGCAGTACATACACAAATCAGTGACCTTGGAAAGTTTAGGGTCCGCTGTGATGCGTATGGCCTGAGAGGCTGCATGAGGAATCCTCTCTCCCACAGGAGTGTCCCTTGTGGTGACAGGAGCAGATGTTGAGGATGCTGCAGAGGAATTCAACCTACTACTCTGTTTGAAGGGGACAACCCTCCCAACTGCGGCTTTGTGATTGGATCTTAGGTAGCGGCGCATGGAAGTAGTCCCATAACTGTATAGCCTAGAGTTTTATTTTATTTTATTTTTACATTTGTTACACGCCCAGACCCTTAGGTATCATGGCATGGTTACAGACAGTTTAGTGAATAGTCTTACATTGTACAAGCAACAACAAGGTTATTTACAAGCAGGGATAAAACATTATGATAGTATTTACAGGTTCAGTCAAAAGACAGGTTGCTGCTATTGGTTAAAAAAACAAGTTTTTAGTCGTGTTTAAATTCCTCAGAACAACGTCTAATTTTTGATGCTGATGGGGAGGGAATTCCAGTGTCTAGGTGCGAGGACATGGAAACTGCTACCACCTGCTCTGGTATTTTTATAGCGAGGGATAACAGTGAGTTGATTGTCGTTAGATCGAAGTGATCTGGTAGCTTCTTTTTACTGTACTGCTTTATTAAGGTAGATTGGGACTTTTTGGTGAGGCATTTATGCGTGATGCAAAGGGTTTTAAAGATGATTCTGGCTTTGATAGAAAGCCAGTGAGCGTCTTTTCTAATCTGGGAGATGTGTTGATATTCTTTTATACCTAGGGCTGCTCGTAGGACTTTATTTTGCATGAGTTGCAATTTACTGAGATTAGTGTTGGAGGTGCCTAGTATGAGTACATTGCAGTAATCCAGCTTGGATAGCTCCAAGGCCCTAGCCAGAGTGAGGCAGTTGGTCAGTGTTAGGTATTGTCTGCTTAGTGAGATTCGTTTAGAGGTATACGCAGTGGATGAAGAGAGGGTGCTGATGTGTTTGGTCATGGTGAGGTTGGTGTCTAGGTATATACCAAGGGTCTTAACTTGCTTGAGTACTGGGATCAATGTGCCGTCGATATTGATAAAATGGTAGTCGGCATGGAGGGTGGCTATTTTGGAATGTGATCCCACAATGAGAAGTTCTGTCTTCTCATCATTAAGACAGAGACTATTTAGCGCCATACAATTTTGGATGAAGGCGTATATTTTATTTATGGTTAATGTGTCCTGGTCATAGTTGCCTGATAGAGGTATGAGGGTCTGGGTGTCATCTGCAAAATTGGTGTAGATGACACCCATATCATCTAGTTCCAAGAAAAGTAGCTTTGTGCAGGCATTATAGAGAGTAGGAGAAAGGCATGATCCTTGGGGAACCCCTATAGGGACTGGGATGGGGCCAGCAGCTTATTTGCTTATAGAGGTATGTTTTACTCTAGAGTTACGTTCCGATAGAAAGGACTTTACCCACTTTGTGGTGTCTTTTGAGAAGTTGAAATCGTTGGCTAGCGAATTACACAGTTTGTCGTGATCCACGAGGTCAAACGCTGCGGATAGATCTAAAAGCAAGAGTATACAGAGTTTCCCTTGATCCCTGATAGTGTCCATCTGGATTTTAAGATCCAGAAGGGCTGTTTCTGTGCTATGATTAGGCCTAAACCCAGATTATCTGGTTTCTATTAACTGACTGTGTTCAAGGTGAGTTTGGATTTGAGTGTATGCTATTTTGTCGATGATTTTGAGTAAAAAGGGGACTGTTGTTATTGGACGATAATTGGTGGGCACAGTGGGATCCAATGATGTTATTTTTAGGAGTCGGGTGACCCAGGCTTCTTTGATGCTACCTGGTACTGAATTGGTGTTGAAAGAAGCGTTGCCAAAGTTGGTGATAGTGGGGGAGAGGGTGGAAGCACATGCTTCAATTATTTTAGCTGGGACATTATCTCCTTTGCAATTGAAAGCTTTAAGCTTGGATATAGTATCTAGTATTAGTTCTTTGGTGACTAGGGTAAAGTGGAATAGCGTGATGGGATTTGTGTCGGGGGTAATGCAGGGGCTGGTGATTATTGTGTTTTTATCTGCTAATGCAAGTCTTTTAGTCGTTATTTGGTTTTGTAGCAGTGTAATTTTAGCGGCTAGGACATTTTGTATGGTGGTGCACCAATATTTACTAGAATCTGCCAATGTTGTAGCTGGGGTGGGATTCTCTAGTACTCTCAGGATAGAGAAAATTTCTTTAGAGTCTGAAGAGGCATTGCTGATGCGGTTGTTATAGGCATTGGCTTTATGAGTGATAATGGCTGTTTTGTAGGTTTTGTTGGCCTCCTTGTATGTGTTAGCAGAGTCCGAGGTGAGGTGTTTAGAGTGTGGGTGTTCAAGGGCACATTTTGTTCTTCTAAGAGAGACTAGTTCTTCATTGAACCAAAAATGTGTCTTTTTGTCAGATCGACGTGTTTTGGTTGTTATTGGCGCTACTTCATCGATAGTGAGGGTGAGGCATTTATGGTTGTAGTCGGCGATGGTGTTTGGGTCCTTGCTGGTAATTGGATAGGGTTCTAGTGTTTTATTGAGGATGGGGTCAAAGTGCTCAGCAGTGAGGTTGCGGGGATTTCTGGCTTCGTAGGCGTCGACTGTATTGGTTTTAGGAGGGCTAGGTTCATCACTCAAGAGGGTGAAATCTATGCAGTTGTGGTCTGTCCAGTCGAGAGGGGTAATGGTATCAACAAAAAGTCTGGTATTCAGTGAGAGGATCCACTCAAGTGTTCTACACTTGATGTGTGTAGGAGCATTAACCAGTTGGTTGAATTTCATGTCACAGAGCGCTGAGTGTAGGGCTTCGGCTTTATGGTCTTGGTCATCGTTGAAACCTAGGTTCAAGTCTTCAAGGATTATACATTTTGTATTGGGTTTGATGAGTGGGGCAAGAAGTAACGGAATGCCTATTTCAGGGTGACTGTTAGAGCTGGGTGTTCTGTAGATCACAACAATGTTGATGGTCATTTTACTATTCATGGCCAATTTACCTAGCAGAAGTTTGTACCCTGTGATGTCTTCGATAGTGCAGGATCTTAATTGTAAGTTAGTCTTGGCTATGATGGCTACACCACCTCCTGTGGTGTGGGTTCTATCGGTCCTAAGGATGGTATAGTCAGGAGGGATGGCAAGAGCTAACAGAGGTCCAGATGCTTGATGAAGCCAGGATTCTGTGATTACTAGTAGGTCTAGGTTTTGTTCAATAATGAAGTCATGAATTTCGATTGCATGTGCTCCTAGTGATCGGGCGTTTATGAGAGCACCCTTGAAGCAAGTGAGAGGTTTGGCTTCTACAGTTGCGATATTAGGCAACTGTGGTTGAGAGGCATTGGGGTGCTTTTGGAAGTGAGGTCAGTGGGAGGTTCGTACTTTTTTTGTGCAGGGGGTCAATGGATTTGGTGGGGTAAGAGCCATCGGAATAGGAATATGGGGGTGGTGAAGTAATTTAATGTGAGATCTTAGTCGATGGATCCTATCGAGCCCTTCAATGGTGTGAGTTTTGGTGCCTGATGTTGAAGTACTGTTGAACGAGGGGAGTACCCTGTGATCCGTAAGTATGGGCTCTTGAGTATAGCTTCTAGATGTTAGGCTAGGGCTATGATAGTTATCATGTAAAAGGGGAATGGTGGAGTGGATGGCAGGAATGGTGTGGGGCAAGGTGTGGGGTGGTGTCTAGGACAGGCTAGCCTGGATAGACCATTTCTGAGTGCAAGGAAGAAAGTGGCTGCCTGTACATGGTGTGCTATCTTGAACGAGGCTGAAAGGGAACATAGTGATGAGTATCCAGCCTAGCATAGCTATGTTCAGTAAGGTTGAAACTAGTGGTGGGGGATTTGTCCTGTAGTGTGGAGGGTGTTGTATTAGCGGAGGTGGATAGGCTGGTGTAGGTATAAGTGATTCTGGTGAGCTGCACATGGAGGAGGCGGGCTGTGCGTTTCAATTATTGGGCTAATTTGGGTTAGAAGTAGAGGGCTTGAGCTAGTGGTAGTGGGTAACGAATGCCAATGGTTGATCCTCAGGCTAGTTTGAAAACAGATGATCATAAGGCAAAGCAACATGCAGTATTCTAGTACATGCTAATGGATGTGTGCAGCAAAGCAGACAGCTTAATCATCAGGCTAGTTTAAAAACAATTGCAATTGATCATGTGGCAAGGCAAAACGGCAGTATTTTAGTACAGGTTAGTGGATATGGGCAGCAGAAGGCAGCACTTAATCATCAGACACATTGTAAAACAATTGATTATAAAGCTAGTTTAAAATGATTGGTCATAAGGCAATGGGCAGTAGTCTAGTACTGACTACTGGATATGCATTTTGAATTTTGAAAGGGGAACCTACCGACCGGCGCAGTGCCCACAGGACACCTCCATTTTGATTAATTGCTGATATCCCGGACAGTACTGTGCTCAGAGGACTCATAACTGGGCTTTTAAAAAAAAAACACTCAAACAGAGCAACATTACACACATAGCACTTTATAATACACATATATACACACAATTAGGAAAGAGAAGGGTTAGCAGAAATGGAAACATATACTGGGGAATTAGGGTTTTTCACAGTGGGTCTTCAGGGCAGGAAGGGAGTATGGTCTCATACATATTTGTTTACAGGGAATTTGTGGGGAGGGTTGGCTGGGATGGGGGGAGGGATACAGGTACAGGTGGGCTAGTCATATTTAATTGTTTGCATTATATGTCCCTGTACAAAATCTTTTAAGTTGGCAAAACTGTTCAGCAATTGTTCAATTTTTGCGTCCAGGCTGTCTAGTTTATTTTGTACAGTGTTTGTTTCATTTTATATGTGCCCATGCACTTGTGGAGGAGCTGCTGGTTCCGGTGCATTTCCTTCATTTCCTGTATTTACTGTTAAAGAAAGAAATATCTGTCAGGTATATGTGAAGCAATGTTTATTAACTGTCTTGCTTTTCAAACTGTATTGTGTACCAATGGAGTTTCTGTCTTCACTCATTTCATCCCGAGGGAAATTTTCTTCGAAACATTCTAGGGTGCCTGCCATTTCAGAGTAAAAAAAGAAAAATATTTTTTTCTAGTATTGTACACTGAACAAACTGTGCAGTTATTGGAAAAAATGTAGTGTACTTACCACGTAGTAGTACAGTTCTGCTGTCAGTACTTTGCAGTTGTTCTACTAACAGTTGCTTCTCAGTTTGTATGTAAATCAGCACTGAGGTAGTATTGTTGGAAGCACAGGTTATTTTTCTTGTAGGTGCATTCCATTATGCTGCATACCCTATGCAATCGCTCTGTTGCTTTCATAAGTAGAGTTTGTAGACCTACTGCATTTTTCCTTCTAATTCACTTATGTGTTGCTCTTTCTACATGTTCAGTGTCTTTGCTGTATGGTACAGCAATGTAAGAGAACCGCTGACCTTTTGGGCAGTTTGGATGCTACCCGAGGTCCGCGAACAGTCGCATAGTCTGCAGACTCTAGGGCTATCGGCATGGGGATAGGGGCTCTGTATGTTGTATGGTACATCTATACAAATTAAGGGTATCCTGGTAAAAACCTATGAAATGGTTATGGTTACGTTGCGCTAATAAAATCCTAAGAAATTCAGTGAAAAAACATTGCTAAAGGGACGTTATGGTTCAGTTGCCCTAATAAAAACCTATCAAATTCAGTGCAAAAACCATGTTAAAGGGATGTTATAGTTACTTTCCACTAATAACAACCTATCCATATTATGGTTACAAGTAAAACCGAAAAACCCCAGAAATTTGCCAGATTTGGTAAGCTAAGCAACCGTAACTTGCGCTACCACCGCGCACTGTTAAGACTAACACCCATGACATCAAAGATGACATCACAAATGTCATTGATGAAGCCAATCCTCAACTATCAAACTCATATGGATCAATATTCGAAGGATTATACAACTGATCATCGAGGCAAGCTAGATTGACCAGCAAAGTAATGTCAGAGATACAGAGGTCGGTACGGCCAGTTCGTACTTTGGAGGGTTTATATACTGTTGGATAAATGGAAAATAACTTTTTGAGTCTAATCTTGCATAGAAATGTATCAAAGTCGAGATGTGACTGAACATAATCAAAGGTCATGGTGGGGCAGAAATTAAGACCCAAAGAGAGTAACAATGATTGAGGCCCCATGAATACATGGGAAGAGATGTTGATAACTTGATTCATCTTCATGGCATCCGTAGCTAATGTTTTAATCCAGAGCGCATTGATCTGCTCTGTTGGTTTGCATTGGAGCCATTTCCCACGTCGACCTGGACAGGTTTTTTTCCCGACAATGGTTTCTGTCCTTTTCCTCTTCCTCTTCCTTTGCTCTTGCCATGACCTCTGCCCCTTTTTTGGTTCTTTCCATCCTGACACAAGAGTCTCATTTCGTCTACAAAATTGAGCTTCACTGTTGGTTCATCAGTTTCTGAAGTAGACACGTCTGATTCTGAAGAGACAGCATCCACATCACCCAATTGTATTGGCAGTTGTTGTGTGATGGGAATTCTGTGCATATATATCCTTAAAGAATCTCACAATTTATTAGATATTGACTTGTTATTTTTGTGGATTTGTCCAGACTCATCTTAGATGGAAAATATAATAGTTTTATCTTTTCCATCTCTCAGTTTGTGAGCTAAATATTTACCATTATTCTCACATTGGTACACATACGATTATTTTAACTTAAAAATGTTACATATCCTCTCTGTGGGTATATTTTGCATAGTGCATCTTTAACAGATTTATGTTTGTTTGCAAGGTCAGAAATATCTCTCAGGCATTTTTATTTCTGTGTCATGTAGGATATACATTCCCACCTAAGGAAAGCTTTGAGACCAAAAGACTCTGGAAACTGGTCATATTTTTTGATTGAATAAATGAGCTGTGTCTTTCTTTGACTCTTTACTGGTGGAGTGTCTGAAGCTTGATTCCTGTGCACAGTGTATCCTTTGTGTCAATGTCTGCACCATTTTCTTCTGTCTCTTTGTCTCCCCCGTGGTATTTTCAATGTAGAGAGTATCTGAGTCTCGATCCTGAATCCGGGGAAGGAGCATTATCGTTTTTTATGTTTTTCATTGTCACCTGCTTCCGAGTAAATCAGAATGAATGTTCCGGAATCACTTCTTGTTCTGCATTAGGGAATTTCTCTTTGTTGTTAAACAAATGTCATATCTTCTCCCTCGTGTGCCTCAGTTGATGATGACTCAACTTCCTCCTTCTCCTACTTCACGCCAACCTTTGGCACCTAATGCATTTGCAAAGGTGTTGCATGCAAAACTTACATTTCTTTCTAATGTACAAGAATGGTTTGAGACAGATACCCCCCTTCTTTACAGAGGAAGGGATCTTGTGTGGCTATTGATCAGCATGTGCAGTGCAGAGTCCTGTGCTTGGGTTTCTCCAACACAAACAGCTACTGCTGTACTGTGTGAAATTCACCAACAGATATTCATCTTCTGACCCTTACCAGGTTCGTGTCTGTTAGAAGAATAAGGAATGTTTATTTAATTCATGACTTATCTTGAATAAATGTGCATGAGGTTATTAGTGCTTTGGATATCTCTGCCACCTACAAAATGTGGCGGTTCTCAGTCCTTTGGCCTTTTGCTACTAAATGCATGTGGGTTTCACCATGATTTGGCCTTCTCCTATGTCTACTAAGTGTACATGGGGCTCTCTGTGCTTTGGCCAGCTCCTTCACTTACTAAGTGGTTGCAGGGTTTTCGGTGCTTTGGCCTTCTTCTGTGTCTGCAAGACACGTGTGGGTTCTCAGTGATATAGCCTTCTCCTACACCTACAAAATGAATGCAGAATTCTCAGTGCTTTGTCCTTCTCCAAAGTCAAGTAAATGTGCAGGTGGTTTGTAAAGAATTGCCATCTGGCAAGGGTGTAGAAGCCCTGGCTTTTTGATTTTTATAAAATGGTGTTGGTAATTCTGAATTAGTGAGGGTGGCCTGATGACCCACTCAAAAAACGAGTGATCAAGGTCATGGAGATCTACCTGCTGAAAATCGAGCAACTCAACCCTGGATTTGTCACCATATGTTATGGTAGACACAGAATTATCACAAAGTCTGTACACTGCAGTTCGAATTTATTTTGAGTGCAGTAAGTGTCAAAATACACTTGAATTTTTAGGGACATAGGACATTCAACATTTAAGACATACAGAGTATAGTACCTGAGTTAGGGAGCTGCCAGCAGTGCGGAGACTCAGTGGCACGCACTCGCAGCCGTGCTGCCACTGAGACTCCGCACTGCCGGCAGCTCCCTCACAGCGGTCCACGATCCCACAAGAGCCAGGATCCACACTGGACTGTCGTGTTGACATGTTACATATTACTGTACCCGCCTGGGCAGAGCAAGTCATTAACCAGGTGCCCTTCTCAAATACTGATGACCCACTCTCCATCAACTTCATGCCAAAAGCATTGTGGGCCTCTTTGCCCTTCTTAGTTAGTATCCAGATCTGCAATGCCTGCTCCCCTATCAATAACATCCAAACCGTTGCAGTGCAGGGGCTGGATTTAAGATATGCAATCTCCGTTCCAAAACAACATAACTAAGAGAGTTACGATCCTGGTGGCACTTGCCAACTTTAAATATGAGCCATACCTGAGTTATGGTATGTGGCTGTCATCTCTCATACTTATTACAGCCACATCAATTTGAAAGGATACATGTGTCAGCACTCAGAGCCCGGCTCAGCTGTAGAAGGTTTATTTGTTATCTGATTTGAAAGCCTTGCACTGCCAAGTGATAGGGCAGGTGACTGGATGGCTAGGCCACTTCTTTGATTCTTTTTTTGAGGTCAGGTAACACCTTTCTCCAGTGAGCCACACCAGCAGTAGGAGCTCACCTGGGAAAGAGGAATCCAAGGGCACGCCTATTCCAAAAGGCCTAGCCTTACACCAGGGTGCTGCATACCAAAAGAGCCAGTGATGCCATTGGCAGGGAATGAGGTGGAGTTAGCATACAGAGGGGGAGCTCAGACCAGCTGGAGGAAGATTCCACAATCATGTTTTCTTTCTTTATCTCTCTTCCTTCCTGTCCCCGCCACTTCCTTTAACACAAAGCACGTTGGATATTATGTCAGAAGGCAAAGTCCACTTGTCCTAATGACAGGGATTGAACACTTAATGCAGGGTTTCTTCAATCCAATCACATGTAGACTTTTGCCTTTACAAGAATGGGTCATCTGCTGCCAAAATATTTTACTTTGTAACAAAAATCTGAGAAATAATTCATTGAACATCTTCCTTCTGCTTTCATTACACAAATCTATGCTTCACTTAATTCTTATTTTACTAGCCATTTCAACATCTATCTTGTTGCTTCTACTTTTCCTCTGCTCTTTAACATGCAGTCATTATTTCTATTTTGAAAAAAATATCTCTAGACTGATCTTTACTTTATCGTGTTTTTCCTTTTTCTCTTATTCCTTACCTCTCTAGACTTTTGGTATGTTTTGTTTACTTGCAGGTTTTGTCATTTGTTGCAATGGATTCTAATCTTCCCCGTTTCCAATCTATCTGGATGGTGATGCCTCCATTCAAGGGGAGGAGATCTTCTTTTTGTCTCTGAGTCACTGCTTTCAGCCATTACTCTAAACATTCTTTAATCTTATTCTTTTAGATCTTTACGCTGCTTTTGGTAAGGTGGACCATATACTACATGAGTGTATTGAAATAATACAACACACTAAGTCACTTTGTACTAACCTCACAAAACTGATGTTATGATCAACCTAAAAGGGGTTACATGAGTTGAATACATCAAAACTGTTGGGAGACCTTGTTCTACTTGTTTTAAGGTGCACTATATGATGAATAAACTTTTGTTTTACCAGTCTTGAGGTAATTACTGCTATATGGTGACAGACTAATTAACATGTCCGTACTTCTGAGGTTCACCACAAATACTTAACAGTGTCAAAGCGAGGAGTAACCTGTATCGCACCTTTTGTTCTAATAGATTTGTCCCTCACGAGACAGGCCCCCCGAATACAAAAACAAGGACACCTAACCCCCTTTTCTAATCCATACCATATAATACTCCTACAGTATCTTTTGTCCTTTGGTTTCTGGGTCTGTATTTTCCTGGTTTCCGTCTTATCTATCTCAGCACACCTACTCAGTCTCATGGCTTAGAACGTGCTCTGATGCCTCTTCGCTTTCTTATGGTGTCCCTCAAGGTTCTGTTCTTGGTCCTTTCCTTTTTTATCTTTATACTTCTCCTCTAGCATTGATCAAGTCCTCCTTTCAGTTATCTCATGACTTCTTTGCTGATGATACCCAACACTTCTTGTCTTTTTCCCTCTTCTCCTCCTACTATTCACTCAAATCTCTCAACCTATCTCTCTACTAATAGAACTTGGATGTCTGATCATTTTCTGGTTCTTAATGCTTCCAAAACTGAAGTTATTTTCTTTCCAGCCTCCACTATTCCTTCTCCTTCCCCTCCCTCTTTCATCCTCTTTCCCCTGTCACGTCTTCCCATTTTCCCCAAAGCAAGTACTCTAGGTTCCTTTCTTGACTCTGATCTATCTTCTTTTATCATATATCTGTTTCCTGTCACTCTTGTTGATTTCATCTGTTTAATATTCATAAGGTTAGGTCATTTCTTACATTTGATGCTACTGAACTATTGATATCTTTGTGTATTTACTTCTCTACATTACTCTTTGGTCTTCTTGTTTCTCGTCTGGCCTGTCTAAAGTCTATCTTTAACTCTGCAATTCGTCTTCTCTGTCTGCTCTCTCCCTGTGATACTATTTCTGCTTTGTTATCATCTCCTGGAGGGTTATCTTTTCACACACAAGTAAATTAAATTTTTATGGTAGTTTATGGTAGTTTATGGCATGGTATCAGTTTCTTGACCCCCTGCATGCAATCACGCTCTCGTTCTTTTGCACTACTTGCTCCCTTTCATTGGAATGCTCTTCCTCTCTCTCTTCTATTGACACTTTTACTACTGCCTTGAAAAACGTGTTACTACAATTATAATCTTTCCTCTTCTATTGTTGTTACTTAGTTGTTTACTGTCTATATTTTATGATTATGTTTCACATTCAATTGTACTGTAAGTGGTTCTGTAAAGTACCTTGGAGTAAGGTGCTTTATAAATAATAAAAAAATACAAATACAAACATCTGTTAGGAGAGATTACTTTCCAAAACCCTCAGCCTGTGGAGTGAAGACTGAATGTCCAAGGCAAAGGTGGACTTTTTTCTACCCATCCCCAGGGCACATTGGGGTGACCTCCTGCTGGAACAAGTCCTGCATCTCTGCCAGTCACACTGCTGCCCAGGAACTCTTTGTGGTGAAGGACTCCTGAAAATGTGCTGCAGTCTCCATTACATTTGGAGCACAAGAATAAGGAATGTTCTTTGCCCTGATACTCCAGAGTGGGACTCACAGCACCTGAGAGCCAAGGCAGCGAGGAAACAGATATTTTCCACTTTCCAATCGCTGTTCTATGTGACTCAAGTCCGTTCGACCCCGTTTGAACCTGCTGGACTCACGCAAGTTGCCTTTGGCACACCATCGATATTCGAGCTGCTATCTCACACACTGAAACCAGTTTGCAGCTGCACTGTACCAGCTAAAGATGTTGTTGACTTGGCATGAACCTGAAGTGCATCATTTCATCCGCAGCAGTCTCTGCTGTGAAACCAGCCATGGAACTGACCCTGGTGGCCATCTTGACCCACACTTCCTCGAGCGCTTCATTTAACAGAACAAATAGAACAATGTATCCAGTCACCAGCATATTTGCAGTCAACCCGACCATTGAACTTACCCTGGTGGCCCTCACAATATGGCCATTTTCAAGCATCGCCTTGTGCCACAACACACTTCAGCTTGAACCTTGCTGGACACTCCTCCTCACATGGAACAATGTGACAGCTGCATTCAAACTACACAAGCAACACCTAGATGCTTGGTTCACCATTGTCAAACATCCAGGACAGTGGCCCAAACCAAAGGTCCCTTTCACATGCAAAGCAGGATTTTTCAATACTGACACAAAAACGGCTTTGCATGTGTGATTGCCAATGAAAACTGAAGGGCAGTGTGAAAAAGGCCTGCATGTCATTACACAAGGAAAAGAAGCATTTTAATTCACAAAGCAAGAAGAAAAATGAAAGGTCCCTTTTCACATGAAAAAACAGATTTTTAAACACTGTCAGAAAAATGGCTAGGCATGTGTATTTGCAGTTTAAATGTGAAAATTGTACCACTGCTAACAGGAAATTTGTCAGGGAAAAATACATGGTGCGTGTTGACAAAAAGTGATGTATATTATCTTTTGCATACATTTTGAAAGCCACTTTGTTTTCGTCATTCGCAATCGGTTATCTATAATGCACTTCATACCCATAGGTTTCTAATAGTGGACCCAGGGATCGAACCTGTGTTGCTCTGCGTCATCTTTCATCCAAGGCGAGCACTTTGCCCCTGATCTATCCTCCCAAGCCAAGTTTTCCATGGGAAAGGTTCTGTAGTCCAGAGGCAAACCCTTTTGCTGGCTGTTGGACACATGTGACAAGGAACTTCCACACTCGAAGGCTGACATTTTAGTGTTTACAACTGTAATAGGATGTGGCTTGCTCTGGAAGGTGTGGAAAGTCAAGTGTTCTTTAGATTGGCTATCTCTGCATGACCATTTTGCCTGGCTGATGCATGACCACAAAGTAGACAGTAGGTGTGCAAAGGGAAGCTGTGAAGGCAATTCAATTAAGGGTGTCTGAATATCCAACTCCAAACAGGTAACCTACTTCAAAGAGAATGATAAAGAAAAAATCTCTGGTTGCAGGCGAGCACAGTGAGACCATATGGCCTGAAGGCAGGAGAATTGCCAGTTGTCCCACATGAAGATTTACTATTAATGTAAAAGGATAATTAATATTTAGGCCTTTTTCCCAGCAACCATAAGTCAGATTTTCTTCATGTATATGCCATTGTTTAGGTAATTTCCAGGTGATTTTTGAGATATACAATTCATGCAGCTACGAGTTAGGGAACTGTAATGGTTAGTTAAACTAGGTTCCTGAGTTCCTGACTGATCTGACAATGTCCTGAATGTAAGAGTTGATGAATTGAGGAAGGGTAAAATTAGGAATGTGGTTATTAAATTACATGTTCATAACTGTTATGCTTTTTGTAAAGAAGATGGAAAAATGACACAAAGCCGTGCAAAATTGTGCAGACCTGGCTGTCGTCTTTTTTAATTCTCTATGCTTAAGTGAAAAGGAAAATATATTTGTTATGGCAGTTGCTAGTAAAATGATAATGTTTTGCTACATAACTAGTTTTTGCCACAAATGTGACAGGTGAACAAAAGGGGATTGCAAATGGGGCTTCCATATATCTGCTCCAGACTCTTTAACTAATCTGTTGAGATGGACTGGATTTGGGAGGAGAGAGAAGGGTAAATGTCAAATCCCAGTTGTGAGAACTCTGCCAGAGTATTTAACCAAGATTATAAAATTGGTGGTTTCATCGCTGCTATATATGGGGGACTGCACTAGGAGGAAAGGACAGAGCTGCTGACATTTACCATCAAAACAGTGCTGCTGCTGCTCCAACTTACAATCTGACAGCTGCAAGGAAATATCAGAGGAGATTTCTGAGAGTGCATCTGGGTGAAGCTGTCTATTGCTATGAAGGCCTAAATACTGATGGGTACTATGGTGGCGAGCGGGATGCCATCTTTGAGAGTGGAATGACCTGACCCCTGTCCTATATTTCCAGAGGGGCCAGACATGCAGCTGGCTGTCCTGAATTTTAAACAGAGGATGTATAGGTAAGTATAAATGACCGCTGGAAAAACAAAAGGTGGGGAGTCTGCTTGCCTTAAATCCTGTCCCTTTAAAGGAGGATGGTGGGTAAAGCTGGGTAAATCCAGAGCCTATTTAAATAAAGAGATTAAGTTAATGAATTCCCCATTTGGTGTAACACTATGGAGTGATTTTTGTTTCTGAGGTGCACTAAAAAGCTATGGCCTTTAATTTAATTGGGAAATCCTTTTTGTCCTGTTCATCCCGACTTCTTTAAGGAAGAGGAGTGTCTTTGTTTTTAAATCAGTCCAATTGTTTTGTCCATCGTTCCCCTATCTCAGGCCTCTCAGTGGAGAGGGTTCTGAAATCCCAAATTCCCTAAATCATTCCAATTTTTGTGTCCGACAATCCCAAAGCAGACCAAACTAGGGGGGGGGGGGGGTCTGAAAAACAAACTGCTAAATCATCCTGTGTTTATTTTTTTTAAAAGGTGTGGGTGAAATCCTAACTGCCTTATGTATTTGTACCAATCTTGAAACCCTACCGTTAGCTTTTCATGCACGCAGGAAAATCAAAATTGCACAGCACTTCATCTATAACTGTGTTCACTGACCATCGCTAATTATTTCTTTAAGTGAAATTTGTAGAAAGTAACAAATTGTGATTTGTGTTCTTTTCAACTCATATTTGTGATGTATTTATGTCGAGAGAAGTTTATTGTGTATGCCACGGATAAAGTGGTGTTTCACATTTTCAGGCAAATTTCTATTATGTTTAATTTAAATAAATACAAACATATTTCCTGTACACTGGCCTGGTTCTTTGCTCATTGTTAGCTCAGGGGATGAGGGGGGGAAATCAAAGGAGCATGATATGTGTCTGAAGTAGGACTGAATAAAATAATCCAATAAACAGTTTGTTGCATCACACTTTGAGTGGGTAGGAACTGCCCATGTTGAGGGGCGGCATCGCAAAAAAACATTACAGGACCAGCAAAAGTATTATTGACTGATAACTGTCCCTTGGACCGTCTTTTGGCTCTGGAGACTGACAAAGTCACCAGTTGTCCCTTTTTGCTCAAGTACATATTGTTTTTACAAACATTGGGCTTCATTACAAGTATGGTGGTAAGGCAACAACGGTGCCGGTAGCGCTCTACTGGCACCGTTACAACTGTACCGCCATACTACGAGTTCTGCTCACAGGTGCCCTTGCAGCCACCAGGTCTGACCTGATGGCCATACCGGCACCCGCGAGCAGAACAGGACTGTAGCATCGGTACCATTATTAACGGTACCGGTGCTACCACCTTCCCCATTCACATTGGCCCTATGGGGCACAAATGGGAATGGGGGTGTACCGGGCCCAGCAGCCACGAAAGTGCAATTACAGGGTCTGGCTGGGCTGGAATAGGCCAGTAACTGCCCATTTGCGGGTGCCGGACCTGGATGAGAGTCTGGAGCCAGTTTTACAGGCAAGGCTACTTCCAACCTCGTAATGAGGCCCACTGTGTTTTCATAATTGCCTTTTCTCCTGCTGCTTCATTACTCGGAGTGCTGCATCTTCTATCCTTCATATTCTCTGTTCTTTAGACAGGGATGGGTAGTTACAGTATTTTTCTATTTAGTTATTCTTGTAGATTGTGTTTAATTAAAGTATATATGTATATATATTTTTTAGAACCTTGGTTGCACATTCCACTTATTATGGACTATTGTACTTTGCTGCTTCTGTTGCTACTGAATCACATCCACATTCCTCTTGAGAGTGTAGCTTTTCCTTGAACCGCATTACCAAAAAGGATGAAGGCAGTCTATGTCTTAACTGTGTCTGTTTTACCTGTATGTCTGGGATCAGTGCTGGTTTGGCGAAGTGTGAGGGCTGAGTAAGTGGTTTCACTACTACCTACCATCATATTCCTGCAGATTAGAAGTAATTTCGTCACAAGGTTCTCAATACTTTTGATTTCTGTGACTATTAAATGCAGGTAAAGTCCTCCCTGCTTTGGCCTTTTCCTTCACCTACAAAGGCCACTTGGAATTCTCAGTGTTTTGGCCTTTCTCTACCCCTACAGAATGCATGCATATTTATCAGTGTGTTGGCCTTCTGTTCCTAGTAAATGCACATTGGGTTCTTAGTGTTTTGGCCTTGTCCACCACCTACTAATTGCACATGGGGTTCTCAGTGCTTAAGCATTCTCCTCTGCCTATGAAATGCACATAGGGTTGTCAGTGATTTAGGCTAATCCTAAGCATACAAAATACATGTGGTGTTCTCAATGATTGGTCCTTCTCCAAAGTGTTGTATATGCACATGGGATTCTCACTGTTTCAGGCTTCTCTGCCTATATAATGCACACAGGGCTCTCACTGCATTGGCTTTATCATCTACAAAATACATATGTAGTTTTCAGTGCTTTGGCCTTGACCGACACCTGTAAAATGCATGCATATTTATCAGTGCTTTGGCCTTCTGTGCTTAGTAAATACACAATGGGTGCTTAGTGCTTTGGACTTCTCCTCCGTTTACTAACTGCACATCGGGTTCTCAGTGCTTTGGCATTCTCCTCTGACTATAAAATGCACATGGGGTTATCAGTAGTTTAGACTTCACCTAAGCATACACAATACATGTGAAGCTCTCAGTGCTGTGGTTTTCTCCTATGCCTAGAAAATGCATTTGGGTTGAAATGACCCACCACCCACATTTCACACACCTCATCCACACAGTAATGTATGGCCCAGACCCCATCCCACTCAAAATCAATACCAACCTAATTCTGTAACTCCACCTAGGCCCCATTCCCGATATCAATACAATGGAATTTTATTGTAGCCTACACTATACTAGCTAAAACCCCATTCCCAAATAAACTCTGTCCCTACCTCTTCAAATGCCAAGCATAAACGGTGCTGAGTTTTTATGCACCTGTCTTTATATAAATGCTAGATTGAACCCAGTAAAAACTCACATATTGAGTCTTAGAGAAAGATATGTGCTGTTTGGCCTGGGAGAACCCATGGAAATTCTACATGGTTGAGCTTTACACAATTTGCTATGAAATAGGAGGCTCATCGAAATTAGTTGTGAGCATGTGTTGTTTGTATTGGGGACCATATATATTTCAGTTACAGTTTATTTGCTGGCATATCCATTGCAACAATAAATATACAATACAGTACCCATATATAGTGTTCGGAAAGGGGCAATCCCGTCCCTCCCCCTAGGTGCTTTAAAGTAAGGAGAGATGCATTTGAGGCACTGTGATGAGCCAGGAGGGAGGGGGGACAGTGAAAGGGATGCCTTCCCATCCAGCAGGACCCCAGGTGAATATAACCAATCATAGTGTAACCATATAGCATCGCTAGTCTGCATAACTATTAATAATCATAGGTAGAAAGAAGGCTTGAGTGGTAAATGCAGCATTACATGCACTGGGCCCAAATCCACAAGGCCACAGAAATCTCCAGTCATGCCTGAGCTCCCATGAGGACAGTTTGCACCCCACCCGGCACACTGTCTATTCATTGTTCTTGAAAGTGTTACAAAAATATGTTTTTTCACCCAAGAGGAATGTGCCCTACAAGGCCGCGATTAGAGACCGGCGCCTGGTGTGCATGTTATCTCTCTTTAGCCAAAGCATGACCCGGCATATTCCCGAGTGACCACGAGTTATGGCCCATATAACTGACTGAACGCTAAGATCCCCAAAGTCCAAGACAACAGGTGCCCTTTGACCATTAACCCCAAAGTAACATGTCCTGAAATGATCAAAGAGGGTGGACAGGGTGTATCGTTAAAGTGACAATCGTGTGATTACATTATCAAAACGAGGGCGGAGACCTTGGAGCTGTATGGCGCGGAGGGAGTGAGTGAAATGTGTGTTTGAAGATTGGAGTTCCCACTGAATCTCCTGATCGTCTTAAGGCCTGCCAAGTGCACAGTATTAGTGATAAAACAAGCTGTATAGTAAGAGTATAATTAATTTGTTTTCTGACTCCAACCTGAGAAGAAGATGACCCCTGCAGCACTCACGTGATGGAAGACGGATGGGCTGTGCTGGGACCAATAAACTGACATCCCATATGGATAAAGGCAGTACTTGTAGAGGGTCCATCGAATCAGCCACGCAGGATTTTACTGTATGTTGTTGTAGAGTTTTTTGCTGTTGCTCTCATCTGCTTGTGAGATTAAACTTTTTATCCTTACAAGATCAACTTGGGCCTTTCTTCCCTAGCAGGTTGTCATCTCTCTGGTGTAAGCGTTCAGCGGCGTGCCTTCAATAGTGTAAGTCGATGCATGTTTTTTTTCCTTTGTTTTTTTTACATTCTTTTTACCAAGTTTTATCATCAAACAATTGCTGTTTTTAAACTGATGTGTACTGTATTTGTGCTTTGCTGGATTTCACTGTCATTTGCTGGACCAACCATAGCTTCAAAAATCGTTAAGCCAATGTGTGTAGCCTTGTTTATTTGAATGTATTAAGTTCCTTTTTATTTCTATGGTTCATGAATCTTCGAGTTTTATTGTGAATACAAATTAGACTTCACTGAATTTAGTGGGTGTTTAAAAATCTATCTCAAAGGGTAACATTTTTCCACAACTGACATTGTATTTCTCCTGTTCTCTTTTGAGTAATCGGAAGCCACTTTTCTCGTACCTTTGCATAAATTTCAACAAAAGGATTGCATAGTTAAATCTCTTATTTCGCCTGCATTCTTGTCTAAATTTTGAGATTTTTCGTTGGCACATCTACATTATGTTTTGACTATAAAAATTATAGGAGAGACAATAATCATGAATACATTATAATAATCCTCATCACTTAAGACCTATCATCTTCATAAAATAAATATTACCTCGCGCCATCCTCCAGTTTAACATACGCCATCATGAAAGAAGGACTGGGGTGATAAAATTCAGGATTAAAGTGATAAGTCATATTCTCCCCACATTTGAACACTCCTGTCTCTCCCTTTTGTTAATCTCTAAACGCCACAGAACCCGATTCCGAGTTCATTCTAAAAATGGAAATATGTTGTTGAAATGTTCATTGACAGATTTGAATGTACTTACATGACCTTGGTTTTCAAACCATCCTTTGCAGATTGGAAATGTACTTATGTTCACGAAATGTTCTGACACTATTTTTAGATTTCAGCTTTGGTACACACATGTTTCTGTTAAATACTTGCAGATTACAGCAATGGCAACAGACAGGTGGAGTTGAAAGACCAAATGTACGTTGCAATTAATATTGCACACTATTTCTTTGGTCCATATTGTCTCGCTTTGCTCCGGTTGTGTGTTACAGAGGCACACCACTCTGAACATGTTTCTTACATATTTGAGGGGCTTTTGTACCAGCACCCTTTTTGTTACTTACCAAATACTGAGTCAACACACGCTCTCCACCAAACCTGAGACTGAGCGATCTGCTCCCCCTTACATTCTCCCCTGCTTGCATGCTGATCCCATGCTGCCCAACTGCCCATCCGCCAACCACCTCCCCTTTGTTAGTTCCGTGTTCCCCTGCATCTCTGCTTCTCTCACTGCGTGCTTCTGCCTATGACTTGTAAAACGCTCCATTGCTTCCCGAAGTTAGGTCTGGGCTCAAGCAGTACAATAATAATGATAATAATACAGAATAATACTGAATAAAATACTGAATGCGTGTTAAGGTAAGGAACATGCTATCCATTGCACTGGAAATAGGAACTGATTATCTGAGGTGAACCGTGAACACCTGTCTCCGTAACTATGCGCGTTTCCAAGCTGCGAAGGATGATTTGCGCAAGGCTCTTCCATTTCGAGGAAATGTATATTTAAATTGGAAACAAAACATAGAAACTATTCAAAACAAGAGACAAATCAGTGACCATGGCAGCCTTCCTTATTCTGTAACCCCAAGTGTTATTTACATACAAAAAAATATAGGGAAATGGCGGTCAGTTTGGTTTTCACTTTGTTATTTAATTTCAAAATGGGAAGAATTCTTCATACTGTTTAGGCCATTACTATTTTAATGCCTCTATTGCTCTCTGAAAATGCTTTTCTGATACCTGCCCTTCACATTTCAACCTGAGCCCCGATTTCATTCGTGCCCTATCAGTGGAAAAGCGCTGCTCTGTGCGCTAAGCTTCTCTGCAAACCCACCTTTTGCATTTGTAGGAGTGAGAAATAGCTAAGTACACTTGAAACAAATCCAGTAATACCCATAGAGGCTAACTGGACTGATGAAAGTGGCAATTATAACAGCCTTGACATTTATGCTGTTTGACCCGGAATAAAAAGGTGCTTGAACGGCAAATTAAAACCAGTTGAAATGATTGTCAATTCGCCTCTGCAAAACCTCCAGATGCGTCCAAAGAAATCTATTGCTGAAAATGCAAAGCCGTTTTCACTCATCACTAAAACCGAAATACCTTCAATTTCATAAACACAGATGTCTGGGCAGATGCAGAAAATTCCAAAGTGGATGATGTTTTTGAAGCACTGACAGCCGCCTGTCTGTTGGGGGGAAAAAAATAAAAAGGATAACCTCAGATTAAAAGGTATGCAAATTGTTCGGCGTTTAATGATGAACAGGCTCAGATGAAAGAGAAATAGCTTCTGCGCAAGTATAAACGACAGTTGCAACAATGGACTTTGTACGGAAACATGTAATACATACACAGCTAGCAGAGTAATACGCTGTGTGAAATTTAAAAAGCTAACGCCTAGCTCACATAGTGCATCAGCGAACGTGCGCAGGACTTTAAGGCAAGTTACCTAAAGTCTCAAACTACTCATAATGCTGTGCATGCTGGTTTTTTGTGTGCGAAATTCCACTTCAACCGATTAGAGCATTCCTGCGCTTCATCCAGAATTCCGGCAAAGAGTAGCTGCTAGTTTGGGCATTCACAGTTAGGTTTTCAGAGCAGTTGGGGCAATAGGCTTTAACCCAGGGAGACATAGAAAAGGTACGTCATTTATTTGAAGGGGTGGTAAGAAGTTAAACCACGTTTCAGTTAAGGAAGAGTTACACAATTAAAACAGGATGAAGTTGAGGTAAAGGTAGAACATTAAATAGGATTTAGGCCATCATTATGTGGCTACTATGGACTAACATTCATTTATTTATTTATTTATTTATTGGGTATTTGTATGGCGCCTATACACAGGTATTTCCAGGTGTCACAAGACAAGAGGGGGGATAGTGAGACATGGCAAATCATGAGAATACAGCAAAGAAACTGTTATATTGGCCTTGTGGCAATCCTACTGTGCAAGTGCATGACAAGGTGAAAGTGAAAGGGCGAGAGGAGTAGAGGGAGAAGTGCAGAATTGGGGTACCCCCAAGGGTGGGCAAGGCAAGGGCAGGATGTTGAAGGCAGCAAGTGCCGGGGCAAATGGGGGGGCGGAGTGCAGTGGACGGGAGGACTAAGATGGGATAGTCAGGGAAAACAGAGCCCGAGGGCAAGTGCTGGCAAAGGATGCTGCGGGGGACTGGTGGGGTCTGGTCTGGCCGTTGTATGACTTGGAAAGGAACAGGCCCCAGTCACAGTAGCAGATGGAGAGTTTAGCACGGGAGGGAGAGAGGGAAGGAAGAGGAGAAAAGGAAGGTCTTGAGAAGTTTCTGGAAATGTATGAAGATCCAGCTCAAGTCTGAGGGGGCAGGGAGGCTGATCCAGAGGGAGACGCGAGCCAATGAAAGGGATTTACCATCCAGTCCCTGCTTGGAGAAGCGTTTGACCTGCAGAGAGTTGGTGCCAGAAGACCGAAGGACTCTGGCTGGGAGGTATTTTGGGAAATTAAGCTGGATGTAGAGAGTACCCAGGCCTCAGACAGCCTTGTGCGTGATGCAGACGGTCTTGAATTTGATCCTTGCAGTCAACGGGAGCCAGTGGAGAGATTTTGGGGCTGGAGAGATGCAGTCCCTGGGTCTGAGGCCAAGGATAAGGCTTGCAATACTATTCTGGATTAGATGGAGGGGGTGAAGTGAGGAAGGGGAGAATCCAAGTGACCACCATGCGTGACAGTTCATGTTACTGACAAAGGAGTGAAGAGAACGTTCAAAATTGTCTGGATGAAGGCAGGAGATTACATTCAGCAGCTGTTGCTGAGTGTACCATCTTGTAAAAATTCAAAATCCAAGTGATAATACATGGTGTCCTAATTGTGGTTCATTCTAGATTGCTCCCACTTCTAAGTACTTTAATAACAGGTGTTGTTATTACCACATTTAACGGTACTCAATTAATCCACCTTGGAGGGATCAAAGCCTGAGTTGGTCATGCCATATAATTCGAACCTGCCAAGTGCTTCCTGAACCCATCTAAGTGGTCAGCACTTAAATTGTGACCAACCCACCAGAGGAAAGGTGCAACTGAAAGAAAAATGCTTAGAAGTCTTTTGAAGCCAGAGGAGATTAAATTCAGTATGCTATCTTTTTGTGCCAAATGAGAGATAGAACTAGATGAAGGGAAAGAAGTCTTTTAACTCGTTGGAGGCAGGAGCAGATTATCTTCAGTACATGTATTTCAATGTGCCATCTTTTTGTGAAGCAGGGGAACAAATACTAGTTGCTGAGAACAACCCCTCTTGAGAGGCAGGCGAAGAGTGTCTGCAACTCAGTGTGGCATATTTCTGTGACAAAATTGAAAAATACTGTAGATAAAGTGAATGCCTGAGTCTAATGAAATGTGTGTTGTCCAGCTTTTAGAGTATATTGTGATCAGAAGATCAACAGATCCCCAGGAACACTTCCAATCAACACTGTAATTTCTATATTTTGGTACTTACACATTATTATTTATTTATTTATTTGCATTTGTTAAGCGCGCAACAGCCTGGAAGCATTGTGGTGCTGGTTACAGACAGTTTGCTTAGTTACAGAAGTAATACACAGTGCAGACATATATACAGGCATGTAGCATAGCAAACACAAGGTCAGATGAAAAGGGAAGTTTTGAGTTTTTTGTGGAAGGTGAGGAAGGAGTTTTCTGTTCTGATTTCAGTGGGTGGGACGTCACATAGCTTGGTGGCAATGTAAAGAAAAACTAATCATCCCGCTTTTCGCCCTATTGATGTGAGGAGGGTGTAGTAGGTTAGCGTATTGCGTCCTGATGGGTCTGGAGTGAGCAGGTTTGGATAGAGTTTGCGCAAGATATGATGGTGCTGTGAATGCGAGGCATTTGTGGGTGATGGTGAGGATTTTAAAGCTGATGCGTTCTTTAACAGGGAACCATTGAGATGCCTGTCTGGCCTTAGAGATGTGTTCCCTTTTAGGAAGGCTTAATGCTGCTCTGAGAGCATTATTTTGAGTGACTTGAAGTCTGTTTAGATTATTTTTGGATGTACTTACTAGAAGGGCATTGCAATAGTCCAATTTGGCACCAATAGTTGCTCTGGCTATAGTGAGATAGTTTGGTTTGGATAGGTATGGTTTTACTGCATTTATGCGTTTAATGGTGTGAGCTGATGCTGAGGTGATAGCGCTAACCTGTCTTGACATGGAGAGTGTGGAATCTAAGTAGATGCCTAGGGTCTTTACTGAGGTGGAGACAGGAATGATAGTGTTATCAATGGTGAAATTGGAGTACATATTGTCTAGTTTGGCTAAAGTTGTTTTAGGACTAGAATGATGATTTAAGTCTTCTCTACATTGAGGCAGAGGCCATCAGCTGCCATCCAGGCCTGGATGGTGGTGTATATTGTATGTAGTGCTTGGCCATCTCTGGTGTATAAGCCGGTGAGTGGTAAGAGTACTTGAGTATCATCAGCATAGTTAGTATATGCGATACCTAATGCATGAAGCTTGTCAAAGAGAGGCTTTGTGAACAAGTTGTATAGCGTTGGTGCAGTACACGAGCCCTGAGGGACTCCGCAGTGGATGGTGGTGGGGGCAGCATTGGCTATGTCTGAGAACACTTTCATTTCCCTTCCCTCTAAGAAGGAGGTGATCGAGCGTGCAGCTTCTTTCGAGAAGTTGGCTGAGTGGGTAAGGTGAGAGGTGAGTTTATTGTGATCTACAAGATCGAAAGCAGCTGAGAGGTTGAAGAGGAGCAGGAGGGTTGGCTTGCCTTCATCCATGATTTGAGTGATCTGGTTTTTTAGGTCTACCACCGCTGTTTTTGTGCCATGTACTTTGCGAAACCCCGATTGTCTTGTTCCAAGAATTGAGTGGGTTTCAAGGAAACGTTGGATTTGGCAGTGAGCAGCTTTATCCAAGATCTTGAGGAGGAAAGGCACAGTGGTTATGGGTTGGTAGTTGTTGGGCTGTGAGGGGTCGAGGGTGGGCATGCACACTTTACTATATAGGAAACGTGCACCAAGTCCCTCCTTAACCACTGTCTTTATGCAAACCGGGCATCTCCTCCTCAGACTAGGTTTCATCACCTCAAGCCTGTTGAATGAGATATTGTTTATAAGGGCCTCAGATATCTGTGGACCTGGCAAAGGGGTGCACTATCCGCCCATATTCCATTTCCATTTGATTACAGTAAAGAATATCTTCTTTCCACTGCACCAATGTAGGACTTCTCGCTCTGACCCACACAATTGCCACCCTTCATTTAGCCAACAGCAGTAATAGCCAAGCTAGCCTGGGCACCCACCCAGCAATCTGCTTTGTCTAGCCCATTAGCACCACTCTTGGGTTGAGTTCTACCCTTTCCCCTGTGATACTACTCAGAGTTTCAAACACCCCTTCCCAAAACTGAAATATTGGTGGACATCCCCATACTGCATGCAAAAAATATGCCTGTGATATGGCACATCGAGTGCAACCATATGGGGTATCAGAAAACAGTTTATTTATTGTTGTTGGGGTATAATTGAATTCATGGAGGTATTTGAAATGAATTACCTTAAACCTATTATAAATAGCAATCTTCCACATCTGCTCACAGCAATATTTCCACATTTCTTCAGACATAGTACGACTCAGAGAGACCTCACAGAGCCATTGGGATGATTCTGCCCATCCCAGTCTAGCCTCCTGTGCTTTACTATATAGGCTGGACATAATCATATTGGTATCCACCCTCTCTATCATTCCGTTCCGTGTGGCGGCTATCTCAGGCTCCCCCAGAAAGTCGCAGAATAGGCTCTTGAGGGAGTCCCTCAACCTAAAGTACAGAAAGAACTCCAAAGGTGTAATGATCCCTTTACCCCACAGTCCTTGCACAGTTAGGCACTGCCCATCTGGAAAAAGGTCGCAAAAACACATTGGCCCTCATTACGACCCTGGCGGAAATCGAAAAACGATGGCGGAAACGCTATTTACGCTGTGGCGCTCCGGTCAGTCGCTTTCCGCAAGGGTCGTAATGAGGGCCATTATGTCCAGCCGTTTCATGCAGCTTACATATCCAAGCTCACTAGTCAGTAGCAACCCTGCAATGTGAGTGATTGTGAGCTTAGGGGAGTAAATAATCTCATCCCCTCCCCATTTCTTTCAAGTGGAACCCACGATCTGCAAGATAACTCCACCATATTCGTCACTTTAGATGCCCTCTCAGAGGCTGTTAATATTACTGCCCTTAACAAAGATGGAGCTGCAAGTGCCCTTTCCAATTCCACATGCCTCCTTTCCAACCCTCCCTCAAATTAATACATCATGAATCCCACTTGAGCCGCCTCATAATACACCTGGAATTCCGTTAATTCCAAGCATCCTTTATCTAACAATGCCACTCGTTCCCTCCATGATATACATGCGTGTTTGCCCGGCCAGATAAACTGAGAAACCTCATATCGCACCTCACAAAAATACAACTTCAATATCGCTATTGGCACATAGAGAAATCAGCGGAGCCGGACCATTTTGACCAATGATATTCTTCCATAGAAAATTCATCCATCTCCTCAGCAACGTGTGGCAGTGCTCTAATACCTTCTCATAATTTAGCTGATACAACACTTCATGGGACCGTGCAATATCTAACACCAAATATCAAGTATAACTCAAATGCCACTGAAACCCAAACTTGTCGGGAAACTGTCTTATACATTCTGTAAGTGGGAAAAGCATAGATTTAACAACCTTAATTTTCAGGCCAGAGAAATCCCCAAATTCCGACACCTCCTTCATAATCAATCCTAAATTAACGTGTGGGTTACTGATGTATATGACCATGCTATTTGCATATAGGGAAACCTCTGCCCTATGTCTATACAATTGTATCCCTCTGTGTATGTGCCTATCTCTGATTGTCTCCGCCAATGGCTCTATCGCTAAAGGAAACAGTAGGGGTGACAGCGGGCACTCCTACCTTGTACTCTCTGCAGCGGGATGACCGATGTGAGCTGGCCATTTACTGCATTCTGTGCACTGGGCAAAGTGTACAGCAACAACATTAAAGAGAAAAACCCCTCTCCCTCTCCCACATCCCCATCCTTCACATCACAATCAACAGACATGGCCATTCTACTCCGTCAAATGCTTTTTCAGCGGCTAACAGTGCCCCTACTATGGGATCCTCTTGACGTACAGCTGTCATCACACCAAATATTAGCTGCAAACCATTGGAAGTGGACCGTCCATGGATGAATCCGGAGTGGTCAGATTTCACAAACTTATGTATTAGGGGTGCCAGTTGCATTGCCAGTAGTTTAGCCAAAATCTTCTTATCCAAGTTGACATGGGACTTGAGGAGCACTCTTCAGCTCCCTTACCACATTTCAATAGTACAGTGACCACCACTTACCTCATGGAGTCTGGTAATTGACAATCCTGCAGAGCCTGTCGATATACTTCTAGGAGATGCAGTGCCAATTTCCCTGCTAAACACTTATAAAACTTGACTGTGAGGCCTTTGATCGCCCGAATAATCTCCTGTTCCGTAATGGATTGACACAGCCATTCCCTCATCTCATCACTACACCAATACAGCTCCACCAGATCGCGAAAGCCCTCTGTCTCAGATCGTGAAAACCAAGCTTGTGCTGCGAAAATGCGTGCATAGAATGCACAAAATTCACCAAGAATATCCCCATCCACAAACTTCAATACCCCTTGCGTGTTTTTGACCAACAGGATATGTCACCTTGGCACTCCAACTTTGGCATCTCGTACAAGTAACCTGCCAGGGCATTGACCTTCCCCATATTGCCGGACAGCAGCCTTTCACCACAGAAACTTCACTTCCCTCTGGACCCCAGTTTTAAATCTGTCCAACTCCTCCCTAATCTCCTTCTGTATACTGGGGTCTGACATATTCCACCCAGCAGCCTTTAAACCTTAAATATGCGTTTTGCTATCTGAGAGTTTTCCCCCGATCAGTTTCAGTATCCCCGATTTCTTTGAGATACATTCCCCTCTTATCACACATTCACAGGTCTCCCATACCGTTAAATATGAAGCCATGGAAGTCACATTTTCCCCAAAGAATATATCAATTACCTGTGTTATTGCAGCGTGGAACACCTCGTCACTCAGACCTTCACTCTTGAACACCCATGCTGGGCATTCTCCACGTCACCCTGGTATCTCTAAAACCAACACCACTGGCGCATGACCCATCAGTGTACGTGCTAAAATAGTGACCCTGGTTACCCATTCTGCCACCCTATCAGAGACCAAAAAGTAATCCAGTCTAGATGCGCACTCGTGGTCCAAGGAAGTGAGCACATAGCCCCTCTTACCCTCGTGTCTGTTCCTCCAGATGTCAATCAACCCCATGTCCAACATAGATCCTGCAAAACATGAGTTGATTTTAAGTGCAATCTGAGGGTCCCTGGGTTCTATCCATATCCGAGTCCAGCACTGCATTTAAATCACCAGCCCATATAATTATTACACTGGGGCTTTTGTCAAGTTCTCGCTCTATCCACTCCACTGTATCCACCATATCCTGATTGGGGCCATAGTAGTTAACCATGGTAATTGCCTTACCATACAAAGCCCCAAAGATCAATAGAGCCTGTCCCTCTTGGTCCCGAACCACATCTGTCAATCGGAAACCTACCAAGGTATGTACCAATATACAGACCCCCCTGAGGTAGGAGGAATATGAAGAGAAATAACTGTGACAGCCCTAGCCTTGCCCAAACTGTGCCTCAGTCGACGTTGTCAGATGTGTCTCCTGAAGAAGCGCGATGTCAATCTGATGATGTTTCATGCACAGTAATACTTTGCAGGACTTGGAGGGGCAGTTCAAGCCCCTGACATTCCATGTCATACTTCCGAGAGCTCTGCCCATAGCTCCAACATACACAGCCTCCAAGCATTCTTGCATACACCTCATGTCCTAGAACATCATTCGCACACAACAGTGAAAAATGAAACATTGAGCGAGAATGATCCGTCGAACCACCATCCTTTCCCAAAAACAATCCCAACCCCACTGCCCCCCAACCCAACCGGCAAACCCAACATGCCAGTTATCCCTTCCCCACCCCAACTGAGTAACTCTCATATGGTTTCGCACAAGGGCCGCTTCCATGCCCAACTATCCCAGCCCACCATTAACAATTTACATTTCTCTCGCGCAGTCACCAACTCAATTATTATATAACTAACATCCAGTATCGTCTCATACCCATAGTCCACGGGGAGTCCTCCCCATTTTCGTTATTTCCCTTGCATCTCATGGCTCTTGGCAGTGACTACAGGAAGCTGTTGGCTTCATCCTGGGTTTGAAAAAAAACAGTATTTGCCCCTCATGCTTCACTCTGAGCTTAGCCAGAAAGAGCATGGTGTATTTCATGCCCCTCTCCCTCAATCGTTTCTTAACAATCGATGTATGTCCACCTGGATGCCTGTACCTTAGCTGAAAATTCTGGAAAAAGCTGTATCCTGTCTCCTTTATATGTCAATATTCCCTTCTCTCTGGCTTTCTGTAGGGCAAGGTCTCTGTCTCAGTAATTCAACATGCAGGATATAATTGGTCTCGCCAGTGCTCCCGGGATCAGATTCCTCCCACTAGGGATTCGGTGCACCCTTTCCACAATGAAGACTGCTGAGAACTCCTCACCACTGAGTGCTTTAGATAGGATGGACTCTACCAGGGGTATATATAAACAATTGTCAGGGCGGTCCCGAACAGAGCCACAGTAAAAAACACACTGTCCATTCAGTAGTATTTTTCAAACTTACAATATCATTTTATGTATTTTCACAAATCAGTTCATTCACATGACATACCATGAACTCATGCATAGTGAACCTTGCACAAAAACGAAAAAACACAATTTTTTTGTCATCTGGTGATTTTTTACATATACATCCTTGTTTTCTTGGGCAAGGTTGAAATGAAACAATACAGACTTAAACAAAGAATGTTTTCTGCCGCTTTGGCATATGGAAACAAACAAGAGTCAACACAAACGTATTTCGGCCTATTGCATTTTGGGAAGCTCCAATCTAACAGCCTTCATCAGGATGTGAATTGTGCTGAAGGTTCCTCACTGTCTGCGGTATTTCTCTATAAAAATAAAGACTACAAATGTTTTTGAGTGCTCTGTTACAGGGACAAGGTTAAAAAAAGGCTCTATGAGTAGCAAGAGATCTAATCTTCAGATGAAATTGGTCTAAATTTCACTTACTGTGGTGTAAAACACATTGCACAGTAAGTTCATGTCATCCAACTGGTGGTGTTTCGAAGCAAACAATGTCAAAGTTCATGTGCGAGGCTGTGGCACAATGAATGTGTGCCTGTGAAATAAATGCTCATGGTCGGTCGGAAGTGGGCACTAACACAATTAGTCAGGGATTTGTTAAAGAAAAGATTCATACACAGTACCCAGAGGGCATATGTCCATGGGTATGGTCCCAGCGCGGGTAAATCTGCCCCTGTAGAAGGATGGACAAGGCAGTGACAGATGTAGTGGCCACAATGCTCTGATTATCAGTACGGTTGGGCAATTTTGATATACATATATAGCTATGCAAAATATCTTACCATAAAGAAAAAGCAGGCAAGATTGAGGGATCACTGTGTCCTCTGTGAGGTGCAAGTCCTTTTAAATGGCACCGCATCTGAGGCTGCATTGTACCTAACCTGTGGAGAGGAAGGAAACACTGAATCATCTGTGTTCACATTTAAATAATTTAATAAATCTATGTAGGAAGACGCGGGGTTAAAAGCATCCACGGGAATTCTTACCTCTGTGTGTCTGATGCACTCGGTGCAGTTGCTGTGTCCGTGTGAATCACGGCACCCGACTGTGGCTTTCCTTTCATGTTTTTTCAGCATCCGTTGCTATGGAGATCGCCTGTCTGCTGTCCTCTGCGCAAGCGCTGAATGGTGAATCAGGGCTGAAAAAGAATGCAATAAAGGGACCGCCATCTTGGAAAGGACTAACAATGTCCTAATAGAATGGAGTAGACTCCTATTCTGGGTATATAACTAGCCCTATGTCTATAGAGATGATGAGTGAGCGCCAATGTATTATAATAGTTTGCACGTATTCATGGCTATGGCAACACTATTGACGTGTCCCTAAGGATACACACAGTCTCCCTAATACGTTGCTCAAAATAGTGCAAGCAAAATAATTAGCTAATGGAAGTAAACCTTTATTTTTGCCCATATAACTAACCCCAATGTGAACGAATATCTGCCCATTCATGGCTGGGACTGCACTGCTAACGCGTCCCAGAAGGTATATACAGTGGCCGTATTTCATTGCCAACAGAAGTGCATGGGGTATCCCCATTTTTGTAAAATGTGTGCCAGGCTGAGACTGTTAAAGAAGACTGATGTCCAAGCATGTAGGTGTGTGTGATCTCAAGAGTTTAATCGCTAGATGTGTATGTCTTTGTCCATTTAGCACTGGGCAAATGGGATGTATCTGGCTATTAGATGGTTACTAAATTCAAAATATTTTTTGTGGCCAAAATTGGTGATGCTCAAGAATGTGGGCACTACAAAATTGAAGTGTTCCAAACCATAATGAGATTCAAAATTCAGAAGAGGTTAAAAATAAAAGGGTTGCATACATCCTTTAGTGGACAATCCCAGATCCCATTGTTTCAAACAATAATAAGACAGGCATCTCTTGATGTACAATTTAAGATTCAACATTTGAATACAAATACTGAAACCCATAATATTTATTTGTTGAAAGTTCAAAACGGTAATGACAATGGGCACAAAATTTCAAAATGCAAACGTATTCGTGGCTCACAAGGTATCAAATACATATAGTAAAACTTCTATGACTCCTACTTTCTAATCAAGGAAGGAAGAAAAAAAAAGGAAAAGCAAGGGAAACAAGGGAAAACAAACAAAAAAATGATCTATTAAGTGGGCCATTCCACTCGATTGCCACATTGAGGCCATTGAGTACACTGTCCAATTTGTAGATCAATGTCTGCTCGAGATCATTCATGCATTTGTCATAGTCTCCTCCTCTCATGTTTGGGCTGTTCATTTGTTGCACAAACCAGAAAATGTCTTTATCTGTGTGTCGCAGAAGCTTATAATGGTCTACCAAAGGTTTGTCCATGACCAAATTCCTGAAGCACGACCAATGTTCTGAAACTGTTTGTTTTACGGGTCTGATTGTTTTTCCGACATAGACTAGGTAACATGGGCATTAAATGATATAGACAACCAATTTACTATTGAAATGTGTGTGTGTGTTCAAATTCCAATTGATGGTGCCATGATCAAACGTGAGTTTTTTGTCATTAAATTCACACGCTACACATTTACCACGCTTGTGATGTCCTTTGATAGGTGGAAGATTCCATGCTCTTTCTATGATGGCCTGTGGTCTGATCTCTCTGTAAGTGTGTACCAGATGTTCTTTCGGGTTTCTGTTTTTCTGGAACTCAAAAAGCGGTTACTTTGCAAGGGTGCCTGTATTTTTAATGAGATGCCAATATTTATTGATGGTCATTTCAAGATATTGCCAATGGGACTGTAGGTGGTGATGCATACCAATTGTTTGTGATACTCCTTCAGTCTTCTGGTCAGACACACCTCTCTCGGAGCGTTGGCTGCTCTTTTTCATTTTTTTAAAATAGTTTTCTTTGGATAGCCTTTCAAAAGACTTGTTGCAAACCTGCATGTTTTGTGAAAGCCTCTCGCTCCGTGCAGTTCCTGTGAATTTGGAGGACTTGTCCATAAGACAGATTTTGTGTAAGGTCAATCGGGTGATAACTGTGCAAATATAGTAAACTGTTTCGGTAAGTAGTTTCCCTAAACAGTTCTGTTTTCAAAGTTTCACCTACTTTGTAAATATGGAGATCAGGAAAATCAGTTGCATCATTGTCCCATGTCATGGTGGACTTAATGTTGGTATCCCGTTGGTTAATCCATGTCAGAAAACGCTGTAGTTGGTCTTCTGTGCCGGTCCATATTAGAAGGACATCGTCAATATATATGATATATGATAGTTTATTTATATTGCGTCTATACACAATGGGCCTCATTACGAGTATCAACGCAGCCATGCCCTTAATAAGGGCATGGCTGCCTCCATACTGGGTTCCAGTACCGGGTTCTGTGAATGAGGAATTACCGGGTCATTCCGACCTTGGAGGACCCGGTAATTCCTCATGCACAAAACCATTCCCCATTCCCATTTGAGACCCCATAAGGTTCAATGGGAATGAGGATGGAGCTAATAACGGGCCCGTTAATAACGGGATCCGTTATTAGCACCTTGGTCGCCTCACGGGACCCGGAAAGGACATCTGGTTTTACCAGACGTCTGTTCCGGGTCCCGCTAGAGGACCTCGTTATCAGGCATCCCGTAATGAACAGTGCCGGTCCCGTACCGGCACCCTTCATTACGAGAGCGCCTGCCTCGTAATGAATGTGTTTCAAAGTTCTCTAAGGCAAGGGAGGGTTCAAGGGAAAATACAATGACATTCTTACAGGCCATGAATAGTAAGGATGTGAAATTAACTATCGTACTCGGCCTGACAACATTTCAGATAGTGCAAGAGCTAGAACATAGATAAGGAAGGGCGGGGGAGAGTGGGAAGGAAATGGAAACAGACAGGCAACTACTGTACTAGGCCTGATGACATTTCTGGTAGAGCCTGAGAACAAAAGGTGAGGGAGAGGGGTGGAGACAGGGAGGGGAGGAACAAAACAAGCGACTATCGTACTAGGCTGACAACATTTCCGATAGTGCTGGAAGGAGTCGGAGGGGGAAAAACAAGTAAGGGGAGGGGAGGACACAGATGAGGTTACTATCATACTAGGTCCAGGGACAATTCTGATAGAGTAAGTGCATTGAAGAAAGTAAGGGGAGGAGGGCAGGAGATAGGAAAAGGGAGAAAGGGAGAGGAAGAGAGAACAGAGAGTAAGCAGTCAAAAAGAGTGGAGAATCAAGAGGGGAGAGCGAATACAATTGCAGAAGTCAGTAGTAACACATCATGTTGCAAGCCAGGATACAAGATGAAGATGGGAACAGCATGATTCAGGGCCACCATGAGTACAAGATGCAAAGGAAGTCCAGCATGAGAGTTGAGAAAGGGTGACGCACCGTGAATCAATGAAGTCCATAAAAGTAAAATCCAGCATTGGCCACAAGACAGTGATGGTGAAACCAGAATGTATCAGGACAAACTCCTGCAGAAGCAGGCTGGAAGCAGAGCAGGGGGCGAGGGGAGGCAGGGAAGAAGAATCAAGCAAAACAGGCAACACCTGTGTGCGAGAAGGGTAGGGGCACAAGGGAACATCACGGTTGACAAGAGGGGGTGGGGAGGGCCTGTGGGGACAGAGGGGGTGAACACATGTTGGTGCAGTCTGAGCAGGGGGTCGGGCCATGGGTCCTCCTGGTCCAGACAGGAATTTCCCTTTTCTTCGTCAGCCCTTCGCTTCGGACGCCTGGGCGAGAGATGCCCTTGATCTAACAGATAAGAGCACGAATGAATGGGCAGGGCTAAGAAAGTGGGTAATGCTTAGGCCAGGTGACCTAAATCCACTTGCACCTGCTACCCACCTGCAAAGGAAAAGAGGCTGGAGGGCTCCTTAAGTAGGGAAAAAGAGCAGCAACCAGGAAGGCACCAGGTGGGGGCGGCTTGCTAAGTGGGGAAAAAGAGCAGCAACCTGGAAGGAGCCAGGTGGGCGGGGCTTAGGTCAGGTGACCTAGATCCACTTACACCAGCTTCCAGTCTGCAAAGGAAAAGTGGCAGGAGGGCTCCTTAAGTAGGGAAAAAGAGAGGCAACCAGAAATGCACTAGGTGGTCAGGGCATGCTAAGTGGGGGAAAAGAGCAGCAACCTGGAAGGCGCCAGGCGGGCAGGGCTTAGGTCAGGTGACCTAGATCCACTTACACCTGCTCCCCATTTGCAAAGAAGAGGATGGAGGGCTTCTTAAGTGTTAGGGAGAATTCTCCAGAATGGCTAATTTCCCTTACCTACTGAGTACCTCAGCAGCTTTGCTGGATTTCTAGCATTTTTTTTTCTTTCACCTGGTAAGAGTGTGAGCCTTTTTTCCCACTCTTACATGTGTTTTGCTGTGTGTTTTACATGTTTGTGTTCATAGACTGTGGAGTCTCACCTACTCCATAGGCATCATCTTTTTACTGTGTGTCACTGTGTGAGTACTGGAAAGAGTTAATTGTTATCCCTTTTTGTCTCTCTCTCATGGAACATTATTTTGTTCCCCTTTCTTTAAGATTTGGCTGGTGGCATGGGTATCTACCATTTTTTCCCTTCCGCGGACTATGGAAATAGCCTTGGTACTGTTTTAGGCTATGTTAGTAGCCTCGAACTTTACCCGCTGGACCCCATTTAATTTCATTTGGTTCCAGCTTGGTTTATCCGCCATTTCTTTTTGTAAAGGTCTTTCTCGTGTTTTACTCTGCGCACCAAACCAGGTTTGGTTCCTTTGTTCGCCGTCCTTTGGCAGGCATCTGCACAGAAGCCCTCCTTAGGCGCCTGAGTGTCTGGGTGGACAGGATGTGAGGGAGGGGTTTTAGGCCCCCTCCACAGGGTCTGCTTGGAGACCCAAGTCGCACTCTTGTTTGAATGGCTAGGTGACTGTTCTGCCAGGAGAGCCACCCTGCTGTGTGATTGACAACCAGGCTGTGTGAATGGGGGAAAACTGCATAAAAAGTAGGTCTCTGGGACTTGGAAGGCAGAGTCGCAACTGGATTGAGAGAACCAAAGAGAAGCTGAAGGAAAAGGACTACTACAACTACTGAACCTCCCGGTGAAGCCCTGCTGTGGGTCTGAATCTCCTAAACTTCGGCGACAGAGAAGATCTGCAAGGAATCTTCTTCGCTTGAGCTGGTGGGACCAACCAGTTCGCCAAACACCAAGCAAGGCCTGCCTCCCCTGGTTGAATTTTCTGTGCACCGCTGCAGTGAACAGGATAGCCATGAGGACCGGACCCTGTTTGGGTTTTAAGGAGCGCACCTTTTATTTGTTGCTTTGCTCTGCTGCTGGTTTCTTCCCTGAGCAGTGCAGGACCCTCCAGTCTTCCTTCTTCATGTCAGTCCGACAGTCACTTCAGGAACTGTGAGCCTGCAGGATCTGCCAGGAACTTCTGTCTCAGTTACAGCATTCTTCTTCTTCTAAGGTACTGTTCAAAACCGGTTGTTCATTCCGTCCGACCGCAGTGAAAGTGTTTTAAAACTTTTGCCAATCCGAGGGCTTGTCCTTCTCTACTCTTTTAAGTAACTTTTCTTCCGAACAACTTCATTTCGAACTCTTGGCAAAGACTTAACCACAAACTACTCTGAACTGTGTGATCCTCTGCAAAGACTTTGAACCATTAACATTGGCCCAGGCCTATTGATTTGAATCCTCATTGTAGCAAGCCTTTTCTAGATTGCCCTGCCTAGTTACTTGTTGGTTCTGCTTAATTTTGTACAACCTTGTCTTTTCCTCCCTTTTTAAATTGCTGGAGTGCCATTTTTCTCAGACTTCATTTTGAGCTTAACTTGTCCAGAATTGATTGGGTGTGGTGTAGTATATTAAGAGTGTGATTTTTCTGCTGCTTTACTTAGTGAACTGTTTTACAAATGAATGTGTAAATAAATGTATATTCTTTTACTCAAAAACCTTGAGTCAGTGTTTGTTTGAACCATAGTAATTGCAGTCCTTTGTGTAACAGTTGATACTGCTCACTTTACTCTTGAGATAAGTCTGGCTGCTCAGCCATCGCTACCACTTTACTGTGTAGTTCAGGCTTGTACCCAAGGTGAATTTGTACTTACACTTGTAGTCTTAATTGTGTGTGGTGTTCCCAAAGAGTACTGCATATAATTCTGCCTAACAGGCACCAGCTGCGCGGGCTTGCTAAGTGGGGAAAAAGAGCGGCAACCTGGAAGGTGCCAGGCGGGTGGGTCGTAGGCCAGGTGACCTACATCCACTTTCACCTGCTCCACATCTGCATGTGTGGAGCAGGTGCAAGCGTTTTCAAATGTGGATCCATGATTTATAAGGATTAGCGTCTGTATATATGTGTTTGGTTTCGTAGTATGACATACCAAGATTTGCTACATCTGGATCAAAATGAGCTCCCATGCTTATTCGTTTGGTCTGTTTGAACCACTTGTTTTTTAACATAAAATACATTATCTGTCATAGCAAGCCGACTGCATTCCAAAATGAATGACATTGGTACGGTGCTGACATCTGATCTTTTATCGAGTACCTGGCGCAGCACTTCCAAACACTAAATTTGAGGGATGGATGTGTAAAGCGCATCTACGTCCATGGTCACATGTATGCATGGTTGACCTACTGTGACTGTCTCCAGGATGTTCAGGGCTGTGTGGTGTCTTTGGTGATGGACACCATCTGCGTGACAAATGGTTTAAGAAAAAAGTCAGTGTACAGTGATAGTGGCTCCAATAATGAATCGCAGGTTGACACAATAGGTCATCACAGAGATTTTTTGGGATCCTTATGTATCTTCGGTAATGTATGCAGTTCTGGTGTCATGGGGTTGTTCTTATTTAGAAAAGTGTTTTCATCTGTGCAGATCCATCCCTGCTCTTCTGCATATGTGGTAAGGTCTTTAATTTCTTCCTTCAGTCTGTTGGTCGGATTCATGTCTAATTCACGATGAGCTTGTGTTTGTGTGTCTGAGAGAAGGCGTATGCATTCTGCTTCATAGTCCACCGTGTTCATAATCACGATACCTCAGCCTTTGTCTGCTGGTTTGATGGTTATGTTCAAATCCCTGCTGAATTTTTTGAGAGAGGTCCATTCTTCTTCGGTGATTTTGTCTCAATAATAGTAATCTTTATTGATGGTTTCCAGGACTTTTTTTGTAACCAGATTTTCAAAGGTGGTGAACTCAGAAGGTATGGTATGTGGCGGTGGTTCTAAATTGGATTTCTTCTTGAAGCCTGTGACATTTCTCTCACTGTGTTGTGCGTCTGGATTTCCTCTGTCACCCTGATGTTCCGGGATGTATACCTCGGAAAAGAAAATTCTGTCTGATGTTTCTAAAAAATTGCTTCGGTTCAACTTCTGTTTCAAAGGGTTTAGCTTTTGTGGGAGGGACAAAAGAGTGACCTTTGCTGAGCAGTTGTGCTTCAGTGTCACTGAGAGCATGTTCAGATAGATACAAAATTGGGATGCTTTCTTGGTTCATTGATTTGAGTACCACTGCCGAGTTCTCGTTCTCTAGCCTGACAGCTGTCCTTGTCCTTTGTTGCGCCCCCTTTGGCCCCCTCTTTGAAAAAACTGTTGCTGTACAGGTGGTCCAAGGAAAGGTCCCCTATTCGCTTGTATGCCTTGCTCACTGTCACTTGATGAACCTGATGTAGCAGAAAAAGTAACAAACTTACTACATCTCATGTTGCCACCTTGTTGTTGTTGTTGTTCAGTGTAGAAGTATTTTCTTAAATACGCATATGTTCCATCCTCCTTGTAGGTTGACAAATCCTTTTTCAACATTGTTACTTTGTAATTTGTTTAAATTTGCTTATTACTTCTTCTAAAAGTTCAATTTTTGTCTTTGCATCTTTGATGGTTGTGTTTTCTATTAATTGTTTTTCCAGATTTTCTAGTTCTTCTCTTTGCGTCTTGCATTCCTCTTCTGCCATGTCTATTACAAGGATTAGCTAATCCCTGCTACACTTGTTGCCGACTCCACTGAAGTTCAATTTAAATTTTGGATTATCAATGAAGACCCTAGGGATATTTTTGACTTGTAGCCCCTCGGGGATGATGCCGGACTTTAGATATTCAAGTATGAAGCTGCCATGCATTTCTGTTCTGATAATATTTTTCTTTTTTTGGTTAGTAATATCAAGTTTGTTTTGTGTCAGACCTTTGGAATAGTAATCCTTGGCCCATGCCAAGCATTGTGGGAGCACCGATCAACCTTTGGTAATGTTCTTACGAAAAAGAAGCTATATATACATTTTCCATTATTAAGTCATATTGCCAAAAATAAGAGTTTACTTCCATTAGCAAATTATTTTCCTTGCATTATTTTTAGTAGTGTTTTAGGGAGACTATGTGTAGCCTTAGGGACACGTCAATAGTGAAGCCATAGTCATGAATAAGCGCAAAATATTATAATACATTGGCTCTCAGTTATCATCTCTATAGACATCTGGGCTAGTTAAATAGCCAGAATAGGAGTCTACTCCATTCTATTAGGACATCGCTAGTCCTTTACAAGAAAGCGGCAGCTTTATTGCGTTATTATTCGGCCCCACTTCACCACTCTGCCCATGCGCAGAGGATGGCAGATGGGCGATCTCCATAGCAATGGACACCGAAAAAATATGAATGGAAACCCACAGTCGGGTGCCGTGATCCACACGGACACAGCAATTGCACCGAGCACATCAGACACACGGAGGTAAGAATTTCCATGGGTGCTTTCAACCCGGCGTCTTCCTACATAGATTTATTCAATTATTTAAACGTAAACACAGATGATCCCGTGTTTCATTCCTCTCCACAGGCTAGCTACGATTCAGCCTCAGATGCGGTGCCACTAAAAATGACTCACACCTCGCGGATGACACATTGATCCCTCAATCTCCTCTGCTTTTTCTTTAGGGTAAGATACTTTACATTGCTATATACTTATATCAAAATTGCCCGACCTTACTGATAATCAAAACATGGTGGCCACTACATCTGTCCCTGCCTTGTCCATACTTCTACAGGGGCACATGTACCCTCACTGGGACCATACCGTTGGACACATTCCCTTCCGGTATTGGTACAAATCCCTCTCTGTTGAAAAGAACTATCCCAAATCACTGACTAATTGTGTTAGTGTCTACTGCTGACCCACCATGTGCATTTATTTCACACGTGCACATTCATTGTGCTATAGCCTCCCACATGAACTTTGACAGTGTTTGCTTTGAAACACCACCCGTTTGGTGGCGTGAATTTACCATGCAATGTGTTTTACACCATGGTAAGTGCCATTTTTTCCAATCTCATCTGCAGATTGGATCTCTTCCTACTCATAGGGCATTTTTTAACCTTGTCCCTGTAACAAAGCACTCAAAAACATTTATATTCATAATTTTTATAGAGGCATACCACAGAGAGTGAGGAACCTTTAGCACAAATCATGTCCTGATGAAGGTAGTTAGACTGGAACTTCCCAAAAACGCAATAGGCCGAAACACTTTTGTGTTGACTTGACTCTTTTTTGTTTCCATATGCCAAAATGGCTGAAACATTCTTTGTTTAAGTCTGTATTGTTTCATTGTAACTTTGCCCAAGAAGACAAAGATGCATATGTAAAAAATAGCTAGATGACATGTTTATTATTATAGTAACTGTGTGTTTTTTCATTTTTGAATGTGGAAGGTTCACTATACATGGGTTTGTGGTATGTAATGTCAATTAACTGCTTTGTGAAAATATATCAAATGCGATTGTGTGTTTTAAAAAGACAACTAAATGGTCAGTGTGTTTTTACTGTGGCTCTGTTCGAGTTCGCCCTGATCAATTGTTTATATATATCTTTAAGGAACTGGGAGTGGTTAGGGAAAAGCCAGGTGCCCCTTTTTCTCACTCTCTACCAGGGGTTCCATAAGCCTCTGGTCAACAGACTACGGGACACCTACTATCCTCAGGTTGATCTGTCTGGAACACACCTCCAAATCCTTCTGCTTTGCAGCCAATTCCTTAAGAGCCTTCTTGATCTGGGCGAGATCACGTGATGTGGTAGAGGATACATTCTCCACTGTCAGAGCCCGCTCTTCAACCTCATCTAGTCTCTCCCCATGCTTTTTCAAGCGCAACTGCATGTAGTCCACTTTACATGTTCGAGGTTCAGTTTTCCTTCCAACAAGTGTATACCATCTTGAAGCTGGTTGAACATGACCTTGATGCCATTAAATGCCCCATTGGGGTATAGAGATGAGGGTTGAGAGCACCCAATGGGAGATTCCTCCATCACTTTGTTATTTGCGGCTTGACTGGGAGTCTCAAACTGCAATTTCAACTGTTGTTTGCCCCGTTATGTGATTTAAACATGCTGCTGAAGTTTCAGACCTAATTCCAAACAGCCCTCTCACCACTCATAGAGCTCTGTGCTGCACTGTTGCCAAAGTATCCATACAATGTCAGGAGGTGCTGCATCCCTGCAAATTTACAGTCCCAAATAAGTGACTGTTCAAATCCACCAATGCCCCACTACAGCCGGGGGAGCTGAAAAGGTGGTACCCACCCAACCGGAGCCCACACACCTGGCAACTATGGTTTGGTGACTCAGCCTCTGCCCGAGGTGCAGATTCTAACCCGCTTTTGCCACATCAGAGGAGATGCCACTGTTTTCCAATCGTGCCTCCAGCCTCCGATGTACAGCCAGGTGGTGTGTCTCCCTTCATCCTCATGCACCACCAATGCACAGATTGCTCTCCTCTACCCCTCCGGCCCGTGCCCTCTATGCATTCATCATGAACTGTGCATATACAAGTAAACTAGCTTTCCTGGTCTGAAAATCCCAGAATATGATGGGCTTCACACCCCAGCAGGAGTATCTAATCCACGAAGGCTGCACAAGCGTAAACTGACACAGATTAGGGGAGGCACACCACCCACCCAATGGTGTTTTCCACCGCTCTCTGCCAGCTCCCATAACTGACCTGCAGGGCTTTCTGTCCCTCACCATGTCCAGTATCAGTGTTCTCACCCACTTATATTATAGGAGCCAAAGGTGAATGTGATAGAAATAGCTGCACTAGCAGCACTGCTGTCCCAGCACAGGGAGTGTATACAAGAAATTTGGACAGCAAACATCTGCTCTCTCAGCGCGAGAGCATCAGCATGCACTCTCCTGGTGATCTGCCAGTCCAGAGCCTGACTGTTCAGACAGGCGCCCGAAGGAACCTGTTAGCCCACCTTCAGACTCCCATGCAGGGATTTCTGCCGCTACACACCGGGGCCTTACACCACCCTGACATCACCTCCTCTGTCCCCGATCATCGGAGTAGCAGTTCTCCTGTAACACTAAGGCACAGTCCTTTTGGGCTGTCAGAGGAAGTGTCAACCCTCTGCCTTATGCAGTGTCTGAGTCCCAGCTCACCCAGGCATACCAAGCGAATCTGCCGGTCACTTTCACTTCTACCCACAGTGCGCCCCCACACAGCAGAATGCACAGCAGCCCATCATCGATGATCTGGACACTGGGGGGATTGTTCATCTACTCCGCTGTAACCCTCCTCTAAGGTCTGCAGGTCCCCCACCAGCTACTCCATCAGTCCTCCGCACTGCTGTCTATGCACTTTACAGCTACCTTTCCTCCTGTACAGCATGGTCCTCGGTCAACGAGACACACAAAGCCCCCATCAGTACCAGCCAGGGAAGGGGACTGCCAGAGCCCACATGCAGTGGCAATTCCCTCCTGTATCGACTCTGCAATCAAGCCTTCGCTGTTTGCCACCTCACTCCAGCACCAAGTATTTTCTGTGCCGAGCCTCCAACCTTGCCAGGAACCCACCTTCACCTTTAGTTCAGCTAATTAGCCACAAAGTTCTACTTTGGTGTTGCGGGGGATATCAGGATTAGATCTGGATTGATGGGGATGGCTGGGAGCTCAGAGGCCCATAGCCATTTTGGCTGGGTTCATTAGTGCCCTCATTCGCAGTATAGGGCCTCATTACACGGACGGCGGTGGACCAAGGTGCTATGAGCAACTTGGTCCATGCCGGTAAAATGCCGGCACCGCCTTGGTGGAAAGGGGAATTACCGCCCTATTCCAAGGTTGGTGGGGCGGTAATTCCCCCTTCCACCATTGCCCTTCCCCATTCCCATTTTTGCCCCATAGGGCATAATGGGAATGGGGAAGGTGATAATTACGGCACCGTAAATTGCGATACCGTAATTAGCTCCCTGGTCCCTTTGCGGGTTAGTTTTTAACGCCTGCAAAAAGCAGGCGTTAAATTCTCCAACCCACAAAGGGACCTCGTAGTAAGGCGGTAAGGGTTTACCGGTACCAGTAAAATACCAGTACCGGTAAACCCTTACCGCCTACCGTGTAATGAGGCCCATAGTGTCTTTTATGCACATAAATAGAAGCACACTATTGATTCTCCCACTCACTTGTTTATCATGTCTGTATATGTATTCTCCTTTAGCGATCTTATATGAGCATAAAAAGAATAGTCACACAATGTACAGTTCCCACTATTAGCACTGAAGTAGTTTAGTAGATAACCATCATTTTAATCTTCTAAAATGTTAAAACTTCCAATAGCCTATCAGCAATGTGCATGTACCTATTGTGGCTAAGTAACACTTGAAATCAAATTGTGATGCTGTGGATTGGCAAGGCATGTGACTGATTAGCTTATACAGAGTGAAGGCATCTGAAAGCTGTTTGCTACTTTCAGAGGGAGTTCAGATATGTAATTCATGACTGCCTACATATTATTGAAGCCAGCATTAATATTCGGAATATTCATAAATTGGTAATGTGCCCATTTTTAGAATTACAGTCTTGGCATAGAAATTACAGTTTCTGCTTGCTTCCTTACCCAAGCAGGTCAACATCTTGTGGGTCAGCAGTTTCCTCCAGGCGCTGCTCCTGTGTGGTTCACATTGGTATAGACTTCAGTGAAATCTCAGAAACGTTGTACTACTGTCTATAACAGAATGATTTTAAAGACAGATTCCTACCCCTGTTTCCCTGGCTGCTAATCGCATTTCAACATATATTGGTGTAATTCATGTTGTCAAAAGAAACAGAACAAAACATTTTGTTTGTTTCCATTTGACTGATCGTGTTGCTATCTGTTGCTTACGTAATTACTGGCATATTTCAAAAAGGCAGGCCTTGTCCAATTGAAAAAAGACTTCAGTGTTTTGTCCATAACATTTCCAGCTATAGCATTTGCAATTAAATCTTTTTAAAATAATGTTCTTGTTTACCAACAAATGGCATATGTTTTTGAATTCTTTATGCACTCTGCTGCTGTTTTCATTCATAAGCGGTCACAGAACTATGTGCTAATTATAATAAAGCAGATAGATGATCTATTTTGGAAAACAATTATCAAACTGGATAAGGTTAGATGTTACGCAACAGCATCTCTTACCTTATGCTGTAAACATAGAAAGAAATGCATGTTCTAAGCACTGCAAGAATGTGTGTTTCCAGTGAACACATATGCCCATAATGCATTCTATAATTCTGCAGTAATGTTATGTATATTTCCATTTGAGAAGGGAAGGGCGGCAAAGTCATGAGTTCTGAAAGCACATTTGTGAAATGCATCTTTGTCATGTGTCATGTGTAGCTATAAGCTATATGCCCATATTCTTGCGTTTAGAGGTGATCACATTATAGGAATATAATGCAATTTATGACACAATTGGGGTCAAATCACCTGGAGAATGATGAGAAGATGTCTTGACATTTTTAGGTGCGGGAGAATACATTTCTGTGCGTGGACTGGGTGTAACAAGTGATTATAACAAACAAGAACAAATATTAGTTGTAGAGTAAAAATCATGAAATTCTTGGGAAGGTGAAGAGTATGTCTATTGGTTAAACTGGGTCTGGCAAATTATTGGAATGGAAAAGAGAAAACACTGTTTCAAAGTAAGTTTGTAAGATGTTCGAGAAATCCAAGATCTTGGGAGGCCAGCAACCCCCTAGAAAATAAAACATTATAAGGCTGGATATAAAGAATGTCACAAGGCAAAAAAGCCCCTTCCCTGCTAGGCACTCTGTCTCGGGAACAAGGTAGCAATGCATATAAGTCTGACATCCTACACTTCAGAAGGACCTGAAGACCCTACTCTTCAAAGTACACCTCATCTTTTGCTGGTTGCTGCAGTCAACTCTGTTCTCCCCCTCTAGAGTATCCTTCCTCCCTAGATATCTCTACCCAACCCCCATCCCTGTTCTTCTGCTACACCTGCACCATAGTAGTTACCCCTAGCCTAGGTGTGTCACCTCTGCACAGTGCTCGGTTTCCCAGATAGGGTCATGCATTATAAGTCCCTTACACACAAATAATGAATTGGAATGAATAAGAGATTATATTCAGTGTGTGTAACTCAGTTGTGGCCTCTTGTGATTAATGAGAGAATATACTAGCTGGAGAGAAACATGCTGAGAATTGTTTGGAGACAGGGATAACATATATTCAGTGGCTGTAACCCAGTGGGGTTCATTTCAAATAAAAGGCTAATTGCATGCAGGGGATCACCATCAACAGAACGTACACGTTGTTGGGTTCCCTGAATGCACTGTTAAAGATTTACAAAGCATAGTGCAAAACTGAAGACTAAAACCAGGTGAAATAACCTTTACTCTTCAGTTGTACTCTCTTCTTTGCAAAAAAAAGTAAATGCCACCTGCAAATTATGCTCTGTAGGAAGTGTTTCCTAATGTCACTAATGGATTCCTATGGAATCCACCTGTTCATACGCAGGTGATGATATGAAATACATTCCATTGAAATACATTTGTTTGAACCTTTCATGAAATTACAGGCATGTGTAAAATGTTGTGCCCTTCCAAGGCAGAGGGGGAAAACACAGTGTGATGGAAAATAAAAAAAATACTAGTTGATGAGAAAAGGTTTTAGAATTCTTTGCACACAATCTCATTGCAGATTATGTTATGTTTTGTTTGTTAGGTGATATTTGTATGCTGCCATTGGTAAGGTCTCGAATAACTGTGGTAGATGAACGCCCTTACAAAGACCGTAGTCTGAGCAGGCCTGTACATGAGAGGAAGTGATACAATGTGTGAATACATCTATTGCCAAATCAGGGATAATCAGAAAATGGCTAGATATCAAGCAGCAGCAAATGTTGCAGAGGCATGAGGAAGAGTTCTGTGTCAGAGTTTATGTAGCATTAAGTGCATTCCTCACTTCCTCCTCTTGACCACAGGGATTAATCCAGCTGCCTGCATGAGGCAGCAGGGAAAGGAATCTGTACATCAGACACGAGGTAAGCCCTGAAGGGCTTGTGGCTTACTTTGCTTGCAATTTAAACCAAACGCAGTGGTGAGCGCTGCTTTTGTTTTTTACTTGCCCTGTTGGACTTTGCTTTAATTAAGCTGCACCCTTGTCATCCTCCCAGTTTGTGGGCCTGCCTTAACCTCCTGTTTCCCAATTGCCCATGTGGTGCCTTGGCCTTCTCCACCTTTCCATCATGGCTACCTTCCGCCGTGAGCACCGTAGTGCCCAGATGCCTGCGCCGCCTTCTTTCTGATTGGACCTCCAGTCCAACATCATGGCCAATCGGGAGCCGGCAAGTGAGAGCCGGACCCCCAACACAAAGGCCCCTGTCTGGACATGTTTGGAGCTGGAGGGAGCCCTCCTCCATGCCCCCCCTGCAAATTTCCTTCAACCCACACTGCACACAGATCAAATGTAATGCCTCCCTGTATTTCGGGATGGTGAAAAATGTTCCACTACTTTGCACCAGTAAGCACACCAGATTTCCTGCCCCTGAAGCACAACCCTATATCTGGTTGTCTGCTGATCCCTGCCTCTCTTGTCTCATGGCCTGTCTGCAAACTGTATCCTCCTCCCCCCTGACATGCATTTCTGCTGTACTTCTCAACTATAGCCTGCGTTTTTCTGTCTGCTAGTGTCAACCCCATAATTCCTTCTTAAGAGCACCTTAAACCTCTTTACCCTTGATTTTATGATGTATTAGTGCTCTTTGGCAAAATCACAGCTAGGTGTGTGTGCTTTTAATTGTTGCATCCTCCATTTTGTGCTGTATTAGTGCTCTTTGGCAAAATCACATCTAGATTTGTTTTTTATTGTTCCATCCTCCATTTTGTGCTGTATGAGTGCTCTTTGGCAAAATCACATCTAGGTGTGCTTTTAATTGTTACATCCTCCATTTTGTGCTGTATTAGTGCACTTTGGCAAAATGACATTTTGGTGTGCTTTTAATTGTTGCATCCTCCGTTTTGTGCTGTGCCTGAATGCTACGCCGCTTGGTGAGTTCCTGTGCACTGTGCAGCTCCCTTGCCTATCTCTCTCGCCCCAGCTATTACCATGGCACTTTCAATCTCTCCTATCTATTCCAACTGCTATTCTATCACATATCCTTCCTCTCTCACAAAGTCGGGAAGAGAAAAGCTGAAAAAAGCTCCGCTGGACTCTAACCCAGGCCTTCCAATTGCTGACACCTTGGTCAATATCACTTTCAGATAGATTGTCATAGACATCCTCTTCACTGTCCTCTCTCCTGACCTATGGACCCCCATCTGGTCTCTACTCTTTCTCCTTCCCAATCCTCACCCATTAATGGTTGCACTATGCGGGATGTTCTCCTTGCATACTTCTCATCCTCTAGGTGCATCATTAATGCCTATCACAATGGCACTATTCTGGCCCAAGGTTCTCAACTTGCTCTTCTCATCCTCTACCGGCACCTGCCTTCTCTCATAAACTTCCTCTCTTCTCCTGCCACCCCTTCTTCCTATCCCCTCACTTCTCCACCACCACCAATGGGAGAACCATGCCCCTCTACACCCCCTCAGAAAACCTTCAAAGGTGGTAACCAGCTTCACTTAACTACTCTAAATGCTTGCTCTGCTGTCAAGCATTCCACTGACATCTGTCTCCTTCTTGAAGACGTTGACTTGGACATCCTTGCTCCTACTGAGACGTGATTCAATTCCAGTTATTTCACTGCTCTTTAAACTCTCCTTCCTGAGGGCTACAAAATCCTCTCCAAACCCAGACCCAACAAGACTGGAGGTGGAGTGGCCCTGATCTTCCCTGAGTGGGTCCCTGCTTCCATCATTCCTACTCAATCCTACTCCTCTTTTGAATGCCTTGTCTGTAGGTTGGGGTCTCCCCCACTTTCTTTCTCACTTTCACCACTATCTACAGACCAACTGGCCCTATCTCCTTTTCCTTTCTGGATGGGCCAACCTTGCCTCATCTCTTTCAACCTCTTCCTCAAAACTCATCCTCCTTGTTGACTGCAACATCCACCTCGACACTTCTGAATCATCCACCTCTCAGTTCTGGGTCCTATGTGACTCCCTCTCTCTCACTAATCTTCCTTCCAGCCCCACTCACTCTGCTGGCTACACTCATGATGCCCTCATCTCTGATGGCAGCCCTATCTCTAATCCGGTCACCACCACCCTCTCCTGGTCTGACCACTCTCTCCTTTCCTCCTATCTGTGGCCCCTTGGCCCTCTATCCAAGCCACCCTCTGCACTGCCAACCTCCTTCACCATCATTCAACCAACAAAGTGGGTGCCAGTTGCTGCTTTACCCTTCACCTTCAACCACCCTTGAGCCCCCGCTCCTGATTCGCCCTATAACTCTGTCATTGCTAACCTGCATCTTGCCATCTCCAACACTCTCAACATCCTTGTTCCTGCCATGAGGGTCCGTCTTAAACCTGCCACCAAGAACAACCTCTGGTACAACTCTGATCTAGCATATCTGAACCGCAAGTACAGAGTTGCTGAATGGAAGTGGCAGACCTTGGGCCCATCCTCTGACAAACTGGCCTGGAGCCTGCTCCAAAGGAAATATCACTTCACTATCCACTCCAAAAAGCGAGCCCACATCCAAGCATACATCACTGCAGCCTCCAACAACACAGCCAATCTTTTCAAAATCTGCAAGGAATTTGCCAATCCACTTGCAGGCTCCACCTCTCTCCTTCCTTACAAAGCCCTCTGCACTGCCTTGGCCTCCCAATTCACATCCAAAACTGAGGATATCCTGTTCTTACTCTCCTCCACCCCATCTCCTCTCCCACTACTACTCCCTTGACTCCCTAGCGCCTATCTCCTCCCTTCCTCTTCACTCTCCTCACTCCTGCCCATAACATCGGATGAGGTCTCTAAAGTGGTCCACTCTATGAAGGCCTCCTCCAAACAGGTGATCACTTTCTCCTCCAGAACCATTAAAGACAACAAGTGTGATCAAATGACAGAGAGGCGAATTTCAGAGAGACAAAACTAAAGGTGGGGAGAGTCAGTGGTGGCAAGGTGCAGATTGCATTAATGTCTATTGCGTCCGTACCCTGGGAGCGTGTAGGGTTAGACATTGTGCAACATTGTGGGACCTGTAAGGAGTCAAGGGAATCTGCAAATTTGTATTGCCTCGATAGACATCCTATCTCGATGGGTGGAGATTGCATGGGTGCAGAATGTCTGTTCTAAGCATATCATCAAGTTTTTGGAAGACATTTTTATGAGAGAAGGTATCCCCACGACCATTGTGACATATAATGGTGTGCAGCTTGTGTCTGAGGAAATGGAGGCATTTCTCAAGAGGAATGGCATAGAGCATAGAACTAGTTTGATTTATCACCCAGAGACAAACGGAATTGTTGAAAGATTCAATAGGGTCATTAAGAATAGCATCAGGTGTGCCATCTCAGAAAATGGAGATTGGAGGAAAGCAGCAGAGGACATTGTAATGGCACATAGGTGTACCCCTCATGCCACCACAGGTGTTTATCCCTTTGAGATGTTGAGAGAAAGGAAACCCAACACCAGGGTTTGTCCACCTTGGTTGGGTAGGGCAAGCCAGAAAGATATTGATGTTGATGTTGTCAAGGAGAATATTACCAAGAAACAAGTAGGTAATAAAGTCTGTTTTGACATTAGGAAAGCTGCAAATAAATGTCTTGTTAAGGAAGGTGAGTGGGTGGCGGATCCAAATTTCCACTTTAAAGAGAGGAGAGGAGTGTTGATTGGTCTGAGCCCGTGGAAGTTATAGAGAAGTTTCATGGAACAGTTAGAGTATCAGATAGTAGAGTGTGGAATGTTAACAGAGTGTTCAAGTGAGTGAATGGTAAACACAATAGTACGAGTTTCACAAGGCAAAACATTGATAGGGGGAAAAGATGGCCCAGTGATGAGAATGAAGGGAAAGTTGAAGGGAAGAGTCACTGTGCAACTCATGCCAAATGAGTGTGCAGTAGACCGTTATATTTGAAAAACTATACAGACTGACAATGAAGACTGTAATGTGAAGACAATCAGTTTTACCTATATATTGTCAGGATATCTATATATGTAATCTCCACTTTTATGCATTTTTGTTGCCGTGTTTAGCACCCCGCATTGCCAGGATGAATATATGTAAGCAAATCAAATTCTTTGTACTTGTTATCAAATTAGTTACACATTTCACCCTGTACAGTGTAAATACATTGTCAATGTTATCATCTCATCTACCAGTGCCAATCTGGGTGTCATTTTATGTATTCATATACAATGTTTGAAGTAATTTTATGTATTCACATACAAGGTTTACACTCTGTTCTTGTAATAGTGTAAAAAATGGAGATGTGTAGTATTTCATGCTCTACACACTACAATTGATGCTGAGGTAGGCATGGAATGTGGATTGTAGCGTATGGCATACCAGTGGAAAGATGCACTGAAGGAAGCTGTTGGGGGTTTGGAAGACAAATGTGCTAAGGAGCCGGTGGGCATAGATATGATCTTGAATTAATACTCTCACCTCTATCTGCTGCCAGTATGCTTTCAATTTCTTTTAAGGGATTGACAAAATAATTATGACCACCATGCAACTCTTAAATCTTCTGTTGAATACTCAAGGTTGGGGCATACATATTTTAAAATGCAGCATTATTTGGAACTATTTCCCATCACAGAATTAAGGTGATTTGTGCTGTCGATGCAGTTGGATCACATTCCAACATTGGCAGTTCAAGTGCCTAAATTTAAAATACTGCTAGGTAAGTGGGGTGTGTCAGATTTACGGCATTGCTAGTATGATCCAGACAAACCAACATGCTATGACTTCTTGCATAAAATTGGGTGATCTGTACATGGTGCATTTTGCATTTATAACAATATAAAGACAGATTGGTTTTGGTCATACTGTTTTGATGACAAGAGCCTCGCACTAAGGTCTGCCTTTGTAGAGTATGGAAATGGATAGAAAGTTTGCTAGCGACTTAGTGTGATAAGAGATTCTGGCATTTGGAGGGATCAAATAACCTAATGGTCTATAGTTGAGACGTGGATTTTGTAATTTTGTTGTACAATTTGTTGTACATGAATTTTATGTTGTAATTATGTATCTAGAGTCTTCATGAATTGTATATATTTGTGATGATGAATGATATACAATGTGTTTTATATATATATTTATACTCAATGAATAAAAAAAAAATTAAAACATATAGCAATTACTTTTTATAAACTACCAAACATGTTCTTTATTTGATGATGCTGCCACAAATGTTTTTGCTCGGGGCAACACATTCTAATGTAAATATACATGTTGTATCACTAAAATACATTATTGTTCTTCCAACTTTTCTTGACAAAGTTTGTGGAATCTGTAAAACAGTGACAACTGCTTACGGGTCATAACATGCAGACATACTTTGAGGTAACACCATTACATGTCTACATTACATACTATTGTAATATGGGGAACTTCCCTCTATGTTACAGTGAGGCATGTAATCATTTAGATTAACTTCTGTTGCCTCTGTTATTTATTCTCTTTTGAATCCATGAACTGAATTTGTCGAGAACTAAGTTAGATACTACTATTTGTTGGGATATTCTTAACCACAATAAACAGTTCTCATGCACTAACATAGGCACAGTCTTGACTCTTTCTTCAGGCATTGCCTAAAGGTCAACATCTTTTGTGACTTTCATTCAGTGCCACTACTTTTTATGGGTAATTCTACTTTGAGCACCATTCCAATATGTGTGATGTTACATCATGGCACTCCATTTCCTCATTGACATTGTAGGAAATAAAAGTAGGTATTTCATGTGATGTGTTACTCTTTTACTCAGCATCACTCTGTGATATTAGTAATCAAGTTCAATGGGCACAAATTTAGTCTGAAGGTGAGATATTGCTTTCCTCCATCCAAAGGATACTATTATTAAAATGAAAGATGAAGGATTTAGTAACCTCTTCCTTTCACTTTCCCTTTACTGCATATCATGCATGACCATTTTCCCTCTGACTTTTACACTGAAATATGAACATATAGGAAAATCCATGGATTCATATATGTCATCCAGTGGTTCATACAAGACTGAGGAAGTGTAATGTTCTTCCCTTCTTTTTCCTTACACAGTTAATAATTTATTTGATGAAAATGGGTGACACATCCCCTTAATTTATTTCCCTCCAGTTCTGCCCCTCATTTAAATAGGTTACAGGCAAGGTAACATACTTGATTTAGATCAATGACACATACCTCAGTCAATAGGTAAATTTGCTTAGGACAATAGCCTACACTATGATGTTCATTCATTAACACAATACACAAGTTTCTTTCACTGAGCCTTACTCCTTTCAGTTTGTTTTCATAGTCTTCAAATTAGAATCACAATTCACTTATAATGCCCATGAAGAATCACCAATAACTAGCTTTTTGTTCTTCATTTTTAAGAAGCTAATGTGCTAAAACAGTTTTTTGTTATATTGTACTTTTCATTACATTTGACAAATGCTCTATGTATTTTTTGTGATGTATGATTTGTGCATTGTTGAGTTATTATTTGTCTTTAGGTGGCGATCGTTAGGAAGCATTTTTCAGAAATGTTAATAATTATATTAGTTATTTACAAATTAATTAAATGAGTTGCAGCACAACATTAACACTCAAATATGGGCTAATTAAAATAAAATCTCATGAGAGAAGTAAATAGTTGTGTTATAGACATAGATATTTGTTGTGCTTACAATATCTTTGTTCTTCCATTTTACTCTCATATCTCAAAATTCTAGGATGCTCTTCATGCTGTAAATCAGTTCAAAATATTGTTGCAATGGGCTATAGTTATAGAGAAAAGCATTCAAATTCTTTGAATGCAGTCATAGCTGATATCCATGGGCTGTAACTCAGTGTGTCATTTTCAAGAAACTACTAGTTGCACAGAAAATGTCTTAGGGTTCTTTTGTGACAGGCAGGGGCGGTTCATCCATAATGGGCGAGGGGACGTCGACCCACAGTGCCTTGGCCCCCTCTCACACATTATGGAGGAGCCAGCCCAGAAAAATACAAGCACTCCTTCAGTTGTTTCTTCAGCTGAGGGAGTGCTCTAAATTGTGAAAGGGAAACTTTGTTTCCCTTTCACAGTTAAATTTACCCAGCCGCGCAATCTCAATTAGCCATGCAAGGCTGGGGACGTTTTACAAGCACTCCTTCAGCTGTTTCTTCAGCTGAGGGAGTGCTCTTAACTGTGAAAGGGAAACTTTGTTTCCTTTTCACAGTTAAATTTACCCAGCCGTGCAATCTCAATTAGCCATGCAAGCTGGGGGCGTTTTATTCCCCAGCCTCGCATGCCTCATAGGAAATGCTGCTGGGGAACTTTATGTCTGCATGTGCAAGGAGGTGCTCCTGTGCCTCTGCGCACATACAGACAGAGCAGGCTGAAGTGTAGCGTCTACGTACCCATGCTTAGGCCTCTTGCAGACATGTGCAGAAAACATCCTGATTCCTGCTCATGCTTGCAGGGGGCTGAAGCACTAGGAACCTCCAGACCCGCGGCAGATGGTAAGTTTGTTTATGTTCTTTTTTTTAATTTAAATTATGTGGATGATTATGTGCATACTTGTGTTGTTAGGTGAATTAATGATGATCGATGCTGGTGTGAATGAGAGAGTGCTTCTCTGTGCATGTTGTGTAAATGTGTGTGTTTGTATGTTTGTTCATTGACAGGGTAATTCATAGAATTTCGCACAAAAGTGGTGCACGCGGCTGGCGCACAGTGTCCCCGTGCGATACACTGCGCCAGCCGCGTGCGATAAAATCCATTTCATCGCACAGCGTATTCATGGATTTTAGCCTCCAAAACCAGCCGTGGCGCAGAGCGGCGCAGCGACCCTGCATCAGCGCCAGTTACGCCCCCAAGAACGCCCTTGCGCAAGGAAAAGCCATCAAAATTCCCAATTCATCGCAAAGGGCTGCGCTAACCCTGGACCAGTTCACAGGGCTGCCAAACAGCAACCGCCAAGCGGGGAACGTGTATTTCAGTGGTTTGCGGGAAGTTTCACATGCGATTGTCCTGGGTACGTGTACATCAGGGGTGCACGTGAAGTAATACACGCGATTCCATCAGGGCACATGTATTCCAGGGGTGCGCGGGAAGTATCACACGCAAAATCAGCAGGGTACGTGTATGTCAGAAGTGCGCGGGAAGTATCACACGCGATTCCATCAGGGCACGTGTATTTCAGGGGTGCGCGGGGAGCACTACACGTGAATTGGCCGTGTGGGTCCTCCCAGGTGTTCCCTCTACATCCTCCACGGCCCCTGCAGCCAGCCCACACCACAGGGGACTACCCTGCACCCCTGCTCATGTCCCGCAGGCAGCCCATCCACCATGGCCATGCCCCCCAGCCAAGCCACATGCCACCTTGCACTACTGATCAACAACGCATGTCTCCCAGCACCCTCACCCCCCAGCACTGTGGGGCACCTGCCAGCAGGCCCCCACACATGTCCAACTCATGTCCCCCTGCACCCCCAACCCCAGCACTGTGGGGCACCCTCCACCAGGCCCACACTCATGTCTCCCAGCACCCCCAAACCCCAGCATCCAGGGGCACCCTCCACCAGGCCCCCACTCCTTTCTACCACTCCTCCACCCACCAGCAGTGCAATTTGCCTGTGTACGTGTATATCAGGGTTGCGCATGTAGTCTGACACGCAAATTCATCAGGGTACGTGTATCATGGGTCCGCGTGAACTTCCACACGCAATATCAGCAGGGTACGTGTATTATGGGGTTCGCGGGAAGTTCCACACGCGATTGCCCTGGGTACGTGTACATCAGGGGTGTGCAGGAAGTTCCACACGCGATTTCAGCAGGGTACGTGTATTCCAAGGTGCGCGGGAAGTACCACACGCGATTGCCCTGGGCACGTGTATTTCGGGGTGCGCGGGAAGTTCCACACTCGAATTCAGCAGGGTACGTGTATTCCAAGGTGCACGGGAAGTTCCACACGCGATTTCCCTGGGCACGTGTATTTCGGGGTGCGCGGGAAGTTCCACACACGATTGTCTGTGGTGCGTGTATTTCGGGTTGCGCGTGAAGTTTCACACGCGATTTCAGCAGGGTACGTGTATTCCAAGGTGCAAGGGAAATTCCACATGCGAATCCAGCAGCCTACGTGTATTCCGGGGGTGCCGGGCAGTCCTACAAGTGAATCGGCCGTGTGGGTCCTACCAGCTGTTCACTCGACACCCTCCACGGCCCCTGCAGGCGGCCCACACCACAGGGGCCTACCCTGCATAAGTCCCGCAGGCAGCCCATCCACCATGCCCATGCCCCCAGCCAACCCACATGTCACCTTGCACTACTGCCCACCAACGCATGTCCCCCTGCACCCCCACCCCCCAGCATTCAGGGGCACCCTCCACCAGGCCCCCACTCATGTCCCCCTGCACCCCCACGCCCCAGCACTGTGGCCCACCTTCCACCAGGCCCCCACTCATGTCTCCCAGCACCCCCACCCGAGCACTGTGGGCCACCCTCCACCAGGCCCCCACACATGTCTCCCAGCACCCCCACCCCCCAGCACTGTGGGGCACCCCCCACCAGGCCCCCACTCATGTCCAACTCATGTCTCCCAGCACCCCCACCCCCCAGCACTGTGGGGCACCCTCCACCAGGCCCCCACTCATGTCCAACTCATGTCTCCCAGCACCTCCACCCCCAGCACTGTGGGGCACCCTCCACCAGGCCCCACACATGTCTCCCAGCACCCCCCAGCACTGTGGGGCACCCTCCGACAGGCCCCCACTCATGTCCCCCTGCACCCCCACCCCCCAGCACTGTGGGGCACCCTCCACCAGGCCCCCACTCATGTCCAACTCATGTCTCCCAGCACCCCCACCCCCACCAGTCAGGGGCACCCTCCACCAGGTCCCCACACATGTCTCCCAGCACCCCCACCCCCCAGCACTGTGGGGAACCCTCCACCAGGCCCCCACTCATGTCTCCCAGCACCCCCACCCCCCAGCAGTGTGGGGCACCCTCCACCAGGCCACCACACATGTCTCCCAGCACCCCCACCCCCAGCACTGTGGGGCACCCTCCACCAGGCCCCCACTCATGTCCAACTCATGTCCCCCTGCACCCCCACCCCCAGCATTGTGGCCCACCCTCCACCAGGCCCCCACTCATGTCTCCCAGCACCCCCACCCCCCAGCACTGTGGGACACCCTCCACCAGGCCCCCACACATGTCTCCCAGCACCCCCACCCCCCAGCACTGTGGGGCACCCTCCACCAGGCCCCCACTCATGTCCAACTCATGTCTCCCAGCACCTCCACCCCCCCAGCACTGTGGGGCACCCTCCACCAGGCCCCCACGCATGTCCAACTCATGTCTCCCAGCACACCCACCATCCCAGCACTGCGGGGCACCCTCCACCAGGCCCCCACTCATGTCCAACTCATATCTCCCAGCACCCCCAACCCCCAGCACTGTGGGGCACCCTCCACCAGGCCCCCACTCATGTCCAACTCATGTCTCCCAGCACCCCCACCCCCCAGCACTGTGGGGCACCCTCCACCAGGGCCCCACTCATGTCCCCCTGCACCCCACCCCCCAGAACTGTGGGGTACCCTCCACCAGGCCCCCACTCATGTCTCCCAGCACCCCCACCCCCAGCACCGTGGGGCACCCTCCACCAGGCCCCCACACATGTCTCCCAGCACCCCCACCCCTCAGCACTGTGGGGCACCCTCCACCAGGCCCCCACTCATGTCCAACTCATGTCCCCCTGCACCCCCACCCCCCACCAGTCAGGGCCACCCTCCACCAGGCCCCCACACATGTCTCCCAGCACCCCCACCCCCCAGCACTGTGGGGCACTCTCCACCAGGACCCCACTCATGTCCAACTCATGTCTCCCAGCACCCCCACCCCCCAGCACTGTGGGGGCACCCTCCACCAGGCCCCCACTAACGTCCAACTCATGTCTCCCAGCTCCCCCACCCCACACCAGTCAGGGGCACCTGCCACCAGGCCCCCACACATGTCCCCCAGCCCACACGTCATCACAATCTAGATCCCTGGACCTTATGGGCAGCCTCCAAATGCCAAACACCCACCCAAGTATTGCATCCACCCACTTAGAAATGGCAATTACATGATACAACCCCAGTGGCAAGTTTGTAAATGAACACATGTCCCTCACATACACACAATGGGTGTCAGTGAATGTCAAAACCCATATCATGATATGCATGAAACCAATGAGATGATACTACACATTGAAGTTTGAAGAAAAAATATGTATTAAAAGCAACATAAATTGAATCAAAAATAAACAAACGAAAATGGGAATTAAAAAAAAGAAAGCAGCATGTCCGTAAAATAATGTAAAACCACATATCATAATCCAAAGGAAAGGTGTCCAAAGTCACAGTTCACAAAAGTAAATCCACTGGAAAATTAAGATCGAAAACCATTGCTCCATTAGTAAATAATAAAAAAAAAAAAACAGAAAATCCAACAGTCAACTTTATACAGATAAACAATCCAGGGTCCATGATCCCAACAGAAGAAATTAAACCTATCTAATAACACTACCTAATAAAAAAAACTATATACAAAAATGTGGCCCATTGTCCAAAAGGTCCAAAAAAAATGCAAAACCAAAGGAAACCTAACACTAACTACAGAACTATTTACAAGGGCAGCGGGCTAGTCCGACGGCTCACTTCGAGATGTTCCGGGCCAGGGCATCATCGAACTCCTGCTCAATGTCCCGGAGGCGGTCCTCCTCCATGGCCCTGAGGGTCCGCAGGGCCGTCGACATGTTCACCTCCAACTCCCTGCGGATTGCCTCGAGGCACTCGGCCCGCCTCAGGGCCCTCCGCATGGAGTTCTCCGCCCTGACCATCGTGAGCCGTGCCTCTTCCGCCCGCTGCCGCTCCGCATCTATGGCGTGGCACAACCGCTGCTACACGGAAGACACTTCCCGTCCTGGGTCCTCCTGCCCTCCGGCCGATGCCTGCCCCTCCGATGTCGAAGGCCCCGAGCCATCATGGCTCCCACCTCATTGCTGCTGCTGCTGTGCCTCTGCCCGTGCCCTGGCTCCTGCTGCCTGCACATCCTCCACCGGCTGGGGTGCAGTCGTTGATGTGGCCACCCCTGCTGGACGTCTGATTTCCGGCTGTGGCAGGGATGCCTCCTCCACCAGCCTGGCCGCACCGTCAGAGGCAGCTCCATAGGGCACCCAGGTGACTAATGGGTGTGAAGATGGCACGGAGGACGACTGGCGCATAGGGGGTTCAGTTGAGGAGGGGGTCGGAGCAAGCCCCATCAAACTGAGGAATCCGGCCTGGGTGACCTGTCCCAGTAGGCAGACGCGGTCAATGAGCCATTCGAGATGACGTGCAGTCTCCTCATGAAAAGACTGTAGGTCACCTCACATGGCCCGTTGACGCAACGCCACACCAGTCAGGACAGGCTCAACTCGGACCCGGATAGCCACGTCCACAGGCAGAGGAAGGCCAGTTGTTGTGAGCTCATCCCCTGCCTGAAAACAGGTCTGGACGTAGGCATCCCTGCTGGTGCAAGATGATGCAGTGACAGGATCAGGGACAGGATTGCACACAGGCACCTCCGCGGCGGCCTGTGCTGCCTCCTGTCCCTGGTCCTGCACTGCACCACTAGCACCAGTGGAATCCCCACCTCCAGACCCTGTCTCTGTTGCTTGCACGGCCTCCTCCTCCACCAAACCCCCCACCAACCTGGATGACTCCGTGCCATCTTCCCCCGTTGGGCCCTGTGGGGTCCCAGCTGCCCCTTCTGCTGCCGAGGAGTCCAACTCTGACCTCCGCCTCTGGGACCTCCCCCCGGCAGCTGCGGCCTGGGACGTGGCACCGGACTCCTCACTCCCCGACGAGATCACAACCTGGGAGGGGAGCCGGGCCTTGCGTCTCTGGCTGGCGGTGCGATCCCTGCCGCTGTGCTCCACAGCACCTTCTCCGCCCTCTTCATCAGTTGACGCTGCAGACAGGGAGAAATAAAACACAGGCATCAGTGCACTGTACAATGGACACATACACACATGACAGTTGTACATGAGTGGCATTGGCAAACCTCAGACATGGCATCACAATCGCCAACACATATGTCATTTCAACTTGCACACATGAGCCATACCACAGCCATATCGCAACAGCCAGCACCATCCATACACATACAACAGCATGAGCAGGCAAAGGTGAGCCAGACATCACATGCAACACAGGGAGTGCACTACACATGCACACATACCACCACACTTGCATGCATGTGTACACCTCTGCCAACTGTCACAGTGCTCAGATCGGCATCCATGTCACATCTGCCAATCAGGCTTCCACATCCTGCTGTCACATGCATCCATGTTGCATCACTGTTGCACCCTTGTCAAATACACACACATGCACATGTACACTGTGCTGATACATGCAGCTGAAACCAACATCCATGTGTGACATCACGAACATGCCTACTTACATACACATTCATCCAAACATGTGTGCCCACACAACTGCATTTGGCATGCAAGCCTACACACACAAGCACCATCCATGTCTCACACATGAGAGCCCTCGCATGTGTTAGCCTCACGGCCCTGTACACCCCACCCATACTTGGCCCCATACAAACACATGTGCAACCTGCACACTACTGACACATCACCACACGCACAGCTTACAATCATGATGCATGTACACTTACCGCCCGACTCCAGACGGGTCTGCCTCTCAATGACCTGGACATGGAGCGCTGGGGATATGCGTTCCAGGACCCTCATCTGATCGTCTGACAAGTGGCCCCGGCGCCCCTTAGCATCCGCTGCCTTCAAGAGGCGCCGGGCCTTGTTGAGGGTCCTGGACCTGAAGTCCTCCTAGCGCTTCTTGACATGATGGAATAGTCGGACTGCCACCCCCTCCGCGTTGATGGCAGTCACGATGTCCGTCCAGATCCGAGTCCGTCCTTCCTTGTTGGCGCGCAAACTTCCGAAGAGGGCATCATACTGCCCCAGGACTTGCTCCACCAGGACACCAACTTCGGTGGCAGTGAAGCTGGTGCCCCTCTGCCTCTCTGGTTGTCAGTGGTGCCAGATGTTGCAGTGCCCGACATGACAACCCCAGAGGCAGGAGTGGGTGGGCAACTGGGTCCTGGGGCTGGGCTGTGGAGCGATGGAATCCCAGTCGGGAGTCTTCGGTTCCAGCAGGCGTGGTCACAGCAACAGCACACCTGGCTGATGTGCAGGCAGCAAATGGCAGGGCACGTGGGCAGCAGGCAATCAGGCAGCAGCAGATAGCAGGTGGGAGCGTGCTTGGGGCTCTGGGGGGCAGTAATTTGGCCTTCTGGGCAGGAGCGTGGTCTTCCGTGTGCTTACGTGTGGCCAGCTTGATACGGAGTGATTTGGCACGTGAAAATCCAGCACGTCTGCGTGTAATGCAAGGAAAGGGCCTTAGCGCGTAAGCGCGTCAGCACACGTACGTGAATTCATTGGCCCAAAGGCCACCAGCACGTATGCGCGTCTGTGATGTGCGTGCGTGGGCGTTTCCCTGTACACGGGTGCATGTTACACGTCCAATGACTGCACGTCAGAGTGTCAGCTCGTGTAATTGGAGGATAGGGCCTTAGCGCGTACACGCGGAAGTGACGCTGGACGTGTGGGCATGTTTAAAAGGTACGTGTAGAACGCCATTTCCTTGTACGTGCTTTTCATGGAGAGCGAGTTAAATCTGTACTTCTTGTCGGTTCACACGCGATTTACTTCACGGCGGTCCAAGTTCGTACTCCCTGTTACCTCTGACAGCTTTTTGTCTTCTTGTCATTTTCCTGGGCCTGTTTCCTCAAACAGCGTTCACTTCTCCTGTTGTCCTGTCTCCTCAGACAGCGTACAATTCTTCTTTTGGCAGGGGTGTTGCCAACGCACACACGCGCGTATTTTTCACGCGATTGTTCCTGGCAGACGGTGAGTCGCGCACGTATTTGACATCTGTGCTTGCCCCGTGTGTTGCCTACCCCTTCAGAGGTCAGTCTAGGCTGCATGTGACACGCATACGATCATTTTTGTGTTTCTGGGTGCCACAGCGTAGTGCAGGTTTTTTTTTCCACGCACGTGGTCTAGGAGGGGTTGCGTGCACATTATCTCCCTTTTTCGGGGTGCCTGTGCGTTGCGTGACCCGTCATCTTCCCCCAGGGGTCACATACAGCCTTGCTAGAGTACTAGGGTACGAATTCAATCTAGTACCCTACCCCTTTGACCCCCAATTGCCCAGGACAATAGTTTACTGCAACTCCCAGACACCCAACAACATCAGTGGCATGGTTGGGAGGCGAGCACGCGGTAAGGGTGGCAAAGGTGGGCGAGCCACAAGAGGTGGCCAGGGTGGATACGGTAGGGGACATGGCCAGGACTTGCAGGGTGCCCCTAGCCCCCCATGTGTGGGTGACCAGTCAAGGACACCCATGCCCCCCGCCCCCTGATTAAGGGTAACGTGGCTGACACCATCCCTGCTCAGCCCTTGTTGGACCAGCCCATTGTGGCACCAGACCTGGCACAGGGTGACTCCATGGCTGACTTCCAGGTCAGCAGGTCTAGGCCACGTGTGGCGGTGCACGTTGGTGTCACCAGCCCACATGGATCAGGGGCAGCTATGACATCTGCTGCCCCGAGTAGGCAGGGTGGGGAGGCTGCAGGGGCAGCTGCAGCTCCATCCACCCCAGCTCTGAGTGTCCCAGCCAGGACTGTGTCGGTCCTAGTCCATCCTGCTGACGTTCCCCCTGACTACATCACACTTCAGCTAATGCTTGCACCGAGTCCCATGGTGAGTGTTCATTCCCACACTCCTAGTCCACAGTCCACCGGGGCTCCTGCCCCTAGTGTCCAGAGCGGCGTAGGACACTCATTATCACCACCACCTTCCAAGCGGAAGAGGAAGAGTGCTCGTCCAGTACAGGCTGATGCCCCAGACACAGCTACACAGTCCGGCACACCAAGGAAGCCCAGCTTCAATCAGGCCGAACTTGATGCACTTGTGGAGTATGTGTCCGCACATGACAGCGAAATGGTGATTACTGCAGGATGCAAGACCACACCTGCACAACGTCAGGCACACTGGCAGACCATTGCGGAACTCATAAGTGCCCTTGGATTCGTGAGGCGCACAGCTAATGATTGCTACAAGCGCTGGAATGACCTTAAGTGCAGGGCAAAGAAAAAGCTGGCCTCAAGTCATGCCGCAACTCTAGTGACTGGAGGTGGGTCTCCGGCAGAGGACATAGAACTCACTCCACATGAGTATGTTGCTGGGACCTACGTCATGGAGGAACAGATCCAAGGCATGGGAGACCTGCCAGATTATAAGGCATTGTCCGGTGAGTGCACATGCATGTGTGTGTCATCCATGTGCATGGTGTGTGTGTGAGTGCTTCTGATTGAGTGGCAGGTGAGGGTGTGTGTGCCTGAGTGGTTTGGGTCACCCATGTGCTTCATTCAATACATTCTGCGCACCAGGATTTTGGTGTTTCAGTATCCCTTCTGGCAACAGTAGACATTCAGCCCAACCTCACGCCAGTTGCCCTTGAATTGTCATCTTGCCAAAACATAGTTGCATGTTATTCTGTGTTCATTCAGGCTGATTGTCTGCATTCCACCACTTTCACTAGGCATTTCTCAGTCCTATTGTCACATGTGTGACATGGCTAGGGTACATGCCATCTGTGTGATGGCATGTGTCATGTATGTGTATTGGACATGCCAATCACAGGCCAATGTGTGATGGCACTGCTAGGCAGCATACAGCAAATTTCATGGTCTTCCATCTTGGTGTCATCAATGTGTGCCATTTGCCTTCCCTTCATACGCAGTGACAGTGCATGCATGGGAGGGATATAGTCATGTGGTACATGTGTCAATGAAGTACTGTTTCTGTTGCTTCTCAGCCCTAATTGTGTTCCATGATGCTAATGCCTGTTCCCATTTCTTTTCTTTCATTTCTTTGCAGGGGATGACGCACTTGATACTGCTGGGGTTGTTGAGATGGTGCAGACCCAGGAGGGGTCTCAGGCCCGACCGGGCACCAGTGAGGGACGTGGTGTGGTGGTGGGGTGAGAACCCACACTTGCTGCAGGCCGTCATCTCAAGGGGTGTATCTGGGTGCACCTCCCCCGAGCTCTACTCAGGTGTCGATTCGGACGATGAGACCTATGTGCCGTCACAGGTAAGTGTTTCTTGGAGGGATTCTGTACTGTCCAACCCACCTGCACCAGGGGTAGAACCCTCAATGGGGATGTCAGTGTTGGTAGGTCCGCCTTTGGTGGTTACGGATGCAGGGTCACACTCCGCTACATCTGATCCTGTTCCTGGGCCAGCAGATCAGAGGGGGAATGCAGTCCTGCAGCGTCAGGCAGTGCCGGCACAGCAAGGCGCATTCGCCTTGCCCCAGACAGGTGTGGTGCCCGCCGACGCGGTGGCCGTACGCCACCTGGCAATACCGCATGGGAGCAATCCATATACGGTATGGCAAACCAACAGGCAGCATCAACTGAGATGATGGCTCAGGCCATGGGTAGGGTGGCCACTTCCATTGTCCCCCAAGAAAGGCTAATTGAACAACTACAGCAGGCAACAGACTCCATTAGCCAGTCACACAGGGAGGACATGTTGGCGTCCAACAGGGACAGGCGGGCGGCACTGGAGACTCTGCGGGAAGCCATTTCTATTGAGTCCCAAGGCCACAGGGAAGCCCTGAGGGTGGAACTCCGTCAGCTCAGGGCAACTCTGGTTGAGCTTGAGGCTTCAGCTAACACGAGGACAGAAAAGCAGCTGGAGCAGCTCACACGTACGCTCTCAGCTGAGATACAGGCAACTAGGGAGGAGGTCCGGGCATCCCGTGAGTTGTTGTATGGGGATCTCCGCACAATTATCCTCCCGAACCAGACCTTCCACACCCGCATGCTTGCTGCCATGGAGGACCAGACTAGGGCTTTGCGTGGGCTGCCTCCCATAGTGCCGCCACCTCCTGATGCAGCTGCAGAGGGTGAGGAGAGCGACAGCAGCGATTCTCCCACAATAGGGTAGCCGTGCAGGCCATGAGCCCATGGAGGTGTTTTTTATTTCCGCAAGATCTACACAGGTGGGTTTTGGTGTGCACCCTGTCCTCGGACCTCCTGGGTGGCCTCCCCCACCCACCCCCCGGGCCCAATTTTTTATTTTTGATATATTTTTTTTTTTTGGGATTTTTGATTCTTGATTTTTTGGACAGTGTGTTGCCTTATGTGGCTCCCGTGGGCATACGCTGTATTGTGGCTGGGAACATGCAGGCTTGTCCAGAATTTGGGTCATATGCTTGGGTTTGTGTGACACACACCCCTCCTGCTTCCCGTTTCCATGGGCTTGCAAAGGGTGTGCACAAGTGGCATTGACTTACACGGTGACGTTGGACTCCATTTTGATGTGTGGGCAGTCTGTAGTCAATACTGTGTATACATTCCTAGTGCATATTGTTGTTTTATTGTGCACTGCATGGTGTATTGATATGTGCCTCTGCATCCATCTCATCCTCCTAATTTGCAGGTCCATTTCTCATGTCTTCACAAGGCGGTCTACTTTGGAACTGGAGTCCATGTTGTAAGCAGTGCACCTACACTCTTGCCTGGCGCTAACACTGTATAGTTGGAAGTGTTTGAAGTGCTGGCATTATCAAGTAGTGAGGCTAACAATTTTTTAAGTCGGTACTGTCATGTTTATGGTAGGTTGGAGGTTGTGTAGGTGATTGGTATTATTGGTAAGTATTTGGTAATGTGTGTTGTTGGTCCTGCATTACTGTGAGCATTTCATGTGTGGCCAGTTTCCATTAGGGACACCGTAGTTGGTGACACTTGGGTCATGTTGTGGGGATTAATTTGTTTGCTCTCATATTGCATGACATGCCATGGTGTGTTGTGTGGCCGTGCCGGGGAGGGGTTGGGTGACATGGCACTGTTCTCATGTTGTATTTTGCAAGTGGGTATTCATTTTTGCTGCATGGAAGTGTGTCTTTTGATGACACTGCATTGGTGGTGTTTGTGTAGGTAGGGATGCACACATTATGACACTTCCAGATGAACAATCTCAGGCTGCTATGGTTCTGACAGTTGACTGTCCCTTAATTCATCAGAATTGTCAGATTGAGTCATCATTGATTGTCAGATGGTATGTGCCAGGGCTGTGTGCACTCCACAGGGGTGTGCTTTCTATGTGAAGTAATTAGTCACCAGCTGCGTACGGGCTGCCTCACCCTGTGCCCTTTCCCCTCCCATGCGCAGCGGGCGTGCATGTGGTTGGGGATGTAGGGGTACCGCCATGTCCACAGCCAGGCCCCAGCGTGTTGCAACATTGTGCAGGTCACATGCTGCCACTATGATCCTGCACACTACTGGGGGAGCGTATAACAGCTGCCCGCCAGAACGGTCAAGGGAGCGAAAGCGTGACTTGAGCACTCCGAATGTGCGCTCCACTATGCCCCGTGTTGCAATATGGGCTGTGTTGTATCTTACCTCGGGAGGCGTGATGGGGTTCCGAATTGGCGTCATCATGTGTGTGCTCAGAGGGTAGGCACTGTCCCCTGGAGAGGTGGTGATGGGGATCATTAGTGGGGTATTGGCATTACTCTGTATCTGTCATGCATGCATGTGCTGTGGCATTTCTACTCACCAAGCAGCCATGCATCACCATGCCGCCCAGCTTTCATGTCCCGGTTTAGGGTTGACATCCTATAAATGAAGCTGTCGTGGGTGGACCCTGGATAGTTGGCATATACTGAGGTGATGATTCCCTTGGATCACATACTACCTGGATGTTGATGGAATACCAGTGCTTGCGGTTTCTACACATGTGCTCAGATGCCCTGGGGGGACGTAGAGCCACATGGGTGCAATCAATGTCACCTAGCACTTTCGGGAATTGTGCCACCCTGTAGAAATCCTGGCTGACAGCCTGCCTTTCTGCAGGTGTTCTGGGCAGGTGTATGTGCCTGCGGACTGATGGGCGTGCAGTGATGATGGCCAACACCTGGTGTAGGCACCGTGACTGCGTGGCCTGTGACACCCCCCCACTATGGCACTTGTCCGCTGAAATGATCCGGTAGCCAAGAAGTGCAATACATTGAGGACCTTCTGCAGGGGGCTGAGTGTTTGGGAGCACAGGGTGGGTGATGTGAGGTCATCCTCCCACTCACTGACCAGGTCGAGTATTATGTGTGGTGGAAACCTGTACCTCCCATACACCTGGTCATCAGGCATACCAAATAGGCTGGTTCTGGGTGTGAAGATTCTGGCCCTGACTATCCTTCTCCTCCTCCTGCTTTATCCCACGGCCACTGCTGCTAGGAACGGTATATTCATCCTGGCGTCTGAGCTTGTTAGTTTGCGCAATCTTTTATGCTGCCCGGGACGTGCGCCTGCTTCATGCTGGCGTACGTGTTTCAGGATTGGACCTTTTAATTTTTGGCGCGTTGTAGACGACCGTGTAAATCTTCCCGCCCACCCCAGGAATACACGTAATACGCTCTCCCAGGCCCAGTCGCGAGGAAATATTCCTGCCCACTCCTGGAATACACGTACCCCACTCTCACAGGCCCAGTCGCGTGTGGAAGTTCACACGCACCCCGAAATACACGTACCCAGGGCAATCGCGTGTGGAACTTCCCGCGAACTGCGTAATACATGTACCCTGCTGGTATCGCGTGTGGAAGTTCACGCGGACCCATGATACACGTACCCTGATGGAATCGCGTGTGAGACTACCCACGCACCCCTGGAATACACGTACCCAGGCAAATCGCACGGCTGGGGGGTGGGGGTGCAGGGGGACAGGAGTGGGGGCCTGGTGGAGGGTGCCCTACAGTGCTGGGGTGTGGGGGTGCAAGGGGGACATGAGTGGGGGCCTGGTGGAGGGTGCCCCTGGATGCAGGGGGGTGGGGGTGCTGGGAGACATGAGTGGGGGCCTGGTGGAGGGTGCCCCTGGATGCAGAGGGGTGGGGGTGCAGGGGGACATGAGAGGGGGCCTGGTGGAGGGTGCCCCTGACTGGTGGGGGGTGGGGGTGCAGGGGGACAGGAGTGGGGGCCTGGTGAAGGGTGCCCTACAGTGCTGGGGGGTGGGGGTGCAGGGGGACAAGAGTGGGGGCCTGGTGGAGGGTGCCCTACAGTGCTGGGGGTGGGGGTGCAGGGGGACAGGAGTGGGGGCCTGGTGGAGGGTGCCTCTGGATGCAGGGGGGTGGGGGTGCAGGGGGCCAGGAGTGGGGGCCTGGTGGAGGGTGCCCCTGACTGGTGGGGGGTGGGGGTGCAGGGGGACAGGAGTGGGGGCCTGGTGGAGGGTGCCCTACAGTGCTGGGGGGTGGGGGTGCAGGGGGACAGGAGTGGGGGCCTGGTGGAGGGTGCTCTACAGTGCTGGGGGGTGGGGGTGCTGGGAGACATGAGTTGGACATGAGTGGGGGCCTGGTGGAGGGTGCCCCTGACTGGTGGGGGGTGGGGGTGCAGGGGGACATGAGTGGGGGCCTGGTGGAGGGTGCCCTACAGTGCTGGGGGGTGGGGGTGCAGGGGGACAGGAGTGGGGGCCTGGTGGAGGGTGCCCTACAGTGCTGGGGGTGGGGGTGCAGGGGGACAGGAGTGGGGGCCTGGTGGAGGGTGCCCTACAGTGCTGGGGGGTGGGGGTGCAGGGGGACAGGAGTGGGGGCCTGGTGGAGGGTGCCCTACAGTGCTGGGGGTTGGGGGTGCAGGGGGACAGGAGTGGGGGCCTGGTGGAGGGTGCCCTACAGTGCTGGGAGGTGGGGATGCAGGGGGACAGGAGTGGGGGCCTGGTGGAGGGTGCCCCTGACTGGTGGGGGTTGGGGTGTAGGAGGACAGGAGTGGGGGCCTGGTGGAGGGTGCCCTACAGTGCTGGAGGGTGTGGGTGCAGGGGGACAGGAGTGGGGGCCTGGTGGAGGGTGCCCTACAGTGCTGGGGGGTGGGGGTGCAGGGGGACAGGAGTGGGGGCCTGGTGGAGGGTGCCCTACAGTGCTGGGGGTGAGGGTGCAGGGGGACAGGAGTGGGGGCCTGGTGGAGGGTGCCCTACAGTCCTGGGGGGTGGGGGTGCTGGGAGACATGAGTGGGGGCCTGGTGGAGGGTGCCCCTGGATGCAGGGGGGTGGGGGTGCAGGGGGACATGAGTGGGGGCCTGGTGGAGGGTGCCCCTGGATGCAGGGGGGTGGGGGTGCAGGGGGACATGAGTTGGACATGAGTGGGGGCCTGGTGGAGGGTGCCCCTGACTGGTGGGGGGTGGGGGTGCTGGGAGACATGAGTTGGACATGAGTGGGGGCCTGGTGGAGGGTGCCCCTGGATGCAGGGGGTGGGGGTGCAGGGGGACAGGAGTGGGGGCCTGGTGGAGGGTGCCCCACAGTGCTGGGGTGTGGGGGTGCAGGGGGACATGAGTTGGACATGAGTGGGGGCCTGGTGGAGGGTACCCCTGACTGGTGGGGGTGGGGGTGCTGGGAGACATGAGTTGGACATGAGTGGGGGCCTGGTGGAGGGTGTCCTACAGTGCTGGGGGGTGGGGATGCAAGGGAACATGAGTGGGGGCCTGGTGGAGGGTGCCCCTGGATGCAGGGGGGTGGGGGTGCAGGGAGACATGAGTGGGGGCTTGGTGGAGGGTACCCCTGGATGCTGGGGGGTGGGGGTGCTGGGAGACATGCGTTGGTGGGCAGTAGTGCAAGGTGACATGTGGGTTGGCTGGGGGGAATGGCCATGGTGGATGGGCTGCCTGTGGGACATGTGCAGGGGTGCAGGGTAGTCCCCTGTGGTGTGGGCCACCTGCAGGGGCCGTGGAGGGTGTAGAGGGAACAGCTGGGAGGACCCACATGGCCAATTCACGTGTGGGACCCCCCGGCACCCCCAAAATACACGTAGGCTGCTGGATTCGCGTGTGGAATTTCCCGCGCACCTGGAGTACATGTACCCTGCTGAAATTGCATGTGAAACTTCACGCGCACACCGAAATACACGTACCCTGCAAATTCCCATGTGAAACTTCCCACGCACCCCGGAATACACGTGCCCAGGCCAATCGCATGTGGAACTTCCCGCGAACCCCGTAATACACGCACACGCTATTTTTCACACAGCGGGTGTCCGTGTTTGTCGGTACCCCTTTGCACCTCATTTGTCCTAGAGGGCCACTGTATGGATCATTCATCATAGCTGTATATGGGTGCTTTTTGTTAGCGCACATTTTGGCGCACATTTATTTCAGGCGCAGGGACGCTACCGCCTACTTTCTTGTGGCGTACTTGTTTGGCCCTGTGCACGTCTTTGACCATGCGCTGGTTTGCCCTATTCGATTCCATGAATACGAGTTGTAGGCGAGCGTGTGGGCGTTCCGAGCACTTGCCTCCTGTACTTCCCCCGTGACGCCCATATTTTCACGCGTTGTTCCCCATTCCGAGTGTTACGCCCGTGTTCCGTCTACTTTTGTAATGTGCGCCGCGCTATGTGCGATTTCGCAGCGGCCGTGGCGCACGCCGTTGGATGACCTGTGTGCCGGCGTGCGCCGCGCACTTTTTCAGCGCACATCCAATATTTTTTTCGCGCACGGACTTCCATGAATCGATGTGCGCTGGTTTCCCTGCGATTTTCGCAGTTTCACTGCCATTTTCGCACTTTTACTGCGATTCGCTCGTTTTGGCACCTCTGCGCGGGAATTTTCGGCGCACATTAATTCCATGAATCGGCTTGTTAGTATGTAAATATGTCTATGGATGTGTGTATGCTTGTGCTATGATAAGTGAGTGCATGATGGATGCTTGTGTGAATAAAAGAGTGCTAGCAGTGCATATGTTGTCTAAATGTGCATTTGTTTATTAATTGCTTTAATTAAATATGTGTATGGACGCATGTATGCTTGTGTTATGAGGGAGTGCATGATGGGTGCTCATGTGAATGAAAGAGTGTTTGTACATGTTGTCTAAATGTGTGTGTTTGTGTGTTTATTATTTAAATATGTGTATTGATGTGTATATGCTTGTGTTTTGAATGAGTGTATGATGGATGATTGTGTGAATGAAAGAGTGCTTGTTGTGACTATGTTGTGTAACAGTGTGTGTTTGTATGTTTATTATTTAAATAGATGTGAATGGATGCATGTATGCCCGTGTTATGAGTGAGTGCATGATGGGTGCTCGTGTGAATGAAGAGTGCTTGCTGTGTGTATTTTGTATAAATGTGTGTGTTTGCATGTTTGTTATTTAAATATGTGTATGGATGGATGCATGAATGCTTGTGTTATGAGTGAGTGCATGATGGGGGCTCATGAGAATGAAAGAGTGCCTGCAGTGTGTATGTTGTGTAAATGTGTGTGTTTGTATGTTTATTATGTAAATATGTGTATGGAGGCATGTATGCTTGTGTTTTGAGTGAGTGGAATATGGATGTTTGTGTGAATGCACCAGGAAGTGATTTCTGTGTGTATGTTGTGTAAATGTGTGTTTTTGCATGTTTATTACTTAAATATGGGTGTGGATGTGTGCATGAGTGTATGCTTGTGTTGTCAGTGAGTCCATGATGGGTGCTCATGTGAATGAAAGAGTGCTTGCTGCGTGAATGTTGGGTATGTATGTTTTTGTAAATGTGTGTGTTTGTATGTTGATTATTTAAATATGTGAATGGATGCATGTATGCCCGTGTTATGAGTGAGTCCATGATGGGTGCTCATGTGAATGAAAGAGTGCTTGCTGCGTGAATGTTGGGTATGTATGTTTTTGTAAATGTGTGTGTTTGTATGTTTGTTATTTAAATATGTGAATGGATGCATGTATGCTCATGTTATGAGTGAGTGCATGATGGGTGCTCGTGTGAATGAAATAGTGCTTGATGTGTGTATGTTGTGTAAATGTGTGTGTTTGTATGTTTGTTATTTAAATATGTGAATGTATGCATGTATGCTTCTGTTATGAGTCAGTGCATGATGGGTGCTCGTGTGAATGAAATAGTGCTTGCTGTGTATATGTTGTGTAAATGTGGCTGTTTGTATGTTTATTATTTAAATATATGTATGGATGTTTTAATGCTTTTTTGAGTGAGTGCATGATGGATGTTCGTGTGACTGCAACAGTGATTGCTTGCTGTGTGTATGTTGTGTAAATGTATATGTTTGTATGTTTATAATTTAAATGTTTGTATGGATGCTTGTATGCTTGTGTTTGAGTGAGTGCATGATGGGTGCTTGTGTGAATGAAAGAGTGCTTGCTGTGTGTATGTTGGGTGTGTATGTTGTGTAAATGTGTGTGTTGTATGTTTATTTAAATATGTGTATGGATGCGTGTATGCGTGTGTAATGAGCAAGTGCATGATGCGTGTTCATGTGAATGAAAGAGTGCTTGATGTGTGTATTTTGCGTAATTGTGTGTGTTTATATGTTTATTATTTAAATATGTGTATAGATGCATGAATGCTTTGGTTTTGAGTGACTGTATGATGGAATTTCATTTGAATGAAACAGTGTGCTTACTGTGTGTATGTTGTGTAAATGTGTGTCTTTGTATGTTTGTTATTTAAATATGTGTATGGATGCATGTATGCTTGTGTTATGAGTGAGTGCATAATGGGTGCTCGTGTGAATGAAAGAGTGCTTGCTGTCTGTATTTGTGTACATGTGTGTGTATGTTTATTATTTACAACATGGTGCAGGCATGGCATGTTTTACTGCACATGGTTGATAAAGCTAGCAAGATAAGTGTTATTATGTAGCTAGACTTGCATTTTGATGCAGCCAGTCTAGCCATTTCTTATTGTGGTATGACATTTGGTATTGGGCATCTTTGATAACACAGGCAGGATCAGTGGTATTATTCTTACTGTGTCATGACGTTTTGTATTAGAAACCTTTAGTAAAACAAGCATAAGTGTTATTATGTAGCTAGACTGGAATGTCAATGCAGCCAGTTCAGTCATTTGTGATTGTGGTATGGCATTTTGTATTGGGCATTGTTGGTAAAGCAAACATGATAGTGGAATTATGAAGCAAGACGTCACATTTATGCACTTAGTCGAGCCGTTTCTTATTGCGGTATGACATTTTGTATTGGGCATCTTTGATAAAGCAAGCATGATAAGTGTCATTATGTATCTCGACTGGCATTTTAGTACAGCCAGTTTCAGCATGGTTTTATACTTTGACATGCATTTATAATGATAAAGCCAACTGGAGTATGTACTTATGTGGGGATGCTGCCATATATTGGCTGAACAAACATAGACATGTTTTCTTATAGTATCAATACTGACATTATGCACAAAGCAAACATTAGTATGTTCTTATATGTGAATCATAGGGTATAATGTTGCAGTCAGCATGGAAATGTATGGGCACAGCCAGTGTGGAAATGTTTTATACTGGCACATAATGTGGGAAAAGGCATCATGAAAATGCCTTGGTGAAATGCTTCTGTGCACTGTTGGTGACTAGCATCTATTTGATTTTTTTTCATGTACAAAACCCAATTGCAAACTGTTTGGCTTTTTACCCAATTTTTCTAAAAAGGTGTGCCCTAAAATGCACCATTTTCACCCATTATTTAAAAACGATTCTCGGTGTGAGAACCCCCAAAGTCCCCCTTGCGTGGTGTGGGCTCCCTCGCTACGCTTGGTTGCGCGGCCATATCAGGGAAAAATAATTATGCCACTCGAGTTAAAAAATTCACCAGCTGCCACTGGTGACAGGAGAGTACATTTATAAATGCTGTGTGTGCTAAACTTGTGATGGATGAGAGAACATACTACAGTAGTTAACAAAGAGGGTTTAATTTCTACCAGAATCGACTTACATATGGTATATTATAGCTGAGAGAGGGGTTCCCTGGGTAAGGTGCATTTGTAATAGAGAAGGGTTTTCTGAATGAGACTATACTAGGTGATGGAGGGTTGATTAAATCATAGAGCGGGGACAGGAACGATTTAAAAGACATAAATAAGATGTACATTTAGGGGCTACTACCATATTGTACATAGGAACACATTACATATTTACAATTGTGAATGTGAGGGGGTCAGCTTGGGAAGGTAGAAAGAGGATAGGAGACACTGCTTGCCGAGTTAGAAAGTGGTGCTTGAGATTGACCATGAACGATTTCATTGTTAAGCTGGCTTTGACGGCTGAGGAAAAGCATTCCAGTGTGGACGGGGCATGAAGAGAAAAAAGAGTAGAAGAGGGAGGACGCACAATGAGGCGGGTTACAGAAGTTGTTTGGAGAGAAGATGATCACAATGAATGGGTGGCAGTGTGGAGTGGGATGCATTCATTGGGTTAAAAGCATGAGAAACCATGGGTAGAGTTGAGAACACATTGTAGGAACCAAAAAAGAGAATGATTGTGCGTGCGGAGCCATACAGTGTGGTTTTAGTAAGTAGAGGTGGTGGGGGATGTTAGTGGCCATTTGAGGATGCATGCGACAAATTTGAGAACTTTGTTTAGGAGAGAGAAAGAGTAAAGAGGAAGACCTATGAGTAAGCTTGAGCACTTATCCCGTTCTATAAGCATGAAGATAGAGATCTAAGTGTTACTTGAATGGTAGGTGAGTTGTGAGCAGATCTTCTTCATATTGAAAAGATTAATCCTAGTAAAGGTGCCAGTTACCATAATAAACTGATCTTATGTCTTTGTCAAAAAGATCTCAAACATTGCAATCTGTTAATGATGGAGTGTGGAGATTAAGAAGATTAGAGATGTGATAGTGGGAGAGCTTTAAAGTCAGGGAGAATGATAGCATACACATTGGCTGAGTTTACAATCAAGCAATATGAAGCCCTCTGATGATGGATAACTGTGAGGTAGCTGATGATGCAATCAGCGATAGCAGGAGTGAAGGAAGGAAGAAAAAGATATGGGTGAGATCAGCAGAAGGTGGTAATGAAAGTCAAAGGAGAGATAAATTTACCCAGAGCAGAAGTGTGGAGGGGAGATAATAGGGGTGCCGAGGACTGATTCTTGAGGTATTCCCAATGAGCTTGGGGGAGGACAACATGCTAGAATTCCATGAAATGGAGAAGAAGTAGTCAGCTGAAGTCACTCAATCAAATGCGGTCACCCTAAAGATAATGAAAGGAAGGAAATAGCTTGAAGGAGGGAGGGATGGCCCACAATGTTGATTGCTGCAGAGAGGACATGAAGAATGAGGAGTGGGCAGTGGTTAGACAGTTTCAGATGTAGGTCAGAGACATTTCAGTGGATTGTTTATGATGCTGGGTGGCCAGTAGACGAGTAGGATGTTAATTAAGGTGAGAGCAAGAAGCAGGGCAGAGTTATATTTGAATGAATAGCAAGTAAAGTCAGGGTGAGTAAGATGGACCGATGGTGTGTCCCAGATAATCGTTAGGCCAAAACCACTGCCTTTTCAGTTTGTAAAGGAATTGCTGGGGTGCCATTTAGAGGGAGAGAGGAGGATGGGGTTGGGGAGAGAGAAGTTGGGACAGGGGGTGGTAGGCAAGCGTATGAGGAAGAGGGGGTCTCATGAGAGAGGAAGGGAGAGGATTGTAAGGATTAGAAGTAGGATAGTCAGGATCATCATACGCTGAGGGAGTAACAGTATAGTTGAGAGGCTGGGGTGTGGGCATAGGCCAAAAGAAGCACAGTGAGGTTTTTCTTTCTTAGCTTTCTAGTCAAGTATGCTGGTAATGACCAGCATTAAAAAATAAGCATTTCCGCCAGTAGGTGATCAGCTGTAAAGCTATAAAATAGGCCAGTGAATGGCCAACAGAAAAGAAAATAGCAGATAGACCAGTAGGAGACCAAAAAGGAAAATAAACAGATAGACCAACAATCGACAAGCAGTAAAAGAATTAGCAGACTGGCCAGTAGGTGACAAACAGTAAAGTTGCAGATAAGCTGCGACATTTGTAGCTTGGCTTACAGGTTGGCAATAGTAAAAAATAAGTTATGTTGTTGCTAGCACAAACAATAAGAATAATCAGCTAGGTGGGCAGTTGACCAACCGTAATAATTAGCAGCTTTGTTGAAAGGTGACCGAGACTAACACTAAACAGCTCAGCAACCAACAATAAAACATAGCAGCTACACTGGTAATCGACCAACAATAGACCTTTAGACGATAGGCCTGTAGGTAACCAACCTTCCAAATGAGCTAGTAGATCATCAGCAGTGCAATTAGCAGCTCAGCAGGTAGGGGACCAATATTACGTAAATACAGAAAATGTCTTACAACACTTGAGCAGCAGGACCAGATTCTCTTGAATGGTTGTAAATCAGTGTAGCATATGTTAGTGACAAAAGAGAAAATACTGGTTGCAGAGAAAAAGCCTTAGATCTATGGTGGCAGGAGGAGGTGATATCCAATGGTTGTTCCTCAGTGTAATACATTTGTGTGATAAAGGAGCAAACATGTTTCTTGCAGAGAAATAGTCTTGCAATTATTTGAGTTAGGTGATTAAGATTATTTTCAGCATTGTATCTGTTTGTGTTGAATGAGAGAAAATTCTAGAGAGAGAAAAAAGTCTTCGAATTCTTTAGAGGCAGGAGGGTTTTAGAGAATAATGTTTCGCTGACCATTTTCTTCCACACAATTTTTTACCTTTGTTTGCTGCAAAATGTGGGGGTGACCCACACACCCTCTTCCAACTGCCTTGCCCCCCATCAATCCGCCATACAATATTGTCTCACGCAACCCTATCACCTACCTTTTGCTGCCAAAAAACAGTAAAAATGCATTGTAGAAAATGGTCAGTAAAAATTGGTCAGTCAAAAGAATGGGGACTGGCAGGCAGATATTGTATTCAATGGCCACTTTTTGTAATGAATGAGAGAAAAACTAGCTGCAGTGAAAAAGAATTAACATTCATCAGAAGCAGGAGGTGATTATATTCCATGGCTGTGAGTCAGGGTGTCATCATTTTGTTGTGAACAAGTGAAAATATTAGTTACACAGAAAAAGTCTAATCTTTTTGTGGCAATGGAGAAGTGACCATTTTGAGTGAAAACATGTCTAGAGCACCTACAATTGCCAGTAGGAGAGGGAGGATTGAGGCTAGAGTGTGTTTTACATCTGCCACGTGCATTGGTGATGCCAGGAATGTTGGCATCCCCAATGCATCGATTTCACTTTCAACAGCAGCACATTCTGTCAAACATCACTCTGGTGAGCAAGATTAAGTAGTGCACGCTCCTATGTTGCAGCAAGGGGGTAGAGTCAGGACACAATCTCTAGGACAGAAGGAGAGAAGAATTGCAGATTGCACTTACTAATCAGAAAGGAGAAGCGGCACACAGTGCAGTGGTGTAGAATACGAGAGGATCCTGTTCTCCCAGCCGCCACCACCCACATACATTGACAAGTCTGAACATATTGGTGATGATAAGACAAATATGGCCCATCCAGTTTCAAGGTGCAACATATAATTGTAAACCAACTAATTCTGAGGAGAAGGAGGAGGGGGACAATGCAATGGTCACAGAGACAGGGGGGGCAATACACAGCTACTCCTCTGCCTTTGTACAGGAAAAGTGAAAATGACCTCCATTGCTTTTCTCATCTGACATGATTGTTTTGTTACATGCCTCACATAATAGAAAAGAAAATCTAATTTTTAAAAGATTAAATACATCGCCTTGGTAAAAAAAAGTTATGCTTATACAATACTTTTATCATTGAAATATTCATACAAACTGACTTACTAGCATTGGTATATAGGACCTTCTCCTTCATATATTTAGTACAGTAGTCTAGTAATATGTTAATAATGTTCTCTGCCTCGTCCCGCTACTTGTCGCTGCCGTGTTTGCACCCCACCTGGAGCCCTCGGAGCCACCTTGGAAGTCTTTCCCTGTTGCCCAACTTTCCCTGTCGCCCAACTGAGCTGCCGTCTCTGCCCACAGTGCACTGCACCCGGACGAGGAAGGAGCCGACGCAAGGACGTTTCCTCGATCTTTGTGCCGGGGACGGTGTTGCTGAGGCAGAGGTAAGGCGAGTTGGACTTGACGGGAGGTGGTTGCATGTTGAGAGCTGGTCTGGGCCGTACAGAGCTGCAGCAAGGGATCTTTCGGGATTGTGTTTTGCGGGGAAATTGGGGTGCAGTGGTAGAAAGACATCCCTTTGGATAACAACTCAGCAGCTTTCCGGAGTGGGAGGGTGTTGTGTGTTTTGTCCTTACGGGCATGAGTTAAATTAGCTGGTGTGAGCGTGGACCTGGTGTGGTGGAGACACATGCTGCTGGTACCAAGGAACTTTCACGTAGTAAGACGAGACATTTGTGTTGTGATTGTGAGGTTGGAGAGACAGCTATGGTTGGGTGGCAAAAAAGGCCCGGGGCTAAACATTAGTATTACGCAACCGCAGGAGCGCCTTGCATTGAAGGTTCTCTTTGGAACACTCTGGGAAGCAATCTGAGAGTTACATGGACAACAGGGCTGGGGTATTCGTGATTTGAACCGTGTGGTTTGGATTACATACGTAATTGATAGGCAAAGGTGCTAGGAAAGAAGGGAATGGATCCTGACACCTTGGCAGCAATTATTGCATTGCTCCAAGGGAAAGAGCTGGGTTCTGTGCTGGGGTCCATCACAGGGAATGGTGTGGGGACAGGGCTGGCTGGGGGGCATCGAGAGGTGATAGAGGGTGATGTGGTGAACCCCGAGCAATAGGTCACGGATGAAAAACATGCCCTCCAAGGCAGCGTTTCCTCCAGTGAAGAAGAGGAGGGGGGGCAGGACAGCCGTAACTCCCGCAGCAGGGCCCACGGTGAGGCTGCCCAATCAACCTCAAGAGGCGTCCAACATGATCAGTGCAGTAAGCACTGGGAGCGGGCGGGCTGAAGAAAGGGGGGGCTAACAACACAGGCAGCCAGCACCCGTCAGACAGCAAAAACATAGTGGGTGAGGAGAATGGGATGCTCTAGCAGGACCTTGTGGGGCCTGGAGCGGCAGTGGTGCAGGCGGCCCACTGGGTATAAAAGGGGGTCACGGCATAGGTTTTGGGTGGGACCGTCCCAGGTGGGCCCCTCCCCCAGCGTTTCTTTACACAAATAATGGTGCAGGAAGGCATGGGGGTACACCCCCTGTGATTGGTCATTGCACAGTGTGCTTACGGGTCTGGTGACCCGTGCTAACTCATGTCTCCACTTTCTATCGGAGCTGCGCAGGTGAGTGGGGCTTCCGGAGCGACCCCATATTTGGCTTGTAATTTGTTAAAAAGGGCATCCAGCCCCTGTGTCCCTCCATTTTTCCACGGCACCTCTTCCTGCTTCTCCCTACCTTCTCCCGCCTCCAAGACCCTCCAACCCTCTGTGATTGGCCATTTCACCGTGTGCATTCGGGTCTCATGACCCGTGCTAACTCCTGCCTCCACTTTCTATCGGAGCAGCGCAGGTGAGTGGGGCTTCCTCTCACCTCCTTGCTCCCTGTCCACACTTTCCATCGTGATGAGCAGGTGAGCACTACATTCTTGAAGACTCTCTGGGCCTTTGTTGAATTTTTGCGTTTCTCTGTGCCCCCAGACCTGCGTGCACCCCTGTCCTCCCCAACCTCTGACTTCCTTGTTCCCGCCTCCCAGCTCTCCCCCTCACACCCACTTCCTCATTCCGTAGCCTCCCGCTTCCCGACCCGCCCACCCTACCCTGATTGGTCAGACTTTTGGTCCTAACAGACCCTCCTAGGGCAGCCCTCTGCCGGGGCAGCCCTGCAACTAAGGGCCTGAGACGAAGGGCGACTCCTACAGTGGCGGCTCCAGATCGTATCTGCAGGTATCTGCAGGAGAAGCAAGAAGCCAATAGCCTGCCGTCAACCAGCACCAACCAAAAAAAAAAAAATGAGTGTGGTACGGGATCAGGACTGGACCAATCACTTCACTCCAGAAAGCTCTACCACTCTGACTTAAACGTTTTACTGTGTTAAATTGTGCAGCCACATATTAAGGCCAAGCGATATTAAGGGTACCCTATTAGTTTCACTGTGTTGAATCTTGCATATAGACTGTTCCCAAAAACATTGAGTCTGCCCGAATAGTTTCGCTGTGTTGAATCTTGCATCTAGATTGTGTGCCCAAAATATTGAGCGTGCCCTGATAGTTTCACTGTGTTGAATCTTGCATCTAGATTGTGTGCCCAAAAACACTGAGTGTGCCCTATTAGTTTCACTGTGTTGAATCTTGCATCTAGACTGTTCCCAAAAACATTGAGTGTGCCCTTATAGTTTCACTGTGTTGAATCTTGCATCTAGACTGTTCCCAAAAACATTGAGTGTGTCCTTATAGTTTCACTGTGTTGAATCTTACATCTAGATTGTGTGCCAAAAAAATGTGCCTAATAGTTTCACTGCGTCGTGCCCAACAACACTGAGTGTGCCCTAATAGCTTCACTGTGTCAAATCCTACATCTAGATTGTGTGCCCTAAAACATTGAGTGTGCCCTAATAGTTTCACTGTGTTGTGCCCAACAACATTGAGTGTGCCCTAATAGCTTCACTGCCTTGTACACAAACGTTTCACTGTGTTGAATGTAAGTCTATATAGTGTGACCAAACAACATTGAGCATCCATCAAAGTTTTACTGTATTGAAGTTTGAATCTAGAAAGTGTACCCAAACATCACTGAGTGTCCACTAAAGTTTACTTTATAGAATTGTGCAGCTACATACTAAGGTCTAGCAATACTAAGTGTACCCTATTAGTTTCACTGTGTTGAATCTCGCACGTAGATAGTGTGCCCCAATAGTTTGCTGTGCTGAATCTTGCATCTAGATAGTGTGCCCAACAACATTGAGTGTGCCCTAAGAATCTCACTGTGTCGTCCCCAAAATGTTCACTGTGTTGAAGTTTGAATCTAGAAAGTGTGCCCAAACAATATTGTGCGTTTAGTAAACTAAAGTTTTACCGCATTTAATTGTGCAGCTACACATTTAGCTCAAGCCATATTAAGTGTACCCTATTAAGTTCACTGTGCTGTGAATTCACTGTGTTGAATTCCACATCTTGATATTACAACAAAGCCTTAACTCCCCCTGTGCCTCGCCATGATTCCATCCCTCCCAGCTAAATCCAAAATGAGAGCTTCACTCTGGCGCGCCTCTCACCTCCCTCCCCTTAACTCCCCCCCTCATGTCCCAAACCATCGCACCCACCACCATCTCACCCCATCCCCTATCCAACTCCCAAGCCAGAGGAGCCCGATGGCGCGCCAACCATCCGAAGACATCTGATTCTCCTGTTCCTTCCACCCAATCACCTCCGAGCACACTCACCCTTGACCCCCCTTTACCTCAGAGTCCTCCCCCATTCCACCACTGAACCACCCATCCACCCGCACAGACCCACCTCCAACACCCCCATCCCCTGTCCTTTCCGCCCATTGACTCCCACTAACATCCCCCACCCACCATATCCCTTCCCCTCCCTAAAAACTGCAATTCTCGCCCTGGCAAGAACAGTGGCTGCATCTCCATCACACTCCGACCCCCCCACCCTCTCTCACACACTAATTGCACTGAAACCCTTGGAAAATAGAAATCAAGCCTGTTCCCCTTCAATCTCCCACTATTCCTCAACTCTCCTACCTCGACCCTTCCCCTCAATCTCTCACCCCCACCACAACCACCCTCCCTCACCCTGCTTCCAACCCCTCTCGCGACTTCTCGCCCAGCACACCTAGCATCCCTAGCCCCATGCGATTCACCCTTGAATCCCCAGTCCCAAATCCCTCTGCCCAACTGCCCACCCGCACACACCCATCCAACTCCGTCCTCCCCCTGCCGACCCCCTCTTACACCCACCTTCTCTTCCCAACCTCCATTGACCGATCCGCATCATTCACCACCCAGATCCCGCTGCCACCCTACCCCCTCACTCTCCCTGCTACCCCTGACCCACCCCGGCCACCAACCCCCACCACTCCACCAATTCCCCCCACCAACACCCCTACAACCTCCAGGACAACCCCATTCTGAAGTAAGATGCATCCTTTTTAACACCTGCTCCATAGCGAAAAACAGACACAGCATCTTTGACCTCCTCGCCTCTGACAATACAGACCTAGTCTTTATCACGGAAACCTGGTTCTCCGATGACTTTGCCCCTGTTGCTCATGAAGCTTTCCCCCCGACTACTCCCTCATCACACTCAACAGACCCTCTCCAGAAGGTGGAGTAGCAGTCGTTTTCAAATCACACTTCTCCATCTCACTCGTTGACTCTAAGACATGCACTCCTTGTGAATCCCTTCTCGTCAAACTATCACTCCCCCTGACATTCTCCCACAGCTTCCTAATCATCTATAGACCTCACGGGTATGACAGACATTTCACAACCAACCTCTGTGACTTTATAACCACCATCCAAGTAAACCACCCCTCTCTGACTCTACTAAGGGACTTCAGTATCTGGCTAGACATTCCCACCAACTCCATGACCCACTCACTGGTCGACTGCCTTGATGCAACTAACCTCCTCCATCACATGAACGGTCCAACTCATTCTAAAGGACACACCCTTGATGCCATCTTCAGCTCCCAGGACCAGATACATCTAACACCCCCTGTACCTCTCATCTGGTCTGATCATTTCATTGTCCCTTTCACCATCCGCTTGCCTGCCTCCATGACCACCCTTGAGCCAGCTGCCCCCCTCTGCCGCGAATGCTGGAAGAATTCCGTAGCTGAAGCCCTACTTCAAAGGCCTCCCTTAACCATCCCACGTAATGAACCCTTAACCATCGACTCCTTCGACTCATGGCTCAATAACTCACTAATCCCGCTCAACCCCACTTGCCAATCGCCCTCTCGTTGCGGTCCTTATCCCAGATGGTTTAAACCAGAACTGAAGATTGTGAAACAACTGAATAAATCCCTCGAACGCAAGTGGTGGAAAAGTAAAACCATTCTGAGTAGATCCACCTTCGCCCTGCATCATCGCCACTACAAAGCTGAAATCCAAAAAGCCGAATTCTCAACTGTGGAAACCGCAGCAAGGAACTCCACAAAATCATTTCTGAATTCATCAAATCAACCTGTACCTCAGCCCAATCCACCCCATGTCAATCACTCTGTGACTTGCTCTCTCTCCACTTCTACACCACTGCTCTCGACAGAACAACTTCTCTTAACAACTTCTCTTAACAACAAACTGGCCCTCCTCTCACCGCCACAAAATCCGTACGCCCTATCAATCACCCCCCTGCCCGCCACGGCAACAAAAACTCCACCCACTTTCTACTTCACACCAATCTCGAGAGACACATTTCTTGACCTTCTCTCTGCTCGAAAACCATCTGGCTCCCCCCTTGACCCCTGCCCTGCCTCAGTCCTCAAAGAAATATTCTCATCCACCTGCGCATAAACGACTCCCTCATCTCAGGAATCTTCCCCGACACCTTCAAAATTGCACATGTCAAGCCTCTTCTAAAAAAAAATCCCTCAACCCCTTCAACCTCAAAAACTACGCCCCATCTCAAACACCAGGTTCCTTGCAAAATGCATTGATTGAACTGCATACTCCCAACTAAACGCCTTTGTTGAATCCTACAACCTCCTTGACCCCGCACAATCAGGCTTCAGACCACGACACAGAACCAAAACCACTCTGGCCTCAATCTGGGACGATCTTAAGATCACTGCAGACTCTACAGGATGCGAAGCACTAATCCCCCTAGACCTCTCTGCCGCCTTCGACACAATTACCACTCAATCCTACTTGACCGCCTCCACTCCCTAGAAATCTGTGGAAACGCTCTCAAATAGATAGCCTCCTTCCTCAACAACAGGAAACAAATAACCCTCCTCTCCACCTTTGCCTCGGCCGCACGACCAGTCAACACTGCCGTACCACAAGGAGCGTGCCTATCGGCCCTCCTGTTCAACCTCTATATGTCCACCCTTCCTGGAATAATCTGCCTGCACAATATCCTTTGCTACAACTACGTCGATGACACTCAAATAATCCTAAAACTCCTCAACTCAGACTCCAACTCTCTGCCCGACCTTGCAGCCTGCCTCCTCAACATTGATCGTTGGATGACTACAAACCACCTCCTCCTAAACCCCACAAAAACCTAAATCATGAAGTACAGCAACACCAAGCTTCTCCCCCACCCTTTACCTTGGCCCATATCCACCCACCACCTCTGCCACAAGAAAAAACCTTGGATGCACTCTGGACTCTAACCTAACCCTCTCTCGTCAAATCAACAACGTATCTAACTCTTGTCATTACCACCTCAAGATTCTTAGACACATTTTTCCCTAACAGACTTGCCGCTGTTAAGTCTATTGTAATGTCAAGACAGGACTACGCTAACTCCCTTAATCTGGGAGCCTGGGCATACCACCTCATTAAATTACAAGGAGCTCAAAACGATGCTGCCAAAATGCTACTAGCACTGGGACCAAGAAACCACACCTCTACAGCTCTCAGAACACCCCACTGGCTCCCAGTTGGACGAAGGGCCACTTTTAAGACCCTGTGCATCACCCACTGAGCAGTTCACAAGACCGGCCCTCTATACCTGCAAGACACGCTAAAACCCTACCACCCACCGCTCATTCTAAGATTAAGCTCCGCCCCTCTTTTAGAAATACCAACCACCAAATCAGTCAGGATAGGAGGATCCTTGTTCTCAGCCTTGGCCCCCACTCTATGGAATTCCCTTCCACCCCACATCCAACTCACCAAAGACTACTTGTCATTCCACAAACTACTAAAAACGTGGCTCTTCCCATAACACCGATGACCACCCAAAGATGTGTCCAAACCCCCCAGCTAACAAACGACGAAACACACAACGAAGCTGCCCTACCTGGTGCTCACCCACATGATAGGATTGAATGGATGGATTAGAGGGAATGATTGGAGTGAATGGAGTTGATGGATGGAGTAAACGGAGTGGGTGGACACAGTAAACAGAATGTCAGAGTTGATCGAGTAGATAACATAAAGGAGTAAGTGGATAGAACGGATAGAGTGACTGGAACGGATAGAGTGAATTGAACGGATCGAATAGATGGAACTGATAGAACGGAGGGAACGGATGGAACGAATGGAGCGGATGGAGCGGATGGCGCGGATGGAGTGGATGGTGCGGATGGAACGGATGGAACAGATGGAGTAGATGGAATGGATGAAGTAGATGGAACGGATGGAGTAGATGGAATGGATGGAGTGGATGGAACGGATGGAGTGGATGCAACGGATGAGTGGATGGAACGAATGAGTGGATGGGAGGGAACGGATGGAACGGATGGAGCGAATGGAACGGACTAAGTGGATGAAACGGATGGAGTAGATGGAATAGCTAGAGCAGATGGAACAGATGGAGCGGACCGAACGGATGGAGTGGATGGAATGGATGGAGTGGATGGAGTGGACGGAATGGATGGAACAGATGGAACAGATGGAACGGACGGACGGAGCAGACGAAGCGGATGGAGCAGACAGATCGGATGGAGCGGACAGAACGGATGGAGTGAACGGAATGGATGGAGTGGATGGAACAGATGGTGTGGCTGGAACGGAAGGAGTGGATGGAATGGATGGAATGGATGGAACTGATTAAGTGGATGGAACGGATGGAGTGGATGGAGTGGATGGAGTGGATGGGTGGATGGAGTAAATGGTGTGGATGGAATGGATGGAAAGGATGGAATGGATGGAGTTGATGGAACTGATGGAGTGGATGAAAGGGATGGAGTTGATGCAATGGATGGAGTGGATGGAATGAATTGAACAGAAGGAATGGATGGAACGGATGGAGTGGATGGAACAGATGGAGTGGATGGAATGGATGGAGTGGATGGAGTGGATGGAGCGGATGGAACGAATGGAGCAGATGGAATGGATGGAGCGGATGGAACGATGGAACGGATGGAATGGATGGAACGGATGGAATGGATCGAATGGATAGAATGGACTAGAAGGAATGATTGGAGTGAATGGAGTTGATGGATGGAGTAAACAGAGTGTGTGGACACAGTAAACAGAATGTCAGAATGAGTGGATGGAAAGGATAGAGTGACTGGAACGGAAGAGTGAATTGAACAGATCAAACGGATGGAACTGATAGAACGGATGGAACGGATGGAATGGATGGAGCGGATGGTGCGGATGGAGCAGATGGAATAGATGGAACAGATGGAGTAGATGGAACGGATGGAGTAGATGGAATGGATGGAGTAGATGGAACGGATGGAGTGGATGCAACGGATGAGTGGATTGGATGGAACGGATGGAGTGGATTGAACCGACGAAGGGGATGGAGCAGACGGAGCAGATGGAGTAGACGGAGCGGATAGAGTGGACAGAACGGGTGGAGCGGATGTAATGGATGGAGCGGACGGAATGGATTGAGTGGATAGGATGGACTAGAAGGAATGATTGGAGAGAATGGAGTTGATGGATGGAGTAAATGGAGTGTTTGGACACAGTAAACAGAATGTCAGAACGGATAGAGTGACTGGAACGGAAGAGTGAATTGAACGGATCAAACGGATGTAAATGATAGGACGGGTGGAACGGATGGAAAGGATGGAATGAATGGAGCGGATGGTGCGGATGGAGCGGATGGAGCATATGGAATAGATGGAACAGATGGAGTAGATGGAACGGATGGAGTAGATGGAATGGATGGAGTAGATGGAACGGATGGAGTGGATGAATGGATGGAGTGGATGCAACAGATGAGTAGATGAGATGGAACGGATGGAGCAGATTGAGCGGATGAAGGAAATGGAGAAGACGGAGCAGATGGAGTGGACGGAGTGGATAGAGCGGACAGAACTGATGGAGCAGACGGAACGGATGGAGCGGACGGAACAGATGGAGTGGATGGAACGGATGGAATGGATGGAGCGGATGGAATGGATCGAGTGGATAGAATGGACTAGAAGGAATGATTGGAGTGAATTGAGTTGATGGATGGAGTAAACGGAGTGTGTGGACACAGTAAACAGAATGTCAGAATGAGTGGATGGAAAGGATAGAGTGACTGGAACGGAAGAGTGAATTGAACGGGTCAAACGGATGTAACTGATAGAACGGATGGAACGGATGGAATGGATGGAATGGATGGAGCGGATGGTGCGGATGGAGTGGATGGAGCAGATGGAATAGATGGAACAGATGGAGTAGATGGAACAGATGGAGTAGATGGAATGGATGGAGTAGATGGAATGGATGGAGTGGATGCAACGGATGAGTGGATTGGATGGAACGGATGGAGCAGATTGAACCGATGAAGGTGATGGAGCAGACGGAGCAGATGGAGTAGACGGAGCGGATAGAGCGGACAGAACGGGTGGAGCGGACGGAACAGATGGAGCGGACGGAACGGATGGAGTGGACGGAACGGATGGAGCGGATGGAACAGATGTAGCGGATGAAATGGATGGAATGGATAGAACAGACGGACGGAGCGGATGGAGCAGACAAAGCCGGATGGAGCGGCCGGAACGGATGGAGCAGATGGAATGGATGGAGCGGATGGAACGGATGGAGCGGGTGGAGCGGATGGAGTGGATGGTGTGGATGGAATGGATGAAACGGATGGAACGGATGGAGTGGATGGAGTAGATAGAACGGAAGGAGTGGATGGAACGGATGGAGTGGATGCAGTGGATGGAGTGGATGGAACGGATGGAACAGATGGAATGGATGGAATGGATGGAGTGGATTGAACGGATGGAGTGGATGGAATGGATGGAGTGGATGGAGCAGATGGAACGGAGAGAGCAGATGGAACAGATGGAGTGGATGGAACGGATGGAATGGATGGAGTGGATGGAGTGGATGGAATGGATGGAGTGGATGGAGCAGATGGAACGGCTGGAGCATATGGAACAGATGGAGTGGATGGAACAGATGGAATGGATGGAACGGATGGAGTGGATGGAACAGATGGAAAGGATGGAATGGATAAAGCGGATGGAACGGATCGAGTGGATGGAACGGATTGAGTGGATGGAACAGATCGAGTGGATGGAACAGATTGAGCAGATGGAACGGATGGAATGGAGGGAGCAGATGGAGCGGATGGAACGGATGGAGTGGATGGAGCGGATGGAGTGGACGGAACGGATGGAACAGATGGATGGAACAGACGGAACGGATGGAACGGATGGAGTGGATGGAACGGATGGAACGGATGGAACAGATGTTACGGATGGTGTAGATGGAACAGATGTTATGGATGTGGATGGAACGGATGTTACAGATGATACGGATGGTGTGGATGTCACAGAGAAAATGGATGTCATGGATGGAGTGGATGTCGCGTGTGGTGTGGATATCGCAGGTGGTGTGGGTGTCAGAGATGGTGTGGATGGTGAGCATGGTGTGAATGGTGCGGATGGTGCGGATGGTCCAGATTGTGCAGCTGGTGTTGATGGTGCGGATGGTGTGGATGGCGCAGATGGCACTTTTACTGATAACCACATTATCACACCACTATGCTTACTCTCTACTATACACCATCATTCAAATAGAACACAGCTATACCCCTGTTAATTCGGCCTAGCTGTTCACATACAAACATGACTCCATGAGCACCTCATCACCCTAATAATGCACAGCTAGCTGAGCACATTCTAGCTAGCTGTTCGCATAGGCGTTCCTCAGGCCTAACGCAGCCAGAACCCAGTCTGAGTATCCACCCACCAGACTGAACACATCCAACTGATTTCCTCAGCACCACACCTAATGCTAGGAAGCAGCTATCATCCAGTAACTACACCAGCTGCACACATATCTGGGGCACCTATGCACCATACAACACTCTCTCTCTCTACTGACTTGAACTACGGTTCCAGTGGGCGTTCAACCTACCAGCGCTTTGAGGTCATACCAATGATATATAAGGCGCTATATAAATGCCAAGAAACTTACCATAACATAACATATTTGGAACATCTTGGTGGTACAGACCAACAAAATACAGTCATTGGCATTGGCTAATGAGAAAATATGTGTATTACCAAAATGCAGCAGGTCTGCAGGAGTTTGTCAAAGAATGGCACACAGTATTTGTTAAATTAAACAAAAGTGGAGTTATGATGTGCCCCTTGCAAAACCCATGTGCAATTGGGAAAGACTTCATATCCTTCCCTGCTACGTATAGCGAATTGTAGAAGAATGATTTTGCTGGAGAGCAATTAACAGAGACAAATTCATTGGAATGACTAATTTGAATAAACAGGACCATAATAGGTTGCAATCAAATTAATTAACGTCTGTGGCCAGGTCCATAAATGCTATATACAGAACTTCATATTCAATAAACAATGATCTGCCTGTTATTAGGTGTAAATTCAGACCCTGGTAAGGGTTACCTACAACTTCATGAACTTCAAAGTACTGGAGATAAAATATTAGATATTAGACAGTTATATTAGATACTGTTGTGGTGCAGAAACGGAGAAGGACTCCTTTAAGGAGGAGGGACTGCGGATCCATGGACGGAGGTTGGAGAGGGAGAAAGAGGAGGGGCGAGACAGAGGAAAGGGCAGTTGTAACGAAGAGAGAATAAAGGGAAGGTCAAGAAAGCTACATGGCTCCCGTGTACATTCTTGGGGGGATGTCGAGGGCCTAACAACTGGCAATGAAGCGTTACGTCCCCATGCTGCTGGACGATGCCGCTGGGTGCAAAGACGCAGGACTGTGTGGAGGCAGATGTGACCGCAGGTGAGGAGTGCCCTATGAGACATTGAAGAAGTCAAGGAGAGCCGCTAATGTGAAGGTGCAGGTGTGGAGGGCTTCGTAAAGGAACCAGCAGAGGAGACAGCTGACCTAAGAAAGATTTGCCACCAGGAGCCATTGTTGAATAACAGGAAGGTTAGGAGGACCCAACATACTGAGCCAGGGGAGTGGAGCAAAAACAGCCGGCAAGAGTCAGAGCAGCAAGAGGGTGTGGAGGACCCAGCCCACAGACAACGGTAACCTACGCACAGCAACAGTGGCAGGTAGAGTGGCACGTGCAATGCATGTACTACAAAGGGGTCAGCGCACAACAACAGAGGCACCGTGCATATTACAAAACCAAAACAAAAAAAAGAAGAGTCTGGCTAAATACACATGACTGCATTAGGCGACCAGCTCATACAGCCTGGTGGAGGGACATGTGCACCGCTCGTACTACAAACTTCGGAAACAGAGGCTGGGGAAATACACGTGGCTGCCCTAGGCGAGCAGCAAGTACAGTCATAAGGAGACCAACCCACACCAGAGACTAGAGAGAGGGCAAAAGTGCTCCAGCACAAGTGCAGCAATGCATGTGCCCACCATACTGCGACTCTAGGGAGGTGACCAATTAAAAAAACAAACAGCAAAGAGAAAATGAACAAAGCAAAACCAAGGGTAGAGGAGCACTAACTCAGCCAAAGATACCACAGGCCCCTACCCAGTAAACTCTGTAAGGTAATAACTGGACACAGAGCATGGGACAGATGCCTGCACAAGCCCACACCTCAATCAAACCACAAGGCGCAGGTAGGGCGAGGGACACCAATGGAAGCCCAGTACAGAGATGGCCCAATCAGGAAACACATAATCAACTATGATGCCCAAGGGACAAGCATGTCCACCCATAAACTGCCAAAATGTCAGAGGAGGCATGAACAGCCACAGGTGCGGGAGCAGGGCTCAGGTCATCTTCGGAGCAGTTCCTGTATCCAGAGCAACATTCCTACAGCAACCCAACCCATGTATGCTACAACCACATCATGACCAGGGACAGAGGTGGGAAGAATAGATGGACGAATTTGAGGATTTTATGAGGGCCATAGGGGACCAAGACTCACCCAGCAAAATAGACATTTTGCCAACCTGGCTGGGAAGGAGATCAAGGGGATCCAAAGACAAACTACCTACACATGCATGCCGTCTGCAATCAACAGTAAACTAGTCATACTACCTAACAGAGACAATGAGAGATATGGTTTCAATCAATATGTACAACTACCGCACAAGACTGTAGGGGAATTCATCATCGGCCTCCAGAGGAAAATCACCTACTGTTACTTCATCAACTTCAATGATGAAGAAATGATCAGACTCAGGATAATCAAGGGATGCACCTCCTCATTCTTTAGAAAAACACCTACTGAAAAAGTCCCTCTTACTACAAGAGATCATCGACCTATCCAGAGTATACGAATGAGTGGACGTCCAGGCGGCAGCTTTGGAAAACCCAAAGAAAGGTGATACCATTACAGCAGTATTCAGAGGAGCCCACGGGAACGTACACAACCCAGGAATGCCAAACAGACAAGATCCCGAAGCCTTCACTGATGGCCCCAAGAAGACAAGAAATGCTATAGGTGCGGATTTTAATTTCCCTACAGGGGATTATGCCAAGCCATAGCTCAAATGTATATGAGGTGCGGCCAGGAGAACCACTTTCAGGTGATGTACAGGGAGAAATCCCCAACGTTCACCGCTGCTGACCGACCCCACTGTCAGGCCCAGTCAGGAGACTTGACCAGTTGTGAGGGACTGCTCCCAGGACATATCAAAACCAAGACATCACAAGACCTAATCCAGAGAGAAGCATACTTAAATTTCAGACCAAAACAGGAGTAATAAGAGTGATGGAAGACATCAGCATGGAGCCGCCAATGCACTACTCCAATGCGTATGACTACTTGCCCAACCCACTGGCAGGCTACGGCCTCAACCAAGGACACAGCCATGGACCTGACACGAGCACGTACACTGTACCATACTACGGCCAGGACCCATATGAGAACCCAGCGTCAGATGGAGTGACAGAACAAAGAGATGTCCCATGCTACACTCACGACAGGTATAGCAAAGAATATAACAGACTCAACTGTGACACCTCAGACGACAGCACAGCTCTGAGAGTCGCCATCTGAATAGGCGGCCTAAGGAACCAATTCATCGTGGACACCGGAGCACAGTCAATGTCACGAATGAGTGCCTCCACCAAGCTATTGCAGATGCCTACCCGCTGTGCCCATCCCAAGCTCACATATTTCAGTGCTGCGCAGCCCTCCCACATAAATCGAAGGGACAATTCCAATGTGACCTGGTCTGCAAAGGCCGAAGAGTCCCCACTACCATACACATCATCCATAGCCCTGGCCTTGATCGCCATCCAGTATGACCAATTTGAAGTTGTCCAGGGCCTCTCGCCGGGGCACAGATTGTGGGCTCAATATCCTGTCAGAGAATAAACCTCAAGGAACTTAAATCCCTATTCCTGAAACTATTCGAGGGGGTGGGCATGCTAAAAGACACTGTCATATTCCTCCACATTGACCCAAAGGTCAGCCCAGTGCCTCAGCATCCTCGCAGGATTGGATTCCACCTTCAAGCCCAAGTCACACACAAACTGCTAGTACTCCTCGATAAGACATCATCGAGAGAGTAGATGGACCCACCCCCTGGGTGTTACCCCTAGTCATCATCCCAAAGAACAACTGTCGCCAGTGCCTATGTATACCGAACACTGCAATTCAAAGAGAAAGGCACCCAGGACCCAACATTGAGGACAACCTAGTAAGACTGAACCAGGTTGTTTGTTTCTCAAAGCTGGACCTTAATCAAGGATACCACCAGCTGGCCATTTACCCTGTCTCCAGACCAATCACTACTTTTGCAATGTACGAAGTGCTGTTCCGCTACAAGCAGCTCAAATTTGGACTATCCTCCGACACTGAGATATTCCAAGAAACGATTTGCATACTGATATCTCCAGTGCTTAGCACCCTCAACTACAGTGATGACATTCTCATCTTTGGCACCACCCAAGACCAGAAGAACCGTGCACTGAAAGCGGTGTGCAACATCCTACACAAATCTGGACTCACCCTCAATGGACCAAAGTGCGCCATCACCTCCTATGATTCTTTGGCCACATCTTCTTGGGACAGGGCATCACAGCTGACCCAGACAAAATCAGCATCATTGTCGGCCTAGCCTTCCCCGAAGAGTTGGCAGAACTACGATCATTCCTAGGCATAGCAGGCTACTGCACCGACTACCTACTGAACTATGCCACCCTCACAGACCCACTCCGAAGACTCCTCAAAAAAGGCTCCCCGTTCGAGGGAGACATGCAATACCAGGAAGCATTCGACACTATAAAGGGAAAACTTACCAACAACCGTCAGGCTTGCCTACTTTAACCCAAAGAGGGAAACAGAACTCACAGTTGATGCCAGCCCCATTGGATTTGGAGCTATACTTGCCCAGATGGACCTCACTGGGCAAGACAAGCAAGAGGTAATTGCATATGCCATCATAGAGCCCTGTCGTCCACCAAACAGGTATATTCCCAAGCCAAGCAAGAGAGCCTAGCAGCAGTATGGGCATGCGAGAAATGTAATAATTTCATCATTGGCAGATGATTCACCCTCATCACCAATCACCAGGCGCTGCTCTCTTTGTTCGGCAACCCCAAAACCAGAATACCACCATGCATCGAAACTCATTAGACTCCAATAGTATCATCCACAAAACCGGGGGAGATGCCAACCTGACACCTGGAAGGAAAAACAGAGGATTCCATGACACAGGAGACAGAAAACTACATTTTGTACCTTTCACACAATACCCTCCCCACTGCCATCACTGCAGAGGCATTTCCTGTCAAAAGCAGAACAGGCACAAACATACAAACGCTGGTACGCCTCACCAATGCAAACAAGTGGAAACACCTCAGCATGAAAAAGTTTGTGGAGGGGGAGGTAGACAAGAAATAACTGGAAAGGATGGCCAAAAAACAATCTGAACTCGCCAAAACAGAACAAGGGATACTGCTACGAGGCAACTGCCTAGTGGCCCCCACGGTCCTGAGGAGATCACTTATGATTACAGCCCATGAAGGACACCCAGGGGTCGTAAACCCAATAAAGATATTGCAAAACGAAGTGTGGTTACTTTACATGGGTGTAATTGTGGAAGACACCCTGACTCACTTCCTACCTTGCCAGAAGACAGCGGTGAACAGCCCCCCCAATGCCCACTATAGAAAATACTGCTACCAGATGCACCGTGGCAAAATGCAGCCATGGACTTTTATGGATCACTAGAGGAAGGAGTTCATCTGCTTGTAAGAATAGATGAGTACTCACAATTCCCACTCATAAAACATGTACCATAAACGGCATTCCACCATGTAGCATGAGTGATCGATGAGCTAGTTAGCGAATGGGGAATCCCGAATACCATAAAGACAGATAATGGGCCATGATTTCAAGGACAAGAGTTTTGTAAACTGGCTGCGCATCTAGAATTCCACCATCAGAAAGTCACACCATTGTTTCAACAGGCCAAATGGATGGTGGAACTCGACAAAAAGCAACTGCCGATAATACGCTGCTACCCCAAGCAATATGCCAAATCCTGAGGAGCTACAGAAACACACCACATGAAGCGACAGGACGGAGACCACTGGAACTAATGATAATGTACAAGCCCAGAGAGCACTACACGGCGGAACAGGATGATGAAATCCGAGAACTGCTTGCGAAAAAAAAAAAGAAAGTTGATGAAATGGGTGGACCAAAGGAGAGAGCAAAGGAACCCCAATTCCCAATCAGTGAGACCGTCCTGGTGAGGCAGAGACAGCAAAGGAAGACCGACCCAAGGTACAACATGGAACCACTCATAGGGCCTTATTATGAGTCCGGCGGTAACTTGCCGGTTTTTTCTGGCTCGGTTACCGCCAGACTCGTATTACCATTCCGCCTCTGTGATTCCTGGAATTACCGGGGCATTACAACCCCGGTGACCCGGGAATTCTGGAGGCGGAATTTGGTAAATCCCCATTCCCATTTAGTCCCAGAGGACTCAATGGAAATGGGGGCCATGGAAAAATCGGCGTGATGGTGCCGGTGTTTCCACGTCCGCCTGCAGGTGGGCGGTGTTAAACCCGCTAGGTCAGACCTGGCGGGAATGACACCTCCACCTGCAGGACACCGAATCACCCGGTATGAAAATAACGTGGCGGCGGGTTTACCGGCACCATTATTTCCATGCCGGGTGACTCGTAATGAGGCCCATAGTGACAGAAGTAATGCCCATGGTGATTGCAACTGAAGATGGGTGTGAGATAACCCGGAATGCTTCTTTCTTCTGCAAGTTACATCTTGATGAGTCTGAACCAACGGAGAACACCACAGAAGATGAAGAACAGAGAAACAAAGAAGCAAACAAATCCCCGGGTGTGGAAACATGAGGGGAGACCCTTGAATCACCGGGACATTCCCAGCTAACCACAAAGAGGTCCCTACTCAAATGTGAGCACTGAACTTCCATGATAAGCAAGTTTTGTGGTGGAGAAATGGAGAAGGACTCCCTTAAGGAGGAGAGACTGGGGATCCAGGGAGGGAGGCGGGAGGAGGGAGGAAGAGGAGCGTCGAGAGAGAGGAAAGGGCAGTTGTAATGAAGGGAGAATGGAGGGAAGGTCGAAAAAGCTACATGGCTCTCGTGTCTGTTCTTGGGAGGATGTTGAGGGCCTAACATATACAATATTAGAGCTTGCTAATAAGTACCCACATTCATCCAATAAACTTTACTAAACATGTTTAAAGAAGCATCCAACAATGTCAGGCAATTCTTTGCAGACAGACACTTTTGTTTTTTTTAAATGGGCATTGTAGTAACATGATGCCTAGATTTGGGGGAACTTCCTAATGATAAAAATGTATTTACAAAACTACCTGGGACTGGAACATATCTCAGGATTATGCTTAGAAATATCTGAGGAGACTAAATTCAAACAAGGCACTTTGTTACTTTTTAGAGAAATAGTGATCTTGAACTATATTTGCTCTGCATCTGAATGGGAGCAAAATTGCTCAACTAAAAACAAATTAATGAAGATTCACAATGGGACATGTTCGCTAGCAACGGATTAGCACATAGCTTGGAAAAATACCCCAGAAGGTGTCTCACCCGCTAGTCCTTATGGATCTCTCTCTCTCAGGTGGCCAGGGCACGGCCTTCGCCTTTGCATTCAGACCCTGTGGGTGGACCAGTACGGTAGGATCACCTGAGTGAGTGGGAGTGGGTCACCGGATGGAGAGACACGGTATCCCTCTCTTCCCTGTAACACCTTTACCCCATTTTACCCAATGTGATATTTAGTAACTAAACCACCACCCTTTTCCTACATGAACACCTTTAAAGGAGAGCCCGCTCTGGGAGAAAACATACTCACACCTGAGCCGTGTACCCGACATGTCCCAATACTGAGGTCAGCCAATTATCGACAATCACTCACATCTGTCTTCTACTACACTTCCCCACCCAGTTAAAAGGTGGAGCAGGAGAGCACAATCTGAGCGAGTTAAAACGCACAAAGGTACAACAGTTTCAAATCGGCAGCTGAACGAGGGGAGAAATAGAGCCAGACACGAGAGGTTTGTGAGAGGGGCAACACCCTTGACCTTTTTGGCAGGAAGATGTTATTTTCAAGAAACCTTCAAGGCAAAAAAGAAAAGACCAGGAAACAAGGCTAAATAATCCTGCATTGTGTGTCAGAGATGCAGAGGGTCCTCCTGCGTAACTGACCAAGGCAGGGAGGAACAGCAGACGTTGTGGTATCCTCCTTGGCCCAAGAACAAAGAAGCGACAGAGAACAACACAGCCGGTGAGTTGTGGAGACCGATGCCAGACCCGTCTGCATTGAAGTCAAGGTTGCAAGTGGCAACATTGTAAAAAGAGCACTGGATGCTAGTAAAAGGAATATTTGAACATTATAAGGAAAAATACAATACCATTGACATAGTGGTCTGGCACTGTGAATGTGCTCAGTCGAAGGTCTCTGTATGGTATCCTGATAAAAGAAACAAAAGTAGAATATTTATGTGAAGTGTAAATTGTGTAAAGTGTAATCGAAGGGGTCCTGCAACGGTTTAATCAAAACCCATCGCACATTTGAAAGTCTTAAGTTCTGTTATCATAAGGCACCTGAGCCCAGACGAAGGGGATCCATGGTCTGAGCCCGAATGAGGGAGACCAAATTGTGAACATTGTAGAAAATGGGTCTGAGCCCGGACGAGGGGGACTCGTGGTCCGAGCCTGAAGGAAGGAGTCCAGTCTCGAACTTATGGAAGTGAAACGCTGACAAAGGAAAGGAACTTTTGTTTGTTACATCAGGCCCTCCGCAATAAGAGACTGTCATCGCGAGAGAGACTTTGCGGAAGGTCCTGATGCCTATGTGGTGACCTGTTACCTCATGGCAAAGAAGCTAGAGCTTCTGTGAAGCCTGCACGTGCCACCTTGCCCCGTGCTGAAAACATGGGGAAGGGAAGCCAACTGCTCAACTATCCTGAAATATCATTTCCTGAACACTTCTTTTGCATACATTGTTATCACACACCATTTTGTATTTAGAAGTAAGGATTGGCAGTACATTTATTAGTATAGGCCCTTTTATTTGGACAGACTCCACTAGGACTGCATTATTATTATTTGATGGCTGTAGCTTACTCCCATCTTTAGATTCAGGTTTAGATAGGTGTTCTAAAAGCCCATTTGAAGTTCAATAAACACACTTGAACTGTAATTACTTGTGTCTGTTTTCTTTTCACTGTTTGATACCATGCCGTCCTTCCTTACAGACCCTATGTTAGGGAGAATTCTCAAGAATGTGGCAATTTCCCTTACCTTTTGAGACCCACAGCAACTTTGCTGGATTTCTGGGATTTTAATTTTTACCTGGAAAGAGTGTGAGCCTTTTGTCCCACTCTTTCATGTATTCTGACGTGTGTTTTACTTTGTGTTCTTTGGATATGGAGTTTTAAAACAACTCCATAGGCATCATATTTTTCTTGTGTGTCACACAGCACCTTAAGTGCAGTGGCACAGGGGTGTCTTTGAGACTCCCCAAAGTTTAAATACCTTCTCTGGGACTGACTACTGTCTCCCAGAGCATGTAAAGTTAAATTGACTTTACTAGTCTTTTTAAATGTACAGACCCAGCACACACTATGTTCCTATAGAGTGCTGGAGGGGTTGCCTCGCATCCCCTGAGAGTCTAAACACTTATGTATCAGTCAAATGTTACCCTTTTCTACTTGAAATGGCTGGTGGCAGTCGTTTCTAACAAACTACCATGATTTTTCCCGACCGCGAACACCAGTAGCTAAAAATCGGGTCAGGCATGTTTTTCAATATGGCACCCAAGACCTATCTGTAAAAACAGACTCTGGTCGACTTTTTTCACCGTTTCTTTTAGAAAAGGTCCTTCTTGTGTTTAACTCTGCACGCCAAACCAGGTTTGGTCCCTTTGTTCATTGGCCTTTGCCGGGCTTCAGTGCTGAAGCCCTCCTCTTGCGCCTGAGTGTCTTGAGTGGACAGGATTTGAGGGAGGTGCCCAAAACTGCCTGCGCTTAGTCTCCTAGGAGGCCTGAAAGCACTCTAGCGTGATTGGCCGGCTGGCTGTCTGGCAAGGACAGTCACCCTGCTGTGTGAGTGACAGACAGGCTGGAATGAATGGGGGAAAACTGTTAAAAGCAGGCCTCTGGGACTTGGAAAGCAGAGTCGACCACTGGAACGAAAGAACCGAAGATGAGCTGAAGGAAGAAGACTGCTGCAACTCCTGGTTTACCGGTGAAGCCCTGCTGCAGCTCTGAATTTCCTGAAACTCCATCAACAGAAAAGCCCTTCAAGTTTAACTTCTCCCCTTGAATTTGGTGGGAACAACCAACTCGCAAGTCACCTGGACACCGTCCCTATACTGGTCGAAATTTCTTCAGAGTGATGTTGAAAACCGGATAGCCAGTGGGAAGGATACCATTTTGTGATCTTTAAGGCACTCACACCTTAAACTGACATTTTGCCAAGCTTGTGGCCTCTTCCCTGGGCAGTGCAGGAACCTCCTGAAGTTCTTCTTCTTGTCCCCACGATTGAAGCTCAGGAACAGCGAGATCTTCAGGAACTGCCAGGAACAACTGCCTCATCTACAGCTCTTCTTCATTTACAAGGTACTGTGCAAGTGCGGTCAAGAACTCAGTTCGGCCATGGTGAAAGTTTGTGAAACTTTCCCAACTTTGAAGGCTTGTCTTTCCTTAAACCAACATCTAACTTTTCGTCGGACCAACTACTTCTAAAAATTGTGGCAAAGACGTAACCGTTTACTACCAGAACCGTGCTATCCTAGCCAAGACTCTGAACCATTGACTTTGGCCCAGGCCTAATGAATTGAATTGCTGGTTGTAGTGAATTGAAACTATTTTCCCTACCTCTAAAAGTATTTGTGCTTTTGATTCTTATAACCTTATCTTTTTACCCCTTTTTAAAGTAACTGAAGTGCCATTTTGCTCCCGCTTCAGGGGAGCTGAACTTGTTCAGAAACTGATTGGTTGTGTATTGTAGTATATTAGATTGTGATATTGAGCTGCTCTTGCTAGTGGAATGTTTTCCAACTGACTGTGTAAATAAATGTATATTCTTTTACCAAGAAACCTTGAGTAAGTGTTTGTTTGAATCTCTGTGATTGCTAGACCCTTGTGTAACCCCTTGTACTGCTCACTTTACTCTTGAGATAGGTCTGGCTGCTTAGCCACTGCTACCACATTACTGTGTACTACAGGCTTGTACCAAAGATGAAATTGTACTTGTAGTCTAAATTGTGTGTAGTGTTCCCAAAGGGTACTGCATGTGACTCTGCCTAACACTGGTGTACAGTGGTGAGGATAAAGTATAGTTGTTACATTAAGAGTGCTGCTCTTATCTTTGTTCGAATAACCTTCCCAACGCTAAGCACCACTAGAGAAGCAATTGTTTTATCATGTCTGTTATGGATAACTACAGACAGGAGACCCTTTAACAGTTGATCAATTGAGAGAAATGTGTAAAGCTAGGAATCACAATGCAAAAGGCAAAAAGGTTGAATTGATAGAAAAGTTGTTGGAATACCAAAGCCTGATCAGTGGGTCTAAAACACCTACCCCTCCCGCAAATGTGAAAAATGATGATGAGGATGATAATGTTTCAGAGTCTAACTCAAATGTTATGGATGAGTTAGATGAGGCAGAAGAGTCTCAAAATGTAGGCCCTGTTTTACCTCTACCTGCTCATATGCCTCAACTTTTAACCAAAGGGACCCCATCAGGTCCAACACTAAGTCCTGAATTTGTCTCTCTTGAAAGAATGAGACTTGAGTTGGAATTTAAAAGAATCCAAGCCCAAACTGAAAGTAAGCATGAAGAACTTAAACTCAGAGAAATGGAGTTGAATCATGCACTAGAAATGAAAATGCCTCTTGAGAATGGTTCTCTCCCAGAGTCTTCTAGGTCTTCCAGTACTAAGAGGCTTCACCTGCCCAAAGATGCAATAAGTATCTATGAGGTTAAGCTTGATATTCTGGATTGGCTGGCAACTTTTAAATATAACCATAGGATTCAGAACATTTCAGGGAATCAGTTGATTCCTTGGCTCTTTTCTAGGCTATCCTCTGTTGCATCTGATGTTGTAATGGAGATGGGAGAAGTTGATAGAATGGAGTATGAAAGTGTGAAACTAGCTTTAATAGCTAGGTTTTGGAAGACCCGTTCCCAGTATTTTAGGAGGTTTAGAACCCTCAAAAAACATGATGGTACCCCTTGGGCTACCTGTATGTGTGACTGTTTGAAACACTTAGGTGGGTGGGTTAAGGGTTACAAAGTTAACACTTATGAAGGTATGAGACATCTATTTATGTTGGAGTCTATTTATGCCTGCTCTCCTGAGCTGAGACAGCACTTGGCTGACTCTAAGGAAATTGATCCCAAGAAATTGGCATGGTCTTCTGACTTGTGGGTTGCCAACAAGGGTACTTACAAGGATTCTGGGGCAACACAGAAGAAGGATGAGGGAAAGCAGCACAAAAACGATAACAAAGAGAATTCTAATACCACCACTCCAAAAGAGGCCCCCCAACATAACACGGTAAAATACAAGGGAAACTGAATCAGGCTAGTGTACCCCCTGGTGATAAACCAGAAGGAGGTCAGAACAAAACCCCATTCGTAAAGACATTTGGAAAATGTTATGCTTGTGGGTCATCTGACCATCTGAAAGAGGATCTAAGATGTAAGGGTAAACCTTCAGGGATCCACACTGTCTCCTTAGCCTTCTCCCCAGAGCATGAAGTTCAAATGGCAAGTGGAAACTTTCACTTACTGCCTAGGAACCCATGAAAGTCTCAGCTAGTGTTTCTTTATTGTGTCTGGGTCTGTGGGAACAGCAGCACTTAGATGTCTACAATTCCATTCCAGACAATACTAAAGAGGGAGGATGGGGAGACATGGATGGAGGGGCTGTCAATGAGGAAGGATTGGTAGGCTGGGTCAAGGCTTGCAAGGGAAGTATGAGTGCCTACAATAAGCTGCTCAGTTTTTTTGTCATTCATTCAGAGTCTGTTGGTAGCCATCCAGGATTGGATAGCTTTGTAGATGGAGTTAAGTGTGAAACTGTCACCCGAGTAGGTGCCTGAGAGGGGATGAGTATCTGGGTATCATCGGCGTTATTAGTGTAAGAAGTGCCCAGGGAGTCAAGGAGTTCAAAAAGGACATTACTGTAGATGTTATAGAGGGTCGGGTGAGACGCATGAGCCTTGTGGAACTCCACAATAGAGAGAACTAGGGGTGGTGGTAGAATTGACAATATAGACACAGGAAGTTCTGTCTGCTAGGAAGGATGCTATCCATTTGGTAGCTTGGGTGGAAAAATTGGTGGCAGAGATGAGGTGTTGGTAGGGGGTTTGGTGATTGACAAGGATGAAGGCAGCAGAGACATCCAGTGGAAGTAGGAGGGCAAGTTTACCTGAGTCAAGTAAATTGTTCATTTGATTGGTAAGGTTAAGAAGGGCTGATTCTGTGCCGTGACAAGGGCAAAAGCTGGATTAACTGGGGCTGAGGATACAGTGTTGTCCGAAGAAGGTTTAGATCTGGAGATATGCAGTGCTGTCAAGGATTTTTGGAGGGCAAAGAACTGTGTCGCTGGGTCAAGTGATTGTTTTTTCAGGAGGGGGAATCTAGGCTTCTTTAAGCTTGGTGGGCACTATGTCCTATTTGAAAGAGGTTTTGATGATGGTGGTGAAGAGGGGTAGTAGTGCAGCAATGCGATCTTTAATGAGTGGGGTAGGACAAGTGTCACATTTGCTACAGGAAGGTTTGAGACCTTTTATTATTTGGACAACATCTATTTCAGAAATAGGATGGAAGTTGAAATGCGGGAAGGATGGCGGGTTTATAGGTAGATGGTAAACATTTAGTTTTTCGTTAATGGTTGATTGTTTTTGCAAGGATCTTGTTTTGAAGAGTCCATTCTTCCAGATGGGGCTTTTTGGATTTTGGTTCACCAGGAGTCATTCATGGTGATGTTGGAGCGAGGGGTGGAAGGGGTCTCTATTTCTCATAGGATGGAGAAGAGCTTGCGAGCGTTGGTGTTGGTGTTGGAGATACACGTGTTAAAGCTTGAGGCTTTAGCTGCATGTATAGCAAGTTTGTAGTCATTGTATAGTTTTGAGAAGAGGGTGTTTGGTAGTGGTAGAGGGGTTTAGTCAACAAGCTGAGGGTGAACCATTAATTCCTACGGGTAGTGGGCATGGATTTACATAGTTTGAGGGGTGCGAGGGTGTCTACAGCATGGAGGATCAGGTTGTTGTAGTTGTTGACTAGGACGGAGGGTTCAGGTGAAGGAGGAGGCAGCAGGGTGTATTCATCCAGTAGGGGGAGAGGGTGATCTTTAGTGAAGTTTCTCATGCAATATGACAGGGAAAGGTGGGGGCATGGGTATGATGGTCTGAGGTGGGTATAGTAAACATGATTATGTAGTGGCCTGACCACGCACAGGTCGTATTTGCATGGAGCAGTGTATTGCAGTTAAAGTCCATGAGCCAATCAAGGTTATGACCTTTCACATGGGAAAGGGTCAGGACAAGCTGTGAGCCCCCCACTTGTGGAGGGTGTTGACAAGGGAAATGGCATTGAGGTCGGAGGTATCATTAAAAACCAGGTTTAAGTCACCAAGCAACAGGACTTTGGATGTGGGTTTGAGAGTCAAGGTGACGAGTTGGGAGAGATCATCTTCGAAGGTCATGATGGGGCCCGGCGGGCAGTAGAGAAGTTGGAGGGAAAGGGAGGAGATGGGTGATATGGACCGTTTGGTGGAGAGGCGGTCACAGTTGGGTAAGGTGTTGAGGGTATAGTTTCTGACAGGAATGAAATCCTTGTAGATGAGGGCAACTCCACCCCCTTTACCAGTGGATCTATCACTACGATGTATAGCGTAGTTTGTAGATAACATAGTTGAGAGGGCAGGAGAGTGGGAGAAGCTAATACATCTCTCCCAAGCAGAGATTGTTATGGCTTTCCTCCTACCAGCTAATCACTTCCTTAAAGGACGTTTGTACTTTTGAACAGCATATTGTGTCCTGTGAAGGTTTTTAAGATATTGAAGTAACTCTGTTTTGAGAAAGTCAAGCCAGAACGTCTTGCACCTAAGTGTAATGCACTTCTCTCCTTTTTACAAGGCTAATTCTCATCTGGTAACAGGTCAAAGCAGGATGCATAAACCAGGGGATCTAGGTTGGTTAATAAACACACTTGTAACAAACCATCAATAAAATTGAGTAGATCAACTAAGCAGTTTGCACACATAATAATGTCCCATCTTAACCTTTGCTGAATATTGGACACTTTAGTCTCAAACTTCAGCATAATTTCAGAGTCAATAAAGGCATATTAAAGCAACTTAGATCAACAAAAAGAAACAACGCGGTGTGATCACTGTCAGGATACTGTTTTATAACTAGAACAAACCTATTTCACAACGGAAGCAAGACATACAAATATAATTCATGGTGGGGACACACCCATTGATCAAACTGAACACCCATTCAGGAATATTAAAGGCTAATTGTAATCCATCACTATAATGACGGAGACCCTTAAATACAAGGCTCAGTTTGCCATGTGACTGCTATTGAATTACATCTAAATTACAAATACAGAGGCTATTCTAGAATGCTAATCTCCACACATCAGGGTCAGAGGTAAGATATCCGAACATTGATAGATAGCCTTTGGATAGTCCTGATTCTGAATTTTGAAAAAGCTTTATCTTTCTTTGCCGGAGGGGAAAAATAACAAGTAACGATAAAAATAATTGTAAGAGTAGCATCCATAAAAAATGTTAGTATCTGGAAAATACAGGCAGAGCAGTGTTTTCGGTAGCCCTGTTATCTTGAAGGTAATTCATAAAATAGTTATTAAACAAAGACGAGAGAGTCTCTGAGAGCAGCAACATTCCTGCAGCAAAGGCTAGTTAGGTTATTGGGCAACCCAGCATGTTCTTCAAAAGACAAGTCGGGTTTCTCATAACCATAGACAGTTTCTGAGTCTTACTTAGGTAACCTAGCCAGTGGGCTTCTTTGAGTGATGGGAGACCTTTCGAAGCAATTAGATAATTGCAAACCATTACAAATCACAGCTAGGATGTTACAATCGGTGGTGCAAAGAGAGTAAATATGCATTGTATTGTTCAAATAAGATTTGTGCACCAAAGGATAATCAGACTTCTGAGACAATAAATTGTTCAGAGGAACACATTTTATGGCACTAAATGTACTATTATGGCCAAGGTTAGATTGTATCAACGACCTGACAATAAAATAATTAAAAAAAGAAATAATACCGTCATGTTTGAAAGATTTGTTAGAATGCCTACCCATGGCACTTGACATTTGAGGATGTATCAGGCGGACAATCAAGTTAGTTTTATTCCAATATGGTATGATATTTTATTTATAGCGTGCTCATACACAGGTGTTTCAGAGCGTGACCAAGCAAAGGGAGGGGAACAAGGGAGAACAAAAACACCGATCTTACTAGGCCCAGCGACATTAAGAACATGCAAGTGCATGGAAAAGGGACAGGGGGGAAAGTGCAAGGAAGGGAGTGAAATGGAACATGTGGAACAGAGAAGAGAGAAGAATAAATAATAAGTCAAATAAATAAATAAATACAGGTAATGAAAGTGGTAGTGCAGCCTGCAGTTGGCAAGTGCATCATTAGTCAGATAGGGTATATCTGATAAGTGCAGAAGAAAAGTAGGGGACTGTATGAGTACAGATATAGAACCCCATAATGCATTGTTTTATTTATTACACAGCCACGGTAGTGGCTGTTTAGTTATGGTTAAGTTGCTGTTTCCATAGGAATAGCCCTTTTTGGGTGGTTTATAGCTTCGCTCTCCATGGACGAATCCTCACCAAACTTTGCGAAAAAGTATATGGGTTACTCTGAATTTTTTTGCAAAGTTTGGTGAGGTTTGGTCCGGGGGGGGCAAAGTTATATAGGGGGGTCCCAAAACTTCTTTTTTTCCCATAGACTGAATGGGGAAAAAACTTTGCTCTGGCCTACAGGCCAAACCGCTGGACGTATTTTCACCAAATTTTGGACCAGGAGCAGCGGCTTGGTCCCGAAAGCGTGCTTTTTGCAAATTTGGTGAAAATACGTCCAGTAGTTTTTTTTTAAATGACCAAAAAGTAGGTCACAAAAAATTAGTGATATCTATGTTCGGTCCGTGGACACACTTCCCTGTTCGCTCCGCGGACAGTGTCCTGATTGGCCAACCGGCTTGCGTCATGTCTGCGGACATGCAACATGTTCGCTGATTGGACGGTGAAGAGCGTGAAATGCGTCAGATTTTCAGGAAACGCCCGCCATCTTGGATTAGCGGACGTCTGCACACAGCGCGGTGAAACTTGGTGGAAAAAATACTATTTAGTAGAGTGTGTTGGTGTGTAAAAGTGTTTGGGGAGGGTGTGGGAGTAAGAGATGGGTTAAATGTTGTATTTATTGAGGTGGTAGACCCCCTGTTGTGTTTGCTTTGTCCGCGAACAATGCAGATGTTCTGAAATGTTCTAAATAAACAAAATGGGGGTGTTCTGAGGACACCACGCCTGTCCGCTTTGTTCGCAAGCAAGCTGAAAGTGTTCTAAGAACACTTGCGGTGTCCTGAAATGTTCGAAAATAAACGAAATGGGGGTGTCCTGAGGACGGTATGCCTGTCCGTACTGTTCGCAAGCAAGTTCAAATTGTTCTAAGAACACATGAAGTGTCCTGGGATGTTTGCAAATAAACGAAATGGGGGTGTTCTGAGGACACTATGCCTGTACGTATTGTTCGCAAGCAAGTTGAAACTGTTCTAAGAACAATCGTGGTGTCCTGAAATATTTGAAAATAAACGAAATGGGTGTGTCCTGAGGACCTGTCCGTTTTGTTCTCAGGCAAGTTGAAACTGTTCTAATAACACATGCAGTGTCCTGAAATGTTCGTCAATGGACAAAATGGGGGTGTCCTGAGGACTCTGTCTGTATTGTTCGCTGGCAAGATGAAAGTGTTCTTAGAACACATTTGGTGTCCTGGGATGTTTGTAAATAAACAAAATGGGGCTGTCCGTACTGTTCGTAGGCAAGTTGAAACTGTTCTAAGAACACTCATCATGTCTGCGGACATTAAAAGGGCCAATATGGCATAGTTAAAATGTTTGACTCTATGGGTGTGATATGCTGCTGTGGTTGTGGCCAGGGCATAGAGTCTTGGGAGCATGACCATGGTGTTAATTGTTTTCTGGTTCGTTTTACATTTTGATAGAGGGGGCAAAGTTTCTGTACGTGAAGCTTGTTTTGTTTCGCCAAATGACTGTATTAGCTGTTTTGTTTAAACTTTTTTTAACAAATTCTGCTAGAAATGGATGCTTATTTTGGATACTTCTCACCAGTTGAATACATATCATATGTTCTTAATGCATAAACTGTATTGTAATGACTAACTGTACCAACCAAAATATCAGTTCTATGCCTTGTGGAATGTGTTCTATGTAGGTCAGGCGATGGTTGATGCCACTCTGACAGAGGGAAAGAGGGGCCTGAACTCACAAAACTCCACCATTACACGCACTAAGAGTCGGGACGAATAGTATCAGCATTGCGGTAACGCCCACCTCGTATAATCTACCGCTGTTTTCATCAACGTTCCAATCTTTAGAAGCCAGCAACAGCCTATGGGCATCCTTGCCCCTCTAGACATGTATGAAGGACTGACATACATCGCCTGACCTACATAGAACACCTCCTCCAAGTTCTACCAGATACATCCTTAGACATCTCACAATCACTATGAAAAATACGACACATGGGCTAAAGCTGTTGTTTTTTCCGTGTCCTGACGAAAGCCTTATCTGGTCCAACATTCACCTAATGGACAACAGTCATTGCTAAACTTCTGAAGACTGCTCTCTTTTAAGGCTGGAAACAGAATCATCCTGTCGACACACTCCCCACACAGGTTCATGTTTGCACACTGTCCCGACTGGGGCTTCTGTAGAAGGACTACCATTCTATGTCTATGATATGAAGTCACTATTGTCACTACTAACATCACCTTTAAAAATATAATAGGTTTGATGTACAACTCGAATCAAGCAAATAGATTCACGTGATTGTTTGCACATTACTTTGTTGCCTTACAGGACTGTGATTTCTCTTTGCTCTGTCTTGTGTTTTCTTTTAACTATTGGACTCATTATGTTCCATTTTTTTAACATGTATTAGAAAAATTAAATTAAAAAATCCTTTCCTTTGAAATACTAGCTTATGTGCATACCTTGTGATATTTGCTTTCTTTGGGAATCCTCCTTTTGTCTATTGGAATTCATAATGTACCACTGAATGCCACTATTCCTGTAACTAAGCTCTTGCAAGTAACAGCGCCTCAATGCCCATGGGCTGCTTGCGTGTTATATAAATATAAGTAAATAAATATATAAATAAATAAATGTTCATGTTTTTGTACAAGTATTCTTGTTTGATATTTGAACATACTGTGTGCATGCAATTTTGTTAGAGTATGTTACTCTTTATGTTGTACTTCAAATATGTTAGTTCAACATGCAAATGTGTGTTTAAAAAGAAATTAAATAGCAGATAGGTTTGGAAGTGACAGTTGATTATAGGAGATGGAAAAATGACAGTAAGTTAATTTTATAGATTATACACGCTAAAAGTCAGTTAATCTGTTTATATGAATCTATAAGAATTGTACATGTACTATACAGAAAATATGCATACCTGTAGTTTGTGTTCATGCATATGGATATGCAGCTGCAAGTATAAATCTTGGAGACTTGTACAGAAGGTGCTTTCCAATGATATGACACTTGTACTCACGCTGAGTGCTGGTAGTAGGGAGTTCCTCTACCTCATTCTCGTCATCCTCATCATCCTCCTCTGCATCCTCACTCCTGTTCCCCTCTTCAGGCCCTTGGGGAGGTGGTGGTGGTGGAGGGGGTAGGGTGGTGCTGAGGCAGATATAGCACCAGGTAACAGTACTGCAGCCATGGATGCCATCAGGTTTCAGATTACAATCTGGAAAGTTGGCTGGAAAATGCACTGTGTTCTGTAAAATAGCCAGAAACACAATGAGAATGAGCTCTAGGGCGTGGCCTTTCATAGGGGTGGTTGTGCACGGTTCGCGTACATGCGTGCTGTCCGGACAGATCCAACACCAAAAAAAGGTTTAAAAAGTCCCAAAAAGTATGTAGACACTCAGGATTACTATGTGGAACTTGTTCTATGGTGAGTTATTATTGAACAATATTGTGGATTGCTTGAAAAGGTAGTTTTAAATTGTTCGGGGACACGAACAGTGTTCGCAGTCAGAACACATTCTCAGCGTGGGTGCAGTCATATGATAGCTTCGCGAACATGTCCGTGAAGGGAGCTGGTGTCCGCAGGACATAAAATGCACTGAAGCTGTTTTGCGCATGCGCGTTGGTGTTCTACGGACACTGTTCGGGTCCTGAAACTAATTAAAAGTGCGGCACAAGTGAAACGAACATTTACAGACAGGCGTTTGTTCTTAGAACAGTTTTAACTTGCTTGCAAACAATACGGACAGGCATAGAATCCTCAGGACACCCCGTTTTGTTTATTTGCAAACATCCCGGGACACTTGATGTGTTCTTAGAACAGTTTTAACATGCTTACGAACAGCACGAACAGGTCTAGCATCCTCAGGACACCCCGATTCTGTTTATTTACAAATATTTTAGGACACCGTGTGTGTTCTTAGGACAGTTTCAGCTTGCCCCCGAACAATACGGACAGGTATAGCGTCCTTAGGACACCCCCATTTTGTTTATTTATTTGGGTAGTGAGACCAGAGCCTCAAAAGCACTTCAAAGTCTCTCCCCACTGCAGAGTACTGCGCATACTGAATAGGCAGGTCTTCAAGAATGTCCGTAAATGTTGCAGGGAAGTGGCTTGGCAAATGTATCTATGAAGGTGATTCCATAAGGGGGTGCCACTGATTAAAACAATTGTATGAAGTTTCTTCTTCCAACTCTGAACAATCCAGTGCATCATATGCCACGTGTGGATAGCTAAGTCTGTAATGTATTTGTCTGTGACATGAATGCAGCCCGCCCTTTGCCAGTTTGAATGCAATGGCAGGGTAAACTTAGCCTTTCATTCTTTCATCCACTCAAGTTGGATAAGACCCATTCAAAACTGGGTCATAATGACATGCATTAATACAGTGCTTAGAAGCTGACATTGCCTGGCATGTAGCGCTATATAAGAACATATTATTATTATCAATATTATTATTATTATTGTTATTATTATTATTATTGTTATTATGCTTTATTTGACCTTTGTGCACAGAACCATGGCAGTCATTACTGTAGTACTCTAAACTAGACTATGCCACAACCCTCTACCTAGATCTTCTTGTTTACTTGTTGAACAAATTACAAAAGTTCATAATGTGGCTGTATTAATCCTTTTGAGACTCCATAGAGACAAGCACATCACTCGAGCCCAGAAAATGACCCACTTCCTGCACTGAAACCCCATGAAATTGAGGATTGAATTCAGAAGCATGTGCATTACTCACCCATGGTAGGGGCCCGGAAGGGACCAGTAACCCAGATTTTGTAACTGTGTCAAGCTTCAATCGGAAACATCTTTCTCTTTCTCTTATATCTCAGCCATGCTCTGGAACTCTTTCCTGGGACAGCAACACACAGAGAAATACTATTTTACCTTGAGAAAATCCCTGAAAACCTGTCTGTTTAAATGGCATACTAGCAGAGCCCATTAAACACAATACCAAACCCAAGCACCTGTTACCAACTCGAACAACTGTTGCCTTTGTCCAGTCAGAACCTTATCTATTTACTCTCACCTACATAGCATATGCCCAAACACAAAGTCTCAGCCAAGGAATTAGGCAGATCTTTTGGGTTAATATGTCTCGCAGCACACACACACATGCAAGCACACAAACACACACTGCTTAAACCAAGGAACTCAAGGAATGGAACCCCTTTGGGTCGGTCTTCCCACACCCCTTAAACTGAGTCAGAATAATAATAACTACTCATCTACTCATAGAACGTTCAACATATTCAGCACAACTTGAACAATAATATGGAAACATGAGTCTCATTTTTTCCTTTCAATCTCCCCTCCTCATACTGACCAGCAACCAGCTCACAACTCCTTCTTTTACCACCATTCACTTCTCACATAATCAAACCCCACACAAGAGCTAGTGGACTACAAATAGAGCATACTGATAGAGAAACACCTCTAATCACTCGTCTAGTCTGATGAAACATATCCCACACACACCACTCCCAAACGTGTTCTTGCAGCGCTGACAACTGAAGCACACACCTTATTATCATTGGTAATAACCACATAGCTTCATACTGACACTCAGAAATTGCATTCTTCCGGCCTGCATGCATCAACACCTTAGGATTCACACCTGCTTATCCCTCGTTCCTCTTACAACCAACAACCCCTCTTTTTGTGGGTCCATGATAATGAGGCTGCAGAAAGGTCAGAGGTCACTTTACATTACATTACATTACTGAGTGCATTCTGTATACCTCAGGCAGTGTATCTAGAGATTAGGGTATTTGAGAGTAGTTGATGGTACACCCATAATATGCCATGCTTTCCCATTGTATTATGGTGTGCTCAAAACAGATAACAGATTGTGTTTTGTTTTCTTTTACACAGTACACAGGTGCCATCTACATTTTCCAGAACGCACTCAGCTGATTAGATGCAGAAGTTCAAACTTGTCCTCTCTGTCATTCAGGCAAATTGCTAGATATCCAAGAATACATTAAGTCTCATTAATTACCAATGTCACCAACAGCATTCACACTTCCTCACTCAGTATAGATTACTGCTCATAACTGTGAGTCCCACATGAACTTCCCTTGCTGCAAGCAATTCCCACCTTTGGGCTGCATATCCCAGAATGCAATATCTCTGATCAGTATATAAGACTGCAATTATGTTAATGTTAATGTTAATGTTAAAGGTCATTTGTACTGCGCACTATCACCACCGGAGTGGTCCCCTGGTGCTCTGGCGGCTCTGAAAGAGGGAGGGAGGGGTGGGTTAGTGGGTGGAGGCTGGAAAAGTGCAAGATTGCAGTGATGTGCTGTTGGCAGCTTCAGCCCGGTGGTTCCGTCGGCTGGGCCTCGGGTGTATGCGGCCGGTAGTCGTCATGTGCTGATGTGCGAGTCTATGTGTGTTTTGTTTTGTTGTTGCAGTGTAGTGAAGTTCTTGCGGTTTGCTGCGCTAGAGGTTTGTGGTTGTGTTTGATTTGGAGTTTGAGAGGTGTATGCAGAGAAGGAAATTGTTAGTGGTATTGGTTAGTTGGTATCTCTATCCTGGATTGAGCCAGTTGGGCTTGTGTAATCTTACACGACGTGATGTTTGTATGCCCTGTGCCTCAGGAGGTATGTGCCCGTTTTTGCATTCGAGGCCGTTTGAGGATTTAGCTGTCCCCTCCGCCCGCTCCCTTAATAACTTTGCATGCTCCTCACCCCCCCCACATGATTAGCGCAGCTGCTAGTGTCCATACTTCTGATTGTGGGGTGATTGGTGGTATCTCGTCCGTTCCACAGCCCTGTGGTACCTAGTTATTTATGGACTATAGGTCCCAAAATGTGCTCTAATTTATTACAACTGTCCCTTTGAGCTAGTTCCCTGAGCACACTTTTCTTCTGTTAGAGCAGATAATCATACCGACTGCTGAATGCACTAACAATCAATTTAATATAAAGTCCTCCACATGAATACGTGCCCATAGACCAGCAGGCCTAACACAATAGCGATGTCTCAGTAGCACTAGATGTCGCAAGATGTACTCTGCATCACACAGTTCAGATACCACCTCCAACAAAGAAAATACTGCTTCTCTCAAAATGCACCCTGCCCATGCGTGGAAGCACCCAGAGGACTGCAATTACACAGATATAAAGAATACACTACTGTACTGCACTGTTAGGCAGAACTATATACCGTACCCTTTGGGAACACCACACACAATTAAGACTACACGTGACAGTACAAATTCACCTTTGGTACAAGCCTGTACTACACAGTAAGGGGTCGATTCATGGAATTAATGTGCGCCCCGAAAATTCCCGCGCAGAGGTGCCAAAACGTGCGATTCGCAGTAAAAGTGCGAAAATCGCAGTGCAAGTGCGAAAATCGCAGGGAAACCAGCGCATATCGATTCATGGAAGTCCCTGCATGACAAAAAGATTGGATGTGCGCTGAAACAGTGCGCCGCGCACGCCGGCGTACAGGTCATCCAACAGCGTGCGTCACGGCCACTGCGAAATCGCACATAGCGCAGCGCACATCACAAAAGTAGGCGGAACACAGGGCGTAACACTCGGAATGGGGAACAACGCGTGAAAATATGGGCGTCATGGGGGAAGTACAGGAGGCAAGTGCACGGAATCCCACACGCTCGCCTACAACCCGTATTCATGGAATCGAATAGGGCAAACCAGCGCACGGTCAAAGACGCGCACAGGGCCAAACAAGTACGCCACAAGAAAGCAGGCGGTAGCGTCCCTGCGCCTGAAAAAAATGTGTGCCAAAATGGGAGCTAACAAAAAGCACCCATATACAGCCATGATGAATGGTCCATACAGTGGCCCTCTAGGACAAATGAGGTGCAAAGGGGCACCGACAAACACGGACACCCGCTGTGTGAAAAATAGCGTGTGCGTGTGTTCCTGGGTGCGCGGGAAGTTCCACACGCGATTGGCCTGGGTACGTGTACTTCGGGGTGCGCGGGAAGTTCCACACGTGATTAGCCTGGGTACGTGTACTACGGGGTGCGCATGGGAAGTTCCACACGCGATTAGCCTGGGTATGTGTGTTTCGGGGTGAGCGGGAAGTTCCACACGCGATTGGCCTGGGTACGTGTACTTCGGGATGCGCGGGAAGTTCCACACGCGATTGGCCTGGGTACGTGTACTTCGGGTGCGCGGGAAGTTCCACACGTGATTGGCCTGGGTACGTGTATTCCGAGGTGCGCGGGAAGATTCACACGCGATTTCAGCATGGTACGTGTATTTCGGTGGTGCCGGGGAATGCTACACGTGATTTGGCCGTGTGGGTCCTCCCAGGTGTTCCCTCTACACCCTCCACGGCCCCTGCAGGCAGCCCACACCACAGGGTACTACCCTGCACCCCTGCTCATGTCCCACAGGCAACCCATCCACCATGGCCATGCCCCCCAGCCAACCCACATGTCACCTTGCACTACTGATCACCAACACATATCTCCCAGGACCCCCACCCCCCAGCAGTGCAGGGGCAGCCTCCACCCGGCCCCCACTCATGTCTCCCACCACCCCCACCCCCCAGCATCCAGGGGCACCCTCCACCAGGACCCCACTCATGTCCAACTCATGTCTCCCTGCACCCCCAACCCCCAGCAGTGCAGGGGCAGCCTCCACCAGGCGCCCACTCATGTCTACCATCGCCCTCCCCACCCCCCAGCAGTGTAGGGCACCCTCCACCATGCCCCCACTCATGTCCCCCTGCACCCCCACCCCCCAGCAGTGCAGGGCACCCTCCGCCAGGCCCCCACACATGTCTCCCACCACCCCCACCCCCCAGCAGTGCAGGGCACCCTCCACCATGCCCCCACTCATGTCCCCCTGCACCCCCACCCCCCAGCAGTGCAGGGCAAACTCCACCAGGCCCCCACACATGTCTACCATCACCCCCACCCCCCAGCAGTGCAGGGCACCCTCCACCAGGCCCCCACACATGTCTCCCACCACCCCCACCCCCCAGCAGTGCAGGGCACCCTCCACCATGCCCCCACTCATGTCCCCCTGCACTCCCACCCCCCAGCAGTGCAGGGCAAACTCCACCGGGCCCCCACACATGTCTACCATCACCCCCACCCCCCAGCAGTGCAGGGGCCGCCTCCACCAGGCCCCCACTCATGTCTCCCACCACCCCCACACCCCAGCATCCAGGGCACCCTCCACCAGGCCCCCACTCATGTCCAACTCATGTCTCCCTGCACCCCCACCCCCCAGCAGTGCAGGGGCACCCTCGACCAGGCCCCCACTCATGTCTCCCATCACCCCCACCCCCCAGAAGTGCAGGGGCACCCTCCACCAGGCCCCCACACATGTCTTCCACCACCCCCACCCCCCAGCAGTGCAGGGCACCCTCCACCAGACCCCCACTCATGTCCAACTCATGTCTCCCTGCACCCCCACCCCCCAGCAGTGCAGGGGCAGCCTGCACCAGGCCCCCACTCATGTCTCCCATCACCCCCACCCCCCAGCAGTGCAGGGCACCCTCCACCATGCCCCCACTCATGTCCCCCTGCACCCCCACCCCCAGCAGTGCAGTGCACCCTCCACCAGGCCCCCACACATGTCTCCCACCACCCCCACCCCCCAGCAGTGCAGGGCACCCTCCACCATGCCCCCACTCATGTCCCCCTGCACCCCACCCCCCAGCAGTGCAGGGCACCCTCCACCAGGCCCCCACACATGTCTCCCACCACCCCCACCCCCCAGCAGTGCAGGGCACACTCCACCAGGCCCCCACTCATGTCTGCTACCACCCCCACCCCCCAGCAGTGCAGGGGCAGCCTCGCCCAGGCCCCCACTCATGTCTCCCATCACCCCCACTCCCCAGCAGTGCAGGGGCACCCTCCACCAGGCCCCCACTCATGTCCAACTCATGTCTCCCTGCACCCCCACCCCCCAGCAGTGCAGGGGCAGCCTCCACCAGGCCCCCACTCATGTCTCCCATCACCCCCACCCCCCAGCAGTGCAGGGCACCCTCCAACATGCCCCCACTCATGTCCCCCTGCACCCCCACCCCCCAGCAGTGCAGTGCACCCTCCACCAGGCCCCCACACATGTCTCCCACCACCCCCACCCCTCAGCAGTGCAGGGCACCCTCCACCATGCCCCCACTCATGTCCCCCTGCACCCCCACCCCCCAGCAGTGCAGGGCACCCTCCACCAGGCCCCCACACATGTCTCCCACCACCCCCACCCCCCAGCAGTGCAGGGCACCCTCCACCAGGCCCCCACTCATGTCTGCCACCACCCCCACCCCCCAGCAGTGCAGGGGCAGCCTCCGCCAGGCCCCCACTCATGTCTCCCATCACCCCCACCCCCAAGCAGTGCAGGGGCACCCTCCACCAGGCCCCCACTCATGTCCAACTCATGTCTCCCTGCACCCCCACCCCCCAGCAGTGCATGGGCACCCTCCACCAGGCTCCCACACATGTCTCCCACCACCCCCACTCCCCAGCATCCAGGGGCACCCTCCACCAGGCCCCCAACCATGTCCAACTCATGTCTCCCTGCACCCCCACCCCCCAGCAGTGCAGGGGCAGCTGCCACCAGGCCCCCACTCATGTCTCCCATCACCCCCTCCCCCCAGCAGTGCAGGGGCACCCTCCACCAGGCCCCCACACATTTCTCCCATCACCCCCACCCCCAGCAGTGCAGGGGCACCCTCCACCAGGCCCCCACTCATGTCTCCCACCACCCCCACCCCCCAGCATTGCAGGGGCACCCTCCACCAGGCTCCCACTCATGTCTCCCATCACCCCCACCCCCCAGCAGTGTGATTTACCTGGGTACGTGTATTCCTGGGGTGCGCGGGTAGTCTCCCATGCGATACCATCAGGGTACGTGTATTATGGGTCCGCGTGAACTTCCACACGCGATACCAGCAGACTACGTGTATTACGGGGTTCGCGGGAAGTTCCACACGCTTTTGCCCTGGGTATGTGTATTTCGGGGTGCGTGTGAACTTCCACACGCGACTGGGCCTGTGAGAGTGGGGTACGTGTATTCCAGGGGTGGGCGGGAATATTTACTCGCGACTGGGCCTGGGAGAGCGTGTTACGTGTATTCCTGGGGTGGGCGGGAAGATTCACATGTTCGCCTACAACGCGCCGAAAAATAAATGGTCCAATCCTGAAACACGTATGCCAGCATGAAGCAGGCGTACGTCGACCCGCGCAGCATAAAAGTGCGCGCAAACAACAAACAAGCTCAGATGCCAGGATGAATATACCCTTCCTAGCAGCAGTGGCCGTGGGTTACCAAAGGAGGAGGAGGAGGATAGTGAGGGCCCTAATTTTCACTCCCAGAACCAGCCTTTTTGGGATGCCTGATGACCAGGTGTATGGGAGGTACAGGTTTCCACCACACATAATACTGGACCTGGTCAGTGAGTGGGCGGATGACCTCACATCACCCACCCTGTGCTCCCAAGCACTCAGCCCCCTGGAGAAGGTCCTCAACGTACTGCACTTCTTGGCCACAGGATCATTTCAGCAGACAAGTGCCATAGTGGGTGGGGTGTCACAGGCCACGCAGTCACGCTGCCTACACCAGGTCTTTAACATCATCACTGCACGCCCATCAGTCCGTAGGCACATATACCTGCCCAGGACACCTGCAGAAAGGCAGGCTGCCACCCTCGATTTCTACAGTGTGGCACAATTCCCCAAAGTGCTAGGTGCCATTGACTGCACCCATGTGGCACTACGTCCACCCAGGGCATCTGAGCACATCTATAGGAACCGCAAGCACTGGCATTCCATCAATGTGCAGGTAGTATGTAATGCCAAGGGAATCATCACCTCAGTATATGCCAACTATCCAGGGTCCACCCAAGACAGCTTCATTTACCGAATGTCTACCCTAAGCCGGGACCTAGAAGCTGGGCGGCATGGCGATACATGGCTGCTTGGTGAGTATGAATTCCACTGCACATGCATGCATGTCAGATGCAGAGTTATGTCACTACCCCACTAATGATACCCATCACCTCCTCACCAGGGGACAGTGCCTACCCTCTGAGCACCCACATGATGACGCCAATTCGGAACCCCATCACGCCTCCCGAGGTAAGATACAACACAGCCCATATTGCAACCTGGGGCATAGTGGAGCGCACATTCGGAGTGCTCAAGTCACGCTTTCGCTCCCTTGACCGTTCTGGCGGGCAGCTGTTATATGCGCCCCCAGTAGTGTGCAGGATCATAGTGGCAGCATGTGTCCTGCACAATGTTGCAACACGCCGGGGCCTGGCTGTGGACATGGTGGTGCCCCTACATCCCCCAAACACATGCACGCCCGCTGCGCATGGGAGGGGAAAGGGCACGGGGTGAGGCAGCCTGTACGCAGCTGGTGGCTAATTACTTCACATAGAAATCACACCCCTGTGGAGTGCACACAGCCCTGGCACATACCATCTGATAAGCAATGATGACTCGACCTGACTATTATGACGAACAAAGGGAAGGTCAACTGTCAGAACCATAGCAGCCTGAGATTGTTCATGTGGAAGTGTCGCAATGTGTGCATCCCTACCTACACAAACACCACCAATGCAGTGTCATCAAAAGACACACTTCCATGCTGTAGAAATGAATCCCCACTTGCAAAATACTACATGAGAACAGTGCCATGTCACACAACCCCTCCCCGGCACAGCCACACAAAACACCATGGCATGTCATGCAATGTGAGAGCAAACAAATTAATCCCCACAACATGCCCCAAGTGTCACCAGCTACAGTGTCCCTAATGGAAACATGGCCACACATGAAATGCTCACAGTAATGCAGGACCTACAACACACATTACCAAATACTTACCAAGAATACCAATCACCTACACAACCTCCAACCTACCTTAAACATGACATTGCAGACTTAAACATTTGCTAGCCTCACTACCTGATGATGCCAGCACTTCGAACACTTCCAAGTATACAGTGTTAGCGCCACGCAAGAGTGTAGGTGCACTGCTTACAACATGGACTCCAGTTCCAAGGTGGACCGCCTTGTGAAGACATGAGAAATGGACCTGCAAATTAGGAGGATGAAATGGATGCAGAGCCACATATCAATACACCATGCAGTGTACAATACAACAACAATATGCACTATGAATGTATACACAGTATTGACTACAGACTGCCCACACATCAAATGGGAGTCCAATGTCACCATGTACCTCAATGTCACTTGGGCACACCCTTTGCAAGCCCATGGAAATGGGAAGCAGGAGGGGTGTGTGTCACACAAACCCAAGCATCTGAACCAAATTCATGACAAGCCTGTATGTGTCCAGCCACAATGCAGCGTATGCCCACGGGAGCCACACAAGGCAACACACTGTCCCAAAAAAAAAATAAAATGGCCATGAATGGGCCCGGGGGGTGGGGGAGGTCACCCAGGAGGTCCGAGGACAGGGTGCACACCAAAACCCACCTGTGTGGATCTTGCGAGAAAAAAAATACCTCCATGGGCTCATGGCCTATACGGCTACCCTATTGTGGGAGAATCACTGCTGTCGCTCTCCTCACCCTCTACAGCTACATTAGGAGGTGGTGGCACTACGGGAGGCAGCCCACGCAAATCCCTAGTCTGTTCCTCCATGGCAGCAAGCATGCGGGTGTGGTAGGTCTCGTTCTGGAGGATAATTGTGCGTAGGTCCCCATGCAACAACTCACGGGATGCCCGGACCTCCGCCCTAGTTGCCTGCATCTCAGCTGAGAGCATACGTGTGATGCGCTCCAGCTGCTGTTCTGTCCTTCTGTTTGTTGAAGCCTCAAGCTCAACAAGAGTCGTCCTGAGGTGAAGGAGTTCCACCCTCAGGGCTTCCCTGTGGCCCTGGGACTCTATGGAAATGGCTTCCCGCAGAGTCGCCAGTGCCGCCCGCCTGTCCCTGTCGGACGCCAACATGTCCTCCCTGTGTGACTGGTAGATGGAGTCTGTTGCCTGTAGTCGCTCCATCAGCCTTTCGGGGGGGGGCAATGGAAGTGGCCACCCTATCCATGGCCTGAGCCATCATCTCTGATGATGCTGCCTGTTGAGTTGCCATACCGTATATGGATTGCTCCCATGCGGTATTGCCAGGTGGCATACGGCCACCACGTTGGCGGGCACCACACCTGTCTGGGGCAAGGCAAACTGCACCTTGCTGTGCCGGCACTGCCTGAGGCTGCAGGACTGCATTCCCCCTCTGATCTGCTGGCCCAGGAACAGGATCAGATGTTGCGGAGTGTGACCCTGCATCCGTGACCACCAAAGGCGTACCTGCCAACACTGACATCCCCATTGAGGGTTCTAACCCTGGTGCAGGTGGGTCGGACAGAACAGAATCCCAGGAACACTCACCTGCGACGGCACATAGGTCTCATCATCCGAATCGACACCTGAATACAGCTCGGGGGAGGTGCAGCCAGAGAAATCCCTTGAGAGCACGACCTGCAGCAGTTGTGGGTTCTCACCCACCACCATACCACGTCCCTCACTGGTGGTCGGTCGGGCCTGAGACCCCTCCTGGGTCTGCACCATCTCCACAACCCCAGCAGTATCAAGTGCGTCATCCCCTGCAAAGACATAAAAGAAAACAAATGGAAACAGGCATTAGCACTATGGCACACAATTAGGGCTGAGAGGCTACAGAAACAGTACTTGATTGACACATGTCCCACATGACTAAAACCCTCCCATGCATGCACCGTCACTGCGTGTGAAGGGGAGGCAGATGGCACACATTGATGACACCAAGATGGAAGATGAACACATTTGCTGCATGCTGCCTAGCAGTGGCATCACACATTGGCCAGTGATTGGCAGGTCAAATACACATGCCATCACACAGATGGCATGTACCCTAGCCATAAAGTGAAGAGGGAGAGGAGGGCACCAATTGTTCATTCAGTCCAGTTTGCTCATGAAATTGATTTTGTCATTGAAATGGTTCAAATGTTTAACCTGGAGCTGCCAGTCCAAAATGGTCCTATAGCACAGGGACATGTCTAAACAAATCATGTCCAGGAAACAAAGCCAGTCCACTGTACCATAACCATGTCAGACATGTGACATAAGGACTGACAAATGCCGAGTAGAATTGGTGGTATGCAAACAATCTGCCTGAATAAACAGAGGAAAATAAGCAACAATGTTGTGGCAAGATGACACTTCAAGGGCAACTGGCGTGGTGTTGGGCTGGATGTCTAATGTTGGCAGAAGGGATACTGCTATACCCAAATGCTGGTGCGCAGAATGTATTGGATGAGGCACATGGGTGACCCAAACCACTCAGGCACACACACCCTCACCTGGCACCTAAACAGAAGCCCTCCCCCACACACCATGCACATGGATGACACACACATGCATGTGCACTCACCGGACAATGCCTCGTAATCTGCCAGTTCTCACACACCTTGGATCTGTTCCTCCGTGACGTAGGTCCCAGCAACCTGCTCATGTGGAGTGAGTTCTATGTCCTCTGCTGGAGACCCACCTCCAGTCACTAGAGTTGCGGCATGACTTGAGGCCAGCTTATTCTTTGCCCTGCGCTTCAGGTCATTCCAGCGCTTGTAACATTCAGTAGCTGTGCGCCTCACGATTCCAAGGGCACTTATGATGTCCGCGATGGTCTGCCAGTGTGCCTGACATTGTGCAGGTGTGGTCTTGGATCCTGCAACAATCACCATTTCGCGGTCATGTGCGGACACATACTCTACAAGTGCATTCAGTTCGGCCTCATTGAAGCTGGGCTTCCTTGATGGGCCGGACTGTGTAGCCGTGTCTGGGGCATCAGCCTCTACTGGATGAGCACTCTTCCTCTTCCGCTTGGAAGGTGGTGGGGATCCTGAGTGTCCTACGCCGCTCTGGACACTAGGGGCAGGAGCCCCGGTGGACTCTGTACTAGGAGTGTGGGATTGCACACTCAGCATGGGAGTTGGTGCAGGCATTAGCTCAAGTGTGATGTGTCAGGGGTAATGTCAGCATGATGGACTTGGACCGACACTGTCCTGGCTGGGTGTGTGAGAGGTGGGGTGGATGGAGCCGCAGCTGCCCCTGCAGCCTCCCCAGCCTGCCTACGTGGGGCAGCAGATGACCTAGCTGCCCCTGATCCATGTGGCCTCATGACACCAACGTGCACCGGCGCACGTGGCCTAGACCTGCTGACCTGGAAGTCAGCCATGGAGTCTCCCTGTGCCAGGTCTGGTTCCACAGTGGGCTGGTCCAACAAGGGCTGAGCATGGATGGTGTCAGCCTCGTTACCCTCAACCAGGGGGGGGAGCATGGGTGTCCCTGACTGCTCCTCCACACATGGGGGGCTAGGGGCACCCTGCAAGTCACGGCCACGTCCCCTACCAGATCCACCACGGCCACCACTTGGGGCTCGGCCCCCTTTGCCACCCTTACGGCTTGTTCACCTCCCAGCCATGGCACTGATGTTATTGTGCGTATGGGAGTCGATGTGAACTATTGTCCTGGGCAATTGGGGGTCAAAGGGGTTGGGTACCAGATGGTAATCGTACCCTAGTGCTCTAGCAAGGCTGTATGTCACCCCTGGGGAAAGATGACGAGTCACGCAACGCACAGGCACCCCAAAAAGGGAAGTAAGGTGCACGCAACCCCTCCTAGACCACGTGCGTGGAAAAATAAACCTGCACTACGCTGTGGCACCCAGAAACACAAGAATGAACGTATGTGTGTCACATGCAGCCTAGAATGACCTCTGAAGAGGTATGCGACACACGGGGCGAGCACAGATGTTAAATATGTGCGCGACTCACCGTCTGCCAGGAATAAAAGCATGAAAAATATGCGCGTGTGCGCGTTGGCAACACCCCCGCCAAAAGAAGAATTGTACGCTGTCTGAGGAGACAGGACAACAGTAGAAGGGAACGCTGTTTGAGGAAACAGGCCCAGGAAAAAGAGGAAAAGAGAAAAAGCTGCCAGAGGTAACAGGGAGTACGAACTTGAAACGCTGTGAAGTAAACCGCGTGTGAACCGACAAGAAGTACAGATTTCACCCACTAGCTCTCCACGAAAAGCACGTACAAGGAAATGGCGTTCTACATGTACCTTTTATACACACGTCACAGACGCGCATACGCGATGAGGCCATTTCCACCAATTACACGCTTTGACACTCAGACGTGTATCTTTTTTTTTACACGCGCCATTCTCTACGGCCATGCGTGTGACGTCATAGCTGTGCATGGTGGCCTTTGGGCCAATGAAATCGCGTATGCGTGCAGACGTGCTTACGCGCTAAGGGCCTTTCCTCGAATTACACGCAGACGTGCAGGATTTTCACGTGCCAAATCACTCCGTATCAAGCTGGCCATGTGTAAGCACACGGAAGACCACGCTCCTGCCCAGAAATCCAATTTACTGCCACCAAGAGCCCCGAGCACGCTCCCACCTGCCATCTGCTGCTGCCTGACTGCCTGCTGCCCACGTGCCCTGCCATTTGCTGCCTGCGCATCAGCCAGGGGTGCTGTTGCTGTGACCACCCCTGCTGGAACCGAAGACTCCCGACTGGGATTCCATCGCTCCACAGCCCAGCCCCAGGACCCAGTTGCCCACCCACTCCTGCCTCTGGGGTTGTCATGTCGGGCACTGCAACATCTGGCACCACTGACAACCCCCGTCCAGAGAGGCAGAGGGGCACCAGCTTCAGTGCCAGGGAAGTTGGTGTCCTGGTGGAGCAAGTCCTGGGGCAGTATGATGCCCTCTTTGGAAGTGTGCGCGCCGACAAGGAAGGACGGACTCGGATCTGGATGGACATCGTGACTGCCATCAACGCCGAGGGGGTGGCAGTCCGCGACTTCCAACATGTCAAGAAGCGCTGGGAGGACTTCAGGTCCAAGACCCTGAACAAGGCCTGGTGCCTCTTGAAGGCAGCGGATGCTAAGGGGCGCCGGGGCCACTTGTCGGAAGATCAGATGAGGGTCCTGGAACGCATATCCCCAGCGCTCCACGTCCAGGTCCTTGAGAGGCAGACCCGTCTGGAGTCGAGCGGTAAGTGTACATGCATCATGATTGTTGTTAGGGAGAATTCTCTGTTTAGGCTGAATTTCCTAACCTAGTGAGTCCCCCAGCAGCTTTGCTGGATTTCTGGAGTTTGTTTTTTTCCATCCTGCCAAGAGTGAGACTCTTTTCCTCCCACTCTTGGACATGAATGTGTGTAATTCCTTTATGTGTTCTATGGGCTATGGGTCTTTTACTCCATAGGGTCTCATATGTTTTTATATGTGTGTTACACCGCACCCTACGTGCCGTAACACTGGGGCGCCCTAGCGGACCTCCACCATAGACTCCATACCCGGGGACTGACTACTGTCTCCCCGGGCATGTAAAGTCACCATTGGCTTTACTAGACCTAAATTTACTAACAGAACTAGTACAAACCATCTTATTGTGGACGTACTAGTAGGGGTAATTCGATTACTCCTGGATCTGTTACTCGAGGGGGCACTGTCCCGCCCCCCCTCGTCGAGTTTTGGCTGGTGGCAGTGAAAACTACTTGTTATGACCCCGAACATAACCCTATGGGATTCGTCCCATTGTTGGAGGTTGATACTTTTCCTCGTTAATCTCTAACGTACCACCGGTCTACTTATCGTAAATAAGTTTATCGGATGGTATTTTCTGCCAGAACTCGGTTTTTAAAATGGCGTCTGTATTTCGTCTCTGTGACTCCTAAACCAAAGGTTGAGCCCTTTGTTCCACTTTTGGCGGGCTCTGTACAGAGACCCTCCAAAGTGGTGCCATTCTGTCTGGGTTACCACTGGGGTGTGGGAGGGGGTTTAGGCACCCTGGACCGAGTTGCCTTGCCAACTCCGGTCGCACTCTGGAGTGATTGGCCCAAGTGGTGAGCCTCCCCGCTCACCACTTAGCATGTGTTGATTGACAGCTAGGCTGAATGAATGGGGGTTTCTGCATAAAAGCAGGGCTTTTGGGACTGGGTCTTCAGAAGTCACCACAGGACCTAAGAATCCGACGAGGGTAACGCTGAGCCGACCTGCACGATGACACCTCCGGTGGAGCCCTGTGGAACCGACTCACCACTTCCCGACGACAGAGGAGATCTCCCTGCCGGAGAGTCTCTTCCCCTGACTGGTGGGAACAACCAGTTCCCTTTGCTTTTTATTCGCTTCAGGACGCAGTGGTCGGATTGCCCGTGCAGAGCACCTCGGCAACCGGATAGCCACTACCCCTGTACCGCGACCAAAAGGTGGTGCCTTGTGACGGAGCACTCCGCGGCAGGTCTCTTCCCTGGTGGTGCACCGGACTTCACTTTCCTTCGACGACGAGAACATCTCTACTCTTGGCAAAGACCCGACGTGCATCCACCACCAGGAACAACTGCCCCCACCAGAGCTGCCCTCCACAACAAGGTACCGTGTCCGCCTGGCTTCCCTTTCGATCGGTTCGAGTGAGGTGTCTTAATCCTCTCCTTTCCGTTGGGTCGCCTCCAAGCTTTCTCACATATTGTTCTGAACTGGTTCAATCTGCTGATAACAATTTGCTACAAAGACTCGAACGCATTTCCACTAGAGACTTTTGGGACATATCGCCTGCCTCTCTCCGAGTGGGCCTGGCCTCTGAACTTTATGATCTATTGTGATTCTTGCCTTCTTGCATTTTTCCCGTGAAGTATTGAACTGTGCTGCTTTCGTAACCTGCCTATTTTTCTCTCCCGTCCTAACTAATATTAGTGTGCCATCTAGGTTGAGGCATACACCTCTGTCTGTAAATAAGTTATGCCGGTAAAACCTAGACTTGTCGAAATATTGCTAAGGGGATTGATTGTTTCTTCTTCGTAGAGTAATTGTGTTTGATTTGTTTGCCATAATATTGTCATAAGTGTTTTTTATAGATGTTTTGTTATGAATAAATACCTTAATATCTTTACACTGAAGCCTTGTTGCGTGTTTGCTTGTCTTACTGTGAAGAATCGTCCTATATTGTATACTCAACATACTGCTTAACTCTTCTTGAGAGAAGTCTGACTGCTCAGCCACAGCTACCAACAGTGAATCTGTGTGGTGCAGACTGCTACCAAGTGGGTTTACTGCCAAACACCTGTAGTCCTAAATCTTTTGCAGTGGTCCCAGAGGGAACTGCACAGGTTTCCGCCTAACACTGGTGTACAGCGGTGGGATTTGTATCGAGTAAACAGTTTAGAATGCTTTTCGACACTTTAGGATAACTAACCACGAAACTTAGCACAAAAAGCAATTTTCAAAAAACATGTCTACGATGGAAACTTACAGTCAAGAGTCCTTGTCAGGTGAAAATACTGAGAGTTTGCAAGCTCTCTATAGGCAAGAGAATCTTCCTGTAAGAGGCAAGAAGTTAGAACTAATAGTGAGATTGCTGGCGAACCAAAGTCTGGGTACTGGTTCAGAGGAATCAATTACGCCAGCAAATGTAGAGAACATTGATGCTGTTGATCTAAATCGTAATTCTGATGATAGCGATGAAGAGGCTGAAGAGGAAGGAGAGGCTAACGAAACTGTCTCCCCTGCTCCTCTACCTGCCTTACCAGCTGTGCCTACGGGGCCCATACCAGGTCCCACAAGTAACCCTGCTTATTTTGAACTCGAAAAAATTAAGCTCGAATTAGAATACAAACGGTTCTTGGCTCAATCTGAACGAAACCAAGAGATCGAGTTCAGACGGATGAATGCCCAGGCTGAGCAGAAGCAAGCTGAGTTAAGACTCAGGGAAATAGAACTTAATCACAAGTTAGAGATGAAAAAGTTGTCTATGGAAAATGCTTCTCTCTCCTCTGGTTCCTCTAGGAGCTCCAGTCCCAAAAGACCCCGGATGCCGAAGGAATTAGTGGGTATGTATGAACCGAGATTGGATGTGTTGGATTGGTTGAAACTGTTTGAGTACAATCATGGGCTCCAGGACATCACCGGGAATGATTTACTTCCCTGGTTGTTCTCTAGGCTCCCTCCTGTTGCGACTGATGTGGTAATGGAGTTGGGGGAGGCGGATAAGACGGATTACGAAAGTGTGAAACTGGCTTTGATAGCTAGATTCGGGAAGACCCCTTCCCAGTATCTTAAGAGGTTTTGAACCCTCAAAAAGCATGATGGTACCCCTTGGGCTACCTGGGTGAGTGAAGGGTTGAAAAACTTAGAGGGATGGATTAAGGGTTACAAAGTGAACACTTATGAGGGTATGAGGAATCTTTTTATGTTGGAGTCTATTTATGATGCCTGTTCTCCTGAGCTCAGACAGCACCTGGCTGATTCGAAGGAATTGGATTCCCGGAAGCTAGCTAAGGCTGCTGACTTATGGGTTGCCAACTGGGCTACTTATAAGGATTCTGGGGCAACTCAGAAAAAAGATGAGGGAAAACAGCCTAAAAAAGACTCAAAAGAGAATTCTAATAGCTCAAATTCCAAAGAGGGCCCCAAACAAAACCAGAAGGGTAAGCCACAAGGAAAACCACAGGAGAATAGTGTGTCTTCTAGTGCCAAACGGGAAAGAGGTCAGAACAAGCCACCATTCCAGAAAGCATTCGGTAAATGCTTTGTTTGTGGCTCAACTGACCACGTGAAATGAGATCCCAGATGTAAGGGTAAACCTTCAGGGGTCCAGCTTGTCTCCTTAGCCTTCGCTCCAGAGGAGGAAGTCCAAATGGCAAGTGGAAACTTTCTACTGCTAGCTGACGAACCCATTGGAGTCTCAGCCAGCATTTCTTTAGTATCTCTGGGGTTGTGGAAACAGCAGAATTTAGATGTCTATAATTCTATCCCCGATAATACTAAAGAGTATTATAAGGACAGTGTCCAGGTGAATGGTCAGGTACTCCTGCCATTAGGGACACTGGGGCCAGCATAACTGTGGTGGATAAATCGTTTTTTCAGGCTGAGGATGTTGCTAAGGCACCCAAACGCCTCACCAAGTTAGCTGGAGGGCCTGTGCAGATGCTTCCCCAATAACCAGTTCTCATCCAGTGTAAAGACATGACTGTGAAGATACCTGTCAGCATACAGAGTGAGGTACCCGGACGCGTACTGTTGGGTAACGATTTGAAAACTCTTGGAGTTGTATCGGATACTCCCAGACCTCCTAGTAAACGGTTACAGGAGCTAACCAGACCCGCAAGAGAGAGGACCATGTGCGGTACTCTCCAGGAGATGATGAAGAAAGAAATCACTCCTGCTCCACTGGAATTGTCGGCCGCTGTCTCCAAGAAATCAGAAGCGAAAGGGAAACCTAAGACTTCTATCCCGAAACCAGCAGCCAGCATTCCAGTGAAGCCAACACAGACTTCCCAGCGGTTGTCCAAAGTTACACCCGTAACTCCACCTCCAGTCAATGCTGAGAGGGAGGTACAACCCTGTGTGGTAGAATTAGACTCTGAGGAAGAGCTAATGGAAGGCCAGGAACTCATTGGAGATCTGGATCCTGTTGACCAACCTGAGCTGCAGTCTTTACTGACAGAAGGTGGGTCCAGCAGGGCAGACTTCAGTAAGGGACAGAGGGAATGTCCAACTCTGGAAGGTCTTCGCCACCAGGCAGAAGCTCAGGCTGAAGGGCAAGAGCCTGGGAAATACAGGTTGCACTGGGAAGATGGCCTCTTCTACAGTGAACCAACCGAGTCTGCACCTGGAGACTACAAACGACTTGTAGTACCCCAAGAGAACAGACCACAGTTCTTGCAGTTAGCCCACGAGATTCCTTTGGCTGGTCACTTGAATTTCAAGAAGACTAAGGAAAAGCTCTCACTCTACTTCTATTGGCCAAAGATGGGGGCCGAAGTAGAAAAACACTGCAGGAGCTGCCACACATGCCAGACCTCTGGTAAGGTTGGCTCCAAGAATGTGGCACCTTTAGTGCCTCTCTCAGTCGTGGGAGTCCCGTTTGAGAGAGTAGGGATTGACATTGTTGGTCCCCTTGATCCTCCAACCTCCTCAGGCATCAGGTTTATACTTGTTGTAGTAGACCATGCTACTAGGTATCCTGAGGCAATTCCTATGAGGACTGTTACAGCCCCGGCTGTGGCTAAGGCCCTCCTTGGTATTTTTACTAGGGTCGGGTTTCCTAAGGAAGTAATCTCTGACAGGGGGTCAAACTTTATGTCCCACTACATGAAAGCCATGTGGAAAACCTGTGGAGTTACTTACAAGTTCTCAACAGCGTACCACCCACAAACCAATGGGTTGGTAGAACGGTTCAACCGAACCATGAAGAGCATGATAGGTGCCTTAGAAGAACCCCTTAAGCGTAAGTGGGACCTTCTACTGCCATGCCTTCTCTTTGCTTATAGAGAAGTCCCTCAGGAGGGAGTAGGTTACTCTCCCTTCGAACTACTCTATGGTCATCCCGTCAGAGGTCCATTGGCCCTGATTAAGGAGGGTTGGAGAGTGCTCCTTCGCCCAAGCCAGTCAGAGTGACTGACTAGGTGATAGGTCTCCGGAGGAGAATGTCACACATGATGACGGAAGCAAGCGATAACTTGAAAGCTGGACAAGCATTGGTCAAGCACTGGCACGATCAAAAGGCTAACATGGTTGAGTTTGCTCAAGACCAGCTCATTCTCATTATGATCCCAACAAGGCAGAGGGCCTTGCAAGACAAGTGGATGGGACACTTCAGAGTTGTGGGTAAACTCGGAGAGGTCAACTATCTGGTGGACTTGGGCAATCCCAAGGAGGCTCCGACAGTCTTTCACACCAACCGACTTAAAGCGTATGTCTCACGACCTGATGTAGGAGCGTTTCTTCTAGCATCATCCGAGGAAGAAGAAGAGAGTGAAGCTCTTCCGGATCTCCTCAGAGGCTTACCTTTAGATGAAAAAATTGAAGGAGTAAATCTCTCCTCCAATCTGACACCCGAGCAACAAGAAGAGTGCAAATCTATGTTGAATCAGTTTGCCTCTCTGTTCTCGCTTTCACCAGACTTGACCCCTTGGGGCCAGCACGACATACTCACTGGTGACTGTCTTCCAGTCAAAAGCAGAGGATACCGAATGTCAGAGAACGTACGAACCCACATCAAAGGAGAGGTCAACAAGATGCTTGATCTCGGGGTAATAGAGCCCTCTACTAGTCCATGGTCTAGCCCAGTTGTGTTAGTACCAAAAGCCGGATCTAAAGAACTTAGATTCTGCGTGGATTATAGAGCTCTTAATGCAGTCACCAAGACTGATGCCCACCCTTTGCCAAGAACAGATGAGTTGGTGGATAAACTTGGCGCCGCCAAGTTCCTCAGCACATTTGACTTGACGTCAGGCTATTGGCAAATAGCCCTGACAGACCATGCCAAGGAGAAAACTGCATTTTCTACCCCCGTTGGCTTATACCAGTTTAAGGTAATGCCTTTCCGATTGAAGAATGCACCTGGTACGGTGCATTCTTCAACGGATGGTAAACCAGTTTCTGAATGGGATGGAGGACTTCTGCATGGCATACTTGGATGACATCGCAGTGTTCAGCAATTCCTGGGAAGAACATGTAACCAACCTGAGAGATGTTTTACAGGCTCTTGGACGAGCCAATCTGACCATAAAGGCGAGTAAATGCCAACTTGGACAGAGTAAGGTAGTCTTTCTTGGACATGAGGTTGGAGGTGGAGAAATAAGGCCTTTGCTCAGTAAAATTGAAGCTGTGCAAAATTGGACAACACCGACTACTCAAACCCAAGTGAGAGCCTTCCTAGGCCTCACTGGGTATTACAGGAATTTCATAGAGAGCTATGGGACCATAGCTTCTCCACTGAATGTCATCTCCTCGCCCAAATTTCCTAAGAAGGTTAGATGGAACGAGGAGTGCAATCAGGCTTTTGAAAACCTGAAAAAGGCTCTTTGCCAAGCCCCAGTATTCAGAGCTCCTGATTACCGCCAACACTTCATTGTGCAGACAGATGCTTCAAATGTAGGAATAGGTACCGTACTCGGTCAACTGGATGGGAAAGATAGGGAGCACCCCGTTTGCTTCATCAGCCGCAAGCTGAAGGATCCTGAAACAAGGTGGGCAACAATCGAAAGAGAGTGCTTTGCTATCGTGTGGGCTCTGAAGAAGTTTAGGCCGTACTTGTATGGTTCTACTTTTGTCATTCAGACTGACCACCAACCCTTGAGATGGTTAATGCAAATGAAAGGCGAAAACCCAAAACTATTGAGATGGTCGATCTGCCTGCAAGGGTTTGATTTCACCATTGAGCACAGGTCAGGATGTCACCACCAAAATGCTGATGGTCTCTCTAGGATGTATGTCATCGACTAGAGGTATGAGATTCATCCAGGAGTGGATTAAATCCTCCTGTCCCTTAGTCTGGGGGGGGGCGAGTGTTAGGGAGAATTCTCTGTTTAGGCTGAATTTCCTAACCTAGTGAGTCCCCCAGCAGCTTTGCTGGATTTCTGGAGTTTGTTTTTTTTCCATCCTGCCAAGAGTGAGACTCTTTTCCTCCCACTCTTGGGCATGAATGTGTGTAATTCCTTTGAATATCAATGTGTTCTATGGGCTATGGGGTCTTTTACTCCATAGGGTCTCATATGTTTTTCTATGTGTGTTACACCGCATCCTACGTGCCGTAACACTGGGGTGTCCTAGCGGACCTCCACCATAGACTCCATACCCGGGGACTGACTACTGTCTCCCCGGGCATGTAAAGTCACCATTGGCTTTACTAGACCTAAATTTACTAACAGAACTAGTACAAACCATCTTATTGTGGACGTACTAGTAGGGGTAATTTGATTACTCCTGGATCTGTTACTCCAGGGGGCACTGTCCCGTCCCCCCTCGTCGAGTTTTGGCTGGTGGCTTTGGAAACTACTTGTTATGTTCGACCCCGAACATAACCCTATGGGATTCGTCCCATTGTTGGAGGTTGATACTTTTCCTCGTTAATCTCTAACGTACCACCGGTCTACTTATCGTAAATAAGTTTATCGGATGGTATTTTCTGCCAGAACTCGGTTTTTAAAATGGCGTCTGTGTTTCGTCTCTGTGACTCCTAAACCAAAGGTTGAGCCCTTTGTTCCACTTTTGGCGGGCTCTGTACAGAGACCCTCCAAAGTGGTGCCATTCTGTCTGGGTTACCACAGGGGTGTGGGAGGGGGTTTAGGCACCCTGGACCGAGTTGCCTTGCCAACTCCGGTCGCACTCTGGAGTGATTGGCCCAAGTGGTGAGCCTCCCCGCTCACCACTTAGCATGTGTTGATTGACAGCTAGGCTGAATGAATGGGGGTTTCTGCATAAAAGCAGGGCTTTTGGGACTGGATCTTCAGAAGTCACCACAGGACCTAAGAATCCGACGAGGGTAACGCTGAGCCGACCTGCACGACGACACCTCCGGTGGAGCCCTGCGGAACCGACTCACCACTTCCCGACGACAGACGAGATCTCACTCCAGGAGAGTCTCTTCCCCTGACTGGTGGGAACAACCAGTCCCCTTTGCTTTTTATTCGCTTCAGGACGCAGTGGTCGGATTGCCCGTGCAGAGCACCTCGGCAACCGGATAGCCACTACCCCTGTACCGCGACCAAAAGGTGGTGCCTTGTGATGGAGCACTCCGCGGCTGGTCTCTTCCCTGGTGGTGCACCGGACTTCACTTTCCTTCAACGACGAGAACATCTCTACTCTTGGCAAAGACCCGACGTGCATCCACCACCATGAACAACTGCCCCCGCCTCCACAACAAGGTACCATGTCCGCCTGGCTTCCCTTTCGATCGGTTCGAGTGAGGTGTCTTAATCCTCTCCTTTCCGTTGGGTCGCCTCCAAGCTTTCTCACGTATTGTTCTGAACTGGTTCAATCTGCCGATAACAATTTGCTACAAAGACTCAAACGCATTTCCACTAGAGACTTTTGGGACATATCGCCTGCCTCTCTCCGAGTGGGCCTTGCCTCTGAACTTTATGATCTATTGTGATTCTTGCCTTCTTGCCTTGCATTTTCCCGTGAAGTATTGAACTGTGTTGCTTTCGTAACCTGCCTATTTTTCTCTCCCGTCCTAACTAATATTAGAGTGCCATCTAGGTTGAGGCATACACCTCTGTCTGTAAATAAGTGGTGGCGGTAAAACCTAGACTTGTCGAAATATTGCTAGGGGGATTGATCGTTTCTTCTTCGTAGAGTAATTGTGTTTGATTTGTTTGCCGTAATATTGCCATAAGTGTTTTTGATAGATGTTTCGTTATAAATAAATACCTTAATATCTTTACACTGAAGCCTTGTTGCGTGTTTGCTTGTCTTACTGTGAAGAATCGTCCTATATTGTATACTCCACATACTGCTTAACTCTTGTTGAGAGAAGTCTGACTGCTCAGCCACAGCTACCAACAGTGAATCTGTGTGGTGCAGACTGCTACCAAGTGGGTTTACTGGCAAACACCTGTTGTCCTAAATTTTTTGCAGTGGTCCCAGAGGGAACTGCAGAGGTTTCCGCCTAACAATTGTAAACTGTGCGTGTGGTGATGTGCCAGTAGTGTACCGGTTGCACATCTGTTTGTATGGGGCCGAGTATGGATGGGGGTGTACAGGGCCATGAGGTTAACACATGCGAGGGCTGTCATGTGTGAGACATGGATGGTGCTTGTGTGTGTAGGCTTGCATGCCAAATGCAGTTGTGTGGGCACACATGTTTGGATGAATGTGTATGTAAGTAGGCATGTTCGTGATGTCACGCATGTATGTTGTTTTCAGCTGCATGTATCAGCACTGTGTACATGTGCATGTGTGTGTATTTGACAAGGGTGCAACAGTGATGCAACATGGATGCATGTGACAGCGGGATGTGGAAGCCTGATTGGCAGATGTGACATGGATGCCCATCTGAACACTGCGACAGTTGGCTGAGGTGTACACATGCATGCAAGTGTGGTGGTGTGCGTGCATGTGTAGTGCACTCCCTGTGTTGCATGTGATGCCTGGCTCACCTTTGCCTGCTCATGATGTTGTATGTGTATGGATGGTGCTGGCAGTTGCGATGTGGCTGTGGTATGGCTCATGTGTGCAAGTGGAAATGACATGTGTGTTGCCAATTGTGATGCCATGTCTGAGGTTTGCCAATGCCACTCATGTGCAACTGTCATGTGTGTATGTGTCCATTGTACAGTGCCCTGATGCCTGTGTTTTATTTCTCCCTGTCTGCAGCGTCAACTGATGAAGAGGGCGGAGAAGGTGCTGTGGAGCACAGCGGCGGTGATCGCACCGCCAGCCGGAGACGCAAGGCCCGGCTCCCCTCCCAGGTTGTGATGTCGTCGGGGAGTGAGGAGTCCGGTGCTGCGTCCCAGGCAGCAGCTGCCGGGGGGAGGTCCAAGAGGCGAAGGTCGGAGTTGGACTCCTCGGCAGCAGAAGGGGCAGCTGGGACACCGCAGGGCCCAACGGGGGAAGATGGCACGGAGTCATCCAGGTTGGTGGGGGGTTTGGTGGAGGAGGAGGCCTTGCAAGCAACAGAGACGGGGTCTGGAGGTGGGGATTCCACTGGTGCTAGTGGTGCAGTGCAGGACCAGGGACAGGAGGCAGCACAGGTCGCCGCGGAGGTTCCTGTGTGCAATCCTGTCCCTGATCCTGTCACTGCATCATCTTGCACCAGCAGGGATGCCTACGTCCAGGCCCGTTTTCAGGCAGGGAATGAGCTCACGTCAACTGGCCTTCCTCTGCCTGCGGACGTGGCTATCCGGGTCCGGGTTGAGCCTGTCCTGACTGGTGTGGCGTTGCGTCAACGGGCCATGCGAGGTGACCTGCAGTCTTTTCATGTGGAGACTGCACGTCATCTCGAATGGCTCGTTGACCGTGTCGGCCTACTGGAACAGGTCACCCAGGCCGGATTCCTCCGTTTGATGGGGCTTGCTCAGACCCCCTCCTCAACTGAACCCCCTATGCGCCAGTCGTCCTCCGTGCCATCTTCCCACCCATCAGTCACCTGGGTGCCCTGTGGAGCTGCCTCTGACGGTGCGGCCAGGCTGGTGCAGGAGGCATCCCTGCCACAATCGGGAGTCGGACGTCCAGCAGGGGTGGCCACATCAACTACTGCACCCCAGCCAGCGGAGGATGTGCAGGCAGCAGGAGGCAGTGCACGGGCAAAGGCGCAGCAACAACAGCAACGTGGTGGGAGCCATGATGGCTCTGGGCCTTCAACATCGAAGGGGCAGGCATCGGCCGGAGCGCAGGAGGACCCAGGACGGAAAGTGTCTTCCGTGTGGCAGCGGTTGGGCCACGCCATAGATGCGGAGCGGTAGCGGGCAGAAGAGGCACGGCTCACGATGGTCAGGGCAGATAACTCCATGCGGAGGGCCCTGAGGCGGGCCGAGTGCCTCGAGGCAATCCGCAGGGAGTTTGGGGTGAACATGTGGACGGCCCTCCGGACCCTCGGTGCCATGGAGGAGGACCGCCTCTGGGACATTGAGCAGGAGTTCGATGATGCCCTGGCCCGGAACATCCCGAAGTGAGCCGTCGGACTAGCCTGCTGCCCTTGTAAATAGTTCTGTAGTTAGTGTTAGGTTTCCTTTGGTTTTGCATTTTTTTTGGACCTTTTGGACAATGGGCCACAACTTTTTTTAGGTAGTGTTATTAATTAGGTTTCATTTCTTCGGTTGGGATCATGGACCCTGGATTGTTTATCTGTATGTAGTTGACTTTTGGATTTTCAATTTTTTTTTTGATTTCCCCATGGAGCAATGGTTTTCGATTTTAATTTTCCATTGGATTTACTTTTGTGGACTGTGACTTTGGACACCTTTCCTTTGCATTATGATTTGTGGTTTTGCATTCTTTCACAGACCTGCTGTTTTTTTTTTTTAAATTTCCATTATTGTTTGTTTATTTTTGATTCAATTTATGTTGCTTTTAATACATATTTTTTCTTCAAAGTTCAATGTGTAGTATCATCTCATTGGTTTCATGCATATCATGATATTAGTTTTGACATTCACTGACACCCATTGGGTGTATGTGAGGGACATGTGTTAATTTCCAAACTTGCAATTGGGGTTCTATCATGTTTTTGCCATTTCTAAGTGGGTGGATGCAATACTCAGGTGTGTGTTTGACATTTGGAGGCTGACCATAAGGGCCATGGATCTACATTGTGGTGACATGTTAGCTGGGGGACATGAGTGGGGGCCTGGTGGAGGCTGCCCCTGCACTGCTGGGGGGTGGGGGTGATGGGAGACATGAGTGGGGGCCTGGTGGAGGCTGCTCCTGCACTGCTAGGGGGTGCGGGTGGTGGTGGACATGAGTGAGGGCCTGGTGGAGGGTGCCCCTGGATGCTGGGGTGGTGGGGGTGGTGGTAGACATGAGTGGGGGCCTGGTGGAGGGTGCCCCTGGATGCTGGGGGGTGGGGGTGGTGGGAGACATGAGTTGGGCATGAGCGGGGGCCTGGTGGAGGGTGCCCCTGGATGCTGGGGGGTGGGGGTGCAGGGGGACATGAGTGGGGGCCTGGTGGAGGCTGCCCCTGCACTGCTGGGGGGTGGGGGTGATGGGAGACATGAGTGGGGGCCTGGTGGAGGCTGCCCCTGCACTGCTGGGGGGTGGGGGTGATGGGAGACATGAGTGGGGGCCTGGTGGAGGCTGCTCTGCACTGCTGGGGGTGGGGGTGATGGTAGACATGAGTGGAGGCCTGGTGGAGGGTGCCCCTGGATGCTGGGGGGTGGGGGTGGTGGTAGACATGAGTGGGGGCCTGGTGGAGGGTGCCCCTGGATGCTGGGGGGTGGGGGTGGTGGGAGACATGAGTTGGACATGAGTGGGGGCCTGGTGGAGGGTGCCCCTGGATGCTGGGGGGTGGGGGTGGTGGGCGACATGAGTTGGACATTAGTGGGGGCCTGGTGGAGGGTGCCCCTGGATGCTGGGGGCTGGGGGTGGTGGGAGACATGAGTTGGACATGAGTGGGGGCCTGGTGGAGGGTGCCCCTGGATGCTGGGGGGTGGGAGTGGTGGTAGACATGAGGGGGGGCCTGGTGGAGGGTGCCCCTGGATGCTGGGGGTGGGGGTGGTGGGAGACATGAGTTGGACATGAGTGGGGGACTGGTGGAGGGTGCCCCTGGATGCTGGGGGTGGGGGTGGTGGGAGACATGAGTTGGATATGAGTGGGGGCCTGGTGGAGGCTGCCCCTGCACTGCTGGGGGGGTGGGGGTGGTGGGAGACATGTGTGGGAGCCTGGTGGAGGCTGCCCCTGCACTGCTGGGGGGTGGGGTGCAGGGAGACATGAGTTGGACATGAGTGGGGGCCTGGTGGAGGGTGCCCCTGGATGCTGGAGGGTGGGGGTGGTGGGAGACATGAGTTGGACATGATTGGGGGCCTGGTGGAGGGTGCCCCTGGATGCTGGTGGGTGGGGGTGCAGGGGGACATGAGTGGGGGCCTGGTGGAGGCTGCCCCTGCACTGCTGGAGGGTGGGGGCGATGGGAGACATGAGTGGGGGCCTGGTGGAGGCTGCCCCTGCACTGCAGGGGTATTGGGGTGATGGGAGACATGAGTGGGGGCCTGGTGGAGGCTGCCCCTGCACTGCTGGGGGGTGGGGGTGGTGGTAGACATGAGTGGGCCTGGTGGAGGGTGCCCCTGGATGCTGGGGGGTGGGGGTGGTGGGAGACATGAGTTGGACATGAGTGGGGGCCTGGTGGAGGGTGCCCCTGGATGCTGGGGGGTGGGGGTGGTGGGAGACATGAGTTGGACATGAGTGAGGGCCTGGTGGAGGGTGCCCCTGGATGCTGGGGGGTGGGGGTGGTGGGAGACATGAGTTGGACATGTGTGGGGGCCTGGTGGAGGGTGCCCCTGGATGCTGGGGGGTGGGGGTGGTGGTAGACATGAGTGGGGGCCTGGTGGAGGGTGCCCCTGGATGCTGGGGGGTGGGGGTGTTGGGAGACATGAGTTGGACATGAGTAGGGGCCTGGTGGAGGGTGCCCCTGGATGCTGGGGGGTAGGGGTGGTGGGAGACATGAGTTGGACATGAGTGGGGGCCTGGTGGAGGGTCCCCCTGGATGCTGGGGGGTGGGGGTGCAGGGGGACATGAGTGGGGGCCTGGTGGAGGCTGCCCCTGCACTGCTGGGGGGTGGGGGTGATGGGAGACATGAGTGGGGGCCTGGTGGAGGCTGCCCCTGCACTGCTGGGGGGTGGGGGTGATGGGAGACATTAGTGGGGGCCTGGTGGAGGCTGCCCCTGCACTGCTGGGGGGTGGGTGTGATGGTGGACATGAGTGGGGGCCTGGTGGAGTGTGCCCCTGGATGCTGGGGGGTGGGGGTGGTGGTAGACATGAGTGGGGGCCTGGTGGAGGGTGCCCCTGGATGCTGGGGGGTGGTGGTAGACATGAGTGGGGGCCTGGTGGAGGGTGCCCCTGGATGCTGGGGGGTGGGGCTGGTGGGAGACATGAGTTGGACATGAGTGGGGGCCTGGTGGAGGGTGCCCCTGGATGCTGGGGGGTGGGGGTGCAGGGGGACATGAGTGGGGGCCTGGTGGAGGCTGCCCCTGCACTGCTGAGGGGTGGGGGGTGGGAGACATGTGTGGGGGCCTGGTGGAGCCTGTCCCTGCACTGCTGGGGGTGGGGGTGGTGGGAGACATGAGTTGGACATGAGTGGGGGCCTGGTGGAGGGTGCCCCTGGATGCTGGGGGGTGGGGGTGCAGGGGGACATGAGTGGGGGCCTGGTGGAGGCTGCCCCTGCACTGCTGGGGGGTGGGGGTGGTGGGAGACATGAGTGCGGGCCTAGTGGAGGCTGCCCCTGGATGCTGTGGGGTGGGGGTGCAGGGGGATATGAGTTGGACATGAGTGGGGGCCTGGCGGAGGGTGCCCCTGGATGCTGGGGGGTGGTGTGGTGGGAGACATGAGTGGGGGCCTGGTGGAGGGTGCCCCTGGATGCTGGGGGGTGGGGGTGATGGTAGACATGAGTGGGGGCCTGGTGGAGGGTGCCCCTGGATGCTGGGGGGTGGGGGTGGTGGTAGACATGAGTGGGGGCCTGGTGGAGGCTGCCCCTGCACTGCTGGGGGGTGGGGGTGATGGTAGACATGAGTGGGGGCCTGGTGGAGGGTGCCCCTGGATGCTGGGGGGTGGGGGTGGTGGTAGACATGAGTGGGGGCCTGGTGGAGGGTGCCCCTGGATGCTGGGGGGTGGGGGTGCAGGGGGACATGAGTGGGGGCCTGGTGGAGGCTGCCCCTGCACTGCTGGGGGGTGGGGGTGGTGGGAGACATGAGTGGGGGCCTGGTGGAGGCTGCCCCTGGATGCTGGGGGGTGGGGGTGGCGGGAGACATGAGTGCGGCCCTAGTGGAGGCTGCCCCTGGATGCTGTGGGGTGGGGGTGCAGGGGGACATGAGTTGGACATGAGTGGGGGCCTGGTGGAGGGTGCCCCTGGATGCTGGGGGGTGGGGTGGTGGGAGACATGAGTGGGGGCCTGGTGGAGGGTGCCCCTGGATGCTGGGGGGCGGGGGTGATGGTAGACATGAGTGGGGGCCCGGTGGAGGGTGCCCCTGGATGCTGGGGGGTGGGGGTGGTGGTAGACATGAGTGGGGGCCTGGTGGAGGCTGCCCCTGCACTGCTGGGGGGTGGGGGTGATGGTAGACATGAGTGGGGGCCTGGTGGAGGGTGCCCCTGGATGCTGGGGGGTGGGGGTGGTGGTGGAGATGAGTGGGGGCCTGGTGGAGGGTGCCCCTGGATGCTGGGGGGTGGGGGTGGTGGTAGACATGAGTGGGGGCCTGGTGGAGGCTGCCCCTGCACTGCTGGGGGGTGGGGGTGATGGGAGACATGAGTGGGGGCCTGGTGGAGGCTGCCCCTGCACTGCTGGGGGGTGGGGGTGATGGGAGACATGAGTGGGGGCCACGTGGAGGCTGCCCCTGCACTGCTGGGGGGTGGGGGTGGTGGGAGACATGAGTGGGGGCCTGGTGAAGGCTGCCCCTGGATGCTGTGGGGTAGGGGTGCAGGGGGACATGTGTGGGGGCCTTTTGGAGGGTGCCCCTGGATGCTGGTGGCTGGGGGTGCAGCGGGACATGCATTGGTGGGCAGTAGTGCAAGGTGACATGTGGGTTGGCTGGGGGGCATGGCCATGGTGGATGGGGTGCCTGCGGGACATGTGCAGGGTAGGCCCCTGTGGTGTGGGCCACCTGCAGGGGCCGTGGAGGGTGTAGAGGGAACACCTGGGAGGACCCACACGTGCAAGTCACGTGTGGTGCTCCCCGCGCACCCTTCGAATACACGTACCCTGATGGAATCGCGTGTGATACTTCCCGCGCACCCCTGGAATACACGTACCCTGCTGCTTTTGCGTGTGATACTTCCCGCGCACCTCTGGAATACACGTACCCTGATGGAATTGCGTGTGATACTTCCCGCGCACCCCTGAAATACACGTACCCTGATGGAATCGCGTGTGTTACTTCCCACGCACCCCCTGATGTACACGTACCCAGGACAATCGCGTGTGAAACTTCCCGCGAACCACTGAAATACACGTTCCCCGTTTGGCGTTTGCTGTTTGGCAGCCCTGTGAACTGGTCCAGGGTTAGCGCAGCCCTTTGCAATGATTTGGGGATTATGAAGGCTTTTCCTTGCCCGAGGGCGTTCTTGGGGGCGTAACTGGCGCTGCTGTAGGGTCGCTGCGCCACTCTGCGCCACGGCTGGTTTCGGAGGCTAAAATCCATGAATATGCTGTGCGATGAAAAGGATTTTTTCGCACGCAGCTGGCGCAGTGTATTGCACAGGGACACTGTGCGCCAACCGCGTGTGCCACTTTTGTGCGGTTTTCTATGAATTACCCTTTAAATGTGGTAGCGATGGCTGAGCAGCCAGACTTATCTCAAGAGCAAGTGAGCAGTATCAATAGTTACACAAAGAACAGCAATTACTATGATTCAAACAAACACTGACTCAATGTTTCTGAGTAAAAGAATATACATTTATTTACACATCAGTTCTATAACATTTCACTAAAGTAAAGCAGTTTAAAAATCACACTCTTAATACACCACACCACAATAGGTTCCAGAAAAATTAAGCTCACAAAATGAAGTGGGAGAAAAATGGCACTCCAGAATTTTAAAAGGGAGGGAAAGACAAAGTTAGGCAGAAATTGAACAGCACCAAAAGGTAAGTAAGCAGGGCAATCTAGAAAGAGGATCTACAGTGATAGAATCAAATCAAAAAGTCTTAGGGCCAAAGTCAATAGGACAAAAGTCTTTTGCTCAAGATCACACAGTTCAGGGTAGTTCACGTTAATATTTCAAAAAAGGTAGCAGGCCATCCTCTCCAGGAATAACATGGCATGATAACCTGTTTTGAGATGAGAGTTTGCAGCACACGCTTTTTGCTCACTGTACATTCCACAGATGGGAAATATCCATTTGCATATCAGTCTTTGTCCCGCCACATGGGCCGTCCAGCACTGAAATACTATGGCAATTCCGCTCTGAAGAAGAGTACCAACAGTAACCCCATACACGTGTTTCAGCCTTGTGGGGCCTCATCAGTGAGGTGAAGCTGTGCCTCTCTGAGCACAGTGAGCAGGGAGTCCACGTCTGGATGCCCCCAGGTAACTCAGAGTGACCAACCCCAAGTTCCTTGCAAATATTTCAAAAAAGGTAGCAGGCGCGGTTAAGTCTTTTCCAAGAGTTCCGATGAAGTTGGTCAGCAGAAAAGTTAGGTTAAAGAGTAGAGACGGACGAGCCCTCGGATTGGAGAAAGATTTCACACACTTTCACTGCTGCTGAACGAAACGAACAACTGGATTTGAACAGTACCTTTCAATGGAGCAGAAGCTGCAGCTGAGGCGGACGTTCATGGTAGTTCCAACAGGCTCACAGTTCCTGAAGCGACTGTCAGACTGACACGAAGTAGGAAGACTGGAGGGTCCTGCACTACCCAGGGAAGAAACCAGCAGCAGAGCAAAGCAATGAATAAAAGGTGCACTCCTTAAAACCCAAGCAGGGTCCGACCTTCCTGGCTATCTGGCCCTCTGTAGCTCTGTACAGAGAATTCAACCAGAGGAGGGAGTCCTGGCTTGCAGTTTGGGCAAACCCGTTGGTCCCACCAGCTCAGGAGAAGAAAATTCCTGGAGGATCTTCTCTGTCGTTGGAGTTCGAAGATTCGGACCTGCAGCAGGGCTCCACTGGGCGGTTCAGTCGTGGTAGGGGTCCTCTTCCGTCAGCTCTTCATTGGTTCTTTCGTTCCAGTGGCGACTCTGCCTTTCCAGATCCAGAGACCTGCTTTTTATGCAGTTTTCCCCCATTCACACAGCCTGGCTGTCAATCACACAGCAGGGTGGCTGTCTCGCCAGGACAGTCACCACAGCCAATCGTTTCAGAGTGCGACATGGGTCTCCAAGGGGACCCTGTGCAGGGAGTCCTAAACCCCTCCCTCACATCCTGTTCCCCCCCAACATAGAGGCACCTGAGGAGGGCTTCTGAGTAGAAGCACGCGAAAAGACAGTGAACAAAGGAACCAAACCTGGTTTGGCACACAGAGTAAAACACAAGAAAGACTTTTACAAAACGAAATGGTGAATAAACCCAGCCGGAACCGTAATAATACATATACAGTCTAGCGAGTTTAAGTTCGAGGCTACCAAGATAGCCGAAAACAATACCAAGGTTATTTAAGATAACCCCGGTGGGAAAAATAGGGTAGTCACCACTGCCACCAGCCAAGTCTTGATGTAAAGGGAGCGAAACAATGCTCCAAGAGAAACAGACAAAAAGCGATAAGTATTAACCCTTTCCAGTACTCCATGTAAGATGGTTTGTGCTGGGTCTGTGGTTTTACAGAGGCTAATACAGTTAATGGCAACTTTATATGTTCTGGGAGACAGCAGTCAGTCCTAGAAAAATTGAGTCTGAGTTGGGAAGTCAAAAAGACAACCCTGTGTCACTGGACTGAAGTTGCTGTGTAACACATAATTTACTTTCGTATTTATATAGCGCTACGAACCCTCAGGTATCTGTGTGTGGTGCTCATTTATCAACCTCGGAAGGATGAAAGGCTGAGTTCGGCCCTGCTGGGATTCGAACCTGCATTAGCATGGATGTCAAAGCGAGCGCTCTACTCGCTGTGCCACTTGACCGGCTAGTAAAAAGAAGATGCCTGTGGAGTAGGTGAGGCTCCACAGTCTATGAACACAAAAATGTTAAACACAGACAGCAAAACACATGTAACAGTGGGAACAAAAGGCTCACACTCTCACCAGGTGAAAAAATAAATCCTAGAAATCCAGCAAAGCTGCTGAGGGACTCAGTAGGTAAGGGAAATTAGCCATTCTGGAGAATTCTCCATAACATGCACTCACCAAAGATTTTTTAAACTAAGTTATCATAACATTATAGTACATTTGATAAGTAATTCAGTACAAATAGTCCCTGTTCAAAACATACATTTATATTGTCTTTTCCTGCTCACAGCTGACACCAACCCATTGTCTTTCTCAAGGCTGATTATTGAACTGTTGTTATTGTACAGTATACAATTCACCAATATATGGCACAAAACAATTTCCATACATAAGATATATAAATATATACAAGCGTCAAGGTTGAGAGGCAGACAAAAAAGCAAACACAAATATAGGAAAAGTGTAAATTAAAAATTTAAATACAAAACATCAGAAATTATTTATCTTTTTAAAATTAGAACAATACTTTCATCATGACCCTATCTAATGGCATCAACAATAATTATCAATTCTGCATTGGCTACGATTTAGATTAGGTAAATTTCATATTTCTAGAAACGCGCTGGACAAATTATAAAGATATACTCTTTATGCACCCATGCATTGTGCAAAGTTAGCCCTTATGATCAGTGTTGTTAGTAAAACCTAAATGTCTTGCAGTGTCTCTGGTTCTCAGTGGTGAATATGAGTAAATATATTGATATTATCCCAAATGGATAACTTCCATATTGTATGTGGTGAGATAAACGTTAAGTAGACTCCCCAACTTTTGTAGTTTAAGAGATTCTGTAAGTTCAAATAAATCAATAAATTGGTATCAATCCTCTAAAAATCTCTCAACTCTGTAGATTTTTGGATTAGTAAAGTACCCATTTGTTCACGTGACCGATGTTGAATTGGTTGACAATAACTGTTACTGGATATATATGAGTGAACTACTTTTCATAGTATCTTCTTAATTGGCTGTAAGAATAGTGTCAAATATTTCAATTGGAGAGTTCTGTTTAGATATTATGATACTATTCAGGATATAAATCCCTTTACTTACCTCTAACTGATTTTGTGTGCATTGGATAATGCTAATTCAGCATGAGCGTGTGTGCTCCATGTGGGCGCCGTCGTGAATCGCTATTAAAAGTGATGAGCGTGTGACAACATGCGCACATTGTGTGTGATGTCACGCCCTTGTTTCAAAACAATAACAATAGTAAGCACCATTCAATATATATATGTACATGACAAGGTTGCCTTTTTAAAGAGTAGCCAGACGGCATTACCCAGATCGGGTTTCTTTTACTATTAAGTTAATTTTTCCATAAACAGTGTACAATGGCAAAACACTTCATAATATGTTGTGTTTATTAGCTATTTATATTATTCCCAGAGGTTGTATACTGATTCATCCTAATAAATGCACAATGAGGTAATAGAGACCCCTAGTTTTACCTGTAAATTGCAGGTTTATAGTCCCATGTATTAGTTGTCAACTTGCCACATGCTAACTGACACGTTACACAGTCACAACTATCTATTGTTGTAAATATTACACCTTATCAATTTTTCTTAATATAAAATATTTATCCATTGGTTTCAATGAGAAGCATTTTGGTACTTCATCTCTGTACAGTTATCATGTTATATTACAAATACTTAACAGTAGTTTACACTTGTAAATCATCACAAAATGGTTCTAATGTTGAAATGAATTAAATATATCACACCTGATGTAGGCAGAAACAATGTTCCCTCCTATGGTAAAATGTTGAAGCATACATTAGACGCATCATTAAGGTGGTAGCCTATCATAAGCTGCAGGAAATTATCCTCTAAGAAAATATGTTGTGGGCATGTTAAATTGCCCTTCATAATGAATGTTACATCTGTGCATGCCCCTGGATTCAACACCTTTTACAAGAACACATTCAATTCATGTTCAAAATTGAGGCCTTCCGTTGTACTCCATAGCCTGCATATGCATCTTGATTCTATTCATCTCATAAAAAGCCTTAAATCACCCCCGTTTATATTTCACTTTCATTAGACCAAAACATTTCAAATCACTTTTGTTTTGCATCTGGTGGCATTCCTGCCAGTAAATGAGACATTGGTAACCTGGGATCTGTTAGAGATTTTTGTTTGGGGAGAACACACCTAATTGTGTGGTATTTGGTTATTGTGGTAAAATGGTGGTATATCGTTATTGGGGTAATCCCCTATATAGAGTGATGTTGTTCCCCTGTATTCCATCCCTGGTTCTCCCTAAAAGAAAGCCACCAGACCTATTACACTTGGATTTTGACAGTGTCACTTGTTGTTTCCTGCAACTTATTTTCGAGGCTGGGCTACTGCCTATCTACAGAGTCCATAATATATCATTTATATGAAACTTTTACTGTTACGCTCTTGCCTTTGCGAGCAGATTAAATACAATGACTCAAATGCCATGAAATGTTTCAGACACAAACTTATTTTATAATGTGTATTTATCTTGACAGATAACTTACCACTTGTACACAGCAATCCCTACATGAAATATATGTGTTGCTGCAAATGTGTAAAACAGGAAGAAAGAGAGAAAAGAAGAGAAAATAAAAAGATTTCAAAATAAACACCACTCAATAATAAAATTAACTGTTGTTAGCTCACTCCGACCTTGGATTATGGGACTTGGCAGTAGCCACGCTTAATAAAAAACACTTATAACTTTTAGAAATACATTTGTGTATGACATTGTACAATTACAAAAACTTCTGGCTAACTAAAAAAAAAAACTCCCTACATTCCCTCACTTATGGACTGGCAGCTATCTCTGGAACACCCCTCTGGCTTAGTTTGGCAGCAAATGTAGTGTTGCGATATCCGCACACTCCAGCCCCACAGGGATGAAACAAAATCTATGCTAGGATAACTGCTCCCCCATCTATAGTAGTCTTCTGCTATCTCCCAGTATGTCCTGCTGCTCTGCTCTGCCAGTCTCCTGCTCCTGCTCTTCGTCTGACTGCACCCCTTCTCTCTCTTGAATTCAAATGCTGTGCCTCTCAATCACCAGGACCTGCCTCGCTTAACAACGTGCACCCTTCACCTGAGCAGGCCTCAGTATTTTTCCCCTTGAAGGATAGTTTTACAAAGACATTTGCAAAAATGATTTCCTGCACATAAAATGGTGCTTTTTCAACAGTGCATTCTTTCTTTCCTCACAGTTAGTGTAATGAAATCACAGGCTTGCACTTTGTGTTTTTTCACTTTGTGTGCAATTTGTGAAATCTGTGCTTGAATTTTTTCTCTCCATTGGAAAGAAGCACCTCACTTTTAACATCTCATCTGATCCTTCTTTGCACTGATTTGTTAATGACAGGTTACACATTATGGGTAGGAGTTGTTAATTGATTAGTTCAGGTTAGTATGTACACAGTGCAAACTCGACAGATGATCTGTTTACCCTGAGGTAGACCATTTTAAAATGTGCTAGTGCCAGAATGTGTGTCTTTCCATTTGTAATGTGCACTAGCTATTTAATGTCTGTATTTTCCACATGAACCCCCTGCCACTGAGGTTCAAGAACACTTTGCTCATACACATGAAATCCCCCAGTTTTTTATAGACACATTGTTCACAATCCCTGTGTGCATACTTGCACATGCTGCATGTACCACATTTGTGGAAGCCTGCAATAGTTTTCAACCAGTCACTACCAATGATTGTGTTTGACTAGTGTCCAGAAATAAGGGGCAAACTTTGTTTCTGATTGTTGGTGCTCGAGTGAATACAAACTTGGGCTTTCTTTCTATACATTTTATCAAATCAGTGTCCATACATAAGAGGGCCAATGTTTCTGCACTATCTTTTATAGGATGTGTACATCCTTGGAATATTGAGTAATTATTTCAATATTAATTCTCCTTTCTGAACCTCCTTTGGAGACTGGTTGTATCATTCCAGTTCTATACAAACTTTTGATCATCTTAGCATGAAACCTCTTGACATTAGTAGATGAATACCCCCTTGCCTGAAATCTCTTCGGTAATAGTTCACACTCCTTCAAAAAAAAAAGCATCTTTACTACAGTTTCGCCGGGCTCGATAAAAATCCCCTGCGGGTATATTATTAACAGTAGATCTTCTGTGGAAACTCCTTACATGAAGTGTTGTTGTTTCTTTTTTACCATTAGCAATGTAAATGTGTAAATCAATAAAATCTATACATTTATCATCACAGTGTCCTATTAAAGCAATACCAAAATCATTCCTTTTCAAGTATTATGTATATTCTGCAAATAGCTGTGCTAAGCCATGCCACACTATGATGATATCATCGATGTATCTTCTCCAGATAACGATGTGTTTATCAAAGTCACTACTCTTGAGAGTGTGCCTTGTTTCAAAGTGTGCCATGCAACAATTGGCCAATGTAGGGGCATATTTAGCCCCCATTACAACTCCCTCAGTCTGTAAATAGTATATGTCATCAAATAAAAAGACAATATAATTGTGTGTGTATTTCGAGAATGCCTTCAACATTGCTATATGTGAGAAATATGATGCTGACAAAATCCCTGTAGGTGTAGTCTATGGACTTAACGGCTAGCTCATCGTCAACTGAGGTATAGAGTGCTGCCATATCTAACGTTGCTAATAAATATCCCCCAGTGTAGGCCTTGCCAGAACTGTACAGTCAGTGTGCTATCTCGGATATAAATGATAGTTTCAATGCATGTTCTTTAATGGCATTGTCAATGTATTTTGACAAACCCTCTGTGCCCAACCTATACCACTCATAAGGAGGCATACTTCCGGTAGTGTGTCAAATTTGTTGTGTATCTTAGGTAAGAAGTATATGGTTGGCATAGTTGGTCTGCAATGTTGAGAACCAGTTTATCATCATGTCAGGAGGCCTAGCCCAAAGACAATAACAATGTAATTGGTGAACAAGCACTATTTGTACAGAATGACTTGTCTAATGTACTATTGTGTTATTATAACTTAGTTTAGAAAATTATTTGGTGAGCGCAGTTCACTAGTGTATTCTTTATATCTGTAAATACTATTCTAGCTCAAGTGTAGGACCTTGACATACTAGAACAGCAGCACTCCACTGTATATAACCAGTGTCCTAAGTTTACTGTCAAGCGGTTTTACCTGTATTGTGCTACATTTATAAAACTGCACTCTCCCTTACTCATTGCTGATACCTCCAGGTGCATTTTGCATTACTCAGTACAGATTGCCCAATGGCTACATTTCCAAACATACTCAGTCTACCGCAAAATTACTACGTATGCAAGACCCACTCAGTACAGAGGTCCCTACCAAACTTCACATATTCAAATGTATTCTGCCTCACTGGATGCCCTCTGCATGAATTTAGGAAACTTCACATGCAAACTGCTAGTTCCAAAATAAACACTGCATGTGGTAGGGAAGACCACTGACAACATTAAGGGCCTGATTCTTAGAAGCATTTTATAATGGTGCAATCTCATTGATAAAACGCTCTCTGAACAGGGCCTTATATGTCAGAAATCTTACAAATACTATGTTCAAAGTCTATTAATTGTTTACCAATGTTTTCTTAAATCTTCCTTAAGTATCTGCAAATTCCCTCCATGTGCCCCTTATTAGGAGTGTGCGTGTGTACGCTCTCTCTACTTCCCTCTCTCTCCAGCTGTCACTTCTTTCTCCTCTCTCCCATCCCCAGCCCTCGTTCAGCTAACTTACCTCATTAATGCTGTGAACAAATCTCTCTGATTTTTCTTTAAACTGTATGGATGTTTGGATATCTGTGCTGTTAGTCCTACTGCTCTTTGTTTGAGTCTGGGGTGATCCAAGCATAGTGTTTAAGCAGGGGTGCTGCTGGTGAAGTTATTTTCTCTTTAAATTCACTGAACAAATGCATTTATGTTACAAAGGGGATTTATGTCTGTATGTTTGCAATTTATTGAATATCAATCCTTACCAATGGGTAGAGAGTTTATTTTTGTACAGGTTTTTTCATAGACATTGGTTGTCATGATCTATACATGATGTAACATGAACCTTGTTTTCACTTGCATACAATCTATCTTTTCAGACACTGTTATAGGCAGTTGTTTACTAACATCGACCTGCTTTTAGGGCATTTGTTTTCAAACGACTTTTTATTGTGAGTCATTGATGTTTTCTAGATTTATTTCTAATTATTCTTTTAAAAATGTAGGCATTACAAGGAGATATCTTTTGTAAGTCAATCTTTTTTGATTCACCATTCATGATTTATGATATCCTAACAGGGGCTGTCCCTTGCTATATGCAGTTGAAGTTCCTTTACATTAATTTAAGATGCCTGAAGTGTTAGCAGCAGTAGCAAGGCTGATTGTGGCAAATGGGACTAGTGCATGTCGGAGAAGTCAAAGAAATTATGATCAAGAAATGGGGATCCAGCTAATAAATCTAGTTGTAGTATAATCTGGACCATAGAGGCACTAGTTAAAGGGTGCTGGTTAGAGACGAGTGAAATGCGTTTTTGTTGTTCTCCCTAAGCTACATACGCGTTCATCTATTCATGCTTCTAGTATGAACGGTTTTGAACTTGTCTTATAGAACAAACGGATTTGGTTAGATTTAGATAATGATGTTTCCTGATTTTTCTCAGAATCATTACTGGTACATTCTACCACATCCTTATATTCTTGTGATTGTTTTGCATTGTACAATTCAAAGGCTGCTGTCACATAATGTGAAAAACAGTTTATGGAACTATTAAATATGCATGACATCTATAGCTCTATTTTCACAATAAGTATTTTAAAATAATATCTACTTTGAAAACACCTGCCAGGATCCAAGACTTTAATTGAATTGAACACATATTTTGAGTGAAGTAGCATCTTACTGATGCTCTACAACAAGAAAAAAGAGAAAATCACATTTTCTTTGCTTAATATTCACAATATACCTGTTCATCAAGTTTTAGTAGCAAAGTAGAATCCTCCTTTAAATTAGAGAAATATGATGTCAAGACTACGTATAAGTGGCACTATTCCACCTTTTCTCTAAACCTCTAAACTTGGGAAAACATATTTGAACTAGAGCCACGTTTTATTGGTATTTCTGAATTATTGAACTTATCATTAATGCCAAGTATCCATCTCTGGATTGTAGTGAAACGACTTAGAAATGGTTTCTAACACAAAACGAATCCCCAAAACCACGACCACAACTTTGTCTCAATACTTTGTGTGAGAAAACTAATTCAATCTAAGAGAGATTAATGCAGTGAATGTTAACAATAGTCAATATTAATGCTGGCACCACATGACCATGGCCTTATTCAAAATCTTCATGACAAAGGCATAATTTCACCAAAATCATCCTGTTAGAGACATTGAAGAAAATCCACTTGAACTACTCTCAACTACTGTGATTCCGAAATATGTTCCTGCTCCAAAAGAATATTGTTTACACTCTGGATCTTGGCCTGTGCATTTCTTTCTATGATATTAATTTGGTTACACAAAAGGGTACATGTTCCCTCAATTTGTAAAAAAGTGGTTTCAACATGAACATTCAAAGGATCACCAGCTCTGTGGTCAGCCAGCTCATTTAAAAGGCTTTCCATGCAGGTGTGAGTTCAACTATTCTCTTTTAAACGTTTGGACTAATAAAGGCATTGCTTGGTGTGGCAACGTACGTCTGTGAGCAAATTCAAATACAGCTTTACTGTGTTACTAACCCTTGAATTGTATTGAAATGTTCACAAGATCTAGATAACTGTTGGATAATTGTTGACGTTTCGTATAGAAAATCACACATTTCTGAAGCTTTAATTAAACCAAACACACACTAGCATATTCTTTTTGTCTAAGAAAATGTTCCTCTGCACAGGAGAAAGCAAATTCAAGCACTGCACTTGACGTGGTCAAGAATAAATTGTACATATTCTTGATTAGTCTTAAAGCACCTTCTCAAAAGCTAGCTTCTTAGATATAGCTGGCACTAGTCATGCTGAGGTTCTGGCAGGAAGGGTCAAGACTTTATCCATTTTGACCATGCAGTCCAGGTTGGCCTTAGTCATTATGGGAAAATATAGCCTGATATTTCAGTGAGCTACACTTAGGGGTTTGTCCATAAAATAAAGTGTAGTAAAAATGGATGGATTGCTCCATTTCAAGTTGGGAGTTCCCTTTATGAAACCAAATGTTGGGCCACTAACTTTGAACATTGTTGAAGTCATATGCCTACTTGACAAGGAAGCAGCTGCTTGCACATGTCGTTGCCTTGACTGCTGATTGCTTTGATTTGGGCATTTTATTGAACTGCAAAGAATGGAGAGCAGCCAAAACGTAATTGCCTTTAGGTGCAGAGCATCAAACATGAATCAGCAGGCATTCTTAAAACAGATGAATTAAATGAAGAGTGATCAATAAATATGAACATTTACAAGGCCTTCCTGAAGGTAGCGAAAGTGTAAAGTCGATAGAACACTAACGCAAATTCGTTCCAAGCATGGGGCAAGGCTACCACCTAAAACATTGACAATACAATAAATGTGCCACAGTGTATAGTACATGTGGTGGTGGCAGGTAGCTGTGAATTTTAGATATAAGATACAAAGGGACCAAACATTGTAAGCACTGTATCCATTGCTTTATGGGAAGCCAGTACAGCTGTTCATACAGCTGAGAGATGGAATCAAATTTGCGATTTTCAAGAGTTAGATGCACCACAGACTCTTGCACCACTTGAAGGCAAATAAGATGGTAACCAGGGTCATAGGTTAGAATTGACTTCTCATATACATGCTTAGTCTTAATCAATTACACTACCACCACCTGAAGGAGATTCCTAGGTATAAATGGGGAGGCCTGCTTGATTTAAAACCTTTAAAGGAAGGAACTCATAGCAACTGTCGAAACCTGCGAGCTCATCCTAAAATCCACATCCCATTTTATCCCAATAATGATCAGCTTCTCTGAATAAGTAGTCGAAATCCCCAAGAGAAATGGTGGGTCAGGGAAGTGGTCTGGAAAACACAATAGAGGGCAGAAGCAAAGCAATAACACTTCAGTCTTAGAAGAATTGAGTTTCAATTTACCAGCTCGCATCCACTCGCTCACACAGTGAACACCAAATGAGAGGTCTGAAAAATCATGTGTGGGCCATTCACATGCAAAGCCTTTGTGTATAATCTTTATAAGACTGATAGTGTAGGTTTAGTTCATTAAGAAGCCATATCAGGGAGTAGTGTGAAGGGACTTTTAATAATAGGGAACCTTAGGGTACTTTGCAGTACATCTTTACAAGGGTAGAGCAAAAGTGGCCCAGTTGAACTTGTTAATCACGGTCTGGTTGAAAAGACCGAGACTAGTCCAGAAATGTTCCCTTCAAATGGGCAATTTCCAATAACCCATCCAAAAGCATTTATTAATTCACGGTATCAAAAGGTCGCTGACAGGTTAAGCATAATAAGGAAAGAGAGATGTCCCTCTTGTGCAAACAAGGGAATTTATCCTCAGACAGAAAAGAGTATAGTTTCAGTCCTATGCTTGGGATGAAATCAAGACTGTTATGTATAAGGGATGCTTGTGAACTTTAGAAAGGACTGAAATCGCTTAGTAACAATCATTTTCAGGAGTTTGGTGACCACCCAGGGTAATTCATCAGAGGGTTCATGACTCCTGTAATCAAAGGGATCCAACGACTTCTTTTTAAGAAGCAGAGTCAAAATGGCTTTTTCAAAAAGAAGTGGAACCATTCCTGAAGATAGGTTAAGAATAATTAACTTTGAGATACAGGGAGCATACATAGCAATATCATTCTCTACCTGGATGGTGGCAATAATATATGCTGGGCTAGAAGAAGAGTCAAGAAGTGGGAGAATAGTAGCAGGACACATATCTGAAATATAAAAAGAGGTCCAGATTCAACTGGAGCTGGGGCAGCCCAAGGTATTTATATAAGAAACGTGTGTACTGGTAATATCTGCTTCTACATTTTTATCTTCATTAAGAATACCATGATTAATGATTTTCACTGGGCTCCTGACATGCCACTAGATCATCACGTACACATGTCAAGAGTGATAACAATGGCCCTCACTATAAGGTTGGCGGAACGGGTTTACCGGCACCGGTAAAGGTGCCGGTGCCGGTAAACCCGTTCCGCCCTATTACGAGTTCTCCTCTCGGGACCCGCAATGGGCGCATCCTTTCCGGGTCCCGCGAGGGGACCTGGGAGCTAACAACGGGCCCGTCATTAACGGGCCCTTTGTTAGCTCCATCCCCATTCCCATTGAGCCCTATGGGGGCTCGAATGGGAATGGGGTTGGACCGGGTCCGGGTTCCTCGGACGGGGAATTACCGGGTCCGCCAAGGTTGTGATGGCCCAGTAATTCCTCATTCGAGGAACCCGGGCCCGGATTGCGGTATGGAGGCAGCCATGGCGCTAATAGCACCATGGCTACCTCCATACTCGTAATGAGGCCCATTGTGTATGAGGGAAAACAGGTCGTTTGGGTTTGAGTCATTGGAGGAGTTCCAGCACTCTGCCTCTAAACGCCTGCCGTTTGGTTTAGGTAGAAGATCAGCAGTAAACCAAGGTGATTTGTGGCCTCTATATTTACCCAACACCAGTTTGGCAATTAAGTATAGCTATTTGGTAATAGAAGCATGAAAGCATTGTGAATGAATGGCAGCAAGAAGTATCCAGAAGTGAGAGATTCAGATTGAAAAGGGTCTCTAGAAGGACAGCAGAGGGAAGTTCGCCTTTAGCTTGATAATATTTTGGTTTATGGCAGAGTATGCCAGATAATTGCTGAAGAGGCTGATAGTTAAGGGAGATCACATGAAAAACATGACAAGGAGATAGCAGACAGACATTAGTGTCACAGGATGAAGTCGAAATTTGTATCATGCGTCAGGCAAATAAGAGAGTGTCATGCAGGCAGAAGTCCCTGAAGAAGGATATCACGTCTGAAATGCATTGGATCCTTGCAGACATTAAAGCCTGTGTTGATTGTACTCTTCATCAAAATAATTACACAATGATACGTCCCAATAACTGTGTACTTTAGAATATATATCTAAGAATAACTATGTACTCTTGGGTGGGATTTTCCACTTGGGGGCCGACCTGGCAGCTGGCAAAGGTTTTGCTAGTTTATTCTTTAGACAAAATTGACTCCAAGCAACGTCTCTTTTGATGTGATGGGGTGGTTGTCCATAAAGAAATGTCATGGGTATCATCAGTATGTTTGGCTGCAAAGGTCCTGCAATCTCGGCTGCATGGGCACAAATCTCATAGAATCAGATAAATGGAGCCAACTGGGGCCCAGGATGATAGTAAATGTCTACAACTGGTCAATAAAGAATAATGTGGTCTCAGCAGATGGCAGAAAACCAGGAAAGTAATCGCAACCCTATATTTAATCAAAATATTGAGCCCAAACCCAACAGGGGAAAATAAAGGGAGGGAAGTAAAGGTGGACCGTCTTCCATCTTTTAATAGATAGTTAGAAGGCCACCACCTCACATGTGGAAATAGTTGGGCCGTAAAATACCATCATTTTGTGGGACCAAGTTGTCCAGCAAAGCAGAAAGGCATACATGAGTGATGTTTCTCTAATGAAGAAAATATGCAAATTGGCATCACAGATGATCAATGACTTTAGTAATATGGTAAGCATTTGTGATGGCCAACCAAACATTTAAAGAGGAGTTCAGAGGAAACTCTAATTTAGAAAATGAGGCAAGTCAGAGGACAACACATAGTTAAGGCCAAAAGAGGTGAAATTACAGAGCACTCTGGCCAGAAGGGAAATTAATGGTGAGACTGGGGGTGGGGAGGGAGAAAACAGACTAGCCTGATAGTATTTAAAGTGGCTTTAGAATGAATAGTCTCCAAAATCCTATTTTCAATATGTAGTAGCAGTACTCTGGGCCAGATAACATTAAAACACAATATTTGGAATAAACACCTATAAAAAATAAATAAAAAAGAGGATTTGGACCAACAGATGAAGCTACATTGGGACTTTACTTAAGGAGGATGAGGCAAGCTGACAGGAGCTAGGGCCATGTGACCTGCTGCATGCCACACAATAACTCAAACAGGCCCTAACAGGATTTTGTAGGTGATTTGATCCTATGTGATGTTGAAGTCCCTGGGGCACTGGCCAATAACGTAATTTGGCCAGGCCAGCAAAAGACAATAGGGAAAAGTAGTTGCCTATCAGCCTTTACTTCAAAGAATCCCTGAAATAAAACAAAACCCTTATATAAATTGTAGGGCCGGACAGCCTGCTCTGTAACCCTGTCTGAATGAATAGTGGGACCCTTTCCTTGGTAGTTGGAGTCTGGGGCTGACTCGATTCTCCATGGAAGTGATGATGTTTAGTGTATCGCAGCTGTGAAACCCTGGTCCCTCTAATGGAGAAGGACGGCCATTTTGTCTTCAATGGATCGAAGAGGTACACCAGTAAAAAACGGCTTTAAGCCCTGAGACATTGCTTTTTGGCTTTTTGCCCGCAAAGGGTCCTTCAGGCACCAGGGAGGCGTTGATCACCGTACTGAAGATTTTCTTAGCATTTTCTCTGTTCTGGTAGCCTTGCATAGGCCCCATTGGAAACTATTATATTCAAGGCAATATGAATTTGCTTTCATTAGTGTTCTGTTGCCCGTTTTGCACTGTGCACATATACGTCTTGCAAAGTAAACTGCCTCTGGCAGGGTTAGGACTTGGACTTGGCCATACGTTGTTGTCATTAGTGCCTTTTGGTATCTTTGGACTGCATCACGCCCATTTTATTAGAGTGCATTAATTCACCCTCTTGACTCCCCATTCTAATCTGCAGTGTTTATTCCCGCAAATATAATGATTTGTTGTTTATATAGCGGCTTAAGACAAAGCGCTTAAACATCATATACCCTTTGCCCCACCCTGCCCATGTTATCTCACAAAGAACTAGTAACTTCACTTGAATTTTTACCCCAATGAAATTCCATTTTGCATTTTCTATGCAATACTTTTTGAGATGTTGAAACTGTCCTATGTCAATTAACCCGGATGTATATCTGGCGCAGGGAAACAGACACCACATCTAGAAAAGTCTAAACGCATATGGTCAGTTTGCACCAGTCTCTTCTTGGGAGACTTTGTTCACAAAACAGATCTGTCCTGTAGTATTCATGTGCAGCAGCTGTAAAGTATTGCAATGGATATTCCCGCTATAGATTGTATTGGTTATAATCCACCCTATATAATTGGGGTGACGAGAGGCTGTGGACATAACAAGTTGTCGAAGGGCTTGATTCATCGAATGTTTAGTGCGGTGCAAACTCACTTTACACTAGTGCAAAGTGACTTTGCACTGCCAACAAACACCCTGATTCACAGAGTAGTGCAAAGTGTATTCCTGCACTTTGCACTGGTGAAAAGTCACTTTGCACTGCATAAATACACGTTGGACCGCTCTGTGAATCAGGGTGTTTGTTGGTAGTGCAAAGTGACTTGTGCAAAATCACTTTGCACGCGCAAAATATTCAATGAATCCGGCCCGAAGTATATTCTTTCCCAAAATGTATGCTCCCCTGATTCAGGCAGATCCCAGTGACCATAAAGGGGCCTGATTGGTGCGTGTGGCACCCCCTGTCGTTATGATGATGATTACTCTATGTTGCTCGTTCAGACCACAAAATGATCAGCCATACATTTAAATTGGTTTGAGTGATGTTAAGGATATTACATCTGTATGAGCCTAACATCATTTGAAGGTAATTAGTCAAAGCAAAAAACGCGGGCCCTGTGTTATGCAGTGTTATCAAAAGGCATGCAGTCGGTGGCATAGACAGTTTGGCAAAATCAATTATTTTTTATTTTGCCATCTCTGATTGACATTCTGTGTTTCTACAGGTGGACTATTTTTATGTCTCAACTTATAAGGACATTCGCAGGTGATATCCCAAATCAGGGAGCATGATGAGGCTAGTGTTGAAATTGTATTTTAACTTGTTTACAGTCTGCATAATTGTCTCCCCGTGAAGGCAAATTATATGAAATGTCAATGTGTGCACCTGCTCCAGTAAGTTAGTTTCAAAAATACTATGTGACAGGCAATCCAAATGCATGCCATTTTGCCATGTATCTCGTCTGAATTGTGAATTATGGTGTTCAGAATGTCAGCGGTGCAGTGCTATTTAGAGATTTGATGTGCAGTGTAATGAGATGTTATCTAAAAAGTAAATTGCCGAGACCTTACTTTGAATCGCAGAATGACGATAACATGACAAAAGGATTGCAGAAAAGTGTCAATGGTCTGTGTGACACCTCATCGCCTGCTACCCAGTGGGCCACATGCGACTTGCTGAAAACCACATTACAGACACAATCACCACCTGATTTAAAGAAGAATGGCCTTCTTTTGTCTGGTGTCTATGGAATAAATGATGATTGGATGGCTGGCAGTCACTGAACCCCCTGGCTCTGGCTCAGATAATCAGGCTGTCCATCGTTAGCCAACTAATTAAAGCAGCCCCTGAAAAGAGCAAAACACATTTTGCAGTATTCCAAAGCCCCCACTATTCCCCAGCAGCACATAATGCCACCAGCCTTGGCAAGCCCAGCTCACTGTGCATCATCCGATGGTCAAAGAGTTTTAGAATCTTGCTTTGGAGCTTCTTCTGCAGTGTCGGTGTCTGACAAAATGACCACAGGCCCGCAGGAGATTAAGGATGAGTAGTGACTAAACCGTCTATTCAGTCCTCACACTTCAACACATTTCAGCTTCTCTGTCAGCAGAGAGTCAGGTTAGCACAGTGTGCCAGAGAGGTATTTTTGAGTTATAAATCTTGTGCAAGCTTCTCCCTTTTATACCTGTCCAGTGTAGGGCACCTGTGGCCACTTCATTGGGCGTGTCTCTAATGGATACCTGTTATTTCCTCTTCCTGGCACAGCCTGTGTATTTGATTGGCCGGCTTCAGGTTCTGAACAACTCTGCATCATGTGATGCGCCTTTTTCACCTATCGGCATGCATATTTCACCTGTAGTTCGCCGTTTGCATTGGCTACGCGTAGCAAAGCACATTTACTTTAAGTCTCTCTGTCTGGTCCATCGGGCCTTTTATAGGTCTAGTGTGGAACACTTGCACTTGTAGGCCAAATTCCCTCCATAGATTCCCACGTGGGCTCTTCGCTCAGCCGATGTGTGTTTGGTGTCTATCCCTCATTTCAAATATTCCCATATTGGCAGTAGCAAGTTCTCAGTAGCTGCTGCCGAACTATGGAATCCTTTTCCTCGTGGGCTTCGCACCATGGAGAACCATTTAATATTTAGGCGCTCTCTTAAGGCTTACTTGTTTTAGTTTTAGTGGCCTCTTTCGTCTTCTGCTGGAGTTATTTCAGTGGCGGGATGCCTCTGGGCGTATGTAGCGCTATATAAATGACCATAAGAAATCATAACATAAAACAACAGTGATTCCAATGGTAAAGATGATATACCTCCTCACTTTGATTGGTAACTTGGGCCACGGCCAGGTTATATATACTCTTAAGAGGTGTGTGAATGTGATAACAGGAGCACTGCAAACAGCAATAGTGCAACATTCCAAAATAAAGGAATGTCCAATTAAGGTCCTATAAAAATTATATACTTTAATTAAACACACCAATATGCAATATACACTGTACTAGAAAACACCAACAAAAGCCTACTCGTGTAAAGAAAGAGAGCAATGTAGAATGTACTGATGCCAGAATTCTGGATACTTAAAAGGGATGACAAAGACAATACATCGCTACAATGCTAAAAAAGAATATTTGTTATGAGAAAATGGTGCAAAAGGGGGTTTAACTAGTCTCATTAGTCACAACAAATGGACCATGGGAACTGGAGCTTTCAAACAGTACCTTAATCAGTTTGTGGTGGTTCGATGGTGTTGAACCTGGCTTCTTAAAGATGTGGTAGCTGTTTGAACCAGGCTTGGATGTGGAGAGTCGCAGTGATCCAGATGGCGAGCAGGCATCACGTAAGGTTTAAAGTGTGGTTTGTTTCAGTTCAATGCAGCATTCTAAATAAAGCAGGCTGCTGGGGCCACCAAGCTCGGTTCGATGATGAAGGCAACATCGGCAGGTCCAGTTGGTTTGAATGTGGCAAACACAGCTTTAATACAGTTTGATTTGTTTGCAACAATGAAAAACAGGAATGCTGAATGTGTTGGATGCTGTGAGGCCCAACCCAGGTACTCTGGCACAAGATGAGTCCTTGTTCTCATTCTTCAAACCAGTGGAATACTGGTTAACACCTGCACAGGTCCTTCACCTCCAGCAAGGTCCTGGGTACCAGTGTAGCTGGCAGAGAGGCAGATCTTGCTTCAGCATCAGTTCACCCCGAATGTGCCCTTGGAGCGGGTAGGGAGCAGAGTCACTCTGCCTTGGAGCACTCAATCCTTACTGTCTGAGAGTTTTGGAAAGGTCAAGTCTGCCAAAAGAAGTCCAAATTAAGTCTTCTTGTAGCTTACAAATGAATCAAAGAAGGGGGGCTCCCTCTTTAAAAGGCAAAGGGCCCTATAGAATTGGATGAAAGGAAGCCTGCTTTAAGGTGTTCAATCCATGCCCTTGTGACAAGTGATCTTGACCTTCTTGCATCATACGCAAAGTGTTTTGTGCTGAAGGAAGTGTATGAGACAGGAAGGAAGGGAGGTGGAAAGAATCAACTATGCTTATCTCCCTCTGGCTACACTAACCCCACCCATTCCACAGCATCAAAGGCCCTTTGGTATACAACTCCCTTGTGTGAGTCTAGGCCTTTTGTTTACGGTAAGCCCTCTAAAGCTTGCCTTCCAAGCTGATCCTGCTGATAGCATCCAGGGCTGTAGAGAGGTGTTACCTATCCTCACAAAGGATAAAAGGGAGGCCACTCCCACTGACTATTGTCTTCCTAATTTCAACAGAGACAGCCAGTCTAGGGAGAAGACACACATCCTGTCCATGGCTGGCCTGTGGTCGCAGTGTTGAGATCTTTATGATACAGATCAGAGGCAGATTTAATAATTATGTAAATTAGCAGCCACCATACCCGAACTGAGGTTTGGCTTGTGTTTAAATATTAGTCTAATCGTTCATCATAGTTATGTGGTTTTGGAGCATAGGTGAAGATATTACATACAGCCTCTACACTACAAAGGATTTGCTGTCACAGCAGCTGTTAGACAGCACACCTTTGACTTCTGAACCTGCTATGTGCCACTGGAGAACAGGCGCTGCTGACCAGGTTTATAGTATGTATTTATTTATTGTTTGCTTGTTAGATGCTTATACAGCAAGTACATATTGTTTCAAAGCGCCCACAGTGCAAGGGAGGGAACAAGGGAGTGATACATATTGAATGCTCAACAGAGGAGCAGAAAGGAAAAGGACAAACCTACTATGCCTTGTGAGTATTCAGAACGTCCATGTGCAGCAAGGAAAAGGGCAGAGGGGGTTGGTGCTGGAGTGTCCGTGCTCATGAGTGAGTGTAAAGACCGGAGGGGGGTGTCTGTACCTCCGCTCTCTATATGGTAGAGGAGAGGCACAGAGGACCCCAGCCAAGATTCTCTTTTATTGGTACCGTAGTCGAGCATGAAGCAATCAAGGCCTAGCTTCTCAGGAGGTGATGCAGGCGGGTTCTTAAGTACAGTGTAGTCCCCAAGCAGCCACAAAGGAATGTCCGCACACTGTATCGGTTAAAACACAGTCTTTATATAATTAATATTCAAGGTTATGTACACTATCCCAATAACTCACTTTGTGCTCCGAAAATCAACAAAGGTAAATATATACAGTTCTACAGTGGTACCACAAATATTATCAGATTTCATTAAAGTGCATCAACTATACTGTCAAAATGTCACACAGATCAATAAAGAGAAAACCACCAGTAGAGAGAGGAAGGAAAGCAAGATGGTTGAACAATTGGCAGAACACTGCTCCCGTTAAACAAAGCTCTGTGTGGAGATCCCCCCACCTGGGCAACCTGTAGAATAAAGATACAATAGTTCTGCAACCCCAAAGTACCTGGTGTTGTAGCGTTGCTCGGCGGGGAATCAATGGCCTTTCTTGAGTGCCCTCCCTTTAAGGCAGGAGTCACGGGTCGTCGAACGTCCAACGGGGAACAGGGTGAGCTACGACGGTGAAGTGGCAGCTTCGTTCCTAGCAGCGCTCGTTGAAGGGGAAGCGTAAACGTCGTGCAAGGAAGAGGCACCTCGGTGTCGATAGTTCTGGACCGCAAAGAGTTTGAAGAACTGTGGCCTAGCAAGGGTGTCGAGTCGTCGGCGTCTCTGTGGTCCTTGGGTGGCGGGAAACCCACCGGCGGATGCTCCTTGCGCGTCGCCGGTCAGGCCTTCTCCAGCAGGATACAGTGGCGACGATGCAGACCAGAGTCTCCTTGGATCAGATGAAGTACTTAGGCAAACGGGAGCACGGCAGCTCCGGTAGGCGATGGCGGTTGTCGACAGTGGTGGACAACAGTCCGGGCGCTTCTCCTTGGGATTCCGCAGCAGTCCCCGTCTCGGGTCGGCAGCCTGTCGAAGGTCTGTCTACCAGGGAGCTTTGGCAAAGATCAGCTGGTTCACGATGGTGCCTCGTAGCTCGGAAATAGGGCACCTTACCAGGTCCTCTCTGGGTCAGTTCTTGGAGACACAGCAGCTTTCATATTGTGAAGGAGAGCAACAGCAATTCTTCTCTTCCAGCAGGGCTTCAAGGTTAAGCTTCAGTTTCAACTCCAGTTTCTCTTCAGCTTCTGAACACGAACTCTAGCAGTGAGAGGCCCACAGATATACTAGTTGATCTCCCATTCATTCTGCTGGGTCACACTCAGGCAACCAATCAGAAGGGCATTCATGCAGGCAGGCAGCCAATCAGGTGCATAGTGCATTCAGGCCATTCACTTCTCTCCAGACACTCACAACAAGTTATGTGAATTGGGACAAGTACCCCGCCATTCAGCACTCCTCCCTGCATTCATACCAGTTTCGGGCAGAGCTGTCTCAGTCATTGTGTCAAACACCAGATACTAGACACCCACAACACAGAATGCGTATTCGTCACACACTCCATTCACCCAGGTCCCACCCACAGGCGTACCCACAACATACAGTCATTGGGAAGGCTCCAGCCAGTCTGGTCAGTACTTCACAACAACACCATATATGGAATTTCCACCCAACAGCTAGTCATGGGGAAGGGACAGAGTCAGAACTTCCCAGGACTTTGGGAAAACAAGGTAACAGGCAATAGAAAGCAAGAGGCCCCAAGGGCCATCTTGTTTGTTATCAGGAATCAACTGATTAAAATGGCAGGTCCTGGGTATCCCAAAATGGAGGCTACTCAGAGCACCTGTCAAATTCAGCATGGAGCTGCCACCAGCCCATACCCTGCTCTGTGGGCCACACACAGAGCCCAAAACATTGTCCCACACTGTGGGCCAAAAACATCTTTGGATATAGCACTTTACAGGATAATGTGCTCAAACACATTTCAAAGTATTTTGACACAAACTTAAAATATTAAAATATCTATAAAGTGATTAATCTAATATGCATAGAACAGCAAAAGCATTGCAATATTGTGAATACCTTCCCTTTGCATGGGTACTCCCTCATACAGCCCAGGTATCTGCTGTCTTAAAAATCCCTCAAAGGTTCTATGACAGAATTAAATGTGTTTGCCTAACTCAGAAGAGAAAATGTTGGATGATAATCAGAGGCAGTTGAAGTTAGTAAATTGCCTCCCTACTAGACGTACCCAGAGTATCATATTCATATCTAGCTCTGTCTCTCTAGACTTGTCTGACTCTATCTCTCTCTCTCCCTCGCTCTCTCTCCTTATATTTCTCTCTCACACTCTCTATTTTTCTCTCTGTCTCTATCTCTCGCTCTTTTATCTCACTGTCTCTCACTGCATCTCTCTCTCTCTCTGTGGGAGCAGCGTAACCTGAGAAGAAAACACTAATATTTTGAAGGGGATCACTGTGTTGTTTTATGATAAAGGAAGAATGAGAACAGCAGTTATAGAGACATCTGCCAATATTGTGAATACCTTCCCTTTGCATGGGTACTCCCTCATGCAGCCCAGGTAACTGCTGTCTTAAAAATCCCTCAAAGGTTCTATGACAGAATTAAATATGTTTACCTAACTCAGAAGAGAAAATTTTGGATGATAATCAGAGGCAGTTGAAGTTAGTAAATTGCCTCCCTACTAGATGTACCCAGAATATCATATGCATATCTAGCTCTGTCTCTCTAGACTTCTCTGACTCTATCTCTCTCTCTCTCACTCGCTCTCTCTCCTTATATTTCTCTATTACACTCTCTATTTTTCTCTCTCTGCGCCTCATTACGCAGATGGCGGTAAGGATTTACAGGTACCGGTAAAATACCGGTACCTGTAAATCCTTACCCCCTTACTATGAGGTCCCTTTGCGGGTTGGGGGATTTAACGCCTGCTTTTTGCAGGTGTTAAAAACCAACCCGCAAAGGGACCCAGGGAGCTAATTACGGTACCGCAATTTGCGGTACCTTAATTAGCGCCTTCCTCATTCCCATTGAGCCCTACGGGCCAAAAATGGGAATGGGGAAGGGCAATTTTTTTATTTTATTTATTTATTTATTTGTTTTGGTACCAAAAATTAATTTACACCTTTACAAATAATACATAACACATAGAAATCATGTAAAAACAAAACTGTTTGATCAAAGTTGATCAATACTTGAACAACTAAAAACAGTAAAAAGATAGTAAAAACACTTAGACATATTTCCAATACATCACCAGTAATCGCAAATGGGAATCTTAAAACATCAGATAGCAAACCAAACATAGCATGACAATGATGATGAATTGGCATTGCAGCCCTCCACCAACTTAACTACTCCCACAGCTAGTTGGCTAATGCCATCAATCATAAGGAAGACAAAATCTCAAGCACCCAAAATTTACCCTCCAAAAGGTCCTATTGAGTGACAGCAGTTGCTCCTCAATTATTGCAACCAGTCTGGCAGTTGCTAGTATAATGGAATTTGAATTACCCTGCATGCATCTTAGCCATACTAGGTGACATTCAAACAGAGAATAAGAGGTAAAATATGCGTCCAAGCAACATTGCCTATCCTTTGCAAAGAAATCGCAGTACATAAAAAGGTGTTCCAGAGATTCGGGCTCAGATGTATCTAGGCAAAATCTGCATCCCTCCCCTTTTGCCAAAACCCTGTAACAGTCCCAATTCCTAATACGAGCACCCGTCTGGATAAGATCCAGGCGGAAGCGCATATAGGACCTTCTTGCTACTTTGTCCGGAAAACATAAAATATATGGCAGCCGAGGTGTGACTGCATGCCTAAAGGTGGCATAGTTGGTAAAGGAAGAATAGCCTCCAATCTGATCGGAATTGCGAGCCCAGGAATTTTTAAAGAAACGCCTTTTAACTTTAGCGGGGGTATTAATCAAATCATCCAGCGTCATATTCAATGAAGTTAAGATCGCTTGTATCTTCTCTTTCACTCTGTAGATCGAAGTTGGACACTTTCCAGAAAGCATTTCATGAAAGTCCTCATAAAGTGAATTTGGGGGTGGGGAGATCATTTTAGAAAATGCAGTTACAATCCTCCAAAGATATTTATCTTCTAATGGATATAAGCCCAATTCATGTATAATGATGGCGTTGGGTAGATATCCGGGAAGCCCCAAAGTCTTCTTCCAAAGTTTACCTTGTAGGAGATTTAGAAGGGGCCCCAAATTCAGAAGGCACATGTCAACTGCATATAGAAGAATGGGCTCTATTTTCATGGTATAGTATTGTATGAGAGGCAGGAGGGAAAAACGACAATATTTGATGAAAATAATTCTCATTTGGGCCAATAGTGGGTTAAACTTCGCGTTCAACACTGTGCGCCATTTGCTAGTAGACGTCCCATTCGATAGGTGATAGCCCAAATACTTGATCTCTTCTTTTCTCAAGATCGGCTGGGCATTTATTGTAAGGTTGAATCTCGGAAGCTTTTTTTTGGCGGTAAAAACCAATATGTGTGATTTGGCTGAGTTGATAGTCATGTTATTCAGTTTACAGTATTCGCCAAACAGGTTTAATTTATTTTGGAGTCCAAACGGCACTCTATCGAATATTATGACGTCGTGGGCAAATGCTAGCCAATGGAGCCGCAAGGAATCCAGTATTGACGGAAAAGAATTGGAACCCTGCCAAATCTTGTCAATATCGGCAAGGTAAAGATTGAATAGGACCGCAGCCAAATTTCAGCCCTGTTTGACACCTATGTACGTAGGTATGTTGTCAGTCAATAACCCTTCCGCATTGATATGGACCCTATAAGATGTATTCCGGTGTAGTGCTGCAATTAACGCTACTAGTGTAGATGGTATACCATAAGCCAGCATCTTTTGCCAGAGCCGAGTGCGAAGCACATTATCAAATGCAGCTGAAAGATCCAGTGCTGCCATGTATATGGTTCCATTTGACTTGGAGTGAGCATTCCGAAGGAGAGGGGCTAAAATTGAAGCATTTAGTTGAGTGCCCATTGCTCTCCGAAAACCGACCTGGGCTTTTGAGAGAATGTTTAGGTCATGTATATGGACTTCTAGTTCTGACAAGATCAGTCGTGCGAAGATTTTCCCAGCTGTATCTATAAGGGCAATAGGCCTAAAGTTTAGAGGATTGCTTAGAGCACCCCTTTTGTGTATTGGAATGATTATGGCGGTCAGCCATGATTTTGGAATATTGCCAGTTTTGTATATCAACTGGTAGCAAGGAAGGAGATATCTGGCCCAGAAATAGGGATCGTCTTTTAGGACGCAGGGGGGCAGCCCATCTGGCCCAGCTGCTTTAGAAGAATTCAATTGGGAGATTGCCCATATAATATCCTTTACATCCCAGGGACAAACCCGCGGAAAGGACAATTGCATACAGCTACTTTCTGTTTTGGAATGCATAGTTGGCAGAGCATATTTTTGAGAAAAAAACTTCTCCCATTCCAGTCCCGAGATGGTCGCCACAGAGCGGGTATCTGCCTTACCTGACGGATTTCTTAAAATGCCCATATGTCTCGAGTTTTTTTTTTGCAGAGCAGACTAATCATACGTTGGTTGACGAAGGTAAAGGCAGCTTGATGTAGGGGCTTTATTAGGTGCTTAAAGCGCTGAATGATATAGTTTTTTTCACGATGATAGATAGGAGGACTGAGTGACTTTTTCCCTATGTTGGCCAATTCGCGATTTTTTTGCTTTTTTAAGATTGCAATCTGATTCAAGTTTGGATGGGCATCCAAAGGGATACCTTTACACAAAGCATCCTTCGCTAAAGATACGAGGTGTGTCTGGATCATATTGATATTTCTTTCGTTAATTTTTTCGATATTCCCCAACGATATGGAGTCGTCATGGCAAACTATAAGGTCTCTATTCACCAGAAACACCAGTTTCCTGCACATGACAGGATTCTAGTTGACAGAGATGGTACTTCTGTTGGGAGCCGCCAAACAGGCAGTAGGTGACGACATATAGGCATCACACCTCATATGGAATTTCGAGCACAGCATGTGGTGGTCGCTCAGGCCCAGGTCTAAAATTGAGATTGGATCAAGCAACCCAGAACACACTTTGGATGCCAGGACATAGTCGATGAGGGAAGAAGCATTGCCCCGAAACCATGAAGTCTGTAGAGAATGAGGTGCCAAGTGAATTGGGTAAATGCCCCATTTTTCAAAGAAACTTGTCAGTTGTTGCCCTCTAAGAGAAGCTTGTTGAGCGTAGGAGGAACAGGAAGTAGGAGAGCATGTTATATTAGAAAACTGTAGGTATGAGTTTAAATCGCCACCGATCACAATTTCGTGATTGGGGCACGAGACAGAGACATGGCTCAAAATCCTGTCCAGATCCTCCAAAAGACAAGTAAGAGAAACTGACTTATGATTCCAATACAGCGACATTAGAAGCAAGGGCGAGACCTTGGTGGTTTCAAACGACAACTCCACCAAAATGCATGATATCGAGGTATCCAGTATAGAGGCCACAGCTTTGAGACCATTTTTAATAAGAACAGCAATACCCCCGGAAGGACGGCCTGCAAGTATGCGGCTGGCTGGAATAGAAAAACTGGAATAACCATCGAGAGTAATCTCATTTAGGCTCATCGTTTCCTGAAGAAATAATATGTCTGGTTTCTTCTCAGGGACAACCCGCTTATGCCATCCTACCAGGTTGCCCAGGCCACAACAATTCCAAGATGAAATGGTCAGACTGGCCAATTATGAGCCCGGAGTGGGCCCTTTAATGGCTGCAGCTGTTTTTATCAAAGGTTCCAGCCAAGCCAGCCCACTCAGTGCTTGGGTTAGCGATGCTAGTTGGAGTGATAATTGAGTAACCTGGGAGTCGGACGAATCTATGCCTGGACCCACTGGACATACTGGCAAAGTGGGAGGCACCCAGTCAAGAAAGGCCCATGCACTATCCATATCCGAAAATAGGCATGGTATGAGACCAATGGAATGAAAGTCCTCAGCAAACTCCATCAGCATCTTAGTTATAATCTGCGATTGGACTCTGCAGAGGGCTCTCTGGTTGTTAAGAGTTGCCAATTTGACCCAATCAAGGTCCTTGGATGAAAGATTCCTAAGCGCTGGAATATGGAAAAACAAATTCATCAAAAAAGACCTATTTATACGGGCAGGGCCATTTATCTCTGGATTACTAGTCCAACCCAGGATTAGTTTCATGTCCTTTGGTGTCTGTATGAAAGACAGGGTGTCAGGAATGGATTTCCCTGCCACTGTATGTGGGGAGTGCACAACCTCCACGCTGGGAGGCCGTACCGGGGACGCCAGAATCACAGGTGCTTCTGAAAGGAGGGGGGGACAAGCGCGATCTTCAACAACCACAAGGAGAGGTGAAGAAGGAATGGCAGCTACTGCCTTACCATCCGACACTCTTTCCAACTGTAAGGGGGCGCTAGTTGGGCTCACAGCAGGTGTCACTGTGCCCTCGGCTGGAATCGTAGTGCTCGCCTTTCTAGGTTGGATATTGGGAAAGAAGGAATGAAGCTGAGATTGCAGCTTGACCGTGGGAGTTCCTTGTGGGCCATATGGGGCGATCTGAATATTGCCTTTTTTCAACGCTGCAATCTGTAGGTGTTTCCTGCTTTCCTCATTAAGATCACATAAGACTAGACCAAGATCATCGTGGCTAGTCCCAGTACCCAAGATTACTTTAGATTCAGAGGGCAACTGGGCACAACCGGGAGTTGGTGTTTTAGGGGTAGCTTTCTTCTGACTAGCCTTGGTAAGGTTTAGGCGTTTTTGAGCTCTTAGGAAGGACTTCCTTGCTTTTCGCGAGACAAAATGTCTTCCTTCATGCACCACAGGTCCTTCCTCCAAATCCGGGAATACATCCGCCGCCATCGATACAGGACTAGGCAGGGCCTCAATAATGTCAATCAGGGGGGAGGGGCTGTCAGGAGGAGCAGCAAAACCTGGAGAAACTTTGGATGCCTCTCTTGGGGGATCTATGGGATCCAAATGATGCTCGGTTGCGGCCATCTTATAAAGAAGTTGCTCTATCTGTAATAGACGGTCGTGCTGGAGTTTAAGAACCTCCACCAAGTCTATGGCCTCCGAGTTTGCATGCTCCAACATAACCCGCTTATCCCCTTTCGCAACCTCAAAACAAGAAATCTGTGAAGAAACTATAGGGCAAGTTCCCGGGTCGGTTTGGGAACCTTGAGTGTAAGTCAAAATAGTAGAAGGGTGCTGAATTACTCTATCTGGGACATTCTCCAGCATTTTTTGAAATTGGGCCAGATAGAAGGATCTGGAATGTTCTTCTGCTATGATAAAACCTTCCAATCTGGCCATCTTGTCTTTCATAAACGATAATGAAGACTGCATCTCCCTTATGGAGCAATGTGTAAGCTCATGACCCTTATCCAGCAAGTTGAGAATACGTGAAAAACAGGAAAGTTGGAAGGTTCATTGAGCTGAGTGTATGAGCAAAAGTCCTCTGGGGTAGATGCCGATCTCACTTCACCCCTTCGGGCTGCAAGGTCTGCCTCATCTTTCACCGAAGAGAAGGGGTCCACACCTCCTAAAGGAAAGGGCCCTACAGACAACTCATCACCAGTCTGAATATTATCATAGAAAGAGGCGGCTCCCCCTTCCAAAGCCCTATTCTGGGAGGTCGACGGGATAGTCCCGTTGTCGCCATCTTTTTCACTGTTGGTTTCTGAGGGAAGATGAAAGTGAACTTGTTCACGAAAGGGAAAAGCAGTCGACGCAGGAGACGAGGGTCCCAACGAGAGACGCACTCTTTTGCTTAGTTCACTAACAATGGTGGGGGCCAGCATAGAAGTGTCGGCGAAACAAGGAAGGCCTCGAAAGCCTTGGATAGGCGAACAATCTAATTCGTGACCATGATTAGTAACGTCATCCTCTTCCCCAACATACTCATTGGCTTCTTGGACTGAGAAGGTTGACACTGCCGAAGACAGGGGCAAACCATATAGGGATTGGGGGAAGACCAATGGTGGTACAACCGATGAGACAGTCTCATTACACCCCTCATGGCCCAGCCCCCCTCTCTATTAGTAAGGCAGCCATAGATGGTGAGAGATCAGATGCTGCCAGAAATTGAGGGGGAAGGGTGAGTTGGGTGTTAACAACAGACTCTTGGGCGGGTTCCTGCGGATGTGAGCCAGTTTTACAGCCACTTCTTAAAGTTGGGCTCATGCTCAACACCTATACACGCCCCAAAACCAAACAATGAAAACCACCCCTTTTTATCCAAGGACAAGGGTGGTGCCAAACAACTAAGGGCCAGGTAATGCAATAGCACAGGCCTACACTTCTTGAAATTTCCTCCGTAGATTCACTAAGAAGTTTACCAAGGTGTAAACATAGACTCTAAGCACATAAGAAAAACATTTTGAAATTATGCCAGAGCAGGTACACAGCAGGTACACATCTATCGTGCCTTAGACACAAGGAAGAGAGCACCCCACTCAAGGAAACTCACCAGAAGCTGACCCCGCTGTATACAAACTGGTGGGCCGCAATACCGGAATTTACAACAAAGATGTCGAGTGGATTGCGCAATAACAGTGTCAAAGGGAAAACCTGAGTACTCGCCACACTATACCATGCGAAACGCTACTGGAGGTCTAGGAGCCGCCTCCGCGCTCCACGCGAACCGCGAACAGCCAACAGTACTTAAATGGTACTTGGCAGGTGCGCGGCGCGGGTGCGCGAGGAGGCTGGTTTTCAAAGAGGCTTCCTGGGCGTCACACGGCACAGGGGGGCGTGGCCTCCTCTAAAAGGGAAACCTAGGGGGGAGGAACACAAATGAAAGAACGTTAACCACACCTCCAGGGCAGCGCTGGTAAGGCGGTAAAGCAGCAAAAAAACTAGTGTAACAAGAAATGTTCCCTTCCCGGGGAACAAGGCAAGTGAGGGACAACAAGGCAAGTGGGCAAGGACAAGTCAGTATGTTGAAAGCAGTCACCTCCTTTCCTCGTTCGAGGGCCAGGCAAACTGTGTGTCACACAGTGAGACGTCCTCCTGGCTTACAGAAAGTCCAAGCCGTACCCACGGCAACAGGAAAGGCAGGCGCAATGCAGCGCAGAGCAGAGGCGGCGCTGCAAGAGCAATCCAAAAGACAGGGCAGTCCAGTCCAATCCACAGCCAACAGTACTTAGATGGTACTTGGCAGGTGCGCGGCGCGGGTGCGCGAGGAGGCTGGTTTTCAAAGAGGCTTCCTGGGCGTCACATGGCACAGGGGGGCGGGGCCTCCTCTGAAAGGGAAACCTAGGGGGGAGGAACACAAAGGAAAGAACGTTAACCACACCTCCAGGGCAGCGCTGGTAAGGCGGTAAAGCAGCAAAAAAACTAGTGTAACAAGAAATGTTCCCTTCCCGGGGAACAAGGCAAGTGAGGGACAACAAGGCAAGTGGGCAAGGACAAGTCAGTATGTTGAAAGCAGTCACCTCCTTTCCTCGTTAGAGGGCCAGGCAAACTGTGTGTCACACAGTGAGACGTCCTCCTGGCTTACAGAAAGTCCAAGCCGTACCCACGGCAACAGGAAAGGCAGGCGCAATGCAGCGCAGAGCAGAGGCGGCGCTGCAAGAGCAATCCAAAAGACAGGGCAGTCCAGTCCAATCCACAGCCAATAGTACTTAGATGGTACTTGGCAGGTGCGCAGCGCGGGTGCGCGAGGAGGCTGGTTTTCAAAGAGGCTTCCTGGGCGTCACATGGCACAGGGGGGCGGGGCCTCCTCTGAAAGGGAAACCTAGGGGGGAGGAACACAAAGGAAAGAACGTTAACCACACCTCCAGGGCAGCGCTGGTAAGGCGGTAAAGCAGCAAAAAAACTAGTGTAACAAGAAATGTTCCCTTCCCGGGGAACAAGGCAAGTGAGGGACAACAAGGCAAGTGGGCAAGGACAAGTCAGTATGTTGAAAGCAGTCACCTCCTTTCCTCGTTCGAGGGCCAGGCAAACTGTGTGTCACACAGTGAGACGTCCTCCTGGCTTACAGAAAGTCCAAGCCGTACCCACGGCAACAGGAAAGGCAGGCGCAATGCAGCGCAGAGCAGAGGCGGCGCTGCAAGAGCAATCCAAAAGACAGGGCAGTCCAGTCCAATCCACAGCCAACAGTACTTAGATGGTACTTGGCAGGTGCGCGGCGCGGGTGCGCGAGGAGGCTGGTTTTCAAAGAGGCTTCCTGGGCGTCACACGGCACAGGGGGGCGGGGCCTCCTCTGAAAGGGAAACCTCCTTTCCTCGTTCGAGGGCCAGGCAAACTGTGTGTCACACAGTGAGACGTCCTCCTGGCTTACAGAAAGTCCAAGCCGTACCCACGGCAACAGGAAAGGCAGGCGCAATGCAGCGCAGAGCAGAGGCGGCGCTGCAAGAGCAATCCAAAAGACAGGGCAGTCCAGTCCAATCCACAGCCAACAGTACTTAGATGGTACTTGGCAGGTGCGCGGCCTGGGGAAGGGCAATGGAGGAAGGGGGAATTACCGCCCCGCCAACCTTGGAATGGGGCGGTAATTCCCCTTTCCGCCAAGGCGGTGCCGGTATTTTACCGGCATGAACCATGGCGCTAATAGCGCCATGGTTCTCTGCCATCCGTGTAATGAGGCCCTCTGTCTCTATCTCTCACTCTTTCTCGCTCTCGCTCTTTTATCTCACTGCATCTCTCTCTCTCTCTCTCTCTGTGGGAGCAGCGTAACCTGAGAAGAAAACACTAATATTTTGAAGGGGATCACTGTGTTGTTTTATGATTAAGGAAGAATGAGAACAGCAGTTATAGAGACATCTGCCAAGATGGGAAATGGCCTGGGGTTTGGAAACGTATGTTGCCATTGCAAAATGTCACCAACACGCTGTGGACACATTGGCCTTATAGGGGCGATAGGGGAGGAGATGAGGATAGGCTCTTTGAAGGATGCTGGGGTTCCAAAAGACGTAAAGGAGCACAGGAAGAGTCAGCAGGGTCTACAACTGCGGCACTCCCGACTAATTAGTGTCCAGCATGCAATATTAAGCATTGCCTTTGTCCTCACAGAAGACGCACATCATTGCTTTTAATCTCTGTATAACCCTTTCCAGGGTTAAACCACATTTTGAAAGCCAAAATATGGCATATTTACAATAAATAAATACGGTTAGAAAATAAAACCATTCAATTGTACTAACAATGTAAGCTGATTCTTTTTAAAATGTTTACAATATTAATTTCTTATGATCACTTCCAGTATAAAATGTAGATATAATACAAATGTCACACTTGCCTTACTGAGCAAAGCATAATATCAAAACCTAGAATAACCATTTATAATATTTTCTGAGTGGAATGAAGTCCAACGTCCCAACCACGTGAGGAAATACAAACTAAGGAATCCCATACAACATGAGACTGAAACCACACTGAAGACCTGAGGCTCAGACTGCATGCGCAAAGCACAAGCCTTAGGGGAAGTCGACAAGAGAATAGACAAATTTCCGAGAACACTCCTTGATGTAAGATGGACAGTAGCCAGCAATAAACAAACAAATACACTCAGAATTTAGTTTATGTAGGATGATGGCAAAGATTGGGTAGGCCTCGGAATAAAGGTAGTTCGAAGGCCATTTCTGTTTAATAGTCCTCATAAATACATGTATTATTCCACACAGTAAAATGCACTCAGTTCCAGCTCACACTGAGAGACACACAGACAAGATCAGCAGCCTCGGACTGTGTATAAAGTCGTGTTGTGATTGGTCAGACCAGAGAGGCGAGGCTCATTACCAGGCTCCCAACAGGGAGCAATAACTTAATCAGGTGTTACAACTTTGCAAAGAGCACATGAAGGGTGTAAGAGATTCACAGGGGATGGCAAGGAACAGAAGGGCAGCAAGTTCCCAGGCCTGGAGTAAATTAAACATGTAACAAGTAACATGCCTATCCAATGCCTTAGAAACTAACAAGAAGAGGTCACAACTGTTGAGACTAAGAAAGTGAGCTTAAGGGTGCATGACGCAAGTTGATCAAAGAGAAGACACGTACTGCCCCCTGTAGGAAAACATCCACCTAGGAGTGGAAATACAAATACAGAACAACTTGAGTACCCCAACCAAAAAAGAGACCAGTATTCAGAGCCAAGAGAAGTCAAGAGGTCCTTGTACATAATAGGAAATATATTAACAATTACATATTGATTCCTGACAAATTATGAATTATAGGTGTTCATAAGCAATAGGGCCATTCACCTTAAACAAACACACTATTTAGACGTGCGCATGGTCCCGTTGCAAGAGGCAAAGATGCATGCCCTATGGAGTCATCTAGAAACATCATGAGAAAGAACAGAGACGGGTAAAATTTTTGGAATAAGATGTCGCAAAACTAGCATTTAATTGAACAGTCACAAGGGTTCGAATGGAAAGTCGGTGCCAACCTTTGAGTCCCATGAGAAAGGAGGTGAAGTATTCTTTTTTTGTTACACTGTGTACACCTCACAAAAACGACACCAAACAAAGTTTGTATGTGAAATAATTTAACCTGTCAACTGTCCAATCAAAACTGTTTGAAAAGAGATGACCCCACCATAGGATCATTACCATGAGGCAGTCATTAGAATTGTCACGAGGGATAGTATAGTAAAATAGAGCCAGGTATTGTATAGAATCACCAATAGCACAACCAAGACTGTCCAATCAGCGAATATGAATTTACATTTACATATATCTTGAAACATTGTGCAAGCATCAACTCCACTTCTCACTATATAAACCCCCATTTAATCATGTAATGTTGAATGATTCAGAATTGTTCCCAGCTGTGATTGCATGTAATCAACATTTGTTTCCCTTGCTTCTGTGCACTTATTGGCTCATTGGATTTTGTTTTATTTATTTAATAAAGACTTTTGGGCCCTTGGTGACACCGAGATGTGATTACAGGATTTTCTAGAGGCCCAGATCACCTTGCTGCATTCTCCTGGGTAAGCCACACCTGCTCGCAGGGAGAAGAAACTGTGCAGAAGACGAGGAGGCCAGCAACCACTGGGATTATGTGCAGAGGGTTGCCTGATCGCTGAAGACTGTGGCGCCGCCACCAAATGTACAGGCCATTTTGTGGAGGAAAGAAGCAATAGAGGACCTAAGAAGAGCATAGAGAGTGAAGTGCACTTGATGCAAGAACTACTGGGACTCACTTGCAAATTACTGTGACTCTTGGAAGCTCTGGGCACTGTGATCCACCTCCCCATAGGAACAAGCCAAATAGACCAAATGAACAATCTGTGTATCCTGATCAACTGTAGCTAATGAGCACACCCGCTCTGGAACTGATGGCAAGGTTACAAAAGAGCTACAGCAAGGCATAGGAGTGTAATAAATGTAGCATCCTGTTTTAACATACAGTAGAATATAATTACAATGCCCATATTAAGCACCTTACCCTCTGATAGAAACTCCTGGGTGTCATGGGACTCCAGTGAAGGATCCTGGTGTCTTCCCTACTCTGAACCTAAAACTGATGCTAATCACCTAAATACCTCCGAGAAGTACAACATTCAGGCATCAGGATGCACGGGTCCATAGCAACATGAATTATAACCATTGTGAGATGCAGAGTACTTGCTAAAGTGGGCTTTTATAAAAAAAATCCGTAGATCCTTAGAGGAAAGGCCTGCATGCACCAGGACATTCCATGTCACTGGTGGAGCGAGCAGACAGAATGGAAGAATTCACTGGATGCCGCGGCATTGGGAATCCCCCAGTCGCCACAGCAATCCACAGCGGGTCTGAAAAGGACCAGGAACAGGCTGCGCCCGATGCAGACATAGGTGTCCATCTGCCTGAGGTCCTTGCTGAGGAGGACGGAGCGTCCTTCGGCTCCCAGGTGGGTGCCACAGTGACTGCTGAAACGGCAGTGATCGCTGCAATGTCCTGACAGTACACCCGCACACCACAAGACTCCCCTTCTGGACCATGGGAGCAACAGGACCAGGTTTACACGGATACTTGTCATGGAATTTTCTGACCAAACAAGGAGCAATGACGTTATGATGAGATACTTCCTCAATTTCATATCCCTTCCAATGCATTAGATATTGCAAAGATCTTCCCCGATAGCGGGACTCTACAATATACTGCACTTCATATTCGTCTTGGGCCCCAACTGAAGGAAGAGACGAGGCAGACAAATCCTTGGTGTATATCTGAGACAGAGTCATTTTCTTTAGGAGGGACACATGAAAAACTGGATGTATCCTATAGTGAAAGGGTAGATCCAACTCCATAGCACCAGAATTGATGACACAAGAGATAGAGACTCATTGTACCAAGGTTTGAACTTCTTAGAACTAGCAGGGAGTTTATTGTGAGCCATGGATAACCATACCCTATCACCTATCTGATATTGGGCTTGTTCTTTTGCCAAAAGAAAATGTTTACGACTCCTTCAGACATACGTTGGATCTGTAGTTTGACAGACAGCCCTTGGTAATCAAAGGACGATAACATATGAAGGCAAAGAGGATGATAACCAAATGAAGCATGAAAAGGAGTGTCATGCAGAGGGACGAGATATGAGTCATTGTAGGCAAACTCAGCCAGGGGAAGGAGGTCTGTCCACCTATCCTCGTTTTCCATGACATAGCAATGTAGGTAATGGCCAAGGCTCTGATTAACTCATTCACTTTGACCGTCTGTGGGTGGTAGGCAGACGAGAGTCTCTGTTGGATACCTAGATGCTTGCATACTTCACTCCAAATTTGTGATGCACAATCCGTAATCAAGATTCTAGGTGGGCCATGTAAACAGAAAATCTGGGAAACACACTGAGTATCAAAACCAGATGTGGAAGGTACCTTTTTTAATGCTATAAAGTAGGGCATTTTTGTAAAGGAGTCCACAACTGTTAAAATAGCTAGTGGCCCTTATCCTATGGAAGATACGTGATAGAATCTAGTGAACAAGTGTGCCATTGACCTGGAGGGACTGGAAGAGGTTACAGTAGTCCTGGTGGTCTTTGTCTTAAGACTTTGGCACAAGCACAGATTCCACATACTATAACATTGTCTAGGGTACATTTTCTCATGGTGTCCCACCAGATAAACCTGTGTAATATTTCCAGGGGTTTCCGGATCCCAAAATGCCCAGATCCGGGTCGATCACGGCACCAGGACAACACAACTCTTTGACTGATATTCGTAGGTAACCAAAGTTTATCATCGTGAAACAAAAGGCCTTGTCATTCTGTGTTTTTCCTGTCTTTACAAAGGAATGTTTTGGTATCCAAAAGGATGTTTTCCTACTTGAGTGCTTCCTCATAACAGGAGACTATGGGTGACACTGCTCCAATGAATGTGTCAGGATGTAGGACACGTATGCCTTCCATTTCTTCCTCATCAGCTTTATACACTCAGGAGAGGGCGTCATCTTTGGTGTTTAAACAACCTGGCTTGAATGTTACTATGCAATTAAATCAGGCAAAAAAAGTGTATCCAGCAAATCTGACACTGGTTCATAGAGATATCGATTTTTAGGAATCCTGGATTCCGATTGGTCTGTGAAGACTGTAATAAGGTGATGGAATCCTTCCAGCCAATGTCTCCAATTAAGGAAGGCTTCCTTAAGGGCCAGGAGTTCTTTTTTGAAGATGCTGTAATTTCTTTCAGCAGGAGAAAAGGCACGAGAATAGTAGAATATCGAATGGTTCTCCTTAGAGATTGGATCGGTTTAATTAAGAACCGCTCCTAATGCAAAATTGAAGGCACCCGTTTCCACTATGTATGGAAGTGTCAGGTTTGGGAGTCTAAAAACAGGGGCTCTAGTGAATTTCCTTTTGAGGAACTGAAATGCTCTTTCAGTGCCAGGCGTCCACTGATATGGGGTTTCTTTTTTCAATAAAACAATAAGGAGTATCAAGATGTCAGAATAATCAGGAATAAACCACCTATAAAAATTGGCGAAACCCAGAAAACATTGCAACTCTTTAACAGAGTGAGGACTATGACAATCCAAAACAGACAAGATTTTCTTTGGATCCATTTCGAATCCTTCAGGGGAAGTATACATCCCAAGTTAGAAAATCTGAGTCTGGTAGAAAAAACATTTAGAGGGCTTTACATAGAGACTGTGTAGTCTCAAACGTTGTAGGACGTCCTTGACATGGAGGTCATAGGATAGTGAAAAGATTAATATATCATCTAGATAAGCTACAACACATATGTCTAATAGATCTTGAAAGATATCGTTAAGAAAGAATTGAAAAACCGCATGGTAGTTGCAAACACAAAGGGGCATAACCAGATATTCAAAATGACCAAACTTGGTAGGAAGGCGGCTTTCCATTCTTCACTTTCGGCAACACAAATTAAATCATACGTCCCTTTTAAATCCAGTTTGGTATAAATAATACAGTCTTTAGCTTGGTCAAACAAGACTTGGTTGAGTGGGAGGGGGTAGTGATTTTTAATCGTGATATCATTTAACTGGTGATAGTTAACACAGGGCCTTCGTCATCCATTTTTGGAATAAAAAAGATTGGTGCTCCTGCAGGGGAAGTGGAGTGCCGTATGAACCCTTTGGCAAGATTAATATCTATATTATCCTTGCGGATAAGTTTCTTTTTCCGATAAGGGATAGATCCTCCCATATGGAATTTTAGCATTGGTAAGGAGTTCAATGCAACAATCATGTGCTTCATTTTTAACGGGAGTATTCAGGAGGTATTTGTTTAGCAATGACTAGAGCTTGTTGGGGTGATGGGTACAATTTAGCAGAGGAGAGGCGTGTGCGATGATTTGATGGTTTTCCCTAGGAGAAAGCAGGAGGACATTGAAATCCCTGAAACATGAGTTTCTGATTTTTCCAGTCTATGGGGGGTTATGGAATTTAAAGTCAGGGAGTGTCTGAAATAACCCGTAAATGTGGGGCTGCTATGGCATCAAACTCTATGGTTTCTCTATGGAACTGAGCACATATCATGGTCATCTCTTTAGTGTGTAAGAATATAGGCCCAGAAATAAGTGGAGAATCACCCACAGATAGAATTGGTTCACAGGTGTCTTGTTGCACCATTGGAACTGCATGTTTATGTACAAATGTGAGATCAATAAAATTACCTGTAGCCTCACTGTCTATAAGAGCCGGAATTCCTTCCCACTTATGGAAATAAAGATATAGATACAATAAAATAAATAGATGGGTGGACTGACTCGGCATGGTAGGACATAATTCATGAGGGGAATAAGCAAGAGTATGGCTCATCCAGTGATTCCCTATTGAGGGCGAGCTTCGATGCTTCCCTTATTCAAAACAACCCTTTTAGAACACTCCTGAACTGAATGAGTGGAATCTCCACAATAGAAGCATAGATTAAGAATTCTTCGCCTCTCTCGTTCTTCTGTGGTTATAGGACCACATGTGCTCCATAGTTGCATATGTTCTGCTTCTTGAATGGGGGTGTCTTTGTCCCATCAGGGAAGCAAGGGTCTATGGTATTCCCACCGTCTCTTTTGGCCTTTTCTTTCAGTGGCTCTTTGGTCCATTCGTATTATTAATGAAACGTAAGCTGTAAGGGTTGTGGGAGATTCTGTCACTTGACTAAGGGAATCCTTTAGCTCTTCCTTTAGACCTTTAGACCTTTAGACCTTTAGACCTTTAGAGAAGTTGGTAATTTGAGCAACCTCTGGCTAGGCCGTTTGTGTGATGAACCCTTTCAAATGCAAAATATAGATGAGAAGATCTCTAGAACCTTGTTTAATCTCCAACAACTCATTACGGATGACTTGGACGGTAAATTCCCTGTCAAACATAAGTTTAAAGGCATTAAGTAATCTATAATAATCTGTTAGAAGAGAACTATTCTCATCACCATACAGAGTGGCCGATTATAGGACTGTTTTTACCAAATTCAACAAAATAAAAGAACATTTAGCTTGGTCAGAGGCTTCTAACTGAGGTCAGTTCAAATAATCGATTTGACACAGTGTCAGAAACTATTGTAATTCTCGTGGATCACCCCCATAATTTTCCTCCTCTTGTTCCCTTACCTTTAGAACAGCGGGATACAGTCTGTGGTAGTGTGGGAATTTGCATTCTTACGTAAACAGCGTTGCCCACCCCCCTCTATTGAAGGACGTTATACTCCAATATCCACTACCACTACTGTGACATCTCTAAAGTTGAAAGGGAAAATGTCTTTGGCCTTGAGTGATGTATAAATGTTCTAAACGAAAATGCGTAGCTGCAACACAAAACGATCCAAAAGAATAGAGTTTCTTTCTCCAGAGGATGGTTCCCTTCAGCTGCATTTCTCTTCACACTGGTTTCTGTTCAGGATTATCAGTCTCTTGAGCTATAGCATGACTGATGAACAAAACAACTCGACTCTTAGGCATTGTCACATTGAATACCTGGTGTACTCCCTTACCAGTTTTCTTTTCTCCTTTAATATATTTCCTCTGCCTTTCCCCGATGTGCTTTGATCAAAATTAGCTTGAGTCAATTTCCTTTTACAATTTGCTCCTCTTCATGCCTGATATGCTTTCCTGTCAGGGCTTTCTTATAAAGACACATGTTCACAAATAGCAGCCACCTGATACACTTTCCTGCCAGGGACCTTATTTTATGAACACTTCTGCTCTTGAAATTGCCTGGTATACCCTCCTACCAGGTCTTTTTTTACATGGGGGTTTCTTTCTACTTTCAAACTGCCTGGTATGCTCTCCTGCCAGGGCTTTTGTTACATATGCACTTTCTTGCAGCTTCAAGCACACATTCAAATCGCCTGGTATACTCTCCTGCCAGGGCTTCCTTACTGTTAGGCAGAATTATATGCAGTACCCTTTGGGAACACCACACACAATTAGGGCTACAAGTGACAGTACAAATTCACCTTTGGTACAAGCCTGTACTAAACAGTAAAAGTGGTAGCGATGGCTGAGCAGCCAGACTTATCTCAAGAGTAAGTGAGCAGTATCAAATAGTTACACAAAGGATAGCAACTACTATGATTCAACAAACACTGAAGCCAATCATTTCAAAGTGCGACATGGGTCTCCAAGGAGACCCTGTGCAGGGAGTCCTAAACCCCTCCCTCACATCCTGTCCCCCCAGACAGCCAGGAGTCTAAGGAGGGCTTCTGGGTGGAAGCCCGCGAAAAGACAGTGAACAAAGGAATCAAGCCTGGTTTGGCGCGCAGAGTATTACATGAGAAAGACTTTTACAAAAAGAAATGGTGAATAAACCCAGCTGGAACCGTAATAAAACATATATGGTCTAGCGGGTTTAAGTTTGAGGCTACCAAGATAGCCTAAAACAATACCAATGTAATTTAAGGTAAGGGTGGTAGGAAAAATCGGGTAGTTACCACTGCCACCAGCCAAGTCTTCATGAAAAGGAAGCAAAACAATGCTCCAAGAGAAACAGACAAAAAGGGATAAGTATTAACCCTTTCCAGTACTCCATATAAGATGGTTTTTACTGGGTCTGTGGTTTTACAGAGGCTAATAAAGTTAATGGTGTTCTGGGAGACAGTAGTCAGTCCCAGAAAATGGAGTCTGAGTTGGGAAGTCTAAAAGACAACCCTGTGTCACTGCACTGAAGTTGCTGTGTAACACACAGTAACAAGATGATGCCTGTGGAGTAGGTGAGGCTCCACAGTCTATGAACACAACAATGTTAAACACACACAGCAAAAAACACATATAAGAGAGGGAAAAAAGGGCTCACACTCTTACAAGGTGAAAGAAATAAATCCTAGAAATCCAGCAAAGCTGCTGAGGGACTCAGTAGGTACGGGGGAAATTAGCCGTTCTTGAGAATTCTCCCTAACACTTAGGTGGGCTCTGCACACATTTCCAATATTGATAGTCTCTTATATTAGCTTCTTCTGGTATTGTATCTGCCTGGCATATTATTCTGCCAGGACTTCTTTCACATGTGTATTGCATATACTAATACTGTTGTAAGTCACTTATTCTGATAACTTTTCTTCTTTTATAGCAATGTTCACTTGCACATTTTACTTCAAGGGCTTTCTTATTCATAAATGCTGTTTGGTATGTCTACCAAAAAGCCCCGGTTTCCCATTCTCCCTTTTGTGGACTCACTGTTTCTTCCTGGCATATTTTGTCTCTCCTGCGGTAAACCGGTAGCAAGTTTTTGGCGTCCTACAGGCTGCTTCTGTTTCTCGGCTTCTATGCTCTTTGCAGTTCCTGCTGGGCTCTCCATTACCTTCCTCAGCTCCGTTAAAGTGGAGGCTGCCTCATGACACCTGCAAATGCCCAGAAGACATTTGTTAGGCTTCTGGCATAACTGCAGCATGGTCTGTCTCGCGGCAAGCTTTCCTTCTCTGTCTTGATGAGCTGGTTGGCTCCACAGAATGCCTCCTAGCCCCTCTGTATCTCAGTCACTTCCAAGAGATGCGTCTTCTCCAGCCAGCAGCTCTCCTTAGTCTGCTGCCTCAGCTGTTTATAATTCCTGATGTAGGTGTAATAACTAGAGTGCGGCTTGTGCTCTTGTTCTTATGGGTGATTTGTATTACTTGGTCCCTCTTCCTCGTCCCAGTATTCTCATGCTTATGGGAATGGAAGTCCATTATCAACGACTTGCTTATGATGTTGGGGCAAATGCTTGTAATGTTTTTCAAGGGCATATCAGTTTAAGATGGTTTGTATACAGATCTGGTGAAAAGGTTTTTAACATTCCTAGGTGTATGAGAGGAGGTGTAACAATATGCCATTAAGGCATTGGATAGGGATGGGATATCCTCAGAAGAAAAAGGGGGATACCATGTTTCATCCGATGATGCCATGATACTTCCCCAGAGGTTGTCTCCCACATGTGACCCTCATATTGCTGCGCCCCCAGAGTTAGGATCAGGTAGCGGCTGCCATCCCCGGGCCACATGGGGGGGGCGCTGCCGGAAAAGGAGTGATGACAATATCGGATTCATCACAGAAGGGATGAAGCAGAAGGAAAAAACTGCTATAGCCTCCGCCACACCATTAACCAGAGACAGCTCAAGCACGACACAGGCAGTAACTCTTGTGCAGACATCAGTCCGGCCCCCACTAAGAGAAGGCACCAATTTGGCTCCAGCGCCTGCGCAGCCAACAGACCTGCCCACAATTGGAACATATCCTGTAAATCCCGAAGCTGGATACACAGATCCTTGATACATACCCAGAGCAGACTCAGAACAGACATCATGGGGTGCTTCAGAGGACAATAAAGGACGAGACCCAACCATGACAAAACGAGAAAACCAAACACATAGGGACTTAGAGGAAGCTATCCAGAAAACTAAGGAAGAGCTTCAAAGGGTAACAAAGAGAAGAGAACGAAAGAGACCTTGTCCCATTATAAATGCTGATACATGGACAGCATGGGAGATATTGTTGAAAATTAATAGAGCATTGATTAAGGATGTGCAAATAGAAATAGAAGAAGACATGCAGACAGAAGGCAGACATAAGGGGAGAATGCCATGTAGGGGACAGAATAAGCAAAACGTTGACTATGAGTTAGAAGCAACAAAAAGTGAGGAAGATCAGGAGGAGGATGAGGAAGACTGGGAAGGAGAGGGAGAACAGAGGGAGAGAACTCCATGGGGAGAAAGGCTTAGACCATGTCCATTATCAATAGGAGTGGCAAAAGGGAATAAAAGGGCAAAATGACCATCAAAAGGAAGAGGACAAAATTTCCATTAATACAGAAGGGAATAGGGAGATCACAATACGTACCCTGGCCACATATGGACAAAAACAACTTGATAAAGGCACTTCCTGTGGTGAGGGGTTAGTAATGTGAGACTCACAACTGTGTTTAGTTTTTATCAGGATTTGGCATTTTATTGGGAACAAAATTATAAAATAAACCCTAACTAAACGTACTCTACCAGGGGATTCCCTGCCTATTCTAAGTGCTATGGGAAAGCATCCTAGCACTCACAACACTAACCCTAAACAACATAAACATTCAAAGTAACATGTAAACAACAATATCTGGATGACTTCTAGTGGTCCTGTTCAGATCCTTCTCCCCCAGGAATTTTTCACAATTTCCTCCAATGAACACAATGTCTTAACCAAAGTCTTGACCAGTTCCAAAGAAAAAAAGTTCACACAAATAAAAATCCACTGGCAAAACTCTCTTCTTTGCTTGATAAACAGATTCTCCTTTTACAGTTCCACAAAGAAAGAACAGCACCAATGGGGTTTCCTGGATGACTTCCTTTCAGGAAAGTATAGGTAAAGTTGAAAACAAAATGTAACACTTCTGCTTGCACTAGCTCCTCTGCAATCAACTTCTGCGGCCTCTTTTATACAGTTTGTCAGGATGTTTCTACTAAAGTTTTGCTCTTTCTCCAGCAACTTGCTTCTCCTTAGAAAACTGTGAGAGAAAGCTCCCTTGCCCCACAATTAGCTTCAGCTTCTACCTCTTCCAGCTATTACAATTCTGACAAGAATATTGACGACCACATTTCTACTGCTGCTACTCCGACTTCTGAGTTAGGCAAGTTTGCTGCTACAACTGCAACTTCAGCATTAGGCAACTTCAACAAAACTTCTTTGACCTCTAAATGTCTGCAAGGCACTCTTCTCTCTTGTATGGCAAGAAATGTCAGCCTCTTTGCCTGTCTTGCAGCTACCACAAACTCTGCTTCTAGCATTATACCACTTCTTCTCCCTCCAAATATTCTCAGGCATGCAGATTTCAAAACAACTTCTATTAGCAATTACCCAGCTCCCTTCCCCGGCTTCATATGCAATTTTACTCTAATGGTTACCTCAAAGCTGTTGTGCCACTCTTCCAGCTTTGGATGATTTTGTCACATTTGATTTTGAGTAATGATGTGTAACAATAGCTTCAACAACTTCAGAACATTGGTGTATAGTTCTTAATTGAGTGGGATTCATTTTTATAGAGTTCACCCTATGGGTTTGGGTAATACTTGTTCTTGCTTCAGCTTCAACCACTTCTATGACTTCCGCTTCAGCCTTAAATATGTTTCAAGATGTGGACTTCTTATTGAAAATAAAATTAGGCACACGTGATTTTGTTTAACTTATAAACTGTCACTTCAAAGTGACACGTTCCCAACTTTCGGTCACCATTCAGCTTCAAAGGTATCGAGAAACATTGCCTCATGCACGGCCTCTTTAAACAGTGCTTGCAACACTTCAGGAAAGTCTGTCAGCAGCAATGTATTTCTAATATTAGGGAGAAGAAAAGTTTTAACTACATGCAAGCATTTTACATAAGCGTGTGTGACCTTTCCTTTCTCAGAAATAATTCCCAATACTGCGATTAACTTCTACTCAGTTAGATGTACGTACAAGTCCAATTAAAGATGGCTACAGTTACCGGCAAGATATTTCTGGTGTTCAGGAGTATGGAGCTTCTTTTTCCGACTCCCAGTTACAACGGCTGTGGGCTGCTGTTGCTTCCCGGCTTGGCTTCTTCTCCTGGAACTGTGACGGGCACTCTTGGGGGACACACCCATCTGCTGCACGGGTGTCTTAGATCCGGCCTCATCAAGGGAGAGTCTCCTACTCACCAGTTTCCCTAGACTTGCTTCTCCACATGGGCCTTGGGAGAATGCAGAACTTCAGTTCTGCATTCACAGCAATTAGGCTCACCTGGATAGACTGCCTGTTGCTTCCAGTCCCTTCCAATGCTGCCACAGCCAATCAAGGTTTATGAGTACAGGAGCACCTCAGAGTCTGCAGGTGAAATCTGCCCTTTCTCTGCTCCTGTGCCCCTTCTGTGGTCACACTTCATTGTGAACTGATAGCCTCATGCTCTGCTTCTTCTGCTTCTGCTATGGCCGACCTTCGAGCTCCTGCCCCAGATTATTTCTGCTGTTCCTCCCTGCTACAGCTTTTCATGCCCCTCAGGTGGGCTAATTGGGTTCAGGTACAGGCCCTTAGGACTAATTGCCTGACCTTTCCAAGAGCCATTAGACTTGCCTGACTGAATTGGACTCATGCATGCTTCTTCAGCCCTCTTCATCTTATTCTTCACAGTTCCTGGGGGATGATTCTGGGACTTTAAGTTTATTTTGGGAAACTTCAAATTCTCCACTTCTTTAGAATGTCAAAAGGCCATAAAGTGGGAAAGTTAAAAAGGGGTTCTTCCCAGTTTTCCTGGTCTGATTCCTCCCCCATGGGATACTCCTGCAGTACATCACCCTGAGGGCCAGGATCAGTGGTGCCTGCCTTCCCATGGACACATAAGAAGGACCCAGTCCATGTTCTTGGGGGGGACTCCGTTGGATTCTCCACATTACCCTTACAGCAGGAGCTAGAAACTGGATCTATGCACTTGAAAAACAGACAGCGGGAGTCACATTAGCAATGTGAGACATGACGAGCTTACTTGCCACCATATTAGAAGAACAGACAAACACCATTTCGGAAAAAGCAGGGTACCCAGGAGTTCGGCTTGAGTATGATGCACATGAGGGGTTCCATTTAATAGTTTTCAAGCCCATGTATGTGATTCTACAAGAAGAGTGTACCTGGACAAATCTGACATAGGATCAATCATGGCAAACACAATTCTAGCTGATGAAGACCCAGCATTGTACATTCATCAAATTCTGGAAATGTGGAGAGAGGAACCAGGAGAAGTCAGGGGATAACACCATACCAATATTCTACCATATGTTACCCAGAGGTCTTCCAACAGACATATAAGCAGAGCTAGATAAAGTAGTGAATCGTGAAGCAAAGGGATTGGATGAGATACAACTGCATATTGTACATTACTGCAAGCGAAAGCATGAGAAAGAAAGAGAAAAAGAAGAGAAAGCACAGCGCGCAGAAGTTAGTGCAGAAACATCTAGTAAATGTAAGTATAGAAGGTGCAGTGGTTACAAATGCCATGGACGGGCAACAAGAACAGGAGCCCCCACAGGGATGGACAGGTAATTGAGGAAATGATAGAAGGAACATGGGCGGGGTGCAAAGAGCAAGAGGTAATTCTCAGAAATGGCGAGGAGGGGCATTTGGAGGATTGAGGCCAAGATTTGGAGGGGCATGTTGGGCATATGGAAGAGTGTATATGTAGCATGAGATTGTTGAAGCAGACCACCCATACAATATCACCCAGATGCACATCCAAACCAGTTTACTACCTATGAGTCATCATACAGGACACCAGCATACAGGGGATATGCCCCTGGGTCGGCAAAACAACAGAATCCAGACCCAATAGAGATAGCAGATCCCAAACAGCTCCCACACAGGGATACCCCATACCCAACCTCGAATATCACTCCGAATGCTACACTGCACTGCCATGGGAGCAGAGTACACTGCCACAAAGGACAGTTTTAAATTATGTGGGAGCATGTGTCATGGGAGACAACATATTCCTGCTCCCGGGGAAATCATCTATTCACAATAAGACAGCCCACAGCGAGTCCTATCAGTCACCCCAGACCCAGAAAGGGAACCTAAGGTTGGAGTGAAAATAGGAGACATCACCTAGTGGTGGATACAGGAGCCACCATGTCCTGTATAAAGGATGAAGGTTCCCTTTAACCAACAGATGCATGGACATGCAGGGATTCTCTGGGGTTATTGCCAAAGTTCCATTTACAGAATATCTACCCATTACTATAGGGTCACTGGAAATGTTTGCACCATTATCGTACAGTACAGCGACACTGGTAAACCTACAGGGTAGAGACCTATTGAGTAAACTAAATATGACAATTTCACTCAAAGACAAAGGAATAGTGTGCACACCAGGTATGTATTATATCAGATCAGCCACAGTAGAACAAGCTCTATACAGCACTAATGCAATTTGAGCACTACCAGTGCACAAACAGATGTTCATGTACGCAGTGACAGCCCTGATTGGATGACTTCCAGCGGTACAAAACATATTTCGCTTGCCAGTGGAATTCTTATTTAGACCAGCAGTCCCACAAGAGAAGGCACCAGGAGCAATGTTCGTTTTACATATACAAGCAGTGATCACCAGAAGTGTCATTTTAAAAGGTACAGATGAAGAGGGAATAGAAGGCCGCACAGTATTATGCAGAGACTCACCACTGCCATTTAGAGAAGTAACTGACAAACACATATTCGCAGACGCAGAGTCAGAGGGGGAAGTTGATACATGTGTTTTTTATTTATTTATGTATACATTTATTAAGCACACTATACCCATAGGCATCGAGGTGCTGGTTACAGAGAGCGGTTATGACAAGCATGATTGCAGACTAACAAAGATCAGGCAGTTGGCGACAAAGAGAAGAAATTCATAGTCTTGAGGTGCTTCCTGAAGGTCCAGTAGGATTGTTCAGATCTTAGTGATACGGATAGGGTTTTCCAGCTCTTGGCAGCAATGACAGGGAAGGTGATTCCTCCAGATCTCTTTCTTCTGACGCTTGGGATGGACAGTTGGTAGGAGTAGGGGGTACCGGTTGGTCTGGAAGTGTGTGCTTTGGGGAATGTATGTGAAAGATATCTTGGGGAAGAGTTATAGATGCATTAATGCGTAATGGCATGGGTCTTAAAAGTAATACGCTCACATCCAAGTAGCCAGTGTGCACTTCGTCTCACAGCTGGGAGATGTTCCTGCTTAGCTATTTTTAGCGCAGCTCTTAGAGAGTTATTCTGTATGATTTGAAGTTTCTTTATGTTACTTGCAGAAACCCCTATGACTAGGGCGTTACAGTAGTCTTTTCTTGTTCCAATCAACGCTCTTGCATGATAAGGCCGCTCTCCAAGGCTAGAAAGGGTCTACTTGCGTTAATTAGTTTGGTGGTATAGGCTGCGGTAGAAGTGATCACCTTGAGCTGCCTAGAAAAGGACAGAGTTGCGTCCAGGTATACCCCCAAAGTTTTGACATTGTTGGAGATAGGGATAGTTATGTCATCAAAGGTGAATGAGCTTTAGGCTTGGTCAAGCTTGTTGAGTGCAGATTGTGAGTCCACCGAGATAATCTCTGTCTTTTCATCATTCAGGCACAGAAGATGTGAGGCCATCCACCTTTGGATAGTGTGAAAGACTGATTTCAGGTTGTTAGAATCTATGAGATAATTCACTGAAGGGAGGATAAGGACTTAGGTATTGTCAGCATAGTTTGTCTAAGAAATTCCTGGGTCATCTAGATGTTGTACAGGGTGGGAGAGAGACAGGACCCGTGCTGGACGCCAAAAGTGACATGAGCGAGTGGGGCAGCAGCATTTGGGGAGAACACTCATCGATCGATCTGATAGGAAAGAGGTAATCCAGGAAATCACTTCAGGGGAGAACTGCACTGCTGAGGCGAGGTGTTGGCAGGAATTTTGATGGTCTACAAGGAGAAAGTCTGGTGATAAGTCTAGTAGGAGGAGGAGGTCTGATTTACTGGTGTCCTTTATCTCATCCAATTGATTTTCTAGATCCAGAAGTGCCGATTCTGTTCCATGGACTGGTTGAAAGCCAGATTGGCGTAAACGGAGAAGGATATGGGTTTCGAGAAAGTTCAGGATTTGTAAGTAGGCTGCACAGTCTAGTATTTTAAGAAGGAAAGGCACTGTGCTAATGGGGTGGCAGTTTGTGGGAAAATCTGGGTCATGCATATTTTATTCTAGAAGTGCTAAAACCCAGGCATCTTAGAGACTGGAGGGCACAGTGCTGAAATTGAAGGAGGCGGTCATCAGTGTGGCAGTAAAGGGAGCCAGTGGTTCAAAGATGTCTTTAATGACAGCTGCTGGGCTTACGTCCCCCTTTAAATGAGAGTTTTTAAGACCTTTACCGATCTGGATGACTTTGATTTCGGAGACCATTTTGAAGTTAAAAGCAGGTAGATTAAGGGCAGTAACAAGAGGTTCAGTTTGGGAACGCTCTGGGGTGTTACACCTGGGGTGTTTCCTTTTAGTAGGATTTCTTTTTTGAGCATGTCAGGAAATTTTGAATATTACAGCACCAGGTGCTATCTTGTGAGATTTTCATGGGCGGAGGCACCAGCGATTCCAGTTCGCGCAGTATGATGAAGAGCGCTCTGGCACTCAAGTTTATGTTTGCAATTATAGTGTTATAGGTAGAGCTCTTTTCTTTTAGTATTGCTTTTTTGTTTATTTGCTACAGAGGTGACACCTGCTTTGTTAGGCTCGGTGGGATTATTCATCCAGTTAGCTTCTGCTTTATGTTTTGGAGGTGAAGGGCTTTAAGGTCAGTGGTGAACCAAGTATTGAGATGTGCGGCAGCTTTGGATTTTTGCAGTGAGTGGGGCGACTGAATATATTTCCTGAGTGAGGGTTAGGTTATACAGGTCTACCAGGATGTCAGGGTCTGTAGACAGTGGCAATGGGACCAAAATCGGGTCCAGCAACAGTAGAATCCTGAGTTTGGTAATATTACGGGCACTCTGTGTAGCTATAGGGGCAAGTAGGACAGCCACCACTGGCGGACAGGTAGACACTGGGATGTCAAATAAGATGATTGTATGGTCAGTCCAAGGGCAGGGGAGATTGGAGGTGATGTCAATATTGCAATTAAGACCAACTAGTCAATCCTTTATTCGGCCTTTGACGTGCATAAGGCAGAGGATACGTTGTGAGCAAACCAGTGTTCCCAAAGAGCTAACTAAGGACTGGGTATTTACAACTACTTCATCATTGTAGCCTAAATTAAAGTCCTCTAGTACTATAGTTTTGGAAGTTGGTTTACACAGGTAGAGCATATACAAGATATCCTCTTCAAAGGAGAGGAATGGGGCTAGAGCACTGTAGACAACATGAATGTTTACTGTGCTAATGTGTGAGAGGCTGAGATTAGTAGATAGTAGTTCTCCTGAAGGCAGGGACAGGTTGCTAGTTTCTCTGAAAGTAAGTGAGTCTCTGGATATGAGTGCAACTCCACCTCCTCTGAAATCAACTCAGTCCTTGCGAAGAATAGTTTAGTTAGGGGGAAGTGCCAAGGACAATAATGGTTCAGAGGCAGCGTGAAGCCATGTTTCTGTTATAGCTATTAGATCAAAGTTTTTAGATTAAATAAGATCAGCAATATCTAAAGAATGGGCCATGATGGATATTGCATTGACAAGGGCTGGCTTGAGTGGAATAGGCATAGGCTTTCAAGGGGTAGCAGTCGTCAACTTGCGGGAGGGCGGGAGAGGGAGATATCATGCCACTCTGTGTTGTCAGAGGCGGAGCGTGAATGAAGTTAGAGGAGGCAGGCGGTGGGTCATTTTTTTTGTGACTTGAGCACTTATAGTCATACTGGTGAGTGTGTTGCAATAATTCGCGAGGCCCAGGTGAGGTGAGGAAGTGGATCAGGTGTGCTGGTCTTGCAATCAACTAAGCAACCAAGAGGTGGTGTGTCCAGGAAAGACAGACTGTCAAAGTTAAACCGCATGTTTGTTCGCACAATGTTGGTAGGCTTTAGGTCACATTTCTTAGGGTTAGATAAGATGACACCAGAAGTTGGAAATGCAGGGGAAGGTGGGGGAGTCAGAGCTACCGCAATGATAGGTGCAGGGGCCTTGGATGTGGTGGGCCAGTGGTCGGGCTGAGTGGCAAGGTGACATGAAAGCGAGCACCTGCTAAGAGGCTTGTGTAGGGGGTTTGCCATTTAGCTGCAGGAGGTTGCTGGAATGCAGAACATGCGGATAGGTGCATTAGTCTGGCAGGTCCCTTGCAAGGCCTGGTCTTGTGAGGTGGTCCAGGCATACAAGCAGAATCTATAATTCTGAAACCTAGCAAGGCCCAATCAGGGCATCACGATACCCCATGGGGGGCTCCAGGAGAGTTTGGGTGGAGTTTGGTGTCTAAGGGGTCTGGATGTGTAGACAGTGTCAGGGCTTACATTCACACAGTGAGGGGGAGGCAAAGGGTAATCACGGGCAGAATAAAGGTTGCGTAGTTTTTTCGCAAGTATGAGGGGGTTCACGAACACCAGGGTAGTAGTGCGGGTAGAAGTACATGAAGAACACGGAGGGGGTGACTGCTGCATGGAGCTGCTGCATGGAGCTGCTTCCATGGCAAGGCTAAGTTAACAGATCCTGTGAGGATATTAGGACACACCTTTTTGGATGCATAGGCTGAGATCTTCCATGGCCTGACACAGCTGGACAGGGGTAGATAGAGGCCTTAGTGATTGGCCTTTGTTAAGGGCCTGGCTACACTTTCCAACTCCATAGGTCAGGAGCAGATAGCTGAACTGAGGCCCAAACCGCAGATTGCAGAGGCAGGCTGTTAGGCATACAAGGCAGGCCTGGTGGTTGTCATGCAATGATGGCAGCCAAATACTGTTTGAAATCTGTATATCCTGTCATATGGTAGTACAGCACAGACAGATACCACAGACGAAATTACTAGTTGCAACAGAACCGCCATCACATATGTATGAGGACTTGGCAAAAGTGCCCAGTCGACTATGGACAGACAACCCCATGATGTTGGATTGTTGAACAGCACAGAAGCAGTGAGAATCATACTAAAAAAATAGCCACTATCCAGAGAAGCAGATAATGGAATAGATAATACCATTACAGCATTAATTGAGCAATTCTTCATAATTCCCTCTGCCTCACCATGCAACACAGCTATATAACTTGTGAAGAAAGCAAAAGACTCCTCATAGAGAGCCATACAAGATCTCAGGCCTACACAAGAAGCAGAGTATCCATTAGTGCCCAACCCAGCTTTAATACTCTGCAGCATCCCTGCAGATGCAGTATACTTTACAGTGATTGATCTACAAAATGTGTTTTTCTCTGTACTATTGCACCCAGATTCCCAGTATCTTCCTACCGCGGACAGAGGTACCAACAAACTTCTTTACCACAAGGGTACTGTGAGTCCCCTAGTGACTTCACCAGGGCCGTCCAGATAGACCTAGGAAACATACAGATGCTGAGCACAGTGCTGCAGTACCTAGGGGATCTGCTAGTATGTAGTGCCACAGAAGAGCAGTGCAGGGAAGACAAAATCAAACTGCTACAACTTCTTGCAGACAGAGAAATTACAGCGTTGCCAAAAAGAAGTAGCGTACCTAGGGCAAATACAGTCCTCAGCAGGAAGGAGAGTAACACCAGACCGAGACATAGCAGTCAGGAACACACCACAACCCAGTACAGTCAAAGAGATGCAGCCATTCCTAGAATTGTGCAATTACTGCAGGACATGGATCTTTGATTTTTCAACATATGTCAGGCCCCTGCTACAGACGCTCAAATATGCCCAAAAAGGAAAAGCAACCCTCAATGGACAGGCAAGATGACAGAATGTTTCGAGGATCTAAAATCAGCAATATGCAATGCCCCTGTGTTAACAAAACCAGATTACAATAAGCAATTTTATTTTTTCTCACACTGGACAGGTAATTACAGCAATTTTTACACAGCAATCTTCTCAGAAACATAAGCCTATTATGGTGAGCTCTTGGATCCAGTTATGCAAGGTCATTCCCCATGCGAACAGGCTCTAGCAGCTGCCACATTTTCAATTCAGAAATCTGCCACCATCACAATGGGATGCCCAGTAGCTTTATATGTGGAACATGCAAAAATCTACCCTCAGCACACAAAGAGCGTCTGGATATGAAACGATTTTGTCCAACCCAGCCATTAACATAGCCAGGTATCACTCTATAAACCCTGCATCATTTGTAGCCAAACCTGTTGAATCACACAATCAGTTATATGGCTGTTCAGTGTACGACGGAGATCCCGAAGAGTGCAGCAGGATGAGTGTGGATGCACTCGAAATAGGAGAATACTTTATGTTGATGGGTCATCAATGATAAATCAAGAGAATGATCAATGACACACAGGAGCAGCAGTGGTACAATATGTGAAGGGACAAGAGGAAGAATACCAAACAGTAATGCAAAAAAGACTACCTTCACATTACTCAGCACAAGCAAGTGAACTCATTACACTCGATGCGTCATCAGATGATGATGTCAGCATATATACAGATTCAGCTTATGTAACATCCAAAGTTCACTCAGGCCTATCAAGATGGAAAAGTAGAGGGTACAGGAAATCAGATGGTGCACCAGTTCAGCATGCCAACTATTATCTAGATTAATAGACGCATTGAAATGTCCTGTCTGTGTAGCAATTGTGAAGTGTGCAGTGCACACCAAGGGAACAGATGTAATTTCACATGGAACACAGCTGTGGGTGCAGCTGCCAAACAGGCAGTTTACATGCCCTTTCCAATAGAAATCAATATGTCTGTCATAGCAGTGCAACAGAAACAGTTACCAGAACTATACAGCTCAGTGTTCATGGCGCACATTTTAGAGTAGCAGGAACATGTGCCGACTGTGGAGAAAGCATCATGGGTGTACCGAGGGTGTACATTATCACCCACTGATATGGTATGGAGACATAAAACCACAGGTAAAGTGGTAATGCCTTTAGAACTATTAAATGTTGCCTTGGAGTAACTCCACATCCAACACATGCACCTAAGCAGCACATTGCTGCTGACATCAGTGAAGATTGGCAGAGGAAGTGGATAGGGTTTTGGGCAATTGCCACCTGTTCCACCCAGGGCACGTTGAAAACACTATGGGCAACATTGCCTCGCCTGTCAGGGCATTTAAAGGAACTCCATGTCGATTTCATAGACATGGTGGACAGGTGCAGTACTTATTGTTACATGATTGTGACTGTATTCCCATTTTCCCAATGTATTGAGGCTGTCCATGTGTACATGGTGATGCAGAATCTGTAGCCACATTTTGGCCCAGAGAGGTATTTTCAAGTTGGGAAAAATGAAGTGTCCTGAGATCCGACAACAGCCCTTATTTTGCAAACAAATTTTTCAATGAGATTACAAAACTACTCAAAATCAAATACAAGCACTGTACAGCGTACCACCCCCAAGACAACGGACTCATGGAGAGACTGAATTGTTTATTGAAAAAGAAGTTGACTAAAATACGTGCGTCGTTAAAGGGGAGCTGGCTTTATTGCCTGCCTCTAGCACTGTTCAGTTTGCACAACCAGCCAAGCAAGGACCACCAAGTATCACTGCATGAGGTAATGACGGGTAGGCAAATTCACATACCAGTTTCCCCAACGCAAACACTGACAGATGGTCACATAAGTGCAGATATCCTTGGGGAAGAGTTTAATGTATACCTTAAGAATCTGTCAACTTGTGCAAAGGTTTTGTCTCATCAGGTAACGACCAAGGCACACCAAAGGACCCACCAAGAAATGACGCAGCCCATACAACTACATCCTGGGGACAGAGATCACACAAGATCGCACAACAGAAACTGGAAATGAAGTTGAAGAACCGAAAAGCTTGGGTACACCTATCAGATGTTCGAAGAGACACTAGCACAGCAACAGAGCTCCAACAAGAAGCAGACACTGGACGAGCACCATAAACCAATGTTGAGTAGATGAGTAACTTTGAATGCTTGTTTTAGAAGAGTATGAGCATTTGGGTGAACAAGAACTGAGAGGTCAACACAAAGTTTAGAGACACAAGCAGAAAACAGCAAAAGAATGAAATAGCTGTCTACAGGAATATGTTCTTTGTTTTTCTCTCTTCTTCTTTCTTATTTTATACTGACACAAATGACCGTAGGGACTAGATCTAGGAAGAGTAATGCAAGTGAAACTTTAAATGTAACAGCAAATAGAGATAACCTTGTGACCAGACATAAAAGAAATATGCAAAAATAAGAAAGCATAAATGCTAAGATTATAGATAAACATCATTCTGAATAAACTAACATTTGGTATAATACCATGAAAGAAATAGGCAGGGCCCAGTATAACGACAATGTTATGTGTGTGGGCTTATCCCGCATGTGGTTGGCACCCCCAGACTGTTCATAGCGAAGGAAGTGACATTAGAGGCACAGTGCTTGGCACATCTAGTACTCTGCATATTACAAAGGCATTTCCAGGGACACACAGTACAAGTACTGCTCAAAGAAACGGACAAAAGTAAATGTGAAGAGAATAAAGTACCAGACTATAACAAGTGTGCAGTAAGACCCCAGATGTACATCAAAGGTGCAACATAATGGAACAAAAATGGGTGAAGGGGCGTTGCTTCCTTTTCCAGGGCATCCTCCGCTGATTTACTAAAGTAGTTAGATCTCTTTCGGCATAATAGTGTGTGAGGTGTTTTGTTGCAATGTTAGGGGAATTGTATGCAGAGTACTCCTACCTATTCTGATCTTCATAATCTTAATGTGGAGCCTATATCAAGTATAAATGGTCTTTTTTATGTCTCATTGGAGCAGTGTAAAGTTACCTGCAGTTAAAGAAAGCGATGCCACTTGGAAAAATGTAAATACCCAAGCAGATCAGATAGACATAAAAACCAAAGACAAGGATGGTATGAATACAAAACCCAATAGGCCTGCCAGGAACACTTTGGGCACCACCCCCAGATACCTTAAACTACTGCATGTGCTACGTAGATATATATGATTGGGCAAGAGAACAGGTCAATGGGTACATGGGAGAATGTGTTCCAATTGAAACAAAAGTGGGGGAATGTTGGGATGAATATCCAACGTCCCAAATGCAAGAGGAAATACAAACTAAGGAAGCCCATATAACATGAGACTGAAACCACAGGACCAGATAGCAAGCACAAAGCACAAGCCTTTGGTGAAGCTGACAAGAGAATAGACTCATTTCCAAGGTTAACCTCATTGACATAAAATAAATAACTCAATACATCCACCAGGTCGACCCATAATTTCAGTATGCAGATCCATTCTTGAACCCACAGGTACATTCATATACTATTTTTTGAAACCACTGATCCAACTAACAGATTTCTACCTAAGAGACACCATGGATGCCATCAAGTGCTTTGAAGGAACCACCATTGAACATGAAACAGACCTTCTGGTCACAATGGACTTTCAAGAACTATACACTAGCATTCCGCAAACTTGAGCCATATAATGTATAAGGGATGAACTATCCATCAAGATACACAAAATAGAATACCTACTGAATGTATTATCGATTTACTAACTATGGCCCTGACAAAGAATTTCTTCATGTTTGACAAAACCTTCTACCTCCAGACAAGAGGCACGACGGTGGGTGCTGCCTTTGTGCCCACTTAGCTATCATCTTCATGGCCCTATTCGAAAGGATACATGTTCTGAATACCAACAATCCATACTATGATAAGATCTATAAGTAGAAAAGTTATATAGATGACATAATTTTTAATATGGTACAGGACCTCAGATATTCTGAAAAATTTCCTTTTATTGCTCAATGCTGGGGATCCTAACATACAGTTCATGATGTTTTGGCATCATGACTTGGCTGTTCAAAAAAGCATTGCTCACAATACACAACTACATTATTTGAGTCACCATCCCACCACACTAAGGAACAACCTGCTGTATGGCCAGTATCTACGCATACGTTGTAATTGCTCTATGACAGAAGACTATGAGGACCAAGTGCATAAACTCGAAGCTAGACTTCAGGCCAGCGGGTATCTGAAACAAGATATCAAGTATGCATGCAAATGGGAAAGATGCACCCCGGGGAGGCTCTTCTAACCCCAAAAGCAAGAAAAACTGAAGAAGACAAACTGGTGCCCATGTATACCTTTAACTATCAAACTAGTAAGATTAAGGCAACCATCAGAAAATTCTGGCCCCTGGTTCAGACAACCCTTCCCAGTGAACCAGCACCCCTGATGGCCCTCCAAATATACAAATACCTTAAAGACTACCTGACTAACTTTTGCTTATGAAGCCCCAGTACCAGAAGCACATTGTAGAACATGAGATCCATAATGTGGCCTTTTCCTTGCGGAACATGACGCATAAGCCAATTCACAAAGAAACCGCCAGGTTTTGAGATGAATGGCATTTTAAACATTTTTCCAATTGTAAGACATCTAATGTTGTATATTGCGTGCAGTGTCCGCATGAGCTAAGATATGTGGGCCAACAACTCGGCCAATTCATAAAATAATTGTTGACCACCGGTCCAAGATCATGTGTAGGACAGTCACAGCTCCCATGGTCTCCTACTTTGTCCAGAACCAACTCTTGCAGGATGAAACATGTGGGTGGGTGTTAGAGGTAGTAGATAATGCCCCAAATATAAATGCATCTCTTGATCACTAACAGGGTTGGTGGATCCACAAATTAAACACACACTGGGAAGGCCTGAATGAACTATACAATGGTGTGTGAACAACACATGCATCACAGGTCCCCTTGAGAGACATATACTAGCTTGCCCCTACACCTAATTTCTATATGAGCAAAGGGCCCCGTTGCAATCAGCTCCTCCATCCGAATAGGATAGACCATGGGCCGCTGTGGGCTCACTACTTCTGCTTTCGTGGGATCCCCTTTTCTTTCAGACAGTATTTTCACACCAGCTCCCCAATGCTGTCCGCATGGTTAATTTTCCCCTTCCACTTGTGATCTGTTCTTCGGCCATGGGCAGTCATAACCGAGAAGGGCAGGGTCATGCCCCCATAAAGAGAAGAGGTTTTTCCTCAATGAACACAGTTAGAATCTGGACCCCCGGGTGATACAGTTCTGCTGAGAGGGAGGACACTCCACTCCATACCCCTTTATTGAACGTGATCTCTTTGCCGACCTGACCTGGGACTAAGCAGTGTTGCACGGGCCAAGATGAAGGTGTCTTCTGCTACATCGATGACAGTAATGAACTCTTTTTCTATGTTCCTATTTAACTGACTATATGTGTATTTTGTGTTTGATGTATCCATATATATATAAGGTGTGAATAAAGGGCATATAACGAGCCATTTATATGTTTTACCATACCTAATGGTCCAAGTGTGATTTTTTGCCTGTCTGAGTCCAATCAGTCATTTTGCCAAGGGCCAGGGAGCAGTAAGTTTAAGGCTCTCCCCACGTAGACGAGCAAACGCAAAACACACCATGAAGCCATTACACCTTGCGCATTGACTGCCAAACCATGAGGGTTCCACCAGACCCCTGCCAGGTACTATGGCTACCTAATGCTGCATCTTCACCACAGATCCAGACCATTCCACAGCCATTAAGGTAAACTGCACTAAAACCAGAGACAGATTTCCTTCCTTTAGTACTACCAGTGCAAGGCAGTTCTATTATTACACGCATTCGCATCTAGAATGCTCTAGAAACTAAGCTCTGATTATGTACTGTTTCCTTGTCTCTCCCCTCCATTTTCTATCTTTTGTCCTACTTATATGTTCAGACCAAAAGACACTCTGGAAACAGCCTACAGGACAAAATGCAGCCTGCAATTTTTTCAATCCTTCAAAAATCCTCTACTCAGGCCACTTGTGCTACACCTGCTGGCTTCACCTGTCCAGGTAAGACATTGAGGCTACCCACCTCACATTCTAGCCTTCCAGCTACATTATATTGCTATATTCATATATGCATTTTTAATTCTTCTCGCTTTCAAGCAGCACGCACATACAGACATATACATTCTTTGTGTACCCCCTAGCGCACTAGCCAACTACCTCTGTACTCCACGAGGCAGTCTCCTTGAAGTGATTTGAGCTCTATTCTAACTCCATCTCCCGACCTGACGTTGAAGAACAAGACAAACTAGGTAAGAAATCCTAGTCATAATTGGGATCCCATCATGTTAGGGCCCTTCAATGTCTGCTCACACAGCCACCTCCCCATATGTGTAGATAGCTCATTCGCTTAATATCTAGTCATCGCCGAATTAAGCAACAACCATCTGTCAAGCCAGACACAAGGGGCTGATTCATGGAAGTTGTGCGCCAAAAAACAGGGTTTTGTGCGCCATTCTGCCCGCAAATCCCTGTTTAACAAATGGGGATTTGCGGGCAGAATTGGCGCACAAATCCCCGTTTTTCGGCACCCAACTTCCATGAATCAGCCTGAAGATGTAGTGGTCACCCATGTTCCTTCCTAAGTTAAAGCAGCACTCAGATGTCAGTAGTTTTTCTTACCTCTCATGTTCACGACCTTTGCCGATATAGTACCTTTCACCCATCAGAGAAACATATCAATTATCATTATGTTTACATGCAGGGCTCCTCAAAGAAATTATGAAAGGTCCTGAAGAAGGCAACAGCCAAGCCACTGACAGCTGCAGAAACATCACATTGAAAGACATATAGGCCAAGAGACATTGTCAAACAGTTTATAAGAGTTCCCAAGTGGTAACGCCTTGAAATGAAATGTCTTTTTAGACGCAGACCTGCATTAGGATTTTTTCCTTGTCTAGTCTATACAAACATCATACTCACTACACTTGTTCATCATATAGTGTGCCTGTAAGAATTTAAGACAACTTGTGTTTTTCACTGTATGTAATGTACTGATTGATTGTAGATAGTGTAATTTGTATACACCACTGTGTATTAGTCTTAGGTATTGTTTCTTACAGGACGGATTGGCCTCATATGCAATTCTCTCTTTAACATTGACAGTATTTTAAAGGAAATTGTTTTTTTTAACCTTTGCTATGAACTGTGACATTTTAGATATGTATCATATGAATTTATTTGTATACTGTAGTGTAAAAGGATGAATAACCAAATGCACTTAAATAAAAATAAAAATATTGTTTTTTGGTCTCGTACTCTTCTAGATACTATTGTTTTGGTTCATCTCTGCTGATAACCACCTGTACACTTAATGTTATGTATGAGTAGATAGAATTGCTGCACACAGGTACAATGTTAATTTGAATGTTAAAGGTTTTTATACCGTGCACTGATGCCACTTGTCTGGTCTCCAGGCGCTCAGGTAGATCTGTTAGTAGTGTTTAGCAGGAAACATCGGGCAGGAGCACAAAGACCCACACACACGGATGACGGCGACCCACCCCTCCAGAACATGTGTGGGCCGAATGTCAACACGCTACCCGCAGCGAAAGGCCTGGTATGGCCTAGAAGGCTCGGGAGCCCCTGAGCGCCGCAAGTTAGAAGCAACTGCTGGGGGCAGTTCACAGTTAACTGGTTTGTTATTCTCATTCACCAGAATAAAGGTCACTAAAGTTGGTAAGTCTCCAAGCAATACCATGAAGAGGGGGAGGGCACGGGCGGAGGGAGGGGAGCAGATGGAGCCGAGTTCTCACATAAACGGTACACATGGCGACCAGGCTGCGGCCGTGAGCAACCCCGCCGAGGAAGCGGGACATTTGAAATACCCCCCCTAAACCGCCATGACAGCAAAAGTAAAAATAATTACATGGAATGTGAGAGGTTTGGGCACTTACCTTCGCAGGAACAGAATTAAATCCTACTTATATAGAAAAGGGGTGGAGATAGCACTGCTGCAAGAGACCCACTGCACAGCGGAATTCATGGCCAGACTCTAGGCACTCTGGTGGCGACAGGGATTTGGAACTAATTATTCTAAATACGCCAGAGAAGTGTACCTGGATCCACCTGCAACTCCCATTCCACCTAACCAAGTTTGAGATAGACCCAGAGTGCAGATTTGTGATAATATGGAGGCACATTGAGCAAACAGAGATATACATAGTGAACTCCTATCTCCCCAACAACAATATCCCGGCCCATCTGAACTCCATGTACACCAGAATCACGCAATACAGGAACAGCCTTTTCATCTGGGGGGGGGGGAGATTTCAATTGTGTACATGACCCAGTATTGGACAGGTCCATACCCCAACCAAGAGGCCCATCGGCAGCAACAAATGCACTGGCTGCCATGACAAACAGGCTAGACCTGGCAGACGCATGGCGGGAACTGCACTCGGAAACCCGAGAGTGCTCATATTTCTCGTCCCCGCATGGCCTGCACACGAGGCTAGATTACATCTTCGTAGGCAGGGAACACCTGCCCCAGATGGAAAGAGCACAATACCTGGGAAGAACCATCTCGGATCACTCCCCGTTCCTAGTGGAATGAAACAATACTGGCCCTAGACCCCCTATCTCCATGTGGAGAATGCCCGTAGAAGCCCTGAGGGAACTTGCGTTCAGAGATGAACTACAAGTCTCCATTGATAACTATATAGAAGAAAACACGGGAAGTGTAGAACACATAAGCACAATGTGGGATGCCCTAAATGTAGTGACACAGGGAGAAATTATAGCAAAAGCGGGAGGCATGGGAAATTACTCCGAAGGGATCTAGACCAATGGGAACGAGAAATCGAGGGGTTGGAGGCCACCCCCACAGTTACCCGTCAGAGAGAAGATAATCTTTAAACGCTCAGAGATAAAAGGACGAACGCATTGAACAGACTTGAAAAATGTGCCTATGCCACTAGAACAAACAGAGCACACATGGAAGCGGACAGGCCGAGTAGACTACTGGCCTGGCTCTGCAAAAAGAAACACCCTAGGAACACTACCACCTCACTGCAGGACGAGGATGGAAACACGCACCAGACACAGCAGAGCATAAATGACACCTTCAAGCACTTTTACGCTCACTTGTATTCTCACGAAGACCGGGTCCCCCAAGATCGGATAACAGGCACATTAGAAGAGATAGGACGCCCCAGACTGTCCCCCACACAAGCCAAAACCCTAGACGCAGGTATCACACCCGAAGACATAGCTGAAGCTATTAAGTCCCTGGCCACATGCAAAACCCCTGGTAGTGACGGGCTACCCTCTGAGTTTTAAAACATATGAGTCCTCCCTGACTCCCCTGCTACATGAGGTTTACCAAGAGGCATACGAAAGGGGGATATTGCCTGAAAGCATGAGAGAGACGCTTGTGGTCCCAGTCCTCAAGCCCAATAAACCAGCAGACAGATGCGACTCCTACCGTCCAGTTGCGATGCTTAACTATGATGTGAAAATGTTAACCACAATACTAGCCAAAAAGCTGTCCAGATTAATAGGAGACATAATACACCCAGACTAAAGCGATTTTGTGCCAGGTCGCAATACATCCAAGAATTTACGCAGGCTACAACATGTTATAGCACAAACTGACACAGACAAAGAACCATACGCACTACTATCTCTAGACGCCGTTAAGGCATTTGATTCCATATATTGGGAATGGCTGGTGGCTGTCCTCGAGGAATTTGGTTTCGGACCACGGTTCACTCTACACTAAACCAAGAGCACGGGTGAAATCAGGAAAACATGTGTCAGAGGCCTGGGACATATGTAGAGGGACTAGACAGGGCTGCCCTCTGTCCCCTATGCTTTACATATTAGGATCAGAGCCCATAGCCATCTCCTTCAGGAGACAATTCTTCGACGCAGGTATAAGACTGCGAGGGGTAGACCACATTATCTCACTCTATGCAGACGATATTCTTCTATACGTTAAAAACCCACACCTCAATGTGCCCACCATGCTAGAAGTTCCAGACAATTATTCTAAGGTCTCAGGCATACAATTTAGAAAAGCAAAAACAAAGAAGTGATGGCTGGAAGGTTTAGACTGAATCTTAACCACTGGCATTGCTCGGGGCAACCCTCCAGACCATCGTTCTTCGCCTACCAAGCCATTACAGAAGGGGAAAGAGTAAGACCGTATGCAAATCAGGCTTGGCACCACCCCAAAAGGGGCAGTCCAGCCCGAATTGCTAGGTCACATCCCTTCTGCACGAGACCACAAGCATCCCCATTTTTGATACAATTTAGCAAGACAAAATCCTGTCTGATCCCCTTAGCGGGTTTGAAAAACAAGGACGCAAGGGAACTTCCTGCAGTGGGGATACGATGGCAGACCACCTCATTCCAATACCTCAAAGTCCAAATAATGCATACCCCCGAACTAATGCATGAGCACAACACAAAGGCAGCACTCCCAGCACTGCGCAAGTCAATGAACTTCTGGGCAAAACTCCCCCTATCAATGATGGGCAGGGCCTCGATAGTCAAAATGATTGTCCTCCCAAGATTTCTCTACGGGTTCCAAAATGTACAGTACTATATCAATAGACCCTTCTTTCGCCTGCTCGAGACAATAATATGAGAGTTCTTATGGGGGAAGAGAAGACATAAGGTAGCACTCTCCGCATTAGTTCTACCGTACAAACAGGGTGGAATCCAACTTCCAAACCTGGAAAAATATTACTTGGCAGCCCAACTTAGCTTTGTGACCAAATGGCTAGCAGACGAACCCACATCTGAGACATCCTTGCTGCAAGCCATGATCCCCCCGATACAACTAAAGGAGCTGATCTGAGCACCCCAACACCTGCTGAGAAACACACCCTTCCTAGCTGACCTGGGGAGGTAATTATGGCACAGAACAAAAACGCTTACCCACTCACACAACCCCTACTCACCAGAAATACCACTGATCAGAGATTTATGCACAACGGACACTGACCTGAAACATATTAGACTATGGGAAAGGAAAGGGGTCTACACCTGGGGGTCCTAAATGACGAAGGCACCTTCAGGGAGTTTGCATCACTACAGGAAAAGGAAGACATTCACACCGGCCAATTCCTATGGTATCAAAGGGTCAGCGAAGCAGCACGACACAAGTGGGACAACTGGCCTGAGGAGCCAGACACGGACCCCTTCACGAAGCTGCTGTACAACTTTGGGAAATGATGGAAACTGGTATCCCAAATATACAGCCACCTGAGTGACACTTCCAATCCCCGAAGCACGGAAATGAAAGAAAAGTGGGAAGAAGATATAGGTCAAGAAATGACAGACGGGGAATGGAGCAGAGCGCTTACATTTCCTAAAGAGGTGTCCAGAAATCACAGAGTCCGACTGATACAACTGAACGTATTGCACCACACATACCTAACCCCATGCAGAATGGCGAAATTCAACAGGCAAACACAACCCAATTGCGTCTGGTGCAAGGCGGAGAAAGCAGATTTGATTCACATGCTGTGGGAATGCCCCAAAACGCAGTCCCTATGGGGCAAAATAAGACAGACATGCGAAAAAGCAGGCATGACGAGTATAATTGGACCCCAGAAGAATGCCTGCTGGGTACTTATCCCAGACTAGCCAAACTCAAACATGTTGTAAGACTCATGGACATAACATGCATATTGGCCAAAAGAACCATCGCAATGTCTTGGAAAATACCCGCGGGGCCGCAATATAATCCATGGTACAGAGAACTGGAGTGCTGGGTGAGCGCTGAAATAAAGGCAGGGAGTACAGCATTGCCAGATCCACCGACGACTCGAGTATGGTACTAGAGGCATGGAAAGAAATCACTAGTAGCATGTTCCACCCCTCAGATGACAAGCCCCATGAACCAAAATCTCAAACTACACTAGCCTACAAGCAAAGCAGAGATAACTAAGGAGAGACCTGTGCAGACTGAGGTGGTCCTTGGATGGCCCCCTCTTACTGATGCCTGGCCCCCACCCCCCGACAAAGAGGCAAAGAAGCACGCCCCATGAAGTCATGTAGACACATCATGAGAAAGGAAGGAGAAGGCTAACATGTTCCCAACAAGAAGTCGCAATAATAGTTGTCAGTTGACCAGTCACAAGGTTAAGTTGGTGCCAACCCTAGAGTCCAATGAGAAAGGATGTGAAGTATTATTTTTTATTGTCACACTGTGTACACCTCACAATACGATTGGTTCATTATGATGGAAGAGACCCGCCCCAGAACATTGGAAGAGACTGTTAGGCAGAAACCTGTGCAGTTCCCTCTGGACCACTGCAAAAAGTTTAAGACTACAGGAGTTAGCAGTAAACCCAATTGGTAGCAGTCTGCACCACCCAGATTTACCTGGTAGCTGTGGCTGAGCAGTCAGACTTCTCTCACGACAAGTTAGGCAGTATATGGAGTATACAAGATAGGGCAATTTACACAGTAGAACAAGCAGACACGGATCAGAGCTTGGGTGTAAAGATATATAATTATTTATTTAAAAACACAGTTTTCTCCTTGGCATGGTCTGTCAGGGCTATTTGCCAATAGCCTGACATCAAGTCAAATGTGCTGAGGAACTTGGCTGAACCAAGTCTATCCACCAACTCATCTGTTCTTGGCAAAGGGTGGGCATCAGTCTTGTGACTGCATTAAGAGCTCTATAGTCCACACAGAATCTAAGTTCTTTAGATCCTGCCTTTGGTACTAACACAACTGGGCTAGACCATGGACTAGTAGAGGGCTCTATTACCCCGAGATCAAGCATCTTGCTGACCTCACCTTTGATGTGGGTTATTATATTTTCTGACATTCTGTATCCTCTGCTTTTGACTGGCAGACAGTCACCAGTGAGTATGTCATGCTGGCCCCAAGGGGTCAAGCCTGGTGAAAGTGAGAACAGAGAGGCAAACTGATTCAACATAGATTTGCACTCCTCTTGTTGCTCAGGTGTCAGATTTGAAGAGAGATTTACTCCTTCAATCTTTTCGTCTAAAGGTAAGCCTCTGAGGAGATCAGGAAGAGCTTCACTCTCTTCTTCTTCCTCTGATGATGCTAGAAGCAACGCTCCTACATCAGGTCTCGAGACATACGCTTTGCGTCTGTTGGTGTGGAAGACTGTTGGAGCCTCCATGGGATTGCCCAAGTCCACCAGATAGTTGACCTCTCCAAGTTTACCCACAACTCATCCATTTGTCTTGCAAGGCCATCTGCCTTGTTGGGATCATAACGAGAACTAGCTGGTCTTGAGTGAACTCAACCATGTTAGCCTTTTGATCATGCCAGTGCTTGACCAATGCTTGTCCAGCTTTCAGGTTATCACTTGCTTCTGCCATCATGTGTGACATTCTCCTCCGGAGACCTATCACGTAATCAGTCACTCTAACTGGCTTGGGGGAAGGAGCACTCTCCAACCCCTCCTTAATCAGGGCCAATGGACCTCTGACGGGGTGACCATAGAGGAGCTCAAAGGGAGAATAACCTACTCCCTCCTGAGGGACTTCTCTATAAGCAAAGAGAAGGCATGGCGGTAGAAGATCCCACTTTCGTTTAAGGGGGTCCTCTAAAGCACCTATCATGCTCTTCATGGTTCGGTTGAACCTTTTGACCAACCCATTGGTTTGTGGGTGGTAAGCTGTTGAGAACTTGTAAGTAACTCCACAGGTTTTCCACATGGCTTTCATGTAGTGGGACATAAAGTTTGACCCCCTGTCAGAGATTACTTCCTTAGGAAACCCAACCCTGGTAAAAATACCAAGGAGTGCCTTAGCCACAGCCGGAGCTGTAACAGTCCTCATAGGAATGGCCTCAGGATACCTAGTAGCATGGTCTACTACAAGTATAAACCTGTTGCCTGAGGAGGTTGGAGGATCAAGGGGACCAACAATGTCAATCCCTACTCTCTCAAATGGGACTCCCACAATGGGGAGAGGCACTAAAGGTGCCACATTCTTGGAGCCAACCTTACCAGAGGTCTGGCAGGTGTGGCAGCTCCTGCAGTGTTTTTCTACTTCGGCCCCCATCTTTGGCCAATAAAAGTAGAGAGAGAGCCTTTCCTTAGTCTTCTTGAAACTCAAGTGACCAGCCAAAGGAATCTCGCGGGCTAACTGCAAGAACTGTTGTCTGTTCTCTTGGGGTACTACAAGTCGTTTGTAGTCTCCAGGTTCAGACTCTGTCGGTTCACTGTAGAAGAGGCCATCTTCCCAGTGCAACCTGTATTTCCCAGGCTCTTGCCCTTCAGCCTGAGCTTCTGCCTGGTGGCGAAGACCTTCCAGAGTTGGACATTCTCTCTGTCCCTTACTGAAGTCTGCCCTGTTGGGTCCACCTTCTGCCAGTAAAAACTGCAGCTCAGGATGGTCAACATGATCCAGATCTCCAATGAGTTCCTGGCCTTCCATTAGCTCTTCCTCGGAGTCTAATTCTACCACACAGGGTTGAACCAACCTTTCAGCCTCAGCTGGAGGGGGAGTTACTGGTGTAACTTCGGACAACCCAGGGGAAGTCCTTGTTGGCTGCACTGAAGTGTTGGCTGCTGGTTTCTGTTTAGAAGTTTTAGGTTTCCCTTTCGCTTCTGATTTCCGTGAGACAGCAGCTGACAAATACAGTGGAGCAGGAGTGATATCCTTCTCCATCATCTCCTTGGGAGTACCTCTCAGGGTTCCCTCCCTTGCAGGTCTGGTTAGCTCCTGTAACCGTTTACTAGGAGGTCTGGGGGTATGAGACACAACTCCAAGAGTTTTTAAATCGTTACCCAACAGAACTCGTCCTGGTACCTCACTTTGTATGCTGACAGGTATCTTCACAGTCATCTCATTACACTGGATGAGAACTGGTAATTGGGGAAGCATCTGCACAGGCCCTCCAGCTAACTTTGTGAGGCGTTTGGGTGCCTTAGCAACATCCTCAGCCTGAAAAAAAGATTTATCCACCACAGTTATGCTGGCCCCAGTGTCCCTAATGGCAGGATTCTCCTGACCATTCACCTGGACACTGTCCTTATAATACTCTTTAGTATTATCTGGGATAGAATTATAGACATCTAAATTCTGTTGTTCCCACAAACCCAGAGACACTAAAGAAACACTGGCTGAGACTCCAATGGGTTCATCAGCCAGCAGTAGAAAGTTTCCACTTGCCATTTGGACTTCCTCCTCTGGAGCGAAGGCTAAGGAGACAAGCTGGACCCATGAAGGTTTACCCTTGCATCTGGGATCTCCTTTCACATGGTCAGTAGAGCCACAAACAAAGCATTTACCAAATGCTTTCTGGAATGGTGGCTTGTTCTGGCCTCCCTCTGGTTTGGCACCAGAAGGTACACTATTCTGCTGTAGTTTTCCTTGTGGCTTATCCTTATGGTTTTGTTTGGGGCCCTCTTTGGAATTTGAGTTATTAGAATTCTCTTATGAGTCTTTTTTTGGCCTTTTTCCCTCATCCTTTTTCTGAGTTGCCCCAGAATCCTTATGAGTAGCCCTGTTGGCAACCCACAAGTCAGCAGCCTTAGCTAGCTTCCTGGAATCCAATTCCTTTGAATCAGCCAAGTGCTGTCTGAACTCAGGAGAACAGGCATCATAAATTGACTCCAACATAAAAGGATTCTTCATACCCTCATAAGTGTTCACCTTGTAACCCTCAATCCATCCCTCTAAGTTTTTCAACCCTTCACTCACCCAGGTAGCCCAAGCGGTACCATCATGCTTTTTGAGGGATCTAAACCTCTTGAGATACTGGGAAGAGCTATTCCCAAATCTAGCTATCAGAGCTAGTTTCACACTTTCATACTCTTTCCTATCCTCCTCCCCCAACTCCATTACCGCATCAGTTGCAACAGGGGGGAGCCTAGAGAACAACCAGGTAAGTAGCTCATTACCTGTGATGTTCTGGATCCCATGATTATACTCAAACAAACTCAGCCAATCCAACACATCCACCTTTGGTTCATACATACTAATTAATTCCTTAGGCATCCAGGGTCTTTTGGGACTGGAACTTCTAGAGGAGCCATAGACAGAAGCAGCTTCAACAGACAACTTTTTCATTTCTAACTCATGCTTGAGCTCCATTTCTCTGAGCCTAAGAATTTGTTGCATTTCTTGGTGTTTCTGTTCAGTTTGAGCAGTAATCCTTCTGAATTCCAAGTCTATTTTCATTTTTTCTAGTTCAAGGACTTGAGGACTTAGTGTGGGACCTGCTATAGGCCCAGTAGGTACAGCTGGTAAGGCAGACAGAGGGGTAGGGGAGACAGTTTCATTAGCCTCTCCTTCCTCTTCAGCCTCTTCATCACTATCATAAGAACTTTGATTTAGATCAACACCATTTCTGTTATCTACATTTGCTGGAGAAGTTGGTTCCTCTGAACCAGTACCCAGACTTTGGTTTTCCAGCAATCTTGCTACCAGTTCTATTTTTTGCCTCTTACAGAAAGATTCTCTTGCTCTCAAACTCTCAACTGTAAACTTTCATAGTAGACATGTTTTTAGAAAGTTGCTTTTTAGTGCTAAGCTTTGTGGTTAGTTATCCTAAATTGTTGAAAAGCACTCTAAACTGTATACTCCATACAAATCCCACCGCTGTACACCAGTGTTAGGCAGAAACCTGTGCAGTTCCCTCTGGGACCACTGCAAAAAGTTTAAGACTACAGGAGTTAGCAGGAAACCCAATTGGTAGCAGGATGCACCACCCAGATTTACCTGGTAGCTGTGGCTGAGCAGTCAGACTTCTCTCAAGACGAGTTAGGCAGTATATGGAGTATACAAGATAGGGCAATTTACACAGTAGAACAAGCAGACACGGATCAGAGCTTGGGTGTAAAGATATATAATTATTTATTTAAAAACACATCTATGAAAAACACACTGACACTAATATGGCAAACAACTTCAATCACAGTTACTATAAGTATATATCAATCCCATAACAATATTTCGACAAGTCTAGGTTCAAAGACACCACTTGTTTGCAGACAGAGGGTAGTGCTTAACCTAGATGCCACTCTAGTATTCATTAGAAAGGGAGAGAAAAAGGCAGGGTATGAAACCAACTCAGTATCAACACTTTTACGAAGCAAATGCAAGGCAAGCAAGGCAGGGTCTACTGTAGATTCCAAAGTTCAGAGGCCAGGTCCACTCGGAGAGAGGCAAGGCGGTATGTCCCAAAAATATCACAGTGGAAATGCACTTCAAGTCTTTGTAGCAAAATGTCACAGAAAGGTTGGACCAGTTTTAGAACAAAAGTTAAGAAGGTCTGGAGGCGACCCAGTGGAAAGGTAAGGATTTAAGACACCTCACGCTAACCATCACAAGTCGGATTCTTAGGTCCTGTGGCGACTTCTCAAGTTCCAGTCCCCAAAGCCCTGCTTTTATGCAGAAAACCCCCATTCATTCAGCCTAGCTGTCAATCAAACATGCTAAGTGGTGAGCGGAGCGGCTTACCACTTGGGCCAATCACACCAGAGTGCGACTTGAGTTGGCAAGGCAACTCAGTCCAGGGTGCCTAAACCCCCTCCCAGACCCTCTGTGGTACCCAGACAGAATGGCACCACTCTGGAGGGCTTCTGTGCAGAAGGGCTCAACCTTTGGTTTGGAGTTACAGAGGCGAACACATACGCCATTTACCGAGTTCTGGCAGAAAATACAAACCGGTGAATTCATTTTAATTTAATAAACCGGTGGTATGACCGAGGCTACATAGAAAAAGTATTAGCCTCGAACAATGGGAAAATCCCATAGGATTATATTTGCGGTTGAATATAAAAAGTAGTATCCACTGCCACCAGCCAAAACTCGACGAGGGGGACGGGACAGTGCCCCCTCGAACAACAGACCCAGGGTAATCGAATTACCCCTACCAGTACGTCCACAATAGGATGGTTTGTACTGGTTCTGTTAGTAAATTTAGGTCTAGTAAAGCCAATGGTGACTTTACATGCCCTGGGAGACAGTAGTCAGTCCCAGGGTATGGAGTCTATGGTGGGGGTCACCTAGGACACCCCAGTGTTACGGCACGGAGGGTGCTGTGTAACACACATAGCAAAACACATGAGACCATATGGAGTAAAAGACCCCATAGCCCATAGAACACATTAACATTCAAAGAGATACCACAAATCATGTCCAAGAGTGGGAGAAAAAGAGTCTCACTCTTGGCAGGATGAAAAAAACAAACTTCAGAAATCCAGCAAAGTTGCTGGGGGACTCACTAGGTTAGGAAATTCAGCCTAAACAGAGAATTCTCCCTAACAGAGACATAGCCAATAAGCACCAAAGTTGTATGTGAAACATTTTAATCTGTCAACTGTCCAATCAAAACTGTGTGAATCAAGATGACCCCACCAGTCATTAGAATGGTTACGAGGTAGAGTACAGGCTATAGTATACTCATTCGGATAGCCTCTAGATTTAGATGCAAGGATAAAATGGTTTCAACATCTGTCACTTCATTGGGCCACAGAATTTTAGTGCACGAGGATCCTGTGTCAGATTAAACATAGATGTACTGGATTTCCGTTATCACATCCCCTATTTGCTTTCTTTGTTTTAGAAGCTGGAAACACTCATATGCATTTACCAACATCCTTATCCGGACGCTGTGAGCAGATATTTAGCAATCAATGGCAGCAAAGTCCCAGGGATAGCACTTGTAGTGACATGGAGACAGCTGCAGAATATTTCATAGTATTAAGACAAATACAATCTAAAATCTACAAAAGCAAACAGTACATATAACACATTACCACCCTGGAAGTACGTGCTGGCCAATCAGTAAGCTTGGAATGCAGGCTGTGTTCTCCACTATAAGCCAGTGTTCAGAGTGCTGCTGGCCAGTGCCCCTTTCCCAACACTGCTACTCATTCCCTTTGCTGCATCTCCCTCACCTCCTAGCACCCGTGTACTTCCTAAGTGGATGGTAAGAGTGTTTAATAAAAAAAGAAAAGAAACGTACCTTACAGCAACACGCTGTGCCATAGCCTCCCAAGTCTGTTCCCTTGTTAATGACTTCATGCACAACAACACAAGATCCTTTCCACCCTTAGCACCCATGTAGGAAACTACACAGGTGCTAATGGCGTTATGACCCTCAGCGGCAGGCTGACACTCTCTGTAATGGCACTGCTGCCCCTGTTAAGAAACCCTTGCTTCGCTCGGTGCCTTAAAGGAGAGTTCCGGGACTTTTTTTTTATTGTCCCTACGGTTCGGCCATGTGTTTTTAAGCATAACTCGGTAGATTGTAGAAAACTTTCCTATGGACCTTACCCGACTTTTCGTCCATTAACGCACTCGAAATCAGCCGCCATTTTCTGATAATCCTATCACTTGCCGCATCGCCCTGGCTCACCTGCTTTTGCGGCACTAAATCAAATCCCCCGCCCCTGAAACAGATTTATCAAAACATTCATATTCCCCGCCTCTATCCGTGACGTGACTGTGCTGCGTAGGCAAACGCGCCCAGGCGTCTTCTACGCGACTCCACACAGAACCCGGAAATCAACACAGATCAGCTCACACAACACAGCGCGCCACAATTCGCAATATGAAACTGTACTTTTAAATCAAACCGCAAGATTGTAAATTTGGTAAAGTACATTTATTTGACATCAAATGTTTAGAGAATATTCAGCGATTTTCTTTTTTATTTGCTCACGTTCCAAAAAGTTCGTTTTGAGGCACGCGATGTTCCTTTGCTGTACACAGGGTCTTAGATCATCTCACAATACAGCGCCACAATTCGGAATATGAAACTGTGGTTTAAAAGCAAACTGCAAGATTGTACATTTGGCAGAGTACATTTATTGGACATCAAATGTTTAGAGAATATTCAGCGATTTTCATTTTTATTTGCTCTCGATCCAAAATTGTTCGTCTTGAGGCAAGCGATGTTCGTGTGCAGTAAACAGGGTGTTGGTTTACGATAAAATAAGCTCTTCGGCCGCACTGATAATCGCATGGCTGTTCCAACAACGAGGCACTAGGCCACCACAACGGTCTGTATGTTGCATCTAGCCGTTAGTACCGCGTAAGGGCATACTTGTACTTGGCGATCGTCCCATAAAATGGTCAGGGTGGATACGTTGTTCACGCGGAGAAGCAACTGGCGGTTAAAAAAGCCGTCCGCCGGTGTCTGGTACTCGTGACACATGCAGTAATGCATGATGTACCTGTTTGAAAAACATAAACAATGAAATTAGTCTCACCATCAGATCTTTATTAAAATTATTCATTTTATATATTCGGTCGGGAAATTATTTCATAGCTAGGACAGTGCAACTGGGTTTTATACGTCAAGGGGGGGCTGTAGGATACTGAGACAGTCCCTCAGTGCAGGGGTTGACAGGGAGTGCAGGTGGGGAGTGGAAGGGCCCAGGACCGAGATCGCAGACAGTGGACCAGTTGTAGCAGGGGAGAGGGAGAGAGAAAGCAGAAGCAAAGGTTTTGAGGTGCTTCCGTAAAAGTAGACGGTTCTCCCCAAGATAGTGCGCGGTACAAAACAATATGCCACATAGAACGAACAAGTACAACTTAACCCGTCTTTAAAGCTACTGTATAGTAATTAAATTGCGGTATAAACTCATCTAAAGAGTTACTTACATTATATTTGCATTTTCCATTGTGTCTGTGCGTAGGGCAGCCCCGAAATACCACTCCTTCTATGCCGACGTTATTTCTTCTAATGAACGAACATGAAATGGCTTTCGTTTCTGAAATTATATTCATTATCGTTTCTTACGTGGTCCCGGCCTGTCAAGGTCAAAATACAATAGAACCTTATACTGAGTCGTGGGCCATTCTGGCACCCGAGAAAAAATCAAAGCAGCTGACCTTCACTTTGAACGAGCACACATTCCTAGTTAGCTACATTCAGTGTAAGGCATTCTCACAGGACTTGAAATTTACACTCCATCTTTGCATTTTGTCTGCGTGCTTTGCAGCCCCACAGAACCATAAATACGGAGACATTCTATATTTTTTGAAAAATGATTTATATTACTGTTTGGTTTAATTTAATGCGCAAATGAACAAGGTTGGATAGATACACATATTCAATGGGCCTGCGACATGAGGAGACTCGAGAGAACAGACAATCAAATTACAATCATTTAAACTGTGATGTGTATTTCTCAATTAGTTCTTCTTTAGGTGGACATGGAACAGAGGCAATGTTGGGTGGCAATGCAGTTGTCCCCTGCACAGGTTCGTTCACAACTCCATTTATGTGCCTATCTAGGACGTCAACAATAAGTTTCTCAATAAACTCATATTGCATATCCTCAAACACTGGTTTGATCACCCATTGTTTACTTCTTTTAGTGAAGGCCTTATTGTAGCGAAGCGTCCCTAAAGTTCCGGTCGTCCTACTTTGTTGACGGCCAACATTATGGTTATGTGCCAAGACCGCTAAAAGAGTCCGATTTATCATGCCCTCCATGCCAAAATGCAATCGTTTTGGCCTGTACTTGAGGCACATATTGTGGAACACCTCCAAATCTCCTGTGTGGCAGAATTCCGTGAGTCCCCTCAAAGCTTTTGTTATAGTTTTATCAAATACAATCTTTTCAATGGCTTTGTGAGTGGGTGATGAAGGAATCAACCACTTCTTCTTCCGTGCCTCCTCTGTGGACAAATGGCCATGTTCACAATTGTGGAAATGTTGGTTCGTGTTCCATCGGTGAACGTTTGTACAGTGTGGCATTACTGACCGCCATTTTTCCAGTAGAATTTCCAACGACCCTCCACATGTTTTTGAGCTCCACCAAAGATGGTTGCTGATTGACTTGGACCACTGTGAAATACCTTGCAATTCTTTTTTTTTACCTGCAGCCGACAATTTTTTATTGATTGATTTTGCAAGATGCCAAACGTCAAATTGGTGATTTATATTTTTGTACTGTTATCTCATTGTCTTGGCAATTGAAACGTGTCTGTCCGTGGCTATCTGGTCGATCACCATTCCCCGCGATTGTAGTTCTTGCAATGATGCTACAAAGCCAACTTTCTCCATGGCCACTGAGGATGTACTTTGTGACACCTGCACGACCACCGAACTCACAATTTTCTTACTTTCCATGTCCTGAAAGTGGTAGGTGCAGTACTTGGCTGAAAGTCCTGGGCTGTCGGAATTTTCACGGCAGCAGCAGTTCTCCTCCTCAGTTGGCATTAGCTCGCACCGATTGCACGTGCACCAGGTGGAGACGCCGTCCATGCGACATGGTCCAGGCTCTTCATCCGTTGACTGGTCCTCCCAACTGCCGTCCGAATCCCCATCGTTTTCGCGTGCTTGCCTTTCCAGTAGTTCTTCCTCGGTGTACTCGGGCTCGTACATATACGGCATTATTGTAGCCATTGTGTGGTAAAGAAAGTAAAATAATTTATAGCGGTGGTACTGGTATCTGTTCACACGGGCTACAATCAACGAAGGTAGCTGACCAGAGCACAGAAACGAGTCACAGAATACTCAAAGTAACACACAGAGAGTAATGGAATCGAAAATCTGCTGCTGTGTGTTGTGAAACGGTGTGTTTATACTTATTGAGGAAAGAGGCGTCCTGCCATTTCCATGGCGACAGTTCATTAGCTGAGGCGCAGCGATTGTTGACACGAAACGTGCTTTGGCGTTGGGAAATGGGCGGTACGCGTCTGCTGATGTCAGGCTCAGGGGCGGGGGATTTGATTTAGTGCCGCAAAAGCAGGTTAGCCAGGGCGATGGGGGGAAATGATAGGATTATCAGAAAATGGCGGCTGATTTCGAGTGCGTTAATGGACGAAAAGTCGGGTAAGGTCCATAGGAAAGTTTTCTACGATCTACCGAGTTATGCTTAAAAACACATGGCCGAACCGTAGGGACAATAAAAAAAAAGTCCCGGAACTATCCTTTAACTTGGGCAGTGGGTCATTACCAACAGGGTCGGACCACCACCTCGGGTCATATCGCCTCAACTTGGTTTCCAAATGTTGACAACATTGTGAACTCTATTAACACTAATTATAGCCAAAGGTCAGGTAGCAGGTGTTTCAACACAGGACAACGCAGCATAAATAAACAACGTACTTCCAAAATTAAACTATTCATCGCCCAATGTTGTTCCTGATTACCAGGGTCTACATGTAGTGGCAGGCTTCATGAAGAGCCACCCTCATTAAATGTAGCTAGTAGATATAGAAGTTCAACATGAATTGGTTATTTGGCCATGTTCGTTCTCGGTAGAGGAGATCCTAGACCTTTCTATAAATAGATTGTACCTCGACACGCAATTTCACTCTGGAACTCTGAATTTGGCCACAGCACAATTATCAGACACCATGGGGCCTTCACTGATGCATGGCCAACACAACCAACTGAATATATAGCTATACACCTGGCTTCATGAAGACAGATTGAAAAGTCTAACACTTGCGAGTTCCTGGACAACGTCTGATGCCATAGGTGCTGACATTGTTGGCTCAAGCAATGGCTGCAGTAGAGGGGACAATAAGACAAGAAGCAAAGTTAATAAGCAGGTATGCTTTGAACAACAGATTTGTATGTCTACAGAGCAGAGAAGACCCTTGAAACAGAGGCGTTGCTGGGGGTGGGGGAGCTGAGGGGGCTATGTCCCTGGCTCTTTTGGTTGTAGCCTCTGATAGAAGCTCAGGGGTTAAAACCAAAAAGGCTAGCCGGTTACAACCAAAAAGGCTAGCTAGCCCCCTGTCCCGACAGTCACAAAATTAGCGTAGCCCCGGATCTTTTCCAGACCTAGCAACACCCCTGCCTTGAAATACATCCCCAAAAGGTAAGCAAAATCCAGGTAATATGCAACATGTTATACAATATGTGCCTTCTACTGCCATATACTCATCCAGCCTGCGGATGATACAGGTTTCGACAATAAGGCCAGCGCTCCTGCCACTTTGAAACAGCATTCAAACATCAATGTTTTAAAATGTCCTCTAGAAGCAGCAGAGCTCCCTGGGCCCACTCTAATGATACATAATTATATTATTGCTAGTCAACTGATGTTTGGGTGGGACGCAGTGATGTCCAAGAGATTAGGAAGAGGAATCAGTGGAAAAACAACCAGCCCAACAAAAAAGGACTCACTTTGCTGCCTAAACGTGCATATTCAATGGTATTCTGTTTTATGTGTGGTTTTATAATATGGAGTAAATATAATATACTGACATGGATTATTCACTTTAAGTGGTCCAATAGGAAAATCTTTCAGATGTATTCTTACATTTTAAGAATCAATTGAGTGAGTCTCTGAAATATCTTAGGTACTTCTCAGAGAAACCACAACTTGTCTATTGCCTAGAATGCACTATTAAAGTCACTCAGACTACTTGGCATATCTTATCAATACATCTTAATAAACTCTTTTTATGTCCCCAATGCCAAAGCATCTTAAGTCCAATCTCCTAACCAATCCTACCGCTTCCCATCTCCATCCCATGCACGTAGTTTTTCCCACTACTGCTGTCAAATGTTCTCATGGGTAAGGAAGATGAACAGTGGTCCTTCCAATTAGGCAGAATGTATCCTGTGTCTTGTTGATGACTTTTGGAAAGGCAGGGGAGAGAGAGGGACTCTGAAGTTAGTGGTGGAGTCCCTGCCACAGTAAAATGCAATCTCTGACACAGATTGGTCTTGCCAGAGCAGTAGCATGGCCAAGACATTATGAGACTAGGCATGGTTTGTTGATAAAACGTACATTCTGCACAGTATCATGTCCCAGGCAGTGACAGGTTTAGGGGTCTATGAAACGAAATCCCAAGCTTGGGCCCCATAATGTGGCTTCGAAGCATAATTTCTGCTTTGCGCTTCCATTGGTCGGCTGGACCTAATCCTTTTAACACTGCCTCGTCTGATCCGATCCACCAGCCACCGATGATGATCTTAATCTCCACTACTAGGATGACCAGCCCGAAAGCCTTGCTTCCACCAATCGACTGCCTGTGTTTTGTGGTCAGACTGCACTGCCTATTCCTGTCCTTCAATACAGAATGGATGGGCGGGAAATGGCATGATGAAAGGTGCTGGGTTGCCAACAGGAAAGGGCTGGTGTGCGCATCTTGCTTCCTGGAATTTGGCCCCTGCTTGCCGACATCCTCTTCTTGCTACATCATTCTCAGGATATCTGCAGGATGCATGCACTGCAAGACCAGATTGGTAATGGCAAATGGCTGCTGTATAAGTATTTCCATGGATAATAGAAGTACAGAAGTCAGTGTTGGTAGAGGTGATGCACCCGAGGGACTTGCTCTATTCCTATGATCACACTCCTCGTTATTTGCCAACCGAAACAGAAATTCTGATATAAATGATGTGTGTAAATTTGCGTTGGCATATGAGGACATGAGCACATCAGCAAGTGTAATAGGTAAATTATAAAAGTTTCACTTTATCCTTTGGACACTTGATCTATTCTCTTGCTCCCAAGCCTCTGAGTCCTTTCAAGTCTCACATATATCTAAGTGCGAAGGCCTTCTCCTCTTGCAGCTGTCCGAAGGGTCTAGACAGAGAGGCACTTGCATTGGGAAGGCACTACTGACAGACCTTTTAAGGCCATTTCATCTCTTCTTGTTTCCACTTGTTTGTGAATGACCTCTTCTATCGTCTACACATTGTGATATGGAATTAAAGTGCTGGTAATAACGTGTACTGGCGCTTTCCAGACCGGCCAGGGTGGAGGATTTACCTCCAGCTAAGATTTGGAGGTATATCAGCCACCCCACTGGCAAAAAACTGCCAGCATTACCAGCCAGTAATACAGGTGCCAGTTATGCAGGTAATTTCTATGGGACTCCATAGAATGAGGATTTGTTGCCGTTTCTGCCACTTGGAATCTACCGGTAATTCTGGAAGCCCAAGTGGCAGAATTGGTAGTACAGTTTGCCAGTATCCGACCGGTAATACCAGTGAGATATCAGCAAGCTTATAATGAGGGCCATGTTTGTGGAAGCGTGGTCCAGAAGCAGATTGAGCAGGAAGCAGTACTGGAGCAAGGCAAAGGTGGGAGGAGCCACAGCAGATAGTGCCACCGAACATATGATAAAAAGCAAGAGAGGCAGTTGAGAGCAAGGAGAGCTGTCCACGTTAAGACAGATGATTGGACAGCAGTGGTGGAGAGGGGGCAGCCTAGTAAAGCAGAAAAGCTACTATTTGACAGGAGTTTGGACAAGGTCTAGGTGCACAGGAGGGAAAAGGTTGATTGCTGACAATGAAATGTTTTAACGCAACGTCTCCAGCAGAGGCAGAAGCTTAGCTGCTGGGTGGGAGTGCTTTTTAATGGGGCTAATCAAGGTGATCCTGCTTCTTTCAGAGGTGGAACTGAGTCTGGGGCCAAGGTAAACGATGTAGGCAGAGAAATCTGTCAGATGGTGAAACCCACGATCAACGCCAAGACCCGCAACCTCCAAGAACAGGCAGCCATGCACAACCAGCTTGGATGAGAATGTCTATTCGAGGAACCTGCAGCTTTGTGAAGACAACAATGACATGAATGATCCTCATGAAAAATCAGGGAATATTTGGCAGAGTTGAGTCATTCCATTTCCACTGGTGGTAATGGGTAGGGAGGATGGGTCACCATGGGCCATAAATATTTGCATACAACAAGCCAATCAATCCAGCCAGTCGCTTCTGGTGGATCAGACCATGTTCCAAAAGAGCTTGACCATTGTAGACAAGCGACTGAAAGAACAAGTTATATTAGCTGAGCTAATGAAATACAGATCCACCACTTCCTCAATTTGGGATTTTTGTATGGTAGAATGAAGCACCTTGCCAAATGCTAATACTACATCCAGAAGAGCGGTCTTATACATGATCACTCTACTGCGGTCCATGCATGGGAGGCTGTCATCCAGTCCACCCAGAATATGAAATCAAAGGGAATCACGTGCAAGACTCATTTTTATTGTAAAGTACCTCTGTTCTGGCATAAGAATGTTGGAGTCTGTTGTCCCTAGGCATTGTGTTTGATGAGATGGTATGCTTAGTTATGTTGTATTACCCTCTGCATTATGTTTTGTCTGCTGTCATTTCGTGTTGCAACTTGTCACCTTTAAACAGCGACAACATGTGGCGAATCTGCATTTTCAGGTTGTGGGATCACGTAGCCTGTATTAGGTGTTGCACTGATTATCAATGATGGTAAAAACACATTTTGCTTTTGAAATGGACAATTCTATCTCAAAATTCTTCAATATTTGTGAGCAATATTCCCTGATTATTTTGGCGAGAGTGCAAGTTCGACAAATGTAGTTCAGACACGGCGCATAAAGTGCTCTCTGGAATTTATGGTTCAATAAATAACCATGTTTTTACTTTTTACATTGCAAGTCCATTAAATAAATGAAACATTTATTTAAGGCTTTTTACAAAATAAAATGAAAAACTTGTCTTGGTCACTAATTGGTGCAAGAGCCAAATCTCGCAACAGAAATGACCCAAAATGAATGTGCGTCAAATAGGATGTTTAAAGATGTTTCTAGAATATGCTCGAGATGACGGATTTGGCGCGGGGTATCTGGTGCATTGGTGCTTGTTCAGTAGACGGAATGTTGAATCCTTCAGCACTTTAATGTATGCGCGCCAAAGATTTGCTGCACCTTCGAGTTGGCATATCACTGTATATCAGACTGAACATATTTATGGACGACCCGAAATAAAATGCAGACTTTTCAGTAAATGGCCTGTAATTTAGTTGTAGTGCCAGGGTGACATCTGCTGGATGGAGCTAACACTTAATAATGTGCAGTGTCAAACAGAGCCGGAAAAGGGACTTCATTTCACGCTGAAGTGTGATCCATGCTAATCCATTCCATGCATAAAGTAATATGCAGAATGTGGGCTTTGGTAACTCTTATAAATAGTGCTTCCATTCCCTGCCGGAGCAGTGCATATTCTCCACAGTTAAAAATAATTGCTTTCATCACTTCAAATGTTTCAAATGATTTGGTTTTTCAGTGCACCGTATTTCATCCGTAACACTACGGTGCACACAAAAACTGTTTCTCAATCATGCTCCCAAAATCCTATCATGTACTTTGCCCTCTTTGATTAATGTCCAATGTCTGATGGTTCCCAAACTAGCTGCCCAGCAAGCCAAGAAAATACATAGTACAGGATCCGAACAGTGGAATCGAATAGAGAAGCAGGCATCCATCCCATGAGAAAAAATGTATTACGAATGTTGTCGATATGGATAGAAATGTGAACACGTATAGCAATAAGGGTGAGTAGAAATGAACATCAGAAGTAGAATGACACTCATCAAAACTCTATTATTTTTTTTACCTGCATCAGACAGCAGCAACATTGGTCTCCAGTACTCTGTCCTAGCACAGGCTAGACTCGGTTTCTTTAGAAGAAAGTTGGGAAAGAGTTAAACTACTAAGATCAAGAACCTCCGTTTTGATCCACTGAGTCAGGTGCCCCAAAGTATACTGTGACATAGAATCTACATATAACCATATTCCCATCCAAAACAGCCAACTAACTAGCTTTGAGGGCCTCATTACAACTCAGGCGTTAAGGGTTAACGCCACCGTTAACCCTTAACGCCTGATTCCCACCTTAACGCCTGCTTTTTGCAGGCGTTAAGTTCCATGGTGCTAAGGCACCTTGGTGCTAATTACGGCACCGTAATTTACGGTGCCGTAATTAGCGCCTTCCCCACTCCCATTATGCCCTATGGGGCAAAAATGGGAATGGGGAAGGGAAAATGGGAAATGGGGATTTACCGCCCCACTCACCTTGTAATGGGGCGGTAAATCCGCCATCCACCATGGTGTAAACGGAGTTTACACCATGGTGGTAAAGTTGGTGCACTTAGCACCAAGGTTGTAATGAGGCCCAGTGTAAAGTAGGGCAGAATTTTGTATGTGAACACAAAATACTTCTGTGTCAGAAGTGTCGGAAGCAGCTCCTGTTATAGCTCCTGCTACGGAGTGCAGTGCGGTTTGAAACTCTACCTTGACTTGAGGTCCTTTCCTCGAAGGTTTGAGCAGGACCGCTAGCCCTGGCCAACCTCTACCTGCGCTAAACTCTGCCTGGGTAGGCAGGAGAGTAAGGGGGCCTAGGTGGTAGGAGCTGTGGAAAAGTGCAGAGTGTTTTGCAGCTTACGGCTGGAGCTAGGAGCAGATAGATTATCTGATACATTCTATGTTGTGTGGTGTGTGAATCGTGCATAGCCTAATTCACCAACAGGCATGAACTACATAACAAGGCTACGGGATGTGTTCAGCCAGCTACAGATTTTCTACCAGATCCTGTGGCTATGGCAGGGATCTTATGTCCTTACAGGCTCCTTGAACAAAGGGTGATCCAACAGGCTTGACGACAGCAATTAATGTAAAGAAATTGGCTCTGATTGTTCCGCCATCATTGCAAACTTGGATTCAAGTTATATCTGATCCGCTTGCCTTGATAGTTTCCCCTCTTATGCTCGCTCCTACAGCTGGCAATGAGCCTGCACCAAGAGAGGTCCTTGGAGAACGAGAACTAGAGGTACCACCAGAAGGTGCAGAAGTAACTCTGTACCCAAACTCTTTAAAGTCAGCCCATTAGCCGGATTTTGATAACAACTGCCTCATTCGAGAGGAAGCTGCCATAGTGCCTAGGAAAAAAACAAGGGGACGGAAACATTGAACGGGATCACCAAAAATTACTGATTTCCTTCTGCCTCTTTGCACTTAAACTGTTGTGAGAAAAATCAATAGAGGCAACAAATTAGTTTAACAGACCCTGGCAGGCACATTGAATTAAATTATATTAACAATGGTCGTCTCTTAGATTTTGATATATTACAAAATTATCAAACAGGTCGAACTTATCAAAGTGGGCAAAATGACCAATCGGTGCAAGAGCAAGTTACGCAGGTCCAACATACTTCCATACAAATTGATAATGATCCTCAAATCTCTTCCCTGATGGATAATCCTTCCTCATTATTGGATGATGGCGAATCCCTAGTAAGGGAGGCCAGAGAAATTAGAGCATCCTCAGTTGGAACATCTCCAAGTATGTCGCATTATACATTTCGTGATCTGGACCAAAAAGTTAGCCTGACTGTGTCTTCTATCTCAATGCTAAATATGGTTCTCAGTGCATTGGTTAAACTTCACGAAAATATGAACATGGAACTAAAAGCCCATACGGGAATGTTAAGTGAAATTGAACTCAAATTCGAAATGATGGCAGTATTGCATTAGCAAATTCTTTTTGGGTTTTGATTGCTCCAAATTCACAACATGGCAAATTAGACAATATTGGTGTTAATGCTAACAACCGGAATTATTTTTTATCCTCTATGGGTCCATCTACAACACATTTAGAAGTTGCAGCTGTCTATCCACAAAAGACTGTTAAACCAGTTAACTGGAACAAATCTAAAAATAAAAAGAAGTTAATCTTAATAAAACAAGTTCGAGAACGTTCTTAAGGAACTTACAACTTATATAAGAGGAGGCAGATGCAGCCGTGGTCCCCAATTCTACTCATCAAACCCCTTCAGCATCCCTAATTATTACTATTATTGATTTGTCTTTAGTGTGCATAAGGTTTACACATTTAAGACCTTGCACAAAATACGACACAATAAAACAAACATAAAACAATTGCGCTGCTTAAAATATCAGCAAGAATGTATCACATATCATTCACTATCATCCATTAGAACGCTCCTATATACAACAGTCACAACCAAATTAATTATTCAAAATATTAAAAGATAGGATATTTTATAAATATCAATGCATTAAATTCTTAAAACCTTTAACATTCAAAACCATTCCTCTCAGTCTTTCCAGCTTCACATTATGGACTTCCATTAGTAATTTATTAAAACGCACTCAACTAGATACTCAAAAACTGCTTCAAACTATTTGGAATATTCCAGGTATACAGGCTCTGCAAATACAACCAAAGAATATCTTCGGTCATAATGCAAAACTTTCCCATAAAGGGTGCAAAACAGGCCCTTTATGTTTGTAATACATGTGAGCATTCGAGAACTAAGTGGTTAAGTGTTTCCATTTCAGTTGCCCAAAAATGACAGATGTTACCTACATAACCTCCCTTCGTGCATTGCAGACCATTCTCTTTAGTTAGTAACACATTCTCGATTCATGGAATTAATGTGCGCCGAAAATTCCCGCGCAGAGGAGCCAAAACGTGCGATTCGCAGTAAAAGTGCGAAAATCGCAGTGCAACTGCGAAAATCGCAGGGAAACCAGCGCTCATCGATTCATGGAAGTCTGTGCGCAAGAAAAACATTGGATGTGCACTGAAAAAGTGCGCGGCACACGCCGGCGCACAGGTCATCCAACGGTGTGCGGCACGGCCACTGCGAAATCGCACATAGCGCGGCGCACATCACAAAAGTAGGCGGAACACGGGGCGTAACACTCGGAATGGGGAACAACGTGTGAAAATATGGGCGTCACGGGGGAAGTACAGGAGGCAAGTGCGCAGAACGCCCACACGCCCGCCTACAAACCGTATTCATGGAATCGAATAGCGCAAACCAGCGCACGGTGAAATACGCGCACAGGGCCAAACAAGTCCGCCACAAGAAAGCAGGCGGTAGCATCCCTGCGCCTGAAATAAATGTGCGCCAAAAAGTGCGCTGACAAAAAGCACCCATATACAGCCATGATGAATGGTCCATACAGTGGCCCTCTAGGACAAATGAGGTGCAAAGGGGTACTGACAAACACGGAAACCCGCTGTGTGAAAATTAGCGTGTGTGTGTATTACGGGGTTCGCGGGAAGTTCCACACGCGATTGGCCTGGGCACGTGTATTCAGGGGTACGCGGGAAGTTTCACACGCGAATTTGCAGGGTACGTGTATTAAGGGGTTCGCAGGAAGTTCCACACGCGATTGCCCTGGGTCCGTGTATTTTGGGGTGCGTGGGAAGTTTCACACGCGAATTAGCAGGGTACGTGTATTTCGGTGTGCGGGGAAGTTTCACACGTGAATTAGCAGGGTATGTGTATTTTGGTGTGCGCGTGAAGTTCCACACGCAATTTCAGCAGGGTACGCGTACTCTGGGTGCGCGGCAAATTCCACACGAAAATCCAGCAGCCTACGTGTATTTCTGGGGTGCCGGGGAGTTCCACACGTGAATTGGCCGTATGGGTCCTCCCAGCTGTTCCCTCTACACCCTCCACGGCCCCTGCAGGCGGCCCACAACACAGGGGACTACCCTGCACCCCTGCACATGTCCCGCAGGCAGCCCATCCACCATGGCCATGCCCCCCAGCCAACCCACATGTCACGTTGCACTACTGCCCACCAACGCATGTCTCCCAGCACCCCCACCCCCATAGCATCCAGGGGTACCCTCCACCAGGCCCCCACTCATGTCTCCCAGCACCCCTACCCCCCTGCATCCAGGGACACCCTCCACCAGGCCCCCACTCATGTCTCCCAGCACCCCCACCCACCTGCATCCAGGGGCACCCTCCATCAGGCCCCTACTCATGTCTCCCAGCACCCCCACCCCCTGCATCCAGGGGCACCCTCCACCAGGCCCCCACTCATGTCCCCCTGCACCCCCACCCCCCCCAGCACTGTGGGGCACCCACCACCAGGCCCCCACTCATGTCTCCCAGCACCCCCACCTCCCTGCATCCAGGGACACCCTCCACCAGGCCACCACTCATGTCCAACTCATGTCTCCTTGCACCCCCACGCCCAGCATCCAGGAGCACCCTCCACCAGGCCCCCACTCATGTCTCCCAGCACCCCCACCCCCCACCAGTCAGGGGCACCCTCCACCAGGCCCCCACTCATGTCTCCCAGCACCCCCACCCCCCAGCACTGTGGGGCACCCTCCACCAGGCCCCCACTCATGTCTCCCAGCACCCCCACCCCCCTGCATCCAGGGACACCCTCCACCAGGCCCCCACTCATGTCTCCCAGCACCCCCACCCTCCACCAGTCAGGGGCACCCTCCACCAGGCCCCCACTCATGTCGCAGCACCCCCACCCCCCTGCATCCAGGGGCACCCTCCACCAGGCCCCCACTCATGTCTCCCAGCACCCCCACCCCCCTGCATCCAGGGGCACCCTCTACCAGGCCCCCACTCATGTCTCCCAGCACCCCCACCCCCCTGCATCCAGGGGCACCCTCCACCAGGCCCCCACTCATGTCCCCCTGCACCCCCACCCCCAGCACTGTGGGGCACCCTCCACCAGGCCCCCACTCATGTCTCCCAGCACCCCCACCCCCCTGCATTCAGGGGCAACCTCCAACAGGCCCCCACTCATGTCCCACTCATGTCTCCTTGCACCCCCACCCCCCAGCATCCAGAGGCACCTTCCACCAGGCCCCCACTCATGTCTCCCAGCACCCACACCCCCCTGCATCCAGGGGCACCCTCCACCAGGCCCCCACTCATGTCTCCCAGCACCCCCACCCCCACCAGTCAGGGGCACCCTCCATCAGGCCCCCACTCATGTCTCCCAGCACCCCCACCCCCCAGCACTGTGGGGCACCCTCCACCAGGCCCCCACTCATGTCTCCCAGCACCCCCACCCCCCTGCATCCAGGGGCACCCTCCACCAGGCCCCCACTTATGTCTCCCTGCACCCCCACCCCCCTGCATCCAGGGGCACCCTCCACCAGGCCCCCACTCATGTCCAACTCATGTCTCCTTGCACCCCCACCCCCCCAGCATCCAGGGGCACCTTCCACCAGGCCCCCACTCATGTCTCCCAGCACCCCCACCCCCCTGCATCCAGGGACACCCTCCACCAGACCCCCACTCATGTCCAACTCATGTCTCCTTGCACCCCCAGCCCCCAGCATCCAGGGGCACCCTCCACCAGGCCCCCACTCATGTCCCCCAGCACCCCCACCCTCCTGCAACCAGGGGCACCCTTCCACCAGGCCCCCACTTCTCCTACCACCGTCCCACCCCCCAGCAGTGCGAATCACCTGTGTACGTGTATATCAGGGTTGCGCATGTAGTCTGACACGCGATATCAGCAGGGTACGCGTATTCCGGGGTTCGCGGGAAGTTCCACACGCGATTTCAGCAGGGTACGTGTATTTCGGGGTGCGCGGGAAGTTTCACACGCGAATTTGCAGGGTACGTTTATTTCGGGATGCGCAGGAAGTTTCACACGCGAATTTGCAGGGTACGTGTATTTTGGTGTGTGCGCGTGAAGTTACACATGCGACTGTGCTTGTGAGAGTGGGGTACGTGTATTCCAGGGGTGGGCGGGATTATTTACTTGTGACTGGGCCTGGGAGAGCGTGTTACGTGTATTCCGCCAAAAAATAAAAGGACCAATCCTGAAACACGTACGCCAGCATGAAGCAGGCGCACGTCCTGCGCAGCATAAAAGAGTGCGCAAACAACAAACAAGCTCAGACGCCAGGATGAATATACCGTTCCTAGCAGCAGTGGCCGTGGGATACCGCAGGAGGAGGAGAAGGATAGTCAGGGCCAGAATCTTCACACCCAGAACCTGCCTATTTGGTATGCCAGATGACCAGGTGTATGGGAGGTACAGGTTTCCACCACACATGATACTCGACCTGGTCAGTGAGTGGAGGATGACCTCACATCACCCACTCTGTGCTCCCAAGCACTCAGCCCCCTGCAGAAGGTCCTCAATGCACTGCACTTCTTGGCTACCGGATCATTTCAGCGGACAAGTGCCATAGAGGGGGGGGGGGTGTCACAGGCCACGCAGTCACGGTGCCTACACCAGGTGTTGGCCATCATCACTGCATGCCCATCAGTCTGCAGGCACATATACCTGCCCAGAACACCTGCAGAAAGGCAGGCTGTCAGCCAGGATTTCTACAGGTTGGCACAATTCCCCAAAGTGCTTGGTGCCATTGATTGCACCCATGTGGCTCTACGTCCCCCCAGGGCATCTGAGCACATCTATAGAAACCACAAGCACTGGCATTCCATCAACGTCCAGGTAGTAAGTGATGCCAAGGGAATCATTACCTCAGTATATGCCAACTATCCAGGGTCCACCCACGACAGCTTCATTTACAGGATGTCAACCTTAAACCGGGACATGGAAGCTGGGCGGCATGGCGATGCATGGCTGCTTGGTGAGTAGTAATGCCACAGCACACGCATGCATGACAGATACATAGTAATGCCAATACCCCACTAATGATCCCCATCACCACCTCCCCAGGGGACAGTGCATACCCTCTAAGCACACACATGATGATGCCAATTCGGAACCCCATCACGCCTCCCGAGGTAAGATACAACACAGCCCATTTTGCAACACGGGGCATAGTGGAGCGCACATTCGGAGTGCTCAAGTCACGCTTTCGCTCTCTTGACCGTTCTGGCGGGCAGCTGTTATACGCTCCCCCAGTAGTGTGCAGGATCATAGTGGCAGCATGTGTCCTGCACAATGTTGCAACACGCCGGGGCCTGGCTGTGGACATGGTGGTGCCCCCACATCCCCAACCACATGCACGCCCGCTGCGCATGGGAGGGGAAAGGGCACGGGGTGAGGCAGCCCGTACGCAGCTGGTGGCTAATTACTTCACAAAGAAAGCACATCCCTGTGAAGTGCACACAGCCCTGGCACATACCATCTGACAATCAATGATGACTCAATCTGACAATTATGATGAACAAAGGGACAGTCAACTGTCAGAACCATAGCAGCGTGAGATTGTTCATCTGGAAGTGTCACAATGTGTGCATCCCTACCTACACAAACACCACCAATGCAGTGTCATCAAAAGACACACTTCCATGCAGCAAAAATGCATACCCACTTGCAAAATACAACATGAGAACAGTGCCATGTCACCCAACCCCTCCCCGGCACGGCCACACAACACACCATGGCATGTCATGCAATGTGAGAGCAAACAAATTAATCCCCACAACATGCCCCAAGTGTCACCAACTACAGTGTCCCTAATGGAAACTGGCCACACATGAAATGCTCACAGTAATGCAGGACCAACAACACACATTACCAAATACTTACCAAGAATACCAATCACCTACACAACCTCCAACCTACCATAAACATGACACTACAGACTTAAAAAATTGGTAGCCTCACTACCTCATAATGCCAGCACTTTGAACACTTCCAAGTATACAGTGTTAGCACCACGCAAGAGTGTAGGTGCACTGCTTACAACATGGACTCCAGTCCCAAAGTAGACCGCCTTGTGAAGACATGAGAAATGGACCTGCAAATTAGGAGGATGAGATGGATGCAGAGGCACATATCAATACACCATGCAGTGTACAATACAACAACAATATGCACTAGGAATGTTATCACAGTATTGACTAAAGACTGCCCACACATCAAATGGGAGTCCAACGTCACCGTGTACCTCAATGTCACTTGGGCACACCCTTTGCAAGCCCATGGAAACGGGAAGCAGGAGGGGTGTGTGTCACACAAACCCAAGCATCTGACCCAAATTCAGGACAAGCCTGCATGAGCCCAGCCACAATACAGCGTATGCCCACGGGAGCCACACAAGGCAACACACTGTCCCAAAAATCAAAAAAATTAAATAAAATAAAAATCAAAAATGGCCATTAATGGACGGGGGGGTGGGGGAGCCCACCCAGGAGGTCCGAGGACAGGGTGCACACCAAAACCCACCTGTGTGGATCTTGCGAAAAAAAAAACACCTCCATTGGCTCATGGGCTCATGGCCTGCACGGCTACCCTATTGTGAGAGATGTGCTGCTGTTGCTCTCCTCACCCTCTGCAGCTGCTTTAGGAGGTGGTGGCACTATGGGAGGCTGCCCACGCAAAGCCCTAGTCTGGTCCTCCATGGCAGCAAGCATGCGGGTGTGGAAGGTCTGGTTCTGGAGGATAATTGTGCGGAGGTTCCCATGCAACAACTCACGGGATGTCCGGAACTCCGCCCTAGATGCCTGCATCTCAGCTGAGAGCGTACGTGTGAGCCGCTCCAGCTACTGTTCTGTCCTTGTGTTAGCTGAAGCCTCAAGCTCAATCAGAGTTGCCCTGAGCTGACTGAGTTCCACCCTCAGGGCTTCCCTGTGGCCCTGGGACTCAATGGAAATGGCTTCCCGCAGAGTCTCCATTGCCGCCCGCCTGTCCCTGTTGGATGCCAACATGTCCTCCCTGTGTGACTGGCTAATGGAGTCTGTTTCCTGCTGTAGTTGTTCAATTAGCCTTTCTTGGGGGACAATGGAAGTGTCCACCCTATCCATGGCCTGAGCCATCATCTCAGTTGATGCTGCCTGTTGGTTTGCCATACCGTATATGGATTGCTCCCATGCGGTATTGCCTGGTGGCATACGGCCACCGCGTCGGCGGGCACCACACCTGTCTGGGGCAAGGCGAACTGCACCTTGCTGTGCCGGCACTGCCTGAGGCTGCAGGACTGCATTCCCCCTCTGATCTGCTGGCCCAGGAACAGGATCAGATGTAGCGGAGTGTGACCCTGCATCCGTAACCACCAAAGGCTGACCTACCAACACTAACATCCCCATTGAGGGTTCGACCCCTGGTGCAGGTGGGTTGGACAGTACAGAATCCCTCCCAGAGACACTTACCTGCGACGGCACATAGGTCTCATCATCCGAATCGACACCTGAATAGAGCTCGGGGGAGGTGCACCCAGAGACACCCCTTGAGATGACGGCCTTCAGCATGTGTGGGTTCTCACCCACCACCACACCACGTCCCTCACTGGTGCCCGGTCGGGCCTGAGACCCCTCCTGGGTCTGCACCATCTCCACAACCCCAGCAGTATCAAGTGTGTCATCCCCTGCAAAGACATGAAAGAAAAGAAATGGGACAGGCATTAGCAACATGGAATACAATTAGGGCTGAGAAGCAACAGAAACAGTAATGCATTGACACATGTCCCACATGACTATAACCCTCCCATGCATGCACTGTCACTGCGTATGAAGGGGAGGCAAATGGCACACATTGATGACACCAAGATGGAAGACCAACAAATTTGCTGCATGCTGCTTAGCAGTGCCATCACACATTGGTCTGTGATTGGCATGTCCAATACACATACATGACACATGCCATCACACAGATGGCATGTACCCTAGCCATGTCACACATGTGACAATAGGACTGATAAATGCCTAGTGAAAGTGGTGGAATGCACACAATCAGCCTGAATGAACACAAAATAACATGCAACTATGTTGTGGCAAGATGACAATTCAAGGGCAACTGGCGTGAGGTTGGGCTGAATGTCTACTGTTGCCAGAAGAGATACTGCAACACCCAAATCCTGGTGCGCAGAATGTTTTGGATGAAGCACATGGGTGACCCAAACCACTCAGGCACACGTCCCCTCACCTGGCACTCAATCAGAAGCACTCACACACATGCCATGCACATGGATGACACACACATGCATGTGCACTCACCGGACAATGCCTCATAATCTGGCAGGTCTCCCACGCCTTGGATCTGTTCCTCCATGACGTAGGTCCCAGCAACATACTCATGTGGAGTGAGTTCTATGTCCTCTGCCGGAGACCCACCTCCAGTCACTAGAGTTGCGGCATGACTTGAGGCCAGCTTTTTCTTTGCCCTGCGCTTAAGGTCATTCCAGCGCTTGTAGCAATCATTAGCTGTGCGCCTCACAAATCCAAGGGCACTTATGAGTTCCGCAATGATCTGCCAGTGTGCCTGACGTTGTGCAGGTGTGGTCTTGCATCCTGCAGTAATCACCATTTCGGTGTCATGTGCGGACACATACTCCACAAGTGCATCAAGTTCGACCTGATTGAAGCAGGGCTTCCTTGGTGGGCCGGACTGTGTATCCGTGTCTGGGGCATCAGCCTGTACTGGACGAGCACTCTTCCTCTTCCGCTTGGAAGGTGGTGGTGATACTGAGTGTCCTACGCCGCTCTGGACACTAGAGGCAGGAGCCCCGGTGGACTGTGGACTAGGAGTGTGGGAATGAACACTCACCATGGGAGTTGGTGCAGGCATTAGCTGAAGTGTGATGTGGTCAGGGGGAACGTCAGCAGGATGGACTAGGACCGACACTGTCCTGGCTGGGACACTCAGAGCTGGGATGGATGGAGCCGCAGCTGCCCCTGCAGCCTCCCCACCCTGCCTACTCGGGGCAGCAGATGACATAGCTGCCCCTGATCCACGTGGTCTGGTGACACCAACGTGCACCGCCACACGTGGCCTAGACCTGCTGACCTGGAAGTCAGCCATGGAGTCATCCAGTGCCAGGTCTGGTGCCACAATGGGCTGGTCCAACAAGGGCTGAGTAGGGATGGTGTCAGCCACGTTACCCTCAACCGGGGGGGCATGGGTGTCCCTGACTGGCCACCCAAACATGGGGCGCTAGGGGCACCCTGCAAGTCCTGGCCACGTCCCCTACTGTATCCACCACGGCCACCTCTTGTGGCTCGCCCACCTTTGCCACCCTTACCGCTTGCTCGCCTCCCAACCATGGCACTGATGTTGTTGTGCGTATGGGAGTTGCAGTTAACTATTGTCCTGGGCAATTGGGGGTCAAAAGGGTAGGGTACTAGATGGAATTTGCACCCTAGTGCTCTAGCAAGGCTGTATGTGACCCCTGGGGGAAGATGATGGGTCACGCAATGCACAGTCACCCCGAAAAAGGTAGATAATGTGCACGCAACCCCTCCTAGACCACGTGCGTTGAAAAAAAAACCTGCCCTACGCTATGGCACCCAGAAACACAAAAATGAACCTATGCGTGTCACACGCAGCCTAGACTGACCTCTGAAGGGGTAGGCAACACACAGGGCTAGCACAGATGTCAAATACGTGCGCAACTCACCGTCTGCCAGGAAAAATCGTGTGTAAAATACGCGCGTGTGTGCGATGGCAACACCCCCGCCAAAAGAAGAATTGTACGCTGTCTGAGGAGACAGGACAACAGGAGAAGTGAATGCTGTTTGAGGAAACAGGCCCAGGAAGAAGACAAAAAGAGAAAAAGCTGTCAGAGGTAACAGGAAGTATGAACTTGGAATGCCGTGAAGTAAAACGCGTGTGAACCGACAAGAAGTACAGATTTCACCCACTCGCTCTCCACGAAAAGCATGTACAAGGAAATGGCGTTCTACACGTTCCTTTTAAACATGCCCACACGTCCAGCGTCACTTCCGCGTGTACGCGCTAAGGCCCCATCCTACAATTACACGTGATGACACTCTGACTTGCAGTCATTGGACGTGTAACATGCACTCGAGTACAAGGAAACGCCCGCGCATGCACGTCACAGACGCGCATACGCGCTGTTGGCCTTTGGGCCAATGAATTCGCATACATGTGCTGACGTGCTTACGTGCTAAGGCCCTTTCCTCGAATTACACGCAGACGTGCTGGAGTTTCACGTGCCAAATCACTCCATATCAAGCTGGCCACGCGTAAGCACATGGAAGACCACGCTCCTGCCCAGAAGGCCGAATTACTGCCCCCCAGAGCCCGGAGCACACTCCCACCTGCCATCTGCGGCTGCCTGAATGCCTGCTGCCCACGTGCCCTGCCATTTGCTGCCTGCACATCAGCCAGGGGTGCTGTTGCTGTGACCACCCCTGCTGGAACCGAAGACTCCCGACTGGGATTCCATAGCTCCACAGCCCAGCCCCAGGACCCAGTTGCCCACCCACTCCTGCCTCTGGGGTTGTCATGTCGGGCACTGCAACATCTGGCACCACTGACAACCCCCGGCCAGAGAGGCAGAGGGGCACCAGCTTCACTACCACCGAAGTTGGTGTCCTGGTGGAGCAAGTCCTGGGCAGTATGATGCCCTCTTCGGAAGTTCCCGCGCCGAAAAGGAAGGACGGACTCGGATCTGGACGGACATCGTGACTGCCATCAACGCGGAGGAGGTGGCTGTCCACAACTTCCAACATATCAAGAAGCGCTGGGAGGACTTCAGGTCCAGGACCCTCAACAAGGCCCGGCGCCTCTTGAAGGCAGCGGATGCTAAGAGGCACCGGGGACACTTGTCGGAAGATCAGATGATGGTCCTGGAACGGATATCCCCAGCGCTCCACATCCAGGTCCTTGAGAGGCAGACCAGTCTGGAGTCGAGCGGTAAGTGTACATGCATCAGGATTGTAAGCTGTGCGTGTGGTGATGTGCCAGTAGTGTGCAGGTTGCACATCTGTTTGTATGGGGCCGAGTATGGGTGGGGGTGTACAGGGCTGTGAGGCTAACACATGCGAGGGCTGTCATGTGTGAGACATGGATGGTGCTTGTGTGTGTAGGCTTGCATGCCAAATGCAGTTGTTTGGGCACACATGTTTGGATGAATGTGTATGTAAGTAGGCATGTTCGTGATGTCACGCATGTATGTTGTTTTCAGCTGCATGTATCAGCACTGTGTACATGTGCATGTGTGTGTATTTGACAAGGGTGCAACAGTGATGCAACATGGATGTATGTGACAGCGGGATGTGGAAGCCTGATTGGCAGATGTGACATGGATGCCCATCTGAACACTGAGACAGTTGGCAGAGGTGTACACATGCATGCAAGTGTGGTGGTGTGTGTGCATGTGTAGTGCACTCCCTGTGTTGCATGTGATGTCTGGCTCACCTTTGCCTGCTCATGCTGTTGTATGTGTATGGATGGTGCTAGCAGTTGCGATATGGCTGTGGTATGGCTCATGTGTGCAAGTTGAAATGACATGTGTGTTGGCGATTGTGATGCCATGTCTGAGGTTTGCCAATGCCACTCATGTACAACTGTCATGTGTGTATGTGTCCATTGTACAGTGCCCTGATGCCTGTGTTTTATTTCTCCCTGTCTGCAGCGTCAACTGATGATGAGGGCGGAGAAGGTGCTGTGGAGCACAGCGGCAGGGATCGCACCGCCAGCCGGAGACGCAAGGCCCGGCTCCCCTCCCAGGTTGTGATCTTGTCGGGGAGTGAGGAGTCCGGTGCCGCATCCCAGGCTGCAGCTGCCGGGGGAAGGTCCAAGAGGCGGAGGTTGGAGTTGGACTCATCGGCAGCAGAAGGGGCAGTTGGGACCCCACAGGGCCCAATGGGAGAAGATGGCACGGAGTCATCCAGGTTGTTTGGGGGTTTGGTGGAGGAGTAGGCCGTGCAAGCAACAGAGACGGGGTCTGGAGGTGGGGATTCCACTGGTGCTAGTGGTGCAGTGCAGGACCAGGGATAGGAGGCAGCACAGGCCGCCACGGAGGTGCCTGTGTGCAATCCTGTCCCTGATCCTGTCACTGCATCATCTTGCACCAGCAGGGATGCCTACGTCCAGACCCGTTTTCAGGCAGGGGATGAGCTCACAACAACTGGCCTTCCTCTGCCTGCGGACGTGGCTATCCGGGTCCGGGTTGAGCCTGTCCTGACTAGTGTGGCGTTGCGTCAACGGGCCATGCGAGGTGACCTGCAGTCTTTTCATGAGGAGACTGCACGTCATCTCGAATGGCTCGTTGACCGCGTCGGCCTACTGGGAAAGGTCACCCAGGCCGGATTCCTCCGTTTGATGGGGCTTGCTCAGACCCCCTCCTCAACTGAACCCCCTATGCGCCAGTCGTCCTCCGTGCCATCTTCCCACCCATTAGTCACCTGGATGCCCTGTGGAGCTGCCTCTGACGGTGCGGCCCGGCTGGTGGAGGAGGCATCCCTGCCACAGTCGGGAGTCGGACGTCCAGCAGGGGTGGCCACATCAACGACTGCACCCCAGCCAGTGGAGGATGTGTAGGCAGCAGGAGGCAGTGCACGGACAGAGGCACAGCAGCAGCAGCAACGAGGTGGGAGCCATGATGGATCGGGGCCTTTGACTTCGGAGGGGCAGGCATCGGCCGGAGGGCAGGAGGACCCAGGACGGGAAGTGTCTTCCGTGTGGCAACGGTTGGGCCAGGCCATAGATGCGGAGCGGCAGCGGGCGGAAGAGGCACGGCTCACGATGGTCAGGGTGGAGAACTCCATGCGGAGGGCCCTGAGGCGGGCCGAGTGCCTCGAGGTAATCCGCAGGGAGTTGGAGGTGAACATGTCGATGGCCCTGCGGACCCTCGGGGCCATGGAGGAGGACCGCTTCCGGGACATTGAGCAGGTGTGTGATGATGCCCTGGCCCAGAAGATCCCGAAGTGAGCCATCGGACTAGCCCGCTGCCCTTGTAAATAGTTCTGTAGTTAGTGTTAGGTTTCTTTTGGTTTTGCATTTTTTTTTGACCTTTTGGACAATGGGCCACATTTTTGTATATAGTTTTTTTTATTAGGTAGTGTCATTTCTTCTGTTGGGATCATGGACCCTGGATTGTTTATCTGTATATAGTTCACTGTTGGATTTTCAATTTTTTTATGATTTACTCATGGAGCAATGGTTTTCAATTTTAATTTTCCATTGGATTTACTTTTGTGGACTGTGACTTTGGACACCTTTCCTTTGGATTTTGATTTGTGGTTTTGCATTATTTCACAGACATGCTGTTTTTTTTTTTTAATTCCCATTTTGTTTGTTTATTTTTGATTCAATTTATGTTGCTTTTAATACATATTTTTTGTTCAACCTTCAATGTGTAGTATCATCTCATTGGTTTCATGCATATCATGATATGGGTTTAGACATTCACTGACACCCATTGGGTGCATGTGAGGGACATGTGTTCATTTCCAAACTTGCAATTGGGGTTCTATCATGTTTTTGCCATTTCTAAGTGGGTGGATGCAATACTCGGGTGGGTGTTTGGCATTTGGAGGCTGACCATAAGGGCCAGGGATCTAGATTGTGATGACATGTTGGCTGGGGGACATGTGTGGGGGCCTGGTGGAGGGTGCCCTGCACTGCTGGGTGGTGGGGGTGCAGGGGGACATGTGTGGGGGCCCGGTGGAGGGTGCCCTGCACTGCTGGGTGGTGGGGTTGCAGGGGGACATGAGTGGGGGCCTGGTGGAGGGTGCCCCTGACTGGTGGGGGGTGGGGGTGCAGGGGGACATGAGTGGGGGCCTGGTGGAGGGTGCCCCTGGATGCAGGGGAGTGGGTGTGCTGGGAGACATGAGTTGGACATGAGTGGGGGCCTGCTGGCAGGTGCCCCACAGTGCTGGGGGGTGCGGGTGCAGGGGGAGATGAGTGGGGCCTGCTGGCATGTGCCCCACAGTGCTGGGTGGTGGGGGTGCCTGGGGACATGAGTGGGGGCCTGGTGGAGGGTGCCCTGCACTGCTGGGTGGTGGGGGTGCAGAGGGACATGAGTGGGGGCCTGGTGGAGGGTGTCCCTGACTGGTGGGGGGTGGGGGTGCAGGGTGACATGAGTGGTGGCCTGGGGGAGGGTGTCCCTGGATGCAGGGGGGTGGGGGTGCTGGGAGACATGAGTGGGGGCCTGGTGGAGGGTGCCCCACAGTGCTGGGGGGTGGGGGTGCAGGGGGACATGAGTGGGGCCCTGGTGGAGGGTGCCCCTGACTGGTGGGGGGTGGGGGTGCAGGGGGACATGAGTGGGGGCCTGGTGGAGGGTGCCCCACAGTGCTGGGGGGTGGGGGTGCAGGGGGACATGAGTGGGGGCCTGTTGGAGGGTGCCCCTGGTGCAGGGGGGTGGGGGTGCTGGGAGACATGAGTGGGGGCCTGGTGGAGGGTGCCCCACAGTGCCGGGGGGTGGGGGTGCAGGGGGACATGAGTGGGGGCCTGGTGGAGGGTGCCCCTGACTGGTGGGGGGTGGGGGTGCAGGGGGACATGAGTTGGACATGTGTGGGGGCCTGCTGGCAGGTGCCCCACAGTGCTGGGGGGTGGGGGTGCTGGGAGACATGGGTTGGTGGGCCGTAGTGCAAGGTGACATGTGGGTTGGCTGGGGGGCATGGGCATGGTGGGTGGGCTGCCTGCGGGACATGTGCAGGGTAGTCCCCTGTGGTGTGGCCCGCCTGCAGGGGCCGTGGAGGGTGTTGGTTGAACAGCTGGGAGGATCCACACGCCGGATTCACTTATAGGACTGGCCGGCACCCCCGGAATCCACGTAGGCTGCTGGATTTGCGTGTGGAATTTTACTTGCACCTTGGAATACATGTACCCTGCTGAAATCGCATGTGGAACTTCCCGCGAACCCCGTAATACACGTACCCTGCTGATATCGCGTGTCAGACTACACGCGCAACCCTGATATACACGTACACAGGCAAATCGCACTGCTGGGGAGTGGGGGGGTGGTAGGAAGGAGTGGGGGCCTGGTGGAGGGTGCCCCTGGATGCTGGGGGGTGGGGATGCTGGGAGACATGTGTGGGGGCCTGGTGGAGGGTGACCCTGGATGCAGGGGGGTGTGGGTGCAGGGAGACATGATTTGGGGCCTGGTGGAGGGTGCCCCACAGTGCTTGGGGGGGTGCTGGGAGACATGAGTGGGGGCCTGGTGGAGGGTGCCCCTGGATGCTGGGAGGTGGGGGTGCTGGGAGACATGAGTTGGACATGAGTGGGGGCCTGGTGGAGGGTACCCCTGACTGGTGGGGGTGGGGGTGCCGGGGGACATGAGTGGGGGCCTGGTGGAGGGTGCCCCTGGATGCAGGGGGGTGGGGGTGCTGGGAGACATGAGTTGGACATGAGTGGGGGCCTGGTGGAGAGTGCCCCTGACTGCTGGGGGGTGGGGGTGAAGGGAGACATGAGTGGGGGCCTGGTGGAGGGTGCCCCTGGATGCTGGGGGGTGGGGGTGCTGGGAGACATGAGTGGGGGCCTGGTGGAGGGTGCCCCTGGATGCTGGGGGTGGGGATGCAGGGGGACATGAGTGGGAGCCTGGTGGAGGGTGCCCCTGGATGCTGGGGGGTGCGGGTGCAGGGGTACATGAGTGGGGGCCTGGTGGAGGGTGCCCCTGGATGCTGGGGGTGGGGGTGCAGGGAGGCATGAGTGGGGGCCTGGTGGAGGGTGCACCAAAGTGCTGGGGGGAGGGGGTGCAGGGGGACATGAGTGGGGGCCTGGTGGAGGGTGCACCAAAGTGCTGGCGGGTGGGGGTGCTGGGAGACATGAGTGGGGGCCTGGTGGAGGGTGCCCCACAGTGCTGGGGGGTGGGGGTGCTGGGAGACATGAGTGGGGGCCTGGTGGAGGGTGCCACTGGATGCTGGGGGGTGGGGGTGTTGGGAGACATGAGTTGGACATGAGTGGCGGCCTGGTGGAGGGTGACCCTGATTGGTGGTGGTGGGGGTGCAGGAAGACATGAGTGGGGGCCTGATGGAGGGTGCCCCTGGATGCTGGGGGGTGGGGGTGCTGGGAGACATGAGTGGGGGCCTGGTGGAGGGTGCCCCTGGATGCTGGGGGGTGGGGGTGCAGGGGGACATGAGTGGGGGCCTGGTGGAGGGTGCCCCTGGATGCTGGGGGTGCAGGGGGACATGAGTGGGGCCTGGTGGAGGGTTCACCAAAGTTCTGGGGGGTGGGGGTGCTGGGAGACATGAGTTGGACATGAGTGGGGGCCTGGTGGAGGGTGCCCCTGACTGGTGGGGGGTGGGGGTACAGAGAGACATGAGTGGGAGCCTGGTCTAGGGTGCCCCTGGATGCTGGGGGTGGGGGTGGAGGGGGACATGAGTGGGGGCCTGGTGGAGGGTGCACCAAAGTGCTGGGGGGTGGAGGTGCTGGGAGAAATAAGTGGGGGACTGGTGGAGGGTGCACCACAGTGCTGGTGGGTGGGGGTGCTGGGAGACATGAGTGGGGGCCTGGTGGAGGGTGCCCCTGGATGCTGGGGGGTGGGGGCGCTGGGAGACATGAGTTGGACATGAGTGGGGGCCTGGTGGAGGGTGCCCCTGACTGGTGGGGGTGGGGGTACAGGGAGACATGAGTGGGGGCCTGGTGGAGGGTGCCCCTGGATGCTGGGGGGTGGGGTGCAGGGGGACATGAGTGGGGGCCTGGTGGAGGGTGCCCCTGGATGCTGGGGGGTGGGGGTGCAGGGAGGCATGAGTGGAGGCCTGGTGCAGGGTGCACCAAAGTGCTGGGGGGTGGGGGTGCAGGGGGACATGCGTTGGTGGGCAGTAGTGCAAGGTGACATGTGGGTTGGCTGGGGGGCATGGTGGATGGGCTGCCTGCGGGACATGTGCAGGGTAGTCTCCTGTGGTGTGGACCGCCTGCAGGGACCATGGAGGGTGTAGAGGGAACACCTGGGAGGACCCACACGGGCAATTCACGTGTAGTGCTCCCCGCGCACCCCTGAAATACGCGTGCCCTGATGGAATCGCGTGTGATACTTCCCGCGCTCCCCTGAAATGCATGTATTCTGCTGATTTTGCGTGCGATACTTCCCGCGCACCCCTGGAATACACGTACCCTGATGGAATCGCGTGTGATACTTCCCGCGCACCCCTGAAATGCACGTACCATGCTGATTTTGCATGTGATACTTCCCGCGCACCACTGAAATACACGTACCCTGATGGAATCGCGTGTGATACTTCCCGCGAACCCCGTAATACACATACCCTGCTGATATCGCGTGTCAGACTACACGCACAACCCTGATATACACGTACACAGCCAAATCGCACTGCTGGGGGGTGGGGAGGGTGGTAGGAAGAAGTGGGGGCCTGGTGGAGGGTGCCCCTGTATGCTGGGGGGTGGGGGTGCTGGGAGACATGAGTGGGGGCCTGGTGGAGGGTGACCCTGGATGCAGGGGGTTGGGGGTGCAGGGAGACATGAGTGGGGGCCTGGTGGAGGGTGCCCCTGGACGCTAGGGTGTATGGGTGCAGGGAGGCATGAGTGGGGGCCTGGTGGAGGGTGCACCAAAGTGCTGGGGGGTGGGGGTGCTGGGAGACATGAGTGGGGGCCTGGTGGAGGGTGCCCCACAGTGCTGGGGGATGGGGGTGCTGGGAGACATGAGTGGGGGCCTGGTGGAGGGTGCCCCTGGATGCTGGGGGGTGGGGGTGCTGGGAGACATGAGTTGGACATGAGTGGGGGCCTGGTGGAGGGTGCCCCTGACTGGTGGGGGTGAAGGGAGACATGAGTGGGGGCCTGGTGGAGGGTGCCCCTGGATGCTGTGGGGTGGGGGTGCAGGGGGACATGAGTGGGGGCCTGGTGGAGGGTGCCCCTGGATGCAGGTGGGTGGGGGTGCTGGGAGACATGAGTTGGACATGAGTGGGGGCCTGGTGGAGGGTGCCCCTGACTGCTGGGGGGTGGGGGTGCAGGGAGACATGAGTGGGTGCCTGGTGGAGGGTGCCCCTGGATGCTGGGGGGTGGGGGTGCTGGGAGACATGAGTGGAGGCCTGTTGGAGGGTGCCCCTGGATGCAGGGGGCTGGGGTGCAGGGAGACATGAGTTGGACATGAGTGGGGCCCTGGTGGAGGGTGCCCCTGACTGGTGAGGGGGTGGGGGTGCAGGGAGGCATGCGTGGGTTCCTGGTGGAGGGTGTCCCTGGATGCTGGGGGTTGGGTGTGCTGGGAGACATGAGTGGGGGCCTGGTGGAGGGTGCCCCACAGTGCTGGGGGGTGGGGGTGCTGGGAGACATGAGTTGGACATGAGTGGGGGCCTGGTGGAGGGTGCCCCTGACTGGTGGGGGGTGGGGGTGCAGGGAGACATGAGTGGGGGCCTGGTGGAGGGTGCCCCTGGATGCTGGGGGTTGGGGGTGCTGGGAGACATGAGTGGGGGCCTGGTGGAGGGTGCCCCTGGATGCTGGTGGGTGGGGATGCAGGGGGACATGAGTGGGGGCCTGGTGGGGGTGCCCCTGGATGCTGGGGGTGGGGGTATAGGGGGACATGAGTGGGGGCCTGGTGGAGGGTGCCCCTGGATGCTGGGGGGTGGGGGTGCAGGGAGGCATGAGTGGGGGCCTGGTGGAGGGTGCACCAAAGTGCTGGGGGGTGGGGGTGCAGGGGGACATGAGTGGGGGCCTGGTGGAGGGTGCACCAAAGTGCTGGGGGGTGGGGGTGCTGGGAGACATGAGTGGGCGCCTGGTGGAGGGGGTCCACAGTGCTGGGGGGTGGGGTGCTGGGAGACATGAGTGGGGGCCTGGTGGAGGGTGCCCCTGGATGCTGGGGGGTGGGGGTGCTGGGAGACATGAGTTGGACATGAGTGGGGGCCTGGTGGAGGGTGACCCTGATTGGTGGTGGTGGGGTTGCAGGGAGACATGAGTGGGGGCCTGGTGGAGGGTGCCCCTGGATGCTGGGGGGTGGGGGTGCTGGGAGACATGAGTGGGTCCTGGTGGAGGGTGCCCCTGGATGCTGGGGGGTGAGGGTGCAGGGGGACATGAGTGGGGGCCTGGTGGAGGGTGCCCCTGGATGCTGGGGGGTGGGGGTGCAGGGAGGCATGAGTGGGGGCCTGGTGGAGGGTGCACCAAAGTGCTGGGGGGTGGGGGTGCAGGGGGACATGAGTGGGGGCCTGGTGGAGGGTGCACCAAAGTGCTGGGGGGTTGGGGTGCTGGGAGACATGAGTGGGCGCCTGGTGGAGGGGGCCCCACAGTGCTGGGGGGTGGGGTTGCTGGGAGACATGAGTGGGGGCCTGGTGGAGGGTGCCCCAGGATGCTAGGGGGTGGGGGTGCTGGGAGACATGAGTTGGACATGAGTGGGGGCCTGGTGGAGGGTGACCCTGATTGGTGGTGGTGGGGGTGCAGGGAGACATGAGTGGGGGCCTGGTGGAGGGTGCCCCTGGATGCTGGGGGGTGGGGGTGCTGGGAGACATGAGTGGGGGCCTGGTGGAGGGTGCCCCTGGATGCTGGGGGGTGAGGGTGCAGGGGGACATGAGTGGGGGCCTGGTGGAGGGTGCCCCTGCATGCTGGGGGGTGGGGGTGCAGGGGGACATGAGTGGGGGCCTGGTGGAGGGTGCACCAAAGTGCTGGGGGGTGGGGGTGCTGGGAGACATGAGTGGGGGCCTGGTGGAGGGTGCCCCACAGTGCTGGGGGGTGGGGGTGCTGGGAGACATGAGTGGGGGCCTGGTGGAGGGTGCCCCTGGATGCTGGGGGGTGGGGGTGCTGGGAGACATGAGTTGGACATGAGTGTGGGCCTGGTGGAGGGTGCCCCTGACTGGTGGGGGTGCAGGGAGACATGAGTGGGGGCCTGGTGGAGGGTGCCCCTGGATGCTGTGGGGTGGGGGTGCAGGGGGACATGAGTGGGGGCCTGGTGGAGGGTGCCCCTGGATGCAGGTGGGTGGGGGTGCTGGGAGACATGAGTTGGACATGAGTGGGGGCCTGGTGGAGGGTGCCCCTGACTGCTGGGGGGTGGGGGTGCAGGGAGACATGAGTGGGGGCCTGGTGGAGGGTGCCCCTGGATGCTGGGGGGTGAGGGTGCTGGGAGACATGAGTGGAGGCCTGTTGGAGGGTGCCCCTGGATGCAGGGGGCTGGGGGTGCAGGGAGACATGAGTTGGACATGAGTGGGGGCCTGGTGGAGGGTGCCCCTGACTGGTGAGGGGGTGGGGGTGCAGGGAGGCATGCGTGGGTTCCTGGTGGAGGGTGTCCCTGGATGCTGGGGGTTGGGTGTGCTGGGAGACATGAGTGGGGGCCTGGTGGAGGGTGCCCCACAGTGCTGGGGGGTGGGGGTGCTGGGAGACATGAGTTGGACATGAGTGGGGGCCTGGTGGAGGGTGCCCCTGACTGGTGGGGGGTGGGGGTGCAGGGAGACATGAGTGGGGGCCTGGTGGAGGGTGCCCCTGGATGCTGGGGGTTGGGGGTGCTGGGAGACATGAGTGGGGGCCTGGTGGAGGGTGCCCCTGGATGCTGGTGGGTGGGGATGCAGGGGGACATGAGTGGGGGCCTGGTGGGGGTGCCCCTGGATGCTGGGGGTGGGGGTGTAGGGGGACATGAGTGGGGGCCTGGTGGAGGGTGCCCCTGGATGCTGGGGGGTGGGGGTGCAGGGAGGCATGAGTGGGGGCCTGGTGGAGGGTGCACCAAAGTGCTGGGGGGTGGGGGTGCAGGGGGACATGAGTGGGGGCCTGGTGGAGGGTGCACCAAAGTGCTGGGGGGTGGGGGTGCTGGGAGACATGAGTGGGCGCCTGGTGGAGGGGGTCCACAGTGCTGGGGGGTGGGGTGCTGGGAGACATGAGTGGGGGCCTGGTGGAGGGTGCCCCTGGATGCTGGGGGGTGGGGGTGCTGGGAGACATGAGTTGGACATGAGTGGGGGCCTGGTGGAGGGTGACCCTGATTGGTGGTGGTGGGGGTGCAGGGAGACATGAGTGGGGGCCTGGTGGAGGGTGCCCCTGGATGCTGGGGGGTGGGGGTGCTGGGAGACATGAGTGGGTCCTGGTGGAGGGTGCCCCTGGATGCTGGGGGGTGAGGATGCAGGGGGACATGAGTGGGGGCCTGGTGGAGGGTGCCCCTGGATGCTGGGGGGTGGGGGTGCAGGGAGGGATGAGTGGGGGCCTGGTGGAGGGTGCACCAAAGTGCTGGGGGGTGGGGGTGCAGGGGGACATGAGTGGGGGCCTGGTGGAGGGTGCACCAAAGTGCTGGGGGGTTGGGGTGCTGGGAGACATGAGTGGGCGCCTGGTGGAGGGGGCCCCACAGTGCTGGGGGGTGGGGTTGCTGGGAGACATGAGTGGGGGCCTGGTGGAGGGTGCCCCAGGATGCTGGGGGGTGGGGGTGCTGGGAGACATGAGTTGGACATGAGTGGGGGCCTGGTGGAGGGTGACCCTGATTGGTGGTGGTGGGGGTGCAGGGAGACTAGAGTGGGGGCCTGGTGGAGGGTGCCCCTGGATGCTGGGGGGTGGGGGTGCTGGGAGACATGAGTGGGGGCCTGGTGGAGGGTGCCCCTGGATGCTGGGGGGTGAGGGTGCAGGGGGACATGAGTGGGGGCCTGGTGGAGGGTGCCCCTGGATGCTGGGGGGTGGGGGTGCAGGGGGACATGAGTGGGGGCCTGGTGGAGGGTGCCCCTGGATGCTGGGGGGTGGGGGTGCAGGGAGGCATGAGTGGGGGCCTGGTGGAGGGTGCACCAAAGTGCTGGGGGGTGGGGGTGCAGGGGGACATGAGTGGGGGCCTGGTGGAGGGTGCACCAAAGTGCTGGGGGGTGGGGGTGCTGGGAGACATGAGTGGGGGCCTGGTGGAGGGTGCCCCGCAGTGCTGGGGGGTGGGGGTGCTGGGAGACATGAGTGGGGGCCTGGTGGAGGGTGCCCCTGGAGGCTGGGGGGTTGGGGGGCTGGGAGACATGAGTTGGACATGAGTGGGGGCATGGTGGAGGGTGCCCCTGACTGGTGGGGGGTGGGGGTACAGGGAGACATGAGTGGGAGCCTGGTGGAGGGTGCCCCTGGATGCTGGGGGTGGGGGTGCATGGGGACATGAGTGGGGGCCTGGTGTAGGGTGCACCAAAGTGCTGGGGGGTGGGGGTGCTGGGAGAAATTAGTGGGGGCCTGGTGGAGGGTGCCCCACAGTGCTGGGGGGTGGGGGTGCTGGGAGACATGAGTGGGGGCCTGGTGGAGGGTGCCCCTGGATGCTGGGGGGGGTGCAGGGGGACATGAGTGGGGGCCTGGTGGAGGGAGCCCCTGGATGCTGGGGGTTGTGGGTGCTGGGAGACATGAGTGGGGGTCTGGTGGAGGGTGCCCCTGGATGCTGGGGGGTGGGGGTGCAGGGGGACATGAGTGGGGGCCTGGTGGAGGGTGCCCCTGGATGCTGGGGGGTGGGGGTGCAGGGGGACATGAGTGGGGGCCTGGTGGAGGGTGCCCCTGGATGCTGGGGGGTGGGGGTGCAGGGAGGCATGAGTGGGGGCCTGGTGGAGGGTGCACCAAAGTGCTGGGGGGTGGGGGTGGTGGGAGACATGAGTTGGGCATGAGTGGGGGCCTGGTGGAGGGTGCCCCTGGTGGCTGGGGGGTGGGGGTGGTGGGTGACATGGGTGGGGGCCTGGTGGAGGATGCCCCTGCCCTGCTGGGGGGTGGGGGTGGTGGGAGACATGAGTTGGGCATGAGTGGGGGCCTGGTGGAGGGTGCCCCTGCACTGCTGGGGGGTGGGGGTGGTGGGAGACATGGGTTGGGCATGAGTGGGGGCCTGGTGGAGGGTGCCCCTGCACTGCTGGGGGGTGGGGGTGGTGGGTGACATGGGTGGGGGCCTGGTGGAGGGTGCCCCTGGTGGCTGGGGTGTGGGGGTGGTGGGAGACATGGGTGGGGGCCTGGTGGAGGATGCCCCTGCACTGCTGGGGGGTGGGGGTGGTGGGAGACATGAGTTGGGCATAAGTGGGGGCCTGGTGGAGGGTGCCCCTGGTGGCTGGGGGGTGGGGGTGGTGGGTGACATGGGTGGGGCCTGGTGGAGGATGCCCCTGCACTGCTGGGGGGTGGGGGTGGTGGGAGACATGAGTTGGGCATGAGTGGGGGCCTGGTGGAGGGTGCCCCTGCACTGCTGGGGGTGGGGGTGGTGGGTGACATGGGTGGGGGCCTGGTGGAGGGTGCCCCTGGTGGCTGGGGGGTGGGGGTGGTGGGAGACATGGGTGGGGGCCTGGTGGAGGATGCCCCTGCACTGCTGGGGGGTGGGGTGGTGGGAGAAATGAGTTGGGCATGAGTGGGGGCCTGGTGGAGGGTGCCCCTGCACTGCTGGGGGGTGGGGGTGGTGGGAGACATGGGTTGGGCATGAGTGGGGGCCTGGTGGAGGTTGCCCCTGCACTGCTGGGGGGTGGGGGTGGTGGGTGACATGGGTGGGGGCCTGGTGGAGGGTGCCCCTGGTGGCTGGGGGGTGGGGGTGGTGGGAGACATGGGTGGGGGCCTGGTGGAGGATGCCCCTGCACTGCTGGGGGGTGGGGGTGGTGGGAGACATGAGTTGGGCATGAGTGGGGGCCTGGTGGAGGGTGTCCCTGCACTGCTGGGGGGTGGTGGGAGACATGGGTTGGGCATGAGTGGGGGCCTGGTGGAGGGTGCCCCTGCACTGCTGGGGGGTGGGGGTGGTGGGAGACATGAGTTGGGCATGAGTGGGGGCCTGGTAGAGGATGCCCCTGCACTGCTGGGGGGTGGGGGTGGTGGGAGACATGAGTTGGGCATGAGTGGGGGCCTGGTGGAGGGTGCCCCTGCACTGCTGGGGGGTGGGGGTGGTGGGAGACATGGGTTGGGCATGAGTGGGGGCCTGGTGGAGGGTGCCCCTGCACTGCTAGGGGGTGGGGGTGGTGGGAGACATGAGTTGGGCATGAGTGGGGGCCTGGTGGAGGATGCCCCTGCACTGCTGGGGGGTGGGGGTGGTGGGAGACATGAGTTGGGCATGAGTGGGGGCCTGGTGGAGGGTGCCCCTGGTGGCTGGGGGGTGGGGGTGGTGGGTGACATGGGTGGGGGCCTGGTGGAGGATGCCCCTGCACTGCTGGGGGGTGGGGGTGGTGGGAGACATGAGTGGGGGCCTGGTGGAGGCTGCCCCTGCACTGCTGGGGGGTGGGCGTGGTGGGAGACATGGGTGGGGGCCTGGTGGAGGATGCCCCTGCACTGCTGGGGGCTGGGGGTGGTGGGAGACATGGGTTGGGCATGAGTGGGGGCCTGGTGGAGGGTGCCCCTGCACTGCTGGGGGGTGGGGGTGGTGGGAGACATGAGTTGGGCATGAGTGGGGGCCTGGTGGAGGGTGCCCCTGGTGGCTGGGGGGTGGGGGTGGTGGGAGACATGGGTGGGGGCCTGGTGGAGGATGCCCCTGCACTGCTGGGGGGTGGGGGTGGTGGGAGACATGGATGGGGGCCTGCTGGCAGGTGCCCCACAGTGCTGGGGGGTGGGGGTGGTGGGAGACATGGTTGGGGGCCTGGTGGAGGCTGCCCCTGGTGGCTGGGGGGTGGGGGTGGTGGGAGACATGGGTGGGGGCCTGGTGGAGGATGCCCCTGCACTGCTGAGGGGTGGGGGTGGTGGGTGACATGGGTGGGGGCCTGCTGGCAGGTGCCCCACAGTGCTGGGGGGTGGGGGTGGTGGGAGACATGGGTGGGGTCTGGTGGAGGGTGCCCCTGCACTGCTGGGGGGTGGGGGTGGTGGGAGACATGGGTGGGGGCCTGGTGGAGGATGCCCCTGCACTGCTGGGGGGTGGGGGTGGTGGGAGACATGGGTGGGGGCCTGGTGGAGGCTGCCCCTGGTGGCTGGGGGGTGGGGGTGGTGGGAGACATGGGTGGGGGCCTGGTGTAGGATGCCCCTGCACTGCTGGGGGGTGGGGGTGGTGGGTGACATGGGTGGGGGCCTGGTGGAGGGTGCCCCTGGTGGCTGGGGGGTGGGGGTGGTGGGAGACATGGGTGGGGGCCTGGTGGAGGATGCCCCTGCACTGCTGGGGGGTGGGGGTGGTGGGAGACATGAGTTGGGCATGAGTGGGGGCCTGGTGGAGGGTGCCCCTGCACTGCTGGGGGGTGGGGGTGGTGGGAGACATGGGTTGGGCATGAGTGGGGGCCTGGTGGAGGGTGCCCCTGCACTGCTGGGGGGTGGGGGTGGTGGGAGACATGAGTTGGGCATGAGTGGGGGCCTGGTAGAGGATGCCCCTGCACTGCTGGGGGGTGGGGGTGGTGGGAGACATGGGTTGGGCATGAGTGGGGGCCTGGTGGAGGGTGCCCCTGCACTGCTGGGGGGTGGCGGTGGTGGGAGACATGAGTTGGGCATGAGTGGGGGCCTGCTGGAGGGTGCCCCTGGTGGCTGGGGGGTGGGGGTGGTGGGAGACATGAGTGGGGGCCTGGTGGAGGCTGCCCCTGCACTGCTGGGGGGTGGGGGTGGTAGGAGACATGGGTGGGGGCCTGGTGGTGGGTGCCCCTGGTGGCTGGGGGGTGGGGGTGCAGGGGGACATGAGCAGGTGTGCAGGGTAGTCCCCTGTTTTGTGGGCTGCCTGCAGGGGCCGTGGAGGGTGTACAGGGAACACCTGTGAGGACCCACCCAGCCTAATCGCGTGTGATAATTCCCACGCACCCCTGTAATACACGTACCCAGCAAAATGGCGTGTGATAATTCCCACGCACCCCTGTAATTCACGTACCCTGCCAAATCGCGTGTGATAATTCCCGCGTACCCCTGTATTACACGTGCCCTGGCTAATCGCGTGTTGAACTTCCCGCGTACCCCTGTAATACACGTACCCTGGACAATCGCGTGTTGAACTTCCCGCGTACCCCTGTAATACACGTACCCTGGCTAATCGCGTGTAAAACTTCCCGCATACTCCTGATATGAAGGTTGCCCGCTTTGCGTTCCTTGTTTGGCAGCCCTGTAAACTGGTCCAGGGTTAGCGCAGCCCTTTGCGATGATTTAGCGATGTTGATGGCTTTTCCTTGCGCGAGGGCGTTCTTGGGGGCGTTACTGGCGCTGCTGCAGGGTCGCTGCGATTCTCTGCGCCACGGCTGGTTTGGGAGCATGAAATCCATGAATACGCTGTGCGCGGAAATCGGTTTTAGCGCATGTGCCTGGCGCACACAATCGCACGCGGACACTCTGCGCCAGCCGCTTGCGACACTTTTCTGCGAAATTCTATGAATTACCCTGTCAAGGTCAAGTACGGGTCTAAGCAGTTAACAATACATTTTATTTCATTGACTTTCTTTTATTAAATGAAACACAATTTTATAAGATTATGGAAGGCCTGTTACTGTGTAATTACACTGATCAAAGTTATATAGATTTCATTTTAAAACAGAGGGGCTGAAATGAAAGAACAGAATCGAAATTATAGGTTTCAATTATCACTGAAATGTCTGCTGAGAAACCCACAATGACTGCTGTCTTGTTGGAACCTGTTAGACATTTATTACATGCAATGGTCAGCCAGATGGCTTTTAGAACACACCGAAATGCCTACCATTATACGCAAGGCAGATGTTTAACCACGATACGCACAAACAATTTACTTCAATTACTCACCAAAGAACACACAGCATGAATTTCAAAAGAGAATTTGCAACCCAGTTCATCGTTCATCAATTTCAAAGATGCATTAGATATGAGAGGTCAAGAATGACATTCATATGCACTGCGAACAGACATATGCCTTGGATTAATCAGGGTCAAAGCACTGGTGTAGTGTGGGGCCCACAGCCCATAAGGTGCGGGGGACCAATCACACTAGGTCTGGGGAGGCCCGCCTAGTCCTAACCCCTAAGGGTGAAAGATGGACCAAGACTTACAGCACAAGAAGGAGGCGCTAAGTAGGGGATTAAGCTGACCATGACATGTGGCCCATGTCACACCCTCCAGCATCCTCCAGTTTCCTCTGGGCTCATATACTGGAAAGAGGAAGCTCTCCCAGTGTATTGGTTCATTTTTGTGAGCAGAACGAAGGAGCCGAGGGTGGCCAGGAGAGATGGACCGAAGCTGGAAAAAAGGTAAGAAGGCTTTTTAAAGAAAATGGGCTTCATTATACGTTTGCTGGTCTGGGAACTACAGTACCGGTAAGCATGCCGGTACCGTAGTTCCCGGACTGGCAAACTACAAGTTGTGCTTGCGGGTGCCTTTCTGCCTGCCAGGTCGGACCTGGCGGGCAGAAAAGCCCCCGCGAGCACAGCATGTCAGATGCACCCGCACCGTAAACAGCGCGGGTGCATCCAACCTCCCCATTCCCAATCAGCCCTATGGGGCCGAATAAGAGTGGGGAGCATCTCTTTTCCGGCAACCGCAAATGAGCGATTACCGGGTCCGCAGACTGTCGGTTTTACCGGCAAGGCTACCGCCAAACTTGTAATGAGGCCCAATGTGATTTGTATTTTGCATGTGTGAAGTGCGTGTCAGATGTATGTATGTGCTATGGTTCAGTGAGTGGTTGGTGAATGAGAAGATAAGGTGTGTTTCATTGTTCTGGGTGGGTGGGTGTGTGTGTAGATAATGCATTTAGAGTGGATGTAAGAGAAGGTGTACGAATGAGTGGCTGGTGGGTGAATGAGTAGGAATGTGATAGTGTGTTTTGGAATGATCTGGGTGGGTATGTGTACCTGTGTAGAGAAAGCAGTGAGAATGGATGTAAGAGAAGGTGTTTGAGTGAGTGACTGGTGGGTGAATGGGTAAGTATGCAATAATGTGTTTGCAAATGTCCTTGGTGGGTGGCTGTGTGCCTGTGTAGATAATGCAATGACAGTGGATGTAAGAGAAGGCGTATGAGTGAGTGACTGGTGGTTGAATGAGAATTAATGTGATAGTGTGTATTTGAATGTTCTGTGAGCCTGTGTGGAGAATGCAGTGTGAGTGGTGTGAGGTGCCAGAAATGCGACACAGACACAGGTATAGTTTTCTCACAGGTTGCCAGTTTATTCAATAAAAAAGGGTGTGACAACCATCTATCGTCCCTAACCTAATAAGGAGATCATTGCATAAAAAACCTAGGCTAAAGAAAAATTACCTAATGTCCAAAAAGTATCTGACCCTCACACTAATATACTCAACAAAGGTATACATTAGTTTGCCTGTTTTAAACTCCACAAAATAACATACAAATTAAAACTCAACATAAATCATTGTGAACAGGGCAGAATTCCCTTCCCCTGAATCAATTCAGGATTCTCTGGAACACAGTTCAGTTTCAAGTTCTGTTCAATAACAAAGTTCCACACAATGTAGGATATAAAGTATTTCAAGAAAGTTCTATTCAATAACAAAGTTCCACTCAATGTAGGATATAAAGTCTTTGCCATTGAATGTATCCTTTCACTTGGCAAAGTGACCATCTCTCTTGAAAAGGTTTATTCCCACTTCAAAGCAATTTTTAACGTTTCCACAACCTCCTGTTTAGTAAACCAAAAGTCTTTTTCTCCAAACATAAATTCATAAATCAAATTTAACTGTTGTTTTTTTTACAAAGGCCAATAACTTGTTAGCACATCATACTTCTTTTTTATAAGTGACACTTCAATGTCTCATCAAAAAGAAATACTAGTCAGGATGGTTCAACAATCACTTTCGGTTATGCAACAGTTGATCAAAAATAAGATGATGGATTTGACATTTCTTTTCAACCACAACCATTTACCACAACCACAGTATTTTAAATCATCTTCTTCCTGGTATACTCGGCTGCCAGGACTAACTACATTTTGTCCCTTTCCTTGTTCACTCACCTGCCAGAATAAAACTCCAACTACTACAATTTGTACTCTGCTCTGTGGTAAGGCTTGTTCCAATCTCTCCACACTAAAATCAACAATGGGGAAATTTGAAACAACAACTGCTTCTCTGGTCAGTCATTTGACTTCTAACACAATTGGCTTACATTTTCTTCCAAAAGGATATTTCACAAAAGGATAATGATTCTCCTGTTGGTCTGTTTGCCTTAGGCAATGCAGGCTACATTTCTCTCCCACTTGATCCCTTTTACAAGGCAGGCTTTGCTTCTGCTGTATTTGATCTCCATCTGTACAACCTTTTGGTTGCTGGCAATGTGGTTTACACCCCAGTTTGCCTTATTATCACTGTTCTTTGGCTTTGGCAATGCAGGTTACAATATTCCCCTATTTGGAGTCCCCCGTTAGGAGAGTTGCACCCAGTTTGCCTGAATTCAATTTTTTGGTATTCAAAATATTAATCATTACCTAGCGGTCTCCTTTGGAGCACCCCGGGTCACATGCTTCAGGCCAACTCCCCGGTATGCCCTGGTAACGCCTTCTGACTCGCCAGTAATTCCGCTTCACTCTTTGGGACCTCGTCTGCATCTGACAGCTCCTGTCGGTCTACCGCCACTCGTGCTGACCTTCAACAGAGCTTTCTCATACTCTCTGTTGAAAGTCCAATACAGGAGCAGTTCACAATGTGTATAGAGTTTCTCTCTCTCATGGGATGGCTGGCTCCAATACCGCTTCCCACTACGCATCCTAAACATAGATGTGGAGTCCCAATCTCTGCAACATTTTCTACACGGTGTTCTGCATCTGCCACAATCACAACTTCAGCTTTACTTTCTCCCTGCTGCTTCTTCCTCGTAAATGTATAAAGTTCACACTCAGGTGTTGGTCATTACACCAACTAGACTGCTCACAACAGTTTACCACCTCTGGACCCCTCATCCTCGTCTCAATGCTAAAAGTATTATGGGACTAGAAGTCCTTAATGTTCTTGTTTGCTCTTTCATTAATTAATCCAATCTGTTTGGGTGATTTAGAGGATTTACCCTTTAGGGAGGGTTTTAAAGGAGTGGATGCTTTTCCCTTGGATCTGAGATCTAAACATAAGGTAGAAACATAACTACCTGAAGTTGTAATATTAACGTCCTGATCCCCTTGTGTACCATGTTCATGTTTGGTAAAAGGGTCTTCATGCTTTGAACTTTGGGTGATTCTGGAGAGGGGTTGTTACAGTGACAACATGCCATTAGATAATTAGGCATTAGGGACATCTCATCCTCAAAAGAGGATGAATACGGAGTCACCACTTTCCCCAGCCAGCCGTCTCCTCTCACATGATCTTCCCACCTAATACTACCACCAGAGTTAGGATCAGGTAGTGGCTACCTTTCCAATGCCACATGGGAGGATACTTTTTTGCACCTGATCCATCAGTCTCTCCATATTCAAAGGAGACCTTTGTACTCTGCAGTTCCAAGCTGAATCTTCTGAAAAACTTTCTTCATGTTCCCAGGAAATTAAAGTGGAATAATAATGTAATTTTTCAAAATTAGAGAAATCGGTTCCAATAATTGTTGCTTCAGGTTGAAGGCTGGCACCTTATCATGCACGTGTCCCAATAGACGGAATAAATGACACCCCCCACTAGGGAATGAGACCAGGAGAGTAGTTGCAAGGGAACCAAAATTTATATAAGTAAAATAAATGCAAGCAAAGAACTCTGCTTACCGAGAGCGCGCTGCCAAAAGATACACAGGCAGCACATTTTAAGGGGAAGATACATCACTTGTGACAAGGGGCTATAGGTACACAAATCTGGATAATAATTGGAGAAACTGGGCCTCATTCCGAGTATGGCGGTAAGGGATAGCGGCCACCGGTAACGAGACCGGTGGCGGTAATCCCTTACCGCCATACTCCAAGTTCCCTCTGCGCCCTCGCCCTTAACGCCTGCTTTGAGCAGGTGTTAAAGTCGAGGGCGCAAAGGGGCCTCCAAGCCAATAACGGTGACCGTAATGAACGGTCACCGTTATTCGCATCTTCCCCATTCCCATTGAGCCCTATGGGGGCTCATTTGGGAATGGGGAAGAGCCTTGGTGAATGGGGAATTACCGCCCCGCCAACCTTGGAATGGGGCGGTGATTCCGCCATCCACCAAGGCGCTGCCGGTCCGGGTACGGCGTCAACCAAGGCGTTAATAGCGCCATTGGTTAGCGCCGTAATCGGAATGAGGCCCACTGAATAGTACAGTCAATTCCATGCAGGATGGCTGAATTGGATTGGCTGCTGCTCTGGTGTCGTTCCCATGGCATGTGGGTCGGCTGGGCTTATCTTGACAGTAAAGGTCAGGGCATAACAAAGACACACATCTATCTAACTAAACTCAACAACAGGAACTGATAATATGAGAATAATGGTGCACATAACATCTTGTATGAATGGGGGTACTTAAGTCAAATGAGCTAGTTTATTGGCATTCCAACCCTTAACCTTCACAATGCTTTTGATGATTTCATGTCCCGCACTCAGGTCTCCACGCAAAGGTTTGATTTGCCATCTGTCTTTCTGGTATCAACGGATATGTGTAAGTTCTGGAAAATATATTACTACACAGGATTAGGACTCAAAGGGGGTTCTGGTGTGGTCAAGGTGAGGCCAGGTCAGATAGGTATCTGTATGAAAGTTATAGGGAGGTCAGAGCTAGGGGGCTCTGGTCCGGCCAGGTGGCAGTCGAGGCGCACAGGCAGTGTAGTGCAGATGGATGGGCTCAGGCACAGAGGCCTGCTCTGATCTTGGTCTCTGATTTGTGGTCTCTGGCGCCTCACGTTCTTAAATCATATTGGGGATAGATGTTTGTGTTACCAGAATATATGGCCACTCATGGTAGGATCCAAGGCAAGGGTCTGGTGACCAGATGTATTCAAAGGGAATGGGGGCGTGGGTTCAGTGGACCGTGGCTTGGCATGGAAAGGGTGGAGAGGGCATGAGTCGGTCAACAGAGATGGATGGGGCGCTGGGACTGGAGCAGGTCTTGGTCTCATGTTTGGGGATGAGCGCATCTTGTCAGTGCTCAATACTTGCTAATGGCAACAATGAATGGCTACGTTTCCGTGAGAACAAGAGTCGCGCTGAGCTGGCAGAGGGTGGAGGTGGTGGGAGCTGGTTGTGCGTGGCGCTGGGAGAGCTAGACTGGACATTTCGGCAGAGAGGCAGAGGGCCTAGAAAAAGATGGCGTTTGAAAAGACATATAATGGTGTGCAGACTACAGGCCTTAACATGGTGTTTATGTGCTTCTATCACAAATGGGAGATACAAATAAGTACAGGAGGGTTGGAGATGTGTCCCTCCTTAGCTCATACAACATTTACCTGGTGCGTGAATGGTGCAGGGGGGCGGGATGCATTGCCTCTCACCCAACAAGGTACATCTGAGATTATGCCAGCATTTATTTGTGTAGCCTTCCTTTGAATTCCAATAGTAACTGGGGTTCTATGATAGATCGCTTCATCCCCATGTATACATGTTACTTTAATTGGGTGGCTTTTTCACTGATCTTTGAGAGTTATTAAGTTACATCTTGTAGCTGATTGTTTACTTACAGATTTAATTAAACACCATTGACTATCACCGAATCATGTATTTTAAAATGTTTACTACCTAGGAACAAATTATTAATACTTTCCACCTCACTTCCCTCTAGCTTATTTTCTTTCCACTCTTGTCCCATCATGTAACCAATCTCCATGGGTTCATTTCTTTTGCTGGAGAGACAGTGTTGAGCTTAATGGCCAAATTGTCCACAGGAAAAGCATAATACGGTTGTGGATTGCTGGCTTCATATCTCTTCATGTTTAAATTCACTCATTTCTTTAGGTAAATTAGCTCTCTGTATCCACCAGTATTTTCTCTAGTTAGTAATTTGGGGAGATGTCCATGATTTCTTGTTTTAACTGTTATATGAGGGAGATGATACGGTCCTTTGGATTCTCTGTTCAATTCTTATCCCTTTTGGAGATTTCTCACATGGCGATTGGCTTCCATGAAATGTTGGTCGAGCAGTTTCAACAACTAAAGATGCATTGGTTTTATTCAATTGTAACATTTCTCTTTGTAAATAAGAGGGTACAGAGTTTATAAACTGTTCTATCATCAGAATTTCCAAGACTTCCTATAATTATGTCTTCCCTAGCCATAAAGATACAGTATATTAGATCCTAGTGGAAAATATTGTAGGAATTTCATCGAGATTCAATTTGATGTTTCTAAGCTTCTGTTTATAGAGATTTTCAGTTTGACCCACCTTTTTTAATAGTCCTTATTTAATTTCAGCAAAGGGTGTTGTTCCTTCTGGATTTAATAGATGATAAGAATAATTTTGAATGTTTCCTTTCAATGAACTCGCTAAATAACATGTTTTAGCTCTGAACTCCAATGTCATTGAATAAACAGGCATTCAAATTTGAGAAATGATTTGCCCAAAATGTTCCCCTTCTTTATATGGTTGTAACATCCCTTATGGTATTATGGGTCTCTGTGAGGTAGCAGCAATTCTTTGTAACCCTCCATGAAACCTTTATTCTGCCTTAATCTGATAGGCAGTCAACTTGGCCAAGAGAGTCTCTAGAGTAGCCATTTCTGTATCTTGTGGATAAGCTTTGGCTCTCTCTGTAAGGTCTGGGACGTGCTCAGGTTGGTCTAAAAAAAATCTTTGCTTTCTAGTAGATGTAACATTATTACCCCTTCTTCTGCTTCGGGGTTGTCTACCTCTATTGGTTTGAGTGCTTCTGCCAATTTGGCAGGGATCCGTGTACATTTGTTGAGACTGGGTTTAATGTTAGAAGGGGGAAGTTAAGTCTTTTTCGGTTTTTAGTATTATGGTCACCTTGTTTTATTGTTTTAAATTAGAATCTGATACAATTTTAAAGTTAAATACAGGTTTTTGGGTAAAAAAAGGTTTTTTTGTCATAGGGAAAAGCAGACTTAGCAGAAGCAGAATTAGCTACAATTCATTGTTTGATATTTAGAATTGTATTGTAGGGATTGACTTCAAGGGTAAACTCATCTCCCTCTTCTGATGGTTGTATGATAAGTTTCATGAGAGAAATTGTAAGGTCATTAATGGGTAATTAATGGGTTCCTAGTTTGTATCAACTGATTCTGATCCCACCACTGACACCATATGTAAGGGGTCAGAAATGTGAGATGGACACATAGGTATATATTTCTCACAAGTTGCCATATTATTAAATAAAAATGGGTGAGAAAAATGCCTATCTTTCCCTAATGTGATAACAAACTAAGGCTAAAGGAAAATGACCTAATGTCCAAAATGTATCTGACCCTCACACTAATATACACAACAAAATTAAACAGGACTGGTTTGCCTGTTTTAAACTATACAAAATAACATATACATTCATACCTAAAAGTTATAAACATCAATCTTTGTGGCTAATTCAAAAGAAACACTTTGGTCAGGATGGCTCATCAAAAAGAAAGACTTTACTCAGGATGGTTCAACAATCACTTTCAGTATTGCAACCGTTCATTAAAACAAGATGATAGATTGGACACTACTTATCCACCACAAACCTTTACCAATACCACAGTATTTAAAATCATCTTTTTCCTGGTATAGTTGCCTGCCAGGACTAACTACAAGTTGTTCCTTTCCTGGTCCACTCACCTGCCAGGATAAAACTCCTACTACTACAATGTGTACTCTGTGGTAAGGCTTGTTCCAATCTCTCCTCACTAGAAGCATCAATGGGTAGATTTGAACCAACAATTGTTTCACTGATCGGTCTTTCGACTTCTAACAAAATTGGTTTATATCTACTTCCAAATAGATATTTCTCAAAAGGATAATGATTCTCTTGTTGGTCTGTTTGCTTTAGGCAATGCAGGTTACAGTTCTCTCCCCCTTGATCCTGCAGTCCTTGATTTCTATCTCTACAACATTTTGGCTGCCGGCAATGTGGTTTACAACGCTCTCTCTCTGGACATCTCTTGCTGTGAGTACTATATCCAAATTGCCTTAGTATAAATCTCAGTCTTCTTTGGCTTTGGCGATGTGGGTTACAAAATCCCCCTAACTGAAATTCCTCCTTAAGAGAGCTGTGTCCACTTATATGTATTATCACTTCTCTTTGGCTCCACAGTGGATGAGAGAGAAGGTGTATGACTGAGTGACTGGTGGGTGAATGTGTACAAATATGGTAGTGTGCGTTTGTTCAGGATGGGTGGGTGCTTTCTGGTGTGGAGAATGCAGTGTGAGTGGATGCAAGCGAAGGTGTATGAGTGAGTGTGACCGGTGAGTGAATGTGTAGGAATGTGACAGTGTGTGTTTGAATGATCTGGCTGGCTGGCTGGGTGGGTGTGTGCCTGTATGAATACCGCAGTGAGAGTGGAAGTAAGAGAAGGTTTATGAGTGAGTGATTCGTGGTAATATGAATATGAATGTTATAGTGTGTTTGTTGACTATTCTGCGTGGGTGGGTTCTTGTGTGCCTGTGTATAGAATTCAGTGAGAGTGGATGTAAGGCAAGGTGTATGAGTGAGTGACTGGTGGGTGAAGGAATAGGAATGTGATAGTGTGTTTTTGAATGTTCAGGGTGGGTGGTTGGTGTGCCTGTGCAGATAATGCAGTGAGAGTGGATGTAAGAGATGGTGTGTGAGTGAGTGACTACTTGGTGAATGAGAAGAATGTGATAGTGTGTGTTTGTTCTGGAGGGGTGGGTGCTTTCCTGTGGAGAATGCAGTGTCAGTAGACATGAGACAAGGTGCATGAGTGAGTGTGACTGGTGCGTGAATGAGATGAAATGTGATAGTGTGTGTTGGAATCTTTTGTGTGGGTGGCCGGGTGGGTGTGTGCCTGTGTGGAAAATGCAGTACGTCTGGATGTAAGAGAAGGTTTATGTGTGAGTGACTAGTGGGTGAATAAGTATGAATGTGAGAGTGTGTGTTTGAATGTTCTGAGTGGGTGCGCGTCTGTGTGTAGGATGCAGTGTGAGTGGACATGAGAGAAGGAGCATGAGTGTGACTGGTGTGTGGATGAGTAGGAATGTCACAGTGTGTGTTTGAATGTTCTGGGTGGGTTGTTTGAATGTTCTGGGTGGGTGTGTGCCTGTGTGGAGGATACAGTGTGAGTGGCCTCGAGACAAAGTGTATGAGTGAGTGATTGGTGGGTGAATGGATAAGAATGTGATTGTGTGTTTTGGATTGCTTTGGGTGGGTGGGTGCCTGATTCTGTGGACGATACAGTGTGAGTTGATGTGAGTCAAGGTGTGTGAGTGAGACACTGGTGGGTGAATGAGTAGGAATGTGATCATGTGTGTTTGTTCCTGGTGGGTGGGTGCTTTCCTTTGTGGAGAATGCAGTGTGAGTGGATGTGAGAGAAGGTGCATGATGAGTGTGACTGGTGGGTGAATGAAAAGAAATGTGATAGTGTGTGTTTGAATCTTCTGGGTGGGTGGGTCTGTGTGGTGAATGCAGTGATTGTGGATGTAAGAGAAGGTTTATGTGTGAGTGACCAGTGGGTTGATAAGTGAATGTGATAGTGTGTGTTTGAATGGACTGGGTCGGTGATTGCCTGTGTGGATAATGTAGTGTGAGTGGGTGTGAGAGAAGGTTTATGGGTGAAAGACTAGTAGGTGACTGAGTAGGAATGTGATAGTGTATGTTTGAATGTTCTGGGTGTGTGTGTGTGCCTGTGTGGAGAATGCAGTGTGAGTGGGCTTGGAGAGAAGGTGTATGAGTTAGTGATTGGTGGTGAAATCTTAGGGATGTGATTGTGTGCATTTGAATGTTCTAGGTGTGTGGGTGCCTGCCTCTGTGGAGAATGCAGTGTGAGTGGATGTGTGAGAAGGTGTGTGAGTGAGTGACTGGTGGGTGAATGAGTAGGAATGTGATAGTGTGTGGTTGTTCTGGGTGGGTGGGTGCCTTCCTGTGTGGAGAATGCAGTTTGAGTGAATGTGAGAGAAGTTGCTTGAGTGAGTGTGACTGATGAGTGAATGAGAAGAAATTTGATATTGTGTGTTTGAATCTTTTGAGTGGGTGGGTGGGTGGTCAGGTGCCTGTGTGCAGAATGCAGTGAGTGTGGATGTAAGAGACAGTTTATGTGTGAGTGCCTAGTGGGTGAATAAGTATGAATGTGATAGTGTGTGTTTGAATGTTTTGGGTTGGTGGGTGTGTGCCTGTGTGGCGGATGCTGTGTGAGTGGACACGAGAGAAGGTGTATGAGTGTGACTGGTGGGTGAATGAGTAGGAATGTGGGAGTGCACGGAGAGTGCTGTTTGCTGTCCTAGAACACTGCTCTACTGTTTTACTGCTCTGTGTAGCCTCATTGGACTATAGCTTGAACTGCTTCATTGTAAACGTATTCCTCCCAAACTGATCATCTATAAGCCACGCCCCTTGTGCAGGTAAATAAATAAAGAGCCGGTGCCACGTGCAATCGTGCACATGCAAGGTGAGAGTGCTGTTTGCTGTCCTAGAACGCTGTGACTTCATAAAGTCATTTATGTGCATTATTCTTAGATCGTCTATAAGCCACACCCATTGTGCAGGAAACCAAACAAAGAGCCGGGGCTGCACACAATCATGCGCACGCAATGTGGGAGTGCACAGAGAGTACTGTTTGCTATCCTAGAACGCTGCTCTACTGTTTTAATGCTCTGTGTAGCCTCGTTGGACTATCCCTTGAACTGCTTCATTGTGAACCTATACCTCCCACACTGGTAGGCGGAAGCATTTAATAAAAAAATATCGCTTTACAATTGCAAAATATCCACTCTAAAGTCGTTTATGTGCATTATTCTTAGATTGTCTATAAGCCACAACCCTTGTACAGGGTACCAAATAAAGTGTCGGGGCAGCACGCAATCGTGCACGCACGCAACGTGGCAATGCACGGAGAGTGCTGTTTGCTGGTCCGGCAGGATGGTGTACGGCTCACTATGTGCCCCCCTCATTGCTAATAGCTCACAGCCAACTGATATCTAACCTCACAATGACATATCGCCTGACCTCTGCGATTCCTAGTAATGCAAGATCTTTAACACACATGGAACACCTGCAACTTCTGAAGACCCTGATTACTGGAGCGAACTTACAGAAGGACGCCGGTATCAGCAAAAAAAAGCAACGTTTTAAATCGATGACTCTTGACATTAGGACCTTATGGGTCACTTTTCGATCCAACTCGAAGTAAATTGCTCCATGTGCAGTGCCATGTGTGTTATGTACCGGTGCTTTGGAGGCCCCGCACGTGGGGCTGGCACCGGTCCAGGAGGCCGCGCGGCCTGGGGCGCGGCATCGGCAGGAGCGCAGACAAAAGACACCCACACGCTGTGCTGGGTTTGCCCGGAACTGCCTCCCACTGTCGGGGGCGGGGCTTTTATTAAGCGGCCCTACGTCACCGCGCTGCGGGACGTAGGGCAGATATAACATTCCTCCTTTATTTCAAATAAACTTAACATTAACACAATCAACATACTCAACTTCAAACGCCTGACACAGTTCTCTTTTCACACTGTACCAGCTCCCCCTTGTGTGGGATGCTTGGCGACGGTGTCTGCTCAGCATACATAGTCATTCAGCCACGCGGGCGGCCTCGTGTTGGCTCTCAGACTATACCGCTTCACCTGGGGGCTGTCCCCGCTCAGCTCGTGAATCTGCTCACCTTCACTGCAGGCGTCCCCACTGCCGGCCAGGCTCTCTGGTTGCCAGCTGCGGTCCCATGCGGCTTCTTCCTCTGGGTCTTGCCCCAGCTCTTCGCTGTCTTGTTGTAAGTTGTCGTCGTCTTGAGGGCCCTCGCAGTCCGTCCAGAGAGTGAAGGGCACGGGCTTGAACCAGGAGGCATTCCTTGTCACTTTCCGACGCCCCCAGGTCGCTGTTATCATGGTCCCGCACCAGTTGCTGACAGTGCATGGCAGTTCCTCGTACCTGGTGTCTACCTTGGACTTCGTGGGGTTTCGTAACATGATGACTTGGTCACCCACCCGATGGTTGGACGGCCTTGCTCTTCGTTCGGCACTCATGTGAGCATTGGCACGTGTTCTCCTCATCTCCATGCGGGCATTGTCGACGTCATCGGAGGTCCTGCTTGGGTGATGGGGAATCGACGATTTGATGATGGTTCCAAACATGAGGTCAGCAGGTGGTGCTGTGTGGGGTGACCCGATAGTTCCGCAGGAAGCGGTATAGGTCGACCTTCCACGGGCTGGCGTTTGCCCTTGACACTCAGAGCACCTTATTGATGGTCCTCATAAACCGCTCGACGTCCCCATTGGCTTGTTGCCACCTAGGCATGATGTGGTGGTATTTGATGCCCAGTTCCTGTAAATATTGCTTGAACTCTTCCCCTGTGAACGGGGGTCCATTGTCACTCTTAATGGTTGTGGGCAGACCATGAGTGGCAAACATCTTTTCTATCACCGGGATGACCACTTCCGCGGCGGTGGACTCCAGTATCTCGACCTCTGGATAGCGTGAGTGATCGTCGATTGCCACCAGTAGATGTAGACCCTCTCTGATTTTGCAAAAATCAATACTGATCGCTTCCCATCGTGCCCGGCCGCGCTCGGCCGACAGAATCGGTTCTGGATCTGGGGGCCCACCCGTTATTTGGCAGGGTAAACAGGTGTTCACTAAGCCTTCGACCTGATCATTGATGTGCGGGAACCACACCCTGTGTCTGACCCGGGCCTTTGTTCTTGCGAGACCCTGGTGTCCCTCATGCGCTAGGGCTACTATCCTGTCTTGCAAATTTGGGTGTATGATGACACTATCCCCATCAGCAGCAGCCCTCCTTCGGTGATTGAGAGGTCTTGTCGAACCGTGAACATGCCGGCCAGGAACTCCCTAGCCCCCTCAGTTCTGTTGCGGGTGTGCGTCATGAATTCCTTCCAGTTGCCTGACATGATGGCATCTTTTACCAGGTCGCAACAGGGGTCATTTAGGGTTTCTGTTGCAATGTCCTCAATGTTTACCGCTTCTGGCCTCATGGTGAGAACCACTTGACAAATGTGTTCCTCCGTTTCTTCGGCGATCAGAACTTCCTGCTGAGTGGCTGGACGTGGGTGTCTCGAAAGGAAGTACGCCGGGTTGCCACTTCCCGGCTGATAGACGAGTTCGAAATCATATTGCTGGAGGTGTAGCAGCCACTTGGTGATTCTGGCTGGTCGGTGCGCCGATGACCCGGTGAAAATTGGTAGTAGGGGCTTGTGGTCAGTGATTGCCGTGAACTTGCGCCCATACAGGTACATGTGGAAGTGTCGACACCCCCATAGTACGGCAATGGCCTCCTTCCCTATGTGGGAGTACCTTTGTTCCGTAGCTGTGAGTGCCCTGGATGCATATGCGATCGGTCTTTTTTCGCGCTCTTTCGTGACTTGCATCAGGATTGCTCCAAGTCCTACTGGGCTGGCATCCACAAATAGTTCTGTCGGTAGGTCCGTGTCGTAGTAGGCCATCTTGGTATCAGTCGACAGGGAGTCTTTAATGCTCTCGAAAGCATCCTGGCATTCCTGCCCCCAGACCCACTTGGTGCTGACCTTTGTAAGTTCCCGTAGCGGTTCAGATAGGGTTGCTAGGTTTCGAATGAATCTGCCACAGAAGGTGGCCATTCCCAGAAAACTGCGTACTTCGGTGGGGGTTGCTGGGGGACTAGCAGCTTGGATGTCCGCCACTTTTTGGGGATCAGGTGAGATGCCAGTGCGGTCAAAATTGTATCCGAAGAAGGTTATTTCCGATTTTAGGAACTCGCACTTCTCTCGATGGATTGTGAGTCTGGCTTCTTCCAACCTGCCCAGGAGTGTCGTCAGTCTCGTGATGTGTTCCTTGGTGTCAGTTGCATGTATTAGGATATCATCGCTCACGTTCAATACCCTTGGTATGCCTCTGATGACCTCCTGGATGGTCTGTTGAAAGACTTCCGCGGCCGAGGAGATGCCGAAACTCAGGCGCTTGTACCTCCTCAGAGCTAGGTGGGTTGAGAAAGTGGTAATGTAGCGCGACTCTCTGTGGAGCTTAAGTTGGTGGTACCCCGCTTTTAAGTCTACCTTCAAGAACACACATGACCCAGTGAGGTCAGTGATGATTTCATTGATTGTTGGTGTTATGTGTCATTCCCTTTTTATGGCCGCATTGGGCAAGTGCATGTCAATACAGATCCGGACTTTTCCGGGCTGTTTGGGCTTCCTGGTGACCACCATCGGGGAGACCCACGGCGTTGGTCCTGTGACTTCTTCAATGATTCCGGCAGCTTCCAGTGACTTTAACTCTTTCTCTACCTGTTCCCTCATGTGGAACGGTGTCCTCCGGTGTCTCACCGCACGTGGTTGCTCTGATTGATCAATGTGTAGTTTGATAGTCTTTCGGCTGCGTAGTCAATGTGGCAGATGAATTTGATCACGCCCAAGTCTTCAGCCGCATCTCCGCTCAGTAGGCTTTCGATCCCCGCCTTCACGACATATATCTTTGACCACACCTTCTGTTCGCCATGTTCAAGGGTGGTGCGGAACCTCCCGATGACTGGCAGGGGTCTCCGGCTGCCGTAGGCATATAGACGAGTGTCTGTAGATTTGAGCTCAGGTGGTGGTGTAAGAGTTTGGAAGACACTGGTTGGCATGACGTTTACCGAGGCTCCCGTATCAATGGTCATCTGTACGTACTGGCCTTGGATGCAGACTGTGCATTTTCGTCGCCTGGCGGTTCTTTTCGGTGGTACTGGCCCCTGATTCAGTGCGGATACCAGGTATACCTTTCGGCCCTTTCCTTCGCTCTCCATGCCTGCCGTTTGCCGTAGGGCTGAGAGATCATCCCCTTCCTCTTCCGTTGAGGAGTTGACTACTGCGACCCTCCTTGCGCTGGCTTGCTTCTTTTTTTTCTGGGACCCCTTTTCCTGAGTGCCTTGTGGGGGCTGCAGTGGCGTGTTCGCTGATCCTCACACTTTCACGTAGTGATCCTTCCTGCCGCACGCTCCGCCCGTGGTGCCTTGCGCCGGGCAGTTTCGCCTTCCGTGTCTTTGACCACCACACCACCCACATTCCGTGGGTCCTGGTACTCGAGGTTGCCACCTGTTCTGGGTGTGGTTGCCGCCGCTTTCACCTCTCGTAAATGGTCTGTCGGAGATCTGGGCGACCATCGCTGTTGAGAGGGACGGCTGCAGTTTCTGTAGTGTCGCTTCCATGTTGGTGGCCCTGGAGTGGGCAAGCTCCCTCTGTCGACCCAGTTCCAGGATGCGTTGTAGAGGGATGCCTTTCTCACTGAGTACGAGACGCCTCAGCTTCTCCGAATGTATGCCATTTATGATTTGTCGTCTGATCTCCCTCTCAGTGTTCGTGAACTCACACGACATGGCCAGTTTCCTCAGCCTCGTGTGGTAGGCGTCTAGAGTCTCATCAGTGGCCTGGATAGTCGTGCAAAAAAGGAAAGTCTCATAGTCTGGATTTAGTTGCGGGAGGAAATGTGCCGTTAAGGCGTCCTTCGCACTCAGGTACGCGTCTTGGCCATCATCAACATTCAGGGAGTTGAAGATGCGTAGCACCTCGTCGCCCACACTGAGGAGCAGATGAGCTTTCATCTTTCTGGATGACGTGATGTCCTTGCATTCCATGGCCATCTCGAACTTTTGTAGCCATAACTGCCATCTGGGTCCACTGGACGATGGGTCGATGAATGGGTCGAAGGGTTGAACCAACGTCGATGAACTGCCAAGCGTGCGGGGTGGTGGCGACGCCATCGACAGGTTTGCCGCGATCCTGGACGGCGTGGAAGGTCCAGGAGTTGATGACCCAGCCGCCATGGTGTCACGTACCCTCGGTTTGTTGATTATGCTGTCGTGCCGGCCTGATGTTGTCCTGCCTCATGGGTTCATCCGCACATTGCATTGAGGAGTGTTTTTTCGCGGTGAATGTGCCCACTGGCACTTGTGCGCCGACCGATGGGCGCCTTGTAGCATGTGCGCCATGCAGGAGGAAAAGCAAACGAAGAGAGAAAAAAAAAATTCTCGACCCCTTTTGGATAGGGAATGAACGAGAGAAATTTTTTTTTTTTTTTTTTGGGTGGGGGTCACGTGGTCTCGGTGGCCCCCCACCGGGTGTCCAAAAATTTGTGCGGGACGTCCGTGGGGCATCCGCGTGTGAGGTGATGTAGAGCGCGTGGTTGCTCGCTCACTTCCTCGTCGCCATTGTTATGTACCGGTGCTCCGGAGGCCCCGCACGTGGGGCTGGCACCGGTCCAGGAGGCAGCGCGGCCTGGGGCGCGGCATCGGCAGGAGCGCAGACAAAAGACGCTGCGGGACGTAGGGCGGATATAACAATGTGTAGCGCCATTATCGGGAAACATACTGCCTGTTTTAACCAGTTCAGATTCTACTATAATCTCTAGCACTCAACTTTAACCTCTGCAGCACCCTGCCTTAATTAATAAAACAGACATGGCGAGTGAATTAACTTTGCCGGCAGTGGATTGTAATCCAAGAACGTATGCCCAAGTTCTCAATAACGTAGTACAGGGTTCCTCCCTCCCTGTTTCACTGCATTCACAGAAGTCGCACGTGGCCCCTGCCTTGACCTCTCTTGGCAAGTCACTCGCCTATGTATCAGACTCCATAATGGGACAATTCAGAGCTGAACATCGGGACTCTGCAACCCCAAGGACGCTGTTACCGCAATCTCCAGCTTTATTTGGGGACTCGCCTTCCCTTTCTCAAGCTTCTATGCACTCAACGCAGACTTTATTTGCCAAGCTTGTGCCTCGACCGTCCTTTGGAATACACCCTCTTCTATCAAATTTGGGAGAGGTTGCACTGAATGCACTAACTGCTGGAATGCATGCACTATTAAAAATCTTTGAACTTCCGGAGAAACAAATTGATGCTCAAGCGTTGTCTATGAACCTACGTGATGCAAAGATAGATTGGATTTCTAAAACTGCTCAGTACGCTTGCAATCCTTTGTCACAGGGGTCATCTCAACCTAGCACCAGTGAAACCATTCCCACCAAACTTGAATCTGAACTGCATCCAAATTATGATACAGCATCCCATCCACTTGTCGAAATGACTGCAGAAGTATCAGGGGAGGCAGTAAGAGAAAACAGCGATGCCTCCCTGCGTGAGATGTCCTCTCAATATCCCTTGCCGGAACGAGCTATAACGAAGAATACCTTATATGCAATTTTTCATAAGAAGGCCCTCAATCAGAGGAAAATTAATAACAACAAGAGGAAAGAATTATTTGTGTCAATCGATCGCACAGAAAAGCTCCTAGGAGATTCTGACCCTATTAAGAGAGCTAAAAAATGAAAAATCAAGACTCATTCCAAAAGCCTTCTTCATCTAAATAAAAACAGTTCTTGAATAGACTTCCTATGCCAACAACAAGCAAATTCCTCAATCAAAGACAAAACAAAAAGATTCACAGACATGTTAAACAATGGCAAGACTCCAACAAACAATCCAAAACAATTGTACTAGATGACGAAAAGGAAGACACTGCAACAATTATAGTTGAAAATGCGGAAGTGCATCAATTATCTGACCATGAAAACTCACAAATGGCAGCTTTACTTAATTTATCGACATATTTGATGACCTCAGATCAGCAGGTGTCTAATGAATCTGATGAACGACCTCAGATGGACCTATCCTCAATATCATTAACCAGAGGGCCAAAGGTCATTACAAGTAAGGCTCTCGCACATTAGAAGAACTGAGAAGAAAAACTCGGAGTAATACACCAATTTCAACTGATACAAAAAGGCCTCATGCAGCCCTCCTTACTCACACGGATTCCAGCCAGAGAGGCCTTACGTCCAGAGTCTGTTCTTCTAGAGATGATATCCCTTCTAATCAAAATGTCTTCCGGGAGCTAGTGTACTCTTCTAAAAACCTTATAAAAGTACAGATGATGGAAAGACATCACAATGATCCCTTTCCCCGAAGAACCGTTCTACTCAAAGCATTTGAGCGAATCTCAAGCCTGTAGCTAATTGTAATTAGAGATATAGCATCCATCACAAATACTAACAATAGATATATGGACACCATTAAAGTCAAAATTCCATCTCTAATAATTAAAGAGATAATACTCAACGCTAAAGATCATCTCAAAGACCTTGGATGGAGAATATTAGACTATAATAGCTCTCAAGTTCCGACAGCCTCTACAACCTTGCCCAAGAAAAGTGGTAATCAACTAAACCCTAATGAACAAGTCTCTAATCAGAGAGATTCATTGACTATAAGCTGTTTAGGTCTATCTGGTCAACTTACCAGAAGTGTCACATCAAAACACTCCTTGTTGGATATAATGGAAATAAATTACTAATGAACAGCTCAGACCCCTGGTACCATCAGGAAGCCATCTACTCAATATACCCTCAAACCGTATCCAGCTAACCTAATGATGGTGAGCTGGAACATAAAAGGCTGTAAGCATTTAATGGGAAAAACAAATGCCTTTGCATTAGCAAAATACGATGTAACAATCTTACAGGAGACATGGATTTTACAGCAGCCCACTTGGCCTGGTTGCCACCTATGCTGAATTCCAGCCAACATAAGCCTCAGTGGTCGGCCTTCAAAGGGGATGATAACAGCAGCAAAGCTATCACTAGGGGCTTTATTACGGGTTTGGGCTTCTCCTATTCCGGGGATCCAATTAACAAAATTAACATTAGCGCAAACTATGCACAACATTCCCAGAGTATCTGCTATTATGAATGTTTACTGGAACCCCTTAGTGATAAAGGAGGATGTGTTCTTCAATCACATTGTGAACATATTGGATCTGATCATAGTTGATGTGTCGATATCAGTGACATGTATTGCAGGAGATTTCAACCTGAACTATCACAGAGCATAAAACTTTAACTACAAGAGCAAAGCGATGGCTTAAGATAGTGTCATCTAGAGGATTTGTGATGTTAAATGGCGCAATAAAAGGAGACACAATGGCTGCACCGACTTGGCATAGATTACATTTGTCCTTGATAATAGATTATATATTTGTATGTCCAAATATCTTCGATCAAACTCAGAGCGACAATAATATCTTAGAACTCACATGGGAAACTTCCAGGCTACAAACAAACACCTACTGTAGGCATCTTCTGCAGATATCTCTGAAAGGCACACACTTGAAAATGTCATCTTTACCTTTAAATAAGATAAGCAGTTGTTATTAGAATAAAGACTACCAAGAAATACATAAGTGTGAATATGATGACGAACTACAATTTCTTGTGGACACTAACTCTTCCGTAAAGAAGGTCACTCAGAACAGAAAGTACAAATTTGATCAATTTATACATAATGCCAAAGTACGAATGTGATGGGAAATTAGGTAAATACTAAGAAACAAATGCAATATAACTGACATAAGAATTTCCTGCAAGCCAATTCGCAATAAATACAACAACTGGGCGAAACAATGCAGAATGAACAAGATTCAGCAGGATGCCGAATGAATGATTACTGAAATAAAGAGTAAAAATACAATGCAAATATGGGACCTCATAAAATCAGCTCACAATAAAACACTGGAAGCTTGTATGGTAAATGTGATCAGCACGTTCAAGCTCTTTTCAACATCAAAGACTCAGTAATTTTAACCCCAATGCTGAGAAGCAATCAAACTAAAAGGCAATGTGATCTAATTGATATTGAGTTAATTATTGCTAAATTAAGCACTTCAAGGGCCCCCGGCCAAGACAGTCTAACTAAATGGATAATAAAATCTAATCCTCAAATATGGGTGTCAATCCTACTAATCATTTTTCAAAGATCATAGAACGAAACATCATCCCGTCCACATGGAAACACTCGATAATTATCCCCATATTCAAAAAAGGCAAAAGAGATCAACCAGAGAACTACAGGCTGATAGCATTGCTTGACGCACCAGGAAAAATCTTTTCCCATTCAATTCTTTGAGATTTTCAGCGATGGATAGAATTATCACAACATATTGATATATATCAATCAGGGTTCGTGGTGGTACTGGGAACATCAATCAATCTGAAGCTCCTTGCAACAATAAAAGAACAAATCATAGAATCCAATCACTCAGCCTATGTTGCTTTTATAGATTTCAAACATGCATTGGATTCGATATCAAGAGATTTATTATGGTCCAAACTCCAACAAGCCAAATGCCCAAACTATCTGATTAACCTGATCCAACAACTACACATGAACACCACTATACAAGTTAAGCTGAACAAAGAAGGCATGCTATCAAAATAAATCATGACTACAAGAGGCTTTAAGCAAGGATGCATTTCTGCCTCAACATTGTTTAACTTCTATATAAATGATATTGGAAAATCCTTCGAGTTAGTCAAAGTCTTCCCGCCGAAAGTGGGACTTAATGAAATATCATGGCTATTTTACACTGATGATTTAGTGTTGATAGATTTGACACCCATTGTATTGGATTACAGCGTAGACAAGCGGCCCTTCAAATCTGCTGACAATAATCTTTTACAGATCAATGTGCTTAAATCCAACCCTCTAACCTTAGAAAAAACACACACAAAAAATCTGTTCATCACAGATGGTCTCTAGGGGGTGACTTCCTGACTAACATACAGGAATACAGATACCTGGGCCAAAACGTCAACAATGACGCAAGCGACCAGCCTTACATATCTGAACTTAAAACGAAAATGCAAAATGTAACTTCTCTTGCAAATCTGGTTCAAGCACAGTATGGCAAATTCACCTGTTTCCTGTTAATTATGTTCTATTAGCAAAAAGTGGTACCTAGGTACCTACAATCATATATGGAGCGCACACTAAATCATTAAATCATCATCTGAATTGGAGTCTACTAGAAGGCATTTTCTGGAAAACTCTGTTGGGCTTTGTCATATCTTCGGGGCGTACCTCCGGCCATGTCCCGTCACCCAGTCACAGGACCACTCTCTCTCATTCACCTGTCTCCCGGGACTCGCGCAGGCAACCCAGTCTGGCTCGCGCGCTGGCAAAACAATCGCCATACTCCTTTCAGTCGCGCTTACGGCCGTTTCTCCATTGGCAGTTGCCATGGAGATTAGGCAGCCGCTCGAGCGGTGACACACGCGCTCGTACCGTTGTGGCCCGGTCACGTGACTTGTCTATACGGTCATGTGCCCCGGGTTCACGGTCACGTGGCTCCATTCAATGTCACGTGACCAGGAAGTAAACGGTATTTAAGCTGTTCAGTACCTGTACTCACTGCTTCACAGCTGATTTCCTTGAGAGACCCTGTCTGGGTGACTTACTCGTGTTACATACCCGGCTTCCTTGAAACCTCGCTCTTGCTTTTGGACTTCTTGTGGATCACGTTTGGCTGCGGCGACACCGGCTCCTCTGTCCATCACGGCTTCTGACCTCGGACTGAATCACGGACTCCCTCTGGATCTTGCTCTTTGTTCTTCCATTTATTCGGACGGCTCTTCCTGGCTTCAGACCCTTATTTGGCTCAACGGACTCCTCTTGGGTTTCCCAGATCGCCTCGCTGCACGGTGGGTCACGCCTCCCAAGTGGTGGTTGTCCTCTGACTGATTGGGACCCTTTACTCCAATACAACCCTCTCCAGGTGGAGACTGGCGAACGACATTTGGTCCTACCTGAAGGTGGGTCCCTTGCCTGCGTGAGTCCTGGAACCATTCTCCCTTTCAGGTTCAACGTCCTTTTTCATCAAGTCCCCGGTAAGACTTTGATTGTTCTCTGTTTGAATACATGTAGTGCCCTGCCTGCTTGGATTGTAATCATTGCCTTCTTTCACAGCTGCCTTGGGGTTCCTAGTACTTCGGTTCCGGCTTCGGATCTTCTCCACCTGTGGCCTCAAGGGTTGCACAGGGAGTGATAAGTGATTCTCCCTGTGCGGCACTTGGGGACGGAGGTCTCCTATATCTTCACGAGTCTCAACGCACAACAGACTGTGAAGCCTAGTCGTGTAAGATATGGAGGGTGCCGCTGAAGACCCCCTGGCCGCTGTCATCCAAGCACTTACGGTACTACGGGCCGACATGGTGGCTGCTAATGCATCAGTCCATCAGCGTCTCGACCTATTGCAGAGCGCCCAGCATCCCTTACCCGCAGACCCGGAGCTGGTTGACGCCACTCCAGCATCTGTACCCCTTGCACACCCACTCCGACTCCCCTGGCTCCCGTTCCGGTGGTCCTACCCTCTCCCTTTCCTTTGGCTGCCCCAGAAAAGTTCCATGGGGACCCGAGGAAGTTTAGGACTTTCCTTAACCAGTGCAAATTGCACTTTTTGTGTCGACCCCTTGCTTTTCCTGACCCCACCACCAAGGCGGCATTCACTCTATCTCACCTAGCCGGCACGGCTGCTGCTTGGGCAAACCCGCTGTTAGAAAACGATCATCCTGCCCTCTATGATTTTGACCAGTTAATATCAGAGTGTTTGACACCAGATATAAAGCGCAATCCCATGATCTAGAATTGCTGGATTTGTCCCAGGGTAAGGGCTCCCTCATCGAGTACATTACACGATTCAATCAACTGGCAGCTGAGACCTCATGGCCCGAAAGCAAAAAATCGGTTGTATTCTATAGAGGGCTAAGCAACCCTATGAAAGACGCTCTGGCTGTGGTACCGTCCCTACCAGTTCAGTTCCCGGCTCTGGTGGATTTGGCACTCCAAGTGGACGCACGGCGCTCTGAACGCAGGGCTGAGGCCGGGTTTTCCCAGTCTGCCAGCTCTGCCGTCTCATCGTCTTGCTCTGAGCCCACCAGCGAGCCTATGCAAATAGGGGGTGTTAGGAGTCCCATCACCTCAAGGGAGAGGGAGCGCAGAAGGGCTGAGAACGCCTGTTTTTACTGTGGGTTTGAGGGGGCATTTAGTGAAGGAGTGTCCTCGGAAACCCAAATCCAAGAGACCGGATTTTCGTCCAGCTCGATCCTAGATACGGGGGTAGGATCGAGTTCTCCATGCCCTTCCCCGAGTCACACTCCATCGTTTGGTCGAATCAGGCCTATCCAAGTAGAAGCCACCATACAGCCTGCCCCTGGTATCATTCATCCCGTACAGATCACTATTGATTCCGGAGCCTCCGGGAACTATATCGACATCACCCTAGCCCAAACACTGAACCTACCTTTGATCAACAAACACCGACCCGAACCGGTTCAAGCAGTCGACGGGACTGAGCTTGTTTCTGGTCCCATTAGGCAACAGACAGCTCCCCTCGTCCTGACCATCCAATCGACCCATAAAGAAACCCTCCACTTCGATTTAATATCCATGCCCCAGTTTGGCATCATTATAGGTATACCGTGGTTACGAGAGCACAACCCGCATATCGATTGGGGAACGGGACACATTCATTTCGAATCCGAGCTCTGTCAGAACTTCTGCTTACCTGTGGACAGAGAGACAGACACCCCAGCAGTAGCTCTTGGTGCGGTTGCCCAACTATCAGTACTGGGCGACGAAATTCCCCCTGCCTCACACGTAGTGGGTTTAGTCACCAATCACATTCCTGTGGTTTATCGGGATTACAGCATGCTATTCGATCAGGGCTCCTCCGAAGTACTCCCTCCTCACCGCCCATATGATTGCCCGATTGACTTGGTTCCCGGGGCTGTGGTACCCTCGGGCCGCATTTATTCTTTATCCGTGTCGGAGGATCTGACTCTTAAAGAGTACATCGATAAAGCGCTGCGCTTGGGTCACATACGACCGTCTAAATCTTCTGCAGCTAGCCCCATATTCTTCGTGCCCAAAAAAGAGGGCGACCTTCGTCCCTGTGTGGATTATCGTCGGCTCAATGCCGTCACTGTTAAGAACCGTTACCCAATACCACTCATCTCTCCTCTTCTAGACCGGTTAATCCATGCCTCCATATATACTAAGTTGGATTTGCGGGGGGCCTATAACCTCGTCCGCATCCGAAAGGGAGACGAGTGGAAGACAGCCTTCTGTACGCTGTATGGCCTTTATGAGTATACAGTCATGCCCTTCGGTCTATGCAACGCCCCGGCCACCTTTCAGCATTTCATGAATGACGTCTTCTCGGGCATCTTGGACATGTTTGTGGTGGTGTATCTTGATGATATACTCATTTTTTCTCACACACTGAAAGAAGATGTCCAACATGTACGAGAAGTGTTGTCCCGGCTGCGACACCACTTGTTGGTTGTGAAACCCGAAAAATGCTTGTTCCATGTACCTAACGTTGAGTTTTTGGGGTTTAACATTACACCTGGTGGTCTGGCCATGAATCACACCAAAGTACGGGCAGTCCTCGAATGGCCAACACCAAAAAGCCTAAAATCCTTGCAATCCTTCTTGGGTTTCGCTAATTTTTATCAGCGTTTTATCTCTGGGTTCTCTTCTCTTGTGTCTCCTCTCACATCCCTTACCAGTCCTCTTGTTCCGTTCAAGTGGAAGGAGATGCACCAGCAGGCCTTCGACGCATTGAAGAACGCCTTCACAACTGCCCCTGTGCTCCAGCACCCCGACCCTGACCAGCCGTACGTTGTTGAGGCTGACGCCTCTTCCTTCGCATTGGGGGCAATCCTGTCACAAGCCTGTCCCACTACAGGACGGCTTCATCCTGTAGCCTTTCATTCACGCAAGTTTAACCCTGCAGAAACCCACTATACCGTAACCGAAAAAGAGCTACTGGCGGTAATGGACGCCTTTCGAACCTGGCGTCATCACCTGTTGGGGGCCAAACATAAGGTCACGGTATACACCGACCACAGAAACTTGCAAGACCTGGCAGCCCTGAAATGCGTAAACAGTAGACAGGTCAGATGGCACCTGTTCTTCGCCGCTTTTGACTTTCAGATTAGACATCGCTCTGGCTCTGAGCATAGTAAGGCCGACGCTTTGTCCCGCTCCCCTGGGGGGGTTTCGTTACCAGTGTTTCCTGACACACTTTTACCCCGGGGGCATGTTATTTGCACTTGTACACCTCCCCTACCGCTACTAGAGGAGATTCGCTCTTGGGTCAAAAAACACCCTGATCATTTGTCGGAATGGGATCCCACCTTTCACAACGGTCTGCCGTATGTACAGGACCGTCTAGTTCTCCCTACCACTGACACCAGAAACCTAGCCCTGGAGTGGTCGCATGACGCCCCGATCAATGGTCACCCGGGCCAGTCCCGCACCTTGGATCTCTTAAAATGCTGGTGTTGGTGGCCTTCCATGAGACAGGACGTGGGCTGTTACGTCGACTCATGCTCAGTTTGTGCTCAGGGCAAACATCGTAGGGGTCGTCCGTTGGGACTTTTGCGCCCCTTACCCATGCCACCAAAGCCCTGGCACACCCTGAGCATGGACTTCGTGACCGATTTACCCAGGATCCAGGGGTATGACACCGTGTGGGTAGTGGTCGATGTCTTCACCAAGATGGCCCGTTTCGTCCCTTGTCATGGTATCCCTTCTGCCCCTGCCTTGGCCAAGCTTTTCTTTGATTCCATTTTTTGCCTATACGGCCTTCCATCTGTCCTGGTGTCCGATCGTGGCTCTCAGTTCACTTCCCGTTTCTGGTGTGCCTTGACCGCTCTGCTAGGTATCGATGCACGGTTCTCCTCCGCTTACCACCCAGAAACCGATGGTCAGACGGAAAGAACAAATCAGTCCATGGAACAATATCTACGTTGTTTGATGCTGCAGCAGCAAACGACCTGGTTGCAGAACATCCGTTATGCTGAGTTTGCCTATAACAACGCTACACACTCTTCCACTGGTTTCTCTCCGTTCTATGCCATGTATGGTCAGCATCCCCGATTCCTCCCTGTCCCCGACATTTCACCCTCCGAGAACCCTGCCGCAGCAGCCTGCATTCGGGATATGACGACCCTCCATGCCCAGGTCCTCGTTCACCTGCAGGAGGCGCAGGCTTCCATGAAGGCCTCCTCGGACGCTAGGCGTACCATGGCGCCTTTGTATCCCGTTGGTTCCCGGGTTTGGTTGTCCTCCCGACATCTCCACTTGAAGGGCTGTCGCAAACTGTTGCCCCGTTTCGTGGGTCCTTATGTAGTTTCCCGAGTCATCAACCCGGTGGCCTATCGCCTGGTTCTCCCTTCCTCTTGGTGGGTTCATCCTGTGTTCCATACCTCCCTCCTCAAGCCCTGTCCCTCCTCGACACGTCTTCGCCCCTCTCCTGCCCCTGTTTCCCTGGGGGTGCCTGATGTTTTCGAGGTCTCGAACATTCTGGGGTCCCGTTTCCTTAGGGGTTGCCTACAATACCTGGTCGATTGGTTGGGTTATGGTCCGGAGGAGCGTTCCTGGGTCTCTGCCTCGGATGTCCAGGCCCCCCGGCTGGTTGCTCAGTTCCATCGAGAGCATCCTTCGTGCCCACGGGGTCGTGGGCCTTTGGGGGGGGCTCTGTCATATATTCGGGGCGTACCTCCGGCCATGTCCCGTCACCCAGTCACAGGACCACTCTCTCTCATTCACCTGTCTCCCGGGACTCGCGCAGGCAACCCAGTCTGGCTCGCGCGCTGGCAAAACAATCGCCACACTCCTTTCAGTCGCGCTTACGGCCGTTTCTCCATTGGCAGTTGCCATGGAGATTAGGCAGCCGCTCGAGCGGTAACACACGCGCTCGTACCGTTGTGGCCCGGTCACGTGACTTGTCTATACGGTAATGTGCCCCGGGTTCACGGTCACGTGGCTCCATTCAATGTCACGTGACCAGGAAGTAAACGGTATTTAAGCTGTTCAGTACCTGTACTCCACGCTTCACAGCTGATTTCCTTGGAGACCCTGTCTGGCTGACTTACTCGTGTTACATACCCGGCTTCCTTGAAACCTCGCTCTTGCTTTTGGACTTCTTGTGGATCACGTTTGGCTGCGGCGACACCGGCTCCTCTGTCCATCACGGCTTATGACCTCGGACTGAATCACGGACTCCCTCTGGATCTTGCTCTTTGTTCTTCCATTTATTCGGACGGCTCTTCCTGGCTTCAGACCCTTCTTTGGCTCAACGGACTCCTCTTGGGTTTCCCAGATCGCCTCGCTGCACGGTGGGTCACGCCTCCCAAGTGGTGGTTGTCCTCTGACTGATTGGGACCCTTTACTCCAATACAACCCTCTCCAGGTGGAGACTGGCGAACGACATTTGGTCCTACCTGAAGGTGGGTCCCTTGCCTGCGTGAGTCCTGGAACCATCCTCCCTTTCAGGTTCAACGTCCTTTTTCATCAAGTCCCCGGTAAGACTCTGATTGTTCTCTGTTTGAATACATGTAGTGCCCTGCCTGCTTGGATTGTAATCATTGCCTTCTTTCACAGCTGCCTTGGGGTTCCTAGTACTTCGGTTCCGGCTTCGGATCTTCTCCACCTGTGGCCTCAAGGGTTGCACAGGGAGTGATAAGTGATTCTCCCTGTGCGGCACTTGGGGACGGAGGTCTCCTATATCTTCACGACTCTCAACGCACAACAGGCTTGCTGAAAGGATTTCCAATCCAGCTCATAAGAATTGAACTGGGTATCCTTCTGTTACAATCTAGAATTGATTGGCAGTCTCTGATCATGTACAGAAAGTGTCTCCTGGCATAGAAAGATGGGCTATCATTGAGCCCAACATTAGCACAATCTGTAGACTGCAAAATCTCTCCAATGGCAAAATGGAAGCAACACTGTGTAAAGCTCCTAAATCAAGCTGACATTGACCGCGAAACACTTTTAGAAAGGCCTGATCCAGTGAAGAAGAAATTTAAGGACCATGAATTGATCAAAGTCTGGGAAGCCTGTGTGAGCTATACATTTTTCCAAACAGGATGTTTTATCATGAAAATGAGGGGGCGAATCCCATTATATCTACAAAAAATACCAGATTGCAATTACAGGACCAACTTAATGAGACTGCGTTTTGATTTATGGCCATCGAATCAAGTGCTAAATGCAAGGAAACTAATATTGGGAATTGAAGCAAGTTGCAGATTCTTTATGGACTCCTCAAAGGATGAGACTCTTGGACATCTTTTAACCAACTGTCAAGCTCTCAATGAATAGAGGAAAGTAAGTTTCTACAAAGAACTGGGCAACTTTCAATCCTTATCACCGAAAGAAATGTGGAACTTGCTGTTCAACTAAAATTCAGTTTCTCTTAATATAAGTACTATCCAATATCTAATGGCCTTGGATTTGGGAAATCGACAAGAAGCGACGTAACACCATATTATTGCAAATAACATTGTCTGATCTTGGCTGAGTTTCTTAGATTATTATAGCCTTGATATTGGTTCAATTTGTTTTCATAATATGATTCTTTCTTTAACTCTTTTTTGTCTATCTCCCCTATTACGTTCTCTGTATTACCTGGTGTATCTTTTTTTTTCTCGTATGTAACAAACTAAAGAATCTTGTGTAAGGTAACATGGTAACCAAATACGCAAGAATAAAAACAAAAAATTAGTAGGAATATCATAGTGTGTATTTGAATGTTTTGGTTGGGTACGTGTCTATGTGGAGGATGCAGTGTGAGATGATATGATGGAAGGTGTATGAGTGTGACTGGTGGGTGAATGAGTAGGAATATCATAGTGTGTGTTTGAATGTTCTGGCTGGGTACCTGCCTGTTTGGAGAATGCAATGTGAGTGGATGTCATAAAAGGTGTATGAGTGAGTGAGTGGTGGGTGAATGGGTATGAATGTTATAATGTGTGTTTGAATGTTCTGGGTGGATACGTGCCTGTGGGGATCATTCCGTGTGAGTGGATGTGAGAGTGACAGGTGGGTGAATGAGTACTAATGTTATAGTGTGTGTTTGAATTCTCTGGGTGGGTTGGTGTATGCGTGCCTGTATGGATAATGCAGTGTGAGTGGACATAAGAGAAGGTGTATGAGTGAGTGACTGCTGGGTTAATGAGTAGGAATTTCATAGTGTGTTTTTGATTGTTCTGGGTGGGTGTGTGCCTGTGTAGAGGATACAGTGAGAGTGGACATAAGAGAAGATGTATAAGTGAGTGATTTCAGGGTAAATAAGTATATGCAGAGGATGCAGTGAGAGTGGGTGTAATAGAAGGTGTATGAGTGAGTGACTGGTGGGTGAATGAGTAGGAATGTGATAGTGTGTTTCTGAATGTTCTGGGTTGGTGGATGTGTACCTGTGTAGAAGATGCAGTGAGATTGGATATAAGAGAAGGTGTATGAGTGAGTGACTGTTGGGTGAATGAGTAGGAATGTGATAGTTCGTGTTGGAATTTTCTGTGTGGGTGGGTGCATGCCTGTGTCCAGGATGCAGTGTGAGTGAACATGAGAGAAGGTGTATGAGTGTGACTGGTGGGTGAATGAGTAGGAGTGTCATGGTGTGTGTTTGAATGTTTTGGGTCGGTGCGTGCCTGTGTGGAGGAAGATGTGAGTGACCGGTGGGTTAATGAGTATAAATGTGATAGTGTACATTTAAATGTTCTGGGAGGGTGGGTGCATCCATGGGTGGGAGGATGCAGTGTGTGTAGGTGTGAGAGCAGGTTTATGGGTGTGTGCCTAGAAGATGAATGAGTAGGAAATCGATAGTATGTGTTTGAATGTTCTAGGTGGGCAAGTGCCTGTATTAATAATGCAGTGTGAGCGGATGTGAGAGAAGGTGTATGAGTGAGTGACTAGTGGGTGTATGAGTATGAAGGAGATAGTGTGTTTGAATATTCTGGATGGGTACTTGCCTGTGTGAACAATGCAGTGTGAGTTGGTGCACGAGAAGGTGTATGGGTCAGTGGGTGATCAGTGAATGAGTTGGAATGTGATAGTGTGTGTTTGAATGTTCTGGGTGGGTAGGTGCATTCCTGTCTGGAGAATGCAGTGCAAGCGGACGTGAGAGGTTTATGGGTGAGTGAATGGTGGGTGAGTGAGTAGAAATGTGTGTGTGTGTGTGAGAATGAGAATTTTTTGGTGGGTGCAAGTGTGAGTGTATGTGAGAGAAGGTATATGGGTGAGAGACTGGTGTATGAATGTGTATGAATGTGATTGTGTGTGTGAATGTTATGGATGGGTCTGTGCATGCCTGTGGGGTGAATGCATTGTGAATACATGTGAGAGGAGATATGGGATAGTGACTGGTGGTTGAAAGGTGATACTCGTGTGCGTGTGTGTGTGTGTGTGTGTGTGTGTGTGTGTGTGTGTGTGTGTGTGTGTGTGTGTGTGTGTGTGTGTGTGTGTGTGTGTGCGCGCGCGCGCGAAAGGCCCTAGGAAACTAAGGATCAGTAGAGCATTTTTGACAAATCCGTTATTGACTTGTGTCATTTCCTGACTAGACTGGATTTTGGTGCAGCCAGTCTAGCCATTGCTTACTGTGGCAAGACATTTATTGATCGGCATCTTTAATAAAGCAAACATGATATGTAGTATTAACTCGCTAGATGGACATTTTGGGGTAGCGTCCTGTATATTTCTTAGTGTAGCATGATTTTTAATTAACTTAGCATCTATGATGAAGCAAGCATAATAAGTGTGCTTATGGGTCTAGACGGGCTTACTTTGGAAACCAGTTTGGACATTTGTTTTTTATTATAACATGTCACCTTTAATGGCCAAAACTACCAGAGTATGTTCTTACATAGGTGTACTGGCATACATTGGCAGAGCCAGCTTTGTGCCTAGTGCTAGCAATGATAACATAAAAAAACATCTCAAAGCGAACATGAGTATGCTCTTATATGGGAATACTTGCATATGTTGGTGGAGCCAGCATGAAAATGTTTTTATACTGCATATATTACAGGGACCGGCATGACAATGCGCCGTACAAAACCGATTGTAAACTGTCTGGCCCATTACCCAAATTACACAGAAAGAGTGCTGTGTAATGCACAATTTTAACCAATTATTCAAAAAAAGTTCTCAGAGGAGGGGGAAGAATCCTCCAAAACGCATTTTCGTTAGTTTGGGCTCCCTTAGTACGCTCGGTCAGATTCGCATACTTGCGTCAAATATTTACAACCGCCAATAAAACAACTCACCAGCCACCACTGGTCACTGGTATATTCGGGGATAGGGCACTGCACGCTTCTTTCTACACTAGGTGAAACATTTAAGATTTGATTAAAAAGCATATTTACTTTGCTTGGAGTAGTGCATGTCAATACAGTGGCATAATCAGTATGGACAAAAGGACTGATTTACCCAGATGTAAGATTTGTCCAGTGAGAGGAGGAAGCCAGAGCAGTCTATTGAAGGATGACCAGTATGCACAGGAGAATTGGCTTCAAAATAAGCTACCCGAATTGAGGAGGAAAGTGCAATCTGAAAAGAGGGGTACAGGTGCTAATATCCAAATGTTCTGTGTACCTTATAAATATCGAATACAAAGTGAGATTTGGTTTCTATAAGGCCCAGTCCACTTTGAAGTGAAAAAACAATATCCAAATCTGCGAACAGTTTGGCTGGTAAGCATTATTTGCAAATATAGTTAGCGGTTTAAACTTGTGTGGAATCACAGTGGATCATACTGCCATGCAAAGTATTATTGTCTGGGATGGGATAATGCATTTAGTGCAGCCGGGGAAAGCCATAAGATAGAGTGTATGTTTGTGCACAAAATGCATGCTAAAAAATTGTATTCTATTCATTGAGAACTATGCAACATGCAAATCCTCTGCATTCCCCTATCTTACAATGCTCAGGCAGAGTCCGATGTAAAGTGGGATGGAAGTGGGTCTCCAACAAAAAACCTGTTACTGCAGAATAGCACATCTCCAACCCAGATGTCTAAAGAGACTGACAGCATTATAAGCAGGCCCATTTTCAAATAGTGCATGCATCTGGATTGAAAGGAAGGACAGGTTTTGGACACAGAGAGATTCTTCAGTTGAACGCTTTGACTCAGACTTTCCTTAGTGTTCTTTAGGTAGGAAAATCCCACCTTAGAATAGGGCAAGTTAGGCCTTTTTCCATCCTGACGTTTGAGTTAATAAAAGTGTTATTTTGAACTTTGAATCTGTTGTCTGTGTCCTTCTTCATGATGCCTTCACAATACATACAGATTGTAGTGATCTTCAAGGTAAGGCTGGAAATCTTTTTTTACATTGAACATTTCTTTTAAATGCATTTTGATTTTCAAATACCTCAATGTCTGTTCTTTACCCTGAATTGTGGGGTGGGATTGCATAAATAGGGGTATCCGATTGATGTGCTACGTCTGAGTGAACTGCCAGCCAAAAATATAAAAAATGCTCAAAAGGGTAGCACAGTTTGCAGCACAGATGGGGTGTGCAGCAATGGCAAAGCTGCTTGGGGTCTCACTCCTCGCCTATGCAGTCGCCAGCTAGAGGAAAGGACTCTGTATTGCAGTGTGTCGATGACAGGCATAGAAAGAAGTCTAGCGGTATGTCAGGGAGACACAGTCAGTCTGTGGTCCTTTTTGGCATTACAGTGGAAAGGCTACACTAAGGCATGTCTGGCAAAGAAAAGAAGGCTGCAAAACCTTCCATGCAGACTGAGCCTGTGGGCCCTGTTGAGTGGCACAATAAGTATACTATATTTATATAGCAGACAGTGCGCCAGGCTGGCACCCATAACATTTGGAAGCAAGGATGGTTTACTATTACAGAATCTACGGCGACTATGGCAATTCGTTTTGGGGAATCAGACACTGCTGCAGTGAAGTAAGGACTGGCAGGATACCCTGGCAGCAGAGACAATTGTCCTGAAGATGTGGGCATGGCCTCTGTTCTATGCAAGGCTACATAAAAGAACCACCATGCAGTAACATGCACTGATTCGGACTTGGATTTGTCCAGACAGTCCAGCTTCACCAGGACTGATGTGCTATTGGGGTTGCAGTTGTTAGATGTCTCTGGTACACTTTATGAGCCATCTGTCAGAGGGGACGACCGGTATCCATGAAAGAAGGCAGGATGTGTGTCCCTTTGCTCATCATCATGGAGGGATGCATGGAACCCTGAATGGGGTGATGATAATTCCTATCTGTAAATTGCAGTACTCAATACGCTGCCACCGGTCGAATGCGTGGTTTTGACTAGGCATGATTCTTCCACATCAGGGGTTGTGTACCACATGGGAAAATATATGTTTAAGCCAAGTGGGTTGATATGCCCCAATTCATTAGACGGGCATGTGAAAACACTTGGACAGTTCTTTCTGCGTAAATAATTGGTCAGTGGCTCCCAAAGAAAAATCAGAGCAGAATGTCCAAATCCCTCCATGACTGGCAAGGAGGACATGATGGCAGGGGTAGAAACACAATTAGCCATCTCTTTTTCACAGTGTGGCAGGGATATCTCCAATGGCGCAGACAAGGCCTGGTCTACTTGTGACAAGAGGTTTGTGAATACCAATGGCTCAATTATTAAGATCTTGGCAGAGGAGGTTTGCATCACAGAGGAGCCATTGGAACCTGAAATGATCTGGGATTGTACCCAGAGGGCATTGCGTTGCTTAATGGACAAGAATGCTTCCATACACAAGAGTGCAGCAAGGGAATTTGAATGACGGTTAACCCTAAACTTATAGAGTCGGTGAACCCACCTGCCTCCGGTGGCGGAGGGGAGGTTCTATTTAAGGATGGTTCCATGAAGGAGATTGGTAAATTTGTCTCAACCTTTACTGCCTTTGACTATGCACAGACTTCATTCAAGCAAATATTTCAGCCTCAGATTTCTAACCGGGCCAGCATATCCTACTATCATTCTGCTGGACAACCTTGTGCCGGCAGAACTGGAACAATTTTTCCAACAGCCTTTCCGACAGGTATTCCATGGGTCCAGGGTTTGTACCAGAGGGATAGACCCACATTTATTCCACAATGAGCATAGCGCAGATGCAGCAAAAGGCAGGAAAAAGCACAGCCAGCCTATTAATGTGAGTATGGTCAGGGTTCCCTTGGGACACATTCTAGTTGGGGATGGATAGAGTATTCTTTCAACAAATGTTGCTTGGTTACCACAGATCCCGGGGTTCTAGTTACAGTCAGGGGTTATCACATAGCATTCTTATGACCCCCTTTCCAGACAACCCCACCAGGGCTGCTCCAATTTGGCCATGCACACTTTCTGGCACTTTCCAGGGAGGTTGCATTATTATTCGAAAAAAGGATCATCAATCCATGGCATTCACATGCATCCACCTTCCTCAGCAAAATATTTTTGAATTAGAAAGACCGCTCATTCAGTCAGGTATTCAATTTGTTCACATGGAATGCCTTTGTTCTTTACCGCTATTTCAAGATGGACAAGATTGCATTGATACATGACGTATTGAGGTCAGTCAACTAGTTGGTACGTTTAGACCCCAAAGAGGCATACCTAACAATTTTAATTGCTTCCAAAAACAGGACATTTCTGTTTTCATTGTTGCCCTTTGGGTTGTCATCATCTCCCTGATACTTTTCAAAGTTGTGTGCTCGGTTTCCTCGGTTTTTAACATCTTCGCGGTGTCAGATTGCTGATTTACCTTGAGTATATCTTGCTTATGGCCCAATCCCCGGACTTGTTCTTGGAACATCTCCAGATAATGATCAATCAGCTGACTTCACTCGGGATCCTCATCAATTGGGAGAAATCAGAGTGTCAATCATCACAATGGTTTCAGTTTCTGGTTTTTACAGTTGCCTGTGTGTTTTATACCCTCTGGCTTCTGAGAGAGAAGGTTTGCAATATAGGGATTATGTGCCTCCCTGTCATCAGTTCAATAGATAACTAAGGTAGTGTGTCTCCAACTAGGCATTTGTCCCTGCCCCATTACATTACAGGCCCCTGCAACAGTTGAAAAACCTGAAACTCCATCAAGGCAAAAGTTATTCTAACTGGGTGTGAGTTTCTTAAGCACACATCAAATTGATTTGGTGGCTCCAACATGCGGATGTATGGAACAGTCAGGCAACTTTTAGCACTTGGCCCGTTCTTGTCTTGGAGTTCGATGGAAGCCTTACCAGTTGGGCTAAACATGTTGTGATGACTTATCCACTGGTGGTAGGTGGTCTGGCATGTAGTCTCAATGGCACATTAGTTGTTTAGAGATTTTTGCCAGATTCTTTGCGGTCCAATCTAGGACCATAAACCGAATGTCCTGCAGTGACACATTACATCAACAATTTGGGGTCACATTGTCCTGTGGCCTGTCGGAACTGACAAAGAGATTTGGGGATTTTTGTCTACCGCACCAGTTGAAATTGCACACGGTCCTTATCCCTCGGGCCACCAACAACGAGGTGGATTGGTGTTCTCGCTATTGGCAGGAAAAAGTGGACTGGCATCTGTCTCATGTAGTTTTTCAGTCACTGGGGCCCCTTTCAAATCAATCTTTTCATGCCACGTCTCAACATGCAACTTCCAGAGTTTTTTAGTTGGAACCCAAATCCAGAGGCTCTGGCTATGGACATTTTTTCTCAGTACTGTGTCACGCATACAGTGTACACATTACCTCCCTTTGCATTGACACCAAGGGTCATGGTAGGTTCCCATATCCAAGCTGCTACTGCTACTGGTTACTCTGTGGTGGCCAGCCCATGACTGGTATCCTTTAGTCCTTCAGCTTCTCCTTTAGTCCCTGGCCTATCGCCAATATTCTACGACATTCTGTGGGACCGCCATCGGGAAGTCCACCTGCTCGTGCTGGATGGCTGTCTCTGGTGGACACCTGTTTAATATGGGGAAATGTTGGTCTCTGCAGGGCATTTCCAGCTCAGCTATGAGCTTCCTCAACTGTTCATAGGCCCCTAGTACACTATGATCCTACAAATCGGGCTTGGTGGCCTGGACCCAACCTAATGGTGTAGTGGAAGGGACTTGAATCCCTGTCTGGTGCCTATAGTAGCTGTGGGTAATTTCCTGACAGTATTGGCAGGCTCTGCTTCCTATCAGACTGTGAACCTGTACCACTCAGTGATGTTCACCTATCATGACTTGGTGGGGTGTTTTCCTGTGGGTGAACATCAATTAGTGTTTAGGCTTCATAAAAGGCTTTGGGTTCAATCTCCTGTGGTTCCCTGCTATTCACGGTTGTGGGATGATAATCTCAACCTGTCTCTGTTTGAAAGGTGGCTGCCCAACATGCAGTTATCTCAGAAGCAACTCTTGGCAAAAACTTTTCTCTTTAATGTGTGTAGTTTTTTTTCAATGAGTGCCAGATGTGCAAGCCCTGGAATGTAAAGGTTGAGTATTTACTTGTTCTGGTGTATCTTTATATTGGTACCGGTGCACTTAACTAGTTGTTTGGACAAAAGGAACATTTGGTTGAAAATGTGTTGACTTTTCGTAGGCATCCTGTTGTATCTGTTGGTAAAAAGAAAGTTGTAGAAGGTTTATGTGGGTGTCATCGTAGAGAAAAAAGGGCTATGTATTGACTTAATTAACTTAGTACAATTAGTGTGACATACATAGTACATTATTATGTTTTCATTGTCGCAGTTGAAGTGTTTTCTTTCTTCTCTAGGTATCTTTAGCAATCTTCCTTTTTTTCTGCAAATGTAAAAGAAAAGTTGTTCATACATGTGATAATGTTGAAGTGGTTAATTTAGTAGGGATGTTCATATATGGGATATTGCTATGGTTTTTGAGAAGCAATGGAAATGGTTTTGCAAATATTTCTGCAATAGTTCGATCTGCATTTGTTCTAAGGTGGTGGTATGTGTGGGCACTACATGGCATGTGGTAGCAGTGCCTAGTGTGAAACGATAAGGTAAGGAAAATGCACTTGATAAACACTGCTGTGGTAGCATTAACTTGCACTTCATTTGAGTAGGTGGGAAATGTCACTATATGGCAGCTGATTGCACGAGCTGGAAAACAGGAGACTTTCATATAAAATTAAAGTGTTTCCCTCCAGGATTGTTCTTTTTATCAGGAGTTTAGTGAAACAGAAATAATACATAGGTGTAATAGCAGACCCACCATTTAAACTTTTTTACAAATAAGGAAAATGTAGTTGCAAATGTTGGTACTACATGGGATCTGGTAGCAGCGGTTAAAAAGTAGCATACCTTATGGAAGTGCTGATACATATATACAAATGTGGTAAAATAATTACTTATAAAAAATGCAAGCATACTTGTACTATGTCTTCTTAGATGTAGATGTTGTTAAATCTGAAAATAGAAATCTCGAACAGTGTGAACAGTAGTTTGTGATAGAGGAGGCTCTGAATCACAGGACTCTCAGAGTTGAAAGGTGTAACTGAACTCTTCAACTAAGGTTACCGTGTTGCATGTATAGTTTTTGGATGTCATTGGTGGATGGGTGTGTGACTGTTCGAAAGTAGCCAATGAGGGAGTGTTACATACATAAAAGTAAAAATAGTAGAAGGGTTGCCCTGTGGGGGGACGTCCACAGACATCCTTGAGAGTTTGGGGACATATCGCACATGCAATCCAGGTCCTCTACTGCTGCCCGACATGGAAAGAGGAGTGCAGAGAATGCAGACAATCTCAGCTGTCCCCGGACAGCAGGGAATTAGCCAATCAGGTTTCCTGGTTGTGGAGGCGGAGTTGAAGTGTATAAGAGCACAGGGTAGCAAGGGATTATTTTCTTGTTTGAAGTGCTGGAAGCATGGCTATGAACAAGAAGAGTGTTTGGATGTTAGGAGATGTGTGGATTCATTAGGTGATGGTGTATGCAGAGCACCTTGACCTCTCTGACAATCCTGGATGACAATAAGTGTCAGTGTAGTGGCATGGAGCGCATGGAATGAAATGGAGTCAACTGTTACCCATGTGTGAAGATATGGTGCATTTGAAACATCGAGACTTGATTGTCCTACATTAGGGAGGCAATAGTTTAGCATATGTCACTGGAATATCTTTGCAATTTGACATGAAAGTTACTTTCTGAAGCCTTATGGAACTATTTCCAGCAACAATGATTATTTGTTACCGAATTACTCAAAGGCAAATGTGGAAGAGATCAAACTTGTTTTGTCCACAAATTGAAAAAGCATGTATGGAATGTTAATAAAGCTCTAGGTGCATTTTTACAAGATTTAGGACTGGTATATTTTCACAATGAGAATATACGACATGCTGAAGTGAACATTTTTCGAAAAGATGGAGTACATCTATCCAATGTTGGAAAGAAGATTTTCTAATGTCCTGAATGCTTTGAATCTGATTTTGTGAAAGCAATCTAACAGAAAGAAAAGTATGTAGTAAAACATTTGGTAGTACAGAAAAAAAGCATTAAAAAGGCTCTTTTAAGAGCCAGCACTATAGTAAGGAAAAAAAGCAGTTTGTAGTCTGCAGACTAGCTTACTGTACATGGACTAAATAGGGATAGAAAAGGTGAGGAAGTGATGGTGTTGGGTGGTGTAATGTTTATTGGAAGTGTAAAAGCCTTAAGCATTGGCTGAAACACCTACAATACACATTGCACTTCATGTTTTTTTGTATAATAGAGACTATAAAAAATCTTGCTTATTTGCATTAGCAAAGAACATAAGGCTCATACAGAGTCTAAATACTTAACGCAGAAATGTCAAGTAGATGGAGTCTATAAGAGTATGTTTTCTTTTAGTTCTATTTTGTAACTGTGAAAGGCAGTTCCCATGGAACTTTTTTTGTTTTTATTTTATTTTAATTTTCAGATGGTAGGCAGAGGCAAGGAGGGCAGCTGGGAGAGGGAAGGGACACCAACCACTGAAAGGGGCAGACAAGTGGGCAGATGAGGATATTGGGTCTGGTCTTGAATCTAAGGTAGGGGCAGTGCTTCTCATGCTCCTTTACAGCAGCCTCGAAAGCACTTCTAAACTGTTCCGCTCTGCAGAGGACTGCATCGCAGTACAACCAGAGCACTGTTGTCAGTGAAAGGAATGGATCAACAGCCTTTATTATGGAGGAGAAGGGATGGCCATGACAGATGCCATTGCAAAGTGCTGGTACTCTCCTGTAGCTCTCAAAAAGAAGTTGCTCTCTCCTGGTGTGCCAGATTGAGAATGACTAAAGGAAATGGGTGGGTGCCTTTGGAGGATCCATCCACAATCTATTGTGCTGTCCGTGGAACTCGAAGGTTTAAAAAAAGGCTTTGGAAATTTGTGAAAAGTTGAAAGATGAACTAAGAATTGCACTAGGAGCTGTGGAATGGTACCGTTTAAACTTTGATCCTCCCAGATTGTGCAAAAATGTATTCCCAAAATGTCTGCGGAGCACGGACAGTGGTCACATACGCACCATCACATCACACGTGCGGAGTCACATTCACGAGCCTCCTCATGCATGGTGTAGTTTGTGGTTGAATGCGATGTCTGCAAATAAACCATTTTAAAGTGTGTCACTTGGGAATGGTCATGTGCAGACAAGGTGACAAGTCCGCGAGCACCGAACACCCGGGTGGCATCACAGTGATGAATATATGTGGACACAAACATGTGTTAAGTCCACAGACAATGAATTGGTGTTTAAAAAATAATAATATTTACAATAGGTTATTTTAAGAAAGTGATGTGAGAAACATAAACAGGGATATTTGGGGGTTGCAGAATTTAATGATTAGGTGAAGCAGGGAGAGAAATGTAATCTAAATGTCTGTCATTTATTATATTTTTTTGAATTGATTCATGTGATTGATGTGGGAAAGGTTAACAGGTACAAATGGGGCAATGAAAATCTACATTTCTGATTACATGATTTTTAGCATATGTCAGTAGTTCTTTACATTGATTACTAAGTTCTCCTATGTGTAAAGAAAAGTTGGTGATTTGATTTTGTAGATTTGGTAACTATGTTTCTCTTTGTAGTATTCAAGTTCTTCATGATTACTTTTGGATGTGCCTTCTTCTTATACATTATACAGTGTACAAAATGTGAAATTAACATTTTCAATAAGTTATATAAAAGTTGCATTATTTGCTTGCCTAACAACATATATTATTTACCATTAGTTACTTCTTCATCAGTTATATAATCTTTGGGGAAGTACTCCAGCTACTCAAGTGTGCTTGTCATTTCTGTGAAAATATAGAATGGTCATATTTGTTTATGAATAATGTTTATAAAACGTATGGTTACAATACAAAGAAAAATAAATTTTACTGACTATTTTGTGAGAGACTGTTTTGCACTGTCTGGTTGACTGTGTGTCAAGAGTTGCAGTGAGCTGATGACATGAGGTGTACAGTTATTTGGTATAATCCATAATAGTGTGTGCTGAATCACAAATTGCTTTTTACATTTGTAAAGGTTTAATTGTATGTAGATGTATGTGTGGGGTGTACTAAATATTTGTAAGTTGGTTTATGCATACCTTTTTGTATTAGAAGGGGAAAATATTGTGTTGTCCCCTGTGCTTCTGGGTTGTATTGATGCTACCTGGTCTCAGGAAGATAGGTCTGCAGACGTTCGATAAAAAAGCTGAAGAAGACATCCCAAAGGGCCAGCCTTTGTGAGGGTCCAAAGTCCAGTACAGTGGGTGAGTCCAGGTCACCAAAAGCCATACAGACGTCTGTGCCATGGCTGCAGGATGAAGAACCAAATGTCGGTAAACCGCGAAATCCAGAAACCGACACCTACTTCTGCCACTGCACCCGTAGTTAAGGGTATTATCCTCTTCAGCCAGGCTTTTTTCGGATTTTACAGCAAGTTTCACCTTTGTGGGACATCCACAGCCGGAGTAGCGACCTGCCAACAGAGACCACTGGGAAGACCAAAAGTGCTGCTTTCCTGACACTGTCTGGTTCCTCCTTTTCTCTTGGCCTCAACATCCTGTGACTCCTTCTTGCATAGAGGGTCCATCCTCAAAGGGTCCCATTGAGTGAAGCTAAGAACCTCCACCTCTTTTTATGCCATGGCACCAAAAGTACTGTGATGAGGAAGAGCATCTTCCAGCCTCAGGAATCATCCAGGGGCCCCAGATTCATCTTGGATCCTGTTCTCCTGTGGCATATCAGTTACTTTTGAGTGGTGAAACCTGTTGAAGTAAAGCAGAAGTAAAGCAGAACATTATTGAACATTTCTGGACTGGGCTGTGGTAGACAAGATAAGTTACACCCCAACATGTCCCTTCAATGTTGCCCAGGTGGGGGTATCCTCACACAGTATCACTATTTAAGTATAAAGAAAGTATACTGCCCATGTTCCGAAATGACCCTGCCTTTCTTCCTTAATCTATGCAGTCACCCCTTGCTTAGTAATTCATATGCTTTTTAAAGACTGTCAGCAGTTGGTGCATTTGTATGTATCTAAGTATTGTGTGGTACTATATATAGTCTATATCATATTGCCATTATTTTAATAGTATAACCAGAGTACAAGGTATTGTTATATGTATGTATATATTCAGTTATAAAACTTTGTTAAAGGGGCGTTATGATTGAGTTGCGTTACTAAAAAACCTATGAAATTTAGTGAAAAAACATTGTTAAAGGGACCTAATGGTTCCAAGTAAAACCGAAAAACCCCTGAAATTCACCAGTTATGGTAAACTAAGCAACCATAACTCGCACCACCACTTTGCACTGCTAAGACTAACAACCAGGGCATCAAAGATGACATCACAAATGTCATTGATGACATCACTGATGACAAGACGCGGACAACAGCAACATTACCCAAAAACTCAGGGGGTATCTTAAATTGTTATATTGTGCCATATGAACAGTGCACAAGTTCGAAAAACCAGCACACAAACACAAACACATTATGGGGGTTGATTCATGGAATTATTTGCGCTGAAAAACGGGGATTTGTGTGCCATTTTGCCCGCAAATCCCCATTTGTTAAACAGGGATTTGCAGGCATAATGGCGCACGAATCCCTGTTTTTCGGTGCAAATAATTCCATGAATCAGCCCCTATATGTAGTAATAAATAAGAAGTGGAACCTATATATCTAACACATCAACCATCCATTTAAATACCATATGTACTAAAATGGAATATACCAAAAGAAGAAAGATAGGCTTCCAACATAATTACCTCACAGAAACTGCACAACTAGGAGCAACAGCAGAGCTACAAACCAGTAAGAACACAACTTACCAGAAGCTAGTAAGTGTACTGCATTGTTCTTATATATTTCTAAAATTTCTGTATTAGATACAATGGGGGTCATTACGACCCAGGCGCTAATTGCGCCAACATTACCACCATGGTGTAAACTACGTTTACACCATGGTGGATGGCGGATTTACCGCCCTATTCCAAGGTGAGTGGGGCGGTAAATCCCCATTTCCCATTTTCCCTTCCCCATTCCCATTTTTGCCCCATAGGGCATAATGGGAGTGGGGAAGACGCTAATTGCGCCACCGTAAATTACTGTGGCGTAATTAGCATCATGGCAGGTTAGCGCCATGGATTTTAACGGCTGCTAAAAGCAGCCGTTAAAATCAGAATCAGGCGTTAAGGGTTAACGACGGCGTTAACCCTTAACGCCTGAGTTGTAATGACGCCCAATAAAAGTAATATCATTTTTTTTTTTTTCACAGAAATGTCCAGTACTTTGGAGTGGCTTGAAGAGAATTTCCCACGTGAGGAAATGTCTGAAGATAGTGCTACTAATGGTAGACACGTCTCTATATAACCAAATTAATAAGCATTACTTTAGGTACACTTAACATATATATATATATATATTTTTAACAGACCATACAAACATTGAAAATAGTACACCAAAAGATATATTGGAAAAGACTCTCCAGCGCATGGAAGATAAAATGGACATGCTCATGACACATTTCACCCATTTGAAAAACTTTGTGTAGGACCACATAAAAGAAAAAAATGAATACCATTGTCTCACATGTACCTGTCCCCCCTCTCCATATCCCAGTCAATTATCCCCAAACCCTCTCCACGAAGAAAAACATTTTGATGAGACTTCCATCCCTTCATCTCCTCCTATCCATCCTCTTGAAACCCCCAATTCCCCTGTGTTTGTGTCAGTTTCTGCTTCCCCTTCCCTTTCATAAATTGTACATCTATATATAATAAAACAAAAATATTATATGTGTTTTAATTCAGTTCTTTTTTGTGTTTAAAAAAGCAGTTGGGGTGTCCGCGGACAGCGTGGGTGTCCGGGATGTCTGTAATTAACCAAAATGGGGCTGTCCTAAGGACACTATACCTGTCTTTAATGTCCGCAATCAAGTTGAAACTCTTCTAAGAACAAACAAGGTGTCCGGGATGTCCGCAATTAACCAAAATGGATGTGTCCTAAGGACACTATACCTGTCCGTATACGCAGGCAAATTTAAACTGTTCTAAGAACACACTCGGTGTCCGGGATGTCCGTAATAAACCAAAATGGAGGTGTCCTAAGGACACTATACCTGTCCGTACTGTTCGCAAGCAAAATGGAACCGTTCTTAAAACACACTTGGTGTCTGGGATGTCTGTAATTAACCAAAATGGGGGTGTCTTAAGGACACTATACCTGTCGTAATGTCCGCAATCAAGTTGAAACTGTTCTAAGAACACACGCGGTGTCCGGGATGTCCACAATTAACCAAAATGGAGGTGTCCTAAGGACACTATACCTGTCCGTACTTTTCGCAGGCAAGTTGAAACTGTTCTAAGAACACACTCGGTGTCCGGGATGTCCGTAATAAACGAAAATGGAGGTGTCCTAAGGACACTATACCTGTCCTACTGTTCGCAAGAAAAATTGAACCGTTCTTAGAAGACACTCAGTGTCCGGGATGTCCGCAATTAACCAAAATGGAGGTGTCCTAAGGACACTATACCTATCCATACTGTTCGCAGGCAAGTTGAAACTGTTCTAAGAACACACGAGGTGTCCGGGATGTTCGTAATCAAACGAAAATGGAGGTTTCCTAAGAACACTATACCTGTCTGTACTGTTCGCAGGCAAGTTGATACTGTTCTAAGAACACAATCGGTGTCCGGGATGTCCCTAATAAACCAAAATGGAGGTGTCCTAAGGACACTATACCAGTCCGTAATGTTCGCAGGCAAGTTGAAACTGTTCTAAGAACACACGAGGTGTCTGGGATGTCCGTAATCAAACGAAAATGGAGGTGTCCTAAGAACACTATACCTGTCCATACTGTTCGCAGGCAAGTAGAAACCGTTCTAAGAACACACTTGGTGTCCGAGATGTCCATAATAAACCAAAATGGAGGTGTCCTAAGGACAATATACCTGTCTGTACTGTTCGCAGGCAAGTTAAAACTGTTCTAAGAACACACACAGTGTCCGGGATGTCCCTAATCAAACGAAAATGGAGGTGTCCTAAGAACACAATACCTGTCCATACTGTTCGTTGGAAAGTTGAAACTGTTCTAAGAACAAACACAGTGTCCGGGATGTCAGCATATATGCAAAATGGGGGTGTCCTAAGGACACTATACCTGTCCGTACTGCCTGAAGAACATCTACGCACATGCGCACCACACCCGTAAATTCTCAGAACATCGCACCTGTCCGTAAATGTTCGTCTCACTTATGTCGCACTTTTAATTAGTTTCAGGACCCGAACACTGTCCGTAGAACACCTGTGCGCATGCGCACAACCGTTCCCGAGCATTTGGTGTTCTGCGGACACCTGTTCCCTTCTCGGACATGTTTGTGACGCCATCATGTGACCGAACCCATGCTGAGCATGTGTCCTGAATTGCAGACACTGTCTGGGACCCCGAACATTTTAAAAGTACCTTTTCAGGCAATCCACAGTATTTTATAGTAAATATTCACCATCGCACATGTCCCAGACAATGACCCTGACTTTCTACATACTTTTTGGAACTTTATTAGCCCTTTTGGGGTGTTCGATCTGTCTGCGTAGAGTGCGGGTGTCCACAAAGCGCGCACCCACACCCCTATAAAAGGCCACACCCCAGAGCTCATCCTCATTGTGTTTCTGGCTATCTGAAAGAACACTGTGTACTTTGGCTGCCAATCTTCCAGATTTTGCTGAAACCTGATGGCATCCATGTCTCCTCTACTTCCACCTGGTGCTACATCTGCCTCAGCACCACCCCACCCCCTCCACTACCTCCCCAAGGGCCTGAAGAGGGGAACAGGCATGAGGATGTAGAGGAGAATGAAGAGGATGAGGAGGACGAGGTAGTGGAAGTCCCTACTACCAGCACTCGCTGTGAGTCTTGTGTGTGGCGGTTATTTACCATTCATGGTAACGTACCCAAGGCGCGTGCAAACAAAGTCACCTACAACCAGTGCAAAATGGTGCTGAGTCGCGGGAGGCTTGGTTCGTACAGCTTTGGTATGACAGCTATGAAGAAAGACCTAAGGTCATTCCACGGTGGGCCGTTCGCAAGGTTGTACCTTGTGAGGAGCGTAGTAGGTTGAGTTCCTCTACTTCATCCTCTGTTTCCGCTCCTCTCACCACAAGAGACACTCCTGTGGGAGAGCGCATCCTTCCTGCTGCCTCACAGGCCATTCACAATGCTGATGACCCTTACCTTTCGAGGGTCACAGTTTTGTGTATGTACTGCGACGCAGTACTCTGCAGGGGGGAGATACTTCGAAGTGCTTTTGTGACTACGGTCTTGGTGCACGAGAAGGCCTGCCCACTACCTAAGTAAGGCCCAACCTACATCTTCCTCTCTCCACCCGCCCTTTCTTATCCCATTGGTTGGTGTCCTGTCCCCCCTTACCCTCCTTTCCCCTCTTCTCATAGTGTGTTGTGTGTAAAAAAACAAAAAAATATAAAACAAAAAAACAAAAAAAATCCAAAATATAAAAAGGCTCTTTTCAGAGCCACCTTTCACAGTCTAAAAATAGAAGTGACATATAAATGGAGCAGGGCCCTTTGCATTTTTTTAGAGGTCCGCGGACAGTTCACGAACATCAAAAACGTTGGGGTGCTGCCCTATCAAAATCATTGCACTTTTCTCTGGGAGGAAGTGGTGGCTCTGAAAACAGCCGTTTGGTGGGGGTTTTTTGAGTTTGAAAAACTGGAAATAGTCAACACCTACTGCAAAATGGATGGCTGTAATTCCACAAAAGGACGCAATGCAATGCGAAAAATGTATGTGCTATGAAACATAATATTTTCATTGTGAAAAGAGGACATGCCAACATCTCCTAGAAAGGCACAAACAGCCTTATTAACATTCCGCCTGGTTTTCTCCATTTGTGGACCAAATGAAGAAGAACGCAGCCACATTTGTCTCTGCGCAATACGAGAAAATATTACTTGGTAATTTGGAAACATGTCCATGACCTTCCCAAGTCCTTCTTTCATCGCAAATTGCAAAGAAATTCCTGACACATGTCCTAAACTGTTCCCTCTACAATGAATTATAATCATGTCTGAATGAAGCTGTCTCCAAACTAGCACAGAGAGGTACCAAGTCCAGCCACTTCATTCCATGCACTCCATGCCAGTGCACTTCCACATGAGGGAATCCAAGATCTGCAGCTACTCCACAGCATCGTGCATGCACCTCCAACCAATGTATCCATGAGTTTCCCAAAATCCAGACAATCTGTTTTCTGAAACAGGCAGCCATAGCTAACTGTTCTTCTCTCAGGAGAAAGACTTTCAGACAAACTCTTTCCTTACACAACACACCCACTAAACTTTACTGACCAATCAATTGCTCTGCTCATTCTCATTTACATGCCTCTCCACCCCAAAATCCCTGTATGTAATACGCGATGTCCGCGGACTACCGCCATGTCCGCGGACATATCGTAACTTGGACAGCCCTTCTACCATTTCCACTTCACTCTCTGTGCCAGTCTCTCATTGGATACAGCTAACCAGTCACACAACCATTCACCAATCACATCCAAGACTCTGCATCTAACTCCATCATCAGAGTTCAGCACTTCAAATGTACTGTAGATCACTCTGAGTACAAGTCTCATATCATTGGAAAGCACCTACTACAAAAACTATTGTACAAGTCTTCAAGATTTCTACTTGCAGCTGCATGCATATCCACATGTATGAATACAAACTGCAGGTATGCATATTTTCTGCACAGTACATATACAACTCTTATAAATTAATACAAACAGAGTAACTGCCACTTAACCTGTATAGCCTATAAAATGAACTTATTGTCATTTTTTCCATCTGCTAGAATCAACTATCACTTCCAAACCTGTCTGCTATCTATTTTTTTTTTACACACACACCTATCTAAAAAAAGTATAATATTAGAAGATGGAAGAAATTGTCATGATGCCTACCCCCGGGGACCCAGACCAAGTCCAGTAACCCCGGAAGCAGGCATCAAGTTACCTCAAGCAAGCCCAACAACCCCCGCTAGGGGCTATTTGGGTGCAGTCCTGGTGCCTATGGCGCCAGGCTCATATGGAGAGTCAGTCCTGGCACCGTAGGCACCAGCCTCATAGATTAAAACTTACCTGATGCAGACCATGCTGCAAACTTACCTGATGCAGACCATGCTGCAAGAGCTCCAAGCCAAACGAGGCTTGGAAGGGACTATTTTACCTAGGGACTATTTTTTTACTCGGGTGGGGCTGGGGAAGAATACTTACCTGGGACTACTTTGGAGGCTATTTAAACCACGCCCGAAGAGCAGCACATGCTTCGCGTTATTCTGCATCCAGCAGCTTAACGCTCACCGTGCCTCTGATCCCTGAACTACTAGACCAAGTGCAGGACGCTTGTATATACACTAAATTAGATCTCCGGGGGCATACCATCTGGTACGTGTAAAAGAGGGCGACGAATGGAAGACTGCTTTCCGCACTAAGTATGTGTTATTCGACCTTTCGGGTTGGGCAATGCACCAGCAGCCTTCCAATACTTCATGAACGATGTCCTTCGTGAACTCATTGACGTTTGTGTTGTCGTTTATATCGATGATATTCTAGTATACTCCTCTTCAGTATCTGACCATGTGAAGCACGTCCGAGCAGTCCTTGAGAAATTGTGCCAGCACAAACTATATGCAAAACTAGAAAAATGCGTTTTTGATGCCACAGAAGTTGAATTCCTTGGGTTTATCCTGACCCCAAAGGGAGTCCGAATGGACTCACGAAAGGTGGACGCAATCCTTAAGTGGCCATCACCAAGTTCAGTTAAAGGAGTACAAAGCATGCTCAGCTTTGCCAATTTCTACCGCAGATTCATCCCAGATTTTTCACATGTCGTACATCCCATCACAGCACTCTAGCGAAAAAATAAACGCTTTATGTGGACTGAAGAAGCTGAAAATGCCTTCCAAGAGCTGAAAGCGAAATTCACGTCTGCACCTGTGTTAAAGCACCCGCGCCCAGAATTTCCATACATAGTGGAAACTGATGCATTCAGTCTAGCCGTGGGAGCTGTCCTGTCTCAAAAGGACCCTGAAACTGGCCAGCTTCACCCAGTAGCATTTTGGTCCAGAAAGTTCTCGGCACACGATTTAAACTATGCGGTTACCGACAAGGAGTTATTAGACATTAAATCCGCCTTCAAGGCTTGGCGGCACTATCTTCTCGGTGCCAGACATACCATTGCTGTGATCACTGATCACCGGAACTTACAGTATTTAAAAACAGCCAAGGCCAAATCGTCACGTCAACTCCGATAGGCATTGTTCTTTGCATAGTTTGATTTTGTGATAACCTATCAACCAGGTTTTAAGAATGGTAAAGCACACGCCTTATCCCGAATAGGGATGGGAGAGGCAGAAGTGAACCCAGAACCAGTACCTATAATTTCCGAACAAAGGATTCTTGGCATGACTACTCTACAGACACTAGAGGACATTCAGGTAAAGATCCAGCAACTCTTTGATCCTACAGCCCTGCAGGACTGGGTAAAGAAAAGCCCGGACTACTCTGTCACCAATGATCTGCCTTATTACCAAGGGCGGCTATTTCTGCCACACAAGGAACTACAAGAGCTAGTCATTTCCCGTTATCATGATACCCTAATGGAGGGGGACCCAGGTATTGCAAAAACTGAAGCTAAAATTAAAAGACAATTCTGGTGGCCCACCTGGCGAAAGGATATTAAATCATTTGTGATGTCTTGTGGCATTGCGCCCAAAACAAAAGTCAAAAGAAAAAACCAGCTGGACTCTTACAACCTTTAGACATTCTGCCTACACCATGGCACATCTTATCGTTAGACTTTATTACCGATCTACCTCCTTGTAATGAGTTTAACACCATTCTAGTTATTGTGGATCTTTTTTCCAAGATGGCCCACTTTATTCCTTTAAGAGGACTACCTTCAGCCTCAATCCTGGCCAAAGAATTCCTCGTAAACATTGTTCGCATACATGGATTTCCGTCCGCGTTGATCTCTGACCGGGGCAGTCAATTAATTTCACATTTTTGGAAAAAATGCTATCAATTGGCGCAAATCGATGTGAGGTTATCGACCAGTCACCACCCCCAGACCGATAGTCAATTAGAGAGGACCAACCAGACTCTTCGAACAATACCTGTGTCGTATGTTACATCAGACGGAGAGTAATTGGAAAGACATTCTTTGGATCGCCGAATATGCATACAATAATTCAGTACACTCTGAAACTGGACAAAGCCCCTTTTATACCTTATATGGGCACCATCCTCGAACCTCAGACCTTGACTCACCCCAAGACTTAGAAATGCCCGCAGTGGACCATCTGCACGCTACGATTACACAAGCCTTTAAGGAAGCAACTACACATTTAAAACAGGCGAAAGAACAATACAAGAAAGATGCTGATCGGCATAGAAGTGATTCTCCACAATACCAAATAGGGGACCAAGTATGTTTAGCCACAAAACATATACCTCTAAAGGGAACACAGACCTTTAACCCCAGATATTTGGGACCTTACTCTATTAAGGCCATTATCAACCCGGTGGCTGTCAAGTTGGACTTACCTGCTAATATGCGAATTCATCCCGTCACTTTTGAAGCCAGTACAACCAGGGACAAGACTAACCAAGCCACCAGACCCCATCCTTGTAGACGGAGAACCCGAATTTGAAGTTAAGAACATCCAGAACTCCAAGCTGATAAAGTCAAAACTTTTTTATTTAATCGACTGGAAAGGTTACAGACCACAGGAAAGGTCATGGGAACCTAGTGACCATGTTCATTGGTGAAAAAATTCCACCGAAATTTCCCAGACAAACCGAAACCACAGGGAAGAATTACTTCAAGAGGGGTGTTGGGGGGGGAATGCTGTCATGATGCCTACCACCGGAGACCCAGACCAAGTCCAGCAACCCCGGAAGCAGGCATCAAGTTACCCCAAGCAAGCCCAACAACCCCCGCTAGGGGCTATTTGGGTGCAGACCTTGTGCCTATGGTGCCAGGCTCATATGGAGAGTCAGTCCTGGTGCCATAGGCGCCCGGCTCATAGATTAAAACTTATCTGATGCAGACCATGCTGCAAACTTACCTGATGCAGACCATGCTGCAAGAGCTCCAAGCCAAACGAGGCTTGGAAGGGACTATTTTACCTAGGGACTACTTTTTTACTCGGGTGGGGCTGGGGAGGAATACTTACCTGGGACTACTTTGGAAACTATTTAAACCACACCCGAAGAGCAGCACACGCTTTGCGTTATTCTGCATCCAGCTGCGTAATGCTCACCGTGCCTGCAAGTCTGCATCCAGTCTTCTGCCACGCCCACCTCGAGTTTGGAGCTCCTAGAAAAAGGGAGAAAGAAGGAGAAAAGGTTAGAACAAGAGCAATACCTTTGATCCTTACCTGAATTTCCGATCCATCGCGCCTTCAAGCTGGAAGAAAGAAGTTACTTTATGCGCGTCACCTCGCCTGCTGCAGTGCCGCGCTGAACTCACCGGTCTTCACAGCATCTTCACATTTCACTGCATCCACCTGCATGTTACCGCCGCACTCCGGCACCTAAGGAGAAGACAAGAACAGCAAAGTGAGCCAAGGGAATACACAGAGGAATACAACCCATAGACTTACCTGATTTTACCACCGGGGGTACTATTCTTCTTCACGGGTCGGCGCAGCTTCCACTGCATCCTAGCCGAACCCCGGCCCCTAAGGGGAAATAAAAGGACAGCAAGGTGAAACAAGGGACTAACAAGGGGAACCCTCCTCACCACAAAAGACTTACCTGATTTTACCGCCGGAGGCATTATTCCACGAGACTTGATACTTTCTCTCAGCGCCTGAATAAGGGAAAAAGCAACAGGTTACTTATGGACATTATTTTATCAAACTTTGTTGGATAATACAAATCCTTACCAGAACATTACCGGTTGCCACTAGGAACTCTTCAGTAGGGTCAAGCTGCAACCTGCAAGGAATCGGACAAGAGTGAAAGTCAGGCATTTGAACTCTTACGAACTACATACTTACGGCATCTTGCCGGGAATATCGGAGTCAATATTGTCCTGGAACTCACCAATTCCTTCAAGCCAGTGAAGCAACTGGTTATCTACGCGCCCCTGCTCTCAATGTAGGATGGAGAGCTCATCTTTTCAAATCATCAGGTGAGACTATAAGAGGGAACATCCAAGGTGATCAGTGTGGTGAACAGTGGGGTGGGGGGGATCTACGCTCAACTCCATGGGTGGTTCATTCCCTTTCTCCACTTGCAGAAGAATATTCCTACGGGCCAAGCTAACGAAGCTAGGTGGGCCAGTCCAGTCCGTCATCTCGGCCTTACGCGTCACATTGGTGGAGACCGCAGCAGTCCAGTCCAGATCGACGCCTCTGTGGGAGCCAGGTGAGCGTAACAGAAATAACAATATAATTGTGGAAAAACACTTAGTAGTGTATCATAAAATTACACACAGCCAGTAAAATGTCATGCATCTTCATACACTCACACACATAGACACTATCATTGAAATGCTCCCAGCTGTAATAACACCACTACCTGTAAATCACATCCTTCTACTTTATTACCCACAGCTTCACAAATACATATATTCCATGCTTTTCTATACAGTTTATACCATTTAACTAATAAAAATCGCAAAATAAATATAACATTATTTCTTCTTTCTCCTAACATTCTATACCACAGCTTTAAAAAAAAACAAGTGAATTTCATACACTTAATATTCTATTCATTTACAAAGCATGTTGAACTAACATAATATAAATAAAATATAAAGGCTGCACATAGTCAAATAAAAATGATTCTCTCAATTAACATCACTGCTATAAACACACAACATTACTGACTTATTTCTTTTACAATTGCAGTGAAAACCACTCTGCTGGAAAACAGCAACATCTGAACTACAAACACCAACTACAAAGAAACCTGCTCATTCCACACAAAGAAGTACAATACTACCTTAGTTTCTCTGCCTACTCTTTAAATCTCTCCACAATCTTGCTCCCCCTTATATCTCCTCTCTTTCTACACTCCCTCTCCCTTCACTCTGCTGACCACTTTCTTCTCACTGTTCCTCCTTCCCCTTGAGCCAAATCACGTTTCCGCTCCTTCCATCTCCTAGCCCCCCTGCCCTGGAACTCCTTACCTCTCTCACTCCGCTCTATTCCTACATTTTCCTCGTTCTACACTTTCCTCAAATCTCTCCTTCTCCATTCCCCAACATGAAACCCCTCCCACCTTCTCATCCCCTCCCCGTTGCCTTATCTCCTTAATCATCTCCTTCCCCTTCCCTCCCCCCCATTCTCACCTTTAACCCCATCCGTTTCCCTCCTCCTCCTCTTCCCCACCCTTCCCTCTCTCTCACTTCTACTACACTACTCTCCTTCTCCCCTTCGTTTAATTGGTCTACTTACTGTTTTCTTGGTCCGATTCTCAATTTTAAATTGCTTCCACTGTTACTGTTATAATGTTATTTGTTATATGTATCATCTTGTTATTAAAATATATTACTCAAACAGACTCTGCAGGTGATTCATGTAATTTGTGCACCAAAAAACAAAGATTTGTGTACCATTCTACCCACTAATCACCATTTATTAAACAGGGATTAGCACGCAGAATGGCACACAAATCCCCATTTTTCAGAGCACAAATAACATAACTCTGCCCCTAGAATATTAGTATTACAAAACAAAGAATTCTTTTCATTTTATACCATTTGATTTACTATTAGTGCGTATATTCACCACTATCCCACTTTCTGCTGTCATCTGAACCACAGTATAGTAACACACAAATAGAAGAATAGCCTTCCCAACTAATAGTAGCTGCCCAATGCACAATCACACACCACCAGATACATATTTACCATCATACTCAAACACTCATGCATACAGCACACATACATTGCACAACAGCCCAACCCATATCTTCTATGTTTTTGTTTGAACAGACCCCACAGAATGCCTACCAGAACGCAAGTCCGTAGAAAGCAACGCAGAAATAGAGCAAATGAAAATAAAAATGTCCAAAATAAGCATCCATCTCTAGCAGAGTTTGTACAAAAAGTTCAAACAAAACAGCTAATACCGTCATTTAGCAAAACTAAACAATCTTCCAGTACAGAAACGTTGCCTCCTCTATCAAAATGTAAACGAAAACATAAAATGATTAACAGAAATGGAGCTACCACTACTGCTAAAACTGCTCCTATAAATCTTGATATAGTAGGAAGTAACCATACCAAAAAAAGTATATTACCAAAAATGTTCCGCCACAGAGTCCCTCAGAATCTTATGAAAACAGGAGACAAATCATGCACAATCCTTAAAAACTACAGTAGAAAATTAATCTTAGAAACTTTGGTAGACATTGCAATCCTTCTCAAAAGAAAGTTATTTATTTTAGTGTTAAAAAGAATGAAACCACTAACAAAACTAAGTACTAAAAAGGCTTCTCAATAAACGGAATGTCAACAAAAATAACTTCTGAAATATCTGTGGAGGTGAATGGAGTCACACCACAAGCACAGAAACATATTTCAACGAAGAAGCATACAAACAAAATCAAACAAACACAATTGCCATCCATAGCAGTGGACGAGATTATGAAATACTTAATAATACCATAATGGAACAGGAAATACTGATTACAAAAATATCCCGAGAAAACTCAGAATCAATTCTCCATTCCACTGAACCAGAACGTCCAGTATACAAATGGTTGTGACGCCAATATGTAACATTGCCAAAAAATCTTTCAAATCTTTATGCCAGTTCCTCAATCAATATGTGAAAAGCAAAGACAAAATCAAAATAAAACTGCTACAAAATATGGATACCTGTCCAGTGCGCAAATACACAGGACTGCAAGGACATTCATTGGCCTGCATTATAGGACCGATTTGCAAAAGCAGCTTCCATCATATCAAAATGATATCAACACATCATTCAACTATAAGAAATCTAGTCTATAAACTGTACTCTGCTAAAAGTCCTGCTTTAGCACTAGCCAACTTAAATAACAATCTTCTACATGGTACAGCCAAAGACCTACTCGAAGAAATCAACCATATCCATAGTAAATATTTTGGAAGTGAAAACCACTTACAAAATGCAATAGCTTTACAACAGACTAGCAACAATTCTGCAAATGGCAACCTTCTACTACACACATGCAAAAAAGAAATACTAAAATTTAAAAGTACATCTGCTGAAGTACCAAACCATGTGTGTGTGTTGCCGCAGAAATGTTTATAAAAGTAACACAAAAACTATACACATAAAAAACAAAATAGAAGACAATGAAGATTACAAATGGTTTGAATTAGCTCTCTACCTTATAGCAGAAAACAAATACGAAATAACTGACCCCTTAACACTTTGCAGTTACTGCACTACAAAACTTGACAACAATCAAACTCCTTCAGGTGCTATCACATATAATTTGGAATTATTCCCTCTACCAAAACCCCTGCAACAACACAATTTATATGAGAGGATTTAAACAGTGCACCGATTTCAAGCAATAATATCCCTTTAACCAAAAACAGCAAAATTACCTCCGTCTGAATTGGTGAAAGACATTTGCGGCAAAGTTGTATATTTACCATTAGATCTAAAAGAAAATGTGCACACTCTGAGAGTGCAACGTCCAAAAGAACAATCTTTAATTGTCTTAGTAGGTGTACCTACAAAAGACAAAAGAATTTGGCAACAACTGGTAAACTTACATAACGTTAGGCAAGCCTTGTAATATGTAAAAGACAATAATGAATATAGAAACATACCAAATGCAACAAATGAAAGGATCACCAATCAGCATATGGGAAAAAAGTATAGAAGCACGTGCTTTTCCTCTGCTCTTTCCTACTAGCAAAAGAGGAAGCCACAATGATAGACCCACTCAGATAACAGCATCAGAATAGCGCTCATTATGAATGTACTCTGAAGATCCCAGATTTAGACAAAATGTGGAATACATATTCCACCTACTCTTTGAAGGTGAACTAGATACTCTATGTTACGGAGTTGCACACACATTAATATCAGGATCCCACTTTCAAAATATGTCAGCTATGCAATTACTACAAAACGTGCAAGAAAAAGAGTTTTACAATCAAGCATTACAAATCTGTTAGCAAACACGAAAGAGTACGAAAGAGTACTGGTTTCAACGTCATGGAGCTGTACGTTGTATGATAAGAAACTGTGGCCCACCCATGTGGTTTCTTACATTAATTTGTGCAGAATATGCATGGGAAGATCTACATGATTCCGTACGCATATCAAACAAAAACAAAACAAACATAGATATACTAACACCTGGAGAACTTTGCTCTCTAGATCCTGTTAATGTTGTAAGATATAAGATATTTCCATCATCGCTTCATTGCTATGCTACACTATATTTGTAATAAAACTGTTCCTCCCCAAGGAGAAGTGCAACACTGCTTTTTGAGAAAAGAATACCAAGCCAGAGGAGCACCACATATCCACATGCTTTTAAGGATTAAAAATGCTCCTATATTTGGTCAAGACAGTGATGCCACTGTGTTACAGTTTATCAAAACATATGTCACTTGTGAAATTCCATCAGAAGCAACAAATAGTGAACTTCATGCACAAATTGTATAATTTCAAAGACACAAATGTGGCAAATGTTGTCGTCGCAAATACAAAAACAAAGGGAAATACTATACCAAATGCCGTTTTGGTTTCCCTAGACTGGTTACAGAAACAGGTGAAGTGAACAACTTCATGTTTTCAGTTAGACATAGTGTTAAAGGTAAATCACCTAAAAATACATATTACATAAAAAGAACAGAAGAAGCAAAATATATCAATGATTACAATGCAATCATTGCCCTATTGTGGAATGCAAACATAGATGTGCAGTACATTGCAGACAATTCCACTGCAGTTGCACAATATGTTACAGAATACTTAACCAAAGCAGAAAAAATAGAGCTTCAAGACCTCTGGAATGATCTGTCATCACATAAAACACTGTCTCAGAAATTGTACAGCTTGGGCATAAAAATGCTCTCCCATAGAGAATGTGGCTGCTATGAAGCTGCAGATCATTTCACCGGTACTGCTTTATATGGAAAATCTGAAAATATAGTATGGCTAAGTCTTGGTCCTGCTAAATCTAGAAAAAGAGTTCTCAAATCATACGATGACATAGAAACAATAGCAAAAAATGATCCCAACAGCCAAGACATTTTGAAAAACAATTTACTAGACACATACTACCCAAACAGAAGTACCACTTTGGAAACCATCGGCCTCATTCCTAGTATGGAGGTAGTCATGGCACTATTTGCGCCATGACTACCTCCCATACTGGTACTGTTTCCGGTTTGGTGAGATGGGGACTTACCGGTACAGTCCGACCTTGGCGGGACCGGTAAGTCCCTATTCACCAAACCATTCCCCATTGCCATTTGAGCCCCCATAGGGCTCAATGGGAAGGGGGAAGTAGCTAATAACGGTACTGCAATTTGCGGTACCGTTATTGGCTCAGATTTCCCTTAGCAGGTTCCTTCCTTAATGCCTGGTAAATCCAGGCGTTAAGCGGGTCCCTTCCTTAATTCCTAGTAAATCCAGGTGTTAAGGAAGGGACCCGCTAAGGGAACTCGTAGTAGGGCGCAAAAGGATTACCGGCACCAATGTCCTTAACGGTGCCCGGTATCCCTTTGCGCCCACCTCAGAATGAGGCCCCGTGTGTCTATACCACATAGCCCAAAACTTTACATACAAAAATTATATAAAACCTGATGAAAAAAAAGGTAGATACAGAGTGACAAATTGTGAAGGCAGCTTAGTAAAACTTACCAAACCAAGTTTAATCAATCATATCAAATTGTCATTAAAAACTCCTCAACATAAAGAACTATGGGGGTAATTCGTAGAATTCAGCGCACAAGTGGCGCACGCGGCTGGCGCACAGTGTGCGGGTACGAATCCCTGCGCCAGCCGCGTGCGCTAAAATACATTTCCGCGTACAGCGTATTCATGGATTCCAGCCACCAAAACCAGCCGTGGCGCACAGTGGCGCAGGAACCCTGCAGCAGCGCCAGTTACGCCCCCAAGCACGCCCCTTGCGCAGGGAAAAGCCATCAAAATCCCCAATCCAGCGCAAAGGGCTGCGCTAACCCTGTACCAGCACAGCAAGCGGGGAACGCGTTCACTGGGGATTGCGGGAAGTTTCACACGCGATTGGCCCTGTGCGAGCGGGGTACGTGTATTACTGGGGTACGCGGGGAGTTTCACACGCGATTTCAGCTGGGTACGTGTATTACTGGGGTGCGCGGGAAGTTTCACACGCGATTTCAGCTGGGTACGTGTATTACTGGGGATCGCGGGAAGTTTCACATGCGATTGGCCCTGTGCGAGCGGGGTACGTGTATTACTGGGGTGCGTGGGAAGTTTCACATGCGATTTCAGCAGGGTACGTGTATTACTGGGGTGCGCGGGAAGTTTCACACGCGATTTCAGCGGGGTACGTGTATTACTGGGGTGCGCGGGAAGTTTCACACGTGATTTCAGCTGGGTACATGTATTACTGGGGTGCGCGGGAAGTTTCACACGTGATTTCAGCTGGGTACGTGTATTACTGGGGTGCGCAGGAAGTTCCACACGCGATTGGCCCTCTGCGAGTGGGGTACGTGTATTACTGGGGTGTGCAGGAAGTTTCACACGCGATTTCAGCTGGGTACGTGTATTACTGGGGTTCGCGGGTAGTTTCACACTCGATTGGCCCTGTGCGAGCGGGGTACGTGTATTACTGGGGTGCGCGGGAAGTTTCACACGCGATTTCAGCTGGGTACGTGTATTACTGGGGTGCGCGGGAAGTTCCACACGCGATTGGCCCTGTGCGAACGGGGTACGTGTATTACTGGGGTGCGCGGAAAGTTTCACACGCGATTTCAGCTGGGTACGTGCATTACTGGGGTGCGCGGGAAGTTTCACACACAATTTCAGCTGGGTACATGTATTACTGGGGTGCGCGGGAAGTTCCACACACGGTTGGCCCTGTGCGAGCGGGGTACGTGTATTACTGGGGTGCGCGGGAAGTTTCACACACGATTTCAGCGTGGTACGTGTATTACTGGGGTGCGCAGGAAGTTTCATACGTGATTGGCCCTGTCCGAGCGGGGTACGTGTATCACTGGGGTGCATGGGAAGTTTCACACGCGATTTCAGCTGGGTACGTGTATTACTGGGGTGCGCGGGAAGTTTCACACGCGATTGGCCCTGTGAGAGCGGGATACGTGTATCACTGGGGTGCGCGGGAAGTTTCACACGCGATTTCAGCAGGGTACGTGTATTACTGGGGTGCGCGGGAAGTTTCACATGCGATTTCAGCTGGGTATGTGTAATACTGGGATGCGTGGGAAGTTTCACATACGATTGGCCCTGTGCGAGCGGGGTACGTGTATTACTGGGGTGCGCGGGAAGTTTCACACGCGATTTCAGCTGGGTACGTGTATTACTGGGGTGCGTGGGAAGTTTCACATGCGATTGGCCCTGTGCGAGCGGGGTACGTGTATTACTGGGGTGCGCGGGAAGTTTCACACACAATTTCAGCTGGGTACATGTATTACTGGGGTGCGCGGAAAGTTTCACACGCGATTTCAGCTGGGTACGTGTATTACTGGGGTGCGCGGGAAGTTTCACACGCGATTGGTCCTGTGTGAGCGGGGTACGTGTATCACTGGGGTGCGCGGGAAGTTTCACACGCGATTTCAGCTGGGTACGTGTATTACTGGGGTGCGCGGGAAGTTCCACACGCAATTGGCCCTGTGCGAGTGGGGTACGTGTATTACAGGGGTGTGCGGGAAGTTTCACACGCAATTTCAGCTGGGTACATGTATTACTGGGGTGCGCGGGAAGTTTCACACGCAATTTCAGATGGGTACGTGTATTACTGGGGTGCCGGGGAGTCCCACACGTGATTTGGCAGTGTGGGTCCTCCCAGGTGTTCCCTGTACACCCTCTACGGCCCCTGCAGGCAGCCCACACCAGAGGGGACTACCCTGCATCCCTGGTCATGTCCCGCAGGCAGCCCACCCAACATGGCCATGCCCCCCAGCAAAGGCACATGTCTCCTTGCACTACTGAACACCAACTCATGTCCCCTTGCACCCCCACCCCCCAGCATTGCGAGGCACCTGTCAGCAGGCCCCCACTCATGTCCCACTCATGTCCCCCCTGCACCCCCCCCCAGCATTGCGAGGCACCTGCCAGCAGGCCCCCACTCATGTCCCACTCATGTCCCCTTACACCCCCACCCCCCAGCATTGCGAGGCACCTGCCAGCAGGCCCCACTCATGTCCCACTCATGTCCCCCTGCACCCCCACCCCCCAGCATTGCGAGGCAGCTGCCAGCAGGCCCCCACTCATGTCCCACTCATGTCCCCCTGCACCCCTGCCCCCCAGCATTGCGAGGCACCTGCCAGCAGGCCCCCACTCATGTCCCACTCATGTCCCCCTGCACCCCCACCCCCCAGCATTGCAAGGCACCTGCCAGCAGGCCCCCACTCATGTCCCACTCATGTCCCCCTGCACTCCCACCCCCCAGCATTGCGAGGCACCTGCCAGCAGGCCCCCACTCATGTCCCACTCATGTCCCCCTGCACACCCACCCCCCAGCAATGCGAGGCACCTGCCAGCAGGCCCTCATTCATGTCCCCCTGCACTCCCATCCCCAGCGTTGCGAGGCACCTGCCAGCAGGCCCCCACTCATGTCCCACTCATGTCCCCCTGCACCCCCACCCCCCAGCATTGCGAGGCACCTGCCAGCAGGCCCCCACTCATGTCCCCCTGCACTCCCACCCCCCAGCATTGCGAGGCACCTGCCAGCAGGCCCCCACTCATGTCCCACTCATGTCCCCCTGCACCCCCACCCCCCAGCATTGCGAGGCACCTGCCAGCAGGCCCCCACTCATGTCCCACTCATGTCCCCCTGCACCTCCACCCCCCAGCATTGCGGGGCACCTGCCAGCAGGCCCCCACTCATGTCCCACTCATGTCCTCCTGTACCTCCACCCCCCAGCATTGTGGGGCACCTGACAGCTGGCCCTGACACATGTGCCCCAGCCAATACGTCATCACAATCTAGATCCCTGGCGTTTATGGGCAGCCTCCGTATGCCAAACACCGACCCAAGTATTGCATCCACCCACTCAGAATTGCCAATTACATGATACAACCCCAATGGCAAGTATGTAAATGAACACATGTCCCTCACATACACACAATGGGTGTAAATGAATGTCAAAACCCATATCATGACATGCATGAAACCAATGATATGATACTACACATTGAAGTTTGATGAAAAAAATGTATTAAAAGCAACATAAATGGGATTAAAAATAAACAAACGACAATGGGAATTAAAAACAAAAAAGCAGCATGTCCGTAAAATAATGAAAAACCACAAATCATAATCCAAAGGAAAGGTGTCCAAAGTCACAGTTCAAAAAAGTACATCCAAGGGAAAAACAAAACCAAAAACCATTGCTCCATGGGTAAATAAAAAAAAAAAACATTAATCCAACAGTCAACTATATACAGATAAACAATCCAGGGTCCATGATCCCAACTGAAGAAATTAAACCTATCTAAAAATACCACCTAATAAAAAAACGATATACAAAAATGTTGGCCATTATCCAAAAGGTCCAAAATCAAGAAAAAAGCAAAGGAAACCTAACACTAACTACATAACTATTTACAAGGGCAGCGGGCTAGTCCAACGGCTCACTGGATGCTGTCATGGGCCAGGGCATCATCGAACTCCTGTTCAATGGCTTGGAGGCGGGCATGTTCCCTGGCCCGAGGTCTTGCAGGGATAAAGCAGTGTCCAGCTCCAACTCCCTGCGAAGACCCTCGAGGCACTCAGCCCGCCTCAGCGCCCTCCGCATGGAGTTCTCCGCCCTGACCATTGTGAGCCGTTCCTCCTCTGCCCGCTGCCACTCCGCACCTATCTGCTGGCCCAACCGCTCCCACACGGAAGCCACTCCCATTCCAGGGTTCTCCTGCCCTCCGGCCGATGCCTGCACCCCTGATGTTGATGGCCCCGAGCCATGATGCCTCCCACGTCGAGCCTGCCGCTGCCTCCGACACAACTGCCTGTGCCAGCACAACGGCATCCAGGCTGATGGAATCCACTGACGTTGTCGTGCACGTGCCCTGCCCGATGATGCCGTCACATCCTCCATCTGCTGGGGTCCAGTTGCTGGTGTGTCCACCCCTGCTGGACCTCCGACTCCCGACTGTGGCAGGGATGGGATCCCCACTGAGTTGGCTGCATTGGTCGGGGCAGGTCCACAGGGGGCCCTGGTGGCATCTGGGCCGGAAGACGGCATGGAGAACGACTGGCGCATAGCCTCCACAGAGGAGGAGAGGGTCGCCCAAAGTGCCCGACACATGTACGAGACCCCCGACCATGACCGCTCCCAACTGGGCCACGTTGGCACGGTGCTCTTCGTGATGACGTGCGTGCTCCCCCCCGGGAAGCACGCACCTCATCACGAATGACACCCGTGCGCAACGCGACACCAATCAGGACCTTCTCCATACGGCCAGGGGTCCCCTCGTCCGCAGTTGGGGAGTCAGATGACATGGACATCCCCCCTACCTGCGGACGGGCCTGGGGTGGGGCATCCCTGCTGGTGCATGGTGGTGCAGTCACAGTGTCAGGGACAGTGACATGCACAGGCACCTCCATGGCGACCTGTGCTGCCTCCTGCCCCTGCCCCTGGACTGCACCACTTGCACCAGCAGGGATGCCCGCACCAGGCCCCATGTGCAGCTCAGTAGCGGCCTCCTCCTCCTCTGTGGAGACCACCAACCTGGATGGCTCCACACCGTCTTCTGCCGTTGCAGGCCCCTGTGGGGGCTCACCCACCCCTTCCGCTGCAGCCGTGGGGGCATCCCCGCCGCTTTGCTCCACAGCGCCATCTCCGCCCTCTTCTTCACTTTGCGCTGTGTAGAGGGAGACATAGAACACAAGCATCAGGGTACTCTACAATGGTCCCTAGACAGGAAGCAATAGCAGATGAGTGGCACTGTCAAAGATCACTTCCATCATGTCCCTCCACAACACATGGGTCAGTGCAGGCAAAACACATGCAGTAACAGGCATGGTGCATGCTATGGACATAAGCAAACATGTCCAAGGGACTCTTGAAACATACAATGTTGTTTTTGAACTCACATGCATCATGGGTCATGCCTATCACATTCACACACTTCACCGTACTTTCATCCATCTGGACTCATACACCCCAGACACAGTGGATGCAAGGATAGCTAGGCTGCATCAGTGGATCTGAACATTGACACAGACATGTGTCATGCATCCATGGCATTCACAAGTCACAGACACGCAGGTCAGGCACACAGACATGGACACCATACATGTACATGGCATCATCACCCATCCCTCACCCCCACCCATGTCCAGGAACAGAGACTGGCATGCTCTCATGTGACCATTCCACATAGGGCTCCCCATGTAGCATTTAAACACATACACCACCCGTGTGCCTCACACATTACTGGTCTCACATGCATGACCATGATGTCCCTGCACACACACACACGCGTAAATGGCCTATGTCACACATACAGGCAAGTATCAGACAACCAGCACACTGCAACATGCCCTGTCTCACACAGCAATGCCTGGCCACTTACCGCTCGACTACAGACGGGTCTGCCTCTCAAGGACCTGGATGTGGAGCGCTGGGGATATGCGTTCCAGGACCCTCATCTGATCGTCCGACAAGTGGCCCCGGCGCCCCTTAGCATCCGCTGTCTTCAAGAGGCGCCGGGCCTTGTTGAGGGTCCTGGACATGAAGTCCTCCCAGCGCTTCTTGACATGATGTAATAGTCGGACTGCCACCCCCTCCGCGTTGATGTCAGTCACGATGTCCGTCCAGATCCTGTCCCGTCCATCCTTGTCGGCGCGTGATGATCCGAAGAGGGCATCATAATGCCCCAGGACATGCGCCACCAGGACACCAACTTCCTTCTCACTGAAGCTGGTGGCCCTCTGCCCCTCTGGCTGGGGGTCGCCAGTGGTCTCGGGTGGTGTTTGCCCCAACATGGCGACCCCCGAGGCAGGCGTGTGTGGGCAACTGGGTCCTGGGGCTGGGCTGTGGAGCGATGGTATCCCAGTCGGGTGTCTTCTGTTCCAGCAGGGGTGGACACAGCAACTGGACCCCTGCAGATGGCTGATGTGCAGGCACCAAATGGCAGGGCAAGGTGGCAGCAGGCAGGCCGGCAGGCAGCAGCAGATGCCTCGTGGGAGGCTGCTCGGGGCTCGGGGGGGCAGTAATTTGGTCTTTTGGGCAGGAGCTTGGTTTTCTGTGTGCTTACGCGTGGCCTGCTTGATCCGTAGTGATTTGGCATGTGAAAATTCTGCACGTCAGCATGTAATTCGAGGAAAGGCCCTTAGCGCGTAAGCTCGTCTGCACGCATACGCGATTTCATTGGACAGAAGGCCCTTCAAGCGCAAGCGCCTCTGTGACGTGACGCACGCAGGCGTGCATGGGTGTTTCAGCGTGCGTGAAAAACTGCACGTCCGCGTGGGAATGCGTGTAATCCGAGGAAAGGGCCCATGCGCGTAAGTGACGTGACGCGGTTGGGCGTTTCCCTCAGCACGGGTTAAAGGTGAGCGGGGGCAGCAGTTCGCTGTACATGCCTTTCGTGGAGACCGACGTGTGTTGCTGCTTCCTGTTGTTTTGCGCGCCATCACAACTTCACAGCTATCAAGGACGTATCTCTTCTTTTGGCGGGGGTATTGGCTACGTGTGTTTTTCTGCATCGCGCTAGTCAGACGGTGAGTCGCACACGCTATTTTTCCCACTGCGGGTGCCCCTGTGTATTGCACCCATTTTCGAGGTCATAGTAGCCTGCGTGTCCCACGCGTACACGTTATTCGTGTTACTGGGTGCCACTGCGTACTGCGGGAGGTTGATTCCAAGCACGTAGGCTGCAGGGTTGCAGATGGCTCGTGGGAGGCTGCTCGGGGGCCTGGGGGGCAGTAATTCGACCTTTTGGGCAGGAGCGTGGTCTTCCGTGTGCTTACGCGTGGCCAGCTTGATCCGGAGTGATTTGGCACGTGAAAATTCTGCACGTCAGCGTGTAATTCGAGGAAAGGCTCTTAGCGCATAAGCTCGTCTGCACGCATACGCGATTTCATTGGACAGAAGGTCCTTCAAGCGCAAGCGCCTCTGTGACGTGACGCACGCAGGCGTGCATGGGCGTTTCAGCGTGCGTGAAAAACTGCACGTACGCGTGGGAATGCGTGTAATCCGAGGAAAGGCCCATGCGCGTAAGTGATGTGACGCGCGTGGGCGTTTCCCTCAGCACGGGTTAAAGGTGAGCGGGGGCAGCAGTTTGCTGTACGTGTCTTTCGTGGAGATCGACGTGTGTTGCTGCTTCCTGTTGTTTCACGCGCCATCACAACTTCACAGCTATCAAGGATGTATCTCTCCTTTTGGCGGGGGTATTGGCTACGCGTGTTTTTCTGCATCGCGCTAGTCAGACGGTGAGTCGCACACGCTATTTTTCCCACTGCGGGTGCCCCTGTGTATCGCATCCATTTTCGAGGTCATAGTAGCCTGCGTGTCCCACGCGTACACCTTATTCGTGTTACTGGGTGCCACCGCGTACTGCAAGAGGTTGATTCCACGCACGTAGGCTGCAGAGTTGCGTGCACGGTTTTACTGCAGTTTTGGGGTGTCTGAGCATTGCGTGACCCGTCACTACATCACCGGGGTCACATACAGCCTTGCAGGTGCAGGGGGGCTGTTAACATCTTGCTTCCCACCCCCTTCACCCCAATTGCCCAGGACAATTGTGGTGTACACCTCCCACTGGCACTACTCCATCTGTGCCAGCACTACTACATCTGTGCCATGGTTGGGAGGACACCAAAGGTGAGGGGCGCCTCAGCTGGGCGTACTCCACATGGCGGGCGTGGTCAGGGATGTGGCCGTGGTGACCAGGGAGTAGGGGGACTCCAGGGTGTCCAGGGCAGCCACAGAGGGGGAAGAGGCTGGGGTGCGCCACTTCAGCACAATGTTGTGCCATGTGTCGGTGCAGTCATGCCACCACCCCCTGTGGTTCCGGGGGATGCAGCTTCTGCATCTGGCACTGGTGCCTGTGTGACCCGGCAGTCCGTTCCATCGACTGCCACGGGCCCAAGGGTAGTGGTAGCTGCAGGTGCAGCTGTGGACACCGCCACCCAGGCTCAGGGTCTGCCAGCGCAGGCTGCGTTGGCACTTGAGGAGCCCTTGGTAGATTTCCAACAGGCCAGCAGGGAAACCATAGGGGCAGGCAGGGCTGCTAAGACCAAGACACGTGTCCCTGGGGCAGTTATGTCATCTGCTGCCCCGAACAGCCGGGTGTTGGCAAGTGCAGGGGCAGATGCACCCAACAACACCCCGGTTGTAAGTCTGCCAACCAGGACCGTTGCGGTCAATGACCCTGCCACAGCGGATGTTGCTGCGCAGGGTCCATTAGAGGGCACCCAGATGCCACTGACACAAGTCAGGCCTTTGGTCGTCCCTCCACCTGCCACTCCCTTGGCTCAATCCACCGAACCCACTGGCCATACTGGTCAGGGCGGCATTAGCCAGCCACGGTCTGAGCCACAGTCCAAGAGGAGGAAGGTTGCACCTGCAGCACAGGCTGGGACCCCACACACAGCCACGACCTCCTGCACGTCGAGGAAGAAGCCTTTCTGCAAGCAGGAACTGGACTTCCTTGTGGACTACGTGCGGGGCCACAGCCGTGACATGCTAGTGGGTGCCAATAGTCAGACTACGGCTGCCCACCGTGACACCCACTGGAAGCATGATGCTGAACATGTCAGTTCATTCGGCCATGAGGTACGCACGGCGCAAGAGTGCACTAAGGCTAAGCGTGCCTCTAATTACAACTTGACTCTGGTGACTGGCGGTGGGCCGGCACCAGAGGAGGAAGAGCTCACTCTGCATGAGGCACTCATTGCAGAGTTCATACCACCTGAATTGGTCGAAGGAGTGGGAGAGATGCTGGACTTTGATGCGCAGTCCAGTGAGTGTTGATGCGTGTTTCACTTGTGGGATGTGTTGTGCATGATTGCCACTACATGTGACGTGTACATGGTTCTGATGTGTAAGTAATGCAATGCTTCCGTGATGCATGTCTGCTCTGTTGGATGGTGGACATGTGGAGCAGACGGGGACTGTCCGCATCACCACTATTGCACCCTACTGACATGCTGGTTACAAATATGCCCTTCCGGTCCATGTTCCATCTCACTGGCCCTTCTGCATGTGGCGTGGGGTGACCTTCCTCTCAGCCCAGGCACAATGTCATTGCATGACTGACGTGCATGTCTCCTCTGCCTGCATGCGGGGACTCCATGTAGGCATGCTCCCTTGCCCCTCCTCCGCCACTCTGCACCCCAGTTCCACCTTTGCACTGGTCTGCTTCAATCTTGCCAATGTGTACTTTCCTGTTCATGCGTCCTGTGTAGATGCTAACTTCCAGCGCCAGACATATGCCGTGTGGTACAGCCTTAGTACTTGATGCAGGGTATCTCACTTGTACCGTGCATAGGTCAGATGTCCCATGAGTGCCCATTCATGCTCCATGTGCATTGCACGCATGCCCCTATGTGTCCTTGACTGGATGATCACTGTAATACAAGTCCTGGGTGACATACATTGCATGGCATCTCATTAAGCCTTCCCAGGTCAACTGTGGCTCAGTACTGAGTTGCACACATGTTTAGGGTCTGACAATCTGTGTGGCTCACAGGCCTCAGCCTATTTAATGGCCAATGACTCTGTCCAACTGTTGTAGTGTCTTCTTCACACGTGGGCGGCCTCCAGAGTTTTCATCATGTGTCCTGCTTACTGTCCCATCATCATTTTCAGTGTTGTCACTTAAATCACATTAAGCTGTCAATACACAGGTGTATGGTCAGCCTTTTGATACCAAGCTAGGCATCCCTGCCTTTGTACTTGGGTGGAGGGGTGCTTGGCTTGTAGATATGCTACACATTGAATGCACAGTGCACGTGATGCCTGAATTTGACCTTGCACTGCCTTCACATTTCCTGACACACACCGTGGAGTCCTTGTACATGTAGGTAGTGAGTGGCGTACACATTTTCTGCACTGCATAGACCCACTTCCATGGAAACTGCCACCTTTCAGCAGGTCTGATCACAGAAGCAATTCAAAGTTGACCCAGCATGCATGCCAGGTTATATGTTGTGTGTCACATGCCTGCCTGATGCATTTGCTGTCGGTGTGTGTGTGTGTTGTGTGCTTCTGACATGTGTAGTGACCTTTTTTCTCTCTAATTTTCAGGTGATGACGCAATGGAGGCAGAGGATGGTGTTGTCATGCCAGACACAGGGTTGTTACCACTACATCAACCCGGCACTAGTGGGGGTCGTGGGGTGGTAGGCCACGAAAACCCCCAAGTGCTACAGTCCATCTTGTCTCTGGCTGCCTATGAGTCCAGCCTTGATGACGACTCTGACGTCCATGTTGAGTTGGATGAGCATCAAGTCCATGTGTCAGGGGTGAGTGATTCTAATGTGGACACTCCTCTGTCCGCGACACCTGCACTGAGGGATCAGACAGTCTTGGTTCCTCCACCCATGGTGGATCGGGACGCAGGGTCACCCTCCACACCAGTCACTGATGTGCCTGGGACATCACGTCGACGGGGGTATGTAGTCGTGCAGCCGTGGGCGGTGCCAACACAGCGAGGACACCCGGTCCTTGGGTCCCGCATGGGTCAAGCCCAGCAACGCGGTCGCCACATGCAACCGCAGTATACTGAGTGGGAGCAAGACATGACTGCCAATTCAGAACGGCAGGGGGCAGCAATGGAGAACATCGCTGAGAGCATGGAGCGTGTGGCCCGATCTGTGCTCCCCCCTGCTAGGCAGGTGCTTCTCCAGCAGCAGGCGGCACGGTCCACGGCCCGCTCACTCAGGCTGGGCATGGCGGCCTCAGACAGGGCACGCCAGGCTGAAATGTCATCTCTGCGTCAAGCAATTGCTGCTCACGCAGAGGCGCACATGGATGCCCTGAGGGTGGAGTATGCTTCCCTCAAATCCACTCTGGGTGTCCTTATGATGTCCCAGAGGCAGCGGGCAGAGGAGAGGTTTGCACAGCTTGAGCGTACCATCTCGGCTGAGCTAGAGGCTTGCTGCCGACGAGGGGCAAGCTGCGGCTAGGTGTGGCCAGGCTACTGTGCCACGTCCTCCTTTCCAGGATGAGCCAGACTCGGACGACCATCTATCTCCCACATAGGTCGGGCTGGGCGTGGAGCCCATGGAGGTATTTTTTTTGGCTCAGCATCATCGCATGTGGGTGTTGGGCAGCACCCTGTACCTCCTCCCTCCTGGGTGCCTCCCCCCCAGGTTGTATGTGGCCATTTTTGATTTTTCTTTTAGTTTAGTTAGTTAAGTTTCTGTTTGATAGTTAGTTTAATTAGGTAATGTAGGTTTTTCATAGTTAGTGTAATTAGTTAATATAGTTTAAAAATGCTTGTCTATTGTGCTTTCATGTGACGGTGCAGTGCTTTGTGGCTTTTGAAGGCATCTTTGAAGGCATCCACTGTCTGTTCCAGCTGGGCCCTTCAGGCTTGTCTTGTGTATATGTTTGCTGCTTGGGGTCCTTGACTCACATATGCCACTCCTGCCTTCCTTATCCATGGGCTCGCAAGGATGGTTCGGTGTGACAGCTTATTACACAAGGGCTTTGGACTGTCATATCTGTGGCATGTCTGGTGCTGTGTTACTTGTGTTGACACCCCTAGTGGGGATGATTGCGGTGCTATTGACCACTGTTCAGCTTTTGCTAGATGGGGTGTTTCATGATTAATGTGTACATTCATTGCTATGCATTGTGTAGTATGTTTCTTACCTTTACTGTACACGTCCGTGTTGCAATTCATGCCATAGATAGTGTGTTCCACACTTGGGATGTGAAAGACGGACTGATGGTGTGATTTCTGATGTAAGTCTCTGACATGGTCCAGTAATGAGATGCCTGAAGAGACACACACAGATGACTTTAAAACATTAATCATGTGTTTCATGCCCTTTCTGCAGGGGGATGAGCCTCCAGACCACCTTTGCCAGCAGACATGGCCCATTGGACGTCTGAATTCTGGACATGTTTGTTGGTGCCCACATGCACATGTGTTCACAAGCAGAGGCACAGGGATTGCAGACCTACATCCTAGAACTGCTGACGTGTTCCAAGGAACTCCAGGCAAGGTGAGCAGCACAGGGGGGCCACAACACAGCAAAGCTTGCACCAGGCCACATGCAGGCTTAGTAACAGCACTGAGGGTGAGCTTGGACAAATATTGGTGTTGAAGCACACAATACAACTCAGATGTGTTAGTGGACTGATGGCTGTTGATTGTAAGGTTGTCTGGGGCACCTGCAGGGGCAGTGGCACATACCCTCCGGTACACCAAGGTCCATTGAGGCACTTGTATCAACCATGTAGCCTTCCGAGACATGGAAAGGGGCAGCTCACAGGGACATACAGCAAGGGACATACTTGGGTGCAGTGCATTTCATTTCCATGTACATTTTGAAACATGCACTGCCTACTTTGTTTTGGTCATGGTGGAACACGACTTGTTCTGAAGTCATGCCTTGCTATATGGGTCTGTCTGCTTACCCAGGGAACATTGCATGTTGTGTGAATTGTGACACATTGGTGTTCCATTTGCCACTCACCCACCGGCTGCTGACTTACTGCATTGACTGTGTATGACCCATCACAGGGGTAATGTTACATATGGGTACGAAGCATCTACACCAGATTGTCTGTTTGTAGAGTAGTTTGTTGCTATGGGGCATATTTGGTGGTGTGTTTTTGTGTTATGGGCACGGACAGATTATTAACTGTGGCTCTCTTTGCAGCATTGAAGTGCTCCTGTAACCGGACCGGAGAGTGCGCAGGCAGGAGGCCAGCACTCAAAACCAGAGCTAAATGTCTTGTTGTTTTTCTTTCAAACTGCTCTGCATAGGCTTGCTGGGGGGTGCACTAATGCATGGATGAATGTGTAATTCAATTTGGTATGTTTTTTTCCCCTAATCACCCGGAGTCCTATCCAATTTTAAACCATGTACCCTCTACCCGGTGTTCCTGCTTCCCGTACCTATCCAAGCAACGTTCCCTAACCCTATTTCCCCGCTAGGGTTGCGGATGCCTGTGTAAGCCCCAAACTTGCAGGCGCCAAAACCCTAGAGGGGGTGGTTGGTTCGTGCCACTCCTAAGCCTGGACTACAGAAGGCCATGACAATAATGTCCAAGTTTGTTCGGATTGTGTATGTGTTCATGCAGGTAGTACATTTTTGTGCATTCCCTACTTTCATATGTCATTCCTCCTCCCCTCTCCTGCCACTCATTCCAGTTATCCAGTGTGCCAACACCTGTCCCGACTGCATATCCCTGACCCTCCTTCCCCACCACGGTCTCAGAGGCCTGTGTGAGTTTGACCTTGCAGGCACCAGGGCCACGATGGGGGTGGTTGTTTCGTGCCACTCATGCGCCTGTACACGGGACCTGTGACAGTACACATCCGTTCATGGTGCATCATTCTATGTTATGTACCACACATGGCTCACATCCTGTTGTGACATTGTTTTACTGTGCTACCTTGGTTGTTACATCATTGTGGTAGTACTTTGCCTTTGTGAGGTACTGCTACGTCAAGTCATCTACTGGAGGGTGTTCTGGTTTGTTTTTCTGGCTTGGATTTTGTGATTTTGCAAATGAGGGTGGACTCTGAGGGTGCAGGCACCTTTTTACACACAAGGTGGGAGATGGTGACGAAGGGGAAGGGTGATACTGTGGCCAGGTGAAATTGAAGGTTGAAGGCTCCATGACCCAGGTGCAGTTGTTCAGTGGGTCATGGTCATTTGTGAGGGAGGGGGTTGTTTTGTTGTTGATAGTTGCCTTGCCCTACAGTGTGATGGGAACCCTGACATTGTAATTGTGGTATCCTATGTACATGTTGTGTTCTGCTGATCAATGCCTGTTCATGTGTTGTGTTTACCTTTCAGGTGTGAGGGGATAGTTGTGGTTTGACATGCTGGGGTTTACACATGGTGAATGTTCACATGTGATGTGTAGAGGACACCGATGGTCACTTGATTGCACATGCATATGTTGAGTGCATGTCCTTACTGACCCACACACTTGCACTATGATGCACTACATGTACAACCATCCTTGGATATCCACGTGTACACTCTGTTTGCCTTCTGGTGCCCACTGTGTCCCTGCAGCACATGTTCTGTGACCAATTATGGATCCTGTACATGCCTAATTTGCTTTTTGATGTGGTTTGTCGCTTAGATGTGATGCTCAGGGTGTGCATCACACACAATAGCTGTTCACTGTGCTGTGCGCTGAGCAGTGTGTTGCAGGAGTTGGACACAGCACACAGAAGCTGCAGTGTTGATTTTGCAATGCACAATGTGCATGTAGACAGGCATTCATTGTTATGTTACGTCTACAACTTTTGTAATGCATTTGGGAATGACTTATTTTGGGTGGGAGGTTGTTGGTCAGTCATTTCATCTGATTCCATGTCAGGCATCATTGTCTGATGCCACTGTACATTTTTGACATGGCAATGTGTACCTTATTGGTACTGTGTTGGTGTATGGCTATTGCTTGCCATGTCATGTTGTGGTTTGGGATGGTTTGAGTGACATAACAGTGATGGTCATGGCCTGTTTTGCAGGTGTGTGTGTTTCACACCTTACATGTCAGGGTCATCCGCTTCTCAAAGCAACTAGCTGGGTGTAGATCTCTCTCCGCGGCAGGGGCCTCCCTCTGGAACAGCCTTCCTGCCTCCCTGTAACTTGAGGAGAACCATCTACGGTTCCGGAAGCACCTCAAGACCTTCCTCTTTGATTCTGCTTTCTCTCTCCCTCTCCCTTGCTAAATTCTTCACTGAAACTGCACTGGATCTGCAACTGGGCCACTCTCACTGACCTCAGTCCCTGTCCCAGCCACTCTCCACTTGCACTGCCTCCCTGGCAACCCCTGCACTGCGGGACTGTCTCTCTATCCCTACAGCCCCCCTTCCCAGCACTTCTGCACTTACCTTTGCAGTTGCCACCAGTTGGCCTATTTATTTGTTTTTATTCTACTTACCCTGTACTGCACTCCCCCCTCCCCTTCCCCTTGCACTTTTCCCTTCCCCCTACACCTGCACTTGCGCAATCTAAATGACACCTGGCCTAGTAGTATCGTTGTCTGTCTTCCCTTGTTCCCCCCTCCCTGCCTCGTCACACCTTGAAACACTTGTGTATAGGCACGTTACAAATGCCATATCATGTCATGTCATATGTCATATGTGTGCCTTTTGGTCACACAGGATAGCTTGTGTTTAAGTAGCTAGGGATGCAGACAATGTGGCACTTCCATGGCAACAATCTCAGGGTGGTAAGGTTGTGACAGTTGACTGTCTCTTTGTCATCATCGATTGTCACCTGGTATGTGCCAGGCCTGTGTGCACTCTGCAGGGGTGGGAGTTTAGGTGAAAAATGTGGCCACAAGCTGGGTCCGGGCTTCCTCGCCACGTGCCCTGTCCCCTCCCATGGGCAGCGCCTGTGCCTGTGGTTGGGGATGTGGGGGCACCACCATGTCCACCGGTATGCCCTGCCGTGTTGCAACATTGTGCACGACACATGCTGCCACAATGATCCTGCACACTACTGGGGGTGCATAGAGTAGCTGCCCGCCAGAGCGGTCAAGGGAGTGGTAACGTGACTTGAGCACTCCAAATGTGCGCTCCACTATGGCCCTGGTTGCAATATGGGCGGCGTTGTATCTTACCTGTGGTGGTGTGGTGGGGTTCCGGATTGGCGTCATCATGTGGTTGCTCAGAGGGTAGGCACTGTCCCCTGGGGAGGTGTAAATGGTTGTGATTATTGGGGTTTGTGTATTTGTGTGTGTGTGTGTGACATGCATGCATGTGCAAGGGCATTTGTACTCACCTAGGAGCCAGGTGTCGCCATGCTGCCCAGCTTCCAGGGCCCGGCTCAGGGCGTACATTCTGTATATGAAACTGTCATGGGTGGAGCCAGGGTAGTTTGCATAGACAGAGGTGATGATTCCCTTTGCATCGCATACCACCTGTACATTGATGGAATGCCAGTGCTTGCGGTTTCGGTAGATGTGCTCAGTGGCCCTAGGTGGACGTAGGGCCAGATGGGTGCAATCTATGGCACCGAGCGCTTTGGGGAAGTGTGCCACCCTGTAAAAATCCAGGACAATGGCCTGCCTTTCTGCGGGTGTTCTGGGCATGTATATGTGCCTGCGGACTGAGGGGCGCGCTGCCATGATTGCCAGTACCTGGTGTAGGCAGCGTGACTGCGTGGCCTCTGTGTGGCAGACGCGTTGCCGCCTGTGTGCGTCTTTTGCCGTGCGCGGGTTTCCCGTATTTGAATCCATGAATACGGGTTGTTCGCGTGCGTGTGGGCGTTCCGTGTAGTTCCCTGCAGTACTTCCCCAGTTACGCCTTCTTTTTGACGCGTTATTCCCCATTCCGCGTGTTACGCCCACTGTTCCGCCCACTTTGGTTGTGTGCGGCACGCTATGTGCGCTTTTGCTGTGCGCGTAGCGCACGCCGTGTGTGCCCGCATGCGCCATGGCAGGATTTGGCGCACGGACAGCGGGAAACACGCGCAGCGTCTTCCTTGAATCGCACGCGTGCGCTGGGTTTCTCACGCCTGCGCCACCTTGCGCCTGCTTGCGCAGGGATTTTCGGCGCACGTTTGCTCCATGAATCGACCCCTAAATTACATGTCCCTGCTACAACTCTTTAAACCATGGAGAAAAGAAGAAGAAATACTAGATAACTATGACTCCTATGAAGACGCTTTGAAAGCAAATGAAAGCACTATCACCGATGTAAACTTTACACAGTAGAAAACAATGTTTCACAATGAACAGCAACACGAAGAAGAGCTCCAGGCCCAACTAGATAAGGACACTCCTGACAGTAGTCAAAGTTCTGTAACAGGAAGCCAAGAACCACTGGGACAGCCACTAATAGCAACTGAGGCAGAATTAGCTATGACAGAAGTAGAAAACAGCAGGTGTCAGTATGAAGATACAGAAGACTTAAGTACACTACAATCAAAACTAAACAGCAGCGTAGTATTTTTCAAGAAGTAACAAAAGAAATTGCACATGGTGTACAACATGAAAATAAAGAATGTACCTTCCAAAATTACAAACCTATTATATGTCAGTGGTGTAGCTGGTTCAGGCAAAACATTCTTAATCAAAATCATCAGCAAGTTCCTTCAACAATTAACAAACAAACTGTCAGCTGTTGTAACTGCCCCCACAGGTTTAGCTGCCTACAACATAGGCGGTGTCACTTTACACCGATTACTACTCCTGCCAGTAGAACACAAAAACAAATTAGAATATTACAAACTTTCTACAGAAGCTGCAATGGAACTACGCAGAGTGTTAAAACAAATGAATATGCTACTAATAGATGAAGTGAGCATGGTCTCCAACTAAATGTTGGCTTTGATTCACCTCAGATTACAGAAGTACTTAAAATAAACTATGAAGAGCTCTTTGGAGGAAAACACATTATTGTTTTCGGAGATCTTCTTCAATTGACACCAGTGAAAGGTAAACCAATTTTTAACATTTTAAAAAGTATTAGAGTTGGTGTACTATCTCAAGAAGCGCAAGCAATATTAAAAACCTGGCACATCCATGCACTTTATGGCCATAACTCATGTGCTAATGATGTTATGGAACAATTAGCGCACAAAAATGTCAATTGTATGTTCTTAATGCCAACTCTTACAAGCTGTTCCAAATTCAATGAAACAATGTTGAAAAAGAAATGCAACCAATAATTGAAATTTGCTCCACAAACAAACTGGACGTACATGGTATGACACTACCCATGTGTCAACAAGCCATAACAAGACTAAGGGCCTCATTACAACTCAGGCGTTAAGGGTTAACGCCACCGTTAACCCTTAACGCGGGATTCTGATTTTAACGCCTGCTTTTAGCAGGCGTTAAAATCCATGGCGCTAAACTGCCATGGTGCTAATTACGCCGCCGTAATTTACGGCGGCGTAATTAGCGCCTTCCCCACTCCCATTATGCCCTATGGGGCAAAAATGGGAATGGGGAAGGGAAAATGGGAAATTGGGATTTACCGCCCCACTCACCTTGGAATGGGGCGGTAAATCCGCCATTCACCATGGTGTAAACAAAGTTTACACCATGGTGGTAAAGTTGGTGCACTTAGCACCAAGGTTGTAATGAGGCCCTAAATATCTTAGAAAATTATATCTCCAACACAGCTGGTTTGGAAAAAATATTAAAATTATCCTTAAACTGTAGAGTAATGCTTAAACGTAATCTTGACCTGGAGCAGGGACTAGTCAATGGAGCACTGGGTACAGTTGCTGGCTTTCAAACATACCCACGATGACAAAACAACATTCAGTTTGTCAATATTCTCTATGACAAACTTTCAGAAGTAAAAAGGATAGGGCGCTCAACAGCTCGATTCCTTCTCTTCAAAGACATGTATGTACGCAGAGAAGAATATTATCTAACTCTAGCATTCGCAGTCACCATTCATAAATCACAAGGTCTTACCCTAGACAAAGGATTGATAGATATTGGTAACACAGTCTTTAAAGAAGGCATGAGCTACGTAGCACTATCACGCTTACGTACACTTGACGGTCTATTTCTAATCAACTTTGATGCAAGTAAAGTAAACGCTGATATTTCTTGCATTTTAAAATACAATAGACTTTGTTCACTATACACTCCCCATCTAAAAACATATCCTGTTCAACAAAAAAGAAAACGTTGTAAAAGAAAAATAATTTGAACAGAAATGCAACAGGATCTCACTGCACATCCTCCCAAGAGACAAAAAGAAGCTGGAATTTCATCAATTACCACAACCAAAGAAGAACCTATTACTCAAAGTAACTCAGGTACTTCTTCAAAGAATCAACAGACACTCTGAAAAAAATGACTTGCACACAGACCTATCTGGTCCATTCAAATTTTCAAATATAACTGGTGTAAGTTGCTACGCAAATGTAGCAATGAATATTCTATTTCAATTACCACCAATTGTTGACAACATTTACTTACACAGTACAGACCAATTGTGTTTGCAAATGTTAGTATTTCATAGAAACGCAACAAACAATCCTGACAACACGTATAGTGTTCATGGAATAAGACAAGAATTGGACTACTGTGCTGGAATGGTGAAATTCACTATAAACTCACAAGAAGATCAACAAGAATGTCTAATGTACTACAAGTACTTGAAAACAAAAACATACCTATAAATGAAATTTTAAAGATTTCAAACATGTGGAAACATACATGGACTATCTGCAACAATGTGACACAGGAACAAATCCCTAATGAGCGCTTTGTGTATGTATCCACACCTAATTGTGAATGTGTTCCATTTCAGCAACTTGTACAAAATGCAAACCATGGTAGATTATGTACTACCTGCAATTCAGATAATCGCTCCACCTTACTAATACAAACACACAGCAAATGCATAATACCAATGCTTCTACGTTACAATACAGATGGTACCAAAAACAACTGCAAGCTGACTGGATTCACACATGGTCAAGTATCACTTGGTAAGAAAACCTTCACAACAATAGGTACAATCTACCACACAGGAGCCACAACCAATGCAGGTCACTACAATACATATATTTAAAAAAAGGGGGAATGATTTGAATGTAATGATAGTACCATTACTCTAAAGCAGAGATTATCAGAAAATCTTACAAAGGCTTATTTAATCCTCTTAAAACCAAAATGTTATAACTAATCTGTACTTAAACATTAACAAAACTTCAATTAAAAAACTATAAACTGTTTCAATATGCCAACAGGTATCTAACTTCGGCCATGCACCCAAGACTCTATGCCCTAACCACAACCACCACATGAACCCAAGACTCTAACCCCCATATCACACCCATAGATCACACCCATAGAATCAAACATTTTAACTATGTCATATGGGCATTTATTATGTCCACGGACACCGTGTGTGTTCTTAGAACAGTTTCAACTTGCCTGCGAACAGTACGGACAGGTATAGTGTCCTTAGAACACCTCCATTTTCATTTAATTGCAAACATCCCGGACACTGTGTGTGTTCTTAGAACAGTTTGAACTTGCCTGCGAACAGTACAGACAGGTATAGTGTCCTTAGGACACCTCCATTTTTGTTTGATTACGGACTATACCTTCGGTACTTATAACTTTGGTCTTGAACTTTGGTCTTGGGTGCACCCAAGACTCTAGGCTCTGACCACAACCACCACATGCACCCAAGACTCTAGGCCTTGCCACAACCACCAAAGCATATCATACCCATAGATCACACCCATATTTGATTCTATGGGTGTGATCTGTGGGTGTGATATGCTGCGGTGGTTGTGGCCAGGGCTAGTGTCTTGGGTGCATGTGGTGGTTGTGGTCGGCCATGCACCCAAGACTCTAGACCCTGGCCTCAACCACAGCAGCATATCACACCCATAGATCACACCCATAGAACCAAACATTTTAACTATGCCATATGGGCATTTTTTATGTCCGCGGACACCGTGGGTGTTCTTAGAACAGTTTCAATTTGCCTGTGAACAGTACGGACAGGTATAGTGTCCTTAGGACACCTCCACTTTTGTTTAATTACGGACATCCCGGACACTGTGTGTGTTCTTAGAACAGTTTCAACTTGCCAGCGAACAGTACGGACAGGAAAAGTGTCCTCAGGACACCCCCGCTTGCCCAATTACGGACATCCTTGACACCGTGTGTGTTCTTAGAACAGTTTCAACTTGCATGTGAACAGTATAGACAGGTATAGTGTCCTTGGGACACCTCCATTTTCATTTAATTACGGACATCCCGAACACCGTGTGTGTTCTTAGAACAGTTTCAACTTGCCTGCGAATAGTACAGAAAGGTATAGTGTCCTTAGGACATCCCCATCTGGGTCGATTGCGGACATCGAGGACAGCGCGGCTGTCCGCGGACACAACGAACACAACAGGGGTGCCTGCCACCTAAATAGACACAATATTTGACCCATCTCTCCCCAAACAGTCTTACACGCCAACACACTTGCCAAAATTGTATTTCTCCACCATTTGTCACCGCTCTGTCCGCGGATACAAGATGGCGGGCGTTCCCAAAAATCCGACGCACTCCACACTCTTCACCATCCAATCAGCAGACACGTTGCATGTCCGCAGACATGACCCAAGCCGATTAGCCAATCAGGACACTGTCCGCGGAGCGAACAGGAAAGTGTGTCCGCGGACCGGACATAAATATCACTAATTTTTTGTGACCTACTTTTTGGTCATTTTTTAAAAAACTACTTGACGGATTTTCACCAAATTTACAAAAGCATGCTTTCGGGACCAAGCCACTGCTCCTGCCGCAAACTTTGGGGGAAAATCCGTCCAGCGGTTTGGGCTGTAGGCATGAGCAAAGTTTTTCCACCATTCAGTCTATGGGAAAAAAATACATTTTGGGACCCCCCTATAACTTTACCCCCCATGGACCAAACCTCACCAAACTTTGCAAAATAATACAGAGTGGACCATCTACTACTTTTGCAAAGTTTGGTGAAGATTCGTCCAGGGAGAGCGAAGTTATAAGCTGCCCAAAAAGTGTTCTTCATATGGGATTAGCAATTTAACCATAACTACACGGCCCCTACAGTGGCCGTGTAATTTATCTGAACCTTATTTTAAATGAAGAAGCTGTGTCATCACTTAACATAGTGTGTTGACATTCCTTTTTGGGGCTTGGGGGCTCACTGTACTTAAGAACCAGCCTGCATCACCTCCTGATACCTTATGCCTTGGTTGCTCGTCCAAGCTGCCATATACAATACCTTGGCTGGGGTGCTCTTTCCTTCTACCCAACCATATGAGGGGCAGAAGTACAGATATCCCCCTCGAGTATTTAGACTGGTTTTAATACTCAGTGGTTAACCTAAAAAATATCCATACTTTTGCTAGTTTAAGGTTTTAGTGGTGTTTACTGGTATAACCTCACTACAAACTATGGAAGCTATTGCAAATGGTTGATTGACTAGGATGAGCTTAGAAGCTCTCCAGAGTGCTTTTGAATTGACAGGAATAGATTTTGAGGATAGGTCTAGTGCAGAGTTTATAGCTGCCCTTGTGCATCTTTCAAGGCAGATTGTGATACACATGATGACAGTGGGGAGGGCTCTGATGGGGACCTTGCCCCTGGTGAAGTCACAGTTGCTCCCAATGGGATTGCCACCTCTCCTGTCACTTCTATTCCAAAACCTAGCATTGTTTCTCTGGGGGATTCCTTGGAACTTGAGTTGTTGACAATGAAATTACCCTTTGAATACAAAAAGTTAGAGAGTGAAGCTGAGTTGAAGAAAGAGGAGTTGGCACTTGAAGTCAAGGACAGAGATCTTGAACTCAAAAACAGAGACACTGAATGTCAAAAGATCCAGCTGGAGAAGGCTAAGGTGGAAACTTCAGCTACATCAGTTGAGCATGTCAGGTCTCCTGCTACCAATTTTATGACAGATGTGGTTGGTATGTATGTGGAGGGTTCTGATATCCCCCAATGGATAGAAGCATTTGAGATGGCGTGTGGTTCTATTATGTTGACCATAGAGATTGGGCCAGGTGTTTATTAAGTAGCGTACATCAGACTGGCTATGATATACGACATGTCATTTATAACACAACCTTACACAAGTGTTTCTAGACATGACAAGAGAAGGGAGGGAAGACATGGGGAGGACAAGACAAATGATCCCACTAGGCCTTGTGTCCTTCAGATCATTTAAGTGCGACAATGAGAAGAGCAGGGGGAGGAAGAGGGGGAGTGTAAGGGAGAAGCAAAGGGGAAGGATGATCAGGGCAGCATGGCTCTGAGTAAGAGCAGCTAGGGCAATGCGGCTCTGGGTAAGTGCAAGGAGGCAGGGGGCTAGGGGTTACCGTTATAGCCCCTAGGTGCGAGGAAGGCCAGGAAGCACTGCAAAGGAAGACCGGTCATGTCAGAGCCTGGTACCCAGTGAGACTCTGAGGGGACCAGGCAAACAGTCGGCCCAGTGGGAAGATAAGTTAGCAAGGGAGCGAGTGAGAGAAGGCAGAGGAGAAAAGGAGGGTCTTGAACTGCTTCCAGAACTTCAGGTGGTCTGGCTCATGTCTGAGAGGGGAAGGGAGCCTGTTCCAGAGGGAGGCACCTGCAGAGGAGAGAGATCTACCCTGTCCACCACTCTCTGCCTGGAGAAGCATCTGACCTTCAGAGAGTTGGAGATAGATGTGGGAAGGGCTCTAGAAGGAAGGTATTTCTGAAGAAAGAGTTTGATGTAGTGCAGGCCCAGGCCTCAGAAAGCCTTTTGGATGATGCAGAGGGTCTTGAACTTGATCCTTGGAGCCACAGGGAGCCAATGGAGAGATGTCAGGGCTGGAGAGATACCACCCCTGGGCTTGAAGCCAAGGCTGTCTCACAGTCCTGTTCTGGATTAATTACAATGGGCGAATAGTAGAGGTGGGCAGATTAAGAAAGAGGCTGTTTCAGTAGTACTGCCTGAAGAGAACCAGGGCACTGAAGATAGTGAGCGTCTGTGGAAATGTGAGGTAAGGTAGAATGCCTCTGAGGAGGTGCAGCTGGAAGTGGGCCTTTTTGGCAAGGTCTGTGATGTCAGGAGAGAAGGAGAGAGTGGATTTGAAGATGACACCCAGGTTTTTAGCCTCAATGGAAGGCAAGGGAGGGGGTCCAAGGATGGTGGTCACAGTGAGATAGGGAAAGCAGGAGCAGGGGTTGCCAAGAGAAGGATCTCTGTCTCACTGGAATAAAGGCAAAGATCGTTGGAGGCACACCAATCCTGAATCGCAGATAGACAATCAGGAAGTGAGGGAGAAGAAAAGGCTGAGGGAAGCATGAAAGAGAGCTGAGTGTCATCTGCATAACACTGAAAGTTGAAGAGAAGGCAGAGAACAGGTAGGCCAAAAGGGCTAGATAGACATTGAAGAGCCAAGGTGAGAGGATAGAGCCTTCGTTAACACCACATGTGGAGAGAGAGGTGGTGGAGAGAAAGGACCATAAAGGACCATAATGATGAGGTGCACACAGAGTTGGCTGATCAGTGTGGCATGATTGACCGTGTCAAAAACAGATGAAAGGTCAAGAAGGATGAGGACCAGTGGTCGAAGTGTATCAAAAGAAGCAGTGGCACTATGTTCCCTGCTAGCCTGCCTCGCTCCCCACAAACCCTATCATCATGCCCCCTCACACGCACTAAACTAACACCCAAACAAATGTACCCAAACAAATGTGCCTGCTGTTTTAGTGAACATTCAGTGCAGTGCGCGGAAAGTACACGTTTCTACTGCTTCCTGAACTTTAATTTTAAACTGAAACCATTCTGAAACAGTTTATTTTTTAAATAAAAGTTTAAGAGCAGTAAAACTTAATTCAAAGAAGTAGAGGAGCACCGCTCGCAAGCGCTCCCGCCCGCTTCGACCAGTGATGAAGACAGAGGGAGAGCTGGAGTCGAGGTTAGATTATAAATCTTCACAGATGTTAAGGAGAGCCGTTTCAATGCCTCTAGCTGCTCTGAAGCCAGACTGATGGTCGTGGAGGCAGCCAACAGATTCAGTGTGTAGGGTAAGCTGGGCGACGGATAGCTTTTCCAGGAGTTTGCCCAGAAAGGGAGTGATAGAAATGGGGTGAATTTTTGCCAGACATATAGGAACGGCAGAAGACTTTTTAGGAGGGGGTGCACAAGGGAGAGCTTGAGGAGGGAGGGAAAAGATCCAGTTGCGAAAGGGTGATTGCAGAAATTGGCCAGGGCGGGAGCGATGGTGGCAAGGTGGTACTTGATGGTTCTGGAAGAGCAAGGGAACACCTGTTTGGATGACACTTTGATAGATCAGACTTGTCTAGTGACATAGGTGTTGTCAGAGAGAAGCAGGATAAAGGAAGAGGAGAGGTGGCCAAAGGGGGCCTGAGAGAGGTATAGGAAGAGGAAAACGAGGACGAGATGTGCTGCTTTTTAGTGGTGAAATTAGAGATTCAGCCATGTTGTTAGAAGCCACAGAGACACATGCTTGGATATGGACCCTCCTCTTGGAGAGGACAGGGAGTCTGTATTGCCTTTTGTAGCAGGCTGCCGACCAGTTTGTCAGAGGATGCACCTGAAGCCCTCCACTTCCTCTCAGCCACCCTGCACTTGCGCATCAGAGCGATGAGGTCAGAGTTTTACCAAGAGTTGCACTTGGAGGTAGGCTTCAGATGGATTCTCATGACAGGGGCAAGGATGTCCAGAGTGTTGGAGAGAGAAAGATGCAGGTTAGAGAGGGTAGTGTTAGGGTGAGAGTCAGCTACAGGAGGAGGAGGAGCAGTGAAAGTAGAGGCAAAGGTGTCCACTGGCACTAGCTTCATGGGCTGAATGACCAGGAAGGAAGGTGGCAGTGCTGGGGTAGGCTTTGCTAGAGGGGCAAGAAGTTTCAGGTGAGAGGAGAGCAGAAAGTGGTCAGTCCAAGAGAGAGAAGTGGCGAGAGGGTTAGAGAGAGGGATGTCTGACGAGATGAGAACATCCAAGGTGTGTCCAGCAGAGTGTGTCGGACCAGAGGCTAGAATGGAAAGGGAGAGAGAGTTACATAGGTTCCCGAATTAGCCCAGAGGGATTAGAAGCATCCAGGTGAATGTTGCGGTTTCCGAGGAGAAGTTGAGTGGTTGAGACAAGGAGACAAGAAGAGAGGTCAGCCCATTCTGAGAGGAAGAGGGTGACCTGGCCAGGTGGCCTATAGATAGTGGGCACAGTCAGAGAGGGGACAGGAGAGATAGAGAGCCTGCAGACCAGGCATTCAAAGGAGGAGTAGGCCTGCGTAGGAATTACAGAAGCAGGGACCCACTCCAGAAAGATCAGGACCTCTCCAACTCAGGGCTAGTTGGTTCAGGGCTTGGAGAGGATCTAGTAGTCCTCAGGGAGGAGAGTGTAAAAACTTGTGACAGAGCTGGCCATGAACCATGTCTCGGTGAAAGCAAGAACATCCAGGTTAAGGGCTTCGAGGAGGTGGCAGATGTCAGAGGAATATTTGACAGCAAATCGAGAGTTTAGAGTAGCTACGTGGAGCAGGTTGCCACTTTTGAAAGTCTTTTGGGGTGGGGTGCAGGGGTGAGGCACACCCAGTGGAGGCAATTGAAGGGTCCGAAAGTGGGCCGAAGCAGTAGACAGAGGTGGCCGAGGGGCCAGAGCAGAGGAGGAGGTGGGTGCCGGAAAGACATCAGAGGAGGAATGAGGTGGCAGAGGGGCCAGTGAGATGTTGGAAGATGTGGCAGGAGAAGGGAGGAAATTGATGAGACGTAGGAGATGCCTATCAAGGAGGAAGGGATTGGGCTTAGAGCCCTGGATCAGGACGCTACCATTTAGATAAACATTGATAATGATGGTCTTGGCGGATTGGAAGGGGGCCACGAGGACCTCCCACCGGGTGTCTCCAATAATGTGAGAGGAAGACAAAGGAGAGAAAACAGAGACCATATGGGGGGTCCATAGGTCTAGAGAGGGAGCGCAGACAAAGACCAGTAAAGTCATCAAGGCACTAGGTATGAGAGAGAGAGTGAGATGTCCAAGTGAGAAAGTTAAAACAAGAGTGTTTTTAGACATTTACCGAAGAGCAGAAGAATGATCTTCCTGCGGCTCGAGAGCCTAGATATTGAAGAATGCACAAGAAGCGAGAGATTTGCTGAGCAGAGGTCTCTGCTGGGTCTATACCGGGCAGATTTGGATTGTAGAAATTCTGCTCCGAATAGCACGGCACACAAGGCGGAAGGCCTTAAACTCAATACGCCTTTTTACTGGGAGCCAGTGAACCTGGAGAAGAAGTTCCCGGTATTTGCCAACCTGTGAGCATTTAGAGCTAGGCGAGCTGTTGAATTTTGGAGGATCTGAAGGCGTTGCAAAAGAAATTGAGGCTGGCCTAAATAGATATCATTACAATAGTCGATCGAACCCATAATAGAGGCCATGACCACTTTAGCACAAGAGTTGTTAGGAAGAAATGGGAGGACCTTTCTTAAGATTTTAAGCTTAGCAAAGCCTGTTTGTCAAACGGCAGACACTTGGGCTTGACCTGGAACCAGAGGAAGCAATTTTTATACCCAGGCTCTTAACAATGGGAGCAGGTTCAGGACAGGGCCCAAGAGATGAAGGCCAATATTCGGAGGTCCAGAGGGACTGAGGGGAGATAGAACCAACCAGTAAAACCTCTGTTTTGTCCCCATTGAGCTTAAGACAATTTTCTGACATCCAGTCAGCAACAGCAGAGAGGCCATTTTTAAGTTTAGAAGGGGGATTACTAGATGATAAGTTAAGACGAAAGTGAATTTGAGTGTCATCGGCATAGGAAAAAAGTGAGTACTGTGACTAGAAATAAGTTTGGCAAGGGCCAGCATGTAAAGATTAAAGTGAAGAGGAGAAAGAGCAGAACACTGCGGAACCGCACAGGTCAGAGTAAAGGGGGTAGAAGTAAAAGGAAGAAAGGAGACTGTCTGAGTTTGGTTAGAAAGAAAGGATTAAAAACCACTTCAGAGGAACACCCAGGATTCCGGCTTGCTGAAGGCAAAGAAGAATGGTCCTCATTCTACACACAGCCACACAGCCAATGGGGCTCAAAGGAGGGACAGACAGAGGGTGCAACAGTTATATCTGTATTCTGAAACTGAGTGTGGAAGAAAAAGGTCAGTATGAGTGTATGAAGCTGCTTTGGTTGCCAGGTTTGGCAAGGTGCCTGCCCAGTACCTGAAGAGATTCAAGGATTATAAGAAGAGCAAGAATATGTCTTGGGCTGATTGGGTGAGTGCTACAGATATGAATATGATGGGATTGGTTGATGGTTACAAAGTGAAGTCTTTTGGTAAATTGTCTGACCTTCTATTTTTGAGCATTTTTCAGAGTATTGTTCACCAGAGCTGCATCATTACATTGCTGACCAGAATAGCTTGCACCCCTTTAAATTGGCTAAGTTGGCGGACAAATGGGTCTCCCACAGGATGTTTACTAAGGATCCCAGTCGGAAGGCCAAGGACACAAAAAGGGACCCCTCAGAAGGTTGAGGAGTCCAAAAAGCAGCCACATTCGAATAAACCTAAACATTCTACCCCTAAGGTCCAAAGGTGTAGTGGGGATATGTCCCATGGCCGTGGGAGTAAGACTTGTCGTTATTCTGCTGTGAAGCAGGCTCCCAATGGATCCAATTCAGTTCCCTGCATTCCTGGCACCTGTTGAGACTGAGAGGCTCTGGACCCCAAGAAGGGTTGCCCCAAGTGTGAGAGTAAAGCACTTGGTGTCCAGGCTGTCAGTCTAACCTACCCTTACCCTATGCCTGAGGTGGAGGCCACTGTACTCCCCTCCACTCCAGGAGGAAGTAGGCCCAGTGGTACCCTAGACTCAATTCCTGAGGGAGAAGAGCCTGATGGCACTCCTCAGGGAGAGGTACTAACCCTAGAGGATCACCCTGACCTCCGGTGCTTGTTGGCTGAAGGAGGGCTCTCTAGGGTGGATTATTGTCAGCATCAAAGGGAGTGCCACTCTCTTGAGGGTCTGAGGAAACAGGCTCAGGCCCAGGCGAAAGGTGAAGTACCTAGGTCTTTTAGGATTTGCTGGGAAGGTGAGCTCCTTTACAACGAACCCGCTCAGCCTGAACCTGGTGTAGTCAAGAGGTTGGTTGCACCCAAGGTATACATGTCCTTTCTTTTGCAGTAGGCACATGAGGTTCCTTTAGCTGCTCATCTTGGCACTAAGAAGACCCAGCGAGGGCTTTCATCCCACTTTTATTGGGACGCCATTTGAGAGGGTGGGCATCAACTGTGTTGGCCCCCTAACCCTCCAACATTTGGCTGACACAGGTTCATCCTGGTTCTGGTAGATCATGCCACCAATTTATTTTAATTGTTTTAATTGTATTGGTTTTTTATAACACGCTTAATATCTGAGTTTGGTTTCTGAGTGCGGATCCAGGATTCAAACCTCTGTTGCTCTGCATGACCAGCACATTGCCCCATACCCCTTTGGACCATAACTGCCAAGGTGGATGCCAGGGTTCTCCTGGCCATTTTCACCAGAGTTGCTTTTCCTAAAGACATCATTTACGACAGGAACCAACTTCATGTCTAGGTACATCCAAACTATGTTAAAGGAATGTGGTGTAACTTACACGTTCTCTACATCCTACCATTCTGAGTCTAATGGTCTGATTGAGAGGTTTAAAAAGACTCTCATGGGTATGTTGGGTGCTTCGGCAGAGCTCCTAAACGGAAATTGGATCTTCTCCCGCCATGCTTGCTGTTTGCTTATAGAGAGGCGCCTCAATAGGTTGTTGGTTTCAGCCACTTTGAGCTCCTCTTTGGACATCCAGTGAGGGGCCCTTTGCCTTAGTAAGAGAAGGTTTGGAGGACACACCTCCAGGTCCTGTCAAGCAAGTGGGGGACTATGAGTTAGGCCTCAGAAGGAGGATGGTACAGAGGATAGGCCGGGCATCAGCAAATCTTAAGGCAAGTGTAACGCTCACCTGGTATCCACGGGGACGTCACTCAGCCTGTTCTGACCTTACGACCTCAAACTCTTCCCTGGAGTTTACTCGACTGGAGACTGGGCCTGAAACACAGGATTGGTAGAGTTTAACTCCCTATTGTCTCTGTGTGCTTGAACCCCTTCTTCCCCAGGGTCCAACCCTTCCCTTTAATCCACAGCTCACCTTGTTTTCTTGGAAAGTGTGCTCTCCGTCCTGCTTTCAGCGCAGAGGCGCGTTGATTGATGCAAGCTCGTTGCTGCCTAGTTACTTCACTGGCAAGAGTCTGACAGGTAAGTATAATGAGTCTTTTGAACAGTTCTCTAACTTCGTTCCTTTCCTTCCTTAGATGATGGCTGGCGTCCGGGGATGGCGACGTGCTGCTGAGATGAGTAGCGCTGAAGGTGAGTGAGAGCGCGATGCGACCCCTTCGTATTTGTATTGAACTGAGTTATTTTTCGGTGTCTTTTAGGAGCCGCAACATTTTTAGCGTGGATGCCGGTTATGAAGAAGAAATGCGGTTACTAAGCGCGGTATGCGGCGCCTCTAGATGTTTCCACGCTAACCTGGAGTGTCTTTTCCCTCTTGCAGATGGATGAGAAGTTCCGGAGACAGAGTTCCCTCAGAGCGGCTGGGATTCAGGTAAGCGTTTGAAGCTTGTAAAGTCTTTAAAAATAAGCGAAGATTTGCTGAATGCTTACTAATGCCTTTTTTCTGTTCTTTTCCCTATTCCTTAGGAAGCGGCGTGCTGGGATGGGAATGACACCGCTGAAGATGCCCGCAGAACAGAAGAAGCGATGAATGATGGGCAGAAGCGCCACAAGGTAAGGCTGTTTCTAACAGTGTTCTTGTTCTTGCAGGAGCTGAGCGCAGAAGAAAGATGCAGGCCTACTGGAGACCGATCCGAACACGGTGAGTGTCACGCTGCAGGTGCAGAAAACACAAAGCATGTTTCTCAGCCTGGGCATGGCTTAAATAGTCTCTGGGTATCCCAGGTTTCTCTGGGCTGAACCACACCCAAAAGACTAGACTGCACATGCAGTTCTGGGAACCGAAATATGTGGGGGCCTCCATCTTGTCCACTTCAATGTACTACAAGTCCAATCCCCAATGTTATCCTATGGTATTGAGTGAGTCTGGTGCCACAAGCGCCAAGTCTGACTCCAAGTGGGTCTTTGGAGGGATGGAGAAGCCCTTGAGGGCCATTTAGGGGATCGTGGCCTGGTTCCAGCCTGACATCTTGGAGGGCTGGGGACATGAGGGGCAGGAATCATAACAGCAAGCCAAGAATTGAAAAAGTACTGGCATGACCTTAAGGCCTCACAAGTAGACTAGACTCCTGGTCAGGATATCCTTGTGATGGATCCCACCAAACTTCGAGCTTTGGAAGATAAGTGGTCTGGACCCTTCAGGATAATCTCCAGGATGGGTGAAGGTAACTATCTGGTTGACACGGATATTCCTGTGGTAGCTATCTCTCATCAATCTAGATGGGAAAATCATACCCAAAGCCATCGCCAACAAACTAAATCCACACATGAATAAACTGATACATCCGGACCAATCGGGGATTATACCATCCCGCTCCACAGACCTAAACCTCTGCATATTCTTTGCAATCTCATCTCAAATGGACCCTGAGAAGAAAACTATTGCAGTAACACTGGATGCGGAAAAGGCGTTCGACTCCATCTCTTGGAGGTTCATGTACGCCATCCTCCAAAAAATGGGATTCGGCCCGGGATTCCTCAGGAGCATACAGACATTATATTGTAACCCCACAGCCAGAGTCAGGACTAACGCGACCACCTCTGATAGGTTTGGACTACAAAGAGGTACGAGGCAGGGCTGCCCCCTCTCTCCGCTGATATTTGCGCTCACCATAGAGGGAATGGGAGCATTCTCACGGACCAAACATGCATGGAGAGGGATACGCATCATGGGTAGACCACAATTCATCTCACTCTACGCCGACGACACTATGTTGTACATCAGCGACCCAGATATACATCTCCCCCCGATAATGGATTACATTGCAGAATTTATAAAGTATTACGGAAATAAGATCAATCAACTCAAATCCGAAATAATACCTCGAACCAAAGCTGCCTCACAATCAGAGTCAACCGCCCAGTTCCGCTGGTCACCTACTAGTGCCAGGTACCTGGGGATTATTATGGCAACGGATAAGAACACGTTGTATTCCAATAATTATGGCCCATTCCTGACACAGTTGGAAACCAAGCTCAACCTCTGGGCAAAACTACAGCTATCCATGTATTGCCGGATATCCCTATTAAAAATGATGATCTTCCCCAAATTGTTACACTTCTTCAGTGGCAATCCTCTTTTGGCTGGGTCATAGATTCTTCGAGACTTTACAGAGGAGTAGTGCACATTTTGTGTGGGGAGGACGTACACCCAGGATCAGCTGGACCAAGATGTGCGAACACTACGATACAGGGGGCATGGCTGCGCCGGACTACTTGTTATATTATTATGCAGCCCAAGCGCAGTTTACCAGATATTGGTCCCAAGACAAAGAACAGTATGCACACATACGCGCTGAAGAGTATGCAGAGGCCCTGAAGGACCTGCGAAGTATGATGTTTACCAAGGTTAAGGAAGAGAGGGTGGGGGCAGACCCAGTGACAACCACGGTTCGAGCATGGATGCAGATCTTGAAGAGAGTTCAATGCGATACCCCTTACTAGCCGCATGTCCCGTTATGGGCAAACCCGGACCTCGAACCAACCGTAGATCGTACTCTGCAGAACCGTTGGGAAAAGGAATGCAGAGCCTGATTGGATGACCTCTTTCCTGAGGGACGTTTCATTACGATTGCCGAACTACAGGAAAGAATAGGCAAAGGCCTGACTCTGACACTACAGTACCACCGCCTAAAGGCATCCTGCAGAGCAATCTAGCCATCGTTCCCTGAGGAACCTCCGGTACATAAGTTCCTTGCTGATATCCTAACACCAGAGGTGTGCAAGAGCGGCATCTACGAAATATACAAGAAAGTGCAAGCACACACACCCTCGGTCAACAGGATGCGCTCCAAATGGGAAAAAGACCTTAATATTGAAATCGACGAGCAACAATGGGTGCACTACTGTGGATACACTAAAACCATCTCTCTCAATGCCAATTTCCACCTCATTCAGTTCAAAATCCTAAATCAGTTGCATATTACCCCAAAAAAGATTGCCAAATTCAACTCCTCCAAACAATCAGCGTGCCCCAAATGCAGAGCAATTGAGGCGGATGCGATATATATGTGCTGGTATTGCCCATCGATTCGCCAGTTTTGGGAAGACGTGGCAGAAAAGATGAGTGACATACTGGACATTCATATCCCGGCGACCCCGCTAAAATACTTACTAGGGGACATTGGAAAGGCCTCAATTAAGGTCCGTAGACTGTTCACCGTGGTGGGAGCAGTAGCCAAGAGACATATACTCCTTTCTTTTTTTTTTTTTTATTTGGTTGGCTGATTAAATCAACGTTTCAAATCAAAAATAAAATCCATTGAAATCAATCCAATGATTAACAATTTACAATTAATAAATAGATAAAATTATACAAAACAATGTAAAAAGTCAACAAACTGATAGTATCATATTGAATTGTTTTCAAACTAGATTCATACAATCTAGCTTATACAAAGGCAGAAAACATTTCCAATTATGTAGCATCTCATGTCAAAGCATCATTCAATATACTATTTAAAACCTTCATTATCAGTTGACAGAATGGCATCCAGAAAATGTACTATTGCAATTCTCATTCCCAATCTCTTACTTGTAAAAATCATGTACCAGATCTCATCATCGTTCATTGGAGTGTAAGACTGTAGTAACTTGCTAAAATGAGTTTGCCTCATTAGATTTAAAGCTGGACAAATCACTATTAAATGCTTCAATGTGTCTCGACATTGTTTGTTATGGCAAAAACAACAATGATTCAGTTAATTAGGAATTAAACCTCTTCTGGCCATGATTTCAGTTGTTCGTAATAGATTGAATCTGAATTGTAAATATTGCTGTCTTATGTATGGTGAAGGAAACTTTACTAAATATCTGACATTACTCGGAATTTTTTATAACCAAACAGTCACATGTTAAAGTCCTTATAGGTGCAACATTTAACGTTAACTGTTACAAATACAATCATGTTGGTACAGTTTTAACTTGGCACGATTTTGATTTGTTAACAGAATTTCTAAGGTTATAGAGGCATCAGATAGAGCATCTAAAACACAACTTCTCCATATCCGTGGAAAAAGATGGTTTGAAGCTAGACGATAGTGTGCAACAGCACTTGGAATGTTACTGTTTGCTAAACCTAGAAAACATTTCCGGAAAAATTGCACATTTTCCAAACCAATTGTACATAAGTGAGAGCAAACCAAGTTTGAATCTAATTATGGGAAGCAGAGTGCAGTTTGGTAATTTTAGCACTGATTTCCAGAATAGGGATTCATACAGATCCCAAGATTTTGAATTTGTCACAACTTTAGTGTCAGCACCATATAATAATATCAGAACCACTTTCGCCTGATAGATGGTCATAACATGTTGATATGAGAACTTGCCATGTTTAAACATTAGTATGGTTGCCTCTGATCTTAGTGTCTGTAACTTACTATTCAATGATGTCATGTATGCAGTTTCAGACTATTGTAGATCGTTATGCCTAGATATTTATATTCAGATACATTCATTAGCTCAGCATTCTGTAGGTGCCATTTGTATTTTTTACCAACTATTTTGTTATTTGTACAACAGGTAACAACCTGTGTTTTTTCCAGATTGATGATAAGATTATTTTCTGATGAGTAAGCAGATCATTTGTCTAGTAGGTTCTGTAACCTGCTAGTGTTCTTGATAAAAGGACTAAATCGTCCGCATATAACATTCAAGCTATGGATTGTGCTCCCATTTTTGGTGCATCAGTTGTTATGGTAGCAAACGATTCGCTCAGATCCAAAATAAACGGATTAAATAAAAATGAGGCTAAAATACATCCTTGTTTAAGCCCTCGCCCTGTAGAAATTAATGCAGAGAGTAATCATATTGTTAATCTAACTTGCAAGGTGGTGTTGATGTGTAGATGTTTGATTATATAAAGCAATGAAGATGGACATTCATACTGTGTTAATTTTTTGTACAAAAGTTCACAGTCAACAGAATCAGAGGCTACCCGGAAGTCAATAAATGCCAAATACAAAGGTTGATTTTGGGTGGCACAATTAGTTCTTTTCATATTTAAACTGATGATATTGGGGGAGGTACCTAAGCCAGAGACGAATCCTGCTTGGAAGGGGTCTCTTTTACGTTGACTGGTGGCCCAGATATTAAGATCTCTGAGAACGATGCGATAAAAATCTTTCCCAGGCGCATCTAACAAGGCAATGGGCCTGTAGCTGGCTGGATCTGTCCTACTACCCTTCTTATAGACTGCAAAAATGATGGTATGTTTCCATGATTGGAGAATGACTGGTGTTCGATTGATGTTATTAAACACATTCCATAGTATGTTAGTCCAAATTTCAGGATGTTGTTTTAGAGTGGTATTCGATAATCCATCAGGCCGAGGGGCCCTTGAACAACTAGCCTTATTTATATAATAAGTTATGTCTTCCTTATCAAAAGTGAGAAAAAAATCTATCATTCTCCAAGATTTATATATGCTGAAATGTAAGTCCAGCTCGCCCCCCACGGTCCAAACATGGCTCAGAAACCTAGCTCTCAGGCAGGAAAGCGAGGAGATGTATGTGCAGGGCATTCTAGACCCAAGGACTGAGAGCATACCTACACGGTCAGCTCGGACGAAGAAGAGAGTTAGACAGAGACAGAGACAATTAGTGATAAACTGTGTGCAACATGAAAACATTGTATCATTACAAATTGTGAATGGATAAGAATGCATTTCTACCAAATGTTTGAAACGACATATTTTATTTTTGCCAAATGCCATACCAGAATTAAATAAAGGTTTAAAAAATAAATCAGATCCTACAGGATGTCAGACACTGTTAAGAACCACATTCAGGCAGAGGTTGGCAGAATGTTGGACTTGGGTGTCATTGAAACATCAACCAGCCCATGGTCCAGTCCATTGGTCCTTGTACCCAGCGAAAGTTCCCAGACAGGTACCAAGGATCTGAGGTTATGTGTGGACTACAGAGGAGTCAATGCAGTCACCAAGGCTGATGCACACCCCTTTCCCAGGGCTGATGAGCTTGTGAGCAAGATAGGTGCTGTCAAGCTTGTCATGTTCCCTGTTTGGGAGAATTCTCATAAATGGCTGATTTCTCTTACCTAAGGAGTCCCCCAGCAGCTTTGCTGGATTTCTAGTTTTTTTTTTTCACCTGGTAACAGTGTGAGCCTTTTTTCCCACTCTTACATGTGGAGCCTCACCTACTCCATGTGCACCACTTTTTGTGTGTGTTACACAGCACCTTCAGTGCATTGACACAGACTTCCCAATTTTTCTGGGGCTGACTACTGTCCCCCAGAAACAGGTAACGTTGCCATTAACTTTATATAGTCACTTTAATCCACAGACCCAGTACACGCATTCTTCCATGGAGTATTGGAAAGGGTTAACTCCTATCCCTTTTTGTCTGTGCCTCTTGGAGCCTTGTTTCGCTCCCTACACATTAAGACTTGGCTGGTGGCAGTGGTATCTACCCTAACTTTTCTACCGCGATTATATTATATAAACATGGTATTTTTCAAGGCTATATATTAGCCTTGAACATAAACCCGCTTGACCAAATACATTTTATTTTGGTTCTGGCTGGGTTTGTTCGCCATTTCGTTTTGTTAAAGTCTTTCTTATGTTTTTCTCTGCATGCCAAACTGGGGATGACTCCTTTGTTTGCTGTCTTTTCGCTGGCTTCTGCACAGAAGCCCTCCTTAAGGCGCCTGATAGTTTAGAGGGGCAGCATGTGAGGGAGGGATCTTTGGACCCCTGCCATGGGTTGCCTTAGTAACCCAAGTCGCACTCTTGTCTGATTGTCTCAGGGGACTGGCCTTGCCAGGCCAGGTACCCTGCTGTGTGATTGACAGCCAGGCTGTATGAATGGGGGGAAACTGCATTAAAAGCAGGTCTCTGGGACTGGAAGAGCAGAGTCGCCACTGGAATGAAAGAACCAACGAGGAACTGGAAGAAGAGGAACTGGAAGAAGAGGATCCCTACAAAGACTGAACCACCCAGAGAAGCAATGCTGCAGGTCCGAATCTCCAAATCCGACGACAGAGAAGATCCTCCAGGAAAACTTCTTCCCTTGAGCTGGTGGGACCTACCAGTTCGCCCAAACTACAAGCCAGGACCCCTCCTCTGGTCGAATTTGCTGAACAGAGCTACAGTGGGCCAAATAGCCAGGAAGGTCAGACCCTGCTTGGGTTTTAAGGAGCGCACCTTTTATTTGTTGTTTTGCTCTGCTGCTGGCTTCTTCCCTGGGTGGCGCAGGACCCTCCAGTCTTCCTACTTCTGATCAGTCGGACAGTCGCTTCAGGAAACGTGAGTCTGGAGGAACAACCAGGAACGTCTGCCTCAGCTACAGCTCCCTCTCCGGTTTAAGGTACTGTGCAAATCTGGTTGTCTGTTTCGTTCAACCGCGGTGAAAGTGTTGGAAATCTTTCTCCAATCCGAGGGCTTGTCCTTCTCTTCTCTTTGAACTATCTTTTCTACCAACCAACCTCGTCTGGAATCTGTGCTACAAACTTTACTGCAATCTACCCTGAACTGTGTGATCTTGAGCAAAAGACTTTTGACCTATTGACTTTGGCCCTAAGCCTTTTCTAGCTGATCTCCTCACTGTAGTCTCTCTTGTTCAAATTGCTCAGAGTACTTACCTGTTGGTGTTGCCTAATTTCTAATAACTTTGTCTTTCCCTCCATTTTAAATTGCTGGAGTGCCATTTTGCTCCCACTTCATTTTGTGAGCTTAACTTGTCTGGAATTTAAAGGAAGTGGTGTGGTGTATTTATGATTGTGATTTTCTTAACTTGCTTAGAAAGGTGAACTGTTATACAACTGATAAGTAAATGAATATATATATTATTTTACTTAGAAACCTTGAGTCAGTGTTTGCCTGAATCATAGTAATTGCTGTCCTTTGTGTAACTATGTGTACTGCTCACTTACTCTTGAGATAAGTCTGGCTGCTCCGCTACTGCTACCATTATAACAGTAGTACAGCCTTGTACCAAAGGTGAAATTGTACTGTCACTTGTAGTCTTAATTGTGCGTAGTGTTCCCAAAGGGTACTGCATATAATTCCGCCTGACATTCCCTTCCAGGTTGCCCAGGTGGAAGGATCCTCACAGAGTATCACTATTTAAGTCTAAAGAAAATATACTGCTTATGTTCTGAAATTAACCTGCCGTTATTCCTTAATCTATGGAATCACCCCTTGCTTAGTAATTCACATGATTTTTAATGACTGTCAGCAGACAGTGATTTTTCGTGAATCTATGTATTATGTGGTACCACATGGACTGCCTCATCATGAGTTTGGTGGTAACCCTTAAATGCTATTACCGCCTCATTTAAGGGTCTGCCAAATCAAGGGTTTGGCAAGATTTACCCCAGCTCTGAGCTGGGGGAAAATCTGCTGCAATTTTACTACTAATACCACTGGCGGTAGTAGCGCCAACAATTCCCCATTGGGTTCAATGGGGAATGGGGTATTCCTGTATGGGCCCAATGGGGAATGGGGACTTACTGTTCCGCCAAACCCATGATCCGGTGCTAATAGTGCGGCGGGTTTGGCAGTAACGCTAATAGCCCCGCTGGGGATACCGCCCAACTCGTAATGAGGCCCAGAGTCTATATCATATTGCCATTATTGGAATAGTGTAATCAAAGTACAAAGGGTTATTATGTATATGTATATATTTATCTGAATCTTATTTTATATAAAGAAGCAGTGTTATCACCTAACATTGTGTATGAACATTCCTTTGCGGGGCTTGTGGACTCTCTGTACTTAAGAACCTACCTGCATCACCTCCTGAGACCTTAAGCCTTGGTTGCTCACTGAAGCTGCCACATACAGAACCTTGGCTGGGGTGATCGTTGCCTCTACCCCAACCATATAGAGGGCAGAAGCACAAATATCCCCCTCCAGTCTTTACACTGGTGATACAATGGGGGGATCACTGGTTTTAAGACTCAGTGATTAACCTGGCTACTACAAAATATTCACACTTTTGGTAGTTTAAGATTTGAGTGGTGTTTACTGGTATAACCCCACTACACACAATGGAAACTATTGCAAATGGTAAATTGACTAGGATGAGCTTAGAAGCTCTCCAGAGTGCTTGTGAATTAAGAGAAATACATTTGAAGGATAAGTCTAGTGGACATTCCTTTCTGAGGGCTTGGGGACTCGTTGTACTTAAGAGCTAGCCTGCATCACCTCCTGAGAGGCTTAAGCCTTAGTTGCTCATCCAACCTACCATAAAAGGGGGGAGAGGGGACAGGAATGAAGAAAAACTAAAACGGTCCTACTAGGCCTTGGGTCATTCGGCTGGTGCCAGAGCCTTAACAAGAAGTGCAGGGGAGAGGGGAGAGGGAAAGTGCTGGTAAGGATGGGGAGCGCCAACGGGTTATGCAAGTGCCAAGGGGAAGTCAGGCGGTCAAGTGCCAGGGGAATGCAGAGAGTGCAGGGGAAAGAAGGTCCACGTGCTAAGTGCGAAGGATGGGGCTGGATGGGCTCAAGAGGTGCAGGGCCAGCCAGGCTAGTTCAGGGGGAGGGAGCCCGGGAGGCCAAGTGCAGGTTGGGGGGGTGATCTGACTGCTGCAAATTTTCTTCATCCGTGACTCTCCATCAAGACTACACATCTCTGTTGTTGCCCTTAATTACCCCGGATGCGACTGCACCAGTATGCGTATTCATGTCACTCCTTACTTCAGAACATCTCTCATTCTCATTAACATTGCCTCTACCATTCACCTGGGTGATCCCTGGCCTGCCTACTGGATCACACTCACTAATTGTGAACTAATGCTGATGCGTCTCCAGTAAGTTTGGTTCTGTCCTGCTTGTTAGCTTAAGTCTTTCTGTTTATGTCACGCCCTACTGTATATTCTTGCTCACATTGGGTCCACCTCCTACGTAGCCCTCTGCACTATAAGGTGTGGCTTTACCTGAATGTAAATGTACCATTCATGTCACATTTGCCTATTATGTCCACATGCACTCCAGATATAGACCCTGTACCATGAGGCGTACTTTACCTGATTGTGCATGCATTCCATGTTTGCCTGTTATGTCCACATGCACCCCCGATGTAGCCCTCAGTACCATGAGGCGTGGCTTTACATGATTGTGCATGCATTTCACTTTTGCCTATTATGCCCACATGCGCCCTAAATGTAGACCCCCATACCATGTGGCGCGGCTCTACCTGATTGTGCATGCCTTTCACTTTTGCCTATTATGTCCACATGCAACCCAGATGGAGACCACGTACCATGAGGTGTGACTTTACCTGTTTGTGCACATACAATCCTTCATCATGCTTTCACTGTTATGTTTGCACTTGTACTGTAACTAGCGCCTAGATGCCTTTGGCATTTGCACGCTGCTATAAATTTAAAAATAAAAATAATTAAATAGTACATTTTTAAATCCTGTTCTAATAAAAAATAATGAAACTGTTGATAAAGAGGAAAAAATAACAGTGGTTGTCAAGGGGCTAGGAACTCTAAAGGGCCTCAATAGAGGTTGGTGGTGCAGTAAAAATGTGGCGGTATTAGTGTTACCGCAGCATTATCGCACCACCCAATCCCGAGTTTGAGGGAAAGTTGGAGGATTCTCCTCCAGCTCTGAGCTGGAGGTGAATGCGCCAAATGTCCACCCATTTACGTTGCAATTACTGCTGCAGTAACTGCACCAAAAAATGGCCAATTGAGTCCTAAGGACTCAGAAAAATGGGGACTTGCACCATCACCGCCACTTGTTGTGATCCGGTGCTAATACCGCCAGACCAAGTGACAAGTAACGGTAATTACGTTGGGCGGTATTCGGGCAGATTGGGGGGGGGCAAAGTCTCTCAGTACAGAGCACATCAGGCTCCCGCGTGCACAGACACATCACCTCGACTACCAGATTGTGAGGCAAATTTCTTCCATAAATAAATAAAACATATGCTACAGTACAGTTAAATGTAATTATTGTGTTTTTATACATCTGTGTTTCAAAAATTGCTGTAATTGTAGGCCATTCTACCATTACAAAACAAAAGATTTTATGACAAGTTTCAAACTCAGCTGACAGACTGCTCCATGTTGTAGACGAGCGCTGAAACCGCTAACTTACAGCACAAATGACATGATCATAAACTTCATATAATCTTATACTGTATAAGATCAAGCATATCACAACATTGTACGTCACCCTCCATTCCGCTGAAACCATGTGCTTTAGTTTGTCTATAGCACCATACCGCAGACAGTGGAGAGCTGCTGCTACTTTCTTCTCAGGCCCCTCAGCAACCGGGGGAAATCCCCATAGCCCACTCACCTTAAAAGAGCATCTCATATCACTGCAAAGGGTGGATCACCATCACGTGTCAGCTGATATTACAAATGCTACTAATGTTTATAGCATGTACGGTAGAGGAAAGCCCTACACTGCAGATACAGCTCCCCACTTCCTACTTAAGATACGTTTTAAAATAGAATGTTGTTGTGGCCTCAATTAAGACTCTGTACAAGATGCTGATTTGAAGAAGGTTTATTTCTCACATCATAATCAAGCTGGGGAAAGATAATTAATGCACTGCCTTTAAATTTCTCTCAATGGGTGCTGTAGTTAACTCACTACAGGTAAGCACAGTCTTGTAATGAGGACTCCTGCAACCCTTGTAATTTTTAATGAGGAAGGGCCCAATTTTTAAAGCAGGACGAGGGTTGGGAGCGTCTGTTCAGTCCTGTGTCCACTGGCATACTCCACTGCATGCCTTAACCTCAGCATTGCAGTCTCACAAGATCTTGCGCGGGTCGAGATCTTGCAAGATTGTGTCTCCACATACCTTCTTTTGTTGAGCAGGCTGGTGCTACTCCATCATAAAGTCCTTGTACTTTGTGGGGTTCCTCCTCTCGCATTGGAGAAATTCTCGGGAGACGATGGTCTTCAGGCCGTAGTCTCTGTTCCCTCCGCTCTGCCCATGGCCTGTGGTGTGATGACTTCCTCATCTCGCATCTCGCTTTCTACCTGTATATTTTCTCTGGGAGCATTCTCTTCTTGAGATTCTCCTCTCCTGGTCTCCTGTTCTCGGTATGCTTCTAGATCTTCTGGAACTGGTTCTGTCAACAATGATTCTCTCGACTAAAGTGTCTGGGCCTCATTACGAGTTCGGCAATAGCCATGCCTGAATTACGGGCACATCTACCGCCAAACTCGCTACCGGAACCGGCACCCGAAAACAGACCATTACCGGCCCACTACGAGTTGAATGGGCTGGTAATTGCCCATTCGCGGGTTCCGGTTTGGGTGGGCTCCCGATCCCCATTCTGCCCTATAGTGCAGAATGAGGGTGGGTAGCATGGTTGCACCGGCATCGCTGATAATGGTGCTGGTGCAATCCCGAGTTCTGCTCGCGGGTGCTGCTCTGCACGCCTGGTCTGACCAGGCTTGCAGAGCGTCAAACGCGAGCAGAACTCGTAATGTGGCGGTATGGTAAGAACGGTGCCGGTAGCACTACCGGCGCCATTGTCACTGTACCGCTACATTCGTAATGAGGCACTCTGCCTTCTAAACAAAGCAACTTGCACGAGGTTCCATTTATTTCCAGCTCCGGTGAATACGTGGTTGGTGCCTGTTCACAACAATTCCACCAGTTGACTGTACTTGGACTCTGCAATATAGATCTACACAGAAACTCCTAGTACTCACCTATAGGAGACTCCTCAGGAGTCCTATAGGACATATAACACAAAATAAGCAGGGTTTTTACTAGATGTTTGTTGTATTTCAAGAATTATGTATGTGGTTTTTGTTATGTGTCACTGTTTACAGGCTTTTTTCTATGTACTCCTTGTCTTTGCCAGTATGTACACCGACTTTATGCTTTACGTATTGTTAAATGATGATAAATGTAGAAACTGATATATGGTATCATATATGAACTTGGTCAAATATGAGGACCTGTATGAGCATAAGATGTTAAATGCTCCAAACTGTGTGAATGCACTGACTATGTAGGCTGTATGCTAAAATTGCTCTAGAACATGCAAGAAAGAAGAGGTTGGGAAATTGACAGACCAACACTATTTGTATATCTTTATTTATATGTATATAAAAGAAGTAAAACAATATTCTCCAAACCAGCTCTTTCATATCGACCTCGTCATCCTGCCTCACCATGGATAACCGCTAGGGCACCAAGGTGGATGCAGCACTACTCCCTCTCAACAGTTGAAAAGGTGACACTTTGGTGACTGCATTTGGGATCAGCCAATGAGCTGCTATTGCTTCTCTAGCGCTTCTGAATAGGTCCATTATCGACGCTGCTGCCAATTCTAATGCTCCTTTTATGAATCTATTTGTGCTTTCACCAAGCCCATTGGCTTGGGGGTGATAGGGGCTCGCTTTGACCTTTTTGATATTGTGGATCCGTAAGAACGCATCAAATTCTCTGGATACCAACTGAACTCCATTGTCCGTTACTAGCTATTGGGTAAGCCTTCCCTCTGAAAATGGTATTCAGCACTTCTATGAAAGTGGCTGTCGTTATATTGGGTACAAATTCCACTTCAACTCATTTGGATAGATAATCTACAATCACTATGCCATATTTGTCATCCGGCAGCAACGGTCCTATGAAGTACAGGCTCATACACTTTTGGGTGTCTCAGTGGGGACCAACGTTGCTTGTTGAGTCTTATGTTTCTTATCGATGTTCAGGCACCCATGGCATCTCTTGATCATTACCCTGATGTCTTGATCCATGCACGGCCACCAGTATGATTCTCGCACCCTGCGCCTGGTCATATTGCCACCTAGGTGGCCTGCATGTGCTCGGCATAGTGTTACTTTCTGCATTCCTGCGGGAGGTATAACTTGATTTCCTCTCATCAGCCTCATATATGTTTTTGCCCACCTTCTAGTAAGGCATCAATCCCTCTGGAAGTTTCAGTTCACTGGGCCAACCATCTCGAGCCCATTCGCCAACTCTTTTCAGTGAGACTTTTTTGGAAAATTCTTCCCTCCAGTGGCCTTCACTCATCTCTAGGAAATTGCAGCTTCTCAGATCGCTCACGGATGCTACCAGGCATTCATCTTGAAGAAATGTAGGGGCTGGCTCTTTGTGCTCCAACAGATGCGACATGCAGTCTGCTTGCGCGTTCTTGCACCCTGCTATATGCATGACTTAGTATGTTTACTCTTGCAGCTTACCTCCTATCCCTGCCAGTCGCAGAGTGGAGGTATTTGTGCCTCCTGGGCTTAGCATGTGGATTAAGGGTTCATGGTTAGTGACCAAATGGAACTTCGAGCCCCACACATATGACCTAAAATACTCCATGGCCCATGCACAGGCGAGCAACTCTTTTTCCATAATGGAGTCATTTTTTCCATGTTGGAGAGGGCTTTGGATGCAAATGCAACTACATGCTCACTGTCACCTTTCTTTTGAGTCAACGTGGCACCCAGTCCGTAGGCACTGGCATCTGTGGTTATGTAGGTGTCCCAATCTGGCTTGAAAGGTCTTAAGCAGAGGGCCTTCAATATTCTCCTCTTGACCTCTTCAAATACTATCTTTTGTTCTAAACGGCACTTGTAGTTGGCTCCTTTTCTCAGTAATCCTCGCAGCAGAGCTGTGATTTCCAAAAATCTGGGTGCATACTTTGCATAGTAATCGGCAAGTCCGAGGAAAGAACGCAGTTGATCTTTGGACTTTGGTGCAGCGGCCTTGAATATGGCTTGAAGGAGGTCCTTTTTGGGACTGACGCCATCTCTTGAGATTTTGCATCCAAAGTATTCTACCTCTTTTGCTCCAATTACGCACTTCTCATATCTAAGGCGTACTCCTGCTTCCTGAAGTTTCTCAAAAACTTTCCTCAGTATTCCATTGTGTGTCTCAGCATCACCAGCTTAGATGAGGATGCCATCCTCGAAGTATGACATGTTTCCTATATTTCTCAGCAGAGAATCCATTATTCTCTGGAATGCTGATGTGGCCGAGGACAATCCAAAGTTCATGCGGGCGTACTGATAGGTACCAAACGGCGTGATGAATGCTGTTAGCGGCCGGGCCTCTTTGTGGAGGCTTATCTGATGGTATGCAATTTAGATAAATATCTGTCTTCCTTCATCATAAGGATTAATTCATCGATGCTGGGCAGTGGTTAACTGTCTGTTATTACTTTGAGTTGCACAGATCGATGCACACTCTGATGTCATTGGAGTGTTGTTTCTTAATAGGTACCACAGGGCTCAACCATTCCGAGGATTCTATGGTCTCAATGATACCTTCTTTGACCACCGTCGCTAGTTGGGTTTGCAAAGCACTTCTTACAGTTGCAGCCACAGGCCTCCCTTTATGTTTTATTGGAATTGCGTTGGACTTCAGCTATATTTTGTGGACATCATTTTTTTATTTTCTCTGGCACCTCAGAGAACAGTACAGGGAATTTGTCCCTTAGTGGTGACGCTCCTCCTATTTTAATCAATAGTACTTGATCATTGATGCTGGGCTCTAGCCTCATGCTCAGTTTGTGCTGGTCATTCCTCCCAAATTCAGCCGGGCCTTCTTCAGTTAAGTAGACCCTGGTCATTGTTCGTCTGCACTTTAATTTAATGTTTGAGTTAATGTAGCCCAACAGGTCCACTGATGCTCCCCCGAACACTGTGGGTCTGTGTTTGGTTCTTCTGTCCTCCACTTCAAGACATTCCACCATATCCTTGTATGTTTAAACAGACAATATGCTAAGATCGGAACCAGAGTCTGCCATCACACAGGTCTCGTTGCCGTCTACTGTTATGACACAATGAGGCTTCTCTCTTCTCACCTTTGAACTTTTCACCATTATAACCAAAGGCCTATCGTCATCACCTTCATCACACCGCTCGCGTACTCTTCGCCTTCAATGTAGGTGATCTTCTTCCCCCTCCATTTGCAGGCTATGGCGATGTGCCCAATCCTTCTACAATTTGAGCACTCTTTATTTCTCGCAGGACATTCTCAGTCATTTGCTAAGTCCAGTGTGCTGGCGCCTCTGTGATACTTCAGGGGCTCTTTCCTCCTCCCCCATTTTTGATCACTGAGGTCCTGCCTGGGTCTTTCACGCTGCCCTCTCCATTGCACTGCATTCACATCTGAGGCCGCTGACGTTCCCACCAATTATTTGCACCTGCTCGACGTCTCTTCTTCTTCTCTGGCAATCTGAAAAGCTTTATCTAAGGTGAGTTCTTTCTCGAGGCTGAAGTTGTCCTGCACCTTCCTGCAATTGGTGTGCATGACCAGCATGTCGCAGATCATATTCTCGGCGGCATTGTTGCCAAAGCTGCACAGTGCAGCCAACTCCCTAATGCGTAATAACATAATTGTCAACTGGCTCTGCATTTTCCTGCTTTCTCATATTAAACTTTAGGTGGTGCACCACAGTGTTTTCTATATTGGAAAACCTCTTTACTATCATGCGCATGCCCTCTATGAAAGCATCATCATCCTCTCCTGCTGCCTGTTCAGACTTCAGGCCAGCAAATATTCTTTGCCCCTTGACCCCCATGGCGTTGAGCAGCATGGCTTTCTTTCTCCCAGCAGCATAGTCTGTACCTCCCACAGCCTCTGGATGCATATTGAGCAAGGTCTCCCACTTGGTACGATTCTGATATAGAAGCCCTGGAAGCAAGTGCAGGGCTGCAGAATGGAAGTGGCAAACTTCAAGCTCATCCTCTGACAAACAACTGGCCTGGTGCCTTCACCAAAGGCAATATCATTTCCCCATTCACTCTACAAAGAGGGCAAACTTCTAGGTCTGCATCTCTGGTACATCCAACAACAAGGCTGAACTCTTTAAAATCTGCAAGGAACTACCCAAACCTTCTGCAGTCTTCATTGCGCCTCTTCCCTCTCAGGTCCTCAGCACCGCACTGGCCATCCATTTCATCACAAAAACTCAGGACATGTGCACTTTCTACTCCCTTTCTCCCTCCATTCCCCTGCCATCCCTTGGTTCCCATCCACCGTCAGCCTTCCTGTCCTCCTTGTCTCCTATCACACTGGATGAGGTATCTAGGGTTGTCCGCTCTATGAAGGTCTCCTCCAAACAAATCACCCCCTGTTCTTCCAGATCTATCAAGGACAACATCAGCTCCCTTTCCCCTGCACTTGCTGATTTATGCAATCATTCTCTTACTACTGGGTCTTTCCCCTCTTCCCTGAATCACTCTCGGAGCGGGCACTGGACTGGCTGACCTCCTTCCTCACCGACCATCCGTCTCAGGTTATCTTGGGCTCTTTCTCCTCCACCACCTCTATCTCTACCTGTAGCATCCCCAGGGCTCCAAACTCTCAACTTGGCTCTTTGATGTCTATCTCGCTGCTCTCGCTCCCCTTATTTCCACTTTCTCCCCCCACTTCCAGCGTTATGCAGATGACACTAAACTCATCTTCAAACCTCCCTCTGAAGCCCTTGCTTCTTCCTCTACCATTCCTGACTGCCTTTCTGCTATCTAGTCCTGGTGTGCCTCTAACAATCTCTGACTCAATGCCAGCAAGACGGAGATGATTCCCACTTTCCCCCCTTATCTCTGGCCACCTTTTAGGGGCTCCCCCCTCCTTCATCTGAAGCCAAAAACCTTGGAGTCATCTTCAACTCCTCTCTTTCTTTCCTTCCACACATCATGGACCTTGCCAAGAAGGCAAATTGCCATCTCTACCTCCTCAGGGGCATCCTTCCTTTCATCACCTTTGCCCAGAAGCTCAATGTCTCTTGAACCTTGGTACTCTCCAGGATGGATTACTGCAACAGCCTCTTCCTTAATCTACCCTCTTCCTCTCTTTGACCTCTCCAGCTTATCCAGAATAGGGCTGCAAGTCATATTCTTGGCCTCAAGCCCAGGGATCATATCACTCCAGCCTTAAAATCTCTCCACTGACTCCCGGTCAGTGCAAGGATCAAATTGAAATCCCTCTGCATCATTCATAAGCCTGTCTTGGGCCTGGAACCACGCTATCTACAATCCTCTCTCATGAAATACTCTCCTTCCAGGTCTGTACGTTGCTCCGGCTCCAACTCTCGGTGTGTCAAGCTCTTTTCTAAGCAGCGAGCTGGAGGCCGTTCTTTTTCCTCGGCTGGTTCCCTCCTTTGTCCTCTGGAACAGCCTCCCCCTCCTTCTCCCTCAAATTCTAGAAGAGCCTCAAGACTTTCCTCTTCAACTCCCTCTTCCCCCTCCTACTGCCGTGCTAAACTCCTCAGTCGCTGAGATTCGTGGCCTTGTCCCTTTTGTGTCCTTCTGAGCCCTGGCCTTCCTCCCAATCGCCTGCAGCCCCTCCCACTGCCAGCACTTGCCCTCGGGCACCCTATGGCCTGTGTTCCCTCACAGGACTGCACTTATGGCACCGGCAGGTGACCACCCTGTACTTTGTGACCTCTGCCAAAGCAGTTACCGGCTTCCAGCAAATGACTCCCTCGTGAACTGGATAGTCCAGCTCCTTTGATGAGCAGCAATTACCCTTGAGATGGATGGGGATGCATATCTTACTCATACATCAAATAATAGAGTCGACTTAGGAACTTGACAAAAGGAAGACTGTTTTAATATCAATTATCTAAAACAGGGAGCCTAACAAACATCAACGTAAACGCTCAATATTCAATCTCAATGTACTTTAAGAAAGAACTGTACTTTTATAAGCAAAATGTGTCATCAAAGATGTTGACCTGCGTCACTACCAACGGTATCCTACGTGGCAAACTACAAAAACCAATGTGCATGGGCTATTGGTTCTGAGTGAACATCTAAGTATATGATCCATACTAGTCTAAAAAAGTGTAACTATGTGACCGGTTACCTACAATCAGGTGGGCAAATAAGACCTCGTCTAAAAATGACCACTAAGAACGTCACTAAATACACAACGTCCCATTGGTTAACACACTATAGGACCCATGAACGCAGGTCCTCTACATTTGGTTGGCACTCTATCCATCTTCAGTACTTTTCCACCTACGTTAGCAGCCTGCAGACTGGCTGTCCAGATGCTGGTGAGGTTGCATTAACTTTAGCTCCCACCAATTAGCATATCAATCCATCATCACCTCAGTGGTCTACTATCAATTAGGCCTTTGAACCTCGTCCTTGAGAGTGTTCTTAGCTCTGAGAAAATTAGGGAGTGAGAAGCACAGTCTGCCTTCATGCGTAGGTGTGACCATCTCGTTCATCCAACTTCATGCTTCCATGTGAGTAGAGACCATAAAATCAAGCCTTTTTCGTGTATTTAATATTCTATTCCAATAGACCTCTGACGTCTTCCTTTTTATGGTCATTCCTTTTGAACAGGAGGTTTGTTCTTTCACATGATTTTGTATCCAAAGTCAGTTTACTCCAGTTTTGATAAGACCTTGGCTTCTTGGGGCTCATCCAACCTCGCCTTTCTTAGCTCCGCTTCTGTAATTCAATGTCTGTTTTTTTAACTGCGACATACTTAACTGAGGCCTTTTTGCTAATGTCCAACCTGCGTTAATACGTTTAGTGGAAACATCCATAATTCTCTCATTCCTATGTATGTATACATTGACGCTTGCCACAATCTATTTACTGTAAGCTTGGAGCTAGCTTTATGATTACTTTGCTGCATGCTCATCTTCTGCAGCTGTAAACGTGTAAAATGATTTGATATCTTCATCTGTTTCTGTGGCATACGTTTCTTCACCTTGGGCCCAAGATGTGACTTATCCTTGTTGCTTTCTTGATGCCTTATAGAATATCCGCATTCTCTGGTCACTGCATCTTTTTATGTACTTCATCTACAGCTCCATGTAACATGTACTTGGCAATGGCTAGTGACATTACCATTCATCCTTGCCGTTTATTGGTTCTATTTCTTCGGGATTTCATTCAGAAGGCCATCATATTTCTTTGTATGCAGATAAGGTTTTCTCAATGGGTACCTTGGCTCCCAGTTTCTCCTAGGTACTGGCCCTTTCACTGGCACTGGACTGACTCCATATTCTGCTCTTTGTCGATTCAGGTGTTCTGTATATGTCACATACTCTGGTTTCCAGCATACAGGTAAAAGGGGCGGGTCGATTGAGGTGGGGTTACTTGGCTCCTTTTCTACACTTCCCCCTCTGGGCGATTCTTTGAACACTCCCACATCATCGTTCACATCCAGGCAGCTTGGCCTGAAGAACAACTTCTTTGGGACCCATATGTTTATGACTCCCTTCAGGCATCCTGCGGTTTTCACATGCTCATCCTTATTCCATGTCATAAGCTGTCACTGTCCACTTTGTCAAAACACTTACAATAATGGAGGAGAGGAATCGACATTCTCCCCCGAACCACAGAAGCCGAATGAATTCAACCCTCCCACTGTGGTTGGCACAGGTGCCTCAAGTAGTACACAGGACACCACGTGGCAGCCAATGGGGGGAAGAGGAGTTAGGGAGAGGTTGTGGATGGGGTGGGGGAATTAGGAAAACCAGAAAAAGGGTTAGGGCAAACCTATGTTGGATAGGGAAGGGGAAGCACCAGGGGAAAAACCCTTCCTATCTGATACCTGTTTCCTGATACCTAACCCTCTGTAACACAAACCAATACACACCTTAATACGTGTGAACAGAACCCAATAACAAACACAGAGGATATTGCATTCACATGTAGTAGCAAGCGGTATGAACACAAGACAAGGGGGAATTCCCCATGGATGAAGTACAAAACACATGGCCCATAGGGCAAGCTTTTAGCAGCACATAAACATGTAGATTCATGTCTCTAGAGTCTAATCAGGCAAGCGAATGGGCTACAAATCACAGAACCTGTAACCTGGTAAACACGAGTGAATAGCACTCGTCATAGAAATTCTGCCAACATAACCATTTTGTGAGTTCTTCTTAGATTAATAACTAAATAAACTGCAGTAACCATAAGAGATTGCCAGACCACGATTCAGAATGCAGGTGAATGTACTTATGTAACAGAGCCCCACCCCGCAATGTCACCAGCACTTATCTGAGCTCCAAGGGCCCCATCGGGACTCCTCGGAGTGAAGGTATCATGCCGTGATCAGCCGCCGGTCCGCCCGCTCTGAGCGATGCAAGCGAACGCCTGCGGCTTCAGCTGTCTGACGGGCAGAGCTTTGCTGTGACTTCCGAATACAGACGGGCAGAGCTTCGCCGTCCGTAACTCATTCTGCGTCCCGCCGTCCTGTTCCTCACACCAACCGCATCCAGGAATTAATAAGCCACACCTGATTTACGTGCCGTTGCACTTTTATGCTGCTCGCAATCACTGCAGCTGGTAACGCGCACTTGACCATACGCTCGTGTCCTTGTCCTGAACTACAACCTCCCATGGCCTGCTGGGAATTGTAGTTTTGTCTCCCTACGTGCCGTAGGAGTTTTAAGAGGTAATGCTTGTTACTCCAGTGTGTTTCCAGACCCTATTCCTCACACACTTGGACTACAGTAGATCCATCTTCCCACATATCTTTTATGATTCTTTGGATACAGGAACTTTGTCCCCTCAGTTGCATGGATACTGGCCTTCACAAAGTCTCTGATCTCTTCATCTGTCAGGTGTTTGGGCTTCCATCCTGATTCAACATTGATCATGACCTTCATCCCTATGGCTTTCTTTGCTCTCTTCTTGCATTGTGAGATTATTATCTTGATCACACAAAATCCAAGCAATATCATCACTATCAGGGCTCCAAAGAACTTGAAAATGTATGCCATCCATTGTGGAAACCAAGAGAAGAGTGATCCAAGGCAGCTGTCCTCAGCAATATCTTCTACTTCCTCTATCATCTGGCCATGGAGCTTCGTCAGCATGTCTATGGCCTCTGTCAATGTTCCATTCTCATCATCATGAGCAGATATAAATGTGCAACATGATTCTCTGATTTTTGCACAAACACCTCCATCCATTGCTGTAATCATGCCCAGGATGTATCTGTTCTGAGGAGTCATCAATCGTATGGCTCTCTTATATTCTCTGATTACATTGAATAATTTTATTGTAGTGTTAATTGTCTGCAGCAATTCCCGTCTGGTGATTTGTAGCCACTTAGTGCTTGCTCCAACCTGAACAGCTGGCTTGAAGATCAACCCAAACACAGATGAGGTCTGGCTAAACAGCCTGTGTTCATATGGTATGGCACTGAAAGCTTCTATTGATTTGGCTGAGAAATAGTTCTCTCTCTTCACCCTCTTTATCAGCTCCACAGATCTCTGCTTCCTCAGGTGAGCATCTGCTTTTGGAAAATTGTCAATGTGCAAATCACCTTTGGAATCACTAAAGCTGGAACATGGACATTCTCCATTGTGCATATTCCACCCCAATGTGCAGGCAATCTGATATAGGCTCTAGCTGCACAAGCCCAATAATGATCCACAATCACTGCTGTAACGTGCACCTTTCCTGGAACATCAAAGATTCGACCACAATTCTTATTTTCTCCAACCTTTCTTGTGCCATTATTTCTGAAGCACAGCTTTGAACTTTCCAATGGCACTATCTGCAGAGGTCCTCCTCTGTCTTCAACCGAAGTCAGTAGTTTAGCAAGTATTGGCCATAATGGTTTACAGCCATTCTGTACAATATCAATGACTGGCTTATAGCATCCAATGATCACCCAGGCTCTGCAGACAACCACTCCTTCTTCCCATCCATCGGGTCATAACACAGATCCCCAGATCTGCATTTGGCCTCTATTCTTCCATCTTCGAGCTTCCTCTGCAGATTATCCTGCAACCTTCAATTTCTTATTTACTCCCCATATGACTCCAACTGCTTTTACTCCAGGCTTCTCATATCTGATCACATGATTCTTAGTGTGGTCTCTGTTTCTTGTCTTGGTATCTTGCACATAATCATCTTCATTTGGATCTGTCCATTCAGTATACCATTTGAGATAGGCGTCTCGGCCCATGAACTGGCCTCTGGTTTTGAAAAGTGCTATGTGTGAAAGACAATGAGCTGTCTGGATGTCTATTTCGATAGCTATAAAGATTTTAGACTTTTCCATACTGTATGGCAGGAGTGCACACACAAAGCATTCCTCATTTGTGGTCCTTCTCCCTACTTCTTTCATATGCTGGTACCGAATGGTATTTCCCAAATGTGCCCTACTGTCCAGTTATTATCATTTAGCTCGAAATCATCTTCTTGAATGTTTCTTTTAGTTCTCATTCTCCTCATGTGACCTTCCATTATCATATCATGAAGTGTACCAGCATAACTCCTTCTTTCTGGATAAATCATAGGCACATATGCTAATGGACGGGGTGCACCTACATGTGTTCCCTGGGTAGGAGAAAGGTCAGAAAGTTACTTCCTCTCACCATACCATTTAGGCATAAAAATGTCTCGCAAAATCTCCATGAGTGTCTGTCTTCTAGGGATTATCTTTGGGTTATTCACCACAGAATCAGGTGTTTTTACATGTATTATCCGTACAGGCACATTGTCTGGCAACCTCTCATCTTGCCCATCTTGCCAGGCCTGTTTCTTGTGTTCAAACAACATTTCTACAACCCTTCTTGCATGTGAATGATTGCTAATGGTGCTTATCTCAGACTCAGGTAATTAGACATCTTTTTTTGGAACAGGAATAACTACATAGGGCCTTGGCTGTCTAGTAGTTGTCACAATTGCTGCTTCCTTTTGCTCAGGAAGATTCACTGGAGTCTTAGCTCCATGCATATCAAGGTAGTAGGATGTGCGGACTGTGATTGAGAGCAGTATGATTATAAACAAAATGCAACCATAAATAAGGCAAAGGTATGTTGTTGTACAACACCTACTCCGTGGACAACGTGAATGTCTTTCTACATCTGGGATCACAAGGTTGCTGCTAATGCTGGCCATTTTCTATTGCCTAAGGAAGGAAAAAGTAATCTTTAATACATCAGCATTACACACTCATCCTGGAAATTGCTGTCTTGCCTCAGCACTTTCGACCTCGATTCACTGTCTGCTTGCTGAATGATAGAAATTAACTCTCGATCTCTGTATTTCTGGAACCAGTTTTTAACCATGCGAAACATAAATGGCTCCAGCAAGAAGAAAGCTGCACTCAATATGTCTAGATCAGTTCAACCACATATACCAGCTCCCAGTCCACTCCTTGAATCTGCTTTAGGCCAGACGACATGATGAACTTCTTTCAGCATGAAACAATAATGTCTGTCTTTGTCAGTAACCTTCTTGAACTGTTCCTAGAAGGAAAGTTTCACACCACCATCCTGTGGGTTCTCTCAGAGTATATGCTTACTCCAAGATCCCTCCAAGATCACAGTCAGATTTTCAGTGTTACTGGGATCCCTTAGGAATGTAAGCACGTCTGTGCGTCTGCCAACAAGATGTGGGTATTCTTCAATCAGCCGAAAGAACACCATATTGACAAGTCTGTGTGCAGCCTCAGATGACAGGGGCCTTTGTGCTATAACCACTATACTCAGGTAACTGCAACACTTGCTTGATGATTGCTGCAAGTAGTCTCTTCACAATCAGGCCATTTTTAGGATCTTTCAAAAAAGTACGCATGTTAGAAGTTCTCCCCACAATTGCTGAATATGAGCGCAGCACATAGAGAAAAACTTCAAATATAATCCTTGAAACGTCATTGGATAACACCATGGGCAAATCCGAACAGGAACTCAGTATGGAACGAATCAGGATACTACACTCTCTTTCAGTTATCAAAGCCACGATCAGAGTCTGGAATATTCCTTTTCTTATCAAGGCTTAACCATGCCTCAGTCCAAAGTCAATAACCTACTGTGGTTTTAAGAATACAGATCTTTCCTTAACCCTGCAAACATATTTGCACAGCGTGTTCGAATTTGCTTTCCTTAACCTTTTCAGAGACAGTTAAAAAGGAATGTCCCGGACCAAGCCACAGTCCAACAATTTTTTATCTTTCTTATTTGTCAGCTTCTGTGTCCTTCTTCCTCGTCATAGATCTCATCTGCACATGCTGCGTTTCTTCCCTGATGTTTGAATTTGCTTCTCGGTGGAGTGCTGTCATCATCTCTGCTTCCAAAAGGTCAGGGTTTTCCCAACTCCCTTGGAAGCAGATCCATAACCCAGGTTCCGAGTGCCAACCAGTCCCAATTGGGACCTTTTGGACCCAGTCCTGGCGCCAGTGGCACCAGGCTCATAAATATGCCCAGTCCCAGCGCTGGAAGCGCCGGGCTCATAATGCTTGGGTGGACTTACCTGCAGCAGACCATGCTGCTTACTTGCCTGCCAGTTGAGCCTCTGATCCTCTTCTGTTTGGAACTACTTTTCCTGTTGGGTGGGGCAGGAGCCACTCCCTAGATTCAGAACACTGGAACTCTTCTGGAAAGCAGGAACTCTTTTCTTACCTAGGCGTGGCTGTGGAAGGAGACACCTAAGCACTACAGGAGGCTATTTAAACCACACCCGATGGATGAATCTTGCTTTGCGTTATTCTGCATCCTCTGCAGCAGAACGCTCATCGTGTCTTCTGCATCTGATCCTGGGCCTAAGGAAAAAGGCTTACCATCCTGAATCCAGTCTTCAGCAACACCTATAAAGACAAGAAAGAACAGGTTAGCATTACGGTCTTCAGTGACAGCTCTTCACTTACCTGGTCCATCGGCTGTCACCAACGCCTCACGCTGCATTCCCGCATCTGAAAGACAAAGGCTTACCTACTCTTCGTGCGCTCCGGAGGTTTTCACACTGCATTCTGGCATCTGAAAGACAAAAGCTTACCAACTCTTCGCACGCTCCGGAGGCCTTCGGCGCTGCATCCCGCATCGGAAAGACAAAACAAGGTGCGTTTAAAGACATTGGGGATCTTTAATACTCACGTGCCATTACTCCTTTCCACATCTAACCCAGTGGGTATTCCGGCACCCTGCAGCCGCTCCGAACTTGTACCTGCAAAATAAAAAGACACTTAGAGCGCATCGTGAAGCAGGCAACAAGCGCTTACTTACGTGCTTCCAGGCGCTTCTATTCATCACACGGGCTACATCTTCAACTCACTTCAGCCCATCATCCGCCATCGCCGGAACCCTGCAAAACAAGAAACATCATTACTAAAGACTTTAAAGACATTAGAATTACTCGAAACTTACCGTTCGTACAGTAAACGACGGACAGCAGTCCTCTGAAGTCAAGAGGCCTGCTCCCCTTATCCAGTGAAGAAACTGGTTACAGCACCCTGCCCCGAGGCAGATGGAGAGCACAGCGTTCACTTACCTAAGGAGAGAACGCTAACCTTTGGGGTTCTACAGGAGAAGAGAAAGGGAAGAAGAGAGAGACATTCAATAACCCAGTTCCTTAATCCCATATTTACTATCTGCAAACATCTTACCCGTCGCGTCAGACATACAGTGCACAGAGGTCCAGCCCAAAGAGCCAGCCGTGTGTTACATATCACCTTTGAAGATACGGTATACGCCCAGTCAAGACCGGCGCCTCTACGGGAATCAGGTGAGCGTTACAGAACGCAAAGCCTACCACAAAACTCCCGTCCAGGCGCTATGGAAACCTCGGATACCGACCAGCTAGCCCAGTTACTTGGGGAACTAAGGGCAGAAGTGCATGCAGCCCGTCAGGAAACGAAAGCTCTAAGAAGGGAACTGATTATTTCCAAGGAGCGAACAGATGATCTCGCTAGACAATTGCTACAGTCACAAGCCGGACAGACCCCGTTACCCGCATCTGGGGGAAATCTTCCTTCTACATCCTCTATGAATCCAGTGCAGATCAACCTACCTGGGAATGTACCTCTGGCTCCGCCCGAACGATTTTCTGGTGACCCAAAGAGGTTTGCAGTATTTATCAATCAGTGCCGGTTGCATTTCTTATGCCGGCCAGCAGCCTTTCCAACTGATCAAGCTAAAGTAGCTTTCGTGCTTTCGTACCTTAGTGGCAATGCGGCAGACTGGTCGATCCCTCTAGTAAATCAAGATGATCCGGTCCTCCATGATTTTCAAGCTTTTCAGCTCAGTATGGAAAAACTGTTCGCAAGACATTCACTGGGGCAGGCCTTGGACAATGAGCTTCTTTCGTTGCGACAAGGTAATCAAGACCTTTTGGCTTATATTGCGTCTTTCAACAGACTGATAGTGGAAACTCAATGGCCTGAGGACAAAAGGATTACGCTGTTTTATAGAGGTCTACGTGGAGAGCTCAAAGATGTGTTAGCCCAAGTAGTGAATCCGCCACAAGATTGTTCGGACTATATAGACTTAGTCGTTCAAATAGATCACAGACTGCAGAACAGGAAGGCCGATCGTTCCAAGTTTGATGCTCGAGTATTTTCCAAACAACCAACTCCTTCCAAAGGAGTAGACTCCGGGGAACCCATGCAAATAGGGGGTCTGAAAGGTCCTCTAACACAAAAGGAGCGGGAAAGGAGAAAACAGTTGCAATTATGCCTCTATTGCGGAAACTCAGGGCACTTTCTTCGAGACTGTCCGGTGAAACCTGCCAAGAAGGCAGTATGAGCTGCAGTTACCAAAGTTACAAACTCTGAGCAGGGAAACGACCTCGCCTGACAAGAATAGAGGTCCTCTTGCCGAGCGTGAAAACCAGTTCCGTGACCTCGCATTTCGTGATACCTATGGTCCTCATTAGCCCTGATAATCCGGATCGATTACATGCAATTGAAGCTTACGTCGACAGCGGTGCCATCAGCAATTATGTGGATCATGATATGGTTTTGAGGATGAATCTAACTCTTTGTCCCAAGGCTGTAAAGGACGTCATTACTACGGTGGATGGTACGGAGATAGCCTCCGGGCCAGTAACGCATACCACTCAAGAGGTGACGCTAGTAAGTCAAGATGGACACCATGAGAAGAACGTGTTCGATGTGATCAAGGCCCCTCAGTTTCAGATTATTCTAGGAATACCTTGGTTAGAGAAACACAATCCTCTGATCGATTGGCAAGCAAGAACGGTCCAGTTTCCAGAATGTGTCTCTTCTTGTCACCCTCCACCTGGTGTTACACTGGCAGCAATTTCTTCAGAGACTCCCCAGTTACCTCCCGAATACCTAGAATACCAAGATGTTTTCCGGAAGGATCATGCTAACTCTCTACCTCCTCATAGGTCTTATGACTGCCAAATAGACCTGATACCTGGATCTACTCCTCCTTGTAGTAGAATTTATGCCCTCACCGAGCCTGATAACCTTCACCTTCGACAATACCTGGATCAATACCTGGCAAATGGGTTCATTCGTCCTTCCAAGTCCCCTGCTTCTTCAGCTTTGTTCTTCGTTCCAAAAAAGGAAGACCTTAGAACTTGTATAGATTATCGCTCCCTGAACCAGATCACCGTTAAGAATAGATATCCGTTACCTTTGATCCCTTAACTCCTCGACCAAGTCAGAAAAGCATGCATATATACAAAGCTGGATCTTAGAGGAGCTTACCACTTGGTACGAGTAAAAGAGGGCGATGAATGGAAGACGGCCTTCCGCACCAAGTATGGGCTATTTGAATATCAGGTCATGCCCTTCGGACTTTGCAATGCCCCGGCCGCCTTTCAATATTTTATGAACGATGTCCTCAGAGAGCTCATAGATGTGTGTGTTGTTGTTTACATTGACGACATCCTCGTTTATTCTTCATCGGAATCTGAACATCGGAAACACGTGAAAATGGTCCTCGAAAGATTGCGTCAACACAAATTTTTCGCTAAGTTGTAAAAATGTGTTTTCAACGTGACTGAAGTTGAATTCTTGGGATTCATATTATCACCTGGCGGAGTGCGTATGGACTCAAAGAAGGTCGATGCAGTTCTCAAATGGCCATCACCATCCTCCGTAAAAGGTGTGCAAAGCATGTTAGGCTTCGCTAACTTTTATTGCAGGTTTATCCCCGAATTCTCTCGAATAGTCCAGCCCATCACTGCCTTGTTAAAGAAAAACAAACGTTTTGAATGGTCTACCGAGGCGGAACAAGCTTTCCAGGATTTGAAGACTAAATTTATCTCTGCACCAATCTTAAAACACCCTCGCCCCGAACTCCCCTACATCGTGGAAACTGATGCTTCAAGCCTTGCCATGGGGGCAGTTCTATCACAAAAGGACCCGGTAACCAATCAGTTGCATCCCGTGGCATTTTGGTCCCGCAAATTCTCGCCTCCTGAAATCAATTATAGGATTACTGACAAGGAACTTCTGGCTATCAAGTCTGCCTTTAAGGCTTGGCGGCATTATCTGCTGGGGGCCCGACAGACCGTTACTGTGATTACAGATCACCGAAACCTGCAATATTTGAAAACCGCAAAAGCCCAATCCTCTAGACAACTCCGTTGGGCATTATTCTTTGCCGAGTTTGACTTCATAATTACCTATCGACCTGGTACAAAGAACGGTAAAGCTGATGCCCTTTCTCGGATGGGAGTGGAAGAACACTTGATCAACCCTAAACCTGTACCAATCATTCCCGAACAAAGAATTCTGGGTGTAATCGCCACAGAATCCATAGAGGAAGTTAAGGATAAAGCCAGGCAACTTGTTACTCCAGCAGACATACAGAATTGGCATCTGCAGGGAAAGGACTTTGCAGTAAAGGACAACTTATTGTATTTCCAAGAACGATTATACCTACCCAGCACAGATTTACAGAAAAAAGTAATCTCTTGTTATCACGATTCTTTAATGGAAGGACATCCCGGTATGGCCAAGACCTCAGAAAAGATCAAGCGCTACTTCTGGTGGCCGTCTTGGAAAAAAGATATCAGAGACTTTATAATGTCCTGTGGAGTATGCGCCCAAAACAAGAGTCAAAAGGAAAGACCAGCAGGCCTCTTACGCCCTATTGACATCCCACCTCGCCCTTGGCATACGCTTTCTATGGACTTCATCACCGATCTACCTCCATGCTCCGGATACAATACGATTCTAGTAATCGTGGACTTATTCTCCAAGATGGCGCATTTCATTCCGCTCAAAGGCTTGCCAACAGCAGCAACTCTGGCCCGAGAATTTCTCGAAAACATCGTCCGACTGCACGGTTTTCCTTCGGTTCTAATTTCGGATCGAGGTAGTCAATTTATTTCTCATTTTTGGCGAAGTTGCTGTCGGTCGGCTCAAATTGATGTGAGACTATCGACCAGTCACCACCCTCAGACCGACGGACAAACCGAGAGGACCAATCAAACTCTGGAACAGTATTTACGCTGCATGCTGCAACAAACTGAAAAAACTTGGAAAGACATCCTTTGGATAGCCGAATATGCCTACAATAACTCTGTCCATTCGGGAACTGGGAAAACCCCGTTTTTTCTTTTGTACGGCAGTCACCCTCGAACCTCGGAGTTGGATCCCATCCAAGATCTTGAAACATCAGCAGTAGACTACCTGCATTCTACAATCACCCAAGCCTTTAAGGAAGCTGTTTCTCACCTTCAAAGGGCTAAAGAACAATACAAGAAAGGAGCAGATCAACATCGGAAGGAAGCCCCTCAATATCAAGTAGGGGATCAAGTCTGGTTATCCACCAAATATCTACCTCTAAAAGGGCCACACACATTCAACCCAAGATACCTTGGTCCTGTCACGGCCGCCAGCGACTGGCGTTTGTGGCGAAGGTGGACGCGAGGACGCCATTAAAATGTTCCATTACGTTCCTCCTCGTCTATCAGACGCGGTCTAGTTGTTTTCAAGATGGCCGCCGCCGTTTGTATATATACCACTCGGCTGCCGGCGGTTTGGCGCGTTGCAACTTTGTTTATCTTATCGCCCTGTTGCTTGCGCTAGTTTTCCCTTCGGAGAGTCTGCTTGCTATTTTCCTGTTGTTTTCTCCACCTCCCGTTCCTTACGGGTCCCCCCTTCTTCTGTATCCTGTGTGCCTTCTCCTGTGTTTCTGTTCTCGTGTTGAATCTCTGCTGAGTATTTCTTCGCTCTAGAGACACTGCCCTCAGATTCTCCATTCAATCTTGTCCTCCACCCTGAGGGGTGCCTACCTGAATTCTACCATCTCCTATTCCCTCGATCAGCGGTATCGCCAACCTTACCTATCAACTGGGTCTTCGGCAAAGGATTATTCAACATACGACCGTGCTGACTGCGCCCACAATCTTCACGCCTATATTGGATCCAGGGGTTTTTTGCCGTTCCAGTGGCTTTTTCCCCTCTGGCTGTCGCGGAGGGGAGTCACCGTGGGGTTTCTTTGTCTGAAAGTCACGGTGGCTTCTTTCCGAGGTAGACCATATCTTCTAAAAAAGAAGAAGCCGTTCACAGGACTTACCCGCCGGAAGAAACTGGACTATTCAGGTGAGGAGGAAGAGACAGGGGAGGGTTACAAATCGAGTGAAGACGAAGATATAGCTGATCACCTAGCTAAACCCGTAGCCAATATTGCCAGTCCTGATAGTTTGCAACGCCCAAACAGAAAACATGGCTACGCCACAACAACTGCAAGAGCTGGTGACAGCTGTCCAAACCCTCAACGTAGAAGTCCAAACACTAAAGGCTGACAACGTGGCGCTCCAACAAAGAGTAGCTGCAAGAGAACAACAGACAACCGATTTACCCCCACTACCCCTGGTGTCAGGTAAATTCGACGGTTCGGAAAGAAAGGTTAAGGAATTCCTGGAGGCCTGTAATATTCACTTCACCTTCCGCAGAAATGCCTTTTCCACAGATCATTCCAAGGTGGGTTTCATGATCACACACATGACGGGAAACGCCTTGGCATGGGCTACTCCATTGGTATCCCTCTCAGACCCAGTGTTGCAGGACTACGCGGCCTTTAAGGAACTGCTGCGACACACCTTTTTGCGAACCGAATGCTCACACGTGGCTAGCGAAGACCTGCTGGATTTACGTCAAGGGAGTACCGACTTACTATCCTATATCTCCACGTTCAAGAAACTTGCTGCAGAGGCAGGTTGGCAAGAGCAGGCCCAGTATACCATATTCCGCCGGGGCTTGCGAGAAGAGCTCAAGGATGAGCTTGCCCGGATCCCGCGCCCAGACACCTTTCTGGATCTTCAAACCGCAGTTCTAAGAATCGATTTCCGCCTGTCGGAACGAAGAAACGAAAGGAAGAAGGTCCGAGGTCCACAATCTTTCTTGGATATACCCCCCGCCTCCTCCTCGCCTGTATCGCGCCACGCCAGAGAGGAACCCATGCAGATCGGAAGCACCAGATCTCCGTTGACTGCCGAAGAAAAGAAGAGGCGACGTGAAGGGAACCTTTGTTTATATTGCGGAGGAGCCAACCATTTGCTGAGAGACTGTCCCGATGTGCCCCCAAGGAGATCGGGAAACGACCGCCCTCGATAGTCAGTGGAACGGACTATCGAGGGGCTACGCCTTGTTCCTACACTACACTTTCTGTGGCCTCTTCTCAGATGAGCGAAGATGTGCGTCTCATGGTGATAGCCATCAAACTCCGCTTCCGGAATAGAGAGGTAGAGACGCAGGCCCTACTGGATTGTGGCGCGGCTGGAAACTTCCTTGACACTTATTGGGCTGACAAGATGGGTCTGCTAAGACTTGAGAAAAAGGAGGACCAAAAGGTTGAAGGAGTGGATGGTACACCCTTATGTTCTGGACTCATTACCCACACCACTGAGGAGATACAAGTATCCATACACCAGCATTCTGAAATCATCAAGTTTGATATTATACGGGTGGCCCATTTCCCTGTCATCTTAGGAATAGGCTGGCTCAGGAAACACAACCCAACGGTGGATTGGTCTAAGAACCTACTAAGTTTCCATTCCGCCTTTTGCCTAAGAGAATGCCTTCCAGAACCAACATTCACCACTGTAAAGACCATGTCTGCTATTGAAGGCAGTACTATCCATTGCATCCCAAAATGTCTTTCAGAATACAACGAAGTCTTTCAGGAGCAGAACCCCATTAGACTCCCTCCACATCGCCCAGAGGATTGTGGTATCGACCTAGTGCCACAAGCATTGGTCCCCTTTGGAAAGATGTACTCCCTCTCAGTATCGGAGAAGGCTGTACTCCGATGCTACCTTGATGATAATTTAGCCAACGGACTCATAAGACCTTCCAAATCCCCCGCTGGGGCCTCTCTGTTTTTCATACCCAAACGGGACACCAAGGAGCTGCGGCCCTGTATCGACTATCGGGGGTTAAACAGAGTGACCATAAAAGACCGATACCCTATGCCCATTATATCAGAGATCCTAGAGGCAGTCCAAGGCTCTGTGGTGTTTACTAAACTTGATCTACGGAATGCGTATCATCTACTCCGCATAAGAACAGGAGATGAGTGGAAGACGGCGTTTCGCACCCCCTATGGGCTGTTTGAGTACCAAGTCATGCCGTTTGGCCTAGTCAATGCACCGTCTATTTTCCAGAGATTTATGGACCGATTGTTTTCCGACCTTCTTAACCTTAACACAGTGGTTTACCTGGATGATATTTTGGTCTTCTCACGGAGCCAGGAGGAACATACCCGACATGTCAAGGAAGTTTTGCGCAGACTACAATGTCACAGTCTTCTAGTAAAACCTGAGAAATGTGCATTTGCTCAATCCTCTTTGTCTTACTTGGGATTTATTCTATCCGACAAGGGGGTTACTATGGACCCCCGGAAGGTGGATGCCATCCTGTCATGGCCATCGCCTTCTTCGGTGAAGGACATTCAACGTTTCCTAGGGCTGGCAAATTTCTATAGGAAATTCATTCCGAGTTTTTCCTTACTCACTCTACCTATTACATCCCTTCTCAAGAAATCCACAGGCCCTTTCATCTGGTCTAGTGAGGCTGAAGAAAGCTTCCTCGGCTTAAAGCACAAGTTCTGTACAGCTCCTATCTTGAAACAACCAGATCAGCTACTACCCTTTATCCTGGAAACTGACGCTTCTGCAGCAGCCGTAGGAGCGGTTCTTCTTCAGAGAGTCGAGGACCTAGAGCATCCGGTGGCGTATTTCTCAAAAACTCTAAATCCTAGCCAACGAAACTACTCAGTCATAGAGAAGGAATTACTTGCTATGAAATTGGCTTGTGTGGAATGGAGACATTTGCTCCAAGGAAGCCTACACCCGTTCCAGATACGAACAGACCATAAAAATCTGCAAATACTCAAGCAGCAAGAGTGTTACAACACCCGCCAGGCCAGATGGGCTCATTTTTTCGCCCAATTTGATTTTGTCATCACATTCATCCCTGGCTCTCAAAACCTAGTTGCTGATGCTCTCTCCCGCAGAGACGATGTTATCGTCCCTTACAGAAAGGAGTTTATGTTTCCTCGTACCCGGATCATATCTACAGTGTCTAACTTCTTGGATGAAGTACGAGGAGCCTGCCTCCAAGAACCTGCTCTCACTATGGGAAATCAACTGGTCACCACTAAGGATGGGTTACACTTTATCCACGGAAGACTGTTTATTCCTTCCAGTAATCTTAGAAGACGAGTCACTCAGTGGTGCCACGATTCCAAGACCGCTGGTCACCGAGGAGTACGAGGTACCCTGGAACTTCTCCAAAGGGCGTTCATCTGGCCGAACATGAAGGCTGACACGCAAGTCTATGTTAAATCCTGTATGGTATGCTTACAAAGCAAATATTCAACCTCGAAACCTAAGGGGCTGTTACAACAGGAGCCGGTTCCACTTGGCCCCTGGAAATGCATTTCTACGGATTTTATTGTGGAGTTGCCGGTATCCCGAGGCTGTACCTGCATTATGGTAACAGTAGATGCTTTCTCGAAACTTGCACATTTTTCTCCATTGTCAAAGATCCCATCCGCCTCGGTCATGGCGGACGTATTCCTAAAGGACATTTTTAGGTTACATGGGCTTCCTCAAAAGATAATATCAGACAGGGGCAGCCAGTATACCTCCAGATTCTGGGCAGCATTGTGCAATTCATTGGGCGTGGAGAGAGCTCTTTCGTCGGGGTTTCATCCCCAGACAAATGGACAAACCGAGAGGTTAAACGGTACCTTAGAGCAATACTTAAGGTGTTTCATTAATAAACAGCAAGACAACTGGGTGGACCTGCTTCCCACAGCAGAGTTTGCATACAATAACGCTATCCACACGGCTACAGGGACTAGCCCATTCTTTTGTACCTACGGATACAACCCGCAGTCCATAGTTCCGTGTTTCTGGAAGGAAACTAACATTCCTACTTTGGAGAATACCCTTGCGCAGATCAAGGAGGCCCATAACACAGCCAGTCAGAGCCTCTCTAAGGCTAGCAGTCATTACAAAGAGCAAACGGACAAACACCGAAGTCAAGTTCCTGCCTGGGACAGAGGGTCCAAGGTTATGCTGTCCACCAAGTTCCTTCCTCGATGGGTTCGGCCTTCTAAGCTGTCACCCCGCTACATCGGACCCTTTGAGATAACTTCAAAGGTTAATCCGGTGGCCTTCCGCCTCAAATTGCCAAAGGTACTCAGGCGGATTCATCCCGTGTTTCACGCATCACTCTTACGCCCCTTTGTGCCAGATACCCGGAAACAAGCATCCCCCAAACTGGATACTTTGCCGGTTCCAGCGTCCGAGGAATATGAAGTTTCTCGGATACGGGACTCCCGTTATCATCGGGGACGTCTTGAGTATCTCGTTCATTGGAAAGGATATCCCTCCTCAGAAGACACCTGGGAACCACTGTTTCATATTCACTCTCCTCAACTGTTACACAAGTTCCACCGACTACATCCAGAAAGGCCGGGTGGGAGATGCCTTCGGAGGGGGCATACTGTCACGGCCGCCAGCGACTGGCGTTTGTGGCGAAGGTGGACGCGAGGACGCCATTAAAATGTTCCATTACGTTCCTCCTCGTCTATCAGACGCGGTCTAGTTGTTTTCAAGATGGCCGCCGCCGTTTGTATATATACCACTCGGCTGCCGGCGGTTCGGCGCGTTGCAACTTTGTTTATCTTATCGCCCTGTTGCTTGCGCTAGTTTTCCATTCGGAGAGTCTGCTTGCTATTTTCCTGTTGTTTTCTCCACCTCCCGTTCCTTACGGGTCCCCCCTTCTTCTGTATCCTGTGTGCCTTCTCCTGTGTTTCTGTTCTCGTGTTGAATCTCTGCTGAGTATTTCTTCGCTCTAGAGACACTGCCCTCAGATTCTCCATTCAATCTTGTCCTCCACCCTGAGGGGTGCCTACCTGAATTCTACCATCTCCTATTCCCTCGATCAGCGGTATCGCCAACCTTACCTATCAACTGGGTCTTCGGCAAAGGATTATTCAACATACGACCGTGCTGACTGCGCCCACAATCTTCACGCCTATATTGGATCCAGGGGTTTTTTGCCGTTCCAGTGGCTTTTTCCCCTCTGGCTGTCGCGGAGGGGAGTCACCGTGGGGTTTCTTTGTCTGAAAGTCACGGTGGCTTCTTTCCGAGGTAGACCATATCTTCTAAAAAAGAAGAAGCCGTTCACAGGACTTACCCGCCGGAAGAAACTGGACTATTCAGGTGAGGAGGAAGAGACAGGGGAGGGTTACAAATCGAGTGAAGACGAAGATATAGCTGATCACCTAGCTAAACCCGTAGCCAATATTGCCAGTCCTGATAGGTCCCTATTCCATCACTACCATAGTAAACCCAGTAGCGGTCAAGTTGGACTTGCCCCCGCACATGAAGATACATCAGGTCTTCCACGTCTCTCTATTAAAACCCGTGAAACCTCAAACCCGACTAACTAAATCTCCAAAACCTATCCTAGTTGATGGAGAACTCGAGTTTGAAGTCAAAAGCATTCTGGAATCCAAGATCTCCAAATCTAAACTATTTTACCTAATTGACTGGAAAGGCTACGGCCCCCAAGAGAGATCCTGGGAACCTGCTGAATATGTCCACGCTCCTCGCCTAATCAAAAGATTTCACCGAACATTTCCTGACAAGCCAAAACCCCCGGAGAAGCCCGGTTTGGGAGGGGCCTTGAGGGGGGGTACTGTCATGATCTCTGCTTCCAAAAGGTCAGGGTTTTCCCAACTCCTTTGGAAGCAGATCCATAACCCAGGTTCCGAGTGCCAACCAGTCCCAATTGGGACCTTTTGGACCCAGTCCTGGCGCCAGTGGCACCAGGCTCATCAATATGCCCAGTCCCAGCGCTGGAAGCGCCGGGCTCATAATGCTTGGGTGGACTTACCTGCAGCAGACCATGCTGCTTACTTGCCTGCCAGTTGAGCCTCTGATCCTCTTCTGTTTGGAACTACCTTTCCTGTTGGGTGGGGCAGGAGCCACTCCCTAGATTCAGAACACTGGAACTCTTCTGGAAAGCAGGAACTCTTTTCTTACCTAGGCGTGGCTGTGGAAGGAGACACCTAAGCACTACAGGAGGCTATTTAAACCACACCCGATGGATGAATCTTGCTTTGCGTTATTCTGCATCCTCTGCAGCAGAACGCTCATCGTGTCTTCTGCATCTGATCCTGGGCCTAAGGAAAAAGGCTTACCATCCTGAATCCAGTCTTCAGCAACACCTATGAAGACAAGAAAGAACAGGTTAGCATTACGGTCTTCAGTGACAGCTCTTCACTTACCTGGTCCATTGGCTGTCACCAACGCCTCGCGCTGCATTCCGGCATCTGAAAGACAAAGGCTTACCTACTCTTCGTGCGCTCCGGAGGTCTTCACACTGCATTCCGGCATCTGAAAGACAAAAGCTTACCAACTCTTCGCACGCTCCGGAGGCCTTCGGCGCTGCATCCCGCATCGGAAAGACAAAACAAGGTGCGTTTAAAGACATTGGGGATCTTTAATACTCACGTGCCATTACTCCTTTCCACATCTAACCCAGTGGGTATTCCGGCACCCTGCAGCCGCTCCGAACTTGTACCTGCAAAATAAAAAGACAGTTGGAGCGCATCGTGAAGCAGGCAACAAGCGCTTACTTATGTGCTCCCAGGCGCTTCTATTCATCACACGGGCTCCATCTTCAACTCACTTCAGCCCGTCATCCGCCATCGCCGGATCCCTGCAAAACAAGAAACATCATTACTAAAGACTTTAAAGACATTAGAATTACTCGAAACTTACCGTTCGTGCAGTAAACGACAGACAGCAGTCCTCTGAAGTCCCCTTATCCAGTGAAGAAACTGGTTACAGCACCCTGCTCCGAGGCAGATGGAGAGCACGGCGTTCACTTACCTAAGGTGAGAACGTTAACCTTTGGGGTTCTACAGGAGAAGAGAAAGGGAAGAAGAGAGAGACATTCAATAACCCAGTTCCTTAATCCTTAATCCCATATTTTCTATCTGCAGACATCTTACCCTTCGAGTCAGACATACAGTGCACAGAGGTCCAGCCCAAAGAGCCAGCCGTGTGTTACACATCACCTTTGAAGATACGGTATACGCCCAGTCAAGACCGGCGCCTCTACGGGAATCAGGTGAGCGTTACAAGTGCGAAGGGCAGAGAGGTTTCTCCAGCAAAGATTTTAACATTTCCAATAAATATCCAAGCATGCCTGCCTTACACTTTGACAGAAGAAGGCGTGACATCGTTCACTAGAAACGGGCCAGGGTTAGTCCCACCTTTTTCTCGTGTGGTTCCGAAATAAGATCTCATCTCCGGCGAATAATTTGGGAAGACGAAATTCTTGAGGTTTATTTGTTGAAGCATCTCCTTCTGTGTTCTGTACTGCCCTGCACCCTTGTCGCTGCAGCTGTCTGGAAATGACCAAAATACTGGAAGTCACACAGTTCAAATAATCATGCATTTCCATTTCACACAAATCTGCAGTTGACTGAGAATCACTTCTAACTCTGGATATATGCATTAGTGGTGTTCTCATCTGTCTCCCAGTCACAATTTTGTGTGGCGTGAGATGGTGGTCAGAACCCGGTTGGTTCCTCAAAGCATATAACGCCAGTGGTAGGCAACGCAACCACCCTTTCTTCAGAGTAAGCTTCAACTTGGCTATCTTTTCCTTAAGCAAGCTGTAGAGCCTCTCACAGATCCCATTTCCTTGCAGATGATAAGCTGAGGAAAACGTGTGCTTTATACCAAGCAACAAGCTGATTTGCTCAAATGTCTGGTTCACAAAATGGGGCCATTGACTGACCTTATTACCTCACATACTCCCCATCTAGGAAACACTTCCCGCACCAAGAAATTTGCTGCACAGGTGGAATCTGGATGCGTACAGGGACCTGCCTCAATCCACCTTGAGAAGGGACATACCACAACAATCATATATCTATATCGATTACATACTTGAATCATATCGACATAGTCGATATGCAAATGCTGAAAGGGGCCAATGGGTCTCGGAATAACCCCCCTAACTGTGCGCAGTGTATGCCCAGTCATGAATTATTGACAAACTATACAATTCATCATAAAAAAGGCAACGTGCTCTAACAGATTTGGTACAAACCAATCTTCAGCAATCATTGCAGCAAGGTTCTCCCTAGATGTGTGTGCAGGGTAGTGTAGCTGTTCCAGGGCCACCCTCAGTAAGGCAACAGGCATCACCAGTTTACCAGTGCTGTCCTGTCACCACAATGCTTCAGAAGGGTTTAAAGAACACCCTCTTCATGTTCACAAATCTTTCTCAACTTGAGGTGCTTCCCCCTGAATCTCCATAAACTGAGTCTTCGACAAATTTTCAACCACATTTATTAACACAACCTTTTTTTTTCTTTTATATCAAGTGTTTAAAAGGACATTATATTCCCTGAACATGCAGTGATTTTCGCTTCATCGTTTGCTGCTTGGTTTTCATGTAATATAAAGTCTGCCCTTTTATTATGCTTTACAACCGCAATGGCCACTGGAAGTTGTAGTGCCTTAATAAGCCTATTCAATAATGTGGCGTGCTGCAATGGTGTGCCATCCACTTGGAGAAAGCCCCTCCTTTTCCAACGCTCTAACCCTCCGTGCACTGTTGGCGGAGTCGCTGTACATTGTTACTTGCTGCTCTGTGTGATTCTCGAGCACAACAATCAGCACCACGTGTGCTGAATATTGAAACGTAATCGTGCACTTACCAATGTCTGAAACTCCCCATTGGCTGTGTATTTTACCACAGCGGCACCCGTATATCTCTGCCCATCATTTTGATCGATTCTTGAAGAACCGTCAATAAAAATAATTTCTCCACTTGGCAAAGCATTTCTTTTACTCTTGGGATTTCGTCATAGAACTCTTCATAATTTGAACAATCATGCGCATGCTCATCCTCTGCCAGTGGTTCGGCTACAAACATGGCAGGATTCACTACTCTGCATCAAACTATTTTGATCGCTGGATTCAATATAACTACCTCGTAGCCAGAAGCCCTTTGAGAAGTCAATGTGCCCTTAGGTTTCTCTAGAATAGCAAAGTGTGCATGCTCTACAAATAATGTCATGGAGCATCCTATCACTATGCTTGCAGCTTTCTTTATGGCAAACGCGGCGGCAGCCAGAGAATGTTCGCACAGAAAGTGACCTCTCATTACTGGGTCTGAAATCCCACTATACAATGCTAATATGCAAGGGGCTTGTACCCCAATGTGGTTCTCTGTTTAAGGACTGCTGTCATAACAGTGCTATCTGTGTGTGGGAATAAAAAGAATTCCTCAGCATAATTAGCAATCCCTAAAATCGGAGCTGGCCAAATTGCTCTTTTTCAGCTCTTCAAATGCTTCCTTCATTTTATCAGTCCACACAATTTTTTCCTGTGTTACCTGTGCTTTCTTTAAAGCCTGTAGTAAAGGCCTTATATATGAACTGTAATCAAAGACCCATGCTCTGACGTAATTACATAATCACAAAAAACTCTGTATGTGTTTTATCATGTATGGTTTTGCAGTAACCTTCTTTCCCTCACATGAAATCAATTGGCCAATATACAACACTTGTTGTTGACAATACTGTAACTTCTCTTTGTCAACCTTATATCCTTTGTCAGCAAGTATGATCATAAGCTAGACAGAATCGGGCCTGCACTCTTCCTCATCCCTGGGGCAGCCGAATGCTTTTCAGTCGTGTTTGTCTGAACATAAATGATGTCAGATCCTGTGAGTCTTTGTGCAATGGGTTTGAGAGAAAAGCATTGTTCAAATCATTCATAGTGAAATATCATGCTCCAATAGGTATATTACATATAATTGTGGACGGGTTAGGGACTATAGGGAACTCGGCTTCTACAATTTGGTTTATCAGCCTTAAGTCTTGAATTAGTCTCCAAGACCACCCCTTCCCTTTTTTCACAGGATGAATTGCGGTATTACACAGTGACTCTGACGTCACTAAGATGCCCTGCTCCATCATGGCGGAAATTGTTTTGAAAATACCTTCATCTGCCTCTCGAGACATGGGATACTGTTGTGCTTGAGGTGCTCCTGGTTTCAGTTTAATATTCACTTCTCCATCCTCCTTCAATAGGCCAACGTCATAGGGGTTTGTGGTCCATAATGAAGCTGGCACTTTCGCCATGTCTTCCTCAAAATACTTGGGGAGTTGCTGTGCTATCATCATTACCTCTCGTTTGATTGCTTTTACCCAATAAGTAATACTCATCTCAAATACCACTTCATCATCAGATAGATGATCACCAAACATGTCCTCATCGGTGACGTCAGTTAATCTATAACCTTCTCCGATGGCAATCACTGCACACCGTTGTCTGCCTTTGTCATAGTTCCCATCAAGCAAAGCCATTTCACCTTGCACGATGGCTGCTTGCAATTCTAAGGGAAACACTTGCCCTTCTACTTCACGCATAAGTATCTTTGGTGTAAACAGAAATTCATCAGGTATTATCATTGCTTTGCCTGCTAGACCTGGCAGATATGTCAGTAGTACACATACTCCATTATAAAAAACTTCAGGCTCTAAAGGTATTGCTCTCATGGATACTTGCCCTGCAAATGCTCTAATGATTTCACACATGTTTAAGTAATGCATTCCTGGAGTTGTGCACACTATGCCTCATCGGTAAACAAGATCATCATATTAAGCTTCATCATCAAATCTCAACCCAATATATTGACAGGTGTCTGCCTAGAGTATAGCAAAGACACCTTTATCTTGCATTCCCCTATAGAGACTGGTAAATCTTCAGTGAAAGGAACTCGACTTGTAGCTTCTGAAAAGCCTTGAGTATTCATGGCGGTGCCAGAAATTAAAAACTTTCCCTCACGTATACATGAGCGCATTGCACCTGTGTCTACTAAAAACAAAACAATCTTGCCCCCTATAGTGACGTCTACCCTTGGTTCCTCGTGAGGATTCGGCATCACAGATATGACTGAACACATCAAGTCTCCCAGTGAGCTGTCCTATTGCGGGTACAGGCTCATTCCATTACCTAAAAACAGATTCCCTCCACTAACAGTGCCACTCCCTATCCTAGGTATTGTTAACTTCCCTGTACTTGTGCTCTGCTGAATCTGCATGGGTGCATGCTGCGATTGTCCTTGTGGTGGAGCTACCCGCTGTTGCTTGCTGTTGTTGCATCGTTTGATTCTGAACAAACCCATTATTATAATGCTGCCAAAATGCTGGTAGGTTTGAAATCCCCCCTCATGAAAATTGGTCGTTCTGCACAAACCCTTGACTTCTACACATGCGAGCAAAATGCTGTGTTATCCTGCATGTCCAACATAGAGATGGCCTCCTAATCTGCCCATCCTGTATGTTCTGACCGTCATTCTGCATATTTTGAAACCCACCTTGGTTGTTCTGAAAACCTCCCCGATTATTCTGCCAATTTCCTTGATTATTCTGAAAACCAATTCCCCGAAATCCACCCCTTGCACACAGAGTTAATCCATTATTACTTTGGTCAAACTGCCTTTGGTTGTTCACCTGTGGCATACTTGCATTCTGCTGTGGATTTGGTTCATCTACACTCATCAACATCATATATTTAGACAGCTTTTTCTGCACTAATTTTGCCTCTTTGCAGCATCTTTTTTGCAATTCTTTTCCTGAAAGAGCCTGCAATAGTGCAAGATGGTCAGCTGAATCTCCGACCACGGTTTGGCTTCAATACCCACAAATTTCTTGAACTGCTTCTTTACAGGTGGTTCTGGTAGCCCCTGGCATAAAATATGATAAAATACTGGTATAGATTTTGCCCAAGACTTGTGCATTTCCAAACCCAAGATTCCTGAAAATGTTTAATATAAATCAATGGATCATCTCTGTCCTTCATCTTTTTGTCATTATAGCTCCAATATCGGACGTGCCATCATGAGGAGTGTTAATTATAGTCATGCTGGATGCATATTTTCCCAGTAAACCACAGGAGGGAAGGCACGCGATTGGCCCAAAAAAAGGGAACACGCCTCAAATAGAGGGAGAAGGTAGTTATCTACCATTGGATCTTGATAATGAATCCCTGTTACAGTTGTGCTATGCCCTTCAGGAGCGAGTGGGTACACAAGAGGGGAAACAAATGGAGGAAAAAGCCAGAGGGTCCCCTGTCCTCAGTGATTTTATACCAGACACCCCGGCGCCAAGAGGAACTACGTTGCCGATCCTGGAGAAATTGGCTAAAACCCCACTGCTGGGGGATGAGGAACACCCCATTATTGTATCCTCTGCCTCGCAAACAGACCCTCCCTTGTCATCCCCCTCACCAACTATTATCCCTATACCTTCATCAAGGGACCCACGTTTATCGGCTAGCCCAAATATAGCCTTCGACTCTGGAAATTCTGTACATGACCTTGCACCACCAGATTATAGTACTCACGAAACATCACAATCTGGGAACTCAACACTTAACTTTGCCATCAAAATATTGCTAAAACTCTGTGGTAGGATCCATGAAGATCAAAAAGTTCAGGGGAGAGTGGTTCTGGCTCTCTACAAACTGTTGAGTGTCTCTATCAAATCACCAATCAACCCCTGCATTGACTTGCGGGAACTACCACTCACTGCTATACCTCCAAAGGGTCGGGGAAAGACAATCCCAAGACCAACATTAGACAAAGAAACCACGATGGATGAGGAACATGGACCTCCCCTTGCGGGGGAGGGGGTGGTGGAAAATAGAACACAGCCCTCCAGAAAACAGAGAAGACAGGCAAAGAAAGCTGAGGAAAAAACCAACAATTCCCCCCCCCCCCGAAACTCTACCCCGCGGCCACCAGTTAAAAACCTATCTAAAAAACAACGTAAACGGGTGGCCAGAAGGAAACGAAGATCGGCCCAAACAGTGGGCACATTAACCAGCTGGTTAATGGAGGAACAACTGGGACAACCCAGTCAGCACTCAGAAGCCCAGACGTCAAATTGCTCAGAATTAGGAGCAGGGTTACAAAACTCTGTACCTATACCCAGGCAGGCAACTGAGGCTGCCGTACCGACCCCTTCTTTCCCCCAACACATTCCTACCAAAATTCCTTGTGTGGAGAATAGGGGGTCCTCGAGTCTTGAAAAGCTGGATATTAAACTGGACATCAAAAACGTTACCATAGCGCCCATTGAGGGCGAAAAAATGGGCATTCAATTAAATAGATCTGCACTCTTTGCTCTTCTTTCAAAAATCCCATCGCTGAGGATACTAAATAATAGCGATGTCAGCTTTGTTGAACCCTTGCTCCAAAAGGGAGTAAAATTAACCACAATTCACTGCTGCTTACCAGAGACAGCTGCCATGATATTGGCAAACTGGTCGTCCCTAGAATATCTGGGATACAAATTAGACGTTCCCATACCTACTGTTTCGATGGAGGAAAAGTGTCTGAAATGCTCTTGTGCTTGTGCCCCTGGTGCAGCTGGATTAACAACATCAAAGGCTGCTCAAAGACTCAGCGATGAACAAGGGTGGGAATGGCTGCAAGGAATGTTTGATCAGAAGAAAAGGGAATGAACTTTTACCATCACCAGTTGGAATACGAGGGGATATAGCCATTGGATAAATGAGGGAGCCTCTTGTAATATCCTTTTAGCTGCGGATATATTGCTATTGCAAGAAACTTGGGTAACTTTCGATGTGGCGTTCGATGGCTATACTATATTTCAATGTATGGCAGTAAGGGGAGACAGGGGTAGACCGAAAGGGGGTCTCCTAATTGGTGTAAAGTCCTCATACAACCCGAAATTGATTTACCAGGACAGCCCAGGAGGCAATGCCTTGGCGATTGAAATAAACCCGCCGGGTGGTTGGGCAGGTTGTAATGAGGTCCTGATAATTAATATCTATGACCCGCCGGGTGAGCAGAATACAGAATCCATAGGAGATAAATTGGACACCATATTGTCTGCTTGGTACACTGGGGATAAAAAGCCAGCAGTGATATTTTGTGGAGATCTGAACGCAAAATGCTTTGACTTGGAAGGGTGTGGGAACTACCGTTATGTCCAGAATATATGTGATATGCCCCTATCGAAGAGTAACAACAAAGGAAGCCTCTGGTTGGACATTATGAGAGAATGGAACTTGTCCATTTTAAATGGTCGTACTAGGGGAGATATACCTGGGAAAGATTCCTGGTCTGTGGGGGAAAAGAGCTCTGTTCTGGACTATGTGGCCGTATCGGAGTGTATCCTCTCATATGTCATGCACTTAGACATCATGTTGAACGACTTTAGTGATCATGGATCCCTCACATTGGCTGTAGAGGGTGGAGGGGACAGTATAAAGGTGGATTCCTGTAAAGATTTGGCTTCTAACCTTGCGGGTAACAAGATTAGATGGACACATAGATATATTGAAAAAATGACCTCTATCTCCTTCCCTAGTGATAAGACCATTAAGCAATTAATGTGGGGTAAGAGTCCTGAGGAAATTGAAATTTGGATTAACCACTTAACACACTCACTCTTTAAAGCTAATCCTACCCCGATGATAAGTTGGAAGAGTGGGGGCACTCGAACATTTGACGCCAATATCAGAGACCAGAAACGCCTTATGCGAAGAGCTTTAAGATTCTTAAGAACACACAAAACTTCTATCTCTGAGGTGGACATATTTACTTTGGAGACCTTAAAGATAAAACGTAATTATCACAACTGGCTAAAAAGGTACCGCCAGACTCAAAAAAGAAGTAAATGGCAAAAATTTGCTGAAGCTCTTTGCAGTAAAAATAGCCGTAAGATCTGGCAAATATTGGCAAAGGCGGGGGGAGAACAGAAGTTGAAGGTTCTAAACCCCATCCAGGGAGAAAAATGGGTAGATTATATTTCAAACAAATTCTTCAGAGAGAATACGACCAACACACAAAGCACTATGGGGGTACAAACTTGGCCCCTCCCCCTGAGCTATAGTTGTATAAAACAGGCTATATTGAATTTAAAATCATCCAATGCTCCAGGCCCTAACGGTCTGGCTAATGCGGTATTGAAGCAGGACCCACATAATTGGACACAGATACTACTCACACTATATTCAAGGATCTGTAGATCTAGCCAAATTCCTTCTTCTTGGAAAAAGTCTGTATTGATACCTATATATAAAAAGGGGGAGCGAACTTTACCGGCCAATTATCGCCTACTTTCAATGCTGGATGTGAGCAGCAAAATCTTTAACACGCTGGTTCTTAAAGAGATTGAAAATTGGGTTTCTGAAAGACAGATTTTGCATTATGCCTAAACTGGCTTTAGACCCGGAGCAGGCACTACCCACAACATCAGGGTCCTAGACATGCTAATAAATAACACCATGAGCTGTAAGGATGCCACACTCTTCATTGTTTTTGTAGACTTCACAAGTGCTTTTGATCTGGTGGATCGGGATACCCTGTGGTGCAAGTTAAAAGATATGGAATGCCCACATTGGATCTTAGATATTTTGATAGCCCTGCATAGTAATACCGTAACAAGGGTCCGCTTTAATGACCGGGGGGAGGTATCCAAAGAGATCTGCACCAACATAGGAGTAAAGCAGGGATGCGTAACGGCCCCTATGCTATATAATTTATATGTAGCAGATCTGCTGGCACGTATGGCATTAAAATCAAACAGCCCTCCTAAATTGAAGGATACCCCACTTATGGGAATGCTATATGCAGATGATCTAATTTTATTCGACCGGACATTATCCGGTATCAAGACTCTACTTAATGAACTACAGGAATACTCTGCTAAACTGGGTCTTGTTATAAACTTGGAAAAAACAAAAATAATGGCTATTGCAAGAAAAGGGCCAAGACGATCTGGCATTGATACTAACTTGGGAACTATTGCAGTGGTGAAGCAATACCCATATCTGGGGCTGGATTTTATGGCCTTATCAGACTATGAAGCCATTATCAGAAACAAAAAAAGACGAGCTAAATTGCTTACCCTCCAGGCATGTAGATTTGCTAAGGGGACGGCTGGCTTTAGCATGGCTGGTATCATGAAGTTGTATATGCAGTGCTTTGTCCCTGCTGTGCTATATGGCCTGGAGGCCTTAGCAATGCAAGACTTGATGTGGCTAAATATTCTAGAGGGACACTACTGGCGCTCTGTTTTTGGCCTGGGACCTTCTTGCTCAGTACAGTATTTAAGATTGGAACTGGGTCTTGTCTCCCTGAGAGGGATGGCACTGCGCGCGAGAGGTTCCTTCTACTTGAAAGCCTTAGCCAACCCACGTTGTAAATTGCTCAAACTGGCAGGGCAAAGCTTTGATCTGGAAAAACATCCTAGGGGTGGGTCTTATAAACAATTGAATGAATCACTGTTTATGGAGATTAACTGGCCCTACGAAAAGCTAAAACATTTACCGTTTATTCACCAGAAAAGAGCATTCCAAGATAAGCTGAACAAGTGGGATTGGTGTTTGAATGTGGAGCATTTTACCCTAAAAGGGTATGAGGCAGTACTTCATGTCACCCATAGATATCTTAGACCCCACGTGTATCTCTTGCACACCCCGGCACCTGACGTTAGACGCTTTTTGCTACAATTAAGAACAAACCAGCTCCCCGTGCTTACCATAATTGGACCAAGGCTAAAAATCCCTCGTGAATCTAGAACATGTAGAATATGTAAGAAAATAGGAGCACTGGAATCTGCACGGCACGTACTAACACTTTGCCCAAAATTGGGACCGGTATACATGAACTCATATGAAAAATGGGTCCACAACCTTGAGGCAATAAAAGATTAGTTCTTTTGGTATGGATGTTTGAATTCAGTCACTTTAGGCCTTCAGTTAGCTCTCTTTAGGGTATGGAACCATGTGAAGCCTTTACTTCAGTGAAAACCTTATCACTTTAGTAATAAAGTGATACTTAATGGTCTCTTCTTATATATTGCTGTATTGGGTTGGGGAATTCCCAATAACTATAGGTGCTCACCTGGTAGAGTAACTCACCTACCTTAACTTATCAAATTCCTCTACTTGGCTGCTATGTGATGTATTTGTATATTATATTCTATTCTATATTTTATATTTCATATGATTGAGTTGATCTGTCTTGTTTATGCTCTGTTTATGTTCTGTTTGTATTTTGAGATGTATATATATGTTTTTTGGGATGTATATACTTATGAGTTGTGTAAAATCCAATTTTTGGATTGTATCACAATAAAGTATTTTATTTTTTATTATTATAGTCACGCCAGGGTACCCTGCCCTTGTCCACACGTCATCAGCTCTCTCACCAAGTATGGCGATGAGGAGACACTTAATGTCCCCTATGGACAACGTGTTTCCTCCCGTCATTTTCTCTAATTCATGTATCCATTTCCCAGTGCCCGAAGTTAAACTCTGAAGTTTACATCTTAAGTTATCCTTGTCCATTTGGGGCCACGGTATATATTGCGGTCTAGCCCCTCCTTTCTCTAACAAGGGGAACTGTGATGCCCCAAACTGGTTCTCATCTCTCATCATTTGTCTGTCCACCACAGGGACGATAATACCACATCGCCTTCTACCAGGTAGCGGTCTTAATCTGCTCAAATAAGGCAGTTTTTCTCCCCTTTCACTGTGGAATTGCCCCTTGGGTCGATCTGACTGTGTCAGTGGCTTTGGCGCCCTGGTTACAGGTGCGTTTAAATCTGACCATCTGTCTTCTTTCTCCATTGAAAAACATCCCTCAGGGCCACATATGTCCCTTCTTCCTTCCCCATGGAAGGTGTCTCTCTCTTCGTCTGACATCTCCTGTGCCCAAATTGTGCAACTTCTCTCATCATCATCTCTGCTCAGGGATAGTCTATCTAGAGACAGCTCCTTTGGCCTCGTACTCGAGTCGATCGTTTTTTCCCTTCCACTTTAACTCTTTCTGGGCCTTCATGTCATGATATACCTTATCAACCAATTTCCCAATACTCCTAAAGTCAAACTAGTCATCTAGATTTATTCTAGATGGGTCTGGTAATGACTCGTACTCTGGAAAAAATTCCTCTATGTCATCCCATGCTACTTCTGGCTCAGGATCTCTTATCTCCTTCTCCAGGCGATCGAGATTGCATGCTCTCTGCCTTCTTTTACATTCCATATCATCAAATTCTCTTTGTTTCCTTGCTTTCTCTCTTACTCTGTCTTCTTCTTTTTTCTTCATATCCTTTCTCTCATTTACCCTGCGTATCTCCGTATCCTTTCATCTTTGTATTCTTTTATCCCTTATTTTCTTTTCCTCTGCTTCTATTCTTTTTTATTCTAACCTTTCCTGCTCATCGTTCGCTCTCTGTCTATTATCGTGTTTTCTCAACTGCTCTTCTTGGTACAACTGCTCTCATCTCTGCCTATCCTTTCTTTTTGTTCCTTCATCTTTCAATCGTTCCTCTCTTTCCTTATCTTTTTTGTTTTGTTTGTCTTGATCTTCCCGTTGTCTTACATCCTCTATGCTCTTACCATTAAGTTTTATTAAAATCTGACCACCCATCCATTCGTTCTGTTAAAGCGCTGTCTGATCAGCCTTGTCTCTTTCTCCTTTCCATCGTTTTATCTCTCTTCCTATATCAAGAGATGTACTTGCTCAATCACTCATTTCCTTATTGTGTCTCTCTTTTGTAGGATATTTTGACCCTATCAGCTGTGCTATGTTACATCACTTTCTCCAAACTGTGTTTTTGTAATAACCAGAAAATGGCTGCACCACCCTGCCACAAACATTTCAGGTGGGGTGAAACCGAGTACTCACTGCAGGAATGTGCCAGTGTGCTCTGCAACATTTTACATGGAGTGAAGTGAAAGAGGCAGCATAAGTGCGCTGAAAACCCAAATAAGTTCTGCTTGGTGCTAAATTCATCAATTTCTCATGAACCACTGTCATTAAAAAGGCCCTGCAATGCCCAGGATCATTCATTGTGTCTCAGAGGAACCGGTCCTCATTTGAATGACTGCTCCTGTCAAATGTATCCTTGAAAAATCAACCAGGGGCTTTATTTTCATTTTACACTGGGAAACATGTCTATTTTCTTTTCAACAGTATCAAGAATCAGCTGTCCAGAGAAGACTCTAAATAGATGCCTGTAACTGTATCCATGCTGCAAAACAACTCCAGCACTCAAGAAAAGAACTATAGCTGCAGAAAGTGTATATTTGCTGGAGATGCAAACCGAATTCAAAGAAATAGTAAAATGGGCTTTTTTCTGACTGAAGGAGGAGAAATCGCCTATTTTAAAGTACATTGTCGTGTAAAGGCCTGCTTACTTAGAAATGTAAAAGGATTAGTTACTGGTAAAAATACACTTGTAAACTGTTTTAATTCTATAAGGTTTGAAGTCAAGATTTAAAAGGAGGAAATAAAAGCTAAAACACAGGCTGAGTTAGCAAACTATATATAAAAAAATATTTGCTCTGCTAGCCCCGAAAAAGGGTGACACCTCACAAACCTCTGGAGCAGGAAAGGCTAATTGCTAGCTTGGAGGCTTTGAACACCCGGGAAAAAGGAACTTCTTCGGTGGCATCAGACATTCGTCTCTGCTCCAGGCTGGAACAATAGCAGGCTGAGACTCTCCCCTGTCAAGTGTGAGGGGCAGTAAATTTCAATCAAGAGAGAGGCACCTCATCCTGCTTCAAAGGAATTGCCATTTGCTTGCAGTTGGGGAAAAGAAAAAAACAGATTAAGTGACAATAGACTTCCTTTTGGTTTTAAAACGCCTATTTTTTAACTGAATGTCAAGACATTTTACTTTGCAGCAAGAATGAGGAAAAACCAGAAAGGTTTATAGTTTTAAATCTAATTTTATGCTCTTCCTTTGAAAACTTGGTAGAACTCATTACTGCATAAGGAACAGAAGTTGTAAAGAATAATAGATTGTGGGGAAAGTATTGATATCACGAACATAACATTTTGCACACACATCCCAGGGGTAAATGTGTATCTGTGTACAAAGTTGGGAAATTGTAGGCCAAATCTTTCATGGTTAAAATTGCCAAAATGTAGCAGAAAGGCAAAACCAGGTCCCACAGACTTGGGGTTTGGAGTGGAATATGACCCACAAAATATGCAACCTGTGTATCAGATTTTCTCAGAGGTTATAGCTGTATAAATATGTATTTGTGGAAAAGTTAGATTTTGGTTCCAGTGGCTAGGGGAGGTTTCTAGTCATTGTAAAAATGATCCCATAAACATGACATCCTTTTCTGTGATTCAATCAATGAAGAGCAAGGCGGAAACTATGCTCTTGCCCGATCCTAGCATTATCGGTGTGGGTAGTAAGCCTGCCCCTGTCATATACTGTAGTGATGTCATTTGGCATGATAAATAAGGGAACCTGACAGAACACACACACACTGTTTCCTGACTTTCTTCCTGATCTTGCGTGGCGTCCTGTTCCTGATTTCTTCATCCTACTTGATCCTGATTCCAGATTTCATTGCAAAGCCAAGGCCTATGCATTGCTGAACCCTTTTTCAGGTAGGCCGCACATTCTAAAAATCCCAAAAACCCAAGGGAAGCATCCTGATCCAATCTGGCTTTCAACTACTAGATGCATGCCTGCTCCAAACTCGCCATCCCACTGATCTCCAGTCTGCAGTAACCAGAAAGGCCAGTCCAGTGCAGTCCAGCGACCAGAACGACCTAGATGATCCTGTCTCGCCCGGTTTGCCCCGCTGTCCTTGGTTAGACCCGATCCATGTGATGACTAGAACCATTGATGGTCCAAAATCCTAAATTAAAGTGGACTGTAAGTATTCATAGGAATCATAGAAAACCATAGCATATCTTGCGTTGCCTCATCCCAATCTCTAAACCATCCTATCCTTACCTTAATAACTTGTAGCATTGTCAGAATCCTTATTGCAATCCTGTCTTTGATTTATCTTGCTAAGCGCCATTTCTTTAGTCATTTTCATTTTGTGTAAATCTCAAGCTATCAATCCTACTTCGAGTGATCGGACTGGTTCTGCTGGGGCGGACAAATGGGATTTGGTGTTGAAGTCATCAATCAACTCTAGAGCTTACTGTGTCCCTCCTTTGTATTCTGGCCGGAAATCTCTAGTCTAGAGTAAAATCATAGTAAATATTTTCTTGTCCAAACTGATTTTCTTTTCTGTTTTCACTACCCGATTTTTCTAAAAATGCCTCTCATTCAACATTGCATATCTTCCTCAGCTTAATAGCTATGGACTTCAATTCAACTCTGGATTATACCTAAGACCTATAGCTACATCCCAAACCACCCTCCAAATCAGTGTATTTCACCTGTTTTTCTTAAAAAACGTTTGGTTAATTTTAGGTGGGAATCAAACATTTTGCAAAGTTTTACATGTGTGATTTTCATTCTAAATTATTTTCAACCTTCCATTCAGATGCAAAGTGTTTACTGTCGCTCAAACTATAGCTCGTGATTGTTAGCATCTTCCCAATGTTGCTCCCATAGAAATGTGTATTGTTTTACGAATTTTTGCACACATTCAAATCTGTTTTTCTCTCTGGTCAGGGGAGGGAAGGTTGGATTTGAATTCTATTTTCCATTCCTTATTCCTGATTACCTGCTGCTTCCTTATATTGATGTAGAATTGTTTGTTTGTGGGTTGAGGAATATTGCAGGGGGAAATCCTGACTTAAGTGCTATCTTTCCAAACAAGCCAAAAGTGTTCTTTCCTCTGTTGTTTTCCTTCTGTGTTGCTAAAGAGTGAATTTAAGTGCATTACATACCTTCCTATCTGTTATTGTCACCACATTGGTGATTGTTGCTCCCTATTAAAAAGTATATGTTTGATTTGAATTTAAATAAATAAATAAATATTACCTTTATCAACCAGCCTGATTCCTGGTACATTGTGACCTGGGGTATGTGAGAAGGTGTGTGATATAAGTGGTATATCACTCAAAATATTGAACCTATATACATAATAAAATAAGCCTTTCAGCTGTGTACTGCATACTAGGCTGTGAGCTGGGTGTATCGCCTGATTGAAATACTTAACATCTTTGTCAGTATTTGTCTCTGTGCTTTTGTCACTGCTTTACACAGGTGACTCATATGCTGGGTTACTATATCTGTTGCTGCTTTAAGTTCCCTCAATGGGTATAACCCATCGTCTTTCTTACTCTTGTCTCCAATTTCAGCTGAGGCAGGAGGCTCCTCAACCTCTTCTCTGCATATGTTAAGTATCCTATATATAGGAGGCTCTTCATCCTTCTCTTGTTGATACATCTTCCAAAGCTCTAAACTAGCTAATCGCTTCTCTAGCTTCTTTCTTGTGTATGCTGCATGCAGATATGTCGTCATGTGCAACAGCCTTCGATAGCTACGGCATAAACATTTTATCTGCGGTTTCCTTAACCCATTCTGTACTGTACTGTACTGTTTAAGCTGTTTAAGCTTAGGTGCATGCTTCGTTAACTGCTTACAGAGATGCACAAGTGGAGTAATATCCTCCATTCTTGACTCTTCTATTCTTAACTTAGTATAACACTAGTTTATTTTCAATCACAGAAAAAGGTACGTTTCATAAAAATAATATAATATGAGCGTAATCTTACAGATAATAACCATCAGGTTCAGTTCTAATCAATCAAATAATATTTTCCACTTATAACATCATTATTCACAAAACTACATAAAACAGACAAACTCAACCGGTTACATAAATCTCATATAATCTTCTTCTTAGTTCTCGTTTTGCCCTCTAAAAATACTCCGACTGGAGTGTAAGTTACCCCTTTCGAACTGCCTTTAATCAGAACCGTCTCCTAGTATTCCGCTATGGGAATATGGGTTCAAACTTCTTCTCTTACGTCATAAAAAACACAGACCAGGGTGTAGTCTCTTATCGTGGCCTCTCTCACGATTTATATTATTGCCGGCCACACTCCAGTCAATATCTCATTCCCCAAATATATTATGCACTTACTCTCACGTTATATTTTATCCCGCCTCCCTCTGTCACTCTCTTTTTTCTTCACTCATCACCCATGCTTTTGTCAACTCACTCAATTTTTTACTCACCAATATCATCTTTTTCTCTTCTGACTCTCGGGATTCTCTGCCCTTTTCATCACCTCTTCAACCTTCCGATCTATACGCTTCTCGTAGACGTGGGAGGGGATTCTATGGAAACTAGGGGACCCGTCACACCCAATCTTGCAAGACACTTTTTCATGTTTTAAACTAACCACTATCTACGGGGAGCTTCACTTCTTTTCAGTTGAATGGCAAAGTTTGTTCGATATTACTGAAACTCTAAAGCTTACTCAGATCGATGGCTCTTAAACCATCCTCTGCTACCAAGTGCACTGGTTAGTCCAGCTCCTTTGAAGAGCAGCAATTACCCTTGAGATGGATGGGGATGCAGATCTTACTCATAAATCAAATAATAGAGCCGACTCAGGAAGTTGACAAAAGGAAGTCTGTTTTAATATCAATTATCTAAAACAGGGGTCCTATGTGGTCGAATCTGAGGAGCTTAGTGGCTCAGATTAAGAGGTGGAAGGATCCAGTTCTTTAGGATGCAGTCGTCATCTTGTCAACAGGTGCGGTCATGCCTATTGCCAGTGCATTCAGCTGCCAGGATCATTGAAGCAGCAGTGTGTCGTCTCGGATGTCGAGGATGCAAGTGCATTCGACCACATCGGACCCTCCACTCGTAAAGACACTCCTGTCCTGATGAAGGCCTACACCATTAGAGCTCACCAAGCTCCACGCAAAATGGCCGAAACACTGTTGTGTTGACATGTATTATATGTTGTTGTTCAACCCTTGATTGTGCCCACACTTTATGGGCCCTCTACCTGTCTATGATTCCACTTAATTCTCTAAGCTTCCTTCCCAAGGAATATATAGAGAATGAACAAACTGTACAAGTAGATGTCTCAAATATTGACTACTTGATCATTCGTACTTAGGTACTACACTTTGTATGTCCTCAAATGTGAATGTCCTATGTTTTTGACAAATACCAGTGTATTACTACACCACTGCACTTCAAAACAAAATCCTTTTGTGCAGAAGAACAGTTTCATGAGAATTCTGTGACCACCCACACAAGGGGTTGCCCACTCAGGGTGTAGCAGTGGTTACTCTTCAGCAGAGATCGACATGATCTTGCTCATATGTTTGTTGATATTATTGTACCGACCTGGGCAGAGCAAGGCAGTAACCAGGTACCCTTCCGAATACTACTACTGTCAATTAGGCCTTTGAACTTCATCCTTGAGAGTGTTCTTAGGTCTGAGAATATTAGGGAGTGAGAAGCACAGTCAGTCTTCATGCGTAGGTGTGACCATCTCGTTCATCCAACTTCATGCTTCCATGACACTAGAGACCATAAAATCAAGCCTTTTCTTGTATTTAATATTCTATTCCAATAAACCTCTGACGTCTTCCTTGTTATGTTCATTCCTTCTGAACAAAAGGTTTGTTCTTTCACACTTTCACACGATTTTGTATCCAAAGTCAGTTTACTCCAGTTTTTATAAGACCATGGCTTCTTGGGGGCTCATCCAGCCTTGCCTTTCTGTAATTCAATATCTGCTTTTTTAACTGCGACATACTTAACTGAGGCCTTTTTGCTAATGTCCAACCTGCTTTAATACGTTTCGTGGAAACATCCATAATTCTCTCATTCCTATGTATGTATACGTTGGCGCTTGCCGCAATCTATGTACTATAAGCTTAGAGCTAGCTTCACGATTACGTTGCTGCTTGCATTGCTTCTACATCTGTACATGTGTAAAATTATTTGATATCTTCATCTGTTTCTGTGGCATACGTTTCTTCACCTTGAGCCCAAGAAGTGACTGATCCTTATTGCTTTCTTGATACATTATAGAATATCTGCATTCTCTGGTCACTGCATCTTTTTATGTACTTGATCTTCAGCTCCATGTAACATATACTTGGCAATTGCTAGTGACATTGCCATTCATCCTTGCCGTTTATTGGGTCTGCTTCTTCAGAGATTTCATTCAGATGGTCATCATATTTCTTTGTATGGAGATAAGGTTTTCTCAATGTGTACCTTGGCTCCCAGATTCTCCTAAGTACTGGCCCTTTCACTGGCACTGGACTGACTCCATATTCTGCTCTTTGTCGATTCAGCTGTCCTGTATACGTCACATACTCTGGTTTCCAGCATACAGGTTAAAAGGGGCGGGTGGATTGAGGTTGTGGTACTTGGCTCCTTCTCTACACTCGCACCTCCTCTTCAGTGATTCTCCCAGAACTTACCCCCTTCCACTGTCTCTCTCTCTCTCTTTGCACTTGCACGATACAAATGCTCACAAGGCCTAGTAGTGCCACCTCTTATCCAGTTTGATTATTGTATTGTATTGCCTTTATCCCATGTTCCCTCTTTGCCATCTGGGTGCTTTGAAACTCAATTACTTGCGGCATAAGCACCTTACAAAAGCACAATAAAATAAACAAAATAAAAATTCTGGGCCCTCCAAGGGATCGGAGAAAGGCTGGTGGCCGTGGTGCACCCTGCATGATGGATCTGACTAGATTTGTCCTGGATCCTCCTTGCCAAATATGTAGTGGACTCAATTAAGACTCTGTACAAGATGATGATTTGAGGGAAGTTTTATTTTTTACATCGTAATCAAGCTGGGGAAAGATAATGAATGCACTGCCTTTAAAGTCCTCTCAATGGGTGCTGTAGTTAACTCACTACAGGTAAGCACAGACTTCTATTGAGGTCTGCTGTGACCTTTGTAATTTGTGATGAGTAGGGGCCCAAGTCTTAAGGCAGGAGGGGTGGCAGGAGCGTCTGCTCAATCCCGTGTCCACTCTCATACTCCCCTGAGTGCCGCTACCTCGGTATTACTGTCTCGTGAGGTCCCTATCGCTCAGGTGTTGCATAGGATGCACTGGGCTTGTTATCCAAAAGTATAAAAATGTTACAAGATTGAAAGTAGTGACACATCCAAACAGCTCCAAGTAACACTCTGTAAACTTGATGAACTTTTAAGTGCATGGCGTGCTACGTGAGCTGTGCACTGCGGATGCATCGTGATCATATGTATCTCCATACAGGCCAACATTCTGTGACCAAAAATCGGTAGGAATCTTAAAGGTTCAAAAATAGTAATTAGCATAATGATGACATCACAGGAAATGATGTCACATCAATTTGACCCAATGAAATGATAGGACATGCCATCACAGGTAATGTGATGTGAACTTTGACCTTATGACATCATATCACATGGTTCTTTTCTCCTGCTAAGTGAATGAGGGCTCGAGGGAAGCACACATGATGAAGGGGAAGGGGACCCATTACATCCTGGCCTCTCCATAGAGACAGCATTGGCAAGAACAAAGACGTCAGTCCCTCACTCAAAAAACAGCATAGCTGCTGTGGTGAGTACAGAGCACTGACCAGGCCGTTGCTGACTGAACCATGAGCAATGAGATGTGCGAATCCAGGCAAGGATGGATCCATGATTAGTGCGCTGCTGTGCTGGACAAGACATTTCTGGCTTGGTGGGGTGCCAGGAGGCGGGGGAAGATTTTCAGTGTGTTATTATGGCACAGACCTTACTGCTGTGTGAGATTGTGAGGGCTGACTTTTTTTTCGGGGGTGAACTGTGGCCATACTGCGGCCTTACGGGATGGACTCCTTCGCCAGACACACATGTCAAGTGACAACATAGTCTCAAACATTTATACAGAACACAGCATAAGACGCCAAGTATATACACAATAGAAATATACACAAAGGCTTAAAAAATAAATCCAGACCCATTGGAAAATAAACAACATAAACTCTAGCATATGCAAATGTACGGGATACAATCACACACATGCACAAACACTAAACTTGAATGCACACACGAAACAACGTGAACATTGAAACGCATGCATGCAACGAAAAACAAACACGCAAACACACAGTAACCAATACAAGCCCGGCATTTTCAAACGCACACTATAACAACCCTACGATGTGACTGCATTAATCAAAACACAAATGGAAAAGGACGGAAGACAAAACCCCCATTCAAAATGAAGTTGAAATCACAAATAACCAACAATGCACAAATTCAAAGCATACAAGGCACATACAGATTAAGATCCAAAACATGGACACAAACAAGTTTAAAAGTAGTTACCTTATGACAGCCAGCGTTTCGCAGAGCAGCTAGCAAGCTCAGTATGTTCTGCTGCCCTCCCCAGAGTGGAGTCGTACAAGACACCTGGCTGGCAGCTAGCTGAGAGGCAGGGGATCTCTGACACTAGACTGCCTGCACCAGGGGTGCACAGGGCAGAGCCAGAGTGTCTATTTCTCACAGGCCTGGCCACCTGTCATCAATCAAAATGATGATATGGGCCCTTAACACGCCCTTTTGATGTTGCAGTGCTCTGCTCTCTGAGCCTCAGGTAGACAGGCCTGTAAAATCCGTAAGTCGGTCGGCAGTAGGACCGCTTAAAAAGCGGTATCCTACCACCTAAATAGGTAGGGTTGACAAATATGTATCTCCCTCCACCCCTTCAGAATGTGTTAATTGCAAAAGAGGGCATTGATTTCTATTCTGAATTGAACCAGGGTGTTGGTAAGTCTGATGTTGATGGATATGAGGTTCTAGAGCCTGGGGCATAGAGCGAGAGTGCTTGTTTCCTGTTTTCTTTTTTTTTTCTTTTCCTCTGCTCCTCCTTGGCCAGATTTGACTTCTGATCTTGTCCTGGGTGCCAGAAATCCTAACTTTAGGCCTCATTCACACGTTTGTCAGAGTTACCTATGGTTAATGGTGAACAGTTTGTACAGAGCTTTTAGATTGAGGTCTTTTTACTATACATGGGATAATGTAATCAGTTATTTAATGACGATTTTAGGAGAAAAAGGGAGAAAGGGTCGTGGAACAGGCTGCAAAGACTTTACGAGTTGAAATAAAGTTTGTTGACTGCTTACAGTTCACTTACTTCGTGCAAAGTGATAAACGTTTCAAAGTTGTGAATTTCCTTGTCAGCCAGTTTTGTGGAGGCACAAGGCACACCAAGCAGCTCACGGTAGAGCTAACCTGAGAGACTTGTGTTAGCAGCTCAAGGATTCATGGTGCGTCACTAGCATTTTGGAAGTGTGGCAGAAGGACGATAAGACTGCACTAGCTAATGTGCCCAAAATAACTTCTGAGAAGCCTGGTGAGAAGGCTGGCGAAGAGCATGATAATGCTCTGTCAGATTTGATTCACGTGCAGTGAGCTCGAGCAGATGCGAGGCTTGGCATCTAAGTGTGCTGGTGTGCTTCCAGTTCCTGCAATGCAGTCTATATCAGCAGTTATAGGACGTATTGGAAACATCCTGATTGGTGGGGGTGATAAGAGCCTCCATATACCCCATATACACTTGCTTCTTAAATTTAACCCCTCATTGAATTAGTGAAACGATGCAGAAATATGGTGCCCACCCTACTTGAGACTCTGTGATCTTCTCCTCACTGTTTGCTCCAGTGGTTGTTTGTAGATCCCTTGCTGCCAATTACCTCCCCTCCCCTGTTAGCTCCTCGCTCCCTTTTTCTCTGCTTCCAGCACTGTGTTCTTCCTCCTATGATTGTAAAGCACTCTGTTGCTTCCTGAAGCTCAGTCTGCACTCAATAAGTACTATAATAGTAATAATAATGATTAAAGTAGGTGAAAAGAGGAAGAACTATAACTCATTTGTATTTGTATTTTGTTTATTTGTATAGCGCGCCTGGCCCAAAGGCATCTGGGTGCATATCTTGAGGTTACAGTGACATAGTATGCAGCAGACATATATCAACATATCATTCAAAAAGTACTTACAAAAATACTCACAGAACATACTTACAAAATATTTACAGGATATATACAAAGGAGTTAGCCAGAAGGGCAAGACTTAGCAAAGCCAAGCTGCAAACAAGAAGTGTTAGTTGTTATGGTCAATGAGACGAGAGGTGGCTTTAACAGTCCTATGCTATGAGCCAAATGTTAGCTTTACTCTTGAATTAGTGAAAGGAGGCTTCAGATCTGAGAGGATTAGGTAGCGAGTTCCACAGTTTAGTGGTGAGAACCGGGAAACTGCCCCCCCCCCCTGCTTTCTGAAGCTTAAACCTTGGTGTTGAAAGACAGTGAGCTTGGGCTGCTCTCTGTGGGTGTGTGGAGGTGTGGGGTGTGAAGCGGTTCGCCAAGTATTTTAGAGACTGGTTGGCTAAGCATTTATGTGTGAGAGCTACAGTTTGAGTGAGATTCTTTGTGAGACCAAGAGCCAGTGTAGGCTGTGTCTGGTGTCCAGGATATGCTGTTTCCTAGGTTTATTTAGTGCATCCCTGATGGTGTTGTTTTGGGTAACCTGTAACTTGCTTAAATTCTGTTGACTAGTCCCTAGATAAAGCGCATTACAATAGTCGAGTTACGACATGATGCGGGTTCTGGTAAGGATGGTGCAATTGGCCGTGGTAAGGAATGGACGGAATGCTGTGATAAGTTTACATGTGTAAGCCAAGGACGAGATTACAGCATTGGTTTGTTTTATAAGCAAGAGGGTCGAATCAAGATAGTGTTTTTGTGTCATTGGATGTCTTAATGGTATTACCGTCAATAATGAAGGATTTGAATGCTGGATCTAATCTATTGAGTCTGTGGTGGGAACCAAGGATGAGTATCTGTGTCTCATCGTCATTAAGACAGAGCCCGTGTTGTGCCATCCAGGCCTGGATGACTAGATAGATATCGTTTAAGGCTTTGGTGTCGGCTGTGTGGTCACCAGTGATAGGGATGAGTATTTCGGTGTCATCTGTGTAGTTAGTGTAGGTGACACCCAAATAGTCAAGGATATCAAAGAGCGGCTTAGTGTACACATTATAGAGTGTAGGAGAAACGCAAGAACCTTTGGGGACCCCACATAAGACTGGCGAGGGTTCAGCTGAGGCCGAGGGGTAGAAGACCCTCGTGGATCTATTCGCCAGGAAGGATCTAATCCATGTGGTAGCTTTGTCGGAAAAATGGGCTGCAGTTTTGAGATGATGGCAGAGAATTTGATTGTCAACCAGATCAAATGCTGATGGTAGGTCTAGCAATAGGAAGAGGGCCAGCTTGCTGTTATCTTTAAGGTCCTCAATTTGAGTTTTTAAGTCAATAAGGGCAGTTTCCATTCCATGCCTCGGACGGAAACCAGAATTTCTGAGGCCGAGGAGTTTATTTGATTCTAGGTATTCCTGAATTTGCAGATAGGCAGCACAATCCAGGATTTTGAGTAATAAGGGGACGGTAGTGATGGGCCTGTAATTAGTAGGGGGTCTAGGGTCTAGGGACGGTTTTCTGAGTAGCGGGATGTCCCACGCGTCTTTGAGGTTGTTCCGGACGATGCCTGTGCTGAATGAGGAGTTTATGAGGGCGGTGATGAAGGGTGCTAGATCATCAGTAGACTTCTTAATGATGGGGGCTGGGCACGTGTCACCCTGGCAATTGGAAGGTTTGAGATTACTGATGATGTTTTCTACCTCTTTAAAAGATAGAGGTGAAAAGCTAAAGGGTTTATGAGTGTGAGGAGGAGTGGTGGTTATTTCGGTGGGAATAATGTGCCGGGGGTCAGTCAGTAAACTACTTTTTTTGGCACTGATTTTGGTTTGTAGTGTAGAGATTTTGTCGAGGAGCGCTTTTTATATATTGGAACACCACTAATGCTGCTATGAGGATTGAAGATATGGGTATCAAAATCTGTGAACACTCAAATAGCTTTACATCTACAATACTGCCTCATATATGGACGGAAATCCTCCAGATACCAAGGTGCTGTTGTTCCCAATGCAGGAAAGGTGTCCATTGGGGTTTCTTATCACAAAGGCGGCAGATTATCCCTCCCTCTGTATGCAACATTGTTAGACCTGAGGAAAAATGCAGATCACAAAAACCGCAAACTTCACCAACTGTTTAAACCACATTTGCTTATTTTTGCACACATTTAAAAAAAACAAATTATGAACAATTCATGCAACATCACAATGTGCAGGACATGCTTAACATGTGCAAAAATGCATCGCAATGTGCACAAATGATCAATGTATGCAACAAATGCAAAATAAAGTGCTTTGGGGTTAGTATAAAAAGTGTCAACAGTGCGATACAATACATTCAAGATTTACAATTCAACTTGAGGAACTGATTCCAACATTCCACAGTTATTATTGAGAAAAGGTATTCAATTCTCGCACTGAATTTGTTACTTCTTCAGAAGCATTATCAATACAATCATACTGGAATAAAATGTGTTTTTAACTGTTAAACAGCTGGTGAAGACAGTTTGTGGTTTTTGTGACCTGCGATTTTTCTCAGGTCTCACAATGTTGCATAAAGAGGGAAGCGGCTGGCTTTGAAAGTAATGCATGCTTGTTGGGGCTGTTGTGCAACCTCTAATGAGGTGGGCACCAGCATGAAGGATTCTGCTTGATAGTGCTAGGGTGGTGGTGTGTAGGCCAGTGAGCAGGATGGTGAGATGTGACCAGGGACTATATGAGGGATTTGAAACTCGTGTCATATCGAAGAACACAATTTTCCACAGGAGAGATAATTGGTACAATGGTGTCAGTGCCAGGTTCATGTCAGACAGCCACGGTTGAATTTTATGGTGTTTGGTGTTGTTGATGAGGAGCAGGAATTCTGTCTTGGTGGGATTCAGTTTCCAGGCAGAGACCCGGCAACAGTTCTGGATCAGTGCGAGACAGGCCTTAAATTGGTAAATTCCTTCGAAAGATGATATTTTCAGGTAGGGTTATGCATCCTTTATGTATTGGTGAATGTAGAAATGATGGCTGCAGAGGTGGTCTCTCAGGAGAACCAAGTAGTGGTAGAGTATCATGTGACAGGCTATGGGCACTGTGGGACAGAGTAGGTGATGAGCAGGGGAGGTGGTTTGGGGGTAGCCCTCTGGACTAACTGATGGTGACCTTCAAGATAGCTAGGAAGTGAACCAGAGGAGGCATTTGTGCATTATGTTTATGAGGGCTTGTTGAACTAGTGTTTCAAAAGCTTCAGAAGAATGATGCCGTACCAGCAGGCATACTTCGCCGCGAATGCAGAGTGCATTGTGTACTACTTGGATGGAGGCTGTTTCTTCTGTGCTACACCAGGGTCTGAAATCTGATTGATATATCCGTATGAAGCTGTTCATAATGATGCTTGCTTGAAATTATGATGTTTTAGAAGAATTAAGTAGAACCTGATCAGCTAGGCTCCAAAACTGCAATACACTGCTTGGACATTGGACATAATAATTGTATTTATTTATGTTTATTTATTTTATCATTTGTAGAACATTTTTCATAATGAGTGCTTCTCTCAATGCTGCTGTGCAGTGCTTAATTAGTCTCATTCTGTCTACGGTCTTGCATTCTGAAATGTTTTAAATCAATCAAACAGAATACAAGAAACGCAAGAAAGCAGACTTCCATAAGAGAATTATTTATTGAGTAAAAGTGAAGTCCAAAATCATTCTATTGCTGCTGCCTCATTCAATCATTACAGAAGCAAAATAATGCTTTGCAGAAAGCTTGGAGCTATCAAACTCATACTGCTGGCAAACCTGACTGGTATTAGTTAGCTGTGGCAAGAGAGATACATTCCAAGGAATTCATGAAAAGCCATTTTAAAATATACAATATAATATGTACAACTTCTATCCAGCCTCTAACATTATTTGATGTTACAGTCTCACAAAGAATCTAGGAACAAAGGGACACTACTTTAGGGGTAAGGAAAACACATTCACATCCGTGGCTGCATTTCGTGGCCCAGCTCATTAGCCAATTAAATCAGATGCTTGATTTTCAAGGACGGCAACACCCGTCTAGATTTAAAGTTACATGGTTGTTGCTGGCACAATCTTTACTATTTCAGTCTGGTATCTGTCTCCCAATCGTACTCCCGTCATGCACAATGCAGCTTTAGAAAGCTGTTAAAGGACACAGCTATTATGAGGACGCGAAGAGACTGGCATTGAAAGAAGTGCTTACTAACTAACTCCGTTCCAACGCAAATTGTTCAGTATGATCTTTAATTCAAATGTAATTTTCCCATCAAGACCTTTCGATATATCAACTTTAGTCGCCTACAGTAGGACTATCAGGAATTAGAACGCAAAACTAAATGTCTGCTATAGCTATGCATTACCTACAAAGAAAGCAGGAACTCAGTTTCTAACATGCATTACAGATAGAGCTTGATTTTCTGCTAACTCCCATCAACAGGCATTGGCAAGAGTGATTCTCCAATCTATGAGAGCAAAAAAGACATGGCGACTGGTCTCTGGGTTTGCTGAATAGTTCCTCCATCCTTATGGACACCAAGCTCAGATGGAGGTTAACCCATGCTGGATTGTATAATCTCTCAGAATAATAGGCTGACCAGGAGCACCACGTCTTTGAAAAGGACAATGGAGCTTATTGTCAAATAATGACCAGGGGGGGACCACTTAGAGTTGCACGTATGCACAGCTAGGTTCCCTCTGGGCAATGTTCCTCACTTGCACTGTGGAGTGCAAAAGAGAAGTGTAAAGAGATGAGGGAAGCCTCAGAATACAAAACAACAAATCTGAGAATGCGGTTTTGATTCCTGACCCGTGTATTCTCGTTTATAATGCTGAACAAAGAGCAGACATAGGAAGGTATGATTCTTAAACGAACGGCAATGCCGGTATTCTTGCCTTTATCTCTGTCAGCCCCCTGTTTGTACTAATTTGAGGTCAGTTCTCAATAGACTTGCCTCACATCGCAATAATTGATGAAATACAATAAATCTTCATAGGTCTCTGCATGCATGTTTATACTACATATTTTTTAAATTCAAGATTATCTGCCTCATCACGAGTTTGGTGGTAACCCTTAAATGTGGTGGTAACGCTATTACCGCTGCATTTAAGGGTCCGCCAAATCACAGGCTTTGTGGATTTACCCCACCGCAGCAATTTTGCCGATAGCGCTGAACATTCCCCATTGGGCACAATGGGGAATGGGAAATTCCTGAATGGGCCCAATGAGGAATGGGGACTTACTGTTCCGCCAAACCCGTGATCCGTCGCTAATAGCACCCGGGGGTTTGGCGGTAGGGCTAATAGCCCCAGCGGTAATACCGCCGGGGTTAGCGCCCAACTCGTGATGAGGCCCTAAATCTTCTTTTCCCAACTTGTTAGAATTTTATAGTCAAATTTCCTATGCACTTAGCACTTAGTCTGAGGTCTCCTCCTTGGCTCCCCTTGGTACTTCCCTCCTGGGCTCCCCACCAGCACATGTCCATTCCTTGCTCCCCACCTCCCTTCCCTATCTCCTGCACTTCTCTTAGCACACCTGTGAGATGTTGTATGTTATACCTTGCTGGAATCTAAGCCAGCAATGATTCGCTTACAATAATCAAACTAATGAATTTTTTGTTTTTATTCTTTTCCCCCTTCCCTTTGTTTCGAAAAAGTGTTGATTATATGACTTGATTTCTCATCTCGTCCAATCCTCCCCTTCACCAACCCCTGTCTTTCTGTCTATCTTGTATGTTGTTTGCACATTGAAATGTTCTGCATTTTGCGGTATGCTGATACAATGACCGTACAATTGGTGATTTCTACATTTTTGTTTTGAATTATTTCTTATCCCTCATGTACAACCATGCGTAATGCATCACTACACATTTGTTTGTGCATATTAATAGCCCAGATTTGAAAACGGCTCAGGCGAGCTGAAACACGTGTAATCAACTGTTTGATTGATCATTAAAATCAAGCATACACATATTTGATGGCGCTGAGTCCTGGAGTCTGTTCTTGTTGTACTGTATTTGGCTGATGGTTAGGCTTTTCTACCGTCTGAATCCAGTGACCTGCAACATTCTTAGGACTGGTTGAATGGCCATAACGTTTATGGCCACCTATCAATAACCATGTATGTGATTTGTCAAAGGATTGTAAGGATTCGCCTGTCAGAGCAACTTACACCAAAGCCTTTTTTTAATTGACATGCAGACTACTGAGGTGATGATAGATAATATGCTAATTGGTGGGAAGCTATGGTTATGACCAGCTCACAAGCACCTGAAAGCCCAGCCTCCATGCTGCTAACATGGGTGGAAAACTACTGACGGATGTAAGAGTGCCAACCAATTGTAGGGGGCCGCGTAATTATGAGCCCTAAAGTTTGTATAACCAATAGAACGTTGTGTATTTAGTGACGTTCATAGTGACTTGTTTGAAGGATGAGCGTAGTAGTCCCACCTGATGTTGAAGAACATATTGCATTCTAGACTAGTATAAAACGTATACCTAGACGTTCGCTCTAAGCCTATCACATTTGCCACTAGGTTTTTGTAGTTTGCCACATAGGATGACGTTAGTGAATACGTAGGTTTGAAAGGGGCCCTTAGGGGTCCCCCGCGATATGGAAACAAGGCAATAACCATACACGAAAGGATGCGCCAGACACAAGGTTAAAATTCCCAATGCTATGGTTTATTGCAAGCAAAATAGTCCCAATTGGCCAATTATGGTCTCACGCCCGCGACGTGTATTCTCTAGACCTCGAGGGGCGCAAGAGAGCGAATTACGTACATCAGTTACATATATACAAAATGCATATCATACAATCAGCTATGACATGTTTAACACCCCCCTTTTATTGAGTTTCTTTGAACTCGGGATGATGATGGACATTTCCGACGAGTATGACAATTATGACACTTTCGATGTCTATTCTAGTAACAATGTGCAATTTAGAAAGTGCGGAGGCATCTTCTAGTTGTTGAACAGAACACGGTGCTTCTGTTCTTGGAAGCAAGCTGCACACGGGGGAAGAGTCACATTCCAAGCTTTGCTATCTATGAGGTGCTATTCGTGTCCTGGGAACCGACACGCTCTAAAGGGTTTTGTGAAGGGGGCCGTAAGAAGAGCATAATTCAAGCCTTCAGCTGCTTTATTCTAACATATTCTACCACATTACGAGACTGGCTGGCAGCTGTGAAATGATTAAATGCCCTGCAGCTATCCCTCAAGGCTACAGAGAGGGAGCGTGGGCATTCCTTTCTGGGCTGCTCATGAGGAGTTTCAACAAACTCCTCAGTCCCGTGGCCTTGCCCTTTCATATTCAGACAACAATGTTAACAGTTGAGCAGAGTAAGCAGAATTCGCAAGAATTGCAAGCTGCAAAGCAGTTTAGACAGAAAGCAATGAGCAATGGTTAACAAGCAAAATGGCGATTCTTGCTACGTTTAAAAAAGGCCGCTTGTTGGTCAAGCATAGCAGTCTGTATTTCTATAATTCTTTGCATAAGACGGTTGGCCTTCGGCCATCAAGATACGTCTATCATCCAAATGAAGGGTATTCACTTTTCCAGATTTACAGGTTAACGTCATCAATGACAAGTTTTTACTATAAGTATGATGTTTTCTGTTTAATGCATTGAGAGACCATGCAATGAGACGTCTGCTTATGTCCGTTGTACTTCCTGTTTTAGATCATTGATAATAAAACAGTCAACTTTGCCAACTTCCTGAGTTGTTTTGATTATTGATGTTTGAGTAACTTCTGCATTCCCATTCAACTCAAGGTATTGCTATCTCGTCTTAAAGGGTTGGGTCGGCTATCCTGGTTCAAAACGGTTTGGCTGAGAGAATGAATGGTGTACTAAAAGAGTGCTTGGCCAAGCTAACACAAATGCTTGGTAAGTCTTCGTTGCACTGCTTATCTCTTGCACAATTTGCTTTGAGAAATTTGCCTGGAAGTGATCATCGTCTAACTCCACATGAGATTGTTACTGCCCAGAGAATCCATGCGCCTATATCACCAGCACATACAATTTCTGACGCTAACTCTTCTTATAACATATTGGGGAGACATTTCAGATATACCTCACAGAACATACAAAATCGCTTGCATACATATCTCAACAGAAAAAACCAATAGTTTGGACAGAGTAAGCAGGTGAGCAGGATAGGGAATTTCTGCAAGCAGCAACTCTTTACCCTGGGGACAGAGTATTCGTAAAAATAAAAGTCAGGAAATGGAAGGAGGAAAGGTTTACAGGTCCGCACACTGTGGTATTTGCAACTTCAATTGCTATTTGTATTGTACGGTTCAAAGGATGGGTTCATCTCACCGATGTATGCAGGGACAAGAGTACAGGCTACCCGGAGAAGAGGGTCAGAGCGCAATGTGATGGGGAGCATACATCAGCTTTCATGAACTTTTTTCTCAGCAATAAGATTCTGTAGAAGACCAAGAAATGAAGGAGGAGAGGGAGATGTGCAGGAATGTGTTTTTATAAACAGGTGGCAAAATATATCTGCTTTTTGGAGTGTAATAATTGTGACATTCACTAGTAAAGGATTAATACTGTTCTTATGCTTTTTATTTAAAGAGAAAACTGATATACGTTCAAATGTGAATGTAAAGAGAGGGAAAACACATATTGAATGAAGAAGAATTCCATCATGACACTGAAAAAGTGCTGGTTATATCATTGGGAAACATCTGGTATGATGAAATGTTGCATGTAGAAAGAGAAAGAGTGAACGGCACATGTTACGTGTTCCCTCATCCCACATGTAATAGGGGCACCCAAGCTTTACCTGCCTCAGGCTGTATCATATGAGGAAGCAGGATGCCTAATGAGCCTATCCCTCTATAGATCTAGGGGTCACTTCCAAGGAACGTGTGTCTCTGTCCAGTGAGTGGATGAAGGGGAAGAGGTGTGTACAGATAATTATGTGCAAATTGACAGGATGGCAAAAACCAGAGAAACAAAAAAGATGATATCTAACAGAAGGCTATAAAGGGGGATTAGGCAATAAGTGAACACAAACACTGCAGTGTGCAGACAAAGAGCGTCACAGCAATCACTGGTGTCATACAAGACCATAAATGAGAATTAAAGCAGTGTAGTACGGTGGCCAATGCGAGGGGACAATAATGCAATGTTTTGCTGAAAGTCTGTTGGGATTCAAATTAAACGTGTTGTTCAAAATAAACAATAGCTGCAAGGCAGTCTGGGGGAAATATGTGCATGCATTGACTTGGATTAGTGGAACTCACAAACCAGTTTACATGAAGAGCTTTTCACAATTCCCTTTGTGTTTCAGGTCAAGTGGGTCCATCCATTTGGGAACTAACACCGGCTGCGCCAAGGTTAGGAGGAGCGCGGCTCTGATGCAGGGGACAGCTGTCATTATGGACCTTTGGTGGGCATGTGAATCGAAGGCCTACACCCAGCTTCCGTCTGATTGGAGTGGGGTTTGCGTGACCATTACACTGCAACACCCTGCCTTGGCAGTGCCCCGAAACAGCAGTGCCATAGGGCTTGTGCTAAAGGACCAGTCAATTGATCTGAAGGAAAAGGTGCTGCAGCAAAGCAAGAAGCAAACTTTACTAAGAGAAGAGCTAATAATTACTGGTCCAAACAGAGTGCAGAAAATGTGGCCTCTATTCCATGATGAGTGTCGACTATTTTCCAAGTCATCCACTGTCTTCACGTCTTTACTGCTTCTGGGTGTGCAAGTTGCAGCTAATGCTAAGTGGCTCCAGCTGATGAGGTATGAGTTGCTGCAACTGGCCAACTCAACAGTAAAATGTCTAAATGCAGGAAAGGAAGCGTAGAGAACAATATGTTTAGTGGCTCCCCAGAATAGGTATGCACTAGACCTTCTTACTACTATATAAGGAGAAGTGTGCACCAAGTTCAGGATCAGTTGCTGAGCGGTGGTGCCCAATGTGGAAGCCGCAAATGGAACATTGAAAGCAGCTATCAGTGCAATAGAGACACTCCATGAAAAGATTACAAGTGAAGTTAGTGGGGTGCAGCTGAACAACTGGCTGGACAGCATTTTCACATGGGTGCCCACCTGGCTTTCTGGAGTATTTATAGTGACTGTCCTCGCGTTGGTTGGCAAAACTCTTTTTAGACTCTACACTAACAAAAGAGAGGAATATTTATGCTGCCCCTGAATGTTGATGGAGTAAATGGTAAACATGAGCACACTAACAAACTAACAAAGGATGAAACAATTGATGATGAAGTTGACTGGGTAAAAACATAACCCACTGATATCGAAAACTATGAGGCCTTCTATATTTCATGTGATAAAGATGGGATAGGTTGTATCATCGTAGAGGGAGCATTAAAACATTGGGAGGAGGGTGGAGGCAATATGACTAGACTAAAAAGAGTATGGATCCCTAAAAAGACAGTAGCAGAGTGGTGATTGGGGGAGGAGAAGAATGTGTTATTGATAGATCAATAAAAGGGGGGAATAATATGGTAAAAATGTGAGTTTAGCATGGTAAAGAGGCACACATTTATCATCTGCGAGATTAGCCCACTAAAGGCAGGGGGCTTTGCCGATAGCCACACAGTCCTACCTATGCATTAACCTGACCCCCAACAAATTGTGTTCTAGATAAATAACCTATAGTAGTATAGTTTGAACTACAGGTAAGTATTTAAGGCTTAACATTAGACCCAAGCACTGTAAACAAGCCTTGGAGCTTGCTTTCATTAGAAAGGAATTTGCATTTGATTTAACTGCCTAGCAGCTGTAGAAGCTGGCTGCACATTACAAACTAGACATTCCCAGGGTCATGTTGTAAGAGATGAGCAGCCTTTCATACTTTCGAGGTCAGGAAGCGAAGCTCATGGGTACTGAGAAGGCAGTGAATGCACAAGCATTTTATAATTTGGCATATTAGTTTATGAAATTGGTCTACCGATGGTTTCAAAATGTCCGATGGCGGTTTCAGATTGCCCTTGCACATCTCAGCCTGTGAAGTGGTCCGAAGAGTTCCTAAAATGCGACATTACGCTGGTAACTTGTCAGCAGTTGAAGACTGTTCTAGTGTCATGTTCGGTGGCATTCTCATGAGATGTCCAGGGGCAGATGTATAAAGATCCGCTGGTCATCTCAGATATCTCAATGTTTTGGCACTATGATGTGGGAATTGTGGACTGGGGCGTGATGTCACAGAGGTGGTCAAGGGTGGTGGTGTGACATTTGCAGGATCCAATCATTTTTCAATAATGTATGTCCCACTACAGTGGAACACCATAGAACTGCCAATTAGCCTCATTTGGAGGATTGACCTAATGTTGCAATATGACTTGATTCTAATTAGTTTGTATGATTATAAAAATGTTCATTTTGGGGGTGTATTTTCGAAAGCACTTTTCATGCAGCTATGTTCCACATTCTGTGTGAATTTTGCTTTCCCACCTGTATCTGAGCCCAGAATAAATTGTGTTAGTACTTGCCTGGTGTACATCCTTTTTTAGACTACTTTTATCATGTTTACTGGGTAGTTCTGAGGCAACCCACAGTACACATCTATGGTCTTTCTTGGAGAAAAAACATGTGTTTGACTTGATCTTTTGAATTGACCACTTACTGTTTATTGGATGTGTACTCTCTATATCATTGTGTCTCTGTGTTCATGATTTTTATTTTTACAATGTTCTGTATCTAACTATTTTCATGTCACTAATTACGGTTTTCTTTTGCCACTGAGAAACCAGCTTTATTAAATTGTTGAATTGTTTGCAATAAACTGTTGCTGAAATCATTGAAACTCATTAACCTGATACCTAGGTTTACTGAATGGGTTCACATTGATTGTGAAATTCATATTAAGTAATATATTAAGTAATCATAATTCAACCGGAACAATGTTTGTGAACATATAGTATTTCCCCAATTTCTGGTTGTATTGGGATACTATACCCTCATGTGAAGGTTTGCTGGTGTAAATATCAGGCATAGTGCATGGGAAATCATTGGATTTTATGCAGTTTAACAATCTCATGCTGATGTAAAACCAATATATCTTTCGACACACCCTTCTCCCTACAAGCTATTTGGGATGTTACAGCTACCCAAGAGAATTTGAGCTTGCATGATTTGGTTGATATTAAATGAGTTTCCAAAAACAGTGCAAGGGTGGCCTTTAACTTGATCCAGTGGGCTTAGAGCTACTGACACTTTATGGGTTGGTCAATCCCCCTAACATTCTAGGAAACCAAATTTATATTAATAACATTGATGAAAAAAAAAAACATTGTAACCCATTTTGCAAGTTTAACTTTCCATTAAGTTCTACATCTGTTCTACATCTGTCAACTGGCAGGTGTTTCTGAGAGAGAGAAGAGGGAGGAATGGAAGATGGTAGGGGTAAAAAAGAAAGGGAATGAACATTCAGTGATGAAAGAGTCATAGGGTCTGAACAGAAATCAGACTACACAATACACCGAGACCTAACTAAAACCATAGTTGAGAACACGGATCAGCCAATTATTATGAGAGATTTCATTCTTGAGCAGCAATGAGAACAGTTTGTACCTATTTAGTTGAAACAAACAAAATGGAGAAAGGATTGATTTACACACTGCCTCACAGCACTGAGACCAGATCTGCTTTGTGAACTGTGGTACATTGGCATGATGATAAGAGCAGTGAGATGGCAGTATCGATCATGACACCATGGAATCCCAGACAGCATGGGGGTGTGTGTGTTTTCTATTGTGATGGACAACAAACGTATGCTCTTCTGATGGATCCTACGGCTCTTTCTACCAGTGACTTTTGGTAAGTCACTGCAGATGTCACTTTGGTTGTTGGCCGATTGATATCACCCTGCACTGGCACAATTTTGAGTGTGTGTGTGTCTATTTAACTAGGGTGTTTAGGTGTGAGTGGGCTTACACCAGAGTCTAGATGGAGTGATTATCTACTGAAGTCCTTGCTTGCAAGTGGACCTGAAGAATGAATTGTGTTCCAGCAATCATACCTTTGCGCCATTTAGGTGTGTGTGTAGGTGTGTGTGTGCGCGAGTGTGTATGATATGATATGATATGGCATTTATAACGCGCCTATACACAAGTGCGCGAAGAGGCAAGGGAGGGGGAAAAGAGGGAAGGCAGAGACAATGATCTTACTAGGCCAGGTGTCATTCAGATCGCGAAAGTGCATGCAAAGGGTGAAGGGGAAAGTGCGGGGGTAAGGAGGAGGGGACAGTGCCGTACATGGAATAAATAACAATAAGTAAAATTACTGCCAACTGGTGGCAAATGCAAGGGTAAGTGCAGACATCAGGTGTCAAGTGCTGGTAGTGGGACTGTAGGGATACAGAAAAACAGTCCCCAAGTGCAGGCGTTGGCAGGAAAGAGGTGCAAGGGTGCGACTGGTGGGGGAGGGGACCTGGGCCCGAGATCAGAGGGTGGCCAGGTAACTAGTGCAGTTTCAGTTTCAGCCAGGATATTCAGCAGGGGAGAGGGGGAGAGAAAGCAGAAGCAAAGAGAAAGGTTTTGAGGTGCTCCCGGAACGGAGATGAGTCTCTTCAGGTTTTAGAGAGGCAGGGAGGTTGTTCCAGAGGGAGGCCCCAGCCAAAGAAAGAGATCTACCACGACTTGTTACTTTGAGAAGCGACTTGCCCCCACGGGAGTTGGAGGCAGATGAGCGAAGAGCTCGAGAAGGAAGATATTTAGGAAGAGAGAGTTGAAGGTATTGAGGCACCAGGCCCCAGAAGGCCTTGTGTGAAGTTGTGCTGTTATATGGTATTTAGTTTCTTAATGCCGGTTGTTGATGTTTGTGAGTGTTAAGCAGTACAAACTTAATTTTGTTTGGGCGTTTGTTGTTACTGTGCAATTATTAAAAGCTGGGTGTTTTGTTTGCTGTGTGTGTGTTGCTGTGTGCATATGTGTGCTGGGCAGAATAAACGTTCATTTGCCCTTCTAAACCTATTGCTAATGTCCAGAAACAGCTATATAATTTGGGGCTTTAGAGTGAATATCTCATGTTTGGCCCATGCAATATTTAAACTTTTTGTGGCATGCATTACTTGATCCTAAAGCCATGGTATGCCAAACCTTAAAATTGAAGCAAACAAGTTTTTGATATCATGGACTAAATATTGAATTTTTTAGTTCTATGGAAATCCTCAGAACACATTTTTCATCAACCATTCAAGGCACGAATACGTTGATGCAACTTTGCCAATTTGTTTAAGATTATTTCGATTTGGCAGCGTCAGTTGCATGCCAAATTTGGTGAACGTTCATGGATGAAAACAAACGTTACAGAGGAAAATGTTTTGCATTTTACCGTGTAAGTTTGAATGTAACCTTACCATTTTGATGTATAGATATTCAAATGAGCGCCCAGGCGTATTTTTTCATTAAAACAAACCTACAGATACCAGTGTATTCCCTTTCTCCTATTCTTTTGATTTAGTTTGACAGCTGTATGTGCACCTCTGAACCAAGTCTTTTGCGATTAGCAAACGTGTGCGTTGAATGGCTCAAAGCACTCTAAGTACTTATAATTGTCATGGCAATTAACATTAAAAAAAATGGATGAGTGCAGTGTACCACATTTCTCATTGCTGTGTGATGTTAGGGTTTCGTCTGATTGTTCTTCCATTTTTCTAATAATTAACACATTATATATGTCAAACATGTCAACAAACCACCAAAAGTAATGTGTTGAAAAAGTTGTCTTCTCGGAGCGTTTCATGACAAACACGTTTAGGCACTATTGATGCCAGAAATGTGTGTGCTGGGATTGAAGCGTTATACATTAAACATCACAAACCCACTCGCCTTTATGATTAGGTGAAATACGGGCATGCGTATTGCCGTATATCCTCCAACTCGACAGGTCTTCATTATCTTGACGCCTTTCAAATAATACAGCATTACATGGGTGCATCATAGTGAAAGCAGTGGATGCAGGCTTGTAGAATTGCTGGGATGGCGAATCGTTCATTTTATCGGGAAATATTTTTGACAAATAAAGTATCATATATTTAGATTAACATACATCACTGTCAAGGCTCTGTGCTAAGTAAAGACAACGGCGGTGTTCTGATCAGCAGCCAGGCTGAAATAAATTGAGTTAACAGAATAGTCTGCATATCAGTCATTGAACAGCTATTACATAAGCCGGTTGCTTGTATGGCAGGTCTTGGATATTTTTTCATCACGGTCATGGGAAACACCAGAAATGTTAGATCTGTCGCAAGATACATCGAGACATCTTTCAAGCAATTACGGCATGCCATACAAATACATTTGTGACTGTTTCAGAAATGCAATATCCAGAATTTAATGGTTATCTTGACTGTTTTCAAATGAAATGCACTGGTTGACAGATGAGCAAGTGTCACTGAGTGTGGGTATAGTACTAGTCACAGTGCATATTGTTGTGACCATGACCAGTGGCCAGATAGTTTGAGGCATGGCCATGCCACATCAGTATGTTTACTTTTGGTTTAATGCCCCCAATAATGTGGCTATTGGCCATTACTTTGCATGTAATAGTTAAGTCCGGCTGTGGTGTAAAGGGCGGTGCGTTCGTGGAGTAGAGCTGTTTAGCTGCTTTGGCTCTGTACTTGGACTTTGAATTCTGGATACCTAGTGCGTACTTTGCTTATTGAACTGCATTCTGAGTTCATTTCAAACACTCCGCTCTATTCAGAAATTGCCTTCTCCTTTAACACTCTCGGAGAGCGAAGCCATGCCCCCCGGAGCAACCAGGAAGTTAAAAACAGTGCACCCAGCCCTCGCGGCGTGAAGCCTGCTGCGGTGTAAAGGACGGTGCGTTCGTGGAGTAGAGCTGTTTAGCTGCTGTTTGGCTCTGGTGGCGATGCAACCGATGTTAATGTGAAGTATGTTGCGCGCTCCCTGGGTGCCTAGGAAGGTCATAACCTCACTCCTGCAACGCCGAGTGCGGTGTGTGAAGCCGTGTGAGTCTGTTCTCCGGTGATCCGAGCTGAGGGGCTCAGTGGAGGTTGAATTCGCTATTGCTGTAACCTGCATTAAGATAAAAGGTGAGCGCCACTTGGCCAGAGTTCTACATTCCAAAAACTTCGATACTCTCATATTGCCTACTGTGCACCATCTTATCAAAACCACAAGGGTACCAGTGGCGAACTATCGACAGAATTTCAACTAATCAGTTTGTGGATCGCTCGACTGTGACTGTGGGGCATGGCCCTTTGAACAGCCAAGCATGCCTATACATTGCACCAAACAACCGTTTATGCACGTGAGGGGGTCAACTTTTGATCTCTTACTAATCTAACCTGCTCGCCTGCGACTGCAGGACCCTTTGAGCAGTCGAGTCAACCTTAGTGCCATAGCAATTTAAAACGGCGCACTCGTGGGAGTACCAGAAGAGTACTGCTTGGCCACGACCTGCTGCAGGAATTGCCGATTTTGTTTGCTGCCTGCTGTCAGCGCTTTTGTCTGTTTCTTGGAGAAGGTCACATGGAGGATTGTTGGAGGTGACTAAGAACTAAGGGCCTTTGTGGGTTGGTCCTGGAGCCTGATTCTGTTTTTCTGTTTTTTTGCTTGTGTGAATTAAGTTTATAATGGCATACAAATTAACCACAAGTATGCCGCCGAACATGCCTCATTTAACATTAGTAAGGAAACCATCAAATCAGGGTGACTCTGAAGCTCTCCAGCAGAAATTTTACTCTGCCACTTCAATCACGCCAACGCGAGTGTCATCCAACTCGAAACCTAAATTCACTTTTGACAATTATATGAATGATTCTATTGTTTCTATTTCATCCATGTCAACATCCCATCTGGTTGATCACAACAAATCTGGTGGGTCAGAGGCCAATAGTTTGCCATTCCCTGTGAATACACCTTGTGCGAGAGTCAATCCCCAACCACTCTCTGACCACACGATGTTAGCATCTACCAAACACATCCCGAGACTTTCTTCCTCCCGCATTGCTACCTCACCAATGCTTGTCCATCCACGCAAGCCAATGCTAATCCCCAATATTATGGAGGGATAACAATTGTCCTGGTGAGGATTTCCATGTTGGGGAGGAGGATTCAACTCAAGTACACTCTCGAATAGACATTCGTAATCCCATGCTACAGTCCTTTGCTCTACCTACGCCTAGAGCAATTAAAACAGTCCCAGCTGATTTATTTTTACAGCATTCAACCATGATTCAACCAGCTCTTATTGCCATTAACACTACTATCATGAGTCTGTGTAAACTCTTTGAGTCACTTGATACAAAGGTCTCACATAAGTCGAAACAATTTGATGATCTAACGAAGTGGGTATCAGCATATTTTTCATCTACACAGTCTAAGAGTATGCTTGCGCACAATTAATTGTATGTTGTGAATAATCCAGTGGAATGTGTCGATTCTGATGTTGCTGGTATTGTTCATAACCTGGCAATGACTGGTGAACATATACATACTGCATATCAGGAGGTGGCTTTAGATTATTGTGCTTTACCCCTGATCTCTGGCATAATACATCCTATAACAAGCTTGTGTTCTGCCCCGAGTGATGAGGTAAAGACTGCATCTATTGTACATTCATCTCAAGAAAGCGCCTCTGTGGCAAAACAGGTGAGTGTGGTGCCTGAACCTAAGCGTCCAGCAGGCCAAGGTTTAAGCCATCTAGAGGCGCTCAAAGCTAGAAATCCTAAAGTTGTTCAAAAGAAACCTCTTTCTTTGCTAAAAAAAATGAAAAATATGGTAAACATCAAACATACCAAAAAAACACTCAATTCCTTTTTCAAAGCCTTGAGCAAAACAACTGCTTCACAAAAAAATGTCCCTGAGCCACTGGAATAGCCCCTATTTCAATACCAGCATCAATAGCTCCTTCAATTCTGCATTTGGCGCCTCCAGTTAGTATCAGACTAAGTAACAAAGATTGTCCGGGTGGCTCTCTGTCGCCTCTTTCACAACTTGTATTATCGATAGCTCGAAACAATGATGCTGAGAATCAACTCGCTGCATTAAAGAAACAAAATGCTGATTTGTTTTGCTCAATTTATGTCAAGCCTATTGAAGTGTTATCAGTCCCCACTGTTCACGGTTTGCCAACCTTGCCAACTAAATTTTCAAGTGAACAAGTTTGTGAACCTTCTAGATTGCCTATTACAACACAATCTAGTGCCTCCTTTCCTAAAGTGCACGCACCCACAACAGATGTTTTATCGACACAACATGTGTTTGAGAATTTCAAACAGAAGGTAGATGAATAGTTGGCCACTAACATAGCCAGGATGCAAAACACCATTCCTGCAGCGGTGGCTACTGCTAGTGGTCAAATCCCACAAATCTCCTCACATGAAGAATAGCATATGCAGGAGGAAATGTGTGGTGTTCATCGTACCACAAGCACTGACATCTGAAAACTAAAATGGATACCACAGAAACCCAACTTACACCCATTTTCACGCCACTTACATCCACGCAGAGCGCATTTTCACACTTTCATTCTAAAATGCTGAGATGGAAATTTCCCATTTTATGACTTGAATCGCCAGACTGTTTCGAACATTTTTGGAGATGTTCCCGAGCTATGTAATGTATCAACACAGGACATTGAACAAATAGAATGTATCTCTGACTCAATACGCGCAATTGTGAGACTATGGCTCCCATCTGGAGTGGTGAGGGATTCCATTTGGAGATGTAGGATGCAATTGTTCGATATGGGTTTCCTTCTAGCTGAGGACCCAGAATGTGTCCACCCTAAAACCTAAAATATTTGTGTGAAACCAAACATCTATCAAGGAGTGAATCGAGACAATGTAGTTACTCAGAGTGTCTCAACTCAACGATATTAACCACCAACATGTCCTGCCCCAGCCACCTTTAAAATAGCAAGTTGGAATACTAGGGGCAATTCTCACTTACAATCATCCATTGCCAAGTTGTCAGTTATTTGCCAGGTGATAGCACTGCAGGAAACCTGGCTCATCTCCTGCCCATTGTGGGATGGTTATGAGATTACCCTGCTCCTGCACTTCCCAGTGGGGGCAGACCGTCCTCAGGTCTCCTTGTGGCAGCGCATATCTCTAGTGGCCTGCGTGTTAAGCCGTGGTCATCTTTTGGGGCTCAGATCCAACTAGTCCAAATTGTCAGTCACACGCAGGTGATAGCATTTGTCAATATTGATAGGAACACTGCTGTCATGTCCGATGACATATTTTATGATGGTCTATGTGAGATTTTAGACATGATACTGATGAACCATACCATTTCAGACACTATCATTGCGGGTGACCTTAACTTGGACTTCTGGAAGCCCTCTGGCAACACTCAGGATGCTCTGAGATGGAACAACTTTATTCAAGACCGCAATTTTCATATGCTCAACGGTTCTGTCGAAGGAGAGTACCTCCCCAACATACGTGGCAGCGTGGGTCTAGCACAAGTACAATCGATTATATTTATATGAGTTCCCGATTGTTCAAAAATGTAATCAAATTGGACATTAGTGACCAACCTCACAGTGATCATAGACTGTTGCTCGCACATTCCACCTGGAACTCTGCGATAATCAGAGACAAGCCATTCTTGCATGCAGAGGCGAAAGTTAATTCCTCAAGGAACCGTGTCCGGCGGAATTCAGATACATTAATCAACTTTAAAAATAGAGTGGATTATAATGCATTGCAAGCCAATACTAAGCAATATTCTGATCTTTTAAAATCATTCATGAAGACCATAACCATTCCTCGGCTTAATCAAATACGACACCCTCACAGGATCCTCTGCGCTGCCAGCACCTAAAAACAGCCAAATGGCGCTATAAAAACTGGTTAAAGAGCAGAAAGGCGGCTCAATTCCAACAGGATAGTGAGACAATGCAAAGTGCCATATCTAACAAAAACTCTGCCAATATATGGCAGTTACTGAATGATCGTAGATGTCATCTCCAGGGAGACGCACAAATCAATGGGGTCCAGGAATCAGCTTGGATTTTCCACTTTTCTTCTTTGTATGCCGACCCTGTCTTCTCAAAAATTATGTATACACCTACACATGCCTCCGCGTGGCAATTATGGATCTCTATAGAAAGCATTCGTGCCATCAGCGTACAGGCAAGCTCCTCTAGGGCGATGGGTCCAGATGGGCTTTCGAACTTTATGTTCAAAGCCCACCCAGATGAATGGGCCAATATCCTCCACTCCATCTTTGAGGAAATATTAACATCTCGTGCCATCCCCCTATCTTGGAAAACATCTATAATTGTCCCTATTTTCAAGAAGGGGGATCGCAGTGTTCCTGCCAATTACCGGCTGATCGCCTTACTGGATGCGCCAGGGAAAGTATTTGCCAAACTGATTCTTTGCAAATTTAATGCCTGGACTCTACAATCCCAGCTCCGAGACCCTCATCAAACAGGATTCGTTGCTGGCATGGGAACTACCATAAATCTGTTTGCCCTTAATTCAGTTAAATTGCAATGTCACATGTTTAAAAAATAGGTTTTTTTTGCCTTTGTTGATCTCAATGCTGCCTTCGACTCAGTGAGTCGGGTGCTTCTTGCTTTCCAAACTTCACAAAGATAATTGCCCGGTAACAGTGTATGATGTCATTCATTCATTGCACTCTCAAACCTCCATCAGAGTTCGGTTAACTTTAGACGGATTATTATCCGACCAGATTAGTACCTTTTCGGGGTCTAAAGCAAGGATGTCTTTTAGCTTCAGCAATCGTCAATTACTTAATTCATGATGTTAGATCTGCCTTGATAGACGTGATGTCAGATTCTCCAAGACTCAATAATCAACCTATTCAAACACTTAGGTATGCAGATGACCTAGTTCTCATCTCAAAAACACAACTAGGTCTGCAGCGCTTGCTGGACGCATTCTATATCTATATTCAAAAAAATGAGTTGAAAATCAACATAAGCAAAACACAAATTGTTGCCTATTCACCCAAGCGTCAAGGCCTGTTATCATATGTCTGGACTTTTGATCGATCTCCCATACAAATGGTACCACAGTATACCTATCTTGGTATATTGTTTGAGGGCCAGTACCATGCAAAAGCGCATATAGCACGATTAGAGGCAAAGCTTACATCATCAATTTCATAAGCCAGAATCATAATGTTTAAATACGGTAAATTTTCAATAAGGCCCGCTTTGTTTTTTTGGAACATGAAAACAATTCTGACACTTTTGTATGGCCTTGAAACATTAAACACTAACTCACCTTTTCTGTTTGCTAAATGGGAAGCAAAATATTGGCAGCGTACTTTACACCTACCGAACTGTATACCCGCCGCCTGGATAAGGTATGAACTGGGTTTGGTTTCCATACACGCCATATATCAGTGGCGTTTGTGTGCGTTTTTTAGGAAATGTTTGATTTTGACTACCCTAAATGTCTTGTTGAAAACTCTGACAAAATATATATTTACTACTAATCAAACATTTATCAAGCAATGGTTCACAAAGGTCTATCATATACTAAATTCGGCAGATGTGTCACTAGACCTATTAATACAGAATCCTGAGAAAGCAAAATTAAAACTGTTTGAGCTTGTCTGGACAACCACCAGAACCTTGTGTCTTTCGTACCATGGTATGGAGGGAGCCCGGTTTCCACATAAAAAACTACGAACTTTGCCCTCTTATTTGGTCCGGTGCCCCCCACTTAAATTCCGTAAAGGCATTCTAAGATTACACTTTAATTTGTGGAATACCAGGGATGTTCAAGATAAGCGGAAACAATTAGCTATAAATGACAATTTCTGCTGTTTTTGCTTGATGAAAGACACTCGTGAAACATTAGTACACATCATCACAGAATGTTGTGCTTTACAGTCCTTACGTGAAATACACTATACAAGGCACTGTAAATACTTGTGCCTCACAGACCAGGGTTTGTGTTGGTCATTAATCTTGGGTGCCTGTTATTTACCTTTACAAATTGTGACTGTTAACTTCTTAGCATGCTTAGATTTGGAGGCTACAAAATAAACCTACCCTTGCAGAAAAAAAAAATATGACTAATCATGTGTTGGATACATCTCTTTTCAAATGTACCATGATTTTAAACAGTAAAAGAATTTTATTTATCAATCGTACTAAGAAACCACAAATAGAAAGAAATTTTTTTCAAAAGCATTTTTTGATCTTATTATATATTGATTATATGACTATGCCTTTTTTTGGTTTCTTTTGTGGTTTTCGTGGAATGAAATGTAATTGTAATGTAAATGTAAATAATATGTGTATGGTTTTGTATTTGTTATGTATAATCTTTATTGTATTTTGTATTTGAAAGGTTGATTTAATTCAGCTAATACAAATAAAAAATAAATAAAAATACTGAATAGTTACATAATTTGTAGAATGTGTCCTCTGGTCATGACACAGGCACAATGAGAGTTTTGGAGTGTGGGTATAGTAGTACAACTAATCTCAGTACTGGTTGCAAGTAGTGGATTGTTTGATGTTGGGAAGTATTTGGACATGGTAACAGGGGAACACCTGTGTTTCTTTGTAAAGAAAATAAAATATAGTTAGTTGTAGAACATGGTATCATGTTTGATCGGTGTGGTGTGGGAGCACACACATTTTGCTTGACCTCTCCACCACCTTTGATATGATCGATCACTCAGTCATGCTGGAGCGCATCTCAGGAAGCAGCCTCTCAGGAGTTGTTCTAATATGGTTTACATCTTTCCTCTCTGGGCTCTCACAATCGCTCTCTTTCGCACCTGTCTGCTCTGCCCCCACTGCCCTCTCCTGTGGTGTTCCCCAAGGGTCTGCCATCTCCCTTTTTTTGTTCAACATCTATATCCAACCTCTCACCAAACGTATCCTCACTCACAGCTACTGCTGCTATTCAAACGCAGATGATACTCATATATTAGTTTGAGGTTAGGCTCAGGGCCTGTTTGGAGGCCATTGGATTATGGATGTGTAATAATTGGTTGAAGTTAAATGGTGAGAAAACTGAGGTGTCAGTGATGCCCCCCTTCTGCTTCTGCCCTATGGTTCCCCAAATTGCAGCCTCCTTCTTTTGGTCCATTCCCCTCTCCTGTCCCATTGGTGAAGGATTTCGGGGTTCACATATCTGCTTCTCTTTGGGTTGAACCCCAGGTGAGTGCGATCTGTCAAAAGGGCTATTTTTAACTACAAACCCATTTTAAGATACTCCCTTTCTGGAACTCACTTCCCTTCGTACTTTGGGCCACAGGGAATCATCTTATGAACACCCATCTGTTTTTATCCTTCCTGTTGCCTACTTCTCAGAGTTGGTGCCAAGTTGCACATGGGTGTTTGTGCACTTAACAAGTGAGAATAACATAAGATAACATAATATAACAACATAACATGGTAGGAAAGATGTACATACGTTAGGTTATATACATACATTTACTTTTTATGACCCCCATAAGTAATACATTGTATGCACTACATTTTCTACATGTGTGTGTGGTATACTGTTGTTGTATTAACATATTGTAATCATTAGGTCATGGGGAAAAAAATGGTACATTTACTGTTAATACAATGTACATTTTGTTCAACTTTTTCAACTTGTAACTGATGTTACAAGTATTTGTGGGCAGGAATATAATAATTGGTTCAGAATTATTATCCATTGATTGCAGGGATTTTACTTGATTAAATCAATACTCTTAGTTATATTGTTTCAAATGCTTGTTAAAGGGCTATCCTTTTTGTCTGATGAGCCACAACACTTTGATGTAATGTTTTGGGGTCATAAAGGGGTGCTAGTTTCGTTTCATGTGCTATATAGCTATCTATTTTGTTTGAATAGCACAGAGTAGGGAGCCCTTCTGACTCTACTTGACATTGGCAACAGAAGGCCCAACTGACCCCCCACACTGATCTTGTTGGTTGCCTTCATGGCCATCAATCTGGATTCCGGGCATCCAGAGGTGCAGAAACTGCTCCCCTGAACAACCGTGAAGTCATGCTTGCAAATCTCGACTCCAACTCTCAGGATGTTCTCATTCTCCATCTTTCCTCTGCCTTTGACACGACCAACCATCCCATCCTCTGTGATACACTTGGCAACAGTGACCGGACACTGGATTGGCTGACCTCTTTTCTCACTAAACACCCTTCACAGTTGCAATTGGGTCCCTTCTCCTACACCACCTCACTCTCTATGTGTGGTTTCCCGCTGGAGCCCTGTCCTATTGCCATGGCTCGTCAATATCTATCTTGCCCCTCTTGCTCATCTGATTTCCTCATTCTTTCCTCATTTCCAGTGTTATGCCGATGACACATAGCATTCCTTCAAACTTCCCTATACTACCTCCTCTTCCTACTCTCTGATCCCTGACTGTCTGTCCACCATTCAGATGTGGTGTGCAGCTACTGATCTCTGCCTTAATGCCAGTAAGATGGAGATCCTTCTGATTGGGACACCTGTGCCCTCTTTTCCTCTTACCCTCTGGCCACCCTCTTTGGGCCCTCAACCCCCACGATCTTGTGAGGCCAAAAACCTCAGGGTCATCTTCAATTCTGCTCTCTCCTTTATCCCTCACATCATGAACCTTACTAAGAAGTCCCACATCCAGTTCACCTCATCAGAGGCATTCTTCCTTTCCTCACCTTCTACCAGAAGCTCAATGTCTCCAGAGCTCTGGTCCTCTTCATGCTGTACTACTGCAACAGCCTCTTTCTCAATCTCCCTCTTTCCTGCCTATGCCCCCTCCAGCTAATCCTGACTAGTGCTGCAAGAATTATCCTTGGCCTCAAGCCCAGGGACTGTATCTCTCCAGCCCTAAAATCTCTCCACTGGGTCCCAGTAGATTCAAGAATCAAATCCTTGTGGGGCCTGGGGCCACGTTATCTCCAACTTTCCCTACCTAAATAATCCCCATCTAAAGTCCACACTGCTCTAACGCTCCTCCAGGCAGAGAGTGGGGGGCAGGTCTCTCTCCTCGGCTGGTGCCTCTTTTTGAACAGCCTCCCTGCCCTTACCATACTTCAGCCGGACCTCCTCAAGTTCTGGAAACTGCTCAAAACTCAGCTCTTCTCTAGGGATTTCCCTCTTTCCTCTCCGTGCTAATCACCCCACCACCACTTTGACTAACCGACTGATTCTCATGACTCACACAGGATTTCAGGTTCTTCCTTCCAGTTAATACCAGCACCCCTTCACCCCTCACTGCACTGCCCTTGCGGGCATCATCTTGGTGGCTCTGCATCCCACCTTGGGGGTTGCCTGTAATAGCATTAAGCTTGAGGTTGTCCTCCTTTGCTCCTCTTAGCACTCACCTCACGGGCTCTCCACCAGCACTTTCACATTAATCTGCTCTCCCTCCCCTCCCTCTCCAACTCCTGCACTTCTCCCCACTGCACTTGCACATCTGAATGCCAAAAGGCCTAGTAGGACCATGACTGTATTGACTATATTTGCCATTATCATTTTTCCCCTCTACCGTTCACCAGGGAAAACCAATTGCTGATTGCATTGAAATCAATACATTATGGGGATTCCTTAGTTCACCCTGTGACACGACAGCCCAATGACAAGAGAGTATTCAATGGTGAGTGTAGAGTGACATTAGGAACCCGATTACTAAACTCAACACATTTAAAAGCACTAATGAACTATTGGGATGGTTACTGCATTGAAGCATGTTTTGCAGCGAAGAACACCACTTATAGTTGAAGTAAAGGTAAAGGCAATGTTGTACAATACATTGTAATATTATGGTCTGCTATAGTTTTGAGAGAAGGCAGGTCATTCTTTAAAAGGATTTCCTTATTTTTTTTTACTCTAGCTTGGTCATTGAGGTAGTCATAATTATGGAACAATGCACTAATATAATCCGGAGATCGGTGAGGTAAGAGAAGTGCAGGGTGCTGCCAGGACTCGCTGCTTGCCCAGGTAAGAATTGTTATTAATGCTGTTCTTGTTTCTTTACCTTTGCAGGTTGCGGCAAACTCCAGAGATGGGCGAGGTAAGCGAAGCACAGGATGGATTCAAGGCTAGTTACTTCTCAGGTAAGTGGTATGGCTCGCTAATGCTGTTCTTGTTTTTCCAGGTTATTAATGCAATCCAGATCTAGGGCTTCACGATCGGGCCGCCTGAGAAGCAGATGACCAGGAGCTGGACACGTTGAGCGTTGCGCTGCAGGAGCACAGAATAACGCGAAGCATGTTCTGCTGTTTGGGTGTGGTTTAAATAGCCCAGGTAAAGTAGTTCCAGGTCAAGTAGTTCCAGGCCCAGCCACACCCAAAACACTAGACCGCATGGCTTGGTTCTAAAGAACTGAGCTGTGTAATAGGCCTCCATGTTGGATTAAGGTCCAAAACAAGTATTGCTTTATTCCTGATAATGAGCCTGGCGCCAAAGTCGCCAGGACTTACTCCATTTATGTTGCTGATGGAGTTTTAAGGCCCTTGGGGTGAGTGTGAAGGGCTTTAGCCCACTGCTGCCAGGGGGCTGTTATAGCTGAGTGGGTCAGGGGCATGGATCGTGACATTGGGCCTCATCACAAGTTTGGCTGTAACCCTTAAATGCACCGGAAGCGCTATTACCGCTGCATTTAAGAGTCCGCCAAATCACAGTGTTTGGCAGATTTCCCCCCAGCTCTGAGCTGGGGGGAAATCCGCCGAAATCTCGTGCTCTTACCGCTGGCGGGAAATCCGCCGGCGGTAAGAGTGTGAAAATTCCCAATTGAGCCCAATGGGGAATGGGGAATTCCCAAATGGGCTCAGTGGGGAATGGGCAATACCTGTTCCGCCAAACCCGTGATCCAGTGCTATTAGCGCTGGGAGGTTTGGCAGTAGGGCAACTTGTGATGAGGCCCATTGTCTTTATCTAGTTGTCCTTCTATTTCTTCTTCTTGTTGGCATTCATTGTCTAACATTTCTATGTACCATTTAAAATTGTAATTTGTTATACTGCTTTTATTTGCCTTGAATGCAGGTTCAAATGTGTCATGGTCACCTAACAAGTCTTCCTCTTTTATCCAAGGTTTGAATAGTTTCAGTAGGGCCTTGTAATAATGTTTTGTATGCTCTGCTGGTTTAAATGATAATTTTACATGATTAATTAGACTGGGTTTGGAAAGTCTTACTAGACTTCCAGCACAATTTAATACTGAGCCAGTTGTCTAATTTGGCATGACATTATTTTTTATATTTATACTTTTGGGCTATAGCATACATGTACATGTTTTCCAAAGCAGTACTTTTGTTTAGATACTATGTGTCTATCAGATTATTTTTTAAGATGTTTTAGCTGTTGGAATTCTTGGAGCTATACATTTGATTTCTTGGTAGGGTTTGAGTGCTCTTTTTCACGATGAAGCTGGACTAAGGTTGAGCCAGAGAATGTTTTCAAAATTCCCATAAAAGGCTGTACCTGTTAAACAATCTGCAGCTTCATAGGACTTGCACTCTCTGTGTGACAGCATTTTGATTCCAAAGCTGTACAATTTTTGTTAAAGCGTTTTGTCAGGTTATATGTCATCCCAGAGATCTTTAAGCTCAGTTTTCTCTGCTTTGGCGAGGCTGTGACATATCTTTCAACTGCATTTAAATTGTCTGCAATGTAGAGATTGTCTATGTTAGCATTCCACAAGAGTGAAATTATATGATTGTAATCATTGATGAACATGGATGTTTCATCTCTTTTAATGGTGTATGTTTTTTTGGGAGATTTGCCTTTCACACTGTGCCTAACAGAATACACAAACGATTTAATTGACCTTTGGTACAAATTGGTATAGAGAATCCAAAACAACACTTTGTGAGATATTTCCCTTAGTTTCTGTATCATCGTTGGCAGTATTTGCCACACGTATGTCATTGTAAATATAAGATTTGTGTCTGTAGGTCATTATGTATGTCTTCTGAAGGGTTGTCATAGTTAATGTAATTTTCAATAAATTATAAAACAGTGTCATCACTGTTGTGGCCAAATTCGGTAGCATTTTCAATCCACAAAAGCATGTGGATGTGTGGTGCTCCTCTGGACAGATATTGTATCCTCCAAACCAACTATTCTAATTCTCCAGATGGAAGATACTTTTTATTTCAGATGAAGTGTAACATGGCAATGAAACGTTGGTGAAAGTATCTTAAGACATTTACGGGATCGAGAGAACAGAGTTTTCCTGCACTTTTCATTTCTATTGCTTCTTTACACACCAGCGAAGCCAGTGCATTGTATAAGTACACGTTAAAATCCTGCAAAATAGAGCATGCAGAGCTTGCGTGGCATAAATTGGAGTGGGCTGCCTTGTCCGTCAATATAAGCGACTGTTGGAAGGTAATTGCAGATGGCTTGCGTGCTGAGAACACACCAGAAAATGGGCATGTCGAACAGGTTGGTGAGATAAGGTGGATTAAGCATTTCTCTGCAGTATACGAAAATTGCGACCTCAAGAAGATCAATGGCACAAGAGGCAGAATGGCCCCCTATAACACCTACATTACGGGCCCGTGCCTAGTCGTGTCCATTGACGAGGTAGCAATGGCTTTTACTGTATCTGCAAATGGCAGAGTAGCAGGATCAGACTCTATTAAAATAGAATATTTAAACATGAGAAGGTGATTTGTGTGCCGACTGCTACTTTGGTATTCAACATAATAATGCACTTGAAGATTTTCCCAGATTCATGGAAGGAAGCGGTCATTGTTCCAATTTTCAGAAAGGGAGACTGAACTGACCCAACCTGTTACCACCCACTTTCACTTATTGACACCTCGGCTAAGTGGTTTGGGAGGCTTCTACCTTAAAAGATTATGGCTTGGGTCACTGACAATCAGGTCCTCTCAGAGTACCAATATGGTGTTCGAGAGGGTATTGGAACAGTTGATCAGATAGTAAACCTAGGTCGGGTTCTGGACAAGTATGTTTGCGCCCGCAGGCACGATTTACTTAGCTTTTATGGACCTCTCGACTGCTTTCGATTGTGTAGACCATGACAAGCTCTGGACCGTATTGCACTCCATGGGAATGCCCAGCAAGCTGATAAAGATCTTGGTTCATATGCACACCAATCTGATGGCAAATGTAAGACTGGGAAACAAAGGCCAAGAAACACAGGCATTTAAGATCTCTCGTGGAGTGCGACAGTGCTGTGTCTTGGCCTCACTTCTTTTCAATCTTTACATAAATTAATTACCAAGTATTTTTGCTGACTTGGTGAGTGATGTCCCGAGGATAGCTAACCAAAGGGTGTGTGCATTCCTGTATGTGAATGATGCAGTTCTGATGGCCAGGACTAAGCATACCCTTCAGAGATTGGTAAATGGATTTAATGACTATATGAAAGTGAGAGAGGCCTGACAACTAATGATATGATATGATATGTTATTTATAAGACGCTTAATACCCAGAGGTTTCTAAGCGCGGACCCAGGGATCGAACCTGTGTTGCTCCGTGTTGTCTTGCTTCCAAGGCGAGCATGTTGCCGCTGAGCTATACTCCCTAACGCAGGGACATCAAAGGTCATGTGCCTTGGCAAATGAAAACCATGAGGAAATGCCATACTATCAGTGGGGGAAAGACTTGAATGGGTTGATTCATTTTGTTACCTTGGGATGATGATCTCTAGTGACTTGGGCTGGTTTTTACACATAAAGCAGCAAGCCATAAAGGCATCTCAAATTAACAGCTCAATCTTGAGATTCGGAGCAAAATTGGGTGACTTGCCCATGAATCACACCCTCTGAATTTACACAGCAAAATCAGTACCTCTGCTGACATATGGTGTGGCCATGTGGGGTAATTACCATAAAAGAAAATATACATACGAAATCAAATTCCTCAAGAATATCATGGGTTTACCACAGGGCTTTCCGGGGCATCTGTTGCATAAAGAGCTTGAAGTAGCATATGTGGAACACCTCACAGCAATGCAACCCTTAATCCATTGGCTGCATCTATGGGAGAGGCCCCAACTGTCAATAAGCAGAGCCCCGATAAGGGATTCCATAGCCACAAATTAATGTGCTGCCTCGCCTCGGTTGAAATATATAAAATCATCCTTCCATGAGCTTGGCTTTGGGCATTTGTTTGGCGATGAACTGCGGGTAGGCAACACTGACAGGAGAGAGTTAATAGATATCTTCTCTCCTCGTAGAGTGAGAATAAGGAGCAAGAGTGAATTGCAGAAGCAAAGCGCACAATTTTATTAATTCAATCTTGCCCCCAAAATTGTAAGCCCACCCTACGTCCAATGGTTCATCACTCCAAGAAAAAGGGCAGTGATTATGGCTTTTAGAGCAAATCTTTTTTTCACTGGGGAAATGGCGTTTTTGTCATCAATAAATTGCACTGAGAAGACGATTTGCCCTTGCTGTAAGAGTCATAGGAAGGATTTTCTGTACTTCCTGTTTTTCTGTCCTACTTTAGCAAAGTTAAGGAAAGATTTTATAATTCCAGCCTTAAGAGCGTCCAAGCTTCAACACATGCAATTAGCACTTAGATTTTTACTGTCAGTCCTGGACCTGCTAACAGCCACAACATATATTTATATGTTGAGCGGGCTCTTATGCTACACAGGCAATTTTTATGTTTTGATGAATTATTTTAGTTTATTTTGATTGTGTCTAAATTAATTGTATTGGTGTACTGTATTTTATTGTGTGTTCTTTGATGGGAATTCCTATTCCAAATAAAGATTTTATCTACTACTACGACTTCTTTATTGTGGTTTGCAGTATGTAAGAAGCCATTCAAGTCATCCCATGCATATTCTGCACACCTGAGAGTAACAAACCATGTGTGGGGGGCTAATTTACTTAACATGCAGAGTACAACAGCATGACATCGGAATCAGTATTCTTTCATGCCACGCATATTTGGCAAGAGATTTTTAATACTTGACTCCAACACTTCATCTTTTATTTTTTGAAGGAGTTCAGTAGCTGCCATGTATAGAAAGAGGGTGTGATTTGAGTCTATGTGCAACTCTGTAAGACAGAGTTGCTTGTTTGCTTTCAAACAAGAGATGGAAAATGTATTCAGCATTTTGCCAGTGTCATGGATCTTTAGAATACATTCGTAGAGAATGATAATCTGATAGGCTGATTTTTGTGGTACTTTCAGTGTGTCTTCCTCCTTTTCTTGTAGGGAAGAGTAGTGGAATACAATGCGCTTCTAATCTTTTTTCCCATGTAGTCATTGGCTCTCCTTTGCTCGATGCATTAGATATGTTTGGAAGGCATCTACCATGGTGTCTCTGGAATGTAGTGGGTGAATTGTATACTGGTCAAGAATGTTGTCCGTAGTGATAGGATAAACACGTTCAAATTGACCAATTTGTGGTGTGTCTTCATATATTTATGTTGTTTCTTTTATGTTTTCTTCTATGATTATATATTTGTAGTATTCATTGTGTTGTTTAAGATCCTCTATGGCCTCCTTAGGTTGTTCAAGTCAAATAGTTGTTTCCACATTTTTTTGTCTTTTGTTGGAACGCCATTAACTAGTACAATCAAAGATTGATGTATTGGTCATCCTAAACCTAGTGTTATCACATTTTCATTAAGGTCTAATAGTTTGCCACAAATGCCTTTGATTAATTCTTATGGAGGAAATTTGGCGGTCTTAGTTTGCTGATGAATTATAGCTTGGAATGGGTGTACTTGTTTAAGTTAAGATACTCTCATATGGAAGTGGAAATAATGATACATTATTATTGATAGTGTTGGATGGAGAGGGGGTCTTCCCACTCCCCTATGCGATACTGAGCAAGAACTAGACGCCAATAGGGCAGGGGCGAGGGAGTTGCACATAAAGGGGTGTGCGCGATCACCTTAGTGCATACATTATAGGCTATATGGTAGATGCAGGTGTGAACGCCATCTTCGCAAATGGCAGCCATTTTAGAAGTTAGGTCCAAGCATGGCGAACAGTATTTTGTGTGTTAGTATTAGGCCTTGTGCATTAGCATGAACACCATGCCCTCCCTGGCCATTTCTGAGAGGTCCACAACCTCTTCCATTGTTTAGAAGGTTACAGACCCTCGTGCCTGAGTAGAATGCACCCTGCAAGTTCATGCGAAGGGAGCAGACCACTTCTTGGCAGTACCATCCCACAGAACAGATAGCAAGGCCCTTCTGCCCCCAACGATCCACACATGAGAAATACAGCTTTGCCATGCTTTCATGCCATGACCCCCACATGCCACAGCACCATCCAAACCCAGACCACCAACCATAAATCGTATACACCCCTCGATCAATCTCTAAGATCAGAAGGCAAGGCTATCGTGCCTTCAGGAATGGGTCATGTGATTTGTACAGCAAGGTGCAGGGTGGCATCAGAGTTATAGCTCAAAACTAAGGTGGAGGACCTTGGTGGTTGCTGATCCGTCTGGGAATGAGTGTAGTGTGTTAGAGTTAGAGTGACCTCAGCTCTGCCCTGAATCCATCCCTGTATCTGTAAGGTACATTGTTGCCATCAGAAAAATAACATTGTGTGTCAGAGTAGCTAATTCATTATTAGGTCAGCTCACTGCGGAGGACTAGCCCAGCAGCACCCACGTGAACAAAGACGAACAGATGAGGGTGCCGGGATCCCATATGGGGCAGGCCCTACATCCATAGGCCTCTGCCAATCCGTATTGTAGAATTGTACTATATATGATGACGTCATTAGTGACGCTGTATATGCTTATAATGTACTGCACATGCCAACAGACTATTCCATTGCAGCATAGTTCTTTGCTGACGCATTCTTATTTTTGTAGAAATAAATACTTATTATCCTTGCAATAGTGTCTTGGGGCTTTTTCCCTAGCGGGCTGTATTTGTTCTGGTGTTAGTGTGCCTTCATTTGGTGACCCCAACGTGATCCCAGCGACCCACACACTGATGGAGGACGTCCCGCTTCTCCTGAGGGGCCACGCCAACCTACAGCGACAAGTCCCAAACGTGTAAAATCCCTGAGGTTTTCAGGAACCGTCTTTACAGAATTCCTGTTGGCTCCAGAAAGGGTGTAGGCCTGTGTTGGAACCCCATGATGGAGGAGTTCGGGTGAACACGCTTATGTGAGTATATTCTTGCAAGGGATTAACAAGTTGGGGAAGGGTATATGGGGAAAGAGTGCGGATTGTGAGCAAGTGGAGAACTTAATTGCTGTATAGTGTGGGTGTGTTTTTGTGTTTTTTTATTGTTATTGAATTTTTAAGGAGTACATTACAGAAAAGGAAACAGGTGTGTAGGGAGCCTCCCCAGGGGAGGGGAGATGGTGATAACACTTTTACTGTGTAAAAGAGAAAAAGGAAATAAATAGGAGCCCTGAATAATTAGTGCGCTCGGGAATAGTAGTGGTTGTTATTTTAGCTTATTGTTTTTGTGTTTTTATTGTGTAAGGTGGAGGCCTGAGGAGGGGCATTGTGTATATAGCAGTGTGTTTTGAGTGCGTGGAGTGAGAGAATGGGTGCGTGTGAGCGGGAGGGGAAGTTATAAGGGCTGGCACAGAGGGGGTGAATGATAAAACATTTTTTTGGTTGCGGTTTTTGCAGCGTGCAGAGCACACAATTAGAAGCATGGGGACGTATTCAGCGTATACATCGCTGCAATGGGAGCGGAGACGCCTTTAGAGTACATGTAGATGGCCTTGCCCTTGTACCAGGGGAAGATCAACTCAAGTATCACAAAAAGTGGGTGACAGAACCACAAGGGGGTGCCACACTCCTGGCCAGAGCAAGGCGCCCATAATAAAAGAATACTGAAACACAGGACTACATTTCTAGCAGCAAAATACAAGCGTAAACAGTTGCAGAACAGGAAGAAAAATCTAGACTTATGGAAGATGATTGAGGACGTGGAGGACTCTGTTGAGGCAGGGGCACGGAACCCCCATGATGGGTTCAAGCAAGCAGGAATAGGTCGGATATTGGCAGAGCACAAAGGGCTGCATACATTGGCAGAAATCCCAGCAACAGGGTATAGTAACACAACCTATGCGCCCACCAGACCAAGGGTCCAGCCACCCCATATATACCCACTCCAACAACCGCTCTACCGCAAGAAGGCACAGGACAGAGAGAATTAGAAGAGGTGCTAGAGTCAGCACGGGCAGAACTAGAGCGACTACGAACAACACAGAGTGAGCCAAAAGGGAGCGACCTAGACAAGTGCAGAGCGTGGGACATTTTGTTTAGATTGGACAGCATGGCAATAAAGGAGCATGCATACAGAGAAGACGAACGAGCATGAAGCAAAGGGTACGGAATTGTAAGGTCCGATAGAGGCTTAGGTGGAGACCAGGGAGAAGATGGATGGAGTACAGTGGACGAGTTTGAGGATGACTTTGAGCAGGAAGCACAACAGGCGCCACAAATACCACCTCGAGTGGAAGGTTTGTGGGATGAGAGGATAAGGTGGTTTGGCTGAATGCCAGTAGCAATGAAAAAGGGAAGTGCTGGGAGGAAAGAAGGGAAAACATGGCTTTCCAGTTGCCTTTGATTCACAAGGGCATGGATATGTACACTGGGTGCAGATGGACAAGAACAATTTGATCACAGTGCTCCCACTGTTAATGGTGGGGTCAGGAAATGTATATACGTTTTTGAAAAACAGACCACGGTGTACCCCTTGCCGTGGGTGATATAAAAAGTGTATTAGTGGCGACAGTGAGGAAGCAGGCTGGAGATGTGTGGATTAAAGCAGGGTACCCCGGAGTAAAGTTGGACGATGAGGCGCTCCATTCAATAACATCAGACCGCAGATGTGGGGCGCGCTTCGGCACCCGTACCCTAACACCCCAGACTTGCAGTCGATTATGCAAAACACTATGGGCCATGACACAGTTCATTATTAAGGTTCAGGAGATGTGGAAAGCGGAGATGGGAGACAAGTGAAACCGACCAGTTCTCCTTTTCTATTTCGTTATCAAAAGGGAGTTACCAAAAGAGGTGCAGAAGGCACTAGACATAATAGTGGGAAATGAAGTGAAAGGGTGGGCGGAAATACCAAGTATAATAATACACCACTGCAAATGAGCAAATCGTTTTCGCTCCTTTCAGCTCCTTGCTCCCCTCCACTAGAACTCCCTTCCCCTCTCTATCTGTTCCATTCCCACTTATTCCTCCTTTCGTGTCTCCTTAAAGTCTCTTCTTCTCCACTCCCCTCCCTGATACTCTGATCCTCCTCCCCCCTTCCCTCTCCCCAACCCCTCTTTTATCCTCCTCATCTTGCCTCTCTACCCCTGCCTTGTCTCCTCTTATGTCCCCTCTCTCGCCTTCAGCTTATCTCACTTCCTGTTCCCCACTCCATTCCCCTCTCCACCCCTTCTTCCCTCATATATCCCACTGGCAAATTGTTCTAGTTGCTGTATTACTGGTTTGACTCATATCTTGTAATTGCTTCTACTGTTATTGTATTCTTTTTGTTATAATGTACAGCGCTTTGGCGTAAAGCGCTATATAAACACAATAAACATAAACAAAAGAATAAAAGAACATGCGAAAGAAATGGCACAGCAGTTGCAGGCAAAAGTGGGAAAACTGGTACAGAGTGGGTTAGCTAAGATAGCTGTAGAAAGGGATGTGTCAACACCCGCACAGACATAAGTGGAAGGGAGTGCACTGGGTACGGGGATGTCCACATATCGGTGTTTTGGCCAAAAGGATGACAAGGGCTGTGGGGAGGCAGACAGCCGTACCCTACCGAGGAGTGGCAGTAAGGAGGTCAGCTGCATGTGAGGGGCCAATTTACAGGGGGCAAGATGGGGCTTTGGAGTTATGGGATGGAGAGGGCAAAGCATGGGGTCCTCAAGCTACTGGAACTGCATGAAGGTGGGACGTTTTGCAAGAGAATTCAGAAGCAGGCCGGGTTTGGATACAACACATACAATACTGATCACCCAAAACACACAGCAGATGCGACATCAAGAATGACCTCCATACCCTATGAAATACACCGAGCATACTCACAGCTACCACCACACCCCCCAGGAGCGTACCCTCAGCAACAGCACCCAAAACAACAGTAAACACAGCAGCAGCTGAACCCACAGCAACAGTACCCACAACAAGTGATGCCCCAGAACTGAAATGGAAAAATGCAAACACGCAGCAAGGTGCCCAGTGGCACCATAGTGCAATACCGAGGGGTGAACGTGATAGGAAACAACCCTTTCGCATTCCTAGGGTCAAACACGTACCCAGATTACGACAGCCCATCAAGAGCGCTTGCATGGCCAGTCCTTTCTATGACAGTTGACCCTGATGAGGAACCCTTGGTGGGCACAGAGATAGAAAACAAACACTTCATTTGTATGGTCCAGACGGGTGCCACAAAATCATGCATCAGCTGGGGAGACTTACTGCTATTGTGCCACACTCTTCACACAAGGGCTTTTCTGGGGCTGTCTCCATGGTTCCATACACCAAAGAGGTTAACATCAAAATAGGGAAGAAGGTGGTGTGGGCTCACCTACTATATTCGGAAAGCTCACCAGTGAACTTGTTGGGCAGGGATCTGCCCAGTAAGATCAACATGACAATATCATTTACAGACAATGGCATACTTTGCGCATTGCCAGGGATGTGTGCCATCAGAGCAATGTTGATTATTCATGCAATGGGAGGAGAGGCGATTGTTCATGGTATTCCAATAGATACGGTCATGTTTGTGTATAGAATCACTTCCATCCTGTTGTGTCCGCTGAAATGGTGGCACGTACAATATTGTCCTTAGATTTACAAGGATTTGTGGTTTCAGCAAAAAGGATTGTTGTAATAGGGACTGACCAGCATGGGTGAGAGTGGCGCACAGTATTTTGCATTGACCCAACAATGCCCTTGAAGGAGGTGACTGACGCAGAATTGTTCGAATGCACAGGCCAGGTTACAGAGAGATTGTGCTAGCGATATGTTTACCCTGCGAGTTAATGGTGCAGTATAGAAAAGTTCAGTGTCCCATGATGGCCTTTATGGACTCCAACCCAGTTCGTTGAGCAGACTTGGAGTAGGTGCCCAAGAGACTTTGGATGACAAACCTCCATGAGTTAGGGCTCCTACCAGGAGTGACCCCAGTACAAGTTACACTGAAACCAGGAGCACTACTACCCCGAGTGAAACAATACCCCCTTTCTAGGGATGCAGCAGAGGGAATTAAGGACACCATTAATGTATTACTTAGTCAAGGGATAATAGCACCACCCACCTCCCCATGCAACATGGCTATCTACCCTGTAAAAAATCAAACAGGGGGTAATTGGTGAATGGTTCAGGATTTACACCCTCTAAATGATGTTGTGCAGCAAGAGGTTTCTGTGGTTCCTAACCCCACCATGATTGTGTGTAGCATCCCCAAGGAGGCAACACATTTTTCAGTGGTTGACCTCAAGAATACCTTCTTTTCCATACCATCGCACCCAGACTCACGGTAACTCACCACCTTTAGTCATGGGGGAATAAGGTTTGAACAAACAAGCTTACCTCAAGGGTACTGTGAAAGCCACAGTATTTATAACAGAATACTACATGCAGATCTATGGAACATTAAATTGTCCAGCACTATCATCTAGTACATGGGACGATCTGCTGGTGTGCAGGAACACTGTGCAACAATACAGACAAGACTCAATCGCACCCTTACAGTTTCTGGCTTACAAGGGGTTCAATGTTGCAAGACTGTCTACTAGAGGTTTTATATCTAGGGCAGTTGATTTTGGCACATGACAAACAAATAATACCTGCCACGTTGCCTCTGTGTGTGCCAGCCCTAGCCAACGACAGTGAAAGAAAAGCTGAAGTTCCTAGGGTTGTGCAATTACTGCAGGGCATGGATTCTTGATTACGCAGCATACACAAAGCCACTCTTACAGGGCCTTAAAGAAGCACAAAAGACTGACAACAAAATTGCATAGACTGACGAGATGTTACAAAACGTTGATGAACTTAAAGAGGTGATCTCAACTGCACCTGTGTTGGTGACCCCAGACTATACACTGGAAATGTACTTGTTCTTATACTCTAACGGCTAGCTCATGACTGCCGTTCTGACACAGAAAAGCACAATGGGCCACTGGCTTATTACAGTGGCATGTTACGTTCAGTAATGCAAGGGCAGTTCGAATGCAAACAGATACTTGCAGCCACAGCATTTGCAATTGAAAAAGGTTCCACAATTGTAATGGCCTGTCCAATCATGCTCTAAGTGGAACATGCCGTCTTTGCCAATTTAGAAAGGTTGAAAGCTACCCTGACTACTCAAAGAGCATTTGCATGTGAAATAATTCTGTCCAGCCCAAACATACACATTATATGATGCAAAACAGTGAACCCTGCAACATTCATTACAGAAATGTGCACTAATGAGGATTTGGCCAGAAACGACTGTGTAACATACGCGCGGGAGGAGGAGGATATCCCCAATGCAAAAGACACACCACTCGAGGGTGGGGGTGTCCTCTTTGTTGATGGGTCAGTGACAACTGACCAGGATACAGCCCTCGGGCATACTAGTGCAGTGGTGGTGTGCATAGTGGATGATAAATACGAGACATTCATTTTAAAAAGACTACCTATGCATTACTCGGCGCAGGCAGCAAAACACATTGCACTCATTGGAGCACTGCAATCATCACAGGGGTACCACGTGACCATTTATTCAGATTAGGCATATGTCACTACAACAGTAAATGCTGGTCTATCGTGATAGAAAAGGAGGGTCTTCAGGAGGGTGGATGGCTTGCCAGTACAGAATGCAGCTTTACTAGACAAGCTCATTTTCGCACTTTCAAAGCATTCTGTAGTGTCGGTTGTTAAATGCACCACCCATACTAACAACGCTGACAAGGTGTCACTCAGGAACGTCGCCACAGACACAGTGGCCAAAAGTGCAGCATATCTCCTGGTGCCAACTGTGGTGGACTATATTGTCACAACCCCTGCTGCTGACCAGCCAGATGTCCCATTCAATGCCCTGCCCAGAGGGCAAATCATTGCGTTACAGGGAAGGTCCCAGAGGAAGAAAAACAGTTGGGTGTAAAAAGGGGATGCACGCATTGCCCTACTGATTTATTGTGGAGGCAGGAATTTACAGGCAAAGCAGTAATGCCACACGAATTGCTGATAACAGCATTCAATAAGCTCCATTACCCCTCCCACCTATCCAAACAACACATCGCTTCTGGCATACAAGAGGACTGGTTCATTCCTGACATTCAGGAAAATATAACAAGCATGGTTATTAGATGCACCACGTGTCAGGGCTTCAGCACATGCATAACATTGAGAACACTGAAGGGCACTTTTCCCCGCCCTACTGGACCATTCTGTGAGTTGTATATCGACTACGCAGATATGGGTGAGAGGTGTAGCGGGTGTAGTGGGTGTAGCGGGTCCCGGTATCTGATCATTGTCATCTGCCACTTCTCAGGATGGGAAGAGGCTGGTCCTTGTGCCCATCTGGGTGCCAAATGTGTGGTCACATTTCTGGTTCGCGAAGTGTTCCCCTGATGGGCGTGTGTGATGTGTTAAGGTCAGAAAATGACACACACATTTTCAATGAGTTGTTTAAGGAGATTACTGCACTACTTGGTATTACACTGGATCTGTACAATTTATCACCCCGAGGCCAACGGGATTGTGGCGAGTATCAACGGACTCCTTAAAAGTAAACTGTCTAAGCTTTGCACTACGTTGACGAACTGGGTGCATTGCTTGCCATTGGCACTGTTTAGTTTGCGAACACAGCCCACCAAGGACCACCACTTGCCACCCCATGCCCTATTAGTAGTAGAACGTCATGCACACATAGGGCAGCAGCAGGCACACATAAGGCAGCAGCTGTTTTAGGAGACAAATTCAGAGATTATTTAACAACACTAACACGTGCATTCAGATCTATTTCCCAACAGATTGCACCACCTCGACCAGAAGACCTGTCAGGTGCCACAACTGATTCCTCGCCCACCCAACTGCTACTGCCAGGAGAATATGTCAATGTGCGGTTCTTTGTCCACAGGTGGAATAGCCCCAGATTCAATGGACATTTGATGTGATTTTTTCAACTCCCCTTGCAGTCAAAGTAAAGGGACTATTATTATTGGATTCACCTCTCTGACATTTGAAAAGCACCTTTGGATGCCGCACCAGCACTTTAAAAACACTGCCAGTGTGCATCTACCTCATTTCCATTCTCGTTGCCAGCAGTTACCACCATACAATACCCATGCACAAGCACAACTGCTAAAGAACTTCATGTTTACATAGGGAGGGACTTTCTCTCTCTCTCTTTCTCTTTGTGTGCATACATTTGCCTTTCAATTTGATTAAGAAGATGGAACCAGAACTCTCAAATCATTCATTATATATTAGAAAAAACTATACTTACAGTGTTATGCCCAGATTTTCATATTATTATATGTGTGCAATGCATTTTATAGCGGGTATATTTGCCATTAGCAGGCACTTCTTACCCACCGCATTGCCACTCTCTGCCACAACTTCCAGTGCTATGCAGATGACACTCAGCACATTTTCAGGCTACCTCGGCCACCCCTTCTTCTTCACTCATTTTTGACTGCCTATCTGCTATCCAGGCGTGGTGTGCCACCAATGATCTCTACCTTAATGCCAGCAAGACTGAGATTGACCTCATCGGCACACCTGCTCCATCCTTTCCTGTCACTATCTGGCCGGCCTCTTTTGGCCCTCTTCCTGCTCCCAGCTGCGAGGCTAAAAACCTTAGAGTCATCTTTGACTCCACACTCTCCTTCTCTCCTCACATCTCTGACATCTCTAAGAAGTCACACTACCAGCTGCACCTCCTAAGAGGTATTCTTCCTTTCCTCTCCTTCCCCCAGGGGCTCACTGTCTCCAGAGCTCTGGTTCTCTCCAGGCTGGACAATTGCGACAGCCTCTTTTTAAATATGCCTGCTTCTACTCTCCGCCCTCTGTAACTCATCCAGAACAGGACTGCAAGACTTGTCCTTGGCCTCAAGCCAGGGATCGTATCTCTCAGGGACTGAAATCTCTGCACTTGCTCCCAGTGGCTGCAAGGATTAAGTTCAAAACCCTCTGCACTGTCCACAAGGCCTTCTGGGGCCTGGGGCCTCAATACCTTCAACTCTCTCTTCCTAAATATATTCCTTCTCGAGCTCTTCGCTCATCTGCCTCCAACTCCCTCGGGGTCAGTCGCTGCTCCAAGCAACAAGTTGGTGGTAGATCTCTTTCTTCGGCTGGAGCCTGTCATGATGCCCACTCCCTGGGAGTCGGTTCAAGCCCTGCGTCCCCGAAAGCGGACATCCAGTCCCCAAGGAAGGACCCAGCAACCCCATATAGGGGCCCTTTGGACAGTGTCCTGGCGCCTATGGCGCCAGGCTCATTATGGGAGTGCTTGGGTGCACTTACCTGATGCAGACCATGCTGCAGGATCCCGGCCTCCTTGAGGCCTGAAAGGAACTACTTTACCTGTGGGACTAATTTACCATCCGAGCGTGGTCGGGGAGGGATACGTACCTGATTGGAGGAAGGATACATACCTGGAACTTCTTCGAAGGCTATTTAAACCCCACCCGAACAGCCACACGTGCTTCGCGTTGTTCTGCATCTAGCAGCTGGACGCTCACCGTGTCTGCTCCTGCATCCTGACTTCTGCCACGCCTGCCAGCATCCTGGATCACCTGCAAAGGAAGAGAAGAAGAGAACAGAAGAAGGAAAAGTCCTTACCTGCTAAATCCGCATCCCGGAGACATCTCGCCGACAATCCTGAAAAGGAAGACTTTTATTTAAAAGCTCATCGCGTCGATCGCTGCAGCGCCGCATTCCACTCACCTTTTCAGGGCGCCTCCATGTTCAGCAGCGATCATCCGGATTCGCAGTCACGCCCCAGCGCCTAGGGAGAAAAAGACCAGAACAAAAGGTGAGAGAGAGAAGGGAATAAGGAAAGCTAAATCTCCATGTTAAGACTTACCAGTTGATTCATTCCCTCTTCATTTCGGGTCCGCGCCGCATCCCGGCATTTCCGGACCCCGGCCCCTAAGGGGAAAAAGAGACATCAGCGTTAATGAGCGAATGAAAAGACATTACCAAAAAACGCTCATTAAAGACTTACCTGATTTCTACAAGGATTTCACCTCTCATCGCGGGTCGGTGCCTGTTCCCCGGCATTCCATCCCCCGGCCCCTATGGGGAAAAAGACACTAGCATTAGTACATTAATGCATGGACACAAGGGGAACCTCTTATCAAAAAAACTTACCTGGAAGCCAAGCAAGTTTGGTTCTCACCAATCCAAAAATCCAGTGAAGTAACTGGATACCAACGCGCCCCTGCATCAGAAGAAGGATGGAGAGCTCGTCCTTCCAGACCCTAAGGTGAGACGCTACGAGGAATCACAGAAGGGTTTCGAGGAGGGTGAGAGGGGAAAGTGGGAGGCCGATTGCATTACCCCGCAGACAGTTAATCCCCTATTTTCGCCTACAGAAGGATACTTCTGCGAGCCAGACAAGCCAGATTTGGGGGCCCGGTCCAGTCCGTCTTCCGAACCCTGCGCATCACCTTAGAAGAGGTCACAGCAGCGCGAACCAGGCCAGCGCCTCTGTGGGAGTCAGGTGAGCGTTACAGAGCCTCCCTCTGGAACAACCTCCCTGTCTCTCTGAAACTTGAGGAGAACCATCTCTGGTTCCAGAAGCACCTCAAAATCTTCCTCTTTGCTTCTGCTTTCTCTCCTCCTCTCCCCTGCTGAATTACTGTCGGAAATCGAAAATTCACTGGTTACCTGGTGACCCAGGTCCGCTCCCCTGCCAGTTGCACAGCTGCACGTCCTCCCTGGAAACCCCCGCACCTGGGGACTGTTTTCTGTATCCCTACAGTCCCCCTACCATCACTTGACACCTGATGGTTGCCCTTACCCCTGCACTTGCCACCAGATGTCCGTACTCTTTACTTATTGTTTTATTTATTCTATTTATCCCATTTACTGCAGTGTCCTCCCCATCTTCCCCCACACTTTTTCCCTTCCCCCTTCCTATGCACTTGCGCGATCTGAATGACACCTGGCCTAGTTGGATCGTTGTCTGTCTTCCCTCTGTTTCCCCTCCCTTGCCTCGTCACGCCTTGAAACACATGTGTATAGGCACGTTATAAATGCCATATCATATCATATCATTTCAATGTTTGGTTTTGGAATTTATTTATGGGCGTCTTTCATATTAAAGGGACAGATAAAAGAGGTGGGTGGGGATAGAGAAGGACATTTTGATTTCACTGTAAATAACAGGTCAAAGGCCTGCTTAAAAAAACTGAACACCACTCAAATGGTACTGAATATGTACTGTCCATAAGGCCAGACTTTGTGCATCAACAGGTCCACCGTTCTGAACACAAAAAGAATTCACCCCTTTGCACTGGATTGTTAGAATATATTGTTTCCGAAAGTTCACACTGCCTTTTATAACACAACTCCTACAGATGAAAATAATAATACTGATGTTATTCATGGATATATAGGTGAACCTAAATGCACAAAGAGACAAGCACGAAGGGAAAGGTAAAATGCTTATCATGGGCTTGGTCTTGACGCAATAGATGGGCGCCACCTAGAAATGTCTAACAGTTGGTATACAAACATGAGCTCAGTGGGGAGAAATAAATTGAATGTCAGCTGTTGTGTGTGTTTGTTGATACTGCATGCAACAGGGGTACAAAAGGTCCTAGTGTCACAGGAAGTATCAGTTCAAGAGGTGCAATGCCTATTACATAATGTGCTATGCAGGATCAGGGGCACTTTTCAGGCATACAATGTAAATCTCGAACTTGTTGATCCGGATCGCCTGCAATGCAGCAAAAACCCAAAAGTGGCAAAAGCATGAAGAGACCCTATCTGGTGATACAAGGACTAAAATACACAAATAACAAATGGCAAGACACACAGTAAGCTTCATTGCCAAGAGTCTGATGGGATGCAAAGAAGGAGTTTTGTCACAGGTGGAAGCAGTGTGCGCCCCTTTCTGGACTGAACATATCACAAAGCTGATATGGATTCAAGCAATGGAGAAACTGGTAAAAGTACACAGAGAAGAATCATATGGACTTTGCTTTTACAGTGCAGGAGCAGTATCTGTAGGGGCAATGAACATTGCAATAAAACTTTGCTCATTCCTGATCTTAAGAAAGGCGCAGCTGCAGTGATGGATTAATACCGGATGTGCGGCCAATAAGTAAAACCTGCACCTCACACCATCATGGCATCATGGAGGGGCTATTGTTTGCTGGCCACACTGCACTCAGCCCTACTTGTAATCCGAGAAGTACATTTGCAAGGGGGTTCAATTGACAATTTTGCCACTATCTCCTTTCCGACCCTTGAAAAAGAAATAAGAAGCCCATTTCCAGTACCAGAGTTTCACACCCTCCCTGAGAAAGAAAATTCTATAACCCTGTAAAGAAGAAATAGATCACAACTATCTGTCCAAGGACTCAAAGTTTTATGAGAAAATACCAGATGAATTCCGACTCTTCACCAATACAGAAATGTTGCCTCATTGCTACTACCTGGGGTGCAAGCTGTGGCCAATGCTAAATGGCTGCAGATTGCCCGCTGGGAGCTGATCCAGCTGGATAATGACACCAAGCAAAGGTTTAACATAATAAAGGTAGAACTCTGCACCTTAAAGCTGATGATGATGCAGAACCACTATGTCCTTGATATGCTAACTGCAATGGGGGGAGGCGTGTGCAAACAAAGTTGGGAACTCATGTTGCACATTTGTGCTGGCCCTCTGTCACACATAATTGAAGCTGTGCACAACCTGGGAGTGCGCATGAAGAAAGAAGCTGGAGTACAAGATGAATACTGGTTGGATCTGACTTTTTCTTGGGCCCATCCGTACCTGTCATCGTCTCTATTTTGGTCATTTTTTGCACGTGTCAAATGGGACTCTGATGTGACAAAGCAGTGCCCAGAGTAGCACAATGATAATGGTCTCAATTGGGGAGGCACCCAAAGCACTTCGCGGTACCACAGAAACGGTACCCAAACAGACGACCAAAACAAAGTCTGCAAGGTAGTGCTCTACCACCCCTTGCGCCCCCGTGGCACAGTTACCATACCCCTACCCGACCCCAAAAATTACGCAGAGCACTGGGTAGATTTCACAGGGGATAGGGGTTGTATTCACATGACATGTACTACAGAGGAATATGCCCACACTGGAGCAAGTTTATGAGATGTTTGCATAGCATGGGATCCAAAAGACGGGTTTCCACCATACCTGGAAGCTGAAAGTTTGGATAAGGTGCAGAGCGGGGAGGAAAGATACATTGGACCCTGTGGGGGAGTTAGTTAATTTAGGATTAATGAAGGGGGGCATGTTGGGAATGAGAGAAGGTCTTCCCACCCCTCTAGGGGACACCGAACAAGAAATAGGTGCTAATAGAGCACATCCAGGGAGCCCGGGGCAAGGGGGTGCACATAAAGGGGGGTGCGTGATCACCTTATTACATACATTATAGGATATATGGTAGATGTGGATGCAAACGCCATCTTGGCAAGCAGCATCCATCTTGGAAGTTAGGCCCAAGCACATCGAACAGTATTTTGTATGCTAGTATTAGGCCCTGTGCATTAGTGCGAACACCACCCCCATCCTGGCCATGTCTAAGGGGTCCACAAACTCCTCCATTATTCAGAAAATTACAGGTCCTCATGCCTGGGAAGAATTCACCCCGCAAGGTCATGAGAAGGGAGTAGAGCACTACTTGGCAGTGCCATCCCACAGAACAGATAGAAAGGCCCTCCTGCCCCCAACTATCCCCACATAACAAATACAGCTTTGCCATGCTTTCATCCCATGACCCCCACATTCCACAGCACCATCCAAACACAGACCTCTGACCACAAAACCTTTACACCACTTGATAGATTAATAAGATCTGGCAAGGATATCACGCCTTCAGGAATGGGTCACGTGATTTGTGCAGCAAGGTGGCATCAGAATTATAGCTCAAAATTAAGATGGAGGACCTTGGGGATTGCTGATCTGTCTGGGAACGAGTGAAGTGTGCATGAGCTACTGTGACCTTGGCTCTCCCCGGAGCCCATTCCTGTAGCTGAATGGTGCATTGTTGCACTCAGAAAAATAACATTGTGTGTCAGATGTAGGTGAGGCATAGTATCACAAGTATGACACTGACACAACAGATACAATTTGTAATACCTTTTTGTGAAGATTCTGGGGTTGGAAAACTCCTACTCTGCCCTATAACTAAGATGGGAGTAGTCTCGACCATCAAACGATAAACAAAACAGTATTAGTGGAGTCTGTCGAATCAAAATGGCCTATGCTAACAAAACCTAATGCCTGCCCTATCTCTTGTACACAAAGCATATAAAGGAGAAATGTATGCAAAGGAAAAATCAGTGTTCAAAATAATAAATGTGGCAGAACCAGCTCTCCACCACATGTTAGACCACACAGAGTAAGGTGGTCCCTGTAGGCAGGATAACACACTCTGGCTTGGGTCTATAACATTATAAACAGTTCCAAAATGTGCATCAAGGCCCGCCTGGCCTTCTACGTTAAAGTCTCTCTTTCCACTTCCAAATAATATTTCAACAAAAAGTTCACGTAGGTCCCCCTCTGTCAGGCTTAGACATCTTTAAAACACAGTTCGCGTGAGTCCCCTTCTATCAGGCTCAGACCTTTCACAACATAGTTCACATAGGTCCCCCTCTGTCAGGCTCAGACCTTTTCCAGAACTAAGTTCAACAAAATGTGCAAGGGGGCTCCCTTCCACAAGCTTATTATACTTCGGGTCTCCCTGAGCCGGGCTCAGACCACTTTCAGACATGGAAGACGTTCAAATGTGCACAGCTTTCTTTACAGACCTCCGCAGGACCACTTCGACTCAAGGTTCAAGGATCAACTTTCACTCTACCCTTCTCTAGGAGTTAATTTTGCTTACTTTGCTTTTGCAGTTCATTCACTTTATTGTTACAAACAATGCACCTTTCACTGAGACTTTCAAGTGGGCTACTTCCATTTGCCGGACCACTCCGCTACTCAGTATCGCTGATTCCCCAGCTGTCCTTACTTCAAAGTTCATTCACAGGTCTGACTTTCTTCACGTCTCATCCGCAAAGGTGCAGCCTTCACTTGCGATCTGATGTTGCTACTTCAAACTTTCTTTAACACACACTGGTCTCTCAGGTAGCTTGCCAATGCACCAGCTTTGTGTGTTTCTTTCTTGGGTTTCAATTTTTCATTCAAGTATCAAGGTTAGTACCAATGGCTTGGCCTCACCTCCTCAACTCTGCAGTTCATCTTGGAGGGTCACTGGCGTCCTTGAAACACGATGCAGCCTTCTGATGTGGAATCTGGCCTTCTCCACATATATTTTGAGGCCTGTCAGAGGCAGCAATTTCTGGTAGGGAACTCTTGGGGTTTTTGTCCCACTGTTCTCGTCCGTTGGTCGTCGCTCTGCTCCAGTAGGGTTTCCCTTTGCCCCGGAAGTTCTGCTCGTACTTGTGTTCCACCGTCCTCGAGTGTGTCTCTAGGTTCTACCTTTTATCCATGTGAGGAGAGCTAATTGGTACCAGGTGTATGAACGTAGAGTGAAGTGCCTGATTTTGCCTGACCAGATTAGCGGGACATGTCCAGTACGATGTGTGAGAGTTAGTCTTGTTTCTCTCGGTCACCCTCTTCCTCTGCCCAGTGTTTGTGCAAAAAGGGGGGAAGTTGGGACCTCATAGGATCCTGAAGAATAGGATGGGTTAGATGAACAAAAAGGGGGAATACCATGGCCCTCATTACGACCCTGGCGGAAATCGAAAAACGATGGCGGAAATGCAATACCGCCATCGAATACCGCTCGGTGCGATTATGACCCGTCACCGTAAAGTACGATGCCATTAGCGACACCGTAGTGAACGCCAACGCTAACTGCACAAAGTACGCGAACGCGCGCACTGCGAAACCGTAATTACCACCATGGCGCAACGGTACGGGAATTCTGACCCTAGCGGACATGTACCTAACGCCATCAAGCATGGCGGAAAGTACCATTCCGCCATGGTGAGAAGTACGGCATCGCAAACCAACCGTAAAAGGCCCTACTGAGTGCCTGTACACCACTCCCTGGCCACATTGCACAACTCCTCGTAGGTGCAATGAAGTGACACAATGCAACCAGTGAAATGTACAAGTCACCCATGCATGCCAACGAACAAATGAATGTAGGGGCTCCAAGTGCCTTGTGAGTGGCCATCCATATTAGCCATGGCACCATTGCCGTACTGATGCAGCACAGGCATGTGAAGCTTCAAGGACAGCAACATGAACTGAAAACTGAGACAAACAAAAACAGGCCCCCCATCGCTTGACACCAGTGTAAGGCAACATACAAAGCAGTATCCTGAGTGAGACTGCACCAGCCCTGTACTCCTGCCAGTAAACAAACCAACCATCAGCATAAGCATGTACCACACAAGTTGGCAGAGTGACTGAGCAGCCAGGCACATCTCAAGAGGGGCCAATGGGAGCAGCAGGGCACAGATGGCACGAATACAGAAGCTATTCCAATGGACATGACCTCAGTCTCCCTCCAAGAAACGCACGCAAACACAGGCACCTGTGACCAGCCATATTCTGAAAATCACATCATTCCACCAATCCACCTGGCTGACCGGCATCTGTTACACAAAAGCTAATCCCCCTCCCATGAGCATGACATCATCAAAACAGACATAATTGCAGCCCCTATCCCTGACCTTACTGGCCTTCGTAGGCAAACGCGCCCAGTACAGTACCACGCAACTATACTCAGAAGGCCGAACCCAAAGCAGATCTCCTCACAATACATCGCTCCACAAATAGGAATATGCTACATTACTTGCAAAGAATAACGCTACACGGTCAATATCATAATCAAAATTTAATGCACAACAAAATCACCCGGGCCATACAGCTATTAGGTAATGAACTCCAAATCATATCTCATAATTGTGGGCTGCACCCGCAATAAATGACCAGCTTCTTCTTGTGTGACGCCCTGTTCCTCCATGGTACACAGGGGCTACATTCACGTTCAAAAAGGCAACATGGAAGCGCCTAGAACCGCAGGGCCGTCCCATTAGGTAGGCACTAGTCCAGCTGAAAGCTCGAAATGTTGCTCCTAGCCACTAGTACTGCGTAAGGGCATGTGGGCCATTGGCGATCGTCCCATAAGATCGTAATGGTGCTCCACTGATTAACACGAAGCAGCAGGTGTCGGGAGTAAAAGCCATCTGCAGGAGTGGCATACAGATGGCAGCGGCAAAAGGGGAGGAGATACATGTCACCCAAATGAAACGAAAAAGAATAGTATGGGCATCTGAACTCCATTTGAATTACTCACTTCAAAGATCACACTAAATCCACAGCCATATGCATGCTAGCCCACTCAAAAGGATTATTCGCACCCAAAAATCACTTGCGAATCATAACTATATAAATCGAGGTGAAAACACTATTACAAACGAGTGTTAGTGTGCATGCGTCTGTTAAAACAGAATCCATTAGATGGGATTAGTAACGTGCATAGACACAAGTGTTTGAAGGTGCGTCGAGACAGGGAGGGTTCAACAAGGGCAGATAGACGATGGTCCCACTATGGCAGCCCTGCATCACATAGCGCAGAGGAAGTTGATAGATTCCAAAAAGCCATGTACATGGCAGACTCTCTATTAAATCATCTGTCCATGCATCCATACATCATTCCCTCATCCCGGTATAAAAACGCCTGATTATTTACTCACATAACATTTGAAATTTCCATTGAATCTGTGCTTAATGCAGTCTGCAAAATCCACTGTGCTCCAGGCCGGAATTCTAGTGTTGTGAAGTAACATGTATTTGGGAACGTCCTGCCTTATCCTCCACTACGCTATTGTGCATCCCATACTATTCATATCAATCATTGCATTCTCGGCATGGCCCCTGTCCCAAGGACATTAAACAATAGAACTTTCTATCTGCAGTCAGACCTGTGGGCATCTCCTCGCCGCTAGCTGGAAACCGAAAGTGCTGTCCTTCGAATTCCTCATTTGCAACATCACGTCGAAAAGGCATCTGTGACCGCTTGAAATCACAAATCCATCCATTTAGTGCGGCAGTGTGTGAAAATGGCAACTGGCTTCACTCACAAATGGGACACCCCGCCCGTCGGTGAACCGCGGTACAGCGCTGCATGAGGGTCCACCGTTAATCGAGTACTACATTCCACTGACCCTTCACAAGTTTGTTCCCGACTGCAAAGATAGTATGTGAAACAATGGGACCATAGCAGAATTAACATATGAAGCAATATCTCCCTGCCATCGGGATGAAATACATGATTGTAATAGCAAGATGCCATGCGTCGATTTGCAGCGTTGTGTGCGGGACGTGCTCGCCCAAAGGGGATTGCAGCTTGCACAGGTGGAATGAATCACCACAGGTGGAGGCTATACAGCTTGAAAACACATAAATTGCACACCCAACCCCCTCCCACAACCACACCCACTCCAAAATGCTACCGGCAGGACTAGCGATGTTGGCACTGGGGGACCTGATAGCACTGCAAGTACTCCAACTTCAAGAAGAAGACGAACACCAACTACTACAACAACCGGCCGCACAGAGGAGACGCAGGAGGAGGAGGAGGGCAAGGCAGGGCCAGCAAGGCCCACCAGCACAGCCACTACCACCACGCAGGCAGCCCGCTATCCCACGCCTCCGAGCACATCCGTTCAACCTCACTGATGAGCAGATCCACACCCTCTACCGTTTGGACCGGGACACTATAACCGCCATTGTGGACATGACACACGCTGACCTTGTCAGCATGATAGATAGCCCAACCGCCATCCCACCCCTACTGAAGGTGGTGTCTGTACTCCACTTCCTGGCCACAGGCACCTACCAGCACACAGTCGGACAGTTGCATGGCATTTCACAGCCACTGTTGTCACGGACACTATTGCAAGTGCTTGATGCCCTCCTGAAGCACGCAGACGACTACATCTCTCTACCACGCTCGGAGCAGGAAATTACGAACACAAAAGTGGGATTCCATGCACTTGCCGGCATACCGGGTTGCATTGGTGCCATCGACTGCACCCATGTGGAATTGGTTGTCCCACATGCCATGGAGGCCCAGTACCGCAACCGAAAACAATATCATTCTCTTAATGTACAAATGGTGTGTGACTCAAACAGGATCATTACACATTGTTGTGCCCGATTTCCTGGATCAACCCATGATTCCATGGTCTTACGGAACTCTACAATACCACGCTACATGGAGCGACATGCAGGGAACAGATCCTGGCTACTCGGTGAGTCTCATTTCATGCATGATAATGTGGGGTATGTGATGCGGCAATGACCTGGCAGGAAGGGGGGGGTGCTTACGTAGCAATGTCATTCCTCAAACATCCTTTATTGTCCACATACAGGTGATGCCGGGTATCCACTGAAGAGATGGCTCCTTACACCACTCCGGAACCCACCGAACCAGCATGAGGAGGACTACAACCATGCCCACTCACGTACCCGTGTAGTCATTGAACAGGCATTCGGCCTACTGAAGGGTCGTTTCCGCTGCCTCAGCAGGTCTGGCGGGGCACTCCTGTACCGCCATGAGAAGGTTGCAAAGATGGACATGGCATGTGTCATGCTACACAACATGTGCATATGTAGAAATGTGCCCATGCCCCCTGACGCAGAACTGCAAGCACCTGAATATGGTCATGATGTGGGTGGGGATGTGGCAGAACCTCAAGGAGTCCGCGAGGCACAGGAGGGCCGTGAAATTCGTCAGATTATCATAGATTCATGCTTCTAGCACTCACACCTGGTGGCTGATACATGGACACGGGACTTGTGGCACTGTGTGTGTCTGGAACATGCACAATATGGACTGTACGCCTATGATGGCCTCGTACACAAAGATCAATGTCCACACATCTCATTGGATGATTGTGAAATGTTTATGGCATATGTGAAATTGTGTTACACACCCCATCGCCCGCCACCCAAGTAAGCCCAACACACCCCCTCCACCCTCCTACCTCCCCCCCGAACACCAGTGTCCAAAGATGCTCATTGTCAGTGGGCAGACGCTATTGCAAGCCCCCTCTCTGGGTATCAGGGGCACCCCTGCCTGTGGAGCGCAGGTTCCTCCCAGATCTACGTTGGGGGCTGCCCTGGACGGAACTTGCAACGGATGATGTCTCTGCCTGCTCACGTCCATGCATGTCCCTAAGGGTTTGTGAGAGCTCAGTGAGCACACGGCGCACAGCGGCAAGTTCAGCACATACGTCTTTGGACGTCGCATGCAGTTCCCTCCTCAGGCTCTCGGTGCTTCTCTCCATTTGTACTCTCAGGCTCTCGGTGCTTCTCTCCATTTCTGCCCTTAGTGTCTCTGTACACGTTTCTATGGCTGCCTTGGTAGCCCCACATTCATCAGCATGGTCCTTGAGGAGCGTGGCCAGTTGCTGCTGTTGCACGATCACCTGGTCGAGGGACTGTTGCCTCTGCTGGGCCATGGCCATTTGCGGTGGTGTCACAGAGGGGCTGATCACCTCATGTTGCCTTGACACAGGGCTTGTGGGGGATGGCCAGTCGTCGTCTTGTGAGTGCCCCTGCGTGGTATCCTCATGGTGTACGGGATGAAACAAACAGGGGGATTGAGACAGGTCATGGATGGATCGTACATCGACATCACCGTTTTCTGTGTCGGAGCATGCTGCCATTAATGCAGTGTCACCTATGGTGCTGCTGCCACCAGAAGCAGTGCCTTCTGTGGCATCCATTGGGGGGGCCTGTGGTGGTGGTGGTGTTGTGGCCATGCTGGCTGCTGGGGTGCCTGTTGAAGTCCCCTCCTGTGTGCTGCCACTTGATTTGTGCTGCTGCCGTGTCTTGATCCGTGCAGCTGAGGTGGAGGGTCTTTGGCCGTTGGTCTTGGCCCTCTTTGCAGGTGTGCTGGTAGGGGTGTCCTGGAGCTCGTCGTTTGAATCGGACCCTGTGGTGGTGTAAAGGAGGGCGAGCGTTATTAATGGGTCTGTGGAAATTGGAATGGCAATGTATCACATGCATTGGGGTGGTACCTGAGGGTGATTTGGGTCAGGGCCTTGGAGGTGGTTTCATTTTTGTGTGGATTGAGGGTGCAGTTGTATTGCAGCCTGCAGTTAGGGGGTGCCTGCTGCACGTGTAGAGGGTGTTTTTAGGAATTTTAATTATTTATTTATTTAATTTGACTTTTAATGTCCGCTATCAGGCCAATGTAAGTGGACGTTCTCCTGGACATGTGTTTCTGTTGCACTATGTGGACACATGGTACTTCACATGATTGGACATTGTGGTTTTAGCATAGTTTTATTTGGCCCACCTACCTGATTCTTCGGATGTCTGCACTCCTTTCTCCATCCCTCCGACTCCCTCTATGGTCTCCATTCCAATGGTGGAGGCACAGATTTCTTCCCAGGGGGTCAACTTGATGGGTGATTCCGATCCTCCCCGGTAGCTGTGGCAATGTTACGGTTGGCGGATAGTATGCTCCGTACGCGTATCCGCAAGTCGTCCCATCGCTTTCTGCATTGCTGTGGGTTGCGGTCCCCACCGCACTTACCCGCTGTGCCACCAGGGCCCATATGGCCTTCTTGTTCGCAAGTGCCGTCCTGGTCATTTGCGTCGAGAAGACGACGGCAGCATTCTCCTGGAGGGTCTCTGTGAGCACCGTGAGTTCCTCACGTGAGAAGTGGACCTGCCGCTTGCGGTCGCACGCTTTTTTCGCTACTTTTCCCATTGTTTTGGTTTCACTAGGGTGGATGACGGGTTGGGATGTCTCTCAGGGTAGTATTTTTAATGGTTGTGTGAATATTCTGATTTTATAGGTGTACGGCGTGCTGTTTCCCGTTCCGGGAGCATGTTTTTGCTTCAGTTTCCGTATATTTACGGTCACCGTATTTTCCGATTGCCGCTCATTACGGTGACCGCTATGTCCGGTGGCGGAATTGCACCTAGGTCGCCGTACGACGGCGGTGAGGGGCGTTTTGGGGACATTTCCACCATCGCGGACTTTGCACTTCCGCCAAGGCGTAGTGCTCGTGCCCGATGGGTCAGAATTAGCCGCACTTTACTCTGTCGTGCCATGGCGGAAACGCTATTTACGCTATGGCGGTCAGGTCAGTTGCTTTCCGCCAGGGTCGTAATGAGGGCCCATGTCTCACCATCGGCTGCCTCAACCCCTCTTCCAGAAGATGCCTCACCCAGGTGTCCCTCCCCGCACTGGTCCACCCGCGGGAACTGGATCCAAAAGCAATGGTCATGTCCTCGCCACCTGGATGACAATTCCCAGAGGAATAGCTGATGAGACACCCTTTGGTTTCTCACAAAGAGTAGCGAGTTCATTGTTCGGGCAGCTAACCGTGGATGACAAACCCAGCAGCACCCATGTGAACAAAAACTAACTGATGAATGCGGAACAATGGCCTTGCATCCCATATCGAGCAGGCCCTACATTAGGATTCCACCAATCCATATTGTAGAATTTTACTATATATGATAATGTCATTAGTGACGCTGATTTTGCTGGTAATATACCACACATGCCGATGGACCTCAGAACGTTCGATTGCAGCAGAGTTCTTTGCTGATGCATTCTTATTTTTGTAGAAATAAAAGCTTGTTACCCTTGCAAGAGTGTCTTGGGCCTTTTTTCCCTAGCGCACTGTATTTGGTCTGGTGTGAGTGTGCAGGGGCGTGGCTTCAATATCTCGAAATGGCATTTGGTTATCATCAAGCTTATAATTGCAGTATGTGCAGGCTATTAAGGGATAAGTTAAGTTGTATTTATTTTCTGTTGTTAGAGACAAGGCCAATAGGGAACATTGCGATTCCTCATTGCTTTCTATCTTGAAGGACATATCTACAATTTTTTTACTTTTCTTATAGAAAGTTCAGCGACATCAGATATATATTCAGATATATATTTTGCCTGGAATTTCAGCAGACATGTTTTCAAAATATGCAATTTATTTGTATGTGTTCTTAAGAAGATTAGTGTTTAAAGGTTGTCGGTTAATATTTTGTAAGTTAACTGTGTTTTTCAATCCTACTTCAGTGTAGATGCATACTGGACAGGAGACTATGTTTTGTAAAATTTTAATTCTGCTTTTGTCTATTATTTTAACATATTGCCTGGAATTTCAGCAGACGTGTTTTCAAAATATGCAATTTATTTGTATGTGTTCTTAAGAAGGTTAGTGTTTAAAGGTTGTCGGTTAATATTTTGTGAGTTAACTGTGTTTTTCAATCCTACTTCAGTGTAGATGCATACTGGACAGGAGACTATGGGCCTCATTACAAGTACTCCGGTCCGGAATTAACACTGCCGGTAAAACCATACCGGCACCGTTTCCATGTCCGCGCAATCATGACCCGCGGCCCCGGTAATAGCACCACCCTAAACCGCCACTGCGGAAATAGGGTTCCCCTTAAGTCCGTCTGCACGGAAACCCCTCCGTTACCGGCAACACTAAACACCGTGAGCATCACAACTAGAGCGGACACGGAAATACCGGGAAAAAAATGGCGGAAATACCGTGATCACGGTGGCGGAACAGCCGCCAGCGCGAACATGGCGTTATACACTGCCTGCTGAACTGAATCAGGGCACAGGTGCACCAAATCAGCCCAGCTGGACCTAGCAGGCCACTGGGAGCCTACAAAAGGGCCACACCCAGCCCAACACAACACAGAACCATGCAGGCAGCAGGTCTAGTAGCACTGGGACTGGGCCTACTCAACCAACAGGCAGTACTGCACATGGTGGCAGTAATGGCGCAGAGGAGGAGGCGTAGGCGGAGGAGGCGCAGGCGGCAACCAGCCAACCCTGCAGCTATGGCAAACCCCATTGCCCAGCCAGCCCGACCCCGCCGCCAGCCACCAATATCACGCATCAGGGCCTCACCCTGGAACCTCACCCCAGGACAGATCCACACCCTATACCGGCTGGACCGTGCAACAATCCTGCACATCACCGCCATGATTAAGGACAACATCAGCAGCCTAATTGACACCCCCACCGCCACCCCCCCCCCTCTTGAAGGTTGTCTCAGTTCTGCATTTCCTTGGCACGGGCACCTATCAACACACGGTTGGTGAGCTGCACGGCATATCACAACCGTGTTTCTCAAAAATCCTGGTACAGGTACTGGATGCCCTGTTGCGCCATGTGTCAGAACACATAGCCCTACCCCGCACCCTCCCCGAGGTCATTGCCACCAAGTTGGCCTTCCATGCCATAGCAGGCATGCCAAATTGCATAGGCGCAGTTGACTGCACCCACGTCGAGCTGACAGTACCACATGCAATTGAGGCGGTGTTCCGCAATAGGAAACAGTATCACTCTTTGAATGTCCAGATGGTTTGTGATGCCATGCAACTGATTACACACTGCTGTGCACGTTTCCCAGGCTCATCACATGACTCAATGGTACTGCGGAATTCCACGTTGCCACGGTACATGGAACGCTATGCCGGACAAAGCACGTGGCTATTGGGTGAGTACAGCTGACGATACTACAACCCTGTTGGAGTGGTGTGTGTGTGAGCAGGCCAATGAGCATTGTGAGTGTGCCGCTGTGACCGCACATGCATCACCCCCCTTTCATCTACCAAATACACAGCGGATGCCAAACATCATGAAGGAAGACATGACAGGGCACCACAATGTGCCCGTGTACACGCTGCCACAGCCAATCCCGTCACTGTGCCACTGCAGACACCCACCCTCAATTGAAACACTGCCCCAAAAAGCACGGGAGGCGTGTAAATGAGACGACGTGTATTTACTACTTCCGTACAGTGGAGTCACTCTGCCATGTGTGGACAGCACTGCACCATGACATGCACACAATCAAATTTCACCCGCAGGGCACAGTAAACATGCAAGCTAATGTGTAGGCCCATATGCAGTCAGCGACATACCTCGTGATGGCCGAAACATACCTCCAGACACTGCATGGTACATATGCATGAATGAATGATGATACAAGAATGCACAGCAGCAGATGAGGACATGATGCCACAAACACTGACATGTTCCCCCATCTACATCCCATGAAGGTGATGCGGGATATGCACTCACGCCATGGATGATGACACCTGTACGGAGACCAAGGAACAGGCATGAAGAGGCATACAATAGGGCACATATCCGCACACGTGGAATGATTGAGAGGACCTTTGGACTGCTGAAGGCCCGTTTCCGCTGTCTGAGCAGATCTGGCGGATCACTGCTGTACAGCCCAGTGAAGATGGGCAAAATCACGCTCGTATGTGCCATGCTGCACAATATATGCCTGCGCAGGAACATCCCAATGCCCCAGACGCAGATGAGGAAGATGGGGATGGGGATGGAGATGGGGATGGGGATGGGGATGGGGATGGGGATGGAGATGGGGATGGGATGGCACCGCCTCCCCCTGGGGGTCCACATGATGGCCAGAGAGCACGGGATGCCCTGATTGGCATTTACTTTTGAGTCACAGCACATTCACAGAAATGCACAAACATGGTGACGACAATGAATTAATAGTTGCACTGCAAAATAAATGATCAATGCCCACACATGTATGTCTTGATTTGAAATGGTGATGTATTGATGTGATAACAACAGGGAAGAAGGTGCATTGGTTAGGGAAGCTGTACACCCGGGGCCACCCACCACCCAAACGTGCCCACCTCCACCCAGAGCCCATTGTCCAAACCCCCAAAACTACCTACCCCACCACCCAAACGTGCCCACCCCTCTCACACCCTTGTAGTCCACATGTGTCCTGCACTGCCCCACACACATGCCATCACTTCCGCGTGCGCTTCTGTGTCTGTGCAACCTTGCCCGAAGGACCCGTTAGCCTACTCGAGCGCCTCCTTGGACTGGCAGTAGTGGAGCTGGATGGGGTGGTAGTGTTTGATGGGCCAGAATCTGGGATTGAGGGCATCCGTGCCAGATTTGCTTGTTGGCCAACCAACATGGCCTCTACAAGCCTGGAGGTGTGGTCGTTGCCCTCCCGCACATGGCGTGCAAGGGTCACTATGGTGCTCGCAAAGCGTTGAATGGACCTCGACAGGCGACGCACTGAGGCGCTGTAGCTCTCCCTCTGCAGCCTGGATTCCTCTAGCTGCCTCTCCACCAGCTGGGTGAGGGTAGCCTGCTGGTCCTCCATCCGCTGCATGCGGGCATTCAGTTCGGCCATGGATGGGGTGGGCGACCTCATGGGACTCCCCAGTGAAGTGGGGCTGAACCCCAGCTCATGGAAGGAGCCCAGGTCTTCCAATGTGGGCATCTCCCCCTGTGGCCCCGTTTCCGAGTGCTCTTGCGGGGCACTGTTATCACTGCAGGCCGCCCCCTCTGCAGTGCTGCTGCCTTCGGTGTTGTGTTGGGTGTCCATGATAGGTTCCCGTGGCACCTGTCTATACTCAGCCAGTGTGGAGACGGTGGGGATGTCGGTGGTGGTGGTGTGCCGCACATCTGTAGTGGCTGGTAATGTGGCCAGAGGTGCAGAACTGCCGGCAGCATCCTCCTGTGTGGTGGCGGTGGCTAGTGTACTTGCCGATGCAGATTGGCTGGCCTGTTGTGCAGTATCACTGTCACTTGAAACGGCTGTGGGGACACAAAGGGCATGCAATTAGTGTTGTTGTGGTGGCAGATGGGTGCATCACATGCGTCATTAAGATTGTACATTGAATAGTGTTAGTCACATGCATCTGATTGCTGGTGTCTGCATTCAGTGATATTGGTTGCCATACGGATCATGATGGGTCCTTTGGCCCACACATGCACTGCCTGGGGGGGCGTTGTTCATGGGTCCTTTGGCCCACACATGCACTGCCTGGGGGGCTGGGGGGTTGTTAATGGGTCCTTTGGCCCACACATGCACTGCCTGGGGGGGGGGTTGTTAATGGGTCATTTGGCCCACACATGCACAGCCTGGGGGGGGTTGTTAATGGGTCCTTTGGCCCAGTACTCACAACTGCATATTTACATGTGGCATTCATGTTTGGGCACTTACCGGCATCTGCAGGTGGGCTCACTCCTGCCTCAGCCTGCCCGATCCCATGGATTCCCTCTAGGTGGAGGACGCTGCTGCAACGCTCCTCCCATGCTTGCAGCCTCAGTGGGGAAGGAGGTCCTCCGCCTGTCCCACTGCTCCGTTGGCGGTGCATGGAAATGAGGTTGCGTACCCTCAGCCTCAGGTCGTCCCAACGCTTGTGGCAGTCCTTCACGCTCCTCACTGCCACGGCCACGGCGGTGCACTTGCGTGCAGCTTCGGCCCACACCTCCTTCCTCCGCTGCTGTGAGGCACGCCGTTGGTCGGCGCTGAACAGCATCTCAGCATTGTCCACAATGTGCTCCACCAAGACGGTCAGCTCCGCCTCGCTGAAGCGCTGTTTGCGCTGCCTCTGAGCAGGAATCCTGGCAGTCATGCTGGTGGTCCCTTTTGGCTTCTCAGAGTTAGGATTGTGCTTGTGCTGGCTCTGGATGGCAATGGATTGTGCTTTTATATGAGGGCCGCCTCTCTGTTTCCTGTTTTGGCGATCATGGTATTTCCGGTTCCGTGTCCGTGGTGGCGGAGGCGGAAACGGGTTTAGTGCCACTTGTGGCTTCGTTATTTCCATTTCCGTGGGGTTTTCCGTGACGGCGGTAACAACGTTTCCGAGTCCGTGTGGTGCGCGCGACCGACAGCATGTAATCGGACGGTTTTTCCGCAACCTTGCGGACACGGAAACGTTTTTACCGCCGTCACGGATTTTGCACGGTCCCGGAATGGCAGGTTGTAATGAGGCCCTATGTTTTGTAAAATTTTTATTCTGCTTTTGTCTATTATTTTAACATATTGATCGAAGAATTGTCATGAACATTTAAACGACTATTGGCACACATTTCATGGTGAGCTGCATGTCCATTTGTACACGGGATGACATTTGGTTGAAAATGTGTTGGAGAACATTTTTCAGTTAAGGTTTCTTTTGCCATAATGGTGTCTCCTAGTAGTTCATAGCCTCTTCCGTTAATATCTATGGCAATTGGGTTTGTCTGTTGTTGGAAGTACGGCTCTGTGCAACTGGTGTGAAACCAATCAACTGCACATAAATTACAAAAGTTATATATGTTCACATTGCGCATGTTTAGGAGTTTAATGTATTTTCTCTGGAAATTTAGTTAGTAATTTTATTATGTTTAACACTAATATGAATAGCTTAATTTCTTGAATGTGCTGTCAATCAGTGCTTCAAGTATGAGTGTTCTTTGGTCATTTTGAAGTGAGGAACATGACTTCTCAGATTCTTTTATGAGTTTGCTAAAAACTCTGCATCGGAACATTTTCTTGTAGAGTTGATTTTTTTGGAATGTTTTATTATGACTATATTGACATCGCTAGATATAGTTTGAGGTTCATATTCATTTGTAATTCTTTTACTCAGTATCTGGTTATTTTAGTTTTTTGATGCAGGAGTAATACTTGTGCTAGCGGTTACTGTTTTACTGCACAAGAGTAGAATTACTTGTTCTCCTGCTTGTACGTTTCTATAAATCGTTTAGTGGAGGGTGGGTATTTGACTTTCCCTTCTTTTTATCTGCTCAGTCTTTTCTTTGTTTCCTATGCAGCAGAGTTTTAGTAAGCATGTTTTTGAATCTGTTGGACAAAAGAAAGTGTGTACTTTAATATTGTAAAAGGCTTGTGTGGGAAAGCATATGTGTTCATATTAAATAATGGAATAAGGGATATTCCACTTTCAGGAAACTCCTTAAGACCAGGTTGTGTGCTTAGGATGGATCCCGGAGTGTTTGTTTTGCAGTTCTTTCTTGTCTTATGTTTTTCTCTGTCTCAGCACCAGGATGCCCGAGGGCATTGGCGCTTTATAAGCACGCAGATAGATGTATAGATAGATAGATAGATAGATAGATAGATAGATAGATAGATAGATAGATAGATAGATAGATAGATAGATATGGATGCTGAGATAGTGATATGGATTACTATAGAGTAATAAGATAATGAAGATGAACGTGCATGTAATCATTTGGATTGGTGTTATTGTACTGGAATGATGAAGAGTGATGTTGAAGTAATTATATAGATTATAGTTTTGAAGTAGGATGTCGAAGAGAAATGTATTGATAATGCAAGCTGTGGGCTAAAATATTTATAGAGCAAGAGGTTGTAGACCTCTGGTGTAGTGGTATGAGGCCGCGGGATACGGGGATAATGCAAAATAGTGTGATTTCAGTATTTGGTAGATGGAAGGGGAAATACAGCAATTAATGCATTGTTATTAGTGAAGTCACAGGTAGAGTGGTGTAAACATACTGGTATAGATTAATGTTGGGTACTGGGATGAGGAAGAAGGCTGTTGTGTGGTAGAAAAGATTTGTAGATTGAGAGGTTGTAGAGCTGTGATTTATGTGGACTAGAAAGCAGGCTATTTGGTAAATTATATGGATTATATTGGTTTGTATAAGAAGGATATATAGGTGATGTTTTTTGTGGGATACCATTTTCGTAGTGTTATGGGTTGCAGAGTGGTGTTGTTATAGGATGTGGAAGATTGGTGTGGATGTAATGGAAATGAGTGTGATTGCAGCAATGGAATGGGGTAGTGGGAACTATCATAGAGTATACTATATACACAGTAAGGCTGTTGCCTTGGTGCTGACTGTTGTTTGCCTTTCTGTGTGGTGAAAGTGTTTTACTGAGCCCAGATTTTATTTCCTTTAAGGTGGTGGTTTACCCACACCACGGCGTGTGGCTGGGCTCTGCATTACTAGCACACACAGAATCTGTTCTATTTTAATTTCCTTCCTTACTTTATTTAAATGTTATTTTACCTCATTGTTTCTCATTTCCTTGTAACCAGGGTCTCTCTGGTGAGAGGGTGCCTGGTCTCTAAACGCATAGGCTCGCACTCGGGTTACAAGTCCTGTTTTTGTTTCTCACTGCCAAGCATCATTTGCAGGAAGACCCACTCCCTGGCTGGGCTTCGCAGGAGGGGATTGGTCTCTGTAAAAATATGTGTAGGTATGGAGTCCGACAGCATAGATGTCGAGCTCAGTGATTTAGAGCTTGCGGCGCCAAAGTCGTGCCAAAGTTAAGCCTCTCTGGGCCCGTCTGGGCTATGGACAGGCTTGACTCTATGCTGTCGGGCGGCCGTATGCGGAATTTCATTCCCAGCCTGGTGCCGTTGGGAACTAGATTTCCCTTGGGATGGGGCAGAGAAGCTGCCTCTCTCTCGCCTTCCACTGCACAAGGCACGCCTGGGTGGAAGGTCTTGCTACTTAATACTCGATCCCTGCCGGCGCACTCTGCATCTGTTAATACTCTTCTCCAGAGTCGGGCTCCGGATTTCCTGTGTTTGACAGAGACTTGGTTAATGGAGTCCTCCGCACCTGCCTTAGTGCAGGCCCTCCCTGTGGGTTATCAAATTTGACATCTTCATGGAGCATCTGCGCACCCAGCAGGCGGGATTGCGATGATTTTCAAAGCTGGGCATGCATTATATCAGGTACCCCTTACCCACTTGGTTGTGATGGAGGCTTTGTTTCTTCGTCTTGTTGTCTCAGCATCCTATACCTGCCAATTTCTGGTGGGCTACAGACCTCTGACCTCCATGGGGGCTTTACTGAAACATTTTTAGATCTCATAACTGAGCGTCAGTTGTAAGTTCGCGCACTTAGTAGTGTTAGGCAATTTTAACATCAAATGTAATGTACCGCATGTCCCTGTCCTTGACCAATGTTTTGACACACTAGTTGATCTGGAGATTCACCAGTTTATTGAAGAATCTACGCATAGGCTGGGGAATACCTTGGACCTTGTGCTGACGGGTAGATCTGAGTTGTCCACTGTGCTTGTAGAGCCTGTGTTATGGTCTGACCATCATTTGGTATCCTTCTTTGTGAGGCTACCGGCCCCTTTACCCGTTGCGGCTCCTCCTAGAATTTTGCAGAATAGTTGGCGATCTGTTGATCTGAATACACTTGGCACGTTAGTTAGTGCCAAGTGTGGTTCGGGTCAGGTGATCAACCTCGCACTATTGACTCTTGCCTTGAAAGAGGCGGTTGATTTAGTGGCTCTGCTTAAATTGGCTCTGATGCAGAAACGCCCTTCCAAGTCCTGGTTCTCTGCTGACCTTAAGGCATCCCGTCTAGAGCTTAGGCAAGCCGAGTGCGGATGGCACCGCTCATATGGGACATAAGTATGGGAGGCTTACAGGCAGTATTTCAATAGATACTACTCTGCTGCCATTGCAGCAAAAAGTGCATTTTTCAAACATAAAATCAATAACGCTATCTGTAAACCAAGAGGACTTTTCTCAGTTGTGAGGTCGCTGTCAACAGCGAATCTAACCACTTCGGTTACACCTAATCTGGCTTTTCGTAACTCTCTATCAGACTACTTTATCACACAAATCAAAACTATTCGGTCCAACATCTCGCTGGCCAGTTCAGCGGGAGCACCTGTTAATGCATTACAGGCCATGGCTCTGACTGGATGTTGTGCTAAATGGTCACGAATTCCCCTGTTTTCGGCAGAAACTATCGGTGCTGCTATTAGCCATTTGAAATCAGCGGCTCCTTCTGATCCCATACATTTATCTGTTTTAAAGGATGTATCCTTGGGGTTTATGGCTGGGATCACTCAGGCTATTAACATTTCCTGTCAATCAGGTCACATTCCAAGAGATGAAACAGGCTGTAGTTATCCTGCTGGTGAAAGAAACTGCCCTTGATCCCTCACTTTCCTTTAATTTGCAACCTATTTCTTTGCTTCCTTTCTTTATGAAGTTGTTGGAGGTCTTGGTCTCACCACTCCTCCCTTCCTTTTTGGAAACCTCTGGTTTCTTTGACCCCTATCAGTCAGGCTTCCGGCCTGGCTGTGGCATGGAGAGTGTCCCGGTATCGGTACTCGATGATATGGTCAGGTTGGACGATGGAGGCACGGTCGAGGCCCTGATTTTGCTGGACCTATCTGCAGCATTTGACACCGTCGACCACCGCACCCTGCTGGCCCGCCTGGCCCTGCCCCGAATCTCCAGCTCAGTGCTGGCATGGTTCTCCTTGTTCCTGGCTGACAGGGGCCAAGTTCTGTCACTTTTTTCTTTTCCCTCGCCTTCCTGTTCTCTCAATTGTGGTGTCCCTCTGGGACACGGTCCCTTGTCGCCCTTGATTTTTAATATTTACATTCAGCCTCTTCTGTGTTTAATCCGCTCCTTTGGCCTCACATGTTACCCGTATGCCGATGACACGAGATTCTTATTCGGCTACATCTTGAGCAATCTGAGGGGTCATCGTGCCTGGCTCATTGCCTTGAGGACATGGGGGAGTGGATGAACCAAAATTGGCTGAAGTTAAATGGAGACTAGACAGAGGTCCTGGGGGTGGGTGCCCCCCACCCCATACCATCACTTTGGGTTTCTCTTTTCTCGCCCTCTATCTTGGGTGATTTTCCCACCCCAGTTTCGATGGTGAAAAATCTGAGGGTCATGCTGTCTTCTACACTTTCTATGGCTCATCAAGTGTCTGCAGTCTGCAAGGTGGGACACTTTCATCTGAGGATTCTGCGGAAGGTGCTACCCCTTCTTCCATCTCAACTGTGGACTACGGAAGTTGCAGCTCTAGTCCTTAGCCACTTAGACTATTGTAACTCACTGTAACTGGCACAGCCTAAGTGCTTGGTCCAGCGACTCCAGTGGCTTCAAAATCTAGCGGCCAGAGTGGCTACCGGTTCTTATGGAACTCATATCTCGCCCGTTTTGGGTCTCTACACTGGCAGGTGGCCAATGGGTTCACTTTAAGGCACTCTGTTTGGTTCAACATGCCCTTTATGGCCAGGGTGGTAATTTCTTCAGGACAAATTCAGCCGCTACTCCACGAGCCGCCCGCTCCGCTCCCAGTCCGCTGGGTTGGTGGTAGTTCCCAGCTTTCGACACACTAGGGCGGGTGGCCGTGCCATTTACGTGGCAGCAGCCTGACTTTGGAACACTCTTCCACCTCCACTGAGAAATACTACTAATTTTCTGGAATTCAGACGCTTTCTTTTAGCTGTGGTCACTAGTCTATCCGGTGACATCCTAGCACCAAGATATCCTCAGGTGCTCTACAAGTCTCCGTAACATAACATAAAATAACATAGTATGAATGGCTGGTTAGGATAATACACAGTATAGTTATGTTATTAAAATTGTTACAGCATATATGCCACATTAATATACTTACTTTTTAGAAATGGAAGAGTTTGCTTTTCGAAGCAGGTTTTTTTTGTAAACTTTTTTTCTGGCAATGTAAAAGAAAGATTGTTGGCAACTTTGAAAAATATTGGGATGGCTGCTGCAGTGAAGCATGTTTTGTAGCATAGAAAACCACCTATGTTTGAAGTGAAGTCAGGGTTTTATAATATGTTGTAATATGAAGGTGTGCTATAGTTTTCACAGAAGGCAGGTCATTATTTTGTGTACTCCAGCTTGTCAATTGGGGTATTTTTAATTATGGAATTGTGCACTGCTATAATATGGAGCACATGTAGCAATCACTATGCAAGCAGAGTACTTTTAATAGCACTTAAGGACAATTGGGATATGTGCTGCAGTGAAGTACAGTTGCAGCACAGAAAATCAGTTATTCTTGAAGTTTGATTATAAGAAAGGTGGTATAGAATATAATTTTTGAAATGTAAATCATACCTGTAGTATGTCTTCTTAGATGTAGATTCTGGAATGTAGATGCTGGAAATTGAAATAGAAATCTGTAAAAATTTATAAAGTAGGTTGTGAAAGAGTAGGATCTGAAGGGTAAAAAGGGAAGAAGGGATGCCCTCTGCCCAGATGTCGTTGGACATACACAACTGTTTGGGGATGGACCACACCTACTATCCAGACACTTTTACTATGCCCTGCAGGGAAAGAGGACTGTGAAAGCCCCAGACACTGTGGATATCCACAGATATCGGGAGGCTCAACCAATGAGGCCTTCTTTTTGATAAGGAGGAGTTGAACTGCAGAGGACAGGGTAATAAGTGTGTAATTTCTTGTCTGAATTGCTGAAAGCATAGAGCTCAACAAGAAGACTCTTTGAATTATAGGAGATGTGTGGGTTTATTACCTGCAGATATATGCTTTGCAGTAGAGCTTGGTATCTCTCATAATCTTGGTTTAAAGAATTGGAAGTGGTATGGTATGAAGTTTGTGAGATTAAATGGTTCAACTATTACCCATGTGTGAAGATATGGTGCATTTGAAGCATCCATACATGATTTTAGTACATTGTGGAGGTAATAGTTTAGGTTATGCAACTGGTGGTGTATCTTTGCAGTTTGTCATGAAAGAAACTTTTGAAAGTCTGATAAAACTGTCTCCACAATGTTTAATTTTCTATGAATTACACAAAGACAAGTGTCGAAGAGACCCAAGCTGTTTTGCCCATAAAGAGAAAAAGCAAAGCGGCATGTGACTAAAGCCGTGTTTGCATTTCTTTGAACTTTTGAACGTCATCTTTTAAAAATTATAATATACAACATGATGGATTCAATATTTTAAGAAAAGATGGAATACATTTAACAAATGTTGGAAATGATCATATCCCTTCAAAGATTCAGAATGCAGTGAACATTATCTGTGAAAGAAATTAAATTGGAAGAAGTGGGCTATGTAATAAGAAAGAGTATGAGTACACAGTGCATATGTGCATGTTAAGGTCAAACTCTTACAAGAACAAAAAGGCTCTTATAAGAGCCAATATAAAATACTATTAAGACAAAGGAGTCAAATTGATAAAACATGTTTGTGTGTCTGCGGACATTTAGGGTGAAAATACACAGAAAGGGAGCTCATGTTCTTTGGTGGTGTAATGGGAATTGAAGGTGCAAAAGCCTTGAGTAAGGTTTGAGTGCCTTTTATTCATGCCACGCTGAATTTTCAAATGTGTGAATGGCAGAGAAGAGCGGTGGAATAGAATTTCATTTCTGTCACCTTTTTTCCTCTGTGCTATTTATATCCTCCAAGATTTGTACCGGCATACATTTTCATGCTGATGAAAATGCATTAAATTTGTATCGAGTCTGCCTGCTTTATGCATCAACATAAAGCAGGTGGACTTCATAAGGATCTACTAAACACATTTTTATTACATTTTTAGACTTCCCGATGGAACCTACTTACGTTTTTAGTTTTTACATTTTTTTTAAAAAAAAAGAATGTGTAGAAGGAGGTAGGTAGCGAGGGGGGAGCATGGGGCAGGGGAGGTGCACCAACCAACAATGGTAGAGGAGGGACAGGTGGAGATGGGAAGATGTTGGGCACTGCTGATCTACCTACGCGAGGGGACAATTCTTTTCATGCTGCTTCATGCCTTCATGAGTCCATCACAGTATATACAGAGGACAGTTGTCCTCTGAAGGTAGGGATCAACTGACTCTTGTATAGCCTGCAATGCAGCAGGAATAATCCTCTGCCCAACTGAGGTGGAACGAGTAAGGGCTGGAGTGGAAGGTGATGGTGCAGTAAAAGAGGTGGTTCTACGTCCTAAGCCTGGCACTGCCATTCTCAGGGCAGTCGGGCGGTAATTCAGGGTGTGGCAATGCATGGATGTGGTGCCAAAGGAGTATTGCCCTTTTTGGCCACAACTGAGTGTGACACCATGTTAGGCAGAATTGCATGCAGTTCCCTCTGGGACCACCACACACAAATAGGACTACAGGTGTGAGCAAGACCAACCTTTGGGATAAGTCTGTACCACACAGTTTGTTGAAAGCAAGCTGAGCAGCCAGGCTTATCTCAAGAGTGAATGTGAGCAGTACAAGTAGTTACGCAAAGGACTTTCAATCACAGTGGTTCAAGTAGGCACTTATACTCAAGGTTTCTTGGTAAAAGACGTATTAAATTATTTACACAATAATTTATAAAACATTTCACTAGAGGAAGGCAACTTAATATTATAGACCAATACACTTCAATACAAAACTCCAGGTTTTTATGACAGTTTGAGCTCCCTTGAAAAGGGACCCAAATGGCAGTTCAGTTACATAGCAAAAAGGGCAAATGTAAGTATAATAGATTATATAACTTTTCTCTGCAGTGCAAATAGTTTCAGTTCAGCAGAATAGTTCAATTCAAGTCAATAGGCCAGGCCAAAGTCAATGGGCTAGTGTTCTGGATGGGAAAGAGCAGTTCTGGTATCAAACGGTAAAGTCTTTACAAAAGTTCTCAGAAGTAGTTTAGGCGAAAAAGAATCATTTGTGGGGTCACAAGCTGATTAGGCATGCAAGTTTGGAAAGATTCACAAACTTTCTCCGCAGGAATGGCGTTCTCTCAATCGGGGTGGCACAGTACCTTTTTGTGAAGAAAACAAATGTTGCTGAAGTCGTGGTTCCTGGCAGTTCCTGCAGATCTCGCTGTTCCTGAGCCTCAGTCCTGGGGACAAGAGGGAGGACATCGGGGAACTCCTGCACTGCATGGGGTCGTTGAAGAAAGCAAACAAAATGGAGTCACTTCAGTTCCAGTAGCTGGAGATTCAAGAACACAACCTGGTGTCCCTCTCCCTGGTTAAACCTAACCAGTCTTGAGAATGGTATCCAGGTATCTTATGAGTTGAATGGTCCCAACTCAATTCGGACCTGCAGCAGGGCTTCACTGGGCAAACCAATGGTCCAGTGGTTGCAGCATCCGTCCGTCTTCGGTTCTTTCGTTCCAGTGGTCGACTCTGCCTTCCAGTCCTGGAGATTCGCCTTTTAAACAGTTTTCTCCCTTTCGTTCCAGCCTAGCTGTCACTCACCCAGCAGGGTGGCTGTCCTTGCCAGTCAGTCAGCCAGCCAATCACGGCAGAGTGCATTTGGGTGTCCTAGAAGACTAAGCACATGGTGTTTCGGGTACCTCCCTTACTTCCTGCCCACCCCAGACACTCAGACGCCAGGGGCGGTCTTCAGTCCTAAAGACCGCCAAAGGCACACAGACAAAGGGACCAAACCTGGTTTGGCGCGCAGAGAAAAACACTAGAAAAACCTTTCAAAAACAAAAGGTGAAAAAGGAAGACCGGGACCTGTTTAAACAAAGGGGCTTAAGGCGCCATCTCGAAAAACATGGCTCCCGTGATTTTTAGCTACCGGTGTTCGCGGTCGGGAAAGATCATGGTAGTTTGTTATAAAAACCATGCCACCAGCCTTTTCAATAAGAAAGGGTTGCATTTGACTGCTACATGAGTGTTTAGACACAAGGGATACTATGTAACCTCTCCAGCACTCCATTGTAAGATGGTGTGTGCTGTGTCTATGAATTTGGAAAAGACTAGTAGAGTCAATTTCACTTTACATTCTCTGGAAAACAGTATTTTATCCCAGAGAAGGTATTTAAATCTTTGGAAGTCTAAAGGACATCCCTGTGTCACTGCACTGAGGGTGCTGTGCAGCACACATGAAAAGATGATGCCTTATTGAGTTATCTAAAACTACACAATCAGAGAACAAAAATGTAAAACACACATATTAACACATGAACAAGTGGGAAAAAAGGCTCACACTCTTTCCAGGTAAAAAAAAGCAAGTCCTCAAAATCCAGCAATGTTGCTTGAGCTCTCTAAGGTGAAGAGAATTAGCACATTTCTGAGAATTTTCCCTAACACATGCCCCCCACACCGCAGTCTAAGGGACAGGAGGATTTAATCTACCCCTGGATGAATCTCCTTACTCCAGTCGGTCAAACATTCTGGAGAGACCATCAGCATTTTGGTGACTACACCGTGACCTGTGTTCAATGGTAAAATTGAACCCCTGTAGGCTTATTTACCATCTTAACAATTTAGTATTTCCCCCTTCATCTGCATTGACCATCTCAAGGGTTGGTGGTCAGTCTGAATCACAAAAGTAGATCCATGTAAGTATGGTCTAAACTTCTTCAGTGACCACACAATAGCAAAACATTCACTTTCAATAGTTGCCCACCTTGCTTCTGGTTCCTTCGGCTTTCTGCTGATGAAGCAAATGGGGTGCTTCCTACCTTTCTCATCCAGCTGTCTCAGAACTGCACCTATACCTGTATTGTTTGCAGAATGAAGGTTTAACTGTAGTCAGGAGCTCTTAAGACTGGAGCTTGACAAAGGTCTTTCTTAAGTCCTTCCAATGCCTTAGTGCACTCCTTATTCCACCTGACCATTTTAGCAAATTTGGGTGAGGAGACCACATTTAAGGGAGAAGCTATGGACCCATAGTTCTCAATCAAGTTCCTATAACAACCAGTGAGACCTAAGAAGGCTCTCACCTGGGTTTGAGTAGTAGGGGTGTCTCATTCTTGTACAGTTAATACTTTGCTCGGCAATGGCCTTATTTCACGTCCTCCTACCTCATGTCCAAGGTAGACCACTTTGCTATGACCAATTTGACAATTGCTAGCCTTTATGGTCAGATGGGCCTGCTCAAGAGCCTGCAAAACATATCCTAAATGGTCAACATGTTCTTTCCAAGTAGGGCTGAAGACAGCTATGTCATCCAAGTATGCCATGCAGAAGTCCTTCATCCCATTCAGTACTTGATTAACCATCCTTTGGAATGTTGCAGGTGCATTCTTTAATCCAAAAGGCATTACCTTAAACTGGTAGAGGCCTGCTGGGGTTGGAAATGCAGTTTTCTCCTTGGCATGGTCTGTCAGGGCTATTTGCCAATAGCCTGACGTTAGGTCAAATGTACTGAGGTACTTGGCTGAACCAAGTTTGTCCACCAGGTCATCTGTCCTAGGTAAAGGATGAGCGTCAGTCATTGTGACTGTATTTAGAGCTCTATAGTCCACACATAATCTCAACTCCTTGGATCCTGCCTTTGGCACTAGCACAACTGGACTAGACCATGGGATGATAGAAGGTTCTATTACCTCGAGATCAAGCATCTTGTGGACCTCCTCCTTTATGTGGGTTCTGACATTATCTGGCATTCTGTAACCTCTGCTTATAACAGATAACCTGTCACCAGTGAGAATATCATGCTGGCCCCAAGGGGTCATGCCTGGTGACAGTGAAAACAGGAAGGCAAACTGATTTAACAGAAACTTGCACTCCTCCTGTTGTTCCAGTGTCAGATTAGAAGAGAGATTAACTCCTTCTATTTTCTCATCTAAAGGCTGTCCCCTTCCTCCTCTTGAGCTGAAGCTAGAAGCAAAGCTCCCACTTCTGGTCTGGTGACATAAGCTTTTAGACGGTTGGTGTGAAAGACTCTCTGGGCCTCCTTAGGATTGCCTAAGTCCACCAGATAGTTGACTTCTCCAAGTTTTCCCACAATCTTGAAGGGTTCTATCCATTTTTCCTGTAAGGCCCTCTGACTTGTAGGTACCATAACTAAAACGTGCTGGTCTTGAGTAAACACAACCATTTTGGCTTTCTGGTCATGCCAATGCTTTACCAGAGCCTGACCTGCTTTTAAGTTATCAGATACTTCTGTCATCATTTGTGTCATTCTCCTCTGGAGACATAACACATAGTCAGTGACTCTCACTGGCTTGGGAGTAGGAGCACTCTCCAACTCCTCCTTAATTAGGGCCAATGGACCTCTAACTGGATGACCATAGAGAAGCTCAAAGGGACTAAATCCAACTCCCTCCTGAGGGACTTCTCTATAAGCAAACAGAAAGCATTGCAGTAGAAGGTCGCACTTTCTTCTAAGGGGTTCCTCTAAAGCACCTATCATGCTCTGCATAGTACGGTTAAACCTCTCTACCAATCCATTTGTCTATGGATGTAGGTAGTTGAGAACTTGTAAGTCACTCCACAGTTCTTCCACATGGCCTGCATGTAGTGGGACATAAAGTTTGATCCACTGTCAGAGATGACTTCTTTAGGAAAACCTACCCTGGTAAAAATACCAAGTAGGGCCTTAGCAACAGCCTGAGCGGTACCAGTCCTCATAGGTATGGCTTCAGGATACCTAGTAACATGGTCTACTACAACCATTATAAATCGATTGCCTGAAGAGGTTGGAGGGTCTAAGGGACCAACAATGTTGATTCCTACCCTCTCAAAAGGGACTCCCACCACTGGGAGGAGCACCAAAGGTGCCACATTCTTGGCTCCACTCTTGCCAGATGGCTGACAAGTGTGACAGCTCCTACAGAATTTATCTACATCAGATCCCAACTTAGGCCAGTAGAAATACAGAGAAAGCCTTTCCTTGGTCTTCGTGAAGCTCAAGTGACCAGCCAAAAGAATCTTGTGGCCTAACTGTAGGAAATGGTGTCTTGTCTCTAGAGGCACTACAAGTCTTTTGTAGTCTCCTGGGATAGACTCAGCTGGTTCACTGTAGAAGAGGCCATCTTCCCAGTATAACCTATGCTTCCCTGGCTCTTGCCCCTTCAGCTGGGAAGCTGCCTTTTGGCGAAGGCCCTCAAGAGTAGGACACTCTCTCTGGCCTCTTCTGAAGTCTGCCCTACAGGGGCCACCTTCTGCCAGGAAAGACTGCAGCTCAAGATGGTCTTTAGGATCCAGATCTCCAACAGAGGCCAGGTCTTCTTCCATCTCTGAATCCTCAGCAGCTGATTCAACCTTTCCTGGTTGTTCCTCACACTCAGCCGTATCTGGTGGAGTAGTCACAGGTGTGACTTTGGCAATCCTCGCGGGGATGTCCTTCTTGGTAGCACAGGAGTGCTTTGTGGCTTTTTCTTGGAGATCTTGGGTTTCCCCTTTGTCTCATTTTTCCTTGAAATAGCAGTCAGTAGCTCCTGTGGGCTAGGTGTTATAGAGTCTCCTGTAACATCCTCTGGAGAGCCATCTAAGGTACTCTCCATGGCCCTCCTTGTCTGCTCCTGTTTCCTTTTGCTGGGAGGCCTAGGGGTGCTTGATACAACTCCAAGAGTTTTTAAGTCATTCCCCAACAGAACTCTCCCAGGCACCTCACTTTGCACACTAACAAGGTATCTTGACAGTCATTTTGTTGCACTGGATGAGAGCTGGTAGTCTAGGAAGCATTTGGTCAGGGCCTCCAGAAAGCTTAGTGAGGCTGTTGGGTGCCTTAGCAACATCCTCAGCCTTGAAAAAAGATTCACCCACTACAGTAATGCTGGCCCCAGTGTCTTTAATGGCGGGGGTCTCCTGACCATTCACAAGTACACTGTCCTTATAATATTCTTTTGTTATCTGGAATTGAATTATAGACATCTAAATTCTGCTGTTCGCAAAGACCCAGGGACACTAAAGAAACACTGGCAGAGACTCAAATGGGATCTTCAGCCAGTACTGAAAGTTACCACTTGTCGCATTTACCTCTTCCTCTGGGGAGAATGCTAAGGAGACAGTGTGGATCCCTGAAGGTTTACCTTTACATCTGGGATTCCCTTTCACATGGTCAGTAGACCCAGAAGCATAACATTTTCCAAATGTTTTGACAAATGGGGGCCTCTGCTGACCTCCCTCTGGTTCGGCACCAGAGGTTTCACTAGCCTGATTCGATTTCCCATGTGGCTTACCCTTTTTATATTTGGGTCCCTCTTTTGGATTGGAGGTATTGGAATTCTCGTTGCCATCTTTCATTTTGCTGCTTCCCATCATCCTTCTTCTGAGTTGCCCCAGAATCCTTGTGAGTAGCCCTGTTGGCAACACACAAGTCAGCAGCCTTTGCTAACTTCTTAGCGTCAATTTCCAAGTGCTGTCTCAGCTCAGGAGAGCAGGCATCAAAAATAGATTCCAACAAAAATGGATTCCTCATTCCTTCAAATGTGTTAACTCTGTAACCCTTTACCAAACTATGTAAGTTTCTCAAACATTCACACACCCAGGTAGCCCAAGGGGTACCATCATGCTTTTTGAGGGTCCTAAACCTCTTAAGGTACTCGGAAGGAGTTTTCCCAAATCTAGCTATCAAAGCTTGCTTCACATTTTCCCTGTGAAACCCTGAATCCCATAGTTATATTCAAAGGCAGCCAACCAATCTAAAATATCAAGTCTCACCACATACATACTCACAAGATTCTTTAGGCATGCGAGGCCTCTTAGGACTGGAAGACCTAGAAGACTCTGGGAGAGAACCATGTTCAAGAGACAATTTCTTCATTTCAAGTGCATGATTCAATTCCATTTCTCTGAGTCTCAGTTCTTGATGTTTGCTTTCAGTTTGCATTTGGAGCCTTTAAAATTCAAACTCAAGTTTCAACTTTTCAAGAGAGACACATTCTGGTCTCAATACTGGACCTGATAGGGTCCCTGTGGCTATAGGTTGAGGGCCTAGGGCTGGTTGAGGTAAAGAGGTCCTCTCTTCCTGAGACTCCTCTCACTCTTCTAACTCATCAATAACATCTGAGCTTTATTTATTTATTTTATTTATTTAATATTTATATTGCACCGGTAGCTCACGAGCCTCGGGGCACAGAGACAAGAACACAAAAGACAGACAAATGGTGATAGGACGGATAGGAAGGGACGATCACATAAGATTACTCTGACTGGGAGTAGAATGGGTGGCGGTTTATTTGAAGAGGTGGGTTTTTACCATTTTGCGAAAGCGGGTATAGTTGGTTTCCAGTCTTAGATGGTCCGGAAGGTTGTTCCAGAGACTGGCAGCAAGAGTCGGAAAGGCTCTGCCTAGGCCGCTTTTGAGTTTGTGTGGGGCCGTTGCACTTTTGCCGAGTTGGGACGATCTCAGTGTTCTATTTGGAACGTATGGTTTGATCCTCGTTTTTAAGTACATTGGTGCCTTTCCGTGGATGCATCTGTGAACGATGGTTAAGGTCTTAAAGTGCACCCTATCTTCAATTTTCAGCCAGTGAAGCTCCCTTCTGGAGTTGCTGTTATGCTCTGTTCTAGATTTAAGCTTGACAATTCTTACGGCGTTATTCTGTACAACTTGGTAGCTTTGTAGGCCCTACTTGGAGGCACCCAGGATTAAGGCATTGCCATAGTCGAGGCGCGACAAGATGGTGACTCTTGCTATGGTCGCGCAGTTGTCCTCTGATATAAAGGGTCTAACGGCTGTTATTAGTCGGGGGTGGTAGGCACAGTTTTCTTTATGTACTGTTCTTGGGCATCCGCCCCCAAGGATGCTTCCAGCAGCATACCGAGGGTTTTAACCTTGCCTAAGACCGGTATGGATGTATCTTTGATCTGGAAGGATGTGTAAGATGGGGATAGCTTAGCTCGGGCGGAGGATGAGCCACAAATCATGAGCTCTGTTTTTTTCCCGTTAAGGCACATCCAATTGGAGTCCATCCATTGCTCCACGTAGTTATATATCGTGGTAAGTTGCTTGCTGTCTTTCTGATAGTTGCCACTTAGTTCAAATACAAGCTGCGTATCATCAGCATAGTTAGTGAAATAGGTGTTGATATGGTCAAGAACAAGGCATAGGTAGCTCAAGTAGAGGTTAAACAACAGTGGTGACATGCTGGCTCCTTGGGGAACTCCACAAAGAATTTCTTTTTCCAAGGAGAACTTGTCCCCCAGTGCACCGTGGATATTCTGTTTTTTTAGAAAGGACATAATCCAGCTGATGGCTTCATCAGAGCAGTTGGTGGACTTTTTTAATGCATTCTGGAGTAAGTTGTGGTCGAGGAGGTCGAATGCGGCACTGAGGTCAAGTAAGATGAGAAGGCCTGTCTTACCCTTGTCAATAATACCGAGCATTGTGGTCTGAAAGTCTAACATGGCTGTCTCAGTACTGTGGGCAGGGTGAAAGCCGTACTGTTGTGGGTGGAGGGAGTTTGATTCCTCCACATGTGTCTGGAGTTGCATGGTGGTGATCGTATCCATGATTTTGAGGATGAAGTTGCAGTTTGTTATGGGTCTAAGGTTATTCAGGTCCCGTTGATCGAGATTGGGTTTTTTTTTAACCAGGGGGGTTACTGTGATCTTTTTGATGGCAACAAGCTTGACTCAGAAACATTTTCATCCTCAACAACATTATCCACATTTGCTGGGGGGATAGAGGTAATAGCTCTACTTCCCAGTCTTTGATGATTCAACAATTTCTCAATCAATTCATTTTTCTTGCCTTTAACAGAGAGAGACCTGACTTTACACATATCTTTCAGTTGATCTATTGTTAGAATGATCAGGGGTTCCTGTTTAAAGTTATCTATATTTGGAATTATAAAACAATTGCTTTTCTAGTGATGCTTAGCCTTGTGCAGGTTATTTGAACAAAAGTGATAGCAGTACTCGCAATGTAATAACTATACTTTATCCTCACCGCTATACACCAGTGTTAGGTAGAATTGCATGCAGTAACCTCTGGGACCAACACACACAAATGGGCCTACAGGTGTAACCAAGACTAACCTTGGGTATAAATCTGTACCACGTAGTTTGTTGGTAGCGAGCTGAGCAGCCAGGCTTATCTCAAGAGTGAATGTGAGCAGTACAAGTAGTTACACAAAGGACTTTCAATCACAGTGGTTCAAGTAGACACTTATACTCAAAGTTTCTTGGTAAAAAACGTATTCATTTATTTACACAATCATATATTAAATATTTCACTAGAGGAAGACAACTTAATATTATAGACCAATACACCTCAATACAAAACTCTAAGTTTTTCAGACAGTTTGAGCTCCCTTGAAAAAGGAGCCAAATGGCAATTCAGTTACTTAGCAGTGAGCAAAAAGGACAAAAGTAAGTAGAAAAGATTTTATAAACTTTCCAGGCAGTGCAAATAGTTTCAGTTCACCAGAATAGTTCAATTCAAGTCAATAGGCCAGGCCAAAGCCAATTGGCTTGTGTTCTGGATTGGAAAGAGCAGTTCTGGTATCAAACAGTAAAGACTTTGCAAAAGTTCTCAGAAGTAGTTTAGGTGAAAAAGAATCATTTGTGGGGTCACAAGCTGATTAGGCCTGCAAGTTGGGAAAGTTTCACAAACTTTCTCCATGAGAGTGGCGTTCTCTCAATCGGGGTGGCACAGTAAGTACCTTTTTGTGAAGAAAACAAATGTTGCTGAAGTCGTGGTTCCTGGCAGTTCCTGCAGATCTCGATGTTCCTGAGCCTCAGTCGTGGGGACAAGAGGGAGGATGTCGGGGGACTCCTGCACTGCACGGGATCATTGAAGAAAGCAAACAAAATTGAGTCACTTCAGTTACAGTAGCTGGAAATTGAAGAACACAAACTGGTGTCCCTCTCCCTGGTTAAACCTATTCAGCATTGAAAATGGTATCCAGGTGTCTTATGAGTTGATTGGTCCCACCAACTCAAAGGAAGAAGCTGTCCTTGAAGGAGCTTCTCTGTCGTATGGAGTTTGGCAATTCGGACCTGCAGCAGAGCTTCACCAGGCAAACCAACAGTCCAGTGGTTGCAGCATCCGTCCTTTTCCAGCTCGTCTTCAGTTCTTTCGTTCCAGTTGTCGGCTCTTCCTTCCAGTCCTGGAGACTCACCTTTTAAAGAGTTTTATACCTTTCATTTCAGCCTAGCTGTCACTCACCCAGCAGGGTGGCTGTTCTTGCCGGACAGTCAGCCAGCCAATCACGCCATAGTGCATTTCAGTCTCCTAGTAGACTAAACACAGGGAGTTTCGGGCACCTCCCTCATTTCCTGCCCACCCCAGACATTCAGACACCAAGGGCGGTCCTCAGTCCTGAAGCCCACCAAAGGCACACGAACAAAGGGACCAAACCTGACTTGGCGCGCAGAGACAAAAACTAGAAGGACCTTTCCAAAAAAGAAGTGGTGAAAAAAGAAGACCGGATCCTGTTTAAACAAAGGGCTTAAGGCGCCATCTTGAAAAACATGGCTCCGTGATTTTTAGCTACCGGTGTTCGCGGTCGGGAAAAATCATGGTAGTTTGTTGCTACCAGCCTTTTCAATAGGAAAGAGTAGCATTTGACTGCAACATGAATGTTTAGACACAGGGGATACTATGTACCCCTCCAGCACTCCATTGTAAAATGGTATGTGCTTGGTCTATGAATTTGGAAAAGACTAGTAAAGTCATTTTCACTTTACATTCTCTGGGAAACAGTAGTTTATCCCAGTGAAGGTATTTAAACCTTTGGGAAGTCTAAAAGACATCCCTGTAACACACATTAAAAGATGATGCTTTACGGAGTTATCTAAAACTCTGTAATCAGAGAACACAAATGTAAAACACACATCAAAACACATGAAAGAGTGGGAAAAAAGGCTCACACTCTTTCCAGGTAAAACAAATGAAGTCCTCAAAATCCAGCAAAGTTGCTGGGGGTCTCTAAGGTGAAGGGAATTAGCACATTTCTGAGAATTCTCCCTAACACATCTCACGCATTGCAGCACACAAAGGCAGCCTGAGCATTCAGCACTCCGCCAACGGTGGTAAAAAACTGCCACACCTAGGATTCTCTCCATCTGCAAGACATACATGGTATTATCTTCTACTGCAAAATCCTCTTCCTCTTCCTCCTGCAGCTCATCGGCTCCAGTGCCCCTGTTCCCTTCTCCAGGTCCTCCAAGTCCTACAGGTGGAGTGATGGCCATGACTGATGCCATTTGGTTGAAGTTCTGTATCTCTAATGTGCCTCCTTTCCTCTTCCCTGCCATATCTTGAATGAGTATAAGTAATGGGTGAGACCCCTTGGAGGAACTGTCTACCGCCCTGTCTGCAAACCTTAGAGAATAAAGGAGGGCGTTAAAACATTTACCAAGCTCAGAGAACAACAAAGAATGTTAGTAGCAGCTGAGGAAGGGCAGAGTTTTAAATTGTGAGTTAGTAGGGTGGGCACAAAATGGATTTCAAAATGTCTGCAAAGCACAGACATCGACCGCGGGCATGTCATCACACCACAAGGTTGTGGTCACATCATGATATTCACGGCTGTCTAATTTTCGTCATGATTACCTTGTTCTTCCTGTTGTGCTGTTGTGTGGATCGAGCAGTATGAGAAATATGTAATACATTGAGTTTAATAGTTTATATATCACATCACAGGTAGCGGCCCTGTTGTTATGGTTAAGTTGCAAAACCCATGGGAAGAGCACTTTTTGGGAAGCTTATAACTGCGGCCCCCCGGACGACTCTCGTAAATCTTTGCAAAAAGGGTATATGGCCCCGTTAAATCGATGCTGCAAAGGGGGGGTATAGGAGGGTTGCAAAGTTTGTGGGTTTTCCCATAGCCGTAATGGAAAAAATATTTGCTCAAATCTACAGCCCAAACCGCTGGACGGATTCCCACCAAATTTGCAGCAGGAATGGTGGCTTGTACCCGAAAGTGTGCCTTCGAAAATTTGGTGTAAATCCATCCGGTAGTTTTCTTGAAACCGACCAAAAGGTAGGCTGACAAAATTAGTGATATCTGGGTTCGTTCCCTGGACTCACTTCCCTGTTTGGTCTGCGGACAGTCCTCCAATTGGTTCAGGGGCCTACGTGATGTTCGGGGACATCAGACACACTCGCTGATTGGATGGTGAAGAGCGTGAGATGCTTCAGATTTTTGGGGAACGCCCCCCATGTTGGATACGCCGCTATCTGTGAACATTGCGGTAAAATCATATTAAAAAAACACAACATGGCACTTGTCAAACTAATGAAACAATCTCTGGGGAGTTGAAGGTTGATGAGGATGGGATATGGCCTTAAAAGGGCAAGGAACTGGTGTGTTTCTTCCCAAATGTCCGCAAACAGTCCGGGGCAGTCCTGTAATGTTTGCGAACATATTTGATATTCGGGGAGCATCTATGCTTATTTGTGCATTACAGGATCAGTGGAAAGCAGTTTTTGGATGGCTTATAACTTTGGCGGCACTCAATGAAACTGCATGAAATCTTGTAATTGCATTCTAGACCTGACTCTGAATGGTTGTGCAAAGTGTGGTGCTGTTTTGTGAAAAGGGAACAAAATAGGAGGGGAATCCCAACATATTTGAAAGGCTTATAAATGTGGTGCCATTGGACAAATCTGCACATCAGTTTGCAAAAAGATTGAAGACCTAGATATGAATGTTTTTGCAAAGTTTAATGGGATGTTCTCATCAAGATGGGCCAACATTAGAGAGGGTCTTAACATTGGTAGATGGCTTAGAACTAGAAAACGTCTGGAAAACACATTTTGCGTCATTTGGTGGTGGGAAGACAGGCTGAGGAGGGTGGGGCTAGTTTTGTAGGTTGAATAAGACCAGGCAGGTGCTGTAGCTGCGCACGGGGTAGTTTGCGGCAGCATTCTGAACTGACAGTTTGGGAAAGACATTTGGGGTTATTTAATGGCTGAAAGAGGCCATAGAAATGGTAGGGAAGTGGAATGAAGGTAATGTACAGCTGTTTTTATAGGTAAAAAATGGTTTGGAATGCTGATGGGTCCACAGTCAATTTCGGTGTCCATGGACATAATTTTAATTGCACCCGGTGGCGGAGAGTTTCATTAGTTGACCGTGTTTGATATGTACTTGTTCTGCAGTTAATATGTGCACTGGACACAATGACTACAGTAGTATTATGTGTATTGTAATTATAGGTAAAGTAGTAGGAGTAAGGCCTAAATGATCATAGTAGCAATATGTGTAAAGTAATTGTCCCTAATGTAGTGGGAGTTTAAAGTGTTTGTAATAAGAGGTATTATGAAATTGAATAATTGGGAAAAGAAAAGTACTGGATTAAAAAAACGAAATACAAATATTACAAATAGTTGCAGGCACACAGTTGTGAGACTCAACTGAAAGTGCTACACGTTCAGACATATAAGCCAATTTTTACATATTGGTGTCCAATAACACATGCATTGGTCTATGGCACTCGCCTTACCCTTACATCGCCCCGTCTAGTATCAATGGCAGTTGGCACCTGTGAGAGTGTGCTCGCAAGGGGGCAAGGTGGATGGAGACGCTGAAGGTGTGGTACACCATGTGCACCAGAAAGGTATCTTACGCACTGTGACTATTCTGCAAACGGACACGGCAGTGTTGGTGTGTGCAGACTCTCCTTTGAAGACCTCGTTCCTGGAATTACCATATGTATGAGTGCATTGAATGTTGTTCCAGGCTATTGCGCTAACCCCATTATCATTGCCCTACTCTTACTTTTACCTAGAAGCTGAACGTGTGTAAAACAATGGTACTTTGTAGGCTGTAGTATTGCCACAGCCTCTTCTTTAATTTACCCACTTTCTTTCGTGGCCCACTCCAGGTATTTCGAGTTTAGGCTGCCAGGCTTATCATTGGCCTAAAGACCAGAGACCGTATATTTGATCCTTTGTCTTCAACCTTTACTTGGAACCTGTAGCGTACCTAATGTCTACATTGCTATCTAACTTTAAGTAGGGATGACAAGTGTCAAACTGTGTGCTGCATCCTCCTCTGTCCTATCTTGCTTATTGCTGACTGTGTATGTGCGAATTAGGAATGGTGGACATCCAACAATGTGTACCTTAATGCTAGTAAGCCTGAGATAATTTTACTGTTTTCCCTATTTCACTCCGGCTGTCCTCTTTTGTTCCTGTACCTTCGACCTCTGCAACTTATACAAACAGCACTGCAAGACTTGTGCTTGGGCTTAACTGAAGGGATGATACATCTCCTGTCCTGAAATCTTTACACTAGCAGCAAATAGTAGCTGGAAGGATCAATTTGAAGACTGTCTGTATTGTTTACAAGGCTTTCGGAGGCTAGGGACCACACTACTTGCAAGTTTATCTTCTTAAGCATTTTTGTTGTACAGCTGTTACTCCTGCCCCTCTAACTCTTTGAGGGTTAGGCGCTTCTGTAGGTAGAGAGTGGGGGGGTGTTGATTTCTCTACTTGGGTGGTGAATACCTCTGGAAAAGATTCCCTGCCTCTCTGAAATTAAAGCAGGAACACCTCAGTGTCTGCAAGTAAATGAAGACTTTCCATTATGCTTCTGCTTTCTCTGTGTCTCTCCCCTGCTGATGTTTTCATTCTGCTGCACTGACTGGTTACCTTATGGGGACTAGGTTGCCTTATCACCAGTAGCTGCATGCACTGTGTCAGGGCCTACCATGCACTATGGACTGTATCTGCAGGAACATGGTGCCATGCCTATTTTCACTTACTTATAACTGTGCACCACGTTGTCACTTTCTGGAGGTTCATTATTGCACTCCCTCTTTGCATCCCCCTGCCAATTCTGCTCTGTTTTTCTGTTGCACTTGCTTGCTATGAATGACATAAGGCTTAGTAAGATGATTTATTCTGTTTGCTTTTGTTGTTGCCTTGCTTGTCAAGTTGCGCCTGGAAACATCTGTGTAGATGTGTGTTACTAATGAATTATTATATGGAATTATTGTTGTTTTGCTCCCTGGCCAATGCTTTGGTCTTGTGCCGACATCTACATTTTTTGGGAGGTTTTAGGGGGTTTCACAAATAACAAATACAGTAAAAGAAGTTTGGACACGCTGCAAAGTTGATACTATGCTAAGTGGCTGCAGATTGCAATAGACAAAGAGTCTATGTGCCACAGTGTTAGCCAACATTGAAGTAACGGGCGAAGGAATTTGTATTGCCAATGTGCATTATGAACATGCGACTTTGCACATTTACATCTTACTGCACAGGGCAAAGAGGGGTGCGTGCATGAATGCAGAAATGGATATTATTGCGGGAATAGATGTACACAGACACATTACAACCAACATAAAAACAAACCCCCCACCTTCAACATTCTTTAGACCCATAACAAGATAATCAGATATACCACTGCTATACTCGCGCACAGCAGCCTCTTTATAGAGTAAAAGAAAAAAGGACCAAAAAAGTAACAGAACCACAAAAGCATCTAAAATAGCAAATGTCGGTAACATGAACGATACTGCGTGTCATGATGCCTGCCCCCGGGAAACCAGACCAGGCCCAGCAGCCCCGGAAGCAGGCATCACGCCATTTGGAGCATGCCCAAAAGCCCCAGTTAGGGGCTGTTTGGGTGCAGTCCTGGCGCCTTTGGCGCCAGGCTCATAAGAACAAGGTCAGTCCTGGTGCCATAGGCGCCAGGCTCATTTATGAGAACTTACCTAAAGCAGACCATGCTGCTTACTCACCTGATGCAGACCATGCTGCATGAAGACCTAAGCCAAATGAGGCTAAGGAGCGACTATTTTAATGCAGGGACTATTTTCTTACCTGGGTGGGGCAGTGGAAGAATACTTACCTGGGACTTCCTCCAAAGCTATTTAAGCCACGCCCGGACAGCCACAAGTGCTTTGCGTTATTCTGCAGTAGCAGCGTAACGCTCACCGTGCCTGCAGCAGCTTCCAGTCTTCTGCCACGCCCGTCTACACTCCGGAGCTCCTGTACCCTGCAAGGAAAACAGAAGGAAAGGTTACAGCAAGAGTTTATTCATACTCACCTGAATCCTGCATCTTCCCGACTTGGACCTGGAAGAAAGAATCCATTAGTCGCTCTTGCCGCGCCTCCTGCAACGCCGCGCTGAACTCACCTGTTGCCATTTTCAGCATTCCATCACGCTCATCTTCAGTCCGCGGCCGCTCTTCATCACCTATGGACATAAAAACAATAAACAATAAGGTGAGCAACAGAGAGTTATCTAAGGCAACAAAGGCAAATATTAAGACTTACTTGAGATCACCAGGGATACTCACCTAATCTCGGGTCGGCGCGACCTTTTCCGCATATCCGCCGCACCCCGGCCCCTATGGGGAAACATTCCGCTACAGACTTACCTGGTTGCGGTAAACGCTTCAATCCACGGATCTTCCTCCGAATGGATGCCTGAAAAGGAAAAAGACCACATATTAGAGCAAGTTTCCCTCTTTATTCCGAACAGCTTTAATAAACACTTACCTGCGCATCTCTGGTTGCCACGTGAACTCTTTCCAGATCCATAAGGGCAACCTAGGGGAATTGGACAGAGTGAATTCCAGACGTTTTGAACTCTTATAACTATTACCTCTACGGAGTCAACTCTGTCTGCAACTCGCCAACTTCCCACACCAGTGAGGCAACTGGTCATCTACGCGCCCCTGCACTTGAAGCAGGATGGAGAGTTCATCTTTCCAGATTATCAGGTGAGAATCTAAAGGAGTCCCAAAGTAATTCATGGGGAGAAGGTGGGGTTAAGCTTAAACCTCACAGGTGGTTAATTCCCCTTTCTGCATTACAGAAGAGTATTCATACGAGCCACACAGTCCAAGCTGGGTGGCCTGGTCCACTCCGTCATCTTGGCGCTTCGAGTATCGCTGGAAGAAGTAACATCAGGCCGGTCCAGATCAACGCCCCCGTGGACACCAGGTGAGCGTAACACTGCGTAGGTTCTACTTAGATGGCAAGAGGGACTCCACAGACTGCCCACACAAAATGGCGATGTTAAGTGGCAGAAGCTGCTCCTCAATCATCACAACCAGTCTGACCGTAGCTAACATGATAGAGATGGTGTTGCCCTGCATGCATCGAAGCCAGAGTAGATGACATTCAAAAGCGGACGAAGAGGTCAGATATACACCCAAACAGCATTGCCTATGATTGAGAAAAAAGTTACAATACATAAACAGATGTTCTAAAGTCTCACATTCAGTTGCTTTCAAGCAAAATCTGCATCCCTCCCACTTCACCAAATCCCTAAAACCAAGCAAATTTCTTATCCTGGAGCCCGTATGAATGAGATCCAAACGGAAACGCATGTAGGTCCTTCTTGCAGTTTTATCAGGAAAGCATAGAAGATACGGCAGCCGAGGTGAAACTGCCTGCCTAAAAGTGGCATAGGTCTTAAAGGATGAATAACCACCAACCATATCAGAGTTGCGGGCCCAAGAATTTTTAAAGAACCGAGTTTTAACCTTACATGGGAAATCAATCAGGTCCTGTTGCGTCATGTTCAATGATGTTAAGATGTCAGATACTCGATCTTTGAATTCAGAAATCGAGGAGGGACAATGATGTGCAAGCATTGCCTGGAAGTCCTCATAAAGAGAGTTTGGAGGAGGTGATAACATTTTAGCGTAGGCATTCACCATCCGACATAGATATTTGTCTGCTATGGGGTATAAACTTAATTCATGTAAAATGATGGCGTTAGGTAAATCACCTGGGAGCCCAAAATGTTCTTCCATAGTGAACCTTGTAAAAGATTTAATAACGGTCCCAACTTCAAAAGACACACATCCACAGCATAGAGTAAGATAGGCTCCACTTTCATAGTGTAGTATTGCAGAAGGGGCACAAGTGAGAATCTGCAATATCTTTGAAAGATAATTCTCATCTGTGCCAAAAGAGGGTTAAACTTAGAGTGCAACACTGTGCGCCATGCGCCGACAGACAACCGATTCGATAAATGGTATCCCAAATATATGAACTCTACTTTTCTCGAGGTTGTGCATTGATAACAAAAGTGAATCTCGGTACATTTTATTTTAGGTGTGAAGATCATTATATGAGATTTAGCTGGATTGATATTCATATTGTTAAGCACACAATAATCATGAAAGATCTTCAATTTATCTTGGAGACCAAAGGGAACCCTATCAAATAGGATGACATTGTCTGCAAAAGCGAGCCAGTGGAGCCGTAGATTATCCAGAGCTACCGGAAAGGAATTAGAGCCCTGCCAAATTTCCTCAATGTCAGACAAGTAAAGGTTAAATAATACCGCGGCCAAATTACAGCCTTGTTTCACGCCTATGCACGTGGAAATGTTGTTAGTTAAAAGCCCTTCAGGGTTAATACGGACCTTATAGGACGTATTTTGATGTAACGCGGCTATAATAGCTACCAAGGGAGGAGGGATACCGTAGGACAACATCTTTTGCCAAAGGCGATTACGCAGTACATTGTCGAAGGCAGCCGACAAGTCTAATGCTGCCATATATAGTGCCATTGGGCGAAGAAGGTGAGCAAGAATTGCAGCATTTAACTGGGTACCCATTGCCCGCCGAAAACCGACTTGGGCTTTTGAAAGAATGTTCAAGGTTCTTAAATAAGCTTCTAACTCACACAAGATTAGCCGAGCAAAGATTTTTGCAGCTGTATCGATTAGGGCAATAGGTCTAAAATTGCTTGGGTTGCTCAAAGCACCCTTTTTATGGATGGGAATTACAATGGCCGTTAGCCATGATTGTGGCACTCTGCCAGTTTGATAAATCAGCTGGTAACGTGGAAGCAGGTACCTAGCCCAAAAATAGGGATCATCCTTAAAGAGGCAGGGGGGCAGCCCATCCGGACCAGCCGCTTTCGAGAATTTCAATTGGGAGATTGCCCATATGATGTCTTTAAGGTCCCATGGGCAAATGCGTGTAAGGGATAACTGCATATTAATTGATTCTAAATTAAGATGTGCCTCCGGCACTGCATATTTCTGAGAAAAAAAGCACTCCCATTCAGGGCCTGAAATGGTTGCAACCAATCGGGAATCTTCTTTGCCAGACGGGTTTCGTAGGATAGCCCATAACTCCCGTGTTTTTTTTTTTACATAACAGCTGGAGCATATGTTGGTTGGCTACGTTAAATGCTGTCTGGCGAAGATTCTTAAGTTGTTTCTTAAAGCAGGCAATTATATAGTTTCTTTCCTTGTGGTAGTTAGGCAGGCTAGTAGACTTATGTCTTAAGATAAGTAGGTCCCAATTTTTCTGCTTTTTTAGATTTACAACCAAATCCGAATTAAGATGAACATCCAAAGGGTTCATCTTGGCCTGGGAGACCTTCCCTAAGTCGGATAGATGCCTGTGAATCATTATAAGGTTTATTTCATTAATTCTTTCCACATTACCCAGCTAGAGGAAGTCATCATGGCATACAAGGAGATCCCTATTCCCAGGAACACTAATTATCTACAGACCGCGTGATGCCAATTGACAGAAATAGTATGCCTATCACATTCAGCCATACTGGATGGAACAGAGGCTTTGTATGCGTCAATCCCCAATTGTAAGCGTGAAGACAGCATGTAATGGTCGCTCACTCCAAGTCTAAAATCAGAATTGGGTCAAGTAAACCAGAACATACTCTAGATGCAAACAGGTAATCAATAAGAGAAGACGCTGAGCCACGTCTCCAAGAGATTTTCATGGAGTGTGGCGCAAGTTGGATTGGGTAAATACCCCATGCTTCGAAGAAGTTTGTCCATTTAGATCCTCTATGGAATGCTTGTTGTACATATAAAGAGGAAGAACGCGCTGGCTGTGCTACGTTGTAGAGTTCTAGGTATGAATTCAGGTCACCTCCAATCATGATTTCATGATTGGGACAAGACACTGAGGCATGGCCCAATATCCGGTCCAATTCCTCTAGGATCGAGTTCAGAGAGGCTGCCTGTGGATTCCAATAAATAGACAACAAAAGTTGAGACGGCACAGTACAGTGCTAGAAGGACAATTCCACCAATATACATGAATCAGATTTGTCCACTAGAGAGGAGACAGCCTTCATGCCGAGCTTAATAAGGACGGCAATACCACCAGAAGGACGGCCTGCAAGCACACGACGGGCCGGAACAGAGAAACAAGTGAAACCATCAAGCATGATCTCATTAAGCACCATTGTTTCCTGTAAAAATAGAATATCGGGTTTCTTATCAGGCTCAACCCGTCTATGCCATACCGCAAGGTTGCCTAAACCACAGCAATTCCATGAGGCAACTGTCAAGCTGGCCAATTATGAGACAGGAGTGGGTCCTTTCATGGCGACAGCCACTTTGATCAAGGGCTCCAACTAAGTGAGGCCACTCAATGCTTGCGTGAGTGAGGCAAGCTGTGCAGACAATTGCGTAGCATGGGAATCAAGAGGGCCCGAACCCGGGGCTACAAGACATTCAGTAGGAGGGGAGGGAACCCAATCAAGAAAAGCCCAAGCACTCTCCATATCCAAGAACAAGGTAGGCACAAGGCCAATAGATTGAAAATCATCTGAGAAGTCCAAAAGCATTTTAGCTATAATCTGCGATTGTACTCTACAGAGCACTTTATGGTTATTATGGGCCGCCAGCTTGACCCAATCAAGGTCCTTAGATGACAAGTTTCTTAGAGCCGGGATCTGAAAAAAGCATTCATCAGAAATGACCTGTTTATACGCACTGGACCATTGATGTCCGGATTGCTTGACCATCCGAGGATTAATTTCATGTCCTTAGGAATGTGCGAAAAGGACAAAGCAACACTTGAGGGCCTGACAGAAGAAGGTTGATGACCTATCACATCCTCATCTAGACCAGGTCTCAATGGATACAAAGGGGCCTGAGCGACCTCTAGTTGAGTGGCAGGTACCGTCTGCTATTCAGGTACGGCTAAAAGAGTAGCCGGATTAACCGAGTCAACTCTCGAACCGCTCGATGTCGAATCCAGGGGCTGTAAGATGATGTCAGAACTCGCAGTAGGTACCACAGGCGGGCCAACTGGCAACCGGACAAGCACTTTTTTAGACTCGATCTTTGGAAAGAAACAATGGAGCTGAGCCTGCGTCTTACCCGTTGGCATCCTAAGAGAAGCACCGGGGGCAATCTGGACATTGCCACTTTTAAGGGTGGCAATCTGCAGATGTTTCTTGCTTTCCTCATCAATTTCACATAGGTCTAATTCCAGCTTGTCCCGGTTGAGTACGTTGCTGGACGCTAAAACTGGGCTAGGATGAACTAACACCTGCCCACACTTGACAGGGGGTGTTTTGAAAGCAACTTTCATCTGCATGGGTTTTGTCTGGTTTAAACGTTTTTGGGCTCTTAAAAAGGACTTCCTTGCCTTGCGGGAAATAAAGTGCCTACCTTCGTGTACTACAGAGCCCTCCTCAACATCCAAAGGCAAGGCAGAAGCCAATGGAGGAAGGAGGGACTGAACATCAATAAGATCCGTCAAGGGAGAGGGGCTGTCCGGAGGACCGACTATCCTCTCGACAGCCTCAGAGTCCACACTGGGACAATCGGACAGATCCAAGTGATGGTGGGTCACGGCCAACTTATATAAGAGGTGCTCCACCTGCAGGAGACAGTCATGCTGGAGTTTAAGAACTTCCAACAGATCGATTGCCTCCGAATCCCCGTGCTCCAATTTGACCCCCAAGTCACCTTGCACTACTTGCGAGTAAGATCTCTGGGGAGGGAGAACGGAACAGAGTCTAGAGTCAGTTTGGGAACCTTGTGAGGAAGTCAGTTTACTGCACTGGGGTTGTTGCGAGATTGAGGCAACACTCACCAACATTTTTTCAAATTGGGCCAGATAGAAAGGTTTAGATTGTTCTTCTGCTAAGATAAAACCTTCCAATCTAGCCATCTTGTCTTTCATAAGCACAAGAGAAGCCTGCATCTCTCTTATTGAGCAATGGGTTAACTCGTGACCCTTGTCCAACAAATTAAGAATACGCAAGATTACAGGGAAATTAGAGGGCTCATTGAAATGGGGGGAGGAAGAAAAGTTTTCCGGAGTGGAAGCCGCTTTTACTTCCCCCTGAGGAACAAAAGGATCGTTGTCTTCATTAGCAAGGGTAAAGGGATCCACACCAGGTGGAGGCAAAAACTGTGCCGACATACCCTCATCAACATGGAAGTGGTCATAATGCGGAGCAGGGACCCTTCTAAGCACATACTCGACTTGGCCAAAGCAGCACGTCCATGGTCGGCCAATTTCTTACCACTACTTTCCGATGGAAGATGGAAGTGAACTTGTTCACGAAATGGGAAGGAGCAAGAAGCTGGGGAAGAGGTGCCCAAAGAAAGCTGCACTCTTTTACTTAGTTCACTCACAATCGTTGGAGCCAACATTGAGGTGTCAGAAATGCGGGGGCGGACTCCACTGTCATGCACGGCGGAAAAGAATAACTCAAGATCATGAACCGCTGCGTCCACCAGCCTTAGCAAAAGATGATGGGACCGTGGCAGCCAACTCAGGGACCCCGTCCGGAGCCAGCCCGGCAGCCTTCTCCACCAGTGCACTAGACATTGATAAGAGAGATTTTTTGGTTAAAGATAGATGGGGGAGGGTACTAGGTAAAAGATTCTTGCCAGGTTGTGACTCGCTTGTCTTCGATGGAGGACTTGTCTTACAGCCACTTCTCAGAATCGGGCTAATCTCACCTACAATACCCACCACAAATGAACAGATGGGCCAACCCCCTTTGTGTTTAAACAGGGGCAAGACCAACAAAAGAAGGTGGAAGGAACCCAAAGATTTGTTGCAGTACCTTCACGGAGAGGCTAGACACCTCCCCTTCCTTCACAACCGCACTATTTTAACAACTGTGCCTAGGCAAAACTCTACAAACACTAGTACAGAGTGGGGTAAGGCACAGGTCATTAAATCAGAAAACTTGTCATTTACAATACACCTGACATACAGAAAGATTGAATAGCAATCGACAAGAGATCATAGACAAGAGGTCACAACATAATCCGTGGTGTGAGCTAAACCAAAACTCAAATGACAACAGTATCTTTTCACCAGTTAAGGTTTGCAGCCATCATTTAAGCACATACTGAGAACAAAAGGGAGGAGAAAACCGCAAAACTCTTCAAGTTTCCTCAATCCCACCAAGCACACAGGATCAAAGGCCTCACGCCCGCAGTCTCCTGTGAAGGGGGAAGGCCAGAAATGGGGAGGGGAATACACAAAGCCCCTCTGAGAGACCAGCGTGAGTGCCCACCTCTGCTGAAAATTATGGTGGTGAGTTTGCTGACATAACTTCACAAATATCAACCAAGGAATCCCCTCGGTGGAAATGTACCTCAAAAACCCCCTCACCACCAACACCCTGCGACCCGCGAACAGCCAACAGTACTTGTCTGTACTTTGCTGGTGCGCGGCGCGGGTGCGCAGGGAGGTTGGATTAAGAAGAGGCTGGAGGGGCGGCACACACCACAGGGGGGGCGGAGCCTCCCACGGGAAGGAAACCTTGAGGAAAAGAAAATATATAAGGGAGAGTTAGGCACAGACCAAATTATGTAGCACTGAGATAGGGGGCACTTCAAGACAGTGGGGCAAGTTAGGTTCGGGGGGGACAAGTTCGTTTCGGGGGGCAAACAGTCACCTCCTCTGTCCAGCGAACAGGGCCAGGCAAGCAGGTTGTTACCCTGTTAGACTTCCTCCAGGCGCAGAAATAGTCTCTGTTCCTGGAAGCTGCACGCTCCGGCGGCAGAATGGAAGTGACGCGTTGAAAAACAATTCCGGCAGCAAGGAGCAGTCCCGCAGCAGTCCACAGGCACAGCCAACAGTACTTGTCTGTACTTTGCTGGTGCGTGGCACGGGTGCGCAGGGAGGTTGAATTAAGAAGAGGCTGGAGGGGTGGCACACAGCACAGGGGGCGGAGCCTCCCACGGGAAGGGAACCTCCTCTGTCCAGTGAACAGGGCCAGGCAAGCAGGGTGTTACCCTGTTAGACTTCCTCCAGGCGCAGAAACAGTCTCTGTTCCTGGAAGCTGCACGCTCCGGCGGCAGAATGGAAGTGACGCGTTGAAAAACAATTCCGGCAGCAAGGAGCAGTCCCGCAGCAGTCCACAGCCACAGCCAACAGTACTTGTCTGTATAGATGTACACAGAAGCTAGTAAACTTGTACTGCACTGTTCGTGTTTTTACACTTTTACGTGATGACTGCATTTGTTTTGCATCTTCAGTTTATTGCCATAACAGAAACTTGGCTACATCCGGTAGCAGGCCTTTCATTAGCCCTTGCCTTACTGGACGGTTATGCAATTATCAGGAAAGACAGAACTAATGCAATGGAGGAAGCATTGCCTTCATCTTCAAAGCTAATCTCAACATTAGAGAAACCCCTAACATCCCTTTCACTTCGGGAGAACTCTAGTCCACTAAAATCTCGATCTCTGCCACGACCTCACTAAACCTACACCTCATTTATAGGCCGTTAAGTCCTATCTCCTCCTTCGATGGGGACATTGCCGCCCTACTAACCACAGGTACCAAACCCACCTCCAAAGTGGTCATCCGTGGAGATTTCAATTTAGGTCTTCACGGCAGTTCTGACGCTCAAGCCTCCACCTTAGCAAATACCATTGAAACACAGGTTTTCACCCTACGATCTTCTGGCCCAACCCATGCCAAAGGTTGCATGCTTGACTGGCTTGCTAACTACAACTGCACCACAAATATCTCCAATAATGATCCCTGCCCGTGGTCAGACCACAACACCATACTATTCACTATCAGCTCTAACACACCCACTAGCCTACCCATGCCTATGGCATCTGCTACTCAAGCTCGGAACATGCGCAACATCATGCCAGACACCACCCTCCCGCTGATCTCACAGCTTACTACCCACGCTGAAGAGTTAGCCGACCCAGCCTCCTGGGTATCTACCTACAATCATACTATGGAAACAGCCTTAGATGCCGTGGCCCCTTTGGATAAATGCAAAGCTAAACCTAAAATTCATCTTAACCAGTGGTTCACCCCTGAACTTAAAGAATTATGTAGCAAAAAGAGAAATGCAGAAAGTAAACTGGAGAAAAAACCTGTCACTCATCAACAAACAACAATTCACCTCCCTAGCTTCTGACTATAGAAAAGCCACCCATCAAGCCAAAAGTAATGCCTATAACATGCACATACAAAATGCTAACTCCAGCTCAAAAGAACTCTTCTCAGTCCGAAGAGAATTAGAAGCCCCTTCTCAGACGCCTGACCTATACACAAAATACCAACCTTGGTGTGAAAATATACAAAAAGCTCTCATGGACAAAATTACATCACTCCAGCTCAAAATTAACAATAAAAAGCTGAAATTCAATACATCTCAGCAGCCCATAATCAAACCCACTCCATCCAAACCATTCCCTAAATTTGAGGTTTCCACTATCACAATAGAGTTAACTACCAAAATCATAAAAGGCCTCAAATCGACATGTTGCCAAGGTGACATCTGTCCTGCAACCTTAATCAAAGATTGTGCAGATAACCTGGCACCTTTCATCACCTCACTCATAAACAACTCATTTGCTTCCCAGAAAGTACCAGATAACCTCAAGGAAGCTTGGGTAATGCCTCTACTGAAAAAACCCACCATAGACCCGAACGTACCTACAAATGACTGCCCTTTCACGACGGTTCAATTCTTGCTAAAAATTCTTTATAGGGTAGCCTACGTCCAGATTCTAAAATATTTATAAACTCATCACCTGTTGGGCCTCCCTTAATCAGGCATCCGCCCGGGTCACAGCACGGAAACGGCGCTAGTATACCTCAAAGTGCAAATGGACCAGATAAGAGATAGAGGTGACTTAGCCATCATCCTCCTCTTAGAACTCTCGGCGGCGTTCGACCTTGTAGACCATGACATCATATGTGTCACCTAGCCAGTGATGCTTACTTCTCCAATAATGCAACAGCATGGATCAAATAATTCCTGACAAACCGAACAATGAATCTTCTCTTCGTCGGCAGCAGCTGGCCCTACCCTAGTCACCTGTGGAGTGCCTCAGTGATCATGTGTATCACCTACCATTTAAAACACATTTACTAAACCCCTCTTCGATAAATTGGACAATTTGGGTGTCACATAAACTATGCTGATGACACCCAAATACTAATTCTTATCAGGGGGGACTAAATCACCAACACGAATGCCCTAAATGCAATTTATCACACAATCCAAGCCTGGATGGCTCAGAATGAGTTATGCCTGAGTGACGATAAAACCGAAATTCTAATCATGGGTAGTCAAGCTAAACACAAATAAATTTCACCGCTATACCAATCTTTCAACATAGATGGAAACATTACATCAACCGCCAAAGAGGATAAGACCTTAGGAGTCTATCTCGACTCGTCACTCACCCTTTCACGGCAAGTCAATGCCATCACCTTGGCATCCTCCTACACAGCCAAACGCATCACGGCCTGTAGACCATACCTCACAGAAGAGAATTGTGTCACCCTGGCAAGAGCACTAATCCTTTCTAGGATCGACTACTGCAATGCCATGTTTGCAGGCTCTTTGTCCAAAAACATCATGAAACTCCAAATTGTGCAGAACAATGCCATTTAAATATACCCAAGTTAGAACACATTTCTACCTTCAGAAGAAACATTCACTGGCTACCAGTGAAGGACAGGAATAAATTCAAAGTACTCACACTCACACACAAATGCCTATCTAACACCGCCCCACGTTATCTCTCTAGCTTGATAACAAAAAAACAGTCCACTAGATCCACCCGTGCTGCTTATCTCGGACAACTGACCGAGCTCAAATACAAAAGACAAAGAGCAGGCAGCTCTAGCTTCCCAGATATGGCAGCTAACTACTGGGACACCTTGACTTCAGCTATAAGGATGGATTCTGCCCTACTCTCATTCCACAAAAAACAGAAAACATGGCTCTTTACACCGACACTAAGTCACACGACCCTCACCTGTAAGTAACCTAGCACAACCTGCCCCTAACCATTTAAGCTGTCAATATTAAACCATATTCCTAAATTGGCATATGCCCAATCTAGCATCATCTGTGCCTTACATTCCCTGTAACCAAATACTTAAGCATGTGTTATTTGTGATATGCATTACCTGTAACCGAATCCTTAAGATTGTTTAACATGCATAACCTGTAACCATATAGTTAAGCTGTCATAAACTGTAACCATTCTCTTAAGCCTGATGAACCTGTAACCATATTCATAAGTGAATGCGCCCAGATGCCTGAGGGCTAGGCGCACAATACAAATGTAATACTAAATAAATACATAAATACATTTGTATTTTTGTCAGTGTTACTCTTTGAAGCTCCAGCAATTATGCTGGACAATGTGTGTGGCCTTGGTGTTTGCTTTAAGGATGAAATTGAAGGTCCTTGTATTATCGACAAGGCTGTCCGGCTCGTGGAAACACACTAACTGCAGCTCTATCTGACAAACTACTTTTCTTCATGATACATTTCATGTTGCCGCTACAACTATGTGCTAGGGAAATGCTTTATATAGCTCAGAGCAGGAGGTACATTACTATTGACGTATTGAGAAGTACGTGCCTGTGTGCTTCGCAGATATGGTTATTTTTTAAAGAAAATGTAAATGTATTGTAAACAGGCGCTTTGATACTGGTAAAATGGAAGTAAATATTGTGATATGTGGTTCACTTGAAGTGTTTTGTTGTGTTTGTACTACACTGTTTGCCAGTAATAGTGTTAATTGTTCTGGCATGTGGTTCCAGAAACTAAACTAACTCGGGCACGCTGTGAATGCTACATGAAGGGTGGCATTGTCAGGTGTCCTTCAGAACAACAGAGTAAGAATTTGCGGGAGTAAATGTGTCGTGAATCCACAAAGAAATTAAGATTCACTGCATTAAAAACAGACATCGGAAAGTAAAATTTCTATTTCAGAAAATTGTGCTTTGAAGCAGTTGGTCCTCTGCAACATCATTAAAATGTATTCACAGAAAGCAATGTAAGCAACATTTTAAGTGAAAGATATTGAAGTGTGGAAAGTGTACTGTCTGCCATATGATATACGCTGTGACGGGTAAACTGTCAATTTGCTACAAAGAGTAAACGTTGTACTTGTTACGTGATATTTAATTTATAGCCAAAATAAGAATGTATTTGTATATTTTTATTTGTAAAGTGCTTACTGAAATATGTTTTTCTGTTATCCATTTTACATAATTATATACTTCCGCTCTGTGCGTGTCAATGGTTCAGTCTACCAGCCGATGGCTTCTTCAACAGTGTTTGGACAATAATTATCAACCATGGATATGTAATAACTAATGTGTGGGATGATCGCCAGACAGCAATTTGTCCTTTTGCGGTTGCAGTAACAAGAAGCAGCATGGTTGCATATAGGTTCTAGAAAAGTGCAGATGTGAAAGTGTTGCATTTATTTCAATTTTAAAGCAGTAATTTCTCCATGGGTAATGGAGCGCCATGTGCACAGATTATTCATTGCTTATGGAAAACCCAGTTGAGCTAGATGGGTGAAAAACAGACTGAAAATCGGTAAGAAAGAGATTGCGACGATTGACTGTACATTTAAACAAGCTGTGAAGGCTGATACGAATCAGGTGGATTATCTGTGGATTCTGAGAGACTTCTCCAAACCATGCAAATTTAACGACGCAACCCCAAAGTATCCCTATGATCCGCTAATATACAGTGCAAGAAAACCACTTTGCGCAGACATAAGAAAAATTTAAAAGTCTAAATCCGTAGACTGGATAGAAATTATCCGGCAACGGAAGCAAAGTTCAAAAACTGGTTGATCGCTAACAAATTCCAGCGAGTGCAATATGAAGCAGAACATATGCTAAAGACAATTTCTCAAAAAAATACTAGAGATTGTTGGGAACGGAGATCTGTTAGAGTGGATAAAATGCTCGCTTAAGTTGATGAAAAAGATGTTGTGTTCACTATACAAATCTATTCTCCGATCCTGTCGATATCCCTTCCAAAGAAAACACCAATTCACAATCAAAGTGGGTCATCGACATAGATAGAGAAGATGTCGAGATAAGAATTAAGAAACTTAGCTCATCAAGAACTGCAGAGCCAGATGGGATATCGAATCATCTACTAAAAGAAAATCAAGAAGAATGGAGTAAGGTTCTGTTTCAAATTCTTCAAACAAGTCCTGAGTACAAGACCTCATGGTGTGAAGCTATAGCAGCGCCGATACATAAAAAGGGGACAGAGCGGACCCAAATAATTATCGACCTATAGCACTGATAGACCCAATGGGAAAATTGTTTGCTACAATATTGCTCACAGACTTGACAAAATCGGCCTTAAAATCTGGAATCCTAGATCTGCATCAAACAGACTTTATTGAAGGCATAAGGACATCAATAAACATCTTCATAATTAGGATCTTAAAACTAAGAGCACTGGAGTCCAGATCAAGAATCTATATGGCTTTCTTAGATCTAGTAAAAGCTTTCGATAAATTGAGCACAATTATGGGCAAAATTAAAGAAAGGGAACTGCCCCTGTGACCTGAAAGGAGCAATCCAACCACTCTGTACAAACACTTCTGTACGGATCAGGGGTACTTTCCGAAAATATTCCAGCATATAGAAGCCTGAAATAAGGCTTTGCGCTTGCTGCGTTCTTGTTCAGTCTATATATAGCTGACCCAGGTGCACCACAGGAGGAAGTAAGAGATTTCCCTCTTACAATAAATGGAAAATTAACACCATGGATACTTTATGCAGACGATATTGTCTTTATGGACTTAACTCCAGTAGGCTTTCAAAGGAGACTTATGTGTTTCCAACAATATCTCGAAATAAATTATATGAAAATCGATGCCCATAAATCCAAAATCTTGACAATGACATCAGCCTGAATGCCAAAGCAAAGGGACCAAAATTGGTGGTTAAATGATGTGAAGATTGAAGTTGTAGATATGATTATGTACTTGGGGGTCTTGATAAACAAGAACTGCAATGAGAGTGCTCATTATCCTGCTCTGCAAATAAAAACAAAATGCCTAGCAGCCCAAGGCACAAGAATCCTTCAAAAATATGGAAGATATTCCCTAATACCGCTTGTTTCTTTCTATCACCAAAAGGTTGCCGCTATCTTGACATACGGCTCAGAGGGAATGTTATGTCTACCTTGGAAAATCTGGCCCCTTCTAGAAGGGCTATTTTGGCAAAAATGTCTGTGTTTACCCAATAGTCTCCCAATGGCAGTCATCTGCCAGGAACTCAGATGACAATCGTTAAAGAGCATTGTGTTTATGGAAGTCCATCACCCTTTGCCGGAAAACCAAACTAGTGGAAGCAAATTCTCCTTTTGAAATCCTCACTTGCCAAGATGAAACCGAAGATCCTGCGTTACAGAAATGGTGTACCAAGATAGCGAAAATAATGAAAGATCCTGATTTATGTGAAAAAGAATTTATCTTTAACCCCATGAAAAATAAAAAGAAGTTAGTAGAGCAAGATTGGACTGAAACCATGAATATGAGAAATTGCGACCTGAGAAGACCTGCTCAAGAAAAGAAAAAAAGGGTTAAATGAGTTACAATCATATTTAAGAAAATTCCTTTCACCAATTTACACTGACCTCTTGCTGAGAGTAAGACTGAATATAATAGACACACGTGAGCCGTGGCAGAGGAGATCTGAGGCTAAAAGGAGTACCACCCATGCAATACATTGAACATGTCCCACTAATAAGATCAGGCAGGGTCAGGCACTTGATCTTAATTACATACACCTGGTACCTATTAGATCTCCCCCACATGGTTAAAAGTTGGGAAACTGAAACACACTCTGAGCAAGGTGTTGCATGAGAAGGATCAGTTCTTCCAGGGCGACGGCGAACCAAGGGGAGCAGAGCAACATGCTGCGGGATGGAACCAAGGTACAGAGAAACCTTGGACACCATGGCAATGGATCGTTACCTTTGAAGGGCCTTGAAGGTTGTGCAAGGAGGAACAGCCAGAAATAAGAGACAAACCTCTTTTGTGTTTCATGGATACCAGCCACCCTGCTGGGTGAACGGCAGAGTTGGGGAGGTGCAGCAGCAGTTTTGGTGTCAGCCTTGACTTCAGTATCGAATCTGCGAAAGACGAAAATGAATGAACACAGCTGGTGAGCAGATGAAAGCCTGGTAAATGAAACTTGACGGCAACAGTATCCAACGAATGAAGGTTGCGCGTGTGCCAATAGGATGTGAAAGAAAGCAAAGCATTATAAATTAAAAATACAAAGTAACGGAGTGGTCCGGCGAAAAAAGATTTCCCAATCAAAAGTCTCTGTGAAATTTCTGATGCCCTAGAAGCAGCGGGAAGAGAAAGAAACTGAGATACAAGATTTGAACTGGTGTAAGCTTTGATCCCGGCAGAGGGATACCTGTATGTGAGATATGTCTTTCAACTGTTAGGTTTGATCCTGACAGAGGGAAACCTATAAGTGAAAGATATCTTTGAAATACGTACTGTATTCGAAACTACATTTACCCAGAGGACTTGGTGGAGGAGAGAAAAAGTGACGTTTGGGGTCGAAGTGGTCATGCCGAGGTAAGAGCAAAAGCCTTGCAGATTCGAAAGTCTTCGACAGCGGAAGGAAAGTGAAAGGAGGCTTGAGCCCGAGAGAGGGAAGCCTATGAAGGTGTGATTGAAACTTGGGGAAGGGAACCCCGACAAATAGTGATTGAACGGTTTGATCCGGGAGAGGGAAACCTGTACTGAATTGTGTTAACCAGAAGGAGACGCACTTTTGTTGAAATATATTACAATACTTTTTTGTGGAAGAACAAGTGGGCCCTGGTCCACAAAATGAACTGCATCCTTGTGTCCAAAGCCGGAGTGTGTCTCAAGGTACAAGAAAACATGGGGAAGGGGGTTTACTCAGCCATACTTATATTTCTTTTGAACACTGATTTTCCTTTTTTCATTACATATTCCCTCTACACATGTATTGTATTAGAAAGAGGGCAGGCATTAGATTTATTAGTATAGGTCATATCATTTTGACTAAGGACTGACTAGGAATGTATTCTTCTTTTTGTTTGATGGTCAAGAATACTCCTAGGGCAAGATAGAAGTTTTCCAACCCCTTTTAAACCATCAATAAAGGTTTTGAAACTTGCAGCCCTTGTGTCAGTGTCTACTTGTGATACCATGCCTCCCTCACAACAATTTTTAATCTGACCAAAAATATACGCAGTACAGTGAAGACTTCTGCTTCTCTGCACCATCTTTATGCTCATTTGTATGGGGAAACTGGCACACCCTTCAGGCTGTCAGTACTGTTTCTCTTAGTTTTTCAACTTTATTTGCCACTTGTTGGTAACATTTTATCATTGCCACAGTACATTACAGAACCGCTAAATGGGTTCATTGTGTTTTATGACCCTAGACACCCTCTACGGGAATTCTGCTGCTTGTAAAATGTGCCTCTGGACAGGCTGGTGGGAGCAGCAGCTTTTTCTTGTATTTTGGTAACTTTTTACCAAGCCTTACTGCGTTTAACGCATTTGACTCATGAGTGTGGCTAGTGTCCAACATGACAAGGCCATGAGGTCTTTGACTGTTCCTTTGGCCATTTTGTCTTTGGCCTTCACCCTGCACATCCAGGTGCACAAATTCCTTATTTGGGTGTGCAGATGCCTGCGAAAGCTGCTTCTTTCGTGGATCCCTGCTGGTCACGTGTTTAGGCACTGAGGAAGTGGGTTTGGACTGTCGGGTCCCAATCCACATTACTGATGCCAGGGTGTCTGTTGTACATGAGAGCATGAAGACACCAGTGGTCATTGATTGAACCACTGCTGGCATGCATGCATGGGGCCAACCTCCTCATTGGTGGGCACAGTAAAAACACCCAACCATGCATATGGGGAGGGGTCAGGCATTTGTTCCAGCAGAAATCTGAAATATCAGCTATAGATTCAAATGGATCTGCAGAAGGAACCAACTATCCTGAACAGCCGAGCAGAACAAAGGATGATCCTGATATGCACTGAAGAGGGCTAACAGCCAAATCCTGTTGTTTTGTCCAGTCGAGCCCTACTTAGTGCTTGATCGCAGAAGATCTGTGAAGGTGCTTCAAACCCTTGGAGTGGTGGCATAAATCACTCTCAATGCATGCTGGTAACCTGCAAGTAAGCATTCTCAGAAGTGTCCCTGGGCCATCCAGTGGACTCACCAGCTGAAACCTTGGGTACCGCAGAGGAGTGTCACTGGTTTAAGTTCTAACTAGAGACTTTGGAGCATCTCATCTAGCTTTACAAAGTACCTTTTGACAGAATTTTGCTGTCCCAGCACCTCCGGATTGCGAGATAGGAGGCTTTGTTATACCGCAAGAGTTGGGTGCCCCTGGGTCACTGGGCGACAGTGACGGTCGCTGAAGGCAGTTTCCCCACATTCCTCCCTGTACCCTGAGACCTGCAGCATCAGTGTTTTGTTCATTCTTCATCCGAATCAAGAGTAGCAGCTCTTCTCCCATGCCGACCTGTGTCAGCACTGTAGGGAAGGCATGGTATCACAACTATGACACTGACACAATAGATACAATTTGTAAAATCTTTATTGAAAATGCTGGGGTTGGAGAAGTTCCTTTATTGCCCTATAACCAAGATGGGAGTAGTCTTGACCATCAAACAATAAACAAAACAGTCCTAGTGAAGTCTGTCAAGAAAAAATGGCCTACGCTAATCTCTTGTGCAAAAGAAAAGTGTAAAAAGGAGAAAGGTATGCAAAGAAAAAATCAGAGTGCAAAGAAATAAAGGTAGTTGAACCAGCTCGCCTCCTTGTGTTAAAACTCACAGAGTAAGGCTGTCCTTACAGGCAGGATGACACACTGTGGCTCAGTTTCTAAGACTCTAAACAGTTCCACGCCATGGATTGAGGCCCACCTGGCCTTCCACGTTAAAGTGTCTTTCTTGACTTTCAAATTTGTATTCCAATGTAAAGTTCACAAAGGTCCCCCTCTGCCCCGCTCAGACTTTACAACACAGAGTTCACAAAGGTGCTCCTCTGTCGGGCTCAGACCTCTCACATGAGAGTTCAACAAAAACTTGCAAGGGGGCTCCCTTCCCCAAGCTTATTGCTCTTCAGGTCTCCCTCAATTGAACTGGGACCCCTTTCGAACGTCGAAGACTTTCGAATCTGGGTGGTTCTCTTTACAAACCACTGCAGGGCCACTTTGAATCAACGTTCACATTTATTCTTACTTAATTCACTTTTGCTGTTTGTTCACTATTTAGCTTAAAATAATTTACCTTTCATGGAGACTTTCGAAAGGCTACTTCCTTTCACCAGATCACTCTGTTACTTAGTATTTCTGATCTCACATCTGCCTTTTACTTCAAAGTTCATTCACAGGTCTTCCTTTCTTTGCATCTCATCCACATGCGTGCAGCCTTCCCTTGTGCTATAATGTTGCTACTTTAATCACTTTAACACACACTGGTCTCTCAGGTCGCTTACTAACTCACCGGCTGTTTGCGCTTCTTCCTTGTTTTGCTATTTTTCAATTCACAAGTCAAGGTTAGTACCACAGGCTTGGCCTTGCCTCCCCAACTCTGCCGTTCAACCAGGAGGGTCGCTGGCATCCTTGACACACAATACAATCTTCACTTGTGATATCTGGCCTTCTCCACATGTCTTTCACGGCCTGTCAGAGGTAACGACTTCCAGTTGGGAACCCTTAGGGCTTTTGGCCTGCTGCTCTCATCCCTTGCTCCATTGCTCTGCTCCGGTAGGTGTGCCTTCATCCCTGAAGTTCTGCCCATACTAGTGTTCCACCTTGCTCAGTGTGTGTCTTTAGGTGTTGCCTTCTATTCATGTAAGAAGAGCTAACTGGTATCAGGTGTATGCACTTAGTGTAAAGTGCCTGACTTTGCCTGACCTGATAAAACGGACATGTCCAGTACGATGTGAGATAGTTGGTCTGGTTACTCTCAGTCACCCTCTTCCTTGTCCCAGTGTTTGTGTAAAAGGAGGTTGAGGTGGGACTTTGGAAAATCCTACATGGAGGTAGCATGGAGTAGATGAACAAAAAAGAAGGGAATACCGAGTCTCACCATCGGCTGTCTCCCCCGCAGTCCCTGAAGACCCTTAACCCAGGTGATACTCCCGCACTAGTCCACCCGAGGGTCTGGATCCAAAGGTGATGCCGTGCCCTGGCCACCTGAGAGAGAACCCCCTTGGACTAGCGGGTGAGACACCCTCTGGTTTCCCACAGTACCTGCAGTGACTGTGCATCTGGAAGCCGAACCGAGGGTGATAAATCGAACCTCTGATGACCTCCTCTAAACCTTCCAATTCTGGACTGAAATTAAGCTAAGGGCAGTGAGTAATGAAGTTACTTACAAGTGGGCATTTTTTCATCCAATCACCTTTAAGCATACAAGGTTAATTTTGGCCTTCTTTTGGTTTGGGTAGAATTCGCTCCCTAAAGCCCTCGGGGAGCAGGGACAGATAAGTTCAACATAGCAAAAACTCACCTGACTTTTGAAACCCCTAACACCCCTTCAGAATCCATCCCCTAACTTTTTTTGGCATCCTAAAAGTACTTTTTGTACTTTATGCACGACCGGGCGCTTTTACGTGTGCTTCGAACATTGAGCACAAAGGTTCATTCATCTTTCGGCTGGACTTAAAAAGTTGGGATTGTCATCTCAGACGGTTGTCTGTGCTATACAAGTTTTTCACCCTTTTCCTTTCGCAGGTATTGGTAGAGTTCTTAACTTCCCGCACTGACTCCATTGATTGTATATATGTTACATAGTGTGTGATTCACTTGTGTTGTTAAGGGACCTATAATAAACAGTATATTTTTGAGATACAACTGTCTAATTGTAATTCCTGGTGTTTCACTACGCATGCTCATTGGAAACCCCTGATCCCTCTTACCCCTCCTGAGATTTTGCCTTGACTGCTCTCTAAGCTACTGTGAATTGGTCTAGCTATCTTTCCAGAAGTGTGGCCCTGTTCATCTAACAAGGGTGGCCTCCTAAACATCTTTCCACCAGGCAAGAGTTAAGAAATCCATTCTAACACCTATGGCACTATCCCTGTGGGATAAAAGGTGCAAAGTAGTGGCACACAACAGTAGCTAGATCCAAAATACCGGCCTACGGCAATATCGATGTGGGAAAAAAAGGTTCAAAGTTGTGGCACAAAACAGTGGCTAGATTTAACAACAGCTAGATTCTAAATAAAGCCTATGGCACTATCACTGTGTTTCAAAGTAGTGATACAAAACAGCAGCTAGATTGAAAAAACACGGCCTATAGCACTTTCGACGTGAAAAAAGATGCAAAGTAGTGACACACAACAGCAGATAGTTTTAACAACAGTTACATTCAAAAATGCAAAGTAGTGGCACACAACAGTAGGTAGATTTAACACCAGCTGGATTCAAAATAAAGGCCTACGGCACTATCCCTGTCAAAAAAAAGGTGTAATGTCGTAACACAAAACAATAGCTAGATTCGAAATCTGGGTCTTCAACTGTATTAGAAGTGCAAAAATGATCATTCTCTACCTGATTGTTGCAGCAGACAGGGGTCGGCAAGCAGGTGATGGAGATACCTAAGGAAGTGCCCTTTGCCTGAGTTCTTAGCTGGCTGCCCGGGCAAGGCTGTCCTGGGTGGAAGGCTCAAATAGGTGTTCTGGGTCTCGTGACCCATAGCACCAATCAGAGGTGGCAAAGCAGTCTGTGGGAGGGGTGAGGAGATTATGGACCTACGGCCCGAGGGCCACTGAAAGGGAGTGCTGCAATGCTGGAAATAAATAAGTCTGGGCCCGAGGCTGGATGGTAACATGGTATCATCAAGAGAAGGATGGCGTTGGAGTAGCTTTAGAGCATGCCCCTTTTACTTTTCTCGTATGTGTGGGTTCGCCTATAAAGAAATTGGAAAATATAGAATATATCACTGGTGTCTCCCACAGTAAAAGGGAAGGTGCACGGCCAAAGGCTACTCCAGCACCATACATCTCATGATGATACCACGTCACTAGGAATCCCCCACGGGTAGGTAGATGTAAGACATGTGCTCACACTGTACATGCCGTGTCCCACACAGTGAAGCAATCTAGAGATGTGGATTCATATCTCTCTCTTTTTATGTAAAATAGGACTGATGCCCGAATACTGGCGACAAATGTACCTGTTGAATCATTTACCAGTGATTCCATGAGGTAAGATAGCTGTGGAATACCACATAAACCCAAAGCAGTTATTGAGTAGCACAATTTATTTATGTTGCAATAGGAAAGCACAGGAAAGTTCATCCTGTGTTTTTCCCTCGCAGGTGAACATTTTCTGCTTCACCCAGCACGCATACATGGTGCAGATTCTGGAGGCATCCCAGACTCTCTGTCCTCCATTTCTGCAACACAGTAAGCTCTTTCACCCCGAGAGGTTCAGGTTGTAACTACTTTTGGAGCTTGTTTTTAAGGAATACTCCGGACAGAGAGCATTCATTCTATTCATTTTCTAATTGTTATAGATACACACCACATGCAGTGAGGCAACACGTTCACTTTCACATTTACACACAGCATTATTACACACAAAAAAATCACACAATAATTGTGATTAAAAACTGTCAGAATAGATTCATTCTTCTATATGTTGTCTTGTCCAGATTTGCCCTGACCAATAGTTTTTGATATATTATACAATACCTGGAATGCTCAGGGAATAGCTAGGCGCCCCTTCGTTTTACACTATAAGAAAAGAAGACAATATTATTTCAGTCAGCTGGTTATAAAGTACATTATTTCTTTCTATTAAAAGATGTATTGCTCACCATTAGAGATTGCATCATGACTCATTTCTTCTTTTGGGAAGTTTTCCTCAAGCCATTTAAGTATGCTTGCCATTTCTGTACAAATAAAAAATTGTATTTTCTTTATGACAAAGGTTTATATAATGAATGTGAGAGATTGTGAGAGAGATTGAGATTGTTTTGGAATGAGTTGCTAGTCTATCAGTATGAAGAGTTGAAATTAACAGGTAATTTGAGGTCTACAGTTATGGTGTTTGGTTGGTGCATTCTATAATATTGTGTGATCAATGAAACAATAGTTTTCACATTTTGAAATGTTGAATTGTACAAAAAGGTATATTTGGGTGTAGCAAATATAAGTAATGTTGTTTTATGTATATGTTTATGTGGGTTGAAGGGTACAACATTTTCTGTTGCCCCCTGTGCTTCTGGGTTTTGTTAGTTTCATCTGATGTTCACAGACCTTAGGTCTGTCTGCGGACTCCAGAGCAGCTACATTGTGGGTGAGTGTAATGTATTTGGTGCACTGATTAAAAATAGGTATAAGTCACATGTAGCAAATTAATCGCTCTGGTAAAAACCTATGAAATTCACTGAAAAAACATTGTTAAAGGGACGCTATGGTTAAGTTGCACTAACAAAAACCAATGAAATTCAGTGAAAAAACTTTGTTTAAAGGGACATCATGGTTACAAATAAAACCTAAAAACCCCAGCAATTTGACAGTTATGGTAAGGTAGGTGGCCATTACTCTCCTTCATTCGTCAGGGTTTTCACATTCAAAAGTTCACAACCGGTCTCTCTCATTCGGTCTCAGACAACGGGTCCCCATCGAACAGGCTCAGATCCCTTTTTCCACAATGTTCCCAATTGGTCTCCCTCGTTTATGCTCAGACCACAGTCCCCCTCATTTGGGCTCAGATCCCTTTTTCAAAAATGTTCCCCATTGGTCTCCCTCACCAGGCTCAGACTACGGATCCACCTCGTTTGGGCTCAGATCCTCTTGATATCAGAATCAAAGACTTCCGAATGTGCGATGGGTTTTTGCTTAAACCATTGCAGGACCACTTTGATTGACTTGACACAATTGTTCTCATCAATCTTCTACTTTGTTTCACTTGGTGGGATACCTTACAGACACTCGATTGAGCACCCACGCGGTGCCGGGCCACTCTGTCAATGGTATTGTATCTTTCCTTCTCAAGTTTAAACATTCATCAGCAGTTTAGCTTTACTTGCGTCTTTCATCGCGTGTTTAACAATGTTTGTTCCAGTGCTCGTTATACAGTGTTTCTGCTTACAACCTTGACTTCAACACAGACCGGTCTTGCATCGGTCTCCCCAACTCATCGGCTGTGTTGATCTCTTTGTCGCTTCTTTGTTCATGGAGCCAAGGGCAATACCACAGCGTCTGCTGAACCTCCTTGCCTTCGTCAGTTACGCAGGAGGGTCCACGGTATCTTGACACGCAATGCAGGATTCTTCAGTCTGGTTTTCAGGCTTCACACTTTCTGCCTTTTAGTATTCTTGAAAGTAACAGCGTCTTGCCTAAAAGGTCAAGGGTGTTTGCCTTTTTACAAACCCTCCTTGGTTTGCCGCCTTTCGCCCCTCCTTCAGCTGGCCACTCGGAACTGCTGTACCTTTGTGTGCTTTGCCTCGCTCACAGTGTGGTCTCATGCTCCATCTTTTATCTGTGTGGGGAAGTTTAATGCCAGTCAGGTGTGAGTGATTGTTATTAATTGCCTCTCCTTGCCTGAGCATAGTAGTGGGACATGTTAGGTACACGGCTCGGGTGTAAGTCCGTTTTCTCCCAGAGCGGGCTGTCTGTGTGAGAGTGTTCATGCAGGAAAAGGGGGGAGGGGTAGAGTTTCCATACATCATACCTGGCAGGATGGGGTAAGGATGTTACAGAGAGAGATACTGTGTCTCACCATTAGGTGTCCCACTCCCACTCCCCGAAGACCCCTCACCTAGGTGATCCTCCCGCACAGGTACACCCCCAGGGTCTGGATCCAAAGGTGATGGCTGTGCCCTGGCATCCTGAGAGAGAGATCCGCGGATAGTAGCGGGTGAGACAACTTCTGGTTTCTCACAGTACGAAGGAGATTTAAACAGAATCTTAGGAAATAATTGCACATTTATGACATTGGAAGATATTTAAATATCTTAGTGTAGTGCAATGTCTTGCACCCAACCCCCCTTGTATGCACTCTCTGTAAAACGTTTATATGATTTTACTTGTGATAATGAATGTTCAAAGTTGTAGTTCCATGGCTTTGTTTTTACTCTAGTTGGGTTCTTGATCAACAAGTCATGTGGCACATTAAGATTTCTATACATGGATTTACAAGTCTTTGGAGTAAATTCCAATTAGAGGAGGTTCTACATATACACAGGCAGTAAAGTGTATAACTCATCCTCTTTAAAATATGTTCACCCACCAGAAATAATACATCCAAGCATGATGACAGTAGTGGCCTAGGTGAGAAAACTAGTGTGCCCCTGTGACCGCTTTAGACACTGACAATTCTAGTCTAACCTGTAATGTGTGTTAGCAGCACATGCAGGAAATCATGAACATTTAGAAAATACAGAGCGTTCAAATGGATTGCATCAATCTGCTAGAAGTAGAGAATAAACAACACTATCTATTCAAGGTTTTGCAGCTATCTGAAGAGTAGGCAGAATGGGAAGGAGGGATAGTACCAATGCAAAGGTATAATTGAAGTAGGGAAAGAGAAACATGAACAAAGAGCACTTATTACTAATGGATCATTTTATAGATAGATGCTCCCAAGCAAGGTGTTGGTCCAGTGCTGGGTCAGAAAATAAGAAGCCCCTTCTACTATAATAAGAAGTGTTACTCTTTCTGTGAGTAGGGAAACAAATATACCGCAACAAGGCAGAGCTGTGCTCTGAGAAAAATGGTCATGCCAGAGCACCATTCATGTAGAGCAGAAGCCCAAACGCCCTCAAGTTGACCCAAAATTGAACACCCCTCTGCTAATGATTGCCATGAGACTCTTGAACGCTGTGCATTTGGAGAGTCAATGATATGCAACTACTTTACAATCTGCATCCGGAAGACGTCCTTTGGTCATCTGGACAGCCCAAACTCAAAGCAGGAAATGGGCCAAAACTGTTGATATGTCTCATGCTTTGCACACATTTTACTGTTATTGTGTGTAAACTTCCATATGGCATGAACACCATACCCAGTTTGAATTGCATGCTCAGAAGGAATGCATGATTGAATTACTATCACAGACATGTTTGATAAATTGGTGATCAGTCGTATGTTGCCAAATTGCACTTTGTTTTTATACAAAGAAGCAAGCATCCTAGATTCAGGACACACACTTTAATCGACACCTAAAACTGCCCCTCAGTCCTGCCCACACTACTAATAATCTGCCCCCTTATTCCTCCTCCATTTCTATCACGGCCTGTGAGGAATTCCATTACTGCCACTGACCTGGCATATGACTCGTTGACATAACGCCATGATTAGTGCTATCCTCAGGGCAATGGAACATGAAAGAAACTCATCCCGCGCGTCCATTTCGGAAGGAAACTTAAACTAGTGATGGTACTCGCCACACGGGTACGAATCCAAAGAACACATGTACTGGGATGACAGGTATGGTAAAGTGGGATACTGAGTCAAAGTGGGAATACACCACCCTGCTCTACGAGTCACATGCCCTGTGCTCAGTGGATCAAGTGGGATCCTAAATCAAGGGGGGTTTCTCATTAGGGGGCATGGCCTAGGTAAGTGTGTACTTAGACCATGGCCTGTAACAAGAGCTCCCCACCCCTTCCAAATGGGGGCCAGCGGGCTGGTGAAAGCTGGGGAGCGCAGGCAAACTGGCATTATTACCTGTGACGCGCCCAGCCTGCTGAATGATGACTCTGTAGTCCGAAAAGGAGGAGGGCTGGAGGGCTCAGGCTCTCCTTTTGTTTCTGAGTAAAGATTCATCGCGCAACTTGAAGCCTTGATGACTCTGGCTTGCCCCGGGGCCAGACGGGCGTACTGCAGAATTTGAGAAGGCTTTTTTGCAGCTGCCCTTGTCCTGCACTTGTTGGAGATGTATCAACAGGCTGTGGATGATGGGAGGCTCCCTGATATGGTAAGGGAGGAGTGGTCACTTTATTATCAAAACCAGGCAAGGAGGCACCCTTCTTGTTAATTAATCTAGACAATAAAGTTTTAACCAAGATGCTGGCTACCAGGATGGCTCCAGGCAGGTCCACCTCTTATGGCTTGAGGTGTATGTTTGGGTTGATGTTGTCAGTGGACACTGATGCCTCATTAGTGGCAGCGCTGCTGGAAGCAGAGCAGGCGTTCAACTCCATCAAATGGCCCTTCTTGTTTAGGATGCTGAAGTGAATGGGGATGGAGGACTTCATGTTGCTGGTCCGCCTGTTGTACAGCTCTCCAATTCTATGAATTTGAGTTAATGACCAACTCACCAAGCCAGTGTCTATGGGTAGGGGAAGGCGGCAGGGGTGTCCTCGTTCTCCCCCTTTTGTTTCCCATTGCTATAGAGTTACTCGCGGAATTAATAAGGGACAGGCACTTACATAGGGGATGCAGTTGTATACGCATCAGTTGGTGTTGTCCCTCTATGCCGACCATATGGTGATGTATGTGACAGATCCAGAGTTCAATCTGGTCCCTTTTATGTTGGATGGCATGGATTTTGGTAAACTGTCTGGGTTAAGGGTTAACCGAGCAAGTTGTTACTGTTCCCACTACATACGGGTGCGTGCTGGAGCAGGCAAGAAGGGCAACAGAGAGTTGGATGAGGCTTCCCTTGTCTCTTTACGGAAGGATATCTAAGAATAAAATGGTTTTGTTACAGCAGTTTTTATATATCTTTTTAAACGTAAACTGTTTAAATCAGTCTTTAAGGAGGTCAAAGCCATTTTGTGGCAAATTATGTGGGCTGGGAAACAACCCAGGGTTCGGTGGGAGACCCTGGTGCACCACTTGAGAGGGGAGGTCTTGAGCTACCAGATATGGGATCATATTATGACTCAGTACAGGTGTCATTTGTGTCATACTGGTTCTCCCTGATACAGACAGGAGGCTTCTGCAAATAGAGAGGTAGTGGCTGCCCTCTCTATGCTGCGGGTTATGCTTCTAACTGATCCACGGAACCCGGCAAGACCCAGGAACATGGTGGAACTGACCAGTAGGACTTGGGTGTGCATAGAGAAGAGGGGAAAGACCGAGTTTCTGTACTCTCCAAGTCTGCCAGTGGTTTTCATACCGACAGTCCCACTGACAAGTAAATGGGTTATGTTATGTTCAGTGTATGGCTAAACTTGGCATCTAGGGCCATTCATCTCTGTAGATGAGTTTAAGGAGAGAGGCGGCAGTTCAGAGTTAGCGTTGTTCTTGTTTTTGCGGCTGAGGCCCCGATACTCCATGGTGCAAAAGTGGCAGCAGATGAGGGTAGGCTGGTATCTAGGTTATATAGAAAGATAATGGAGGTCGGGGTGGGGTGGGCGATATGGCACGTGCAAAGTGGGAAATATCACTGGGCTAGCCAATTACAGATGAAGTTTGGCGGTACTGCTGCAAGCAAACCAGAGGGGTTGTGATTAGTAGTCAGTATAAATGAATGCACTTCAAGTTTCATCAGTCGCATTATACACCAGCGGCTTAACATGGGTTCTACACGGATATTCTCGATGCCTGTAAGAGATGTTCATATTCTCCGGCAGACTTTATGTGGTGTTGGAGATTATTGGGGGCCGTGTTGAGCCTTCCCCACTGATGTCTCCGATAGGATACACAGGGTTTGTTGCTAGTCACGTAAGGAGGCTGTTGGGGTCATTGTTGATATTAGCAAGATGTAGGGTTGCCATGGTGTGGGTGGAAAAGGGGCACCTGATGTAGATCAATGGGAGAAAGATGTGCTGCATTGTAACGATGGGGAAATGGAATATAGTGCTGTGGTGCATCCGTGTGCCATGCCCAAGGAAATTTGGGGGCCGTACAAACTCTATTTGATTTCCAGAGCACGGAGGGAATCTCCAATACCGGAATAGGTGGTGTGGGGGAGACTTCCATGATCTTAGTACTTGGTGCGCGATGGAGGAGTCAGGGTCAAGGATGCGAAGCCTGTGACTTGAACTTGGGAAGTGAACATGACCGAGAATCTAAGACAAGGAATGAAATGGAGGCTGAGTGGTGGTCAATTGCCAGATGGTGTTAACAACACTGATATGTGCATTATTCAGATGGGTTCGGAGTGGTGAACTGTACGTTTTCTTTGTGTTTTGCTTTTTCTTTTGTTGGAAAAACAATCAAATAAAAGTTTTAGAAAGAAACAAAAAAGACATATCCAAAACGAAACATGCTTCTTAAACTTACATGCGCTAGTTTTCTTTAAAATGTTATTATGTTTTTATCAGACTACCAAACAAATACCCTGTAAAGTGGGTGCCACTTCCTTTGTGTTTTATCACGATATATTTTTTAAGATGTTATATGTTTGTCAAACTGCTTAATCACAAACAAATATTTCTCTTGTGCTGACAGCAGTTATTAGGAAATTAAACTGTGGGTTCATGGAAGCAAACTTTTGATTTCCACTACGGGGGCAGAAATTCCCCCACCCCCATCCTGACTATAAGCAAAACGACCAGACCAACCTATTCCCTGGCCGAACACATGTTAATGTCATCCGCCCCTATGTGCTGAAAAGTATGGTGGATGAGACATGAAGCCCTGAATGAAATGGCCTGTCTCTTACAGAGGCCGGCAGCTACAACACACCCTCTGTGTGTCATCTGTGTTTGGTCTGGGTCCACACTGGCGATGAGTTGGTCGCTTGGGACACGTGGCCAGAACACCACTGCATATGTCGTGGGTGCACATTGTGTGAAGGAAAGAGTCCGGACAACCCTGCGAGGTGTTCCCGGTCTCTAACACCTCACAGTGGCTTAAGTGGCACATAGCCAGACTGGCCATCCCAATAGGGGAGAAAAAAAGTGACTCACCCTCTACAGATGAACTGCTGATGGAGAAGGTGGCAGAGTGACCCACGTGCCTTGGCAGGACACGTGCTTACTGGAGCAAACTGAAAGGGTGGCCTGAAGAAAATTGTGTGTTGCTATAAGCACATGTTTTAGTGCTCATGCAACAGCAGGTGTGAACATGTACCATTAAAGAGAAGTATGGGCCAAAGGAGGCGACATGGAAGATGAGGTGCCATCGTCCATGGATCAGTGGCAGCAAGGACTACAACCCAGAGCGGGACAGCAACAGGCACGGCAGCACTTCAATAACAATCCAGTACCGGAGTTTGATGTAGCGCGGTCGCGGGTTATGCTGGGACTGCGATAAGTGCTTTTGTGTGAGCATTTAGACATGTTTTTTGGGGTGGGAGGATAACACCAGGCACTCCATGCTGCTCTTCTTTGTCGACAGTGAAGCTCACCACCGTTTCAAAACAACACCACCCGGTAATGGTTCATATTATATATGTTTGTATTTATACATTCATAAATGTATATATAATTGTAATTATATGCAGACACCAAAGTGACCGTAACTATTTTACACTAATGGTCAATGCGGACTATGAAAGGTTCCAGTTGAGACTGGCACATAGGAGCTGATTGAATCATTGGATGCCTTCTGTACCAGGTTGTGTCAACTGGCCTCCACATGTGTGCTCCAGAACGAATAGGGAGAGATTGGAGGACAACTCATCCAAAAGTGGTACTTATCACAACGAAGAAAGCTAATTTTGAAGAAGCCTGACTGGCCTTCTTATCTGTATTCTGGAGCTGGAGAGAGTGCAAGAGCTGGCAGTACATGAGGGCATCACACATGGAAGATGCAATGAAGGGCATGAAGATTGAACAGGTTCATGTGATCAAGTCTACGCCCCCTAGAACAAGCAAGAGAATAAGGAAAGCAAAAGCCCATCCACTGCAAAAAAGACATCAAGGTCCAGCGAAAATCATTGTGTGACCAGTGTGGTGGACCGGTCCCACATCCCCAGGAATGTCCGGCGATGGGCAGACAATGTGGACGATGTGGCAAGATGAACCATTGTGCAAGCATGTGCCAGGTGCCTGGTGTTCATTCCCAATTTGGCTTCAATATAAAAACCTCTGAGGAATCTTATCCACTGTGATACAGTGCTGGAGTGGAATGGGACCACTCAGGCAGCATTTGAGAAGGCACAGCAACCCTTGTGGAGAGCCAAAATCCGGGACAGTCCCGGCAAAAACCAGGGCGTCTGATCACCCTAATTTGCTGTGTCACCACCCTGCACCCCCTCGTTGTATTAGTGGCCCCTGGTTGGCCTTCCCTAATACTGATTTCTAGTGACGGCAGTGCCCCCTGCCTGCTCATCTTACCCTCTCCCCACTCCTTCGCTATCGCTGGCCTGTCCCACCCGGTCCTGTCACTTTCGCTTCCTGGTATTGTGTTATGGACTTTTCGCACTCATTACAACAGTTGCACAAAACAGGGGGTACACCTCAGTTCTTATTTGGATCATTTGCTCCACTTATGCTATGTTACATTTCTAGCGGGTGTATTGTCATAGCCACCCAGGTCCCCCATAGATGTGCTGTATAGTTATTTTGCCTGGTTGAGAGGGGTATTTTTTAAATCCAATGGGCAGGCTTCTATTCTGATTTCTTCAGGAGCAGGTCACGCTGTTATTGTATGCCCTCCAGAGATTGCCCTAAAAGCAAACTACTTACTTGGGTTGTAATCCTATTTATATCTATTTATTTATTTATGTATTCGTTTATTTATTTATTTATTTGATGTGATATAGTTTACAAAGAAACTTTACACATTATAAATCATAAATCATAAGAAAACAAAACATTTCCAAAAACACGTACCGACACACACTTATATAAATATCAGACCATATAGTGTCTGGAAGGCAAACTCAAAACAAATAAAATTAAATCATACTATCCAACTGACCACAGGTAATAAATCCGATCGTCGACCAATTAACCCAACTTAAGCAGAGAATCAATAACATACTTGCTTTTTTTAGTCACTTCATCAGAAATGATAAGGAGCCAACAATGATATCTTTTTTAATGTAATTATTCTTAATATAAAACTCAAGGATAGAAAAAATACTGCTTTCGGTTGAAAATGGCAAAATGAACAAAAGTAAGTCTGCCAACCAAACAAGCCTTCTTGGAAGGATCGAACATAAATAACCAGATAACTCCAAGTGTGCTGATTTTGAAACATTTTTCACAGATAGTGACGACCATTGCATAATTTCGCACCATAAACTGAAATACCTCTGAAAAATGACTGAAGGCAGAAGGACAGTTTTCAAATGGCTTACGCAGCCAAAGTACGTACACGTCGGTGCTCAGGGAGGCATGTAAGCGAAAAGTAAATGAAGTGACTAGTGACACACGGTGTTCACGCGACAGGCTTGGTTCGCTCTCACAAAGATAATCCACCCTTCAGGAATGTGTAGACCGTCATTGCCCCCTGCCCCCTCACCCCCCTTATCAGGATCAGAAGATTTGTTTTCTTTAAATAAGGAATGAAGTTATTTTACAAAGTGCTAATGTGGGGAAGGCCTATAGAAAAAAAAATTCAATCGAAATGCTGTCAGGAAAGGCTTTTGTTTTACAGACAAGTGCTGTCATCTTCACATGGCACCTGATGCATTGCGAGAGAACTGACGAATAACCTGCAGATTAAATTGTCAGTCATCGTTACCACGCGCAGGCGGCCATCTGACGTGACAGCTTCCACGCGTCCGCCCTGCCACAGGACTCGGGATCCACCGCTCTGCGAGACGGCGGGTGGGCGCGAAAATGCATCTGGGTGCGAAATAAGGAGGCAATGCAAAACATGTTCAATTGGCATTATGATAAAAACCGTGCGTGCATTTTCATTCTAGGAAGAAATTGATTCTAAAATATGAATACTTAAGTAAGACAGAAATGCTGCAGCAACACAGAAAACATAGATCACTTCTGGCAAATGCAGAAATCACAGCGAAGGTTTTTGTTATGAAATAATGGGCAATTTAGTTTATCAACAAAAGTCGTCAAAATAAAAAATTCAAAGAATATATTACTGAAGTTTAATGAAAAACGTGTTCCTTAATAATATAGCGATTTGCACCATAACTGAAATACATAGAACATATTTGACATAAAAAACAGTGTGCTTTCCCTTCATGGATTTCATTAAAATATGTAAGCTTTAGGTTGCCTGCTTAAATGTGTACATTTACTATAGGAACCACCTGAAGAGAATTGCATATTTGATTTCACGAGGGATTTTGTAGCAATTCCCAGGGATATAATTCAGTATCCACCTGCTCTTTAATGGAGAAGTGCAACCAAAAAAGTAATGGGTGGAAGGTTTTGAATAAATCTGAACCACTGGCAATGCCCTGGGCAACCTTCCACACCACAGTTTGTTAGCCCATCTGCGATATTGCAAAAGGGGTCCAGCCATATGCAAATCAGTCAGGTACTGCCACCAATGGTAGCAGCCCAGCCCAAACTGCTATGCCAGGTCCCCTCTGCACAGAAACACAAGCAAACCCAGGCATGTTTTGGCCTTGTTGGGCCTCCTCAGTGAGGTGCAGCTTGGTTCAGATTAACTCAAAACCTTCCACCCATCACTTGTTTGGTTTTCATTTACTTTATTGGACAAATGCAACATTACAGCGAAATGATTTCTCTTTAGAGCTTAACTTGGTCTGCCTCCTGCCATTCGTAGCTGATCCGCAGTAACATTAGCATACGTGGTATGAAACTCCTAAACAACTGGCCCAGAAGTGTAGTTCTAATGAAGCTATATATATGTTCTTTCATTAAATGTGAAACTTAAAAATATTTTTAAAATGGGTTCAGGGATGTCTTCAATGGATAGTTCTGTGAATTGTGAATGTATTTTACATATTTCACAGTTATAATAAGTTCTAGAAGATAATATTTTTACCCAGTGTAATGCCACTCAATTTTTTACCTGCGAAGGCTGAATGGCTGAGTCAGCCCTGCCGGAAAATTCTAACTTGCAAGCATGGACGGCTTTTAGTCAGAGACCAGCGCTTAACTCTTGAGATAGAGTATCCACCCATCTTTACTACTTCACAGCTTAGTCCTTGCATGGGAAATTAATTCAAATCATAAATAACTAGCTCCATATTTTGAAGTCCTTAATGTATGTGGCTGTGGTCTATACCCATTATGTTCTTTTATCCAATTTATAGGCAGTTAACCCACACCCATAAATCCCATCACTTCGTTCATCATGGTTACCAGTCTCCTAGACAAGATCAATAATCTTGCTGAGCAGTACATACATGCACAAATTCTGCGGTGAGGAAAATGATACAGGTAATTCCATCTCAGAAAGGGTGATAACCAGGAGCCCTTTCCCACATTGTGTGTCAAAAGCACAGTATACACCTGTGCCCAGTGACATCAGTAGCCTGATATGCAGCACCTGCTCGCCAGTGGCACAGAGCAGCTTCAGGGGTCACAGGTGCCCCCTTGACAGCTGCAGTGACTGCCGAATCTGTGTAGTGCACGGGCTGGAGCTAAGATATGCACTCAAGTACCAACAAACTACAGGAATGCTGTCCCGTTGGCACACTAAACTGTAAATACAAGCCATTCATGAGATTAGGGTATGGTGGGCAGCATATCTCCAAGCCACATCAATGTAATATCACACGTGTCAGCCCTGTGAGACCAGTTCAGCTCTGGAAGGATTATGTGTATTCCCCCACACAGGATGCCTTTGGTGGTGTCAGCAGGACTGCCGCACTGGGGGTTGGCTCTCTTTGTTTCTTTGTGAGGGGAGGACACACCCTACCCAGAGAGACAGCCACTGCACAGTAAGTTATTCTGGGAATGAAAATCAATGGGCAAACTCATTCACAAAAGGGGTAGCCTCGCACCAGGGCACTGTATACCAAAGGTATTTGATTCTATTTAGAAGGGAAGATGCAGGGTTAGTGGAGACAGAGGGCGCACTTTACAGCTGAAGGAAGGTCCGTCCATCTTTTTCTCTCTGATTCTATCTTTCCTTCCTGTCCGCTCCACTTCCTGTAGAACATAGCACATTGGGTGTGATATCAGAAACCAAAGTTCAATTGTTCCAAGGACAGGGATCGTACCCTGAAAGCTGGTGTGCTTTTGTTCAATCATCGGTAGACATTCTCCTTTAAAGGAAGGGGCCAGGGATGTCATTTAGGGGTCGCCAGGGGCCGCAACTGCAACCCCTGGGGTATCCCTTGCTAACCCTAAAAAAAAGAATGTTTTTTTAAAAAGTGTCTTTTTTTTCTTTCTTTTTTTCTTTTGAATGCAATCTCCTGGGCTGTGGCCAGTGCCATGTGGCTCTTAGTTTCTTGAGTGGCTGGCTTTCTTGGTCAGGTCGCTTAAAATAAAATGAACAGGCGTTCCACAAGTCTAACACTTTCAGCAGTGACCCTAAATAAGAAAGAATAGGAATACCAAAAAATGTGTCTTTCTGGAATTCTATACAATAATTGCTAGACTCATTAAAGGTTTACTTCAGGCATACTTCAGGAGGTGAGTCACTGAATTAGTCTGTTCTTAAACACCTCAACTATGAGTATCAACACAAGGGTGGGTGATATTGTATGTCGATTTTTTCTATATAAAGCACTTAAGCGTAAGTGCGATATAATAACACATCATTATCATTTGGCCATGGACGCCTGCTTGCATTCACAGTAATTTGGTAATATGGCCTACATACACTGATCTTAACGATACATATGGCGATCCATATAATAAATAAAATAAACAAACAAACAAACAAACATTCTTGTGTGAAATGTATATCACATTAAAGGCTTATTGTAACCATCGTTTTCGTAGTGTATTTAGGAGCAATGCAATGTGCTGCCCCTTCCTGTTTGTCAAGGTTGGAAAGGTCGCATTCTATCGCTTCCCGCGATATCACTTCGGGGTGTGGTCAAATGAAATCACTTCCTGTGATGTCATCAGAGGTGAAGAGTTATGTGATGTCACTTCCGCTACCTCAGGTATTTTGGTAAAATGACTTCCCTGGAAGGGGTCTGCCACAACTGCTTTGAATCATCTTTGGACTTAATACATTCAAGAATATTTTGTTGGACCCTCTTGGTAGAGCAGTCCTTTTCAAAGTCCTCCAGTTGTAAAGTGAAGGCTGGTGTTCCACAGCAGAGGCAACCTCTGTCCCCTAACCATTCCTATTAATCATTGGATCAAAACGTGCATCTCTACCAGCCACACCACTATCCAGGACCACAACGTGCTGAAGGACCCCTGAAGGTGTGTGTCAGTCTCCCCCATGTTTGAAAGACTGAGAACATTTATTTTATTTATTGATCATTTGTTAGGGGCATTATATAACTGAATTGAGTTTTAATTCACCACAAGGCTAAAAGGGAAGGGAACAGGGGAAATAATAACAGTGGCAAGAGACAAAATGCAACGATAATGTGGCATTCGGCCGTGCAAGTGCATTGAAGAGAAGTGTAGGGGAGAGGGGTGCAAAGGGGGAGCAGTGGAGTTGACAAGTGTTGGAGGATGGCCCAAGAGGGAAGTGCTAGGGGGAGCCAGGGGGAGCACCTCGGTTAAGTGCTATTATAGGCAGCTCTCAAGGGTGGCATGAGCCACCAGGCAGTGGCCCGTAGGGCAGTGCATTTGGGGGGAGTGCTGGTAATGACTGGAAGGAAGGACCTGAGAGCTTGCAGGGTTCATGAGGATCAGGCCACCGGTGACAGCGGCAGTGGTGTTATTAGCAAGGGAGGAAAAGAGGGTAAGAGGTCGAGAAGAGCAGAGTTTTTTGCAGTTTCCTGAATTTAAGGCAGTCGGCTCAAATCTGAGAGGGGCAATGAGGTGTTCCAAAGGGATGCACCAGCCACGGAGAGAGATCTACCCCCCCACTCTCTGCTTAGAGAAACGTTTGACAATCAGAGAGTTGGAATTAGAGGAGCATACGGGCTCTAGCAAGGAAGTATTTGATGAGGGAAAGTTGGAGATAGCGTGGTCCCAGACACAAGAAGGCCTTGTGGATGATGTAGAGGGTCTTGAATTTGATCCTTGCAGCCACCGGGAGTCAGTGGAAATATTTTAAGGCTATAGAGATACAGTCCATGGGCTTGAACTGTTGTTCTTGGTGGCAGGTTTTAGACGGATCCTCATGGCAGGGACAAGGATGTCGACAGTGTTGGAGATGGCAAGATGCAAATGATCAAGGACAGAGTCAGAGGGAGAGTCAAGGGCAGGGGGTCGAGGGGGGTGAAGGTGGAGGCAAAAGCAGCTACTAAGACTTGCTTCATTGGTCGAATGACAGTGAAAGAGGCTGGCAGTGTAGGGGGTGGCTTGGATAGAGGGCCAAGGGGTCTCAGATAGGAGGAAAGGAGAGAGTGGTAAGAGATGGGTGATGACCATATTAGAAATAGGGATGTTGCCAAAGATGAGGGCATCAAGAGTGTGGCTAGCAGAGTGAGTTGTCTGAAAGGAAGAATAGTGAGGGAGAGGGTATCACAGAGGACCTGGAACTGAGAGGTGGATGAGTCAGGAGAGTCAAGGTGGATGTTGAAATCACTAATGAGGAGGAGTTTGTAGGAAGAGGTTCAAAGAGAAGAGGCAGGGTTGACCCATTCAGAGAGTAAGATGGCGATAGGGCCAGGGGGTCTAGAGATAGTGACCAAGGAGAGAGAGAAAGTGGGGGAGACCCCAGCCTACAGACGAGGCATTCAAAAGAGGAGTAGGATTGAGTTTGAATGATGGAAGCAGGACCCCCACAGGGAAGATCAGGGCCACTCCACCTCCAGTCCTGTTGGGTCTCGGTTTGGAGAGGATTTTCTAGCCGTCAGGAAGGAGAACGTCAAGATCAGTGACAGAGCTGGCATTCAACCATGTCTCGGTAAGAGCGAGGAACCCCAAGTCAAGGTCTTCAAGAAGGAGACAGATGTCAGAGGAGTATCTGACAGCAGAGTGAGCATTCAGAGTTGCTAAGTGAAACTGATTACCACCTTTGAAGGTTTTCCGAGGGTGTGTAAAGGGGTGTGGTACTCCCATCAGTGGTGGTGGAGAAGTGAGGGGAGGGGATGAAGGGATGGCAGAAGAAGGGAGGACGTTTATCAGAGAAGGCAGGTGCCGGTCAAGAAGGAGAAGAGCAGGTTGAGAACCTCGGGACATAATAATGCCATTGTGATAGACATTAATGATGCACTTAGAGGGTGAGAAGTATGCAAGGGGAACTTCCCACCTAGTGCAACCATTAATGGGTGAGGAGGAGAAAGGAGAATGAGTGGAGACCAATGGGGGGTCCATCGGTCAGGAGAGGGGACAGTGAAGAGGATGTCCATGAAAGTCTGTCTGGAAGTGGCGTTGACATTGTGGTCAGCGATGGGAAGGCCAGGTTTAGAGCTTCTTTCAGCTTTTTTCTTCCAGACCTCATAAGAGAGGTAGTATATGGAATAGAATAGCAGTTGGAATAGATAGGAGAGATGGAGAGTGACATGGGAATAGCGGGGGAAAGAGAGATAGGCAAGGGAGCTGCACAGTGCACAGGATCTCAGCAAGTGGCCTAGCAGTCAGACAGGCACAGTGGAGGAGGTGTGAAAGGGATGCTAGGCAATGCACAGAAGATTGAATAACCCTCCTACATTGGAATATTCCCAAAATGCACACATACAGCACAAAATGGGGGATGCAACAATTTAAAAAGCACACCTAGATTTGATTTTGCCAAAGATCACTAATACTGCACAAAATGGAGGGTATAGGTCTTTACAGTGCTCGTAAGGAGGAAAATGGGTTTGGTAGTAGGAGGCAGCAGAAAGCAGACTATCTGTGATAAGTACAGCAGAAACACATGTCAAGTGGGAGGAGAGTACAGTTTGCAGTCAGGATGTGAGACAAGGGAGGCAGGAATCAGCAGGCAACCAGATAGAGGGTTGTGGTCCAGGGGCAGGAGATCTGGGGCCTCTTCACAAGTTAGGCGGTAGCCCCGGTGCTATTACTGCCAGTGCCAGGGCTATTAGCGCTACTGCCAACCCCCCTGACTCTGATAGCGCCGGATCACGGGTTTGGCGGAATAGTTGGTTCCCCTTCCCCATTGGGCCCATTCGGGAATTCCTCATTCCCCATTCTGGCCCGATGGGGACCTTTCGCGCTATTACCGCTGGCGGATTTCCCGCCGGCAGTAATAGCGCCGAAAATTGTCAAATTTGCAGCGGATTTGCCCCAGCTCATAGCTAGGGGCAAATCCACCAAGCCCATGATCTGGCGGACCCTTAAATGCAGAGGTAATAGTGCTACCACCGCATTTAAGGGTTACCACCAGACTCATGATGAGGCCCCCAGTGTTCCTAGCAGTGCAAAGTAGTGGTACATTTTCCATTGTCCTGAAATGCAGGGATGCATTAAGTTTGATCTGTGTGCAGCGTGGTTGGGGGAGAGTTGCAGGGGTGGCGGCATGGAGGGGGGGCTCCCTCCAGCTCTGGATCAGCCCAGACAGGGTCCTTTCTATGGTCTTCATACTGAGGGCTGGCTCTCGCCTACCGGCTCCCGATAGGCCAGAAATACAACTGATTCAGCCAATCCGGACCGTGCTATGTGGACACCATAGCAACACTCCAACGAAGTTGCGGGTGGCCCTTTTGCAAAGGGGAAACCTTGTTGCTCGTAGTAATGCTGCATCGTGTGCTTTATCTTGTAGAATGCATCAAAAATTTGACAAATTGCCTTAGTAACCTGGCAGGCTTATGCCAGGGAAATTTTGCGTTTAAAAGGCACCAATTAGTGCACGTGGAGGCACGAAGGGCAGGGGGAGCGAGGGCAGTCCAGCCACCAACACCCGAGAGGAGGCACAGAAGAAGGAAGAAGGGACCAGACATGGGCCTTTGTGTGGGCCTTCATGCTGGTGGCCAGGTCTCACCTGCCAGCTCCTGATAGGCCAGAAAACCAACTGATTCAGCCAATCCGGATCATGCTATGTGGAAACCCTAGCAATGCTCGGATGAAGTTGCGGGCTGCCATTTTGCAAATGGGAATCCTTGTTGAACCAAGTAATGCTGCTCTGTGTGCTTTTATCTTGTAGAAAGTGGCAAAAAATGCAATAAATCACCTTAGTAACTGCAGGGAAGCAATTGGGATGGAACTTGACAGATTGGGGGTCTTTTTCCAAATTCTGCCTTCCAGTCGTTCCATTATATATCATATAAGGAGGGTTCAATTTCTATCCGATATAATTGCTTTGGAATAACTTTCCCAATAAAGAATCTTATTAATGTTATGGCTTTATACTGACTTTTATAGAAAATCTTTTTCATTTGTTGTTAGTTGGTCTGTTTTAGTTTCTATACATTTTAACTGATAAAACTTGTTTGGCTGCGCCGTTATAGCGAAACGTAGATATGTTGTAATTTTTACAGGATCTATTATATCTTTGTCAATATGCCATTTTTATTTTGCTAAAGGGAGAAAAAAAAGCCCTCCTGTCGCGCTTCTCAAAATTAAATGTTGACGCAAGTAGTACGTTTCAAAAGATGAACGATTTTTAATTACAAATCGTGGGTATGGGCACATGTAGGTCAGAAAAACTGGTTAATTGGAAACATAAAGATTAGAACACATATGAAAAAAGAATCTTATTCAAGAGGAAATCCTATCAAAGTGGAATGTTATCCATACAAAAATAAAGTGTCCTTAGTTAATTTCACTAAGTCAGTGATGGAATCCAATTGATGCTAAATTGTAAAGTCCTTCGTTGTTTTCACTTAGTCTTTATTTGTTTTCATTAAATCTGTGATAGAGTCCAATCAATTGCAAAATTGTAGTGTCTTTAGTTGTTTGCACTAATTGTTGGAATTGTGATCCAAGTTTCAAAAAGAAAAGTAGCAGATTAGCTGATACTTGAAAAATCTTTGGTTGCTTTCACTAAGTTTCAAAAAGAAAGATTGCAGATTAGCTGAGACTTGAAATGTCCTTAGTTGCTGTCACTAAGTCTTTGTATCTGGATAAAAGTTTCAAAGAGAAAATTGCAGATTGGCTGTGGCCTGAATTTCTGTTGATAGATCCTGATTCTTGATTCGAGTACGGTTGACTATTTGGTTTGAATAGTTCCTTAAGTCAGTGGTCCTGTGGTGGACTCGACTTGTCGGTATAATGCAAGACAAAACAATACAATTCCTCAACACATGTTTCCCCACCGCAGGGTCGCTGCGGTTCTTCAGGAGGAGTGTTGGGTATGTTGACACTAATGTAATCTGAGAGGAAGAAGAGGAAAGAAAGGGGGTAAGGTTTGAAGGAGCATGAAGTCTTGTGCTTGATGATATTATCAGTGCAACTCTGTATAGTATCATAGGTATAACAGAATTAGTACTTACAAGTTTGTGTAGTCAATATTGACAATGTGATAAATTCAGCTAGGTCAAATGAGGCGTATCTAGGTTTTTGCAAGTGGTCTGATCTGTAATGGTTAAAATGTGTACATTTGAAGGTGCTTATATTGTGAGTTTCTAGAATAGCAATATTGCATATGCTATGGTCTGGTGTGAATAGCTACGCATGTACATTAACTACAATAGAATAGTGAGCAAGTGACTTGTGAGGACAGTTCTGGGTTTAAGCAGGCTGCAGACAAAAATATAGAATAAATAAATGTATAGACTCAAAATATAAATAAATTAGGCTGTGCAAAAGCTGGCGAAACAGAAACCCTATTTTGACTCTACAACCAAGACCAAACGCGGCAAGAGAGGAGGGACTCACAGACAGTCAAGAAAAAATAGGAGTACAGACCAGATCTCAAAACCACTTACCCCAACACAAAACCTAGTCATTAACCTCACAGGAGCAGAACTGTCCACACCGCTAACTCAAGCATTAAACAAGGGACTCAAATTTTGCCCAGACCGCAACTACGACTATTTTTCCACTGTAGTCGATCTACATACTTTTGTAGAAAACTAAAATTGAAAATAAAATTTGCCAACATGGAAGTCAAAAAATGTACCTCAAAAACAACTGTGGAACCATCGGATCCGTCTGTCAAACATGTGGAACATACAGTGGACCTCATTTACATTACAGAAGATCATGATCAATATGCAATGGACAGGTTTATAGAGGAACAAAGTATTGTTTCGGGCTTAGCCATCCAGACCAAACTCAAAGACGAATCAAAATTCACACCCATTTTACCACCAGAAAATTCTATTGACTCCTTCTGTAAAGTAGTTCAAAATGAATTTAGAGATATTTATATCAACAACAACGACAACTGTCGCGGCAAGCCCAAACATCGGAACAACCTTACAATCTCTCAAACCCGAGCACTAAAAGATCTTAAAAACAATCAGGATATCACCATCAAATCATCAGATAAAGGTGGAAACATAGTGCTACTCAAAACGGATGACTATATACAAATTGCTTTAACACACCTTAGAGACCGCAACTGCTATGAAATAATCAATGACAACCCGTTCACCAAAATAGGGGAAAGATGGAAATCATGAGCAACCACTGGAAAGACTTTGAACTACTAACAGAAGAAGAATACCAATATATGATCACAACACACCCTATAACACCGACCATTTACTTTCTACCAAAAATCCACAAAAAATTCACCAAACTACCACCCAGCAGGCCAATTATCAATGGTATTGGATCCATCACTGAACATATCTCTGAGTATATAGACCATCAACTGCAACCATTGGCGAATTCACTTGCATCATATATTAGAGACACCACTCATATCATTCAGCTTACAGACAACATACCCTGGAATAAAGAATACTGGCTGATAACCATGGATGTTACATCACTATACACCAGCATCCTGCACGATAAAGGACACACAACCACCGAGTATTTTTTGAAAACCCGCTCCATCTCCTACAATGACCACAATAACATGATTTTGGGAATGTTAAAATTCACATTACAGAACAATATCTTCATCTTCAATAAATCTCTTTACCGGCAGATACAAGGTACAGCCATGTGTGCGAAATATGCCCCACCATATGCAAATCTTTACATGGGACACTTTGAAATAGAATTTGCATGGCAACACCCATCATTTACCAACCTCAACAAAATCATTTTTTGGGCCAGATACATCGATGATATCTTTATAATTTGGAACGGATCAGTACCAGCATTTCAGGACTACTTCAACTATCTCAACCACAACACATACAATCTCAAATTAACTACATAACAAAGCCAAACTACTATCAATTTCCTGGACATTACCTTCTACATTGAAAAGTATACTATCTGTACAACACTCTATACCAAACCAACAGCTGTCAACAGTATACTCCATGCATCTAGAGGTCATCCCAAACACATCATTCAAAATATACCTTTTGGCGAAATCTTGAGGGTAAAAAGGAACTGTACCAAAGATGATGACTTCACCGAAAAAGCTAGAAGAACAGTAGAAGAATTCATCACAAGAGGCTATCCAACCAAACTTGTCAACAACAGCTACCGGAAATCTCTATCCAGGACCAGGCAATCACTGCTACAAGTCAAATACAAAATCAACTCTGCCATCGTAAACACAAACAGGAAAATCAGCTTCATCACAAGCTACAGTTCGAACAATTTAACTATTCGGAAAACTCTCACCAAATATTGGAACATCCTTAAATCAGACCCTGATCTCACGACCATATTGGAAGTCAAACCAAGCATCACATTCAAGAAGGCCAAAAACCTTAAGGATGAATTAAGTCCATCACATTTTGAAACCAACACCTCTGCCAGAAATCTTAATCCACAGACTATGTGGCTACAAAAACTGTTCAAAGGAAGTTATAAATGTGGTCAATGTTCCATGTGCAAGTACTCAGACAATGCAAGAACCACTGTCACCAAACCTAATGGCACTATTCACACCATTCAACATTTCATCAATTGCAATAGCAAATTCGTCATATACATCATCAAGTGTCAGTGCAACAAGCTACATTGGAAGTACCATGAGAAAATTAAAAATCAGAATCAGCGAACACATTCGGGCAATCATCAATCAGGACTTAAGATCTCCATTAGCCAACCATTTTTTGGAATCACACTAACCGACCGAGATCAATCAACTCAAATTCTATGGAATTGTTAAACTCAAACCTGCCCGCCGAGGAGGCAATATGGAACAAAAATTAAGACAACAAGAAGCACGCTGGATCTGTCTTATGGACACCTGCAACACTGGACTGAACAGTGACCAGGAGCTATGTCACTTTTTGTAAAGCCCGTGACTGGACATATCTTTTAACACTAACATTAACCCATCACTCACCATTATAGCAACAGCGAACTCTGACATAAAGCAATGCTATTTTTCACCTTAGCATCCATTATCCACTCTCTGTCAACTTTCATGTTTTACTTATCTTGTTCCCCAATACCCTCTTTACTTCACCATTGTCCTTCTTGGGCCATATGATCCTCATGTAACAACATTTTCCATGCCAATACAGAGCATGTCTTGTGCTCTCTACTACTGACCTCACAACCCAGTTGTCATATGACTGGAGAACTCCACCCCATATTCTACTCGATCTACTGCCTCATTCTAAACCACATCCACCTCGAACTGCTACAGCCAACACCAGGCTAGCACTTATTGTCCTATCCACCCCACTTTCTTGTTTTTAGCATATCACATTTTTTCATTGTAAATCCTAAAATAAAATTGTATATGTATTTACCATTCATCTTAATCATTTCATCTCTTTCAAAATATTTATGCTCTGCAGCCGCATAACTGTTAATTCCAATAAAATGTGTGCGTGTGACGTCATCGTGCACGCGTTGCCTCGTAGCATTAGCATTTTAAACATACCGTTCTAAACCAGAACGGCAGCAGTAATCAAACGAGAAGGACCTCAGACTCTTTAGCGGTAAGCAGTCTTCTCCCTAGCATCTCGCTTAATTACTTTTACCTTGGCTCATTTAAACTTTCCTTCTTTATAAACAGCCATGAGAACACTTCATTTAAACTTTAAATCATTCATTAGGCCTTTCACCCTCACCACTGTACTTGCTTACCGCCAGCTTTTGCACAGCCTAATTTATTTATATTTTGAGTCTATACATTTATTTATTCTATATTTTTTGTCTGCAGCCTGCTTAAATCCAGAACTGTCCTCACAAGTCACTTGCTCACTATTCTATTGTAGTTAATGTACACTCGTAGCTATTCACACCAGACCATAGTATATGTAATATTGCTATTCTAGAAACTCACAATATAAGCAGCTTGAAATGTACACATTTTAACCATTACAGATCAGACCACTTGCAAAAACCAAGATACGTCTCATTTGACTGAGCGGAATTTATCACATTGTCAATATTGACTCCACAATCTTGTAAGTACTAATTCTGTTATACCTATGACACTATACAGAGTTGCACTGATAAGATCATCAAGCACAAGACTTCATGCTCCTTCAAACCTTACCCCCTTTCTTTCCTCTTCTTCCTCTCAGATTACATTAGTGTCAACATACCCAACACTCGTCCTGAAGAACCGCCGCGACCCTGCGGCAGGGAAACACGTGTTGAGGAATTGTATTGTTTTGTCTTGCATTATACCGACAAGTCGAGTCCACCACAGGACCACTGACTTAAGGAACTATTCAAACCAAAGAGTCAACCGTACTCAAATCAAGAATCAGGATCTGTCAACAAAAATTCAGGCCACAGCCAATCTGCAATTTTTTCTTTGAAACTTTGATCCAAATACAAAGACTTAGTGACAGCAACTAAGGAAATTTCAAGTCTCAGTTAATCTGCAATCTTTCTTTTTGAAACTTGGATCGCAATTCCAACACTTAGTGCAAACAAATAAGGACACTCAAATTTTGCAATTGATTGGACTCTATCACAGATTTAATGAAAACAAATAAAGGCTAAGTGAAAGCAAAGAACGACTTTACAATTTAGCATCAATTGGATTCCATCACTGATTTAGCGAAATTAACTAAGGACCCTTTATTTTTGTACGGATAAAATTTCACTTTGATAAGATTTCCTCTTGAATAAGATTCTTTTTTCATATGTGTTCTAATCTTTATAATTCCAATTAAGCCGTTTTTTTGACCTACATGTGCCCATACCCACGATTTGTAATTAAAAATCGTTTACCTTTTGAAACGTACTACTTGTGTCAACATTTAATTTTGAGAAGCGCGACAGGAGGGTTTTTTTTTCCCTTTAGCTTGTCCGAGCCCAGGACAGCCTCTGTGGCATCCCTCAGTTGCAGCATCTCTATCCTTACTATTCCACATTCGCTAAATATCTTCCACTTAGAGCGTCATCACTGTTTCTAAGGCTGATCCCCTTCTTTTTTCATTTTAATTTTGCAACTTTATTTTCTTGGATATCTAATAAAATGGATGACATTTGATTTCATTTGATTGATTACCAATTCATTATTATCAGCAGATTTTTTCAAAGCCGTAAACAGCCTCTGGAGACCTACGGGGGTATAATCTTACAATACAACGTAATCCTCATATACCAGCAAACCTATATGTGATCCCCCAATGTTGGACTCACAAATGAAGTCTCAGATATTGTCTCATGCAAATCTGCTAAATAAAAATGTAAGAGGCATGGCGCTAATATGCATCCTTGTCTGAGAACTATTGCTTCTCCCTCTCCTTTGGGGCGGTTTTCTGCCTCCGATCTTCACCTGCCAAAAGCAATCTTCTGCTCTGCCTTCCAAAGCCTCCCTTTTATGCTATCTGGGCTTAAACTGTCCACTCCCCTTATTAGTATATGTATCTGCCAGCAGCTTGAGGTTGGTTTAACAAAATGCTATCCAGCACCCTGGCACAATATCAGTGCTCCACATGTTTCCTGCAAAGTAAAAAAGATTGTTTGGGTTGAGAACAAGTCTGACGCACCTTTCACCCACTGTCACTAGCTGCAAGGCCCAGGATCAGAGCTCAACATCTTTTTAGCGAAGTATAAAGGTTGTTTATATTATGAGCAAGACTAACGCCCCTTTTACCCACTTTAAAAGGCTCTGCAGGAAATGTGGTGTTGTAGTTCATTAAATGCAGTTGCTTGTACCCAGACATACCACTTTAAACATGAGAATACATGTCAGAGTGACACGGCTGCTCTGGAGAAACAAAATCAGAAAACTGCTGTCACTCTAGAGTAACAAAAACAAGAGGAGCTAAAACAGAAGGCTTCTGTTGCTCCAGAGGAGAAAATCAGAGTGAGATTATGCTACTGTACAAGATGGAGCTAGAGCACCAAAGGAAGTGGAAGAGGACTTCCACTGGGGAAGGGAGTGCCTCTAGTGGTGGCACCCAAGGGTACGCTTCCCACCATTCCACCCAGAGAGAGGGTAATGTAGTCTCTTGGAAGTCTCAGAGGTCCCACGGGTTACAGGCCCAAGTCAGAGTCCCATGCTTTTGTCAGGTCAAGGGTCTCCATTAGATCCCAGGGAAGACCTCACTGATAGGGAGCTCCTTCTTTAAGAAAGGAGATTGGCCATAGAGATAGAAGGACACTGCTGTTCCGGAGAGAGAGAATCAGAAAGCTGCTGTCACTCTGGAGGAGCAAAACCAGGAGGTGCAAAAACAGAAGGCTTTTATTACACTAGAGGAGCAAAATCAGGAGGAAATTGCACTACTGTGTAAGATGGAGTGGGAACACCAAAAGGATGAGAGTAGGGCTTCCACCTGGGGAAGGGAGTACGTCTAGTGGTGGCATCCATGTGAAACCTAGGCACCACATTCAAAAGGATCAGGCATAGAATCACAACCTGGTATGGAGGGCACAGTAGTCTCAGACCTCAAGGGCTTGCCAAAACTAAGGGGCCGATTCATGGAACAAACGTGCGCCGAAAATCCATGCGCAAGCAGGCGCAAGGGAGCGCAAGCGTAAGAAACGCAGCGCACGCGCACGCGTGCGATTCAAGGAAGACGCTGTGCGTGTTCCCGCTGTCCGTGCGCCCAATCCAGCCATGGCGCACGCAGGCATACACGGCATGCGCTACGCGCACAGCAAAAGCGCACATAGGAACAGTGGGCGTAACACGCGGAATGGGGAACAACGTGTGAAAAAGAAGGCGTAACTGGGGAAGTACTGCAGGGAACTACACGGAACGCCCACACGCACGCGAACAACCCGTATTCATGGATCCGAATACGGGAAACATGCGCACGGCAAAAGACGCGCACAGGTGTCAGCGCGTCCGCCACACGAAGGCAGGCGGAAGCGTCCCCGCGCACAGTACAAAAGTGCGCGCAAACAACAAACACGTATATACAGCTACGATGAATGCCCCATTTGTCGCAGCACTGATCGTGGGACACCGCAGGAGGAGGAGAATAGCCAGGGCACGCATTTTCGCACCACGGACAAGCCTTTTTGGGATGCCTGACGACCAGGTCTATGGCAGGTATAGGTTTCCACCCCATATCATCCTAGACCTGGTCAGGGAGTGGGAAGATGACCTTACATCCCCCACCCTTTGCTCCCAAGCATTGAGCCCCTTGGAGAAGCTGCTCAATGTCCTGCATTTTTTGGCCACTGGGTCATTTCAGCGGACTACTGCCATAGTGGGGGGGTCTCACAGGCCACGCAGTCACGCTGCCTACACCAGGTACTGGCAATCATGACAGCGCGCCCCTCAGTCCGCAGGCACATATACATGCCCAGAACACCCGCAGAAAGGCAGGCCGTTGTCCTGGATTTTTTCAGGGTGGCACACTTCCCCAAAGTGCTCGGTGCCATAGATTGCACCCATGTGGCCCTACATCCACCTAGGGCCACTGAGCACATCTACCGAAATCGCAAGCACTGGCATTCCATCAATGTACAGGTGGTATGCGATGCAAAGGGAATCATCACCTCTGTCTATGCAAACTACCCTGGCTCCACACATGACAGTTTCATATACAGAATGTCTGGCCTGAGCCGGGCCCTGGAAGCTGGGCAGCATGGCGACACATGGCTCCTAGGTCAGTACAAATGCCCTTGCACATGCATGCAAGTCACACACAGACAAATACCCAAACCCTAATAATCTCAAATATTATCACCTCCCCAGGGGACAGTGCCTACCCTCTGAGCAACCACATGATGACGCCGATCCGGAACCCCACCACACCACCCCAGGTAAGATACAACGCTGCCCATATTGCAACCAGGGCCATAGTGGAGCGCACATTCGGAGTGCTCAAGTCACGTTTCCGCTCCCTTGACCACTCTGGCGGGCAACTACTCTATGCACCACCAGTAGTGTGCAGGATCATTGTGGCAGCATGTCTCCTGCACAATGTTGCAACACGGCAGGGCGTCCCGGTGGACATGGTGATGCCCCCACATCCCCAACCACAGGCACAGGCGCTGCCCATGGGAGGGGACAGGGCACGTGGCGAGGAAGCCCGTACCCATCTTGTGGCCACATTTTTCACCTAAACTCCCACCCCTGCGGAGTGCACACAGGCCTGGCACATACCAGGTGACAATCGATGATGACAAAGAGTCAGTCAACTGTCACAACCCTACCACCCTGAGATAGTTGCCATGGAAGTGCCACATCGTCTGCATCCCTAGCTACTTAAACACAAGCTATCCTGTGTGACCAAAAGGCACACATATGACATATGACATGATATGGCCTATACACAAGTATTTCAAGGTGCGATGAGGCAGGGAGGGGGGAACAAGGGAAGACAGACAACGGTACTACCAGGCCAGGTGTCATTTAGATTGTGTACACACCTGCAAAACAGGCCATGGCCATCACTGTCATGTCACTCAAACCCTCCCAAACCACAACATGACATGGCAAGCAATACCCATACACCAACACAGTAACGATAAGGTACACATTGCCATGTCCAAAATCTACAGTGGCATCAGACAATGATGCCTGACCCGGAATCAGATGAAATGACAGACCAACAAAATCTCCCACCCAAAATAAGTCATTTCCAAATGCATTACAAGAGTTGTAGACGTAACATAACAATGAATGCTTGTCTACATGTACATTGTGCATTGCAAAATCAACACTGCAGCTTCTGTGTGCTGTGTCCTACTCCTGCAACACACTGCTCAGCGCACAGCACAGTGAACAGCCATTGTGTGTGATGCACACCCTGAGCATCACATCTAAGTGACAGACCACATCAAACAGCAAATTAGGCATGTACAGGATCCATAATTGGTCACAGAACATGTGCTGCAGGGACACAGTGGGCACCAGAAGGCAAACAGTGTACACGTGGATATGCAAGGGTGGGAGTTATTGTAGTGCATCAGAGTGCAAGTGTGTGGTTCTGCAAGGACATGCACTCCACATATGCATGTGCACTCAAGTGACCATCAGTGTTCTCTACACATCACATGTGAACATTCACCATGTGTACACCCCAGCATGTCAAACCACAACCATCCCCTCGCACCTGAAAGGTAAACACAACACATGAACAGGCATTGATCAGCAGAACACAACATGTACATAGGATACCACCATTACAATGTCAGAGTTCCCATCACACTGCAGGGCAAGGCAACTATCAACAACAACCCCCCCCTCCCTCACAAATGACCATGACCCACTGAACAACTGCACCTGGGTCATGGAGCCTTCAAACCTCAATTCCACCTGGCCACAGGATCACCTTTACCCTTCATCACCATCTCCCACCTTGTGTGTAAAAAGGTGCCTGCACCCTCAGAGTACACACTCATTTACAAAATCACAAAATCCAAGCCAGAAAAACGAACCAGAGCACCCTCCAGTAGATGACTTGACGTAGCAGTACCTCACAAAGGCCAAGTACTACCACAATGATGCAACAAACAAGGTAGCACAGTAAAACAATGTCACAGCAGGATGTGAACCATGTGTGGTACATGACATAGGATGATGCACCATGAACGGATGTGTACTGTCACAGGTCCCGTGTACAGGCGCGGGAGTGTCACGAAACAACCACCCCCACCGTGTCCCTGGTGCCTGGAAGGTCAAACTCACACAGGCCCCTGAGACCCTGGTGGGGAAGGAGGTTCAGGGATATGCAGTCGGGACAGGTGTTGACACACTGGATGACTGGAATGAGTGGCAGGAGAGGGGAGGAGGAATGACACATGAAACTAGGGAATGCACGAAAATGTACTACCTGCATGAACACATACACAATCCAAACAAACTTGGACATCATTGTCATGGCCTTCTGTAGTCCAGGCTTAGGAGTTGTACGAACCAACCACCCCCTCTAGGGTCTTGGCGCCTGCAAGTTCGGGGCTTACACAGGCATCCGCAACCCCAGCGGGGAAAGAGGGTTAGGGAACGTTGCTTGGATAGGTACAGGAAGCAGGAACACTGGGTAGAGGGTACAGGGTTCAAAATTGCATAGGATTCCGGGTGATTAGGGGGAAAAACATACCAAATTGAACCACACATACATCCATGCATTAGTACACTCCCCAGCAAGCCTATGCAGAGCAGTTTGAAAGAAAAACAACAAGACACTTAGCTCTGGTTTTGAGTGCTGGCCTCCTGCCTGCGCACTCTCAGGTCCGGTTACAGGAGCACTGCAATGCTGCAAAGAGAGCCACAGTCAACAACCTGTACATGCCAATTACACAAAAACACAACACCAAACATGCCCCATAGCAACAAACTACTCTACAAACAGACAATCTGGTGTAGATGCTTCGTACCCATATATAACATCACCCCTGTGACGGGTCATACACAGTCAATGCAGTAAGTCAGCCGCCGGTGGGTGCGTGGCAAATGGAACACCAATGTGTCACAATTCACACAACATGCAATGTTCCCTGGGTAAGCAGACAGACCCATATAGCAAGCCATGACTTCTGAGCAAGTTGCGTACCACCATGACCGAAGCAAAGTTGGCAGTGTATTTATCATAAAGTACATGGAAAAGATATGCACTGCACCCGAGTATGTCCCTTGCTGTATGTCCCTGTGAGCTGCCCCTTTCCATGTCTCAGAAGGCTACATGGTTGATACAAGTGCCTCAATGGACCTTGGTGTACCGGAGGGTATGTGCCACTGTCCCTGCATGTGTCCCAGACAACCTTACAATGAACAGCCTATCAGTCCACCAACACATCTGAGCTGCATTGTGTGCTTCAACACCAATATTCGTCTAAGCTCACCCTCAGTGCTGTGACTAAGCCTGCATGTGCAACTCGCCTGGTGCAAGCTTTGCTGTGTTGTGGCCCCCCTGTGCTGCTCACCTTGCCTGGAGTTCCTTGGAACACGTCAGCAGTTCTAGGATGTAGGTCTGCAATCCCTGTGCCTCTGCTTGTGCACACATGTGCTTGTGGGCACCAACAAACGTGTCCAGAATTCCGTCGTCCAATGGGCCATGTCTGCTGGCAAAGGTGCTCTGGAGGCTCATCCCCCTGCAGAAAGGGCATGAAACACATGATTAATGCTTCAAAGTCATCTGTGTGTGTCTCATCAGGCATCTCATTACTTGACCATGTCAGAGAATCACATCATAAATCACACCATCAGTCCATCTTTCACATCCAAAGTGTGGAACACTATCTACAGCATGAATTGCAACAAGCACGTGTACAGTAAAGATATGAAACATACTACACAATGCATAGCAATTAATGTACACATTAATCATGACACACCCTATCTAGCAAAAGCTGAACAGTGGACAATAACACCAAAATCATCCCCACTAGGGGTGTCAACACAAGTCACACAGCACCAGACATGCCACAGATATGACAGTCCAAAACCCTTGTGTAAAAGTCTGTAACACCGAACCATCCTTGCGAGCCCATGGATAAGGGAGGCAGGAGTGTCATATGTGAGTCAAGGACCCCAAGCAGCAAACACATACACAAGACAAGCCTGAAGGGCCCAGCTGGAACAGGCAGTGGATGCCTTCAAAAGCCACAAAGCACTGCACTGTCACATGAAAGCACAATAGACAAGCAATTTTAAACTAAATCAACTATTAACTAATTACACTAACAATGGAAAACCTACATTACCTAATTAAACTAACTATCAAACAGAAACTTAACTAACTAAACTAAAAGAAAAATCAAAAATGGCCACATACGACCCGGGGGGAGGGGAGGCACGCAGGAGGGGGGAGGTACAGGGTGCTGCTCAACATCCACATGCGATGATGCTGAGCCAAAAAAAAAACCTCCATGGGCTCAACGCCTGCACAGCCCGACCTATGTGGGAGATAGATGGTCGTCCGAGTCTGGCTCATCCTGTACAGGAGGACGTGGCACAGTAGCCTGGCCACGCCTAGCCGCAGCTTGCCCCTCGTCAGCAGCAAGTCTGCCGGGTGTGGCGATGTGACGTAGGTCTGCATGCAGAACCTCACGTGATACACGTGCTTCCTCTTGCAAGGTAGCACGTGTAACACAGAGTTCCTCCTGCAAGGCCTGGCTGGACAACCGCTGCACCTCCCGTCAAGCCTGTAGCTCAGCCGAGATGGTACGCTCAAGCTGTGCAAACCTCTCCTCTGCCTGCTGCCTCTGGGACATCATAAGGACACCCAGAATGGATCTGAGGGAAGCATACTCCTCCCTCAGGGCATCCATGTGCGCCTCTGCGTGAGCAGCAATTGCTTGACGCAGATCCGACATTCCGGCCTGGCATGCCCTGTCTGAGGCTGCCATGCCCAGCCTGAGCGAGCGGGCCGTGGACCATGCCGCCTGCTGCTGGAGAAGCACCTGCCTAGCAGGGGCGAGCACAGATCGGGCCACACGCTCCATGCTCTCAGCGATGCTCTCCATTGCTGCCCCCTGCCATTCGGAATTGGCAGTCATGTCTTGCTCCCACTCAGTATACTGCGGTTGCGCGCGGCGACCGCGTTGCCGGGCTTGACCCCTGTGGGACCCAAGGACCGGGGGTCCTCGCTGTGTTGGCACCGCCCGCGGCTGCACGACTACTTGCCCCCGTCGACGTGATGTCCCAGGCACATCAGTGACTGGTGTGGAGGGTGACCCTGCGTCCCGATCCACCATGGGCGGAGGAACCAAGACTGTCTGATCTCTCAGTGCAGGGGTCGCAGACAGAGGAGTGTCCACATCAGAATCACTCACCCCTGACACATGCACTTGATGCTCATCCAACTCAACATGGACGTCAGAGTCGTCATCAAGGCTGGACTCATAGGCAGCCAGAGACAAGATGGACTGCAGCTTGGGGGTTTTCGTGGCCTACCACCCCACGACCCCCACTAGTGCCGGGTTGATGTGGTGGTAACAACCCTGTGTCTGGCATGACAACACCATCCTCCGCCTCCATTGCGTCATCACCTGAAAAATAGAGAGAAAAAAGGTCACTACACATGTCAGAAGCACACAACGCACACACACACCGACAGCAAACGCATCCGGCAGACATGTGACACTCAACATATAACCTGGCATGCATGCTGGGTCAACTTTGAATGGCTTCTGTGATCAGACCTGTTGAAAGGTGGCAGTTTCCATGGAAGTGGGTCTATGCAGTGCAGAAAATGTGTACGCCACTCACTACCTACATGTACAAGGACTCCATGGTGTGTGCCAGGAAATGTGAAGGCAGTGCAATGTCAAATTCAGACATCACGTGCATTGTGCATTCAATGTGTACCATATCTAGAAGCCAAGCACCCCTCCACCCCAGTACCAAAGCAGGGATGCCTAGCATGGTATCAAAAGGCTGACCATACACCTGTGTATTGACAGGCAGTGTTGACTGGCATCAACAGCTTAATGTAATTCAAGTGACAACACTGCAAATGATGCTGGGACAGTAAGCAGGACACATGATGAAAACTCTGGAGGCCGCCCACGTGTGAAGAAGACACAACAATAGTTGGACAGAGTCATTGGCCATTGAACAGGCTGAGGCCTGTGAGCCACACAGATTGTCAGACCCTAAACATGTGTGCAACGCAGGACTGAGCCACAGTTGACATGGGAAGGCTGATGAGATGCCAGGCAATGTATGTAACCAAGGACTTGTATTACAGTGATCATCCAGTCAAGGACACATAGGGGCATGCGTGCAATGAACATGGAGCATGAATGGGCACTCATGTCCCTGCGGGACATCTGACCTATGCACAGTACAAGTGAGATACCCTGCATCGAGTACTAAGGCTGTACCACACGGCATATGTCTGGCAGATTCTACGCTGGAAGTTAGCATCTACACAGGACACATGAACAAGAAAGTACACATTGGCAAGATTGAAGCAGACCAGTGCAAAGGTGGAACTGGGGTGCAGAGTAGCGGAGGAGGGGCAAGGGAGCATGCCTACATGGAGTCCCGCATGCAGGCAGAGGAGACATGCATGACGGAAGAATTGCATTACTTACACATCAGAACCATGTACACGTCACATGTAGCGGCAATCATGCACAACACATCCCACAAGTGAAACACACACGTCCTCAACAAACACGCATCAACACTCACTGGACTGCGCATCAAAGTCCAGCATCTCTCCCACTCCTTCGACCAATTCAGGTGGTATGAACTCCGCAACGAGAACCTCATGCGGAGTGAGCTCTTCCTCCTCTGGTGCAGGCCCACCGCCAGTCACCAGAGTCAAGTTGTAATTAGAGGCACGCTTAGCCTTAGTGCTGCGTTTGATGTAATTCCAACGCTTTTTGCACTCTTGCGCCGTGCGCACCTCATGGCCGAATGAACTGACATGTTCCGCAACATGCTTCCAGTGGGTGTCACGTTGAGCAGCCGTAGTCTGACTATTGGCACCCACTAGCATGTCACGGCTGTGGCCCCGCACGTAGTCCACGAGGAAGTCCAGTTCCTGCTTACAGAAAGGCTTCTTCCTCGACGTGCAGGAGGTCGTGGCTCTGTGTGGGGTCCCACCTGTGCTGCAGGTGCAACCTTCCTCCTCTTGGACTGTGGCGCAGACCCTGGCTGCCTAATGCCGCCCTGACCAGTATGGCCAGTGGGTTCGGTGGATTGAGCCAAGGGAGTGGCAGGTGGAGGGATGACCAAAGGCCTGACTTGTGTCAGTGGCAGCTGGGTGCCCACTAATGGACCCTGCGCAGCAACATCAGCTGTGGCAGGGTCATTGACCGCAACGGTCCTGGTTGGCAGACTCACAAACGGGGTGCTGTTGGGTGCATCTGCCCCTGCACTTGCCAACACCCGGCTGTTCGGGGCAGCAGATGACATGACTGCCCCAGGGACACGTGTCTTGGTCTGAGCAGCCCGGCCTGCCCCTATGGTTTCCCCCCTGGCCTGTTGGAGATCTACCAAGGGCTCTTCAAGTGCCAACGCAGCCTGCGCTGGCAGACCCTGAGCCTAGGTGGCGGTGTCCACAGCTGCACCTGCAGCTACCACTACCCTTGGGCCCGTGGCAGTCGATGGAACGGACTGCCGGGTCAAATGGGTGCCAGTGCCAGATGCAGGAGCTGCATCCCCCGGAACCACAGGGGGTGGTGGCATGACTGCACCGACACATGGCACAACATTGTGCTCAAGTGGCGCACCCCTGCCTCTTCCCCCTCTGTGGCCGCCCTGGACACCCTGGAGTCCCCCTACTCCCAGGTCACCATGGCCACGTCCCCGACCACGCCAGCCACGAGGAGGACGCCCAGCTGAGGCGCCCCTCACCTTTGGTGGCCTCCCAACCATGGCACTGATGTAGTAGTGCTGGCACAGATGGAGTGGTGCCAATGGGAGGTGTACACCACAATTGACCTGGGCAATTGGGGTGAAGGGGGTGGGAAGCAAGATGTTAACAGCCCCCCTGCACCTGCAAGGCTGTATGTGACCCCGGTGATGTGGTGAGGGGTCACGCAACGCTCAGGCACCCCAAAACTGCAGTAAAACCGTGCACGCAACCCTGCAGCCTACGTGCGTGGATTCAACCTCCTGCAGTATGCGGTGGCACCCAGTAACACGAATAACGCGTACGAGTGGGACACGCAGGCTACTATGACATCGAAAATGGGTGCGATACACAGGGGCACCCGCAGTGGGAAAAAGAGCGTGTGCGACTCACTGTCTGACTAGCGCGATGCAGAAAAACACGCGTAGCCAATACCCCCGCCAAAAGAAGAGATACGTCCTTGATAGCTGTGAAGTTGTGATGGCGCGTGAAACACCAGGAAGCAGCAACACACGTCGGTCTCCACGTACAGCGAACTGCTGGGCCCGCTCACCTTTAACCCGTGCTGAGGGAAACACACGCGTGCGTCACGTCACTTACGCGCGCTGAAATGCCCATGCACGCCTGTGCGTGTCACGTCACAGGGGCGCTTGCGCTTCAGGGGCCTTCTGTCCAATGAAATTGCGTATGCGTGCAGACGCGCTTATGCGCTAAGGGCCTTTCCTCGAATTACACGCTGACGTGCTGAATTTTCACGTGCCAAATCACTCCGTATCAAGCTGGCCACGCGTAAGCACACGGAAGACCACACTCCTGCCCAGAAGGCCGGACTACTGCCCCCCAGAGCCCCGAGCACGCTCCCACCTGCCATCTGCTGCTGCCTGACTGCCTGCTGCCCACGTGCCCTGCCATTTGCTGCCTGCACATCAGCCAGGGGTGCTGTTGCTGTGACCACCCCTGCTGGAACCGAAGACTCCCGACTGGGATTCCATCGCTCCACAGCCCAGCCCCAGGACCCAGTTGCCCACCCACTCCTGCCCCTGGGGTTGTCATGTTGGGCACTGCAACATCTGGCACCACTGACAACCCCCGGCCAGAGAGGCAGAGGGGCACCAGCTTCAGTGCCACCGAAGTTGGTGTCCTGGTGGAGCAAGTCCTGGGGCAGTATGATGCCCTCTTCAGAAGTTCCCGCGCCAACAAGGAAGGACGGACTCGGATCTGGACTGACATCGTGACTGCCATCAACGCGGAGGGGGTGGCAGTCCGCGACCTCCAACATGTCAAGAAGCGCTGGGAGGACTTCAGGTCCAGGACCCTGAACAAGGCCCGGCGCCTCTTGAAGGCAGCGGATGCCAAGGGGCGCCGGGGCCACTTGTCGGAAGATCAGATGAGGGTCCTGGAACGCATATCCCCAGCGCTCCACATCCAGGTCCTTGAGAGGCAGACCCGTCTGGAGTCGAGCGGTAAGTGTACATGCATCCTGATTGTGAGCTGTGCGTGTGGTGATGTTTCATCACCTCTTTGTTTTTGCTTTGTCACCCCGAGTGGGACGGGTATGCCCAGACGTGGGTCCCGTGCCTGCTGGGCCTAGAGACCCAAGCTACTCCTCACTGATGAGCCCCAACAAGGGTGAAACATGTTTGGGGATGCTTGTGGTCTCGTGCAGAAGGGATGTGACCTAGCAGTTCGGGCTGGACTTCCCCTTTTGGGGTGGGGCCAAGCCTGATTTGCATATGGTCTTTCCCCTTCTGTAATGGCTTGGCAGGCGAAGAACGATGGTCTGGAGGGTTGCCCTGAGCAATGCCAGTGGTTAAGATTCAGTCTAAACCTTCCAGCCATCACCTCTTTGTTTTTGTGATGTTTCAGTAGTGTGCAGGTTGCACATCTGTTTGTATGGGTTCGAGTATGGGTGGGGGTGTACAGGGCCGTGGGGCTGACACATGCGAGGGCTGTAATGTGTGAGACATGGATGGTGCTTGTGTGTGTAGGCTTGCATGCCAAATGCAGTTGTGTGGGCACACATGTTTGGATGAATGTGTATGTAAGTAGACATCTCCGTGATGTCACGCATGTATGTTGTTTTCAGCTGCATGTATCAGCACTGTGTACATGTGCATTTGTGTGTATTTGACAAGGGTGCAAAAGTGATGCAACATGGATGCATGTGACAGCCGGATGTGGAAGCCTGATTGGCAGTTGTGACATGGATGCCCATCCGAACAGTGCGACACTTGGCAGAGGTGTACACATGCATGCAAGTGTGGTGTTGTGTGTACATGTGTGGTGCACTTCCTGTGTTGCATGTGATGTCTGGCTCAGCTTTGCCTGCTCATGCTGTTGTATGGGTATGGATGGTGCTGGCAGTTGCGATATGGCTGTGGTATGGCTCATGTGTGCGAGTTGAAATGACATGTGTGTTGGGGATTGTGATGGCATGTCTGAGGTTTGCCAATGCCACTCATGTACAACTGTCATGTGTGTATGTGTCCATTGTACAGTGCCCTGATGCCTGTGTTTTATTTCTCCCTGTCTGCAGCGTCAACTGATGAAGAGGGCGGAGAAGGTGCTGTGGAGCACAGCGGCGGGGATCCCACCGCCAGCCGGAGACGCAAGGCCCGGCTCCCCTCCCATGTTGTCATCTCGTCGGGGAGTGAGGAGTCCGGTGCCGCATCCCAGGCCGCAGCTGCCGGGGGGAGGTCCAAGAGGCGGAGGTTGGAGTTGGACTCCTCGGCAGCAGAAGGGGCAGCTGGGACCCCACAGGGCCCAACGGGGGAAGATGGCACGGAGTCATCCAGGTTGGTGGGGGGTTTGGTGGAGGTGGAGGCCGTCCAAGCAACAGAGACGGGGTCTGGAGGTGGGGATCCCACTTGTGCTAGTGGTGCAGTGCAGGACCAGGGACAGGAGGCAGCACAGGCCGCCGCGGAGGTGCCTGTGTGCAATCCTGTCACTGATCCTGTCCCTGCATCATCTTGCACCAGCAGGGATGCCTACGTCCAGACCCGTTTTCAGGCAGGGGATGAGCAAACGACAACTGGCCGTCCTCTGCCTGCGGACGTAGCTATCCGGGTCTGGGTTGAGCCTGTCCTGACTGGTGTGGCGTTGCGTCAACGGGCCATGCGAGGTGACCTGCAGTCTTTTCATGAGGAGACTGTACGTCATCTCGAATGGCTCGTTGACCACGTCAGCCTGCTGGGACAGGTCACCCAGTCCGGATTCCTCCGTTTGCTGGGGCTTGCTACGACCCCCTCCTCAACTGAACCCCCTACGCGCCAGTCGTCCTCCGTGCCATCTTCCCACCCATCAGTCACCTGGGTGCCCTGTGGAGCTGCCTCTGACGGTGCAGCCAGGCTGGTGGAGGAGGCATCCCTGCCACAGTCGGGAGTCGGACGTCCAGCAGGGGTGGCCACATCAACGACTGCACCCCAGCCGGCGGAGGATGTGCAGGCAGCAGGAGGCAGTGCACGGGCAGAGGCACAGCAGCAGCAGCAACGTGGTGGGAGCCATGAAGGCTCGGGGCCTTCAACATCGGAGGGGCAGGCATCGGCCAGAGGGCAGGAGGACCCAGGACAGAGAGTGTCTTCCGTGTGGCAGCGGTTGGGCCACGCCATAGATGCGGAGCGGCAGCGGGCGGAAGAGGCACGGCTCACAATGGTCAGGGCTGAGAACTCCATGCGGAGGGCCCTGAGGCGGGCCGAGTGCCTCGAGGCAATCCGCAGGGGGTTGGAGGTGGACACGTCGACGGCCCTGCGGACCCTCGGGGCCATGGAGGAGGACCGCCTCCGGGACATTGAGCAGGAGTTCGATGATCCCCTGGCCCGGGACATCCAAAAGTGAGCCGTCAGACTAGCCCGCTACCCTTGTACATAGTTATGTAGGTAGTGTTAGGTTTCCTTTGTTTTTTGATTTGTTTTGGACCTTTTGGACATTGGCCACATTTTTGTATATAGTTTATTTTATTAGTTAGTGTAGTTAGATAGGTTTCATTTCTTTTGTTGGGATAATGGACCCTGGCTTGTTCGTCTGTACATAGTTCACTGTTGGATTTTATTTTTCTTTCACAATTTACCCATGGAGCAATGGCTTTCAATTATTATTTCCCATTGGATTTTCTTTTGTGGACAGTGACTTTGGACACCATTACTTTGGATTATGATTTTTGGTTTTGCTTTTTTTCACGGACATGCTTCTTTTAATTTTTGTACATTCCCATTTCTGTTTCTTTATTTTTTATTCTATTTATGTTTCCTTTAATACATATTTTTTAATCGAACTTCAATGTGTAGTATCATCTCATTGGTTTCATGCATATCATGATATGGGTTTTGACATTCACTGACACCCATTGGGTGTATGTGAGGGACATGTGTTTGTTTTGAAACTTGCAATTGGTGTTCTGTCATGTAATTGCCAATTATGAGTGGGTGGATGCAATACTCGGGTGGGTGTTTTGCATTTGGAGGCTGACCATAGGGACCAGGGATCTAGATTGTGATGACATGTTGGCTGGGGAACATGAGTTGGGGCCTGCTGGCAGGTGCCCCACAGTGCTGGGGGGTGGGGGTGGTGGGGAACATGAGTTGTATATGGGTGGGGGCCTGCTGGCAGGTGCCCCACAGTGCTGGGGGGTGGGGGTGGTGGGGAACATGAGTTGGACATGGGTGGGGGCCTGCTGTCAGGTGCCCCACAGTGCTGGGGGGTGGGTGTGGTGGGGAACATGAGTTGGACATGGGTGGGGGCCTGCTGGCAGGTGCCCCACAGTGCTGGGGGGTGGGGGGAGACATGAGTTGGACATGGGTGGGGGCCTGCTGGCAGGTGCCCCACAGTGCTGGGAGGTGGGGGTGGTGGGGAACATGAGTTGGACATGGGTGGGGGCCTGCTGTCAGGTGCCCCACAGTGCTGGGGGTGGGGGTGGTGGGGAACATGAGTTGGACATGGGTGGGGGCCTGCTGGCAGGTGCCCCACAGTGCTGGGGGGTGGAGTTGGTGGGGAACATGAGTTGGACATGGGTGGGGGCCTGCTGGCAGGTGCCCCACAGTGCTGGGGGGTGGGGGTGGTGGGGAACATGAGTTGGACATGGGTGGGGGCCTGCTGGCAGGTGCCCCACAGTGCTGGGGGGTGGGGGTGGTGGGAGACATGAGTTGGACATGGGTGGGGGCCTGCTGGCAGGTGCCCCACAGTGCTGGGGGGTGGGGGTGGTGGGAGACATGGGTGGGGGCCTGGTGGAGGGTGCCCCTGCACTGCTGGGGTGTGGGGGTGGTGGGAGACATGGGTGGGGGCCTGGTGGAGGGTGCCCCTGCACTGCTGGCGGGTGGGGGTGGTGGGTGACATAGGTGGGGGCCTGGTGGAGGGTGACCCTGCACTGCTGGGGGGTGGGGGTGGTGGGAGACATGGGTGGGGGCCTGGTGGAGGGTGCCCCTGCACTGCTGGCGGGTGGAGGTGTTAGGAGACATGGGTGGGGGCCTGGTGGAGGGTGCCCCTGCACTGCTGGGGGGTGGGGGTGGTGGGAGACATGGGTGGGGGCCTGGTGGAGGGTGCCCCTGGTGGCTGGGGGTGCAGGGGGACATGCGTTGGTGGGCAGTAGTGCAAGTTGACATGTGGGTTGGCTGGGGGGCATGGCCATGGTGGATGGGGTGCCTGCAGGACATGTGCAGGGTAGGCCCCTGTGGTGTGAGCCACCTGCAGGGGCCGTGGAGGGTGTAGAGGGAACACCTGGGAGGACCCACACGTGCAATTCACGTGTGGTGCTCCCCGCGCACCCCTGTAATACACGTACCCTGATGGAATTACGTGTGGAACTTCAAGCGCACCCCTGTGATACACGTACCCTGCTGAAATCGCGTGTGGAACTTCCCGCGCACCCCTGGAATACAAGTACCCTGCTGACTTCGCATGTGTGACTTCCCACGCACCCCTGGAATACACGTACCCTGCTGATATCGCGTGTGAAACTTCCCACGCACCCCGAAATACACATAGCCAGGACATTCGCGTGTGGAACTTCCCGCGCACCCCTGAAATGCACGTACCCTGCTGATATCGCGTGTGAAACTTCCCGCGCACCCCGAAATACACGTAGCCAGGACATTTGCGTGTGGAACTTCCCGCGCACCCCTGATATACACGTACTCTGCTGAATTCACATGTGAAAATTCCCGCGCACCCCTGGAATACACGTACCCTGCTGATATCGCGTGTGAAACTTCCCGCGCACCCCGAAATACACGTGGCCTGGACATTCGCGTGTGGAACTTCCCGCGCACCCCTGTAATACACGTACCCTGCTGATATCCCGTGTGAAACTTCCCGCGCACCCCGAAATACACGTAGCCAGGACATTCGCGTGTGGAACTTCCCGCGCACCCCTGGAATACACGTACCCTGCTGATATCGCGTGTGAAACTTCCCGCGCACCCCGAAATACACGTAGCCAGGACATTCGCGTGTGTAACTTCCTGCGCACCCCTGAAATGCACGTACCCAGCTGAAATGACGTGAGGTACTTCCCGCGCACCCCAGTGATACACGTAGCCCGCTTGCCGTGCTGGTCCAGGGTTAGCGCAGCCCTTTGCGGTGGATTGGGGATTTTGATGGCTTTTCCCTGCGCGAGTGGCGTTCTTGGGGGCGTAACTGGCGCTGCTGCAGGGTCGCTGCGCCACTGTGCGCCACGGCTGGTTTTGGTAGCTGGTATCCATGAATACGCTGTGTGCGGAAATGGGTTTTGGCGCACGCGGCTGGCGCAGGGATTCGCACGCGCACACTGTGCGCCAGCCGCGTGCGCCACTTGTGCGCTGATTTCTATGAATTACCCCCTAAGTGTCTTATCCTCCAGTTCACCTTGATTCTCACTGGAGTTCTGTGGCAGATAGAATTTCAGTGTATTTCCCTCTAAAGTGAAGAACCACTCATTAATTGGAGAATGATTTACTCTCAAGGGGTCTGTGGGAGTCCCCTCATTATCATCATGTTCTTTCACATATCTGAAAGTGGTGTCTGGGACTTGAGTGTTCTGGAAATTAATATCTACTCAGTCTGGATGTTTTTCAATCAAATGACAAATACTTTTTGAACTAGCATAGATGGCACTCCTTCTCAATTTGATTGGGTGGTGAGTTTGGGGCCAGAGGACCTGGAACATGCAATCCTTCAAAGGCCAAAGCCTCTAAAGTAACACAGTAAAACAGGTGTTTCACTGAGGGGCAACGCCTATCACTGAATGTATGTGTCTATGTCACCTTATTTTGATTTCAACTTCAGTAACCCATCCGCTCGGATCTCTTTCCCATCAAAATGATGCACTTACCCAAGGAGGGATTTGAGGTTAATAAAGTGATTTTCCACTCTTCCTTGGTTTAGAGTATCAAGTACTTTGCAAGATATTGAGGTCGCCTAAGACCCTGTATCTATGACAGCCGAGAAGTTGCACTGTCATTGATTGAACTTGGCATAAAAGCCTGTAATTTCTAATTTACAGGATTGGAGTGATTTAGTGGGGTAATTCTGTTTGTATTTTGTTGCTATCGGTGACTTCATGGGCTTGACCTTGGGTAGCTACTCTGGGACTTGTCCTCATGATAAATTTCATGTTGGTTGGTTAAGGACTCTAAAGGAATGAAGATGCAATTTGAAAATAAAAATGGGACAGATACTTCCCCCTTCTGCAGATTCAATGTCATCACTGCTATACGTGATACATAGAAATGCCTGAAGAAGAGGGAGAAAATCCTTTGGTTCTCAGTCAAAGTTGATGGATTTGGACTTTCTAGGTCTTGTGTCTAGAGTGTTTCTGGCTTATCTCTTTCTGTGCATACAGGTTCGTTGTCACATTTCTCTTAACTCAGATTCTCTGGACTTTTGGGGGAAGGGCTACATCTGGGAAATAATACATCCTCAATTCAATGTCTACAGATATCTCCTCTTTTAGAAATGTAATTGTCACATGTTCCTCCTCACTAAACTTTCTCATAAGGCTAATACAGTGAAAAAGAATGAAGGCAATGAACTAAAAAACTGTTTATGCATACTTTTGAGTGTTCTCTCAGACACAGAAGAACAAAGGACCAACAAAGCATATGATCCTTGTTTGACATGACTCCATGGCCACTAGAGAAGCAGTGTATGGCAAAATATTGATGAATATGCTATTTATGTGAATAGATATGTTTTACGTATTTTTAGAAAATGAATTGCACCATGGGAAATGTTTTATTGTTAATAAAATGTGTTTTAAACTACTGAAAATAGCCCCCCTTTCAGTCTACTTTTTTTCCTAAACCTACAGACATGCCTCTATTTCTTCTATTGTATACTTAACCCCCACCCGGACTTAGATAGAGGCAGTACTCTGACATTTGCTGAAGGAGTACACATCCGGGGTTCCTCCATTTATCTTTCCCTTTTGGATGACATGATTGAACAATGCTCTCTGTTAATTGTTTTACCTGTCTGTCAAGTTGTGAAAAGTATTCTCCACCCACCGGAATGTGGGGTGGTCCTTGGTCATACCTCTACTCTCCCCTAAAAGGGTAACTATGTATCCTAGCAGGTCAGTTTTGGTAACTCTGGTAACTGTTGCTTTATGTATTGCTTAGTCTCCACTCACTGGTACTGGGATCTGTTATCCTGTAATATAGTGAAGGAGGGCAATGTTCTTGATAATTGGTTCTAGGAGATGGTGATTTTCTTCCCTCCCTTGGAAAATTCTGATTTGGGATTTTCCTTGGAACCTGAACCTGGGTTCTGACTATTTCTCTCAGAGGTAGGAACATATTTATAGCACAGGGTAGGCCTAGAATCTAAATATCAAGGTCTGACTTTAGTCTCCAGTATTGTTGGATCAGTATTTTGGGATGTACATGATCATATTGCATTATGAAAAGCTTGTATAGCAAAATACTCAGGCCTTTTTTGCCTCATTTTGCAATTCGAGTATTGAATTTTTTATTTGTACCCTGCTTTTTTTCTGTATGCGGGGGACACCGCTACAGCCATCAAACCTAAAAATACTGAACTATAGGAGCGGGGGACAACCCTGACACTCTCGCTCACCTGATTCTGGATTTTCTAGCTATACTGAATGCAGGCAAACCATCCTATCGGTCTTTTTATCTCGATCATTTGGTGCGATTCCTTTGTTTGCATGCCAGATAGGGGAATTGCTGTGTGGCTGTGAAAAGAGAGATTCTTCTATGTCTGTCAGTATCCTTAACAGAAGAGGAATACGTCTTTGGCACCCATGTCTGTAAGTTCAACTGAGGAGTACTCTGCACATCAGTTCAGATACCTTATTGGCAGCTGGAGCAGGTGTTTCGGTTCTTTTCTTCATTTTGGTAGTTGTTGGGTTCTGTACCTCATAGATGCTTTCCGCCGGCATGATGATCTAATCAAACATTATCAAGTCATCAAAATCAGAAACTAACTGTGTAACTATGTATTTTGGAAGGGACTGGAAGAATGTAGTTTTGAAATCTCGACTTTCGGTTTCGGCACATTGAGAAATTTGGAAAACTCTTGCTTGAGTTACTTAGAAAACTCCCTAGGAGAGTGATACTCAGCACCCATTAAATCATAGGCTGCCTCACAGAATCCTTTGGGGTTTCTGTGAGTTGAAAAGCTTTTTAAAATGGCCAACTTGCAAGAGAACCATTTGTAATGGTTTTGATCTTCCAGCACAGCAAAGAAACTACAAAAATCAAGAGAGAACATCCGTTTTATGAATTCAATTTTGTTTTGGTAATTCTTCAATCAAAATATTATCATCATAGTTCTAGATGTTCCAAAATAGAATTTTTTGAATGTTATGGTAAGGGGTCATAAAACATTGTATGGCCTTAATATGTTTGATTGGGTCTTTCAAAAACTATGATTGTTTTTTTCCATGTCTCCTTACATGGGTCCACCTTCCCTCAAATGAGTCATAGTGACTACTTGAGCCCCCTTCCCTGCTTGCATTTTTGTCTCCCCTGTCATAATGACCGTATAGAGATTACCTACTGGGGAGGAAGGATAGCACAGGGGAAAAACATTTATCTTGGAAAAAAGACAACGCAGCGCAACACAGGTTCAAATCCCAATCCGGGCTTAGAAACCACTTGTTGTTATTAAGCGTGTTATAAAAGAACAATTATAATTATAATCCTATCCTTTCTCTCTTTCCCACTGGTCATCGGGATTATGGGCTCCAAATCATTTTTGAGGGGCTGATAGTATGGTATGTCTTCAAATTTCCCTTCAATTTCAGTGTTTCTTCATCTACACAGGGGTTATGGGGTATATTCTCTGCAATATAATACATAACCACAGGAATATTATGCCCACGATCACCAGTTTGTGCAGCAAGTGCCATTACAAATGCATTTCCCACAAGAGCCATCAAAGCAAGTGCCCATGCAGACACAGCAGGTACAAAATCAGCAAGCACAGACACTGCTGCTACGGTGCCACAATGGAATATTACTACAGGAGTCCTGCAAGCAGCTGCACCCAAATTAGGGAGTGTGACTGTGGTAGGAGGAATTCCTTTCACAGGTACAGGGATGAATTTATATCCACTATACAACAGCCCACCGAGCAACCTGATTTTTTCAGTACTATCAGTGACACCAGACCCCCAAGAGGAAGCAAGGTTCAAGGTGACGATAGAAGGTAAGCCATTTTCATTTCTTGTGGACACTGGAGCAACTCGTTCCTGTGTCCATTAGGGTACATTTCCAATGTCAGGCACTGCAATGAATGCACAGTGATTCTCTGGGGCAATGAACTTTGTTTGTTTTACCGACAAATTACCAATCTCTATAGGAGAAAACAACATGGGTATGCCATTAATATAGTCTAGGCAGATGCCAGTTAACATACAAGAGCATGACTTAATGATGAAACTTAACATGACGATATCTTTTACTGATTAAGCAATACTGTGTTCCACTCCATGGATACATTATATGAATGTGAGAGAGTTCAAATGAGCCTTTAGAGGCCAGAAAGCATTACGAGAGGTCCGTTTGGACCCAGAAATATTTTTGTATGGAGTGACTGTTTTATTATTGTGTTTACCAAGATTGGTAGGTAAACTATTAAGAATACCTGATGAGTTTTTGTACAGCCCAGAAATCCTTATGGGTGATGAAGAAGGGAAGATTATCACCTTTAAATAAGAAGCAGCAGTGGTCAGACAGGAAACGGTGGTTCTTCGTGAGACAGATGATGAGGGAAGAGAATGGAGAACAGTGATGGCTCACAGTGAAGGACATAGGCTGTCAGATTTGACAGGCGAGGAGGTGTTTAAGGATGAGTACTTATATGATGAAATATAATTTTTCCTAAATCTCACTTATTGGAGAAAAGTAGACAATAGAGAAATACAGCAGAGAATGACACTGGTAAAAAAGAAACATTATTTTTTCAGGAAGATTTTTAAGTGGCAAAGATGTTATGAACCACAAGCCCATATGACGTGGGTCTATTAAAAGGCATAGGAACAGTTAAAATCAAGCTTAAACCAGGTGCACTTTTGCCACGTGAAAAGCAATACCCCATGTCCAGAGGTGTATGAAGGCTTATTCATGACCATTTCCACTTTAATGCAGCAAGGAATATTGGTATAATTCGATTCTCCATTTACCACGGCTGTGTAGCCAGTGAGAAAATCAACAGGGGGGTGATTTAAACAGGACCTTCACCCTCTGAACAATATAGGCAAAGCTGAGTTTCCTTTACTTATTAAAATCTGCATCAGCATTGTGCAACATCACATCTAAGGCCACATATTTTACAGTCATAGATTTAAAGAATGTGTTCTTTTCAATTCCCCTCCATGAAGACTCACAGGATTCTACTTCCTTTCCGCATAGAAATATCCACCTGAAAAATACTTGTTTGCCCCAGGGGTGCTGTGATTCCCCTTCAGTCTTTAATAGAGTCCTTCAGATGGAACTAGGCAATGTTCAGCTTGAAAGTGCAATAGTTCAATTTGTGGATGACATTTTGGTGTGCATTGAGACAAAAAAAAGATGCAGAGAAGATTCATTTAAGCTTATGACTATCCTCTCAGAGAAAGGATATAAAGTTGATAAAGATACTACAATATTGTCAGGAAGAAGTCTGTCTATAGGGCAGTTGATTTCTCACGAGGGGAGGAAAGTGACAGATGAAAGAGTGTAAGCAATTATGAAGACCCCAGAACCTAAAACAGTGAGAGAAATGCAACAGTTTTAAGGCCTGTGTAATTATTGCAGGGCCTGGGTTTTCAATTACAGTACATATATTCGACACATTTTAAAAGGGCTTAAAGAAGCACAGGTGGGCAAGAGTAATATAATATGGACAGATGAAATGACTGAAGGATTTGAAGAATTAAAAAAGGTGATCGGTACAGCCCCTGTGTTGGGAATTCCAGATTATCAGGAAGAATATGACTTATTTTCCCATTCAAATGGAGAAGTCATGACAGCAGTTCTTACACAGAAAACGACATTCGGACATGGACACAAAAAATTAGCCTATTATAGTGGGACTTTAGATCCAGTTATGAAAGGGCATTATCCTTGTGAGCAGTCTTTAGCTGCTGCCACGTATGCGATTGGAAAAGCTTCAAGTATAACAATGGGGTGTTCAGTAACATTATTTGTTGAGCATGCATTATTTGCAATTTGAGAGAAACCCAAAAGTACATTGACCATGCAAAGAGCATCAGGATATGAAGTAATAATTTTGAATCCTGCGATTAAAATTGTCAGATGTAAGCCAGTGAACCCAGCAACATTCGTAGCTGAACCAGTAGGGGAGGATGATTATGTACATGTCTGCACAACGTATACTGAAAACTATAATGAAATTCCCCAAGCTAGAGAGAATGTCCTTGAGAGGGGGGAAGTTGTCTTTATTGATGGTTCTTCAAAAATTGACCAAACGACTGGCGAAAGGAATACTGGATCAGCCGTAATAAAGCTGAAACAAAAGGGTGAATTTGAAGTAGTGACAAGTGTGAGATTGCCTTTGTATTGCTCAGCACAGGCTGCAGAATTAGTGGTGCTTCAGAGATTCGAAGATGAGGAAGAGATGGTATACTCTGACTCCGCCTATGAGATGTCAACCGTACACGCAAGTCAGTCATGCTGGAAAAGGAGGTTCTTCATCCATGCAGACAGCACTTGATTGCAACATTCAGCCCTATTGGCTAAACTTATTGAAGTACTAGCTCATCCATTGACTCTAGCAGTCATAAAATGCCCAGCACATTCTAAAAGGATAGATTTAATTTCTCACAGAAACAAAGCCACAGATTTAGAAGTCAATAAGGCAGCCTATATCCCAACCATTTCTAATTTTGAAATAGAAAGTGTTAAACAAATGACAGGATGATGCTTGTTGGTAAAGAAGGGCTTTAACATGCTGTCTATTGTCCAGTTAATTGGGATACAAGGGCGAGCACCACAAGAGGAGAAGGATTTATGGAAGAAACAGGGGTGTTCTTTATCCCCCACTGGGGCAATTTGGAGACAGGATAGCACTGGAAAGCCAGTTATGCCTCTAGAATTATTGAGGTTAGTGCTGGAGCAGCTCCATTACCCCGCCCATATACAATAACAGAAGAGTGGTTTTTGCCAAATCTGTTAGACCATGTGGCACAGTTGATTGTAAATTGCATTGTGTGCCAGAAATGTACTACAGGGCATAGTTTGCGAAAAGTGAGAGGGGCAATTACTTTACCCAATGTCCCATTTCAGCATCTACATATAGATTATGTGGACATGCTGCAGACATGCAACGGTTACAGTTATATATATGCTGGTCGTGGTATGTCTTTTTTCTAGATATATTGAGGCAGGTCCATGCACACACCCTGATGCCACGTGCGCTGCCATGTTCCTTGTGCATGAAGTGTTCCCAAGATGGGGTGTGTGTGAGGTTTTGCAGTCTGACAATGGACCACATTTTGTAACAAATAGTTCTTCTGTAAGGCATTAATCATAAACTTTCTTCTGCATATCACCCACAGGCGAATGGCATCTGTGAGTGATTAAATGGATCATTGAAGGAAATTATTTCAAAAATAACTTTGAAGAAGGGATGGCTACATTGCCTACACCTCGCCATATATGCCCTAAGAAACCAGCCTGGCTCAGATCACCATCTCACCCCTCATGTGTTTGTGACTGGTTGCTGCATGAGAACCCCCTAGTACTTCCAACAAGGTTAAAAACTGATGCCCATAGTGTAGCGAAGACACTAGGTGATGAGAGGCATGATTACCTAACAACAATGACTGCAAGTATTTCTTTCATGTCTCAACACGTCAAGAATCGAAGGGAGGGGTCAAAGAGAAGCAGCAAAGACAATCAACCCATTGAAAAAGAGAATTTATTAAAACAACCTATTCAATATCCAGGGGACCAGGTGCTGGTACGAACGTTTTGATGCATTTGCAGTACTCCCCGGATTGAAGGTCCATACGAGGTGGAAGAAGTCGCACCCACAGCAGCTAAGTTAAAAGGACAAAGAGCCTTGCTACATTTGCATGGCATCAAGCCATACAAAGGAGAAACCTCAACCCCTCAAGCAACTACCAACTGTGAAGTAAGAGAAGAGGTACTGTGTATGTAGACTCGTTCTAGGGTCAAGAGTAAAGACAAGGAAAGTGAAGAACAAAGCAGCACCTTAGACTAAAGGCCGATATCTTTTCACATTTGACAAGGAATAAACCGACTTGCAGTTATCCTGGAACTTTTTTTAGATAGGCTAAAGGAACAATGCAGTGAATTACGAGAGCAGAAAGAAGAACAGCACACGTCATCTTTATGTTACCTATTGCAATAACATTACACACATTCTTGTATGTTGTTTTTATCTGCATATGTCAGAATATGAGGAAGTTCCTTTCCCCTGAGACTCCTCACCTGGGTCTTCAGTGGGGTTCGATGGCCTCGGTCTCCTTCTTCTTTCCGTCTGGGGACTCTCTCTTTCGTCACTTCACTTGATAGTCATTCTTCCCTTCTTGCGTTCGAAGAGATAGGGACGTTCTCCCCCCGAGGCCACCTTGCCCGCCTATGGATCTGGCAGTCAGGTGAACCCAGGGGAGTCCGTTCCTCAAACAGGGAAAAAGCCTGATGGCAGAAAAAACCCTGTGTGTTAGTCGATGGGATTGGTCGATCCGATGGGAAGACTGGAGAGGCTGGTGTAGTCCCGTATCAGGTGAAACAGCAAGTTAAACGAAGGCCTGATCTTCCTGGATAAGGGTTCGCTCCAAGCGATGCTCTGTGAGAGAATGGGGTTCGGCAGCTCGCTGGAAGCAAGGAACTATTCCAAACAGGAGGCAAATGGAAAAGGATACAGGAGGCTAAAGAGGTAAGGATAGCCACAATAGGAATCTGGAGTAAACAAGAAGAGATGAAGATAACAAGCAGGTGAGAGTACCCGAGAAATCCAGGGAGAAAGAGAGCGAGAGAAAGAGAGAGAGAGAGAGAGCGAGAGAGAGAGCGAGCGAGAGAGAGAGATAGCGAGAGAGAATAGAAGGTGGGTGAAAACACAGAAAAGAACGTGACTGACCCGAGAAACCCAGCGGATGGTAAACAGAGCCCACTAGACCCCGAGGTAGAAATTAAGGGAACAGAAATCGGAAGGCGCACTCGGAAAGTGAGCCTAAGTCGGGAAACAAACAGCCGCGGAAAGGCAGACCGAAGGTAACAGAAACTCGTGAAAGAGGCTGGACAGGAGGAAAAGGGGTCTGAACGAGAGGGGATAACCAGGGAAGGCACAGGCAAAATTCAAGGGAAAAACTCGTAAGTGAGGCACTGCAGCAAAGCGAAAGTCAATAGACCGACGAATGCGAGTTGCAACGCGAGTTGCAGGGGGCGTGGTCTCCTCTTATACCTGCCGGTCCAAGACGACTAGAGCGTCAAACGGACCGGTAGAGAGGCTCAATATCGCCTCCATCTTGCCCAGAGTTTCCACGGCCGTGGTGTGACAGTATGCCCTCTCTTCATCGACTCTCCCCCGGGTTTTCCCGGATGTAGGCGATGGAACTGTCTTAGAAGTCGTGGGGCGTGGATATGACATCTGGGCTCCCAAGACCGTTCTGCTACAGAATATCCCTTCCACTGGACCAGATATTGTATAGTTCCATGCTTGTAACGTGAATCAACCAGCCTCTCCACTTCATATTCTTCCGGTTCGGGATCTTGGTGTATAGAGGAGGGTATACGACGGCCCATGGGATCTGGATGATAAGCCTTCAGGAGGGAGGTATGAAAAACAGGGTGTATCCTTTTCAGACTGGAAGGCAGACGTAATCGAAAGGCCACTGGGTTTATTTGAGATAAAATGGGAAATGGGCCTATAAAGCGGGCTGAGAATTTACCAGGATGAACCCAACGTGGGAGATATTTGGTTGACAACCAGACCTTAGTCCCCACTTCCCATTTGGGGTTAGGAGATCTCTTCTTATCAGCATACTTCTTGTATCGAATCCTACTTGCCTCCAGCTTCTGAGCTGCTTCCTTCTGGATGGATCGAAGATCAAACAGGCGCTGGTCTACCGAAGGGACTGAAGTGGGAGGAACCCCAAGGAGAGGTATATGCCTCGGATGATAACCGTAGGTGAAGTAGAAGGGGCTGAAGCCAGTTGCCGAATGTTTGGTGTTGTTGTAAGTAAATTCTGCTAAAGTTAGAAAGGACTTCCACTTATCTTGTTCCTGATGACAAAAGCAACGGAGATATTGTTCGAGAGTGGAATTTAGGCGTTCTGTTTGTCCGTTGCTTTGGGGATGATAACCAGAGGGTAAGGCTCTCTTTATACCCAAAGCACTACATAAGGCTGACCAGAATCGGGATGTAAATTGGGACCCCCTATCGGAAACTATGGTCCGAGGTAGACCATGCAATCTTACTATTTCTCTCAGGAACACTTCGGCGGTTTCGGATGCAGAAGGCAAGCCAGGCAAGGGAGAGAAGTGAGCCATCTTGCTCAATGTATCCACCGTAACCATGATTGCTGTGGATCCCATAGAGAGAGAGAGATCCACGATGAAATCAGTGGAAATGTGTTCCCAAGGTTGTGATGGTAGAGGTTCTTGTTGAAGCAACCCCATGGGCCGATGAGTAATGGGTTTATTAGCCGCACATACCGGACAAGCCATCACATATGTTCTGACGTCCTGGTCCATAGTCGGCCACCAGAAATATCTGGATATCAGATGTAGTGTTGCTCCATGGCCCTTATGTCCTGCCGAAGGAAGGTCATGGCACCAGAATAAGGCTTGCATCTGGAGTTTTTCCGATGGTAAATACAGTGATCCTCGATGAAAGTATAGCTTCCCTCTTCTTTCCATGAGGGTCATATGGTCGGTAGAGACTTCAGAGAGACTGGTCGAGCGCTCTACTTCTTGTATGAAGGAGTTGACCATTCCTAGGATTCTCTTACCAGAGAGCATCTCACCCAGACCCTGATCTTCTTTGGGCTCCAGACTGCGGGACAGAGCGTCCGCTAGGGCATTCTCCTTTCCTGGAAGGTAGGTTATCTCAAAGTCGAACTGGGAAAAAAAATACATCCATCGGGCGTGACAAGAATTGCGGCATTCCATCTGTTGCAAAACCTTAAGATTCCGGTGGTCAGTGCGAACCAGAAATGGATGGGCAGCCCCCTGAAGTAAATGCCTCCATTCAATGCATGCCTGACGAATCGCCAGTAATTCTCGTTCCAACACAGAGTAGTTCCTCTCACTAGGTGTATGAGTTCTGGAATAATATGCTACCAGATGTTCTGATCCGTCTTTGCCTGATTGTAGGAGAGCAGCTCCAATGGCACCTCCGGAAGCATCCGTCTCCACCACAAAAGGAAGAGACTGATTCGGTTGCACTAGGATAGGAGCGGTGGTGAATGTCCTCTTAAGTAATAGAAAGGCCTGATCCGCCTCCTTATCCCATTCAAACTTCTGACCTTTCTTAAGCAAACGGGTGATTGGTAGAACAATATCCGAGAAGCTAGGAATAAATCTTCTGTAAAAGTTAGATAGTCCCAGAAATCTCTGTATATCCTTGGGATTCCTTGGAGTGGGCCATTGAAGAACTGCCTTAACCTTCTCCGAATCCATCTGTACCCCCTCTTTAGAAAGAATGAACCCTAAATAAGATACTGAGGAGGCTTCAAAAACACATTTCTCGGGTTTAACCAGTAGTTGATGTTCTCTCAACCTTTGAAGAACTTGCGTGACGTGCCTTCGATGTTCAGAGAGGGAGGAAGAGAAGATCAAAATATCGTCTAAATAGACCACCACCGAGATATATAGCATATCTGAGAAGATCTTATCTACAAAACGTTGGAACACGGCAGGAGCATTCACTAGTCCGAAGGGCATTACCCTATACTCAAAGTGTCCCAAGGGAGTTCTAAAAGCCGTTTTCCACTCATCTCCCTCCCTTATTCTCAACAAATGATAGGCTCCTCGAAGGTCTAGCTTTGTAAAGATTGAGGCTCCTTCCACTGCTTCAAGTACCTCCTTTATGAGGGGCATAGGGTACCTGTCCCTGATAGTCAGGCTGTTCAGCCCACGGTAGTCTATACACGGTCTTAATTCCGTAGTACCCTTCTTAGGAATGAAGAACATTGAGGCCCCTGCCGGAGAATGGGATTCTTGTATTAAACCGTTTTGCAGATTGGCATCCAAATACTCCTTCAATGCTCTTCTTTCCGGTAGTGACATAGGGTACATACGACCAAAAGGAACAGATGCCTCAGGCTTTAGATCGATACCGCAGTCCTCGGCTCGATGTGGGGGTAGAGTACGAGGTAGTCTGTCTTCGAAGATTTCAGCATACTCCTGACGCGGTGGAATCGTTTGGACCACTGTCGTGAAAGTCGAGAGTGCTATCCCCTTCCTCATCAAAGGAGGGGGTTGTGATAGACATTCCTTCGAGCAGTACTGTGACAAAAAACAGACGGTATTCGCAGACCAATCAATCCTGGGATTATGTTTACGTAGCCAGGGTATGCCCAGGATGATTGGGAAATGAGCTGCTCTTATAACATCAAAGACAATCTGTTCTTGGTGCTGAGACAAGGACATGTTAGCCGGAACTGTCTCCTTAATGATGGGACCGGAGGAAAGGGGAGCTCCATCTACCCCTTCTACAGGCAAAGGGCAGGCCTTCCGACGCAGGGGTATGCCTTGTTCTTGAGCCCACTGGATATCAATAAAGTTTCCGGCCGCACCACAATCCAGCATGGCTAAGACTTCTACAGACGGAGAGGAATCAAAGGTAAGGCGCACAGAAAACACCATAAGGCTGTTATTATCCGCAGAAGGATCCTGGTGGGTGGAATTGCAGGGATTCTTCGATTCTGCCCGGTTCCTTTCCCTGCTCAGGACCGGGGAGGCGCGTTTCCCGGGCGTATCGGGGGTACCTCTGGACAATTCCGGAGCAAATGTTTCGGAGATCCGCAGTACATGCAAAGACCCAGGTCTCTGCGTCTCTTGCATTCCTCGGGGGTCAAAGGGCCTCGGGTTGTCCCTATCTGCATAGGCTCTTCCTGTTGGGGTCGGTTAGAAGAACTAGCAGTGGGAATCCCTCCTGAGGGATGTGGTCTGAATCTCCTTCTTTCTAACCTCCGTTCCTGCAGTCTGTACTCTAATTGCAGGGATAACGTAACCAATTCTTGAAAGGAGGTAGGACGCGCCATCCTGGCTAGCTCATCCTTGAGCTCATCATGTAAGCCTTGACGAAAAAGGGTCTGCTGGGCCGAATCTGGCCATCCTGAGTCTGTGGCCAATTTGGTAAAAGTAGAGGCATAAGTCTGTACATCTTGATTGCCTTGACGGAGATCTAGAAGGGCTTCATAGGAAGAATACTGGACCTCTGGTCTCTGAAATCTGGAACGCAGCAGTTGAGTGAACTGAGAGTAATCCGATATGGCAGGATCTGCGAATGCTATCAGTGGGGTTGCCCAAGCCAATGCGTTGCCAGCAAGGTTGGAAACAAGAAACCCTACCTTGGCTCTATCCAGTTCATATGCCCTTGGTCAAAACGTGAAATAAATCATACAAGCGTTCAGGAATTCCTTTAGGAGTTTCGGATTGCCATCATACTTCCCAAAAGAAAAAGTCAAGGGAGGTAGATCGCCTCGGGTTTCTTCTCGTGCCGCTACTTGTTGGCGTAGGTTAGCGTTCTCGGTTCGGAGATTCTGAACCTCGGCTTGAAGGCCCTGAATAGCAGTCACCATCTCCTGGTATTGTTCCAAGGAGGCCATGCCGGTTGTGGGGCGTTGCAATCTGTCAGAATATGAGGAAGTTCCTTTCCCCTGAGACTCCTCACCTGGGTCTTCAGTGGGGTTCGATGGCCTCGGTCTCCTTCTTCTTTCCGTCTGGGGACTCTCTCTTTCGTTACTTGACTTGATAGTCCTTCTTCCCTTCTTGCGTTCGAAGAGATAGGGACGTTCTCCCCCCGAGGCCACCTTGCCCGCCTATGGATCTGGCAGTCAGGTGAACCCAGGGGAGTCCGTTCCTCAAACAGGGAAAAAGCCTGATGGCAGAAAAAACCCTGTGTGTTAGTCGATGGGATTGGTCGATCCGATGGGAAGACTGGAGAGGCTGGTGTAGTCCCGTATCAGGTGAAACAGCAAGTTAAACGAAGGCCTGATCTTCCTGGATAAGGGTTCGCTCCAAGCGATGCTCTGTGAGAGAATGGGGTTCGGCAGCTCGCTGGAAGCAAGGAACTATTCCAAACAGGAGGCAAATGGAAAAGGATACAGGAGGCTAAAGAGGTAAGGATAGCCAAAATAGGAATCTGGAGTAAACAAGAAGAGATGAAGATAACAAGCAGGTGAGAGTACCCGAGAAATCCAGGGAGAAAGAGAGCGAGAGAAAGAGAGAGAGAGAGAGAGAGAGCGAGAGAGAGAGCGAGCGAGAGAGAGAGATAGCGAGAGAGAATAGAAGGTGGGTGAAAACACAGAAAAGAACGTGACTGACCCGAGAAACCCAGCAGATGGTAAACAGAGCCCACTAGACCCCGAGGTAGAAATTAAGGGAACAGAAATCGGAAGGCGCACTCGAAAAGTGAGCCTAAGTCGGGAAACAAACAGCCGCGGAAAGGCAGACCGAAGGTAAGAGAAACTCGTGAAAGAGGCTGGACAGGAGGAAAAGGGGTCTGAACGAGAGGGGATAACCAGGGAAGGCACAGGCAAAATTCAAGGGAAAAACTCGTAAGTGAGGCACTGCAGCAAAGCGAAAGTCAATAGACCGACGAATGCGAGTTGCAACGCGAGTTGCAGGGGGCGTGGTCTCCTCTTATACCTGCCGGTCCAAGACGACTAGAGCGTCAAACGGACCGGTAGAGAGGCTCAATATCGCCTCCATCTTGCCCAGAGTTTCCACGGCCGCGGTGTGACAGCATATTACAGTCTTATCCAGCTCTAATAAGAAGATACGTTGACGTCATAAAATTTCTTGGAAATCCTAAGAACAATAAGTATTTTTAGAATAATTATAACAATCATCCCTCCCGCTAATAGGTTTTACAGTTTGCCACATAGGATGACATCAAAGATGACGTATATTGGGGTATAAGACTTCTGTGCAATCAAGTTTGTTTGTGAGTGTGTAAGCATCAGTCCGATGTTTGCCACTTCACCCTCCTTTATTAAATTGAGAATAAAGAAGTATTTACCATATTCTTTGAATCTATCCAGTTATTTGGTCTGAGATCTTTATTGGTAATTCCATCTAGCACAAGAGATGCTTCAAGGTGGTAGAGCACAAAGTTATTCAGAGGGAAAGAAGCATCACTGCAGAGGAATCTTAAATACCACAAAGGTCAATCTTGTTTCCCTGAGAGGTTGATAAAAGGTTAATGCTGCTAACCAAAGAACATTGTGAAGGTGTTAAAGTTAAAGGTTACCAATGAAGCTTGTTCTAATTCTGAAGAGCTGTTCAAGCAGGACTCTATACCCGGAGGGCAAACTTTTGAAGTAGTAGGCCTGGCATGAGAATATACCAGGTGGTAGTTGACAAACTGCTGAACTATGGGCCTGATAAACAATGTTATATGATTTATGGTGCTGAAGGAAGAATTGTATAATCCTGCTGTAGAGGAGTTACATTTCTTGAAAGAATTCAATTGTAGAAACATTTATCCTGACAAAGACAATTTGTGTTACCTTGTAGAGAAGATTAGTTTGAGATTCATTCTTGTGTGAGGAAGAGAAAGAACACTATATTTTGAAGAATTGGAACTTTCTATTGTCCAGTGGAAGTTACTAAGAACTGTGTTATAACTTTGTTACCAACTAAGACTTTATTACTTTCCTTTGAACTGTCAAAGGAGAACCCTGGTTGAATCTGGGGAGGAGGGATTCACCCAGGTCATAAGCCAGGACTGTGGGCATATTGAACACTCACTTGTGATGTTGTTTTGTTGTATTGAACTGCCATGCTTTTCCTTGTTGATTTGTTGTTGAATGTATAAGTGTGAGGGACAGATACCCTTTGTTAGAATGTTTCTGTTAGTTACTTTAGGCAGGGAAATCCTTGTTAGGGTAGGGATAGTGAGTAGGCTATCCAACCCTTTTGATTGAATAAAATGGTGATTTTCTAAAAACGATTTACCAAGTCGTCTGTCTCACATTTCTGACCCCACACAGCTCCCTGTTGCATGCCCCATATACCTCACCTCATTACACTGGCTCCCCAGCTCCCTTTTCATGCCTTGCTGACATGTGTAGTGTGAACAAATTATACCACACGGTGGCTGGATTTTAATTAACAGTATTTGATTTCTATGTCTTTTCCAATTCTTCTCCTGCACCCATGTGTCTAGCTCGTTGGCCTCAAAAGTATCTTTAGTGTGACTTCACTGGGACTGCGTTCTCCTGGAAAACATACAGGGCATCATTACACGGATGGCGGTGAACAATGGCGCTATTAGCGCCATGGTTCATGCCGGTAAAATACCGGCACCGCCTTGGTGGAAAGGGGAATTACCGCCCTATTCCAAGGTTGGCGGGGCGGTAATTCCCCCTTCCACCATTGCCCTTCCCCATTCCCATTTTTGCCCCATAGGGCTCTATGGGAATGGGGAAGGCGCTAATGTCCAAAAGGTCAGGGTTTTCCCAACTCCCTTGGAAGCAGATCCATAACCCAGGTTCCGAGTGCCAACCAGTCCCAATTGGGACCTTTTGGACCCAATCCTGGCGCCAGTGGCACCAGGCTCATAAATATGCCCAGTCCCAGCGCTGGAAGCGCCGGGCTCATAATGCTTGGGTGGACTTACCTGCAGCAGACCATGCTGCTTACTTGCCTGCCAGTTGAGCCTCTGATCCTCTTCTGTTTGGAACTACTTTTCCTGTTGGGTGGGGCAGGAGCCACTCCCTAGATTCAGAACACTGGAACTCTTCTGGAAAGCAGGAACTCTTTTCTTACCTAGGCGTGGCTGTGGAAGGAGACACCTAAGCACTACAGGAGGCTATTTAACCCACACCCGATGGATGAATCTTGCTTTGCGTTATTCTGCATCCTCTGCAGCAGAACGCTCATCGTGTCTTCTGCATCTGATCCTGGGCCTAAGGAAAAAGGCTTACCATCCTGAATCCAGTCTTCAGCAACACCTATAAAGACAAGAAAGAACAGGTTAGCATTACGGTCTTCAGTGACAGCTCTTCACAGACCTGGTCCATCGGCTGTCACCAACGCCTCCCGCTGCATTCCGGCATCTGAAAGACAAAGGCTTACCTACTCTTCGTGCGCTCCGGAGGTCTTCACACTGTATTCCGGCATCTGAAAGACAAAAGCTTACCAACTCTTCGCACGCTCCGGAGGCCTTAGGCGCTGCATCCCGCATCTGAAAGACAAAACAAGGTGCGTTTAAAGACATTGGGGAACTTTAATACTCACGTGCCATTACTCCTTTCCACATCTAACCCAGTGGGTATTCCGGCACCCTGCAGCCGCTCCGAACTTGTACCTGCAAAATAAAAAGACAGTTAGAGCGCATCGTGAAGCAGGCAACAAGCGCTTACTTACGTGCTTCCAGGCGCTTCTATTCATCACACGGGCTCCATCTTCAACTCACTTCAGCCCGTCATCCGCCATCGCCGGAACCCTGCAAAACAAGAAACATCATTACTAAAGACTTTAAAGACATTAGAATTACTCGAAACTTACCGTTCGTGCAGTAAACGACGGACAGCAGTCCTCTGAAGTCAAGAGGCCTGCTCCCCTTATCCAGTGAAGAAACTGGTTACAGCACCCTGCCCCGAGGCAGATGGAGAGCACGGCGTTCACTTACCTAAGGTGAGAGCGTTAACCTTTGGGGTTCTACAGGAGAAGAGAAAGGGAAGAAGAGAGAGACATTCAATAACCCAGTTCCTTAATCCCATATTTTCTATCTGCAGACATCTTACCCTTCAAGTCAGCCATACAGTGCACAGAGGTCCAGCCCAAAGAGCCAGCCGTGTGTTACACATCACCTTTGCAGATACGGTATACGCCCAGTCAAGACCGGCGCCTCTACGGGAATCAGGTGAGCGTTACAGCTAATTACGGTACCGCAAATTGCGGTACCGTAATTAGCTCCCTGGTCCCTTTGCGGGTTGGATTTTTAACGCCTGCAAAAAGCAAGCATTAAATTCCCCAACCCGCAAAGGGACCTCGTAGTAAGGCAGTAAGGATTTACCGGTACCAGTAAAATACTGGTACCGGTAAACCCTTACCGCCATCCGTGTAATGTGGCCCATAGTCTTGAAGTATTTCTGTGCACTGTTTCTGCTGACTATTCAAAAAGCGCACTGCTGTCACCACAGCCTGCAGCCCTTTTATTATGAGCTATGTGTGAAAATTCTCTCCTAAGGTGGGCCTAGAAGAAAATGTCTCCTCTACTGTTCACATATTGCTCAAAGGCCCCCCTATAATGTTACCCCCTAAGGCCCCTTATAGCCCTGCCCGGTGGCCACGCTATACACCTACCCATTACGATGCCCAAATCACCTACCCTGCTTTGTGTTCCCTGTGGGACTTATTGCTTGTTTCCCTTCCACATTCTTAACACTAATTGCCATGCACAAAAGGTGATGAGTACCAACACGAGGATTGGGACAGCTATCCAACCACATGGGGACCGATGCGAGCCAGTTGTCAGATGTTGCTAGGCTCGTTTCTTTTGTCATAGTCTCTTGGAGTGGGTGTAGCTCTTCAATAGCCTCATCAAAGTTCTGCTGCTGCATCGTTTGCAGGTGCAAAAGTGTAGCAGCTGCTGCTGATCTTTTTGCAGATACCACTCTCCTTTGCTGTTAATAAATCCAAAATAAGCCAGTTTTGGAGTGCTAAAACTGGTGCATGTGCTAATGCTTCCTTAAGTTCTACAAATGAGTCAATCATTTCATATGTCCATTTTATGGGGCCTTTTTTCTTCTGTGCTTCTTTTAATCCCTGAAGGGGGGGCTTGGTAAATGTGGAATAATGAAAGACCCAGGTCCTGCAATAATTACTCAGACCTAAGAACTGGTGCATCTGCTTGCCCGTACGTGCCTGTGGTGTTTTGTGTATTGCTTCTGGCCTCTCTGTAATTCTCCTGCCATCTACTGATAATTTCTGCCCTAGGTACACTACTTCTTTTTGGCAGTACGGTAATTCCTCCTTGTCCACCTGTAGCCTGTCTCTGCTAATAATGTTAGAAGTGTATTTCCTGCACTAGTCCACCATTGTACTGCACACCAGGAGGTCATCCACATACTGGATATCTGTGCTCAACATTTGCAAGTTGTTTAGATCCATCTGGATCACCCTGTTGAACACACTAGGCGACTCACAATACCCTTGTAGTAAACAAGTGTGTTGGAAACTCATGCCATGATGCATGAACGCGGTGAGGTACTGTGAATCTAGGTGCAATGGAATAGAAGAGAACGTATTCTTTAAAACAATAACTGTGAAGCATGTGGCGTCCATAGGACTGTTACATAATATTGTGACTGGATTTGGTATGAGTGGATATTCTGCTTCCACTATGTTGTTCAAGTGGCGGAGATCTTGAATGAATATCCCCATCCTACCTTTCGATTTCCTGACAAGGTGGATGGATGTGTTACATGGGGATTCTGAAATTGTTATTGTGCCCTGTAGCCACAGTGCAAGGAGTGTGTCATATATACCCATGTCTGGTTCACGTGATAGTGGCTATTGTTTAACCCAGGGAAGCAGTGCCCCTTCCTTCAATTTTATGCGGACCGCCCCTGCTCCCTTCAACAACCCTGCGTGATGGGCCCACTGGTCCATAGTACCTCTGGTACTTTTTTCAAATCATCCTGCAAGCGAATTGATGCCGTGCTCACTATATGCATCCTCTGGGGGCCCTGTCTCTCCTCTATGTTTACCTGACAAGGGATGCAAATCTGGAATATCATCTCCCCCTTGGAGAACAGCTGTTTGTCTGTCAAGTTTGTTTCTCTCAATATTGGATCATTAGGATCTTCCGTCCCTTTCCGTACAAAATTACAATGTCCTTCCTTGTGAGTGCTGCTTTAAAATGTATTGTGAATATTGTCCCTGGTACTATATCTTTGTGTACTGCTGGTCTGAACATTAATTATGTGGCCAATCAGAATACCTTGTCTTTTATCCTGGGCACCCACACTAACAATACTTATACCACATAAAGGAATACCTCAGGTGGTGTGGTGACCCACGTAAAGTGCTATGTGCAGTGTAAATTGTATGATGGCAGTGACCCGCTCATAAAAGATACTGGGTGTTGAGCATAATTTACCCTTCTCTGGAAATGAAATTGTCACATTTCATTTGCTCATTATGTCTCTTCCTAGTATGTTAATGGGAGTGTCTTTTGAACACAACAAGGGTAGTAGTATTTGCTGTGTGCCTATTGTGAGTCATAAATCTTCTGTAATAGGAACCATTACAGCAGCCCCAAAAGATCCTTGAGTGTCCATTACTTTGCCCGATAGAGGAAAGATACCCTCCTTAATGAAGGATTTGGTGGTTCTAGTGTCAACCAAAAATGAAAAATCTTTTTGTCCAATCTTCACTGCTACCTTGGGCTCTTCATCAGGGTCTTCAGTTACTAAAAGGATTGGGCACACGCGTGTTTTCTGTGAGCAGACCTATAGGGCATTTGGGCCTTGTCCGGAAAATGGAAACTGGTTACCTTGAAGTACTGTCACTGCTGTGTAGTGTGGTACTGTGATCTGCATGTATGTATGTGATAGGGCCTGTAAGGCATTCTGTGGTACTGTTGCCTGCTGATGTGAGTTAACCTGTGTTGTCTGGGCAACTGTGGGCCGTACAGGTTGCAATGTCTGTGCAAAGGATGCATGCACCTGCTGTTCTGGCATTTGTGCTTGATGCTGCATCTGTGGTTGTATGGGCTGCATCTGAGGCTGCATTGGTTGCATTTGTGGATGCATGGGTTGAGCGTATACCTGGGGCCTCTCTTGGCCATAATGATACTGTTGTCCATGTGGACACATCCATGCAAAGTGTCTCCTCTACCCACATATAAAACATGGTCCTCCAAATCTGGGTCCCACTCCTCCATATCCAAACCCGCTCTCTCTCTGTGAGTATCCTCTGCCCTGTTGGAAATATCCCATCTGTGGGTAATACCCCCCTTTTTGGTAATAACCCCCTTGTTGGTAATATCCCTGTTGCTGATACACTGCTTGCTGAGGATACCGTCCCTGTTGCTGGAACCCCTTTGCTGTGGATACACTCCTCCATGTACCACGCCCCCTGCGGGAAACCCCGCTAGTTGGGCAGGGGCCACTTCAAGCTGTCCTGGGACAATGTTGGTAATTACAGCTCTTTCCATGGATATTTTTGCTTAATCAATTTGCACCAATGTTGCCTCTGCCTTAATTGCATTGTCTGCCATGTCCTTCTCTCTTTCCTGTTCCTCTTACAAAAGTGTACTATGGTGGTCTGTATTTTTGGCCATCCCTTCACCGTCATTCCCAACCAACTTTTCTAGGGATGTTTGCACGTCTGAGGGGAGGCCTCAGACCAATATGTGGTCAAATGTGGGTATGTTCATGTCCCATGATTTTCACATCTGTAATGTCCACATTGCCTGTATCTGTTGCATTTATTTTGAGGGTTCCTTATCTGGTTTTATTTTGTGTGCCAAAAAGCCCTCTTGTCTGATGTGTCTGGGTACATAGTCCTTAATACTTTCTACACATGTGTGTGTCAGCTGTTAAAGGGCACATTGTCGTGTATGTTATGTGAAGAACCTGATGGCATCCTCACTACTTTTTTCCCAGTATCCTCTGATCAGGTGTCCAGGGAAAAGACCATTGCTCTTGGATCCCAACCCTCGGGTGGAGAGGTGAGGGAGGATCACCTGGGTGGTGGGAACCTAGTGAATGGAGAGAGGATGTCCTTGGGTGAGACATGGTACCCCATTCCCTTTTCATGACAAACCTTCTATCCAAACCACCTTTATAGTTTTCCCGTCTCTTCCTTTCCAAATGGTTCCTCCAAAATGCCATTTTTATACTGAGACGAGGAAGAGACCACTAGGAGGACACACCCTCATTTGGACTGGATCCACAAATATCAGCCTCCTCTTGTTAATACAGACAAATATCAGTTTAATACCAAATGGAGAAATAAACAACTAGGAGTTATGCACACTTCCCTGCATTCACACCACTTTGGAACTGAGAGGAGGAAGAGAGCTTTTGAGGAGTTCAGCTACAATAGCCAGGCATTTCCCACTAATAAGCTTCACCAAGGTCAGGCTATTAATGGGAGGACTTGCACCTGCAGCCTGTTAACAAGCCCCAGGTGTATAAGAGTGAGAGGGGGAGACGGCAGAGAGAGAGAGATGGCCTGAAGTGAGGGACGCAGCGTATGGAAGTGGAGCAGAGTGGAGAGGAAACAGCTGGAGGAAATCCAGGGAATGCAGAAGTGAGATGGAGGCACCGGGGCTAAGACTGGCTGTGAGAGGGTCAAGACTCCTGCCATCCCTCCTCCCCGATGCCCACAGCAGAAACTGTGGGGCACAGAAGCCTCCAAGGTGCTGCCGGCTGCTGAGAGAGCGAGAGAGGCTCTTGACGGCTCCTGCCGTGGAAGAGTGGGGCTGCGAACTACCCGGAATAGCGAGCGATGCCCACTGGAGATCATGCGGTAAGGCAGAGTAAAGAGGCATGAACTGGGAAGCACAAAGAAGTGAATGCTTACTGGTGAGTGCAGCGAGGGGAACACTCGCACCGGGGCGCTCCGGGGCTGGGAGACTGACATACCTGAATGCCGAACAAACTGAATCTTATTGCACATGCTAAAGAAGGTCAAAGGAGATGACTGTGAATAGAGAACAATCTACCAAGTATAATAAGTACTTTTGAAAGGTGCAATGATCCTTTTTGAATACCGAACTAACTGAAATATATGAAGAACATGTTTACAAAGCAAATGAAGTACTTTTGAAAGGTGCAAAGAGCATTATTGAATACCAAATTAACTAAAGGATATATTGAGTATGTTTTGAATACAGCAACAAAACAATGCAATTGATGAAGCATTATGAGAATTTATGAATTAAGTGAAAGCAAGGGGCTGGGACGGAGTAATCTTCACAGAGTGAACTGTGTGAGAGACAAATAGTTAAACAAAAAAAAGGGAAATGTTGCTGTGCCACTCAAAGTCGTGCTATATCTCTCCAGAAATCGAATTTTATGCTCTGGAATGTGACTTTTATTTTCATTGAAACCACATTCAAACCTATTCGACAGAAAGAACGAAACAATAAAAGACTGAAAACATGAAACAATTCTATTTGTAATTTTTAGTAAGTGAAGTAAATAGACATGTGTGTTCCAAAAGTAAAAAAGCACAGAAAACCAACATCAAACAATCAAATATACAATTGTGATATATATAAGAAAAAATAAAATGAAAAAGTATATACATTGTTCACATGCAGTTGTTCTGAATAGATGAAGAAAATACCATAAATTGATTAAAAAACAATACAAACTTCAATTTGCGTTGTATGCAGAGAAAGTATGATATAAATGAATTCAAAAACAATGCAAACCTCAATTAGCGTTGTATAAGATACCCAGGTGAGGTAGAATGGAGGTAGGGAGACTCTACTGAAAATTGAACAAAGACACTTGGATTGAATCTTACAGGTGTAGCTCATCTGAGTGATTGACAACTATCAAACCTATCTCTCGGGCTTGAATCTATTTGCCGAGTTTCAGTCTGCCAACGCAGTGGGGGAATAAGAGAGTTGAGTTACATCCAACTAATGAACAGGGTCTAATATCCTGGATCTGTTCCAGAGATCTATGTGCCCCTCACGAATATTGCGTTTCGGCAGGAGAAGAAAACCAGAATTCTGTGAGTAGTTGGTTCCGCCTTCCTCAGGGCAGCAGTCATGAATTCTGCAAGGAGAAGGGAAGAGTGTAAGAAAGAGGGTTGAAATCCTCTACTGCTGTCGCCTAAGTAGAAGTTAGGCCCAGCCTGTCAAAAGGTAAGATTTTCTTGCATAGAGAAGGGAACAATTCCATATCTAACGAAAGCGAGGTTACATGTACGACTCTATTGCCCAGTCAGGGTTAGACTGTACTAGATTCCCTTACCCTCACCCGTGCACCGGGAGAAACAAAGGGGAGAGACAGGAGAAAGAAGAAAAAGTGGGGAAAAGGACCATCACCACATGAGTGATTGAATCATGCTTGGGTCACCATATTGTTGAAGGAAAACTGTGGGTACCTTGATACACAGGTGTCCTAGGTGGGTGGCAGCACGGAATGCTTGCTACTCGGGGAAGCACTTCCTGGTTTGAAGACTTGTGTGGATGTCTGTGAGAAAAGGCATCCTAGACATCAGCAAGAAAGAAAGAAAGAAAGAGGGAAAAAAGGGGAAAAGGACAGGGAGAGAGGGAAGGGGGGAGGGAAAAGGGGGGAAAAAAGGAAAGAAGGGGGGGAGAAAAAAGGGGAAGGGGAAAAGGAAAAAGGGAAAAGAGCAGGAGGAAGAAGAAGTTAGGGCCCTAATATGTCAGCAGCAGATGTAGATGCACCGTGGTCTGCTGGGGGTGAGTTAGTGGAGCATGGGAAGATTACCTTTATGGTGGATGTCGTGTGGGTCCATCAAATTCGGGGTCAGGTTTCCAAATGGATGAATGCACTTGTGGTGGCGCTGGGCATAGAATGTCCTTTACCGTGTGGCCTGGATCAGGAGTGTCATGGCACTAAAAAATGTCCGGAACTGGAGCCCCCGGAGGGAGGGTGCCACGAGAAGGAAAAAGATTCACTTGTGCTGGCAACCGATGCGTGTGGTGGTCAAATGAAAACGTAGCAGAAGCACAGATGTGCTGTGGGCGCTGCTGTTCTTACCTGTGGATATGGACCTGCACAGGCTTGCTCATGTGAATGGGAGCACGCCAATGGCGGAGATCAAACTTTCCTGTAGCTTTGAAGCCATTGAGTGTTGGCTGTGGAGTGTAGCAGAGAACCCGAGCTTCAAGTAGTGAAGCAAAGCGGGGTGGCAAAAAAGAAGCATGCGTCAGTGGGGCGCGTACACCTGACACCCCAGGTACTGGTAGACGTGGTGTCCCTCACCAGCCCTTGGGCAGGCTGTGACGTATGCGCAACAGCGAAGGAGGGAAGTCCAATCGCTGTCCGCTCTGACAAGGCGAGAAGGGGCTCATCCCGTATCTCCCTAGTGAGTGCTTGGAAAAGTCATGACGTGTGCAGAACGGGGAGAGGACGCTATCCAATTGCTGTCCGCTCACGTTGGGGGAAAAGAGAGGCTTGTCCCAAATCCCCGTGCAGGGGATGTATGTCCTCATGGGGACAGACATTTAAAAGGGGCGAGTACTCTGAGGGGTCAATGGTGCCGACCTTTCTCGTTGGGCAGGCCAGGTACTGGGCCAGAAATGGAGAACGGGGGAGATGGTACTAAGCCTAATGAAGGCTGGCTTCAGCTGACTAGCTGGGAGCGAGCACTATGCAGGAGTACAAATGGAAAAACAGGCCTGACTGGTGGATAGAGCGGGTGTGCGAAGGCACCCAATTCAGCTATACGTGCCAGTGGCCTGTGATAGAGACCAACTGGAAAGGCATCACAGATGTGAGGGTAATGCCAGGTGGGGCCAGCAGGACCCCATTGCGTTGCAAAAAGAGGGGTATGTACCATCCTGGTGAAAAAGCACACACACACACATACATGTACTCCAGGGTGCCAAGTGTGAAGGAAGAGATAAATCAGGATCCGCCACAGGTATAGTTAGAATAGGGAAGTCATGTGCTAAGGTGGTTGTGTTCATATGGGAGGGGTGTACATCTCATTAAGCCCGTTCTCATATGTGTCCAAATGATGGATCCATCTACTTTCTAAGGTTAAAAGTCTGTTCTGTATGTTGGGGCCAAGGTTACTTTTTTCCAAAACTCACCATTGGAGATCATCAGCAGAGTGTCGGGTATCCAAATAGTGAGCTACCAAAGGAGACGATGTGTGCTTGCATCGAATTCTGGAGCGGTGTTCTGAAATTCTCGTTCCTACTTTCTGCATGGTTTGGCCTTCATATCTGTACCCACATGGGCACTCGATGCAGTAAACCACCTGGTTGCTCTTACAGTTGGAGAGGTGCTTTAAGACTCAGGTCTTCGTGCCAATCGAAAAAGTCTAGATTTTCCTAGTGAATCTGCAGACTGTGCAGGACCCACAAGGATAATGTCTGTCGTTTTGTGGAGGTTCCAAAGGCCCGCCTGTGAGGTGTCTCGAACATACATGGAGTGGACTAAATACTCCTTGATGTTTCTTGCCCGCTTGAACGCAAACCTGATAAGATACATTTATCTTCAAAGGATGCCATAAATAGTATGGCCAGGCTGGAGGCAAAAGTGGCACCCATCCCCGTTCCCTTTATTTGTAAGAAAAACTGGTTGTTGAAGGTAAAGAAGTTCTTACAAAGGGCTAAGGTAATAAGTTTGATGATGAATTCAGATGGCACCCGGGACTGAGTATTGTTCAAAGTCAGATGTTCATACATGCAGTTTATTGCATCCTTCTGTGGAATGGAAGTATACAGTGCCTTAATGTTCATTGTAACCAAATATTGGTGGTTGGGATTGAAAGGCCGATCCTCAAAGATTTGGATGGTGTATGTGGTATCACGTAGGTAGGATTTTGTCTTCATATTTAAAGGTTTGAGGAAAAAATCCACAAACCTGCAAATGGGTTCTAGCGGTGACCCACAGCCCGATACCATGGGCCTTCCTGGTGGTACTTGAGCATTTTTGTGGATCTTAGGAAGGGCGTACAGGCATGGGGTCCGTCCTTGAGAAGTGGTCAGGAAAACTGCTTCTTTTTCTGTGATCCAGTCTCTTTCCGCAGCGAAAGAGACTATCTCAGAAATTTCTGTTGGGATTTCCATGGTGAGGTCTTTCTTAAGCAGACGATAGCTGCTGTGGTCATCCAGAAGATTCTTGACCATCTCAGTGTATTGTGAATTGGTCATGAGAACAACCCCGCTACCTTTGTCTGCTGGCTTAATTATTAAATCCCTGTTGTTGGCCAGCTGTTTTAAAGCCACTTTTTCTCCAAAAGAGACAAATTGTGACAAAGACAAAAAGGATTCCAAGAAGAATGTGATATAAGTATTGATCCAAGATACAAAGGTCCACAGCACTACATGTTGAGAGAGAAAAAAACCTGTGTTGGCTAAAACCTGAAGAATACTGAAGTGCAGCAAAGCACACAGGGTTATCGGACACGTGAACTGTAATGGTTGGACCGTGTGGTCCAACAACTGTGCCTAGACTGAGTAACCCCTATCTGAAAAGAGCCAAGCAAAGCAGGTTTATCGGTTGCGTGACCTGTAATGGGTGGACCGTGCAGTCTGACACTGCGCCTAGACCGAGTACCCCACTGGGAATGGACAGGAAGCTGAACTGGTACTGCTTTTGAGACAGAGGATTTGAATTCACTTTTGGGTTTTGCCAGCTGAAAGAGTTGGCTTCTTGGGGGAAGGATCCCCGGAGACGTTATGAAATCTGTTGAACCCTTGGAGAAGGGGCACCCCCGAGACCTTTGAGGAACTGCTGAACCGTGTTGAACACTTGGGGCAGAAAACCCCAAAGGTCTTTGTGACACAGTTTTGAACTTGGGAAGGGGAAGCTGAGAAAAGGCCAAAGAGCTGAAAGAAGCTCAGAACTTTACTTTTGTTTTGAACTTTGCAAAGGGGAAGCAGAGAAAAAAACAACGAGCTGGAAGAGGCTGGGGACTTTACATTTGAGCACTATTTATGTTGCTGCTGACATCACTACACATTGTATAGATTTAGTTGTGAGGGTAAGTATAGGTTTTGGACACAGATAGACTTTTCATTTGAATTTACTGACACTGACTATCCTTAGTGTTCTCATGTAGGGCAATCCCACCTTACAATAGGGCAAGTTATGCCTACTCCATCCTGATATTTAAAGTAAATAAAGCTTTTTCTTAAAAAGTGAATCTGTTGTCTGTGTATTACTTCATGACACATCTCGGAAGGATAGCTCAGGTGCAACGTGCTCGCCTTGGAAGCAAGAGAACACAGAGCACCACAGGTTCAATCCCAGGGTCCACGCTTAGAACCCTCTGGTTATTAAACACGTTATAAATAACCTATCATATCATGCCTTCAAAGTTACAACTAAATTTAAGTCTATCATATCCTACCTGCTCCCATATGTTGTTCCCTTCCCTTGTTCAGCCAATATGGCTGTGAATAAACTCTTCATGTTGCAATTGCCAGGGTAATCCATGCTGGCTCTTTCTCGAGAGTATATATCCATTTGCCTGCCCCTGTTGTGAGGGATGGCAAGCTATACATCAAATTATCTCTGTCCATGCTCTGCTACGTATATACTGCGCTCCTACCCTGCCTTTCAGTAACAGGGTGCAACTGTGTATGTGGCGCATGCACCCGTAGTGTCAACAGAGTGTCTGTGTTACCTGGACCTGCTCGGCACGTCTTCTACACCTCCCAAGATTGTCAGACTCATGCTGACTATCGTACTTGCTTAATATCAATGTATTGTGAAACTACAGCACTAGGCTATGCCCCTTTGCCTGTTAGCCGGCTAGCAGGCATTCAGGCATCCTTACTGAATCACTCACATGAGGGTTGTAAGTGTTTCTGGTTAACTGTGCTAATAGCTTCTGCTAAGGATCAAGTTGATCTTCTCTTTCGTTTAGCACCTTTGTTTATGTTTATGTTTATGTTTATTGAGTTTATGTAGCGCTTTACTTCAAAGCACTTTACAGTATAACAACAAGGTACAATAATGAAAGAAGCATATTTACAAGCATGAAACAAACCAGTGATACAGTATGTAGAACAATTTACTCAAAAGGATGGGAAGAGGGGGGAGGGGAGGGGAGAGGAGGTAGGTGAAGGGGGTTTCAATGTCTGATTTGAGGTCAGCGGGAGTGGGAGGAAGGGGGAAGGAGGGAGGGGAAGGGGAGGGGGGAGCCCCCTGGTGACCTCCTATGCCCCTGGTGGTTTCAGTATCCAATTAGAGGTCAGCAGGAGGAGGGGGAAGGAGGGAAGGGAAGGGGGCAATGGGGTATGAGGGGGGAGAGAGGTAGGTAAGGAGAGTCGGGGGGAGTGGAGAGGAAGGGCTTTCCGGGAGGAGCAGAAGGATGAGTAGGTGGGGGTGGAGTGGATAGAGAGAGGTAGGGAGTTCCAGTGGAGGGGGCCAAGAGTTGGAAGAAGCGGAAGAGTGAGGAGGCACAAGGGGCAATTTATAAATTGCTCACAAACTGATCTGATTGTGATTGTGCTGTAGAACATTGTCTAAAGGACTACAGTTAAATCACCAATAATAATATGGAGGCATACCTGGCGTCCCAGCACAAGGTGTATGAAGAAGACACATGTCAGTGGATATCCACAGGTTATGTGGGTGGTTGTTCCTACCATATTACAAATGATGAGGAGAAAGAATTAGTTGCTTGCATTTGGAACGCTTGGGTAAAAGACCGTCCAGAACCTTCGGCTAGCTACAAAATAGGTCCCCAGTAGTGAGGTGGCAGAGCTGATGGAGATTTATCAAGCTGTCCTCAATGCGGAAAACCACCAACTCTTTGATCTTTTGATTACCACTGATTCTGATTATGTGCAAAATGGGTTTGTGGAACACCTGATTAATTGTTAAAATAGAGGCTTGCTTTGTGCAAATAATAAACCATTAAAACATGGTAGATTCATGATCTGATGATGTCTAATGAAATGACCATCTATTGGAAGAAGATCAAAGATCATTCCAGGATAGAGGGTCCTGATAAAGCTAGAAATTACTTGGCTGATCAATTGGCCAAAACAGGAGCTCAACAGCGGGAATTCATAGATATGGAGCCCCTCTTGGAAGAAATCCTGGTTACAGCAGTGACCATATCGCAATGTCGCACTAAAGTGAACTTACGCTGCTCAGTGGAGTAGAGAGGCTCCTGATGCAGACTTGATCACTTCTCAAATAGAGGATCCCATTATTAGGTAATTCTATAAATAATCCAGTGAGATTTCCCCCCTTCAGAATCAGATTACAAAGGAAAGGAAGACCTTTGTATTCAGATGATATTTCAGAATATGTTCAAGAGTTATGACGGCTATTTGTGAGGAATCCTCAATCTGGGTATGACCAGTGTGTGGTGCCTACCTCATTCCAAAGTCTGATGCTGAACCGTGCCCATGACGAGGCCACTGCCGGTCATTGGGGATTTCAAAAGACTTTCAAGATACTGCAAGACGCTGCTTACTGGCCACACATGGGCCAGGATCTCAGCACACATTTAAAGGGATGTCTTGTTTGTGCTCAGTTCCAACCAAGTTCTTTCACACACGGAGCTCCTGTAGAGAAAAGAGGAATGATGTTACCATGGTCTGATTTGCAAGTAGACTTCATTGGACCAGTAACTCTTTCTTCCAGAGTAAAATAAATATGTGTTGATGGTGACATGCCTCAAGTTGGAAGGCAGAGACAAAGGATTGAGTCAAATAGAGGTAGTTATTTTAGTAGTGAGGTGATGACAAAAAATCACCTACCACATAGCATTGAGCGGGGGGGTGGAGAGATACAACAAAACAACTGTGAGTATCTTCAAGAAGTTTGTGGTTGATACTGCGGCAAGTTGGGATATCTGATTGCTGCTTTTCCTGATGGCCATTCGATGCACCCCTTCTTTTGCCCCCAAGATGTCTCCATTTGAATTAATGACATAACGAAAAAATTGTTCTACCTCAACATCTGCTTTACCGAACTCAGGAGCAAACGTTGATTAATGCCTCGACTACTCATGGGTACAATGAGAACTTGAGGAAGCAGCTACAGTGTGCTTTTGCATATGCCACACACATCCTGGAGAAATTTGCTGAAGGGATGAGGACTAATTACAATGACCTCAAAACAACAAAAACGGGAGTACGAGATAGTTAAGAGCGTTTATCTATATAATTTCCGGAGGCAACAAGTCAAGGAGAAGAGGTTTTTACTTTCATGGCAAGGTGATTTTGTGATCATCGATAACATTTCTCCTGTCGCCTATAAGATCCAAATCCCAAAAGGAGATCTGATTGAGGAGAAATGTGTCCACATCAATCAATTGAAAATCTGCCACACTCGACCTCCTTTGAGAATGATTGAGGAGACCGCTGAAGTTAGGCCTGAAGAAAATGATGAAGAATGAAATCAAATTAACAGAAAAAGGAAAATGAGTAATATGGAATATGTACAGGTAAGTAACTAACTTAGAGTGTGAGAGAATTAATGGATGAACATATTAGTATTCATTAATAAGTAATATAAACATTCTATGATGGGTACAATTTTCATAAGAATATGTGTCTCTATGTGTTACTAAACCAGCCTTTCTACTCCCTCCATAGTGAATATCCAAGGGATTCTTTCCAGGACCTGTGAATCAAGGAAGGGAATCCCAACAAGGAAAGAAAAAATAACAGAGAGTGGAGGAGATGTGGTTGTATAAGTGTACTTCTATCGTTGCAGGAGCGGAAGGTGACAGTGCAGGACAAGTCTCATCCAAAGCCAACCTTAAAGAAGGAAGAGTGGATTAACTCTCTTGTACTCCCCTTTTGCTGCCATAAGGAGTAAGAACAAGGGGGAAGGGTTGTAGGGAAATGTAATTCAAAGTAAAGATGCAGAGCAAGGCACCATGCTGAAAATGAACATATAAACAGCGGTCTCTGCTTAGCATTTGAAAAACACATGTGCAATATTTTTAATTCCCACACATCAAAGTATAGTGACAAGGACAGATATGAAGATGTCCAAGCACCAGAAAGGATTCTGCAACCTTCAATAAAATGGGTAAATGCTTAATCTGAGGAGAAAAAACACAGCAATTTCAAGTCACAAAAAGAAAAATGAATGTGCGTGTTCTGCTGCTGAGTGTTTCGAAAGGTGAGTGCAATCAATAAACTGCTGTATTTTTGGTGAAAATGTAAAATATAGGAGCACAGAACTGGAATCAAGCATCAGCTAAAAGTTTGAACTCTGACTTCTGGAATTCTGTTCAATTCACCTCCCCCAGCAATGAGATGTGAAGACAGATGCCAGGCTTTCCCAAGGATTTAACATTTGTGAAGATCGTTCCATAAATATAATGATCCCTCTGAAAAAAGTTCAAAGGGTGCCTGACCTTGCAATTCATTCTAAGTCTTCTTTATGTCTTGAATACGTGTGTATGGTGGGTTTAAGATAATTGTGGGTCAGCTTGACCCGTGAATCTGTTTTTCCCAATCTGCTTCAATCTCCATGGAAAAACAGTGTTTATCTAGATTCTGCAAGAACCGAGACTGGTCTAAAACCCCAAAGAACTTCAAACTACAAAGACTGTACCACTGCCAGACAGCCAGACAGAAGTCATAAAATCATTTATCCCTGAACTAACAATTAAAAGATACCATATGTTCTGTAGCGTACAGAAAAATGAATGACAGAATGTAATATGTATACAGTGAGGCAAAAATGTGTCATTTAAATGGTAAATTGGGATGTACAATTTCACTCATAATTCTTAGAGGGAGCGTCGAAGCCCTGAACTAACAGCTAAAAAACTAAGGATACCAGATTTTCTGTGGTGCACAGAAAAACAAATGTCAGCATATAATATGTATAAAGTAAGGATCAAATGTGTCTTTTAAATGGTAAATTGGGATGTACTTTTTTACTCATAGTTCTTACAGGGAGTGTTGTAACAAGTACATTTTTTGTAAAGTATTCAGTTTGAAAATGTATATCAGATAAAACATAAGCGATTTTACTTATGTGATTTTTAATTATGCAAATGTGCATTTTGTCACACAGAAACAGTGCACGCCAGGGATACATATATCCTAGCATCCGCAGTGACAAGCCTGTTACTTTGAGATGGGAAGATAATGTGCATATAAATGTAGAAGTGAGTTAACAGAGAACAACGTCATGTTTAATAACAACTTCTATCAACAGATCCATGGCACTGCCATGGGGTCAGCGGTGGCACCCACATTAGCCAATCTTTATGTGGACTGTGTGGAACATAAGAGCATCTTTAGTGCCACCAATCCATTTCAACATCATCAAACCATCTGGAAAAGATACATTGATGATGTGCTGATGATTTGGCATTGAGATGAAAAAGAACTGTTGGCCTTTTTTGACTGGTTAAATTGGATCAATCCCTTCCTCAAATTCACTATTAGTCACAATAGAAACACGATTGATTTTTTAGGTATAACTATTGTGGGCAATACACACACCAATGCTTTGGAAATAAGACCTTTCCACAAACCGACAGATCAGAATTCTCTACTGAGGTCTGACAGTTTTCATCCGAAAACCCTAAGAGATAACCTGCCTTTTGGGCAGCTTCTTAGGTTGAAATGCAAGAGTACCAACAGAAATGTGTTTCTGGATGAATAGAAACCCTAAGCAAGAATCTGATCTCTAGAGGGTAGCCCAGTAAAACTGTTAAGAAATCTTTGAAGAGGGCTGCCAATAACTATTGTGACACCCTGCTGGAATACAACAGAAAATTGCCTCCAGAAGAACCTGAGAGCTTGGTGTTTGTTAGTACCTATAATCCTCTTTCAAATAAGGTTATCAGGATTATTAAAAGGAACTGGCATATTTTGCTAAAAGGGAATAACCCTATTCCGGTCCCAAGATGTACCTTTAAACGAGGAAGAAACTTGAAGGAACTAGTGACCATCACTGATATTTCAAAAACGTCTGTTCCACAACGAACAATACAGAACAATGGGGTTTGAAAAAAACAGGTGGACATGCCCCTTGTGGTATGTGTAAATGCTGTCCACAAACTCAAAGAAGTACAAGTGTATATATTGGCCTTGCGAGACCATGGCAGCAGAAACCATTTTCGAATTGCAACACTAGTGGTGTTGTTTATGCGATTTGGTGTCTGTGCCATAAATTATACATTGGCAAATCTGAACGAAAAATACAAATCCGTATCATGAACACAAGAGTTGTATCAGGAATAAAGTAATGACAGCTCCGATGATTGGACACGGTTGTGAGGAATTGATGTGGTCTGTTCTAAAAAAAGTTTGTACTTCTAGCAATGTGAATGCAGATAAAAAAAACACCTTATTAAAGGAAGAGATGAGATTGATATTCCTCACAAAAAGCTATATTGTTGGTCTGAATGAACAGATGGACTGGTTTCCTTAGGGGCTGGTGCTGATGGTACTTGTAAGATGAATAAGTATGAAATGGGTCTTTGACCCCAAGGAGAGACTGTTTCTTCTATTCATGCTCTGAATTCTTATTATACCCACCATTGATTTGAATGGTCTAATACGTGAGGCGACAACGTTAGTATTACCCCTACTGTATCATTGTCCTTAGCTTTCGGGAATAATGATGCAAGATAGTAAGCATTGCTGTTGCCGCTATAGACATTCAAGTGCGGGTGGCAGGTGATACAGTATTACGAGTTTTACAATGTGTTCCTGCCGGCAACACACATCCTAAAATGGCAGCTGCTAAAACGAGACGACCTAGAGAGTCTGTTGATATGGAGGAGGGGACTATATTTAAACAGGTTTTGTAGTCTGTCATCTAACCACTGCGATGGTACGGATCCGCTACAAAGCACGCTAATGATACCGACAACTAGAAATTGGGTAAGAATTACGCTGTGGCTATAACTGATATGGATTTATTGACGACCAGTAGAACCGTGAAATCAGCCAGTTAATGCTCTAGTTTTCCGATGGAAATGGTGGCAGTTTTTTAATCCACTCACAGTTGATAGTTTGGAAAAATATCTGGTGAGGTGTTGACGGACTGGCACGAGTTGTATGGGTATCGGACCCGACTTTAATAACGATCAACAGGCTGCATGTGTAGCCTCAACGGTCTAGATAGGGAGCTTATCATTAGCACATATCCTGATGATATTTTCACTTCGTACATGTGACGAGCATATACATGTTTAGTAATTGATTGCACGTTATGTCTCTATTTACAGTACTGGCGGATCTCATACAAATGCATCGAGAACATTTATAGTTTCTACTGCAATAAGGACTCATAAAACCACATACCTGTTTGGCATAAGACATCATTTGCAAGTAAGCTTTCAGAATCCAGCACCAATGGATTACCTGTACTAGACAGTCAGTATTATTTCTTGAATAACTGCTTGCGTAGCTGACAAACTATTGCTGTATTCTTATGTTATAGGTCACACATGGTCAAGACTAGGACTTGTGAATGGCAATGTGCCATTTAGCCCACGTCTTTGAATTCATTTCTTGAATTATCACAAATCAACTATTGTGATTAATGAGGTTAATTTGATGACTCTAGTGTGATTACATGACTTTTAGAGTTGACCATGCATATTTGTTGAGTGCTTTGTATTGCACTCCTAATGTTGATCAATGGGAAGATTGTAAGAGGTAATTCTGAATGAAGTTTCTCTTATTTCTCTTTTTTCCCTGCTCTTATTTTTGTCTTCTGTATTGTCCTGTTGTAAACTGCCCCCCCCTCTTGGATACACTGTGGCTTGTATGACATCATTCCAGTATCATGAGGAAAATTATATTCCAACTACTCCACCCTGAATGACCAATGAATTGTCTATAGGGTGAGTATGAGTTCCCTTATTTGGTCTTAATGGACCACTTGCCCATGACTCATTGATAGTGCTATGTTGAGCAGTCTGAACTTTTCTAATCCAAGCTACATGACTATGTCATACAGCAATTGTTAAGAACTGCTATACTGTCAAGACCTTTATGCCACCCAACCCTTGACGAATACCACACAAAAGAAGATTGCGAAAGAAAAGTTTTGGGTTTTTCTGCTTGATCTTAATGATTATGACCTAATAATATATACCAACTAGATTCTAGTTAGGGAATCACTGTATTTAACTGTTTCGTTATTTCTGAGCATTATATTTCGTCTATAATAATAGGTGATTTTGGGTATGTTTAATTGATTTTTTCAACTGTGATGTATTTTGCTTAATTCAGTTTAGGTTATAATTTGGTATGGATATGCCGTGTGAGTGATGGGTGTATGAGAGCTTGTGAGATATATGTAGTTTCTTTTGATTTGTGTTGCATTTTGGGCAATTATTTTTGACATATTGCATTTGTATTATGAATTGTTAATACTCCATTAATGGATTCTTTTAAGAGTAATAAATGTACATTATAATTGACGAACAGGATATGAATTGAACCCTTTCATAATCTAATATATTACTGTTTGGTTGTGACTTGACACGTGACCATCTATCAGTAGCAGATAGACTTAATTAACTTGCATTTCCTACTAGAGATGCATAAAAACTCTGGCCCCCTTTTTTACCCCTATATATATTAGTGCTGACCAGGCATGACCGGAGTTAGAAATACCTGGTGTCCCCGTTCTTGTGTTTTTTGGTGAGTTAAATGGAAACATCTGTAAGTTATTAGCCAATTAAGCTATCATGATGAGAATTGTGTTGTTTGATTCATGCCAGACAGAGAAATCTGGTGAGCCAATTAGTAAAGTGGTTATATGTGTGGAATTTACTATTTCTGAATGTTGGAATGTTTAATGAAGAAATCTCTGGGATGACATTACATCAAATGGGAGGGAAACAGGGTGCAATGGTTACTCCAATCCGACTGCCCCCTTCAGTAAATGCCCAATATGCCCGTGGTATGTCTACTGTGAAGTTACTTTTGGAGCACTGTCCAATCACATATATTGACCAATTAGATTGGGGAAATGGTAGACACCTCGTAAAAGTAGGGTTTTTGGTCTATAAAAGATTCAACACACACTCACTGAAAAAGACACTGGCATAACCACTTGCTCACTCAATGACTGATGGAGAGGATAAAATTGATAACAGCAAGAAGGAGAAGGAATAGATTGCTCTCCTTGTGGACCCATTTTGGATTATTGCAAGAGTCCTGTAAGAGAGGCCTAGTGCGAGTTAAAGTCCCAGGCCTTCTTCAGAGGGAGAAACAGCAGACAGGCTGTGCGGGAAAGCTGATCCCATCTTGCTGACTTAGGTCTAGCTGTTCCTAGAAGGGGAGAATTGAGCCAGTCCTTAAGAGGGTGCCCACATGCCTATGACAAAGCCAAAAGCAATTAATAGGTGAGGATACTATAAAGGGAAAATAATCATGAGGAGAGTGATACTAGAAAGGGAATTAGATTAAATCCTGGTCCCTGTTATTTGTCAGCACTGAGGGGTGGGAATTTATAAATTAATTGTGCATGCCAAGAGGTTAGGCAACAATTTAGACGTGTTTGTGCTCATGGAAAAATCTATATTTATAGACTAGGCCTATGGTGTGTATACATTGAGATCCCATAACTCTTACTCTGTGTAATGACGTCTAGAAGGGAAGAATTATCGGGGAGAAAATGGACATCTCCCTATGGGCATACCTATAAAACGAATCTAATTGATGTCATTCCTCTGTATATCATCAAGCAGAATGTTGTTGTTAAGGTGTTCCAGATAAAAGGGAAAGGGGGATTCATTGCTATTTATTCTCACTTTTTTAAATTACCCATTGAAAGTGAGAAAGGTATGCTTTTCACAGTAATTAAATAGAAACATCACTGAAGGGAATCTATCCTACATATATGTTCAACATATGTTTTCCTTTCTACCAGCCATTTACATACCCGAAGGTCCAGTAGTTTGTTGCAATTGAGCGTTATAGAATGCTGCTGAAATTCTGACATGTCTATTGAGTAAGTGGGTGGTATTTTGAATAAAGGGGAAGTAGAGAGAATTGGATAGGCAGAGAGAATTTAAACTAATGTGTTGTTTTTGATAAGTGAAAGATTCCTCCTGGACTCTCATGCATTTAATCTATGGTGCATGTGCCCTCAGGGTGAATCATGGGGATCTGAACGTTACAAAAGTCTCTCAGGCCGATTCAAGGAATTAATGCGCGCTGAAAATTTCCGCGGAAGCGTGCGAAAGCGTGCGAATCACAGCGCAAGTGCGAAAATCGCAGCGAAACCCGCACACAGCGATTCATGGAAGTCTGTGCGCGTGTAAATCCATGGATGTGCACCAAAATCCTGCGTGGCGCACGCTGACGCACACGTCTTCAAACAGCGTGCACTACGCACACAGCGAAAGCGCACATAGCGCAGCGCACACAACAAAAGTAGGCGTAACACGGGGTGTAACACACGGAATGGGGAACAACGCGTGAAAATGTGGGCATCACGGGGGAAGTACAGGAGGCAAATGTGCGGAACGCCCACACGCGCACCTACAACACGTATCCATGGAATCGAACGGGGCTAATGCATGTGCCAAAAAAGACGTGCTAATCCAGAAACACGTACACCAGCAGGAAGCAAGCGTACGTGGACCTGCGCAGCATAAAAGTGTGCGCAAACAACAAACAAGCTCAGACGCTAAGATGAATATACCGTTCCTTGCAGCAGTGGTCGTGGGATACCGCAGGAGGAGGAGGAGGATAGTCAGGGCCAGAATTTTTACACCCAGAACCAGCCTTTTTGGGATGCCTGATGACCAGGTGTATCGGAGGTACAGGTTTCCACCTCACATAATACTCGACCTGGTGAGTGAGTGGGAGGATGACCTCACATCAGCCACCCTGTGCTCCCAAGCACTCAGCCCCCTTGAAAAGGTGCTTAATGTACTGCACTTCTTGGCCACTGGATCATTTCAGTGGACAAGTGCCATAGTGGGGGGGTGTCACAGGCCACGCAGTCACGCTGCCTACACCAGGTGTTGGCCATCATGACTGCACGCCCATCAGTCTGCAGGCACATATACCTGCCCAGAACACCTACAGAAAGGCAGGCTGCCATCCAGGATTTCTACAGGGTGGCACAATTCCCCAAAGTGCTAGGTGCTATTGATTGCACCCATGTGGCTCTACGTCCCCCCAAGGCAACGGAGCACATCTATAGAAACCGCAAGCACTGGCATTCCATCAACGTGCAGGTAGTATGTGACGCCAAAGGAATCATCAACCAGACCTAGAAGCTGGGTGGCATGGCGATACATGGCTGCTTGGTGAGTATAAATGCCACTGCACATGCATGCATGTCAGAAACTGAGTAATGTCACAAACCCACTAATGATACCCATCACCACCTCCCCAGGGGACAGTGCCTACCCTCTGAGCACCCACATGATGACGCCAATTCGGAACCCCACCACACCACCCGAGGTAAGATACAACACAGCCCATATTGCAACCCGGGGCATAGTGGAGTGCACATTCGGAGTGCTCAAGTCACGCTTTCGCTCCCTTGACCGCTCTGGTGGGCAGCTGCTATACGCTCCCCCAGTAGTGTGCAGGATCATAGTGGCAGCATGTGTCCTGCACAACGTTGCAACACGCCGGGGCCTGCCGGTGGACATGGTGGTGCCCCCACATCCCCAACCACATGCACGCCCGCTGCGCATGGGAGGGGAAAGGGCACGTGGTGAGGCAGCCCGGACGCAGCTGGTGGCTAATTACTTCACCTAAAATCACACCCCTATGGAGTGCACACAGCCCTGGCACATACCAGCTGACAATCAATGATGATGACATAAGGGACAGTCAACTGTCACAACCATACCAGCCTGAGATTGGTCACCGGGAAGTGTTACATTGTGTGCATCCCTACCTACTGAAACACCACCAATGCTGTGTCATTATAAGACATACATCTATGCTGCAAAATTGATTACCCGCTTGCTAAATTCAACATGAAAACAGCGCCATGTCACCCAACCCCTCCCCAGCTCCGCCACCCAACACACCATGGCATGCCATGCAATGTGGAAGCAAACAAAGCAATGCACAAGACCTGACACAAGTGTCACAAAGTGCACTGTCCCAAATGGAAACTGCCCACAGACAATATGCTCCCAGTAATCAATAACAAACAGCACACATGAAAAAATACTTACCACCAACACAATACAGCAACACACCATGAAACATTGCAAAAGTAGTGGTAGTCTTACATACTGAATAAGCCAGTACATCGACCCCTTCCAACTGTAGAGTGTTGCTGCCACGCAAATGTGTCAGTGTACTGCATACAACATGAACTCCATCTGCTAAGGAGACGGCCTTGTGAAGACATGAGGAAGGAACCTCCAAATTAGGAGGAAGACATGGATGCACAAGCACATATCAATACACCATGCAGTGTACAATACAACAATAATACCCACTAGGGATGTCCACACAGTATTGACTACAGACTGCCCACACAGCTCATGGGAGCCCAATGTCACTGTGTAAGTCACTGTCACTTGGTCAGACCCTTTGCATGCCCATGGAAACGGGAAGCAGGAGGGGTGTGTGTGTCACGAACCCAAGCATCTAACCCAAACTCAGGACAAGCCTGCATTTGCCCAGCCGGAATACAGTAAATGCCCACGGGAGCCACACAAGGCAACACACTGTAAAAAAAAAAAAAAAATGGCCATGTGGGGGGCAGGGGGGAGGCCACCCAGGAGGTTCGAGGACAGGGTGCACACCAACACCCACCTGCATGAATGTTGTGAAAAAAAAAATACCTCCATGGGCTCATGGCCTGCACGGCTATGCCATTGTGGGAGAACTGCTGTCACTCTCTTCACCCTCTGCTGCTGCATCAAGAGGTGGTGGCACTATGGGAGGCAGCCCATACAAAGCCCTGGTATGGTCCTCCATGGCAGCAAGCATGCGGGTCTGGAAGGTCTGATTCTGTAGGATTAAAGTGCGGAGATCCCCATGTAGCACCTCACGGGTTGCCTGCACTTCTGCACGCATGACCTTGCGTGATGCCCGGATCTCCTCATGTGTTGCCTGCAGCTCAGCTGAGAGCGAACGTGTGAGCTGCTCCAGCTGCTGTTCTGCCCTAACATTTCGGGGAGCCTCAAGTTCAAGCAGACTCTGCCTGAGGTTATGGAGTTCTACCCTCAGGACTTCCCTGTGGCCCTGTGACTCTATTGATATGGATTCACGCAGAGTCTCCAGTGCCGCCCGTCGGTCCCTGTTGGACGCCAACATGTCTTCCCTGTGTGATTGGCAAATGGAGTCTGTTGCCTGCTGTTGTTGCTCCATCTGCCTTTCAGGGGGGATAATGGAAGTGGCCACCCTCTCCATTGCCTGAGCCATCATTTCTACTGATGCTGTCTGTTGGGTTGCCATACCGTACATGGAGTTTTCTCATACAGTATTGCCTGGCGGGCACCACACCTGTTCGGGGCAAGGCGATCTGCACCTTGCTGTGCTGGCACTGCCTGAGGCTCCAGGACTGCATTCCCCCTCTGAATCGCTGGCCCAGGAACAGGATCAGATGCTGTGGAGTGTGACCCTGCATCCGTAACCGCCAAAGGCGGACCTACCAACACTGACATCCCTATAGAGGGTTCTACCCCTGGTGCAGGTGGGTTGGACAGAACAGAATCCCTGCCAGAAGCACTGATCTGCGACAGCACATAAGTCTCATCATCCGACTGAGCACCTGAATAGAGGTCTGGGGAGCTGCACCCAGAGACACCCTTCGACAGTATGGTCTGCAGTACCAAAGTGTTTTCACCCAATACCACACCACGTCCCCTACTGGTGCTTGGTCGTGGCTGAGAATCCTCCTGGGTCTGCACCATCTCCTCAACCTCACCAGCATCAAGTGCGTCGTCACCTGCAAAAACATGAAATACAAGAAATGGAAACAGGCATGAGCACCATAGCACACACATAGGCCTGACAAGACAGAGATCATGTATATGGTTTACACATGTCCCACATGACTACAACCCTGGCATGCATGCACTGTCAATGAGTTTGAAGGGGAGTCAAAAAGGCAGACAATGAGGACACCAAGATGGAAAAGCAACACAGTTGCAACATGTTGTGTAGCACTGTCATCACACATCAGCCTGTGAGTGGCATGTCCAACACACATAGATGACACATGCCAGCACACAGATGTCATGTAGCATAGCCATGGTAAATTAGACAACTACAGCGATATGTCAGTGAATGAGTACTGTCACACATCCATGTAACATGGACATGATGAGAAGATTAATGCAGAATAGTGTTGCAAAATATGCATGTGCCACACACTGTAACACATCCAGTGTACAATAAAACAGTGATTGTAGGCAGATGTACACACCAATGGTTGGTCACTTCAACATGACAGGAAACAACTATCATGTTCCACATGCAAACAGGCCCTAAAAATATATTTCAGCAGGCCAATACTCCCTCGCCCTGAATGGTCTAATCATTCACGTGACCAGGTAACTAAAATGGCACAATGTGGGGTGTAAACAATGACAGAAGCATGTCACATATGTGGCATTAGGGATGAAAAAAGCATATGAAAAATGGGATGATCTAAACAATCAGCCTGAATGAACACAGACAAAATCAGAACAATGTTGTTGCAAGATGATAGTTCAAGGGCAACAGCAGTAATGTGGGGCTAATTGGCTACTGTGGGCAGAAGGGATACTGTCATACCCCAATCAAAGGCACGTGAATGTATTGGAGGAAGCAGATGGGTGACCCATAACACTCAGGAGTACACACCCTCACCTGGCACTCAATCAGAACCCGTCACCCAAACAACATACACATGGATTACACACACATGCATGGGCACTCACCGGACAATGCGTCGTAATCAAGTAGGTCTCCCACGCCTTGGATCTGTTCCTCTGTGACGAAGGTCCCAGCAACAGACTCATGTTCAGTGAATTTGTTGTCCTCTGGTGGAGACCCACCACCAGTCACCAGAGTGGCGGCATGATTTGAGGCCAGCTTGTTCTTTGCTCTGCGTTTCAGGTCATTCCACCGCTTGTAGCAATCATCAGCTGTGCGCCTCACAAATTCAAGGGCAGTTATGCGGTCCGGGATGGTCTGCCAGTGTGCCCTACGTTGACCAGGTGTGGTCTTGCACCCTGCAGTCACCACCATTTCGTGGCTATGTGCTGAAACATAGGTCACAAGTGCATCAAGTTCGGCGTCATTAAAGCTAGGCTTCCTTGACGTGCCGGAGTGTGTAGCCGTGTCTGGGGCCTCAGCCTGTGGTACCAGAGCACCCTTCTTCCTCTTTTTCAAAGGTGGAGCGGAGCCTGAGTGGCTTACGCCCCTCTGGTCAGTAGGGGCAGAAGCGCTGGTGGACTGGGTACTAGGAGTGTGCGAAGGCACAATGACCATAGGTCTTGGTGCAGGCATTGGCTGAAGTGTGATGTTGGCAGGGGCAACGTCGGTTTGATGGACCTGGACCGACACTGTCCCGGCTGGGAGACTCAGAGCTGGGGTGGATAGAGCTGCAGCTGCCCCTGCAGCCTCCCCACCCTGCATACTTGGGGCAGCAGATGACATTGCTGCCCCAGATCCACGTGGCCTGTTGACACCAACTTGCACCACCACACGTGGCTTAGACTTGATGACCTGGAAGTCAGCCTGGGAGTCATCCTGTGCTGGGTCAGGTGCCACAATGGGCTGGTCCAACAAGGGCTGAGCTGGGATGGTGTCAGCTACGTTTCGCACAACAATGGGGGGGGCTTGGGTGTCCCTGATTGGTCCTCCACACATGGGGGTCTAGGGGCACCCTGCAAATCCTGGCCACATCCCCTACCGTGCCCACCACGCCCACCTTTTGGAGGTCGGCCACCTTTGCCTCCCTTACCGCTTGGTCGCCTCCCAACCATGGCACTGATGTTGTTGTGCATATGGGAGTAGCAGTAAACGATTGTCCTGGGCAATTGGGGGTGAAAGGGGTAGGGTACTAGATGGAATTCGTACCCTAGTGCTCTAGCAAGGCTGTCTGTGACCCGTGTGGGGGAAGATGACGGGTCACGCAACGCACAAGCACCCCGAAAACAAAACATAACGTGCACACAACCCCTCGTAGACCACGTGCATGGAAAAATGAACCCGCACTACGCTGTGGCGCCCAGGAACACAAAAATAAGCATACGCGTGTTACACGCAGCCTACAATGACCTCTGAAGGGGTACGGAACACATGGGGCAAGCACAGTTGGTAAATGCGTGCGCGACTCACCGTCTGCCTGGAAAAAGAATGTGAAAAAAACGCGCGTGTGCACGTTGGCAACACCCCCGCCAAAAGAAGAATTGTACGCTGTCTGAGGAGACAGGACAAAAGAAGAAGGGAACGCTGTTGGAGGAAACAGGCCCAACAAAAAAATTGAACGCTGTCAGAGGTAACAGGGAGTACGAACTTGAAACGCTGTGAAGTAATCGCGTGTGAACCGACAAGAAGTACAGAATTCACCCACTCGCTCTCCACGAAAAGCACGTACAAGGAAATGGGGTCCTACAGGTACCTTTTGAAGTGGCCCACACGTACAACGTCACTTACGCGTGTACGCGTTAAGGCCCTTTCCTCCAAATATACGAGCTGACACTCAGATGTGCAGTTTTTGGACATGTACGATGAACATGCACCCGTGCTGATGGAAATGCCCCCGCGCGTCACGTCACAGATGCTTAGGCCCTTTCCTCGGATTACACGCATTCACATGCAGACATGCCACTATGCCCACGTCACGAGGGAAACGCCCGCGCGCGTCACATCACAGATGCACTTACGCGCTAAGGGCCTTTGGTCCAATGAAACCGCGTACGTGTGATGACGGGCTTACGCGCTAAGGGTCTTTCCTCGAATTACACGCTGAAGTACAAGAGTTTCACATGCCAAATCACTCCATATCAAGCTGGCCACGCAACAACACACGGAAGACCACGCTCCTGCCCAGAAGGCTGAATTACTGCCCCCCAGAGCCCCGAGCACGCTCCCACCTGCCATCTGCTGCTGCCTGCCTGCCTGTTGCCCACGTGCCCTGCTATTTGCTGCTTGCACATCATCCATCTGCAGGGGTGCAGTTGTTGTGACCACCCCTGCTGGAACTGAAGACTGGACTGGATTTTTCTTTTGGACAATGGATTGTACATAGTTGGACAATGGATTATTTTGAACTTTTTCTTTTGATTTCACCATGGATCAATGGATTTTTCTTTTTACGTTTCCTTTGGATTTGCGTTGGTGGAGGGAGAGTTTGGACTACTTTTCTTTCAGATTTCTTTGGATTGGTTATACTTTTCATTTACTCATCTTTTGCACATGCGTTTCATTTCATGTTTGCTATTTTGTTATGCTTTCATTTCATTGCTTTATTTTTGTACATAATACATTTTGATATTTTTGTTCCATGTGTGGGATTCGCTCATTGGGTTAATGCATGTGAAAATGTGGGTTTACACAATCAATGCCAACCAGTGTGTGTGTGTGACGGACATGTGTTGATGTACATGATTGTCTTTTGGTTTGTGTCTTGAGATAGGCATGTCAGTGTGGGGTGGATTGGGAAATCATTGCGTCTCAAGAATGGGGTGGCGTGCTGTGGTATTTTGGTGTAGAAGTGAGCCATGATTGTGCATCTTTATTTCATGTAGGGGGGGACATGAGTGGGGGCCTGCTGGCAGGTGCCCCTCACTGCTGGGGGGTGGGGGTGCAGGGGGACATGAGTGGGGGCCTGCTGGCAGGTGCTCCTCATTGCTGGGGGGTGGGGGTGCAGGGGGGACATCAGTGGGGGCCTGCTGACAGGTGCCCCTCACTGCTGGGGGGTGGGGGTGCTGGGGGACATGAGTTGGGCCTGCTGGCAGGTGCCCCTCACTGCTGGGGGGTGGGGGTGCTGGGGACATGAGTGGGGGCCTGCTGGAAGGTGCCCCTCACTGCTGGGGGGTGGGGGTGCTGGAGGACATGAGTGGGACATGAGTGGGGGCCTGCTGGCAGGTGCCCCTCACAGCTGGGGGGTGGGGGTTCGGGGGGACATGAGTGGGACATGAGTGGGGCCCTGCTGGCAGGTGCCCCTCACTGCTGGGGGGTGGGGGTGCTGGGGGACATGAGTGGGACATGAGTGGGGGCCTGCTGGCAGGTGCCCCTCACTGCTGGGGGGTGGGGGTGCTGGGGGACATGAGTGGGACATGAGTGGGGGCCTGCTGGCAGGTGCCCCTCACTGCTGGGGGGTGGGGGTGCTGGGGGACATGAGTGGGGGCCTGCTGGCAGGTGCCCCTCACTGCTGGGGGGTGGAGTTGCTGGGGGACATGAGTGGGACATGAGTGAGGGCCTGCTGGCAGTTGCTCCTCACTGCTGGGGGCTGGGGTTGCTGGGGGACATCAGTGGGACATGAGTGGGGGCCTGCTGGCAGGTCCCGCTCACTGCTGGGGGGTGGGGTTGCTGGGGGACATGACTGGGGGCCTGCTGGCAGGTGCCCCTCACTGCTGGGGGTGGCGGTGCTGGGGAACATGAGTGGGACATGAGTGTGGGCCTGCTGGCAGGTGCCCCCCACTGCTGGGGGGTGGGGGTGCTGGGGGACATGAGTGGAACATGAGTGGGGGCCTGCTGGCAGGTGCCCCTCACTGCTGGGGGTGGGGGTGCTGGGGGACATGAGTGGGACATGAGTGGGGTCCTGCTGGCAGGTGCCCCTCACTGCTGGGGGGTGGGGGTGCTGTGGGACATGAGTGGGACATGTGTGGGGGCCTGCTGGCAGGTGCCCCTCACTGCTGGGGGGTGGGGGTTCAGGGGGACATGAGTGGGGGCCTGCTGGAAGGTGCCCCTCACTGCTGGGGGGTGGGGGTGCTGGGGACATGAATGGGACATGAGTGGGGGCCTGCTGGCAGGTGCCCCTCACTGCTGGGGGTGGGGGGTGGGGGTTCTGGGGGACATGAGTGGGACATGAGTTGGGACTGCTGGCAGGTGCCCCTCACTGCTGGGGGTGGGGGTGCTGGGGGACATGAGTGGGACATGAGTGGGGTCCTGCTGGCAGGTGCCCCTCACTTCTGGGGGGTGGGGGTGCTGTGGGACATGAGTAGGACATGTGTGGGGCCTGCTGGCAGGTGCCCCTCACTGCTGGGAGGTGGGGGTACAGGGGGACATGGGTGGGGGCCTGCTGGCAGGTGCCCCTCACTGCTGGGGGGTGGGGGTGCTGGGGGACATGAGTGGGGGCCTGTTGGCAGGTGCCCCTCACTGCATGGGGGGTGGGGGTGCTGGGGGTCATGAGTGGGACATGAGTGGGGCCTGCTGGCAGGTACCCCTCACTGTTGGGTGTGGCGGTGCTGGGGGACATGAGTGGGACATGTGTGGGGGCCTGCTGGCAGGTGCCCCTCACTGCTGGGGGGTGGGGGTGCTGGGGGACATGAGTGAGGCCTGCTGGCAGGTGCCCCTCACTGCTGGGGGTGGGGGTGCTGGGGGACATGAGTGGGACATGAGTGGGGGCCTGCTGGCAGGTGCCCCTCACTGCTGGGGGGTGGGGGTGCTGGGGGACTTGAGTGGGACATGAGTGGGGGCCTGCTGGCAGGTGCCCCTCACTGCTGGGGGGTGAGGGTGCTGGGGGACATGAGTGGGACATGAGTGGGGGCCTGCTGGCAGGTGCTCCTCACTGCTGGGGGCTGGGGGTGCTGGGGGACATGAGTGGGGGCCTGCTGGCAGGTCCCGCTCACTGCTGGGGGGTGGGGTTGCTGGGGGATATGAGTGGGGGCCTGCTGGCAGGTGCCCCTCACTGCTGGGGGGTGGCGGTGCTGGGGAACATGAGTGGGACATGAGTGGGGGCCTGCTGGCAGGTGCCCCTCACTGCTGGGGGTGGGGGTGCTGGGGGACATGAGTGGGACATGAGTGGGGGCCTGTTGGCAGGTGCCCCTCATTGCTGGGGGGTGGGGGTGCTGGGGGACATGAGTGGAACATGAGTGGGGGCCTGCTGGCAGGTGCCCCTCACTGCTGGGGGGTGGGGGTGCTGGGGGACATGAGTGGGACATGAGTGGGGGCCTGCTGGCAGGGGCCCCTCACTGCTGGGGGTTGGGGGTGCTGTGGGACATGAGTGGGACATGAGTGGGGGCCTGCTGGCAGGTGCCCCTCACTGCTGGGGGGTTGGGGTGCAGGGGGACATGAGTGGGGGCCTGCTGGCAGGTGCCCCTCACTGCTGGGGGGTGGGGGTGCTGGGGGACATGAGTGGGACATGAGTGGGGGCCTGCTGGAAGGTGCCCCTCACTGCTGGGGGGTGGGGGTGCTGGGGGACATAAGTGGGACATGAGTGGGGGCCTGCTGGCAGGTACCCCTCACTGCTGGGGGGTGGGGGTTCCGGGGGACATGAGTGGGACATGAGTGGGGGCCTGCTGGCAGGTGCCCCTCACTGCTGGGGGGTGGGGGTGCTGGGGGACATGAGTGGGACATGAGTTGGGCCTGCTGGCAGATGCCCCTCACTGCTGGGGGGTGGGGGTGCTGGGGACATGAGTGGGGGCCTGCTGGAAGGTGCCCCTCACTGCTGGGGGGTGGGGGTGCTGGAGGACATGAGTGGGACATGAGTGGGGGCCTGCTGGCAGGTGCCCCTCACAGCTGGGGGGCGGGGGTTCGGGGGGACATGAGTGGGACATGAGTGGGGCCCTGCTGGCAGGTGCCCCTCACTGCTGGGGGGTGGGGGTGCTGGGGGACATGAGTGGGACATGAGTGGGGCCTGCTGGCAGGTGCCCCTCACTGCTGGGGGTGGGGGTGCTGGGGGACATGAGTGGGATATGAGTGGGGGCCTGCTGGCAGGTGCCCCTCACTGCTGGGGGGTGGGAGTGCTGGGGGACTTGAGTGGGACATGAGTGGGGGCCTGCTGGCAGGTGCCCCTCACTGCTGGGGGGTGGGGGTGCAGGGGGACATGAGTGGGGGCCTGTTGGCAGGTGCCCCTCACTGCTGGGGGTGGGGGTACAGGGGGACATGAGTGGGGGCCTGCTGGCATGTGCCCCTCACTGCTGGGGGGTGGGGCTGCTGGGGGACATGAGTTGGTGATCATATTGCAAGGTGACATGTGGCTTGGCTGGGGAGCATGCCCATGGTGGATGGGCTGCCTGCGGGACATGACATGGGGTGCAGGGTAGTCCCCTGTGGTGTGGGCTGCCTGCAGGGGCTGTGGAGGGGGTAGAGGGGACACCTGGGAGGACCCACACTGCCAATTCACGTGTAGGACTCCCCGCGCACCACACTGGATACACATAATCGCGTGTGAAACTTCACGTGCACCCCAGAAATACACGTACCCCGCTCTGACAGCAAAATCACGTGTGAAACTTCACACGCACCCCAGAAATACATGTACCCCGCTCGCACAGGGCCAATCGCGTGGGACACTTCCCACGAACCCCAGTTATACACATACCCCACTCGCACAGGGCAAATCGCGCGTGAAACTTCCCGCGAACCCCAGTAATACACGTACCCCGCTCGCACAGGGACAATCGCGTGTGAAACTTCCCGCGAACCCCAGTAATACATGTACCCCGCTCGCACAGGGTCAATCGCGGGTTAAACTTCCCGCGAACCCCAGTTATACACATATCCCGCTCGCACAGGGTCAATCGCGTGTGAGACTACCCGCGCAGTGGGGTACGTGTATTCGGAGGGGTGCATGGGGAGTTTTACAGGCGTTTTCGAGGTTGTGAGCCTGTGCGCCATGTACTGGATTTGTGCGCTGTACATGGTGCACGGGGAGGGGTTGGGGCGTAACTGGCGCTGCTGCAGGGTCGATGCGCTACGGCTGGTTTTGGATGTTAAAATCCATGAATACGCTCTGTGCGGAAATGGATTTTAGCGCACGCGGCTGGCGCAGAAAGTCGCACACACGCACTGCGCCAGCCACGTACGACACTTGTGCGCTGAATTCTATGAATTACCCCGTCAATCTCCATAAAAGTAGCTTTGAAAACTGAAGTTACTAGCAGGTTGTTTTTTAATCATTACATTCAAATTTAATGGGCATACAATTTATGTATCGTTATACTGATTCAGTGTTTTCTATTGGGTTAATAAATATACCTTTTATGCAACCCGGTGTGTTTCTTTTGCCAAAAGGGAAGGGAAGCTGTAAAGAATCAATATTATTAAATTGGGAGTGCCAGATTCATTAAAATAACTTTTTAAATAAAGCAAACTTGTGTGAGCCTGGTTGGGGCGGGCCGAAATTTCCCCTGCATTAGATGTTGCCAGATTAAAGCATCCTAGAACTGTTTCTACCATGAATTCCCGTTTTGCCGGAAACACCTGAATGCATTTATGCCAATATGTCATTTTCATGCTGGTCTAAATGTATAGGATTCCTATGAAATCTGCCTGTTTTTTGCACCTGCTTAAAGCAAGCAAATTCCATTGGAATCCATTGTAATTGTCTGTCATGCGTATGTGTCGCATGTTTTAAGACTTTTCTTTTACACTACGTAATACAAATTATGTCAATTTCACGGATGAGGGGAGGGGGGTGACAACCGCAAGGACAATTAGCCCTATTGTCTCAAAATGCACGCCAAGTGGCTTGACATGTCCTTCACAAATTACCTGTTACAGGCACCTCTGATTGGCTCATTGAAACCTGCAACAGGCAACCAAGAGCCAGTATGGAAGGTATGCAAAAATGTGGTTTGGATACCTATATCTATATTTTCTACTTTCATTGCAATTGAAGAGCCGATATTTTAGCCAAGCTTTGTTGATTTGTTGTAAAATAGCAAGGTGAGGCACAGTTCGCCTTGAGAGGAAATATGGGCACCGGTAATCCGAAGCAAAGCGTGCAATAGCCTGTTGCTACCTGACAAGCGTATCAGGCTACCAACTAAGAGATCTTAAATTCGAGATAGGTCTGCCATCCCCTGTGAATACCCAGCTGATATTCATGACAGCATCTTTGAAGCGCAGCGTGGTTTGCGGCCTATTTCCGTCTCTGTAATTCTTACAGTGACAGTAAAAAATGAATTGTTGAGTTTGAGAATTATCATTAAAACCTCAACATTGGAAAAGGACACTTTACCAAACACTGGTTTTAGGTTTTTTGCAACAGTTACCACACACAGAAAAGTAAACAAAGGCTAAGTGATAGGTACCTATGTTTAATGCAACATTTTTCGCAAATATAGTTGTATTTAAAGGGGAAGTTGACAAATAAGCTCCTTTTAAATGTTGGGTTATTTGCAGGGAGAGACCTGTGGCTGCTAACATTTACAAGTCTATCCCTCGCTGTGTGATTTTGATTATTTTCTGTAAATTACATAAAAAACGCACAGAAGGATAAAAAATACTTACATTCATTTTTAAATAAAGTCATACATGTGCCTCCTGTTACTTGACAGAGAAATTCCACACGGGAATTCCGGTGATTTGGAGAGAGGTTTTCTACCTAGAGATTCCGTACTATGTACCGTATTGTACTGTGCAACTTTAATTTTGGATTCATGTCTGACCTTAAAACTCTAAATATGGTCAAACTAAAACTTGCCAACCAAGACAGAGCCATTTTTCAGACCAAACCACAATTGTAATCTTTATACAGCGACCCATTAGTAAATTGCAATACCACACGGAACACTGATTAAAACGAATGCCTGCAACGGATGTTTCTGCTGCTGCTGCACACTGAGAATAATGAGGCGGGCGGTAAGGGATTACCGTTATCGGTAAGGGCACCGGTACCGGTAATCCCTTACCACCCTATTACGAGTTCCCTTTGCGGGTCCTCCCTTAACGGCTGATTTTACCAGGTGTTAAGGACGGGACCCACAAAGGGACTTTGGTGCTAATGACGGTACCGCAATTCGCGGTACCGTTATTAGCGCCTTCCCGATTCCCATTGAGCCCTATGGGGGCTCAAATGGGAATGGGGAAGGGCCCTGGTGAATGGGGAATTACCGCCCCCGCCAACCTTGAAATGGGGCGGTAATAGCTCCATTCACCAGGGCGGAGTCGGTAAGGATTTGAATCCACCTATCCACTCCAAAGTGAGACCAATGTATTGCAGGAAAGTAACTGTATGCAATGTTTACACCATCACATTACGTGTCACGTGTCAAAACTGATCCAAAAGTATCAGAGATGCAGGATTACCTTTTTCCCTAAGGCACGGCAGCTTCTCCTGCACATACGGAATCCTGCCTTAGCTTCCCTAAGCGTGAAAGCCAGATTGAACATCCGAAAAGAGGTCACGATTCTCCAAATAATCATGAAACCAGGATGAAATATTTGATTCTGTAATTTTCACGATAAACAAGTTGATATACGGAGATAATATACCGGTTTCATTAGATCTAAATTGATAATGTAATGGTTTATTTAGATGTAAAATGTCCAAAGAGTGATGGATTTTAACGATGCTCTGCTTGCCAGTTCCTTACCTCCACTCAAGAGGCAGTCAGAATACCTGCCTGGGGAAGGTTTTGCGAAAGTGAATGTGAATAGAGCCTATATGGAATGCAGAGCTTGAAAAAGAGTGGGCAAGTTTCTCTGCGCTATTGTAAGTGAAACATTCCACTTGTGTGCACTTCGCAGGTTAACTGTTATTGAACAATATTATCATTGGTCTCCCATTACAAATAAGGAGCATTTTCCCGTGTGTGTGTGGGTGTGTGTATAATTTGTCTACACTAGTATTATATGGTGAGCATCCTTGCAGGAGGACCCAAAGATCGATACACACAACGTGTGGCTACTTGAAGATGTATTGCAGTACTATGTGTCAAGCATGTATATAGGTAATGGGCCCTGCAAATCAACCTCCTCCTCTACCCACTCCGCCAACTGCCTCGTTCATAACACCACCTGCCTTCCAGACGGCAGGCCCTATGAGCCTTCTCTCTATCCCACAGCTCCAAGTGAAGCCACCATTTTATTACCTACATTCTCACCACTCACACACCCCAAGCTGGATAGCTCAAACAACACACACACCCTCACTGTGTGTGTGTTGTGTGAATACACAACACACACACACATACCAATGTACATCTTGCAGACGTCCTTGTGTGGGATTTGTGGTGCATCAGAAGAAGGAGGGGGACACGTTGAGGACAATCTGTACTCTCTTTAATCAAAATTATAAGAATAATGCCATCTGTCCTTATTGCTAAAGGGAATACCCTACCTATCTAAAGGAACTAAATGTGCTCGCCAGATGTCAGGAAGGCCAAAGTAAATGTGTTCTCTGTCTCCATCCAAACTAACTCTGTCTGAACCTACCACTAAATATAACTAAAGCAAATAGTCCGAGAGAATGTCTCTTCTTCTCCTGGTCTTCTCTTCTTCGTGATTAGTTTCTTTTTGATTCATCCATTCTTTGAGTAATCTCCTTTGATAGTCTCTCTTATCAACTCTTGTAGCTGTTCAAAACAACTGTGGGGTTTCATGCTTTCTGTGGTCCTATCTTTGTAATATGTTTCGTTCCAATAGTTCCTCACAGGCTTGTCGTTATATAAATGTTCTTCACAATCTATTTGCTCAGGTATTCCTAAATCATAGTTGCCTTGAATCCCTTTTTGGCTTCACTTGTCGAGGATTTATTTTATTTATTTAACATTTGTAAGGCGCCTAAACATCAGAAAGTGTTTCCAGGTGCCACAAGGCAAAGGGGAGAGGTAACAGAGGAGAATATACAACAATTAAAACGGTCTTACTAGGCCTTGTGATATTCGGATCGTGCAAGGGCAGCAAACAGGAAATGCAGGGGAGAAGCCTGGGTGAGGGGGAGTTAGAGGGAGGAGGTGCAGGGAGAGGTGGGAGGGGGGCTCACGGGCTGGGTAAGTGCTGGGATAGGTGCAGGGGGCATTGGAGGGCAAGTGCACAGTGGACAGGATAAGGGTAAAGTACACGGACGGGCATGGAACAGACAAAGTGGTCCGGACAGGGGAGAGTGCCCAAAGGCAAGTGCTGGAAGGGGGTAACTGAGGCAGACTGGTTCGAGGGAGGAAATGGCCCTTGTATGACTCAGAAGTGACCAGGCAGCCAGCCGCAGCAGCAAGGGAGGAATTAGCAAGGAAGGGGAAGAGGGAAGGAGGAGGAGAAAAGGAAGATCTTGAGAAGCTTCCAGAACTTAAGGAGATCTGGCTCAAATCTGAGAGGCGCAGGGAGGCCATTCCAGGGGAAGACTCCAGCCGAAGAAAGCAATCTACCCCCACTCTCTGATTAGAGAAACATCTGACCGGCAGAGAGTTAGAGCTGGAGGACTGAAGTACTCTAGCAGGGAGGTATTTAGGGAGGGAAAGTTGAAAGTAGTGCCATTCTAGGCCCCAGACAGCCTTATGGATGATGCATAGGGTCTTACATTTGATCCTTGCAGCCACTGAGAGCCAGTGGAGAGATTTTAGGGCTGGAGAGATGCAGTCCCTTGGCTTGTGGCCAAGGATAAGTCTTGCAGTCCTATTTTGGATTAGTTGAAGAGGGCAAAGGGAGAAGAGAAGTAGCTTGAGGAAGAGGCTGTTGCAGTAGTCCAGCCTGGAGAGAACCAGAGTTCTAGAGACATTGAGTTTCTGGGGGAAGGTGAGGAAAGGGAGGATACCTTGAGGAGGTGAAGCTGGAAGTGTGCCTTCTTGGCAAAGTCAGTGATAGATTGTGAGAATGAGAGAGGAGTTGAAGATGACACCCGTTTATTTTGCCTTACAAGAGGGACAAGAGTCCCGGGAGGATAGCTCAGCGGCAACGTGCGCGCCTTGGAAGCAAGATGACACGAAGCAACACAGGTTCGATCCCCGGGTCCGCGCTTAGAAACCTCTGTGTGTTTAAGCGCATCATAAATACGCAACTAAGACAAAAAAAACAATTACGCAGCTAAATAAACAAAACAACTCCTGTAGCAGCGTCTCAATGCCTGCAGGCTGTGTGAGCACTTTAAAAATTTAAAATGAACAAAAAAAGGTGAGGGGAGGGTGGCCAGAGAGTAGGGGGGAAGGAGGGTGTTCCAATTAGAAGTACTTACTGGCATTAAGACAGAGATCATTGGTAGCGCATCATGCCTGAATAGCAGTCAGGCAATCAGAAAGGAGAGGGGAAGGAGAGGAGGTAGAGTAGAGAAGCTTAAAGGAGAGCCGAGTGTCATTCGCATAACACTGGAAGTGAGTAAAGAAGGTGGAAATCAGATGGGCAAGAGGGGCTAGGTAAATGTTGAAGAGCCACGGTGAGAAGACAGACCAGAGCCCTGGGGGACGCCAAATGTAGGGAGTGAGGTGGAGGATAGTAAATTGCCCAATTGAAACTTTGAAGGGCCGATTCAAAAGGAAAGAGGTCAACAAAGCTAGTGCATGTTTGGTGATGCCCAGGGCATCACAAAGTCAATTTAAGATTGTGGTTTGATTGACAGTGTCGAAAGCAGACAACAGTTTAAGAAGGATGAGAATAGAAGGAGAGTTGGTGAGGTTAGAGTTAAGGTTATCACAGGTGTTCAGGCGAGCAGTTTCCATGCCACTGGTACTGCTCTGAAGCCAGACTGGTGGTCGTGGAGACAGCCAACAGATTCAGTGTGGTGGATTAGTTGGGAAATAGCCAACTTCTCCAAAGGTTTGCCCAAGAAGGGGATGGTGGAGCTAGGGCAGTAAACAGCCGGGCAGGAAGGGTCAGCAGATGACTTTTTAAGGAGGGGGTGCGCAAGGAAGTGCTTAAGAGGCGATGGGAAGGTGCCAGTGCCAAAGAAGTGATTGCAGAACTCAGCCAAAGAGGGGGCGAGGGCAGCAATATTGTCCTTAATAGTTCTAGAAGAGCAGGGGAGCACCTGTTTGTAGGAGACTTTCATATAGCACACAGTCTTGGTAACCACATCCAGTGCTATGGGTGAGAAGGAGGAGAGTAAGAGGGATGGAAGGAAAGGTGCCAAGGGAGGCCTGAGTGCAGGAGAAGGAGGGAGGGAAGTAGAGGAGAGTGAGGACAGGATGTCCTGTGTTTTGGTTGTGAAGTGGGAAGCCAGAGCTGTGCAGAGGGCCTGAGAAGGAAGAGGAGAAGTGGAGACTGCAGTAGGTTTGGCAAGTTCCTTACAGATTTTGAATAATTCAGCCGTGTTGTTTGGGTTTTACAATTTTTTATTTTACATAAACAATCATGAACATGAATAATCCAATAAACACACAACCAATCAATACAATGTAAATAAGCAACATATCACAACTAATTCAAAAATAACCATCAATGTACTAAAAATAGAACCGATTAAAGAAGAGAGAAAAAGAGAAAAAAAAAAAAAAAAAAGGGAAGGAAAGAGAGAGGAAAAAAGAGAGAGCAAATGCAAGTGAGAAGGATTAAGAAAACTAAGTACAGGAACCATACAACAAATTCAATTATAAAACAACCAATGCACATCCTATAGATTACATACACACAGTAGTGTACAAGGATATGTATATATTGTCCCAGATCAAAGTTCTGTTTTACCCATAGGTGTCAAGAAAGCAGCCCCAGATGTCCCAAAACTTGTCAATGTCATCAGAGAGTTTGTAAATAGCTCTTTCATATGTTGAAATTGTAAGAAGCTCCTCCACCCAATCAGCCGTGTTGTTGATGGTCCCAGAGATGCAAGCTTTGAATGTGGGCCCGCTTCTAGGACCAAATGGAGAGTCAGTAATGCTTTTGGAGCAGGCGACAGGCCAGTATGTCAGGTGCTGTGCAAGAAGTCAACCACTTCCGTTTCGCAACTCTGCACTTGCTTTTGAGCGAGTCTGGACCTGGAGAGGATTGTGTAGCTGTAAGGAACTCATGGTGGCAACCGTAAAGACAGTTACAGTTCAGTTCAGTAAAGTTTTACTAAACTGTGTGCAGGTTGGTACAATGCCTAATCTAAACCTAAATATAATATGGGAGCAAGTGTCGACCATCAAATGAAAATTAAGGCACTCCTAGTGGCATTGTGTCAAATAAAAGGGCCTATACTAAGAAAAACCTATTGCCAATCCTTACAACTAATACAAAAAGGGTGTTGGATAGTTTTCAAGAAAAGAAAGAAGTGTTCACAAATAATATGTCAGGTTGTGGTAGCCTGGGTCTCTCTTCCCAATGTTTTGAGCACAAGGAAGTTAGGTGGGATTTTGGAACACAGTACACTTTCGAGCTTCCCCAGCATGAGACGGCAGTTCTGCTTTCAGCTATCAGGCCAGTCAATGGCCAGGTCTCGTTTCACCTGAAAGTCTCTTGCCTTTGAGGGCCTGATGAACTCACGATAACAAAATAAAGTTCCTTTAACAAATGATAGTTTGGATTCTTGTTACACTTAGGATGAGGATTCCTCACCCTTGGGTCGTCCTCTTCTGGGCACTGACCCCAGGTTCACTCTAGCCAACCGTTACCCCCCAGTTCACTTATGGGATTTTAGACTTCGTCCCTTTTTGTTAGCATCCCTCTGTTGGGTTCACTCTTGCCAATTTCATATTCACATTTGCTTTCAATGCCTGCGGGATTCACTTCCCTTGCTTCTCATGATGCGGTATTCACTTCCCTTGCTTTCTTTACTGTTCTTATGTCAAAGGATTTCGATTGTACAGGGATTTCCTAGACCTCCGATAGGTGGCTCTCCTATGGCCTTCTGGTATCTGTAGTTTCCTCAATATGGGATAAACCAGGATTTCTCGAGGCAGCACCCACGTGGTGCCAATCCCCTCCAAAGCTGGTCTTCCTTTAATAATTTTACAGTCTTTGAGTTTCTCTCAATATGCCCTTTTGTGACTTTCATTCAACACAGCCCGGTTCTTATTGGTTTTCCCCTCGACTCACCGGCTGTGATGAACCACTTAGCTTTCTTTGTATTTGGAGCAAAGGCCGGTACCACGGTATCAAAAGTTTCCCTTTCTCTGGCTTATCGGCGTAGGCATGCCCAGTGTACCTTTGACATCAGCTGCAAGACTGTAAAGCTATTGTCCTCTGGCTTATGTTTTCTTCCTTGAAGATTTGACAGATTTGGGTCGGAAAGGGCAAGGTTGCTTCTCTCCTTGGCAACCTCTCGATTCTCACTGCCTTTCTCCTTCTCTTGAACTGCTGTGGTAGATTAGCTGTCCCATCGTGCGGTCTGACATGCTCATACTGTGCTCTCCTGCTCCACCTTTTATCCCTGTTGGGAAAGGAAAGGGCCATCAGGTGTGTGTGATTCAATGTGGTCAATTGCCTTACTTTGCTTGACCCCTGTATTGGGACATGTCAGGTAAATGGCTATGGTGTTAGTCCATTCTCGTGCAAGTTGTGCGAAAGTGTTCATGTCGGAAAAGGGTGGGGCAGTGTTTTTGAATGTCCTACGTGGTAGGATGGGGAAAAGGTGTTGAAAGAAGGGGATACAGCGTCTCGCCTGTCGGTGTCCCACTCCCCGAGGACCACCCATCCAGGTGATCCTCCCTCACTGGTCGCTCCCAGGAACTGGGTCCAATATCGATGGCCGTGTTCTGGCCACCTGGATGACAGATCCCCGAGGTCTAGCCAAGGAGACACCTTAAGGTTTCTCACATAGTCCACAGGAAGGAGAGTGTCAAAAGCAGCAACAGATCTGGCATTGAACCACGTCTCTGTGAACGCGGGGACATCAAAGTCTTCAAGGAGGTGACAGATGTCAGAGAAATGTTTGACAGCAGAGCGAGAATTGAGGGTAGCTAAGTAAAGGTGGTTGCCCCTTTAAAGGTTTTCCATGGAGTGGTACAGGGACGAGGTACCACCGGTGGAGGGGGCGTGGATACAGGGGGGGTAGAGGATGGAAGAATGGCAGGAGAACAGAGGAAGTTAATGAGAGATGGTAGATGCCTGTTAAGAAGATTGGGCTGAGAGCCCTGAGCCATGATCGTGCCATTGGAGTAAACATTGATGATGCTCCTGGATGATGGTTAGTGTGCCAAGAGCACTTCCCATCGATGTCACCATTAATGGGTGAAGAATAAAAAGAGGAGAGGACAGGGAAGTCCATAGGTTTGGAGAGGGAACGGCAAATAGGATGTCAGCGATAGTCTCTCTGGAAGAAACGTTGGCAAAGGTGTTAGCAATGGCCAGACCTGGGTTGGAAACCAGGAGACGCATCTTAAACTTTTTCCTTCCAGGCTTTGAAAGAAAAGGAGGATAGGTAATATAATAGCAGCTAGAATAGATAGAGGAGATGGAGAGTACCATAGGTAAGGGGAGGAAGAGGATGCCAAGGGGAGGGGGAGAAACAGAGGGCTGCAGTAATGCACAAAGGAACTCACCAGGTGGCCTAGCAGCCAAGCAGGCACAGATGAGGTGGGTACTTAGCAAGATCCAACAAGGGTAGCAATAAATAAAACCATTTAACATAAGCAACAGGTAGATTAAAACTCACATAGATTTGAAAATCAGACATACATGGAAAAAGGCAGCATTTGATTTAACAGGGCACTGATGTTTAAAATGTCAAGTGTGGTGATCCCAGAAAAACAAGAATGCAACAATTTAACACAAGAACAGGTAGATTAAAACACACCTAGATTCGAAAATCAGACATACATGGAAAAAGGAAGCATTTTTCTTTAACAGGGCCCTCGTGTCAAAAATCCAAGGGCCTCATTACGACCCTTCCCGGTCTGGAAAGAACGGTGGCGGTAAAACCGCTGCCACTGTTGTTTCTGGACCGGCTGATTCAGAGTCCTGCAGGTGGGAGGTGTCACTTCCACCAGGTCTGACCTGGCGGGTTTAACACCACCCGCCTGCAGGCGGACATGGAAACACCGGCTCTGTCATAGACGGAACCAGTGTTTCCATGGTCCCCATCCCCATGGGAATGGGGATTTACAGAATTTCGCCTCCGGAATTACCGGCTCACCGGGGTTGTAATGCCCCGTTGATTCCGGCAATCACGGAGGCGGAATGGTAATTCGGGTCCGGCGGCAGGCTGCTGGTTTTTCCGGCATGGCTATCGCCAGACTCGTACTTAGGTCCCAAGTGTGGTGATTCCAGAAAAACAAGAATGCAACAACTTAACATGAGAACAGGTAGATTAAAACACACCCAGATTCGAAAATTAGACATGCGTGGAAAAGGCAGTATTTTTCTTTAGCAAGGCACTGGTGTTGACAAGACCAAGGTGGTGACCAGAATTTGGACACATTTCAACTGACGCACATGCAGGGAGCAAAGTGGCTCTTAGTGCAAGGTAACAGAAAATAGAACACGATAACAGGAGACCAATACAGGCAATTAGATTGATGCTAGCTTCCAATGAGAGTCTGCAACTGATATTGGCTAGAGTAGAAGGAAATGAGGTTCGGATAGTAGGATGCTATGGTAAAGTCAGGAAACCTAGAGTGGGGTGAAGGAAGAGCCAAACAGGTCCCAGTATAGCAGGCACAGTGCACTGAGAGTCAAAGCATAGAAAAAAGAAAAACAAGAGCAGAGGCATGTGTGGATTGCAGCAACAATGGGGGTGGGGGTGAGTAGGATTGCTCATGGCTTTGATGGAGCACAGCAGGCAGGGAAGCCTCAGGGGATCAACACAGATTGCAGTGTGATAAGGATGATGGGGGGCTTACCAATGCTGTAGACGATGGCATTGTAAAGCCAGATCCACGGTGGAGGTAGGGGGCCCACTGGGCCCTCCCAGGCCGGACAAGGTCAGACACCGAAGTCACTGGGGCCTTATGAAAGGGTCTTGAGAAGGGGGCCAGCTCAGCCTTCTGGCTCCCTGGATAGGGCAAAGAAGGCTGTTGCGGCCAAACAGGCAGAGGGAGGCGAGTCACTGGGCACCTATTGATTCACTGAACAAGGTGGAAATGGCATCGGCCATATTGGAAGGGCCATGTTGAGGCCGAAATGCATCAAAGCCCAACTGGACATTTTACAAGAAGTCGTCCTATGCCACCAAGAGGCACAAAGGAGGCTCTAAAGCATAAGGAACCCAAGATGTTTTTGCCCACAATTATAAATGAAAATATTTATTTTTTTCTGGTAAATTGCAGCAGCTGCACCATTGTGGCAAAAAAGAAGAATACTGTGCCCCGTAAGTGCCCTTGCAAGTGCCTAGAAGAAGTCTGGAAGAGTCGGGAGCCTCCTCCTCCTCTTTACGTGCTGTAACTCCTGAAGTCATGTGATGCCAGAGGCCCCTCCCCCTAGCTCAGCACACTTGCTATAATAGGCATGAGCACGCGCCCCCGGAAGTGCCCTTGCAAGTGCCTGTTGAGCCTGTTTGGCTCTGGGTGGCTGCATTTTTTACCACCTGTTTGCATTATTGTTCCTACTGTTTGTTGCAATCCGACAATTGTGGTTCATCCTTTGCCGTTCAATACATGCATTTTTCCTCATGCTATCCGGCACTTCTGGTTATCTTTAAGAGTGAACATTTTTCCACCTCCACATTGTGCAAACTCTGTTGTAAACGTATGGGTAACGTATGAAAGCTATTGCACTTGTCATTTTTTTTGTTTTTTTAGTCAAACTAAAACATTTAGAATATCATTGGGAGTGGTGTTATGTACAGAAAAAACGAGTTCTTGGTAATTTGACTATAAGATTGTTTCTTCAAAGTGTAATTGGTGACATGTGTTAGCTATTTGGATAGTGCACTGTTAGCGTTGATGTTAAAATCTGTTGTAGCCCCTAAATGGTTTGCTAATTGGGCTTGCACTACTGCCTGTCTACATTTGAAAGATAGAAAAATAATAAGCACACACCCTGGTGGATAACGTAAATCTAACACAACGTCTATACTATCGCCATCATATATATATCCTTGCAATATGGATTGTCTTACACCGCCCGCTATGCCGGACTCGCATGACTTGGCAAATTGCCCTGACCCAAGTCTGCTTTTAGATATTGATGCTGGAAGTGCACATACCACTGTGCTATCCCTCCTGCAGATCCCCCAGGCTGTTAAGCCTGACTCTGAGTCAGTATCTTCTTTGGTAGATGATGCCTTAGAAATACACCCATTCAACGATATGACACACTCATATTTGGCTTATACGGAACCGACTGATGTTCAATCGGTCATACCAAATCCCTCACAGGAAGAATTTGATACCAAATTATCAGATATCTCACTTCTGGCACCTGCGGTGTAGGTTGAGTGGGGAAAGCGCATTTGTCTCTCACTCGGGTCTTCTACTCCTGTTGCCTTCTTACCATCACATATTGATGAGGTCTGCCTTCACAACTTCTCTAGTGGCAGGCCCGCTCATCAGCCCCTTCCAGCGGCATACCCTATCGGTAATAGAATTCCTTGGCCGATTGCCAGCTCTCCTACACCACTCAAAATGACATCTAAGGGACTGTGTGAAGTACCCAAATATATGGATGACTCACAAAACATAGGTTCGATTGACATCCACCAATTGAGTGCTGAAATCAATCTTCGCACTTTGCACAATACAAGTCAACACTCCTCGCACTCCTACGAACCAGATAACTACTCCTTTCCTAACAAGAATTCTAAACCTTCTCGATAAAGGACACAAGCTTACACACCTAATAATTCGACAACATTAAAGTACCTATCGCTGAGATGATTAATACACTAAATAGGATTGAAGGATTTATCTAGGCACACACCACCCTCCTGGAAAACTCAAAAATAGACCACAATTCTCAGCTATTACCCAACAAATTGAATAATAATGCTAATGACATAGAGAGGGTGTTTCGCTCTGCAGTCCCACAAACTATGACAACATTCCCGGATGATGTTGGCTTGAAAAGAACATATGCAGAGGTCACTAAAGAGGAGATCACTAAGCAAAAACCTCAAATCCAGGTAACGAATAGCATACTCCTATCTGCTGTGGCTAAAAACTCAGAAGAAATTCCCGAAATCATGACATATCTTACCAGTGGTCGCGCTGCTGAAGTAGTGCAAGACAATGACCCCTCTCTCTCTCTCTCCTCAGCAATGAGCCCCATACAACTTCACTTGATGATGCATCTAATAGTCCCTCTCCTCTCTAAGCAATAATTGAGCAGTCTAAGGATGAAGATAGGGTAATACCTGAAACTAATAACTGCTCAAACCAAAACAACGCCTATCCACGGCTTCTATCACGGAAAATGAAGCATGCTGTGGCACGTGCTTTAAAACGTAGGAAAAATAATTTAAAAAGTAACAGTGAACCATCTAAAAAAAAAAAAAAACTTACCAAAACTCAAGATTAGTGGGCATAATTCAAACATAAATAATGGGGGTCATTACGACCCTGGTGTTAAGGGTTTAACAGCGCCGTAAAAGGTGTTGGCGCCGTTAAACCCTTAACGCCTGATTACGAGATCCCTTTGCGGGACCCGATCTTAACGGCTGGTTTTACCAGCCGTTAAAGTAGGGTGCCGCAAAGGGACCTCGGTGCTAATTACGGTACCGCAATTTGCAGTACCGTACTTAGCGCCTTCCCCAGACCCATTGAGCCCTATGGGGCGAAAATGGGAATGGGGAAGGGCCATGGTGAAATGGGGAAATACCGCCCACCAACCTTGGAATGGGGCGGTATTTCCCCATTCCACCATGGCGGACTCGTTACAACACCGGCACCAACCATGGTGCTAATAGCGCCATGGTTTAGCGCCGGGGTTGTAATGAGGGCCAATATCTGTAATCTTTCTCGCGAGGATGAGATGCTTGATTTGCAACAGTTATACGATGAATCTAAAATACTGTTAGAACTCAAAAGTTTACAGGTGCATGCCAAGACTATGGAAGCGAAATTGGGGAATAATGTTGTTAATGTACCTTCGACTTTTGCTTGTCTTGCACCAAGATTAACTCAAAACAGTGAATGTAGGGTTGTTTTACATGACACTATTTTGTCATCTGCATCTCGACACTCTACAAAAAATACTGAGTGCACCAAGCAAGCATCCAAGCAAGCATCCATCCATGTCAAAATGTTTCTCAATTGAATGCTATAAGACGATTAGGGGTGCTGTAGTCACTTCAACAAATGCCCCTCCTGCTGCACTCAAATGTGTAGCTTGGGTCTCCTGTAAGAGGATTCAATTCAACACTACAGCTAAGTCAATGCCTAGTCTGGGATACTGAATGGAAACCCTTATTGATATATCTTTATGTCCAGTTCATGCGTTCTGGATGACTACCCCTATATAACACCCCTCTCTTGGAATCCCCCTGACCCCACTGAGCCAAGAAGTAGTTCTGTTTTGCAGGTTTAAAGGTTTATTTGATAATTTAAACAATATATATATATATCACGCTTTCTAATAAATTAATAATTGAAGATCACACTGAATCTGAGCAGTAATCAATAATGGATAGTCTGGCACTAGCACACTTGTGAATAGGAACAGAAGAGAGTTCGTAGAGAATGCTTTATATAAGTTCAGATGGATGTAATGTTGAATGAAAATGCAATACAGAAAATACTCAATATGATTTCAACAAAACAATGTAATCACTTTTCTATGGCAATCCCCTCCCCCCTTTATGCAATGCAAGGAAATGGAAGGAAAACACACAGTTCTCAGAAATGCAATCAAATGTAATTCAGTTCACCCCAGCAAGCTTAGACCACAGAAGTTGGAAACACAGGCCCAAAATGCTTTTATATGTGCTGGCAATGAAGTGAAAAATATGCTAAAATGCTTTTAATTCCCTCTAGAGGTTCAGGGTGAGTGGTATCTAGTTAATATTAGTCCAGGCTCACTCTAGCAATGATTCAGGGATGGTTCTTAAGAGGCAAACGAATTTTTAGCAAGGAAACTGCTGTTTTCACACGTGGAGAAATTTGCAAATCGCGGTAAATTCGCGAGTGCGTTTTTCGCGATTGGGGCAAAAGTGTATGGAATAGGAATGCGGTTCTAGGTTCGTTGAAAAGCCAGGATCCTAAGCTTTCAGAGGAAAGTTAAACCAAGTTCCTAGCACAAACGGTCACGGAGATATGAGCGATATGGTAAAGGTCGTTTTTCAGATTTGAAATTTTAAAGTTCAAAGTGACAAGTGACAGCTAGCAGCTAGAAAATGACAGGTGACAGCTTTTAGGCAGTTCTACTTAGATTAAAATAGATTGAATTATATTATTTTAACTAAGAGATTGGTTCTGCACAGTTCTGCTGGGTACTCACAATATATTTAGAAATAGAATGGGCCTCGCCACGGATCTGGTCAGGTTTTAGACTGGACTCTGGTCTGGTCTTGGCACTTCACAGTGATCTGGGTCAGCTCTCTGGTCTGCTAACAGTGGTCTGGGTCAGCTCTGCTCTGCTGGTCTAGCCTCTCTGGATTCTGGAGATTGATGGATTTGAAGTCTGGATCTCTGGATGTTGTATGGTCCGGCAGCATGCTTCGCGGCAAATGGAATTGAATGTCCCTATCTGTCCTGACTGTCTGCTTTTATGTGTTTTGAAAATGGGTGGAAAGGCTAGCTTCCTAGGCCACTTGTCATTGGCCACTTCCTCCTCTTCCCCTTGATTGGGGAATGAAATGAAGTGTCATCATGATGAGGTCTGTTTATGATACAGAGAACCCACCCCTGTCAAATTACACACAATCTATATTTTGACCCAAAAGACATATTTGCACAGGTACACATTTGTTTAAAATTACATGCATCCATCACATATCACAGGAGGTATACCCTGTCCAAATCTGCTCTTCCTGGGAGCTTGCATTGAGAAATGGCAACATATTTCACTTTTTGGTCAGGTTACCAATATCAGATTCTTACTCAAATTTACCCAAATGTGTGCAAGGCATGCAGGCATTGATTGATGAAGTATCAGACTTTTAACATGCATACATTTTAAGTAATACCCTCTTAACTGCTAGCTTGCCCCCAGATCAAGCCACCGGTTTTAAAAACCTCTTAAAATGTGGGCAGAAAAATCACAAGAATTATGATATCATTTAAATAATTATGACAAGTCTGTACTATGAGTTATTCATCTTTTTCTAAAACCATATTCTGGCTACAGGGGTGTGGTTTCCCCCCAGCACAAGGTTGAATTTCTGGTTTTTCCAGTTCTGCCAAGCCAGCTTGCTCTCACAGGCAGTGCTCCTCCCCTTTCCTTCCAGGAGGAAGCCACTTTTTACGGCCCCCATAATAAAACATTTGCCTGAGTCAGGACAGGGCTTTGTTCAATTTCCTGCAGAGCCCAGGTAATTCAATCAGGGAAGTGTCATATCCCTTTTGGTGGGAGCAGCAAAAGGGCAGCTAGGCCTGGGAACACAGCTGTTGTGCAAGTCTCATCTCCTGTCGGGGGTAGCTGGTGGGCAGAATTCAGTTCCTTAAACCAGGCCCCAGCTAATGTCACTTTTAGTTACCCAGTTTTCTGCATTCAAATAAAATTAACCATTTTTAACCATTTTTACATATGCAGCTAGAATTCTGATTCTAAGTTTAAAACTATGACATTTAAACAATTGCAACCCATGTGACACTCAAAAGTAGGTCACTCATTTCTTTTAAACATTTAGGTTTTTAGTGTCTTTCAGTCCAAATTGACTTAAACTGCTGAAATCCACAGCTCAGCCAGTCTTGTTATAAACCTTCAAGTCACTTCAGAATATAACTTTACATTGTATCCACCTCTCAGTAAGTCTTTCTTTGGCATGCTTTGGGTTCATTTATTCAGTTTTACACGAAAAAGAAAAAAAGTCTGGTGTTGTTTTAAAACGCCGGCTTTCTGATAGTGGTGAGTACTGGTAATGCACCCATTTTTGGGATTTAAGAAAATTAATTCCCCACAATTCTAGGTTGCTTTTGGCAATCAGCATTGCCATTCCCAATGGTTTCAGGCTACTGTGTGGGTAGTCCAATGGGGTTTTAGGCAGTGCCCTGCTGTGCCCATAACATCGGCAAAAATGGGTGGCAGCCTATTCTTCATGCATTTCCCTGGGCATTTTCTGGGAAGCTCTTGCCATCATGATGTTTTCAATGCCAGTACTGCACAGTTTTTGAGGTAGGGCTCGGATGCATGGGTAAAACATCCCACAAGCCCCCCTCTTGCGATGGCCATTCTGTTTCACTGATGAAACTCGCAAGACCTGGGATGTTTCCTCATCTTCTTCCAATAGATGGCACAGTTCAGCATCTTTTCCTCCATCCGGTGCTGATCGGTCGGTTCTCCTCGCCGGTCCTGATGGGAATATTGGGAGGTACACTGGGCCCCCCGCGTCTCTGCTCCCGGTCTCCGGATCGTCCTCCTTGGCCAGTCTCGAGGTTTTCTTTCTCCTAGGACGACAAAGGGAGAGCGGCAATACCTATTCATAGACATTTTTCCCCCACCATTGACATAGTGGGGTGGCATATACATTTATAGTCAAAACATATCAACATGCACATTTCTTTTTGCAATCAAAAATGAAAACACCCACATTGAGAAACTCAGAATTTGATAGGCGATATGTAGGATATTTTAAGTTAGAACTGAATTAATCTGAGACAGTACCCTCTAGGATTCCAGAGGATTCCTCCAGTTTTTGCAGAGTGTGCCTGGGATGGCAACACTTTAACTGGTTTATGTGGACCCACTTGTCTTCCCCCTCTGCCAAACCGCCTTTGGGGATGCGGATCTTGTAGGCCACAGGGGAGATTTTGTCTATAATCTCAAAGGGTCCCTTCCATGTAGGCAAACATTTTCGCTGTTTGGCCTGGTTCCTTTGGAAATTGTATAGATAGACCCGGTCCCCCACCTGATATTCCTTCCTGGAAGTTTTCAGGTCATAGTGGGTCTTCATGCTATCAGCTGATCTTTCTAGATTCCGCTGAGCATAAGCAAAAGCATGTTGAAGGTGTTTCCTTAAATTCTCCACATACTCATGAGTTGTGGAGGCATTTATCAGTGTCTGCTCTTGGGTCCTGTAGAGAAAATGCTGAGGAAGCACCATCTTGCGCCTGTCATGATCTCTGCTTCCAAAAGGTCAGGGTTTTCCCAACTCCCTTGGAAGCAGATCCATAACCCAGGTTCCGAGTGCCAACCAGTCCCAATTGGGACCTTTTGGACCCAGTCCTGGCGCCAGTGGCACCAGGCTCATAAATATGCCCAGTCCCAGCGCTGGAAGCGCCGGGCTCATAATGCTTGGGTGGACTTACCTTCAGCAGACCATGCTGCTTACTTGCCTGCCAGTTGAGCCTCTGATCCTCTTCTGTTTGGAACTACTTTTCCTGTTGGGTGGGGCTGGAGCCACTCCCTAGATTCAGAACACTGGAACTCTTCTGGAAGGCAGGAACTCTTTTCTTACCAGGAACTCTTTTCTTACTTAGGCGTGGCTGTGGAAGGAGACACCTAAGCACTACAGGAGGCTATTTAAACCACACCCGGTGGATGAATCTTGCTTTGCGTTATTCTGCAACCTCTGCAGCAGAACGCTCATCGTGTCTTCTGCATCCGGTCCTGGGCCTAAGGAAAAAGGCTTACCATCCTGAATCCAGTCTTCAGCAACACCTATAAAGACAAGAAAGAACAGGTTAGCATTCCGGCATCTGAAAGGCAAAGGCTTCCCTACTCTTCGTGCGCTCCGGAGGTCTTCACACTGCATTTCGGCATCTGAAAGACAAAAGTTTACCAACTCTTCGCACGCTCCGGAGGCCTTCGGCGCTGCATCCCGCATCTGAAAGACAAAACAAGGTGCGTTTAAAGACATTGGGGAACTTTAATACTCACGTGCCATTACTCCTTTCCACATCTAATCCAGTGGGTATTCCGGCACCCTGCAGCCGCTCCGAACTCGTACCTGCAAAATAAAAAGACAGTTAGAGCGCATAGTGAAGAAGGCAACAAGCGCTTACTTACGTGCTTCCAGGCGCTTCTATTCATCACACGGGCTCCATCTTCAACTCACTTCCGCCCGTCATCCGCCATCGCCGGAACCCTGCAAAACAAGAGACATCATTACTAAAGACTTTAAAGACATTTGAATGACTCGAAACTTACCGTTCGTGCAGTAAACGACGGACAGCAGTCCTCTGAAGTCAAGAGGCCTGCGCTACCTATCCAGTGAAGAAACTGGTTACAGCAGCCTGCCCCGAGGCAGATGGAGAGCTCGGCATTCACTTACCTAAGGTGAGAGCGTTAACCTTTGGGGGTCTACAGGAGAGGAGAAGAGGAAAGAGATAGGGACACCCCAATAACCCCAGTTCATTAACCCCATATTTTCTATCTGCAGACATCTTACTCTACACGTCAGGCATACAGTGCACAGAGGTCCAGCCCAAAGAGCCAACCGGGTGCTACACATCACCTTTGAAGATACGGTAGTCGCCCAGTCAAGACCGGCGCCTCTGCGAGAATCAGGTGAGCGTTACAGCGCCCAATCATCAACTCAAATGGTGACATTTTGGTTGCAGATGAAGGGGTAGATCTGATGGCCATTAGGACCAGAGGTAATCGGATATCCCAACTTGGCCCAGAATCTGCCACAAACTTCTTTAATATGCTCACAATGGTTCGGTTATATCTCTCTACTGCCCCAGAAGAAGCTGGCCGGTAAGCAATATGCAACTTCCTTTTGACACCCAGTATCTCCCACATCTTTGTCATTACTTCACTGGTGAAGTGGCTACCCCTGTCTGACTCAATCCTTTGAGGTAGACCAAAACGGGAAAAGATGTGGTTAATCATCAGGGCAGCAGCAGTTTCTGCCTTGCAATTTGGGGCTGGGAGACAATCCACCCACTTGGTAAACAAGCATGTCACAGTCAACATGTACTTGTTCCCCCTAGCAGAGCGAATCACGGGGCCTACAAAGTCGATTTGTAAATCTGACCATGGCAGTGTCATCCCCCTCTTTTGGAGAGGCGCACGGTGCGTGAGGGATGATGGCTGAAATTGTGCACACACAAGACACCCCTTCAAGTATTGGTCGAGGTCCTGCCCCATGTGTGGCCAGTATGCAACCTCTCTTAAGATTTCCAATGTGGTGTGAAACCCCCTATGACCGGCGGTGGCCGCATCATGGGCGTGACTTAACATCAGGCTTCGGAATGAGGTACGAACCACCCACTGATCGTGGCCAGTTTTGGATTTCCTTACCAGCAAACCGTCTTGGATTCGGAACATTTTTGGACATTTCATCAACACTCTTAGGTCCTCTTTCCCAATGTAATCGGTATCTGTCAGGGGAAAGTTCTCCGGGTCCTCAAGGTGTTGGTAAAACTTACCAATAATTGGATCCCCCTTCTGAGCTGTAATCAAATCAGCATCAGGGGTCTCCTTGCTCCATTGTGCAATTGAAAGGTTGTTGTGAGCATTTGTCTGGGACCTAGTGATAGCAGTGACCTGGATTTCCCCCAACAGGGACTCAATCTCAATTAGATCCCCTTGGATGGCCCCGGTTTTGGCCAGCTGATCAGCTAAGTCATTTCCAGTTTTGTCTGGTCCCTCTACTTTGGAATGACCCTTGATCTTTTTCCAATGGATGGTCATCTCATTCGAGGTGACCAGATCATCAATGTTTTGGATCAACTTCCCATGTTTCAAGGGTTTGTTATTAGCACATAACATGCCTCTGGTTTTCCAATTAACCAGGTGCTCCACGAACCCGTTCCGTACATAATCCGAATCTGTGATTATGACCAGTTCGTGGAGTTGATGCTGGACAGCAGTGAGGATGGCCTGATGCACAGCCATCAATTCTGCCACCTGACCTCTTCGGGGACCAATTTTGTATCCAGCGGAGGGTTCTGGGGACTCATTCACCCATGCATTCCCTACGCCGGCCACCAGTTCTTTCTCCCCGTCGTTGTCAACATGGTAAGAGCATCCATCCACATAGACAGTGGGCATTCCCTCACACTTGTCCTCTTCAAAGTCTTTGTGTGGGGAATTAAGGTATGCCTCCGTGTTGTACTTGATTTTTAGACTTTCGTCCTCGAGACAGTTTTCTCTGGCACAATCATGCAAGTCAGCCAGACCTTGCGCGAGGGGACTCTTCTTGTTTTGGCCATATCTGACCTCCACAGGAAAGCCTTGCATTGACAGAATCCAGGAAGTAATTCGGGAATTACTCACATTTCCGGCCTGGATTCTATCACTTTGGAGATATTGCAGAGGCTGGTGCGGAGTCTCCACTATGATGTGTTCCCCCTGGATAAACGGGCGGTAATTCTTCAATGCCCACACCGTTGCCAGGAGTGCCTTCTCACAATCGTTGAATTTTTCCTCCACAGAGGATAAAGTTTTGCTCGCATAGGAGATTACTTTATTGACCTTGTCATGCTTTTGGTATAATACTGCTGTCAAGCACGTATTAGAGAAATTGAAAAATTGGTTCGGGAAGATATCTCGCGCTCACACCTGTATTTTAACAAGATTCCTCTACAATTTGTGATCAGAACAACATCAGTTTAAAACCATCAATATAATGATTCCCAAAGAATGTTTTTTGATTTATCAAAGAAAAAAGCAGCCTTTAATTTGTCAGAGAAAGAACAGCCAAACAGCCGACACGTGTTTCGACCTTAGGTCGTTATCAAGGCTATATGTGAAGTTATACAGACAAATAATGTATGACAATTGAAAAAATGTATAAATAATATTAAAAACCATACCATATGATTCCACATGTCAGGTCAGGATGAGAGAGGTTTTTTTGCCATAGTCAAATGTTTGAAATAATATGAAAGAAAATCACAAAAATCAAAAACCAAAAATTAGTTCATGTATCCCCATTCTTCACAAAAACTTCCAATTTTCACTCAAGTTTAAACAAACAACAATTAGTACTTCCAAGTGCTTGTTGGACATGATTAATTAGTTACCATAAAGTCCCATTTTTTGTGAGGCCACTCTAGCTAGACCAAAATATAAATTTCCATGAATTTATAAAGTTAACTGTGGTCTCCCATTAGTACTTGATCAATCATGCAATATTGCTGTAACTAAGGCTTACCCCATTTGCAAATCTCTAGAATTCTCCTGTGTTGAAGTGTAACAAATCACTCGATTATTCCTGGTCCTGGGTTGTCAATTCAATTATTCAAATCTGTATAAAAGATTCCTGTTTTAATTTGATTCATTAATATAACTAAACTGACTAGTGTAATGGAATAATAATACAAAATATTAAATGGAAATGCTCACCAGCTTTTAACAATTTAAACTTCCTGAAAGAATTCTTATATATAGCTGAATGCTATCACCAAACTTTTTAACACATAAATGTGTATCTGATAAACAAAGTTCACCTGCAAAAATAATAATAAGCTCATTTGTATAAGTCACTACATTTGATTCCATCTCCTCTAAAGAACATTAATCTTGTATTTTCTTGAAACTCACCATTCAAGGGGTTCGATCCCACGTTTATTGTTATTCTAGAGAGATCCTGCACCCATCACAGGATCTAATATACTTTTTGCCCGCGAAAAACGCGGGCCGTACTTGCAGTGACGTCACGCGCACACGGACGCGATGACGTCATGCGTTTAATAACGTGATGACGTCACGCGTACGAGCGCGCGACGTCTACTCTAATGCTTTTAAAACAAACACGGGCATGTGGCTAAATATATACGTTACTCACAACAAATGGTTATTCTTAAAGGGAGCTTAAGTTCTCATGAAGTCACCCAGTATCCTTCAAGTGAACTTCCAAAAGGTATATCGCAATGAATTAAACTATGCAGATGAATGCACAATATGTAAATTATATATATAAATTAAATCAAAATGCACATTGTTTAATTCTGGTATTTGTTAGAGTGGCTTCACAAATAATAAATATATTGTAAAAATTCATAAAAGAAATATTGTCAATTTATAGAAACACATGCATCTCGTGATCATGATTTAAACCATTTAAAGTGCTTCTAAAAAAACAAATTAGCTTGCATTCCTCTTGTCTTAGTTTGAGCCTAAGATTACCACCTCGTTTCCCCAATTTAACCTGTGTTAGTCCAATGTACCTGATGTTTTCCTGGTTATCTAACTGATGACATTGTTGCCAATGAATTGCAAGAGGTGATTTCGGATCAATATTTCTTAAACTAGCCAAATGTTCTCTAATTCGAAATCTCAATTGTCGAATAGTGCTACCAATATAAAGTTTTCCACATATACAGATGATGGCATAAATGACATAACTAGTTTTACAATTAATAAATTCCTTGATCTTGATTGTCATTCCATTAATATCAGAAAATTCATCACAATTTACATGTGCATACTTGCACTGATTGCAATTACCACATTTAAAAAAACCCTTCTTTCCTTTTAGCCAGGTCTCTTTAATGTTTTCTTCTTTTATATTCAAAAAGGACGGACTCAATTTCTGTTTAATAGTGTGTGCTCTTTTAAATGTGAACTTAGGTTTTTCCGTCAAGAAAGGTAGCAGATCCTTATCAAGTTTCAAAATGTCCCAATGTTTGGACACCATTTTGTAGAGATATGATGAATCTTGAGAAAATTGTGTTATTATGGAAATATGTTCACTTGGTTGCTTCTTCACATGTTCACATAGAAGGTCCACTTGACTACATTCTTTGTATTTTTCAACCGCTTTCTTTATACATCGTAAATTGTAACCCCTATCTCTGAATCTATTAACAAGCAATTTAGTTTCTTCATGATAGTCCATATCTCGACTACAGTTTCTCCTGGCTCGGAAAAATTCCCCCACTGGGATGTTCTCTACCGTAGATCTTTGGTGACTACTTTGTGCACAAAGTACAGAGTTTACCTCTGTTGGTTTGCGATATGTTTTGGTCTCAAAATGCCCATTAGTGACAAAAATATGAAGAAAACATTAAAGAGACCTGGCTAAAAGGAAAGAAGGGTTTTTTTAAATGTGGTAATTGCAATCAGTGCAAGTATGCACATGTAAATTGTGATGAATTTTCTGATATTAATGGAATGACAATCAAGATCAAGGAATTTATTAATTGTAAAACTAGTTATGTCATTTATGCCATCATCTGTATATGTGGAAAACTTTATATTGGTAGCACTATTCGACAATTGAGATTTCGAATTAGAGAACATTTGGCTAGTTTAAGAAATATTGATCCGAAATCACCTCTTGCAATTCATTGGCAACAATGTCATCAGTTAGATAACCAGGAAAACATCAGGTACATTGGACTAACACAGGTTAAATTGGGGAAACGAGGTGGTAATCTTAGGCTCAAACTAAGACAAGAGGAATGCAAGCTAATTTGTTTTTTTAGAAGCACTTTAAATGGTTTAAATCATGATCACGAGATGCATGTGTTTCTATAAATTGACAATATTTCTTTTATGAATTTTTACAATATATTTATTATTTGTGAAGCCACTCTAACAAATACCAGAATTAAATAATGTGTATTTTGATTTAATTTATATATTTCACATATTGTGCATTCATCTGCATAGTTTAATTCATTGCGATATACCTTTTGGAAGTTCACTTGAAGGATACTGGGTGACTTCATGAGAACTTAAGCTCCCTTTAAGAATAACCATTTGTTGTGAGTAACGTATATATTTAGCCACATGCCCGTGTTTGTTTTAAAAGCATTAGAGTAGACGTCGCGCGCTCGTACGCGTGACGTCATCACGTTATTAAACGCATGACGTCATCGCGTCCGTGTGCGCGTGACGTCACTGCAAGTACGGCCCGCGTTTTTCGCGGGCAAAAAGTATATTAGATCCTGTGATGGGTGCAGGATCTCTCTAGAATAACAATAAACGTGGGATCGAACCCCTTGAATGGTGAGTTTCAAGAAAATACAAGATTAATGTTCTTTAGAGGAGATGGAATCAAATGTAGTGACTTATACAAATGAGCTTATTATTATTTTTGCAGGTGAACTTTGTTTATCAGATACACATTTATGTGTTAAAAAGTTTGGTGATAGCATTCAGCTATATATAAGAATTCTTTCAGGAAGTTTAAATCGTTAAAAGCTGGTGAGCATTACCATTTAATATTTTGTATTATTATTCCATTACACTAGTCAGTTTAGTTATATTAATGAATCAAATTAAAACAGGAATCTTTTATACAGATTTGAATAATTGAATTGACAACCCAGGACCAGGAATAATCGAGTGATTTGTTACACTTCAACACAGGAGAATTCTAGAGATTTGCAAATGGGGTAAGCCTTAGTTACAGCAATATTGCATGATTGATCAAGTACTAATGGGGGACCACAGTTAACTTTATAAATTCATGGAAATTTATATTTTGGTCTAGCTAGAGTGGCCTCACAAAAAATGGGACTTTATGGTAACTAATTAATCATGTCCAACAAGCACTTGGAAGTACTAATTGTTGTTTGTTTAAACTTGAGTGAAAATTGGAAGTTTTTGTGAAGAATGGGGATACATGAACTAATTTTTGGTTTTTGATTTTTGTGATTTTCTTTCATATTATTTCAAACATTTGACTATGGCAAAAAAACCTCTCTCATCCTGACCTGACATGTGGAATCATATGGTATGGTTTTTAATATTATTTATACATTTTTTCAATTGTCATACATTATTTGTCTGTATATTTGTCTGTATAACTTCACATATAGCCTTGATAACGACCTAAGGTCGAAACACGTGTCGGCTGTTTGGCTGTTCTTTCTCTGACAAATTAAAGGCTGCTTTTTTCTTTGATAAATCAAAAAACATTCTTTGGGAATCATTATATTGATGGTTTTAAACTGATGTTGTTCTGATCACAAATTGTAGAGGAATCTTGTTAAAATACAGGTGTGAGCGCGAGATATCTTCCCGAACCAATTTTTCAATTTGTATCATTGTTACAAACTTTGTGGGAAGTTTGAGGGTAAGATATAACTTGCTGCCGACCCGGTTTTTTTCAAAAATTTTTGGTGGTAAATAGCGCACATGACCTAATAGCGATCCCACAAGTGTTTGGAAACACGTATTAGAGAACCCCGTCTCCAGGAAGAACTCCTTGTTTCTGACAGGGTAAGCTAGGCAAGGCGCTTGTGAGAGGCTTCTTTTGAGTTGTCTTACTGCCTCTGCTTGTTCTGGACCCCATTCCCACTTGACCCCCCCCCTTCAAGAGATGAATCAGGGGTCTGGTGATCTCTGCGTAGCCCTCAATGAACTTTCTGCTGTAATTAGTCAGTCCAAGAAGGCTCCTTAGTTCCCGCAGAGTTGTGGGGTCTTTCAGTTTCTGAAGTGCTTCCACTTTCTTTTCCTGGGGACAGAGACCCTGAGGAGTAATCTCATGCCCCAAGAAATTAACACGGGTTCTACACCACTGTGCTTTCTGAAAGGAAAGTTTTGCTCCGGCGGCCCTCAACTGGGTCAGAACATAACGGATCTCCGCTATGTGTTCCTCCACAGATGAACTTTTGATGAGGACATCATCTACATAAGCCAGGTTACCCCTCGCACCCAGGTCGGGCATGACCTTATGTAGGAAAATGTTGAATTCATTACCGGAGTTAAGGTATCCGAAGGGAGTCCGGGTCCATGTGTACTGCTGGCCCCCAAAGGTAAAAGCCAGCTTGTATTGGTCCTCCCTACTGACAGGCACAGTCCAGTATCCATTGGTCAGGTCTATTGCAGTGAATACCTGTGACCCCTGGATCTGGGCCAGCCCTTGGTCAATGTAGGGCAGAGGCCATCGGGACGTATGGACCCGTTTGTTGAGCTCCCTAAGGTCAGCGCAGAGTCTCCACTGGCCGTTTGGCTTCAATATTCCCAGCACCGGATTATTGAAGGTGCTGTGGACTGGACGGATTATTCCCCGGGACTCAAGGTTCTTAATTATTTCAGTAAGGGACTCCATGGATGCGAGAGGCAGACGATATTGCTTCACAAACACTGGAGTATGCCAGGGTCCGTGGGGATTGTTGTTGTGTGGATGTCAGTGCGACCACAGTCATATGAGTCTACCGCAAAGAGATCTTGGAAATCCAAGAAGACTTGTTTCAACTTTTGCTTTTGTTCCAGAGTCACACAGGCATCAGCTAGGTTGACTCTCTCTTCCACCATCTGCCTGAAGCCTGGAAAGACTTCTGGTTTGGCTATTTCAGCGGCCTCCTCCAGCTGGGTGGAGAAGTCCCTGGTCAGAGTGCTGATTTGGACCGGAGGCTTCAGGTGGGAAAGGCAGCCCTCATGGACCTGGAAAATCAGCTCATCCCTCCTGAAGTCACAAGTCACATCTTCCTTACCATAGGGGCAGGAAGTGTACACCAGGAATTTCCCCCCATGCCGGGTAAAAATCCTGTCTGGTGTTGTATTGTCATCACTGTCACTGTCAACGCAATCCTTGGGGATTGGCCCTAACAGTTCGTTACCTAAATCTATGGAAAAATGTCGGTCATCAACCGCCATTCCAATAATGGTGCCTGCGGCTAGAGTAATACTCTTTAAGTCGCTGTTATCCACCTCTATTAGAAGGGTGTCATGTTCTATGTTGACTAATGGAGTTGGGTTTACCCCCAACCCTTGCTGTTGGAGAGAAGCGTTTAGATGTATGTAAGCATCAGGGTTTTGCAAATATTGTCCTCTTTTAACTTTCACTTCCAGGGAGAATTGTCGGGTCCTTTCTGGGATGGTGACTTCCTCTTTGATCTGAATTTCAACTGCATAAGGTAGCAATTGAGCTGACCTAAATGCTTTTTCTGGATCATCAAAGCCCATGGGATTATCTGCTAATCGGGACCAAGCTTTGATGTTTATTAGGTCCAAACTAATGGCAAAGCGATTGAGAATGTCACTGCCTAAGTAAAAGGCGGCAGGGACGTCTCGCACGACCCAACAATTGTGGACTATGCTCTTGTTGCCAATGGAGATTTTGAGCATACACCTGCTTGGCAGGAGATGTTTGGAATTAGGTGCTTCCAGGTCCATTTCCCATTTGTCTATCAGTTTGAATGTGGGAATGGCTGGATCTTTTGGGAGTTGGTGGAACATGGCTTCGCTGATGAAGCTCTTGCCGTTGTTCACACACACTCGAGCGAGAACAGTGTCCTTCCCATCATTTAACTGGACAGGGATGAACAACTGCTCTCCAATTTGCTGAATATCAGCCAGGCTCTGAGCTGATTTCACATCTTTCTGGACTATAGGAGTGGGAGTTTCTGATTGTGGATTCGTAAAGAATTTCAGGGTGTTTCCTTCCAGTGTGGAATACCACCTTAAACTGGAAGGAAGGTTGATTTTCAGAAATAGAGAGGACCCCCCATCACCAGTCTGTTGTCCTACTGCTATTACTGTCACGTCTGGAATTTGGCTATTCTGGAAGTGAAATTCTACTTTGTCAGATTTTTGTTCAACCATGTGGCAGGTGCCGTTTAAACTAACATGGTTGACACTCTGTTTTAATTTTATTGGTCGGCTAGTCTGGGTCCAGAGGACCTTGTTTACGCAATCTATTAAGGGTGACAACCTCCTCAGGAGGTCATTCCCCAGTAAACAAGGGGTGCCCTCTGGAGTCACAACTATGACCGGGTGTTTCAACTTGTGTCGCCCAATTTTAATGTCCAAATCTGCCGTCCCCTCGACGGGAATTTCCTTCCCGTCAAAGTTCTGGAGTTGTCCAGGAAGTGAGGTGAGAGGAATTTGGTAATTCCCTCCCCTTCCTGCATTCAGTTCATCAAAGGCCCTTCTGGACAGAAGGGTAGCTTGAGATACCGTGTCCACCAGCGCTAAAATTGTACCCTGCCCCTGTACTTGTACCGGGGCATAATATCTTCCCTCCTTCTCCTCAAGGGGGCACAGATAATGCACATTTTTGGACAACTGGTGGGCTAACTTTCTGGTTTTGGACATTGCTAGAGAAGAGATTTGGGCAGAATTCTGTGGAGAGCCTTGGGAATCTGAAAGAAAAAGTTGGCAACTGGAGATCAGAGCCATTGTGGGTTCCCCTGGCTCCGGTTCCGGGCCGCCCCCCCCTTTTTGGAGGCAGTCACCAGGATGGGCTTGAACCAGGGGATTTTCTTGCTGTTGGTTCTGGGATGAGATGGTGGGCGGCGGTAGCTCAGTCTCCACATCTCCCCAGTCTGAATTGACATCCCTTGGGACCCATTTTTCTTTGGGAGGAGTTCCCCCATCTCTGAAGGAGAAGATCCTTCTCCCAGGATCCTCTGAGGATCCCTCACCCTCAAATTGGAAGATCTGTACCTCCTCCTCAAACTGAGTCTGTTTGGGTCTTTTGTTTCTCCTACCCCCCCTCTGCTCCTTAGGAGGCAGACTTTCAGGGGCAAGAGATTTTGTTTCCGGTTCCTGGGTTTCCAGGGGCTGTTTACAAGTGAGGAAGGAAGCTTCCTCCAAGGCTTTACACCCCCCTTCCCTTTGTGCCTCCTCCCTGGGAACCGGTGTGTTATCGGGGTGCTGCCCCCGTCATTGTTCTGGAGTACCAGGTCCAGAGTTTGGGGCATTCTGTGCCGGCATGCCCATCTGAGGGTTCTGCTGTGCCCTCAGTATTTGACCCAGATCCCGTGCCATATTTTGGACCTGGCGCTCTAACTGGGAAACCCGCTCAGGCTGATACGGGGCTCTATTTTCTCCCCTGGGCTGATCCCAGGAAGGGTAGCTATCCCTTCTCTGGTAGTACCCCTGGTTGGGAAGATTTTGGTACCCCTCCACCCTTGGCCTCCCCTCTCCCGGATTAGGTTGTCTGGGCTCAGGGAATTGGGGAAGGAAGGGTGGAGGATTGTGGGGCTGGAAGTTGGGTGGATACCTGGGGAAAAAGTTCTGCCCAGGATTTGGAGAATTTCTGCCCTCCGGTGGGAAGTTAGGAGGGAAGTTCCCTGGGTTAGGTGCTTGGCTGGATCCCCCCCCTTGGGCTGGAGGAGTCCACACATAACCCAGGATGGGTCGATTTCCTTTGTAACGGGGATTTACATAATCAGGGGAGCGAGGGACCCCAATTGTGGGGCTGCCTCCTTGGCTCCCTGTCTGTGACTGGCCCAAGGACCTTCTGGGCCTAGCATTATTAGGTGCAGGTAGGTTTTTAGGCCCCCCCATCTCCAAATCTAAAACGGGGGTGACCTTTACCTCTGCCACCTTGGCAGCAGCAGGGGTGTTGTTGGCTTTGGGGTTTTTGGGCGCATTATTTTTATTTTCTATTGGCTTCTGCACCTCATAGATCCGGGTCGCCTGTTCAATGACCCAGTCTAAAGATCTTTTCTCGTGAAAATCCCTCACGAGCTGGGTCATTATGTATTTGGGCAAGGCATGGAAAAACGTATTAATAAATTCTCTGCTATCCGTGCGCACCCTTCTTGTGGTCTGTGCAAAAGCACGCTTTAACTCCTGCACAAACTCTTGTGGGGCCTGATCCTCCCCACATTGTAAATTGTAGGCTGCCTTACGAGCTTCTTGGGGATTTCTATGAGTAGAAAAATGTTTCAAGATGGCCGCCTTATAGGCGGACCATCTTAAATGATTTTGGTCCTCCAGCCCCGCAAAGAAACTGGAGTATTCCGGGGAGAAGGTCCACTTTACATATTGAATACAGCTTTGGCTGTCCTTCAAATGGAAAGTCTCCATCATTTGCTCAAACAACTCTAAGTGCTCCCAAACAGAATACTTGGCGTTCTTATGATAAGGCGTGATGACGCTCCTGATTGCCTTAATCTGCTTTAAGGGGTCCTTAAGCAAGGCCCTTTTTGTCTTATTGGCCCTTTTGGTCCGGGTAACCCTGGTCCATTCATCTTCTGACTCAGAGGCACTGCTCCCAGAGGTTCCCGTCTGTTCTTCCAGGTTTTCCCGGATTCTGCGAGCCTGGGAATGGCTGGCAGAATATGGGGACCTGGTCTCCTGTGTCCTGTACCGCTCAGAGGAGTCTTCAGATCCCTCCTTGCTGCCAGGATTTGATGGGTACCCCCCCACTGACCTAACTGGGCAGAGGTTTTCAGGATGCCCTTAATGGGCCTACTCTCCTGGGGTTCCCCATTAAATTGCACTGTGCTTGGGTGCCCATACCCGGATGCCCGCCCCTCCATTCCTGGGTGGTACTGGCCTATGAGCCCCATGCTTCTGGCTGGATAGTAATCTGCCATCCCTGTGGCCCTGTGCTCATGTGCGCCAGGGGACATGGGGGTGGCAGAGTCCAGGGACTGAGAGAAATAAAGGCCTCTGGTACTAGGGCTCCTGGGGTTATGCTCAGGAGTTTCTCTTTCCCAGCGAACCTCATCTCTATCCGCCCCTGCTCCCTGTTGCAATGCAAGAGCCTGCGCCTTCAGTTCCTCAGTTAAGGCCTTACTAGACTCTATCAGTCTCTCCTGCATCGCTACCTGTTGTTGGAGTCTATCATTGTGCTGGCAGAGAGCCTCATTCTCTCTCTGCGTTTCCTGATTGGTCCTGGAGCACTGGGCCAGTCTTTGCTGCAGGAGGGTTACCTCCTGAGTTGTGTCCCTATTGGCCTGCTCCTGTCTTGCCAGAGCCTCCTCCACCCTCCTGGTGTGCTCTAGCAAGTCCTGGTGTTCTTTTTGGATGTCACCCAGTCCCTGGTGGGCCAGGTATTTTCTTCCATTTTTCTCCTTAAGTGGCAGACTTCCTGGCCTAAGGTGTCCCTTTCCTGACCAAGAGCTTGAATTTGTGACGCCAGGTCGTCCCTTTGCCTTTGGAAGGCACCAGCTTTCTGGCGCTCCTGATCAAACTCTGCCTGGGTATCCAGGTCTTTCAGGATCAGTTTATTGCTCTCCTCTTTCTCTCTGTCTAGTTGGATTTGCAGGGTGGCTACCTGCTCTGTGCATGCCCTGTTGAAATTGATCTGTTGCTCCAGCTTTTTCTGGCTCTGCAGTAGGGAGTCCAAACTGTCTTGGCGTTCCTTCTGCAAAGCCAGAATTCTGGTATCCTGGTCTGTCTTTTCCTGTCGCAGTATATCCATGTCCTCTTTTATTTTAATGATATACTGCCTACTATCATTTTCTGACTCCTGGCTCCCCTGCAGCCTCTGCTCAGAAGAGACCAGGTCAGATTGGACCTTCTCTAATGCCATCTGTCGCTTGTTCGCCAGATCTTGGCTTTCCGTACATTTATCCTGCATGTCTCCCATATATAGGTACAGGTATGCCGCTATCCTAACCATCTTGTCTTGTTCATCCTTAGCTTTAGGAGCCATGTATAGTTCACTCAGGGCCACATGTAGGGGACCCTGATCTCCCCATATATCTGACCCTGTTTCAGTGACCTGTTGCGTAATGGCCTGCAACCAGACCATGCGGTCCTGGTGAGTCCACTCACCGCTCACAAATAACTTATGTAAGAAGTGCTCTCTGGCTATTTTCATGTCTACTAAGGTCGTCATTCTAGAGATTGGTCTCTGTCCTGACTTACAGAAATTAGTATTTTATTTTTGCAAAACAGACCTTTTTCTTAGAGCGTTCCTTTGAGGAGTGCTTTACAGCGTAACACAGCGTGGTGATCCGACCGGATATGTGTATCTGGTCAGCTGCCACACTGTATTAATCTGCACAAGTGATAGATCTAACCCAAACATCCGGCCCGAGCCCCCAATTTGTAAGAGGATTCAATTCAACACTACAGCTAAGTCAATGCCTAGTCTGGGATACTGAATGGAAACCCTTATTGATATATCTTTATGTCCAGTTCATGCGTTCTGGATGACTACCCCTATATAACACCCCTCTCTTGGAATCCCCCTGACCCCACTGAGCCAAGAAGTAGTTCTGTTTTGCAAGTTTAAAGGTTTATTTGATAATTTAAACAATATATATATATATATCACGCTTTATAATAAATTAATAATTGAAGATCACACTAAATCTGAGCAGTAATCAATAATGGATAGTCTGGCACTAGCACACTTGTGAATAGGAACAGAAGAATAATGTGGTAGAGAATGCTTTATATAAGTTCAGATGGATGTAATGTTGAATGAAAATGCAATACAGAAAATACTCAATATGATTTCAACAAAACAATGTAATCACTTTTCTCTGCCAATCCCCTCCCCCCTTTATGCAATGCAAGGAAATGGAAGGAAAACACACAGTTCTCAGAAATGCAATCAAATGTAATTCAGTTCACCCCAGCAAGCTTAGACCACAGAAGTTGGAAACACAGGCCCAAAATGCTTTTATATGTGCTGGCAATGAAGTGAAAAATATGCTAAAATGCTTTTAATTCCCTCTATAGGTTCAGGGTGAGTGGGATCTAGTTAATATTAGTCCAGGCTCACTCTAGCAATGATTCAGGGATGGTTCTTAAGAGGCAAACGAATTTTTAGCAAGGAAACTGCTGTTTTCACACGTGGAGAAATTTGCAAATCGCGGTAAATTCGCGAGTGCGTTTTTTGCGATTGCGGCAAAAGTGTATGGAATAGGAATGCTAGGTTCGTTGAAAAGCCAGGATTCTAAGCTTTCAGAGGAAATTTAAACCAAGTTCCTAGCACAAACGGTCACGGAGATATGAGCGATATGGTAAAGGTCGTTTTTCAGATTTGAAATTTTAAAGTTCAAAGTGACAAGTGACAGCTAGCAGCTAGAAAATGACAGGTGACAGCTTTTAGGCAGTTCTACTTAGATTAAAATAGATTGAATTATATTATTTTAAGTAAGAGATTGGTTCTGCACAGTTCTTCTGGGTACTCACAATATATTTAGAAATAGAATGGGCCTCGCCACGGATCTGGTCAGGTTTTAGACTGGACTCTGGTCTGGTCTCGGCACTTCACAGTGATCTGGGTCAGCTCTCTGGTTCTGCTAACAGTGGTCTGGGTCAGCTCTGCTCTGCTGGTCTAGCCTCTCTGGATTCTGGAGATTGATGGATTTGAAGTCTGGATCTCTGGATGTTGTATGGTCCGGCAGCATGCTTCGCGGCAAATGGAATTGAATGTCCCTATCTGTCCTGACTGTCTGCTTTTATGTGTTTTGAAAATGGGTGGAAAGGCTAGCTTCCTAGGCCCTACCCCTCTCCACTTGTCATTGGCCACTTCCTCCTCTTCCCCTTGATTGGGGGAATGAAATGAAGTGTCATCATGATGAGGTCTGTTTATGATACAGAGAACCCACCCCTGTCAAATTACACACAATCTATATTTTGACCCAAAAGACATATTTGCACAGGTACACATTTGTTTAAAATTACATGCATCCATCACATATCACAGGAGGTATACCCTGTCCAAATCTGCTCTTCCTGGGAGCTTGCATTGAGAAATGGCAACATATTTCACTTTTTGGTCAGGTTACCAATATCAGATTCTTACTCAAATTTACCCAAATGTGTGCAAGGCATGCAGGCATTGATTGATGAAGTATCAGACTTTTAACATGCATACATTTTAAGTAATACCCTCTTAACTGCTAGCTTGCCCCCAGATCATGCCACCGGTTCTAAAAACCTCTTAAAATGTGGGCAGAAAAATCACAAGAATTATGATATCATTTAAATAATTATGACAAGTCCGTACTATGAGTTATTCATCTTTTTCTAAAACCATATTCTGGCTACAGGGGTGTGGTTTCCCCCCAGCACAAGGTTGAATTTCTGGTTTTTCCAGTTCTGCCAAGCCAGCTTGCTCTCACAGGCAGTGCTCCTCCCCTTTCCTTCCAGGAGGAAGCCACTTTTTACAGCCCCCATAATAAAACATTTGCCTGAGTCAGGACAGGGCTTTGTTCAATTTCCTGCAGAGCCCAGGTAATTCAATCAGGGAAGTGTCATATCCCTTTTGGTGGGAGCAGCAAAAGGGCAGCTAGGCCTGGAACACAGCTGTTGTGCAAGTCTCATCTCCTGTCGGGGGTAGCTGGTGGGCAGAATTCAGTTCCTTAAGCCAGGCCCCAGCTAATGTCACTTTTAGTTACCCAGTTTTCTGCATTCAAATAAAATTAACCATTTTTACATAGGCAGCTAGAATTCTGATTCTAAGTTTAAAACTATGACATTTAAACAATTGCAACCCATGTGACACTCAAAAGTAGGTCACTCATTTCTTTTAAACATTTAGGTTTTTAGTGTCTTTCAGTCCAAATTGACTTAAACTGCTGAAATCCACAGCTCAGCCAGTCTTGTTATAAACCTTCAAGTCACTTCAGAATATAACTTTACATTGTATCCACCTCTCAGTAAGTCTTTCTTTGGCATGCTTTGGGTTCATTTTTATTCAGTTTTACACCAAAAAGAAAAAAAGTCTGGTGTTGTTTTAAAACGCCGGCTTTCTGATAGTGGTGAGTACTGGTAATGCACCCATTTTTGGGATTTAAGAAAATTAATTCCCCACAATTCTAGGTTGCTTTTGGCAATCAGCATTGCCATTCCCAATGGTTTCAGGCTACTGTGTGGGTAGTCCAATGGGGTTTTAGGCAGTGCCCTTCTGTGCCCATAACATCGGCAAAAATGGGTGGCAGCCTATTCTTCATGCATTTCCCTGGGCATTTTCTGGGAAGCTCTGGCCATCATGATGTTTTCAATGCCAGTACTGCACAGTTTTTGAGGTAGGGCTCGGATGCATGGGTAAAACATCCCACAAGCCCCCCTCTTGCGATGGCCATTCTGTTTCACTGATGGAACTCGCAAGACCTGGGATGTTTCCTCATCTTCTTCCAATAGATGGCACAGTTCAGCATCTTTTCCTCCATCCGGTGCTGATCGGTCGGTTCTCCTCGCCGGTCCTGATGGGAATATTGGGCGGTACACTGGGCCCCCCGCGTCTCTGCTCCCGGTCTCCGGATCGTCCTCCTCGGCCAGTCTCGAGGTTTTCTTTCTCCTAGGACGACAAAGGGAGAGCGGCAATATCTATTCAAAGACATTTTTCCTCTACCATTGACATAGTGGGGTGGCATATAAATTTATAGTCAAAACATATCAACATGCACATTTCTTTTTGCATTCAAAAATGAAAACACCCACATTGAGAAACTCAGAATTTGATAGGCGATATGTAGGATATTTTAAGTTAGAACTGAATTAATCTGAGACAGTACCCTCTAGGATTCCAGAGGATTCCTCCAGTTTTTGCAGAGTGTGCCTGGGATGGCAACACTTTAACTGGTTTATGTGGACCCACTTGTCTTCCCCCTCTGCCAAACCGCCTTTGGGGATGCGGATCTTGTAGGCCACAGGGGAGATTTTGTCTATAATCTCAAAGGGTCCCTTCCATGTAGGCAAACATTTTCGCTGTTTGGCCTGGTTCCTTTGGAAATTGTATAGATAGACCCGGTCCCCCACCTGATATTCCTTCCTGGAAGTTTTCAGGTCATAGTGGGTCTTCATGCTATCAGCTGATCTTTCTAGATTCCGCTGAGCATAAGCAAAAGCATGTTGAAGGTGTTTCCTTAAATTCTCCACATACTCATGAGTTGTGGAGGCATTTATCAGTGTCTGCTCTTGGGTCCTGTAGAGAAAATGCTGAGGAAGCACCATCTTGCGCCCAGTCATCAACTCAAATGGTGACATTTTGGTTGCAGATGAAGGGGTAGATCTGATGGCCATTAGGACCAGAGGTAATCGGATATCCCAACTTGGCCCAGAATCTGCCACAAACTTCTTTAATATGCTCACAATGGTTCGGTTATATCTCTCTACTGCCCCAGAAGAAGCTGGCCGGTAAGCAATATGCAACTTCCTTTTGACCCCCAGTATCTCCCACATCTTTGTCATTACTTCACTGGTGAAGTGGCTACCCCTGTCTGACTCAATCCTTTGAGGTAGACCAAAACGGGAAAAGATGTGGTTAATCATCAGGGCAGCAGCAGTTTCTGCCTTGCAATTTGGGGCTGGGAGACATTCCACCCACTTGGTAAACAAGCATGTCACAGTCAACATGTACTTATTCCCCCTAGCAGAGCGAATCACGGGGCCTACAAAGTCGATTTGTAAATCTGACCATGGCAGTGTCATCCCCCTCTTTTGGAGAGACGCACGGTGCGTGAGGGATGATGGCTGAAATTGTGCACACACAAGACACCCCTTCAAGTATTGGTCGAGGTCCTGCCCCATGTGTGGCCAGTATGCAACCTCTCTTAAGATTTCCAATGTGGTGTGAAACCCCCTATGACCGGCGGTGGCCGCATCATGGGCGTGACTTAACATCAGGCTTCGGAATGAGGTAGGAACCACCCACTGATCGTGGCCAGTTTTGGATTTCCTTACCAGCAAACCGTCTTGGATTCGGAACATTTTTGGACATTTCATCAACACTCTTAGGTCCTCTTTCCCAATGTAATCGGTATCTGTCAGGGGAAAGTTCTCCGGGTCCTCAAGGTGTTGGTAAAACTTACCAATAATTGGATCCCCCTTCTGAGCTGTAATCAAATCAGCATCAGGGGTCTCCTTGCTCCATTGTGCAATTGAAAGGTTGTTGTGAGCATTTGTCTGGGACCTAGTGATAGCAGTGACCTGGATTTCCCCCAACAGGGACTCAATCTCAATTAGATCCCCTTGGATGGCCCCGGTTTTGGCCAGCTGATCAGCTAAGTCATTTCCAGTTTTGTCTGGTCCCTCTACTTTGGAATGACCCTTGATCTTTTTCCAATGGATGGTCATCTCATTCGAGGTGACCAGATCATCAATGTTTTGGATCAACTTCCCATGTTTCAAGGGTTTGTTATTAGCACATAACATGCCTCTGGTTTTCCAATTAACCAGGTGCTCCACGAACCCGTTCCGTACATAATCCGAATCTGTGATTATGACCAGTTCGTGGAGTTGATGCTGGACAGCAGTGAGGATGGCCTGATGCACAGCCATCAATTCTGCCACCTGACTACTTCGGGGACCAATTTTGTATCCAGCGGAGGGTTCTGGGGACTCATTCACCCATGCATTCCCTACGCCGGCCACCAGTTCTTTCTCCCCGTCGTTGTCAACATGGTAAGAGCATCCATCCACATAGACAGTGGGCATTCCCTCACACTTGTCCTCTTCAAAGACTTTGTGTGGGGAATTAAGGTATGCCTCCGTGTTGTACTTGATTTTTAGACTTTCGTCCTCGAGACAGTTTTCTCTGGCACAATCATGCAAGTCAGCCAGACCTTGCGCGAGGGGACTCTTCTTGTTTTGGCCATATCTGACCTCCACAGGAAAGCCTTGCATTGACAGAATCCAGGAAGTAATTCGGGAATTACTCACATTTCCGGCCCGGATTCTATCACTTTGGAGATATTGCAGAGGCTGGTGCGGAGTCTCCACTATGATGTGTTCCCCCTGGATAAACGGGCGGTAATTCTTCAATGCCCACACCGTTGCCAGGAGTGTCTTCTCACAATCGTTGAATTTTTCCTCCACAGAGGATAAAGTTTTGCTCGCATAGGAGATTACTTTATTGACCTTGTCATGCTTTTGGTATAATACTGCTGTCAAGCACGTATTAGAGAACCCCGTCTCCAGGAAGAACTCCTTGTTTCTGACAGGGTAAGCTAGGCAAGGCGCTTGTGAGACGCTTCTTTTGAGTTGTCTTACTGCCTCGGCTTGTTCTCCCCATTCCTACTTGACCCCCCCTTCAAGAGATGAATCAGGGGTCTGGTGATCTCTGCGTAGCCCTCAATGAACTTTCTGCTGTAATTAGTCAGTCCAAGGAGGCTCCTTAGTTCCCGCAGAGTTGTGGGGTCTTTCAGTTTCTGAAGTGCTTCCACTTTCTTTTCCTGGGGACAGAGACCCTGAGGAGTAATCTCATGCCCCAAGAAATTAACACGGGTTCTACACCACTGTGCTTTCTGAAAGGAAAGTTTTGCCCCGGCGGCCCTCAACTGGGTCAGAACATAACGGATCTCCGCTATGTGTTCCTCCACAGATGAACTTTTGATGAGGACATCATCTACATAAGCCAGGTTACCCCTCGCACCCAGGTCGGGCATGGCCTTATGTAGGAAAATGTTGAATTCATTACCGGAGTTAAGGTATCCGAAGGGAGCCCGGGTCCATGTGTACTACTGGCCCCCAAAGGTAAAAGCCAGCTTGTATTGGTCCTCCCTACTGACAGGCACAGTCCAGTATCCATTGGTCAGGTCTATTGCAGTGAATACCTGTGACCCCTGGATCTGGGCCAGCCCCAGGTCAATGTAGGGCAGAGGCCATTGGGAAGTATGGACCCGTTTGTTGAGCTCCCTAAGGTCAGCGCAGAGTCTCCACTGGCCGTTTGGCTTCAATATTCCCAGCACCGGATTATTGAAGGTGCTGTGGACTGGACGGATTATTCCCCGGGACTCAAGGTTCTTAATTATTTCAGTAAGGGACTCCATGGATGCGAGAGGCAGACGATATTGCTTCACAAACACTGGAGTCATGCCAGGGTCCGTGGGGATTGTTGTTGTGTGGATGTCAGTGCGACCACAGTCATATGAGTCTACCGCAAAGAGATCTTGGAAATCCAAGAAGACTTGTTTCAACTTTTGCTTTTGTTCCAGAGTCACACAGGCATCAGCTAGGTTGACTCTCTCTTCCACCATCTGCCTGAAGCCTGGAAAGACTTCTGGTTTGGCTATTTCAGCGGCCTCCTCCAGCTGGGTGGAGAAGTCCCTGGTCAGAGTGCTGATTTGGACCGGAGGCTTCAGGTGGGAAAGGCAGCCCTCATGGACCTGGAAAATCACCTCATCCCTCCTGAAGTCACAAGTCACATCTTCCTTACCATAGGGGCAGGAAGTCTACACAAGGAAGTTCCCCCCATGCCGGGTAAAAATCCTGTCTGGTGTTGTATTGTCATCACTGTCACTGTCAACGCAGTCCTTGGGGATTGGCCCTAACAGTTTGTTACCTAAATCTATGGAAAAATGTCGGTCATCAACCGCCATTCCAATAATGGTGCCTGCGGCTAGAGTAATACTCTTTAAGTCGCTGTTATCCACCTCTATTAGAATGGTGTCATGTTCTATGTTGACTAATGGAGTTGGGTTTACCCCCAACCCTTGCTGTTGGAGAGAAGCGTTTAGATGTATGTAAGCATCAGGGTTTTGCAAATATTGTCCTCTTTTAACTTTCACTTCCAGGGAGAATTGTCGGGTCCTTTCTGGGATGGTGACTTCCTCTTTGATCTGAATTTCAACTGCATAAGGTAGCAATTGAGCTGACCTAAATGCTTTTTCTGGATCATCAAAGCCCATGGGATTATCCGCTAATCGGGACCAAGCTTTGAAGTTTATTAGGTCCAAACTAATGGCAAAGCGATTGAGAATGTCACTGCCTAAGTAAAAGGCGGCAGGGACGTCTCGCACGACCCAACAATTGTGGACTATGCTCTTGTTGCCAATGGAGATTTTGAGCATACACCTGCTTGGCAGGAGATGTTTGGAATTAGGTGCTTCCAGGTCCATTTCCCATTTGTCTATCAGTTTGAATGTGGGAATGGCTGGATCTTTTGGGAGTTGGTGGAACATGGCTTCGCTGATGAAGCTCTTACCGTTGTTCACACACACTCGAGCGAGAACAGTGTCCTTCCCATCATTTAACTGGACAGGGATGAACAACTGCTCTCCAATTTGCTGAATATCAGCCAGGCTCTGAGCTGATTTCACATCTTTCTGGACTATAGGAGTGGGAGTTTCTGATTGTGGATTCGTAAAGAATTTCAGGGTGTTTCCTTCCAGTGTGGAATACCACCTTAAACTGGAAGGAAGGTTGATTTTCAGAAATAGAGAGGACCCCCCATCACCAGTCTGTTGTCCTACTGCTATTACTGTCACGTCTGGAATTTGGCTATTCTGGAAGTGAAATTCTACTTTGTCAGATTTTTGTTCAACCATGTGGCAGGTGCCGTTTAAACTAACATGGTTGACACTCTGTTTTAATTTTATTGGTCGGCTAGTCTGGGTCCAGAGGACCTTGTTTACGCAATCTATTAAGGGTGACAACCTCCTCAGGAGGTCATTCCCCAGTAAACAAGGGGTGCCCTCTGGAGTCACAACTATGACCGGGTGTTTCAACTTGTGTCGCCCAATTTTAATGTCCAAATCTGCCGTCCCCTCGACGAGAATTTCCTTCTCGTCAAAGTTCTGGAGTTGTCCAGGAAGTGAGGTGAGAGGAATTTGGTAATTCCCTCCCCTTCCTGCATTCAGTTCATCAAAGACCCTTCTGGACAGAAGGGTAGCTTGAGATCCCGTGTCCACCAGCGCTAAAATTGTACCCTGCCCCTGTACTTGTACCGGGGCATAATATCTTCCCTCCTTCTCCTCAAGGGGGAACAGATAATGCACATTTTTGGACAACTGGTGGGCTAACTTTCTGGTTTTGGACATTGCTAGAGAAGAGATTTGGGCAGAATTCTGTGGAGAGCCTTGGGATTCTGAAAGAAAAAGTTGGCAACTGGAGATCAGAGCCATTGTGGGTTGCCCTGGCTCCGGTTCCGGGCCGCCCCCCCCTTTTTGGAGGCAGTCACCAGGATGGGCTTGAACCAGGGGATTTTCTTGCTGTTGGTTCTGGGATGAGATGGTGGGCGGCGGTAGCTCAGTCTCCACATCTCCCCAGTCTGAATTGACATCCCTTGGGAAGCATTTTTCTTTGGGAGGAGTTCCCCCATCTCTGAAGGAGAAGATCCTTCTCCCAGGATCCTCTGAGGATCCCTCTCCCTCAAATTGGAAGATCTGTACCTCCTCCTCAAACTGAGTCTGTTTGGGTCTTTTGTTTCTCCTACCCCCCCTCTGCTCCTTAGGAGGCAGACTTTCAGGGGCAAGAGATTTTGTTTCCGGTTCCTGGGTTCCAGGGGCTGTTTACAAGTGAGGAAGGAAGCTTCCTCCAAGGCTTTACACCCCCCTTCCCTTTGTGCCTCCTCCCTGGGAACCGGTGTGTTATCGGGGTGCTGCCCCCGTCATTGTTCTGGAGTACCAGGTCCAGAGTTTGGGGCATTCTGTGCCGGCATGCCCATCTGAGGGTTCTGCTGTGCCCTCAGTATTTGACCCAGATCCCGTGCCATATTTTGGACCTGGCGCTCTAACTGGGAAACCCGCTCAGGCTGATACGGGGCTCTATTTTCTCCCCTGGGCTGATCCCGGGAAGGGTAGCTATCCCTTCTCTGGTAGTACCCCTGGTTGGGAAGATTTTGGTACCCCTCCACCCTTGGCCTCCCTTCTCCCGGATTAGGTTGTCTGGGCTCAGGGAATTGGGGAAAGAAGGGTGGAGGATTTTGGGGCTGGAAGTTGGGTGGATACCTGGGGAAAAAGTTCTGCCCAGGATTTGGAGAATTTCTGCCCTCCGGTGGGAAGTTAGGAGGGAAGTTCCCTGGGTAAGGTGCTTGGCTGGATCCCCCCCCTTGGGCTGGAGGAGTCCACACATAACCCAGGATGGGTCGATTTCCCTTGTAACGGGGACTTACATAACCAGGGGAGCGAGGGACCCCAATTGTGGGGCTGCCTCCTTGACTCCCTGTCTGTGACTGGCCCGAGGACCTTCTGGGCCTAGCATTATTAGGTGCAGGTAGGTTTTTAGGCCCCCCCATCTCCAAATCTAAAACGGGGGTGACCTTTACCTCTGCCACCTTGGCAGCAGCAGGGGTGTTGTTGGCTTTGGGGTTTTTGGGCGCATTATTTTTATTTTCTATTGGCTTCTGCACCTCATAGATCCGGGTCGCCTGTTCAATGACCCAGTCTAAAGATCTTTTCTCGTGAAAATCCCTCACGAGCTGGGTCATTATGTATTTGGGCAAGGCATGGAAAAACGTATTAATAAATTCTCTGCTATCCGTGCGCACCCTTCTTGTGGTCTGTGCAAAAGCACGCTTTAACTCCTGCACAAACTCTTGTGGGGCCTGATCCTCCCCATATTGTAAATTGTAGGCTGCCTTGCGAGCCTCTTGGGGATTTCTATGAGTAGAAAAATGTTTCAAGATGGCCGCCTTATAGGCGGACCATCTTGAATGATTTTGGTCCTCCAGCCCCGCAAAGAAACTGGAGTATTCCGGGGAGAAGGTCCACTTTACATATTGAATACAGCTTTGGCTGTCCTTCAAATGGAAAGTCTCCATCATTTGCTCAAACAACTCTAAGTGCTCCCAAACAGAATACTTGGCGTTCTTATGATAAGGCGTGATGACGCTCCTGATTGCCTTAATCTGCTTTAAGGGGTCCTTAAGCAAGGCCCTTTTTGTCTTATTGGCCCTTTTGGTCCGGGTAACCCTGGTCCATTCATCTTCTGACTCAGAGGCACTGCTCCCAGAGGTTCCCGTCTGTTCCTCCAGGTTTTCCCGGATTCTGCGAGCCTGGGAATGGCTGGCAGAATATGGGGACCTGGTCTCCTGTGTCCTGTACCGCTCAGAGGAGTCTTCAGATCCCTCCTTGCTGCCAGGATTTGATGGGTACCCCCCCCCACTGACCTAACTGGGCAGAGGTTTTCAGGATGCCCTTAATGGGCCTACTCTCCTGGGGTTCCCCATTAAATTGCACTGTGCTTGGGTGCCCATACCCGGATGCCCGCCCCTCCATTCCTGGGTGGTACTGGCCTATGAGCCCCATGCTTCTGGCTGGATAGTAATCTGCCATCCCTGTGGCCCTGTGCTCATGTGCGCCAGGGGACATGGGGGTGGCAGAGTCCAGGGACTGAGAGAAATAAAGGCCTCTGGTACTAGGGCTCCTGGGGTTATGCTCAGGAGTTTCTCTTTCCGAGCGAACCTCATCTCTATCCGCCACTGCTCCCTGTTGCAATGCAAGAGCCTGCGCCTTCAGTTCCTCAGTTAAGGCCTTACTAGACTCTATCAGTCTCTCCTGCATCGCTACCTGTTGTTGGAGTCTATCATTGTGCTGGCAGAGAGCCTCATTCTCTCTCTGCGTTTCCTGATTGGTCCTGGAGCACTGGGCCAGTCTTTGCTGCAGGAGGGTTACCTCCTGAGCTGTGTCCCTATTGGCCTGCTCCTGTCTTGCCAGAGCCTCCTCCACCCTCCTGGTGTGCTCTAGCAAGTCCTGGTGTTCTTTTTGGAGGTCACCCAGTCCCTGGTGGGCCAGGTGATTTTCTTCCATTTTTCTCCTTAAGTGGCAGACTTCCTGGCCTAAGGTGTCCCTTTCCTGACCAAGAGCTTGAATTTGTGACGCCAGGTCATCCCTTTGCCTTTGGAAGGCACCAGCTTTCTGGCGCTCCTGATCAAACTCTGCCTGGGTATCCAGGTCTTTCAGGATCAGTTTATTGCTCTCCTCTTTCTCTCTGTCTAGTTGGATTTGCAGGGTGGCTACCTGCTCTGTGCATGCCCTGTTGAAATTGATCTGTTGCTCCAGCTTTTTCTGGCTCTGCAGTAGGGAGTCCAAACTGTCTTGGCGTTCCTTCTGCAAAGCCAGAATTCTGGTATCCTGGTCTGTCTTTTCCTGTTGCAGTATATCCATGTCCTCTTTTATTTTAATGATATACTGCCTACTATCATTTTCTGACTCCTGGCTCCCCTGCAGCCTCTACTCAGAAGAGACCAGGTCAGATTGGACCTTCTCTAACGCCATCTGTCGCTTGTTCGCCAGATCTTGGCTTTCCGTACATTTATCCTGCATGTCTCCCATATATAGGTACAGGTATGCCGCTATCCTAACCATCTTGTCTTGTTCATCCTTAGCTTTAGGAGCCATGTATAGTTCACTCAGGGCCACATGTAGGGGACCCTGATCTCCCCATATATCTGACCCTGTTTCAGTGACCTGTTGCGTGATGGCCTGCAACCAGACCATGCGGTCCTGGTGAGTCCACTCACCTCTCACAAATAACTTGTGTAAGAAGTGCTCTCTGGCTATTTTCATGTCTACTAAGGTCGTCATTCTAGAGATTGGTCTCTGTCCTGACTTACAGAAATTAGTATTTTATTTTTGCAAAACAGACCTTTTTCTTAGAGCGTTCCTTTGAGGAGTGCTTTACAGCGTAACACAGCGTGGTGATCCGACCGGATATGTGTATCTGGTCGGCTGGCACACTGTATTAATCTGCACAAGTGATAGATCTAACCCAAACGTCCGGCCCGAGCCCCCAATTTGTAAGAGGATTCAATTCAACACTACAGCTAAGTCAATGCCTAGTCTGGGATACTGAATGGAAACCCTTATTGATATATCTTTATGTCCAGTTCATGCGTTCTGGATGACTACCCCTATACAACACCCCTCTCTTGGAATCCCCCTGACCCCACTGAGCCAAGAAGTAGTTCTGTTTTGCAAGTTTAAAGGTTTATTTGATAATTTAAACAATATATATATATATCACGCTTTATAATAAATTAATAATTGAAGATCACACTGAATCTGAGCAGTAATCAATAATGGAAACTGCTGTTTTCACACGTGGAGAAATTTGCAAATTGCGGTAAATTCGCGAGTGCGTTTTTCGCGATTGCGGCAAAAGTGTATGGAATAGAAATAGAATGGGCCTCGCCACGGATCTGGTCAGGTTTTAGACTGGACTCTGGTCTGGTCTCGGCACTTCACAGTGATCTGGGTCAGCTCTCTGGTTCTGCTAACAGTGGTCTGGGTCAGCTCTGCTCTGCTGGTCTAGCCTCTCTGGATTCTGGAGATTGATGGATTTGAAGTCTGGATCTCTGGATGTTGTATGGTCCGGCAGCATGCTTCGCGGCAAATGGAATTGAATGTCCCTATCTGTCCTGACTGTCTGCTTTTATGTGTTTTGAAAATGGGTGGAAAGGCTAGCTTCCTAGGCCCTACCCCTCTCCACTTGTCATTGGCCACTTCCTCCTCTTCCCCTTGATTGGGGGAATGAAATGAAGTGTCATCATGATGAGGTCTGTTTATGATACAGAGAACCCACCCCTGTCAAATTACACACAATCTATATTTTGACCCAAAAGACATATTTGCACAGGTACACATTTGTTTAAAATTACATGCATCCATCACATATCACAGGAGGTATACCCTGTCCAAATCTGCTCTTCCTGGGAGCTTGCATTGAGAAATGGCAACATATTTCACTTTTTGGTCAGGTTACCAATATCAGATTCTTACTCAAATTTACCCAAATGTGTGCAAGGCATGCAGGCATTGATTGATGAAGTATCAGACTTTTAACATGCATACATTTTAAGTAATACCCTCTTAACTGCTAGCTTGCCCCCAGATCATGCCACCGGTTCTAAAAACCTCTTAAAATGTGGGCAGAAAAATCACAAGAATTATGATATCATTTAAATAATTATGACAAGTCCGTACTATGAGTTATTCATCTTTTTCTAAAACCATATTCTGGCTACAGGGGTGTGGTTTCCCCCCAGCACAAGGTTGAATTTCTGGTTTTTCCAGTTCTGCCAAGCCAGCTTGCTCTCACAGGCAGTGCTCCTCCCCTTTCCTTCCAGGAGGAAGCCACTTTTTACGGCCCCCATAATAAAACATTTGCCTGAGTCAGGACAGGGCTTTGTTCAATTTCCTGCAGAGCCCAGGTAATTCAATCAGTGAAGTGTCATATCCCTTTTGGTGGGAGCAGCAAAAGGGCAGCTAGGCCTGGGAACACAGCTGTTGTGCAAGTCTCATCTCCTGTCGGGGGTAGCTGGTGGGCAGAATTCAGTTCCTTAAGCCAGGCCCCAGCTAATGTCACTTTTAGTTACCCAGTTTTCTGCATTCAAATAAAATTAACCATTTTTACATATGCAGCTAGAATTCTGATTCTAAGTTTAAAACTATGACATTTAAACAATTGCAACCCATGTGACACTCAAAAGTAGGTCACTCATTTCTTTTAAACATTTAGGTTTTTAGTGTCTTTCAGTCCAAATTGACTTAAACTGCTGAAATCCACAGCTCAGCCAGTCTTGTTATAAACCTTCAAGTCACTTCCGAAAATAACTTTACATTGTATCCACCTCTCAGTAAGTCTTTCTTTGGCATGCTTTGGGTTCATTTATTCAGTTTTACACGAAAAAGAAAAAAAAGTCTGGTGTTGTTTTAAAACGCCGGCTTTCTGATAGTGGTGAGTACTGGTAATGCACCCATTTTTGGGATTTAAGAAAATGTATTCCCCACAATTCTAGGTTGCTTTTGGCAATCAGCATTGCCATTCCCAATGGTTTCAGGCTACTGTGTGGGTAGTCCAATGGGGTTTTAGGCAGTGCCCTTCTGTGCCCATAACATCGGCAAAAATGGGTGGCAGCCTATTCTTCATGCATTTCCCTGGGCATTTTCTGGGAAGCTCTGGCCATCATGATGTTTTCAATGCCAGTACTGCACAGTTTTTGAGGTAGGGCTCGGATGCATGGGTAAAACATCCCACACTCCCTTCATCAGCAAAAACATGATAAGCATGATACTGCTTCAACTCCTGTGGTATCAACTAAATCTGACAACATATCTACCATATCCACAAATTTGTTTGTGTCTCTCCATCCCAGTGGCATAATTTATAATACTAGTGCAGCAGAGAAACCACCTACAACTTCTGATCTTCCATCACTGGTGCCATCTATAGATAGTATGCCTTCTTTGGATGAAACTAAAGCTATAGCTGACACAAGCAATCTGCATGCTGAGATAAACACACCCACATCGGATTCCCTTGAACCTACTCCTGAATTACCGAACATTATGGGATGGACTAATGACGCTAATATTAATGGAAAATGTAACTTGAATCGTACGTTTCTATTAAACATTTTCAAGCAATGCCCCCAATTGAGAATGCTAACCACAGAGGATATTGATATATTGATTGGATCACATTGTCAAAGTGTAATTCAAATCGCATGATTTGCAGATTCCATTCCTATATGATTACAAATTTAGTATGGAAACTCAAGTCAGATTTTATTCAAATGGATCTTGTACCACAAGTATTCACTTCAGAGGAAACCGCCAAAGAGTTTGTTAACACCGTGGAGACTGCCTCAAATAATTCTAATACATCTTCTTCCAGCGTCTCCTTGTCTATACCACAAAACGTTGAGTTGTTAGCTCAATTGTCATCTCTCGCGAGTACAGTCAAAGACTGGTCATGGTTGGAGCCTCAATGAGTAGTGCCACGGGTAAACTGTAGCCAATTAGGTACAACAATCCTCTCATGGAAGAGCTGTGGTTTTAATAATTTATTCTCAAGCTAGAACTGTCAGCTCCAGGGATGGCAGCTTGATTGCTGTGCTCCTGTACCTAACCTTTTTCATGCTCCCTGATATTATACTGTGATTACTATAATAATAACTCATGAAAGGATGTCAACCCCTGCTACTCGGGATGCTAAACAGCAGAAAGGTGATGAGAAGAATACTTCTGGTGAGACAAGAGAGGACAAACTCTTTGAGATGCTGAGCAAAATGACACTGGACATTGGAGAAATAAAGACGGCCCTTTTAAAGTCTGAAGAGAAGTTTTCCACAGTGGCCAAAAGAGTGGATTCAGTTGAAGATCACTTGAATGTGGTTGATGAAAAAACTTTAAAACTGATGGACCAGATAAGGGAATTGGAGATGGACAATAAGAGGATTACTCAGAAGCTCTCAGAGCAAGAAAATTTTTCACGGAGGAATAATCTTCGTTTTGCCGGTTTTCCAGAAAAAGCAGAAGGAAATAACATCATTGATTTTCTAAATAAGACCTTACCCAAATTGCTAAATATTGATACAGCTGTTTCATTGGAGTTGGAGAGGGCCCACCGGTCTCTGGGACCTAAACCAGCACTGGGTGAGCGGCCAAGACATATTATTGTTAAATTCCTGAGATTCCCTGTGAGAGAGTTGGTACTGAGGAAAGCCCGGGAACTGAAGGATCTTGCCTGGGTTGGAAACAAAATAATGGTGTTCATAGACCTGAGTAAGGATATCATGGATAAACGGAAAACTTTTATTGGGGCTAAGATTGAAGCACGTGAGAAGAACCTAAAATACTACATGGTTTATCCAGCAATCCTGAAGATTGTGGTAGATGGTCGACTGCACTCATTTAATGAGAGCAAACTGGCTGAGAATTTCCTAACTGGCTTAGATTTAGACCCAATGGAAGGCACTTCATCTGGTCTGGGGACCAGGGAGAGACTGAGGAGGAGAAAGGGTTGATCTGACACACATTAGTCTGTGGTGATGACAGATGCTTAACTGCACGTATTTCCCTTTTTTTTTTTTTTTTTTTTTAAAAAAAATATTTCTCTAGTTTTATTACTTTGCTGTTGTTTTTTAATGGATAAAAATGGCCGCCGCCTGTATTCCGTTATTTACAACGGTTTCGAATGTTATTTACTTATACCTTTTCCCGGAATAAGAGTGGAGTTTGCCTTCCAGGATGGTGAATTTAGAGTAAGGCACCTTGTTCTATTTTCGTTACGTACGACGTAACATGGCTGACATGGATTGTACTTCCTGGTTCAGTCGATCATGATCGGGATGGTGCAATGGGAGCGGGACTCGGCTGGATCACCCTGCGGCCTATAGCCCGTCATGATCAGTGCTTCAGCCACTCACATGGATCCTCCCAGTGTGCTTCAGTTTGCGCAACCTCGTTCCGGCTCGCGTTATGTGGAGCCCCCGTTTTTCCTCTCCGCAACTTGGTAAGCCTGTTACTTTTCCATAACTTTGTTACGGGGGGTTGCGTCGGCTCATACATTCCGTGGCTGTCTCCCAAATGAACGAACTTGTGCTTCATGCTCATAGCATAACTTGAGAGCGTACGTGTCCCTCAAATGCTTTTGCTGCATTAATCGTGCTGAGTAACTTGCCTATAATGACAATGGATGCACCGCAATCTCCTGAGAGCCCCCTTCATGGCGTACATGTGCGCATATGCTGTCATCAATTACCTGTATTCTCTTCATTCGTTGCCCTCGCTTCATGGAAGTGCTTTATTATGTGGTCTTATTTTGGCTGAGCTGGGGTATAATGGAACAAGAATCTGATGCTTAGGGGAGATTCATTGGATCACCTTTCACTGGAAAGGATTGCACACGCCTGATTTCTGGTGAACATCATTGCAGGGACCGGGGTCACATCGGAAAGAGGGAGACTCTCACAAGACTTAAGGTGGTATGGAGGAATTTAACTAGCATTCAGGCAGAGCTGTAACGCACCACCCAATACGAACGTGTTGGATTTGAGGAATGTTCTGGGTTATGGGACTTTGGAGCTGTGCACTGGAATTGCGGCTGGGAGACTGGATATGGGACTGATGATAGCATCTGGTTGTTTTTCTGGTTTTTCTGGTTTGCATATATGAAAAGGAAGGGAAGAGAAAAAAAAGAAAAAAAAAAGATGTTTTTTTTTTAACAAGAATGTTCAAGGGCCCCGAGTTATTTCTTTAAGTGGTTATGACTAGTTGCACTATACATTTCACGAAAATTCCACAGTTGTGATATTCCCAGCTGGTCTATCTCTGGGATGCTGCTGTATATGGGGTACATGTGGGTTGTTGATCTTTTGAAGCGGGTGGGGGAATGTTGAAATGTCATCCCTTATAGACTTTATTGCTACTGCAGTACCCCTGAGGGATGAGTTATATGGTTGCAGATATTTTCAGGAAAGGGGTAGCAAATAACTTTCATTTGAATACGAGAGGTTCTTGGAGGCATACATCTTCAGCGCTCTATGGTTCTTTTTATGGTTTTATGGAGGTGTTCCTATGACTTCCTGCTGCTTACACTCATTCCCTCTTCCCTCTCTTTCTATATTTTGTTTCGTTAATAGGGGGGGGGGATAGTCTGATTTTTTTTTGGAGCCCGGAAACTGTTATGAGGGATCCTTGAGTCAAATTAAATATGGGTTGAATGCTTTATGTGTTCTCTGGGTCTACTTGGAAACTGATCTCTTTTCACACCCTCATGTCCGGTCTCCTAGGGGGACGGGGGTATGGTACTGAGATTTTTGCAGGCTGACATATTGATTTCATTGACCACTTGACTCATGTTGATTGTGGGGTTTAAATGGGGAATGGTTTAGTGGGTTTATGGGGTATTAGTAGTTGCCTTTGTATGGGCTCTGAGTTTTGCGGTTGGGGAATTGTATATATATGGTGTACTGAGGTTTTTTTTTTTTTTTTTTTTTGGGGAGGCAGTGTTCGGATTAGATCTCTTAGGTGTTTGTGAGGATTAGTTGATAGGGATTAGTGTGTTGGGTTGTGGGGTCATGACGGGCTTGCAGTATTTAATTCTGGGAATATTCTGAGAATGTGTTTTTTACCTGATCAGGATGTGGGGGGTGGGTGGTAAAAAGGGAATTCACATGAGCTGGATTGATTTCGGGGGGGTGGAATATTATTGTGAATTACTTTATATAAGGTTTGGGTTGGAGATTCGTCTCTGGTGGGTATGGTTCAGAATGGTTTACTCGATGTATATAATATGACATGTGTTAGGTCCGCTGCTTATCGGACTGGTTTTTTTGTGCAAAGCTTGTACTTTCTATCTGTTTGTTCGTTTAAATGTTTTGTTGTTGCGTCTATACACTTTGTTTTTATTTTTTGGAACTCTGCCTCTGATCTTGATGGTTACTGCTCCTATGATACTGTTCTAATTTGGGAGTTATGGTTGCGTTAACTTTTGTTTCTTGAAATGTTAAGGGGATTGGGAATGTTGTGAAAAGACGCAAGGTTCTAGCAAGATTGTGGAGGAGGGGTGCTGATGTAGTCTTTCTTCAAGAGACTCATCTGGACGAACAAACTGAAAAGTACTTGGCCAACTCGAAATATTCTAGAGCGGTCTCGAATTGTTATGATTCTAAATCTAGAGGGGTAAGTATTTTGTTTAGGAAAGGCTTGTTGTTTAAGATTGAAAAGACAGTTATGGATGGGAAAGGTAGAATCCTGTTACTTGATGTGCTCCTTGATGGGAAAAAAATGACATTTGGATCTGTGTATGCGCCATGCTCGCCAGCTGTATCTTTTCTTGATCAATTGAGCCTTTTGTTGGATGGTATGGAGGGTGATTCATTAGTGTTGGGTGGTGACTTTAATCTAGTGATGGATAGTAAAATAGATCGTAGATCAGAGTGTAGGTATTATAATGAGAGGATTAGTGAGGAACTCAGGACATTTGTGTTCAAATACAATCTTATTGATATATGGAGGGAACTTCATCGTGGTGAAGAAGAGTTTTCCTTTCATTCGCCTGTTCATGATTCTTTCTCCAGAATTGATTACTTCTTTATTAGTATGACTTTGAGTGATCAAACAATCTCAACAAACATACTAGAGAGAGGTATCTCAGATCATGCTCTGTTGGACCTCCAGTTGATTTTGGATAGTAAGAGTACTAAAACGAGGAGGTGGAAGATGCAAGCTGAAATGCTGAAAGATAATTTGGTTGTAGAGGGCTTGGAGGCTTTCATTGGTCATTACTTTAATGAAAATTTAGACTCGGCCAGTATTAAGTCTGTTTGGGACTGTTTTAAGGCGGTTTTGAGGGGTGAATTGATTAGTAGAGCTGCCCATGTGAAGAAAAAAAAACAAAGTTTGATTGGTGATTTGGAGGAAGAGATTAAAAATATGCAGAGAGTCTGTGCTACTAACGGTTCAGGACAATCCAAACTGAAATTGCGTAAGTTGGAGGCGGAATTGGAGACCCACATTCAAAACTTGGCAAGTAAGAGTTTGTTTTATTCGAAACAGAAGTCCTGGGAATTGGGTGATCGTAATGGCAAACTATTGGCGTATAAGCTTAGGGAGATGGTGTCTGATTCATGTGTCTCTTCTATCCAAACTGATGGGGGAGTTACTTTAAATAGAAATGGCGATATTTGTAGTTACTTCAAGGGTTATTATGAGGCATTGTATGGAGAAGATTGTGACCCGACTTCTGATAGACTGGACACATTTTTTGAGAAAATTTTACTCTCTAGCCTGACTCAGGAACAACGTCCCTCTCTTGATGCTGCAATCGAGGTTGCTGAGGTTAGTTTGGCTATATCGCAAATGAATGATGGAAAATCGCCAGGTTCAGATGGTATTGTCTCAGAATTTTATAAAAAATTTGATGTTCAGTTGGCACCTGTGTTGTGTGACCTTTATAATGATTTTGTGGTATCGGGTATGATGTGTGATTCCATGAAAGAGGCAATGATTGTGGTGATCCCAAAACCTAATAAAGATCACACTAGATGTGGGAATTATAGGCCTATCTCAATGCTAAATGTGGACCTTAAAACTTTCACAAAAATTTGGGCTAACAGATTGGGTTTTTGTATGAGAGATCTGGTTGATGGGTCACAGGTGGGTTTTATTCCAGGGAGATATGGTTATGACAATATTCGAACCGTGTTAAACGTGGTTGATGACCGATTTGGGAAGGACACAAATGAAGTCATAGGTTTTTTTGATGCTGAAAAAGCCTTTGATAGGGTAAACTGGAAATTTCTAGAATTCACTTTACTGAAAATGGGTTTTGGCCCGATTTTTATGAGGATGGTAGATTGTATTCATAATGATGTTAAGGCCCGGGTGTTGGTTAATGGGGTGGTTTCAGATCCATTTTAGTTGTTAAGGGGCACGAGGCAAGGCTGTCCGTTGTCACCTTTTTTGTTTGATTTGGCGTTGAAACCTCTTGTTACTTATCTCAGACAATGTGAGATTATTAAGGGTATTAATGTTGGGAAGGTTGAAGTGAAAGTTCTATCGTATGCTGATGATATGCTCCTTATGTTATCGAATCCGGAAGTGTGTGGAGATGTAATAAAATCAATGTTTCAAGAAGTGGGTGAATTGTCAGGACACAAGGTGAATTGGGACAAGACTGAGGTTTTTCCTTTGTCTGGTCGGCGTGTGAATACGGTTTTGAACACATGGAATTGTAAATGGTCTCCAGAGGGGGTTAAATATCTAGGAATTCATATTATTGGGGACTTGAAGAAATTACAGCAATATAATCTGAATTTGGTGCATGCGCAAATGTCATTGTTAATTAGGAGATGGGAGAAATTGATTCTGAACCTGTGGGCAAAGATCAATGCAATTAAGATGGTTCTTTTGCCAAAAATCTCGTATGTTATTCAATCCATCCCGTTGTTGTTGTATAAGAAGCAGTTACTTAAGATTGAGAAACTATTTTCTTCTTTCTTGTGGGGTTCTGGTAAGAGGCCTCGGATTCCGAAATACATGCTAGTGCAAAAAGTTGAAGATGGAGGTTTTGGATTCCCTGACTTGATGAAATACTATAAAGCATTTGTACTTAAAAAAAGCTCATACTACTTTAGGGATAGAGCGGTGAATGAACCAATTTGGTTGCGTATGGAAAGGGGTGTTTGTGCTCCCTTTGACTTGAGATCCATATATAGTATGGATAAATTGCCGATTAAGAGATTGAAGTTGCGCCCGGTTGTGGCTACTAGACAAGTAATTGGGGAGAGGTTTCGGGATAATGATATGAGTTATGGATTCAGTAGAGATGCTTCTATATGGTACAATGCTGCTTTGCAGATTGATAATAAATGTTTGAGTTGGCCTAGTTGGATTAATAAGGGTATCCTGAAATTGGCAGATGTATTGGATGGGGATAGCTTATTGAGTTTTGAGGCATTAGTGAACAGGTATGGTTTGAGGCGAAGTGAATTGAATAGATACTTGGCTTTTGAAAATTTGATAACTTGTAGATTGGTTTTGGCTGATGGGTCTATTGGAAATAAACCGGAGATTGCTACCTTATTGGAAGGTCCGGAATATGGAGTGCGTACTTATATGCAATTTATGCCTATTAATGAGAAACTTCGGGAGGCATGGTCTAGATTGAGAAATACTTGGTCTGATGATGTTCTGGATGAGATTTCTGAGTTGGATTGGATATACATTCTAAAGGTTAATTTGCATTTGGGTCCTGATATGGGCTTACGGTTAATTCGACAAAAAATTATTGGGAAGGTGTATTGGACACCTGTTAGGATGTTTAGATTGGGGCTCCGACCGGATGATTTGTGTTGGAGTTGTAACAGGGATAGAGGTACTTTAGTGCATTTACTGTGGGATTGCCCGAGAGTGCTGGACTTTTGGGCGGCAGTGATTGATAGAATTGATTTGATTTTTGATGTGATTTTGCGGAGGTCGGCAGTGAATGTCATCTTACTTTCCCGTAAAGATAGGAGTGGTCGAATTGCGAGACATTCTTGCTGGATTGATAGGGCCATTATGGTGGCTATTAAGTTGATTCTCAGGGTTTGGAAATCAAGGAAGAAACCTAATGTTGATGAGTGGCTGACAGAATTACATGTGTTGGCGCAGTATGACAAGGTTTCATTCCATAATAAAGATAAGGATGAAGTTTATTTGAGATTGTGGGGTCCTTTTATGGCCTTGTATGGCTGATGGGGAGATGGCATGGTTTGGTGGTAATGGTATTCGAGCTATAGAGAGTGGGGTTCCTCCTTTTTTTTTTTTTTTGTCTTGTCTTGTCTGGTGTGGTTGTGGTTCTTTTTGATGGTTGTTTCACTATGGTTGGTTTTCAGCTTGAAATTAACTGTTTAAGATACTTTTGTCAGTTTGTATATTTCATGCTTATACTGTCTGTGAAACATTGTTTCTCATATTATTGTTGTTTATGAGAAAACGAATAAAGTGTTGGGAAAAAAAAAATAATAATTTATTCTCAAGGCTCAGTCTCCTGTCTCACAAGACAAAACCTTCTATTCTTTTCGTGCAAGAGACAATGAAATTACAGGCGTTTCTTATTAATGGCTGCACCACTTTTACACAACCATCTATTATGGGGATGTCAGGTCACCCGTGAGGTGGCCTTGCTCTACTAATTGACAACAATCTGAAAGTGTCCACAACTTTATTATCTAATTCAAATGAGCTTCTTGCAATTTAACTGATATCTTTGATTGACCCTACCTTAGTGATTGTATTAATATGTCTTTATTGGAACCCTGCCAAGGTATCGATAGATATTGGGGGTCATTCCGAGTAGGGCGGTAAGGGTTAACGGTCACCGGTAACGAGACCGGTGCCGTTAAACCCTTACCACCCTATTCCGAGTTCCCTTTGCGGGTTGGTACTTAACGCCTGCTTTTAGCAGGCGTTAAAAAACGAACCCGCAAAGTGACTTTGAAGGTAATTACGGTACCGTAATTTATGGCACCGTAATTACCTCCTTCCCCATTCCCATTCAGCCCTATGGGGGCAAAAATGGGAATGGGGAAGGGCCCTGGTGAATGGGGAATTACCGGTCCCTCCAACCTTGGAATGGACCGGTAATTACTCCATTCACCAGGCCGGATTTGGGACGAGTTGGGAGGCAACCATGGAGCTAATAGCTCCATGGTTACCTCCAAACTCAAAATGAGGGCCATTGTATTTACGCAGTTGGATCAGTTATTTGAAGAAGCATATCTACAAATGAGTTTTTTCCATATCATTCTAGGAGGTGACGTTAATGCCACCTGTCTAGTTGGTCCAAAACTGCAAACTCCCTTATTCCCTACTTCAAACGTCTCTGGAGCACAGAGATGGGGTTACCAATGGACTATCAGGGTGGGATCTGCAGCGCATTAATTTTGCACCTAATTGCTATCCCGCCACCTGGAAGAGAGGGCACCTATCATCGTATATTGACTATTTTTTTTTATCTGCAAAGTTGTATAGTCTCGCTAAACCTATTACTATCACTAATCCACACCTAGGCGTTCATATGCAGCTTACCTTAAAAATCAATATGTCTTTTAATAAATACAATACTAATCCAATTTCAGCATTAGTCAACGTTGACAGGCCCTCTTCTGTGCACTGGACCCCTAGACTGTGCCGCAAACTGACATATAAAGTAAGCCTGGAGTTCCGCACAATCACTCAATTTCCTTCCCATAATATGGAGTTGGATCAAATGGTGATATGGAACACAAAATTAATTTGCTATCATCTGAATAAGCTTCCACGCTCAAATATCAACAAACAACGATTGTATTCCCATACATTTAATTGGGAAAATGCAAAGAATGCTCAGCTTCGTCAACTTAAAATACGTGCTTATCCTGTTTTTTCTGTTAATGAACAAAAATAATGTATCTTGCAACAGTATAAAAAAAAAATTAAGAATCTTAAATAACAGATATATCATGATGACAGCCAAACAATGATATCTCACTTGGGTAATCAGAAAACCAGAAATGTTTGGGAATTGTTGAGAGGCTTGAACCCCTCGCCTAACACCAATATACAATGTTCAGTCTCAACTGTATATTGGTCTGGGTACATACTGGACAAATTTCAGCTGCCATAAAAATTTCAAAATATTTTGTACACTGGATTTAAAACAAGTGCTTTAATGCAACACCTAATTAATATTGAAATGTGTGCTGGGCAATAAATAAATTAAAGTTCTCCAAAGCAGCTGGCCCTGGTGGTTTACCCGCTTGTATTTTTAAATCAGACCCATTCTTTTGGGCAATCAGTCTAAAACACAAGTTCGATAACATCTAAAAAGTCTAAAAAAAATCCCAGACTCATGGCTGACTGCAATAATCATACCCATTTATAAGAAGGGTGATCCTACTGTTACATCCGCCCTCTGCCCCGCTACGTGGTGACGTAGGGCGTCTGAATAAAAGCCCCGCCCCGCGCAAGGGAGGCAGTTCCAGGCACAGACTCCAACAACGTGTGGCATGTTTCCTTTCACTCCGACTGGAGCTGCGCCACCTGGCCTACCTCAAAGGCCTACTACGTTCTGCTTCCGCGCGGAGCCAGAACATAACACTGGCGACGAGGGAAACGGACCCAGCACACGCGATCGGCGCCTGACCATCTCATTCCTCCTGCATCGCACGACCGACCGTCTTTCTGCGAGCCTCTGGGACTGCTCTTTGACGTGTGGGCCTACCGCACACACAAGGCGCACGTGCGTTCATGACAGTGGACAGTTGGAGAGAGGCAGCGGCCCCGTCCGCCAATGATTTCATAGGCTGGCCTCAACAGGGACCATCAAGGGACGACGACGCACGACATAGCGACCGGCACGTCCACCCCCGGGCCTGGCACGCCGTCCGGAATCGCGGCAAATCTGTTGGTCACGCCACCGCCAGCTCGCCCACAAAGCAGCTCCTCTACTATGATTCAACCATTCGATCCGTTCACGGATCCATCCTCGGTTGGCCCTCTGGTGGCAGCTATGGCTCCAAAAATTCGAGATGGCTATGGAGTGCAAGGACGTAACCTCGTCCAGGAAGATGAGATCGCGCCTACTATTGAGCGTGGGGGATGAAGTGCTATGCATTTTCAATGCGCTAACCATTGCGGATGGCCAGGACATTTACCAACTATCGAAAGACGCTCTGACGGCTCACTTTCTCCCGCAACTCAACCATTATTATGTGACTTTTATATTCTGCACCACGTTTCAGGCGGAAGAGGAGACTTTGGATGCCTATCACACCCGGCTCAGGAAACTGGCAATGTCGTGTGAGTTCACGGATGTCGAGAAAGAAATCCGGAAACAACTCATTAACGGCATCCAATCCGAGAAACTAAGAAGGTTGGTGCTGGGTGAGAGGGGTATCTCCCTGACATGCATTCTGGAGCTGGGTCGTCAGAGGGAGCTGGCACATGCCAGAGCCGCCAACATGGGCATGACTCTGCAAAAATTACAGCCGGCCCTCGCGTCATCCATGGTGGCCCAGGTCACAAATAGACAGTCCACAAGAGATGAATTTGGTGGCAATTATGCACCGGCCAGATGGCAGCCACGGATCCCGGGGCCCACGGAGTGTGGATGGTGTGGTGGATCGCGTCATGGACAGCAAAATTGCCCGGCACAAGGCACAACGTGCGGGGCATGTGGCAGAAAGGACCACTATGCCAAGGTGTGCCATTTCGTCGGGCGCTCCCCTACCGCCCCCGCAGAACCCCCAGGAGAGGAGTGGAACAAAGAAGAAGAAGCAGGCAGTCACGAGGCACGTCAAAATGAACAACTCCTCGACCGAGGAAGACGGGGATGACATCACAGGAACTCAACTGGACCCCGGTAGAGAGCAGCGGACCAAAGTAAGAAAAGTCTACCTAGTGTCAGCCCTGAATCGTGGGCATGATACGCAGAAGAAAGGGCTCCGGAGGCGCAAATGCCAGGTCACCCTCCAAAACCAGCAGGTATGGATGACCATAGACACGGGAGCCTCGGTAAACGTCATGTCCACGTCCACTTTTAAGACATTGCAACAGCGACCACCCCTTAAGAACACTGACACTCTCCTGTTCGCATATGGCTGCAAAAAGCCGCTACTGGTGGTTGGCAGATTCCGTACTACCCTCAGCCATGGTGAAAACAGGCTACCGTCCAAAATATACGTAGTGAATGAGGGGATTGAATGCCTTCTGAGCGGTGATGCGGCTGAGGACCTAGGGCTGGTACAGTTCGTCAATCAAATCAAGGAAGCCCAAGAGGTCGAGAAAATCCTTGCGCAACATCCCAACCTGCTGAACGGGATTGGGTGCCTGAAAGGAAAGACGATCAAACTCCACATTGACAAGTCGGTCCAGCCAAGGGCCGTCAGACATCGGAGGACCCCATTCCACATGCGCGAACAGGTGAAGATTGAACTGAAAGCGTTGGAAGAAGCAGGCATCATCGAGGAGGTGACGGGCCGACGGTGTCCCTGATGGTGGTCACAAGAAAACCCAAGCCGGGGAAGGTCCGCATTTGCATAGATATGCGCCTCTCGAACACTGCCATCAAGAGGGAGCGCCACATCACGCCAACCCTCGACGAAATTGTGGTTGACCTCACAGGATCGAGAGTCTTCTCGAAAGTTGACTTGAAAACAGGTTACCATCAGTTGAAGCTACACAAAGACTCTCGGTACATAATGACATTTTCCACACATTTGGGTCTGCGAAGATACAAGCGGCTAAGCTTTGGCATATCTTCGGCGGCTGGAGTCTTCCAACAGACCATTCAAGAAGTCATCCGGGACAAACCAGGTGTCCTGAATGTGAGTGACGACATCCTGATCCACGCCCAGGACAAAGTTGAACACTCGATAAGGCTACAGATGCTTCTGGACCGATTGGAGGATGCGGGCCTAACCATCCACAAGGAAAAATGTGAGTTTTTCAAGATGGAGATATCGTTCTTTGGCTACAAGTTCAGCAGTTCTGGCATCTCACCAGACCCCCAGAAGGTTGCTGACATACAGGACGCAAGTCCGCACAAGACACCCACCGACATCGGCAGCTTCTTGGGGATGGCCACGTACTGTGGGAGATTCATCCGAAACCTGGCCACTTTGTCGGAACCCCTTCAAGAACTTAAAAAGCTCAACGCGAAGTGGGAATGGGGAAAAGCTTGCGAAGATGCTTTCGAGAGTATCAAAGAGTCGCTGTCCGTGGAAACGAGAATGGCATACTATGATACAGCTTTTCTGACTGAACTCTACGTGGACGCCAGCCCTGTCGGCCTGGGGGCCATCCTCATGCAGGTCACCAAAGAGGGCGAGAAGAGACCCATCGCCTATGCGTCGCTAGCTCTTACGGCGACGGAGCAGCGGTACCCTCACATCGAGAAAGAGGCAATCGCCATACTGTGGGGGTGCCGCCACTTCCACCTATATCTGTACGGCTGCAGGTTCATGGGACTACGGACCACAAACCCCTCCTACCCATCTTCATGGGCACCTCCTCGCACCCACCGGCCAGAATAGCCAAATGGCTGCTACATCTTCAGCAGTACAATTTTGAGCTGATTTATCAGCCGCGATGCGGCAACCCGGTGGATTTTCTCTCCAGGCACCCGAGAGCGGCGACGCCACAGGAGGTTCAGGTGGCCGAAGAGACCGAAGAGCACATCTGCCAGGTGGTGCGGGCAATGAGGCCGAAGGCGGTCAGCATTGAGGACATCGCGGAGGAAACAGGCAATGACCCGTGCTGCAATTTGGTGAAAGATGCCATCATTTCGGGTGACTTGAAGTCATTCATGAAAAACACGCACAACAGGACGGAAGAGGCAAAGGCGTTCCTCACAGGAACATTCGCCGTCCGCCAGGACTTGTCGATAACAGAGCATGGTCTGCTGCTCTGCGGAAATCGCATCGTCATTCCGCCAGGCCTGCACGACCGGATAGTGGCCCTCGCCCATGAGGGCCACCAAGGGATGGCTCGGACGAAGGCTCGCATTCAACACCAAGTGTGGTTTCCACGGATTGACGAAAAGGTGGAAAAACTTGTCACCGCCTGCCTGCCGTGTCTGATAACCGGAGCCCCACCTGATCCAGAACCCATCCTATCGGCGGAACGAGGCTCTGGCAGGTGGGACGCAATAAGCATTGACTTTTGCAAACTACGAGAGGGCCTGTACCTCCTGGTGGCTATCGATGACCACTCCCGATACCCCGAAGTCGAGGTGGTCGAATCCACGGCAGCGGAAGTGGTCATCCCGGCCATTGAGAAGATGTTCGCGACACATGGACTCCCAACCATGATCAAAAGTGACAATGGAGCACCCTTCCAAGGGGTGGAGTTCAAACAGTACTTGCAAGATCTGAACATCCGGTATCACCACATCATGCCCAGGTGGCCCCAGGGGAATGGGGATGTGGAACGATTCATGAGACGATTAATAAAGTGTTGAGGCTATCGAAGGCAAATGCCAGCCCGTGGAAAGTCGACCTCTATCGGTTCCTGAGGAACTACAGGGTCACCCCGCACTGCACAACTGGTGTTCCCCCAGCGGATCTCATGTTCGTCACCGTCATAAGGTCGTCCATTCCACATCACCCCAGCAGGAGACCGAACAAGCTCGACGAGGGGTGCACCGATAGAAGGAGAAGGGACGCCAATGCCCACATGAGTGCCAAGAGGAGGTCGAGACCATCCAACCACCAGGTGGGCGACCAGGTGGTCATGTTACGGAACCCGACGAAGTCCAAAATGGATTCCCGCTACAAGACTCTCCCATGGACCGTCTGCGAGACACAAGGGACCATGATAACCGCACAAAGGGGGCATCGTCAGGTGACGCGCAACGCGTCGTGGTTCAAGGAGGTGCCGCGCAACCTCTGGACTGATGGGGACTGTCCCCAAGGAGATGAGGATTCTCCGCTGTTCGAGGATGAACCCGAGAATCACCAGGGCGAAGAAAATGCAGGTGACAGAACGTGGGAGCAGTGGAGTGAACAAGACCTGAGTGAGCCGGAGGTGGAAGGTGAGAGATCTGATGAGACAGTAGAACCCACCTCCTGGGGTGGCAGATATGGCCTGAGAACTGCCACTCAGCCGCCAGCTCGGCTCAAGGACTATGTGTGGTAATTTGAACTTTGAGACCTGTGAAAGTGGAATGATGTTTGTATTTGTTATGTTCATAAGTATAGGCCCATTCGTGTGGGTGTGTACCGTTGTTGTGTTTGTTTATAATAAAGGAGGAATGTTACATCCGCCCTCCGCCCCGCTACACGGTGACGTAGGGCGTCTGAATAAAAGCCCCACCCCCGCGCAAGGGAGGCAGTTCCGGGCACAGACTCCAACAACGTGTGGCGTGTTTTCTTTCACTCCGGCTGGAGCTACGCCACTGCGGCCTACCTCAGAGGCCTACTACGTTCTGCCTCCGCGCGGAGCCAGAACATAACACCTACCATTCCATGCAAATTTCGACCTATTGCATTAATGGATGCCTCTGCAAAGGTTTTTGCAATTATTCTTTTGAAACAACTTGAAGAATGTATTACCAGTCACAACACTTTATCTAGATGCAGAGTTGGTTTTAAAAAAAGCAATGGGAACATCTTTAAATGCTACCATGCTTGCCTATATCCAATCTAGTGTTAAAACTGTCGATATTGGTCTCATCTATATGGCTGCAGTGGACCTCACTGCAGCATTCGACTGTGTTATTTCGAAATCTGCTTTGGCAAAAAATGCTTACATTTGGCTTTCCTCCGGGTCTAGTTGGCCTGATTGAAATGCTCCACCAGCACACACATTTTCAGATTCGATTAAACCAGGAAGGTTCACTCACGCCGAGAATACCAACCAATATAGGAGTCAGGCAGGGGTGCAATCTTGCAGCCATTTTATTGAATATTTATCTCAGTGATATCGACAATATCTGGCAGGATGAAAATATGTTCGCAATTAAATTGTGTCATCTGTGCCTACACTGGCTGGGTTTTGCAGATGACATATTTTTGTTTGATAAAAACACTGTATGGGCTTCAGAATGAACTCAACGCCTTTGCAGAATATGCCATAAATCACAATTTACAGACTAATCCCTCAAATTCATGCATCATTACTTTTTCAAAAAATAAATCTTCTAAATCATATAAATGGTCCATGACAGGAAGCCCCTTAGAAAGAGTGTATTCTCTGAGGTATCTCAGTTATAAAATCTCCGATTCCAACGCATTGAGTATGTGGTATACCAATTTATTAGTAAACATTAGACCTCTTCTATCTCAAATGAAGATTATCTTTAGAAGATATTGTAGATTTTCTCTTATGCCCATCATCGACTTTTATACACAAATAATTGAGCCCATTATCCTTTATGGACTAGACCTATGTCTTTTGGATCCATATGAAATGCTTAATCGCCTACATGGAAAAAGACTCTTTGGCTACCTATGGCACTCGAACATTATATACTTCGGCATGAACTGCGTATCAACTCACTGGCATCCAAATTTCAATGGAGAAAACTTTCAACTTACATGAAAATATTATCTCCGCCTAGAAGCTTGCTATTTGAAACTCTGAAGGAGATGCGAATGTTTGCAAATGTACCCTCGATAATTAAATTCGAGGCCAGCATAGAGATCCTTCTTGCATGAATTAATGTCAACAAAAATGATCTTGCGCTTGCCTTCCTATGGTAAAAAATACAAGCATTTTCAACATGACTGGCTAGATCGAGTCTAACAATCGTCACAAAACTCATCTTGAGTATGCACGCTTTCCGAAAAGAAGGAAACCTTGTGCTAAATACTTATTGGTGTATCCTTGTAATAAAGCGCAATACCTGTTCATGCGCTTCAAATTTAACCTATGTCATACCATTGACAGAATTCAGAATTGGAAGATATCCAAGGACAAAATCCTAAACAATTTGTGTCGATTTTGTAATGATAATGTTGAGGTGGAATCTTCAAAACATCTTGTCTTATACTGTAAATTCTTTGAGGACAGGAGGAACATGATATTTGTTCGACATGCTCTTGGAAAGACACGATTTTCCCAAGAAATGTTGTGGGCACACCTGATGTGGGGCGAAAGTCTTTGTCTAACCTTAAATCTCACTAGGCTGCTAACTTATATTAATGATGCACTTGAGTCAATGAACTGCACCCTGCTAAATGATTTATAATTTTCTTACAGGGCAATTCCTTCAACATTGAGCTTGAGCATCCCAATGTGTAGATTTGTCTTGCACAAAATGCATTGTTTATGTGATTATGGTGATCATTTTGGTTTATGAAAAAGCTTGGTGAAAGACTGTCTGTCTTCTTTAAGTAATTGAGAAATAATCATTCAAGTGAGTCATCAAATAATAATTGAGGCTTATATTTGTAACAATACAAGTAAGGAATGATTGTCCCTTGTAGGACTAGCTCTTGTCGGTTGTACACACATACAGATATTTGTGAAATAATGTCTATTAGTTGGTTTGTGTCATCCTTTTATTCTATATAGTACATTGAATTTGTAAGATTAGTACTAAAGTTGTAAATAGTATAATAGTATTTTAGTTTTATTTATTGTAATCATGTTTTAAGAAGGTATATAAAAAATATCTTTCTTTATATAATTTATGATGACATTTTGTAAAGGTTTTCATCTTTAAACCAAAACCAAACAAAAAAAATAACAATTAAAAAAAGAAGAATAACTCGTTAGTTGATGTAGGAGGCCTCAGGAACATCAGACGAGAAGATGTGTAGAGTGCTGCAATTTTCCCACCGTCGTAGATAAGATGGAACGTATTCTCTCTCTGAGGCTGTCTGCCCTTTTATCTTGTTCACTTGTGAGCTTGATATTGTTTTGCTCATTATGAATTTTAGGTTTTTACTTTCTCCAGGCTTCAAATCTGAAGAGATGAAATAACTGCCCTTCCCCCCAGGGTTTTAGTTTCCAGTCTCTGTTGGCTCGCCACCTCGGCTGTTCAAATCTCTCTTTTATACATTTCTCTTATGCCTTGGTAACTGGTTTGGTCAATGCATTTTCGTCCTCAAGACTGGGATGAGTTTCTCTCTTCAAGTGACACCGGTCTTCCCCGAACGGGTGGTTTGTTATTTGCTTTCTATAGCTCCAGCTATTCAGCTATATATACTCTTTTGTCCTTATTACTGGGATGAGTCCCCTCCACCCCCACTCATATAATGATTCCCCGGTGACCTCCTGCTATTCCCGATTCCCCCTGTGCCTCTCATTGTGCGGGGAAAGGTTGCAAGGCTTGACTCTCGCTTGGGTAATGCTTCTCGCTCTTCTCTCTGCTCGGATTCCCACTCTAGGTTCCTCATTGGGACCTGCCTTCTACAGCCGCTGGCGATCGGAGGCGGTTCATGATTCCCATCTATGTAGTCTCAGTGCTGTTCCTCAGGCATCCTGCCCACCACTCAGCATGGGCGGTCATGCCACTACCAGGTGATTCTTCCCTCTGTTCCTTTTTGCAGTGCTTCCTTTGCGGTTGCATACGGCAGGCCTCCAGCATCTCCCACTGTCTTTCTCTGGCTTGTCAAAAGATGTGGGCTTTGCGACCTTCCTTGACTTCACCTTCACACGGCGTGATGATGTCAAGGGGCTTCCTCTGCGATTAAAACACTCTCCTTCTCTTTTTCTGCTCTGACTCATCACAGTTAAATACACGTCTCTGGTTAAAGAGACATCTTACTTTCCTTTTCCACATATGTTTCTTTATACATTCTATTCAGCCAAACATAAAGTTGCCAAACCACTTTTCATAGAATATAGTAGTTGACTTTAGGAGTTCTTCATAGGAACTGGAGTCCTTGTCCCCAAAGAGGGAGTCTCTCCCAGTGAGGTCCCCCTTGCCTCGACCCCTAGGGAGGATCTTGCAAAGCAGACTCACCTCCTTAATCTCAGAAGGGGAGTCTCCCCCTTGAGGAGAAGGGACTAATACCTGTGATTCATCACAGATTCTACTCATCACCATCCCTCCTTCGCCACTCTCCATTTGTTCCACATTTTCCATCTTATTTAACCATGTTATCATCCTAGACCCTCAACTCTCTCTGTGGTCCCCAAAATCTGCTATTTTTCCATAGCAATAATCCCACCCTTCTTCACTCTAACCAGCTCTCTCAGACAATACTCCCTCCGCCTTTTTCTTAAACTTGTCCTGCCATAGCCTACAATGGTGAACTATTGTGAGTTGTATTTCTGGCCATCTTCTTGCTTCCATCCCTACCAACTTCTTTAGATTTTTCTGGACGGGCTCTGGTAGCCCCTGCACTAGTATCTGATAGAATATTGCTACTGTTTTGTCCCACGGTTCTCGGGTTTTAAGGCGCCAAAGCTCTTGAATCTCCTGAATATACTACATGGGGTCTTTGTCTTCCCTCATCTTCCGTGACATGATTGCCCCAATGTCCAAGGTGTCTGGGTATTGTGTCCTTAATGTTTGCCATATGGCAGCTCTGCAGTTTGCAAATGGTGAGTCGTCTTGCACCACGTTTGGTGTTGTCACTCCTAGGAACCCCACCCTTTACCATAAGTCATCAGCAGTGACCCCGAGGATCGCCACTAGTAGTCCCTTTATGTCTCCCACCGCTAGCTTGTTTCCTGCTGTCATCCTTTTCATCTCATAAATCAATTTCCCAGCCCCTGCACACTTAATGAGGGTAGTCTACACTTCACATTCTATTTGTCTCAATGTTTCCATGGTATATACTGGTGTCATACCCTTCCCTTCTCCATTAATGGCATCTGCGAGAATGCCTCCTCACCATGCATGATTCTAGTCAGTCTGACCTGCCTGTGCCCTCTCTTGCTTTCAATGCTTGCACGTACATCTATCGGTTCTAGTAGGGGTACCTGGATACTGTCGTCATATCTCCTTGTTAACCTTCCCCTTGAAAAAGCTAGGGCTGTTTCCCCCTTCCTTCGTCCTGGGAGTTCTCTAAGTCTATCGACATATGTAGTCGCGTTATGTAGGGTGTGCAAGTCATTCACCAGTTGTGCCTGCTCATCTGAGCTGCCCCCTCCCGCTCTTCCCATATGCGTGCTGTACTCCCGTGTCACCCACTTGTCTGCTCTTGTCCCTGTTGACTGGGATTGATATTGCTCCCCCCCGTTCATCCCCACTGTCCCTGCCTTCATTGTCGGACTATGATCCCATGTTACTGCAGAAATGATCTGCAAATCTCAGTCTCCTAGATGTCAAGTCTGTGTTAGGTTTCATACTGAGGTCAATATCCCTTGGATCATATCTGCTTCCTTCTCCCCAGTCCCCTCAACCTGCTCTGTCTCTGTCCTTCTTTGCTCCTGCCCCATGAGCTTGTGCTATCTACTTCTGTTTGTCTGTTCTCCTAACGTCTGTTATTTCCCCTGACCATTGTCCCCTGTGTCTTTACACTCTTAACGCTTGATCATCCTACTCCCTGCACACTCGTTCCCTTGCCAGTTTATCCAACTGTAACTTCCTCTGTTTCCTCTCGACTAACTTGCATTTTTTCTTCTCCGCTACTTCCCTTAGCCTCTTGATTTCCTCCACTTCCCTTGTTTTTCTATCCCTCTGCTCCCGTTCTGCTGTTTTTCTCTCCTTAAGATCCCTTTTAATCATTTCTTCTCTTTCCCTCTCCATCTGCTCCTAATCCACCTCCTTCCTTCGTTCCTTATCCTCCCTCTCCAACTTCTCTTCTCTCCTCCTTCCTCTGTCCTCTCTGTCTAACTTCTCTCATTCCCTCTCCCTCCTATCTGCCTCGTCCGTTAACTCTGCCCAGTCTGATGCTACGCTGCTTCCCTTCAGGCCTTCCATTGCCTTGGTCGGAACTTCTGCCTCCCCGTCTGTTTTCACTTCCAGCTTCAGGAGTATCTGCCCTCCTATCCATTCCTTGGTGGCTATGCTCCTGAGTCCCTTCTTCGCATCCTTTTACACCTCGCAGCTCGTCTTCCATTCAGTAGCAGGCTGCCCTGCACCCTTTGGCCCCTCCTCCTTTGTACATGGTGGTGGCTTATATGTCAGATTTGAATATCCCTCTTCTGCTCCCAATTCCCGCAAGGCTCTTAGCTCCTACAATGGGTACATCCCTTGCTCTTCATCTGTGTCATCAGATGCTACACTCGGAGGGACATGGGGAGGCACAGAGGGATGAGCCCTAGTGCCTTCACCTCCTGCTGGGTCAGCATCCACTGACGCTTTGCTGCATCCTCCTCGCCCTCCTGGAACATGTGCCACAATTTGAATGTGGCATGCATTTTGTTAACTTCTTCCCCTTTTAGGTAACCTACATATGTGTCAATAGTGATTGCTGCACGTCTTTGGAGAAGCTTCAGCACAGTGGCCATGGTTTAGTTAACTATCCCTCTGTGCTTTTGGAACATTCTATGCTATCTTTACATATCTTTTTGCTGTAGGGTGGGATTGTGTCTTACACAGGTGCTGTAGGGGTGTCATGGCCACATGCCCCAGAGCACAAAAACCACACCATCTAGTGATGGGGGCAATGGGTCACTTGACTCACTTGCTGACTCATCGGATGAGGCAGGGTGTGGCAGGCAGGCTGAACCTGGTGGGTGTGGCTTCAGAAGCTCAGCTATACAAGCTACTCTATCCTTAAGGCTGGTGCTTCGCGTTACTGTGCACTCGCATGCAACGTGGCGCTCACCGCCGCTTGGACCGGTTTACTTACCTTTGAAACCAGGCGTTCTCCTGCATACTCACCTCCAGGAATCCGGTGCTTCATCACTTCATCTGCAGACTCATCTCCTGACATCCAGCGATCTTGATCCCGACGCCGCAGCACTGCGTTCCGCATCCACGAACTCGGACCCTGTAAAGAAGAAGAAAGACAAGGTTAGAACATCCGTCCTAGGGCCGCGCCACATTTGAACCCTGCGCGCCCTCTAGTTAACAACTTACCATCAACTGCAAGGAAAGAAAGCAAAAGAGCAAACATCAAAAGTGGAACGGACAGCAATGCAAGACAACAAACTTTACAATACAACAAAAACAGATGAGGAAAGACAAAGGCATTCAGGAACACTTACCTGAAGTATAGTGGCTTAGTCGTAGCAGGACTGGACTACCACGTGCAAGGGACCAGTGAAGGAACTTGGCCCAGATCATACAAGCGCCCCTGCCAGAAGTAGCAGAAATGAGTGCGCGCCAAAACTAATCAACAGGTGAGCTTTCCAGGGACAGCACATCCCACGGGTACCATGGTTTGGGGGAAGGGGTCTGGCAAGGGATCAGGCGCACAAGCTGGCATACTTACGCCCCCTATTCTCCACGCAGGGGCCGTTCTGAGCAGCATCACCTATTACCACCAGTCACCACATAAGCGCAGAGGGTGAAGTTGGACCCGAGCAACCTCACCCCCAGGAGGGCTGCAACTGTGCCCCAACGCCTCCGAAGAGACCAGGTAAGCATAACAGAATGCGAAGCCTCTTCGAATATCTAACTGGGCGTTATGGAAACGTCTGAAACAGACCAGTTGGCCCAATTACTGGGAGAGTTAGGGGCTGAAGTTCATGTCTCAAGACAGGAAACCAATGCCCTAAGGAAATATCTAATTGTGAACCAGGAGCGGACAGATGAACTAGCAAGGCAAATGCTCCAGGCAAAGGCAGGCCAGGTGCCACTGCCGGGATATGCCCCTCCTACCGTGCTTCCACAGTCCACGCCAATACAGGTGGTTCTTCCAGGGGGGTTCCAATGGCCCCGCCGGAACGCTTCACAGGCGATCCGAATAAGTACGCCATCTTTACAAATCAATGTCGCCTACATTTCTTGTGCAGACCTGGGGCATTCCCCAACAATCAAGCGAGAGTGACATTTGTACTCTCATATTTGGGAGGTAGTGCAGCGGACTGGTCAATACTCTTGGTAAACCAGGATGATCCTTTCCTTCGAGACTTCGGAGGTTTTCAACGTGAAATGGAGAAACTATTTGCACGGCATACTTAAGGACGAGCTCTGGACAATTAACTTTTATCACTATGTCAGGGTAACCAAGACCTACTAAGCTATATCGCTTCCTTCAATCGTCTGACAGCACAAACTAACTGGCCAGAGGAGAAAAGAACTATGCTCTTTTACCGAGGCTTGCGAGGGGAACTTAAGGACGTATCAGCCCAAGTAGTAAATCCCCCAGAAAGATGTGCTGAATACATTTACCTGACAGTGCAGCCCGATCACAGATTGCAGGATCAGAAGATGGATCGGGCCAAGGCCGAGGGGCGGTCGGTCTATGTGCGACCCCGTGAGAATCAAACCAAATCCCATGATCAGTCCGAGCCAATGCAAATCGGAGGATTGCGGAGCCCACTAAACAAGGCAGAAAGGGAGAAAAGGAGACAGCAGCAGCTTTTTTTAGTACTGTGGTAAGGCAGGTCACTATCTCTGAGAATGTCTAGTGAAACCACCCAGGAAAGCAGCTGGAGCAACTGACAAGGTGAAGAAGAAGAACAGGACTCGGGAAACTACAATGCCCGGCAAGCGTAGGGGTCCACTTGTGGAGCAGTGAAAAGGAACCTATACCAACCTCACATCTAGTCATCCCTGTGCTCCTGGTAAACCACAAGCAACTGTTGACAATACATGCCTTGGAGGCACACATTGACAGTGGGGTTGTGGGAAATTACATGGACCAAGATCTGGCTACCCGGATAGGCCTTCCTCTCTGGCAGAAGCAGGAAAATGTCACAGCAGTTGATGGATCTCAGCTATCATCCGGCCCAGTGATGCATTACACGAGAAGGTCATGCTTCTGTGTCAGGACAGTCACCAAGAGGATATCACCTTCGATCTCATCGGCGCTCCTCAGTTCTAGATGATATGATATATTTTATTTGTGTCACGCTCGTACACAGGTGTTTCACAGGTGATTTTGGGAATGCTCTGGCTGGAGACCCACAATCCCAGGATTGACTGGTGTAAACGAGTTCTGACCTTTCCCCAAGACTGTGCCGACACCTGTTCTATCAAGGGATTCTCATTAAAAGGTCTTACCAACCGAGGTTTATCAAAGAAAGAAACCATACTGGGCCTCACCAGTTCACTACCACCTGAATACCTGGATTACCAAGATGTCTTTCAAAAAGAGCAAGCGAACAACCTACCTCCGCACAGGCAGTATGACTGCCAAATTGATCTGGTACCTGGAACTCAAGTTCCCTACAGCTGGATTTACGCCCTAACAGAACAGGAAAACCAGCACCTAAAAACATAACTTGATCAGTATCTGGCAAATGGCTTCTTTCGTCCGTCCAAGTCCCCTGCATCTTCGCCCCTCTTTTTTGTGCCTAAAAAGGTGAGAGACCTGAGAACTTGCATTGACTACAGAGCACTTAACCAGATCACGGTAAAGAAACGGTACCCGTTACCGCTTATCCCCGAGCTCTAGGATCAAGTCAAAAACGCTCAGATATATACAAACTAGACTTACGAGTGGCCTACCATCCAGTAAGAATCAAAAAAGGAGACGAGTGGAAGATGTCCTTTCGCACAAAATATGGCCTTTATGAATATCAGGTTATGCCCTTTGGGCTATGTAATGCCCTGGCGGCGTTCCAATTTTTCATGAATGACATGCTCCGCCAACTCTTGGACATCTGCGCTCTTGTCTATATTGATGACATTCTTATCTATTCGACTACCAAGGAGGACCACGTCAACCATGTCCTGGCAGTTTTGTAGAAACTGCAGCAACAACGGCTATGTGCCAAATTGGAGAAATGCTTCTTTCATGTGACATAGGTAGAATTCCTCTGCTTTATTCTCACACCACGTGGCATACGCATGGACACGCACATGGTAGACGCTATCGGTAGATTCTATCCTTAACTGGCCCTTACCGACATCCATCAGGGTAGACGCTATCGGTAGACGCTATCCTTAACTGGCCCTTACCGACATCCATAAAGGGAGTACAGAGTGTACTCTGGTTCGCCAACTTTTATCGCCGGTTCATTCCCGGGTTCTCCCAGATCGTCCAGCCAATCACCTCTTTACTACGGAAAAATAAACAATGTAATTGGTCCGCAGAGGCAGAGGAAGCCTTCCAAGAGCTAAAACAAACATATACCACAGCACCAATTCTACGGCATGCTCGACCAGAAATGCCATACGTGGTCGAAACGGATGCTTCCAACATAGCAATGGGAGCAGTCCTGTCACAACGAGACCCCGAAACAGGTCAGTTGCATCCCGTGGCATTCTGGTCTCAGATATTTTCAGCCCCTGAATTGAATTATGCAATCACTGATAAAGAACTGCTAGCAATTAAGGCAGTTTTCAAAGCCTGTAGTCATTATCTTCTTGGAGATAGACATACAGTAACCGTTGTCACGGATCATCGCAATCTACAATATCTGAAGACCGCTAAAGCACAGTCATCACGCCAACTTCGCTGGGCTCTCTTCTTTGCGGAATACGACTTTGTCATCAGCTATAGACCCGGAGTACGCAATGGAAAAGCGGATGCCCTGTCTCGCATGAATGAGGGAGAAGAGGCATTCACTACACCAGACCCCGTGGCTATCATCCCAGAAGGACAAATCCAAGGCATGATTGCCGCAACCACCACTCTAGACAACTTAAAATCTGACCTGCAACACTTGATGAGTCCACCAGCACAACAGGAATGGCTAGGTAAGGGAGACCGGTATACATTCGTGGACAACCTACTATAATACCAAGGACGATTGTAGAAATTATAGAATCAAATCATCGCCAACTATCACGATTAATTAGTAGAAGGGCATCCGGGAATAGCCAAAACTCTAGCTAAAATAAAGAAAATTACTGGTGGCCAACTTGGCGAAAGGGACATTGTCCAGTTCATGGCAACCTGTGGCCCCTGTGCGCAACACAAGTCCCAAAAACAAAGTCTGGCAGGTCTGCTACATCGTTTAGAAGTGACCCAAGCACCTAGGCATACGCTATCAATGGATTTTATTACAGACCTTCCCTCCTGTAATGGATACAATACCATCTTAATCGTCGTAGATCTGTTTTCCAAAATGGCCCACTTTACTCCCCTGAAAGGTCTCCAAACTCCTTCTACTCTGGCTACCGTGTTTTTGGAACAAATTGTCTAGCTACACTGGTTCCCATTAATATTGATATCAGACCGCGGAACTCAGTTTGTCTCTGCATTCTGGAAAACATGTTGTAAAATTGCCAAAATCGACCTCCGGTTATCTACAAGCCACAACCCCCAAACCAATAGCCAGACCGAACGGACTAACCAAACCCTTGAGCAATACATAAGGTGTATGTGGCAACAAACAAAGGATACCTGGAAGGACATACTTTGGTTTGCAGAATACGCATATAACAACTCCATTCACACCAGTACGGGACAAAGCCCATTCTACATAGTGTACGGTCAACATCCACCGACATCCATTTTTGACCCACTCGAATCATTAGAAATGCCTGCTGTAACAACCTTACACAAAACCATCACCCAGGTTCTTAAGGAAGCAGCAGAGCATATTGCCAGAGCCACAGAGAAACAGAAGCAGTTTGCGGATCGACACCGAAGGGAAGCACCCATATACCAAGTTGGAGACAAGGTTTGGTTAGCATACAAAAACATCCCCCTAAAAGGACCACCGGCGTTCTGTCCCAGATATCTGGGACCCTACACTATCAAGGCTGTGATCAACCCTGCGGCCATGAATTTAGAATTACCGGCCCACATGCAGATCCACCTGGTGTTTCATGTCTCCCTCCTAAAACCAGTGAGACCAGGTACGCGGATCGATACTCCACCAGATCCCAAAATAGTTGAAGGAGAACCAGAATACGAAGTTAAAAGGATCCTAGACTCTAACATGGTCCGGTCCAAGTTATATTACCTTATAGACTGGAAAGGTTATGGACCCCAAGATCGGACCAGGGAACCCAGTGAGCATGTCCACGCTCCACGATTAATCAGGCAGTTCCACCACAATAACCCCACTAAACCAGGGCCAGGGGGGAAACCACCCATGAGAGGGGCCTTGAGGGGGAGTGCTGTCATGGCCACAGGCCCCAGAACACAAAACCCATACCATCGAGTGATGGAGGCAATGGGTCACTTGACTCACTTATGACCCTTTGGGACCCATAAACACAGCGGCCCTGGATGGACTCAGTCCTGGTGCCTTTGGCACCAGGCTCATATAGAGATGTGAGCAGGAACACTTTATTTCAGTGCAGGAGTGCTTTTACTTTATTTTCTTTATTTTTATTTACAAGAACTTTCCAGGAGCTGAAAGCCTTTATTCCCGAGAACATCCTCATGTGCTGACTCATCGTGTGTGACCCTAGGCCTGGTCTTCATGTGCTGACTCATCGGGTGTGGCAGGGTGCGGCAGGCAGGCTGAACCTGGTGAGTGTGGCTTCAGAAGCTCAGCTATATAAGCTGCTCCATCCTTAAGGCCGGTGCTTCGCGTTACTGAGCACTCACGTGCAACTTGACGTTCACCGCCGCTTGGACCAGTTTACTTACCTTTGAAACCAGGCGTTCTCCTGCATACTCACCTCCAGGAAACTGGTGCTTCATCGCTTCATCTGCAGACTCATCTCCTGACATTCAGAGATCTTGATCCCGACGCAGCAGCACCGCGCTCCTCATCCACGAACTCGGACCCTGTGAAAAAGAAGAAAGACAAGGTTAGAACATCCGTCCTAGGGTTGCGCCGCATTTGAACCCTGCACGCCCCCTAGTTAACTTACCAGCTACTGTACCACTGCAGCTTCGTTCCTCATTCCCTCCGGCTGTCGCCTCGAGCGCTGCATCTTCTGCCAGGCCAGCAACATCACCTGCAAGAGAAGAAAGCAAAAGAGCAAACATCAAAAGCAGAACGGACAGCAATAAAAGACAAGGGCCCTCATTACGACCTTGGTGGAGGACCATGGTGCAATTAGCACCATGGTCAATGGCGCTAAGGGTGCAATTCCGCCATGGTGGTTGGCGGACTTACCGCCCCATTCCGACCTTGGCGGGGCGGTAAGTCCCCAATCCCCATTTTGCCCTTCCCCATTCCCATTCTTGCCCCATAGGGCATAATGGGAGTGGGGAAGGCGTTAATTACGCCACCGTAAATTACGGTGGCGTAATTAACATCAAGGTCCCTTAGCGCCATGGATTTTAACGCCTGCAAAAAGCAGGCGTTAAACTCACCATGGCGCTAAGGGACCTCGTACTCAGGCGGAAAGGGTCGGCGAAGTTTACGCTGGCGTAAACCCCTTTCCGCCAGGGTCGTAATGAGGGCCTAGGTGTGGGATGTATTGACCCACTAGGCTCTGCCCTGCGACATCACTGTGTGCTGCTTTCACCAGAAACAACAAAATGGCCGCCAAAAAGCCCTCTGCGTGCTAAAAATCTCTGAGAAGTGGGCAGGGAAACCGGAAAAATAGGCTGCCAATCTATTTTGCCTGTGTCAGTGGTAGAACAGGAGACAACACTGCCAAAACCTGTCATTGGGCTGCCCACAGAGTGAAATGGAACTACCTGAAAAGGCAGTGCTACATTGCCAGGAAAACCCAGAAGTTCTCTAAAATCCGTTTTTCCTTGGCTGTTGAAATTGCAAAATCATGGTTCCCAAGCATCAGAAAAGATCCAACATCCTTGTTGGGTGTTAACATCACCTTATTTAAGGAATCCCCATACGCACAATGTCAGGAGAAGCATATTTCATCACAAGAATATCCACATTAAAAAAAAGGCTTGCCTGGAAAAATCTGTCAAAATATGGGCGCAGTACCGCTGCCTGCCTGTATCAAAGCTGTCATTTACCTACACTGTTAGTTTAAACTTGTACATTAAGATCAAATTGTTGAAAAGAAGAGAGTTGCCATCAAAAGCAATATAGGTTGCTACTATTCAATTTCTTTGTTTTAAAAAGACTGGAATTAGAGATCTGTTTGCCTATTTTGAAATGTAAGTTTATTTTATCAAAGACAATCAAAGACAAATTTAAACAATTTGGGTTTTAAAGTGAACTGATACCAGCCAGAGGACTTCAAAGCACATTCCACAGTTTGCCCCAAACAAAGCTGCCTTCCTTTTGCTCTCTGCCCAGGAACTCTCAGTTAGATGCTAATGAAAGGAGGAGGAGAGGCACATTCTATTAGCAGAGCCACGGCATCTAAGGCCTTTAATGCAGGAGCTAAATTGGAGGACATCCTGAAGGCAGCAGACTGGTCTAAGGAGTCGACATTTAAACAATTTTATTTCAGACCCATAGAGGGGATGTCTGGGTTGGTGATAGGTAAGATTTGAAAAAGCATAATACGAGCCTCCGGTCTTGACATAGAATATTGATTTTGCATACTAACATTATAGAAAGTTAAGATTCTATCAAATACACAGAGGCAAAGGATTATCCCACCTGAGTAAACGTTATATGAACATGTAACATTTGTTGAGTAGTTGTGTTAAGATGGTGACTAAATGATAATGCTTATGATATAAAATGTGGCAGCATTTGGATAATGGCAAAATAATAAAAGCAATGACAGTATGTATATGTATCTGTCCCCTAACTATACAACTGTACGCTCATGTACTTCTTGTATTGGAGTGTGTGGTTGTGTCGTGCAATGTGGATTGCACGTGTGCTTCATATCTAACACTATGTTATGTAGTCTCTAACAACGTCAGCACCATGGCTTCTTGGTGCTTAGTCCAGGCTGTCCATATAGGTGTCTCTGACCATAGTATTTGGCTCTTCACCCATGCATGGATAGATCTTTACCGCCCCTGGTCTGTATGGCTGGCTTGGGGGTACCTCTCTGTGTATTTGTTGATCAATGGTGCATTTGGGATTCGTCCAAAATAGAATGGGTGGTTGTGGTATTTTCTGGCCTTCCGTCTTGTCATGAACTTGGTAGGAGGGGGGTAGTGGCAGGATCCCGACTCCCTCTTCACTGTTTTTTGTGGCCTTTCATTGAAAGTTGAAATTAGCTCTGTGTATTTACATCCTGCACTCTAACTTCACTGTATTGCGTTTTTGCTACTGCTATGCACGTTTTGCGATTAGGTCAGAACTTTGCAGTGCAGTCACCCCTCTACTTTCAACTTCCCTTTGTCACCCTAATAGCACTCACCATCTCTCCTATCTTCTATAATTGCGACTCTACCTCCTCTCCCACCCGCTCACTAAGTCTGGAATGAAAAAGCACAAAAAAGACATCTTTCGTGCCAACCCTGGCCTTCCCGTCGCAGACACCTATGTCAGCGCAACCTCCAGAGAGGTGTTCATGGATATCCTCTTCTCTGTCCCCTCTCCAGATCTTTGGACTCCTCATCTCATCTCTACTCTCTCTCCTTTCACTTCCTCTCCCATTAATGGTGGGACCAAGTGGGAAGTCCTCTTGATTGGCTTCTCATCCTCACGCTGCATCGTTAATGTCTAACACAATGCCACTATCTTGGTTCAGGGTCCTCAACCCAACCTGCTACTCTTTGACCGGATCCTGCCTTCCCTCATCAAATGTCTTCCTTCTGCTGCCTCTCCCCTTACCACTCTCACTGTCTCTCCCCCTCTGACCGGAGTACCACGCCCCTATACTCCTCCTTAGAAAACGTTCAAAGTCAGAGACTGCCTCCACCTGGCAACTCTTAATGCCTGCTCTGCCAACAAACACTCTGCTGACATCTGCCTCATTCTTGAAGACACTGACTTGTTCTCACTGAGACTTGGTTCAATGCCAGCTCCGTCACTGCTTTCGACTCCGCCCAGTCGGCTTCAATATTATTTCCAAACCTCGACCTCACTGTGCTGGCAGTGGGGTCGCCTTAATCTATCCTGAGTAGGTTCCTTCTTCCATCGTACCCACCCAACTCTATACTTCCTTCGAGAGCCTGGTCTGTAAATTGGTCATCTCTCCCTCCTCCACTGTGATTTCTGCTCCTCCTCTTGGGTTTTTTGACTTGAACATCCAATTGAACGCCTCTGCCTCAGCATCAACACTTTTCATTGACCTCTGCACCTCTCTCTCCATCCTCCCCTCTGGTGCAACCCACTCAGCTGGAGACATCCTGGACGCCATCATCCACTCCGACCTCTTGCTCACTCCCCCTCTGCTCACCCCTCTCTCCTGGTCAGACTATGCTCTCCTCTCCTCCCACCTGGGTCCCTTTGGCCCTCATACAGCACCCACAAAAGCCCTGCCAACCTCGTTCTCGAACTTCGCCTGATGAAACGATTGTCAGCCGCTGCCTTTGCCTCTACCTTCATCCCTCTTTGCCACCCCTACCTCAGACTCCACCTTAGATTCTGCTCTCAGCGAACTTCACTCAACAATCACCAATGCCCTTGACATCCTTGCCCCAGTAATGATGATCCACCTGAAACCCTGCCTCTAAACATAACACCTGGTATGACTCCGAGCTTGCAGCCCTGAAACAAGAATGCAGAGCAACGGAACGGAAGTGGCAAACCTCAGGTTAACCCTCTGACGAACTGGCCTGCCGCCTGCTCCAAAGGCAATACAGACTCGCCATCTGTGCCAAGAAAAGGCCCCACATTCAGGCACGGGTATCAGACGCAGTCAATAAAATGGTTGAACTTTTCAAAACCTGCAGGGAACTAACCAATCCTTCCACCAGTCTCGGCATCCCCTCTTCCTTGCCATGCTATATGCAATGCACTGGAAACACACTTTTCCACCAAAATTCAGGACATCCTGAACACCCTTGTTACTCACCCAAATAACCCATCATACAACTCTTGCCTCCCTTGGCCACTCCCTCTCCTCCTCTTCCCTTCTTCTCCTTCACCACTGTCACACCTGAATAAATTACCACAGTTGTTCGCTCTATGAAGGCTTCTTGCAAACAGGTGCCCCCCTGCTCGTTCAGAACTTTCAAGGACAACATTGGCTCTCTTGCTCCCACACTCGCTGATTTCTGTAACAGCTTTTTATGGCTCTTTTCCCCCCTTCCTCAAGCACTCTATTGTGCACCCTCTTTTGAAAAAGCCTTTAGCAGACCCTACCTGTCCATCCAACTACTGCCCCATTTCAATCACCCCCTTCCTGGGGAAACTGCTGGAGAAGATGGGATTGCCCAACAATTCTGAGCATCCAGATGCATGGAAACTGCCCATCTAAACTCCAGTGAAGAACTGCTTGCATCCCTGGACTCCAACTCCACAGCTGTCCTCATTCTACTTGTTCTCTCTTCTGCCTTTCACACTGTCAACCATTCCCTCCTCATACAAAGGCTCCATGATACCCCAGGTATCTCGGGACGGGCACTGCAATGGCTGCCTTCTTTCATAACTGACCACTCTTCCCATATCATCCTGGGCATCTTCTCCTTTCCTACTTCCTTCTCCACCTGCGTTGTCCCCCAGCGATCCATCATCTACCCTGACTCTTTAACATCTACCTTGCAAAGCTGGCACACCTCATCTCCTCCTTCTCCCCCAGCTTCCAGTGTTATACAGGTGACACTCAACTATTTTTCAAACTTCCTGCTGACTCACTAGCACCTTCCATCATCCATGATGCACCTTCCATCCTCCCTGATTGCCTGTCTGCCACCCAGGCTTGGTGCTCTTCCACTGACCTCTACCTCAATGCCAGCAAAACTGAGATCCCTCCTATTGGGATCCCTGCTCCCTCCTCATTCCCTTCTCTCTGGCCTGCCACTTTGCGGTCTCCCCCTGATCCTTCTTCTGAAGCCAGAAAGCTTGGAGTCATCTGTGACTCATCTTTATACTTCCTCCCTCACATGCAGGACATTGCCAAGAAGTCCCACTTCCAACTCTTCCTTCTCAAAGAAATTCTCCCATTTCTCACTTTCCCCCAGAAGCTCATTGTTTCCCGAGCCTTGGTTCTCTCTAGGCTTGACTATTGCCACAGCCCCCTCCTCAGTCTACCTTCTTCCACTCTGCGACCCCTTCAGCTAATCCAGAATAGACCAGCAAGACTTATCCCTGGCCTTAATCCAGGGGCTGCATCGTTCCTGCCCTACAAAGCCTCCACTGGCTCCCGGTTGCAGCACAGATCAAATTCAAATCAACCATGCATCATCCACAAGGCTGTTTTGAGCCGGGGCCACTCTATCTGCAACTCGCTCTTACAAAATGCTCTCCTCCTAGACCTCTTTGCTCCTCTGGCACCACCTCTCTGTGTGTAAAGCTTTTCAGTAAACAGAGAGCAGTAAGCTGCTCACTTTCCTCAGCTGTATCCCTCCTCTGGAACAGCCTTCCCCTACCACTGCGTCTTGTGCAGGACCTTCTGCCGTTCCTAAAACTCCTCACAACTCTCCTCTTTTTGTCCTCCTTCACTTCTTCCTTCCTCTACTAATCCACAGTTGCTGTAATGGGTGTCTTGGACCTTTATATATCTTCTGGGCCTCTGACCATTCACACCCATTCTCCCCAGCATCTGTCTTCTTTGAGCATTTGCCTTGGCACACCCTCTGTACTGGAGTTTCACACTTTCCAACCAACACGGCTGCTGGCCACATAGCACTTGCCATACCTTGCACTTCATCTGTGACTCACCCTTGAGCACGGACACCACAGAACCTACCCCATTGCACTCCTCTTTCCTTCACTTGCATAATATTCTGAATACTCACAAGGCATAGTAGGTTTGGCCATCCCTTCCCCCTATGTATTCTTTTGTATTTAATTGTACTGCTATCGCATGTTCCCTCCCTGCTGCCCTGTGGGTGCTTTCAAAAAGAATCTATTTCCTGTATGAGTGCCTAACAAGCAAACAATAAATCAATGCTGAACAAGTCCAGTACAGAAGAGGATTTATTGCACAGTGATCTAGCATTCCAAAAAGTCAACAAGAAAAGGATTAGCACTACAAGGGAGGTTGGGGGCGGGGGGGCTGAGGGGTAGGTAAGATTTGAATAGTTTTAAGAGGTAGAAAATCATAAGGTATCCAAGCAAACTGTCAGTGGCATCGAAAATATGGACAATGAGCAAATAAAAAATTACCAGCATGAAACCGAACCAGTCGTAGGATCCAGGTAGATGGCAGAATATTGATTTTCCATACTAACATTATAGAAAGCTAAGATTCTATTAAAGACACAGAGGCAGATGAATTTGCTTTCATCCTTTACTCAAAACTCGCGCAGCATATAAAAATATAATAGTTTCAACTCATAAAATAATAATACATCCAAAAACAACATTTCCCAATAAATGTATTTTGTGTGTAGTTCATTATTTTTATATCCATGAAAACGACAGACCACGTGACTTTCCACCAGTCACAAAACACGCTGTCCTTTATCCTCCTCTACATCTCTGCGTCCTTCCTCTTTCTTTGTCTGTGTCGAACTTTAACTTTAACCTTGCGTCCCAACCGGTAAAGACTGTAACCCTCAACCTTCGATTCTTCCTCATGTTCCCGCATTCTTCACTTCTGTTCCTGAAAAGCAATCTGAAAGAAACAGTCTAAGACTAGTTGAAGTAGGGTGGGTAATAGTTAATCTGCATCACTAAGATACATTTTATATCATAAGCATTATCATTTAGTCATCATCTTAACACAACTACTCAACAAATGTTACATTTTCATATAACGTTTACTCAAGTGGGATAATCCTTTGCCTCTGTGTCTTTGATAGAATCTTCACTTTCTATAATGTTAGTATGGAAAATCAATATTCTATGTCAAGACCGGAGGCTCGAATTATGCTTTTTCCAAGCTTACCTATCACCAACCCAGACATCCCCTCTATGGGTCTGAAATAAAATTGTTTAAATGTCGACTCCTTAGACCAGTCTGCTGCCTTGCGCATGTCCTCCAATTTAGCTCCTGCATTAAAAGCCTTAGATGCCGTGGCCCTGCTAATAGTATGTGCCCCGCACAAGCCAGTGTCAATGCCTGCTTGTATCATGCACCATCTAACCCATCTGGCTAATGTTGGTCCTGCAACTCCCTTGAATGGTTTCCTCAGAGAATGAACTGCTGTGACACACCTGCGGGCCTACGCATATCTGTCATTTCCTCATATTTCTTTAGACACCTGACTGGACGTAATTTAGGCTGGTCTGGAAAGGCCCAATATGCCACTGATTTGATACCCGTCTGAGTTCTCCTGCTAACCTGAAAAGTGACCCCCTCAGGGCTAAACGATTTCTTGTCTATCTCTAGTGCTCTCACATATGAAACTCTCTTGCAGGATATGAGGCAGAGCAGTATGGTGAGCTTTGCCGATATTGCCTTTCTAGTCAATCTGTCATTATCAGGCCAGCTGATGAACATATTCATGACTAAATTCACGTCCCAAGTCTGAGTGTACTTGGGTAATGGAGGCTTCAACAGCCTCACTCCTCTGTGAAGTCTACATACGAGTGGGTGTTCTCCCACTGCCACGTTCTGTATTTTCAGGCGGCTGGCCGATATGGCCGATCTACACGTATTTACAGTTCTGTATGCCTTAACTTTGCACCACCAGGGCTGCAAACAAATTTACAATCTGCTCTATTGAGATGAATGTGCCATTCCACACACCAGCTAGTCCACCTTTTCAAGGCCAGTTTAGGCCTTTCTGGTACCTGGCGCCCACGCTTCCTCGATAAATCTTGCAGCGTCTCCCGACAGTCCTGGCTTCTGCAAGTCCAGCATTTCACCGCAAAGGACCCCGCCAGTAGTTCCAGGCAATTGATGTGGCGCTCTAGTTCTTCTCCTAACCACCTGCCTCCCGTTGTTAGATCTCCACACCAAGCCCCCCTGCTGCCCCAGCGACTGGCATCTGATTCTATAATTAGGTCCGGGGATGAGTCAAATATCACTCTCCTGTTCCAGGCCTCCATATGGTTGAACCACCACAGCTCCGTTCTCGCCTCTGCAGAGATTGGCACCTTTTGTTCATCAGATAACCATCTCTTCACATGTTGAACCTTCAGGCACTGCAGAGTCCTGTAATTCAGTGGCCCCGGAAAGATCACCTGAATGGATGAAGCTAGTCTTCCCACCAGTCTGGCTAATTCTCTGAGAGATAGTTCAATCTTTTCAATTATCGAGCTGATCTCCTTCTTGATCACATTCACCTTGTCCATGGGCAGGCTGAGCGTGGCTGTCTTTGTGCCCATGACAAACCCTAGGAACTCGATCGTCTGTACCGGTACTAACACAGATTTCTCCCAGTTTATCATAACCCCTATTGACTGTAATAATTGGCTTGTCTTCTCCGTCTGTTCTAGAAGTCTTCTTTTGTCTTGCCCCATCAGGCAAAAGTCGTCTAAATAAAGTATAAGTCTGATGCCCTGCTCCCTGAGATGAGCCACTACCATCTGCATCAACTTCATAAAGGCACAGGGGGCTGATGCGAGACCGAATGGGAGGCATGCAAACTGCCTTTTCTGGTCTCTCCACCAGAATCGTAGGCATTTCCAATCCTCGTGTGCTACTGAGATCCTCAGATATGCATCTTTGAGGTCTATCCTGACTAACCAGTCTTCCCTTTGTAATACATCCCTTAGCAGATGGATGCCCTCCATCTTGAAGTGTCTGTACACTAAAAATGTGTTCAGGTTTCTAAAATGTATCACTGGTCTATGTTTCTTTTTGCCCTTTTGCCCTTGACCAGGAACATATTGCTCACAAAGCCCTTCCAAGGATTTTCTACCCTTGTGAGATCTCATTTCTTTTCCAGCTGCGCTATCTCCTTGTCTAGCAACTTTTTGTCTTCTTGCGTGAACCTTATGGGCCTCGGCTCCTCTGTTTGAATTGGCTATTGCCAGAATTCTAGGTGGAAACCTAGAATTCTGTCTCCTCGACCCATGTATCTCTTGACAATTGTCTCCATCTATCTAAGAACTGTGCTGTTCTCCCCCCTACCACTGGAGTCCCTGTTACCTCCATGTGTTTGTGTGAGTTTGCATTTTACCTGTATTGGCCTGCTAGCCTCTGATGTTTTCCTCTCCAGCCTCTACCCTTGCCCCTTCCCCTCGATTGGAAGGGGTTGGGTCGACGCTCCTCTTGGTTTCTCCAATCATTTCTGTTATTGGTGTAGGGCCCGTAGGAGGAGAATCAGCTGCATTTGCCAGCCCTGCTGAAAACCTTGTTGTCAAAGACCCTCTTGAGCGAGGCCTGTGCCTTATCTATTGCTGTCTAGGGTCTGGCAAATTTCGCCATGATGAATGTGTCTCCAAACAGTTTTCCTTTACTATTGGAGGTCAACTCAGCCTTTGCTAGCTCACTCATTTTTGGGTTCATCTTAACGAGGATGTACCTCCTTTGCTCTGTTGTTACAGCATTATTGGCATTGCCGATCAGGCAAATTGCCCTGCCTGCTAATATCTCTGGGTCCACTCTCTGCTCCAGTTGCTTGGCCTCCTCAGCCATCTGCCAAATCTTAGTCAAAGGACCCAGGACATCCAGGAGCTTATCCTGGCAGGATCTCCAGGATCTATCACCTCCCTTCCTGATGTCCCTGCCATAGCGCCCCATGAAAGACATCATTGTTTGTCATGTTGTCTGGGACTTGCTTCTGGCTTCCTTAGACAGGGAGCAAAGTATTCTCTTCTTTATGTAGTTTCCGATCTTGGCGGGGGGCTCCCACTCCACTGACCTGGGATGAATGAGTGAGTCTGGGTCAAATACGTGACCCATTTCCTCATCCTCCCTTCTTTTCCTTTTCTTGGCAGTCTTGTGCCTATCTGTAGGGCTTGGGGAGGATGTATCATGCTCTTCCAACCTTCCTTCGGACGTGTCATCCCATTCTTCCTCATCTACATCCTCATCATCAGTATATGCCATGCCACTCCTCTCCTAAGACCTCACTCTCCTTTTACCACCTTTCCTCTTGTGTGACGTGCCCGGGGGGGGGCTTGGTTGCTGTGGACCTTTCAGGCCTTCTTTCTTCCCCCTTGTCCCTCTCGAAACCTTTCTGTGGCTTCTCTCCTCAGGGCTTGCATCCCCTGAGAGAATGTAAAGAGATCGTCCACCAAGCTCCTGTGACATGCCCCCCAAACCTGATGCCAGTACACATTGTACTGCTCTGGCTTCGTTGGACACTGTTCACTGCCTGCTGGTATCGGGTTCTTCAGCCTCTTCGCTGGAGCTATGCATCTTAATGCTAGTTGGTTACTTGCAGGGGTCATGTCCTGCTCCCGTCATAGAAATGCAGCTAGATGGTTCTGGGTTCTCAGTATGGCAGTTTAGCTTGGGTGGGTGCCCGTATGTCAGTGCTTAGCACTGTCTGCAATTAGGCTGCTGCCCCGTTAAGGATATTATTGGAAACTTTTCTCAATTCGACACTCTCTGTGTCAGTTATTATGTTTGGCCACCAGGTGGCATGGCCGTGAAGCGCTCCGCTGATCCTTCCTGTCAGCTGTTTGTCTCTCTATTCCAATGCCCTGCTGCGTGTTCTTTGAAGCTTTACTCAAAGCTGGAGTGATAGCAATCTTCTCCTTCCAACGCTCTACTGTACCGTGACAACAGAGCGCCGGAACCTCACGGGTCCCGTTGCGCTCTGTTATCGTTGCATGCTATAGTGCCCCCTCTACATGTGTGAGGGCTTGGCGCCAGAGCTTGTGGCCCCATCGCAGATCAAAACTCTTACACACTACTGGTGACTAATGCGGATATGCTCTGCTAACCTTTCCCATTTCCTACACACACGTGCGTGTGCACCTACCCATACATCCAAACCTTTTCACAAATATATCTGCAGCCTCATAAAACTGTCATAATAATCTTAAAGTACTTATCTGGCTTCCCGAGCAGCAAAGAAAGAGGACCGACACAGAGATGTAAAGGTAACGGACATTGGGCCTCTTCACGAGTTGGGCGGTAATGCCGGTGCTATTACCGCTGGCACTTTTAGCCCTACCGCCAAACCCCCCGGCGCTATTAGCGCCAGATCACGGGTTTGGCGGAACGGTTAGTGCCCATTCCCCATTGGGCCCATTCGGGAATTCCTCATTCCCCATTGGGCCCAATGGGGACAATTTGCGCTATTACCGTTGGCGTATTTCCCACTGGCGATAATAGCACCAAAAATCGGCACATTTTCCACAAATTTCCCCCCAGCATAGAGCTGAGGGAAATGTACCAGGGCCATGATCTGGCGGACCCTTAAATGTGGCGGTAATAGCGCTACCGCTGCATTTAAGGGTTACCACCAGACTCGTGATGAGGCCTATTGTATGTTGTGACTGGTGGAAGGAGTCACGTGGTCTGTTGTTTTCATGGACATAAAAGAATGAACTACGAGTTGAAACGGTTATATTTTTATATGCTGCTTGAGTTTTCAGTAAAGGAAGAAAGCATAATGCGAGCCTCCAGTCCTCACATAGAATCAAGGAGATTAGTAGCTTGGGCCCAGCCGCAGACAGCGATGTCCGACATATCCTGACTTCGACTCCCTTAGCCCCAGTGTGGATGTAAAATGCTGGTGAGCGGGATGAGAGTTAGGCAAGGGGGCATGGCATTGAACTTTGCCGGGCAACGTGAACACCGGTGTTTGCGCCAGAGGAGCAGGCGGGCACTGCAGGGGATGGCTGTACTCCTATACAGCCGTCAGAGCAAACAATGCCGTCCGCGCCCTCACAACCGGGCTGATGTCAGTACTCACTTTTCTTGCTGCCATGGACCCCGCAGACAGCGAGATCCAACTTATTCTGACTTTGCCTTGCGTTGCCCAGTGCGGATGTAAAATGCTGGTGAGCAGGATGAGATTGAGGTGAGGTTTGTTTTGTAGGACAGGAAGAAGGCAAACAGGACCTCCCATCTTGTGCCACCATTTATGGGAGATGATGGGAAAGGAGAGAGAACGGCGACCATATGTAAGGTCCATATGTCAGGAGAGGGAACGACAAAGAGGATGTCGTGGGAGTCTTTCTGGAGAAGGCACTGACATGGGTGTGAGCGATGGGAAGGCCTGGATTGGAGACCAGGATGTCCTTCTGGGACGTCTTCCTTCCAGACTTCGTGAGAGGGATAGGATAGATGATAGAAAAGCAGTTAGAGAAGATGGGTGAGACCGAGAGCTCCATAGAGGGGTGTAGGTAGAAAGGAGAGGGAAAAGTAAGCTGGAGACCTATAGAGCTAAGGCACACAGAATGCACCGGATGGGGACATTGCAGGGGAGGTGTGACACAGAGGGAGGCACAGAAAGGAAAGGACAGAGAAGCACAAGCACGTAGACTCAACAGTGGGAGCTAGCATGCAGGGGTAAGGGCAGAGGATGCAGACAGGTAGAGTACAACCAACAATTACCAAGGGAAAAATATGTAGGGGGAACAACAGAAGCAGAATGTAAATACAACCAGCAATTACCAAAAGTAACACAGAGGGGGAACCTAGAGGGGGAAAAAAGACCTAGGGGCACAAAAGAAGCAGAAATTAAAGTACAATCACCCATTACCAACAGTAAACACAGAGGGAGGAACCTAGAAAGGGAAAAAGGCCTAGAGGGCACAACAGAAGCAGAGTGAAGGTAACAGCACAAGGACAACACACCCAGAGGGGGAAAGTGCAAACGAAACAGGAGGGAATACAAAGTGAGACAACCGTTAGAGAGGAAGCCTAATGGGCATTTGGAGACAGTGTACATTGTGCCAAGCGTTTAAGTGGAAGTACCCGCGAAGGCACTGCATTTTTGTAGAGAGCAGTAATGGCTGCTCCCCCTGCAACCCTTTGTCGCCAAACACCCGCGTTGCATATGACTTCTGAACTAAAATGTATGTAACTGTGGCAGGTAAATACACCAGTAATTCTGATGAAAAAGAGTACATGATAAGAAAATATATCAAACTAGAAAAATGATATGTAATCAAAGTCAAGCCACGAAATTGGTCTATATGTTGCAGTAGGGACATGGTCAGTCGCTGTCAGGTTCATGAGTGCCATCAGATGATTTGTGTTGTATCTCTATATCTCCCATTTTCAGCTCTTGAAGGTAGCTTGATAGAGTATTAGTGTTCTACAAAGTAATTGTCCTGTCATTGTGGATAATTTAGCATCTGCAAGGGACCATAATTGCATAGCGGATACCCAATTGGTATTTCCGGACGTAGGTCTAAAAAATTTTGTTTTCTTGCAACTGTGGCCTAGGATATGTCTTGGGAGAGAAAAATGTTCTGTGACATCCATGTTACTTTCTTATTTTCCAATGCTTCTAGGGCCATCATGGCCTGCATATATTTATTTATGTATATGAATTTGTAAAGCGCACTGCAGTCCAGAGGCATCGAGGCACAGTTGCATGAAATTGTATTGGTTGCATTTAAGAGGGCTTGGTTCATGGCTGTTGCTCAGTGTTAGATAGAGCAAACATGCAGACATAATTAATTCATTGCAATACCTGCACAAGTATTTTGTGAGGGAAAGTATTAGTAAACGATAATAAATGCAATAGACTAAACAATTAATTAATTTAACATACATACAAAGATGGTTGCAAGGTTAAGGTCACGTACTCTACATCATCGAGAACATTAATTGCAGGGGCAGAGTCCAGCAGACTCTGAGGAGGTGTTGGAGGTGTTTTTCTGCAGTGTTTCTTCCCTGTTTACCCTGCTGGGCGTGACTTTCACTTTCAACAAAACCTGATTACCCCTGCGGAGCGGGCGCGGAGTCCGGCAGAGTCTGAGGAGGTGTTGGAGGTGTTTTTCTGCAGAGTTTCTTCCCTGTTTACCCTAGTGGGTCTGACTTTCACTTTCAACAAAACCTGTTTCCCCCCGCGGAGCGGGCGCAGAGTCCGGCAGAGTCTGACGAGTCTGATGAAGTCCATGCAAGTCCTGCACCCTATTCATCAGTACAAGTGCATGGCATCAGCCTCGCTGAGTGTGTGAGTGGGTTTCTGCGAGAATGATTACCTACTATGCAGCATCTAAGACGCGAGCACAGCGGAGACTGCATTCGGCTATGGCACTTTCTCCTGCAGAAACGCCTTCAGAGACAGCAAGCCAAGTAAGTCCTCCTGAAATAAGGGGTACTGGTGGGGGCGTAACTAAATCGACAGCATTGTTTTCACCTTCCCCCCAATTTGAATCTCTTCGATCTCACCCACCGATGTGACTTTGTTGCCCTCTTGTCGCAAGAACACTGAGACTAAAACGTGACAAAATAGGCAGTCTTTTGGTGTCACGTAACGATTTGGCCTGCCCAGCGAGTCTAAATTTGACTTTCAGGCATGAAGACCCGGCCACGACATGCTGTTTCTTGGCAGCTGCTGTCATTTCACAGTGTTAACTAAACGTTCTCCTTTATGCCCAACCACAATTCCTCAACTACGGGTGCTGGCGTGGCAGTCTTAAAAACTATTACCACGCAGGTTATCTGATTTGAACATAAAATCCATTTCCCCAGTGCAAACAGCCCAGTTGGAACCGGAGAAGTCAGTCCTGGAATCTGTTTCCCATTCTCCACCTGTGTCAAAAACTGATGAAATAATTTTGGCAGACGTGACACAGAGACGGTCCAAATACTACAGCGCTGCAACCACCGTAATTGACTGTATGGACGCTTGCACATTAGACAAAGCAGACTTTGATGAAACGGAAGACGTAGACAATGTCTTTGTACAGTTCCCTGATAGAACGGTGGTTTTAAATCCACAAATTTGTGAACAACAGAAACATCAAATTGATATGTAAGCTCGTCATTTCACAGAAAATAGACGAAACTCTCTGTATGTTGTGAATAAACTACTGCTCGATCTAACACGTCTTAATACTTTTGAAAGGCAAAGAATCAGAAGTACAGGCCTCCGTAAAGTAAAATTCACAAGATCAACTGGTACAAGACACTAAACAATCACTAACTCAAGGACTTACTGAGCCCCATATAACAAGATTGTCCGGCACAGCTAAACGCGGAAGAATTGAGGCGAGTAGCTCTCCTGGCCTTAGATGCCCTCAGAGGAAAAAAACGAAATGAGGCAATCAGGAAAAAAAGTGTAAATCCAGAAACGATCAGGCAACTTCCTATATTGAGTCTGGGGAGTTGCGTAACGGTCCTCCAAGGAGTCCCGTGTCATCATCTTTGGACTGCTCCTCAGTTGACTCATCTATAATGGAGCGACCATATCCAAAAATTAGGAAATCGAGAAATCATCAGCAGCAAAGGCTCTAGCGAATTGCTAATGAAAGGATCCCTACAAGTGATTTCAATTGGTCTAGAGAACTACAGTAGATCATAATGTCATCTATGGTGCTAACAATGGCACCATTTACTAAACTTTATGAACATCTCAATGAGTCTATTAAGGCTCTATCTACTTTGGTGGCCGTACTTAACACGAAGTTCTTTGACCTTGACAACAACAGTAGCTATCTCAAAGAGGCTCAGCTTCTGCTAAATAACAAGGTTGAGTCAACACTAAACATAGTCACTGAGCAAAGAAAAAATAATAACTTGGAAAAGAAATTATTGGCAGAAGTGGCAAAAGAGATGCTGAGTCTCTTTAAGAATAAAAGCACGGGAATTCCTCAAGAAACGCCCTTGACAAGTGTTGGCTGTCAATATGACTTCCTGTCCAGTCAACTTAACTGTCAATACTAATAATGTGCAGGAGAAACCAACCAATAAAAAAAAGCCTTAGTGCATGATGCGACGTCACCAAAGGCCTCACCTGTGTGAAAAGATTAACATTGATGAAGAGTCAGTAGATCTGACTAATATGTCCACCTACGAAGATGAGGACATAGATGTACCGTCGGCATCAATGGCCTTAGAAGAAACGACCAAGGTGTCTGTTGCCGAGGTTACATCTAAATTGGTTGTAGTCGAAGCCCCAAGTGCACAAGAAGCTCAAGACGAAAGGAAGTGTGAAAGACTATGTACATTAATGCAACCAATAAAAGCTACTGTAAGCGCCAATGAATGTGTCACTCCTCGGTTTTCAACTCAGGAGGAAAAACGAAAGAAGTTTGCTGTGCTTGATGACACAAAAATCTTTGACACTAATACAGCGACTAAAATGTCCGGCTCACATCATAATCTTAAGGATGTTCAAAAACTGGCGCATATAAACCAAATGCCTTTAAACAGACAAACATGTGGGCGCAAACTGGAGTTTTTCCCCTCGTCAACCACAAACAGTAACAAACTACCAAACATTGCAAAATAAATATGATGCCGCTGATAAACTGACATTAGAACGCATAGACAACTCTGAGGACTTAATTCTAAATCGTCGGAACGTGTTACAGCTTTTCTATCTTGTTCCTAGTCTGAGGGCCATTGCATCAGATGAACTAAAAACCATGGAATTTTTCACGGAAATCAGAAATGATTTTGCATGTTCAGTCTACAATCATACATGATGTCTTGCTAGAAGCAGGCACAACCTTACTGTCTCTTGGGTGTGACATCTACAGGGGTGTGGACGTGCGCCCAGAAATTGGAGCCAATGTCAAGCAAGTAGAAGACAAACCTGTTCAAAAAATGTTTGCCTGTGAAGTGAACAGGAACAGGCCCAATTCAAATGTTGAGCCAAGGTCACCCTTGAGTTCTGTGCAGGAAGATCCAAGCTGCAATATCAAGGATGGAGAACAATTAAAGATCGCCATAGAGGGCCAGGAAGGCTCTATGGCACGAGAATGCCATACTGAAAAGCTTGCTGGATGCCCAAATAAAAAAAATGACTGGGATTGGATTGTGTCATCCCTAAACACCAGATCTATGAAATAATGCCAAGAATTGGCCGACCGGACCTCACTTCATCTAAACTCATGGAACACAAGAGGGTTCCCTCACCTGTTTCTAACACCCTGGCTCCATGGACTTGACCTGGTCTGTTTGCAGGAAACATGGCTAACTGAGTTTCCTATCTTGCAAGACTTTTAAGTAGCCTTAAATCCTGCAATAAAACTGTTTAAGGGAAGACCGATGGCCGGACTGCTTATTGCTGTTAGGCAATCCTCAGGCTTGAGGATTGTAGAATCAAACATCATCTCACCATTCATACAAGCTGCCAGGGTGAGTAGGCCTCGGAACAGCATGAGTGACCTTGAGACCCTGAACTTTGTCAACCTACACTGGAATCACTCTGCTGCAGGCATTACACCATTTATCGACCACGTCACAACAACTGTCGATGCCCTGCTGGAAGACTCTGATTCAGCTGATCTAACAATTTGTGGTGATCTTACTATTGACTGTGTGAATTCCCAGGCGAGGGACGATTGACAAAAAAGGGGAATCCATCGCATGCAAACAGGTTGCACTGAAATGGGGTCAAGAAATGGACTCCAGAAATATATCTATGCTAAACGGCAACCTGTCAGGTGACATTCCCGCTAAAACAACATGGAGACAAGCTGATCAATGCTCAACACTCGACTATATTTTCATTTGGGCTCTCGGCTCAAATTCATAACAATGGATCACAGTGACCATGAACTGGTGAAGCTGAGGTTTAATGTCTCGAGCCTGCCACAGCAAATCATGTGGCCATATCCGGTTAGTTTTGGTTCAAGCAGAATACGACTGGAGCTCAAGGAGAAGGATGTTAACACTATCGTTACCAATTTCAATCTAGAGAACTGCAGGATTGAATATCAACACTTATTAATTCAGTTTGAAGAGCATAAACATGGCCTTAAACAGCAGAAGTTTGTTCACAAACACAAATTCGATCTGCAAGTACAAGAATGGAAAAGATCAATGCGACACGAGATAAGAAATATTTCAAGGTCTGACATTAAACTCTTTCTCACAAAGAAAAAAGAGAAATTCAAGAAGTGGAGCAAGGCTCATAATGTAGAGCTACTACAGAACGATTCTGAGGAAATGATGGCGAAGATGGCAAATAGAAATTCCTCCAACTACTGGAAACTCATCAATGATAAATTTGTACCACAAGACGCGTTACAGGTGACACAGATCTCGGAATCAACTTGGGTCGAATTCTATACGGAAGTGTTTAGCAAGAACAAGAGCACTAATGACCTAAGTTTACAGAAACTTGCTTCCTGGGACCTGGTGTTCGATCATGACGACGTACTAAACACAATAAATAAAGCATGTGCCTCACGAGCCACAGGTCCTGATGGACTCACTAACTATGCTATCAAGCGTAATCCTGAAGCATGGGCAGACTTCTGCATGACCCTTTTTGAGAGAATAATAGCTCAACGTACCACCCCTACATCGTGGAAAAACGCCATAATCGTTCCCATCTTTAAAAAGGCGAATCGGGCGGATCCGAAAGACTACAGACCCATTGCCTGTCTCGATGTCCTAGGTAAGATCTATGCGACTCAACTACAACATAAACTGCTACAATGGTCCATTGATACAAACCACGTTTATCCTAGAATGGTGTCGGGTGCGGCCTCAATCTCCTTGTATTGAATTTAATTAAGATGGAAGCGATAAGAATGAATGCCAAAGTCTATTTGGCTCTTATAGACTTTTCCCATGCTTTCGACAGCATAGATCGTGGAATATTGTGGAAAAGAATTAACCACCTGGCTTTGTCCATCAAGCCTCATTGATGCAATTAGTGTGAAGTAATGATTCTCCAAAACTTGATGACTGCAAAGAACAAGTCAAACAATTATGTTTGGCATCTTGAGAAAACAAGTCTAATAACCACAAGTAATACCAGATACTTAGGCACGTGGCTAAATACCAACATAAAAGATGATCCTTGGGCACAATCAGTGAAAACCAAATGTCGACAGTTAGATTGCCAAGCTTCCATCATTAATAAACAATATGGAAAATTCTCTTTGAAGCCAATTATAGCCTTTTATCTTCAAAAAGCGGTGCCAGCCATGATCTTTGGTGCATAAAGTGAAATTTGGATTTTCCCACAAATTATGGAGTACTCTGGAGAATATATTCTGGGTCAGGGTTTTACAACTACCCAAAGGAACATCGACTGTGTGTATACAATATTAACTTGGTTTAACATCAATTCATGCTAGAGTCAACTGGAACTTATGATGCCTATTTAGAAAAATCATAACAACTTCTCCAGGGCTACAGTTCAAAATATTGCATAACACAGGTAACAATAAAGAGTACACCATGCTAGCCATGTGGAGCAATGTATGCTTTGAAGGCCTGAAGGATCATGACATCACTGTATGCGCACTATTGGATAATCCTGACTTGGCTAAAAGACAGCTTTGGCGATCGTATTGGTGTCAAACTTGTGAACTAAGAAGTAGATCTCGACTGCTGAAAGAGGTGCCCTGTGAAGCTAGAGCCCTTTGCGAACTGCAACCTTATTTATCGCAATTTTCTGAAAGAAATCAAGATCCCTATACATGCAGTTCAGCTTAAACACTTTTTTGACTAAAGAACGCAGAGGAACTTGGACTCAAAATTGTGACGTAGGCTTGAACTGTCATTTCTGTGAATCTAGTGTTGTGACCTAACATTAATTTGCCCAAAGCTACGAAACTTGCGAACTTGGACCTTGGGACAAGTTACTGCAAGTATCAAGCTCGCAGCGGAGGATTGGTGGCAAAGTATGTTCACTGGGACAGAGTGCAAACTAATGTTTGCCTTGGTAAATATTCTCAGAGAATTAAAAGATCGACTCATGATCGGCGGCCCGGAGCAGGTCCACGATTTAGAGTGAAAAACCACCACTGATGTAATTAAGAATTTAGATTGCAAGTAACTTCATGGGTGACGTTGATGTTCAAAATCATGATATGGTCTCATGATCGATGTTTAATTTTTTTGTTGTTTTGTTGCTACTTTTTTAAAGGTTTATATAAACCAAAAAATAAAAAAATAATTAAAAAATTATAATTGCAGTGTTTACACGAAAAGCACAGTTTTTATCGCTTTAGGAAAAGCTAGTTGAGAGTCAGTTCCCCTGATGTGAAGAGGTAGTGAGTTCCAATGGGTCGCGGCCATGGTGGGGAAGCTATTAGCTCCTGCTCGAACTCTACGTGTTTTAGGGACAGTAATTCGATTAGTGTAGGCCCTTCTGACGGGTCTGTCTGAAATCGGTTTCGATATTCTTTGAACCAAGTGGAGAGGTGCCTGATTATGGACACATTTATGCGTAAGGGCAAATGTTTTAAAGATGATCCTCTCTTTAACGGGAAGCCAATGAACCTGTTTCCTGGTCTCAGAGATATGGTCCTTTCTCGAAATACCAGGGACAGCCCTGAGTGCATTGTTTTGTACTATTTGGAGCTTAGATATATTTCTGCCAGAGGTCCCAACAAAGAGGGCATTACAATAGTCTAATTGGGAACCAATAATTGCTCTTGCAATGGTGAGGCAGTTAAGTTCCGAGAGAAAGGGTCTGACTGCATTAAGTAGTTTAGAGTGATATGCTGAGGTGGAGACAATGGCACTGACCTGCCTATTCATGGTAAGGTTGAGTCCAGAAATACATCCAGGGTCTTGACATTTGTAGGTTTTCAACCAAGAAGGAACTGTATTGTTTGTCCAATCTTCCAAGGGTGTCTAGTGATCCAAACAGCAGAAGTTTGGTTTTCTCACTATTAAGACACAGACAGTTTTCTGAAATCCAGGATTGGATCGTTGAGTAAGAGGGATAAGCACCTGAGTATCATTAGCATAATTAGTATATGAGATAACCAGGGCGCCAAAATGTTGAACAGTGGCCTGGTAAAATGGTTGTAGAGAGTGAGCACTATGCAGGAACCTTTGTGGGACACCGCATATAATGTCACTTGGGTGTGCAATAGTAACTAATGCTAATGGCCCTTGGAAACAGAAACCCCAGAGGGCTTTGGGAACTCATCAATAATGATGGCAGATTTCAGTCAGTCATTCAAACATCCAACGTATCAGAGGAATCGTGGACTACCCATTTCACAAAGCTCTTTGCACCTGCACATATAGAGCCATCATTAACCCCCAACCCTCAATAGCCAAAGGACCGTGGTTGTTTCAGTGCACCACTTCCGACATCCTAAGGACAATTAAGAACTTAGATTCATCTCAGAACCCGAGCCCCGATGGCCTGACAAATATCACGCTGAAAGAACACAGCGACCTTTGGGGAGAATTTATATTCCTTCTTTTCAATCAGATGAAACGCTCAGGAGCCATTCCATCATCCTAGAAAAGGACAAATACAATTCCCATCTTCAAAAAAGGGAATAGAGAAGATCCACAGATTTATGGTCCGAAAGCCCTACTAGACAACATAGCAAAATATTTGGTCAGTTCTTCTGATGACCTGGTCTTCATGGATAAACCCTGATAGGGCTACAGCGCACACTGAATAGGCTCTTAAAATATACGTGCAAAAAAGACTTGCAGATAAACGTTCGGAAAACGTACATAATGGAGATTAGCTTGCAAAACGACCATGGAAAAGAAAGGGAGGTTTCACTTGGAAACTAGGAGACGAAAAAAATTCAAAAAACAAACTTCTGGGAGTACTTTACAACAAATCAAGAAGCGACGCAGAATGGAACACTGTGCTAAGAACAAAAATCAAGTGCCTATTAGCACAGGCCAAGCCGTACTTAGACAATATGGAGCCTATAATATAACACCAGTAATAATATTCTACAAACAAAAGGTACTACAAATAATCACATATGGAGCAGAAACATCCCTAGCCTTACCGTGGCAAATCTGGGACATCCTGGAAGGGATATTCTGGAGAGGTGTCCTAAAATTACCAACTAGCCTCCCAATAGCTTCGATCAGATACAAGCTTGACCTCCAATCAAGTGAATCCAAATACATTGGAAAACAATATTACTCTACAGAAAAATCATGATGTCTATTGACGTACCATCTCTGGAAATCATCAGAAACTCGGGGACCCCGAGCACAGATCTGATAATAAAAGAATGGGAACAGAACTGTGAACTTTGTAACACCACTTGACACGCTAATTCATAACCCTAACACAGTCAAAAAGAAACTGAAAGAACACAATTGGATAGCAGTCCAATAACAGCGACTTAAATACTAGCTCAGTATCACCTATAACTCTGAAAGATGATCACTTAACATAGTACCTCCCTTCTTCTCCAAATTCCCTTCACGCCACTTCAGAGATCTATTCCTACTATTCCGACTTTATACATTACACACGGCCAAAGTCCTCCAATACAGAACCCAAGACAGGACTTGCATACCATGTTGTTGATTCTGCAATGATGGGCAAACCACAGAATCCATATACCATATCACAATAGAATGCAAACACCCATATGACAGTAGAACAAAACATGTGATTATGAGGAAAACTCTATCTTTATCTGCGTTGGAATGGTGGGGTCTACTCTGAGAGGAATTCGCCGATGATTTTAGCCACCATGAAATTCCTGGAAGAAATTGTACTAACCATCACCCAGGGAATTCAGATACGTCAAGAAGCACTTGATGCTTAGACAAACAAATATCTCAACCTAGAGGAACCTTAATATCTACATGTGTCGCGACAACCTCACCTGTATATCCTAATATTGAAAGGTTTAAGATGAACCAGTCAATTAATTTAAAAAATGTAAAACGATACTGCGCAATGTTATATGGTGTGCCACATCAGTTACTTTGTGACACCTGCAATCAGGAATGTGTCTCCTTAGCACGGATATATGCTCATTCTAACTATGAATGCAGAATAAGCTGTAGTATGTCTCCCCCCAAAGGCTCCGGAAAAGGGAACATAAGACCAGGTTTTACAGCTGAAATGTGGAATAACAGATGTCAATGATTCATGGGGGGCCTCCCGCATTGATAACACAGGTGGGGAGGCATGCTGGTTACCATGGTACCGTCCTTGACTACCAAAGTAAGACATGACAATGGATGAGTGAGTTGGAGAAAGCTGATAGCAAACCGAACTGTGTTGAGCCCAAGGTTGAATACAAGAAACTTGTGTATGTTTGAACTTTTGGGAAAGCCCAGAGAAGGTCCAGCTGCAGACTGGTCAGGCACCGCAGGAGTGCTCATTCAAAGGACTCTCGCTGGCCTCATTTGTTTTGGTGTTGAAACTGCAAGTAACAAAAGGCCCAGGGAAGGGGTGGCATTAGGTATCAGAGTGGTCCTACAACGGTTACGTCATATCCCTTGTAGAATTGAAAGTCTCTGACCCATTGCCAAGAGAAAGCTAGGAGAAGGGAAACCACGCTTTATGATGAGATGAAGCAAATCATGAACTGTGTTAGAAATTCATGAACTGTGTTTAAAGATGGCTATGTGAAGTCGATGGAGGAATGCCACAAGAAAAGCTCAGAGAAGTAAATTCTGCATCGTGATAGTATTGCTATTCAGAATAAAAGGCTGTAGTGAACCCAGAAGAGAGAGGCCCACGTTGCAAGAAGGATCTGAGCCTGGCAGAGGTGGATCCAAGGGCGAAAAGCAATCGCCCGATGTGTAAGAGCACCAAAGGAACTTTTTGTTTGTTGTTTTTGATCCAGTTGGCCTCATAAGGCAAGAGATTTTGTAGAAAAGAGACTTGGCTGCTGAAAGTTGTGATATCATTGAACGGAATTGTGAACCTTGTGCTGGAGAGGCCCTGGTGTGTGCTGTGTTCAGAAGTCCCGCCTTGTCCCGTGCTTAAAACGTGGGCAAGGGAGACCCAGCTATACCATGCTGACTTATCATTTTGTGAACATTTCTTTCTTTTCTGATGAACATTATCCCACAGTATTTTTGTAACTTAGCGGTAAGCATTGGCAATATTTTCTTTTAGTATAGGCCCTTTTAATTTCACAAAATGCCACTAGGACTGCCTCATTATTATTTGATGGCTGTAGCTTGCTCCCATCTTAGATTTAGGTTTTGAGTAGGCATTTTTCTCACATTACAGTTTAATAAACACCCTTCAACTGTGATCTTTACTGTTGCCACCATGAGTTCCTTCCACTAGCTGAGATCTGTGCAGTGTTACTATCGCTTTCAGAAATCCTCAAAAGGCTGCCTTTGGCGTGGAGTGCCGGCACGGAGGTCGGAGACGAGGTCAGTGATTAATTCATTCGCTTATCGACTGTTAAGCGGTCAGACGCAGCTTGCTTTGTGTTTCCGTGTGGGAAAAGACGGCTGCTACCCAAGACTTGTGCTGTGTTACTATCGCTTTTAGAAATCCTGAAAGGTCTGCTTGCAACTCGGAGCACCAGCACAGAGTTCAGAGATGAGTTCAGGCACTTGTCGACTCTTAAGGGGTCAGATGCACCTTGCTTTGTATTTTCGTGTGGGAAAAGACTACTGCTACCCGAGAAATGAGCTGTGTTACTATCACTTTAAGGAATCCTCAGAAGCCTGAGCACCGGCATGGAGTTTGGGGACAAGTTCAGTTGCTCGTCAGTCGGCCAGGTGCAGGCGGTGGAAGATGACCTGATGGAAGAGGGTCATAATCTAAGAAGTGTCAAGCTTCGTGGTTGGGTTGAATCTGCTTCTCTAAAACAACAACCTGGAGAAACAACCCCACTGAGGCTGTGCACACACTGAGGCTGAAGTCTCAAGCTCCTGGTAAGAGCAATCTAGTTGCTTCAGTTAACATTTGTTTGACGCTAAATTCAGAGTGTACTGTTGGACCTATTCAGTCTGTTACTGAATGACATTAGATTCAGAGAACATATTCCCACGCTAAACATCTCTGACAACTTTTGCTGCCATGTGCCCTCTGGCAGAGACTGTAGTACTCCATTCAGCTGTTATAGTTGACTCCAGTGTAGAGGTTATTTTAGAGAGCCTGGTGCTGTTTCCCTGCACTCCTGCTCCTTGTGTTCATGTCTACACTTCAGCTTCATCATTGGCCTCGACTCTGGTCTTGGCCTTGTCAGAGGCTACACAAATACAACATTTGGAGGTCGAATCACCATCTATATTTATGCCAAACCAGAACTTTCCATTATCACCACCATTAGTAACCCAAGATGTTGAGTCTGAAGAAATACCGAGTGCTTTGGCCAAAACTCTTAGAACTTGTGTTAACGTGAGTAAAGAATCACTGTTAAACGACTTTGGGTTTAACTTGCCCAGTGTGGCGCCTTCGACGTCCATGGAGATAGACATTTTGTTACAGACCTCTAATTCAAGACAACCATCACCAGCTCTCGACCAACCACACACTCAACAGAAACAACTTATCATCCAGGTGCACAACATCAAGTGTTTGACTGAGTAAGATTTGTTTTCAGCCCCCCTGAAGTGGACCTATTCCACGACATGTGAGCAGTTGGGCATTGAGACTCTTGACGACGTGGGAGTGGGCTGTCTGGTTTTCGAAGCTAGCAGAGCTAGTGTGACCTCGGCTGATGCCTCCAGTGAAGTCTCCAGTAGTACAGCTAAAATTGTTAACAATTTAAAGGCAACCCAGAGGGTAAATGAGGCGGCCTGGGCAGGAAGTGCCACCACCCTTGGGAATATTGCATTGGCGTTGGAGGCTCTATCTAAAATTTTAACTATTACTTTTTGCTTGCCCAGGTACGTGCTTTGTTAATGCTGACCTTGTTCCTTCTCCCTTGCAGGTTGCGGTGAAACCTGGAGATGGGCGAGGTAAAAGAAGCGCTGGGTGCTGCCAGAACTTGCTGCTTGCCCAGCTAAGAATTGTTATTAATGCTGTCCTTGTTTCTTTACCTTTGCAGGTTGCGGCGAACTCCAGAGATGGGTGAGGTAAGCGAAGCGCAGGATGGATTCAAGTCCGGTTACTTCCCAGATAAGTGTTCTTGCTTGCTAATGCTGTTCTTTTTCTTCCAGGTTATTAATGGAATCCGGACCTAGGGCTTCAGGATCCGGCCGCCGGAGAAGCAGATGAGCAGGAGATGGACACAGTGAGCGTTATGCTGCAGGAGTGCAGAATAACACGAAGCGTGTTCTGCTGTTTGGGTGTGGTTTAAATAGCCCAGTTAAAGTAGTTCCAGGTCAAGTAGTTCCAGGTCCAGCCACACCCAAAACACTAGACCGCATGGCTTGGTTCTAAAGAAGTGAGCTGTGTAATAGGCCTCCATGTTGGATTAAGGTCCAAAACTGTTATTGCTTTATTCCTGATAATGAGCCTGGTGCCAAAGGCGCCAGGACTGACTCCATGTATGTTTCTGATGGAGTTTTAAGGCCCTTGGGGCCAGTGTGAAGGGCTTTAGCCCCACTGCTGCCAGGGGGCTGTCATACCTGAGAGCGTCAGGGGCATGGATCGTGACAGCACTCCCCCCTAAGGCCCCTCTCAAGGTATTTCCTCTGTCTGGCCCTGGTTTGGTCGGATGGTTCCGATGAAATCATCTTACCAAGCGTGGCGCATGAACATGCTCGCTAGGCTCCCATGTCCTGTCCTGAGGGCTGTATCCCTTCCAGTCCACTAAGTAGTATAACTTGGACCTGGTGAGTTTAGAATCTAGGATGTCCTTGACTTCAAATTCGGGTTCTCCATTAACCAGTACCGGATTTGGTGGTGTTTTGACCCGAGTTCCAGGCTGAACAGGTTTTAAGAGTGACACGTGGAATACAGATGGATGTGCATATTTGGTGGTAAAGCTAGTTTTACTGCCACAGGATTTATAATAGCCTTGATGGTATAGGGCCCTAGATATCTGGGACAAAATGTTTGAGTTCCTCTTATGGGCACGTGCTGAGACGCCAACCAGACTTCATCTCCGACTTGGTAGTCTGGGCTTTTCTTCAGTGTTGATAAGAGAATCTTTTCTGTCTTTCTTTGGCTTGGATCAAGTGTGCTGCTGCCTTTTTGAAGGCTTGAGTGATGGTCGTGTGTAAAGTGTTCACTGCAGGCATTTCCAAGGCCATTGGGGTATCTAATTCGGAAGTACATGGGTGCCTTCCATATACGGTATAGAATGGGCACTGTCCGGTAGTGGTGTGTAGCGAGTTGTTGTAGGCATATTCGGCTATCCACAGCACATCCTTCCAGCTTTCTTCCACTTGATGTAACATGCACCATAGGTATTGCTCTAGTGTCTGATTCGTCCGCTTTGTTTGACCATCAGTTTGGGGATGGTGACTAGTGGACAGACGAATATCGATTTGGGCAATTGCACAACTCTTCCTCCAGAATTTAGACACAAACAGACTCCCTCGGTCAGAAATCAGGATGGAGGGGAAACCATGTAATCATACGATTTGCTCTAAAAACACCTTTGTCAGAATGGATGCGTTTGGTAGACCTTTAAGCGGAATGAAATGGGCCATTTTAGAGAATAGGTCAACAACCACATCAGATAGTGTTGGACCCTTGACAGGGAGGCAGATCTGTGATGAAATCGAGAGAGAGTGTGTGCCAAGGTTCAGGTGGAATTTCCAGGGGTTGAAGAAGGCCCACAGGTATTTGAGGTCTTTGATTCTGGGATTTATTCTGTGCACAAATGCCACATGACTGAATAAACTGCGTAATGTCCTTTGGCCAGGTCGGCCACCAATAATTTCTTTTCACCTTGGCTAATGTCTTGGCAATTCCTGGATGTCCTTCTCTCAGGGAGTCGTGATAACCAGAAATTACTTGTTCTTGTAGTGCCTTATTCAGTAGATATAAACGCCCTCTGAAATACGGGAGTTGGTTCTTTGTTGTGAAATGTTCACCTTGAGTGGTCCAGTCTTGTAGAGCCTCGGTGTTCATTAGGAGCCAAATTTCCTTTTGGAGTTCGTCCAGAGATAACGTTGTTGTAAGTCCTAGCAGTTTGTCACCTGGAATAATGGCCACCGGGTCTGGAGTTGAATATGCATTCTCATCAATACCCATGCGGGATAGGGCGTCGGCTTTTCCATTCTGGACTCCAGGTTGGTACATGATTATGTAATCATATTCTGCGAAGAATAAAGCCCATTGGAGTTGACGGGATGATTGAGCCTTTGCCGTCTTGAGGTATTGTAGGTTACGATGGTCGGTGATTACTGTGATGGTATGTCTGGCGCCTAAGAGGTAATGCCGCCAAGCCTTAAAGGCTGCTTTGATCGCCAGGAGTTCCTTGTCTGTTATTGCATAGCTAAGTTCAGGTACAGTAAATTTTCACGACCAAAAGGCCACGGGATCTAACTGGCCTGTTTCGGGATCCCTTCGGGAAAGAACAGTCCCCGTTGCCATGCTGGAGGCATCTGTTTCCACTACATATGGGAGATCTGGGCAGGGGTTTCGTAGAACCGGGGCTGAGGTACATCTTTTCGTTAGTTCCTGGAAGGCCTTCTCTGCCTCTTCTGTCCATTGGCACAGTGTGTTGTTTTTTCGTAATAAAGAAGTGATCTGGTGAACAATCTGGGAGAAACCTGGGATGAATCGGCGATAAAAGTTTGCAAAGCCAAGTATACTTTGGACACCTGTGACTGAAGACGATGATGGCCAGCTAAGGGTGGCATCTACTTTGTGCATATCCATCTGGACGCCTCTGGGAGTGAGGACAAAACCAAGGAAATTGACTTTGGTGACATAGAAGGAGCATTTTTCAAGTTTGGCGTATAGCTGGTGCTGTCTGAGTTTTGCAAGGATGGAGCGAACGTGCTTGACATGGTCCTGTTTGGAAGAGGAGTACACCAAGATGTCATCGATGTAAACTAGGGCACATACGTCAATCAATTCCCATAGTACATTGTTCAAGAAGTACTGGAACGTGGCAAGAGCGTTGCAAAGCCCAAAGGGCATCACCTGATAGTCGTACAGCCCATACTTAGTACGAAAGGCGGTCTTCCATTCGTCTCCTTTCCTTTACGTGCACGAGCCGGTATGCGCCCCTGAGGTCCAATTTGGTGTAAATTTGGGCATCCTTGACTTGGTCCAGCAGTTCTGGGATAAGGGGTAGAGGATAACGTTTTTTAACTGTTACCTGGGATAGTGCGCGGTAGTCGATGCATGTTCTCAAGTGCCCCTCCTTCTTGGGTACGAAGAATAGGGGCGAGGCTGCCGGGGATTTGGACAGGCGGATAAAACCGTTTGCCAGGTATTGGTCCAGATATGATTTCAAGTGGAGATTTTCAGGTTCGGTGAGTGCATACATTTGACTACACAGGATTTGTGCACCAGGTACGAGGTCAAACTGACAGTCATATGGCCTGCTCTTTTTGGAAAACATCTTGGAAATCATGGTATTCACTTGGTAGTGTACTTGTTACACATAGTACCAACGCCTCTTTATCTTGGACAGGTGTCTCTGGATCAGACGATGGCATTTCCACTTGGTAGCACACATGAGCACACTCATTGGAGAAGGCTAATTTTGTGGCTCGCCAGTCGATGTTAGGATTGTGAGCCACCAACCACATCATCCCTAAAATCATCCGGAACTGAGGGGCCTTGATAAGGTTGAAGGCAATGGCTTCACAAAGTCTATCTTGGCACAGAAGGGTCAATTCTGCTGTGCGTTGAGTTACAGGACCAGAAGCTATCTCTGTTCCGTCAACAGTGGTAACCTTCGCAGTTGTCGCTTGGGGAAGCCCCATCCTTGTTGGCAGGCCTTGGTCTATTTAGTTACCAATGGCTCCGCTGTCTATGTATGCCTCCACACCATGCATCTGAAACGGTTGGTGACTGATCAAAATCACAGGCAGGGCAAGGTGTGAGGCCTGTGGCTCTTTTCCTTCACTCAACAACCAGACCTCTACGCTTGCCGGGCCTGGAATTTTTCCAACTCTTGTTCTCCTCCTTCTTTCTCTGTAGCTCCAACTGTTCTTCTAGGGGGTTTTGCAGGGCATTCTCTGAGGAAGTGACCCGATTTCTCACAGTACAGGCATAATTGCTGCTGTCTCCTTTTGTCTCCTTTTGTCTCCTTCGGCCTTGGTTAATGGGCTCCGTACCCCCCCCAATTTGCATCGGTTCTGATGTGTTTTCTGATGAACGTGGACTGTTCTCCTTTGAACGTACATACACAGTCCGATTCTCTGTTCTGGCACTATCTGTCCTTCGATCTTGCAGCCTGTGGTCTAGCTGCACCACTAGGTTGATGAACTCTGCACAGTCTTTTTGGTGGGTTTACCCCCTGAGTTAGGGCGTCTTTCAATTTCCCCCATAATCCTCGATGGAATAACGTTGTTCATTTCTCCTCTGGTCACCCAGTTTCAACAACAAGTCTTTTTAAAGTGGCGATATATGTTAAAAAATCTCTGCTGTCTTGGCGTAGGGACAAAGGTTTGTTATCCAGAGCTTGGCCTTGGGTATGTCGGATGATCAGGTTCTCCATCTCCTGTTGAAACCCCCTGAAATCCTGCAGGAGTTGGTCATCATGGCTTAATAACGGTGTGGTCCAATCCACGGCACTGCCACTTAGTTATGACAGAACGAAGGTAACCCGTGACTGATCGTTAGGAAAGGCTCTGGGTCTACAAAGAAAATGGAGGAGGCACTGGTTCATGAATACTGCATATTTTCTTGGGTCCCCTGTAAAATGTTTCTGGTAGGGCCAAAGGAACTGCCCCAGGGATGACCACCTGCACTGGATTGACGGGTGTGGCTGGAACCGACAGAATACTTCCTAGCAACGGAGCCTGTCCAGCCTGTGTTTGGAGCAACTGTCTGGCTAATTCATCGGTGCGGTCCTTGGTGACAATCAACTCCCTCCTAAGGGCGTTGGTGTCTTGCCGGGCAGGGTGTACGTCAGCCCGTAATTCTCCTAATAACTTGGCTAGTTGGTCAGTCTCTGATGTTTCCATGACGCCCAGGTGGATGTTTTAATTGAAGCTTCGCATTCTGTTACGCTCACCTGGTAGCCACGGGGGCGCCGCACGATAGTGGATGGAGGTCTAAGCGGTATCCCGGCCCCTCTCCACTTAATTATGTGCCAGACGTTGGGTGGCGCCTATAACAGGAGAATGGAGGGTTAAGATACTGGTTCTTTGATGGGTGGACTCTCACCTCCCTCTGGTCCAAATCCCCTCCCTTGGGGTTATTGCTCACTTTAGGTTTTTGTGCGTTGAACACTCTGTCCTGCGTCTCTGTGCAGGGGCGCGTGGTTGGTGCGGGCGTTCTGTGGACCTAGTTGCTTCACTGGTCCATGTGCCCTTATATCGGGTCCAGTCCGGCTGTGACTCTGACTCTGCTTGCTGTCTTCCAGGTGAGTTATAATGTCTTTTCCGCCTTTATTCTGTCTCTTTCTTTCCCTCTTCTTCTCGGCGTCTTGCTCTACTACGCTGTTCTCTAACAATGTCTCTTTTTGTTTTCACAGAGATGATTGCGATCTCGGAGTTGCCGCGCCAATGGCGAAGACCACGGTGAGTTATTGATGTGCGGAGCGCTGCGCTTTTTATTGGTGTTAATTGCTAACCTGTGTTCTCTTCTCTTCTTTGTACAGGTTGCGGTGATGTTCCGGAGTGATGAGTGATCGAAGCGATGCCTGCCCAGGTAAGTGCTTTGTTAATGCTGACCTTGTTCCTTCTCCCTTGCAGGTTGCGGCGAAACCCTGAGATGGGCGAGGTAAGAGAAGCGCAGGGTGCTGCCCGGACTCGCTGCTTGCCCAGGTAAGAATTGTTATTAATGCTGTCCTTGTTTCTTTACCTTTGCAGGTTGCGGCGAACTCCGGAGATGGGCGAGGTAAGCAAAGCGCAGGATGGATTCAAGACCGGTTACTTCACAGGTAAGTGTTCTTGCTTGTTAATGCTGTTCTTGTTCTTCCAGGTTATTAATAGAATCTGGATCTAGGGCTTCAAGTTCGGGCCGCCAGACAAGCAGATGAGCAGGAGCTGGACACGGTGAGCGTTACGCTGCAGGAGTGCAGAATAACGCGAAGCGTGTTCTGCTGTTTGGGTGTGGTTTAAATAGCCCAGGTAAAGTAGTTCCAGGCCAAGTAGTTCCAGGCCCAGCCACACCCAAAACACTAGACTGCATGGCTTGGTTCTAAAGAACTGAGCTGTGTAATAGGCCTCCATGTTGGATTAAGGTCCAAAACTGGTATTGCTTTAGTCCTGATAATGAGCCTGGCACCAAAGGCGCCAAAACTGACTCCATGTATGTTTCTGATGGAGCTTAAAGGCCCTTGGGGCCAGTGTGAAGGGCTTTAGCCCCACTGCTGCCAGGGGTCTATTATACGTGAGGAGGTCAGGGGCATGGATCGTGACAAATAGTGAACAGAGACGACAATTTGACATTAAATCGGAAGAGTGTAATGGACCTTTAACAATGTATCTAGAATTTGTGTCAAATTGTATCTAGTGATCTAGGGATTATAGTTGTTGACGAGCTACGCACGGACAGTGTTTACTTGCATATGACTTCCCCGGTTATGAAAGGAATGCTATGCTGCTGGAAGCAGCAGAAACTTTGCAAATGATGGCTTTTGACCACACAGCTGTGAAAGAAATCCTCAAAGTTTACTCATCGGAGTGTGAAAGCACAGGATTAAGACCTAATAAGGTCCCCCTTACTGATCAAGGTCAAGAAGTTAAGGATGAAGGACATTGGGGGAACAACATCCCGAGCAACTTTACTAAAAGAGTCACCTCACAAAATACATTGACGGTGAAGCAAGTCACTCAAGATACAGGAAGACTCAACTTTAACATCACAGTGCACGGTAATAACTACATCGGTTTAGCAAGGTAGGTCAAGATGGTGCCTGAAGATAATCCGAGAAGTTAGGAAAAGTTTCTTGGTCATGGCTATCAGGAGCACTGGCTTGTAATAAGAAGTCCTAGCTTTATGAGAAGTCCCCTCCATGACAACTAAGGATGGCATTGTGGAACAAAAGAGGTTTTGGTCATCTGACAACTAAAAATTATGTGAATTTTGGTGACTTTGATCTTCTATGTTTCCAGGAGAATTGGCTGCATCAGAAACCATGCCTGGATGGATATTCTGTAATCCTTAACCCTGCAGAAAAGGGTCATGAAAGGAAGACCAACTTCTGGTCTTCTTACAGCAAATGAGTTGGGGTGTGGTCTCAGCTTGATTGGAGTAGCATTCAGCAACCTGTTCGCATAGGAAATTATAGTGGCTGGTCTCGTCCTGTAGAAGATAAAGTTCAGATCGCACTCTTTGTCTGGCAATTATAAATCTCCACTGGAATCCAGTAGTATTGACGGACAAAGTTTTCTTGGACATGGTGGTATGCCTTATTCATCTCAAGAAACTTTGAACTATTCATCCAGTTCTGAATCTAAATTATATTAACAACACTCTGATGGACCAAACCACTTTGATGTCCATGGTCCATTCAAAATTATTGTTTATGGAGGTATTTGTGACAGCCTCTGAATTACTGTGGGAGAAAATCCAGTGAATTTAGTTTTTTGATGAACAAAAAATGCCTGTGGAACTCAACCCTAACACAGGTTGTACAGTGTCTCAGAAGAAGCATGGGTGGTGCGCTTGCAGGACACTTATGAAGAGAAGGGTAAAATTGTCCCACCTAACATGAGTGAGTGGTTCACAACATGGGATGTTCCTTACTGCATCGTGTAAACCATTGAGAAGTTGACGAAATTGAACAGCTCTCATGCTCCTGGACCCAATGACCTGACCAACGCCATGCTAAAACAATATATACAGAGCCTTGGGCCGCCTTTATCCATCTTCTATTCAATCGAATAGTGCATAAATGTTTCCTTCCAGGGTCCTGGAGGAGAGTTATTGTGGTTCTGATATTCAAGAAGGGCAATAGAGAGTATCCTAAGAGCTACCATTGTATTGCCCTTCTTGATGTGATTGGTGAGATCTTTAGCTCAATTATCCTAATGAGGCTGAGTGAGTGGTCAGTCCAAGAGGGATGTAGCAACCCTTTCCAAACCGTATTTGTTCGGATGATTGGAATAGGTGTGAATATCCTGATACTAAATATCCTGAAGGGTGGGGTCTGGGATAATAAACCGAGGATCTTCCTGGCATTTGTAGATCTTGTCCGGCTCTTTTAAAAACAATTCTGGCAGATTTAGACCAAACAATGTACAAGGCAATAAGCTTTCCTCCACAAATAAGTGGTGTCTATCTAAACCACCTTCTCTACACAGATGACTTGGTATTAATAGATCAAACAACTGTCAGTTTGCAGAGACAGCTTGACAAGCTGAGGGATTACGTGGATGAAAATGACCATCAAATAAACACTGAAAAGATCATAGTGCTGGAGAATCCAACAAAGCTGAAATTGAAATTTGTATTGCATCTGGGGCCAACACGAATTTAACCCTCATTTAGGTACTTGGGGTACTGATCAACAGCAGCAGTACTGAAGCTCCAACTTTGTCATCTTGTGCCAGAGGCAAAAACGCTGGGCAGTCAATCCAACACTTTAAATACAAAATGTTGTCATTTTTCATTGGTCCGGGTCCTGGACTTTTATAAGGAGGCTGTTCCAACATTGACATATGGCTCTGAAGTAATCCTCATGATGTCCAATAAAGTTTGTCATTGCTTGAAGGTATCTATTGGAAGAGTTTTGAGAGTCTCGGCTTCCACTCCTATGCAGGTTCTACTTGGAGAACTGGGCCTATTATCATTGAGGGCAATGTTTGGAATGGAAAAGATTGGCCCTTTTTAGAAAATTCCTTCTGGGGTCTAATATAAAAACAATGGAAATCCTCAATAAGAAAATGTCAAGAAGGGCTAAAGGGACTCTGAAAGCCTGGGTCGATCCCAATTTGAGTAAGCTGAAGGAGATCGGCTCCACAGACGATGATTTAAAATCAAAACCATCTAGGGCAAAAACCAAGCTGTGGTAAAATGACTGGATTCTTACCCTATTATAAACTGTTTCACAATTTGGACCAGACGGTTATGGCATTGGGGAAAATACCAAGGTTAGATTTCCAAGCCAATGCCATGGGGACCAATTTGCAGGGAAGAGGGCATAGTGGAAAGTTTAGAAAATGTCTTGTTGCTCTGTTGGGGGATGGCTGATGAAAGAACAAAGCATTCTGGGCATTTGTTAAAAGATGTAAGATCTTAGGCTCCTGGTGGTTGGTGGGCCTTTGTTATGTGTGGGGAAAACCTTTTCCCCACTCAGAACAAAGGTATTGGCAGCAGTGTCCTTTACGAATGAGATGTTCACCCAGAGAGAATGAAACTTGGAATTGTGTTAATGTCTTGTTTCCTCATATTTTTTTAATGCATTACACTGGTTCTGTTTTATGAAGGGAAAATTATGCAATTTGATGGGATGTTTTAGGATAACTGGTAATTGCTAAAGATGTGTAATGAATTAAAGCAAATACAATAAAATAATATTTCTATCTTGGTATTAAAGAAATTAGTGCTGAATGTTGGAATGAAACTCAAAACTTTATGCAGAATGTTTGTTTCTAGATGACTCAAAGTACGGTTTGAAATATTAACCACTAGGTTCTCCTGCTCGGGTATCTGGTCTGTGAACTATGGGTTCCTCCTCCTGCTCCTTCACTCCCTACAGGTTATTTTCGTTTTAAGTCCTGTCCTAAAAAAGGTTGTATCAGAGGTGCAGTTGGTCGCTCTTTTGGTCACCTGGTACCTGATGGCATTACTTGCTCTTCCCCAGTATGCTGTATCAGTGTCACTGCAGATATGGTTCTCGTCTGGGTGTCTGAGTCTGAGCTGGATTGGTCTGTGGAATTTCTACGCTGAAACTGTGTGCCTTGATTCCTATATTTGTCCATCCAAGTGTAAACCTCGTTGTAGTGATAGTAATACATATCCTGTTTGAATTTTCTTACCTTTTAATTTTCAAGTTCAGATTTGAAATTCTCTAGTTTGTTATTGATGTCTTCCAAAGTTGTATACACTTTGTCTGCACTTAATGTTGAAATTAGTTCTGTCTTAATATCATCTATATCTTTAGCAATCAGATTTAGCTCATTAGAAAGTTCATGGATGGTCAACAGAATCAAATCTAAAGAACACTTCTTCAAGATGTTTTCCCACTTCCTTACAAAGTCCTTTCTTTACACAAGGTTGGGCGCAAGGGCATATGAAGACCTCTAGGCATCCTCTGTGCTCGGTAATATTTTGTCAAGGTAGTAGCATGGAGTTTTCTATGATGGGATATTCTATTTGTTTAATCCGCTTAGCTGGATCAGAAACATTAGTGCTCAATCCTGTATCTTTAATAAGATTCAAAATGGCCTGTGTGTCATCAGATGTAAACCCGAGTGTGTCTGCGTGTTTGTTTGTGATATCAGAAATATCTTCATAAAACATGGTAGAATGGTTGCCTCCGCCCCAGTTCAGTGTAAAAAGAAAACTAGGCAAATATTTCTTTACCCTCTTTCTCTTTCCCCCTTATCTTCCACTTGTTATTGACCATCAATATTTAAAATGAGAGGGCTAGTTAGGTTTGATAGTCCATTCACCCAAGCTGGTATAAGCTAGACACATCATTCTTCATCATTGTCTCCACACTAAATTGCTTTTCTATCTAATTTCTCTACACAGCATATTGTGTTGTTCCATTCTACCAATAATCACAACGGGTCAACGTTCTAACCCTCTGCTGTGGGGAAAACCTCTGTCATTCAGAGGACCAGTCTGATGCGTCCGGGCAGGTAGCACATCACTCTCATATGTGAAGGGGTCCCCTGAATTAGTATTCACTGCATTGTGTAATCTACACTTATCGAATTTTGATAGCTCAATTAATAGAACAGTATAGATCTTGTGTGGAGTTTAAAGGTTCTATTATCCAATCCGGTAGTGGGAGTTATATGCACTGTGCCAAAACAAATAGAATAGTACAGATGTTCTGTAGAATTGCAAGGTTCTGTGTCGGATCCGGTAGTGGGAGTAATGCGTGCTGAATCAAAACAAAATGTTGCCCCCTTTCATGCTGAGATAGGGAGGTTTAGGCACATAAACAACTAGCCAGACTCCACAGATGATCTCAGCACAGATTTGACAAAGGTTATATCTCCATGAGTCTGCAGCTACATGGCATGTTAGTGTTACGTTAACTTGCATTTGTATAGCACCTCCTGCCATAGATTATGGCATTGAAGCTATTTTTGCTTGTCACAGAGGCAAAGGAGAGGTACGATAGACCATTCAGTAGCGGCATGAAGAAGCAAAGAGGGTTACTTAGTTGGGATGAGGGCAAGGGATGGGTAAGATATGATATGATATGGCATTTATATGATGCTCAGGAAGGCATGAGAAGGAAAAGGTGGAGGAACTATGTGTACAATTGGACCAAATTTATCATGGGACTCGGCTGTATTCTATGGGGCGCAGTGCCAAAAGGAGAGGGAGCTGGAGAGAAGTGTTCACCGCTCCTGGGGGTATGTCTGGAATACACTTATCTCCAGGAATGTCATTTGGAGGTTGCCATAGGTAGCGGATGCTACCCCTGGCTCCCCTTCTGCTACCCCTAGACTAGTCCTTGCTACCCCTGGGCCACTGGACAAAGAACCGGTGCCAAGAGCAGGTATCTGTGTTGCAAGTGCAAAAGGTGGTTGTATAAGCAGTTAAATGTGCCACTGCTTTTTTCACCTGGAAACTCGTTCTCGTTAGCTGGGGAAATAACAGGAATGCTGGAAAAACCATGAAGGAGCCATCACTAACACGTAGGCAGTCCATTAGTGAAGAATGCCTGAATGGTTGGCTTCAGAGGCGGGGCTGTCTCTGCAGCTCAGATACAGTAATGTATCGACTGGAAGGGTATGGGGACTGGGTCTAGCTAGCACGAAATTGGTAAGAACAGCCTGCAGTACTCAGTGACAGCACAGCATAAACATACATCTCATCAGTGTTTCTTGGTGTCTGCTTTGCACATCCAGTGAGCCACTGGGCCTGTGATGAAAGGGGTGTTCCTCAGATGGCTTTTGTCACCAATCCTGCGTGATCTGACCCAGTTATGCAAGACCTGCATCACAGGCACACTGTAGGTAGATGCATGGTGAGATGATTAATTTACATGAAGTTGCTCTCTGCCTTTGAAGTAAACCATCTGTTGCTTTCACAAGCAAAATAAATATAAATTTGGAAATATAGCTCAGGGCCACACACTTGCTTTGGGAACAGGAGGATGCAGTGAAACGTGGGTTTTGTTCCTGTTCCAGTGCTTAGAAGTTGGAGAAGGCTGGCATTAAGCAAGATATAAAGGACCAAAGACAATAATAAAATGGGCCTTTTCCAGGCGTGATGTCATGGAGCTTCTGCCTCTGCTGTTTATATTTAAAATACATTTAAAAACCTGCAATTACTGTGACCTGCAACATACCCTTCCCCTCTATCTCTCATCTAACAAAATTAACTGTGGGTTACTTACCAAATAAGCAAAACTGAAAGGTGATGGCTGGAAGTTTTCAAATCCTTCATAACCACTGGCATAACCCTGGGTAACCCTCCAGACCATCCATCGTTTTTCAGCCTGGGAAAGACCATATGCCAATCATTCCTGGTCCCACCCCAAAAGGGCAGTCCAGCCCGAACTGCTAGGTCACATTCCTTCTGCACGAGACCACAAGCATCCCAGACATGTTCCAGCCTCATTGGGCCTCACCAGTGAGGAGTGACCTAGGTCTGTAGGCCCAGCAGGCTTTTCTAGGGGTGATGTTGTGAAGCTGTTCTGCTGTTTATATTTTAAAAAGGAAAAACCCTGTAAATACTGTGACCTGCAACACATCCTTCCCCTGTGTCTCCCATCTAACAGAAAAACTGTGGGTTACTTATCAAATAGAAAAAACAGAAAGGTGATAGATAGAATTTTCAAATCATTCATAACCACTGGCAGAGCTTGAGGCATAACTCCAGACCATTGTTTTTCTGGTTGGATGTGTGCTGGTCATTTGCTGTTTCCAGTCTGTGGCCAAACACTTAGCAGACACTGGATGTCTGAGCTTTTGGGTGTAGGCCTCTTTGAGATGCTCTGTTTGTTTACAATTTAGCCCGAGTGATGTACAGTAGTCCAGGTTGTTGTGTTGGACGTGGCTTATATCCACAGTAATTTGGTAATATGGGCTTATACACACAGATATTAATCCTGCTAAAGGTGGTCCATTCTTGTATGAAATGTATATCATATTACTGTGGTGTAGTAACCATATTTTTCTTAGTGTACTGAGGAACAATGATATTTGATGCCACTATCAGTTTTGTCAAGGGGTGAAAGGTCATGTGTCATCACTTCCTGTGATGTCACTTGGGGCTGGGTCAAATTACATCACTTCCTGTGAGGTCAGAAGAGGTCAAGGGACATGTGATGTTACTTCCGCTACCCGTAGCATTTTGGTGAAATGACATCTCTGCTTATCTCATGGCAGGCCAAGGCATGCTAAAGCCATGCCCAACAAGACACAAAGGGTAAAGCCCTTCAATCTCATTCCTTCCCTGGACCCCCAACAAACATTTGGGAAGGGTTGCGTGTCAGAAATCCAAATTTACCAAGTTTGAAAAAAGCTCCCTGAAGAGAGAGCAAAAAACCACCTTGACTTATTTGGGGCTTCCTCATTAATGTCATGGTTATCAAAAGGTGCTTAAGGATGCCAAGCCTGTCTATGGCTCTTTGGTGGTCAGACTTTGAGCCATCCACAGTGTTGTGGAGAACCAAGGCATGTTGAAGCCATGCAAAAGAAGACACGGACGGCAAAGCACATGGAGAGAACATTTTGGGCATATGGTCTTACGTGCATTATGGCAGATCCAAAGGCAGCGTGTGCACCCGCAAAAAGGGTAAAAATAGAGTCACTGCCACCGGTATGTTCAGAGGATGACAGAAAGTACCACAAATGCTACAAATTGTCTGTGTCCCCACAGCACTCCATGTACAACAGCTTGTTCTGCAAAGATAAAAACATGACATAAAAAGAAAATGGATTCTCCTGCGCTGGTAGACACATGGGCTACCTAGTGCATTCAAAACAATATTTCAAAAAAGGGCCCGAGTAACCCCTGGCAGCTAGCACTAATGGGTGGGCAAGTGGGGAGTTGCCATGGGAAAACATGGATGCCAAAACAAAGGTGAGGCATGTGAATCTGCGATAATTACACTCCAGTGTAGAGTCCCCTGGGGCTATGAACAATATGTTGTGGTGTGTGACGAATCCAAGGGGGAGCCATCTACTTGGGACTAGGGAAATTAGCCTGCCCTGCTTAACATCCCCTAGGGGACAGGGCAAGTGGGATCTCACTGGGATTGACCCACCATTAGGGACAGGGAATCACCAAGTAATGTTATTACCAGACCTTCCTCTAACTCAGAGTCCCAAGTATTTGTCGGATATATGAGAGTTGTGCAGGGCCCTTTAAAGGTGACTGGCGTGGTTTCTGACCCGTTTCAATTAACGCGCATCGCTGAAGAAGGGCATCAATGGTATCCTATCCGTGTTCTTAGTACAAGTGGACTTTTCCTTCTGACATCACACCCAAAGTGCTTTGTGTTACAGGAAGTGATGAGATGGGAAGGAATGATAGAGGCAGAGAGAAACAAGATGGTGGAAACGTAAGGTTCTCTCTGTGTTCACACTAAACCTGCCATCTTCCTTTCTCAATAGAATAAAAGACCCTTTTGGTATGTAACACCTTTGTGTGAGGCTACTCCTTTTGAGAATGGCTGTGCCCTTTTATTCATGCTCCCAGGACATCTGACTCTCCGGAGAGGGTGTTACCTGTCCTCACAAAGGAACAAGAGAGGCAACCCCCAAGGCTACAGTCTTGCTGAGAGCAGCAACGGACAGCCTGGCTGGACAGAATACACAAGAGCTTTTCACAGCTGAGCTCGGCTCACACGTGAAATCAATGGATGTGGCTTGGACAATTATCAGAGATGCTAGCACCATACCTCAAACTTAGGTATTGCTTATATTTAAAGTTTAACATGTCACAAGTATAGCATCCTCATAGTTATGTAATTGTTGGAACATGTGTACATGACTTAAATGCAGCCCCTGTGCTGCAGTCACTACAGCTGTCAAATGGGCGACCGTGACCACTGAACCTGCTCTGTGCCACTGGTGAGTATACTGATCTAACAGGAGAAAGGTGTACACTATGATTCTGATATGGACTTTAGGAAAAGGGAATCTGAGCCCCTATCATGATCACTGCTTCCAAGGAGTCAGGAACAGCCCAACGTCCTTGGAAGCAGGCCCCTAACCGTTATCTTAGGCACCAGCCGGTCCCCACTGGGACCTTTTGGACCTTGTCCTGGCGCCGGTGGCACCAGGCTCATCAAAGCCATCGGTCCCGGCACTGGAAGCACCGGGCTCATAATATGTATGAAGATGCTTGGGATGGACTTACCTGCAGCAGAACATGCTGCTTACTTACCAGCCACATAGGAATCCTCTGTGAACAGGAACTACTTTCTTACCTGGGTGGGGCAAGCTCCACTCCCTGGATACAACACGGGAACTCTTCTGGAACTGGAACTCTTTTCTTACCTAGGCGGGGCCATGGAGGAAGACGCCTCATCACTCCAAGGCTATTTAAACCAAACCCAATTGAACAAACATGCTTCGCGTTATTCTGCATCTGCAGCAGAACGTTCACCGAGTCTGTTCCAGCCTTTTTTCCTTCCGATCCTGAACCTGCAAGAACAATACTTACCACTCCTGTATCCAGTATTCAGCAGCACCTGTAAAGACAAGAAACAACAGGTTAGCATGGCAACCTTTACACGCAGCGCTTTCCTCACCTGATCCATCGGCAGCGAACATTTCTTCACTCTGCACCTCCGCCTGTGAAGACAAAAGCATTGTTATTACTTACCGGCACTCCGCGAATTCCGGATTTCTTCAACGCTGCAACCCAGCATCTGAAAGACAAACGAAGAGACATTAGACAGGTATTTACTCACGTCCATCGCGCTCGCCACAATAGAACGCCTGCAAATACTCTGGCGTTTTCCAGCATCTCTTCCGCACGAACTCACAGCTGCAAGGGAAAAGAGACAGTTAGAGCGCTTGCATTTACTTACGCATTTCCAAGCGCTTCATTCCAAGGCTCTGGCTCCAACTTCGGCTCTCTTCACACCATCTCCTATCTCAAGAGCCCTGCAAGACAAATAGGAAAAAGCATTATACAGAGTCCTGTTCTATATTAACGTGCCCACGCACCTAAAGACTATAAGGACTAAAAAGGTGTCCGGAAACTCACCGCTCGTGCAGTTAACGACGGTAGCGATCCTCTGATGTCAAGAGGCCTATGTTTCACCAGTGAAGGAACTGGCAACGGCACCCTGCACCAGACGCAGATGGAGAGTCCAGCATTCACCTATCTAAGGTGAGCACGTTGACCTGGGGGCTCTACAGAGAAGCTAGGAAGAGAGAGAGAGAGAGGGAAATTCAACAACCCAGATCATTAACCCCCATATTGTTTCACCTGCAGAAAACTCACTCTTCGAGTTCGACACACAGTGCGAAGAGGTTCGGCCCCCAGAAGCAAATCGAGTCCTGCACATCACTTTTCGGGTCACAGACACCTTCCTGCCAAGACCAGCGTTTCCGTGGGAATCAGGTGAGCGTTACAGCCCCCTCCCCTCTCTCCCCTCATATAGGGAAAAACCTAAGCTGCACTATGGAGTCAAGCCTAACCCTCTCTGTCGTCAAATCAACAATGTGTCTAAATGCAGTCAAGACCACCTCAAACTTCTCAGATGCATTTTTCCCTACCTCTCCTACCCGAACAGACCTCTCTGGGTAGATGCTTGGAGACACAGCACCTTTCAGATTGATGAAGGAGAGTAATAGCAATTCCTCTCTTCCAGCAGGGCTTCAAGGTTAAGCTACAGTTTTACTCCAGTTATTTGTCGTAGTGGACTACAGCTTCTGAACACAAATTCTAGCAGTGAGAGGCCCCGAGATATACTGGTTGATCTCCCATTCATTCTGCTGGGTCACACTCAGGCAACCAATCAGTAGGAAGGGCATTCATGCAGGCAGGCAGCCAATCAAGTGCATAGTGCATTCAGGCCACTCACTTCTCTCCAGATACTCACAACAAGTTATGTGTATTGGGACAAGTACCCAACCGTTCAACACTCCACACTGCATTCATACCAGTTTCGGGCAGGGCTGTCTTAGTCATTGTGTCAAACACCAGAAACTAGACGTCCACAACAAGAAGTGCATATTCGTCACACACTCCATTCACCCAGGTCCCACCCACAGGCGTACCCACAACATACGGTCATTGGGAAGGCTACAGCCAGTCTGGTCAGCACTTCCCCTCATTACCATATATGGAACTTCCACCCAACAGCCAGTCAGGGGGAAGGGACAGAGTCAGGGCTTCCTGGGACTTCGGGAGGATCAAAGTAACAGGCGATGGAAGGCAAGAGGCCACGGGGGCCATCATGTCTCCATCAGGAATCTACTGATCCCAATGACTGGGCCTGGGCATCCCAAAATGAAGGACGCTCAGGGCACCAGTCAATTCAGCGTGGAGCTGCCACCAGCCCGTACCCTGCTCTGTGGGCCACACACAGGTGCCCAAAAACATACAATAGGGGCACAGGGATGTACCCCCACCCATGGGTGCCACAAGGGTATCCCATGGGCCTGGACACCAAACCAAAGGAGAGAGCTGCACCGCCAGGAGTTCCACCTGAACTACTGTGTGGAAAACACGACAGAACACACAATAAAAACAGTAAAGGACAAGGATACGGAGGCCCTGTCCCTCCGATGCATTTCCAGCATCACACCAAGCGCCCTACAACACCTTATTCTCTCAACTGACCTGTACTACGGTCCCGAGGGTGTTCAACCTACCAGCGCCTTGAGGTCATACCAATGATATATAGAGCGCTATATATATTCCAAATAACATAACATTAGCAGATTAACCTTCCTAAGAGGGAATCAATAAAAATACAAAACATTCCCAGGGCTTCTATATCCTTGCCAGATGGTTATTATTTTACAGGACCCCGAGTTATGGAATTGTCGGTAAGTAATCAGACCATTCCATACAAAGAACCTCAACACATAACACATCCAGACAAGCACATAGTGCCTCATCACGAGTTGGGGCAGTAGCCCTTTAATGCAGCGGTAACGGTGTTATCGCAGCATTTACTGCTCTGCCCAATCTTGAGTCTGGCGTGTTTACCCCCAGCTCAGAGCTGGAGGTAAGCATGCCGAAAGAAATCACATTTTCGGTGCAATTACCGTTGACAGTATTACTGCACGGTAATTGCACCAAAAATTATGCAGAATGGGGATTTACAGTTAGCGCCCAATCCGTGATCTGGTGGTAATAACGTCAGACAGGTGGGCGCTAACACAAATAAAGTTGGGTGGTATCCCAGTCGGTATACCGCCCAACTCGTGACGAGGCCCTTAGTAAGCCACAAAAGGGATATGAAAAATTAAAAGCACATCACAGAGCAGGAACACCATACTAATGTTAAAAAAGCACTATATGGGTATTTAACAGAGTGGTGAGCTTTTTTTATATGTTCATAGGTTGGGGCATCAGCAGAAGATCTGCTTATTCGAAATGGGTAGATATGTGGTCAGGAAATTGTGACAAGTATGGGCAAAAGGAAACGGGACAGCCTTGCATCATGGAATGCCCTCAAAATGAAAGTGAAAGGCAAAATATAACAGAAGATCTAAGGAGGCTGGGTATTGAGGTTAGTTGTATGAGAGACGTATTGAGGGAAGAGGGGAATGAAAACGTAATAAAGACCATATAATATTACAATACGTGGCTGAAACAGGGTGCAAATCGTCAAATTGATGATGGCAATCATCCAGGAAAATCGGATCCTAAGAAAACATCTGCTCACAAGCATTTTCCTGTAGGTGGGAGGTGAAATTTGTTCTCTAGACACTAGATGGCGCTGAGACATCACCAGAGAAAAAAATGTGTCTTGTCATTAACTTTAATCTTGGTTTAGAGCAGTGGTATTCAAACCTTTTCATACCAAGCTGCCCTTCAGACAAAATATTGTTTCTACCCCCACCTATCTATCGGTTGTTTCTAGGTGCTTTAAAATATAAGCATATTTTCTAATGCTTATATTTGTTTGTTAAAATCAGTCCCCTTAATCTTTTTTTTTAATATTACAAACGGTCAACTTAATCCCTTTTAAAAGTATCTGTCGCCAAAGCACCCCCCTAACCCACGCCCGCCTCTCCCGAACATCCTTCGCCCGAGGGGGGAACAAACCACCAGTATGAAGACCACTGCTTTAGAGATATAGATGAAACAGTGGCCTGCCTTTGTGCTACAATCAGAGATGGAAATAGAAAAAAATATAAAGGGGGATCCCACAAGGGCCAGGGTGAGGGTGGAGTTTGGAGGAGAGGGCGGAGTTCCGAGGGGGCAGAGTTCAGAGGTGACGTAGCTGGAAGTTGAACAACTCTCAAAGGAAATGTTCAAAATAATAGGTTAACATTTGTGCTATTTCTTTCGTGCTGCTTCTTTCCAATAAGCACGCTGGTAAAATATAAAAGGTGCTCACCTCTTAAACCCAGCAATCTATAGTGCAATATTCCCTGAAAACAAAGTATCCAAATATGAGACGCGTGCTTTGATGACAATTTTGTGTGTTCTTGTGGGTAAGTGTCAATACTGGGAACGTTCAACCTGGGTGAAATCCTGGTAGCCAAACACTTGAGTAAGATTACCGCCTCAAAAACACCCAAGGGGTGTTGTGTTTGCTCTCTGAAAAAAGGCGACACTGTCCACCCAAATGTATCTTTTCCTTGTGCCATGAAAAGCAGCTGGGTGCCACAATCAGGGGAAATAACTGCGCCAATCTCCAGGATTGTAGACTCCCTTGCCACATGACATCCTGTGCATATTCACGACTCCCTTGCACTCTCATCTCCCCTCCTCAATCCGGTTTGGCTTTCAACTTTCAACAATGCTCTGCTTCATAAAAGATGGCCTGAAAAGTACACAAACTATAGTACGATATGTATACAAATATATTTAAGGATTAATATATGTGTGTGTGTGCCTTACCATTGTTTGTGTACCTTTCAAAACATCTTTTATAAACATTATGAGAAATATGGAATGCAAAACGTGCACAATTGTGACATTCCCCCCATCTTAACTGAGAGACTACAAGTACCATAATCCTTACATGCATATTTCACCTCTCCCCCAGCTTTGTGTGTGTTCCCTCTATGAAGTTGGGGGCTCGATAATGTAATCTGCTCAGTGTGCGCTCGCACAGAGCAGATTTGATCACTGAACCGCCAGGCCAGAGCTGAGGCAGGCCGGTGTTATGGGGGCCTGCTTTCGGCGTTGAGTAGGCCCCATTGGTGCTATGGACATCAGCACCTTATTTGGAGTCCCAGTGCCTCAGGGAGTTGCCTGGACACACCCGGTCTTATGTAGGGGAAAGGCAGACCATACCCAGCACGTGCGGACCGTGGCCACCATACTGGCAAGAGAGCCCCATGGCACGATGGCACACAGGCCCGTGCTCACACTGTGTGGGCCTGCAGGCTAAATGAGACACAGACTCAGTCATTCCATTCTTGGAGTCTGCAGCCGTTCTGCCACACGTGCCTGCAGTTGGTCCTATTATTGGCTTGGGCCATGACACAGTCATGGTCCATCTTAAAAGGGCAATACACTTGGGAGGGCCACATATAACACTGCCCAACTTAAAAGGGCAATACACTTAGGAGGGCCACAGATAACACTGCCCGACTTAAAAGGGCGATACATTTGGGAGTGCCACACACCACACTCCTCCTTTTTCATAACAAACAAAACAAGTGTTACAGAAACATAAACTGATTCCCCCCGTTACAGAACGACAATACTTAGGCCACACAGAAATTATAGATTAGACAAATCGTGGAATGACACAATGGCCCTCATTACGAGTTCGGCGGTAACCATGCTGCTATTGGCGGCATGGCTGCTGCCGAAATCGAGTCGGGGTCCGGGTCCTCGGAATGAGGACTTACCGGGCCATTCCGAGTTCGGAAGGCCCGGTAATTCCTCCCTCCAAGGACCCGGACACGGTCCTTCCCCATTCCCATTTCAGCCCCCATAGGGCTGAATGGGAATGGGAGAGGGAGCAAACAACGGGCCATTACGAGATGCCCGTTGTTTGCTCCCTCTTCCCCTCGCGGGATCCAGTAAGCACGCCTGGTGCTTACCGTGTCCCGCAAGGGGAACTCGTAATGCGGCGGTACGGAGTGAACGGCGCTGGCACCTTTTACGGCGCCATTCACTCCGTACTGCCAGGGTCGTAATGAGGCCCAATGACACATACATAGGGTTCTGGTAATTGCAGACATATAACGCATGTCAGAGACTCTACATATATTCAGCGGGTGACAGGGTTGGCGACCTGCTGGTGGTATATTGGCAGTTCTACCCCATCTTACAAGACCATTTATTAATCTGGGGTAAGTGGAACTTCAACCACTGAATGACGCCATTGGTAGCTGCTGGCACCATATAGAGCTACACTACAGCTAGTTCCCCACCGCGGATCAGAAAGGGCCGGTACTTAACGAAGAAAGGCATGTTGGAAAGCGCTACACCTAAGTAATTGTTTTCCCGGGGCCAGGGAAGCGACCCTGATGGTTCGTTGCCAGTCACATCCCCACCCGGGGACCCGGCGGCGAACGCCCCACAAAATGGGTAAGGAGGGGAGAGGGGGGTGCCCCTTGCGGGACTTGAGGGGAAGGGGAAAACCAGCTCAAACTATGGACACTTGTTTTGCAACGGGCTCCGAGTAGCAGACACTTAGAGGTGAATACAGTGCGCGTAACGAAAAATGATAATGATTGAAGCAAAGATAGGCACGTTTAATGTCAAGGGCCTTAACTCCCTGAATAAGAGATATCTCACGAGCAACATGTTCCGTAAGCAACACCTAATAGTTCTCTTCCTACAGGAGACGCATTACAGGCAAGGTAGGGAATCGAAGATCAAGGGGAAAGACATTGGATGCAATTACTGGGCCTCACATAGAAGTTCTAAGAAGGAAGGGGTGGGAATCCTCCTGAGCAGGGCGTTCCGTCTCACAGATATAGAAACCAAGAGGGGTTTTGGTGGTCGTTTCCTGGGCATTAAGGGAACCTTTGAGGGAGAGCGCATTACCCTGGCCACTCTATACGCGCCCAACTCAAAACAAATACATTTCTTCACCCAGGTCTTTCATGTCATGGATGAATGGGATGAGGGAGCCATGATACTAGGCGGGGATTTCAACCTTATAATGGACCCGAGGCTTGACTGGTGGTCCGCGAGAGGGGAGACACCCAGGGGTATCTCCAAGGATGATCTGGCCCTACAGACCCTCCTGGGAGAGCATTATTGGGTGGACGTTTGGCGAAAAGCATACCCGAGCCAGGGTGGGTAACCCTTTTTTTCACCCCCACATTGCACCTATACCAGAATTGACCTTTTGTTAATCTCGGAAGAGGGGAACGGGGTGGCACAACAGCCGAAGGTGGAAGCCATAACTTGGTCGGACCACAAACTACTCATAGCTAATTGGTCACTGCCCATCTCCCCAAGACCTTCCCAATGGCGTTTCAATGATACACTTCTCAGGGACCCGGTATTTCGTGATTTCATGAGACAGGAAATGTTGGCCTACTTTGAGACAAACGACACCGGTGAGATGGATATGTCCATAGTGTGGGATGCTGCAAAAGCCACTTTTAGGGGCCTTCTCATAGCGGAGGGCTCGAGACGTAAACAGGAAAGGGGCCTAATCGAGGGTAAACTCCGTGCAGAGCTGGGCGCTCTGCGAGCCAGACTGGGCCTCCCATGGGGTTGATCGTGGGGCTCTCTTGGAGGAGATGCAGGGTAAAAGACAGGAACTCCATACGGTCCTCATAGGGGAAGTTATCAAGAAAATGAGATATACTAAGCTGAGGTACTACGAACGGGGAGACAAGATGGGGACCCTACTGGCGCAGAGGGCTCGGGGCTGTAGGGTTGAGAGAGGAGTCACTCGTCTCAGGGATGGAGTGGGTGGGATTCACAGGGGCCGTGAGGAAATAGTGGAGTGTTTCGCTGATTATTACAGCAAACTCTATTCCAAAAAGGTAGGCAAATCACTGGAGGACATCTGCGCCTACCTGGCAGAACACCCTCTGCCTAGGCTGTCCGACATGGAGCTAGAGGTCCTGGAGAGAGAGAGATATCGGAGGAGGAGGTGGAGGCCGCCATCAAAAGACTGAAGGTGGGAAAGGCACTGGGAGATGACGGCTACACAGCCGATTTTCACAAGCAGACCCAACCCGTCCTGCTGAAGCCCCTGACCAAATTGTTTAACCAGATCAGGAATCGGGAGTCCATCCCACCGACATTTCTGCAGGCCCTCATCACTGTTATACCCAAACCCGGCAAGGACCAGACGGAAAGTGGGTCCTGTAGACCCATCTCACTCCTCAACCTGGATGCTAAGATCTTTGCTAGAATCCTGGCCACCAGAATAGATGGCTGCCTCCAGCGCCTAGTACACCCCGACCAAACGGGATTTGTCTTGAACAGGCAAGGTTCCGATAATATGCGGAAGACGCTCCATGTACTTGCCTCGAGGGGGGTCCGCGACGAAGGCGCGCTTCTACTGGCCCTTGACGCGGAGAAGGCCTTCGACAGGGTCAGCTGGGCTTTTATGGGGGAGGTAATCACGACTCTGGGTATGGGCCCGAGGTGGCTAGGTTGGATCTCCGCGCTCTACTCCTCCCCCTCCACTAGAGTGGTGGCAAATGGGACCGAGTCGAGGACATTCCCCCTCGAGCGTGGTACTCGGCAGGGATGCCCTTTGTCCCCACTAATCTACGCCCTCGTGATGGAACCATGGACAATCTCGATCCGTAACGATGCGGCCATCAGGGGAGTACAGGTCGGAGAGATGCAGTGCGAAATCTGTCTTTTTGCAGACGATGCACTACTCTATATCACAAACCCATCCCAAACAGTCCCCCCGAATGCTGCAGGGCCTCTCGCACTATGGGGACCTATCGGGGTACAAAGTAAATCTTGAGAAATCGGTGGCATTCATAGGGGGAAACTTACCAGATTCAGAGATGGCTTTTGTTAACGGGCTCCCCTTTAGGCTGAGAGATGACGGATTCCCGTACCTCAGGGTCCAGGTCACCCCTGATCCCGAGGGCTTATCCCCGGCCAATTTCCCCCCTCTGGTCAGCAATCAGGAAAGACATAGAGCGATGGTCAGGGTCGGGGCTCTCCTGGATGGCACGTCTCAACCTCATAAAAATGGTAATCCTTCCCAAGTTTTTATTTCTCTTTCAAATGCTCCCGGTGCTGATCCCCAAAAATGTTTTCAAGGAAACGAAGCAAGTCCTCCTCAACTTTCTCTGGTCAGGTAAAAAACATAGAATCTCCTACGAGGTGCTGACCAGACCGAAGGAGGATGGAGGGGTGGGATATCCTGACCTAGAAACATACCACAGAGCCTCCCAACTGAGGGTCCTGGTCGACCACTTTGCCCCGGGTACGAAAAAACAATGGGTAGCCATGGACAACAGGCCACTTGCGCCCGTCACCATAGAGGAATGGCTCTGGGTCCCAAGGAGGAAGATCCGTAGAAGTGTCTTGTATCACCCAGTCCTAAAAGTGCTGTGGTCCCCATGGAAGGAGGGAGGGGGTTACTACTGCTGGCTCACAACCTGGCCCTCCCCATTGAGCTGTATTTGGGCCCCCCCCCTTCCTGGCCAAGATAGCAGAGCCAGCGGTGTACCAGACGTGGTTCGAGGCAGGCCTTAGCAGGACTGGTCACCTTTGAGTGGGGGGCTCTTTCTTACCCTTGAAAGATCTGGAAGAGGCCCTGGGGATAGGCACCCTGTCCCCCTTTCGCTATCTCCAGCTTAAGGGAGTCCTTACCGAACCATCCTGGGGGGACACCCTTAGGAGAGACCTCACAGACTTTGAAAAACTCCTCCTTTCGGCGAGGGGCTCCAAGGGAATAATATCCCGCCTCTACAAGCTCTTCCTCTTTTCTGTCCCAAGAGACCCCCCACCTGCACGCACACAATGGGGAAAAGACCTGGGCGAGGAAATCGACAACGAGAGGTGGGGGGAGATGTGTAGACGGGCCAATCGCTCCACGGCCTCACTCCAGTATCGCCACCAGGTCCTCAAGGTATTGCATCGCTGGCACTACCCCCCGCAGAGGATTGCAAGAATGAGGCCAGGGTACGACCCACATTGCTGGAAGTGCAAGACCGAAAGGGGGGATTATATTCACATGTGGTGGAGGTGCCCGGTGGTCCAAAAGTACTGGCAGGAGGTATTGACATGGATTAAGGGGATAGATGGGGTGGAGCGGCCTTCCTGCCCCTGGCTTCTCCTTTTCTGAATTGACATTGGAGATGATCACGAAAATATCCATGACCACATGCTGCAGGTTATGTTGGTGGCGGCAGGTGCTGCCTGGCACAAAAATGGAAGTAACATCCTCAACCAACTCAAAATTAATTTGGATCCCAGTAATTGCCAAGCCTGATGCCAACTGGAGGGTAAACCCCAGGGCCCTGGAAATCCTAAAGAAAGCTTTCCGGTCAGCCCATTGCTACCTGTCATGAGGACTAAATCCCCAAGCAAACATCCGCCTTCATTCATCAGGCAGATAGGGGCTATGTGGTCGAGGGCCTGGCACACAAGACACTCTAGGGCATCCTTATGGTTCATTAACCCTTAAAACACTGGTTAATGATGTGTTCACAGTAATAAAGACCCACTTCTTGTTAGGAAGTTCCATTTCCTGTTCCATGTGCCCATTCTGGGATTTGCGGTCTAGTTTCTGGGTGTGGCTGCCTATAGAAGCCACACCCAGCCAGCAACTCGTGCTTCGTGTGAATTTTGTTCCCACACTCACCGCAGCTCTGGAGATCTTCTGCCTGTCATCCAGGACATTTTTTCAGCCTCAGTCTTCTACAACACGCTGCCTTACCTCCTCTTCAGCAGCGGTTTCCTCTTCCTTTGTTTTTCTCTGCAACACATAATAGCTTACCTGCAGGAACTCCTGTCCTCGCCCAACATCTACCGCGGATGCTCCAGTTCAGATCTGCGTTGCTGCAGTGGTAAGCTTACCTGCAAATTCCCTTCCAGCTTCCCCCGCCGCGGGATCCTCGTTCCGCGCAACTCTGGTCATGTTCGGCTCCCTCCGCTTGAAGTACTGCACCGCACGGCACACTGCAAAAGAAAAAGTCAGTTAATGGACATTTCAACAAGAAGATAAGCTGACAATATTAACCCCTTAAGTGCCAGGCTATTATTGAAGTTTATGTAAAAAGGACGAATATACTATACTTAGGTCACAACAAGGTTCCAACTCATCAGTCAGGATCACCCAAACAATGCCGGCAACGTCAGCAGCTCGCAACCTGAAAAGACAGAATACATGTAAGAACCGAAAGACATTTGCACGTTAAAGAAACAGCCGTGCAAGCAAATACCCACCGAACCAGTAAAGTAACTGGGTTCAAGTCAGCTCAGGTTTCGGCACCCCTGCATAGCTCAAGATGGAGAGCTCACCAAATCAGCATACGAGGTGAGCCCAATAGAATACACACACAAACATCAGGTACCCAGGGAAGGGGACTGGTTGTTATACAAGTAGACAAACCAGGGTAGAACACTAATCTAATTGTTGTGTCCACAGGTCCACCTTAGCAGTCCTGAACCGCAGTAGTACAGGGAAAACCAGAACTCGAGCCAGAGGCATTATCCATCGCTCCTGCAGAATTCGGGTGAGTGTGACAATACCGTAGGCAGTTGAAGTTCGAAAGTGGAGAGGAGGTCAACATCCCAGGTCTGGCCCAAAAGAATCTGCATCCCCAAAGGAGAGCTGTGCAAGCGGATTCAATTCAACACTACAGCTAAGTCAATGCCTAGTCTGGGATGCTGATGGAAACCCTTATTGATATATTTTTATGTCCAGTTCATGTACTCTGGAGGACAACCCTTATATCACACCCCTCTCTTAGAATCCCCCTGACCCCACTGAGCCAAGAAGTAGGTTTGTTTCGCAAATTAAAAGGTTTTATTTGAAAAATTAAACTATATATATATATATATATGTATATATATATATATATATATATATCACACTTCTATAGTAAATTAATATTTGATAGCACAATTGTGAGGATGATAGTGATCAACAATGGATAATGTTACAGTGCTACACTCTTTTTGATGGCTTAGAAGTGATATAGAGAGGATGAAGTAGCTGAGAATGCTTTTATGGCTTCAAGGACAATGCAATGATGAATAAAATGCAGTACAGAAATAACTTGATATGATTTAGCAAAAGATAATATAATCACTTTTTCTCTGGCAATTCATCCCCCCCTTGCAATGTAAGCAATGGAAGGAGAGCACACAGTCTTCAAGAATCCCAACAAAATGCAATACGAAATGCAGTTCCCCCCTAGCAAGCTTAGAGAAAAACAGGTATGATTTTAAAACACAGGCCCAAAATGCTTTGAATGTGGTGGCAATGAAGTGAAATGATGCTAAAATTGATTTTAATTCCCTGTAGGAGGTTCAGGGTGAGTGATATCTAGTTTATATTAGTTCAGGTTCACTTTAGCAATGCTCTATGAGTAACTAGCAGGTTAAAACGAATTTTAGCAGAGGAAAGCAAGGAGCTGCTGATTTTTACACGTGGCTGAAATTGTGCAAAATGTCAAATCGCATGCGTCGAGCGTAATTACGGAGGCCCTATAAGGAGTAGCAAGTCGGTCCTAGGTTCGTTGATAAAGCTTAGAATTTTAGCTTTAAGATAAAAGTTAAATTCTGCTCCTAGCACAAACGGTTCCGGAGATACGACCGATTTAGTCAAGGTAGTTTTTTGGATTTGAAATTTTAAAGCTCAGAATGACAGATGACAGTTTTCAGTTTTAAAGATGACAGAATGACACGATTCTAAGAGGCAGTTCTAATAATAGGCTAAAATAGTTAGGATTAGATTATTTTAAACTAAGAGATTGGTTTTGGTACAGTGAGTACTCACACTATATTTTTGAAATAAGCCTTCAAGGTCTGGTCAGGTTGGACGGGACTTCCGGCGGGTGGTTCTGAAGTCCCAGCTATCTGCGTCAGCTCTGCTCTCTGGGTCTGTCAAGCATCGGTTCTGCTCACAACGGTCTGGTTTGTGGTTCTCTCTGGTTCTGGATACAGCGCTGCGTTCTGGATACTGCTACAGGTTCTCGCAAAAGTTCTTGGCAAAAAATTCAAACAGCTCGCCCGGCTGTTGAATAGTTTGGTTGATTTTGAGTCCTGCTGAAGAGGATTCAGCTTGTGGATTCAGGCCTCTCTGCTACAAATTCTGGAGTTAATTTCTGCTACAGGTTCTTGCAAAAGTTCTTGGCAAAAAATTCAAACAGCTCGCCCGGCTGTTGAATAGTTTGGTTGATTTTGAGTCCTGCTGAAGAGGATTCAGCTTGTGGATTCAGGCCTCTCTGCTACAAATTCTGGAGTTAATTTCTGCTACAGGTTCTTGCAAAAGTTAATGGCAAAAATTCAAACAGCTCGCCCGGCTGTTGAATAGTTGGGTTGGTTTTGAGGCCTGCTGAAGAGGATTCAGCTTGTGGATTCAGGCCTCTCTGCTACAAATTCTGGAGTTAACTTCTGCTGCAGGTTCTGGAGATTGATGTATTTGAAGTCTGGATCTCTGGATGTGAAGTCTGAAGTCTCCCGGCAAAGCGTCCCGCAAGAAAGTGGAAAGTGAATGTCCCTACCTGTCCTGCACTGTCTGCTTTTATGTGTTTAGAAAGTGGGTGTGTGCGTGGCCTAACTGAGCCTGCCCCTCTCTACTTGTCATTGGCCCAATTCTCCCCTCTCCCATGATTGGGGGAAGGAAATGGATTGTCATCATGATGAGGTCTGTTTATGGGTCAGAGGATCCTCCCCTGGTCAATTTGCCCACAACTCTATATTTGATTCAAATACATATTTCCCAGATACACAAGTGGTTGACATTACATGTACATATTACAGATGAATTAAGACAGGTCTCTGTTCAAGCCCCATGTTCCTGCGAGCTGGGATTCAGAAATGACAACATTTTGCGCTTTTTGGTCGGTTTACCAATATCGGACATTTACCGAAAATTACACAAATCTGCGCAAGGAGTATGGACATTACTTGATGAAGTGTCAGATTTTTAACATGCAGACATTTGAAGTAAGACCCTATTTTCCGCTAGCAACCCTCCAGAGAATACACCACAGGGTCCTAACACCTCTTAAAATGTGCACAGAAAAATCCCAAGAATAATGATATTATTTATATAATTTTGACAGGGCCGTACTATGAATTATCCATCTTTTTAAAATTATGCTCTGGACCAGATGGGCGTGGTTTAGGTTCCAAAGCACATGGGGGAAGCTTCTGTCTGTCCCCGCCTCCAGCTCAGGTGGCTCCCAGAGGCACTGCCCCTCCCAGTTTCTCCCAAGAGGAAGCCATTTTATGACCCCCCCAATATAACATTTGCCTGAGTCCAGGACAGGGCTTTGTTCAACTTCCTGCAGTCCCCAGGTGCCCCTCCCCTAACCCAATCGGAGAGGTGTCATCTCCTTTTGGCAGTGGCAGCAGGATGCAGCTAGGCCTGGGAAGAGTGGCTGAGCCGGTTTCTCCTGTCGGGGGTAGTTGTCAGGCAGAATTCAGTTAAATGTCACTTTAGTTCCACGTTTTCTACATTCAAATCCAACTTACATGAAGCTATTTTTTATATATACATCAAATAATGACTTCCTTCAAGTCATTTCAGAATATAGTTTTACATTGTATCCACCTCTTAGCAAGTCTTTCCTTGGCCTGGTTTGGGTTCATCTGTTCAGTTTTACAGAAAAGTCTGGTGGTTTTAAAACGCCAGCTTTCTGATAGTGGTGAGGACCGGTATTGCATCCATTTTTGACATTAAGAATATGAATTCCCCACAGTTCTGGGTTGCTTTTGGCAATCAGCATTGCCATTCCCAATGGTCTCAGGCTACTGTGTATGTAGCCCAATGGTGGTTTTAGGCAGTGCCCTCCTGTGCACACAACATAGGCAAAAATGGGTGGCAGCCTATTCTTCATGTTTTCCCTGTGCACTCTCTGGGGAGTTCTGGCCATCATGATGTTTTCAATGCCAGTAACGCACAGTTTTATGGTAGGGCTTGGATGCATGGGTAAAAACATCCCACAAGCCCCCCCTCTTGCGATGGCCATTCTGATCTTTCACTGATGGAACTCGCGAGATCTGGGATGTTCGCCTCATCTTCTTCCAATTCCATAGATGGCACAGTTCAGCATCTTTTACTCCCTCCAGTCGATCAATCAGTTATCCTTGCTGGTCCTGATGGGAGGATTGGGCGGTACCCCGGGCCCCTCGTATCTTTGCTCCCGGTCGTCCTCCTTGGCCAGTCTCCAGGTTTTCTTTCTCCTAGGACGACAAAGCAAAAGCGGCAATACCTATTCATAGACATTTTTCCACCACTATTGATATAGTGGGGCGACATATACATTTTATAAATCACGAGCATAGATCATAGCATTCTTATTTTGAAAAACAAGATATCATCATGAAACATTTTTTTTTCCAATCATAATATTTTAGAGACTATATGTGGGATATTTTAGGATGGGAACTGAATTAATCTGGAGCGGTCCCCTCTGGTATTGCAGAGGACTCCTCCAGTTGCTGCAGAGTGTGCCTGGGATGGCAACACTTTAGCTGATTTATATGTACCCACTTGTCTTCCCCTTACGCCAGACTACCTTTGGGGATGCAGATCTTATACGCTACAGTGGAGATCTTGTCTATAATTTCAAACGGTCCCTTCCATGTAGGCAAACATTTTCGCTGTTTGGCCTGGTTCCTTTGGAAATTCTATAGATAGACCCGGTCCCCCACCTTGTATACTTTCCTGGTGGCTTTCAGGTGGTAGTGGGTTTTCATGCTATCAGCTGATCTTTCTAGATTCCCCTGAGCATAGGCAAAAGCATGTTGAAGGTGTTTCCTTAAATTCTCCACATACTCATGAGTTGTAGAGGCATTTATCAACGTCTGCTCTTGGGTCCTGTAGAGCAAATGCTGGGGAAGCACCATCTTGCGTCAGGGACGTCATTTCACCAAAATGCCAGGGGTAGCGGAAGTGACATCACACGACCCTTGACCCCCTGATGACATCACAGGAAGTGATGTCATTTGACCCCACCCCAAAGTGATATCGCGAGAAGCGATGGAACACGACCTTTCACCCGTTGACAAAACAGGAAGTGACATCACATAGCATTGTACACTACGAAAAATGTGGTTACGATAACACTATAATGTGATGTACATTTCATGCAAGAATGGATCACCATATGTAGCGTTAAGATCAGTGTGTATAGGCCCATATTATCAAATTACTGTGAATGCAAGCAGACGTCCATGACCAAATGATAATGATGTGTTATTATATAACACTTACACTTAAGCGCTTTATATAGAAAAAATATACACCCGATATCATCCAACCTGTGTCGGTACTCATTTATCGACCTCAGAAGGAAGAAAGGCTGAGTTGAGATGTTTAAGAACAGACTAAATCAGTGACTCACCCCCTGAAGTGTGCCTGAAATAAACCTTTAATGAGTCTAGCAATTATTGTATAGAATTCCAGAAAGACACATTATTTGGTTTCCTATTCTTTCTTATTTAGGGTCAGTGCTGAAAGTGTTAGACATGTGGCACTCCTGTTCTTATTTTTCTTATTTTTTTGTTTTAAAGGGCCTGAACCTGAAAGCCACCCACTCCAGGAGCTTGCATTACAAAGAACGAAAAAAAAAGATTTTTTTTTTTTTTTTTTACAGAGGTCGCAAGGGAGACCACAGAGGTCGCAAGGGAGACCTCAGAGGTCGCAAGGGAGACCTCAGAGGTCGTAGTGCGACCTCTGGCGACCCCCAAATGACGTCCCTGTCTTGCGTCCGGTCATCAACTCAAATGGTGACATTTTAGTTGCAGATGAAGGGGTAGATCTGATGGCCGTTAGGACCAGAGGTAGTCGGATATCCCAACTTGGCCCAGAATCTGCCACAAACTTTTTTAATATGCTCACAATGGTTCAGTTGTATCTCTCCACTGCTCCAGAAGAAGCTGGCCTGTAAGCAATGTGTAGCTTCCTTTTAACCCCAGTATCTCCCACATCTTTGTAATTACCTCACTGGTGAAATGGCTACCTCTGTCTGACTCAATCCTTTGAGGTAGACCAAAAAGGGAAAAGATGTGGTTAATCATCAGGGCAGCTGCTGTTTCTGCCTTGCAGTTTGGGGCCGGGAGACATTCCACCCACTTGGTAAACAAGCATGTAACGGTCAACATGTACTTGTTTCCTCTATACGAGCGAATTACAGGGCCTACAAAGTCGATTTGCAAATCTGACTATGGCAGTGTCATCCCCCTCTTTTGGAGAGGCGCACAGTGTGTGAGGGATGATGGCTGAAATTGTGCATACACAAGACACCCCTTCAAGTATTGGTCGAGGTCCTGCCCCATGTGTGGCCAATATGCAATCTCTCTTAAGATCTCAAGTGTTGTGTGAAACCCCCTATGACCGGCGGTGGCCGCATCATGGGCGTGACTTAACATCAGGCTTCGGAATGAGGTAGGAACCACCCACTGATCATGGCCAGCTTGGGATTTCCTTACCAACAAACCGTCTTGGATACAGAACATTTTTGGACATTTCATCAACACTCTTAGGTCCTCTTTCCCAATGTAATCGGTATCCGTCAGGGGAAAGTTCTCAGGGTCCTCTAGGTGTTGGTAAAACTTACCAATGATTGGATCCCCCTTCTGAGCTGTAATTAAATCAGCATCAGGGGTCTCCTCACTCCATTGTGCAGTTGAAAGATCATTGTGAGCATTTGTCTGGGACCTAGTGATAGCAGTGACCTGGATTTCCCCCAACAGGGACTCTATTTCAATTAGATCCCCTTGGATGGCCCCGGTTTTGGCCAGCTGATCAGCTAAGTCATTTCCAGTTTTGGCCGGTCCCTCTACTTTGGAATGACCCTTGATCTTTTTCCAGTAGATGGTCATCCCATTCGATGTGACCAGATCATCAATATTTTGGATTAACTTCCCATGTTTCAGGGGTTTGTTATTAGCACATAACATGCCTCTGGTTTTCCAATTAACCAGGTGCTCCACGAACCCGTTCCGTACATAATCCAAATCTGTGATTATGACCAGTTCGTGGAGTTGATGTTGGACAGCAGTGAGGATGGCCTGATGCACAGCCATCAACTCTGCCACCTGACTACTTCGGGGACCAATTTTGTATCCAGCGGAGGGTTCTGGGGACTCATTCACCCATGCATTCCCTACGCCGGCCACCAGTTCTTTCTCCCCGTTGTTGTCAATATGGTAAGAGCATCCATCCACATAGACAGAGGGCATCCCCTCACACTTGTCTTCTTCAAAGACTTTGTGTGGGGAATTAAGGTATGCCTCCATGTTGTCCTTGATTTTTAGACTTTCGTCCTCGAGACAGTTTTCTCTGGCACAATCATGCAAGTCAGCCAGACCTTGCGCGAGGGGACTCTTCTTGTTTTGGCCATATCTGACCTCTACAGGAAAGCCTTGCATTGACAGAATCCAGGAAGTAATTCGGGGATTACTCACATTTCCGGCCCGGATTCTGTCACTTTGGAGGTATTGCAGAGGTTGGTGTGGAGTCTCCACTATGATGTGTTCCCCCTGGATAAACGGGCGGTAATTCTTCCATGCCCACACCGTTGCCAGGAGTGCCTTCTCACAATCGTTGCATTTTTCCTCCACAGAGGATAAAGTTTTGCTCGCATAGGAGATTACTTTATTGACCTTGTCATGCTTTTGGTATAATACTGCCGTCAAGCATGTATTAGAGAACCCTGTCTCCAGGAAGAACTCCTTGTTTCTGACAGGTTAAGCTAGGCAAGGTGCTTGTGAGAGGCTTCTTTTGAGTTGTCTTACTGCCTTGGATTGTTCTGGACCCCATTCCCACTTGACCCCCCCCTTCAGGAGATGAATCAGGGGTCTAGTGATCTCTGCGTAGCCCTCAATGAACTTTCTGCTGTAATTAGTCAGTCCAAGGAGGCTCCATAGTTCCCGCAGAGTTTTGGGATCCTTCAGTTTCTGGAGTGCTTCCACTTTCTTTTCTTGGGGACAGAGACCCTGAGGAGTAATCTCATGCCCCAAGAAATTAACACGGGTTCTACACCACTGTGCTTTCTGAAAGGAAAGTTTTGCTCCGGCTGTCACGAAGGCCAAACTCCAACGCGCAGGAGCGACGCAGTACCAACCACCCCCACTTTGGTCGCAGAGCCCGCAAGTCAGAGCTTACACGGGTTTCCTGGACCAGAGCAGGGAAGGAAGGTTAGGGTCTCGATGGTTGGATAGGTGGGGGAAGTTAGGTAAACCGGATTGAGGGTAAGGTAGAGGTTATGGGTAGGAATGGGGGAATAATAGGGTACATTGATTGCTGCGCACTTTTGTTCAGGTGTCCTCAGCCCTTACTTGCTAGTCTTACATAAGCACCAATTTGCACATAAGAACGCCCTTACTAACCCTAAGTCAACAGACCAGTACAAAGAATTAGCATGCAAACTTAGCTCTGGTCTTCTGAGTCCTGTCCGTGAAGGGCGGTCGCGTCCTTGAGCACGTCTGAAGTGTTGTCTTCAAGATTCAGGCTAAAGAAAATGACAAGCATTAAAACGTGCCCTCTGAATTTGTCAGCATTCACCTCATGCGACATCCGCACACACACACACACACACATTAAAGTGCCCCTCTTAGGGCCTAGATTGTTCTATGCAAGATGCTGCACAAGCGGTCTTCCTGCAGACCCCTGCGAACGTGGTTTTTGCCATAGCCAACTTTTTCACGAGCGGTCTTCCCGCAGACCCTCGTGATTGATCGTATTTTTAAACGCAGCGAGATTTCTTCGGTACAGTGTTTTCGCCTCACGGGCCTCCAGTGGTGTCCAGGAGGCGGAAACACCCCTGTGACAATGCGCCCCCGTACGGGTTAATATTCCCCAAAGAATGTACCGCCGGTGCGTAGGGCGCCAAAGTTATGCCCACTTAGCTTTTTGCATCGGTGCAGGGGCTCTGGATGGGCTTGTGGTCGCCCCCTGCACTTCCCCCTCGATCCCTTTGAGCGCTTAGCATGGAGAGGTACTTATCTCGTGTAGGCGAGGGGCCGAGCTGCTGCTCGGGTGGGGCTGGGCCCCTCGCATATGATTCTCCTGGAGCTCCGGTCCGCACGTCCTTTCGGCATGGAGTCTCAAGCGCAAGCCCCGTGCTTGGGGCTCTGCGCATGCGCGATGGGGCCGCTGCGCCCCTCCTGCTCCCTGATTGGCCCGAATTGGCCATTGGCATGCTGGGGATTGTAGTCCTTTGGCGCCGGCTGCTGGGGAATGCAGTCTTTAGCTTCTGTTTCCTGCACATGGGGCAAAGCAGACTTCTGTATGGTTGCAAGCTTTCCTGAAAAGCTGATTTCTCCACAACAGTGCCCACAACAGCGCCCACAACCCTCCTGTGCCCAGCCTGTCCATGTTTCTGTCTGCCTGTAGTCCTGACAGTACTCCCCCTCCCACAGAAGGTAGCGGTCCCAGGTTTGCTAGGGTAATTCCTATGAAAAGCGCGCAGCAATCTGGGGGCATGTATATGCTGAGAGGGTTCCTAAGTGCGTTCTCAGGGCCGTACCCCACCCAGTCAATGAGATAAAACACTTGCCCCTTTTTATCCCGCTTGGAATTTAATATTGCTTGAACTTCGTATTCGGGTTCCCCCTGTACTAGGACGGGAGGTGGTTTCTTAGTAATCGTCCCATATGGGGCAGGTTTCAGAAGGGAAGTGTGGAAAGTGGGATGAATTTTCATTTGGGGAGGTAAGGTCAATTGCACTGCAACTGGATTCACAATTTTCGCTATTGGGAATGGACCCAAATATCGGGGTTGTAATTTTCTGGGCCCATCTATGCGAAGGTTGCGGGTGGATAACCACACTTTATCTCCCACACGATACGGTGGGCTAGGTCGACGACCCTTGTCCCCATGGCGTTTATATGTGTCCTTGGCTTTTGTGAGATTTCCTTGCACCTCCTTCCAAACCTGCTCTATGCCAATCCGTTGTCCGGCCAACGTAGGCAAATCTAATTCTGAAGCCGGAATAGCCATTGGGAGTATCCGTGGGTGTCGTCCATAAAGGCAGTAGAACTGAGTCTTTTTGGTAGAGGCATGTGTGGCATTGTTATATGCCAACTCTGCCAACCATGTATGCTGAACCCAGGTTGTCTCCCTGCTCGTGGCAAAACAACGTAAGTACTGCTCTAGACATTGATTTACACGTTCTGTCTGGCCGTCTGTTTCGGGATGGTATCCAGACGACAAGCGGACTTCCATTCCTAGGATCCTACAGAACTCACGCCAAAAGCGAGAGGTGAACTGCGGGCCTCTATCTGTAACCACACAATTGGGGAGGCCATGGAGGCGAACTCCATTTTGCAGAACTAGTTCGCCGACTGCACCAGCGGTCGGGACTCCCTTACAAGGGATGAAGTGGGCGATTTTCGAAAAGGTGTCTACTATCACTAATACTGAAGTGAACTCCTGAACCTCGGGAAGATCCACAATAAGATCCATGGTGATCGTATGCCATGGTATCATAGGAGTTGGTAAGGGACGGAGGAGCCCAGCGGGTTTTTGGTGACTAGCTTTGTTTCGAGCACATACCTCGCAATTCGAGACATGTTGTAGAATGTCTTGACGCCACTTGGGCCACCAAAAATGTCTGGCTACCAACTCCTGGGTTTTTGACTTTCCCAGGTGTCCCGCTAATGTCGAATCGTGGCACCAAGATATGGCCTTCTCCTGTAGTTGCTTAGTAGGCAAGTATAAGGCTGGCCCATGATAGGGAGGCCCCTCAATAAGTGAATTCTGAGGATCTTGCTTGCACCACTGATGAATTTCTTGCATGGTGAGATCCTTTAACACGGCCTCAAAGAAATCCGAAGTGGCCCCAACGATACGGGTCGGGGGGATAATAGGCTGAGGTGTGATACCAGCCTCTCGCTCTGCTGACTCAGGATACCGTGACAATATATCCGCCTTTCGGTTGTTGGCTCCGGGTCTATATGTTATGATAAAATCAAACTCAGCAAAGTATTGAGCCCATCGCAACTGGCGCGGGATTAGCGTCTTGGCGGTTCTTATGAACTGGAGGTTACGATGATCCGTTATTACCGTGATGGTATGACGTGCCCCCATCAGGTAGTGTCGCCACTCACCAAGAGCCGCCTTTATCGCCAACAATTCCCAATCGGCAATGATATAGTTCTGTTCAGCAGGGAGTAATTTCCTTGAGAAGTAAGCCACAGGATGTAGCAGGCCTGTGTGAGGGTCCCGCTGGGACAGGATGGCACCCAGAGCGTAACTAGACACGTCTGTCTCTACCACGAATGGTCTGGACAAATCTGGATGTTTCAGTACCGGCGCATCGGTGAAGGCCTTTTTGAGCTGTTGAAACCCCCGATTGGCTGATGTGTCCCACACGAATGGGCAGCCCTTTCGTAGAAGCTTCGTGATTGGAGTAACCAATTCTGAAAAGTTCTTTACGAAGCGTCTGTAGAAATTAGCAAACCCCAGGAAAGACTGTATCTCCTTCACACTGGTAGGGGGAGCCCAATTCAAGATTGCCTGCACCTTTTTTTTGTCCATTTGTACGCCAGTCGGGGTCAGGAAGTAGCCTAAAAATTCCACGGTGGTACAGTGGAATTTGCACTTCTCCAGCTTTGCATAAAGGTGGTGTTCTTGCAGCTTTTGCAAAACCGCGCGTATATGTTGGACATGTTCCTGGAGGTTACGAGAATATATGAGGATGTCATCTATGTACACTACGGCACACACATCTAAATATTCTCTAAGGACCTCATCCAGGAAGTGTTGGAAGGCTGCAGGGGCGTTACAGAGACCGAATGGCATAACCTGATATTCGTACAATCCGAACTTGGTTCGGAAGGCGGTTTTCCATTCATCTCCCTCGCGCACCCGCACAAGATGGTATGCGCCTCGAAGGTCCAACTTGGTATAGATGGCCGCATCTCTGACTTGATCGAGAAGAACTGGGATAAGAGGAAGCGGATAACGGTTCTTAATGGTTATCCGGTTCACTCCGCGGTAATCAATGCAAGTCCGGAGCTCTCCAGACTTCTTCGGTACGAAGAACAAAGGTGACGACACGGGTGAATTTGAGTGTCGGATAAAACCATTCTTTAAATTTGCGGCTATGTACTCTTGGAGGTGATTATTTTCAGCCTCCGTCAGGGCATAAATACGGCTGCAAGGTAGAGTAGCCCTTGGCTCCAGATCTATTTGGCAGTCAAAGGGCCAATGTGGGGGTAAAGATTCTGCAGCTTGTTTATTAAACACGTCTGCGAAATCTGCGTATTCTTGGGGTAGATTTTCGGGACAAACTTCCATTTGCTTATTCGAGACGCTGATAGCGCACACAGAGGGTGGAATTTCTTGCCGGCATTTTTCTTGACATTGCGGTGAGTCTAAACTGATTAATCCTGTGGACCGATGAATTTGGGGTTTATGCTTCTTTAGCCATGGTAATCCCAAAATCAGCCCGAATTGCGGGGCAGCAATGATATCAAAGGCAATACTTTCTCTATGCCAAGCTCTGCATTGTAAGGCCACGAAACAGGTGTTATGTGTTATAGGCCCAGAGCAGAGGGGAGTGCCGTCCACGGCACGGACAGGTTCCGGCCTTGTTTTTTGGAGTGCTGGGATACCTAAGGTAACCACATACGGGGCATCAATAACATTCCACGTCGCTCCCGAGTCCACAAACATTGCAACCTCTTTTCTATGTGTTTGGAACTCCAAACAACCTGTCAAGGTGACATGCGTGGCATAGTTTGAAATGCCAGCCATTGGGGCCCTGCTACTCCACAGGCTCGATCGGGTGACCCCCACTACCGACGAGCCAAGACGTTTCCCTGGGTTTTGGGCTTAGTTGGGCATTCACGGACAAAATGACCGGGCTTACCACAGTACATGCAGAGGCCGCCCTTCCTCCTTTGTTCCTTCTCCTCTTTAGTTAGGGGACCTCAGATTGAACCTATCTGCATTGGTTCGTCCCCCTCATATTTGGCCGCCACCCCCCGGGATCCCTTATACAGATCTAGTCGAGGTACAGGTCGTGAATCTCCCTTTCGCCTATTGCCCCGCCTTTCCGTCATACGATGATCGAGCCGTAAGGCCAGATCAATCATTTTCTAGCACTCCCTTGGTTGTGGGTCAACCTGGGCTATAAGATCTTTGATATCATCCCTCCATCATTGGTAAAAGAGGGACATCCTCTTATCATAGGGCCAGTCGGCTTCAGCTACCAGCCGATTGAAATGTGTGACATAAGTCACCAGTTCCTTGGACCCCTGCTTGAGGCTTAACAATTCCCGATCCTTACAAAGAGTGGCAGCTCGCCGGTTGAATATTTTTTCAAACTCAGCCAGAAAGTCATCCCAGTCATAGAGAATGGCATGGTCCTTTTGGACCAACGGGTTTGCCCATGCTGCGGCGTCCCCCGTGAGGTATGATATTACAAACGCCGTTCGGGACTGAACGGACCTAAAGGCTGCAGTCTTGGTCAGGAAATGGAGACGACACTGAGTCATAAAGGTGGAAAACGTTTGTGGGTCTCCAGCATATCGCTCTGGGGGCGCCAACGGAACTATGGGCTCCGGACTTACATGTACCTGCACCGGGGTAGATGGTTGACCAGGTAAGGGCGCTGTTTGAGCTGCTAAACTGCGTACCTGCGCGGACAGGGTGGCATAATCCTTTCTAGACGCTGCCAATTCCCCTTGTAAGTCCTGCAGAGCTTTGGCTATTTCTTCCATAGCTTCGATGGGGGCTGGTTACACCGCTCGGGCGCCTGAATAATAAGTGGGCTTGCGCTTCTGTCACGAAGGCCAAACTCCAAGGCGCAGGAGCGACGCAGTACCAACCACCCCCACTTTGGTCGCGGAGCCCGCAAGTCAGAGCTTACACGGGTTTCCTGGACCAGAGCAGGGAAGGAGGGTTAGGGTCTCGATGGTTGGATAGGTGGGGGGAAGTTAGGTAAACTGGATTGAGGGTAAGGTAGAGGTTATGGGTAGGAATGGGGGAATACTAGGGTAGATTGATTGCTGCGCACTTTTGTTCAGGTGTCCTCAGCCCTTACTTGCTAGTCTTACATAAGCACCAATTTGCACATAAGAACGCCATTACTAACCCTAAGTCAACAGACCAGTACAAAGAATTAGCATGCAAACTTAACTCTGGTCTTCTGAGTCCTGTCCGTGAAGGGCGGTCGCGTCCTTGAGCACGTCTGAAGTGTTGTCTTCAAGATTCAGGCTAAAAAAAATGACAAGCATTAAAACGTGCCCTCTGAATTTGTCAGCATTCACCTCATGCGACATCCGCACACACACATTAAAGTGCCCCTCTTAGGGCCTGGATTGTTCTATGCAAGATGCTGCACAAGCGGTCTTCCTGCAGACCCTCGTGATTGATCGTATTTTTAAAAGCAGCAAGATTTCTTCGGTACAGTGTTTTCGCCTCGCGGGCCTCCAGTGGTATCCAGGAGGCGGAAACACCCCTATGACAATGCGCCCCCGTACGGGTTAATATTCCCCAAAGAATGTACCGCCGGCGCGTAGGGCACCAAAGTTATGCCCACTTAGCTTTTTGCATCGGTGCAGGGGCTCTGGATGGGCTTGTGGTCGCCCCCTGCACTTCCCCCTCGATCCCCTTGAGCGCTTAGCATGGAGAGGTACTTATCTCGTGTAGGCGAGGGGCCGGGCTGCTGCTCGGGTGGGGCTGGGCCCCTCGCGTATGATTCTCCTGGAGCTCCGGACCGCACGTCCTTTCGTCATGGAGTCTCAAGCGCAAGCCCCGTGCTTGGTGCTCTGCGCATGCGCGATGGGGCCGCCGCGCCCCTCCTGGTCCCTGATTGGCCCGAATTGGCCCTTGGCATGCTGGGGATTGTAGTCCTTTGGCGCCGGCTGCTGGGGAATGCAGTCTTTAGCTTCTGTTTCCTGCACATGGGGCAAAGCAGCATTCTGTATGGTTGCAAGCTTTCCTGAAAAGCTGATTTCTCCACAACAGTGCCCACAAAAGTGCCCACAACCCTCCTGTGCCCAGCCTGTCCATGTTTCTGTCTGCCTGTAGTCTTGACAGTGGCGGCCCTCAACTGTGTCAGAACATAACGGATCTCCGCTATGTGTTCCTCCACAGATGAACTTTTAATGAGGACATCATCTACATAAACCAGGTTGGCACTCGCACCTAGGTCGGGCATGGCCTTGTGTAGGAAAATGTTGAATTCATTGCCGGAGTTGAGGTAGCCGAAGGGAGTCCGGGTCCATGTGTACTGCTGGCCCCCAAAGGTAAAAGCCAGTTTGTATTGGTCCTCCCTACTGACAGGCACGGTCCAGTATCCATTGGTCAGGTCTATTGCAGTGAATACCTGTGACCCCTGGATTTGGGCCAGCCCTTGGTGAATGTAGGGCAGAGGCCATCGGGAAGTATGGACCCGCTTGTTGAGCTCCCTAAGGTTGGCGCAGAGTCTCCACTGGCCGTTTGGCTTCAATATTCCCAGTACCGGATTATTGAAGGTGCTGTTAATTATTTCAGTAAGGGACTCCATGGATGCGAGAGGCAAATGATATTGCTTCACAAACACTGGAGTCATTCCAGGGTCTGTGGGAATGGTTGTGGTGTGGATGTCGGTGCGACCACAGTCATATGAGTCTACCTCAAAGAGATCTTGGAAATCCAAGAAAACTTGTTTCAACTTTTGCTTCTGTTCCAGAGTCACACAGGCATCAGCTAGGTTGACTCTCTCTTCCACCATCTGCCTGAAGCCTGCAAAGACTTCTGGTTTGGCTATCTCAACGGCCTTCTCCAGCTGGGTGGAGAAGTCCCTGGTCAGAGTGCTGATTTGGACTGGAGGCTTCAGGTGGGAAAGGCAGCCCTCATGGACCTGGAAAATCACCTCGTCCCCTCTGAAGTCACAAGTCACATCTTCCTTACCATAAGGGCAAGAAGTGTACACCAGGAAGTTCCCCCCATGCCGGGTGAAAATCCTGTCTGGTGTTGTATTGTCCTCACTGTCACTGTCAAAACAGTCCTTGGGGATCGGTCCTAACAGTTCATTTCCTAAATCAATGGAGAAATATCGGTCATCAACCGCCATTCCAATAATGGTGCCTGCGGCTAGAGTAATACTCTTTAAGTCGCTGTTATCCACCTCTATTGGAATGGTGTCATGTTCTATGTTGACTAATGGTGTTGGGTTTACCCCTAACCCTTGCTGTTGGAGAGAAGCATTTAGATGAATATAAGCATCAGGGTTTTTCAATTTTTGTCCTCTTTTAACTTTCACTTCCAGGGAGAATTGTCGGGTCCTTTCTGGGATATTGACTTCCTCTTTAAGCTGAATTTCAACTGCAGAAGGTAGCAATTGAGCTGACCTAAATGCTTTTTCTTGATCATCAAAGCCCATGGGATTATCCGCTAATCGGGACCAAGCTTTGAAGTTTATTAGGTCCAAATTAATGGCGAAGCGATTGAGAATGTCACTGCCTAAGAAAAAGGCGGCAGTGACGTCTCGCACGACCCAAGAATTATGGACTATGCTCTTGTTGCCAATGGAGATTTTGAGCATACACCTGCTTGGCAGGATATGTTTGAAATTAGGTGCTTCCAGGTCCATTTCCCATTTGTCTATCAGTTTGAATGTGGGAATGGCTGGATCTTTTGGGAGTTGGCGGAACATGGCTTCGCTGATGAGGCTCTTACCGTTGTTCACACACACTCGGGCAGGAACAGAATTCTTCCCATCATTTAACTGAACAGGGATGAACAACTGCTCTCCAATTTGCTGAATATGAGCCAGGCTCTGAGTTGATTTCACATCTTTCTGGACTATAGGAGTGGGAGTGTCTGATTGTGGATTCGTAAAGAATTTCAGAGTGTTTCTTTCCAGTTTGGAATACCACCTTAAACTGGAAGGAAGGTTGATTTTCAGAAATAGAGAGGACCCTCCATCACCAGTCTGTTGTCCTACTGCTATTACTGTCACATCTGGAATTTGGTTGTTCTGGAAGTGAAATTCTACTTGGTCAGATTTTTGTTCAACCATGTGGCGCATGCCGTTTAAACTAACATGGTTGAGACTCTGTTTTAATTTTATTGATTGGCTAGTCTGGGTCCAGAGGACCTTGTTTACACAATCTATTAGGGGTGACAACCTTCTCAGGAGGTCATTCCCTAGTAAACAAGGGGTGCCGTCTGGAGTCACTACTATGACAGGGTGTTTCACCTTGTGTCGCCCAATTTTAATGTCCAAGTCTGCAGTCCCCTCGACGGGATTTTCCTTCCCGTCAAAGTTCTGCAGTTGTCCAGGAAGAGAGGTGAGAGGAATACGGTAATTCTCCCCCCTTCCTGCATTTAGTTCATCAAAGGCCCTTTTGGACAGAAGGGTAGCTTGGGATCCAGTGTCCACCAGTGCCAAAATTGTACCCTGCCCCTGTACTTGTACCGGGGCATAGTATCTTCCCTCCTTCTCCTCAAGAGGGCACAGATAATGCACATTTTTGGACAACTGGTGGGCTAATTTTCTGGTTTTGGACATTGCTAGCGAAGAGATTTGGGCAGAATTCTGTGGAGAGCCTGGGGAATCTGAAAGAAAAAGTTGGCAACTGGAAATGGTTTCGGGTTCTGGGCCGCCCCCCCCTTTTTGGAGGCAGTCATCAGGATGGGTTTGAACCATGGGATTTTGGTATTGTTGGTTCTGGGATAGAATGATGGGCGGTGACAGCTCAATCCCCACATCTACCCAGTCTGTTGATTCGGTTTTAGGTTCCCCTGGTTCCGGTTCTGGGCCGCCCCTGCCTTTTGGGAGGCAGTCACCAGGATAGGTTTGAACCCGGGGTTTTTGGTTTTGTTGGTTCTGGGATAGGATGATGGGCGGCGACAGCTCAATCCCCACATCTACCCAGTCTGGATTGTAATCTCTTGGACCCATTTTTCTTTGGGAGGAGTTCCCCCATCTTTGAAGGAGAAGATCCTTTTCCCAGGATCCTCTGAGGATCCCTCTCCCTCAAATTGGAAGACCTGTACCTCCTCCACAAAGTGGGTCTGTTTGGGTCCTTTGTTTCTCCTACCTCCCCTCTGCTCCTTGGGAGGCAGGCTTTCAGGGGCAGGAGATTTAGTTTCCGGTTCCTGGTTTTCCAGGGGCTGTTTACAAGTTGGGAAGGAAGCTTCCTCCAAAGCTTTATACCCCCCTTCCCCTTGTGCCTCCTCCCTGGGAACCGGTAGGTTATCGGGGTGCTGCCCCGTCATTGTTCCGGAGCACCAGGCCCAGAGTTTGGGGCATTTTGCGGTGGCATGCTCATCTGAGGGTTCTGGGCTGTGAATTATTTGGCGCAGGCAGGTTTTTAGGCCCCCCCATCTCCAAATCTATAACGGGGGCAACCTTTACCTCCGCCACCTTGGCAGCAGCAGGGCTACTGTTGGTTTTGGGGTTTTTCTGCGCATTACTTTTATTTTCTATGGGCTTCTGTACCTCATAGATCCCGGTAGCCTGTTCAATGACCCAGTCTAGTGACCTCTTCTCGTGAAAATCTCTCACTAGCTGGGTCATGATGTATTTGGGCAAGGCATGGAAAAAGGTATTGACAAATTCTCTGCTGTCCGTGCGCACCCTTCTGATGGTCTGCGCAAAGGCACGCTTCAATTCTTGCACGAATTCTTGTGGGCCTGATCCTCCCCACATTGCAAATTGTAGGCTGCCTTGCGAGCCTCTTGAGGATTTCTAGGAACAGAAAAATGTTTCAAGATGGCCACCCTATATGCGGACCATCTTGAATGGTTTTGGTCCTCCAGCCCTGCAAAGAAACTGGAGTATTCTGGGGAGAATGTCCATTTGACGTACTGGATGCAGCTACTGCTGTCCTTCAAATGGAAAGTCTCCATCATTTGCTCATAGAGCTCCAAGTGTTCCCAAACAGAATACTTGGCGTTCTTATGATAAGGCGTGATGACGCTTCTTATTGCCTTTATTTGTTTCAATGGGTCCTTAAGCAAGGCCCTTTTTGCCTTATTGGCCTTTTTGGTTCGGGTCACCATGGTCCATTCATCCTCTGACTCCGAAGCACTACTCCCAGAGGTGCCCGCCTGATCTTCCAGGTTTTCCCGGATTCTGCGAGCCTGGGAATGGCTGGAAGAATGTGGGAACCTGGTCTCCTGTGTCTTGTGACGCTCAGAGGAGTCTTCAGATCCCTCCTTGCTGCCAGGATTTGATGGGTACCCCCCCCACTGACCTAACTGGGCAGAGGTTTTCAGGATGCCCTTAGTGGGCCTACTCTCCTGGGCTTCCCCACTAAATTGCACTGTGCTTGGGTGCCCATACCCGGATGCCCGCCCCTCCATTCCTGGGTGGTACTGGCCTATGAGCCCCATACTTTTAGCTGGATAGTAATCTGCCATCCCCATGGCCCCGTGATCATGTGCGCCAGGGAACATGGGGGTGGCAGAGTCCAGGGACTGGTAGAGTGGTAGAGATGAAGGCCTCTGGTACTAGGGCTCCTGAGGTCATGCTCAGGCGTTTCCCTTTCCCAGCGAACTTCATCTCTATCAGCCCCTGCTCCCTTTTGCAATGCAAGAGCCTGGGCTTTCAACCAAGGCCTTACTCGACTCTATCAATCTCTCCTGCATGGCTACCTGTTGCTGGAGCCTATCATTGTGCTGGCAGAGAGCCTCATTCTCTCTCTGTGCCTCCTGATTGGTCCTGGAGTACTGGGCCGGTCTTACCTCCTGCGTCCCATCCCTACTGGCCTGCTCCTTTCTTCCCAGAGCCTCTTTCACCCTCCTAGTGTGCTCTAACAGGTTCTGATGCTCTTTTTGGAGGTCACCCAGCCCCTGGAGGGCCAAGTGATTTTCTTTAGTTTTTCTTTTTAAATGGCAGACTTCCTGGCGTAAGGTGTCCCTTTCCTGACTAAGAGTGTGCATCTGTGCCACCAGGTCGTCCCTTTGCCTTTGAAGGGCACCAGCTTTCTGGCGCTCCTTATCAAACTCTGCCTGGGTATCCAGGTCTTTCAGGATCAGTTTATTGCTCTCTGACCTTTCCCTATCTAGGTGGCTTTGCAGGGTGACTACCTGCTCAGCACATGCCCTATTGAAATCTAATTGTTGCTCCAGCTTTTTCTGGCTCTGCAGTAGGGAGTCCAAACCTTCTTGGTACTCCTGCTGCAAAGCCAGAAATCTGGTATCCTGGTCAGACTTTTCCTGTTGCAGGATACACATGTCCTCTTTGATTTTAATGAGATACTGTCTGCTCTCATTTTCTGACTCCTGGCTTCTGTGCATCCTCTGCTCAGAAGAGACCAGGTCAGATTGGGCCTTCTCTAACGCGATCTGTTGCCTATTTGCCAGATCTTGGCCTTCAGTACATTTGTCCTGCATGGCTCCCATATATAGATACAAATATGCCGCTATCCTAACCATCTTGTCGTGTTCATCTTTAGCTTTAGGAGCCATGTATAGTTCACTCAGGGTCACATGTAAGGGACCCTGATCTCTCCAGATATCTAACCCAGTTGCAGTGACCTGTCGTGTGATTGCCTGCAACCACGCATCCTGGCCCTGCTCAGTCCATTCACCTCTCACAATGTACTCTGCATGACAACCCTTATATCACACCCCTCTCTTAGAATCCTCTGACCCCACTGAGCCAATAAGTAGGTTTGTTTCGCAAATTAAAAGGTTTTATTTGAAAAATTAAACAATATATATATATCACACTTCTATAGTAAATTAATATTTGAAAGCACACTTGTGAGGATGATAGTGATCAGCAATGGATAATGTTACAGTGGTACACTCTTTTTGATGGCTTAGAAATGATATAGAGAGGATGAAGTAGCTGAGAATGCTTTTAATGGCTTCAAGGACAATGCAATGATGAATAAAATGCAGTACAGAAATAACTTGATATGATTTAGCAAAAGATAATATAATCACTTTTTCTCTGGCAATTCACCCCCCCCCCCCCTTTGCAATGTAAGAAATGGAAGGGAAGCACAAAGTCTTCAAGAATCCCAACAAAATGCAATACGAAATGCAGTTCCCTCCTAGCAAGCTTAGAGAAAAACAGGTATGATTTGAAAAAAACAGGCCCAAAATGCTTTGAATGTGGTGGCAATGAAGTGAAATGATGCTAAAATTGATTTTAATTCCCTGTAGGAGGTTCAGGGTGAGTGATATCTAGTATATTAGTTCAGGCTCACTTTAGCAATGCTCTATGAGTAGCTAGCAGGTTAAAACGAATTTTAGCAAAGGAAAGCAAGGAGCTGCTGATTTTTACACGTGGCTGAAATTGTGCAAAATGTCAAATCGCGGCAAATTTAATCGCGTGCTTCAAGTGTAATTAGGGAGGCCCTATAAGGAGTAGCAAGTCGGTTCTAGGTTCGTTGGAAAGCCTAGAATCTTAGCTTTAAGATAAAGATAAATTTCGCTCCTAGCACAAACGGTTTAGTCAAGGTAGTTTTTCGGATTTGAAATTATAAAGCTCAGAATGACAGATGACAGTTTCCAGTTTTGAAGATGACAGAATGACACGATTCTAGGAGGCAGTTCTAATAGGCTAAAATAGTTTGGATTAGATTATTTTAAACTAAGAGATTGGTTTTGGTACAGTGAGACCTCAGACTATATTTTTGAAATAAGCCGTCAAGGTCTGGTCAGGTTGGACGGGACTTCCGGCGGGTGGTTCTGAAGTCCCGGCTATCTGGGTCAGCTCTGCTCTCTGGGTCTGTCAAGCACCGGTTCTGCGCACAACGGTCTGGTTTGTGGTTCTCTCTGGTTCCGGATACAGCGCTGCTTTCTGGATACTGCTACAGGTTCTCGCAAAAGTTCTTGGCAAAAAATTCAAACAGCTCGCCCGGCTGTTGAATAGTTTGGTTGGTTTTGAGGCCTGCTGAAGAGGATTCAGCTTGTGGATTCAGGCCTCTCTGCTACAAATTCTGGAGTTAACTTCTTCTACAGGTTCTGGAGATTGATGGATTTGAAGTCTGGATCTCTGGATGTGAAGTCTGAAGTCTCCCGGCAAAGCGTCCCGCAAGAAAGTGGAAAGTGAATGTCCCTACCTGTCCTGCACTGTCTGCTTTTATGTGTTTAGAAAGTGGGTGTGTGCGTAGCATAACTGAGCCTGCCCCTCTCTACTTGTCATTAGCCCAATTCTCCCCTCTCCCATGATTGGGGGAAGGAAATGGATTGTCATCATGATGAGGTCTGTTTATGGGTCAGAGGATCCTCCCCTGGTCAATTTGCCCACAACTCTATATTTGATTCAAATACATATTTCCCAGATACACAAGTGGTTGACATTACACGTACATATTACAGATGAATTAAGACAGGTCTCTGTTCAAGCCCCATGTTCCTGCGAACTGGGATTCAGAAATGACAACATTTTGCGCTTTTTGGTCGGTTTACCAATATCGGACATTTACCAAAAATTACACAAATGTGTGCAAGGAGTATGGACATTACTTGATGGAGTGTCAGCTTTTTAACATGCAGACATTTGGAGTAAGACCCTATTTTCCGCTAGCAACCCCCACAATACACCACAGGGTCCTGACACCTCTTAAAATGTGCACGGAAAAATCCCAAGAATAATGATATTATTTATATAAGTTCGACAGGTCCGTACAATGAATTATCCATCTTTTTAAAATTATGCTCTGGCCCAGCTATTTTTTATATATACATCAAATAATGACTTCCTTCAAGTCATTTCAGAATATAGTTTTACATTGTATCCACCTCTTAGCAAGTCTTTCCTTGGCCTGGTTTGGGTTCATCTGTTCAGTTTTAAACAAAAGTCTGGTGGTTTTAAAACGCCGGCTTTCTGATAGTGGTGAGCACCGGTATTGCATCCATTTTTGACATTAAGAAAATGAATTCCCCACAGTTCTGGGTTGCTTTTGGCAATCAGCATTGCCATTCCCAATGGTTTCAGGCTACTGTGTGTGTAGCCCAATGGTGGTTTTAGGCAGTGCCCTCCTGTGCTCACAACATAGGCAAAAATGGGTGGCAGCCTATTCTTCATGTTTTCCCCGTGCACTCTCTGGGGAGTTCTGGCCATCATGATGTTTTCAATGCCAGTAACGCACAGTTTTATGGTAGGGCTTGGATGCATGGGTAAAAACATCCCACAGCTGTCAGAAGAGAGGTGGGTCCACATCAACCAGTTAAAAAGTTGTCACCCCAGACATACTTTGCAGCTGATTGATGAGCCTAGGGGAATTCAAACAGAGAAGACATCTGGAGAATGAGAAGAAAGAAAAAGAAAAAGAAATAGCAGGAGGAAATATGCAGGTCCATAGGTATATCTATGTAACAGGGAGTACCTTTCTTTATTGTTATTGCAAAAATGTATAATGAAACCATGGTGTAAAGGACCAATCATGTCTTTGCCTTATTGAGTAATTTGTTTGAGAATATTGTTCAAATACCACTGAAAATTGTAACTGTATGCATTGTTCCGCTGTTGTAATTCTTCCGGAAAGACTGTCAGTGAAAGATTCTAAAACCTGTGTTTTATCAATCTCTTATTAGATTATTAACTTCATTACCTCCTAGACTGGCAAGAACCTCCCCGAGGACCTGGAAAGGGAAGGAAGGAAAGGGGGTGCCGTTCCACACTCTCCAACTGAAAGACGGAAGGAGATCTTGGCATATCACTCCCTGATGAAAGAAGAACCCCACCAGATGAACCACACTTTGCCCTACTCTCCCTCAACAAGAATTCCGGGAAAAGCAGGGGGGATTCTGTGGGGTACATTTACCAGCCCAACAGAAATCCCCTTCATCACAAAATTGCATTTTTGCAGTAACACAAAATGAAAATGGCTGCGCTGTCTCTGCTGAACTCATATGGGGCGAGAGTTTAACACAGTCACCCCAAGTATGGCTGCAGTGTGTTTTCGTCATGTGAACCAAAATAAAATATCTTAAAGGCAGAATGGCTCTGCGTTACTGGCTGTCGTCTCAAAAACTCAAAACTGCACAAGAAAATGTCCTGTATTTAAAACAACCTCGCCCTGGTGCTACTTTCATTTTATAAACATCACACAGTTTTGTTCTAGTATAAAACAGCCATGTCCATCTAGTTCATGTTGAACACCATCAAATGAGGGCCATCCCTCCCAAAATGGCATTGTTTTATCAAAATAAAGTCTGTGAAGAGCAGGGAATTTCATTTTAGTCCACACGGCTAGGATTCACTTTGGAAACAAATTAAACCCACGGAAAGTAGAAAGCTCTCTCTTTCTTGCTATTTGCCGGTTACCAAGAAACCATTTTTCAAGCATATCTCTGTGTACAGAAACTGACCAGATCTATAGAAAGCCTTCAGAAAGCAAATGCGAGGAAAACCGCATCATGTGAAATCCACTTGTAGAAAATGAACACGTGTAAATTCGTTTTTGCAAATGCAAGAAAACTTCTCTTTTGAAAGCTAAATGTGAAATCATCCCAATACTTGCATAGAATCAGTATTATATGTGTGGGGCTGGGGTGGTTTAAATGTATATATTGTTTACAAAAAGACTTGGGTTCCGGGGAAAAAAGAGAGAAGAAGGAAAACATTTTTTTGCAAACAGCAGAACCAGTTTGGCAAGACAGGCACTTCAAAGGTACCAGCCCCCATGGGAAAGGAAGCCCCTTTACAAATATGAAAGGGCCAAGGTGTGGAAATGAATGACCTCGTCAGACTGTCCGGCATTTCTACAGCAAGGCACAATGGACCCCAGGGGAACTAGTCCTGTCAGAGAAGTGTGAATTCCTTTGACACCACTCCACAGCTTCAACTGACTAGTGTCAAAGGGCGCCATGGTAACCCTGTTGTTCAAACTGACACAGAGGGAGCAGGCTGGCTGTGGAGATTTGAAGGACCGCTCACCCATACAGTGACAAATGCCATCCCCAGACCTGAAAGAACTTTTTACATTAAGACATTTATTTCAATAATCTGAATAAGTAGTAATGTGAGATTATGACAGTTTTAACGTACATTTTGGACAAGCAAAATAAGTCTATGGGCCTCATCACGAGTTTTGCGGTAACCCTCAATTGTGGCAGTTACGCTATTACTGCCGCATTTAAGGGTCTGCCAAATCATGGCCTTGGCTGATTTTCTCCCAGCTTTGAGCTGGGGAGAAATCTGCCAAAACATTTCTGATTTTCAGTGCTATTACCGCCGGTGGGAAATCCACCGGCAGTAATAACGTGAAAATTCCCCATTGGGCCCAATGGGGAATGAGGAATTCCCGAATGGGCCCAATGGGGAATGGGCACTAACCGCTCTGCCAAACCCATGATCCGGCGCTAATAGTGCCGGGGGTTTGGCGGTAGGGCTATTAGCACCAGCGGTAATACCGCCGGCATTACCACCCAACTCGTGATGAGGCCCTATGTGTGTCTTCCTGGCATATAGTGGACGTGAATGGCAGTAAAAAGGCATTTCTGGGGAAAGCATAAATGGCATAGATATTAAAATTGGAGAAAATATACCTGACACTATTATGCATATGTGGAACAGTTTGTAGAATTCTAGATAAAATATTTCTCCTAAAAAACTGCAAAATGTTGCCCAAAGGGCGAAGTAGCATCGCACAGACTTGGCGTTTGAACCGGCATAATTCTTGTGAAATATGGGATCTGCTATCTGATTTGTATAATGGTGACGATTATAAATATAAAGTTTTATTTGTATCCCTCCACTGCACACACTGTAGGCTTGTGGGAGCTACAACTCCCTGCAAGATTGTAGTTCCGATCTCCAATTTCATTTGGGCAATCTGCAGCTGATATTTAAAGCTGCTATGCCTTCAGGTTTGTTTGGAATCACTTTTTTAACTGTACCTTTTTACTTAGTCACATGCTCTTTTAACTAGAGTTTTTTTACTTTGTTTGTGCTTTTAAAAATTTATTATATCTTCTAGTGCAGCGACTAAGCCCAGTTACTGTTTTCTTCTGTCTTGGCTACGTGGAGCCGCTTTATTAAATCTATTGTGAAGGAAAGTGTGAGTAAAAATAGAGGAGCTCACTCCCCTGCACACACTGTAGTCTTGTGGGAACTACAACCCCCTGCAGGATTATAGTTCCAATCTCCAATTTCATTTGAAACCCAGCACGGAATTCACTGGCACAGACTGCAGCAGTCCGCAGACAGGACGCCAGCAGAAGAAGGCAACTAAACTCACCTTAACATGGGACTGATGGAAGGACTGGCTCTCATTTAGGCAGAACGCTTTAAATCTGTGGCACGTTCTTCCACATTAGAATCTCCACTAAAGGAAAGCTCTGTACAACATCTACCTCAGTCACCAAGTACACACAACGCCACTCGGCCCTCCTTTTATGTCAAGGAAGCCCCATTACCTGAGAGTGTGTGTACTGCAAAATTAAAACCTGAATCTATTAACATACTTAATGTATCTTCAAATATCCCATATCTTCGACTTCCCGATAATACAGAGGAGCATCTAGCTCACCACATTACTGAAGAACAAGCATTTGAACTTAAAAACACAGTCTCGATGTCTCATCTTCGATGCTTGTTGCTCAACACACGATCCCTGGTGAAACACGCGGCTGAGGTGTGTAACCATATTGAAGGCAACAATATAGATATTTGCGCCATATTAGAAACCTGGAGCTCGGATGCTGTGTGCGCTAACTTAAACCTGGCAATACCTAAGGGTTACGCCATCATATGCAAGGATAGACAGGAAGGCAGAGGAGGGGGGTAGCATTCATTTTAAGAGACTCCCTGTCTATATGGGAGGTGCCATTAGAGATCAATAAGGAAATCGATTCACTATACATCAAGATCGGTATGAATGTGGAAGCTACAGTTAACATTATTCTCCTATACTGCCCTCCATCATTGAAGGACAATTGGATTGTGACCCTTACTAACCAGGTGCTTCCTAGGCTCAAACCAACAACACAATTAATATTAATGGTCGATTTCAATCACTGGCTACATTACCCTGAAGTTTCACACGCTTCACAAGTTCAAAAGACTCTCTTAGAATTAAGTTTTGAGCAACAAGTGACAAAACCTACCCATATCCTGGGTCACACACTTGACTGGATCGCAACCACTAATATCTTGTGTCACGATTTGAAAACATCTTGTCCCTGGTCAGATCATTTATTCACTTTGCAATAATAGTGCCATACCCTACGAAACCTAAAAACCTTTCCAATGGGTATGTGCTGTCACGCAAACGTAAACTTCTTACAGCGGACAACATTGCACCATTACTAGATCCTGACTCATACCACACTATTGTCAATGTCAATAAATCTTGCTTCTAACATGGCTAATACCTCCGAAGCTCTCGCTCCTCTAAAACGCAAGAAACAGAAGTGCTTAGATCAAAAAAGTCAACCTTGGTTCTCAATTGAACTCAGAAAACTTAAGTCCTCAGCGCTCAAGGCATATTACCTATAGAAATCTGTGCCGTCACCAAATTTGTTACTATCTTACAAGAAACCTAGTAAAAGCATACAAATCAGAAATCCTACAGGCAAAACAAAACTTTCATAACCTAAGAATAGACAAAGCAGCCTCAAATACTAAGGACATTTTTAAAATTTAAAAAGAGCAAGAGTCAGTTCCATTACCAGCAGGCCAATTAGAAACTAGAGATGCGCACCTGGTGCCAGAACATCCAGGAAGGTATGCATAATAAACTTTTAGGAATCATGATCGGTTTGCAAGAAAGAAAGAAGACCTTCCCAGTAAATACCCTTGTTGATGCTTGGACCCCTTTTAATGTCAACCAACCATACCCCAATTTAATTTCCACCCTATAAAAGAGGAAGTGCTACAAGTAGTCATTGAAAAACTGAAACCATCTCACTGCAAAGGTGATGCCTGTGCCTCTGCGATCATAAAAACGTGCCCCCCTCACTTATTAAAGCAATCTGTAAATTTGTTAATTAATCTTTAGACAAAAGGTTAGTACCCGATAACGTGAAACAAACCATGGTTACACTCATCATAAAGAAAACAGGATTAGACCGTAAAAACCCCTTGAACTATCACCCAATTTCAAACATACATTTTCTTTTAAAGATTTTAGATAGAGTTCCCTACGGACAAATCTTAGAAAATGTAAAGTTATACTCCATACTGAATGAACACCAGTCAGGCTTTAGAAGCGGCCTCGGAACTGAAATCTCACTTCTCGAACTTAAATTGAACCTACTTAAGAGACTGGACAAAGGTTCATTATCTCTGTTAGTCTCGCTGGATCAATCGGCTTGTTTGTTTGTTTGTTTGTTTTTTATTTATATAGCGCTCCGGACCCAGGAGTAAAAGGGCGCTTGCAGTGACAGGTTACAGAGGTACAATATAAACAGGTTATGCAGTTAACAAAAGAAGGGGTAATATACAATATACAACATGTACAAACAGTGATATTTAAAGCAAACGGTTGATCCTATATATGGTCTGTACAGTATATACAATTGGTGCTGTGCTTAGTCTGTCTTGGGAATGGTTTTATCCAGTGGCCAACTAATGACTAATTTCCTGAACTGTTAGAAGGATTTGGTCGATTTGATGTTCAACGGCAGAGTGTTCCAAAGTTGAGGGGCAAGGACCGTGAAACTTGAGCCACTGCTCTTTTAGAGGTATATCTGGGCACATTGATGCAGAGAGTGTAGGACGATCTAGTAATTCTGGTGCTCTGCTTCAGGGTGAGTTTGTTAGTGAGATAGGGGGGGCTAGGTGGTTTAGGGCTTTGTAGGTGAGGGAGAGGGTTTTTAAATCCATTTTTTGTTGAATGGATAGCCATTTGCAGGAAATTCTTATGTGGAGATTTGCTCACGCCTCGGGATGTTAAGTGTTGCTCGTAGCACGTTATTTTGGAGAACCTGAAGTTTATTGATTATGACTTGGTTTGCTCCTAGGTAGAGGCTATTACAGTAGTCAAGGTGCAATTGTATAAGGGCCCTGGCCAGTGTGAGGCAGCTATTTGTGGATAGGAAGGGTCTGCAGGACCTAATTAGTTTCCAGTGTAGGCGGTGGCTGAGGCGGTCATGTTGACTTGTTTAGAGAGGTTGGTGTTTGCATCGAGGTAGAAACCTAACGTTTTCACATTTTTAACAGCTGGGATGATGTTACCATTGATGATGAACTTGGAGTAGTCAGGACTAAGTTTAAGTAGGTTATTGGTAGACCCAACTAGGAGGAGCTCGGTCTTCCCATCATTCAGGCAGAGGCCGTGTGTGGCCATCCATGCCTGAATGATAGAGAAGATTTTGTTGATCCTAATGGCGTCGTCGTTGTAGTTGCCAGTGATGGTGAGGAGTATCTTCGATTAAGTCGATCATTCGATTTTGAAGCACATACTCACAGATATTGCCAACTTCTCTCCCTTGGCGGACTTCTGGATTATTTCCTTCCTAGAAAATACAATTAGTAGAGTCTGTTCTAACGTAGCAGAAGCTTTACGAATATCAGTCCTCTTTGGAGTACCACAGGGTGCCAGTACCTTTCCTTGCATTTATAATTTGTTTATGACACTGTTCTTCTCAGAACTGGAAGAGGGGGGCATAATGTTCTGTAACTATGCTGACGACACACAATGTGTCGTTCCTCTTTCCGGTAGCCACACACAGGATGAACAGGAATTTAACAGAATATTCACCATGATTGAGAAATGGTTGCTTAATAATAACTTAGCCCTTAACAAAAGTAAAACTGAGCTCATGATTGTGGGGAGCTCCACAGCTTTAAAAAATATTAGATAGCAATTATGGTCTATTTAGACTCGGAACTGACATGGTCGCCCTGTAAAGAAACGTAAAATCATAGGAGTTACGCTAGATCAATCATTGACTATGGAATCTCATGTGTCAAGTATAACAGCCTCCTCCACTTATTATATTAAACGCCTATACCATCTCAAGCCACTCATTACCCAACAATGCGCAGAGTTAATCGCCAGAGCCATAATTGTCACAAACATAGATTATTGTGATAGTCTACTAGTGGGTATCAACAAACACACGAAATACACAGACTACAAATAATACAGAACAGAGCGGTCAGAGCTGTCTTGGTCTTTCTAGAAGAGACCATGTTACGACAACCACACAATCCTTGCACTGGCTCCCAATTGAAGCTCGTGTAGCTTTTAGGGTACTTATCATAACCTTCAAGTGTAGGATGGGTAACATGCCACTTTACTTACGGACCTCCATTATTGATAAACCGATTAGTAGGGATCTCAGGTCTAGCGGCCAAAATGAGCTCTTGCAGCCTAGATGTAGAACAATCAAAGCTGAGAAGGGGACTTTTTTTTCTCAGCTGCTCCTAAATTTTGGATCAAGTTACCTAAAGAAATAAGACTCCTTGGGTCTTTACCCGTCTTTAAGAAAGCGTTAAAAACCCACCTCGTTGGGTTATTGCCAACCCTCTGGCCTTTGTGGCTCAACGTTTTTATGTTATATGTTTGTTTAACGGTTAGCGCCTTTATGCCCGAGGGTCCACAGTGTGCTTAAAAAAAGTTGTAAAGTATTCCATAACTCCTTTTTGTTAAAAAATAAGCCTTGTGGGACAAAGGAGTCAAAATATGCATACACTTAAGGGGAGGTCCCTTCCTTCAGTCCAATTAGCTTGGAGGGAGGTGGCGACAGGGATAGCCGGACCTATCCTAAGTCAAGAGGTATGTCCAGATTATTTCCGCACACATTGTAAATTCTCTGATGTCATTCTGCCTATATAAGAGCTAGGCAGGGAGGCATGAGGGGATTCAACATTCAAAATTCACCCTGCAAGATTCCAAGACTCCAGAACCAGGTCAAGAGGTAGCTGATCCAGATCCAGGCAGAATCACCTATCCAGAACCACCTCTCCAGGCAGAACCAACTATCCAGAACCTCCTATCCAGGCAGAACCACCTATCCAGAACCAAATCCTATAAAAATCCCAATAATTCAGGTAGAAAGGAGGAGAGGCTGCTGATCCCTTGGGGAGAATCCAGCAACTAGACCCTCTGCCCATCTGATGCATCCCACTCTCCACAGTGACAAGACCCCTGTTTCCCCACTGTTTCCATAAAGGAGAGCCCAGCCACTGCCCAAGTGACCAGATCCTTGTCCTGCTGTCCAGAGAACCGGCTGGCTGTCCAAACTACCCAACTCAAGTGCATGTGTAAGTATCATCCTCCCCAGCACTAAAAAGCTGCATACACCACTCTGTTACCTTGCATTTTGTTCAAATCCTACAAAAATCCCATAAGAACCCTAGTAAGTTCCCAAATTATCAGCATCCTCTGTTTATCCAGATCTGAGAAGAATATGTGTTAGTCTCTATGTGTTAGCATAATTATTTTCAAATCATTTTAGTCTTCAATGCTTCAATTCAAGTCTTTGGTACCATTTTGAAATAAATGAATTCCCTTATAGGGAGGAACGCGGCACGAATTGGTTTAAATGGCAAAATAACCTCCTTGCGTGCAGTGTCTTGCTTTAATAGTCTAGCCACTAAAATACAGTCTCAGTAGAACAAATCATTTTGTTAACAAAACCGATTTTTGCCCGTGTGATTTCTTTCATTATAAAATCCGATTTTCATTTCCTATAAAGAACCCATACTGTCATCCCATAAGAGTCATCCTTCACTTCAGTATCCTATCTGTTATGTGCCTTTGTTTCCCAACCCAAAAACCGATTTTGATTGCTAAGCTCATTTCCTTAGCTGTTTGCTTGTTTAAAATCTGTGAAAAATAAGAAATTGCAATTCTGCCATGTGTGATTTTGCTGCATTGTTTTCCTTCCCAAAGTCGATTTTCTTACCTGTATTAATGTTGCTTTAGTACCTTGCCCTGTAGCTCGTATGCTTTCTTGCCTCTTTAGTACAGCCACAAGAATTCCTGTCCACTCCATTCTACCGCACATGTAAATTGACCTCTAATTATCCAGTGAACTCCTAGCGCCATTTTGCTCCTTTTTCAAGGGTTTCATTTTCGTTTTGGCCTCCCATTCTGTGGTGGTAGATTTGATTTAAAATCCATTTTTTCCCTATTATTTCTGACTCCTTGCTATTCCTTTCCACCCACACAAACTTAGTTAGCATATGTTTGAGGGAGTGTTGCAGGGGGAGTGCCTAACAGTTGTGCCATCTATAAGTATGAAAAAAGTGTATTTGCTTCCATATCCATTTAAAACATATGCGTCAAATGTCAGAAAGTTAAATTAATTGTATTATAACATTTTGCTGTATATTATCACCCCATTGGTGATTGCTGCCCTACAGTTGATTTGTTTGATTTTGCATTTAATTTTAACAATAAATAAATATTTCATTATTACACACCGGCCTGGTTCATGGTCCATTGCGGCACAGGGGGTTTGTCAAGGGGGGGTGTGAGACGGGTTGTGTGCCTTCTCAAAGCAGAAACCAAAATCAATAAAATTTGTTTTTTTATTGTGCGCCACATGCCTTGCCAGTGGAAAGAGTCCTGGTCTGGAGTGTGCTGCGTTATAAATTCCGGTACAAAACCATACCTAATCTTTAATTTGAATCATTATTAATGCATGATAAGGCAATTGAGAATTCACCTAAATGCTACAACTACTCATAGTAAAAGGTTAACAACCACTTCACCAAAGTGATATATGAATGACTTGATTGGCTCATGTTATGTTTCTACTGTGTAATTATTGTTTATTCCATTATTTTCTCTCGCTGAACCCCCACAATTCCTCCTTGATGCCAACCCTATTTGAATGTCACTCTTATAATGTTATTAATAGTATTTTATGCAAATGTTCCTATACTACGACTGTGTAATATAGATTGACTTACTGCTATTTTATGAATACACTTACTTATTCCCTGAACGTGAACAGAAATGAAATATGCCTGGATTTGAGAAAGGCAAATTGCCGAAACACGGCTCTCCTTTCTCACAGTGGCTGACTGTCCGTTGTCTCGTCTGGTTACATCACGTGTTTAGAAAACACAAAATTGAGCTCTGAAGCTCACAATTGTGAGGATTTATTCTGTTTCTCTTTAGCTGGTCCCTTTGTCGTCTGGGGATTGGAACATGTCTTTATATCTCTGACCTTGGTTGTGGGCCTCTCTCACGCGTCTTGCTCTCTGTGCAGCCTAACTCAGCTCGGCTGGTCTCATGTTCAGTGGCTTGAGGCCTGCTGTCATTTTTTCTAAACCGTATAATGCAGTTTCTACATTGTCATTGTTATACTACGTTCTCCATGTGTTGGTTATAAGTGGTTCGATCAGGTTCCATATATACTCCTGTATCCCCACGCGGCTATTGGCTTTAAGCATCACTAAGCTTGCTCAGGATCTCTTGTGCCTTGTGGTTCTGCGTTACTGCATTTGGCTAGTGTAAAAATAATAAAAGCAATGACAACATGTATATATATATCTGTCCTTTAGCTATATAACTGTACTCTCATCTTCTTCATGTATTTGAATGTGTGTTTGTGTGGTGCAGTGAAGACTGCCCATGTGCTTCATGTTTTACACTGCTATGTTGTAGTGTCACCAGAGATGTAAGCATCTTAGCTTCTTGGTGCTTAGTTGAGGCTGTCCATATAGGCATCTCTGTCCACGATCACAGGCTCTTCTCCCACACATGGAAAGATCTGCATTGTATTCAGTCTGTATTGCTGACTGAGAGGATATCTTTCAGTGTACTTGTCAATCATTGGTAATCCGAAATAAAATGGGTGGCTGCGAGCATTTCTGGCCTTTCGTCTCGTCATGAACTTCGGAGGGTGGAGGGGTGGTCTCATGACCCCTGGTACTCCATCATCAGTACTGTGAGCACAGGCAGCCTCTTGGTATTTTCTCGTAGCTCCCAACACCGGAGTCATTGCTATTTCACCGCCGGTGGCTCAGGATTTGTAGATCGCAATTATTCATTCTGTGCACTTCGCCGAAACTGACTGCTGCATTTTGTCACCGCCAGCGGCGCCCAGGGATGATGTTTTGGAAAGCGAAGCCTCTCCTCTCTGAGCTCCGACACCGGAGAGTACTTTACTTCAACTTGCTCCAACATGGAGAAGCATATGCCACCAGGCGGCTCGGGATTTAAATGGGGCTCCGGCAGCATGGTGAGATAGCGCTGCCACCTGCAGGGGCCATCAGCGATACGCCTTCTCTTTTATAATTTGACGAGCTCTGGCCATGGAGCTAGACACTTCCTCCTGGTGGTGGGAGCAATCAAACCCCTTGATGGGCGATACCGCAGGGCTGGGGGCTACCCCTCTCCCCGGCCGCACAAGCCTCCTCTTCACAGAGGGCCGCGGCCAGGGGTCACGGGGTTCTGCCGGCAGGATGCTGCGCATCTTCCCTCTCCTTTTCTCGTGACGATGGACGCTGCATTCTCTCCTTTTTCCGGCGGCGTTTGATGCCACTTGCTCTCCTCTTTCCTCCACCGGCGACCGACCACGCTGCTTGGGTTCTCCTCCTCGTTGCCATTGTTTTGGGGCCTGTTATTGGCATTGAACGTACCCCATTGGTGCTGTGGACATCAGCACCTCAGTTGGAGGCCTAGTGTCACCGGGGGTTGCCGGGGAGCACCCAGTGTTATATAGGGACAGGGCGGACCATACCCAGCATGTGCGCACCCTGGCCACCGTACTGGCAAAAGGGCCTCACGGCACCATGACCTGCAGGCCCGTGTCCACACAGTGTGGGCCTACAGGCCTAAATGAGACATAGACTCAGTCATTCCATTCTTAGAGTCTGCAGACGTTCTATCACACGTCTGTCTGTCTTTTTCTTGCTGATAGATTTCATCCATCAGCAGTGATTTTTGGATACCGAGGCTTGAGCCTCATTATTTCATCTTCTCGGGTTGAGCATGTAGTCATGGGTTAGGATTCTTCTTGTTCTGTATAGACTTATCACATTAGGGCTTGTTTCACAGGGTCTTCGCCTTGATGGGCGGCGGGTAGTGGTCGAAAGGGTTTGCAAATTGGCAGCGAGTCTTCTGATCAGAGGGTTTGGATTCTGATCCAGTCCTTGGCAGAAGGTCTTACTCAGCTTCGCTAGAGGTGCAGTTGCCTCTTATATTAGCTTTTAATATGGCAATATACTTGGGAGGGCAACACATAATACTGCCCATCTTAAAAGAGCAATACACTTGGGAGGGTGATATTCCACAGCCGTGCCCTGAGATCCAGCCAGACTTCTGATACTGGATCTCAAACCTGGCCAACGCTGGATATAATTGTGTCACATTTACTATTGCATTAAAAGATTCACTTCACCTCGAAATGAACAAAACCCAACTGGTGATATGTAAAACTTCTGATATTCCTTGTCTGTGCATTTTACGCGTTTACTGTATCATTCAAACGTTTTGTCACCCCACAGAGGGTGAAAACACTCGCTTTTGCTTTTGGCGGGTGAAAGCTCATTCATTTTCATGGAAGTGAGCTTGCCAGATGAGAGAGATGATTTCCGGGCGGGTGACACCCGCCAAAAGCATACACGCCAACGTTCCAAGGCACCTGGGAGGGAGATTTCTTCAGAGAAATCGGGAGACGTAAAGTTTCCCATAGGAACGAATTGTGGCTAGAAATATTTTAGGTGGATGAACTTGAAAAATAGCAATATTTTTCACAGAAAAATCGTGTCTCCTGCCTAAATTGGGAGCGTAGGCATGTATACAAAAGCATGTGAGTTGAGAGGTATGATCAGTCCTTCACCAGAGCTGTGTGGGTAAACGTGGGTAGATGAATCTTAAAAAAGAAATCTCGATCTCAAACATATTGCACCAAGCTTCTTATTTTTTAAGTTGTGCTAGTTCAGAAAAACTGTTAATTTATGAAACGGTGTAGAAAGAGTGGCATGACATCTGTTATTGGAGAGCAAGGTATCCTGCAAATCTTGTAGTTTGCACCCTTGTCGGACCGCAGCACAACATTCTTTTTGCATTTCGTGCAATTAGCTAGTTAACTCGGATATTTCCCAAGTCGTAGATCGCCAATATAATTTTTAGGAGAGAGAAGGAGGGAGCGGGCTCAAAACAGTCATCTTGGTTGTGAACAGTCAGGCACGTGTATTACACATAGTGTAGGAGCAGCCATTAAGGGCGGGGAGGATTTTGTGGATTTCAGCGTTTTTTGCGATGTGGGTAACTGGCTGCACCACGAGCCGCACATTGCTAAGCGCGTCCGGTGGCGGTGTTTGAAAGGACTTCTCTAAAATGGCTGCCGCGTGCGTTTCGGATGAACACAGGACAGGACATTCTATGCTGCTTACGTTAAATAAAGTGACGTGAGCGGCTTTGGGAAGTTTATTCGTGGCTCAATTAGAACGGAGAATAAAGTTATATATTGCTTTTTGTTACAATTTTTAAACTGTTTTACCTTACTCTTTTTATGAGTACCTGAAAGTGATATTCCTCAGTGCAGTGAAAATACACTCCTTTAGTCACATTCGAAAAACCACTTTACGGAAATGCTTAGTTATAATCTACCCCCTCCCTCCATTAGTTATCAACTTTGCTCTTCCAAGATGTCCACTGACTGTGACTGAACGGAAGCCGCGAACGTGGTGTGCCAGTAGGCGGGACTCGTGAGTCCTTCTTCCATGACTATCGCTCATCCTATGGCGGGAGGGGAGGGCTTCGGAACTCTGTAGTTGCAGCTGCGCCACAACCGACAGGTTCACCCGAGAGCACGAGCTGTCTTCGTAGGTGCCTGTTTGCGGTAAAAAAGGGTAACGTCCGCCGTGCCGGCTGCAAACGTTTAAAGCGGTACTCGCGAGCGCCTTGAACTTCTAGATTGAGCGGCCAGGCCGCTTGAAGCGAAGTTTAACGTCGCAAGAGGCATATCTACGAAGAGCAGGGATATGGCGGAACAGCTCTTTGTCGGGGGCTTGCCGCCGAGCGACACCGACAAGATGTCCTCCAAGAACTTTCGAGCCAGCGACGGGGACTGGATCTGCCCGGATCAGAAGTGAGTGTGCGGCAGGCGGCTGATGGGCCTCCTACTCTGGTTTCCCCGCATCATCTCGCTGCTCGTGTTTGCCAGTTCGAGGCCTAAGTCCTGGGGGTGGAGCCAACGGGTGCGAGTGAGAAAGGAATATCTGGTGGTTAGCGGATTCTCCCGTTACCCTGACCTGACATGCTTTGTAGGGGGTGTTACCGGCTGCATGCTCGCAGTAGTGAAACGCGTCCTAGGCGAGCGCGAATACTCCAGGATATGCATTGCTAGGAGCTGTCCTGTAGCTTAGCACCATCTACTTTTCGTCCTTAGGTAGTTTTGTTGTCTGTTCATGGGAAGACTAACAGAAGACGTTAAAATGTGTATAGATCCAAAAGTAGTAGTTTGCATGTCATGAGCATTTTGTATGCAGCTCTTGCAGGCAATATAGGATTTTGACTAGGGTGGCTAACTTTCCAATTTTGCTGTACACTACACGGTGAGGTGTATCAGAAGTGGTTTGCTGCTGCATGTGGTTCTCTATGGGGTCATTTGTGCCCGGTATCCTTTTATGGTAAACTTAGTGACATGAATTGTAACAGATACACAGTGGGGGGGGGGGGGGGTCTGTAGGACTGATTAGGCACCCGATCATGGAAATTCTTAAAGGCCCGAACTGTGCCAAGTATGCGCTGTATAGATATTTGGTTGGGGCTCTTGTTGCTGTATTTATGATGGTGGAATCCAGGACTGAAAGTATATCGGAATGCAATGGCATGCACGCGGCTGTATTAGAACCCACATGTAAATGGGTATGTTGGACCCGATGTACCCAAATGTGCGTTAACCTGTGGGGCTTAAAAGTTAAAATAATTCTTCAATTATACAGAAACCGGAAACGTGTATAATATGATATGGCATTTATAACGTGCCTATACACAAGTGTTTCAAGGTGTGACGAGGCAAGGGGGGGGGGCAAAGGGAGGACAGAAGACGATCCTACTAGGCCAAGTGTCGTTCAGATTGCGCAACTGCATGGGAAGGGGGAAAAGGAGAAGTGTGCAGGGTAAGGGAGAGGTGAAAGTGCAGTGGGGGGGTGGAATAAGAAAATAAACTGCCAGCTGGTGGCAAGTGCAAGGAAGTGCAGACAAAAGTGCTGGTAGGGGGACGATACAGAACAACGGCCCCCAGGTGCATGGGTTGCCAGGGAGGCAGTGCAAGTGAGCAATTGATGGGGCCTGGGCCAGAGATCAGAAAGGATGGGCAGGTAACCCGAGCAGTTTCAGTCGTGAAATCAGCAGGGGAGAGAGGGAGAGAAAGCAAAGGCAAAGAGGAAGATTTTGCAGTGCTTCTGGAACCGGAGATGGCTCCAACTCGTTGCTTGGAGAAGCGACTGACACTGAGGGAGTTGGAGGCGGATGAGTGAAGAGCTTGAGAAGGAAGATATTTAGGAAGAGTGTTGAAGGTATTTCGACCCCAGAAGGCCTTGTGTACAATGCAGAGGCTTTTGAACTTAATCCTTGCAGCCACTGGGAGCCAGTGCAGGGATTTCAGTCCTGGAGAGATACAGTCCCTGGGCTTGAGGCCAAGGACAAGTCTCGCAGTCCTGTTCTGGATAAGTTGCGGGGAGTGGAGGCAGGCAGATTTAGATAGAGGCTGTTACAATAGTCCAGACTACAGAGGACCAGGGGTCTGGAGACTGAGCTTCTGGGGGAAGGAGCGGAAAGGAAGAATACCTCTAAGGAGGTGCAGCTGGTAGTGTGACTTTTTAGAGATGTGAGGGGAGGAGAGAGCAGACTTGAAGTTGACCCTGAGGTTTTTAGCCTTGCAGGTGGGAGTAGGAAGAGGGCCAAGAGAGGCCGGCCAGAGAGCTGAAGGGAAGGAGGGAGTTGGTGTGCCGATGAGTAGAATCTCAGTCTTACTGGCATTAAGGCGGAGGTCATTGGCGGCACACCACTCCTGGATGGCAGAGATGAGGGAAGGAGAGGAGGGGGCAGAGGGTAGCCTGAAAATGATCTGGGTATCGCCCGCATTGCACTTAAAGTTGGGATAGAGAGTGGCGATGCGGTGGCCAAGGAGTGCCATGTATTGGTTCAACAGCCAGGGAGAGAGGTTACATCCTGGGGGACACCACAGGTAGAGAAAAAGATAGGAAGGACCCAGTTGGACCTGGGAGGGTCAATTGGAGAGGAAAGAAGTCGGCCACGCCAGAGCCGACCAGTGATACCAAGGTATCATGGAGACGGTTTAGCAGGATGGCACGGTTGACCGTGTCAGAGGCAGGGAGGTCAAGCAAGATGAGAACGCACAGGGTATTAGAGTCACGGTTGGTGAGCAGGTCTTGCGGATGTTCAGGAGGGCAGTTTCCGTGCTTCTGGCAGCTCTGAAGCCAGGCTGATGGTCATGAAGACAACCAACAGATTCAGTGTAGAGATTGAGCCAGTTTCTCCAGGAGCTTGCCCAGGAAGGGAGTGATGGAGATTGGGCGATAGCTGGGCAGGAGGGGTCTGCAGAGGGTTTCTTAAGAGGGTGCACAAGGGAGTGCTTCAGGGGGAAGGGAAGACTCCAGTGGTGAAGGAGTGGTTGGAGAAATCAGCCCGGGCAGGAGCCAGGGAGTCGATGTGGTCCTTGATAGTTTTGGAGGAACAGGGGTGAACCTGTTTTGACGACTTTCATAGATCAGACTTGTCTAGAAACCTCTGATAAGCTAGTAATATATTAGCCACATTTCAAATAAAGTAATATCACTTAAGGACAACAATGAAAACTGAAACAAGGTAAATTGTTCTGGTTTCTAAAAAGCAATAGAATGTGCACTGCGTGTTTGCTGAAGGACCTGTTAAGGATCCTTTGGCCCGATTAGATGCTAGGGGGGGGGGGGGCAAGTAAGGTTTAGCCATGGGAGGCACCTGCTGCAGGATTTCATATTAGGCAGAATTACAGGCAGTACCCTCTGGGACCACTACACACAATTAGGACTACAGGTGTAAGTCAAACCAACAGTTTTTGGTAGAGAGCTGCTTATCTCAAGAGTGAATGTGAGCAGTACAAGTAGTTACACAAAGGACTTTCAATCACAGTGGTTCAAGTAAACACTTATACTCAAGGTTTCTTGGTTTAAACACTTATTCATTTTTACACAATCATTTTAGAAAACATTTCACTAGAATGAAACTCAATATTATAAACCAATACAAAATTCTAAGGTTGTGAGACAGTTTGAGCTCCCCTGAAACAGGTGCCAAATGGCAGTTCAGTACTTAGAAAGGAGCAAAAGGCGCAATGTAAGTAAAATAGATCGGGTATACTTTTTAGACGGTGCACATAGTTTGTTTGCCAGAGGAGTTCAATTCAAGTCAATAGGCCAGGCCAAAGTCAATTGGCTAGTGTTGTGGTATCAAACAGTCAAGTCTTTGCGAAAGTTCTTAGAAGTAGTTTAGGCAAAAAGAGATCATATGTCGGGTCACAAGCTGATTAGGTCTGCAAGTTTCACGAAATTTCACAGCGCGTTCTCTCAATCAGGTTGGCACAATACCTTTTTTGTATGAAGAAACAAATGCTACTGAAGTCGTGGCTCCTGGCAGGTTCTGCAGATCTCGCTGTTCCTGACCCTCAGTCGTGGGGACAAGAGGGAGGACGTCGGGGGGGGGGGGGGGGGGGGGCTCCTGCACTACACAGGATTGTTGAAGAAAGCAAACAAAATGGAGTCACTTCAGTTCCAGTAGCTGTAGATTCAAGCTGGTACCCCTCCCCTGGTTAATCCTAACCAGCCTTGAGAGTGGTATCCAGGTCTCTTACGAGTTGATTGGTCCCACCAACTCAAAGGAAGAAGCCGTTGAAGGAGCTTCTCTGTCGAATGGAGTTTGACAATTTGGACCTGCAGCAGGGCTTCACCGGGCAAACCAATGGCCCAGGAGTTGCAGCGGCTGCCCTCTTCCAGCTTGTCTTTGGTTTTTTTGGTCCAGTGGTTATTTTGGTCCAGTGGTTTAAAACAATCTTCTCCCATTCATTCCAGCGTGGCTGTCCTTGCTGGACAGTCAGCCAATCATGCCAGATCGGGCACCTCCCTCACTTCCTGCCCACCCCAGGCGCCAGAGGCGTTCTTCAGTCCTGAAGCCTGCCAAAGGCACACTAACAAAGGGACCAAACCTGGTTTGGCGCACAGAGAAAGGAGAACCTTTCCAACAAGAAACTGGGGGTTGGGGCGCGAGAAGACCGGGACCTGCTTAAACAAAGGAGCTTAAGGCGCCATCTTGAAAAAACGTGGCTCCAGTGATTTTTTTTTTAGCTACCAGTGTTCACAGTCGGAGGCGGGGGGAAACATCATGGTAGTTTGTTGTAAAACCACTGCCACCAGCCTTTTCAATAGGAAAGGGTAGCATGTGACTGCTACATGATGATTTGGACACAGCATACTATGTAACCCCTCCAGCACTCCATTGTAAGATGGTGTGTGCTGGGTCTATGAATATATGAATAGACTAGTAAAGTCAATTTCACTTTACATTCTCTGGGAAACAGTAGTTTATCCCAGAGAAGATATTTAAACCTTTGGGAAGTTTAAAAAGACAACCCTCTGTCACTGCACTTAGGGTGCTTTGTAACACGAATAAAAAGATGCCTATGGAGTTACCTTTAAAGAACCCAAATGTAAAACACACCTCAAAATACACGAGGCTCACACTCTTTCCAGGTAAAAAAACAAGTCTTCAGAATCCAGCAAAGTTGCTGGGGGTGAAGGGAATTAGCACATTTATCAGAATTCTCCGTAACACGTACATTTGAAAGGTCTCGGAGGACAACAATCTATGCATGTAAGGCCACCTTACTACAACTTTTAACAACGGGGTGCTAAAATCAGTAGCTGTCACAACACCTTGTGGAAAGACGTCAGAATTGGGTCTGCTGATTTATCGTTTCATTTTAAACTTCAAAATGTCTCCTGTTCATCTGCGTTTCAACAAGCCTCTCTGGCTGCACCCTTCCAACAGCATGAGTCCCTGCTGTAGGCATGTGGCACAGATGTGGCCTAACAATGCCAGTTTCGCAGGCAGGTCTCGGCTCGGGCCCATAGGATCTGAGTTAGAGTTAAGACAGGGATGGGGCCGAATTTAATTAAGTGACCCAACGCGTCACAAAGTGTCAGCCTAATACTCGAGGGCATCTTTGGTACCGACGTTCACGTTCCATTTGTTATTCAGGAGACCGATGCAAGTATAACCTTAACCTGTGCAGCCCATGAGAGGAAGCTACAAACTGATCACTTTTAGAGACTGGGTTTTGGCAAGACCTAATATGATTCGTCTCATTTATTTATTCACATTTATATAGCGCACCGCAGCCCGGGGGCATCGTGGGGCTTGTTACAGAAGACCTGACTGGTTGCAGAAAGAAAAAACAGTATGCAGACAAAAAATCTTATTTTCATGCTAGTGTAATGGGAGATGCATACTTAGTTACAGGCAGTATAAGAGGCGATAGCGTGGGTTTGAGGCCTTTGCGGAAAGCTGTGAGGGATGCCTCAGCTCTGAGAGCGTTGGGCAGGGTGTTCCAGAGGAGTGCTAAGTGGGGGAAGCCAATCCCACCTGATTTTTGCCCTTTTGATGGGCGGGATGTGTAGTTGGCTGCTGTAGTGAGATCTTTTAGGGCGCAAGGAGGTATCTCTGAGTGTGGTCTAAATGGGGGGGCGAGAGGCTTAACATTTGTGTGTTAAGGTGAGTTTTGAAAGTGATTATCTCCTTAACCGGGAGCCAGTGGGTATCCCATCTGGCCTGTGTGATATGGGCTCTTTTGGGGCTCTTGAGTGCTGCTGAGTGCGTTATTCGGAACCGTTAGAAGCCGGTTTATGTTTTTAGAGGAGATGCCCGCAAGAAGAGTGTTGCAGTAGTCCAGTTTGCCTCAGATTGTGGCTTGGGCGATGCATAAGCAGTTTTGGTTGGAAGGGAATGGTCTGATAGCATTAGTTGGTGGTGTGGGGAGAGGCGGTGGCGCTGACCTGTCTGGTCATAGACAGGGTGGAGTCCAGATAAATCCCAAGGGTTTTCATTTTCACTGAGGAGGATACAGGGATGCTGGTGCTGTCAATGACCAAGTGGTCATATTTATGGTTGAGTTTGGACAGTAGCTCATTTGTGCCTATGAGGATGATCTCTGTTTTGGATGATCTCTGTTTTGTCTCAATGGAGGCATAGTCCATTGGCTGCAATCCAGGCTTGGGTGGTGGAGTATATCTGGCGAAAGGCCGCTGAGTAGTTAAGGGGGAGGAGGGCTTGGCATAGTTGGTGTAGGCTATGCCGAGTGAGTCAAGTTTATTGAAGATGGGCTTGATGAACAGGTCTCTCGGATCACACTTGGGTTAAGTGGTGTAACCAGGATTTAGCCCCGGTCTGCAATTTAAGCCTTTGACCCTATGTCTTCCCTGCTTTCTTTCATGTAGGTTTTAATGATCGGGTCTAATTTTTTTTTATAGTTGTGCCATGAGAGGTACACAACATGCATAAGAACAATATATTCATTGTTGTGGCAACATCGCAAGCAGAAAGAATATGGGTAAATGCTTATTTTCCCCATCCTGGATGTTACATTGCATTACTGTAGCAGCTTGCAAAAGTATGTAAGCCTAAACAAATGTTCATATTCAAGTTTTCATTTCCATTGCATTCAGTTATGCTTCCCGTCCATAATATTGCCCACTATTTGCACCTCTTATGCAGGCCTCTCTCCCCAAACCCTCGAAAAACCATTGTGGCGTTTGTCTGCGGCAGCAACAAAAAACCCATTGTGGCACAGATCGGTACATTTCAAATTAGTTAAATGTAGCTACATTACCCCTTGAGTGCCAAGAGAGGTATCTTGTCCTTGGGATTACCTCCCTGTTGCCAAGGACAAGCTGCATCGTCCATGGCACTTAAGGGGTTAATAGAACAGAAAACATTAGAAGGCATTGGATGGCGAAATACCAAAAAAGGCCTTGGCACTGGGGCCGGGGGGGTGGTGCAGTTAAAAGGTTAAATTACAGAAACCGACTTCCAATGTTGGATCACATCTCTCACAAGGGTAGATACTTGACACAACTGATTAGGTATTTGTGCCACTGGTGCCGTAGTTGTCATTTAATTGACAAATCGGGCTAATTATAAGTGGCAGGTGGTTCTTAGCGGCACATTTAAACATGACCATTTTTCGATTTTTGTGTGCAAAATGCCGGAGGGTGTTCTTAAAATGGGCCCAGACAGCAGTCCCTGGGGAAGGACTTGCAATTGCTCTTGATGTAATGTTCTGCTGACACAAATCTTGACTTTTGGAGTTGATTTTTTTTTCATTTGCCTTCAGTTGAAGTTCTTTGAATTAAGGGAACAAGAACATTGTAGTAATTCTTATGATTTATGTTTCATTATAAAAATATATACCTTAATAAAACATAAAGGGAGTGGTTTCTTATCTCGTATGGAGTGAATGGGTCATTTATCAATATTTTTGATTAATTTATTTTGCTTAATCTCCTGAGTGGCCTCTGGCACCTGAAAAACATTAGCAAAGCCCAACGAACTTAGAGTATTTAACCTTGTGTGCCCTGACCGATATGGTATTTTCTGGAGTTCTGTGTTGCTTAAGTGCCTTATCAACGCATTGTGGGTCTGTGTTTTGTGCTGAGCATAGTTCCTTTGTGACAGTATGGCTTGATGTTATAGGCTTGGCTTTTTTTTGTTTTGTGCAGATCAACCATTGCCATAGTACAGTGGGAGTCTCGTTTTATTAGCCCAGTAAATGGGGTGTGACAATAGTTGATATCGGAGGGCGGATAGCATGACATTTTTTAGCAATTAAATAATCCTGATTTGTTTCTGGAAGTTAATCTGGTACCACTTTCATAATGCTCTGTGCCAGCATTATGAAATGTTGTGCCTTGCTCAAACAGTCTACTGACCCTTCTGGCAGTGGCAGCAAGGTCGTTTAGGTCAGATGTGCGAACAGCTGCTGGAGCAGAGTTCCATCAGAGTGAATTTTTTTAAAGTCTGCTCCCCCTGGTTCAAAATATAATGATGTACCCATGGGCATCTTACAGGCATGTTGATTTCTATTTTTTTTTTAAAAGGGCTTGTCTGGTAGACTTTTGTGGCTACTGGAATCACACAATTATGGATGTCCATGTTAGCTTGGCGAGGTGACTCATTCATGATAGGATTGGTGAGAGAATTTGCTGTCTGGGCTGGGTGTACCCACAGCAATGTGGGACCCTGCTCAGGAAGCTTCTACTCTGAACCACCTGTGGAAGGTTGACTCCTTTTTCTAGGGCACAGAAACTGTCCCCTCGGAACCTGAGCTTCAAGACAGTTCTGACATGACAATGGTTCTCTCACACCAGGGTGCTGATTATTGGAGTCCCTTTGAGGTAGGGAGACTCTGGAAGTGACTAGAATTAGGAGAGCTTTAGACTGAGGAGCGATCATAATCCTGGATTCTTCTAGGCACTTTGATTGGACCCCTGACAACCAGCTTGCTTTGGAATTCTCTGCTGTAGAATGTTACATTTACTAGAGGCACAATGTCCTCCATTAGTTTCGGCTTTTGTAGTTTTGAATACCACGGTTAACTGCGAACTCTGTTGGGGGTGTACTATTCTAAAGTCCTCTGTCATAGAGGTTAAGACAGATGTTTTCAGGTTCGGGGGGGGCTCGTCTCCCTCCCCACCCAATGGGCATATTTTGGCGTGACACTACTGTGGACCAAGGCTTTTCATCTGCTTGTGCATTGGAACCATTATCCGCTCACTGGAGCTGAATGGTGCCAGCTGTGGAACAATGTGTCCATGTGGACATTGACTGTGCCTCCTAGTAACTCGGGAGCAGCTTGGACATTGGTACCGGCTGAACTGCTGTATGTGCTGCTTCTTCACTCTTCGTCCATGCCGATTCAATTGTCGGTTTGCTGCCATGGAAGCATTCAACTCTCCACATCCTGTGCTGACTCGCTCTGCCTGATAGAAAAATCATCCCAGCCTGACTCAAAAGCAGAAAAGACATTCTGTAAACGATTGATGTGCCCCGTGGGGGGGGTCTAGGTGGCAAGTTGGATTTGGCATGAAGATGAGTAGGATTCAAAGAACGTTGGTCTACGGGACTGGGAGTGGATCAGCATTCATTCAGGGGGTCAGAAATAAAGATGACGCATGTTCAAGGCATGGCCATTCTAAGGCTTCTGCAGCAGCGACCTTCTTGTTGGAACGGGAGCAAGCGACTTGCTCAGCTAGTGATGCACAATTGCGAGTGCAGCAACAGTGGTTCGAATATGCCAAAGGGAGCACAGCATATTCCATTGGTTCAAATGTTCCCAAACACGGGCTGTTACAAACACTGCAGGAAGCCACACTCCTGGGGTCGAACACACTATTCCCCCGTTCAGTGAAAGAGATGGTCATTTTTATTGGCACATCTTCGTGGTACAGTAAGGGTGTGTGCACTGGTTTCTCCCCACTGTTATGTCAGGATCTTTTGTGTAAGGAACTTTTAAAATAGCCCCAGAGAACCCCTGCGTGTCTAAATTTCTTCCCAAGAGCGGAAACAGCCCTTCCATGAGACATGATTTTTCCGCTCCTGAGTCTACCATGAAGATAAACTGCCTGTTCCCTATCTCTGCTCCCACTAGTGGTTTCTCTTCTGCACATACAGTAGTGGATGGGACTGGACACGCAAGTGCTCTCTGTGGGCTGTCCTAATCGGTATATGTCTCAGTTCCTGGCACTGAGAAAACATCTCGTACCACTGCTGCGGCGCGAAAGGGTACAGGTGCACCATTAGCAGATGTCGCAAAAATGTTATTGTTTCGCGTCCCCTACCGTATTGTCTGGCCGTGGGTTGTTGCACCCCCCCCCCCCCTCTGTTGCTGCTGGGGAGCTGTCTTTGTGGCATTTGGGGTTCATTGTAATATTGCTCATTTTGTCCACCCCGGGTGTGGATGTCTGTACTGCTGCTCATTTCCCATACGAGGCTTGCCTTGAAAGTAACCCACAGGTTGCATTCTAAAGTCTCTTGAATGGTGTCCCCACCTTCCACAGTTCCAACATGATCCGTGCGGTCCTCCTCTCATCCCAGGCCCACCAAATCCTGTTTCCCATTCCTCCGAATCCCCCTCTTGGTCCCCTGTACCCACCTTGTCCTCTTATTGGTCTTCCTTGCCATTGGGGCCCTCGTATTGCTCTTCTCCGTCCCACTGTTATTGTCCTCCTGCAGTCCATGTTGCAGCCATTCTGGCTGGTGCGTTTCCTGCTCCGTCATCCCCTTCACTGCTTCTCAGTTGATGATGCTGCATTCAGCGCTGCGACCTTCACTCTTATTATGCACTAACTTCGTTTCATCTGCCAACCTATCTCCCTTTTCCCTTTCTTTGATCCTCCAATGGTGTAAAATCATGCTTTGAATTTCAGGCCAGCCCTTGGCTTCTATCCCAGCTATTTTATCCAAGGCCTTCTGTACTTCCTTCGGGATCCCTTTTTTAATTATGAAATAGAACAAGGCGGTGGATTGATCCAACGCCGTACCCGTTTCACTTCTCCACAGGTCTTGCACCCGGAGGATAAATTGCATAGGCTCCTCCTCTCCCATCGTGCACTGCATCACTAAGTGTAAATCTGGAATGTCTGGAAAAGTTCTCCACAATGCATCCCGTACATGTGCGTTAACGTTATTGTATGATGATAATCATGGCGGTCACAACTCATTGTCACTCCCAGGAACCCCGCCTTCACCCACACTGCATCCGCTTGATCACTAACAATGGACACCAACAAACCTTTATATTCTCTATTGCCAATGGGACGCCTGCTGTGGTTTTTTCGAATGTGTGTATCCATTTCCCCGCCCGAAAGTGGGGGAGAAGTGTCAACTAATTGTTTTTGTCCATTTGGGCCCACGGAATGTAGTGCGACCGTCCTGCTCCTTTATGTATCAGCGGCATTTGCAGTTCGTGTTTTTCTTCCTGTCTTACTTACCGTTCCCTTCTTTGTCTTACTCACCAGCATGTTTCCTACTTGTTGTCTTAACCTCCCTTGCCACCTTGTTAGCGCCCTTTCATCTAGTTCGTCGGAATGGCAGCGGGGAGCCCACTGCCGCTACCCCTTCTTCATATTCGTCTAAATCACTCCATACCGCTACTTCTTGCTCCCTTTCTTCCTGTCCTTCCCCACGCTGGCTATCTGTGTGTGTTGGTCGTATTATTCTGACAGGCTTACCATTTAAATGGAAAATAAACTCTCCCGATTGCCACTCCTGCTCTTTCCCTCTTGGTATGGATGCCGCCTGTGACGGTGCTGGCGCCGATTCTCCTGCGACACTTGGAGGGGCCGTGGCAACATCTGGCCTCTATCACAACGCTCTTAATCGTGTTATTTCTATCAGTGCATGTGCAAGCTGTCTAGTCTCCAGTTAGTCGTGCTAGATTCACTGGTGGGGCGCTAATTGGGCCGTAGGCCCCCCCCCCCCCGGTCATACGGGGGTAGTGCAGTGGCTGCTGCTGTCAGAGTAGTTGGGGTGGGGCACGTGGGCACATACTGGGGCTCACTATATCCTACTGCAGGCCTTCATCAGTGGGTATATTTTAGTTGTGTCACTTTCTGTTGTAGTTGTCGTGCATTCTCCCCCTGCAGTCCCACCTACTTCCGGCTCTTTCTCGACTGTCTTATCTGTACTTACCTCACCTACGGGCGTTAATTCGCCACAAATCTAACTTGTTCTGCAACTGCTTCAACTTGTATCTTGCCAGCAGGTGTTTGGACACAAGATACAATCCTCTCTTATCAAAAGACCCTCCTGGCCATATGGGTGTTGTGCCGTCTCCCTTTATCTCAGTTACCCACTGATCGTGGCACTTCTGTATCTTTTCGCTATGCAATGGGAGATGTGGGCACATATGTGCTAATGGCGTTTGCCCCCCCCCCCCGCAATGATAGTATAGTTTCCTCCGTGTAGGCACACAGACCCTTGGTCGACACTCTTGTTTCAATGTTTTATGCAACCTTATTGGTACCACGCCTTTTTCACCAACCTTTCACTGTTTACCGATGAATCTCCGTCATTTACCATTACTCAAAACATTTTCATTAACGTATACATTGCATTTTTAAATTTTCTTAATCAACCTTAGTTTGTTTTTCAACTTGATAGGCGCATAGTTATTAACAGATCAACATGTGTAATGCCTTGACACACTTGAAAACATAATTGTAACATATACTACCAGCGCGCTTTACTCCCTCAGTTCATTACCTCTTTCTCATGCACTCCCCTCGCTACCTCGCCAAGAATTCTGCTCACACGGAAAAAGAATATTCTAAATTACTACTCAGTCTACTACATATACGAGACTCCTAGCTTCACTTTTTTATCTGCACTGGATGAGACAATGCTACGCGGTGCCCCCTTCTAGCCCATTTGGGCTAGGATTCCTTACTCTTCTTACCTCTATCTTCACAAAACCTAATGTCCATATAAAGGATAGATCAGAAAAGCCTCAGTATCATTCACGCAGACCCTAACTTTCTCCTTGCCCACTCTGTTACCTGTTCCCTTTTTTCCTTAGCCCCTCAGTTACCTCTTGGTAACTTTCGCAACCGGTACTCGCGTGTTCAGTCGGGTGGTCCGAGAGTCACCATTCACAATCTGGTCCGCACCCCAACCAAGCTGTGGCCTGCCTCGGCGAGCAGCCTTTTCAGTTGGGTATTTGTTAACCGGGAACCCTTGGACCGTTCTCGTTGAGCGCACAGGCTGGTCGACCGCGGGGGCAATGGTTTTTCTGGGTGGTGTCCCGGATCTCGCTGCACGGCAAGGGCCTAGGGTCACCTGTCCCTAATCACGTCGCGGCGGGAGGGGTGGGGGGGTCACCATATGTAAGAGCCCTCCCCATCTTACCACATGCAATAAGAATAAATGCCACACCCCGGACGGGGAATGAGGCTAAGAGGACAGGTTGCGAGAGTTCAAAGTCTTTTATATAGAATTGGCATCCAGAGACCTCTGCTGCCCGAAGTGCTCTGGCAAACATTGCATTTACAGGACCTTATAATGTGAAAAATCGGCATAGGTGACGCAACTAACATAGGGTACTAAATCAGTGCTGGATTGGGTATGCATTATAGAAATATAGGTTCATGGATTGGTTGCTCCTTTTGTCGGGAGAGTGAACATCATGTGGTCCGGCTGTTAGTGTCCAGGAGAGATGAAGGTTAGGTCGCTGTGAAGAGGGGTGGCCACTAACTAAGCTAACATAACACTATCTAATAAAACGTGCAATAAACAAGTCACTAACTATTTTGAACAAATCATTTTGAACATGTGAACTCCATTCATGTATTTACATCATTATTGAGTCTTATATGGAGCATCAGGTCATATGATCATAAAGAATCTGAGGCAGGATGGCATTTGTTAGTAGTAAGATAAAATATACTGCGGCAAAGGTCTGATGTTAGCTGGGGGAATGCCTGGTGAGCACCATGGCGAGGTCCCATCTGGTACATCAAGAGAATACCTTGCAGGGACGCAGGGTTACACTGGCAGTAATTTTCCAATAGTGAGGGGGCACGAGCAGGTTTGTGGAGATGGGATGAGCTACAAGGCCTGGCTCAAGCCGGTTCACGCACGGGGCAGTGATGTCGGTGGAAGAGATGCTACATTTGTTTATGTTGCAATTGCCTCTGGCTCGAGTGTGCAAATGGGGCTGCGAGGCTTTGGGACACAGTGAGGGAAAAGGTGGGGGCCATGTGTGCGAGGTAATGCTAAGGGGAGAGCAGCTTTTCCGTATTATCGCAGTGAGGCCTGGTAACCAAGATGGAGTCAAGGGGGCACAAAATGGATGCCATGTGTCCTACACAACAGCCCCATCTACGCACCTGCCAGCCGATGCTGGTAATAAATAAGGGGGCACTCCTCACCGTTGGCGGTACATGGTCCAAGTTGTACTGAAGGGAGGGACGGGGGGGGGGGCTACTGGCCCCTCACTCACACACATTATACAGTACCCTATGGTGCCCGATAATTAAGCTTTTACTGAGTATGCTTTTCAGTAAATATGTCAGGTGTAGTCTTTCTTGTGATTGAGGAATGACTGCTGTATTATAGCTACTGTTAAAAGTTAGGCGCAGTATTTTGATTTTAATCCTGTTCACAACCATTGGCAAAAGGCTATGGAAATGTCTACCCAATTAGATATATGTAATTCTAGACCATGTTTCGCACCTGTTCTGTCTGTCTGGGGTTCTCAGTCTTACCAGTCAACCAAAATGAAGCATGATAAGGGGTGATCAGTTGGTTAGGGCTGGTAGGTGGTCTGTAATTTGTTGCGATGAGCTAATGCTGAAATTGTGAGGTACCTCAACAAGGAGCATGCTCTGATTAAATAAAGGAATGTTAAAAATAATATATTGAAGGAAAAAGGGGTTTTGCTCTCCAGCTGCGCACACACATAAAGTAAATAGGCAATTGCAAATGTATATGAATGGTTTTAATCAAAAACTAATGCAGCCTGACACGTGTTTCGAGCTGAACGCTCTTCGACTGAGGCTGTTTGTGCAAAGTTATAATCAATAAATGTATAGAAAAAAACATTTGTTGACCATGATTCAATAGGAAAACAAACCAAACCCCAATCCCAGGGCAGAGAGGCAGTTGGGAATTGCCAAACCAACACATACGATGTGTGATTAGAAGTAACAAGCAGATACACCAAATGCACATAATAACACAATTCAAAAGAAAAGAAAATCACAACGAGTGCATGATTAGATAAGGAAAACCACATCACATAATAACCATGGTAAGAAAGGGGGGAGAGAGAGAAAAGAAAACAACAAGGTTATTCGATGAGAAAGGATGCTCGTGGTAATCAGCCCAAAGTACATGTATAAGGCCACTAAAGAGTGGAATTGTACCTTAGTCTTGGCTTGGGTAAATTGTAAATACTAAAGAAAAAACAATATTGAAGAAATTGTTAAAAGTGACAATTAGGGATGTTTTAGAAACTGTAAAAGAACAATTTTTTAGTGTGTGTATCGTTATACCCTCACTTACCTAAAATTGAGGTGTAATTAATCTGACACAAATTATTGACCATGGGCTCCCTATAAAGCAAGAATGGAATAATGGTTTGTATCCAAGTCTGGCTGACGCGATATACACCTAGCAGTAAATTGAAGAATAAAAAAAGAAAACTTAATTAAAAAATTGACCTACCATTAATTTGCAGTTGCACGGATAGGTTATCGGTAAATTATTAACTTGCTGCAGCACGGGAGGAAGACGAGGAATGCAGAGACGGCAAAAGCCAAGAGAAACAAGATAACAAGGAGTCAATTGACTAATTAGGCAGTTAATCTCTAAGGACATTCGAGACAGCAAGAGAAGCGCACAAGAGGGGGCCGTGTGCAAATTCACAGCGTTGACTCACCAGTGCGTTCACTGCTAAGTGAGGAAATGGAGCCAACCGAAGACCCTCCATAGCCGAGTATAACTCGGAACTGTCCGGGAAGCGACAGCGAAGACGCCCGCGCTCGGGCGAATCTACACAGGAATAAGTGGAAAAGGAAGGCGCCATGATGGACTAGTGTGAGTATTATGTAATGTAAGCCAATACGCTTAATTGGGTTGGGCAAGGATGCGTATTATATGTAAGTATACCAAGGAAATTGTGCATACCGGTTGTACAATCGGTATAAAATTGACCGAAATGAAGAACCAAAAAAGGACCATGTGATCATTAATTGGAGTATAAAATCATTTGGGCTGTCCGCGGATGTCAGTAGTGTAAACTAGGACACCACGCCCACGCCCATGCTCACAAATGTGTGCCTTTAGAAAATGAAGAGGAGGGAGCCCACTCCATCCAGATAGATGACACTAATTAATTATTATCATGTAGATGGTGGCTGATTACCATTAGCATCCATAGACCAAGTCAATGTCTATTGACATAAATATGCAAAGAACATAATTAAACTCATGTAGCATGACTTATTTAACAACTTAAAATCATAGGAAAACAGATAGTTCATGGTCTGTGTTCAGGCCAGACTCTACAGTACGGTATTGGCAAATTAATCGTGCTTCTAATTGTCTGAGTTTTAGGATCTGATTGCCTCCACGTTGTGGAAGAGTCACCTTCATCATCCCAGCAAATTGGATGCTTGTTTTATTGTCCATTTGATGGGATCTTTGCCAATGCAGAGCCAACGGATATTTTGAATCAGGTTGGGTGATTGAATGCAGATGTTCTCTGATACGAATTTTCAGCGGGCATATGGTACTCCCAATATAGAAAAGTCCACAGACACATTTAATGCAGTAAATACAGAATTTTGAATTACAATTAATAAAAGACTGAATCTTATATGTGCCTAAGTTACCGAAATCAATAGAGGTAGTTTCCAGTGCATGAGTACACATAGAACAACCCCCACACTTGTAAAAACCAGGGCGTGGGGGCTGATGTAGCCAAGTATGTTGCTTGGGTGGAATTGACATAAAAGGAGAAAGTATATTTTTGAGATTATTTGCTTTAGTATAGATGAAACTTGGTGAGTTGTCCACCCAAGGAGTTATGTCGTGATCAAGTTGTAGAATGTGCCAATGCCGTTTGATTACATTGTAAAGCAGCGAACTATCTGAATTGAATCTGGTGATAAATTTGAGTTTCTGAGAATGAATAGTCTCGTGCCTTATTTTTGGAGTGAGTAGATCGCATCTCTTCATAGCCCGTACATCAGATTCTGCTTTTGCTACAGAACGTGCGTCATAGCCTCTGGCTATAAACCTGTTGCGTATCAATGAGCACTCCTGGTCGAAGTCTTTCGGTAACAGACAGTTGCGTCTTGCCCGAATGAATTCGCCTTTGGGTATATTAGAGACTACAGTTTTCCTGTGGCAGCTAGTGGCATGCAGAATTGCATTCACGGATGTAGATTTTCTGAAAGTTTTGGTTACAAACTGATTATCAGAGATACTGATAGTAAGATCTAAGAAATGTATGCTTGTGGGGCTGTATGTTTGTGTAAATTGAATGCCCCAGTTGTTAGAATTAAGATAAGCAACAAAATTATTGAGGAGCTCAATCGAACCATTCCAAACCAAAAGCACATCATCAATATAACGTTTCCACATATGAATATGTGGCGTAAAGAGCTGGTTAGAGAAAACAAATTGTTCATAGTTATGCATGAAAATATTAGCTAATGCAGGGGCATAACTTGCCCCCATAGCAACTCCGATCAACTGTCTATAGTAAGTATTGTTAAAAAGAAATACATGGTTAGTAAGGGCAACAGATAATAGATCCTTGATCATTTCGATATGTTCGAAAAACGAAGCAGAATAAGCACGGAAAATAAAATCTATACTGCTAATTGCTAACTGATGATTAATAGATGTATAGAGCGCTTTTACATCAAGTGTAACCAGTACAAGATTAGGCAGCATAGGTAGTTGATTGAGCATCTGGAGAATATGCATTGTATCACGAATGAAAGTGGGTATGTTATTAACTAATGGTGAAATACATTCATTAATGTACAGGGAGGTAGGCTCCAAAATACCACCCCCTCCACTCAGTATTGGTCTCCCTTCTGGTATTTTGACAAAAGGTTTATGAATTTTTGGCAGAAAATAAGCAGTTGGCATTGTTGGCCCATCTACAATTAAGAATTGTTTTTCCACATCTGTTAACAGACCTGCTGTATGCCATTTGTCCACTACTGATTTGATTGTTACGCGGAGGGAGGGCGTAGGGTTAGCAAGTAAAATTTCGTAACATCCTGGAGAATTAAGGTGGGCGAGGCCCATTGTAATGTAGTCTGCTTTGTCCAAAATCGCAACATTACCTCCCTTATCTGCCTCCTTGATGATAATCGAATCGATAGAGGCCAGAGTATGCAATGCTTGTTGTTCTTTACTAGAAAGATTAGATTTCAGCTTCTTATTTTTATTGAAAGAGTCTTGTAATTTGTGGATGTCATTGGTTACAGCTTGGTGGAAAGTATCAATCAAGTTATCTTTAGGAAATACAGGAGTAAATTTAGATTTGTTTGATAATTCTTTTATTTTCAAAGTTTGTTGTTCGATATTAAGGTCATGCATCAAATTCATGATATTCATGCTTGGGTCTAATCCAAATTCATCAATAGACAGGAGTACATGAGTACTCAACATGGTTTGTAAAGTGATGTCAGATGGTTGTGGTTCTGAAGGTTTGTTTTTGTAAAATTTAACTTGTGTAGCGAAAAATTTCTTTAATTTTAATTTGCGAACAAATTTAAATAGATCAATCTGAATTTGAACATATTCATTGAAACCAGTAGGCGCAAAAGAAAGCCCACGATTTAGGACAGAACGTTCGTCTGAAGAGAGCGAATAACTACTCAGGTTATGAATTAGGTCTATCTGATTTGGTTCCTGAGAGTCTGTTGGTATGATGACCGAGTGACTCTGCGTTGGGCGAGCGGGGCGTTTGCGCCTGGTTGGTTGGCCGCCCCTTGTGCCCCTGGGTCTGGGGTTGGAATATTGGCGGATGGAGGTAATTGGAATCGAACCTGTTTGGCCGCAGCTAGTGCGGCTTGGCGGTTGCCTTTTTTGTACCTGCGTATTTGTTCTAAAAAAGGCGTGGGTTGAATAGTGGGTATTTGTTCCCCTTCCCTGGACTCGATAGCATCAGAGAAATTGGACTCAGAGATAACAATACCTGCTTCTGAATTTGTCTGAGAAGATGGTTTGTCACTGTCACTATCAGCTTCCGAACTAGCAAGGGACGAAGCTATACTACTCGTACGGGAGCGAGATACTTGATCATATTTGGGTTGATAAGTATAGACCCTATTATCACGGTAGTCTCTGTCGTCACGTGAGAACTTCCGTGATTTGCGTAGTTTGACTTCATCCTGATGTTTGCGCAAACGGGTATATAGAGTTTTATAGTTCTTGTCGATCGTAGTACTGGGTGCATCAAAAAGAGCGATTTCTTCTTTCAAACTGTCAATTTGAACAACAATTCTAGCATGTTCTCTTTCGGCATGTTCAATAAGTAACTTGAGCATATTATTGGAGCTAGTGGATAGATTACTTTCCCAGCAGCTTTACTCGGCATTACTATTTGTCCCATTATTATGGCTGCAACAGCTGAATACATTCTAACCAGAGATGATGATATCAAGGCCCTATTTGCCCCAAGGGGCTCGACACTGAATCCCTTCAAAAGGATAACTCCCGAAGTAGAGGATCTTAGATCCAAATTCATTAAGCTTGAACGCCTTAGCATCAGAGAGATCAATAAATTCTGGGAAAAGACTACTCTTACCCACTACCTACAAGAAAACAAAATACCTAGAGGTCTACGTATATTAATTCTACCTGACTTTGATGATCCAAACGCCCCGCTCGCCCAACGCAGAGTCACTCGGTCATCATACCAACAGACTCTCAGGAACCAAATCAGATAGACCTAATTCATAACCTGAGTAGTTATTCGCTCTCTTCAGACGAACGTTCTGTCCTAAATCGTGGGCTTTCTTTTGCGCCTACTGGTTTCAATGAATATGTTCAAATTCAGATTGATCTATTTAAATTTGTTCGCAAATTAAAATTAAAGAAATTTTTCGCTACACAAGTTAAATTTTACAAAAACAAACCTTCAGAACCACAACCATCTGACATCACTTTACAAACCATGTTGAGTACTCATGTACTCCTGTCTATTGATGAATTTGGATTAGACCCAAGCATGAATATCATGAATTTGATGCATGACCTTAATATCGAACAACAAACTTTGAAAATAAAAGAATTATCAAACAAATCTAAATTTACTCCTGTATTTCCTAAAGATAACTTGATTGATACTTTCCACCAAGCTGTAACCAATGACATCCACAAATTACAAGACTCTTTCAATAAAAATATGAAGCTGAAATCTAATCTTTCTAGTAAAGAACAACAAGCATTGCATACTCTGGCCTCTATCGATTCGATTATCATCAAGGAGGCAGATAAGGGAGGTAATGTTGCGATTTTGGACAAAGCAGACTACATTACAATGGGCCTCGCCCACCTTAATTCTCCAGGATGTTACGAAATTTTACTTGCTAACCCTACGCCCTCCCTCCGCGTAACAATCAAATCAGTAGTGGACAAATGGCATACAGCAGGTCTGTTAACAGATGTGGAAAAACAATTCTTAATTGTAGATGGGCCAACAATGCCAACTGCTTATTTTCTGCCAAAAATTCATAAACCTTTTGTCAAAATACCAGAAGGGAGACCAATACTGAGTGGAGGGGGTGGTATTTTGGAGCCTACCTCCCTGTACATTAATGAATGTATTTCACCATTAGTTAATAACATACCCACTTTCATTCGTGATACAATGCATATTCTCCAGATGCTCAATCAACTACCTATGCTGCCTAATCTTGTACTGGTTACACTTGATGTAAAAGCGCTCTATACATCTATTAATCATCAGTTAGCAATTAGCAGTATAGATTTTATTTTCCGTGCTTATTCTGCTTCGTTTTTCGAACATATCGAAATGATCAAGGATCTATTATCTGTTGCCCTTACTAACCATGTATTTCTTTTTAACAATACTTACTATAGACAGTTGATCGGAGTTGCTATGGGGGCAAGTTATGCCCCTGCATTAGCAAATATTTTCATGCATAACTATGAACAACAATTTGTTTTCTCTAACCAGCTCTTTACGCCACATATTCATATGTGGAAACGTTATATTGATGATGTGCTTTTGGTTTGGAATGGTTCGATTGAGCTCCTCAATAATTTTGTTGCTTATCTTAATTCTAACAACTGGGGCATTCAATTTACACAAACATACAGCCCCACAAGCATACATTTCTTAGATCTTACTATCAGTATCTCTGATAATCAGTTTGTAACCAAAACTTTCAGAAAATCTACATCCGTGAATGCAATTCTGCATGCCACTAGCTGCCACAGGAAAACTGTAGTCTCTAATATACCCAAAGGCGAATTCATTCGGGCAAGACGCAACTGTCTGTTACCGAAAGACTTCGACCAGGAGTGCTCATTGATACGCAACAGGTTTATAGCCAGAGGCTATGACGCACGTTCTGTAGCAAAAGCAGAATCTGATGTACGGGCTATGAAGAGATGCGATCTACTCACTCCAAAAATAAGGCACGAGACTATTCATTCTCAGAAACTCAAATTTATCACCAGATTCAATTCAGATAGTTCGCTGCTTTACAATGTAATCAAACGGCATTGGCACATTCTACAACTTGATCACGACATAACTCCTTGGGTGGACAACTGGCCAAGTTTCATCTATACTAAGGCAAATAATCTCAAAAATATACTTTCTCCTTCTTTTATGTCAATTCCACCCAAGCAACATACTTGGCTACATCAGCCCCCACGCCCTGGTTTTTACAAGTGTGGGGGTTGTTCTATGTGTACTCATGCACTGGAAACTACCTCTATTGATTTCGGTAACTTAGGCACATATAAGATTCAGTCTTTTATTAATTGTAATTCAAAATTCTGTATTTACTGCATTAAATGTGTCTGTGGACTTTTCTATATTGGGAGTACCATACGCCCGCTGAAAATTCGTATCAGAGAACATCTGCATTCAATCACCCAACCTGATTCAAAATATCCGTTGGCTCTGCATTGGCAAAGATCCCATCAAATGGACAATAAAACAAGCATCCAATTTGCTGGGATGATGAAGGTGACTCTTCCACAACGTGGAGGCAATCAGATCCTAAAACTCAGACAATTAGAAGCACGATTAATTTGCCAATACCGTACTGTAGAGTCTGGCCTGAACACAGACCATGAACTATCTGTTTTCCTATGATTTTAAGTTGTTAAATAAGTCATGCTACATGTGTTTAATTATGTTCTTTGCATATTTATGTCAATAGACATTGACTTGGTCTATGGATGCTAATGGTAATCAGCCACCATCTACATGATGATAATTAATTATTGTGTCATCTATCTGGATGGAGTGGGCTCCCTCCTCTTCATTTTCTAAAGGCACACATTTGTGAGCATGGGCGTGGTGTCCTAGTTTACACTACTGACATCCGCGGACAGCCCAAATGATTTTATACTCCAATTAATGATCACATGGTCCTTTTTTGGTTCTTCATTTCGGTCAATTTTATACCGATTGTACAACCGGTATGCACAATTTCCTTGGTATACTTACATATAATACGCATCCTTGCCCAACCCGATTAAGCGTATTGGCTTACATTAGATAATACTCACACTAGTCCATCATGGCGCCTTCCTTTTCCACTTATTCCTGTGTAGATTCGCCCGAGCGCGGGCGTCTTCGCTGTCGCTTCCCGGACAGTTCCGAGTTATACTCGGCTATGGAGGGTCTTCGGTTGGCTCCATTTCCTCACTTAGCAGTGAACGCACTGGTGAGTCAACGCTGTGAATTTGCACACGGCCCCCTCTTGTGCGCTTCTCTTGCTGTCTCGAATGTCCTTAGAGATTAACTGCCTAATTAGTCAATTGACTCCTTGTTATCTTGTTTCTCTTGGCTTTTGCCGTCTCTGCATTCCTCGTCTTCCTCCCGTGCTGCAGCAAGTTAATAATTTACCGATAACCTATCCGTGCAACTGCAAATTAATGGTAGGTCAATTTTTCAATTAAGTTTTCTTTTTTTATTCTTCAATTTACTGCTAGGTGTATATCGCGTCAGCCAGACTTGGATACAAACCATTATTCCATTCTTGCTTTATAGGGAGCCCATGGTCAATAATTTGTGTCAGATTAATTACACCTCAATTTTAGGTAAGTGAGGGTATAACGATACATACACACTAAAAAATTGTTCTTTTACAGTTTCTAAAACATCCCTAATTGTCACTTTTAACAATTTCTTCAATATTGTTTTTTCTTTAGTATTTACAATTTACCCAAGCCAAGACTAAGGTACAATTCCACTCTTTAGTGGCCTTATACATGTACTTTGGGCTGATTACCACGAGCATCCTTTCTCATCGAATAACCTTGTTGTTTTCTTTTCTCTCTCTCCCCCCTTTCTTACCATGGTTATTATGTGATGTGGTTTTCCTTATCTAATCATGCACTCGTTGTGATTTTCTTTTCTTTTGAATGGTGTTATTATGTGCATTTGGTGTATCTGCTTGTTACTTCTAATCACACATCGTATGTGTTGGTTTGGCAATTCCCAACTGCGCCTCTGCCCTGGGATTGGGGTTTGGTTTGTTTTCCTATTGAATCATGGTCAACAAATGTTTTTTTCTATACATTTATTGATTATAACTTTGCACAAACAGCCTCAGTCGAACAGCGTTCAGCTCGAAACACGTGTCAGGCTGCATTAGTTTTTGATTAAAACCATTCATATACATTTGCAATTGCCTATTTACTTTATGTGTGTGCGCAGCTGGAGAGCAAAACCCCTTTTTCCTTCAATTTCCTAATCCAGTGGGAACTTGGCAGGCTCCCACCCAAGCTCTTAGCCGCAGCCCTTTCACAGCCACATAATTTGCTGACCTATGCGCTGTATCCTGTTGGCTTTCTGCCACCTTTTTCTTTAAAAATAATATATATTTGTGACTTCCCAGAACGTTTATGGATGAGAATGTACATACATACTTGTGACTTCCCAGAACGTTTATGGATGAGAAAGCAACTATCTTTAGAGGGAAAATTACATTCTTGGAGGTGAAGGCAGTGCACCAAGATGTTTTATGGAGTAGAGACCGTTTATAAAACAAAACTGTTCCATGCTGTAAACTTGTGGCAAATAATATTAATGTGGTGAAAATGCAGACAACTAAGGGGGAACTTGAGAGTAAAACCCTAAATGATGGGAGTCGGGAGATTGGACAATGTTATTCTGTTTGAGATTCGATCAGCTAAGACTTGGTAGTGGGCTGAAAATAAAAATGCCTTCAAATTCCCATTTCAAATGAGTGCAAGAACACCACTGTCCATTTTATTATCTAAACACTAGGTCTGATCTTAATGTTGCATCCTTCCAACCTAGTTTAATATTCCTTTCTTTTTTTTTGTTGCAGGTGTGCTAATGTTAACTTTGCAAGGAGAGCCAATTGCAATAGATGTGGCAAAGGTAAGCTTCCTTCTGGGGAGGGGGGCGATTATTAATTGTTGTTCTCTGCACGTCTTAACTGTTTATTTACTAATCCACTCAGAAAAATCTACAGATGCTAAAATGATGAAAGCTGGAGGCACAGAAATAGGGAAGACGCTAGCAGACAAAAGTCACGGCCTGTTCACTGCAAATGATTGGCAATGCAAAACGTATGTATTTAGCATGATTCTACTGTCTTGGTGCTTTCATAAGAAATCCTTAAGAACTTTTTTTTTGGGGGGGGGGGTATAGGGGGAGAGGTGGGGCGGCAAGTAGCATTGAATACACTTTTTTTTTTTCTTTTTTTTTTTTTTTTTTTCTCCAGGTGCGGGAATGTGAATTGGGCCAGGCGCTCGGAGTGTAATATGTGCAATACTCCAAAGTATGCAAAACTGGAAGAAAGGACAGGTACACATGATTATTTTAATGCTATGTAAAGTGAAGAAATGCGTATACAGCGTCCGAAAGTAGCATCCTTGGTCATGTTCTTTGCCTCAAGAAAGGGCACACTTTTTCTTCTATTGATGCTATCCATGCAGTGGCTTCCATCCCAATTTAATATCATTTATAACCCTTTTCAAATGCACCCAGATCCCAATATGTATCTAACTGTGCCTTAAGAGATGTTTGTACAAACCAGGAGCCAGTACTCCAGACAAACATCTGGAAGTGGCAGTATTTTACTCCCTATTTTTAAGTTGGGAGTAAAATGTTTTTTTTTATGGGAGTATTAATGTTAAAACTGTCTTTGTAATTTATTATGGGTCTACTGATCAATGCTGCATGGAGCTTTCTTGGTAACACTTTTTTTTCTTTTTTGTAGGCAGTATTTCTACTCCCTATTGTTTGGGGAATATTGGCCTACTTTAGGTGTAAACGTGGCCGATGCACACCTTATCAGTAGGGCTGACAGAGCACATGTTTTCCCAAATTTCCGTTTGCTTAATCAACACCTAGATCACTGTTAGCATGCGTGATAAGTAATGGGCGACGCACATCAGCCTTTTTCCAGTTTGGTTTCTGTACCCTTTATTGAACTTTCTACGAAACCCCGCCCGGCCCCCCCCCCCCATCCGCAATGCAAACCAAGGTGTGATCTAATGCATACAGGGGGGTGCAAATAGATATCATAGGGGGGCAGCGGGGAGTTCAAGCAGCTCTAGAATGAAGGAATATTAAGCCCTAGCCTAGGGGTTGCGTCCAAGAATGGTGCATGCTTATTGTGGTGAACAGGGGGAAATGGGGTGTTCTATTGGATTCCAGTAGGATTCCAGTGTACTGGTGCATGTCAGTAGTGGAAAGGGAAGAACCTGGAAGGATGAAGGATACATTTGGTGGAGTGGTATTCAAGGAGGAAGTTGGGTGTCTCAAGGGATACCAATGCCTAATTAGACTTTGTGGTTGCAAAAGTAAGCAAGAAGTCTTTCTAGTGTAGGAAGACTAGGAGAGGACCACGGAGGTCACTGCGTTAAGACGTCATACTGGTTGAACTGGGCTGAGGGGGAGCCTGTAGACGGCGAGACACTGGGACAGTCCCACATTGTGGAAGGGAAATTGAGCGGCTGTGGAGGTAAGGTGGTGCACCTGGTAAGGGTGTGCGAAAAAGATATTGGTGGTGTAATTGCGTGTTGGTCATTTGACCTGTTGGCCACGTTATGTGGGGATTGACCACGCCAAGCTGGTGCTGGAGAAGGCAGTGACGTGAAGCATGGCAGGGATCGGAAGGGGAGGAGGGTTTAGTTAATACAAATACCTGTAAGGTGTTCCCTGTTACTTTGTGCCTGCGAGCTAGATCCTCTGCCCCAGGGGTACAAGAGATGGTACACTGGCAATCAAAACTGCAAGCAGTTGGTGAACTGCATCGGAGTGGGCAGGTATCGCAAGGCGGTTCGGAAAACGGTGCGGAAGCCGGCAGGCTGGCTTGGTGACCGAATCTCGCAGGTACGTGTACAGCAACCTGTGGCAGAGTAAGGAGTCAATGCATGGTACATTTTGGCCTCTGTGGACGCTCACAGCAGCATACAGCCAACCCTGCGCACGGATCAGCGTGGCAAATAGCAGCCTATGAACACAGGCGGTAGTGCATCAGTGCTCCTGATGTGAAGGCCTCGTATTAAACCCAGAGTTTGCTGCCACCTGGTGGAGGAATAAGAAGCCATTCATTTGGCAAAAGATGGAAACAAAAGAATTCAACAGAAATTAAGCAGCTTGATTAATAAAATTCTGGATATTTGCATGCTGACACAAGCAACAGGGGTTATGTAAAGCATTTGATGGTGAGTTTACCACCACCATGCGTGAACCTCCTCTCCCAGATGGGGAGATATACCAGCCACCGTACCTGCAAGGGCCCCGGGTACATTTCAGCCAGCTCAGGGTGGGCACTAGCATCTGCCTCCAGAATTTAATCTGATGACACCAGTAACCTGGGGCCACGCTGGGCAAGATGATACTTCAAGGACCACATAGGAGCCATGGAGGTCATAGACGACAAGAGGAAGAACATGCTGTCCCTGCCGCTGCCCACAATAAGATATTCTGTGTGAGTTCATAATGAGACTCTATAGTCCTACTAAGCTCCACACACGTGGATTATGAGACGGGTAGTTCTTGCACACGCGCTTGACACATTTTGTAATGTGCATTAAAATAAAACATTGTGAATTTCACAGATACTCTAATAACAGCACTTTGCTCCCAGGTGAGAGTCCCAGACATGCTAAGACTAAACTGCTGCAGAACCAGTGAAGACTGGAAATACTTTCATTGGCACGCATGGAATCTGCTATAGGCCACCAAATGGAAAATATGAACAGGGTGACGCTACGTCCCCAACAAAAGGAGGCAGAAAGTGTGAATATGGATACTTGCCTACCAACAACATATGTCATGCGCTAGTACACCAGGCGCAGCGAGACCAGGGAGGGAAGACCGAGGAAGGACAGAACAATCTTACTAGGCTTTGTCTTTTTTGCGATAGCATGAAGTGAGGGGGCTGGGAGGAGAAGGGGGTGCACAATCAGGGCAGCATTGTTCAATGCTGCGTGGCTCAGGTTAAGTGCAAGGAGGCAGGGGACTGACTGTAGGGTGACAGTTACATCCCCCAAGTGTGCAATAGGTCCGGAGGCAGTTCGGAGGCAGTTCAGGGGCGACTGGTCGTGGAGGAGCCTGGTACCCATGAGGGTTGCTGGGCCACCAGTCCACGCAGCAGACTGGTAGAGTGAGCAAGCAGGGGAGAAAAGGTCTTAAGCTTCTTCAGGTGGTCCGACTCAAGTTTGAGGGGGACAGAGGCCATTCCAGAATGAGGCACCCACCTACCCCCCCAAACCCCCCCCCCCCTAACTGGAAAAGCGCCTGCCCCGCCAAGTTGGAGGTGGCTGAGCAAAGAGCTCTTTTTTTTTTTGCCAGTTTGATGTAGTCCTGGCCCCAGAAAGCCTTGTGCACGATGCAGAGGGTCTTGATCCGTGCAGCCACCAGGAGCCAGTGGAAGCATTTCAGGGCTGGAGAGATTTGAGGCCAAGAATAAGTCTTGCAGTCCTGCTCTGGATAAGTTGTGGAGAGTAGAAGGAAAATTAAGAAAGAGGCTGCAGTAGTCCAGCCTACAGAGAAACGGGGCTCTGGAGACAGTGAGCTGCTGGGGGGAAAGTGAGAGCAGGGAGAATACCTCTTGAGGAGGCTGCACGGGGTAGTGGGCTTTCTTGGTAAGGTCTGTGATGTGAGGGGGAGAGTCCAGTTGAAGATGACACCCAGATTGTTTGCCTCATGGGAAGGTGGAGGAAGAGGGCCCAAGTAGGGCGGCCAGGGAAAGAGGTTAAGCGGGAGCAGGGGTCCCAATGCGCAGGATCTCGGTCTTACTGGCATTAAGCAGAGACTGGAGGCGCACTAATCCTGAATCTCATAGACGAGAATGACCGAGAGGAGGCTGAGGGGAACCTGAAAAAGAGCAGAGTGTCATCCTCTTACACTGGGAAATTAGAAGAGACAGTAGAGATAAGCTGGCCAAGTAGAGCCAGGTTGATGCGTTGGAGCCCTGGTGAACACCATGTGGAGGAGAGAAATGACCCAAGTTCTCAGTCGATTGATCAGGGTGGCGTGATTGACCTTATGAAAAACAGGATGAGAACCGAAGGAAGGCTTGACGCAAGGGAGGGGAATGGAGGGAAGACGAGACAATGATCCTACTAGGCCATGTGTCATTCAGATTGCGCATGGGAAGGGGGAAAGGGTAAGTGCGAGGGCAGTGCAGTAAATGAGATAAATGGAATAAATAACATTAAGTAAAAGTATGACCAGATGGCAGCAAGTGCGAGGGTAAGTGCAGACATCGGAAGTCAGGTGCTGGTATTGAGCCTGTAGGGATACAGAAAACAGTTCCCAAGTGCGGGGGGTTGCCAGGAAGGCAGTGCACGTCTGGTGTTGAGGTCAGTCATGCCAAGAGTTGCACTTGGCGGTAGGCTTCCGACGGATTCTCATAACTGGGGCAAGGATGTCCAGAGTGTTGGAGATAGAAAGATGCAGGTTAGAGGGGGATGTCAGTGTGATGTAGGCATGGGAGGAGCAGAGAAAGTAGCAGTAAAGGCATCCACTAAACGCACTTCATGGCCCGAATGACTGAGAAGGTAGACGGCAGTGCTGGGGTGGGCTTAGCCTGATAACGGGAGCGTGTCTGGTTAGGAGAGCAGAAAGTAGTCAGTCTGGGAGAGTAGTGGCAATATGATTTGAGAGGGGGGCTGTTTGAGATGAGAACATCCAAGGTGTGCCAGCAAAGTGTCGAATGGATAGAATGGAAAGAGTGAGCATGTCGCAGAGGTTGCGGAAGAGCCCCGAAGAGGGATTGGAAGCATCCAGGTGAATGTTGAGGTCTCGGAGTAGAAGTTGAGCGGTACAGAAGAGGGTGACCTGGCCAGGTGGCATGTAGATGGTGGCCATTCAGACAGCCTGCAGACCAGGCACTCCGAGGAGTAGGCCTGTTTAGGAATGACCGAAGCAGGGACACACTCTGGAAAAATCGGAGCTACTCCCTTGCAGGATGGTTGGTTCTGGGTTTGGAGAGTATCTTGTAGCCATCGGGCAGGTTGGTGTCAACTCGTGATAGCGAGGGCATCCGGTCATAGTTGCAAATGTCCAGTTTTGGCTGTTACTACACTCCTGCGCTGCTGTCGGTGTGCAGCAGGTTGTCATACTTGACTTCCAGGGTGGGGTACAGGCTTGACTGACACCTTGCAGAACTGGTAGGGGGGGGGTGTTCGACTGAGGTGTCATAGTAGCCAGAGAGGTGGAAGGATGAGTGGCAGAGGATAGAGGGGTGCTAGTGGGCGAAGGAAGTTGATAGGTGGGGAGATGGCTTGGGGCACTGGACCAAGACTGTTCAGATAGACAATGATCTTGGAGGAGTGGAGAGTGGAAGGAGGTATTGGGCAGTTTTTCTGAAGTCCAACTATGGGTTTAGTAAAACCATCCAGCTGCGACGGTACAATACTCACTTGGTATAAGGCTGTACCACCTGTGTGTATGGTAGTGTCGAATAGCAGTCTAGGTAAGTAAAACCTTTTTAATACACATTCAGTATAGGTCACACCTATTCATGGGGGAGTAAACCATTAGTTACATTTTAGATTAATTTCTCATACAGGGTAGAAGACCCTGGCAGTTGTACTGTGCTGCTCAGCAAAGAGATCATAGTAAACCAACTGGACATTATACTTTTCTGAATAGTGGAGCACTTATTCTAGGTACATTACAAACCTGTAAAACACTGATTCAGAGTAAGTTATTCTAGGGGAGTTGGTCCTTTGGGTGTTATATACAATTACACTTACTAGCTCAGTGGAACAGTCTAAGATCAATAAGAAAGTTTTACACTAGTGAGGATTGCACCATGCATACCAAGGTCAGCTACACCTAAATAACTATTTTCAAGAATTACACAAAGCTATTTAAGCAGCTAAAACGTTGTCTTGATATGGGCAAAATCTTCCTTGGGGCCAGCCCTTTGAGAGCAAAAATACCCAATTCAGCCCAAAATACAGGTTCTATTGTGCTGAGCAGTGATCTCATGCTAGTGACAAATGACACCCTCAAAGTTTTAGCATATTTATTCTAAGCAGTGAATTTCATATACATTTGGGATTCAAGTTAAAGAATATTACAAAGCATAAACTTAGAACAATGCAAAATATAGTGAAACATGGAACTTAGATAAACTTAGAGAAATATAGAGAAACATAGAGAAACAGTCTTACGTCCCTTTAATCAGCACTGGGAGACCTTGGCTTTTCATAAGCTAGCTGTAAAAACAAGCCCCGCTCAGAAAAACAATGCTGGAGGACACCGTGAGAGCCAATTCCGGGCACTTGACCGTGCATGAATCAAGTCCACAGGACGATCTCCCACCGAGTCATGTGTGCATGGATATTTTATAATCTCGTGCTGTCAGTCACCATGACGCACAGTTCCAGAACTTTCCCTGTGCAACTGGCTCATGGAAAAAACCCAACTCTCTCTGAGAGGCTCCTTGCTCTCTCCTACCCCTCCCTGGTTCCCATCTGCGAAGGCTGAGGAATGTCTTATCAGTACCTTCCCAGAGAAAAGGAAGATTAGCTTGGAGCCAGGGCTACCGTTAGTGAGGCTGAATGTTCTAAGGGAAGCAGGGATGTATTAACCCCATCTGCAAGCTCTAAAAGGCATGCACTCATAGCTTAGTGTTTATAGCGCTTAAGACTGGCTATCTAAGCGCTATATAGGTGCCATGATGTTCCAAACACTCCAAAAATACCTATTAGCTACAGAGCTAGGGGCCCTCTCCCTGCCTGATTATCAACAATGCATAATGTGACCTATTTCATACTAGGCCTGCATATTCCTTGTAGCTCACTACTGCATAATGGAAGTGCTACAACAGACTACTGTCAGCATTTTTAGCACATACTTTGAATACACTATTGGCTTTCAGCGGCTAATGCTGTCATCTAAAGCCCTGATTGGCAAGGTTGCAATTTCGTGTATCACTACATTCCACCCCTATTCAACGTTTGTGCGACAAATGCTGACTAATACCTATCAATATAGTATTTAGTGCAGTGATAAAGACCTAGGGGCTTTGCAAGAGGTTTAAGCAAACTATCTTCTAGCGGTTAGTTAGCGTGGCATGCAAGGTAAAACACTACCTAAACAAAAATGTACACAAAGTGAACAGTGACATATACCCTTGCCAAAACCTGGCCTACACAAAAATATCTACACAAAGTGAACATGGGCATTTACTCTAGCCAAAACCTGGCCTACACAAAAAAATACCTACACCAAGTGAACATGGACATTTACTCTAGCCAAAACCTGGCCTACACAAAAATACCTAAATCAATTTTGTATAACCGATTGTCAGTTAAAAAGCAGCATGCAGTTAAAATGTCAAGGCAATCCAGTGTAGTCTAATCTACAATGCACTATTGCATTTATGTATGGTTACCAATTCTAAAACCTGGCAGCCTTTTCACTCTAAGGGCCTACCTCCCCCTGATCCCAGGGCATTCAAGCGTAACTGTGGGCTGTGTGACTAGACACTTCCCCCATGTATGTGGAACCCACCCAGAAACCATCTAATTTCGTGAACAAGGTGAACCCATGGGCACCAGGTTATCTAAATAAAAACAATTCTACTAATTTACATCAAAGCATGGCATGTGTTGTTCATGCAATCAAAAGCAAGCAATTCAATCCATATGTATGCTGGTAACTGTAGCTCTGCGTGCCAGTGTGTGGAGGATGGTCGCCCCCACCCAGTAAAAAGCCAACACCTGCTGATCAAACAATGTTTGCCATACAATGCATCATGTGTATTTAGCAGTCTTGTTGACCTGCCCTATGGCAGAAAAAATTTCTTCATACCTAAAATTCTGCCATCTTCAGTGGTTGCTAATACTTGTAGCAGTGTTGGGCGTATCAATGGGCCCCACCAGGCCAGAAGTTCTATAGCAGAGCTGGCATCAGAACCCATAGTGGCTAGCTTATTGTGCACAGTTTCTATGTCACAAGCATATAAAGCTCCTGCAATTAATGAATCTAGCTCCCTAGCTACGCACACTCTGGTGATGGGCCATAGAAATGGACTCCATTTGTAGCAGCTTGGTAGTACTAAGGAAACATTGCCTCATGATAAATCTATGTCTAAGTGTATCACTGTAATTATGGAGGTGTGCATTACCAGCCTACAATTTACATGTTACCTTACTACTGGAAAATCTAACATGTTCACAGTGTCTACCTATTGTGACTTGGAGAATACTTTTCTTCAAGTGGGATATCTACCATATACAATATTAACTTTAGCCACAAACACCATACTACTATCCGGCAGTGGCTGTTTCATCACACCATGGAAAAAATTCATTTAGTCAAGTTATAGTCCATAAAATCTTGGCGAGAACACTCGCTGCAGTTCTTGGTCAGAAAAAACATCACATTAGACAAATTAAACAAATCGTATCCATTCAGTGACAAAAGATGCCCGACAATGTGCCAGGCCAGTACGCTAGCAATTCCATGTGGATACTCATTTGTAGCGCTTTTCCAAAGAATTATTCCAAATGTCTACAATCAAAAGGTGACTCTTTGCATTAGTGTGCTGGAGACAGCTGTCCCCACAAAAACATGAAACTGGTTGGTTTAACAAAAACCGTGTCACACTCTGTGTCATAAAATCAAACATCAAGTCAGTCATGGTTTCATTTACCTGCCTTAAGCTGGCTGTAAAAGCATCCAGTGTTTCAAAGATTACCATTTCAAATTATAGCTCACACACTTGGCAGCATTACTTCAATTAAGAATCTTAACCTACGCACAGGTGACTTTGATGTGCGCACTCATCTTATCTCAAAATAAATTACGCTCCTGCTTGCATAATTCTGCTGCCCCAACAATTCATAAATCATTCTCCTGCCTACGTGTAACGTAGAAGTTTTTTTTTTTTCAAAGCAAAAAGCAAAACATCTCTGGGTAAAGCAATTCAGTTGGAAGAGTAAAACCATTTCGTTTTTTCAGATTCATCTCAACAGTGCATTTAAAAAACCATTTTTCAATGTGTTAGCATTCAATTGCTGTGTCACACAGCTGTTTGTGGTGCCTGATGTTACAGTCCACCACTCATTGTCCATAGTCCTTTAAACAAGAAAGGGCAAACCATGTCAATTAAGTTATTTCCAGCAACTGAATCATTTGAATGTGTAGCATCAAATATTTGATAATTAGCCAAGTCTGCACCGTGCCAGTTCAGCAGAAGTTATTACTCTGTTGGACACTTTTCGCAGGTTGCAGCAGCGTTGAGTGCGGTGCAGGGCACGTTAAAGTTGACTCGCATATCAGTAACTCGCATACTTTATGAGATCAGTGTCACCCACAAACTGCACACATCTATTTCTGATATTGTGAAATGCCTTGTCGTTTTTGCCTAGGCAAAATACAAACAGAAATGTTAGGATTTCATCAAAAGTTCAATATCATTATTCTTCATGTTAGGATGTCATCAAAACTTCAATATCAGCGTTATCCACCCCTTCCCATAATACCACCCCCATCTTCAAAAAAGTCTCATCAGGTAACTACACACTTTATCATTGCTACTGCAATTATTTATCACCCTTCTGCATGTTTCTGGGGGCTTATTTACACTCAACCATACGGGGTGTAACTGCCTAATCACAAACTTATTTGTGCAATGCAATCATAGTTGGTCAATGGTACACAAAGCCATATAATAAGTACCCAGGTCGCACAATGCTCTTCTTTTTTCACCAAAGCGATCACCAATGCCGGGCGCCAACTTGCTTCCAGTGTCTCATGATCTTGATTTAGTTTGCCCTGCTGGCATCACTCCATTTTTCAAAGGTAAAGTCTTTCAGTCCAATACCGCTTACAGTTGCACAAGCAGCTGTTTATTTTTCTTTTCCATACAGGCAGTGTCTTTCAAGCCTCTGGTTTTTTCACTTGTCATTTGTTCAAAGGGTGTTTGCTGTTTCTTGAACCACCCCTTTGAGTGCGATAGTCTAAGTCAGTTTCTTTTGTTGCTTCAACAAATCATTCATTCTTGCACTAAGCCATGAGGCTTCTGGATCATGGCTAATGTGCAGTGTTCATGTTATACTTCAAAGCCCCGCTCTGCATGTTGTCTTTTGCAAAACGGCTAAGCACTTTTGTCAGTTTTGCTTCCATCTGGAATGCCATAATGTCTTTGTCAGTTACTCCATCCCTGGCAATGTAGCTTGCAGTTTGCCAGATGTGTATTTTCTCTTCTCAGAGCGCCTAGAGGTTTCTTCTCCAGTGCACAGCGCTTTACTTCAGTTCACATCACATGGAGCATTGGAATGCAGCTTGCACAGCAATAGCGTTTCACTTCACTTCACATCACATCACATTGGAATGCGGTTTGCACAGTAATGTCTGTTGGAATGGGCAGCTGTCTTTTCTTGGCCCATTCACAGATGCATAGGTAAATGTTCAGATGTGATGTGCCCGTCTGCCATCCTGCATGCCTTTGTTCCCTACCACAGTGTCACTGGGCAAATTCTTTACTTCTGAACAGCTCTCTGTCTTTGCACCCCCTTCCTCAGGAATGCATGCATTGTTTATCTTTCGTGTGCACCTGGCAGCGCCATGAGCACGCAGCTTATCTCTTTTGCCTATAACTCTTATACTGTGGCGGCTTCAATGGAAAGGCACTCGTTTCAGACAGTTCATCCAGATTAACTCTTTCTTGTACTGTTTCTGCTTTTGTTTGCCTTCCTTTCGCGCACCTCGCCCAAAACAGCTTCAAGGCACAAGCTCTGCACACACAGCAAGACTCTTGTTTTCAAAAGAGGCACTTTTCTTGTCATCAGATTCTACTCCATGTAATTTTGCAAAATGTCAAAGCGTCTTTTTTGCCTGTTTTAACCTGATTAATGTCCCATTTAAAAGCATACGTTTTCTTTTCTTGTAATGTGCGATCTTTCAAGAGAACTCACAACCCACTAAATCTTTGCTATCTTATCACACACAGATATTTCATTCTGTTGTACCATTGCCAAAATATAACCACTCATTTCAGTGCATTTAAAAAATAAAAATGCCAATGTTTAGTGCAGCTCCCTGCACGTTTTCCTGCAAGAGCAACCCACACTCTATATTGCTTGTGGGCTGTTTAATGTGTCAACAACATTTTTTCACCATGTATCACAGTCAACAGGTTACTATTTCTAAATCATACATCACTTATAAGGCAACAGCACAAATCCATGGCATAGCATGGGGACAGTCAAAAATACTCCAGGGGCAATTTAGAAAAATATAAATTGTTTTTCCCCCCAAACCATTGCAAACTGATTCTGCAAATTCAAATCAATAAACAAAAATCGAAAATCCAAATAACATTCACTCACTTTCCTTTTAAGTGAGTCTCTCACCCATTAAAAGCATGGCACTGCTTAAAATACAATATAATCATTTTAGTGTGTTTCCTTTAAAACAGAATTCGCCACCACCAGCACATGGAATTTTACAGTTGCCAAAAGAAAAAAAAACTCTTTAGGCTCTCAGCACAGATGTTACTCATTCTCCTAAGCATGGCTCCTCCTTATTCAGGAATGCCAACATTCAAAAGCATACATCAAAAAAGCGAACCTTCGCCTCCGAACATTACAGCCCCCACTCGCTAGCACACTGGGGCTGAGTCAATGGTTAAATCACTATTCACAATTTGCATGTCAAATCCTTGCAATTATTTTTCCCTGCCCTCATGACAGAATAGAGATGAGAACTCCGTCTCACTATGCATTCCAAATTACAACTTTAAACTGGGGAAACCGCATGATAAAATTCTTTTCTAATTGAGCATACATCTTTCTTGACCATTCATCGGAGCGCTTTAAACAAAGCCATTTCCCGCTCGTTTATTGCCTTGTACTCCCTGGCACCAGTCCCATGCAATAAGTCAGTCACGACTGATTTACTGAAGGGAGTCTTAACCACACAAGCTATCGGCCACGGCAAGCCGACACAACATTGCTGCCTTTTGAAGTCTCAGAGCTGCAGTGAGACCATCAAGGAAATGTGACAGCCTGCTCCCCACTCTACACTGTGTTCTCTAACACACTTTGTCATGTCATAGCATGGCACTGCTCTTCACAAATCCCACAAAGCTGCCACCAAATGTCTTGATATGGGCAAAATCTTCCTCGGGGCCAGCCCTTTGAGAGCAAAAATACCCAATTCAGCCCAAAATACAGGTTCTATTGTGCTGAGCAGTGATCTCATGCTAGTGACAAATGACACCCTCAAAGTTTTAGCATATTTATTCTAAGCAGTGAATTTCATATACATTTGGGATTCAAGTTAAAGAATATTACAAAGCATAAACTTAGAACAATGCAAAATATAGTGAAACATGGAACTTAGATAAACATAGAGAAATATAGAGAAACATAGAGAAACACAGTCTTACGTCCCTTTAATCAGCACTGGGAGACCTTGGCTTTTCATAAGCTAGCTGTAAAAACAAGCCCCGCTCAGAAAAACAATGCTGGAGGACACTGTGAGAGCCAATTCCGGGCACTTGACCGTGCATGAATCAAGTCCACAGGACGATCTCCCACCGAGTCATGTGTGCATGGATATTTTATAATCTCGTGCTGTCAGTCACCATGACGCACAGTTCCAGAACTTTCCCTGTGCAACTGGCTCATGGAAAAAACCCAACTCTCTCTGAGAGGCTCCCTGCTCTCTCCTACCCCTCCCTGGTTCCCATCTGCGAAGGCTGAGGAATGTCTTATCAGTACCTTCCCAGAGAAAAGGAAGATTAGCTTGGAGCCAGGGCTACCGTTAGTGAGGCTGAATATTCTAAGGGAAGCTGGGATGTATTAACCCCATCTGCAAGCTCTAAAAGGCATGCACTCATAGCTTAGTGTTTATAGCGCTTAAGACTGGCTATCTAAGCGCTATATAGGTGCCATGATGATCCAAACACTCCAAAAATACCTATTAGCTACAGAGCTAGGGGCCCTCTCCCTGCCTGATTATCAACAATGCATAATGTGACCTATTTCATACTAGGCCTGCATATTCCTTGTAGCTCACTACTGCATAATGGAAGTGCTACAACAGACTACTGTCAGCATTTTTAGCACATACTTTGAATACACTATTGGCTTTCAGCGGCTAATGCTGTCATCTAAAGCCCTGATTGGCAAGGTTGTGTATCACTACAAACGTATGCACTTTTCTTAAAAGGAGCGATCAGCAAATTAAGGATCAGTGTAACTTTTTGAGGGCCAGGCTAACAGCAAGTCTGGGTAAGCAAGACCCAATTGGGGGACGCTCGTACATTTATATCCTGTGGGACCAACGGAATTACTATTGAGGGGGACCCAATTCACAGGTAAGATATCCCTTTATCACACCATATCCTTTTCAGAATAGCAGAAAATTTCCAAGGAAACGTTTAACTGCTCACTCTTGAGGGCAGGCATCAACCACAAGCAAGTCAACGTTTCAACAGTTGTTTTACTTTTCCAAGTGTGTTTTTAGTGTTGGGACTTTAACAATGACATATTTAGATAGAACCCTAGCTTGATCCGCATCTAGATGGGCTCGAAGGCAGGTCAATCCCACATCTAGATACAATAGTGAATATTGGGCATGCGTCATATAGACAGGACTGTGAATATTAGCCATGGCAGGATTTAGGTAGGAGGAGTTACTTACCTGTAACTGTTCTCCAGCATGGGTCTGGCTTGATCCAAATGCTCATATTCCCTGTCAGGCTGGGAATCCTCAGTAAAGAAAAAAAATCGGTTTCACTTCTGAACTGTCTTTCTCCTAATAACCAGTCACTGGCCTCTGGGTCAATCTGCACCCAGCCAATGACTGCCCTCTACCTCCAGATTTTTATCACACATTCAAGTTTTGGGAGTCCTCGTGCTTATCTCTCGAGCTTTTACTGCGTTTTGCACTTTATAAGTGTTGCTCTATTTTTTTTTTTCGGTCAATCGAGCCTTGCGCTCCATCGATCCCCTTTAGTCGTCCCAGATGGATAGTAGTGCCGATGCTGTTCCTCTTGTGCGCCTGAAAAAGACATATGCGTGGTCTAACAGTTTTTCTACATGTTCTTGGGTTAATTCGTATACGTATGTTTCTGGATTTTTGCCGGGTAGGGAATGTTTGAAATTGTTCTGTAGTTGGAGAGGTCTTCCATTTTGCCACAGTTTAATGTATGTTGATCTGAAGGATCGTGTTGATTTAGGTTTCTGTAGTATTATGGCGTTCCTTGTGTGGGGATTGGTTTGTAGATGTTAGTGGGGAGGGGTGGAGGGCAGGCATCCATGATTCTACTTTCTTGCTGTGTTTTACCAGCTTGATGAATGCCTCTGCTGATTTCAGTAACGTTTTGACGTTTGTGCTGTGGCTCCTCATCAGGTCCGGTTAGTTGAGTTGGTCTGTTTTGTATGACTTGTCAGATTTGGTTGATTTTGTTATTCAAATGGTCTGCCAAGTAGTTGCATAGTTTCTGAGGGGGTTGGAGAGTTGTCGCAACCAGGTGGGTTTCTCATTTTGTGTGTTGCGACATTTGTGATTCCGTCATCATAATGCCTGCTCTTTGCCTTTTGAATTTCCTTCTTGTATGATCGGATTTGTTTCTGGAACTGGGTTTTCTTGTCTTGGTTGTTCTTTCCTCCATTCCAGCTTCTTGTTCTTTTCATGGTGCTTAGTAGTGGGGTAACCATTTTGCCATTGCTCTTTTTCATGAGGGGATTAAATGCCTTTTCTGGGGCTATGTTTTAAATTGTATCGGCAATCCATTTGTAGAGTAGCTCCGCTTTCCCGTCTAGGTCTGCCAGCTCCAGTTCTGTTGTGGAAGGTTTGGTCATCTCCAGTTGTTTCCTTTGGTTGCTTGCTTTGACGGTTTTCCAGTTTCTCTTGTGGTGGTTGTGAGCTTGGGGGGCTGGATATTGAGTTGGTAGTGCGATCACAAATGAGATGGTTGCTCCAGAGTATTTGTATTGGTGGTGATTTTTCTTGGCAAAGGGTGTGGCCTAACTTTGCCCAGCTGTTGTAATTTGAATGGTTAGTTGCCCAATTAGTGTTTTGAGAGTTGGTGTGTTTTTCTTCTAACCAAATGTTTAAGTCTCCCAGGATGATGGTCCAGAGACTTCACCCTAGGTGGAATTCCAACAGGGAACTGGGTGAACTGAACGAGAGGACTCCCAGCCACAACACCCCAAAGCTACACTGGACTCACAAGAGTAATACCAAGGCAAGAGTTTCTTAGTGGCTGGATGCGGCTCAGTGGTTTTGGAGCCCTTTTCAGGTGCAAGAGTAGTAGATGGCAGGTTGGATTCTCATTGTTTGCAATGTCCAGCACTCTGGTGAGGGGTCTTTTTGGACTCTATTCACGTCTTTGGAGGTCCAACAGGATGATTTCGAATTCGGCAGACTGTGCACCGCACAATGGCTCAAGGTCCCAGGGTGTTGGGGTATTGCAGCCCTGCACGGTCGCAGCATGATGTGGGGTGGCTCAAAATGCAGGTCCTCAAGTCTAATGGGTCGCACCAGACTCTGGGTCAGTGTTGTTTTCAGAGTCCCCAGGTCGACTGGAATGAAGGTTAACGGCAGGCTCCGGTTACACAGCATGCTCTCTGGTTACTGGAAATCGTCTCAGCCGTGTTTTTTTTTCTTCCTCATCCCCTTTGGTTTCAGTTCTAGTGATCGACTATCTCTTCAGCTTGGCGAGGACGATGCACCTCAGCGGTGCCAGAGGTCCCCGGGTATTTCATGCATAGGAGGTTGAGACTGGTTAGACCCTCTGGTCCAAGGGAGGAAGTTGTCCGGTATGGATCTTCCCTGTCGCACGGATGAGGCCTGGAGCAGCAGTGGTAAATCAGGCTTTGGCTGTCTCTGGAAGTAGCTGCAGACATCGTCTTCAGAATTGGTCTTCCAGTGGTTGACCATCGATGGTGAAGAGGTTGATTATTGCTGGCTCGTCTGAAGGGATCGCCTGCTGGTCATAACGACCTGGTCGGCGGAAAAGTCTGACTGCAGGATTTATTTTTTTTGCATATTCCCCTTGGGAGTGTCCTCTTGGCACAGGCAGAATCTGGCACCTGTCCCTTTTTGATCTATGAATTATAGAGGGGGATTGTTCTAGAGGGGGGATTGTTATCTCAACATTCACCCTTTGGAGAAAAGGCGCAGTATCTGACTACTCCCCCTCATGCTCTCCAGGGTACCCCTTAAAAGACTACCCGAAAAGAGGCTTTATATCCCCGGTCTCTACCTTTTTCAAGGAAGAACTCCACTGCATCTAAGGACGCTTAACTAAGGAATCTGAAGATTATCCTCCCTGAAAAATCTCGGGACACGCTAAAACTGGTCTATTTGAAACTCCAGCACAAGCTTAAGGACTATAACCACACAACCTTGAGCATACCTATCTGTGAACACCAGGATCGAGATTGTCTTCTTTTAATGTTCTTAAGTGTCAAGGTCGAAGTGACATGATAAAATCATGTTCCTCCTGAAGAAAGTTCTCTATTGAATTTACAGAACTGAAACATGTCAAGGCAAAATACTAGTAACAAACAGTACTAGCTATATGTGTTTTCTTAATCATTCCTGAAACCCGCCGAGGGATTATTGTTTCACTTGTATATGTCATCACAATTTCTCAAGTGTAATAATCCGAAGTCATGGTGATATCGGTGCTAGAACAACCATCAACTATATTAGTAAACTGGCTATTGTTACGTGCACTTTGTTCTTGTCTTTTAATAAATATTCTTACTTTTTAGATATTTTTTATAAACATTTAATAACCTACCTTCTAAAATTCTGGTGAGTTTAAGTGGGTTGTCTGGATGAGTGGGGACGCTTACTTTGTTGCCCTCTATAATTTATTCTCGATATACCCCTAATAGACAAAGTATTAAATAAGGGGGGGGGGGGATTCCCTCCTTTTTGATCCATGCCACCAACCTTCTAGAACTCTCTCCGTGTCTTAGAGAAGGACTGGCAGATCAGCAACGTGGTCTGGATAAAGGCAGTAGAAGCACTTTTGATGGCTATGTTCCACAAAGATGTTGTTCAGTCCGCATTTCAAATGGGCCCTGAAGAGGCTTCTTCGCTGCATCTGCCACACCGCCTAGGCCCAAATCACCGGCTACACACGATTCTGAGATCCGATGATAAATGCGGTCACTACTCAGTGACTGATATATGCAAAATTCAATTCAGATATTTGAAGAGTGAAACATGAGGACTACTAGAAAATGTGAGGTTAAAATCTGAAGATGGCCACCACAGGTGGTGCTAAGTAGGGCGGATGTCATTGACTGGGGCAGCATGACCCAAAGTGACAACAATGAGCTATACAAGAAACATGCAGTTTTTTAATTTTTATAAAAGCTTCAACTGCTTTATATAACCCAGGATTTCCAGACTAACGGGGAATATTTGAGCATGTGAATCCATACAAGAACCATGCTGGAGAACAAGAGTTACAGGTTTGTAACTTGATCCTTCAGCATAAAGAACCTCACCTTTATTCAGGAACACAGCCTCTCGGACTTGCCACTGTAAAGAACGATACAGGAGAAGAGTTGAGGTGGGGTGTGCTGATGTCACAAAAGAAAAGCATAGGTAGTAGGATCCATCACAGGAATGTAAAGAAAATCAAGGGGGGAAGCTCAGGGAGCTTCCTGCAACAGATTCCATAAAAAGATGGTGGAAGGCAAACTCCCATCAGAAACCTGAAAGGGTTCTCGTAACAAAAGAATGGGCGAGATAAAAAGCCAGTAGTCCAGCAAAAAGTGCTGGTGGATGACCCACTAAGTGGGGGAGAATTACACACCAGATGAAAATTCTACTTCAAGTGTACGTTATTTATGTTTTGTTCGTTTTTTAGATCGTGTGTTAAGTAAGCCTGTGCACTATAGGGGTAGAAGCAGGCTCAACCATTCCAGGGCATGATCTCCCATTGATAACCTAGTGGGATCAAGCTTATGACTGCCATCTGCTTATCGAGGCCTTGCATGTTATGAGGCTGCCAATCTGTTTGCCATTTTCCTCCCCTATGCACCCATTTAAAATCGTTCGAAGTGCACACAGTAACTCCCCTCTGATCCCACCATCAGGGCATAACCCTTTGTGGGGGGTGAAGCAGGAGCAAATACAGTTCCACCAGTTTCTTACTGTTTGTTTGTTTATTGATTTGTATGGCGCACCTAACCCAAGGGCAACAGGGCGCAGGCAAAAGATAATTCGAAGCTTACAATGTTGCAGAAATATACACTTTGGAGTAGTAACAAAAGTAATCAGGATTACAGGAATAGGAAATATACAAGTCTTCATACATACAAAGTCAATATCTAAACAGGGTAAGTATACAGATATGTACAGGGCTGTTGGAGGCGGGTAATCCTGACAAAAAAAATATTCTGGGTTACAGGATTGAGAGATTTACAAATCTTCATACATAAAAAGTCAATATCTATACAGGAGGTGAATGTATAGGTGAGTGCAGGGCTGTTAAGGGCGAGGGCAAAATCGCGAACAAAGGTATCAAAATCTATACATAGGTGTAGAAAGTGCAGCTAGATACAAGGGTTATTGGAGTTGAGGTGGCTGATGAGGTGTCTTCTAAAGTGCAAATATGGTTGGTCAGCTCTTAGGTTGTGTGGCAGAGAATTCCAGAGCTTGGCAGCTTTCACCGGGAAACTGTTCCCGCCAATGGTGGACAGTTTGAATCTGGGAATTATCAGACGGTTGGAGTTGATGGTTCTTGTTTGTCGGATGGAGGACTTTCTCTTTACCTTGTCCATCAGATAACTGGGGGCGGCATTGTTGAGGGCTTTATGGGTTAGGGAGGCCAACTTTAGTTTGATTTTGTTGTCTGTGGAGAGCCATTTCTGTTGGTGTCTGGTGGCTGAGATATGATCTCTCTTGTTAATGCCGAGGGCAGCTCTCAAGGCATTATTTTGTAGGATTTGAAGCCTGTGGATAATGGCTTTGTTAGCACCGCTATAGAGGGCATTACAATAATCGAGCCTAGATAGTATGAGTGCTCTTGCCAGGATCAAGCAGCTGTCATTGGAGAGGAATGGTCTGCCTGCCCTTATTAATTTGCAAGTGTACGCAGTGGTAGATGCTAGTGAGTTGACCTGTTTGGTGAATGACATAGTGGCATCCAGATAAAAGCCAAGGGTTTTTACTTCCCTGGATACTCTGATGAGATTGCCATCTATGTTGAATTCGGCATATTCAAGGCCTAGTTTGTTGATATTAGCAGGGGTACCTAAGATGATGAGCTCTGTCTTGTTGTCATTCAGGCATAGACCATGAGAAGCCATCCATGCCTGAATGATGAGATATACCCTGTTCACCAACTCACTGTCCTTACTATGATCCCCTGAAAGTGGGAGGAGAATCTGAGTGTCATCAGCATAGTTAGTGTAGGTGACACCCAGATGGTCCAGATCGTCGAAAAGAGGTTTGGTGAAGATGTTATATAGTGTGGGGGAGACACATGAGCCCTGCGGGACTCCGCAAGTAATAAGAGAGGGGTCTGCTGCTGCTGAAGGGGGGGGAAGACTCTCATGGTTCTCTCACTCAGAAAAGATTCAATCCATTTGATAGCTTCTGGGGAGAAATGGGCAGCTGAGTCAAGGTGTTTGCAGAGGACCTTGTGGTCGACAAGGTCGAAAGCCGCGGAGAGGTCGAGTAGGAGGAGGAGTGCTGTCTTACCCTTGTCCCTCAGATCATCAATTTGGGTTTTCAGATCAATAAGGGCTGTTTCCGTGCCGTGTAATGGGCGGAAACCTGATTGTCTGGGGCCTAGTAACTTATGTAGTTCTAGGTATTTTTGAATCTGGACATAGGCAACTTTGTCCAAGATTTTCAGTAGGAAAGGTACCGTTGTGATGGGCCGGTAGTTGGTGGGGATGAGGGGATCAAGCGTCTGTTTTTTGAGGAGGGGGAGCACCCAAGATTGTTTTAAGTTGGATGGGATACTGCCTGAGGAGAAAGAGGCGTTTATGAGTTTAGAGATAAAGGGCGACAGGTCTCTGGCTGCGTCCTTTATTATGTGTGCAGTGCAGATATCGCCTTTGCAGTTTGATGGTTTAAGAGAGAGGATGATTTTCTCAACCTCCAGGGTGGTGGTTTTAGAGAAGGTGAATGAGTTGGTGTGTGTACCTGGTGAGGCATTGGGCGGAGAAGGAGGGTTAGTGAGGTTTAGGGAGTCTTTTTTTTTTTTTAGTTGAATTTTATTTTGTAAGGTGTTTATTTTATTTGCTAGTGCTTGTTGGATGTCTGTACACCAGGTCTGGTTCTTAGTGCAGGTATCGGGTGTGACAATGGGTGACTCAAGTTCCTTCAGTATGGAAAAGAGCTCCCTCATACTTGAGTTGGAATTGGCAATGCGGATGTTATAGGAATTTCGTTTAGCTAAGCAGATTTCAGCTTTGTAGTGACGAGAAATCGTGTCAAGGGTGGCTTTCTTATCACTGGAGGGGCATAATTTCCAGTCATCTTCACATTTACGCTTTTTTAGGCGGAGGGCTTTGAGTTCGGGTGTGTACCATTTGTTTAAATGGGTTTTTGGCTTGCTGGTGCGAAGTTTGAGTGGGGCAATTTTGTCCATGGTAGTTAACATGATTTTATTATATTCGTGAACTAGTGTGTTGGGATCTAGATTGTCAGGCAATGCGTTTAGGGTTGGAAGGATAGCTGGGATGATTTTTTCTACTGAGATATTTTTGTTTCTTGTGAGGCAGGGTGGTGCAAGTGACACAGTTGTGGTAGGTGGTCTAGAGGTCAGTAGGTTGAATGAGACCAGCGAATGGTCGGTCCAGGTTAGTGGTGTGGTGGCGGAGATGACCGCTGAGCAATTAGCATCAGCAACCCAGTCTAGGGTTCTACCCTTCAGGTGGGTGGGTAGGTTGACTTTTTGTGAGAGTCCGAGTGATGAGATCGTATTGGCTATGGTAGAGGCATGTATGTCTGCAGGGTCGTTGAACCCAAAGTTAAGGTCCCCTAGTAGTAGTTGTGAGGAGGTTTTCGCGTTGTTAGAAATTAGGTTATGTAGATCTTCCTCAAAGGTTCCGAGTGGACCTGGTGGTCTGTAGATCAGGTGGATAGTGAGCGATTGGGTGTTATTTATGGGGAGTTTGGCAGTGAGGGATTCACACGATTGCAGAGTTTGGGTCGGGGCTAGTCTGAGAGCTAAGCTTACTTTAGATATGATGGCGATGCCACCGCCCCGGTTACCTACCCGGTCCTGCCTAGATATAGTGTAGCCATCTGGGATGGCCAGCATTAGAGATGGGCATGCTGCATTGTGGAGCCACGTTTCAGTTAGGGCAATAAAGTCTAATTTATCTTTGATAATTAGGTCTGCTATATCAAGGGCATGTGCGACCAATGATCTGGTATTGAGGAGAGCTCCTTTGTAGGAGTGTACATCCGTTTTTACCGAGATGTTTGTATGAATGATGGGTTTGTACTTGGTTATGGGGATGGCGGTGCCTATGGTGGAACTTTTGGCTTCGCATTTGGAATCAGACAGGAGTCCTCGGGGGCGGCTCATAAAGTTTAGAGAGTCTAGCGCGAAGTTTGTTGTTTCTTTCGGTGGTAGGCGAAAGTTATAGGTCCTGACTTGTAATGATATTTTTGGTGGGAGGGGTCAGGATAGTACCTAGTTGTGTAGGAGTCGTTGGTGAGACTGGTGCCTGGCTGGGAGGGGGAGGCTCCTGAGTCAGTATCCTGGATGGGAATGTCTGGGGATGCGGGCGTGGCCATTACACAGAAGATGAGTAATATAGTTAGCATTTTCTGCAGTACTGCGCTGGCGTTGTGAGAGCAGAGTGGGAGTAGCAATGTAAGTGTGATCTGGGAGATGGGGTGGGCAGGGCGAGAAGCAATACAATCACGTAACTCCTAGATTCAAATAGCACAGTGGCAAAAATGCAGTGGGGTAATACCTAGATTCAAATAGCGCATTTAGGCAAAAAATGCAATGGGGTAATACCTAGATTCAAATAGCGCATTTAGGCAAAAAATGCAATGGGGTAACACCTAGATTCAGAGTAGCACATTTAGGCAAAAAATGCAATGGGGTAATACCTAGATTCAAATAGCGCATTTAGGCAAAAAATGCAATGGGGTAATACCTAGATTCAAATAGCACAGTTTGGCAAAAATGCAGTGGGGTAACACCTAGGTTCAGAGTAGCACATTTAGGCAAAAAATGCAATGGGGTAATACCTAGATACAAATGGCACATTTGGGCAAAAATGCAATGGGGTAACACCTAGATTCAAGTAGCACATTTAGGCAAAAAATGCAATGGGGTAATACCTAGATTCAAATAGCGCATTTAGGCAAAAAATGCAATGGGGTAATACCTAGATTCAAATAGCACATTTGGGCAAAAATGCAGTAGGGTAACATCTAACAGTCCAGTGGTACACACGGGTTGTGCACTTTGGTTACTATTTCTTGGGGTGTCACAGGCACATAATGCTGGAGACAATGGGTAGCTGGGGGTAGTGCAGTAGTGTTGGCCAAAGGTTACCTGGAATAGGATGGGCATAGGGTATGGCAGACGGCAGACTCAGGCATAAACAGGCACAGAAACAGGAGAAGTCTTGACTCCCGTGGTCCTTGAAGGGAGTGGGCTGGCTTCGCCTGCCGGTAGCCAGTGGGTGAGGAGATGGGCCCAGTAGCCAATCGGGAGGCTGCTGGTGGCCTAAATGGGCATGTGAAGCTGCAGGCAAGAAAGGGAGGCCATCTTGGAATGGCTTAGTGCCTCGTGTAGGCGAATGGCGGCGGAGGCTTTTAGGAGGCTTTTTTTAAAGCAGCCTCAACGGAGATGCACATCACTAGCTGGAATCAGTGATTGCGCACGCATGGAAAAATGCGGGATGAAAGCACATTTAAATATAAATTTAGCGCGGGTGCTTCTGGTTGTTGGAGAAGATGCCTTGCCTTAAATTTGAGCTACATTTTGAGTTTATATCTTCAAAAAGATTTTGCTTCACTCAGGTAAATTCCGAGAATAAATGGAGGAAGTCTATACAGTTCCTAGTGCGTTACACACTGATGTTGGTGTTTAAAGTTATGGTACGGTTTTGAGCTGCTTTGCCATATTATATTTTCTGTGATGTGTAAATCGTATGTATGGTTTTAGTTCTAGCTAAACGTTACAAATTGTTACTTTTGCTTCAATTAACAGGATATGGAGGAGGATTTAATGAAAGGGAAAATGTTGAATATATAGAAAGAGAAGAATCCGATGGTGAATATGATGAGGTATTGTTTTGTTCCTTGTCTTCATTGTATGTGGTTTCCAAAGGCTGGTTATTTGATCATAACCAGACACAGGACACTTATTTTCTAAGGGGCCAAAATGTTTGCTTTGTCCTGGAACTGCAGGGTTTGCTTCTAGTAACCCACAACATAATTTTGCTTCATTGATTGTAAGTCCCACAAAATATTTTGCTTCGTAAAAGGACTGGAAACTAATAATATTGATGGAACATGATTATGTAAAAATGTCCCAATGGCTTTATGCGCTTTCATTTGACTGGCCATTTTTCCTCTGCGCTCTGAGTGAGAAACCATACATAATAAAGGACTGACCACGATCCAACCAGAGGTTGGACCAAACACTTTTTCTCAGCCAGGACATTCAAGGGGAGGTGCTTATACTCTGCAATAGAAATGCACCACACTGAAAAATGTGTACTGTTGATGGCATTGCACATCCCTCAAAGCTCAAATTTGCTATAATAAAAACGCAAGTGTGTTGGTGAACGGGGCCTAGTCTGGCCCTTCAAACTGTTTTGCAGCTCTTGGTGGTAACCAATACATTCATTTTGTAATTTATTATAGCGTCATAATTATGGTCCCACAGTGCTTATGGTTGAAAGCGGGCATGTTTGGGAGATGCTATTATGCAGGTGTGCATTTCAGATATGAAAGTTATTCGAGGGTGGCCAAGACCCTGATAACCCATATCTAAATGCAGTGTGTATAGGCACAGAAGAGGAATACTATGGATTTTTTTTGGGGGGGGGGGGGCTTGTGTTTAAGGAGATAGTTATGTGGGAAGCTACAGTTCGTTTTGAAGAAATCAGACCTTTCTTGTGGATTAAGCAGTGAGTGATGAGAGGCCTGTTGGCTGATGTGCAGCCAGTGGAGTCTTCTGAGTGCAGGGGGTGGGGTGGGGGTTGTTCTCTGGGGGAGTGTGCACGGAGATTTGCTGCAGTGTTTTGAACCAGTTGGAGCCTTATTTTTCTTGTATGTGTCTAGGTGTGCCCATCTAGCAGGAGTTGCCCAGGGTTGCTAGTTAGTGAGGTTCCCATCAATGGCTATGTTGAAGTAATGTTTGGAGAGAGTCTCCCAGTGCCTGGGATACAATGCAGAAGAGCTGAGTTTAAGGGTTGGTTAGCCAGTGTTGTTCCAGGTGATGGTTGAGGGTTTTGAGAAATTTGAGGCACGGGTTGAACCACCACCGGGGAGGGGCCCTGTGCGGTGGGACGTGGGGATTGTGGGTGTTAGAGCAGCCATTGGTTGAAAAGCTCTGGGTCGGGGACGTGGGGATTGTGGGTGTTAGAGCAGCCATTGGTTGAAAAGCTCTGGGTCGGGGGGGGGGAGGGGAGGGAGATTCCTCCCTGGGTGGGAGGATTGGAAAGGGAGGCGAGTAGGGCAGAAGAAATATCATGGCAGATGTTTACCTTGTTCCAGAATGGGATCCTGGGAAGGCGGTAGAGGTGGGGAGGGAAAGGTGTTGCTGAGCTGGGGTTGAGAAGGTAGCCGAGAGGTGGGTGAAGGCAGAGGAGAGCAGGTTGGCACGAGCTGAACGCCATCTAAATTGTTACCTGCAATGTGGGTGGGGCCAGATATGTGTTGGGTCAGATAAGGGCTTCCATGTTACATATGGATCAGTGGTGGGGAGAAAAAGGAACACGGGATAATAATAAAATGCATTTGTCATGCAGGGCCCATCTTGCCAACAGAGGAACACACTGCAGGCATGATATCTCACTAGACCTGCAGGAAATAATTCCTTTGTTCTATAATTGATCAGAGGAATGCAATCGCCCTGTGGTGACGGATGACGCAATATTATCCGTGCTTTCTGTAAAAGGGTGTCACCATAGCACATTTGCTATTTGGTGAAATGCTGCCAAAGGCTAACCATGCACATACAACTTTTATTTGCCCTTTATTCCATGCAAGGATACCCAGCAAGGAGGACCAGGACAATGCCCAGGAAGTGCATCCAGCCATTAAAGCTGTGGAAAGCAAGGATAAGACCATGGCCCCATCCAGTACAGACAAACCTGATACTATAAAAATCACCCCATTTTCCTAGCAAATCCTACAGCAATTTCAGCTCAGAAACTGATTTGAGGCATGCACAGGATCGCCCCTAGATATGGGTTGGTGCAAGACATTCCTCCAATCGCACTAGACTATGGTATTTGTGCTGGCCCAAAAGGTCTGAGTAAGACATTAGTAACTCAATGATTGCCATACTGTTACATAGAGTTACTAATACGATCACTGTCTGCACCATTGGAGCAGCCAGAGCCTACTCGACAAATCACCCAGGGACCGAAATTGGATGCTTGAAAAGCATCCATGTGCTTGGAGCCATATGCGCTAATGTAGAACTACACATGAAGTCCGTGGCAGGGTGAAGTCTGAAGCACCTCTGACGCAAAAGTAAGATCTGAGCCAGTCAAACCAAGAGGGAAAAGTGAAAGGTTGAGGGGGACCCCAAAAAAGTTATGGTTTTTGGGGTTCTGCTAACATTCCCCAAAGAATTTTGATTGAATTGTAAAGTGCAGTAGGCAGGTAATGGTGATGCAGAACTATAGTTTAACAAACTGCCAAAACCGGGGGGGGGGGGGTGGGGGCTGTGGAATATTCTAATTGTGTGGACATAAGTTTCCGAGCAACTCTGGCGAGGGTGCCCGAGCTAACCCAAGGGGTGTTGGGTAGAGTTCAAATTGTGCATTTTAAATCCCACTCTGTGAACAATTGGGTAAAAAGCCACACAGTATCAGATATGTATGGTAACCTGAAAAAAATCGAATGGATTAAGGTACTCTACAGTGCAAACAAGCATTTTCATGATTCTTCACACAATGTGCCAGTACGGACAAAGCCAGCATCAACATGTTTTTATACTTTTATTCTGTTAGCACCAATATGAAAGGATTGCCATACAAGAACATTCTACTGTTTGATTTGCGTGCAATACGGTACGAAAATATGCTGGCATATGCTAGTATTGCCCACTTAAGAACATACTCCTCCTGGCTTTGCCATTCAAGCTGCAATGCCGCAAAGAGAAAACGTGTCCAGGCTGGCTGGACCAATGTAGGCCAATATGCCCACATAATAACTTTTACTTTATTCTTGATGCCCGAATGCTGTGCCACAGTAACGTAATATAGGCAGACTGGCTTCAACATAGTCTCGCTACGTAACTACTTGTTTTTAATTTACCATGGGCACCTAGTACAACATTCCCATCCATGCCACAGTAAGAATTTTTCCAGTGAGCCCTGCTTTCCTCTGCTTCTAATCTGCAGCACCTGGCACAAACGCACATTCCCTTTCTTCTTAACCAGGCTACCGTGCACTCGTTCCCATAAGCTATATGCGCTTAACCATACACTTGCTAATTCATACACTTTCACGAATGCAACCATAAACTCATATATTCATACTTTACTGTTTGTTCCTTCCCTGCAGCCTGTGTATGGACTTGGATCAGCCGGACTCCTCCTGGCATGAATGCTGTCCAGTTTTTGAATAAAACTAAACCGAAACGGGGAGTGCTTCCTAGTTCTGTACGTGCAAGGATGCGCAGGACAACCCCAACGCACATGCACAACTGCAGGAGTCCAGGCTGCATGCCCATTTTTGGATACGCTAACCCTGGCAACACTTTAAAGCAATATTTAGAAAATATTTAGCTGCCTTTGAAAAATTCTTACATTTCCACTGTCAAGTAGCCCATTTCTATATAATTCCACTCTGCTCCCCCACTATAGCCTAATGGTGAACATTTTGGACATCTTCAAATAATTTCCGGCAAACCCATTGTATTGTGTTACTTCTACGTTTTTAAGAACCCAGAACCCGCATTGCTTTGTACTGATTGGCTCGGAAAATTGGCATGCATTATTTCTCTATTTTGTTTGTGTGCAATCTATCAAATGAGCATTTCTTTCTAAATCAAGTAGCAGCATCTTTTTGATAATGTCATTTTGGGATGACTTAAGGTTACTAAATTACATCTTTCCATGTCCCCCCGCTTCCCCCTTACACTTTCAGTTTGGCCGCAAAAAGAAAAAATACAGAGGAAAACCAGTTGTTCCAAAGATTGTTGCAAAGCCGGAAGTAAAGGAATCGGAGGAGGAGGAGGAGGAAGAGGAAGATGAAGATGCAGATCTCTCCAAATATAAACTGGATGATGTATACATTTATTGCTTTTCTAAACTTTTATCTGATCTTGTTACTGAAATTGTGTTTAGGCAAATGCATAATTTTTTTTGAATATGTTCAATCTGGATATTACTGTCGCCTCGACATTAGTATCCACTGTTCTACCCAGTATTTCAACAGAGATGATACATGGTGGCAGTTGAGCAGGATTGTTGATAATTTGCTACTCTCGTGTTGTCTAAAGGCAGCAGTACTGAATTGCTTAGTAGTCGGTTGTATCTGCGCTTGTCTCCAAATTCGATTCAGTGTTTTTTAAATCACTTTCTATTAAGGCAATGCCAACCACTGACCTCGATAGGCGTGCTAACACACCTGTCGAAAGGAAGCCGAACCTCCCGGTAAGTAACGTGGACAGAGCAACAAGGCTTACATCACTGTGGATACAGGCTGACACAAAGATTTAATTAGTCTACGCGTCTTTAGAAAGTACACTACAGATACTGAAAATATATCTGGTCACATAAGTAGTTATGGTATATAACCACCAGTATATTAAACCTTTCCCAACTCGGGGCAAAGAATTCCAAGAATTAAGACTTTTTGGCAACAGTTACCGTCGCAGGGGGAAAATATTTACTGTCACCAAAAGTAGCTTCACTGTTCCAATGCAATTACTATTGGAGAAATGCAAATCACAGGTGCATATGAGACTATTAATATGTTGAGCGAGTATCTTCAGAACAACCTGAGCAAAAGTTTTCACTTTAAATTAAATGCATATCCTTATGAAATGGTACGTTCTTGCCATTTGCGCACTGTCAATCTTCAGTCCTTTTCAGAAGTGAGCATCCACGTCCAACGCTTTTAAATCTACGAATATAGTCCGGTTAAGTCTTTTTCTTCTCACCACAACTCGACTTCTCAGAGGGTGATGGCCATAAATGTCTTTTTGTTCATGTCTGAACTGTGCAAGTAGTACTCATTTAGAAACACACTAGGCACTTTGTAAATTGCACTGCTTGTTCATTTAATGTTATTGGTTACGCCCATTGGTTAACACGTGCTTCGGCTCTGATGCCTTTATCAAAACTGGACATATGCTACTTATGAGGGGTTGGAGAATGGTAGGGTTAAACGGTGAGAAACCTGATAAAAGAAGAAGCAAAAGACTACACAAGAAAAAAGTTTTGGGGGCATTTAGAACTCCACGTCATGTTATTTCATTAGCATCCTAGCGGCCTGATCACTTTTTCTATTGTTTTACATATATGTAATGTTTGTGAAACATGCTAACAACCCAATGGAGTTAATAATGTTTAAACAGTTTCACCTCAAGATGATAATCATTGCAATGATTATATAGCGTTTGGCCATTGTTCATTTGCCCATGACTTACTGCCAATATTCCTATTTGGGCAAAACTGTGAGTAATAAAAAAAACTACTCCTGTCGTAATGCTGATGCATTACTCACCCGAAGTATTCAAGAAATGCTTCATGCAAAAATGTTCCTGTCCTGGGTTAATCCCTCGATCCCATGAGATACCAACATATACATCATGACATTCCTCCTCAAAAATATTTTGGTCTTGGCAGTTGCGTCTGGCCCTGACACATTCTCCCACGGGTATATTGCTCACCACTGTAAAATGGTGACCACTCACGGCATACAACGTGGAGTTCACCTGTTATTTTCGTAAATGTCCTGGTTTTCAATTCATTACCTACCACATAATCTGTACATCCAAGAAATGTATCTCCTTTCCACTATGAGTGAGGCTAGCAGAACATGGATCTTACATGAACCTAGCGAACCAATGTTGCTTGGTCACTATACCTGGTTGCTCCAGAGTGTTTCTCAAGCAATTTGGTATATGATTATATTAAGAGAATCGAGAGCTTAACCTGGAACAGAAATGGGGAAACCTAATTCACTTTTTTGTTTTGTTGCATGAAGCATTTCTTGAATAATTTCGGGTGAGTAATGCACCAGCATTATGACAGGTGACCATTTTATTACTCCGTTCTGCCCAAATAGGAATGGGGGCAGTAGTTGAAAGTCATGCAAATGAACAATGAGCGAATGCTATCTAATCAATGCAATGATTATCATCTTATGACTTAACATTGGTCAGTGAGGTTAAATTGTTCATGTTTAAACTCCATTGGGTTGTTGGCATGTTTCAGAATGCGTGATTATTTCACAAACTATACATTTGATATATGTAAAACAATAGAAAGATAGTGATCATGATGCTGCTAGGATGCCAATGAAATAACATCACACAGCGTACTAAATTTTCCTAAAACATGTTTTCCTTTTGTCTTTTGATTTCTCGCTGCTTAATCCTACCCTACTCCAACCCCTCATTCTGCCTGGTTTATGGATATTCTTTGTCATTCATTGTTCATAACTAAGTAGCATATGTCCGGTTTTGATAAAGCATTCAGAGCCGAAACACGCGTTAATGTTATTGGTCAAGTGTCTAGTGTGTCGTTTTTCTGGAGTTTGGGGAACACTCCTCCGACCCTCTGAATGCAACACAGGTCATGGACTAAAGGAATATCCTGTCGCAGGAAGAATATCCATGAATACCCCACCTTATTTAGGACTCTCAGCGAATTTTGCAGGAGGGCTCAAATACAGCTCCCAGACTTCAAGTCGAGTAGGTTTGAAAAGATTTCTCCTGTATCCTCCCTTTCACTGGTTGCCTATTTTTGAATCCAGTCTGCTTAATTTGTCTTTTCTGTGTCAATTCTGTCCACCATCCCCAACTCACACTGGTAGTTCCCAGATATAGGTAGGTGAGATTGTCATAATCGCTTTCCAATGCCGGCTCTAGGAAATGCAATTTACCGTTTATCAGTGGGGGAAAAAAAGACCATATTTTTTAACAAATTTGAAGACCTGACTTCACAAACAGTTTCTGGCAAATTGATTAAGCCCCAGATTGCTATTCACTGCTTCTACCGCAAAAAAGATGTTTAGCTGGTCAGGCTCACTTTTTATTTATACATCCCTGTAACCAGAACCACCCCGCCCCAACGTCATTTTTCAGGCCTCTCTATGTAATGGAATCCTTGCTTTCCCAAGTGCTGGTTTCATGACGCGGGCAACACTCCTTCAGATAAATGCGTTTCTAAATACCTTCACTTGTTCCACAAAATCCAAGTACATACTAAAGGAGTGGAGTGGTACTGATGATGTGGAAGCTGCATTTCATTTCAGTCCCTTGGTTAACACTAATTTGAGCTGCTTTAAATGTTTGCAGGATGATGATGAAGAGGATGAAGAGGAAGACGAAGATAGTGTGGATCTTTCAAAGTATGACCTTGTTGCAAGTGAAGAGGAAGATGAAAATAAGAATAAGAAAGTGACCCGGCTCAGTAGATCGAAGTCCCGATCTTCTCACTCTTCATCCCACTCCTCCTCACACTCGAGCTCAAGGTCTAGGTCCAGGTAAACGGGTACAGGTCAAGGGTAACACCAGGCAAAATGTCAGTATCTACTTAACTTCTTTATTTACCAACTTGGTGTTTCTTAATTGAATTGTTTTGCATTTTATTAAGCTTTAGAAAACCAATAGTAACGACACTAACGTCAAAGCCTGTGTAAAATCTGAGGCTGTGATGCAGGAATACAATTTTTGTTCCGAGTGTGTTCTTCATACTGTAAATGGCTAATTGAAAATTTCAAAATGACTCCATTCAAATGCAGCTAAATGTACTCGCTGGTATTGGAGGATTTTAGTAATGGGGGCATTTATATCTAGTAAAATGCTAAGAAGTGGTGATTTGCAGTGTGCAAATATTGTTTTGCTGACACTTACTTTGTATACCTTCATAGCAGCCTCAACATGTAAGAGCAATTTGTTGCCCCATTCTTTATAAATGTAGCAGTGACAAGCCGTGTACATATACCATGATTTGCAGATTGCCTTCGTTTTACATCTTGCTTATACTTTGTACCTAAATTAGCACTTTCTCGTCCATGCTACATGTATCAAGTAATGCATAAACATGCAGTCATGCACTTTTCTGTATTAGCTTAGTTTTCAACATTGGGATAAATGTTCATGCCCGTTTTAAGTAGTAATTTAATGTAGCCAGGACCGGTGACATCTGACTCCTTAAATGCCTACCGGCTACCACGATATGCCAATCCCTCTCCTACAGCCTGCAGTAACATGGTATGTCCAATGGCGTCTGCACGTGTCCTCTTGGTTGTTTGGATTTATCTCCAGGCAGGGTTGAGTGGGGCATCTAAAGATTCTGTTTCTTTACATAGCAAGGCTCATTTTCCCCCTACCCCTTTACAAACGCTTAACAGGCCTACGCACTTGCACAATCTCAATAATACGAGGCCTAGTAAGATTTGTTGTCTTGTCCTCCCTTCATTCCCCTGCTTGATGGTGTGTTGGGTAGTCTAACATATTTTTAAGTTATTGGTCAATGGGCATGTTTTTGACTTGTTTTCTTTACTATTTTGCATACATTGAGGGTTTTTCTTAACCATGGCGTGGCATTTTTTTTATGCCTGACCCTCGCCAAACCAACATTTATCATTGGAGCTTTGAGTTACTGGCTGCATTCCAGGTTTTTGTTCCTCATTTGTGGAACACACAGCCACACTGGGAGGTTTTATTGTACGAATTGCAGTACTGAATCTCAGTGTTTGAGTTGCCTTTTGGATATCCTTTAGCACAGTTTGTTCATTTGTTCATAACTGCATTTATGAAGTAGTGTTCCTGCTCACAACGGCATGCGTTTCTTGGTACCTGAAGAACTATTCACACCTCACTTGTGCTTTCAGCATTTATTCTGGAATGAGCTTTGGTTGACTATCCTGAATGATAGACCTTAACATTTGATGTTAGAATCTTTCTCCTTCTATAGCTGACAGTGGACTGTAGTGGCGGATCATTTTCCCATTCTTCAATTTGGACAAACATATTTGGCTTCCCCTCCTTCTCAGAAATTGTGATGGAATTTTCTGATCATCCCTTAGTTGAGGGGCATAGATTCCGTAGTCCAACATAGTTAAACGTTCTTTGAGCATTAGCACATATGAGCAATAGTAACTTAGTAAAGATTTTCTGTGAAGTCTCCATGGTGGAACTTGTGTGATAAATGTATCCTTTTATCATGGTGAAATTGCTGCTAACAAGTTCATGCTCCATTTTCAAATGACTCTTAAATCTGCATACCCCCTCACCCCACCTACCTGCCTTTTTTTTTTGTACGCATATATTGTGGTCGGTAATCTTGAGCAAACTGCTCTTCAGCCTTCAACTGTTGCCTCAAAATTCAGTTGAGACATTTCCACCCCCCCCTAAAATATATACTTAATCCATGCAAAGTGATGACTTAGATGGCATGCCTTTGCACCCTGCTTGACTTGGCAACATAATGGCCATGGTTGTGCAGGCCTGTGCACTCCTTATCTTGTCAGATTCTTGTACACAAGACTTCTAATAAGATTTCTAGTGGGGTTATGTTACTACCACTTTGTGCTTGAAGTAACACTGTTGATGGAAGTAATTTCAATCCCCAATGTGGTATATAGTCGGCAGAGTGAAATGGATTTGAACTCTAAAAAAACGTTTGTAAAGACTTAATATCTGGTTAGGGTTTTATAAAATTGACGTAGGGGAGCCTAGGTTGTCTGGGATCTCCAAATCATTGTGGTTCATTCTCATGGCAGTATTTTCTTAGACCTAGTGCCTGCTCTATTTCATAAACCTCCATAAGTTCATATTGCTTCAGATGTACCAAGTTTCCCTAAAACGAGGGTTTTGGGTATGTAATTAATAAAGCCATATTAGGTTTTCTTCTTTACCAGTTAAAATATGAAGCAGAAAATGGCTCCAGATAAGTTTCTGCAGTTGTCATTTAAAAAAAAAAATTGTTTTGAAAGCCTCCGTGGCAAAGCAGGACAATTACAGTAATAGATTATAAATTTGAAGAAGCTTCAACTGTTATGTTTTCTGTTTGGTTATTGGGAGAGTTTGAATTTAAATATTACAAATCTGGTTTTTGATACCTGCATAAAATGTAATTTCTCTTAAAGATCCAGCTCAAAGTCTCCAAAGAAAAGGTCTTACTCAAGCTCTCGCTCATCATCTTCGGATAGAGGCAGAAAACGAAGTCGGTCTGGATCCTCTTCGTCTGGGGATCACAAAAAGCACAGATCAAGATCACGGTCCACAGAAAGGTTTGGGTTTCTGTAGAATAAGAACGATCTATATTTTAGTTGGCGAGTTAATAATAGATTTGAGCTTATTTTTGACATGTCACTTTACTACAGTAACTGGCTTGTACATGTGTTGCACTTTCTCCACACAATGCAAGATTAAAGTAATTTTGAGAGTCATTTCCCTATGACATGCGTTTACCTGTTTCTGTTCTGGCTAATCAATTTTGAACCATTGAAGTGTTTTTTTTCCTGTAACTTAAATCCATGTTTAGATGCCAGTATGTGCTGCTTCATTTTTCTTTCTTTATGTTTTGTAGGCGCCATGGATCATCTGGATCTTCCAATGCGGATTCCCGTTCCAGTATCAAAAAGAAATCTCCTGTTTAATTCATACAATTTCAGTACAGTGCATGAAGTGTTCTAAGAAGGTCTTACTTTGGTTAAGTGGTAAATCTGCTAGTTGAGGTGCATATGTCTGCTTCCTTGGAAAGTGGCTTTTGTCAAGTTATTGGATTTTAAATTAGCATTTTTAAGCCATAACATGCTTCCTTGTGGTGGGTCTTTTGCTAGTTCTTCATTCATGTTTCTAATGACAGAAGCCTTCGCTTCTGGTACTGCTGTAGGCTTTCTCCATGCCCTTCAAAATGTGTTGCCAAAAAGCTTTCGCGTTTCCATAAAGACATACTGGCAAGAATGACGATGCAGAATGATTCCAAACAAATGATACCCACACGCTATATGCTTTCATGGCTTAAAATGCTTATGGCGGCATGTGTTTTAAGTGCAACAGCAGAGAAAGATCTGTTGTTTTTAGTGTCCATTTGGCTGAAATTAGAGGTAGAAATCTCAAACATTGGGTGTCTGGCATCACGTAGTAAGGTAAGTATATTTGGGAATTTTCAAAAGTGACATTGAATATTAATGTTAGCACTTTACATTTGCTTGCTCTGTTTTTGCCATTTGGTTTCCCATCTTGATAGCAGACCTATTTCCTTAATCAATTTGGACATTTTAATTTTTGACGCTGGTTGTTTATCGGCGAAAAATGTAGAAAAGAAATAGGAAAGAAATGCTGTATTCCATTTCCCATGATAATGTGTAGATGGCACAATGAAAATAATTCTTTAAGAAATTGTGCCTCTAGTTTCTTGAGTCTTCCTCTGAAATCTAAGGCTACCTGTGTTTATAATTGAACAGTGTGTACATACAAAATTGTATTTCCTTACTAAGTAAATTCTACATTAATCACATTGGAGTTTTATTTGTTTTTTTTTGTCCCACAATAGCTTATGATTTGGTTTTGTAGACAAAATGTAAATTAAACCTGAGTCAAGCGTGTGCCGAGTCCTGGTATTCCACCTCTTATTTTGTGTGCCAAACCAATGTGCTGCTCCTTTATCTGGGTGTCCTTGTAACCTATTAATGTTGCTTGTCTAGCCATTGTCATGACTGACAACTTCTGAAGCTCTGTAGCTATGCACGAATATCAATTTTAGAATCTATCCATGCCTGGGATCTGACAATTTTAATGGTTTTCTTGAAACATAAAATCAGACACATTTTAATTCTCTTTTACCTACAGAAAAAATCTCCCCAACAGTACCAGGTTCTTAACTGAAATATTCTGTATCAAAAAAATTGTTAGTTTTAAAGCTGAAGGAAGTTGCTGCCTCTGTGCAATGTTGGGCTCTTTACTCCCTCTAACCAGGTGTCCCAAATTTAGATGCTGCCATTAAATCTGAAGTTGCATTTACTGTTATTTGGGGCTATACTCATCTATACTCATCTGTTGTGATCGTGTTGGGTGCTTTTTCTCCAGCATGGGTTCTGGCATGGATTCACATGCTCATGAATATTCCAGTTTGTTTCACTTCTGAACTGTCAACAACCAATCACTGGTTTCTGGGTCATACTGCCCTCTACCTAAGCCTCTCCTCTGGCAGCCATCATCAGATTTTTACTGCACGTTCAAGTGTTGGGAGTCCTCGTGCTATAGCTCTCAAGCTTTTACTGCGTTTTGCGAGTTATTCTTATTTTTGCTTTCTTCCTAGAGTTCTGTTTTTTTTTCCGGTCAATCGAGCCTCAAGCTCCATCAATCCATCTTCCGATTTAACTGGGACCCGTTTTTGGATTCTCCAGTGGCCCTCAATTTTTTTTTTTTATAAACATTTTTGTATTTAATTTATTTGTCGAGTTTCTTACCGGAGGATTCCAGAAGCTTCTTCCAAAGCCTACCCCGCATAGAGATGGCAGAGAAGGAAGATGCCTTTGTTCAGGATGCGGCCTACGGAACATCTACTTGGACGATGGGCACTCTGTGTGCCTCTACTGCCTGCATTCAGACCAAACGCACGTTGAGGATGACTGTGCGTTTTTGCCAGGAGATGGTCCCTCGCACCATGAAAGACTGGCGTAGGCGCCTCACCGAGTGGCTCCAGGCCAAGGCACCTGCTACGGGTGAGTCCCGGCAGCATGCCTCCTCCAACCACAAGAAGTCTGAGCGGTCTTCTAAGACCTTTGAGGGTGACCGGGGGGCGGGGGGAACCAACATAAGGCCAAGCACTGTCTGCTTGCAACTGGCTCCCCAGCGGCCAGGGCGAGCACAGTATCTTTGGCACCTTCGACCACGAGCCAACGCTCCGGTTTGGCAATGAGGAAGTCGGACCACCCGGTTAAGCTTCTGGAGAAGCCCTGGACGAACAGTTGTAGAAGGCCAAGGGGGGAGTTGGGCGCTGACCATCCCTCAAGGTGAAGGCTCCTAGCTCGACCAATGCCATGCAGACCCACATTAACCCGGCAAAGCTTTCCATTGAAGGCGTGGTGACGTCCCTAGCGGATGCGGTATCGCAGGGTACAGTCCGGTTTCAATGCCTGCCAGGAGGGAATCGTCATTCCAGTGCATAGAGAAGACACCAGAGAAGGCGATGTAGATGATCTCCCTGGAACTGTCTTGCCTGGGTTGAAAAGAATTGAGGGGGGCGGGGGTTACGGTAGTCCTGCAGGGTACGGACCACTCCATTCTCCAGACCACTTTGGAGAAGAATGTCGAGGCCAAGTCCTACGGGAGGGAGACGTCAAGAGTGGTGACGAGACAGACTAGGAGGAGCAGGCCATGAAGTTGGAGAACGCTGCACTGCTGCCTCCGTCGCTCCCACTTCCGCCACCTCAACACCCAGCAGACTTTTCGGTGGACATCTCCAGGCACTCCACACCTTGTGTTGGGAGATTCGGACGAGATTCAGAAGATCCTGCGACACTGGGGCCATCAGGTGCGCCCCCTACCAAGAAGAGGAGAGTTCACCCTCCACTGCCTTTTCACCCGTAGAGCAACACCCCCCCCCCCCAACCGAGGAAGGATAGGGATCAGGACATGGTGACGACGGGACCGGGCACGGACGATGAAGGGTTGGATATCCCGTCTCTGCTGCCCACAGCCTCGATCGGCCATGCCATGATATCTAGGGCCTCAGACCCGTTTCAGCTGACCCCCCGAGGAAAAAAGCATTTCCTGTAGCATCGCCGTCCGGCAAGAGGAAGACCTTGCTGTCGAATCATCTGTTGGACGACATTTGGGACGAGGGGCTGTCCCTTATGAAGAACCCGTTCTTGGCCCCGGCAAATAGGGACTGGTATGAAAAGTACTGGGTGCCGGACTCTTGAGGTCCCAGCCTTCCCCGGATTCAGTGGTCTCAGTGGCGGTGAGTAAGAAATCCTCTGGCTCGGCTGTCAGTGACCAACCGAAGACCTTCCCCCCCCCCCAACAGCGGGGGGAGGAAGTTGGACGCCATGGGATGACATTATCACATCAGCAGCGATGACCATAAAGGCGGCCATCGTGTTGTGCTACAACGGGGAGCACTGGTTCAAGATTTCTCCCTTCCTGGACTTCCTTCCCGGTGACAAGAGAGCAAGCGTTGGAGATACTGCAGGAGGGCGAGGTGGCATTGGACCATGCCATTAGTGGCCACAGATATTGCTGACACAGGATTCCGCCAAATGTGCAACAACGTTTGCCTTCAGCGGGGATGGCTGAAGGCCACCAACTTTCACTAGGAGGTGCAGTCAAGAGTATTGGACCTGCCCTTCGGGATAACTTGTTCGGAAATACCGTGGCAATCAAGGCAGTTACTGAAACGGCTCGTGCCTTTGGCACGCCCCAACAGCTACAGCTGTCCTTTCAGACCTCAGGAGGAAAGTCCATGCTTCCTTCAAGGGCTTCGGCGGACGCATCATCTTACCGTCAATCGCCCCGCTCTTGGGCCCAGGAGGCCTAGAGGAGATTGCTGTCGGCGGAGCAAGATTAAACCGGCCGTGGCGTTGGGCACACACCCTGGTGGGAGGCCGACTGAAGGACATCCATCTCCACTGACGTTGGGTGCTGGATGCGCTGGCCCACGGACACATCCTGGAATTTCAACGTGTCCTTGCATACCACCCGTGCCAGGCAGGAAATCCATGTCCCTCAGCTTCTTCTGCTGGAGGTGCGGACCATGCTGAAGAAGGGTGCGATGGAGCTCGTTCCAAAGAGGCTCCTCATCAAGAAGAAGACAGGCGGCTGGAGGCCCATCCTGGACCTCCGACGTCTGAACAAGTATATCAGATCCCCGAAGTTTCGGATAGTCCCCCTTCAACAAGTACTAGGACCGCTGGAAGAAGGGGATTTCCTATCGTCGCTGGACTTGGAGGATACTTACTTGCACACTGCAAGTTTCTGCGCTTTGTGGTTCAAGGGCAACATTATCAGTTCAAGACCCTTCCCTTCGGATTGAATTGGCACCAAGGGTTTTCACCAAGTGCATGGGCACAGTTGCGTCTACAAGGGATCCACGTTAACCCCTACCTGGATGACTGGCTCATCTAAGGGTGACTGCCGTTGCACACATGGTGGAAACCATCCGGCTGCAGACCATCTCTGTAAGACACTCTAGATCTGCGGTCTCGCCTTAACAGTGTCATGCCTGGCGTCTCCGTCGGAGGAGAGGATAGCGGCCAGCCTGGGCAAGCTACAACAGTGACCCTGAAGATCACAAGGGTGAGGTCCATCAAGCCCCTTCTTGGCATGATGTTATCATGCAAATACCTCATTCGGGTGTGCAGGCTGCGGACGGTTCCTCGTATCCAGGTATCGGGAAGCTTCAAAGACTCGGTGAGCATTTCTGTTGAGTGATACGGTGGTGGGGAGTCCGCACATCAGCGGGCGCAGACTTTCAGAACCCACCTCATCAGGAGACGGTCACGACGGGCGCCTCCCTGGAAGGACGGGGGTGCGCACACTGGAAGTCTCCACGCAAGAGGCCTGTGGCTACCGGGGGAGAAGTCGTTTGCATGTCCAACGTTCTGGAGCTACAGGCAGTGTTCTGGGCCCTCAGGTTTTTCCTTCCGTCCCTTAAGCACAAGGTGATACTGCTTCACTAACAATACCACCACAATGTTCTACATCTTGAAGCAGAGGGGCACCAGATCCCCCCCCCAAATCGCTCTCCAGGGAGGCGCAGGACCTTTGGCACTGGGCCGTTGCCCAGGGGATGTTCCTTATCCCGTTGCATCTGTCAGGAGTGCAGAACGCCATTGCCGACTCTCTCAGCAGGGAGCTGCGCTCTTGCCACGAGTGGGAGCTTCGGCAGGACCAAGAGATCTTCTGTTCCGTCGATGGGGCAATTGATCGGTTTGTTATGAACACCAAGTGCCGGAGGTTCGCCAGCAGGTTTCCACAGCCGGGGAGCATGGGGGGGGGGGGGGTCGCTTTCTGCACTTGCGTCCCCTTCAAGTCAAGCTTCAGGCGGCTGCAGATTTTCTCGCCAGATAAGGTGGTGTGATCCTGCACCATGACTCGGGGTCACTGAACTTGCAGGGCTGGCTCCTGCACCGCTAGAGTTATGGGCTTCGTCTACACTAAAATGGTATGGATCTAAGTGGAAGAGGTTCGCTTTCTGGGGCCGTGCACAGAAAAGCGATCCACTAAGCATTACGGCTCTGCAGGTGCTGCTATATTTGCAATCGCTGGCCAAAGCGGGACTGGCTCATGCCTCTGGGTTCATCTGGCAGCTATCTCCCGCTACACCAGAACTCTGGGACTGTTGTTATGGGGACACCGCCTGATCAAGGTGTACATCAAAGGACTTTGTTCCCGCTGGTGAAGGCACGGGCCCTGGTGTGGGAGCTCAATGTGGTGCTGACTAGGCTCATGGGTCCTCAGTTTGAGCCTATGCAGTCAGTGCCACTGAAATTTCTGGGAAACGGCGTTTCTTGTGGCCATCGCCTCCGCACGACGGGTGGGAGAGAGCCAGGCCCTTTCTTGTAAACCACCTTACTTGACATTCCACGAGACAAGGGTGGTGCTGCGGATGCACCCCTCCTTCATGCCCAAGGTGCTGTCGGACTTGCATCTAAAGCCTTTTGGTGTTACCTGTGTTCTTCCCGAGGACTCTCTGAATGTGACTAGAGCGCTGAAGTGGACCGCACGAAGAGTTTTCGGAAGACTTCGCCACTTTTTGTGAACTTTGGCCCTGTGAACCAAGGGAAGGCCCTCTCCAAGGCTTCCATTTCCAGGTGGCTCTCCGGTTGCATCAACCATTGTCACTGTTTGGCAAACCAACCGTTGCCTGGCCGTCACATCCCATTCGACCAGAGTGATCGCTGCAACTACAGCGCTCCGGTCTGCCTTGCCCCTGCTTGACATCTGCAGTGCTGCTACGTGGAGGTCGACGTACACCTTCATAAAATATACTTCGTCAGCTGGAATTCCAGGGAGGAGTCCAGTCAACCAAGCAGTGCTGCGCAACCTGTTTGCTTGAAGGTGAATGTAAGAGATGCTTAATGATGAGATACTTAATGTTGAGCCTTGCCACATCCCGTGGCTGTGCATGTGTGTACTGCTATGTATTCTTTATTCATGAGCATGTGAATCCATGCCAGACCCCATGCTGGAGAAGGAACAAGTTACTTACCTGTAACTGTTCTCCAGCATGGGTCTGGCATGGATTCACATGCGAACTCTCCCGCCTAACCGTCTGCAGCTCTTCCCTTGGTCCTACTGCCACATTAATTACTACCAAATTTGAAGATGGCTGCCAGAGGAGGGGCTTGGGTAGAGGACAGTCATTGGCCAGGGGTAATATGACCCAGAGACCAGTGATTGGTTGTTAGGGGAAAGACAGTTCAGAAGTGGGACTGATTATTTTTTTCTTTACCAAGGATTCTCAGCCTGATGACGGAATAGTCATGAGCATGTGAATCCATGCCAGACCCATACTGGAGAACAGTTACAGGTAAGTAACTTGTTCATTCCCCTCTCTGTGTCCCACATCTAATGTTACTGCATTTACTGTTTTCTGTTACTCAGTGCTAGACCCCCTCTCACACCTGTCCAGGTGTTTCATTTCCAGGCACTTATACTTCAACGTGCACTTTGTTCTGTTTCTTTTGCACCTGTGTTGGTAACTTTCTCCCTCTATCCAGAGGACCCAAACCTAGGCTCTGATATTACATCTTCAGCCTCTGAAATAAATGCTGCCAGTTTAGTCTGGGAACCTTGCCACTGGGCACCTTATGTTATCCGCGAACAGCCACTCTGACCTCCACATAGCTCTGCTGATAGAGTACTCTGTCCCACAACCATGACTATCCCCAGATTGATCTGTTTGAGACTGATGAGCACAAAGTGCTGGAGGTTCGTCAGCAGGTTTCCCACAGCCGGTGAGCATGGGGGGACGCATTCTCATTCCCCCTGGGACGACCTGTTCCTGTATGCGTTCCCTCTGTTGCTTCGATGCAGGATGATACTCGCACCGGCATGGCCGAGACCGATCTGGTACCTGGACCTTCTGAACTTGTCAGTGTCCCCCTCCAGTCAAGCTTCCGGTGGCTGCAGATCGTCACGCCAGAGGAGGAGGCGCGATCCTGCACCACAACCCAGGGTCACTGAACTTGCAGGCCTAGCTCCTGCAGCACTAGAACTTGGGTGGGCTACGATCTCCCAGCTGATTGTAAGGAGGTGCTCTCTAAGGCCAGAGCTTGATCTACTCTCAAATGCAATGGGCACATGTGTAAGAGGTTCACTGTTTGGTGCCGTACTCGTAGGATCGGCCCTCTACGAGTCACTGCTCTGCAAGTTCTCCCATATTTGTTGTCAGTGGCCAAGGCCGGACTGGCGCATGCTTCCATCAAAGTGCATCTGGCGGCTATCTCCCGCTATACCAGAGCTCCAGAACGATGATCCTTACAGTCAAGGAGTTAGTCAAAGGACTGTTTTGCTTGTTCCGCTGTTGAAGGCTCTGGCCCCGGTGTGAGAGCTCAATGTGATGCTTACTAGGCTCATGGGTCCCCCGTTCGAGCCTATGCCTTCGGCGCCACTAAAGTTTTTGTCATGTAAAACAGCTTGTCTTGTGGCCATCGCCTCCGCACGACGAGTGGGAGATCCAGGCTGTCTTGTAAACCACCTTATTTGACATTTTTTGAGGTGAGGGTATTGCTGCGGACGCACCCCTCCTTCATGCCCAAGGTGCCGTTGGACTTTCTAAACCAGCCTTTGGTGTTAACTGTATTCTTCTGACGCCTTTGTCGCCGGCTGAGAGGACTTTGCACTCGCTGGATGTGGCTAGAGCGCAGAAGTTCTATGTGGACTGCACAGTTTTCGGAACGCTGCAACTGTTTGGCCCTGTGAACCATGGGAAGGCCCTCTGCAAGGCTTCCATTTCTAGGTGGCACTCCGGGTGCATCACCCATTGTCACCGGTTGGCAAACCGACCGTTGCCTGGCCATCCGACTGGAGCGATCGCTGCAACTACCGGCGTTCCTGTCTGGTGTGCCCCTGCCTGACATCTGCATGACTGCTACGTGGATGCACACCTTCAAGTTCTACAGCGTCGACAGGGATTCCAGGAAGGAGTCTAGAGTAGGCCAAGCAGTGATGCCCAATCTGTTAGTATGAAGGTGAGCTTGGTGAGGAGGTAAGGGATGCTTAATGTTGAGCCTTGCCACCAGCTGTGGTTGCATGTGTGTACTGCTATGTATTCTTTATTCCATGCTGGAGAACACTTACAGGTAAGTAACGTGTTCCTTTTGCCTCACACTATTGGGAGATTTCAATATCTGTTCGATATGCCCAACAACCCCACGACCCTTCCTCTTGTGGACAGTCGACTCACTCAACCTAATGACATACCACTTTCCAAACTCAGTCTTGTGATCTTCCCTGTGATGCGATCTTTAGCACCTATGACCGTGTCTCTATATACAGTGCCAAACCGCTTTCTGGACAGACCACACCAGCTCCTCCCACAGCTCCCCTGCCCTCACGTTTGATCTGAAATGCTGGAACAAAGTCAAAGTACTTCCTGACCTAGGCCAATCCCTTCTACTGTGGCCACCAGCGATGCTGGCCGCTGATTGCCCCATACCCATCAAATCCTTTGATTCCTGGCTTAAAGAATCTCTAATGCCTCCCATGCAATGAACCAGCGCCAAAATGGTTCACTCCACACCTGAGGACTTTCAAAAGTTGAAATCGCTCTCGAGCGCAAATGGTGTTTAAAACAGCTCTTGGCCGATCTACGCCCATCACCACTGTAACTACAAATCTGAGAAGCCAAAAAGGCTTATTACAATAAACTAATCCTGAATTGTGGCGGCGGCGGCGGCAGCAGCAAAGAACTCCACAAGAGAATCTCCTGAATTTGTGAAACCTTCTTACACTTAGCTGTCAATTCTTAACTTTAGCCTGCATCACATCTAGACAGGATTATAAATGTTTAGCATGTGTCGCACTCGGTTGGAATTCTTAACCTTAGCCTAGCCTGCGTCGCATCTAGATACTAATGTTAGCATGTGCCACACTTAAGTGAACTGTGAATGATGGCAAGTTCCACACTTGGATGGAATCGTGATCACTAGCCTGCTTCACATCTAGACAGAATATTGAAAATGAGCAAGTGCCACACTCGGATGGAATAGTGAATGATAGCAAGCATCGCACCTAGACATAATTTCAAGGACAGCCTTGCCAATTAACAATAGTATCACTACATAATATCCCCAACAAAAATATTTCCGTACATATGGCTGTTTGGTTTGCCATAGGTGATATTTTTGTTGGGGATATTATGTGGGGGTTGCGTGGTGTCCCCTGCAGGGTCCATGTGTTAATTTCCATGCAAAAAATATGGCGATATTTTTTGCGGAGGTATTAACACATGGAACCCTAACAGTTTCTTCCCTCTGCATACACTTTTCAAACTCTAGCCAACCACAAGCCTAACAGCAATCCGCACAAACTTCACTACATTGCAACAACAAAACAAACCACACATGGGGCCTCATTCCGAGGTTGGAGGTAGTCATGGCGCTATTGGCGCCATGACTACCTCCAATACCAAGTCCGCCTTTGTTCAAAGGGGACTTACCAGTCTATTCTGACCTTTCTTTGCAGGACCGGCCAGTCCCCATTGAAAAAGCCATTCCAGCCCCCATAGGGCTCAAGAGGAAGGGTGAAGGTGCTAATAACAGTACCGCAAATTGCGGTACCATTATTAGCTCTGAAGTCCCTTAACGGGCCCCATCCATAACGCCTGGTTTTACCAGGAGTTAAGGAAGGGACCCGCTAAGGGACCCTAGAATAGGGCGCAAAGAGATTACTGGCACCAATGTCCTTAACGGCGCCTGGTATCCCTTTGCGCCCACCTCGTAATGAGGCCCCTAGACTTGCACACAACTACTGAGCGTAAAACGCCCCAAGCCCAGCCAACGGACCGACTGGGCTGAGGCTGCCAACAGCAGATGGCAACAACGCTCCACCCGGACTCCATGCTCCAAACTCTACCCCTCATGATCCTGTTTCCCTGATTACCGCAATGCCAGCCTTAAACTCTTTCCAACCCGTTTTGGGTTCCTTGAGCTATTATCCATAAGCAGACCCTCAACCTCTGTCCTGCCTCTCTTCCGAAAGAAATATTCTTCTCAACTTGTGCAGAACATGCAAGGTCCATACTAAACGACTCCCTCACCTCTGGCGCCTTTCCAAATGCTTTTAAAGTAGCGCATGCCAAACGCCTTCTGAAAAAGGGATCTCTTGTGACCCCCCCTCTCCTTCTACAGAACATCAGATTTCTCACGGAAAATTGATCGGGCAGCATACTCCCAGCTTAACTGATATGTAGAATGCAACAAACTACTCAACCCTGTGCAATCTGGCTTCAGGCCATGCCATGGAAGAAAAACCACTCTGATCTGGGAATCGAGGTCTCTGCAGACTGAAGGTTGTGCAGCGCTGGTTCTCCTGCATCGGTCAGCAGCCTTTGACGCAGTCCACCATTCTATTCTCCTTGACCCCCTCCACTACCTAGGAATCCGTGGCTTGGCACTGAAATGGATTGCCTTTGTTTTCCTCTCCTGCTTCAATTGCTCGCGCTGTCAACACTGGAGAACCCCAAGGCGCCTGCCTCTCTGCTCTCCTATTGACCATGTTACCAGAAATCATTTGTGTGCACAACCTCTCCTGTTACAACTATGCTGATGATACCTAATTTAATCATGAATTCCCAAAACTAGCACCAACCCATGCCTGACCTTGCCTTGGTGATATTGACCGAGTGATAACCACCTCCTTCTGAACCCAGATAAAACTGAAATCATGGTGTGCAGCAATACTGCCCTTGTTCCTCAACCACTCCTGTGGCATGCTCTCTTGGCTCCCTTAACTCCGTTCCCACCAACCAAAACCGTGAAAGTCCTTGTCTGCACTATGGACTCAGACATGGCTCTCTCCCGTCAGATCAATAATGTATCCAAATCCTGTCACTACCACTCCTTTTCCAACTGACTCTGTGCTGTTATGTTGAGACTGGACTATGCAGACTCCTTATACCTGGAAGCTCCGGCATACCAACTTGAAAAATTCCAAAGAACCCAAAACACTGTTGCCAAACTTTTTCTTGGCCTGGGACACAGAGACCAAATATATGACTTGCTCTCTGCAACCTGCACTGGCTCCCTGTAGGACGATGGGCCATCTTCAAAACCCTATGCATTACACACTGAGCAGTGCACACATTACACACTGAGCAGTGCACAAGACTGGCCCAATGTACCCACAAGAGAAGATTAAACCCTACCTTCCCTCATGACAGGATTGGAGGATCTGCGTTCTCAACTTTCGCTCCAAAAATGTGGAACTCACTCCCCCCACACACTCAAGACTACATGTTCTTCCGCAAAGCACTATACCGTAGACCACACCATCAATATATTACATTGCAATGTAAATGAAACCTGTGGACAAAAGTTACTGAGCTATGACACAGATTAGAACCAATAACCAAGACAATCAGAAAAGTTACCTTTCATGACAACCTCAGTGTCCCGCAGGTGCACATTAGGATAACTAACTAGCAGCTTTGTGGGGCCGCTTCTTCCTACCTACTCCAAAACAGGAACAATTCCATTGTCTGGCCATGGTGCATTCCCTCAACTTGTAGTCTCTCGTTGAGAGGCCAGTAAACATGAACAGCTGTTCATTGGTTGTGCTTGGGCACATGCTGGCATGGCTCTGACCAAACTGTATGTCAAAGATGGAGTATTCGCTGCATCTTGGAATGCTTTGATCTGGCTAGAAAAGATGTATCTGAGGGTCTGAGCCCAGGTAGTGGTGACCACACCCTGGCCTGCAGAGCAAGTCAGTCTTGGACATCTGCCAGGCAGCAATGTGGGTGTCTGCACACGTTTACTAAGCATTGCTGCTTGGATGGCCTGTCAGGCCTGGTTGCTTATTTTGGTTAGGCTTGTTCGAACTGAATACTCTGGCATGGTGGACAGATGTATAGAAGGCCAACCTATATTGTGACGGGGACAACTCTGGGGAGCTGTAGCCAAGCCAGTTCAGGTAGCAGTGACAGGTGGTCTAGGCTAAGGTCTTCAGAGGTGGGGCTTATAAGGGGTCACCAATGAGTTAACACAATGGGAATCACAGATTACACTTGGGCAGGGTGTATACAAATAAAATTGTCATTTATTGGTCCAACGCACTATAGAAAAAATACTACTAGCAGGTAGTTATCACACAAAACTAGCAAAATAAATTACACACATTCAATTCTCCAGCACGGGGTCTGGCATGGATTCACATGCTCTTGAATATTCCCCCGTCAGGCTGGGAATCCTCAGTAAAGGAAAAAAAATCTTTCACTTCTACTGCCTTTCTCCATACAACCAATCACTGGTCTGTCATACTGCTGCCCCCCCCAACCCCCAGCCAATGACTGCCCTCTACCTAAGCCCCTCCTCTGGCAGCCATCTTCTGATTTTTACTGCACGTTCAAATGTTGGGAGTCCTCATGCTATAGCTCTCAAGCTTTTACTGCGTTGTTATTTTTTTGTCTGTTTTTTTCAGTCAATTGAGCCTCAAGATCCACTGATCCATCATCCGACTAACGGGGACCTGTTTTTCAGAACTTTCTATGCCCCTCAAGGGAAATTTTTCATTGAATTCCCTTCTTGGAGGATTCGAGAAGATTCTTGGAGGCCCCCATGCTGCGTGGGCATGACTAAAGATAGAGGCGACTCCTCTGACACCTCTGATCAGGACAGGATTTGCCTGGGATGGGGACTATGGATCATTTTCCTGGATGATGGGCACTCCCTGTGCCTCTACTGCCTGCATACCGAACAGACGCACATGGAGGAGGTCTGTGCATTCTACAAGGATATGGTGCCCTGCACCATGAAGGACTGTCGCAAGTGGCTTAGGTGGGTCCAGTTGGGTGAGCTGAAAGAAGAAATCCGAGTGGTCTTCTAAGACCTTTGAGGGCACCCCAACGACGGGGGCCCAACAGAAGGCAAAGCACTGCGAGTCCATGGGCACTGGGAGTGCTGCTGGGGCGTGCTCCTCGGCGGGTGCAGCATCTCTGGCACCGTTTGACCATGAGCCAACGGTCCAGCTCGGCGATGAAAAGGATGTCGGAGCACCCGGGTAGACTCCTGGCAAAGTCCCAGTTGGCTCTGACTGAGAAGCCAAAGGGCAGCGGATGCTGATCCCCCCCCACCCCCCATCATGGTGAAGGTCTCTGGTGCGACCAAGGTTGTGAGGGCCCAAGTTCACCTGGTGAAAACCTCCATTGAAAGAGTGGTGGCGTCCCTGGCGGAGCCCGTTGATACGGGTTTGCAGGAAGCGGCCTTCAGAGCGATTTCCCTGCCAGCCAGGAGGGACTAATCTTTCTGCCTGTAGAGAAGACACCGGTGACGACGATGCCGGTCATCTTCCCGAGACTGTCTCACATGATCGAGAAGGGGGGGGGCACGGTAGTCCTGCAAGGCACAGACATCTCTGACGAGGAAGAGCTTGAATCGAGGCCAGGTCCTATGGGAGGGACCCCCGACAAGGCAGATGGGGAGAGTGGCGAAGATAGACGCAGAGGAGGCTGAGAACGCTACGCCACTGCCCCGTCCCCTCTGTTGCTGCCACCTCCAGAGGGCATTTTGGTGGACATCCTTCAGGCTTTGCACACATTGTGCTCAGATTCGGACAAGGATGCCCATGATGCTGGCGGGAGACCCCTGCGGCTCATGGGCCATCAGATGAACCACCACACAAGAGGGTTCACCCTCCTTACCTTCATCACCTCCCTCCCCCGCTGCCCAGTGCCTTGTTGCCCGATGAGATTGGCTCATTTATTTTTTATTGGTTTGTTCAACCTATTAAAAAAAAAAGAACATAAAACATAACAATACAACGAATAAGGATGTACCCCTTTCCATCCCTCCCTCCTTGTGGCTTTTGCCAATCCATTTTGTCTTGTACAATTCAGTCGGTCGTACCCATTGTTCTACCAGGCCTTTCGGTTTTCCCTTAGCCACTTAGGTTAGTTCTTCCAACCGAGTTTTTATCACTTGAAGGAAATTGATCAGGGCAAATTGAAGGATCCTTCAAACAGTCTTTCCACCACTCATCGGTGCTTCTTGTTCGGTGGCTGTTAATAACTGGAGCAAAGAGAAGACCTCTTTGATGCTCAAAATTCGAGCATGACATTGTCAGATGTTTTAGCGTTTCTTTGGCATCGTTACAGAAACAGCACATGGGATTCAGGTTTGCATGTTTTAGCCAAGTACCTATGCGTTCTTTTGTAGGAAATGCATTTAGTCTAAAGCGCGTGTAAAGGACCCTTGCGTATTGGTTTGGCAAGCGTGTTAGATGGGACTGTCGTTGGTTATAGGCTTTAGCCTCACCAGGTGCTTCGTACATCAGTTTAGAGGTTGCTCTTAAATCACAGGTCTTAATCTAGTCCAATCTCCAGATCTTCCTCTTAGCTGACTCTGGGTTTTCTGTTAACGTTGTGAGAGTGGTGTTGTACTCTTCTAATAAGTCTTGACACGGACGGTTCCATTTAGAGAGGATGGTATAGTCACCGGTGTCAGGCACGTGCAGGATGCAGAATTGGGGTGCTGGTATCGTCCACATCGTTTTATGATACAGGCTCAATAAGTTCCATGAAACTCTTGCATGGATTGAAATTAAGCCTAATTCGAACTGTATACATAAGATTGAGGTACCCCTCGGTAAGTGAAGCACTCGAGACCAAAAGATGTTTTCCAAAGAGCTCCATAAGTCACTAGGACAGCCAAATGCATTTTCACCCCCATAGATTAGAATTGGCACGACCTTTTGTTGGAAGAACGTGTTGATGGGTTTTAGTGAGAATTTTCTGTATTTGTTAATCAGTACGGCTTGATATGCCAGCTGCCGACGCTTGGTTTTGGCTGCTTCAACCCATGGTGCGTCGTTTCTGCTTGCACTGATTCTCATACCTAAATGTGGTGTGTTTTGCGAGCTGAATTTGGTCCTTGGCAATGAACCAGTTGTGTTTCTTCCCCCTTCTGTTCGAACCTGATAGTTTCTCCGTAATCAGGCTTTTGCATTTTTGTTTATTAATTTGCAGCCCATTGGATGTTAATGTAAGTGTCTATAAGATTCATTTTACGCTGAAGACCTACCGGGGTCTGATCTATCAGAACAAGGTCGTCAGCATACACTAGATGATCAATGGGCGTTCCGTGCATTTTAGGTGGGAACGTGTTGTTGCCACCGAAAACATCCCTTACGCCTGATATGAACAGATTAAATATTGTTGCTGCCAAGGGACAGCCCTGTTTCACGCCCTTGTATGTGTTGATTTTAGTTGACAACGTGCCCTTCATATCAAGGCGAATTCTAATGGACGTCTTGGTGTGCAGTTCACGGATTGCGCCCACTAGGCTAGGAGGGCAGTTCCACTTGTCTAATTTTTTTTCCATAAAAGTTCTCTGTTAATGCTGTCAAACGCCTGAGAGAGGTCTATCAATGCTATGTAAGTCCTTGAATTAGATCTAATTGCTTCCATCTTAAGAAGATTCAATAGAAGCAGATGTAGGCCGCAACCGACCCACCCCCCTTTACAAATCCCGCATGTCTTAGGTCTATATGGTTGTAGTCTTTAGCCCACCTCAAAATTTTGCGTGGAGAAGAGTGGCGTAAATCTTCCTAACAGCATCAAGGAGCTTTATAGGTCGGTAGTTTTTTGGGTTGGTTCGGTCCCCTTTTTTTGAAAATAGGGACCACAAAAGCGCTTTTCCAAGAGTTGGGGGTAGAGCATTTCTTAATGATGTGATTACATAGCGGAACACAAATCGGCCCATAATCCTGGGTTATGTTTGATTGTATAGTTCGTCAGGGCCTTGGGCACTAATTCATGCACACCTTTGATGACACGTAGGATGTCTTCTCTTTCTAATTCCAGGTCCCATTTAGATACAGCCCATCGGTCACCGGAAACTGATAAATCATCTTTACAGAATAGGGCTGAGTAAAACTCTACCCATACTTTTTCAGTAACAGCATTGGCCTGTAGGGCATGTTGAGGTGCCAAACTGCTGTTTATCAGGTTCCAAAAATCTGCTGAATTTTTCCCTTCCATTTTTGCCATTTTCTCTGAATCATTTTGTAGCATGGTGGCCGCATGTGACTTCAGCCAGTTCTTGTATTTTTGCTTAATTGCCCTTATGGAATGTTTCGTGATTTTGTTGCACGGCCCTTTTAGTTTCCTTATTTCCTGTCTCATCAGTCTTTTTTGTTGAAGGACGGACAATTTGAATTTGTGTTTTGGATGTAGTTCGCCTTGTCTCAGACTAGGTTTTTGATCAATTCAGACTGGAGGTGTTGGTATTCTAGACCCTCTGTGTTTTCTATGAAATTCGATGTTATACACGCAACTTCAGAAACCAGGAGGATTAGACGGATCCTGCTAGACCCTGTGCTTACCGTGAAAGGCCAGCTCACTTGGATTTCATCAATCTGTTTGTTGAATGTGAGTTGCACCATATCATGGTCATTATGAACTGTTTCTAGGCTGTTTGGTTACCGCGCACTCTTATGGAAGTTTTCCGTGACGAATATGTAGTCAAGAACTGAAGTTTGATCCAACCTTCTCCAAGTGGGCTTAGCTGGAATATCTCCCACAGTGTTGCCATTAAGCATAGACGGACCACGTGTGTCCATTTCTGAACACCATTGAGCTGCTTTTTGTTCCAGATGACATTTCTCTCAGACATGCAATGTTTAGGTCATCGCATGCAATCGGATCTAACGGATGTTCCTTTTCAAGGAGTTCGTCGATTGCTGCTGTCACTCTGTCTAGAAAAGATGTTGCGTCTTTAGCCCAATGATTCCAATAAACTTTAATAATGTGTAATTGAGCACCCTTGATTTCTTCGGAATGTGTTGGACCAATTGTTGATATCTGAATGAAGGGCGATAGATTCCTTGAATCGGTGATCCTAAATCCAGAGGCCTTTCTCACTGCCGTCAGCAAGCCTGCCATTGGTCTACCCTTTGGTTGATTGATCGCTGAATTGAATGCGATTTCAAAAACTTCCAGTGCTTGCTCTTAGCCAAGTCTCTTGTAGGCACAGGAGGTCCAACTTGGATGCCCATGGGGTTTCAAACAGATGGTTAAAACCTCTAGTGTTCCTAGATGCCAATGGGCAGGTACTTTTGTTCTCTAAGACCTGGCATTGTTCGTGACCTTATTTAGGTTGGCGGCTAGCCAAGACCAGTCGGGCGCCCCATAGGCACATTGGAATCCATCGTGTTGTTGACAGTTTAGGGCTCGTGCTGCACTCCATTGACTGTAATTCTTCCCCCTTACGGAGTGCCACCACAGGCTCCACCGTGGATGACGTTGTCTTTGCCGGAGTCACTGTCGTTCCAGCCAATCTAAAATCTAAACATTGGTCCGCTCGTGTTATGTCAAACCCCAGTGACAACCACCCCGGACCAGCATTAAGCAAGGCATCAACAATGAGTTTCGACTGAAGATGTAGATTAACAGCATCGTTTTTCTTCTCGTTAAAAAAAAAAAATTCTACAATCTTAAAGTAATCAGATTCAATTGCTCTTAAACTCGGGATCAGGTGGCACAGCCAGAGTACATTGTGGCGGTTTAATATTAAGTCGTTCGAGGAGTCGATTAGTTCCAATAAGAGGCGGTGCAAACCCTGCTGATCGTGGTTCGGTAGTTTGCCTTCTTTCTTGTTGGCAACTTGGTGATTCCTGTTCATGGTTTTCCGCCTGTCAGGTTGCGGCATTGAATGTTTTGTAGGTGGGAGCAACCTAGTGTTCGATCTAGGTTCGCATAGTGAAGCAGACAGACCGGAAGGAACTGTCACATCTTCTGCCGACAGGTTGTCCTCGCCAGTCCGATTGACTGTGGCGGAATTGATCTGCGGCGTTACACCTAATGTGCTTGTCTTTGCCTCCAGCAATGTTCGTTTGTCAGCCAGGGTTAAAAATTGAGAACTCTGGTCGACTTATTCCGGGAGGGGCCGAATCGGCAGTTGGATCAGTTGACAAGATCGTGGTTATCTACACCTTTTGACCCCTCTTTTATTGAAATCGGTGGCAAAGTGGGGGGCCTCTTTGCGATGCTTAAGGCCGAGTCTACAGGCTGGACCGGCAATGGTAGTTGGGACTCATTCGGCACTGTAGTTGAGTCGACCTTTTCTATTGGCCCCTCTTTTGTGGTCTGCGGCTGTTCATTAGATGGTTTCTTAGTAACGTCCCACACTGAGTTTTTCACTACCTGCACATAAAGGGTTAGACTGGCGTGGGGACCATCTGTTCATGGGCCGTTTTTGTGCCTGTGACGCTCTGCTCGATGTCCTCGTATGTTGCTATGTTCAGGGTGCCATATACATCACTGATTCAAGTTAACAAGCCCTCCAACTCTGTTGCCACCTTTTTTAGCCGGCTGCTTTCGTTCCAAAAGGTTACTTTTTGGTAGCGTGATAGTTACGTTCACAGTCTTAATATTATGCAACATTTTTTGAGAGTTATTAACTTTCCTCACTTTCCTTGCCGGTTGGTTTTTTTGACTTCATTACAGGAGCACTTGTTGCTTGGCCATTAGACTTTCTCATCTTTTGTGGGTCTACTGAAGGTTTGAAAATGTTGTAGTTCACAAGGGGGTTGTAGATAAGAGGAGGTTTACCCACGACATCCGTAGTTGCTTGTGATGGTTCTTTTGGGCACGCGCCCTGGCGGGTACAAGATATTGATGAGAAAGGCCTTTGCGTGTTCTGTAGGGATAAGTTTGCAACATCTTGGAACTCTTACAGTTTTTGCAAACCCACTGTTGGTTTTAGGTAGCACTCTACATATAGAGGTTTGGTCCTTTTAGTATGGCGTAGCAATTGTCCTTAAGAGAGTCAGGAGGGGGCAGACCAGGGTCGGCATAAGTAGACGTGTCGCAGGACGTCCCAACCTCAGTTACAGCCACTGTCGGGACCCTCAAGTCAACGGTACTGTGCATCTGATCCGCTTTGTCGACAGGCATCCTTGTGCACCCTCGCCGTTGTTTGTAGGTGCACACTATCAGGTCTTGGAAGGAGACCAGACCTTGTCCCAAGAGGTCGCGAGTTGGTGCTTTGCACAATTGTCAACTGATGTTCAGTCGCCATGAACCTTGTTTTTTTGAAAGAGGTTCAGTGCTTCTTTGACAACCTCAGCCAAGTGTGTTTTTTTTTTTTTTAATCAATGTTTGCGTTAATTACTTGGTCCATCAGGGCTGTATACGTCCAGTCTGCCTTCTTGTTCCACTCTTGCATGGCCATTTTACAGTCCATAGACTGATATTCCTTGTGTTATTTGTCAGTGTGGCGACTACAGCTGGCAGATCTTTAGTGGTATCGTTAAGATTCTCATATAGTTTGAGAAATGGAGCAATGGATATGCTCATGGAGGACGTTATCAGCGCCTGCAGATCTTTCATTTTTGGCACATTTCCCGGTACTGCAGGCTCTGGCTCTCTACGGCGCACGCTTATTTTCTTGCGGTTTACAGGGTGTCTGATCTTTGGGTATGGGCGCTCCATAAGTGATGAGTACGATGACGCATGGTTTAAGGAAGCATCACTAGATGATGAATACCTGTCACATCTGGCTTGTTCCATCTCCACTGGTGAACTAAGGTGTGGTAGTGCACTAGGCAAAGTCCTTTTAGCCTTTTTGTTTTGAGAGCAACTGAGACTAGGAGAAATACTTTCATCAAGTCTCCTGTGTTTATTTAAACAGCAGGCCTGAGGGGTTCGCTGTTGCGTGAGCATGGGAGAGTTTACGGAACCAACATGGTATGTTTCTTTGTCCAAGTCAACTGTTGTCTGAGCAGCCTTCGTCACTCCTATGTTGCCTTTCAGCGTTCTTTGGTTGTTAATGCGGGTGAGGTCTGCTAAGTTTATTGACGACCGCTAAGAGAATTCCTGCACTCACGACCAAGTGCTCCAACAGCGACAGAGGGAGAATGAGAGTTCCTTGTAGATTGCGTCCAAAGACCCTCTTCTGAACTCACTTGCCTCCTAACCGTGTCTCCTGCAGGGCCTCCTCATCCTTGCAGAAGGAGCCACTGTAGGCGATACATAGGAGGGTGGGGGTTGTAGTCTCTCCAGTGGTGCCCGTTGAGCCAACGGTGCTGTAGAATCTACTTTGAGGTGATTCTCGGTTGAAGTTTATTGAGGGGACCGGGCTCCGTTCATTACAGCTTTGCAAGCCATGGTCGCTTTTCTGACAACACAGCCCGCTTTTTTTCTGACCCACCTAGTAAGACGCCGTGTAAAGCTGCTTCACGGCATCCCGAGCGACATTATTTCTACTTCTACACGGCCGAGCACACAATCACCATCACGTGTCAGTACATATATTGGGGTCGACGGAAGCCAAAGGGACCACAATAGGACCCCTGCTCGCGTCAGCATGAATCTCCATTTCTGATGTTTGTTAATCTGCTTAGAATCACATGCTGTGCATCGTCCGGCATCCAGTGGTCACTGCGGAGTATTGCATCTTGCTTTTCGTAGTCGAAAAGGGGACGTCGACAAGGCGTGTCTGTAACGCTATCCCTATAGTGACGTGCAGTGTACCCACAACCCCTCACGCGTCAGGGTCCCTTAGATTGTTTTTTTCCGCCCAGTTATTGGTTGCCTTTATGCGGAGCTCCTCGAGAGACATTGCGAAATCATTTCCTCGACCCTTGGTCGTTTATTATTAACTATCACATTGATCCCTCCCTCGACGTAGCTGCCAAGCTGTTCTCCGCCGAGCAAGATCTTCGACGGAGGGACGAGCGGAGGAGATCCTTTGGCGCTGCCGAACACGTGGCCTTGCTGGCCTAACACAGTAGGGAGAGTGGGGTTGTTGGTCATTTCTTTGTTTCACTCTGAGAATGCCTTTCTCTTTCGAGGTCGTAATCACATTTCATGCCCTCAGCTATGGAGAGGATGCCCTTTAGGTTTTGCTCGTGTTGCAAGGGCAAGTTTACCTGGAAGGACAAGCATAAACGGTGTAACCGTTGCTTGCCCCTCGATCACAAAGAGGACGGCTGTGCGGCCTGTAAGTTACTTAAACCCAAAACTTTAAAGGACCGCAGGGTCAAAAGGTGGGCAGCCTTTGCGATGTCTAGGTCTGACTCCTCGCCAGCTGCCGCCGCTGAATGTTATGAGGACAGTGATTACACGCTCTCTGCAACGGAGGTTGTAGACATCTCGAAGGAGCGTTCCCGCTCCTCGTCAAGCCCGGCTCACGCCCCGCTTATGGGGATGAACACCCCGGCGACGTGGACGAACACAGAAAAACAAATAAGCACATACCCCACGGCACGCATTCGTCGAAGGCAGCTATAGCGTCAACGGAGGTGTCGGGTCCACCAGCGTCTGCCGCTGACCGGAATGGTCGCAAGCCCTCCCTGCCACCGCTTCCGTGACCGGCAACTGGGCTTTCTGTAAATAAGGGCGCTAACCCCAAATCCTCACGCAACGCGCCTCGCAAGAGTGCGTACGTTGCCAGTAAAGACTCGGCACTGCCTAGCGTGACGGCGAGCGATCCCTCGACAGAGAAGCTGATCGCCGAAAGCCTCGCTCGTATAGCTTCTAAAGACGACCAGAGACGGACAGCGGGTGACAAGGTGAAAACCGCTCACAAGGCCAAAGAAACGGCGAGGACGCCGGAGGGTAGGCTGGGACAGCTCCCACCGTCGTTTCGAAGACCCTAGCCAGCGAGAAGGTTTCTCAGAAGGTGAAGGGATGCTTATCTTCAATGCTATGGGACAGAACTAAGCAACTACAGGGAGAGGAAACTCCCTTTTCACTCCCAGACCGCTCTGGACTGTAGAGAGGTTCCAGTCATGTATGGACAAGCTAGACAGGTTCATGGCCACCCCAGAAAATAGGACACCCAAGAGGCCAAGCGAGGTACTCCAGGAGGGGCCATGGGCTAAATACCTGAAGCTCTTTTACCCCCTACAGGAAGACATGAACTCTTACGACCTCACTGAAAGGACTCTCACTTCCAGGAAGACTATGAGTTTGTGAATAATGAAGACCAACAAGAGAAAGAAGGTTTTCATGATGACACTAACATAGGTGAGGAGGGCTACGAGGAGGACCCAGGTGAAGGTGGCTCATAGCCCTGGCAGTTGCCATCGGGGTCTACAGACCCCGACATTTTAGACACTACTTCACCTCAGACCACACCGGTCAGGAACCCATCTCCAGTAGACGATCAGCCCACCTTCAATGCGCTACTAAGGAAGGCAGCAGTGCATTTTGAAGTTGAAACTGGGGAGGTCACCCCAGATACTGATTTCGTCGAAAGGATTATTAAAGAAAAACCTCCCACTAGTCAAACTATTCCTATCCTCGCCTCGGTTAAGAGACGACTCACCCCATCGCTGTCCACCCCCGCGCTGCTAAGAGGGGTAAATCCAAGAATCGAGAAATAGTTTGCACCCTCTCAGTCAGACCCATTATATATCAGGGGTCACTCATTCCCGGACTCCTTAGTGGTGATTAACACAAGGAAGAGGGCTGGGGTTCCACTGTCAACCAGCGAGGCAACCACAGATAAAGAATTGGGGGGGGGGGGGAAGCTTTATGCCTTGGGCAAAAAGAATTTCCGCCTCTGCAGCGTTTTCATTTAGGATTGCCAATAATAATACATTGTTGGCAAGCTATGCTGATGCTCAGTGGGGAAAGCTTAAGCAGGACATCGAAGAAGCCCCTTAACCTCTAAGAACTCGCTTATTGGCTACAGGTACAGAAGGTGCTCTGGTCAACCAGAGCATCATTAAGAACACTCTTGATGCAAGAGAAACTGCTGGTCGTTCTTTGGTGCAGGGAATTCTGCTGAAGCGTCACGTCTGGCTTCGCAATTCCGGTTTCAAGGCAGAAACGCAGGCGTGACTCATTAATAAGCCAATAGAAGAGTGGAATCGCTTTGGAAGGGCAGTGGACGACGCACTGAAAAATGCAAAGCAAGAATTCGACACCATAAAGACCACATCTCAAAGCCTACAAACGGGAGGGGATTTGGGAACAAGTGCTTTTTTCGTGGCCAACGCCAACAACAGCAGCAGCAGCATTACACTACGGGCAACTGGCCCTCTAATCAGGGTACCGGTAACCAGTATAACCAAAGAGGACAACGCCGTGGCAAGGGCAGAGGCCGGGGCTCCAGCCCCAGAGGCACCCCGGCAAGTAACACTGTTCGGGTCTCCTCCCATGCGTCTCCGGTTGGGGGCCGGATAACATCGTTCCTATCAGCATGGGAGGGAATAACCTCAGACCGGTGGGTATTGCCAACCGTAGCCCACGGGTACTGTATAGAGTTCAATCGGTCCCCCACCTACAGACCTCCAAGGGGACGACGCCTGTCACCAGAACACCTCGTCATCCTCCTGCAAGAAGTAGAACAGCTGCTACAGAAGGGAGCAATAGAGGTTGTGCCCCTATCTCAGATAATGGAAGGTATTTATTCAGTGTACTTACATGTACCCAAAAAGGACCTAACCATGCGCCCTGTACTAGATCTGCGCCCAGCGAACAAATTTGTAAAACCACAAACATTTCGTATGGTAACATTACAGGAGGTAATTCCCCAGCTACCTCAGGGGGACTACATGACAACAATAGACATGAAAGATGCATACTTTCATATTTTGATGTTGCCAGCGCACAGAAAATACCTCTGAACTGGTAGTGTTTGCCCTCTATCATGAACCAGAGTGCTACCCTTCGGCAAAGCGTCTGCACCAAGGGTATTCACGAAGGTAGTGGCAGCGGCCCACCTGCGCAGGTTGTCCATACCGATATACCCTTACATCGACGATTGGCTCATAACAGGGGGGGGTTCTACGAGACATGCTTCTCAACACCCAGAAGACAGTAGACCTTTTGTTCCAACTGGGCTTCTCCATCAACGAGAAGAAGTCCAGCTTTAGACCCCAGCCAAATCAAACAATTCCTAGGGGCTCTAATTCGAACAAAGGACGGCCTCGTCTTCCCCTCCAACGAGAGGGTCCAAAATATACTGTTTCAGATCCCTCAATATGTGTCCGGTCGAGAGGTGACGGTATGCAAAGCAATGCGCTTGTTAGGAATGATAGCGTCATGTATTTATTTGGTACCTCACGCGCGCCTGCCCCCAATGCAAGAGTGGCTCAACAGCCAGTGGTGTCAGGCCAGCGGACAATGGGACGATCTAGTGGTGGTCTCGCAGGCCTTGGTTCTCTCGCTATGGTGGTGGTCGAAGGAAAACCTGGTAATAGGGAAACCATTCGCCACCCCCGCAGTGGAAGCCACTCTAACCACAGACGCCTCCCTCACAGGATGGGGTGGGGGGGGGTTCACCTATCCCATCAGACTGCTCACGGAGTTTGGACTCCGAGCGTAGCTTCCAAGCACATAAACTTATTAGAGCTACTTGCGGTGTTCAAGGCACTAAAAGCCTTCCAGACACACCTACAAGGGAAGACAGTGATGGTCCTCACGGACAGCACCACAGCCATGTACTACCTCAACAAGCAAGGGGGCACTCGCTCTCCAGGACTGTCCAAGCTGTCCCAGAACATCTGGAAGTGGGTTCTCAGACAAATGTTCCTATTGTCACATGTACCAGGGGAACTCAAGCTACTAGCAGACGAACTCAGCAGAGACTTCCCTCTGCCCTCAGAGTACGAATGGCGGTTACACGAAGACATCGTCTTCGACGTCTTCACACAATGGGGCTTCCCAGAAATATACCTGTTCGCAACTCTGGAGTACTCACAATGCCTAGATTACGCCTCCAGATACCCACAGAACTGCTCCAAGGGGAACGGTCTCTGGATACCATGGTCAGGGAAATTTGTTTACGCTCCCCCCCCCCCGACTCCTCTGCTCAACAAGATAGTGCACAAGATGCACCAGGAACCAGTCACCATGATACTGATAGCCCCAATGTGGGCCCGCCAACCATGGTTTGTGCACCTGATGGAGATGTCCTTGTCCCCACCAGTGAAACTGCCCTGCCCGTACAACTTGCTGTCACAGGACAAGGGCAAGACATTACACCCATGCCCACGGAACATGAACTTAGCAGCCTGGCTCCTGAGGTCATAGAACTTGGCCATTTACAAATCCCTCAGAGATGCATGGGCATTCTCAGAAAAGCAAGAAAACCCAACACTCGCCACTGCTATTCTAGCAAGTGGAAGAGATTTAGCATCTGGTGTAGAGGTAAGAGCATCAACCCAGTCCACTGCTCTCCCACACAAATTGTCCTTTACCTGACCCATTTACTGGACTCGCGTCTAGTGTTCAATTCTATTAAAGTCCATCTAGTGGCACTTTCTGCATACACCACCTCTCAACTTAAGGTATCATGGTGGAAAGTCCCAGTTATCAAGGCCTTCATGGATAGGGTAAAGAGAATACACCCTCTGATAGCAAACCCAGCTCCCGGCTGCGACCTTAATGTGGTACTTACAAGGCTCATGGAATCACCCTTTGAACCCATGCACAAGGCAACTCTTAAGGACCTCACTCTTAGGACTGCTTTCCTAATAGCTATCACCTCCACTAGGAGAGTAAGTGAACTACAGGCTCTTTCTATTCTAGACCCCTTTGTAACAGTTCACAAAGATAAGGTGGTTCTACGCGCACACACCCAAGGTTTGCACCAAAATTCATATCGAAATTCCATGTCAACCAGTCAATAGAACTACCAACGTTCTTTCAAAACCCTTCCAATTTGGGAGAAAAGAGCCTACATACACTCGATGTGCGCATAGCTGTCATGTTTTATATGGGAAGAACTAGGCCACTGAGAAAGACTAATCAGTTCTTTGTCTCGGTGGCAGCAGGAAGAGGAGATGCAGTCTCAAAGTCCACTATGTCTAGATGGATTGTTCAATGCATCACGCTCTGTTACACTCTTGCTAAGAGAGAACTACCCTTCAAGCCAAGAGCAAACTCTACTCGAGGCACTGGGGCATCCATAGCATGTTCCCCTTGAGTCCATTTGCAAAGCGGGAACCTGGAGTTCTGTACACACCTTTACAAAACACTACTGTCTAGATGCTCACTCTAGAGCTGATTTCCAGGTGGGACAAGCAGTATTGACATCTTTTCTTTACTCTTCCTTCTCACAACCCACCTCTAACTCCGGGTACTGCTCGCTAGTCTATGCACAGCATGTGATTCTAAGCAGATTAACAAACGTCAGAAGACAATACATTACTTACCGTAAAAGCATTTCTGATGGTTGTATCTGCTTAGATTCACATGCTGTGCATAGTCCAACATCCAGTGGTCACTGCAGAGTATTGCATTTTGTTTTTCGTAGTCGAAAAAGGGAACGTCGTCAATGCGTGTCTGTAACACTATCCCTATAGTGACGTGCAGTTTACCCACAAACCCTCACGGGTCGAGGTCCCTCTGTATTTTTTCTGCCCTGAGGGAGCCTTCTATACATGAGTGAGTACAGAAAAGAGAGATGTAGAAAGATGTCTGTTTCTTCCATCCGAGCGGGGAGAAAGGATAGGCACATGTGAATCTAAGCAGATATCTGCTTCCCTCAGTGTAGAAAAAATACAGAGGGACCTCGACGCGTGAGGGTTTGTGGGTAAACTGCACGTCACTATAGGGATAGTGTTACAGACACGCATTGACGACGTCACCTTTTCGACTACGAAAAACAAAATGCAATACTCTGCAGTGACCACTTGATGTTGGACTATGCACAGCATGTGAATCTAAGCAGATACAACCATCAGAAATGCTTTTACGGTAAGTAATGCATTGTCATCTGATGAACAAATCATAGTCTCGTCTGTAGCTACAGCAGATGTGTGTTCGTGCAGGTTAGGCTGTAATGTAGACATAAGTGTCATTTGTTCCAGACCCAGTGCATCCCTCCAAATTAGCACTTGAGTTAAAAGGCATGGGAGCTGATTTATTGACGGTATGCGCTGCAGAAGACGACAAATCCATCAGCACATCTACATCCGTGGCGGTAATGTCCTTACAGCCAATGACATGTTTGTTGACGTTGTTGCTGGCCGCTGATGTCTCCAACAGCGCGGCTTCAAGCCGATGCTGAGATGTTTTGGAAAATGTAGTAGCCTTCGTCATAGCTCGGGTCCGCAAACTCCTTGGACTTCCTACTACTCAATGCCGACTCCGCGCCTGCTCCGTGGGGGGGAATCAAGTCTTTGAGCACACATACAGAAACGCCCACAGCAGTAGCAGGCAGTGTAGACAGACTGCTTCAGGTTCAGGTACAACGCTTCACTCCGAAAACTCCTACGACTCAACTTGGCTCATTTCATGCCATGATCTTGAGGGCCATGGAGTTGTTCTAACTGGCTCCCGATGAGGAGGGCGTCCTGTACCAGCGCAGGGAAGCCAAGAGAAAGACTGTGCTGTCTATCCCTCTGTTGGATGACATTTGCGATGAGGATCTGTCCCTCATGAAGAACCCGTCCTCAGCGAAGAGGGACTGGTAGGAGGAAAAAGTATGGGGTGCTGGACTCTGCACCCAAGTTCTTGAGATCACAGCCTTCCCCAGATTCGGTGGTCTTGGCGGTAGCTAGGAAGAAGTCTGTGTTGACGTCCTCTGTCTCCCACCCCCGTCCCCCTGAGGGAAAGAAGCTGGACTCCATGGGATGACGGGTTATTGTGTCTAGCAACGACCATCATGCCGCCATTCTGGCTCTGGTTCAAGATCACTCCCCTCCTGGACTTCCTCCCGGACAACAGAGCGGAAGTGGTGGAGATTCTGCAGGAAGGCGGGATGGTATTGGACCATGCCATCACGTTGGCCATGGACATAGCTGACGCAGGGTTCTGCCAGATGGGCAACAGCATTTGCCTTCGTCGGCGGGGTTGGTTGAAGGCACTAACTTCTGGCAGGGTGTTCAGTCGAGGGTGTTGGGCATGCCCTTCGACAGGGATAACTTATTTGGCAAGACTGTGGACAAGTCTCTTCAGGCCATCAAGGTGGATACTGAGACGGCGTGTGCTTTAGGCACGCTTCAGCAGCGACAGCTGTTCTTTTCGGACCTCTGGAGTAAAATTCCAGGGTTCCTCCAAAGGCTTAGGTGGATTTTTCGTCATCCAACCGTCCCGCTCGTCAACCCAGGAGGCCTAGAGGGGCTGCAGCAAGCCCGGAAGTGGTCGCCGTTGTCGCCATGGTCCCCAAGGCGGCTCCTCCATGGCGAAGCATGACTGTACCGTCTGGGAAGTCAGGCCCCCACCCGCGCACCCTGGTTAATTTCTGCTTGTGGGAAAGCATCTCCACTGACTGTTGGGTGCATGATGCGCTGGCCCACGGGCACACTCGGGAATTCCAACGGAAGTGTCTTCGTATACCACCCGTGGCCAGACAGGAAAACCACGTCCCTCAGCTTCTGCTAGAGGTGTGGGCCATGATGAGGTCACGATAGAACTCGTCCCAAAGAGGCTCCGGAGTGTACTCTCGGTAAGAAGATGGGCGGTTGGAGACCCATCCTGGACCTCTGCAGCTTGAACAAGTACATCAGATCCCAGAAGTTCTGGATGGTCACCCTTCAGCACGTGCTAGGACAGCTGGAACAAGGGGATTTCCTGTCATCGTTGGACTTGGAGGATGCTTACTTCCCCATCCACAAGTTCCTCCACTTCGTGGTTCAAGGGCAGAAATATCAGTTGAAGGTGCTTCCCTTCGGACTAAAGTTAGCACCAAGGGTCTTCAAGTGTCTGGTGGCGGCACAACTGCACCTACGAGGGATCCATGTTTACCCATACATGGACGACTGGCTCATCCGAGGGAGATTGCTGTAGCTTGCACGATGGAAACTGTCCAGCTGCTGACAGAGCTGGGGTTCTCGGTGAAATATGAGAAGTTTTGCTTGGTGCCATTGCAAGACACTCTGTTTCCGGGTTCCCGACTCAACACAGTGGCAAGGTGCAACGGCTGTTGACCCTGAAGATCGCAAGGGTGAGGTCCATAAAATCCCTTTGCGGCATGATGTCGTCGGGCATATACTTCATTCGACTGTGCAGGCTGCCGATGCGGCCACTGCAAGCATAACTCAAGACCTTATGGACTTGTCAGCGTCCCCTTTTGGCCGATGTAGATCTACTTGCCAGGGAAGGTGGTGCGATTCTGCACCACGACCCAGGGTTGCTGAGTTTTGAGGATACGAGATCCTGGCACCCTGCAAGGTGGTGCTCGCCAAGGCCAGGGTGTTGTCTACACTGAAGTGTTAGGATCATAAATGGAAGAGGTTCACTTTCTGGTGCTGTGCACAGAAGATAAACCCTCTTTGGATTACGGCCCCTCGGGTTTTGCTGTACTTGCCTTCGCTGGCCAAAGCGGGGCTGGCGCACTCTTCCATCAAGATTCATCTGATGGCTATCTCCTGCTACACCAGAACTCTGGGGTGGTCGTTGCTGTGGTCGCACCGCCTGGTCAAGGAGTTCATGAAAGGACTCTTCTGTTCATCGTTCCTGCAGGTGAAGGCTCCGGCCCGGCGTTGGAGCTCAATGTGGTGCTGACTAGGCTCATGTGTTCTCCATTCGAGCCTATGCGTTCGGTTCCACTGAAATTCTTATCTTGGAAGACAGCTTTTCTTATGGCTATCACCTGGAGAGATCCAGGCCCTATCCTTTAAAGCTCCGTACTTAACTTTTCACGAAACAAGGGTGGTGCTATGGAAGCACCCCTAGTTCATTCCCAAGGTGCCGTCGGACTTTCATCTAAATGAGCCCTTGGTGCTACCTGTTTTCTTCCTAGCGCTGCCTTTGCTGGCTGAGAGGAATTTGCGCTCGCTGGAAGTAGCTAGAGCGCTGAAGTTGAGTTTTCAGAAGATATCACAACTGTTAGTGATCTTTGGCCCTGTGAACCAAGGGAAGGCCCTCTCCAAGGCTTCCATTTCCAGGTGGCTCTCCGGCTGCATCACCCGTTGTCACTGGTTGGCAAAATGACAGTTGCCTGGCTGTTCAAGAGCCCATTTGACCAGAGTGTTCTGCAGGGCTGCTACGTGGAGGTTGACACACGCCTTCACGAGATTCTGCTGCGTGGACCGGGATTCCAGGGAGAAGTCTGAAAGCTGTGCTGCACAACCTGTTTGCTTGATGGTGAGTCTGGTGAGGAGGTAAGAGATGCTTAATGTTGAGCCTTGGCACCTCCCATGGTTGTGCATGTGTGTACTGCTATGTATTCTTTATTCATGAGCATGTGAATCCATGCCAGACCCCATGCTGGAGAAGGAACAAGTTACTTACCTGTAACTGTTGTTCTCCAGCATGGATTCACATGCAAACCCTCCCACCTTCCCCTGTGCGGCTCTTCTCTTGGTCCTACTGCCACTTTACGTGCTACTAAATCTGAAGATGGCTGCCAGAGGGGCTTAGGTAGAGGGCAGTCATTGGCTGGGCGCAGTATGACAGAGACCAGTGATTGGTTGTTAGTATAAAGTGAAACAGATTTGTTTTCTTTACCGAGGATTCCCAGCCTGACGATGGGGAGTATTCATGAGCGTTTGAGTCCATGCTAGACCCATGCTGGAGAACAACAGTTACAGGTAAGCAACTTGTTCCTTATCAGAGAGCATAATATACATCTCAAACTTGTGCAAAGGGAAAGATAAGGTCATATTATCCATTTAAGGTCTACAGAGAATGATCTCTAGCTTAAAGTTTAGCCCTACATTGTCTGCTGCCTTTTGCCCAATAGTTCAGGTAAAGTTCCACAGATTTTATGAGGCAGGAAAAAAAATGTAGGTAGGGTCTCTGAGGTCCAGTGAAGATTATAGAGTGCACGTTAAACTAGCTACCAGAAGTAGCAGCAACTTTCAGAGGTCTTGTGCGAGCAAGCAATGGCAAAGCTGATATTGTCAGAATTAAGTTTACATAGATTTATAATGGGAGTTTAAGGGTAGATAACTTGCAAATCCTCCCACCCCCCCTTCCGCTGCCCCCCCCTCCTCCGTATCCCTGATTCTTGCCAAGACTTGGCAGGCTGAGGAACATCTGGGCTTTCCCTGCCCCAGCCCTTGATTTGCGGGGGTTGCAGGTTCTAGCAGCTCTTTGGTTGGTGCTAGGACTCGAGTCAAAAACTTGGGGACTGGTGGGTGCTGTTGAGCGTGATGAAAATGGCCGCCTAAACCCAGAACTCCGGCCCGGCTGCCATCCGTATCAAATGTATCCTCACTCGGAGCACCCCGTCGAAAACAAAAAGTGGTGCAAAGCGCAGCTAAAACCTTCAACGAAATACTGAGAAAATCCTGAGTGAAACAGTGAAATCGGACGAAGTTACGGCGTGAAGCAAACTGGGCGGGAGAAGGCGGAGGCACGAACCACGTCCCAGTACCAGAAGACAAGGAAGCAGTGCTGCTGACTTTCTATCTTTCTGACCGTAGAGGACAAGAACTGAAATGAGACACTAGCCTGGGCAAAACTCCTAGAGTGCGGAGGGAGCCAGCCGAGAGTATGCACACACAGAGTTAATCCAGCAACAGAAGAGCAGAGACCGTAGTCGGGTGAGGAAGGGAGCGCCTGAGAGAAGACCTGAGGCGCCTGCTATCACTAGACAGGGTTTTTTTGGTGCGTGCGTGCGTGGGTGGCTGCAGCAAGGCCTGGAGCCACACCGAGGAAAGCTGATCGTTGTGGCGTGGCGACCAGAGTTGGGAGCTGTGGTGATGTCGCTGATGCGGAGAAAACTGTACGTTCCCGGCTTTGGGCCAATTGCCCGCCACAGCTCGAGGGCTGATGAGGCGGTGGGCCTCATTAGGGGCCCCACACGCCCCGACCAACTTGGCCGCATCGAGCTTGGGCAGCAAGCGCGAACAAGCACGAGCGGAGGCCCACGCGGTGGTGGCAACGGAGGGGGATACTTATTGGGGGCATGGCGCAGCAACACAGCGACGGCCAGGTGGAATACCGGCACACTACATATAATGAACAGGGCAACGGGAGCAACATTGGGAAACTTTGTTTGTAGGAGGCATTTAATAGACCATATTTATGTGCTTCCGCTCAACGCAGTACGTGGGAGAGCGCAACCCACTCGTAAATCAACGACAGGAGCAACTGATAACTCCGGTCCCAAACGCCCTGGGCAAGCGAGGGAAAAAAAATGACAAGGATCCCACCCCCTAGGGAGCTAATAACTGCACAGGTCATGTGAAATCCGTATACAGTATAAATAAACACTGAAACACGGCGAAAGCCAAACGGAATCCACTGCGGAGTACTTTATTTTGAAGGTAACGCTGAGAGAATATACAACGGGTGAAAACCAGTATCGGTATCCACGAACAACATATCATGTGGTAGTGTGGACATAACCCATTTGTAGACAAGGAGCAAACATTGACTCCGGGCCGGAGTGCATAAAACAGGGGAATAGGACAGTGACGATAAGGATTTCCCCAACAAGATTGCACAGGGAACGTAAAATCCAGATGTAGCGAAATAAACGCCGCTCCACGTGAGGCAGTGAAATTTAAGCAGAAGAAGCGAATACAAACTCAGGAAGTGGTGGAAAACAAAATAGAAGAAGGGCTACGATGGAGAAAGCAAGAACCTCAAACTGCCCAAACCAATTGATTGAGATACAGAAACTACAATTATACTATTGAAGCATAGAAATCGGGCAAACCCTCAAGTGCAAGCCAGAGTAAGTGATCCTGCATAAGTGGGGTGGACAATGGAACAAAACTGCTAGGGTGATCTGTGGTAATACATCTTCCGGCTGCGAGGAAACAACCCTCTCACGGGCACAAGACTCGTAAGACTCCCTTTGAGACGGGTCACCCCTCCGCATACAGGGGGTGGCTACCAAGCAACCCAAAACAGTCCTGAAAGGGGTGTCCACCTTTTTGATTAGTACCTGGAAACTAAATAAACAACCACTGTACCTCAAAGCACGACTGGTGGGTAAATACCCTAAAATCCATGGGAGAACTTAGATCCGTAAGTCGGCAGGAACTGAATAAGTGGAACACAAGCACCCTAAGGATGTCAAAAGGGGCAGGCTCCAGGAAGAAGGGCCCAATGGACTCCTTCACCAATAGCAAACTGTAGACGCTGGGTCGGGAACACCAACTACATCCAACACCCGGAGTCGACAGACCACCATAGTGCAAAATGGATTTCTTGGGATAAATGTAAAACTAGGTGATATAGTTTCTGGTCACTAAAGCCAAGGGTGGATAAAGACAGCTCGAATTACAGAAGCGGAAGGAAGAATCAACACCAACAAAGACACCAGAGCTACCCACAACTGGGATATTGCACAACTGAGAAACTATTTCATTAAAATACAAACCAAATAAGAGGACCTTGAATCACGATCTAGAAGAAACATAAGGATTGTCGGTGTCTCTGAAAAATGTGGTAATGGAGCAACAAGTTGAATCCCTCCTGCAGACTTTTTGGACCGAGGCCTTTTCCGATCATTTCCTTGTGGAAAGAGCACACCGCACACTGGCCCCTATGCAATGTCACGAACGATCATAGCACGTCTCCTAAATTACAGGGACAGAGCAGCAATACTCAGTAGAGCAAGGGAACAAGGCATGCTGCAATATGAGGAGAATCGCATACACATACCTGGACTTTGCAGCAGGAGTTCAGGCCAACCGAAGATCATATGAACCACTGAAGAGGTTGCTAAGAGCACCAGTATGCATTGATATTTCCAGCTAAAATGAGAATCCAACGTGGGGGGTGGGGGGGAGAGCACACTTCTTTGAAACGCTGGCAGCAGCCATGGCCTACATGGAGGCTCACATACCCCTATTCCCTGAAGGTCGCAGACAACCCCCCCCCCCAGCGTATTGACACGGCCCAGCAATTCTAATGAACTGCGCAAACACCCTTTAAAAATGATTGAATGAAAGAAAGATGTGGGGGTGCACCGCACGCAAACAAGAAAGCCGGGCTGTGAGACTGGAACCGTCGGACATGTGGCAACAACATGGCTACCCCAGGAGATCTCCAAAAGTTTGTAAGGCACAATCATCAAATTAGGGCAGATGATGGGGGTGGCGGGCGATAAGGGAAGGACTGTTTGTTGAACTGTTTAGAAGTTGTAAAAGTTTTCCCAATAACGGTCTTGCAGATAATTGCACTATGCACACTAAACGGTACCATCACGAGAACATAATGAATAGATGCAATAATACCAGCAGGGAGAATGGACTGAAGATTAACCTCATGTCATGGAATGTTAGAGGCCTGAACAACCCTTCAAAGACTAGAAAAGTTGGGGCATATGTTAATAGACACTCCCCTCATGTAGTGATGGTACAAGAAACACATACACAAGGGCCCAACAATGCGAGCATGCTTGTCTCCTGGGGCAAGCAGAGATACCATACAGAATACTCCACCCAAGCTAGAGGAGTCCTAACACTCTTATTGGGATTCCAGACTAAAGGGCACAGAATCGACCCCCTGGGTAGATATGTAATGGTATGGGGAGAGATGGCAAAAATCAGTTGTATTGGTCAACACATACGGTCTGAATATAGATGGCCCAGACTTATACCTCAATATATTGGAATTACTAGCAACACTGGACAGCTCTAGCATCATATGGGGTGGAGACTTCAATTTGGTCCTAGGCCTAGAATTAGATAGGTCCTCTACAGTCAGGACACAAACTAAGGCATCTGTTGCACTGGGGCAGAAGAATATGCATACTATTCGAGTGTACACGACTAATTGGCCCCTGTCTGCTGATTTTCTTGGCGCACTTGAGAACTGCAAGATACATCCTCGAACACTGTCTGATCACTCCCCGGTATCCCTAACGCTCAGTAATGCCCCAAAACCCCACAAAAGATGGAGGATGCCTGTGAACATACTCAAAGAGCCCAATGTGGCTGTATCCCTACACATAGAAATGGAAGAATGTTTTAATAACAATGTGGGAACGGTAGATAAATACTCAACACTCTGGGAGACAATCAAGGGGGGGGGGGTCATTGATTTCCAAAACCACAGGACTGTTCAGGTCAGTGAGACACAAAATGACAGACAGAGACACAACTCTGAAATTTGGAAATTTCCTATAGTGAAACTCGAAATCCAGACACCCTACCGGAAATAAACTCCTTAAGGACTTTGATAGGCTGGCCACGAGGGAAGTACAATACATAGCAGCCCCAACCCGAGCACTTGGGTATGGGGAAGGTAATAAGGAGGGAAGGTCCCTGGCTAACCTTATTAGAGCAGATCCCCAACATGCCCCAATCACAAGTATCCAAGACCGGGAGGGCGAGGTGGTAACCGGAGGAAGGGCCATAAACCACGAGTTCTCGAAGTTCTATCAGAAATTATATTAAAATAATGATAACAAATCAACATCAGAAATACAAACGTATTTAAATTACCTGGAATTCCCAACACTCCTGTTGGAAGCTAAAATGGCCCTAGAAAACCTGATTAACGAGGAAGAAATCTCAGAGGCTATAAAAGCACTGAGCCTTTGGAAGGCCCTGGATTCTGATGGGTTGGGGGGTCGAACTGTATAAGGAATTCGAAAAAGAGCTGGTCCCATCATGCTGAAAGTATGGGAGGAGGCATTGTAACTAAATGAACTTCCTGACTCAATGAGAGAAGCGATAATAACCGTTCTACCAAAACCCTGTCTCCCTCCACAGGACATGTCATCAAATAGGCCACTATCACTCATAAATGTAGATGCCAAGGTGTTCGCCAAGGTACTGGCGAACAGGTTATTACCTAACATGCTGACACTGATCCATCCTGATCAGAATGGATCTATCCCCCACTAGATCCACGGCACTGAATTTACGTAGACTTTGCAATAATGGCACAAATAAACCCAGAAGCACAGGCAGTGGTGGTATCCCTGGACGCCGAGAAAGCGTTTGACCCAGTGTCTTGGATATATCTGCTGGAGGTACTCAAAGTTCGGAATAGGCCCCAACTATGCTAGATTTGTTAAATTGCTTTATACAAAAACAGGTGCGAGAGTACTCATGAATGACACAATCTCTGACCTATTTGAGCTGGGCAGGGGTACCAGACAAGGCTGCCCATTTTCACCAATACTGTTTGCACTATCAATTGAACCAATGCCTATAATGGTTAGACTAAAGCATGGAGATGGGGGGATACGGATGTTGGGCCCGCCACAGTCGATATCATTATATGCGGATGATACCTTACTGTACGCCTGGGACCCTGAAACCAACTTATTGCCCCTGTTGCAAGATATACACACATTTGCTGAATACTCGGGGTACAAAATTAACAGTGAAAAATCAGAAATTCTCCCGTTGACACCGAGCACCATATGCCCGACGATGGCGGGGAATCTTAAATGGGCAACCAGACATATTCGATACCTGGGGATAATGGTGTCCTGAGATAGGCAGACACTGTATGCAGATAACTACGAACAAATCGTACAGGTGCTAAATGTAAAGTTTCAAACATGGGCTAAGTTGCCCATTTCCCTGAATGGCTGGGTTGCCGTCCTTAAGATGGTGGTGCTCCTGAAACAACTCTGTTTGTAAATATACCCATATGGCCGGGTAGGCACTTTTTGAAAAAAATAAGATCAATGGCAGTGGCATTTGTATGGAATGGGAAGACCCCTAGAATGAAGTGGGGAAAAATGTATGGAACCATATAGTACAGGGAGCTTGGCAGCGCCAGATTTTGATTTGTACTATCTAGTGGCGCAAGCGCAATTTGCAAACCATTGGTATGACCCGGAAGATCGCTTGAGAAATTCGCTGCGTCCCCCATCGACCTCTGTTCCATTATATTTAACTTCCAGTACAAAGATACCTGCCCCTATAACCCAGTGGGAACCACGGTTCGTGCATGGATGACGCTGTATAGAAGGTTAAAGATAGACACCCCCTAGGACCCAGATGTCCCGGTATACCGCCTACATTGGATTAAACAATACAGAGGCAATGGGACCCAAATAAAGAAGTTTGGATGTGTGACATGTTCCCTAATGGGGAAATTTGTGACCAGAGAAGAATTGGGGGGAGAAGGGGGCTGTTGGGTGGGGGAACCACTTGAAACACTTCAGTACCACAGGATGAAATCGGCATTTAACACATGTTGGCCACTCTTTCCAGATGAACCACCCTAACACCCATGCGTACATGCGGCAACATCAGGTATGGGATTGGGAGTCTCCAAGTTATATTCATTAGTACAAACACACATGTAGTACATATGGTCAAAACAGATGAAAAATGGGCCAAATACTGCATGCTTACAAAAAAGGTATCGTTGAACGCAGGCCTCCGACTGATCCAATTCAAGGTCCTAAACGGGCTACCCTATACTCCTGCCAAGATGGCTAAATTCTCAGCGGGACTATCGGGGGGGGGGGAAATGCCCTAAGGGCCCTGCCTTTTGCATTATCACATGTATTGGGAATGTCCTTTGGTAGCTGTATTTTGGAAGGAAGTGCCAGAAGCATTAGAAGAGATAAAACGGATCCCAGCGACCCTGTTGCTGCAGAAATACTTATTCGGGGATATTGGTAAAGTCTGAAACAACCAGAAGATTGTTCTATGTCTCCTGTGCAGTAGCTAAACGATGTATATTGCAATGTTGGACAAGCCCTATTTCACCTAGAATTGAGCACTTTCTTCAAGATTTAGCATATGTAAATGAATGTGAGGAACAATATACATTGACTGTAACATCAAGTAGTTGGCCAAAGGACATATGGGCCCGTTCCGGATATACCTGTGCGAAATGGCCTCAGACGAGGAAACCTCCATGTGATTGAAATGTAATGTGTGAAATATGTATCTACCAATCAAAGTAATGTATGTACTGTAAACTGCAATGTCAATAAGTTAAATCTGCATTGACCACCAATAAACAAAGTTTAAAAAAATAAATAAAGAACTTGGGCACTGGCCTTGATGCTGGTAAGCCATTTCAGACAGTGGTCACTGCAGCATGGCGACACAAAGGGACTCCACTGCTGTGGTCATACTTTCCCTCCTATTTTAGGGCCCCTTGATGCTAGGACACGTGACACTTAACTGTGATGTCAGCAGTACTGTAGCCCTAAGTCTGAGCTGGTCAGCAACAGGACGATATTGGGACATGCCCAGAGGCTCTTTGCAAGCGCCAGGAATGGATGTTCCTTCCAATCCCAGGGTTGCAGCTCCTTTGCAGGACTACTAAAGAAATTCAGCAAAACAGAACACCAGTTGGTAGCCAGGCCTCCTTCCGATGGGTCTCTGGTTTCTTCGCAGCTGGGATAGGAGTTTTGGTTCCTTCAGGATCTCTGAAGAGTAGGTGCAGGGGGTCCGCTTCTTATCCTAATAGTCAGGTAAGAGCAGCTGCCCTCACTAGCCAATGCCAGAAGTGGCCCACATACCCGTCCAGGTGTCCAGTCAGGACCACTGACATCAGTTTGTGTATTGGGATCAGACAGTCCCAACCCACACCCTGCCAAAAGCTCCTGCTTTCCTGGGCACTGAGAGTCCTTACAAGGATTTTCATGGCCTCGTAGGACAGGAAGGATGGTAAAGAACAAGATGACGAAAGGTGGCCCTGCCATGTTTGGATACCAGCTGCAGTTAGTAGACAAATGTGGTAAAAATCGGGAAGTGTCACTGCTGCCTACAGCTTTTACCATACCAAAGTAACCAAAAACCTCTGAGTGTTAGTCTAGGGCAAAACAGGTGTACCCCGTTGTACTGCAGTGTGTGCTGTATTGTGCAATGGTAAGTTACTACAAGTGATACAAAGTAGTAACATGACTAAGGGACGGGGAAACTAAAGCCACTCCTGGATGGGTCCTCTGTTCCCGTCGCTTATCCCTGTTGGGCAGCCCATTGGCATGGCTAAATTTAGGATCTGGCCTAGGCTCCAATAGTGAAGTTCAAGACCTGCAGACTCTAGAACCACCTGCGCCACTTTGGATTCTCTCCCTTAACATCTATAGGTTTAGGCTGAGCATACAGTGAAGTTAGTCCCATGAGGTAGGAGCTCCACTTCCTAGGCACCATACAATGGAAAAGACCTGTTCTCCCCTCCTAAACTGGTAGCGGATTAGACATCTCGGTTGCTCCTCACTTTTGTCATTAGTTTTTTTTCCCATCTATCCCAGTGTCATGGGTATCTGCTAAACTAAGAAAGGTCTCTTCAAATCGGGTGCCCTTAAAGGGGAAGTTTGCTCAAAAATGGTTGTGTCCCGATCGTTTCTAAGCATACGGTAATCGATTTTAAAAACATTCTCCTATGCATTTTACCTTAGTTTTCCTCACTTTTACACATGCAAAAACATTGGGTTGGGTGCAACCATCTTGTGCTAATCTTATCTGTTGTTGCATTGCCCTAAATTAAAAAGTGAACTTGCGACAAGAATACAGCTCTCCTGCCCCTCAAACTGAAATCAGTAGTCCAGAAATCACTACTCCAAATGCTATGCTTCACCTATTCTCATGACGCTGGTGGCCAGAGTAGCAAAACGTTCCCTGTCACCCACACCATAACGTTACTTAACCTAGAACCTGGAAGATAAATTCACAGCGTGTAACTTCTTTCTTGTCCCAAGTAGGAGAGCAAAACGTAAAGAAAAGATCAATAGTCTGCAATGCTTTTATTTAGCAAAGAAAGCTCACAAGAGAGGAAGTCCACGAAATCAATGAGGTTTTTGCAGTGCAAGTTTTAGCTAGCGAACATCACATGCTTGGAATATTTTATGCTGATTGTGATCAGTGATGGATCAAGCCATGTACTCAATCCTTTGCACTTTCATGTGCAACACTCATGTAGTTAATATAATTGAATGCTGGCACGTTGGTCCTTGTTGCTGGTACTGCCAAAGGGCAGATTGATACCTGCCGGTCGTCCCACATACTGGTAATTAAATAAGCACTGTTTATGATCATCTGCCAATGTTGACTGAAGAATCCATCCAAAGGTAGCTGGAAACTTGACATTTGCAGAATGGTACAATATAGCTGCGTAGATGACGGAATAAAAGAATACATTTTAGTAGCAGTTATGTAATCGAACAGAACAAGTTACCATATATTTCAGAACTGGATGAAATGTAATAAACACTAACATGACAACATGGTGGACTCATTGCGACCATGATGTGCATGAATGGTGAGCGCTGTGAAGTAGGTATAGCGCCCAATGGGATGGAGAACCAGATGCACCTGCTTCACATAGCCGGCCTTACCAGAAAATAAGGACAGAGATAGTGAACCACAGACAGATGGCATTATAATGAAGTGGTAAGATTAGTGTTTGAAAAGAGAACCAAGTGCCCGTGGAAAAGGTTCATCCTCACCAAAGTGGTGTAGATATCATTTGCCTGCATTCAGGTTGTAGTTCTTTGAAGAATAATCACAATCTGGTCCATCTAGCAATGCATACTTCGAATGGATTGTGTCCTCCCACGTATTCCTCATCTTGTGATAAATCGTTCTCTCCAGCTTTGCTGCTTCGGAAAAAACATTTCTCAGCAGAGGGCGCTGTGCTTGAGGCCGTGGCGTAGATTGTCCCTCGGCGTACTCCGTACTCTGTCGACGTCACCAATGGTATAAATACCTCGAGCCGCGCCCATTGCTTCAGTTCCGTTTTTCCGAACGCTTTGCTATCGGGAATGGCGCACTTCTATTTTCTGTGAAGAAAATGTCGTCACCTTCGACACCCAGGACTGGGTTTAAAAAGTGTGCAGATTGTGGATCTAAGATGTCGATCACCGATCCCCACCGGATTTGTCTCTGGTGTCTCGGTTCAAGTCACCGAACCGACGACTGCGGGTCCTGCCAATCGATGACCGAAAAAGCTCTTTGTGAGAGGAGAGGTAAACTATCTGTGGGGAGGGAGGTTTCAAGAAAGGTTTCGTCTAAAAGACTTAAGAAAACGACTGATTCTAAGGAATCGGATCGACCTAGGCACTCAAAGAGATCTCGATCTAGGAGTAGATCGAGACACTCTTCGTCGTCATCGAAGAAAATGAAGAGGAGACATAGATCTCCCTCATCATCACCTTCTTCAGAGTCGACTGAAGAAATTCGTTGTCCGACTAAATCGGATTCTCCCAGTAAGTGGGAAGAATTCCGCAAAAAGATAATGGATGTTTTTGAGAATGCGGCTTCGACCCCCTCGAAAAAGCCATACCCCTAAAGTCGCTCCATTGGACGACAAAGGGAAGTCCAAGGCTACCATGGCTAAAAACAGTAGCGTCGAGGAATCCAAAAAACTTTGAGTCGACGTAAAACCGTTGAAGACTCTTCGAGAGTCGAGCACATCTCCAGTGCCGTATAAGAAACACAAGTCGTCGAAGACTTTGACAATTTCGTCGAGGCCTTCGATAATTTCGACACCAAAGCCAGATGTGTCATCGACGCCATTATCGAAGTCGTCTTCGAAGACAACCTCGAAAACTTGGAGAGATTTACAATTTTCTTTGAAGCAGATGGAAGAGGAAGAAAGGAGATTCACTCTTTTACCCAGATCAGATTTTTTTCAAATCTATGTCAGCAATCTATGAAGTCTGCTTCAGAAGAAGACAATGTTTCTCCTTTGGGAGTTACTTATGGTACAAGACAAGTTCCTGAAGAACTCATTGACCAGGAATCTAGAATGAGAGACCTGAGTGATACTCTACATTCTGCCAGTGGGCCAGTGGAGTTGACACATCCCCAGAGTTAGAGTTCGCCAAACCTGATCCTGGAGAACATGCATATGCTGGGTACAGGGGTCTTATGACCAGAGTAGTTGAATATATGGGTTGGGGTAATACTTCACCCATTTTTGAACAAGATGACATGACTGATCTAATCGTCAAGGGACCTCAGAAAGATCCTGTTCTCCCTTTTCATAGGGCCCTTCAAAGGACTGTAGAGAAAAACTGGGAGAAGCCAGACACTATTGCTGCTGCAGACAGCACTTTTCCAAGAAAATATAGACCAGCTGAGATCCACCAGGGGGCGCAGAGATGGACTGACGCATCTCGGCTCGCCTCCCCAGCAGGGCACTGTTCGAGGGACCTGAGCCCCCCCCACACCCCCGGAGTGAAGAGCCGACACCACCCACGCCAGTACGACAGTGCCGGGCACCCCCGGTTTGAATTTGAGCCTCAGACGAGGTGCGGAGCCGGAGATTGGAACCCTCGAGTCTCGAAGGACTGAAGTCCCTCCCCCCTGCGGCCCCGCGGCTCTGCGGAGATCTAAGGCGAGCCCGGGCCCGAGCGAGGCCTGTAGAAGGCCCTTGCGACTCCTGGCCGGCAGCTCCCGCCCCGGCCCTGAACCACCTGGCGGCGGCGGGACGACCCTGGGGGCAGACGCGGCAGGCCCGGGTTCGGGAGGTGGCCGCACCGGAAAAGCGGAGGACCCCGCTTTAAAAAAAATAAAAAAATAAAGGAAAAAAATAAAAGAAAGGAGAAAGGAGCGAGCGGATTCAGGCGGCGGCGCAGGAGACAGGCGGTGCCCCTCGCAGGTCAGAACGTGCCACATGCAAACCCCCACGGGGAGGTAAGGAGGTCCGGACTGGGGCTAAGCAACCTCCGGGAGAGTGAGACTACCCAAGGGGGAAGCAGGAGAAAGGCGGGGGTGAGCCCCCGGCATGCAGGCGAACCCCAAAGGGACCTGGGGCAACAAGGCTTCTCCCGTGCAGCGCACTCCCCAACCGCGCGCTTGAGGCCCGGCTGAAAGAAAGCACCCCCACAAACATCGGGGGGTAGCCCCCGGAGAACAGAGGAACACGGGGAGAGCCTATGACCTGGAGAGAAACCTTGCAAAAGTTCCGCCGCCCACCTCCCGAGCCCCTGACAGCCCCTGAAATGGAGGCCCAAACGCAACGGGAATCCGCGGATGCAAGCACGGTCACCAGGGGTATGGCGGCCCTATTGGAGGAAATCAGAGGCTTCAGGGCAGATATTACCCTAAGACTGGACACCCTAGACAAAAAGGTGGACAATATCGATGACAGGGTCCAGGCATTGGAGAACACTACAGCCTCGAGCGACATCTTCGAGACACAATTTGACATGCGCCTGTCCGAGAGAAGAGAAGAGAAGAGAAATGTTCCTTAAAAATTGACGACTTGGAGAATAGGGAACGCCGCTGTAATTTGCGCTTCCTAGGCTTCCCGGAACACGACGGTGAAACGCAAACGGACATTATCAAGGCCGTTAACGAGGTAATAAGAGTGCTGTTTGAGGGGGCCAACACCAACGAACCTACCATCGACAGGGCCCACAGAGCGGGGGCATCCTCCAGAGGCCCCATATCTGTCTTGGTCCGCTTTCACTACTTCTCTGAAAAAAGCAGGATCCTCGAACTGGCCCGCAAAAAGGGCCCAGTGGAATGGGAAGGGGCCCAGATCTCGGTGTATCAAGACCTGTCGGCCTTCACCCTTGCAAGACGTCGCCTTTGCTCCCCGCTGACAAAAATGCTCCAAGCCAAGGGAATCCGATACAGGTGGGGGTACCCATTTTCACTCTCTTTCGAGTTTGAGGGCTATAAATACGCCTTGATCACTGAAGGCGATATTCAGAGAGTATCTGGCAAACTACTAGACAATGCAAACACGGAGCTGGGAGACCGGGACCAGGAGCGTGGCCCGACGGGCCCAAAAGGGAAGAAAGCTCCAAAAGAAAGGCACAGAGTCCGAGGCCAGAGGAAATTCAGGAGGGTGGCCCCAACGTCGCCAGACCAGCAAGGTAGCTGAAGAGCGCTAATGGAGCCCGACGAATAACTCCGTAATTGACACTGTGAAGGGTGGGTGATGTTACAATTCATGAATCGCATTGATCCTGGGGGTGGGGGGGGGGCTCGAGTTGTTGTTTATGCAGAGTTAATGAGCCCGGAGGGGGGAGACATTGGTGGCCTGGTCGGGGTTTCTGGACAATGCCACGACACAACCAGGCGATTAGGGGGAAGGGGGAGGGGGGGGCGGAGGAGGGGGAGTTGGGTTGTTGGGGGTACAGTTATGGTGCGCCAAGTTTTAGGGATTCTCTTGCACCCCAGGGGCTGTCTCGAGACGGCTATGGGTTGCTAAAGCATCGGGGGAGTAATAATGCTTGCTGTGTTGAAAATGGAGGTATGAGCTTCGATCCGCATTCTAATGGATGATTCACTCCAATCTTTGACAGTGGGGACACTGAATGTCCGTGGACTAAACTCGCCTACGAAGAGGTCGCTACTTATAAGGGAATTTGTGAGGATGAGGCTACACTTCCTCTTCGTGCAGGAGACTCATTGGGTTCGTGGGAAGGAGCCTAAGCTCACGGCCAAAACAATAGATCAGGTGTATATGGCTTCTACCCAGGCAAAGAAAAGAGGAGTAGCTCTACTGGTGTCCCCCGGGGCCCATTTTGGGTTTAAAGCCTCAAAGACAGACCCTGAGGGGCGGTATCTCATGGTAAAGGGAGATGTACGAGGCCGTTTGTTCACCTTGGTTTGCATATACGCCCCAAACGAAGCGCAGGACACCTTCTGGGAGAGTGTGAAAGGGAAAATAATGGCATTCGCTGAGGGTACCCTTCTGGTGGGGGGGGATTTCAATATGGTGCTTTGCCCCGAGAGGGATAGGAAATCCGTGAATCCTTGCCCTAACATCTGTCACTACAAAAAGATGGCGCTGACCTTTCTGGAAGTGAATGGGGAGCTGGGTTTAAGTGATACTTGTACACCTAAGAAGGGTCGGCACCCTGGCTACGCATTCTATTCAAAACCACATGCTGCTTTTTCACGTATAGACTACATCCTGGTAGATTCCTCGCTGCAGGGAGAGGTCTCGAGCTCAGGAGTAGAGACCGTCCCTTGGACGGACCATGATATGGTAAAGATTAGAATTGGCCTTCCCCCTCCCCCGATAGCCGGATCCAGGTGGAGCTGTAATGACCTTCTCCTACAGGACAGGGAGATACGCCAAACCCTCCTAACAGCCATAGAAGACTACTTTACCCTTAACGACAACGGGGAGGTTGGCACCATGGGAGTATGGGAGGCATTTAAGGCAACTATTAGAGGCACCCTTATAGGCATAGGGGCGGGGAGAAAGAGGGAGAGGGACAGCGAAGAGAAGGTGCTTAAGGGCAAGATAGAGGCTATTCAACCGGGAGGGAAGTTGAAAACGCAGATGTTTCCTGGGCAGTGGGAGGAATTGCAGGGGCTGCGAGACAGGTTGGCCGACCTTCAGGTGGGTCAAGTGGAAAGGAAGCTCTCATTTTTGAAACAAAAGTACATGGAAAAGGGGGAAAAGGCCGATAGGATATTGGCCTGGAGACTCCGTGAACTTAGGAAAAGCAGGAGGGTGAATTCAATCCACACCCCGGAAGGGGACTCAACCACGAGGGACTCCAAAATAGCAGAACAATTCAGGCTATACTATGAAAAACTATATTGCACAGAATATTCGGGGGATGGGAGGGACATTGACAGATTCTTGGATTCTCTCCCGGTCCCGGGCCTCCTCCCCGACAAAGCTGAGGCGCTAGAAATACCCATTTCCCCCGAAGAAGTAGTAGATACTATAACCTCCTTAAAGAGCGGCACTGCCCCGGGAGATGATGGCTTCACAGTCAAGTTTTACAAGACCTATAGGTCTACACTTGCCCCATTCTTGGCTAAAATGTTCAATGCTGCACTGGACCAAGGTACTCTCCCACCCACGATGATGTCAGCATTAATTGTAGTCCTACCTAAAGAGGGCAAGGATCCCGCTTATTGCCAATCGTATCGCCCCATATCACTCCTTAATACCGATGTTAAAATACTGGCCAAGCTACTGGCGAATAGATTAGCAAAGCACCTCCCAACCCTAGTTCATGGGGATCAAGTGGGCTTCATCCCGGGGCGCAAGGGGTCAGACAATATAAGGAAAACCCTCGACCTTATGCACGAGGCAACTAGACAGGGAGTGGAGGGGTACCTCCTCTCGCTAGACTCAGAAAAGGCCTTCGACCGTGTCGAGTGGCCTTACATGGGCAAGGTTCTCCGGAAGATGGGTCTGGGAGAAAACTTTTGTGGGTGGGTCGCGACACTATACAACTCTCCTTCGGCGAGAGTGTTGGTTAACGGGGGTCCCTCAGAGCCCTTTTCCCTTTCCAGAGGCACCCGGCAAGGCTGCCCCTTGTCGCCTCTATTGTATGCCCTGGCAATGGAGCCCCTGGCCATAGCGGTCAGGAACGACTCGGAAATCACGGGAATACAGTGCGGGGAGTGTGACTTTAAACTCTCCCTATTTGCAGACGACATACTGAGTTATTTAACCAATATTCCAAAATCCCTACCGCGGTTGTTCGATCTCATACATTATTTTGGCTCCTTCTCTGGGCTGAAAATAAACACATCTAAATCAAGTATCATGCCTATCGGTGCGGGGGACCAAGACATCGGGAGCAAAGTGGAGATTTTGGGGGTCAAAATTGAACGAAAATCCACTAGATACCTGGGCATCACCATCCCCAGAGATTTAACACAACTATACCAGTGCAACTTCCCGGGGATCCTCGCCCAGGTCAGTAGCGATCTTAAGAGATGGGCACCCCTCACGCTTACCTGGCTGGGGCGCATGGTCACGGTGAAGATGAATATCCTGCCACGCCTACTCTATCTTTTCACAGCCCTTCCTGCTGTGATACCCGAGACCTTTTTCGAGGTGCTCCAATCCCGTATCCTCCACTTTATTTGGAACGGAAAAAGGCCAAGGGTTAAAACATCCACCCTGACCCTCCCAAAGACTCATGGTGGCTTTGGACTCCCCGACTTCAGGATATATTACAAAGCAGCGCAGCTCAGGGTGATGTTGGAGCATATGCGGGACGACATGCCAACGTATTGGACATATGTCGAAGACATTCACGCTCACCTGAGAATGGTTAGGGATTTATTTTGGGCCGCTCCTAGGGCTATCCCCTTACAGCTCAGAAGGCATCCTACCCTATCAGCCCTGTGGGCGCTATGGAAACCCAGTAAAGCTAATAAACTATTGACTACTTGGCCTTCGCCGCTTTCTTCGCTCTGGGGGCCTCCCATTGACCTTGGCACAAAGGGTTTCCGCGACACTCAGGCCTGGTCTGATATGGGGTTGGAAAGAGTCTCCCAACTCACACGTGAAGAGGGCTTCATAGAGTATGACAACCTGGCCGAGGCTCTGTTGGATAGGCCCCCCACGGTCTACGAATACCTGCGGTTGAAAGGGATTTTGTCCCAACCCCGGTGGACCGAACAACTTAGTCGCCCCCTCACCCCATTTGAACTCATATTGGCTAAAAGTACATCTCGAAAGGGCTCGCTATCCAAGCTTTATAGTGTACTGATAACATCAGATCTAGAGGGTAGACAACCCTTCAAACGCATATGGGAGGAGAGACTGGGGATGACACTGGATGATCACAATTGGAGGGCGGTTTTTAAATGCATCTTTACGGGTTCCCTGTACACGGCTGCCATGGAACACAGTTTTAAAATCCTCCATTCTTGGCATCGCCCCCCCGGCCCTGTTGTCCAGGATGTTTCGGGAAGTGTCCCCCTTCTGCCCTAGGGGATGTCACCAAAGGGGAACCTGGTTTCATATGTGGTGGAGCTGCCCGGTTATACAGGTTTACTGGACGGAATTACTTAGCTGGATCAAAGATATTGAGGGGTATGGTCCGTCCCTGCACCCACTGGAAAGCCTACTGGGCATCCCCATGCCGGAGTCGGAAGTAAATGTTTACCCGAAGGTCATCGGTGCCATGCTGCGAGCAGGGAGGTTGGCGCTACCCCAAAAATGGAAGAGTGTCTCGGCCCCCTCCAAAGAGGAATGGCTCTGCAAACTCAGGGTGATTTTTACATATGAAAAACTCACAGCAATAGCAAATGATACCTTGTCTGATTTTGCACAAGAATGGACAGCAGTTCTACTGCATGATGACTGTATTTCCATGCGCCTGTAAATGAGAGATTGAACGAGAGAGAGCATGGCACATTCCCTCATAGCCCTCAAAGTCCCGGTCTGGCCCCTACCTAATGGTTTCCCGGTTATACCCCACTGTTTCAAGGAATGCTCTTAGCAACCATGTGGTACGCAAGCGTCCCCCCCTATGTTATAACTACTAGCAACACTTCTAAACTTGGCATGTTGATAGTTTGGGGGGGAGGGATGGGAGGTGGGAAATGGGGAAGGGAGTTAAGGTAATGAAAAAGAAAAGGTTACTGACAATGTGGTTCATTTTGCTGTTTTTGCCGGTTGGGTCGACCGTTAGGCCCAACCTAAATTGTAAATTGTCAATAAAGATAAATTTAAAAAAAAAAATATAGACCAGCTGGAACGGATCCTGAATATTTGAATAAACATCCGACTCCAGAGAGTTTAGTCATTCAGGCAGCATCTACTTCAAAACAAACTGCTTATCCAACTATTCCTCCAGATAGAGAGGATAAAAAAAGTTGATGCCTGGGCACGTAAAGTTTTCACGTCAGGCACTCAAGTCGGCAAATGTCACCTGTACCTTAGCCAGGTTTACCCATACCCTGTGGGACTGTATTTCGGCGGCGGCTGCTGATCATATTCCGGAAGGTGAGGAAAGGGAAGGCTTCTTGAATATAGTCAAAGACGGGAAGGAGGCAATGGGGGAATGTCTCCAGTCTGGACTGGATACCGCGGATAGCATCAGCAGATCCATGGCAGCAAGCGTTGTGCTACGCAGATTTGCGTGGTTGAGGAAGTCGGGATTTGCACCGGACGTGCAATCTAGACTCCTCAACATGCCCTTTGATAGCTCGAGGCTCTTTGGCAGAAAGGCTGATGAAAGCCTAGAAAAACTTCAGACCTCGAAAGCGGCAGCTAAATCACTTAGCGCCAGCCTCTAAAACCCTATTCCGGCTCATCTTCCTGGAGGGGTCGTTCTTTTCGCTACTACTCTTCTTTTGGTAGAGGAAGAGGACAGGCTTTTCAAAGGGGCAAAAGAAACTTCCCTCGTGGGGCATGAGGAAGAGGTGCAAAATCAGCCTCAGGATCGGCATCTGTACCCTCAGCCACTCCTGCAGCCGACTCCAAATCCCTCTGAGACCTTGTTACACAAAACACCAGTGGGAGGTAGGATCTCTCAGCATCTGAAGGAATGGCGGGGCATTACCTCAGATGCTGGGGCACTGGAAACAGTAGCCCAAGGTTAATGCCTCCCCTTCCAAAAAAGGCCTCAGAATCATCCACCAGGAGTGAACTCTGTCAAAATTCCAGACCCGCTCCTGTTGCAGGAAATTTTAACCCTGCTAGAGAACGGTGCCATAGAAACGGTACCTGTAGCGGAGAGGAACTGGGGTTGGTACTCCCCATATTTTCTCATCCTAAAAAAGGACGGAGGACTGAGACCCATCTTGGACTTGAGAAACTTGAACAAGTTCCTCAGGAAGGACAAGTTCAAGATGGTGACTCTCTCTCAGATCCTTCAGGCTCTCCAACTCCAAGATTGGTTGGTGTCATTGGACCTTCAGGATGCTTACTTTCATGTGCCAATCCATCCAAAGCACAGAAAGTACCTGAGGTTCGCGATTGGCAATTCTCATTATTAGTTTCGAGTTCTGCCATTCGGGTTGATCTCCGCCCTGAGGGTTTTCACCAAACTGTTGGCGGTTGTGGCAGCAAGTCTCAGGAGAGGAGGTATTCACATATATCCCTACCTGGACGACTGGTTGATCAGAGCAAGTTCGCCAGAACAAGCTCAAGAACATCTGTCGATCACCTGCCACTTCCTCCACAAACTGGCCTTCTCCCTCAATTTCAAGAAGTCCCACATGATACCATCCCAGAAACTCCAATTTATCGGAGCAGTCTTGGACACTTCATCGGGAAAAGCCTCGCCTCCCGAAGTGAGAGGTCTCCACATCCAGCAGATGGTAACAAAGTTTCAGAATGCCCAACATCTACATTTTCCTCTCAGAACTCAGTGGTCCCAGTTCTCGGAGTTCTCGGGGAATATGTCGGATCTTCTGCAAGTCCTGAGCGCAGTTGCTCAGGATCTTCTATGGTGGGCTTGCAACGACAACATTCTCAGGGGAGAGTCCTTTTGGCAACCATGGCCGGAGATAATGGTAGTGACGGACGCCTCATTCACGGGGTGGGGAGCACTCACCAACGATCTGACAATCAGCGGTCGTTGGTCTCCATCGGAGTCCAAACTACATATCAACATGTTGGAGCTGAGGGCAATCAGACTAGCTCTGAAGGCCTTTCTGCCCTCTGTACAGGGAAAGAATGTCCTGATAATGACAGACAATACAGTGGCCATGTACTATCTAAACAAGAGAGCAGGTGTAGGGTCACTGTGTGAGAAACCACCCACGCAAACCTGGTGAGACCACGATTCAGTTGAGCGCGTAGTGTAGCCGTAGAAACCTTCCAGACAATGCAACTCCCAATAGTACAAAAGGACTATTTTGCAAGGGGAATTGCCCAGAAGATTATAATGATTCGGAACACAGCTGCCTAGACAAAGAACACAGTGTCAGGAGTTGGGTTCATGAAATAAACACAAGCAAAAAAAAAGGCTGAGCAAACAAAGTACTCGCGTAGTGAATACCTCTGGGCAAGGATAGTAAGCCAGGCAGAGCGGAGGACCAGGGATATCCAGGAGATCAGATTTGGTGCTTGTCCGTATAATGTTCTAGCAATGGAAGGGAAGATGATAGGAAGTCCGTCCGACGAGCGTGGTTCCAAAAACAGGGACAATCCAACCTAAACCTATACCCGCCGGCACGCGGACGCCTAAGGAAAAAATGTCCGTGAGTAATCCCAGTTCCTTGTGATGAGTGCCAAAAGAAGTGCGCTCCGTGTAAAAAGTCCAAAGAACGCTGTTCCGAGTGACAGGTTTCCGAAGCAAGTGTGTTCCGTGAAAACAACAGTGTTCCGTGTTAAAGGTTTCCCAAGCAAGTGATAGAAAAATGCAGGAGAAAAGATCCGAAACGCCAATGCAGAAAAAATGACAGGCAAATTTATGGTCGTTCGTTCCGAGGTCGAGTAGCAGGAGTATTCCAATACGAGGTCAAGGGTTGTTCAAGATCAGTCCGTGAGGCAAAAGCAGGGTCAAAGATTCAAGGCAAGACAAGAACACAGATGAGAGCTCCAAAGCCGAAAATTCAGAAGCAGCGTTCCGAATGCCGGGCGGAGATTTAAACAATTCACGTGACCGCGCGGGGAACGCTGCAACGCCGTAATCGTGCACGTACGTGCTCAGACAACCAACGTTTCCACGGCAACCCCCAGCGTTGTCTGAAACTCTGGAAACGCTTCGGCTCCGTGTGTGTTGGAAATGTGGAACGTGTAGTTTTAGCATAACGCTTGACGGCACGGGGAGCAGGAGCTAGTTTCTTGACAGTATCCTCCCCCAAAGATGCCCTCACCCCCCGAGAGGCCAGGAACCGAGCCAAAAGAACCGGAGCATGCAAATTGGATTCAGGCTCCCAAGTACGATCCTCAGGACCATAACCCTTCCAGTCAATAAGGAAATACCGAACACCTCGGGAAACCTTAGAAGCAAGAATAGCCTTCATCTCATACTCCTCCTCCTCACCCTGTACCTTGACCGGAGGCGGACGAACGGGAAGCCTGGTCCCCTCCGAACAGGGCTTCAAAAGAGACACATGAAAAACCGGATGGATCTTCCACTTATCCGGTAGTTCTAGTCTCACTGCAGACTGATTTATGATATCCTTGACACGATAAGGACCGACATATCTGGGTTTCAAACAACTCCTCATGGGAATACGGAGGTGTTTGGTGGAAAGCCAGACCAACATACCCGGGTGGTAATCGGGCGCGGGAGACCTATGTCGGTCGGCGTACTCCTTAGAACGGTCCTGGGCTTCCTTCAGACGGGAATGCACCTGTTGATGCAGAGAAGCAATATCCCTGAGACTGTCTTGGACCGCGGGATTGTCTGACAAGACTGGAAGATCCAATGGCAAAGAACGTGGATGGTACCCATACAAGGGAAAGAAAGGAGAAGTACCTGTGGAAGTGTGAACCGAATTGTTGTACGCAAACTCGGCTGTCACTAATACCGACAACCAGGACTCTTGATGCTGCATAGTTAGACAACGTAAATACTGCTCAAGTGTGGCGTTCAAATGTTCCGTCTGACCGTCCGTCTCCGGATGATAAGCAGTGGAGTACCTCGCATCAACACCCAGGGACGTAGTAAGATGCTTCCAGAAACGCGAGGTGAACTGCGAGCCTCTATCGGATATTATGATGTCAGGAAGGCCAAAACAGCAGAAAACATGGCGAAGAAACCGGTCCGCCAGAACCGGTGCCGTAGGCAAACCTTGGCAAGGAACAAACACAGCCAGTTTGGAAAAAGAATCGATCACCACCCATATGGTATCAAAACCCTGAACGTAAGGGAGTTCTGTGATGAAATCCATAGATATCATGGTCCATGGTTTGCTCGGAACCGGAAGGGGACACAATAAACCCATGGGTTTCATGGTTGTGGACTTACACTGGGCACAGATGGCGCAGGTAGAGATGTACTCCGAGATGTCTTTCTGCATTGAAGGCCACCAACACCATCTCTTGAGCTGTTCCAGAGTCTTGCGCAAACCAGAATGGGCTGAAACCAAAGAGTCATGACCCCAACGTAATGCTGTTTGTCTGGAGTCGACATCTGGGAGATAGACGACCTTTGACATAAGGCATGGAGTTAACTACGGTCATATTCAAACTCTCAATCTCCGGAGGATTCCCCGAAACCCATTCTCTAATGGATTCCTTTAACGAAGGCTTCAAGGTACAAGAGCATATTACCTGATTAGGTAACAACATTCCACCAAATTCCTTGGGAGAGGAGTCATCCCCATACCTCCTTGAGAGTGCGTCTGCTTTGGAATGTAGAGCCCCGGGACGATACGTAATCTGGAAATTGAATTGTGAAAAGAATTCGTGCCACCTGGCATGCCTGGCTGTGGTGCATTTCACTGACTGCGTGGCAAGAAGGTTGCGATGATCAGTGTAAACTTGTACTGGAACATCAGTACCCAGAAGGTGATGTCGCCATACCTTGAAAGCATCACGCACAGACAATAGTTCACGTTCGGTGAGAGTGTAGTTCGCTTCATATTTGGTAAGCTTCCTGGAATGAAACGCCACAGGATGAAGGAAACCTGTGTCCTTGCAATACTGAGACAATACCGCCCCAACCGCTTGATCCGAAGCATCGGCCTCCACGTAGAATGGTTGCATAGACTTGGGATGCTGGAGGACTGGTGCGGAGGTGAACGCTGTTTTGAGATTGTCAAAAGCTGTTTGTGCTTCCTCCGTCCACTTGAACTCGTTCTTAGGGCTTGTAAGGGTAGTCAAAGGGGCAACAATGGCAGAGAAGGAGGGTATAAAGCGTCTATAAAAATTCGCAAACCCTAAAAAGGACTGCAAGGATTTGATAGACGTAGGAGCAGGCCAGTCCAGTACAGCCCTTACTTTGGAATCACTCATACCGACTCCCTGGTTCATGATATCGTATCTCAGGAATTCCACATGCTTGGCATGAAAGATGCACTTCTCTAGTTTAGCATAGAGATGGTGGTCTCGTAACCTTTGTAGCACTGTGGAGACGTGTTGTACATGAGTATCATAGTCCGGGGAGTAGATCAGAATATCGTCAAGCTATACAATGACGTAGTGGTCGAGTAAATCGCTGAAAACTTCATTAATAAAATACTGAAACGTAGCCGGGGCATTGCTCAAACCAAAAGGCATGACTAAATACTCATACAGGCCGTACTTGGTTTTAAACGCCGTCTTCCGCTCGTCACCCTTCTGCATTCTGACCAGATTATAAGCGCCCCGCAAATCCAACTTAGTGAAGATGGTAGAAGAACCCAATTGGTCTAGAAGAACCGAGATAAGCGGAATTGGGTATTGGTTACGAATGGTGACAGCGTCCAATGCACGGTAGTCGATGCAAGGGCGCAAGTCGCCTTCTTTCTTTGGGACAAATAAAAGGGGCGATGCCGCCGGAGAACGTGATGGCCTGATAAAGCCAGAAGCCAAGGACCTGTCCAGATACTCCTTGAGCACTAAATCCTCCTTGTGGGTCAAGGAATAGACACGACCGGAGGGTACAATAGCATTAGGAACCAAATCAATGGGACAGTCATACTGTCGATGTGGTGGTAGGATCTCAGCGCCTCTCTTGTCAAATACGTCCTTAAAGTCTCGGTACTCCCGAGGCAATACCGGGGTCATAACTGCTCCAATGACCAGAGTGGAATCCAAGAGATGAGTACTGGGTCCCAAAGACGAGGATCCTGATGTCCCACAAGACGTAGCACAGTATTCTGAATGAAAGGAAACCGTCCCTTTAGCCCAATCCACTAGCGGATTGTGCCTCCTTACCCAGGGCAACCCAAGGATTAACTTGAACTGGGGTGCTGTAATGACATCAAAGGCTATGGTTTCGGTATGACCAGAGGACGTAGTCATAAAGAGATCTACCGTTTGTTCGGTAACCAGACCAGATAACAGAGTCGTGCCGTCAACGGCATTGACCAGTTCAGGAGAAGGCTTGGGAATCGGAGGAATACCATGATCCCTAACAAACTGGCTGTCAGCATAATTCCCAGTGGCCCCTGAATCCAATATGGCATCCACAGAACAAGAAACCATGGAAGGAGCGAAAACGTCAACAGTAATGGGAAACAAAACCATGGTATCAGAGCCCGTATTAGAGGGACTCGACAAAGGGGCTCCCTCTATTGCCGAGCTTTGGAGTTTCCCTGTTTTCGTGGTTTCTTGGGGGCACTGTCTAAGGAAATGTTCCGAGGAGCCACAGTAATAGCATAAGTTGTTCTTCCTACGATTCTCTCTTTCTTCAGACGAGAGCAGAGCCTTGAGGGTACCTATCTGCATAGGTTCAGATGTAGCATGGCTCTGATCAGCAGCTACTGGCGTAGGATAGGGAACCAGACTCTTTTCCCCTTTGCGTTCTGCCCTCCGTGCATCGACTTGAAGGACTAGATCCACCAACTCTGAAAAACCAGTAGGAATCACTGGGACAGTGGACAAAACATCCTTGAGAGAGTCCAAAAGACCTTTGTAAAATAGAGCCCCTTTCTTTGCCTCAGGCCAATCCATCTCCGCCACCAGTTGGTTAAATTTGGCTAGGTAGGACAACAAAGGCATATCCTTCTGTTGTAGAGAGAGTAGTTCCAAATCCGAGGCTTGGGACTTGTACCGGGTGTCAAAGACACGGGACATAGCGGAGATGAGAGCATCACAATCGTACAAAAGATGGCTCCCTTGTTCCAATAATGGGTTTGCCCAGACCGCTGCTGTTCCCCCAAGGTAGGATAACACAAAAGCCGCCTTGGTAGTGGCATCAGGGAAAGACGTAGGACGGCACAGAAAATGCAGCCTACATTGGTTGATGAAAGTGCGGAACGTCTTTGGATACCCCATGAAACGTTCCGGAGGGGCCAAGGGAAACTGTGCCGTCATGTAAACAGGCGCGTTCTCTTGTCGAGGAAAGCCTGCTCCAAGGGCAGAACCAGAAGGAGGAGCACAAGCACCACCACCACCTGCCTGCAAACCGACCTGAAGGGCGTCGATCCAACGCTGGGTGGCATCATGAGCCGCAGTCATATCTGCGCGTAAACCAGCTACCAACTGAACCAAAGCTGCCAACGGATCATCGACAGCTTCCATCATAATATAATATAAGGCTTCTGAATATGTGAGAAACCACCCACGCAAACCTGGTGAGACCAGGATTCAGTTGAGCGCGTAGTGTAGCCATATAAACCTTCCAGACAATGCAACTCCCAATAGTACAAAAGGACTATTTTGGAAGGGGAATTGCCCAGAAGATTATAATGATTCGGAACACAGCTGCCTAGACAAAGAACACAGTGTCAGGAGTTGGGTTCATGAAATAAACACAAGCAAAAAAAAGGCTGAGCAAACAAAGTACTCACGTAGTGAATACCTCTGGGCAAGGATAGTAAGCCAGGCAGAGCGGAGGACCAGGGATATCCAGGAGATCAGATTTGGTGCTTGTCCGTATAATGTTCTAGCAATGGAAGGGAAGATGATAGGAAGTCCGTCCGACGAGCGTGGTTCCAAAAACAGGGACAATCCAACCCAAACCTATACCCGCCGGCACACGGACGCCTAAGGAAAAAATCTCTGAGTAATCCCAGTTCCTTGTGATGAGTTCCAAAAGAAGTGCGCTCCGTGTAAAAAGTCCAAAGAACAGTGTTCTGAGTGACAGGTTTCCGAAGCAAGTGTGTTCCGTGAAAACAACAGTGTTCCGTGTTAAAGGTTTCCCAAGCAAGTGATAGAAAAATGCAGGAGAAAAGATCCAAAACGCCAATGCAGAAAAAATGACAGGTAAATTTATGGTTGTTCGTTCCGAGGTCGAGTAGCAGGAGTATTCCAATACGAGGTCAAGGGTTGTTCAAGATCAGTCCGTGAGGCAAAAGCAGGGTCAAAGATTCAAGGCAAGACAAGAACACAAATGAGAGCTCCAAAGCCGAAAATTCAGAAGCAGCGTTCCGAAGGCCGGGCGGAGATTTAAACAATTCACGTGACCGCGCGGGGAACGCTGTAATGCCGTAATCGTGCACGTACGTGCTCAGGCAACCAACGTTTCCACGGCAACCCCCAGCATTGTCTGAAACTCTGGAAACGCTTCGGCTCCGTGTGTGTTGGAAATGTGGAATGTGTAGTTTTAGCATAACGCTTGAAGGCACGGGGAGCAGGAGCTGGTTTCTTGACACATTGCCACTGTGCAGAGAAGCAATGCAGCTCTGGTTCTGGGCAATACGAGAAGGAATCTCTGTCGGCAATCCACCTAGCCGGAGAGAAGAACACGGCGGCAGACGCTCTGAGCAGGCAGAGTACGGTCTCTCACGAGTGGGAGCTGGCTCAGGAAGTCCTTCTGGAGATCTTCGCCCTTTGGGGAACCCCTCAAGTGGATCTGTTTGCCACCGCGATCAACCGGAAGTGCGATCAGTACTGCTCAAGGGAATTTCCTCAAAGAGGAGCTCTGGGAGACGCATTCGTAGTGGAGTGGGAGTTTCCACTGCTGTACGCGTTTCCCCCAGTCCCCGTGATTCCTCAAGTAATCAGGAGGTTGAGAAAGTTCAGGAAAACCATGATCCTAATTGCCCCAGATTGGGCCAGGAGAACGTGGTACCCGGACCTTCTAGACATGTCCATCTGCCCTCCAATACGTCTTCCGCAAAGAGAGGATCTTCTCTCGCAAGAGGAAGGTCGGGTTCTCCATCCAGAGGTCAAGACACTCAACCTTCACGCATGGTTTCTGAGAGGTTGAGAAACAAGGATTGGGATCTTCCTGATGACGTAATGGAAATCTTGCTTTCGGCCAGAAGACCAGCAACAAAGTCTTTGTACCGATGTCGCTGGAATAGGTTTAGTAACTGGTGCAAAGACAAGGATGTGGACCCTTTTCAGTGTGGCACCCCATCTAGCCAATCTGGGGCTCCTGATAGGAACAATCAAAGGATACCTTGCTGCGCTGTCCATTTTCAAGCGCTCCTCGGAAGAGGTTTCATATTTCAAAATTCCATTAATAAATCAATTCTTAAAGGGGCTTACTAATGTATACCCTCCAATACCTTTTCATATACCAACTTGGGACTTAAATTTAGTATTAAAATTCTTGACTTGCATATCCTTTGAGCCTCTGCACTCATGTCCATTGAGGCTTCTGACTCTAAAAACTGTCCTCCTTGTGGCCCTATCATCAGCCCGCAGGGTTAGCGAACTTCAGGCACTCTCATGCAAACCACCATATACTATTTTTTATAAGGATAAGGAAACCTTCGTTCTTGCCAAAAGTAGTCTCGGACTTCGATTTGTCACAAAAAATAGTACTACCAACTTTTTATCCTCATCTGGGCAAGGAAGAGGAGAGAGGGCTTTTAGTTTTTACATCTCAAGGATGGCTAAATTGAGACAAGATGCCCAACTATTTGTGGGTTATACTGGTCAAAAATTATGCTTATCTGTAACAAAACAGACCATTTCCCGCTGGATCATATTAGCCATAGTTGAATGCTACAGATTAGCGGGAAAAGAACCACCAGATGGGCTTCGTGCTCATTCTACAAGGGGAATGGCTAATTCTGCGGCATACTTTTGTTAAACATTATTGTTTGGACACTGCCTCCTCTAACAAGGGCTTATTTGCAAAGGTAGTTCTGCATTCTGTCCACGAAAACTGAAATTAGTATTCCCACCTCCAAAAATTGATACTGCTATGGGAGCCTATCACAAGATGAGGAATACGTGGGAGGACACAATCCATTCGAAGAACAAGTTACTTACCAACTGTAACGTTCTTTCGACTGGATGTTCCTACCACGTATTCCTCATTGACCCTCCCATCCTACCCCACAGTACAGTTTATGTTTTCTTACACTTTCCTCTCATGAAGAATGTATCGGTCATGGGACATGCCTGGGTGTTCCTCATATATATATATATATATATATATATATATCATCGAAAAAACAGAACTGAAGCAACGGGCGCGGCTCGAGGTATTTATACCATCAGTGACGTCGACAGAGTACGTCGAGGGACAATCAACGCCACGACCTCAAGCACAGAGCTCTCTGCTGAGAATTTTTTTTTCCCCAAAGCAGCGAAGCTGGAGATAACGATTTATCACAAGATGAGGAATATGTGGGAGGAACATCCAGTCTAAAGAACGTTACAGTTAGTAAGTAACTTGTTCTTCTCGGCAGAATATATTGGTCAGCAAGCAATACATCCACAAAAGAAAATCATACTGCCTATTCACTCCTATACACAAATAACAATCATTACTAGACAAACTGAGTTAGGAACTTGCTTTTTTTATAGTGTGCAGTATAAATATTCAACATAACATAATGTCAATTCTTTTGGTCAAATTGCACATTTGCATGTTGCTGAATGAGACCTCAGCGCAAGTGCTGTTTTTAACCTCACAAATATTTATAGTGGAGCTTACATAATTTCAGGAAGTTGCATTCTCTTGTTGTCGCACTGAGTAACCGCTCTGAACAAATTGCAGGGATAGTATCATTTATTTTTTTTTGTGGGTATTCGACACATTGTCATTCGAACAGTTGCTTGCTTTGCTCCATGCCAAATAACAATAGCAGTCTGGTTTTAGTGATGGAAGCCAGAGATGGGTATGTTTCGATTTTATGAAAATGCCACCAAAAACAAACTGGACAAGACACTGCTTCGGACAAGTGGTTCAGAAAACCAAGGACAGTTACAAACAGCTATGTAAAATATGTTTAGTGACAGGAACGTAAGAACAATCCAAAAAATTGTTAGTTACTGCTGGGGATATATCATCTCTGTAAGAAAGGAAAATCAAAACCCCACCTCTCCCAGCCCTATTTCATGGCACAAAGCATACCCCTACTAGTATGCTGTACACCAACCACCCATCCATGTCCCTGTTGCGCTCTTGAATCACTTGTTTGATACTTAACATTTCTTCAGCATGGGGTCTGGCATGGATTTGTATGCTCCCGAATATTATCTGTCATCATGCTGGGAATCCTTGGTAAAAGAAAAGTTTCACTTTTGTTTAAACTGCACCCTACGCTACCACTGCCTTCACCTCCCCCCTTTAGAGATACAGGGACAGACATGGTGAGGACAGGCACTGACGACGATGGAGGAATCTCTCTCTCGCGATGCAAGGCTGGCAGTGATGAAGAACCCTGGCGAAGAGAGACGGGCTTGGAAAAAAGTGCCAGTCTGCACTGAAATGTCTGCAGTCCCAGCCATCGCTCAACTCTGGTCTTGGCGTCTGCTTGGAAGAAGTTGTCCGACCCGTTGTCTTCAAACTCTGACAATCCTCCCGCTCCCTCTTCCTGGACAGTGACGGGAAGAAATTGGATGCTGTGGGTAGGTCATCTACTTGGTGGCGACGCTGATCAAGGTGGCCAATGCTTTAGCAATCCTGGCCGGGTACTATGGTACAAGATGTTTCCAATCCTGGATTTCCTCCCCAAGGACAAGCCGGTTGAGGCAATAGAGATCCTTCAAGAGGGCGAGGTGGTGTCAGACCACACCATCGCTGTGGCCCTGGACATTGTGGACACAGGGTTTGGCCAGTTGGGGAAACGGGGTTTGCCTCCATTGTTGTGGCTGGCTTAAGGCCACCAATGTTAGAGGTCCAGATGAGGGTCCTGGATATGCCGTTCGACGGAGACAACCTTTTTGGCAAAGCAATCGATGAATCCATTCAGGCCATCAACACTGACACAGAGATGGCACCGTCTGGCCTTTCGTTCCTCAGGAGGGAAGTCGGGCATATCCTTGAGTTTCGGCAGAGGGTTGTCCTCTTATCGCCAACTCTCCCGTTCCATGACCCGGGAAGCCTACAGGGGTCGTTCCAAGGCCTTCGGAGGTGGCTGTTGTAGTCAAGGCTACCAGGGTGGCACGCAGGCCTCAAAGTAGGACTGAACTGGCCAGGACGTCAGGCCTGCACCCCAGGGAGAGGCTGGCTGGAGAACTTCGTCAGTGTGTGGAAAAACCTGTCCACCAATCGATGAGTGCTAGATGCTCTCGCCCATGGACACACTGGGTTTCAACTAAGTGTCTGTGGCCTGGCAGGAACAACACATACCTTAGTTACTGCTGGAGGTTTGGGCCATGTTAAGAAAAGGGGTGATGTAGCTGGTTCCGGCGTTTATTTGTTTGCTTAATTTGCTCCAAAACCACGGCCTTTGCTTTTTTTAACTGCAACATCAAGCTGAAAAAAAGTGTTTTTATATGTTGTAAATCAAGATTTTTTTTTGGACTCAAACATATGTGCATATCTACAAATGGAGCCAACTTGACAGACTTCAAAACATATTAATACATTATAAAAATGTATTCCCAATCCAATGTGCTGCTCAATTGTATTTCATATTAGGTTATGTATACTGCTGGTCCATGTGCCTCTTCTAATTTGACATCTTGAGTACATTCCTTGGTTAGAAGAATCATTAAAAAAAAGTGAAATGTCAATCGAACTGAAATGTAAAATCTTTCATCGCAAAGAGCACATCCTCACAAGTAGCTTAAAATGATTGCTAACATGATACTTTAAAGTTTGTTGTTGCAACACAAATACAACATTCGTAAGAACATACCCTCAAACTGATTTGGTCATGATATACATTTCAGATTTCACCCGATAACCTTCTGAGATGAAACATGGACTAGATGGACTTGATCTGAGAGCACCCTGCAAAACATAGTGATTATATTGTTGGCTTCAAAAGTAGTTTGCTTTGTAATGTTTCCTTGTGGATCTATTCTGCATTAGGGAGGAAGTGTAATGTTAGAACCAAAAATCAGAAAAGTTTGAAACAGTCCACGGTTACATGCATTTCAATCGCAAAGTAAATACCTCATACCCTGGACCAGTTGCAAAGGAGGAAGTGATTGTAGTCGAAGTTCAAGCATCCCCTTATAACATAGTACTTGTTTTAATACGGATGAAAAGGCAAATCAAACTGAAAACATGAGATGCCCACAATGGTACATACTGAGAGAGACTGTTCAAGAGGAGAGGAATTCACTGACGGGCCCACAGGTCAGCGCTCACCCTCTAGAACTTGTAAGACAAGATGGCTGCACCATGTGAGGACAGGGGGTGCAGGATTCACTTACTCCAACACGACTCAATAATGAGGACTCAGTAAATTGGCAAAGGGAAGTCTGTTTACTGACAAGTACATCAACCAGAGAAACAAATGGAGATCAGCAGCATTGCGATCACCTGTCTCGCTCCAACTTCCTCGAACTTCAGTTGAACAGCAATTCTTATAGGCAATATTCGTCATTAGAGATGTCTAACTCTACAAAAACTCGGCATGCAATATAATTGGGCAGGAAAGGAAACTTAAGTATACGTGCTATATCTGTATTATAGGGCATGCAGATTGGATAACTCGTATCGGGTGGGCGTCTACGCCCATCCCACTACACCACACGTGATTGATGTCACTTCAAGTACAACGTCTTATTGGTTCTACTATCTATAGGACTCCAGATAACTTGGTCCATTGTGATTGGGCAGGTTACACCCCTAGACATAAATCCCCATTTTAATTAGCAACATGCAGACTGGACACCCATGTGCCTGGTGTCCCAAGTTTCACCCTGCCTCCCTTCCATCAATCAGTATCTTAGAGCTATGTGACAATTAGTTGGCTGGGTATGGCCTCAAAACGATAGCCTCTTATCAGGAAAAGTTATGGCATCCTCAGGTCCTGGATGACATCAGGCGGTGGTACTTCTTCGCGCCTGGCTGGTCACCTGTTAATTCGCCATGAATCTGCTTCAGTTTCCAGCTTTTAGTGCATTTAGATCTGTTTCAGCCTCGCCACCTGCATGGGCCACCCTTATCTTGACCTACATGAGGCAGGCTGGTATACTCTGAAGTTTGAGTCTTGTTAGCTGACACTTTCCTCCCTTTCTCTGGTTGACCTTGATTTCCTAGGCATGAGCCGCTCTTTGTTGAGTTTCGATTCCGCTCCTTCTCTTGCCTTTGTCTGGGTTACGAAACTTGGCCTGTCAGGCCTCTGGCAGCCTGGGTACATTTATGCTTTTACAAAATGGAGTTGCACTTGTATAATGTGCCTTATTGAGGTATATATATGGTTGGCGCTTGCCGCTCTATCTTCTACTAAGCATTGCAAGCAGTATCGTTTCTTTTGCCTCTTGCGTTCCAAGCCTATTGACACACATTTAACAGGTCGGTTGCTTCCATCTTGTCTTGTAGCAACATTTCCTCACGTTTTAACATCGTCTCTTCTCTGTGTCCATTACATTTATTTTCGTAGTTACTCGCACTGGCGTTCTATCTTCGATAGCTGCTTTTGTTCATTCACGTATCAGGGCCTGGTACGGCTGTCTGATAGGGCACCGTGCTGCACAGGGTTGTCTGGTTATGGGTGCTTCAACAGGTATGGATCTACTGATGTATACTGGGAAGAGTCCCAGTGCAGCTCTTTGTTGGTTCATTTGCTCCTCATACATCACATACCTTGGTACGGCTGTCTGATAGGGCACCGTGCTGCCCAGGGTTGTCTGGTTATGGGTGCTTAAACAGGTATGGATCTTCTGATGTATACTGGGCAGAGTGCCAGTGCAGCTCTTTGTTGGTTCATTTGCTCCTCATACGTCACGTACCTTGGCGAGTACGCTCCTGGTACCTCGAAATGAGGGGAAGGGGTGCAGGCCATGTCTGGGACCTCCTCTACACTTCCCCCCTCTGGTTGGTTCATCGACCACTTCTGCAACCTCTATTGCATTTATTTCTTTTGATTCTTCGGTGTCATGTTCATCGTCTTCAGGGTTTGTAAATGATGGTGTGAATGTGTGAGCCTTTGGGGTCCATATTTTTATCACTCCTTTCAAACTCCCTGCTGTTTTCACATGTTCGTCTGGCATTGTCCATTTGGGCTGCAGTAGATCCATTTTCCTTCATACCTTCTTCGTTTCTTAGGGTATGTGAACCTTGTTCCTTCTGGCGCAAATTTGCTGCCCTTCACAAAGTCTCTTATTTCTTCATCAGTTAGGTCTCTGGGCTTCCACCCTGGCTCGAGATCAACCATTATTTTCATCCCTATAGCTTTCTTCGCAGTTTTCTGGCACTGTGTAATGATTATCTTGATAACACAGAATCCTAGCAATACCATTGCTAGTAGAGCTCCCAGAAACTTGAATATATCTGCCATCCATTGTGGGACCCACGAGAATAGTTCTCCAAACCAGCTGTCATTGTCCACTTCATCACTTTCATCGATCATCTGGTTTTTCAGGTTTGTCAACAGGCTTATGGCCTCTGTTAGGGTTCCGTTTTCTTCATCATGTGATGGTACCAATGTGCAACATGATTCTCCTATTTTTGCACAAACACCTCCATCCATTGCAGTGATTATGTCAATCTGTTTTGCAGGGTCATCAGTCTGATGGCTCTCAGCTCTTCTTTGATCGCGTTGAATCCTTTTATGGTGGTATTGATGGTCTGCAATAACTCACATCTGGTTATCTGCAACCATTTAGCATTCACTCCAACTTGGATGTGGGGCAAGAGTAGTGTTGTGAATACTGTTGAGGTGAGGCTGAACAGCCTGTGTTCGTATGGGATTACATGGAATGCCTCTTCTGATTTGGGAGAGAAGTAATTTTCCCTCTTCATCCTGGATACACAGATGATCTTCTTCTTAGATGAGCATCTTTTTTCGCGAAACTGTCCAACTTCAGGTCATTCTTAGGGATCACTAGCGTGAGAATGTGGACGTTCACTAGTGTGCATGTGCCTCCCCAGATTTTCGGCAGCCTTATGTATGCCTTGGATCCACACGCCCAGTAATGGTCCATAATAACTGTGGTTCCTTGTGTCATTCCTGGAGCTTCAAAGATTTGTCCGCAGTTTTTATTCTCTCCCATCTTCCTTGTGCCATTGTTTCTGAAGCATAGTTTCAGGCTCTCCAGTGACACTATCTGCAGGGGTCCCCCTCTATCTTCGCCCCATGTTAGTAACTTTACTAGCTTTGGCCATAGGGGTTTGCACAGTTTTTGAGAGTTTTCTATTGCTTCTTTGCAGGCTCCAAAGACCATACAAGCTCGGTAGATCGCTACTCCTTCTTCCCATCCATTTGGGGGAAACCACTGTTCCCCAGATATGCATTTGGCCTCTGTTCTTCCAGATTTGTGCCTCTTTTGCAGTTTTTTCGTGAATGTTCAGTCTCTGGTTTGTCACCCATCGTGTCCCTGATCCTTTGACGTCAGGATTCATGCATCGGATCACGTGATTCCTGGTGTGCACCCTGTTTCTTGTTCTAATGTCCTGGACGTAGCCATCTTCGTCTGGGTAGTCCTTTTTGGTGGCCCATATCAGTGAAGCTTCTCTTCCTATAAATTGTCCTCTGGTGTTGCACATTGCTATGTGTGACATACAGTGTGCTGTAAGGACATCAATTTCTATAGCCACAAAGATCTTGGATTTTCCCATGCTGTATGGTAGGAGAGCACAGACGAAGCATTCTCCTTCGGACTGTCTTCGTCCCACTTCCTTCATGTGCTGGACCATATGTTGTTTCCGAGATGGGCTGTGCTGTCCAGGTAATCGTTAAGTTCATTGTTATCTTCATATGGGCTTCTCTTTATTCTTAGTTTTTTTCTGTAGTTTGCTATGACTATGTCTCTAAATGCGTCTGTGCTGCTTTTCCTCTCTGGGTGTCTCAGTAGAGTAGACTGCCTCGACTGCATTGCTGTGGTAGGAGAAGGTTTTGTGTTTCCTTTCCTTCCCTTTTGTATTTTGTCATAGGCTTCCTCTAACCGCCATTGGCTCCCGAACCTCCCAACGCGTGGTTGTGTTGCAGGCCTGAGGCTTGTTCCTTGCATTGGAGCAGGTGTGCTTGCTGTTATAGTCTCTATAGTCCTGTCTTTCAGCTCCTCTTGCGGTTTCTTTGCTCTGACTATGAAGGAGAACAAATAGTCTATGAGCATTTGTGTTTTATCTGTGAATTCCTTTGCGGCTGCTTCTGATCTTATGAGGGGTTTTGCTATGCCCTCTCTCTAGTATTTCACTTGGGTACGTCCACTGTTTTCTGGAACTGATTGTTCGGCAGGCTGTCTCCCCTTCTCTGCCACCTTCGTTGGAGGCCCTGTAGCCATTGACACTTGCCCTTGTCTGTGTCCATCCTGTGTGTGTGTGGGTGCGTGCAGTGGTCAGTGCAGCGTTGTCATTCATTCCGTGCTGACCCTGTCTCCAGCTTTTCTCTTCTAAATTACTGCTAGTTACATTTAATTTTAGTTTGTTACTTTTATCATCAGGTTTTCTTGGGACTGGAATGACTATATATGGTCTGGGTGCTTTCGTGGGACCCAGAGGTTCATTATCTGATGGGTGTACCAACATTGGGACACTTCGGGCACCAGTAAAAAAAATGCAGTTCTGATAGTTGGGGACAAAAATACAACAATAATAACTAAACATATACAGATAATCGTTTGGAATAACAATTTGCAGCATTTTCTTCTAGGGAAGTGTGGGCGCCCTTCTGTTGGGGGTAAAACCAAGTTACTGTTCTGGGCCCCCATTTCGAATGAGTTCATAGTCAGTTATTTATTCCTTCTCTTGCTCTGGTCTCGTAGTTCGAGAGTTCCCATCTTCATCGTGTATCCTCGCTTCCAACATTATGTGTTACTACTGACTTCTGCATTGTATTCACTCTCCCCTCTTGCTTCTCCACTCTTTTGACTGCTACTCCCTGTTCTCTCCTCCTTTCCCTTCTCCCTTTTCCTATCTCCTCCCCTTACTTTCTTCTATGCACTTACTCTATCAGAATTGTCCCAGGGCCTAGTATGATAGCAACCTCGTCTGTCTCCTCCTACCTCCCCTTACTGGGTTTTTTCCTCCGCAACCGCCCTCCAGCACTATCTGAAATGTCATCGGGCCTAATATGATAGTCGCTTGTTTTGTTCCTCCCCTAACTTTTTGCACCCCTCTCCCTCACCTCTTGTTTTTTTTCCGGCTCTACCAGAAATGTCGTCAGGCCTAGTACGGTAGGCGCCTGTCTGTTTCCATTTCCTTCCCACTCTCCCCCTCCCTTCCTTATCTATGTTTTAGCTCTTGAACTATCTGAAATGTCGTCAGGCCGAGTATGATAGTTAATTTCACATCCTTACTGTTCATGGCCTGTAAGAATGTCATTGTTTTTTCCCTTGTTCCCTCCCTTGCCTTGAAACGCTTTGAAACACACAATGTATAGGCACTATATAAATAAACTATCATATATCATTACTATTAAGTGACGAGTGCCTTCCAAATGTCCCCCCCTCATGTGAGTGACGACGGTAGTCTCTGGGTACTCAGTACAGTTCCTGTGCTAGACAATGGAAAAAGGTTAGACTAACGTCTAACATATCACACTCATTCTGCATCTCTATGATAGACAAAATCCCAGTGCACTCCTCTAATTTGCCTTGTACCTGAGGGAATGCTGGAATCTGTTCAATGCGAAGGGCTGAACAGATGGAATTGCTGTGAATCGCACAAAAGAAAATGTCGTAACATATGAAAAAATAGGAAAAATTAGATAAATGAAGAAAAAGGAAAATAAGATGGTGAAGTGCTTGGGTCCGCTCCTTTTGCTCGGTCTCTCGGCGACAAGTTGAAGAACAGTGTCTCTCCCCTCGATCTGCTCCACGGTAGAAAGATGATGAAAAGGATAAGAAAAATAGAAGAAAAAATAATAAACTAGGAACAAGATGTCGTAATCCTCGTTTCTGCTCTTCTCAATCTGTCCTCGGCGGAAGAATGAAGAACTGTGTCTTTGTCTCCTTGATCTGTCCCCGGCGGAAAGTCTCACTGGAATCTCCTTAGGAATTCTCGGTGGAAGTTGGATAGCTCCACTTGGAGCATTATACCTTGGAGAAGTGTGCCCATGTGTGGGGTGTTGGCCGGATCTCTAAGGAAGGTGATGACGTCAACATCTGCAGGCCTCCCCACCATTTCTGGATAGTCTGTGACTAATCTAAACAGGACGTTCTGTGCCAGCCGGGTGTCCTCGGGTGATGGGGACATTTGCCCTGTTTGTCTGTGTCCTAATCGCAAGCTTTTCTTTTGATTCGCGCAGTCTTTGCACCTTCCCGTTGCGTGGATTGCCACTAGATTGTGTAGTTTGGTCCACAGTTGACTTAAATGTTCGATATGTCTTGGGTCCCTGATGAACGTATGGGTATCGGTTGTTCTTCCAACGAGTCCTGAGCAACTTTCAATCATGCAGAAGAACCATGCGAAGGTGAGTTCTTCAACGTCTGTTTGCGGTGGAAGCATTTGTGTCCTTCTCACTATGCTCTGGTAAGTCAGCGAAGACCTCTGCGATGACGGTTAGCAGCTGCCTGATTACTTTTTTGTTAGCTGGATTTTGAATAAAGTCTGTGACACTGGCTCCTCTCCCTATGAGTGATGGGTATGATAACACCACGAGTTGGAAATAGGTGAGTACATCCCACTTGAGACTTCTGCTGGAATGTGCCATAAATTCTGTGAACAAAGTCTCAATACTGGTCGCATCAGGATACCGTGTTACACTCTGAGAATATTTTGTTTACAGTCTCAGAGTCTTGATTCCTTGTACGACTTGGGCACGACGTGCTTTCAAAAGTTTGTTTTATCAATGTTGTTGTGGCTTTGGATGTGCTTCTCTTTACCCTGCAACTGGGATGTACAGAGTGTTTGTTATGTCCTTATCCCCCTTTGCTTGGGGAACCTGTCCAGTTTTATGCCACAACTTGCATCCGGGTTCTTTGTCTTGGTTTTACTGCTCATGCATCCTTCTTCCTCGTCATGGATCTTGTCTGCACGTGCTGAGGTTCTTCCCCGTTGTCTGTGGTTTCTTTGCAGCTGGATGCAGCAGGAGGGCTCTCCCTAATATATGGTTTAATGTCATTTATGAAGATCCATGCCCTGGAGCTTGACGGTGGAGGGGGTGCAGTCCTCTACGATGAAAGGGCCATTAAATCTTGGCTCGTCCCACCTCTTCCTGGTAAAGTTCTTCACGAGCACATTGTCACCAGGAAAGACGAGGGGTGCATGTAGACCTTGTGCGGGGTCACCTTCAGCACTTCCTGATGTGTTTTGTGCTGCACTGTCCCCTTTTCGCCGTTGCTGCAGCTGGCCTGAAATGACAGACAGAGGTGCTGGATGTCATACAGTTAAGGTACTCCTGCATCTCTGTTCCCAGAACCTCTCTAGTTGGCTTGGCATCACATCTAGCTCTATCTCGGGAAGGGGGGGGGGGGGGTAAGAGGGGTCCTCACCTTCTGCCTGTAACTATCTCGTGTGGCGTAAGAAGATGGTCGGAGCCGGGTTGGTTCTGAAGTGCTTACAATGCCAGTGGTAGACCGTGCAGCCATCCCTTTCTTAATGAGAGCTTCAACTTGGCTATCCTCTCCTTTTAACAGGCCGTTGAGCCACTCACATATCCCATTCCCCTCCGGGTGATGCGCCGATGAGAACTTGTGCTTTATACCAAGCAACAAGCTGATCTGTTCGAACACTGCATTAACAAAGTGAGCCCCGGTATCTGATCTCATTACTTCGCATACCCCCCATCTAGGGAACACTTCCCTCACTAGGAATTTGGCAGCACAGGTAGCGTCTGGGTGTGTACAGGGACCTGCTTCTATCCATCTAGAGAATGGACACACCACCACAATTAAATACATGTACCCGTTTCACACTTGAATCATGTCAACGTAGTCGATATGCAAGTGCTGGAATGGTCCATTTGGCTGGGGGATAACTCCTCTCACTACTTTATATGTGTGCCCAGTGGTGAACTGTTGGCAGATAATGCAGTTCACCATAAAAAATGCAACGTGCTCTGCTAAATTCGGTATGAACCAGTCTTCTGCGAGCGTTGCAGCAAGATTTTCTTTTGACATGGATGGGGTAGTGTAGTTGTTCTAATGCTACCTTTAGCAGGGCAACAGGTATCACTGGTTTACCAGTGCTGCCTTGCCTCCGCAACCCATCAGAGGGGTTTAAAGAACACCCTCGATGCTTCCACAAATGTTTCTCTTCCTGAAGTGCCTCCCCTTGGAGTTCCATTAGCTGAGTCTGCCCCATATTATTATAGGCCTCAGGTGTGGCTCGCGCTACCATCATCCTCTCATGGGTACGTGCCACCTCCACATCCATGATTGTTTCAGTTTTGGATGCCATGCGCTTGGCTTTCGTGTCCGCTTCATGGTTTCCACGTGACACAAAATCTTTCCCCTTGGTGTGGGCGGCGCATTTCACAACCGCTATGCCCACTGGGAGCTGTAGTGCTTTTATCAGCCTGTCCAATAAAGCTGCGTGTTGCACTGGGTTGCCGTCTGCTCGGAGGTAGCCCCTCCTTTTCCAGCGTGCTAGACCTGCATGTACTGTGGACATCACATAGACTGAGTCACTGTACACCGTTACTTCCTGGTCTGCATGATTCTCAAAGGCGAGTATAAGCGCCAACAGTTCTGCAGCTTGCGCAGAATAGTGAGAAGGTATTCCCGCACTGACGAGTACTCAAAGCTCGCTATTCGCTAGGTGTTTTACCACGGCCATGACTATATAACTTTGTCCGTCTTCTTGGTCGATTCTTGAAGACCCGTCAATAAAGACAATCTCTCCACTTGCCAGGGCATTTTCCTTTACCCTGGGGATCTCATCATAGAATTCCTCATAGTTCGTGCAGTCGTGTATAGGTTCTCCCTCTGTGACTGGCTCAGCTATGAACCTTGCAGGGTTTACAGTCTTACATCACACTATTTTGATCGATGGATTAGAGATAATCACCTCATAGGCGGATACTCTCTGAGATGTCAGAGTGCCCTTTGACTTCTCTAGTACAGCGAATGCTCAACATATAATGTCATGGAGCACCCCATCACAATGGATGACGCCTTTTCGATAGCTAATGCGGCAGCAGCTAGATTTTGTTCGCATGGGTAGTGGCCCCTCATGACCGGTTCCAGACTCCAGCTGTAATATGCTAGGGGCTTGTACCCCAGCGAGGTTCGCTGCGCGAGCACTGCCGTCATAAAATTATCAGAGTGTGAGAACAGGTAGAATTCCTCTGCATAATTAGGAATCCTGAGAACTGGGGCCTTACAAATTGCCCCCTTAAGTTCTGCAAACCCCTTCTCCATTGCCTCAGTCCATTCAATTTCTCCTTTTGTTGCCTGGGCTTTCTTTAAAGCCTGAAGCAGGGGCTTGGTATACGAGCTGTAGTCGAAAACCCATGCTCTGACATAATTGCACAGGCCTAAGAAGCTTTGCATTAGTTTTATCGTGAGTGGTTTAGCCGTGCTCATGATAACTTCAGCCCTTTCTGGGGTTACCGTTTTCCCTTCATTTGAGATTAGCTGGCCTATGTACAGCACCTCTCGCTGACAGTATTGTAACTTTTCCTTATCAACTTTGTATCCTTTCTCAGACAGGATTGTCAGTAGCTGGACAGAGTCGCGCCTGCATTGTTCCTCAGTGATGCTGCAGATCACAATGTCATCCACATACTGCAAAACACCACTCTGTGGTGAAAATGGATGGAGACTCAAAGTACCCCTGCGGCAACCTTGTGCTTTTCAGGTGCACTTGTCTGAAACTAAATGACGTCAGATCTTGAGAGTCATGGTGCAACGGGATTGAGAAAAACGCATTTTTCAGGTCAATCACTGTGAAATATTTTGCTTCATTTGGTATGTTGCACAGAATTGTGGATGGATTAGGGACGAGGGAATTTGGCTTCAACTATATTGTTTAATGCTCGTAAATCTTGGATTAAACGCCAAGACCCTCCCTTTGATTTCTTGATATGGTAAATAACCGTGTTGCAAGGTGATTCTGACGTCACTAGTATGCCGTGCTCCATCATGGTGGAAATTGTCTTCGCGATCCCCTCATCTGCCTCTCTGGACATGGGATATTGTCACGCTCGTGGTAAAATTGCTCCTGGTTTCACTTTAATTTTTACTTCACCTGCCCCCTTCAGGAGGCCTACGTCATAGGGCCCTGTAGTCCATACCGCGGCAGGCACTTGGGCCATGTCATCAAAGTATTCTGGACGTATCAGCGCCAACATCATTCTCTGTGGCACCTCCCGTTTGATAATTTTGACCCAAAATGTGCGACTTACTTCCATCCTCGTCTCTTCCAGGTCAGGGTGTTCTTCGAACAGATCGTCGTTGGTGACGTCAGTCACTTGATACCCTTCTTCGATGGCGATAATAGCACACCATTGTCTGCCTTCGTCATCATATCCTTCTACCAATACCACTTTCCCTCACACTGTGGCAGATTGTATCATTGAGGGAAATACTTGTCCCTCCTCTTCGTGCATAGGTATTCTGGGTCTGAATAAAAACGCATCAGGTGTCCTCATAGTTCTGTCTGCGAGGCCTGGCAATCCCACCATGAGCACCCGCACCCCAAATGCGAAGACTTCTGGCTCTAATGGTATAGCTCTCATGGTTATACGTCCGGAGTATGCTCTGATCATTTTGCACACGTTTGAATAATGCATTCCTGGAGTGGAGCAAACTATACCGTTCTCGGTAAACGAGATTGTCATATTCAACTTAGTCATTAAGTCCCGACCCAGGATGTTTACTGGGGTCTGACGTGAGTATAGTAAGTGTACATTCATTTTGGGCTCTCCTACAGAGACTGGGAGTGCATCTGTAAAGGGAACTCTACTGTGCGCTCCCGTGAAACTCTGAGTATCTATGGCCTCGCCGGACAAGGGAAACTTGCCTTCTCGTATGCACGAACGCGTTGCACCTGTGTCAACTAAGAAGGAATATTCTTTATCCCCTATGACGACATTCAACCTAGGTTCCCTATTAGGGTCTGGTGTCACTGATAGGATAGAACACATCGGAGTCCCCCGTGAGCGGTCCTATTTCATATATAAGTTTGGCCCACTGTATACTTGTTGATTTCCCCCAGCCCCAAGTTTGACTCCCCCCTCCAGAGCTAGTGCCCTGTGACATTTGCGGTGGTGCCTGCTGGGATTGTCCCTGTGGTACGTTCCCCCATGTGCGGGGTTTGAACCACTTGCTGTGCACCTTGCTGCAGGCCTGGCGCCTGCTGCTGCACTGTGTGATTTTGTGCAGTGTCCTGCTGCGGGACGGCAGGCTGATTCACCATGCCTGCCCCCATCCCTTGGCTATTTTGCCACATGCCTTGGCTTATGCACACACGCGCCACATGTCCTGTCATTCCACACAGCCAACACACTGGCGGTGGTCAGGCCATCAGTCCATCTGGCATAGCTGGACCTCCCATCTGCGAGTTCTGAAAGCCATTTTGATTATTCTGAAAGCCTCCCTGGTTACCTCGAAACCCTCCCTGATTACTCTGCCATCCTCTTCTTCCAAAATCCCTTCCCCTCGGGTTATCCTGCGCTGGGTTAGTCGTCTGCTGTGCGCGTGGTTCAGCTGGGCTTGTCAGCATGGCTTCCTCAAGAGCATACTTTGAGAGTTTCTTTTGCACCAGCTTTGCCTTCTCACCCTTACGGGTTTCTTCCTTTTTCCGATTCTTTTCTTGCAGCAATCTACAGTAATGTGCAATTGTCAACTATATTTCAGCCCATGGTTTAGCCTCTATCCCTACTAATTTCTTGAGCTGTTTTTGCAGTGGCTCAGGCAAACATTGGCATAATATATGATAGAATACAGGGATAGATTTCGTCTAAGACTCATGCGTTTCGAGCACCCACGCGTCTTGAAAATTCTCGATATAAATCAACAGATCCTCCGACTCTTTCATTTCCCTAATCACTATACCCCCCATATCAGACTTGTCTGGATATAGTGTTCGCAGCGCTTTCCAAACTGCTGCTCTACCATTATTAAATGGCGCTCCGTTATGGGAGGTGTTAGTTAGGGTTACCCTAGGATAGCCTGCCCGTTTCCATACATCTGCTCTTTCACCAAGTATGGCAATTGGGAGGTCCTTAATGTCCCCTATAACTAAGGTGACACCCCCCGTAATTTTCTCTAACTCATGTATCCACTTCCTGGCTCCCGATGTCAGCATTGGAAGCTTATTTGTAAGGTTCTCTCGCTCCGTGTGTGGCCATCGAATATATTGTGGTCTTGCTCCCCCCTTTTCTAGCAACGGGAATTGGAATGCGCAGTCTTCCTTTTCCTTTCCCATAGCTCCTCTGTCTACCCCTGGGGTGGCATTCCCGCCTTGCCGTCTTCCTGACAATGCCCTTAATCTGTCTGCATAGGTCGGTACTGCCACCCCCCTCTGACTGTGGGGTGTTCCTTCTTGCCAGACTGCATAGCAGACTTCGGTGTCCTAGTTTTGGACCCGCTAGTGTCTGACCATCGTACCCTTCGGTCCCCTGGGAGCTGTTTTTTTGTACCGTCTCCTTTCCCCGAGTGCCACATCCTCCGTTTCCCCACCGGAGTCAGATCCTGAATACTCCCAGTTTACACAACTCCTTGCATCTTCTTTGTTCTGCCCAATCTCCAGCCTGTCTAGGGACAGTCCCCTGCTCCCACTACTTCGGGTAACATCCTCAGTGTCATATAGCTGAGTGCTCTCTAAGCGCTCATCTTCCCTTCCCCCCTTGGGAAATTAGTTCCAGCCCCATCTCATCGTATATTTTATCAATTGTTTCCCCGATGCTTCTGGTGTCGAAGTCATCTTCAATATTTGTCCCACTTATATCATGCACCTAGTCATGTGCAGGAAATAATTATTCTATGTCTTCCCATTCTACAACAGGATTGGGTTTTTAAACTTCCCGCTCCAGATATTCGAGATCCCGTGCCTTTTGTCTGCGCTTATGTTCTACTTCCTCATCTATTTCCTTGCTTCTTCTCTAGCCTTATCTACTTCCCGCATTCTTTCGTTTTTACGTTCCTTTGCCCTTCTATATCTCTCCTCTTTCCTCTCTTCTCACATACCCTTTGCTCTTCTTCCATCCTTTGCTTAGTCTGTCTGTACCGGTTGTAGGCTACCTCTTGTCTGCGATCAAGCTTTTTTCTCTTGCTCTTCATGATATAGTTGTTCTCGCCTTAGCCTATCTTTCTCTCTTCTCTCTCTCTCTCTCCTTTGTGTCTCATCAGACCCCTTGGCCTCAAATCATCACTTCCTTTTCCATCCAACTTCAGTAATATCTGACCTCCCATCCATTCGTCTTTCGCGAATGCTATCTCATCAACTCTACCTTCATTTCCCTCTTTCTCGTTATCTGGAGGTGCACAACTCTGTGCCCAATCTTTTCCTTCATCTTCGCATCTCTCTTTGTCCCTTGATACCGCGGAGGCGATTTTTTCCTGTTCCTTTCCCTTATTATCGTCACGACTGTACGTAGGCGACTCATATGCTGGGTTGCTATACCCTGTGGCTGCCTTAAGTTCTCTTGGTGGGTAAAGCGCCTCTGTTTTACTCCCTTCAATGACTGGCTCAGGCGGGGCTGGTGGCGCGGTAGGCGTCTCACCCCCCTCCGTACATACATTTAGCATCCAGTCTGTGGGTGGTTCTTCCACCTTCGTGTCTTCAAACATCTTCCACAAACAGCAAGACGTTTCTCTAGCTTCTTGCCTGTATATGTGGCATGTAGGAAGGTCGTCATATGCTGTAAAACAGCCTTAGAAAGGGACCCATTCTGTGGCCAAGGCATGAACATTTTGTGGGCGGTACCCTTAACCCACTCTGTGCTATACTTCTTTAGCTTAGATGCATGCTTGGGTTGCTTCTTGCACAAATGCGCAAGCGGGCTAACTTCCTCCATTTTTAATTTCATCACTAACAGTATTTATACAGTTCTTTAACCTTCCAATAGTATGAGCGAGCACCACATAGGCAAGCTCCAATCCAATCTTTTCCTGCCAAAATTTATATCAACAATTTACTCAAAACCCATCAATTCAATGGCGATTCCCTCTTAGTTACAGAATCGCGTAAAGCCAAAATGCATTTCAAACAATCATTAATACAATTATTTTACATTTGACATACAACAAAACGCGTATTACAGACACTTGACAGACTAGACAAACACCAGCTGGTCATACGTATACCTGCCTTCTAATCAATACCCCATCATGGGATTTAAACAAACTCCCTTGATGACGTCTTTAAACGTTACCGTAGCTTAATCGTCCCCCACTGTGGGCTCTGAGTTCACGTTTCTTCTGACCGATGTATTAAAGTGCAGGAATAAGGCAAATCCTTATGTTTTTATCTCAGGTGCCCCCCTGGTAATCCTTATGTTTTTATCTCAGGTGCCCCCCTGGTAATCCTTACGTTTTTATCTCAGGTGCCCCCCTGGTAATCCTTACGTTTTTATCCCGGGTGTCCCCCCGGTACCCCTTGTTTTTCTCTTGGCTGTCCCCCCGGTACCCCTGTTTTTCTCTCGAGTGTCCCCCCGGTATCCACTCTTTATCTCTTATGCTGGAGTCATTACACCATATATATATATATATATATACGTATATATATAATATATACATACAGTCTTCTTGACTTCTGACTATTTAATTTTTTCACCGCCACCCACCATTGCCTTTCCCTTACTGGCTCTAATGTCTACATGACATTTGCCAAAGTAACGAGTTTGTTGTTTCACTCACCGATCGCATCTTTTCCTCTCTGGAACTTTGGGATCACCGCCCCTTCCTCTTCCAGCCTTTTAAGGTTTTTTCGTCCGATTGGCTGCCCGTGGAATGAGAAGGGTTATGCTTGGAAAGGCGGGTTCCTTCAGACCCACTGCAGATTTTTTATGGACTTACTCTATCATTGTCCACGGGGAGCTTCTCAGTCTACTCAGCCGGAATGGCGAAAGGACTCATGATGTTGCTGAAGGCCCGGAGTTACTTTGTGCCGTTGGTCTAAGGTGTTTTAGTATTATATATTCAATAATTAATGGCCGTAACCATCCTCACACTACCAAGTGTTCAAGAGGAGAGGAATTCACTGATGGGCCCATAGGTCAGCGTTCACCCTCTAGAACTTTTAAGACAAGATAGCTGCACCATGTGAGGACAGGGGGAGCAGGATTCACTTACTCCATCACGACTCAATAATGAGGACTCAGTAAATTGGCAAAGGGAAGTCTGTGTAATGACAAGTACATCAAACGAGAAACAAATGTGAATCAGCAGCATTGCGATCACCTGTGTCACTCTGACTTCCTCGAACTTAAGTTGAACAGCAACTTCTTATAGGCAATATTCATCATCATTGACTTCTAACTGTACAAAAACTTGACATGCAATATAATTGATTAGGAAAGGTAACTTAAGTATAGGTGCTATATCTGTATATGATAATAGGGCATGCGGATTGGATAACTCTTATTGGGTGGGCGTCTACGGCCATCCCACTACACCACACGTGATTGACATCACTTCAAGTATGACGTCTTATTGGTTCTATCTATAGGACTCCAGATAGTTTGGTCCATTGTGATTGGGCAGGTTACACCCCTAGACATAAATCCCCATTTTAATTAGCATGCAGACTGGACCCCCATGTGCCTGGTGTCCCAAGTTTCACCCTGCCTCCCTTCCATCAATCAGTATCTTAGGGCTATGTGTCAATTAGTTGGCTCGGTATGGCCACGACACTGTAGCCTCTTATCAGGAAAAGTTATGGTATCCTCGGGTCTTGGATGACATCAGGCGGTGGTACTTCTTCGCGCCTGGCTGGTCACGTGTTAGTTCACCATGAATCTGCTTCAGGTTCCAGCTTTTAATGCATTTAATTCTGTTTCAGCCTCGCCACCTGCATGGGCCCCCCTTATCTTGACCTTCTTAAGGAAGGCTGAAGTTTGAGTCTTGTTAGCTGACGCTCTCCTCCCTTTCTCTGGTTGACCTCGATTTCCTAGGCATGAGCTGCTCTTTGAGTTTCGATTCCGCTCCTTCTCTTGCCTTTGGCTGGGTTACGAAACTTGGCCTGTCGGGCCTCTGGCAGCCTGGGTACATTTCTGCTTTTACAAAATGGAGTCGCACTTGTATAATGTGCCTTATTGAGGTAGATATATGGTTGGCGCTTGCCGCTCTATCTTCTACTAAGCATTGCAAGCAGTATCGTTTCTTTTGCCTCTTGCGTTCCAAGCCTATTGACACACGTTTAACAGGTTGGTTGCTTCCATCTTGTCACGTAGCAATGTTTTCTCACGTTTTAACATCGTCTCTTCTCTGTGTCCATTACATTCATTTTCGTAGTTACTCGCACTGGTGTGTTATCTTCGATAGCTGCTTTTGTTCATTCACGAGTCTGTTCAGGCCCTTGAGTCATTTCCACTGGCCTTCCAGGGCTCTTTGGGTCTCTTCATGGACCGTCTGTAGGTACTCTTCGTTTCGTATCAGCGGCTGGTACAGCTGTCTGATAGTGTACCGTGCTGGCCAGGGTTGTCTGGTTATGGGCGCTTCGACAGGTATGGATCTTCTGATGTATACTGGGCAGAGTCCCAGTGCAGCTCTTTGTTGGTTCATTTGCTCCTCTTACGTCACATACCTTGGCAAGTACGCTCCTGGTACCTCGGTACCTCGGCAGTACTTGGGGAGCTGTAATCCACAGAGGGTTAATCTTCTGTGCATGGCACCGGACAGATAACCTCTTCCATTTGTGTCCATAGCATTTAAGAGTTGAGGACGCCCTGGCCTTTGCAAGAACCTCTCTGCAATCGGCCGGTATGTCGTATCCTCCAAACTCTAACGCTGCAGGAGCCAGGCCTGCAAGTTCAGCGACTTCGGGTTGTGATGAAGGATGGCGCCTCCTTCCCTGGAGAGAAGATCCGCGTCCACTGACAGCTTGATTGACGGGAACGCTGACAAGTTCAGAAGGTCCGGGAACCATATCTGCCTCGGCCACGCAGGTGCGACGAGGATCATCCTGCACCGTGACCTCTTGAGCTGGGTGATGAGCCGGATCAGCAATGGCAATGGAGGGAACGCATATAGAAACAGGCCCTCCCAGGGGAACGAGAAAGCATCGCCCATGCTCCTCGGCTGGGGAAACCTGCTGGCACTTGGAGTTCATCGGCGTCGCGAACAGATCGATCTGGGGTGTGCCCCACCGTCGGAAGAGGCGGTCCACTAGATCCTGTCGTAGTTCCCACTCAAAGCACAAGCGCAGCTCCCTGCTGAGTGAGTCGGCGATGGTGTTTTTTATCCCTGCCAGATGAAACGGCACCAGAAACATCCTTTGGGCGACGGCCCAATGCCACAGATCCTGCGCCTCCCTGGACAGGGCTGGGGACCTGGTTCCGCCCTGTTTCCTGATGTAGAACATGGTGGTGGTGTTGTCGGTGAAGATCCTCACCACCTTGCCCTTGAGGGACGGAAGGAAGCACCTGAGGGCCCAAAACACTGCACGGAGCTCCAGGACGTTGATATGGAGGGACTTCTCCGTCGGGAGCCAAAGGCCTCTCGCATGCAGATTTTCGGTGTGTGCTCCCCACCCTTCCAGGGAGGCATCCGTGGTCACTGTCTCCTGGTGGCCGGGGGTCTGGAAGTCCATGCCCGCCGTCAGATGTGCGCGGGTGCCCCACCACCGGATCGCTCGTCGGAAACTCTCGTCGAGTGTGATCCTCTCCTCGAAGCTGCCCGTCGTCTGGATCCAGCGCGCATCCAGGAACTCCTGCAACGGGCGCATCCGGAGCCTGCACAGGGGGATGAGGTAAATGCAAGAAGACATCATTCCGAGGAGGGACTTGATGGACCTCACTCTGGCCGCGTCCGCAACCAGCATCCGCTGCACCTTGCCCAAAATGGCCCTCTTCCTTTCCTCCGACAGAGAGGCCAGAAGCGACACTGTGTTGAGCTTCGCTCCCAGAAACAGTGCGTCTTGCGCGGGCACCAGGTGGGACTTGGCATAGTTTATGGAGAATCCCAGGTCCGTGAGAAGTTGGACGGTCCTTGCCGTGTGCTCCACGGCGAGCTCCCTCGTCTTGGCTCGGATGAGCCAGTCGTCCAGGTAGGGGTAGACGTGGATCCCCTCTCGGCGGAGCTGCGCCGCCACCGGTGCGAGGCACTTGGTGAACACCCTGGGTACCGACCTTAGTCCGAAGGGAAGGGCTCTGAACTGATAGTGACGCCCTTGGACCACGAACCTGAGAAACTTTTGGTGTCCCTTTAGGATGGGAATATGGAAGTAGGCATCCTCCAAATCCAACGACGACAGGAAATCGCCCTCCTCCAGCTGACCCAGGACGTGTTGGAGGGTGACCATCCGGAACTTCTGTGCCTTGATGAATTTGTTCAGTCGTCGTAGGTCCTGGATGGGACGCCATCCTCCCGTCTTCTTCTTCACGAGGAAGTATCTTGAGTAAACTCCGGAGCCCCGAAGCCTCTTTGGGACGAGCTCGATGGCGCCCTTCCTGAGCATCGCCTTTACCTCCAAGAGAAGTTGAGGGACGTGATGTTCTTTCCTGGCGACAGGGGGGAGGCGCGGGCACCTTTTTGAAACTCTAGCGCGTGACCCTGGGCTAGGGCGTCCAGCACCCAATGTTCGGTGGAGATGGACTCCCACACGCTGACGAAGCTCGCCAGCCGGCCTCCGACCGGGGTGCTTCGGTGGGGGCCTGACCCCACGGCCGGTTCAGTCCTGCTTCGACGAGACTTTGCTGCCTTGACCTCCTTGGCGACGACGGCGGGGTCCGCCTGACTTGCCTTGTCCCCTGTAAGCTTCCTGCGACGACGAACGGGCCGCTTGGCGGTAGGTGGAAAATCCGCCACCGGAACCTTTGGAGGCACCCTGTTTGCCTCCGCCGCTCCGAAAGGGCGGCCGCCGTTGCTGGAGAACCCCAAGAGCCCGGGCCGTCTCCGTGTCTGCCTTGATGGCTTGAAGGGAATCGTCCACCGTTTTCCCAAGCAGGTTGTTTCCATCGAACGGCATGTCCAAGACTCTGGTCTGCACGTCTTGACAGAAGTCAGTAGCCTTTAGCCATCCACACCGCCTAAGGCACACGCTGTTGCCCAACTGGCGAAATCCAGTGTCAGCGATGTCCGTCGCAATCGTAATGGCGTGGTCCGACGCCACCTCTCCTTCCTGCAAGATCTCTAGGGCATCCGCCCTCTTGTCGTCCGGTAGGAAGTCCAGCAGGGGGGCCAGTTTGTACCACAGCTCCCTGTCGTAGCAGGCTACGATAGCCAAGGCCTTGGCTGCCTAAATCGTCGTCGCTGCAGACAAGATGACCCTGCGTCCCATCGTATCCAATTTCTTTCCCTCGCCGTCCGGCGGGGAAGTCGGCGTAGAGGCCGCACCCCCCCGCTTTCTTCCTGGCCGCCGCGGAGACGACGGAGTCCGGGGTCGGCTGTGCCCGGAGGCACAAGGGGGCCGCGTCCGGAACCCGGTACTTCTTCTCGTACCGATCCCTTCTAGCCGGCGTCGTGGATGGGTTCTTGAAGAGGGCGAGGCCCTCATCCCAAATATCGTCCAGTAGAGGCACGGAGAGGACCGTCTTCCTCTTGGCCTCGCGCCGTTGATAAAGGAAACCTTCCTTCTTCTTCTCTTCCGGGCAGAGCTGGAAGAGCTTGGATGCCCTGGCGATCATGGAGTGAAACGATCCAATCTCGTCGGGCGGGGAAGCCCGGGTGGGAGGTGACGACGGCAGATCCTCGTCGTAAACCTCGTCGTCCGTACCCGTCGCGGCCCTGTCAGTCCCCGTATCATCCCCACGAGTCGTGGACGGGGAGGAGGGCTGAACAGGGCGCGATGGCTGAAAAGGAGGTGGAGGATGAATCCTTCTTCTCTTAGGGGGAGGGCTCCCAGAAGGGCTTGGCTCCGGGTCCCCCGTCGGGAGCGGTTCCTCCGCTGGTGGTAACGGCAGTCTCGTCCTTATCTCCGAGCATAAGGACTGTATAGCCAACAAAATGGCCGCCGAGTTGTCTTGCGGCGCTGGTTGAGGGGAGTCCGACGGGCGGTCAGGGGCCCCGTCGGCACCCTCGACGTTATCGTCGTCTCCTACGTCGGGATCCCTCCCGACGGGCTGGTCTTCTTCCACACCAACGCCGTGGCTTAAGACTTCGATCAGCTCTTCCTCAGAGGTTGAGGCCGAATCCACGACAACCTCCTGCCCCCCCCTTTTTCTTCTCCGTCAGAGGTTTCACGGGGGTCCTGTCAATGGGCATAAAAGAGGACTCCCTCCGCGGTGGCAGGGAGACTCTGAGCCCCGAGGTCGCCACCACTGGTGTAGCCTCCACAGGCTGAGCCAGGGCCGCCGCGACTGTCTCGATAGAGGCCTTGGCCGGATGGATTAAGGCTTTCACCACCTTAGGTGCGCTCACCGCCTTCTCCTTGGGGGAGGGACACTGCCTCGCTCTCCCTCCGATGGGGCCTTCGAGCTCGACCGGGGCCTCTCCAGAAGCTTCGCCGGGTTCTCGGCCTTCCTCTTACCCGAACCAGAGCGTTGGCTCGTGGTTGATGGTGCCGGGGAGGATGCGCCCCGCCTGGCGCCCGTAGAGCCCGACCGTTCGGCACTCCCGGTGCCAGCGGACTCGCGGTGCTTGGCCTTGTGTTGGACCCCCGTCGCCGGGGCGTCCTCAAAGGTCTTAGAAGACCGCTCGGATTTCTTCTTCTTCTTCTCGCCTGACGGGCTCTTCCCTTCCAGCCAGTTGGCGAGACGTTGATGGCGGTCCTTCATGGTCCGTTCTGACATATTGCCGCAAAACGCACAATCCTTCTCCACGTGCGTCTTGTCCTCATGTAGGCAGTAAAGACAAAAGGAGCGTTCGTCCTCCGTAAAGACATTCTGAAGCTGGCATCCAGGGCAGACCCTGAACAGCTTTCCGGGCGTCGAGCTTCCCTTCTCCTGGGCCATGCCGAGATGGGCCTGAGAAACTTCTGGTGTCCTCCAAAAGCGTGGCTCGACGAAATCTTCACCCTTGAGGGGCGTACACGAATCCGACACGGGTCCCCGTTGATCGGATGAAGAAACGGTGGAGCTTGAGGCTCTGTTTGACCGAAAAATCGAAGTTTTTTGAGAAAAAACGTGAAATAATAGCACCTAGGCTCGAGAGCAATAGCACGAGGATCCCAACACTTGAACGTGCAGTAAAAATCTGAAGATGGCTGCCAGAGGCGGGCTTAGGTAGAGGGCAGTCATTGGCTGTGGTCGGTATGACGCAGAGATCAGTGATTGGTTACTACTACAAAAGACAGATCAGAAACGAAACTGATACTGGTTTTTTCTTTACCGAGGATTCCCAGCCTGACGACGGGGAATATTCATGAGCATGTGAATCCATGCCAGACCCCATGCTGGAAAAAGAGTGGATACCGGGGGGACAGCCAAGAGAAAAACAAGGGGTACCGGGGGGACACCCGGGATAAAAACGTAAGGATTACCAGGGGGGCACCTGAGATAATAACATAAGGATTACCAGGGGGGCACCTGAGATAAAAACAAAGGATTTGCCTTATTCCTGCACTTTAATACATCGGTCAGAAGAAACGTGAACTCAGAGCCCACAGTGGGGGACGATTAAGCTACGGTAACGTTTAAAGACATCATCAAGGGAGTTTGTTTAAATCCCATGATGGGGTATTGATTAGAAGGCAGGTATACGTATGACCAGCTGGTGTTTGTCTAGTCTGTCAAGTGTCTGTAATACGCGTTTTGTTGTATGTCAAATGTAAAATAATTGTATTAATGATTGTTTGAAATGCATTTTGGCTTTACGCGATTCTGTAACTACGAGGGAATCGCCATTGAATTGATGGGTTTTGAGTAAATTGTTGGTATAAATTTTGGCAGGAAAAGATTGGATTGGTGCTTGCCTGTGTGGTGCTCGCTCATACTATTGGAAGGTTAAAGAACTGTATAAATACTGTAAGTGACGAAATTAAAAATGGAGGAAGTTAGCCCGCTTGGGCATTTGTGCAAGCAGCTACCCAAGCATGCACCTAAGCTAAAGAAGTATAGCACAGAGTGGGTTAAGGGTACCGCCCACAAAATGTTCATGCCTTGGCCACAGAATGGGTCCCTTCCTACACGCCACATATACAGGCAAGAAGCTAGAGAAACGTCTTGCTGTTTGTGGAAGATGTTTGAAGACACGAAGGTGGAAGAACCACCCACAGACTGGATGCTAAATGTATGTACGGAGGGGAATGAGACGCCTACCGCGCCACCAGCCCCGCCTGAGCCAGTCATTGAAGGGAGTAAAACAGAGGCGCTATACCCACTAAGAGAACTTAAGGCAGCCACAGGGTATAGCAACCCAGCATATGAGTCGCCTACGTACAGTAGTGACGATAATAAGGGAAAGGAACAGGAAAAATCGGCTCCGCGGTCTCAAGGGACAAAGAGAGATGCGAAGATGAAGGAAAATATTGGGCACAGAGTTGTGCACCTCCAGATAAGGAGAAAGAGGGAAATGAAGGTAGAGTTGATGAGATAGCATTCGCGAAAGACGAATGGATGGGAGGTCAGATATTACTGAAGTTGGATGGAAAAGGAAGTGATGATTTGAGGCCAAGGGGTCTGATGAGACGAGAGAGAGAGAGAGAGAGAGAGAGAGAGAGAGAGAGAGAGAGAAAAGAAGAAAGATAGGATAAGACGAGAACAACTATATCATGAAGAGCAAGAGAAAAAAAGCTTGATCGCAGACAAGAGGTAGCCTACAACCGGTACAGACAGACTAAGCAAAGGATGGAAGAAGAGCAAAGGGTATGTGAGAAGAGAGCAAAGAGGAGAAAATTAGAAGGGCAAAGGAACGTAGAAACGAAAGAATGCGGGAAGTAGATAAGGCTAGAGAAGAAGCAAGGAAATAGATGAGGAAGTAGAACATAAGCGCAGACAAAAGGCACGGGATCTCGAATATCTGGAGCGGGAAGTTAAAAAACCCAATCCTGTTGTAGAATGGGAAGACATAGAAGAATTTTTTCCTGCACATGACTAGGTGCATGGTATAAGTGGGACAAATATTGAAGATATGATAAGATATGATATGGTATTTGTAACGCGCCTATACACAGGTGTTTCAAGGCGCGACGAGGCAAGGGAGGGGAGGAACAAGGGGAGACAGACAACGATCTTACTAGGCGAGGTGTCATTCAGATCGCGCAAGTGCAGGGGTGGGGGAGGGGGAAAAGTGCAAGGGGAAGGGGAGGGGGTATGTGCAGTACAAGGTAAGTGGCATAAAGTAATAAATAAATAGGGCCAGCTGGTGGCAAGTGCGAGGTAAGTGCAGAACAAGTGCTGGGGAAGGGGGGGGGCTGTAGGGATACAGAGACAGTCCCGCAGTGCAGAGGGGTTCCAGGGCATCAGTGCAAGTGGAGAGTGGCTGGGCCCAGGACCGAGGCCGTTTAGAGTGGTCCAGTTGCAGGATCAGTGCAGTTTCAGTGAAGAATTAATTAGCTGTTCAGCAGGGGAGAGGGAGAGAGAAAGCAGAAGCAAAGAGGAAGGTTTTGAGGTGCTTCCGGAACTGGAGATGGTTCTCCTCAAGTTTCAGGGAGGCAGGAAGGCTGTTCCAGGGGGAGGCCCCTGCCGCAGAGAGAGATCTACCCCCAGCTTGTTGCTTCGAGAAGCGGCTAACCCTGAGGGAATTGGAGGCGGATGAGCGAAGGGCTCGGGAAGGAAGATATTTGGGAAGAGAGAGTTGAAGGTATTTAGGACCCAGGCCCCAGAAGGCCTTGTGGACAATGCAGAGGGTTTTGAACTTTATCCTCGCAGCCACTGGGAGCCAGTGTAGAGATTTCAGTCCTGGAGAGATACGGTCCCTGGGCTTGAGGCCAAGGACAAGTCTTGCAGTTCTGTTCTGGATGAGTTGCAGAGGGCGGAGAGTGGAGGCAGGCAGATTAAGATAGAGGCTGTTACAGTAGTCCAGCTTCGAGAGAACCAGGGCTCGGGAGACAGTGAGCTTCTGGGGGAAGGAGAGGAAGGGAAGAATACCTCTGAGGAGGTGCAGCTGGTAGTGTGACCTCTTGGCGACGTCAGAAATATGAGGAGAGAAGGAGAGTGTGGAGTCGAAGATGACCCCAAGGTTTTTTGCCTTGCAGGTATGAGCAGGGAGGGGGCCAAGGGAGGCAGGCCAGAGAGCTGCAGGGAAGGAGGGAGTGGGAGTACCGATGAGTAGAATCTCAGTCTTACTGGCATTAAGGCAGAGGTCATTGGCGGCACACCATTCTTGGATAGCAGACAGACAGTCAGAGATGAGGGAAGGAGAGGGGGAGGCTGAGGGTGCCTGAAAATGAGCTGGGTATCGTCCGCATAGCACTGGAAATTAGGGCAGAGAGCGGCGATGCGGTGGGCAAAGAGTGCCAGATACTGGTTGAACAGCCAGGGAGAGAGATTAGATCCCTGGGGGACACCACAGGTGGAGAAAAAGATGTCGGAGAGGAAGGACCCCAGTTGGACCTGGGAGGGTCGATTTGAAAGGAAAGAGGTCAGCCACGCCAGAGCCTGACCAGTGATACCCAGGTTTTCCCGGAGACGGTTGAGCAGGATGGCATGGTTGACAGTGTCAAAGGCAGAGGAGAGATCGAGCAGAATGAGAACACACAGAGTGTTGGAATCGAGGTTCAAGAGCAGGTCTTCACGGATGTTCAGGAGAGCAGTTTCCGTGCTTCTGGCAGCTCTGAAGCCAGATTGATGGTCATGAAGACTACCAACAGATTCAGCATGGAGGTTAAGCTGGGAGATGGCCAGCTTCTCCAGGAGCTTGCCCAGGAAGGGAGTGATGGAGATAGTTAGCTGGGCAGGAGGGGTCGGAAGAGGGTTTCTTGAGAAGAGGGTGCACAAGGGAGTGCTTGAGGGGGGAAGGGAAGACTCCAGAGGCGAAGGAGTGGTTGCAAAAGTCAGCCAGGGCAGGAGCCAGGGAGTCGATGTGGTCCTTGATAGTTTTGGAGGAACAGGGGTGAACCTGTTTAGACGAGACTTTCATGGATCGGACTTGTCTGGAAACCTCGTCAGCAGAGAAAGGTGGAAAGGCAGAGAAAGAGGGAGGAGGGATGACCGCAGGAGGGCCAGAGGAAGGGCCGGGTAGGGAGGGAGGGAGGTGAAAGGAGGAGAGCGAGGACAGGATGTCCTGAGTTTTAGAAATGAAGTGAGAGGCCAGTGCAGTGCAGAGGGCCGGGGAGGGGACAGGAGAGGTAGAGACTGCAACAGGGTTGGCCAGCTCCTTGCAGATTTTAAAGAGTTCGGCGGAGTTGTTTGATGCCGCAGAGATGCGGGCTTGGATAAGGGCTCTCTTGGTGAGAACGGAGAGCCGATACTGCCTTTGGAGCAGGAGGCAGGCCAGTTTGTCAGAGGATGAACATGAAGCACGCCATTTCCTCTCTGCAACCCTGCACTTGCGTTTTAGGGTGACGAGATCCGCGTCATACCAGGAGTTACATTTGGCTTTGGGCTTCTGGCAGATTCTCATGACGGGGGCAAGGATATCAAGAGTAACAGATATAGCAGAGTGGAACATGGAGAGGGCTGTGTCAGGGTGGGAGTCAGCCGAAGGGGCAGGGGGGGGCGAGAAGGTAGCAGTGAAAGCCTCAACTGACACACGCTTCATGGGTCGGATGACCGAGAAGGTGGGTGGCAGTGAAGAGGGTGGCTTTGCCTGTGGGGTAGGGAGGGTGAGGTGGGAGGATAGGAGAAAGTGATCACTCCAGGAGAGAGGAGTGGAGAGAGGGACGGAGAGGGGAAGGTCAGAAGAGATCAGAGCATCAAGAGTGTGCCCAGCAGAGTGAGTAGGCCCAGATGGGAGAATAGAGAGTGAGTCGCAGAGGTCACGAAAGAGACCAGTGGGGGGACTGGAGGCATCAAGGTGGATGTTAAAGTCGCCAAGAAAGAGGAGTTGAGTGGTTGAGGACATGAGTGAGGAGGAGAGGTCAGCCCACTCAGAGAGGAAGGAGGAAATTTGACCAGGTGGCCGATAGATAGTTGGGATCCATGGTACCTCCATGGTAAGGGATTGGCTAGGAGAGAGAGAGAGTCGGCAGACAAGACATTCAAAAGAGGAGTAGGTCTGCGTAGGAGTGACAGTGGCAGGAATCCACTCAGGGAAGATAAGGGCAACACCCCCCCCTGCACGGTTGGGCCTGGGCACGGAGAGGATCTTGTAACCGTCAGGTAGGAGTGTGTCAAAGCTGGTGGCAGAGCTGGCTGTGAACCATGTCTCAGTGAGACAAAGGACGTCGAGGTCCAGTTCCTCAAGAAGGTGACAGATATTGGAGGAGTGCTTGATGGCAGAGCGAGTGTTTAGTGTGGCAATGTGGAGAAGGCTGCCATCCTTGAAGAACTTCCGGGGAGGGGTACAGATCAGAGGTACGCCCTGCGGAGGTATTGAAGAAGGAGGTGAAGAAGGAGCACGAGAGGTGGCAGGGAGGGAGGGTAGAGGCAAGGTAGCCAAGGATAGAGGAGGGGGGACAGCAGGAGAGGAGAGGAAGTTGATGAGGTGTGGGAAGCGTCTATCGAAGAGGTGAAGGTTGGCCTGAGGGCCTTGGACCTAGACGGTCCCATTAGCGTAGACATTAATGATGGCCTTAGAGGAGCGGAAGGGGGCCAAGAGGACATCCCAACGGGTGCCACCATTAATGGGAGAGGAGGAGAAAGGAGAGAGCACAGAGACCATATGAAGGGTCCATAGGTCAGGCGAAGGCATGAAAAAGAGGATGTCAGTGAGAGTTTCCTTAGAGCAGGCATTAGTGTAGGTGTCAGCGATAGGGAGGCCTGGGTTGGAGACCAGGATGTCCTTTTTAAACTTTTTCCTACCAGATTTAGTGAGGAGAGCAGGATAGTCAATGGAGAAGCAGTTAGAGAAGATAGGCGAGACGGAGAGCACCATGGAGTAGGAGGGAGGGGGGGGGGGAGACAGACGAGACGAGAGCAAACAGTAAAGCGTATTAGGTACCGGGCCACCTAAGTTTGAGAATCCTGCGAGGGGAGAAAAGCACCCTAGTATACCACAAATCAGAGCAAACAGTAAAGCGTATTAGGTACCGGGCCACCTAAGTTTGAGAATCCTGCGAGGGGAGAAAAGCACCCTAGTATACCACAAATCAGAGCAAACAGTAATGCGTATTAGGTACCGGGCCACCTAAGTTTGAGAATCCTGCGAGGGGAGAAAAGCACCCTAGTATACCTCAACTGTGAATACAGTGCGGCAAGGCCCCATGCGGATGTAACCAGGAGTAGGAGGGGTGGGCCGGGGAACGGAGAACAGGTGGAACTGGCGCCTGGCGTCCCCTGCAGACACACACAGGGAGCCGCACTGTAGGAGTCGCTCTTGGCCTGGGGCCCTTAGCCGTGGGGGCTGCCGGGCAGAGGGCTGCCCAGGAGGGGGGAGGTTATAGGCAGAGGGAGAGGAAGGGGGGTTGTGGGCGGGCAGGGAGGCGGGGAGGGAGAGGAAGACCAGGAAGTGGGAGGGGGGAGCAGGAGCAGGCCAAACACCGCGATAGGAGCGCGAAGAACAATTAAACTATTTTTTTTAAAACAAAACACTCACGGAGGCCCAGGCAGGGCTTCCCAGGCCTGCTGTTCCCCTCAGGCCACCGGCGACCGCTCTCCACGCTCAGCTGGAGAAAAGAAGCGAGCGGGGGGAACGGCCGTCGAGTAGGCCAGAGGGGAGGCAGGCACACAGCCAATCAGAGGGGGGGGTGGGCGGGCAGGGAGGCGGGGAGGGAGAGGAAGACCAGGAAGTGGGAGGGGGGAGCAGGAGCAGGCCAAACACCGCGCTAGGAGCGCAAAGAACAATTAAACTATTTTTTTTAAAACAAAACACTCACGGAGGCCCAGGCAGGGCTTCCCAGGCCTGCTGTTCCCCTCAGGCCACCGGCGACCGCTCTCCACGCTCAGCTGTAGAAAAGAAGCGAGCGGGGGGAACGGCCGTCGAGTAGGCCAGAGGGGAGGCAGGCACACAGCCAATCAGAGGGGGGGGGTGGGCGGACAAGGAGGCGGGGAGGGAGAGGAAGACCAGGAAGTGGGAGGGGGGAGCAGGAGCAGGCCAAACACCGCGCTAGGAGCGCGAAGAACAATTAAACTATTTTTTTTAAAACAAAACACTCACGGAGGCCCAGGCAGGGCTTCCCAGGCCTGCTGTTCCCCTCAGGCCACCGGCGACACCAGAAGCATCGGGGAAACGATTGATAAAATATACGATGAGATGGGGCTGGAACTAATTTCCCAAGGGGGGAAGGGAAGATGAGCGCTTAGAGAGCACTCAGCTATATGACACTGAGGATTTCACCCGAAGTAGTGGGAGCAGGGGACTGTCCCTAGACAGACTGGAGATTGGGCAGAACAAAGAAGATGCAAGGAGTTGTGTAAACTGGGAGCATTCAGGATCTGACTCCAGTGGGGAAACGGAGGATGTGGCACTCGGGGAAGGGAGACCGAGGGGTACGATGGTCAGACACTAGCGGGTCCAAAACTAGGACACAGAAGTCTGCTATGCAGTCCGGCAAGAAGGAACACCCCACAGTCAGAGGGGGGTGGCAGCACCGACCTATGCAGACAGATTAAGGGCATTGTCAGGAAGACGGCAAGGTGGGAATGCAACCCCAGGGGTAGACAGAGGAGCTATGGGAAAGGAAAAGGAAGACTGCGCATGCTAATTCCCGTTGCTAGAAAAGGGGGGAGCAAGACCACAATATATTCGATGGCCACACATGGAACGAGAGAACCTTAAAAATAAGCTTCCAATGCTGACATCGGGAGCCAGAAAGTGGATACATGAGTTAGAGAAAATGACGGGGGGTGTCACCTTAGTTATAGGGGACATTAAGGACCTCCCAATTGCCATACTTGGTGAAAGAGCAGATGTATGGATACGGGCAGGCTATCCTAGGGTAACCCTAACTAACACCTCCCATGACGGAGCGCCATTTAATAATGGTAGAGCAGCAGTTTGGAAAGCGCTGCGCGCGCTATATCCAGGCAAGTCTGATATGGGGGGAATAGTGATTAGGAAAATGAAAGAGTCGGAGGATCCGTTGATTTATTTCGAGAATTTTCAAGACGCGTGGGTGCTCGAAACGCATGAGTCTTAGACGAAATCTATCCCTGTGTTCCACCATATATTATGCCAAGGTTTGCCTGAGCCAGTGCAAAAACAGCTCAAGAAATTAGTAGGGATAGAGGCTAAATCATGGGCAGAAATATAGTTGACAATTGCACATTTCTGTAGATTGCTGCAAGAAAAGAATCGGAAAAAGGAAGCAACCCGTAAGGGTGAGAAGGCAAAGCTGGTGCAAAAGAAACTCTCAAAGTATGCTCTTGAGGAAGCCATGCTGACAAGCCCAGCTGAACCACATGCACAGCAGAAGACTAACCCAGCACAGGATAACCCGAGGGGAAGGGGTTTTGGAGGAAGAGGATGGCAGAGTAATCAGGGAGGGTTTCGAGGTAACCTTCACTGGCCTGAAATAATCCTTAGGTCAGGCCCCTGGGTTAAAGGTGAAGTTTGCTCAAAAATGTTATTGTCCCGATCATTCAGGCCTGTATTTTTAAGCATACTGTAGTCGATCTTAAAAAAAATTCCTATGCATCTTACCTTAGTTTTCCTCACTTTTTACACATGAGAAAACAACGGTTTGGGCACAGCCATCTTGTGCTAATCTTATCCGTTGATGCATCGCCCTAAATTCAAGTGCCTCCCATCAAACTGACATCGATAGACGCTTACGCCCCTTTTCACAACGCCAAAACATTGTGTGTCAACGTTCCCTGTGAGCAAGCTATTGACAGGTCTCTATGTATATGCCAGGATGCCTGTTTCCTCAATAAGTATAAACAGACCCTTTCTGAGCAGACAACATTGCAGTTGCTTTTTCAATCGTCTCACTGTATTTAGTTTTGATTGCCGGTGTCATGACTCATTTCTGTTTTGTTCAGTTATCTTCCTAGACGCCCCGCGAACAGGTACTTACAATAGCAGAACTGATTTAATTTGGTACTTGTGTTTTATTTAAATATTTGTCATATAATTTATCAATTTCTTCACCATACCTTACATCATTTCAAAATGTCATAGTTTGTGCCGATTGTGCATTTATTTGCTCTATGGGTATTTTTAACATTGCATTATATTTTCTTCTCCTTCTTTACCAGTAGTTTCTACATACAAACAAAAATGTTTTTATTTTTCTGACTGTAGATTTTATACTTATTACATTTTCAGGAATTATGGCAACAATACAGCTGTACCAGTACAAGCCTGAATATTCTGAAGAGGAACTAATTGAAAGAGAAAGAGTAAGAAGTGGAAACGATGGGTAAATTGGACGATAGTTAGGAAGATGAATCATCAGAGTTTGAGCCTAGTCACATGGAAGACGTTTCCACCTGGTGTACCTGCAATCGTTGAGAGGTCATGCCAACCGAGGTGGAGAACTGCTGCTGCCAGGAAAGCGCTGTATGCTTGGCCTACATAGCCGAAGAAGGCACACCACTGCTATGCGTTACCGAGCTGCATGACTTCAGGGCAGCCTGCCTCACAAGGTCCGTTTGAGGATTATGATGATGCTTATGCACAAACTTCGCGCAAGTTTGCCCTGCCAATCCAAGTGGCAATACAGCCATACTGGCAGCTATTAACAAGCTAGCATCACTTACTCTCCGCAAAGCCAACAACCCACGCATCTCAACGGATGGTTCACCCCCACGCTAAATACCTTAAGAACAATTAAAAGAAAAGCAGAAGCTTCCTGGAAAATGTCACCCTCCGTACCAAACTAAACAGCCTTCCACAAGGCAGCTAAAGACTATAAACTACAAAACCTCCAAGCTAAAAGCGCCTTATACCACGACAGAATTGCCAAAGTAAACTCAAAATCTAAAGGACTATTCTCCATCCTTAGAGAGTTAGAAACCTCTATCCCTCAAGTGGAAAACTGCAATAAAAGTACCAGACGGTGCATAGTCTTCAGGCTAAAATAGCTGCAAAAAAATAAACGTTAGATAACCCCCCCATTACAGTCAGTCAACAACCCAAACCCTCCAACAACTTTAACATTTTTCCCTTTGAATTCTCCTTGGTCAGCATCATCATCAAAGACTGCACACCACAACTCACCCCTTTCATCACCAAACTCATAAAGGCCTCTTTCCATAACAATTGTGTCCCAACGGACCTAGAAAAAGTCTGGGTTCTACCACTTGTTTAAAAACCATCCTCTACCCCAACATCCCAACTAATTACCAACCCATCACAACTGTTCCTTTGGTCATAAAAATACTCGACAGAGTTGCATACTTTCAAAGTCAGAAATACCTTGAAGGTAACAACATTCTGGGTATCATGCAATCAGACTTCCTCCCGAAACACAGGACAGAAACAGCCATATTAGACTTAAAAGTCTGAATGGATGACCTGAAAGATAAAGGGAAGCTCACCCTGCTCCTCCTCTTGGATCTCTCGGGTACCTTTGACTTGGTAGGCCACAATATCCTCTGAAATCACCTCAGCTCAGCCACTCACTTCTCTCACAATGCCACCCTATGGATAAGAGCCTTCCTTTCCGAAAGAACTATGAGGATCTTCTCACCCCAGGCAGCATCGCCACCCACCCCAGTCACATGTTGAGTACTGCAAGGTTCTTGCATGTCTCCCACTTTGTACAACATATTTACAAAGCTACTATTCAACCGCCTTGATCACCTGGGTATCATCTACACCAACTAAGCAGAGGACTCCCAGGTCCTCCTACCCATCACAGGAGATCATGCCACGGACACCCAAATACTCAAATCCATTTACCACGCCATACAGGCCTGGATGGCACATCACAGATTGTGTCTCAATGACAAGACAAAGTCGATCCTCATAGGCTCCCAACTTCAGCTTGCCAAACTCAGCACTGCATTTCAACCCTTTAACATTGATAGCAACATTATCCAAGTATCCAATCAGGTAAAAACTTTGGGGTTCTACTTAGACACCTCGCTCGCCTTAGCAAAACAAATGAATGCCACCGCCTCAGACACCTCATATACAGGCAAACAATTCCTGCAGACCATTCCTCTCTCCCGACAGTTGCATCACGCTGGCCAGAGCATTGGTCCTTACCCGCTTAGACTACTGCAATGCCTTATACACTGGCACATCAACATACATCATTCATAAACTCCAGGTGCTTCAAAACATTATCAGTGCACACATTTCAGCAACTATACGGATACTTCACAGGTTACCCATCCAAGAACGAATCTGGTTCAAAACACTCACACATAATTGGATTTACAGGGTTGCCCCGGCCTACCTGGAGGACCGAATCTCCAAACCCCAGTCCACTAGAGCAGCCTACAAGAACTGCCTCGTCACCCCCAAATACAAGCTTCAAAGATCTGGGGGCAGTAGCTTCCCTACTATGGCTAGCAAACTATGGAATGCCCTACCAATCCATCTCAGAGCCCAGGAATCATTCTGGATTTTCCGTAAGCAGTTCACACACACAAACTGCTCCTATAAACACATTTGGGTCCAACACTTGTAGGTAACTGCTGCAATATGTACATATCTTTATAAATGTATGTAAATTATTATGTTAATGCCCTAAACAACAAAATGTATAAAATGTAAATATTTATGTAAATATACTTGCACAAATATAACTAATGCAACAATTGTATACCTCTATGTAAGAAGCGCCCTGATGCCTTTGGGCTATAAGCAACTAAAAATAAATAACGAGTAAGTATACATTAGATGTGATGTAATTTTGACCATTGAGACAACTAATATTTCATGTTGTTCTCCTACATTGTCGTAATTTTGATCGATCACTGACAAATGAATTTAGTCTGTAAATTGAATACATTTCTCGCACTTATTGTAGAGAGTGTTCATCGCTTACGTGTCTTTCACTTTTGACTAAAAAACAACATTTATCTATGGCCCAAACTGTTCTGGCTTGAATGGGTGTTCAGATTTGTAATGTGGCGATACTTCAAAGCCCAAGTACATTTTTGCAGAAAGTTACTTTTCTAAGGGCAACTATGCCATTGAATTTAGGATGCATTTTCAAGTAAGGTGGTAAACTCATCTGGTGCATTCAATTAAAATATTTGTTTCTCTTAAACAGGTGGTACAGCCTGGAAGCCTCTTATTCACATATAGAAATGTATTTATTGTGCTTGTTATTTTTTGTATTTGAACCTGTTTCTTTTTGTTTCTTCGTATTTTTTTCTTTTCTTTTTCTCAATTCTATTGTACATAATATGTTGTTTTTAAAAGTTGATTAAATTCAGCTAATAAAAAAAAAAAAAAAAAAATTAAAATATTTGTTTCTCTTAAACAGGTGGTACATCCTGGAAGCCTACCGTTGGTTTACATGGTGGCTTCATGGCAGGCTTGGATTCCGCATCGAGGAGTAATACCCACCTTTGTTGTTTGAGCCATTTGCACCAAGTTCTCCAGCGACAGCGGACAGTACATGGGATTTTCGCAAACTGGGCTGCAACCTTAAGTATACAATTTGTAGTTTCGCGCCTGTGGCCGTGCGCTTGCAAGGGGGCTGGAAACGCTCAAGGTGCCAAACACCATGTACACTTCAAAGGGATCTTCAGCACAGTGATCATTGTTCACATAGCCTCCCCAGTGTCTCTAGACTCCCCTCTCCAAGTCAGTCCATCAAACCCCCTCCCGAGTATCAATGGCAGTTTGCACCTAAAACCATGCACTCGTAAGGCAGCTGGGTGGGTGTGGACACTCAAGGTGCCACAAGCTGTTAGCTTGCCTCTGTGTATAACTGAAAATATACATTAAACATCATACAAAATTATGCAGACTCTACAATAATACACCAAACAAGATTACTGTGTTCATCACAAATGAAAAGGTGTGCAGCATTATCATATTTCAGTACTTTTTGGGCACTTGGACCGGGAAACAGGAACGGGGGCCCTCTTTAGCTTTCCAAGTGCCCCCATTGTGGGCTCTCAGGTCCGTGTGTTGGGGACCCGCATCTTGTCTGGTAGCACTCTTGCGCTTGCTGGCAGCTTCCTTCCAGGCCCATGCCGCCACACCCGAGTGGGTCCAGGGCCACTCAGGTTCACCCAAAAGACCCTTGTTCTCCTACAGCTCTATTTGCATCCCCTTGTTTCTAGTATGTTTCAAATCACATTTACTGATACGTGTGTTCCATTTTTGTGGCAACACTCTGGGTCAGCATTGACTATGCTCCCAAAAGGATGTGATCATGTTTATAAATGGTAGTTTGCTTCTTGTCTCTTCGGTCCACTTTCCTGTCCTAACCACAAAGGACTGTCCCACGATACATGCAGATTTGTAGGGTTTCTCTGATCTGTTAAAAATATTGCTTATGCTAGCTCTGGTCTTATATATCTTTTGAAACAATGTGATTTCCAACCACCTATCTTGTTGACTACTTGTGTCCCCATGCCTCCACGCCATGCTGATGTGGCTGCGACTATCCTCAAAGAATGCGTCCCATATTCTGTGCTATCCAGCGTCCAAGTGGCCAGGCCAGGCCAGACCCAGTGTCTCCAGACTGCACTCTGCAAGACCCTGTCCCTGCAATCAACATGTTTTTGTCCATTGAGCAGTGCTCCAGGTCTTTAGCGCTCACCTCGTCCCCATCCAGTCTCCTCCCTAGTATCAATGGTGGTTGGCACCTATTAACAGGGTCCCACTGGGCCATAAGATTGTGTCAGGCACCAATTAAAACATGGCCCACAGTTTGAAGTTGCTATTCATTCATTTACGGACACTGTTTGAATATTACCCAAAGGGGAGTATTTTGATGTGCATTTTAAAAATTATATATTCACTACTACTAGCCACATATTGAAGTACTGCGTTTGTGGTTACACTGAAATAAGCCTATGCGCCCAAAAACCCGAAAAAGACAAATAGTCTCATTTCCGGTAATTCACATTTGTTTATATATCAAAAGAATGCCCTTAAGGATGACACGTGTTTCGACGGTACTTCCGTCTTTCTCAAATCAGGGCCAGTAGTGTGTAGTAGGATTGGTTTTCTTGTGTTTTCATTCACAGGTTAAATCCCAGCTTGTTCTACAAAGGTCTGTTCGTACGTTTCTGTCCTTGGTGCGAGAAAAAAAAAATATTGGGCAATTTTTTAAAATATTTCCCATACAAGAACTTTGCATTTGTGGTCCAACCCCAGCCCTATACGAGCAGGCCTACACCTGTGCACTGGGCTGGGTGGGTATGGCAGATGTGAAACAGAGGCCAAGTGGGTGTCAACAAACACGTCACACATTCATATAGACACCCATTTTTTTCTAAGCCTTTACAAACACCTTGGCATTTACCAGGAGAACATCTCTGCAATCCACAAGGTATATCATCATCGAGCTACCTGTTCCACAGCTTGCTGAATTGGCTCATTTATACATCCGAGTAAGAGTAGCTCACCTATTTGGTTCTGTATTTTTATAGATCTCTGCTCTGAAAGTTTCTCGATTTCCACCTAAAGTACACAATATTCTAATTTTCATTTATCTCAAAGACTTCACCATGATCTAATGTTTGGGGTATTTAGATCTCAGTAAATAGCACATTGCATCATAGTGCATTATAACAGAATTAAATGCTTTGTGGTCCATGTTTGAAAGCATGTTTTCTTTTGGTGCTTGAACGTTCATACAAGGGACAAGTAATACACTACAATTTGCGGTATAACAATCCATTTTGTAAGAAAGCGATCGCTGCGGTAATTCAACTAGGTTACACAGGTTTTCCTTCTTTATTTAAAACAAACTTTCCAGACATGGCTGTGTAATACTTGCTTTATTCACATTCATACATTATTTGTAATGATTTTATTTTTTTAGATACAGATCTTACAGACATTTGAAGAATGCCTTCACGTATTATTTCCGGTTGCCCTTCTGTGAGCCATGTCAAACATCCGGGCACAGTCCAGCATACATTCCCAAAGGATACATATTTAATAAGAAGATGGATTACAAATTGCAGTTTTCCAGTGGCCAAGATTGAAATTAGAGCTCAGGCCGTCGTGGGAGAAGTGAGGGCCAATCGATTGCATCTACGGCCTGCACTTTACCGACGATATGCACGAACAATCAAAGTACGCAAAAAAGCGTCAACCCAGAATTCTTCGCAAATTGCTTCCAAATGCAATTCCGACACAATTTCAGCACATGCTAGCTCAGGTGAGTAGTGGACGATTAATTTGTTATGTGTGTTGGTATGCACGACAGTGGTCTGTATAAATGTCTTCTCAATGATCTCTCAATTAATTTATAATAATGTATTGAAAAGGTAACTTGATGAACAGTTTGAGTTTTCAGTGTTTATTTCCAAGTTTCACTAGTTGCCAGAATCACCCACATTTTAAAATGTTTCACTTTAGACTACTTTCTCTATACGCACTTTTGGGACAATAATCAAATCAGTGAAATGTGACCCTCAGAAAAACTTCCATAGTGCCCTATAAATCACCTGTGTTGGTTGACATGTCCATTACATAGAGCTCACTGATGGCAGCACATACCCTCAACAGTGACGAAACCACAGACACATCTAGTATCCATATGGTGAGCCCTACCAACATGCACAAAGTGATATTTTAGAGCTTTTGTGCACAAAGTGACATATTAAGAGTGTTGAATGTGGCCACACCGTTTCCAGTGTACTCTTTTCTGACAATGTACTGAAAATGAAGGAGAAAGATTCTTCGTCCATTACTTTTCCGGAGTCCCTCACTCACCCATCAAGTAATTTATATGTGAATAAACAATACATGCATGTGTTATGCTTGGAATTTAACATATTGAAAATTATGTATAGTATTGTTATTCACACAAAGTGGCATGTATGGTGTTGTAGAGGAGGTCCCAGACATGGCCTGCACCCCTTCCCCTCATTTCAAGGTACCAGGAGCGTACTTGCCAAGGTATGTGACGTATGAGGAGCAAATGAACCAACAAAGAGCTGCACTGGGACTCTGCCCAGTATACATCAGAAGATCCATACCTGTCGAAGCGCCCATAACCAGACAACCCTGGCCAGCACGGTACACTATCAGACAGCTGTACCAGCCGCTGATACGAAACGAAGAGTACCTACAGACGGTCCATGAAGAGACCCAAAGAGCCCTGGAAGGCCAGTGGAAATGACTCAAGGGCCTGAACAGACTCGTGAATGAACAAAAGCAGCTATCGAAGATAACACACCAGTGCGAGTAACTACGAAAATGAATGTAATGGACACAGAGAAGAGACGATGTTAAAACGTGAGAAAACATTGCTACGCGACAAGATGGAAGCAACCAACCTGTTAAACGTGTGTCAATAGGCTTGGAACGCAAGAGGCAAAAGAAACGATACTGCTTGCAATGCTTAGTAGAAGATAGAGCGGCAAGCGCCAACCATATATCTACCTCAATAAGGCACATTATACAAGTGCGACTCCATTTTGTAAAAGCAGAAATGTACCCAGGCTGCCAGAGGCCCGACAGGCCAAGTTTCGTAACCCAGCCAAAGGCAAGAGAAGGAACGGAATCGAAACTCAAAGAGCGGCTCATGCCTAGGAAATCTAGGTCAACCAGAGAAAGGGAGGAGAGCGTCAGCTAACAAGACTCAAACTTCAGCTTTCCTTAAGAAGGTCAAGATAAGGGGGGCCCATGCAGGTGGCGAGGCTGAAACAGAATTAAATGCACTAAAAGCTGGAACCTGAAGCAGATTCATGGTGAACTAACACGTGACCAGCCAGGCGCGAAGAAGTACCACCGCCTGATGTCATCCAAGACCCGAGGATACCATAACTTTTCCTGATAAGAGGCTACAGTGTCGTGGCCATACCGAGCCAACTAATTGACACATAGCCCTAAGATACTGATTGATGGAAGGGAGGCAGGGTGAAACTTGGGACACCAGGCACATGGGGGTCCAGTCTGCATGCTAATTAAAATGGGGATTTATGTCTAGGGGTGTAACCTGCCCAATCACAATGGACCAAACTATCTGGAGTCCTATAGATAGAACCAATAAGACGTCATACTTGAAGTGATGTCAATCACGTGTGGTGTAGTGGGATGGACGTAGACGCCCACCCAATAAGAGTTATCCAATCCGCATGCCCTATTATCATATACAGATATAGCACCTATACTTAAGTTACATTTCCTAATGAATTATATTGCATGTCGAGTTTTTGTACAGTTAGAAGTCAATGATGATGAATATTGCCTGTAAGACTTGCTGTTCAACTTAAGTTCGAGGAAGTCAGAGCGAGACAGGTGATCGCAATGCTGCTGATTTCCATTTGTTTCTCCGTTTGATGTACTTGTCATTACACAGACTTCCCTTTGCCAATTTACTGAGTCCTCATTATTGAGTCGTGTTGGAGTAAGTGAATCCTGCACCCCCTGTCCTCACATGGTGCAGCTATCTTGTCTTAAAAGTTCTAGAGGGTGAGCGCTGACCTATGGGCCCATCAGTGAATTCCTTTCCTCTTGAACACTTGGTAGTGTGAGGATGGTTACGGCCATTAATTATTGAATATATAATACTAAAACACCTTAGACCAACGGCACGAAGTAACTCCGGGCCTTCAGCAACATCACGAGTCCTTTCGCCATTCCGGCTGAGTAGACTGAGAAGCTCCCCGTGGACAATGATAGAGTAAGTCCATAAAAAATCTGCAGTGGGTCTGAAGGAACCCGCCTTTCCAAGCATAACCCTTCTCATTCCCACGGGCAGCCAATCGGACGAAAAAACCTTAAAAGGCTGGAAGAGGAAGGGGCGGTGATCCCAAAGTTCCAGAGAGGTAAAGATGCGATCAGTGAGTGAAACAACAAACTCGTTACTTTAGCAAATGTCATGTAGGCATTAGAGCCAGTAAGGGAAAGGCAATGGTGGGTGGCGGTGAAAAAATTAAATAGTCAGAAGTCAAGAAGACTGTATGTATATGTGTATATAATATATGGTGTAATGACTCTAGCATAAGAGATAAGGAACAAGTTACTTACCTGTAACTGTTGTTCTCCAGCATGGGTCTGGCATGGATTCACATGCTCATGAATATTCCCCGTCGTCAGGCTGGGAATCCTCGGTAAAGAAAAAACCAGTATCAGTTTCATTTCTGATCTGTCTTTCGTAGTAGTAACCAATCACTGATCTCTGCGTCATACTGACCACAGCCAATGACTGCCCTCTACCTAAGCCCCGCCTCTGGCACCCATCTTCAGATTTGGTAGCACGTGAAGTGGCAGTATGACCAAGTGAAAAGCCGCAGAGGGGTAGGCGGGAGGGTTCGCATGTGAATCCATGCCAGACCCATGCTGGAGAACAACAGTTACAAGTAAGTAACTTGTTCCTTCTCCAGCATGGGGTCTGGCATGGATTCACATGCTCATGAATAATGAATACATAGCAGTACACACATGCACAACCACGGGAGGTGGCAAAGGCTCAACATTAAGCATCACATCAAACTCAACATTAAGCAATTCTTACCTCCTCACCAGGCTCACCTTAGACGAACAGGTTGCGCAGCACTGCTTGGCCGACCCTGGACTCCTCCCTGGAATCCCGATCGACACAGTAGAATTTCGTGAAGGTGTGCATCGACCTCCACATAGCAGCCCTGCAGATGTCCAGCAAGGGCACACCAGATAGGAACACCGTGGTAGCTGCGATCGCTCTGGTGGAATGGGCTCTCGGACGGCCAGGCAGCGGTCAGTTTGCCAACCGATGACAGTACATGATACAGCCGGAGAGCCATCTGGAAATGGAAGCCTTCGAGAGAGCCTTCCCCTGATTGACAGGTCCAAAGTTCACAAAGAGTTGTGACGTCTTCCGAAAACACTTCGTGCGGTCCACGTAGAACTTCAGTGCTCTAGCCACATCAAGCGAGTGCAAAGTCCTTTCAGCCGGCGACGAAGGCGACGGGAAGAAAACAGGCAACACCAAGGGTTCGTTGAGGTGGAAGTCCGACGGCACCTTGGGCATGAAGGATGGGTGCGTCCTGAGCACTACCCTCGTGTCGTGAAAAGTCAAGTACGGGGCCTTGCAGGAAAGGGTCTGGATCTCTCCCACCCGTCGTGCGGAGGTGATGGCCACAAGAAACGCTGTTTTCCACGACAAGAACTTCAACGGAGCCGAGTGCAGAGGCTCGAACGGAGGTCCCATGAGCTTGGTCAGCACCACGTTGAGCTCCCACGCCGGGGCCGGAGCCTTCACCGGCGGGAACGATCTGAACAGTCCCTTCATGAACTCTTTCACCAGACGATGAGACCACAAAGACGTCCGCCCCGTGGTTCTGGTGTATCAAGAGATCGCAGCAAGATGAATCTTGAGGGACGCGTGCGCCAGTCCAGCTTTGGCCAGCGTCAGTAGGTACGGCAGTACCTGGCCAGGGTTGTCTGGTTATGGGCGCTTCGACAGGTATGGATCTTCTGATGTATACTGGGCAGAGTCCCAGTGCAGCTCTTTGTTGGTTAATTTGCTCCTCTTACGTCACATACCTTGGCGAGTACGCTCCTGGTACCTCGAAATGAGGGGAAGGGGTGCAGGCCATGTCTGGGACCTCCTCTACAACACCATACATGCCACTTTGTGTGAATAACAATACTATACATAATTTTTAATATGTTAAATTCCAAGCATAACACATGCATGTATTGTTTATTCACATATAAATTACTTGATGGGTGAGTGAGGGACTCCGGAAAAGTAATGGACGAAGAATCTTTCTCCTTCATTTTCAGTACATTGTCAGAAAAGAGTACACTGGAAACGGTGTGGCCACATTCAACACTCTTAATATGTCACTTTGTGCACAAAAGCTCTAAAATATCACTTTGTGCATGTTGGTAGGGCTCACCATATGGATACTAGATGTGTCTGTGGTTTCGTCACTGTTGAGGGTATGTGCTGCCATCAGTGAGCTCTATGTAATGGACATGTCAACCAACACAGGTGATTTATAGGGCACTATGGAAGTTTTTCTGAGGGTCACATTTCACTGATTTGATTATTGTCCCGAAAGTGCGTATAGAGAAAGTAGTCTAAAGTGAAACATTTTAAAATGTGGGTGATTCTGGCAACTAGTGAAACTTGGAAATAAACACTGAAAACTCAAACTGTTCATCAAGTTACCTTTTCAATACACTATTATAAATTAATTGAGAGATCATTGAGAAGACATTTATACAGACCACTGTCCTGCATACCAACACACATAACAAATTAATCGTCCACTACTCACCTGAGCTAGCATGTGCTGAAATTGTGTTGGAATTGCATTTGGAAGCAATTTGCAAAGAATTCTGGGTTGACGCTTTTTTGCGTACTTTGATTGTTCGTACATATCGTCGGTAAAGTGCAGGCTGTAGATGCTATCGATTGGCCCTCACTTCTCCCACGACGGCCTGAGCTCTAATTTCAATCTTGGCCACTGGAAAACTGCAATTTGTAATCCATCTTCTTATTAAATATGTATCCTTTGGGAATGTATGCTGGACTGTGCCCGGATGTTTGACATGGCTCACAGAAGGGCAACCGGAAATAATACGTGAAGGCATTCTTCAAATGTCTGTAAGATCTGTATCTAAAAAAATATAATCATTACAAATAATGTATGAATGTGAATAAAGCAAGTATTACACAGCCATGTCTGGAAAGTTTGTTTTAAATAAAGAAGGAAAACCTGTGTAACCTAGCTGAATTACCACAGCGATCGCTTTCTTACAAAATGGATTGTTATACCGCAAATTGTAGTGTATTACTTGTCCCTTGTATGAACGTTCAAGCACCAAAAGAAAACATGCTTTCAAACATGGACCACAAAGCATTTAATTCTGTTATAATGCACTATGATGCAATGTGCTATTTACTGAGATCTAAATACCCCAAACATTAGATCATGGTGAAGTCTTTGAGATGAATGAAAATTAGAATATTGTGTACTTTAGGTGGAAATCGAGAAACTTTCAGAGCAGAGATCTATAAAAATACAGAACCAAATAGGTGAGCTACTCTTACTCGGATGTACAAATGAGCCAATTCAGCAAGCTGTGGAACAGGTAGCTCGATGATGATATACCTTGTGGATTGCAGAGATGTTCTCCTGGTAAATGCCAAGGTGTTTGTAAAGGCTTAGAAAAAAATGGGTGTGTATATGAATGTGTGACGTGTTTGTTGACACCCACTTGGCCTCTGTTTCACATCTGCCATACCCACCCAGCCCAGTGCACAGGTGTAGGCCTGCTCGTACTGTCTATAGGGCTGGGGTTGGACCAAAAATGCAAAGTTCTTGTATGGGAAATATTTTAAAAAATTAGAAAGAATTGCCCAATATTTGTTTTTTCTCGCACCAAGGACCGAAACGTACGAACAGACCTTTGTAGAACAAGCTGTGATTTAACCTGTGAATGAAAACACAAGAAAACCAATCCTACTACACACTACTGGCCCTGATTTGAGAAAGACGGAAGTACCGTCGAAACACATGTCATCATTAAGGGCATTCTTTTGATATATAAACAAATGTGAATTCTCCAGCATTGGATCTTTCATGGATTCACATGCTTAGACTATTCCCCGTCGTCAGACCGGGACCCCTCGGTACACATATATAGCCTTTTTCGAAGGAAAAACTTTTGACACTTTTGTGTCCTATCTATGTCCTTCTAGGACCCGCCTACGCATGCTCCGCAGGCCGTGCTAGTATAAGAGGCCCGCCCCCGCGGCTCCCCTTCAGATTTCAACCGTCTCCAAAGTTGTGGGATCTCCTCGTGTTGTCCTACTGTTTTGTACGAGGTTGCGTCATTGGATTTCGAGTAATAATGTCCTCTGTGTCAGGTAAAGCGCTGTTCTGTCCATGCGCGACATGCGGCTTAAAAAAGGTTTACGAGGGGGACAGACATATGGACTGCATATATTGCCTCCACCCTCACCATTCGGCGGATACCTGCGACATATGCAAGGGGTTTTCTCAAAAAACCCTCAAAGACCGGAACCGACGCCTGGTGGCATGGCTGAATGATGGAGCGGAGGTGGAGCCCTCGGAGGTGGGCTCCACACAGTCGGTGAAAACATCGCGCCGAGCGGCCTCGTCGGAACCCCTGGCAAAGAAATCTAGACCGTCGGAAAAAGAGTCGTCTGGAAGTCACTCCACTAGAGACTCCTCGGCAAAGAAATCATCCTCATCAAAAAAGCATGAGAAGGAAAGGAAATCCTCCTCTGGCGATCATCACAGATCGACCACGAGTCGAGAGTCGAGTAAAAGCGGGCACAGTGTGGAGAAGGCGGGACCGCCAAAACCACCTGCGAAGTCTTCGTCGTCGACGGCGGTCCAGTCATCGACAGCCTCCCTACCGCTTGCACAGGGGGCATCCACCGTCCCGTCGACAATGGCGTTGACGAGGGCCTCGTCGACAGCGATCCTACAGGAGGCCTGGAGGCCTGAAGTCTTTGACCCGACCCCCCCGGAGCCTTTGCTACAAGAGCAAGCTATGTTGCTGTCCTCGGAGGACGAGAACGAGAGAGTTGCTGGCCCAGCAGACCTAGGGCTACGAGCGGCTGACAAGTCGTCGACGAGGGCCTCCGTTACACCGGTATCTGCCCCTCTCCTCAATCCTAAATCGGTTTTGTCATTGGATATTCTGTCCACGCTTCAGTCCTTGTTGGAGTGGTTGGACCAGCGACTACCCCAGGCAAGCCTGCCACAGTCACTCATCGACGAGCCGGGCCCGTCCCGTCAACCGATGCACCCACGCACGCCAATCTCAACACTGGCACAGGAGGAAGGTGAGCTGCCAGATTCGGAGTCCGACAGGGGGGGCCATGTCGGATATCTTATTATCCCCCTCCAGGGATCCTACCTGGGAGTCAGAGGCGGAGTTGGAAAACCCCAGAAGCCCAGCTCACCCGTCCCCTCCGGACGACATCGCGTCATTCCATTCTATGATGGAGAAGGCATGCAAAGAATTTGGTCTGTCCCAAGAAGAACAGAAAAAGGATTGTTTTTTGTTCGACCACATGGGCAAGAGAAGGAGGTCGGTGTTCTTGATACCAATACTGGACCATGTATGGAAAGAGGGGTTGCAGACAATGAGACACCCATTCTCAGAACCAGCAGTGAAAGGACGCCTAGAAAAAAAGTTTAAGGCTCCAGAGTCTACCCCCAAGTGTTTATCCTCCCAACCAACACCGGACTCGGTGGTGTCGGCGGCAGCAGCGAGGAAGGCAAAGGCACAGCACAAGTGCACGACTCCTCCTGAGAACGAGGCGAGACGCCAAGATGCCTTTGGCAAGAAAGTGCTCTCCGTGGGAGCGACCACAGTAAAGGCCGCAAACTCTCTGGCAATTGTGGCCAGATACGATAGGGAGATGTGGCACAGATTAGCTCCGCTGCTTGATCATCTTCCAGAAGAACAGAGGAAGGCGGCGATGCTACTGGTCCGAGAGGGTGAGGAAGCCTCAAATCACGCAATAACATCGCGGTGGATCTCGCTGAGTCAGGCTTCAAGCAAGTCAACAATGGGGTGGTATTGCGTCGACAGTCATGGCTTAAGTGTACCTACTTCAGGCCAGAGGTGCAATACAAGGTCTTAGATATGACCTTTGAGGGAGACCTTCTTTTTGGCGAGAAGGTGGACGAGGCCCTAAAAGGGATGAAAGAAGATTCGGACACGGTACGTTCATTGGGTGCCCTCCAGAGTGGCAGAAGTTACAAGTCTTTTCGTCCCTTTAGAGGGGCTTCAGGTAATTCAAGATTTTCTTCTGGAGACAGATCCTTTGCCAGATTGGCTTACCCCTCCCAGGGATACCGACGTGCCTCACAATCGGCTAACCGTCGACGAAACTTCCAGTCTTCCAGAAAACGACCATCATACCCATCGTCGTCGAGAGACAAGCAAAATAAAGATCAGCAGTGACATACCAGCACCGTTCTGGGGGGAAGAGTCTCAGTATATGTCGACGAATGGGAAAGGATAACGACGGACCAATGGGTGTTAGACACCATAAGAAACGGACACTCTCTGCAATTCAAACACAACCCTCCACAAATTCCACGTGCGTTCACCGCTCAGTCCCATATGAAGGTACTGCAATAAGAGGTTACACTCATGTTAGCGAAGGGCGTGATAGAATTAGTTCCAACATCACAGAGAGGTCAAGGAGTCTACTCAAGATACTTCGTCGTAAAAAAGCCGAACGGCAAATGGCGTCCCATTCTAGACTTACGCGATCTCAACAAGTCCTTAAAGAGCCTAAAATTCAAGATGCTCACTCTGCAGGAAGTGATCCGCGCAGTTCAAAAGGGAGATTTCCTGGCGTCCCTGGATTTACAGGATGCGTATTTCCATATTCCAATGTGTCGGAAACACAAGAAATTCCTACGTTTTGTAATAGGGCGAACTCACTACCAATTCACGGTTCTTCCTTTCGGGCTCAAGACCTCCCCCAGAACGTTCACAAAATGCCTGGCTCCAGTGGCTGCCTGGCTAAGGAAGCAAAGCCACCATGTATACCCATACCTCGACGACTGGCTGGTAAGGGGATCCTCCCCAGCGTCGACCAACACAAGTCTGCAAGCCACCAGGCAGCTTCTACAACGACTAGGATTCGCCATAAACTTCGAGAAATCCTCTCAGCGGCCATCGAGAACGCTGGCATTCTTGGGGGCACAGTTCGAGACTCAGTTAGGGCTGGTGAAACCTTCCCTCGACAGGACCTCAAGACTCATTCAACAAGCGGCCCGGCTACGGCGAAACACCAGGATCTCAGTGAGAAAGTATGTTTCGGTCCTGGGGGCCATGGCATCCTGCATCCATCTGGTGAGAAACTGTCGACTATTCATGAGGCCAGTCCAAGAATTCCTCGCGGACCGATGGACACAGGCTCAGGGATCGTGGTCGGACAGGATAACCGTCGACAACGACAAGCTACGTCGGACCCTCCAGTGGTGGCAGAGTTCCCACAATCTGAGCAACGGTGTGCCCCTACAGGTGCCGGAGTTTCAGAGCACCATAGTTACGGATGCGTCCCTAACCGGATGGGGAGCGCACATGGGTGCTCTCCAAACGCAAGGTCGCTGGTCTCCAATGGAGTCACTCCTACACATAAACGTACTGGAACTCAGAGCGGTACGATGGGCTTTGAAGGCGTTCCTACCACACAGCAAGAGTTTGCGAGTGCGAATACTGACCGGCAATACAACAGCCATGTTTTATCTGAGGAAACAAGGAGGGACACGATCGAGGACTCTTTCCATAGAAGCCCAGAAAACATGGCATTGGGCATCGAAACACGAAATTTCCCTCGTGGCTCATCACCTTCCAGGAGTGAGGAACGGCCAAGCTGACTCCCTCAGCAGAAGCATGGCCCAGATACACGAGTGGGAAGTGGACACGGGTCACTTGAGGAAAGTATTCGAGAAATGGGGTCACCCCCCTCTGGACGCCTTCGCGACCAAAGACAACAAGAAATGCGAGCAATTTGCAAGCAGATGGCCCCAAGAGGGATCGGTGGGGAAGGCGTTCTCCTTCCCATGGACGGACATGTTCCTCTATGCTTTCCCCCCGTTTCCCCTCATACGGAAAACAATACAGTGGATACGCAGATACAATTGCCGGGTGATTCTAGTGACAACATACTGGCCGAGGCAACCGTGGTTCTCAGACCTCCTCCATCTATCGCTGGAACATCCCATAGCGTTTCCGAAAGTCCCGTACCTTCTATCCCGGGACAGAGGCATGGTGTGGCATCACGACCCGGACAGTCTCAACCTTACGTCCTGACTCCTGACTTCTCGAATTTCGGCGCCTTAGACATTTCAGAGGATTGGCAAAAAATTCTACAGGTGGCTAGAGCCCCTTCTACTAACAAATCTTACTCCTATAAGTGGCAGAGATTCTGTGAATGGTGTAGAGGACAACGGGACCTACAACCATTGTTGGTGATGCCGGAACAAGTTCTACCTTACCTGCTCCTCTTGGCAGAAAAGGGATTGTCCCCCTCGTCGATAAAGGTACACCTGGCAGCCATCTCGAGGTTCACAACGAAGAGGCAGTCGTCTCCTCTATTCAGTGACAGACTGGTAAAACACTTCATGCAGGGTTTATTTCGAGCCTTTCCCCCGGTGAAACGTTTTCCCTCGACGTGGAGCCTCAACACAGTGTTGGCAGGCTTGATGAAACCGCCTTTCGAGCCTATGGCCACGTCCGACATAAAATTAATTTCTTGGAAGTTGGCATTCCTGATAGCTATCACATCAGCCAGACGTATCTCGGAACTACAAGCGCTGGTCGTGGACCCACCCTACCTAAGATTCTTTAAGGACAAGGTAGTCCTGGCAACTAACCCTATGTTCGTCCCGAAGGTTCCGACGGTATACCACAAACACTCATCCGTGGTTCTGCCTACTTTCTTCGCCACTCCATCATCGGCAGCAGAAAAAACTCTTCATACCCTGGACGTTAAGAGGGCCCTGAAATTCTACCTACATCCTACACAAGACATCAGGGCTACTCGGCAACTGTTTGTCGCATATGGGCCGTCGACGAGAGGAAAAGCAATCTCTAAACAGGGACTGGCTAGATGGGTCTCGTCGACGATTGCTTTTTGTCACTCTAAGGCCGGAAGGCCACTGCAAGGTCATCCTAGAGCTCATTCTACAAGGTCGATGTCCTCCTCAACGGCGTTATGGGCTGGGATTCTGCTGACGGACATATGCCAAGCGGCGGCATGGTCAGTGCCCCACACGTTTACCCGCCACTACTGCCTTGCCAGGCAGCATGCAGACGAGGTGCAGATGGGAAGAACTGTCCTGCGCCATTTGTTTCAGTAAGGTAAGCTCTTCCCTGTGGAGATTCGGTTATCTACCCTCTTAGGGGCGATATACTTTATGTGGGCAATGTTATATGACTTAAATTATCCCTACGGGAGATATGCATTGTGTAGTAGGGTGAGGATATATATTGTTACATTACATTCTCACCGCCGTCTCAAGAGTTACTGCTATACAATCTATTCTAAGCATGTGAATCCATGAAAGATCCAATGCTGGAGAAGGGAATAGTTTCTTACCTGTAACTCCATTTCTCCAGCATTGGTATCTTTCATGGATTCACATGCGCCCGCCAACCTCCCCGTATGTAATGTATGTGATAAATTTAACCCTTCCTACTTTGGAGGGGCCGAAATCTGAAGGGGAGCCGCGGGGGCGGGCCTCTTATACTAGCACGGCCTTGCGGAGCATGCGTAGGCGGGTCCTAGAAGAATGTAGATAGGACACAAAAGTGTCGAAAGTTTTTCCTTTGAAAAAGGCTATATATGTGTACCGAGGGGTCCCGGTCTGACGACGGGGAATATTCTAAGCATGTGAATCCATGAATGATACCAATGCTGGAGAAATGGAGTTACAGGTAAGAAACTATTCCCTTACCGGAAATGAGACTATTTGTCTTTTTCGGGTTTTTGGGCGCATAAGCTTATTTCAGTGTAACCACAAACGCAGTACTTCAATATGTGGCTAGTAGTAGTGAATATATAATTTTTAAAATGCACAAATGCACTTCAAACTGTGGGCCATGTTTTAATTGGTGCCTGACACAATCTGATGGCCCAGTGCGACCCTATTCCATTGATACTAGGGAGGAGAATGGATGGGGACGAGGTGAGCGCTAAAGACCCGGAGCACTGCTCAATGGACAAAAACATGTTGATTGCAGGGACAGGGTCTTGCAGAGTGCAGTCTGGAGACACTGGGTCTGGCCTGGCCACTTGGACGCTGGATAGCACAGAATATGGGACGCATTCTTTGAGGATAGTCGCAGCCACATCAGCATGGCGTGGAGGCATGGGGACACAAGTAGTCAACAAGATAGGAGGTTGGAAATCACATTGTTTCAAAAGATATATAAGACCAGAGCTAGCATAAGCAATATTTTTAACAGATCAGAGAAACCCTACAAATCTGCATGTATCGTGGGACAGTCCTTTGTGGTTAGGACAGGAAAGTGGACCGAAGAGACAAGAAGCAAACTACCATTTAAAAACATGATCACATCCTTTTGGGAGCATAGTCAATTCTGACCCAAAGTGTTGCCACAAAAATGGAACACACCTATCAGTAAATGTGATTTGAAACATACTAGAAACAAGGGGATGCAAATAGAGCTGTAGGAGAACAAGGGTCTTTTGGGTAAACCTGAGTGGCCCTGGACCCACTCGGGTGTGGCGGCATGGGCCTGGAAGGAAGCTGCCAGCAAGCGCAAGAGTGCTCACCAGACAAGATGCGGGTCCCCAACACACGGACCTGAGAGCCCACAATGGGGGCACTTGGTAAGCTAAAGAGGGCCCCCGTTCCTGTTTCCCGGTCCAAGTGCCCAAAAAGTACTGAACTATGATAATGCTGCACACCTTTTGATTTGTGATGAACACTGTAATCTTGTTTGGTGTATTATTGTAGAGTCTGCATAATTTTGTATGATGTGTAATGTATATTTTCAGTTCTACACAGAGGCAAGCTAACAGCTTGTGGCACCTTGAGCGTCCACACCCACCCAGCTGCCTTACAAGCGCATGGTTTTAGGTGCAAACTGCTATTGATACTGGGGAGGGGGATTGATGGACTGACTTGGAGAGGGGAGTCTGGAGACACTGGGGAGGCTATGTGAACAATGGTCACTGTGCTGAAGATCCCTTTGAAGTGTACATGGTGTTTGGCACCTTGAGCGTTTCCAGCCCCCTTGCAAGCGCACGGCCACAGGCGCAAAACTACAAATTGTATACTTAAGGTTGCAGCCCAGTTTGTGAAAATCCCATGTACTGTCCGCTGTCGCTGGAGAACTTGGTGCAAATGGCTCAAACAACAAAGGCGGGTATTACTCGTCGATGCGGAATCCAAGCCTGCCATGAAGCCACCATGTAAACCAACGGTAGGCTTCCAGGCTGTACCACCTGTTTAAGAGAAACAAATATTTTAATTGAATGCACCAGATGAGTTTACCAACTTACTTGAAAATGCATCCTAAATTCAATGGCATAGTTGCCCTTAGAAAAGTTACTTTCTGCAAAAATGTACTTGGGCTTTGAAGTATCGCCACATTACAAATGTGAAAACCCATTCAAGCCAGAACAGTTTGGGCCATAGAGAAGTGTTGTTTTTTAGTCAAAAGTGAAAGACACGTAAGTGATGAACACTCTCTACAATAAGTGCGAGAAATGTATTCAATTTACAGACTAAATTCATTTGTCAGTGATCGATCAAAATTACGACAATGTAGGAGAACAACATGAAATGTTAGTTGTCCCAATGGTCAAAATTACATCACATCTAAAGTATACTTACTCGTTATTTATTTTTATTTTTAGTTGCTTATATAGCGCGCCAAGCCCAAAGGCATCAGGGCGCTTCTTACATAGTGGTATACAATTGTTGCATTAGTTATATTTGTGCAAGTATATTTACATAAATATTTACATTTTATACATTTTGTTGTTTAGGGCATTAACATAATAATTTACATACATTTATAAAGATACAGATATGTACATATTGCAGCAGTTATTTACAAGTGTTGGACCCGAATGTGTTTATAGGAGCAGTTTGTGTGTGTGAACTGCTTACGGAAAATCCAGAATGATTCCTGGGCTCTGAGATGGATTGGTAGGGCATTCCATAGTTTGCTAGCCAAAGTAGGGAAGCTACTGCCCCCAGATCTTTGAAGCTTGTATTTGGGGGTGACGAGGCAGTTCTTGTAGGCTGCTCTAGTGGACTGGGGTTTGGAGATTCGGTCCTCCAGGTAGGCCGGGGCAACCCTGTAAATCCAATTATGTGTGAGTGTTTTGAACCAGATTCGTTCTTGGATGGGTAACCTGTGAAGTATCAGTATAGTTGCTGAAATGTGTGCAGATCTGGGGATTTTTAGAGCTGCACTGATAATGTTTTGAAGCACCTGGAGTTTATGAATGATGTATGTTGATGTGCCAGTGTATAAGGCATTGCAGTAGTCTAAGCGGGTAAGGACCAATGCTCTGGCCAGCGTGATGCAACTGTCGGGAGAGAGGAATGGTCTGCAGGAATTGTTTGCCTGTATATGAGGTGTCTGAGGCGGTGGCATTAATTTGTTTTGCTAAGGCGAGCGAGGTGTCTAAGTAGAACCCCAAAGTTTTTACCCGATTGGATACTTGGATAATGTTGCTATCAATGTTAAAGGGTTGAAATGCAGTGCTGAGTTTGGCAAGCTGAAGTTGGAAGCCTATGAGGATCAACTTTGTCTTGTCATTGAGACACAATTCGTGATGTGCCATCCAGGCCTGTATGGCGTGGTAAATGGATTTGAGTATTTGGGTGTCCGTGGCATGATCTCCTGTGATGGGTAGGAGGACCTGGGAGTCCTCTGCTTAGTTGGTGTAGATGACGCCCAGGCCATCAAGGCGGTTGAATAGTAGCTTTGTAAATATGTTGTACAAAGTGGGAGACATGCAAGAACCTTGCAGTACTCAACATGTGACTGGGGTGGGTGGCGATGCTGCCTTGGGTGAGAAGATCCTCATAGTTCTTTCGGAAAGGAAGGCTCTTATCCATAGGGTGGCATTGTGAGAGAAGTGAGTGGCTGAGCTGAGGTGATTTCAGAGGATATTGTGGTCTACCAAGTCAAAGGCACCCGAGAGATCCAAGAGGAGGAGCAGGGTGAGCTTCCCTTTATCTTTCAGGTCATCCATTCAGACCTTTAAGTCTAATATGGCTGTTTCTGTCCTGTGTTTCGGGAGGAAGCCTGATTGCATGATACCCAGAATGTTGTTACATTCAAGGTATTTCTGAATTTGAAAGTATGCAACACTGTCGAGTATTTTTATGACCAAAGGAACAGTTGTGATGGGTTGGTAATTAGTTGGGATGTTGGGGTAGAGGATGGTTTTTAAACAAGTGGTAGAACCCAGGCTTTTTCTAGGTCCTTTGGGACACAATTGTTATGGAAAGAGGCCTTTATGAGTTTGGTGATGAAAGGGGTGAGTTGTGGTGTGCAGTCTTTGATGACTGAGGTTGGGCATGGGTCCCCTTGGAACCTGGATGGTTTCAAGCTCGAGATGATTTGCGAAACTTCTGTGATGCTGACCAAGGAGAATTCAAAGGGAAGAATGTTAAAGTTGTTGGAGGGTTTGGGTTGTTGACTGACTGTAACCGAGGGGTTATCTAACGTTTCTTTTTTTGCAGCTATTTTAGCCTGAAGACTATACACCAGCTGGTACTTTTATTGCAGTTTTCCACTGGAGGGATAGAGGTTTATGACTCTCTAAGGATGGAGAATAGTCCTTTACATTTTGAGTTTACTTTGGCAATTCTGTCGTGGTATAAGGTGCTTTTAGCTTGGAGGTTTTGTAGTTTATAGTCTTTAGCTGCCTTGTGGAAGGCTGTTTAGTTTGGTTCAGAGGGTGACATTTTCCAGGAAGCTTCTGCTTTTCTTTTAATTGTTCTTAAGGTATTTAGCGTGGGGGTGAACCATCCGTTGAGATGCGTGGGTTGTTGGCTTTGCCGAGAGTAAGTGATGCTAGCTTGTTAATAGCTGCCAGTATGGCTGTATTGCCACTTGGATTGCCAGGGCAAACTTGCGCGAAGTTCGTGCATAAGCACCATCATAATCCTCAAACGGACCTTGTGAGGCAGACTGCCCTGAAGTCATGCAGCTCGGTAACGCATAGCAGTGGTGTGCCTTCTTCGGCTATGTAGGCCAAGCATACAGAGCTTTCCTGGCAGCAGCAGTTCTCCACTTCGGTTGGCATGACCTCTCAACGATTGCAGGTACACCAGGTGGAAATGTCTTCCATGTGACTAGGCTCAAGCTCTGATGATTCATCTTCCTAACTATCATCCAATTTCCCCATCATTTCCACTTCTTACTCTTTCTCTTTCAATTAGTTCCTCTTCAGAATATTCAGGCTTGTACTGGTACAGCTGTATTGTTGCCATAATTCCTGAAAATGTAATAAGTATAAAATCTACAGTCAGAAAAATAAAAACATTTTTGTGTGTATGTAGAAACTACTGGTAAAGAAGGAGAAGAAAATACAATGCAATGTTAAAAATACCCATAGAGCAAATAAATGCACAATCGGCACAAACTATGACATTTTGAAATGATGTAAGGTATGGTGAAGAAATTGATAAATTATATGACAAATATTTAAATAAAACACAAGTACCAAGTTAAATCAGTTCTGCTATTGTAAGTACCTGTTTGCGGGGCGTCTAGGAAGCTAACTGAACCAAACAAAAATGAGTCATGACACCGGCAATCAAAACTAAATACAGTGAGACGATTGAAAAAGCAACTGCAATGTTGTCTGCTCAGAAAGGGTCTGTTTATACTTATTGAGGAAACAGGCATCCTAGCATATACATAGAGACCTGTCAATAGCTTGCGCACAGGGAACGTTGACACACGATGTGCATTGGCGTTGTGAAAAGGGGCGTAAGCGTCTATCAATGTCAGTTTGATGGGAGGGCACTTGAATTTAGGGCGATGCATCAACGGATAAGATTAGCACAAGATGGCTGTGCCCAAACCGTTGTTTTCTCATGTGTAAAAGTGAGGAAAACTAAGGTAAAATGCATAGGAATTTTTTTTAAGTTCGACTACAGTATGCTTAAAAATACATGCCTGAATGATCGGGACAATAACATTTTTGAGCGAACTTCACCTTTAATCCAGGGGCCTGACCTAAGGATTATTTCAGGCCAGTGAAGGCCTTATCAGACTCCAGGGTCCATGAGAACTCCTTAGCTCCCCTTGAAGTAGTGAGGGTAGTCAGAGGGACAGCTATGTTGCTATAGGCTGCCACTTTGCTCCTGTGTTTCCCATTGAGGCACAGGAAAGTCCTTGCTTGGGTAGTGGGGGTTGCACAGTTCTGTACAGAATATACTTCACTGACAAGAGGTTGCATCTTGCCTCCATATACACCAAAGCTATAAGGAAGGAAGGGCAATGATTCTTGTTCAAGTTGACACTTGGTTATCTCCCAGAACAAGTTAGCCTGATGAAGGTCTTGACACCCAGTCTCCTGAGCCATTCCCAGTTCCTTCCAAGTGGGGGTTGAATCTGCCATGTCATCCAGACGTGTATTGCTGAGATCCTTTCTTCCCCATTCAGAACATCTCCTAGACTCATTTGACAGGTGTCAGTTGCAGCCACCAATTCAGAAGCCCATACATTTAAGTAAGAATCTGAAAAGGCCGAAACTGCTGTCTCATCCTTTGCATATACTGACAGGGATATGTAGCCATACCATGCAGATAGATCAAAACTGATTGTACTCCTTGGTACAGAGCTGTGCCATCACTCTGTCCCCTCTTGGTACAGAGTGTCTATCTTGAGGACAGTATACAGAGCTCTACTGTGCATACAGAAGCCCAAACTGGCTTTACCTGTGTGTCTCCCCAGATCCTCTGAACTGGACTCCTGACATATAGAGACCTCAAACACTCCTTGTTCCAACACAAGGTGGATCTCACACCATATGTCAGAACCTCTTCTTTGTTCTGAGTCACCACAATGCCCAAACTTGTGGTTCACTCACTCCCAGAATACAGTCTGGTGGATTAAACCAATCTGTGATAAGGGGTGTCAGTGACAACAGGGGGAACGGAGGGATTTCCTTAGCAACATCTCCAGCTCACCCTGCTGATGTGGGGTCCGGTGAGGAGAGATTAGGTCATTCTCACTGAAGCCATTATAAGGGCTGCTTTCTCTGGTTCCCACTTTATAGCCATAAACAGGGCTCCAGTTCTATCTCTCAAAATAAAATCCTCCACACCATTCCTAGGCATCTGCATGACAACCTGTCCAGGTCCACCAAAGCCTTTGGAAAAGTTTACCTTGCCAAGCTGTGAAACATGGCAAGGCCCATACCACTGACAAGTGTTCAGGGATTTACAGATTAAGTTTGACAGGAGAAGGTCCCACCTCCTTCTCTTGGGCTCACTAAAGGATCCAATCAAACTTGGGAGTGAACTGACAGCTCTCCCTCCCAGACCCTCCTCCTGTGGGTGACAGTTCAGTGACATTTGTCAGGTCACTTCACTATCCCTCCACTGGGTCTGACCAATGCTGAGTACAGCAGAGGAGCTACTCTACTTCTGGGTCTATCATACAGTAGGGTGGCAATGACTGACTTGTCAGTCATTCCCTTTGGGGTGGCACAAGGGCATATGGGATTGCAACCTATGGCCTGAGGTCTCCAGAATCAAAGGTCTAATCAAATCTCACCCCTGTCAACCTGGTTATAGAGAGTGAGACTCCTACAGTGCTTTTCTTCTGGGACTCCCATCCAGGGCCAGTAAAAATGTGTATTAGACCACATTGATGATATCCTGACACTAGAATGCATCACCAGGGGAATGTCACACACCAACTGTAGGAGGAAGGTTCCCACATCCTGAGTAACCTCCAACCTCTCAAGGTTTTATCTGGTGGGCTCTGTGGACTTACCTTGCAGTAACCCACCTTCCTTTTGAATCCTTTGCTTCTCTGGAGGAGAATCCCCCCATTGGAAGCAGGCCTTTCTGTATAGGCCTAACCAAGATGGTTTCCTTTTCTGTTGGCCCCTACTCCTCTCTCTCTCTCCTGGAGCTCTCCTCTACCTGTATAGTAGGCAGCTGAGGCGGCCCATAAGTTTCAAAGTTTTCTGGGGGCCCTTCTTCCAAACGTGGAGTAGGGACTCTTCCAACTACCTCAACAGATATTGTAGATAAGGCATGGGGAATTTTATCCTTCCCTCTGACCCCTTTAACCATGGGTTCCCCTTATACCTAGGCATCTCTTAGGCTTGCCTAAGACGGCCTGATTCTAGTGCTTGAAAGGTCAGGCGAGTGTCTGTCAAAGCCCATGTCTTGAAGACACAGCTTACCCAGAACTCTTCTAGGAACCACCCCCTCCTATTGACAGATGTCCTGACCATTTAGCTTTTCACAGCTTGAATGACAGGTGCTACTGGAACATTGAGAGAGGGCCTACCAGCCAACTGAGTATCTCCCACAGGAACTCTGGCAAGACCTGTGGGTTTACCACAACGGAGGCTACATCAGTCGAACTGGGCTCAGTGTTCCTAACAGTAGAGGTACTTGCACCTAATACCTGAACACTATCCTCAGTAGAATTATGACTATGCAACAGGACTGGGATGTGAGCCAATGCTCCAGCTCTACTATTTTCCAAGGAATCTTCGGACTCTCCCTTTGTGGGAAGCAATCTAAAGGAAAGAACACCCCTTCTATCTCTTCTTCATCATACTGACAGAAGGCCAGACTGAAACATGGCACATAGAGAGGCTTAGAGAAACCACTTGCATGCTTTGGAGGGTTAGTCCCACTACCCTGACCTGACTGATTTCCCCTTCATAAATATTTTGTGGGCCTTCTTGGACATAGGCTTTTCTGTACCCCACCCTCTTTATCTTTATACGTCTTTCCCTCCTTCTGCTTACCTGAAACAGGCTTGTCCTTATGGGACACTATGACACCACAATGGCTAGCCTCTTTGGATTTGACACCTTTGAGTCAGACAAATGTTGCCTAAGCTGTGGGGAACAAGAGGCAAAAATATGCTCAAGCATGACCTACCCTCAAAGGTGGTTACTTGATAGCCCTCTACCCACCCAACCACCAAGTTTTTCAAGAAATCTGCAATAAAAGTCACATATGTCACATATGTCGTGCATTCCTTTCTTTTATACTCTCTAAACCACCTCTCTAAACCACCTCGTATTTGGAAGGATTCTTCCCAAACTTGAGGATGAGAGTCAGCTTAAGTTTCACAAATCATTTCCATAATGGCACTGCAGTCAGAATGGGGCAGTCTGGTGAACAACCATGCAAATCTATCAGCATCACTCACTCCTTGTACCTTGCATGCATACTAAACAGTTACAAGTCAATCAGTTATATCATCCTTATCTTCATACATACTTAGAAGATATTTTGGAAACCTAGGCTTTGAAGAGAACCCAGAAGTATCTCCAGATCCTCTGGAAGAACCATGTGAAGCCTGAATCTTGGCAAGCTAAAGCTGGTGATCCCTGTCCTTCTCTCTTTCAACCTTGTCAAATTCTAATTTGGCCACATTAAACTCAAACTCTTTTCCTTAAGCCTGAGTTTTCCTTTTTCAGATAAGAAAATGCCTCAGCCTCTGAGGTGGTTACAGACAGAACTCCAGAGGACGCACTTTCCTCCTCAACATTAGCCACTGCAGTGGCAGCAATTCCATTACTGGTGCCAGGTCCAGCCCCAGCTCCACTATCAGGACCATTTATAAGGATTGGCACAACCTTACTCTTTTCAAAATCAAGAATGTTTACAATGAATTCTGCTTTTGTGCCAGAGACTGTCCAGCCCCAGTCAGCACATAACTGTTTTAATTGATCCACTTTGGAGGAACTTAAAGTGGTGAAAGTGATTGCTTCCATGTTATCTGTTACAGTAGGTGACTTACTACAAGGCAATCAAAATGTATAGGGCCTCATTACGACTCAGGCGGTAAGGGGTTTACGGCGGCGTAAACAGCGCCGACCCTTACCGCCTGATTCCGAGGTCCCTTAGCGCCATGGAGGTTTTAACACCTGCTTCTAGCAGGTGTTAAAATCCATGGCGCTAAGGGAGCTTGATGTTAATTACGCCACCGTAATTTACGGTGGCGTAATTAACGCCTTCCCCACTCCCATTATGCCCTATGGGGCGAAAATGGGAATGGGGAAGGGTAAATGGGGATTGGGGATTTACCGCCCCGCCAACCTCGGAATGGGGCGGTAAGTCCGCCAACCACCATGGCGTAAACATAGTTTACGCCATGGTGGTAAAGGTACGACCCAGGCGGTAACTTACCGCCTGGGTCGTAATGAGGCCCATAGTGTGCTGTTTAAGTATTATCTGGACACATTTTGTGAGGCAGGAAAACATGCAGGTAGGGTCTCTGGAGTCGAGTGAAGGTTTCTAATTGTCAGAGTACAAGTTAAACTAGCTAACAGAAATAGCCTCAACTTTCAGAAGTCTTGTGCGATCAATGGTGTGCTCTGGGACCCCCAACCGGCCCATAGAGTCAGGGTTTGCCCAGAAGCACTTTAAGATAAGATAGCAGCACCCTTGAGATGGATGGGGGTCCAGATGAATACTCCAACACTAACTCAATAATGACAACTCAACGGTTTGGCAAAGGGAGTCGTTTAATGACAAGTACAAAAAACAGGGATTGTCATGAATATCGGTGGATTTGTGATCTTCTCTCTCGCTTCATAACTCCACCGAACTTCATAAAAAACATCATTTATACTAAAATCCCGTCATCATTGACGTTTAACACTTAAATGTTGGCATGTAATTCTATTGGTTCAGGAAAGGTAACTTTCATATAGGTACTATATCTGTATATGGTAACGGAGTAAGGGGATAGGATAAACACTGTCAGGTGGGACATCAAAGCCCTACCTTCAAAATGGCTACTTTAGACGTCACTAAAAGTATGACGTCCCATTGGCTCTACTAACTATAGGACCCTAGATTACTTGGTCCACTGTGATTGGGTTGGCACCAAACCCCACACATACTTTTCCATTTTGCCTAGCAGCACACAGAATGGTCGGCCAGGTGCAGGGTGCCCCTTAGCTCCCCGGCCTTCCTCCAAGTATTGTTACAATCAATATTGATATTTCATTTCTATCGCGCTGGTACACAAGTGTTTCAGAGCGCGACAAGGCAAGGGAGGGTACAGAAGAGAACAAAAAAGGGATCTTACTAGGCCCAGTGACATTGAGAAGGAGGGGAAAAGTAAATGGAAGGGGGAGAAGTGGAAAGTGCGAAGCAGAGGATAAATAACAATAAATACATAATAAAGGCAACAAACGGTGGTAGTGCATCCAGCAATTTGCAAGTGCTAGGTTTAAGGCAGCAGACAGGGTAGGTCTGATAAGTGCAGGAAGAAAAAGGGGGGGGTCTGTATGGGTACAGATACAGACCCCAGTGCAAGGGGTGGCCCGGAGGCCGTGCGGGACGGTGGCGGGTTGAGCAGGTACCTGGGCCCGGAGGACAGAGCGTGTCCCGGTGCACGGTGCCAAGAGAACAGTTCAGCAGGGGAGAGGGGGAGCGAAGGCAAAAGAAAAGAGGAAGGTCTTGAGGTGCTTCCAGAACCGGAGATGGTTCTCCTCAAGTTTTAGAGTGCTGGGAGGCTGTTCCAGAGGGAGGCCCCAGCCGAAGACCGAGATCTACCCCCAGCTCGTTTCTTTGGAAAACGACTGACCCTGAGGGAGTTAGAGGAGCAAAGAGCTCGAGAGGGGAGGTATTTGTGGAGGGATAGCTGAAGGTATTTTGACCCAGGCCCCGGAAAGCTTTGTGGACAATGCAGAGGGTTTTGAATTTAATCCTTGCATCCACTGGGAGCCAATGGTGAGATTTCAGAGCTGGAGAGATACGATCCCAGGGCTTGAGGCCAAGGACAAGTCTTGCAGTCCTCTTCTGGATTAGTTGCAGAGGGCGGAGACTAGAGGCAGGTAGATTTAGAAAGAGGCTGTTCCAATAGTCCAACAAAGAGAAAAACAGAGCTTGGGATACCATGAGCTTCTGCGGGAAGGTGAGGAAAGGCAGAGTACCTCTGAGGAGGCGCAGTAGGAAATTTGACTTTTTAGAGACCTCAGAAATGTGGGCGGAGAAGGAAAGGGTGGAATCAAAGATGACCCTGAGGTTCTTAGCCTCGCAGGTGGGGATAGGGGGAGAACCAAGGGAGGCCGGCCAGAGAGTGAGGGGAAAGGATGGTGAAGGTGTGCCGATAAGGACGATCTCCGTCTTGCTGGCATTCAGACAAAGATCATTGGCGGCACACCAATCTTGAATGGCAATTAGGCAATCCGAGATAAGAGAGGGAGAGGAGGTGGCAGAGGGCAGCCTGAAAATGAGTTGTTGTCAGTGTAGCACTGGAAATATGAGCATAAAGTGGCAATGCAGTGGGCGAGAGTTGCCAGGTATTGGTTGAAAAGCCAGGGCGAGAGATTAGACCCCTCGGGAACACCACAGGTAGAGGGGAAGATAGATGAAAGGGAGGACCCAAGTTGGACCTGGGAGGGTCGATCTGAGTTGAAAGAGGTCAGCCAGGCCAGAGCCTGATCAGTGATACCCAGGTTTTCATGGAGCCGGTTGAGCGGGATGGTATGGTTGACCGTGTTGAAGGCAGAAGAGAGATTGAGGAGGATGAGGACGAGGACAGAGTGAATGTTAGAGTCAAGGTTGGAGAGCAGATCTTCACGGATGTTCAGGAGAGCAGTTTCAGTGCTTCTGGTAGCTCTGAAGCCAGACTGGTGGTCATGGAGACAGCCAACAAAATTGGAATGAAGATTAAGCTGAGAGATGGACAAATTTTCCAGGAGTTTGCCCAGAAATGGAGTAATGTAAATTGGGCAATAGTTACCTGTACAAGAAGGATCAGCTGTGGGTTTCTTGAGCAGAAGATGCACAAGGGAGTGCTTCAGAGGGGAGGGCAAGGATCCGGAGGCAAAGGAGTGGTTGCTAAAATCAGCAAGGGCCGGAGCAAGGGTGTCTATGTGGTCCTTGATGGTTTTAGAGGAACATAGATGAACCTGTTTTGCCAAGGCTTTCATAGATCGGACTTGTCTAGCGACCTCATCAGGGGAGAAAAGAGGAAAGGACGAGAAGGATGGTGGGGGGTGGCTAAAGAAGGGTCAGCAAGCACAGATGAAGAGGAGAGAGGAGGGGCGGGGGTGCAGAGGGTGGACAGGATGTCCTGGGTTTTTTAAATGAAGTGAGAGGCAAGGGCATTGCAAAGAGCCTGGGAGGCAGCAGGAGGGGTAGTGACTGCAGCAGGGTTGGCCAGCTCCTTTGCTGATTTTAGAGTTCGGCCGAGTTGTTCGATGCCGCAGAGACACGAGCTTGAATGTGGACTCTCTTCTTGGTGAGGACAGAGTCAGAATTGCCTTTGTAGCAGGCGACAGGCCAGTTTGTCAGAGGATGAACAGGAAGTCCTCCATTTCCTCTCAGCCGCCCTACACTTACATTTAAGTGTAGCTAGGTCAGAGTCATATCAGGAATTGCACTTGGCTTTGGACTTCAAACGGATCCTCATGACAGGGGCAAGAGCATCAAGAGTATCAGAAATTGACGAGTAGAGCAGAGACAGGGCTGTGTCAGGATGTGAGACAGCCAAAGGTGGAGGGGGGGCGAGAGAAAGTGGCGGCAAAAGCCTCAAGTTACACACGCTTCATGGGCCGGATGTCCGAGAAGGTAGGTGGCAGTGTTGGGGTAGGCTTGGCTTGGGGGGGAAGAGAGGGAGAGGGAGAGATGAGAGGAGGAGAGGGAGTGATTGCTCCAAGAGAGAGGAGTGGTCAGAGGGATGGAGAGGGGGAGGTTAGAGGAGATCAAGACATCAAGTGTTTGCCCTGCAGAGTGAGTCAGGCCAAAGGGAAGGATAGACAGGGAGAGGGATTTGCAGAAGAGTACAAAGAGTGAACAAAGAGAGTCTAAATGTATATTGAGGTCACCGAGGAGGAGGAGTTGAGTGGTAGAGACCAGGAGGGAGAAGGAGAGGTCTGCTCACTCAGAGCGAAATGAGGTGATTTGGCCAGGAGGCCGGTAGATGGTAGCCACAGCAAGAGAATGGGTAGGCGAGAAAGAAAGCCTACAGACAAGGCATTTGAAAGAGGAGTAGGTCTGAGTTGGAATGATAGAGGCAGGAATCCACTCAGGAAAGATCAGGGCTACCCCCGACTGGACTGGGAGGATCTGGGTGCTGAGAGGATCTTGTAGCCATCAGGGAGGAGAGTGTCAAATCTCGTGACAGAGCTGGCCGTGAACCATGTACAATTACTTTAGTAGCTACATGTCAATTATTTCACTGTGGTTGGCCTCGAGACTACATCTTCTGTCTGGAAAAGTTCTGATACCTTCACCTGGCCTGCTGCCATGAGTAGGTGTGAAGGCCTCACTTCCCCTCGCTCGGCTGGTCACGTGATTCAGACACTGTGAATTTGCCTCTTCTGCATGTAATTGGTGTATTTGATTTTTGTTTCACACACCACCTGCCTCTAGTTTTCTATTCTTGACCTTTCTGAAGCAGGGTATTTTGTTCTTAGCTTCAATTAATTGTAGATACTGTTCGTCTATCATACTGATACGACCTTTGATTTCTTGGCACGATTTGCCTCTGCTGAGGTTAGTTTCTGCTGTTTATTCTCGATTTGTTGAATACAAAGCTCTCCTTGTGTGGCATTTAGTTAATTCTGCTTCTTGTGCAAAGTGGAAGTATACTTATACAATGTGCTTCTTTTGATGTAGATTATGTATAGTGGCACTTGCCACACTATCTTTCTACTAAGCATAGCAATCTGTGAAGTTTTCTTATCGTTCTTGCGGTTCCACGCATATGTACATGCGTAAACTGGTCGAATATCTTCATCATACTCATAGCATAAGTGCCTTGCATTTGACATCGTCCTTTCATTTTATGTTCCCGATGTCCCTTGCCAATGGCATTTAGTCTCTTTGTCATTCTCCGGTCATCATATCTTCTATAGGTGAGTCAGTCTGGGTTCTTCTGACGTCACCATTCATCTTCCATTAAGACCTTTTTGGCTTCTTCAAGAATTGTATGTAGACGATCTTCGTTTCGTTTCATTTGTTGATATGGTTATCTCAATGGGTACCTTACTGTCCATGGCTTCCTTGGTACCGGTACTTCAATAGGCATTGTTCTTCTGATGGGTACTGGACAGAGCCCCACTGCGGCTGGTTTATTTGCTCATCATACGTCACATATTTCGGTGTGAATGTTCCTGGTATTTCAAAATGGATGGTTGGAGTGTGGGCTGTATTTGGGACCTCCTCTACAATGGCAAAGCCATTATTAATAGAATAAAGTTTATTATAAGCCCATAGACTTGTAATGGGAGTTTAGGGGTAGGTACGAACCATTGTAACTTACTCACCATACTCAGATTCTTCCCAAGACTTGGCAGGTCGATGGAAGAATGTCTGAACTCGCATTTCCTGCCATCCTCCTCAGCCCTTGATTTCTGCTTGGTGTCTTTGGCTGTTTCAAGGGCTCCCGAGTGATCCCCTTGATGCTAGGACACTAAAATTACACAGAGGGGAGTCCTGTAGAGCAAGCTGAGGATCCCCAAAGTTCCAGGGGTGAAAATTCTGAATGGTGACATCAGAAGCACGGTAGTCCAAACTCAGAGCTGGTCAGCCACAGGACGGTCCTGGGACACTTCCAAAGGCTCTTCTTTGCAGGGTACCGAGCAGGTCTCAGGATTGGATATTCTTTCCACTCCCAGGGTAGCAGCTCCTTCGCAGGACTGCTGAAGATCTCCAGCAAGACAGGGCTCCTCCGGGACAGCAGCAGAAGTTGGTAGTCCGGCATGCTTCCGACAGGTCTCTGGTTTCTTTGCAGGTCTCGCTGCTGGATAGGAGTTTTGGCTCCTTCAGGTTTCTCCAGTTAGTAGGTGCAGGGTTCCTCTTCATGTCCTAAAAGCCAGGTAAGAGCAGCTGCTCTCACTAGCCAATAACCAAAGTAAAAAAATAAATAAAAAAAACACACACACACACACACACACACACACACACCCCTTCCAGCTGTCCAATTGGGAGCACTGGCAGGCACACTCATGCATGTGACTCGGACATACACCAGTATGTGTATTGGTACTAGACAGTCCCAACCCATCAAATGCACACACAGCCCTCCAGTAGCCCACCAAAAGCTCCTGCTTTCCCAGACACTGGAAGTCCTTATAAGGATTTTCCAGGTCTCACAGTCCAGGAAGAAGGCTAAAGAACAAGATGGCCAAAGGACAAGTGAAAGACCATGTGGCACAGCCATGTATGGCCACTGGCCACAATTAGTAGCCAAACACGATAAGGCTAAAACGAAGTGTCCCCAAAAATGGGAAAAAGTCACTGCTGCCACCAGCTTATCCTTTTAGCACACCTGGAGTAACCAAAAATACTCTTGAGTGTTAGTCTAGGGCAGAACTAAAAAGTGTACCCCATTGTAAAGCAGAGTTAGCCGTTTTGTACAAAGATAAAAGTTACCGCACGTGATACAAAGTAACGAAAAGTAGTAAATTGACTAAGGGAAACAATGTTTCCCAGTACTGACAGCCTTAAGGACATGTCAGTTTTCTCATAACATATGAGCAAACACCAGGATAGTGAAGCTTAAGGCTTAATGCTTCACTGCACTGCAAAATGAGCAGGTCAGTATAACAAAATAAAAGCAAAAGGTTTAGAGGTTTCATAAAGGGAAATCTTTCCTAACCGGGCTCTCCTCCAGATGTTTGTACTGATGGATGTTCCTTCCATGGATTCCTAATCTCCCTACCTGCCCTTCTTGTTGATCGCCAGTAGACCACAGTTCCATGTAACTCAGTGTCTACAGAGAGCTGGGGCACTTTGGGGCTGGAGGGGTGTGGGAGGGGGGACTGAGGTCACTGGGCACAGCGCCTTTAATGTATACAGTATATAGCTGGTATAGTTCAGTGGGTTGGGTCATTGCTGCTGTGATCTGCAGCAAGGCCAACTCCCCCTTTCATCCTTCTAATGTCGATAAATGAACACCAACTTCGGTTTGGTAATTATGTAAGTGCTTAGGCGTAACCACTGTATAAATGACTACATTATATGAACCGGTGAATAGAGACATCAGATGGAGCCAACGCAGAACCCTGCTGGGCACCCTGGTGGTAGGAAAGGTCCAGAAGAACAGCTGTGCTGTGGATCATCTATCGTAGATGAGGAATCTGTGGAAGGAACATCCAGTGGTAAGAGCATTACTGAGAGGTAAGTAACTTGTTTGTTTATTATTTGTGGTTTACATGGTGCATAGATATTTTATTTTTTACATTTATAAAGTACACAAGGTGGCCCTGGGGCATCGTGGCACTGTTACAAAAAAGATTACTTAGTTACATGAAAAACACAGACAGGACTGTATGTGTTCTTGGGTACAGTGAACATGATACAGGAAAGAACATGATAAAGGAAGGTATACCGTTACATTGACATTTACATGGTGTGCTGCTTTAATGTCTCATGGTTCCATGGTTACAAAGGAGCTGGAGATAACTTGCGCTTTCCTAAGATCAATAAACGTGTGGGCTTGGTGAGGTGGAGTGCGCTAGTTGACCTTTGTTTTGTGGAAGGATGCATGGGAGGTCTCATTCCTTAGGGTTGTAGGCAGGGCACTCCAATATTTATGCGCTAGATACAGGAAGCCCGACCGTCCTGCTTTGGCCCTTTTTGAAGGTAGGGACGTTGAGCTGATTGGAGTGGTGTGATTGATTAGGTCTGGAGGAAGTGACTCGTAATACTTTTTCAGAGAGGCATGGAGGGGCTGTGGGTGATAGGCACTTGTGGGTTATGGCAAGGGTCTTGAAGAGTATACGCTCTTTGACCGGGTGCCAGTGAGCATCACGTCTTGCGTGGGACATGTACTCCATTTCGATAATGCTTAGAGCTGCCCTAAGCACATTGTTTTGAATGATTTGTAGTCTGTTGAGGTTTATGGTAGAGGTGCCCGCAAACAGGACGTTACAATAGTCCAGTTTGGCAGCAATTGTAGCTCTGGCTATGGAGAGGCAGTTTATAGTGAATAGGTATGGTTTGGCTGTATTCATAATTTTAGTCGTAAGTGCAGCCGAGGATGAGATGGTGTTAATTTGGGGCGTCATGGAGAGAGTGGAGTCAATGTATACCCCCAAGGTTTTGACTGCTGGTGAGACAGTGATTTGGGTGTTATCTATTTGAAGGCACTTTATTGATTGTCAAGCTTCTAGACCATTTCCCTGGGGCCTACCAGAAGAATTTCTGTTATTTCCCATTGAGGTACAGTCCATTAGCAGCCATCCAAGCTTGGATGGTGGCATAGGTTTTGCACAGTGTTTCTGCCTCTTTTTTTTTCGTAAGAGCCAGTGAGTGGGAGGAGGACTTGTGTATCATCGGCATAGTTTGTGTATGCTATGCCGAGATTGTCCAGGTTGTTGAAGAGGGGTAGGGTGAAAATGTTGTACAATGTGGGCGATGTGCAGGAGCCTTGTCGGACTACGCAATTGATGTGGGGTTGGTACAGCGCAGGGCTGATCTGAGAACACCTTTGGGACTCTCCCTTCAAGGAAGGAAGTGATCCAGGAGATGGTTTAATGGGTGAATTGGGATGAGTTTAAGTTGTCTGCAGAGTGTCTTACGGTCGGCAATATCAAACACTGCCGACAAATCAAGGAGGAGCAGCGCAGGCTTGCCTTCATCCATTATTTCCCCTAATTGGATCTTTAGATCCAGTAAGGCCGACTCCGTCCCATGGTATGAGCGGAAACCTGATTGCCTCTTTCCTAGGATGTTGTTAACTTCCAGGAAATGTTGGATTTGCATATTTGCAGCTTTGTCTAGAATGTTTAGCAAGAATGGCACCGTGGTGATAGGTCTGTAGTTAAGTGATGCTGGGTCCAGGGAAGGTTTTTTCAAAAGTGGGCGAACCAGGCCTCTTTCAGGCAGGATGGGACAATGCCAGATGCGAATGAGGCATTAATGAAAGCTGTCAGAAAGGTAGCTAATGGGTCTGCACAGTCTTTGATAAGATTGGCCGGGCAGACATCACCCTTGCAATTAGAGGGTTTTATGTGTTTCAGGAGGGCTAAAACTTCAGTTTCAGTCACTTCTCTGAATGAGATAAATGTCTTATCCTTGGTGTCTGGCTTTTTTATTGGTGAGATAGGCATGTCGGACTTGGGCTGGGCATTATAGTGGGAGTTGATTTTATTCTGCAAGAGCTCTATTTTGTTGAGCATGGCTGTTTCGATGCTTGAGAACTAGGTTTCGTCTTTCATGACATCTTGGGTGCTGGTGGCTGTGCTTTGTAGGCATCTAAAGTGGAGTTCTGTGGATCGGATTGCCATTTGGTTAGCGCAATGGGATTCAGGGTGCCTAATTCTAGAATCAAGAGTTGGCATGTTTTTTCCCTTTTGCTTTCCTTCTCTCTAGAGGGGCAATGGAATCCACTGCTTTTTTGATTGTGGTGTTGTAGAGTTCAACCAGAGCAAGGGGGGCACTGGAGAATGGAGGCTTGAGGGCAGGATCCTCTAGAAACGGTAGGATCTTGTCTTTGGGGAGGTTGCGTGAGCATCTAGCTAATTCTTATGGTGAAGGTGTGTTAGCTTTGACGGTTTTATTGGTGGTGGGAATGGAGAAATGAATGAGGTGGTGGTCTGTCCAGAGGCATGGACTGTTGGAGCTGATGTCTGCTGCGCAGTTGTGGTCCGCTACCCAATCTAGAATACATCCTTTAGCATGGGTTGGGTTCTTGATTCATTGCACGAACCCAAGGTCATGGAGGGCTTTAGCAAGAGACTTAGCTTGTTTGTCCTTAGGATCATTGAGGCCAAGGTTTAGATCACCCAGTACGATGGATTTAGTGGAGGTTTTTAAGTTCTCGTGTATTAGATGGAGTTATAGTTCATGAAAGTCAAGTAATGGGCCTGGAGTCCAGTAGATAATATGGATAGCAATCGTGCAGTTTGGTGAGAGGGAGAGTTTTGCCGACAAGGTGTCTGCGTTCCTGTCATAGTGAGTTTATTTATCGGAGTGATAGGGATTCCTTTACTATGAGGGCAACTTCCCCTCCTCTAGTAAGCAGTATGTCCTGCCAGAGTATGGTGTAACTTGGTGGGAGGGCTAAGGCGATAGCTGGTCCAACTGCAGTTTTCTGTGATGGTGAGGGCATCAAGATCTAGGTTAGTGAGTAGGTCACGAATTTCAGTGGTGTGGGCTGGGAGTGAGCGTGCGTTTATAAGGGCACATTGGAGTAGGATGGGAGGAGTGTTTGGTTTGGTCTTGATTAGTCTCGGCAACAGGATCTGTGTAGCATTGTTGGTGCTGGGAAGGGCGTGGGGCATGTGGTTGACAAAGTAAGGGGAAGGTGCTTTGTGCTTTTGTTTTGTGGCTGCTGATAAGTGAGTTAAGCGCACACCTTACAGTTGGTTTCTCATAGTAGTTGGCCTGGGATGTTTTAGGTGCCGTAGATGCTGGGTACGACACCTGAGCATGGCTAGTCTACGTGCAATGTGGTCCATGGTGTGAGTGGTGGGGCGGGGTGTCTGGGCATGTGGTTGCTAAAGAAGGAGGGAAGGAAAGGGGTAGGGGGGATGTCATCCGAATTGGGCGGTCTGTGGTCCATTCTAGGTTGCAGTGTATGTTGGGCCTAGTTTGGCAGCCGCTGTGGCTATAACGGGTGGTAGCGCTGCAGAAGTGTACCTAAAGTGTACTGCTGTTTGGCTGGCTGCTCTGGGCTCTTCTCTCATCATCTGAAGCGCCATCGCAAGAGGAAGCATTACTGTACTTAATTTGGCGAAACTGCTTGGAGTGAATTCCAACGTCTGTTACTTTGGCTGACTCTGCCCCCATTTCCCCAGCAAACCCTACATCTGTGCCGTGCATGCGCACCCGCGGTGTACCTAAAGTGTACCGCTGTTTGGCTGGCTGCTCTGGTCCGCTTCTCTCTTCAACTGAAACGCCGTCCATGCTAATAAAAACACTTTAAAGTAAACTGAAGTGACGTCCACAAGAGAAAGCATCACTGTACTTAATTCGGCAAAACTGCCTGGATTGAATTCCAAGTAATTATTGGATTTTATACTTGCATTCAAGATTCAGGGCCTCATTATAAGTTAGCCGGTCTGGATATAACGGTTCTGGTAAAACTGTACCATCACCGTTTTCCGGACCGGCTAACTACGAGTTCTGTGGCCGTGTGGTGGTAACGCCACACGGCCACAGAGGGACGCGGAAACACCGGCACTATTACAACATGGTGCCAGTGTTTCCAATCCCCCATTCCTATTGGACTCCACAGGAATGGGGATTTACAGAATGCCGGCTCCGGATTTACCAGATCACCGGGGCTGTAATGCCCTGGTAATTCCAGCAAGTCCGGAGCCGGTAAATCCCTAAAGGTCCAGCAGCAGCCTGTCGATTTTACTGGCACGGCCACCGCTGGACTCGTAATGAGGCTTAGGCCCTCATTACGACCCTGGCGGAAAGTGACTGACCGGACCGCAACAGCGTAAATAGCGTTTCCGCCATTGCACGAAGGAGCAAAGTGCGGCCCATTCCGACCCATCGGGCACGAGCACCACGGCATGGCGGAAGTGCAAAGTCCGCGATGGCGGAAATGACCCCAAAACGGCCCACACCGCCGCCGTACGGCGCCCTAGGTGCAATACCGCCACCCATCACAGCGGACACCGCAGAGTGCGCCTACCGGAAAGTACGGTGACCGGAAATATACGGAAACGGAAGTAAAAACATGGGCCCGGAACGGGAAACATCCCGCCGTACACCTATAAAACCACAAAAACCACACAACCACTAAAAACACTACCCCGAGACACACCCCAACCCGTCATCCACCCTAGCGAAACCAAGAAAAATGGGAAAAGTAGCGAAGAAAGCGTGCGACCGCAAGCGGCAGGTCCACTTCTCCCGTGAGGAACTCGCCGTGCTAACAGAGACCCTCCAGGAGAATGCTGCCGTCGTCTTCTCCACGCAAATGACCAGGACGGCACTTGCGAACAAGAAGGCCATATGGGCTCTGGTGGCACAGCGGGTAAGTGCGGTGGGGACCGCACCCCGCAACCCACAGCAATGCAGAAAGCGATGGGACGACCTGCGGATACGCGTCCGCAGCATACTCTCTGCCAACCGCAACATTGCCACAGCCACCGGGGGAGGTCCTGAATCACCCATCAAGTTGACCCCCTGGGAAGAAATCTGTGCCTCCACCATCGGAATGGAGAGCATAGAGGGAGTCGGAGGGATGGAGAAAGGAGTGCAGACATCCGAAGATTCAGGTAGGTGGGCCAGATAAAACAATGCTAAATCCACAATGTCCAATCATGTGAAGTACCATGTGTCCACATAGTGCAACAGAAACACATGTCCAGGAGAACGTCCACACACATGGCCCTGATAGCGCACTTTAAAACTCACAATAAATACATAAATAATTAAAAACCCCTAAAACACCCACTACACGTGCAGCAGGCACACCCTAACTGCAGGCTGCCAAACAACTGCACCCTCACTCCACACACAAATGAAAGCACCTCCAAGGCCCCGACCCAAATCACCCTCAGGTACCACCCCAATGCATGTGATACAATGCCATTCCAATACCCACAGACCCATTAATAACCCTCGCCCTCCTTTACTCCACCACAGGGTCTGATCCAAACGACGAGCATAAGGACACCCCTACCAGCGCACCTGCAAAGAGGGCCAAGACCAACGGCCAAAGACCCTCCACCTCAGCTGCACGCATCAAGACACGGCAGCAGCACACATCAGGTGGCAGCACAGAGGAGGGAACATCAACAGGCACCCCAGCAGCCAGCATGCCCACAACACCACCACCACAGGTCCCCCCAACGGATGCCACAGAAGGCACTGCCTCTGGTGGCAGCAGCACCATAGGTGACACCCCATTGATGGCAGCATGCTCCGACACAGAAGACGGGGATGTCGAAGTCAGATCCATCCATGACCTGTCCCATTCCCCCTGTCTGTCCCATCCCATACAACATGAGGATACCACGCAGGGGCACCCACAAGATGACGACTGGCCATCCCCCACAAGCCCTGTGGCAAGGCAACATGAGGTCAACAGCCCCTCTGTGACACCCCCGCAAATGGCCATGGCCCAGCAGAGGCAACACTCCCTCGACCAGTTAATCGTGCAACAGCAGCAACTGGCCACGCTCCTCAAGGACCATGCCGATGAATGTGGGCGCACTAAGGCAGACATAGAAACATCAACTGAGACACTCAGGGCAGAAATGGAGAGAAGTACAGAGACACTAAGGGCACAAATGGAGAGTAGCACCGAGAGCCTGAGAGTCCAAATGGAGAGAAGCACCGAGAGCCTGAGGGGGGAACTGCATGCGACGTCCAAAGACGTATGTGCCGAACTTGCCGCAGTGCGCCGTGTGCTCACTGAGCTCTCACAAACCCTTAGGGACATGCATGGACGTGAGCAGGCAGACACATCATCCGTTGCAAGTTCCGTCCAGGGCAGCCCCCAACGTAGATCTGGGAGGAACCTGCGCTCCACAGGCAGGGGTGCCCCTGACACCCGCAGAGGGGGCTTGCAATAGCGACAGCCCACTGACAATGAGCATCTTTGGACACTGGTGTTCGGGGGGGAGGTAGGAGGGTGGAGGGGGTGTGTTGGGCTCACTTGGGTGGCGGGTCGATAGGGTGTTCAACATGATATCACATATGCCATAAACAGTGCACGATCAACCAATGAGATGTGTGGACAATGATCTTTGTGTACTAGGCCATCATAGGCGTACAGTCCATATTGTGCATGTACCAGACACACACAGTGCCACGAGTCCCGTGTCCATGTATCAGCCACCAGGCGTGAGTGCTAGAAGCATGCATCAATGAGATGCTGACGAATGTCACGGCCCTCCGGTGCCTCGCAGACTCCTTGAGGTGCTGCCACATCCCCACCCTCATCATGACCATCATCAGGTGCTTGCAGTTCTGCGTCAGGGGGCATGGGCACATTTCTACGTACGCACATGTTGTGGAGCATGACACATGCCATGACCATCTTTGCAACCTTCTCATGGCGGTACAGGAGTGCCCCGCCAGACCTGCTGAGGCAGCGGAAACGAGTCTTCAGTAGGCCGAATGCCTGTTCAATGACTACACGGGTACGTGAGTGGGCATGGTTGTAGTCCTCCTCATGCTGGTCCCGTGGGTTCCGGACTGGTGTGAGGAGCCATCTCTTCAGTGGATACCCAGCATCACCTGTATGTGGACGATAAACGTATGATGTGGAATGCCATTGCTACGTACGCACACCCCCCCCCCTTCCTGCCAGGTCATTGCCGCATCACATACCCCACATCATCATGCATGAAATGAGACTCACCGAGTAGCCAGGATCTGTTCCCTGCGTGTCGCTCCATGTAGCGTGGTATAGTAGAGTTCCTCAAGACCATAGAATCATGGGTTGATCCAGGGAATCTGGCACAACAATGTGTAATGATCCTGTTGGAGTCACACACCATTTGTACATTCAGGGAATGAAATTGTTTTCGGTTGCGGTACTGGGCCTCCATGGCATGTGGGACGACCAATTCCACATGGGTGCAGTCGATGGCACCAATGCAACCCGGTATGCCGGCAAGTGCATGGAATCCCACTTTTGTGTTGGTAATTTCCTGCTCCGAGCGTGGTAGAGAGATGTAGTCGTCTGCGTGCTGCAGGAGGGCATCGAGCACTTGCAATAGTGTCCGTGAGAACAGTGGCTGAGAAATGCCATGCAACTGTCCGACTGTGTGCTGGTAGGTGCCTGTGGCCAGGAAGTGGAGTACAGACACCACCTTCAGTAGGGGTGGGATGGCGGTTGGGCTATCTATCATGCTGACAAGGTCAGCGTGTGTCATGTCCACTATTGCGGCTATGGTGTCCCGGTCCAAACGGTAGAGGGTGTGGATCTGCTCATCAGTGAGGTTGAACGGATGTGCTCGGAGGCGTGGGATTGCGGGCTGCCTGCGTGGTGGTAGTGGCTGTGCTGGCGGCCCTTGCTGGCCCTGCCTTGGCCTCCTCCTCCTCCTGCGTCTCCTCCGTGCGGCCGGTTGTAGTTGGTGTTCGTCTTCTTCTTGGAGTTGGAGTACTTGCAGTGCTATCAGGTCCCCCAGGGCCAACATCGCGAGTCCTGCCGGTAGCATTTCGGAGTGGGTGTGGTTGTGGGAGGAGACTGGGTGTGCAATTTATGTGTTTTCAGGCTGTATGGCCTCCACCTGTGGTGATTCATTCCACCTGTGCAAGCTGCTCTCCCCTTTGGCCGAGCACGTCCCGCACACAACGCTGCAATTCGAGGAATGGCATCTTGCTATTGCAATCATGTATTTGTACCCGATGGCCGTGTAACATTTGTTGATATGTACATTCGGCTATGGTCCCATTGTTTCACATACAATCTTTGCAGTCGCGAACAGACTTGTGATGGGTCAGTGGAACGTAGTACTCGAGTAACGGTGGGCCCTCATGCATCACTGTACCGAGTTGCAACGACGGGCGGGGCGTCCCATTAGTGGGTGATGGCAGTTGCCATTTTCACACACAGCCGCACTAGATGGATTAATTTGTGATTTCAAACGGCCACAGATGCCTTTTCGACGTGATGTTGCAAATGAGGAATTCGAAGGGCGGCGCTTTCGGTTTTCAGCTAGCGGAGAGGAGATGCCCACAGGTCTGACTGCAAATATAACGTTCTATTGTTCAATGTCCTTGAGACAGGGGCCATGGCGAGGAAGCAATGATTGATATGAATAGTTTGGGATGCGCAATAGTGACGTGGGCGATGAGGCCGGACGTTCCCAAATACATGTAACTTCACAACACTGGAATTACGGGCTGGGGCACTGTGGATTTTGCAGGCTGCATAACGCACAGACTCAATGGAAATTTCGAATGTTTTGTGAGTAAATATTCAGGCGTTTTTATAACAGGATGAGGGAATGATGAATGGATGCATGGGCAGGTGATTTGATACAGGGTTTGCCATGTACAGGGCTTCTTGGAAGCTATCCGCCTCCCCTGCGCTATGTGATGCAGGGCTGCCATAGTGGGACCATCGTCTATCTGGCCTTGTTGAGCCCTCCCTGTCTCGACGCGCCTTCAGACACTTGTGTCCATGCACGTTAACATTCCCATCTGATGGAATCTGTTTTGACAGACGCATGCACAGGTACACTCGTTTGTGATGGTGTTTACACCTCGATATAGATAGTTATGAGTCGCAAGTGGTTTTGGGGTGGTGATGATCCTTTCGAGTGGGCTAGCATGCATATGACTGTGGATTTAGTGTGATCATTGAAGTGAGTTGTTCGAATGTAGTTCTGATGGCTATTCTGTTCTTTTTCTTTTCTTTTGGTTGACAGGTATCTCCTCCCCTTTTGCCACTGCCATCTGTATGCCACTCCTGCAGATGGCGTTTACTCCCGACACCTGCTGCTTCGTGTTAATCAGTGGAGCAGCATTACGATCTTATGGGACGATCGCCAATGGGCCACATGCCCTTACGCAGTACTAGTGGCTCGGAGCAACATTTCGGCCTTTCAGCTGGACTAGTGCCTCCCCATTGGGACGGGCCTGCGGTTCTGTGCGCTTCCATGTTGCCTTTTCGTACGTGAATGTGGCTCTGTGTACCATGATGGAACAGGGCGTCACACAAGTAGTAGCTGGTCATTCCTTGCGGATGCAGCCCACAATGGTGATATGTGTTTTGGAGTTCATGGACTAATGGCTGTATGGGCTTGGTGATTTAGTTGTGCATTAAATTTCTATTCTGATATGGGCCGTGTAGCGTTCTTCTTTGCGAGTGATGTGGCATATTCCTATTTGCGGAGCGATGTATTGTGAGGAGATCTGCATTGGGTTCCAGCTTCGGAGTATAGTCGCGTGGTACTGTGCTGGGCGCGTTTGCCTACGGAGCCCAGTGAGGTCAGGGATGGGGGCTGCCAATATGACTGTTTGAATGTTGTCATGCTCAGGGGCGGGGGATTGGGTTTTGTGTAACAGATGCCGGTCAGCCAGGTGGACTGGTGGAATGTTGTGATTTTCGGAATATTGCTGGTCACAGGTGCCTGTGTTTGCGTGCGTTTCTGGGGGGGGGACTGTGGTCATGTCCATTGGAATGGCTTCTGTATTCGTGCCATCTGTGCCCTGCAGCTCCCATTGGCCCCTCTTGTGATTCTTTTGTTCGTTGGCATGCATGGGTGACTTGTACATTTCACTGGTTGCATTGTGACTTCATTGCACCTACGGGGAGTTGTACTTTGTGGGCAGGGAGCGGTGTACAGGCACTCAGTGGGGCCGTTTACGGTTGATTCGCGATGCCGTACTTCTCACCATGGCGGAATGGTGCTTTCCGCCATGCTTGATGGCGTTAGGTACATGTCCGCTAGGGTCGGAATTCGCGTACCCTTGCGCCATGGTGGTATTTACGGTTTGGCATGGCGCGCGCGCGCGTACTTGGTGCAGTTAGCGTTGGCGTTCACTACGGTGTCGCTAATGGCTTCGTATTTTGCGGTGACGGGTCATAGTCGCACCGAGCGCTATTCGATGGCGGTATTGCATTTCCGCCATCGTTTTCCGATTTCCGCCAGGGTCGTAATGAGGGCCTTAGTCTTTGCTTGGACTCTGCTCTTTGTTGAAACTTCACTAACTTCATTTAGTATGCTAACTAATTGTGTTCCTTTAAATCCATAGCATCTGTTACGTTGGCTGTTTCCGCCCCCCCCATTTTCCCAGCAAACCCTACATCTGTGCGTACACCAGAGCGTGCTCCTGAAGTGTACCTAAAGTGTACCGCTGTTTGGTTGTTCGGGTGTGCGACGGGTGTGCGGGCATTCTAGTTAAGGTACTGGTATTTGTGCATGAGATTTAACTATGCCTGTCCATCTTTAACAATGACTCCCATTAGGAAAAATTAACTAGAGTTTTTTTTAAAACTTATGTGCCTTCGATCTGTGTAGCTTTGATTGGTGTTCTTTGCTTGACGGTGAGTTTTTCACTGTGAACGCTAGCCAAGCTTTGATATTATGTAAGTTCGATGCGTTTTGCAATTCCTATTTAGTGATTTGTCTGAGTTTGGTGTATTTAGATACTACATAGGTACTTCCTGCACATTTGTTGCATTGATTTATATTACGTTATTTCCCTTCAATTGTTGCGCATTATTTTTGTAATCACGCAATCCTTGGATGCTTACCAACATTTGGTTGTTTGCTCTATTTTCACACTCTACAATTTTACTTTCGTACTGCTACCCTTCCCACGTGCATAGCCTTACAAATACTCCCATTAGGATACCTCCCGATGCATGGAATTTGTGGAAATGGCTGGTGGGTTGAGAAGTGGGCGCTTTCATTTTGACATATCGGCTATCGACTCTGCTGATACAGAAGCAATGCTTCTGCGCTTAGATGTATCTACCAAAACAAGCAAACAGGATAAATCAGATTTAGGTGTTTATCCTACTATTACGTTGGCTAGGACGTCAGCACTTAATGACCTCTCTTCTGCTAAACTGTTAGGCCTCGACATAGCCTTTGCTCATACGAGGGCTCTTATCCAAGCACCAATTTATAAATTAAGGGAATCTCACTCCTTTTCAATTCAAGAGCTACATGATCTAGAATCTTCTGCCCTTCAAAGCCACTCACACTCGCAGAATACCGCGTCTAATACTTTACCAACCTCACTCCCTGCTATCAAGCCTAGCACTGACGTATCAATGCTAGCTATGGATTGGCTGAGGTTCATCTACACAACAATATTCTTATAATGTTAATATTGAAAACTCTCCTCATAACCTTGAGCACACGTCTCGTACCATCTCGTATGTTATTTTGGCTAGTTCCCCCAATCATGGGACTAGTAGCGAGCTGGAGAACAAAATGCATCTAAAGCTGGATCTGATATTTGTGGTGTAGAATTCTCTCAGATACCTCATGTTAATGTTTCAAATGTCACTACTCAGGATAACCATTTACTTCAGGATGAAGCCAACATCACAAATGAGAATGACCTCACATTTCCTGTGCTCACGCGCATCCTGAATCGTTTAGATAAGGGGCACGAACTGACACACTTAGAAATTCTAAACGTGAAGTCCGTATGTATTGACATGTATCTAAAATCAATAAAATTGAGGGGTTCTTATTTGCTCAAGATCTCAAACCTCCCTCCACCCTAGGACTTCTTGCATAACCACATAAGTCCGGTCAAAGATTATCTGAGTTAAATACCATGATGCCTGCTGCTCGATCCACTCACATGCAAACTGAGCTTCATGGTTTTATCTTGTAACTCCTGAGGAGATCCTATGCCCAAGTAGCCACCACGACGGCGCGATCAAGAGATTTTAACTCATCCGACCTACAACACGCTATAGCCAGCAATATTGAAAAAATAGCAACATTGGAACATCAAATCAAAATGCTACAAGAGAGTAATGAGAATGCATTAAATGATGCTGTGATATATCGTGCCACTACTTCTGAGTTTGTCACCACATCTGATGATCCTGACAGTCCCACTGCATTAACTGAAACAATCGACCGTGAAGAGGGTACTACAAAAAATGGCCCCTCCCCTATCAAGAGAACATCGCTGCCTCCAGATGTCACGATCCGCGGTGCTGGATCCACAAAATTCTACTTATCACGTAGGGCTAAAAGATTAGAATCCAGAGCACTCAAAAGAAGATTAAATAGATCTAAACAGGAGTTCCTCACTGAGAAAAAAACAAAAAATTAAGCTCTTTCAAAGACCATGGGGCACAACTCTAATGTAAAGAACTTGTGCAACTTATCCGTGGAAGATGCAATTTTGGACCTTAACCAACTTAATGAAGAGAGCAAATCTGCTCTCCAAGTCCAACCACCTATAATATCAGTGAGCGACAATCCTGGTGTATCAGATCAAACAGGTGTATCTATGAAGAAATAAAATGAAACAAAAAAATGTACTAACTTGCGTGTGACAGCAGCAGCAGAGATGGAAGCAATTGCATCCTCTCCTGTTACAATCTCTATGCTACCTGACCCATATGTGCTGTCCGGTTCTCTTTCTAACAAACAGACCCAGCTATCTAATTTCTACCTAATTACAAAAAGTTACTTTCTTCTTCCTCAAGGGCTGTTGCTGCTGTGCATTTCCCTCAAGAGCCTCAAGCTGCTGCAACACCTAATCCCCTTTGGCAGTTGTTTCGACAGAAAATACCGTACCTATCAGTAAGGACCTGTCCTCTGCACCAGGTATACTGAGCGATATAAAATACGTCTCATGTTACCCAGCAAGAGTCTCTTAAGATTGTAGATACTGTCCTTCCCAACTGTGCAGAGATTGTTTCTACTAATCCTACTGAACCCATTCAAGCACCCTTAACTATTCTTGGGTGGATTAGTGATTCTAAAATAAACAGTAAACAAAGATTAAACAGATTTATTCTTCAGTCTTTCAAACGCAGACATCGATCGAATGGATTACACTCAGCTCGAATAACAATAACAAACATAGGCCTCACTCCTCATATACTTAACACATGTGCGAAGCCCTACTTTTCGTTGATTTTCAAGAGTCATCTTGCATACCAATCACTCCATCGCCCTCATGTTAGTGCTATAGTAGCTACTCACTTACCACTACTGGCCACATTGTCTTCAGTCATCAAGGACTGGTCCTGGCTTGGGCAACTATTAAACAACTTTAGCCCTCAACAGTCTGAAACACCCAAATCGTAGTAACCTTAAGATTGCATCATGGAATTCCTGTGGTTATACAAATCTAGGTTATTGGTTAAATTCTCTCACTATGGATACGTACCCAGATTTGATCTTCATTCAGGAACCTATGTATCTTGCCAATTTCAAGGTTAATGGGTATGCAACTTTTTTATCCCCTGCAGTAAAGGGACTCTGTGGCCGTTCCCATGGTGGTTTGGCTATACCTATTAACAACAACTTGAAAATTGCCTCAGAACGAATTCTTGTATCTGAAGATATATTGGTCCTTGATTTGTATATTTTTCGGCCATTACTCCATTTCTTTATTGTTGATTTGGTTATATTGGAACCCAGCCATTATGTCCTTGGACGAGATGTTTTTAAAACTTGACGCCATTTTTGTGGATGCAAAATTGTCATTGGAGGTGGTTTCAATTGTAACTGTAGTGATCTCAGCATATCGACCTCATTGAATACCAAATCCAATAACAAATCTTACTCATACTATAGAGAAAGAAGATGGATCTCTTCCTATTACAATGGAATTTACAATTTGTGCCCAGTGACAAGACTTCATCCATTTTCACATGGCATAGGGGAAAACTAATTCATATATTAATTTTTTCGTGGTTTCCTCTGACATATCAAGACTGTGCACTCTGGTGATTACTGTCAAACCTCATATTGGTGACCATCTAATTATCATGATTAACTTAATCTCAATATTCAAAAAAGGGATATTGTGCTTGCACTCCAATTTGTTGAGATTGACTGTTCTCAGACCACTATCCGCTGGAGTCCCAAACTGTGTGCTCTATTGACAGATATGCTTTCACAAAGTATTCTACTTCGTCCGAATGTCCAAGTGCAAGAATGTGATCTCACACATATTGAATCTGTGAACTTTAGTTCTATCAAACGTCTATTGCTTAAAATAGCTCTCACTCATACCTCCCCGCACCGTTGTTTTCCCCACACATACAAATTTGAAATTGCTAAGCTTAAATGAACAAGAAATAGGCAATTAAGGGCTTTGAAGCCTTTACTTTTACAATCTCCCATATATCATGCTAGGAAGACTCTTATTCATCAAAACTACATAAAAGATATTCACGCACTGAAATCCTTAACCTATCTTAAAGACAACCAAAATATGGTCTGCTCCCTGTGCTTGAATAATAAAAGGTCTATCTGGTCTCAATTGAAATACACTGATGAAACTTCAGACTGTATGTCACATTCGTCCATCTCTGCCCAGACTTGGAGCTCTTACATAGCCGCTAAATTTGAGCTTCCATGCGCCTATTACAAAGAATCAGCGATTAGTAACACAAAGTTAATTCCTGGTTTGTGTCCATGGTCTACTAGTGATATTGAGGGAGCTATTCAGAAGCTTAAATACTCCAAGGCCACAGGTCCAGATGGAATTCTGGCCTGCATCCTTCTATACGTTCCTCCCTTATGGGCTTCCATTCTTAAAATCAAGTTCAACATCATTTACCAAACTAACATTATTCCTGTGTCTTGGCTCACCTCACTTATTATACCTATCTTTAAAAAAGGCGATCCCGCCCTTCCTGAAAACTATCATCCTATAGTGCTTATGGATGTCTCTGCAGAAATGTTGCTATTCTTATACTTGGGGAACTTGACAACTATATTGTACAACATGATCTCTATTCCCGGTACCAAGTAGGTTTTCGCAAAGGCATGGGGACCACATTAAACGCTACTATATTAGCTCAGATTTTTCATAGATCCAAATTAAGAAATACAGGAGCAATTTACATGGCGTCCCTAGATTTATCTGCCGCTTTTGATTGTGTCATATGGCAGATACTATGGGAAAAAATGTTTAAAATAGGTTTCCCGATGCCTTTGATCACTATGATAACTAATATGCATACAAACACAATCTATCGAGTTAGATTAACTGCAGTGGGTGCCCTTTCTGATCCTATTAAAACCTATGTTGGAGTAAAATAAGGATGCAATTTGTGGCCACTCTTTTTTTTAATATATATCTATCCGAAGTTGATAATATCTGGTCTACGGAAGTTGGTTTCCTGGTCAAACTCAGCAAGCTTAAGCTCGAATGGATGGCGTTCGCTGATGATATTATTTTATTCGATCGGACACCTTTTGGGCCACAAGCAAAGCTTCATTGCCTTTCTACCTATGCTAAAAAGCTTAATTTGCAATTCAATGCTTCAAAATCCAAGAGTATTGTTTTTAATAATTTGAAAAGGGAAATATGCAAATATACATTGTTTATTTACAAGCAGGTAATTTATCGTACTCCAGCCCTTAGATACCATGGCTATAATTTGTGCAATATCGCCTCTAAAAATTCATGGATTTCTGCTCCCAATCATAAAATCTTGCCACTTATTTCGCAGATTAAGCTTATCTATATTAAATTTTGCAACTTCTCCTTGCTACCCGTGCTCGACTTTTACTCCCTGAAGGTTGAAGCTATTATTCTTTTCGGGCTGGACCTGTGTCTCCTGAATATTGACTCAATTCTTGATCAAATGCAGGGAAACATTTGGAAGCACACTTTAGGCCTAGCCAATTCACTCCCTCATCCGATTCTACGCCACAAACTTGGCATACCCTCATTATCTGCGAAATATGCTTGGAGATTATTTTCTAACTACGCAAAAATGCTATCTCCACCACAAAACTATCTTTGCCTAGATTTAGCAAACATGTTACAAGACCATTACCCCCTACCTATAGCAAACTTTGAGGGCAGAATGAATGGACTCTTAGATAGGATTGACATGAATCAGGAAGACCTATTTTCTTGTCCTACGTATGTAAAGCATAAACTTTATGAATACGATTGGTGAGTCACTTTGGATTCGATCGAAGCCTACAAGAATTATAAAAAGTAAGCTCTTTTTCTTTCGAAAGGGATACCTCGTTTACCTTATCTACAACTCTTCCCTTGTAATAAGGCCTGTGAGGTGTAGTTATGATTTAGACTGAATCAACATCCCACTCTTGAAAGAATAAAATCATGGAACCCTACAACGAAAAACTTTCATAAAGACCATTGTCGATTCTGCTTTAATACACAACAGATCGAGTCTTGAAAACACCTAATTTTGTATTGTTCCTGTTTCAAAGTAAAAAGAAACAAATCTATGGGTCCATTCCATCTAGGATTCACGTTCGGTGCAAGAGAGATGTTGTGGAACAGACTGATGTGGGGTACTAATCAACCCCTAATATTGGCTTTGTCTCAACTTTTAACAACAATAGTTGACGAATTAACTAATAAAAACACCTTCATTCGTAAGGATCTAATATGAATGTAATGAAGTTTATCTTATATCAAATTAGCTTGCAGGCTAAAATTGGAGCTATTAAGGCATGGAGGAGTACTTTTCAATCATTGATTGAAAAGGCAATCTTGTATGTAATTCCTCTTTTGCTACTTCTTCTACTCGCTGGTCTGTATTGAAAACTTTGACCTAATTGTCTTTTTGTCCCACAATTTAAAATGCGTTTTTTGTTTCTGTTTTAAAGCATGCATTTGTAACTATTGCTTCGTACACTATGTTTGTAAACTGTCACATTTTACCAACATGTATTATATTTGTTTTAATACTCTGAAATTGTTGGAAGTGTTTTGTATAGGTATATTAGTCATTTTTAAATATTGTTTTTATGTGAATGGATTTTTATGTTCAGATTATATTTTATCAGATATAGAATTGTGTATAGATGATTTTTAGCTTAGGGGGAAAATCCAGCCATTTAACGCCTATAGACTCATTGATGTATATTACTCAATCACCACCACATTGTCTTTGCGATTTTCTCCTTTGGTTGCATACTCAATATTACTTCAGAGTAGAATTTATGGTGATACAATAGTCCTTGTGTTTAACTGTGAATCCTACACATATCACTAACATTGTGATACTATCACCATTCTAGTTTACTCAAACAAAAATGGGGACTATCGAGATATCATCTTTCTGAATGTTTTTATCGTTGTATTGTGATAATGTTTTAGTGTAGATTTGATGATTACATTTGATTTCAACATTTACTGACTTCTGTGTATTATCGATCGAATATTATTGTTGTTTTATGTATTGTGTATTGAACCAACATTAAAGATGAATTCATTATTTTGTAAAAGTTTGTTTTTCAAACTATAAACAATACAAAAAAAAGAAGAAAACAAGAACTGGTTCTGGCAGTGACTTTGGGGTGCTAGCACGTGCAATAAGACATGTGTGTGAATCTTGCTTTCTAGGGAGGTAGGTTTGACAAAATAGCTTATCAAAGGATTATAATTCTGTAGAGCCCAGTTAGATACAGCTCAGTGCAAGTTTTGAATAGGCCCTAATTCTGTAGCAGGCTGGACTAGGCAAGGCTGCATAATATTCATATGCTTGTGAACGGCTGCGGCAGTCAACAAAACTAAGGGCAGTATAGAAATGCAATCAAATTGGGTATCTGGGCAGTGCACAATAAGCTGTAAATAGCAAAGGCAATAATTATTAAAATGCTCGCGGATGGCGGCGGCAGCGAACAGAACTACGGGCAGAACAATACTGCCATCAAGGCAAATGTCTGGGCAGTGTACCATAAGCAGTATATCACAAAGGCAGGTAATTATTGGCTTTTCTTGTCCTTTAAACCTCACCAAACATAGAATACTATAAGTTAGGTATATTTGTATGAACCAAAAGTCTCTCCTGATAGCTGTTGGCTCTCTTAGTTGCAAGCAAGTGCAAAATGACTCCCAGCATTTTTGAAGGATTCAATGTTGCTGCCTGACCCTTACTCAGTGACTTCCAACGTGTAATGACACGCCTGGAGTAGCATGCGCAACCACACACATGGGTGGTATGAGAGACCTGGACACAATCTAGTGGTGATCCTGTCCTTTGTTCTGATATGCTGCCAGCTGATACTCCTGGGGCATCACTCTGCTTGACATTTTCAAATGTTGTATTTGTTTTTTCAGATAAACATTACTAAATAAAATAGATCATATACATTTACAATTAAAAGTTGTTTGACGTTGAATAAACAATAAAACCCTCAACACTGAACCACAATTCCCATGAGTGAAAGAAACAAAACAGTGAAAACCGAAATAACCAGGAACCAATACAAAGAGGGTCAGATGGAATCAACAAAAACAATATGAAATTGCTTGACACAGCTTTAAGGTCAAATGGAGTACAAACTAATGAGTCCAATAAGTGTCCACTTAATTAAGTACATGGAAAACTTCTTGAAATTCCAACATCTGTGTCTCTTTCAAGTTCAGTTAATTTAAAAATCCAATAGCACTAATTCGTATGTGTGCAAGGAACCCAGAATGAATACACTTCCAGAGGTAGTCTGGAGAACACTCCTTGTAGTCCTTCATTGCTTTTATTAAAGTATTTAAGCCGTTTGTCCATCAGACCTGGACACTCCACTAGCAGGAGTCTCAGTGTCAGAATCTGATCACAGTTCATGTAAAATCGACAGTGGCTTTCAGAATGAGCAATGATTCTTCATCGTGCTATCAGAATGAGCAATGATTCTTCATCGTGCTATCAGAATGAGCAATGATTCTTCATCGTGCTATCAGAATGAGCAATGATTCTTCATCGTGCTATCAGAATGAGCAATGATTCTTCATCGTGCTATCAGAATGAGCAATGATTCTTCATCGTGCTAGCACCTCACACATATACCAAAGACTGAATCTCAATCGCATAAAATCACTTCTGTGCGATGGAGATGGAGATCTCAAAGTGTACTGTTCAGGACTACTATATTTCCTCTCAACAAACATCATTGAAACCACGATATGTATTCCATTTCTCTCTTGTGACAATCCAATCCTTCTGTAAAAATGCTGTTTTGACACATCGGATTTTGAATGAGAACTGATAAAGTCACATCTGCTAATGATAGGGCATGGACTACCAGCTTGCGCCACCTAGAGATGAATTTATCTGTGGAGGAGAAAACATAATCAGATAATAATCCCAGTACAGTACTTGTATTGAGAGCTAGAATACACTTCCTAAATAGGGCAACAACTTGCCACATAAACCGGGCTCCAGCTTCCCAGCCATCGCTGCCACAAACTGGAACGCCCTACCCACGCACCTCAGGAGAATAGATTCTCACCTAGCCTTCCGCAAAGCCATCAAAACCAGGCTATTTGTCTGACCTGTTCAACCTTAGTACACACTGTAATTCACCTAACTGTATTGTGTACTTGTGAAACTCAGCACCTCTGATCTCCACACTGTAACCAAATAACCACATATTGTAACCACAATCTTCACTATGTACACTTCCTCTTTGTAACTAAGTAATTTCAGCCTGTAACCATAATCTTGACTATGCCCACTTTCACATAAAAGTGCCTCAATGCCTTTGGGCTGCAGTGCGCTATACAAATGTAAATAAATAAATAAATAAATAAATTAATTAATTAATTAAGCCCAGTTCGTACAAAATCCAAGCTACCGGCATGCATGATGGAAGATGTAAAATGCTACACCAGTATTTACCCTCCAGACTGGTCCAAACCTTATCCTCTACTATTGGCTTTGTTTCCGAAGCATATAGAAGGATAGGTACAACTTTTCGATAATAAAAGGAGATGGCCGGCCAGACTGTAAATTTACCAAACTTTGCTTGTATAATGGTAGCTTGATAGGTAAGAGTTGTTATTTTAGCTTTTAAGATTTTCCCGTATTTTTCATCCCTTCCTTGACTTTCAATGACTGAGCCCAAATAAGTGTATTGATTTACACATTGCAGTCTATGCCCCTTAACTGTCCATGATTGTTGATTTGGATACTTCCTGCGTTGATTAAGCTTAATCATTTTCGTTTTTCTAGATTTATGGTTAGGAGATTTGCATCAGCATATTCTGCCAAAGCATCTATTGCTCTTTGCAACCCTTTAGGCGTTTCAGAAATGAATACTAAGTCATCCGCATACAAAAGAAAATGTACAGGTCTGTTCGCCAATTTCGGTGCAACAGCAATAATCTTTGTGAAGGCACCACCTATATCTGAGATGAAAAAGTTAAAGAGAGCCGAGGCAAGTGTGCATCCTTGCCTCAGCCCTCTGTAGGTGTTCATTGGCAGGGTTAGTCTACCCTCCAATGTAAGTCTTACATGTATAGTATTGCCAGTGTGAATGTCTCTAATAAGAGAAATAAGGTAAGATGGACACCCCTGTAAAGTTAGTTTAGTTATTAACAATTCTCTTGAGACGGAGTCGAATGCGGCTTTCAGATCGACAAAAACTAGATAAAGTAGCAGACTTAGTATAGCATGATGAGATATGACTGACGTGAGAGTTAACAGATTAATGCTGGTGCCCATGCCTGAAATGAATCCTGTTTGATAAGGATCTCTCTTACGGTCTTCACAGGTCCATTCATTGAAATCCCTCAAAATTAATTTTGAAAATAATTTCCTGGGCGCATCGAGGAGTGCAATGGGTCTGTAATTACTAGCACAAGCCCGATTGCCCTTTTTATAAATGGGTATTATAACAGATGAGAGCCATGACGAAGGAATTGTGTTTGTTACTATAATTTGCCTGAAGATATTGTATAGCATTTTGGCCCAGAGATTGGGATGCTGTTTGAACATAAAGTTATTAAGGCCATCAGGGCCTGGCGCTTGTGAGTTCGTAAGTTTGGTAATGAACAGCAAATTATCCTCTTCAAGGATATGTAAACCTTGATAATGTGAAGGCTCACTTAGTTACCTGATCGTTGTAAAATGGCATGGCATACGTATTTCTATAATAATTGACCCAGTCATTCTCATTTACGCCATTTAGTTGCATCGTTGTTCCAGCTAAAGCGTGTTTTTGCATTATTAAAAATCATGTGCTGGTGCAGTCCATTGTTGTCAATACAATTACACAATGGTTTATTCACAGCCCACTCCAAACTGAGAAGTTCGTGATCGCTATTTGGTTGGTTTAACACTTTGAAACATGTCACCAAGTTTAATATATTTGAATCAACAAAAATGTAACCTCTTCTCCATGTGTAGACGGCAGGTGAATTCCCAATCACAGAACCAATACATATATTGAAATTTCTTTCTCTCATCAAAGAGAGCCAAACGTTGAGAAGACACATTCATTTTAGCATTATTGGCTGGTAACAATCGCATATTTAGATCACCCATCATGATGGTACTCGTGATTTCCGGAGTCATTAATATGATATTCATCAATTGTTCCAGATCGGAAAAAAAAACCATCAACTGTAATGTCATTTGGATTGCGATACCTATTAACACTTGCTAGTATTCCACCAGGATGTGTTACCTTACCCATGAGTAAATAGGGGTTGGCGGCTGCCCATTCTGATATACACCAATCTCTTTCATTTTTTAGGGCGATTACTAAGCCTGAGGAAGGACGACATCTAAGGGACGCCTTAGCTGGATGTAAGATGATGGTGTGGTCCTCCCATATGGGTTTATTCAGTAACCATGTTTCCTGTAATACTACAATGTTGAATGTAGCAAGAAAATGAGCGCTAGCCCCCAACAAATGTGAAAACCCACATGTGTTCCAGCTTATATGCGATATTATACATTTTTCACTTTGTGCTCTTGGTTATAGATTTGTTTCATTAGCTTTCCTCTGTAGCTCAAAATCAGTGATTTCTCCGAGTTCTTTGCTCCCCCATATTCTAGGATAGATTTTTGTCTGTCGTGAGCGAAAGGAGCAATTTTACATCAATTCTTGTTCGCCATTATCGTCAATGAAGATAGGATCTTGTGCCAAAAAAAAACCCTAGTGCAAAAATTTCAATGCGGGCCTGCCACAAAGCATTTCTGACCACATTTGACTGTTTCCACAGCCTAACAATTGACAGATCATTGTCATTGACAAATTCTACCTGTTCAATATCAAGGGAAGAAATGTCTTGCAAGCTGCCTACTTGTCCTATTTAGAACGTATGTTGTTAAGGGTGTAGGTCGACATTTAAGAATTAGGCAATGGTAGTTGTCCCATTGTTTTTTTTAGAGTGTTAATCACTTTTGGTCGAAATGGACTACTGCTTAGGTTTGTGTTATTTTTTGAGTCTGTCACCTGACTGGTATTAGTAGATCGAGGTTCGGACTCAATTTGCACTTTTCTCACACCAATGTTAGACCTGGACTTGGTTCCCTCTACCAATGTTTGTTTTTTAGGCATATTTTGGAACATGTAATTCTCTACTGCTTTAGCGATTTGCCCTCATATGATCCCCAACAGCTTTTTCCACAACCTCATCACTTATATAAGTTGATGAAATGTCAACAGCTACTGTATGAGAGTTAGCTGACTTGTACCTTCCTATGCGCAATGTCCATTGGTCCTCATGACTAAGACCAGGATCCACTTCCTCTGTTCCTCTTGTGAGTAGAGGAATTCGCCTGGATACTTTTGGGCTATCTGTAGACTTTGAAGTGAATATCTCGCCTGTGGTTTTGGATTCCACGGGTACCAGATAGTGGGATCTCAGGTCCTGGTTCACAGTACCATTAGGTCTTAGAATAGTACTACTCAACATGATTGGTAGGTCGACTAGTTGACTATCTGATGGCAACATATGCTGACTGCCACCAAGACCTGAGGTAGAATCAATCTTACTCAAATCATGCAAAATGATATTTGCGCATCCAGACGTTTGTTATAATTTTACATATTGTGTGATGGATTTCTCAATTTGGGCACTGATGTCGACCATGATCAAATCACGGTCCTCATCACATTTATTTGTTGGAAAATCAGTCTGATGGGTTATTTCTATTTGAGGTTGGGTATCTAATACAGCTGCCGTCAAATGATCAGGTCCTTTAGCTGAGGCTGTAGTTGCTACAACCAGATCATTTAATGGGGCGTAATCCTTAACTGGAGTGATATGTTGAGAAGGATTATCACGCTCCTCAGTACACATTTTTTTGTACTTGGATGTCACCACACGACTTGCAAGGGCAGATTTGTGTTTAGGTACTAATCTCTAGACAAATTGTTTGATGCTAGCTCAAGCGCTTGATGGCAACCCCTTTTGGTTTGTAGTTTTCGTTTGTTCCCACCATTTTTAACATTAAACAAATTATAAACATTTACTGGTGCTGTCCTTTCTTTATCAGATGGATATGTCGGATTGGGACTCAAAGAGGAGTCAGGAACCTTCTTCTTTTGATTTGTTATTTCTTTCTTTAGGTGACCATTTGAACATTTGTGATCAGATGGTACATTTGACTGGCTACGATGTCCTTGGGAACCACTCATTGCACCAGACTCATACCTCTCAGACATAGCATTTGTATATGGCTGTGTGCCAATGACGGACTCAAACTCGGGTAAAACACTTTTCCCAAGCACCCAGTTCGGTGGCATGCCATTCGGCACACAACTGTGCACATTTGCAACAAATGCAAGTTCCTGTTTAGCCAATATTGAACTTCCTCCAGTTTGTCTCAGAGAAATCTTTTCTTTAGTTAGCTCACTCATCCATCCACGTTAGGATCTGATCTATTTGTTTGTTTTGTTGTGTCAATTTGAAATCCAAGGTTTCAAGCAGCTTCGTGAGTGTCATAATGGTCATGTTCATGGCTTTTAGGGTTATTTCCAAAAAAGCAGTTTGTGATTGCATGGATGGTTCAGTATTTACAAAACGTGCATCATAATTTCTGCTAGCCACTGATGTATGTCCTGTTCTGGTAGATGAAAGTGATGGTACTGTCTGAATGGAGTTATCAAAAACACTTGGTGATCGATATAAACTGTTCGCATCAGAGTCTTTGAAAGATTTGATGCAATGATGGAAATATTGCCAATGGAATTATTGGCCTTTTCGTCATCTGTGTGTGCTTGAGGCGTGGCAGATGAAAGTTCAATAACAGACACTGAGGACCCTGAGGCTGGTTGATTTGGCAGGGATACAGAATGTGACAATCCCCTTGATTGTGACGAATCCTTTCCTGCTTCAACTGGATCACCCATGTTCCTAGTGGGTTGTCGGTGGGAATCTATTGACATTTGGGTGTCAGTAACGGAAGTGTTATGAGAATCTCCACCCTAAACCGTCACTAATGATGCACTATGGAACTTTTGTAATGGACCACCAGGTTGCAAATTTATATTCATACCATTTGCTGGTTTGTAAAAATCACGAATATCACCAGCGCATGTTTTTTTGTCCCCAATCATTCACGTGTAGACATTAGGACCAGCGAAGCGCTTGATGTTTTTAAGTCAGCCTGCATGCCTGATTTCAAGGAATAGGGGATGCTAGCCATGAGACAAATGCTCAGTGTTGTAATTACACCAGCTTCAAAGACTAATGTACTGACTCAAACACGCACCAGTAAGTTGAAATTTATGGTGCAAAGCATTTATTATGTAGCAATTATGTGGCAGATAGAGTAAACTTCAAACAATTGCAGTGGTTCCACAGCCACACATAACCGAGAGGCTGTACAAAGAAGGCAAATGCACTGCGCGTTATCACAATGGTGAGATCAATTGTGATTTGTCACAACTGCTCAGAGATCACACTCCGCAGTCACAGTCGTGGATTAGTCGTGGATTGATTTATATCTCAACAAGTTCACACGACTGCTCAAAGAGCACGCTCCACAGTCACAGTCACGTAGTTATAAATGTCTTGGCAAGATTCCAAGATGTCAATGGCTATCTGCACACCGAGATAGAAATTAGTGAGCAATCTGGGACAATGCATCAATCCTGTAAGAAGGAGGGTTCCGAATCTGCTGATCACAACATAACCTTTGCTGCTAGGTGTAGGGTAAGGGTAGCATGCATAATCAAAGGAGGAAAACCTCCAACAGTCTCGTGCACCAACCTAATAGATGCTGAAAATCAGTGACATCGGACTCCTTACCATCTGAGCCGCGGTATCAGCGATAGCCTGAGTGCACCGTTGAGCTTCCTATTGGAGGTTTTGAGGTCCCGACCCCGTGCACCTCCAGCAAAACAGCAGTCTAAACAAATCCCATGCCCTTTTCACTGTAGGGTTTATCGCCGCAAGGGCTGTGTTTCCTGCTTTTGTACGGCACTTCCTGGTGGGCTTGTCTGGATCCTTTTGAAGGCACAGCTGATAGATGAGAACTCTCGCTCCGTAGTAGAAATGAAGTGAGCACACAACAGCAGTCCAAACAAATCCAATGGCCTTTTCACTGTCAGGCTTATTTATTTTCGGTTCAGGATGCCATGCACGCTCTCAAGGCTGACATTACCCATGGTATATATAGCATGCAACGTGCCCGTTACTTGAGTTCTATTTTTCTGCTGGCTTTGCTTCGAATACGATGCATTTTTTGTGAGTACTTAACTGTTATTTGAAAAATATTTGACCCCCTAAGACAGGTTTTAAGAAGGAAAGAAAGGGGAAACTCTCTGTGAGTAGGTCCCTGCCTCCCTCCCCCTCTTAAGTCCCCATAAAATCGAAGAAGAGGCATTCTATATCACCATCTTCCTCCTCCAATTCCTCTTACAACCACAAAGTGTCCTGGCTAGGCAGGTCAGCCTCAAAAGCTGAATGGGAGATGTTCCGTCTTCAGATGAAGATTGTATTTTCAGATGGCGGTTCCAGCCCTTTCAAAAGAACCGTCGAAGAGCCATGACCCTGTAGCACCCATCAAGACTGATATGTCCAAAGAGTTTAAAGCTTGTGTGCCCCGAGCTGAAAATTGTCGACGCCTCTGGTCGGGTTGAGGAGAGGCTTTCTCCTCTTCTCTCGACAACTCTTGGGTCGAACCCATCGATGGAAAAACCTTTGAACGAGATGAAAAAGAGCTTTAATTCTGGCCTGGTGGCCAGATGTATAGAAGGCCAACCTAGTATTGTGACAGAGACAACTCTGGTAGCTGCCCCAAAACCAGTTGAAAGTAACTAGGCGAGTGGTCTAGGCTAAGTTTCAAGAGGTGGTGAGATTGTAAGGCGTCCACAATGAGCACACACAATGAAGCAGTCAAGGAACATACTTGGACAAACAGGTATATAAATACTTCTTTACTTATGGCCAAATAATAGAGTATAAAATGACTATTAACAGGTAATAATATCACACAACATTAAAAGTATGATACATAAGCACAATCACTAGGATAGGGCAACATACATATAAAACCCCTGAAAGGGAAGGGACAGATTAGTATAAACACTACAGGTCCACAGAGATTAAATCCTAACTTCAGAAGTCCATCCCTAAAATGTATGGGGCCTTGTGCCTCAAAGTTCCACATAGATTTGTGAAGCTGAAAAAAATAAAGGTAGGCTCTCTGGGGTCCAGTGAACAGTTCCAATGGTCAGGGGACAAGTTAATCTGACTAACAAACGTGTATCCAACTTTCGGAATGCTTGTGTGAACAAGCAATGGCAAAGCCAAAATAATTCAAACGTTTCTAAAGGTTACCCAAAACCTTTAAAAGGGAGTTAGGGCTGCAGGTAAGTATCGCTACAACTTATCCCGACCCCCTGCTCTGATTATACACACGACTTGGCAGGTCGGTTGAAGAGGGCACAAGCTTGCTTTTCCCACTGTCAGCCTCAACCTCAGCCTTTGATTCCCAGGGGTTGCAGGTTTGAGCAGTTCTCTGGTCGGTGTCTCAGGCTGGTCAAGGTCTCTCAGTTGAGGAATGCAGCAGAACCCTATGCAGGGCCCCTCTCAGGACAGGACTTGGACGCAGGTAAGCAGTTTTGGACGACTGCCACTAATGCAAAGGGATTCACAGACCTAAAAACATCATCCTGTGGGGTACATTTACCAGCCCAACAGAAATGCCTGCATCACAAAACTGTGTTTTAGCAGTTACAGAAGTAATGGTTGCGCTGTCTCTGCTGAGCACATATAGGGTGAGCTGGAACATAGAAACCCCAAGAATGGCTGCAGTTTGTTTCTTCATGTAAATACAAAGAAAATAGATTAAATGTAGAATGGCTCTGCGCTGCTATGCTGTCAGCTCAAAACTTCAAACTGAAAAAGAAAATGATCTGTGTTTAAAATGACATTGCACGGGTGCTATTTCCATCTTTAAACATTACACTTTTTGGTTCCAGTAAAACACAGCCATGCCCATCTATATTCATGCTGAACATCATCAAATGAGGGCCATTCCTGCCTGAATGACATTGGTGTGTCAAGTAAAATCTGTGAAGAGCAGAGAAATTCATTTCAGTCCTTACGGCCAGCGTTCACTGTTGCAACATATTAACACACACCAAGCTCTTCAAAAGAAGCTCTCTCTCTCCTCCTTTGCTTGGTGTCATTTTCAAAGAACCCATTTCTTGAACATATCCCTATGTACAGAAATTGACCAAAGCTATGAAAGCTTTCAGATAGGAAAATGCGAGGAAAACCGCATGTTGTACATAAAAATAAAATGAACACGTGTTACTTTGCCTTGCAGAGAAATTAAATGACATTATGAAAGCTAAATGGGAAAGAATACTGTAAAATGCCCAGAAACACAACTGTACATTTGGGGAAGAAAAGCTGAAAAAATATAGGTGTATTTAACTCTGTGTATTTTATTTTTCTTCACAAAAAGAACTTCATTAGCATGACTGAGGCAGCCATTCCTGTTAGACCAGTTTGGCTTAATGGCCAAATGTCGCACCTCCCTGTTCTTTGGGCTGACAGTTGTGATAATTACAGGGTGCTCCCAAGAACAAAGGGGGATTCCAACCCATGTGTTTGCCTCAGAAGTGTAAAATCCCCTGCATTCAAACTGAAGGTCTTCAAAGGAGAAGCCATGGCAACCTCTGTGCAAGGTAGACCAGTGAAAGACATTTGGCTGGGGGGTGGGAAAGACTGCCAACTTTTGGGCACAAAGCCAGCCCATTTGATTTAAAAGACTTTTTACATTAAGACATTTGTTTCAGTAATCTGAATAAGCAGTAATGTGAAATTATGACAGCTTTAATGTAATTTTTGCACCATTAAAATAAGACCATGTGGATTTTCCTGACATGTGATGAGCGCGAACGACAGTAAAAAGGCGTTTCTGGGGAAAGCGTACATGGTACAGTTATGAAACTTGATGGAAATATGCCTGACACTGTCAGGCTTATGTGTATCTTGTTGTAGGATTTTAGAAATTGCAAAAGAGTGCTAGAAGGGCGAAACAATATCGCACAAACTTTGCGTTTGAACAAGCATATTCCTTGTGAAATATGGGATTTTCCTATATGATTTGTATAAGGGTGACTTTAAAATATGAAGTTGTATTCCATAACTCCCTTTGTGAAATATTTGGCTTGTGGAACAAAAGGGGTCATAAAATGCATACACAGGGGAGGTCACTTCCTTCGGTATCAGCTCGGAAGTAGGTGGTGACATTCACAACCTGCCCTATTTCATTTTAGAGGTAGGTCCAGGTTATTTCCACCCACATATTAAAAATCCTCTGTCATCCTGCTTATAAAAGGAGGAAGCATAGAGAGAGTCAGGACATTCAAAATTCAGGACATCCAAAATCCAGAGATCCAGACATTCAACATTCCACATTCACCCTGCAAGACTCCAGGCTCCAGAGCCAGGCCGGAGGTAGCTGGTCCATATCCAGGCAGAACCTCCTATCCAGGGAGAACCTCCTATCCAGGCAGAACCACTATCTGGAACTAAACCCTTCAAAATTCACACTAATTCAGGGTGAAAGGGGGAAAGGCTTTGGTCCCCTTTGGGAGAATCCAGTGACCAGACCTGTCTTTCCCCAGCTGATGCACCCCGCTTTTCACTCTGACGAGAACCTGGTTGCCCCGCTGTTCCCTTGAAGGAGAGCCCAGCCGCTGCGCAGTGAACAGATCCTTGTCTCGCTATACAGAGACCCGGTTAGCTGTCAAACCACCCAATTCAAGTGCATTTTGTAAGTATTACTCTCCCCAGTAACCAAAAAGCTCCATACACTGTTCCGTTACCTTGCATTCTGTGCCCCCCTATAAAAATCCTATAAATACCAGAGTAAATTCTTAAATGGTTAGAATCCACTGTGTATCCTGCCCTTAAAAGAATCTGTGTTAGTCTTCATGTGTTAGCGCAATTCTTTCCAAATCATCTCAGTCTGTTTTGTAAGTCCTTAGTACTATTAATTAATTTCCCATAGAGATGAATGCGGCTTGAATAGGTTAACCTTGCAAATTAACCTCCTTGCGTGCTGTCTTTCTTTAAATATCTAGCCATTAAAATATAGTTGCAGTAGAACCAATCATTTGCTAACAAAACCGATTTTGCCCGTGAAAGTATTTCCCTTTTGAAAATCTGATTTTCCTTTCCTATAAAGAATCCCATACTGTCACCCATCAAGAGTCACCCTTTCCCTCTAGAATCATACCTGTTAAGTGCCCATGTACCTCATCAGTAAAACCGATTTTTGATTCTGTCTTTTTAGCTCATTTCTGAAGTTGATGGCTTGTTTTAAACCTGTGAAAACTAAGAAATTGCAATTTTGCCACGTGTGATTCTTGGTGCACTGTTTTTCCTTCCCAAAGTCGATTTTCTAACCTGTATGCATGTTGTTTAGGACCTTGCCTTTTAGCTTGTAAGTTTTCTTGCTTCTTTAGTACAGCCACACAAATTCCTGTCTCATTCATTCAACTGCACATGTAAAATAACTATTTAGTGAATTCTGCATGCCATTTTGCTCATTTCAAGGGTTTTCAATCCGATTTTGGCCTCCAATTCAGGGGTGGTAGGTCAGATTTCTAATCTGATTTTTGCCTAGTGTACCTGACCCCTTGCTACTCCTCTACACCCACACAACACTTGTTTAACAGTGGTTTGGGGGAGTGTTGCAGGGGGAATGCATAACAGTTGTCCCATTTAAAAGTAGTACAAAAAATGATCTGGTTTTCATTCATATTTGCATTGCTGTGTCTGATGTTAGAACATTAAATTAAGTGTATCCTATCCTTTTGCTGTGTAAATATCACCACACTGGCGATTGCTGCCCTATATTGAGTCTGTTTGATTTTTATTTGAATTTAAAAGTAAATAAATATTTCATTATTACACACCGTCCTGGTTCATGGTCCACACCAACGTACTACCAGGGTCAGTCACATACACTTAGGGATATGAAGAGCTCTATTTAGGGACATTTAGTAATCTATAGGGAACTAAGATTGAGGAATAATTTGACAAATCAATTGTTCTGTCTATGATGTGTTAAAACTATGATGGGTTAAGACAGAATGTGCTAACTCCTAGACTTTATTTGTGATTATTGATCCTTCTAACGGTCAATGACCATGAGTCAGTGTACCACTAAAGGACACTTTAAAAATTTGAAGCAATAGAGTGAGGACCATCACGTATATCATTGAGACATAACACAACCTAGCAAGCTATATCACATCAGAAGATGACAGAAGCTACGTACCTAGCATACGCGGAGGAACTAGTAGAGGGACTCCTAGCTAATCCGTCTATATTAGGGGTGGACTAACAAGCAGATTTACAACAGAAGGGTGATGATTGGAATGAACTCGAAGTCCTTCGGAAAAAACTGATAAGGACAGAGCTCCATGGAGCAATCATGACATAGTATTTAAGATCTCACATAGCAACAAACGGTTTAATCATCAAAATAGAACCCCCGCATTTTCTTGGATCAAATACAGGTCAGAAAGGACTGGAGCTTTATAGCGAATAACTGCACCAGAGACTGATTGAGACTGTTTTCGCAGTGTTTATAATAATTATCAGAGAAATTGATGAACAAGATCATTGTAAAACAATAGTCGGACACTACCTGAAAAACATGGAGGCATTGGACGCCACCATTAAGGAATTCAAAGATTTCAATTTGAACAAAAAAATCATAAAATTAAAAAAAGACATAACCGCATTCTCACATGAGAAGAAATATCCTTATACGACAGATGAATATTAGGAAGAGGCTGAAAAGAACGCCAACCAGAATCCCAACAATGGACAGCCAACAGGATGACAATTTCAACGCAAGAACAAACCAAGACCAAATAATTGGAATTCCTACAGTGGGAGTTCAGATGAGGACGCAACCAGACCGGCAAGAAATATGCGGTTCAACGACCAAGAACAGAACAGGCACGGTAATCCCCAGGTTTTTCAACAGCCACAAGGCCGCGGCAGATCGAGAGGGCGGTGGCAGGACCAATCACCCAGGGTCACACACAACAGGGGCAGAGGCTGGTAGGAATAAAATGCACCAGGCGTCTAAACAACAGACAAGAAAGAAATACAATCAACAGACAACCAAGAGAATCTTTAGTAGTAAGCCTATTTAATACTTTACTATCTCTGACTGAACTTGGAGTCCTCCAAAAAGGCCTATCGTTTGTGCCCAATACAAAACATGATCCGTTCCAGGCCAGAGTGGCACTTAACCAGCTAATGAGAAAAATCTGATTGAAACAGCATTTCGCTAACAATCCCCATGGCACCAAAAATGATGTTACCAACTTACATAACAAATCCACCTCTACCCACCACCCACCTCTATTACACCTGAATCCATCATGTTCGAGAGAGCGTTACTACAAAAAATTGAAAGTATAGAGGCAGATGATAACAGTCCCTTTTTCAAAGTGAGCAAAACTGAGTACAAAGTCCTGAAAGCCCTTCAAGAAAATCAGAACATCATAATCAAAGCGGCAGATAAGGGAGGGGCGATAGTAGTCATGGACAAGATGGCCTATAAAACCATGGTCAACACCCTAGTCGAGGACAGAACTACATATAGGAAACTTACTTCAGATCCAACTAGTGGTTTGAAAAATCTCATTGATCTTATCATTGAAGAGGCACTGGCAGAATGACATTTGAGTACCAAGGAAGCAGACTTTCTCTGTCCCAAATTTCCCAGATGTCCTGCTTTTTACTCATTTCCTAAGATACATAAGGGCATTATACCCCCCCCACCACCCGGACGTCCAATTGTCTCAGGGATAGGATCCATTTTGGAACCATTGTCCCAATTTGTGGATTCTTTTTCTTAAAAATGAAGTAGCATCAATGAAGTCCTAAACTAAGGACACCACAGCAGTCTCGGTTCATCTCGGGATGCTAAATCTATCAAGTGAAGAGATCTATATAGTCACCATGGACATTGAATCTCTGTATTCCAAAATTCCACAAGGGGAAACACTACGAGTGGTTGAAAAAACATTACGAGTCATTATACCTCCAATTGAAATGCCCATTGACTTAATCATGGAACTGGCAGAAATAGCATGGACCAGAAACTATTTAATGATTGATGAAAGGTATTGTAAACAGATCTTGGGAACTGCAATGGGGGCTACTTTCCCCCCACATTGGCCAACATATATATAGCTGAATGTGAGGAGCGTTTTATTTACCATGAAAGAAATCCTTATACATCCAACATTTTGAGTTGGCGTTGTTATATAGACGACATCCTCACTCATGTTCTTCGAAGGGACAAAGGATAATCTAAATGCATTTATGATTTGGCTGAACAGCCTAGATCCATTTCTAAAATTCAGTCATGAAGCTAGTAAAAACACAGCGACTTTTCTAGACATAAAACTATCCAGAAATGGACCCAACATAGAAACCACAGTATTCCAAAAAACCACAGACAGGAACTCTTTATTAGAATTCACAAGCTTTCACCAAAGAACTCTATGGGAGAATTTGCCTTTCGGACAATTCCTGAGATTGAGACGCAACTGTACTATTAGACAGGAATTAGACACACAGGTCTCAGAACTCAGCCAAAAACTCAAAGAGAGAAACTACCCGGAGAGGATGATATAACATGCTAGAAAGAGAGCTCAGAACATCCCAAGAGAAACAACCCTATTACAACATCCCAGAAGAGGAAGGGATGAGAATCAAATAACGGTGGTATTTAATCATTCGCCGATAGTCAATCGCATCAAAAAAGAGATTAGGAAACTATGGTATCTATTGAATGTTGGGGAAAGTAAAATAAGCATCCCTCTTTTCGCAATCAAAAGGAGGAGAAATATTGGTGATACTGTGGTACATACCTACAGAAAGGAACAAGACGATAGGGACAATCAACCTAGGCTGTGGCAACAACCCAAGGCCTTAGGCCATGCACCGTGTTGTACATGCTCGGTATGCCCCTATACAAAACGCTCTAAAGCTATAGACATTGGGTGGACAACAATGTGGGAACAGAGAGTCTTCACAAATTGCAACACCAGCAATGTTGTATATCTGATCAAGTGCCCTTGTGATAAATACTACGTGGGCATGACTTCCAGAGCAATCAGAATCTGCGAACACAGATCGAACATTAGAAGAAAAAGGTTGACTGCACCCTTGGTAGAACATTTTGCTTTACACAACCACTCTGAAAATGACATAAGATGGACGATAATAGTAAAAGTAGTGGTACCAAAACGAGGGGGTAACCTGGGAGCCATATTGTTGAGAAGAGAAAAACAATGGATTTTCAGATTTAAAAGCCACCTGGTAGGTTTGAACGAGGAAATATGTTGGCAAACACTTGCAGTCCAATAAAACCTATGAATCTGCATACAACCTAATTCTTGAAAATGTACATAACTACTATCATCAGTGATTGGCTGGTGTACATATGACAATAGTGTCGTGAATAGCGCAGTCGTGTATATCCATGTGGTCACTACGTGTCTAGTAACTTGGGAGACCTATAAAACACTAAACCATGCACGCTAGGTCGAGACCTTGGCTCAAAAGATACATATTGAATATATCAGGTTATAAAACAAAACATCAAGGAATGTTATGAGGACATACCATATCCTGCCCTAAACCACAGATGGGGGTTCGTAACAACATTGCATGGATAATAATATCAGCTGCTTTCTGACACGGACAATATTTGGACTGAAACAGAAGAACTGCCAAAATAAATAATAAAAAATGTTAAAAAGAATTTCTGAATCAACAGCGCTTTTTACAGCGTAAATGGTATTACTGCATACACAAATAATGGGGGTCATTCTGACCCTGGCAGTAAGGGGTTAACGGCACCGGTAAGGATGCCGGTACCGTTAATCCCCTACCGCCGCATTCTGAGGTCCCTTAGCGGGTCCCACCAGGGCCGGCTGGTTTTACCAGCCGCCCTTAGCGGGACCCGTTAAGGGACCAGGGAGCTAATTGCGGGCCCGTTATTAGCTGCTTCCCCATTCCCATTGAGCCCTATGGGGGCTCGAATGGGAATGGGGAATGGTTTTCAGAATGGGGATTTACCGGGTCCTCCAAGGTTGGAATGACCCGGTAAAGCCCCCATTCTGACTACCCAGACCCGAGTTTGGAGGCAGCCATGGTGTTAATAGCACCATGGCTTCCTCCAAACTCAGAATGACCCCCAATGTGTGTGAAAATTGGGTACAAATCACGAATTGCTGTACTCGCGTAGTAATGATGAAAACAAACATAAAAAGAGGACTTAACATGTCCGACGGTGCTACGGTCATGTGCGAAAACACGTAAATAATCAGACCTCCAAAGATGGTGTTTGAGACTCCATCCAAGTGAGAATCCGAACAGAAGATCTGCACAAGGTAAGACCGGGTGCCTTTTATAATTTATATTTTGCATCGCCCACTAAAACATAAACGCCCACGCATGCTGGTGGAAGCCAACAGCGTGAGACAAAGAAGTTGTGATGCTAATATTATTGTAATAGCATTTATTCCACTTTAGACCAATGCAACATACAAATGGGGATCACTTTGCCGTCTATACTATGTCGTTGGTCTAAATTAAAAACAGTCGGCCTAAACTCTAAGAGATAGAGACAAAACTTGGGAGTAAGAAGACAATTGATTTACGCGTGTAAGCTCATGGCCATGCGAGAATTGACACTGCAATCAATACAAAGAAAGACACTATTGATAAACAGCCGTTGTCTAATAGATGGGGGAACAAGAGCAATGTACATGTAGAATGTGTTAAAAACCATTTCTAAACCAAAACTAAAACAGAATATCCTTGCTCCATAATAGAAAATCAAGTATTTTCACGAAATACAACGCACCCACAAAAATCACGAACAAGAACACGCATGTGTGGGTGAGTTTTTTGTGCTATGTCGGTCTATAGAGAGAAAAACTGTGAATATCTATCTGTAGATGTAGACACAACAACAGAGTATTTTAGACCTATATACCAACAGGTCAAGGAGCATAACATAATGCTTGAAAAAATCTCTGATATTACATAACAAAGACCAGCTAGATACACATGGAATACCCAGAGAGGTTAGCCTTATGTTTCAAAACTGGGATTGTGGTAGAAAATGCTAGACATGAAATATGTTCTGATAGCCCCCTCTTTGTATATTCAGGGACTGGAAAAGAACCTTGAGACGTCCCACACTTCATTCAAGGTGCCCTCCTCCAACTAGAGAAACGGATTGCAAGACAAGAAATTGGAATACTGTCTTTTTTTAACTATCAACTATGACTATGCTTATCACAGTCTGAGTCCTGATGAAAGCGGAGAACTGGAATCATTCAGCTGAAACCGGTTGACCAATAGAGGGTTGGGCTGATTACCCGACTCCCTTGACTCAGCATACTCAAAAGTTGAGCTTGTTCAAACCAGATTTAGTTTTTAATGTGCAATTAAAAGCAAACATTGATAATACATATGGGATGATTTATTCAACCCTCCATATGAATATTTTATAATAATTTGATAAGTCACTTTAATGGAAGCAATACGAATAAAAGCTGAAAAATTTGACTTCCATAAGTGTGCGCTAACTCTTTGGCCCTCATTACGACCCTGGCGGAAATCGAAAAACGATGGCGGAAATGCAATACCGCCATCGAATAGCGCTTGGTGCGACTATGACCCGTCACCGCAAAGTACGAAGCCATTAGCGACACCGTAGTGAACGCCAACGCTAACTGCACCAAGTACGCGCGCGCGCGCCATGCCAAACCGTAAATACCACCATGGCGCAAGGGTACGCGAATTCCGACCCTAGCGGACATGTACCTAACGCCATCAAGCACGGCGGAAAGTACCATTCCGCCATGGTGAGAAGTACGGCATCGAATATCAACCGTAAACGGCCCCACTGAGTGCCTGTACACCGCTCCCTGCCCACAAAGTACAACTCCCCGTAGGTGCAATGAAGTCACAATGCAACCAGTGAAATGCACAAGTCACCCATGCATGCCAACGAACAAAAGATACACAAGAGGGGCCAATGGGAGCTGCAGGGCACAGATGGCACGAATACAGAAGCCATTCCAATGGACATGACCACAGTCCCCCCCCAAGAAACGCACGCAAACACAGGCACCTGTGACCAGCAATATTCCGAAAATCACATCATTCCACCAGTCCACCTGGCTGATCGGCATCTGTCACACAAAACCCAATCCCCCGCCCCTGAGCATGACAACATTCAAACAGTCATATTGGCAGCCCCCATCCCTGACCTCACTGGGCTACGTAGGCAAACGCGCCCAGCACAGTACCACGCAACTAAACTCCGAAGCTGGAACCCAATGCAGGTCTCCTCACAAAACATCGCTCCCCAAATAGGAATATGCCACATCACTCGCAAAGAAGAACGCTACACGGCCCATATCAGAATAGAAATTTAATGCACAACAAAATCACCAAGCCCATACAGCCATTAGGCCATGAACTCCAAAACACATTTCACCATTGTGGGCTGCATCCGCAAGAAATGACCAGCTACTACTTGTGTGACGCCCTGTTCCATCATGGTACACAGAGCCACATTCACGTACGAAAAGGCAACATGGAAGCGCACAGAACCGCAGGGCCGTCCCAATGGGGAGGCACTAGTCCAGCTGAAAGGCCGAAATGTTGCTCCGAGCCACTAGTACTGCGTAAGGGCATGTGGCCCATTGGCGATCGTCCCATAAGATCGTAATGCTGCTCCACTGATTAACACGAAGCAGCAGGTGTCGGGAGTAAAAGCCATCTGCAGGAGTGGCATACAGATGGCAGTGGCAAAAGGGGAGGAGATACCTGTCAACCAAAAGAAAAGAAAAAGAACAGAATGGCCATCAGAACTACATTCCAACAACTCACTCCAACGATCACACTAAATCCACAGCCATATGCATGCTAGCCCACTCCAAAGGATCATCACCACCCCAAAACCACTTGCGACTCATAACCATCTATATCGAGGTGCAAACACCATCACAAACGAGTGTACCTGTGCATGCGTCTGTTAAAACAGAATCCATCAGATGGGATTGGTAACGTGCATGGACACAAGTGTCTGAAGGCGCGTCGAGACAGGGAGGGCTCAACAAGGCCAGATAGACGATGGTCCCACTATGGCAGCCCTGCATCACATAGCGCAGGGGAGGCGGATAGATTCCAAGAAGCCCTGTACATGGCAAACTCTGTATCAAATCATCTGCCCATGCATCCATTCATCATTCCCTCATCCCGGGATTAAAACGCCTGAATATTTACTCACATAACATTAGAAATATCCATTGAGTCTGTGCGTTATGCAGCCTGCAAAATCCACAGTGCCCCAGCCCGTAATTCCAGTGTTGTGAAGTAACATGTATCTGGGAACGTCCGGCCTCACCGTCCACTTCGCTATTGCGCATCCCAAACTATTCATATCAATCATTGCATCCTCGCCATGGCCCCTGTCTCAAGGACATTGAACAATAGAACGTTATATTTGCAGTCAGACCTGTGGGCATCTCCTCGCCGCTAGCTGAAAACCGAAAGCGCCGCCCTTCGAATTCCTCATTTGCAACATCACGTCGAAAAGGCATCTGTGGCCGTTTGAAATCACAAATTAATCCATCTAGTGCGGCTGTGTGTGAAAATGGCAACTGCCTTCACTCACAAATGGGACGCCCCGCCCGTCGTTGCAACTCGGTACAGTGATGCATGAGGGCCCACCGTTACTCGAGTACTACGTTCCACTGACCCTTCACAAGTCTGTTCGCGACTGCAAAGATTGTATGTGAAACAATGGGACCATAGCCGAATGTACATATCAACAAATGTTACACGGCCATCGGGTACAAATACATGATTGCTATAGCAAGATGCCATTACTCGAATTGCAGCGTTGTGTGCGGGACGTGCTCGGCCAAAGGGGAGAGCAGCTTGCACAGGTGGAATGAATCACCACAGGTGGAGGCCATACAGCCTGAAGACACATAAATTGCACACCCAGTCTCCTCCCACAACCACACCCACTCCGAAATGCTACCGGCAGGACTCGCGATGTTGGCCCTGGGGGACCTGATAGCACTGCAAGTACTCCAACTCCAAGAAGAAGACGAACACCAACTACAACCGGCCGCACGGAGGGGACGCAGGAGGAGGAGGAGGCCAAGGCAGGGCCAGCAAGGGCCGCCAGCACAGCCACTACCACCACGCAGGCAGCCCGCAATCCCACGCCTCCGAGCACATCCGTTCAACCTCACTGATGAGCAGATCCACACCCTCTACCGTTTGGACCGGGACACCATAACCGCCATTGTGGACATGACACAGGCTGACCTTGTCAGCATGATAGATAGCCCAACCGCCATCCCACCCCTACTGAAGGTGGTGTCTGTACTACACTTCCTGGCCACAGGCACCTACCAGCACACAGTCGGACAGTTGCATGGCATTCCTCAGCCACTGTTCTCACGGACACTATTGCAAGTGCTCGATGCCCTCCTGCAGCACGCAGACGACTACATCTCTCTACCACGCTCGGAGCAGGAAATTACCAACACAAAAGTGGGATTCCATGCACTTGCCGGCATACCGGGTTGCATTGGTGACCATCGACTGCACCCATGTGGAATTGGTCGTCCGACATGCAATGGAGGCCCAGTACCGCAACCGAAAACAATTTCATTCCCTGAATGTACAAATGGTGTGTGACTCCAACAGGATCATTACACATTGTTGTGCCCGATTCCCTGGATCAACCCATGATTCTTTGGTCTTGAGGAACTCTACAATACCACGCTACATGGAGCGACACGCAGGGAACAGATCCTGGCCACTCGGTGAGTCTCATTACATGCATGATAATGTGGGGTATGTGATTCGGCAATGACCTGGCAGGAAGGGGGGGGGGGGGTGTGCGTACGTAGCAATGGCATTCCACATCATACGTTTATCGTCCACATACAGGTGATGCTGGATATCCACTGAAGAGATGGCTCCTCATACCAGTCCGGAACCCACGGGACCAGCATGAGGAGGACTACAACCATGCCCACTCACGTACCCGTGTAGTCATTGAACAGGCATTCGGCCTACTGAAGACTCGTTTCCGCTGCCTCAGCAGGTCTGGCGGGGCACTCCTGTACCGCCATGTGAAGGTTGCAAAGATGGTCATGGCATGTGTCATGCTCCACAACATGTGCGTACGTAGAAATGTGCCCATGCCCCCTGACGCAGAACTGCAAGCACCTGATGATGGTCATGATGAGGGTGGGGATGTGGCAGCACCTCAAGGAGACTGCGAGGCACAGGAGGGCCGTGACATTCGTCAGCATCTCATTGATGCATGCTTCTAGCACTCACGCCTGGTGGCTGATACATGGACACGGTACTCGTGGCACTGTGTGTGTCTGGTACATGCACAATATGGACTGTACGCCTATGATGGCCTAGTACACAAAGATAATTGTCCACACATCTCATTGGTTGATCGTGCACTGTTTATGGCATATGTGATATCATGTTGAACACCCTATCGACCCGCCACCCAAGTGAGCCCAAAACACCCCCTCCACCCTCCTACCTCCCCCCCGAACACCAGTGTCCAAAGATGCTCATTGTCAGTGGGCAGTCGCTATTGCAAGCCCCCTCTGCGGGTATCAGGGGCACCCCTGCCTGTGGAGCGCAGGTTCCTCCCGGATCTACGTTGGGGGCTGCCCTGGACGGAACTTGCAACGGATGATGTCTCTGCCTGCTCACGTCCATGCATGTCCCTAAGGGTTTGTGAGAGCTCAGTGAGCACACGGCGCACTGCGGCAAGTTCGGCACATACGTCTTTGGACGTCGCATGCAGTTCCCCCCTCAGGCTCTCGGTGCTTCTCTCCATTTGGACTCTCAGGCTCTCGGTGCTACTCTCCATTTGGACTCTCAGGCTCTCGGTGCTACTCTCCATTTGGACTCTCAGGCTCTCGGTGCTACTCTCCATTTGTGCCCTTAGTGTCTCTGTACTCCTCTCCATTTCTGCCCTAAGTGTCTCAGTTGATGTTTCTATGTCTGCCTTAGTCCCCCCACATTCATCGGCATGGTCCTTGAGGAGCGTGGCCAGTTGCTGCTGTTGCACGATTAACTGGTCGAGGGACTGTTGCCTCTGCTGGGCCATGGCCATTTGCGGGGGTGTCACAGAGGGGCTGGTGACCTCATGTTGCCTTGCCACAGGGCTTGTGGGGGATGGCCAGTCGTCGTCTTGTGGGTGCCCCTGCGTGGTATCCTCATGTTGTACGGGATGGGACAGACAGGGGGATTGGGACAGGTCATGGATGGATCTGACTTCGACATCCCCGTCTTCTGTGTCGGAGCATGCTGCCATCAATGGGGTGTCACCTATGGTGCTGCTGCCACCAGAGGCAGTGCCTTCTGTGGCATCCGTTGGGGGGACCTGTGGTGGTGGTGTTGTGGGCATGCTGGCTGCTGGGGTGCCTGTTGATGTTCCCTCCTCTGTGCTGCCACCTGATTTGTGCTGCTGCCGTGTCTTGATGCGTGCAGCTGAGGTGGAGGGTCTTTGGCCGTTGGTCTTGGCCCTCTTTGCAGGTGTGCTGGTAGGGGTGTCCTGATGCTCGTCGTTTGGATCGGACCCTGTGGTGGAGTAAAGGAGGGCGAGGGTTATTAATGGGTCTGTGGGAATTGGAATGGCATTGTATCACATGCATTGGGGTGGTACCTGAGGGTGATTTGGGTCGGGGCCTTGGAGGTGCTTTCATTTGTGTGTGGAGTGAGGGTGCAGTTGTTTGGCAGCCTGCAGTTAGGGTGTGCCTGCTGCACGTGTAGTGCGTGTTTTAGGGGTTTTTAATTATTTATGTATTTATTGTGAGTTTTAAAGTGCGCTATCAGGCCGATGTGTGTGGACGTTCTCCTGGACATGTGTTTCTGTTGCACTATGTGGACACATGGTACTTCACATGATTGGACATTGTGGATTTAGCATTGTTTTATTTGGCCCACCTACCTGAATCTTCGGATGTCTGCACTCCTTTCTCCATCCCTCCGACTCCCTCTATGGTCTCCATTCCAATGGTGGAGGCACAGATTTCTTCCCAGGGGGTCAACTTGATGGGTGATTCAGGACCTCCCCCGGTGGCTGTGGCAATGTTGCGGTTGGCAGACAGTATGCTACGGACGCGTATCCGCAGGTCGTCCCATCGCTTTCTGCATTGCTGTGGGTTGCGGGGTGCGGTCCCCACCGCACTTACCCGCTGTGCCACCAGAGCCCATATGGCCTTCTTGTTCGCAAGTGCCGTCCTGGTCATTTGCGTGGAGAAGACGACGGCAGCATTCTCCTGGAGGGTCTCTGTTAGCACGGTGAGTTCCTCACGGGAGAAGTGGACCTGCCGCTTGCGGTCGCACGCTTTCTTCGCTACTTTTCCCATTTTTCTTGGTTTCGCTAGGGTGGATGACGGGTTGGGGTGTGTCTCAGGGTAGTGTTTTTAGTGGTTGTGTGGATTTTGTGGTTTTATAGGTGTACGGCGGGATGTTTCCCGTTCCGGGCCCATGTTTTTACTTCCGTTTCCGTATATTTACGGTCACCGTACTTTCCGGTTGGCGCTCACTGCGGTTTCCGCTGAGATGGGTGGCGGTATTGCACCTAGGGCGCCGTACGGCGGCGGTGTGGGCCGTTTTGGGGTCATTTCCGCCATCGCGGACTTTGCACTTCCGCCATGGCGTGGTGCTCGTGCCCGATGGGTCGGAATGGGCCGCACTTTGCTCCTTCGTGCAATGGCGGAAACGCTATTTACGCTGTGGCGGTCCGGTCAGTCACTTTCCGCCAGGGTCGTAATGAGGTAGTGTTTTAGGAAAGTAGTGAGAGAGGTTAGGGCAAGAACTCTCTTCTATCCCTTAACCTTGATAGGCAACACACCAACGCACTACCAGGGTCAGTCACATACACTTAGGGATATGAAGAGCTCTATTTATGGACATTTAGTAATCTATAGGGAACTAAGCTTGAGGAATAATTTGACAAATCAATTGTCCTGTCTATGATGTGTTAAAACTGGTTTATAGTGATAATATCGAAAACCAAAATCTCGAAAACCAAAATCTCGAATACAAAAGGCCGAAAAATAAAATATCGAATTTTTTTTTCAATGTGTTTTTTTTTTTAAATGGGGGGGTTCCCCCCCCAACCCCACTTTTTTTCATTTTTTTTTTATTTTACCCCTTTTTTTTACTTACCTGACCCCAAAAACATATATAAATAAATAAATAAAAAATTCGATATTTTTTTTTTCGATATTTTTTTTTTCGGTCTTTTTGTATTCGATATTTTGGTTTCGAGATTTTGACTGACTACCGTTAAAACTATGATGGTTAAGACAGAATGTGCTAACCCCTAGACTTTACTTGTGATTATTCATGGTACATTGCGACACAGCCTGTACGTCATAGGGGCGGGGGGTGTGAGATGGGCTGGCTGCCTTCTGAAAGCTGAATCCGAAATAAATAAAATTTGAAGCGTATTTATTGTGCCTCACATCCCTGGCCAGTGGAAAGAGTCCTTGTCTGGCGTGTGGCGTGTCTTTAAATCAGTGACAATCCAGATCTGAGAGGTACAAATTGAAAAGCAGAGGGGCCAAAACACATCCCTGCTTAACCCCTCGTCCGGTAGCAATCATGTCTGTAATGCCCCCCCCACTATCCAGTTTATGCTGAACACTAGTCCCAAGTGAAGCTCTCGAATCAAATCCAATATATCTCCCGTGCAGCCCAATCTCTCAGTTCTTTGCCACAGCAGAATCTGATTAATCGTATTAATGGTACAACCCTGGGCTACCCCTCCTCCTTACCCTTCCTGCCAGGTAATCGATGGCTAGCAGATTATGGGCTATCGTGGATCCTCTTCTCGATACCACTCAGGATTCAGAACCTCTCTAGCCAGCACACCCACTCCTCAAGCAAAACTGATGCAAACAAATTAACCTGTCACCTCTAACATAGACAGTAGTCTGTAGAGAAGCATAAGCGATCACCTTTTTTGAATATGGGATTCAATATGGAGGTTTCACGAAGTCTGAGAGACAAAACAGCAGTGAAAACAATATGAGATGGACCACCGATAAGGACAAGATTAGAATCACAGTGTCAAAGTTTGATCAGACAAAATCGATTAGCCGCAACAACACCAGCGATGAAAAAAACTGGACCTGGGTCGCAAAGATACTAAATCGTATGAAAGAGAGCTAATGCCAACCTAGCCAACAACCAGAAAAATTCTATATTGCATCATGGAACACAAGAGGACATATCCACCTATTTGGAGATCCATCAACTGAATTAGGTGGCATAGACATATTATGCCTCCAAGAAACGTGGCTTTTGAAAATTCCGATAGCTGCTGGATTTGAGACTGCCTTTAATCCTGTCATAAAAGGTCTGAAAGGATGGCCAATGGCGGGACTCCTAACACTTGTAAAAGTCAAGAGTGGTGCACGTATTCTCTACGATGAAAACGTATCGCCCTACTTGCAAGTAGGCACAATTCAATTACCAATCCTACTGAACAAAATAAGTAAAATTCTCGTGTTGATGAATATATACTGGCAACATGACGCCACAGGACGAGAAAAATGTATTGATCAAATCTCACAAACAATAACTGACATTATGTGAATATACTGTTCTGTGGAGATCTCAACACAGACTGCCAACAGAAAACAAACTGTTATAATCAAGAAAACCGGATGGGAAACGGCTTTCGAGCTGGCTCAATTAAATGAAATTATGGAACCTAAAGATGCTAAAATGGAAATACACCGGGGGATATCCCGGCACATTCCACATGGCGAAGAAAACAACAAAGGTCAACCATTGACTACATGTTTGCAACAGAAAAAGTCAGATGCCAGGTTGAAATGCTACATGTTATAGAGATGGTGCATAGTGACCATTGTATGTTAAAAATCCATCTTGATACGCAACTCCACAAAAAATAAGGGGTTATGAACTGTGCGAACTTGGCCGTTGCACCAGGTCGCAATCGATTATGGTTCAATGGTCCCAACGTGAGATCTTTATTAAAATCGCTTGAGAATAAACAAGATGATGAGCGGACTGAATACATAGTCCTTTTGGAAGCATATCGCAAGACACATGTGATGAAGAATAAGTCAGAATTTAAAAAACTACATGCGTGGGATAATGAAATACCAAACAAGAATAACAAACTAAACAAAGCCATTAGAAAATACAAAAATGATCTGCAGGACGAACGCGTAAGAATGATAAAACAGGAAAAACAAAGGTACAAAAATTGGCTAATCAGCCACAGGTCTGTAATGATGCAACGTGACGCTGAACTGATGATGGAAACACTAGCCAAAAGAAATACAAGCGACTTTTGGAAATATCTGAATGATGTAACAGTGCCGCAAGCGCGCTCATAAACAACATGGTGCCCGAGAAGATGTGGGTTGACCTCTACACAAAAATGTTTACTACCACAGATATAAATGATAACAGTCAGCTAGTGCTGGAAAATGAGTGGTCAATCACAATTGAGAAGGACGACATTATAAAAAACATCATGAGACTCAGCACCTCCAGAGCCACGGGCCAGACGGACTTACCAACTATCTGTTGAAACAAGAGCCAGAAATTTGGGCCGACTTCTGCTATGTCCTGTTTGAGTCTATCTTATGGAATCGAAAGATTCCAACACCTTGGAAGAGCGCAATCGTAGTCCCCATCTTCAAAAAATGGAATTGTGCCGAGCCTAAGACTATCGACCGATTGCGCTCCTCTTTGTGTTGGGTCAAATACACCTACTAAAGTGGATTCAAGAAGCCGTAAAATTTGACCCACATCAGGCAGGCTTCGTCAAAGGAGTAGGATGCGGCTTAAATCTAACCATCATAAACTTTCTAAAGATAGAAGCGATATGACAAAACAACATTTTTTTTATAGCCTTTGTCGATCTGTCCAACGCGTTTGACACTGTTGATCGTGAACTGTTATGGGAAAAGATGAGAAAATGGAAATGCCCGGAAAAGTTACTACAACCCATTAAAGAATTACATACAGGAACAGAAATTAAGATCAGACTAGACAATGTCGAAACGTTCAGTAAGCCAATACTGACTAACCACGGAGTAAAGCAGCGATGCCCATTAGCGGCTACCCTGTTTTGCTTATTTCTATCAGACATTGGAGAGTCACTTGAAGCAGTTAACTCATTCCCACCAAAAATTGACGGGAGCACAATACACTGGCTTCTTTACGCAGACAACATTGTCTTATTGGAGCTTACACCTATTGGACTAAAACGCAAACTAGAAGCCCTTGAGAGCTATGTGACAAAAAACAAACTGACAATTAACCCAGCAAAGTCTGAAGTTTTGATCCTTCAAGATCTCACTAGAGCAGGTTAAGTATCTTCGCATGTGGATCAACAGCAACTTCAATGATGCTTCCCTGGGTTGAAAACGCAAAGCAAAAATGTAAACAACTAGCATGTCAAGCTGCTATAATAACCAAAAAATACATCAAATTTTCCCTGAAACCGGGGATTGCTCACTACAATCAGAAGGCAGTACCAACACTAATTTATGGAGCGGAATGTGCCCTAGGAGTCCCTGCGAGTTTGAATCAGTACTGGAGGCGCGTATTACATCTGCAAAAATGCTTACCAACTGCCTGCTTGCGATACGAACTAAGCTTGGTATCGATTAACACAAGAGTTCTCTGGAACCTGCTGCCAGTGTATAGAAAGACCATCATCGACAAGCGTACACCGCAGTTTGAAATTTTAGCTGACTTAGAAAGTGGGAACACAGACTCAATATCCGCTAGGTGGGCGGTCGCCTGTGAAAACTATCTAAAAGAGCTACTCACAGACCGTGAGACATTGAAGATCAACCCAAACCTGGTGAAAATAAAACTATGGGAGTGAGATTGGTGTACAACGGTAGACGATAGGAATCGCTACAAACTAATGGAAGATGCAGCAAAAGAAGGAAAAAAAACTGTAGCTGAGCTCTGACTACTCTTACAGTGTCTGTCCTATAACTATGGATATGTGAGATATTCTCATTGTATGATCCACACAACTAAAGTCTCCAGAGTTAAAGATTCTCAAGGGGGGTGGGATTAGTTCAAGGTGCAAAAGGTTGGAGCGGTTGAGAAGTTTGCTTTCTTTTTCTGGTAGTTACAATGAAGCGTCTCTGGGAGTCTTTATCATTAGGGCAAGAGTAAGACTTGGGAGACTCAATTTTTCACACCTACGTATGAAGGAGTCTTTTCTACTTACTGGTGACGGGGCACAAGCACCTGATAGAGCCGTTGGTTCTTCAACTTTATTGTGTGATAAAACCACCAGGTCGGAATATTCTGTTACCCCCTGCATTAGGAACGGGCTCCTTCACCAGTCAGCTAGTGAGTGTGCCAAATCTTGCTTTCTGTTGCTTGTTACATCATGCTTTCTTTTTGCCTACTTCAGTTTGTACTGTCGGTATCACTCGCAACCAAACTGGTTTTATTTTCTTGAGTAGGCTGCCAATCGTTTCTTTCTCTGATATTTATCTCACTCGGACGGAATGTCTGAGATGTCAAGTAGATCCACCAATTTTCAAAACTTTATTGGGATGGTCTTATGATCATCTACAGCCCCCACTATAGGGACCACTTCGGCCCTGATTTCCAAAGGCTGAGTATGGTTGACCCCAAGATTGATTAACTTCTCTAATTTGCGAGCTAAGTGTAGGTTTGAATCCTCAGTCTTAATCTCCATTATCCATCATTGGGGTCTGGCATGGTTTCACATGCTCATGAGTATTCCCTGTCATCAGGCTGGGAATCCTTGGTAAAAGAAAAAAACAGTTACACTTTCAAACTGTATTTCGAATGTATTGTGTCCTCCCATGTATTCCCCATCTTATGAAATTTCAATGTCCAGCTGCTTTGGAATTTGTTTCCAGCAGAGGGCACTGTGCGTCAATGCCGGTTGACTCAATGTCCCTTGGAGGCCTCTGTGTCGTTGTCAACGTCATCAATGGTATAAAGTGCGCACAGTGACTGATGGCTTCAATTCTGTTTTTCCGCGAAAGTCATCGCTTCAGATACGGTATGCCTCGATTCCATATCGAGAATCTTCATATATATTGTTGAAAATGGCATCATCATCGGCGTCTTCGATTTCGAGGTCAGTGTTTAAGAAGTGCCAAGATTGTGGGGCTAGGATGTCCTGTATGGAGCCCCATCGGGTGTTTCTGTGGTGCCTCGATTCCTCGCACACTACCTCCGAATTTAAGGCCTGCCTATCAATGACAGCGAAAGCCCTGAAAGAGTGAAGAGGAAAATTAGCAGTAGGTAGTAGGTCAAAATCATGTTCGACCCTGTCAAAAAAAGTGTCTTCAGATGAGTCAAGACATGTTTCTCCTCGTCATAAAAAGACAGAGATCGAGATCATGCAGTGGTTCTCGCCAGTCGTCATCTTCATGACGGTAGAGGAAAAGTCACGATAGGTCTCCGTCGTCGAGTTCTTCCCCAGAACGGGTTAAATGTCCAACAAAATCAGCCTCTCCAGCTGAGTGGGAGAAGTTCAGAGATAAAATGATGCAAGTTTTTGAGAATACAGCATTGACCCCCTCAAAAACACATGAAAGCCATGCCCAGGTCAAAAAATTCGACAAGAAAAAAAGATAAGGGCAAAAACCGTGCGCCTTCGGGCCCAGAAGGCGAAGAAAAGTCTCCTCGAGAGTGGTCGAAGGATCGCTCGAGTCGAGACAAATCTTCCTCGATGAAGAAGTTGTCGATGCCATCAGTGTCGAAAGACTTCTCATTGGACCGTGACTGGTTCTTGACTGCAAAGGCGTCAGACAAGTCCTCGACACCGTCAGACAAGTCCTCGATGCCGAAGGTGTTGAAGCCCTCAACGTTGACTGTGTCAAAGCCATCAATGTCGAATGTGTCGAACATTTCGGCATCACCATCGAAGCCATCAAGGGTCACAGAAAAGATATATACACCTTGATATGATACAGTATTTGTAACGCACCTAAACACAAGTGTTTGAAGGCGTGATGAGGCAAGGAAGGAAGGGAGAACAGAGGGAGGACAGAGACAACAATCTTACTAGGCCAAGTGACATTGAGATCGCGTAAGTGCAAGGGAGGGAGGAGGGGAAGAGTGCCAGGGGAAAGGGGAGAGGGGCAGTGCTGTACATGGGATCAAAACAATAACAAGAAGTGTGGCCGGCAGGAGGCAGGTGCAAGGCTAAGTGCAGACAGCAGGTGTCCAAATGTACAGGTAGGAGGACAGTAGGGATACAGAACAGACCCGAGTGCAAGGGTTTCCGGGATGCAGTGCAGGTGTGCAACTTGTCGGACAGGGACCTGGGCCCGAAATCAGAGGGTAGCCAGCTGACCAGTGCAGTATCAGACAGGAAATCAGCAGGGGAGAGGAAGAGAGCAGGCAGAAGCAAAGAGGAAGGTCTTGAGGTGCTTTCAGAACTGGAGATGGTTCTCCTCAAGTTTCAGAGAGGCTGGGAGGTTGTTCCAGAGGGAGGCCTCAACCGAAGAAAGAGATCTACCACCAACTCCTTGCTTGGAGAAGTGAGTGACCCTGAGGGAGTTGGAGGTAGAGGAGCGAAGAGCTTGAGTAGGAAGGTATTTACGAAGAGAACGTTGGAGGTATTGAGGACCCAGGCCCCAGACGGCCTTGTGGACAATGCAGAAGGTCTTGAACTTAATCCTTGCAGCCACTGGGAGCCAATGCAAAGATTTCAGTGCTGGAGAGATACGATCCCTGGCCTTGAGGCCAAGGACAACTCTTGCAGTCCTGTTCTGGATAAGTTGCAGAGGGCAGAGAGTAGAAGCAGGCAGATTTAGAAAGAGGCTCTTGCAGTTGTCCAGCCTAGAGAGAGCCAGAGCTCTAGAGACAGTGAGCTTCTGGGGGAAGGAGAGGAAAGGAAGAATACCTGAGGATGTGCAGTTGGTAGTTAGACTTCTTAGAGATGTCAGAGATGTGAGGATAAAATGAGAGTGTAGAGTCGAAGATGACCCTGAGGTTCTTAGCCTCACAGGTGGGAGCAGTAAGAGGGCCAAGGGAGGCCAGCCAGAGAGTAACAGGAAAGGAGGGTGCAGGTGTACTGATGAGGAGAATCTCCGTCTTACTGGCATTAAGGCAGAGATCGTTGACGGCACACCACTCCTGGATAGCAGACAAACAGTCAGAGATGAGAGGAGCAGTAAAGGTGGCAGAGGGGAGCCTGAAAAGGAGCTGAGTATCATCCACAGAGCATCATCCGCAGAGCACTGAAAGTTGGAGCAGAGAGCGGCAATGCGGTGGGCCAGAGGTGCCAGGTATTGGTTGAACAAACAGGGACAGAAGTTAGACCCCTTGGGAACAGCACAGGTAGAGAGTGAGATAGAGGAAATGAAGGACCCAAGTTGGACCTGGGAGGTTCGATCAGAGAGAAACAAGGTAAGCCAGGCCAGGGCTTGATTGGTGATACCAGGTTATCATTGGGACAATTGAGCAGGACTGCATGGTTGACCGTGTCAAAGGCAGAAGAGCGATTGAGTAAGATGAGGACAGAGGGGAGATTGGAATCAAGGTTAGAGAGCAGGTCTTCACAGATGTTCAATAGAGCAGTTTCCATGCTTCTGGCTGCCCTGAAGCCAGACTGATGGTCGTGGAGAAAACCAACAGATTCAGTGTGAAGATTAAGCTGGGAGATGGCCAGCTTTTCCAGGAGTTTGCCCAGGAAAGGAGTGATGGAGATCGGGCGATAGTTAGCCAAGCAGGAGGGGTCACATGAGGGTTTCTTGAGAAGAGGGTGCACAAGAGAGTGATTCAGGGGGGAAGGGAAGGCTCCAGTGGTGAAGGAGTGTTGCAGAAGTCAGCCAGGGCAGGAGCAAGGATGTTAATGTGGTTCTTGATGGTTTTGGAAGAACAGGGAAGCACCTGTTTTGACGAGACCTTCATAGACCGGACTTGTCTAGAAACCTTGTCAAGGGGGAACAGAGGAAAGGAAGAGAAAGAGGGAGGAGAGCGGCCGCAGGGGGTACCAAGAAAGGTCTTTTTTGAGTCACTTTCATCAATTTATGAGGAAGCAGAACATTCTTCAGATCATTCATGACATTTTGGTCTCCAATATGGAACACCCGGGGTCCCTGAGCCTTTGATCTCAGAGGAATCAAGGCTACAAAATTTACAGGAGTCCCTGTAGAATGTAAGTGGACTAGATACATCCCCAGAATTAGAGTTTGTGAGACCAGACCCTACTGACCATGCTGAAGGGTCTTATAGACAGTTAATATCCAGGATGGTAGAGTATATGGGGTGGAAAAGACCAACACCAATATATGAACAGGATGATCTAACTGACATCCTAGATAAGGGACCCCAGGAGGACCCTATTCTTCCTTTTCATGTGGCATTGCAAAGGAGAGAGTACTAATTGGGAGATGCCAGAATTTATTCTGGCAGTAAATAAAAAATTAACATAAAAATACAGGGCGCCCAGTAGTGACCCCAGTCACTTGACCAAACATCCCACTCCTGAAAGTTTAGTGGTACAAGCTGCCACATCAACCTCAAAACAAAATGCATAACCAACTATTCCCCCAGACAGAGATGACGAGCTTTACGACGCTTGGGCCAGGAAGGTTTTCTCTCTGCGGAAAGCATGGCCCTAAAGTTAGAAAATGCTACTTGCACGTTGGCCAGATTCACTCACACTATTTGGGAATGTGTAGCAATGGCGGATGATCGTATCCCTGAGGGGGAGGAAAGGGACGGATTTTTAAATCTAGTCAAGGATGAGGAAGACGCAATGTGTAAATCCCTCCAGACAGGTTTCGGCACTGCTGACAGCATCAGCAGGTCCATGGCATCTAGTACAGTTATAAACAGATTTGCCTTGTTAAGAAAATCTGGTTTTGCTCCAGATATGCAATCCAGATTACTTAACATGTCCTTTGATGGCACACATTTATTTGGTAGAAAGTCTGACGAGAGCCTGGAGAAATTACAGACCTCTAAAGTAGCAGCAAAATCTCTTGGTGCTGCTATTAGACAGACGCAAAACCGCCCCACCGGCACACCATGTAGGGGTAGGGCCTTTCGCTTTTACTCCTCAGTTGGAAGTGGGAGAGGACTGTCCAATCAAAGAGGTCAGAAATTATTCCCCTGTGGTAGATGGGGAAGAGGTACTAGAACCACCCAGGCAGTGGCTGCTTTACCATCAGTCACTGCCCCAGCCGCCTCAAACCTTTGCTGAGGTCTTAGTTCACAAGACCCCAGTGGGAGGCAGACTCTCACAGCATCTGAAAGAATGTCGAGGCATTACTTTAAATGCATTTGCATTGGAAACAATTTCCCAGGGTTACTGCCTTCCGTTTCTAAAAAAGCCTCAGAGTCTCAGAGGGGAACAGCTCTTTCAAAGTTCCAGATCCGCTCCTTATGCAGAAAATACTAACCCTGCTGGAGAAAGGTACTATAGAACCAGTACCTATAGCAGAGAGGAACAAGGGTTGGTACTCCCTGTATTTTCCAATTCCAAAAAAGGACAGAGGATTGAAATCCATCTTGGATTTAAGAGACTTGAACAAGATCCTCAAGAAGGACAAGTTCAAGATAGTTACCCTTTCTCAGATCCTTCAGGCCCTCCAGCTTCAGGACTAGATGGTATCATTGGACCTTCAGGATGCTTACTATCATATGCCAATCCATCACAAGCACAGAAGGTACCTGATGTTCGCCGTTGGCGGTTCGCATTATCAGTTTTGAGTTCTGCTATTTGGGGTGACCTCGCCCCAAGGGTTTTCACCAGGTTAATGGTGGTGGTGGCAGCGAGTCTCAGGAGAGGGGGGATTCACGTATGCTCCTACCTGGATGATTGGCTGATCAGGGCATGTTCCCCCGAACAGGCCCTTGAACATCTCAGTTCCACCTGTCACTCCCTTCACAGACAGGGCTTCTGCCTCAACTTCAAGAAGTATCACATTATACCGTCTCAAAAGCTCCTATTCATTGGAGCAATCCTAGATGCATCCCTGTGAAAAGCCTTTCCACCAGAGGTGAAGGGTCAAGACATTCTGCAGATGGTCACCAAATTCCAAAGTGCCCAGCATCTTCCGTCCTTCGACTTTCTGAGGTGGCTCGGTCTCATGGCATCCTACATTTTTCTGGTGCCAGAGGAGTGCCTGAGAATGAGATCTCTCCACTGGGCTCTCAGGACTCAATGGCCTCAATTCTCAGGCAGCATGTCAGATCTCCTTCAGGTTCCAAGCAGAGTCGCTCAGGATCTCCTGTGGTGGGCCTGCAAGGACATTTTGAAGGGAGAACCCTTTTGGCAACCATGGCCACAGATTAAGGTAGTAACGGACGCCTCACTCACTGGGTGAGGAGCGCATACCAATGGCCTGACAATCAGCGGTTGATGGTCTCCATTGAAGTCCAAACTACATATCAACCTGTTGGAGCTGAGGGCAATCAGACTAGCGCTGAAGGCCTTTCTGCTCTCTGTGCAGGCAAAGAACATCCTGATAATGACGGACAACACAGTGGCCATGTACTACCTCAAAAAGAGATTGTGTATGGTCACTCCCACTGTGCAGAGAGACAATGCAGCTCTGGTTCTGGGCAATTCAAGAAGGAATCTCCTTATCACCATTTCACCTAGTCAGAGGGGAGAACATGCCAGCTGATGATCTGAGTAGGCAGAGCACAGTCTCCCACGAGTGGGAAACAGCTCAGGAAGTCCTTCAAGAGATCTGAGCTATCTGTAAGATAGCTCAGCGGGTTGAGCGCTCGCTGCTGCGATCTGAGCATGATCTGCAGGTCGCAGGTTCGAATCCCGGCAGGGCCAACTCAGCCTTTCATCCTTCCAAGGTCAATAAATGAGTACCAATTTCGATTGGGTGATATTGTATCTTAATACGTGCCCTGTAAAGCGCTTTGGATTAAGGCGCTATATAAATAAAACATCATTATCTTCACTCTTTGGGGAACCCCTCAAGTGGATCTGTTCTCGACCGGTTTTCGGCGAGGACTGAATGAGGAGCTGCATATTCAACAGTTCTTTATCTAGGGTTCCTATGTGACTTAAAGAAGGAGCCATCTCTGCTAATGGAAGACAGACCCATATATGGGTCTCCTCACTTTTAACCACAACTTCACCCCTATTAAAGGATTTAATTCTGGAAACTCAGAGTCAAAACTGAAACCTGTAAGTGCATTGAAAATTCAAAAATGTTTCTACAAATTATTAACACTGCTGGAGAAACATGTGTAGAGGACCATTCAATTTAGGACTATTTTCCACAAAAGGATCTATCTGATCACTGCAACCATACATAATTGTGACAGCCGAAAATGCCAAATTTCTTTTAAAAATGAATCCCCCTTTACACCACATAGATATGTAGGGGGAGACCCCCCGCACCACCTACATATTACTATATTATCCCATACACCCACATATATATGTGGTATAAAGGGGTGTGTTTAAAAAAAAAAGAAGCGGCCATTTCGGCCGTTGCAATTGTGAGGGTGACATTTTGGCCCATTTCCCCCAAAAATACTCTTTTAATGACCTTTTCTTTTTTTTTGCCAACACATCTCAATAAATGTATCTTCACTAAAAATAAGTGACTCAATGATTGCATTCGTTTGGTCTTATTACAAACACGTGGACAACAAGTTTTGGCGCGCAAAGTGTTGCTCTCTAAAATTCTCTTTCAGCCAGTATTGGGCAGATACAATATTTGCAGATGCAGATCAGCGGCAACCATTAAGTTTGCCAGTGGTCTGTATTTTGTCTGCAAATGCATTAGTATTTCCTGTTAGCGAACAGTACTGTTCAAGGGAAGTTCCCCTAAGAGGAGCTCTAGGAGATGCGTTCGTAGTAGACTGGGAGTTTCCACTCCGGTGCACATTTCCTCCAATCCCCGTCATTCCTCAAGTCATCAGGAGGTAGAGACAGTTCAGGAAATCTGTGATCCTAATTGCTCCAGATTGGGCCAGGAGGACGTTGTACCCGGACCTTCTAGCATGCCCATCTGCCTTCCAATACGTCTGCCACAAAGAGAGGGCTTTCTCTCTCGAGAGAGGAGGGTCAGGTTCTCCATGTAGAGGTCAAGACTCTCAACCTTCTTGCATGGTTTCTGAGAGGTTGAGATACAAGGATTGGGACCCCTCAGAAGACGTAATGGAGATTTTGTTTTTGGCCAAAAGGCCAGCAACAAAGTCCTTATACCGCTGCCATTTGATACATTCTGCAGCTGGTTTAGGGATAAGACTGAAGATCATCCTGTTAGTGGCCATTACATCAGCCTGAAGGGTAAGCAAACTTCAGTCCTTGTCCTGCAAGCCTCCTGATACAATCATCTATAAGGATTAGGTAGACCTTAAGGTGAAACCAACCTTCTTGCCTAAGAATGTGTCAGAATTATCTTCTGAGTTAAATGTAACTCAATCTTCATTTTATCCTCCTCCTCCTGTAAAGGTAGAGGAGAGATTACACAGGCTATGATCCAAGGCATGTACTGACATTTTACTACTCTATTATGTCTAAGATAAGACAAGATGACCAACTTATTGTAGGATACACAGGCCACAAGTTGGGTATGGCAATTTCAAAACAAACCTTGTCCAGATGGATTACCTTGGGAATAACTAAATGCTCCAGATTAGCATGAACATATCCCCCAGAGCGTTTTAGGGCTCATTCAACCAGGGGCAGGGGCAGAGGGGTCTCCAATTAGGGATATTTGTGTGGCTGCCACATGGTTGTCTGTACACACCTTTACCAAACATTACAATCTGTACTCTTCCCCAAGCCAAGAAGGTTTATTTGGAAAGGCTGTGCCACATTCTGTGCACACAGACCTATGAAGGAACTCATAAATTATTATAAACCTGAAAATTCTGACTCCCTCCTCCAGGAATACTAAAACTACTTTGTGAGTTTATCATAAAATGAGGAATACGTGAGAGGACACAATCCATTCAAAGAACAAGTTACTTACCCATGGTAATGTTCTTTCATCTAGATGTTCCTCCCACGTATTCCTCATCGCCCTTCCTAGCCTGGCCCGCAGTAGAATTTGCCATGTGATTGCTCTTTCCGGAGAAGTAACTGTCGAGTTAAGGCTATCCTATACATGCTTTAAAAACAGAACTGAAGACAATGGTTGCTGCACACGCTTTATACCATCGATGACATTGAGATGGAGCCCTCCGAGGGACATCGTGTCGACAGGCATTGACGCGCAGCGCCCTCTGCTGGAAAACATGTCTAAAGCAGCTGAAGCTGGATATGGAAATATTATAAGATGAGGAATACGTGCGAGGAACATCCAGTCGAAAGAACGTTACCATGGGCAAGTAACTTGTTCTTCTCTTCTAAAGCAATCTCTGTCCTCTGGGTTATACTGCCCCCATCCAATGACAGTCCTCCCCCTTAGCTCCACCCAAGGTGGCCACCTTCAGATTTTTACCACCTACTTCAGTGTTGGGAGTCCTCAAGTTGCTCTGCAAGCTAATTTTTTTTTTTGAGGGGGGGGGTTTATCCAAAATAGTTAAAATTTTGACCGAATTATTATGATTATTATTTTTTTTATCTACCACTACCGGTGAAGATCTTCATCCACCGTTGGATCATCAAAGTTTCGAGAAGGCCTGGCCTTGGGCCTACTTCGTGACTCTCAGCCATGAGTGAAGAGAAGAAGGAAAATCAAAGCCTCTTCAAACTCTACAAAGAGTGTGAATTAAGAAACGTCTTTGTGGAAGATCGGCAACATAAATGCTTATATGGCCTGCATCCAGACCACGATGAGGGGGGATGCAAGGTTTGCCATGGTTTCTCGAAGAAAACCAAAAAAGACAGCTACAGCAGACTGCCAGCATGGCCACTGACTCAGCTGCATGGCAGAGTAAGACCTCATCTAGGACTGGCCAGTCCGAGGAGTGAATTCCTTCCTGGGAAGAGGTTGAGATCCTTTGTGGACGCCCTGCTCATGGGGGGGGGGGGTCCAAGAAAAGGCCAAGCTCTGCAACACTAGCACAGATGGTGTCACTGCTAATGTGGGTCCCGAGTCGGGCAAAAGGCAATCGCCATCACCATCGGCCTCTACGGTGAGCCTACCAATGAAAGGGTCCTCTTCAAAGAGGAAGTCCCCAAACCTGGCAAAACTCTGTATGTCTGCGTATAAGCTGATGAAGGACTTCAACAGTGAGCTTGTCGCCGCTTTTGTCGACGTTGCTGTCGTCGATTCCATTGACCTGGCGTGCTGCAAGTTCTTTGCTAGCTTCCACAAGTACTCTCGCAGCATGCCAGGTAAACTAAGTCGATGACGACAAAAGCGGTGACAAGCTCATCGTCAACTGCTGTGATAGCGCTGAAGTAGAGTGGGGTCTGCAAAGTAGGCGGTGGCTACTCCACAGGTGTCCTTACCCCCAAGGCGAGATATGGCTGCGGAAGCAGTGACAAAGGTGGCAGCCACTCCGGGGTCAGGGAAGGACCTGGCGACTACACAAACCCAGCAGCCTCCTGAGAAGGAGAGAGATGGTCCCTCTGGTGGAACTCCCCCGGTACATGGACCAGTGGGCTGTTCCAGATAGGCCAGAGAAGATCTACTCAAGTACTGATAAGGACAATGATCTGCAGGACGATTGCTACGTGGATCACGAGGGGTCTCCTGCTTGAAGTTGAGGCGCATCAGCCCAGATCCTACACCGCTGGCTCTGTTCACCCCTAGATCTAGGGACGTGTAGCTGGATATTCTAATGACCCAGCACACACTGGTCACCGAAATACAGCAGAGGATGCCTCCAGGACCTACACCTTCATGGGATCTGCAGGAGCCTCTGAGGCTAAGTACACCCCACGTGAAAGAGAAAAGCCAAAGGGGGCGCTGGTCCTCACCACCATCATCCTCCTCCTCCTCCACCACTACCACCTCGTCATGAAAAGACCCCACCCTCGACCAGCACACAGACAATAGCATGGACATAGTTACCATGGCTACGGGCACAGTCGAGGATGACTACTTCATTGCGGCCGATGTGAGATGCTGCATGCGGACGAGCCCCATGGGGCCACCCCACCCGGCGAAGTTGGATCCTTTCTTTCCGTCATATCAAAGGCCTTGGAACTGTTTCAGTTAGCCCCTGAGGAGACCAGACTTCTTATACCAACGGCACGAGTCGAGAAGAAAGACTTTCATGTCTGTTACCTTCCTTGATGACATCTGAGTGGAAGGCCTGGTTTTAATGAGAAAGTGGGACAAGTTGAAGAAGTACAGGGTTCCAGATTCAGCCTCCAGGTGCTTAAAGTCTCAGCCCTCGCCTGTCTCAGCAGCAGCCTGGAAGCGCAAGGTGAACGAGTTATCGGCAGCCATGGTATCTCCGGACCAGCAGGGGAAGAAGCTGGATGCAATGGGCAGGAGTATCGTTTATACGGCAGTCTCTACCATCAAGGCAGCTAACGCCCTAACCATCTTGTCCCAATATGACCAGGAACTATGGTTCAAGTTGGGTCCTATTCTGGACTTGCCCAAAGACAAGGTGGTCGAGGCACTGGAAATCTTTCAGGAAGGGGAGGTGGCCTCAGATCACACCATCATGGTGGCAGTGGACATCGCGGACACGGGTTGCCGCCAGATGGGGAACAGGGTCTTCCTGCGTCTTCAAGGTTGGTTGAAGGCAACAAAATTCCACCCGGACGTTCAAACGAAAACCGGTTCTCCAGCATGGGGTCCAGCATGAATTCACATGCTCATGAATATTCCCTGTCGTCAAGCCGGGAATCCTCAGTAAAAGAAAGAACAGTTTCACTTTCACTTACAAACTGTATTTGTCCTTTACACCAATCACTGTCCTCTGGGTCATACTGCCTCCATCGAGTGACATCCAGTGACAGTCCTCTCCCGTAGGCCTTATTCTGGCAGCCATCTTCAGATTTTTACAGCACACTGTTGCTCGAGTGTTGCTCTGTGAGCTACTTCTACGTTTTTTTATTTTTCAATGAGCCTGTCGGCTCTTTTCTCCAACTGCTGACAGCGGGGATCCGTTGTCGGTAATGAGCATATATGTCCCTTTTAGTAACATGCATGCAATGGATGGGGATGAAGAATCACTCTGACACCAAATAATCGAACCAACTCAGGAAGATGGCAAAGGTGCTGTTTTATTAACAATTCTCGAAAACAGGGAGTTACAATGGACGTTCGCTCAAGCTCTCAGTGTATTTCTCATAAAAACATCCTTATATGCAAAAAATATGTCAGAGGTGACATCATACTAAGTGGAAAATAATAGAAAACCTACAGAAAACAGTGATGGGCTTATGGGGAACATCTAAGTATACTTTGCATAGGGCCTAGGATTATGATTGGCAACCCACTGTCAGTAGGACAACTTATACCTACCTCTAAAAACATATCATATTCTACACTATTAACTACACAGTTTATCATTGGTCTTCAAACTATAAGGCCCTTGGTTATAGGGCCTTCTACAATTGGTTGGCACGCTTGTGCCATGTCTGGAACATTCCGTTCACTTAGCAGCACGTAAGCTCAGACCCAGGTGCCAGGAGGTGGACTTGACTTTACCTCGCCACCCAATTAGCCCAACATCTCTCATCACCCATGCCTTCTGCCATGAAGATTGTCTTTGAACTTGGCCTTGCAAAGTATTATTGTCTCTGGGAATATATGGGAGTGCGAGCACTCACTATCGTTGTTCTAGGACCCCACGCTCAACTCTATTTCCATCCTTGGTTCACGTGACAGGAGACCACACTGTGGTCCATTTTGCAGCATTTAAATGTTTAAAATGAATAAAACGAATAAAACTTGGCACGCTTGGTGTTCTTTCTTTGCACCTTAACTAGGGATGATTCAGCTTTGCACATTCACTGGCTTCAAGAATAGATAACCGCCCTTGGTTGCTTCAGCTTTGATACCAGGCAAAACGGCGTCGCCATTTGTTTCCACGATCTCAGCTTATTCTTGCTGCGACACAGTGTTCGCCTTATCTCTCCATGGGTCCTGGCTTACTAAATTCATGACACTGATGTCCAGTTTCTATACAATGGCAGTACCTGCAGTCTATTCACTACATATAGCCCGCTTCTAAGATTACTTTCTCTATTTTCGTTACAGTCTGTACAGTTATTGAATGGCTTGCATTTTCTGCAGTGATTCGAACACGTCCAATCTTCTTTTCGCTTATGAAAGTTTACTCGATTCTTAAGTTCGTCATCAGTTTCTGTAAGGTCCATGCATTCACTTTAGCCAGTATTCTCTGTGCGTCACGCTCTTCTTTCCTGATGTCACCAGCTCCTCTTTTTGCTCTTTTTCATATTCCTTCAGGGAGTTCCTCCCTTAGATTATCGTCTCTTTGGGGGGGATACATTCGATAGGGCTGTCTCAGTGGGTACCTTCTTCCGAATACTCGCTGTGGTATGGTCACAACTGCTGGTGTCAATCATGGCACAATCCAACATATAAGAGGTAGGGGGCAGGATTTCCTGCAGAGGCATGTCACTGCTCCTTTACAGTGAATTTCAGTGCCCCTCAAGGGGCAAAGATCATTGAGGTTTCTTTGAAGTTTCCAGAAGGCCATCAGGCCTACTTCGCACCCTTAGAACGTGACGTGGAGAAGAAGGAAGGACGATCCCTCTTCATGCCCTGCACCAGATGCCGGCTACAGAACGTGTTTGTGGAGGAGAAACACCTCCAATGCCTCTGTCTTCATCTGGACCACAAGGAATAAGAGTGCGAGATCTGCCTCGGCTTCTCCAAGAAGATGAAGAAGGATAGGCACAGTAGACTGGTGGCGTGGCTGAACGCCAAGGTCTCTGCCCCGTGCTCCGAGCATGGTCATGCCTCACCTAGGACCGGTCGGTCCGAAGAGTGGCCTTCTAAGTCCTTTAAGGGCGCCTCATTCGTAGGAGCCCAAGACAAGGCCAAGAACTGCAAGTCTGGTTCCAACGGGGTTGCTGTGCAAGCGTGTCCCGCGGTGGACAGGACGCGATCAGCATCACCATCTGCCCCAATTGCCAGCCAGCAAACAAGCTCCTCCTCGAAAAAAGGAAATCGCCCAACCCGGGTAAGCTGTGGGAGATGCCTGAGAAGCCAGTGATGGAGGAGAAGATGGCTGAACCGGCCAAGAAGGCCCACGCAGTTCAGGAGAAGTCTTCGTCGATGATAGAGCTGGTGGCGGCATCTCTCATGAAAGCGAAAGGGGCTAACCCCATTAAGATAACCCCCACAGTGTAGATGGTGAACCTGCCGCTGAGGTGAGAAACTGCCGCAGTGACTTTGGTGAAGTCTGCTGGCACGCCAGAAAAGAGGATGCCGTCTCTGAGCCCGGCTCTGACCCTTCAAGGTGGAGAAAAGTAGGGGGAAATGAAGAGCCAGGACGTGTCCCAGGCTATGGAAGTTTCATCCACAGACGACTAGGACCTGTGTTCCTTATACACAGTCAACAAGGAGGCGGAGAAGGAGGGCCTAGTGTTCTGATCACGCCAGCTCAGCTGAGGGATGTATCTCTGGACATCCTGTCGACCCACCACACTTTGGTGTCGGAGATCCAGAAGAGTATGCAGCAGGGCCCGGTTCCTATGCCCCCCCTGTTAAACGGGAAATCATATTGTACCTCCTTTCTAATATATATTGGCCTAAACCCAGTCACTCTGCGAAGAAAACCGTGTTGCAAAGTTCCGATTTTGGATCGACTTCGCCACCATTTTAGGATCACCCGCCATTTTGATTTCTGTTCAAATGTAACTCTGTGTTCTAAAATGGTCGACTGTGTTTCCAACTTGTAACCGAGCCTTCCCGACCTTTGTCCCTAGTTAATGGTTAGACTATCCGCGGGCCGAATGTTTAGACTGGGTAATGAGACCTTGTCCCATACTTGACTTGTGGTCTTAGGATTGCCTGCACCAATAAGCCTCATCCACAAATATACATCGAAAACAATGTAATGCAAATGTCGAGCGTGGACACTGGCTGAACTGCATTGAAAAGGGATATGTGCTAAGGCTTACTGCTAAATCTGGGAATAGACTGTTGCCATTGTAACGTGTTTGAATGTAAACCAAATATAATCTGTGTGCATATTGTTGTATGAGCCATAAGTGAACTCGGCACGAACTCTAGACCATGGATTATTAACTTGCAGAGGGGCACCCTGGCCACGTCCCTGACCACGCCCGCCACGAGGAGGATGCCCGGCTGAGGCTCCCCTCACCTTTGGTGGCCTCCCAACCATGGTACAGATGGAGTAGTGCCGGCACAGATGGAGGAGTGCCAATGGGAGGTGTACACCACAATTTTCCTGGGCAATTGGAGTGAAGGGGGTGGGATGCAAGATGTTAAGAGCACCCCTGCACCTGCAAGGCTGTATGTGACCCGGGTGATGAAGTGACGGGTCACGCAACGCTCAGGCACCCCAAAACTGCAGTAAAACCGTGCATGCAACCCCTGCAGCCTACGTGCGTGGAATTAACCTCCCGCAGTACGTGGTGGCACCCAGTAACACGAAAAACGCGTAAGCGTGGGACACGCAGGCTACTATGACCTCGAAAACTGGTGCGATACACGGGGGCACCGACAGTGGGAAAAATAGCGTGCGCGACTCACCGTCAGACTAGCGCGATGATGAAAAACACGCGTAGCCAATACCCCTGCCAAAAGAAGAGATACGTCCTTGATCCGCTGTTAAGTAGTGATGGCGCGCGAAACAACACGAAGTAGCAACACACACGTCGGTCTCCACGAAAGGCACGTACAGCGAACTGCTAGCCCTGCTCACCTTTAACCCGTGCTGAAGGAAACGCCCGTGCACGTCACGTCACTTACGCACTTAGACCCTTTCCTCGAATTACACGCATTCCCACACAGACGTGTGGTTTTTTCACGTGCTGGTCCACTATGCACTTATTGTTGGAAACGCCCGCTCGCGTTATGTCACAGACACGCTTACGCGCTAAGGGCCTTTCCTCGATTTTCACGCTGACGTGCAATTTTTTCACGTGCCAAATCACTCCTTATCAAGCTGGCCACGCAACAACACACGGAAGACCACGCTCCTGCCCAGAAGGCCATATTCCTGCCCCCCCAGAGCCCCGAGCCCTGAGCATGCTCCCACCTGCCATCTGCTGCTGCCTGTTGCCCACGTGCCCTGCTATTTGGTGCCTGCACGTCAGCCAGGGGTGCAGTTGCTGTGACCACCCCTGCTGGAACTGAAGAGTCCTGACTGGGATACCATTGCTCCACAGCCCAGCCCCAGGACCCAGTTGCCCACCCATACCTGCCTCTGGGGTTGCCATGTCTAAACCATCTGGCACCACTGGCAACCCCCAGCCAGAGAGGCAGAGGCCCACCAGCTTCAGTGCCAGTGAAGTTGGTGTCCTGGTGGAGCATGTCCTGGGGCAGTATGAAGCCTTCTTTGGAAGTTTGCGCGCCGACATTGAAGGACGGAAGAGGATCTGGATGGACATCGTGACTGCCATCAACGCGGAGGAGGTGGCAGTCCGCGACATTCAACACGTCCGGAAGCGCTGGGAGGACTTCAGGTCCAGGACCCTCAGCAAGGCCCGGCGCCTCTTGAAGCCAGCGGATGGCAAGGGGTGCCGGGTCCGCCTTACCACCATCCAAATGAGGGTCCTGGAACGTATACACCCAGCACTCCACCTCCAGGTCCTTGAGAGGCAGACCCGTCTGGAGTCGAGCGGTAAGTGTACATGCCTACTGATTGTACGCTGTGCATGTTGTGGTGTGACAGGAGTGTGCAGGTTCAACATATGTCTTTGTAGGGCCATGTATGGATGCGTATGTACAGGGACGTGAACTAGCCACATGTGATTCCTCTCATGTGTGAGACACATCGATGGTGTATGTGTTGGAAAGCATGCTGGGCAAATGCATGTGTGGGTGCGCACATGTGAAAATTATGTGTATGTACTGTTGCATGGTTGTGGTGTCACACATGGATGTAGGTTCCTGCTGCATTTATCTGCACTGTGTACATGTGCATGTGTGTTTATGTGACAAGTGTGCAACTGTGATGCAACATGGATGCATGTGACACTGACATGTAGGAGGCTGATTGCCAGATGTGACATGGATGGTGACATTATAAAACTTCCCGCACACCCCCGAAATACACGTACCCCGCTCGCCCAAGGCCTATTGCGTGTAAAACTCCCCGTGCACCCCTCAGAATACACGTACCCTGCTCGCCCAAGGCCTATCGCATGTGAAACTCCCCGCGCACCCCTCAGAATACACATACCCCGCTCGCCCAAGGCCTATCGCGTGTGAAACTCCCTGCGCACCCCTCAGAATACACGTACCCCACTCGCCCAAGGCCAATCACGTGTAAAACTTCGGGCACACCCCCGAAATACACGTACCCCGCTCGCCCAAAGCCAATTACGTGTAAAACTCCCCAAGCACCCCTCCGAATACACGTTCCCCACTCGCCCAAGGCCAATCGCGTGTAAAACTTCCCGCACACCCCCGAAATACACATACCCCGCTCGCCCAAGGCCTATCGCGTGTGAAACTCCCCACGCACCCCTCAGAATACACGTACCCCTCTCGCCCAAGGCCTATCGCGTGTGAAACTCCCCGCACACCCCTCAGAATACACGTACCCCACTCGCCCAAGGCCAATCGCATGTAAAACTTCCCGTGCACCCCCGAAATACACGTACCCCGCTCGCACAGGGCCAATCACTTGTAAAACTTCCTGCGCACCCCAGAAATACACGTACCCCGCTCGCACAGGGCCAATCGCGTGTAATACTTCCCACGCAGCGGGGTACATGTATTCGAAGGGGTGTGCAGGGATTTTTACGGACGTTTTCGTGGTTGGGGGGCTATATGCTGGTCCATTGGCCTGTCCTCCATGTACGGGATTTGTGCGCTATTCATGGTGCATGGGGAGGGGTTGGGGGCGTAACTGGTGCAGCTGCAGGGTCGCTGCGCCACTCTGCGCCACGGCTGGTTATGGATGTTAAAATCCATGAATACGGTGTGCGCAGAAATGGATTTTGGTGCATGCGGCTCGCGCAGACTGCCGCACAGCTGTGTGAGCCACTTGTGCGCTGAATTCTATGAATTACCCCCTTAGACTCTATATTATTAAAGAAAAAGGCTAGACCTGCAGCATTTGATGTATTACAGAATTGGAAGAAAGAAGCTATGCAGCAACTTAAAAGTAGGGAGAAACATGTGCGCCGTCACATGTCCAACACCGAAAAAGCGTTGTTGTACGATCAAAATAAGCAGTCTGAGTCAGTTAGAAATATGGATAGGGCTTTTCAACTTGGTATTCAGAAAATGTATCCGTCTAAAGACTTTCATGTATCTGATGAGTTAATTGACAAACTTCTAAATGAACGAAGGCCTGGTGCCACAGTGCCACCTCCGTATGTACCTATTCCTGTGTTTTACCTCTTCCTGCTGTCGTTCTTCCTCCCGTAGTAATTCCTGCTCCTCCTATCGCTCCTCCTATTGTTCCTCTTCCTCCAGCTGTTCCTCCTCCTATTGTTGCTCCCCCACCTGCTCCTCCTCCTTTGCCTACTGTTACGGGTTTGGTAGATTTGTCTTCTCTACCAGTGATAGCACCTTTGTTACCGATTGTACAAGATTTGTCTACTCTTTCTCTTCCAAGTGGTTCTGTCCCACTTGTAGTTGATAAGGGAGCAGAATCAAAGATTGTAACTCGCAATACTGTGTCTAAAGAGAGAAAGCGCGATTTGACTGCATGGGCCAAACAGTGCATGGAGAGGGGTGAACAAACTGATGTTTTTGCCACACTCGGTAATTTAGACAGTTTTCCTGAGAAAAATGTTTTTATTGAAGGGTTGGGAATTCATTTATATGTAATGTAGATTTGTTATTTCCCGTGCTCCTACCCATTGATTTGTGGAAACAGATTAGGACTGTAGACGATGTACCAGGGTTAGGGGATACATGGGATAATATAGTTAGACTAGATAGAGAAAGGCCAGCTGTCGAGAGACCGCCACAGGTAATACTGACTTTGCCTGATAGAATAGTCACAAAACTAAAAGCCATAATTCCTGAAAGAAGGATTATTTGGGACAAACTTACTGCCTGTGTCCAAGGGAAGTCTGAGGGTGCTACTGAATTCTTTAATCAGTTCAAACAAGTGTTTTCAGATTTCAGTGGACAAGATTTGAGCACAGAGTCTGGTAAACGGCTATTTGTAGACACATTTGTGTGTGGATTGTTGCCTGACATCCAATCGCAAATTATGTCTTCCGAGAGCGCTTGGCAAGCTAAATCTCAGTCCAAAGTGTTGCACATGGCTCAGTACTGGCTCAGTACTATGAGAACCGAGTCAATAATGAGAAAGAGAGAATCGAAAAAAGAAAGGGAGACCTGAAAACTAAGGTTCTATTGGAACAAGTTGTTAGAGGCCCTAGAAGGGGTAATTCACAATTATGGGGACAATGTGCTCCACAGGGTAATGTCCCGTTGGGTCCTATACACGTGAACTAGTGTGCTTATTGCAGGCAAGAGGGTCATTGGCAAGCACAATGCCCGATCCTCCAGCAGAGGTCGAATAACACATTTGGTAACATGGGTAGACGATCCAGAGGCCGCCCTGGCGCGGGGGTCCTGGTAGAAGTCAGTTTTCTCAAAATTCGCAACCTTTTTTGCAGGATAATCAGTCTCCGAGTGTGGATAATAGAAACATTTTTGATCATCCTTCTGCTGCATATCTCTCTGAAGAACTTTCTTTTGATGACATTCTGTTTCGCTAGGATTGCCCGAAGCAAGGTTTGGAACCAACGCCTATTCCCGTTAATCAGAAAGGTCCCTACATTGAAATGATAGTGGGAAATAGGAAACATCTATTCTTGATAGATATAGGAGCACAAAAGTGTTCCATTGACCATTCACGGGTTCCAAACATTCCACTGTCAGGGCAAACCAATGTATCTGTAGGGTTTTCTGGTACACCAGTAGTTTGTCTGGTTTCTTCGCCGGTACCGATTACATTGGGTCCATTCACGGACCACTGTCCATTTCTTTTGACTATGGACTGTGGAGAGAATTTGTTGGGGTTGAATCTGTTGAAGGAATTAAATGCGGTAATTCATTGTTCTTCGGATGGAGTGCGTTTGACGATTTCACCACAGCAACTTTCTGTCTCTCAGTTCTTGACTAGACCTTTGCTGCCGGAATTCAGTGATGTTGCGGAGTGTGTATGGGCAATTGATGACAATGATGTCGGTGTTCTACAAATTGAGCCAGTTAAAATCATTTTGAATAATGGAGTAAAGTTGCCACGTATTCCTCAGTATAAGATCTCGGTTGATAGTGAGCAAGCTCTGAAATGCAAAGTCTCTGATTTTGTACATTGTGGGGTAATTGAGGAAATTGCAGGTAGTTTGTGCAATAGTCCGATTTTGCCTGTGAAGAAGAAAGGCGATAATGCAATTCCTTTTTGTTTCATCATTGATTTACGTGGCATCAATAAGATTGTTGCTCCACAATTTGCCATTGTGCCTGATGTGACGACGATACTAACCATGATTCCGGCTTCTGCTACTCACTTTAGTGTTGTAGATCTTAAGAATGCTTTCTTTAGCATTCCTATACACAAGGATAGCAGATACCTGTTCACATTCACCTTAGGGGGACGCTCGTTTACATTCACCCATGCTCCACAGGGGTACACGGAAAGTCCGAGCATCTATAGTAGGGCTTTGAAAGAGCAGCTTGATACACTCGAGTTACCTACCACTTGTACATCACTTCAATACTTAGATGATCTACTTTTGGCTGCTGATCTGCTTTTGAGTGCCTGTAAGGAGGGCACCGTGTTGTTTCTTATTAACTTAGCAAAACATGGACACAAAGCTTCACTCAAGAAATGTCAATATTGTCGACAGGAGGTCGCCTATTTAGGCTATCTCCTGTCAAAGGACGGAAGAAGGTTGACGCCTGAACGGATTAAAATAATTTCTATCATGTCTGTCCCAAATACACAGAAGGGAGTCGGAGCCTTGATAAGAATGGCTTCTTACTGTAGGCAGTGGATCCCGAACTTCTCGTTAAAGATTAAACCAATGTTGGCTTTGACAAAGAAGGGCATTTCTTTGCCATTGCTGTGGAACTTGGAACACCAGCAATCGTTTGATCTGCTCAAGACTGCACTGTGTTCAGCACCGGTTTTGGGCACACCAAATTTTGAAAAGGCCTTTGTGTTGTATGTGCATGAACGTGATGGATGTGCTTTGGCTGTATTAACGTAGGAACATGGAGGGAAGAATAGGCTGTGCGGCTACTTTTCTTCCGCCCTTGATCCTGTTGCATGCGCTTTGCCAAGATGTTTGAGAGCTGTCACTGCTGCTGCTGCGTCTGTAAAACAGAGCGAGTGTATGGTCCTAGGCCAAGCTTTAACCCTGATGGTACCTCACTCTGTAGATCTTCTACTAAACAGAACACAAATGCAACACCTCACCTTTGCACGATTAACGAGATACAAATTGATCTTGTTCGCAACGCACATTAAAATTCAGAGGTGTTGTGTATTGAAGCCAGCTGAACTTTTACCTTTCCCGCAAGGTACTGCTGGCAGTGACGAAGTGTCACATGACTGCCTTTACACCACAGAGCAAGAGACTAAAGGCAGGATCGATTTGAAAGATACTCCTTTGAATAACCCACAAGGGGAGCTGTTTTGTGAGGGCTCCTGTTTCAATCTTCCGGATGGAACATCCACGGCTGCTTATGCAATCACCACATTAAGCACGATTGTGGAAACCAAGAGAATCACACATAATTCCGCGCAGGCCGCTGAAATTATTGCGTTGACCCGAGCTTGTGAACTTTCCGAAGGGCTTAGAGTAAACATATATACTGATAGCCAGGATGCTTTTGGGGTGGTTCAGAGCTTCAGTAGACTTTGGGCAGAACGAGGTTTCTTGACCTCACATGGAACTAAGATCCAATATGGCTCCTTGATAGTACAGTTACTCTCAGCGCTTGCCCTCCCCACTCAGTTAGCAATCATGAAATGCGCAGCACATCAGAAAATCATAGATGATGTAGGAAAGGGGAACGCTTTCGCTGACCAGATAGCCAAACAAACTGCCACTGAGCTCTATTCAGAAATGTATACCTCAAGGTAAGCCACCAATGTTTGTACTATGGATGAGGGTATCGAATCTGTAAAAAGTATTCAAGCTGATGCCACATTAGAGGAATCTAAAGAATGGGCTGAGGGTTTGGCAAGGATGGATGATGACGGGTGTTGGGTGGACAAGGTAGAAGGAAAATGGTTCTTGCCAGATGTGTACATTACAATGATGGTCGCAATGGCTCATGGCCCCACCCACATTTGTGCGACAAAGGTTTCCAAAATGTTACAAAATGTCTGGGTGAATGATAAAATCTCTAGAACAGCTGAATGTTTTGTTCAGAGTTGTATGGTCTGTCTACAGCATAATATGGGAAAGGGCACATCAACACCAAGGGCTAGTTTTGGTCCACCTTCTGTCCCCTTTGAGGTCATCCACTTTGATTTCATTGAAATGGAGTGTTGCAATAATTACAAATATGTACTAGTTGTTATCTGCGCCTTTAGTAAATGGGTTGAAGCCTTTCTTGTTAAAGATGCCACAGCAATGACAACGGCGAAAACCATGCTTAAGGAATATTTTCCTAGGTTTGGTTTGCCAAGGGTCATCTGGTCGGATAATGGTCCACATTTTATCGCTGCTGTAATTCTGCAGATATGCGCGGGATTACAGATCGATAAACGGTTCCATTCGGCTAGACATGCTCAAAGTGCTGCTTTGGTATAGAGACACAATGGCATCATAAGGAACAAGTTCACTAAGACGTGTGCTGGCACCGAACTAAAATGGCCCGATGCCTTACCGATCGTGTTATTATCAATGAGAACAACCCCACAGACTAGGACTGAGCTCTCAGCTCACATTTGGAACCTACCTAAGCTGAAATCCTTGCGGGACATTGAACATGTACTTCATTCCGACTACTGTGACCGGTTAACTAAAAATCTGTATTTGATTTATCAACAGGTGCGAGAAGCCCTCCCAGTCAAATATGAGGGTCCAGGTCACAGCATTCGGCGTTTAGCTGGGTGCTGATAAAATCATTCGAAAGAGCATCCTGTCTCGCACTGCGTTGGAGGGGCCCTCATCAGGTCCTCTTGGCCACACAGACAACCGTACGAGTGACCGGACGAAAGCACTGGATCCACGCGTCACATGTCATGAGGATTACCTTCCCTTTGCCACACGATACAGAAGAAGCAGAAATTCCTACCTGCACTGCTCCCAGCAATCGCGCAGCATTGAGCAGTATCGAGAGTGCTTCGGAGACTCTCCCTGAGCCCGTGGGGCCTGGGGAAACAGCTGCTTCATCTCCACACTCTCCTACAGATCCTTTTTCATCATCAGGTTCTGTTACAAATCCATCACTTCTATCAGGAAGCAATGACACGTTGTTTGCAGATCACGCAGTACCAGGAGTCACAAGGTACGATCTGCGTCCATGGAGCTAGACTTACTGCACGGTTCGGCTGTGCCACCAGGAAAGATCATCGTAGGGCTTGTCTTTTGGCCCTGTTCTTTTGCACGTAAGGAATTCTGTTGGCTAGGGATAGGGAAGGACTAAGAAAACGTGCGATCAGGAGATCTCCAGCAAATAAACTCTGGAGTATTTTGTTTGAAGAAACAATACCTGCAATCGCTCCCACTCGTACGGCACAAATAAGTGGCTGTGTGCCCGATCGAAACAATGGACAATTGAATGTATGGTCCCTTAAAACGTATTGTTGTATTGTGATTATGTTAACCAGCTTCACAATAGTAATTGCCTTAGGATTGTGGTATTTGGAAGAAGTACATCCGCTTGAAATTCTTTAGCCCACTGAAAATGTACCTACTGCTTCTACACCTTTCGTGCATCTGCACACTCTATACCCTAGAGACTCTCAGCACAGACAGAGTTACCATAATAACACTTTACTACTCAAATTGAATGCCACACATGCCATTTTTAATAAGTCTAATTGTTGGGTCTGCTCTCATTTACTGCAACATGGAGATAAGGGGTTGGGCTGGTATATTCATCCTTTTCCTCTGACTACTGCATGCTATGCTTCTTTAAGGGTACTATTCTTTGGCCGATGGAACGATAGCACCTCAGGGAATTTTGATGGAACGAATTTGAATGATTTTGAGAAACGAGTTCTAACGCCCCTGGGATGCTTACTTTTTGCAAATAGGAGGAAGCTTAATGTTGCTTCTATTAGGCCTTCAATAGGGATGCCATGCCACCTTCCTACACTGTTAACCACAGCCCCGATTCAGTTTCTTTCTGCATACAGAGGAATGGTACTCAGTCAATGGGTGATTTCAAGGGCTGCACCAGTGTTGCGAACTTGACCAGTGAGAACAGACCTTTGTATGTAGGCGAACCTGTATATTTCGTTTGCAGTAATGAAGCTTTCCCATGGCTACCTAGGGATTGGCAGGGAACCTGTTATTTAGGCATTCTGTTACCTGGGGTATTCATAGCAAGCACCATGGAAATCTCTAAGGCTCGTCCAAGGCGGGATGAGAATGGCGATACTTCATCACAATGGCGTAGCGAAATCAGGATGGCGTAGCAAAATCCTTTGTACCAATTTGGGGGCAAATACTAAACTCTGAGGATACCAGAAGTCTAGTGAGAGTACTGGAGCAGACCATCAACCGGACCACTGACATACTCTATAACATGACTTTAGAACAGAAAGCGATAAGGTTAGTGGCACTTCAGAACCGGATGGCATTAGACGTCATCCTGGCTGAGCGTGGTGGAGTATGTAAATTAGTGGGGTCCGCTTGTTGCTTTTTCGTGCCAGATTCCTCCCCAACCATCTTTAAGGCAATACAAAATCTGCACGTCCTTAGTTCAGAAGTGCACGTTCCCGAGGGAAACTGCGATCTTAGTGCTTGGTTCTGGGACTTCTTACGATCTTGGGGATGGAAGCTACTCTCAGGGACTCATTACGAGGTTGGCGGTAAGGGAAAAACGATGCCGGTAAAGGATTACCAGCATCGCTTACCACTCCGGTGTATTATGACCCGGCAACCCGCTATTAGCGGCACCCTAAATAACGGTGCCACTAATAGCGGCATGGGCACATACACGCGCCCCTTCGGGGAGCAAATACCGGCATGCCGGTAATAAGAGGACTTCCCAACCCACTTGGACATGCAAATACCGCCATCGAGAAGCCTGTAATCACGGGCTGCACGGGCTGCACGGGCTGCACGATAATAATATAATAAATAATAAAATAACAAAACGATGCCGGCCACACAGGCATCGCGGACCACCCGCAAACAGCAATCAAGCCAACTGCCATAGGTGCACACAATCCCCACAGTTGGAGTCAATGGAGGCTCAGCCAGTATAAGATGAGCACACCCACACACCACACCCCTTCCAACACCAAAATGCTACGACTAGCTGTTGCAATCATGGCGCTGGAGGACATGCCAATACTGCTACAACTACAGCAACAACACCAACTACAACAACAACTACAGCAGCAGCAACAACAGGCAGCACAGAGGAGACGCAGGAGGAGAAGGAGGGTGAGACAGGCCCAGCAATTACCACCAGCGCAGCCAGCAGTGCCTCGTAGGCAGCCACCAATCCCTTGCATCAGACCCAGGCCATTCAACCTAACCCCTGAGCAGATCCACACTCTGTACCGGTTGGACCGGGACACCATCACCACCATAGTGGACATGATACACAACGACATTGCCAGCCTCATAGAAATACGCATTGCCATCCCCCCGCTACTAAAGGTGGTGTCCATGCTCCACTTCCTGGCCACAGGCACCTATCAACACACAGTGGGGCAGCTGGATGGCATTTCACAACCACTTTTTTCTTTTTCACGCATGTTGAACCAAGTGCTGGATGCCCTCCTGAAGCACGCAAGCACCCACATATCCCTACCACAGACTGCCCAGGAGATAGCAGACACCAAAGTAGGCCTCCATGCACTGGCAGGCATGCCCAATTGTGTTGGTGCCCTGGACTCCACCCATGTTGAATTGGTAGTCCCCCATTCCATAGAGGCGGTGTGCCGCAATCGCAAGCAATACCTGTAACGCTCACCTGACTCCCATGGGGGCGCTGGCCTGGTTCGCGCTGCTGTGACCTCGTCTAAGGTGATGCGCAGGGTTCGGAAGACGGACTGGACCGGGCCCCAGATCTGGCTTGTCTGACTCGCAGAAGTATCCTTCTTAGGGTCTGGAAGGACGAGCTCTCCATCCTGCTTCTGATGCAGGGGCACGTTGGTATCCAGTTACGTCACTGGATTTTCGGATGGGTGAGAACCAAACTTGCTTGGCTTCCAGGTAAGTTTTTCTATAAGTGGTTCCCCTTGTGTCCATGCATTAATGTTCTAATGCTAGTGTCTTTTTCCCCATAGGGGCCGTGGTACGGAATGCCGGGGAACAGGCACCGACCCGAGGTGAGCGGTGAAATCCTTGTGGAAATCAGGTAAGTCTTTAATGAGTGTTTTGGTAATGTCTTTTCATTCACTCATTAACGCTGATGTCTTTTTCCCCTTAGGGGCCGGGGTCTGAAAATGCCTGGATGCGGCGCGGACCCGAAATGAAAAGGGAATGACCCAACAGGTAAGTCTTGACATGGAGTTTTAGCTTCCCTTTTCCCTTCTTTCTCTCACCTTTGTTCTTGTCTTTTTCTCCCTAGGCGCGGGGGCGCGACTGCGAATCCGGATGGTCGCTGCTGAACATGGAGGCGCCCTGTAAAGGTGAGTAGAATGCGGCGCTGCAGCGATCGATGCGATGTGCTTTTAAAAATAAATGTCTTCCTTTTCAGGATTGTCGGCGAAATGTCTCTGGGATGCAGATTTAGCAGGTGAGGCCTTTTCCTTCTTCTGTTCTCTTGTTCCCTTCCTTTGCAGGTGATTCAGGATGCTGGCAGGTGTGGCAGAAGTCAAGATGCAGGAGCAGACACGGTGAGCGCCCAGCTGCTAGATGCAGAACAACGCGAAGCACGTGTGGCTGATCGGGTTGGTTTAAATAGCCTTGGAAGAAGTTCCTAGAATGTGTCCTTCCTCCAATCAGGTATGTATCCTTCCCCGACCACGCCCGGGTGGTAAATGAGTCCCACAGGTAAAGTAGTTCCTTTCAGGCCTCAAGGAGGCCAGGGTTCTGCAGCATGGTTTGCATCAGGTAAGTGCACCCAAACACTTTCATAATGAGCCTATGGCGCCAGGACTGACGTTTTCTATGAGCCTGGCGCCATAGGCGCCAGGACGCTGTCCAAAGGGCCCCTATAAGGGGTTGCTGGGACCTTCCCCGGGGACTTGATGTCCGCTTTCGGGGACGCAGGGCCTGAGCCGGCTCCCCGGGAGCGGGCATCATGACAGCACTCCCCCCCAAGGCCCCTCCCAAGGTTGTTCCCTCCGGGGGTTTTGGTTTGTTTGGGAAGAGTCGGTGGAATTTCCTGACTAATCGAGGTGCATGCACATGGTCACTGGGTTCCCACGACCTCTCCTGAGGTCCGTACCCCTTCCAATCAATTAGGTAGAAAAGCTTTGACCTAAACATTTTTGAATCTAAAATGTTCTTCACTTCGAATTCGGGTTCCCCATCTATTTGAATAGGTTCTGGAGGTTTGAGTAGTCGGGTTCCGGGTACCACTGGTTTCAGAAGTGACACATGAAAAACAGGGTGAATTCGCATGTTAGCTGGTAAATCAAGTTTAACCGCTACTGGGTTAATTATTGCCGTAATAGAATAAGGTCCCAGATATTTTGGGTTAAAAGTTCGAGGCCCTTTGAGCGGTAAATGTCTGGTAGCTAACCACACTTGATCCCCAATCTGATACGGAGGTGCTTCACTCCGATGTAGGTCAGCATTCTCCTTGTATTTTCTCTTGGCTTGTTGTAAATGCGTGGTTGCCTCTTTGAAGGCTCGCGTAATGGTAGAATGCAGATGTTCTACTGCGGGCACTCCGAGGTTCTGAGGTGAGTCGAGGTTTGAGGTTCGAGGGTGATGTCCAAACAAGGTATAAAAAGGACTATGGCCAGTTCCAGAGTGTACCGAATTATTATATGCGTATTCGGCTATCCAAAGAATGTCTTCCCAGTTGCTTTCAGATTGCTGTAACATACACCGTAAGTACTGCTCAAGGGTCTGATTTGTCCTCTCGGTCTGACCATCGGTCTGAGGGTGGTGACTGGTCGATAATCTTACGTCGATTTGTGCCATTTGACAACATTTGCGCCAGAAGTGGGAAATGAATTGGCTTCCCCGGTCAGAGATTAGTATAGATGGGAATCCATGTAGCCGAACAATATTTTCGAGGAATTCTTTGGCTAGGACAGAAGCTGAAGGTAAACCTTTCAAAGGAATGAAGTGGGCCATTTTGGAAACAAATCCACAATTACCAGAATGGTATTGTATCCCGAACAAGGAGGCAAGTCTGTAATAAAATCCATTGATAGGGTGTGCCAGGGTGCTGGCGGTATGTCTAGAGGTTGAAGGAGACCGGCTGGTCTTTTCTTTTGACCTTTATTTTGGGCGCAAACACCACAGGACATCACAAAAGATTTAACATCTTTTCTCCAAGAGGGCCACCAGAATTGTCGTTTCACCTTTTCCATTGTCTTGGCAATACCGGGGTGTCCCTCTATTAATGTATCATGATAACCTGAAATAACTAGTTCGTGTAAATCCTTGTGCGGCAGGAATAAGCGTCCTTGGTAATAAGGTAAACCATTATCTATGGTAAAGTCTGATCCCTTTTGTATCCAATCCTGTAGGACTGTAGGGTCCAGGAGTTGTTTCACTCTGACTTGAATGTCTTCAAGCGTCTGTAACGAAGTCATGCCTAGAATTCTCTGTTCGGGAATTATTGGTACTGGTTATGAGTTTGTATCAGATTCCCCCATTCCAATTCGGGATAAGGCGTCTTCTTTGCCGTTCTTGCAGCCAGGTCGATAGGTAATCACAAAATCAAATTCAGTGAAAAACAAAGCCCATCGGAGCTGCCGTGATGACTGAGCCTTGGCAGTTTTCAAATACTGTAAATTCCGGTGATCAGTGATCACCGTGATGGTATGTCGAGCGCCAAGCAGGTAATGCCGCCAGGCTTTAAAAGCGGACTTTATGGCTAACAGTTCTTTGTCAGTGATTGCGTAATTAATCTCTGGTGCCGAGAATTTTCTGGACCAAAATGCTACGGGATGCAGTTGGTTGGTTTCAGGATCTCTTTGAGACAGAACTGCTCCCATGGCTGGGCTGGATGCGTCAGTTTCGACGACATACGGGAGATCTGGACGTGGGTGTTTCAATATAGGTGCAGAGGTAAACTTAGCTTTTAAATCCTGGAAGGCCTGCTCGGCTTCTTCAGACCATTCAAAACGTTTATTTTTCCTCAAGAGTGCAGTAATGGGTTGTACTATGCGTGAAAATTCCGGGATAAACCTGCGATAGAAATTGGCAAAGCCGAGCATGCTTTGAACCCCTTTTACAGAGCTAGGTGATGGCCATTTGAGGATGGCATCCACTTTTCTTGAGTCCATTCGGACTCCTTTGGGTGTCAGGATGAAACCGAGAAACTCAACTTCTGTGGTATGGAAAACACATTTCTCCAGTTTAGCAAATAGTTTGTGTTGGCGCAGTTTTTCCAGAACTGCCCTAACGTGTTTTCTGTGATCAGATTCCGAAGAGGAGTACACTAGAATGTCATCGATATAGACGACAACACAAACATCGATGAGTTCCCGAAGGACATCATTCATGAAGAATTGGAAGGCAGCAGGTGCATTGCACAAACCGAAAGGCATTACCTGGTATTCGAATAATCCATATTTTGTACGGAAGGCTGTTTTCCATTCGTCGCCTTCTTTTACTCGCACCAGATGATATGCCCCCCGGAGATCTAACTTGGTGTATATGCAAGCGTCCTTCACCTGGTAAAGGAGTTCAGGAAACAGAGGCAGAGGATAACGGTTTTTAACCGTTATCTGGTTCAATGCGCGTTAATCGATACAAGTTCTAAGGTCGCCTTCTTTTTTAGGCACGAAGAACAAAGCCGAGGATGCCGGGGAATTTGACGGGCGAATAAAACCATTGGCGAGGTATTGATCCAAATATTGTCTCAAATGCAGGTTCTCAGGTTCGGTAAGGGCATAAATCCTGCTACAAGGGGGTTGTGCACCGGGCACCAGATCGATTTGGCAATCGTACGATCGGTGAGGAGGTAACGTGTTGGCCTGTTCCTTTTGGAAGACGTCCTGAAAGTCCTGGTATTCCGGAGGTAATTGCATGGAGGCAGAGGTTACAGATGCTAGATTAATCTTCAGGTTTTCTGGGTAGCAGGTTTGTGCACAATCCGGGAAGGTTATTCTCTTAGCTCGCCAATCAATTCGAGGATTATGTGTCTCTAACCAAGGAATTCCAAGAATAACCTGAAACTGTGGAGCCTTGATTACATCAAACACAACTGCCTCCCGATGGCCGTCAGGACCAATAAGAGTCACCTCAGTAGTGGAATGTGTTACCGGTCCAGAGGCAATTTCAGTTCCATCGACTGTGGTGATGACATCTTTGCTGGTTTTAGGATGGAGAGGGAGGTTAATCCTAGAGACCAATTCACGATCCACATAGTTTCCAATAGCCCCACTATCGATGTATGCCTTTATTGCATGCAACCGCTTAGGCTTTTCTGGATCTACGAGAACCATTGGCACAATGAAATGCGAGGTCTGAGAGTTAGTTTTCAAGCTCGGCAAGCGGACCCCTACGCTTGTCGGGCTGAGTCGTTTCCCGAAACAGAGTCTTCATGGTTTTTATCAGCGGCTCCTACCGCTTTTCGGGGCGGTTTTGCCGGGCAATCTCGTAGAAAGTGTCCAGAGTTCCCACAATAAAGACATAATTTTAACTGCCGCCTCCTTTCACGTTCCTTTTGAGTTAAGGGTTCTTTAACCCCTCCAATTTGCATAGACTCAGAGACATCAACTCCCTTGGGGTTAGCGTGGGTCTTGACCAACACCCGGGTCTCAAACCTGGACCGATCTGTTTTTCTGTTTTGAAGTCTGTGATCCAATTGGACCACTAAGTCTATATATTCTGTGCATTCTTGGGGCGGATTTACAACTTGGGCCAAGACATCTTTAAGTTCTCCGCGTAGACCTCGATAAAATAACGTGACTCTTTTATCCTCTGGCCATCCCGTTTCCACAATTAGTCTATTAAAGGTTGCAATATAGGATAGGAGGTCCTGATTGCCCTGTCGCAGGGATAGAAGTTCGTCATCCAGAGCCTGCCCCTGAGAGTGTCGAGCAAATAACCTTTCCATGCTTGCTTGAAATCCTTGAAAATCACGGAGAATCAGGTCATCTTGAGTAACCAGTGGAACTGACCAATCGGCAGCGCAGCCGCTGAGATATGACAATACAAAGGCTACTTTGGTCTGATCATTAGGGAAGGCCCCAGGTCTGCATAGGAAGTGCAAACGACACTGATTCATGAATACGGCGAATCGTTTGGGGTCCCCAGCAAAGCGTTCAGGTGGGGCCAGCGGCATGTTTCCAGGTAGATTAATCTGCACAGGGTTACTGGGAACCACAGGAGCGGGGTTCCCTCCGGAACAGGGTAGAGGAGTTTGTCCAGCTTGACCTTGCAAAAGCTGTCTGGCCAGGTCATCAGTTCTTTCCTTTGATATTATTAATTCCCTCTTGAGGGCATTAGTCTCTTGACGAGCGGCATGTACTTCGGCCCGTAATTCCCCCAGTAATTGGGCCAACTGATCAGTCTCAGAAGTTTCCATAGCGCCTGGGTGGGAATTTGTAGGATGGCTTCGCGTTCTGTAACGCTCACCTGACTCCCACGGGGGCGCTGGCCTGGTTCGCGCTGCTGTGACCTCGTCTAAGGTGATGTGCAGGGTTCGGAAGACGGACTGGACCGGGCCCCAGATCTGGCTTGTCTGACTCGCAGAAGTATCGTTCTTAGGGTCTGGAAGGACGAGCTCTCCATCCTGCTTCTGATGCAGGGGCGCGTTGGTATCCAGTTACGTCACTGGATTTTCGGATGGGTGAGAACCAAACTTGCTTGGCTTCCAGGTAAGTTTTTCTATAAGTGGTTCCCCTTGTGTCCATGCATTAATGTTCTAATGCTAGTGTCTTTTTCCCCATAGGGGCCGGGGTACGGAATGCCGGGGAACAGGCACCGACCCGAGGTGAGCGGTGAAATCCTTGTGGAAATCAGGTAAGTCTTTAATGAGTGTTTTGGTAATGTCTTTTCATTCACTCATTAACGCTGATGTCTTTTTCCCCTTAGGGGCTGGGGTCCGAAAATGCCTGGATGCGGCGCGGACCCGAAATGAAAAGGGAATGACCCAACAGGTAAGTCTTGACATGGAGTTTTAGCTTCCCTTTTCCCTTCTTTCTCTCACCTTTGTTCTTGTCTTTTTCTCCCTAGGCGCGGGGGCGCGACTGCGAATCCGGATGGTCGCTGCTGAACATGGAGGCGCCCTGTAAAGGTGAGTAGAATGCGGCGCTGCAGCGATCGGTGCAATGTGCTTTTAAAAATAAATGTCTTACTTTTCAGGATTGTCGGCGAAATGTCTCTGGGATGCAGATTTAGCAGGTGGGGCCTTTTCCTTCTTCTGTTCTCTTGTTCCCTTCCTTTGCAGGTGATTCAGGATGCTGGCAGGTGTGGCAGAAGTCAAGATGCAGGAGCAGACACGGTGACCGCCCAGCTGCTAGATGCAGAACAACGCGAAGCACGTGTGGCTGATCGGGTGTGGTTTAAATAGCCTTGGAAGAAGTTCCTAGAATGTGTCCTTCCTCCAATCAGGTATGTATCCTTCCCCGACCACGCCCGGGTGGTAAATGAGTCCCACAGGTAAAGTAGTTCCTTTCAGGCCTCAAGGAGGCCGGGGTTCTGCAGCATGGTCTGCATCAGGTAAGTGCACCCAAACACTTTCATAATGGGCCTGGCGCCTATGGCGCCAGGACTGACGTTTTCTATGAGCCTGGCGCCATTGGCACCAGGACGCTGTCCAAAGGGCCCCTATAAGGGGTTGCTGGGACCTTCCCCGGGGACGCAGGGCCTGAGCCGGCTCCCCGGGAGCGGGCATCATGACAATACCACTCCATCAATGTGCAAATGGTATGTGACACCAGCAAGATCATCACACATTGCTGCGCCCAATATGCCGGATCAACACATGATGCCATGGTGTTGCGCAACTCCACGCTACCCCGTCACATGGAGCGACATGCTGGACCACGTGCCTGGCTGCTTGGTGAGTTGGCCAACTGGCCCATGGCAGTACTTTGTGGCACTCAGGTGTAGGGAGGCATACTCCACCTGGGTGAGAAAGGGGGAACGCATACTCCACCTGGGTGGAAAAGGGGGAGGGAATGCATACTCCACCTGGGTGGGATATGAAGGTGATTGTAGAATGCATACAGAGCTAAACCCTCCTGACCTAAACCTCCCAAACAGAACATGACACATCACTGGCACACAGTTTACCATTCATGCATATCGAGGACAACAAGAGGCACGACCAGGCCACCATGGGTATCACAAGCAATGCATGACTGAACAGGATTGCAACTGTGCCAATGTGGCTAGTGTGACCATGCACAGTGTAGAATACACAGCCTGAACGGGAGGCTAAACATTGTTGTACAACCACAGTACATACGCCTCAGCATGCATCATTACACCCTGCATCATCTATTGAACACCATCCAGACTACCACGCCTCATAACAGTATAGTATGCATCAACGTTACAATCTTGCATACGTACAGGGACATGTGCATGTCCACACCAAATAGCTGCAGCCATGATTGTGCCACCTGAAGGTGGCAGCTCAGAGTGACACACACCTATTTGTGTTTGCTTGCAGGTGATGGAGGATATCCCTTGAGGCCGTGGCTACTTACCCCTGTGCAGAACCCGCAGAACAGCCATGAAGAGGAGTACAATCGTGAGCACATCCGTACCCGTGTTGTCATTGAGCAGACCTTTGGCCTGTAGAAGGCACGCTTCCACTGCCTAAGCAGGTCTGGTGGGGCACTCCTATATAATCCTGAGAAGGTGGCAAAGATCACCATGGCCTGTGTCATGCTGCACAACATGTGCGTCCGGAGAAATGTACCACTGCCACCTGACATTGACATGCATGCACCGGGTGAGGATGATGAGGATGGAGACGGAGGTGAAGTAGCCCCCCTGCCAGTACGTGATGCACGGGATGGCCATGCAGTACGCCAAGCACTGTTTCACGAATACTTCTGAACCACAGGGACTATGAGAGACATGTGTCACTGACACACCCGGTCCATGTGGACAAGCACAGTGGGATTGTTGGGAGTTGGCCACTGAACACCGTCACACATTATATGGATATACACAAAATGAACAATGTCCAGCCATTGAATTCTTTTGCACACAACAGGTGTATTTGTTCTAACAGAGAAAAATGTGACTACTCCCCCCCAAACCCCATTGAACTCCCAAACCCACCCAACAAACCCCAAAAAACCCCAGTGAACTCCCAAACCCACACAACAAACCCCAAAAGTCCCCAAATGTACTCCATGAAATGTCCCCCTTCACCTACAACCATGTGTCCCACTCCCATTGTCTGGGCACTCTACTTCTGGTACTTTTTGTTGTCCGGGGGTGGCATCTCCGAGTGCCGTGCACTCCTCCGGGTTGGCCGCACAGGGCTTGCGGGGACAGAGGATGCAGGTGTGCTGGCTGTCGATGTGTCCGAGGCCGGTTCCACGCCTGCTCCAAGGCGTGGCTGCTGCATATGGAGTAGGATGGAGGTGAGGACTTGGGTTACTGCACCCAGACAGTCCCTCATGAGCACAGCCGTTGCTTTCACGGCGGTTGTGTTCGCTGTGATGCCTGCTGTGGTCCCCGCAATGGCAGTTGCAATACCCCTCCTTGTGTCGTCACCATCGGCAATATACTGCCGCAGGAGATCCGGCATGGCCTCCTGTCGGGCCTCCACCCTCGACAGGCGTGACTCCAGTGTGTTGGTGGGAGCTGGAGTGGTGGGAGCTGGAGTGGTGGATGGTGCATGCATGGGGCCTGCATCTTGGGTGCTGTCCTCCTCGAAGGGGCACCGGTCCGAATCCCTGAGGTCTGAGTCATGGAGGCAGGGATCCTCACTGCTGTAGATGGTTGAGGGCTCCATATGGGGGGGTGGGCAGGGGCCTTGGGGTGGGTGTAGAAGTCACTCCTGTGACTCCCTCAAGGTCCACATTGGCATCTAAAACATCCTCAGTGGTGGGTGGCGCAGGACGGGACACCCCTCCAACTGTTGTGGGTGTGTGCTGCTGGTCCTGATGTGTGTCTGGCACACTGGCAGCAGGTGTTGTTGGCTGTCTTTCCACCCGGACAGGCACACTGCCTGTGGGTCTGGCCTGTTTGTCTGGCTGGGGGGTGGTGGTGGCAGTGGCCCTTGTGTTATGGTGTGATATGGATGCCCTTGCGGTCCTCTCCTGACTGGCATCTTCCTCATCGGTGCCTGGGGGTTAGAAGAGATGCAGGTCATCAGTGATGATGTCACATGCCAGCGGCATACAATTGTGCTGTTCAATATTCATACATTCATGCATTCATGTCTTACAGGCATGTGGCACTTGGTGTTCTGAGAGGGCATATTGGCAATCACTGCATGGCAAGTGGCATGCCGTTGATATGGGGTTTGTGTGATGTGTTACATGGGCACGGTCCAGGTGTGTTGGCCGTGTGTTGGTTATGGGATTGGCACTCAGCATGCAATTCTGTGTGGCAGGATTTGGCCCACAATCTGGACTTGGATATGTTGATGTGGGTGTAGGGACATGCATTGTCTTTTCTAGTCTCTCTTCCACATCACTTGTGCTACATCATGGTTTCCCCTACAGGGATGTGCAGGGTCACTCACCTCCTTCTGGGGATAATGCTGCACCTATCTCCATCTCTCCAAATCCCTCAATCGACTCAGGATCAATGAATGTGCTAGCATACTCCTCCCAGGGCATCAGCTTTGCAGGTGAGTGGGGACTCCCGCCTGTTGCCATGGCTGCCCTCCTGTTGCTTGACAGGATGTTTCTGACCCTCAAGCGGAGGTCGTCCCACCTCTTGCGGCAGTCACGCACAGTACGTGGGGTGGTCCCCACGGCTGACACCTTCCGGGCAACCTCCTGCCAGATTTCCTTTTTCCTCATCTGGGCCTCACGCTTCATGTCATTAGCTTTCATGATGTCGGCATGTGCAGCGAGAGTTTCCGCCAACATATTTAGCTCTGCGTCGGAGAAACGCTGTTTCCGCTGTCGGGGGGCCTTGGACATCCTCAGGGTTTTTCCACACAGCACAACACGAATCGACTGGTGGTTTTGGAGGATTGCAATGGATTGTGTTTTTAAAGATGGCCTGCCGGGCAATTTCCCCTTCCGACGCGATGATGTTATTTCTGGGTCTGGTTTTACGAGTCCGGTATTAGCATGTTGGTATTACTGGGTCGGTATTTAGGGGTTCCTCCTAGGTGGTGCCGGTATCGGCGGGTCCCGTGATGCCGCTATCTGCGGGTTGGAGGGCCTTTTGCGGCATGCCGGTATGGCCATGACCAGCATGGGGGCTCGTGCGTGCTCCCGCACTCGTAATCACCCGCTATTAGCGGCATCATACGAGCACGGACCCGCTCGTTCTGCCATGCCGGTAATGACCACGGTTTTACCACGCTACTCGTAATGAGGCCCTCAGTCTTGCTGATTATTTTGGGTATTCTGTTGTTTTTCTGTTGCTGTGTACAATGTCTCCCTGGCATATGTTCGATGTTAGGAGGATGTTGTGCACAGACGATGGGAACATTAGGACAAAAGGTACGCACCCTGGAAAGAATGACAAACAAATTTGTGTTGAAAGAAATTTCAGTTTCTGACCTCATGGCGATCGATATCTCTGATGAATGTGATTCAGGGTGTATGGACATTGAGACATGGAGTTACTCGTAAAGTGACTAGAAGTAGTTTAGCGCTTGGCTTAGGCCAAAAGGAGGGTTTGTTAAATGGGAAATCATATTGTACCTCCTTTCTAATATATATTGGCCTAAACCCAGTCTCTCTGTGAAGAAAACCGCATTGCAAAGTTCCGATTTTGGATCGTCTTCGCCGCCATTTTAGGATCATCCGCCATTTTGATTTCTGTTCAAATGTGTTCTAAAATGGTGGACTGTGTTTCCAACTTGTAACCGAGCCTTCCCGACCTTTGTCCCTAGTTAATGGTTAGACTATCCATGGGCTGAATGTTTAGACTGGGTAATGAGACCTTGTCCCATACTTGACTTGTGGTTTTAGGATTGTCTGCACCAATAAGCCCCGAAAACAATGCAATGCAAATGTTGAGCGTGGACAGTGGCTGAACTGCATTGTAAAGGGATATGTGCTAAGGCTTACTGCTAAATCTGCTAAATCTGGGAATACACTGTTGCCATTGTAACTTGTTTGAACGTAAACCAAATGTAATCCGTGTGCATATTGTTGTATGAGCCATAAGTGAACTCGGCACAAACTCTAGACCATGGATTATTAATTTACAGAGGGGCTGGACATTATTACTGAATTGTATAAAAGTGCGATTGTCCAGATGTCCAGTACCTCTCACTCCTCACACTGAAGCGCTGGTACTCACTGTGATGTACTGAGGGCCAGATAGCTATCTGATTTTGTTTCTTAAACTGCGCAGTAGAATAAAGATCTGTGAATCTTTATAAGGTCGTGTTTGGTGTTTTTCCTTTTGTGGTACTCAGCCTCGATATTTCCTCTTGCTTTTACACCCCTAGCCCCCGATTGGCCTCTGGCAAAGAAAAGGAAGCTTCATCCGATGCCCCCATTTAAACCTTCCACATCTGTGCCTGGTGTCCCCCCCAAAAAAAAAAAACAGGATTGACCCCGACAAGGCGACGGACACGGCCACGGCGACGACTGACGAAGACATCATCACAGCGGGTGGCGGGTCTCCGCAGTCGAGGGTGTCCCCACTGGATGAGGTGGGGCTGTTTCATTCCATGGTCACCAAAGCCTCTGAGCTCTTTCAGGTTGTGCCAGAGTAAACCAAGAAGGAGGGTTTCCTGTACCAGTGGCACAAGGCCAAGTGGAAGGCATCATAGAGGTTCCCCTTCTGGATGATGCATGGAAGGCAGGCCTGACCCTCTTGAAGAACCCATGCACGGTCCTGGCCAAACAGGATAGGCTGGAGAAGAAGTACCGGGTGCTGGAATCTGCACCCAAGTTCCTGAGGTCACAACCATCGCCGGATTCATTGATTTTGGCGGCCGCAAGGAAATGGGTCAGCTAACCTATCCTCATCTTCTTCAGTAAACCCCGGACAGCGAGAGGAAGAAGATTGACGCCATGGGAAGGAAAGTCATTTACACTGCGGCATCCACCATCAAAGCGGCCAACGCACTGGTGATCCTAGCCAGGTATGACCGAGAGCTGTAGTACAAGCTGGTCCTAATTCTGGAGTTCATCCCTGACGAGGATAGTGTCGATCGCCCTCTTCCAGGCAGGAGAGGTAGCGTCGGATCACGACATCACAGTGGCGTTGGACATTTCTGACACAGGCTTCCGACAGATGGGGAAAGGTGCCTGCCTTTGTCATCGGGGCTGGTTGAAGGCCACAAATTTCCACCAGGAGGTCCAGGCAAGGTTGCTGAACATGCCTTTCAACAGAGATAACCTTTTTGGGAAGGTCGCTGACGAGTACCTGCAGGCCATCAAGGCGGATACATGATGGCACATTCCCTGGGCATGCTCAGCAGCACTGCTCTTCCTTTCGCTCCCCAGAGGAAAGTCGAACAGGTCGTCAAAAGGTTTTTCCTCGTCGTACCGCCAACCTTCAAAATCCACGTCTCAGGAAACCTACAGAGGCCGTTACCAGGCCTGAGGTGGAGGAGGCCAGCACCACCGTTGTTCTTTAAGGCAGGACACCAGCACCAAAGTAGGCCTGAACCGGCCAGGATGTTGGGCCCCCACCTGTACACCCCAGTGGGAGGCCGGGTGATGGGATTCGTCAGCCAGTGGGAAAAGATCACCACCGACAGATGGGTGCTGGATGCTCTTGCCCAAGGACATACCCTGGAGTTTCAGTATGGGTGTCCGCGGGCCCCTCCGATGGCCCGGCAGATGCAGCAGATTCCTCAGCTCTTGGAGGAGGTACGGGCCATGCTAGGAAAAGGGGCAATAGAGCTTGTTCCCCGATGACTCTGGGGCTCCAGAGTCTATTCAGATACATTTTAGTCAAAAAGAAGACCTGCGATGTCTGGACAAGTACCTCAAGTCCCAAAAATGTAGGATTGTCACTTTGAAGCACATGCTCGACCAACTAGTAAAAGGAGACTTCTTAACATCGCTGGACCTGGAGGAGGCCTCCTTCCATATCCCCATTCACACGAACCAGCAAAGGTTTCTACACTTCGTAGTGCAGAGACGGCACTCCCAGTTCAAGGCCCTTCCTTTCAACTTGAAGTCGGCCCCCATGGTGTTCACGAAGTGCCTGGCACCTGTGGTGGCCCATCTGCATCTACGGCGATACATGTGTACCCATACATCGACGACTGGCTCATCCGGGCCAGCTCGCGAGAGTTAGCCATCAGACACACGGAGACGACCGTCCAGCTGCTGGCAGATCAGGGGTTCTCCATCAATTATCCGAAGTCCTGCTTGACGCCATCGCAGAACGTGCTGTTCCTAGGAGCCAGACTCAACACAGTCTCCTGCCTAGCATCGCCCTCGGAGGAGAGGGTAGTGACCATTCAGGGGATAGTGCAACACCTCTTGTCATTGAAGACCGCCACGGTGCGAAGCATCAAGTCGCTGCTCGGCATGATGCCGTCTTGCATCTACCTTATCCAGCTCTGCAGGTTATGGATGCAACCTCTTCAGGAGTTCCTGGATGCTCGCTGGATACAGGTGTCCGGAAGCTCTGCTGACAAGATCCCACTTGACAAGGAGTTCCATCGGGCAATTTTGTGGTGGGGAGTTCACTCCAACGTCGCCCGGGGCACAGGGTTTCAAACCCCAATACCAGGAAACGGTCACCACAGATGTTTCCTTGGAGGGCTGGGGAGCCCACACCAGATGTCTGCACGCCAGAGGCCTGTGGCTGCCGGAGGAGAAGGATCTCCATATAATATCCTGGAGCTACGGGCACTGTTCTGGGCCATCAAGTCATTCCTTTCATTTCTGAAGGGCAAGGTGTCTAACTGCTGTTGGGCTGTAGCGAGTGGAGAGGAGACTCATACTCTGTGTCCCAGGAGTGTCCAAGGTAAGGTGCGTGTGCCTTTAAGGGGACAAGAACTGCTGATCAGCTGACCTTAAAAGGCCGCCTCTAGCGCCCTTGTGGCGTAAGCCCTGTGGAGAAAGGGCTGTGTCTAACTGCTGTTGGGCTGTGGAGAGGAGACTCATACTCTGTGTCCAAGGAGAGGTGCGTGTGCCTTTAAGGGAACAAGAACTGCTGATCAGCTGACCTTAAAAGGCTGCCTCTAGCGCCCTTGTGGCGTAAGCCCTGTGGAGAAAGGGCTGCGTCTAACTGCTATTGGGCTGTGGCGAGAATAGAGGAGACTCATTCTCTGTGTCCAAGGAGTGTCCAAGGAGAGGTGCGTGTGCCTTTAAGGGAACAAGAACTGCTGATCAGCTGACCTTAAAAGGCTGCCTCTAGCGCCCTTGTGGCGTAAGCCCTGTGGAGAAAGGGCTGTGTCTAACTGCTATTGGGCTGTGGCGAGTGGAGAGGAGACTCATTCTCTGTGTCAAAGGAGTGTCCAAGGAGAGGTGCGTGTGCCTTTAAGGGAACAAGAACTGCTGATCAGCTGACCTTATAAGGCCGCCTCTAGCGCCCTTGTGGCGTAAGCTCTGTGGAGAAAGGGTTATGTCTAACTGCTGTTGGGCTGTGGCGTTGGCGCAGACAACTAATGGCTACACCAGTATTAAGAACACGGACACAGAAGAAACGTGATATGGAAGAAACCGGTGCCTGAAACATGGTAAATCTGCCTTGTGTAAGGAAAGTAAGTCGCGTTTACTCATTTACATCAACGACTGAAGATCCAAGCGTGGCTGGGCATAACATTGACACTAGCATTAGTACCAATAGCTCTAGAAATGTAACCCATATTGCTAACGGAGTGTGTTCAGACGCTTTTCACAAACAACCAATGTTAAGTTGTGAGGAAAATGTTGAAACGGAAAAGTCTTTGATGCCCACTCCCAATGTGTATAACATTAATTGTGAACATACTCTGAGTCACGCACCACACCAAACGGCCTGTAGCTTTGGTGATGAGACGACTGAGAGAGATCCCCGACAGAGCCCTATGTACTTTGATGGCAATGCACCCAAAGGGAGAGTCTCCGGCTTGCGATGGTGCGGGCGCGGGGGCCGATTCTGGAGGCAGGTGCGGGGGCGTCCGGCGTTCGCTGCCCCTGGAGCGAGCCACTGTGACTGCGGTGGCTGTGGTGGGTGAGGGAGTTGGAGCTGGAGGTCCGCTGGGGGAGTCGCGCACGAGTGACTGTGTGTGCATGCGCGCGTGTGACGCCCCCATTGGCGAGCATACAAGTCATTCAGTTTGTGAGGGACGCACGTCCCCGCGTATGGTGGGGATGGACCCTCCTCACGGGAGGCAAACAGCCGAAAAAGGTGTGTTGGATGATGCGGAGCTTGCTGGCGAGGCACGGTGGGCAGCCGAAGGAGGTGGTCTGTCCCCGCGCGAGAGCTCGATTGCTGGTCCCTCAGTATCTTGCTCACAGGCAAGACCCGAGGCTCTCTCTTTTGAGTCTGTCCCGGGGGAGCTCCATGATGAGGTATTTTGTGCCTCAACGGTCCTGCCGAATGATCACGGTTCAAAGGCCTGGCAGGTAAGGAGGAGTCAATGGGTCTAAGAAGTGATGAGCGCCGAGACTCCATGGATGTAATTAATAACATACTGCACAATATGACCATAATGAATAAAATATGTAACAATAAATTAAAAAAGGGTAATAACGTGCAGAATGAAACACCACATATGCAGAAAATAGCCCTAAAACGGCAGAATACTCAACTAATGGAGTCAAATGGGGACATTTGGGAAAATGTTCATTACAAACGGACAAAGCAGGCTGTCTGTGTTTCGAATGAAAGGATTAGCGAGTCCCCCTCACAGGACTCGTCATTTAATCATATGAATTCACAGAAGAGAGCTGCTAATGGACAACGGCTCGACCCACAATCAGTACCACAACCTACGCTATTGTACATGCAAAACATACAGCTCAGTAGCTGTATAAACTCACCAGACGATTGCAACCTGTCTGAATCATCATTCATAGAACTTCCTTACCCGAAAATAAGAAGGGGAAGACCTATTAAGCAAAAGAAAGTGAAGAAGTGGAATTCCAAGGCCAGGGCCATTGAGGGTAGTGACGTTGGCCTAAAAGTAGATCTACAAGCAATTATAATATCCTCGATTGCGATTTCCATGGCTCCTTTTATGAAGCTTTATGAAAATTTGAATGACTCAATGAAGGATTGCTCAACTTTGATGGCCCTACTGAATACTAAAGTTGCTCACTTGGATCAAAATCTGTAAGCAATCTTCTTGTAACATCAAGGAAAGTTTAAAAGGCCTGGATGCATCACTTAAAGCCTTATGTGAGCAAAAGAGAAATGACTCCCTGGACAAAAAACTTTTGGCCGAGGTGGCTCGGGAAGCACTAGCCTTATTCAAACACGAAGGTTTACCTCATATTGGATCACATTGTGATAACAAATCAGATAGTAGTAACACATGACGAAAAAGTACAACACCATCGAGGACAGTGTGCACTGAGACAAAGTTAGTGTATGCTGGAGTGGGTAGCGAGGTATATCCTACCATAATGGAGGAGCCCTCTCATGAGTCGGAGGGGGGGGTTTCAGCTGCCTGGACTCAAGTGATAGACCTCACTAACGGCAAAGACCCGGTACAAGTCAGTCAAACTCACTCGAATTTGGTGGATGCTGTGTTAAGTCCACAAAGACAAGAAATAAATACTTTACATGAGTGCGAAAAAATCGTGGATGTTTCTTTTAATACTGCCTTCGAACAGGCAAGGGCCTGCAAGAGGCAGTTGGGCTTTGAGGATCAAAGGCCCTCAACTTCAAACACAGCACCTCAAACAAGTAAGGATGAAAATGTGCTAGCTGTTAGCAAGTGTGCAGAGAAGCTAAATGTATTCTCGATTTTTGGAGGTACTCGAGTCAATTGAAAGAACGTAGCCGAATTCAAAACCAAATCCACAAAGATGGCCAAAAAACCAAAGAATTTAATGACCAAAAGAATTAATGAAAACACGGGAGCAAGAACATTTTTGCGAAATTTGAACTTCGTTCAAATGGTGACAAAAGAGTTAACTAAACCAAAAATGAAAGAAAACATTCAAAAACCAGAGCAGGCTAATGAAGCGGTCTCTCTCCAATCAGAGAAGGAGGCTCTTAAATCACCGGTCGACATTTCTGAAGAGCTCCTGAATATGTCCACATATGACGATATAGAGGAAGTGGAGGTCATAAGAAAACCAGAAAAAGGCTCTCTGAAAACCATTGTGGACACACAAGAGAGCTCACTCAACAATCGTTCAGTAGAGATAGTGAAAGAATGTTCTATAGCTCTAGGTCCGAGGGTTCCGAACTTGGATCTGGCCGCCTCTTTACAGAAGGTGAGTTTAAAGATCTCAAGAACATGCCATCTTGTCAACGAACCTGCAAATTCAGAATTAGACTACGAAATTTTGAGCAGTCCTCCGTTTGTGACTCTGTATGAAAAAAGGATCAATTTAGGTAACAGATTAAAAGCTGCGCAAATGGATGAAAGAGAAGACTCCCAAACCATTACGAACTGTCAAGAAAAGGTAAACCTCGATGAGAACAGAAGAGCTGTGGTTGGTGTGGATAACACACTTAAGGGAAGGTCAAAGGAACCTTCAAATACTGCTCATTTGGCCTCACAAGTGGATTACCATGGTAGTTTCAGAGGCAAGGCTAAAAGAGAGAAGGTAATGGACCAAGGTTTAAAAGTGATGATCGAGAGGATTGACTCGAAAGATAAGTTGATTTTAAATCGCGCAAACATCACTAGGTTATTTGACTTGATTCCCAGTTTACGTGCCATCACGTCTAAAGATCTAAAAATCGTCGAATTTCCAAATGAAAACCGAAATGATAAAGTAATTCTACATGTCTGTTCTTCGTTGATAGCTAATACAATCATTGAGGCCAATGTTGTGCTATTTTCATTGGGATTTGAAGTTTACAGGTTGGATTCTTCTAGTCCAAACCACCGCGTATCGAATCCACAAGATAATGGAGAGGAGCTAAGATGTCTACATCAGAGCACTGTGCTGCGCACCTTGAATAAAAAGGAGACCTTACAAACCAATATGATTGAAGTAAGGCCGAAGGTGGGCGGTCAGTGGACGAACTCATCCTGTGAAGGTTATAGGACAGAAGATCTAAATCCCAATCCCAAGACAACGAATGACACGAGTGTATCTGAAGCACCTAAAACGGAGATCAGAATCACCATAAATGGAAACCAAAGGCCTCAACTGCCTGTAGTTGAAACGACTAATTGTATTGGCACAGGTAAGGACAACAGTGATTGGGGATGGCTCGATGGCTCGCTGCCTCACTCAACAAAAAAGATCGACAATAATGCCAGGATGAGTCAACTTTAAATGAGTGTTTAGTGGCCTCTTGGAACACGCGAGGCTTCATACATCTTTTTAACACAAATTGGCTGGAAGGAATAGCGATCGCATGTCTGCAAGAGACGTGGCTAACCGAAATGCCCCTAGTTAGCAACTTCGAAGTGGCAGTGAATCCAGCAATAAAACTGCCGAAAGGGCGACCAATGGCGGGGTTGCTAACATTAGTAAATAGGGCCTCGGGCTTTAGGATCTTAAAGTCCCACAACTATTCCCCGTTTATTCAGGAAACCACCATTATAAAACGGAGTATGGGTGGTGAGATTGGTGACGAAATAACACTTCTAAATGTTGACTGGAACCACGAGAAAGTAGGCAAATGGGAATTCATGGAGAAAATTGCTGAAAACATGGTTGGTAACGGAAACAGCATGGACGTCCCACTTTGAGGTCCTCTATCGGGGGACCAAATTGATAGGTGACGAGGTAAAACCAACATTTCCACCACGAAATCTCACATACTGTAAAGATGAGATTGTGGATATAATAATGAGGGCCAACAACTCTAGAACTCCGGGCCCGGATGGCTTAACGAATTACACCATAAAACAACATCCCGGGATTTGGGCTGAGATATACGCAACTCTCCCAAATCATGGAAAACGGCGATCATTGTGCCAATTTTTTAAAAAATGGACAGGTCAAATCTGTAAAACTATCGACCAGTGGCTTTGTTAGATGTTCTGGGTAAAGTTTATGCCATTACACTTCAAAAAAAGCTGGTTCAATGGGCTGTTGACACATGTCACGTTGATGCCAGACAGGCAGGGTTTGTTAAACAAGTTGGCTGTTCTTTAAATTTATTGTTACTGAACTTGGCAAAAATGGAGGCCATAAAAACTAATGCTGCAGTATATTTAGCGTTCATAGATTTTTCGAGCGCATTTGACACTGTCGATCGCGTCCTCCTGTGGGCCAAATTACGGCCGTGGGGTTGCCCGGAAGAGCAAGTTTCTGCAATCCAAGAATTACACACGGAAACATCGATTAAGATTCGCTTAGATCAAGCAGGAACATTGTCAACGGCAGTACCACAGTTAACGGTGTAAAACAAGGCTGCCCGCTTGCTGCAGCCATTTTTAGTCTGTTCATATCTGATATTGGCATCTCGATAGATGCAGTAAGATCATTCCCACTGAAAATAAATGGATCACACATAAGCTGGCTTCTTTACGCCGATGATCTCGTTGTGATGGATGTCACGCCAATTGGCTTACAAAGAAAATTGGACGCCGTACAGAGGTACGTAAGCGAGAATCGGTTGCAAATTAACTCAAATAAAAGTGAAATTCTAATACTTAAGAACTTGAAAGGAGGTTTCTCAAAAACAGCAAAAAAATTCAGTTGGAACTTGGGTGGAATTCCACTGAGGATATCGCAGAAGGTGAAATATTTGGGAATGACACTAAGCTCCTGCATTAATGATGGCCCATGGATAGCTGACACCAAGAGGAAATGTGTTCAACTATCGAGTCAAGCGGTAATTATGAAAAAGAAATTTGGAAAGTTCTCTCTTGAGCCATTAAGACTGTTTTATCAACAGAAGGTTATTCCAGTATTGATTTATGGGGCCAAAAATGCTGGGCTGTAGACACAAATTTTGTCCCTCATTAGAGAATCAATTCTGGACGAAAGTATTGGGACTTCCAAGAGGAACGAAGACTGCTTGTATCAGATATGAACTTTCCCTCATCTCACTCCAGGCGAGAATCACTTGGAACCTGTTATCTTTGTTTTGAAAGACCAGAATACAAGAAACATTCTACAGTTTGAAATTCTCCACAGTGCATCGGACAAAGGTCAGAACCTAGTTGCTATGTGGATTCAAAGATGTAAAAGTTTATTAACTGAATTCGACATTAAGATCTGTACACTACACGAAAACCCGAACGCTGTAAAAACAAAAATTTAGCGTATAGACTGGGAACAAACTTGTGCAGAAAGAGCCGCAGCAAAATTAATGATAGATGTTCTAAAGAGATGGGGAGCACACACCGGACACTTGCACATCAGGGGCCTCTGGCAGCCATAGGAGAAGGACCTCCACATCAACGTCTTGGAACTTTGTGCCATATTCTGGAACCTCAAGTCTTTTCTCCTGTCGTTGAAGGGCAAGGTGGTGAGGATCTTCAGAGAACACCACCACCATGTTATACATCCGGAAACAGGGGGATGGGACCCGCTCGCCAGTGCTTTCCAAGGAGGTCCAGGACATGTGGCACTGGGCCGTTCATAGAGGCACGTTCCTCGTTCCGTTTCACCTAGCGGTAGTCAAGCACACAATCGCGGATTTGCTCAGCAGGGAACTGCGTTCATGTCATGAGTGGGAACTTTACCAGGACCAAGTGGATTTTCTGTTCAGAAAATGGGACATGCCCCAGATCGATCTCTTTGCGATGGTGGTGAACACCAAATGTCATAGGTTTACCAGCAGGTTCCCTCAACCAAGGAGCATGGGTATGCGTTCTGTCGCGGTTTATTACGTGGTCACCTTCAACTCAGGGAGCTCCTTTCCCCAATGAATTTGGCGCACAACAAAGCACTATTAGTTTGTTAAGGTTCACTTTAGTAAGGCCTCCAAATTCATATGCTTCAGAGAGGGGCATATCAGGCATACTCATCCTCTTGGATCTCTCAGCAGTGTTTGATTTGCTTGACCACCACCACCTCCTACAAACACTTGAAACCAGAGGAAATTGCTCTAGTGGACCCATTGAATGATTCACATCTTTTTTGACCAACCGTACATTCAGGATACACTGGGGGGAGACACCCTCTCTCCTCCTACTACCATCCCTTGCGGCGTGCCCCAGGGATCCAGCCTATCACCCGTGCTGTTTAATATGTATATCCAGCCACTCTGTGTCTTATTAGAGAGCCTGGGTATCTATTTCGCTAACTACGTGGACAATACCCAACTGGTCATGGAGCTTGGTGGGAAACATTCAGAAGACTCATCCACCCTTCTCTCGAGCTACAACCTGGTCGAATCCTGGATGGTTGAGAACTGGATGTGTATAAACGGAGAGAAAATTGATTTTCTCATCTTCGGCTCTGCCCAAGTCAGGAGCAAGCTTAGCACACATTACGATGCCTTCACCATAAACAAATCCTTGATACCCGTCCAGACTAAGGTAAAAACCCTGCAAGTCACCCCTGAAGCCTCCTTAAATGTGGACGAACATGTCAAAATGATCAGCAATGGCTGTAACCACTACCTTTGTCTCAAAAGGAACATTCAACCCTTCATAACAGAGGTGATCGTGGCTACCATCACCTGTACATTCATAATACCAAGACTGGATTACTGTAATGCGCTACTCCTCTGAGCCAGCACTATCAGTATAAAGAGATGTCAGCAGAGACAAAACGATGCTGTACGAATCATCAGAAGGATTCCGTGGAAGGAGCATATCTCTAAACACAGGAAAGACTTGCACTGGCTGCTCGTACAGGACCGCATTAACTTCAAATCATGCACCATTGTTCACCATTGCATGTATGGCAATGCTCCCTCCTACCTTAAAACAGCAGTAACTCTCTCGTCTTGGGAGGATAGCTCAGGGGCAACGTGCTCACCTTGGAAGCAAGGCGACACAGAGCGGCACAGGTTCGATTCCCGGGTCTGTGCTTAGAAACCTCTGGGTATTAGGCGTGTTATAAATAACCTATCATATCATATTATCCAGGCAGACACCTGCGCTCAGCGGACCAGGCCCTGGCCGCCTGCCCCGCTTTCAGATGCACAAGGGGGATGGGTAGATCTTTCCAAGTCCTCGCTACCCAGTCGTGGACCTCCCTCCCTGGGAACTTAAGACAAGAAAGGAACCTCTTACGTTTCAAGAAAATGTTGAAAACAACACTTTTTAAATAAATCAATTCCTCTCTCTTTATTTGATTCCACCTTTGTCTCGTCTTTTTCTTCTTATTTCCTCTCATGTTTTTAATTGTTTGTCTTGTGTCTATTTGTGCCCCGATGCCTGTGGGCTGCCGGCGCTTTATGAACGAATAAATAGATATATAATATCTATTTCTAACACCACTGATGACTAGTAAAGATCAAATAGCACATGGCATAATCTCAATTGACACGGTCTCTAGATATTGACCATGAAAAACCTCAGTGCCTAACCAGTAGTACAAACATAATCAGCAATAATAGACATTAAATTGTCTTGCAATATGCACTTTACAATGACATAAATAATTCAGGGGCACACAACTGATCAATACTGTTATATTATACAATGAAATGAATTCGTATTACAAAGGAGATTTGTAATCTGCAATTTCAATCCAGATAGTGATTCAAAATCCTTTGTGTACATATAACAATAAGTTGTTATGTATTATACAAAGGGAAAATACGCTTTGACTTGATTATGAATCTCGTAATTGTAGCATTATATATGATATTTCTGATTTGTACTTATTTTCAGTTTCCTCTCCTCTTCCCTTTTTTCTATCCCCATCTTTTCACCTTCTTCACCTAAACCTGTATGGCTTTTATTTTTTAATAAAAGTACTTAGTTAACTACAAAATGTATGATTACTGCACTTCCAAAAAAGGAATTGTAGACCAATTAATTTATGAATATATACACACACGTGCTGCAAGATTTAGAAAAGATTTTGTTATGCAATTTATTTGTGGATACACCGGCCTTGAGAACGCCTACTGCAAGGAGAAACACTAGTAAGTGCACAAATGGTGTCAGCTTTTAATGTATAAATTTATGGCAATGTTTTGAGACAATGATCTGACTGTGCAATTTACAATTATTTTCTCAATCACTATTTACATTAAATTAAGTTTTTCAAGAAAATAAATACTAGTTCCAACAAATTTCCTGAGAAACGCAGTTAAGCCATGTGGTTTGCATAGCGAATACTGACTTTGGTTATTAGGTGCTAGATGACCATCATGTCAGCCTGATGAAGCAAGTGGATCTGTACATATAGCATTGTTAGGGAGAATTCTCCGGAATGGCTAATTTCCCTTACCTACTGAGTCCCTCAGCAGCTTTGCTGGATTTCTAGGATTTATTTTTTTCACCTGGTAAGTGTGTGAGCCTTTTTTCCCCACTCTTACATGTGTTTTGCTATGTGTGTTTCTACTCTTTGTGTGATCTTGGGCACTGGAGCCTCACCTACTCCAGGGCACCACATTTTTCAGGTGTGTTACACAGCACCTTCAGTGCAGTGACACAGGCATGTCTTTTAGACTGCCCACCGACTCCATTTTCTGGGGCTGATTACAGTCCCCAGAAAAGGCTAAAGTTGCCATTAACTTTACCTTAGTCACTTTAAACCACAGACCCAGTAGACCCTATCTTCCATGGAGTATTGGAAAGGGTTAATTCTTATCCCTTTTTGTCTGTGCCTCTTGGGGCACTGTTTCACTCCCTTTACATTAAGACTTGGCTGGTGGCAGTGGTATCTACCCTAACCTTTCTACAGCGATTATCTTATATAAACGTGGTAATGTTTTAGGCTACTATATTAGCCTCAAACATAACCCCGCTTGACCAAATACATTTTATTTTGGCTCGGGCCGGGTTTATTCGCAATTTATTTTTGTTAAAGTCTTTCTTGTGTTTTACTCTGCGGCCCAAACCAGGGTTTGTCAATTTGTTCATCGCTTTTTCGCAGGCTTCGATGCAGAAGCCCTCCTTTAGGCACCTGAGAGTCTGGGTAGGCAGGATGTGAGGGAGGGGTTTTAGGACCCCTGCCATGGGTTCCCTTGGTAACCCGTCACACTCCTGTTTGATTGGCTAGGTGACTGTCCCACCAGGACAGCCACCTTGCTGTGATTGACAGCCAGGCTGTATGAATGGGGGAAAACTGCATAAAAAGCTGGTCTCTGGGACTGGAAGAGCAGAGTCACCACTGGAATGAAAGAACCAATGAGGAACTAGAAGAAGAGGACCCCTACAATGACTGAACCACCCGGGGAAGCTCTGCTGCAGGTCCGAATCTCCAGAATCCGACGACAGAGAAGATCCTCCAGGAAACTTCTTCCCTTGATCTGGTGGGACCAACCAGTTCACCCAAACTGCAAGCCAGGACTCCTGCTCTGGTTGAATTCACTGTACAGAGCTACAGTGGGCTGGATAGCCAGGAAGGTCGCACCCTGCACCTTTTATCCATTACTTTACTCCGCTGCTGGTTTCTTCCCTGGGTAGTGCAGGACCCTCTAGTCTTTCTACTTCTGATCAGTCCGACAGTTGCTTCACCAACCGTGAGCCTGCAGGAACTACCATGAACTTCTGCCTCAGCTACAGCTCCCTCTCCTTTTTAAGATACTGTGCAAATCCGGTTGTGCGTTTCGTTCAGCTGCGGTGAAAGTGTTTGGAATCTTCCTCCAATCCAAGGGCTTGTCCTTCTCTTCTTTTTGAACTTTTATATCAACCAACCTCGTCCGGAAACCGTGCAATGAAACTTTACCGCAAACTACCCTGAACTGTATTATCTTGAGCAAAAGGCTTTTGAACCATTGACTTTGGCCCTAAGCCTTTTCTATCTGATTTTATCGTTGTAGTCTCTCTTGTTCATTTGCCCTGAGTACTTACTTGTTGGTGTGGATTCATTTCTGTTAACTTTTGTCTTTCCCTCCCTTTTAAATTGCTAAAGTGCCATTTTGCTCCCACTTCATTTTGTGAGCTTAACTTGTCTGGAATTTAAGGGAAGTGGTGTGGTGTATTAAAAGTGTGATTTTTAGACTGCTTATAATAGTGTAATGTTATACAACTGAAGAGTGAAATAATTGTTACTTGAAAACCTTGAGTCAGTGTTTGCCTGAATCATAGTAATTGCTGTCCTTTGTGTAACTATTTGATACTGCTCACTTACTCTTGAGATAAGTCTGGCTGCTCTGCTACTGCTACCACTTATACTGTGTAGTACAGGCTTGTACCAAAGGTGAAATTATACTGTCACTTGTAGTTTTAATTTTGTGTGGTGTTCCCAAAGGGTACTGCATATAATTCTGCCTAACTATCATTAATTGAAAAAAAGCAATACTAAAAAAATATTTGTTTAGGTATGATATGATAAGTCATTTATAACGTGCCTGTACATGTCACGGTTCGAGAACAGAGTGCCCGCTTTCCACATAAGCAGTGATGTCCCTCGCATTAAACCCTGCACTCCTGGCGGTTGCCATGGCGCTTATACCAACACCGTGAGTTCACGCCGAGCATCGCTCATCGGCTTCCGAGCATCTACCCTGTTGTCATGACTATGCAGCGCATAAGGAATATGTGGTGCACGCCTGTACGTCAGTATGTGATACAGAAACAACACCGAAGTATAAAAAAGTGAACCTCCATGGCACCAGTGCTTCTGATAACAGTAAGTCCTCTTTGTCTCCTTTTCCTGTAAACTTAAACATCCCTAGTCAACCATTTCCGACCCCTGCCTTGTGATTGCCTGACTATTCTTTGAATCACGTTTTGGTACTTTACTGATGTCTTGGTTGAACAAACTCTTCTTCTGTTGCACGGATTGCCTACTGGATTTCCCTTGAAGATTTTTGGTTGTTTTGGACTGGGCTGCACGGGTGGTGTGGAACCATACCAGCCTTCTGCTCGACACTATGCACTGAACTTTGGACGCTACGCTGTGATATTAGAGTGCTCCATGCCATGCGACCTAATGCCCCACAGGAGACAGGTCGATACTAACCCTGTTAATTACCTCTCCTTTTGCACCTAGCCTTTTTCTCTTCCTTTCCTTTTGCTGTTTGGAAATCCCCTTCAAGAATTTATGACCAAGTTAGGAGATTGTTTGCCAGCAGCCATTCTCCTTTACATTGAAGTCCATTCCCAGTGTGACTCAGGTTAGTGTCACATCAATCTGTATAATCTACTCTTCACGGCACTCAAATACTAAAACCGGTTCCTCGTTTTGTTACAGCCTGGTGAATACCTGGTGGTAGTTTTGCTCTTTCATCTGAACCTCAGTCCTGTCCGTAAAATCACACGGACAGGGCTGTGTTTCACAGGAAAGGTCGCCCTCTCAGAGGTGGCCCACAGTGGGCTGGCCAGCTGCTGCATAATCAACGACAGGTCTCTCCTTTTCTTTCAATGATTTGCTGTACCCACGCATTGGTCACGTGAGTACTAACAGTACACAGGTGTTTCTAGGTGCGACAAGACAAGGGAGGGAAGAAAGGGGGCACAAGACAAACAATCTTACTAGGGCTTGTGCCATTCAGATCGTGTGAGAACGAAAGGGTGCAAGGGGAAAGGGAGATGGTCGGCAGTGTAAGGGAGAGGAGAGGGGAAAACAGGGCAGCAGTGCTCTGAGTAAGTGCAGCCAGGGCAGCACAGCTCAGGGTAGTGCAAAGGGTTTCACACTCACATTTGAGAAAATGTACAAATCAGTTGCAATAGAGGTTGAGTAAAATAAACAAATTAGATGTAACAGAGCATGGTTGTGTAGTTCCTGTTTTTGGTACATTTACCAAACCACGATCGGCCTCATTATGACTTTGCCAGTGCAGAATAAACGTGCCTGTATTTACATATACTTGCACGTTTCTGCACCAGCAAAGTACAAGTTTGTCACTGGGGTGGCCGTAGGAGGAGGTAATTCTGCCACCCTAGTGGCAAACATTGCTGGTATTACTGGCACCGGTAAGGCAACCCAATGGAGTCCTATGGGACTCCATGGAATGGGGATTTACCACCCTTACCAGCACTTGTAATCCGGCAGTAATTCTGCCGGACTGAGTGACTGTAACAGTGTTACCGGTTGCCAGTATCCTGGTGGTAATACTGCCAGGATACTAGCAACCTTGTAATGAGGATATTAGTTGGGTGTAGAGGTGCACTCAATTTTTTGGGTGAGTGCATTTAAATCTTTACTAATGAATGAATCTGTTCATATTCAACTTCCCGGTGCTCCCTATTTGATCCGTGCTACCGGATCCAAACAATATAAAAAGGGAGGGCACCTCGAACTAAACGAAGCACAAATAGGGGCACTCACAATAACTAACAAGTTAAATAAATGGGCACTGTGTTTTTTCATTTGTATAAAATGACTTTATATTTGTTAAATTATGTCTTTCAGTTGTCAAAAAATTAAATTAAACTTGGTTACATCTCAAAACATACACATTTTGTTCATCACAGTCTTGTTGTATAATATACAAATTTCTCAGCATCAATTATTAATTCATCACCAATAATGAGATTTACATATGATAAATTCAGTTACAATTTCAATTAAATTCACAAAGATTTGGCTTGTTGATAATGGCTACCCTGATATCTTGATAGGCAGTTTGTTAATGTTCCTATCAGCTACTACGAGTTTTGGGTAATGTCTACCCTTCTTCAGGTAAAATATCTGAATAGTTAAGTTCTGTAAATGTAAACAAATAAAACTTGATTTTAATCAACTATGCTGTCTTGTAATTTGTCTCATTTCCACTGAATAAGGATTCCAGGTCTCTGCACTAACCTGTATGTGGGCTGGTCCACTGACTGGTGCCTTGCAATTTTCTGATATCAATTCTATGAATGAAAACGCTCTGGTTACAAAGGTAATTCAATAGCCTATGTGATGGTAACGAGTGGGACAAGTCGCAGATATGCGCTGTGTCCCACTACATTACCATTTGTATTTTAGTTGTCACCTAATTCATGAAATATTTCATTTGTCGTCTCACCTCACTTGTGCTTTGTGGGTCCGATCTAATAGGGACTGGACAGTCCGAAATCTTTGTGTGGCCATCAGGACCCCTTTATTGACATTCAGTTGAAATGAAATATAATAAAACTGCCTTAAGTATTTGTTATGCTTCGTATCTGATTTAACTGACGTGATGTACGCTGTATAACATACATTGCGTTGTACAGATTGAGCTTGTTTTCAAATGGTTCTCACTGTGAGCTACGTAGCCATATGGATTCACTGATGTTGCTTGCGAGCACAATCTTGCTGTTACGTTCGTCTTGTCAATCAGGTATCTCTCATAAATCAAGTAACTCTATCAGTATCTCCATTTTAAAGGATATATGGCATCAGATTTCATAGTATACTTGTAAGGGTGTGCAGATGTCTGCTGTTCTTACCTCAACTCGCTGGGTGCTGTAGCTGGAGAGTTCCCGGTATGACCGTGATGTTCCACAGACTAACCGTGTGTTATCGGTGCTTATTCTAAATCAATGGTTCGCCCTTCAGCTCGATCTATGTAGTAAAATGATATGTGTCATTATTATCCTCAGTTTGGTGTTCTAACAGACGCATAACCTGCCTACAAGCAGATAAAACTTACTTGTATCGATCTATAGAGTCCTCCGCTCGTACGCTCTCCTCTCTCAATCAGGAGACCTCCCGCATCGCTGAGTTGCTAAGCAGCCTCCTGCATGAGTGTGCATTAGTCTAGCGAGTTACTCAAACTTGGATGGAAAAGTCCGCCATATTGGTTGAGTATAACTTCCTATCTACTCCTATTCCTGAGTAATACAATCCAAATGCGTATCCAAATTGCAGAGAGAAATCTGCTAATGTTTAATCTGTAATGAGTTTGGAATTTCTGAACTGTTTTGAAATGTTTTTTCTTACAGTTTTAACATGTGGGTCTTTGCTAGTCACCATAAATTTCCCAAAAGGGGGCATTTAGTATTTGGCGAGATTGTGTGTTGAGGAATAATATGAGGAATAATAATAATAATAATTTTGCATTTATATAGCGCTGTCAAAGCGAGCGCTCTACTTGCTGTGCCACTTGACCGAAGTGATATGAAATATTAGTCACTGTGTGATGTTATGAATTTCCAACCGACTGATAATTTTTAACAGTTATTCATTATCGACAATGTTTATGTCATACAGTGAGTATACTCATTAACGTAATTACACGTTTGAAATTTCCAGATACATGTATGTGCATGATAATACATATTTTAAATGAATACTTTTGTACTCATTTGCCTAAGCACATTCGCATCGCACTATAAATTGCATTGAATTAACCTGAAACAGGCTAACTACGCCGCCATTTTGATTTATCCGCCATTTTGATCGTCTCTTGCTTTCTGTCCCATGTTTAAAATTGTGTTTTTGGCTCCAGCAAAGCAAAATTAACTTTGTACCATTTCCATGATGTCAACGTAGATAAGAATGTTGAAGCTGCTAAAGTGGATTGTTTGTCCTACACTGAGAAACCTTGGAGTTAAACAAAAGCCGTACTAATCAGTAATTTAGATACCCTCTGTTCCAATAGTGCCTTCCCCGTTCAAACAGCAACGCAGAATGATGAATAGTTGAAAGTGCTCTTTTGCAGAAATCTTTGTTTTCTCTCCTTGAAACTAAGCTGACTTTAATCTCAAGAACAAATGATAGACAAATATAAGCACACAAAATAAGGAATGTTATCTTTGTGTCTTGTGTTTGGAAAACATGTGAAATGTTTAAAGGAAAACAACAAACTATTCAAAGATGTTTAAGCATGACTTCGTTATGTGGATAGGCCATGAACCCTAGGTAAATGTATTACATGAAGAGGGGCTGGACAATGTGTCTGGGATTGTGGAAACATTTTATGAATACTTTTGTTTTTCAGCACTCTCTCATCTCACTGTGTCTGCTTGCACACATTGCAGGTGTTGAGAGCCAGACAGTTGGCTGTTAATAAATGTAAATTATACTTTGACCTGGTGACTGGTGTATTTCTATTATGTGGTATTAAGCCTCAATATTCTTTAATCTTTCACTATTATAGTTATTTGGGGTCATATTGCTCACAGCCAATAGGAACACCTTACTAATTTTATCACAGATGCCCACAAAATTATACAATGCTGCAGTAAGAAATGGCAAGAGTGGCAGCACCCAAATGCCAGTCTAGCCAGGTAATTACAAGCAGGACTGCTTTATCAGAAATATGCAGTTAAAAAAAGTAATACCAAACTGAGGAATGACTAGACTGGCTGCACCAAAATGCCTCTCTAGCCACTAATACTACATATCATGCCTGCTTAGCTTGGACATAGACAACCATTATGATGTATCATACAATCCCACCCCCCACATATCCTCTCTCTCTTTCCCACCCCCTACCCCAGAAATACCTTCACGTCCCTCTTCCTTGTCCCAGAGCTTACGTATGAGGCTCCTTGCCTCATAGGTAATTACTGGGATGAGGAAGAGTGGGACTAGTAGTAATGATGATTACAGGTAGTTAAGTCAGGCATTACCTCCATGTACCTCTTCCTCATCCCAGTACTTGTGTATGAGGCATACACAAGTACTGCCTCATACACAAGTACAAGGACGAGGAAGAATAGGGATAAGAGTAATGACGATTACCAATAAGTAATCAAGGCATTAAACACAAGTAGTGCCGTAACACCATTGAGTTGCCTGGGCTTCAGCACTCACCCCCCCCTCTGACATTTTGGGCTTTGTTGACTCAACCTGGCTGACCTTCAGAACAGTTGTCGGAACAGAAGAGGACACAGATGTTAAACAGCACCTGGGTTTCGCTGTTAACAAGGGCCCAGCAATTACTAACATAAATATTTTTACTGTTAGTACCTGCATTCAAATGCCAATTTTTTTAGGCAATTTAAATTGTGATGTGGAGTTAGTACTTGCATGCCAGGGGAGTGATTTCATTCTTACAGCAGTCCATAACTGGGTGCTTTCAGATTTAAAGGAGAGGGTTAACTGCTTGTAACATTGATGCTGCACTAGAATAGTCTCATTAAAATTTGTAAAGAAGTTAGATGCCCCCACACATGTGTTTGCCCCTCCCGCACCGCCCGTGAAGTTAGCGCCTCTCCCAACATTTGAAGGATTAGCTCCTCCGAAAAGTGGGTTTTGTTGCATAGGCACACCCAGGCAGCCATCCATACATTTAAGTGTGCACCCTTTCATGTACACGCACGCACGCACGCACACACATACCACACACACCCAGCCACCCATACATTTGTGTGCACCCTTTCACCATACACTCGCACACACACACTTCATGGGTTTGAGGAGAGCCCTATTACTTCAAAAAGAAATTGTTTCTTTTTGAAGTCACTCTGACTTCATAAAGAAATGTTAAGGACCAAACCATTACAGAAATAATGTCTTTATGAGGGCAGAGTGACTTCAAAAATAAACGATTTCTTTTTGAAGTCAGAGGGCTTCCCCCACCCCATGACATGGAGGCTTCCAGCCTGGGGTCTTCCATGTCATGGGGTGGAGGAGCCCTCGGACTTCAAAAAGAAAGTTTCTTTTACAGAAATAATTTCTGTTACAGAAATAATTTCTTTATGAATGCATAGTACATTCCAAAAGAAATATATTTTAAAAAAATGAAATTCCTTTTCCCTCTTTTTTTCAATTTTTTTTCTCCAAGTGGTGCCTCCTCCCAGGACATGTACTAGCGGGCCCCCGGTACTGCGGGAGCTGTGGGGGCCCCTGTTATGCCAGTGGTTGCGAGACAAAGTCCAGGAAAGCTATGCAGAGGAAAGCTCTGATCCCTTACCATCCCCAGGGTACATTGTGTGTGACCTACTACTGGAGCAAGACCTGTCCGCCTGCCAACCACATATTTGTACCCATGACCTCGGCATTCTCAAGTAACTCTGTAACTGTGTGCCAGCCTCTCTTGTGTGTGGGAGCCTGACAACAAGGTTTACTCGTGTCCCTCGGATCCTGTAATGGGACTCGGATCCTCTGAGAGCCAGAGCAGCTAGGATTTCTGCTCTTTTGCTGTCAAACCACTGCAAGCCAGGATTGTGCTAGTAATTCCCCTTCGAACCAACATGATGCTCCATAGCTGCCTTTACCACTTGCTGATCTTCAAACGAAAGTACCACATGTTAAAACAGTTCAACGCCAGACCGTGCTAGCGGAAGTGCATCATTGTCTTGGCTTGAACAAAGAGGCATCACTGCACAAGCAATGCGTTAACCGCGGTGCGAACCTCATACATTTTTGTCACCAATGCAGTTGATGGTTGAACTGACCATGGTGTTCTACCTGAACCATGACCTTCACGCACACCATTGAACCAACCTGCCTTTCACATCCTGACATCAGCCTACCTGACCTCAAACCAAACCTGGTGATCTACATGTTACGCATACCTCGAGCATCGCTTGGAGCTACAGAAATCTTCAGTTCAACCCAGACTCGAATTCTGCTGGCTTTCGGGATTACTGAAACTGCCACATTCAAGCCCGAATTAAACCACCAACACAGCGCTAAGGGGCCTGGCTCATCATCGAACTCTGAGTCCTGATTATCAGACCACCCTTTCTGAGATAAATTCATAGCTTTTATTGCAATCTATCACCCCACCACCCTGAAGCCCAAAAAGGTTTAGTGTCACCCCTCTGGCTCACCCTCAAGATGAAACTACCTGCTGAGGCCATATGCATGGTAGTGCTGTGAACCAGGTTTGTGTTGGAGGTCCATGTTACTCCTTGTAGGGATATGGCCGTTACTTGGGATTATCTACTTGCATAGCTATAGCCACCTAGAGGGCCTGTGTTCAGTCTGGACCATGAAGTGAGACACAAAAAATGTATGGTTTCAACTTGAGCATGGTCCAAACCACAGCAGCTGCCTCCTTTTCAATGGTGCACAGTTGCGCTCTTGCTTAGTAAAGTGCCTAGTAAGATGAACACATGGTTGCTTGACCCACAACCCCACAGAGTTTAGCTGCACTAAGACTGCACAAATTCAGAATTCACAAGCGTATGTCTGACTGATGAATCGTGTCCATAATCTGGGAACTTTAAAACTGAGACCTTGCACAGACTATGCCTGAAGCACTGGAAGGATGTTTTGCACGCATGAGCCCAGATGGCCTTTGTCTTTTTTGAAGATGTAACATTCAGTGGAAGGGCAATGGTCGCACAAGTCTTGGTGAAAGGCACTTAGTATCTAGCGAGGCACAAGAAGATCTGGGTAGTGGGGTTGGTCCAATCCATCATTGCTTGAACTTTGGCCTGGAGAGGATGCTTCCTACCACCATCCACTTGTTGTCCTATGAAAGTAACACTACCCTACACTATCTGGCTCTTTGAAGTCCTAATAGTCAAGCCAGCCTGCTGTATGGATTGTAGCACCTGGTTCAGTTCCGATAGATGGTCTGCTTAGTTATGGCTGAAGACAGCAATGTCATTTAAATAGGCAAAGCTGAGGTCCTCCAACCTAGAAGATAGGACCTCATTCATTATCCTCTGAAAAGTGTTGGGGCATTTTTTCAACCCAAAGGGCATAACAGTAAACTGGTCGTGCCCTTCTGCAGTGGAAATGCTGACCTCTCCTTGCTTTGTCAATTAGGCTTACCTGCCAGTGCACAGCTGTGAGATCATTGGTACTCATGAACTTGGCAGTGACTAATTTTTCAATGCGTTCCTCTACCCTAGGTTGGTGGTGTGTATCTCTCTTGGTGACAGGTTTGAGCCCCCTGTAGTCCACACAAAATTGGACTTCAGTTTCCCTGCTACTGGATATTTTAGATACCAGAACAACACACTTGCCCATGGGTTCTGGGAAGGCTCAATCATCGCAAAGACCAACATCTTAGAGACTTTTGCCTTCAGGCTGCTTTTAAACATGTCCGACATCTGGTGAATTCTGCTTTTCACAGGCTTACTGTCTACAGTGCTAAAATGTCATGGGTGCACCAATACATTTTTCCTGGAGTCAGTGAGAACAGACACGCATACTAGCCTAGCAGCTGCCGGCAATCCCTCAATTTCTGTGCACTGATGTCTTGGGAGATCTGAACTGCCTCCAAACACCGATCTGTAAAACAGTGTGTGCAGCAAGTTGGGGAGGGGATCTGTCTTCTCGCCATTCTTGCCATTTGTCACAAGAGCCAATACTGTCATCTTGACGGTAATGTGGTATCAGCTGGGTGACATGAAAGATCTTCTCCAAAACAACCTAGGGTCCAGTGAACTTATGAAAGATGCTGGGTTTGATAGTTTCCATAATCCAGACCATCTTTCCTGGAGTACATTCTACAAATGTGGCATTTTGATCATGCCTGGGCTTCATGGGCTTCTGGATCATCTTGAGATTCTGGGTACTCTGAGACCAAGTACACAATCCACAGTCATGGGAAGGAGTTTTGGGATTTACCTTCTATCCTTCCCAAACTATACTTAAGGAACCTCTAGTGGGATGGCCAAACAGCTCCTCGAAGGTAATGAACCCTACACTGCTCTGTGGTACCTACAAGTAGGCAAATGGAAAGTATGGCATGTGTATATGTCACTTTCCCTTCAGGAGCTCTCCTATGCCGACACCTATCAGGTCTTTCAGGGTCTTGTTGAATCACTCAGGCAGCCCATTTGTTTGTGGAGCAAAGGTTGTGGAGAATTTGTCTCACCACATTACTCCCACATAGTCTTCCTACATGTGGTTATGAAGTTGGATTTTCGGAAATCACTACTTTAGAGAACCTCACATGAGAGAATATCTCTATCAAAGCTTTTGCCACCACTGGGGCTCTGATGCTTCTCAGAGCCAGTACTGAGTACTGTGTGGCGTGATTTACCACAACAAAAATGAACCAGTTTAATAGTCTGTGGATTCAAAGGACCCACAATGTTCAGTCCTACTTTCTCAAAAGGCTGCTCAACCACTGTTAGTGGAATTAAGGGGCATTGGTTGTGTTTGAGTGTGCATACAGCACCCAGACAGGAAAGAGGTTCACGTTGCGTATGTTTTAGTTAACTGCATGTGGCTCGTTTAAAACATGGTAATGTTGCAGTTAGAGAGAGTGTGTTCTATTTAGGCTGAACATTTGGTATACGTGTTATTTTGTAGTTCGTTCAGATACATTTTAGTTTACATCATATAGCAACGTAACAAGCAACAATTGAATCGCAAATTTCATTTTGTGGGTTACAACTTTGTAGCACATACAAGTGGGTTGAGGTAAACTTGTGAAGTAGATATATGGGGACTTAGGATAAATGTGTAGTTGTATTGATATGGTCTGAACGGTGCTGCCATTTTTACATAAAAAGCCTTCTCAAAGATTGCAGTCTAATTGTAGTTAGACCCTTAGGCCACAGAGCAGAGTACACCGGGGAGATGGCATCGCAGGGCAAATGGTTGCTGGAGGTAAGAATGGAATGAGCTGCCATTAAGTTTGTTTTTATGGTTAGACGGATTTGTAGATGTGAGGAACAACCTTCCTGGGAACACAAAGCCTTTTTATTGAATGACCAATGGGGTATGGTTAGGTTGCGAAGATCGGATTGGGATTAGTCAATAAATACATGAAGGATGCTTGAGGGCAGAGCTTGACTGGTGTTTTATGATTCTATTTGGGTTCTCATGAAGATAAGCAAGATACGTGCTAGGGAGGCCATATGATTTAAGATGGAAGTCACATGAGGTGTTGCGAAGGAATGTTTAAGGAGCAGTTTGAGGCACCAGCTGGTCTCGGATAATGAGGAGACATTGTACGATCAAAATTGATTTCACTCCTCCCTCTCTTTGATGGGAATCCTGTCGAGGTTGTGGGCATCACAAACTGGGTTAAAGTTTCTTTGAAATGACAAACCAATTAACCTGTTGTATTTGGGCATTTTCTTTGGTGGCATATTGGTTTTGCTTTGTTTGATCTCTCTGGCCTTTGCTGCCCTCCTCCCCGGCTTTTCATTGGCTCCCTGCCTGCACCACATGACAGAAACACTTGCTCTAAAGTGGAGCGGGTTTAACTGCTTTGAGAAGCAGTTTGGGTCCATTTGACCGCTGCGCTCATCTAGTGATTATCTGTTGTGCCTGATCTGTGCTCCCCTGTTTTGGGGCATTTTCTTAGGTGGAATATTGGTTTTGTTTTCTTTGAGCTCCCTGGCCTCTGATCCCGGCTTCCCATTGGTATCCCGCCCACACCATGTGACTGGTACACGCCCCACCAGTAGCCCCTGCAGAGCAGCCCCTTCCCTGGGCAGCCAACAGAGGGCTACAAGTAAACCCAGGTCATCTGTGGGCAGCTCCTGTACCCTGTTTGGCCCTGTTCGCCCATGGACGCCTGACAAAGCACTCTATAGCAGCAACTACGGTAAGGTTGTATGGGTGATAAACAGAGCCATGACTTTGCTAAATTAAAACCCTGCCCCTTTGTCATTACCTCTATTAAATCTGAACACCGCTTAGATGTCCTTCTATGCTTTTACACAGCCTGGTATTTGTATTTTGGGAGTTGACAATGTGTTGGGCCTAGATGCATCTGGGGGGCAGAAAATATGTGTTGCACTGAGAAGGATTCTTTTTGGTGGGAAATGTATTGCACATGGCTGTATTTTGGGGGTGGGCAATGTGTAGCACTTGGCTGTATTTTGGGGGTGGAAATACAGTATTACACAAATTGATAGAATCCCAAATTGACCTACTGGAGAATTGACCGGATATTTTGGTTGAATTTGTAGGTATTTTGGTTCATTTGTATTAAATATAGATGTGGCGTGGGGTAACTGTATCTACACACATAATTGTCTATCATCTTGTACACCCCCTCCAGTTTATTTCTCTAATATACCTTTCTGCACCCACCCACATGTCATTTAGACATGGGTGGCTAGCAGGGACTTGGCCAACCCCATAACCTTTAATGGCTAAAATGCACACACCCATAATACCACCTCCCAATTTCCCATACTTTGGACTCCGGTCCCTCAGAGAACCTTGAACCTACAGCGCATTGGGACGATACCGATGGTGAAAGGCACTTTACAAATGACAAAATTAAATATTTCAAAACATCATCATTGACTGCGTAATGAGACCATGTGAAAGTGGATTGTGTTTAGATAGTTGTACCCAGTGGGGTTAGAGAATATAGGTGATGTTTAGGTTCTTGTACAGGGGTTAGCCAATGGAAATATGGCAATTATGTTGTAACTGTTATGTATTAATTACATAAATTGTCTGATCTTGTGTATAAAAGCTATTCCTTTGTTAAACACTACAAGGAGTTGTTAGTTTTCAGTTTTACAAAGCTGACTAAGCCTTCCGGCGTTTTGCATGTAATAAACTCTCTTTTACGGCAACCTGCACTCCTATGAGTTTTTTGTTTTATCGGATTTTGGGTTTACCCTTATACATTTGGTGACCCCAACATGATCTCCAGGCCCACCAAGGCACTTGGGGATTTCCTTGCCACACGGCTGTGTCGTCTATCTGCAGTGATCAGTCTACATGCACATCAAGAGGTTTTCACAGGCGCTGTTTGAAGCCCTGCCTGATTCCCCAGGGCAAGGTGCTGCGGCCCAGCTGTGCAGGCCATTGGAAGGGACGCAGCTTCGGAGGACGCATGTTATATGACTGCATTTTATGATAAAACCGAGGGGGAGAGGGTAAAGTGATTATTTGGGTTTAATGTGGATCTTTGAGATTGAATGGAGTCAGAGAGTTAGTTGAGTTTAATTAGGAGTCACAGAGGTAGTTGTGAAAGCGAAAGGAAACAAACAGAATTGTGAATTGTTATAGGTTGTATGTACTTTTTTCCATTACTACTTTGTTTATTATTTTCTTTTCGTATTGGTAGTCAAGTAGTGAAGGGGATCTTCTTGTAGTCGAGGAAAGACAATGTTGTAGTAGAGAGCGCTGTAGTTACAGTCCATTGTATGAAAGATGCGTGGTACTTCCCCATTCCTACAAGGGATGCATACAGGGGTACACTCCTGAGTTGAGGGGAGGAGAAATGAGGAATGATGGTATAAATTATTCTGTTTTTTATTGAGGCCATGTCAGTGTTATATGTTGGAGTCTTGGTATTGACTAGGGATAGTTTAGAGTAAGGTTATTGATGTTTGAGTGAAGAAGGGGTGAGTGATTATTAGAGGGTAAAAAGGTGGCAGGGTTTGTTTTGTAAAGGGTTATAGTATTTATTGGAGTGCCACAGGATCAGCTGCGGTGACATATTTATTTTGCGTGTGCTGAAAAGTAGTATGGATACTCCACTAGGACACGTGTGTCAATCATTTCTACGTTCTAAGGCAAAGATCCTGAAGTACCACTGGGAGTGGGTTCAGGGAGCGAAAGGTAGGATGTTTAAATCTTGGCCCGAAGAGGGTACGCATACTTTGGAGGATATGTATACGTATTTGGTGGCAAAATACAAAGCAAAAAATTGGAAAATAGGCAGAGCATTCTCGAGTTGTGGAAGGCATTTCAGGATTTCGGAAAAGCCTCTGATGGTAATATTGGGTTTGCGAGGCCATTGAGTGCATACACTGAAACTCCCAGCTCAATGTGGTTGCTTTCCCTCACAGCCCAATTCAGGATATACTAATCCCTGGTATTCTGCCATGTTGAGCCTAGAAAGGAATCGACAGCAGTTCTGATCAGTAGAACAAGGGAATGATTAAGGATGGAGAAAAAGAGCAAAGCGTATATGGATTTTGAAAAAGCGCTGAGAAGGACAGAGCAGGAAAGCAGGGAGGGGCAGAGTGCAGAGACAGGCCTGGATCAGTGGAGATTGGGACACGTTCTATTACAGATGTATAGCACGGTTATTAGACATGTCAAGGTGGACCCAGAAGAGGAAGATCTCGCTCTAGATGGGATACCTGAGGTTCCGGCATATGGAATGTTGCGCCGCAGTAGTGTAGGCTACAATTCAGTGAATGCTGAAAGAGAAGCAGAAGTCCCTGAAGAGGGAGAATGGGTAATGGATGAGGAAAAGGGGGAAGTATCAAGAGGTACAAGGGAGATTACACTATAGGGACCGTGGCTTAAGATGTACCATGGTGGCCGAGTCGCTGTCATGAAATGTAAAAAGGGAACCGGGATGTTTCAGACAAAAGTGAAGGGAATGCTATTCCCTCTATTTCAGATGGCACTGGGAAGAGCACATTAGGTACCCTGGCAATACATGGATCAGAATAATTTAATGAAAATGCTACCCCCAATCTTGCAGGAGCAGGGAAGTGGATTTATGCCCTGGAAAAATAGACAATAGGGATAATGTTAGCCATGGGGATGTGTGTCACGATGCCTGCCCCCGGAAAGCCAGACCAGGCCCAGCAACCCCGGAAGCAGGCATCATGCCTCTTGAAACATGCCCAAAAACCCCAGTTAGGGGCTCTTTGGCTACAGTCCTGGCGCCATGGGCGCCAGGCTCATTACAGAAATCTTACCTGTTGCAGACCATGCTGCATACCTACCTGATGCAGACCATGCTGCACGAAGCCACAAGCCAAATGAGGCTTAAAGGTACTACTTTACCTCAGGGACTCCTTTCCTCTCGGGTGGGGCTGTGGAAGAATACTTACCTGGGACTTCTTCCAAGGCTATTTAAGCCACACACGGACAGCCACACGTGCTTCGCGTTATTCTGCTTGCTGCAGCGTAACGCTCACCGTGTCTTCAGCAGCTCCAGTCTTCAGCCACGCCCGCTTCAGCCCTGGAACACCTGAAACAAGAAAAGGAGAAGGAGAAGAGGTCAGAACAAAACCCTTACCTGAATCCTTGATCCAGCACATCGTCGATCTGGAAGAGAGAGGCCTTCTCAGGTGCATTGCCACGCACCTCGCAGAGCCGCGCTGAACTCACCAACCGAGGCTGCATTCCTTTACTCCATCACGAATCCAGCATCTCCAGGCCATTCTTCAACACCTGGGGGAGACAAGAACAGATAGGTGAGCAAGGGCAATACAAACCACCCCCAAAGACTTACCTGATTTACCATAGGGGGGTACTCACCTCATCTCGGGTCAGCGTAGTCAATTCTGCATCACTGCCGCACCCCGGCCCCTAAGGGGAAAAACAAGGACAATACAAATCACCCCCAAAGACTTACCTGATTACCACAGGGGGGTACTCACCTCATCTCGGGTCGGCGCAGTTAATTCTGCATCATCGCTGTACCCCGGCCCCAAAGGGGAGAACCACAATAGACTTACCAGGATCTTACCAATTGCCACTTGGAACTCTTCTGGTGGTTTAAATCCGCAACCTGCAAGGAATCTGGCAGAGTGAAGATCAGACTTTTGAACTCTTACGAACAATTGGACTTAGAGTCAATACTGGAACTCACCAATTCCTCCACGCCAGTGAAGTAACTGGTCGTCTACGTCCCCCTGTGCTCGACGCAGGATGGAGAGCTCATCTTTCCAAATCTTCAGGTGAGATTAAGAGCGAACTTCAGGAGTGTTCTGTGGGCAGACAAGGGGAGTGGGAAGGCGGGTTAACGCTCAGATTACGGGAGGTTAATTCCCTTTCTCCATTGCAGAAAGATATTCGTACGAGTCCAACAAACGAAGCTAAGTGGGTCTGTCCAATCTGTCATCTCGGCTCTAAGTGTTACTCTGGTGGAAGCAACAGCGGGCCAGTCCAGATCGACGCCCCCGTGGGAATCAGGTGAGCGTAACAGAACGCGAAGCCTACCCACAAATACCCACCTGGGCGTCATGGAGACCTCGGAAACCGATCAGTTGGCCCAATTATTAGGGGAACTAAGGGCCGCCAGGAAACCAATGCCCTCAGGAGGGAATTGATAGTGTCAAAAGAACGAACAGATGATTTGGCCAGACAGCTATTACAAAACCAGGCTGGACAAACACATCTACCTGGACTCAGGGCCAGCCCAGCTCCGGTGCCACCGAGTAACCCTGTGCAGATAAACCTTCCTGGAGCCGTTCCCTTGGCTCCGCCTGAACGCTTTGCCGGAGACCCTAAAAGGTTTGCTATATTCATGAATCAATGTCGCTTACACTTTTTATGTAGACCTGGAGCTTTCCCAAACGATCAAGCCAATGTATCTTTTGTACTGTCATATCTCAGCGGCAGTGCAGCGGACTGGTCCATTCCGCTAGTAAATCAGGATGACCCGATTCTTCGAGATTTCCAAGGTTTTGGAACTAGCATGGAAAGACTGTTCGCCCGACATTCCCAAGGACAGGCTTTGGATAACGAACTTTTATCCTTACGGCAAGGTAATCAGGATCTTTTATCTTACATTGCAACTTTCAATAGATTAGTTGTGGAAACCGAATGACCTGAAGCCAAGCGAATTACATTATTCCATCGAGGGCTTTGGGGAGAACTCAAGGATGTTTTAGCCCAAGTCGTGAACCCGCCTTTAGACTGTGCTGAATATATAGATTTTGTGGTCCAGTTAGATCACAGACTTCAAACCAGAAAGGCTGATCGAACCAAGTTTGAAAACAAGGTCTTGGTTAAAACCTACGTACCCTCGAAGGGGGTAGATGCCTCAGAACCCATGCAAATCGGGGGGGTTAGAGGACCCTTAACCCAGAAGGAAAGGGAAAGAAGACGGCAACAGCAATTATCTTTATATTGCGGAGCTACTGGTCATTTCCTTCGGAACTGCCCTGTAAAACCACCCAAGAAAGCTATAGGAGCAGCAGACGAAAACCACTTGAAACCTGACTCGGGAAACGATCACGCCCGGCAAGCATAGAGGTCAGCTTGCCGAGCTTAAAGAAGGACACTCTGACCTCGCATTTCACCATACCCATGGTCCTTATAGATCCAGAGCAGCCATCACGCATGCACGCGGTAAAGGCGTACGTAGATAGTGGAGCCATAGGAAACTATTTGGACTACGGATTGGCTTCCAGGATGAATCTACCTCTCACCAGAAAGACCACTACCGATGTCGTCACCACTGTTGATGGAACTGAAATTGCCTCTGGGCCCGTAACTCATTCCACTGCAGAGATGACTTTGCTGGGTCAGGATGGACACCGAGAGGTTATGGTGTTTGATTTAATCAAGGCTCCACAGTTTCAACTGATACTGGGAATCCCTTGGTTGGAAAAACACAATCCCTGTATTGATTGGCGAGAGAAGAGACTAACCTTCCCAGAATGTGCTAACACCTGTTACCCAAAGAGAACTCTACATTCAGTACTGGCCCCAATAATCCCAGCTGCCATACAATTACCTGCTGAATACCAAGACTTTCAGGATGTCTTTCAAAAGGAGCAGGCAAACACCTTACCGCCGCACAGATCGTATGATTGTCAAATAGATCTCATACCAGGAGCACAACCACTTTGCAGCAGAATCTATGCCCTCACGGAACCTGAAAATCTCCACTTGCGCCAGTACCTAGACCAGTATCTTGCTAATGGCTTCATCCGCCCGTCCAAGTCCCCTGCATCTTCCGCTTTGTTCTTCGTGCCAAAAAAGGAAGGCGACCTTAGAACATGCATTGACTACCGCACGCTGAATCAGCTAACTATCAAGAATCAGTACCCATTTCCTTTGATCCCTGAACTACTAGACCAGGTAAAGAACGCTTGTATATACACAAAACTAGACCTTCGGGGGGCATATCATCTGGTACGCGTCAAAGAGGGTGACGAATGGAAGACTGCTTTTCGCACCAAGTACGGATTATTTGAGTACCAGGTGATGCCTTTCGGACTGTGTAACGCACCAGCAGCCTTCCAGTTCTTCATGAACGATGTCTTCCGAGAGCTCATCGATGTTTGTGTAGTCGTTTACATCGACGATATCTTAGTATACTCCCTATCAGAATCCGATCATGTAAAGCACGCCCGAGCAGTCCTAGAAAAGTTACGCCAGTATAAGTTATACGCTAAACTGGAAAAGTGCATCTTTCACAATACGGAAGTAGAGTTTCTTGGATTTATTCTGACCCCGAAAGGAATCCGGATGGATACACGGAAGGTGGACGCAATTCTTAATTGGTCTTCGCCAAGCCCAGTCAAAGGAGTGCAAAGCATGCTCGGCTTTGCCAATTTCTACCGTAGGTTTATCCCGGACTTCTCACACATTGTACATCCCATTACAACACTATTGCGAAAGAATAAACGCTTTACATGGACAGAAGAAGCCGAGAACGCCTTCCAAGAGTTAAAAAAGAAATTCACGTCCGCTCCTGTATTACGACACCCGCGCCCAGAGCTATCCTACATAGTGGAAACAGATGCATCCAGTTCAGCTATGGGAGCAGTGCTCTCTCAAAAGGATCCCGAAACTAACCAGCTGCACCCAGTGGCGTTTTGGTCAAGAAAGTTTTCGGCTCCCGAATTAAATTATGCTATAACCAACAAGGAACTGTTGGCCATCAAGTCCGCCTTCAAGGCTTGGCGGCACTATCTGCTGGGCGCCAGGCATACCATTACGGTTATCACTGATCACCGCAACTTACAATACCTAAAGGCAGCCAAGGCCCAATCTTCATGCCAACTCCGTTGGGCATTGTTCTTCGCCGAGTTTGATTTTGTAATAACCTATCGACCAGGTGGTAAAAATGGAAAAGCTGACGCCCTGTCCCGAATAGGAATGGGAGAAACAGAAAGAGCTTTAGAACCTGTACCCATAATTCCTGAACAGAGGATCCTTGGTCTGACATCCATACACTCTCTGGAGGACGTTCAAGAAAAGGTCCATCAACTCTTTGATTCCGATGCCTTACAGGGCTGGGCAAGGAAAGGCCCAGAGTATTCTGTCACCAACAATCTACCTTATTACCAAGGCCGGCTATTTTTGCCACTAGAGGAACTACAGAAACTTGTCATTTCTCATTACCACGACACCTTGATGGAAGGACATCCTGGCATTGCTAAAACTGAAGCCAAAATCAAGAAACAGTTTTGGTGTCCCACCTGGCGAAAAGATGTCAAGTTGTTTGTCATGTCTTGTGGCATTTGCGCTCATAATAAAGGGGAAAAGAAAAAACCTGCTGGATTATTACAACCGTTAGACATACCACCTACTCCTTGGCATACCTTGTCATTAGACTTTATCACAGATTTACCCCCGTGCAAAGGTTATAACACCATTCTAGTTATTGTAGATCTTTTTTCTAAAATGGCCCATTTCATTCCTTTAAAAGGAATACCTTCAGCTTCAATCCAGGCCAAGGAGTTCCTTGAAAATGTTGTCCGTCTACATGGTTTTCCTTCCGTGTTAATTTCAGACCGGGGAAGTCAATTTATTTCACATTTTTGGAGGAAGTGCTGCCAGCTGGCACAAATTGATGTTAGGCTTTCAACCAGCCACCATCCCCAGACCGACGGTCAAACTGAGACAACCAACCAGACTCTTGAGCAATACCTACGTTGTATGCAACATCAATCTGAGGAGGATTGGAAAGACATTCTTTGGATCGCCGAGTATGCATACAATAATTCTGTACACTCAGGAACTAAACAAAGCCCTTTTTTTTACCATATATGGTCACCATCCTCGAACCTCAGACTTAGATTCTCCCCAGCATTTAGAGATGCCTGCGGTGGACCATCTCCACGCTGTTATCACACAAGCCTTTAAAGAAGCGACTGCACATTTACAAAAGGCTAAGGATAAATACAAGAAGGATGCTGATCAACACAGGAGTGAAGCACCGCAATACCAAGTAGGGGACCAAGTATGGTTAGCCACCAAGTACTTACCACTCAAGGGAACACAGACTTTTAACCCCAGGTACTTGGTACCTTATTCTATTAAGGCTATTATTAACCCAGTGGCCGTCAAGTTGGACCTGCCTGGTCATATGCGTGTTCATCCTGTTTTTCACGTGTCTCTTTTGAAGCCTGTGCAACCAGGAACTAGACTAACCACCCGACCTGAACCTATCCTCATAGACGGGGAACCCAAATTCGAAGTCAAGAATATTTTGGACTCTAAAAGGGTGAGATCAAAACTCTTCTATCTCATTGATTGGAAAGGGTATGGTCCACAAGAAAGATCTTGGGAGCCTAGTGACCATGTGCATGCACCTCAATTAGTGAAAAGGTTCTACCAAGAATTTCCAGACAAACCAACGCCGAGAGGGAGAACAGCTTTAGGAGGGGCCTTGAGGGGGAGTGCTGTCACGATGCCTGCCCCCGGAAAGCCAGACCAGGCCCAGCAACCCCGGAAGCAGGCATCATGCCACTTGAAGCATGCCCAAAAACCCCAGTTAGGGGCTCTTTGGCTACAGTCCTGGCGCCTATGGCGCCAGGCTCATAAGAATAAAGTCAGTCCTGGCGCCATGGGCGCCAGGCTCATTACAGAAATCTTACCTGTTGCAGACCATGCTGCATACCTACCTGATGCAGACCATGCTGCACGAAGCCACAAGCCAAATGAGGCTTAAAGGGACTACTTTACCTCAGGGACTCCTTTCCTCTCGGGTGGGGCTGTGGAAGAATACTTACCTGGGACTTCTTCCAAGGCTACTTAAGCCACACCCGGACAGCCACACGTGCTTCGCGTTATTCTGCTTGCTTCAGCATAACGCTCACCGTGTCTTCAGCAGCTCCAGTCTTCAGCCATGCCCACTTCAGCCCTGGAACACCTGAAACAAGAAAAGGAGAAGGAGAAGAGGTCAGAACAAAACCCTTACCTGAATCCTTGATCCAGCACATCGTCGATCTGGAAGAGAGAGGCCTTCTCAGGTGCATTGCCACGCACCTCGCAGAGCCGCGCTGAACTCACCAACCGAGGCTGCATTCCTTTACTCCATCGCGAATCCAGCATCTCCAGGCCATTCTTCAACACCTGGGGGAGACAAGAACAGATAGGTGAGCAAGGGCAATACAAACCACCCCCAAAGACTTACCTGATTTACCATAGGTGGGTACTCACCTCATCTCGGGTCGGCGTAGTCAATTCTGCATCACTGCCGCACCCCGGCCACTAAGGGGAAAAAACAAGGACAATACAAATCACCCCCAAAGACTTACCTGATTACCACAGGGGGGTACTCACCTCATCTCGGGTCGGCGCAGTTAATTCTGCATCATCGCTGTACCCCGGCCCCAAAGGGGAGAACCACAATAGACTTACCAGGATCTTACCAATTGCCACTTGGAACTCTTCTGGTGGTTTAAATCCGCAACCTGCAAGGAATCTGGCAGAGTGAAGATCAGACTTTTGAACTCTTACGAACAATTGGACTTAGAGTCAATACTGGAACTCACCAATTCCTCCACGCCAGTGAAGTAACTGGTCGTCTACGCGCCCCTGCGCTCGACGCAGGATGGAGAGCTCATCTTTCCAAATCTTCAGGTGAGATTAAGAGCGAACTTCAGGAGTGTTCTGTGGGCAGACAAGGGGAGTGGGAAGGCGGGTTAACGCTCAGATTACCGGAGGTTAATTCCCTTTCTCCATTGCAGAAAGATATTCGTACGAGTCCAACAAACGAAGCTAAGTGGGTCTGTCCAGTCTGTCATCTCGGTTCTAAGTGTTACTCTGGTGGAAGCAACAGCGAGCCAGTCCAGATCGACGCCCCCGTGGGAATCAGGTGAGCGTAACAATGGGAAAAGTCTGTTTGATGCTCTATTGGGGGAGCAGGCAGATCATATTTTGGAGAAAAGCAGGGATCCAGGGTTGTAGCTGGACACTAATGACCATGCTGGCGCACCCTTTAATAATTGTAGCACACGTTTATGGACAGCTTTAAGAAATGTGTACCCAGACACACCAGACTTCAACTCAATTATGGCTCATACTATGAAGGAAGACAATGATCCGGCCTTGTATATTCAGCAGATCCAGGAAATGTGGCACGCCAAAACAGGGGCGGCATGGGATAAAAACATTGCAATATTTTATTTCATGCTGTGGAAGAGACCCCTCAAGGTTTGCAGAATGATTTAGATTAAGTGGTGAGAATAGAAGCAAAAGGGTGGGATGAAATTCAAGCACATATAGTCCATAATTGTAGAAGAAGGCAGGAAAATGAAAAAGAAGCCACAGAATAGGCGCAGAAAGCTGAAGCGAAGCTAGTACAGAAGGAACTACCTAAGCTCAGTCTAGAAAGGGCAATGATTACGAGCTCCACCAGTGCGTGATTCCAGGAGTAGATCATCATATTGGTATGAGTCTCACGCTAACCTGAATGGATCAGCAGGTAAGTTTGCATATCATCCCTTGTCACAAATGCATCTCCCAACTATATCATATTCTCCAGGATCTGTGAAGCCACAGCAAGCATGGGTAGTTGAGTAACCAGTGCCTGAGGCCACACAAACCTAAAAACAACAGTTTGCGGTACCAGCACAGGCACCTGTACAATCCTCGGATGAGAATCCTTTATACCAAGGTACATGACTCACTATACCGAGGTGAGTGTTTTAGGAGGCAATCCATTCCTGCTTTGGGGTATGAGCACATATCCTCACTAGGACAACCCGCAGGAAACTCTGAGGTCTCCAGTCCTGTTCATCAACACCAATCCGGAAGAGGAACCCCAGGTAGGTGTGATGATAGGAGACTGTATATTTACTTTTATGGTTAACACAGGGGCAACTAAATCTTGCATCAACAAATGTAAGTTTCCCCTGTCAGAAACAATGATGTACACACATGGCTTCTCTGGCGCTATTCTGTTGGTTCCATATACTGAAGATCTCCCTATTATGCAAGGTACACACGATTTGTCAGCTCCTTTTTTGTACTGCACAGATACCCCAGTGAATACTTTTGGGCAAAGATCTCCTGAGGTAGTTTAATATGATAATCTTGTTCTCGGAGGAAGGCATAGTATGTTCGACACAAGGTTTGTATCCCACTAGGACAATAACTCTTATGCAAGCATGTTATAGTGCCAGCGCAGCGCGAGAGGTGTCTGTGCCTCCAGACCTGTTCCTTTACGGGTAATGATAGTGCTAGGGTGGGTGCCTGGGATTCGAGGTGCCTGCTGAGTTTTTATTTCAGCTAGCTGTCCCACAAGAAAAAGCGCCAGGTACTATTATTACTTTGTATCTAGAAGCAGTGATTACGAAGGACCAGGTTATCCTTTTAGGCACATATGAGGAAGGAGAGGAATGGCAAACAGTTCTGTGCATAGATCCAATATTTCCATTAACGGGGGGCTTTGACAAACAGTTGTTCAAGGATCCCAATGACACAGGGGAAATGATATCTGAGATCTGCATACCTTGCCAGATTATGATGGAGCATAGAGAGGTACCGCAGACTATTGTTAGACCTGCATCACCAAAATTGCAGGAAAATTTGAAGACCGTACCTAGCCATCTATGGATCAGTAATACCCATGATGTGGGGTTATTGAAAAGCATAGGGGCAGTACAGATAAAGTTAAAGCCAGGTGTGATACTGCCCCAAGTAAGGCAATACCCCATTCCAAGGGAGGCCGCTGAAGGGATCTATGATGCTATTGTGGCATTGTGGAAACAATATATAATACAACCGTCTGTGTCACCTTACAATACAGTGATGTATCCAGTAAAGAAAGCGAAGGGGTCAAGTTGGAGATTGGTACCGGTTTTACGTCCTCCGAATAATATCATTGAGCCGGAATTTCCAGTGGTTTCAAATCCAGCTACCATTCTCTGTAATATTCCTACTGGAGTGACCCATTTTAATGTGATTGATTTTAAAAAATGCATTTTTCTTGGTTCCCTTGCACCCAGATTCCCAATATCCTTCTGTGTTCACGTATCGTAGACAGACATTTCAGCACACTTGGTTACTGCAGGGGTATTGTGAGTCCCCTAGTATCTTTAATAGGGTGGTACAAATGGATTTAGGGAACCTACACTTTCCAAACACAGTGATTGTGATTCTGGAAATGCCATATAGAGGGACAGGGCCTCCCAGTCCTTGTCCTACCAATTCTCTGTGTATTTTTTCTCTATGTTCTCTGCCACTGAGGGCCAGCCTGAATCTCTTGCAGTGCAGCTCTTCATTTCTATCTTTTGGTGAACAACACCCATGGGATACCCTTATGGCACCCATGGGTGGGGGTACAGGGTATGGGCTGGTGGCAGCTACATGCTGACTTGGAAGTGGCTCTGAGTATCCTCTATTTTGGGATACACAGGACCTGCCATATAATCAATGGATTTCTACACAAAGGCAAGATGACCCATGTAGCCTCTTGGTTTCTAATGCCTTTACCTTGTTTCCCAAAGACCTGGGAAGCCCTGTCTCTGTTTGCTTCCTCCTGTGTGTCTGTTTGGTGGAAACACCATACATGTCTCTGTTCCCTTTCCTCCTGACTGGCTGTTGGGTGGAAAAACCATATATGGCTCTGGGGCTGCCTCCTGTCAGACTGACTGGAGCCTTCACATGTGCTCTGTGTTGTGGCTACACCCTAGGGGTGGGACCTGTATGAATGGAGTCTGAATTGAGCTCACATTCTGTGTTGTGGGTGTCTGTGTGTGTGTGACACAATGAATGAGACAGCCCTCACTGAAACTGACATGAATGCAGTGCAGTCTGCTGAAAGGCTGGATACTTACCCCAATCCACATTCTTTGTTATGGGAGTTTGAGTGGAGTGAATGGCCTGAATGCCTGTGAGCCTGATTGGTTGCCTGCCTGCATGAATGCCCTTCGACGTGATTGGCTGACTGAGCCTGGCTCAGCCAGAGTGAATGGGGAACAGATCTGTATATCTGGGAACCTCTCACCAATTGGTTCAGAAGCAGAAGTGGAAGCTTAGCAAGAAGAAGCTGTTCCTTGAAGCCCAGCTGGAAGAGAAGTCTGCTGCTACATTTATTCGTGTAATCCAAAAGCTGCTGTGTTCTTCCAAGAACTGATCCAGAGAGGACCTGCAATGGAGACCTCTCCCCAAGCTACTAGGGATCATCGTGCAAACTGCTTCTCTTCATCGAAGTACTCTGGAAGCCAGTCGTGTGTGCCTGCCGTCCGGAGAAGGGGTCTTTGTGAGTCCTGAAGAGGAGTGTCCAGACATCTCGAGTCAAAGAAGTCCACTGGTATCAACCAGGTTCCAGAGGTGCGTTGTGTGACCGCTGCAAGCTGTTGCTGTCTACCACCCAGGAGAGGGGGTACCCTGGCATAGTGTTGCTGGACACTCAGAGCTGCGAAAGTTGCAAACTGCTTACAAACATTTCAAAGGGCATCCTTGGTATCATCACTGACCACGTTTGGCATGCCAGAGTTGCTGAGTGCAGAGGAAGGTCCGTCATTGGGTTTCCCACCAAAAGAAGCTAATGAAGATGTCCTGAGAGTTCAGACTTGGTGAGGGTCCCAGGTCCACTGCAGTGGTAGAGTCCAGGTTGCCAGAAGCCAACCAGAGGTCTGTGTTGTTTCTGCAGCATTAAAGAACTGAAAGTCGGATAACCGTGTAAATCCGAAACCCGACACCAAAAGTGATCTATGCACCCGTCATGGCCGGAAGTCATCGAAGGATCTCAGGGATCTTCCTCTAATCTGCCAAGCCTTTCAGGAGCCCACAGGAAGTTTCATCTTCACAGGACTTCTACAGTTGGAGAAATCGTCGACCAAAGGAGAGCACTGCGAACAGTAAAACTCCTGCACTTCAGAAAGACTTTGGTTCAATTTTTCTCATGGACACTACATCCCAGTGGGTCCTTCCCAGAGGGGTCCATCCTCAGAGGCAATCATCAAGTGAAACCGAAAAACTCTGCCACTTCACCTGCTATGACAACAAAGGTACTGTGACGAGGAAAGCCTCAGGAGTTATCCAGGGGCCCCAGATTTGTCTTGGATCCTGTTCTCCAGTGGTCTCTCAGGTACTTTGGGGTGGTAGAACAGTTTAAAAGAAAGCAGAAGATTATTGAACAATATTGGACCGGGCTGTAAAAAACAAGATTAGCTACTCCCTAAATTGTCCCTTACAGGCTGCCCAGGTGCGCGGGGGATCTTCACGCAGATTTGTATATCTTGTCTAAAGAAAACATTCTTCCACTGTTCACAACTAACCTGCCTTTCTTCCCTTTTCTATTCTGATGCACCTCACTTAAGAATTCACATGTCTATTTAAAATGATCTGCAGTTAGTGCATCTATTACTGAATTTAAGTTTGTTTGTTTTGGTTTGTTTTGTTTATTGATTTGTATTGCGCACCAAACCCAAAGGTATCAGGGCGCATTTGCAAATGGTTACAAGTATACTTTCAGCATTAGTTACAATAGTTACAATTGGGTTACAGTAAGTATGTACATAGCAATACACAAGAAAATACAATGCAGGTGCAGCAGAGTATACAATGATAGTCAGTGGCAGTGGTTACATTGCCAGAGAGTCATATAACGACTGTTGAGCAGGTTTAGACTGTCAGGTGTGTCAGAGGTCTTTGGGCACGAGCCAGTTTATGGTGTTTTGCCTAAAGTTAGGGAATGGTTGGTCTGCTCTCAAGGAGAGAGGGAGGGCATTCCAGTACTGCGCCTCGATAACAGGGAAACTGCTCCCCCCCTGCGTTTTTTAGTTGAATCTCGGAACGACCTGACGGAATGAGTTAACTGTTCTCATCCGGTGTGCAGTGGATTTTTTGACAATTCTCTTCGACAGGTAAAGAGGGGCAGCTTTGTTAAGACATGTGTGGGTAAGGGAGACAGTTTTAAGCATGATTCTGTCGTTATTGGAAAGCCATTTGTTCTGTCTCCTCAGTTCCGATATATGCTCTCTTCTGGGTATGCCGAGTGCTGGTCTGAGCGCATGATTTTGGAGAATTTGGATTATTTTTAATTATGTACTTGCTAGCACCCAGGTACAATGTGTTGCAGTAATCCGACTTGGAAAGGATGAGGGCTCTAGCTAAAATAGTACAGCTTTCTTTAGAAAGAAAGGGTTTGCAGGCCCTGATCAGTTTACAAGTATAAGCTGCAGAGGAGGCCATGGCCTTTACTTGTTTGCTTAGTGTGAGGGCTGAGTCGAGGTAAAAGCCTAGGGTTTTTACTTCTTTAACACTTTAATACTGTTCCCATCAATATTGAAAGAGGTGTATTTTGAAATAAGTTTGCTCAAGATAGCTTCAGTTTCAAGTATCAGGAGCTCAGTTTTATCGTCATTCAGAAATAGGCCGTGGGCGGCCATCCATGCCTGAATGATTAGGTACATTTTGTTCACTAAGGCCATGTCCTTGTCGTAATCCCCAGTAAGAGGTATGAGGATCTGGGTGTCATCGGCATAATTAGTGTAGGTGACACCCAGATGGTCCAGGTCATCGAACAGTGGCTTTGTGAATATATCATACAGTGTTGGTGAGACACAGGAGCCTTGTGGCACACCACAAGTTATTGGATTCAGCTCAGCGGCGTCTGAAGGAGAGTACATTCTCATGATCCTATTGTTCAAGAAGGATTTAATCCAAGTGATGGTGTCTTTTGAAAAGTGTGCCGTTGAGGCGAGGTGTTTACATATTACTTTGTGAACCACCAAGTCGAAGGCGCTGGATAGATCGAGAAGAAGTAGCAAAGCTATTTTCCCTTCATCTTTAAGTTCATCGATCTGGGTCTTTAGATCTATCAGAGCCGTTTCAGTACTGTTGTATCCTAAATCCAGATTGGCGGACTCCCAGGAGGTGGTTAGGCTCTAGATACTCCTGTATCTGGATGTTGGCCATTTTATCTAGTATCTTGAGTAGGAATGGTACAGTAGTAATCAGCCTGTAATTGGTGGGAATGGAGGGGTCCAAGGATTGTTTTTTTAGGAGGGGTAGGACCCAAGACTCCTTTAAGTTGCTAGGGACAATACCAGATGAGAAGGATGCATTGATTAATTCAGAGATAAAAGTAGTGTGTGATACCACATAGAGTGTATATATTTGCCATTCTTTGAATAAGTATTCCAAGTACAAACTGTTATTATTTACATCCTAATATTTTTGGGCAGCAAATCTTATTTTATAAAAAGAAGCTGTGTTATCACCTAACATAGTGTGTGGACATTCCTTTGTGGGGGCTTTGGGGATTCACTGTACTTAAGAACCAGCCTGCATCACCTCTTAAAAGCTTAAGCCTGGCTGCTCGCCCATTCTACCAAATTGAGAGCCTTGGCTGGGGTGTTCTGTGCCTTTACCCTACCATATAGAGGGCAGAAGTACAGACACCTTCCTCCAGTCTTTACAGTGATCCAGTATGTGAATCCAGTATTTGTTAGTGTGTAGCATCTCGGAGGAGCAGTGCTGAGAAGACTCAATAACTCTTCTCACTCTGTTAGTGTGGACAAAGAGAAATGTCAGTATTGTCAGCAGGAGGTAGTGAACCTAGGGCAATTAGCATTGTTGGCAGAAAGGAAGATAATGCCAGAGAGAGCAGTTGCAGTGAAGAACATAGCACAGCCATTTACCATTAAGCAAATGCAACAATTCCTAGGTCATGTAACTATTGTAGGCCATGAATCTTTGACTGCTATAGCTACACATGACCCCTATTGCAAGGACTGAAGGAAGGACACAAAGTGAAGGGTTCAATTAGCTGGATGGAAGAAATTAAAACATGTTTCCAGGAGCTTTAAGCTATGATCAGTATTGCTCCAGTCTTAGCAACACCGGATTATAAGAAACCATTTTTGGATGGCTGTCCTCACACAAATGAACATCTATGGGTCACAAACCCTTGGCCTATTTGAGCAGACTCTCCGTTACAGTGATGCAGGGCCTTTTTCCTTGGAGCAAGCTTTACCAGGAGCAGCTTGATCAATTGAGAAATCTTCGACCATTTCTATCCGATGCCCAGGAATCTTATACATGGAGCATGCAGTTTTTCCAATCTTGAAAAAATCTAAATCAATCCTTACTATGCAGAGAGCCTCAGGGTATGAGGGGATATTATTGAATGCTTCCAGTCGTGCAACATTCTTAGCTGAGACAGTGCAACCAAGTGAGGTTGTGCATTATTGTGCGACCTACGAGTGAGAAGTGGACAAGAGTCTGAACATCAGGGGCATGCATTCTAAGAGGGAGAAGTACTCTTTGTTGATCTCTTCTCAATGATAGATCCGGACACAGATGAAAGGCATACTGGTGTGGTGGTTGTCCGTCTTGTGGATGGTGAGTATCAGGTTAGGGTGAAGTAGAGATTGCCTTTGCATTATTCCACACAACAGAATTAGTGGCTTTCACAGAGGTGCCCGAAATTAGCAGTAAAAGAGCGGTCACCATATATTCTGATTCGGCATGTGTTACGTCCATGGTGTATGCAGGGTTTTCAAGATGCCATTGGAGAGGATATAAGAGGTCTGACGGTACATCCATGCAGCATGCTACATTACTTTCCTGACTAATTGAAGCATTAGCCATGGCAGCAACAGTAGCGGTAGTGAAATGCGCTGTGCACACTAACAGTACTGACCAATTTGCTCTTGGTAATGATGCAGCGGACAAAGCGGCAAATGAAGCTGCATATTTGGACATTTCAGTTTACCCAGCACCCCCTGAATTAGTGATACATCAGGTACAGTTACCAATGCCATACAATTCTGTACCCTTAACTCAGATTATTGAATTACAATGCAAGGCTTTGAAACAAAAAAGGTATAGAGGAGGAGCCAAGTACTCCCCCCTCCAACTGCCTCACCCATATTACCTATAGAATGGGAACCAAAGTATGCAGAACAGTTGAACCAGCAAAGAGCAGAGCGTGGAATCTGTGCCGTACCCATAAGAGTACCAATAACAAAGAGAATCTGGGAAGCAAAGTACCAATTGAGAAAACCATATCGACACACAAGACAAATTGATGGCCATCTGAATGAGATTCCATGACATCTTGGGCTCAGGGTGAAGAAGCGTATGCCGCAGAAACAAATGAAGATATCAAATCATTTTACACATGAACAGATGCAGAAGAAATGCAAGCAGCAAAGTGATCGTGAAGCTAGCTCTAAGCTTATAATAGATAAAGGCCTCACTTCAGAGTGTTACAGTTAAAAGCACGTTTTAATTGCATGAGTGAATCTTAGCAAACTGAGATAGGAGGAGCCAGCAAGCCAAAAGTCTTATCAAACAGGACTTGGCTGACATTGGATGCAAATTTTGTGACAGAAAAGGGGCTCCTCTTCAGGAAGCTTGAGCAAAACAAAATATGTCAGATGACTATTAAATGCACAAAAAGCCCGATTTCATGGTGTCCAGTCACGTGGAAGGAAGAAATTGGTCGATCGATGTAGTACACTTACGCACGAAGGCCGGCTGTGCCTACACTCCTTAAAATTCTCACAGAAAAGAATAAACCCAAGGCCAAACTTCAAAGCACTAATTGACACTGGACTGTTGAGGTGATGATGGATTGATATAATAATTGGTGGGAAGCTATTTTCTAGATGTGTGTTAAGTTCTGTTTCCTTAACTTCCCCAGATTCCAGTTCTCCTTCCTCCTCCTCACCTGAATCTCCTGGTGTCTGTAATCTGGGTCGCCGAGCGATGTAGTCTGTCTTCTTCTTGCGAAGAGAAGGTCTCTCCCGGTAGGGATCCACAGTGAAGCCTCAGACTCAGCTTACCTGTGAACCCTCTCCGGCGGGAGACTACAAGTGGGAAAAGCAGATACTGGCTGAAAAAACCCCACTTGAGAATGGAGTCTCCGGAGAGAAGATCATCAGAAAGCGTACCAGAGTGAAGTGCGGGCTCTAATGGAACGGAACTGAGTCTATATCAAGACAGAGCATGTCGAGAAGGCGTAGCAGAGAAAGCAGAAGGGCAGAAACAAAGTAAGTCTGGGAAACGTAACCGGCCGTGTGACCGGTAAATTGGAGAGCGGGAGAGTCGCTTGCTGCCAAGAGTCAAGAAGCAAGGAGGGAAGAGAGAACAGAGACCGGTCTTCACCAAGCAGGGAGACCCAGAGAAAGATAGAAAGTGGTAGCCAAAAGACAAGAGAAAACTTAGCGAAACGCAACCAAAGTCGCAGCGAGGAAACTGCACAGTTGCAACGCACCGGCCCAAAAGTGGGCAGGGCTTAAATACGCTGCATAGCGTAAACAAAACAACTAGAATGCGGATCACAGTCTAGAGAAGCGATACTTAGCCCACAAGCGCCACGGCCAGTTACCCATGACAGTATGCCCTCTCCTCATCCGAATTCCCCCTGGCTTCCCTGGATGGGCGAAATGGAATTTGTGGAGGAGGACTGGGGCAGAGATATGAGACATGGGCTCCCAAGAGTCTTCCGAATGCGGATATCCTTTCCAGTGCACCAGGTATTCCAGCCGCCCTCTTCTGTACCTCGTCTGTACCTGGAATCACACAGTTGTTGTACTTCATACTCTTGTGAAGGGGGATTGCTGGTTTGTACTGGATCGGAACGCACCCTAGAACCCGATGAGACTCCTTTGAGGAGAGAAGAATGAAACACCTGGTGTACTCGTCTCACGTAGGTAGGTAACTGGAGACGAAAGGCAACATGGTTGATCCTTTCTATTATGTGATAAGGACCGATATACTTGGAGGAAAGAGTAGATGGTCGTACCCATCTAGGTAGGTATTTAGTGGATAGCCAAACCTTCGAGCCCACCTTCCACTCCAGATTCTCTCTACGATGTTTATCTGCTTGGTTCTTGCTTCTCATTCTACTATCCTGCAGGCTGAGTAAGGCCGTCTTGTGAGCCTTAGAAATGCTGTCTATAGCATCTTCCACTGCTGGTAGTTGAGTGTGCACTTAGAAATTTGGTAGTGCAGCAAGAGGATATTGGCCGAAAGTGCAATAAAATGGAGTCATACCTGTCGCTGAATGTTGGGTGTTATTATAAGCAAACTCTGCAGTGAGCAGAAGAGACACCTAATTGTCTTGTTCCCTGTTGACATAACATTGTAGATATTGTTTGAGAGTACCATTCAGTCGCTCGGTCTTTCCATTGGTTTGGAGATGAAATCCCGATGACAGAGCCCGTTCAATACCTAAGTTGGCACACAACGATTTCCAAAACCTTGAGGTGTACTGGCTCCCTCGGTCAGATGTAATCTTTTCGGGCATGCCGTGAAGACGAAATATATCTTTGAGAAAGACTTTGGCCATGCCAGCTGCCGTTGGTAGACCAGGGAGAGGAGTGAAATGGGCCAATTTGGTCAAAGTATCCACCGTGACCATAATGCAAGTACAAGACTGTGAAAGAGGCAGGTCCACAATGAAGTCAGTGGTGATATGACCCCAATTACGCAAGGGTAATTGATCCTGTTGAAGCAAACCGCATGCCCTTCGGGTATCATATTTGTTTCAGGCACATGTTGTACATGATTGAACATACTTCTCAACATCTGACCGCAGCAAAGGCCAAAAGAACGACCTTTCAAGCAATTTCGTAGTACCAGACCTACTATGGTGACCTGCAATTTTGGAATCATGACACCATTCAAGTGCTTGTTGACGAAGGGAGGAGGTGGTAAGGTATAATCTACTGCCCAGAAACAGCAACCCTTCACGGTTGATAAGTTTAGGACTGTTTTCGATTGAAGAATCAGAAATCAGCACTTCCCTACATTCTTGAAGGAAAGAAGAAGCATGTGCTATAACGAGATTCTCCTAGAAGAAACGTTCTGTCTGAAATGCTGTGTCCTTCTTCTCCAATGTCTTGCATGACAGGGCATCTGCTACTGTATTTTGAGATCCTGGAATGTAAGTGATATTGAAATCGTATTGTGTGAAAAAATGACCCTGCCTGGCCTCGCGGGAGTTGACGCATTCCATGGACTGTAATACCTGTAGATTTTTATGATCAGTGCGGATGGTGAAAGGATCAAACCACCTTGCAATAAATGTCTCCATTCTTCACATGCTACTTACATAGCCAAGAGTTATTTTTCCAGCACTGAGTAGTTCTTTTGACTGTCTGTAAGGGTGCGAGAAAGGTAGGCTATGGGATGTTACTGGTTCTTGAATTCTTGAAGTAACACTGCTCTGATAGTGAAGGCTGAGGCATCAGTCTCCACTACAAAAGGTTTCTGTTGGTTGGGATGTCTCAGAATGGGAGCTGTACAAAATAGCTCTTTTAGTTTCTTAAAGCCTTCTTCGGCCTCAGAACTCCAATGAAAAGGTAAAGAAATCTGTTTCAGTAGTTGGGTTATTGGCAGAACTGTTTCTGAAAATTGGGAATAAACCGTCGATAGAAATTGGCCAGTCCCAGAAATCTCTGTACTTCTTTGACAGATGTAGGGGACTCCCATTTCAGAATTGCTTCTACCTTCTTGTCTTCCATGAGAATACCTCCTTGAGATGGGATAAAACCGAGGTAAGGCACTCAGTTAACCCCAAACAGACACTTTTCTTTCTTGGCAAACAAATGGTGAGTTCGCAGTCGGCTCAAAACTTCCTTGAGATGATCGTCATGCTTCTGGGGATCCCCGGAGAAGACAAGGATGTTGTCTAAGTAGATGATGACTGACATGAACATCAGATCCGAGAAGATTCAATCCATGAACCTTTGAAAAACTGCAGGGGCATTCACAAGCCCAAATGGCATCACACAGTATTCAATTTTGAGAATATTTGTGCCCCTTGGACTGCTTGCAGGATGTCGGTAATGAGGGGCATGGGATAACGGTCTCTGATGGTGACCTTATTGTGGCCTCTGACGTTAATACATGGACGTAATTCTCATGTCTTTCTTTGGTATGAAAAACAAAGGTGCCCCTGCGGGGGACTTGAAGGGTCTGATGAGTCCATGCTTGAGATTGTCATCCAAGTATGACCGAAGGGTTTGTCTTTCAAATAAAGACAAGGAGAACATGTGTCCAAACGGAACCAATGCATTGGGTGTCAGATCAATGGCACAGTCCTCTGGTCTGTGGGGCGGCAGCTGGAGGGCTGCCTCTTTCGCGAAAGCTTCTGCATACTCCATAAGAACACTTGGAAGTGAATGAACCCTCACAGTGGGAGAGGAAATTGCAGCTTGAGTGGGAGTACATTGAGGCGTCGGTTCTGGCAAACAGTGTTCCTTGCAATACTGGGAATCGAACACTAGTTGATTTGTGGTCCAATTTATCTGTGGATTATGTTTACGCAGCCAAGTGATTCCCAAAATTATGGGAAAGTGAGCTGCTCTGATGATGTCAAAACAGATAGTCTCCTGATGTTGAAATATAGTGATAAGTAGGTCATCGGTGGTTTGAGTTACGAGGTCCGAGCTGAGTGGGGTGCCATCCACTCCTTCCACCTTCTGATCTTCCTTGCGTTCTTTACGGTGTAATCCCACCTGATCTGCCCACATGGTATCCACAAAGTTTCCTGCTGCCCCGCAGTCCAGAAGGGCAAGGACCTCTAAGACTTTAGAACCTACTGTCAGTTTCACGCCAATCACCATGAGTCTTGAGTCGTCTGTGGGAGAGCTGGGGCTTAGGGAGAGAGAAACATAGGGACTTTCTGCTTGTCCTCGGTTGCCTGTCCCTAATGGGGCCGAGGATGATCATTTCCCGAGCTCCGGGAAGCCAATTCCAAGCCGTTCTTGATTAAATGGGAATCCGAGCCACAATAGGCGCAAAGACCCCTTTCTCTTCTGCGACATTGTTCTTCCGAGGTAAAGGTGCTCGAGTAGCCCCTATCTGCATGGGTTCATCTGTGTGGGAGGTTGAGGTCGCAGGAGGAGGAGATTTGGAATAAAGGAAAGAACTCTTCATTTGACGCCTTTCCTGTCTTCGTTCTTGAAGCCGGAATTCAATATGAAGAGCCGCTGACACCAATTATGGAAACGTAGAGGGACGAGGAGCTCTGGCTAATTCGTCCTTGATGTCTTCCTTAAGTCCTCTTTGAAAAATCATGTACTGTGCCTGCTCAGACCAGCCAGTCCCTGTGGCTAGTCTTTTGAAATGTGTAATGTATGAAAGAACATCCATTTGACCCTGTCTCGCATCCAACAGGTCTTCACATACTTTATAGGTAATTTCCGGTCTCTCAAATGCTTGCTTTAACTGACAAGTAAAAGCCGCAAAGTCCTGTAAAACCGGATCTGAATTGGTAACTAATGGGGTAGGCCATGCCAGAGCGTTAGCCGTGAAATTAGAAATGAGATATCCCACCTTGGTATGATCTGTGGAATAGGTATTGGTCCGGAATGCAAAATGGATATGACAAGCATCCAAAAATTCCTTTAAGCTCTTGGGAGAGCCATCAAACTTGTCAGTAGACAATGCTATCGGCGGGAGCTCTGAAGGGCGAACTTCTTTTGTGGTCATCATCTGCCGTAAGACATGGTTTTCATTCTTCAACGTTTGCATTTCTACTGACATCTTCTGCCTTTCTACAGTCATATTCTGTACAGCTGCTACTAGCTCTTGTAGCTGTTCTGGCGTTGCCATGTTCAGGCGTTGCAATCTGTTAAGTTCTGTTTCCTTAACTTCCCCAGATTCCAGTTCTCCCTCCTCCTCCTCACCTGAATCTCTTGGTGTCTGTAATTCGGGTCGCCGCGCTCTGTAGTCTGTCTTCTTCTTCTTGCGAAGAGAAGGTCTCTCCCGGAAGGGATCCACAGTGAAGCCTCAGACTCAGCTTACCTGTGGACCCTCTCCGGCGGGAGACTACAAGGGGAAAAAGCCGATACTGGCTGAAAAAAAACCCCACTTGAGAATGGAGTCTCCGGAGAGAAGATCGTCAGAAAGTGTACCCGAGTGAAGTGCGGGCTCCAATGGAACGGAACGGAGTCTATATCAAGACAGGGCACGCCAAGAAGGCGTAGCAGGGAAAGCAGAAGGGCAGAAACATGGTAAGTCTGGGAAACGTAACCGGCCGCGGGACCGGAAAATAGGAGAGCGGGAGAGTTGCACGCTGCCAAGAGTCAAGAAGCAAGGAGGGAAGAGGGACCAGAGACCGGTCTTCCCCAAGCAGGGAGACCCAGAGAAAGATAGAAAGCAGTGGCCAAAAGCCAAGAGAAAACTAAGTGAAACGCAACCAAAGTCGCAGCGAGGAAACTGCACAGTTGCAATGTACTGGCCCAAAAGTGGCAGGGCTTAAATAGGCCACCAGCATAAACAAAACAACTAGAAAGCGGATTGCAGTCTAGGGAAGTGATACTTAGCCCACAAGCGCCATGGCCACTTACCCATGACAATGTGCCCAATACCACCTGGATGTTCAGTCTGCATGCTGCTAAATGTAGGTGGAAAAGTACTGATGGGGGGCGGAAGCCAACCAATTGTAGAGGACTATGTAATCTAGGGACCTATAGTTTCTGTAGCCAATGGAACGTTGTGTATTTAGGGATGTTCATAGTGGCCATGTTTAGGGAGGGCTTAGTTGCCCCACCTTTTGTTAAGCATCCTATCAATTTCCTTCACGGTTCTATACTGATATGGAACTTATTTTTAGACATTTACTTAGAACGAATCACTCCCTCCGATAGGTTTTTATAGTTTGCCACGTAGGTACTGACGCAGGTTCGCATCAATGATGATGATTTTAGGCAATATAAACTCAGTTTCTAAGATTCATTGACTGTTGATGTTCGTTGTACTCCCTGTTTTATATACTTGTCATTAAAACGGCCTCCCCTTTTGCCAAACTACCTGAGTCCTTTTGATTATTGATGTATAAATAAAATCTGCATCCCCATCCATCTCCAGTGTATTGCTACTTTTCTTAAAGGGCTGGAAAACCCAGTTCACTCGGTAGCAGAGTGAGGATGGTTCTTTAAAAGTCCATCGACCATCGATCTAAGTAAACTTTAGAGTCTCGTTAATATCGCACAACCTTTGCCGTTCTGCTGACAGGACGTGAAGCTCCCTGTAGATAGCGGTTAGTCTAAAAGACCGTTAAATCCTTGTAAGGAAGGTGTGATGGGTCCCTTTATTTTCTATGAAAATCCCCTCCCACTTCTACGAGGAGCAGAACGGACGAGTGTTTGAAGAGGCGGTAATGGAGTTTGCGATCCAGAGGTTCCAAAGAAGAAAAGAATATGCATATGGTGAGTAGAAACTGAGGAGTGTGGCAAATTGATGCATGCGTAGTAAAATAAAGGAGAATGAAGGAGAGAGGCGGGATAAACGTAATGTAAGAGTGAAAAAATAAATATACTAAGTAAAATCGTATGAGAGACCATGATAAAGAGGATACGCCCTATACCTTAGTTTTAAAGAATGCAAGAAATCTTATCCAAAATCCCGTTTGTGGATGACGTAGAAGACGGGACCGATTAAAGGCGGTCCTAAGGAGATAGAATTAAGTTCCACGAGGAGCATTATTTTTAGAGGGTATAAGGAAGAAGATCGTAGATTACTTTATGTGACCGGTCAACTTTGTCTGTTTGTGTTATGTGGTTTTGAAAGTACAATGCCAAAGGAAAACAGTGAAGTTTGAAGTTGAGGAAAAGAAAGTGATTGTCTTAATTACGCTTGATGGTTGTTTTTTTAGCAAGATTAAAGTAAAATTGTGGATAAACGAGAGTGGAGCTTGCTGTGAAAATATATTTTATACAATACCGACCTGAGTAAATATTGGCTAAGCATATTCGCATCAGACTGTAATATCGCATTGCATGAACCTGAAACAGGCTGACTACGCTGCCATTTTGAGTTATCCACCATTTTGATCTCCTCATGCTTTCTGTTCCATGTTTAGAACTTGTGTTTTCGGATGTCACAATGCCTGCCCCCGGAAAGCCAGACCAGGCCCAGCAACCCCGGAAGCAGGCATCATGCCACTTGAAGCATGCCCAAAAACCCCAGTTAGGGGCTCTTTGGCTACAGTCCTGGCGCCTATGGCGCCAGGCTCATAAGAATAAAGTCAGTCCTGGCGCCATGGGCGTCAGGCTCATTATAGAAATCTTACCTGTTGCAGACCATGCTGCATACCTACCTGATGCAGACCATGCTGCACGAAGCCACAAGCCAAATGAGGCTTAAAGGGACTACTTTACATCAGGGACTCCTTTCCTCTCGGATGGGGCTGTGGAAGAATACTTACCTGGGACTTCTTCCAAGGCTATTTAAGCCACACCCGGACAGCCACACGTGCTTCGCGTTATTCTGCTTGCTGCAGCATAACGCTCACCGTGTCTTCAGCAGCTCCAGTCTTCAGCCACGCCCGCTTCAGCCCTGGAACACCTGGAACAAGAAAAGGAGAAGGAGAAGAGGTCAGAACAAAACCCTTACCTGAATCCTTGATCCAGCACATCGTCGATCTGGAAGAGAGAAGCCTTCTCAGGTGCATTGCCACGCACCTCGCACAGCCGCGCTGAACTCACCAACCGGGGCTGCATTCCTTTACTCCATCGCGAATCCAGCATCTCGAGGCCATTCTTCAACACCTGGGGGAGACAAGAACAGATAGGTGAGCAAGGGCAATACAAACCACCCCAAAGACTTACCTGATTACCACAGGGGGGTACTCACCTCATCTCGGGTCGGCGCAGTCAATTCTGCATCACCGCCGCACCCCCGCCCCTAAGCGGAAAAAACAAGGACAATACAACCTAACCCCAAAGACTTACCTGATTTACCACAGGGGGGTACTCACCTCATTTCGGGTCGGCGCAGTTAATTCTGCATCATCGCTGTACCCCGGCCCCAAAGGGGAGAACCACAATAGACTTACCAGGATCTTACCAATAGCCACTTGGAACTCTTCTGGTGGTTTAAATCCGCAACCTGCAAGGAATCTGGCAGAGTGAAGATCAGACTTTTGAACTCTTACGAACAATTGGACTTAGAGTCAATACTGGAACTCACCAATTCCTCCACGCCAGTGAAGTAACTGGTCGTCTACGCGCCCCTGCGCTCGACGCAGGATGGAGAGCTCATCTTTCCAAATCTTCAGGTGAGATTACGAGGGAACTTCAGGAGTGTTCAGTGGGCAGACAAGGGGAGTGGGAAGGCGAATTAACGCTCAGATTACGGGAGGTTAATTCCCTTTCTCCATTGCAGAAAGATATTCGTACGAGTCCAACAAACGAAGCTAAGTAGGTCTGTCCAGTCTGTCATCTCGGCTCTACGTGTTACTCTGGTGGAAGCAACAGCGGGCCAGTCCAGATCGACGCCCCCGTGGGAATCAGGTGAGCGTAATATCGGCTTCAACAGAGCAAGATGAACTTTGTGCTGCTTTATGATGTTAACTTAGATAAGAATGTTGAAGCTGCTAAGGTGGATTGTTTATCCTGCACTGAAGAACCTTGAAACTAAACAAAAGCTGTACTAATCAGCAATTTAGATGCCATCTGTCCCAACAGTGCCTTCCATGTTCAAACAGTAAAGTAGAATAATGAATAGCTGACCGTGCTCTTCTGCAGAAATGTTTGTTTTCTCTCCTTGGAACTCACTGACTTTAAGCTCAAGAACAAATGGTAGACAAATATAAGCAAGTAAAATGAGGAATTTTACCTTGTGTCTTGTATTTGGAAAACATGTGAATTGTTTGACGGAAAACAGCAAACTATGCAATGATGTTTAAATATGAATTAGTTATGTAGTTAGGTCACAAGCCCTAGGTTATGTATTATATGAAGTGGGGCTGTACGATGTGTCCAAGACTGTGAAGAATTTTTATAAATATGTGTACTTGTGGAATATTCAGTAGTCTCTCATTTCACGGTGTCTGCTTGCACACATTGTCGGGTGTTGAGAACCAAGTGGCCACTTGCTAATAAATACAATTGTAACTTTTACCTTGTGAGTGGTAGCAAGCTTTGATATTTTTAATCTTTCAGATGGTGCCCGAATAGCGACCCTGAGGATTAATGCCACATCGCTTGGACGACGACGAGGTCACCAGACCGGGATCGGAGAGTGATGGGGTGCCCTGCAAAGTGAGAAACGATTCTTCTGTAGTACTGCATGCCCGATCCCTGGACAGTGGGCAGCGTTTAGAGGGCATCATGATGAGGGTCCTGATGTCCTGAGGGTCCTGATGTTGAGGCTTGTTTGACAAAAAAATGCCTGCCCGACAATTGATGTCCATTGAAATCAGGTGAGTCGTTCCCCGATTCATAATAGTCCTGATATTTGTTTGGTTGTAAGTGTTGTGTTCGCAAATACAAACGTCGCCAGGTAAGATTGTGATTTAAATATGCCTGGGAAATTGTCATTCTGCTTCACAGTATTTTTCCGCAGGGAAATACATTCTTTGAAACATGGCCAACTGGCGCCACCCCAATGGTCGCTGGCTTATCAAATGTATTGGAAGTACGGCCTGGGAGCTATCATATTTTATGCTATTTGGCACAGACAGACCAGACATGTTCCTGAGCTTCAGTGACCAGATTATGGTTGTTTTGAAATTGCCCGCTTAGAGCATTTGGAATCTGTATTGTTGATAAAAAAGGCTAGACCTGCAGCATTTGAAGCTGTTAGGGATTGGAGGAAGGAAGCTATGCAGCGACTCAAAAGTAGAGAAAAGCATTGTTGCATGATCAGCAGAAACTGTCAGAATCCATTCAAGCTATGGATAGGGCTTCCCAACTAGAAATGCAATGCAAAAGATATATTCCTCTCAGGATTTGCATGCATCAGATGAGTTAATTAATAAATTATTGAATGAGCGTAGAACGGATTCAACGACACTGCTCCTTATGTGCCTTCTTCCGTTCTTGTTCCTCTTTCTCCCGTTGTTGTTCCTCTTCCTGCACTTGCACCCATGCCAATAGTTGCCATCCCCATAGTTCCATCTGTACCGACAGCGGTATTTCCTCCTCTACCTACTGAACAAGCTTTGCAGGAACTCTCTTTGCCAGTTGGTTCTGCTCCACCTGTAGTGGTTGAAGGGGCGGGAGCTGATTCAAAAATAGTGACTCGTAGCACAATAACTAAAGACAGAAAAAGAATTGTATATGTGGGCTGAGAAGTACACAGAAGAGGGTGATGAATCAACTGCTTTGGTTGCGATTTCTGACCAAGGGGGCATTCCTGAACAGAATATTTTGATAAAACGTATTTAGTTGATATATGGACTGATTTGACAGACATTAATGTCCCACAGGGGTTGCAAGATTTGAATGTCCTTGCCCGCTCAAGGGACAGTGCGGCAAACGTATATGAGCATGTAGCGAAGGTATTTGAGTTTAAAAGGGAGCTAGATCCGTTACAGAAAGATGAGATGGATGAAAATTGATAGCAGGCTTCAAATGTGCAGATGCGATTTCTTCCTCCATTGAAACCAATAAGTCAAGAAATGCACATTTGCACAAGAGACGCTCTTAGATGGATTTCGGATGTTTCAATTTCTCCCGTTGAAGTGCATGACACGTTTAGTCAGTATGCTCTGGCAATGCAAAGGAAAGTGTTACAGGTTATGGTTGAGTATTTAAAGGATGAATGTATGAAGAAAAAGGTATGTTGTGCGGCAGATTTGATAGTTATTTATAAAAGAGCATTCTCACCCGATACTGCATTGACTTCTTTGTCACTTCATTTGGCCTTACAGCTTAATAGACATACAGATTTGCCTTCTTTACAATTGCCAATGAGGGAGTTTCCTCCGACATTTGTTCCAAAAGTAGAGATTCCTGCTGACGCCGGAGCAGAAACACCTGCCTCCACTATTCCAGGACATTATATCTCATAGTTTGTCCATGTCCGGTTTTCTATACAGGAAGTGAATACCATTAGGCAATCAATTCCAGATATTAGGAAGGATCCAACAGGATTCTACAAAGAAATCGAATCTGTCTTGCATTCGTGAGATTTCACGCTGGGTGATATAGATTTGTTGTTTCCTGTGATCCTTCCTGCTGACTTATGGAAGCAGATTAGAACTGTAGATGATCAGGCAGGAATGGGTGATACATGGGATGCCTAAGTACAAGCAGATGGGGAAAAGAAAGCTGGCGAGGAACCGCCAAAGGTGATACTGGTGTTGCCAGATAGAATAGTGACTAAATTAAAAACTGTGGTACCTGAAAAGAGAATTATATCGGATAAGTTTACAGCTTGCATGCAAGGGAAGTCAGAGGGTGCAACAGAGTATTTTAACAGATTTGAGCAAGTATTTTTGGATTTTAGTGGTCAAGATTTATGTACGGAGCCAGGAAAGAGGTTGTTTGTTGACAAGTTTGTGCATGGATTGTTGCCTGACATCCAATCACAGATTATGACTTCTGAGAGTCCATAGCAAGCAAAATCACAATCTGAAGTGTTACATATTGCCCAGTATTATGAAAACAAAGTTAATACGGAGAAAGAGCAGATGGAAAAGAATAGCAAGAGGAGCGAGAGGTGGGAATGCACAGTCTAGAGGCCAATTTACGCCACAGGGTGGCGCACATCTGGTCCTGTGCATATAAACCAATGTGCATACTGTAGACCAGAGTGTCATTGGTGAGCACAATGCCCGTTCCTTTAGCAGAGATCGAATAGCACGTATGGCGCAATGGGTAGACAATCCAGACGCCGTCCTGGGATAGGGGATACTGATAGAAATCCGTTTGCATGGAAACAACAGGTACCACCACAAGATAATCAGCAACAGAATGTTAATAGTGGGAATATTTTTGATAATCCTTCGAATGCCTATTTTTCCGAAGATTTTATATTTGACAATATACTGTTCCGCTAGGAAAGCCCGAAGCGGGGTCTGGAACCGATTCCTATTCCCGTTGATCAGAAAGGGCCCTATGTTGAAATGAAGGTGGGGGTATAGGGAGCATCTCTTCTTGATAGATACAGGAGCACAGAAGTGTTCTATTGATCATCCACGGGTTCCAGATATTCCACTGTCAGGGCAGAGCAATATTTCTGCAGGGTTCTCTGGTACGCCAGTGGTTAGTCCGGTCTCTCGGCCGGTACCAATTTCACTGGGACCATTCAGTGATTCTTGTCCTTTTCTGTTGACAACAAATTGTGGCGAAAACTTGTTGGGATTGAATTTATTGAAGAAATTGCTGTGATTAACTGTTCTCCAGATGGAGTGTACTTGACGATTTCGCCCCAACAATCTTCCGTTTCACAATTTTTGTCTATGCCTTACTACCTGAATTGAATGAGGTTCCCTCATTTTTATGGGCAGCTAATGACAACAACGTTGGAATTTTACAGGTTGAGCCAGTTAAAATTGTTTTGAAACCAAGTGTTAAATTGACGCGTAACACGCAGTATAAGATTTCAGTCGAAGGTGAACAGGCCTTGAAAAGTATTGTTTCAGATTTCATACATGGAGGTGTGATTGAAGAGATTGCGGGGAGCGTGTGTAATAGCCCGATTTTTCCAGTTTACAAGAAAGGGGATAATGCGATTCCTTTCTGTTTCATTATTGATTTGCACGCAATTAATTAGGTGGTTGCTCCACAGTTCCCGATTGTGCCGGAAGTCACCACTATTCTGACTGTGATTCCAGCCACGGCTATTTTTTTTAGTGTTGTGGATCAGAAAAATGCTTTCTTTCGTATTCCTGTACATGTTGACAGTAGATATTTGTTCGCCTTCACCCTAGGGGGACGCTCGTTCACGTTCACTCGTGTGCCACAAGTTTACACCGAGAGTCCAAGTATTTACAGTAGAGCGTTAAAAGAACAGCTTGATATGCTTGAATTGCCTTCCACATGCACATTGTTGCAATATGTTGACAATCTATTTCTAGCTGCTGATTCTGAAGATGTTTGCAAGGAGGGCACCGTGTTGCTGCTCATCCATTTAGCAGAGCACGGGCATAAAGCTTCATTGAAGAAATTTCAGTATTGTCTGCAGGAGGTTGCCTATCTGGGCTACCTAATGTGTAAAAGGGCGGAGAATACTGACACCTGAACGGATACAAAGCATCTCTGATATGTGTGTTCCAAATACACAGAAGGAGGTCAGAGATTTAAATGGCATGGCTTCATATTGTAGACAATGGATTCCGAATTTTTCGTTGTTGATAAAACCTATGTTGGCATTGACAAAGAAGGACATTTCTTAGCCTTTACCGTGGAACATGGATTGCCTGAACGCTTTTGATTTGCTTAAGGCTGCATTGTGTTCAGCACCAGTTTTGGGCACACCAAATTACGAAAATGTTTTTATTTTTTGTTGTATGTGCATGAACGTGACGGGTGTGCCTTGACTGTTTTGACACAGGAACGTGGGGGTAAAAAGAGGCCGTGCCGCTATTTTTCCTCCACGTTACACCCTGTTGCATGTGCTTTGCCAAGATGTTTGAGAGCTGTAGCTGCTGCTGCTACATCTGTAAAACAAAGTGAGGGTATGGTTTTAGGTCACTCTTTAATCACGATGGTACCCCACTCCATAGAAGTTCTATTAAACAGAACGTAGACTCAACATCTCACATCAGCTCGACTAACAAGGTACAAGCTGATTCTATTTGCTCCGCATATCCAAATTAAGAGATGTTGTTCATTGAATCTGGTTGAACTATTGCCTTCTCCACAAGAGACAGAAGCCAGTGACAAGATGTCACATAATTACCTTTATGTTACAGAACAAGAAACTAAGGGTAGAATTGATTTGACTGATACACCCTAAAAGAGTCCACAAGGGGAGCTATTTTTTGATGGCTCCTGTTTTAAGCTACCGGATGGTACATCCACTGCTGCGTATGTGATAACCACGCTAAGCACTGTTGTAGAGAGCAAACAAATTCCGCACAATTCTGCGCAAGCTGCAGAGATTATTGCATTCACTAGAGCTTGTGAAATTTCTGAAGGGCTTAGTGTAAACATATATACAGATAGCCAGTATGCATTCAGGGTGGTTCATACTTTTGGCCCACTATGAGCTGAGAGGGGATTCTTGACATCACATGGAACAAAAATTCAACATGGTACTCTGATAGTCTGGTTGCTATCAGCACTTGCACTTCTAGACAACTAGCAATAATGAAGTGCACCGCACACCAGAAAGTGACGGACAATGTAGGAAAAGGAAACACTTTTGCGGATAGAATAGCCAGACTGCTACTGATCTGCATTTGAAAATGTATGTGCTCGATTCAGCAAGATGGGTTACTGATACTTGCATGATGGAAGAAGGGATTAGCAATGTAAAAGATATTCAGGCTGAAGCTACTCCAGAAGAAATCAAACAGTGGGCTGAGGGTCCAGCGGGTCTAGATGATGAAGGTTGTTGGGTGGACAATGAGAAACAGAGATGGATTTTGCCCAACGCCTATGTTACTGCTATAGTCAACATGGCTCATGGTCCAACACATATGTGCTAAAATAATTTGTCAACAGTTAGATCCCATCTGGCATAATGCGAATATCCAGAAATTTGCTGAAAGCTTGGTTCAGAGTTGTATGATATGTTTACACCATAACCTCGGAAAGGGAACACGAACACCAAAGGGTAGTTATTTTGAAGAATAAACTTGCTACAGTATGTGGACACAGCAATTTGAAATGGCCTGACGCTTTAGCAATAGCCTTGCTATCAATGCGGACGACTGCACAGTAAAAAAAACAGGGCTCTCCCCCTATGAGATTGTCATGGGGAAACCAGCCAATGTATGGCATGCACCAAGACCACAACGATTAAGGGACATTAAGTATACACTTCTGTCTGATTAATGTGATCAGTTGACTCAAAACTTGTGTTTGATTCACCAACAGGTACGAGCAGCCCTCCCTGTAAAATGAGGGTCCAGGTCACTGACTCCGACCAGGCGAGTGGGTCTTGGTGAAGAATTTGGAGAGGGGCACCTGTCTTGCACCTCGCTGCAAGGGGCCCTACCAGATGCTTTTGGCTACGCAAACAGTGGCACGAGTGAACGGCAAGTGACCCCGGATTCATGCGACACATGTGAAAAGAGTTCCTCATCCTTTGCCATATGATAAAGGGGATGAGAAGGAAATTGATGATCCCAACACTCCAAGTGAGCCAGCTCTGATCAATACCAAGGAGATCGAGTGTGCTATAAAATTGCTTCTTGAGCCCCTGGGGCCTGGGGAGACCGCAGCTTCTTCTTCATTTTCTTCTTCACCATCGACCAACGTTGCTTCTTCATCCTTTTCAGAGTGTGACAACGCACTATTTGCTGACCATTCTGTACCTGGTGTTTTAAGGTACAATCTGCGACCACGAAACAGGATTTAGATTTAGCGCTTGACATTACGTTAATGTAATAGAATAGGAAAGTGTGGCTAAGATTCTGCACCTACAAGAAACCCACAGGAAACCAATGTTGAGCCAGTCCCTCATTATTCCTCTTCTGCATACGATAAGAGGCAGGGACTGGTAAAGTTACCTTCAAGCAAATTTGGCCACGTGGCGAAGTGCCACCAATGGATGAACTGAAAAGAAAAAGCCTAACAGTGAGGCTTCTTGACGGACACTGAGAAACTATGCCTGTGTTTGAGGCCCCTCGTATTAATGATGAAATTGACCCTTTTGCTGACAATAGGCCTGTCCATTAAAGGTCATGGTCCCCTAGGACCAAATGGATACTGATCACAATAACAGCTTGTATTGTAATTACATTGACACTCGTATTTTGGTATTAGGAAAGTATGCATCCACTTGATACTCTATTGCCGACTGCAAGTTTATCTACCATGTCTCCACATGTCTGCATTCACATACTCTTGGTCCTCGGCACATCCGATATAGAGGGGGTTATCATAACAACACCCTCGTGATGATTATGAACGCCACACATGCCATTTTTGAATAGGACAGACTTCTGGGTTGGCACATGGTTCTGGGATCTGTTACGAACTTGGGACTGGAAAATATTTGCAGTTCTGATGCATACAGTGTCTTCCTGCCATTTGTTCCATGATAGGGGGAAGCTGTGCACAAGACATTGGTAAACTAGAAACAAATACACATCTGCGGGAAAATGTTACTAATGCCTTGGTAATGCAGGAGGTCACCATAAAGGAATTTATGGCAATCAATGTTTATGAAAATGACGATTCAGGATGTTCTGATGATGATATGTGGTCCTTGGATGATGCTAATGTTTGAATAATGCTCTTGGCTTATGCCAAAAGGAGGGTTTGTGAAAATGTATTTTCTATAATACCACCTGATAGTAAAAATTGGCCTAAGCACATTTGCATCACACTGTAATATCACATTGAATGAACGTGAAACAGGCTGACTACGCTGCCATTTTGAGTTATCCACCATTTTGATCGCCTCCTGCTTTCTGTTCCATGTTCAGTACTTGTGTTTTCATCTTCATAGAGCAAGATGAACTTTGTGCTGCTTTATGATGTTAACTTAGATAAGAATGTTGAAGCTGCTAAGGTGGATTGTTTATCCTGCACTGAAGAACCTTGAAGCTAAACAAAAGCTGTACTAATCAGTAATTTAGATGCCATCTGTCCCAACAGTGCCTTCCATGTTCATATAGTAAAGTAGAATAATGAATAGCTGAACATGCTCTTCTGCAGAAATCTTTGTTTCTTTCCTTGGAACTAACTGACTTTAAGCTCAAGAACAAATGGTAGACAAATATAAGTGAGTAAAATGAGGAATGTTACCTGTGTCTTGTATTTGTAAAACATGTGAATTGTTTAATGGAAAACAGCACACTATGCAATGATGTTTGAATATGAATTAGTTATGTAGTTAGGTCGCAAACCCTAGGCTCTGTATTATATGAAGAGCGGCTGGAGGATGTGTCCAAGGCTGTGAAGAATTTGTATAAATATGTGTACTTGTGGAATGTTCAGTAGTCTCTCATCTCACAGTGTCTGCTTGCACACATTGTGGGTTTTTGAGAACCAAGTAGCCACCTGCTAATAAATACCATTGTAACTTTGACCTTGTGACTGACGTATTTCTATTATGTGGTAGTCAGCCTTGATATTTTCTATCTTTCTGCGATGATTGGTGCTCGGTCATAATGTGTTGTTTTCTTGAAACGTGTTTTTAAAACCTGTGATTAAAGAAAACGAGTGTTGGAAAAAATAAAAGTGAAGGGTTAAGAATGAAGGATGTTACTCCACTTGTGCACCTTTGCAAGCAGGTGCCGAAACATGCACCTAAGCTTAGCCAGTACAGTGCAGAAGGGGATAAAGGAACCGCAGACAAAATGCTTATGCTGTGGCCACAAGGCGGATCACTATCGAAGGCAGTCTTGCAGCATATGACGACATATCTGCATGCTGTATATACTGGAAAGAAGCTAGACAAGCGCCTAGTGAGCTTAGAGGTTTGGAAAATGTACCAACAAGAGAAGGAAGAGGAGCCTCCTTTAGAATGGATACTTAACGTATGCAGAGAGGGGGGTGAAGAGCCTTCTGTTCCGCCCGCCCCATTTGAAATAGAAGACGAGAACAAGAAAGGTGATGGGTTATACCCATGAAGGGAAACTTAAAGCAGCAACAGGGTATAGCAACCCGGCTTATGAGTCACCTACGCAAAGTAGTGACAAGAGCCCAGAGAAAAACAGTGAGAAAGATATCATCTCTAAGGTTCCGAGGGAGAAGGAGAGACGCGATAAGGAGAGAAGTGATTGAGGAAGCACATCTATATATACTGGTGGAGAAATAAAGAGATGGAAGGGAGAAAGAGATAAAACTGATGAGGTAGCGCTCTTACAGAACGAATGGAAGGTCAGATTTTGCTTAAATTCGATGGTAAAGGCATTGAGGATGTAAGACAAAGGGGAGATCAAGACGAGCAAGATAAAAAAGATAAAGAAAGAGAAGAACGATTAAAGGACTAAGGAGCTAAAAGAAAAGAGAGACAGACGAGAGCAGTTCTATCAAGATGAGCAACCTAAAAAACATGAAAGCAGAAGGGAAAAGAAAATGTGACAATAAACAAAGAGCAGTTCATGAGCAGGAGAGGTTAGAAAGAAAAATAATAGAAGAGGAGAAAAAGTTAAGGGATAAAAGGATGCAAAGGCGAAGGGATGAGGAGATACGAAGGGCAAATGAAAGGAGGGATATGAAAAAGAAAGAGGAAGACAGAGTGAGAGAGGAAGCTATCTTGAATATTTGGAGAAGGAAGTAAGGGATCCTAATGCAAAGGTAGCATGGGAAGACATAGAGGAATTTTATTCCAGGATACAAGTCATTACCAGGCCTGTCTAAAGTAAATCTAGAAGATGAGTTTGACTCAAGGAGCATTGGGGAAGCGATGGATAAAGTATACCATGACATGAAAGCTCAGAAAGAGCCAAAGGGGAAGGGAAAAAATGACTGTCTAGAGAGCCCTCAGTTATATGACACTGGGGAAGCCTCATGTAGTGTGAGACAAAAGGAGCTGTCTTTGGACAGACGGTCTCTAAATAGACATGAAGACGAGAGAAGTTGCACAAGTTGGGCACAAGAAATGTCAGATGAAGAAAGGGAAGCTTTCCATGGGGAAGAGCGAGATGACGTATGTGGTTCTGAGGGATTCTTTTCTATGGATAATGAAGTAAGATTGTCGGATTTAAAGGTGCCTGTGTCTAAAGCGACAGAGTCCTTGACACAGTCAGACAGACCTAGGGGGCAACTCCATGGTCAGAGGGGGGAGGCACCACCTTATGTAAGTAGGTTAAGATAATTGCCAGGTAGTCGGCGATGTGGCAATATTGTCCCTGCAGTGGACAGACAAATGATGACAGATGAGAATGAGTTTGGGGCATCACAGTTCACTTTGTTAGAAAAAGCAGGGGCCAGACCACAGTATATATGTGGCCCCAGATGGATAAAGATAATCTAAGGTGTAAACTCCCAAGTATAACTTCTGGCACTGGGAAATTGATACATGCATTAGAGAAAATGACGGGAGGAAACACGTCGGCTATAGGGGATATAAAAGGTCTTCAAATCGCAATACTTGGTGAGAGAGCTGAGGACATGTGGACGAGGGTAGGGTACCCTGGTGTGACTACAGTCCGCACCGCTCATGATGGAGCAACGTTCAATAACTGTAGAGCGGCAGTTTGGAAAGTGCATCGAGTATTATATCCGGACATGTCCAATATGGGAGCTATAATGACAAAAAAGATGAAGCAAGGAGATGATCCGTTGGTTTATATTCAACATTTTCAGGAATCTTGGGTGTTGGAAAAGCGCGAATCTTGGGGGAAATCTATACCAGTATTCTACCATATATTATGCCAAGGACTGCCAGAGCCAGTACAGAAACAGCTCAATGAGTTAGTGAGGATATAGGCTAAGCCATGGTCGGAAATTCATCTGATCTTTGTGCATTATTGCAGACTCCTACAAGAAAAGAATCACAAAAAGGATGATGCTCGCAAAGGTGAGGAGGCGAAGTTGGTGCAGAAAAAATTATCCAAGTACGCCATTGAAGGGGCAATGTTGACCAGCGTAGATGGGTCAAACTCACAGCAGACAGTAAACATGCTGCAGGTGAATAATCAAAGACAGTTTGATCAAACCAATGGTGGATTTACTCCATGAGGAAGGGGATTTCGAGGACAAGGTTGCCAAGGTTATCAAGGGAATAGGCAGAGTAATCAGGGAAACTTTCAGAATAACCAAGGTGGGTTTCAAAATATGCAGAATGGTATTCCTACGGGTGTCCTCTTTTCGGAAATGCATGGGGTTCCCTGTTTTCCTTGGTGGCTTGGACACCCTACGCCCATTTCTGTATGGTGTGCACTTTTGAAAAAATCCTGAGATTCCGCTGTTGGAAATACTTGGTGTTAGCTGCCTTTTCGGCTTTCCCCTTGGAGCCCAGATAGGTGCACCCACACATGTGAGGTACCGTTTTCATCGTGAATTGTTTTTTTTTTGACACATTTCGGGTTTTGCTGGGGTTTCTGGGTAATACATTCTGGGCCGATTTGCGCAAGTTGACCTCTGTGGATTCCCATGGGTGTCCTCTTTTCAGAAATGCATGGAGTTCCCTGTTTTCCTTGGTGGCTTGGACACCATAGGCACATTTCTGGGAGACATGAAAATCTTTGCTGGAAAGACTCCTCTGGCTGTACCCCTACACGATGAGGCAAGTACAAGCATCTGGGAAGAACCACAGCATGTGCCGACAAGATCGATGATGAGGAAGAAGGACGCAGAAGCTGAAAAGTATATGGACCAAGTGGACTGCGGCTTTGTTTGGGACACTCTTTTTAAGTCATTTATAAAAGGGACAGGAAATACAAATTCGAACACTCTGTGCATCTTAGTTGCAGGGATAAGGGAAATAAAGTTGGGGGTTCTGGGTAATAAATTCTTGGCCGCTTCACTCAAGTCAGATTTCTGCGGATTCCCACGGGTGTCCTCTTTTTGGAAATGCATGGGGTTCCCTGTTTTCCTTGGTGGCTTGGACACCCTAGGCCCATATCTGTATGGTGTGTGCTTATTAAGAAATCCTGAAATTCAGCTGTCGGAAAAGACTTGGGGTTAGCCGTGTTTTTCGGCTTTCCCCTTGGCGCCCAGGTAGGTGCACCCACACATGTGAGGTACCGTTTTCATCGGGACACCTGTGGGAACATGGGAAGGTATGACATTTGTTGTGTTTGTGTGGTTTTCATAACATTTCGACCCATTTGCCGGTGCCCTTTGTCACACAACCCTTTAATTTCCCAAATGTACCCTACATTTAGTTGCTGCTTTAGGCACCATACACTTTTTGTAACCTGCACAAGTCACCTACCCTTGAAAATGTCTGCCTGTGCTTTTTCAAAAAATGTATGCAGTCCATTCCTCACCACATTGGTTTTCCTGATTTACACATGCTAAGTACGTCTGTTCAGGCCTTAAGCATAAAACTCCTGCGTAACATGGCTCACTTTTTGGCTTGTGGTCTTGCTTGTTTTGTGAAACACTACACAAAATGTGTGATTTCCTAACTGCAAGAGTTGGGGTATGTAGCTGAGCATTGTTTTTCTCAAAATTCATGGAAGCCATTGCCGTACCAAGCCAACCATGTCCACCACATACCTTTTTTTCAGTCATGTTCCCGCTTTTTCCCCAAACTATGGAATTTTCCCCAACCTAGTTGTTGCCTGACCTGCAGAAATCACTCCTTCCTAAACTCGGAATTGTGTCTACTTTTCTGAAATGTATGCCTTTTTTGTCCTCCAATTTGGCTTTCCTACCCTTTTCTTCCATTCCGTCCATGCATGTTCAATTGGCATAAATGGCCAAAATCGACTACCTCTCACAAAACGGTTGATAACCACATCAAAATAAAAATATATAATTTCCACTCAACCTGTTCTTGAAAGCCAGGAAATTGGGGAATTCAGCACAGCAAACCATTTGTTCCTAGCTCTTACAAGGAAAAAACCACAGGCTTCTTGGTACATCATTTTATTGGCATTTTCTTGAAAAAACCCAAAATGTTCCCCCTTTTTGGTTATTTTCCCTCACCCCCCCTATAGCAACCTAGGATTAGGTTACGACCGCCTACATGTGGGAAAAAAGGGGCCAAATTTGGCCACGATATCTCATGTAACAAAAAAGTTACAAGGCATTGAATGGCGACATACCGAAGTCACCAAAAAAGGCCTTCGCACTGGGGGGGGGAACTCCTGGCACTTAAAGGATCAAAGAAGGTGTGGTTGCATTGCCTACCACTGGCACTATATGCTTTGAGGAGCCAACCAGGTTCTGACCACCATCTCACGCCCCACGAAATAGTGACTGGGAGACAAATGAGAACACCCCTAATACCTCCATCCAGAGTCAGAAGTGATGCTCAGCCAACATCAGAACTGTTAGGATTGGAACTACGTGATTATTTGAACTGTATGACTTCCAGTATCTCTATCATTTCCCAACAGTTTCAGAGACAAGGGTGTAGAGCAGTACAGAACACAGAAGGAGATGCTTTGACAGACTAATTTAAAGAACTTTCTGTTCCCAAGCTATTCTCAGGAGATGCAGTTCTAATCCGCAATCACGAAAGAAAAAAGTGGGATGAGCCCCGCTTTTGTGGTCCTTTTATTGTAGAGGGCATCACTCTGTCTGCTGTTAAAGTGCTGAGTAAGTGTACCTGTTTTTTTTCTGGGAGACATGAAAATCTTTGTTGGAAAGACTCCTCTGCCTGTACCCCTACACGACAAGGCAAATTCAAGCAGCGGGGAAGAACCACAGCATGTGAAGACAAGATCGATGATGAGGAAGAAGGACGCAGAAGCTGACAAGTATAAGGACCAAGTGGACTGCGGCTTGGTTTGGGACACCTCTTTTAAGTCATTTATAAAAGGCACAGGAAATACAAATTCAAACACTCTGTGCATCTCAGTTGCAGGGTTGTTGTTCTTAATGCCACAGTAGCTTATTGACTTTGGACTGAGGTATGCTTAAGCCTTGATAAGATGCGGGTTATGCCAGATTTTGATCGTGGACACAGCAATTGGAAAAGGGTATAATACCCAAATTCATATAACACAGAGTTCCTGTTTGGATTTACTTATGGTGTTACCCAGTGATGACCTTACGTAGAAACATTCTCACCTATTTTGAGTTAGTACTGAACAATTGTCCTTCGCTGGTGGGGAGAACCACCCCCATTCCAGCCTTTTTACAAAATCCTAAAAATGAAGAAGTTATAAAAAGATTGCTCATAGTCATCACTGAACAGTTCTTGCAATTACCTGAATACAGTGCGGAGAGTACAAATGCCCCTATCAAATGAAGCAGCCCATAGACTAGTCAGTGTGGTGTTCTTTCGTCTAATTGAAGAGTATCCGGACCTGGTTGGGAGGCACACTGATGTGCGGACCTTTCTCCGGGATCCAAGAAACACTGCCAATCTGAATATGATTCTGGAAGGTATCATTATCCAAGTGACCATCTATTCTGAAAGAAATCACAGGTCGGTGTAGAAACTTTCCGCTAAGGGACAGATCGAGAAGTTGTTGATAATGAAAGACTTTTAGTTCCTGCTGAAAGAAATTCGATATGTCATCAGGGCTGAGGCAGATTCGAGGCATAGATTGGGAGATAATCTGTCGTTCAGATTGTATAGATTTACCAAGATCATTTTTCTTCATACTAAAAAGGCCTCTATCGTTCGACTAGTGAAAGACTGATCCCAGAGACACAGAGACAGTGTTTTCATCATTTAGTAAGCAGACAATTGATCAAGGACAACTTGCTGAATCAAGACAGCAGTTTCCAGAAGCAGTTAACCATACAGAAACATCAAAGCCTGTTCTAAAACATTAAAATATTTAGCCTTAGGTACAGATCATCATTTGTCCCCTCATACAATCATGATGGGGAGGAGGCTGTACATGGCACTTTCACCTGCACGCACAGCCTCCGATGCACACAAGTCAGCAGACATCCTAGGGGAAGTGTTTCAGGGCTGTTTTAGGGATCTCACCAAAACTGCACAAGTTATATCTTCACAGATTGCATCTTCTTGTCAACAGCTGGCTGCATCTGAAAGCTTCAAGCATGGGTCCCTGCAGCAACCTCAGCTCTTTCCTGGGGAGGAACTATTTATTCATACTTTTGTTCGGTGCTGGATCCAGAGAAGATTCCACGTGCGTCCTGCCACTCAGAGTGTGTGAAGGTCGAAGGCCAAAAGTGTTGTACACAGCTTTCGGATGTTAGACAAGACACTAGTACCAGCCCACATCCGCAAGAGCAAATCCTTTGTGAAGAGCAACCAGAAAATACATACGGTAAGTATTCTTATGAGACTTGGGACATTTGTTAGATTAGGGCATCCTTGTGGACAAACTGACAATGACCATTCTCTGATTACTCGAGGAGCTGCAAGCAGGAACGAAAATGTTATAATGAGTATTTACCTGTTGTTTATCTCTCTTCGTTTTGTGTTCATACATGTGTAATGGGAATTATATGGGCGGGGGTTGGGGAGGCTAGGTATGGAAAAGTTGAAAAGTCAGCAGTCATTGATGTAAAGTACAGTGATGTACCAATACACAGGAAAATAAGGGCCACAAGGGTTTGTTGAAAATGAAGGTGTTGTTTCAGATAGTGTCGTTGATGTGCATTACCATCCGATTCAGGTAATATGCAGAGATTAGAAGAGACAGGTCTACAGATTCCTGTTACATCTGTTCCCTCATTCCACATGTTGCAGGCCCTCCCAGACTGTTAATTCCCAGAGAGATACCACCTCAAATAGCACAATGTTTAGTGCATCTGGCCCTGTGTAGAGTATGTGGCTTATTTCAATGGCAGACAGTACAGGCTACGATAGCACCTATCGATGAAACTGAATGTGCTAAAAGAAATGGCAGAGAACTGAGCAATGTGAGGTGCATCTTACACCCTCAATTGGAATTGGAAGGGTTCCTTGTTTTCTCACAATCGATGGAAGTGGGGAATGGTAAGTTGCAGAGCATGAGGATTGCAGGAGCTCTAAGAAGAAGTGGCACATGTGAACGGAAATGTTTATCAGATATGGAACTTGTATATTGGAAAGATAGCTTGGCTGAAGCAAAAAGAAAAACCTGATATTATCCAGTTTCTGACACATTGTTCCATATGTTTCAGAAGCGAAGGCACAGTGCCAGTGGGCATTAATCAGACTTGCAGTAAAATCATCTGAGTTGCAGACCTTGCTGTTGGGGTGTCTGCTATTATGGATACTTACTGGAACTGTGGGGACTTTGCGTATCTTCAGCTCCCACGAGCATGGAATGGGGTGCGTAGGATGTCCACCTTGCATACTCATAGTACCTGACTCTCATCTCACAGTCGTTAATGTGCCACCTCAAATTACACCTATGTGCCCTGTGCCCCCGCCTCTACAATGTGATATCAACTCATGACTATTGAAGGACATAATTTGTTTGACCTTGCAGAGACATAAACATTCCAACTATATTTCATCGACGGCTTCAGAGACACTTCAGAACATTCCTGAGCAGTTTAAATTATTCAGTGCCACTGAGGTTTTCTTTGCCTCCCACTTTGTGTTCAAGCTGCTGCAAATGCCAAGTGGCTCCAAGTGACTCATTACAAACTGCTCCAAATGTCTAATCACACCGAGGATGGCTTCAAGGCCATTAGGAGGAAATGACAAATATTAGGCTACTGGCGCTCCAAAATAGTTATATTCTGGACCTCTTTACTGTGATGGAAGGGGGTGCCAGAAAATAGGTAGCTCTTGCTGCACATATATTCCTCCCAATGACCTGGACAATGGCTCTTTAAGGCATGCTATTGGAGCTTTGCATAATGTATGTGTTTGCCATGGATAAGGAGGCTGGAATACAAAGCCAAACATGGACTCTTTGTATTCATGTGTACCTTCTTGATTGAGGCTAACTGTCAAAATGGTAATGCCTATCATTGTATTTATGCTTGTGATTTTTTGTTCCTGCCACGTACTTTTAAGGTGCTGTTCTGCAAGGTGACCTAGAACAGCCAAAATGATGTTGCTTACTTTGACCACAGTTAAGGGCACTCCTATCTTAAAACATGTAGGAACACAAATTGAATTTAGGATGGATACAAGTTTGATTGATCCTTCAGGTACTCTCTCTTACCCTCCACTTGATTCTGGTAATTATGTGGAGTTGTGTGTAGATTGTGCAGGGTGGTTGTTTTTGTCCTGTACCCCAGAGGAGTATGCTCATCATGGGGAAAGCATGCACGATGCTCGTAAGGTTTGGGTCCCCAAGGATGATTTTATCAAACAGAGAGATGCAAATAAATTAGTTAATTAATTACCTATAGGGGGGAAATTGGAATGCACATACAGTGTCGTAAAAGGGAAAAGAGGTTCACATTGCGTACATTTGAGTAACCTGCATGTGGCTTATTTAAAAAGCGGTAATATTGCAGTTGGTGTGTGTTCTATGTAAGTTGCTGATTTGATATGTGTTATTTTGTAGATAGTTTGAATACATTTTAGTTTACATTGTTGCTTGTTATGTTGCTACATGATGCAATCGCAAATCTCATTGTGTGAGGTACAAATTTGTAGTGCATAGATGTGGGGTGAGGTAAAATTATGAAGTAGATACACGAGGACTTAGGATAAATGTGTAGTTAGATTGCTATGGTCTCGACAGTTATGCCATCTTTACATACGATTCTTCTCTAAGATTGCATCATAGTTAGAGCCTTAGGCTGCAGAGTTTCTGGTTTGCAGCAGTTGAGTGCCCTTCCCCAGCAAGTGTTTTGGATGACCGAGGTCAGGAGAGGGGGAGGAAGTGGAGCACATCAGGCAGACAGCATAGCAGGCCAAATAGTTGCTGGAGGCAAGAACGGAATGAACTGCCATTAGATTTGTTTTCATGGTCAGATGGATGTGTAGATGCGAGGGACCAACATCCTGGAACACAAATCCTTTTTATTGAATGACCAGTGGGTCCAGATAAGTTGCGAGGGTCGGATTGGGGATAGTCAATAGATACATTAAATGAATGCTCGAGGGCAGAGCTTGACTGGTGTTTTATATTTCCAGTTCGGCTCTCAGGAAGATGAGCAGGATACGTGCTGGGGAGGCCATATGATTTAAGATGGAAATCACATGAGGTGTTACAAAGGAATGCTGAAGGAGAAGTTTGGAGCGCCAGCTGGTCTGGGTTAATGAGAAGACCATTGTTCAATCAAAGGAATGGCCATTTTTCTCATTCATCCCTCTCTTGATGTAAGCTGTCCAAATGAGCATGTATGGTTCATGATTACAACAGTTTTAATGTTAGGGTGAGTATTATGAACCAAGCCATGCAATGGTTATGCATTTAGAGATTCACACATACAATCCTTTTACCACAGACTTGTTTATCAAGTTTGATTGATCCTTCAGGTACTCTCTCTTACCCTCCACTTGATTCTGGTAATTATGTGGAGTTGTGGGTAGATTGTGCAGGGGTTGGAGGGTGGTTGTTTTTGTCCTGTACCCCAGAGGAGTATGCTCATCATGGGGAAAGCATGCACGATGCTCGTAAGGTTTGGGTCCCCAAGAATGATTTTATCAAACAGAGAGATGCAAAAAAATGTGTTAATTAATTACCTATAGGGGGGAAAGTTGGAATACACATACAGTGTCGTAAAAGGGAAAAGAGGTTCACGTTGCGTACATTTTAGTAAACTGCATGTGGCTTATTTAAAAAGCGGTAATATTGCAGTTGGTGTGTGTTCTATGTAAGTTGCTGATTTGATATATGTGTTATTTTGTAGATAGTTTGAATACATTTTAGTTTACATTGTTGCTTGTTATGTTGCTACATGATGCAATCGCAAATGTCATTGTGTGAGGTACAAATTTGTAGTGCATAGATGTGGGGTGAGGTAAAATTGTGAAGAAGAAACACGAGGACTTAGGATAAATGCGTAGTTAGATTGCTATGGTCTCGACAGTTATGCCATCTTTACATACGATTCTTCTCTAAGATTGCATCGTAGTTAGAGCCTTAGGCTGCAGAGTTTCTGGTTTACAGCAGTTGAGTGCCCTTCCCCAGCATGTGTTTTGGATGACCGAGGTCAGGAGAGGGGGAGGAAGTGGAGCACATCAGGCAGTCAGCATAGCAGGCCAAATAGTTGCTGGAGGCAAGAACGGAATGAACTGACATTAGGTTTGTTTTCATGGTCAGATGGATGTGTAGATGCGAGGGACCAACATCCTGCAACACAAATCTTTTTATTGAATGACCAGTGGGTCCAGATAAGTTGCAAGGGTCGGATTGGGGTTAGTCAATAGATACATGAAATGAATGCTCGAGGGCAGAGCTTGACTGGTGTTTTATATTTCCAGTTCGGCTCTCAGGAAGATGAGCAGGATACGTGCTGGGGAGGCCATATGATTTAAGATGGAAATCACATGAGATGTTACAAAGGAATGCTGAAGGAGAGGTTTGGGGCGCCAGCTGGTCTGGGATAATGAGAAGACCATTGTTCAATCAAAGGAATGTCCATTTGTTTCACTCCTCCCTCTCTTGATGTAAGCTGTCCAAATGAACATGTATGGTTCATGATTACAACAGTTTTAATGTTAGGGTGAGTATTGTGAACTAATCCAAGCATCGGTTATGCATTTAGAGATTCACACATACAATCCTTTACCACAGACTTGTTTATCAAATGTAGAGAACTCTGATCACTGCAATAGTCCTGAAATGCTCTGTGATTTAATGCAAAGCATACAGGAATCCTCATTGGTGCTATTTGTCCCCTTTCCCACTCCCAGAGACGTATTGTGAAAGAGTACAATAAGAGTGTACCAAACTGTCTATTTTGAAATGATAACCTTCTATCAGAAAATAATTCATATGGTTAGTCTAGTATTGCCCCTTGCAAAATACATGTGAGAACAGAACACCTGCAACACATAGCCCAGTAGTCAGTGAGCCCTCAGACCTTGGTAGGCTGATCACGCGCAGTGTGCTAGTACGGACAATTTGGAACTGTATTCAGGCAAGGCCTTCCCTAAGAACAGGTGACAGAAAAACCATGTACTTGGGCAGCAACAGCTATGTTTTCACATTAGAATTCTTCTGTGAAGTACTTGAATTACAATGTAATGAAACTATCTTCATCTATATAGCAATTATTTATTGATACTGAGGAGGGGTTTTGTTCACACGACAGAGGTGTAGTTTGGGAGTGAGGTGAGCCAGGAGGGGAAGGCGCATTCTGATGTTTCACCCTTGGCACCAAGTTGGCTAGAAACTGCCCTGGTGAAGAGGTTGGTGACATTGCACAAGGTCTGGGAGGATGTTTGTGATTTGTTGCCTGATGTAGGGTTTCTCATTTCCTTGAAGATTTTAACAATTTCTTTCTCCAAGTAAGTCGCTCTTCTTGGTGCGTTCTGCGTAGTGAAATGTTTTGCGTTTAATAATAAGTATTGTTGAAGGTGTCTTGCAGCTTATAATGTTTTCTCCAAGCTTGTCCTAGTTTCAGATTTGTTTTCTTCTGGGTTCTTAGATGTGTGTGGTACGCTACCTACTTTCTGTCTTTTGTTTTGTCAGAATGGGTGCCTGGTTTCAGAAGTGTCAGGATTTTCAATGCTTCTGAAATCCTTTTCTGGGGCATCTCAATATATTACCCCGGGATCGAGTTGTCTGCTCCTTGTGGATTTGGTTTGATGTACTTCATTAATGTTCAGAGTTGTCTAACTTTTTGTGTTTTCCTGTTTCTTCTTGTGATGGTGGCTTGTGCGTTTTTGAGTCATGACCTTGTGTGATGGTGTGTTGATGACAAAAGATACCATGAGGTTGTTGCCCCACAGAACATAAATGGGAGGGGCAGAACTTCACAGAAAATTGCACGGTGCATAGTCAGCAGAATGTGTTTCTACTTTGACAATTTGTTTAGAGTAAAACTTGGCCATTTAGAGATCTGGTAGAGGTGGTGTTACACCACAGAATTAGCCACTCTATGGTTTTCTGCGAAGGTGGGATTGTATGAGGGTGGTCTGTATATAAGCAAGGAGAGGTTGGTTTGATGGTTTAGGATAAAATGGAATATGAGTGCTTTACAGATTGTGATGTACATAGGTGGCATTGTCGCGATTGAGGTGCTCCCAATTTGCCATATCATTACTCCTCTTTTACCTACTTGGGCGGATTAATGGAGTTTGAAATTGTTCAGGTTCATTCCATGTGCTATCACTTTGTAATTATCATATAATCAATTGGTTGTAGTGACTAGAATGCCAGTGATTCCTGCACTGAGGATTGTGTGAATCTCCGGGCTGTGCTTAGATATAGAGTGAGCATTGATCAGGGTGTAGTATATCTTATACTCCTAGGTCCTATCCAGAGACGGGCTGAAGATGTGTAAGGCCTAGTGCATCCTTTTAATTATGGTCCTCTTAATTTGCATCTGATGACTTCACATGAGGTGACAATACTCCAATCTAATCCCGGAAGAATTAAAAATGCTGGGATTGGAACATATGCCCAGCCGTTTAAACATAGATTTTAGCAGCAGGCGTATTAACCCACTGGCTGTCATTACTCTATGCATACTGATTTTTGACACACTGGGCCAGATTCATGGAATATTTTGCATGGTTCAAAGTGATAGCACTGGTGACGCAAACCCTGATTCGTGGAACTGTGCAGAGTGTATTTTTGCAGTGCAAGGTGTTTTTGTACTGCAAAAATGACTTTGTGGCTCCATTACGAGTTTGGCGCTGCAGGAAAAAAGTGGTGGTAATACCGTTTACCTCAATTGTTCCCGCACTGCCAAACTAGAAGTTTGCTGGTATTACCGCTGCCAGGAACCACTGCAATTTCTGAAGGTTAATTGGAGGAGTTACCTCAGCTGCATGCTGGAGGTAACTCCTTCCTTTTACCTCCAAAGATTGCTGGTATTACAATCCAGCAATACCGGTGGCGGTAATACTGACACAAATCCCCACTGGAGTCCTATGGACTTCGTTAAATGGAGATATACACTGACAAACTGCCACTTGTATTCAATCAGGTGGTATTACCACTGGAGGTAATACCTCCGGTGGTAAATCGTCTCACCAAGTGGTGGTATCTGTAATTCTGTTTGCTGCCATTCCGGCAATCTGCCGGAATACCGGACAACTCAATGAGCCCCTTTGTACTGAATTTGCACTGCAAAAATACACTTTTCACTGTTCCATGAATCAGGGTTTGTGTCGGTAGTGCAGGCAGATGGGGAGCAGGTGCAAGTGGATCTAAGTCACCTGGCCTAAGCCCCGCCCACCTGGTGCCTTCCTGCCTGCTGTTCTTTTTCACCACTTAGCAAGCCCCGCCCAACTGGTGCCTTCCTGCTTGCTGCTCTTTTTCACCACTTAGCAAGCCCCGCCCACCTTGTGCCTTCCTGCTTGCCGCTCTTTTTCACCACTTAGCAAGCCACGCCCACCTGGTGCCTTCCTGCTTGCCGCTCTGTTTCCGTACTTAAGGAGCCCTCCAGCTTCTTTTCCTTTGCAGATGGGGAGCAGGTGCCAGTGGATCTAGGTCACCTGGCCTAAGCCTCGCCCACCTGGTGCCTTCCTGCCTGCCGTTATTTTTCACCACTTAGTAAGCCCCGCCCACCTGGTGCCTTCCTGCTTGCCGCTCTTTTTCACCACTTAGCAAGCCATGCACACCTGGTGCCTTCCTGCTTGCCGCTCTGTTTCCCTACTTAAGGAGCCCTCCAGCTTCTTTTCCTTTGCAGATGGGGAGAAGGTGCAAGTGGATCTAGGTCCCCTGGCCTAAGCCCCGCCCACCTGGTGCCTTCCTGCCTGCCGCTCTTTCACCACTTAGCAAGCCCCGCCTACCTGCTGCCTTCCTGCTTCCCACTCTTTTTCACCACTTAGCAAGCCCCGCCCACCTGGTGCCTTCCTGCCTGCCGCTCTTTTTCACCACTTATCATGCCCCGTCCACCATGGTGCCTTCCTGCTTGCCGCTCTTTTTCACCAATTAGCAAGCCCTGCCCACCTGGTGCCTTCCTGCTTCCCGCTCTTTTTCACCACTTAGCAAGCCCTTCCCACCTGGTGCCTTCCTGCTTCCCGCTCTTTTTCACCACTTAGCAAGCCCCGCCCACCTGGTGCCTTCCTGCCTGCTGTTCTTTTTCACCACTTAGCAAGCCCCGCCCAACTGGTGCCTTCCTGCTTGCTGCTCTTTTTCACCACTTAGCAAGCCCCGCCCACCTTGTGCCTTCCTGCTTGCCGCTCTTTTTCACCACTTAGTAAGCCACGCCCACCTGGTGCCTTCCTGCTTGCCGCTCTGTTTCCGTACTTAAGGAGCCCTCCAGCTTCTTTTCCTTTGCAGATGGGGAGCAGGTGCCAGTGGATCTAGGTCACCCGGCCTAAGCCCCGCCCACCTGGTGCTTCCTGCCTGCCGCTATTTTTCACCACTTAGTAAGCCCCGCCCACCTGGTGCCTTCCTGCTTGCCGCTCTTTTTCACCACTTAGCAAGCCATGCACACCTGGTGCCTTCCTGCTTGCCGCTCTGTTTCCCTACTTAAGGAGCCCTCCAGCTTCTTTTCCTTTGCAGATGGGGAGAAGGTGCAGGTGGATCTAGGTCCCCTGGCCTAAGCCCCGCCCACCTGGTGCCTTCCTGCCTGCCGCTCTTTCACCACTTAGCAAGCCCCGCCTACCTGCTGCCTTCCTGCTTCCCACTCTTTTTCACCACTTAGCAAGCCCCGCCCACCTGGTGCCTTCCTGCCTGCCGCTCTTTTTCACCACTTATCATGCCCCGTCCACCATGGTGCCTTCCTGCTTGCCGCTCTTTTTCACCAATTAGCAAGCCCTGCCCACCTGGTGCCTTCCTGCTTCCCGCTCTTTTTCACCACTTAGCAAGCCCTTCCCACCTGGTGCCTTCCTGCTTCCCGCTCTTTTTCACCACTTAGCAAGCCACGCCCACCTGGTGCCTTCCTGCTTGCCGCTCTGTTTCCCTACTTAAGGAGCCCTCCAGCTTCTTTTCCTTTGCAGATGGGGAGCAGGTGCAAATGGATCTAGGTCACCTGGCCTAAGCCCCGCCCACCTGGTACCTTCCTGCCTTCTTCTCTTGTTCACCACTTAGCAAGCCCTGCGCACCTGGTGCCTTCCTTCACCATCACTGTCTTGTGGCCAATGCTGGATTTGACTTTTATGGACCATTCATTCACGGTGCGTCACTCTTTCTCAACTCTCATGCTGGACTTCCTTTGCATCTTGTACTCATGGTGGCCCTGAATCATGCTGTTCCCATCTTCATCTTGTATCCTGGCTTGCAACATTATGTGTTACTAATGACTTCTGCAATTGTATTCGCTCTCCACTCTTGCTTCTCCACTCTTTTTGACTGCTTACTCTCTTTTCTCTCCTCCTTTCCCTTCTCCCTTTTCCTATCTCCTACCCTTACTTTCTTCTATGCACTTACTCTATCAGAATTGTCCCTGGACCTAATATGATAGCAACCTCGTCTGTTTCCTCCACCCTCCCATTGTTGTTGTTTTCCTCCCCACCACGCCTTCAGCACTATCTGAAATGTCATCAGCCCTAGTATGATAGTCGCTTGTTTTGTTCCTCCCCTCCATTTCTGCACCCCTCTCCCTCACCTTTTGTTTTTCTCCGGCTCTACCAGAAATGTCGTCAGGTCTAGTACGGTAGTCGCCTGTCTGTTTCCATTTCCTTCCCACTCTCCCCCTCCCTTCCTTATCTATGTCTTCGCTCTTCCACTATCTGAAATGTCGTCAGGCCGAGTACGATAGTAAATTTCACATCCTTACTGTTCATGGCCTGTCAGAATGTGATTGTATTTTCCCTTGTTCCCTCCCTTGCCTTGAAGCGCTTCGAAACACATTGTGTATAGCTGCTATATAAATAAACGATCATATCATAAATTCAATTTTCAGCAGTGCAAAGTCACCTAGAACCGTGCAAATAATTCCATGAATCAGGGGCCACTTTTTGTTGTCATCACCCTACCCCTTTACCCAACGCATACAGTTACTGTGACAATTTGTAGTTTTGACAAACATTTAAATCAGGCCCTTGGTATCTTTCATGTTACAAGGGCAGATAGACTATTGGCCCAAAGTTGCAAAATGTTATTAAATGTTGATCACCTGACATAGGCCTATTACTCAACGCAGACTTAACGAATCAAATCCGCTAGCCTTCTGAGGCTCAATTACATATGATTGAACATTTTTGGGCCATGTAGCAATAAGTAAAAAAGTGTGTGATAGCTCATTGGGTAATACATATGTGCAGAGATCAGAAAGCAGCCTGAAATTCAGAGTGTAATCCCAGCATTGCACCGCTGCCTTTTGAAAGCCTGTAAAATGAGTTCCATTGCTTTGAATAATGAACACTTGTATAAAAGGTTCATCACAAAAGTGTCCCATCAAAGCATGCATGCAAGGAGGTGTTACCTAATTCCTATAATGCACACAGAAAGAAACTGTGTGCTATAGAAATGATCAGTGCTACTTTTCAAAACACTGAAAAGCTTTTTCAGTCAGATTTACCAATGCAACAATTTCGAGGATGAAAACAGAATATTGCACTATATTCAAGTAGGGGGGAGATCATTTGGCCCTGTTTTGTAAACGGTTCTGTAGCCAGTATTTTCCAAAATATGAATACCTCTCTGCTGAGAATACATGGGGGAGAAGGGCTGACGACACGTGTGGGGGAAATGCTCTTGACATGGTGGGGGGGGGTGCAGCACGGAGGGGAAGGAGTTTGTAACAGCGGAAGAAGAGTCTTTAGACACGGGGTGGGGGCGTGAAGGGGCTGGTGACACTGGTGCCAGGGGGAAAGGCCTGTCATGGGAAAGAAGGGTGTGAGAAGGGAGGTGACATTGGGAAGTAGGGGCAGGTAAATTGGGTGTAGAATGGGCAGTGACAGACAAGAATGATTTGGTGAAACGGGGGAATGGGCAGTTGTCATGGGGAGAAGGGTCTGGTGACATGGTGGAAAAGGGACTGGTGACATGTGGGAAAGGGAGTTAACATGAGGGAGAATGGGTAGGTAAAAGGGAAAGAAGGGGCATGGGGGAGAAGCAGCAGATAACACAGGGTAGAAAGGGCAGGTGACATAGTATAAAGGGGCTGGTGATGGGGCAAAGTGGGTGGTGAAAATAGCATGACCTTGTTTCCTCTATACAGAGGAATCGTAGAGCACGCCTTCAATTAGAGGTGAAGTGGGAGAATGGAACAAAAGGCTCCCACCAATCCCCTCACACCCCTGGCCTAGAGGATTGCGGCCCAGACACTCGCCACGAGAGGAGTTTGCCCATCTACCAGACGACCAAATACCCTGGAACAGGAACATACGGATGTGCCCACCAGCCTGCCCACCAGCCTGCCCTGCCCATGCCGACACCTAGCCAACGGTCAGTACACCCGTGCAAACATGCACACTGGACACTCCCACACCAATCCATACAAAGAACATATTCAGTGCTATGACGTAGGTGACGGACACACCCACTGACACGCATCTTTATTATTTTTCACATAGGTTTTTTTTAAAATGCAGAAACGCAAGACGCACAATGAACTCATCTAAAATGCTTGCTCACGCGTCTCCTAAACCCATGCATTGCAATAAGAAATATAACAAAGACATGATACTGGGGATCAAAACGTCTCCACCTATGCACCAGGCCCAAGTAGGCCGCAAGCAAGAGCCTCCATGAACATTGAACGAGCAAGAGTACAGTTGCTGACCCTGCAGAACGGGCCCGGCGAGAGCAGACAGTCAAGGGCACAATGTTGCAAACTCGCATGCCGCAAGCCGACGCCAAGGTCACACCTGCAAATTAAGCCAGGCACACAGTGGAAAATGCAATATTAAATGTGCAGAATTCTGCCTCAACCACGGTCTCTCCTCACGTGACCAAGCCGAACCTGACAGGGTGCCAGGCCCAGGAGGAGGGAGGCGCCTGGATCCCACGTTTTAAGACACAGGCAGATACAATTAAGCGACTCAATAGACATCTGCGGCGGTGGGAGTAGTCTGCCTTCCAGCATATGAATAAATCCTCACATTGTCTGCACATACCCATAGTGATACATTGTTGCAAATGACAGGTGCACCGCGAGCTGGGAACAGCGATGGTCCCAGACTGGGGGGCTCGTGAGTGGACCAATCACAACATGGGGCTCTTATCACTGACGCCATTAACATTAGCCAATCCACAGGGGTCTTCATGTAACAATTTTCATGTATCAAATTGAAGGGACAACCCAAGTATACCACCTGACTGACCCTCAACCACTAACAACATTCTCTATACGTATGCTATACTAACCCTACCACTCGAGGAACCAATCCAGAGTGGCGATAGGTTTTTTGCTAACTTTCCCAGGTGACGCAAATAGCGCGTCATACTAAGGTAAAAAGGGCCTGCGAGCCCCACGATCGGAGAGAGAGTGTCAGGACGGACGCGTACGATCCTTGACCCATCCCTGCCGTTTTGTTTAATAAACAGCAGAATCACCTTGCTTCTTGCGTGTGCCTCATACTCATTTTTTGGGATACACGGGAGGAGTTGGGGCCTCCCTGCCCGGAGGTCCGCGGACGGCCCAGCCGACCCCGGGAGAATTTCCCCCCGACAAGTTGGAGGCACTGCTGAGATCTGTTTAAGATCTGCTTTTATTTTATTTTTCCGAGTACTCCCGTTGCGAGGAGGCCCGGCGGCGCGGCCCCCTCTGCCGCTGCCCCCTTTTGAGGACTACAGGACCATCGCGGAACTGCGAGAAGACCGAACAGCGCAATCCGGATATTGGCCTTCGGGAGCCGGTTGAGAAGTATCCCGCCCGCGGTTGGCGAGTGTCCAGACGTGGTCCAGACGAGGGGAGGTGGCGAGCCGCTTAGAGGGGTGCACACAGTCGAGCGGCCCCGCATCAAGAGAACTTGGTGAGTATGCCACGCACAACAAGCAATGTGAAATTGTGAGGGAGGGCGGAGGAATTGAATACGGGAGGCGGGAGGTGTTACACAGGTGCGCGGCGAAGGTTGATAAAATTAGTGTTGACGGTGAAGTGAATGGTAGCTGGACAAGTGCGAGAGCAGTCCGCTACGTTACGGAAGAGGAGGGGGCGGAGCACGAAAACATCATGTGCGGCCGCTCGTAGACACTGATTGGCCCAGGTCGCGACCACGTGTAAGGGTGTGTGTGTGTGCGGCTTCCTACAATTTGGTGATTATTGATCAATGAGTAGATGAGGATCCCTATTGATCGAGCAGGAAACTCGATAGATAGATGACGTTTCCCTGTAGGCGGTAGCTAGCTGGTTGCCTAATACGGAAGATAATTGGCTGGTTAAGCCCTCCTGTCGAAGGGCGTATCACACGCGAGGCGACGCAGCGTGCGCAGTCCGATTATATTGTTGATTACCTTGTTCCAGGCGTGACAGGAAGACAGCTATGGGGTTAACGGGGGTAGATTGCAAGCGTATTTCGTACTTTTAAAAACATGTAAAGAACTTACCAGTAGTTTTTGAAGAGATCGGTGACATCACCAGTAGGGCTTTCATAGGATATCTCGAACACAAGGCATTTTTCTTTCGGAGTGTGGTGGGGAAGAGAATTATGGTAAGGGAGTGGAGACGGAGATAAACGGTAACGAGTTTATCGGGGAAGGGTGAAAAGGGGGACGTGGCTGCGCACGGAGAGCGCCGGCCACGGCAAGTGAAGAAAGAGGAGGAGGGGTAAAAGAAAGTGGGACGGCTGTATAAGAACGCCACACGGGGCACGCAGCCGCAGGGGGCTACGTGCGCCTTCGCCGCAGGGGGCCGTAAAGGTGTTTGGTAAAGGAAGAAAAGAAAGTAAAGAGTATACAAATGCAAATGCTATATTTTTCTATTTTTCCTTAGCGGACAATCGCAAGTCCCCAAAATTACGGGGCCAGGTAAAGATCTAAGATTGTATAGTGTACACTGTTAGCAAGATGACCGCTACCAACTAGGGGTAGGATAACAAGTGAAGTGATACTATGTCATACGGGACAGGATCGGGAGGGTGGGGGAACACCCTCACTACCCCGCTACAGCACATATGTAAAACACTGTCACCCCATAGGGAGAAACTGATCAAATATAGCATAGAATGGACACAGGGGACGGACAACTAAATGACGACACCATGGCCGCCTAATGACAGTTTCGATCCATATACCCAACATTCACTGTTAACTCATCTGCAAACACATACAAGGGGAGGAAGCTGATACACCACGTGGAGGTGTTTAACTTGTGGAGGATGTTTCAAGGGTCCCGACCAGGACCAAACGGAATGTTCGTTATGGGGGAAGCAACGGAAGAGGAGAAGATTAAGGAGGAAGGAGAGAATGGGGAAAAAGCAAGTGAAGGCACACAGAACACGGGGAACGGACGAGAGGGAGGAGAAAAGAATAACAACCTAAACAAAAAGGAAATAAAAAAGGAACAGAGAAACAATATGCCCCTAGCGAAGGTAGTGAAAAAGGTGGAAGGGGAGTTATATCCTTTAACAGAACTACGAGAAATAGTACAATTAAGGGCGGCTGAGGGGTACTCGAACCCGGCATACAGCCCGCCACCATATACAGCTACAGGTGGCCACACGGGAGGGGAGCAGACTAGTACGACGGGATCAGCTTGTACGAAGATGCCCGCAGGGGAGGGGAGGACTGACGAAGAGCAGGTTGCGGAAATAGGGCATGATGAGTGGACAGCTGCGCAGGTACTATTAAAATTACGAGGTTCATTAACAGGAGAAGAGAAGGAGGCAGTAAGGAAAATGGACAAGGATAATACCAGGAAGAGTGAAATGAAAGGGGAAGTGGGCAAAAGAAAGGGGGGAGAGCTGTTAAGAGAAAAGGAAGAGATTTTGGAGGAACGATTAGCAGAATTAAGGGATGAGCAGAATGCACTGATCAAGCAGCTTGAGAGAGAGGAAAGAGAGAGAGCACGGGAAAGGAAAGAAAGCAAGAACGAGGTGGAAAAAATGAGGGAACGAACTGAGGAGCAAAAGAGAGAAGCCGAAAGGGTGAAGGCATTAGCAGAAAGGGTATCCAGAGCAGCACTGCGTGACAAGAAAAGAGAGGAAGAAGAGAAAGAAAAAGAAATGGAAATATGGAAGAGGAGATTAATATCAGAAACGACAAGGAAATAGGAAGAGGGGAGGATGATAGAGGGTATATTAGAGGACAACAAGGGCCTACAAGGGAACAACAGGACATCCAACAACAGCAGGCACTGCAACCGGGAAATGTGCAGCAACAACTAGTAACACATCAACAGCCACAAGCATATTCACTGCCACAACAACAGGTAGCGATAACACAACAACCCCAAGTGCAGCAAGTACAGCAACCTGCCCAAATTCAAGACCATAACATAACCTCTACCAATACACAACTACAGCAAACACAACTGGGAAGGGTGACGGTCCTGGGACACAACCCCTACACAGGAAGTGGTCAGTCATTATACCCACAATAGGACAGCCCACAGACGGCCTTGGTGTGTCCCATCCTGTCGGTAACACCTAATAGTGCGGAGGAACCACGCATAGAGGTAACGATAGGTGACAAAAAATTATCATTCCTTGTTGACACCGGGGCGACCCGGTCTTGCATAAGGGAAGGTAAATTTAAGATGTCAGGTGAAGCCATGAACACCCAAGGATTCTCTGGGGCTAATGGGTTGGTTCCCTTTACTGATAACATTCCCTTATCAATAGGGGATTATGACATGTCCGTCCCGCTTTTATATTCTAGAGCCTCACCAGTAAACATACTGGGGAGAAACATAATGAGCAGGTTGAATATGACGATCTCCTTTACGAAGGACGGCATAATTTGCTCCACTCCAGGAATAAACATGCTCACTGCACAACAAATTATGCAAGCGTACTGTGGACAGATAGTGATTAGGTCTGAGCCAGTAGATGGTGAACTGTTCCAGTACGGAACAGACATGGCATTTGCATGGATGCCAGGAATAGAAGGAAAGATCTGGAGGAGGCCAACAGCCTATTTGTTTAGACCAGAAACACCAGCCAATGAACCAGAAGGAAAGGTGATTTCAGTGAGCATAGAGAGCATTATAGCAACTGCTGATTATATCGCAGTACATGCCCAAGACAGAGAAGGAAGAGCCTGGAGGGCAGTGATAGCCCTAGTAGAGGGATGCAGGCTCACCCAGGTGTCAGACGAAGAGCTCTTCTCAGAAGAAAAGGAAGAAGGTGAAATGGTATTTATGATGAGTGTAGAAATATGGCTAAGAGTGACATACAAACAAGTGGCACAGAAAATTGCAATGGCACTTGAAGCACCCACATCCACCCCAGTTCCCTTCTTTGAGGAGGATATGGCAAAGGTACCAACATCATTATGGACTACTAGTCCCTATGACGTGGGGTGCATAAAAGTTATAGGGGGAGTAAGAATAAAATTGAAAAAAGGTGCAATACTCCCCAGAGTGAAGCAGTACCCACTATCAAAAGAGGCAGATGAGGGCATATGTAAAACAATAACGGCCCTTATAAATAATGGCATATTGGTACCATCAGAATCACCATGTAACACAGCTGTATACCCAGTGCGCAAAGCTAAAGGAGGGTCTTGGCGCTTCATCCAGGACCTCAGGCCCTTGAACAACATAGTGGAAGCAGAATACCCCATAGCATCAAACCCGGCCACAATATTGTGTGGCATTCAAGCAGAGGCATCACGATTTACAGTGATTGACCTCAAAAATGCCTTTTTCTCAATACCCCTGCATCCAGACTCACAAGATCTAACAAGCTTCACGTACAGAAACACAAAATGGAAACACACCAGGTTGCCACAAGGGTACTGCGAGTCACCCTCAATTTTCAACAGAGTAATACAGATGGACTTGGGTAACATTGAAGTGGAAAGCACAGTGTTGCAGTATGTTGATGACATAATAATTTGAATACAAGCGAAAAAAGATGCAGAGAGGACTCATTGAAAATGCTGACAATATTGGCTGAAAAGGGTTACAAGGTAGACAAAGAAAGGTTACAGTACTGTCAGGAACAGGTACTATACATTGGTCAGCTCATATCCCAATACGGAAGAAAGATTGCACCACAAAGAGCACAGGCCATATCAAAAACGCCGTTGCCCCAAACAGTGAGGGAACTGCAGCAGTTCCTGGGACTGTGCAACTACTGTAGAGCATGGGTATTTGATTACAGCTCATACATAGGACCCCTACTTGAGGCCTTAAAAGAAGCTAACAAAGGGGAGAAAAAATTGGGGTGGACAATGGAAATGAAAGAGGCCTTTGATGAACTGAAAGATGCAATATCAACTGCTCCGGAACTGGCCACCCCAGATTATGAACAACAATTCTTTATATTTTCACATTGCGACTCAGCAGTAATGAAAGCAGTGTTGGCTCAAAAAACAAGCATGGATTACAAACCAGTAGCGTTTTACAGTGGTCACTTGGATCCTGTCATGTTAGGACATTTCCCTTGCGAACAAGGTCTCGCCACAGCTGCCTTTGCGGTAGAGAAAGCATCATCAATCACAATGGGGTGCCCAACCACACTATTTGTGGAACATGCACTATTTGCAATATTGAACAAGCCTAAGTCCACACTAACCACGCAGAGGGCGTCAGGTTACGAGATCATCTTATCTAGACCAGAATTATCAATTGTTAGATGCAGCACAGTTAATCCTGCAAGGTTTATAGCAGAGGTAATTGAGGAAGGAGACTATGCACATGATTGTGCACAAACTACCGAAATGTACTCATGTACTAGAAAAGTTGAAGAGAACGCACTAGATGGAGGAGAGCTCTTGTTCATTGATGGGTCATCAACAATTGACCAAAGTGATGGGATAAGGAGAACTGGGGCAGCAGTGGTAAAAATGACAGAGGAACCGATGTGTGTGGCGGTGAAATGCGTACAATTACCACAACATTACTCTGCTCAAGCAGCAGAATTGGTTGCACTGATCTTGGCGTTAAAGGAAAGCTTTGACAAAAGAGTGACTATATATTCTGACAGCGCATATGTCACATCTACTGTCCACTCAGGATTGTCCAAATGGAGGGGAAGAGGGTTTAGGAGAGCTGACGGCACCCCCGTGCAACATGCTCTCTTATTAGCTGAACTAATTGAAGTAATAAATGACCCACAAGAATTAGCTTTGGTCAAATGTACTGCACACACAAATGGTGAAGATCATATCTCAAAAAGAAATGCAGCAGCAGACGCACATGCGAAGTATGCTGCATATTTTGGTGAGATTTGGAACCCCCCAGAGTCAGAGAGAGGGAGAGGGAGGGGGATAGCTAAAGAGATGTTGATAAGAGAGGGGTACACCCATCTCCCAGCCACACAGATAATGGAGCTACAAGCGGCTGCACCAATGGCAGAAAAAGAAATATGGGTAAAAAGAGGATGTACAATGTCACCAACTGATGCACTATGGCGCCAGGTTAACACTGGAAAGATGGTAATGCCATTGGCACTATTGAACACCGCCCTGAGCCAACTCCACCACCCGGCCCACACAGGCAAAGAAGTTATTGCAGCACAAATAGGGAAGATTGGTTCTGTCCCGAGTTAAATTCCCATGTGACAAATTTTATCAGAAATTGTCTCACATGTCAACAGTTCATGGCCGGTCACACGCTGAAAGTGATAAAAGGTACTATACCCCGGCCAGAGGGACTCTTCCTGCACATCCATATTGACTATGTTGACATGATCAACGTATGTCAAGGAAATAGGTATATGATTGTAGTAGTATGCCCATTCTCCAGGTGGATTGAGGCAGGACCCTGCTCACACCCAGATGCATTCAGAGCAGCTAAATTCCTAGTGAGGGAGGTTTTCCCCAGGTGGGGAGTGTGCGAGGTACTGCGGTCGGATAATGGCCCGCATTTCGCTAATGAAATGTTCCAGCACATCACATCCTTACTGAACATCAAGCATAAATTTGCATGTGCATATCACCCGCAGGCCAATGGTATTTGCGAACGCCTGAATGGCCTACTGAAGGAGGCAATTGCAAAGATACAGCAAACAACAAAGAAGAGTTGGTTGTATTGCCTTCCGCTAGCTCTATTTGAGCTGAGGAATAGACCAGGCTCCGACCACCACCTCACTCCTCACGAGGTGGTGACCGGACGTCAAATGCGCCTTCCTCTAACGCCAACATCAAGAGCATTCACAGATTATGAAAATACTGCAACTGTTCTTGGTGATGAAATGTACCAGTATGTGTCTTCTTTGATTACTAGTGTAGTGTTTGTGTCCCAACAGCTCGAGCGCACGCGGGGCGGGTCTAAGAGTGATCAACAAGAAGACACGGATAAAGAAGTGGAAAAGGAAAAACTGTGCAAAATTGCTAAAGGTGACCACGTGCTGCTCTGCAATTTCAATAGAAAGTGGAACAGCCCACGCTTCACTGGCCCCCACCTGGTAGAGGAGGTATCTACGAGAGCAGTAAAGTTGCAGGACAAACGTGCTTGGAATCACCTACACGACGTAAAGATCTGTAAACTCCAGACCCGCCCTGGCGTCACCGACAGGGCCATTGGAAGAACAGCAACAGCGTCACCCACGGAGGAAGAAACTTCTACCACAGCTGACGGCCTAAGTGTCTCCATACCCTGCCACCCCCCAGATTCCCCAGAGACAACTACTGAAATAGAAAGGGGTAATTCCCATACCGCCCACCCCATGGTCACACAATCAAAGAGTAAAGAGTCTTCCGCCAGTTGAGCCCCAAACCCTCTGCCCATTGACCCCCTACCCACTGCAGTAATCACCCAACTGAAGGACATTGTCTTGCACATATACACATGTAAACACTTGAATGTTCTCTTTTTTCTTTCTTGCACATGCAGGTACCGCGTATTATTGTATTGCTAAGAAAACAGATAACTAACAAAGTTCATTGCCCAGGAGTAGATGCTACCCTCAGACGATAACTACCCTGAAGAGCTATCACACCAATTTGTCTATCACATAAAAAGGCCAAAGTACCTGAAAAGAAGGAGGGTACGTGTCTACTACATAGCATTTCTCTTGGCCATAGAACAATCAATGCCCCATCTTCACCAACACTTGCCTGCCCTAAGAGATAGATCGCTTAGATTGGCTTGGGAACAGCTCTTCGCCTGGGCACTGAACGACTACTTGATAGGGAGAGCTTGAAAACAACAATTAACACTAATAACAAGCATATTGAGAATTTTCAGGCGGGCAACTTTAACGTCGCAAGAATAAACTGCCGGACTGCAGCAAGGTAAGAGCAAAATGCCGGTGAGACTAGCCTCTGTAATAAATATGATAGAGATTTTGATGATCACCGGGTTTTTGGCTGCCTCTGTATGGCAGAAAAGTTATGCTATCAATATTTTGGCTGTACCCAAACCTAATATACCCCCACCCACGGCTGCAACAGGTGTTCCGCCAGGTGGTACTAGCAAAATTCCACACAAGGGAAATAGAGTTAAACGCAGCACATACTCAGATAATAAAGGTATCGGCAACTACATACAAGATTCAGCACACGTCTCGAACAACATGTGGTACCAACACATGACCCAAATAGGTAAGCAGACAACAGAAGACAGCTGCTACGTCTGCTCATTGATCCCATACGCCATGAGCGCTTCTCGAACTTTTGTTGCCACGGAAATAGATGAAAAGACAGCACGATGTATAGTATACTTGGCACTGTTCCAAACGAAGGGGAGATTTCAAGGGACGGTGGTGCACCTGGTATGGAAAACGCGAGACACATATCCATACGAAAACAACTTCCTCAAGGCTTATTTGAGTTACCACAAGACCAGTGTGCATGCTGAAGCATTCAGATACATGACAAGTGGCCCTGAAAAAGGAGAAACAAAGAAATTAACACTACAATACCTACCATGTGATTGGTACGCCACTGAAGTTCCTGGTAAACACGGATGTTGGGAAAGACCACTGGTAACGATAACAGGGAAGGTGTACATGGACAACAAATGGGAGGTAGGAGTGGTTGGCAGCAACATGGTAACGAGAGAAAATATTACAACTATTGCTGAACACAGTGACAGATGTTGGATGACTTGGGTCAAGTACGTACCCATGCTAACGTGGATAGAGAAGGATGAAGACCCAATAACAATACTGCCGCTGTCTGCACCTAAGGTATGCTACCAACATAGAGGAGAAGTGGACGTGGGATACAACACCAACTGTGCAAGCGTGATGGAGCTACCTGAGGGGGGAGCAGGAACAGCAGTATTAATGGACCATTACTGGGCCTGCGGAGACAAGGCATACCACACACTGCCCCCTTTGTGGAATGGTATATGCACAATGGTACACGTTAATGTACCATCAATAGTGGTGCCCCAGAAACATGTGAACGTGGCGAACTTCCCTAAAATGGATGAAGGAAACAAGAGGAAGAAGAGATCTGTACAACCTCAGAAGGGGCCAGAGAACCAAAACAACAGCAACAACACTGTCCTGAATAGAAAGAAAAGACAAGGAGAACCTCTGACAGGAAATTACCTATGGGGAAGGTCGGAAACAGCACTCACTTCAATCCCACCATAACACAGACTATTCAGCAGAGCAGCAATGTTCTTCTCCTCAATAATACATGCGGGACTACAAGCTTACGCAAACGCAAAATGGCTCCAGATAACTCGATGGGAACTAATGATGACAATTAATTCTACAGTAAATGGATTCAACGCAATAAAAGAGGAACTGCGAGCAGTAAGGATGGTAGCACTACAGAACAGATATGTACTGGACCTCCTTACAGCAATGGAAGGAGGAGTTTGCGCAAAGATAGGACAATCCTGCTGCACATTCATTCCTGCTATCGATGCTGACAATGGTACACTGGCAAGAGCCTCCATGAACATTGAACGAGCAAGAGTACAGTTGCTGACCCTGCAGAACGGGCCCGGCGAGAGCAGACAGTCAAGGGCACAATGTTGCAAACTCGCATGCCGCAAGCCGACGCCAAGGTCACACCTGCAAATTAAGCCAGGCACACAGTGGAAAATGCAATATTAAATGTGCAGAATTCTGCCTCAACCACGGTCTCTCCTCACGTGACCAAGCCGAACCTGACAGGGTGCCAGGCCCAGGAGGAGGGAGGCGCTTGGATCCCACGTTTTAAGACACAGGCAGATACAATTAAGCGACTCAATGGACATCTGCGGCGGTGGGAGTAGTCTGCCTTCCAGCATATGAATAAATCCTCACATTGTCTGCACATACCCATAGTGATACATTGTTGCAAATGACAGGTGCACCGCGAGCTGGGAACAGCGATGGTCCCAGACTGGGGGGCTCGCGAGTGGACCAATCAGAACATGGGGCTCTTATCACTGACACCATTAACATTAGCCAATCCTCAGGGGTCTTCATGTAACAATTTTCATGTATCAAATTGAAGGGACAACCCAAGTATACCACCTGACTGACCCTCAACCACTAACAACGTTCTCTATACGTATGCTATACTAACCCTACCACTCGAGGAACCAATCCAGAGTGGCGATAGGTTTTTTGCTAACTTTCCCAGGTGACGCAAGTAGCGCGTCATACTAAGGTAAAAAGGGCCTGCGAGCCCCACGATTGGAGAGAGAGTGTCAGGACGGACGCGTACGATCCTTGACCCATCCCTGCCGTTTTGTTTAATAAACAGCAGAATCACCTTGCTTCTTGCGTGTGCCTCATACTCATTTTTTGGGATACACGGGAGGAGTTGGGGCCTCCCTGCCCGGAGGTCCGCGGACGGCCCAGCCGACCCCGGAGAATTTCCCCCCGACAGAGGCAGATGAATCAAGCCATCTAAACATGGATAATGACTCGCTGTGTGTCGAAATCCGGGAGGGCCATGATCTAACTCTTCCACCTATTATGATTAATGCATATGCTAAAAGCACATATTCCAACTCTGCAGCCACCCCAATAATAGCGAATTTTTTAGAAAACGGTCCGAAAATTCAAAAGATACTAATACTATCTTCTAGGGAAAATAACACTACTATTAAATGCAGACTCCTGGATACACGCTCTGTAGTGATGCATGCAATTGAATTTGGTGACTGCATCCTGGAGAATAACTTTGACATCCTCATTTTAACTGAGACATGGCTCCATGATGCAGCGCTGCATTCTATAACACTTGCTACGCCTGATGGATATAAATGCCAGCACACCGATTGAAAAACTGGACGAGGGGGTGGGGTGGCTATGATTTTTAGACTAACTCTAGATTTTTATATTTCCACAATCCCACAACTGGATTTGCGCTAGGCACTTAAACTTCAACTTAATATCGATGCAACACACTCACTCGCCTAATCATTTTATACAGGCCACCACGAAGCACCCCTCTCTTTGAAGAACAATTGCTGGCACTTATTGGAGGCTTGTGCAGAACTAATACCGCAGTCACCATTCTGGGGGACTTTAATTTATAGGCCAATAATTTTCAGGGTGTGGAGGTACTATCTCTTTTACAAACATTATCATCTCATGGGTTTTTACAACTGGTGGATAAACCAACTCAGAAAGCAGGACACACACTTGATTGGATATTGGCCAAAAACCTGGCACTAACTCTACAGAGCGTAGAAACATGTCCATGGTCGGAACCTCTTTTTGGTACACTTCAGCCTACCACTAAAACTTGAGAATGTTTCGAAGGAAAAAGCTCCACATGGGGAAATGCGTAATATAAAAAATATTATGGCTGAAGCCTTCCAGTCAACTATACAACCTTTACTACCACCTCTAAGTGGTGGACCCTCATTGGAAGAATGTACTTCTGCGGTTAGGGACGCGACCAATAATGCGTTCAATATCCTTGCTTTCCTCTGCCCCTTTAAAAATAAGAAACAGAAAGGCTATAAACTTTGTTTCCCCACGAGTTAATCCTTGCCAGAAAAATAAGAGGACATTGAATGCTGTTGGCGAAATCATCCCTCTCCTCTTACTCTGACTACATATAAACTATCAGTAAAGGAATATAAGGACCTGACAATGGAAGCCAAACGTATATCTCTTAACACTAAAATTGAAAGAGCCTCCCTCAAATCTAAGGAACTCTTTGCAGTTCTTAAAGAACTTAAAGGCCCTTCCACTGAACCAAGACTAAGTATTAATGATGACTGGTGTCAGGACATACTGTATACTTTCTGTCAGAAAACTCAACTTCATCAAACACGCATTAGGAAGACCATAGAGTCACAATGTTTAGTCGGGGATACAGTGTTCCCAGGTTTGGATGATTCTGTTCAAACCATAAAACCCTTCGCCTTCACTAAAATGACGGAACAAGAGGTTTTAGAGATTATAGAAGGGCTTAAGCCAACGTCATGTAAGGGGGATATATTTCCTACTACCCTGTTTAAGCAATTTGCAAGTACACTCACACCATGGGTCACAGAACTTGTTAACCGTTCTTTCGCTGAGGCTGTGGTTCCAACTGTTATCAAGGAAGCCTGGATTACCCCACTTTTAAAGAAGGATAACCTAGACCCTTTGGTACAGGAAAACTATTGCCCTATTACAAATGTTCTGTTTATACTTAAAATTCTCGACAAAATAGCTTACATGCAACTTCAAGCATTTCTCGAGACAAATAACATGTTGGCAAAAGAACAGTCCGGTTTCCGAACCAATCATGGAACTGAGACAGCTCTGCTAGATTTGGAAGGCAGTATAACGGAAATTATAGAGGGAGGAAGTTCTGCATTATTGCTTCTGTTCGTCCTCTGTGTTGGAATTGGTCGATAACGACCTTTTAACAGACAGACTTAAAAAAATATGTTTATTGTCTTCAGAAGCAATATCTTGGCTAAAATCCTTTCTGGGCCCCAGAAGTGCCTACGTTGCTAATGGAACCTCACAGTCTCAGAAGGTCCCTGTTACTTGTAGTGTCCCCCAGAGATCTTGCCTATCCCTGTTGCTATTCAATATATCGATTAAATGCCTATGTGACCTGCTAAAGTCTATGGGTGTGCAATTTGCCAATTATGCTGATGATACCCAGATAGTTCTTAAACTATCTGGGATCTACAAGGATGATCTGGTTACCATCAATGAGATATTTGGGGCAATCCAGAAGTGGATGGCCCAAAATTCTCTAGCTCTTAACTATAATAAAACAGAGCTGCTTATCATTAGCACACCATACAGAATGAAGAACCTGGGCACTTGTTATAAGGCCTTTGAGATAAGTGGCAACAATATCCCGGTGTCTGATTATGTAAAAACTCTGGGAGTATTTTTTGATGCCCACCTCACTTTTCAGAAGCATGTATTGTATCTTAAATCATCATGTGCCTTCTTTATACATCTTCTGTGGCCAATCTGTCCCTATTTATCAGTACATAATAGAGCATCAATTGCAGCAGCCATAGTCAACACTAAATTAGACTACTACAATAGCCTCCTTATGGGAACAACTATGGGCAATATCAGGAGACTTCAGATCATACAGAATGGCACAGTTCTGGCTGTCTGTGGGCTGTCGCCAAACTCACATTAAAGAACACCGGAAGAAACTACATTGGCTCTCCATAGAGCAACAACTAAACTTTAAAGGACTAGTTATTTTTTTTAAGTCTTTCAGGTGATGCACCAGAGTACCTTAAAACTAGATTTAAAAAAGCTATACCAAAGCGGACTCTGCGATCGAATAATCAGATGTTACTGATTCAGCTGCGTACAACCCTGAAGAAAATGGGCGGAGCAAGTTTTGCTGCCTGTGTTCTGGAAAACTGGAATGCGATCCTGCTACATATAAAACAGTATGCGACATTGCAGCAGTTTAGGAAGTGTCTTAAGACATTTCTTTTTGAAGCCTAAGTTTAACAATAAGTAACTGACGAAACTCTGACGCCGTGAAATGACTCTGCTAGTCACTATCGTTAGTGACTTTCCTAATCCATTACCACCTTGGCCTGTTTTATGTTTTACGTTGTTTGTCTATGTGAGCGCCCTGAGACCTTTGGGTTAGTGTTGCGCGATACATGAATGTATTTAGTTAGTTAGTGACGAGATGAAGAGGTATGGGGGCACAAGGGCCTAGTGACAAGGGGGAACAAGGGCCTGGTGACACAGAAGAAGGACCAGATGACATGGGGAGAAGGGCTGATGACATAGCAAGAAGAGGCAGGTGACAGAGGAAGAAGAGGCAGTGAAAGGGGGTGAAGGGGCAACGGGGGAAGAATGGACTGATGACGCGTAGGAATGGGCAGATGATATGGGGGGAAAGGGGTGATGGCTTGGGTGGTGGAAAGGCTGGTGACAGAGGGAGAAGGGATAGAGGACCCTGGAGAGAAGGGAGGAAATATGGGAGAGAAGGGGCAGGTGAGGGGAAGAAGAGGCTGCAGACATATGGTGAAAAGGGAGTGGGGTTGACCTGGGTGTGGAAGGAGAGGTTGCGACAAAGGGACGAAGGGGAGAGAAGAGAGGTGAGACATGGGGAGAAGCAGATGTGGTGACATGTGTGCGGCAAGGGAGAGGCTGTGACACTGGTAAGAAGGGATATGAAGAGAGGTCACTGGGTAGAAGGGGCAGTGACACAGGGAAGAATGGGCTGGTGACATGGGGAAATGCACAGATGACCTGTGATAAATGAGCAGGTGACATGTAGGGGGGGCTGGGGGTCTGCATGTCACACAGGGGCATGAAGGGGCAGACCGACACAGATTGGGTGCAAGGGGATGACACAGAGGAGGGAGGTAAGTAACATGGGGGAAAAGAGGCAGCCTGACAGGGAATAAGGGGCAGGTGAAAGAAGTATTGTGGGGGAATGAGAAGCTGGTGGTGATAAACCGAGAAAGAAGGGCTAGATGTCATGGCATTCAGGGAAGAGGACTGCTGGGGTGCGGGGCTGTAGGCTGTGGTCACCCATGTCACACCGGGGAAGAAATGGCAGGCACAGAATGGGGATAGCGAGTTACCATGGAGGGGAAAACGGGTTAGCTTGACAGGGGAAGAAGAGGCAGGTCACAAGGAAGGAAGTGTAAAAGGGGAAAATGGTTGGGTACACAGGGAGGGAAGTGGAGACAGATGAACGCGGAACAAGGTTCAGGTTGAAAGGATGGGCTGGGGATATATACAGGGAAAAGGGGCAGATGAGGCGGGCCAAGGGGCAGTAGAAGGACAGGTGAAGGACAGATGCCCATCCATCTGGTGCTGCAGGTGAGTTGAATTAGTTGAAGACCCTCCTGGGCCTTTGTTTTGGTGCCTTTGCCCGTTGTTTTGATCCCCTGCCCCGGCTGGCGCTCTTCGTTTCCCCGGCTTCTCTATTTCCCTCTTCCTTCCCTCTTCCCTCCCTCCTCCCGTCTCCCAGCCCGCCCACCGAGCCTGATAGGCCATTATGATCTGCCTTGGCTGGCCTAGTCGCCAGCGCAGCTCCCTGCTCGCCTCCTTCCATCTGGCACTGCAGGTGAGTTGAATTAGCTGAAGACCCTCCCGGGCCTTTGTTTTTGGTGACATTGCCCATTGTTTGAGCCCCCTGCCCCGGCCTGCGCTCTTCGTTGCCTGGTTTCTCTATTTCCCTTTTCCCTCCCTCCTCCCACAGAGTTGATGACGTAATTGTAGCAATAAACGTGCTACCAGTAAAATAAAAATGCCTTAATCAGCTCTGCCATCAGCCACTCGATATATTAACAGTATGCGTGTCGCTCACTCAAGGGTGGTGAAAGCCAACATTTTTGGTTTTTGTATAAGTATTAGGCATTTGCCATGCACTGCTATTAGATTCCCAGGTACTCACACCATTTTTGCACCTGCTACCATCAATGGGCAGTTAATACCAATACAGCACTGCCTGGCAAGTGCCTTTGCCACGCCTAAACAAAAGGCCACACTGCTGGCTTTACCAATGTTTGTCTATTTTGGAGTGTGACTAGTGGCTTTGCCTGTGCCCTCCGTGAGCGCGGACGAGCGCTGGAAAGACTGTGAGATTGAGCGAACACTGGGACTGCAGTCACAGACCTCAAATGCTGGACTGCGACCTGTGCCGGTGACACAGACCCCGTCAATAGCTCCGCCACACGCCCTCCACCAACGAAGAGCGCGCGAGAACCGTAACACGAGAATGCCAGAAGATGGCAGTAAAGTGCACCCCAGAGAGTCACTGAGCGCTCGCTCTTATTATTTTTATTAAGATTTCCTTTTACCGAATGGCAGCTAGATGGCTCTCTGCGCCTCTTTATGTCACTGAGAAGGCGAAGGGCACATTAATTTTTAAACACATACACTTGTTTTATTTTTCATTGAGTGCTAGGTTGGTAGTCATCCAACAAAGAATAGTCATAAATGCAGTAATTGTTTTAGTTCGTCGTTTGGACTGATTAGCAATCTGTGTAATAAACGAAGGACTCCATTTATAGAGAATTAACTGTCGCTGTGACTTAGTCGAAAACAAACTTAGAATACACGGGACGTGGGCGCAGGCTGCTAGCATTGGCTTGATGGACGTTATGGGTACTTTTGCACTTCGGCCGCTATGTCTGCTCCATGGACGCCATGCACTTAACTATTCTGTACGTCTAATTGATCTTCAGCACTGCTGAGTGTCTGGGCAATGTGGCGGGTGTACAGCAGACGGAAAACGCACCATGCAAACACGTGCGGAATTGGTATGCTAGTGTCATTCATGAAATCAAGTTACGTTTGAATAACGCAGTGAGAATATGCTTTGTCCGTCAGACAAAACGTGCAGTATTTGTAGAGCTAGAAAAAAAGGTATGTTTCGCCCCATTGTTTCCAGCACGTCGTCCTCTTTAGCGAACACTAGACACGGACCTGTTGAATGCTAGCACGGGAATATGGGAGTTGCACCCAAAAAGTATGCCTGCAAGGTGTCATGTTTTTAGAAACATTTGAGTACGCTTTTACGGCCGTTCTATACTTGAATTCATCTTGGAGGAGAGAAGGCACGGGGTGAAGACGTGTGTCAGTTGAGAGAGGAGCGCCTTCTCTGTGAGTACTTGAGTTTCTGTGTGGGGTGCTGTGCCCCTGTCCGGTTGTAACACGAAGCGGAGCATCTAGTATCCCCCGAACGTGCCAACTACCCCCGGCCGGGATGCCCAGGTGCAGAGACGAGTGGCCAGTCGTGCCCGTCCTTAAGTGGCATAGAGCCCTCCCCAGTCAGTGCACACCCTCAAGTCACGGTCTTCCCGCGGTACTTTGCGGCTCCTCTCTGCGATGTGCCTCTCCCCTGGGGGCCTGTAGTAGACGGATGAATGGACCGGGCGAGTCCCTCAGCGCCCAAGCCCCGCCCCCGCGAAGGCTAGCCCCGCCCACCCCCCTGATATACCCTCGGCCGGGCGTCAGGGCTGCCTGCCGCACAGGTTCGGAGGGGGCGTGCAGGATGTGCCCCTCTGCGCCCTGGCTCGCGCACACTCCCACCCCCGCGCAGAGCCAACATGCCTCCGCCGCCGTGGCAGCCCCTGTGCACTCGGAGTAACTCCACCGCCAGGAGGATGTGGGACCCCAACTCTTCCAGCCTGCTGAGGGAGAAGGCGAACGGCACCAGGTTGGAGGGCTGCGGCTCGGTGTCCGTGCTCTTCCCGCTCACCATGATGATCACGGGCACGGTGGGCAATGCCCTGGCCATGCTGCTGGTCTACAGGTCCTATGGGAAGAAGGAGAACGCGCGCAAGCGCTCCTTCCTGCTGTGCATCGGCTCCCTGGCGCTCACCGACCTGACGGGCCAGCTCCTCACCAGCCCCATAGTCATCGCCGTGTACCTGTCCGGCCGCCAGTGGAGCCGCATCGACCCCTCGGGCAGCCTGTGCGCCTTCTTCGGGCTCAGCATGACCATGTTCGGGCTCTGCCCGCTGCTCATCGCCAGCGCCATGGCCATCGAGCGCACCCTGGCCATCCGGACCCCGCACTGGTACTCCAGCCACATGAAGACGCGCGCCACCAAGTCCGTGGTACTGGCCATCTGGCTGGGCGTGCTGGCCTTCGCCCTGCTGCCCGTGGCCGGCCTGGGACAGTACACGCTGCAGTGGCCGGGCACCTGGTGCTTCATCAGCACGGGGGACACGCACATCCCGGGCAACACCTTCTTCGCGTCCACCTTCGCCTCCCTGGGGCTCCTGTCGCTGATCGTGACCTTCTCCTGCAACCTGACGACCATCGTGGCTCTGGTGTCGCGCTGTCGGAGCAGGACGGCCACCTCGCAGGCCAGCAAGCAGTGGGAGCGCATCACGATGGAGACCATGATCCAGCTCATGGGGATCATGTGCGTGCTCTTCGCCTGCTGGTCCCCTTTACTGGTGAGTGGGGGGGGGGGGGCGGTCCTCCGCCGTATTGTGTCAGAGAAAACCTAATGCTTGCGACTTTATTCACGCAGGAAGTTGTCAGTGATGTTGTTTTCTTGCAAGGTTGCGTCTGCTATCAGTGGTCATGGAGCCCTTGCTGTGTGGAGCAGGTCACTTTTTTCTTTGTGCCACTGGGTTGTGTGTGTGTGTTCGCCTGGGATACGGAGGTACGGCTATGTCTCCCACATATGACCGTACAACCTGGGTGGTTTTCAGGGATAACTCCACTGGTCTGTGTTTTCCAGGGGTAGGGGTGTGCTTTACAGGGACAGGTCTGCAGCTGCATATTTTCTAAGGCTACTGGTGTGGGTTTTTCAGGGATATTTATTTATTTATTTGCATTTTTTAAAGTTCTGGCGGCGAGCTGTTACAGGAATATGTCTTAGTTGCGCATTTATAACACGCTTAAAGTACCCAGAGGTTTCTAAGCGCAGACACGGAGATCGAACCTGTGTTGCCTCGTGTCGTCTTGTTTCCAAGGTGAGCACGTTGCCGCTGAGCTATCCTCCCGGGACATTTGCCACTGGTTGGTGTGTGTGTTCACCTGGGATCAGGGCCGCAATGAGACTTTTTTTGTGGGGGAGGCTAACTGGTGATGGGCGGGGCTAATTTGGAGGCTCTACCTCCTCTGTAACTTCTTGAGGCATCCTAACAATACTATTCTGTTGAAGCTTCAATGTTACAAGTAGTTAACCCTCTCAGTTACTTCAGAAAGCACCAACTTAAGAAATGCTGTGAGACTGAGTGGTCACCTACCCCTCTCCCCTTCCCACCTACCCTCTCCAATCATCCCCTGGCATGCAAGTAATAACCCCACACCACAATTTCAATTGCCTATAAATAGATGCATATTAATGCAAGTGCACAATGCAATGCTTTATCTTAGTAATTGCACAGCCTTTGTTGACAGTGAAGGCCCTGGCACCGTTTAACCTCAGTGTCCTGCTCTGTCAGCTCTGTAGGTCAGCCAGGCTTAACCATTTCGACGGGTGGTAGAGCTAGAGCCCGATCAGCTCAATGGTGTTGCACCACTGCCTGGGATACAGGTACAGGAATGTCTGACCCGTATGATAGTAGCACCTGCCTACATTTGAATTGCAAAAGCCCGGGAGACTGACGTAACCTGACGCAACGCCCACACCCACTGAAGACCCTGCCAACATGGTTAAAGATGTTTTTTTTTTAATTACACATGTGGGTGGAATACTGGCTTGGCTGTTAAAGAAGGGGTCGACGCTGGGTGTAACTTAGACCCCTTCTGTACCTATTTACACATTCTGCAGCCTGCATCCAAACACGTCAGTCAGCAATGCAGTTGCTGCGAGTGACATTTGCCCTCTGCACAGGCCCACTCCATTTATAAGGCCCGGCCAAGGCTGAGCTGGAGAGCTGAGTTCGATGCAGTGTGACCCCAGTCTGCGGAAAACCCCGGAGACTCACGCTCTTCCCCGGAGACCCGGAGAAGAGTGTAAAAAACAGTGGTCGAAGTACACGAAAAGAAGTAGTGGAACTATGTTCACTGCTGGGCTGCCCCCAATGCCCACAAACCCTATCACCATGCCCACTCCCACACACAATACAAACCCCCAAACACATGCACCTGCTGTTTAAAGGAACGTTCACTGCAGTGCACTGAACGTGCACGTTTCAATTTTTTCCTACACCTTCATTTTAAAACAAAACCATTCTGGAGCAGTTGCTTTTTAAAATTAAAGGTTAGGAACAGTCAAACTTAATTTTAAAAAGTATATGCGCACCGCTCCCAACCACTCCTGCTCACTTCGACCACTGGTAAAAACCCAGAGTCTCTGGGCTAAACCCGGGGATTAGGCAGGCGTGAGTACAACCTGTGTGTTTTCTTGGGATAGGTCCACTGGTATGTGTTTTCTAGGGGTAGGTTAATTGGTGTGTGTTTTCCAGGAAATCGGTTCTCTGGTGTGTGATCTCCAGGGACCGATCCGCAACGGTATGTTTTTTTAAGTGGGTAGGTGCACTGGTATGTGTTTTCTAGGGGTAGGTTTCTTTGTGTGTGCTTTACAGGAGATCGGTCCTCTGGTGTGTGCTTTCCAGGGACGGGTCCGCAGCGGTATGTTTTTTTTAAGGGTAGGTCCACTGGTGTGTGTTTTCCAGGGATATGCCACTGGTGTGTGTTTTACAGACACAGTTCTGGCCTATCTTTTTTCTACAGGGATATGTCCACTTGTGACTGCTGTGTGTTTTCATTGTTCCACCAGTGTCCTTTCTAGGTCCACTCGTGCACATACCCCATGGCTGGAGCAACGTGCGTGGGCTCATTTGGGATCGATTCACTGGAGTGCCCCACCGGTTTGTTTGCTCCCCTAGTATGGAACCGAGGCTGGGCTCAAGTGGAGTGTACACACAGGTGGACGCAGTCACCCCACTTTTTCAGAGAGCAACTTGATATGCTAATTTCTGGTGACACCACATTCAATTGGTATGTTAATGAGTCCCCACATTTTTTTCAGGCTTGACCCCTGAACCGAGGGGTTGTTTTCCTTAGGTTTAAACACAACGAAATCAAGTCATATTTTCACTATAACTCTTCACTAGACAGCAGTGTGTTGGTCGCTGCCCCTACTTCATTTGATGCCTCTGCCAGCAGGATAGGTCGTGGCTGCACTCACAGCCCCCACTCCCTGCGCCAACCTAAATTTGAAGCTTAGCACAGATTGCACGGGGTCGTGTTTCCAACCACGTGCTCTGTAAAGTCATCTGATGCCAGGTACCCAGGGCACACTAAAGACCCGCGACCGCATTAGCGCATCGACGGTCAGGTCTCAAGAGTATCTAAAAGAACCAATGCTTTCATTTTTTTATTTTTATTTTGTGTTTAAGTGCATATGGCTATGTCAAGCCTTTTGCACTACCTACAATAATAAATATTACATTTATAGTACATTTGTATATCAACAAATACAAACATCTCATAGTTCTAAAATATTGAACCAATTATAAAAATAGTAATACCATTGTGTTAAAAAAGAGAAAAACACTTAATATTGCAAATTTAATATCAAATACATGCACTTAACACTTCTAAGCGTATCATTCATGATGTTCTACGCAATGGTAAACTTTGATAATGCTATTTTCCATACATGATATGACGCTTTCGTTATGCCAAGTGAAGTGGCAAAATACAGAGTAGCCCAGAACTGGTCTGAGCATACATTTTCCAAATTGTGGCAATAACTGCCATATGCTCTTAAGTTTTGATTTGTCAATCTGGAGCAGTTTGTTTGAATATGTCTGGCGGTCTCAATATACTTGTTACATAAGCGACACTTTCTTTCTTCGCACGGTCCATGCTCCAGTATACTCATATACAGGCACAATATGTAAAAGTAAATGGAGTATGAAACCTCTTAATAATGGGTTGGTAAGTTTGAGTAAATAAGACAGCGGCTGGTTCAATGTATGTCTCTGTCTCGAATATCTTTTCTTAGGTGATAGGCTCGCGGTGGATTGTCTGCGATCCCAATCTATAGTTTGTATTTAGACTCTTTAATAAAACTTCCAAACTCAAGTTCAAATGGCATTTTTGAATCAATATCTGCCAAGTGTGTCTCCACTGTATTTACGGAGGGTCTGATTCATGGAATGCTTTCCTATGGGATTGCACCATTATAAAACACTTCCCTGAATCAGGCCCTAAGTGCATATGCACATGATTTCTACATGGAACAGAGGCATGCTTAGCAAATAGCAATAGCAAATAATAAAGAATTTAGCTTATCCTTCGCCCGTTCAATCTTGACAAAGAACTTACATCGTGCCGTCTTCCATAAAGTTTGTAAAGACAATGGGCCTCATTACACGGTAGGCGGTAACCATGGTGATATTAGTGCCATGGTTGCCGCCGGTATTTTACCGTGTCCGCCTTGGTGGATGGCGGAATTACCGCCCTACTCCAAGGTGAGCGGGGGCGGTAATTCCCCATTCACCAAGGCACTTCCCCATTCCCATTTTTGCCCCCCTAGGGCATAATGGGAATGGGGAAGGAGCTAATTACGGTACCGTAAATTGCGGTACCGTAATTAGCACCGAGGTCCCTTTGCGGCCCCCTACTTTAATGGCTGGTAAAACCAGCCGTTAAAGTAGGGTCCTGCAAAGGGAACTCGTAGTAAGGGTTTACCAGTACCCTTACCAGTACCGGTAAACCCTTACCGCCTACCGTGTAATGAGGCCCAATAAACCAAGTTCTAGACGTGAGGCTTCTACCGGCATCGAGCTGGGGAGATTCAGCAGGGAACGCAAAAGCTTGCCTTGAACATAATTTAGCCATGTTATATGCCTCGCGGATAGAGTTTCCAGACCATACATCATACTGGGAATAACTCCCTTTTTGTAAACTTCAAGCTTACGTTCGATTGCACCTCCACATCTGCAATTAATGAAATTCTTAAGCACTTGCCATTTCGTAATTATCTTTGCGGTGATAAATGCCTTGTAAAATCGCAGGTTGGGTGAGCTTTAAAGCGTAAACCCAGCTATATGTATGACTCAGTGTTGTGAAGCCTTTCATCTCCAAATCACCTGGAAGGGGACTGCCTGCAAATTCTATTAGATCCAATAGTCATATGGCTTTGGCGTGATTCAATTCAAGACCGTTAAGGGTTACATAATCATAAAGAGCTGTGTTGGAGTGTTGCAAGCCCAGAGGCATGTCATCAATTAAAATCGTATCATTTGCATAGCAGATCCACGAAATCGGAACGCCAGACATTTCTGGAGGGAAGTTTCTGAATTTCTCTAAGTATGTTTTAAGATCCGCCATAAAGTTTGTAAGGAATAGGGGCAAGCGCACATCATTGTTTAAGGCCGATATTGGTGGTAATGGACTTTGTGAGAATGCCTTCTTGGGAGGTCCTTACGCAGACCGTGGTGTCTGAACATAATAGCTTAATGTAATATAACAACAAAGGGTCAATTCCCCATTTTCCAGTTTGTTCCATAGTCTAAGACAATGAACTTGGTCAAAGGCTGCAGAGTGATCTATGAAACAGAGATAGAGGCGTGCATCCGGATATCCTTCCAAGTCAGCCGCCATGAGATCAAATACCATGTGTTGTGCTGCATCCCTTTCGAAACCAATCGGTTGTCTTCTAATGAGGTCTATTGACTCATCCAATATATTTAGTTGTTGCAATAAGAGCGAGGCAAAGGTCTTGCTGCTAGTGTCTAACATAGCAAAGAGACTAAAATTTGATGGGTCCGCATAACTACCCTTCTTGTGTATCGGGATCAGAACGGAAGTACGCTAACTGTCTGGTACGTTAGCAGTTCGCATTATTCTGGTATACAGTGTTTAAAAAGTTGTGCCCACATTTCACAGTGCTCTTTATATACAATATTTGGTAGGCCATCAGATATCTTGAGTTTTCGTATTTTGGCAAGTATATCCTATGCGTTAATTTTTATTTTAATTGACTGACACAATGATTGAATACGATGCACGTGCATGGCATGTTTGGCAAAGTTAGAGCATTGCTCGCTCGTGCAAATTCACTACATCCTGCAAAGGTGTTCCGCACCGTCAAATTTCACGCAGGTTTCAAGGAAATATGGCGATACTGCAAACAGGCAACATTTTCAAATAATTGTGTACAGTCCTCAGGAAAACCCCAATGCCACACACAGCAAAATATTCGAACTGAAACTGAATGGACCGGCTGCAGAGATTTGTATGGTTGTGGGATTTGGGTGAGGGTGTAAAAAGTTAAACTAACACAGTTTTCCTGGCTCTGGCACATTTCATATTTGGGCAAGGCTATATTGAGTTGGCTTTATGAAAATGTGTTCCTTTTTAAGCAAATTGCTGGCAAAACACAGTGGTGTAACACAAAATGTGGCTGCCCCCCCAAACACGGCAGCAATAGCCCTGGCTGCATCACACTCCGTGCTGGCCTGGACCACCAGGCGTGCGCAAGGCACATAGTGATCATGCTGCATTGCCCGCACTGCACTAGATGAAAGATGCAAGTATGTGCTTTATCCAAACTTTAAATCTATTACCCAGTGTAGAAACAAGGGGGCTGTGCCTGGCTCTGGAGTCTTGACACCCAAATGTACTAGTCAACTCTGTTCATGGCCAGTAATAATACCATAAGAAAACATGTTCATGTTGGCTCTGTCCGTACATGGGGATACTGGCATATACTAACATTGGGCCTCATTACGAGGTTGCCACCAACCATGTAACACCGAATCCGGCACCTGACTTCCTGGTGGCGCGGGAAGTCAGGCACCAGATTTGAGAAGTCTCCATTCCAATGGAGTCCGAGAGAGACGGAAGCACCGGCACCGTTGCTAACAGTGCCAGTGCTTCCGTGAGGACTCTGCCTACTGGCGCCGATGCGCCCAGCATGGTCAGACCTGTCGGGCGCAGCGGCCCCAGCAGACAGACGCACAGTGTGGCAGTCCAGAAACAAGGGTTGTTTCTGGACCGCCACGCTTGTAATAAGGCCCATTCTCTTGTTGGCTTGGCCCTTAATGCCAGTAGAAATCTCCTGCCACAGGAAGAAAATATGTTATGCTGCACAATTTCCTGCGCAACCCCCGCACTACCATGTAATAATACTGACACATGCATACACCTGTTCACACACAATTCACTTGCTCATTTACAGGCGCACCTAACCACCCATACATCATACACTCACTCACTTACTACATAATACATTACACAGCCCTGCATACACGCACGCATACATCAAACATGCAGCACACTTGCATACACTTACAACATTTTGTTTTTCTTACCTGCTCGGACCTGAATCCGTTTGGCCTCTGCTCTGCTGTGGTTGCCGTGCGCTAGCCTCCACCACACAGACAGGAACCAGGAAGCAGGGAGAACTTACTGGGTCTTGTCATGGGCACTGGGGACGGAGCACCAGGCGGCACAACTGGAAGTTTCTTTTTTCAGTCGCTCTGACTTAACAAAGAAATGAAATCATTCCTTTCGGAAGTCGGAGCGCTTGCTCTCTGAACTCACAAAGAAACGAAGCAACACGCCTGAAGTCTGAGAGCACGCACTCTGACTTCAGAAAGATAAATGTGTTCCTGAAGATTGCTGGCCGCCCACCTCCAGGACGTGTGGCGTGTGCACCCTCTAAACTAGTGGTAAATAGTGTGTAGCGTGTAACGTAACCAGTGTATTTACAGAGTACACGTTCACAGATGTGTGGGATCTTAGCCTTGCTAACTATTTATTGTATCTTGTTAGAGGTAGGAATTGTGTAAACTATGATCTAAACATGTTCAGGGCGCCTTTCTGTCCATGTTTGTGCCTCCCACTGGGTACATACAGTTGGAAATCGACATGCAGAGTGGTCCTGATGGGTACATTGCCATGGCGAATTGTGGTATGTGTTGATGCAGGTTCAACTGCACAGAAATAAAATCCCTGGTTCGTAAGTGTTTACCGCTACTTTTTATGCAGGCCCTGGCCTCTGACTTCGTCCTGGTGTCTTCATTTTTAGCGGGTGACCTGCATTCTCCTGTGCTGATTACTTTTGTTTCTGGGGGTTAGTAGGGGGCGGGGGCTCCTTATGGGTAGGTAAAGAGGATGCTTGCTTGTTCTAGCCGGTGTGTTCTTACAGAACCCGAGGACTTTGGCAGGAGCATTTTCTCCTGGGCTGTCTACTATTGTTTGGAGGTGGTTACTGTTAGTAGGTAACGAGGGTGGTGGTTTGTTCTTAGCTGATGCATTCGGTTGCTTTGTGGTGTGCAGTGTGCATGTTACTCCAGAGCCTAAGGACTTTAGGAGCAGCATGTTTTACTGTTTAGAAACTTTAGATGCTACCATTTGAAAGATAGGCTTATCCCACAGGCAGATGCTGTGGAAGAAAGTATGTGTGCGTGTCCAGGGGAGCCACATTTTCCGGGGGTGCCTGGACTTAAGCGTCATACTCTGGGCCCTGCCCATAATTGCTAACAATCTTGAGAAAACGGGTATTGGCTGGATGCAGGACGGAGTTCAGAGGAGCCACGCTCCTCTAGTTGAATTTGCAAAGTCCATGACAGCACAGTGGACGAAGCTCGTCCTGCAGGGAGCTGAGTGAGCAAATGTTACTGTGTAACGTTTACACCGGTGGATCACCCCAACCGGCTGCTGTCCCAGGGCACTCAGGAGTAGTGTCATTGTTGTAACCCGTGCTCCGGTATGCAAGCCTTTTAGAGCTGCAGCGTCAGCCCTGCGCCTGGATCTGTCATGGGATTTGTGTTACCACGCTCGTTGCGCTGCTGCACAGCACCAACAGGCATTTCAGTTTGTGGCAGGCTCGGACTGACTTATAGGGCAATAGGCCTATGGTTGAACCAAAAACGCAAAACGCTGACGTGGGCCCGTTTTTTTGGTTAAAGTGGGCCCGTTTTTTTGGTCAACGTGGGCCAGTTTGACGAGTTACTTTTATATGCAGCTAATAGTTTTGACCAGCGCTGCTAAATAAATATTCATGAAAATTCACAATTTGCATCACATTTTATCCCAAAACTCCCCTTTGGGTACTACTCAGTCTGTCACAAACGGAATGAATAGCCACTTGCAACTGCGGGCCATTTTCTTAATGGTGCATAGTCCATTTTATGGCCCATCCGACCCTGGTTTGTAGTGCACGCTCTACAAATGCTAGCACATGTATTCCTTGAAGACAGGACTTTTTCCATGACTTGTGCTACATCTATCGGGCCACAGGACCCAACACATCCTCATATTAAGTTGAGCTTTCAGATAATTTCCTGCTCTGGGCATCGGGCATCGAGATGAGAACATGTTATCCAGATACTAACACTTTCCCTTTCTTTTTCTCTGGTTTTAGCACTTCTCTTCCACATGTTATGTGAATGGATAGAGATGATATCTGCTTGCAGTTAACTCACAATGTTTTATTCAAATTAGGTTATCAAGCCATTCACAGCTTGCAGAGGATTTCAGTGTTGGCTTTTGTGTAAGCATGTGATATGCATTTGTCAGGCATTAAGATAAAGGTACTACCTGGCTATGAGAAGGAAACAGCTGGAAAAAGGTGTGAGTACCTCGGCAAATGATGTCAGTTCTTGGTAAATGCCCTATATCTATACACAACCAAAAACTGCTGGCTTTGCCACTTCTTATTTTTAATAGGACTTCGGTGCATGGAACAAATGTATATAGCTTATAAATCAAGTTGCTGAACCCACGCTTGGTTTAGATATTTTATGACGCCAAGAGCTCATGTAGAGCTGCAATTAAGTCATTAATTATCAGAAGACTGTTTTGGCAGGCCCACACAACACTAAGGGCCTCATCACGAGTAGGGCGGTAACGCTGGCGCTATCTGCCCTACCGCCAAACCCACCGGCGCTATTAGCACCGGATCACGGGTTTGGCGGATTTGGAATTCCCCATTCCCCATTGAGCCCATTCGGGAATGCCCCATTCCCCATTGGGCTCAATGGGGAAATTTCACTCTCATACCGCCGGCAGATTTCCCGCTGGCGGTATGAGCGTGAATTTTTCGGCAGATTTCCCCCCAGCTCAGAGCTGGGGAGAAATCCGCCAAAGCCCTGATTTGGCGGACCCTTAAATCCGGCGGTAACAGCGCTACCGCCGGATTTAAGGGTTACAGCCAAACTCGTGATGAGGCACTAAGTCTGTTACAGCGTGATAATGCTAGCTCAATGAGATCCCAGCAGGGTCTGTTGTGTTCTGGGAGGGAATAGGCTCTGGGATGAAGTGGACATAGAGTTTGGCATGGACTTGTGCCATCGACGGATGATGACTAAAAATCCAAACAACATCCACACAATGTGTTTCCCTCCTCTTATCGCATCTCCTTCTTATCTGTAGTCCAATGAACTCGTTTTGGTTTATAGCCAAAACTAAAAAGGGGTTATACAGAGGGAGAAGGAAAGAGGGCAAGATGAGAGGGAGAAAAGGCCTATCAGGGGCTAGATTACAGAAACCTTGCACTGGCGCAAGTGCAAAGTTGCACCGTAGTAGCACTAGGGCAAAGTTGCCCTAGTTTAAATAGCATTTGCACCATATTTGAAAACATTTGCACCCTGACAATCGCCATTTTTCATTTTAGCACTTGTCCTAGTGAAAAAAAGAACATGCACTTTCAGTGCATTTTTGAAGCAAGGCATCGTTTGACCTAGTGGTAATAGCATTCCTTATTATCACTAGAGCAAACTTTGCCCTGCTGGAAACATGCTTTGAAAGTGCATGTTTTTTGCACTGGGACAATTTTAAATACAAAGAAAAATGGCAGGGTAAAAAGGCGCCTGTACGACAATGATTGGATTGAGACTTTGGACCTTGTGGCCTCATCAAAACTCTATGGAAAGTACTGCACAACACTAAGCAAACGAGGGACCATACCCCCATATTTGAGTAAGTTTCCTTCGGCAATCTTACAACAGCAATTCCTCAGATTGTGCTTCAACCTATTCCCTACTAAGGAGATTCTTGAAGTAAGGAAAGCCAAAGAAGCAAGAGATTATGGCTGCAGGCTGTGCGGCCATGAACTAGAATCACTACACCACATGATTATGAATTGTCAAGCGGTGGATGATACTCGATTCAATTTACTACGAAAATTCTTTGTTGACAATTGAACTTTAACCAAAGATGAAATTTGGCAACTTCTTTTGCAGGGGACCCGGTTTTCACTAACGTTTGCTTTGCTTTAATTGGTGTCAATCATATTTCTAAAGCTGGAGGAGAAGAGGAAAGACTAAACTAGTCTTGCATCAACAAAGTGAGAAGGAAATGAAAGATTCATTTTAAAGTATTCTTTCACTCTCCATTTCAAGGAAATGTATTAATGTTATAATTTTTAATCCATTTTACTGTCAGAAGGATCTCATTCTTTATTTGTTCTTCTCCTTTTGATCTTTTATCTTTTCTCTTTTCTATTTCCTTTTCTCCTTTTCCTTTTTTCCTGCATTGTTGCATTGTCGTTTTTGTTGATTGGAAACACATCATGTAACAGCAAAACAGTTTCTATGGGCACTAATGCTAATAAAAAAAGAAAAAGTAATGGCAGTCAGCACAGTGAAAATGTTTTCAAATATGGCCACAATGTTTTTATTACATTATTTGAGTGCATGCGATGCTCTCTATTAAATAATGTACTACTGCAATCAAATAATGTCCTACAAGATGGGGTGTACAGCATTCCCATGCAACACAATTTGGCCCATGCTTTATCAATGGTCTTTATAAAACAATGCTTTACTTTAAAATAGCAACTAATTCATGTTAAACAGACAAAACATACAATTCAGCACTCTAAAAAATATGCTATGTTTGTAGGCTATATTGAAAGAAAAATATAACTTAAATGTGATTTTGCATTTTTGATGAAATTTCAAAGATATTGTGCAACTTGAATTTTGGTGTTATACAAGACAAAGATACTCAAAGTGTTTATAAAAAAAATCATATGAAAGATAAAGTCATATCTTTTGATAGACCCACATATTGTCAGATTGTTGTTAGAGATAAAATTAGTGTAACATGCAGATTTGTCTGTTAAGATGACAGTATATATCTTTCATGCTGCATTTTAGGCTCTGAACTCAAAATTATCTAAAATGTACATGTCATGTAGAAACATCCATTATTTAAGCTCTTGGTTAAACAAGAATAGCCGGATCCCATTACACAATACTCTGATCAATTAATACAAGAAGTAATGGCCCATCCGTGTTTACCAAGACAATGGCTTGTTATACCAAATGTAAATAAAAAAGAACCTTAATTATGAGCTTAATATTGGAAGTTTAGGCTAGAATATATTCTTGTTTTTAGCTAATCTGAATGACCATCCTTGATTGATGTGCGTCTGGTCAACCTATTAAATATATGTTGAAAAAAGTAGATGCCTAGAAAGGCTCATGAACTGCGACTTTGGAAATCATTAGTTTTACCAAGCATGTGTGTCTGTTACATTAAGCTGCCTATTGAAATGTTCCTTTGTTCAACAGATCATCTTTCTCAAAACATTTGGTTTTTGTTTACACAGTGTCAAGTCACACACACACATATAACATGAAACTAAGAAATGTGCAATCCAAAGTCAATTTAAAAATGGTTCAGAATAGTTTACAATTAGACATATATAATTAGTTACCGTTTCTGAACCATTTTCAGGATTTAAAAAAACACAATACAGAGCTGCATTCAGCAGAACATAGATCATGTGCACATAAAATGGACATATTAAAATATATGACATGCATAATTTGCATAGTTGAATAACTTCATCATGCATGAAGTGGAAGAAACATACATTATAGCTCTGGATTCAGAATATTCGTACAAACCTAAATATGCTATATTTTTTTACTAATGTCACTTGTCCATATAGATAATTATTTCAAAATACCGAAATATTATTTTCTCACTCATTAGGGCAAGGATAGTTCATAGATGACACATCTCCTAATACATTGAAGAAATGAGGATCACCATAGTGGCTGTGAGAAAGTGAAATTCACATATCAGGCACCTACCACATGGCCTACCTAACCCAAAACATTGTCAAATGATGCTGCATATGTGGAGTTTTCTGGGTATTTAGGCTCAAACACATTGATGGAGGAGCATTTTTATGGACAACGGAGAAGCAAGAGAGTGCTGCGTCTCATAGCAGAGAGACAGATTCGGATTCCACATGGATGTAGCTGATGGGGGAAATCTCTCTAAAAGAGCCTTATTCAGACAGGGCCGATTGCATAAACCCTTGCCAAAGCAGGAGCATATTACCTGAGATGGATTTTGGAGCAGGTGCACTGACTGAAGAGAGAACCTACCGGGCTGAGCAGCCTAAGGCCAGTCAGTGTTATTACCTGTCCTGGGCCTTTGAAAGGCCACCAAAAAAATTAGTAATCAAGCCTTAAAGTAATTAGACATTTTTTTTAGAGAATTAATTAAATCTCAAATAGCACTTAAAGGTACTTAAGAACGCTCTTTAAAAGCTGTATCAGTGAACAAGGGAATATAGTGTAAAGTGTATATGCTTGGTGATTTAGAATATATCTTTACAGACCTGTGAGGGCCTTTAATGAGGTATGAGGGACCATAATGCCTGGTATGGTGTGAGCTGCAGGTTTATAGAGGCATTAGAACACCCCCAGTATTTAATTACATTAGAAAAAGACCACTGACCAATAAAAGCTTAAGAAATACATTTTTATTGGGAAAAGGGTTAGCATTGGGGGGGTTAATTATGGAAAGCAACTGCAGGCGTGTGTTTTTTTATCAGGCAGTGCAATGCAGGGGTAAAGTTACATGTATTAAAAGTAAATATAATATTGAATTATTTCAACACAAACTCAAGTGTATTGTTAACTTTCTGTTGGTGGGCACTACAGGATGATTACTTACTTTTGTTTGCAGATTTTGCTCTTTTCTTGTTTGCTGTGTTTGTATTACACTGTTCTGGAGTGCAGAAAAAAAGGTTTCCTTTACTTAGTTTTGTTGAGGGGGCCGGGGACACGTCAAATATGTTTGCACGGCAATGTTGCCCGAGTTACTGAGAAAGCTTTAATAATGTTAGCTTTCGTGAGGGGGCTGAGCTATGTTGTGTATACTCACACTGTAAAACGCAGATAAATTGTTGCTGGAGTTCATTACAAAGCTTTCATTTGAAATGTCTTATAGCCGGTATCCATAAGATGGAGCGTCCTGGGCGAACAGCAATGTCTTGAGCTGTTTCCACAAAATCCAGTACAATAGTTTATATGGAAGTGAGTTCCAGTTTTCAGAGGCAATGACTGGGAAGCTTGAGCCCCTAGCCCTTTGAGTTTGAATCTGGGGGTAATGGGACGGTTGGTGTACATCGTCCTCGTGGGTCTGGTTGATGTGGCCTTTAGGAGTTTTTGTGACAGGCATCTGGGTGCCGTGTTGGCTAAGTATTTATGCGTGATGGCCAAAGTTTTGAAAATAATCCGCCGTGGAATGGGGATCCTGTGGGCTTTTTTTCTGGCGGTGGCGATATGCTCTCGCCTGTGGATGTTTAGTGCAGCCCTGAGAGCATTATTTTGTATGAGCTGCAGTTTATTGAGATTTCGCGCAGTGTGGAGGAGAGTGTGTTTTTCATGCTCTGGAACTTGCCTTGGAGAACGGGAGTCATTCTACAGTGTTCATTCCCTGCTGCCTGCATGTCTGGAGGAGGAAACACATATCCCTATAGTCGGACACGCAGAGCGTGTCACGGAGTGTGGAGGAGCGTGCGTTTTTCGTGTTCTGCATGTGCTGGGTGACGTCTCCCATCCTGTCCTCATTCTCCGCTCAGGATTTCTTGGATTGCGTTGCAGTATCCTCTTCTCCGGATGAGCCTTCTTCTTACTGTTGAGCCAATCTGAATTTCTCCTGCATTGCTTAGAGAGCCAGTGACCACCATTGCCCCTTTGGCCGTCTGAGTTCCCAAGCTTCCTCTGCTTTTTTGCATACAGCACTTCTTCTGTAGTGCGGCCTAACTTTATTTAACATCATTGGCGGAGTGAAGGAGAATCAAATGTGAGCAGCAAAGTGACCCTCGGGGACTCACCTCTCATTCAAAATTCTTTGTGCGAATCCTTGGATAATTCTGTTGTTAGGGGGACTCGTAGTGAAACCGTAGCAGCAGTGGCTGCTGCTTCTGCTTTATTTGATCTGCCACCTGCTGCTGCACTCCTTCCCCCTGAGGATTTACAGTCTGGTCTGGGGCATTCTACTGTCTTTGCCGCTGAGACATCGGGGGCAACTGCTGGGATTGTACTGGTAGGGGGGTTGGTGCATGTTCCTAATGTATCTCCTCTACTGCCTGCATGTACTTTGAATCTTACAGCAGATGTTGTAAGCCCTTCATCATCCTTCAAACATGAGATCAAATCATGCCCAAGGAAGATCTATCGTGTAGGGGTAACCAAAAGGGAAAAAGCTTGTAATCCTTCTCCTCCTTGCTTAAAATCACCTCTTAAAATTAGCAACTACTATGCCAAGCTCACAGTACCTGTGAATCAGCTATAGACAGGGTCCTTGCAGTGTCTTTGGTATCACCACCCCAGCCCCCCTGTAAGCTTATCAGTGAGTAGGAGGCAGAGGTATCTTTGTCCATTCCGTGCTTGGGTTCTAGGCTAATTAAGTTTGTTTCATCTGTGTTGGGGGGCAGGAAATGGGACTTTGGACCTGCCCCTTACTCCCCATATTCCATCTATTTCTACATCTTTGCAGGCTCCGATGGATGTATTTGGGATCAGCCCTGCTACAGTGGACTCTGGATGGTTCCACCTATTGACCCCCCCCCCCTGGTGGTCCTGTTGTTGGCCCTGCTGAACATGTTACTGATGCTGTGGCTGCTGTCACTGCAACCATCTCTGCTGAGCATGCCTGCATGTCAAGCAAGGGGGTGGTTTTGGTGGTTGTCGTCCCCGCTATTCCTCTCTTGGACCTTGATCTTTCCTTCTATCCTGACAACTCCAAAATCGTACCTGCTTGTCTATCCGATGCGCATGAGGATATTCATCCTCTTGACTTGGTGGCTAGTTCTCATTCCACTCCAACTACACCAATTCCTCCATGGCAGAGTAGTGATAGTATGAGAAGTTGTGATTCCACTGCAATGTTCAATGCCCTGGATAATCTCCTGTCTGCACTTCTTGCAAGATCTGACACTATCTTACTACATCTTGATTCACAGGATTTGGCTATGGTGTCTCAGACTGCTGCTTTAAAAACACTGGAACATGCTGTGTCCTCACTAACTGTCCATGTTAAATCTATTGGTGACCAGTTGGATCGAGGAACTTTGATTCCTATTCCACCTGGCAATCCAAGGTATCTGACCCTGGCTGTGGCACCTATATTTTTACCAGTGGCCCCTTTAGGTGCTGTAAAATTTGACAAAACTTAACAACGACTTTTCTCGGAAAAAAAGGAAAGTCATATGTCAAGCCAGGAAGTATGCCAACAAAAGATCTTCTACCCAGAAAGGGGACAATGCAAAGGTGCCCAGTGTCAAGCAAGTCCCTCTCTTCATCTATGGCTGTTTTTCCTACTGATACTAACTTTTCCTGGACATTAAAACCAATCTGTCAATTGCCTATTGAGGTGCCCACCTCAAGCACTCACAAACATTGTGCCTCTATAGTAGGAACAATTGTGCAGTCCAGACTTACTTGTGCATTCAAGATTTTGGATCCATCCATGTCACTGAAGATGTCCAAGGGTCCTCTTCGTCGACTAAAGATATGAATGCTGGGGCAAGGATTACTTCTCCCCCAAAGGACAGTGGTGAGAAAAGAAACAAGCACAAGGACTTTACACCTGTCTATCCTTTTTAAAGTATTTTTGACGACCCCAAGGTCGTATGTCCATCTAAAGCCTTGATGGGTCTGGCTGCTGGCAGCATGTGTCCATCTTTGCTGTCGGTGGGGCCACCGGTATTACCCAAATTACTGGCTCTGCCCCACTGAAGAACGGTGTGAGCTCTTCTGATAGGGCACTATTAATTTGCAGTCTCTTTCGGAGAGATCAATTTGATTACCTAATCGAGCTCAAATCTTGGAGTTGTTGTACTCCATCATACCTCTTCATTCAATTAGCAGCAATGACATCAAGGCTGTGCTGCAGCGTGAGTGGTGGAGTATGTCTTCCCTTATGTATATTTTTCTACAGACTCTATCATTGACTATGTTGTGGATTACTCACAGTTGTTGTTTAGGGCTGGCTACGAATGTACATCCCTGAAATGCAATTCCCTTCCACATCTGAAGTCTGGGGGTGGCTTGGTAGCTGGGCATACACCAACATCTGATCACCAACTAATGAACCCATCCCCTTTTGCCATTGGGCAACGTAGTTTCCCCATCCAATTCCATGCACGGTGGGATGACCACTGCAAATCAATGGGGGGGAGGGGTCGCCGCTGGTCTCCCAGATGAAGATGTCACTGGGAGTGGCTTGCTGGAATGGTGAGGCAGAGAAATCTGAGGTGTCCCTAACCACTCCTCGTATATCATTAGTTGGAACACCAGGGGGAATAAACATGTCTGAGGACGAGGGGTTGTATGAGAAAGTGAATTACTTTAGTATACTAGCCCTCTTGGAAAAGTGGATGGTTGATCCACTGATATTAGATGGGTGGGTAATTGTGCAGAAACTGGCACTAAAAGGTCCTCTGGGTAGACAAAGAGGTGGATTGATCTTGGGCATCAAAAAACCTCTCTGCCTGACTGACATTTCATGTGACTCCCCTAATATCCTGATTGAGACAGTGTCGGGGCAGGGCACGTCAGGGTCAAAGGACATCTTAGTAATTGACATCTATGATCCTCCATTTGTTGCCCCCCCATTGTGCCCTAATAGGAGCATTGGAAAGGTGGCTCGACTCTCAGACAAACTCAGTAACATATTCTGGTTGGGGATCTCAATTCAAGGCTCCCCACTGACCAGGAATCTCTGCATGGGCAGTCGGAATTCATGGCCAGCGGCTCAAAAGGCAAATCTAGAATAGACCGCCGTTGTCCTAGGCATCTGTGTTGGGCAACCCTTCTCTATTCAAGGGGATTCTCTATGGTGAATGGGGCGCGCCCCTCGGATTGCCCCCCACAGTTTACACAGTGTGCACATCTCAGCTCCAGTATCATCGACTATGCATTCGTGAATAATATTGACCCAGTAGTTATCGACATGGGTATTCAATCGCGTGAGGAGAGTGATCACTTTCCCATCATTTTATTATTAGATCTGGTGTCTCCGAATTATGGTGTCGGTAACATTGGGTCTATAGGGGTCAGCAGAGTTGGGAATAGGGTCAGCTGGAACCACATAGGTATTGAAGCTGCACGGGTCACCAAACAAAGGGTTCTTTTGAACTGTCCCGATTACAATCAGGGGGGTGACGTGGCAGAGGCTTTGAAGGCAATTAAACAATTCAAGGGAGTGATTGATGAAATCCTGGCACGTGCGCCAACCGTTAACAAGAGGCACAATCGGAGAGCAGATGGGTCATCCTTACCATATAGTCACCTCTATGATAAGTCTATTCGTGATAACAAAAATCCTTGCGTGTTGAACTGCGCCCCCCACTAAAAGAAGAAGCAGACCCCACAGCCCTTGCAATCAGAAGGAGGGAGATAAAGTACTCCCATTCCAAGTGGCTTCGGTAGCAAAACTATCTAAAAGAATGCCAAAAGTGGCGTGACCTAGTACTATTCTCTGCCATAAATGAAACCAAAACACTTTGGGAGATAGTAAATGGCCATGGCACATCTAATTTAGAACTCAATGGAGTACAGGAATCTGAATGGATTGTTTATTTTTCTTCAACCCTGGGACAGTCCAAGCGGATTCTGTCCACTGTTCCAGGTGATACAGGCCATTGGATGTTGGAAAGGAGTGTACAGGAGGTTGTAGGGATTATTGGCGCCAGTAAATTATCTAGAGCCCCCGGGCCTGATGGGCTATGTAATCTTGTAATTAAGGCGGATGTTGCCTTATGGGCCAGGGCCCTCCATCAGCTTTTTAGCTGTATTTCCATCACTCAGATGGTTCCCTGTTCTTGGCAGGACAGTGTTTTGGTTCCTGTATACAAGAAGGGCGCTCGAGCCGACCCACGTAATTATTGCCTTCTGGCCATGCTAGACGTCTCGTCCAAGATATTCGCACGGATTCTGTTGGACGAGCTGACTGCGTGGGCAGAGGCTAATAATATCATTCCCTGGAATCAGACTGGTTTTAGGAAGGAATGTTCTACGTCGGTAAACATACTTGCACTGACCTCCGTTGTTGAACAGGCACGGCTGGTCCGCAATCGCCCGATATATGCAACGTTCGTACATTACATTTCTGACTTTGACACAGTAGACCGAACCAGGCTGTGGGGGAAGCTTGTCGGTTGTGGGATCGCACCGGGCCTACTAAAAATTATTGTATTGCTCCAAACTAATACACGTGTCAAAATAAGGCTGGGGGGCGAAGGTGGAACCTCTGCTTGGATCTCAACAGAGGTGGGCTTGAAGCAGGGCTGCCTTCTGGCCCGATTCTTTTCAATCTCTATCTTTCGGACATGGACTTTAAATTGGTTGACCAGAAAACTCTTCCACCAAAGCTAGGTGACGTAGTTGTATTATGGATGGGTTATGCGGACGACATTGTCATCCTGTAATTGATGCCAGGTGGCCTGCAATCTTCCTTGGACAACCTTAACTCTTATTCGACCTTGAACTCTCTAAAGGTAAACATCAACAAAACAAAGACCGTGTTCTTTGAAACATCATATAGGCATGCAGTTAGAGTGAGGTGTAACCTGAAGGGTGTGGTGGTCGAGGTGGTGTCCCAAAACATATACCTGTGTTTTGTTTTTGAAGCTTGACCTAGAGGTATGTCCCATCTCTGCAGTCTTAAGGTGCGCATGGCACTAATTGTGGGGGCTATATGCTTTTTTGCACTACGGGGAGGAGGTTACTCATTGGGGATACTCCTCAATTTGTTTTCTGCCAAGGTTGTGCCAATCCTGTGTTGTGCAGCGGAAGTCTGGGTCCTGGGTACTTTGGATGCAATATTCAAGATTGAGGTTAGGCTTCTAAAGTGTCTGCTAAGATTACCATCCTATGTTTCGGTAGAGATTATCACTTTGGAATTTGATCTTATTATCATCTATGAGCGTATTATGCTCAGCAGCTTGATGTTGTATTGGAAGATTTCGCATGTACAAGTTAACACCCTGATGGGGATCCTGTTCAAAGCTCTTGTCACACAGGCTGCTTTTATGAGGAATTCAATATTGGGTAGGATGTTGAGTATGGTCAATCAGTGGGTTGTGAGTAACCGGACGGGTATGCTAATGTTAAGTGCAACCCAATAGAAAAACGTAATGAGAGGGAAATTGGTCTCTCTTAAAACGTGAGCAAATGGTTGTGTCTCTTGCTGCCAATCCACTGCAGCCAGTTTATTTCCATATATACTTGAAAGACAACTGGTGCCTACCTACATTAGCAACTTTCTGGGGAATTCCCTTGTGTGGGACTATCTATGCCTTAAATTCAATGCAGTACCCACTCTTGAAATTGTCGGTCGGTGGTCTAATACTCTCCAGGGGGAGGGCGGGTAGATGTTGCCGGCTCTGTGGTAATGGTGAGGTGGAGATGGTTCAACATCTCCTGACATATTGTGAAGCACTGGTTGTGTTGCATGACAGGGACCTTAGGGCAACAGGACTGGACTTCCGAAGCCCACCAACTGTTCTAAGGGGCCTCTTCATATCTGGCTCCCATGAGGGACTGATTGTCTTTCTCACTAGGTTGTGGAGAGAGGTACATGGGATATTCAAAGTTTTAGCGGATTGTATGCATCTAATCTATATTGTTCTCTCTAGAGGATGATTTGGTTTTCCTTTTTCGCTTCCTCTTTCCCTTTTTTCTTTTTTTTCTGATGTCATGTTTCAAAAGTTATTTGTTTAACTGTTTGATATTTAAATTTTAAAAAATGATTTTGCGCAGATGTGCCTGCAAATAGGGTATTGCAGTAGTCCAATTCCGAGCCTACAAGTTCACGAGCGATAGTAAGCTCTGAATGGGTGAGTGACGTCCAAAATATCCCAATATTTGAGGTCTGGCATATTACTCAAAGCATCATGTCTTTGCCGCACGATATCCATGTGCCAAATAGAAAGCCATGCTCCTTGTGGGAACACTGGATGGGCACTAGATAGGGATAATTTCTACTCCTTAAAAAACAACGATCTGCTTCATTGTGACTGGCAGTAAAAACTCCATTACAATCTTGTTGTATCAGAAATGCCATACATTTTTAATAGAATACAAGTTAATTTCTCATGACAATCTGTCTGCCAGAAAATAAAATCCCATCATGATTTCTGTCATCATGGCTAGTCCCTGCCATTAAATGCCAAAGGCCTATTAATTTATATGCAGTTTTATTCTATCCAGGCAATCCCAGTGAGTGACATCAGGTTACTTACTGTACAATATGTTAGGAGTGATGCTCAGTGTGCTGCAGGACGTTACCAGCCATGTCCACCCCCTCGCCGGGGCATGAAAGCCATTTGCACCCCAGGGTTCATCCGGGGTGCAAATGTTTATTTCCCCTCCATGTCCGGGAGATTCATGCTGCTTGGTCAAACGATCTCCTGAGCGAAAAAAAAGATGGCCATCACCATAGGGAAAAGTCCCTTTTCCATGTCTATGGCGGCGGCCAGGAGAAGCACCGGGACCGGAGCACAGGGCTCTAGCCCAGAAAGTAGGTAGGTAGGGAGGTAGAGAGTGGGGAAGGGTATTGGATTGTTTTGGGGGAACAGAGAGGGTAGGGAGGCAACAGGTAGAGGCTCCCTGTTGCCTGCCCACATTAAATAAAAAATGAAATGGCGGTATGCTTTGTTGGGCCTCAGGTGGCTGGAAGCACTGGGCGGAGAATATCTATCTCGCGTGCTGTTCCATCCACCTTATTGGTTGGCATCCCTTCCCTGGGTGCAAATGCATAATACTCCAGTGATACTGTTTAATATCCAATATGGCATACATTGATCTAGTATAGTGCAACCTCTGCTATTATATCAGCATCTTGGTAGTAGGTCCTTTTAGAGAGGGGGGTGGAAGGCAAGAACAAAAATAGTAAGTGTGGTGATTACAGACATAAAGATCCCATGTCTTGTGTGTGGTATGTTTCTTGCATATTTCTGCTTGGTTATGTGATAATGAGGTCAACCTGAGATACATGGTTGGTGAAAGCTTGTTGGAGGGCTCTGTGTGACAAGCTGGAGGGGGTGGTGGTGATGGCTCATGTCTAATGGGAGGTGTATGTGTTGGGTTAGTGTTAGTGTGAGTAGGGGGGGCACGTACTAGCTTTTGTCCAATGTGCAAGTTGCTAGTTGATGTTTGTGGGATAAGGTGGAAAGACAATTGGTGTGCATGTCAATGCATACCGAAGCACAGCAGAATGTGAATAGGTATAAAAAGGAACAGCATGGCCTCCCAACCACACCTCTATCACTGATCTCTACAGAAATCTCTCATTTTCACATTCTTACTTTGCAGAGTCAAAACCTGTCCCTCTCTCTCTGATCATTGTATACTGTGTGCTGTAAGATATATTTTGGTTGATATATGTAGATCACATCATGTCGGGAACCTTCATCTAATACGCCCTAAATATAAAGTCCATACCACAATTCTGGGCAAGAAAAAGGCTTGATCAAAACTTTAATTACTTCAATAAAGAAATTAAAGGTGAAATCAAAGCAAAAGTGGTCTCCAGCGTTATGCAGGGAAAATCACCACAAAATTACACAGTCACAGACAGCTGGGCTACGAAAATGAAAATGACATGCCTGTATTTATCTCACTATTTATCACACTTAACACCATTTACATAAACAAATATATAACTATTGAAGCAAAACAAAAGCCAAATGCCTGCGCTGGGGATTGCACTCTGGGGAAAAAGGCTCACCACCTGGTGCCGAAAAATGAAGCTCGCCAGCACAAAACGAACCGAAATTTCAAATTCCAGTTTATTGGCCTCTCAAGGGACAGAGTAAAACAGATACAACGTGTTTCGCAACCACCTGGTTGCTTGTTCACGTACAATTCACCAATCAGGTTTAAAAATGGAAAAAGAAGGCCGGGCAGCTGAAAACTCTATGACACCAGAGGTCGTAGTCCTACCTTTACCTCGAGGAGTCTGTTGCTAGCAAATTGAATGAAGTAGACCATTAAAGTAATGTTAATGGCGAGTCACTGAACAGATTTCTATTATTAGCAAACGTGTACATAGTGCACCGTGACTACTGAAACAATGGCAATTAGGCTTAAAAGCCTCTACTTTGCTAAACTAAGGCTCACATCCACTAAGTCCATTACAACAGTATATTTATAAATATGTAATCACAAAAGGCTGCTGCCTTCCAAGAAAAGTGTAAAGTACTTTTAAATACTAAAACACCCAACACAGTACATGCAAAAAGCTATAACACGCTACAAGAAGAGTCTGACTCTAACGGAAAAATCAACTGCGCATTGGTTATCAACTGCAAACACAAACCAATACAAAAGATATGAAGTTAAAACAATGTGTCTAATCATTAACAGTCGAGTAACCTAGTTACCTAAAACCTGATTACATTTAATAAAATACATGTAAGAAGCATTTCCTAGCAAAGCTCAATGTTCCTTATCTGGATACAGACTTCACAGCCAACGAACCAAACAAGTAAGTAAAATAAGTACATGTGAAACCCGTTAAACTGTCCTGTATTTAGAGTGCATAGTGCCTTAATAAAAACCTAATGGGCAGTCATATGTTATATCTGACCCTGAATACATGAGGGAAACTACTCCCAACTAAGGTGCAAAGTGCATGTTGTACCTGAAGGGAAGGGTCTAGCCCAATCAAACTAATCAGTGCATAATTATATATTTCAACTAGCCGGTGTCAAGTAAGGCAACCCTCTGGCTGTCCTGTATCTAAATTGCATAGTACCTAGGTAAAAACTAAATTGGCAGTCACATTTTGTAAATGGTCCTGTATCTGAAGTGCATAGTGCCTAGATAAAATACAGAATAGGCAGTCAATACATTTTTGTATATGAACCTGTATGCATAAGGGAAGACTGCTCCCTGTTTTGTTGTATCTAAAGTACGTGGTTGCTAGATAAAAACAAGATGGGCAGTCACGTTTTGTATATGATCCTGTGTCTAAAGCCCATAGTGCCCAGGTAAAAACAAAGTAGGCAATCTCTTTGTTGTATATGACCCTGAATGCATAGGGGAATAATTGTTCCCTGCTAAAATGCAGTGCATGTAATACCCTAAGGGTGAGGCCTAGTCCAGTTGAACTTGTAAGCGCATGATCTCATATTGCAACTTGCCCATATCCAAACTGCAAAGTGCATATATAGGTACTGCTAGGCAACCAAAGAGATGAAACAGACACATAGAGCATAAGACGTGAAGCCCTACAATTGAACCTAGTGCCTGACCAGGTAAACCGGACAGGACCAATCTAAATGATAGAAACTAGAACACAATAGCTGAACATTGCCTTATGCTACCAGGCCATAACTAACACAGGAAAAATTTAATTCGAACCAAATGGGCAGTTGTGGTGCACAAAAGTGAGAGTTTAGATTAAATTGATCAAAGAAAGTCATAAATGCAATTCCAACTAGAAAAACAAACAGAACATACACATTATAACAAGACCATAACCAAACTATGCATAATTCATAACAGTAAACTGTCAAGAAAACACCAAAAATATATTTTAGAATTAACATTGGATGAGTTACATTCAAGAAATTAAATAATTAAGTAATTTGAGGGAGAATTGGAAAACAGCAAGCAAAAAGCAAACAAACAAAAGAAACAAAAAAGCCTTTTGAGAAGATTAAGAAAAGTAAAAACACATAAATTAATAGGCATGGTTTTAATGTTCAGAGGAATGTGTAAAGTTCTTGATCTATATTATATCCTTTGGGCTTCTTTGTTTCCAGATCCAAAATGCATTTTGTCTTGAGTTGCTGCAACATAAATTCCTTATTACCTCCTCTGCATGGCCTCTTGACACTGTGAATTGCAAAAAACCTAAAACTTTCAGGTGTACTGTCATGTTTGTCTTTAAAATGTAGAGCCATAGGGTACGACAGATCACAGTTTTTGGTGGCTCTCATGTGTTGAGGAATCCTAAATTTGCCAATCATGCTTCCTACGTACCATATATTAGATGGGAATGTGAGGATATAAACCACAAATTCTGTGTTGCAGGATATTCTTGACATGATCTGCACCTTCTTCACAAGTACAGGGTGTATGTAGCTCATTTTGTATTGTGCAAACTGACAAGCCTTGCACTTGTTGCATTTGTAGAACCCTGCAGGCCACGGGTTCAGCCTGGTTGCCTGTGCCCCTAATCTCTCAGGTCCGCATAATCTCTTAGGAGGCATATAACTGGAGTCTAAGAAGTCTTTCAAATAGGTAGATTTTCTATATATTATGTTCACTCTTTGGGGATAGGTTTGCATCCAGTTCTAAAACATGCCAATGAAGATGTAATATTTGGCGAATTACATTGGAATGAGCACCATATGTAAGAATCAGTCTTATCACGCCCGTATCCTGGGTGGTTTCTGTATTTTTGCTGGAATGTAGAATAAGATTTCTATCAAGCCCCCGTGCTTTCAAGTAGGCTTGTTCGAGAATAGCCTTCGGGTACCTTTGCTTGTGAAAGTTTTGGGCTGTTTTTCTCCACTCTGTGTGAAAGTTTTCCAGCTTTTTACATTTCCGCCTGATCCTGATGAACTCTCCATATGGTATACTCCACTTTAACATCAGAGGATAGTTGCTGCTAGCAAAAAGTGGCAAATTGGAACTGGTTGGTTTGTGGTATAATTTTGTAATAATCTCTCCTTGTTGTGGTTTCACCCACACGTCCAGAAAGATTCTACATTCCCTGCAGTGCATTTCTGTGAATTTGAGTTCTAGTTCATTATTGTTAAGAATATGTGCAAACTTCTTCTGTTTGTTTTCATTTCCATTCCACAAGATGAAAAGGTTATCAATATAGCATTGCCATAAAATTATTCTTTCAGTATAGCAGCTATTCTTATCTGTCCAAACAATTAATTTTTCCCACCAACCCATGGTGAGATTAGTATAGCATGGGTTTAATATGGTGCCCATTGCTGTTCCTTTCAGTTGAATATAAAAATCATTGTTGAAGTGGAAGACGTTGTTGGTAAGATATGTGTCTATCATCTCTATAATCATTTTGCCATGGCACATGTAATTTAGACACCTAGTGTTAAGGAAGTACTTGCATGCTCGTTTTCCATTGGTATGTTGAATAGAGGTGTACAAAGACACTGCATCCAATGTTGCTAGCATGAAGTTTGCTTCCCACGGAACGCCACTGATTTTACTCAGAAAATCCTTTGCGTCTTGGAGAAATGAGGGGAGGCCAGGGGCAGAAGAGTTTAATTGACGTATTTAGAAACATTTTCAAGCAAGGCTCCATTAAGGGTCACTATTGGTCTCCCCGGAGGTTTGGTGATGCTCTTATGGAGCTTAGGAAGATAATAGATGGTAGGCATCACCAGGAACTTGTTATCAAGAAAGCTGCTGAAGAAGGCCTATATCAGCCCCTTTTCTTGAGTACAGTTGTGAGCTTAGTACTGATCTCTGCAGATGGGTCGATCTCCAGTTTCTTTTAGCACTGACTGTCCGACAGTTGTGTTGCTTCTTGGATATAGTCAGTTTGATTTTGAATGATATAACTATATTAATTTCTCAATTGCATTAGGTTTTCCAATATCACATTTGCCATTTATAGGCCAATATTTCAACACTTTCACATTAAAACATTTCAGTTACACATGAATTTACATTTGCAATTGATACAAAAACAGTGCTTTCTCCAATATACAGGCTAGAATCACAGAACATTTTATGGCCTCTGGCTTCCCTTATAGATGTGGTGCTGTGGCCTGCTAAAAACTGTAATTTAAAAAATGCTGATAATGACTTGCATTAGAATTCTGCAGTTTGTGATTTGGGGAAGTGATGTTTTCAATTTAAAATGCAATTAATATTTTGACTCACCCACTCAACCTTAAAAATACCCCTCCCCTTTCAAATCACATATGAATCTCTCTGTGCAATTTCAGAATGGGGGGTTGCATGGGATGAACTGCATATTCACACTATTTTTATGGGAATAGAAATGACTCCTATTCCTTATTATAGAGCTATGTTCTTCACATAATGCACATTATCAAACATATCTTCATTAAGCTCATATGGATTCCTTCGTATCACAGCCCAATCTTAACTATTTTCTGTGAAAACATTTTAAGTAGACTTTAGCAAGATTATGATTTTTAATGGGCGTTGCGCCAAATGCACAGAAGGACTATCAGTTTGACAAAATACTCACAGCGTAATGCAATCAGTTTTCCTGAAAGAAAATCTAACTTCGCTATAGTGAGGAGCAAAACACATTTCCTATTATAAGACTCCTGCATTCTATTTGAATTAGAACACCCTAGAGGGTGTTTGACTGTTGTGATTGGTCAATCTGCGGGCTATACAAACTGGTATAGCCTGCAGATTGATTACAGCCCGCAAATCCAATTGTAGGTGCTGAACTGTGGTCTCGTCGCTGCCACCGCCCATTGAAGGCTGTGAAGTGGCCACGTTGGTGTCTGTGTAATTTCAGAATGGAAAGAGTTAAATTAAAGAGTTAACTCGTTCCATTCCGTATTACACGTTCTGAACCAACTTGTGCCACATAGCCAAGCCCACTCATATGAAGCATGAAGAAACGCTTTCCATTAGCAAGGAAAGCATTTCAAGTTGGTGAGAAAGAGAAGCTGAATGTTTTAGTAGTGTGGAATGTGCCCTCTAGCTTATTTCACAGCAATTAAGGAACATGCAACCTTGCCCTGACATCCTTAGTGCAGCTTTGTAGGGGAATGAGTAACCGAGAAGAAGAATTTGAAAATGTAATTTGTTTATGTGCATGCTATGATTATGTGTGTGCAGATGCATGTTGGGCATGTTTTGCTACTCTATGTGACTGTGCAATGCTTGAATGCTTATGTTTTTTGTAGTGTAAAAAAACCCCTGAAATGTGTTTAATTAGCACACTGGGCAGACATACACACAATTGCATACTCCTCCCACCCAATCACCTTCCACCACCCTACAAAAAAAACACAACCAAGTCAATGTGACTGCAACATTTATGTATCATTTGGCAATTCTTTCTACTTCAGTTAAACATGCCTCATGGATTGTACTTTAATTAAACATTGAGGGTGTTCAAATATCTTTATAGACCTGCAGCTCAGGCTGTACCGGGTATTATGGTCCCTCATGCCTCGTTAAGGGCACTCGATTCACTCAGGCCATTAACTAGTTCTTCAGGGCCCATAACACCCGGTACAGCCCTCGCAACAGGTCTATAAAGCTATATTAGTGCCCCCACCCCCCAGCTTCCAAACCACCCATTCCAAGGATTTAGCATAGATGAGGCTGAAGGGGAAATCTGATTTGCTTTAGGATATTTTTGTACTTGCTTTGGGGTAATTCTTTTTATTCATGGAACCAACATCAGTTATTAGGCATCTGGTCACCCCTGATCTCTGGTCCCCTCTGGCACTGCTGAAATCTGTTACCATCAGCTTCCGTCCCTCTCCTGGATAAGACTCATTTCCACATATTGGCAGCTTTGCACCCTTCAAGTCGGACAGACAACTTGTTAACAATCCAATGTCAGAATCGTATCCCCTCTGTGTTCACACTTCCCACACATTTGTAATAATTATGCCACATAATTTGTTTGGTCTCACCCTTCCATTGGCTTAACTAAAGGTCAGACACTCCCACAGAATTCACACCCTGAATCTTCTTTGGATGATTTTAACCTCTATATTTAATTTACATAAGCAATGGGTGGAGCTTATTTCACTCCTACACCCCATAAATCATGTCACAAAAATGCAATTCAATGACATTAAGATTTATTGGAATTTGTGGGTATGCGACTTACTGTGTGGCATATTGCTTAATACGTCATGTTTTTTTCTTCTCGTTTTAATAGTTTCTGATTAATGGTTTCAGATTAACCAGGAGTTTCCAGTCTTTAAAACACACCTGTTCATAGGTCTTGTACTTCTAGAATTATGAATAATATTTGATTTTGCATATAGAGTTAATGGTAAATGACATGTGCTGTTTTAATTTAACTTGGAGTCTCGTGCTCTTGGTTAATGATTGATCTGGCAATTTTGACAGGCCCTATTGCTCTTATTGCATTAGTCAAAGCAAACACCTGAATTTTTTGAGAGAGCAGGGTGAAAAAGTGCAAGTTCATTGATACATTTGCTCTAAAGGTGGCATGTAAATCCAACCATATGTTCACCATAGATATAAAGCTTCTATGAAGCCAACTGATGTAATATTCATGGATTTTTAAAGTATTTTTCTAACATTCTCCCATGGAAGACTCCCAAAGGTGGGAGAGTAGCTGGCTCTTAGTTGATACCCAGGTCAAACTGAAGTCAGCACAATATCAGGCTGAATTAAACTTAATGTATTCAACCCAACACAAGAGAATCACGTTTTTTCTAAAGATTATACTGTATGATATTATTTATGTCCACTATATTATAAGCTTTGTAAACAATCTGGAAGTTGTTGGAGAAATAACACTTTACATTAAAATACTCTAAATGATAACTCCTTCCCTTCATTTGATACAGCAGGAAATGTCTGAGTGTGCCATTCAGAACAGTTAACAGCATCCTACCATAGGAATTTTATAATTTTACATTTTGTGTAACATAGTCTGTGTTGTCTGGTTAACAGGATACATTTTTTTAACCATTTTGGGCCTTTTCACGCTTTTTAAAATGAAATTCTGTTTCAAACTGGTGCATTCTGCATCTCCTGTTTTCCTTGACATTGGTAAAATCCCAGTTTTTAGGTGGAATACTCAAAGGCCCAATGTGTTAAGCACGTCCTTCTAGGTGCAGAGGTGATTACCTGCATATTGTAGGAACAACTTTGTCATGGTAGCAAGTAAGAGGTGGAATTCATATCTAACATGCTGCATTTTTATGGCGCCTCTCACATTTAAACATGGACTAGGCTCCATTGGCCTTTGATTTTCTTTACAGTCATTGGCTTCACACTTGAAAGGAGCAGTGCAGTTCCCAGATTCTTGGCATCAGTTTGCTGTAATGACTCAGTCCTGGGTTCTTTTTACGTTGACAGTGAAACAAGGATGAAAGCATCAGACAAAAGCAGTTGAGGGAAGATGGTGACTAGGGACTGCACTCATTGCCCTGGGTGACATCCTAATGATTCTGAGAGGCTTTAATCTTTTGTTTCAAGGAAAGAGCAAATGGGTGATGAAAAACAAAGGCACTCATTTCCCCTACTTTGGTATGTGGGTAGGCATTCCAAGAGCTGTCACAAACCTCAGTCTGGTTTGCTCATGTGTTGTGCCCATAGAGGCATGCTGGAATTTTGCCTGCCAGGACAATGTCAGCCTGATGAATAACAAGGTTAATCAAGCAATAAGGGTCAGAATTACAGTTCATTGTTTTCCAGAGGTGTACCCAACCCAGTGTCTCCAACAGGAATCAAACCCCTATCATATTGCACACACAACCACAGGAAAAAAAGGGACCGTCCCACTCACCTGGATTTAGTTTGCTTCATAATCTTGGTTACATAATGTTTCTGAAGTCCTGCAGGGGTTTCTTCATGGGAAGATTGATGATATAAGGAGCAGGACCTATAAAGTGTGGACTGAGGATTCCTCCTTTTCCTACGAAGCAGGATGCATCACCTTCTGACTTAATTCAGGTGCTATGGCTGCAGGAAGGTTAAGAAACATTAAATGACAGTGGAAAACAGAGCATGGAGACAAGAATGTGCAATTCAATAACACTGCAATCTCGAATTAGCAATATCTCAGACCCCTTGCTAACTCTGTGGGAGAGCTCACTGGAAAGGTCTTCTCAAGAGCAAACGAATGAAGCCTAGATTCAACATTTCCTAACAATTGTGTTTGCAGCAATGTACAAGCACAGGTATATGTTCAGTATATGTATTCAGTTCAAAATAGGCACTTCAGTGCATCATCCTCTTTATGGCAAAGCTACGGAATATCTTAAAGCCCTGGTTCTACCTTATCAACCTACAAGAAATTTCCCATCTTCCACCCTTGCCCAGCTGCAGGGAATTAAGTTCACAAGATCCAGAGGTTTCGGAAGATCATTCCTGGCCATTGTGTCCTACTTTTGGAATACTTTACCCCTAAATTGCCTAACTTGAAGCGTTTTAATAAAAACCCTGAAAACACATCTTTTCAGGTAATTCCATGGCCTCACTAGTTATGCCTTCCTGTGACCCTTGAAATTCTTACAGATGATCACTGTCCTGTCCTTTAGTTGTCCTTTTGGATTTTTGTTGCGCCCGGATACCTGCGGGCTGTTGGTGCATTACAAATTTAAAAATAAAAGAAAAAAATATATATGCTTTTAAAAATCCCAGACCGGTGGGACAGAATCAGTACAGATCCCTTTCAGTCTTGTTCTTTGGGCTCAACAGCATCCCTAAATGTGGGCACTTTCTGAGGTATTGATGTGGCATCAAGTTGGCGAGCTGTCAACTGTGTCAACTGTGTCAACTGTGTCCAACAAGGGGCAACATCACTTGGCACAAACAAACTTGGTATGTGCAGGTGTTGTTTGGGCTGGAATAGTTTGCAAGCACTCAACACAGTTTGAAAGTTTGGAGAAAGCCACAGTCAACCTCTTTTCTTCCTGGGGTGCTTGTGAGGCCCTGTCCAGGGTCTTCAAGTTATGATGAGTCCATCCTCAGCTCTTTCCAGTCAGGAAGCTTGCCAGCGAACACTTGAAGGGCTCCCACTTCCAGTAGGCAGAGTCCTGATGACCTATGCTCTAGTCGCAGTCAGGCGTTCAAGAAACAGGTTTTTGGTGCGATGTAAGACCCTGACCTGTGTCTCTTAAAAAAGGTGAGTTTGTATTCTGCCCTTCCCAGACAGGAAGGTTGCCAGGTGCCACCTCCAGAAGGAAGGTTCCTGTGTACCGATGTCTCAGCAGGCTTTTGGATTTTGAAGCAGCAGGTCGCTCCAAATGGTCCAATGAAGTCAGTGGGGGAACAATCTTGCGCTTTCCTTGGAAATCTTTATCTCGCCAGCAATGTCTGAGTACTTTGGGCAATCTGTACCCCAATGAAGTTTCAATGAAATGCTTCTCTTTGTGCAGTCCAAAGATGATTCAATTAAGGGGGGGCTGAACCATTATATAATCATTCTGCCATTGTGGATTGCTCCACTTCATGCCGTCTGTAAAGGGCCAATACAGGCTGCTGGGACTAGAGGCTTTGCCTAGTGCTGGTAGCCCCAGCGTGTTTTATCTGCAGGGATGGGGCACTGGAAGTATGGGTGACCTAGGATTTCCCAAAATGGCAGGACCCAAAATGGCAGGACAATGCTTTTTTGTAACAAATCTGCCTGTCTATCTTCCTCCCCTTTCTCCCAGTTTTCCTTACATTAAAGAGACTCCAGTCATTATTATTTCCTTGTGTGATATCCCTATTGTGCTGGCAGGATTTCTTTTGAAAAACCAGTCCCTTTCTTACTCCCTGGCGGTGAATACTGACCTCTTGGGAAGGTGTTAAGCCTTCACTGGGGTAGAAACCTTCAGCCACATACAGATAGGCAAAACCTCTGGCAGCGGTATGGAACACTAGTACCAGTTTGGCAATAACATACCATCAGATGGTTTTGGCAATTTGTAACTGGAATTCATTACCCGATATAGTTTATGTTTAGTCTTAATCAAACCAGTCCTTGGCGTTCAACGGACAACAATTGAAAGCTGTTTGTTTACTTTCAAAATAAGTCTTTAGTGAACACATCTGCTAAGAGTGAAGACCAGTTGCTGCTAACATGCGTTTGGCATGACAATTTCTGATGGCCAGCAGCAAATATACAGGTGTATTATATGTGGATGTTGGTATATTCAACTGTATGCCCAATGTCTGGCAGGGCCATCTGGGTACAAACCCACCAACACCAGTCTGTAAAACACAATGCACCATCTGAAAGTGAAACTGTGTAGCAAATCTGAGTTTCATGGTTGAGTCCATTTACATGGGCTCCTAAAATAAAAATAAAATAAAAACATCCAGCAGATGGAAAACTCTCATAAGGGGGTTGCAAGTTATTAGACTCTATTGAATAAGAACGCATATGGGGGTTTTCGCCAGATTCTGGAAATGTAAACACGTCTTCAGGTCATGATAGTGAAAGGTCTACATTAATCTGGTACTAAGTCAAAATATCTTTTTATTTTTTGCAAAAACAAAATAGACCAATTTAGAAAGACCACACTGAGACCACCCCGAGCGGTCTTTTTAAACCAAGCTGTCATGCTCTTGTCACACACAAATGCGCACAGACAAGGCTGGGATGGGCAGGGGAAGATGAAAGTTGTAGGTGTGAGAGGTGTGTGTCTGTATTTGTCTGTGTGTATGTTGTGGGAGAATCTTTGCAGTGTGGAGGGGAGAGGGTGGGGGAAAAGTAAGTGTAAGTGTGTTTGTGTCGGTCAAGGAGGAGTGGATGTTGTGTAGAAATCAGGGTTGGGTAGGCAACAATGTGTGTGTGTTTCTGGTTGTATGCTTGTCTGGCTGTGAGGGGAGTATGGATTTGTGGATAAATGTATATGGTGAGAAAGAGCAGGGAAGCGAAGGGGTATTTGGGGGTGTAACCCCCTATTTAAAGCTTGAAGGCAGGCAGTGGATCACATTCAGCAGAGGTTTGGGGAGTGAACTTCTTCCCCTGGAAAAGTGATTTTTCTGAAAGTTAAAGGCCACACCAAATCATCCGAAAACAATAGGGGGCTGATTCATGGATTTGTTAAACAGGGATTTGCGGGCAAATTGGTGCACAAATCCCTGTTTTTCGGCGCACAAATTCCATGAATCAGCCCATGTGTCGTTTTTGAAAATATCACATTGGGTCATGAGTCCTTATCAAGACGTTTATCATTAGTACATTCGGAAGGGTAAATAGCTGTAGGAAACACATTAAACTCCACTCATTAGGAGATTTGGAACCAGTGCATCTGCGATCCTTTTAACTAGTGGGTTGTAAATGTTTCACACAAACATGGAGAAGTAATTAAGCATATCGAGGGAGCCCAAATAAACTAAGAACATTTTGAGGAGCTGTGGGTTCTCTCTCCTCATGAGAATATTTGAAAAATAATGGGTTGAAATGGTGTATTCTAAAGCACACTTTCAGTGCTCAGTAGCATTTCCCAGTGTATTTTCATTTTGCCTATATAAGGGGGAGAGCCGCACTTTGTTGATTCATCTTTGGACGTGTAAAATTGGAATTATTCACCTGGAATTCTGTTGGGGCTACAGTCTATTCCAAAGTCCTCTACCATAGAAAACATAGACTTCAAAGCAAGAGGCAGGCCCTTCTCCCTTAGCCTCCTGAATCCCAGGTGGGATAACCAGCTGGCTGGGCAAGGCCTAGTGCATCTGAGGCAATATTACCCTAGACCATGCCACTGGAGGTAACAGAACCCTGCCTCTCCAAACCTCTGTGGCTAGGAAGAGCAGAAGAAAGGACTCCATTTGCCCCTGACACCCAGGACAGGGTCTCCCAGCAACCATAGATCCAAGGACGGAATCCCTGGCTCTCCCTGAATTTTCAAACTGCATTGGCACCAGTTTGTGTATCTTTGATGCAGTCCACGCTGCTGCACTGAAACTACTGGAACCATCTTCAACCTCGTTGCTTGACCGCCTCCATATCTTTGATTCCCATTTGCCACCAAAGCTCCGCTGTCTCTGGACCTGAGACTTTCCGGATCTTCCAGCATCCCAAACTCAACAGTACCTGCTTGGTTAGCAACTTCTTTGATCTCCAAGCCGACCCCACCAAAGTACTGTGACACTGCGTTGAGCATCATTGCAACCCACCGCTGCCCTTCATTGGCGGTCCATTGCCGAAATCAGTCTCATGGTTCAATGCCAAAAAAGCCTGGCTCAATCCTGTTGCGCCGCAAAGACAAGAACATAAGGTGGCCCTATCCCCCTTGTCCTCCTCAAAGGACCCTAGTGATTTTTAAGTCCATTTTCTGCCTTTTTAAACACACCTTCATAAATGTTTACATTTAGCTGCTTACATCCATTGGCTACTCCCTGAATTCACCCACAGTGCCCATTTATTCCAAAGTCTGCATTTTCTGTCTTTTGTTTAATCACTGTGGGGTTTATGTGTTTTAAATTAGTTGTGGGCATTGTTAATTTTTATTAAAGTTCACATTTTTCGAGAACCTTGGTTGGAAGTTCTTTTTCTTTTAGTACCATCGCACTATTGTTGTTTGTGTTGCATCTGTAGCAGCTCGCTCCCCTGATGAAGAGAATTGTGTGTCCTCAGGCCCGCGTTACCAAAATAGGCGAATAAGGTGTACCTGTCTTAATTTGTCTGGTTCATCTTTAGGATCAATATCAGTTTAGTAGTAGTGTGGGGCTGAGTAGGCACTTTTGCAACTACTCATCCTTCTACTTCTTCAGATCAGCAGTCATTTCAGCACACTTACCTGCAGCCGGAATAGGCCAAAGCTTTAGCACATAGGTAGGAACTGGCCAGAAAAGTAGACTGCAGGTAGAGGTAGAGGACGGTAGTAGTAAGAAGTAACAATTTTGCACGATAAACTCCACTACATTGTGTGCAGATGAATTCCGTTTGTACATGTGCTAACACCAAATGTTTTTACTTGTATCCTGCATCTTTGACCCCCAGGCACAAGGACAACTTGTTTTCCGATTAAACAGGCATACGTCGCTTGTCCAACGCGCAATTCCGTATTGTCCAATCTGAGATAATGTGAACTGCTAAATATTTGTTCCTGGGCTGAGATTGCGTCTGTTTGTCACAAGGTTTATTCCTTCTTGAGCTCAGTTACACGTTTGATCTATGTGGGGCCTTTTGCCAAACCCCATTCAATTTATTTTGGCGGGCATCTTGTTTAGAGACAGTTTAACTTGACAGAAGACAGTGCCGCATTGTTTTAGGATGCCAGAGAGCCACGCTCTGTTTGAGGTCGTACTCTCCATTCCCCTAGCCCCTCCACCCACTCTTTCTTTCACTTACACACTCTCTTCATGTTTCCCTGAGGCGAGAAGAAAGCGCAGGGGTGGAGGCTCCTGTAACATTTTTCTGTTTGAGCAGCATCGCGGAGACTACATGACAATTTGACACTACAAAGCCTGTCATTCTTTTTATTGTGTTGAACAATGTGCATCTACTGCTGGGTTTGTCATATCTCCCACATGTTATATTTGTGTGTTATTGTAAGGGGAAATGAGCTTACTGGATTCTTAAATCGGTTCTTTCTTTACTCGTAGAGCGATTGCGTGTTCTTCTGAAAATGTTACCTCTGAAAATATGGAGTGACTGCCAGTATGACCGTTGGGCTAATCTATGCGGAGACCCTTTCAAAGAATGCACCCCTGCAGCGCCCCATAATAGCATCTACATTGTGGAGGTCCCTGAATAGCCTTTAGTGTTTAAAGCCTTTTGGTGTAACTCGACTTGCCTGCAAATTTCCCTGACAGTTTTAACTATCTAGCATCATTTGCTTGCCTCCAAATCAAGCAGCCTCCACGTAAACACTCCTTACATTCCAATTTAGAAAGAAGAGTTCCATGCCCCATGTCCCATCAGACGGTATTACCCAAATTGTTCGTTTACAATTGTTCCAATGAACAATTGACCGAATTTAAAGGGTCACAATTGACCTTTTCACAATTGACCGAATATTTATATATATATATATATGTATACATATATATATATATATATATATATATATATATAGGGGTTTTGGGGGGTTTGACATTGGGTGGGGGGTTTTGGGGGTTTCCCCCCACCTATATGGTACAATTGACCTTCACAATTTGGTCAATTGTGAAAAGGTCAATTGTCATTCGAACAGTTGTAAAATGAACAATTCGTATACAACCCATCAGACTTTGCATCCCACCAGATCTGGGGCCAATTGGAAGTTTGATTGCAAGATGTACCACTTTTATTAGTCCCATGGGCCATGTCAACAAATGAGGTGACACATTTACTGATGCTCTGCATGAGTATAGGCAAGAGTAGCAGCAAAAGTGCCTACTCAGCCACTGCACTACGAATAAACCAGCAGTGATCCCAATTAAAAAGGTGAAACAGGTACAGCTCGACAAGTATAGCTCCTTTATATTTTAGGGTCGTGCCTTACGAGGGTAGACTGTACACTTCAGGACGGACGTGAGCTGATACAGAAGTAAAACAAAAAACAATAGTACTGGGGTTCCAAAATAAGACTTTCTAATCAAGGTTCTGTAAAAATAAGGTACTTTAAACTAAGAATGCAAACACCAATCAAAAACATTATAACCCGCCCCTGTAAAGGAAATGCAAACAATGCAGACTTTGGTATAAAGGGCATGCTGGGGAAGAGATGGGTGCACAGGCACTTATTTCAGCAGAAAATGTCAAGGTTATTGCAGATGCCATTAAAAAGGTGGTGAGTAATTTCATGCAAGTCAGTAGGCCTTTTAAGGTGGACCATAGGGACAGAATCATTGTCAGTACCTTTATGTTTGCTTTGCCGGCTTTTCGGCATCAAACCAGGAGTCTGGAAACTTTCAGCATTGACCCACGATCAAGTTGGAGAGCAGTGCTGATTTGATTCAATGACACAGTGCAGTTCGGAGGCGGTGACGTCTGATGTCTTGTGGGTCAAAGATGCTTGGAAATGGCATGCAATGTCAGGTTAGCAGTGCTAGAAGACTTGGTGGTTTTGGGTGCAAGGAAACAGAGGCTTGGGTCAGTGGTAGAAGTGTATAAAAAAATGTAGTGGAGCTGTGACTCTGGCAGGGGACAGAATAGGTAGCAGGGGAGCAACATGCAACACATTTTTCAAGGGTTGCAACCATGCTCGTTGACAGCCAATTGAGTTAAAACAGATCTAACTTTAACTGGAACTGCTTTTGGGTGTTAATGTGTAGAAGTGTGAAAAAAGTAGTGGAACTGTTAACAGTTAAAAATAAAAGTAGTGGAGCGCTGCTCCAGACCGTTCCTGCTCACTTCGACCATTTGCTTGGCTTCAGCGGCAAGCATGCTCAACTGGCTGAACACAGTGTCATGGTACTGCAGCAGCAACAGCTTTATGTTTGAAGAGGCTGTGAAGCTAGATGATCCAGCAGATCTCGGAAGACGGAGTTCAGAATCAAGCAAAACTCAGAGATGCAGGAGGTGGTCGTGTGGTGAAATCAAAGCTGACTGGTGAATTCCTTGCAGCAGCTGGCATGGGTTTGAAGAGCCAATACTGGCGTTGAGGCAGTTCACAGTTCAGAGCTATAGGGAGCACAAGCGGTTACTTGGTTACTGGGAGGACCAGTCCAGAGTCTCAGGGGCAACCAGGATACCAGGGTACGAGCGGTCTCAGTTGCAGTAGGCTTTGTCCAGCCAGATGGTCATGCCAAATATTCCCTTTGGATGAGTAGGGAGAAGAGCTTGCCTCTTCCTTGGAGATCCTGATCTGTACCTCTAGGGCAGAGGACTTTGGAACAGCCAATACTCATAATCAGGTTCCAGGTGAATTCTTCTTCAAACAGTGTCTAAAAGCAGAATCCTCTAAGAAAAGGGACTTCAACATTATGTAGAAAAAATTCTGCTTTGGAGTTGCCCTTCTAAGCCAGTTGTTAAGGGTCAAATCCTGGCTTCCGTAACAAGTGTCCTTTGCTTTTTAATGCATTACCCAGAGTGCTCTGTCTATATAAAGTGGGGAGGGGGACATGAGGCTTGGCTAGCTAAATCCAAGATGGTGGGAGCCCTCCTTAGACTAAAGCGTTGGCCTGGGCTACTCTACCGCTGCTACCTTCGCTTGTCTGCCTTCTTCAAAAGGACTCAGATAATCATCACCCTGTGAGAGGTGGCCATGGTAATGCCAACACTATGGTTGAAGCACTAGTTCACAGCTGAACCCACAGTGAGCATTCCTGTTCCCTTGTGAATGTATAAGCATTCTCAAGGGGATCAAAAAGAGGAGGGTTACCTGAGTGGGACCCACATGGTTGCTTTGGGGCACCCAGCCCAGAAAAACTGAATACACACCAGGCCCTGTCATAAATGCGTCACTGTCTACCAAGCAGGCAAGCGAGTGCTTGTGGCTGTACAATTGCATAGCCCCAGTAGCCACTATGGCAAAACCAGACTTGTCTTATAAGTAGTTTTAACCAAATGTGATCAGGCTTTTGGGGGGGTGCACAATTATGATATTTGAATGATGGGTGTTTACAGTTTAAAAGACAACTCCTCCTATTGGAAAGTTGTATTCTAGCGTCTGTGTTCAGGAATGCACATGTGGCATTTCAACCTGCCATGTTACCTATGTAAGGCTTTTGCATCCTCACAGATGTCATTATGACACTATGACTTGCTCAAAAGAGCCACTTGAGCTGGGCCACTTGAGCTCTTTAACCCAATTAGTGTTTTATCATCATTTCCAGGAATGGACCATGTTTAATGCAAAGGTCATTACTGATCAGTCGGACCAGTATACTTGGAAACAGCAACACTTCCTCTAAGCATCCCTACCTGTTTGTCCGTAACGTCTTGCGAAAGTCTTGAAGTGCACATGCGTAGCCTGAAAGTAGGCCCCACAACTCACTCTGAACACATCCCTGTTTCCTAGACCTTCTTCTGATCTGCTCTGGCAAGGAGGTGCCTGCTTTTGGGTGCACACTGATGGTGGGTGAACCATTTCACAATGCATGCAAAGCAGGGGACTTAGAACTTTCTCTTGGGCTGAAGACTTTAGAAGAGCAGCTCTTTGGAGATCCTGCCACAGCTGAGAGCACTTCATTTTTTTGCTTTAGTGAAAAGTATTCTGAAGATTTGAGAAAAGTGGTGTAAGTGAACTCACATAGGCAGCAGCTGAGTTTCAACATTGGTAGAAGTGCAGAAGCAGTCTCCCAAATAAAGGCGCTGCGAAAAGTTAGGAGGATTATGCTGGTGTCTGGCACCTATTACTTAATATAGGGGAGATTCATGCACTAGTAGAGAAGTCTTTGGCCTTTGCTACCTTCTTCCAAACCTCTGCTGATTGCTAGATATGCCTGCATCCAGATTCATGGGCACTGACCACATTCCACACACCCGAAAAGTTTGTTCCAGCACGTACACATGATGTTCCACTTGGTAAGTTGTTAAGAGAGAGTAATATTCTTCATGGATGATGTGTTAGTACATGTTAGGCTACTCCACTTAGCATGATGCCGGATTAATCAGAGTGCTATCCATTCTGTTAGTGGTTTGACTCTCAGTGAAGAAAGGTGCAAGTTTATCAGATGTCAAAAGAGTACCTGGGGCAAGGGATTTAAGCACAATAAACTCTTTGGTGTGTAGGATTACCAATATAAAGACTTGTGTTGAAGGTCACATAGAGCTCTAGGAATATCAAAAGGCTTGTGTGTTAGTTATCGAGGAGGAAAGAACTGGAAACCCAGCACTTATTTAATGGAATGAATGATAAACAATCCAATCATAGACAAGCTCGCAGCGGGTGAATGTTTCCGGTCGTGGAGCCTCTGCTCAGGACTCCAGCAAATAGGAACAAAGACAATGAATGATACAATCACACTGCGTGTGTGTCCTCAAATTTGTTTAATGCAACTGATCAAAGTTCATCCTGTTTAGACCAGCCGACACATGTTTCGAGCTCTGCTCTTTTTCGAGTGCTGAGGTATTTTACAACATAAAAAATCATAAAATATTAATGATGGAGAAAAACAATAGAAGAGGAGCCAAAACACAAAGCCAGAGCGGCATAAGGGTGCAGTGTCAATTCCAAAAATTCAAGTTATATATATCCTAATATCTTGCAAAAAAGGATACATTTCTATCATCCGTTGCATATCCCGGAGAGAAAAAACCACAACGATAGACAGACATGTATGTCAGTTAGTACATGTGAATTAATTAAATGATATAGTGTGTAGTGTGTCACATGAAAACCTGGGTACATTGGGCAACCATGCCCCTGCATGTACCTTACAATCTTTTGTGTACAGGATCCAAACTAAAAATCAAAAGAACATGGTTTGCTTAGTTATTATTGAATTGCCTCTTCGTTAAGCCTCAAACACAGATAAACTGCTATTCCAATATATTGTAAAGATACAAGGTCATAACTCATCATACAAGCAACTTATCTAATTATTTCCCAGGCAGACAAAAATATGTATTTAAACAAGTAATGGTATGCATGCGGCAAAATGTGCTTCATATGGCCAATAATAACTATTCAATCATTAAACAATAGTCAGAAAAAGAGAATTCTGAATTACCATATATTTCCTCACAAGTGCAGCACTGCGTACCACTGTTAGCGGTCCAATATATCAGCGTGATGCACCAGAAGCGTGTCAATGTTCCAATTCGATCGATGGTAGAAACACAAACAAACAAGAACACACACGTAAGCGATATGGGTGATTACCCAGTGTCAACATATTCACATCCATTTGATTGCGCAAATCATTGCTATCCTGATGTGAAGCTACACAAATAAAATCAAGCGGACCATACCTGGATGGAGCCTTTCGGCAGCAAGATCTAAACGCGATAAATGACTTCTGCCGTTGCCATTGAGCCCTAATCCTCACAAAACTAGACTACTGCAATATCTTACTTCTAGGCACTTCTAAAAAAAACCTAGCCAAACTACAACTTCTGCAAAACAAAGCCCATAGAGCTGCCCTAGGCATTAACAGAAGAGAACACATCTCTCAACACTGAAGAGATGCACACTGGCTACCAGTGTTCTCCCTTGTTCTCATCCCTAGCCTTGTCACGGTCTGAAACACTTGTGTATGAGCGCGATAAAAATAAAGTATCGTATCATATCATAACATGGGGAATGAAAGGCAAATATAATAACAATGAAGAGAAAGAGAGGGGTTGTCCTACTAGGCCTTGTGAGCATTCAGAACCTGCAAGTGCAGAAAGAGAGAAGGGATGAGGGAGGGGGGTAAGTGCTAGGAGTTCCATGGAGTGAAGTAATAGGGAGTGAGTTGCAAACAGCTGTTAAGTGCCTGGTAGAGATCACTTGGTAAGAGTGGTCAACTGCCAATACAATAAGAGACAGCACAGATCAGTGGGTGCCCAAAGGCAAGTGCTGGGAGTGGGCGGAGACTGAAGGCGATTGGAGGAGAAGGCCAGGACCCACAAGGACACATACATGCTCTGGTGACCAATCTCATTGACTGTGGGGTTTAGCAAGAGAGGGAGAGGGGGAGGAGGAGATGAAAAGGCAAGTCTTGAAGATCTTCCGGAATTTGAGGAGATCCAGCTCAAGACGGAGAGGAAGGGAGCCAGCCGAGGAAAGAGATCGGCCACCAGCTCTCTGTTTAGAGAAGCACGTGACATGCCGAGAGTTGACGCTGGAGGAGCGTAGAAATCTCGAGGGAGAGTATTTGGCAAGAGCTAGTTGTAGATAGCCTAGTCCCTGGCCCCAGACATCCTTATGGATGATGTGGAGGGATTTGAATTTGATCCTTGCAGCAACCGGGTGCTAGTGGAGAGATTTTAGGGCTGGAGTGATGTGGTCCCTGGGCTTGAGGCTCACAGCTCATTGGATTTTATCCAATGAGCCATGCAAAGCCAGGGGCATTTTATTTTCCCAACCTTGCCTGACCCATTGGGGATGCTCGCTGAGGAACTGCATGTTTGTATGTGCGAGGGAGGGGCTCCTGCACCTCCCCCCACACACAAATGGAGCAGGGCTCTTCATCATCAGTGCTTCGGCTTTGGCACGCATGTGCAGGAACTAGGACGTGCTCTTTGCTTCCTGTTCATGCTATGCGGGATCTGCAGCACTTGGAGGAACCATCAGGACCAGGCCAGAGGTGGGGAGGAAGCCCCAAACACCGCTTCATTGGTTCGGCCTCCCTTGCTATGCTCCATCACACTGGCATATTGGGTGGAAATATTTACGCCCCTCCAATTTAGTACACAATTGTACCAACACCAGTGCTGTAAACCATGGTAATAAGCAGTATAGAAAACACACTATATTGGTTATACTTTCTTTCCATGGCCTGTACATACCACCTGTGTATGATGCTTCAGAGAAAAGTATCGTAAAGAGAAGATTCATTTATTGCACTGGTGACAAAGCAGTGTTGACCGTGGGTATTGAAGTCTTTTGTGATAGTACTTCTGAACGCAGAGATGTTTTGTGGTGGCGTGTGGTGGATGCAAATTTGAAGGGTTTTCTTTAAATGTGATGGTGTCCTATGATGCCGGTGGCCTCCCAGTCTGCCCATACTGCATCTTTGTAAAGTGCAAAGGGTTGGAGGCGGCATTCTCCTCTAAGACCCAGAGGCAAAGCTTCCTCATGTAGTCATTAATGTGGGCAGATCAATCGTTAGCCACACCTGCACATCTCTTTTCCACCTGTATGACAGCTAGTTCTGTTAGGTTATTGCTGCTGGGGGTGCAGAGATGATTTTGTTCTCGCAATATTGATAACCTGTTGAAGCCCAGGGGCAAATCAGTTTTTCTTCTGGCTTGGTAATAATGTGTGCTGTAGAATTGAAAGCACAAATAGCAGCAAAGACAAGAAGTACACCTCAAAATGCCTCTTTGTTCCCCCGCATATTTACTAAAAATGTCTGCAAAAACTAGTTTTGCACCCCCTGCCTTGAGCTCTACCATTGCTATAATCAACCCCCCCTTTGAAAGGCCTCTGATCACCCTGCGCTGGCAAGTATAAAACCCATGTAATGACACATTATCTACCAAAGATGTTTCTTGTAGAATAATCACATTGTGAGTACATAATAGTGCACACAATTCTTCAGAATTGAGTAAATGATAAAACCCTTGTGAATTCCATGAGCAAATGCTAAAAACCCAGGCGATGTATGGAACCCGCACTAATTAGCCTGTACAGCGACCAGGGCAGCATGACCAATCTTCAGAAAACGCTTTCCAACTTTTCCACTTGTTGAGGTAGCGTTGCTGTGCAGACTTGATTCGGTTCAGCATAGCATGCAATTCTCAAACATGACATAGACGGCCCACCATTCTCTCCCAAAGGTGTATATTTAAAGGACTTATTAGGACAAATATAAATGTCGTAGCCTCTTAGACAAAAGTCTTCGGTTTCAGCAAAAATAAGATCTCTAACCAGACATGAACTAGCCGTTACTTCTACCAAGTCCAGGCTGCTTTCATCATAGAAGGCAATTAGTGCAATGTCTCTTGCGACTGCCGCATTCAGGAAAGGTATTTCATGTAAAATATCTAGAACAGTACGTCTATTCAAAATTACTCCGTCTTCCTGCGGGGAAATGGGCACCAAAATGAAACCAGGGGAGTCCAGTTATGTGGCAGACCTTGTTTCTTTCATTTGTAATGTTGAGCCCCTATGTTTCATCTGGTTAGCGTCCCTGTCTTGGGGAATTATCTATTGCAGTGAACCTTTCTACAAGCCATGGTGTGTTGACTGCTCTGGATCTGATTGGCATTCAGCACTTGTACGAAGTTGCTTTCCAGTACTGTTGCTTACTCAATAGCTAGGGGATGGTTTTTCCTGATAATGTGGAAAGTTATGTTCGTACACACAGGGAAGCTGGTTGTCCTATCTGGTGTCGTGGCAACTGTCGAATTGCATGGTAATTGATGGGGGATTACTTTCCAAGCCTCTTTCAAAATACCACATCATTTGAATAATAGAGCAATGTTTCTCTGACACTTTGTAGTGTTCTTATGGCTAGTTTCTGCTGACTCAGATTGTAAATAAGGGAGCCGATTCATGGAATTAATGTGCGCTGAAATTTTCAGCCCAAGCGTGTGAAAGCGTGTGAATCGCAGTGCCAGTGCGAAAATCGCAGCGAAACCCGCGCACAGCGATTCATGGAAGTCCGTGCGTGAGGAAATTCCAGGATATGCGCCAAAATTCTGCGTGGCGCACGCTGGCGCACACGTCTCCAAACAGCGTGCGCTAAGCGCACAGCGAAATCGCACATAGCATGGCGCACACAACAAAAGTAGGAGGAACAGGGGGCGTGACACGCGGAATGGGGAATAACTCGTGAAAATGTGGGCGTCACGGGGGATGTACAGGAGGCAAGTGCGTGGAACGCCCACACGCACGTTCAAAACACATATTCATGGAATCAAATGGGGCTAACGCATGCGCCAAAAAAGACGCGCTAATCCGGAAACACGTACGCCAGCAGGAAGCAGGCGTGTACGTGGACAGGCGCAGCATAAAAGTACGCGCAAACAACAAACAAGCACAGACGCCAGGATGAATATACCGTTCCTAGCAGCAGTGGTCGTGGGATACCGCAGGAGGAGGAGGAGGATAGTCAGGCCCAGAATTTTTACACCCAGAATTTTTACACCCAGAACCAGCCTTTTTGGGATGCCTGATGACCAGGTGTATGGGAGGTACAGGTTTCCACCTCACATAATACTCGACCTGGTCAGTGAGTGGGAGGATTACCTCACATCACCCACCCTGTGCTCCCAAGCACTCAGCCCCCTGCATAAGGTCCTCAATGTACTGCACTTCTTGGCCACTGGATCATTTCAACGGACAACTGCTATAGTGGGGGGGGGTGTCACAGGCCACGCAGTCACGCTGCCTACACCAGGTCTTGGCCATCATGACTGCACGCCCATCTGTCCGCAGGCACATATACCTGCCCAGAACACCTGCAGAAAGGCAGGCTGTCGTCCAGGATTTTTACGGGGTGGCACACTTCCCCAAAGTGCTAGGTGCCATTGACTGCACCCATGTGGCTCTACGTCCCCCCATGGCATCAGAGCACATCTACAGAAACCGCAAGCACTGGCATTCCATCAACGTCCAGGTAGTATGTGATGCCAAGGGAATCATCACCTCAGTATATGCCAACTATCCAGGGTCCACCCACGACAGTTATATTTACAGAATGTCAACCCTAAACCGGGACCTAGAAGCTGGGCGGCATGGCGATACATGGCTGCTCGGTGAGTATAAATGCCACAGCACATGCATGCATGTCAGATACTGAGCAATGTCACAACCCCACTAATGATACCCATCACCACCTGCCGAGGGGACAGTGCCTACCCTCTGAGCACCCACATGATGAGGCCAATTCGGAACCCCACCTCGCCACCCGAGGTAAGATACAACACAGCCCACATTGCAACCCGGGGCATAGTGGAGCGCACATTCGGAGTACTCAAGCCACTCTTTCGCTCCCTTGACCATTCTGGCGGGCAGCTGTTATACGCTCCCCCAGTAGTGTGCAGTATCATAGTGGCAGCATGTGTCCTGCACAACGTTGCAACAAGCCGGGGCCTGCCTGTGGACATGGTGGTGCCCCCACATCCCCAACCACAAGCACGCCCACTGCGCATGGGAGGGGAAAGGGCACGGGGTGAGGCAGCCCGTACACAGCTGGTGGATAATTACTTCACCTAAAATCACACCCTTGTGGAGTGCACACAGCCCTCGCACATGCCAGCTGACAATCAATGATGATGACATAAGGGACAGCCAACTGTCACTACCATACCAGCCTGAGATTGGTCACCTGGAAGTGTTACATTGTGTGCCCTACCTACACAAACACCAGCAATGCTATGTCATCAAAGGACACACTTCTATGCTGCAGAAATCATTACCCCCTTGCAAAATACAACATGACAACAGTGCCATGTCACGCAACCCCTCCCCAGCACCGCCACCCAACACACCATGGCATGTCATGCTATGTGAGAGCAAACAAAGGAATCCCCAAAACATCACACAAGTGTCAAAGTACAGTATCCTCAATGGAAACTGCCCACACACAATATGCTCCCAGTAATGTAGAACTAACAACACACATGACCAAATACTTACCAACAATACAATGCAGCTACACAACCTCAAACATAGCATAATCATGATAGTACTAAGTGAAAGTAGTGGTAGTCTTACAACCTGATCATGCCAGCACATCGGCCACTTCCAACTGTACAGTGCTGCTGCCACGCAAATGTCCAAGTGCACTGCTTACAACATGAACTCCATCTCCAAAGTAGATGGCCTTGTGAAGACATGAGGAATTAACCTGCAAATTAGGCGAAAGACATGGATGCACAAACACATAGCAATACACCATGCAGTGTAAAATTCAACAACAATATCCACTAGGAATGTATGCACAGTATTGACTACAGACTGCTCACACAGCTCATGGGAGTCCTACATCACCGTGTAAGTCAATGTCACTTGGGCACACCCTTTGCAAGCCCATGGAAATGGGAAGCAGGAGGGGTGTGTGTCTCACGAACCCAAGCATCTAACCCAAACTCAGGACAAGCCTGTATGTGCCCAACCGGAATACAGTGGATGCCCACGGGAGCCACACAAGGCAACACACTGCAACAAAAAAAAATAATAAAAAATCAAAAATGGCCATGTGGGGGGCAGGGGAGAAAGCCACCCAGGGGGCCCGATGACAGGGTGCGCACCAACACCCACCTGTGTGGATGTTGTGAAAAAAAAAACACCTCCATGGGCTCATGGCCTGCACGGCTATGCCAATGTGGGAGAACTGCTGCTGTCGCTATCATCACCCTCTGCTGCTGCCACAGGAGGTGGTGCTGCCACAGGAGGTGGTGGTGCAATGGGAGGCAGCCCACGCAAAGCCCTGGTATGGTCCTCCATGGCATCAAGCATGCAGGTGTGGAAGGTCTCGTTTTGGAGGATTATAGTGCGGAGATCCCCATGCAGCACCTGACGTGATGCACAGATCTCCTCCCGAGTTGCCTGCATCTCAGCTGAGAGCGAACGTGTGAGCCGCTCCAGCTGCTGTTCTGTCCTCAAGTTAGTGGAAGCCTCAAGGTCAACAAGAGTCTCCCTGAGGTGATGGAGTTCTACCCTCAGGGCTTCCCTGTGGCCCTGGGACTCCATTGATATCGATTGGCGTAGAGTCTCCACTGCCACCCGTCTGCCCCTGTTGGACGCCAACATGTCCTCCCTGTGTGATTGGCAAATGGAGTCTGTTGCCTGCTGTAGTAGCTCCATCTGCCTGTCAGGGGGGATAGTAGAAGTGGCCACCCTCTCCATTGCTTGAGCCATCATCTCAACTGATGCTGCCTGTTGGGTTGCCATACCGTAAATGGATTGTTCCCATGCAGTATTGCCTGGTGGCGCACGGCCACCGCGTCGGCGGGCACCACACCTGTTTGGGGCAAGGCTATCTGCGCCTTGCTGTGCCGGCACTGCCTGAGGCTGCAGAACTGCATTCCCCCTCTGATCTGCTGGCCCAGGAACAGGATCAGATGTTGTGGAGTGTGACCTTGCATCCGTAACCGCCAAAGGCAGATTTACCAACACTGACATCCCCATAGAGGGTTCTACCCCTGGTACAGGTGGGTTGGACAGAACAGAATCCCTGCCAAAAACACTTACCTGCAATGCCACATAGGTCTCATCATCCGAATCAGCACCTGAATAGAGGTCTGGGGAGGTTCACCCAGAGGCACCCCTCGATAGAATGTTCTGCAGCAAGATTGGGTTCTCACCCACCACCACGCCACGTCCCCCACTGGTGCCCAGTCGTGCCTGAGATTCCTCCTGGGTCTGCACCATCTCCTCAACCTCAACAGCATCAAGTGAGTCATCCCCTGCAAAAACATGAAAGACAAAAAATGGAAACAGACATTAGCACCATAGCACACAAATAGGCCTGACAAGCTACATAACCAGTACATGATTTACACAATTTACACATGTCCCACATGACTATAACCCTCCCATGCATGCACTGTCACTGAGTTTGAAGGGGACCCAAAAGGCAGACACTGATGACACCTACATGGAAGAGCAACACATTTGATGCATGCTGGGTAGCACTGCCATCACACTTTGGCCTGTGAGTGGCATGTCCAATACACATACATGACACATGCCATCACACAGATGGCATGCACCATAGCCATGGTACATTCCACAAGTACATCCATATGTCAGTGAATGAATACTCAAAAACAAAGAGGTGATGGCTGGAAGGTTTAGACTTAATCTTAACCACTGGCAATGCTCTGGGCAACCCTCCAGACCACCGTTCTTCGCCTGCCAAGCCATTACAGAAGGGAAAGACCATATGCAAATCAGGCTTGGCCCCACCCCAAAAGGGGCAGTCCAGCCCGAACTGCTAGGCCACATCCCTTCTGCACGAGACCACAAGAATCCCCAAACATGTTTCTCCCTTGCTGGGGCTCATCAGTGAGGAGTAGCTTGGGTCTCTAGAATACTGTCAGCCATCCATGTGAGATGGACATGATGAGATGAAAAATGCTACACAGTGTGACAAAATAGGCATGTGCCACACACTGCAACACATCCAGTGTACACAAAAATACAGTGATTACAGGCCGATGTACACATCAATGGTTTGTCACTTCAACATGACCGGAAACAACTATCATGTTCCACATTCAACAGGCCCCCAAAATTCCTTTGATCAGGCCAATACTCAATTAGCCTGAATGCTCAAATCATTCATCTAACAAGGTAAAACATGTGGTCCAATGTGGGGTTCATCAATGACAGAAGCATTTCACAAATGTGACAATAGGGCTGAGGAATTCGTAGCCAAAGTGGGAGAATTGAAACAATCAGCCTGAACGAACACTGAAATATACAAACAATGTTGTTGCAAGATGCCACTTCAAGGGCAACTGCCGTAATGTTGAGCCAAATTACTAATGTGGGCAGAAGGGATACTCCCAAATCCAAGGCCACTGAATGTTTTGGATGAAGCACATGGGTGACCCATACCACTCAGGCAGACACACCCTCACCTGGCACTCAATCAGAACCCGTCACCCAAACAACATACACATGCATTACACACACATGCATGGGCACTTACCGGACAATGCTTCATAATCAGGTAGTCCTCCCACATCTTGGATCTGTTTCTCTGTGACGAAGGCCCCGGCAACAGACTCATGTTCAGTGCGTTTGTTGTCCTCTTGTGGAGACCCACCACCAGTCACCAGAGTAGCGGCATGATTTGAGGCCAGCTTCTTCTTTGCTCTGCGTTTCAGGTCATTCCACCGCTTGTAGTAATAATCAGTTGAGCGCCTCACAAATCCAAGGGCACTTATGTGGTCGGCGATGGTCTGCCAGTGTGCCTTACGTTGACCAGGTGTGGTCTTGTACCCTGCAGTCACCAGCATTTCGTGGCTATGTGCCGACACATACTGCACAAGTGCAAAAATGTTCCGGATCATTGAGGCAAGGCTTCCTTCAGGTACCGGAGTGTGTAGCCGTGTCTGGGGTCTCAGCCTGTCGTGCCAGAGCACCCTTCTTCCTCTTCTTTAAAGGTGGAGCAGAGCCAGAGTGTCTTACGCCGCTCTGGTCAGTAGAGGCAGAATCACTGGTGGACTGGGTAGTAGGAGTGTGGGAATGCACAATGACCATAGTTCTTGATGCAGGCATTGGTTGCTGGGTAATGTTGGCAGGGGGAACGTCAGTTTGATGGACTGGGACTGACACTGTCCTGGCTGGGAGAGTTAGAGCTGGGGTGGATGGAGCTGCAGCTGCCCCTGCAGCCTCCCCACCCTGCATTCTTGGGGCAGCAGATGACATAGCTGCCCCAGATCCACATGGATTGGTGACAATAACTTGCACTGCCACATGTGGCCTAGACTTGCTGACCTAGAAGTCAGCCAGGGAGTCATCCTGTGCCAGGTATGGTGCCACAATGGGCTGGTCCAACAGGGGCTGAGCTTGGATGGTGTCAGCCACGTTTCCCTCAACCATGGGGGGGGCATGGGTGTCCCTGATTGTTCCTCCACACATGGGGGCATAGGGGCACCCTGCAAATCCCGGCCACGTCCCCTACCGTGCCCACCACGCCCACCTTTTGAGGGTCGGCCACCTTTGCCTCCCTTACCGCTTGGTCGCCTCCCAGCCATGGCACTGATGTTGTTGTGCGTATGGGAGTTGCAGTAAACTATTGTCCTGGGCAATTGGGAGTCAAAGGGGTAGGATACCAGATGGAATTCGTACCCTACTGCTCTAACAAGGCTGTCTGTGACCTTGGGGGAAGATGACGGGTCACGCAATGCACAGGCAGCCCAAAAATAAACGTGCACACAACCCCTCGTAGACCACGTGCGTGAAAAAATGAACTCGCACTATGCTGTGGCACCCAGAAACACAAAAATAAGCGTACGCGTAATACACGCAGCCTACAATGACCTCTGACGGGGAACGTGACACACGGGGCAAGCACTGTTGCTAAGTACATGCAGAACTCACCGTCTGCCTGGAAAAAGAACGTGAAAAATATGCACGTGTGCGCGTTGGCAACACCCCCGCCAAAAGAAGAATTGTACGCTGTCTGAGGAGACGGGACAAAAGGAGAAGTGAACTCTGTTTGAGGAAACAGGCCCAACAAAAAATCCGAAAAGAGCTGTCAGAGGTAACAGGGAGTACGAACTAGAAGCGCTGTGAAGTAATCGCGTGTGAACCGACAAGAAGTACAGATTTCACCCACTCGCTCTCCACGAAAAGCACGTACAAGGAAATGGCATCCTACACGCAGCTTTTAAACCGGCCCACACGTACACGTCAGAGATGCATGTACGCGGGCGCTTTCATCCAATTACACGCGATGACACTCGGACGTGCAGTTTTTCCACGTGTGCTCTGTCATCACGTGCTATGAAGGAAACACCTGCGCGCGTAATGTAACTTACGCGCCTACGCACTAAGGGCCTTTGGTCCAATGGAATCGCGTGCGTGCACTGACGTGCTTACGCGCTAAGGCCATTTCCTCGAATTACACACTGACGTGCAAGATTGTCACGTGCCGAATCACTCCGTATCAAACTGGCCACGCGAAAACACACGGAAGACCACGCTCCTGCCCTGAAGGCCATTTTCCTGCCGCCCAGAGCCCGAGCACGCTCCCACCTGCCATCTGCTGCTGCCTGACTGCCTGTTGCCCACATGCCCTGCTATTTGGTGCCTGCACATCAGCCATCTGCAGGGGTCCAGTTGCTGTGTTCACCCCTTCTGGAACTGAAGACTCCCGACTGGGATACCATCACTCCACAGCCCAGCCCCAGGACACAGTTGCCCACCCACGCCTGCCTCGGGGGTCGCCATGTCGGGGCAAACACCATCTGAGACCACTGGTGACCCCCAGCCAGAGGGGCAGAGGGCCACCAGGATCAGTCAGAAGGAAGTTGGTGTCCTGGTGGAGCATGTCCTGGGGCAGTATGATGCCCTCTTCGGAACATCACGCACCAACAAGGAAGGACGGGATAGGATCTGGGATGACTTTGTGGTTGCCATCAACACGGAGGGGGTGGCAACCCGCAACATCAAGCAAGTCAAGAAGCGCTGGGAGGACTTGAGGTCCAGGACCCTCAACAAGGCCCGCCGCCTCGTGGAGGGGGGCCGGGGCAGCATGAGTACCATCCAGATGAGGGTCCTGGAACGCATAGGCCCAGCGCTCCACGCCCATATCCTTCGGAGGCAGACCCGTCCGGAGTTGAGCGATAAGTGGCCAAGCATTGCTGTGCGAGACAGTGCATGTTGCAGGTTGCTGGTTGTCTGATACTTGCCTGTATGTGTGAACTAGGCCATGTACGTATGTGTGTGTGCAGGGACATCATGGTCATGCATGTGAGACCATTAATGTGTGAACCACATGGTTGGTGCATGTGTTGCAGTGCAACATGCGGAGCAGCATGGGGAATGCACATGCCTGTCTCTGTTATTGGACATGGATGGGGTGTGAAGGATGGGTGCTGCTGTCATGGACATGTATGGTGTCCATGTCTGTGTGTCTGACTTGCGTGTCTGTGACTTGTAAATGCCATGGATGCGTGACACATGTCTGTGACAATGTTCAGATTCACTGATGCAGCCTACTCATCCTTGTATCCACTGTGCCTGGGGTGTACGAGGCCAGATGGATGAAACTACGGTGACGTGTGTGCATGTGATAGGCATCACCCATGATGCATGTGAGTTTCAAACCAGCATTGTATGTTTCAAGAGTCCCTTGGACATGTATGCTAATGTTCATAGCATGCGCCATGCCTGTTAATGCATGTGTTTTGCCTGCACTGACCCATGTGTTGTTGAGGGACATGATGGAATTGATGTTTGACAGTGCCACTCATCTGCTACTGCTTCCTGTCTAGGGGACCATTGTACAGTACCCTGATGCTTGTGTTCTATGTCTCCCTCTACACAGCGGCAAGTGATGAAGAGGGCAGCGACGGCGCTGTGGAGCAAAGAGGCGGGGATGCCCCCACCGGCCGGCGACGCAAGGCCCAGTCACCCTCCCAGAATTTACCATCGTCTGGGAGTGAGGGGACTGGTGCTGCGTCTGCCACTACGGCTGCAGCGGAAGGGGTGGGTGAGCCCCCACAGGGGCTTGCAACGGCGGAAGATGGTGTGGAGCCATCCAGGTTGGTGGTTTCCACAGAGGAGGAGGAGGCCGCTACTGAGCCGCACATGGGGCCTGGTGGGGGTGGTACCACTGGTGCAAGTGGTGCAGTCCAGGGCCAGGGGCAGGAGGCAGCACAGGTCACCGTGGAGGGGCCTGTGCATGTCGCTGTCCCTGACCCTGTGACTGCACCACCATACACCAGCAGGGATGCCCCATCCCAGGCCCGTCCGCAGGTAGGGGGGGTGTCCATGTCATCTGACACTTCTCTACCTGTGGACGAGGGTACCCCTGGCCGTATGGAGAAGGTCCTGATTGGTGTCACGTTGCGCACGCGTGACATTCGTGATGACGTGCGTGCTTCCCGGGGGGAGCACGCACGTCATCACGAACAGCAGCGTGCCAACGTGGCCCAGTTGGGAGTGTCCATGGTCGGGGGTTTTGTACATGTGTCGGCCACTCTGGCGGCCCTCTCCTCCTCTGTGGAGACTATGCGCCAGTCGTTCTCCATGCCGTCTTCCGGCCCAGATGCCACCAGGGCCCCCTGTGGACCTGCCCTGACCAACGCAGCCAGCTCGGTGGGGATCCCATCCCTGCCACAGTCGGGAGTCGGAGGTCCAGCAGGGGTGGACACCACAGCAACTGGACCCCAGCAGATGGAGGATGTGCCGGCATCATCGAGCAGGGCATGTGCACGACGGCATCGGTGGATTCCATCAGCCTAGATGCCGTTGTGCTGGCAGAGGCAGTTACGTCGGAGGCAGTGGCAGGCTCAACGTGGGAGGCATCATGGCTCGGGGCCATCTACACCAGAGGGGCAGGCATCGGCCGAAGGGCAGGAGGACCCTGGAATGGGAGTGTCTTCCGTGTGGCAGCCGTTGGGCCAGCAGATACGTGTGGAGCGGCGGCGGGCGGAGGAAGCACGGCTCACAATGGTCAGGGCGGAGAACTCCATGCGCAGGGTGCTGAGGCGGGCTGAGTGCCTCGAGGGAATTCGCAGGGAGTTGGAGGTGGACATGGCGTTATCGCTGCAAGACATCAGGGCCAAAGAACAGGCCAGCCTCCAAGACATTGAACAGGAGTTCGATGATGCCCTGGCCCATGACATCCACAAGTTAGACGTTGGACTTGCCCACCGCCATTGTATATAGTTCATTAGTGTTAAGATTCATTTATTTATTCTTTCATTTGGGGCGCACGGACTATGCCCCACATTTTTTGTATATAGTTAGTAATTAGGTAGGTTTCATTGTAGGTTTCATTTATGTCGTTGGGCTCATGGACCCTGGATTTGCTATTTGTACATAGTTTTACAGTGGATTTTTCTCATTCATCTTTATTTTTCTTCACCATGGAGCAATGGATATTACGCTTTTCTTTCCCTTTGGATTTGCTTTGTTGGACGGTGACTTTGGACACATTTTCATTTGAATTAATTTGGATTCTCATTTTTTTTATTTATCATTTTTTGGGACATGCTGCATTTTGATTATTATTGGCATTATTGTGTATTTTTATTTCATTCCCTTCATTTTGACTTGAATACATTTTTGTTTCTTACTTCAATGTGGTCTTCTCTCATTGGTTTCATGCATGCTGGGGGGTGGGGGTGCAGAGGGTCATGAGTGGGACATGAGTGGGGGCCTGCTGGCAGGTGCCCTGCACTGCTGAGGGGTGGGGGTGTAGGGGGTCATGAGTGGGGGCCTGCTGGCAGGTGCCCTGCTGGGGGGTGGGGTGCAGGGGGTCATGAGTGTGGGCCTGCTGGCAGGTGCCCTGCACTCCTGGGGGGTGGGGGTGCAGGGGGTCATGAGTGGGGGCCTGCTGGCAGGTGCCTGTCAATGATGGGGGGTGAGGGTGCAGGGTGTCATGCGCTGTTGATCAGTAGTGCAAGGTGACATGTGGCTTGGCTGGGGGGCATGCCCATGGTGGATGGGCTGCCTGCGGGACATGACCAGGGTTGGGAGTAGTCCCCTGTGGTGTGGGCTGCCTGCTGGGTCCGTGGAGGGTGCAGAGGGAACACCTGGGAGGACCCACACTGCCAAATCACGTGTAGGACTCCCCTGCACCCCTGAAATACACGTATCCTGCTGAAATCGCGTGTAAAACTTTCCGCGCACCCCTGAAATACACGAATCCTGCTGAAATCGCATGTAAAACTTCCCGCACACCCCTGAAATACACGTATCCTGCTGAAATCGCATGTAAAACTTCCTGGGCACCCCTGAAATACACGTATCCTGCTGAAATCGCGTGTAAAACTTCCCATGCACCCCTGAAATACACGTACCCCGCTCGCACTGGGGCAATATTCCAGGGGTGCGCGGGAAGTCTCACACGCCATTTCAGCAGGGTATGTGTATTATGGGGTTCGCGGGAAGTCTCACACGCGAAAGGGCCCTGTGCAAGCGGGGTACGTGTATTACGGGGTGCGCGGGAAGTTTTACACGCAATTTCAGCAGGGTACGTGTATTACGGGGTGCGCGGGAAGTTTTACACACGATTGGGCCTGGGCGAGCGGGCTACCACTCACCGTCTGCCTTGCGTGTAGAAGAACGCGTAGCCAACACCCACCCACTGTGAAGTAATAGCGTGTGAACCCCAACGCCTGGAAAACACACGCACTGCACCCCACGAAAAGCACGTACAGAGCAATGGAAATCCACGTGGGATCTTCAAGCCCTGCCAGGGCAACGCCCGTGAGCGATACGTCACAGACGCGCTTACGCGCCAAGGGCCTTTGCTCCAATGGAATAGCGTGCGTGCGCTGACGTGCTCACGCGCTAAGGGCCTTTCCTCGAATTACACGCTGACGTGCAATTTTTTCACGTGCCAAATCACTCCGTATCAAGCTGGCCACGCGAAAACACACGGAAGACCACGCTCCTGCCCTGAAGGCCATTTTCCTGCCCCCAAGAGCCCCGAGCACGCTCCCACCTGCCATCTGCTGCTGCCCGCCACCTGCTGCCCACGTGCCCTGCTATTTGCTGCCTGCACATCAGCCATCTGCAGGGATGCAGTTGCTGTGACCACCCCTGCTGTTTCATGTGATGTCTGGCTCACCTTTGGCTGCTCATGCTGTTGTATGTGTATGGATGGTGCTGGCTGTTGCCATATGGCTGTGGAATTGCTCAGGTGTGTGAGTTGACATGCCATGTGTGTTGGGGATTGTGATGCCATGTCTGAAGTTTGACACTGCCACTCATGTGCCACTGGCATGTGTGTATCAGTCCATTGTACAGTGTCCTGATGCCTGTCTCCTATCTCTCCCTGTCTGCAGCGTCAACTGATGAAGAGGGCAGAGAGGGTGCTGTGGAGCACAGCGGCGGGGATCACACCACCAGCCGGAGATGCAAGGCCCGGCTCCCCTCCTAGGTTGTGATCTCGTCAGGGAGTGAGGAGTCCGGTGCCGCGTCCCAGGCTGCAGCTGCCGAGGGTAGGTCCAAGAGGTCGGAGTTGGACTCCTCGGCAGCAGAAGGGGCAGCTGAGACCCCACAGGGTGCGATGAAGGAAGATGGCACGGAGTCATCCAGGTTGGTGGGGGGTTTGGTGGAAGAGGAGGCCGCGCAAGGGACAGAGACGGGGTCTGGAGATGGGGATTCCACTGGTGCCAGTGGTGCAGTGCAGGGGCAGGGATAGGAGGCAGCACAGGCCGCCGTGGAGGTGCCTGTGTGTAATCCTGTCCCCGAACCTGTGACTGCATCATCCCGCACCAGCAGGGATGCCTACGTCCAGACCCGTTTTCAGGGAGGGGATCCGCTTACAACAACTGGCCTTCCTCTCCCTGCGGACGTGGCTATCCGGGACCGGGTTAAGCCTGTCCTGGGTGAGGTGGCGTTGTGTCAAGGGGACATGCGAGGTGACCTGCAGTCTTTTCATGGGGAGACTGCACGTCATCTCGAATGGCTCGTTGACCACGTCAGCCTACTGGGACAGGTCACCCAGGCCGGATTCTTCCGTTTGCTGAACCTTGCTTCTACCCCCTCCTCACCTGAACCCCCTATGCACCAGTCGTCCTCTGTGCCATCTTCCCACCCATGTATCACCTGGGTACCCTGTGGAGCTGCCTCTGACCATGCAGCCAGGCTGGTGGAGGACACATCCCTGCCACAGTCGGGAGTCGGACGTCCAGCAGGGGTGGGCACCTCAACAACTGCACCCCAGCTGGAGGAGGATGTGCAGGCAGCAGGAGCCAGGGCACAGGCAGCGGCACAGCAGCAGCAGCAACACGGTGGGAGCCATGATGTCTCAGGGCCTTCATCATCAGAGGGGCAGGCATCGGCCAGGGGGCAGGAGGACCCAGGACTGGAAGTGTCTTCCGTGTGGGAGTGGTTAGGCCATGCAATAGATGTGGAGCGGCAGTGGGCGGAAGAGGCACGGCTCATGATGGTCAGGGCGGAGAACTCCATGCAAAGGGCTCTGAGGTGGGCCGAGTGCCTCGAGGCAATTCGCAGGGACCTGGAGGCCCGGATGTCATTGTCCCTGCGAACCCTCGGGGCCTTAGAAGAGGACCGCCTCCAGGACAACGAGCAGGAGTTCGATGATGCCCTGGCCCGGGAAATCAGGAAGTGAGCCGTCGGACTAGCCCGCTGCCATTGTATATAGTTAATTAGTGTTAGGTTTCCTTTTGGTTTTCATTTCATTTGGGGCGCTTGGACAAAGCCCCACCTTTTTGTATATAGTTGTTCATTAGGTAGGGTTTTTGTAGGTTTCCTTTCAATGGTTGGGCTCATGGACCCTGGATTTGTACTTTGTATATAGTTCTACACTGGATTTCACTTCATTTAAGTTTCTTTTTTACCATGGATCAATGGATGTGTCTTATTTTTACACTTTGGATTTGTTTGGACGGACAGACTCTTTGGACCCATTTGCTTTTGATTGATTTGTATTCTGCTTTCACAATTTTTTTTTTAAATATTTTGGACATGCAGCTTTTTCTTCATTATTTCCATTATTGTGTGATTTTTTTTTTATTCATTTGGTTAATTATTGAATACACATTTATTATATACTTTACTGATGTGGTCTTATCTCTTTTGTTTTGTGCATGTCACAATGTTGATCTTTTCACAGTCATGTGTCACCATTGCGTGGGTTTGAGGGACATTGATTCATGGCCATGCTGCTTATGTATTTTCTATCATGACTTTGGGAATTCAATTTGGGGTGTTTGGACTGGGGTGGGATTTGGGTGGCCAAGAGGAGCATGGGTCTGGAGTGTGATGACCTGTTGGGGGGGACATGAGTGTGGGCCTGCTGGCAGGTGCCCCTGACTGCTGGGCGGTGGGGTGCTGGGGGTGCTGGGGGACATGTATGGGGGCCTGCTGGCAGGTGCCCCTGACTGCTGGGGGGTGGGGGTGCAGAGGGACATGTGTGGTGGCCTGCTGGCAGGTGCACCTGACTGCTGAGGGGTGGGGGTGCAGGGGGACATGTGTGGGACATGAGTGGGGGCCTGCTGGCAGGTGCCCCTGACTGCTGGGGGTGGGGGTGCAGGGGGACATGTGTGAGACATGAGTGGGAGCCTGCTGGCAGGTGCCCCTGACTGCTGGGGGGTGGGGGTGCAGGGGGACATGTGTGAGGGCCTGCTGGCAGGTGCCCCTGACTGCTGTGGGGTGGGGGTGCAGGGGGACATGTGTGGGACATGAGTGGGGGCCTGCTGGCAGGTGCCCCTGACTGCTGGGGGGTGGTAGTGCAGGGGGATATGTGTGGGGGCCTGCTGGCAGGTGCCCCTCATTGTTGGGGGTGGGGGTGCTGGGAGACATGAGTTGGTGATCATATTGCAACGTGACATGTGGCTTGGCTGGGGGGCATGCCCATGGTGGATGGGCTGCCTGCGGGACATGACCAGGGGTGCAGGGTAGTCCCCTGTGGTGTGGGCTGCCTGCAGGGGCCATGGAGGGGGTAGAGGGGACACCTGGGAGGACCCACACTGCCAATTCACGTGTAGCGTTCCCCGCTCTGACAGCAAAATCACGTGTGAAACTTCATGCGCAGCCCAGTAATACACGTACCCTACTCCAATCCCATGTGAAATTTCCCGTGCACCCCTGAAATACACGTACCCAGGCCAATCGCATATGACACTTCCTGCGCACCCCTGAAATACACGTACCCAGCCCAATCGCGTGTGAAACTTCCAGCGCACCCCTGAAATACACATACCCAGGCCAATCACGTGTGAAACTTCCCGCGCACCCCTGAAATACACGTACCCAGCCCAATCGCGTGTGAAACTTCCCGCGCACCCCCGAAATACACGTACCCAGGCCAATCGCGTGTGAAACTTCCTGTGCACCCCTGAAATACACGTACCCAGGCCAATCGCGTGTGACACTTCCCGCGAACCCCTGAAATACACGTACCCAGCCCAATCGCATGTGAAACTTCCCGCGCACCCCCGAAATACACATACCCAGGCCAATCGCATGTGAAACTTCCCACGCACCCCCGTAATACACGTAACCCACTCGCACAGGCCCTTTCGCGTGTGAAACTTCCAGCGCATCCCTGAAATACACGTACCCAGGCCAATCGCGTGTGAAACTTCCCGCGCACCCCTGAAATACACGTACCCAGGCCAATCACGTGTGAAACTTCCCGCGCACCCCCGTAATACACGTACCCCACTCGCAGAGGCCCTTTCGCTTGTGAAAGTTCCCGCGAACCCCATAATACACGTACCCTGCTGAAATCACGTGTGAAACTTTCCGCGAACCCCAGTAATACACGTACCCCACTTGCACAGGCCCTTTCACGTGTGAAACTTCACGCGCACCCCAGTAATACACGTTCCCCGCTTGGTGTTTGCTGTTTGGCAGCCCTGTAAACTGGTCCAGGGTTAGTGCAGCCCTTTGCGCTGAATTGGGAATTTTGATGGCTTTTCCTTGCGCGAGGGCGTTCTTGGGGGCGTAACTGGCACTGCTGCAGGGTCGCTGTGCTGCTCTGCGCCACGGCTGGTTTTGGAGGCTAAAATCCATGAATACGCTGTGCGCGGAAATCGATTTTTGCGCACGCGGCTGGCACAGACATTCGCACGCGCACACTGTGCGCCAGCCGCGTGCGCCACTTTTGTGCGAAATTCTATGAATTACCCTGTTAATGATCTTGCAAATGTCAACAAGCAGTTTCTATTCACCTACTTCGATTTTTGCTTCTTTTTCTTTTTGCATGGTTGAACCACCTCTTTAGTTTCGTTGTTCCATTTCCCTTTCATCTTTTGGGGAACCACATTTTCATTTGGTGATGTGACTGAGTGGTCCATAATCAACACAGACTGGTCCCCTAGGTCAACTATTGCCCCAAGGCATAGACATTTCTCAATTCATTCTACCGACAGAGGGGTGTCAGGGTAGCCCAAATCCTGTATGTACTGATTCTCTTCATATTCACTTACTGTATTATTTAGATCAGCAGAGACCAAGGGCTTTCCCTGGCCTTCAGCAACCATTAATTTGTCTGCTGTCCCCTGATGGACCCTGATTAGAAAAGGGTAATTTTTCTTGATTTAGCTTTGGACAAGGGATACAGAATTTGGAATTTACACAGAATGAGCTGCAATGCCGGAGACCTTCTCGTAAAAAGGCATTATGCAGAATTCTTCGTGGATCTTAGTTAACTTTTCCACAATTCCTAAAACCTTGTTCTTGAAGAAGCATCTAACTTCTTCCTTTTTAGGAATCTGTAACACTGTTCCGTAAATTTCATTTATCTTTTCACAATTTGAGCGAACCTCTTCTTTTAAAATATCAAACACTTTTTATTAGTGATCATAGGTGAGAAGATAAGATTTTAGTGATTTTATTTATTTTTAGGACATAGATAGTGAATGATCAAGAATGAATCCAAAATACGTACCTGCTTAACTATGCTGCAACTAGGACCCAGAAGAGTTGGCCAATACCTACTAGTCTCTGTATTTTTGGAGGGCTGCACCTCTCTATTTCTGTTTTCTTGGCATTCGGCTTTAAACATTCTTTCTCCGCTAACTTACTGAAAATGGTCATAATGGCTAAGAATGATGTGCTAATGTCTGTGTGCTTGTGGGCTTGTCATCATATTCTCATTGCCTTTCCTGGGCTGCAAACCTGCTTAGAAACTTCACAACGAGATACCAATGCTCCTCAAAAGTACTTGAGCTGAATAATTGCTTTGGACTCCAATAATTTTCCAGTCAATGGGAGGTTGGGCAAAAGTTAACAGGATCATTCACATCAAGGAGCGTTTTAGGTGAGTTCAGTAATACAGCTTGGTTCTGAATTCTGTAGGTGCCAAGCCTGTAACAAATGATGAATGTATGGTATTTAGGATATTTTCTATACATGGTAGACATATTTTCAACCCACCCATGTCTCCCGTCTTTCCACTGCTGGTCTGCCTGGCCACGTCCTCGACTGGTTCAGGGCCTTTCTGGCCAATCGTTCCCAGTCAGTTTCCCTCCCTCCATTTCGTTCTAACCCTGTTTCACTTTCCTGTGGTGTCCCACAGGGGTCGGTGCTGTCCCCTATCTTGTTTAACGTCTACATTAGACCTCTTTTGTGTCTCATTCAGTCTCATGGGTTTTGTTACTATTCTTATGCTGATGATACTCAAATCCTGGTCCGCCTTGACCACACTCAATCGGATACAGCTATTCGGTTGAGGAAGTGTCTTGAAGATCTGGGGGCCTGGATGTCGACAAATTGGCTGAAGTTTAACAGCAGCAAGACCGGGGTCTTGGGTGTTGGGTCTACCTCCCCCTGTCTGTTTCGCACTGACGATTTCTGGCCTCTATTTCTTGGCCCTCTCCCTAAGCCTGTGTCGTCTGTTAGGAACCTAGGCGTTAAGATCTCCGCCTCCCTTTAAATGGACGAGCAGGTTGCGGCGGTCTGCAAAACAGGCCATTTTAAGCTCTGCATTCTCCGAAAGGTCCTTCCCTTTATTCCTGTAAAGTATCAGTCCCCGGTTGTGGCAGCACTGGTCCTGAGTGTGCTAGATTATTGCAATTCATTGTATCTGGCACAGCACCGCTATCTGATCAACAGGCTCCAGCATTTTCCAAACACGGCCGCAAGAGCTATTCGTCGCCCCCCGATTGGAGCCCATATGTCTCCACTATTAAGGCAGCTTCATTGGCTCTCAGTCGAAAAATTGATTTTGTTTAAGTCCTTATGTATTGTCCATCATGCCTTTTATGGCCTAGGGGCAGAATATCTGCAGGCGAAATGTCTGCACTATGTGCCTGCTCGCCCCCTCTGCTCTCAGTCTGCTCTTCTGGTTGTGCTCTCTCGGATTAGACCGTCACGAACCAAGTGGGTAAACTTTATCGGTGACAGCTACAAAAGCCTGGAATGTCCCCCCCTTTGCTCTAGGGGGACTTGTAGGGGGACTACTGATCACCTCACGTTCCGTCGGCTACTGAAAACTTTATTGTTCTAAACTATCCTGATATTTTACTGGAATTTCTTTCACGCAGCCAGCGCCATGATGCCTTTGGGCCTATGTGTGCTTAATAAATTCGAATAACATAACTTAACATAACATATTTTTTTGAAACCATGGGCTGTGCAAGGATTGTTTGGGAAAACCGGTGCTTCAATAAGGTGAGTAAGAGTTTCTACTTGTGTTTGGGATCCTTGATATACGGCTGAGTGGCTGCAGGAGTATTGTTTACTCTTCCATCTGTTTTTCTGTCTTCGGTTCCAATGAATAATGCTTGGGATAGGAATAAGAAAAGGAATAGGAATGATAATAGGCTTGGAAATAATAATTGGTATAGGTGGGCCCCATAACTTCTTGATTTGTTTTTTTAAACACAAATCCCATCCAATGTTAATGCACACACTTAGGGGAGGGGGAAGAGGGGCACATTATATGATGAATAAAAGATGATTCAGTTCCTTTAAGAATTAATATTTATTTTGCCATATTGACAGGACAAAAGATTCCGTTTCGGAATCAATACATTAATGACAAGGAAAGGTATGTACTGCACACAATTGTAATAGACCTGCTCCTGTGTCCTTTTGCTGGCAAAGAACACGTTTGTCGTGCACTTGCCACAAAGGCACAGAAGCTTCCTTTGACAAAAATGGTTCTAGCTGGGCCTTGGAGAAGCATATGCTATGCTGCATCCACTTATGCGTCCATGGGTGGTGTGACATTTTGTTATTTTGTTTTCCATTACTGACCTTTTTAGTGCACTGCCACAAATTGTGTGCCTGGTTTTAGCCGGTGTAATTTTATTGCTTTCTGTGTACTCTTGAATTTTCTACATGTGGATAGATACTTTGGGTATACAGTGTTACCATGCGTTTGCGGTTAGTGTGGCCTTTTATTTAGACATTGGGTTGTGCATAAGTGGTACATTTTGCATGTATTGTTTCTCCGACTGCCTCCCAAGGAATTTGCATGTTACAGTAAAACGAAAAACAAGGCAGTGAAGAATCATGTGGTCAATGAGGACTGCGGTCAATTCAGGAGCCAAGGGGGATGACCACAGCAGGATGTAAACGTGCATCCATAATGCATGCAAGTGATTAGAACACAAGTGCTTTGTCTTTTCATCTAGGGAAGTGAGTGAGTGTTAGTGACCATCAATTGTTTTTTTAATTTCCATGTTACATAGTGTTATAGCATCCCATTAAAAATGCAATCCCGTTGCTAGTTTTTTTTTTTAAGCAACTGAAACCGGGGGCTATGATAATGTGATCTGGGTCTGTAAAAATGATGATTTGTCTTGGCGTCCCTGATTTAAATATTTGTTTTCTCTCGGGGAAACAGAACAAAGCAATCTGTATTTCGGCCAGGCCTTCTGCCAGGCCTTTACACAGCACTATTTATCATCAATGCTTTCTGGCAATTAACATCCAAATTACAGGAAGGAACCCCACTGAGAAGAAAGTTGTAAACTAATAAATTAAGCACAATAATGCAGCGTAATTCCATTGTTCCTTTGCAGATAGCCAAATGAGAAACCTAATTCCGCAGGTTGTCAATTTCTTTATTGTGAGCAATCAATTACCGTCGTGTTTGTATGTTTCAAACTCATTGTTCACTGATACAAAGCTAAGTATGACTCCAACAGATGCTTTTGCCTCGATAACATTAATAAGAAGGCTGCTCATGATTCCTGACTAGCCAAGCTATGGCATTTTAAGTTAGAAATCGTTCATAATGTATTGGTCTCAAAGTGCACACGCTTGTCTGGAGGTTGATATAGTTTGGCTCTACCCTGGCTATGCGTTCTGTAGTCTGCAGAGACAAGAACAAGGAACAGGGTGCAGTAGTGGTAGAAATGGGGTATAGGGAACACAAAGAGGGGGTTACAAATGGAGTCAAAGCAGTTTAATGGCAGAAGGATAGTTTTTGCAATTATTATTTTTACTATTGGGGTATTTTGTTTGAGCGCAGACCTAGCTTCGAGAATCAACAGAGTGCTTTACAATCATAGGGGGGAAGAACATGGTGAGGGGAGCAGAGAAACAATGGAGTTGGTAGTTAACAACAGGGGAGGGGCAAGGAGGGACATTCGTCAGTAAGGGAACTACAAGCAACTACGGGAGGAAACTGTGCGGATCAGATCACCAAGTCTCAGGTAAAGTGAGGAGTGGGGTGTGTCCATGTAACCAGGTGTTAGGTAGGAGCCATTCCTTGACAAGGAGGGTCTAGAGCTCCTTCCTGAGCTGTATATGGAAGGGAGCGAGTCTGATCTTGACATGGATGAGGTTCCAGAGTCTTGGGGTGTAGACAGAGAAGACCTGCCATTTTCCGGTTCTTTCCTTCCTGCTCAGAGTTCAGGTTTGAACATGTCCTTACTTCTTTTGGATCATGGGCCTCCAGAGATGCTGAGTTTCTCTGTGATGTAGCTTAGCTTGGGGACTTAAGGGTGACAGACTTTTGATAATGCAGTACGCTATGAAGATGGTAAGAACTTGCAGTGGAAGCCAGTGCAGTTCAATACGGGTCAGGATATTGCCATCGTATTTGTGGTGTCCTTTGACGAGTTGTGTTGTTGCATGCAGGACACATTTCCGGGTTGTCAGCATAGTTGCTGGAAGGCCTTCCAAAGGGGCATATCCACCATCCAAGTGATAGAGGGCTAAGGCTTGGACAGCAAATCTGAAGTGGTGCTCTTGGATGAAGGGCTTGATTTTCAGCAGGAGAGGAAGTTGGTACCAAGCTGTTTGTGTCTTCCTTGCTATGTGCTGTTTGGAAGAGAGGAGTCTGTCAATGTTGAACGCAAGGGACCTGGGGCAGTTGGTCAGCTGGGGGTATGAAGCCCTTGCGGTCCATAGCAGAGAGCCAGGTCTGGATGTCAGGCTATTCAGAGTTTTTGGTCAGGAGTAGGAATTCAGTCTTGGAGGGGTTGAGCTTCAGGTAATCACTAAACATCCATGAATGAGACGCAGGCCTTGAGCCTGTGGATGTCTTCGATGGAGGATATCTTGAGGTAGCACTACGTATCATCTGTGTATTGATGGATGTGGATGTTGTGTGGAGCAAAGAGGGTACCAAATGGTTCCATGTAAAGATTGGACATCATGGGTGGGAGGAAGGATCCTTGTGGGACTCCACAGGTGATAGGTTGAGTTGGTGATCTGGAGGAATTCATTTGTACAAACTGTTGGTGTTTAGCAAGGTCTGGTTTGAACCATCTGATGGTGATCTCACTGACCCCCATTCTGCAATGTAAATTGTTGGTGCATGTCTGGTGCTCTACTCTGTCAAATATGGCTGAGAGGTCACAGAGAACCAGGAGGCAAGGATAGCTTTGTTGGGCTTATGTGGATCTAGCCAAACTAGATCACAGATCAGGAGTGTAGAAATAAAAAGGATACATTCTAAGGCATCTGAAGGAGAAGAGAACATTTATGTGAGGCTAGATTCAGGGAGATAAACAGGTATTACTGAAAGTCGTGTGTGGCTATGTGATTGTACCACTGCACCTACTAAAGTAGTACTGTGAGTAACAATAGTATTACTAGCAGTAATTCAGTAGTAGTAGCATCAGGAATAATAAGATGTCTACCACGACTAAAAACCGTACTACCACTAATGACAGTAGCATCACTACTATCTGTAGCAGAAGTAATAGTTCAATTACTACTAAATGAGTATTACTGCTAGTAGTATTGATAATAGTACTAAGGCCAGTGGTAGTACTGTACCAGTAGTACTAGTACTAATAATAGTTTCAACAGTGCAACAGCTGATGATGCTAGCAGTTGTAATGCAGCTGCTCATGTGAACCCTCATAATACTACTACTGCTAGTAGTAATTGTAACTTTACAACTACTATTGGTGTTACTAATACTACATCTGCTGGTAGTAGAAGTACCACTGCAGTTACTTTTGGTATTGGTAGTAATTTGGCTACTGGTATAAATGCAATTACTACTACAAGTAGCAGAAAAGGAGAATGATTATTAGCACTGCTACATCGGCTGGAAATAACAGTACCATTACAATTAATTTTGGTGTAAGTAGTAATACAGATACTTGTATAAATTAAAGAAGTAGTAACAGCAAAATAGTTGCACTAGTAGCATCAGAATTAGCAGTACTGCAACCATGAGTAGTAATGGTAATGCAACTACTCTGGCAGTACTACTGCTAGTAATAGGATTGTTGCTAACAGTACTACTTTTGGTAAACCGTTATTTTTACTGCCACCTGCAGTAGTGCTATTACTGCTATTTGTACTGCTAATACTGTTGGACACATTTCTATGATTAATAATAATAATAATAATAATAATAATAATAATAATAATAATAATAATAATAGTAGCACCACTACTTCTATTATTGATTATTGGTGTGGCCATATTAGTAGTAAAAGGAACACGCAACCCTTTACCTTACCCCTTGGCTGCAATAATGAATCTACAAACGTTCTATCCTCATCCGATGTTACGCCCCCTTTAATGGCTGCAAGGTATCTCACGACTAGAAGGTCAAACGTAGCAAGATACATGCTTGCAAAATATTAAATTATTAAATATATGATGGGTGAGAATGTTTTCTACATTTTATAATATTTAGAAGATAAAATATGATCAGTGAGCAACGACATACTATTTATAAAACCAAAGTCAGGCAATCAGATTTGGAAGGGAGGATTGGCCAGTCCTGAGCCCCAATTGCTTGGAAAATCACGGAGTTGCCTAATGAGTCTGGTTTACTATGCCTGGGGCTCATACTACATGGTGTAATACAGAGAGTCGGTGTATGATTGATGTCATTTTCTGATCATTGCGTATTCAGGTAATCCAAGGGCGGCAAGTGTGGGCAAGGGTGGTATTATACAACCGTGGCATCTCTTGGCAGTTATGAACAACCCCACCCATGGGAATGTTATACATGAACAAAATGTTCCTGCCCTTTCCTCTGTGAAGAGACGTGTGTGAACTGGCATACAATCATAAGTCACAATTATGCAGTGCAAGTCTTTTAAAATACAAAACCCTCCATGCAGGTCCCTTCAATAGTTTTCCAAGTTTGTTATGGGTCATGGTTGACCTTGTCAGGCATAATTGGCGGGAGGAGAAGGCGATGGGCTGAGAAGCTTATAATAAGAAGCTGCCCTCATCGATAATGTGGTCATGTGCCTCTGGTAGAGGCGCAGAAGTGACCCGAGAATAATCAATAATCAGCACTTATTCCCTTCTTCATTGTCCACGTGATCCTATAAAGGTGATGGAGATGATTTATTTTATTTTAAATGGTGCTGCATTCCTCATTCAACACTTCAGAGCACTTCCATGGAAAGTGTTTGAATCCAATTTGCTTGGACAAGTCTTGTTCCCCATTTGCTTGGTTAATTAGCATATTCGGGGGCCATATGGAGACATGAACAAAAGGGATGCGCTTAAAGACAGTACAGAGAAAGGGACACTGAAGAGGTGACTCACAGGTAAGCCAAGAGACAGAGACAGAGGCAAGAGAGGCATTTATAGAGCGACGAGGAGAAAGAAAAAAAGAAAAACACATAGAGACAGAAGAGAGGCAATTTAGTAAGCAGGGGTCCCAACCAAGAGAGAGCTGTACACAAAGGGGAAAATAACAGCGAGGAAATACAGTTAATGTCACCAAGTGTTAAAAATATAACTGTTTTTGTCATCAGAAAAAGAAGCATGGGCCCCTCTTTCTGTGATGCTTTGGCTCAACTCTATTGGCAACATTGGCTGAGCACAACCTTTTGTGTCGCTGTTTCTTATTTCACAACTGGGTGGCTCCTTGCCGTTGAATGGTACCAGAGAGCCTGTGGCTCCATGGCTGGCCACATGAGTGGTGCGAGCAGGAGGTGATTGTGACGTAAGCATATCTTGGGAGGATAGCTCCGCGGCAACGTGCTCGCCTTTGAAGCAAGACGACACAGAGCAACACAAGTTCGATCCCCTGGTCAAGCTTAGAAACCTGTGGGTATTAAGCGCATTATAAATAACCTATCTATCATAACCCATCATATTCAAGCACATAGACGTTCAGATGCCTAGTGCTTTAACTGGCAGCAGTGGCAATGGGTTATAGTTATGGCTGCCTTGCTACCTGCAATTGCTTTGGGAGAAAGGGTAAGAAGCTTCTACTCACCAATTAATTATCAAGCGACTCATACATTGGTTGCCCCACATCAACTTGTCGCAGTACTCGATGCTCACACCTCTATCACTTCTTTATTTTATTGAATCTTTATACACTTTTATGGACAATTCACAAAGTAGGTCATAATGTCACTGGGATCCGCTACTTTACAGTATGTACAGTATGTACATGTAGTCAACATATTTGCTCCTTTGTGGAGGCAGGATTTGGTGGTGCAGGCCTGGTCCTAGCAAAAGAGGGGAGATACTGTGTACAACATATTGCGTAGACTGAACTGTATGTTATTAGAACATTTACTGTAAAGCAAACTATGTGCTGTATTGTAGTAATGCCCACTTCTCACCTTTGTACTCTTTCCAAAAGCAGTACTACTGTACATGTACCAGAGGGCAATATGATGTTTGCAGGAGGGATCCAGTGCATTGGCCATGCGTCTGAGTCAGTACCCCATACCCCCACATGTATTAAATCTGACTTCCTCAACAATGCCGGCAGCCGCCCAATGCACAACTCCCATCTTTTTTAGTTCACTCCTGATCTTCCGGAAACATTTTGCTCTTGGCAATGTGTCATAAGCTAAAAGCTGGGGGGCAAAGGAAAGTGTGCTTGTTGCAGCAGTGATTTTCTTTTTAATGTTTTAAAATGCGAACCATGCCCCATCAAAACCTGCAGACTACCAATTAAACATATATCAGGACAGCATTCGAAGATAGATGATTGCTCAGGCATTTCATAGTGGGTTATAGAATGTAAGCGCCAGGAATACATGAGTGAGTAGTAGTAAAACCACGTACTCAGTCCTTAAAATTCTACAAACAAACAATGATTCAATCATAAAAGTAAAACAGACACATTTAAGAGATATACCTCCTTTGCCTTTCATTGTAACGTGGGCCAAGTGAAGGCTATATTATCAAAAGTATAGCAACCCAAACAGGAAAGTATAATAGTTTTAAAAAAGGGACTGTCTAATCAAGGTTATATAAAAACTGATATACTTTGATTAAACACACCAACTGCAAGAATAACTAACTAGAAAAAAACACTGTACACAACCCACCCCTATGGGTAGAACGGAGAACATGCAAAGAACAATGCATCACTCTGGCTAAGAATACAGGAGAGAACAGATATTTAACAATAAGATATTTTGTGTGATGAGAAAAGTACACAAGTGACCGAACCAGTGTCTAAGGCCCAAAATGGACATGGGGAAGTTATGGGCCAATAGAACCTTATTTGGTTCTTTGGTGGGTCAACAGGATCAAACCAGGTTTCAAGCTGTTTTGAGAGTGGATCAAACCCAATTCAGGTGAAGCCAGCTGTGTTGCCTCAGGCAGAAAGCTGACGTTGACCTAGTTCATATGTGGTTTCTCAGAGCTGTTCAAAGGTGGCCTTTCAGTGATGCAGGTCAGAGTACTTACCACAATCGATTCAGGGTCGAGGCGGTTTGAGACATGCAGTAACCGCTTCATAGGATTGATGCATGACTCTCCAGTGGTTAATTGTGGATGCCAGCAATTGTTTGAACAGGTGAGCTAGATGTTCTGCTGTAAGGTGTGATGAAGCAGTGGTTCGAGACAAGCCGAGTCGAGTTGTTTGGTAATTGCTGGTTTGAGTCAATGAGTGACACTCGAGCTGTTCTAGGCGAGTCGGATGATGAGCGGTTGATTTGTGACAAGAAGGTGAGGGGCTCTGCGAGGACAGGATGCAGCATTGAACTGGTTCGAAGTTGCAAACTCTGTGGCTCAATGGCAGCAAACTGGGTTCACATTCACTTTGACTGGTTTGATGCAGTAGAACAGAGGGCCTTAACTGATCTAGTCCACCGCTCTGAAACCCACTTCAGGGGCACTAGGACAGGAAGATTCCATTCAGGGTTTGCACTCCCTGCCCAAGGAGGTTTTGTGCAGAGTCGCAGGTCCTGGTGCACAGCAAGAGTAACACCCAATGGGCTTGGGAGAGAGTCAGGAGCAGAGCTTGTCTCTGCCTTGGACTGCTCCTTCTTCACCTCAGTGCTTTCGGGCTTTGGAAAGATCAACTCTCCCAAAAGAGGTCCACATGAATTCTTCTTCAGGTGTTTGTCCAAGATTGAATCAAAGAAGGTGTAAGAGACCCCTTCTTTTAAAGGCAAAAGCCAGAGGTGATTGGACTAAAGCAAGATATAGTGGTTTAATCCCTACCCTTAGAAACAGTGGACCTTTCCTTCTGACATCATAACCAAAGTGATGTGTGTTAAAGGAAGTGGAGGGCGTCAGGGAGGAAGAGAGATACAGAGTGAAAACATCATGGTGGAATCTTCCTCTTGCTGGTCTGAGCTCCCGATAGCTACAATTCCACCCCTTTTCTGGTGCATAGCATCAAAGGCCCTTTTGGTATGCAGAAACCTGGTCCCCTTTTGGGATGGTGTGCCCTTTGATTCCTGTTTCCCAGACCACCTCCTGCTGGGAGCCTGCCTCACTTGAGAGAGGTGTTATCTGACTTCACAATGGTCCAAAAGGAGAGGCATAGCCCTCTCACATGGGGGGAGGCTGTCTAACAAGAATACACACAACTCTTCCTCTGCCGAGCTGAGCTCACAGTGCTGACACATTTATGATAACAAATGGTGTGGCTCTAATATGTATGAGAGATGCTAGCCACCATACCTCAACTCAGGCATTGCTTATATTTAAAGTTTACATCTGCCACCAGGATAGCCACTCTCATACTTATATAGTTTGTGAACAGAGGTGCATTTCTTAAATGGGCCCTGACTCTGCACTGTGCCTAGGGAAAGAAAGTGCAGGCTACCGAATCAGCAGGGCACATATGTGCACTATGTTTTTGGCATAGAGTTTGTGGAGAAGGGAGTGGGCCAGCAGTCCAACTTATCTGAAAGAGAGTTACCCACATCATTTTATATATAAAACAAATCCCTAAAACAGAGCTTCTACACCCTTCACCATAAAACATTTAATGACATTGTACTGTGTGCTGCAACATATGCCGCAGAGCATTTGATGATGCCGAGAGTGGTCGGATAGCAGTATTAGTTATTACTGCGACAAACGATTCTATATAGGGTGTAATTCCACCATAAAATGAAGAAACTGTTGCAGTGGCTCCTCAGAAGAGCACCAAATATCTAGTATGGTTCGGACTTTATTAGCCTTCTATGTCTACAAGATGGGGGCTTACGTTCCATTCCAGTAATCCCCACAGCTTCTTACTGCAGCTCTCTACTTCAGATTGCAGTAGCAAAGGGGGCCACCCAGCACCGCCACACACCAGGGTGCCTATCAGCCACAGAGATCCTGCTCGAGAACTCTACTCTTGGCTCATTGAATGGAATATGATGCGTTAATGGGTACTCTAGCAGTCCATCAGTCCCCCAACCGTGGGCATCACAATAGCCTTTCGACGAGAGCTCAGCCACGTCCCATTACAGTGTATTGTGCACATACATGATGTAGATACTTCCGTTCAAGCATTGTGTAGAGCGCTGGTTACCCATTTTAATTGCCGGACTCTGCAGTAGTGCAAAATATAGAGTTAATTCTTATTATCTACTCGAGTTCCATACAGCACGGTGGGCAACCTTTGGGCAGCAAGTGAAATGTGAGATGTGAACATTAGAAGTTATTTCGCCTAGAAAAGGTCACAGAGCAGAGGGCGTGAAGTGTGAGCCATGTAAAATACTCCATACATGGAGAGAACCAAGTTGATTTGTGCTGCAAGATCAGGCACAACGCAAAGTCCTCAACAGTCTCTGGCAAAGTCTTAAAGACTTAAGACTTTTTTTTTTTTTTTCTTTGTTGATGTCACGGATCCTGTGGATGAAGAAAAAGTCATGTGCGGTTTTGATGAATTCTTATGAACAGAATCAACCATTACTGCTGTGTTAAAGTGGGTGAAAGCACACAGCTTACTGTAGCTGCATATCTGGCAGTGACTACATGTCTCAGCATGCACCGCATTAATAGCACAAAGCTTGTGGTTGGCACTGATCTGGCAGAGACTACATATCCCTGCGTGCACTGTTAACAGCACACATCTCACTCCGGGTGAATATCTGGAAGTTACTTCATGTACCAGGATGCACTTCATTAAGAGCTCAAAACTCATTTAGGTGCATCGCTTGGAGAGACTACACTTTATGTATGTGCCCTGAACCAGAGGCAGCCCCCCATTGTATACTGTACTCTACATTTACACATACCCTCACCGTACTGTTATCCATTTCCTCCCCAATGCCCGATTTAAACAATAGATTTCTCTGTGATTAACTTCATCCTATGCTCCAGCAATAAGATTGCCTTAAGATGCCAAACTGTCCTCTCATTTTGTTGAAGGAGCTCATGTATAGGAGTGCATAGACGCTTGAAGGGAAAGATGGAAGAGAAAGTCAATGCCACATACCACAATATTTACTTCTTAAAATTCTTGATAGTTCTCTTTTCTGGTTTGGTAGTAGATTGAGTGCAGTGTTATGAAAATCCTAAACATCAGCGCCCATTGATGGATCTGCTGAATGTTTAGCCAGTGCCACAAAGTGCCTTCATTTTGTCGCTCATTGTTGGAATGATTGACCTACCGAATGCAAGTAGAGCAGTAATTGACGTAATTACACTGTGATACCAATGGAATTCACAATTAATGCTTGTACAAACCTGCCAACAAAGTGCCCTTAAAAATGGATTGCATGCTACAGAGGAGGGGCAACCATGGGCATGATATTGAATCGGGTGGATCATTCTTTGATCAATTACTGTGTGACGATCAGCCATTTATGCATGGTGCCACCATTAAACACCACATTAACAGGTGAGCCTGTTTACCTGAGTTTAATGCTGCTCAATACATTTCAATCCTTCTCACAAATTATGAACGCAAAGTATCCCAAAATGCAGTGAATTAAATAGAATCTGCCTGAGCGCTTGTTCACACCACACAGAATAAGCCCAGGGCGGTGCGCTTGCTTTAGAGCACTCGGGTGTGGATAGCTCTGTGCTGTCCATGACAAAGCCCTGTTTTAGCCAAGGCACACTCCCAGGTAAATGCTCACTAAAATCTCCCACTTCATAGGTTCAAAGAAATCAAGGGCAAGCTCGCAAATTTTATTTCACTGGGATGAGAGTAGTAGAATAGTACATTTCCAGCCTCAACTCCTCATCCTGCGAGGACACGATATACAATTAAATAGATAAATAAATGAATACATGGAGCCAAGATTAACCCCTGAGAGTCCTTACAGTTGGTGGAATTGAGATTTGTAATTTTGACCAATACGCTGTCCACGTTGTCCCCTTGTATTGTACTTGGTTATTTATAACGCGCTAAACACCCAGAGGTTTCTAAGCACGGACAGGGGGATCGATCCTGTGTTGCTCCACGTCGTGTTGCTTCCAAGGCGAGCGCGTTGCCCCTGAGCTATCCTCCCGAGCTTGGTCCGCGATTGTTAAAATAAAATTAAAAGAAATGTCAGATATATACTGAACTGTACTCTACCTTATATTGACCTGAAAGAAAGGGATGTGACCGATTCCCTATTGTACAGTGTGTACTTTAGCACACTTGTTCAGCAAAACATGCATCACTTGCCGACATATGCAAACGAGTACCCTCCGTGCTTTACAGCACTGTTAAGCATGCTATAGTGTCTGTCACCTTTATTGAACACAGAACGCGTATCATTTCTCTGATGCTTCAGGTGTCCCACTATGAAGAGAGTGGAGAGGTGCACATATTTTCTCTTAAGGCATGTTAGCAATAGGAAAAAAGAAATTGTCACCAAGAGGTGACTCAAAATTACAAAGGGCCTTATTCAAGAAGGGAAGGTGGCCCCAAAGTATTCGCTGAAATTACAAATCTCCTTAACTCCAGCTGTAAGATGTTTAGCTATGATATGTTATTTATAATGTGCTTAATACCCAGAGGTTTCTAAGCGCGGACCCAGCGATTGAACCTGTGTTGCTCTGTGTCATCTTTCTTCCAAGGCGAGCATGTTGCCTCTGAGCTATCCTCCTGAGAGCTGTGCAAAGTCAGACAAAAGAAAACGCTTTGTGCATATTATAGAGATACAAGAGAAGGAGTGGGCAGTATTATAAATGTGAAGAAAGAAAGAGACGATTAAGAAAAAGACAAGACTACCTGCAGAAAAGAGAGAGGAATCTGTGAGTGAGGAAAAAAACAGAAATGATGGAGAAGTTGGAGGTGGAATAGTCAACGCAGGAAAGACTACACCTTTATTTTTAGAGTTGTTTGTGGTCAACCAGGACTGGATAACAAGACGATGGGCAGAAAGAGTACAGTGGATAGAATCCAAGAACGAAGAGAACAAAAGAAATATCTGCCAATTATCAACATGGAAATTGCATGAAAGACTGAAATAAGAAATGATAGCAGACAAAGGAATGGTGTAAAGAGAGAATAGGAGAGGACTTAGTACAGAATCTTGAGGGGCACCAAACTGAAGAGTGTGAGGGGAAGATTGCTGGCCATCCCAGGAAATGGAATAGGTGTAATCAGAAATATAAGACTGATATAAAGCATGACCAGCACCACAGATTAAGTTTTATAACGTGTTTATTCAATATAACACATAACAAACCCCACCACAGCCTCCTCACATCAACTCTGGCCCTCCAACTGCTTTCAGCAGAACACAGCTACAATCCCCCATACATATTCCGTTCCTCCATTTCATTTTCTATCCATATATCAAGACACATCATAACAAAGCCTGAAACCATAGAAAAACCGAGCTGTGAGGCCTAAAACAGAAAGGGGGGAAAGAAGACTAGAGTGGACAACTATATAAAATGCTGCAGAAAGATCAAGAAGAACAAGAATTGATGAAAGTTTAGAGTGGCATGCAGAAAGTTGGTAACATATAGGAAAGCAGTTTTGGTGGAATGAAATATACGGAACACAGATTGATGGAGAGGTAGACAAGAATGGTGTCCAAGATATGTAAACATTTGAGAGCAGATAATCCACTTAAGTACTTTAGAGAGAAATGACGGAAGGCAAATAAGGGAGAAATTAGAGGCAAGCGAAGAATCAAGAAAATGCTTTTTAAGAATAGCAATAACAATGGCATGTTTAAAGAGCGTAGACCTGTGGTATAGGAGGAGATTCGGACAGAAGAAGATGCAATCAGATCAGCATGGGATAGAACACAAGGCCGTGTCAGAGTCTGAAAGAGGGACAGAGAGGTAGAAACAGAAGCAGTGGATAAAAAAGAATTTCATAATGAGGTGGGGGAGAAGAGAAAGAGGTGCAGAGAAGAGCGACTTTCGAGTTAAAGTAATTTGCAACATTCGTAGACGAACAGGAGGAGAAAAAGAAGGGTTAGGGATCACATGATTTGACAGAACAGCTAGAAAAGGTGATGAGGATGGGAAGAGAATGTAGAGATGAGATTAGAATAATGCTCAGAAAAAAGAGGGGGATAGGTCCACTCCTAGACTCCTCACTAGAAAGTGAGGGTATAAGTCCCCTTATCCTCTGTTGTTCCCTCACTGCTACTTCATCATCATTTGAGAATTTAAGGAAATATATGAACTTAAGATACAGGGACTCTTGATATAGATATGATTTATGTTGAATTCAAATCTAAATCTCAATAGTGGGGTACCGTAGTGGCTGATCCTTTCACAAACACCTTTTTGCTGAAGGGAGTACTTGACATCATGTCTGGTCAGCAATGGTGATCTGGTTTTTAAACAAGCATTGGCAAAGACAGTTTGCCAAGCGGAGAATTATGTGCTTTGTCAATACTGGTTCTACTTGTCAGGTCCATACCAGGAACAGCCTCAGATGAGAACAGTGATGCAGACCCACTGGCTGAACATTTATATATTTTTACTGTTTTATTCTCTGTTTTCTCCTCCTCTCCCTTTTCCCTCTCTCTTCCCGCCCTTCTTTACTTTTTTTACTTTTTTGTATTCACTTACTCTTATCAGAATTGTCCCTGGACCTAGTATGATAGCAACACATGTTTGTCTCCTCCCCCCTCCCTTTACTTGTCCCCACCCCATCACTATCTGAAATGTCGTCAGGCCTAGTACGATAGTCGCTTGTTTTGTTCCTCTCCCTCCTTTCTCTTCCCCCTCCCTCACCGCTTGTTAATCTCTGACTCTACCAGAAATGTTGTCAGGCCTAGTACGGTAGTCGCCTGTCTGTTTCCCATTTCCTTCCTATCTGTGTTTTAGCTCTTGCACTATCTGAAATGTCACTAGGCTGAGTACGATAGTTAATTTCACATTCTTGTTGTTCATGGCCTGTAAGAATGTAATTCTATTTTCCCTTGTTCCCTCACTTTGAAACACATGATGTATAGGCGCTATATAAATAAACTATCATATATCATATCATAGTTCCTTTTCAAGGTTCTGCAATATTCATTTATATATTCTGGATCCCTGTGCAAGTCTGGTTTATCTATGAGCATGCCACTGGCCTCCCTTCTTTCACATGTTGAACTGTATATGCCGCCTAAGGCTTCACACTAGTAAATTCTGCATAAATAGCCTCCCCGATGAGGAATGGGTGGCTGTTCTTGATGCTGCATTACGAGTGTGGCCGTCTGGAAACAAGGGTTCCGGTAAGCTTACAGGCACCCTTGTTTCCAGACCCCACTGTATAATTTTGCCTGCCAAGGCCGTTGCGTTCGGCAGGTCTGACCCTGCCGGGCGCAACGGCCCAGTAGGCAGAGTTGCCATGGAAGCACTGGCACTGTTAGCAACGGTGCCGGTGCTTCCGAGTGCCCATTCCCGTGGAGTCCTGCTTCCCGCTCTGCTTGAACTTGTAATTTCCAGGTGGCACTGTGAAGTCAGGCAGCAGATTCAGTGTTTCGAGATCAGCAGCAACCCGCAATCTCGTAATGAGGCCCCATGTCTCTGGTAAATGAAGAGTGAGAAATTAAGGTTTCTTGACATTCTAGCTTATGTCATTTCACTCCATGTAAGTGCTAGTAGACTGGCGCAGCAGTAGTAACTACGTAATAGAGAAAAGAGTCTGCTCACAGGGTTGTGAGTGCATGGTTCTGGCATTGGTGCTTTAAATGTGCTTAGAGGCACCTTCATGTGACAGATTTCCAGGTGTATGAATTGGATTACACAATGAGCGTTGAACGCTTTTTCCTGGAGTGATGTTTTTTTCTTCTCTCCTCTAAAAGCTTTTTTAATTTGTGGCACTTAACAGTTACATAATGATTGACATAGAAGCGGTTACATTTTCTGGCATACATGTATACATACGAACAGCCCACACTGCATTTATTACCTTAGCTTACAATAAGTCTCTGTGACCCGAGGTACCCAAGGTAGTGGGGTAGTTCCCCAAAGCTGCCCATTTCCTTGGGGCACGTCCTACACCGGGTTCATATTGCATTTGTTTAGACATATGTATTTGCCATGCCTGTTGAATAATTGTTGAGGTGTTCAGCATTTATTTTGTTTTGAGTTGCCTTTTGTATGAAACAGCAATTTACCATGAAGTTCAAGCAAACATTGGTAGTCGTATCATATAGCTGTCAAGTTCCAAAAGTTCCATGCATGACACCTCGAGCCAGTTCTGTTTATTTCTCACAGCATGCTGGGACTTGTAGGCCCATCCTTGCAAAAGGGAACACAAAACTACAAGTTCCAGCATGCAATTGGAAAAAAAAAATCAGGACCGGTTCGAGGTATCACACATGGAATTGGGAAACTTGGCAGCTAGGCACTTGACATATGCATAGACACTTATATGTTTAGATAAATCGCAAGGATAAAGTATAGGAATTATGTGATGGGAATCTGGTGCAGTGGCTGAATTGCTGGCCTTGAGCATAGAGGGCAGGGCTATATCCCTAAATTTGCACTTCATTAAAAGCATGTTTGTCTGTGAGTAAATTTGAAAATATGTGTAATGTATGGTGTAGTATTTAGTACTGTCTTAATTACATCCATTCTTCTCTTCACATCTGTAATGTGGTTTCAGTGGGACCGCACATTATTTTCTATTTAATTTAGAGCACCTTCTCTTTGAGTTTCCGCAGCAGCATTAAATGTTCCCTATTTATATTTAATGAAGAACCCCCTCACCAAAAATATGGAAAATGTTGGCATATGCCAGTAATATGGCATCATAAACGGCTGGCTTAAATGGCAAAGTATTTTCTGGGGAGGAATGCTTTCAACTCTTTATCTGAACTTGATCATTGACTGGACATAATTGATTTGCAATTGAGTTGTAGATTTTGAGAGCACCCACAGATAATATTTTTGTAGTGCTTGTTGTTTTATGAATCGTGGGAATCCCAGTTTTAGTTGGTCCTTGCTGCAGAAAGGACATAACACAATGAATTATTTGTAGCTACTTATGATTTGGCATCCACAGTTTGTTTGTAAATTTATGGGAACAAAGTTATGTCAATTATGATAGTGGGTCTTCATTGTGAAGGGTAGCCACATCAGGGGAAATTCTTGTTTGACCATTCATTCACCCTTGGCCTTGTTATTTCTGCAATTGAAATGCTCCACAGCCTACCTCTCAGACCCTGTGATTGGATAGGCCAGGACTTGCTAACATGTCTATTCAGCTTCACCACACTACACTAAACCACCACAGCCTATTTAAACCAATCAAGAAGCCACACCGTTCATGCAAGAAACTCACTCTGTCAAACATATTCAGCACTTGCACATGAATAGAACAAGGCCCTCTGCACCCTGGTACTTAAGCAAGTACTCACAAAAAATATCACTCATCAGTAGGCAGCAAGAAATAATCTGATGGCAATTGCATCAAGAAAAATACCTGAGGAACCTAAAATCCCTCCTTTCAGCATGCAAGGAACTCATCAATTGTATTCGCTCTCCACTCTTGCTTCTCCACTCTTTTTGACTGCTTACTCTCTGTTCTCTCAACCTTTCCCTTTTCCCTTTTCCTATCTCCTCCCCTTACTTTCTTTTATGCACTTACTCTATCAGAATTGTCCCTGGACCTAATATGATAGCAACCTCGTCTATTTCCTCGACCCTCCCATTACTGTTTTTTTACTCCCCACACCCCCCTCCAGCACTATCAGAAATATTGTCAGGCCTAGTATGATAGTCGCTTGTTTTGTTCCTCGCCTCCCTTTCTGCACCCCTCTCCCTCACCTTTTGTTTTTCGCCGGTTCTACCAGAAATGTCATCAGATGGTTGGAGGGGAGAGGTGAAAGCCACCAATGCCCTGTGAACTGACTGCTGCCAACTCACTCCATTTGAAAGATTGTACACATTCTAATGTCAGCCCCTGACATTGAGCTTTGAATGACTCCATAGTCAATGCCCAGCCCAGCTGGCTGGCATCCATAGTTATCAGGATCATATCCAATGTATCCAATAGCATTTACTTTGCCAGGTGCTGTGCATCAACCACCACTGCAGGTCTGAGGTTATCTTGTTTTTTATTGGAATGTGGTCTTTGTAACTAGTGTTGCCCAGCTACCAAAGAGTCAGTGTAATGTATCACCAGCTTCAATGTGTACCTTGCCTAAGGGCTGGAAAAGTGTTGCTGTATTATGAACCTGGATGCTCAGCCAATTCCTGGCTGAAGATGATGGTGAGACTCAGGAAGAGGTCTCACAGCTTCACCCTTTATGCTTGGTGAAGAAACACCATCTGTAATTTGGCATAAATCAGCACCCAACTGTAGTCTAATCTCTGTACCGGTTTTACCTGAGACCTCTTTCAATTCACTGGAAATACCTGTTGGGCTAAATGGTTGCAGATCCTCTGGGAGTGTTTCCTCTCCCCCTTCAGTCTTATTGAGTATTAATCAGTCATGCATTTACATATTTATCTGAATACCTTCTTGGTGAGGAACTGACATGACTGGTGCAACCAATTCTTGGTGTGGATTTCAGACCAAAAAAAAGGACCACATACTGGAAATGTCTCACTAAAATACTAAACTAGATATATTTCTTTTTTTTTGTTTTTTATTTATTTATTTATTTGTTTTGGTAGCAAAAATAAATTTGCACCTTTACAAATTATACAAAACACATATAACACATATAAAATCTTACAATACAACAGTAGCACACAGATGTTTATACAACCAAGCAATACTAAAATCTATATCTCTTTAAAATATTAAAACATTACCTAAAACATCAACAAGCGTCCTCAAAGTCACCAACTCATAGGGTCACAAAATCACAGTAACATCGCTGCATCGCCGAGACACCACCTCGCAGAGTCGAAATGACACAAAAGCACAAAATCGCAGGAAAGATCAGTGATACTAAATAATAAAACTAACCCATCTTAGACTAACCAAACCTGGTAGAGGTACTAGAGCATCACAAACCGCCACCAATGGTGGCAAAACCCACTATTCATCGAGTATGCAAACTCTCACAGATGTAAAAGTTTACCCACTCCAGAACGTCCTATTGAGTGGCGTCAGATGTTCTTCAATTATTACAACGAGTCGAACGGTTGCTAATATAATGGAGTTGGAGTTTCCCTGCATACATCGCAACCATACTAGGTGACGTTCAAACAGGGAAAACGACGAAAGGTAATCAGCCAAGCAGCGTTTTCGGTGCTTGGAAAAAAAGCTACAGAACATGAAAAGGTGAGGCAGGGTTTCAGGCTCAGATGTACTTAAATAAAATCTGCAACCCTCCCTTTTTGTCAATGTCCTATAGCATTTCCAATTTCTGATGCGAGCACCCGTGTGGATAAGATCCATACGGAACCGCATGTAATGCCGTCTTGCTCCTTTGTCTGGAAAGGCTAGAATGTATGGCAGGCGTGGAGCGACTGCATGTCTAAAAGAGGCATATGTAATAAAGGACGAGTAGCGTCCAATACAATCACAATTTTGGGCCCAGGAATTTTTAAAAAAACGCCTTTTGACTTTAACAGGATTATTTACCAGGTCATTCTGTGTCATATTCAAGGAGATTAGGACCGCTTGTATCTTCTCTTTCACACATGTGATCGAACTAGGACACTTTCCAGCTATCATTTCCTGGAAGTCCTCATAGAGTGAGTTAGTCGGAGGGGAAATCATTTTAGAGAAGGTAGCAACCATCCGCCAAGTTAGTCTGTCTTCTAGTGGGTATAAACCTAGTTCATGAGTGATAAGAGCATTTGGTAAGAAACCGGGAAGCCCCAAGATGTTCTTCCAAAGTTTACCCTGTAGAATATTTAAAAGGGGCCCCAAATTCAACAGGCAGGTGTCTAATGCATAGAGAAGAATGGGCTCTATCTTCATAGTGTAATATTGTATCAAAGGCAAAAGAGAGTAGCGACAATATTTGTTAAAGATGATTCTCATTTGGGCCAAGAGGGGATTAAACTTTGCCATCAATACGGCACGCCACTTGTTGATTGATATTCCATTCGATATATGGTAGCCCAAATACTTAATCTCATCTTTTCTCAAGATCACCTGATCATTTATGGTAAAGTTAACTCTTGGAAGCTTTTTTTTGGCAGAGAAGACCAGTATATGCGATTTGCTTGGATTAATAATCATATTGTTAAGCTTACAATAGTCTCCAAAAAGGTTTAATTTGTTTTGGAGTCCAAACGGCACTCTGTCAAATAATATGATGTCATCAGCAAAAGCAAGCCAATGAAGCCGCATGGATCCCAGTGTAACCGGAAAAGAGTTAGATCCCTGCCAAATCGCCTCTACGTCAGCGAGATAAAGGTTAAACAGGACTGCTGCCAAATTGCAGCCCTGCTTTACTCCAATAAATGTCGGTATGTTATCAGACAGGAGTCCTTAATACTAAACTAGATATATTTCTGGTGAGCTCCCTTGATTGAGAGTGATAGTAAGCGTCCTAGACAACCAGAGTCACATAGGGATGTTTGCATTCCAGAGATCCAGTAATGTAAGCAATAGCCTTTGGTGTAACATAGGGAAGATCCCAGTCTGGTTATCCGGTGATTAAAGAAATATTCTCTGGTGTGTCATAGGGAACAAGGCATCCTGGAGATCTAGAGATGTAAGGGATAGACGCTAGTGTAAAATAGGACAGATTTTCTGGATTGTCTCCAAGACTAAGTGGACTTATAGAACTCAGGTATTATACTTGTGAATCCTTTGGTATGAAAAATATATGGGAATAAAAGCCCTTTCCTTCTTCTCCCTTCAGGTCTTGCTCCACAGCTGACTTGATGACATGTCTTTGATCATATCCTGTAAAATCTACTTGCAGTTGGACATATTCATAGTCTGAGTCATATCTAGGCTCCTAGACAATTCTATTGTGTGGCTCTGTGTACCTATTAATGTCATCTGTGATGAATTCTTCAATGTCAGTCCTTCTCTCTTAGACGGGGACCTTTCCCGTGGAGCCAGGGCGGTGCAGCCACAGTCCAATAGTCTCCCTGGGAATGGTGAAACCTGGGAAGATCAAATGGGGAGGGGAGAACCCTTATGGGACAAGGGAGGACCATCCAGAGAGAACACAGTATCCCATAAACTTGCCTCACCAGCCCCGTATCACCAACTCACCTTGAAAAGGATAATATGGTTCACCTAAGTTCAATCAACCTCTGTAAGGTAGAATATGTGAATACACCATCCTATTCTCAGACAGAGAAGAAAAAGAACTGTATATTTGACTCCCATTATTTCACTGAGACGAAGAAGATTCTGAACAACATGAAGCAGTACGACATTGGAAGTACTGCAAGGAGGAGAAGGCGCAGAGGAATGTAGTGCCCTGTGCAGAACTTGAAAGAGCAATCTAGTCGATTTGAGCCTGTTATATACATAAAAACTGAGGAAGGACTTCAACAGAGGTCGAGTACTCCCTCGAGGAACAGAGTCTTTGAGACAGGGAGAAGTGGAGAGAATACTGATTGGGATGCCAAGCAGGTAGCACGGCAGCAGAAGACTGGTCTAGTGGAAACGGACATCTGAACAGAACATGAAGAAACTCCTGGAATCCCATGATGTAGATTGAGGTGTGGAAAGAGAAATTGGTCAGCGAGAAGGAAAGTTGGTTCACGGAGCCGCTGTGTAATAAAACAGGAGCGCTGCTCGAGAAAGAGGCACTGAAGCGGTCTGGATGCAACGCGAGAACCTTAACACCACCGCTGACCACAGACACAGCTATATGGGCGTAAGGGGAAGCAGAAAAGGCCCACAACAGAAATACTATAAAGGGGAACCTGAGGGAATACAGGAATTGCAGACTTGAAACCCAAAGCTAACACATTTAGAAGTTGGGAAAATATCCCTGGCCTCCCCTATAATCATCATCATCATCATAGTTGCAGTACCTGGCAGGCTAGTAAACCAGCTGGACTAAGTAACAGAGAGGACAAGTGTGAGTCTGGGACCCACACCAATACAGGCTATCTTGTCCTCCAAGAAGAGCTTCATAGTCACAGTTCCTGGCAGGCTATTATACCAGGTGAAAAGAATCATAAGATAAATACTTGCATTTCTGGGACCTGCACCCATGGAGAGAATAAAGGTCTCCAAGAAGAACCTCATAGTAAAAGTACCTGATAGGCTAGTATACCAGGTGAAAAGAATCATAAGAGAAACAAGTATGTACCTGGGAACCGCACCCATGGAGAGAATCAAGGCATCCAAGGAGATCCTCTTAGTCACAGTACCTGGCAGGACAGTATAGCAGGTTAGCTGTGACTCAAGAAAGCCTAAAGAAGACAAGAAACCACAGTAAATAATACTGAAAAGGGCAAGTCAGTAAATTGTAGTCACATGAAGATTAAAAGCCAGAACAATCTTCATAGTCACAGTATCTGGTAGGATAGTGTACACGTTAGATGTGAGAATAAGGAGGGGTATGGAAACCAGTACCCTGTAAGGACATTGTACTAACAATAATTATCCTAGTCGACACACCTGGAAGAAGAGTAAACCTGGTTGACTGGGAAAAAAGACACTGGAAGGAAACTAGGGGAAGGGAAACATAACCCCTCATACTTTGTTGTCCTTGTAGAATGCCAAGAGCAAGTAATCCCCTCTTCACAGTGTGGGTATACAACAACATGCTTGTACAGGGTTGGCCATCATTTTGTAAGTTGTTTTTGCACCATTTTGTAACTTTACTTTATGAACTGGAGAAGGATTTTTGAACCCCATAAGCAGAAGAAAATTCCCTTGCATTCTAGTTTAGGTTTTTAGTGTGAGGGCCGGAAATAGGAGTTTGACACAATGGTGGACTTGTTTTATTTTGACATCCTGACATTAGATCATTTGTTTAAGGCAGGGAAACCCCTTTTAGTTTTAGGGGCAGGGAGGCACTGACCAAACCTTCATTTGGTTAAGAAAAGTCTATAACCACCAACATTTCACCACTGCGTTGGTCTCTTAATTCCACACCCTTACATAGGGTATCAGTAGTGGGATTTTGCCCAGTTGACACAAACCCCGGGAACCCACATAAGCAGTAAACTGGATCATGTGGTCTCTACCCACACAAATACTACACCTGGAAAAAAGTTGACCAACATCATCTATTCCACAAGTATGTCAATGGTCTTAGAAACCACGGCCAATTAACCCCACTTCATTGGGTCAAGACTGTAGAGTCAGGATCGGCCGAGAAACCCAGATCCCTACAGCCATAAAAACCCTGGGATGGGGATCACCTTTCCTCTACAAACCTCCCAAGCCATTCTTCCGGTGAGGAAAACCATCGAGGGGAACATTATAATCTTTTTTGCCCCCGATAATATATGGTTCCGGCCAGGTAAAAGATGATATTTTCCTTAAACCTGCAGATAAACCTCCCCACTAGTTTGGTTAGCTCTATAATGCCTCCTGGGGGAAGTAGGCAAAAGAAGGACAACACATTGCTACCCCTCCTATCTTGTAAAGAAGAAATTAAGTTTGCCCTTTTGAACTTCTCCTCAAGCCCAGTTAAAATTAAAAGGGGTGAGTTGGTGAGTACCTGATATATGAGAACCTCTGGGAGCCCTCATCTAGTCAAACTCGTGGTGAGAACTAAAAAGGTCACCCTGAGAATCAACCTGGGAAGAGTAAGGTCCAAGACAAGTTTATCCTCGACTCAAAAGGGGAGACTAAACCAAATTCTAACTTTGAGCAGGCAGTGAACATATTAGCATGGGATAAAGACAGCCCTTTAGGATATACAGGGTAGGAGACGGTTAAAACATCCGAACAGCTGGTAGGGATAATCCAGCCTGCTCTCGAGATCAGCGAGACCCTATTCATAACACTTCTCAGGGAATACGCCAACCCCCCTACATCCAACGTAGCACCTCGTCCTTCCATTGGGGAGCCATTGTATAGTACAAGGGGATAATTGAAACAGGAAATTGAGACTTATCCTCTAACTCCCCCGTCCACGCAAGTGCAGTTCCCCATACTTACAGGAAAAGAGCTAGATCCGTATTTCCGGGAAGAAAGTAAAGAGGTCCTCAAAGGTCCTCCCGCACAGCAAGTCTTCCAAATAGGACAGAACAAGAGGGAGAACCACCTGTCCTATTAAACCCGCCTCCCCCATAATTAATGGAAATTAGAGACACCCACGAGAACCAGGGGTAGGGAACAGTATACCCACGCTCTCATAGAGGGAGATGTAGGAGGGAACATATCTTCTTCTAGACTGTCATCCCCTACCTGAAACAAGATGTGTTCCTCGCTCTGAGAATGTGGGCATCTTGCAAGGCCTTTCTCTGAAAATAGGATGGATTTCTCAACCCTATCATCATTAAAAGAACCTAGACAGGATGGGCAAATTAAGAAAGTGAGGGCTCAACCTTCCTATCCTAGTATCCTTTACGCCCAAACCAATTACATTTGTCCCAAAATGGAAGAAAAATAAGTGCAGGAGAAAACCCAACACTTTTCTGTGTACAGGGAGTAAAATCACTGTCAGAATTCCAGCCATCCTTAAAAGGAGGAAAATATGGGCACAATTAGTGGAAGCAAAGATGTGCCGTAAGACCAGAACTACTTCCTTGCTGGTAGAAGACGGTAGGAAAAGAAAGAGTTGGCTGTATCCATGTTCATTTGGTGATACACCTACAGATACGAGTCCCCGTTACCATTCTGTAAAAGAACTGTCTTACAGTGGCAGTAATCCCCAATTTAACGACCCAGTTGGTTATTAGCACAGTACCAAACTTTCATCAGTGGCTATCCCAAATCACAAAGATAGGGATGAAGATGGAGAAACAGAAGGATAGCCTTATGACACTGATCAAACTATCCTCCATAACACTGCCAGCAATCAGTGCTGTCAGCACACCGATACTAATGACCCGTTAAACCAGCATTAGTTCTTAAGTGTACCCTTGGAGATACATTGCGTATATCACCCACCTTTTCCACTTCAGAGATAAAGCCATCATTGCATGTCCAAGGAATATTACACGGCAGGTCGTTCAACAAGCCAGGAGTATAACATACCCTTTCACCCACACTGTGGATCTTCCTTAGGGGGAGCCAGCCCCACCAGGCCCTGCTAGAGAATTAGCTGTCCTCTGCCACCCTTCGTTGTCTTTGAATTTGAACAGAGAAAGTCACTGCGCTCCTTGTTAGCATCTTCCACACACCACCGGCCTTGCTGGCATTGTGTCACTGTAACTATAAAAGCAAAAATGACGTCACGGGGACAGGTGTATCCTCTTGGGGGAGGAGCCATGATGGAGCCACGGAGAAAATGGAGCAGAGGAGCGAAGAAAGCTTTACAACATTTCTGTTGTGAGTTAAGGGCTACATCAATGCCTGAGGAAGGTGACGAGGTAAGGAAATTGATCGGTGGTAGGAACATACAACAAGACTCGCATAGGGGGGATTAGTATTCCATTGGTACATTGTGGCAAGCATTTGACTGTGAGTTGTCTGCATGTACATGAATCTGGCTGCCACCAGTGAGTATGTGTTAGCTGACCCTCCCCATGACCCCATAACACCTAGACGTCTGTGCCTTACTAGGTGTACGTCTATGGTGGGTAGACACGGATGCGACCTAGGGAGATTATTTTTGGGGACATTCTGAACAATAAACCCAATGTTTCTTTTACGGGTAAACTGAGTGAAGAGTGGCCGTTTAGTCACGTAGATAATGTTTGGCTGTCCAATAGGAGTAAGCAACATTTTGGTTTGTGGTTCCGGGGTTCAAGAGGGCGTCAACATATTTTAAAACATGAATGCATTTCGTTGACGCTGCACAAGGTGCTCACATTTCGTGTCCCATGCCATGCTGGCCAGCCTATGGTGTTCTGGACTCAGTCTTAACACGCAGCACAGCATGTGGTCACTCTTCACTCCGTAGACAGTCACTGAAGGGTTACAATTGCTTTTGTCTGATTCTGGAATCGTAGCGGATGGGCTGGCAGCCAATAACTTCGCAATACACAGAGCACATACATTTTTTTTTAAGGCGAAATAATTATGATACATTTTGCTTCTATTACTTGGGATTAGGCAGCTACGTTCCCCACTAACTCCCTGACTCATTGCTCCCTGGCTCCTGGGCAACCTACATGTACAACGCACCCTGTTATTGCCACATCATCCTGGCATGGGGCACTGTATGTACCATTGCTGTGTGTTGAGGTGTTCCAAAAGAAAACTGTCAAGACGGCACCCAGCCTTGAATCATTGCACATGTGAGCCCCCGAGAAAAGCCTGGAAGCAAATGTGCACTTATCTTAGGAACACTTCTGACAAGCCATGGCTCGCAGGGCAGATGTAGTGAATACTACAGCAGCAATGAACCCACACGGATCAATAGGAACAAAAAGCAAGTTATTATTATTATACCCGTTGAACGCCCCAAAGGGGAAACCCTTTCATCTCCACAACACAATATCAACCCTAGCCAATACACACCAACACCAACAACCCTCCAACCAAATCAATCAACAAACTCCAAAGTCATAAGCAGGGGGAATAGCTCAGGGGCAGTAGTTTGTCTTGGAAGCATGACAACACAGGTTCAAATCCTGATCCCGCGCTTTTATAAAAGAACAATTATAATTATGCACCCAAATGGCCAAACCATCTTACACAACCAAGGACTGGCTAAGTACCAGTGCTTTATATGTGCTGGTCCTACCCGGCCCTCAGTACCTGCATTTCTTATTTTTGAGCATTTGTGTACCTGCACTTCTCCATGCCTGAAAGAGAGTACCGGTACACAACAATGTTGCAAGGTGAAATTGAAAACTTTTCATTTCACTCTATGGCAATTTAAAGGACTTAGCTTCTGCAGCCGTTGCAGGGAAAAGCAGCACTCTCTCCCTACTCCTCTCTCCACCACCTGCAGTGACCACCTGGTCTTCAGGGACCAGCCTGCAGAAAAAAGGAGAGACAAATATGCATCTACTGTGTTCTCAACTTGCTTGAGAGAATGCCTGGTGGAATGTTATGCCTGTGGAATGTTGTGGTGTGAATGCCCCTGTAAGTTCCATGAATGTCAGTTGGAGTGAAGCAGCCTGTGAGAGTGGAGGCTGGTGGATGTCTCCTGTGCACCTTCCTACTTATTTACCCTTGGTTTTACCTGCTGTAAATACCTTGTCAATGTAACTTAGTAAAGAAGTTCCCTTTCCTCACCTGCAGTGTCAGGCTTTCATTTCACACTGCTACACTGGCAACGAGCTGGCTTGAGGGAAGGGCCAGGAACCTGCAGCTGTCCAGAGTGAGCAGTACCTAGAAGCATGGAAGGATGGCGTTGAGACCATAGGAGGGGACATTCACCGCCCCCCACCCTCCAAAGGTGAGCTCACCCCTGTCCCATAGCCCAACTGCTGTTGCATGGCAGGAAGGAGGCAGCTGGGGCTGGAGTTAATTTCTACTACCAGTTAAAGCAACAGTTGCCAGTTGCCAGTGGGGCCACCTTGCAGTATTTGGCCGCTGGAGGCGGAGGGTAATACCAGCCTGGGAGAGATTGAATAGTTGGAGCAGCAGCTCCCAATAGAGCCAATGAAGTATTTTGGCCACTGATCCAGCACTTCCCAGTGGTGCCACCTTACAGTCTTTGGCCACTGGAGCAGCACTTCCAAGTGGGGCCACCTTACAGTCTTTGGCCACTGGAGCAGCACTTCCCAGTGGGGCCACTTTACAGCATTTGGACAATGTAATTTCAGCGTGGGAGAGAAATACCTGTGTTTTGGAAAGGTTTGGCGTAGTGTGCAGTGAGCTGTTTGCCTTTCTGTTGTCCCGGGGATCGTTGGCCATTGTGAGCCAGAGCTCTTCACCCTGGGACAGCCCCTCTGTAATGATGATGTCATCAGTGGTCCATGTGGACATGGTGATTGCTGTGGGAACGTTCCGAGAGCTACACTATGTGCACCAGTTCGGAAAAGTGAATAAGTTGTTTTAAGATGGGCAAACTCATTAACCTGTGGGAAATGTCAATTTTTTTTTACCAAATGTTCGTTTGGTTAACATACTTGGTAACCAGTTTAAATGTCTTGTGAGGCCAGTATAATTTACAGATTCGGTCTGCATTGAAGTTGGGGCAGTTGAAATGGGTGTGTCCGTGCTAAATTGACTTGGTTGCAAAATGATTAGCGATGTAGTTCCTCATGGACATCTGACGTGGCCTCTGTTTATGGAATAATAGCTATTTCCAGCAAAATATTGTGTAACAATATCTTGCCTCCACAGGCCCTCCTATGTTTTAAAGACTTTAATTAGCTCAAGGCTTGGACTCTATTAGAGTAGGGTTTTTTGTTCTTTCACTTGCAATGCTTTAAATGTAATCTTGCCAATGCTTGTGTGTTGGGGCTGTTTTTTCAGTTTGTTTGGTGCTGTAAACCCAAGCTGCTGGCTTAGCAAACCACTAGCTTAGATTGTGACGGCTCATATAGTGTGTGTGTGTTTGCTGCACAGTGTCTGCTGATGGAGCTCGACCTGTCTGTGGAGGTGCAGTGTCCACTGTCAGAGCCTGACCTGGCCACGGGCTGTCCAGGGTGTTGTTATTGGCGTGTGGAACCTGGCACACGTTTTTAGCGGTGTTCTGCAAACCGTGTCAACAATATTGGGGCTTGGAACCCAGCACAATTTTTTTGGGTTGTTCTGCCACCCGTGCCACAAATGTTGGGTGTTGGACACTATGCCTGAGGGGGTTTCCTGCCTGCGCCTTTGGGGAGTTGGATGCTGGTACTTTAGGGGGTGTTCCTCTCCACCTGCTTGTGTTTGTGCATGGCAGTGGGTGCCTGTGCTCTGTGCCTTTTGAACCTTGATCATTTCTTCTGTTTTAGAATAGTAAAAGGTTAAGTGTGTGCTGGGTTTCAGTGCACCTTAGTTGTTGGCAGCAGGAGGAATGAGGGTGCTGTTCTGGGATTGTCTGGAATGGTGGTGTGTTGAGAGTTAGGGCTGGTTCCTTTCTTTGAGTGTCTGTTGTTAGGCCTGCAACAGACTTTGAGTGTATTGTATGGTTGCTTGACTTCATTGTAGGTCGTTGAAGGGACGTGGTAGCTGGGAGCGTGTCTCTTTGTTATTCGGAATGGAGTGAGTGGGATTGGATTGGAGTTTGGAGTAGTGGTGGCCAGAGTGTTGTTGGTTTTATACGTTGGTCACATTACCCTGTGTATTTCCCTCTTACTTCTTTCCATACCTCCGGCTTGGTTTCTGTTAAGGAGGGATATGTGTCTTGTGTTTTCTGCCCTGGTTTTGTATGACTATTTGTGAATTATTACATGAATGTTTGATTATTTTTATGTAAAGCTGACTTGTTTGGCCAATAGGTAATTAAATAATGTTAAAAATAAATACAAAGAGGAGGTGACTGTGTTGTAGAGCTCAACTGATTGCCTTGCAAGGGAAGTTTCCCCACTGGAAAACAGGTTTCTCTCAGTGAAAGGAGAGGTTACTAGAACTGAGTCGAAGTTATTACAATGTACGTTTAGTTTTAAGCCAGAGTCGGTAGTGGGCTCAAGTCTAATAGAACTAACAGAGTCTGTGGTGGACTTATACCTGATAGGGAGACCCGAACCGGTGGTGGTCTCATGCCAGAATGAGAAACCAGAGTATGAGGTGGGTTGATGCCTAGAAGAGATACCAGCACATTTGACCCACTCAAGTCTAAAAGAGATATCAGGGCCTGTATTGGGCTCCCGTTTGATACAAGAGCCTAGGATTGGCTCAGCCTATAAGAAAACCAGAGGTGGCAAGAGGCTCTTGCCTAGCTGCGCCGTCATTGTCTCGGGCCACAATAACTGGGTCATGAAAATCATATAGGCAAGGGGCAGAAAGGCCTGCCCGTCTTCATATAGTAGACCCTAAGGAAGGGGCTTAAAGTACAAGCTCTTGTCTCAGTAGGAGTTTGTTGGAACCTGACTTCAGAATCCCAGGGGATGACTTCTCACAAAGAGAACCATGAATGATAAGGCAAGAAGTATGCTAAATCACTGAATTTCTCACTGATTATGAGTGACTTATTAAACCACCATGGGGTGATCGTAGATTGGGGATTGGGACTTGGGATCTTCTTTTAGAATTCACTGTTTACTTTGTTGTGCTTACTGACACTGTTATACTTAGACTGACTATCCTGTGTTTTAGTTGTTATACCAATAGGTCCTGTTGGCATTTCTCCAACCCTGTTCCCAGAAGTCTGTTCCCTAGGGATAGAACAACTTTCTGGATAAAGCTACAAGGGATCTAAATAGTCCTGGAGACATTTACATTTTCAAACAATGGTGTTCGGTTTTCTCTCAATGTGTTCACTGTTTTCTCAGACCCATCAACTATGCTGTGTCCTACTGAGTTATTCCCTTCCATATGGGTCATCATTCACCCTTTTCTGCTTTTCTGCATAATAAAGTGTGCAAGCTAGGTGGGCTGTGTATGAGCTTTCCCCCCTCCTCTATCCGACCGCTAACTTCATTGCACCCAGATAACCTTTCCCAGGCCCAGAACAGACAACCATTGATAACATAATAGGAGTGATGTATGCATTCACTGAGAGGCCATTATGCTAGCCACCATTTTTAGAACACCATCAAATGACATGCAACATTTATCTGGAGTACCAGCATTATGCTGTTCTGTCTTGCATAGCATCCATGATGCACATTCTCCGGGCATGACCTCTATAACAGTGATGCCTATGGTGTGATGCAGCCCACCACCACCTGCCATGCAGCTGAAGTCAATGCACCATGTCACGTCCATGTCCTTGGCTATGCTACACTTCCAAGTCAGAAGAGGTAACTTTGGTTTACACAAGAGTGGGAATGTTGTGCTGATAAGAGAGGCAGATTAGTTTGTGATGCCCTAATGTATATGGTTACAAGAATGATATTCCTATCAATAGTATTTATAACTTCACTTATATACCGATTATCTCACTCATTCCTAGGCACAAACAACCAGTGTTATTAATACCCAACTCAATGATACATATCTTACCGACCTCCAGAATAATCAGAGGCAAACACCTGCCCCCGCCCTACAGAGGATACATTATTCTATTGAACTCTCCATCAGAGAACAATACTAAATTGTTAAATGTTTAGACTGATTAAATTGTCAAATTATGACATTATGCTTTTAGTAAACTTGATACTATCCTTTAGACTCCAAAGCAAACCGAAATGACAGAAGTCACACTACACAAGATCCGTTTACATTACCTATTACTATAAATTGGGTACAATTTGTATGCATCTATTGTATTCTGAATTGCATGATCTATCTGATGCTGTCAGTGGAATAATGCCAGAAGCACTTTGTGTCGGTGACCTGATTCTGGCAGAAGAATGCAGTCCTCCTCCTGTTTTCCACACCGCCCTAGCAGATCTCTCTTACACAGGTGTGTTATCCTCCCCACCTTTTAGGGGCTTCCACCACAAACCCTCTGTCCTACCCTACCCCATGAAGCGGCCATGCTTGCCCCACCCACCTGACCCACCTTCACCTAACCTGATTCTCCTTTTCTCCTTACATGGATTTTAATCTCTTTTTGGAGAGTCCCACCTGGAACTCCCTCTTGTCTCTGTTAGGCAGAATTACAATCAGTACCCTTTGGGAACACTACACACAATTAAGACTACAGATGTAAGCACAATCTCACCTTTGGTATAAGTCTGTACTACACAGTTTTGTGTTAGCAGGGCTGAGCAGCCAGGCTTATCTCAAGAGCGATGTGAGCAGTACAAGGTGTTACACAAAGGACTTGCAATCACAGTGGTTCAAACAGACACTTACTCAAGGTTTCTTGGTAAAACAATATACATTTATTTACACAGTTAGTTATAAAACATTACACTACTGACACACAGCTCAAAATCACACTATAATACACTACAGTACCAAACCAATACGTTTCTGAACAAGTTAGGCTCCCCTGAAGTGGGAGCAAAATGGCACTTCAGAAACTTTCAAAAGGGATAGAAAGACGAGGTTATAAGAATCAAACACAGTTACTTTCATAGGCAGGGCAAATAGTTTCAGTTCACTACAAGAGGCCGTTCAATTCAATAGGCCTGGGCCAAAGTCAATGGAGCAGTGTCTTGGATAGGATAGCACAGTTCTGGTAGTAAACGGTTAAGTCTTTGCCAATGTCCTTAGAAGAAGTTTGCACGAAAAGGAGTTGTAGGTTGGTTTAGGAGCGAACAAGACTCCAAAGTTGGGAAAGTTTCACAAACTTTCACTGCGGCAAAGAGGATTTCTCTACTGTATTTGCACCGTACCTTTCAATGAAGAAAAGCTGTAGCTGAGGCAGTGTTTCCTGGCAGTTCCTGCAGATCTCGCTGTTCCTGAGCCTCAGTCACGGGGACAATAGGCAGGACGTCGGGAGGTTCCTGCACTGCACGCGGAGAGATCCACAGACTTGGCAAAACATTGGTTTAAGGTGTGAGTGCCTTAAAGTCCACAATCTGGTATCCTTCTCACTGGCTATCCGATTTTCAACAGCACTCTGAAGAAAAATCGACCAGTATGGAGATGGTTTCCAGGTGGCTTGCGAGTTGGTTGTTCCCACCAACTCAAGGGAAGAAGTCATCCTTGAAGGGCTTCTGTGTCGAGGGAGTTACAGGCAATTCAGACCTGCAGCTGGGATTCTCCGGGCAAACCAGTGGTCCAGGAGTTGCAGCAGTCGTCTTCCTTCAGCTCGTCTTCGGTTCTTTTGTTCCAGTGGTCGACTCTGCCTTGCAAGTACAAGAGACCTGCTTTAAACAGTTTTCTCCATTTTTTCCAGCCTAGCTGTCACTTACCCAGCAGGGTGGCTGTCCTTGCTGGACAGTCAGCCATCCCATCATGCCAGAGTGCAGTCAGGTCTCCTAGGAGACTAAGCACATGGAGTTTCGGGCACCTTCATTATATCCTGTCCACCCCAGACACTCAGGTGCCAGAGGGGGGCTTCAGTACAGAAGCCCGCCAAAGGCAAATTAACAAAGGGACCAAACCTGGTTTGGCATGCAGAGACACACACTAGAAGGACCTTTCCAAAAAGAAATGGTGAAAAAAGTATATTGGAACCTATTTTTACAGAGGGGGCTCAGACGCCATCTTGAAAAACATGACTCTGGTGGATTTCAGCTACCGGAGCATTTAAACGGGTCACAGTCGGGGAAATCATGGTAATACCACTGCAACCACCCATTCTGAGAGGAAAGAGTAGCTTTTGAGGGCTACATGAGTTTGCTAGGCATAGGGAACACTAGGTATTCCCCCCAGCACTCTGACTGTAAGGCAGTGTGTGCTGGATCTAGCAATTTAAACATACTAGCAAAGTCAATTTAACTTTACATTCACTGGGAGACAGCAGTTAGCCCCAGAGAAGGTATTTAAACCTTTGGGAAGTCTGAAAGACATCCCTGTGCCACTGCACTGAGGGTGCTGTGTGACACACAAGAAAAGGATGATGCCTATGGAGTTATCGAAAACTCCATATCCAAAGAACACAAAAGTAAAACACACATCAAAATACATGAAAGAGTGGGAAGAAAGGCTCACACTCTTTCCATGTAAAAATGAAAGTCCTAGAAATCCAGCAAAGTTGTTGGGGGTCTCAAAAGGTAAGGGAAATTAGCACATTTATGAGCTTTCTCGCTAACAGTATCTACCTATAAATCCTCCAAAACCAACATAACCCAAATGTTCATTGCCACTGGTGTTTGTTCTTCTCCCCAGATATTCTACCCCTCCAACAACAGCCCCCCCACCACCTCCATCCTTCCAGAAAGAGAGCATATAGCTGATTCCAGTGTTTAGTATTAGGAGGTGATATTAAGAGACCGGCGTTTCGCTGCTGGCATGCTGACCCTAAATAGAATTCCCCTTGTCTGGCAAACATACATTGAAATATATCATGTAAACCCCTCACGCTTTCTCTGGGTCTTCTGTTGTAGCTTATAATACATAAGTGCTCATATAGTATACAGAAACCTGATACAGAATATATTATGCAAGCACATGACATTTCAATGACCTATTTCATGTCATTAACATTTTTTGTCATTGCAACCTTTCACTGCTGAAAAAACATGCCGAAGAGCTCTTGCTGGGATCGACTATACACAACTTTTTTCTGTTTGCTTTCTTTAACAATATGCAGATCCACACAATCAGGGAGGTTGTATTGCCTCATGGCCAACTTGTTTAAAATGCATGGTGATATACATAGAATATTGTGTGATAAAGGAGAAATTGCCTTAAATGACACCCTGGAATCTGGTCAACATTTATATGTGGTAGATGGAGAAGATGCCCTCATGCATTGACTCAGAATGTATTGCAAGGCAAAACATAAGCAAACTAATATATAAAATGTACTATAATCAATGACAACTATCAACTCTAACTATGAATTCTAGCCTGTGTTGCATCTAGACAGGATTGCAAAGGTTAGCCAGTGCCCTCATTTTGGTTATGTCTTCTGAATGCTGATTCACGTCACATCTGGACGGGATTGTGAATGTTAGCCAGGGCCACATTTTAGTTATGTCTTGCAAGTATTAGTTTGCTTCAAATTCAGACAGGATTTTAATGTTGGCCAGTGCCACATGTATCTCTAACTGTCAAACTCCCCACAATCACTCTGTGACTCCCTCTCGCTACATCTCATCAACTTCACCGGACGGCAACCCTTCACTACAAACTGTCCTTGCTGAAACCCTACTCTACACTGACCGCTCCTGATTCCATTAGCCGACGCCTACTCGACCAACCTTCGACTCTTTCAAACCCATTTCCAGAGACAAGTTCGTTGACCTACTAACAGCCAGCAGACCCTCCGGATCACCCCTCAACCCTTGCTGTGCCTGCATACAGATCAATAATATTTCAAAAGCTGTCACTATCACCTCAAACTTCTAAGATGGATTTTTCCCTACCTCTCCTAACACATCAGAGTTGCCGCTGTTATGTCTATTGTTATGTCTAGACTGGATGATGACAAATGCTTATACCTGGGAGCACAGGCATACCAACTCAACAAAATACAAAGCGCCCAAATGCTGCCACCAAACTCCTCCTTGCCCTCCATTGGCTCCCAGTCGGATGAAGGACCACCTTCAAGACCCTATGCATTACCCACCGAGCAGTGCACAAAACCGGCCCAACATACCTGCAATAAAATTAAACCATACCTCCCATCACGCACCCTCAGATCAAGCTTCGCGCTCTTTCTAGCAATCCCAACCTCCAACTCTGCCAGGATCGGAGGATCTGCTTTTCAACCTTAGCCCTACTCTGTGGAACGTTCTCCCCGGTCATATTTGACACACCCACAACTACATGGTGTTTCACAAAGTTCTAACAACCTGGCTCTTTCCATAATGCCGAGTATGACCATCTAAGACTGATGAAAGCTTGCCACCTGATGACAAATCTTAGGAAATCCTGTGCAATAACGCCACTGAAGACAGTGATGAAATCATGAATAAGTTTAGTTTGAATGCGGCAATCGCAAACGCGGAACCTAATTCCAGAACAGCAAACCCGCAAAATGAAACCCTTCTCCAATACACTCACCGCTCATATCGCAACGCTAACTCTCTTCTCTACACAACACACAATTAGAATGCAGCTACACTCCTCTATCAATTTTGGCCTAGTTGCTCACATACAAACATTACCTCATGAACACCTCAACACTCTGATAAAACACAGCTATACCCCTCGAATTCGGCCTAGCTGCAAACATAAGCATCCTGAACGGGCCTAACGCAGCCAGAACTCCTCCTGGTGACCTTCGCCCTGAATGCACACATTTTACTGATATCAATACCACCACACCTAATGCTAGGATGTAGTTATCATTACACAGTTCCTTCAGCTGCACACATAATCGGTGCACCCAAGCACCCTATGCCACCTTACTCTCTCAACTGACCTGGACCACAGATCCTGAGGGCGTTCAACCTACCAGCGCTTTGAGGTCATACAAATGATATATAGAGCACTATATTAATGCCAAATAACATAACAATGGTACTCTGTGTTGAGGTTTGCCACACAAGAACATTGTCAAGGGTGCCGACCAACAGCGCATCATTGCACATGTGAGTTGCAGACATTAGCAGGAGTGCAAATGTGCAGTAACCCTATCAACAGTTTTGTTCACCTGACAAGATACCCAGGCAACATATCATCAACACAACAGCAGCAGTAAACATACTTAGACTACTATGAAGGGAAAGGTTGACCTTTTGCTGCAGTCTTTGTTGTTGGCTACATGTGTAGATGACATAACCGTTAAAACTGCTCTCCTTTCTATATCTGCCCTTCCGTCACTCCTTCCTTACATGCCCACTCTTCTGTTTTTGCCCCACCCTCTCTTTGCCTGTGACTACTGGAGGCTGAGGGTCCTTCGCAGGACAAACGCTTCCTCGGAAATATGTTTTGCCTTACCTGTGCTCATGTCGCTGTGTTACTGGGCGATCCTTGGATGGAGTAGGAAAAGTGACTAACACATCTCTGGGGTCTCCTTTCCTTCCCCTGTCTCGCTCTGCCCCATTTGGGGGGTTTTCTTCAGACGTGGGCCCTTATGCTTTGAGTTTTCTAGCTGCATCCTTCTAGTAACTGAAGGCAACCCCCTACGTGTGCCGTATTGTCCTCTTGGGCCTACTTGGACCTCCTGATTTTTACTTTATTGTGTAACTTTTGTTATAGTTCGGTTTTGTCTTCTTGTTCTCTTAATTTAATGTGCTTTTTACTGTGCCATTTAGCAAATATGTTACATCTTCCGGCAAGCGCCAAGAGGTTTCACGTTGAGTTCTCTTTCATAATAAAAATCAAATCAAATATTATTGTTCAGCGCATTGAAGACTCTGCTTCTCAGACATGATCTGACACATTCTAATCGGATAGTTCTGTTTTGTAATAAATGTAATATGTACACACCTTCAGCAGTTTGAAGTTTTATAAAACTATCCCTCTCTTTTTTCCCTTTGAAGCACAATATCACTTTCCGACTAATACTCATTTTAAGTAGGCTTGCGTTGCCACTGTTACAAGTTGGTCCCGGCCTTGCGTGTTGCCGTGAGGCACCTGCCGCCACAGACCCACACGGATATCAGTGCGTACTGTTCGGGCTCTGCGTGGCTGGGAACGCCCCTTTTATTTATAGGCACGCGGCGGAGTGCAATAAATGTTGGGGGTGTACTTCTGGAGAAAGTATCAGGCTATCCAAACCGGGCTGAGCGTTTGGGCCTCAATCAAGCAGGTAAGTCACTGGCGATTCATCATAGGAAATTCTGGAAAAAGCTTCTTTCACTATCCAGAAGCTTGAAACCAGTGATGGATTGTGGCATTTGGAACGATTCTGGAAAGGGAAATGATGCCCTGCTTAAATATGCAACAAAGGGTACACATCAACATCACAAAACCAGGTTGGTATGGCATGTAAAGAGCATCTGGCATGTCTGCAACCTACCAAAAAGCTCACATCAGTTCAACAGAATGATGAGTCATGTATCCCAATAAACGTGACTCTTTACCCTATGTTTAACATTATGAAATACTTCCAGGCCATAGGCAAAAACACCAATGCTTGATCCAGTTCAGTAACCTGGGGGCAATGAGCTACGTTCAAGAATATACAACATTCCTTTGGAACCTCAGCAGCAACGTGGTCGCCTTGGAAGCAAGACGACACGAAGCAACACAGGTGCGATGCCCAGGTCATTTGTCTCTTGCCTATATGGCATGTGATGGATGGAAGTTATGAATTATTCCTAACCTTATAGCTCTGGGCAACCTTCCACAACTTTATTTTTTATCCCATCTGTGCCATTACAGAAGGTGACCGACAATATACATATCAGTCTTGGTCTCATTGGTAGCCGGACCAAGACTGATTTTCGTATATTTGGTGTGACAAAATCACCTGTACTCTGCAGGAGTACCAGGATGAGTAGTGGCAAGACTGGCTAGTTTCAAGTTGCATTGTAGCAAATAAAACATGCATGCAATTGATCCTAATGAAAACTGCACACTTATTTTGGCTGACTAAGCTGCAGACACAGTCTGTCTCAAATGCCAATTTCTGCCAGAAATGTGACAAAATGACTACTGCCCCACAGGCGTACACGGATGAGTAGTGGTAAACAACCCACTCAGCCCTCACACTTCTACAAAACAAGAGTGATACCAATCATAAAGATGAAACAGGCAAGGTTAAGAGATACACCACCATGGTAACATGCAAGGAGGGAAAGATATGCTCTCAAGAGGGGTGTGAATGCGATCCAGAAGTAACCCAAACAGCGATATATTACAGTTCCAAATAAAGGAATGTCCAATCAAGCTTCTATAAAAATATACGTGTACTTTAATCAAAGACACCAATGTACAAATACCTACACAACCACTAGAAAAATCCACACCTGTAAGAGAGAACACGGTAGAGGCAATCTATAAAAAGATATAGCACTGTGAGTAATGAACAGGGGAGAAAGGGGAAAAAGACAGTGGCCCTCATTAGGACCTTGGCGGAGGACCATGGCGCTATTTGCACCATGGTCCATGGCGCAAAGCTGCCAACTCCGCCATGGGGGTTGGCGGACTTACCGCCCCATTCCGAGGTTGGCGGGGCGGTAAGTCCCCAATCCCCATTTACCCTTCCCCATTCCCATTTCTGGCCCCATAGGGCATAATGGGAGTGGGGAAGCCGTTAATTGCGCCACCGTAAATTACGGTGGCGTAATTAACAACAAGGTCCCTTAGCGCCATGGATTTTAACGCCTGCTAAAAGCAGGCGTTAAAATCACCATGGCGCTAAGGGAACTCGTACTCAGGCGGTAAGGTGCGCCATGGTTTACGCCGGCGTAAACCCCTTACCGCCTGGGTCCTAATGAGGGCCAGTTTTCTAAAACAGGATATGCTCTTGTCAAAGTGGGGATTAAAGGTTACCTAACTAGTCTCTATGGTTCAAATATGGACCAAAGGTAGAGTTAGCAGTCAATAAAAGCTGTTGTGCTTCGACATCATTGAACCAGGCTTCACTGTATTTTCCGTCCGGTTCAAAATAGGCCCAAATGCGGTTGTCACGTTTTCCCAGACAGGAAGCAGTTGTTGAGCTGACGTTAGTTGGGGTTCAAAGAGGTGCGGATCATGAGTAACACCAGGGGCGTTTCAACAGTCTGTTTGACAACAAAGATGCTGGTGACTGACTGCCAGTTCGAATCGGGAGGTCCGATGTGGAATTTGAAGGCTGCAATCTGATGAAGCCACCAGGGTTGGTTTGACTGCCAATGTATATCAACAACGAAGATGCTAGTGTTTGAAAAGCAGTTTGAAGGGGTGTTCAAATAAATGGGTATCATAAGGGCCATCAGGGTGGGTTTTACAGGGAAGATGCAATTGACCGGATGAGCAGTTCGAGTCGGATGCAGCATTTGAAGTTCACGGTTCGATAAGGCCACAAGGGTCGGTTTGACTGTTGATGTGGATAGGCAATGAAGATGCTGGTGGTTGAAAAAGTGGTTTGAACACAGTGGGTGCAGCAATGAGCTTCAAGTTTGGGCTGAGGCAAGGATGCATCTAGCTGGCACAGTGCAACAGCAAACTGGTTTGAGAGTGCAGTACAGCGGCACAAAGATCGGCCAAGTAACAAATGCAGCCCCAGAATGTCCTACTGGTTCAACGAGGTTTGAAAGGACTTGAATCATGGTTTGCAATGATTTGACAGTAGAACCAGAGGAATCCTGGCTGTCATGGCTCTCAGGTGCTGTGTGTCCTGATCCAGGGTCCCAGAGAAAAGATAGGTACTTGTGCTCATTGTCCCAAACACAGAGGAGGCTGGTTAACACCTGCAGGAGTCCTTCACCTCCAGTGAGGCCATGGGTACTAGTGTGGCTGGCAGAGAGGCTGGTCTTGCACAAGCAGCAGGTCATACGCAATGTGCCATGGGGATGGATAGGGAGCAGAGCTTGCCTCCGCATTGGAAACTCATTTTTTTTCCAATGTAACATTTTATTGGTATTTATAAACAACAGAGGCTTCATTATTCTTTGTGACATGCTTTTGAGTGAAGCATAGTAAACAAGAAAAAGAAAACATGCCTCAATTGAGGTAAAAAGAGCAAAAAGACAAAACGAAAGGGGAGAAAAGAATGGGGGTGAGTTCTGGGGTGGACTGGAGGAGGGGTCGCGTCAGTCTCAGATCGAAGTTACAAGGGAATGGGCGTTGTGGTTGTGATAGGGTAGGCAGCCATGTGCACCAGTCAAGGGGGCCGCTAGGATGTTAGTCCATTTTAGTTAGCTAGCGTAGCGCTGGAGGTTGTCTGGCCTCTCCTGTGAATCTTTCCACAAAGTCGAGGAATGGGCCCCAGGTGCTGTGGAACTTGTTTTGGTTGCCCAAGCGGATGGTGGTAATTTTCTCTGCTGCGGCGATGTCCCAGCATTTGACCCGCCACACGGGGTTGCTGGGCCTTCCTGAAGTTTCCACAGCTTGGCGATTGAAATCTTGGCTGCGGTCAGAAGGTGTGTGCAGAGGTCCACCAGGTTGCCGGTCATCGGCAACTGCCCTTCTCCCGTGTCTCCCAGTAGGACAATCCTGGGGTCCCATGGTATTGATATGCCTTTGATCTGTCGTATTTGCTCCAGGACCTCCCTCCAGAACCTCTCTGCCTTCGGGCATTCCCGAATGAGGTGGAACAACGTTCCTGTGTCCGTGCAGCCCCTCCAACAGTGTGGCGGGATAGCAGGGTTGCATTTGTGAGAGATTCCTGGAGTCATGTACCACCTGTAACAGAACTTAATAGTTGCCTCTTTGTTTGTTACGAATTTAGAGGTCTTGTGGGTTCTTCTCCAGATGCGCTCCCAGCTGGTCCTGTCTAGTTCTTGGCCTAGGTCTCTCTCCCACCGTGTCATGTAGGGCTCCTTAGAGTCGGGGTCTGCCCAGTCTAGCAGCCTGTACAGGGTGGAGATCTTCCCTTTGCGTGGGGTTGTCGTTAGTGTGAGCTCCAGTGCTGACAGTTCTCTGCGCCCATGTATTCTCATTGAGTCATGTGACAACCAATGTCGGAGCTGGGTGTAGTGAAACCTCTCAGTTTCTGGTACCTGGAATTTTCTCTTGCAATCCTCGAAGGTGTGTAGAGAGTCTCCTTCGTAGAAGTCCGCTATGCACTACAGGCAGCCCGCATTCCACTTAGAAAAAACGTTTTGCCCTTGGCCTGGGGTGAAGTCTGGGTTCTTCCAGATCAGAGAGAGTGGACCCACCGTGCTCCTGCAGTTCAACCTCCTTGCCGCCTGTTTCCAGCTGCTTACCATGTAGAATCTCAGTTTTAACCCCACACAGAGGATTTTGCAAAGTCAAATCTCTCAAAAGATGTCCAATGAATTCTTAAGTGCTTATCCAACGGTGAATTAAAGAAACATTGATAGACTCTTCCTTTTATCAGAAAAAGTCCACAGCTGATTAGACCAAAGCAAGTCTGCTGGGAGGCTTTATTGCTGGAGAGAGGAGTTACACGACCTTCCAAAGGATCAAAGTGTCAAAGGAGAGGAACAGTTAGAAATAGGCTGTCTGTCCAGAATACAAATAATCCTTCCATAATGGGTCTGGTCTCCTAGTGTTGACACACATATGATATCACACCAATGTTAGTTTTCAACCCACCTGTAAGCACTGGTTTGACATTTCGCAGCCCTGTGCTGTGATTTTGCATTTTACCTACCTGTAACCACTTGATTGGCATTTCTCAGCCATGTGCTGTGTTTGGATTGTACCTACCTGTAACCACCGGATTGACATTTCGCAACCTTGCATTGCGTTTTTGCATTTTACCTACCTGTAACCACTGGCCTGACATTTTGCAGCCCTGCACTGTGCTTCGCTTTTAACCTAACAATAATGGTTTTGTCATTCTTAGGCCCACACTGTACTTGCAATCTTACCTGGCTGAAACTTGCTTTCCTGCACATCTAGGTAGCCCCCCGTATCATGAGGCATGGCTATGCCAGATTGTGCACCCACGTTGACCTTATATATTATATCACCTGTATTCATTGTTTTGCACTTTATAAATTGTCTCTTCGCACTTTCTGTTACTATGACTGTGATACCCAAGGGTCTTGGGCTCTGCTATATATGCAAAAATAAATAAATAAAATCAGATGTGACTTTCTTATTGTTATGTCGATTACTATACACCATACCCTCAACTCTGGTATGGCTTTATGTTTAAAGATTAAACTGTCCTGTGCCACTGGAGAACAGGCACTACACATTGGGATTCTGATTCAGCAGGGCACAGGTGTCCACTATGCTTTTGGCATGTAGTTTATGAAAGGGGCATATGGTTTGACACTCATCCTTTCTGAAATGCAATTATCCACATAATTGTACTAATTAATACACATCAGAAAAAGCCAGGTCTGCTACACCCTGGTTAGATGGCAATTCCTCACAGTTGGTCCCCTCCTGCAATGGCACAGATGACCTGAATAGCAATGCTGTGAAAGGTTGCACAAAGCAGTGCCAGTGCTTAAGATTAATTTATAACCATCCACCCATCAAATGTTATGGTTTACAGTTTCTCCCTCTAAGGGAGAGGGAGGATGCCTATACGTTGGCCCTTTGCTCACTGTGCCAGAGGAAACCAAAATTCACTGCACTGATGAGGCCCAACAATGCTGAAACATGACTGGGGTTGCTTGTGTTTCCATACAGAGGGGACATGGCCTAGTAGTTCATCTGGACTGCTCCACTTTGTGGCAGAACCAAGACTAATTTGCATATGTTTGGTCACCTTCTCCATTGTTGCAGATGGTCAAAGAAACCACGGGGTGGAAGTTTGCCACAGCAATGCCAGTGATTTAGCTTAATTCATTCCCTTCCACCCATTATGTTTTTTTTTATTACAGTTTGTGTCAATATGTGAGAGAGGGGTATGCCTAGACGAGGGTGCCTTGCTCGCTGAACCATATGAAACCAGACTGCTCATCTCTAATGGAGCCCAACAAGGACAAAATATGTCTGGGGTTGCTTGTGTTCCCATACAGAGGGGATGTGGCCTAGATGTTCGGGCTAGACTGCTCTTGTTGGTGGCAGGAACAAGACTGATTTTCATGTGGTTGGTCCCCTCCTGCAATGATACAGATGGGCTTAAAAACGATGTTGTGAATGGTTGCCCAGAGTAATGCCCATGCTTTTGATAAATTCATAATAGGAGTTCGACTGCAATCAACTTTTACATGTGTGTCCCAAATCCAGGAAATCACAGATTTGACAACTGGTTTCAAAGGTCAGACACTGGACCTACAATGCTCCTCCCTTGGACTACTGGCAGGACACTGTACAAACAGCAAAAAACAAACATGAAATGGAATAGGTGACTTGTTACACACACAAAAACACAAGAAAGAAAACTGACAAAAAACAGCGAAAGTGAAAGAAATACTGGTGAACACAGCGGAGCTAATATTACTCGTTAATATAATTTAACGGCTGGAAGCGTTACGTTAACACTTTAATGTAGGCAGCTCCCTGCCACCAAATGTACGTCATTTGCGCTACATACACCACCTTTTGCCGTGCACTTTTGCACTCTGCAGTGCAAAGTGAGTTCACGGTGTCTGGAATGCCAGCCAGTGTTTTCTTTTGATTGTGAGCTTCACTTACTATGCTCGCATGGCAAGCAGCGCTCACTATTACAGTTTAACAATCTCTGACATGTTTGCATTTTGGAGAGTGTTTAATGTTTATTTGTGAACACTGCTTACCATGCGCGCATGGTAAACTGTGTTCACAGATACAATTAAACCCAGCATGTTGGGCAGGGTTTAGTTGTGGCTGTACATGCTGCAGCTTGGCAGGGAACATGTACAATGTATCCCTATGGGGTCTACACCTGCTTTATGCTTATGCATTGAGCATGCGCACAGCATAGGGATCTCCAGCATTTGGGCCGCCATGAAAATCAATGTGGGTGCAGATGCTGGAGCATTTATATGGTGGAGAGGAAGGAGGTAGCAAAAGCGCAAGTTGCGTTCTGTCCCTCCTCTTCGCATACTAATGATTGCAAATGAGCCATGGCGTGAATGGAAGGCGTAAAGGTTTTACTCAAGGCTTGTACGCAGTCCGTTTACATTACAGCTCTCACGAACATGAGATCTACTGTGATACCTGAGGATAGTATTAACCAAAATGCAGGCACAAACACAAATGTGAAAGGCTAACTCTTAAAACGATGTATTCAAGGTTTTCTAAAAGGCAAATGGAGGGTGGGTGGTGTGTACATTTTTAGTGTGGATGTTATGTACCATTTGAAAAAGAAGGGCACCTGGTTAAGGCCCTGCTCTACCCAGGTAGGTCAACATTTATCAAAACACAATTGAGCAAGGTTCTGGAACCCAAAGTGGACAACACTAGATCCTGACTGTGAATACACAAATAAATGATAGTAGTGACTGCTACTTAGATCAAAATTTAATACACATGAGGGATCCTATGTGATCGTAAAGAGATGCCAAAGGGCAAACAGTCTAAGGGTCCAAATCATCAAAAATAGGAAACAAAATTCCCAGTGTGTGTCAAATCCGCTGTTAGCCAGAGTTGGAGATAGAAGGCTCGGGGGGTCAATCACAAGGGGGTTAACATCTAGGAATCATATTATAGCTGTGCGGCTCTGAGCGAGTCCGTGTGTTGGCGAGGACATACATGTTGATAAATGTTATGTACCATTCCCATGGGAAACTTCAGCAGAAAAGCCTGAATAGACAGCGATAAACCTAGAGTTGTCCAACCTGCGTGTGATGGTGGTTTTATATCCACGGGAAGTCCAAAGCTTATAGACCAAGGGCCTGATTTACAAAAGCGTTTTTTACAAAGTCCCCAAGTGTAGTGAAATAAATAAATATGTACAGGGGCACTACGCACGTTATGATTTCTGAAGAAACAGAAGAAGTTTCTTATTTGTTATTGGAAACATAGAATCTCAAGCATTCCACCTGCGGTAATTTCCCCACATGGGAATTCTATGCCTGGTGTTATCTGGGCTAAGTAAGGAAAGCACACATAGTACCTGATCAATACAATTGAGTTCATTAGTATATTTCCTTAAATCTATATACAAACTGTAAAGCCCTAGTTCTAACTCTGCGACTTGCTCATCACAAGTCACCCACCGCATCCTCAGTGGGTCAATCTGTACACCGGCGTTTGAGCCCAACGGGGCCTGGGACCCTGCAGAACCATTCACCCCAAGTGTTTTGAAGTCACCAACGGACGAGAAAAGAAGAGAAGAGAAGGGAAAAGAAGAGAAGGGAAGGTGAGGGAAGGGAGAGCAAGGCAGGATAAGGGGTGTGAAGGGAGAGGAAAGCAAGAGAAGAAGGGAAGGAAAAGGAAGGGAAGTGAATAGAAAGGTGGCAATGGAGGGAACGGGGAAAGGAAGGCCTGGGAAATGGGGGCGGGGGGATAAGGGGATGGGAAAGTTAGGGGAAGAAAATGAAGGGAAAAGAAGAGAGGGGAAATAAGGGAGTAAGGGAAGAGTAGGCAAGGAAAGGGAAGGGGAAGACTTTGTGACTGGAATTGTTTTTATGAATAAAGCGGTATTAATTTCCTAATAATGATGGTGTAAATTATTAACACATCTTTATTTCGGCGGAGACTGTCATAAAAAGATTACAAATCACTATACAAAATTGCAAATTCAACCACATACATTCCATGAAAGAAAACCATAAAATCCTCGAACAAAACACACTATTGTCTTTCACTGTCATCCACATAGAGATACAGTCGATTACGATAACAGAAAAGAGAAAAAGACACGCGCACCACAGCATTAATACCATAATAAATACCCAGATGGTAGGAAAGGGTTAAAATCATTAAAGTGCCTGAAAGTGCACAGAAGAAGAGCTAGGTGCTCATGAATGGAGCCCAGTATCCATTCATCAATGCCATATATTCTGTGAACCTGCGTCTCGCTTGTTTTTGCTTAAAAAGCGGGTCTGCTTAGAAACTGTTACATCCTGCGCTTTCTGGAAGAACAGTGTATTTGCTGCTTAAAAAGCAAATACAAAATATGGAAACAAGGCTCTCATGTCTGAATGTGGGCGACAAGGTTTACAAGAGCGATTTCTTCCTGTTCTCACGTTGGCAGGACGAGATGTACTCTGGTCTCCTGACAGCCTTATCATGAGGCCACAGCTGGCTTCGTTGTGTATGCCCTTCCACACGCGTGCGCCCTAGTAAACTTTTGTGGGACTTGTAAAATTATGCAAAGTAGATTTTCAAAACAAACTCCCTCACATAGAGCACATAACACCTTTCATTGCGCTATTTGCTGCCACCGCCCAAGTCACGTGCTGGTGGTTAGCTGCTTTAACCGTATGCTTGTCTTGTTGACATTTCAATGGCCTTCTCCTCACACGAAGGCACTTTCTAAACAGTCTCTGTTTCCAGAATCTCCTCACATAATTCCTAGTAAAAAGATGCGGCAGCAGTACCTGTAGCCATTTTCCCTTCTGCCTTCTCCTGTTGGTGGTGTGGACAGAAAATGGCAGGTGCACTAATGGTGCCAAATTGACACCTATCCAGCATCCGTTATGTTTGAGCGGGCAGGCCAGGGTATAATACGCGTAGGTTTCTGAACACGGCAACCATCGCCACTTAATCCCCAGGCCAGGGGTGGGTTGACATACACTGCGAAAATAAGAAGGGGTGAGTCTGGATTGGGTGGGGGCGGGGGACTGTGAGGGAGAGAGAGAGGGAGAGAGAGAGAGAGAGAGAATGAGTGAGAGCAGAGTGAGAGAGAGCGTGCAAGCTTTTCATATCTACCGGTTGCCCTGCTTTGAAATACTGTGCTCTTAGGTTTGTTAAGCCACAACGTGCTATGCCATGCTGCGCCCTGCTTTGCTTTGGAGCTGCAGGAACATGTCTTGCAATGTTTGTCTGTTAGGATCTATGGCTCTTTGTTCCCAAATCTAAATGCATGTTAAATTGTATCAGTACTTTCGATTTACACAATTCCCTCTACTTTTAGGTGAGTGGTGTTCTCCTTTTTGTTTGTTCCTTATTTTTAAGTCCCATTTTCAATTGCGGTCTTGTAACTAAATTTGAATTTCTTTTTTAAATGAGTCTCTGATGCCTTTGCATTTGTATTCTTATGCATTTATGCACCCCTGATTTTTCTTTTCTGGTACATAATGCCGGTTTCTATTATATGGGATGGCTGGGTCATGCTTTCCCGGGTGATATTTGTGTGAAATCTAATTATCGTTTGGCATTAATGTCGAATGTTTAAGTGCTTTGAAGCAGCCACACTGTGGCTATTAGCACTCCCCAAAACACCCACATACATTAAACACAAGAGCAGCACTCAGTTTATGCAAAGGGCATCTTAACATCCAACGTGGACCTGCAAATGTAATTTGGACCTGATTCTGACATAAGATTGGCATGATGACCTATATTAGCAGCACCAGGTTACTGCAGCCCAGTTGGAGAAGGCTATACAAAGGTACATTGTTCAGATTAATGCCTAGAATAGCCCAGCCTCATCCTAAGAGGACTCCTGGCTCACCTGCCACTCTAACCAACCCCATACGGTTCCAAGCAACACCCACACACTTCTAGGAAGCCTGGTCAGGGGATTTGCTCCCAGAGGAGCCATGTTTGAAAACCCACTCTCATATTGTCAAAAGTGATAGTATTTACTTCCAGCTTTTCTGTCTTTAGAATCTGACCATTTGTGATATAAGTCTGTAAGTAGGTAGAAGGGCTTTGCCCTCCTCCTATTTTGAACAAGGTTTTGACATGTCCAGTCTTACAAAGGAACCCTGGCATTTAGGAAGGTTTAAAGTATCATGCTCACTGTCCATAAACTTATTGCATGAAAGGACAAGCCTAGACGCTCTGGGGTTACTGCAGTGATGCTTTGATACAGTATAAAAACGGGTTTCATTAAGCGTTTGGTGGTATTTCGACATTCACCTTTGCTGCCACATGATTCCATGGGGTTTCCACAGGATTGCAAGTGATGCTAATTCTTCCTTTTTGGTGTCCAGAGGTCTCCCTGAGGAATTCTGGTGGATTTACCACCAGTGGAATTACTGCACAATAAATCTGCCCATTTTTGGCAGTAAAGTGGCAGATTTACTGCCAACTTTATGTTGTAGTGAAATCCTCCACTACGCTTCCAAAGTTATAATTCAGTGGTGCAGGCAAAACAGTGGTAATTTGGTTACTGCCAAAGAAAGTGGTGGTAACAGAATTACCACCACTTTTTTCCTGCACAGCCAAACGTGTAATGAGGCAATATGTAATCGAAAAGTTGGAAAACAAAAGGGAATGTTTTGCTAATTCTTCTAGAAGTTGCAAACCTGGCAAATTCACCTCTCCGACATACAACAAGCCTTCTCGTTCTCAAACAGTTTCCCTTCCTCCTTATAGTTCGTCCCTAACTGCAGTGACCTGTGGGGTCCCACAAGGTTCAGCCATGTCCCCTCTACTCTTCAATTTATATATCCGTCCACTGATGGTACTTATTAATTCGTTCAGTTTTAGTTTTTTTTCCTACACGAATGATACCCAAATCTTGTTTAGATTACATCTGGACCAGGCAGACATGGGCAAAATATATGAAAATTGCTTGGACACCATTCAGGGCTGGATGGAGGAAAATTGGCACAAGCTGACTGGTGGGAAGACGGAGATCCTGATCACTGGCCCGCCGGAGGTGGTCAGTGACTGGACCTCCGACTTCTGGCCAGCCTTGCTTGGCCCCCTGCCAGAGCCAGCCAAAGTGGTGCACAAGTTGGGTATTAAAATACCTGAATATCTGCCTATGGAGGTCCAGGTCAGTACAGTGTGTGGACTGGGGGTTTCTTAAACTTCAGCAGTTGAAGAAGGTCCTCCCTTTTCTTCCTGAAAAATTCCACACCCAGATAGTGGCAGCGTGTGTAAACGGGAGCATTGATTACTGCAATGCGATTTACTTAGAACAACCATCTTACCTCATCCAGTGCCGTCAAGTGCTGCAAAATTGCAGCACTGCGTCTGTTGAAACATATTCCATTTGGAATGGGGGTAACTAGGGCATGGCAATCCCTTCACTGGCTGCCTATCAATGCTAGCATTAAATTCAAAGCATTGTGTTTGATTCACCACGCACTGAATTGTAAAGAATGTTTAGCCATTCGGGAGAAGCTTCACAGCTATACCCCAGGCTGGACTCTGAGATCCACCAATGCAGCATTTCTGCGCGTGCCTTAATATAGGAAGGAGCGGGCGGTGGAAGAGCCTTTTCTGTAGCTTGGCCTTTGCTTTGGAATTCGCTGCCCTACTAAGAACCACTGCAGATTTTTTATTTTTTAAACACAGGCTTAAGAACTTCCTTTTCATGTGAGTCGGCCTCTCAGCCTTTTTCGTTCTGTATCTCCTGACAGCGCCATGATGTCCTTGGTGACAGTGCGCTATAGAAGAAACTGATTGATTGATTAATTGAACAGGTGTTTCCAAGTGTCAAAGCTGCAAAGATCACCAGTTGTCTTGCCTCTGAGTTTGTCTTTTGGAACACATTCATTTATGTTTCATACCCATTCTCTCCACTTTACCTGGTTGTCTGAGGAATCCCTCAGTGATGATCTTTGAGGGCACTGGTGCTCACCATGTTGGCCTGTGACCTGCATGATTCCCTCCCTGACCCTCATCCTTTTCCACCTTTCATTCTTTGTAATAAACTCAGACTGCATAGGAACGTCACACTATATTGTCTCGCTATAGATTTCTTAATATTACTATACTATGACTCCCTGTCTCAACTTGAACTAAAATAAAGTCTATAAGGACGTGACATGGAATAAACTCTTAATAATAACCTTTTTGACATCAAGGTGCCAGGCTTTTCTCAATTTATAACATCGATTTCTCCACCCTGGTTCACTTACCTTCTGTTCCCAATAACATTTACCTTAATACAGTTTATTTGTGACTGCTCCTCTCTTGGCTCAGGCTTGACAGTCACAGATATAACATTCTGAAGTTTAACGTGGGGTGCAATGAATCGAGATGATTGGGCAAAAAGGCCACCAAACATTCAGAATTATCCAAGCACACCCTCAGGCTCCTCATGCTGCCAACATTATATCAAATACTAACTTATAATTCACAAAATGTACTTTGGAAACACAACACAATTACTACAACACTTTTGGACGTATCCTCCTGTTTTTGAGAACTGTGGTCCACCTACCAGGACTGATAAGCACCCAGGCTATCACAAAACATTGTTAGCCAACTGCATCCCTCCCTCTGTTTTGTTTTCAGAATCTGACCCAAAGTTCCCATTCTCTTCTCTTCTCTCTTCAAGCAGTCCAAGGTCGAGGTACCCCTGTAGGTTCACAGTAAACTGCTCAACGGCCAAGCCTAAGTTCTCTGAAACCACTACAGTGGTGTTTTGACACAGTATGAATGAAGATTTACACAACATAACACATGTAAGAAAAACATATCAAAGGTGATGAGATCCTATTGCTCGATCATTTTACAACATTTGTTTTTTGGTAAAATTGCCTTGCAGCAGTTCACTGCATGGTGTGATGACAGGTACATTCTAAATCTAAAGCAGGGGGCTTCCATGTATGCTTCACACATGCTTCAGCACTTACCCCCACTGTGCCTCTCTTCCGCCCTTGCACATTCTGAATACTCACAAGACGCAGTAGGTTCGTCCTTTTTTCCCCCTTGTCTGTATTTATTATCTCTATGGGGGTCATTATGACCTAGGCGTTAACCATGGGTCTATTAGCGCCATGGTTGACGCCGGTATTTTACCAATTGCGCCATGGTGGATGGCGGAATTACCGCCCCATTCCAAGGTTGCCGGGGCGGTAATTCCCCATTCACCATTGGCTCTTCCCCATTTCCATTTTTGCCCCCATAGGGCTCAATGGGAATGGGGAAGGTGGTAATTACGGTACCACAAATTGCGGTACCATAATTACCTCGAAAGTCCCTTTGCTGGTTCCTTCCTTAACGGCTGGTAAAACCAGCCGTTAAGGTAGGGACCCGCAAAGGGACTTCGTAATTAGGCAGTAAGGGGTTAACGGCACCGCCACCTTTTACGGCGCCGTTAACTCCTTACCGCCTGGGTCGTAATGAGGTCCTATGTATTTAATGTGTCTCATTCCCATGTCTTCTCCCTGATGCCCTGTGGGCGCTTTGAAACAGCATTTACTTTCCTAACAAGCAAACAATAAATAAATGAATAATTGAGAAATGAGCCAAATAATCAGTCAGACAGTGTGATGTTTTCTTAAAATGTGTATCTGCATTTGAGGAGGTCAATCTGGAAAATATATGGAGTCGATTAAAGAACATCATCTAGAAGAAGTACCCTTCATCATAAGCAGCTGGGCTCTGTGTTTGCCCGTGTTCTCCTGGGACTCCTGATGCAGACAATCTACAGCGATGGATAAGGTAAGCGTGGTGCGGGCAGGGAGTACAGCCATTACTGTCCTCCAGTAAAACCCCTCCACTATTTAGCCTAGTGGTACAAGGTAGCCATATTCTCCATTTAGCCGCATTGTGTAAGGTAGCCATGTTCTGCATCTGGCCTAATTGTGTAAGGTAGCATTACTCTGCATTTAGCCTCATTCTGTAAGGCAGCTTTATTATGTATTTAGTCTAGTTGTATAAGGTAGCCGCATTCGGCATTTAGCCTAATTGCGTAAGGTAGCCATAGTCTGCATTTGACCTAATTGTGTAAGGTAGCAATATATTGCATAAGGTGTTTCAAATATCAACCACTCAGTGTCTAGCGATGCATTTTAGCTCTGCTCCCCTTTAAGTCTAGGCGTTTAACTAATTTTGTTCATATTACGTCTTTCTGTGAATTTTAGACCCAGCTCTCCTTTTTGAATCTATGTGGTACGTAGCACTGCCCTTTGTACATACATGGAACCCAGGATGTAACATTGTATGTGCAGCTACCCCATTTTCTCCCCTCACATTCCGCACATCCGTAACTTATCGAAAGGCACAGGCTCATTCCACACACCCTTCACTCACATGTAACACAGACACTATTGCACAACACCTCTGCCATATGAATGAAGCTACCTTTAACGACAAAAATTGGAATTGTAGGTTTCCACATTATTCTCTATCTCCTTAAACACAAACCACCCTGTTAGTTTACCTCAGCTGTACCACATGCCATTCAGACATGAGTGACTATCAGGGTCTTAGCCACCCTCACATAACTGTAATGGCTGAAATGCACACAGCCATAATAGCATCTCCCAATTCTCCTAAATTTGGTGCTATACAAAGGACAAACATTAATGAACAAATGAATGAATAATTAGGACCCTCTGCCTACAATAATAATTAGGACCCTCTGCCTACATTTCTTCTAATGCCTCGTGTTGAGTGTAATGCTTTTTTCATGTCTTGCTATGCCATGTTATGATCAGCTATATGGGGTTTCAGGTTTGGCTGCCCTCGATGTCTCTGACTGATGCTTTTACCAAGGTGCTCATATTCTATGTTCCAACACACAATACACATACCACTAAGCCACCCACACATGACAATTGAACATCACCCTAACAGATATCATACATCAGAACACTACAACTCTTCAATTAGCTTATATACCACACCATGGTCCAATACATCCCAGCAACACGAGCACACCAAGTTGCCCCTCAGACAGAAATACCTCTGCACTCTTGACATAGACGACCCAGAAACACACCTGCAAGCAGAGCACAGGGTACTTCCAGTCTGCACGCATCAAAACAAGAGCAACAATATTTCGAAGTTGTCCCATCCCCCCACTGATCTCACCCATGCTCTCTATTTCAGATCCAACAAGATGCCTGGAGACCAGCGGAACACATTATAAAGAGCAATACCATAATATATCTTAACACACACTGAAATCCAAGACACGTTCGGTGCCATTTCCCATTTACACGAGGAGGTAAACAGGGTTGTCTCCTCACCAAGTTGTTTCTTTGTGCTGTAATCTCCACATGTTGGCCCTAAAATTGAAGATATGAAATTCAGCTATTACATGTGGATGATTTCTCTGTGATTACAAAATCATGGAATGCTCCTCAGAATCAATTGGTAGCCATTTCCAAACTAAGGATAGCAGAAAGGCTCATAACAGAATAAACCTGTGTACCCAGATGCTCACACAGGGCTCCACCTTTTTTTGCTTGTTTTGGGGCTACCATAGCTGCTAATAGAACATATGTAGCTGGCCTTATGAAAGCTATGGGGGAAATGACCTAATTGGCACATGCTAATATTTGTTTTGAGAGGAAGCATGGTATCAAAATCAGCAAACATGTGTATACATGTTCCTAAGAACAGTAAGCAACATGCTGACATACAGGGCTAAAATATAGGGACAGGTGCAATAAATCTCCAGCATACGTTAATTTTACGACATTTTCCGGAAGAGCCTCTCCCACATACTCACCTGTTTACCTACGGTTCTACTAACCTGTCATTGCAGGATATGGTCCTCCATGAGGAGAGTACAAAATCAGCTAAAACAACAGCAGCATCTATGGATGAACAGATCACCTAGCCCCGAGGGGGTGCATAGATGAAAGCAGATCACCTAGAGCTTTGAGGGAGCTGGTAAAGATGGACATAAAAGTTGTTTCTCAATAAAGGGGTAGAGAATGAATCCATGGTAGTAAGATGTAAACAATGGGACCCCAACTGAACCACGAAGAGGAGACTGAATGAGTAACCAAGTGGGGACTATAATTATAATGATAATTTAGCATTTATATAGCGCTTTGAACCCTCAGGCCTCTCCGCGCTGTTTATTATTACCCACAGTGTGTGGTGCTCATTTATCGACCTCGGGATTCGAACCTGGGTCAGCTGGCTCTGCACAGATGTCAAAGGAAGCACTCTACTCGCTGTGCTATCGCACCGGCATGTGACCTTTATTATGAGGTTGGCGGTGAGGTAATGGATCAGTAATTCTGTTTGCATTGGAGGATTTACCTAAGCAGAACTACCGCCAGCAGTAGTTTCGCCAAAACCCTTATGGAGTCCTAGAGACTTCAAAAATTGGGATTTACATCACCATGCCACCACTTGTGATCCTGTGGTAAATCCACGGGACCAAGTGGCAGCATTGGTAATCGATTTTGGTGATAGTTCGGCAGAAATATCAACAAACTATCGCCAAATTCGTAGTGAGGGCCATATATCCCCAGAAAACTTAGGCAACATGTAGAGCATCTCTTTCCAACTACAGCCCTGCCTCTCAAAGGTAACAAACAAGAAAGAAAGAAAGAAAGAAAGAAAGAAAGAAAGAAAGAAAGAAAGAAAGAAAGAAAGAAAGAAAGAAAGAAAGAAAGAAAGAAAGAAGACTGTTTACAATGTTGAGAGCAAAGTCAATCCCTCTCTGAAGTCTACTGGCAAAAGGGAAAGGAACAAATACTGGGAAATGCTCAGTGAGGTAGAAAGAAAACGTCCAGCACTTTATGCCGCTATACCCAACATTTTAATACTTCCAGATGAAAAGAGTCCTTGTGTGGTTGGGAAAAGGGAGATAAGAAACCAGGGGTTGGCTAAGGCATTTTTGCTCACACACATTCATCCAGTGGTAGCAAAGATCAAAGCAAGCTCCGTTTTGGTGGCATTGAATGTAAGAGGCATGGCTTAAAGATGACCACCCAACAGGTGGAATTGAAGATGAGATGTCTGGCTTAAAGGCGACCCAACTGGTTGCATTGAAGGTGAGAGCCCTGGCTTAAAGACCACCCAAATGGTGGCATTGAAGAGAAGATGCCTGGCTTAAAGATGACCCAACTGGTCGTGTTGAGGATGAGATGCCTAGCTTAAAGATGACCCAACTGGTGGCATTGAAGGTAAGAGACCTGGCTTAAAGATAACCCGTATGGTGAGATTGAAGATAAGAGGCCTGACGTAAAGACAACCAAACTGATGGCATTGAAGAGGAGATGCCTGGTTTAAAGTCAACCCACATGGTGGCATTGAAGCTGGGATGCCTGGCTTAAATACAACCCAAATGGTGGCATTGAAGATGAGAGGCCTGACATAAAGACAACCCTACTGGTGGCATTGAGGAGGAGATTTCTGGCTTAAAGACGACACAACTGGTGGCGTAGAATATGAGATGCCTGACTTAAATATGACCCAACTGGTTGCTTTGCAGAGGAGATGCCTGGCTTAAAGACAACCCACTGGTGGCATTGAAGGTGAGAGGCCTTGCATAAAGACAACAGACTTTTTGACACTGAAGTTGGGACGCCTGTCTTAAAGACAACCCAAATGTTGGCATTAAAAATGAGAAGCCTGGCTTGAAGACAACCCAACTGGTGGCATTGAAGAGAAGATGCCTAGCTTAAAGATGACCCAACTGCTGGCAATGAAGATGAGATGTCTGGCTTAGAGGCAACCAAACTTGTGGCATTAAAGATGAGAGGCCTGGCTTAAAGACAGCTCAACTGGTGGTATTGACAATGAGACACCTGGCTTAAAGACCATCCAACTGGTGGCGTTGAAGGTGAGAAGCTTAGCTTAAAGACAATGACTGGTAGCATTGTAGCTGAGAGGCCTGGCTTAAAGCCGACCCAACTGATGGTATTGAAGATGAAATGCCTGGCTTAAAGATAACCCAACTGGTGGCATTAAAGAAGAGAGGCCTGGTTTAAAGCCAACCCTACCAGTGGCATTGAAGAAGAGATGCCTGGCTTGAAGATGTCTCAACAGGTGGCATTGACGATGAGTGGCCTGGCTTAAAGATAACCCAACTGGTGGCATTTGAAGATGAGATGCCTGGCTTAAAGGCAACCAAACTTGTGGCATTGAAGATGAGAGGCCTGGCTTAAAGACTACCCAACTGACGGTATTGAAGATGAAATGCCTGGCTTAAAGATAACCCAACTGGTGGAATTTGAAGATGAGATGCCTGGCTTAAAGGCAACCACACTTGTGGCATTGAAGATGAGAGGCCTGGCTTAAAGACAACCCAACTGGTGACATTGAAGATAAGACTTCTGGCTCAAAGACAGCTCTGCTGCTGGCATTGAAGAAGAGAGGCCTGACTTAAAGATGGCCCAACTGGTGGCATTAAAGATGAGAGGCCTGGCTTAAATTAAAGCCAACCCTACCAGTGACATTGAAGAAGGGATGCCTGGCTTGAAGATGACTCAACAGGTGGCATTGACGATGAGCAGCCTGGCTTAAAGATAACCCAACTGGTGGCATTTGAAGATGAGATGCCTGGCTTAAAAGCAACCAAACTTGTGGCATTGAAGATGAGAGGCCTGGCTTAAAGACAACCCGACTGACGGTATTGAAGATGAAATGCCTGGCTTAAAGATAACCCAACTGGTGGCATTTGAAGATGAGATGCCTGGCTTAAAGGCAACCAAACTTGTGGCTTTGAAAATGAGAGGCCTGGCTTAAAGACAACCCAACTGGTGACATTGAAGAAAGGAAGTCTGGCTCAAAGACAGCTCCGCTGTTGGCATTGAAGAAGAGAGGCCTGACTTAAAGATGGCCCAACTGGTGGCATTAAAGATGAGAGGCCTGGTTTAAAGTCAACCCTACCAGTGGCATTGAAGAAGAGATGCCTGGCTTGAAGATGACTCAGCAGGTGGCATTGACGATGAGCGGCCTGGTTTAAAGATGACCCAACAGGTGGCACTGAAGGAGAGAGACTTGGCTTAAAGATGTCCCAACTGAGTTGGATCGCCATTTACGGTAAAAACTAATATCATTAACAGAGAAAGGTTAAAAAATATGCTCAGACCCAAGAAATATGGTAGCCAGCGATATAATTACTGTATGCCATTTCTTTGTTCTTCTCACATAAGGACCAATATTTTTAAATGTGCCATTCTTTTTTTTTTTATCAGCGCACAATATTTAAGCACTTTTTATTTTTTCAATGACATTTCTATAACATAATGCTTTAAAAACAATGTCACACACAACCAAGAAATATATTAGAAGGGACTTTTGGTACGTGAATCTTACAAACGTAGTTATAGGGTCTGCAAACGTAAGACTAAACAAGGATGGCAAGGAAAGCCCACAGGATTTGGGAACTCAACTGAGTGGGATTTGTATGTATGCTTATGCTAGCTTAATTCTCTCCCTCAATATACTTTTCACAGATTAAAAAAAAATATATATATATACTTTTCACAAATCAGATTTAAGGGTTATTGGGAAGGATGCAGCATATCATTTCAATGTAAAATGCCAAATACACTGCGTTTTAGTAACCACCGTTAGCACTTTTCCACTCTCCACTTGACCTGACACTTTATCGGCACCTCATCCCACGTGATAGTCTCTCAAGCTGCCTTTTGTATGGAAACACACTTTATTGTTTCTTCTGGAGACGATTTATTCTTACTAGTACTTTAAATGTGCTTCGTAAATGAGTGCATAAAGGGTTCGCAGTGTTAATTGAATTGTTGTTATACTTTTTTAATGTGCATGCTTTAAAGACAACTACTAATAAAAATAAAAATAAACTCATTTACTCCTAGCCACCTCATAGCTCTCCAGTCCACGCCCAGCAAATGATCCTTCTTCTCCCATCCCCAAAAAGGGCACTTTATTGGCATAGAAAATGCTGTTCGACCGAAGGACCCTGTTCTGTCTAGTCTGGGGAAGGCTGCCAGATATGTTCTGACTGCGGTGCCGTTCTTAGCGTGTGCACTGCTTGTATAGTTTTGCCACATGACGAGGTTGGATTCCGTAAGAGACGTCCAGTCTGCCAGTTATTTTGGGCAGTGTGAATGACATCATGCTTTGCAAATGCGGTGGTGTACAAACGCAGGGTTCTCGGGCCTCGCCAATTTCTGCAGACACCCTCACAGCAAGGCATGTCAAGAGCTGCTAACCATGACGTTTGCGAGTGTTAGGCGATAGCGCACTACTCTGAGGTAGTGTTCAGAGGGTTCTGCGTTTGGCCGCGTTGTGGACTCTGCTGCTCTGACCTGCATTACAGGCCTTTATCCTTGTATAAGGCCGTTTTGTCGTTTGACAGGTTTATTTTTGTACAGCGTGAAAACGTGCCCTCTTTAGGGGACCACTATATTTTCACTTGTGGATTCCGAGTGGACACTTTTCCTTGGTGTTAGACTGAATTTCTGAACTCTGGCCTGCAGGGTTTGACTGGGCCATACAATTGTCTCGGGCACCAATGAAAAAGTGGCCCGCAGTTGCTAGTCAGTCCTTTAGTGACACTGTTTGAATAGTATCCAATGGGGAGTTTTTTGATAAAATGTGATGCAAATTGTTCCTTATAAAGAAAATGTATTCAGCAACACTGGTCAAAACTACTAGCCGTATAGTGAAGTAACTCATACTGACCCGCATTGGCCAAAGAACAGGCCCACTTTGACCCCAAAAACTGGCCTACACCAGCATTTTGCATTTTTGATTCACTATGGGCCTATTGCCCTATAGGCCAGTCCGAGCCTGCTGGCCTGGTGGAAAGATGTTGCAAGAGGCCACCCTTGTTAGATGAACAGGGGAACACTTCTGGGCAGATAGCCAGACCAATTCACGGTAGCTTGGGGAGGAGTCAAGGCTAAATCTCAGGAGGGCTGAGAGTGATCAGGGGTCTCTGATGAGCACACACAGAAAAACACCAATAATTACAATTAGACAGTCATACATAATACACTATTTATTACAGGCCCAATAACCACATGAGTGAATCAGGAAATGCACTAGCAAAATATCACACAAGCAACACACAATGTTATATATATACAATCACTGGAGTCAGTGTGAGAAAGTAACTCCACTAATACCTGTAAAGGAAAAGGGTGAACAACATTCATAGCACAGACAACCTTAGGAGATGGCAGCCCTAACGTTATAGGTCCAGCCCTAAAATGAATGGAGCCTTGTGCTTAATGTTCGATACATGCTTAAAAGGTCTCGGTCGTGCGTAAAGTTCACAAAGTACTTCTTAGGATGCAGGAAAGAGTTAGGGAAGGAATTCTGAAGGGATGAAACGGCTTCCAAAAGTCAGGAGAGGATCTGGTACGGTGAAGAAAGCAGTTCCCGACTTTCTGAGGGCTGCAGGAATCGGATACTAACCAAACAAAAAGGAAGACCAAAATAGCCTTCTGTGCGTAAATGCGTTTGGATGAACAAAGGGCCACCGGTAAGTGATTACACTACTCACTGCCCGTAGCTCGATTTTGGTCCAGGCTTCGCAGGTCTGGAGGTGGTCGTCAGTGGTTCAATTTCCCACCCCTGGTTCCCTTTTCAGATGCTCAGGAGCTGTGGGTGCTGACGGAGGACCTGTGTGGGACTGGAGCTGCTACTCAGAAATGTGTTTGAAGAATTCAGCAAACACGGATGCAGCAGGGCTCAGGGCACTGGAAGGAACGTGGGAAAATGGCCTTCAGTGACAGTCATTGTTGCACAGTGACGCAGGGGCAACCAAATCTCATGGTACGATGCACCCCCCTATCTCACGTCCCAAAGGTGCTGGAACAGCAACATTTGGTAGAAAGGTGCTTTGCAGGATAAGCTGGGATTTCCCACAGTCTCGGGTCAAAATGGTGATGCTCCTGCACTGTACCCAAGATTTCGGATGGTCAGTCCACTGGATGGCCCAGGAACACTTCCGAGGAGGCTTACTTGCAGGGTTACCAGGAAGCATCGAGAGTGATAAGTCCCACCACTCAAGCGCAAAGTAGGGCTCAACCGGGATAACAATGGGATTGACAGCCCTCTTTAGTGCCTCTCAGGATCGTCCTTTGTTCTGCTCGGCTCTTCAGGATTCTTGGTTCCTTCTACAGATTTGTTCAAATCTGTTGCTGATCTGCTGGAATGGACACAGGACCCCTCCTCATATCCAAAGTCAGGTGAGTACTCGCACCAAGCTCACAAATGAGGAGATCTGCTCGATGCATGCACGCCAGCAACGGTCCAATCAGGGACCACTGGGGTCCTCATGGTCTCATGCACACCAGACACCCTGGTACCAGTAGTGTAGATTGGGACCAGACAGTCCCAGTTCACTTCCTGGGTGCCTACACACGTGACCTGTGGGGACCCGCAAAAGAAGTGGCTTTTGTGGGCAACTGCATGCCCAAATAAGGAATTCCCGCACATGAAAAGGTAGGGGGAAGGTCGGAGAATGAAATGGCCAAAAGAACATACAAAAGATCTTGTAGCACGGCCATATTGGACACTATCCACAGTCTTGGGTCAAATGCGATAAGCGTGTTATGGCACAGTAAAAATTTAAGAAAAAGCTACTGCTGACACCAGTTTGTCTGTCTAAAGGCACATTGTACAGCCACCAAAGTTCCTTAGAGAGTGCCGAGGCCGAAAAACACAATGGCCCCATTGTGCAATACTGTAAGGTACTTTATGCAATGATAAAATGTTACCAACACGTGGCAACAAAGTCATTAGACAAAGAGAAATACAGTTTCTCAGTACTGACAGCCTGAAGGATGTGTCAGTTTCACCATAACAAAGAGAAAAGGCCAGTGCAGAGAAGCAGACGTCTTTACTGCACCGCTTAACGTTCAGGTCAGATTCGGAAAGATGAAGCAAAAAGTTTGGGTGGTCATAGAAATGGAGGGAAAGTTGATACAAGAGAAATCTTTCCTAACACTTGGTAAAATCAATGGCAAGGAATGTTCGGATTGCAATTCCTTGTGGATGATGTAATGGAGCTTTATGGAGATTTGCGCTGTGCAATGCCCCACAGTCTCCCTGGTCCTCTGTCTGTGAAGAAGAAAGTGACCCTGCATGTTATCCAGATATTGAGGTGGACTTTAGCCTCTACTTTACTTCATGCCCACATATATACATCACAGAGCGATACAAAAGCAATAGAACTTGAGCCACACATTCGATGACATTTGCAGATAAACGCTACTCTCAGGAAAAGTGCCTTCTAAACGTACCTTCTCCCCATGCTGGCAATGTTTACACATACACTCTTTAAGGAAACGTTGGTATACACATGGTGGTGTCCACTGCATCCTGGAAGGCTGCCCTCGACATGCGATCAGTTTTCACCACATTTACCACTGCTTTGCATACAGAGGTTGTTTCGAAACACAGAGAAACTAGTCAACGAAACACTGCTGCGGTTGCTAATGGCACGAAGCAGTGATGGCTATATACACCTTACAGGTAAAGGCATCCGCATCAGCAAAAGGCATGCAACACGATGGGATGGTGCTGATTTACAAAAAATACCGAACACCACCAACTGAACTACAAATCTTTTTACATGGGATGCGCCTTTAGTATGAGAGCGAATCAAGCCCTTAATATTAATCCCACAGTGCTATTTACTGAACCGAGCTCCAGCACTGAAATTGTTCACTACTTTCCTGCTCCCTTCACAGCTCTTTTTTCCATGCACAAGCAAATTGTCCCTCAAAATCCTTCACGAAAATGACCGTTTTGATGGCCTAGAAAATGTTGAGTGACTTAATTTTGCATTATAAGCCGTGACACTGCAACATCTCCACAGACTGGTCACTGAACATAGACAGTAACAGAAAGAAAAATGACACAAGACCACTCTAGGATGCGCATTTCACTATCTAGCTAACTATTGTAGCACAGAGATTCTACACTTGGTCTCCAGCTTCCCCCTGGCTGATGCCCCTCTAATGCAGCATGAAAAAAGAGATCACATTCCTTAGAGGCTTATCACATCTCTAAACATTACATAATCACACATCGCTTCTGGAGTTTGCCCTTTGACCCTTGCAGATAACATGAATTCTGGGAAGTAACATTAAATCTGAGCTTGTGTCACAGGTTACTGTGAACTCTCAGATGGGGATGAGCTCCTCCTATCAGTGTCCCTTCAGGATTCTTGACCTTTTCCCGCATCTGTTGCAGGTATGGGACCCTGAATATTTGAGGGTGTCGGTCGATGCTGGTTGAAAGACTTGCAATCAGGGAAATCTATGACTATACCTGTCACTAAATAATGATTCACTCCCATCATTCAGAAAAAATATCCACAAAAGTAAGAAAATAATGTGTGTGATATTGGAGGCCCTGCCGCTGCAGAGAGGCTCTGTTATTTAGCTCCCGTACACCGGCCTCCCACAATAAGCACGTGGATACCGGTTGTCGAAAGAGGGTTCTTTATTCCATTATCTCCTACATAGTGCTGCTTTTCACCCCGCTTCCACGCTGCATCACCTTTCTCCTCCTCCCTCATGACCCCACCACTGGCACATCACAATGTCATCAGGTCCCAAAACCACAAACTCCCTGCTTTATAAACATCAGGTCCCTGCTTAGCCCATTTCCTCAATGAGTCTCTGTGGTTGAGTTCTGGCTCACTGCCGTCTCTCAGCTCGGGCATCTCCATCTCCAGCCCTTGTTGATGTACCCTCACCCTGTATCTCCCAAGTGTCACTTTCTGACTCGTCTCCATCTCAGAGATATGGCACATCAGAATCATCAGGATCCATGCCACTGTCTCCAGATCCTCACATTATTCTCCCTCCCATTCTCTTGAAATGCAAGGAGTTCCTTGTGACCTGACAGTGTCCTTCAGCCATTATCATTGACCCTTTCTTCTGAACAATCACCATAGGCTCTGCTTGAAATGTGGGAGAATGTTTGTGTGTCCCTGGTTGTCGCACAATCACCCCTTCTCTGACAACTAGCCTCACATTTCTGTGTTTCTCGTTTGCATCCGCAAATGTTTTCATCTTCTCTTGAGCCTTCTCATCTCTCTCTCTCATCTGTCTGTCCTCTCGCTGTTTCTCCTGGGTTTGCAGAAGATGGGATATCCTTGTTCTTACATTTAACATGACCTCAGATTGGGTTTTCCCAGCCGTGCTATGGTGCTTGTTTGTGTAATCACTCAGTGGTTCGTAGAGTAACTAACTGTTCAAACTGTTTACCTGTCAGATGTGCAACCTGGAGTGCTCTTTTTAAGTTGCCCATTAATCTTTCTACATTTCTGTTGCCCCGAGGCCACAAGGGGATAACTCTTCTGTGCTTCATCCCCATATATTCTGCAAATGTTCTGAAATCCTGGCTGGAAAATGGAGGTCCGCTCTCTTACTTGACCTCTCTGGAGATCTCATATGCCGTGAAGATTCTGTCGAGAGTCAGGACCACATGGTGTGCAGCAGTGGACCCTACTAATTAGGCTTCCGGAAACCATGAGTATTCGTCCAATGCTACCAAAATGTTTTTCCCCCCATAAATGGGGCCAAAGAATTCAATGGCTAGCTTTTCTCAGACCCTCTAGGGTAGCTCCGTCATTTGTAATGGCTCTGTTTGAGTGTGCAGTGTTATGACACTGCAGGTGGGACATGGTTTCAGTAACTCTTCTAATTGTCGAATTGCGGGAACCCCACTTTTTTCTCAATAACCGTTTGGTTGATACCATGCCCCTATGAGCTTCTTGAGCCAGCTCAACTGCTCAGCATCTCAGGGTCTCCGCGATGATGATCTTCATTCCTTTCAATAATAATCCATCTTCTGACCTTAAAATTCTTCTTTTATCAACAGTAGGCTCTTGATGACATTCTGGGTGCCTCTTCCCCCACTTTCTTAGTGTGTTTCCAGGGCCCTGTCTTTAGGCACCCTGTTATAATTTGGAATGCCCGATCATTCTCAGTCTCTTATAGAATCTGTAAACTGTCCACACCATTTGGCGTTGCCTGGTGCACCACATAGTGGATGTAACGATCCTCTGTGGATGGTTCTGGTATTACAGTAGCCACGAGGTATCCGGAAATAAAGTCAGCGTGGCTATCTTCTTTGCCTGGATGATGTATTATGTTGAATGAATAAACTAAGATGCATCTTTGCTTGAGGGTTGCCATATTTGAACGACAAGGCCTTATGAGCCGTAATGATAGTAAACAATTTGCCATGTAAGAACAGATGTAAGTGTTCACATGGCCAGACTACTGCTGGCCCTTCCTTTTCTGCTTGCGAATACGCCAGTTCTGTTTGGGATAGACTCCGGCTTGTACTGGGCACTATGTGCCTTCTTTGAGATGTGTCTTTATCCACCTGCGCTAGGATGGCACGCAGCCCCACTGGACTGACATCTACCATTAGCTCTGTGTCTCTTGCCGTATAATAGTAGGCCATGTGTTTGCTGACAATGTTCTCCTCCTAATGAGCTTGAAGGCTTCCTGACATTCTTTGACCATTGAAATTAGACATGTAGTTTTGTTAAGGCTCTCAGGGTCTCACTCACTGACGCAAAAATCTTGGATGTGTCTAGCGCAATAGCTGGCTACCACTAGCTCTGATACATTTGTGGGAGGAGGCATGTCACTGAGGGCCGCCACTTTTTCCAGATCTGGAGTCATTCCTTGTGCTGAAAAATGTTTCGGAAGAACTGGATGTGCCTTTCCTGAAATCACATTTCTCCTTATTGAGTATGAGCCCAGCCATTTTCAATGCCATACACACTCTTGCTAGGGTATTGTCATGCTGTTCTTTGCCCTTGCGGAATAACAGGAAGTCTTTGCTGTAGTTCAGATATTCAGGGATGTGCTTTATGATGTTGTGAATGTCCTCCTGAAATATTTTTGCTGCCGGTGATACCCTAAAACGGAGTCTTTTTTAATCGATATAGGCCTAGGTGAGTCACAAACATTGTCATGTATCGAGAGTCCGGACTCAGCTCTTGCTGATAATAGCCCTTCTTGAGGTCCAGCTTTGAGAAGACCTGAACCCTGTTTATTAGGTGTAACATGTCTGTGATGCGGGGGTCTGATGTCTTTCCCTCATGATGACTTGGTTTGGTCTTCTCATGTACATGCACACCCTGATGGTGTTGAACCCTTTTATCAGAACAGGTACAATGGGGAATACCCATGGTGGGGGTTCTGTGGCAGGTTCTATAATTTCACGCTCCAGGAGCTTATTTAGCTCTTCCTCCACTTGGTGCTGTATGTTTAAAGGTATGCCCCGTTAATGTTGGGCAACAGCAGGGACTGACGGATCAATTCACAGTTGGATTTGTTTATGTTTGAGTTTTCCTAGTCCTTCGAATTATGACAGGTACAGCTGTTCCATTCTTGCAACCGTATCAATGTATTTATGCACCATCAGATGATACAGTACATGTATAAGTCCCATGTCCAAGGCTGCTTTGAAGATGCAGCCACTTTCTGCGGCCACCTCCAGTACATGTATTGGGAGCCTGCTAGATTGTGTTTGGTACGGACAGGTGTCTTTGAAGTATCGCTTGCATAACAATGGTGTTTTAGATCCGTAGGGGTATATTTCTACTTCTGATGGTTGGAGAAGTGGATCCTGCAGGATATTCCTATATATTTCCTCCCTGATCACCTTCACTGTGGCCCCTACGTCTACTTGGAATTCCACTTGCAATTGTTAATTTTAGGGTCAGGCTTTGTTCCTTCGCCTCCTGGTTACCCAGTGCGTATAGCTATCCCTTGTGTCGTGGCTCTTCCGTTGACAAGGTCAGCCTGCTGTCTTAGGGTGACTGTTCAACGAGGTATCTTATGGGGCGTTGTGTCCTTGGGGGTGACGAGACATTGAAGAGCAACTTGTTCACCATTCCGGTGCTCTCCTTTCCTCTCGTGTTGTCTCTTCTCTGTGGGTACTTTCTTTGTGGAGTCCTGTGGTTTGTCCCGATATTGCACCATTGTTGCTGGGGTCATCATAGTCTTTTCTTTTATTCTTGGCATCTTCAAGCCTGTTCCTTCTCCTTTTGCGACACTGCTGGACATGCGACACACTGCCTTGAAGTGCTTTTCCCCTCTGCCAATGGCACATAGTTGTCCTTTATGCAGGAATTCATACTGGCAGAAAAAACATAACTGGTCGGTATATCCCTGTGAGTGAGCAGTAGTCGCCATCTTGTTTATCACTGCAGGCATTGGTTCAGGTATTTCTAGCTTGTTCATTGCTTCTGCTTGATGTTCCACTTCTGCACTGAGCGTGCCAGTCTTAAGATCTCTTCTAGGGATCTGGGTTTCTGAAGTAGTCACTTCCTGAATTGTGTAGACTCACACTTCGCTATTATCTGTGATATCAGGACTTCCTCATTGGATTAGATGTTGAATGCGCAGTGCTTCGTCCTTATACGAAGGCGCATCACAAAAGCATCCATGGTCTTGCCTTTGTTATGATTGTGATGTATGTTAGTGTGTGGTGTGAAGTACTCCATCAACACCGTTCTGAGCCCTCTGTAGGTATGGATGGAATTTTCCAGTAGTTTGTCTACCAGGTCTCTTATGGTTAGACCTATTGATAAGGAGAGCAGGCATCTCTTTCTGTGCTCATCGAGTGGGCCATCGCTTCAATGTAGACGTCGAAGTCTCTCACACATCTTGCCCATCAGGTTCCTAAATTGCTGGTTTCAGTGATATCAAATGCGCCTGGTAGTTGCATGGTTAGAGCTTCCTGAAAGCATTCCTGTAGCACGGTTGGTGGAGTTTCTGGCACTGTGGCTGGAAAATCCTCTTCCAACATGTTGGTTGGCAGTGTGTGAGGCACTCTTATCACCTGACTCAAGGTTGTATTTTGTATTTTGTATTTGGTGTCAGACGTGAGTGATGGCCTGTGCTGTGCAGCAGTGTGTTTCTCATTGTCTTCTCGGTGGGACCGCCACACCCTTTTCCTGATTGGCACTTTGATTCAGCATGTGCCAGGGTTTACTGGGCTCCACCAGTGTACCAGCCTTGCGCTTCTGGTTGCTACCAGCTTTGTGCTTCTGGTGGATGCATGACATATCAGGTCTCTGGTCACTGCTGGGATTCTGCACACTTATCATGTGTTATCTGGCACCGCCGGCCATTCCCCATGTCCTGGAGCTGACCACTTCCCTTATGGTGTCTTCCCCCATGTCACTGCCACTTCTGCAGGTGCCTTCAGCGGCCTGCAGGCTCCTACGTGAGTCCAGGAGGCACTCCTGTGCATCAGCAGCACCAGCCGTCAATGCGGGTAAAGCGCAATGCCGCCAATGTCATAATGGAGGTCCCAGGGCTGATGTGGCTCTTCTTTACTAGCTCCCGTATGATGCCTTCTCACAATGAGGACTCAGACACCGATTGTCTAAGGATGTTCTTTATTCCTATACCTCTAACAGAGTACTGCTCTTCCTTCTGCTCCCATGTCACATCCTCTTTCTCCTCCTCCCGCTGACTTTCGACACCTATAGCACCTGGATGCAGACCCGTTTAATCTAATTCTCCTTGTAACTTTTTAATTGACCCACATACTCAAAATATGCTTAATTTACTATTACTTTGCTTAGATCTTTGCAATATGCGGATAATTATGCTTTTTTGGCATGGATAGTTTTTTCTAGGTTCATATAGTCTCCATAATACTATGAACTGTATGTTTTGACTGGCATGGGAGCTGGTGACCTCTACAATACTAGGTCCTGGATTCTTTGGTAGGCGTGAGTGTTGGTTGCCACACTCTTCTGCGTGTTACACTCTGCAACCATTGTTTCAATGAAAAGTTAGGCTGGTCTCACATCATATTTCTATAGAATGTCAGTACACATTGAAATATATCCTCCCATGATGTTGGATGCAGCTTTTATAGTCCTCTTTTAGTTTCCGCTGTTACTTGTTTTAACCAGTAACCAAAAGATGTCTACTGTGTATGCCTGGAACAGCTCCTGTTCCCATGGTGACTGTTACTTGAGCCCTCGAGTTTCAGAAGAGACCTGCTGACTAGGTTGAGTTTCGATCAGTGTCTGCTTTTGAAGTGAGACATCGTGATTACATATACAGACGTAGTCTAGACACGGTCGTTTGACACTGCGGTACGTTTCATTTTCTCTTTAGCTTTCACCACGATCGTCTATTGAATATTGCGAATTAGCTGTGACAGTGACTTAAGAGACTGTCACCTTCATACTAGAATCGCCATTCTGAGGACAGTGTTGCCGTACTTCGGGAGGATTTGCATCCGGACCCCTAGGGGGAGTAAGTCTTGTTTTTATGGAACCTGGAGTGGACTAGTTAATCTCCCTTTATCATATGATGTTAAGGGGTGATCTCGTGTTTTGTGTGATTATGGGAGGTGTCTCCACTCCCCCAGCTGCACTCTACTTGGGGCACTTGGAAGGTCACATTAGGATGGGGAACCTGTTGTCTGACAACCTTATGGGGATACAACATGTTGAGCATTTGTAAATATTAGGAATAGCGCTGCAACTAGCGTTGGGTGCATGTCTTGGCACCTAGTACTCCTATTAGTCCTATTCTCATAGTTATACAATTTTTGAGCCTTCTGCAATATTGGGAATAGCATTGCATATTAGACATGGGGGGCATCTTGTCTAAAAGCCTTATGGGGATATATCACGTTGAGCCTTTGTAAATAGTAGTAATAGTGCTGCTTTTATCGTTGGGCGCATTTCTTGTCACTTAGCACTCCTGTTGGTCCTAGTTGCATAGTTATACAATATTTTGACAACTTTTGTAATATTAGGAATAGCGCTGGATTTTTCATTGGGCACCTTTCTTGTTGCAGGGCACCCTAATTGGTTTTTGAACACTAGGGGCCTCATTACAAATCGCCCGGTATGGAAACAACGGTGGCGGTAAACCCGCCGCCACCGTTGTTTCCATGCCGGGCGATCACAACTCCTGCAGGCGGGAGGTGTGACCTGGCGGGTTTAACACCGCCCGCCTGCAGGCGGACGAGGAAACACCGGCAGCATTACGAAATGCTGCCAGTGTTCCATGATCCCCATTCCCATTGAGTCCTGTAGGACTCAATGGGAATGGGGATTAACACCATTCCGCCTCCGTGATTCCCGGAAAACCGGGGTTGTAATGCCCCGGTAATTCCGGGAATCACGGAGGCGGAATGGTAATATGAGTCCGGCGGTAACTAGGCGGTTTTTCCGCTGCGGTTACCGCCGGACTCGTAATGAGGCCCTAGGTCTTCCACGACCACCCATAGGATAGCTAAAGTCTTCTTGTGGTTGCTGCTAGCCGGGAGTGGAAGTTTGGAAACCTGCTCAGGTTAGTCTCTTAGATTGATTGGACTCTCTCTATCTTTGATGTTACACATTAACAATTCAACCCATTTATGCTTGTCCACCGTGCCTTCTTCAGTAGGAGTTTTTTCCGCCGTCCACTGCCCTTGTACATTCCTGGTGCGCCCACCTTTTGGCAACCCAGGTAACCCTGTTATGATCCTTATAACATCATGGTTCTCCAAGGCACTATATGCATGAGTGATTTTTCTAAGAGGTGGTTAGATAAGACTTTATTTTTATACCACTTTATATTAGTAGATTGAACTGATTATAGATTTAGGGTCATATCCAGTTCACTATTGGTGATGAAGGTTTTTACACTTTTAGTCTCTAGTAAATGGACTGATTGAACACACCGTTAATTGAGTTGTCTGTAGATGATTTAATTGTTTTTTTAAATTTGATTTAAAAATGTTAGCACACTTTTTTAACACATTTTTTGGGCTTTATTCCTTAGTACACCTGTTCAATTCCTCTTTCCTTGGTTAATTTCGAGGGTCTTCTTTCAGCTTCAGGGTTTTCCATATGTTGTAAGAATTGCGTCACTGCAATTATTTCCTTTGTACCTTCTCCCTCCATTAAGCATTACCACCATTCCTGTTCTTCATAAAAAGAAGAGCCTTCGAACTGGTGTTGCATATGAGTGGTTCTTAGTTCAGTCAGACCCCTACAATTCAGAAGGAGATGTCTTAGTGTTTCTTTAAACACTTTTTCTTCACAGAAGCGACAGTTGTTCGTAGATGACCTTAGTCGGTAAAATATTGAGGCGTGCTCTCATAGAATGATTTAATATTGCTTATCTTGAAGAACATATTAGAGTGAATTAGTGATTCATGTTTTTTTCCCCTTTCCAGTCCGTATAGCTCTTGAAGAAGAGATGTTTACATCGAAACGTGTCTGCCACATACAGATGTTACATCAGAACCAGAACATTTGAAGCTATTCAAGTTATTTTTCTTGATTTTACAAAATATTCATACTGTTTTGTCTTGACAATACATACCGAATTACTCAAATTTATGTATAACACTTGTTGAATTTTGACTGTTTTACAGTAGATGATAGTTTGCAGGGGGGACAGGATGATTCTACTAGTGGATTTTCTTTGCTTTCTTTACCTGCTCTGATATTGTGAAAACATCATGTGGTGCAAGAAGAAGGTGAGGGGCAGTCTCACGTAGCGAAGGATGTATTATCCTACTGCTCCCAGTATGAAATGTAGCCACTTTGACCTTAAAAAGGGGGGCAACAAATGGTGCCAAAAGATACTTTGTTTTCTTTATTGTGTTTTGTATATGGGACATTCTAAAAGATTTACCACAGTTCTCTCAAGGGCTGCACAATACCTGACTGGCTTTTGTTATCATGTGCAGTTGCTATTCTGGACAGGTTAATTTTGTGCAAGTAGATCAATGAAAGTACCCCACCCACTGGCATAGAACCTTGTCTCACATGCTATGTTGCTTCCCCAAAGGGCTATAGCAAATATCAGACATTGTGCATAAGCTGCCATTGAGTCAGGGTGAAGGTATCCCCAACCCAGTGCTCTGCTGTGACTGTAGCTATAGTTACTCACATTATTCATATGCTCATACAGCCTATCATGCATGTGCAACGTTGAATTACAGCATGCTGGAACAGACATTTCTAGCTGGTGATGTAAGAGAGTTTGCTGCACCTTAAGTGCCCTCTAAGTATTTCTGGCACTTTATGATTGGTTGACATGAGAGCGGATCTTGTGTGCCAAAGCAAGCATATCATGGACAGGATGGCAATTGCTGAAATAAAATGTTGCCACAAGGCAAAGAACTTGCAAATCATGGCAAATGCATTGTGTTCCAGAGCTTTAGTGCAGCAATAACCTTGGAGCCATTGTCTGCTGCCAAAAAGACTGGGCCTCATTACACAGTAGGCGGTAAGGGTTTACCGGTACCGGTATTTTACCGGTACCGGTAAATCCTTACCGCCTTACTACGAGGTCCCTTTGCGGGTTGGAGCATTTAACGCCTGCTTTTTGCATGCGTTAAAAACCAACTCGCAAAGGGACCAGGGAGCTAATTACGGTACCACAATTTGCAGTGCCGTAATTAGCACCTTCCCCATTCCCATTATGCTCTATGGGGCAAAAATGGGAATGGGGAAGGGCAATGGGGGAAGGGGGAATTACCGCCCCACCAACCTTGGAATAGGGAGGTAATTCCCCTTTCCACCAAGGCGGTGCCGGTATTTTAACGGCATGGACCAAGGTGCTAATAGCACCTTTGTCCACCGCCGTCCGTGTAATGAGGCCCTAATACTGGTTGCCTCAGAGTTAGCTACTGTCCCACTACTTGTGCCACTTTATCCCAGATGTCTGCTCCTGTGTGGCTCCTACCCTCAAAACATTGCATATGAAATATGACCTGTCGGTGTACATCATAAAACTGTTTGGGTGACCTTCCATGCTCTCCAATAGAGGGGAGAAGTTGACCTACTGCCATGTAACAGGCATGTGCAGGCATGTAATCAGCATTTGCCCACTTGTCCTTCTGAACTGTTTAAGGACTTTCCCACCCTAAGAACTACTGCATCAAAGTATGAATGAACAGCCTTGCCTGATAGTAAGTCTAGTTTGGAATTTACCAGCAGGAATCAGCCCTTGCCATCAGCTCTCTGAAACCATTGTTTTCTACAAAGGTGTATAGCAGGAGGTCTACGTCTAGCATTATTGCAAATAATAGAACAAAGGACGGTTCTGATGATATTTCTGAATGAGTTCAAATGGCTTGCTTAGGCTCCTCTGGCACATATACATTGTTCCCCCTCACTATTTTGTGTTTGCATGCTACTGATGGAGCACACAAAAGCACTGCTTTAATGCGGAACTGGCACACCTCTAAGTTTTGTGTTCAACATGTGAAGCAGTGCCATCATGCTGGTGAGTGTTAATTGGCTCCTGGGGCTATAGTGTGTAATATGTTTGTTCCACTCCAGTACATGATGTTGCTTCATATGCCCCAGCAAGGATGACATGCCAAGATCTGTCCCTGCCTTCCCATGGGACAGAGTGCAGGTGGATAAATGTTGCTCTTGACCCTGCATAGAGAAATCCCACTTCATAGTGCTGCCCTGGGGACTCTGATTAGGTGTCTTTACCTATTGACTTAAGGCAGAAGAAAAGGGAACATGATACACCACATGGAGCACAGTTGCAAGAGGTGGTACTAGTTGCTGTGATTGCTTTATAGATGATGCTGTTGCTTGACGTTCACCACTGCCATCTCATGATAAGTGAGGTGTCACAAAGAAAGTACGAACAGGATGTGTGCTTTGTGGTGGGATTTCTACACTATGGAACTATGCAGTGGTTGTGGTGGTAGTAGGCATCCTTTCAAGCCTTGTTTGTTCCTCCAACTCACCTTCTGGCCCACTTCTGTTGTTGGACTCACTATCAGTGCTTGCAGCCATCAAAACCTCTCTTTCTGGGGCTTCAGCAATGTTCTGGTAATCATCATCACCATCACTACAACCACTGCACTCATTGATATCATAGGCCAAAGGGGTGGAAGGTGTGGTTGATGCAGGGACTGTGCTAACCCGAGAAACATCCTACCTCTCTAACATGAGCAATTAAGCATGGCTCTGCTACCGATGACACACTGCTGAGAGATGCAAATCTAAACCACTCTCAAGAACATCTGCCCCTTCCGGCAATCCCTTCAGTTGGCAGCCCATCAGATCACTTCAGAATGTGGATGTGTATGCTGGCCTGTTGCAAGAAGAGAGCATTAGTGTACCATGCAAAGTTTCTATTTCACCTTCTTCTCCCCCTCACACATTTTTACTTTGGCTCTGAGGTCTTAATTGGTGATGTGATTTTTCAAATGGAAGCAGTGCTGTTTGCCTCCCACCTGTGATCACATACCACCACCACAACCACCACCACTGCCTTCAACCAACAATTTTTCTGGCACTGCGATATATTCTCTTACCCAAAACAATGGAACTGCTTGTTGTGTGTGCAAGTGCACCCCTAAACTAGCTAGCACAGCACAACTTCCTGCTCCGAAGAACAGTCCACAGTGTGTTCAAGAAGGTGGTGTGTTGTATCACACAGCCTATAAACCTGCCTCTAACTGCCCACCACCACCTCCAACAATTTTCCAGCACCCCCAAAATGTTTACTTCCCCCATATTAATTCAACCATTTGTTTTGGGTGGGAGCATGCCTGTTAATACGAGCTGGCCAAGTGCAAATTCATCCTCTGGCCTCCTGCTCACAGTGTGCACAAGCAGGCGGTGTGTTGCTGTATACAGACAATCAACTCACTACGAATTGACCACCACAGCCTCCAAAAATGTTTCCAGTATCTCCACATTGTTTTCTCCCCTCCAAATGTGTGGCAAATAAATTCAATGGCATGTGTGTGAGTGCTTGTTAAATATTCTGTAGAGCACTGTCGAAAAGTACTCTTCCCCAAATTCTCTCCTTTAATATTAAATGCACAACATGCAATGTTAAATCTCTGCCAAAAATATAAAGCAAGATGCTATAGCTCGCTAACAGCAACAGACACTTAAAGCCTCATTTTATTTGAAATGTTCCTTCTTTCTGTCGCTACATGTAAATATATTAAATGCACATGCCCAAAAAGATCTGCCTAGAAATAAAAGTTAAATGTTCCAAACAATAACAATCTTCCCTCTCTGAAAGATTCCCAGCGACTGCTGAGGAGCTCAAGTAGCTTCACTGTATAGTACACGGCCCACGGTAGTGGCCATGTAGTTATGGTTAAGTTGCAAATCCCATTGGAAGAGCACTTTTTGGGCGGCTTATAACTTCGCTCTCCATGGACGAATCCTCACCAGACTTTGCAAATAAAGTACATGGCCCACTCTGAATTTTTTTTTGCAAAGTTTAGTGCGGTTTGGTGCAGGGAGAGTAAAGGTATAAGGGGGGTCCCAAATTTTTTTTTTTCTGCATAGAGTGAATGGGGAAAGAAAATGGCTCACTTCTACAGCTCAAACCGCTTGTAAATTTGGTAGACATCCGTCTAGTAGTTTTTTTTAAAATGACCAAAAAGTAGATCTAAAAGAATTGGTGATATCTATGTCCGCTCCGCGGACACATTTCCCTGTTCGCTCCGTGGACAGGGCACAGATTGGGTAATCGGCTTGCGTCATGTCCGTGGATATGCAACGTGTTCGCTGATTGGCTGGGTTGAAGCATGAGGTGCGTCATATTGTTTTGATGTGTTCTCCATCTTGGATCTGCTGACATGCGCGGACAGCGCTACAACAAACGGGGGAAAAATACAACTTTGGGAAGTGTGTTGGTGTGTAAGAGTGCTTGGCGAGGGTGGGGGAGTAAGAGATGGGTCAAATGCTGTATTTGTTTAGGTGGCAGGTGCCCCTAATGTGTTCGTCATGTCTGCGGTCACCGTGGGTGTCCGCGGACATAAGAAATGCAGTAGCCCATATAGCAGAGTTAAAATGTTTGATTCTATGGGTGTGTTATGCTGCGATGGTTGTGGCCAGGTCCTAGAGTCTTGGGTGCATGGGCAAAGGCCGTAGTGTGTGTTGCTTCTTTGAAGAAGTACCTGAGTTACTTTGAGTAGTAGATTCTTCTTTGGTTGTAGTAATTGATGAAGTATTAGCTTCTTTTACTCTTTTTGGAGGATTTGCAGTGAGATCCTGTTGCATTTCTGTTTGAAGTAGTTTTCTTTTACAACGTTTTGCTTTTTGTGGAACAGGATAGGTTTTTAGATGGGGGTGTACAGTGAACGTAGTCTATTGTATTCTAAAATGCAAGGAATATCAGTGTTTACTTTCCTTGCATCAAAGTTGATTAGAAATAGACCGTCAAGTGTACGTAAGCGTGATAATGCTACGTAGCTCATGCCTTCTTTAAAGACTGTGTTCCCAATATCTATCAATGCTTTATCTAGGGTAAGACCTTGGGCCTCATTACGACCCAGGCGATGGACCATGGTGCTAATAGCACCATGGTCCATGCCGGTAACTTACCGACTCCTCCATGGCGGAATGGGGAATTACCACCCCATTCCGAGGTTGGCGGAGCGGTAATTCACCATGCCGCCATGGCCCTTCCCCATTCCGATTTTTGCCCCATAGGGCTCAATGGGAATGGGGAAGGCGCTAATTACGGCACCGTAAATTATGGTGCCGTAATTAGCTCCTAGGACCCTTTGCGGGTTGGTTTTTTAAAGCAGGCGTTAAAGTGCAACCCACAAAGGGACCTCCTAATCAGGCGTTAAGGGTTTAACAGCGCCGACATCTTTTACGGCCCCGTTAACCCCTTAACGTCTGGGTTGTAATGAGGTCCCTTGTGATTTGTGAATGGTGACTGCGTATGCTAGAGTTAGAGAAAACTGCTCTCTGCGTACATACATGTCTTTGAAAAGAAGGAATCGAACTGTTGAGCATCCTATCCTTTTAACTTCTGATAGATTGTCAAAGAGAATATTGACAAACGGAATGTTGTTGTCACGTGGGTATGTTTGAAAACCAACATGTGTACCAAGTGCTCCATTAACTAGTCTTTGCTCCACGACAGGGTTATGTTTAAGCATTACTCTACAGTTTAAAGATAATTTTAATATTTTCTCAAAACCAGCTGTGTTGGAGATAGAGTTTTCTAAGGTATTTAGTCTTGTGGCTTGTTGACACATGGGTAGTGTCATACCATGTACGTCCAGTTTGTCTGTGGAGCAAATTTCAATTATTAGTTGCATTTCTTTTTTCAACATTGTTTCATTGAATTTTGAACAGCTTGCAAGAGTTGGCATCAAGGACATACAATTGATATTTTTTGTGTGCTAATTTTTCTATGACATCAGTGGCACATGAGTTATGGCCATACCGTGCATGGATGTGCCGGGTTTTTAATATTGATTGTGCTTCTTGAGGTAGTACACCAACTGATTAATTAAGCTTTGTTTGGTAAGTTTCACTAAGCTGCCTTCACAATTTGTCACTCTGTATCTACCTTTGTTTTCATCTGGTTTTATATTATTTTTGTATGTGAAGTTTTGGGCTATGTGGTATAGACATATGGTTTCCAGAGTGGTACTCCCATTTGGGTAGCATGTGTCTAGTAAATTGTTTGTCAAAATGTCTTGGCTGTTGGGATCATTTTTGGATATTGTTTCTATGTCGTTGTATGATTTAAGAACTCTTTTTCTAGATTTAGCAGGACCAAGACTTAACCATACTATATTTTTACATTTTCCATACAAAGCAGTACCGGTTAAATGGTCTGCAGCTTCATAGCAGCTTCATGGCAGCCACATTCTCTATGAGAGAGCATTTTTATGCCTAAGCTGTACAATTTATGAGACAGTGTTTTGTCCAATGATAGGTCTTCCCAGAGGACTTGAAGCACTGTTTTTTCTGCTTTGGTTAAGTTGGCTGTAACATATCGTGCAACTGCAGTGGAATTGTCCGCAATGTACTGCACATCTATGTTTGCATTCCATAAGAGGGCAATGATTGCATTTTAATCATTGATATATTTTGCTTCTTCTGTTCTTTTCATGTAATATGTGTTCTTACGTGATTTACCTTTAACACTATGGGCCTCATTACGACCTCGGCGGTAGCCATGCCGCTATTGGTGGCATGGCTGCCGCCGAAATCGCGTCCAGGTTCGGGTCCTCAGAATGAGGAATAACCGGGCCATTCGGAGTTCGGAAGGCCCGGTAATTCCTCCCTCCAAGGACCCGGACCCGGTCCTTCCCCATTCCCATTTCAGCCCCCATAGGGCGGAATGGGAATGGGAGAGGGAGCAAACAATGAGCCATTTCGAATTGGCCTGTTGTTTGCTCCCTTTTCCCCTCGCGGGACCCGGTAAGCACGCCTGGTTTGACCAGGCGTTGCTTCCTGGGTCCCGCGAGGGGACCTCGTAATGAGGCAGTATGGGGTAAACGGCGCCGGCACCTTTTATGGCGCCGTTTACCCCATACCGCAAGGGTCGTAATGAGGCCCTATGTCTAACTGAAGACATGGGGCCTCATTACGGGTCACCCGGTATGGAAATAACGGTGGCGGTAAACCCACCACCACCGTTGTTTCCATTCCGGGTGATCTCGAGTCCTGCAGGTGAGGGGTCATTTACTCCAGGTCTGACCTGGCGGGTTTAACACCACCCACCTGCAGGCGGTCATGGAAACACCGGCACCATCACGAGATGGTGCCAGTGTTTCCACTTCCCCATTCTCAATGGGAATGGGGATTTACCGAATTCCGCTTCCGGAATTCCCGTGTCACCGGGGTCGTAATGCCCCGGTTATTCTGGGAATCACGGAGATGGAATTGTAATACGAGTCGGGCGGTAACCTGCCGGAATTTCAGGCATGGTTACCGCCGGACTCGTATTGAGGCCCATGAAGTTGTTTACTTGACCTGTTGCTGTAACTGGTCTAGGGAAACCAAAGTGGCATTTGATGTAGTATTTCCCTTTGTTTTTGTATTTGCAACAACAATATTTCCCACATTTGTATCTTTGAAATTGTAAAATGTGTGCATGAAGATCACTATTTGTTGTTTGTGCAGGAATTTCACAAGTGACATATTTTACGATAAACTGTAAAACAGTGGCATCACTGTCTTGACCAAATTTAGGAGCATTTTTTTTTTTAAATCAAGTTTTATTGGCATTTCTTTGGTTATTACAATATGCATTCTGCTTTATCAATATTCTCCTCCAAATTATTTTAACAATAACCCTTATCTCCCCCCACCCACACCCTAAACCTCAGCCGTTGATCGAGCGTTGGCATCTAGTTTGTCCCACAGGTTGACAGAGAATGTTCATGGTCAAAGTCTGACATAAAATTCTTGTGCACAAATGTCTTGGGCTTAGCTTGTTGGTGCCCCTGTGGAGGGGTTGTCTGCCAAATATCTCATGCCTTTAAGGTGTCGACCCATGTGCTCCTTGGTGTCTGGGTAAATCACAAGTTGTGCCTCTGTCACTTCAGGTCGGGCGCTCATACTTCTCGAAGAAGGGAGCCAGAGTTCTTCAATGTTTGAACTTGATTCATCGAGGACGTGTATCAGAAACTCCATGTCATAGATAGCCCGGACCTTGGACACCCAATCTCTCTCCCCCAGCATGTGTGGGTTCTTCCACTTTTGGGCTAGGCAACACCTTGCCGCCACCAGCATAACCTGTAACATGTGGCCCTGGGTCTCCTCATGGTTATCCCCCACATCGATCCCAAAGAGGAGCAGCCAGGGGCAGAGGGGCCTGCTGATTCCGTTGACCCCTTTGATCCAAGATAGGACCTCTCCCCAATATATTTGTACCTTGGAAATATGGAAATAGTCTCCCTTCATTTTACGGCATTTCCAACAGTGTGGGCCATATCCCTGTCTCATTCTGGCGATCTTCTGGGAGGGAGAGTGCCATCTGTGTAGTACCTTTAGAGCTTGGTGTCGGTACTGAAGCGAGGTCGTTGAGCGGTGGGCTGGGATGCACATTTTAGACCACCTCTTATCATCTATTACCCCTCCCAGGTCCCTCTCCTATTGTGTCTGGGCTGGTGGAGGTTCCCCAGGGGCCGAGAACAGAAGGAGTTTGTAGAGGCAAGATATGACCCCCCTGGAACTCCGAGTGGAAATGAGCATTTTCTCGAAGTCTGTTAGGTCTCTTCTAAGTGTGTCACCCCATGAAGGCTCAGTGAGAACTCCCTTGAGCTGGAGGTAATGGAAGGGTGACAGCTTGTGCAGCCCCAGGGCCCCCAGGGCCTCCTCTAGGTCCAGTAGGGGCATAAAGGATCCCCCCACCCACAAGTGACTCACCCTGGTGAGTCCTGCCTCGTAACATTGTTGGTAGGCGGCTGGTCCGGCCACCTTGTCTATAAACGGGGGGACCCAAATGCAACTCAGCTAAGAAGGCCAAGTGGTGATATGTACTGGAAATATTCACTGTAAAATCACAGTGAATAAACTGGGGCACAGCAACAGGCAAAATATATTGCAATAACTTATTTCAATTTAAAGAATATTTGAATTTAATTCAATAATTCAAAAAATGTAGGCTTTCAATTTAGCATCATACACAAGTTCAGTTCATTACACACATTAAAGTCAATTCTTATGAACAAGAATAATTTCTTCCAAACATAATATAGAGTAAACATGCACATTTGTGTATACAACACTTTCAATAAACATATACAATTGTCAAAATTCCTAGATAAGTCCCAATATCTGACACAAGTTGTTGAATGTTATTGTAACTGTAGTTCCCTCTTCACAACTACGTGTTTCGGGTGTTTAACGCCCGTCTTCAGGTTTTAAATATTGGGTGACTGTCCTTTCTATTTCACCTGCAATTAATTATAAAGAAAACTTCATACGTACTTGGAAATTCATGTCATTGTATTCAGATGCTAAAGAACATTAGGGTACTATATAGCAATAACCTTTGTATCAGACTTGGAGTGTAGTCCGGATATTTTATTTTCAGAAGAATAAGGTAATCCCTGAAAAAAATATATGTATTGGTATCAGTGTCAATCACACAAAATAAATGGTGTGGCTCAAGGGGAGCAGGTGCCATAACATAGCGCTGGGTCCCCCTGTAGCCACACAGGATTACATATGTCTAATTTCTAATTACAAAAAAACTTCTTGCTTACCTAAAATACGTGATGGTTGTCACACTATATGGGTCAATGGTAAATAACCAGTCAAATCCCGTCTTCTGGAAAGTTTATGGCGGTACTGTCCTGTAAACAATATATTTTACGTGTAATTAGGGGATGACTGAAGCTAAAGAATTCTCCCGTTAATCGTTGTTAAAGGTGGAACTGCCTACCTGCGGTAAACGGTTGCACTCCACATACGATTGGGTCCAGAGCTTTTTCTATGTACACTTGGTAGCTCGCCGGCAAGCGTGTTTACCGCCAGGTTTTCTGTTCAATAATCAAAAAGCAATGTTTCAGATGTGTATCGTTCCTGTTACTGATAACTATAATGTTACAGTGTCCCAAAAGGAGATTTACCTGAGTTACTGTCTACGATCCTCACGCCGCTCGGAAAACACTTCCTCCATCTAGCATTCTCTGCGTTCTCGGGTGATTTAAATCTCCTCGCCCAGAGGAATCTAAGGAGAGTGCATTTTATTGTGGTTAGAAAGGTCTTAGGCACCTGGATGGGAAGCATCTGGAACAGGAATAGGAACTTGGGGAGGACTACCATTTTAATCAGGTTGAGATGCGCCATCCACGAAAACCCCGAGCCCCCCCATCTCTCTATATCCAATTTGACTTCTGTCCAGAGTGGTGTGAAATTATTGGAGATGCGATCCATGGGGCTGGCTGTGACTCGGACTCCCAGGTAATGAAATTCGTCCCTCTGAAGTCTAAAGGGCAGCTCCCCCACATATTCTGTCTCAGTTTCCGATAACTGCCCCCCTATGAATGCCACCGATTTACCCAGATTAACCTTGAATCCCGAGAGGTCACCGTAGCGCGCCAAACCTCGCAAGATATGGGGGACCATTTGTGAGGGTTTAGTGATGTAGAGGAGTGCATCGTTGGCAAGTAGGCTTATTTTACAGTGGGAATCCCCTATCCGTACTCCATTGATTACTTCATCATTCCGAACAGAGACCGCTCAGGGCTCCATTACCAAGGCATATATCAGGGGGGATAGCGGGCAGCCTTGTCTCGTTCCTCTTTCTAGTGGGAAAACCTCTGATTCAGTTCCATTTGCGACCACCTTGGCCGAAGGAGCAGAGTATAGTGCTGACATCCATCCCAGCCACCTTTGTCCCATCCCTATCGCAGAGAAGACCTCCCCCATGAATCCCCAACTAACCCTGTCGAAGGCCTTCTCTGCGTCAAGTGACAGCAGTAGGGCACCTTCATCCCGGACCATCTTTGAATTTAGTACATGGAGGGTTTTGTGCATCTATTGAGGATGAATCCTGCCTGGTCTGGGTTGACCAGGCGGGGAAGGCATTTCTCTAATCGGGTGCCAGGATCCTGGCAAAGATCTTAACATTGAGGTTCAGGAGGGAAATGGGCCTGTATGATCCGCAGTCTGTCAGGTCTCTGCCCGGTTTGGGTATTACCGTGATGAGCGCCTGCAGAAATGTGGGAGGGATTGTGTCTTGATTTCTAATTTGGTTGAACAGTTTAGCTAGGGGCTCCGTGAGGATGGGTTGGTATTGTTTATAGAAATCCGCCGTGTACCCATCTCCCCACGGGGCCTTCCCCACTTTTAATCTCTTAATGGCGGCCTCAACCTCTTCTCCCGTTATATCCCCCTCCAGTTCTTGTAGTTCCACCTCTGTCAGTCGGGGTAATTGGTGTTCCGCTCCGTATGCCCGGATCTCCTCCACTGATTCCCCCCTCTGCTTTGTGTAAAGCTTCCGGTAAAAATTCGCAAAGCAGCTCACTATTTCCTCATTTTTGGTGCGCCCATTGCCCCCCTCGTCCCTGGTGGGTCCCACCCTTCTCTCCATTCTACATCCCCTAGCTCTGCGCACCAATAGAGTCTCCACTTTGTCCCCCCTTTTGTAGTATCTTTGGTGTGTGTATCTCAATTTCTTAACCGCCTCCCCTATGAGGACTGTGTGCAGTGCTTGTCTTTTCTGTTTACCCCGGCGAGGTCGAGCCTTGCACGGAGGGCTTTCAACTCTGCTCGTATCCTGTTTTCAATGAGCCCTCTCTCAGGCTTGTCCTTAGAACCTTTCGGCTATAAGGAGACCCCGGAAGGTAGCCTTCGCCACCTCCCACACCGTCACCATGTCGGTTTCTCCATTGTCATTTATCTTAAAGTAGGCTACCATCTCGTTTCTTAGGTAATCTCTGAATTCTGGGTCTCCCAAGAGTATATCGTTACAGCGCCAACGTGAGGATCTCAGAGACAGGGGCATTGACCAACTCGCCACCAGTAGCTCGTGGTCTGACCATGTTATTGCTTCAACCCTGGGGAGCGAGGCAACCCCTCCACCCTCCTCTGAGGTTAGGAGCAGGTCGATTCTCGTGTAGGTGTAATGTGGGGAAGAGAAGAAAGTGTATCCCCCAGGGCCCGGGCAAGCCGCACGCCATACATCCACCCAATAGTGTTCTTTTAGAAGGGTCTGTAGTGCTAGATTGTCTTTGGTGACCCCTTTTGGCCCCACTCCCCTAGCCATCCACCAGTCCAGTTTGGGGTCTATAATGAGATTGAAATCACCACCCAATATCATGGCCCCTTCCGCCCATTTGTCCATCACTCCAAAGATCTGGGACAGGGATCGTATTTGTCCTGAGTTGGGAGCATAGAGGGTGGTCAGAGTGATGCGTTCACCCTCACAGATGCCTTTGATCCCCAGGAATCTCCCCCCAAAGCCCCTCTTGGTTTCTATGTTAGTGAGGTGGAATGTCTTGTTCAGAAGTATCCCCACCCCTTCCTTCTTTGAACTCCTGTGGGATGCCCAGAAGTTGCTCCCAATTTCCTTTCCTCTAATGGCCGACTCTTTCTCCTGTTTTAGTGGGTTTCCTGTAAGAAGAGTACCATTAGCTGTTGTTTGCGGAACATGTTACTGGTCAGGGATCTTTTGTTTTGGGAATTTGAGCCCTTGACATTGAGTATGCCTATCCTTCCTCCAACCATTGTCGTCCTTGGTATCGTTCTCTTGCTGCCCCTTCATTTGATTTTGGTATGGGACCCGTTGTGAAGCACGGAACCCAGGCTACATCTGGCTGACCCCCCTTCCCTGACCCCCGTAGATGTCTCCCTCGTACCCCTTTCACTGATCTCCCCCCACCTTCCCGCCCTCTCCCACCCCCACCCCCACTTTTCCTCCCCCACTGTAAGACGTTCGTGTACGCCCCCCAAAACTTTGTCGGGGTTGGTTAACGAACCACCAAGGTCTCTACCCCAGCCCCAGGTAGATAAGGTATGTGAGGTTTCCATCCCCTTCATCGTGGGTAAGGTGATCCCACGTTATCCACGATGTGGTGTCCAAAGCAGGATTGGTAGTTTATAATCCCCTCCCTCTGCTCATATTAGTGCTCACTTGGCGCCGTCATCCTGAAAAGGAACTTGACCCATTCCTGGGAAGTAGTACCGTGGTCACTTCAAGTGTCCCTCAGAGGCCGTCGATGGATGTCTGATTTTTTGGAACTTGCGGGCACCCTTAACTTTCGCTTTACCACTGAGGTTATCCAGTCTCCCTCTCGGGTGCCTGAGTAGCCGGCTCGGTCGCTCACCAAGTCCTCTGTAACCCACTGGATGTCCTCCTCGGAGACCAGGTGATGTCTCTCCCCCATCCATTCGAATGCCAAGTAGAAGGGGTGACCCCAGCGGTATCTGATACTCTTCCCCTGAAGCCATCTGGTGAGATTACCGCGCTTCTTCCTCATCAACAAGCTGAGGGCTGAGAGGTCCTGAAAGATAGCAACCTTAGAGTCCCCATATTGGATGTTTCCGAGGTTCCTGGCTTTCTCATGGATCTTGACTTTGTCCTTGTAGTAGTGCAGCCGGGCCAGCACCGAGCGAGGACCCTTGCCTCCCCCTCAGGCACGGTGGACTCTGTCGAGTTTAATCTCCGCATCGGCCTACGCCCCTAGGAAAATTCATATAATGTCATGAACCTTGCCCTCCAAGCCCTGTGGGCTTTCGCCCTCGGATTCCATCAAACCAAAGATGCGCAGGTTATTTCTCCTCTCCCTATTTTCCATCTTGTCCACCATAGTTCCTCCTCATGGCGTTGTACCTCCTGGAACCTCACTTCCATTTGAGTCTCCAGGAGCGCCGTGGAGAGCTGGTTGTTGTCGACTCCTTCGATGCGATCTTCCAGGGTGGTGACTTTTGTGGTGCGGTCTGCCAGCTTGGCCCCCATGTCAGTTCTCATTCCTCTGATTTCTTCTAGGATTGTTTGGATGTTATTCTGGATGGCCCCAAGATCTGGGGCCAGCGTGGATGGGCCCCCAGAGGCCATCCTATCCTCAATAGTCTGGAATCAGTATCTAGAGAGGGTTTCCCTCCAGTTCATGGGAGTCGTGACTGGGCTAGGTGGCTGGGGTGGCAGTCGTGGTTCCACGGGGAGCTCCTCAAGGGCGTCTCCTTGGTGTAAGGCATCAGGGCGCTGCACTCGTGGGGGGCTTCGGGGGTGGCATGACCTGTTTGGCAGGCAGCTAAATGATCTTGTAGTGTTCACATTTGGTGTCCCCAGGTGGGGGATGCGATTTCTTATTATAGCCACTGGTGGGCCCCTAGTGTGTACCTGGGTCGGTGGGGTCCACAACGTGGATGTGGGGGGCTCTGGTCGCAATCAGGTGGGCCCACCCCACCTGGGTCTGGGCCCGTAGGCACGTTGAAACCCCGCCTCCTGATGATGTCCCAGATATGTCCCCCCTTATGGTGGTGAGAGGGGCGCGCTCCCGCGACGGCCCCGGTCGGGGGGTCTCCGCCAGGGTTATGTGGCTTGCTGGCAGTGTTGTGGTGCTCCTGGGGCTGCCCCGCGATCAGTGGGGCATGTGGGGTGGCAGTCCATCGAGAGTAGAGGCCCAGGTGCAAAACTGTGTGCTGGGGGATCCTCGTGTGGGCACTTTAAGGGTGTCTGTAGGGCAGCGCCTGTATGGGCTGCAATGTAGCCTCAGAAATCTGATGTCCCGTTGATGCCCCCTCTCCTCACCTTTCTCCTTAGGGTCGTGTGTAGGGGGTGTCTGGGCATGCTCCTGCGTCGGCCAGACGGTGATGGGCCCCCTTGTGTGGGGAGCGAGCCCCTCAGCTGGTGTGGGGGGGGGAACGTAGGCCCACTTCCGTGGCGCAGAGCGGTGGCGTTGTGGGACGCCGTTCGCGGGTCTTCACTACCACCTCTGTAGGACTGTGGATGCAGGTCTCAGGCGGGTGGGCCCCCCCCCAGGAGCAGCGTGGGCACAGACACCACAAGCTGCACCAGTTGTTTTCACGCTGCAGGGCCTCTTATCTTTCCGCTCGCGCTGGCCCGGGGGTGCTGGTGACCAATTCCTTTAGAAGCACAGGGGCTCTGCAGGCCTGCAGCGGATGCCAGTGTTGCTGTGCGTTGCCTGAGGCGTGCTGGTGGGGGAGGGGAAGCTTCACAGCTCCGTCAATGTTTCTCTGCTTCGGGGCCATCTCCAGGCTTGGGGATTTTTTCCTCTGGTGCGGTGTGGGTTCACCGATCAGGGTCGTATGCTTATTAACGGGATGGTTTCTCTGCCGTTTTCCCGGGGCTGGTTGTGGAGCTAAAGGCTCAGGCAGCCATCATGCCTGCGCCCCTTGGTGGCCTCCCAGGAGCATCTTTAATCCATAAAAGCATGTGGATATGTGGTGCTCCTCTGGCTTGGTATTCTTTTCTCCAAAAGAAGGTTTGCACTTCTCCGAGGGGAGGAACAGTTTTATTACAAATAAAGTGTAGCATAGCAATGAAGCGATGATGAAAATATCTTGAAACATTAACAGGATCTAGAGAGCAAAGTTCTCCAGGTGTTAGTATATCTATGTTTGTTTTGTTTTTGTTTGATATACGTAGGAAATCATGTAAATCTTCCTATGCATATTCTGCACAACTTACTATAACAAACCAAGCGGGTGGGCCAAGGGTTCTTATCATACAACGTATATCTCCGTGATGTCGGAACCAGAATTCTTTAGTACCACGCATGTTTGCTAACAGATTTATAATGCTTGATTGTAGAACCTCATCTTTTTCTTGCACTTTTTGTAGTAATTGCATAGCTGACATATTTTGAAAATGGGAGTTGCTAGTTCACTTTCAAAGAGTAGGTGGAATATGTATTGCATATTTTGTCTAAATCTGGGATCTTCAGAATACATTCGTAACGAGCGGTATTCTGATGCTGTTATCTGAGTGGGTCCATCATCGTACCTTCCTCCTTTTCCAGTAGGAAAGAGTAGAGGAAAACCAGTAATTCTGTTTATTTTAAAGAAGATGGCATTTCTTTATCTTTTATGGGAAATGCCATGCTGTTTTGGAATGTAAGGGTTGCTTTGGAGAAGGTTATGTGAAGAGTTTAGGAGTAAAGTAAGAAAAAAAAAGAAAAACAAATACAAAATTCCAGGTGTCTGTCAAGCATCTGCAAGAAAACAAAAATAACAGCTCTTTTCAGCGCCAACCTCAAAGGGGAAATGGGGCACACTATTTAAATTTAAATTCATCACGCTCAGATTTTCAATATGTCCGCGGACATGGTGATTGTTCGGGGACAGCGCATATTGCATACAGGGATTTTGGGGTGGAGAGGCATGCAAATGAGAAAGAGTACAACTAGGGAATGGTCCATAAAGTTTACTGGGTGTGTTGTGTAAGGAGAGAGTTTGTCAGAAAGTCTTTCCTGAGAGAAGAACAGATAGCTATGGCTGTGTGTTTTAGAAAACAGATTGTCTGGATTTTGGGAGACTCATGGATACATTGGTTGGCGGAGCATGCAGAATGCTGTTGAGTAGCTGTAGATCTTGCATTCCCTCACGTGGAAGTGCACTGGCATGGAGTGCGTGGAATGAAGTGGCTGGACTTTGTACCGCTCTGTGCTACTTTGCAATGAAAGAAGGACTTGGGAAGGTCATGGACATGTTTCCAAATTCCCAACTAATTTTTTCTCGTTTTGCGCAGAGACAAATGTGGATGCATTCTTCTTCATTTGGTCCACAAATGAGGAAAGCGAGGCACAATGTCAATAAGGCTGTTTGTGCCTTTTGAGAGATGTTGGCATGTCCTCTTTTCACAATGAAAATATTATGTTTCGTAGCACATGCATTTTTTGCAGAGATGGAGTCCATCTTACTTATGCTAGCAATCAGATTTTTCTGAGAAATGTACAAAATGCATTTTGACCTTTTTTGGAATTACAGCCGTCTGTTTTGCAGTAGGTGTTGACCATTTGAAGTTTTTCAAACACAAAAAAACACCACCAAAAGGCTCTTTTCAGAGCCACTACTTCCTCCGATTGAAAACTGCAATGGTTATGATAGGGCAGCACCCCAAAAAATAAATGGCCACGGACTGTCCGCAGACTTATAAAAAATGCACAGGGCCCTGCACTATTTATTTGTCACTTCTATTTTTAAACTGTGAAAGGCGGCTCTGAAAAGAGCCTTTTTCGTTGTTTTTTTTTGTTTTATTTTTTGGGGGTTTTTTGCACACGACACATAAGGAAAGGAAGGTAAGGAAGGGACACCAACCACGGGGATAAGAAAGGGCAGGTGGCGAGGGGAAGATGTAGGGTGAGCCTTATTCAGGTAGTGGGCAGACCTTCTCGTGCTCCTTGACCACAGTCTTGAAAGCCCTCTGGAGTTTTTCCGCCCTGCAGAGTACTGCATCGCAGTACATACACAATATTGTGACAACTGAAAGGTAAGGGTCAACAACATCATGAATGGCCTGTGAGGCAGCTGGAGGGATGCGCTGTCCCACAGGAGTTTCTATTGTTGTGACAGGAGCGGAAATGGAGGATGTTGTAGAGGAAGGTTGCTTCACTGATGTCGTACCAAAGCTATACGAACCAGGCCTCCCACGACTCAGCACCATGTGGCAATGATTGCAGGTGACCTTATTCGTACGTGCTTTTGGCACTCCACCAAGAGTGGTAAACGACCGCCACACCAAGACTCATGGCGAGTTCTGGTAGTAGTGACTTCCACTACCTCATCCTCTTCATCCTCTTCATCCGTCTCCTCTACATCCTCATGCCTGTTCCCCTGTGCAGACCCTTGGGGAGGTGGTGGTGGTGGAAGTGTTGGGGGTGGTGATGAGGCAGAAGTAGCACCAACAGGAGAAGCAGCAGCCATGGATGCCATCAGGTTTGATGATGCAATCGCAGCAAGAGCAGCAAAGGCAGCAAAAGCAGGTCAATCTTCAATAGTAGAAAGACAGAATGAAGATGAGCTCTGTGGTGTGGCCTTTTATAGGGGTGCAGTTGCACGCTCCGTGGACAGCCGCTCTGTCCGCAGACAGATCAAACACCCAAAAAAGGCTCAAAAAGTTCCAAAAAGTATGTAGAATACCAGGGACATTGACTTGGAAATGTGCAATGGTGAACTTTTACTGTAAAATACTTTGGATTGTCCCAAAAAGTACTTTTAAAATGTTCGGGGACCCAGACAGTGTCCGCAAATCAGGACACACACTCAGCATGGGTCCGGTCACATGATGACATCGCCGACACGTGCACAAATGGGAAGGCTGTCCACAGGACACCAAATGTGCAGGGACAGTTGTGCGCATGTGCGCGGGTGTTTGGGTCCTCAAAATAATTAAAAGTGCAACACACGTGCGACGGACAGTTACAGAGAGGCGCGATGTTCGTAAGACCTATGGGTGTAGTGCGCATGTGCGGAGATGTTCTATGGACAGTACGGACACTACCATTATAATCACAAACAGTACGAACAGGTATAGTGTCCTTAGGACACCTCCATTTTGGTTAATTGCTGACATTCCGGACACCGAGTGTGTTCTAAAAACAGTTCCATCTTGCTTGTGGACAATACGGACAGCTATAGTGTCCTTAGGACACCTCCATTTTATTAATTGTAGACATTCCGGACACTGATTGTGTTCTAAGAACAGTTCAATTTTGCTTGCGGACAGTACGGACAGGTATAGTGTTCTTAGGGACACCTCCATTTTAGTTAATTGCGGACATTCCGAACACCAATCGTGTTCTAGGAACAGTTCCATCTTGCTTGCGGAGAGTACGGACCGGTATAGTGTCCTTAGGACACCCCCATTTTGGTTAATTGCGGACATTCCGGACACCTGCGCTGCCCGCGGACACCCTAACTGCCTTTTAAAAAAAATAAGACACAAAGGACTGAATTAAAACACAAATCATAATTTTTTTATTATGTACAAATATATAATTTATGAAAGAGAGGGGGAAGCAGAAACTGACACAAATACAGGGGAATTAGGGGTTTGGAGAGGATGGATGGGAGGGGATGAAGGGATGGAAGTCTCATCATAACGTTTTTCTAGGTAATGATGGTTTGGGGATAGTTGACTGGGACATGGAGAGGGGAAACAGGTGCATGTGGGACAATGATATTTAATTTATTCTTTTATATTGTCCTCCACAAAATGTTTTAAAAGATAGAAATTTTCCATAAGCATATCCATTTTTTGTTCCATGCGCTGCAGAACATTTTCTAATGTCTCTTTTGCTATATTATTTTCATTGTTTGTATGGTCTGTTAAGTACACATAAAGTAATGATTATTAATTTGCTTATATAGAGAAGTGTCTACCATTAGTATCATTGTCTTCAGTGATTTCCTCACATGGGAAATTTTCTTCAAGCCATTCCAAAGTATTGGACATTTCTGTGTGCAAAACATATATTACTTTTAGTGTACCTAATATAGAAAGTTTTGAAATATATAAGAAAAATGAAGTTTACTTACTAGTTTCTGGTAAGTTTTGTTGTTACTGTTGTGTAGGTCTACTGTTGCTTCTTGCTGTGCAGTTTCTGTGAAGTAATTATGTTGGAGGCCTATCTTTTTTGTTTTGGTATAGTCTATTTTAGTACATGTGCTATTTAAATGGATGTTTGATGCGTTACATATATAGGTTCCACTTCCTATTTATTATTACATATAATGTGTTTATGTGCTGCTTTTTGAACTTGTTCAGTGTTTATATGGCATGATAGAACAATCTAAGATACCCTCTGACTTTTTGGGTAGTGTTGATGTTGTCCGCATCCGTCCGTGGACATATGCACAGTCCGCGGACATCAAAATCACTACCAAGGGTTTCTATGTTACATGTATATAAAGTAGGGGAATCCTAGTAAATATCTATCAAATTCACAATATGTATATATATATTCAGTAAAAAAAACTTTGATAAAGGGAGGGTATGGTTAAGTTGCGCTATTAAAAACCTATGAAATTCAGTAAAAAAACTTTGTTAAAGGGACGTTATGGTTCCAAGTAAAGCCGAAAAACCCCTGGAATTTGCTAGTTATGGTAAACTAAGCAACCATAACTCGCGCCACCACCGTGCATTGCCTGGACTAACACCCAAGGCATCAAAGATGACATCAAGGTTAGACATTGTATACATTAATAGTTACAGCGAGTAAAGTTTGACATGTGGGATTCAAAGCATAGGTACTAACATTTTCAACAAAAACCTTAAGGACTATTTAAGAAATCACTAGATCACAGCTTTCAATATAGTAAAAATAAGCGGGCAAAGGGGGTGACAAACAATAATGATTATGCAACAGTTGGCAGCATATCAAGTGGTGAGGGAGATAAAAGCCCAACAAACAGTCTTCAAAGCCACATACCTTAAAATTCCAGAAGCCATTGCATACCATTTTTATGAGCCTTAACAGATGCTAAATGATCGCAATTGGAGGACATGCATGAACATCTCAGTCATGCGACCAATTGCTTGAAATAGCGAGCGACAACCAACCTAAAGATGAATAATGTTTAGCAGTCAATATTCATTTATTAAGAAGCAGTGTTTAATTTATGGGGTTGTTTGCTGGGACTGACCCCAGGGACTTATTAAGGATCACTGACACTTATGGTGTCAGACTCAGGTCAATTATGATGTGCTTTTTTGTCAGCTTTCATTTTTAAACGGCTATCCAGTCTTAGGCACACAACAAACAACAACAGTGTGAGCTATGCTATCTCTACTGTGCCAGTTTGTTGGTTTAGCAAATACCATTGAGCTGGACGGTGACAGCGATTGGTGCTCATGCTTACACAACATTGGTGCTGCTCTGCTACTGTAATAACTGGTATCATTGCTGCAGCAGGACGGATGGTACAGATGTGTGGTGTGATCATCAGCCAGATAACCAGGGTCCCAATGATATGATTCTTGTTCAGCAGGAAGATGGGCAAGCACGTTTTTATGTTCCAGTATTAGTATGCAGCTCTTTGTTAAGCTGGGCATTTCTACTTTTTCTTCTATTATGCAGCCAACATTGCATGCACCAATACCCAGGTGTGTGCCAGGCTACCAACTTAGTAAGTCTTAAATAGACACCTGAACTTGACTGTGATCAGTGCAGCACAGTTGCCAGTGTGTTTAGTGATACAGTGGTACAACCAGCACAGGGAGAACAGAAACAGGTCAGCTATCACACCACCATACGAGCAAGAACAGGGAGAAGGCCAGTAGGGAAAAGGGCACTGGCAAGGAGATGGGCCTGTGCTGACCGTCAGCACAAGAAGATCTTGCTGATGTTTTAGATAGTCAAGTTCATCAATTCAGTAGTAATTTTGTCATTTATCCAACGCTTTACTTTAAGAGCATAGCATGTTTGCTCTATTTTCTGTGGATAGATGTCAAAATTTTACAATTGCCACTAATTGAATCAGAGAAAATTGATAGCGAGGATTAAATGCTTAAAGGAGCAGATACACAGTTTATGTCTCATTGCAAGACACTAGCAGTATGCTATGTTATTTAGATTGGAATTTGTAAATTGCACATTTGCCATGGGTAGTGCACACATGACCCCTAATGGGTTGTTTGCCGTTGTAACCCATAATATGTTGACACTGTGGGGAGCAGCATAGGTTGGGGGCAGCAGAAGTGGGGTTTGAGTTGCAACCCCAATGTGGCACAGGCATGGTATAAAGAGTTTGCATTCTGGAACTCATTTATCTATTTTCAAATTAAGCTCTGGTAAAAAGTGATACTGTGGGGGGTGTGGGGAAGTGATACTGCTGGTCTACATACGATTATATATAGAGCATGTTCCCAAAGACTAGGGACCCGATTCATGGAAGTTTTTGCATGGTTCAAGGTGACTTTGCACTTCTGAAAAGTGACTTTGCACTGCCGACAGAAACTCCAATTCATAGAACTGTGCAACGTGTATTTTTGCAGTGCAAAGTCATTTTTGCATTTGTTGCACGGAACTTGCATTGCAAAAATACACTTTGCACAGTTTCATGAATCAGGCTTTGAGCCTCATTACACGGTAGGCGGTATGGATTTAACGTTACCGGTAACAGAATACCGGTAACGTTAAATCCCCATGCGGATTACGACCCGGCTCACCGCTATTAGCGGCACCACGAAGTACGGTGCCACTAATAGTGGGCAGGCCGCGTGCGCGCAACCTTCCATCCCGTAAATTACGCCATGCCGCTATTAGCACAGCATCACAAGGCTAGTGGACATGCCAATAGCGGCATGGTAAAGCCCCCCAAAACCCTTACCGCCATGGTGCTAATACCGGCATCGCAAACCACCCGTTAAGAGAACTGAGCAGTGTTCCCACCTGCCACAGGTGGACACAATCAGCACAGGTGGAGGCAATGGAGACTGTGGCAGCTCAAAAGGATCACACCACACCCCTTCCCACACCAAGATGGTTCCAATACTGGCAGCATTACATGGCCTGCAGGACCTCATTGTAGCGCAGCTGCAACAACAACAGGCAGCACAAAAGAGACGCAGGAGGAGGAGGCGGAGGAGGGCAAGACAGGCACAGCAAGCACCACCACGGCATCTAATCATACCACAGAGGCACCCACCAATCCCCAGGATCAGAGCCAGTCCATTTAACCTAACCCCTAAGCAAATACACACCCTGTACCGTCTGGACCGGGTTACCATCACCAGAATCGTGGACCTGATACACGACGACATTGTGAGCCTCATAGACATCAGAACTGCCATTCCCCCGCTACTGAATGTGGTGAGTGTGCTCCACTTCCTGGCCACAGGCACCTACCAGCATACAGTGGAACAGATGCATGGCATCTCACAACCAGTATTCTCCCGCACGCTGAACCAGGTACTCGATGCCCTCCTGAAGCATGCACCTGAACACATATCCATGCCACGGACTGCCCAGGATATTGCAAACACAAAAGTTGGCTTCTATTCACTGGCAGGCATCCCAAGTTGCATCGGGGCCATCGACTGTACCTATGTGGAATTGGTGGTCCCACATCACAATGAAGTAGACTACCAAAACAGGAAGCAATTCCACTCCATCAATGTCCAAATGGTATGTGACGCCAACAAGATAATCACACATTGCTTTGCCCGATTTCCCGTATCAACCCATGATTCCATGGTCCTGCGGAACTCAACTATCCCACGCTACATGGAGCGACACACCAGACAACGTTTGTGGCTACTTGGTGAGTAGCAGGGCAAGCACATGGCAGCGTGAATGGGTGCGGGAGAGATACATACTCCAACTGGGTGTGATTGGGGGGGAGATACATACTCCAACTAGGTGTGATTGGGGGGGAGAGATACATACTCCAACTTGGTGTGATTGGGGGGGCGAGAGATACATACTCCAACAGGGTGTGACTGGGGGGGGGAGATGCATACTCCAACTGGGTGTGATTGGGGGGGAGAGATACATACTCCAACTGGGTGTGATTGGGGGGGAGAGATACATACTCCAACTGGGTATGATGGGGGGAGATACATACTCCAACTGGGTGTGATTTGGGGGGGAGAGATACATACTCCAACTGGGTGTGATTGGGAGGGGAGAGATACATACTCCAACTGGGTGTGATTGGGGGGGAGAGATACATACTCCAACTGGGTGTGATTGGGGGGGAGAGATACATACTCGAAATGGGTGTAGCTTGTCATCTGTCGGCAAAATGCACATACAGATGTACGCCAATGTCCATCTGGGAAGGCGGCAACGTACTTGAGATGAACCGACATGCAAGTATAAGCTACACAACACAGATGACATTCCAGGTCTAGTAACATTAAACATCCATCCACATACACATTGCACAAAATTCCAGGCCACAAAATACAAACATTTCACACATGCCATCAAGATAGTCATCCTGAATTAGTCCAGCACAACATCAATAATGCAATGTGCCCTATAATGCATGCAAAGGGATCACCCCTAGCCATAGCATTTCACCACACACCTATACCACCACTGAAGTGATGCCTCTCTGCATGGCAACATCAATGTTGGAATGGCAGTACACCAGCAGGGTTGACCCAAATTTGCCTGGGCCCAGGGACACCGAAGACCTCGCCTCACCCAGGACATGTCAATTACGGTTGGAGGCATTAATGGGGCATGTCCACTTGCAGGGTCGACCTCCCCCTTGCACATTGCTGTCACACAGACCATCTGCATGTATGCTGTTAATTGTGTACTTGAATCACAATGCAATGTCAATTTGGGTGATATGAACAGGCCGCTCTTGAGGTGATCAGAAACAGGACCCCGTTTGTTCCCCCATACAGGTGATGCGGGCTATACCCTGAAGACCTGGCTCCTCACACCTGTACGGAACCCACAGAACAGGCACGAGGAGGAATACAATCGTGCACATACCCGTACCCGCATCGTGATCGAGCAGACTTTTGGCCTTTTGAAGTCACGGTGTAGGTGCATTAGCAGGTCTGGTGGCGCTCTCCTGTATGGACATGAGAAGGTGGCCAAGATCACCATGGCATGTGTCATGCTGCACAATATGTGTATCAGACGGAATGTGCCACTGCCCCCTGACGTTGAAATAGAAGCACCTGATGAGGATGATGATGAGGACGGAGGTGAAGGGGATGGAGGTCTTGCAAGAGAGGATGGGCAGGAGGGACGTGCTGTGAGACAGCATCTGATCAACCAAATATTCTGAGGAACATGTTTTTGTACTGTCACATGGATATGGGTAGTAATGCACTGGTGTATGTTTGGAAGCACGCAATGGACCCTGTCACCAATAAAGTACACAAACACAATGAAGATGTCCAAGCCTGTGTTTTGATCAGAAACCAGTGTATTGAGTAACGGAAAGGTGAAAAAGTGCAAGTCCCCAAACATCCCACCACCCTTCCCCCCACCCCCCACAACAGACCCATAACACCCTTCCCCCCACCCCCCACAACAGATCCATAACACCCTTCCCCCCACGCCCCACAACATACCCATAACACCCTTTCTCTCACCCCCCACAACAGTCCCTCATGTGTCTGCCATGTTTGCGTTGGCCCATGCACGCAGAGGAATCTCCATTAACCCCCTATTTGCCATTGTCTGTAGCAGCATTTGGAGGATGGGCAGACGTGCGCTTGGTGGTGCGTGTTGAGCGCCGGCAGGGGCTTGTCTGTCTTGAGCCGGAAGATGACGATGGGGCAGACTGGCATGGTTGTGAGAAGTGGCGGTCCATTGTGTCGGCCATGCGAGTAAGGACCTCCCTGAGCCGGGATATCTTGTTACACAGCCTGTCAGTGTTTGCGTCCATCCTCTCAGTGGAGTGCCTCGCCGTCTCCACAATATTCTCCCTGAGATGGGCAGCCTCCTCAACATGCTGGCCAACCAGCACAGTCAGTTCGTGTTGACGCTGCAGGATGGTGGTCAGTTGGAGGGCAGCGCTGGGTGATGGTGTACTGGATGCTGTGCCCTCAGATGCATCCACTGCAGCAGGTGAAGCCACCATGGGGGGGGCATTATGGCTGGATTGTTGTCCTCAACAGTCACATCAGACCCAGGTGTCTGGAATGGTGCTGGCTCTGGGGTTCTAGGGGGGCTTGGGGTGTGCATCTCCATTGGCCCAACTAGGGTGTGCTCAGGATCAGATAGGGGGGCAGTGGCGGCTGCCTCACCAGCGGAGCTTGCCGCAGCTGATGGTGGGCCCTCGGTGGCTGGTATTGGTGCCTGTGGGTTCACCTCCGGTGGTGGGGCTGCAGTTTGTGGTGCAGCTACTTCTGCTCTGGCAGTGGCACTCCTACGATGTTTCCCGCTCATCAGGTGTGACATTCTCCCCTTGCCCCTGGATGTTGTGGGGGTGTCCTCCGAGTCCGGGGCCCTTGGCCTCTTACTCATAGCTGGTGCCTGGGATGCATTAGCGGCATCCTCACCATCTGTATGTGAGCCTGTCAGGGACAAGAAGGGGGATGGCATTGGTTGCGTTTCAATATACTTAATGCAGATTACATAAATGATGCAGTTGTGGCCATTGGGACTTAGTAGTTGTGGATGCAGGTGATGTGCCAGTTCAGTGCCTCATCCATGCATGGTTGTGTTTGGAACTTGTCTCTGGTGATGTGTGCATGTGTGTGTGTTTGGGTCTGACACTGACATGGTGAGGGATGGATGCATGTGTGGATGTGTGTCCATGCATGAGAGGAGTCTGTGCTCATATATAGGGGGAACAGTACATTCACATCGCATCCTGTCATGGGTACACTCACCTCCATCCGAAGTGGTACCCACGCCGAGCTCCATGGTGCCTACTCCCTCAATGGATTCCACAGCAATCAGGTTTCCACAGGTCTCCTCCCATTCTTTCAGTCTGATTTGTGAACCAGCTCCACCTGCACTGGCAATGCGGTGGTTTTCCGCAAGGATGCCCCTCACCCGCAGTCTGAGGTCGCCCCACCTCTTCCTGCACTCACACACAGTGCGGGTGCTGGTGCCCACTGCACTGACTTTGACTGCAACTTCCTCCCAGATGGCTTTTATTTTTAAGAGTGTTGGCCGCCGCATGTCATTGGCAAAAACAACCTCTGCATTCTCAGCCAGGGTCTGTGTCAGCATATTCAATTCTTCTGCTGTAAATTCCTCCTAGTGCTGCGTGTCAGTGCTTTTTTTTAATGCCCTGGGCATGATGCAGGTGTCCCGGATGATTTTGAACTGCTAACGACTCAAAACAGGTCCAGGGTGCAGAGGATGGCAATGGATTGTGTTTTTAAAGATGGCCGCCGTGCCCTTTCCCATTCCTGTGCGATGATGCTCTTGCCGGTTCTGCAATTTAACGGTGACCGCAAATAGCGGTGACCGCTATTTGCATGCAGCAGGAGGGCGGAGGTGCACTCTGCACTTTCGTCGAGGGCGGTAGGTGACTTTTTTGGGTCTTTACCGCCATGGCGGTAGGGAGTTTACCGGCATGGCGCTATGCTCGTGTCCGCGTATTCGTAATGGTGCGTTATTAGCGCGCTCTTCTGAGGGCTGACACGTTGATAGCGCCATGCTGGTATTTTGGGATTTTTACTGCACAACGTGTAATGAGGCCCTTTGTGTCGGCTAGTGCAAAGTCACTTTGAACCGTGCAAAAAATTCCCTGAATCAGGCCCTATGCCGGTATTCTGATGTTGAATAGTGGCCATTTTAAGCTGGCAAGATTAAAATTAAAGCTTGATCTGCAGTTTGTAGGAACTTGTTAACATTCTAATTTTGTGTGGTCTAGTATCCATGTTGACACACGTTTCTGAGCGATCTAGTCATTTTTAATGGAGCAGACTATAATCCATCAGTTATTCTTTCAATTGGATTCGAGTACTTTAATGACTAATGTCAACAGCATCCGTATCAACCTCCTGTAATACAAATCGTGAAATTCTGGCAACAACATCGAACCAGAAATCACAGGATACCAAGTAAGCGAACAAGTAATAACACGAATAAAACTATTTTCTTTTTCCATTAGGCTTTCCAATATCTTCATAAATTAAATTAGCATATGTTGCTAAGTACCAGATTCTATTTCCCAAAACCAGCATTTATCCACTGCCTTCAGACCTAAGTGAAACATCTTATATGGGGCATACGGAATCTTAGATTCCACCCAGAAGAGTCTATGGAATTGAGGCGTTGCTGGATCCAGCTAAGCACTCTTTTCTAACAAAAAACCTTTGTTTTTGCTCTCAGGCACAGTCCCCTTCGTGATCCCATAGTAGCAGAGTGGCTTTCTAGCAAGCCTAAGCACTCAAACTAATGTGGACACCTCATTGTTGCCCATCGGATCTCAGGAGAAATCTGGTCACTATACGCCAGGGGTCCCAGTTTAACCTTTTGACCCCTTAGGGCTGATTTTTAAAAAGCAGACTGTATTTGCCGATATGTTACCAGATATCAGCTGCAAGAGAGTCCATGTAAGCTACCCTCATGTCTTCTGGAGTAGGGGCACATTTAATGGCAAAGCATTTAATGACTTTAAGTCTTCAAGTCAAATTAAGAAATTGGTACAGCACAGGGGAGCAGTTCGCTAATCAGGTACATTTACAATGGAACAAACACTGCTTTATTAGTCATATAGATAAGGGCATAAGCAGCGTACATTCACACCTGCTTGTTTTTAAACAGTAATTTGATGGGTCTTGTCTTCTGAATCAGGTAGTTCCAGAACCAAAATATTCAGGGTGAGTGACACTAGGCAGCCTTGTTGCTTCTCTTGGGCAACATGAAACACATCTGATGAGGATCCAGTAACTGTCATTCTCGAGTATTGCATCCTATTTTACTTTATTGTGCAGTGCTGGTACTACCAAGAGTGTCTCAGAATTCCTTGCAAGTTTCAAAGGTTAAAAAGGTGGGAGGTGAAACAGAAGTTACAAAATGTCTTCGAGATAGGATTGAAAGATTAGGATAGACGCGTGGTAGCAGGGGAGATGAAGGCGTGTGTTATGCTTTGAGGCCCTTTCAGAAAGTGGTGATAGGGAGCACAATGTGGATGTGAAGAGGTAGGGGGCGTTTCATGACCAGCATGGCCAGTGGGTAAATGCTTGTTTTAGTGTGCATGATCGTTCGCAGGGAACACTGCATAGGAAATGCGTGCTTGCTTGTTTGGTGTGTGTGTGGGTGATGTGTTTGAGTTTGTCATGAATGTAACTAAATTATGATGTCCGCCCATACTGTCATCCAGCGCAGCTTCTCCATTAGATAGTCCACTCAACCTGGTCAAAGGCTTTCAGCTGCCCTAGAGGTCTATCACACCTGTTTACATGATATAGGCGATAACTCAACATTCTAGTGTTGACATGTTCCAGTTGTACTTTCAAGATACTGATCTGATTTATAGAAATAATATTGGGTTATTCACATTAACGAATCTCATTATCCTCTCAATGTGCGATACTGGAGACAATTGTATTGGGAATTTCACATTAGAGTGTCAGTAGAGCATTGCAACTGGTCTTCCAAATAGCTCCTCGACAACTACAGAGTTTCACCCCAGGATACATTGATATGGAGTAATATCAGGAGTTTGCAAGGTTGATGGCAGGCATGATTCTGACATTTACCTTCATTTCAATATGTATCCAGGTTTGCTTCCAAACATCAGAGCTGGCTCATTAATATAGGGTATAAGTAGGACCGAGTCTAAATCCTGCAATTAAATAAATAAAAGCACCCACCTCAATGACTCATCTTCAAGGCGAACAGGGAACAGGGATGAAACGTTTCAGCTTTTTATACTCAGGAAATTGTAATAGCTCAGTGCAGGCTTAATATCAAAACGATTCCTTTTGGCTTTTGTGGCGTTTTAATAGGTTTCTACATTCCTCCACTTAAATTATTATTAATATATCCTATGGGGAAGTCGACCTTGGCGTTGGGACCTCTTGGACCGTCTTTTGAGATTTACAATGTTTTTAGATAACGTCCCAAACGCAGTTTCTGGTTCAATGACATTAATTCTTAGTTCTTGAAACCTTCATGCAGGTCCCACCTAGTCAGTTTGCCAGCACACTAAAAAATGACGAAATGTAATTTGATATGAATTAGGTCCCACTGCAACATTGTTTCAGCAAAAGTGTCTTTTGTTGATATGATAGTTCCTGTGGCCCCCTGGCCCCTCTTTCATGTGGGTGCTTCTGATTAAGCTACCCCTTCATCTAGTGATGTTGATTACAGAAGCAAATCATGATGCATAGCTCAAATAAATGTGATGCTAATGACTGAGGACTGCAAAGCCTACAGATAGATAAGTAAATACTCTGGCTGAAAGTTTAAACTCGAGACAATCCTCAAACTACATTCATGAAACATGATCCAACACATGGTTACTCCTTCGATTAGTGCTTCATTGCATATATGCTGATCCAAATACTGATGGCAGCTGTCCTCTTAGATATCAGGTTTGATGAGCGGCAGGCAGCCCAGCAGCAACCCCTCAAGATCATCTGTAACCCCACCAATGTATTGGAACAGAAATACCTCCCACCCTGCTGACGTTTGTTTGCAGTATTGTATTTCTGTTCAGGTGGCTCAACCCAGCACATCTCCCCACTTTTGCAGGGTCCTAACACGAGTACTGTTCACCATGATGACGTTCATGTAGTTGTGCGTAGTATTTTCACGGTACCACTCTTCTATATATATGCTATGAAAGCCAAATTATATGCCATTTCCGTTTTTCCAATGTGATTTGGACCCCACTCTGCACACATGTGTTACCTAAGGGCAGAGAACACGCTTTCTGGATTAGGCACATACTGCACAGCATCATCATGCAAATGACATGTGATGCAGACTTGCCATTTACCCATGTGTTTGCATGCTTTCCAGTGTCAATCTGTGACTCAGCAATCCATTGATTTTGAAGAGCAGCTGCCCACCATACCTCACTGATGTGGTCAAGGTCTTGTATGGCTGTTTCTGTCAATCATTCACATTACACCCGATTGTGAGATTGACTGGAGGAACAATATTGATTGTTGCACATTGTTAAAGGACGACTCTAGTAAAGCATATGGATCATTCAAGTTAGTCGAGAGAATCCATTTGAAAGAGGTTAGCCATTTCTTGTCTGTACCAGGTGCTTTTCAAGGGATTCACATGGTTCAGTACAACGAGCTGATTCAGACAGAGGTGTCTGGGAAGTGTGTTTTTAAACCTGTCACCATTTCATATGGTCACTCAATGAGGACTTTCACGTGTGTGCAAATGCGTGCACCTTCGATGTAAATGATGTCAACTACCATGCAAGGTCATTGCTGACACAATTGGAAATTACTGTTGTGGGCAATACCTGTTTCAAAGCAGGGACGAATAATGGCAGTGCAGGCCATAGCGACCCGGCCTATCTGGGGTGATCTAAATACTGATCACCTTGGCTTGGATTTGGCTTTTGTGAGTCTGAGCAGGAAACTCCTTAGCGACATTCTGGGCCAGGGCTTTATTGTAGGTTTCTGGTCTGTGTGGGAATGTGATAGTTAATGTAGCATATGTGGGTAAACATACAGAGGCAAGGGCTGCAGGATCTTGATGTCTACATCTACATACTAGTGGTATATTTTATTTGATATATATTTTGTTAGCTACTGATCACCACATCTTGTGTTTGTGCCTCCAACTCCCACAATGCCAGCCATGCTCATCACTGTCATGGCTTGCTATTTTCACAGCTGCTGCTTCATTTGTTTTGGTACCAAACTACCCCTCACTGCTAGGCATGCCTTCTGGTGGTACGTGCCTATGCTGAGGATCCACATCTGCAGGTCTTGCAACCACTTCTTTATATCATGCTAGGTGATGAGGTGCCCACCACTGCACTTACATTGATGCGCTTGCCTCTCATAGTTTGGTGCAGACAGGTTGCAGGGTCTGGGAGTTCTCGGACTCAAAGACGTGGGTATTCCCCTTTATGATGCAGCCCTCAGCACTTGGAGAGCATGCTCGTTGAATTTTGCATTCCGGGCCTTGGATATCGGGCCCCTGGTGGATACCAGATTCAGTGGAGCAGGTCTGAGAAGGTGTAGGCCACACCATTTTCTTCTGTAGCAGGAAGGTGGGTACTTTGGTGGAGGAGGGGCGGATAGGGTAGGGTAGGTGCATAGAGGCAGTCGCCAGCTGGGGAGACATATAGAAAATGGCTTCATGACAGTGTGTGACAGGATTATTGTCTGTACTATCCTTCTGCAGACGTTGGGCTGCATTTGTTAGGCTTTGGGAGGGTTCCATCATGCTCAGAAAGGGTTTTGCTATCTCCCACTTTTATTGGTTTCCACAGAAGTGAAAATATGTTTGGCCGGATTTACTGGACAGATTATCAATTTTAAGCATGTGAGGAGGACTATGCATGTGGAATCACGACATCTGTTAGCACTCTGCAACCAAGGCCATATTCATGGGAGCCTGGGTAGAGGTCTTGGATTGCCAAAACATGACCTAAGATTCAGGACAGTGGGCCCCCCCTCACCCCCAGAATAATGATATACCACTGCATATCAGTTACAGATAAACTGATATCTATTTCAACTCAATTGCGTCAACCAGCATGACTGAATACCTTGAAAAATGTGTTGCACGCTGCTCCTTTCCTTCCTACTCTATCCCCCACTGGAGTCACAGTTCCACTACTTTTGTGGTACACTTCTATCACTGCATAAAGGAAAACAGGGATAGTAAATATACATTTCTCCTTTGCCTTTTTTGGTAACATGGGCCGAGGGAAGACTATACTCTTAAAATGGGTGTGAAGGTGAACCAGTAGCAACCCAAACAACACAGTATCATAGTCCAAAATGAAGGGATTGTCCAATCAAGGTTCAATAAATATATATATATATATATATATATATATATATATATACACCGTGGCCATGTAGTTATGGTTAAGTTGCTGTTTCCATAGGAAGAGCACTTTTTTGGCGGCTTATAACTTCGCTCTCCCTGGACGGATCCTCACCAAACTTTGCAAAAAAAGTATTTGGGTCACTCTGAATATGTTTGCAAAGTTTGGTGAGTATTCGTCCAGGGGGGGAAAAGTTATAGGGGGGGTCCCAAAACTTTTTTTTTCCCATAGACATAATGGGAAAAAATTTTGCTCACGCCTACAGCCCAAACCGCTGGACGGATTTACACCAAATTAGCGGCAGGAGCGGCGGCTTGGTCCCGAAAGCGTGCTTTGCTTTATTTGGTGTAAATCCGTCCAGTAGTTTTTAAAAAAATGACAAAAATGTAAGTGAAAAAAATAAGTGATATCTGTGTTCGCTTCGCAGACACACTTCCCTGTTCGCTCCGCGGACAGGACGGTGATTGGGCAAGCAGCTTGCGTGATGTCCGCGGACATCTGACGTGCTCTCTCATTGGATGCGTGAAAGCGTGCAGTGCGTCTGGCTTCAGAGACGCCCGCCATCTTTGTTCCTTGCATGAGAGGCTTTGTATCCCGCCTGCACAGTAAGTCCCCCACCCCCGCTCATGCCCGTGTCTGTCTCCTGTTCCTCCCACCCCCCCGCTCATGTCCGTGTGTCATTCTTCCTCCCGCCCACCCCCTGCTCATGTCCGTGTGTCTTTCTCCCTCCCTCCCGCCCACCCCCTGCTCATGTCCGTGTGTCTTTCTCCCTCCCGCCCACCGCCGGCTCATGCCCCGCTCGTCTCTCCCAACCGCCCACCCCCCGCTCTTGCCCCGTGTGTCTCTCCCATCTTCGTGTGTCTCTCCCACCCCCGCTCATGTCCGTGTGTCTCTCCCCACCCCCGCTCATGTCCGTGTGTCTCTCCCCACCCGCCGCCCAACCCCCGCTCATGCCCCGTGTGTCTTTCTCCCTCCCGCCCACCCCCCGCTCATGTCCGTGTGTCTTTCTCCCTCCCGCCCACCGCCCGCTCATGCCCCGTTCATGCCCCGCTCGTCTCTCCCAACCGCCCACCCCCCGCTCTTGCCCCGTGTGTCTCTGCCACCCCGTGTGTCTCTCCCACCCGCTGCTCATGTCTGTGTGTTTCTACCCACCCGCCGCCCGCTCATGTTCGTGTGTCTCTGCCCACCCGCCGCCCACCCCCCGCTCATGTCCGTATGTCTCTCAACACCTGCCGCCCACCCCCGCTCATGTCCGTGTGTCTCTCCCCACCCCCGCTCATGTCCGTGTGTCTCTCCCCACCCGCCGCCCACCCCCCGCTCATGCCCAGTGTGTCTCACCCCCTCCCGCCCACCACCGCTCATGTCCGTGTGTCTCTCCCCACCCGCCGCCCACCCCCCACTCATGTCCCGTGTGTCTCTCTCCCTCCCCCCCACCCCCGCTCATGCCCCGTGTGTCTCTCCCCCTCCCGCCCACCCCCCACTCATGCCCCACATGTCTCTCTCTCTTCTTCCCCCCACCCCCCACTCATGCCCCGTGTGTCTCTCTCCCTCCCCCCCACCCATGCCCCGTGTGTCTCTCCCCCTCCCGCCCACCCCCCGCTCATGCCCCGTGTGTCTCTCCCCCTCCCGCCCACCCCCCGCTCATGCCCCGTGTGTCTCTCTCCCTCCCCCCCACCCCCGCTCATGCCCCGTGTGTCTCTCTCCCTCCCCCCCACCCCCGCTCATGGCCCGTGTGTCTCTCCCCCTCCCGCCCACCCCCGCTCATGTCCGTGTGTCTCTCCCCACCCTCCGCCCACCCCCCACTCATGTCCCGTGTGTCTCTCTCCCTCCCACCACCCCCACACCCCCGCTCATGCCCCGTGTGTCTCTCCCCCTTCCCCCCACCCCCGCTCATGCCCCACATGTCTCTCTCTCCTTCCCCCCACCCCCTGCTCAGGCATCGTGTATCTGTCTCCCCACCCCCCACCCCCGCTCTTGCCCCGTGTGTCTTTCCCCCTCCCGCCCACCCCCGCTCTTGTCCCGTGTGTCTTTCCCCCTCCCGCCCACCCCCGCTCTTGCCCCGTGTGTCTTTCCCCCTCCCGCTCACCCCCGCTCTTGCCCCGTGTCTCTTTCCCCCTCCCGCCCACCCCGATCTTGGCCCGTGTCTCTTTCCCCCTCCCGCCCAGCCCCGCTCTTGGCCCGTGTCTCTTTCCCCCTCCCGCCCACCCCCGCTCTTGGCCCGTGTCTCTTTCCCCCTCCCGCCCACCCCCGCTCTTGCCCCGTGTCTCTTTCCCACTCCCACTCACCCCCGCTCTTGCCCCGTGTCTCTTTCCCCCTCCCACCCACCCTCGCTCTTGCCCCGTGTCTCTTTCCCCCTGCCTCCCACCCCCGCTCTTGCCCCGTGTCTCTTTCCCCCTCCCGCCCACCCCTGCTCTTGCCCCGTGTCTCTTTCCCCCTCCCGCCCACCCCCGCTCTTGCCCCGTGTCTCTTTCCCCCTCCCGCCCACCCCCGCTCTTGCCCCGTGTCTCTTTCTCCCTCCCGCCCACCCCTGCTCTTGCCCCGTGTCTCTTTCCCCCTCCCGCCCACCCCCGCTCTTGCCCCATGTCTCTTTCCCCCTCCCGCCCACCCCCGCTCTTGCCCCGTGTCTCTTTCCCCCTCCCGCCCACCCCCGCTCTTGCCCCATGTCTCTTTCCCCCTCCCGCCCACCCCCGCTCTTGCCCCGTGTCTCTTTCCCCCTACCGCCCACCCCCGCTCTTGCCCCGTGTCTCTTTCCCCCTCCCGCCCACCCCCGCTCTTGCCCTGTGTCTCTTACCCCCTCCCGCCCACCCCCGCTCTTGCCCCGTGTGTCTCTCTCCCTCCCCCCCACCCCCGCTCATGCCCCGTGTGTCTCTCCCCCTCCCCCCGCTCATGCCCCACTAGTCTCTCTCTCTCCTTCCCCCCACCCCCTGCTCATGCCTCGTGTGTCTGTCTCCCTACCCCCCACCCCCGCTCTTGCCCCGTGTGTCTTTCCCCCTCCCGCCCACCCCCGCTCTTGCCCAGTGTGTCTTTCCCCCTCCCGCCCACCCCCGCTCTTGCCCCGTGTGTCTTTCCCCCTCCCGCCCACCCCCGCTCTTGTCCCGTGTGTCTTTCCCCCTCCCGCCCACCCCCGCTCTTGCCCCGTGTGTCTTTCCCCCTCCCGCCCACCCCCGCTCTTGCCCCGTGCCTCTTTCCCCCTCCCGCCCACCCCGATCTTGGCCCGTGTCTCTTTACCCCTCCCGCCCACCCCCGCTCTTGGCCCGTGTCTCTTTCCCCCTCCCGCCCACCCCCGCTCTTGCCCCGTGTCTCTTTCCCCCTCCCCCCCACCCCCGCTCTTGCCCCGTGTCTCTTTCCCCCTCCCGCCCACCCCCGCTCTTGCCCCGTGTCTCTTTCCCCCTCCCGCCCACCCCCGCTCTTGCCCTGTGTCTCTTTCCCCCTCCCGCCCACCCCCGCTCTTGCCCCGTGTCTCTTTCCCCCTCCCGCCCACCCCCGCTCTTGCCCCGTGTCTCTTTCCCCCTCCCGCCCACCCCCGCTCTTGCCCCGTTTCTCTTTCCCTCTCCCGCCCACCCCCGCTCTTGCCCCGTGTCTCTTTCCCCCTCCCGCCCACCCCCGCTCTTGCCCCATGTCTTTCCCCCTCCTGCCCACCCCCGCTCTTGCCCTGTGTTTTTCCCCCTTCCTCCCACCCCCGCTCTTGCCCCGTGTCTTTCCTCCTGCCGCCCACCCACGCTCTTGCCCTGTCTTTCTCCCTCCCGCCCACCCCCGCTCTTGCCCCGTGTCTTTCACCCTCCCGCCCTCCCCCGCTCTTGCCCCGTGTCTGTCACCCTCCTGCCCACCCCCGCTCATGCCCCTAGTGTCTTTCCCCCTCCTGCCCATCCCCGCTCATGCCCATAGTGTCTCTCCCCCTCCCGCCCACCCCCGATCATGCCCCGTGTGTCTCTCGACCTCCCCCCACCCCCGCTCATGCCGCGTGCGTCTCTCTCCCTCCCCCCACCCCCGCTCATGCCCCATGTGTCTCTCTCCCACCCGCCCACGCCACGCTCATGCCCGTGTGTCTCTCTCCCTCCCGCCCAACCCCCGCTCATGCCCCGTGTGTTTCTCCCCCTCCCGCCCACCCCCCGCTCATGCCCCGTGTGTCTCTCTCCCTCCCACCCACCCCCCGCTCATGCCCCGTGTGTCTATCTCCCTCCCCCACCCCCGCTCATGCCCCGTGTATCTCTCTCCTTCCCCCCACCCCCGCTCATGCCCCGTGTGTCTCTCTCCCCTTCCCCCCCCGCTCATGCCCCATGTCTGTCTTCTGTTCCCCCCGCTCATGCCCCGTGTCTGTCTCCTGTTCTCTCCACACCCCGCTCATGCCCCATGTCTGGGTCCTGTTCCCCCCACCCCCTGCTCATGCCCCGTGTCTATCTCCTGTCGCCCCCCCACCCTCCTGCTCATGCCCCGTGTCTGTCTCCTGTTCCCCCCACCCGCTCATGCCCTGTGTCTGTCTCCTGTTCCCCCCACACGCTCATGCCCCGTGTCTCTCTCTTGTTGCCCCCCCGCTCATGCCCCGTGTTTGTCTCCTGTTCTCCCCACCCCCTGCTCATGCCCCGTGTCTTTTTCCTGTTCCTCCCACCCCCCGCTCATGCCCCGTGTCTGTCTCCTGTTGCCCCCCACTGCCCCGCTCATGCCCTGTGTCTGTTCTCCCCACCCCCCGCTCATGCCCGTGTCTGTTGTTCCCCCCACCCCCCGCTCATGCCCCGTGTCTGTCTCCTGTTCCCCCCACCCCTCGCTCATGCCCCGTGTCTGTCTCCTGTTCCCCCCACCCCCGCTCATGTCCCGTGTCTCTCCTGTTGCCCCCCACCCCCGCTCATGCCCCGTGTCTCTCCTGTTGCCCCCCCGCTCATGCCCCGTGTCTGTCTCCTGTTGCCCCCCACCTCCCGCTCATGCCCCGTGTCTGTCTCCTGTTGCCCCTCTCCCCCCGCTCATGCCCTGTGTCTGTCTCCTGTTGCCCCCACCCCCCGCTCATGCGCCGTGTCTGTCTCCTGTTGCCCTCCACCCCCTGCTCATGCCCCGTGTCTGTCTCTGTTGTTCCCCCCACCCCCCGCTCATGGCCCGTATATCTCTCTCCCTCCCCCCACCCCCGCTCATGCCCCGTGTGTCTCTCTCCCCTTCCCCCACCCCCCGCTCATGCCCCATGTCTGTCTTCTGTTCTCCCCGCTCATGCCCTGTGTCTGTCTCCTGTTCTCTCCACACCCCGCTCATGCCCCATGTCTGTGTCCTGTTCCCCCCAGCCCCCGCTCATGCCCTGTGTCTAGCTCCTGTTGCCCCCCACCCCTCCCGCTCATGCCCCGTGTCTGTCTCCTGTTCCCCCCACCCGCTCATGCCCCGTGTCTGTCTCCTGTTCCCCCCACACACTCATGCCCCATGTCTCTCTCTTGTTGCACCCCACCCCCCCGCTCATGCCCCGTGTCTTTTTCCTGTTCCTCCCACCCCCGTTCATGCCCCGTGTCTGTCTCCTGTTCCCTCCACCCCTCGCTCATGCCCCGTGTCTGTCTCCTGTTTCCCCCACCCCCGCTCATGTCCCGTGTCTCTCCTGTTGCCCCCCACCCCCTGCTCATGCCCCGTGTCTGTCTCCTGTTTCCCCCACCCCCGCTCATGCCTGCTGTTCCCCCCACCCCCGCTCATGCCCCGTGTCTGTCTCCTGTGCCCCCACCCCTCGCTCATGCCCCGTGTCTGTCTCCTGTTTCCCCCACCCCCGCTCATGTCCCGTGTCTCTCCTGTTGCCCCCCACCCCCCGCTCATGCCCCGTGACTGTCTCCTGATGCCCCCCACCCCCCGCTCATGCCCCGTGTCTGTCTCCTGTTGACCCCCACCCCCCGCTCATGCCGCATGTCTGTCTCCTGTACCCCCCAACGGCCGCTCATGCCCCGTGTCTGTCTCCTGTTGCCCCCCCGCTCATGCCCCGTGTCTGTCTCCGGTTCCCCCCACCCGCTCATGTCCTGTGTCTCTCTCCTGTTGCCCCCCACCCCCTGCTCATGCTCCGTGTCTGTCTCCATTTCCCCCCACCCCCTGCTCATGCCCCGTGTCTGTCTCCGGTTCCCCCCACCCGCTCATGTCCTGTGTCTCTCTCCTGTTGCCCCCCACCCCCTGCTCATGCTCCGTGTCTGTCTCCTGTTCACTCCCACCCCCTGCTCATGCCCCGTGTCTGTCTCCTGTTGCCCTCACCCCCCGCTCATGCCCCGTGTCTGTCTCCTGTTGCCCCCCACCCCCCGCTCATGCCCCGTGTCTGTCTCCTGTTGCCCCCCACCCCCTGCTCATGCCCCGTGTCTGTCTCCTGTTGCCCCCCACCCCCCGCTCATGCCCCGTGTCTGTCTCCTGTTGCCCCCCACCCCCCGCTCATGCCCTGTGTCTGTCTCCTGTTGCCCCCCACCCCCTGCTCATGCCCCGTGTCTGTCTCTGTTGTTTCCCCACCCCTGCTCATGCCCCATGTCTGTCTCCTGTTCTCCCCACCCCCGCTCATGCCCCGTGTCTGTCTCCTGTTCCTGCCACCCCCGCTCATGCCCTGTGTCTGTCTCCTGTTGCCCCCCACACCCTGCTCATGCCCCGTGTCTGTCTCCTGTTCTCCCCACCCCCCGCTCATGCTCCGTGTCTGTCTCCTGTTCCCCCCCACCCCCGCTCATGCCCCGTGTCTGTCTCCTGTTGCCCCCCCACTCATGCCCCATGTCTGTCTCCTGTTCCCCCCACCCACTCATGTCCCGTGTCTCTCTCCTGTTGCCCCCACCCCCCGCTCATGCCCCGTGTCTGTCTCCTGTACCCCCCACCCCACGCTAATGCCCCATGTCTCTTTCCTGTTGGCCCCACCCCCTGCTCATGCCCCGTGTCTGTCTCCTGTTGCCCCCCTCCCCCGCTCATGCCCCATGTCTCCCTCGTGTTCCCCCCACCCCCCGCTCATGCCCCGTGTTTCCCTCGTGTTACCCCCCACCCCCCACTCATGCTCCGTGTCTGTCTCCTGTTCTCCCCACCCCCCCGCTCATGCCCTGTGTCTGTCTCCTGTTCTCCCCACCCCCCGCTCATGCCCCGTGTCTCTCTCCTGTTGGCCCCACCCCCTGCTCATGCCCCGTGTCTGTCTCCTGTTGCCCCCCACCCCCCGCTCATGCCCCGTGTCTCCCTCGTGTTCCCCCCACCCCCCGCTCATGCCCCGTGTTTCCCTCGTGTTACCCCCCGCCCCCCACTCATGCTCCGTGTCTCCTTCGTGTTCCCCCCACCCCCCGCTCATGCCCCTTGTCTCTCTCCTTTCCTCCCCACCCCCGCTCATGTCCCGTATGTGCCCTGTACCCCCCCGCTCATGCCCTGTGTCTCCCTTGTGTTCCTCCCCACCCCCTGCTAATACCCCGTGTCTCCCTCATGTTCCTCCCCACCCGCTGCTCATGCCCCGTGTCTCTCTCGTGTTCCCCCACCACCGCTCATGCCCTGTGTTTCCTTCCTTTCCCCCCCACCCCCTGCTCATGCCCCGTTTGTACCCTGTTCCCTCTCACCCCCCGCTCATGCCCATGTGTCTCCCCTGTGCCCCCCCAACCCCGCTCATGCGCCGTTGTGTTCTTTATACACCCCGCCTTCCCTTTCCATGGTGGCCATCTTGGTAAAAGATTTTCCTTCCTACACCGAGACGGCGCAGGCGTCCCGGCGTAGGAAGGAAAATCTTTTTGTTTTTTTTACCACCCGGCATTCCCACTTTGAGGACATAAGATGTTAGTGGTCTTCATCTATTGAAAAGGATGTTATGGTCACGTTGTACTAATAAAAACCTTTAAAATTTAGTAAAAAAAAAATGTTACAGGGACGTTATGGTTAAGTTGCACTAATAAAAACCTATGAAATTCAATGAAAAAACTTTGTTAAAGGGATGTTTTGGTTAAGTTGTGCTACTAAAAACCTATGAAATTCAGTGAAAAAACTTTGTTAAAGGAACGTTATGTAAAGTTGCGCTACTAAAAAACTATGAAATTCAGTGAAAAAACTTTGTCAAAGGAACGTTATGGTTCCAATTAAAACCGAAAAACCCTTGAAATTCGCCAGTTATGGTAAGCTAAGCAACCATAACTCGCGCCACCACCGTGCACTGCTAAGACTAACACCCAGGACATCAAAGATGACATCACAAATGTCATTGATGACATCACTGATGACATCACATGTCTGGCTCACTCTTTTTTCTTTTGCTGACATATCTAGGCCACATGGTTTTCTTCAGTAACAGTCAGAAACGAAACATTTTATTTTATTTGTAGACATATCCTTCAAGTAGGTTCTTACAGTAATTCTGTTAGAGTCCAGTCACATCATATGAAACATATACATACGGGAAGACACAAGCTTGAAAGACAGCAATCCTTTTTGTGCATAAAGATAATCAATAGACTTATGAGCACTTTCTGATAGTTCTGTTGTTTTTTTTTTATGGCTGTACTTTCCCTGTGGGTCCAATCACATCAAGTGATACATATACATAGGGTGAATAGCAGCTTTGAAACAGAGCAATCATTTATTTGCATGAAAATAATCAGTTAAGTTATGAATTGTTTCTGCTACTACTTGTGCTTTTTTGCTAACTTCACTTTCCCTGTATATACCCATATTGGTATGTGTTCTTGTGTCTTTGTGTTTTGTCTATAGTAATGTTTTATTAGCTACGTATTACATATTTCACAGTACACAAAAATCTATTAAGAAAACAATTATCATTTAATTATTCAACATATTAACATTACGAATATTATACCTTCATCTTGTACACTGCACACCATGTTATGTTTCTGTATCAGTAGCTTAGTATACTAGATAGAACCCCATAATAGAATGCTATTTATATCAATGCATCGTTCAATGCACTAATTAGGGTATGATATTTATTGCAATGATCCTTGACACTTGTTTCGCAACATTATAATAAGAATCCCTTGTACACATATTTCATGAAAAGTACATACACATGTGATGTCATCAGTGATGTCATCAATGACATTTGTGATGTCATCTTTGATGTCCTGGGTGTTAGTCTTAGCAGTGCACATTGGTGGCGTGAGTTATGGTTGCTTAGCTTATCATAACTGGCGAATTTCAAGGGTTTTTCGGTTTTACTTGGAACCATAACGTTCCTTTGAGAAAGTTTTTTCACTGAATTTCATAGGTTTTTAGTAGCGCAACTTTACCATAACGTCCCTTTAACAAAGTTTTTTCACTGAATTTCATAGGTTTTTAGTAGCGCAACTTAACCCTGTGTCTGTCTCCTGTACCCCCCACCCCTCGCTCATGCCCCGTGTCTGTCTCCTGTTCCCCCCACCCCCGCTCATGTCCCGTGTCTCTCCTGTTGCCCCCCAACCCCGCTCATGCCCCGTGTCTCTCCTGTTGCCCCCCCGCTAATGCCCCGTGTCTGTCTCCTGTTGCCCCCCACCTCCCGCTCATGCCCCGTGTCTGTCTCCTGTTGCCCCTCTCCCCCCGCTCATGCCCTGTGTCTGTCTCCTGTTGCCCCCCACCCCCCGCTCATGCCCCGTGTCTGTCTCCTGTTGCCCTCCACCCCCTGCTCATGCCCCGTGTCTGTCTCTGTTGTTCCCCCCACCCCCCGCTCATGCCCCGTATATCTCTCTCCCTCCCCCCACCCCCGCTCATGCCCCGTGTGTCTCTCTCCCCTTCCCCCACCCCCCGCTCATGCCCCATGTCTGTCTTCTGTTCTCCCCGCTCATGCCCTGTGTCTGTCTCCTGTTCTCTCCACACCCCGCTCATGCCCCATGTCTGTGTCCTGTTCCCCCCAGCCCCCGCTCATGCCCTGTGTCTAGCTCCTGTTGCCCCCCACCCCTCCCGCTCATGCCCCGTGTCTGTCTCCTGTTCCCCCCACCCGCTCATGCCCCGTGTCTGTCTCCTGTTCCCCCCACACACTCATGCCCCATGTCTCTCTCTTGTTGCCCCCCACCCCCCCGCTCATGCCCCGTGTCTTTTTCCTGTTCCTCCCACCCCCGTTCATGCCCCGTGTCTGTCTCCTGTTCCCTCCACCCCTCGCTCATGCCCCGTGTCTGTCTCCTGTTTCCCCCACCCCCGCTCATGTCCCGTGTCTCTCCTGTTGCCCCCCACCCCCTGCTCATGCCCCGTGTCTGTCTCCTGTTTCCCCCACCCCCGCTCATGCCCGTTGTTCCCCCCACCCCCCGCTCATGCCCCGTGTCTGTCTCCTGTTCCCCCACCCCTCGCTCATGCCCCGTGTCTGTCTCCTGTTTCCCCCACCCCCGCTCATGTCCCGTGTCTCTCCTGTTGCCCCCCACCCCCCGCTCATGCCCCGTGACTGTCTCCTGATGCCCCCCACCCCCCGCTCATGCCCCGTGTCTGTCTCCTGTTGACCCCCACCCCCCGCTCATGCCGCATGTCTGTCTCCTGTACCCCCCAACGCCCGCTCATGCCCCGTGTCTGTCTCCTGTTGCCCCCCCGCTCATGCCCCGTGTCTGTCTCCGGTTCCCCCCACCCGCTCATGTCCTGTGTCTCTCTCCTGTTGCCCCCCACCCCCTGCTCATGCTCCGTGTCTGTCTCCTGTTCCCCCCCACCCCCTGCTCATGCCCCGTGTCTGTCTCCGGTTCCCCCCACCCGCTCATGTCCTGTGTCTCTCTCCTGTTACCCCCCACCCCCTGCTCATGCTCCGTGTCTGTCTCCTGTTCCCCCCCACCCCCTGCTCATGCCCCGTGTCTGTCTCCTGTTGCCCTCACCCCCCGCTCATGCCCCGTGTCTGTCTCCTGTTGCCCCCCACCCCCCGCTCCTGCCCTGTGTCTCTCTCCTGTTGCCCCCCACCCCCCGCTCATGCCCTGTGTCTGTTTCCTGTACCCCCCACCCCCCGCTCATGCCCCGTGTCTCTCTCCTGTCCACCCCCTACTCATGCCCCGTGTCTGTCTCCTGTGCCCCCCCACCCCCCGCTCATGCTCGTGTCTGTCTCCTGTACCCCCCACCCCCCCGCTCATGCCCCATGTCTGTCTCCTGTTGCCCCCCCTGCTCATGCCCCATGTCTGTCTCCTGTACCCCCCCACCCCCACGCTCATGCCCTGTGTCTCTCTCCTGTTGCCCCCCACCCCCTGCTCATGCCCCGTGTCTGTCTCCTGTACCCCCCACCCCCCGCTCATGCCCCGTGTCTGTCTTCTGTACCCCCCACCCCCCGCTCATGCCCTGTGTCTGTCTCCTGTTCCCCCCACCCCCCGCTCATGCCCCATGTCTGTCTCCTCTTGCTCCCACCCATGCCCCGTGTCTGTCTCCTGTACCCCCCACTCCGCGCTCATGCCCGTGTCTCTCTCCTGTTGCCCCCCACACCCCCGCTCATGCCTTGTGTCTGTCTCCTGTTGCCCCCCACCCCCTCGCTCATGCCCCGTGTCTGTCTCCTGTTCTCCCCACCCCCGCTCATGCCCCGTGTCTGTCTCCTGTTCCTCCCACCCCCGCTCATGCCCTGTGTCTGTCTCCTGTTGCCCCCCACCCCCCGCTCATGCCCCGTGTCTGTCTCCTGTTCTCCCCACCCCCCGCTCATGCTCCGTGTCTGTCTCCTGTTCCCCCCCACCCCCCGCTCATGCCCCGTGTCTGTCTCCTGTTGCCCCCACCCCCTGCTCATGCCCCGTGTCTGTCTCCTGTTGCCCCCCACCCCCCGCTCATGCCCCGTGTCTGTCTCCTGTTGCCCCCCACCCCCGCTCATGCCCTGTGTCTGTCTCCTGTTGCCCCCCACCCCCTGCTCATGCCCCGTGTCTGTCTCTGTTGTTTCCCCACCCCTGCTCATGCCCCGTGTCTGTCTCCTGTTCTCCCCACCCCCGCTCATGCCCCGTGTCTGTCTCCTGTTCCTGCCACCCCCGCTCATGCCCTGTGTCTGTCTCCTGTTGCCCCCCACACCCTGCTCATGCCCCGTGTCTGTCTCCTGTTCTCCCCACCCCCCGCTCATGCTCCGTGTCTGTCTCCTGTTCCCCCCCACCCCCCGCTCATGCCCCGTGTCTGTCTCCTGTTGCCCCCCCACTCATGCCCCGTGTCTGTCTCCTGTTCCCCCCACCCACTCATGTCCCGTGTCTCTCTCCTGTTGCCCCCACCCCCCGCTCATGCCCCGTGTCTGTCTCCTGTACCCCCCACCCCACGTTAATGCCCCATGTCTCTTTCCTGTTGGCCCCACCCCCTGCTCATGCCCCGTGTCTGTCTCCTGTTGCCCCCCTCCCCCGCTCATGCCCCATGTCTCCCTCGTGTTCCCCCCAACCCCCGCTCATGCCCCGTGTTTCCCTCGTGTTACCCCCCACCCCCCACTCATGCTCCGTGTCTGTCTCCTGTTCTCCCCACCCCCCCCGCTCATGCCCCGTGTCTGTCTCCTGTTCTCCCCACCCCCCGCTCATGCCCCGTGTCTCTCTCCTGTTGGCCCCACCCCCTGCTCATGCCCCGTGTCTGTCTCCTGTTGCCCCCCACCCCCCGCTCATGCCCCGTGTCTCCCTCGTGTTCCCCCCACCCCCCGCTCATGCCCCGTGTTTCCCTCGTGTTACCCCCCGCCCCCCACTCATGCTCCATGTCTCCTTCGTGTTCCCCCCACCCCCCGCTCATGCCCCTTGTCTCTCTCCTTTCCTCCCCACCCCCGCTCATGTCTCGTATGTGCCCTGTACCCCCCCGCTCATGCCCTGTGTCTCCCTCGTGTTCCTCCCCACCCCCTGCTAATACCCCGTGTCTCCCTCATGTTCCTCCCCACCCGCTGCTCATGCCCCGTGTCTCTCTCGTGTTCCCCCACCACCGCTCATGCCCTGTGTTTCCTTCCTTTCCCCCCATCCCCTGCTCATGCCCCGTTTGTACCCTGTTCCCTCTCACCCCCCGCTCATGCCCATGTGTCTCCCCTGTGCCCCCCCAACCCTGCTCATGCGCCGTTGTGTTCTTTATACACCCCGCCTTCCCTTTCCATGGTGGCCATCTTGGTAAAAGATTTTCCTTCCTACACCGAGACGGCGCAGGCGTCCCGGCGTAGGAAGGAAAATCTTTTTGTTTTTTTTACCACCCGGCATTCCCACTTTGAGGACATAAGATGTTAGTGGTCTTCATCTATTGAAAAGGATGTTATGGTCACGTTGTACTAATAAAAACCTTTAAAATTTAGTAAAAAAAAAATGTTACAGGGACGTTATGGTTAAGTTGCACTAATAAAAACCTATGAAATTCAATGAAAAAACTTTGTTAAAGGGACGTTTTGGTTAAGTTGTGCTACTAAAAACCTATGAAATTCAGTGAAAAAACTTTGTTAAAGGAACGTTATGTAAAGTTGCGCTACTAAAAAACTATGAAATTCAGTGAAAAAACTTTGTCAAAGGAACGTTATGGTTCCAATTAAAACCGAAAAACCCTTGAAATTCGCCAGTTATGGTAAGCTAAGCAACCATAACTCGCGCCACCACCGTGCACTGCTAAGACTAACACCCAGGACATCAAAGATGACATCACAAATGTCATTGATGACATCACTGATGACATCACATGTCTGGCTCACTCTTTTTTCTTTTGCTGACATATCTAGGCCACATGGTTTTCTTCAGTAACAGTCAGAAACGAAACATTTTATTTTATTTGTAGACATATCCTTCAAGTAGGTTCTTACAGTAATTCTGTTAGAGTCCAGTCACATCATATGAAACATATACATACGGGAAGACACAAGCTTGAAAGACAGCAATCCTTTTTGTGCATAAAGATAATCAATAGACTTATGAGCACTTTCTGATAGTTCTGTTGTTTTTTTTTTATGGCTGTACTTTCCCTGTGGGTCCAATCACATCAAGTGATACATATACATAGGGTGAATAGCAGCTTTGAAACAGAGCAATCATTTATTTGCATGAAAATAATCAGTTAAGTTATGAATTGTTTCTGCTACTACTTGTGCTTTTTTGCTAACTTCACTTTCCCTGTATATACCCATATTGGTATGTGTTCTTGTGTCTTTGTGTTTTGTCTATAGTAATGTTTTATTAGCTACGTATTACATATTTCACAGTACACAAAAATCTATTAAGAAAACAATTATCATTTAATTATTCAACATATTAACATTACGAATATTATACCTTCATCTTGTACACTGCACACCATGTTATGTTTCTGTATCAGTAGCTTAGTATACTAGATAGAACCCCATAATAGAATGCTATTTATATCAATGCATCGTTCAATGCACTAATTAGGGTATGATATTTATTGCAATGATCCTTGACACTTGTTTCGCAACATTATAATAAGAATCCCTTGTACACATATTTCATGAAAAGTACATACACATGTGATGTCATCAGTGATGTCATCAATGACATTTGTGATGTCATCTTTGATGTCCTGGGTGTTAGTCTTAGCAGTGCACGGTGGTGGCGTGAGTTATGGTTGCTTAGCTTATCATAACTGGCGAATTTCAAGGGTTTTTCGGTTTTACTTGGAACCATAACGTTCCTTTGAGAAAGTTTTTTCACTGAATTTCATAGGTTTTTAGTAGCGCAACTTTACCATAACGTCCCTTTAACAAAGTTTTTTCACTGAATTTCATAGGTTTTTAGTAGCGCAACTTAACCATAACGTCCCTTTAACAAAGTTTTTTCATTGAATATATATATATATATATATATATATACTTTAATCAAACACACCATCTGCAAGTCAAACCAATAGAAAATACTGTACAAACGCCCACCCCAAAGGAAGAACAGAGAAGATGCAACAGACAGGAGAAATTAACACTCTGAGCTTATTTCCAGGGGTGGTAGGAAAATCACGAGTCACAAAAAGGATATATCTTGGATGAAAGCAGGAGCGATCATGACCTTACCAGTCTGTAGGTTACAAGTAGAAGTAAGAGGGGTCAATTCAGAGTCAACAGTACCTGGATTCAGATCTTGGTGGGCAGACGCAGTGTTGAACATAGATGTAAGCGGATCAAGGTCAGTTTGGGCACATTAGAACGTGTGGGCCAAAGCAGCAAGCAGGCTTCGAGGACGAAGGTGGTCACTCGCTGCAGTCAATGGGCAGCTCTTAAGGATCCAGGTTCGGGGCGGTCCAAGATTGCTTCACAGTTGGCCAGGCCGAGTCGGGCTTTAACCGCTGGACAGGGTCAATGAACAACACTCCAGCGGTTCGAGTCAGAGGGCAACAGTGGTCGAAGTGGTGATCGTGGGGTTGTCGATGTGCAGGTCGATGAGGTGGTAGTTAAAGGGCTTGCTGGACCAACCTGTGGTTGTAACACAATGCAGTGTCAAGCTGGTTTTAAAGTGCGAGCAAGTTCAAAGTGGTGGCGCAGAGCACAGCAATCAGCACTGCCAACATCCCTCTTGTTCCGGGTGCAGTGAACATGAAATGACCATTTTGTTGCAGTGGAACAGGGAACTTTGGCTGGTCTTGTCCTCCGGTTGCTGTGTGGCCCACTCAGGGGGACACGAGGACAGGATGGTCCCATTCTGTGTTGCTCTTCCAGCTTTAGGAGATTCCGGCCAGTTGAATGGTCCTGGCCCACAGCAAAAGGTAACTTCCGATTTGCCCTGGGTGTGGATAGGGGACATATCTTCCTTCTGTCTTGGATGATTCCTTCTTCACCTCAGGCTGAGGGCTTTGGAAAGTACAACTTTCCCAAAGGAAGTCCAGTGAGTTCTTCAGAGTGAATCTTCAGTCTTAAAGGATCTGACATAATCTGAAGTAGGGGTGGAAGACCCAGTTTTTAAAGGCAAAGGCTCCTCGTACTCCCCTCCAAACCACTGTACGGTGGTTAATTCAAAAGATCTCAAACTTAACATAGGATGAATGATTGGCTACCTGGGTGGTCAATCAATGCTGCCATGAAATCGCTGCTTTCTACGAGCAGGTGTGAATTGAAAAGCCAAAAGATAAGCGGACAGTCAACACCCATGCCTGAGTCTGCCTTTATCCGCAATGAGCAACACCAGGGGCCAGTCAACCGTCCACGCCTGCTTACTGGCCTACTGGACGAAAGAGGACCCTCTCACCCATAGCCCAGGTAGCACAAACATAGTTCATATATTAAGTTCAAAATTGGTGGAAATGCCCATTAAGGACATCAGGCTCCAACTATACAAGTTGCCCTTGCCAAAGACAGTGTCTGCATGCCTCCGTAGTTCAGAATGCACCCATGGTCAACTTCCTCTGCATAGCTTCTGCAGACATGTATTCGCGCTGTTATGCTTCCTTTCAATAGATGACTAGGACCGTCCATGATCTGGTCTGCCATGGGCAGACATTCAGAGTTATTCTAAGACACTCTGTCCCGATAATGAAATACATGGTGCACCCACCAAATTGCCATAATTACCAATCTGTCTGGAGCAGCAGTAAGGAAGAAACTCCTAATCCATTCTAATACTTGAACATCGAAAGAAAACCCCCTTATGCTTATACTGGTTATTACTAGGGTTATACCTCCATCCTGTGAATATGCCACTACTTCAAATCAATGAGAGGCCCTAGATATGTGGACTTCTAGCTTTTGTCCATACCGCCTAGAACTCCTGGTATTACTGTACCACTCCCACAAAGTTGCCTAAAAAGACCAACTGCAGGCAACTACTCAAACCCGTGCAGAGCAGCAGTAAGTAAGACTCGTTCAGTTAATTCCCCAACTTGAACAGCCAAATGAATATCATATGCAACCAGGTAATAACCTGGCTGCTAGTGCAAGAAAATAAGCCACTTCTTAGGGTGCTAATAAATGCTGGCATAAGCACATTGGTCCTTTAACTGCAGCCAACATTGCCTTCAACTTCTAGGATTATTGTACAGCTCCTCACATAGGGAAGGATGCATAAAGGTACGGACAACCGCAGTAGGCCTATTGACGAAAAGATTTCCTTGAATTTATATGTTTCACCTTCCCCACCGATCTGAGAATCCTGTAGGAGGCTAAAATAAATCCATCGCATCAGTGTCCAGCTGCACACCACTTGAATAGTTGAATAGGTCAAGACTCCATTATGCCATTGGTACGTACAACCGAAATAATCTCTATTTTTTTTTAACCAGGAACTCCAACAGATAACACTCCCAATATTGAACTCCTCTTGTGCTTCACACTGCTGGTGAAAATTCCTATAGTTAGCCTAAAAATAGTAACAAGAAGAGGAACGTTCTTCCCCAGGTCTGCCTACGAAAGGGTAAGAACATGGGCGACCTCTGCTAGCTTGATAACGGATACCACGATCCTTGCCTCACGGAGTGGCTCGACTAATTTATTGAACTGCTCTCACACATAGAGGGATAAGACACACAAACTAAAAATGTATTCATCTTCTTATGGTGCCATACACAAGTAGGGCAACACCCAATAGTGGATCAACTCGTCACAGTCGAAGTTATCCAACGTTCCACAAACTTACCGCTGGCCAAATTGCTGTTAGCCCCTGAAGGCAACAAGCGCCATCAATCCATCCTCCACCGTGTTTCACATCTCACCTCAAGAAAGAACTTCCTACTGTAATTCTCTCAATTGCCATTTTATAAACACCCAACCGGAACATGCACCCCCCAGGCGAAAACAAAGATTTACTCAATATTGGCTACAACCCAGTTCTGCAACAGTGCATAACGGCACCAATAAGGCCAAATTACCACCTTGCCAAGAAAACCTGCAAGCATGTACTGAATTACCATCCTGGGGCACAGAGGAGCTACTGCCTGCACATGAGCCGACCAACCCGATTCTCAATAAGTCAATGCACTATACTAATCCAGCACGTCCCAACCGATATTCTCATTTGCCTGAATTAAATATGAACAAGCATTCCTCCAAAGCATTATGCTAATCCCCGAAAGACCTTCTCCCAATTAATAGGAAGGACCTCTATGCTATGCTTGCCACAACCTAATGCAGCAATTTGGCTACATCGAAAAGGGCAATAAGAATGACGGTTGACGTGTGTTGACTCTTACTTGTGTTTGCGTCCTACCTTTTGACAGGACAAAAATATCCGGCAAGATATACTGTGTGCCAAAGAAAAAAAATATATGAAATTGACACAGACCTGTTTACTATTCTATCTTGAGTCATCAAAAACATACCTTCCTGACAACCCAGGCACTCACTAACCAGATGTGTGCCCTGCCAATAGACGACTATTATCATTTACTATGTTGGCCCATCTAAATTATTATTATTGTTATTATTCCTTTATTCTTAATGTAGAGCTTTTTGCCATCGTCTCTAAAAGCTGAATGCCCTCCTAGTTCATAGAACATCGGACTGACCTCAAAACCATTGACCATGGTAAGCACTCCATGCTGGACCCAATCAGAGACTACGTATACATTTGTCTCTGATCCCCTCTCCATATGGGAGCCAAGGGCCTTCTTCCCACAACCACGTTTATTTTACACATTACTGACAATGGGTAAAGACCCCCATATTCCATCCACTGGAACTGTCCACCAATCGTTGCAAGATCTCCTAATGCCGTGGGGAGGGGGGGGTCAAAGTTTAAATTTGCAAGCTAGTAGCGAGCCTTCAAAAAGTCGCTTGCCGCCTCAGTTCTACACGTATAGACAGCACATCAATTCCTACTCGCCCAGGACCGAATTTCCTTAGCCAATGGCTATCGACAAGTGCATAGTTTGCACCCTGCTTATACCGCGTCACCTTCCTGCTGCCCATAATGCCGTCCTGCTAGCGCAACTCTAACCCTAGCAGATCACTACCCCACAACACTTAATGACCCCTCACCTGCTGCCTGGGATCCTGGTAATTTTCCATTACCACTTCACTAAGCCATTTAAGCAGCAGAGATCAACGGTGGGATAAGCCAACCAACCCAGCAGAATAAGGAAACGAGAATTCACTGCGCCCATCTATGACCGGCCTTTCTCCCACTTCAAAAAAGCCATAACTTGTTGTCCTTACCGATTGCAAATATAACATACCAGCTGCATAAAACAATTGCGAGTACCTCAAGAACATATCAATATGAGGACCCTAGAGATCACTCGTGGAGCCAGGTAGACCTTCACAGAAAGTCAGCCCCCTCATAATGCTGACTGCGGCCTGGAAACCTGTGCGTGCTATTATGTGATTGCAACCGGACACCTTTTGAGTACCACGTTATAGAAAAGGCTAGTTGCCCACCCTAGGCCATGTAATTGAAACCACAAATAGGGGTAGCTCCATACATGCAAGCTATTGGAGCATCGCGGAGAGTGGCACGCCATTGTTGACCTGATCAACACATACCCACGCACGCACAGCATGCAACCCAAAGGGGCTAGATCCATACTTGCAAAAACATGTGGAGCCGCTGACAGTGGCAAACACACGATTGTGGACCCGATCCACACATACTCTCTAAAGAAAAGTCTGCAACCCACTGAATAGAGATATAGGGCCTCATTACACGGATGGCGGTAAGGATTTACCGGTACCGGTAAAATACCGGTACCGGTAAATCCTTACCGCCTTACTACGAGGTCCCTTTGCGGGTTGGGGGATTTAACGCCTGCTTTTTGCAGGCGTTAAAAACCAACCCGCAAAGGGACCCAGGGAGCTAATTACGGTATCGCAATTTGCAGTACCGTAATTAGCCCCTTCCCCATTCCCATTATGCCCTATGGGGCAAAAATGGGAATGGGGAAGGGCAATGGTGGAAGGGGGAATTACCGCCCGCCAACCTTGGAATGGGGCGGTAATTCCCCTTTCCGCCAAGGCGGTGCCGGTATTTTACCGGCATGAACCATGGCGCTAATAGCGCCATGGTTCTCCACCATCCGTGTAATGAGACCCATAGGGTCGGGTAATACATAGGGTAAAGGACTTAGGGCCTGATTCATGGCATTTTTTGCACGGTTCAAAGTGACTTTGCACTGCTGAAAAGTGACTTTGTACTGCCAACACAAACCCTGATTCATGGAACTTTTTAAAAAAGTGTATTTTTGCCGTGCAAAGTCAGTGCAAAGTTGTTTTGTACTGCAAAAATGACTTTGTACGGCAAAAATACACTTTGCACAGTTCCATGAACCAGGGTTTGTGTCGGCAGTGCAGTCACTTTGAACCGTGCAAAATATTTAATGAATCGGGCCCTTAATCAACTAGTCCTCGAATATTTGATTCAACCAAATAATTAGCCCAAAAGACCCGATCTGCCGCGTTAGCAGCAGAAACGAAAGTGCCTAAGCCATTCCTCTCCCCCACAAGCTGAACACCGAGTCGCAGACAGCCACTCCTGCTGCCTGTGCACCCCTATCCTCGCACACCCAAATCGATAGGGTGAAGGAATTCATCAATCCGTGAAGCCTGACTTTCCCACTATGGGGCACACATTAGATGCAATTCCAGAGAGGGAGACCAGTCTGTCAGCGTCACTCAAACATAGTCCTGAGCCAATTGCAATTACCCGACTGTCCCATCCACTCACGAATCGCCGACGCCACTTGGACCATCCCTGGCAATTCCCACAGCCCTCACTCAGGGAAGTATGAAAAGGAGCGACATGAGGCAACTAAATGACATTGACATGTGTTAGTTTCAACCAGCAGTTTGATACATTTACATCCATTGCTTTCAGTTGGTATCTGGTAATAATGTTCCCATTGAGGCTACTTGCATATTGGTTTGGTCTTTCGCAAAACGTGACTGGAGTTTTTGTATTTGGCGGGTCGACAAGCCCAGACTAATTCTCGTGTAAAACATGTGCACACAGCCTCTGGGTGGGTGTACAGTAACATGCATAGCCAAGGAATTGCATGTAGCTTTCAGATGGGTCAGTAACAGACACAGCCATGTAAAAGCATGTGGCTTTAAGAGGGGTCTGCCTTCCAAGATTGTCTTATGTTCACTTCTCAGAATGCTCTGATTTTGTGGGTATGTAATTGTGTCCTGAAAAGAGAAGAAAACAACCCGTGCACAATCTTCTAAACATGATCTTTTTTGTTTTCCTTATTTCAGGTGATTATGCTGAAAATGATATCTAATCACAAGTCTGCGGAACACTGCAAGACCTCTTACACATCTCACAGCGAAGAATTGCAGAAAGAGTGCAATTTCTTCTTGACGGCGGTTCGCTTGGCCTCGCTGAACCAAATCCTGGACCCTTGGGTTTACCTCTTGCTGCGAAAGATCTTCCTGCAGAAGTTTTGTCAGGTCGCAAACGCCGTCTCCAGCTGCTCGAATGATGGACAGAAAGGGCAGGCCATGATATTAGCCACCGAGGTAGCGCAGACGGAAACATGAGGAGGAAACTTCAAAGGATGATCATTCTGCGCAAATAGGATCATTATTCCTGACGACTCTAGTCTTAAGCAGTACTGTGAAATTTGGTACACATGACATTCTTGCAAAGGGGATATTTCAGTAAATGAGATCAGAAGGTCCTGAAGAACCCTGTGGCTTGAGCTAGAAAAGAAGTTTGGTTGGAAGCTTGCTGAAGTAGTCTTAAAGGTTCTCATCCGTTACTTTATTTATTCCACGCACCCCAATACAATGCAATAGCGTTACCTCAACCTGCTTCTATGTTCTCTGTTCCTACACACCCCTATTCCTGTGTCCCCCAAGTTTGGAATGCCCAAGGTCCGAAACACTTTAAGATGATTTTGGATAAGATCAGAGGCCTTAAATATCTCTGATGCCATCTGAGGTGCCCTCTTTTAAGCCCAAGGGCCCTGGCATGAACCACCACCAAGTGGTAGTTTTCATACAAAGCTAAATGAGTATTGGAATGTAAGAGAAGTATATACATAGCTTTATGTAGAAAGTTGTTTTTTTTAAAAAGATAACTGAAGCGGCTTGGAAGAGGGCAATTTCAGCAGTTTACATCTTCATGTAATCGACACCCTAAAGTTGACCTCTCTGGCCATTTTGTAGCTTGAGAAAATAAAAAAAAGAACTGTGACTCAGGTTTACTTTCCGAATGAAACTGACATTTGCATCAGCGGTCTAGTCCTTAAATTAGAGCTATGGTTGCCTGCCACGTATAGAAGGTAAGGTATGGTCCAGAGTGAAATCTGAAGCTATATTTAGGAGCCAGCAGAACCCAGCAGTAAAATCTATCCTGATCTTTCACAGGAGATCGTATGGCTGCGTTATTTTAGTGCACGAAGCAGGCTCATTCATGCAGTGTTTCCAAACAACAGTATTTCAGTGTATTAATGGGTTGTCCCAGAAGCCATGTCTGTATTTGGTTACCCACTTTAATGGGTGCCCACTGAAGATGAACGTGTACCTCGTGTGGGAGGAGTGTGCTTAGAGGGCACAGGCTGTTGCAATGCTCACTGGCACATGTCACCAATGGGAGGATTTCAGGCACTTTGCTCTTCAATTGGGGCAGATTTGCATAATTCACAGGTCACAACACCAAAAGTCTTTCCTTTAAAAAGGGAAAGCAAACTTCAGATGTCAACAGAGTAACTGTTGACATTATCTTGGTGGCCAAATCGCAAAGCATTTTTGTAGCCACAAAAATACACACATTGTGCCCAATCCACAAAGCTAAAAAAAGGCCACATGCGACCAGTCGCAGAGCAAAATGGGCACTGGCGCAGAAAAGGGCAGAAGGAGGTTTTACCTCCCAACACACCCGCGTTTGAAGATATACATCAATTGATAATGTTCCTTGTTGCATCCTGGCGTGCGCCACATGTGGAACACTGGCACATCTGCATGAGTACATTTTAAATGTTTCCCTGGAAGTGTTCCACTTTCCCAAAAGGTTAATTTCAGCAAACAGATTTAAAAAATAATGATAACTTTTCACTTTCAAGCACCTGTGCCTCATTTTTATTCTGCTTTTTTTGTGTGTGATTTAAGACAATTTGTAGATCTTGTGTGTGTTGCATGAGTGGTCCTCCATCGATCACACGAGTAAGTCATTTGTTTACAGAGATGCAATGTGTACGTACACCACTTTAGACACACTAGTGCAAGTCTCTGTGAATTCACTCCCCTATGCTTAAATTACTATATTTGTGTGAACAATATTGAATTAGAATGTCCACTCACAGTGCACGTGCCAAGTGGCCTTCAATGCAAGCACAGTTCTAGGAAAAGCAACACATGAGTTTAGTTTTGCATCCAGGTACAGTCCTTCATTCAAAACTTCAATTTGAACATTCATTATTTTGCATTGCTAATTAGGAGAATTAGTATCTGGGGCTAAATTACTGAAAAATCACAGGGGCCCAAATGTATTTTGCGCCTGCGCAAATGGTGTCTGTGCATTTGCATTTGTGCTAAGGCGGACAGCATTTGCAGTCACAATGACGTAATTTCGCATGCGTTGGAATGCTTTGGAGCTTTCATGATTTTTACGTAATACAGCCCCCGATTTACCATCGCAGAGCATCTCTTCACCAATATTTAACATAGACCACCTTGCACTCGGAATCAAATCAATGATTTTACAAGTCCAGTTAGCAATGATACTTCAGCCCCCACCCCACTGACAGTTTCGCAGAATGAGTTATAGGACGAGAATCGTCATTCACCTTCCACCCCACCCAGTTCCAAGGGACATTAAATCATAATATTAACATTGATCAGTAAAGCTGACATTGCACTGAACGCGCGCATCAGAAACAACGCACCTGTCCAGGTTCCCTTTGGACGAGAGATCTTGGCGGCGCATTGTCTGAAGAAGTCTGCAGAGGCATATTTATTGACTGAAAAAATGCAGAACCTTCATATTTTGAAACAGTCTGGTAGTAACAGTGCCAGTAAGCTACCAGAACCGTTGCTACCAGAACGGCAAAGTACAAGTTGTGCTTGTGGGTGCCTCTCTGCCCGCCAGGTCTGACCTGGTGGGCAGACCGGCACCCACAAGCAGAGCATGTCGGATGCACCGGCACCATGCATCCAACCTCCCGTTCCCATTGAGCCCAATGGGGCTCAAATGGGAATGGGGAGCATTTTTCTTCTGGTGCCCGCGATTGGGCAATTACCGGGTCCGGCGGGGCTGTAATGACCTGGTAATTGTCCATTTGCGGGTGCTGGGAAAAATCTCAAGTTTGTAATGAGGCCCATTATTGTTTAAAGAGTTGAGACGTCCATATAATTGAGCCTCCATATATTCCATGGTCTCGAGCCGTACCCAGAAAGCCCACCAACTCATATCTACCATAGCATTATGTCCCACCTTCGGATGCAGTCTCGGTCATTATTGACCTAGAAGAATGGAGCCTGGCAGACTGAGCGAAGTGAAGGCTTCTGCAGGGACTCAGGGCTCTTGCACTTACCATAGCTCTCAACCTTGTGTTGCCCTTGGGCGGGTGAAAACGCCCGACTTTGTATTTGGCGGGTGAAAGCCCGTTGATGTATATGGGCGTCTAAGGGTTTGGTGAGGGAGGGAGATGGCGAACTGGCGGGTGAAACCTGCTAAAAACGTGAGAGTTGAGGGGCAAACAACAGTGACTGCCCCTGGTTGTGGCTTTAACACTTAGCAACCAGCATGGCACCTAGGGTGATAATAATGTTTTGTTTATTAAAGATATTAAGTATTTAATCATGTATGTTGTAATGAATAATATTTTGAAAGGTTGAACTTCTTCAGCCAACCAAAATTAAAAAATAAAAAAAAAGATATTAATGTTCCCTTTTATGAAAGGGGGAGCAAGACAGTGTAGCCATCCATCAAAGGGAAGGGTACACAAAAGCAAAATGGCTGCCACGGAGATACAAGAGTGGCCTGGGAGCAAGTCCCTTCTTGCTTCCCATGGCGGTGTCTGTGTGGGGGAGGAGGTGGCAGAATGGGGGACTCAGGGAAGGTGCAGCAGGTAGGTGGGGGTGCTCATTGGGTGGCCAAGGGGGCGTAGAGAGTGGTGGTACCAGGGCAAAGGCAGGCAGATATGAGACAGCAGTGTCGATACTGGTGCATGGGGGGGAAGCATCAAGCTTCAAACATGGGCAAATATTGCTGGATTCTGCTTGACATGTTGGTAGCTGATTGGCTGGCTCCTCTGCGCCAGATGCTAGTATCCTACATATTAGATGCATGCCCCACAGAGCCGACTTACTCTTGTGCAAGTATTCTACATATTTGGGACATGCTTTGAGAATGAGAACACAACACCTGTAGCTTACATCACAATATTTGAACATTTTAAGCTTCCGTTTAGAATCAGTGAATCTAAAAGTAGGAATTCCTGGTGAAACTGTACAGACACACTGTGTGGCCTTTCACGGGCCTTCTAGCGAATGTTGTCCCAATTGGTTGCGCAACTCCACCACACATCATCAAACAAAGTGGCAGTCTGGAATCCGAACTGCAGCCAACATGTATATTACAATGACCAAAATGAAATCTGTGCATCGTGGGGATCAGACATTGAGGAAAATAAACTGAAAGGTTTCTCGGTGCTGAGCACGATGGTTCAGTGGAGGTGTGGTGAGTAGAGTTGCTCAGAGTGCAGTGGTGGGATGTGGAGTCTACTGATGTAAAGCAGAGGGCAGTGTTCAAAGTGTACGAAAAGAAGTAGTGGAACTATGTTCCCTACTGGCCTGCACGGATCCCAACAAACCCCATCCCCACACACCATCCCATACACAATACAAACCGCAAAACACATGCACCTGCTGTTTAGGGGAATGCTCAGTGCAGTCCACTGAAGTGCAAGTTACAACTTCTTCCTACACTTCTATTTTAAAACGAACCTATTCTGGAACGGTTTCTTTTTTTAAAAAAAGTATAGGAACTGGAAAACTTAATTAAAAGAAGTAGGGGAGCACTGCTCCTGACCGCTCCCGCCCCCTTCGACCCTGACAGAGGGACAGTGATGTAAGTAGGTGTCAAGTCTGAATTTGGAGCAGATGGCATGCCTTGGCATCCATGCACTTGCATACAACAGACATCCTGGCATTTTAAACACATTCATGCACCCATGAAAAGCCAGACAGCACATTCCTGGATGCCAATATGCATCCAGACACCCATGGTCACATACATACCAGTCATGCATTCAGACACCCATCTTCACAGAGAACACACAGAGAGGCAGCCATGTCGACATGTTGTCTCATAAAGTGACACTCTCACACTACACCAGGCAGTCCAATCATTGCGTTTAGTTCTCTCCTCTTGTGCAATAATATGGTGACAAATTCTCCTCTTATGCCAGATTTTGCTACCACGAGCCTAGGTAGTTGCCCAAAATACACAGGTTTAATACTCGTGAACCCTTGTGCTCTGTAATACGAGGTAACACTCTACAGGGTGGATGGGGCTGGAGAAATTACTCAAACATCAATAATAACACCAACTCAGGAAGTTGGCAAAAGACTTGGGAGAACAACGAACATCGTCGGATGTCTGACAGCAAGATCTCAGCGAAAAAAATAAAAAGCACATTTATATACTAAAAACTTGTCATTATTGACGTCACACTATGTGGCAAACTGAGAAAACAAATGTGTGTCTATGATTGGATAACGGGGGACATCTAGATATACTTTATATGAGGGTTGATGATGTGATTGGGTCTCTACTGTCAGGTGGGCAACTCTGCCCACCCCTAGTGCAAGTCATTGTGAGCATCATAAAATACACATCTCATGGGACCTTTAAACTATAAGGCTCTTTGGTAAGTGGCGCTTCATAATTGGTTGGCACACTTGTACCATTCTGGAATATTCCACCCGTTAGCAGCATGCAAGCTAGTACCCCAAGTGCTGGTGGTTTTGGCCTGGTCATGCCTCCCCACCCAATTAGCCCATCATCCATCATCACTCAAGCTGTCTGCCATGAGAACTTGTCCTTGCAAAGTATCACTGCTCCTGGGAATGAAAGGGAGTGCGAGCATGAGTTTATCTTCTGGTCTCAGTGTCAAGTCTATTTCCATCCGATCATGTGACTGGAGACCATGTTGTGAGCTTCCTTGTTGTAGTTAATAATCTTAAATGAATACAACTTGGCACTCAATGTCCTTCCGCGACACGTTAACAGGAGCTCGGCTCTCACCTTCTCTTCCATTGTATCTTTTCCTTATAATTAACTGGTTACTTGGCTGCCTCATCCATTGACACTGGGCCAAGCAGGCCTCTGATTCTTCTTCCATTTCCAGCCAGGCTTATTCTTCTGCCCCACACTTTTCCTGCCCTTCTATTCATGGCATCCAGTTTTCCCAAATACGATGTGGAACTTCCAGATTCCTATGCATATATATACCTTGGCACGATGCCGCAATCTATTCACTACATAGCCAGCCTTATGATTACTTTGTCTACTTGTGTTACTGTGTCTGTACAATTATAAAATGGTTGTCTGCTTCTTCTGTGCTCTTCACACGTATGATCATCATCCCATATATGCAAGTTTACTTGATTCTTACTTCATCAAATTCTATATGGTTTATCATCTTCTTTCTTGTCATCTCTTCTTAGGTGTGTCACTTTACTTCATGTGACATCACCAGTCTCATCTTTCATCCGTCTTCATGTGCTCTTCACGGATCTTACCCAAGAGGCTGTCAGTTCTCCGTGGATACATAACAATTGGCTTCCTTAATGGATACTTTGCTTCAAAGGCTGCACGTGTTATAGACATCATTACAGGTGTCTTGGTTGTCTCTATTTCCGGTTCCCAACATATAGGTAATTTAGGGGCAGGACTTCCTGTAGAGGCTTTTGGCTCCTCCTCTACACTCACATGCCAGGTACTGTCATAATATGGCCAGCTAATCGGCTCATGCAGTTGTTATTGCCATCACATAGAAAGGTACTCCTTCCTTAGAGCATGTATTTCAGTCATATGGCCAGGTGCTTACGTTATACACTATTTAGTGATATTATAGGTGCAGGTACTTCCCATTAATGCCAGGTATTGGCATCATATTCTCACATACTGACATAATACCTCCAGGTGCTCCCACCACCTTACCGGTATTTCTATCATGTGATGTGATACTCCACCCAAATATCTGTAAGTTTCATCATATGACCAGTTACCCCATTTAATGCTACGTACTAGCATAACAACATGCCGATGGTACTGCTACCAGCTGTCAGGTGTTCCCACGAAGTGCTTAGTTAGACACATCATAAACCACATAATTCCATCATATGCATGGGTACACACACACCCCCCTAATGCAGGTGTCAACTTAAGCACTATCTTCTTGATTCCGTTGCCAGATGCAACATATGGCAAGTAAATATTGGCATTTTGTGATTAGTTGATGCTATAAAATGCTAATTTCTCCACCACCTATTAAGTATTGCTCTCACCTGCCCATGAACTCACACCCTATGCCAGTAAGTGCCATCATCTGCACAGGCATTGCCTTGTAATTGAAGCAATTGCCCCCCGCCACAAACACTCAGACACACTCTCTCACACACACACACACACACACACACACTCTCACACACACACACGCACGCACACACGCACGCACGCACGCACGCACGCACACACACACACACACACACGCATTAAGACGTGTACATGCCCATCCAAACGCACTGCAAATTACGCCCAAGCACACACCAACGCACTGACAATACATATCCATACACTATTAGGTTCACACGAATGCAAAGGCACAGCTGCCCGCATATAGTTGTGGGCATGTCACACAGATACATTATTTAAGGAAGGTCGAGTTCAGAGTATCAGAAATTCACCTGCCATTAAGCTCAGCTTTTCAACCACTAAATCAGAACAGGTCACATTAGGAAGAAGAATACCTGATGAGTGTCACTCATGGTGGACAGCACAGGGCAGTGTGTTGAGGGAGGGTGCTGTGTCTCTTTGTTGAAGGGCGCTTGATGATAGTGTGCTGTCATGCTGCCCTTTGGCAGTAGGTGGTGGGACCATGGTATCTGCCTGCAATGACATGTGTCCCACTCGGGCCTGTACAGACGCAGAGCAGTCATGCCACAGCTCCTTGCACTGGTGCCATTCCTTGGGCCCTGGCCTAATGGAACATACCAATGCAGAGAACCACCCTTGTACAATGTGTTAGTAGTGTTGTGTCAGCACAGTGCCCCTGATATGTCCACCGCATTGCTTTCAGTACCACTGGCTGAAGAAACGAGGCGCGACTCACTTGCCACCAACTCTTTTAACATCTTTCCACATTCATATGATGTAATGATATATATTACTGGTTCAACACACAACACACTTCATCATACAACGTGTTCCACTTTCTGATGCAGGTAACAATTAAAATGAAAGAGATAAATTGCATTCCCGGATGTCCCGTCTTTCATTTTTATCTGACTTGAGGGTTCCGTCTTCGTGGCACTTAACTACCACTAAAGATACAGCTGTGAGGAGACGCTGCGTACACTCCGCGGGGAAGATACTTTGTTTTTCCAGAAATATGTTTTCGTAAAGTGTTTTATACACATAATTAGCAACCAATGAAGTATGGGGGTGTGGCGGCACCCAGAGGCTCATGATGGCTAGGAACAAGGTCTTTACCTCATGGTAAAGTCCCCTTTCCTTGGATGTGGGGTGCTGCCATCTTTCCTGCCGGGAATCAGGTAAGTGCGCCCCAGCACTCCCTTTCCCCTCTTACCCCATGCCCCAACAACAATTTCTAAATCCCCCATTTGCTTCCGCCCCTTCCCGTCCGACTTACCTTGCGCTTCTTTGTCCCTCGATGCCACCGGGAACACTCAGTGTACCCGGCGCGTATAGTTCCCTTCTTCCTATTACATGGCATCCATCGTAGTTTGTAGTTTTCTTTCACGTTGAGAAGCAGGAAGCATGCCATTTCTCAGCTTGAAGAAAAATCTATTAGCATCCCGATAAAACATGCTGAGATGCTAATAGCAATAACCCCCTATGGGCGGGGGTTTTCCTGGGGCAGGTAATGCCCGAGCAACCATTAAAGTCTCACTTCGATCCGATTTCTAACTGGTCCAGGTATTACCTGGTTCGATAAGGGCCCCGCCAGTTGGGGTTTATTGCTTCAATGTACAGTGTTACAGGACTTACAAAATAAACAAAGTGATACTCTTGTAATCGATCCATGGAGACTGTTGAAAAGAACAAAAAGCACATAATAATTTGTAACAGTCCTGCAGTTCTGAGAAGATTCCAGAACGCAATTAAGATGCACTTAGAGTTATGGTAAGATATAAGATGCTGGCCTACTACACAGGGTATTGAAGGAGTGAATCTAGGTGTCCACTTCTTGTGGAATTGAGACCACACTACCATCACTACACAGCACTACTGGAGTCTAAAAGACCTCAGCGAGCATTCTGTTCATCTTTGAAGACTTAACGCAAAATCTAACATTACATTTTAACTTTACAAAATGACAGGCTGATACCTAAGTAAGTGAATTTACAGCCAGTTCAACTCCAGTCATGCGAACTGGACTCAGTAAAAGGCAGTTGTAAGCTGTTAAAGTAACCGGAAACACTCTACCTATGTGCATTGTCCAGATGTAATACCTGCATCAGTCATTGGAATTGCAGAGCCACTTTGTTGAGAACAATTTCTTGATAAACTGGTACAAAAAAGCACATACACACAGTGATATGTTACAGGGCTAGATGAAACTGTACTTCGTTCTAGCACATAGTCCGAATTATACAAAGTGACCTCCTCGGTTCTTTACAATTATCATTGCCAAGTTATATAGCTAAGCTGTTCAAAAACAACATCTGAGGCCCATGTCTGTGGAACGCCTTCCCATTGGCTACCAGGCCTAGGGCTGGATGCAACCAGGGAAATGTTGTTTAAGTAGTTCATTTTTACCCACTCGCAATTGAGTGATGCCCCATTAACAAGGGGATTCCGGATATTGCCACTTCTGAAACTATTGTGCTGAATTCTGACTTCATGGCTTCCTTTGGTAGGTTCCTCCATAAAGTTTCTTCAGTGAAGGGTGGATTAGGTGGCAATTGGGGCAGAGGTGATGACAGGCATGGCCAACGTGCATTATCCATTTTGTCCATAATGAAAGACATGCACATTGTGTTGCGTGGTTGCAGTCTAATTTAATGCATTATAGGCTACCCACAATGCCTCTCTTTCCTGCATTGAAGAAAGACATGCTGCTATTAGCGACTTGGCTTGCATGGACTTCACATGGCCACTCCACCTATGTTATTCTAATGTTTAATGTGTCACAAGCCAGATTGAGTTTAAGCACCTGAGAATGCACAAGTAATATTTGTAGCGGTAACTTGAGTGATATTTACCATCTGGACAATTATCAATTATGATACTTACTAACAGTGTTTGTGTTTGCACAACTGTTCGAGTTAATCAATCTGCATACCACCCCTGTATTATTCATGCTTTGTCATAGATTTTTTAAGTCTGTCCTATTTTTTCAATTGTATCATGTGCCATCTCCATATATACTGGAGCCAGTTCTGCTGTGATTAGTTGATTGCAATATATTTTTACTGACCGGCTTTGAATTATTCTCTGTCAAAAACCCTGCCAGAAATCTGGGCTGATGTTTATATATGAAACACCAACAAATTGTTCCCAAAGATTTGATCTAAAGCTTAATTCCATCAATTTGAATATGTGTTAACTGTACCACTTGCACAGTTGCCATTTAAAAAGTCAATGATCTGACATGCACGACTGGATCAAGAACCAATTTCCAAACTGTAATTGAAAAAATACATTCCTATGTATTATTGACACACACACACACACAAAGACATACAGACACATATTATCAATCAAATAAATAAAAACAAAGGAAAGACACATTGTCACTCTACTTGAATCTCGCCTATTCATACATATTCACAATAAAATATACATGTAATACAGTGCATTAGATGACCATGAAATATGAATACATCAGTCTACTGTATTTTCAATGCTTGATCCACTAATGTATCACTACCTCTAGATTGCGTCATTAATTAATATTTGTTTATAGCAAAACGCCAACAAGTTTCAGCTGTGTTGACCGTTGCTTTCTAATTACCCCATGCTTACTCAGAGAAATCCAGTTAGAGAGAAAACGGGGCAGTCTGTATACCTCATTTGTAAAACATTCGAGAGAAACATAAAAAAAAATACCAATTAAACCTCCTTTTCCTGCAAAAAGACAATTTCTTCAAAAATATATGAATGTTTAAGTAGTTAGCTTCCTCATCAAGTTGATCATCAATTTCTTCAAGTGCAATCGTCATCTATGGCAGAGTAAAAAATACCATATATAAATTTGCTCAAATGTTGGAGCGCAATAAAGGTGCGTTCTCCTGACCACTGCACAGAATAAGCTCAACCCTACAAACAAGCAAGGTATCATACAGCTAATCCTGAACTATATATAGATTTGTAGACTGGAACAAACAGAAAAGAAACACTTAATTTATTTTTCATATTTATGATAATGTTTATTTCTTTGATCATGCCCGTACAACATGCTAAGCCTTAAAAAAGCCTGGAAGAACTGAACATCTCAATGGACATCTATCTGTACATTTCTGAGGTGGAAGGGAAATGTCATTTAATACTATTAGTGGTGTTTTATCTACCAGATGCACCCCTATGTTTCCTATTCATGAGGACTGTCCTCTGTAACATGTTGCTCAAGGGAAATCAGCTGACTCTGAGTACCTCCTAGTCATAAGCAAATTTAAATGTGGAGGAAAGGCTCTATACCTACTGTTTAAATTATGAGCTATCTTACACCTCCATCAAGATAAAGAAGGGATACTTGTTTCTTCCATAGCACACCAATTATTACGGGTAAGAAACCTAATTACTATTTTAATTCCTCCCTGAAGGTATGCAATTATACACTCATATCCTTCTTCCACTCCAATAAACCACCAAAGATTATCTATTTGTTATAGATACACCATTTCCGCTTCATCATTCCTAGTCCAAGAATTAACAAGGATTACCTACAAAGAAGTGGTACCTCAATCCCATGCTCAAATCATTTATGTCCACATATCTCCTCTTGGCAGCATAGGTGTCTGTCAATTTGCCTGGTTATATGTGAAATAATCGCTGGAAAAATCCTAGAGGGTGACTCAATATTATTTTTAAAGGCACTAAACACCCCTCCCACCATATTGTAGGACTGTTGCAATTATATAATCAAACTCCTGTCATAGAATATTTGAGTAAGTTTTGGATAGTGCTGTTAAAAAATATTGAGTCACACAAATGTTGTTTTTTTCCAGCGATGATATCACTGGATACTAATTTGTCTACTACTTATATCGCCAACAACATAGCATCAACAAGTATCCACATGTATGACATGTTCTCATTTCCTTTCTATAACTAATTTGGCAAAAATGTATAATGTGTTCTATTAGTGACAATATTCCCATTTATCTGTTCGGATGCTGACATCTCTTTACAAACTGAAACAATCATTCAAATGATCTACTCTAATGAATGTGAGGATTGCTAAAAACAAACCAAATCTTCATTTGTCATCATGGGCACACAGTGGATCCCAATCTTGCAAACATCTTGCTATAATCAATTTTCTGTTAATAACCTGCTGGTAAAGTTTGGCATTTAAAAACATCTGTTGTTCTCATTTTTTATGGATAATTTCAACTGGCCTATTTGAGAAAAACTAACTATTATTAAGGCCAATCATATTTGTTCTAACTTTCTAAATATGAAGTCTCTTGCATCCCATCTTTTCTTTTTCTCTTTGACTTTTCATTATGAAATGATGAACCAATTACACCAACTCTTCTCTTAATTAGTCTTAGACCTATGTGCAATAGTCCTTCTACCAACAGCCCTCATAGTCATCCCTATGTAGACCAGGTGACATAGACAGACATTTATGTAAATGGTATGTAATGCCAAATTTGCCATATGCATATTTTCATTAGCTACAATTCCCAGAACTCCCTGACTACCCCCTTCAGCCCAGTCCACAGTTGGTCCCGAACATTCAAGGTAGCAAACATGCAATGGAAATGATAGAAGACCAGGTGTCATGCAGTAATCTCTATGAGTCTGGATAATGTGTCCTCGGATAAACTGCATTTATTTGTTCTCCTCATTATCAACCTCTTGACCAATGATGTTGAGTAGAGATCCTGGATCTAGTACACTTTTGCTGGGGGACTTCCTGAAATCCACCGACATTTATCATTTTAGCCATCATAATCACACTGATTAGTCAACAACTTCTCCTCTCAAATGCCCAGATTTTCCCAGAGGGTGTCACCCCATAGAATCAATATTGCCAAGTAATTGTCCAACCTCCGTAAAGCAGTTAGTACTTCCATAAACACACCTCAAACATTTTGGACCCATCTGTACTCCATATAATTAGTTCCAAAAATATTGGTGAATCGGACTGGCAGTCTTTTTGCTTTTTTCAATTACATTATTAAGTTACTTTTATTGAATTGTCATGCTCTGCACATATTCCAAATCAAATAACATAACATATTCCAGACACAAGTAACATGTTCAACAAATAAAAAGAAAATACAAACACCATAAAGAAAACAATGACTGAAAGAAGATAATTATTTGACACAAATGATGAGTTGTTTTTTTATCTACTTCTATTTTAAGAACAGTGCACTGAGTAATGCATTTTATAGACAGACAGGTCATGGAGATTTGGTTATACATTTGTTAACAGGTATGATCTTCCATAATAATACTGATCTATGACATCTACATTTTTACATAATTAAATTCCACTCTGTTCATCATGTATGACCTAAAGAATTGATACATTTCATGATGAATTGTTTTCCAACATGTTCTTAGGCCTTCCAAAGCATGAACAATTATCTATACAGTTGACAAAAGAAGTGTTATGAGTTAATGCAAACTGATCCATGTTTACTGCAGCTGGTGATATTTCATCTTTTTATGGAGATGCAATATTGAGTAATATTCATTCAATATATGATATTTGCATATATTGTGATCTCCTGTTTTTTAAAACCATCTTTTGAAATAACACCTGCTTTCCATGTGTATTGATCAATGTGTGTGTTATGTGCAATGGGTGAATATTTTCCTATATAAGGTATGATCATAGTATGGTGCCAGTGCATGAAATACAAAGTGTTTGGTTTGTTCACATCCATTCCAGATTTAAGGCAGCAATTTGTTTACACCAACAGAGAGACAAATTAAGCAAGAGTGAATACAACTAACTGGTGAGAACATTAACAAGGGAATACAGCCTACAATTCCTTTTAATTCACACGCTTGATCAAATCTTTGGCCCCTTTTGTATTTTTCATGTTGAAGGGTGACTTTAGTTTTCTTCTGGTGCTAGAGTCCCTTTATTACAATACATTACGTTACACAACATTGTTGCTTTTAGATGCAGAGCTACCGTAGCTGTCATCAACAGAACCCTCAATTTGATGAAACAGCAATCTGTTGTCACTAGGGCCAAAAGTAACTTTTTTCTTGTCTTGCTCCAGTGTAAAAATTCATTGGGAAATTCCCTTAAAACTATGTCAAACACGGACTGTAAATAACACTCTATGAAAATGTAAAACAGACAAATGTATGTGTATAACCTGGAAACCTTTCCCTAACTAAAATTGCAAATAGCGAAAATGGAAGAGAATGAAATGCCACATAAAAGGTTCCATAATACAGTAAGGAAAATCCAGACATGCATGAGGATATTTAGTGCTTGGATCTTACACTCTGCAAGTGTCATATTGTACCATCTAAGGCATTTCAAAATTAAAACCTAACCAACAGACAACGAGGATTATGATGGAGACAAGGGTGGTAGAAAATATGACAAATATAACCAAGAGTATACAGTGACATACATTTTTCATGTGAGCAATGACAAAAGTGACACATACTTTTATCAAGACCACAATTTGAAAAGTCACTATATATATACATATATATATATATATATATATATATATATATATATATATATATATATATATATATATAAAATACTTTGTGAAGAAAATGTTAGATAACATGCTGCATATTTTGTCTGTGTTTATGCAAAATATGCAGGATAATGGATCATTTGATTGGCATGGAAAGTCTTCAAATTGGTTAGTTATGTGTTTTGCTAAAAGCTAGTTTGTAATAAAATAGTTGTAATAAATTGAGTGCTCACAGCCATATCCTCCCATCCTCCCAGCAATAGTAGTGTCTCCCTTTATTTTAAGGATATATATGTATATATATATATGTATATATACATATATATATATATATATTATTGCAAGTTTTTTGTCACACTTCCATTCAAAGCCCCATACGTCTGCTTTCTTCCAAAGAATATCAAGATAATATGGATTTTGGTTCATGTGTTTAGACAAAGCATTACTCTTGTCTTCTTTAACCAAGCTTCAACTGAAAATGTTGCAAAACCATTACTATTTTAGAAGGAAGCAGGACAAAATAGTGGAAACGCGAATGTAGTTGGCTTTAAGAAAACAATGATTGTAAGCACTTTTTCTCAGTAACTACTGAAAACCAAAGCACTTTTACAAAAAATAATGCATACTGAAAGCATATTTGTTATAACTATAAATCATTTTATATCAAACGGTCTCATGTGCATCATTGTGGTTCTTTAATTAAACAAACAACTGGGTACTAATGTATCTTTATTGAGAACAAAAACAACCCTTACTGTGTGCGCAATATGCTGAGGTTTATAGCCATGTTGTATATAGATGTAAAGCTTGAATCACACGTTATTGTTGAACCAAGTTGTGCACTTATTGCCTGTCAAGTAATTGAAAGCATTTTAATGCAAATAAAATGTGATGTTCTTGACTAAATCTGTTTTTTGCATGATTTGACAGGATCTCCATGTGTGAAATCAGTTATTATTTAACATGTAGTCAGATAAAAGATTGCGATTTGACATTTGGATGTAGGTCTTATTTTCCCTAACCGTATATTCACCATACCATATTTCTGATATTTTTACTTCTCAGACAAATACGTTGGCATTAAAAGTGTAATGGAAAACATACCAGCACGACTCTCATAAATGTAGACATTTTAGAAAAATAGTGACCCACCAATAAATAAAAAAAAACAGAGAAGACTTTCCATTACTAAAGAGAAATACATTGCATGCAGGCTACCAACATTCTACAACCCCAACAAACCAAGAAAATAGGAAGAAAATACAAGAAATTATAACGCTTGGGTCAGCCAGCATTTGGGCCCCGAATGACAAGAATTGCTTGACAGATATTTTTTCTAATAAAATATTAAAAACATTTATTTTTAAAAATGTTAGTCCCCAAATACAAAACAAGAATAATAAAGCATGATTGCTGAGTGCTCTGCAAGATACAAAAGAACTTTAATTCGTGAAACAAGGCATTTGACACTTTTATTTTTCATCCAATACCTGATTCAGAGTGGATCAGGCAAGTCATCCAAGTACAAATAAATGATGCAAACAGGTAAGTGACATAAAAAGGTAAGTAACTGTTTTACCTAAATTCTTGTATGATATTAAAAGTATGATGCTATTATGATTGAATAACTGATGTATGAAGAGCAATACTTATTTCAACAGTTTGTCCACATTCTCACACACCATTTATTCTGTCCTATTGCATATTCAAAGGCGTTCACACAGTTTGTTGGATTAAGTTAATAATTTAAGTAGGCAAAGGTCCGTTTTCTATTTTAATAACAGAACTGGCATTTTGATATAATTGTTAAAAATCTGAAAACATACGGTACTCAGTTGCCTTGTTGCCATTGAACAAGGTCAAAAGGAAAATTTTTTGCATAATTGACTTTGCCCAAGCCAAACTTATTTAGTGTTACCGCAACACATTACCATGGGTTTACCTTGGGCTTAGGTTGGTGCAAAAGCATTGTGCATCCCCATTTTTGGAGTTCTAAGACTCCATGGGGATTTTGGTGGAATTACCACAAACGGTATTTGTCCTGCAGTAATTGACTTGATTGTTTACTTTTGGTGCTGGAGGTAAACCCTCCACCTCAAGGTTAAAGTTGGAATTTGGCAGTGAGGTCAAATGGCACTATTTTCGTTACCACTAAAAAAACAGTGGTGGTAATGGAATTAGTTACTGCACAACTGGACTTGTAATGGGGCCCTTTGTAATCTAATGTGTAATAGTACTTTTGTTGTAAATGTGTTAAACATTAGGTGGCTAGTACATGTACAAAGGCTTGAAGGCTTGTACTTGAGGCTAGTTGCAAAAGACCGACCATGCAGATTCTAGACCAAATTGGCTGCATGTTCAGCCTTTTTGTATCTGGCCCTCTTACGGTCTCTTTAATGGTGGGCCCCCTGCACCTGCTGGCCATTGACCAGCCCACTACCCCGGCTTTCCCCCCTCACTTACCTACTATGCTCCAGTTCAAAAGCCATGCACTCATCTGTCTCTTCTCATTCTGCGCCCCCTAAAGGCCTAAATACGGGAGCCTGTTGCAGGCGGCCTCCGGTATGTAGGCCTTTAAGGGGCACAGACTACAGACTGGGAGCAATGCTGTTATCGTAGGAGACTTCCGGAATCTGCTGTCACTGTATTGGTATACTGAACATGGTGAAGAAGACGTAAGAACACTGTAGTTTGTGGGTATCCTAAAGATAATGATCGGGGAGCAGAGGGGTGATGTTTAGAAAGAGTTATGGCAACAGATAACAAAAACAATGTTGTTCGTCAGAACGATATAATATGGTCTAAAACAGGATCACGAATTACATGGATTTTTGTAATTATTATCAGTTAGGATCATGTTCTTATCATATGAATCTTAAAAACGCTTTATTTACATTCTATTTTCCCTATGGTTTATTAATGAATTGTTTTTTTAATTTAGACATGGAAATATATTGAGCAGATGTGCTATTAGCAAGCTTTATTGTAATGATACAATCAACTAACATGCATAAACACTGAATAATATCAGGAAATTGTAAACAAATATATGTAGAACAATATGAGGAATTGGAGTAAGGTATACTCCATCATGGGGCCCGCCTTAAATCAAAATCCACTTTTTTAGTTCACTATATGTAGCATGTTGAAAGCAGATGACACTCAAGTATTACAAGATACGAAGGACACATAATAATAGATTTTTGCATGATTGGCATAATAATTGAAAACGAATTGAAAACTAATATGCGATATACATGTTAACCAGACTATAGATGATGAAGCACACCACCCTTGGGAAAATACAAAGCTACTGCCTTCTAAATGGGAACAGCATAAAGCAAAGTTATTTCTTGATGATTATTATATACCACCGTATATTATATAAAATGCAAGCAATATCTATGTAAACCAGATTCTAGATGCAAATAGCAGTCACAGCTGATTTTGTAGGTGCAATCAGGATGTTATGTACAGAACACTTTGCAAGGGTGAGAGGTGACATGACTCGGGTTGTACCGCATCTTTCAAGATTAATGCAGGGATCAGGCAGTGGTGCATGTTGGCACCCCTGCTGTTCCCATTTTATGTAAATGATTTGATAACAGCTATTTCTTCTACCTTAGAGGCAGATGCCCTGAGCCTTAGAGGTCAAAGGATGACTACTCTCTTGTTTTGTCAATAATAGCATTCTAAAGTCACCAATGGGCTTCCGATGGCAATTCATAACTTTTTTATAATTTAGTGAAGGACAAAGGGCTGAAGCTAAATGTTAGTAATACAAAGATCATGGTATGCAAGCCTCTGTGGCAGATGTTTCTTCGTCCTAGGGTCTATATAGATGGCACAATCATAGAAACAGTGGTCAACTGTGATTATCTTGGCATCAGAATTTATAATTCATCTAGCTGAAACTCCCAATTTGAGAAAAGCAGCAACATTATACATCATAGAGGTGAGGCAATGCTAAGATATGTGCATGGACCAAAATCTAGAGTAAAATTACTTTTGAAGCTTGAATACACAATAATAACTGATACAGCACATTAGACACCCTAATTTGATAGTGGTGCTAACCAGTTGACATGTGGTTGGAGCCCCCCCTTTTGTTTTCCACTTTGTATGAGCTCTATTTCCTTCCACACCTCGTTACCATTTCAGAACCATATTAGTAGCAAGTCTAGCACCCACACCCAGCTAGGACCCGCACCAAGGGGAGGCAATGCTCAAGAGAGGTCAAGCAAAGAGAAAGAAAACCCATCACCTCGTGAAATTTTGCAGAAACATATTAGTAGCAAATCTAGGGCCCCGGACCCAAGGGAGGCAAAGCCTGAGAGAGAGATCAAGTGTTGGGGGACGGGGGGTGGAGAAGAAAACCCCTCACGTTGTGAACGTTTGAAAAACCATAACAGTTATGAGTATGGAACCCGTACCCAAGGGGAGCAAAGCCTTAGAGAGGTTAAGGGGAGAGACAGAGAACCCTTCACCTTGTGAACAATTGCAAAACAATAAATCTGCAAGTGTTTGCAGTGTGCCTATGAAAAAGCCCTGGTGCAAGTCTGAAGTATGTTCATGCAAGAACCAGGTGAGCATACCAGGCATATGCAGGTTGTGTCATCATATGAGAACATCCTGGCAGGAAAGTATACCAGACAAAGCCAAGTTGAACAGAGTGCAAAGTACATAGCATATAAGAAAATGCCCTTGCAGGAGAGTATACCAGACAGATTCAAGTTGCAAGTGTGTTCCTATGAGAAAGTCCTGGAAGGAAAGTATACCAGGCAAGGTCAAGTTGAACAGTGTGTAAAGTACATCATATAAGGAAGTCCTGATAAGGATAGATCAGGAATAGTCAAATAATGTATTTAAATCATATAAAGAGGAGAAAGCCCTAATAGGAGAGTACATCAGATATCTTACCAAATCAAAACTAACAGGCAAGTTGTTTTGCATACCGTTTTTTTATTGAACAAGAGAAACTCCGGGAAACTGAGGTCTATAAAAGGGTAAAGCACAGTGAAGAAGAATCATAGGGAAGGGAACAATCCCCTGGAACTGTGAACTTTATCAATTGGGAACTTTTATGTTGGAGTCATGCTTTCATTTTGACCTTCATCTTTTTGTGCACGTTCAAGTCCATATACATTACCCTTTTCACCTTAGAGTTAATTTTATTAGAATGTGAGGACGAGAATAGTACTTTAGACACAGGACAGTTTGCTTTGGACATCTTGACATCGAACAGACCATTAGTTTTATCTTAGGTAGGGAAATACCTCTTTGAGTAGAGACAGAGAGGCCAACACCTGTCTCCACGTCTCATTCCTGGCTCCTCACATATAGTGTCAGACAAACTAGCAATCCCACACAAATAGTGTACATTTTTATCCCAAGACTGATTAAACCTACAGGTACCAAAACCATAGGATGGGGATCACCTTTCATCTTCTAACCCCACAGGCTATTCTACCTGTGAGGAAGATAATGGAGGGCAACACCTACCACCTTTTTTGCCCCCATGATTGTCTGGTAACAATCTTGGGGAGTGACAACGCAATAGTCTCTTTCAATTTACAGATAAACGTCCCCATCAACTTGTCTATTTATGTTATTTGCCTCATAGAAGGAGAGTTAAAAATACTATCCCTTCCCTCCTGTGGAGATGAACTGAAATTTGTTTTCTTAAATTTGTCTTCAACTCCTATGAAGATCAGCAGGGGGGGAGATAGTGGGAAAACTAGTGTATGAGATCTTATGGGAACCACCCACGAGGAGAAACATAGGGAGACTACGGGAGAACACTCAGTGAGCTCATCTAACGAGAGCAAAGCTACAGAAAATTGTTCTATCCCTTAATAGCAGAAATGGATTATAAGAAGTCCAAGGCTGAATCCTTATGGGAAAAGTCCAAACTTCCCAATGTTTTTAGATCTTTGAAATGTTTCTCCCCCCGAGAAATAGAACCTGAGACCAACAGGAATTCTCCTCCACACTCCGAGGAGGTTAACATCCCTCAATCCAAAGAGGAAAGTCTCAGCCGCCCTATCCCCTTGGTTTCCTTATTATCTTCCATCGGATAAGCCATTTATTATCTTGGGCCTGAGTTAAGATACATAGAGAGGCCTGAGTTAAGATACATAGAGATGGGAGAAACACTGATCCTGTTAAAATGCCCTTAAATCCCCCGAAAACTGGGAAGCCCCAAAGACTCCAGTGATAAAGAAACAGACACGGACGCCCTCATAGTAGGAGAAGAAGATGACGAGACACCATCCACTGGATCCTCGTCCCCTACTAGAGACAAACCAGAATACATTGGATTCCCCCTAGAGCATTTTCCTTGCAACCAAGAGGAGCAAAATCCAGCTAACCCAGAGTCATCCCTTAGTGCTTTACAGGGAGTGGAGATACCCAATTAACCTAAAGATGGTGGACTAGGTTTGAACCATTGTTACTCCATCTTCTACCTTGGATCAGCTGGTGTGTTTCTCTTGTAGGGAGTTTTGCCATCCAACAAGGCACAGTCCCTTGAATAAAATTGACCACCCCATCATACCATCATTGAAGGAACCCAGTCAGAATGAGCAAGATAGTGAAGCAAGGGCTGAAACCTCTTATGCAAGTGTCCTCTACACCCTACTTAATGAGAGACTGGCAGATTGGGAAGCAAATCCAGAGAGGCATCTCCCTAAAAGGAAGGAAAATACAAACAAGAGAAAACCCCAGATTTTCCTATACCTGGGAGTAAAGCCACCTATAGAGTTCTTGCACAGTAGTACTGCCCCAGGGATTAAAAATGAGAAAGGAGAGGATAAGTTGTGTCCAAGGCCATATTCAGAGACACCAGACACAACAGTAATTTCCAACCTCCTGGCCCCATTAGTTGTAGAAAGTGACATTCCTCAGTTTGACCAGTGGGTTTCACAAGTAGCACAAATAAAAAGAAGAACTCACAGGGCTGCATTGCCCCCACCTAAAGAAGCATCTAACCCACTTGTGGAAGAACCCTACGCTATTTCCTTGGGGAAAAGGACACCCTAAAGAATGTCAGAAACTCTTCACTTTCTTATTCCCCTTTTCAATCTTGCAAGAATAGGGATTTCCGCCAGAAGGTCGTATTTAGGAATGGGGAACTAAAATTGACAGAGAAGCTGATCTTCTGTGGTAAACACTAAGTCATAATCTATCCAGGAACCCTTGGCCAGGAAGGCAGAGAATTAGGGTAAGTATTTGCGATGAAGCTGGCAATGTCATCACTGCTTCTGTGGGGGGAAGCCTTGCCTACTGTGTCCAGGGTAAGGTAGATGTTTTCTGATCCAAACCCTGGGGGTGGTTATTTGAGGAAGTATGACACAGGGGGAGAAGGTCCTCATGGAGGTAAAGTTGAATTGCCAGATGGAATGCCCCCTTTTCATCAGGGACGAATGACAACCCTGTAACATTCAAAGCCCTTATGGCATATAGTGTTATGACATTAGAAATCTCTCCTTGACCCCAAATCAACTCAAGGGACCATAGACCCCCTTCCGACAACCCTAAAGGCAACCACTTTGCTAATGGATACATGAGTTGTGCTTATCCTACCATTACCCTAAAAAGTATGGGGACGAGGAAGAATAGGTGTATCCTGAATGAAGATAACTTTCCCAGTACTGTGACTAGAAAGATTCTCAATGACTCACAAGAGAGTTATAAGATCAGTACGTGACAAAGGAGAAGAATTGAGGAATGAGGATTACTTGTAACAATATACAGAAGTCTAGTGTTTCCCAAAATTCTACTGGGCAGAACTAGTATAAAAGCAAGGAAAGACTCAGGAACGGTGAGAGCGACCCTTCCTGGAGGACCTGGGGGTATGATGTTTATTCATCACCCGTTCTTTTTCTGCTGCATTTTTTGCTGAAGGTTTTTACCTGAAATAAAATAATATGACGATATAGGGGTGGGGTTTAAGGGCTTATAAGGGTTGGGTGAGGTATGGAGAATACATTGGATTGCCAGGACTGTATTGGGAGCAACCCCCCCCAAATAAAAAAATATGTGATGAGTTTTTTTCAGGCAAATAGTTTTGGTTAAAAAAGCAGCAAGCAAAAAAATGGGGATAAACAAACATAGAACCAAGCAGGGACCGCGAGGGTCACTGAATCTACAGAGCCGATGCAGCGAACTCGTAGAAAAGACACAGGATGCTGAAGAGCTGATACAGGCTTGCCGCGGGAGAGACAACACACAACATAGAGAGCTGGTGAGTCCACCTAAGGGAAGCAGGGAAACCGGGCGCTCCTACCGAATGCAAAAAGAAGGAAATTAAACACATGAGAATGAATAAGAGACTCAGGCCCTCATTCCGAGTAGGGCGGTAAGGGATACCGGGTACCGGTAAGGAGACCGGTGCCGGTAATCCCTTACCGCCCTACTACGAGGTCCCTTAGCGGGTCCCTTCCTTAACGCCTGTTCTGACGAGCTGGACGGGACCCGTTAAGGGACCTGGGTGCAAATAACATGCTTGGTATACGCCGGCCCGTTATTTGCGCCCTCCCCATTCCCATTGAGCCCTATGGGGGCTCAAATGGGAATGGGGAATGGTTTGGTAAATGGAGACTTACTGGTCCCCCCAAGGTCGGAATGGACCGGTAAGTCCCCATTGAACCAAACCGGATTCCCTTATAGCGCCAAATAGCAAATAGCGCCATGACTACCACCATACTCAGAATGAGGGCCTCAATATCTCTTAAAGAGATTCCTTTTTGGGAGGCAAAGCCTCAAGAGAGAGGTCAAAGGAGGAGAAGAAAACCCCACACCTCGTTAACTTTTTCAGAACCATAATATTAGCGAGTCTAGAATCCCCACACAAGTGAGGCAGAGCCAGAGAGAGATCAAGGGGGAGAAGAAAACCCCTCATCTCAGAAATACTAGCAAAACCATAACAGTTATGAGTCTGGGACCCGTACACAAGGGCAGCAAAGCCTGAGAGAGGTTAAGGGGAGGGAAAGAGACCCCTTCACCTCGTGAACATTTGCACAACCACAAGTCTGCATGTGTGTGCAGTCTGCCTATGAGAAAGCCCTGGCAGGAGATTATACCAGGCAGGTGCAAGTCACAAGTACGTTCATATGAGAAAGTCCTGACAGGAGAGTATACCAGGCAGGTGAAAGTAACAAGTACGTTCCTATGAGAAAGTCCTGACAGGAGAGTATACCAGGCAGATGCAAGTTACAGGTGTGTTCATATGAGGAAGTCCTGACAGGAGAGTATACCAGACAAGGTCAAGTTGAACAGTGTGAAAAGTACATCTCATATAAAAAAAAGCCTTGGCAGGAGAGTATACCTGGCAGATTCAAGTTGCAAGTGTGTACCTATGAAAAAATCATGGCTGGAGAGTGTTTCAGGCAAGGTCAAGTTGAACAGTTTGTAAAGTACATCATATGTGGAAGTCCTGATAAGGATAGATCAGGAATAGCCAAATACTGTATTGCAATCTGTTAGGCAGAATTGCAGGCAGTACCCTCTTGGACCACTACCCACAATTAGAACTACCAGTGTTGGCCAAACCAACCTTTGGTATAAGTATGTACCACAAGCTGAGCAGCCAGGCTTATCTCAAGAGTGAATGTGAGCAGTACAAGTAGTTACACAGAGAACTTTCAATCACAGTGGTTCAAGTAGGCACTTATACTCAAGGTTTCTTTGTAAAAAACACTTATTAATTTATTACAAAATTATTTAGAACACATTTCACTAGAAGAAGTCAACTTAATATTATATACCCATACACTTCACTACAAAACTGTACGCTTCTGGGATGGTTTGAGCTCCCCTGAAATAGGAGCCAAATGGCAGTTCAATTACTTATCAGTGAGCAAAAAGGACAAAAGTAAGTAGAATATATCAAATATTCTTTCTAGGCAGTGCAAATACTTTCAGTTCACCAGGCCAATGTCACTGGGCTAATGTTCTGGATAGGAAAGAGCAGTTCTGGTATCAAATGGGAAAGTCTTTGCAAAAGTTCTCAGAAGACGTTTAGACGAAAAAGGATCATTTGTAGGGTCACAAGATGATTAGGCCTGCAAGTTGGGAAAGTTTCACAAACTTTCACTGCGAGAGTGGCGTTCTCTCAATCGAGTTGGCACAGTACCTTTGTATGAAGAAAACAAATGTTGCTGAAGTCGTGGTTCCTGGCAGGTCCTGCAGATCTCACTGTTCCTGAGCCTCAGTCATGGAGACAAGACGGGAGGACGTCGGGGGACTTGCGCACTGCATGGGATTGTTGAAGAAAGCAAACAAGATGGGAGTCACTTCAGTTCCAGTAGCTGTAGATTCAAGAACACAAAATTGTTTCCCTCTCCCTGGTTAATCCTAACCAGCCTTGAGAATGGTATCCAGGTGTCTTATGAGTTGATTGGTCCCACCAACTCAAAGGAAGAAGCCGTCCTTGAAGGAGCTTCTCTGTCGAATGGAGTTTGGCAATTCGGACCTGCAGCAGGACTTCACCGGCCAAACCAATGGTCCAGGAGTTGCAGCAGCCGTCCTCTTCCAGTTCGTCTTTGGTTCTTTTGTTCCAGTGGTCGACTCTGCTTTCCAGTCCAAGAGACTCACCTTTTAAACAGTTTTCTCCATTTCATTCCAGCCTAGATGTCACTCACCCAGCAGGGTGGCTGTCCTTGCTGGACAGTCAGCCAGCCAATCACACCAGAGTGCATTTGGGTCTCCTAGGAGACTAAGCACAGGGAGTTTCGGGCACCTCCATTACTTCCTGCTCACCCCAGACACTGAGACGCCAGAGGCGGTCTTCAGTCCTGAAGCCCACCAAAGGCACACAAACAAATGGACCAAACCTGGCTTGGCACGCAGAGACAAACACCAGAAGGACCTTTCCAAAAGGAAACGGTGAAAAAGAAGACTGGGACCCGTTTAAACAAAGGGGATTAAGGCGCCATCTTGAAAAACATGGCTCTTGCGATTTTTAGTTACCGGTGTTGCGGTCGGGAAAAATCATGGTAGTTTGTTGTAAAACCACTGCCACCAGCCTTTTCATTAGGACAGGGTAGCATTTGACTGCTACATGAGTATTGAGACACAGGGGATACTATGTAACCCCTCCAGCACTCCATTATTTATTTATTTATTTATTTATTTGCATTTATAAAGCGCACAGAACTGCCCTGGGGCATCGTGGCGCTGTTACAGCAGACTTAGTCATGAACACAAGCCATTGTAAGATGGTGTGTGCTAGGTCTATGAATTTGGAAAGACTAGTAAAGTCAATTTCACTTTACATTCTCTGGGAAACAGTAGTTTATCCCAGATAAGGTATTTAAACATTAGGGAAGTCTAAAGGGCTTTCCTGTCTCACTTCACTTAGAGTGCTGTTTGATACAAATAAAAAAGATGATGCCTATGGAGTTGTCTAAAACTCCATAACTAAAAGAAATAAACACAGACAACAAACAAAATGAAAAAGTTCAAAGTCTCAAAGTCCAGCAAAAGAGCTGGGTGTCGCTAAGGTAGAACGGAATTAGTACATTTTGAGAATTCTCCCTAACACAATCATATAAAGAGGAGAAGAAACCTGTCAGGAGAGTACATCAGGTCTCTTACCAAGAATTAAACCAACAGTCAAGTTGTTTTGCATACCAGTTGTTTTGTTGAACAAGAGGAACTCCAGGAAACTGATGTCTTTACAAATGTAAAGTACAGTGAAGAGGAATCATAAGGGAAGGGACCAATCCCCTGGAACTGTGAACTTTTTCCATTGGGAACTTTTATGTTGGAGTTACGCCTTTCCTGTTGAACCTGAACATTTGTGCATTTTCAAGGCCAGATACCTTTCCCTTTTCAACTTAGGGTTAATTTTGTTACATTGTGAGGACCGGAATAGTACTTTAGAAACAGAAAAAGCTTGCTTTGGACATCTTGACATTGGACAGATCCTTTGTTTTATGTTAGGTAGGGAAATACCTCTTAGAGTAGGGACACAGTGGAATTTGCTAACCCTTTTTGTGTTTCAATAAACGTTTATGGCCAAAATCATAAACCCCCTGTGTGTCACACTCAGCCCCCGGTCTTACCTGTTTGCCCTTTGACGTCTTCTTCTTTGAAGGTCTTTCTGTATTCCGGGATGTCCGGGACTTATGCAGGTAAGGCTGGTGATCCTCCGTATCCAGTGTGGAGCGCGAGCATATTCGCAGGAAGACAAGAGTTCAGGATTCCAGGAAGGTAAGAAATGAGCAGTCAATATCCGGGATTAAGTGCGGAACCAGGAAGGGAAAAGCACTACTCGCAGAGTACAGGGATGTGTCTGCCACCGCTGAAGAGCGGATAGGGGTCCAGGAGGGAATGAAATGAACGGCCTCAGGTGAAGGCGACAGGCCGCTCATGGTACTCCAGGAAGGAAGAGGAAATGGAAAAGTATCAGAGAATTGGCACAAGGGAAAGGAAGGAAACAATGAGCACACTAGCAGCAAACTCGAAAGGGAGCGTTGAGACGCTCAGCGCTGTGGCGGCGTGCCCGTTTTCTAGGAAGCCAGGCCTCCTGCGTATGCCTTAGACTGCAACGTGTCTGAGGCGCCGGCCATTTTGGGAGGAGAACGGCTCCAACGTTGCGGTGCACCATGGACTAGGAACTCCAAAAGGGGCGTAAACGGCGAATCATGACAGCATGCCCCCTCCTAAACGCTGATCCACTGGGTTTACCTGGATGAGCTAGATGGAATCTCCGCACTAAGCGAGGGGCATTCATGTTGGAGAATGGTTCCCATGTTCATTCGCTGGGGGGATATCCTTTCCATTCCACTAAGTACTGTAGCTGACCTCTTCTATATCTAGTGTCACAAATCCAGGAAACCTCGAATTCAATCTGATCATTGACAAGCACAGGGTTAGGTCGATGAGCTGATCTGGTGGATTTAATATAAGGTTTGAGCAAGGAAGTGTGAAAAACGGGATGAATCTTCTTCCAGCGGTCTGGTAACTGAAGTCGATATGCCACTTGGTTGAATACCTCCTTGATAGAAAAAGGCCCATAGAATTTGGGGGCCAGTTTATTAGGATGCAGATGTTGAGGCAAGAGTTTAAAAGACAGCCAGACCCTGTCACCGATTCCATTTACAGGAGCAGGTCTCCGTTTAGCATCAGCGTGTCTTTTGACATCCATTCTGGCCTTTATTAAATGTTATTTAGCATCCTCATGTATCGTGACCAGTCTTTCAATCCAGGAATCGACCGATGGAACCGGGGTGGAATGAGGTAGGATTGTCGGCAGGACAGATGGATGGAAACCTTGACTGCAAAAGAAGGGGCTAGTCTTGATAGCAGAGTGATCAGAATTGTTTTAGGCGAATTCAGCTACTGGAATTAAAATCGACCAATCATCCTGGACCTCGACTGAAAAGCACAGCAAATATTGTTCTAGGGTCTGATTTACTCTCTCTGTTATCCCATTGGTCTGGGGGTGGTATCCGGAATTCAAGGCACATTGGATGCCTAGCATGTGGCATAGGTGTTTCCAGAATTGGGAAATGTATTGAGGACCACGGTCTGAAATTATCTTGGAAGGGAGGCCATGTAGTCTAAAGATGTGCTTCAAAAATATTAATGCCATTTCTTGTGCTGAAGGCAACTTGTACAAAGGGGTGAAGTGAGCCATGTGGGTGAATAGATCGATGGTAACCATAATGGTAGCAAACCCTTTAGAAGGGGGCAATTCCACAATGAAGTCGGTAGCGATTATTTCCCAAGGACGCTCTGGCAATGTGGGTTGATGGAGAATACCTGCAGGTTTTCTATTATCAGACTTATTCTGACTGCAGACAGGGCAGGCTTGGACATACGACCTTACTCCGTCGATCATGTTAGGCCACCAAAATTGTCTCTGAATGTGGCGAAGAGTAGCAGTAACGCCTCGATACCCAGAATGGAAGGTATCATGACAGAGGTTTATAATCTTGGTTCTCAATTTTTGCGTGGGTACTGCCAGTCTCTTATCTTTGAAGAAGTAGGGATCTTTAGCGACTAAGGTCCATTGGTTTGTCTTGATGTAGTCCTTCCAGAGATCAGAAGGTGGTGTTTCAGCCCGGATATTTTCCAATAAGGAGTTGGGTTGAGCCATGAACACCGTGTCAGGAAACATCTTCGGAAAGGCGCGGGCCTCAACTGCCTCGTAATCAGGACGCCTGGATAATGCATCAGCGATTACGTTGTTAGTTCCTGGGACATGGTGTATGCGAAACTGATACTGGGCAAAAAAAAAAGGCCCAATGAGCTTGGCGACTGTTCCAGCACTCTAAAGATTGCAGGATCTGCAGGTTTCTGTGATCGGTTCGCACTTGAACAGGGAATTTGGCACCCAGGTGTAAATGACGCCACTCAGTAAAGGCTTTCCGAATGGCGAGCAATTCTTACTCCAGGACTGAATAGTGGGTCTCGCTGGGAGTTAATGTTCGGGATAGATAAGCGATTGGATGTCCCGCCTTATCCTCGGATTCTTGTTTTAGCACAGCCCCCATTGCATGATCTGAGGCATCAGTTTCTACCAGGAAGGGTTTATTGATATCCGGTTGAGCTAGGATGGGACCTTGAGTAAATCTTCGTTTTAGCTCCTGAAAGGCTGTCTCTTGAGCATCAGACCAAATGAAGGGAATGTCTTTCTTCAACAATGCAACTATCGGCTGTACAATGTCAGAGAAAGTGGGAATGAATTTCTGGTAAAAATTGGAAGGATTGAAACTGTTTTACTGTTGTAGGGGCTGTCCATGAAAGGATAGATTCAACCTTGGCGGGGTCCATTTCTATTCCCTTGGAACTCAGAACGAACCCTAGGTAATGAACTGCTTGGACATGAAATATGCATTGTTCTGGTTTAACCAGGAGTTTGTTCTCTCGTAGACGCTGTAAAACCGATGTCACATGTTCCTGATGTAACTGGGAATCATTGAAATAGATCAATATGTCATACAAGTACACTATGACAAAGAGAAACAACATATCCGAAAAGACTCTATCCATGACTCGCTGAAACACTGCAGGGGCGTTGGCAAGACCGAATGGCATTATCAGGTATTCAAAATGTCCAAAGGGGGTCCTGAAGACAGTCTTCCACTCATCGCCTTCCCTTATTCGGATGAGATGGTAGGTGCCCCATAAGTCGAGTTTAGTAAAGATTACAGCACCCCGAACAGCTTCCAATATGTCGGAAATGAGTGGCAGAGGGTAACGATCCTTAAGGGTGCATTGGTTAAGGCCCCGATAGTCCAGGCAGGGTCAAAGTTCCTTAGTGTCCTTCTTGGGCACGAAGAACAATGAGGCACCGGCTGGAGATTTAGAAGGTCGAATGGTTCCATTGGCAAGATTGGTGTCCAGGTATTCCCTTAATGTCCTTTTCTTGGGTTCAGAAAGAATAAACATTCTTACAAATGGTATCACTGCAGAGTCTTCAGTATCGATTGCGCAATCTTCCGGTCGAGGGGGTGGTAGTGATTGGACAATGGCTGTTGAAAATACATCCGAGTAGTGTTGGTAGTTCTCAGGTACTTGGGAAATGTTGGAGACACAGATGGTTGATTGTTCGAGGATCTGGGGTTCCATAGATTTGGTCTGTACCATGTTTTGGGATAAAAAATGGGATAAGCAGAATTCGGAGCCTAGAAATAATGATCCGGCCGCCCAATTGGTGTATGGGTTGTGTTTTTGTAGCCAGTGCATCCCCATAACCATGAGGTATTGTGCTGCCTTGATGATATCAAAACAAAGCATCGCCTGATGGTTGTTGATTGAGAGCAACAACTCTGTGGTTTGCTGGGTTATGGGTCCCGAAGACAGTGGTTTCCCGTCAATTCCTTCGACAGCTTGGATTGTTTCCTTGGATTCTCGAGTTATATTGTGCTTCAAGGCCCATTGTTGGTCCAAGAACATTCCCATGGCACCACAGTCCACTAGGGCCAGGATGGAATGAGTCTCCTTATTAGCGGTAGACAAGGATGTTTGCAGGACCATCAAAGTATTCAATCGGGGGCAATTCAAGGAAGGAGCAGAAGCGGAGCAAGCATTTTTCTCCCAAAGCTGGGCTCCCGAACACCTTGGTGGAGCTATAGGACAATTCCTTACAGAATACAAGCAAAGTCCAGTATTGGAGCCCAATTGCATAGGCTCGGGATCAGGAGAGTGCCATGTGGTTGTTTCCTTTGGGCTAGGATACTCCATGGAAACTTTTGGAGAAACAGTTTTTGTCTTTCTCTTCTCTGCCTTTCTTTCCTGGATTCGGAAGTCGATTTGGAGAGACAAATCTATCAAAGCCTGGAAAGAACTTGGACGGGCTACTCTGGCGAGTTTGTCCTTGATTTCGTCATTTAAGCTTCTGCGAAACAAGGTAAAACTTGCCTCCTGGGACCAATCAGCCTCTTTAGCCAACTGCTTAAAGCGGTTTACATAAGATTGCATGTCTTGGTTCCCTTGTTGGAACTCCAGGTGCTTTTCCCGAGCACTGTAAACTTGTGCAGGGTGGTCAAACATGGTTTTGAAGGCTTCTACAAATCTGTCATAATTGTCCAGGAGTGGATCTCCAGCATTCACCAAGGGAGTTGCCCAGCTTAAAGCATTACCAGAGAGATGAGATATTATAAATCCCACCTTGGACCAGGGAGTGGAAAATAGTAGGGTTTAAATGTGAAATGCAGCAAACATGAATCAAGGAAGAATCGCAGTGTTTTGAAGGAACCATCATATTTGTCAACCATGCCCCCTACCAGAGCACTTTCCTGGAACGCCGAGTCTCGGGAAAGCACAAGTTGTTCTAACGCTGCATTTTCGGCTTTGAGGTTTTGAACCTCTGTTGTTAATTCTAGCATTCCTCTCATTAGGTCCTGGACACCAGCCTCCATGTTCAACTCAGTATCAAGTCCTTGGCATCTCAAACTGTCACACTCAGCCCCCGGTCTTACCTGTTTGCCCTTTGTCGTCTTCTTCTTTGAAGGTCTTTCTGTATTCCGGGACATCCGGGACTTATACAGGTATGGCCGGTGATCCTCCGTATCCAGTGTGGAGCGGAGCAGACTCGGAGAAAGACAAGAGTTCAGGATTCCAGGAAGGTAAGAAATGAGCAGTCAATATCCGGGATTAAGTGTGGAACCAGGAAGGGAAAAGCACTACTCGCAGAGTACAGGGATTGGCTGCAAGCGCCGAAGAGCGGATAAGGGTCCACAGTGGCATAACACAAGGTCTGTGGGCTCCCCTGCAAGCCATGCTGAGGGGGCCCCCTAACTCTGCAACAAATCACGAGTAGCGCCACACTCTGGGCCGTCCTAGATTACCACGCTTGTGCAATACGCACAAACGTGTTGCTGAAGGGGTATTTGACACACTGCACTAGGAGAAAGATATAAATAGGTGTTGTCATGCCCGCTTGCCCAAAAAGACAACCAGAACAGGGCTCTGGGATCTCAGAACACTAATAGGCCACCATCCATGTGGTAACTGCACAGCCTGCAAGTACACAAGCAAAACTAAATCTTTTACAATCGAAGGCAGAGAATGGTACCTTCGACAATTCACCAATTGTAAGACACCCAATGTGATATATGCCATAGAATGTCCTTGTGGTCTCCGGTACGTGGGACAAACTAAAAGACCGGTACACAAACGCATTGGCGAACATCGTTCTAAAATAAGATGCCATGCCACCACAGCACCATTGGTTCCTCACTTTCTGGAATTTAAACACACACAAGACCAGTTGAAATGGTGGGTCCTTGATAAAATTCAGAACACCTCTAACATCAAAAATGCTCTAAACCATAAGGATGCTTGGTGGATTTTTAAACTACGGACAATTGAATACGGATTGAATGAAGCCTCCCCTCCAGATAATTACCACCACAACTGAACAATCTTTTATGAGTCGGCTGACACAAAATTCGTTTTGACACGCTGCAGGCCAGGATACAGTAAGAATGGTTACTACACTAAAAGTCCTTCCCTGTGTCATAGACTAATTTCACCCCATTACCCAGTAGATATAATATCCCCAGATGACACTAGGACTGCTTTTTATCGTGATATATCATCTACCCTATGTTGCTTTGCTACCCCCTCCGGGGCTTACACGCATAATGACCCTTCCAGAACCTCACGGATTGAACACCGCCCCCTGCAACTTCTCACCCAGGGATATAAGCCCATTGCCATCTCCAACTCATGGTTCCTTTTATATGGGCAGTATATACCTGCATTATAATACTCTGAGGTCAGTGGGAGACCTATACACACTTATTCTCCCCGTCCTCAGCCCTACGTCACCAATAGGGCACACTGAGCCAACCAACAACGGCCCGCTTCCTGAGCGAGTTGTTTATTTGAAAATAGCATATATCTTGTGCAACTAGAATCTTACTTTATCATCTCGGCTCCAGCCCTCCCCCAGGGCTCTCTTCATACGTCACTGTTACGGATCACCATAACCCGCACATATGAACGGACGGCTTTCAGCAGACGCGATCCTCGCAGCGCATGCGCGAGCTGAGTAGCGTCCCTGGTCGTCCACGGGTACAGCACACAGAGGCCCTGATCTACAACACCCACGTTAGTCAGGGACAGTATCTGCTGACATTTTCGGATGGCCCCATAACCTGAGCGCAAGGCAGGTACCTCTTGGTACACGCAGCCGTTACAGTGCATGCGCGAAGTAGATTAGCAGCTCGGACCTCACTTCTGACACATGCGCATTTTGCACCACTCTGAATATCAGTCGAAAACGCATGCGCGTAGCCCAGCAACACACCGTCCCGGTGCAATACATCCCGGACGCAGCTCCAAGCTCCCCACCATCACGCAGTGGATTATTAGAATCACGCTACTCCTTCCCTTCAACTCTGTTAAGGTAAGGCTTGATTTTATAGCAGATTCTCCCGGGGACTTACACTTCCCTAACGAATACAACACGGCTTTTTCTTATGCATTTTTCCTTAATCCTGCCCTTTTGCACTTTATAGGAAATACATCGATACGAACTGTCCTGTGCATTCTGCCCTTGATTGATTCTGGCCTCACACAACCACATAGTTACATGCCCGGTGCAGCCTTACAACAGCCTGTCCCAGTGCCCAGGTATGATTAAGCTGTATGCCCTACTTTGATACCTCCAAGCCTTATGACAACCAGTTGGCATAGTTTATATGTACATAGTAATTTATGCCTCGCATCTTCACACGCCTTTTCCTTTGTTGTGTGTTTTGATCTTTAGCTTCCCCAGCGGACATTCCCGCTTACACAAGATCCTATTGTGAAGACCAACATTAAGGTCACACACGCAGTCCACAAGTTCCATCACGACCCTTCCCTGCCCAGCCCGGACACACCCAAGGTGAGTCTAATTTTACTTCCCTCCCATTCCAGAACACACATTCACATGTGTTTCTGCGCTTTTGTTTTCCCCCCCTTTTTTAAACTGCAGACCCAGTTACACTTGCTCTTAATACAAAAATTAGAGCTAGTATACTTTTCAAAATAGATTATTTAAGTTTCTTCTTTCTTACACATTATTGTAGGCTTTCTCAATCCTACTGGCCCAGAAGAAGGCTGTCCATTCAGAAGCCGAAACGTCACTGCAGCAGGCCTCAACCTGCTGTTAGCTAAACACCAGGGATTTTCAGTTCCCGACGTAGACCAAGGATTGGCAACCACCCTATCAATACGCAAGATTCCACCACAAATAGAACTTTTCCTGATTCAACAGCCCTTAGGGGATAGAAAAGTTAGGCCACATACCTTGAATGTATTGAATCTTGGCCATTACTGTTTTGTTAATATTGCATCATAAATCTGCTGTGTTATTACTGTATGGATTACAATCCAGCATTGCTTCACTTGAAGATCACTATATTAGCAAAAATCACGTTTGTCTAGTTGGTTTTTCTTCTCTCTTTTTTTCTGTTTTTGAATATTAGGAGCTAATTGATTTTCAAGAATGGTTTTTATACAGAAAATAATCTACTACTAAATCCAGCATTGTTTTCCATTTCCAGATCCTATGTTTTGACTTAGATATGGGGAAATCTGGTCCCAAACGATGTCTCCATTCCTTGATTATATGTAATGTCAATAATTTTTTGTATGCTTATATGTTGTTTCTTTGATTTTTACTTATAATACATGTAAATAAACACATGTCCCCTGAAGTAAGGGATGTAGAAAAGTCGTTATGATTTATTCTAACAACATTAGTGATGTCTCTAAAATGCGGAGATAATTTGAATATTTAGTACGCTGGGGTTAAGGTGATTAATTCCAACACCACTACAGTTTCTTACAAACAATACTACATTCCACAATTTGAGAATGGTCTAATTTTTCCGGCGGCTACCAACCCCCTCAGTTATACATACTTGTACCTAGCCTAAGGTTCCGCCAGTAGGGCTTCCCCTTTTGTTACAACATCCTTTTTGATGCAGCAACTGCTGCAATAGGGTATAGCTATTCAAGCTTATTTTCGAGCATTGATTAGCTCCTTTCTGAGACTAGTTATTGTACTCAGTGAGGGAACTCTTTTATTCTGTCCTTGCCTGTCCGGCACCTTACCTTCACCCCACCACTCCCTTTTCTTTTCCCCTTACACATGATGGAACACACTCTGAGCTTTACAGAGGACCAAACTAATGAAATTATACAAGGCCCCTCATTGTTCAACATGCCAGGGGCTCTACAGGTTACAACCTCAATGGCCACGGGAGACGAGTTATTGAAATTAAAAAAGAAATGCTTCAGGACGGAGGTTCATGGTCATTTCCTTAGGGAATATTTGAAAGCTAACTTAATCCCAATGGGCCTTACGATACGCAATGAACCTGCTCTATTCCTTGAAGATCAAGAGTATATGATTGGGTTCAGTCGAATTGCCACTAAATGCAGCCGAGACCTAATGGTCTTAACGATCACGACGGCACAACGTATACACCTTCGAATTCAACAAGATCTAGATAAAGAGGAAAGGAAATTCCTTAGCAATACTGCATTGGATAATGCAAAGGACAAATTAAAAGAAATTAACAAAACCATGGATCAATTCATGTCAGATACATTAGAGAAAAAACATAAAAAACTAGCTAAAGACATGAATGAGTTCAAAATTGAAAAAGTGTACCCATATTTAGCACCCGAATTCAAGGAGAATAAGGAAAAGGAGAGAGCCCAAAATAATGCGGGGGCAGGAAGACAGAGAAAAAGATGGGTTACTTTCTCTGACACCTCTAGCTCTGGATCAGAATCGGGAGATCAAAACCAACAGCCCAGATCTTATCCACAACAGAGACCCCCATATTTTCAACACCAGCCGCCTTTTTTAGGCAGAGGGGGTCCCGGCAACATATTCTGGGGCCCCCCACCAATCCAAATGTACCCGCAGTGGCATTCCCCACAAGGGCGCCGACGCAATCGACGACGCTAGTCAATTCCGACATTCTGCCAATTTTCAATCTCTCGGATTACAATCTTACGGACGATGAAACAGCTGTCCTAAGCAAAGGCCTCTCATATGTACCTACCAACCCTACCAACTGGTTTACACTGGAAAGTGAACTCCAAGGTTTCTTTCGCAAGTTACGCCTGAAAACATTCTTCCAAGATTCTGAGCCACCCAACATGGAAGAAAGTACAGGACTTAAACCTAAATCTACGTTTTGTCCCAATGACAATGATACCAAACCAGCCCTTATTACATTTGAAAAATGCGTTCTGCAGGAAATTAGGAAACTGCAGAAGAAACAAACGCCTCTACGACACAACCTCACCAATGGACAACAACAAGCACTTAGACAATTGTCATTGAATAATAACATTGTCATCAAGACAGCTGACAAGGGAGGAGGTATAGTCATACAAAGCGTCAATCAATACAAGGGGATGGTTACAACACTTTTAGAAGATGGCAACAATTACAGAAAACTGGCTCAAGACTCCACCCAGGCCATACAACGGGAAATTACCAACAGCACTAACTATGCCCGGGAACAATGCAACTATCGGCTGTACAATGTCAGAGAAAGTGGGAATGAATTTCTGGTAAAAATTGGAAGGATTGAAACTGTTTTACTGTTGTAGGGGCTGTCCATGAAAGGATAGATTCAACCTTGGCGGGGTCCATTTCTATTCCCTTGGAACTCAGAACGAACCCTAGGTAATGAACTGCTTGGACATGAAATATGCATTGTTCTGGTTTAACCAGGAGTTTGTTCTCTCGTAGACGCTGTAAAACCGATGTCACATGTTCCTGATGTAACTGGGAATCATTGAAATAGATCAATATGTCATACAAGTACACTATGACAAAGAGAAACAACATATCCGAAAAGACTCTATCCATGACTCGCTGAAACACTGCAGGGGCGTTGGCAAGACCGAATGGCATTATCAGGTATTCAAAATGTCCAAAGGGGGTCCTGAAGACAGTCTTCCACTCATCGCCTTCCCTTATTCGGATGAGATGGTAGGTGCCCCATAAGTCGAGTTTAGTAAAGATTACAGCACCCCGAACAGCTTCCAATATGTCGGAAATGAGTGGCAGAGGGTAACGATCCTTAAGGGTGCATTGGTTAAGGCCCCGATAGTCCAGGCAGGGTCAAAGTTCCTTAGTGTCCTTCTTGGGCACGAAGAACAATGAGGCACCGGCTGGAGATTTAGAAGGTCGAATGGTTCCATTGGCAAGATTGGTGTCCAGGTATTCCCTTAATGTCCTTTTCTTGGGTTCAGAAAGAATAAACATTCTTACAAATGGTATCACTGCAGAGTCTTCAGTATCGATTGCGCAATCTTCCGGTCGAGGGGGTGGTAGTGATTGGACAATGGCTGTTGAAAATACATCCGAGTAGTGTTGGTAGTTCTCAGGTACTTGGGAAATGTTGGAGACACAGATGGTTGATTGTTCGAGGATCTGGGGTTCCATAGATTTGGTCTGTACCATGTTTTGGGATAAAAAATGGGATAAGCAGAATTCGGAGCCTAGAAATAATGATCCGGCCGCCCAATTGGTGTATGGGTTGTGTTTTTGTAGCCAGTGCATCCCCATAACCATGAGGTATTGTGCTGCCTTGATGATATCAAAACAAAGCATCGCCTGATGGTTGTTGATTGAGAGCAACAACTCTGTGGTTTGCTGGGTTATGGGTCCCGAAGACAGTGGTTTCCCGTCAATTCCTTCGACAGCTTGGATTGTTTCCTTGGATTCTCGAGTTATATTGTGCTTCAAGGCCCATTGTTGGTCCAAGAACATTCCCATGGCACCACAGTCCACTAGGGCCAGGATGGAATGAGTCTCCTTATTAGCGGTAGACAAGGATGTTTGCAGGACCATCAAAGTATTCAATCGGGGGCAATTCAAGGAAGGAGCAGAAGCGGAGCAAGCATTTTTCTCCCAAAGCTGGGCTCCCGAACACCTTGGTGGAGCTATAGGACAATTCCTTACAGAATACAAGCAAAGTCCAGTATTGGAGCCCAATTGCATAGGCTCGGGATCAGGAGAGTGCCATGTGGTTGTTTCCTTTGGGCTAGGATACTCCATGGAAACTTTTGGAGAAACAGTTTTTGTCTTTCTCTTCTCTGCCTTTCTTTCCTGGATTCGGAAGTCGATTTGGAGAGACAAATCTATCAAAGCCTGGAAAGAACTTGGACGGGCTACTCTGGCGAGTTTGTCCTTGATTTCGTCATTTAAGCTTCTGCGAAACAAGGTAAAACTTGCCTCCTGGGACCAATCAGCCTCTTTAGCCAACTGCTTAAAGCGGTTTACATAAGATTGCATGTCTTGGTTCCCTTGTTGGAACTCCAGGTGCTTTTCCCGAGCACTGTAAACTTGTGCAGGGTGGTCAAACATGGTTTTGAAGGCTTCTACAAATCTGTCATAATTGTCCAGGAGTGGATCTCCAGCATTCACCAAGGGAGTTGCCCAGCTTAAAGCATTACCAGAGAGATGAGATATTATAAATCCCACCTTGGACCAGGGAGTGGAAAATAGTAGGGTTTAAATGTGAAATGCAGCAAACATGAATCAAGGAAGAATCGCAGTGTTTTGAAGGAACCATCATATTTGTCAACCATGCCCCCTACCAGAGCACTTTCCTGGAACGCCGAGTCTCGGGAAAGCACAAGTTGTTCTAACGCTGCATTTTCGGCTTTGAGGTTTTGAACCTCTGTTGTTAATTCTAGCATTCCTCTCATTAGGTCCTGGACACCAGCCTCCATGTTCAACTCAGTATCAAGTCCTTGGCATCTCAAACTGTCACACTCAGCCCCCGGTCTTACCTGTTTGCCCTTTGTCGTCTTCTTCTTTGAAGGTCTTTCTGTATTCCGGGACATCCGGGACTTATACAGGTATGGCCGGTGATCCTCCGTATCCAGTGTGGAGCGGAGCAGACTCGGAGAAAGACAAGAGTTCAGGATTCCAGGAAGGTAAGAAATGAGCAGTCAATATCCGGGATTAAGTGTGGAACCAGGAAGGGAAAAGCACTACTCGCAGAGTACAGGGATTGGCTGCAAGCGCCGAAGAGCGGATAAGGGTCCACAGTGGCATAACACAAGGTCTGTGGGCTCCCCTGCAAGCCATGCTGAGGGGGCCCCCTAACTCTGCAACAAATCACGAGTAGCGCCACACTCTGGGCCGTCCTAGATTACCACGCTTGTGCAATACGCACAAACGTGTTGCTGAAGGGGTATTTGACACACTGCACTAGGAGAAAGATATAAATAGGTGTTGTCATGCCCGCTTGCCCAAAAAGACAACCAGAACAGGGCTCTGGGATCTCAGAACACTAATAGGCCACCATCCATGTGGTAACTGCACAGCCTGCAAGTACACAAGCAAAACTAAATCTTTTACAATCGAAGGCAGAGAATGGTACCTTCGACAATTCACCAATTGTAAGACACCCAATGTGATATATGCCATAGAATGTCCTTGTGGTCTCCGGTACGTGGGACAAACTAAAAGACCGGTACACAAACGCATTGGCGAACATCGTTCTAAAATAAGATGCCATGCCACCACAGCACCATTGGTTCCTCACTTTCTGGAATTTAAACACACACAAGACCAGTTGAAATGGTGGGTCCTTGATAAAATTCAGAACACCTCTAACATCAAAAATGCTCTAAACCATAAGGATGCTTGGTGGATTTTTAAACTACGGACAATTGAATACGGATTGAATGAAGCCTCCCCTCCAGATAATTACCACCACAACTGAACAATCTTTTATGAGTCGGCTGACACAAAATTCGTTTTGACACGCTGCAGGCCAGGATACAGTAAGAATGGTTACTACACTAAAAGTCCTTCCCTGTGTCATAGACTAATTTCACCCCATTACCCAGTAGATATAATATCCCCAGATGACACTAGGACTGCTTTTTATCGTGATATATCATCTACCCTATGTTGCTTTGCTACCCCCTCCGGGGCTTACACGCATAATGACCCTTCCAGAACCTCACGGATTGAACACCGCCCCCTGCAACTTCTCACCCAGGGATATAAGCCCATTGCCATCTCCAACTCATGGTTCCTTTTATATGGGCAGTATATACCTGCATTATAATACTCTGAGGTCAGTGGGAGACCTATACACACTTATTCTCCCCGTCCTCAGCCCTACGTCACCAATAGGGCACACTGAGCCAACCAACAACGGCCCGCTTCCTGAGCGAGTTGTTTATTTGAAAATAGCATATATCTTGTGCAACTAGAATCTTACTTTATCATCTCGGCTCCAGCCCTCCCCCAGGGCTCTCTTCATACGTCACTGTTACGGATCACCATAACCCGCACATATGAACGGACGGCTTTCAGCAGACGCGATCCTCGCAGCGCATGCGCGAGCTGAGTAGCGTCCCTGGTCGTCCACGGGTACAGCACACAGAGGCCCTGATCTACAACACCCACGTTAGTCAGGGACAGTATCTGCTGACATTTTCGGATGGCCCCATAACCTGAGCGCAAGGCAGGTACCTCTTGGTACACGCAGCCGTTACAGTGCATGCGCGAAGTAGATTAGCAGCTCGGACCTCACTTCTGACACATGCGCATTTTGCACCACTCTGAATATCAGTCGAAAACGCATGCGCGTAGCCCAGCAACACACCGTCCCGGTGCAATACATCCCGGACGCAGCTCCAAGCTCCCCACCATCACGCAGTGGATTATTAGAATCACGCTACTCCTTCCCTTCAACTCTGTTAAGGTAAGGCTTGATTTTATAGCAGATTCTCCCGGGGACTTACACTTCCCTAACGAATACAACACGGCTTTTTCTTATGCATTTTTCCTTAATCCTGCCCTTTTGCACTTTATAGGAAATACATCGATACGAACTGTCCTGTGCATTCTGCCCTTGATTGATTCTGGCCTCACACAACCACATAGTTACATGCCCGGTGCAGCCTTACAACAGCCTGTCCCAGTGCCCAGGTATGATTAAGCTGTATGCCCTACTTTGATACCTCCAAGCCTTATGACAACCAGTTGGCATAGTTTATATGTACATAGTAATTTATGCCTCGCATCTTCACACGCCTTTTCCTTTGTTGTGTGTTTTGATCTTTAGCTTCCCCAGCGGACATTCCCGCTTACACAAGATCCTATTGTGAAGACCAACATTAAGGTCACACACGCAGTCCACAAGTTCCATCACGACCCTTCCCTGCCCAGCCCGGACACACCCAAGGTGAGTCTAATTTTACTTCCCTCCCATTCCAGAACACACATTCACATGTGTTTCTGCGCTTTTGTTTTCCCCCCCTTTTTTAAACTGCAGACCCAGTTACACTTGCTCTTAATACAAAAATTAGAGCTAGTATACTTTTCAAAATAGATTATTTAAGTTTCTTCTTTCTTACACATTATTGTAGGCTTTCTCAATCCTACTGGCCCAGAAGAAGGCTGTCCATTCAGAAGCCGAAACGTCACTGCAGCAGGCCTCAACCTGCTGTTAGCTAAACACCAGGGATTTTCAGTTCCCGACGTAGACCAAGGATTGGCAACCACCCTATCAATACGCAAGATTCCACCACAAATAGAACTTTTCCTGATTCAACAGCCCTTAGGGGATAGAAAAGTTAGGCCACATACCTTGAATGTATTGAATCTTGGCCATTACTGTTTTGTTAATATTGCATCATAAATCTGCTGTGTTATTACTGTATGGATTACAATCCAGCATTGCTTCACTTGAAGATCACTATATTAGCAAAAATCACGTTTGTCTAGTTGGTTTTTCTTCTCTCTTTTTTTCTGTTTTTGAATATTAGGAGCTAATTGATTTTCAAGAATGGTTTTTATACAGAAAATAATCTACTACTAAATCCAGCATTGTTTTCCATTTCCAGATCCTATGTTTTGACTTAGATATGGGGAAATCTGGTCCCAAACGATGTCTCCATTCCTTGATTATATGTAATGTCAATAATTTTTTGTATGCTTATATGTTGTTTCTTTGATTTTTACTTATAATACATGTAAATAAACACATGTCCCCTGAAGTAAGGGATGTAGAAAAGTCGTTATGATTTATTCTAACAACATTAGTGATGTCTCTAAAATGCGGAGATAATTTGAATATTTAGTACGCTGGGGTTAAGGTGATTAATTCCAACACCACTACAGTTTCTTACAAACAATACTACATTCCACAATTTGAGAATGGTCTAATTTTTCCGGCGGCTACCAACCCCCTCAGTTATACATACTTGTACCTAGCCTAAGGTTCCGCCAGTAGGGCTTCCCCTTTTGTTACAACATCCTTTTTGATGCAGCAACTGCTGCAATAGGGTATAGCTATTCAAGCTTATTTTCGAGCATTGATTAGCTCCTTTCTGAGACTAGTTATTGTACTCAGTGAGGGAACTCTTTTATTCTGTCCTTGCCTGTCCGGCACCTTACCTTCACCCCACCACTCCCTTTTCTTTTCCCCTTACACATGATGGAACACACTCTGAGCTTTACAGAGGACCAAACTAATGAAATTATACAAGGCCCCTCATTGTTCAACATGCCAGGGGCTCTACAGGTTACAACCTCAATGGCCACGGGAGACGAGTTATTGAAATTAAAAAAGAAATGCTTCAGGACGGAGGTTCATGGTCATTTCCTTAGGGAATATTTGAAAGCTAACTTAATCCCAATGGGCCTTACGATACGCAATGAACCTGCTCTATTCCTTGAAGATCAAGAGTATATGATTGGGTTCAGTCGAATTGCCACTAAATGCAGCCGAGACCTAATGGTCTTAACGATCACGACGGCACAACGTATACACCTTCGAATTCAACAAGATCTAGATAAAGAGGAAAGGAAATTCCTTAGCAATACTGCATTGGATAATGCAAAGGACAAATTAAAAGAAATTAACAAAACCATGGATCAATTCATGTCAGATACATTAGAGAAAAAACATAAAAAACTAGCTAAAGACATGAATGAGTTCAAAATTGAAAAAGTGTACCCATATTTAGCACCCGAATTCAAGGAGAATAAGGAAAAGGAGAGAGCCCAAAATAATGCGGGGGCAGGAAGACAGAGAAAAAGATGGGTTACTTTCTCTGACACCTCTAGCTCTGGATCAGAATCGGGAGATCAAAACCAACAGCCCAGATCTTATCCACAACAGAGACCCCCATATTTTCAACACCAGCCGCCTTTTTTAGGCAGAGGGGGTCCCGGCAACATATTCTGGGGCCCCCCACCAATCCAAATGTACCCGCAGTGGCATTCCCCACAAGGGCGCCGACGCAATCGACGACGCTAGTCAATTCCGACATTCTGCCAATTTTCAATCTCTCGGATTACAATCTTACGGACGATGAAACAGCTGTCCTAAGCAAAGGCCTCTCATATGTACCTACCAACCCTACCAACTGGTTTACACTGGAAAGTGAACTCCAAGGTTTCTTTCGCAAGTTACGCCTGAAAACATTCTTCCAAGATTCTGAGCCACCCAACATGGAAGAAAGTACAGGACTTAAACCTAAATCTACGTTTTGTCCCAATGACAATGATACCAAACCAGCCCTTATTACATTTGAAAAATGCGTTCTGCAGGAAATTAGGAAACTGCAGAAGAAACAAACGCCTCTACGACACAACCTCACCAATGGACAACAACAAGCACTTAGACAATTGTCATTGAATAATAACATTGTCATCAAGACAGCTGACAAGGGAGGAGGTATAGTCATACAAAGCGTCAATCAATACAAGGGGATGGTTACAACACTTTTAGAAGATGGCAACAATTACAGAAAACTGGCTCAAGACTCCACCCAGGCCATACAACGGGAAATTACCAACAGCACTAACTATGCCCGGGAACAAAATTGGATCACGGAAGACGAAGAAACATTTCTGAACACTTCTGAGGGAAGAACCCCTGCGTTTTATGCACTTCCCAAAATCCACAAGGATGCCATCAACCCCCCCGGCAGACCCATTGTTTCAGGATGTGGTTCCATTTTGGAACCCCTGTGCAAATTTATAGATTTTTTTCTCAAGCCCCTCTGCCAACAGACACCGACGTATCTGAAGGACACCATGTCTACTATTAACATCTTCGAAAATCTTCCATTTGACAACAACCTCGACACTCTTGTCTCATTGGATATTAAGGCACTCTATACCAGCATCCCACAGACATCAGCTTTGGAGTGTATAAGACACCATCTTACTCACCATATGGAGCAAACCAGAGTGCCTATCAACTTTATCCTGGAGCTTCTAGAAATTGCATTGACAAAAAACTTTTTCACCTTTGATGAAACCTTTTATCTTCAAATCAGTGGGACTGCCATGGGAGCAGCATTTGCCCCCAGTCTAGCAATCATCTTTATGGCAGAGTACGAAGCTTCATTTGTGTTGAATCAACACAACCCATTTCTGGATAAAATCCAGAACTGGTACAGATATATAGACGACATCCTGTTCATTTGGAAAGGTACCACATCAGAGCTAGCCACATTTCACACATGGCTAAATACCCAAGCTCCTGAAATTCAATTCACTTTGAACAGCAGCCGAGCAGCTATACATTTCTTGGACTTAACCATCATCACAAATGACAATAAGCTTCGATGCACATTGTATGGCAAAGAAACGGATCGCAACACATTGTTGCACTTTAACAGCAACCACCCGCAAAGCCTAAGAACTAACTTACCATTCGGTCAGTTCCTAAGAGTACGCAGGAACTGTTCGGAAACTCAACAATATCGACAGCATGCATTACACCTTGAATCTAAACTTCTGGCACGTGGCTATCCTAGAAAACTACTTAAGAACACACGCAAAAGAGTTCTATGCATCCCAAGGGAAACTTTACTCCAACCTAAGAATCATGACATACAAGAAGACCGAATTACCTGTGTGACTACTTTTGGACCAGACACCAATAGTATCAAGAAAATTATCAAACAATTCTGGCCTCTTGTTCACCAAAATCTTCCGGAGGAACCATTACCCAGGATGGCTCTCAAAAGATCTAAAAATCTTAGTGAATGGGTCACTCATGCCCGCTTGCCCAAAAAGACAACCAGAACAGGGCTCTGGGATCTCAGAACACTAATAGGCCACCATCCATGTGGTAACTGCACAGCCTGCAAGTACACAAGCAAAACTAAATCTTTTACAATCGAAGGCAGAGAATGGTACCTTCGACAATTCACCAATTGTAAGACACCCAATGTGATATATGCCATAGAATGTCCTTGTGGTCTCCGGTACGTGGGGCAAACTAAAAGACCGGTACACAAACGCATTGGCGAACATCGTTCTAAAATAAGATGCCATGCCACCACAGCACCATTGGTTCCTCACTTTCTGGAATTTAAACACACACAAGACCAGTTGAAATGGTGGGTCCTTGATAAAATTCAGAACACCTCTAACATCAAAAATGCTCTAAACCATATGGAGGCTTGTTGGATTTTTAAACTACGGACAATTGAATACGGAATGAATGAAGCCTCCCCTCCAGATAATTACCACCACAACTGAACAATCTTTTATGAGTCGGCTGACACAAAATTCGTTTTGACACGCTGCAGGCCAGGATACAGTAAGAATGGTTACTACACTAAAAGTCCTTCCCTGTGTCATAGACTAATTTCACCCCATTACCCAGTAGATATAATATCCCCAGATGACACTAGGACTGCTTTTTATCGTGATATATCATCTACCCTATGTTGCTTTGCTACCCCCTCCGGGGCTTACACGCATAATGACCCTTCCAGAACCTCACGGATTGAACACCGCCCCCTGCAACTTCTCACCCAGGGATATAAGCCCATTGCCATCTCCAACTCATGGTTCCTTTTATATGGGCAGTATATACCTGCATTGTAATACTCTGAGGTCAGTGGGAGACCTATACACACTTATTCTCCCCGTCCTCAGCCCTACGTCACCAATAGGGCACACTGAGCCAACCAACAACGGCCCGCTTCCTGAGCGAGTTGTTTATTGAAAATAGCATATATCTTGTGCAACTAGAATCTTACTTTATCATCTCGGCTCCAGCCCTCCCCCAGGGCTCTCTTCATACGTCACTGTTACGGATCACCATAACCCGCACATATGAACGGACGGCTTGCAGCAGACGCGATCCTCGCAGCGCATGCGCGAGCTGAGTAGCGTCCCTGGTCGTCTACGGGTACAGCACACAGAGGCCCTGATCTACAACACCCACGTTAGTCAGGGACAGTATCTGCTGACATTTTCGGAGGGCCCCATAACCTGAGCGCAAGGCAGGTACCTCTTGGTACACGCAGCCGTTACAGTGCATGCGCGAAGTAGATTAGCAGCTCGGACCTCACTTCTGACACATGCGCATTTTGCACCACTCTGAATATCAGTCGAAAACGCATGCGCGTAGCCCAGCAACACACCGTCCCGGTGCAATACATCCCGGACGCAGCTCCAAGCTCCCCACCATCACGCAGTGGATTATTAGAATCACGCTACTCCTTCCCTTCAACTCTGTTAAGGTAAGGCTTGATTTTATAGCAGATTCTCCCGGGGACTTACACTTCCCTAACGAATACAACACGGCTTTTTCTTATGCATTTTTCCTTAATCCTGCCCTTTTGCACTTTATAGGAAATACATCGATACGAACTGTCCTGTGCATTCTGCCCTTGATTGATTCTGGCCTCACACAACCGCATAGTTACATGCCCGGTGCAGCCTTACAACAGCCTGTCCCAGTGCCCAGGTATGATTAAGCTGTATGCCCTACTTTGATACCTCCAAGCCTTATGACAACCAGTTGGCATAGTTTATATGTACATAGTAATTTATGCCTCGCATCTTCACACGCCTTTTCCTTTGTTGTGTGTTTTGATCTTTAGCTTCCCCAGCGGACATTCCCGCTCACACAAGATCCTATTGTGAAGACCAACATTAAGGTCACACACGCAGTCCACAAGTTCCATCACGACCCTTCCCTGCCCAGCCCGGACACACCCAAGGTGAGTCTAATTTTACTTCCCTCCCATTCCAGAACACACATTCACATGTGTTTCTGCGCTTTTGTTTTCCCCCCCTTTTTTTAAACTGCAGACCCAGTTACACTTGCTCTTAATACAAAAATTAGAGCTAGTATACTTTTCAAAATAGATTATTTAAGTTTCTTCTTTCTTACACATTATTGTAGGCTTTCTCAATCCTACTGGCCCAGAAGAAGGCTGTCCATTCAGAAGCCGAAACGTCACTGCAGCAGGCCTCAACCTGCTGTTAGCTAAACACCAGGGATTTTCAGTTCCCGACGTAGACCAAGGATTGGCAACCACCCTATCAATACGCAAGATTCCACCACAAATAGAACTTTTCCTGATTCAACAGCCCTTAGGGGATAGAAAAGTTAGGCCACATACCTTGAATGTATTGAATCTTGGCCATTACTGTTTTGTTAATATTGCATCATAAATCTGCTGTGTTATTACTGTATGGATTACAATCCAGCATTGCTTCACTTGAAGATCACTATATTAGCAAAAATCACGTTTGTCTAGTTGGTTTTTCTTCTTTCTTTTTTTCTGTTTTTGAATATTAGGAGCTAATTGATTTTCAAGAATGGTTTTTATACAGAAAATAATCTACTACTAAATCCAGCATTGTTTTCCATTTCCAGATCCTATGTTTTGACTTAGATATGGGGAAATCTGGTCCCAAACGATGTCTCCATTCCTTGATTATATGTAATGTCAATAATTTTTTGTATGCTTATATGTTGTTTCTTTGATTTTTACTTATAATACATGTAAATAAACACATGTCCCCTGAAGTAAGGGATGTAGAAAAGTCGTTATGATTTATTCTAACAACATTAGTGATGTCTCTAAAATGCGGAGATAATTTGAATATTTAGTACGCTGGGGTTAAGGTGATTAATTCCAACACCACTACAGTTTCTTACAAACAATACTACATTCCACAATTTGAGAATGGTCTAATTTTTCCGGCGGCTACCAACCCCCTCAGTTATACGTAATGCAATATACAGCACACTTTCTGAGAAAAATTGGCTAAAAAGCCACAGTGTTTGCTGTTGTTGTGTAGGGTATCAGCAATCCAATGCATGCAAGTCATCAACAGTGCACATGAACATTAATGCTTTGCTATTAAAAATGCCGTGCCACAATGAAAACATGTCAAACTGGCTGCACAATGTAGACCATTGTCGTCACATAATAACATTACAGTAAAGCATGCCAGGCTACATTAAGACATGCCTAGACTGGTTGCACCAAAATGCCAGTCAAAGCAATAAGACTCATCAAGAAGAGAGCACACATTCAAGCCTGCGTCTCTGCGGCCTCTAACAACACAGACAAACTCTTTAAAATCTGCAAGGAACTGGCCAATCCTGTTGCAGTTTCTACCTCTCCTGTTCCCTCAACAGGCCCTCTGTACAGCTTTGGTCTCTTGCTTCGCCACTAAAACTCAGGACATCCTGTCCACTATCTCCTCTTCCTCTCCCTCTTCCTCTCTCGGCCCCCTTTGGCCATCTTTCCCTCTCCCTCCCTTCGCCTTTCTCCTTTCTCCTCTTTTTCTCCAACACCTGATGAGGTTTCTAGACAAGTCCCATCTTTGGAAGTGTCGGCGAAACAGGTGCTCGCCTGCTCCTCCAGAACCATTAAGGACCACATCGATCCAGCCTTGACCGATTTCTGCAATTATTATTTTGCCACTGGAACTTCCCCCCTCCCAAACTCTTGGAAAAGCTGGCCAACTGCCAGCTTACTCTCCACACTGAATCTGTTGCTTGTCTCCATGACCATCAGTCTGGCTTAAGAGCTGCCAGAGGCATGGAAACTGCTCTCTTGAACACCTGCGAAGATCTGATCTCTAACCTTGATTCCAGCATTCCTTCTGTCCTCATCATCTTGCAACTTTCCTCTGCTTTCGACATGGTCAACCACGCCATCCTGATCAATTGACTCTGTGAGAACCTGGGCATCATGGATCAGGCCCTGGAGTGGCTGACCTCCTTCCTCGTGGACCGCCCCTCCCAGTTCCAACTTGGCCCCTTTCACTCGGCCACCTCTCTCTACATGTAGCATTCTCCAGGGCTCTATCCTCTCACCCTGGTTTTTCAACCTCTACTTGGCCCCTTTGACCCACCTGATCTCTACCTTCTCCTCTAACATACAGTGTTATGCAGATGACACTCAGCTTTCCTTCAGGCTCCCCTCAGCCTACTCTCCTCTCTCGCTCATTCCTGGTGTCATCTTCAACTACACTCGCTCTTTCTCTCTTCACATCTCGGACGTCGCCAAGAAGTCCCACTACCAGCTGCTCCTCCTCAAAGGGACTCTTCCATTTTTCACTTTCTCTCTAGGGTGGACTACTGCAACAGTCACTTTCTCAATCTGCCTTCCTCTACTCTCCGCCCTCTGCAACTAATCCAGAACAGGACTGCGAGACTTATCCTTGACCTCAAGCCCAGGGATTGTATCCCCCAGCCATGAAATCTCTCCACTGGCTCTCGGTGGCTGCAAGGATCAAGTTCAAGACCCTTTTCATTGTCCACAAGGCTTTCTGGGCCTGGGATCCGCACTACATCCAACGCTATCTTCTAAAATACCTTCCTTCCCAAGCCCTAAGGGTTAGATGCTTCTACAGGCAGAGTGTGGGGGTAATATCCTTCTCCCCTGCAGGTGCCTCCCTCTGAAATGGCCTCCCTGACCCTCCCAAACTTGAGCCAGACCACCTGAAGCTCCGGAAACAGCTCAAAACGTTCCTTTTCTCCTCTGCTTTCTCTCGCTCCCTCCCCTGCTGACCTACCTGTCCGCTGTACCAACTGGTTGCTTGGCTACCCTCTGTCTCACTTAGTCCAGGCTCTTTCTTGATCAGTCACCCTTGCATTGCCTCCAGGCCTACCACGCAGTTAGGGGCTGTAACTGTAACCCTACAGTTCCTTGTTCTGCTTGCACTAACCAGAGCCGCGCTGCCCTGGCAGCACTTACTCAGAGCATTGCTGCCCTGTTTTCCCCTCCCCTCTCCCTTGCACTTCCACCCTCCCTTTCCCCTTGCACTTCTTGTTCTTGCACTTGCACGATCTGAATGACACAAGGCTTAGTAAGATCATTTGTGTTGTCCTCCCTCAGTTTTCCTTCCCTTGTCTTGTCGTGCCTAAAAACACTTGTGTACAGGTGCGTTATATATGACTTATCATATCATAACATATCATTTTATCCCAGATGCCCAGAAAAATATACAGTGCCGCAGTAAGAAACAGCTAGACTGGCAGAACCCAAATGCCAGTCTAGCCAGGTAATTACACTTAGCAGGACTGCTTTATCAGAAATGCCCAGTTAAAAAAGTCATACCAAACTGAGGAATGACTAGACTGGCGCGCACCAAAATGCCTCTCCAGCCACTAATACCACATATCATGCCTGCTTAGCATGGAAATGGGCGACCATTATGATTTATTGCACAACCCCACCCCCACACATCCCTTCTCCCTCCCATCCCCGACCCCAAGCTCCAAAATCAGCTCATTGGTCCAGAATTACCTTCATGTCCCTCTTCCTTGTCCCAGCACTTACGTACGAGGCTCCTTGCCTCACTGGTAAGTACTGGGATGAGGAAGAGTGGGACTAGGAGTAATGAAGATTACAGGTAGCTAAATCTAAATCAGGCATTACCTTCATGCACCTCTACCTTATCCCAGTACTTGTGTATGAGGCAGAGTCCCTCATACACAAGTACTGCTTCATACACAAGTACTGGGATGAGGAAGAATAGGGCTAGGTGTAAAGAAGAGTAGCAATAATTAATCAAGGTATTAAACACAAGTAGTGGTGCAACATCATTGAGCTGACTGGGCTTCAGCACCCCCCCCATTGAAATTGTGGGCTATGTTGACTGGACCTGGGTGACCTACAGAGCAGTTGCCGGACAGAAAAGGACACAGATGTTAAACGCCACCTGGGTTTTGCCATTAACAAGGGCCCGGGCCACACATTACTAATGTACAGCATTTCACTGTTAGTACCTGCATTCAAATGGCAATTTTTTAAGCAATTGAAATTGTGATGTGGGTTTAGTACTTGCATGCCAGGGGAGTGATTGGAAGGGTAGAGTGGAAACAGGAGACCAGTCATTCTCACGGCAGCCCATAAGTGGGTGCTTTCAGACCTAATGGCGAGAGTTAACTGCTTGTAACATTGAAGCTGCACTAAAATAGTCTAATTAAAATGCGTAAAGAAGTTAGATGCCCCCACACAAATAGGTTTTCTCCTCTCCACCACACGTGAAGTTAGCGCCTCTCCCAACATTTGAAGGGTTAGCCCCCCTGAAATGTAGGTTTTGTTGCGCCCCTGAACACAAGCACACACACCATTCACCATATATACACACGCACACCCAGCCATCCATATATTTAAGAGTGCACTCTTTCACCATACATGCACACCCAGGAAACCACCCGTACATTTATGTGTGCAACCTTTCACCACACAGACACACACACCCAGACACCTACCCATACATTCATAGGCCGGTCAAGTGGCACAGCGAGTAGAACGCTCGCTTTGACATCCGAGCAGAGCCTGCTAACGCAGGTTTGAATCCCGGCAGGGCCAAACACAGCCTTTCATCCTTCCGAGGTCGATAAATGAGCACCACACACTATGGGTAATAATAAGCAGCGCTCAGATACCTGAGGGTTTGTAGCACTATATAAGTGCCTAATTATTATTTAAGTATGCACCCTTTGACCAGACAGGTACACCCAGGCAGCCACCCATACTTTAAGTGTGCATCCTTTCACCATACATGCACATCCAGCCACCCATACATTTGTGTGCACCCTTTCACCATACACTCACACAGGCAGCCACCTATACATTTAAGTGTACACCCTTTCACCATACCCTCACACAAACAGTCACCTATACATTTAAGTGTGGACACATTCACCATACAGGCACACCCAGGCAGCCACCCATACATTTAAGTGTACATCCTTTCACCGTACGCACACACACATGCATAACCAGCCACTCATACATTTGTGTGCACTCTTTCATCATACACTCGCACACGTCATGGGTTGAGGGGAGCCATAATACTTCAAAAATACATTGGGCCTCATTAGGACCCTGGGGGTGACGGTATGAACGGTGGCGGTAAGGCACCGCCACTGTTCATACCATCCCGCCGCATTACGAGTTCTGCTTACGGGTTCCTGACAGCCTGCCAGGTGTTACCTGGCGGGCTGTGCGGCACCAGCGAGCATAACTCGTAATTGTGCCGGCACTGTTAACAACAGTGCCGGCACAACCATGCTCCCCACCCCCATTCTGCCCTGTGGGCAGATTGGGGATCGGGAGCCTGGCAATACCTCCACTCGCGAATGGGCAATTACCGGCCCATTCATCTCGCAATGGGCCGGTTATTGTCCAATCGCGGGAGGCGGTGCCGGTAGCGAGCAAGCTGGTAGCCGTGCCTGCCATACAGGCACGGCTACCACCATGCTCGTAATGAGGCCCATTGTTTCTTTTTGAAGTTACTCTGACTTCATAAAGAAATTACTTCTGTTAAGGACTGAACCATAATGGAAATAATTAATTTATGAAGGCAGAGTGACTAAAAAAATAAACTATTTATTTTTGAAGTCATAGGGCTTCCCCACCCCATGACATGGAGGCCCCCAGCCTAGGGTCTTCATGTCATGGGGTGGGAGTAGCCACCAGACTTTTTGTATTCACTCTGCCTTCACAAAGAAATTACTTCTGTCACAGAAATCATTTCGTTAGAAATGCAGAGTCAATTCAAAAAGAAAATGTAAAAAAATAAATGTTGAAAACATTTGAAAAACTGTTACACCAGTGGGGGTCCAGGAGGGAATGAAATGAACGGCCTCAGGCAAAGGCAACATGCCGCTCCTAGTACTCCAGGAAGGAAGAGGAAATGGAAAAATATCCGAGAATTGGCACAAGAGAAAGGAAGGAAACAATGAGCACACTAGCTGCGAACTCCAAAGGGAGCGTTGAGATGCGCAGCGCCGCGAGGACGTGCCCATTTTCTAGGAAGCCAGGGCTCCTGCGTAAATGCAAGACCGCAACGTGTCTGAGGCGACGGCCATGTTGGGAGGAGAACGGCTCCAACGTTGCGGTGCACCATTGACCAGGAAGTCCAAAAGGGGAGTAAACGGCGAATCATGACACTGTGTCTGCGTCTCATTCCTGGCTCCTCACACATAGCTAGGAATATTTGGTTAAAACCCCTCCTATATTGGATTAAGATCTGGAATAGTGAGCATTTAAAAGTTTACACATAATCGCTTAAAGATCTTCTATTCTCGACAGGCCTTAGTTAAAGTATGCAAAAACTATTTTTTATTTACTACATCTCTCTGAGCTATGGATTAATCCATGTTGTTATGGCATAAGGCCACAAATATCATAAAAGGGGTTTACGGGGGATGGGCTAGATGAAAAAGCCTGCACACTTACAAGAGTATCCATATAATCAGTGATTATCTGGAAGTGAAACTTTCCCTTGACCTCAACAGACTGGACACAAATGAGAGGATTCTTTTAAATCATGGTTGGGGATTCACAGCCAGGTGGGGTCAGAACATATCTGCAAAATGTTACCACTGCACCACACAAGATGAAACGATAATCGATTTTCTTTGGTTGTCCCCCCTATATAAAGCCTTAAGGGGAAACTGGTTAAAACCCCATTTTAAATTAAAAGTACTGAGAAGCGTCTGACAAGAGCATGGAATGAGATTGAGATAAAAAATGGGGAATTCTTAGTGAAGGAACAAAATGGTATGTTTGTCCATCTGCATTCTGATTAAAGTTTACTGCTATCTGCAAAACACTTGGGTGTGAAATAAATAATACAGGGACTCCGAAATTGTCATAATGCTGTTTATATGAGGAAGGATCACATAATTACCACCATGAATTGTTATGTTTAGGCTATAGATCTTACCCATCAGGCACTATTGCTGCTATTGAATTCTAATTCTTAATTTTCTGATTTTTTTAGGGCATTGGCTTTTAAATATATTTATATATACTGACTAATGGCTGGTACTAGCCCATATCCATTTTTAAGTGTTCTATAAGAGTATGAGTAAAATAATGAAATGTGTAATCTTTTCAAATTGAAAATAATTAGTGCTTCTCAGCTGTTGTTATTATGGTAATTTTTATTGGTTTAATGGCAAAATGTAATTGTATCATGATGCTATTTTTATATTGATGATATTATATTCGCTTATCCCTTGCATCTTATTGAGAGGATGCTGCCATCATATGATTGTTTCTGTATTTTAATCATTTTAACTTAAGGAAACTTGATGTTACGGTAAAATCACCTGGCATTCAATACTTGCCATTGCTATTTTTATTTGTTATTATTATTCTTTTTCTTTGAATGAGAGAATAAAGTATCAACCCAGAATAAAGTTATAATGGCAATTAGGTAAGTGCTTCATAGACATTTATTACAACCAGGTTTACATCAGAATAATTCAAATATGGTGCCTGCTATGTGGGAACACAACAAAGAAAATATCTTACTTGTGATTCTCATTACATACGCACATTTACTATAATCATTACATGAAATTGAACCTGTACATTTGGAATGCTATCACCACACATGTGAAGGTCCTCCAGGAGATTACATACCATCCACTCCAGTGAAAAAAAGAGGTTGGAATGACCATAAGCTACATAACAAATATACTGAAATGATAAACTTAATTTTCTCCTATAAACCTTTGGATAATCAACAGACTGCTGAGAGCTAACATTTCTTGTTAGGCCCAGCAGAATAGCAGTTAGTGGAAGCAGCCTCTGCTTTGAGTCTTTGTGAGGTCGAGTTACACCTCTCTCCAGCAAACCCCTCAGCAGGAGATGTCCTGGAAAGAGGAATCAAAAGGCAGGCCCTACACAAAAGGACTAGCCTCACACCAGAGCGATGCATTCCAAAAGGGCCTTTGATGCTGTGGACAAGTGAAGGGGGTTAGGCTACTGTAGAGAGAGGGAGCACAGCACAATTGTGAGGATGGTTCTGCAATCTTGCTTCCCTATGTTCCTCTCCTCCCTTCATGTCTCCTCCAATTCCTTTAGCAGAAAGCACTTTGGTTATGGTGCAGGCAGCCAAAGACCACTTGTCTCAATTGCAGAGATGGAACCCTTTAAAACATGCTTTCTTAAATCCAGACACCTGTGGACTTTTGTATATAAGTGAGGAGGTCTCCCATTCCTTCTTTGATTCTATTTTGGACCTTTGGACTTTAAGACTTATGAAAAATAATTCATTTGGACCTCTCGTGGGAGAGTTGATCTATCCAAAGCCCTTAACCACTGAGGTGAGGAAAGAGTCCAAGGCATTGGCAAACTATGCTCCCTACCCACTCCCAGGGCCCAGTGGTGGTGACTCTTCCTGAGGACCAGGATCTGCCACTCTGTATCAATATATTGTGTTGAATCAGGAGATCACATCATTCTCCCCATGGGCAGCACTTCCCTGTTAGGCTAGGGAGGTGAGGCTGCTACCTGATATTACCCCTATGGGAGGTACAAAGCCGGAGGACCTCACAGGGAGGGACCTCCCTCATGGGGATGGTGACTCCCAAACCCTCTTACCTTGAGTCCCCAAAATCCTTAAAGTCTGGAAGAAAAGCCACTGATAGTACCACTGTATTTTATTGTGACACTCCTCCCTTTCTTTCTATACAACCTAATTAATTGTCTTTTGGAAATACTTTAAGGAAGAAGATTACAGGAGTTATACAAACTACTCCTTCATGTGACTTCCAAAGTACTGAGAAGAGGTGGCCCAGAGGAAGCTTTGAGAGTGTGTCATTGATACAGACAAGGGACTTTGACATTGCGCTTGGGAAGACCCAGCTACCAACCATAAAAATAGACAAGGGACTGCCTGAAAGGGAACCAGGGAAATCAGAGAGAAGCCAGCATGAAGATGCACCTTCCCGGGAAGTTCAAACCCAGCAACTAAGACGCGAGGCGGTGAAGCAAGTCCTCAGCCGAGAGGACATGGATGGAAGGTCAGAGGTAGCCTCAGGAACTCGAACGAGGCCCGACCAATGCAGAAGAGAGGATCTGGCTAATGGTGGTGTGACCTCATCGAGATGGACTGGTTGGTCCCTTCACAACGCCGATACCAGTGAACCGGAGGCCCTACAGAACCTAAGCAGGCAGAGAAATGTGAGGAAAGATCAGCAACCAACACTGAAGAGTGGCCCCAACGTCCCAAGTGGAACTGGCAATGTGGTTCCATGAAAAAAAGGTAATGGGTTCTAAGGTAGACCCAGTGGGGGCTTGGGGAATAACAAATTAATTGGGAGTAATCTCCCTCATCTCAGTAACGTTTGCAAAGTTGATCCAAGCATCAGGAGTAATCTCCGTCATGTCAGTCATTCTTGCAAAACTAATCAAAGAATCAGGAGTAATCTCCCTAGACTCAGTATTTATTGTGAAGAAGGCCAAAGCAGAGGGACTGATCTCCCTTGTCACAGTATTTGTTGTAAGAGGAAGCAAAATGGAATAAGCATCAGGAGTGATTTCCTTTCCCTCAACAATTGTCACCAAACTGAACAACACTTTGTGAGTGATCTCCATCGTCTTAGTAATTGGAGCAACACCTACCAAAGTCTCAGGAGTGATCTCCCTCTGCTCAGCGATTTTGGCAAAAATTAAGAACTCAGGAGTAGTCTCCCTCAAAACAATACTTGTTATTACGATAAACAAAGTAAAGCAGGAATACTTACTTCAACTCTGGAAAAAGCCTGGAGTGAAGTACAAAGATTAATAAGCACTGTTAATAAATATTGTCATCAAGGGTCAAGAGAACCAGGAAAAGATAGTCATTCTTCTGGTCTCCCAAAACAGTTTTGTTGATTAAGTTACTAGGGAAAGGGTTGCAAAAGATACCATTAAAGACACTTCATTATTGTACCAGGAAGAGGGAGTCATCCTCATGTGGTGGAACATGAACTCTTAGTTAAGACTTTTAAACACAATCCACTAGGTAGACACTAGAGAACCAGGAGAAGGGAGTAATCATCCTAGTGTTCTTTATGTTGTTTGTTTATATGGGGTGGGGCTAGAGTTAGGTCATTTTGGACATAGGACAGGACTTTTTCATTTGGACAACCACCCTGATGATGAGTACCCTAGTTTTCCTTCGTTAGGTGTAGAATATCCTTTAGAATTGGGAGAGTTAGGCCTTTTTTCTTACTGTTTAATAAAGAAGCATTCATATCATGCCACCCCCTTTGTCTGACTCTTTCCCCCAGCACACCACAATGCCTAGGTTGGTAGAGAAGAACCTTTAATCACTTTTCCTGTTCTGGAGCTCTTGGAGGGCTCTCACATAATCCATAGGCCCAGATCAGCCAAAGCTTACTGTTCTGCTTGCATTGGCCCTGTCAAACTGCATTCGGACCGTGTTCACCACACTCAAACCAGAGCGATTCACTGGTACTCTTTTTGGTACTCCATCAAACTCTAACTAATTTTGTATTGCAGTTGTTGAACCTGCTCACTGCCATTTCGTGCCATTAGCTCATCACCTGTGCACCTCAAACAACCTGCTCGCCGGTGCGGACCCAACTCGCACCACTGTCTCTTTGAACCTTGCATTGGAGCACAAAGGTCACAGCTTTGAATGGATGAACCTCAACTCGAACTGCCAGCGCATCACCTTATATACGACTCAAACCATCGGTTACCAAAATCTCAAATCGACTCCTGGTCCCACCCTAAGGAACCATTAGAACTGCCCAACCCGAATGCCACACTTGAACCTTACCAAGCTCCTTATTTGAACTGACTTGATGCCATCCCGCCATTTGACCCAGGCTGACTTGTCGCACCTGAACCTAGTTTGGCCTGGACCACAGATCTGATCGAAGCCTGGTTGGATGCTGTCGAGCCACCTAAAGGCAGTAGAAATGTACTATTCGCCCAAAACTTCCCCCTGCCCCTAGAAACTAATATGGTCACTTTTGCACCATTTTCCACAACAAGGAATATCCATTTTAAACTCATTGAGGTTGTTCATTGCCTTTTCACTTCTGATTTATTACCCAGAGTGCTGCATCTATTGCATATCCTGTTTTCTCTCATAACAGAGTGGGTTTTTATAATGTTTTTATATTTATTTGTACATTGCTATGTTTGGGGCCTCGTTACAAGTTTGGCAGTGTGGAAAGAGTTTACATTTCCTGCACCACCGAATTATAATATTTGGTGGATTTACCGCCTGTGGAATTACCACATGGTAAATCTGCCAATTTTTAGAGGAAAAGTGGCGGATTCACCTCCAGCTTGTTCCTGGAAGTCAATCCTCCAATTTACCTCCAAATATCAGCAGCTGTGCTGCACAGTATTTCTGCCAGTGGTAAATCCCCATGAAGTCCTATGGGCTCCAAAAATTGTGTATTTCAGCTGCTTGTAATCTCATGGTAACTCCACAGGACCAAATGGTGTTGACAGTAATTCCATTTGGTGGTATATTCAGCAGATTTACCTCTAAAATAGCGCCAAACTTTTAATGAAGCCCTATATACTTTTCCTGAACCTTTGAAGGACCTTCCTTTTGTTTTGGGCTGTGTAACTGTGCTGTTTGGGTTGCTAGTGGATCAGATTCACATCACTTCTGACAGTGTAGCCTTCCCTCAGCAGACATTACCACAAAAGGCTAAGGCGGCATATCTCTTAGCTGTGCCTGTTTTACCTTTGTGATTGGGAACACTATTTGTTTGCAGAAGTGTGGGGGCTGAGGAGGCACTTTAGCCATTACTCATCCTGCAGAGCAGGAGCCATTTCGTCACAGCAATGTAGTCCTGGGTATAGTTGGTGTGTGTATGCGAGTGTGCTGTGTAGTCTTGGTGTAGTGTTTATTCAGTATTGGAGTGGTTTGTCTGAAGTACATCTAATGTTATGTTATTGATATCCTGGTGCTAAACGAGAAAGGAACTTCAAGAGTCAGGACACTAGCGCTAACAGAATTCATTTAGGGAATTAGTAAGGTTTGAGCAATTTCTGAAATTTTGAAAATTCTGCATTTAACCTAAGGGCAAGAGGAAGCAAATTCCACAAACGAGGGGCAGCACCGAAAAGGCCCTGCCACCGACGGTGACCATCCTAAATGTGGGAACCATCAGTAAACCAAGTTTTGGCTGAATGAAGTTTCCTCGCAGGAGTATAAAGAGAGATGTTCTCCTGGAGAATAAATGCACCCTGCTTAGGAACGCACAGTGAGTCAAGCATAGGGCCTAAACTTGATTGTGCTACTGACAGGCAACCAGTGACCTTGAACCAAGATGGGAGAAAAATGAGAAAATTTAGGCAGATCCATAACAAGTCGTGCAGCTGAATTTTGCAAAATCTTTGAATATGATATTTTGGCTAGGCAAGAAAGACAGCGTTTCAATAGTCGAGGTCTACCGAGATTGTTGTGGCAATCACAGGACCCTGAAGATGCACAGGTAGAATAGGAATCACTCTTTAAAGATTTTTAAGATTACAAAAGCCAGTTTTACAGATAGCACTTATCTGTAATTCAGGCATCAGAGTAGAGGGTATTTTAACGCCAAGATTTTTCACAGAGTCAACCGTCACAGACAAGTTCCCTAAAGTAGAAGGTGTGATTTATTCTAATGGAGTCATCACAGATTTCTGGGGGGTGATCTCCTCCCATCTAGCCAGGGGATGGCAGCCGCTAACTGATCCTGACCCTAGGGGCGGATTTATGAGGGAGTATCACATGGGAGGAGACAACTAGTGTGGAGATGTCATGACTTCATTGGATGAGATATGTAATCTCCCCCTTTCCCATGAAAATAAAACGTTTAATACCTAAGAACCTTTAACATGAAGAAGACCCTCTAATGTCAAAGACCCTCATGGCATACTGCCCATTGCTTGTTCCTATATAAATCCGCCCAGCCTGCATGCAAGCGCTTCACGTTATTCTGCACTGATGGCAACGTAACACTCACTGCCGCCTGAGTGCATCTTACCTTTGATTCCAGCTACCAGCCTCAGCATTTACCTTGCGACCTGTTCTCGTCGGCAAGCATCACTGCTGACTCTGGAATTCATCATCCATCTCCAGAGCTCCGGAAAGCAGCCCTTCAACCCCGACATCGTGGCATGGCGAGCAGTTCATCCGAAGACGGCACCTGCAAGAGAAAAAGATAAAGACAAGGTTAGAAATTACAAAGACATTATGTTTAAGGTCGCGCTTTTGACAAATCTTCACGCTCAACCTTAAACCAACACTCACCTGCAGTCGGAGCATCTTGGGCTACTTTCTCTTCCATTTTGGCCTCGCTTCATGCATCACAACTACCGCAGGGCCACATTTTCACCTGTTGGAAGAAGGCATAAGAGAGACATTATTAAACGACACGGACAATAATCAGGAACTAACATCACAATATTTTAAATCCATAAGACACTTACCATCAGGAGTGGCTAAGCCACAGCTGGTCTGGGCTGCCGCATACAATGGACCAGTGAAGGAACTTGGTCCATCAAGAAGCGCCCCTGCAGTGAGAAGCAGGATGGAGAGCTCATCATTAATCAACAGGTGAGCCTATATGGGTCCGCGCATGTTCACCACACTTTGGGAAGAAGGGTTAGAGAGAGACAACAGTTACATAGCAGCATTCCCAAGATCTCATATCCATTCAGGAGCAGTGTCACCAATTGTCACAGCCCACAGCATATGTGCAGGGGAAGAAGCCTGACAGAGTTGATCCACCTTCAGGGAGGGCTGCAACCGTGCCCCAACGTCCCCGCAGAGACCAGGTGAGCATAACACTTCCCCCTTGTAGAAGAAGTAAAGAAATCTCTTCTTCCTTTCTTTCTGGTCAAGTGCCTATCTACGACACAATTACACGCAAACCAACACAACCTCTTTTTCTTCCAAAGTACCTTTTTGTAAATTCAGCAAGAAGAACTGTTCAATAATTCCTATGGACTTCAACTCCCAGAATTCCCCAAATACTGAGACGAGGAGGATTCAGGAGTTGGAACCAAATACCAAGAGCCTGAAACCTAAAGTGCTGTTTAATTGTTTTTCAACAGCACCTGTGCTTGGGACATTTAAACCTGGCAAGCGCACTAATTGGGGAGGCAATGCAGGAGTAGACATCGGCTCCTTCCACGAACTCAGAGATGCAAAGATCACGTACTAGTGTGGCAGAGCAGAGGAGGCCACCAAATGAGAGGAAAAGATGCCACATAAGGGATATAAGTGTGTGGAGAACTTGGAAGCCGTGTGAAAGGACCTGGTCATTCGGCAAGTCAAGAAGGTGGCGTTCTCCTTTGTGGGAGCTGCAGGAAAGCAAAGGTCTGACTACGGAGCCGCAAGGGAAGCCAGCAGAATGTCGACAGCCTGCAAGTTGGAAAGTGGAAAAAGCAAAGTACAAACCCCAAAGAACTATGAATACTTAAAGTGCAAATGTGGGGCACACTTTGAACAAACCTTAGCACAAACCTATTTATGAAACAAAGTACAATACCTACAGTGTTGGTAACACTGAGAACAGAAATGCATGACAAGTCCTGCCAAGCAAGATACCAGGCAAATGAGATCTATTCATAAAAAGTCCTGGCAAAGGAGTATATCAGTCAAATGAAATCCATAAAGTGAAGTGCTGGCAGGAGAGTTCACCAAACAGTTGACATTGTAGAAATAACCTTGGCAGGAGAATATATCAGGCAGTAGGAATTGCATAGGGACACTTGGCAGAAGAGTATACTAGGCATCTTGCAAGCCCCAGAAATGAGTTGGCTGAACCAAGGAAAGATTGGTGTTTGTAATTTGAATCAAGGAGAAAGTTGCATTAAAGAAAGACAGTGTTTTTTGGAAATCAGGAGAAAGTTGCATTAAAGAAAGACAGTCACAGAAATTATTGTTTCAATGCAAACTTTGAGAAGCAAAGCAGGAAACAAAGGAACTGCTAGTAAAATAAACTGTTTTCACTCTACTTAAGAATCCTGGGGAAGGGATCTACCCACTGAAACCAAGGGCTTCCACCTTGGAGAACATTTTTGTGAGTGTCAGGGTAGAACATTTTGGACACAAGGACTGTTTTTCAGTTATTGACATCCTGACACAGATGGATCCTTATTTTTTGGTTTATAGGTAAGGAAACTTCTGTTTAGCACCGGGTCAGAGTGGCATTTTCCCAACCATTTTCATTTAATAAATATCTTTGACAAAAACATGACAACCTTGTGTCATGTCTGATCCCTCAGAAAGGCCAGAAATCCAGATTCCACATCTGATTCATAGCTAGAGGGCCAATGATCACAACTTCGCCATTCAGCTTTAGACAGTTTAAATCCATCCAGCTACCTGTTGTGGTGATACAAGATCTAAGACGCCCAGCTGAGTCCATTGGATTCTTATCCTATCTAAAGATGAGCTTGGTGTCATCTGCATAGGAATAAAAGCAACACCCATGAGAGTGGATCAGCTTTGCCAATGGCCTAACATAAATGTTGAATAGCAGGGGGGTAACTGCACAGGTCACCGCAGATGTCTGGCAGAGAGAGAGACTGTGAGCAATTTGAGAGAAAGGAAGAAAACCATTGGTGGACAATTCCTCTGATGCCAACATATTTAAGATGTTGACACAGAGTAGGATGGTCAGTAGGATTGTTCCTGATTTAATCGAATCTGAAATGTCAGAGAAAACAAAACGAAAGTCATTTGAATGAAAATTACTTTCGATTTTCTCTCCCCCAGACATTTCTGGTAACCTGCACCCACAACCCCCTTATTTACCTTTTGGCGGCACACTTTTCTATGTGCCGCTGACTGCTCCATCCCTCTGCGACGCTGGTTCCCTTCAATTATTTGCGTGGAAACAGGAGCCGCAGCGTCCTTTTCTTTTTTTTTGTTTTTAGGAAACTTTGTTGTTTTGCAAGTGGGATCACCCGCGATGCCATTATAGCAAAAACAGGTGCGGAGGACAACCCTTGCTTCCCTTGTTTGCTATAATGGTCACGAATGGTAGAATTGTTTGAAATTTTCAGCTGTACAAAATTTTGGTAAAGCCGAAATTCGATCAATTCTACCATTCGGTTTTTTCTCATTGTTTTATACAGATACCGGTCAATAGTGTTGGACACAGCCGATAAATCAAAGATAATCAAGAGAGCCATCCTGCCCTGGTCTCTAATCATAGCAATATCTTTGAGAACTGGGACTAATGCTTACTCAGTCCCCATCATCTCCTTGAGAACATTAGGAGGAACAGGGTCAAGAGGGGAACATGATTTAAAACCAGAAATGACTTCAAGACCTCAATCCTCTGGGACCTCCACAAAAGATGAGAAAAGAAAAGACTGAGGAGGAGGCACAAACAAAGGGCTAGACTGTTGCTCCTCAGTGATGGATTTCAGAATATTTGCTCCAATGAGAGAGATTTTGAGAACAAAGTAATCTGACAAAGAATCACACATATCTTGAGAGGCATTAACCTGAGTTGACATAAAGTCAGAGCATGAAAGTTTCTTAACCGCAGAAAATAATTATTTTGGTGTATTTACTGCCGTGGAAATGCGATTAGCATAATGCACAGTTTTGGCAGCCTTAATAGGTTGATGATAATCCCGACAAGCTGTATTAAGCGTGAGTGTGACTGCAGGCAGATATGACATATGCCAGATGCGTTACGCCTGGTTATATGCAAGTTTAGACGCACAAAGCTCCGAAGTATAACAGGGTGCAGAGCGCCTGGGAGGTTTATCCTCTATTTCCAACAGCGCCATCTCATCAGCTGCCCTGCCAAATGCAACCTGAATAGCTCTTAAAGGATGAGAAAAAGAGTCAGTAGCAATCAGAAATCTTTTAAGGCAATCTTGCAAGATCTACCTGTCTCCAGTTACTATGAGCATGTGCTGTAGAATGAGGCAGTGAGGTAATTGCATATGTGGATGTGTGTGCAGTGCTTAGGTTATCTGTTTGAAGTGCAGTGCTGGGGCAGTGTGTTTTATTGTGTGTGTGTTATGCAGGTAAAGCACAGTGCTGCAGGCATGTCTGGGTGTACGTTTGCATTGTGTGCAATGCAGTATGGTACTGACATGTATGTGTGCAGTACTGACATGTATGTGTGCAGTAAGGTGCATTAAGGTGCATGCAGCGGTGGACTTCCTCCTCTTCTCTATGAAGTACTGTAAGCAGGTTGTGCAAGATAATCACAAACATTCCTGTATTTTATCTCAGGAATGGCTGCAACAGGAGTATTGAGCAATTTTTTTTTTCTTCTTCTTGTTAGGAAGACTCCAGAAATATGAAGCCGGCGATTTTCATTTATTAAGATGATGTTCGCCAAAAAGAGCACCAATCAACCATCAACCTCCACTAGATCTCATCCCACTTCCCAGTCTCCTGCACAAACGGAAGCAGGAACCTACACTGTTCATTCACCACCCCTCTTTTCCAACTGAACAGATCAGATAACCCCTGTACAACTACCCCAATGTAACTCATCTGGACTATGAGTAATTGCTGCTCCACATCAAACTTCACACAATCCAACATATAATGAGGCACAGGCCCTCATTCCGAGTTAGGACTACACCATGGAGTAAAAAGCTCCATGGTTGGCAACCATGGAGCTATTTACTCCATGGAATACCGGCATGGTGAATGGAGTAATTACCGGTCCATTCCAAGGTTGGATGGACCGGTAATTCCCCATTCACCATAGCCCTTCCCCATCCCCATTTCTGCCCCCATAGGGCTCAATGGGAATGGGGAAGGAGGTAATTACGGCACCGTAAATTACGGTGCCGTAATTTACTCCAAGGTCACTTTGCGGGTCCCGTAATTTACTCCTGCTAAAAGCAGGAGGTAAAGAGGGACCCGCAAAGGGAACTCGGAATACGGAGTTAAGGGATAACCGCCATCGGTGCCCTTACAGGCGCCGGTAATCCCTTACCTCCAACCTCAGAATGACCCCCACAGTCTCTGGGCACCCGCAAGCCTCACACGCCGCTGATGTAACTCTACCCATCAAACACTTCCATCCCGCCAACCCCGCATAACCCACCCTAAAGCGATTCAAAATAGTTTCCTCTCTTCGTGTCAACTCTATCTCCTCTCAAATGCTCGAACCTGCACTTCCCTGAACACTGCATACAACGGCCATCCCCTTAAACTCATATCCCTTTGATCCTGCCACATAGCCTTAATTTTTCCATGCACCATCGCCTGTGTCTCAGCCACACTCAATGGAACTTTCACATCCACCTCCCCTGCAACGTGGCCCCATACGCAGCACGATCCACCAATTCATTACCCAAGACCCCACAAAGACTGGGAACCCAAGCCAACTCCACCACGATACCCCCTGCAACACACTCCTCTAATCACTGTCGAATGAGCAAAACTATATCTCTCATATCACAATTTGAGCAATATTAAACAAGCATGTCTTTCAAATAAATTGTCTGAAGGACGCTAAATCGTTCAGCTTGGTTCTGTGCATTTTAAATCAGTTTCACAGAATGATCCATTTGTATTATTTCGGACTTATTGGGACATGGGAAAGATCGGCAGAGGAAACATTGTTCATGACAGTGAAGTGGGAGAATGGAACAACAGGCTCCTGCCAATCCCCTCTTGCGCTTGGCCTAGAGGATCACGGCCTAGGCACCCGCCACGAGATGAGTTTGCCCATCTACCAGACGACCAAATACCCTGGTACAGGAACCTACGGATGTGCCCACCTACCTGCCCAGCAGCCCGCCCTGCCCATGCCAACACCTGCGACATGGATCAACTCGACTAAACCAACACATCGTTAGAGATGCCATGACGACCTAGCCAACGGTCAGCACACCTGTACAACCATGCACACTGGACACTCCTACACCAACCTACACGAAGAATATACTCAGCGCTATGACGTAGGTGACGAACACATCCACGGACGTGCATCTTTATTATTTTTCACATAGGCTTTTAAGATGCAGAAACGCAAGACGCACAATGAACTTATCTAAATGGCTTGCTTACGCTTCTCCTAAAAACCCTATAACCTAAAGCGCCTGTGCACTCAACGGCTCCATCTATGCACCTGATTCAAGTAGGCCGCAAGCAAGAGCTTCCATGAACATTAAAATGAACAAAAACTCAGTTGCAGACCCTGCAGAATGAGCCCGGCGAAAGCAGACAGCCAAGTCACAATGTTGCAATCTCGCACGCCGCACACCAACGTCAAGGTCGCACCTGCAAATTAAACAAGGCACACAATGGGAAAAACAATATTAATTGTGCAGAATTCGGCCTCAAACACGGTCCCACCTCACGTGACCAAGCCAAACCTGAAAGGATGCCAAGGCCAGGAGAACGGAGGCGCCTGGATCCCTCGTTACAAGACACAGGGAGATACAATTAAAAGACTCAATGGACATCTGCGACAGTGGGAGTAGTCGGCCTTCCAGCTTATGAATAAATCCTCACATTGTCTGCACGTACCCATAGTGAAACATTGTTGCAAATGACAGGTGCACCGCGAGCTGGGAACGGCGATGGTCCCAGACTGGGAAGCTCGCGAGCGCACCAATCAGAACATGGGGCTCTTATCACTGATGAAATTCACATTAACCAATCCTCAGGGGTCTTCATGTAACAATTCTCATGTATCTAATTGTAGGGACAACCCAGGTATATCACCTGACTGACCCTCAGCCACTAACACCGTTCTCTATACGTATGCTATACTAACCCTACCACTCAAGTAACCAATCCAGAGTGGAGATAGGTTTTTTGCTAACTTTTCGAGGTGACGCAAGTAGCGCGTCATAATAAGGTAAAAAGGGCCTGCGAGCCCCACGATTGTGTGTGTGTCAGGACGGACGCGTACGATCCTTGACCCATCCCTGCTGTTTGTATAATAAACAGCAGAACCACCTTGCTTCTTGCGTGTGTCTCATACTCTGTGGTTTTTGGGATATACGGGAGGAGTTGGGGCCTCCCTGCCCGGAGGTCCGCGGACGGCCCAGCCGACCCCGGCAGAATTTCCCCCCGACAAGTTGGAGGCACTGCTGAGATCTGTTTAAGGTCTGCTTTTATTTTTCCGAGTACTCCCGCTGCGAGGAGGCCCGGCGGCGCGGCCCCCTCTGCCGCTGCCCCCTTCTGAGGACTACAGGACCATCGCGGAACTGCGAGAAGACCGGACAGCGCAATCCGGATATTGGCCTTCGGGAGCCGGTTGAGAAGTATCCCGCCCGCGGTTGGCGAGTGTCCAGACGTGGTCCAGACGAGGGGAGGTGGCGAGCCGCTTGGAGGGGTGCACGCAGTCGAGCGGCCCCACATCAAGAGAACTTGGTGAGTATGCCACACGCAACAAGCAATGTGAAATTGTGAGGGAGGGGGGAGGAATTAAATAAGGGAGGCGGGAGGTGTTGCACAGGTGCGCGGCGAAGGTTTGACAATTTAGTGTTGGCTATGAAATGAATGGTAGCCGAACGAGTGCGAGACCAGTCGGCTATGCTACGCGAAAGAGGGGGCGGAGCACGAAAACATCACGTGCGGCCACTCGTAGACACTGATTGGCCTAGGTCGCGACTACGTGTAAGGGTGTGTGCGCGGTTTCCTACGATTTGGTAATTATTGATCAATGAGTAGATGAGGATCCCTATTGATCGAGCAAGAAACTCGATAGGTAGATGACGTTTCCCTGTAGGCGGTAGCTAGTTGGTTGCCCAATACGGAAGATAATTGGCTGGTTAAGCCCTCCTGTCGAGGGGTGTATCACACGCGAGGCGACGCAGCGTGCGCAGTCCGATTATATATTGTTGATTACCTTGTTCCAGGCGTGACAGGAAGACAGCTGTGGGGTTAACGGGGGTAGAGTGCAAGTGTATTAAGAACTTACTAGTAGTTTGAAGAGATCGGTGACGTCACCAGTAGGGCTTTCATAGGATATCCCGAGCACAAGGCATCTCTCTTTCGGAGGGTGGTGGGGAAGAGAGTTGTGGCAAGGGAGTGGAAACGGAGATAAACGATAATGAGTTGATCGGGGAAAAGGCGAAACGGGGGACGTGGCTGCGCACGGAGAATGCCGGCCACGGCAAGTGTAGAAGAGGGAGGAGGAGCAAATGAAAATAGGAAGACTGTATAAGAACGTCACTAGGGGTACGCAGCCGTAGGGGGCTACGTGCGCCTCGTCCGCAGGGGGCCGTAAGGGTGTTCTGTAAAGGAAGACAAGAAAGAAAAGAATATACAAATGTAAATACTATATGTTAATAATTTTCCTTAGCGGACTATCGCATGTCCCCAAATTCACGGGGCCAGGTAAAGGTATTAGGCTGTGTATTGTAGGTGTTAGTAAAATAACACCTACCAAATAGGGGAAGGATAGCAAGTGGAGCGCTACTATGTCATACGGGGCAGGATCGGGAGGGTGGGGGAACACCCTCACTACCCCACTACAACACATATGCAAAACACTGTCACCCCATAGGGAGAAACTGATCAAGTATAGCATAGAATGGACACAGGGGACGGACAACAAAATGATAACACCATGGCCGCCTAATGGTAGCTTCGATCCATATACCCAACATTCACTATTAAACCATCTGCATAATACATACAAGGGGAAGAAGTTGACACACCACGTGGAGGTGTTTAACTTATGGAGGATGTTCCAAGGGTCCCGACCAGGACCAAATGGAATGTTCACTGTAGGGGAAACACCGGAAGAAAAAGAGATTAAGGAGGAAGGAGAGAATGGGGAGAAGGAGAGTGAAGGCCCAAAGAACACGGGGAACGGACAAGAGGGAGGAGAAAAGAATAACAACTCAAAAGAAAATGAAATAAAAAAGGAACAGAGCGACGATATAACCCTAGCAAAGGTAGTGAAAACAGAGGGAGGGGGGTTGTACCCTTTAAGAGAACTAGGAGAACAACTAAGGGCGGCTGAGGGGTACTCGAACCCGACATACAGCCCGCCACAATATGCAGTGACAGGTATCCACAAGGGAGGGGAGCGGACTAGTACGACGGGATCAGCATATAGGAAGATGCCAGAGGGGGAGGGGAGGACTGGAGAAGAGCAAACTGAGGAAATAGGACATGATGAGTGGGTAGCTGCGCAGATACTATTAAAATTACGAGGTACATTAACAGGAGAAGAGAAGGAGGTAGTGAGGAAAATGGACAAGGATAATACCAGGGAGAGTGAAATGAGGGGGGAAGAGCTGATACGACAAAAGGAAGAGATTTTGGAGGAACGACTAGCAGAGCTAAGGGATGAGCAGAATGAACTAATCAAACAGCTCGAGAGGGAGGAAAGAGAGAGAGCGAGGGAAAGGAAAGAAGGTAAGAATGAGTTGGAAAGAATAAGGGAACGAACTGAGGAGCAAAGGAGAGAAGCCGAAAGGGTAAAAGCAGCAGCAGAAAGGGTATCAAGAGCAGTACTACGAGAGAGGAAAAAGGAAGAAGAAGAGAAAGAAAAGGAAATGGCAATGTGGAAGAAGAGATTACTATCAGAAACGACCAGGAAATACGAAGAAGGGAGGGTGATAGAGAGTATATTAGAACGGAGAGGGTGAGATGGGAAAGGAAGAAAGAGGATGAAAGGATATTGGAAAAGATGAGTAGTGAAGTAATGGAGGAATTAAAAAGGAAAAGGGAGGAAATTGGTAGAGAGATGGAGGAGAGAAATGAAGGGGAAAGAGAAGATAGGAGAGGGGAGAGTGAAGTAAGGAGGTATGTATATAGAGATACAGAAGTAGCCACAACATCAGCACAAAGGGGAGTGGTTGGTAAAGGAGAAAAGGGAGACACGGACCTAATAGACTTAAAAACAGTAACGATCAAGGGGAAAAAGACAGAGTGGGGGCCGCCACATACAGATGACTTTTGTAGTGAGGAAGAAGAAGGAATGGAGAAGGAAGGAAGAAATAGTGACAGGGAAAGCCTAGATAAACTATACACCACTCGGACCAATACAGACTCACCATGGATATGTATGAGAAAGGACTGGAGAGAAGTGAGGAGGAAGAGCGAGGAATAGCGGAAAGACAGACACATGAAGCCACACCGTCACCATCCCACCCTACATGGTCAACCACCTCACGCTCACTACGTACAACCAAACTCGCGCCTTTCACAAACGAAATGACACCCTATGTAGGTAGGCTTAGAGACCTCCCTAGACGCAGGCAGGGAGAACGAATACACACGCCCACATTAAATAGAGGAAATGATGAAAGAAGGGGAAAAGATGGAGTTACGAGCAGGGGAACTACGGACGACATTGACGATGTAAGAGAGACGGAAGAAGAGGAGGGGTGTGGGGACTCAATTTTATGGAACCCAAGGGATATAACGAGACACAACTTAATGCCACTTCTGGAGAGGGGAGGGGTTAGACCACAATACGTCCCTTGGAAGCATGTAGACAAAGAAAATATAAAGTGCAGGCTCCCATCATTAAGTTGAGGTGCAGGTAAATGGATATATGAAATGGAAAAACACACCACAGGACAGAAACTGGCAGTGGGGGATGTAAAGGGCCTTCTAATATCTATATTAGGGGATGCAGCGGATGACATTTGGAAGAGAGCGGGATTCACTGGGGTAACAATAACCAACACATCGCACGATGGGGCACTATTCGCAAACTGCAGACATGCATTATGGCAGGCACTGAGTATACAGCATCCAGACACATCAGACATAGGAGCGATTACCTCGCGCAAGATGCGTGAGAACGAAGATCCTGTTGATTATATCCAAGAAATTCAAGAGAAGTGGCGCATGGAAACTAGAGAACAATGGGACAAAACACAAGCAATATTCTATCATATACTGGTACAAGGGCTCCCAGAAGGAGTTCAGAAACAACTGAAGAAAGTGGTGGGAATGGAAGCAAAAGCATGTCCAGAAATACAACTGACAATAGTACATCATTGTAGGACATGGCAAGGTAAAATGAAACATAAGTAAGAGGACAGTTAAACGGAAGAGGCTAAACTAGTACAGAAAAAAGCTTACTAAATACACAATGGAAGGGGCACTAATAACTACACCTGCAACAATGACCCAAAGCCCCACACAAGTAGTGGCTGCACAAGATCCCTCCCAAATACAACCCTCCCAGACTATAACACAACAGATGCCGCCACTCCAACCATACACGACCAACATGGGAGGAGGATACTCAACGCCAGGAGCTGGGTATTATAATTACAACAGGGGAAGAGGAGGAATAATGAGAGGGAGAGGATATGGATATAACACACAACAGCAGGTGGGGGGACTTAGAAATTCCTATCCCACCCAGCAACCAGTATACCAGGACAACACAGGAAGCTTTCCATAGCAGAGTAGGGAACCACCAGTGTGTTGGATTTGTGGATTAGTAGGGCACATGTCACGCACGTGTAGAGTAAGACCAGGAACACCATCATGGAGCGAGCAGGGACAACTAAGGCCCACACAGGAACAGCAGGACATACAGCAACAGCAGACATTGCAACAGGGAAATGAACAGCAACAACTAGTAACACAACAACAGCCACAGGCATTTTCACTGCCACAACAACAGGTAGCGACAATACAACAACCCCAAGCACAACAAACACAACTGGGTAGGGTGACAGTACTAGGACACAACCCTTACACAGGAAACGGTCAATCGTTGTACCCTCAATAGGACAGCCCACAGACGGCCTTGGTGTGTCCCATCCTGTCAGTAACCCCTAATAGTGCGGAGGAACCACGCATAGAGGTAACGATAGGTGACAAAAAATTATCATTCCTTGTTGACACCGGGGCGACCCGGTCATGCATAAGGGAAGGTAAGTTTAAGATGTCAGGCGAAGCCATGAACACCCAAGGATTCTCTGGGGGTAGCGGGTTGGTTCCCTTTACTGATAACGTTCCCTTATCAATAGGGGATTATGACATGTCAGTCCCACTTTTATATTCTAGGGCCTCACCAGTAAATATACTGGGGAGAGACATCATGAACAGGTTGAATATGACGATCTCCTTTACGGAGAACGGCATAATTTGCTCTACTCCAGGAATTAACATGCTCACAGCACGACAAATCATGCAAGCATACTGCGGACAGACAGCGATTAGGGACGAGCCAGTAGATGGTGAACTATTCCAGTACGGGACAGACGTGGCATTTGCCTGGATGCCAGGGATAGAAGGAAAGATCTGGAGGAGGCCAGCAGCCTATTTGTTCAGACCAGAAACACCAGCCAATGAACTAGAAGGAAAGGTGATTTCAGTGGACATAGAGAGCATTATAGCAACAGCTGATTACATTGCAGTGCATGCCCAAGACAGAGAAGGAAGAGCATGGAGGGCAGTAATAGCACTAGCCGAGGGATGTAGACTCACCCAGGTGTCAGACGAGGAGCTCTTCTCAGAAGAAAAGGAAGAAGGTGAAATGGTGTTTATGATGAGTGTGGAAATATGGCTAAGAGTGGCGTATAAACAAGTGGCACAAAAAATTACAATGGCACTTGAGGCACCCGCATCCATCCCAGTTCCCTTCTTTGAGGAGGATATGACAAAGGTACCCACATCACTATGGACTACTAGCCCCTATGACGTGGGGTGTATAAAAAGTATAGGGGGAGTGAGGATAAAATTGAAAAAAGGTGCAATACTCCCCAGAGTGAAACAGTACCCACTATCGAAAGAGGCAGATGAGGGCATATATGAAACAATAACGGCCCTTATAAATAATGGCATATTGGTCCCATCAGAATCACCATGTAACACAGCTGTATACCCAGTGCGCAAGGCTAAAGGGGGGTCTTGGCGCTTCATACAGGACCTCAGGCCCTTGAACAACATAGTGGAAGCAGAGTACCCCATAGCAGCAAACCCGGCCACAATATTGTGTGGCATTCCAGCAGAGGCATCACGATTTACAGTGATCGACCTTAATAATGCCTTTTTCTCAATACCATTGCACCCAGACTCACAAGATTTGACAAGCTTCACGTACAGAAACACAAAGTGGAAACACACCAGATTGCCACAAGGGTACTGCGACTCACCCTCAATCTTCAACAGAGTAATACAGATGGATTTGGGTAACATTGAAGTAGAAAGCACAGTGTTGCAGTATGTCGACGACATAATAATTTGCAGCACAAACGAAAAAAGATGCAGAGAGGACTCATTAAAGATGCTGACAATATTGGCTGAAAAAGGTTACAAGGTAGACATGGAAAAGTTACAGTACTGTCAGGAACAGGTACTTTACATTGGTCAGCTCATATCCCAACATGGAAGAAAGATTGCACCACAAAGAGCACAGGCCATTTCAAAAACGCCATTGCCACAAACAGTGAGGGAACTGCAGCAGTTCCTAGGTCTGTGCAACTACTGTAGAGCATGGGTATTTGATTACAGCTCATACATAGGACCCCTGCTTGAGGGGTTAAAAGAAGCTAACAAAGGGGAGAAAAAGTTGGGGTGGACAATGGAAATGAAAGAGGCTTTTGATGAACTGAAAGATGCGATATCAACTGCTCCAGTACTGGCCACCCCAGATTATGAGCGACAATTTTTCATATTTTCACATTGCGACTCAGCAGTAATGAAAGCAGTGTTGGCTCAAAAAACAAGCATGGGCTACAAACCAGTAGCATTTTACAGCGACCATTTAGATCCTGTAATGTTAGGTCATTTCCCTTGCGAACAAGATCTCGCCGCAGCTGCTTTTGCGGTAGAAAAAGCGTCAGCAATCACCATGGGGTGCCCAACCACACTATTTGTGGAACATGCACTATTTGCAATATTGAATAAACCTAAGTCCACCCTAACCACGCAGAGGGCATCAGGTTATGACCGTGCTACATCTAACAATTGATAGTTCAGCTCTAGATAAGATGATCATCTTATCTAGAGCTGAACTATCAATTGTTAGATGTAGCACGGTCAACCCTGCAAGGTTTTTAGCAGAAGTAATTGAGGAAGGAGATTATGCACACGATTGTACGCAAACCACTGAAATGTACTCATGTGCTAGAAAGGTTGAAGAGAACGCACTAGAGGGAGGTGAGCTCCTGTTCATTGATGGGTCATCAACAATTGACCAAAAGGATGGGATAAGGAGGACTGGGGCAGCGGTGGTGAAAATGATGGAGGTACCGGTGTGTGTGGCGATGAAATGTGTACAACTACCACAGCATTGCTCTGCTCAAGCGGCAGAACTCGTTGCACTGATCTTGGCGTTGAAGGAAAACTTTAATAAACGATTGACCATATATTCTGACAGCGCATATGTTACGTCCACTGTCCACTCAGGGCTGTCAAAATGGAGAAGAAGAGGGTTTAGGAGAGCTGACGGCACTCCAGTGCAATATGCTCTCTTATTGGCTGAACTAATTGAAGTAATAAACGACCCCCAATAATTAGCTTTGGTCAAATGTACTGCACACACCAATGGAGAAGATCATGTCTCAAGAGGGAATGCAGCGGCAGACGCACATGCGAAGTATGCTGCATACTTTGGTGAGATATGGAACCCCCCAGAGTCAGACAGAGGGAGAGGGAGGGGAATGGCTAAGGAGATGTTGATAAGAGAAGGGTACACCCATCTCCCAGGCACACAGATAATGGAGCTACAATGCACCAATGGCAGAAAAGGAAATATGGGTAAAAAGAGGATGCACAATGTCACCAACTGACGCGCTATGGCGCCAGGGTAACACTGGAAAGATTGTAATACCACAGGCACTATTGAATACCACCCTGAGCCAACTACACCACCCAGCCCACACAGGCAAGGAAGTAATTGCAGCACGAATTAGGGAAGACTGGTTCTGCCCCGAGTTAAATTCTCATGTGTCAAATTTTAACAGCAATTGTCTCACATGTCAACAGTTTACGGCCGGTCACACTCTGAAGGTGATAAAAGGTACTATACCCCGGCCAGAGGGACCCTTCCGACATCTCCATATTGACTATGTTGATATGATCAATGTATGTCAAGGAAATAGGTATATGATTGTAGTAGTATGCCCATTCACGAGGTGGATTGAAGCAGGGCCCTGTTCACACCCAGATGCATTCAGAGCAGCTAATTCCTAGTGAGGGAGGTCTCCCCCAGGTGGGGGGTGTGCGAGGTACTGCGGTCAGATAATGGCCCGCATTTCGCAAACAAAATGTTCCAGCACATCACGTCCTTACTGAACATCAAGCATAAATTTGCATGTGCATACCACCCACAGGCCAACGGTATATGCGAACACCTGAATGGCCTACTAAAGGAGGCAATTGCAAAAATACAGCAAACAACAAAGAAGAGTTGGTTGTATTGCCTTCCGCTAGCCCTATTTGAGCTAAGGAATAGACCAGGTTCCGACCACCACCTCACCCCTCACGAGGTGGTTACCGGACGTCAAATGCGCCTTCCTCTGACACCAACATCAAGAGCATTCACAGACCACGAAAATACTGCCACTGTTCTTGGTGATGAAATGTACCAATATGTGTCTTCTTTGATTACTAGTGTAGTGTTTGTGTCTCAACAGCTCGAGCGCACACGGGGCGGGTCTAACAGTGATCAACAAGAAGACGCGGATAAAGAATTGGAAAAGGAAAGACTGTGCAAAGTTGCTAAAGGTGACCACGTACTACTCCGCAATTTCAGCAGGAAGTGGAACAGCCCACGCTTCACTGGCCCCCATCTGGTAGAGGAGGTATCAACGAGGGCAGTAAAGCTACAGGACAAAAGTGCCTGGAATCACCTACATGACGTAAAGATCTACAAACTCCAGACCCGCCCCAGCGCCACCGACAGGGCCACTGGAAGAACAACAACAGCGTCACCAACGGAGGAAGAGACTTCTACCACAGCTAACGGCCTAAGTGTTTCGATACCCTGTCACCCCCCAGATTCCCCAGAGACAACTACTGAAAAAGAAAGGGGTGATCCCCATACCGCCCACCCCATGGTCACACGATCAAAGAGTAAAGAGACTTCCACCAGTTGAGTCCCAAACCCTCTGCCCATCAACCCCCTACCCACTGAAGTAATAACTGAACCGAAGGACATTGTCTTGCACATATACACATGTAACACTTGAATGTTCTCTTTCTTTTCTCTCACACATGCAGGTACAGCGTATTATTGTACTGCTAAGAAAGTAGATAACTAACAAATTCACTGCCTAGGAGTAGATGGCACCCTCAGATGATAACTACCCAGAAGAATTGTCACACCAATTTGTATATGAAGTAAAAAGGCCAACGTACCTGAAAAGAAGGAGGGTACGTGTCTACTACACAGCATTCCTCTTGGCCATAGAACATTCAATGCCCCACCTCCAACCATACTTGCCTGCCCTAAGAGATAGATCGCTTAGAGTGGCGTGGGAACAGCTCTTCGCCTGGGCACTGAATGACTTTTTGATAGGGAGAGCTTAAAAACAACAACTAACACTAATAACAAGCATATTGAGAATTTTCAGGCAGGTAACTTTAACGTCGCAAGAATAAGCTGCCGGACTGCAGCAAGGTAAGAGCAAAATGCCGGTGAAATTAGCATCTGTAATAAAATTGATAGGGATTTTGATGATCACCGGGTTCTTGGCTGCCTCTGTATGGCAGAACAGCTATGCTATCAATATTATTGCTGTACCCAAACCTAACACACCCCCACCCTCAGCTGCAACAGGTGTTACGTCAGGTGGTACTAGTAAAATCATACACAAGGAAAATAGATAATAAAGGTATTGACAACTACATACAAGATTCCGCACACATTTCAAACAACATGTGGTACCAACACATGACCCACATAGGTAAGCAGACAACAGAAGACAGCTGCTATGTTTGCTCATTAATCCCATACGCCATGAGCGCTTCTCGAACATTCGTTGCCACAGAAATAGATGAAAAGACAGCACGATGTATAATATACCTAGCACTGTTCCAAACGAAAGGAAGATTTCAAGGGACAGTGGTGCAACTGGTGTGGAAAACACGAGACACATATCCATATGAAAACAACTTCCTCAAGACTTATTTGAGTTACCACAAGAGCAGTTTACATGCTGAAGCCTTCAGATACATGACAAGTGGTCCTGAAAAAGGAGAAACAAAGAAAGTAACACTACAGTACCTACCATGCGATTGGTACGCCACTGAAGTTCCCGGTAAACAAGGATGTTGGGAAAGGCCACTTGTGACAATAACAGGGAAGGTGTACATGAACAACAGATGGGACACAGGAGTGGTTGGCAGCAACATGGTAACAAGAGAAACTATTTCAACTATTGACGAACACAACCATAGATGTTGGATGACCTGGGTCAAGTACGTACCCATGCTCACGTGGATAGAGAAGGATGAAGACCCAATAACAATACTGCCGCTAACTGCGCCTAAGGTATGCTACCAACATAAAGGAGAGGTGGACGTAGGATATAACACCAACTGTGCAAGCGTGATGGAGTTACCTGAGGGGGGAGCAGGAACAGCAGTGGTAATGGACCACTACTGGGCCTGCGGAGAAAAGGCATACCACACACTGCCCCCTCTGTGGAATGGTATATGCACAATGGTGCACGTTAATGTACCATCACTAGTGGTACCCCAGAAACACGTGAATATGGCCAACTTCCCCAAAATGGATGAAGGGAACGAGAGGAAGAAGAGATCTGTACAACCTCAGAAGGGGCCAGAGAACAAAATCAACAGCAATAATACTGTCCTGAATAGAAAGAAAAGACAAGGAGAACCTCTGACAGGAAATTACCTATGGGGTAGATCGGAAACAGCACTCACCTCAATTCCGCCAGAACACAGACTATTTAGCAGAGCAGCAATGTTCTTCTCCTCAATAATACATCCGGGATTACAGGCTTACGCAAATGCAAAATGGCTCCAGATAACTAGATGGGAACTAATGATGACCATCAATTCTACAGTAAATGGATTCAACGCAATAAAAGAGGAACTGCGCGCAGTGAGGATGGTAGCACTTCAGAACAGATATGTACTGGACCTCCTCACAGCAATGGAAGGAGGAGTTTGCGCAAAGATAGGACAATCATGCTGTACATTCACCCCTGCCAACGATGCTGACAACGGTACACTGACAGAAGCAGTTTCACAATTGGCACAGATGCACTCCAAAATGATGGATGAAAGTAAAGGTGTAAAAAAGGATGAGAGCTGGCAGGGATGGGTCAAGGATCGTACGCGTCCGTCTTGACACACACACAATTGTGGGGCTCGCAGGCCCTTTTTACCTTAGTATGACGCGCTACTTGCGTCATACTATGGTAAAAAGGGCCTGCAGGCCCCCCGATTGTGTGTGTGTCCGGACAGACGCGTACTCTCTTTGACCCATCCCTGCCGTTTGTATAATAAACAGCAGAACCACCTTGCTTCTTGCGTGTGTCTCATACTCTGTGGTTTTTGGGATATACGGGAGGAGTTGGGGCCTCCCCGCCCGGAGGTCCGCGGAGGCCCAGCCGACCCCGGCAGAATTTCCCCCCGACAACAGGAATGGTATGACAGGAGTATTCATCAAATCAAGGAGTTCTGGAAGCTGTGATATCAGGCTTTAAAAAACCTGATTGAATGAATCACTGCTTCTGTTAAACAGTTCATCCTATTAGGAAGTTCCTGATGCTGCTAGGCAGACCCTCTTAGTTACACCATCTTCCCCGAATTTGTCTATATGATATCAGCACACATTCTATATCCAAGCGGGAACCTAATTCTCTGCTCCTTCAACAGCAGGTAGTTACAGATCTTCTATTACTAATACTATTATTCAGAATATTTAAAGGAGTGGGACAAATGCATAATTCAAAACAACGTAAAATTAAGTTTCAGTAAAACAACATGAAGGCTTTTCCTTGAGTGCAAATGTTGTGGGTCAAAAAGTCTCAATCTTCGCCCCTTTCATGTAGAGCTAAATGTATTTGGCCACCTACATGGCTGGCTGTTTGAAGGTGTCCCATACACTTCCTTCTCATCATCATCCTCATAATCATCATCCTCATCATCCTCATCATGATCATGATCATCATCACACAACGTTTATTTCATATAAAGTTTATAACACTGTGCAAACAATATATATTATGTACTGCAGGAATGAAGTAACACTCTCCCATTGGTCACTTTCCGGGCCAGACAAGCTGGTATGGCTCAGAAATGTCATTTGTCCAGCAAAGTGGCCAATTAGGGAATACCACGTCTGTCCTCCAGGGTTGTTTATTTTTTATGGACAAAATAGATTTATAGCCCCTTCGTCATGCTGAACTGGGAGTTATGGTCCCTGAAGACATCCTTAAAAAACCCTCAATATGCTCAGGCTTTTAACTTGGCCTTCAGGCTCCACATAACTCCTGGTACTGCTCTTGGGCCGGATCTATAAAACTTAAATAACATTCAATAACATTCATTCCATATCTTAAAACAATAGCACATTTTCACAGGACGACTAGAATTCCTAAAAACCATAATAAATGTCATATAATTGATCATTATAAAAATGTAACAAATAAATATTACTTCAAAATAATCATATTCTTAAAAATAGCCAGTCAAGAACTTTATTCACTGCAATAAAACGTATATCAATAATGTATAAAGTGCAATATTCCATTCCATGCCTCGGACAGAAACATTAACATTGTTAAACTGTAAGCATGGATGATACATCCCTGAGGAACTTTAATGCTGATCCTGGTCCCAGTGAACGCAGGTGTGTGAATAGCCAGGTGTTCCCAATATCTGCATACAAAGGCAAATAATAAAACAAATTGTTGACATAATCAACCCTATCTGTGCAACTAATACATTTATTTGAAACACCTAATCACCACTTTGCTGTGAAATCTGGTGATGGTACTATTTTACTATTCAACTTAAGGTTATTGAACCAATAAAAATATGGTTCAATCAAAGTAGATGCATTAAAAGCCAAACATCTTCATGTAAGCGGATGGCCAAGGTTATTGGAAATCATTATTTTTTAGCCCATTTTGAAAAAGCCCCCTTAACCTTCATAAACATCTAATCAGTGACATTAACATCACAGGACAGCAAGTTGGCACAGGTCAGCCTGGGCATCATATCTGTGGTGTGTCTAAACCCTTTCTAAGGGAGATCAACGGTCATCCCAACTAACTTGCATAACTTTCTCTTATTAACCTAGACTTCTGGCCGATGTAACTTTAGCCACAGCGTTAATGGCTTATAGCTGGCAGAATATCTAACCAAATGTAGGCCTAGATCAAGATACAAAGGGAATGTTGGTGTGCTTTGTGAAGATGTAAAAGCCACTTACAAAAAAAACAACACTTTCTTTGTGTTCTAAAATATGAGTAGATCTGTAGCCCAATATGTCAGCCCCGTACAATATTGCAGACCTTAATTTCATTTTATATACCTCTGCAGTGAGTGACATAGCCATACTATCCAAATATCTTGAGAAAAACAATCTGGCCCCAAGTCTATGGTGTAATTATCAATTGTCACTTTCTATTTGGGGCATCCAAGAGCCATATTTACAAAATCTGACTCCCAGATAGTCAAATTGATCTATCTGACAAATGTTTTCACCCGCACATGAATTGATATTGATATTTTATTTCTATCGCGCTCGTACACAAGTGTTTCAGAGCGCGACACGGCAAGGGAGTGAAACAGAGGAGCACACAACTGCGATCTTACTAGGCACAGTGACATTGAGAACACGCAAGTGCATGGGAGAGGGGGAGAGGAAAAGTTCATGGAAGGGGGAGAAGTGGAAAGTGCGAAGCAGAGGAGAAACAGATAAATAATAATAAATAAATAAATAAATAAATAAATAAATAATAAAGGCAACAAACAATGGTAGTGCAGCCAGAAATCTGCAAGTGCTAGTTTTAAGGCAGCAGACAGGGTAGGTCTGATAAGTGCAGGAAGAAAAAGGGGGGAGCTGTATGGGTACAGATACAGACCCCAGTGCAAGGGGTGGCCTGGAGGCAGTGCGGGAGGGTGGCAGGGTGAGCAGGCACCTGAGCCCGGAGGACAGAGGGTGGCCAGGGGCACGGTGCCAAAAGAGAACAGATCAGCAGGAGAGAGGGGGAGCAAAGGCAGAAGAAAAGAGGAAGGCCTTGAGGTGCTTCTGGAACCAGAGATGGTTCTCCTCCACTTTTAGAGTGGCAGGGAGGCTGTTCCAGAGGGAGGTCCCAGCCGAAGAAAGAGATCTACCCCCAGCTCATTTCTTTGAAAAACAACTGACCCTGAGGGAGTTAGAGGTACAGGAGCGAAGAGCTCCAGAGGGTAGGTATTTTTGGAGGGATAGCTAAAGGTATTTTGGACCCAGGTCCCAGAAAGCCTTGTGGACAGTGCAGAGGGTTTTGAATATAATCCTTGCATCCACTGGGAGGCATTGGAGAGATTTCGGAGATGGAGATATATGATCCCAGGGCTTGAGGCCAAGCACAATCTTGCAGCCCTGTTCTGGATTAGTTGCAGAGGGCGGAGAGTAGAGGCAGGTAGATTTAGAAAGAGGCTGTTACAATAGTCCAACCTAGAGAGAACCAGAGCTTGGGATACCATGAGCTTCTGGGGGAAGGAGAGGAAATGCAGAGTACCTCTGAGGAGGTGCAATAAGAAGTTTTACTTTTTAGAGACCTCAGATATGTGCGCAGAGAAGGAAAGAGTGGAGTCAAAGATGACACAGAGGTTCTTAGCCTCGCAGGTGTGGGTAGGAGGAGGGCCAAGGGAAGGTGGCCAGAGAGTGAGGGGAAAGGATGGTGAAAGTGTGCCGATGAGGAGGATCTCAGTCTTGCTGGCATTCAGACAAAGATCATTGGTGGCACACCTATCTTGAATGGCAGTATGGCAATCAGAGATGAGAGAGGGAGAGGAGGTGGCTGAGGCCGAAAATGAGTTGAGTGTTGTCAGTGTAGCACAGGAAATTTGAGCAGAAAATGGCAATGCAGTGGGTGAGAGTTGCCAGGTATTGGTAGAATTAATGATCAATTGTTATGGATTTGGTGGCAAGACAAGCCATACCTACTGTTTTAAACTTATTTACCAGCAGATTGCAGGATCTGCAGAGCCCTCTCAGTGCATTCGTTTTTTTTATACCATTTGTGGGTTTTGAGAAAACAGCTGCCTCATTGATGTAGTAAAATGCTGAGCTTCTTACCTCTAAATTGTGAGCTACTCCTACTATATCATTGTACTCCAGGTAATTTATGTATAATACAAATACCAAAGGGGCCAAAACACCTCCTGCTGGACTCAAAATCAATAACAAATACTTTAGTGGTTTCTTCCCCTGCACCCAATCTAACTGCAGCTGGGTTATTGCTATATAGTTATCTTATAGCATGGCTTTTAGTTTGGCAGTTGGAACACCCATTACTGAGAGAATCTCCGTAGTTTAGGCCTATGAATACAGTCAAAAGCAGTCGTGATATCTATAAACACAAGATAAATTATAATCTCAACATTTTACCGAAACTTCTGCACACTCATAGAAAGCAAAATAGTATCTTTGATAGTACCAGATCTTCTAAAGCCGCCTTGAACCTCTTATGATGAACCTCACATGATTCAAGGTGGTCTAGTGATATCTTTCCATGCATCTTAGCTAGCCCATCAATCTCTCCTTTTACTTAAAAATACGGCCTATTTCCACAGACCTCAAAGATGATGATGCTTGTGCGCATTCTTTAAAGAAATTATAAAACCCTTTTTTAAATACTAACCAGAGTTGGAGCACATTTTTAAAAAACTCAATAGATGTTTTATCACATCCTCATGATGTTCCTTGTTTTTGAGAGTTCAATGCAAACACCGCTTCAGATTCTGGAAAAAAATAAAAACTGCATTTCATCTTCTTTTACCACACATTGGACATTTTCCCATGGCCTTAATATATGATTAGACAGATATTGCAAGTTATTTGTTTCAGAACATCTTCCAAAATGGCATCGAAAACAGTCAACATAAAAATGTGTTTTCCTGTGCTCTTTTGGGAGACTGTAAACAATGCATCATCATCTTCCATCCTAGTTGCAGATAATGTGCTCTTAACATTTAAACTGGTAGAAGTTGATACAATTCCAGTTTTGCATGAACCCATACCAAATCTGCTTTTCGAAAGGGTTTCAAATAATTTCTCCTTCTGTTAAGATCAGATTCCTGGAAAAATTTAATCTTGGGTTTAGGAGTTTTTCCCCATTTTAGGAGATGAAGTCTGTCACCTAGCAAGCTAGTTTTTATATTGAACACTTCAGTGTGTTTGTATTGAGCAATGTTATCTACTCTGATTTATCTTTGGTATTACTTTCTTTATAAAAAGTCATCATGGTTGCATGAAAGGTTCTCTAGCCAATAAAATAGTGCCTTCATATTTGAATGTATGTTGGAACTCCTTTTTCATGTGAAAACAGCATCATTGACTAATTTCAAATGAAGACTCTGTGATTGGTTCATGGAGACAGGATTGCGTAATAATACATCCATGCTAAATTCGTTTTTATAGTGTTTTCAGTGATTTTCTTATTGCCCTTGCTTCCTCTTTAACACCTATTGAATAACAGATGTCCTTGTAGTGTTGCTCAGCATATGCCACTCTGACAGTATTACCTACAAAAGAGTCAATGAATTCTACATCACTTGCACATTCTGGCACATGCAATGGTGTTAGAAGGTTTTCCTGCATCTTGCAAGACATTGGACACATTTGTAACTGTAGCATGCATTTGGATATATTATGTCATATACATGAGTATCATTTGGATTGATGCAACAACTCTACTGAACGGCATCATACATCTTCTGACCTGACAGTTCAATGAAAACTGTGCATTTGATAGCTTGTCGCTTCATGTCTATAGCAAAAGGAGCAGGCATTGTTTTTTAATTGCATACCAGTATGTTGGGATCTTATACAAGAAGCTCTTGCCTGATCACTGAGGTCTCACCAGCATCTTCTATTGTCTGCCCATTGTTTTTTGTATCTGTCCTTTAGTGTATCAATATACCGTTGTGTGTGCACTTCGTGTAGCAGGACTGATGCTATTTTGCACTGATGCTATTTTATTCACTTACCTCTGCACCTCTCCTTCCCTCTCCATTCTGCCTTTTGGGCCAGCCCACTAAGCTGGAGAAACTCTTGACGCCCTCATACACTCTGACCTCTCCCTGTCCCTTTCACTAGTCACCCTTCTCTCCTGGTCAGACAATTCTCTCCTCTCCTCCCACCTGGGTTCCTTTGGCCCTCTGACCACCCCCCAAATTCCCCACCAACCTCGTTCACCAACATCCTCCAAATGAAACGAGTATCAGCTGCTGCCTTCGCCTCCACCTTCATCCCCCCGCCCTCTACCTCAGATACTACCTCAGACTCTGCCCTCAGAAACCTCCACTTGTCCATCACCAACACTCTTGACACTCTTTCCCCAGTCATGAGGATACGCATGAAACCTGCCTCTAAGTGTAACACCTGGTACGACTCCAAACTTGCGGCTCTGCAACAAAAGTGCAGGGTGGAAGAATGGCAGTGGCAAACCTCAGGATCATCCACTGACGAATTGGCCTGCTGCCTGCTCCAAAGGCACTACAGACTATCCATCCATTCCAAGAAAAGAGCCCACATACATGCACAGTGCATACAACAACACGGCTGAACTATTCAAGATCTGCAGGGAAGTAGTCAACCCATTAGCAGTCTCCTCCTCCCCTTATCCTTCCTAGGCCCTCTGCAATGCACTGGCAACTCACTTCACCACCAAAACGCAGGACAACTTGAACACCCTTGCTACCCACATTCTGAACACTTCCCAAACCATCCCACACCAACTTGCCTCCCTTGGCCCCTCACCTTCCTTCGTCCTTCTCTTCCTTCTCCCCCGTCACACTTGAAGAAGTCACCATAGTTGTCCGCTCCATGAATGTCTCTTCTAAACAGGTTTGCCCTTGCTCATCCAGGACCATCAAAGAAATCATTGCCTCTCTTGCCCCTGCACTCGCTGTTTTCTGCAACCACTCTTTTGTCACTGGATCTTTCCTATCCTCCCTTAAGCACTCCCTTGTGTGCCCAGTCCTGAAAAAACCTTCAGCTGACCCTACCTGCCCTGCCAACTTCTGCCCCATTTCCATCACCCCCTTCCTGGGCAAGCTGCTGGAGAAGCTGCCATTGCCCCAACTCAACTCGCACACAGAACTTGATGGTGGGCTCCACGACCATCAACCTGGATTCTGAGCATTCAGAAGCATGGAAACTGCTCTTCTGAACACCTGTGAAGAACTGCTTGCATCTCTGGACTCCAACTCCTCAGCTGTCCTATTGCTTCCTGATCTCTCCTCTACCTTTGACACAGTCAATCACTTCATCCTCATACAAAGCCGACATCCTTCCTAACAGACTGCTCTTCCCAAGTCATTCTGGGCTCCTTCTCCTCTCCTACTTCCTTCTCCACCTCTGGTGTCCTCCAGGGTTCTAGTCTGTCCCTTGGCTCTTTAAAATCTACCTTGCTCTGCTTGCACGCCTCATCGCCTCCTTCTCCTCCAATTTACAGTGCTACGCAGACAACACACTGCTCTTCTGCAAATATCTTGCTGAGCCTCTTGCACCCTCCATCATCTCCGACTGCCTATCTGCCATACAGTCTTGGTGCACCTACAACGATCTCTGCCTCAATGCCTGTAAAATTGAGATCCTTTCTTTCTGGACCCCTGCTCCCTCCTTTCTCACTTCACTTTTGACCTGCTCCTTGGGCTCTCCCCCTGCTCCTTCTTCTGAAGCCAGAAACCTTTGAGTCATCTTCGACTCGTCTCTCTTCTTCATTCCTCACACTCAGATCATTGCCAAGAAGTCTCACTTTCAGCCTTTCCTTCTGAAAGAAATTCTCCCTTTTGTTACTTTCCCCCAGAGGCTCAATGTTACCCAAGCCCTGGTTCTCTCTAGGCTTGACTATTGCAATAGCGTCCTTCTGAATCTACCTTCTTCCTCTTTAAGACCCCTCTAGCTAATCCAGAATAGGGCAGCAAGACCTATCCTTGGCCTTAAGTCCAGGGACCACTTCTCTCCTGCCCTAAAAAGGCTTCACTGGCTCCCAGTGTCAAAGGTTTCCCCCCGGCTCACCTGAGTTCTCTTCTTGTGGCGTTCCACGGAGGACTCCTTCTCCCGGAAGGACCGGGACTTGTATAAGTGCGCGCGAGTCAAGTCTGACTCCAGCGCGAGTGTTCAAAGTTCCAGGAAGTCGAGTGTTCCAGGACGTCCAGGAAGAGGATCGAAGAAAGGTAAGAGATACTGGAAACAGGGGAAAAGGGAAGAAGGAATAAGGGAGTTGGCCAGGAACTTGGAAGGGTAACGCCGAGCAGCACACACACGTCGAGACACTACCTAGAGATAGCGTTGAGACGTGCAGAGGCACGGGGGCGTGGCCCATTTATAGAACGTGCCGTGTCCGACGTACAGGCTAGAACAGAACACGGCACTGGGCACGGCCATGTTGGAAGTATCAAGGAGCACACTCTCCGTCTGGACCAGGAAGACCAGAAGGGGCTATGTCCAAGGTTCATGACAGCATGCCTCCTCCGAAACCCCATCCCACCAGGCTTGCCAGAGTGTATGAGATGGAATCTTCTCAGCAATCGAGGGGTGTTTAGGTTGGATAGTGGTTCCCATGTTCTCTCGCTAGGAGGATATCCCTTCCACTCGACCAGGTATTGAAGCCGACCCCGTTTGTACCTGGAGTCACATATTCTGGATGCTTCATATTCCAGCTGATTGTCCACAATCACAGGACTGGGTCTGCCGGTTTTCTGGGTGGAGTGGATGTAGGGTTTGAATAGAGAAGTGTGAAAAACTGGATGTATTCTCTTCCAGGAGTTTGGTAGCTTGAGCCGATAAGAAACAGGATTGATGATTTCTTTTATGGAAAATGGACCATAATATCGGGGGGCTAACTTGTTAGGGCATAGATGTCGTGGTAATAGTTTCGAGGACAACCAGACCTGGTCACCAATAGAATAGGAGGGTGCTGGTCTTCTTTTGGAATCAGCATATCGCTTAGTGCGAATCTGGGCCTTTCCCAATTGTTCCTTGGCTTCCTTGTGGATGTTGAGGAGAGTTTCAATCCAGGAATCAAGTGAAGGTACTGGAGTTGGATGTGGTAGAACTGAAGGTAACACGGAGGGATGAAAACCATGACTGCAATAGAAGGGGCTAACGTTGATAGCTGAGTGATCTGAATTGTTATAGGCAAATTCGGCCAAGGGTATAAGGAGGGACCAATCATCCTGTACCTTGGTTGCGAAACAACGAAGATATTGCTCCAGGGTTTGATTAACACGTTCTGTGGCCCCGTTGGTCTGTGGGTGATATCCAGATGAAAGAGCGCTTTGAATCCCTAGAACACGACAGAGATGTTTCCAGAATTGTGAAATATATTGCGGTCCTCGGTCCGATACGATCTTGGAAGGGAGTCCATGAAGACGGAAAATGTGTTCTAGGAAAATTCCTGCGAGCTCTGAAGAGGAAGGAAGTTTATAGAGAGGCGTGAAATGTGCCATATGAGTAAACAAGTCTATGGTTACCATGATGGTCGTGTAACCCCGGGAAGGTGGTAATTCCACGATGAAGTCTGTAGCTATACATTCCCATGGTCTTGTTGGCAGTGTAGGTTGCAATAGAAGGCCCGCCGGTCTCTTATTGTCGTGCTTATTCTGACTGCAGACAGTACAGGTCTTGATGTACTCTTGTACCTTGCATGTCATTTCTCAGATATGTGGGCAGAGAAGGAAAGAGTGGAGTCAAAGAAGTAACAGAGGTTCTTAGCCTCGCAGGTGTGGCTAGGAGGAGGGCCAAGGAAAGGTGGCCAGAGAGTGAGGGGAAAGTATGGTGAAAGTGTGCCGATGAGGAGGATCTCAGTCTTGCTGGCATTCAGACAAATATCATTGGCGGCACACCTATCTTGAATGGCAGTTAGGCAATCAGAGATGAGAGAGGGAGAGGAGGTGGCCGACGCCGAAAATGAGTTGAGTGTTGTCAGTGTAGCACAGGAAATTTGAGCAGAAAATGGCAATGCAGTGGGTGAGAGTTGCCAGGTATTGGTAGAATTAATGATCAATTGTTATGGATTTGGTGGCAAGACAAGCCATACCTACTGTTTTAAACTTATTTACCAGCAAATTGCAGGATCTGCAGAGCCTTCTCAGTGCATTCGTTTTTTTATACCATTTGTGGGTTTTGAGAAAACAGCTGCCTCATTGATGTAGTAAAATGCTGAGCTTCTTACCTCTAAATTGTGAGCTACTCCTACTATATCATTGTACTCCAGGTAATGTATGTATAATACAAATACCTAAGGGGCCAAAACACCTCCTGCTGGACTCAAAATCAATAACAAATACTTTAGTGGTTTCTTCCCCTGCACCCAATCTAACTGCAGCTGGGTTATTGCTATATAGTTATCTTATAGCATGGCTTTTAGTTTGGCAGTTGGAACACCCAATACTGAGAGAATCTCCGTAGTTTAGGCCTATGAATACAGTCAAAAGCAGTCGTGATATCTATAAACACAAGATAAATTATAATCTCAACATTTTACCGAAACTTCTGCACACTCATAGAAAGCAAAATAGTATCTTTGATAGTACCAGATCTTCTAAAGCCACCTTAAACCTCTTATGATGAACCTCACATGATTCAAGGTGGTCTAGTGATATCTTTCCATACATCTTAGCTAGCCCATCAATCTCTCCTTTTACTTAAAAATATGGCCTATATCCACAGACCTCAAAGATGATGATGCTTGTGCGCATTCTTTAAAGAAATTATAAAACCCTTTTTTAAATACTAACCAGAGTTGGAGCACATTTTTAAAAAACTCAATAGATGTTTTATCACATCCTCATGATGTTCCTTGTTTTTGAGAGTTCAATGCAAACACCGCTTCAGATTCTGTAAAAAAATAAAAACTGCATTTCATCTTCTTTTACCACACATTTGCCATTTTCCCATGGCTTTAATATATGATTAGACAGATATTGCAAGTTATTTGTTTCAGAACATCTTCCAAAATGGCATCGAAAACAGACAACATAAAAATGTGTTTTCGTGTGCTCTTTTGGGAGACTGTAAACAATGCATCATCATCTTCCATCCTAGTTGCAGATAATGTGCTCTTAACATTTAAACTGGTAGAAGTTGATACAATTCCAGTTTTGCATGAACCCATACCAAATCTGCTTTTCGAAAGGGTTTCAAATAATTTCTCCTTCTGTTAAGATCAGATTCCTGGAAAAATGTAATCTTGGGTTTAGGAGTTTTGCCCCATTTTAGGAGATGAAGTCTGTCACCTAGCAAGCTAGTTTTTATATTGAACACTTCAGTGTGTTTGTATTGAGCAATGTTATCTACTCTGATTTATCTTTGGTATTACTTTCTTTATAAAAAGTCATCATGGTTGCATGAAAGGTTCTCTAGCCAATAGAATAGTGCCTTCATATTTGAATGTATGTTGGAACTTGCTTTTTCATGTGAAAACAGCATCATTGACTAATTTCAAAGGAACACGCTGCGATTGGTTCATGGAGACAGGATTGCATAATAATACATCCATGCTAAATTCGTTTTTATAGTGTTTTCAGTGATTTTCTTATTGCCCTTGCTTCCTCTTTAACACCTATTGAATAACAGATGTCCGTGTAGTGTTGCTCAGCATATGCCACTCTGACAGCATTACCTACAAAGAGTCAATGAATTCTACATCACTTGCACATTCTGGCACATGCAATGGTGTTAGAAGGTTTTCCTGCATCTTGCAAGACATTGGACACATTTGTAACCATAGCAAGCATTTGGATATATTATGTCATATACATGAGTATCTTTTGGATTGATGCAACAACTCTACTGAACGGCATCATACATCTTCTGACCTGACAGTTCAATGAAAACTGTGCATTTGATAGCTTGTCGCTTCATGTCTATAGCAAAAGGAGCAGGCATTGTTTTTTAATTGCATACCAGTATGTTGGGATCTTATACAAGAAGCTCTTGCCTGATCACAGAGGTCTCACCAGCATCTTCTATTGTCTGACCATTGTTTTTTGTATCTGTACTTTAGTGTATCAATTTACCGTTGTGTGTGCACTTCATGTAGCAGGACTGATGCTATTTTGCACTGATGCTATTTTATTCACTGACCTCTGCACCTCTCCTTCCCTCTCCATTCTGCCTTTTGGGCCAGCCCACTAAGCTGGAGAAACTCTGGACGCCCTCAAACACTCTGACCTCTCCCTGTCTCTTTCACTAGTCACCCTTCTCTCCTGGTCAGACTATTCTCTCCTCTACTCCCACCTGGGTTCCTTTGGCCCTCTGACCACCCCCCAAATTCCCCACCAACCTTGTTCACCAACATCCTCCAAATGAAACGAGTATCAGCTGCTGCCTTCGCCTCCACCTTCATCACCCCACCCTCTACCTCAGATACTACCTCTGACTCTGCCCTCAGAAACCTCCACTTGTCCATCACCAACACTCTTGACACTCTTTCCCCAGTCATGAGGATACGCATGAAACCTGCCTCTAAGTGTAACACCTGGTACGACTCCAAACTTGCGGCTCTGCAACAAAAGTGCAGGGTGGAAGAATGGCAGTGGCAAACCTCAGGATCATCCACTGACAAATTGGCCTGCTGCCTGCTCCAAAGGCACTACAGACTATCCATCCATGCCAAGAAAAGAGCCCACATACATGCACAGTGTATACAACAACACGGCTGAACTATTCAAGATCTGCAGGGAAGTAGCCAACCCATTAGCAGTCTCCTCCTCCCCTTATCCTTCCTAGGCCCTCTGCAATGCACTGGCAACTCACATCACCACCAAAAGGCAGTACAACTTGAACACCCTTGCTACCCACATTCCGAACACTTCACAACCCATCCCACACCACCTTGCCTCCCTTGGCCCCTCACCTTCCTTCCTCCTTCTCTTCCTTCTCCCCCGTCACACTTGAAGAAGTCACCATAGTTGTCCGCTCCATGAATGTCTCTTCTAAACAGGTTTGCCCTTGCTCATCCAGGACCATCAAAGAAATCATTGTCTCTCTTGCCCCTGCACTTGCTGTTTTCTGCAACCACTCTTTTGTCACTGGATCTTTCCCATCCTCCCTTAAGCACTCCCTTGTGTGCCCAGTCCTGAAAAAACCTTCAGCTGACCCTACCTGCCCTGCCAACTTCTGCCCCATTTCCATCACCCCCTTCCTGGGCAAGCTGCTGGAGAAGCTGCCATTGCCCCAACTCAACTCGCACACAGAACTTGATGGTGGGCTCCACGACCATCAACCTGGATTCTGAGCATTCAGAAGCATGGAAACTGCTCTTCTGAACACCTGTGAAGAACTGCTTGCATCTCTGGACTCCAACTCCTCAGCTGTCCTATTGCTTCCTGATCTCTCCTCTACCTTTGACACAGTCAACCACTTCATCCTCATACAAAGCCGACATCCTTCCTAACAGACTGCTCTTCCCAAGTCATTCTGGGCTCCTTCTCCTCTCCTACTTCCTTCTCCACCTCTGGTGTCCTCCAGGGTTCTAGTCTGTCCCTTGGCTCTTTAAAATCTACCTTGCTCTGCTTGCACGCCTCATCGCCTCCTTCTCCTCCAATTTACAGTGCTACGCAGACAACACACTGCTCTTCTGCAAATATCTTGCTGACCCTCTTGCACCCTCCTTCATCTCCGACTGCTTATCTGCCATACAGTCTTGGTGCACCTACAACGATCTCTGCCTCAATGCCTGTAAAATTGAGATCCTTTCTTTCTGGACCCCTGCTCCCTCCTTTCTCACTTCACTTTTGCCCTGCTCCTTGGGCTCTCCCCCTGCTCCTTCTTCTGAAGCCAGAAACCTTTGAGTCATCTTCAACTCGTCTCTCTCCTTCCTTCCTCACACTCAGATCATTGCCAATAAGTCCCACTTTCAGCCTTTCCTTCTCAAAGAAATTCTCCCTTTTGTTACTTTCCCCCAGAGGCTCAATGTTACCCAAGCCCTGGTTCTCTCTAGGCTTGACTATTGCAATAGCCTCCTCCTGAATCTACCTTTAAGACCCCTCTAGCTAATCCAGAATAGGGCAGCAAGACCTATCCTTGGCCTTAAACCCAGGGACCACTTCTCTCCTGCCCTAAAAAGGCTTCACTGGCTCCCAGTGTCAAAGGTTTCCCCCCGGCTCACCTGAGTTCTCTTCTTGTGGTATTCCGCGGAGGACTCCTTCTCCCGGCCGGACCGGGACTTGTATAAGTGCGCGCGAGTGGAGTCTGACTCCAGCGCGAGCGTTCAAAGTTCCAGGAAGTCGAGTGTTCCAGGACGTCCAGGAAGAGGATCGAAGAAAGGTAAGAGATACTGGAAACAGGGGAAAAGGGAAGAAGGAATAAGGGAGTTGGCCAGGAACTTGGAAGGGTAACGCCGAGCAGCACACACACGTCGAGACACTACCTAGAGATAGCGTTGAGATGCGCGGAGGCACAGTGGCGTTGCCCATTCATAGAACGTGCCGTGTCCGACATACAGGCTAGTACGGAACACAGCACTGGGCACGGCCATGTTGGAAGTATCAAGGAGCACACTCTCTGTCTGGACCAGAACCAGGAAGACCAGAAGGGGCTATGTACAAGGTTCATGACAGCATGCCTCCTCCGAAACCCCATCCCACCAGGCTTGCCAGGGTGCATGAGATGGAATCTTCTCAGCAATCGAGGGGTGTTTAGGTTGGATAGTGGTTCCCATGTTCTCTCGCTAGGAGGATAGCCTTTCCACTCGACCAGGTATTGAAGCCGACCCCGTTTGTACCTGGAGTCACATATTCTGGATACTTCATATTCCAGCTGATTGTCCACAATCACAGGACTGGGTCTGCCGGTTTTCCGGGTGGAGTGGATGTAGGGTTTGAGTAGAGAAGTGTGAAAAACTGGATGTATTCTCTTCCAGGAGTCTGGTAGCTTGAGCCGATAAGAAACAGGATTGATGATTTCTTTTATGGAAAATGGACCATAATATTGGGGGGCTAACTTGTAGGGCATAGATGTCGTGGTAATAGTTTCGAGGACAACCAGACCTGGTCACCAATAGAATAGGAGGGTGCTGGTCTTCTTTTGGAAACAGCATATCGCTTAGTGCAAATCTGGGCCTTTCCCAATTGTTCCTTGGCTTCCTTGTGGATGTTGAGGAGAGTTTCAATCCAGGAATCAAGTGAAGGTACTGGAGTTGGATGTGGTAGAACTGAAGGTAACACGGAGGGATGAAAACCATGACTGCAATAGAAGGGGCTAACGTTGATCGCTGAGTGATCTGAATTGTTATAGGCAAATTCGGCCAAGGGTATAAGGAAGGACCAATTATCTTGTACCTTGGTTGCGAAACAACGAAGATATTGCTCCAGGGTTTGATTAACACATTCTGTGGCCCCGTTGGTCTGTGGGTGATATCCAGATGAAAGAGTGCGTTGGATCCCTAGAACATGACAGAGATGTTTCCAGAATTGTGAAATATATTGCGGTCCTCGGTCCGATATGATCTTGGAAGGGAGTCCATGAAGACGGAAAATGTGTTCTAGGAAAAATCCTGCAAGCTCTGAAGAGGAAGGAAGTTTATAGAGAGGCGTGAAATGTGCCATATGAGTAAACAAGTCTATGGTTACCATGATGGTCGTGTAAGCCCGGGAAGGTGGTAATTCCACGATGAAGTCTGTAGCTATACATTCCCATGGTATTGTTGGCAGTGTAGGTTGCAATAGAAGGCCCGCCGGTCTCTTATTGTCGTGCTTATTCTGACTGCAGACAGTACAGGTCTTGATGTACTCTTGTACCTTGCATTTCATTTCTCAGATATGTGGGCAGAGAAGGAAAGAGTGGAGTCAAAGATGACACAGAGGTTCTTAGCCTCGCAGGTGTGGGTAGGAGGAGGGCCAAGGAAAGGTGGCCAGAGAGTGAGGGGAAAGGATGGAGAAAGTGTGCCGATGAGGAGGATCTCAGTCTTGCTGGCATTCAGACAAAGATCATTGGCGGCACACCTATCTTGAATGGCAGTTAGGCAATCAGAGATGGGAGAGGGAGAGGAGGTGGCCGACGCCGAAAATGAGTTGAGTGTTGTCAGTGTAGCACAGGAAATTTGAGCAGAAAATGGCAATGCAGTGGGTGAGAGTTGCCAGGTATTGGTAGAATTAATGATCAATTGTTATGGATTTGGTGGCAAGACAAGCCATACCTACTGTTTTAAACTTATTTACCAGCAAATTGCAGGCTCTGCAGAGCCCTCTCAGTGCATTCGTTTTTTTATACCATTTGTGGGTTTTGTGAAAACAGCTGCCTCATTGATGTAGTAAAATGCTGAGCTTCTTACCTCTAAATTGTGAGCTACTCCTACTATATCATTGTACTCCAGGTAATTTATGTATAATACAAATACCAAAGGGGCCAAAACACCTCCTGCTGGACTCAAAATCAATAACAAATACTTTAGTGGTTTCTTCCCCTGCACCCAATCTAACTGCAGCTGGGTTATTGGTATATAGTTATCTTATAGCATGGCTTTTAGTTTGGCAGTTGGAACACCCATTACTGAGAGAATCTACGTAGTTTAGGCCTATGAATACAGTCAAAAGCAGTCGTGATATCTATAAACACAAGATAAATTATAATCTCAACATTTTACCAAAACTTCTGCACACTCATAGAAAGCAAAATAGTATCTTTGATAGTACCAGATCTTCTAAAGCCGCCTTGAACCTTTTATGATGAACCTCACATGATTCAAGGTGGTCTAGTGATATCTTTCCATACATCTTAGCTAGCCCATCAATCTCTCCTTTTACTTAAAAATACGGCCTATTTCCACAGATCTCAAAGATGATGATGCTTGTGCGCATTCTTTAAAGAAATTATAAAACCCTTTTTTAAATACTAACCAGAGTTGGAGCACATTTTTAAAAAACTCAATAGATGTTTTATCACATCCTCATGATGTTCCTTGTTTTTGAGAGTTCAATGCAAACACCGCTTCAGATTCTGTAAAAAAATAAAAACTGCATTTCATCTTCTTTTACCACACATTTGCCATTTTCCCATGGCTTTAATATATGATTAGACAGATATTGCAAGTTATTTGTTTCAGAACATCTTCCAAAATGGCATCGAAAACAGACAACATAAAAATGTGTTTTCGTGTGCTCTTTTGGGAGACTGTAAACAATGCATCATCATCTTCCATCCTAGTTGCAGATAATGTGCTCTTAACATTTAAACTGGTAGAAGTTGATACAATTCCAGTTTTGCATGAACCCATACCAAATCTGCTTTTCGAAAGGGTTTCAAATAATTTCTCCTTCTGTTAAGATCAGATTCCTGGAAAAATGTAATCTTGGGTTTAGGAGTTTTGCCCCATTTTAGGAGATGAAGTCTGTCACCTAGCAAGCTAGTTGTTATATTGAACACTTCAGTGTGTTTGTATTGAGCAATGTTATCTACTCTGATTTATCTTTGGTATTACTTTCTTTATAAAAAGTCATCATGGTTGCATGAAAGGTTCTCTAGCCAATAGAATAGTGCCTTCATATTTGAATGTATGTTGGAACTTGCTTTTTCATGTGAAAACAGCATCATTGACTAATTTCAAAGGAACACGCTGCGATTGGTTCATGGAGACAGGATTGCATAATAATACATCCATGCTAAATTCGTTTTTATAGTGTTTTCAGTGATTTTCTTATTGCCCTTGCTTCCTCTTTAACACCTATTGAATAACAGATGTCCGTGTAGTGTTGCTCAGCATATGCCACTCTGACAGCATTACCTACAAAGAGTCAATGAATTCTACATCACTTGCACATTCTGGCACATGCAATGGTGTTAGAAGGTTTTCCTGCATCTTGCAAGACATTGGACACATTTGTAACCATAGCAAGCATTTGGATATATTATGTCATATACATGAGTATCTTTTGGATTGATGCAACAACTCTACTGAACAGCATCATACATCTTCTGACCTGACAGTTCAATGAAAACTGTGCATTTGATAGCTTGTCGCTTCATGTCTATAGCAAAAGGAGCAGGCATTGTTTTTTAATTGCATACCAGTATGTTGGGATCTTATACAAGAAGCTCTTGCCTGATCACAGAGGTCTCACCAGCATCTTCTATTGTCTGACCATTGTTTTTTGTATCTGTACTTTAGTGTATCAATTTACCGTTGTGTGTGCACTTCGTGTAGCAGGACTGATGCTATTTTGCACTGATGCTATTTTATTCACTGACCTCTGCACCTCTCCTTCCCTCTCCATTCTGCCTTTTGGGCCAGCCCACTAAGCTGGAGAAACTCTGGACGCCCTCAAACACTCTGACCTCTCCCTGTCTCTTTCACTAGTCACCCTTCTCTCCTGGTCAGACTATTCTCTCCTCTACTCCCACCTGGGTTCCTTTGGCCCTCTGACCACCCCCCAAATTCCCCACCAACCTTGTTCACCAACATCCTCCAAATGAAACGAGTATCAGCTGCTGCCTTCGCCTCCACCTTCATCACCCCACCCTCTACCTCAGATACTACCTCTGACTCTGCCCTCAGAAACCTCCACTTGTCCATCACCAACACTCTTGACACTCTTTCCCCAGTCATGAGGATACGCATGAAACCTGCCTCTAAGTGTAACACCTGGTACGACTCCAAACTTGCGGCTCTGCAACAAAAGTGCAGGGTGGAAGAATGGCAGTGGCAAACCTCAGGATCATCCACTGACAAATTGGCCTGCTGCCTGCTCCAAAGGCACTACAGACTATCCATCCATGCCAAGAAAAGAGCCCACATACATGCACAGTGTATACAACAACACGGCTGAACTATTCAAGATCTGCAGGGAAGTAGCCAACCCATTAGCAGTCTCCTCCTCCCCTTATCCTTCCTAGGCCCTCTGCAATGCACTGGCAACTCACATCACCACCAAAAGGCAGTACAACTTGAACACCCTTGCTACCCACATTCCGAACACTTCACAACCCATCCCACACCACCTTGCCTCCCTTGGCCCCTCACCTTCCTTCCTCCTTCTCTTCCTTCTCCCCCGTCACACTTGAAGAAGTCACCATAGTTGTCCGCTCCATGAATGTCTCTTCTAAACAGGTTTGCCCTTGCTCATCCAGGACCATCAAAGAAATCATTGTCTCTCTTGCCCCTGCACTTGCTGTTTTCTGCAACCACTCTTTTGTCACTGGATCTTTCCCATCCTCCCTTAAGCACTCCCTTGTGTGCCCAGTCCTGAAAAAACCTTCAGCTGACCCTACCTGCCCTGCCAACTTCTGCCCCATTTCCATCACCCCCTTCCTGGGCAAGCTGCTGGAGAAGCTGCCATTGCCCCAACTCAACTCGCACACAGAACTTGATGGTGGGCTCCACGACCATCAACCTGGATTCTGAGCATTCAGAAGCATGGAAACTGCTCTTCTGAACACCTGTGAAGAACTGCTTGCATCTCTGGACTCCAACTCCTCAGCTGTCCTATTGCTTCCTGATCTCTCCTCTACCTTTGACACAGTCAACCACTTCATCCTCATACAAAGCCGACATCCTTCCTAACAGACTGCTCTTCCCAAGTCATTCTGGGCTCCTTCTCCTCTCCTACTTCCTTCTCCACCTCTGGTGTCCTCCAGGGTTCTAGTCTGTCCCTTGGCTCTTTAAAATCTACCTTGCTCTGCTTGCACGCCTCATCGCCTCCTTCTCCTCCAATTTACAGTGCTACGCAGACAACACACTGCTCTTCTGCAAATATCTTGCTGACCCTCTTGCACCCTCCTTCATCTCCGACTGCCTATCTGCCATACAGTCTTGGTGCACCTACAACGATCTCTGCCTCAATGCCTGTAAAATTGAGATCCTTTCTTTCTGGACCCCTGCTCCCTCCTTTCTCACTTCACTTTTGCCCTGCTCCTTGGGCTCTCCCCCTGCTCCTTCTTCTGAAGCCAGAAACCTTTGAGTCATCTTCAACTCGTCTCTCTCCTTCCTTCCTCACACTCAGATCATTGCCAATAAGTCCCACTTTCAGCCTTTCCTTCTCAAAGAAATTCTCCCTTTTGTTACTTTCCCCCAGAGGCTCAATGTTACCCAAGCCCTGGTTCTCTCTAGGCTTGACTATTGCAATAGCCTCCTCCTGAATCTACCTTTAAGACCCCTCTAGCTAATCCAGAATAGGGCAGCAAGACCTATCTTTGGCCTTAAACCCAGGGACCACTTCTCTCCTGCCCTAAAAAGGCTTCACTGGCTCCCAGTGTCAAAGGTTTCCCCCCGGCTCACCTGAGTTCTCTTCTTGTGGCATTCCGCGGAGGACTCCTTCTCCCGGCCGGACCGGGACTTGTATAAGTGCGCGCGAGTGGAGTCTGACTCCAGCGCGAGCGTTCAAAGTTCCAGGAAGTCGAGTGTTCCAGGACGTCCAGGAAGAGGATCGAAGAAAGGTAAGAGATACTGGAAACAGGGGAAAAGGGAAGAAGGAATAAGGGAGTTGGCCAGGAACTTGGAAGGGTAACGCCGAGCAGCACACACACGTCGAGACACTACCTAGAGATAGCGTTGAGATGCGCGGAGGCACAGTGGCGTTGCCCATTCATAGAACGTGCCGTGTCCGACATACAGGCTAGTACGGAACACAGCACTGGGCACGGCCATGTTGGAAGTATCAAGGAGCACACTCTCTGTCTGGACCAGGACCAGGAAGACCAGAAGGGGCTATGTACAAGGTTCATGACAGCATGCCTCCTCCGAAACCCCATCCCACCAGGCTTGCCAGGGTGCATGAGATGGAATCTTCTCAGCAATCGAGGGGTGTTTAGGTTGGATAGTGGTTCCCATGTTCTCTCGCTAGGAGGATAGCCTTTCCACTCGACCAGGTATTGAAGCCGACCCCGTTTGTACCTGGAGTCACATATTCTGGATACTTCATATTCCAGCTGATTGTCCACAATCACAGGACTGGGTCTGCCGGTTTTCCGGGTGGAGTGGATGTAGGGTTTGAGTAGAGAAGTGTGAAAAACTGGATGTATTCTCTTCCAGGAGTCTGGTAGCTTGAGCCGATAAGAAACAGGATTGATGATTTCTTTTATGGAAAATGGACCATAATATTGGGGGGCTAACTTGTAGGGCATAGATGTCGTGGTAATAGTTTCGAGGACAACCAGACCTGGTCACCAATAGAATAGGAGGGTGCTGGTCTTCTTTTGGAAACAGCATATCGCTTAGTGCAAATCTGGGCCTTTCCCAATTGTTCCTTGGCTTCCTTGTGGATGTTGAGGAGAGTTTCAATCCAGGAATCAAGTGAAGGTACTGGAGTTGGATGTGGTAGAACTGAAGGTAACACGGAGGGATGAAAACCATGACTGCAATAGAAGGGGCTAACGTTGATCGCTGAGTGATCTGAATTGTTATAGGCAAATTCGGCCAAGGGTATAAGGAAGGACCAATTATCTTGTACCTTGGTTGCGAAACAACGAAGATATTGCTCCAGGGTTTGATTAACACATTCTGGGGCCCCGTTGGTCTGTGGGTGATATCCAGATGAAAGAGTGCGTTGGATCCCTAGAACATGACAGAGATGTTTCCAGAATTGTGAAATATATTGCGGTCCTCGGTCCGATATGATCTTGGAAGGGAGTCCATGAAGACGGAAAATGTGTTCTAGGAAAAATCCTGCAAGCTCTGAAGAGGAAGGAAGTTTATAGAGAGGCGTGAAATGTGCCATATGAGTAAACAAGTCTATGGTTACCATGATGGTCGTGTAAGCCCGGGAAGGTGGTAATTCCACGATGAAGTCTGTAGCTATACATTCCCATGGTATTGTTGGCAGTGTAGGTTGCAATAGAAGGCCCGCCGGTCTCTTATTGTCGTGCTTATTCTGACTGCAGACAGTACAGGTCTTGATGTACTCTTGTACCTTGCATTTCATTTCTCAGATATGTGGGCAGAGAAGGAAAGAGTGGAGTCAAAGATGACACAGAGGTTCTTAGCCTCGCAGGTGTGGGTAGGAGGAGGGCCAAGGAAAGGTGGCCAGAGAGTGAGGGGAAAGGATGGAGAAAGTGTGCCGATGAGGAGGATCTCAGTCTTGCTGGCATTCAGACAAAGATCATTGGCGGCACACCTATCTTGAATGGCAGTTAGGCAATCAGAGATGAGAGAGGGAGAGGAGGTGGCCGACGCCGAAAATGAGTTGAGTGTTGTCAGTGTAGCACAGGAAATTTGAGCAGAAAATGGCAATGCAGTGGGTGAGAGTTGCCAGGTATTGGTAGAATTAATGATCAATTGTTATGGATTTGGTGGCAAGACAAGCCATACCTACTGTTTTAAACTTATTTACCAGCAAATTGCAGGCTCTGCAGAGCCCTCTCAGTGCATTCGTTTTTTTATACCATTTGTGGGTTTTGTGAAAACAGCTGCCTCATTGATGTAGTAAAATGCTGAGCTTCTTACCTCTAAATTGTGAGCTACTCCTACTATATCATTGTACTCCAGGTAATTTATGTATAATACAAATACCAAAGGGGCCAAAACACCTCCTGCTGGACTCAAAATCAATAACAAATACTTTAGTGGTTTCTTCCCCTGCACCCAATCTAACTGCAGCTGGGTTATTGGTATATAGTTATCTTATAGCATGGCTTTTAGTTTGGCAGTTGGAACACCCATTACTGAGAGAATCTACGTAGTTTAGGCCTATGAATACAGTCAAAAGCAGTCGTGATATCTATAAACACAAGATAAATTATAATCTCAACATTTTACCAAAACTTCTGCACACTCATAGAAAGCAAAATAGTATCTTTGATAGTACCAGATCTTCTAAAGCCGCCTTGAACCTTTTATGATGAACCTCACATGATTCAAGGTGGTCTAGTGATATCTTTCCATACATCTTAGCTAGCCCATCAATCTCTCCTTTTACTTAAAAATACGGCCTATTTCCACAGATCTCAAAGATGATGATGCTTGTGCGCATTCTTTAAAGAAATTATAAAACCCTTTTTTAAATACTAACCAGAGTTGGAGCACATTTTTAAAAAACTCAATAGATGTTTTATCACATCCTCATGATGTTCCTTGTTTTTGAGAGTTCAATGCAAACACCGCTTCAGATTCTGTAAAAAAATAAAAACTGCATTTCATCTTCTTTTACCACACATTTGCCATTTTCCCATGGCTTTAATATATGATTAGACAGATATTGCAAGTTATTTGTTTCAGAACATCTTCCAAAATGGCATCGAAAACAGACAACATAAAAATGTGTTTTCGTGTGCTCTTTTGGGAGACTGTAAACAATGCATCATCATCTTCCATCCTAGTTGCAGATAATGTGCTCTTAACATTTAAACTGGTAGAAGTTGATACAATTCCAGTTTTGCATGAACCCATACCAAATCTGCTTTTCGAAAGGGTTTCAAATAATTTCTCCTTCTGTTAAGATCAGATTCCTGGAAAAATGTAATCTTGGGTTTAGGAGTTTTGCCCCATTTTAGGAGATGAAGTCTGTCACCTAGCAAGCTAGTTGTTATATTGAACACTTCAGTGTGTTTGTATTGAGCAATGTTATCTACTCTGATTTATCTTTGGTATTACTTTCTTTATAAAAAGTCATCATGGTTGCATGAAAGGTTCTCTAGCCAATAGAATAGTGCCTTCATATTTGAATGTATGTTGGAACTTGCTTTTTCATGTGAAAACAGCATCATTGACTAATTTCAAAGGAACACGCTGCGATTGGTTCATGGAGACAGGATTGCATAATAATACATCCATGCTAAATTCGTTTTTATAGTGTTTTCAGTGATTTTCTTATTGCCCTTGCTTCCTCTTTAACACCTATTGAATAACAGATGTCCGTGTAGTGTTGCTCAGCATATGCCACTCTGACAGCATTACCTACAAAGAGTCAATGAATTCTACATCACTTGCACATTCTGGCACATGCAATGGTGTTAGAAGGTTTTCCTGCATCTTGCAAGACATTGGACACATTTGTAACCATAGCAAGCATTTGGATATATTATGTCATATACATGAGTATCTTTTGGATTGATGCAACAACTCTACTGAACGGCATCATACATCTTCTGACCTGACAGTTCAATGAAAACTGTGCATTTGATAGCTTGTCGCTTCATGTCTATAGCAAAAGGAGCAGGCATTGTTTTTTAATTGCATACCAGTATGTTGGGATCTTATACAAGAAGCTCTTGCCTGATCACAGAGGTCTCACCAGCATATTCTATTGTCTGACCATTGTTTTTTGTATCTGTACTTTAGTGTATCAATTTACCGTTGTGTGTGCACTTCGTGTAGCAGGACTGATGCTATTTTGCACTGATGCTATTTTATTCACTGACCTCTGCACCTCTCCTTCCCTCTCCATTCTGCCTTTTGGGCCAGCCCACTAAGCTGGAGAAACTCTGGACGCCCTCAAACACTCTGACCTCTCCCTGTCTCTTTCACTAGTCACCCTTCTCTCCTGGTCAGACTATTCTCTCCTCTACTCCCACCTGGGTTCCTTTGGCCCTCTGACCACCCCCCAAATTCCCCACCAACCTTGTTCACCAACATCCTCCAAATGAAACGAGTATCAGCTGCTGCCTTCGCCTCCACCTTCATCACCCCACCCTCTACCTCAGATACTACCTCTGACTCTGCCCTCAGAAACCTCCACTTGTCCATCACCAACACTCTTGACACTCTTTCCCCAGTCATGAGGATACGCATGAAACCTGCCTCTAAGTGTAACACCTGGTACGACTCCAAACTTGCGGCTCTGCAACAAAAGTGCAGGGTGGAAGAATGGCAGTGGCAAACCTCAGGATCATCCACTGACAAATTGGCCTGCTGCCTGCTCCAAAGGCACTACAGACTATCCATCCATGCCAAGAAAAGAGCCCACATACATGCACAGTGTATACAACAACACGGCTGAACTATTCAAGATCTGCAGGGAAGTAGCCAACCCATTAGCAGTCTCCTCCTCCCCTTATCCTTCCTAGGCCCTCTGCAATGCACTGGCAACTCACATCACCACCAAAAGGCAGTACAACTTGAACACCCTTGCTACCCACATTCCGAACACTTCACAACCCATCCCACACCACCTTGCCTCCCTTGGCCCCTCACCTTCCTTCCTCCTTCTCTTCCTTCTCCCCCGTCACACTTGAAGAAGTCACCATAGTTGTCCGCTCCATGAATGTCTCTTCAAAACAGGTTTGCCCTTGCTCATCCAGGACCATCAAAGAAATCATTGTCTCTCTTGCCCCTGCACTTGCTGTTTTCTGCAACCACTCTTTTGTCACTGGATCTTTCCCATCCTCCCTTAAGCACTCCCTTGTGTGCCCAGTCCTGAAAAAACCTTCAGCTGACCCTACCTGCCCTGCCAACTTCTGCCCCATTTCCATCACCCCCTTCCTGGGCAAGCTGCTGGAGAAGCTGCCATTGCCCCAACTCAACTCGCACACAGAACTTGATGGTGGGCTCCACGACCATCAACCTGGATTCTGAGCATTCAGAAGCATGGAAACTGCTCTTCTGAACACCTGTGAAGAACTGCTTGCATCTCTGGACTCCAACTCCTCAGCTGTCCTATTGCTTCCTGATCTCTCCTCTACCTTTGACACAGTCAACCACTTCATCCTCACACAAAGCCGACATCCTTCCTAACAGACTGCTCTTCCCAAGTCATTCTGGGCTCCTTCTCCTCTCCTACTTCCTTCTCCACCTCTGGTGTCCTCCAGGGTTCTAGTCTGTCCCTTGGCTCTTTAAAATCTACCTTGCTCTGCTTGCACGCCTCATCGCCTCCTTCTCCTCCAATTTACAGTGCTACGCAGACAACACACTGCTCTTCTGCAAATATCTTGCTGACCCTCTTGCACCCTCCTTCATCTCCGACTGCCTATCTGCCATACAGTCTTGGTGCACCTACAACGATCTCTGCCTCAATGCCTGTAAAATTGAGATCCTTTCTTTCTGGACCCCTGCTCCCTCCTTTCTCACTTCACTTTTGCCCTGCTCCTTGGGCTCTCCCCCTGCTCCTTCTTCTGAAGCCAGAAACCTTTGAGTCATCTTCAACTCGTCTCTCTCCTTCCTTCCTCACACTCAGATCATTGCCAATAAGTCCCACTTTCAGCCTTTCCTTCTCAAAGAAATTCTCCCTTTTGTTACTTTCCCCCAGAGGCTCAATGTTACCCAAGCCCTGGTTCTCTCTAGGCTTGACTATTGCAATAGCCTCCTCCTGAATCTACCTTTAAGACCCCTCTAGCTAATCCAGAATAGGGCAGCAAGACCTATCCTTGGCCTTAAACCCAGGGACCACTTCTCTCCTGCCCTAAAAAGGCTTCACTGGCTCCCAGTGTCAAAGGTTTCCCCCCGGCTCACCTGAGTTCTCTTCTTGTGGCATTCCGCGGAGGACTCCTTCTCCCGGCCGGACCGGGACTTGTATAAGTGCGCGCGAGTGGAGTCTGACTCCAGCGCGAGCGTTCAAAGTTCCAGGAAGTCGAGTGTTCCAGGACGTCCAGGAAGAGGATCGAAGAAAGGTAAGAGATACTGGAAACAGGGGAAAAGGGAAGAAGGAATAAGGGAGTTGGCCAGGAACTTGGAAGGGTAACGCCGAGCAGCACACACACGTCGAGACACTACCTAGAGATAGCGTTGAGATGCGCGGAGGCACAGTGGCGTTGCCCATTCATAGAACGTGCCGTGTCCGACATACAGGCTAGTACGGAACACAGCACTGGGCACGGCCATGTTGGAAGTATCAAGGAGCACACTCTCTGTCTGGACCAGGACCAGGAAGACCAGAAGGGGCTATGTACAAGGTTCATGACAGCATGCCTCCTCCGAAACCCCATCCCACCAGGCTTGCCAGGGTGCATGAGATGGAATCTTCTCAGCAATCGAGGGGTGTTTAGGTTGGATAGTGGTTCCCATGTTCTCTCGCTAGGAGGATAGCCTTTCCACTCGACCAGGTATTGAAGCCAACCCCGTTTGTACCTGGAGTCACATATTCTGGATACTTCATATTCCAGCTGATTGTCCACAATCACAGGACTGCGTCTGCCGGTTTTCCGGGTGGAGTGGATGTAGGGTTTGAGTAGAGAAGTGTGAAAAACTGGATGTATTCTCTTCCAGGAGTCTGGTAGCTTGAGCCGATAAGAAACAGGATTGATGATTTCTTTTATGGAAAATGGACCATAATATTGGGGGGCTAACTTGTAGGGCATAGATGTCGTGGTAATAGTTTCGAGGACAACCAGACCTGGTCACCAATAGAATAGGAGGGTGCTGGTCTTCTTTTGGAAACAGCATATCGCTTAGTGCAAATCTGGGCCTTTCCCAATTGTTCCTTGGCTTCCTTGTGGATGTTGAGGAGAGTTTCAATCCAGGAATCAAGTGAAGGTACTGGAGTTGGATGTGGTAGAACTGAAGGTAACACGGAGGGATGAAAACCATGACTGCAATAGAAGGGGCTAACGTTGATCGCTGAGTGATCTGAATTGTTATAGGCAAATTCGGCCAAGGGTATAAGGAAGGACCAATTATCTTGTACCTTGGTTGCGAAACAACGAAGATATTGCTCCAGGGTTTGATTAACACATTCTGTGGCCCCGTTGGTCTGTGGGTGATATCCAGATGAAAGAGTGCGTTGGATCCCTAGAACATGACAGAGATGTTTCCAGAATTGTGAAATATATTGCGGTCCTCGGTCCGATATGATCTTGGAAGGGAGTCCATGAAGACGGAAAATGTGTTCTAGGAAAAATCCTGCAAGCTCTGAAGAGGAAGGAAGTTTATAGAGAGGCGTGAAATGTGCCATATGAGTAAACAAGTCTATGGTTACCATGATGGTCGTGTAAGCCCGGGAAGGTGGTAATTCCACGATGAAGTCTGTAGCTATACATTCCCATGGTATTGTTGGCAGTGTAGGTTGCAATAGAAGGCCCGCCGGTCTCTTATTGTCGTGCTTATTCTGACTGCAGACAGTACAGGTCTTGATGTACTCTTGTACCTTGCATTTCATTTCTCAGATATGTGGGCAGAGAAGGAAAGAGTGGAGTCAAAGATGACACAGAGGTTCTTAGCCTCGCAGGTGTGGGTAGGAGGAGGGCCAAGGAAAGGTGGCCAGAGAGTGAGGGGAAAGGATGGAGAAAGTGTGCCGATGAGGAGGATCTCAGTCTTGCTGGCATTCAGACAAAGATCATTGGCGGCACACCTATCTTGAATGGCAGTTAGGCAATCAGAGATGAGAGAGGGAGAGGAGGTGGCCGACGCCGAAAATGAGTTGAGTGTTGTCAGTGTAGCACAGGAAATTTGAGCAGAAAATGGCAATGCAGTGGGTGAGAGTTGCCAGGTATTGGTAGAATTAATGATCAATTGTTATGGATTTGGTGGCAAGACAAGCCATACCTACTGTTTTAAACTTATTTACCAGCAAATTGCAGGCTCTGCAGAGCCCTCTCAGTGCATTCGTTTTTTTATACCATTTGTGGGTTTTGTGAAAACAGCTGCCTCATTGATGTAGTAAAATGCTGAGCTTCTTACCTCTAAATTGTGAGCTACTCCTACTATATCATTGTACTCCAGGTAATTTATGTATAATACAAATACCAAAGGGGCCAAAACACCTCCTGCTGGACTCAAAATCAATAACAAATACTTTAGTGGTTTCTTCCCCTGCACCCAATCTAACTGCAGCTGGGTTATTGGTATATAGTTATCTTATAGCATGGCTTTTAGTTTGGCAGTTGGAACACCCATTACTGAGAGAATCTACGTAGTTTAGGCCTATGAATACAGTCAAAAGCAGTCGTGATATCTATAAACACAAGATAAATTATAATCTCAACATTTTACCAAAACTTCTGCACACTCATAGAAAGCAAAATAGTATCTTTGATAGTACCAGATCTTCTAAAGCTGCCTTGAACCTTTTATGATGAACCTCACATGATTCAAGGTGGTCTAGTGATATCTTTCCATACATCTTAGCTAGCCCATCAATCTCTCCTTTTACTTAAAAATACGGCCTATTTCCACAGATCTCAAAGATGATGATGCTTGTGCGCATTCTTTAAAGAAATTATAAAACCCTTTTTTAAATACTAACCAGAGTTGGAGCACATTTTTAAAAAACTCAATAGATGTTTTATCACATCCTCATGATGTTCCTTGTTTTTGAGAGTTCAATGCAAACACTGCTTCAGATTCTGGAAAAAAATAAAAACTGCATTTCATCTTCTTTTACCACACATTCGACATTTTCCCATGGCCTTAATATATGATTAGACAGATATTGCAAGTTATTTGTTTCAGAACATCTTCCAAAATGGCATCGAAAACAGTCAACATAAAAATGTGTCTTCCTGTGCTCTTTTGGGAGACTGTAAACAATGCATCATCATCTTCCATCCTAGTTGCAGATAATGTGCTCTTAACATTTAAACTGGTAGAAGTTGATACAATTCCAGTTTTGCATGAACCCATACCAAATCTGCTTTTCGAAAGGGTTTCAAATAATTTCTCCTTCTGTTAACATCAGATTCCTGGAAACATGTAATCTTGGGTTTAGGAGTTTTGCCCCATTTTAGGAGATGAAGTCTGTCACCTAGCAAGCTAGTTTTTATATTGAACACTTCAGTGTGTTTGTATTGAGCAATGTTATCTACTCTGATTTATCTTTGGTATTACTTTCTTTATAAAAAGTCATCATGGTTGCATGAAAGGTTCTCTAGCCAATAGAATAGTGCCTTCATATCTGAATGTATGTTGGAACTTGCTTTTTCATGCGAAAACAGCATCATTGACTAATTTCAAAGGAACACGCTGTGATTGGTTCATGGAGACAGGATTGTGTAATAATACATCCATGCTAAATTCGTTTTTATAGTGTTTTCAGTGATTTTCTTATTGCCCTTGCTTCCTCTTTAACAACTATTGAATAACAGATGTCAGTGTAGTGCTGCTCAGCATATGCCACTCTGACAGCATTACCTACAAAGAGTCAATGAATTCTACATCACTTGCACGTTCTGGCACATGCAATGGTGTTAGAAGGTTTTCCTGCATCTTGCAAGACATTGGACACATTTGTAACCGTAGCATGCATTTGGATATATTATGTCATATACATGAGTATCTTTTGGATTGATGCAACAACTCTACTGAACGGCATCATACATCTTCTGACCTGACAGTTCAATGAAAACTGTGCATTTTATAGCTTGTCGCTTTGTCTATAGCAAAAGGAGCAGGCATTGTTTTTTAATTGCATACCAGTATGTTGGGATCTTATACAAGAAGCTCTTGCCTGATCACTGAGGTCTCACCAGCATCTTCTATTGTCTGCCCATTGTTTTTTGTATCTGTCCTTTAGTGTATCAATTTACCGTTGTGTGTGCACTTCGTGTAGCAGGACTGATGCTATTTTGCACTGATGCTATTTTATTCACTGACCTCTGTACCTCTCCTTCCCTCTCCATTCTGCCTTTTGGGCCAGCCCACTAAGCTGGAGAAACTCTGGACGCCCTCATACACTCTGACCTCTGCCTGTCTCTTTCACTAGTCACCCTTCTCTCCTGGTCAGACTATTCTCTCCTCTACTCCCACCTGGGTTCCTTTGGCCCTCTGACCACCCCCCAAATTCCCCACCAACCTCGTTCACCAACATCCTCCAAATGAAACGAGTATCAGCTGCTGCCTTCGCCTCCACCTTCATCCCCCCACCCTCTACCTCAGATACTACCTCTGACTCTGCCCTCAGAAACCTCCACTTGTCCATCACCAACACTCTTGACACTCTTTCCCCAGTCATGAGGATACGCATGAAACCTGCCTCTAAGTGTAACACCTGGTAGGACTCCAAACTTGCGGCTCTGCAACAAAAGTGCAGGGTGGAAGAATGGCAGTGGCAAACCTCAGGATCATCCACTGACAAATTGGCCTGCTGCCTGCTCCAAAGGCACTACAGACTATCCATCCATGCCAAGAAAAGAGCCCACATACATGCACAGTGCATACAACAACACGGCTGAACTATTCAAGATCTGCAGGGAAGTAGCCAACCCATTAGCAGTCTCCTCCTCCCCTTATCCTTCCTAGGCCCTCTGCAATGCACTGGCAACTCACTTCACCACCAAAACGCAGGACAACTTGAACACCCTTGCTACCCACATTCCGAACACTTCCCAACCCATCCCACACCACCTTGCCTCCCTTGGCCCCTCACCTTCCTTCCTCCTTCTCTTCCTTCTCCCCCGTCACACTTGAAGAAGTCACCATAGTTGTCCGCTCCATGAATGTCTCTTCTAAACAGGTTTGCCCTTGCTCATCCAGGACCATCAAAGAAATCATTGTCTCTCTTGCCCCTGCACTCGCTGTTTTCTGCAACCACTCTTTTGTCACTGGATCTTTCCCATCCGCCCTTAAGCACTCCCTTGTGTGCCCAGTCCTGAAAAAACCTTCAGCTGACCCTACCTGCTCTGCCAACTTCTGCCCCATTTCCATCACCCCCTTCCTGGGAAGCTGCTGGAGAAGCTGCCATTGCCCCAACTCAACTCGCACACAGAACTTGATGGTGGGCTCCACGACCATCAACCTGGATTCTGAGCATTCAGAAGCATGGAAACTGCTCTTCTGAACACCTGTGAAGAACTGCTTGCATCTCTGGACTCCAACTCCTCAGCTGTCCTATTGCTTCCTGATCTCTCCTCTACCTTTGACACAGTCAACCACTTCATCCTCATACAAAGCCGACATCCTTCCTAACAGACTGCTCTTCCCAAGTCATTCTGGGCTCCTTCTCCTCTCCTACTTCCTTCTCCACCTCTGGTGTCCTCCAGGGTTCTAGTCTGTCCCTTGGCTCTTTAAAATCTACCTTGCTCTGCTTGCACGCCTCATCGCCTCCTTCTCCTCCAATTTACAGTGCTACGCAGACAACACACTGCTCTTCTGCAAATATCTTGCTGACCCTCTTGCACCCTCCATCATCTCCGACTGCCTATCTGCCATACAGTCTTGGTGCACCTACAACAATCTCTGCCTCAATGCCTGTAAAATTGAGATCCTTTCTTTCTGGACCCCTGCTCCCTCCTTTCTCACTTCACTTTTGCCCTGCTCCTTGGGCTCTCCCCCTGCTCCTTCTTCTGAAGCCAGAAACCTTTGAGTCATCTTTGACTCGTCTCTCTCCTTCCTTCCTCACACTCAGATCATTGCCAAGAAGTCCCACTTTCAGCCTTTCCTTCTCAAAGAAATTCTTCCTTTTGTTACTTTCCCCCAGAGGCTCAATGTTACCCAAGCCCTGGTTCTCTCTAGGCTTAACTATTGCAATAGCCTCCTCCTGAATCTACCTTCTTCCTCTTTAAGACCCCTCTAGCTAATCCAGAATAGGGCAGCAAGACCTATCCTTGGCCTTAAGCCCAGGGACCACTTCTCTCCTGCCCTAAAAAGGCTTCACTGGCTCCCAGTGTCAAAGGTTTCCCCCCGGCTCACCTGAGTTCTCTTCTTGTGGCGTTCCACGGAGGACTCCTTCTCCCGGCCGGACCGGGACTTGTATAAGTGCGCGCGAGTCAAGTCTGACTCCAGCGCGAGCGTTCAAAGTTCCAGGAAGTCGAGTGTTCCAGGACGTCCAGGAAGAGGATCGAAGAAAGGTAAGAGATACTGGAAACAGGGGAAAAGGGAAGAAGGAATAAGGGAGTTGGCCAGGAACTTCGAAGGGTAACGCCGAGCAGCACACACACGTCGGGACACTACCTAGAGTTAGCGTTGAGACGTGCGGAGGCACGGGGGCGTGGCCCATTTATAGAACGTGCCGTGTCCGACGTACAGGCTAGTACGGAACACGCCACTGGGCACGGCCATGTTGGAAGTATCAAGGAGCACACTCTCCGTCTGGACCAGGACCAGGAAGACCAGAAGGGGCTATGTCCAAGGTTCATGACAGCATGCCTCCTCCGAAACCCCATCCCACCAGGCTTGCCAGGGTGTATGAGATGGAATCTTCTCAGCAATCGAGGGGTGTTTAGGTTGGATAGTGGTTCCCATGTTCTCTCGCTATGAGGATAGCCTTTCCACTCGACCAGGTATTGAAGCCGACCCTGTTTGTACCTGGAGTCACATATTCTGGATACTTCATATTCCAGCTGATTGTCCACAATCACAGGACTGGGTCTACCGGTTTTCCGGGTGGAGTGGATGTAGGGTTTGAGTAGAGAAGTGTGAAAAATTGGATGTATTCTCTTCCAGGAGTCTGGTAGCTTGAGCCGATAAGAAACAGGATTGATGATTTCTTTTATGGAAAATGGACCATAATATCGGGGGGCTAACTTGTTAGGGCGTAGATGTCGTGGTAATAGTTTCGAGGACAACCAGACCTGGTCACCAATAGAATAGGAGGGTGCTGGTCTTCTTTTGGAATCAGCATATCGCTTAGTGCGAATCGGGGCCTTTCCCAATTGTTCCTTGGCTTCCTTGTGGATGTTGAGGAGAGTTTCAATCCAGGAATCAAGTGAAGGTACTGGAGTTGGATGTGGTAGAACTGAAGGTAACACGGAGGGATGAAAACCTTGACTGCAATAGAAGGGGCTAACGTTGATCGCTGAGTGATCTGAATTGTTATAGGCAAATTTGGCCAAGGGTATAAGGAGGGACCAATCATCCTGTACCTTGGTTGCGAAACAACGAAGATATTGCTCCAGGGTTTGATTAACACGTTCTGTGGCCCCGTTGGTCTGTGGGTGATATCCAGATGAATGAGCGCGTTGAATCCCTAGAACACGACAGAGATGTTTCCAGAATTGTGAAATATATTGCGGTCCTCGGTCCGATATGATCTTGGAAGGGAGTCCATGAATACGGAAAATGTGTTCTAGGAAAATTCCTGCGAGCTCTGAAGAGGAAGGAAGTTCATAGAGAGGCGTGAAATGTGCCATATGAGTAAACAAGTCTATGGTTACCATGATGGTCGTGTAACCCCGGGAAGGTGGTAATTTCACGATGAAGTTTGTAGCTATACATTCCCATGGTCTTGTTGGCAGTGTAGGTTGCAATAGAAGGCCCGCCGGTCTCTTATTGTCGTGCTTATTCTGACTGCAGACAGTACAGGTCTTGATGTACTCTTGTACCTTGCATTTCATTTCTCAGATATGTGGGCAGAGAAGGAAAGAGTGGAGTCAAAGATGACACAGAGGTTCTTAGCCTCGCAGGTGTGGGTAGGAGGAGGGCCAAGGAAAGGTGGCCAGAGAGTGAGGGGAAAGGATGGAGAAAGTGTGCCGATGAGGAGGATCTCAGTCTTGCTGGCATTCAGACAAAGATCATTGGCGGCACACCTATCTTGAATGGCAGTTAGGCAATCAGAGATGAGAGAGGGAGAGGAGGTGGCCGACGCCGAAAATGAGTTGAGTGTTGTCAGTGTAGCACAGGAAATTTGAGCAGAAAATGGCAATGCAGTGGGTGAGAGTTGCCAGGTATTGGTAGAATTAATGATCAATTGTTATGGATTTGGTGGCAAGACAAGCCATACCTACTGTTTTAAACTTATTTACCAGCAAATTGCAGGCTCTGCAGAGCCCTCTCAGTGCATTCGTTTTTTTATACCATTTGTGGGTTTTGTGAAAACAGCTGCCTCATTGATGTAGTAAAATGCTGAGCTTCTTACCTCTAAATTGTGAGCTACTCCTACTATATCATTGTACTCCAGGTAATTTATGTATAATACAAATACCAAAGGGGCCAAAACACCTCCTGCTGGACTCAAAATCAATAACAAATACTTTAGTGGTTTCTTCCCCTGCACCCAATCTAACTGCAGCTGGGTTATTGCTATATAGTTATCTTATAGCATGGCTTTTAGTTTGGCAGTTGGAACACCCATTACTGAGAGAATCTACGTAGTTTAGGCCTATGAATACAGTCAAAAGCAGTCGTGATATCTATAAACACAAGATAAATTATAATCTCAACATTTTACCAAAACTTCTGCACACTCATAGAAAGCAAAATAGTATCTTTGATAGTACCAGATCTTCTAAAGCCGCCTTGAACCTTTTATGATGAACCTCACATGATTCAAGGTGGTCTAGTGATATCTTTCCATACATCTTAGCTAGCCCATCAATCTCTCCTTTTACTTAAAAATACGGCCTATTTCCACAGATCTCAAAGATGATGATGCTTGTGCGCATTCTTTAAAGAAATTATAAAACCCTTTTTTAAATACTAACCAGAGTTGGAGCACATTTTTAAAAAACTCAATAGATGTTTTATCACATCCTCATGATGTTCCTTGTTTTTGAGAGTTCAATGCAAACACTGCTTCAGATTCTGGAAAAAAATAAAAACTGCATTTCATCTTCTTTTACCACACATTCGACATTTTCCCATGGCCTTAATATATGATTAGACAGATATTGCAAGTTATTTGTTTCAGAACATCTTCCAAAATGGCATCGAAAACAGTCAACATAAAAATGTGTCTTCCTGTGCTCTTTTGGGAGACTGTAAACAATGCATCATCATCTTCCATCCTAGTTGCAGATAATGTGCTCTTAACATTTAAACTGGTAGAAGTTGATACAATTCCAGTTTTGCATGAACCCATACCAAATCTGCTTTTCGAAAGGGTTTCAAATAATTTCTCCTTCTGTTAACATCAGATTCCTGGAAACATGTAATCTTGGGTTTAGGAGTTTTGCCCCATTTTAGGAGATGAAGTCTGTCACCTAGCAAGCTAGTTTTTATATTGAACACTTCAGTGTGTTTGTATTGAGCAATGTTATCTACTCTGATTTATCTTTGGTATTTCTTTCTTTATAAAAAGTCATCATGGTTGCATGAAAGGTTCTCTAGCCAATAGAATAGTGCCTTCATATCTGAATGTATGTTGGAACTTGCTTTTTCATGCGAAAACAGCATCATTGACTAATTTCAAAGGAACACGCTGTGATTGGTTCATGGAGACAGGATTGTGTAATAATACATCCATGCTAAATTCGTTTTTATAGTGTTTTCAGTGATTTTCTTATTGCCCTTGCTTCCTCTTTAACAACTATTGAATAACAGATGTCAGTGTAGTGCTGCTCAGCATATGCCACTCTGACAGCATTACCTACAAAGAGTCAATGAATTCTACATCACTTGCACGTTCTGGCACATGCAATGGTGTTAGAAGGTTTTCCTGCATCTTGCAAGACATTGGACACATTTGTAACCGTAGCATGCATTTGGATATATTATGTCATATACATGAGTATCTTTTGGATTGATGCAACAACTCTACTGAACGGCATCATACATCTTCTGACCTGACAGTTCAATGAAAACTGTGCATTTTATAGCTTGTCGCTTTGTCTATAGCAAAAGGAGCAGGCATTGTTTTTTAATTGCATACCAGTATGTTGGGATCTTATACAAGAAGCTCTTGCCTGATCACTGAGGTCTCACCAGCATCTTCTATTGTCTGCCCATTGTTTTTTGTATCTGTCCTTTAGTGTATCAATTTACCGTTGTGTGTGCACTTCGTGTAGCAGGACTGATGCTATTTTGCACTGATGCTATTTTATTCACTGACCTCTGTACCTCTCCTTCCCTCTCCATTCTGCCTTTTGGGCCAGCCCACTAAGCTGGAGAAACTCTGGACGCCCTCATACACTCTGACCTCTGCCTGTCTCTTTCACTAGTCACCCTTCTCTCCTGGTCAGACTATTCTCTCCTCTACTCCCACCTGGGTTCCTTTGGCCCTCTGACCACCCCCCAAATTCCCCACCAACCTCGTTCACCAACATCCTCCAAATGAAACGAGTATCAGCTGCTGCCTTCGCCTCCACCTTCATCCCCCCACCCTCTACCTCAGATACTACCTCTGACTCTGCCCTCAGAAACCTCCACTTGTCCATCACCAACACTCTTGACACTCTTTCCCCAGTCATGAGGATACGCATGAAACCTGCCTCTAAGTGTAACACCTGGTAGGACTCCAAACTTGCGGCTCTGCAACAAAAGTGCAGGGTGGAAGAATGGCAGTGGCAAACCTCAGGATCATCCACTGACAAATTGGCCTGCTGCCTGCTCCAAAGGCACTACAGACTATCCATCCATGCCAAGAAAAGAGCCCACATACATGCACAGTGCATACAACAACACGGCTGAACTATTCAAGATCTGCAGGGAAGTAGCCAACCCATTAGCAGTCTCCTCCTCCCCTTATCCTTCCTAGGCCCTCTGCAATGCACTGGCAACTCACTTCACCACCAAAACGCAGGACAACTTGAACACCCTTGCTACCCACATTCCGAACACTTCCCAACCCATCCCACACCACCTTGCCTCCCTTGGCCCCTCACCTTCCTTCCTCCTTCTCTTCCTTCTCCCCCGTCACACTTGAAGAAGTCACCATAGTTGTCCGCTCCATGAATGTCTCTTCTAAACAGGTTTGCCCTTGCTCATCCAGGACCATCAAAGAAATCATTGTCTCTCTTGCCCCTGCACTCGCTGTTTTCTGCAACCACTCTTTTGTCACTGGATCTTTCCCATCCGCCCTTAAGCACTCCCTTGTGTGCCCAGTCCTGAAAAAACCTTCAGCTGACCCTACCTGCTCTGCCAACTTCTGCCCCATTTCCATCACCCCCTTCCTGGGAAGCTGCTGGAGAAGCTGCCATTGCCCCAACTCAACTCGCACACAGAACTTGATGGTGGGCTCCACGACCATCAACCTGGATTCTGAGCATTCAGAAGCATGGAAACTGCTCTTCTGAACACCTGTGAAGAACTGCTTGCATCTCTGGACTCCAACTCCTCAGCTGTCCTATTGCTTCCTGATCTCTCCTCTACCTTTGACACAGTCAACCACTTCATCCTCATACAAAGCCGACATCCTTCCTAACAGACTGCTCTTCCCAAGTCATTCTGGGCTCCTTCTCCTCTCCTACTTCCTTCTCCACCTCTGGTGTCCTCCAGGGTTCTAGTCTGTCCCTTGGCTCTTTAAAATCTACCTTGCTCTGCTTGCACGCCTCATCGCCTCCTTCTCCTCCAATTTACAGTGCTACGCAGACAACACACTGCTCTTCTGCAAATATCTTGCTGACCCTCTTGCACCCTCCATCATCTCCGACTGCCTATCTGCCATACAGTCTTGGTGCACCTACAACAATCTCTGCCTCAATGCCTGTAAAATTGAGATCCTTTCTTTCTGGACCCCTGCTCCCTCCTTTCTCACTTCACTTTTGCCCTGCTCCTTGGGCTCTCCCCCTGCTCCTTCTTCTGAAGCCAGAAACCTTTGAGTCATCTTCGACTCGTCTCTCTCCTTCCTTCCTCACACTCAGATCATTGCCAAGAAGTCCCACTTTCAGCCTTTCCTTCTCAAAGAAATTCTTCCTTTTGTTACTTTCCCCCAGAGGCTCAATGTTACCCAAGCCCTGGTTCTCTCTAGGCTTAACTATTGCAATAGCCTCCTCCTGAATCTACCTTCTTCCTCTTTAAGACCCCTCTAGCTAATCCAGAATAGGGCAGCAAGACCTATCCTTGGCCTTAAGCCCAGGGACCACTTCTCTCCTGCCCTAAAAAGGCTTCACTGGCTCCCAGTGTCAAAGGTTTCCCCCCGGCTCACCTGAGTTCTCTTCTTGTGGCGTTCCACGGAGGACTCCTTCTCCCGGCCGGACCGGGACTTGTATAAGTGCGCGCGAGTCAAGTCTGACTCCAGCGCGAGCGTTCAAAGTTCCAGGAAGTCGAGTGTTCCAGGACGTCCAGGAAGAGGATCGAAGAAAGGTAAGAGATACTGGAAACAGGGGAAAAGGGAAGAAGGAATAAGGGAGTTGGCCAGGAACTTCGAAGGGTAACGCCGAGCAGCACACACACGTCGGGACACTACCTAGAGTTAGCGTTGAGACGTGCGGAGGCACGGGGGCGTGGCCCATTTATAGAACGTGCCGTGTCCGACGTACAGGCTAGTACGGAACACGCCACTGGGCACGGCCATGTTGGAATTATCAAGGAGCACACTCTCCGTCTGGACCAGGACCAGGAAGACCAGAAGGGGCTATGTCCAAGGTTCATGACAGCATGCCTCCTCCGAAACCCCATCCCACCAGGCTTGCCAGGGTGTATGAGATGGAATCTTCTCAGCAATCGAGGGGTGTTTAGGTTGGATAGTGGTTCCCATGTTCTCTCGCTATGAGGATAGCCTTTCCACTCGACCAGGTATTGAAGCCGACCCTGTTTGTACCTGGAGTCACATATTCTGGATACTTCATATTCCAGCTGATTGTCCACAATCACAGGACTGGGTCTACCGGTTTTCCGGGTGGAGTGGATGTAGGGTTTGAGTAGAGAAGTGTGAAAAACTGGATGTATTCTCTTCCAGGAGTCTGGTAGCTTGAGCCGATAAGAAACAGGATTGATGATTTCTTTTATGGAAAATGGACCATAATATCGGGGGGCTAACTTGTTAGGGCGTAGATGTCGTGGTAATAGTTTCGAGGACAACCAGACCTGGTCACCAATAGAATAGGATGGTGCTGGTCTTCTTTTGGAATCAGCATATCGCTTAGTGCGAATCGGGGCCTTTCCCAATTGTTCCTTGGCTTCCTTGTGGATGTTGAGGAGAGTTTCAATCCAGGAATCAAGTGAAGGTACTGGAGTTGGATGTGGTAGAACTGAAGGTAACACGGAGGGATGAAAACCTTGACTGCAATAGAAGGGGCTAACGTTGATCGCTGAGTGATCTGAATTGTTATAGGCAAATTCGGCCAAGGGTATAAGGAGGGACCAATCATCCTGTACCTTGGTTGCGAAACAACGAAGATATTGCTCCAGGGTTTGATTAACACGTTCTGTGGCCCCGTTGGTCTGTGGGTGATATCCAGATGAATGAGCGCGTTGAATCCCTAGAACACGACAGAGATGTTTCCAGAATTGTGAAATATATTGCGGTCCTCGGTCCGATATGATCTTGGAAGGGAGTCCATGAATACGGAAAATGTGTTCTAGGAAAATTCCTGCGAGCTCTGAAGAGGAAGGAAGTTTATAGAGAGGCGTGAAATGTGCCATATGAGTAAACAAGTCTATGGTTACCATGATGGTCGTGTAACCCCGGGAAGGTGGTAATTTCACGATGAAGTTTGTAGCTATACATTCCCATGGTCTTGTTGGCAGTGTAGGTTGCAATAGAAGGCCCGCCGGTCTCTTATTGTCGTGCTTATTCTGACTGCAGACAGTACAGGTCTTGATGTACTCTTGTACCTTGCATTTCATTTCCGGCCACCAAAACTCTCTTTGTATAAGACGGAGCGTGTTGGTTACACCACGATGTCCAGAATGAAATGTATCATGGCAGAGAGTTATTATTTTATGTTGAAGTTTTGGTGTGGGAATGACCAAGGCATTGTCCTTGAATAAGTATCCTTCCTTGATTCTTAAGTTCCAGGGATTCTTCCTAGAGACGTCCTTCCAGAGGTCAGAGGACTGGGTTTTGGCTCAAATCTCTTCCAAGAGGTTGATCGCTTGAGCTATAAAGATTGTGTTGGGAAACATTGTAGGATAGGTCCTATCTTCAGTAGTTAAATAGTCAGGACGTCGGGACAAGGCGTCTGCAATCACGTTTTGTGATCCAGGAACATGAGTGATTTGGAATTGGTACTGGGCGAAGAAGTAGGCCCAACGCGTCTGACGACTGTTCCTGCACTCCATAGATTGGAGAATATGTAGATTTCGATGGTCCGTACAGACCTGGACTGGATATCTAGCACCCAGGAGTAAATGTCGCCATTCTGTGAAGGCTTGGCAGATTGCCAACAGCTCCTTTTCCAGGACGGAGTAATGGGTTTCGCTGGTTGTTAGGGTTCTAGAGAGGTAAGCCACTGGGTGGTCCATTTTGTCCTCAAGCGCTTGTTTCAAGACTGCTCCTATGGCATGGTTGGAGGCATCCGTTTCCACTATGAAAGGGCGATCTAAGTCAGGCTGAGCCAGGACGGGAAATTGCGTGAATCTTGTCTTCAAGCGTTGAAAAGCCTTCTCTTGCGAGGAAGACCAGATGAAGGGAACATCCTTCTTCAGCAGAGCAACGATCGGTTGGACGAGCTCAGAAAAGGTAGGAATGAACTTTCGATAAAAGTTAGCAAGACCCAAGAAAGACTGAACCTGTTTCACCGATGTAGGAGCAGGCCAGGCCAGTATGGCCTTTACCTTTGAAGGGTCCATTCCAACTCCTTCTGGGCTGAGGATGAATCCAAGGTAATGAACTGAAGTCACGTGAAAAAGACATTTCTCAGGTTTGACCAAGAGCTTGTTTTCACGGAGCCGTTGTAGTACCGCCATGACATGTTCTTCATTTTTCAAGGGATCCTTGGAATAAATCAAAATGTCGTCTAGATAGACAATGACAAAGAGAAAAAGCATGTCAGAAAACACCCTATCCATGAAACGTTGAAAAACTGCAGGGGCATTAGCTAATCCAAAGGGCATGACTAGATATTCAAAGTGACCAAAGGGCGTTCTAAAGGCGGTCTTAAATTCGTCCCCTTCCCGGATACGGATCAAGTGATAGGCAACCAGGAGGTCCAACTTCGTGAATATTACGGCGCCTCTGACAGCTTCCAGGATATCTGAAATCAGAGGCAGAGGGTACCGATCTTTGAGGGTGCATTGATTTAGACCACGGTAGTCGTGGCAGGGTCTGAGTTCCTTGGAATCCTTCTTAGGAACGAAGAACAATGAGGCACCCGCTGGAGATTTTGAGGGTCTTATGGTGCCATTTTCCAAATTGATGTCCAGGTATTCTCGGAGGGCCTTTTTCTCAGGTTCTGAAAGGATAAACATTCTGCCAAAGGGAATTACTGCCGAGGGATCTGTCTCAATGGCACAATCTTCGGGTCTGTGAGGGGGTAAAGCCTGGACTATGGCAGTCGAAAAGACATCAGTATATCCTTGGTAGACCTCTGGGACTTGTACAATGTTGGAAACCATGAGTGAGGTTTTTTGCTCTCCCTCCTGAATGTTCAATAGCCGGTGTTAAGGAGAGATCCAGGGATAAACAGTGGGACATACAAAACTCAGAGCCCAGAAACAATGACCCTGCTGTCCAATTAATGTACGGATTATGTCTTTGAAGCCAGGGCATACCCAGAACCATAGGGTAATGGGCTGATTTGATGATGTCGAATGTAATCTGCTCTTGGTGGTGGTTTATGGAGAGACAAACCTCTTTTGTCTGTAGGGTTATGGGTCCTGAAGAGAGAGGTCTCCCATCAATTGCTTCTACCGGCTGTTTAATGTTCCGTGACTCATATGGTATTTTATGTCTGATAACCCAGTCTTGATCAATGAAAATTCCCATAGCTCCACAGTCCACCAGGGCCAGTATGGGATAGGTCTTGTGCTTGGAGGGCGATAGAAAGGCCTGTAGAACCACCAGGTTATTCTGTCCAGGAGAGTTCAAGGATGTGATTGATGTGGAGCAGATATCTTTCTCCCGAAACCTCGCTCCATCTAGGGCCGGGAGCTGGCGTTTCCCGAACGCCGTGGAGGGGTTAAAGGACATTCTCTAACGAGATGCTTGTCTGAGGCACAATACATACACAGGCCGGTGTGAATTCTTCTCATTCTTTCTTGTGGAGTAATTGGCCCACGAAAGGCGCCTATTTGCATTGGTTCGGAGTCGTTATCAGGGGTTGAGACAGGATCGGATTTCACAGTCGACTCCGGAGGGGTTCGTTGAAAGGTAGTCTTAGCCTTTTTCCTTTCAGCCCTTCTTTCCTGGATACGAAAGTCTATTTGTAAGGCTAGATCTACCAAAGCCTAAAACTAACTGGGGCGAGCCACTCTGGCTAATTCATCCTTGATATCGTCATTTAGACCCCTGCGAAATAAGGTGAAACTCGCTTCAGGGCCCCAATCAGCCTCCTTTACCAGCTGTTTGAATCTGGTAACGAACGTTAGCATATCCTGGGATCCTTGCCGAAAATCAAGTAGGCGTTCCTGAGCGCTGAACACTTGTTCGGGGCGGTCAAACATAGACTTGAGCGCCTGGATAAATGCATCATAATCGTCCAGGAGGACGTCTCTAGAGTTCACTAGGGGAGTGGCCCAAGATAACGCATTCCCTGTAAGGTGGGAGATTATGAAGCCCACCTTGGCCCTGGAAGTTGAAAAATAATAGGGCTTGAATGTAAAATGCACCAAGCAGGAATCCAGAAATCCACGTAAGGATTTTGGTGAGCCATCGTATTTGTCTACCACTCCACCCAGTGTCACGCTTTCCTTATTGGCAGAGTCACGTGACAGCACTAATTGTTTCAAGGCTGCGTTCTCTGCCTTTAAGTTCTGTACCTCGGTTGTTAGCTCCTGCATGCCGCGCATGAGGTCCTGGACCGCTTACTCCATAGCGGTATCAGTGTTGATCGTTTGGCGTCTCAATCTGTCAAAGGTTTCCCCCCGGCTCACCTGAGTTCTCTTCTTGTGGCGTTCCGCGGAGGACTCCTTCTCCCGGCCGGACCGGGACTTGTATAAGTGCGCGCGAGTCGAGTCTGACTCCAGCGCGAGCGTTCAAAGTTCTAGGAAGTCGAGTGTTCCAGGACCTCCAGGAAGAGGATCGAAGAAAGGTAAGAGATACTGGAAACAGGGGAAAAGGGAAAAGGGAAAAGGGAAGAAGGAATAAGGGAGTTGGCCAGGAACTTGGAAGGGTAACGCCGAGCAGCACACACACGTCGAGACACTACCTAGAGATAGCGGAGGCGCGGGGGCGTGGCCCATTTATAGAACGTGCCGTGTCCAACGTACAGGCTAGTACGGAACACGGCACTGGGCACGGCCATGTTGGAAGTATCAAGGAGCACACTCTCCGTCTGGACCAGGACCAGGAAGACCAGAAGGGGCTATGTCCAAGGTTCATGACACTCAGTTGCTACACAGATTAAATTCAAATCCCTCTACATCATCCACAAGGTTATCTGGGCACCGGACCACTCTATCTTAATAAATGCACTCCATCTAGACCACTGCGCTCCCCTGGCACCAACCCCGTGTGTAAAGCGGTTTGCTAAACAGAGGTTAGATGGTTGATCACTTTCCTCTGCTCGCTCCCTCCTATGGAACAGACTCCCTCTGCCTCTTTGCCTGGATAAGGACTTTCTTACATTCCGGAAGCTTCTCAAGACCTTCCTCTTTCTGTCTCCGCTGCTAATCCCACAGTGGCTGTGATTGGTGTCCTGGACCCTTATGCATCCTCGGGGTCCCTGACTTCCCTCACTCAATCAACCCAGCTCTTATCTACCCTACCCTCAGCACTTGCCTGGCACACCCTCTGCCCACGAGGAAGCACTTACACCTAAACTGGCCCCTGACCGCGTGGCACTCAACAATTCAAGCACTTCATCTGTGGCTCATGCATGAGCTCAGACTCTCCAGCACTTACCCCCTCTGCCCTCTTCCTTGCTGCACTTGCACATTCTGCATACTCACAAGGCATAGTAGGTTTATCCTTTGTTCCTTTCCGCACCACTGCTCTTTTTAATATTTTACTTTTGTAATTGTAATGTTTTTCACTCCCGTGTTCCCGCCTCTCACCCTGTAGGCGCTTTGAAATAGTATGTTACTTGCTGTAAAAGCACCTAACAAGCAAACAATAAACAAATAAATACATTGGTATTTTTAAGTTTGTCAAGGATCCCCCCAAACTGGAAATTCTGGGAACAATACATTAAAAAAGAAAAGGTTATTAAAAAAAAACCAAACACAACAGTTTTCAGCCCATTCATTTTCACAAGGATAAAAAGAACAGTTTTTGAACACTTGTAGAATGAAAAAAGCAAAAAGACACCCCATGGTAATAAAGCATTTAGGTCATTTCCTCAACTAGTTTGGGGTAAATCCATCCAGTAGTTTTTAAAATATTTGACCTTGGTGCTTTTGCAGCAGAGATGCTGAGCAAGGCTAATAACATTTGCAGGCTGATTCATGGAATAAATGTGCACCGAAAATCTCCACGCAAGTGTGCGAAAGCGTGCAAATCACAGCGCAAGTGCGAAAATCGCAGGGCAAGCGTGCAAAATCCGCGCACATCGATTCATGGAAGTCCGTGCGCGTGTAAAATCTGGGATGTGTTCTAAAATTCTGCGTGGCGCACGCGGGCGCACACATCATCAAATGGCGTGTGCCACGCACACAGCGAAAGCGCACATAGCGCGGCGCACACAACAAAAGTAGGCGTAACACGGGGCGTAACACGCGGAATGGGAAACAACACGTGAAAATGTGGCCGTTACGGGGGAAGTACAGGAGGCAAATGCGCGGAACACCCACACGTGCGCCTACAACACGTATTCATGGAATCGAACAGGGCAAACGCGTGCGCCAAAAGAGACGCGCTAATACGGAAACACGTATGCTAGCAGGAAGCAGGCGTACGCGGACCCGCGCAGCATAAAAGTGCGCGCAAACAACAAACAAGCTCAGATGCTACGATGAATATACCGTTCCTCGCATCAGTGGTCGTGGGACACCGCAGGGGGAGGAGGATAGTCAGGCTCGGGAATACTCGACCTGGTGAGTGAGTGGGAGGATGACCTCACATCACCCACCCTGTGCTCCCAAGCACTGAGCCCCTTGGAAAAGGTGCTCAATGTACTGCACTTCTTGGCCACTGGTTCATTTCAGCGGACAAGTGCCATAGTGGGGGGGGGGTATCACAGGCCACGCAGTCACGCTGCCTACACCAGGTGTTGGCCATCATGACTGCACGCTCATCAGTCCGCAGGCACATATACCTGCCCAGAACACCTGCAGAAAGGCAGGCTGCCGTCCAGGATTTTTACGGAGTGGCACACTTCCCCAAAGTGCTAGGTGCCATTGATTGCACCCATGTGGCTCTACATCCTCCCAGGGCAACTGAGCACATCTATAGAAACCGCAAGCACTGGCATTCCATCAATGTGCAGGTAGTATGTTATGCCAAGGAAATCATCACCTCAGTATATGCCAACTATCCAGGGTCCACCCATGACAGTTTCATTTACAGAATGTCAACCCTAAACCGGCACCTAGAAGCTGGGCGGCATGGCGATACATGGCTGCTTGGTAAGTATAAATGCCACTGCACATGCATGCATGCCAGATACTGAGTAATGTCACAACCCCACTAATGATAGCAATCATCACCTCCCCAGGGGACAGTGCCTACCCTCTCAGCACCCACCTGATGACGCCAATTCGGAACCCCACCACGCCACCCGAGGTAAGATACAACACAGCCCATGTTGCAACCCGGTGCATAGTGGAGCACACATTCGGAGTGCTCAAGTCACGCTTTCGCTCCCTTGACCGCTCTGGTGGGCAGCTGTTATACGCGCCCCCAGTAATGTTCAGGATCATAGTGGCAGCATGTGTCCTGCACAATGTTGCAACCCGCCGGGGCCTGCCGGTGGACATGGTGGTGCCCCCACATCCCCAACCACATGCACGGCCGCCGCGCATGGGAGGGGAAAGGGCACGTGGTGAGGCAGCCCGTACGCAGCTGGTGGCCAATTACTTCAACTAAAATCACACCCCTGTGGAATGAACACAGCCCTGGTACATACCAGCTGACAATCAATGATGATGACATAAGGGACAGTCAACTGTCACAACCATACCAGCCTGAGATTGGTCACCTGGAAGTGTTACATTGTGTGCATCCCTACCTACCGAAAGACAACCAATGCTGTGTCACAAAAAGACACACATTCATGCTGCATGAATGACTACCCCCTTGCAAAATACAACATGAAAACAGCGCCATGTCACCCAACCCCTCCCCATCTCCGCTACCCAACACAGCATGGCATGTCATGCAATGTGAAAGCAAACAAAGGAATACACAACACATAACACAATTGTCACAAAGTGCAATGTCCCAAATGGAAACAGGCCACAGACAATATTCTCCCAGTAATCAATAACAAACAGCACACATGATCAAATACTTACCAGCAACACAATACAGCAACACAGGATGAAACATTGCCAAAATATGACAGTACCAAACTAAAGTAGTGCAGGTTTTACAACCTGAATAAGCCAGCACAACCACCCCTTCCAACTGCAGAGTGTTGACATCAGGCAAATGTGTCAGTGTAATGCATACAACATGAACTGCATCCGCAAACTGTTCATGTTGTATGCATTACACTGACACACTGACAGACTGTCAATTTCACCTAATCTAGCAATGGTTTCCACAGAGGATGTCCCCGATGTGGAAGTTGAGTCCCAGGACAAGTCCTTTCCAGGGGCCTCTGAAATAGCGGAAATCCAGGCGTCAGTAGCATCATTAAAGTTTGCGCTTAAGATTCTGCTTAAAATGTCCGGGCGAATATTGGCTAATACGGAGTCGACTGCTATGGAAAATAAAGGAAGACAGATGGCAGTTGAAGAGGCTGAAGCCAATTTATCAGAAGCAATTTTCATTGCCAATGAAACCGAAGAACAAGATAGCCTGGAAGCTGAGCAGGACGTGCCTAGCCCTAACCCTCTTTTTTCACGAAAACAACAGAGATTAGCTAAAAGGGCTGGAAAGGGCAAAAGAGGTGGTACTAGGGCACGACCGGTGCAAGAACAGAGAGAGACAGGACTACTTACCAAAAAAAGTAGGAAAAGAGTGGCAAGAGCCAAGAAACGGAAGGCGACCAAAGAGGGTTATCTTACCAGCTGGCTGCTTCCCGCACAAGTGGCTGACAAGGAGTCTGAAGTGGAGATAATGAGTATAGAGTTGGACGAGGAATACAATGGAGAGCCTGAATCAGAGGAAGTAACAGAAACGCCGAAGGAACCAGAAAACCTGGAAACATCTGCAGCGGCTGTCAAGGAAACCAAAGGGGAGACAAGGGGAAACAGGATATGTCTGATAAAGTACTCCAAAGTATCTGCGTTACACCGCAAGTTCCTGGCTACAGCAGATTTGTTAAGGAACTATAAAGAGGAGCTAAAAGCAGTAGACGTCGAAATCGATGCTGATCTTAATGAAGTTGAACCAGATTGGCCTATAGTAGAAGAAGATATGGTCCCAGTAACAGCAGATTATCCAAGCTTACCTAAAGGTAAGAAGATTGTGGCATCTGAAGTTCAACAAGTCCTAAAATGGTTAGCGGACGCACTTCCTGAGATCATTACTAATCAATGAGATCTAACGATACTGTCTTGGAACTGCCGTGGCTTTACTCATCTGCTATCCCCGGAGGGTTCAATAAAGTTACTGGATAAATGCAATTGTTTTTGTTTACAAGAGACATGGGCTATAGATCCCTTATTTTTGGATGGCTATGTATTATATCATGCGGCAGCAAAGAGGGGTGAAAAAGGTCGGCCCTATGGTGGTTTGACCATTGGGGTGGCCAACACTATGGGTTCGAGACAGATTGACTGCAATTTTGAATGCAATATGATAGCAGTCGAAGTAATTCCGGATCTCAAGAACCCCAGGGGCTCTTTTTTGCTGGTGAGTCTATATACCCTCCTGGGGCAAAGTTAAGCGAACAACTACAGGACTCACTTCAAGAGCTATTGGCAGAGTGGCTGTATACATCTAGAGACTCGGGAGTACTTGTTGTTGGTGACTTCAATTGCCATATGTCAGGTTATGTGAGTAAAATGTCGAATCCCAGACTAGAAAAAAGCGGGGTGATGATACACAATAAAAGAGACCCTGAGCGGGGGGAGGGGTTGGGATTACTTGTTTGAGTCCTGGGACATGGAGATGCTCAATGGCAGAACAGCTAGCGATTGCCCTGGTCACCACATATGGTCAAATGGGATCTCATATAGTACACTGGATTATATTTTTGTGTGCCCTAGGCTCCAACAATTGGTGATGGACATGACAGTGATCACTAATGAATGGAGAGATCATGCCGCATTGAAATGTGAGATTAGTATTCCCGGAGAGTTGCCTCCGCCTAGTAACATAGGCATGGTAAAAACTAACAAATCCGGTGCTAGGATCTCTTGGTCGGATAAAAATATCTCTTTGGCAACTGAGGCTCTGGGAATGGCAGATGACAGAAAGTTGCCTAATTTTAAAGAGCTGTCAATTGAAGATATAGAGGACTGGGTTCTGGCTTTTTCAGAAAGGCATGCATCGTCACCAGTGGGGTTAATGATAAGTATGGAAAGTAAAAAAAGAATGCCCTATGACAAAGCAATTAGAGACATGAAAAGAGTGCTAAGAGCTGAGCTCCGTAAGGCAAAAAAGATATGGCCCATGGGGAAAGATATTACGTAACAGTCAGAGGGATTAAAAACAGATACAGAGCAGCTATTAAAGCCAAAAAAAGAGCAGATCGATTACTGGCCTGGCAAAAAACAGTGAAGACCATATGTGAAGGGAATACTCGTGACATCTGGTCCCTGTTGAATGAGACACGTGACCCACAAAAGGGGACACTGACCAATCCCATTGAAACCAGAGTCTGGGAAAAGTTCTTGGAAAACCGGCAGGCGGAGGACAATAACCTACCAGTATTGGATAGTCCTCCAACAGTAGCTCCGTTTTACATATCATATGAATCTATTTTTAATAAAATAAAAGAGATAAAATCATCACGAGCACCAGGACCTAATGGACAATCCAATATTGTTATTAAATCGCATCCCACTTTTTGGGCCAGCCTATTGAGTACATTATTCGAGAAAATTCTAAAAACTGGTAAAATACCTAGTTCTTGGCAAAAGGCAATATTGATCCCTGTGTTTAAAAAAGGAAATAGCTTTGACCCTAGTAATTACAGATTGCTTTCAATGCTAGATGCCACAGGGAAAATATTTGCCTCATTATTATTAAAAGAACTACAAACATGGGCTGCGGATTCTGGTGTATTGTCCAAATTCCAGAGTGGGTTTAGACAGGGTTATTTGACCTCCCAAAACATTATGATCATGGATATCCTACGAACTAGAGCCTTAAGAACGGGGGCCCCTCCTCTATATGCTTTATATATAGACTTTGTGGCAGCCTTTGATTCTATTCCCAGAAGCCGGTGGAAACTAAATCTAATGGGTTGTCCGAAAGGTCTTATATATTATCTGAGACTACTACATCAAAATAACACAGTAAAATTGAAACTAGATCAAGAAGGGCACACAACTTCTAACATTACACAAAACAAGGGTGTTAAGCAAGGCTGTGTTACAGTGCCCCTAATATACAATTTATATGTGTTTGACATTCCCGAAGTAATAGCCGCCGTAAACAATTGCCCGCCGAAAATTGGCAAAGCCTCTTGCCCTGTCCTGGTTTATGCCGACGATCTGGTGATTTTCGACTATACCATCAGTGGAATACGCAGATCTGCGGCGGCCCTCTGGGAATATGCAGAGGTCAATGGCCTAAGTATTAATTTGGGGAAAACAAAGGTTATGAGATACACAAAAAAGAGAGTATCACGTGTATCACTTAAGGTAGGTTTGGTGAATATTACCTACGTTCCCCAATATCGGTACTTGGGTATAGACTTTGAAACAACTGGCGATTATGTGGCCTGTAAACAGGTGCGCGTAATTAGAGCGGCCGATTGACGGCCCTGTTCCACAGGTTCACCATTAAGCAGTGTGGTTTTACGCTGTGGGGTATTCGGCAGCTGTATATACAGGCTTTCTCTCCGGCCATAATCCATGGCTTAGAATCCCTATCGGAGATGGATCTAGGTTGGCTACAGGTGATCGAAGGAAAATTTTGGCGTAGTATCCTCAGCCTTGTTCCTTGTATACCAATGGCTATAATAAGATTAGAATTGGGCTTGATTTCTCTTAAGGCACTCGTACTGAAGAAGCAAGCATCAATCTATCTAAAAATGACTTGTGATACCAGTAAGGGTCTACTAACAGCAGTCCATCAAGAAATGGCCAGGGAGAAATCGAGTACCACAACTATTGACCAAATTACTAAACTGTATTCTGAAATTGGGTGGCAAAATAAGGAGGGGGGTTACTCAGAGAAAGCTCAAAGGGCTCTGTGTAAACGTATAGATCTCTGGGACTAGATTGAAAATTATGAGCATCTAGGAAAGCTGAGAAGCTACAAATTCGTTCAACATAGACTTTATGATTTTAAGAAACCACAGAGATACCTCAACATATGTCCATCAGTCAGACTCTGACGGTTTATCTTGTTGCTTAGACTGGATCAACTGCCTACGCTGACTGTTACGGGAAGAAAGGCCAAGATAGCTATTTCTTTGCGAACATGCTGTTTATGTAAAGTTCTAGATTTGTTGGAAACGGCAAAGCATCTTCTAACCGAATGCACTGAGATGGCCAGCACATTCAAACCCCTGTTGGATAAATATGTCTTCGACAATGAGTATATTAAGGATGATCTTTTTGGGAACCATTGTATTAATTCTAACAGCATGCGTTTGTTGACAGCATTGTATACTATCTGGCTGAGGATTGAAGTCAGACTGGACATAACACTCTAAATAATTGTAGGGACTGAACAATTGTATATTAATATATGTATTATAGATAACTGTATGGTCAACATTGGACTCATGAAGATGATATTTTATCTTTGTTTTTTACTGTATATTCTAATTTTATGATATTTATTTCTTTTGCTTTGTGTAAGGTTTATAATTTAAACTATATCACAATAAATAAATAAATGCATACAACATGAACTGCATCCGCAAAGGAGACGGCCTTGTGAAGACATGAAGAAGGTACCTGTGAATAAGGAGGAAGACATGGATGCACAAGCACATATCAATACACCATGCAGTGTTCAATACAACAACAATCCCCACTAGGAATGTACATACAGTTTTGACTACAGACTGCCCACACAGCTCATGGGAGTCCAATGTCACTGTGTAAGTCACTGTCACTTGGTCACACCCTTTGCAAGCCCATGGAAACGGAAGCAGGAGGGGTGTGTGTGTCAGGAACCCAAGCATCTACCCCAAACACAGGACAAGCCTCCATGTGCCCAGATGGAATACACAGTGGATGCCCACGGAAGCCACACAAGGCAACACACTGTAAAAAAAGTAATTAAAAAAAAAATATATAAAAAAAAATAAAATGGCCATGTCGGGGCCAGGGCAGGGGACATCCAGGAGGTTCAAGGGCAGGGTGCACACCAACAGCCACCTGCGTGGATGTTGCACAAAAAAATATACCTCCATGGGCTCATGGCCTGCACGGCTACGCTAGTGTGGGAGGAGGGCTGCTGTCGCTCTCATCACCCTCTGCTGCTGCATAAGGAGGTGGTGGTGCATTGGGAGGCACCCCACACAAAGCCCTGGTATGGTCCTCCATGGCAGCAAGCATGAGGGTGTGGAAGGTCTCGTTCTGGAGGATGATAGTACAGAGATCCCCATGCAGCACCTGACGGGTTGCCTGCATTTCTGCACGCATGGCCTCCCGTGATGCCCGGATCTCCTCCTGAGTTGCCTGCAGCTCAGCTGAGAGCGAACGTGTGAGCTGCTCCAGCTGCTGTTCTGACCTTAAATTTCGGGAAGCCTCAAGTTCACCCAGAGTCTCCCTGAGGTTATGGAGTTCTACCCTTAGGGCTTCCCTGTGGCCCTGTGACTCTATAGATATGGCTTTGCGCAAAGTCTCCAGTGCTGCCCGTCGGTCCCTGTTGGACGCCAACATGTCTTCCCTGTGTGATTGGCAAATGGAGTCTGTTGCCTGCTGTTGTTGCTCCATCTGCCTTTCAGGGGGGAGAATGGAAGTGACCACCCTCTCATTGCCTGAGCCATAATTTCAACCGATGCTCCCTGTTGGGCTGCTATACTGTACATGGAGTTTTCCCATACAGTATTGCCTGGTGGTGTGCGGCCACAGCGTCGGCGGGCACCAGACCTGTTCGGGGCAAGGCGATCTGCACCTTGCTGTGCTGGCACTGCCTAAGGCTGCAGGACTGCATTCCCCCTCTGATCTGCTGGCCCAGGATCAGATGTTGTGAAGTGTGACCCTGCATCCGTAACCGCCAAAGGCGGACTTACCAACACTGACATCCCCATAGAGGGTTCTACCCCTGGTGCAGGTGGGTTGGACAGAACAGAATCAATGCCAGAAACACTCACCTGCGACGGCACATAAGTCTGATCATCCGATTCAGCACCTGAATAGAGGTCTGGGGAGGTGCACCCAGAGACACCCCTGGACAGTATGGTCTGCAGTAAGATTGGGTTTTCACCCACCACCACACCACGTCCCCCACTGGTGCCCGGTCATGGCTGAGATTCCTCTTGGGTCCGCACCATCTCCTCAACCTCAACAGCATCAAGTGCGTCATCACCTGCAAAAACATGAAAGACAAAAAATGGAAACAGGCATTAGCACCATAGCACACACATAGGCCTGACAAGCCAGAGATCCAGTACATGATTTACACATGTCCCAAATGACTATAATCCTGGCATGCATGCACTGTCAATGAGTTGGAAGGGGAGGCAAAAAGCAGACGCTGATGACACCAAGATGGAAAAGCAACACATTTGCTGTATGCTGGGTAGCACACATTAGCCTGTGAGTGGCATGTCCAATACACATACATGACACATGCCAGCACACAGATGGCATGTAGCATAGCCATGGTACATTTGACAAGTACAGCCATATGTCAATGAATGAGTACTGTCACCAATCCATGTGAGATGGACATGATGAGATTAACAATGCAAAATAGTGTGACAAAATACGCATGTGCCACACACTGCAACACATCCAGTGTACAATAATACAGTGATGGCAGGCAGATGTACACATCAATGGTTGGTTACTTCAACATGACGGGAAACAACTATCATGTACCAAATTCAAACAGGCACCAAAAATCAATGTGAGCAGGCCAATACTCAATCAGGCTGAATGGTCTAATCAGTCACATGACAAGGTAACAAATGTGGCCCAATGAGGGGTGTAATCAATGACAGAAGCATGTCACATATGTGGCATTAGGGCTGATAAATGCATTGCAAAAATTGGAAAATTGAAACAATCAGCCTGAATGAACCCTGAAAAAATCTGAACAATGTTGTTGCAAGATGACAGTTCAAGGGCAACTGCAGTAATGTTGCGCTAATTGGCTACTGTGGGCAGAAGGGATACTGCCATACCCAAATTCAAGGCCGGTGAATGTTTTGGAGGAAGCACATGGGTGACCCATACCACTCAGGAGTGCACACCCTCACCAGGCAGTCAATCAGAACCCGTCACCCAAACAACATACACATGGATTACACACACATGCATGGGCACCCACCGGACAATGCGTCGTAATCTGGTAGGTCTCCCACGCCTTGGATATGTTCCTCTGTGACAAAGGTTCCAGCAACAGACTCATGTTCAGAGTAGAGGCATGATTTGAGGCCAGCTTGTTCTTTGCTCTGCGTTTCAGGTCATTCCACCGCTTGTAGCAATCATCAGCTGTGCGCCTCACAAATCCAAGAGCACTAATGATGTCGGCGATGGTCTGCCAGTGTGCCTTACGTTGACCAGGTGTGGTCTTGCACCCTGCAGTCACCACCATTTCGCGGCTATGTGCTGACACATAGGCCACAGGTGCATCAAGTTTGGCATCATTAAAGCTAGGCTTCCTTGACGTGCCGGAGTGTGTAGCCGTGTCTGGGGTCTCAGCCTGTACTGCCAGAGCACCCTTCTTCTTCTTTTTCAAAGGTGGTGCGGATCCTGAGTGGCTTACGCCACTCTGGTCAGTAGGGGCAGAAGCACTGGTGGACTGGGTACTAGGAGTGTGCGGAGGCACAATGACCATAGGTCTTGGTGCAGGCATTGGCTGCAGGGTGATGTTGGCAGAGCCAACATCGGTTTGATGGACCTGGACCGACACTGTCCCGGCTGGGAGACTCAGAGCTGGGGTGGATAGAGCTGCAGCTGCCCCTGCAGCCTCCCCACCCTTGCTTCTTGGGGCAGCAGATGACATTGCTGCCCCAGATCCACGTGGCCTGGTGACAGCAACTTGCACCGCCACACGTGGCTTAGACTTGCTGACCTGGAAGTCAGCCTGGGAGTCATCCTGTGCCGGTTCTGGTGCCAGAATGGGCTGGTCCAACAAGGGCTGAGCTGGGATGGTGTCAGCTACGTTTCCCACAACCATGGGGGGGCATGGGTGTCCCTGATTAGTCCTCCACACATGGGGGCCTAGGAGCACCCTGCACATCCTGGCCATGTCCCCTACCGCGCCCACCACGGCCACCTTTTGGAGGTCGGCCACCTTTACCTCCCTTACCGCTTGGTCGCCTCCCAACCATGGCACTGATGTTGTTGTGCGCATGGGAGTAGCAGTAAACAATTGTCCTGAACGTGAAAAAGATGCGCGTGTGCGCGTTGGCAACACCCCCGCCAGAAGAAGAATTGTAAGCTGTCTGAGGAAACAGGACAAAAGAAGAAGTGAACGCTGTTTGAGGAAACAGGCTAAAATAAGAATTGAACGCTGTCAGAGGTAACAGGGAGTACGAACTTAAACCGTTGTGAAGTAATCGCATGTAAACCGACAAGAAGTACAAAATTCACCGACTCGCTCACCACAAAAAGCACGTACAAGAAAATGGAGTGCTACACGTACCTTTTCAACCGGCCCACACGTACAACGGTACTAACACGTGTACGCGCTAAGGCCCTTTCCTCCAATTACACGAGCTGACACTCGGACGTGCAGTTTTTGCACGTGTACGATGAACATGCACCCGTGTTGAGGGAAACGCCTTTGCGCGTCACGTCACAGACGCGCTTACGCGCTAAAGGTCCTTTGGTCCAATGAATTTGCGTATATGCAGTGTCTTCACGTGCTGATTCACTATGCACCCGTCATGAGGGAAACACCTGCGCACGTAACGTCACAGACGTGCTACGCGCTAAGGGCCTTTCCTCGAATTACATGCTGACGTGCAATTTATTCACGTGCCAAATCACTCTGTATCAAGCTGGCCTGGCCACGCGACAACACACGGAAGACCACGCTCCTGCCCAGAAGGCCGAATTCCTGCTCCCAAGAGCCCCGAGCACGCTCCCACCTGCCATCTGCTGCTGCCTGCCTGCCGCTCATGTGCCCTGCTATTTGCTGCCTGCACGTCAGCCAGGGTTGCAGTTGCTGTGACCACCCCTGCTGGAACTGAGGACTCCCGACTGGGATACCATCACTCCACAGCCCAGCCCCAGGACCCAGTTGCCCACCCACACCTGCCTCTGGGGTTGCCATGTCGGGCCCAACACCATCTGGCACCACTGGCATCCCCCAGCCAGAGAGGCAGAGGGCCACCAGCTTCAGTGCCAGGGAAGTTGGTGTCCTGGTGGAGCAAGTCCTGGGGCACTATGATGCCCTCTTTGGAAGTTCACGCGCCGACTATGAAGGACAGGCCAGGATCTGGATGGACATCGTGACTGCCATCAACGAGGAGGGGGTGGCAGTCCGCGACATCAAACATGGCAAGAAGCGCTGGGAGGACTTCAGGTCCAGGACCCTCGACAAGGCCCGGTGCCTCTTGAAGGCAGCGGATGCCAAGGGGCCCCAGGGCCACCTGTCTGACCACCAAATGAGGGTCCTGGAACGCATAAGCCCAGCGCTCCACGTCCAGGTCCTTGAGAGGCAGACCCGTCTGGAGTCGAGCGGTAAGTGTACATGCATACTGATTGGACGCTGTGCGTGTCGTGGTGTGCCAGAAGTGTGCAGGTTGCACATGTGTTTCTGTAGGGCCATGTATGGATGTGTATGTACACGGGCGTGAGGCTGACACATGCGAGTCCTCTCATGTTTGAGACACATTGATGGTGTATGTGTGGGTAAGCATGCAGGCCAAATGCAGAAGTGGGAGCACACATGTTTGAATTACTGTGTATGTACGTTGGCATGGTTGTGGTGTCACACACGGATTTTGGTTCCAGCTGCATGTATCTGCACTGTGTACATGTGCATGTGTGTGTATTTGACAAGTGTGCAACTGTGATGCAATATGGATGCATGTGGCACTGACATGTAGAAGGCTGAATGCCAGATGTGACATGGATGGCGATTTCATCACTCTGACAGTTGGTGGACATGTACACATGCATGTAAGTGTGATGGTGTGTGTGCATGTGTTGTGTACTCCCTGTGTTTCATGTGACGTCAGGCTCACCTTCGGATTCTGATGCTGTTGTATGTGTATGGATGGTGCTGCCTGGTGCAATATTGCTGTGGAATTGCTCATGTGTGTGAGTAGAAATGACATGTGTGTTAGGAGTGGGATGCCATGTCTGAAGTTTGACACTGCCACTCATGTACAACTGTCATGTGTGTATCAGTCCATTGTACAGTGCCCTGATGCCTGTGTTCTATCTCTCCCTGTCTGCAGCGTCAACTGATGAAGAGGGCGGAGAGGGTGCTGTGGAGCAAAGCGGCAGGGATCGCACCACCAGCCAGAGAAGCAAGGCCCGGCTCCCCTCCCAGATTGTCATCTCTTTGGGGAGTGAGGAGTCTGGTGCCGGGTCCCAGGCCGCAGCTACCGAGGATAGGTCCAAGAGGCGGAGGTTGGAGATGGACACCTCGGCAGCAGAAGGGGCAGCTGAGACCCCACAGGGTCCGATGGAGGAAGATGGCATGGAGTCATCCAGGTTGGTGGGGGTTTGGAGGAGGAGGAGGCCGTGGAAGGGACACACACGGGGTCTGGAGGTGGGGATTCCACTGGTGCCAATGGTGCAGTGCAAGGCTAGGGACAGGAGGCAGCACAGGCCGCCCTGGAGGTGCCTGTGTGTAATCCTGTCCCTGATCCTGTGACTGCATCATCCGGCACCAGAAGGGATGCCTACGTCCAGACCCGTTTTCAGGGAGGGGATGGGCGCACAACAACTGGCCTTCCTCTCCCTGCGGACGTGGCTATCCGGGACCGGGTTGAGCCTGTCCTGGCTGGGATAGCGTTGCGTCAACAGAGCATGTGAGGTGACCTGCTGTGTTTTCGTGAAGACACTGCACGTCATCTCGGATGACTCTTTGACTGCGTTGACCTACTGGGACGGGTCACCAGTGCTGGATTCCTCCGTGTGCTGGACCTTCTTTCGACCCCCTCCTCACCTGAACCCCCTATGCGCCAGTCGTCCTCCATGCCATCATCCCACCCATGTATCACCTGGGTACCCTGTGGAGCTGCCTCTGACCCAGCGGCCAGGATGGTGGAGGACACATCCCTGCCACAGTCGGGAGTCGGACATCCAGCAGGGGTGGGCACCACGACAACTGCACCCCAGCCAGAGGAGGACGTGCAGGCAGCAAGAGCCAGGGAGCAGACACAGGCACAGCAGCAGCAGCAACATGGTGGGAGCAATGATGGCTCGGGGCCTTCAACATCGGAGGGGCAGTCATCGGCCAGAGGGGAGGAGGACCCAGGATTGCAAGTGTCTTCCGTGTGGCAGCGGTTGGGCTATGCCATAGATGCAGAGCGGCAGCGGGCGGAAGAGGCACGGCTCACAATGGTCAGGGCGGAGAACTCCATGCGGAGGGCACTGAGGCGGGCCGAGTGCCTCGAGGCAATTCGCAGGGAGTTGGAGGTCAACATGTCATCGTCACTGCAAACCCTGGGGGCCATGGAAGAGGACCGCCTCTAGGACATTGAGCGGGAGTTCGATGATGCCCTGGCCCGGGACATCAAAAAATGAGCCATCGGACTAGCCCGCTGCCATTGTAAATAGTTAGTTAATTAGTGTTAGGTTTCATTTTTGTTTTCATTTTTTTTGGGGTGCTTGGACAATACCCCACATTTTTGTATATAGTTCTTCATTAGTTATTGTATTTTTGTAGGTTTCATTTGGACAGTTGGGCTCATGGACCCAGGATTTCATCCTTGTAAATAGTTGGAGTGTGGATTTGTCGGCATTTTCTTTTTTGATTTTTCCATGGAGCAATGGATTTTACTTTTTCATTTCTGTTTGGATTTGCTTTGTTGGAAGGAGACTTTGGAGACATTGTTGATTTCATATATATTGGATTCTGATTTCCTTTTTTTATCATTATGTGACATTCTGCATTGTTTTCCTTATGTCCATTGTTTGGTGTTTGAATTTTTTTCACCACATTTTTTTTCAATACATTTTTTCCCGTACTTCAATGTGTGGTAGTTTCTCATTGGTTTCAATCATGTCACGATGTGGATTTTCACATTCACTGGCACCCATTGTGTGTGTGTGACGGACATGTGTTGATGTACATACATGCCATTTCGGTTGTTTCATGTACTGGGCATTTCAATGTGGGGTGTATGTTATGCTTGGTTGGTTATTTGGGCAGGGTGGCGTGCCGTGGGATTTGGGTGGCCATGAGGGCCATGATTGTGGGTCATGTTGATGTGTTGGGGGGGACATGAGTGGGGGCCTGCTGGCAGGTGACCCTCACTGCTTGGGGGTGGGGGTGCTGGGGGACATGAGTGGGACATGAGTGGGGGCCTGCTGGCAGGTGCCCCTCACTGCTGGGGGGGTGGGGGACATGAGTGGGACATGAGTGGGGGCCTGCTGGCAGGTGCACCTCAATGCTGGGGGTGGGGGTGCAGGGGGACATGAGTGGGGGCCTGCTGGCAGGTGCCCCTCACTGCTGGGGGGTGGGGGTGCTGGGGGACATGAGTGGCGGCCTGCTGGCAGGTGCCCCTCACTGCTGGGGGGGTTGGGGTGCTGGGGGACATGAGTGGGGGCCTGTTGGCAGATGCCCCTCACTGCTGGGGGGTGGGGATGTAGGGGGACATGAGTGGGGGCCTGATGGCGGGTGCCCCTCACTGCTGGGGGTAAGGGTGCAGAGGGACATGAGTGGGACATGAGTGGGGGCCTGCTGGCAGGTGCCCCTCACTGCTGGGGGGTGGGGGTGCTGGGGGACATGAGTGGGAGCCTGCTGGCAGATGCCCCTCACTGCTGGGGGGTGGGAGTGCAGGGGGACATGAGTGGGACATGAGTGGGGGCCTACTGGCATGTACCCCTCACTGCTGGGGGGTGGGGGAGCTGGGGACATGAGTGGGGGCCTGCTGGCAGGTGCCCCTCACTGCTGGGGGGTGGGGGTGCAGGGGGACATGAGTGGGCCATGAGTGGGGGCCTGCTGGCAGGTGCCCCTCACTGCTGGGGGGTGGGGGTGCTGGGGGACATGAGTGGGGGCCTGTTGGCAGGTGCCCCTCACTGCTGGGGGTTGGGGGTGCAGATGGACATGAGTGGGACATGAATGGGGGCCTGCTGGCAGGTGCCCGTCACTGCTGGGGGGTGGGGGTGCTGGGAGACATGACTGGGGGCCTGCTGGCAGGTGCCCCTCACTGCTGGGGGTTGGGGGTGCAGGGAGACATGAGTGGGACATGAGTGGGGGCCTGCTGGAAGGTACCCCTCACTGCTGGGGGGTGGGGGTGCTGGAGGACATGAGTGGGGGCCTGCTGGCAGGTGCCCCTCACTGCTGGGGGTGGGCGTGGAGGGGGACATGAGTGGGGCATTAGTGGGGGCCTGCTGGCAGGTGCCCCTCAATGCTGGGGGGTGGGGGTGCAGGGGGGCATGAGTGGGACATGAGTGGGGACCTGCTGGCAGGTGCCCCTCACTGCTGGGGGTGGGGGTGCTGGGGGACATGAGTGGGGGCCTGCTGGCAGGTGTGGGGTGCAGGGGGACATGAGTGGGGGCCTGCTGGCAGGTGCCCCTCACTGCTGGGGGCTGGGGGTGCAGGGGGACATGAATGGGATATGTGTGGGGGCCTGCTGGCAGGTGCCCCTCACTGCTGGGGGGTGGGGTGCTGGGAGACATGAGTGGGGGCCTGTTGGCAGGTGCCCCTCACTGCTGGGGGGTGGGGGTGCAGGGGAACATGAGTGGGGGCCTGCTGGCAGGTGCTCCTCACTGCTGGGGGGTGGGGGTGCAGGGGGACATGAGGGGGATGTGAGTGGGGGCCTGCTGGCAGGTGCCCCTCACTGCTGAGGGGTGGGGGTGCTGGGGGACATGAGTGGGGGCCTGCTGTGAGGTGCCCCTCACTGATGAGGGGTGGGGGTGTAGGGGGACATGAGTGGGGGCCTGCTGGCAGGTGCCCCTCACTGCTGGGGGGTGGGGGTGCTAGGGGACATGAGTGGGGGTCTGCTGGCAGGTGCCCCTCACTGCTGGGGGGTGGGGTTGCAGGGGGACATGAGTGGGACATGAGTGGGGGCCTGCTAGCAGGTGCCCCTCACTGCTGGGGGTTCGGGGTGCAGGGGGACATGAGTGGGACATGAGTGGGGGCCTGCTGACAGGTGCCCCTCACTGCTGGGGGTTGGGAGTGCAGGGTGACATGAGTGGGGGCCTGCTGGCAGGTGCCCCTCACTGCTGGGGGGTGGGGGTGCAGGGGGACATGAGTGGGACATGAGTGGGGGCATGCTGACAGGTGCCCCTCACTGCTGGAGGGTGGGGGTGCTGGGGGACATGAGTGGGGGCCTGCTGGCAGGTGCCCCTCACTGCTGGGGGATGGGGGTGCAGGGGAACATGAGTGGGGGCCTGCTGGCAGGTGCCCTTCAATGCTGGGGGGTGCAGGGGGACATGAGTGGGACATGAGTGGGGGCCTGCTGGCAGGTGCCCCTCACTGCTGGGGGTGGGGGTGCTGGGGGACATGAGTGGGGCCTGCTGGCAGATGCCCCTCACTGCTGGGGGGTGGGGGTGCAGCGGGACATGAGTGGGACATGAGTAGGAGCCTACTGGCAGGTACCCCTCACTGCTGGAGGGTGTGGGTGCGGGGGACATGAGTGGGGGCCTGCTGGCAGGTGCCCCTCACTGCTGGGGGGTGTGGGTGCAGGGGGACATGAGTGGGACATGAGTGGGGCCCTGCTGGCAGGTGCCCCTCACTGCTGGGGGGTGGGGGTGCTGGGGGACATGAGTGGGGGCCTGCTGGCAGGTGCCCCTCACTGCTGGGGGGTGGGGGTGCAGATGGACATGAGTGGGACATGAATGGGGGCCTGCTGGCAGGTGCTTGTCACTGTTGGGGGGTGAGGGTGCTGGGAGACATGACTGGGGGCCTGCTGGCAGGTGAACCTCACTGCTGGGGGTTGGGGGTGCAGGGGGACATGAGTGGGACATGAGTGGGGGCCTGCTGGCAGGTGCCCCTCACTGCTGGGGGGTGGGGGTGCTGGGGGACATGAGTGGGGCCTGCTGGCAGGTGCCCCTCACTGCTGGGGGTTGGGGGTGCAGGGTGACATGAGTGGGGGCCTGCTGGCAGGTGCCCCTCACTGCTGTGGGGTGGGGGTGCAGGGGGACATGAGTGGGACATGAGTGGGGGCCTGCTGGCAGGTGCCCCTCACTGCTGGGGGTTGGGGGTGCTGGGGTACATGAGTGGGGGGCCAGCTGGCAGGTGCCCCTCACTGCTGGGGGGTGGGGGTGCAGGGGGACATGAGTAGGGGCCTGCTGGCAGGTGCCCCTCACTGCTGGGTGGTGGGGGTGCAGGGGGACATAGGTGGGACATGAGTGGGGGCCTGCTGGCAGGTGCCCCTCACTGCTGGGGGGTGGGGTGCAGGGGGACATGATTGGGACATGAGTGGGGGCCTGCGGGCAGGTGCCCCTCTCTGCTGGGGGCTGGGGATGCTGGGGGACATGAGTGGGGGCCTGCTGGTAAGTGCCCCTCCTTGCTGGGTGTTGGGGGTGCAGGGGGACATGAGTGGGGGCCTGCTGGCAGGTACCCCTCACTGCTGGGGGGTGGGGGTGCTGGGGGACATGAGTGGGACATGAGTGGGGGCCTGCTGGCAGGTGCCCCTCACTGCTGGGGGGTATGGGTGCTGGGGGACATGAGTGGGGCCTGCTGGCAGGTGCCCCTCACTGCTGGGGGTTGGGGGTGCAGGGTGACATGAGTGGGGGCCTGCTGGCAGGTGACCCTCACTGCTGTGGGGTGGGGGTGCAGGGGGACATGAGTGGGACATGAGTGGGGGGCCTGCTGGCAGGTGCCCCTCACTGCTGGGGGGTGGGGGTGCAGGGGGACACGAGTGGGGGCCTGCTGGCAGGTGCCCCTCACTGCTGGGTGGTGGGGGTGCAGGGAGACATAGGTGGGACATGAGTGGGGGCCTGCTGGCAGGTGCCCCTCACTGCTGGGGGGTGGGGTGCTGGGGGACATGAGTGGGGGCCTGCTGGTAGGTGCCCCTACTTGCTGGGGGTTGGGGGTGCAGGGGGACATGAGTGGGGGCCTGCTGGCAGGTACCCCTCACTGCTGGGGGGTGGGGGAGCAGGGGGACATGAGTGGGACATGAGTGGGGGCCTGCTGGCAGGTGCCCCTCACTGCTGGGGGGTGGGGGTGCTGGGGGACATGAGTGGGGGCCTGCTGGCAGGTGCCCGTCACTGCTGGGGGGTAGGGGTGCTGGGGGACATGAGTGGGGGCCTGCTGGCAGGTGCCCCTCACTGCTGGGGGTTGGGGGTGCAGTGGGACATGAGTGGGGGCCTGCTGGCAGGTGACCCTCACTGCTGGGCGGGTGGGGATGCCGGGGGACATGAGTGGGACATGAGTGGGGGCCTGCTGGCAGGTGCCCCTCACTGCTAGGGGGTGGGGTGCCGGGGGGACATGAGTGGGACATGAGTGGGGGCCTGATGGCAGGTGCCCCTCACTGCTGGGGGTTGGGGTGCAGGGGGACATGAGTGGGACATGAGTGGGGGCCTGCTGGCAGGTGCCCCTAACTGCTGGGGGGTGGGGGTGCTGGCGGACATGAGTGGGGGCCTGCTGGCAGGTGCCCCTCACTGCTGGGGAGTGGGGGTGCAGGGGGACATGAGTGGGGGCCTGCTGGCAGGTGCCCCTCAATGCTGGGGGGTGGGGGTGCAGGGGGACATGAGTGGGACATGAGTGGGGGCCTGCTGGCAGGTTCCCCTCACTGCTGGGAGGTGGGGGTGCTGGGGGACATGAGTGGGGGCCTGCTGGCAGGTGCCCCTCACTGCTGGGGGGTGGGGGTGCATGGGGACATGAGTGGGGTCCTGCTGGCAGGTGCCCCTCACTGCTGGGGGTGGAGGTGCTGGGGGACATGAGTGGGGGACTGCTGGCAGGTGCCCCTCACTGCCGGGGGGTGGGGGTGCAGGGGGATATGAGGTGGACATGAGTGGGACAGGAGTGGGGGCCTGCTGGCAGGTGCCCCTCACTGCTGGGGGGTGAGGGTGCAGGGGGACATGAGTGGGGGGCTGCTGGCAGGTGCCCCTCACTGCTGGGGGGTGGGGGTGCAGGGGCACATGAGTGGGACATGAGTGGGGGTCTGCTGGCAGGTGTCCCTCAATGCTGGGGGGTAGGGGTGCTAAGGGACATGAGTGGGGGCTTGCTGGCAGGTGCCCCTCACTGCTGGGGGGTGGGGGTGTAGGGGGGACATGAGTGGGGGCCTGCTGGCAGGTGCCCCTCACTACTGGGGGGTGGGGGTGCAGGGGGACATGGATGGGCCATGAGTGGGGGCCTGCTGGCAGGTGCCCCTCACTGCTGGGGGGTGGGGGTGCTGGGGGACATGAGTGGAGGCCTGCTGGCAGGTGCCCCTCACTGCTGGGGGGTGGGGGTGCTGGGGGACATGAGTGGGGGCCTGCTGGCAGGTGCCCCTCACTGCTGGGGGATGGGGGTGCAGGCGGACATAAGTGGGGGCCTGCTGGTAGGTGCCCCTCACTGCTGGGGGGTAGGGGTACAGGGGGACATGAGTGGGACATGGGTGGGGGCCTGCTGGCAGGTGCCCCTCACTGCTGGGGGTGGGGGTGCTGGGGGACATGAGTGGGGGCCTGCTGGTAGGTGCTCCTCCTTGCTGGGGGTTGTGGGTGCAGGGTGAAATGAGTGGGGGCCTGCTGGCAGGTGCCCCTCACTGCTGGGGGTGGGGGTGCTGGGGGTGCTGGGGGATATGAGTGGGGGCCTGCTGGCAGGTGCCCGTCACTGCTGGGGGGTAGGGGTGCTGGGGGACATGAGTGGGACATGAGTGGGGGCCTGCTGGCAGGTGCCCCTCACTGCTGGGGGTTGGGGATGCAGGGGGACATGAGTGGGACATGAGTGGGGCCTGCTGGCAGGTGCCCCTCACTGCTGGGGGGTGGGGATGCCGGGGGACATGAGTGGGACATGAGTGGGGGCCTGCTGGCAGGTGCCCCTCACTGCTAGGGGGTGGGGGTGCCGGGGGGACATGAGTGGGGGCCTGATGGCAGGTGCCCCTCACTGCTGGGGGGTGGGGGTGCGGGGGGATATGAGTGGGACATGAGTGGGGGCGTGCTGGCAGGTGCCCCTCGCTGCTGGGGGGTGGGGGTGCTGGCGGACATGGGTGGGGGCCTGCTGGCAGGTGCCCCTCACTGCTGGGGAGTGGGGGTGTAGGGGGACATGAGTGGGGGCCTGCTGGCAGGTGCCCCTCAATGCTGGGGGGTGGAGGTGCAGGGGGACATGAGTGGGACATGAGTGGGGGCCTGCTGGCAGGTTCCCCTCACTGCTGGGAGGTGGGGGTGCTGGGGGACATGAGTGGGGGCCTGCTGGCAGGTGTCCCTCACTGCTGGGGGGTGAGGGTGCAGGGGGACATGAGTGGGACATGAGTGGGGGCCTGCTGGCAGGTGCCCCTCACTGCTGGGGGTGGGGGTGCTGGGGGATATAACTATGGTATAGCAAAACCCTTGAAATTCAGTGAAAAACCATTTGTTAAAATAGTTTTAAGGTGATCAGCTTTAACGCAACAGAACTCCTGAAATTCAGCACTCACATTTCAACCAAGTACACCTCAGAGAAGAAAATGCATCACACGAATCAAACAGCAATAGTGGGTAATGGCTAGGAGAGGGCCAGGGAGGAAAAAAGCAATTGAGGGGCCTGGGGGGTTATGGAAAGAGGAGAGGCCACTTGGTGAGTGATAATGAGTAGAGTAGGATAGTGAGGATAGTGAAGAGTTTTGGATTTTCGAGCATTATCGGGGGAATTTGCTGCTGAATGTGTAGTCCGTTGCCTTTATCAGGGGAATATCATGGGAATCCCACAGGAATGGGGAAAGAGTGAAAACAAAAAGTAATTTTACACCTGCAGTGATCACATCTCCTACGAAGTGGACAATCGGTCTCTGTACCAAAGCCCATGGTTAGTGGGCCCCAATGAAGCCTATTGGTGCAACATGTACAGTGGCCATAGCCAAAGGCCATGGCTAGAGAGAACCAATGAAACCTATTGGTGCTACATGGCCAGTGTCCACGAACAAAAGCTGTGGCCAATGGCCATGTCCAAGGGCCCTAGATAGTGGGCCGCAAAGAAACCTACAAGTGCAACATGTTGGCCATTCCTAGTAGGTCCCAAAGAAACAGTGGTGCAAAATGTATAGTGGCTACAGTCGAAGGCCATTGATAGTGGGCCCCGAAAAAAGTATAGTATAACAAAATCCTTGAAATTATGCTAAAAACTTCAGTTAGTATGGTGTTAAGTTGATCACATATAACATTGAAACAAAACCTTTGAAATTCAGTGTAACAAACCTTGATTAAGAGAGAGTTAAGGTGATCAGATTCAATGCAACAAACCCCTGAAATTCAGCAATTGCATCTCGAGCAAGTCCACCTTAACTATGCGCCCCCTGTAGTACAGCGTATGATCACAAAGATGACATTACAGATGACATCCCTGATGACATCAATAATTACATCATACATGACATCACTGATGACATCCTTGATGGTGTCACTAATTACATCTCGCATGACATCACTGATGCCACTGGTTTGAGTAATTACATTTTGAAATATAACAATTATATATACATACATACATACATACATACATACATATTTCATGCTTACGCAGTAAGTATTCTGCCATTTAAATGTAATGCGCGGTGTAAAATTATGTAGCAGAAGTAACAGATTTGTTTTTGCATATTAACCAAACTTCGAATTCTCAGATTATATATTATCATAATGCACATGGGTTCATACTTTCTTTTGTAATTAATTATTTTTTATAAAACCTGTCATTTAGAAAAGAATGTGTCCATGTAATGTTATTACAGTGAGGAGAATCGTAAACTTAAATGTGAACATTGACTATTTTTATAACACCATTAAACTTGTTTCTACTTCTATTTATTCTTTTTTACTATTACATATACTTATTATATTAGTAACAAAATATGGATTTCGTGTAACACACCCATGGGTCTCAAAGAGCTGAAATGCCAGATAACACTATTATTACAGAGTCCTACTTGATGTATCGATCTCGGAAAGACGAAAGGCTAGGTTGACCTTTCCAGGATTTAAACCTCTCACAGCAGGATGCACACAGATATCAGTGGCAAATGTTCAACTAGGTAGACTATCTGTCCAGCTATGATTGAAATTCTTGAAATAGATATACCAGAATCCAGTATTTTCCCTGCAATGAAGTATTGTATTTGTTTACTAATACATAAAATTCAAACCATGTGTATAACATTTCCTAACACAACAAACACTAATAATTCATGACAGTTGAGAGTCTACCCTGTGCTCACAGTGCGGTATGCGTTGTGAGATTTGATATTGATTTTATGAAAATGGTCCCACCATGTGAAGGTACTTAGCTCAAACTTGAGAGTGGTTCTTTGAACCACTCATCTGTATCCAGACTAATTACTACCGACAGAGACCTATACACAACCATGTGAGAGAGGAGAGAGGAGAGATGTAAACCCCAGTGTGTGTGTCCCATCTCCAGTAAGGCAGGAGTGATGTAAACATTAAGGAAGGAAGCAGGCACTCACAAATTAGATCCATACCCTCAGCCCTGCGAGACAGGAGAGATGTAAAAATAGAGTGTATGAATGACTTTGTTCAATCATTGGAACATCTATGGAAAACCGATCACATATACCTGTGTTATGCTCTTATTCTCTTATTGAAGACACACAAAATGTAGCACACTAGCAACTTCAAAATCTGGAGAGGTTCAAAATGAGGTGATATGCCCCGAGGCGGCAGGCCGACCCTGATGGTCATGGTCCACCGCCCAAGTTAATGGCCCGATTGAAGCTGAGGGGCATATTGAGATTAGTACCCATGTAGATCCCTACACGGGTGCTAATGGAGTAAATGAAAATCCTTGCTGTTGCTGCATGGCCTGGCACCGCACAGTGCGGTCCCATGAAGTCCGTTTTCAATGTTGATAATAGTCATCAACATTAAAAATGGATTTCATGGGAAAGCACGAGCTGCACAGCCAAGGTAAGTTTATTTTTTTATTTTAAATAAGACACCATTTGCACCCATGTGGGGAACTACATGGGTGTTAAGAGGTGAGGGGGAAGGGAAACTGGGAATGGGGAACAGAAGGGGCACTGGCAACCCAGGCTGCTCAGAACTCTGGCTAGGACCACATTGACACCCTGGCTCCTGCTCTGGCTGACTTCTGCAACCACTCCCTTGCCACTGGAGTCTTCCCTTCCCCCCTGAAGCACTCCCTTGTGCACCCTCTTCTTAAGAAACCCTCTGCCGACACGTCCTGCCCAGCTAACTATCGCCCAATCTCCATCACTCCTTTCCTGGGCAAACTCCTAGAAAAGCTGGCCATCTCCGAGCTTAATCTTCACACTGCATCTGTTGTTTGTCTCCATGACCATCAGTCTGGCTTCAGACCTGCCAGAAGCACAGCAACTGCTCTCCTGAACATCTGTGAAGACCTGCTCTTGAACCTTGATTCCAACACCCCCTGTTACATGATCTCTTTTCTGCCTTTGACACAGTCAACCATGCCATCCTGCTCAACCGTCTCCGTGATAACCTGGGTATAACCAATTAGGCCCTTCCTTGGCGGACTTCTTTCCTCTCCAATCGACCCTCCCAGGTCCTACTTGGGTCCTTCCTCTCCTCTATCTCTATCTGTTGTGTTCCCCAAGGGTCTAACCTCTGCCCCTGGCTGTTCAACCAATGCCTGGCAATTCTTGTCCACCGCATTGTCGCCCTCTGCCCCAACTTTCAGTGCTATGCAGATGACAGCTCATTTTCAGGCTCCTTTCAGCCAACTCTTCTCCTTCTCTTATCTCTAACCGTCTGTCTGCTACCCAGTCATGCTGTGCCACCAATGATCTCTGCCTTAATGCCAGTAAGACTGAGATTCCTCTCATTGGCACATCTGCTCCCTCCTTTCCTGTCTCTCTCTGGCTGGCCTCCCTTGGCCTGCTTCCTGCTCCCACCTGTGAGCCTAAGCACCTCATTGTCATCGTCGACTCCACAATATCCTTCTCTCTTCACATCTCTGACGTCTCTAAGCAGTTACACTACCAGCTGCACCTCCTCAGAGTTATTCTTCCTTTCCTCTCCTTCCCCCAGAAGCTCATTGTCTCCAGAGCTCTGGTTCTCTCTAGGCTGGACTACTGCAACAGCCTATTTCTAAATCTGCCTGCCTCTATTCTCCGCCCCCTGCAACTCATCTAGAATAGGAGTGCAAGACTTTTCCTTGGCCTCAAGCCCAGGGATTGTTTCTCTCCAGGACTGAAATCTCTGCACTGTCTCCCAGTGGCTGTGAGGATTAGGTTCAAAACCCTCTGCATTGTCCACAAGGCCTTCTGGGACCTGGGGCCTCAATACCTTCAACTCTCTCTTCCTAAATATCTTCCTTCTCAAGCTCTTCGCTCATCTGCCTCCAACTCCCCCAGGGTCAGTCGCTTCTCCAAGCAACAAGTTGGTGGTAGATCTCTTTCTTCGGCTTGGGCCTTCCTCTGGAACAGCCTCCCTGCCTCTCTAAAAATTCTGGAAGCACCTCAAGGCCTTTCCCTTTGCCTCTGATTTCTCTCCTCTCCACTGCTGAACTCCTGGCTGAAACTGAAACTGCACTGGTCATGTGGCTACCCTCTGTTCTCGGGTCCAGGCCCCCTCCCCACCAGTTGCACACCTGCACTGCCTCCCTGGCAACCCTTGCACTTTAGGTTGTTCTGTATCCCTACAGCCCCCTACCAGCACTTAACACCTTTGATGTCTGCACTTATCCTTGCTCCTGCCACCAGTGGGCCGTACTTCTTATTTATTGTTCCTATTTATTGTTTCTATTATTTGCTGTTTATCCTATGTACTACACTTTTCCCCTTCTCCCTGCCCTGCACTTGCACGATCTCAATGTCACCTGGCCTAGTAAGATTGTTGTCTCTGTCTTCCCTCTGTTCCCATCCCTTGTCTCATTGCGCCTTGAAACACTTGTGTATAGGCGCATTATAGATGCCGTATCATATCATATCATACAATACAGACAGTTTTCCAAGCATCCTGATTGGCCAGCGACCCCTTCAAGGGTGCTAATTAAAATTGGCGTTCATCATTACCTCAGTCACCACCATCCATCACCACCGCAATATAATTTACTCTCCAGACCCTGCGATAGTATTATCAGTGGGAACTATGGTAGTCACCTTCCTTCTCCAGTGTCCAAGCTGCCTGTCCCCTGGGAGACAGCAGGTCATCCTGTGACTCAGCTAGGATGTGCTGCTCACTTTGAAGATCTTGTTGCTGTGTCTGCAAAAGCAACAGCATCTTGCCATAGTTGATTTGGTTATGGGGCTCATTTTTTTAAATGAACCCCAGTTGTTTTACATGAGCTGCAAGGAGGCTTCTTCTGTGGTAAGAGGCAATAGTGCCAGCACCACTAATAATGTGCTCTGACTACGTGGCTATGTTCTGCTGGCCACACACACTGCTTCGGTTACCAATGCTGCAGTGGCCAGCTCACGTTTGTTGTTGTTTTTAAAGCATCCACCATCTGTGTGATTGTAGTCTCACTACCCAACCTGTTTCTCTCCCAGGCTAGGACACATTGCAGAATGAAGAATCTGGAAGCAAATCCAATGAGGGTTTATGTGTGGGAGTTGAACACCATACATGGGACCCTGCCCCTGAAACAGTTGCAGTGGAGAGGTTGACAGCAGTTTAAACCAGATTTCTTACTGGCTGTTGGAAATGCTCTGTCGTTGCCTTTCTTTCAAGCCTTTGCTCTGCAAGCATGTCATCTTGCAAACATCTAACGAGTGCAGTCTTGCACATGCCAATTATGTCTCCTGTATGTCTCGTCCAATTGCTGACAGTCTGAAATGCAGCCACTTTAACCTTAAAACAGCAGTGATCAATTTACAACAAATAATATTGAATGTATTCTTTCATGAGTTTCATACTTGGCAGATTCTGAAATATCTCCCGAGTTGTCATGTTCCATTGCTCTTCAGGGCAGGATCAATGGAAGGATCTCACCCAGTGACATAGCGCTTTGGCTCATATTCTGTGTGGTTCCCCCAAAGTACTGTTGCGAAGAGCAGGCATTATGCATGAGCTGTTCCATCTAATGATTGACTGTGACTTAAGCTGTGGTCACTCACAGCACTGCTTTGTTCACACAGCTGGTCAAGCATATGCTATGTTGTATTCCATAGGTTAGAGCATACATTTTTAGCAGGAGATGTGGGAGTTTGTATTTGAAGCATTTCTGGCACTGTTTGATTGGCTGAAATGAGAGAAGACCTTGTTTTCCACAGCAGGCTAATGATGCACAGGGGTACATTTGCAGACAAAATGTGTCATGTGCAAAGCATGGCATATGAATTGTGTTCCCCATTCTTAGTATATCCATGGCATTGGGTCTTTGATCTGTTTTCACAAAGGCCAAGGCTAGATACTGTGGAGTTAGCCACGTTGCTACCACCTACTCCACTCCATCCCAGATGTCTGCTCCTATGTGGTTCCTACCATGGAAACTCTCTATACCGAAAGTGGCTTGTTTGTAGCCAGCATGTAACTGCTTGTATCACATTATTTACTCTCCTCCAGAGGGGCAGGTGACCCAACATGCTGCTACATCCCAGTAATCAGTGCGTTGTCCAAATATCCATAGTAAAATGGACTTTCCCACTTACTGACGACCTATCCTGCCTTTCTTACTGCTTACTGCTTACTACTTACTTTTTTACTCCTGTGTTCTACTTGCATATGTCTGGCTCATAATTTACCAGCGGGCATCAGCACTTCCTCTCAGCTCTCTGAAACCTTTCTCTTCAACAGTGGCACATGGAAGAATGTTTATTGCCAGTATTATCAGCAATTTAACATTGAGCAGCTGTACACATCTGTGGTTATGATGATATTTGTGACTGCACACACCTTACCCACTGAGGGTGTGCTGGCACATGAACATTGTTCCCCTACCACTCCTTTGTGTTTGGGTGCTAATGATTGACCTTGAAGATGGACTATTTTGCACTGGGTCTGAAACACATCCTAGTTTTGGGTTCAATACAGGGAGTAGTGCCAGCATGCTGCTGAGGGTTTGCTGGATACTGGGGGTATGCTGTGCAATATGGTGGTCCCACTCTTGTGAGCATGATGCTGCTTCATATGGCAGTCTCCTCAGCTGGCCCCTCAACAGACCCCTGCAGATCTCCGAAGTGTTCGCTGATTGGTTGAACCAAAAGAGCATAGGATACACCTCCAATTGTGCCAGACTCTGATATTATGGAACTTGGGGTTCAGACTTGCTTCACGGATGTGGCAGAAACAGCTAAACCAGAGATGACATTGGAAGGACTAGTTTCAAACCCTGCAACCGGAGTTAGTGACTGAGTTGTTACTTCTCTACTACACAGGATTTGTGCAACTGCAGCAATTTCAGCAGCTACTATTTCGGCAGTAACCTTGAAACATTTCTATAGCACCTTCACTCTCCCACGCACATGTGATTTTTGGCTCTGGGGACATCTCAACAGGTGGTGCTTTTTGCCTCAAACACCATAAAACCGAGCAGCCCCTTTTACAAAAGGAGCTAGTGCTGTATCCTTACAGCCTGTGATCACAACCGCTTCCAACAATTTTTCTGTCACCTCTACATTTTTCTCTTCCCCAAAAACAATTCAACAACTTGTGCTTTGTGTAAGTGTGACATTCCTACAGTCTGCTTGTCAGAGTGCGCTCAAGCAGGTGGTGTGTTGTGTCACACACAGGTGGTGTGTTGTGTCACACAGTCAATCCACTTGCCACTAATTGCCCACCACCTCCTCCAACAATTCCTCTGGCATCTCAACATTTTTCTCTTAAAGAGTAATTTAATATATAACACATATTAAGGTCAATGTTTTTCGTGAGGGGGACCATAGTGCAACCAATCTTATAACGGGAGTAGATTTACTTGGTATCTTAGGACATTGCATCGAGTGCTTTCCAAGACCTTACCCAGATCACAAATGGAAAACATTGAAATGCAATTAGACTTTCCTACCAGTATCACTCTACATTTTTGGCACAATGTCTAAATGATAAACAGAACTTTCCTTTAGAGAGTGTATTTTACCAAAAATATCTAACAGTTTAAGGAGGTCTTTAATTTGGAACCTGGAAAAATGGTCATTCATTGGTCACCTGTGTGCAAGCATGACATCACAGGCAACAAGGGTAGATAGAGGCAATGGGTAAGCACCGTAACTGAAGAAGGCTCATGGGTGATTCAGAAGTAGAAAGGAAACATGCTAGTGGGATGACTCAATGGGTACGATCAAAGGTGAGTGGTCATGGCTTCCCAAGATATGAAGCTAAAAGAGTTATTATGCCTCAAAGTGCAAATGTTTTGTGATGTTTCACTATGAACTGAGTGGCATCAGTGGTTCAGGGATTCTTATGCCAATGACACCCAAATCCTGATACAGTTAGATCTTGATCGGACTGAGGTGTCGTTGTGCCCAATCAGTGCCTGACTGCGATAGGGGAGTGGATGAGTCGCAACTGGTTGAGGATGAATGGAAACAAGATGGAGGTGGTGGTGGTAGGAGCCCCTCCTGATCTCACTCTTTGGGTGTCTTCCTTCTGGCCTTTATCCCTTGGGACTCTTCCAGTTCCCGTGACCAAGGTGAAGAATCTGGGAGTTATTCTTTCATGCTCTCGTTCTTTGAATGACCAAATGTCAGCAGTATGCAAAGCTCCAGAAGCACCGGTGAAGCATCGCTTTGCACCGGACCCCTGCTCGTTGGATCATTCGTTTTTCTTTGCTGCTAAACGTTTATGCTGTTTCTTTAACATTGAAGCTCTGCCCTTTTTTGTTGATTCAACAAAAGGAGGACGCCGCGCGCACAAGGAGGAAGCACCGGTGAAGCACTGCTTTGCACCAGACCCCTGCTTGTTGGATCCTTTGTTTTTCTTTGCTGCTAAACGTTTATGCTGGTATTTGGACTACATTGCAACTTGGGACTATATGGACATTGTGCTTTTATTTTAGTCTTTAACTTTATTTAAAATACACTTTATATATTTCTTTTCAGTTGGTTTAACATTGAAGCTCCGCCCTTTTTTGTTGATTCCACAAAAGGAGGACGCCGCGGGCACCAGCGCGCGCACACCAGGAGGAAGCACCGGTGAAGCACTGCTTTGCCGCTTCGCTGCGGCATCGTGTGGTGCGGCACTGGTGCCTATCATTTCACCTCGCCCCTTGACTTTTCTGTGAACCCGAAAGTGGCCGTGGACTACGAGCTGCCAGTTACATCGGAATCCTTAGTGTGTTTTATAAAGTAAGTGCTGCACGTTCACAAAAAATCATGATACCTCCCTTTTATACTTTGCGAACAGGAATGCTGTTGCAGCCATTAGTCCCTGAAACGTGCTCGAAGCACGGAAAGAAATGTACCACCTCTTACAAAAGCTTCTTTGATACTAAAACATTTTCTACCCCGAAGCGCCATCTGTCAATGGCAAATAATGCTGCGTTACAAACCCCAAAGGGGCAACAAATAGCTGACATACGTCGCTTTTTTCCTGTGCACCTGGAAAGGGTGGTTGACACTCCCCCCCCCCACTGGGTGTTTAGCGAGTTTGGCTCTAGCGGGAAGTGTGGAAGTGGGAGTGAAGTGTGTTACTGCAAACCAGTTAACACATAAGCTGACTTGTAATCGGTCTCTTACAGACAGTATGGTTGTGCAAGGAGCCACGATAACAAGCGTTGACTCTACAGTTTGCAAGAGTTTTGTTCTAGCTTCTGATGATGTTGCAGTGATTGATCTTGATTCTATGCATACTGATTACTCAGTCAAACCATCTCAGAAAAATTATCCTTTTCTCCAAACATGTTTACCGATGTCAGTCCTTCTAGGCCAAATGTGTCCTCCTCATTTGTAGTACCCACGCAGAGGCAAACTGGGCCCAGAGAAAGTTCTACACCCTCACCTAGTGGAAACAGAGTTGTGGGTTTGGCTCTAGGAAGCCATAAATACAACCATGAACACTCTAGTGAAACTTTTGGAATCACTAAATGAAAATAATGCTCAGAGTTCTCAAATAGCATCTATCCTGGCATGGCAAGCTTTGCCCAAACCTCTGGGTGAAAAGCCAATTTGCCGCAGAGAATCTATAGCTTTATCACCTCTAAGAGTGTCTTATTCTGACAGAGCCTCTTCTCCCATAACTTTGAACGGTGCTAAGCTGGCCATAGGGCCATGCGCAATTTCAGAAGAGATCCCTGCCGGATTACCACTCTTTCAAAATATCATTACTGACCTGTTTGCTTAATGCAACAAAGAGGCTGTATCTCTTCCTCATTCGCCTCCTCAAAATGAAAGGCAAATTTACACCATATTTGCTAAACCTTTAAAAGGCAACCCAATAAAGGCATTAAAGCAAAAATCTAAGAATTTAAAAGCCAAGAAAAATATGACCTCTGGTTCTACTAAACAATTTCTTAAAGCTTTGAAAACCCCAACAAAAAGTTCCACTGTAGCATCTGCGGCAGTTGTGAAAAAATATGTGGAACTGAATCAATTAAAGAAACTCAAATTGGGGTTCACAATGAAACCCACTACTGAGTTGTACGCCCCGTTGGACAAACTTGTTGAGGCACTGCAGAGACAGTCTGAATCTTCTGCTATTCCAAATTTGGCCTCAGAAGAGGGGTCCTCCCTCCCTCCTAAAGCATCAATTTCCATCACCACCCCTTCACTAACACGAGACAGGCGGGAAGAAATCAGAAGGGAGGTGGATGCCTATATGGCTAGATTTACCCATCTGCTGATTATTGGTGCCCCGCAAATTATGTCAAGTGATATGTCCACTCTCGAGAAGGGACAAATGGTGATAAGCTAGGATTCGAGTAAGGAATGTCCAAATGAGGACAACGGTCCGCAGAAAACAGCCTCAAAGCAGAGCCCCTGTGCAGCTGTACCGAATGGTGCTCAACTCAGTTGCCATCTGACTGCTGGTACAGGCTCAAGTGCTCCGCTGACATCTGGTTCAGAAGTTTTTGAAGGACAGGGGGCTGAGATTGCACAACTTTTACAAGCCCTGCTTCCTAAACCTCAAACAAAAACTTCCTCGCCCTCCGTGATTGCAACACAACCTCGCAACCAACCAGTAAAAAAGCATCCGGAGGCTTCCAATCATAATACACATGCCAACACTTTAATCCTTGGCTGTCGGCCTGCCCCGCATCCACAATATCTGCTAAACAGTCACAGTGTACTTGACATTTTTTCTGATGTTAAACAATTGGAAGACATAGGAACGGCTGTCATTGGGCAGGTAGAATTCATGAATGGAAAAGTTTTAACCACTGTTTGCTTGAAGTTATGCTCAAGGTTGGTTCGCAATATCATCTAGGCCGATAAAAACCATCTATTTGAAATGGGCTTTGTATTGTTGTTGGGGCCATCTTTTGGTGATGAGCCTCCAAAATGCACAAGCTCAACGCAAGTTCCATTGAATTTTATCGCTCAGGACAACCTATGCAATCTAAATGTGTCTGCAATTGTGGGACAAAAAGCTAACGCATCAGCACGTGAACAAACTGTTAAAATGAGTTTTGTGGAACACCCGTGGGCATTCCCACTTGATCAATAATCAGAACTCCACATTAAATCAGTTTGATATAATTATGTTGCAAGAAACCTGGCTCATTACATCTTCAATTTGGAATAATCACATCATGCATTTTACGCCTGCACTTTATGGTGGTAAAGGGCGCCCCATGGCCGGTCTCATTACTTGTATTAAAACCAATGTGGACATCAAAATGATTTCTTCGTATGCACCAAACTCATTTTTGCAATTAACTATAATATCAGTTTGTGACGTTCTGTATGCGTTAGTTAAAATCTATTGGAATTGTCAGGGGATTGATGATGAGACATTTTTTAATGATCTCTCCTGTTTGTTGGACTGTGTCGTCATGCTACCAGACATTGTTCACACTGTGTTAGCCGGGGATCTTAATTTGCATCTCTTTTCACCTGGGAAAGCTCAAGAAATTGTTAAACAAACCCACTGGAACCACATAATGTCCTCACATGGTTTGGTTATGCTTAATGGATCCTGTGCAGGGGACAGGCCCCCAAATTATACCTGGCTATGTGGCCTGTCCAGAGCCATTATTGATAACGTGTATGTTGACCCAAAACTGTTGTCACACATAGCAAGTTTTCAGATAGTGCCGGTTGTAGACAGTGACCATCAAATGCGAACCAACTCCTGGGTCATCCCTCACAAAATGGTACATAATGCGGTTTCCACGTATTCGGGGAGTGTGCGGCCAAATGCTCAAGGGAACCGTATAAGGTGCACTGAAGAAAGTCTTACCCAATTTTCAAATTCTCTCACATCTGCCTTTGCCCACTCATGACTCAGTGGTGAGGGTACTAATGCGTGTTACTATGACCTCATGCAGAGACATTCAGTAAACACGCAGAATGTAAAAAAGCCTGCAGTGATGAGAAAGCATACATTTGATATTTAAGTGAAAAACAAAAAAACAGAATATCGTGCATTGAGACGTAAAGCCTCTTTGCTTCCAGCAGGTCTCAAAATAGCTACCCTGAATAAAGCGAAGACTGGTTAATAAAAACAGGTTGCCGACATACCGGTGATCTTAACTTGCATCTCGTTTCACCTGGGAAAGCTCAAGAAATTGTTAAACAAACCCACTGGAACCACACAATGTCCTCACGTGGTTTGGTTATGCTTAACACCGCGCAACACTTTGTCAAAAAGATGGCGAACATATGTTGAATCTTATGCGTAATCAGAACTTTGCCCAAATATGGGCTGCACTAAATGAAGCTACAAATACACCGCAAACGCTGACACAGATTCATAATGTTTCTGAACAGGACTGGATTGAGCATTTTACCAAAATGTACGCCCCCCCATTACCAGTGGTGTTAGCATAGGAAGGTGAGTGTTTGCCCATGTTTCATCTTGATACATTAAGAGTTGATGTACGTTATTACATCTCTACAATAAGTCAATCCAGAGCTCTCGGCCCAGGTGGGTTATCAAATAAAATCTTCAAACTCAACCCTGAACTCTGGACAGAGATCCTGTTTCAAATTTTTCAGAACATTAACATTACGCGAAGTATCCCAGCATCATGGAAACATTAAATTATTATTCCACTTTTCAAAAAAATGTGACTGTAATAAACCGCAAAGTTACCGACCAATTGCCATGTTGGATGCCCCTGGTAAATTGTACAGTCAAATTAAATTACAAGAGCTGAACGACTGGACCAGACGCAATGCTAAAAGAGATCCTTTCCAGGCTGGTTTTGTCAGGGGTTTGGGCACTTCACCTAACCTGCTTCTTCTTAACTTGATTAAGAGTAAGTATGCGGAACTCAAACAAAACCTATACATAGCCTTTGTCGATTTCAGCAATGCTTTCAACTCAGTTGATCGACAGCTGCTATTTAAGAAAGTTGAATACTATGGTTGCCTTGTTTCCATTCTTACTTAGTCAAAATATTGCATTCTAACACCTCGCTGCAAGTTAGATTTTCTCTAGATGGTTTACTGTCCGCGTCCATTCCAACAAACAGAGGCTTTAAACAAGGGTGCATCTTAGCTTCAACTATTTTGAATCATTTCCTATTAGATATAGGCATTAAGTTTGAAGAGACCATCTCAGATGCCCCTAAATTAGGCCCGCAAAAAATAAGCTGGCTCCTATACGCGGATGACCTCGTGTTACTCTCCTGCTCTCCGTGTGGCCTTCAAAATTTGTTGAACAAACTTCAAGAGAGTTTGTTAATGAGAACAATCTCATTATCAATCTGGACAAAACACAAATAGTAACCTGTCACCCGACCGCACACAAAAAACCAGCATTATACAAATGGTCTCTACAAAATCAGGTGGTAGCCAGAGTCCCTCAATATAAATATTTGGGGCTTCCATTTACAGAGTTGCAAAACAACCACATCTACACAGCAACTTTGAATGCCAAAATTCGATCACTAGCATCTCAAGCCAGAATTTTGCTGTACAGATATGGCAAATTTACGCTAACACACATAATAACTTTTTATCAACAGAAAGTGGTTCCAATTATCATTTATGGCACAGAAACAAGACCACCGAAACCAAGATCGATTTGGGACCACTATGAAACTTCCTTTTGGAAAGCTGTATTAAGCCTCCCCAAATGCACTCCATTACCATTACTTCGGTACGAAATAGGAACCATTTCTATGTACAGCCAAGTGATGTGGACATTTTGCACTCTGTATAGAAAATGCCTAGTGGGCGCAACCTCTCCAAATTCTTTAGGCATTCTTGCAAAACATTTGCTTACATCTCGTCTTGATTTATTCAAAAAATGGACTGATTGTGTGCTAGAAGCATTAACTAACGCTGAGATCACTCTTGAACTTTTTTTATTGAATCCCACCATAGCGAAATTTAAAATTCATCGAGCTGACTGGATACACACGTACTCAATGCTCGGAATACGTGGATGGAGGAACAATAATGCTTTCCCATAAAAGATTACGTACTCTGCAACCTTATTTAGTTAAATACCCGTCTATTTTTGTAAGATCCCAGATGCTAAGGATCCGACTAAATCTTTGCCTGACGAGGCAGATCTTAGGCAGGAGACGCCTCATTCCCAAAGATGACACATATTGCAGATACTGTAAGGATCAATTCCAACCTGAAACGCTGTGCCATTTGGTCGTTGACTGTCCTGGTATGTCATTAATTCGGAAGAAAATTGTTTAATAGGTGTTGTCAGTTCCTATCGCTACGTTCTAGCGAGGAAATATGGACATACCTAATAACCAATACACAGACTGCTATACAGATTGCTTTGGTACAATTTGTCAACTCTGTAATTCCATCTCAGCTAATTTGAGATGCACAGTATTTGCCTTCTGATCTGCTTTGTAGATGTGAAAAAAGATTGTGGGACATTGAAGGGGACAATCGCTTGTAGTTAATCGAGCGGCCCACTGGTTGCTTTTTGAAGTGAACATCAGATGATTATGGGGAGGTGAAGGGGAGTCCTTGCCTCGCTTGGGAAACCAGGGGAAACCGTGTTGGTATCTGTGTTTTCTCCTTTTTATGTTGCTTGTACTAATTTAAAATCAGTTGATTAATGTTGTAATGTGTAAAATGCCTCTTCTTTTGTAAATTTTGTAAATTTTGAAAGGTTGATTTATCAGCCAACTAAAATAAAAAAATAAAAAGTATGCAAAGCTGGACTTTATCACCGCAGGATCTTAAAGAAGGTGCTTCCTATGCTAGCGGCTCCACTGCATCCCCCCGTGGTGGCTGCCCTGGTGTTGAGCAGACTTGATTACTGCAATTCCTTATGACTCGCTCAACCCAAGGGCATGATTCAATGACTTCAGTGCCTACAGAACCTAGCTGCCCGGGTGGCTACAGGGTCTCCCTATGGTGCACATATTATTTCCTGTGCTACGTTCGCTTCATTGGCTCCCGGTCATGCAGCGGATCAAGTTTAAGGCACTATGCATTGTTCACCGGGCGCTGCATGGGCAGAGGGCTGAGTACCTCCATTCTGAATCCATCCAGTATCTCCACACACATCCATTGCGCTCTGCTTCCGCTGGCCAGTTAGTGGTCCCTACATTTCGTAGGACTTGCATTGAATGACACACTTTCTCTGTTGTTGCCGCACAAATGTGGAATGACCTTCCTTTGACGGTAAATAACTTGTCTAACCATCTGTGTTCAGAAAAATGCTCAAAACTTGTCTGTTTTAGTTCTCCTGACTTATAGGTCTACGGGTCACCTCCCTCTCTAGCGCCAGAAGACCTCCGGGTGAATGATGCGCTGTATAAATGATATTAACATAACATAACATAACAGGGAGGCTTCTCAGTGATTTCCAGAGTCCTTCATTGGCACTAATTCAATGCACTTTTCTGAGCTGACGATGTGCGGTAACAATGAGAGCCAGATGGTACCAATTTGGTCAGGCTTGCTGAGATACAAAAGGACTTCTATACAACATTTCTTATGATGGACTCATACATATTCATGACTCACATGTGGGCATTGCCTATTTCAATAGCGCTTTCGACTGATTGACATGTTGACTTTCACGCTCCATAGCGCTCTGCCCCATTAGCAAGCCTTTATACACCCATGTAATAGGGTGGGATACCTGTCATCAAGCGTTTCAGTTGACCGGCTGCCCTGTCCCTTTACTATGCCCCTGAAACTCTATACACTGGATTGAAACCCTATAAATGTCATGACCCCTCCATAATATTGTATTTACATTATATATAAATGTGATAAGAACCCCGCTGTAGTGTATATAACATTTAATAAAGAAGTATCCAAGCCCCTATACATTTTATTGAAACCTAATAAATGGGATGACCCCAAAAAGAAATGAAAAATACATCAATTTTATATAAATTTAATAAGAATTCCAATGAGTTTGATATACACATGTGATATAGATTTACCCAGACCCCTAAATATTTAATTGAACCTCAATACATTTGATGACCCTCAAAAATGTTGATATAGATTGTATATGAATTTTATATACATTTGATTGAACCCCTATAAATTGGATGATGCCAAAAATATTGAATACATTTTATATACATTTGACTGAAGCCCAAAAAATGTGATGACCCCCAAAATGATTATATGCATTCAATGTAACTTTGATTGAACCCCAATACATTTGATGCCCCCCCACAATCGGTTTGATATTGAACTATAAAATAAAAAAAACAGAAATGTAATACATGCTATCATCTGCCACCTTTCACAGCAATGTTTAGCTATTTGGTCGTCAGCCACCATGTTCACGATGTTATACATATTTACACAGACTCCATACAACAGAGTACAGCTGTATTTGTGTGTTTCATAACAGATTCATACTTTTTATAGCAATGCATAACTTTTATAACGGTTGATATAGAGGTTAGCTGTTAATACATGTGTGGGGGTATTGACATTTAGCATATAACAACACTACTTATACGTTCATGTAAGAAGGGCATTATTAGATGTTACCGCAATTTACAGTCCATGCAGTCTTTAAGTTTTGCTGGGAAGGTCTGCAGTTAAAATAAAAACAGCTCAATCTAAGGCAGAGGGTAAGCAGAGGGTCTCATGAGGCAGAAGAAATGCAACCCATTTTTAAGCCATGTGGAAAAAATCTGTGGAGCATGGGGTGACAAACTGCCACAGCACTACAACTGTATCATTGTGATAACACAGCTTTGGATCCTTTTGGAGTGCAACAACTTGGCCGAGCGCAGAACACGACCCCCAGATGAGCACGTGTGGAGATAAAACAGACCCTCTACATGACGACACTGCATGATTTGACAGGTGACTCTTCAGGTTTTACAACCTCCAGCGAGAATACAGTGAGAGAATATTCCTTACAAATAGCCAGATTCCATGCCTTTTGTCAGTAGTTTGGAGCTATTTTAAAGTTTTAAAGGCAACTATTTTATCATGCTGAGATTTTTATAATCCAACCCATCTGTCACTCTGTAGGCATTGCTAATGTCATAGGGTGATAGCAGCCAGGTTGGGGGTTGGTGAAGAGTTAACAAGTCTTCAGGGCATGCAGTGTTGGCTCACATGCACAGAGAAGGCTTGCGTCTGCACGCATTGCTGGCCATAATTGCAAGCAAGACATAAGCAATACATCCATACTGGGCAACTCTATTATAAGCACAGGCTAGAGCGATATTCCTTAAAAATAGATGGATGCCATCCCTTATGTCAGTAGACTGGAGTCTAAACCTATTTTAAAGTTTTAAAGGGAACCATTTTATTGTCATATTGTTAAATCCCAACCTTTTCTCTGTCTCTGTAGGCATTGCTATTGCCATAGGGAGATTGCACACTGGTTAGGGGTCGGTGGAGAGATAACAAGTCTTTCAAGCCTGCAGTGTTGCCTCACGTTGTAGAGGAGGAGCAAAGATCCTCTACCGAAAGTCCTGCCCCAATTTTGCCTGTTTGTTGGCAGCTGGAAATTGTGAAATGCGCAATTCCAGTGAGGATGCCTATGCCGCAAAGAATCTTTGAGACAAGGTATCCATTAAGAAAACCCTACATGCATGCACAAAGAAATAACGGTTTTCTGAAGGAAGTTCCGGAAGAAGTGTGAAAATGAATGAGAAAGAAGATTTGTAACGTCACATGAAACAGAAATGATGCACCCAGAAGAGATTCCAGTGAAGAAAGAGTATAGACCTACCTTATAAGAGGATCTTAGGCTGAAGTATCAAAGTAAGCAACATGTCTGGATCGAAATGAAGATTGCATGTGCGGAGAAGCACTGAGGAAAATGCAAAGTAATTTTACAATTGTACAGACGCAGTAACGCAAGTAGACAAAGTAATCATGAGGCTGGCTACGTAGTTAATAGGCTACAGGCGATGCACCAATGTATATGTATAGCAATGTATAGAATCTGGATGTTCCACAATGCACTTTGGCAAACTTGAACCCAGTGAATGAAAGGGCTGAAAGTGTCATGCAGTTGAATGAAACAGCTGATGGCGAATGAAGATTAAAGGAAGGCTTGCTAGCCCAGTGTCAAGGGTTGGGGCTGCTATGAGCCTGTCTACTCGAGAAGATACATGAACGTCAGAAACAAGCATAGCTCCTGTTTGAAGTTGAATGGAAAAACACTAGAAGTGCCAAAGGTTCTTCATTTAATAGTATTAAATTCAACCAAGGAGCTCAAAACGGGTCTGTATGTATGTATGTATGTATGTATGTATGTATGTATGTATGTATGTATGTATATATATATTTTTATAAAGCGCCGGTAGCCCGAGGGCATCAGGGCGCTTGAACATTACAACATAGAAGAGAAGAAAGCAGGCATAAAGAGACGCGAAACAGTTGGCATGGAAGACCTGACAACCACTAGCGCTAGAGATCTTATCTGAAGAGGATTGTCTTCATCCGTTTCCTAAATACAAGGTGGTTTGCTTCTGACCTCAGTGAATCGGGAAGGCTGTTCCACAATTTAGGTGCCAGTACCAGAAAAGATCTAACCAACCCCGATACTCTGGTACTTTACCATAGAGGCACTTGTGGACCAAAGAAAGAGCCTTAAACTTTATACGTTCCTCTACTCTTAGCCAATGAAGGGAAATCCTATCGGGGGTGACATGATCTTTCTTCTTCAGATTTTTTACTAGCCTAACCGCACTGTTCTGGATCACCTGACATCTCGCTAAGTCCTTAGACGAGGCCCCTAACAGCAGTGCATTGCCATAGTCGAGCCGTGATAAAATAATAGCTCTGGCAATGGGCGCCAGGTTACATTAATTTAGGAAGGGCTTGATATATCTCATTAGCCTGAAATAATAAGCCGTGTTTTTTGGAGATATCTGGTCTGGGCATGAGAATCTACCGCAGAGTTAACCATCATGCCCAAGGTTTTCACTTTAGGGGCCACCGAAATGATGGCTTTCTTAATTTGGAAGGATTTGTACTCTGCCCCTAGATTAGCCAACTGACGACTGGAACCAAACAGCATCAGTTCGGTTTTTTAATCATTCAGGCACATCCAGTTAGCCTGCATCCAATCGTCTATTGTCTTATAAACCCTTGCAATCACTTTGCTGTCAGCGGCGTGCTGGCTGCCCCCCAGTTCCAAAATAAGTTGAGTGTCATCTGCGTAATTCGTAAACGACACGCCTGCATTCACCAGTATGCTGCACAAAGTGCGCATGTATATGTTGAACAGCATTGGTGACAAACTGGCCCCTTGGGGCACTCCGAAGAGGATATCGCAGGGATCAGAAAAGTTGCTGCCCCAGTGGACTCTGGCTTGGCGGTTCGATAGAAATGACAATAACCAGTCAATAGCTCCTTTGGAGCAGCCAATGTTCTCAATGAGTGCCTTGATGAGGAGTTGATGATCTACCAGATCAAAGGCAGCGCTTAAATCAAGAAGCATCAGCATCCCTAACTTATTTTTTTCAAGCAAGCTCAACATCTGATTCTGTAGGTCCAGCATGGCTGTTTCAGTGCTATGAGATGCTCTGAAGACAGATTGTTGCTGGTGCAAGGCTTCCTGATTCTCTACAAATTTCTGTAGTTGATGCGTTGCTACCTTGTCCAGTAATTTAAGAACAAAGTTGGAATTTGTAATTGGGCGCAGGTTAGCAGGGTCCTTTGGATCCAGGCCGGCTTTTTTTTACAAGAGGGGTGATGGTGACCTTCTTAAGTTCCTTTGGCACTACACCCTCCTGGAACGAGGCATTCACTATTCTCAGGAGAATGGGGGCAAAAATGTCTTTATGTTGCAGAATAATGCTAGGTGGTAGAATATTTTCTGCACAGGTGGTGGGTTTCATATTGTTCAGTACCTCTAACAAATCTGCTACAGTGATGGGGTCAAATTTGAAAATCTGTTCTCTTGTGGTTATCTCTGCTTCTATAGATTGTATCTCCTGGTTCACAGAGGTTCTAGCCTTAATAATGTTTTGTCGTGCTTTATCGGTTTTAGCTTGAAAAGCCTTAGAGACAATATTACAATCCTCTTCTGTGGGCGTAAACGGGGGAGTGAGACTAGCAGGTTTTTCAATGATCTTTAGTATGTCGAAATGTTTACTAGTCTTGTTGTCAGCAAGTTCAATCTCTGAATTAAAGAAGTTAGCCTTAGCTGACTTTATTTTGTCTCTATATTCCTTGTCCTTTGTTTTCCAATTATTTTTACTATCCACTGATTTTTCTAGGATCCATTTCCTCTCCAGTGTACGTTTTTCCTTTTTTAAAGTGTGGAGCTCTGTAGTAAACCATTTTTGGCAGTTGTTGTTTTAGATTTTGAGGGGGGCCTCTGCCTCCACCAGCTCAAGAACGTGCTTATTGTATTTGTCTAAGAGGATTGCGCATGAGTCGAGATCCTGAAAGGAACACAGTATTTCATCAGTGCATGACTTAATCTGTGCCCTGTTTAGATTTTTGAAGTTTCTATTAACTACTATGGGGATTGTGCTGATGTACGTAAATAGGCAGTTTTAGATTGGCAGATACCAGATAGTGGTCGCTCCAAATGCACGGCGTGGTTCTGCAGTCTTGCAGGGATACATTGTATCAACATAACCAGTCCAACTGGTTACCCTGAGGGGTAGTGGGAGCCTCATTGAAAACTTTAAAGTCCAGGTTGTTCAGCGCTTTTTCCAAAGCCATGGCTCCTTTATCCTTCTTATTCCCTCGCCAGAGGTTAAAGTCACCCATAACAACAGTGGACACATTAACGGATCTTAGGGAATTTAAGTGAGAGCAGAGTTCCGTTGAGAAATCCGAAACCAGAGCCGGAGGTCTGTAGATGACCACCAAATTAAGTGAGTTGTTGGGGGAGAACACCAATTTGAGGTGCAGTGCTTCACACCCGCTACAGCTTAGAGTCACCTTAAAGAGTTTAAGGCTGTCCTTTGCGATGATTGCCACCCCACCTCCTCGACCCGCTGCCTATTCTCCATGTAGATGGTGTAACTTTCTGGTACAGCCTGCTCACAAGTAGGCCCCACTGGGTCTGAAAGCCAGGTTTTTGTTAGGCAAAGAATGTCGAAGTCATTAGAGGTAATCATGTCTTTGACATTGTGTGCATGTTTTGTCAAAGAACGTGTATTAAGAAGACCAATATTTAGATGCAAATACTTCTGTGGTAAATAAATTGTAGAGTTACCCTCTAAGACATTATTCTCAGTCCCCCCTGTAATTCTACTTGCCTTGCAGCATCTGATGTACACATATTTCTAGGTCAGGCTTACCTAAGGCTCCAAGTACCCTGCGGCACAAGAGACCGAAAATAAAAGGGGGGTGGTGAAGCTGAAGCTCACCGAAGTGAACCGGAGTAAACCGGCTTCGACGCGCCGGCGCTGGACGCGCCTGACTTTGTGTTAAGTAGCACAAAGAACTACAAGAGTTCTGGGAGTTGTAGTTCAGAGTAACTAGCACTCCTGCAGCAAGTGAGGCACACAAAACAGCTCACTAACACCACGGATTCACATACACTGTTTAATTCACATTCACATACACTGTCCTAAACTAGTAACAATCAAATTTAGCAGAGATTTAGTATTAAACTGAATTAAAACCATTCAGTATTAAACAATTCTGCAAGTAAAATAACTAATACAACATATAAAAAGTCTAAAAGCAGGCGGACAGATAAAAATCACAACTTCCGCTTTACTGATGGAATTCTCATGTCTTTACCTGGCAGGATTTTAAAAAAGCAAAAGGTCTACAGTCACATGGTCAGATAAAAATAGACTTTGGGTAGAGCTGCACCGAAACCAGAAGATTAGGCCATGCCTTCACTCCCTTTTAGTTTCAGCCACAGGAGTGATGATGGATGTGGGCTAATTAGGTGGGGAAGCATGACTAGGCCAACCCTCCCAGCACTTGGGGCACCAGCTTGCGTGCTGCTAGCAAGGGGAATATTCCAGAAGGGTACAAGCATGCCAACCAATTGTAGAGGGCTGTTAGGGAGAATTCTCAGATCTGTGCTAATTCCCTTCACCTTAGAGACCCCCAGCAACTTTTCTGGATTTTAAGGACTTGATTTTATTTTTCCTGGGAAGAGTGTGGGCCCTTCTTTCCCACTCTTTGATGTGTTTTGATGTGTGTTTTACATTTGTGTTCTCTGATTATGGAGTTTTAGATAACTCCATAGGCATCATCTCTTCATGTGTGTTATACAGTACCTTTAGTGCAGTGACACAGGGATGTCTTTCAGGCTTCTCAAAGGTTTAAATATTTGAAAAATTGTAGTATGAAAATGTGAAGCTAGCTTTGATAGCTAGATATGGGAAAACTCCTTCCTAGTATCTTAAGAGGTTTAGGACCCTCAAAAAGCATGATGGTACCCCTTGGGCTACCTTAGATGGTTGGGTAAAGGGTTACAGAGTTAACACTTTTGAAGGAATGAGGAATCTATTTTTGTTGGAATCTATTTTTGATGCCTGCTCTCCTGAGCTGAGACAGCATTTGCCTGACTTTAAGGAACTTGATCCAAAGAAGTTAGCAAAGGCTGCTGACTTGTGGGTTGCCAACATGGCTACTCACAAGGATTCTGGGGCAACTCAGAAGAAGGATGATTGATGATGGATGATGGGAAGCAACAAAAGAAAGATGGCAAAGAGAAGTCCAATAATTCCAATCCAAAAGAGGGCCCCAAACATAAAAAGGGTAAGCCACATGGGAAACTAAATCAGGCTAGTGAATCCTCTGGTGCCAAACCAGAGGGAGGTCAGCAGAGGCTCCCATTTGTCAAAACATTTGGAAAATGTCTACTGACCTGGTGAAAGGGGATCCCAGATGTAGAGGTAAACCTTTAGGGATCCACACTGTCTCTTTAGCCTTCTCCCCAGAGGAAGAAGTACATGTGATACGTGGTAACTTTCAAGTACTGGTTGAAGACCCCAGTGGAGACTCTGCCAGTGTTTCTTTAGTGTCCCTGTGTCTGTGGGAACAGCAGAATTTGGATGTCTATATTTCAATTTCAGATAACACAAAATACTATTACAAGGACAGTGTACTTGTGAATGGTCAGGAGACCCCTACCATTAGGGCCAGCATTACTGTAGTGGATGAATCTTTCGTCAAGGCTTAGGATTTTGCTAAGGCACCCAAAAGCCTCACTAAGCTTACTGGAGGCCCTGTTCAAATGCTTCCTAGACTACCATCTCTCATCCAGTGTAACAACATGACTGTCAAAATACCTGTTAATGTGCAAAGTGAGGTGCCTGCGAGAGTCCTGTTGTGGAATGACTTAAACACTTTTGGAGTTATATCAAGAATCCAAAGGCCTCCCAGCAAAAGGAAACAGGAGCAGACAAGGAGGGCCAGGGGGAGTACCTTAATTGACTCTCCAGAGGATGTTATCGAAGAATCTATAACACTTAGCCGACAGGAGCTATTGACTGCTATTTCAAAAAAGAATGAGACAAAGGGGAAACCCAAAGTCTCCAAGAAAATGCTAGAAAGCACTCCTGTGCTACCAAGAAAGACATCCCTGAGAGGACTGTCCAAAGTCACACCTGTGACTACTCCACCAGATGAGGCTGAGTGTGAGGAACAACCAGGAAAGGTTGAATCAGCTGCTGAGGATTCAGAGCTGGAAGAAGACCTTACCCCTTTTGGAGATTTGGATCCTAAAGACCATCCTGAGTGGCAGTCTTTACTGGCAGAAGGTGGCCCCTGTAGGGCAGACTTCAGCAGAGGCCAGTGAGAGTGTCCTACTCTTGAGGGTCTTTGCCAACAGACAGCTTTCCAGCTGGACGGGCAAGAGCCAGGGAAGCATAGGTTATACTGGGAAGATGGCCTCTTCTACAGTGAACCAACTGAGTCTATTCCAGGGGACTACAAAAGACTTGTAGTGCCTCTGGAAATCAGAAACCAGTTCCTCCAGTTAGCCCATGAGATTCCTTAGGCTGGTCACTTGAGTTTCAAGAAGACCAAGGAAAGGCTTTTTCTATATTTCTACTGGCCTAAGTTGGCGTCAGATGTAGATATATTCTGTAGGAGCTGCCACACTTGTCAGACATCTGGCAAGAGTGGAACCAAGAATTTGGCACCTTTAGTTCCCCTCCCAGTGGGGGGAGTCCCTTTTGAGAGGGTAGGAATCGACATTGTTGGTCCCTTAGACCCTCCAACCTCTTCAGGCAATCGATTTATATTGGTTGTAGTAGACCATGCTACTAGATATCCTGAAGCCATACCTATGTGGACTGTTACAGCTCAGGCTGTTGCTAAGGCCCTACTTGGTATTTTTACCAGGGTAGGTTTTCCTAAGTAAGTCATCTCTAACAGGGGATCAAACTTTATGTCCCAGTACATGCAGGCCATGTGGAAGAACTGTGGAGTGACTTACAAGTTCTCAACTGCCTACCATCCACAGTCAAATGGATTGGTAGAGAGGTTCAACCGTATTATGAAGAGCATGATAGGTGCTTTAGAGGAACCCCTTAGAAGAGAGTGGGACTTTCTACCGCCATGCCTTCTATTTGCTTATAGAGAAGTCCCCCAGGAGGGAGTTGGATTTACTCCCTTTGAGCTTCTCTATGGTCATCCAGTTAGGGGTCCATTGGCCCTAATTAAGGAGGCATTGGAGAGTGCTCCTTCTCCCAACTCAGTGAGAGTCACTGACTATGTATTAGGTCTCCAGAGGAGAATGACACACATGATGACAGAAGCATCTGATAACTTAAAAGCAGGTCAGGCTCTGGCGAAGCATTGGCATGACCAGAAGGCCAGCATGGATGAATTTACTCAGACCAGCAAGTTTTAGTTATGGTACCTACAAGACAGAAGGCCTTACAGGACAAGTGGACAGGACCCTTCAAGGTTGTGGGAAAACTTGGAGAGGTCAACTATCTGGTGGACTTGCCAATCCTAAGGAGTCCCCCAGGGTCTTTCACACCACCCGTCTAAACGATTATGGCCTTAATTCCGAGGTTGGTGCTAGTCATGGCGAGTACATTTGTGTTCTCTGATTATGGAGTTTTAGATTACTCCATGGGCATCATCGTTTCATGTGTGTTACACAGCACCTTCAGCGCAGTGACACATGGATGTCTTTTAGACTACCCAAAAGTTTAAATACCTTCTCTGGGATGAACTACTGTTTCCCAGAGAATGTAAAGTGAAATTGACTTTACTAGTCTTTTCCAAATTTCTAGACCCAGCACACACCATCTTACAATGGAGTGCCAGAGGGGTTACCTACTATCCCCTGTGTCTAAACACTCATGTAGCAGTCAAATGCTACCCTTTCCCTTTTGAAAAGGCTGGTGGCAGTGGTTTTACAACAAACTACCATGATTTTTCCCAACCGCAAACACCGGTAGCTAAAAATCACGGGATCCATGTTATCCAAAATGGCGCCTTAAGCCCCTTTGTTAAAACAGGTCCCGGTCTTTTTTCACTGTTTCTTTTTGGAAAGGTCCTTCTAGTGTTTGTCTCTGAGCGCCAAACCAGGTTCGGTCCCTTTGTTCGTGTGCCTTTGGCAGGCTTCAGGACTGATGTCCACCCTTGGCGTCTGAGTGTCTGGGGTGGGCAGGAAGTGTGGAGGTGCCCGAAACTCCCTGTGCTTAGTCTCCTAGGAGATCCAAATGCACTCTGGTGTGATTGGCCGGCTGACTGTCCAGCAAGGACAGACACCCTGCTCGGTGAGTGACAGCTAGGCTGGAATGAAAGGGACAAAACTGTTTAAAAGGTGAGTCTCCAGGACTGGAAGGCAGAGTCGACCACAGGAACAAAAGAACCAAAGACGAGCTGGAAGAGGATGGCTGCTGCAACCACTGGACCGTTGGTTTGCCCGGTGAAACCCTACTGCAGGACCGAATTACCAAACTCCGTTCGACAGAGAAGCTCCTTCAAGGATGGCTTCTTACTTTGAGTTGGTGGGACCAATCAACTCATAAGACACCTGGATACCATTCTCAAGGCTGGTTAGGTTTAACCAGGGAGAGGAACACCAATTTGTGTTCTTGAATCTACAGCTACTGGAACTGAAGTGACTCCATTTTGTTTGCTTTCTTTAACAATCCCATGCAGTGCAGAATTCCCCCAACATCCTCCCTCTTGTCCCCACCACTGAGGCTCAGGAACAGCGAGATCTGCAGGAACTGCCAGCAACCATGACTTCAGCCACATTTGTTTTCTTCACAAAAAGGTACTGTGCCAGTCCAATTGAGAGAACTCCACTCTCGCAGTGAAAGTTCGTGAAACTTTCCAAACTTGCAGCCCTAATCAGTTTGTAACCCGACATATGATTCTTTTTCGTCAAAACTTCTTCTGAGAACTTTTGCAAAGACGTTACTGTTCAATACCAGAACTGCTCTTTCCTATCCAGAATACTAGCCCATTGACTTTGGCCTGGCCTATTGACTTGAATTGAACTATTCTGGTGAACTGAAACTATTTGCACTGCCTAGAAAGTATATCTAATCTATTCTACTTACTTTTGTCCTTTTTGCTCGATGCTAAGTATCTGAACTGCCATTTGGCTCCTTTTTCAAGAGAGCTCCAATTGTCTCAAAAACTTTGTAAAGTTTTCTACTGAAGCGTATTGGCCTATAATATTACGTTGTTTTCTTCTAGTGAAATGCTTTATACATGATTGTGTAAATAAATTAATAAGTGTTTTACCAAGAAACCTTGAGTATAAGTGTCTACTTCAACCACTGTGATTGAAAGTCCTTTGTGTAAATACTTGTACTGAGCTCGCTACCAACAAACTGTGTGGTACAGACTTATACTAAAGGTTGGTTTTGCTTACACCTCTAGTCCCAATTGTGTGTGGTGGTCCCAGAGGGTACTGCATGCAATTCTGCCTAACATGGGCCACATAGTATAGAGTCCTATAGTTTGAGAAGCCAATAGGATTTTGTATATTTTCATGTCATGGAAAATGACTTGCACTTGGGATGGGCTTAGTTGCGCACCTGACCTTAGAGACCAAATCACAACACCCGGCTACATAGAAGGTATACTTAGATGTATCCTTTGAGACTATGATATACCCCTGTAGGTTTTCTTACTTTGCCACATAGGATGACGTCAGTAGTGACACATTTTTAGTATAACAACTTTGTTTTTTCATGAAATGATTTGAGAGAATTCGAGTGAATAGCTGTTGATGATCGTTGTAATCTGTTTTCGATAATTGTTAAAAAAACAGTCCTGAGTTTTCCAACTTCCTGAGTCGGTCTGATTATTGATGTTTGAGTAATATCTGCATCCCCGTCTATCTCAGATACAGCTACCTCATCTTAAAGAACCCCCAGTCCCGGGGTTCAATGTGCACAGAGCAAGCTTGCGAGCTGCATGAGTTACTAGCCATAATTTTAAGACACAATCACTACATCTCTATGGATCGGCTTTATTACAAGCACATGTATGAGATATTTCAAACTGTTAAAAATAGCAGTTTTATATACCTGGTGATTGCGTGTTTTAAATCCAAATTCTCGTGTAATCTCTTTAAAGGTGTAATGGATTTCACTTGTTGAACTGCACGGCCATCTGCGGGGGGTCCCACGGACTAGCGCTGACACCATGAAAAGGTGTGTACCCATCAAGATCTGTTAAAAAAGTAGACAGACGGTGTTGGGATGGCTACACTGGATTCAAATTGTTTTTTTTGTTGCACCAAGGAGCATTGGAACTGGGCCCAGCCAAGAGAACAGAGGCCTTTTTCAATGGGAATTGATCTGCCTCATGGGGGTGCTGCAGGATGAAACCTTGTTTCGTCAAGCGGCATTAGAACAGAGCCCCCTTCAACGGATCAACTGGTCTTTTTACTAAGGACTGAGTTGCATCATGGGGACCCTGCAGCGCGCAGCCTTGTTTCATCAAGGGTCCGTGGAACTGGGCCACCTACCGTGGATCAGGGTCCTTTTTAAAAGGGGCTGATCTATTTCTTGGGGATTCTGCAGCGCGCCACCTTGTTCCATCAAGGGGCCGTGGAACTTGGCCACCTACAGCCCGTCAGAGGATCTTTTTAATGGGGACTATTCTGCATCATGGGGCCACTACAAGGCACTGCTGTGCTGCATCAAGGTCCACTGGAGTTGGGCCCCCTACAACATACCCGGATGTCTTTATGACAAGCACAATGTCCTAAGATAAAAATACCCAATCATTGTAGATCAATAGTTCCCATACATGTGCAACCCACTACATAATGAGTGTGAATGGGGTTGGGGCAGCTTGAAATGCCTATGCCATCATGCACAATGATTAATCATTTGGGGGTTAAAGCGACAATTTAAGAGCATTCAACAACCTCAGGTGAAACTGGAACTGAAGCACAAGTTGGGTTGTGTAGGTACAAAAGTAGTTTTAACTGGAAACTCTCTCAAAAGACAAAAACCTCAAGCCCTGCTAGAGAACACTGTTACAAATGAACATGTTATTTAAGTAGCAGTGAGATCTAAAGGGACACGCGTGAGCCTACAAAAAGAAAAAATATGCACCTGGTAGTGGGGCAGTGGGAGTTATACTGGCAAATGGCATTACTATGGTCTATGCCGCTGCACCTGGGCTTCAGGCTATTGTAACAACATCTGACTGCTGTAGCAGGGTGGCACACACACACATGTTCTACAGAGCAATGATACAGTCTAAGCTGTGATAATCATTGACAATGATGATGCTAAAACATAGTATACATTATTAACTAATGGGGAAAGGGAAACAGGTATTAGTTGTGAATTAGAAAATAATATAGGTAGCTATAAAGACCAAACTATTAAAAATATTGTTGTCAATGTCCCAATGAGCTTACCTGACAATGCCATCAGACCCCAGGGTGATCATTCGCCAGTGCATGTGGGATCTCTTCATCAGTGTGAGTCTGATCCCCCTCACTATGAAAACATGAGCCCAAGGGAGGATGAGATGTATTTGTGAGGATTTGTGATAGACCTGTTAATGAGAGTTTGCAGTTTTATTGTATAAATGCAGCTTTGGGAGCGCTGAGGGCTGATGAGTTACAGCTCTGTATTCATATGTCTACTCAGGAGGTTTGTGAAATGGCTTACAATCTCTTCCAAATGACCCCTGGAGCTTTTGGTGATGACCCGGTTAGAGGCATTAAACATACAAGTATGCACAAGATTCAAATGTGGAAAATGAAAAGAACTGTGACAATATTTCAAATTATGTGCGTGAAAACACACATGAGGACCCCCATTGTCATTCAACAGGGTGGAGCCATCAAAATCACCATTGTAGATGACACAGATGACACTGCTGATCTATGCGGATACACATCTGTCATATGTGCAGGCCCCAGTAGAGTGCGAAACCCCCCAACTCCAGTGAAAAAGAACAGAAAAAAACATGTAGACGACCCTACTTTAAAACACCTATAAAAAATGTTGGCTGTGGTCCATGGCAAGCCAGTCCAAATATCCTGATGACGCAACATGCAATGCTCAAAATGTGGAACATAACATACTAGTGCCTGAGTAGCCCAGTCAGTGTGTAAACCATAAAACATCTTCTACACCACTGATATCCCCTGAAAATCACGATGTAGTGATAGCTAGTCCTAGTACAGTTGCTACTTCCCAATGCTTGCTGAAGAGGTATTGTTGTGTATGGCTTGGCTTTGCAGAAGGAATGTTGTGATGTCATGTGGAGTGTTTATGTCTGAGTGTTAGAATATATGGGTGAATATTCCAACCGGGTTAGTTGGTCAGCCAGAGCCTGGGTGATGGGCTGCCAGTGTTTATCTTATGTCCGAAATGTAACTTAAGCAAAACTTGTAATGTTACCTATGAAGCTGGTAATAAACCTAGCAAATCAACCTAAGAAGGCTGGGACCCACTTTATTTCATTGGCAACGAGCTGGTCGAGAAGACCCTACATGTAAGAAGAGGCAAAGCTGGTGACCTGCTGCGGAGGGTGCAGGAAGGAAGAAAAGGACAACACTGCCCCCAAATGAAGTAAGGCCCATCACCCAGGGCGGGAAGAGGAGGACAGGAAGGAGAAAGAAATAGCCCCAATATGTTTGGACTAACTCAACACAGAAGGGGAGGTGTTTTCTAGAAAAGACAGCCCCAAAGCAAGTGGGACCTTCAGCAACCCATGGAAGGGAGGGGAAGCTCTGTCCTGGGGTGAAGGTGGAAAGAGGCCCATAAGGCATCAAGGGAGCTGTATGTGCCAGGCCCTAATCGGGAAGATGCCTTATAGACTGGAAGCAGCGCTCTCTTATTGAAAGGGTGCGGCACCATCTGCAGAAGGAAGGGGCTGTGACATCATGCCTACTGCCAGTATATTGTCGGGCAGAAGGGGCTGAGAATGATCACGTTGTGATCAGCGGGCAGAAGGAGCAGAGAGCCTATCGCGTGGTGATTCTAGTGTTCCTCATTTGGGCAGCTCATTATTACCATGAATGTGTTCCTGCTGCGAGGTAACAGTTGTAATGCTTTGGCACCTTTGGACTGTGTGGCACAGGTGACTGCTCGATGTGGATGGTGGTTGGTGATGGAGAGCTCTGCGAGATGTGGCAAGCAGCAAGGGAATGATGACGTATGCTCAGCAGCAGGAGGGATTGGTGAATGTATCGAACCCCACAGGTGCCATTGTTCGGCTGCAGTATAAACAGAGACAAAGTTCATGTATCCTTTTAGTGGGGTGGGATTAAGGAGAATGGGCCTCATAAGGTGTTTGGAGGCAGCCATGACGTTTTTAGCGGCATGGCTACCCTCAAACCGGGTACCGGGTCCGGGTCCCAGAAATAGGGAATTACTGGGCCATGCCGACATTTGCTTGCCCGATGATTTCCATTCCCGGGACATGGACCCGGTACATCCCCATACCCATTTGAGCCCCCATAGGGCTCAATGAGAATGGGGAGGATGCTAACAACGGACCTGTTAATGATGGGTCTCTTGTTAGCGTCCTGGTCTGCTTGCGGGTCCCGCTAAGGACGTCTGGTCTGACCAGGCGTCCAGAGCGGCACCCGCGAGCAGGCCACGTAATGAGTTGGTAGAGTGATAACGGCGCCGGCAGCTCCACCAGCGCCGTTATCAATCTACCGCCTTCCTCATAATGAGGCCCAAGGTCTTCCATTTGTGTTTGAAAAAGCAGGGCCGGTATAATGCATGTTGGGATCCACAACAGAGAGGTGTGGGGTATGGTAATGGTTAGGAAGCGCTAGCATTCATTCTTTGAGGATTTGCAGGTTAGGGGTGTTGATTCCACCCATGGACTTCTAGACAAGTCCACTGCTAGCAGGGTGTGGTGAGTGAAGGTGTGTGTGTATTATAGTGCTAACCTTTTTGAGGATTTTCAGAATTTAAGTCGCATAATTGCGATATGGACTTTTAGGGTTGGACTTGGGTCGGTTTCATGGCATCTAATGTTTTAGAGACCAGATGTACCTTTTTGAGGATTTACAGCATTTAGGTCGCTTAATTACTACATGGGCTTCTAGGGTGGGGTTGGATCGGGGGCTCATGGCAATTATTATGGTTTAGTAGATTCACTGTTTTAAAGGTATTGAGCGATGCGACCCTATTACTCATGAGTATGATGTGTGGTGTGAGATGCAACTCATGCCTTGAAGTATGGAATGTCTCACATCTTGTATGAGTTCGGGTGTGGAAGAATTATTTGCAAGGATGTAGTGGAGGTAGCACCTCCAATGCTGTTGATTACCTGGGGTAGCGCCTCAGTTAAATACTCTGTTTTGGGTGTGGTTGGGCATGCCACTATGGTTACTGGAGGTAGTGCCTACAATGTTGGTGGGTTACCTGGGCTAGCGTCTCAGTTATTTACTTGTGTTGGATGTAGATGGGCATGCCACTGTGGTTACTGGGGGTAGCGCCTCCAATGTTGATTGGTTACTTGGGGTAGCATCTCAATTATTTGCTCTGTTTGGATGTAGAGTGGAATGCCACTGTGGTGTCTGGGGGTAGCGCCTCCAGCATAGTATGGCCATGACTGAGGTATTTGTCGCGCATGGTTAAGCAACGTACACGTGTTTTGTGGTGGATGTGCCACCAGTTTGGTGTGGGTGTGACTGTAGAAGCAGTCATGCACGGATAAGGTATGTATGCCTGTGTCTGGTGGTAGCGCTGCCAGTTTAGTCAGAGTATGACTGTGAAAGTAGTCATGCATGGTTTGATGAGGTACGTGTGACGGGAGGTAGCGCCCCCAGTTATGGTGTGGGCATGTCTGTGGTGTCGGACATGCAGGGTCACTCATGTACTTCTATCTCGTGGTCTTGTGACACGCTCATTGTGTTTTCTTGTGCTCACAGGCAGTTTTTTTTGGCTGCACTGTGTGCTCATCAATGACTCTTCCCACCTTTCAGGGTCCAGAGTGCACCACTGACATTGGTTGATGGTCGCGGGGTGCCTGGCCATTGCATCCGGAATGCTGTGAGTGGCAGAGTGTTAGCACACTTGCTGTGTGCTTGCCCTGGTCATACGAGTCGGTGTGAATGGTATTGTTGGTGTGTGTGGAGGCGTGTTGTATAGCGCTTTGTTGTGTGTGATGTGCTAATGTAAAGGGAGGAGATGTGTTGTGTATGGCTTGGCTTTGCAGAAGGAATGTTGTGATGTCATGTGGAGTGTTTATGGCTGAGTATTGGAATGCATGGGTGAATGTTCCAGCCTGGTCAGTTGTTCAGCCAGCGCCTGGGTGATGAGCTGCCAGTGTTATTCTTATGTCCGAAATGTAACTTAAGCAAACCTTGTAATGTTACCTATGAAGCTGGTAATAAACCAAGCAAATCAACCTAAGAAGGCTGGGAACCACTTTATTTCAGGTATGGCAATCATCTGATGGAACAGGGGCTAATGAGAGCAAATGCTTAGGACTAATAAGTAGTGCAAACTTGAAAACAAAATGTCCCAACACAAAACAGGTACATCTTTTAAACAGCCAGTGAAACAAAGCACGCTCGCATTTGACCATCCCCCACTATGACAGGAGTGATCCAACATGTGAAGTTGAAAACACAAGCACTGCTACAGTTAGTACGTCTGTACAGAGTGAGGGTGGCTACCCAGTTCAGAGGGCCTGTAAAGGTAGTGAAAAATACTTAAAATGGTGTAGTTCCAGAGCCCAGTGGTGTTGGTTATTTAAAATCTTCAAAAAGCCCAGTCTGGTTATATCCAGACCTGATCAGCCTAATATGTCATAACCCCAAACCCTGCAGCCTGATGTTCCTGTGTACTTAGAAATGGTGCAAACATATCAATGGGCATATAACACATTTTCAGCCATCGAGTATTACAAGGAGTTCAGATTTGCAAACTTGGATCAGTTACACTCCCTGAGATATGGGCTAGCTGTTAAACACTGGTCAGGCTGTTCAGGCGTATATTAGAAACTGCTGGAGCCAACGGTTTTATCCAGATATGTATGGATGCTGATGCTTTAATCAGGCCTTTATTTACAAGCCGATCATGTGCGATGACTGTTGTGTTTTACAATTTCTGGAAAAACTGAGAAAGCTCATGCAGGGTAAGGACAAAATGATGTCTTTTGCACCATTGAGAATCATTGCGGTAGTGATCATGCCCTGCTCCGGAGGTATTTATAAACCTTGGAACAAAGTAATTCATAGTCATATTATGAAATCTTAAAGCAGATGGCTATTAATTTTCAATCACAGCCCATCAAATCTGTGTCTGGCGTATAGTCTCATAGGTTTAATCGAACATTGCAGCTGTACAGACGCAGCTATATGTGACAAACAGTTGAAAGCACCTAAAGAACTGGGTATTCCAACTGACAACCCCCTAAGTTTTGGACAGTTGTCTCTCTTTGAACAGTAATTAGATAGAGGCATCAAAATACTGTACTTCAACAGAAGTGTGTGGTGATACTTCCTGCAAATGGCTAATACAGAAAAAAACATGTTGTATATTTTATATCACGATGACCATTTTCTATGGTATAACACATCTACAAATCTTCCTAGGGGCTACAAACCTCTGTAAGCATTGTCACCATATTTTCAACAACAAAAATGACACAGCTGCCAGCATCACTGTCGCTGAAAGGAGTGATACGTGCTTAAGAAGAGACCTTCAAAATGTCCACAATGTCACACCTTTGTGATGTGTGTTTGTCTAAACATTCACATTGAGGAAGTGGTTGCAGGGACTGTTGTGTGTGAGCCACGTTTTGACTGTCCCACATGCAGAACATGTATATCCAAGAGTCCTATGTGTAATGGGTTAATTTGCCCAGTATGCAAAGTACCTGTTGTCAGCATGGCTGAACACCTGTGTTATATGACACCTGGTAGACCTCAAAATAAAAGCGATGATTATATTGTATATGCCATTGAAGCCAGGCAGGAGGATCTAATGAAGCAGCTAAACTACATTTTGCCAGACATTTAACAGGTGATTGTTGTTGGAAGTTCAAGGGCGATTCGTGTGTGAGTGATTTTGTTAGTACATTTGTAACAACTAAATTCACAGGTTACATTTTATTAGCTCATAATGCCAAAGGGTATGACAGCTACTTTATACTCAGACAACTGGTTGTGGGATGTATTTACCCATGCATCCTAGCCCTACCTCAAAACTGTGCAGTACTGACATAGAAAACATCATGATGGCCAGAGTTTCCCAGAAAATGCATAGGGAAATGCATGAAGAATAGGCTGCCACCCATTTTTGCCGATGTTATGGGCACAGAAGGAAACTGCCTAAAACCACCATTGGACTACCCACACAGTAGTCTGAAACCATTGGGAATGGCAATGCTGATTGCCAAATGCAACCTAGAATTGTTGGGAATTCATTTTCTTAAATCCCAAAAATGGGTGCAGTACCAGTACTCACCACTATCCAAAAGCCGGCAGTTTAAAACCACCCTGTGTTTCTCTGAAGGCAAGCCAAAGTGCCTATTTCAAACATTGCAATATGTGCAAAATATTCACTGAACACCAGCAGACATTTGGTAGAATGGAGTTTTGTGTGCCTACAAAATCTGGGAAATGAAGAGCCCAGAACAATGCTTATAACAAAACTGGCTGAGCTATGGAGTCAGCAGTTTAAGTTGCACTGTATTTAAAGACACTAAAATCGAAAATGTTAGATTAAATGAGTGACCTATGTTTGGTGTCACATGCCTTTGTAACTGTTTAAATGTCATAGTTTTAAACTTAGAATCAGCATCCTAGCTGCATGTGTAAAATTGCAAGTTAAGTTAAAAAGCAACAAAAAAACCTGCCAGTTAGCTGAAGGTCTGGCTTAAGGAACTTGATTTTGCTTGACAGCTACCCCCGTCAGGAGTGAAACTTGAGTCACCACTGTGTTCCCAGGCCAACCTTCCTTTTGCTGCCCACACTAAGGATATGCCATCTATCTGATAATTGAATTACCTGTGCTCTGCAGGAGAGTGAACAAAGCCCTCTTCACTCAGGCAAAGGTTTTTACTACCACAGTCGTAAAATGTAGCTTCCTCTTGGCAGGAGCTGGGAGGGGCACTGCCTGTGAGAGCAAGCTGGCTTGGCAGAACTGGATTAACCAGTATTTCTACCTTGTGCTGAGAGAAAACCACACCCCTTTGGAGCCAGAACATAACTTTAAAAAGATGAATAACTCATAGAGCGGACATGTGAAAATTTTATAAATGATACCATAATTCTTGTGATTTTTCTGCCCACAGTTTAAGAGGTTTTTAGAACCGGTGGTATGTTCAGGGGGGTGTCAGCGGAAAAGTGGATATTACTCTAAATGTGTGCATGTTAAAAATCTGAAACTTCATCAGTTAATGTCCCTACTCCCTGCGCACATGTATGTAAAGTTGGGTCCATGTCAGAAATTGAAAAATCAGTTAAAAAGTGAAATATGTGCCATTTCTGAATGCAAGCTCTTAGAAACAGCAGATTTGGACAGAGACATGGCTAAATTCAGCCACACCATGTATATGTAATTTCAAGCAACTGTGTAACTGTGAAATATGTCTTTTATTATCAAATATAGAATATGTGCAATCTGACAGAGGAGTGTCCTATCTGCAAGCCATAAAATGACATCCCTCTGACTCACAGTTCATTCCCCAATCAAATGATAAATGGAAGTTTGACCAATTAGAAGCTGAGAGAGAGGTAGGGTCAGTGATGCTAGAACACACCCACATTCTAAACACATAAAAGCAGACAGACAGGACAGATAGGGACCTTCAATTCCATTTGCTGCAACGCGCTCTGCCGGACCATACAACATCCAGAGATCCAGACTTTACCTCCATCAAACCTCCAGAGAGCCAAACTAGAGACTTCAATCTATCCAGAACTAGAGACCAGACCAGAGGGAGAAAGCAGTGCTGTACCCAGAGAGAAAGCAGTGCTGTGCCCAGAGAGAGACCCGAGCCCAGTCTAAAACCCTGACCAGATCCGTGGCGAGGCCCATTTCACTCAAGAATATAGTGTGAGTACCTAGAAAACTGTGCAGAACCAATCTCTTAGTTAAAATAATATAATTCAATCTATTTAATCTAAGTAGAACTGCCTCCTAACTGTCACCTGTCATTTGTAAAGCTGTCACTTGTCATTTTCTAGTCGCAAGCTGCACTTGTCGTTTTGAACTTTAAAATTTCAAATCTGAAAAACGACCTTCACAAAATCGCTCATATCTCCGCAACCGTTTGTGCTAGAGACTTGCAATAACTTTTATTTGAAAGCTTAGAATCTTAGCTTTGAATCGCACCTAGAACCGCATTCCTACCCCTTATAGTTTTACCGCAATCGCGGAACACGCATCCGCAAATTTTGCCGCGATTTGCAAATTTCTTCACATGTAAAAACTGCTGCTGCTTGCCTTCCATTTGCCAGAAATTCGTTTAACCTGCTAACTATCCCTGCCCCATTGCTAGTGTGAGCCTGGACTAATATTAACTAGATACCACTCACCCTGAACCTCTGAAAGGGAATTAAAAAGCATTTCCAGCATATTTCTCATCCATTGCTAGCACATATCAAAGCATTTGGGCCTGTGTTTTCAAAACTCCTATCTGTGTTTTTAAACTTCTGTTGTCTAAGCTTGCTGGGATTGAACTGAATCACATTTGATTGCATTTCTGAGAACTGTGTGTTTTCCTTCCATTTCCTTGCCTTGCATCAAGGGGGGGAGGGGATTGCCAGAGAAAAGTGATTACATTGTTTGGTTGAAATCATATTGAGTATTTTCTGTACTGCATTCATTGAATATTGCATCCACCTGAGCTTACATAAAGCATCCTCTACCACATTATACTTTTGTTCCTATTTACCAGTGTGCTACCTTATCCATTTCATCTCAACTCATTAGTGATTATAAGAAGTGTGCTAGTGCCAGATTCTCCGTTGTTGATCTTTATCATATCAGATTAAGTGTGCTATTCAATTATTAATTTATTATATAGCGTGATATATATATCTATTTTAAATTATCAAATAAACCTTTTAAACTTGCAAAACAGAACTACTTCTTGGCTCAGTGGGGTCAGGGGGATTCCAAGAGAGGGGTGTTATACAGGGGTAGTCATCCAGAACGCATGAACTGGACCTAAAGATATATCAATAAGGGTTTTCATTCAGTATTCTAGACTAGGCGTTAACTTAGCTGTAGTGCTGAATTGAATCCTCTTACAAATTGGGGGCTCGAGCCGAGACGTTGGGTTAGAATACCACTTGTGCAGCTTAATACAGTGTGCTAACTGACGGGATACATACATCCAGTCGGATCACCACGCTGCATTACGCTGTAAAGCACTCCTCAAAAGGGACACTCCAAGAAAAGTTCTGTTCTGCAAAAATAAAATACAAACTTCTGTAAATCAGGACAGAGACCAATCTCTAGAATGACGACCTTAGTAGACATGAAAATAGCCAGAGAGCACCTCTTGCATAAGCTATTTGTGAGAGGTGAATGGACCGAACAGGGCCAGGATGCGTGGTTGCAGGCAATCACACAACAGGTCACTGAAACAGGGTCAGATATATATAGAGATCAGGGTCCATTACATGTGACCCTGAGTGAACTATATATGGCTCCTAAAGCCAAAGAGGAACACAATAAGATTGCCAGGATAGCAGCATACCTGTACATATATATGGGAGACATGCAGGATAGATGTGCTGAAAGCCAAAATCTGGCAAATAGGCAACAGATGGTGTTAGAGAAGGTCCAATCTGACCTGGTCTCTTCTGAGCAGAGGCTGCAGAGGAGCCAGGAGTCAGAAAATGACAGCAGACTGTACATCACTAAAATAAAGGAGGATATGGATGTGCTGCAAAAGGAAAAGTCAGAACAGGATACCAGATTTCTGGCCTTGCAGAAGGAACACCAAGAAGGTTTGGACTCCCTACTGCAAAGCCAGAAAAAGCTGGAGCAACAGCTAGACTTCAATAGGGCATGTGCTGAGCAGGTAGTCACCCTGCAAAGTCACCTAGATAGAGAGAAGGCAGAGAGCAACAAACTAATTCTGAAAGACCTGGATACCCAGGCAGAGTTTGATGAGGAGCGCCAAAAAGCTGGTGCCCTTCAACGGCAAAGGGACGACCTGGCGGCACAAATGCAGGCTCTTAGTCAGGAAAGAGACGCCTTAGGCCAGGAAGTCTGCCATTTAAAAAGAAAAATGGAAGAAAATCACCTGGCCCACCAGGGACTGGGTGACCTCCAAAAAGAACACCAGAATTTGCTAGAGCACACCAGGAGGGTGGAGGATGCTCTAGCAAGAAAGGAGCAGGCCAATAGGGACACAGCTCAGGAGGTAACCCTCCTGCAGCAAAGACTGGCCCAGTTCTCCAGGACCAACCAGGAAGCACAGAGGGAAAATGAGGCTCTCTGCCAGCACAATGATAGGCTCCAACAGCAGGTAGCGATGCAGGAGAGACTGATAGAGTCGAGTAAGGCCTTAACTGAGGAACTGAAGGCACAAATGCAGGCTCTTGCATTGCAACAGGGAGCAGGGGCGGATAGAGATGAGGTTCGCTGGGAAATGGAAACTCCGGAGCATAACCTCAGGAGCCCTAGTACCAGAGGCCCTCATACCTCTCAGTCCCTGGACTCTGCCACCCCCGTGTCCCCTGGCGCACATGAGCACAGGGCCACAGGGATGGCAGATTACTATCCAGCCAGGAGTATGGGGCTCATAGGCCAGTACCACCCAGGAATGGAGGGGTGGGCCTCCGGGTATGGGCACCCAAGTACAGTACAGTTCAGTGGGGAACCCCAGGAGAGTAGGCCCATTAAGGGCATCCTGAAAACCTCTGCCCAGTTAGGTCAGTGGAGGGGGTACCCATCAAATCCTGGCAGCAAGGAGGAATCTGAAGACTCCTCTGAACTGCGCAGGACACAGGAGACCAGGTCCCCACATTCTGCCAGCCATTCCCAGGCTCGCAGAATCCGGGAAAACCTGGAAGATCAGACGGGAACCTCTGGGAGCAGTGCCTCTGAGTCCGAGGATGAATGGACAAGGGTTACCCGAACCAAAAAGGCCAATAAGGCAAAAAGGGCCTTGCTTAAGGACCCCTTAAAGCAGATTAAGGCGATCAGGAGCGTTATCACGCCTTACCATAAGAACGCGAAGTATTCTGTTTGGGAGCACTTAGAGTTGTTTGAACAAATGATGGAGACTTTCCATTTGAAGGACAGCCAAAGCTGTATTCAATATGTAAAGTGGACCTTCTCCCCGGAATACTCCAGTTTCTTTGCGGGGCTGGAGGACCAAAATCATTTAAGATGGTCCACCTATAAGGCGGCCATCTTGAAACATTTTTCTGTTCACAGAAATCCTCAAGAGGCTCGCAAGGCAGCCTACAATTTGCAATGTGGGGAGGATCAGGCCCCACAAGAATTTGTGCAGGAGTTAAAGCGTGCTTTTGCACAGACCACAAGAAGGGTGCGCACGGATAGCAGGGAATTTATAAATACGTTTTTCCATGCCTTGCCCAAATATATCATGACCCAGCTCGTGAGGGATTTTCACGAGAAAAGATCTTTAGACTGGGTCATTGAACAGGCTACCCGGATCTATGAGGTGCAGAAACCGATAGATAGCAAAAGTAATGCCCAGAAAAACCCCAAAGCCAACAGCACCCCTGCTGCTGCCAAGGTGGCAGAGGTAAAGGTCACCCCCGTTTTGGATTTGGAGATGGGGGGGCCTAAAAACCTACCTGCACCTAATAATGCTAGGCCCAGAAGGTCTTCGGGCCAGTCACAGGCAGGGAGTGAAAGAGGTAGTCCCCCCAATGGGGTCCCTCGCTCTCCTGACTATGTAAGTCCTCGCTACAAAGGTAACAGACCCATCCTGGGTTATGTGTGGACTCCTCCAGCCCAAAGGGGGGGATCCAGCCAAGCACCTAACCCAGGGAACTTCCCTCCAAGCTTCCCACAGGAGGGCAGGAATTTACCAAACCCTGGGCAGAACTTTTTCCCCAGATATCCACCCGACTTTCAGCCCCAAAACCATCCATCCTTCTTTCCCCAATTCCCTGAGCCCAGACCACTGAATCCGGGAGAGGGGAGGCCAAGGGTGGAGGGGTACCCAAATCTTCCCAACCCGGGGTATTACCAGAGGAGGGACAGCTACCCTTCCCGGGATCAGCCCAGGGGAGAAAACAGGGCCCCGTTTCAGCCTGAGCGGGTTTCCCAGTTAGAGCGCCAGGTTCAAAACATGGCGCGGGATCTGGGTCACATACTGAGGGCTCAGCAGAACCCTCAGATGGGCGTGCCGGCGCAGAACGCACCCAACTCTGGACCTGGTGCTCCAGAACAATGACGGGGGCAGCACCCCGATAACTCACCGGTTCCCAGGGAGGAGGCACAAAGGGAAGGGGGGTGTAAAGCCTTGGAGGAAGCTTCCTTCCTCACTTGTAAACAGCCCCTGGAAACCCAGGAACCGGAAACAAAATCTCTTGCCCCTGAAAGTCTGCCTCCTAAGGAGCAGAGGGGGGGTAGGAGAAACAAAAGACCCAAACAGACTCAGTTTGAGGAGGAGGTACAGATCTTCCAATGTGAGGGAGAGGGATCCTCAGAGGATCCTGGGAAAAGGATCTTCTCCTTCAGAGAGGGGGGAACTCCTCCCAAAGAAAAATGGGTCCCTAGGAAAGCAAATCCAGACTGGGGAGATCTGGAGACTGAGCTACCGCCGCCCACCATCTCATCCCAGAACCAACCGCAAGAAAATCCCCTGGTTCAAACCCATCCTGGTGACTGCCTCCAAAAAGGGGGGGGCGGCCCAGAACCGGAGCCAGGGGAACCCACAATGGCTCTGATCTCCAGTTGCCAACTTTTTCTTTCAGATTCCCAAGGCTCTCCACAGAATTCTGCCCAAATCTCTTCGCTAGCAATGTCCAAAACCAGAAAGTTAGCCCACCAGTTGTCCAAAAATGTACATTACCTGTGCCCCCTTGAGGAGAAGGAGGGAAGATATTATGCCCCGGTACAAGTACAGGGGCAGGGTACAATCTCGGCACTGGTGGACACTGGATCTCAAGCTACCCTTCTGTCCAGAAGGGCTTTTGACGAACTGAATGCAGGAAGGGGAGAGAATTACCAAATTCCTCTCACCTCTCTTCCGGGACAACTACAGAACTTTGACGGGAAGGAAATTCCCGTTGAGGGGACTGCAGACTTGGACATTAAAATTGGGCGACACAAGCTGAAACACCCGGTCATAGTTGTGACCCCAGAGGGCACCCCTTGTTTACTAGGGAATGACCTCCTGAGAAGGTTGTCACCCCTAATAGATTGCGTAAACAAGGTCCTCTGGACCCAGACTAACCGACCAATAAAATTAAAACAGAGTGTCAACCATGTTAGTTTAAACGGCACATGCCACATGGTTGAACAAAAATCTGACCAAGTAGAATTTCACTTCCAGAATAGCCAAATTCCAGACGTGACAGTAATAGCAGTAGGACAACAGACTGGTGATGGGGGGTCCTCTCTATTTCTGAAAATCAACCTTCCTTCCAGTCTAAAGTGGTACTCCACGCTGGAAGGAAACACTCTGAGATTCTATACTAATCCACAATCAGAAACTCCCACTCCTATAGTCCAGAAAGATGTGAAATCAGCTCAAAGCCTGGCTGATATTCAGCAAATTGGAGAGCAGTTGTTCATCCCTGTTCAGTTAAATGATGGGAAGGACTCTGTTCTCGCTCAAGTGTGTGTGAACAACGGTAAGAGCTTCATCAGCGAAGCAATGTTTCGCCAACTCCCAAAAGATCCAGCCATTCCCACCTTCAAACTGATAGACAAATGGGAAATGGACCTGGAAGCACCTAATTCCAAACATCTCCTGCCAAGCAGGTGTATGCTCAAAATCTCCATTGGCAACAAGAGCATAGTCCACAATTGTTGGGTCGTGCGAGACGTCACTGCCGCCTTTTACTTAGGCAGTGACATTCTCAATCGCTTTGCCATTAGTTTGGACCTAATAAACTTCAAAGCTTGGTCCCGATTAGCGGATAATCCCATGGGCTTTGATGATCCAGAAAAAGCATTTAGGTCAGCTCAATTGCTACCGTATGCAGTTGAAATTCAGGTTAAAGAGGAAGTCACCATCCCAGAAAGGACCCAACAATTCTCCCTGGAAGTGAAAGTTAAAAGGGGACAAGAGTTGAAAAACCCTGATGCTTACATACATCTAAATGCTTCTCTCCAACAGCAAGGGTTGGGGGTAAACCCAACTCCATTAGTCAACATAGAACATGACACCATTCCAATAGAGGTGGATAACAGCGACTTAAAGAGTATTACTCTAGCCGCAGGCACCATTATTGGAATGGCGGTTGATGACCGACATTTTTCCATCGACTTATTAAATGAACTGTTAGGACCAATCCCCAAGGACTGTTTTGACAGTGACAGTGAGGACAATACAACACCAGACAGGATTTTTACCCGGCATGGGGGGAACTTCCTGGTGTACACTTCCTGCCCCTATGGTAAGGAAGATGTGACTTGTGACTTCAGGAGGGATGAGGTGATTTTCCAGGTCCATGAGGGCTGCCTTTCCCACCTGAAGCCTCCGGTCCAAATCAGCACTCTGACCAGGGACTTCTCCACCCAGCTGGAGGAGGCCGCGGAGATAGCCAGACCAGAAGTCTTTCCAGGCTTCAGGCAGATGGTGGAAGAGAGAGTCAACCTAGCTGATGCCTGTGTGACTCTGGAACAAAAGCAAAAGTTGAAACAAGTTTTCTTGGATTTCCAAGATCTCTTTGCGGTAGACTCATATGACTGTGGTCGCACTGACATCCACACAACCACAATCCCCACGGACCCTGGCATGACTCCTGTGTTTGTGAAGCAATATCGCTTGCCTCTCGCATCAATGGAGTCCCTTACTGAAATAATTAAGAACCTTGAGTCCCGGGGAATAATCCGTCCCCTCCACAGCACCTTCAATAATCCGGTGCTGGGAATATTGAAGCCAAACGGCCAGTGGAGACTCTGCGCCGACCTTAGGGAGCTCAACAAACGGGTCCATACTTCCCGATGGCCTCTGCCCTACATTGACCAAGGGCTGGCCCAGATTCAGGGGTCACAGGTATTCACTGCAATAGACCTGACCAATGGATACTGGACCGTGCCTGTCAGCAGGGAGGACCAATACAAACTGGCTTTTACCTTTGGGGGCCAGCAGTACACCTGGACCCGGACTCCCTTCGGATACCTCAACTCCGGCAATGAATTCAATATTTTCCTACATAAGGCCATGCCCGACCTGGGTGCGAGGGGTAACCTGGCTTATGTAGATGATGTCCTCATCAAAAGTTCATCTGTGGAGGAACATATAGCGGAGATCCGTTATGTTCTGACACAGTTGAGGGCCGCCGGAGCAAAACTTTCCTTTCAGAAAGCACAGTGGTGTAGAACCCGTGTTAATTTCTTGGGGCATGAGATTACTCCTCAGGGCCTCTGTCCCCAGGAAAAGAAAGTGGAAGCACTTCAGAAACTGAAAGACCCCACAACTCTGCGGGAACTAAGGAGCCTCCTTGGACTGACTAATTACAGCAGAAAGTTCATTGAGGGCTACGCAGAGATCACCAGACCCCTGATTCATCTCCTGAAGGGGGGGGTCAAGTGGGAATGGGGTCCAGAACAAGCCGAGGCAGTAAGACAACTCAAGAGAAGCCTCTCACAAGCGCCTTGCCTAGCTTACCCTGTCAGAAACAAGGAGTTCTTCCTGGAGACAGGGTTCTCTAATACGTGCTTGACGGCAGTATTATACCAGAAGCATGACAAGGTCAATAAAGTAATCTCCTATGCGAGCAAAACTTTATCCTCTGTGGAGGAAAAATTCAACGATTGTGAGAAGGCACTCCTGGCGACGGTGTGGGCATTGAAGAATTACCGCCCGTTTATCCAGGGGGAGCACATCATAGTGGAGACTCCTCACCAGCCTCTGCAATATCTCCAAAGTGACAGAATCCAGGCCGGAAATGTGAGTAATTCCCGAATTACTTCCTGGATTCTGTCAATGCAAGGCTTTCCTGTGGAGGTCAGATATGGCCAAAACAAGAAGAGTCCCCTCGCGCAAGGTCTGGCTGACTTGCATGATTGTGCCAGAGAAAACTGTCTCGAGGACGAAAGTCCGAAAATCAAGGACAACATGGAGGCATACCTTAATTCCCCACACAAAGTCTTTGAAGAAGACAAGTGTGAGGGAATGCCCACTGTGTATGTGGATGGATGCTCTTACCATGTTGACAACAACGGGGAGAAAGAACTGGTGGCCGGCGTAGGGAATGCATGGGTGAATGAGTCCCCAGAACCCTCCGCTGGCTACAAAATTGGTCCCCGAAGTAGTCAGGTGGCAGAATTGATGGCGGTGCATCAGGCCATCCTCACTGCTGTCCAGCATCAACTCCACGAACTGGTCATAATCACAGATTCGGATTATGTACGGAACGGGTTCGTGGAGCACCTGGTTAATTGGAAAACCAGAGGCATGTTATGTGCTAACAACAAACCCTTGAAACATGGGAAGTTGATCCAAAACATTGATGATCTGGTCACCTCGAATGGGATGACCATCTATTGGAAAAAGATTAAGGGTCATTCCAAAGTAGAGGGACCAGACAAAACTGGAAATGACTTAGCTGATCAGCTGGCCAAAACCGGAGCCATCCAAGGGGATCTAATTGAGATTGAGTCCCTGTTGGGGGAAATCCAGGTCACTGCCATCACTAGGTCCCAGACAAATGCTCACAACGACCTTTCAATTGCACAATGGAGTAAGGAGACCCCTGATGCTGATTTGATTACTGCTCAGAAGGGGGATCCAATAATTGGTAAATTTTACCAGCACCTTGAGGACCCTGAGAACTTTCCCCTGACGGATACCGATTACATTGGGAAAGAGGACCTAAGAGTGTTGATGAAATGTCCAAAAATGTTCCGGATCCAAGACGGTTTGTTGGTAAGGAAATCCAAAGCTGGCCACGATCAGTGGGTGGTTCCTACCTCATTCCGAAGCCTGATGTTAAGTCACGCCCATGATGCGGCCACCGCCGGTCATAGGGGGTTTCACACAACACTGGAAATCTTAAGAGAGGTTGCATACTGGCCACACATGGGCCAGGACCTCAACCAATATTTGAAGGGTTGTCTTGTGTGTGCACAATTTCAGCCATCATCCCTCACACACCGTGCGCCTCTCCAAAAGAGGGGGATGACACTGCCATGGTCAGATTTACAAATCGACTTTGTAGGCCCTGCGATTCGCTCGGCTAGGGGGAATAAGTACATGTTGACTGTGACATGCTTGTTTACCAAGTGGGTGGAATGTCTCCCAGCCCCAAACTGCAAGGCAGAAACGGCAGCTGCCTTGATGATTAACCACATCTTTTCCCGTTTTGGTCTACCTCAAAGGATTGAGTCAGACAGAGGTAGCCACTTCACCAGTGAAGTAATGACAAAGATGTGGGAGATACTGGGGGTCAAGAGAAAGCTGCATATTGCTTATAGACCAGCTTCTTCTGGGGCAGTAGAGAGATATAACCGGACAATTGTGAGCATATTAAAGAAGTTTGTGGCAGATTCTGGGCCAAGTTGGGATATCCGATTACCTCTGGTCCTAATGGCCATCAGATCTACCCCTTCATCTGCAACCAAAATGTCACCATTTGAGTTGATGACTGGGCGCAAGATGGTGCTTCCGCAGCATTTGCTCTACAGGACCCAAGAGCAGACACTGATAAATGCCTCCACTACTCATGAGTATGTAGAGAATTTAAGGAAACACCTTCAACATGCTTTTGCTTATGCTCAGCGGAATCTAGAAGGATCAGCTGATAGCATGAAGACCCACTATGACCTGAAAACTTCCAGGAAGGAATATCAGGTGGGGGACCGGGTCTATCTATACAACTTCCAAAGGAACCAGTCCAAGCAGCGCAAATTTTTGCCTACATGGAAGGGACCCTTTGAGATCATCGACAAGATCTCCCCTGTGGCCTACAAAATCCACATCCCCAAAGGTCCTTTGGCAGAGGGGGAAGACAAGTGGGTACACATAAACCAGTTGAAGTGTTGCCATCCCAGGCACACTCTGCAACAACTGGAGGAATCCTCTGGAATCCTAGCGGGTACTGTATCAGACTAATTCAGTTCCAATCATAAAACGTACCACATCTAGTCTCTAACATACTGTGATTTGTATGAAACTGTCTCTTAGTCATACTGTTTTTCAAAATAAGAATGTAATGTTTCGTTATGATGAAATGCATATGCTGCCCCACTATCTCAACAGTGGTGGAAAAACGTCTATGAGTAGGTATTGCCGCTCTTCCTTTGTCGTCCTAGGAGAAAGAAAACCTGAAGACGGGCCGAGGAGGGCGATCCGGAGACCGGGAACGAAGAGCAATGGGCCCAGTGGACCGCCCAATACTCCCATCAGGACCGGCGAGGAGAACCGATCGATCCGACCGGATGGAGGAAAAGATGCTGAACTGTGCCATTTATCGGAAGAAGAGGAGAACTACATCCCAGATCTTGCGGGTCCCATTCATGAAATAGAATGGCCATCGCAAGAGGGGGGCTTGTGGGATGTATTTACCCATGCATCCTAGCCCTACCTCAAAACTGTGCAGTACTGACATGGAAAACATCATGATGGCCAGAGTTTCCCAGAAAATGCATAGGGAAATGCATGAAGAATAGGCTGCCACCCATTTTTGCCGATGTTATGGGCACAGAAGGAAACTGCCTAAAACCACCATTGGACTACCCACACAGTAGTCTGAAACCATTGGGAATGGCAATGCTGATTGCCAAATGCAACCTAGAATTGTTGGGAATTCATTTTCTTAAATCCCAAAAATGGGTGCAGTACCAGTACTCACCACTATCCAAAAGCCGGCAGTTTAAAACCACCCTGTGTTTCTCTGAAGGCAAGCCAAAGTGCCTATTTCAAACATTGCAATATGTGCAAAATATTCACTGAACACCAGCAGACATTTGGTAGAATGGAGTTTTGTGTGCCTACAAAATCTGGGAAATGAAGAGCCCAGAACAATGCTTATAACAAAACTGGCTGAGCTATGGAGTCAGCAGTTTAAGTTGCACTGGATTTAAAGACACTAAAATCGAAAATGTTAGATTAAATGAGTGACCTATGTTTGGTGTCACATGCCTTTGTAACTGTTTAAATGTCATAGTTTTAAACTTAGAATCAGCATCCTAGCTGCATGTGTAAAATTGCAAGTTAAGTTAAAAAGCAACAAAAAAACCTGCCAGTTAGCTGAAGGTCTGGCTTAAGGAACTTGATTTTGCTTGACAGCTACCCCCGTCAGGAGTGAAACTTGAGTCACCACTGTGTTCCCAGGCCAACCTTCCTTTTGCTGCCCACACTAAGGATATGCCATCTATCTGATAATTGAATTACCTGTGCTCTGCAGGAGAGTGAACAAAGCCCTCTTCACTCAGGCAAAGGTTTTTATTACCGCAGTCGTAAAATGTAGCTTCCTCTTGGCAGGAGCTGGGAGGGGCACTGCCTGTGAGAGCAAGCTGGCTTGGCAGAACTGGATTAACCAGTATTTCTACCTTGTGCTGAGAGAAAACCACACCCCTTTGGAGCCAGAACATAACTTTAAAAAGATGAATAACTCATAGAGCGGACATGTGAAAATTTTATAAATGATACCATAATTCTTGTGATTTTTCTGCCCACAGTTTAAGAGGTTTTTAGAACCGGTGGTATGTTCAGGGGGGTGTCAGCGGAAAAGTGGATATTACTCTAAATGTGTGCATGTTAAAAATCTGAAACTTCATCAGTTAATGTCCCTACTCCCTGCGCACATGTATGTAAAGTTGGGTCCATGTCAGAAATTGAAAAATCAGTTAAAAAGTGAAATATGTGCCATTTCTGAATGCAAGCTCTTAGAAACAGCAGATTTGGACAGAGACATGGCTAAATTCAGCCACACCATGTATATGTAATTTCAAGCAACTGTGTAACTGTGAAATATGTCTTTTATTATCAAATATAGAATATGTGCAATCTGACAGAGGAGTGTCCTATCTGCAAGCCATAAAATGACATCCCTCTGACTCACAGTTCATTCCCCAATCAAATGATAAATGGAAGTTTGACCAATTAGAAGCTGAGAGAGAGGTAGGGTCAGTGATGCTAGAACACACCCACATTCTAAACACATAAAAGCAGACAGACAGGACAGATAGGGACCTTCAATTCCATTTGCTGCAACGCGCTCTGCCGGACCATACAACATCCAGAGATCCAGACTTTACCTCCATCAAACCTCCAGAGAGCCAAACTAGAGACTTCAATCTATCCAGAACTAGAGACCAGACCAGAGGGAGAAAGCAGTGCTGTACCCAGAGAGAAAGCAGTGCTGTGCCCAGAGAGAGACCCGAGCCCAGTCTAAAACCCTGACCAGATCCGTGGCGAGGCCCATTTCACTCAAGAATATAGTGTGAGTACCTAGAAAACTGTGCAGAACCAATCTCTTAGTTAAAATAATATAATTCAATCTATTTAATCTAAGTAGAACTGCCTCCTAACTGTCACCTGTCATTTGTAAAGCTGTCACTTGTCATTTTCTAGTCGCAAGCTGCACTTGTCGTTTTGAACTTTAAAATTTCAAATCTGAAAAACGACCTTCACAAAATCGCTCATATCTCCGCAACCGTTTGTGCTAGAGACTTGCATTCCTACCCCTTATAGTTTTACCGCAATCGCGGAACACGCATCCGCAAATTTTGCCGCGATTTGCAAATTTCTTCACATGTAAAAACTGCTGCTGCTTGCCTTCCATTTGCCAGAAATTCGTTTAACCTGCTAACTATCCCTGCCCCATTGCTAGTGTGAGCCTGGACTAATATTAACTAGATACCACTCACCCTGAACCTCTGAAAGGGAATTAAAAAGCATTTCCAGCATATTTCTCATCCATTGCTAGCACATATCAAAGCATTTGGGCCTGTGTTTTCAAAACTCCTATCTGTGTTTTTAAACTTCTGTTGTCTAAGCTTGCTGGGATTGAACTGAATCACATTTGATTGCATTTCTGAGAACTGTGTGTTTTCCTTCCATTTCCTTGCCTTGCATCAAGGGGGGGAGGGGATTGCCAGAGAAAAGTGATTACATTGTTTGGTTGAAATCATATTGAGTATTTTCTGTACTGCATTCATTGAATATTGCATCCACCTGAGCTTACATAAAGCATCCTCTACCACATTATACTTTTGTTCCTATTTACCAGTGTGCTACCTTATCCATTTCATCTCAACTCATTAGTGATTATAAGAAGTGTGCTAGTGCCAGATTCTCCGTTGTTGATCTTTATCATATCAGATTAAGTGTGCTATTCAATTATTAATTTATTATAAAGCGTGATATATATATCTATTTTAAATTATCAAATAAACCTTTTAAACTTGCAAAACAGAACTACTTCTTGGCTCAGTGGGGTCAGGGGGATTCCAAGAGAGGGGTGTTATACAGGGGTAGTCATCCAGAACGCATGAACTGGACCTAAAGATATATCAATAAGGGTTTTCATTCAGTATTCTAGACTAGGGGTTAACTTAGCTGTAGTGCTGAATTGAATCCTCTTACATGGTGAAGGAGCGAATTAGAGTGAAACTTATCACACAATGTGCTAAGCTCATGCTAATGTTTGTGATACAGTTACAAATATGTTTTATTGACTCCTTGAACTTTCTACCCATGGAACTCATAAAAACCCAAAAGTGTTTAGTTTTCCTAGTTCAAAGGGGTTCTTTCCACATCTTTTCAACACGATCGCTAAGCAAAACTATTTAGGCCTGATTCCTGTCCCTGATCAATATGGCGTTCAGTACATGATGCCTAGCGAGAAAGACCAGTTTATGATGTGGTATAAGGCAAATGAACACAGCATGCTTGACTTTCGCGAGTTAAGTGCTTACTGTAAAGAAGATGTCAGCATTTTAAGACAGACGTGTAATTTGTTCAGGGATGGGATCATTCAAACGACCTGTCAGGAAACACCTATACAGTGTGGCTTACACCTGTCATATGTTGATCCTTTTAAAAGTGTCACACTGGCTAGTTGCTGTATGAAAATCTACAGACAGTTGTACCTAAAGCCTGAAACAATCATGCTGCTGCCCCAGGATTCATACAACATGCAACAAAAAATGTTATTCCATAGCATCTATTCAATGGCTCTTATACATAGCACTAACCGAAAACATTGAAATACAACACGCCCTAACTGGTAGCGGTGAGAAACGCTACTGTAAATACTGGCTGGATGGATATGCTGGATGGATCTGCTTTTTTGGTTCAGGGTGTGGAAACAGCCTTTCGAATTAAATGGTTGCTTTTATCATGGGTGTCCTGAATGTTATCCTGCCGGGGGTTTCAATACTCTAACAGGTTCTACTTACGATCAGTTGTATGGATTCACCCTGTAGAAACATACATTCCTAGCCAGTCAGGGAGTTCACGTTGTCAGTATATGGGAACATTAGTGGAGCTCGATGATACAAAGCAATCCAAAAGTGGGTTGTTTTCTTAAAGAGAAGATGGAACCCTGAGATGCACGTTATGGAGGTATGCTTTAAAGTTACACCATTGCATACACTATCTAGATTTCACCAGTCTGTACCCAGTTATGAACAGTGAAACACCATATCCGCTAGGACACCCCAAGATCATCTGTGACAATTTTGAAGATATATACCAGTATTTCAGGTGTAAGATCTAGCCACCATAAGCCTTTACTTACCTATTTTGTCCTATAGATGTGAGGGCAAACTAATATTCCCACTTTGTCGTATATGCGTTGAGACAAAACAGAGCGGGTGTAAACACACGGATGAAGAGCGGTTGTTGACCGGTACTTGATGTACGATCGACTTACAGGCCACTTTAAAATGTGGCTATCCACTGGGATGCATACTCGAGATATGGCATTTTCAAACAATTACCCTATCACTCTTCTGTGAATACATTCAAATGTTCTTTCAGCAAAATCAGGAGGCCTCTGGCTTTCCTTCATGGTGTGTGGACGATACCACTAAACAGGCTTACATGGATGATTATTTTAAACATCATGGTATATGTTTGTGTACGGAACACATCAACGACAACCTCACTTGGCAGCTGTTAGAAAAAAACTATGTCTTAAATCGTCACGGGACAAGTTTGCACAAATAGTTCATTTGTCAAACACAGTAATCATCACAGACACCGATGAGCTTCAGGCCTATTTATCTGATAATTCTTATGACATGAGCAAGTGTGTGTTCGTAGATGATGAAACAGCTTGTTTGTGCTGCCAATACACTGAGGAATACCCAACAACTTCTGATAATAGATGTGGGTTGGCAAACCTTGTTTAGTGGAGTCGCTGGTGGTTGGTTATTGACCATTGAATATAACCATGGATTTCTTACTTTATGGTTGTTGAAAGAATTGAGCAAGTCTTGATTTGTTGTTATCAGTGAGGGTTTTAATGTTTTTACAAGAATATACTAAAAAGCCCAGTAGAATGTGCCAGTTGCATAGGAGAGGGGAGCCAACACTTGTTTCGACCATAGCCTTTGTCAAGGCGTGGGCAATGTTAGCAGTCCTGCTAAGGGGTTATCTCACCTGGTAACCAATTCACTGTTCCTTCTAGGCGGTGGGCTCAGTAGCCAATCCGTGGTTGCTGGGTCAGCACTCCACTGTTCGGCGTTCTGCCACTACTAAACAAGGTTTGCCAACCCACATCTTCTACAAACACTCATTGGGCATCTTGGAGTTTCGATTCCTAGACAAACCATGTGTTAGCCTGCAGGATATATTATAGCAACAAACCAACCACCAGTTAGCGCAGGGGTCCTCTCGTCCTCCAAACTCCAAATAATTGGTTTGGTATGATACTGATAATTTGCATTATCAGTATCAACTTCTGATAATACCAAAATATGCATAGCCTCATTCACAACCGTTCACGCACGCTTGAAGCTGTACAATCTGATGGAGCAACAGCAAGAGGCGGTTCTCTATCATGATAGTGATAGTGTTATATTTGTCAGCGCCACTGGGGATGTCAATCCAGCCACTGGCGATTTCCTAGGGGATCTAACTTCAGAGAGTACATTGTGGAGTTCGTATCTGCATGACCTAAAACATACACCTATCACACATCGCTTGGTACTGTCTGCATAAAAGTGAAAGTTATATTGCAGAATGTTAACAATACACCTGAGATACATTCTGACAGTTTGAAAGACCTTGTACAGTCATATACACAGAGAGATACCCATGACAACCAAATGGCATTTACCATTACACAGCCGGGTAGCGTGCGTGACAAAAAGCATGGGAAATGAGCACGAGTACTCAACATAAGACTCTTAAGTGTTGTGTTTGATAAAAGGATGTTGTCACTAGGAGCCTTGTCTAATGCCTGCAGCTATTGATTAGCAGGTATTATGGATACTGGACTACACCATCCATTTGTGTATGTCCTGGCTGGCCCTTCCAGCTGCGTCAGGAGTTATTTTGTCAGAAAACAGCTAGAAAACACACACACAGCGATGTCACACATAGCATCAAATATTGTATGGCTATACAGTTGTCAACAGCCTCTCTATACAACTTTACAACATCAGTTTAAACACCTCTGATTTATAAAAGGCATGCTGGACAGTCTCAACGATGATCAGCTAATACCACAGAGCATGGTGAATATGCTCATTATCAATGATTTGATGACAGAGAGGGGTCAGAGCGCTGGACTAAAAAAAGCCATTACCCAGTATTCACATCACCACAATCTAATCATTTGCTATGATAAAGTACTTCGTATATAGCACTACACACCCATAGGTGTCAGAGCGCCCAAATAACATAAGACATTATTATTCCACAGAGTGGTACTCATTTTATCAACCTCAGAAGGATGAAAGGCTGAGTTGACCCTCCCAGGATTCAAACTTGCTACAGCAGGCTGCACACAGACATCAGGGGCATGCGTTTAGCTCGCTCTGCTATCTGATCGGCTTATATACCATGCAGCACCTGTTCAACAAGGGTAGGAGTAACAGATCTATAACACTAAACTCTAGTTATATAGTGTTATTTTATTAAAAAAAACTGTGATAAACAAAAATTAGCTGCGAATGCTCCAAAATGCAATTCTTCATGGAGGCTTTTGAAGACGCTACTAGTAATCCCTACAGATATATATATTGTGTACCGATATATTCCCACCTGGTCTATCCACTGTCTACACCCCTAAGAAGGCATCTATATTAAATCAAGAAAACACCCTTTACTACAGTACCATGGCAGTAGCCGCACAAGCTCTAAACATGTTGGTACGGATACGGAGCACATTGCCCTGCTCAAAATGCTTGTATACGCTACCACCCAGGAATTCTAACAACAGCATATGATGATCTGGTGGCTGCTACTTTCTGAAAATGCCCAGAACACTTTAAAGGGACACGTCCCCTTAACACAATGACAAGTAAGTGTGTTAAAAAAGAAGAAGGGGCTTCATCAAGAAACTGAGTACTAAGTGGGTATCCATAGAGGCTAAAAGAAAAGTGGTCTCTCAGGCCGGTGGATTCATAGGATCTCTCGTAGGCATAGCCGTACTGCTAATCACTAGGTTGCTCTGGTGTCAGTCATTGCGCACACTCACAAAATGTATTTGGTGGTCGAAAGCCAGTTAGAAAGCCTGGCACCCGCCTCCACAGAGGATTGGGATATACAGAAGGTTACAACCATGCAGCTCGACTCTGAAATGAAGGATGTTTTAAACAACCCTGATTTAACGGCTCATGATAAAATGGCCGTATACACAAATATTCTGCATAAATACTTATACCACGATAGGCAGAAAAGAACAAACTAACATACATGCCACCCGGTGAATCTAACATGGTGAATGTTGTACAGGCAGTAGACCCAGTTGTGGTGGACATGGTGAATTCACTTAACCAGCCATATAGAACTAAAACTACATAAAATGGAGCTTGAAAAGGATGTGTCAGTGTGGACTAATAGAGGAGAATGTATCTGCAGAGGTAGGGTTGTAAGGGGCCCGTACCTGCACGATCTAGCACGGGGTATTAGAAGACGACAGCCAACTTCTATAAAAAATGCTCTGAGCGGCTGGGTCGATTACAGCAGGCGGTTTCTGATTTAAATATCCTGACATCCGTTGTAGGTAATGTTATCCAACAATGCCTTCTGAAGAGGTTAAACGCTGTTGACCTCTCTACCCCACACTATAAATACACCCTGGCCAATCACCCCTATAAACAGATCCCGATCATCCATTCCTGAAGCGAGGTGGCATATCTGGGACTTTAAAGACTCTTTACTCATCACATCATGATACTATGATGAACCTGCCATCTATACCACTGAAGCGCCTAAGCCTTGCAAAAGATATATACGTACAAGTTAGTTGTCTGAGTAATGGGAGCGACTCATTGTCTGGATGTATTAACAAAAATGACTGTTTGAAGTATAACCGTTACCTTTTCTCCTTTCTGTATTCAAATGATTGTTGTAAGTACAACCTTGTCTCCTTTCTGTATTAATTATGTCTTTGTATGAATAAATATTTTTTACAAGTAATTAAACAGAGTGGTTGTTTATTTCATTGGTACCTCTTTGTATAATAACACACGATACTTGTTGATTTTTAAAGAGGTTCTTTTATTCAGACAAGATAACATTAAATAGAACACACACACTGCATTTCTAACACACGGTAAACAGGCTGCGAGAGCTTCACACCCTGTTTAATGTCTTATTATTAACAAATGTCGTCACAATTTGTTTGTTTTGCTTGTGATTGCTCAAGTACATTATTAAAACATCCGACAATAATCGCCATTCCAACATTTGACTGATAAAGAATATACAGTGTTGTTCGCATGTAATAGCTTAAGAGTCTTGAACCGGCACAATGGTATAGCGTAAATACTTTGCAATGCTTTCACATAATCTGTTAAAACACTGGCGCATATGGGGTGTTGCAGAAAGTGTGCCAATTTGTCAAACACTGGTAATGTATCCTGCTCCAACCACAAAACTATCCAATGCATTGCACCCAGGGCCTGCGGATCAGTTTTCATCAACAGGCTAAGAGGACGACTGTGGGGTAGTCGTGTGGGGCATGTAACCCTGGCATACGGAACCTGATATGTTTCCTGGTGTGTCTATTGTTACTCAGGAATCCTTTAATCTGTACACGAGCCATTACATATCAAAGAGTATGTTTCGCTGCAGATTAAAAAAACTCTCCACACTAGCAGCGAGTCTGTAGCTGCTAGGTTTCCTTCAAACTTTATATCAGCTTGTAGGTTCCAACTCCTCAATAGGTTGAAATGGCCAGTTGATGCATTGTCAGGTCTTAGATTGAAGGTCAGTATCATTTAGCCTCTGGCATAGTAATTGCGTGGGATGCAACTGGCGCATCATGGATGAGCTTCCCCATAATAGAAACTAGCCCCATGTACTGATTATGTTTGGAATTCCAAAGTTAGGTGCATATGCTTTGGCTGGGATCAAGACACCATCCTTTTGCAATGCTGCATAGTTCCTGTTACAGTGTTTGAAGTCAAAGGGGTTTCAAGCATATGTGCCTGTGAGAAACACTGTTTCAACAATCCCCATGATGATTACTTATGGGAGTGGCCCAGGAACATGTTGTCTTGACAGGTACCCCAGCTATGAATGCTGAAGACATTAACGGCCATTCTGATACTTCACGTTAAATATTTGCAACGCCTCTGCATGTGCTCGACTAATGGTTGGGGAGACGCTCACATGTTTAATGAACAAACTAGCTGATATGACTAGCTTGTATAGCTCTACTCCCTTGCCGATGAGCGCGAAAGCGCCCATATTTCAGAACAGTTTTACTTTAAGGCCAGCACCATTAATCAACAGTTTATCCTGAAAGAAAAGATCAGAATGGAGACATCCGATTAAATCAAATTTTCTTCTGAGTGTGGCATAGCGTGTTCTCTTCATGAACAACGTGTTTTCACCATACAGAGCCGTGGCATTGAACTGCCCTGCAATGTCTCAGTGAAAAGACAAGCCAAGAGCTGCTTTTCAAAGGCATCAGAGCCATAATTCAATATGTTCTGCATGTAGGCCCTGTTGGCGTACATATTTTCATTCTGTGTTGTCATTCGATCACCAGTGTTACATCCACCTGGTCAAACATTGTTTGTATGGGCTATGCAATGCTAGCTACTCGTGCTCCAGCTGCAATGTTGTCTCGTCGGCATTTGTTATTTTACAAATTAGATGCAACAATGTGTTGTTCAAATCCAAATTCGGTTGACCCTGATATAAATAATTTTAAAGGGGCTAGTGGTGATAGCACCTCCAGAGGCGATGCCTCCATGAAAAAACTGTTCTTGATGCTGATTTGGATCGACTGTATGCTGAAGAGATCAAGCTCTGTTGTAAAGGGCTCGTACCTTTGAAAAATTTGTTGTTCAAATCCAAATACATGTCGGTTGACCCCGATACAAATAATTTTAAAGGGGCTAGTGGTGATAGCACTGCCAGAGGCGATGCCTCCATGAAAAAACTGTTCTTGATGCTGGTTTGGATCGACTGTATGCTAAAGAGAGATCAAGCTCTGTTGTAAAGGGCTCGTACCTGCACGATCTAGTACGGGGTATTAGAAGACGACAGCCAACTTCTATAAAAAATGCTCTGAGCGGCTGGGTCGATTACAGCAGGCGGATTCTGATCGGTTGTAGGTAATGTTACCCAACAATGCCTTCTGGAGAGGTTAAACGCTGTTGACTTCCCTACCCCACACTATAAATACACCCTGGCCAATCACCGGATGAGCCATGTAAGAAGGCCATTGTTCTGATGTCACTACTGTTGTGTCTTTTAGGGCTAACGTCTTCATCTTAGTTTGATGTCAGTCTTGGGTCCTCAAACTTCTTTTCTTTGGCAGGTTTCGGAGGGCAGTGTAGATGTGATGTGGACCTTTTCCTCTTAACACTCCCACGAGGTCTATAAATGAAGCCTGATCTACCCTTCCCCTCCTTTTGCTGTTTGGCGAGACGATTTGCAATTGCTGTTGTCACACTCCCCATGATGTCTTTTACAATATTGGTTTACATGTGGTTTAACTAAATGGAATCTGCAGTGTAGGAAGGCCATTACTCGTCTGGAGAGATTTCTAAAGATAACACTGAGCCCTGATCCATATATTACGGTGTACCCATTAAACAATGGTTGATCACAAGTAGCCGGTCTTGGTCCTATAATATTTCATGTAGGCCCTGGGGTCCCCACAGCCCTTCACCACTGCCATTGTAACACTGTTTATTAGTCTTTGAGCCACAGCAGTCTAAAGTGAAACTACAGGCAAACTTTTCTGAATTTAAATTATACGAACATCCCTTGATCGTCCCTTATCTGAATGTTTATGGTGTCAAAATGAGTTTTACACTGCAGGATTTATCGGATTTGCTGTATTGAATCTTTACAATATCATTGTTGTTTCCTATGATCGCCACATTTCTAAGTAATGGTGCATATCTATCCCCCACCCTATGATACTCCACTATATTGCTGTAAAGCAGTAAACAGTAAAACCCTCTGTTAATATCAGTTTGGGTATTGTCTCGTGGTTCTCTACTTCCAATGTGTTGCAGTATGTTACCCAGTCTCCCTGTTGTTGAAAACCTGACAGAAGCATCCGGCCCCTTGAGAAAAACTGTCCTCTGCTGCAGGTCTAGATGTAACACTCTATCACCATACTCTGGTATGGTTTATATGCTTTTGTTAATGACTGACAAAATCCTGTTTATTTCGGTAGTACCCCTAGGTGATCCATCCCTGTGAAAGCCTCATAGGATTTGTTCAATTTATGATAAACGTTGTGTCCCCGCTGTCTAAAGTATCCCATGAACTGATGTATTGAACTTCTGTGAGCGCCACATTCCACTATACTTCCAAACCTATGGGTTTGGCAAGCTTCACAGTGAAGTTAGACATTTTGTTCTCTGGGAATGTATCTGCAGAAGTGTTTCTGCTGAGTATAATGTAAAAAGATGTAGACTCCATGCCTTTCCCGCTATAGACCTGTGGCTTCTAGAGAGCTGGCGTACACCAAACTGTTGAATTTCATAGGTCACCCCAGCCATTTCACTTGATATTGATTCCTAGTGCCTTGTCCTTTACTAGCTTTACTAGGTATGACTTCTTCTAATCCATAAACACTATGTTGGCCTTTGCTGACTCTCCGGAACTCCTCCTAATGGAAACCACCTTGTACAGCTTACCCTAAGTAATTGATTAGTCTCAATATATAAAGACCTTCCGGGAGAGTCACTCCATCTATGGTAAAGTTCTCATTGCTGTAGTTCTGCACATACCCCTTTGTAAAGATGGCACAGTATCATCCGTTTTAAGGGGATTGTGTGTCTCCATTTTTTTCCAGACCTCCAAAGAATTCTGGGATGTTACAGCTACTGTGGTATTTTTAAGTATTATGTGTGTTGTTATACACATTTATAAATGTGGGTAACACGTCCACATATCTACAAGTGTTTTGAGCTGTGAAGAAGCCAGATCTGTGTTTTAAAAGTTCATATAAAATGTTCTACAATGATATGATATATGATATGATGAGTAATTTATAACGTGCCTGTACACAAGTATTTCTAGGTGCGACAAGTCAAGGGAGGGAAGACAGAGGGAGGACAAGACAAACAATCTTTTTAGGCCTTGTTTCATTCAGATCGTGCACATCTGAGAATGAGAAGTGAAAGGAAGTGGGGAAGTGCAAGGGCGAGGCGAGGGGAAAACAGGGCAGCATTTCATTGAGTAAGTGCAGCCAGAGCAGCGCGGCTTTGGGTACTGCAAGGAGAACAATGGACAGTAAGGTTACAGTTACAGCCCCTAAGTGCGTGGTAGGCCCGGAAGCTGTGCAAGGGGGAATGATCAAAAAAGAGCCTGGTACCCAGTGAGACTCTGAGGGTAGCCAAGCAACCAGTCGGTACAGCAGACAGGTAGGTCAGGTAGGTGAGCAGAGGAGGGAGAGAGAGAAAGTAGAGGAGAAAAAAGCCCATACTAGGAACAGCCTGAGATGAGAAGAGTGATGCAGAACCACTGGCTGTACATTAAAGTTTTGCAGTTTAGATGTATTGGAACCTCACAGAAATAAGGCTTCAAGGTTGGCACCTGTGTTTTATATATTTGTAAGTGCTTCCCTTTTGAGGCTAAAGTTCTGTGAAATAAACAACAACTCTGGAAGTGCATGTTATAATATTTAGGGAAGGACTGCATTTGAGCATCAGGTGTAACGTCAGAGTGTGTTATGAAATAGTGCACCCTGTGTTAGTTTAGAAGGGACTGTAGCAGTTTATTTACATCCTGCATGCCAGCGTCTGTCTGTAGTTTAGCGGGTACTCGCCTGCTGTTAAATATGCATTTCAAAGGCATTGTAACACTGGGACCTGCCTTGTCTTTTAAAGCCTCAACATAGCATTTTGATAAGACATCGATGCTGGCTAGAATAGATCAGAAGCCAGCATTTTCTCCATGGTACTGGCTCATCTCCAGTGAGATCCAAAAGCCAGGACTCGAGATCTGAAAGCCACCTCTTGACAGCACTCATTGACACATTCTCACCATCATTTTTCAGTTTACGATACAGGCCCTCAGCACCTCCATAACTACCAACACCCTCTTCATTGTGGTAGTTTTTGGACACCTTTACACAGGACACGTTCACCCCATAGTCTTTGGACATAAAGTCACAACTACATTTTACAAACAACAGATATTATTAACATTTACAACAGCAGGTTTTATTCCTATTTTTATTTACACTGAATATCTTGGGTGTTAGCTGCTGTACAGTTATAAATCTGGCTACACATTCTGCAGTATGCTCAATTACTTGATATACATTCTGCCGTTCACTGCGTCGATAAGCCAACATGCACAGTATTGCGGTGGCTGATTGGAATTCATAAAGCTCCCTATTAAAGCACCAATATCCTTTAACAGCTAGGAAATTATGTTGCATGTCATACACTACCAGTTTCAATAAATTTCCATAGTTGGCCTTAAATTGTCAAAAAACCCTTTTTAGCGATTTTGCCAGCTGTCCGTTGTAGGATGGCGTCTGTAGGAACATATGTTTGTGATACATAGAACACTGTTATATTCATGTTTGTATGATTGCAGTGGTGCTTGCAGATAACACAGCATCCTTGTTGACATAATGCCTAGATGCACTTTAAGTAAAGCCAACATTACTTGCTGTTCACATCCACTGATGGTTATATTCGACTTGCATTCCATTCACTCTCTTCACAAAAGTTTTTAATGCAAATTGCCCAAACTCTCTCACTCTCAAGCACCAACACCGATTATCATTAACAGCAAGTATGTGTCGAGGTGCGGCCTTACTACAAAAAAAGACACCATGCGAATACACTCTCTTCATCACTTTTGAAACCTTCGATTAGAGGAGAAGGGGCTAATGGATGCTTCAGTGTTATGGAAACATTCTATGTTCTGGAACAATCTTTGTTTTGTTCCGGGAAAGTCTCGTGCATGTAGAAATAACCGTACCAGTGTTCACTGCATTGTATGAACATGATGTTTTACTTCTCTAACTGATGACCTGAGGTTCGATATTGTGATTGGCATTTCTTTGATACTTCAAAGAGCACGATTCACAGAAGTGTTTTATAATCCGCAATCCGGTAGGAAAACGTTCTGTGAATCAGACACTTATCCTTTACTAAAGAATAGTGTGAAGTATGGAAATTGAAATAGAAAAATGACTACATTTTTCTATTCTTTAGTTGCAAATAGGCTAGAAATATAACGAAAGAATAGCACAACATTGTAATTTTTCTATTTCAATTGCTTGGTAAAATGTTCCTCCTTCCAGTAGAGCATTTATCCGAATGCCAACGTCTAAAAATAGTTGTTCAGAGCACGTTTCAATATACCGATGTGACCATTTTGTTATGCACTGGGACTGAGCTAATTTCATTCAACGAATAGCAAATTGGTTGTGTTTTTGACATAAATTCACTTTTATTAAGATAATTGCAAATCACCCTCCTACTCTGGCCCGAAGAAGTACAGCAGGAGCAACGGCTGGTAGGTGCTACCCCCAGACTAGCGCTGCCACTCGGCTAGGAGGTGTTTCAGTCATAAAGATAAAACAGATAAAAAAGGATTATGCCTCAATATTCTTAATGTGGGATATATATTCTCCAGTGATGTGAGCCAGCAGTGGAAGCATCCAAACAACTATATTGTGGCAACTACCAAAATAAAAGTAACGTTCACTAAGTTTGTAGAAATATACTCTCTACTCAAAACAACAAACAATAATCAAAAATATTAAGAACCCATCCCAAAAAAGGAAATACATAGTAACTGACTGCTAATTAACTGCCTTAAGTAGACCTACTCTGGGAATTGCTGCAATAAGGGAAAATAGGCAAACACACAACAACGGCTACTTTAAAATGTCTTTGGGTGAGGTAAGAAAATGAGACCAAACTAATGTCGAGAACTCATGGCAATTCTAGGAGGTCTGAATACCCTCAATACCTGGGAATTGGCTCCCAATCCTGAAGTTCACTTTTTTTTAAGTCCCAAACCTGAGTTTTTATTTACAAGTCTCAACAGCAGGTCGTGATGCTTTAAAGCTGGCAAGGGATTCCAGCCCCATGGCATATATAAATCAAAGGGACAGACTGATGCTGTTAGTCTGCTGCAGAGGTAGTCGAGTCGGCAGGTAAGTGAAGTGCAAGGTTCAGTCAATTCATCTCAATGAGGCTAGGATCTCAAAGTATTCTTGAAGATGGTTGAGAAACAGTAAGTGACAGAGTTACTTCCTCTGGACTAAAAGAGTGCTGGGGGTCTAATAAAGAGAATCAAGCAGCAGTGGAGTCTCTATTCACCACTTCTTTGATAAGATTGAATATTACACAGGGTCTTCCAGACAGACTGTCTTCCGACAGATTACTAAGGGGGTCTAGGTGGTGGTCCTAGCTCCAGAGTTCATTCCGGGATGACCCTCAGAAACGTTAAGTGAAAGGACTACCTCAATCCACTGACCAGATGTCTTTACTGGAAGGGGACTTTGAATTGTCCACAACTCCAACAAGTAACCAACAGAATGGGACCCCTCACTCCATTTAAACATAATTTGTAGCAGAGGATTGGTGGCTTCCAGGTCTCCTATTAACATCCAATAGGAGTTGGCTTCATAGAGAAGTTGCTCCTACTCTTTTGCACCATTCTACAGAGGCCTCGGGTACCAGTGGAGTTGCTGAAAGTCAGAGCTACCACGTTCCTCCTCTCTGGGAGCAAATGCACTTTGCCTGCAATGGACTTCCCATACACAGGTCACTCACTACTAAGCAGTCTCCAATGATATGTATTGGGCTCAACCTAACCTTTACAATTCCTTCTCCTCAAATTCTGTTAAGGTGTGAACATCTACCTTGAGGATAATAAAGGACTTCCGGGGAGGGAATAAAACCATATGCTGACATTTCTGAAGGGTGGATACTCAACAGACGCAGCCAGAGAGCCAATGAGTGCAGGCACACATGCTTTAGTAACTTTAATTAAAAGGAAACAGAGGTGGTCATAGCTCCATGTCTCTTCATACTGAAATATTCTCAGTTGCCGAACATTTCTTCATATTTAGTATTACCTAGAATCTTGTTGGTAGGGCGCAAGGACATCAGACTCTGGATGAGCTTAATCCTGTGAGGCAGATTTGCTAGGGTGAGACCTTTTTGTCCATAAAGTGATGGAGGTCACTCTACATAAACCTTTGCATCTTTCACCAGAAGTAAAACAAGCAGAAATTATTGGAATATCAACAAGCTTGTGTTTGTGAACCTGGACTTAAAGGGGTGCACATATGCACTAATTATTATTATTGTTATTATTATTATTATTATTATTATTATTATTATTATTATATTTATTGATTTAGCTTTGGGAAGCAATGGAACGCTTTATGGAACGCTTTATAATCATAGGCGAAGTAATTAGCAGCATGGAAGTAAGACAATGGGGAGCAGATCACTAATCTCAATGTGAATAAAAGGGACATTTGTGGATATGTGTGTGTGTGAAGGTTCAGCATACTTCCCAACATGCTACAAACCTGAAATTTGGCATGTCGGTATGCTCCATGGTGTAGACAATGTAAAAAGTATAAAATATACATTTGGCAAATTCTTTGTTTTTTACAGCGTTTTTTAAAAGTTTTTTTAAAGCGGTCTGCAGTGCTTGCATTATGGCTATATGTGACATTACAGATGGAAAATTCAGAGTTGTACATTTTATCGTACATTTCACAATTCTTTATTAGGGAGGGTGCCCCTAAACCCTCTATTTTTTCTTTCCTTATAACCCTACCCCAAACACATCCCAACTAATTTTAACCCCTTATCCCTCTACCCTATATATATTTATTTAATATTTTCAGTTTTCTTCAGTATTATGTTGGCACAGAAATGTACCACTCTGAAATTTGCTTCGGTAAATTGACTGGGTACCCTTGCGCGCGCGCCCATGTGTGCAAGTGTGTGTGTGTGTGTCTCTCTCTCTGTTCGAAATGTTCAGCATACTTCCCAATATGCTGAAATTTGGCATGTGGGTGGGTTCCATGTTGTAGACAATAGAAAAAGTATAACATATGTATAATTTTAGCGGTCTGCAAGGTTGGATATGGGTGTGTGTGTCGGTTCAAAATGTTCAGCATGCGGGTGGCAGGTGGGGGATGTCAGTCTCCTATCCAACGAGGATGCTCAGAGCATGGACTTTACAACATGGTAAAGACCCCGCTCCAAGTCTCCTCGGAAGTGGGAGGCCACAATCTTTCCCGTCAGGACTTTGCAAAGTGTGCCCCTGTTCTCCCCCTGTCCACTTCCCAACATCCTACCCACCTTTTCCACTTATCTAATCCCCCCTCACCTCTGCCACACTTACCTGGTTCTCCTTTGTCCCTTGCTGCTATCTGGGAAACTGCTGTTCGTGGTGCATACCCGTCATGGCTATGGCCACCATGGAAAGGGAGAAGGGACTGCGTGTGTTCCCTTCTCCCTCTTCAATGGTGGTCATCTTGAATTGTAGTATACACACGTCATTTCTCAATTTGAAAAAAAAATGATTAGTATCCCGATTCCACTGCAGCTCCTCCAAATATAATCATCTGCTTCTGAGCTGGCCACAGCCAATCCTCCAGCAAGCAAGGGCTAGGACTAACGTTAGAGACCTTGTTTCGCTCGGGCTTCTAACTTACGCCCTGGGGTATTTCCTGACTGGTAATTACCCCCTCCTGCCCAGTTTGGGATGTATTGCTTAGTTAGGGCTAGGGTCAAAGGTGCAAATAAACAGCTGTATGATAAATAGCCCCGTTCTATATTGCCAAATGGGCTTTTAAAGGGAGTTAGAATGGGAAGTTACTACACAGTTCATCAAAGGCACATTTGAAATGGAATGTATATTCAGTTCCCCCTATTGCTGCTGGTGTGCCTTTGTATTGTGCACAGCTGAAATGTGCTTGTATCCACTATAACAGTTCCGCTGATTATGTTATGCCCTTATTGAGCCTGAAGTCAGCTCGTGTGACACCACTTTTCACCTACAGAACATATGTTGAGTGTGTGTCTTTTTAGCAGAGCCAAATTTAAATGCAGAATAGACAATTTTAGTATGTGCAACAGAAACAAATTCCCAATTTAATGAACAGTTTTGCACAGACAAAAACGCTATTTTATACAAAAACTCTTAATTAAATAACCAATGAGTTTACAATAACAAATAAATTAATAAAGTTTGTTTACAAAACCAAATTGGTTATCTAATTCAAATCTAGAGGAAAACACAAAATGGTTTATTGTGTGCCACAAAAAGCAAACTTTTCGAATTTTCAACTGAATTCTCTATTTGAGAGAAACATATTTTTTCGACCTAGCCTTGCCTTCCCAAATAGCCTAGTAAAGAACAGTGGTGGTTTTCACCAGGTACCATGGTCCCACTGACGGTAATTACAAATTGGACCCAGGAGATCCAGCAACTCCTTCATTCAGTACAAGGAAAAAAAGCCTCCCATAGTGATCTGCTACCACAGTTTCACTCTCCAGTGTCACTCTCGATTGCTGTCATGGGATATCGCATAGCCTTCACCTGATGACTGATAAGGAAATCAACCCAACGAGAAGTAAAAAAGTGCATTTGAAATATTGCACTGGCCAATCCTTGAAGGTAGTATCTCAGGAAATCCCATCCCGCATCATGTTGATAGAAAACTGATGCAACAATATCAGCTGATACTGCTGATTAGACATAGCCCAGATAGCCCAGGCCACTTTCTAGATCTACCAGCTATACCCGTTTTACAATAAAGAACTCACATATAACACATAGTTCTCCAAAACGAATCTTTTTGGCTGGAGCACTCTATTGCCCTCTCTTATCGAGATCACTGGCTCAGAAAACCGGTCTGGGTCACAGATCTGTGCAATTCTTCCTCAGAGCTGCCCAAACACTGGCAGTTCCAATGCAGCTTCCACAAACATAATCATCTGCTTTTGAGCTGGCCACCTCCAAACCTCCAACAACCAACAACCAATGGCTGGGGGATATAACTGTGGCATGCATTTTGTTCCCCTGAAATGCCCCACACCATTAATTCTGCTCCAACTATTACTGGCCTGCAATATCTCCTGGGACAGTGTTACAGTATTCATCCAAATCCCTATGGCCTTATATGGCACTAGGTTTCGATTGGTAGTGTGGCAGATGGACCTAACAGATCCACCCTAACCTCTTCAGGGCTGGCAGACTGACCTGGCTCTCAACCGTGCACCTGGGTAAGTACCCTTAGTAGTAGTGAATCTGACACTCTCTTATCTGGTAGTCCTTTCTCACTATTGATGGTATCTTCACTTCCCTGATCAAAAAGAAGCTTAATAGAAGTTTTCTCACCAATGGTTTGGTACCAATACCTAACTTAAAGGCAACTGGAACCTCCTTAACATAAATCCAACAGATGCCTTGCACACCCTTCATTCTGCCAGGGTAAACCAAGTTCAGAAGTACAGTAGGTATGGCGATGCTTCAATCTACAAAGAAAGCAAGCTCCACATTGCTTTCCAAACAGGATTTTATAAAAGTGGGAACAGAACTGCCATGATATGCAGCAGCATGGTTTACTACATAGCAGAAATAATCGCTTAGCTGAAAGTTCTCATTTTTCTGTGCATTGCTGGCCACAATATACTATTAATTATATTGATAAACATGATAACATGGCTAGGTCATTGTGAACCTTCAGGGCTTACGTCTTTCTTTGATCTTGTTGTATGCGCTTACAGCATCTTTTATTTCAAACACTCCCGGCTAAACAAGGACACGTGTATGGTAGTCAGTTTTCACTGGACACCAAATAATACAGATAATGTATTATGCGGGGTCGCATCATGTGGTTCTCCTTCTTAAAGGGTGGAGAGCAGGGAATCAGTATTTAACACAGTGCATCCAGTCAGAGTAATAATGGAAGAATTTAAAAGAAAGATCTCATATTTATTTGTTATAGAAAAAGTTATTTTGTGTATTGATTTTCAATAATAATGAAACAACATAATGCGGTACTGCTACCTCTAGTGGAGTTCCTAACACAATGTTCTCACACTGTTCTACCACTGATGCTGCTGTGGCAACCAGTCTAAGGGAAGGTGGCATTCCTGCTGCCTCAGGCTTTAGCTCCTTACTGTAATAGGCAACAGGTCTTAGTAATGGCATAGATAATGAACTCGCTGCACGCAGAAATGAACTTCTGCTTGAAGGCTTTTTCTTTATTTGTGAATATTAAACATTGACAATGTTATAAGAAAATATAAAATCAATACGAAATATATTAAGAAATATGTACAAAATAAATAGAAATTCCTTATACATTTAGTGGGGTTAAAAAGTCCTTGTAAAATGATTGATAAAGGGCATAAGAAAGTGTTTGGTGCATGGTGTAACGGCTTTATAACACAGCACACTCCAACCAGGGACTTCTTCCACTGACAATGAATGTGGCGCATAATAAAAACGCTTTTTATTTGAACCCTGGGTTCTTTCTTGAGAAGGCCCCCAACCCGTCGTCTCACCCACCTAACAAACTCCCTGTGTCGCAATGGACTATGAACCAGGCCGGTGTGTTACAATTATATATTTATGAACCTTAGGGTTCAATGAAGAATCAGAGCAAAATCAAATAATGGGGCAGCAGCCACCACTGTGTGGCAGTACAAATGCAACAATCCTACAACACAGTTAATTCTAATTGCTAACATAATGCACATAAACCTTTAATAGAAAACAGGAGCAAAATCGTTTTTCCTTACAAATAACAGATAGCACACAGGTTATGCACTCCCCTGCAACACTTCCCCCAAACACTGGCTAACTAAATTCTTTGTGGATAGAAAGTAGTGGCAAGGAGTCAGTAGGAAAAGGGAAAAAAATCAAAATTTGAATCCAGCCCACCGCCCCAAGATGGGAGTCCAGAAACAATTGAAAACCTTATTTAAGAGCAAAATGGAATATTCGGATTGTACTTATTATTTGTGCATCAGTTTACAATTGCAGTGGGATAGCTAGGACAGAAATTCCTGTGGCTGCACTTTAAGACAAGGAAGCTTACATACTACTTAGCAGGTACCAAGGCAATGTGAACACAGGTGAGAAAATTAATTTTGGAAAGAAAACAATGCAAAGTAAATACACGCGGCAAAATGGCAATTGTTTTCTACACTGAACTTGTGCTGACAGGCAGCCAAAGAGAAGGGCTGAACTGTCAAAATGTGTTTTTTAGAATTAGAAACACAGACACATAACAGATAGGATTCTGAGGGAAACGGATTACTCTTTATTGGATGATAGTTTTGGGGTTTTCTATGGGAAAAATGCAAATCGGAATTTATGGAAAAGCACAATGCACATGCAAATTCGGTTTCTGTTGCACTAGACTATTTCTGTTGAGACTATATTTTAATGGCTATGATTAGTAAAAACACTCAACAAAATTGATCCTTTCGAAGGGCAACAATAATGAACGTGAATTTTCAATGGGGAAATTAATCAATTTACTTCAAATGATACTAGGGACTTACACAGATAACTGAAAGAAATAGAAAAGGAATACGCTAACAGACATAGACTAACACAGATTTTTCTATGGAAAAGCAAACAGATGATATTGGCAATTTGGGATTTGACTGGGATTTCAATGGGATTTGAATAGGATGCAAGGATTCAAAAGAGAGGGGTATGCAACATGGGACTTTCAATGGGGTTTTCTATGGGATACAAAATTAAAAGAGTGGGATATGCAGTTTCTGGGACTGGGTGATGTGATACTTACAAGTAAGCTTGAGTTTGGGAATCTGAACAGCCAGCAAGGTCACTGGACAGCGGGGTCAAGGGATCTGGTCACTGGGACAGCGAGCCAATAGACCTGGTCACTGAGACAGCTGGGCTCTCCTGGATGTGATGCGGTACAGCTAAGCAAGGTCTGGTCACAGTGGACAACTGGGCTCTCCTAGATTGGATCAGCTGCCTTTCCTGTTTTCTCCCCAGATTCTTGTGTATGCCTGGATCTGGGTGAGTGGTTCTGCCTGGATGGGTGGATGGATGGTTCTGCCTGTATGGAATCAGCTACCTCTGGATCTGGTTTTTGAGTCTGAATTATCCCTTGTGTTTCTCTGTCTCCCCCTTAAATAGCCAGAATGGCATCATCGGTTTACAATCTGGGGGGGAAGTACTCTGGACTTACCCCTCTGCTGGGATAGGGCAGTCTCTCAGTGTCCCCTCCTTTCCCTGGGCTAATTGGTTCAGGGGAAGTGTCATCATGTATGTATGTGCATTTATGACTTTTCTTTTTCCCACAAAGACTATTTCTTGACAAAAATGAGTCATGGATCAAAACATCAAAGTTATACTAGCCACCTTCATGAAAAGTAGACGTGCAGATTCAATGGGTCAAAGGGAATTGGGCAAGCCGATCACTGACTCTGTGTGAGGTAGCATCACGTTTTGGCACATTTTTGCCCTTTGTACGAAATGAATAATATTTAAAATCATGGCAATGAGTACAAATGTTCACAAGTACATTTTGCATATATACCCAAGTTTCATATTGATCTCATTTATAGAGCGGCCAGAATCACATTTTTCCTGGCCATTTCAGTTCACCATGGGCTAGAAAGATGCACATAGTATCTTTTTTATTCACCAAACAAATTCATAGAAAACTAGCATAACAGAATAATTCTTATTCATTCAGAGTGCTGAGAAAAATGTCTTAAACTGCTGCAGTCTTTTAGTGTCAACGGGGAAAGTTGGGCACACGGGAGGGAAGTGCTGCAAACCCCCCACAGCCAAATTGTCTGCTTTTGGCTCATCTTACACAAAGGATCTCCTGGGAATGGGTGCTGAAGGAAATCACACCTCTTGGTCAAACACAGGGCCCAATAGCATCCTTTGTATTTTCTGGCAGTCCTGCCGGCCAGTCTAGTATAACCAGTAATGTTATCACACCATCAGCCCAAGCACATGTCCATGCAGAATTAGTTCACTTGTGGATGTGAAAGTGGGAGGCAAGACGTTCTGCCAAACTGGTTTCCTCTGCCAGGCAGATTGAAGTCTTGTGGGGGGGAAGAGCACAGTATCCATTGCTTTGCAGCCCCCCCCACCCACATGTACAATAATATTCTTGTGCGAACAAGACCTGTCATTTGACATTTGACTTTAAATGTCATTTTTCCTTTGTTTTACAAATAACAAATTAACACGTGTGTAAGCTTTACATTTCCTATTTCCAGTGCGGTTTTACAAACAATATTCTCTTCCCCTTGATCCTTTTTGAGCGGGTTTGCAGGTAATATTGGTGCCTGAACACAGATGGGAAACTGCAGAGTGTTTCTTTGATTTTGACACAGAATGAAAATAGAATGCCATATTCTTTTCTTTCTGAGTTTCAGAGTGCAGTGATTCACATCTACAGACAAACAAAGCTGCGTCAGTTACAATGTGAGATTCTTGCTCCTTAAGTGAATGAACAGTCAGCCACGGCTGTTTTTGGGATGGATTGTCTAATTTTCTTTCGCATTTCAGAAGGAATGAAGCACACAGCGCTATTTTTTGAAGCAGCACATAACTTTGTGAAATGTCAGATGAAAGGCAAACACACACGCAGGACTGGATTTAAATAGGGCACACACTTTGTAGTGTTTAAATGGAGAAAAATAACAAATTGCAATGCCATCTGGAATGCTGTGAGCAGCCTTTAGTCTTCAAACGACAAAACAGCCAATGCAGAACCATTTTGAATGTAGGTTATTTTCTTCTTGATTTAAATGAAATAAGCAAATGCAGCCATTCTCTGTGTGGCAGGGTTTAAAGCTTGCCATCCATGTGCCAGGGAAAGACATTGTTGGGTGAAATGTGTTAATGCGGTTTTGAGGTGAAGGGGATTTATGTCATGGGCCTTAAATGTACCCCACAGATTCCCCCCTACTCTTCCATGACTCCTTGTTGCCAAAGAGAAAGGCAGAGTGGGGTTAATTTAGTGGAATTCTCCTTCACCAGGAAGTGGCATGCCCAGATCCTCTTCTGTCTTTTGGATGGAGGGTATGAGACAGCACCCTCTTTCCATGTTTCCTGGTGCCCGAGGCGGCCCTCACCAGGCTAAGGGGTAATGGAGTTAATTATCTAATAGAAGATAGATAAAAAACAAGTTTTAGTACATTTTATGGGTGATACTCCCAGAAGATTTACAACAGTGGAACAATGATTACAGTTTACAATTTTCTGTGGTCGCTTATTCTCGTTTTCACAATAACATCAAGTGGATGGTTTAGCAGGATAAGGACAACAACTTGACTTTTAAAACAACTTTTTCTTCTATTTATGATAATATCAAGTAAATGATTCCCTTTTATATAGTTATACCTATGCACCTAAATACTTCCCTCTTCTTTTACTTTCCTTTTCTCCTCATTCTTCCGATGGTTCCTCTGTTTGATTTTCCTTTGGCTCATCAATCATCTGCAAAGTGTGTCTGGGCTGACAACTTTTTAAATGATTGATGTGGACCCATTTCTCTTCTGACAGCTGTCCTTTGGGGATGCGGATCCTGTAAGTAACAGGTGAAATGTTGACTACAATTTCAAAAGGACCGCACCAGGAGGGGAGGAATTAACTCTCCTTAGGATGGTTCCCCTGAAAATTGTACAAGTAGACCCTATCTCCTACTTGATATTTTTTTTAGTTGTTTTTAAATCGTAGTCGGTTTTCATCCCCTCTGCCAATTTCTCCAGATTCTGCTGAGCATATGCAACAGCATGCTGAAGGTGTTTTCTTAGATTCTCAACATATACATGTGTTGTGGAGGCATTCATCAGTGTCTGCTCTTGTGTTCTATAGAGCAGATGCTGGGTTGGCACAATTTTTCATCCAGTCATTAGCTCAAATGGAGAAATTTTGGTCGCAGATGATGGTGTAGATCTGATGGCCATTAGGACAAGTTGTAATCAGATGTCCCAACTAGGCCCAGAGTCTGCCACAAACCTTTTAAGAATGCTCACAATAGTTTTATTGTACCTCTTAACTTCCCCACTAGAGGATGGGTGATATGCAACATGGAGTTTCCTTTTTACCCCCAGTATCTCCCACATCTTTATCATCACTTCGCTGGTGAAGCGACTTCCTCGGTCTGACTCGATCCTTTGGGGAAGGCCAAATTGTGAGAAGATGTTGTTGAAAATCAGGGCAGCTGCTGTTCTGCCTTGCAATTTGGGGCCAGGAGACATTCCACCCATTTAGTAAACAATCATGTTACTGTTAACATGTACTGGTTCCCCCTAGAGGAGCAAATCACGTACCTAATGAAATGTACTTATAAATTTGACCAAGGCAGTGTCATCCCCCTTTTCTGGGGGGGAGCTTGGTGTGTGAGTGAACTTGGCTGAAATTGTGCACACACAAGACACTCCTCCAAATATTGGCCGAGATCCTGCCCCACGTGTGGCCATTATGCAACCTCCCACAAGATTCCTAAAGTAGTGTGAAACGCCTGATGACCAGCTGTGGCTGCACCATGGGCGTGACTAACCATGAGGTAGGTATCACCCAATGGTCACATCCAGAGATGGATCTCCTTACCAACAAACCGTCATAGATTTGGAACATTTTGGGAACTTCATCAACACCCGGAGACCCTCTTTCCCAATGTACACGGGTTCCATCAGAGGAAAGTTCATGCGGTCCTCAATGTGTTGGTAACATTTCCCAATAATCAGATCCCCTTTTTCTGCCATTATTAAATCAGCACCTGGGGTCTCCTTACTCCACAGGGTAGTTGAGAGTTCATTGTGAGCAAGTGTTTGGGACCTGGTGACAGCAGTGACCTGGGTTTCCCCCAACAGGGACTCTATCTCAAGGAGATTCCCCTGGATGGCTCTGGTTTTGGCCAGCTGATCAGCCAGTTTGTTTCCAGGTTGTTCTGGTCACTCTATTCTGGAATGACCCTTAATCTTTTTTCAATTGATATTGATATTTATATTTTATTTATATTGCACTCATACACCAGTGTTTCAGAGTGTGACAAGGCAAGGGAGGGGAACAGGGGACAACAAAATAGTGATCTTACTAGGCCCAGTGACATTGAGAACGCGCAAGTGCATGGGAGAAGGGGAGGGGAAAAGTGCATGGAAGGGGGAGAAGTGGAAAGTGTGAAGCAGAGGAGAAACAGATAAATAACAATAAATAAATAATAAAGGCAACAAACAGTGGTAGTCCTGCCAGCAATTTGCAAGTGCTAGGTTTAAGGCAGCAGACAGGGTAGGTCTGATAAGTGCAGGAAGAAAAGGGGGGGCTGTATGGGTACAGATACAGACCCCAGTGCAAGCTGTGGCCCAGAGGCAGTGCGGGAGGGTGGCAGGGTGAGCAGGTACCTGGGCACGGAGGACAGAGGGTTGCCAGGTGCACAGTGTCATGAGAGAACAGAATTGCAAAGGAGAGGGGGAGCGGTAGAAAAAAAGAAGAAGGTCTTGAGGTGCTTCCAGAACCGGAGATGGTTCTCCTCAAGTTTTAGAGTGGTAGGGAGGCTGTTCCAGAGGGAGGCCCCAGCTGAAGACAGTGATCTACACCCAGCTCGTTTCTTTGAAAAACGACTGACCCTGCGGAGTTGGAGGTAGAGGAGTGAAGAGCTCGAGAGGGGACCTATTTGTGGAGGGATAGCTGAAGGTATTTTCGACCCAGGCCCCAGAAAGCCTTGTGGACAATGCAGAGGGTTTTGAATTTAATCCTTGCATCCACTGGGAGCCAATGGAGAGATTTCAGGGCTGGAGAGATATGATCATAGGGCTTGAGGCCAAGGACAAGTCTTGCAGTCCTGCTCTGGATTAGTTGCAGAGGGCGGAGAGTAGAGGCAGGTAGATTTAGAAAGAGGCTGTTACAATAGTCCAACCTAGAGCAGAGAGACTTAAATTCATTGACAGAGTTTATATATCCGAAGGGAGTTTTGGTCCATGAGTACTGCTGCCCCCTGAAATTGAAGGCCAGCCTGTGTTAGGGAAGAATTCTCCAGAATGGCTAATTTCCCTTACCTATTCAGTCCCTCAGCAGCTTTGCTGGATTTCTAGGATTTATTTTTTTACCTGATAAGAGTGTAAGCCTTTTTGTCCCACTCTTACATGTGTTTTTGCTGTGTGTTGTACATTTTTGTGCTCATGGACTAAGGAGTCTCACCTACTCCATAGGCCTCATCTTTTTACTGTGTATCACACAGCACCTTTAGTGCAGTGACACAGGGTTGTCTTTTTAGATTTCTCACTTTAAACTCCAGTTTCTGGGACTGACTACTGTCTCCCAGAACATGTAAAGTTGCCATTGACTTTACTAGTCTTTTTAAATTCACAGATCCAGTACAACCTATCTTTCATTAGAGTACTGGAAGGGTTAATAGTTATCCATTTTTGTCTGTTTCTCATGGAACATTATTTAGTTCCCCTTTCTCTACGATTTGGCTGGAGGCAGTGGTACCTACCATGTGTATCTTACCGCGGACTATGAAAATAGCCTTGGTACTATTAGAGGCAATGGTGGTAGCCTCGAACTGTAAGCCTCTGTACCTCTCTTATTTTATTTTGGTTCTGTTGTGTTCATTCACCATTTCTTAGCAGAAAGGTCTTTCTCGTGTTTTACTCTGCGTGCCAAACCAGGTTTGGTTCATTTGTTCGCCGTCCTTTGGCGGGCTTCTACACAGAAGCTCTCCTTGGGCACCTGAGTGTCTGGGTGGACAGGATGTGAGGGAGGGGTTTGAGGCTCCCTGTACAGGGTCTCCTTGGAGACCCAAGTTGCACTCTAGTTTTATTGGCTAGGTGGCTGTCCTAGCAGGACAGCCACCCTGCTGTGTGATTGACAGCCAGGCTGTGTGAATCGGGGAAAACTGCTTTAAAGCAGGTCTCTGGGACTTGGAAGGCAGAGTCGTCACTGGATCGAGAGAACCAATGAGAAGCTGAAGGTAGAGGACTTCTGCAACTACTGGAAATCCTGGTGAAGCCCTGCTGTGGGTCTGAATCACCTGAAACTTCGACAACAGAGGAGATCTGAAAGGAATCTTCTTCCTCAGAGCTGGTGGGACCAACCAGTTTGCCAAACACCAAATGCGGCCTCCCTCTCCTGGTCGAATTTGCTGTGCCTTGCTGCAGTGAACCAGATAGCCAGGAAGAAAGGAGCTTGTTTGGGGTTTAAGGAGCGTACCTTTTATTTGTTGCTTTGCTCTACTGCTGGCTTCTTCCCTGGGCGGTGCAGGACCCTCCAGTCTTCCTCCTTCTTGTCAGTACGACAGTCGCTTCAGGAACCATGAGCCTGCAGGAACTGCCAAGAACATCTGCCTCAGCTACAGCATTCTTCTTCATTTAAGGTACTGTGCAAATCCAGTCGTTCGTTCCGTCCAACCGTGGTGAAAGTGTTGGAATCTTTTGCCAATCCAAAGGCTTGCCCTGCTCTACTCTTTTAAATAACTTTTCTTCCAACCAACTTTGTTTTGAACTCTTGGCAAAGACTTTAAGTCTTGGCAAAGACTTAACCGCAAACTACTCTGAACTGTGTGATCCTCTGCAAAGACTCTGACCCATTAACACTGGCCCAGGCCTATTGACTTGAATCCTAGTTGTATTAGCCTTTACTAGATTGCCCTGCCTAATGACTTGTTGGTGCTGCTTGATTTTTGATAACCTTCTTCTTTCCCTCCCTTTTTAAATTGCTGGAGTGCCATTTTGCTCACACTTCATTTTGAGCTTAACTTGTCCAGAATTGATTGGGAGGTGTGTAGTGTATTAAGATTGCGATTTTCTGCTGCTTTATATTAGTGAACTGTTTTATAACTGATGGTGTAAATAAATGTACATTCTTTTACTCAGAAACCTTGAATCAGTGTTTGTTTGAAACATAGTAATTACTGTCCTTTGTATAACCTCTGATACTGTTCACTTTACTCTTGAGATAAGTCTGGCTGCTCAGCCACCGCTACCAAATTTCTGTGTAGTTCAGGCTTGTACCAAAGGTGAATTTGTACTTGCATTTGTAGTCTTAATTGTGTGTAGTGTTCCCAAAGGGTACTGCCTATGATTCTGCCTAACAGCTTGTACTGGTCGTCCCTACTTACGGGTACTGTCCAGTATCCATTGGTCAGGTCAATGGCAGTGTACACCTTTGACCCCTGGATTTGGGCCAGTCACAGGTCAATGTAGGGAAGAGGCCATCAGGACATGTGGACCCGTTTGTTCAGCTCCCTAAATTCTGCGCAAAGTCTCCATTGGCCATTTGGTTTTAAAATACCCAGTACCGGGTTATTAAAGATACTGTGTACTGGACGCATTATCCCACGGGACTCTAGGTTTTTTATGATTTCCGTAAGGGACTCCATAGACGTGAGTTGCAATCAATATTGCCTCACGAATACGGGAGTAATCCCAGGGTCTGTGGGAATTGAGGTAGATTGTATCTCGGTTCGACTACAGTCGTACGAGTCCACAGCAAAGGTATCTTGAAAAACTAAAAACACCTGCTTCAACTTTTGCTTTTGTTCCTTAGTCTCAAAGGCATCAGCGAGGTTGACCCTTTCTTCAACCATCTGTCTGAAGCCTGGGATGTCCTCTGGTTTTGCGATCTCAGTGTTCTCCTCCAACTGTGTGGAGAGATCTCTGGTGAGGGTGTTGACCTGGACGGAGGGTTTCAGGTAGGAGAGGCGGTCATTGTCAACCTAGAATATCACCTCATCCTTCCTGATGTCACAGGTTACCTCTTCCCCCTGTAAGGGCAGGAAGAGTGCTCCAGGAAATTCCCCCCTTGCCAGGGAAGATCTTTCTGGTGGTATGTCATTGTCACAGTCATAGCAGTTATTGGGTATTGGTCCTATGATTTCATTTCCTAACTCCATGGAAAAATGCTGGTCATCAACCCCCATTACAATAAAGGTGGGATACTCCTAAGGTCACTGTTATCCACAAATATTGGAATGGTGTTGTGTTCTAAGTCAACTAATGGTGTTGGGTTTAACCCCAACCCCTGCTGTTGGAGATGGTAATTGAGGTGTACATAAGCATTTGGATTTTGGCGTTTCTGTCCTCTCTTAATTTTTAAGTAAAGTGGGAATTGTCGGGTCCGTCCTGGGATGGTGACCTCTGCTCCAATTTGAATTTCAACTGCATACGGTAGCAACTGAGCTGACCAAAATGCCTTTTCAGAATCATCAAAGCCCATAGGGTTGCCCCCCAGTTGGGACCAGGCCTTGTAATTTATGATGTCCAAATTAATTGCAAACCGATTGAGAATGTCACTGCCTAAATAGAATGCAGAGGGGATATCTCACAGGACCCAACAATTATGCTCTATGCTTTTATCACCTATGGACATTTTTGCATACACCTGCTAGGCAGGAGATGTTTGGAATTGGGAGTTTCCAGGCCCATTTCCCACTTATCAACCAATTCAAATGTGGGAATGGTCGGATCTTTAAGGAGTTTCCTGAACAAAACTTTGCTGATGATGCTTTTTCCATTATTCAGGCATACTCTGGCGAGAACAGGTTCCCTACCCGCATTTAACTGAATGGGGAGGAACATCTGTTCACCCTTCTTCTGAATATCAGCCAAGCCTTGAGCTGGTTTTTCATCACTTTCTATCATGGGACTTGGATTTTCAAATGGGAATCAGTATAAAATGTCACGGTATTTCCATCCAGTGTGGAATACCACTTGAAACTGGAAAGAAGGTTTATTTTCAGGAATGGAGAGGAGTTCCCATCACCAGTTTGTTGTCCTACAGTAATGTCAGGTATTTGATTGTTTTGGAAATGGAACTCAATTTGGTCAGATCGTTGTTCAACCATGTGGCATGTGCCATTTAAACTGACATTGTTGATGCTTTGTTTTAATTTCATTGGCCAGTTAACCTGAGTCCAGAGTACCTTGTTCACACAGTCTATTAGGGGTGATAACCTCCGAAGGGGATTATTCCCTAATAGACAAGGGCTCCCCTCTGGAGTCACAATTATGACCGGGTGTTTCACCCGTCACCCAATTTTAATCTCCAGATCGGCAGTCCCCTCAGCTCAAAATGCTGTTCTGAGCTAGAGGAGAGAATATTCCTCTGTCCGGAGAGTCAAGAGGCACAACAGGGATTTTGTTCACCTGGAACTGACTTACTCCTAAATTCATAAATAATATACTTGTTGAATTTAGATGATATTGTATGATAAAGATTGTGGAGAGCAATTGACACTCAACCTTTCACTCTCTGTCTCAAACTGTCTCAAACATCAGAATAGTTTGCTACAATCCACCTGGTGCTACGTAACGGCCCCCAGAATAAATAGGATCAGGTGCAGCACTGTGAGCAGTCTGCCAGGAAATAGTCACCAATGAGTGAAAGGTCATCCAATCTCCAGACACTGCCTCAAGCTGCAGAACACTCTAGGCGCTTCATGCCCGCCCTATGAGTAAATAGGATGATAAGGTCTAGGACTGTGAGTGGTCCGCTCGAAAACATTTGCTAATGAGCAAAAAGTGCTGCAGTCTCCAGACACTGCCTCAAACTGCAGAAAACCCTGTGACACTGTGTTGAATTGCCATCTGGCAGAACTGTGAAAGTCCTGACTTTTTTATTTGTATTAAGTAGTAAAATGTTGCGGACAATTCCATCTCTGAAAGGGAAATCTGCTATTCGGATTCCTGTCATAAGCTCAATGCTAAAGGCATACTATGCTCTTGTGCCCTGCTGAATCAGTGTCCTGATTTGCAGCACCTGCTCTACCAGTGGAACAGAGCTGGTTCAGAGGTCACAGGTTCCCTCTTGACAGATGCAGTGGCATCCAAGTCTCTGCAGCGCATGGGCTGCATTTAAAGGATGCACCCGCGTTCCAGAAACTGCATAACCCTGGGGATCCTGTCCTGTTGGCACAATAAACTGTAAAAATAAGCCATACCTGAGTTTAGGGTATGGCGATCAGCCTCTCTCAGGGTTATACCAGCCACATTAAATTGCTTTTGCACATATTTCAGCCCTCTGGGCCAAGATCAGCTGTGGAAGGATTATATGTATTCCTCACAGACAAGGCCCGCCCCTGTCCACTGACAGGACTGTAGCTTTGGGGCGGGGGATTGTCTCTCTTTGTTCCTTTGTAAGGGCAGGTAGCAGCCTTTCCCCCAGGACAGCCACTCCACAGGACAGTGACCTGGGAACAGAAACTAAGAGGCACACCCATTCACAGAGAGCCAGTCCTCAAACCAGGGGGCTGCATTTCTAAAGGTGGTTGATCCCATTGAGAAGGAGAAGAGGCAGGGTTAAGGCAGCCAAAAAGGGATCGGTACAGTTTTGTGAGGGTTCTGCCATCTTGATTCTCTCTGGCTCTCCTTCTCTTTCCCATCCCCTACACTTCCTCTGGGGCAAATCATTCGGGGTGTGATGCCTTAGGGGCATTGTCCACATATTTGAAGAACAGGGATCTTTGTCCCCTAAAGCAGGCTAGCTTTAGACCAATCACCTGTGGACTTTACCCTATAAAGAAGAAGTCTCCCACCACTTCTTTGAATCATCTTGGGAATCCTCTTGAAGCATCTTTGGATCATCACTTGAGAAGAATTTGCTGGACACTGCTGAAAGAGCAGTCCTTTCTAAATATCACCACTGAGGTGAAGGCAGGTGTTCCAAGGCAGAGACCAGCTTTGTCCCCTAACCATCTCCAGGCACCATTGGGGGTCATATGCTGCTGGAACAGCACCTGCTTCTCTAACAGCGACAGCTGTACCCAGGACCTCACAGTGTTGGAGGACCCCTGCAGTTGTATGCTAGCCCTCCCACATGTTTGGGAGCATGGAAAAGGACTCATGTTGTCCCTGGATTGGAACTCACAGCACCCTGACAGCTAAGACAGCTGGGAACCTAGTGTTTTTTGCCATTGACCTGGTTGGAATGTGTTTCAAGAACTGTCCAACACATTTTGCACCCTCCTGATCATCACACAGTGCCAAGAAGTCTGGTTCGGTGATGCTGAACTGATAAGGGCTATAAAGAAGGTACTATTTTTTGCTACCTTCCCCCCTGGTCTATTTATGGGCCCTATTGACTGGTTAGGTCACTTTTTTGCTCACCAGTACATATCCCTTCTTAAGGACATTGTTGCTTTTGCTTAACTTGTTAAACGGAATATCATATTGTGCCTCATTTATTGTATATATTGGCCTAAGCCCAGTCGCTCTGCGAAGAAATCCGCGTTGCAAAGTCCTGACCTTGGATTGACTTGGCTGCCATTTTAGGTTCATTCGCCATTTTGATTTCCATTTCAAAGTCACTCTGTGTTCTAAAATGGTGGACAGTGTTTCCCGCTTGTAACCTAGCCGTCCTGACCTTCGCACCAAAGTTAATGTCTAAACTGCCCGTACGCCAAATGTTAGGGTTGTGTAATGAGACCTTGTTCTATTTTTGACCTGTAGATCGAGGATTACCCGCGCCAACAAGTCCGATCCGCGGACATACATCAAATACAATGTTGTTTAAATACTAAACGTGAACACTTGTTGGACTGCATTGTATAAGACATGTACTAAGGCTAATGTTAAATTCAAAGATACACTGTTGCGATTGTGACTTGTACAAACTGGAAATAATCCACATGCATATAGTTGGACAAACTAGACGTGAACTCGGCACAAACCCTAGACTGAGAATTATTAACCTGCAGAGGGGTTGGACATTACGATTGGAAAATGTATAAAGATGTAAATGTTTAGACGTCCAGCACCTCTCACTTCTCACACCGAAAGGGCTGGTATTCGCTGTGATGTACTGAGGGCCAGATAGCTATCTGATACTTTGTTTCTTTGTAAACTGTACAGTTATTTGAATAAAGATCTGTGAATCTTTATAAGCCTGTGTTTTGTGTATTTCCTTTTGGGGTACTCAGCCACGATATTTTTCTTTGCTTTTAAAGACTTTCACCCCATATTCATTACCCAATCACGCAGAGTGCTGCATCTACTATCTCTACTTCTTCTATGTTCTTTCCTTAGGGGTGGGCTTTGCTTGGGGTGTTACTAGTTAGTTATTATTGTACATGGTGTGTCTGATTAAAGTATATCTGATTAAAGTATATATTGTTATATATTGTTATAGAACCTTGATTGGACGTTCCTTTATTGTGTACTGTTATACCTAGCTGTTTGGGTTGCTACAGAACCACATTCAAACCCCTCTTAACAATGTAACCTTCCCTCAGTCCTTGTTACTGGCATCAGTAGGAACATGGAAAATGGGAGAAGGGTTTGCCACAAGACATGAGAGAAATACTACTGTATTAACAGCTCTGAAATCTCAAACAAAATGATAGGTCAACCTCCCAGGCTTTTTTACAAGCAGTTTCAGTTTTACACAGACTACTAGTGGGGACAACACGTTTCTCACTCAGGAGGTATTCAAGGACTGGAGTGATACGTGATTTGGCTTTGTGCTTCAATGGGTGCTGGGGAATACAGGGTAATCTCTTAAAGAGAGGTTTCTATGACTTAATTCATCAGCATTCTCTCAATCTACCTATTGCCCTACAGATTTCCCCGGTAGTGTTTCAGTTTGGTGGATGAAGACAGTAGCCCTTCCCAGTTCATCCACAAACACATGCTTTGAATTGAATTAAATTGTCCTTTATTTAATTTGCTCCAGAATCCTTTTCCTTTGCGACATGAACAATTTAGATCCATATAGACCTATGTGCTAGCCATCAGGGTGGGATCATCAGTACATTTCCAGACCTTCAGCCATTTAATGTGATGGACATGTGAAGTCTTCCATTGGTTGCCCAGTTTCATGCAAAAGTTGAGATTGCTCAAAACTTTGGGAACTCTAGAGGGCCAATGCCATTGTGCCAAGATCTTATTCTCAGTGATAGGGAGAAGTACCAAAAATGGTCCCTGATGTGAAACTTCCTCAAGCAATCCTGGGGAGTCATTAATTACTTTTGTTTGCCTCTGCTGTTTTGAGTGTGTTCATGCACTTGATCTCTCACCAAACCCATCTGTTTTTAGTAGCCTCCACTAACTGCACAGGTTTCCGGACTGTGCCCACTTGGCCCTCCCATCCCTCCTTCTGCATGTCCAGGACACTGCAGTGTTCCCATCCATGAACTGGTTTGAATGGGAAAAATAATGGTGATGCGTGCAGTGTCTTCTGTACAGAATAGAGGGCCCAAGGGAGGACATTGTCCAACTGCCGCAGGAGGTTTTTCAAAGTCACTTTAAATCAACTGAGCCATCCATTTGAGAATTATAAATGGAGGGTCAGAGTGTGGCAATACATAACAGGATATTAAATCAGTCATTGGATTTTACATGAAGCTAACTCTTGATCAATAGACTCTCTTCTGGAAACCCTACCTGGGAAAAATAGGGAATAAACTGCTTGCTAATTAGTTAAATGGCTTTGTTGTGAAGATGGGAATGCTTCAGGGTAATGAGTGGTACAATGCACAGTTACCAGGAAATAAAAAACCCTTGATACAGGTGAAGGGCAAGATACCGTAAATTCCATTAACACCTCTCAAGTCCCCCTGACTCAGTGACTTCCTGCACCACTGCCTTAAAGGAAATATAATAACATACAAGGTCAGCTATTGGATCTACTTCCTTTGACACATATGCATCTTTCCTGTGGTTAAAAAGTAAGACCTTGACTATATTACAATAGTCCTGCTCCACTAATCCATCCCAGATTCCTAAACCATATTTCACCACTAGAGCTGATCTATCCACTATCCACACAAATGTGCTGTTGGAGAGTTATATGCTCAGGCCCATGGAAATGAGGGAACACCTCCCGCCATGAATCTCTACAACATCCACACTTCATAAATCAAGGCCATCTGAACCTAGTGTTACTGTATCTGTGCGCTTAACCCTCTTGGTGACACTAACCATGTTAATTAGTGGATGCGGTGGCACCTCTTTGTCAGGCCACAGTGATCCTACTTGTGATGCCATCTATCATAAAGCAGGATGAGATCAGTAATGGGATAGCATAGCAGTTATCGTTTGAGGCATGGAAATGTACCAGGAAATGTTAGACAAGTGGGCCAATGGAAGAAAATTGAACACAACAATAAAATGCTGTCTTTGCGTTCAGGGGTATCTTTCCCAGCATGACCTCACTTTCTCAGTTAATTATATGGGAAGTTGAGTGTACCCACACTTCTTGCCTGCCTCACTTCTCTGCAAGTTAAGCTCTGCGTTTTCTTATCTTCAACTCCTGGGATACCTCATTTTCCAATGTATCTATATTATGTTTTTTCCAAAAACGAAACACATATCATCTATCAGTACTTTTCAAACATATTCTAACATCCATTAGCACCCTGTAACTCTCCATCAATCAATCAGATCAGTAGACCCTCAGGCTGGAATGGTCAATCCCTGCCCGCGTTCCATCTGACCTCCTACCCTTTCACGGCTTTCGATCTCCCAGAACTGGCCACCATCGAGGAATCTGCATCGCATTTCCGTTTCACTTTGTTTGCAGCCTCTACGTTCTACGCTGCACGCAATGTGGTGCCTTCTCGAAACAACTCCTGACAACTCTGCAGCCTCCTCAAAACTGCCTCCGAGTTCCCCCGAAGTCACCTCTACTAGTGCTGCCTAGTAGCCACATTGTATGTCTCTCTCCTCACATCGGATAGGGTAGCAAGTCAGGTCTCCTTCAATTTTTAGGCACCTATTCTCTTTCCATTTGGCTGGAAAGTGATAACACTGTGTCTTCTTCTATTTGGCCAGCAGATGATGAGCCTCCTGAAAAATGACATTGTTCCTTTAATGATGTCACACTAAATGAAACTGCACTTCAAAAAGACGCAGAATCCACAAAAAATGCCACCAAATGGGCTGTGGAAGTCTTTCGCAATTGGCTGAATGAAAAGCACAGTCTTCATCCGTTCAAAAAGTTTACCTTCCTCTGAATTGTGCTCCTTGCTTTGCCATTTTTACACATAAGTGTGCACTTCTAATGGCACATTTTAGCCCCCACAGACCCTTGTTGCTATTCGAGCTAGCCTGAACCGGCATCTTTCATCTCCACCCTTCAACACACCTTTCAATCTCCTCCGTGGCAAAGAATTCCGTCCTGCCAATGCCATTTTTTCCTCCATAATCAAACAATCTCACCCTGCTGGACTTGATACTACAGCTCACAAGCCCTACATTTCGACTGTGGGAACCCACACACTCTCACCAAAAAATCTGTTTTGACATTCAATTACACTTTGCATGGCGTGGCCGTGAAGGACTTTGGGCCTCATTACGACCCTGGTGGAATGGGTTTAACGGTGCCGGTAAAGGTGCTGGCGCCGTTAAACCCATTCCACCTCATTACGAGGTTCCCTCGCGGGACCCGCTCTGGACGTCTGGTCAGACCAGACGTCCTTTGCGGATCCCGCGAGGGGACCAGCATACTAACAACAGGCCTGTTACTAACGGGCCCATTGTTAGCATCATCCACATTCCCATTGAGCCCTACGGGGGCTAGAATGGGAATGGGGATGGTCCGGGTCTGAGTTCCCTGAATGGGCAAATACCGGGCCCTCCTAGGTCGGAGTGGCCCAGTAATTCCCCATTCAGGGTACCAGGACCCGAGTTTGGAGGCAGCCATGCCCTATTATTAAGGGCATGGCTGCCTCCAAACTCGAAATTAGGCCCTTTGTCTTCTTTCACGCAATGCCTCCATCATCTCCCGTGATGAACAAGGAAAGAGGTTTGCCTCAATGTCCTTTAATGAATCATCAAAAACACGTGCCTCTCTAACTGATCATTCCTGCACTCTTTTCCAGGGTGCAATGTATGCCTCTCCAAGTTCTTCTTTCTGGCCTGTCTCTTCACTAGAACTCTACCTCTCAAAATTACCACCCACTGCCTCCTGTACTTTTTATCTATCCTCTCCAACTTTCTTCATCCAATCTTGCCACATCCCACGTGTGATATTCTAACAAGCATCTTAGCAAAAATACTCTTGACTTCTTAATGAAGACAATCTCCTTGCAAGCAAATTTGCCCACCATATACACCAATCATTGTCTCCGGGTCACCGCTATCGAAATACTAGCTAATGCAGGACTCGAAACCCACCAAATCATGTCTGTAAGTGGCCACTACTCAGAATCCTCCATCAAACGTTATTGGCAACCTTTACCCAGGCAACGTAATCTGTGGTCTTCCTTCTTATCTAATGCTGGTGATCTTCACCCTGAAACCCCTCAAACCCTACCTTTTCTTCTCCCTCTACTTCTCCCCCCTCTCCTGCTCCTACTATGCCTTCCCCTTGCCCATATTCTATTCCATCCTCTTCCCACTTCGACAACTGCTCTATTTCTTTGGCAATGTACACTTTAATTCTAAATAATGTTTTTCTTTCCTTTTTTCTCGCTTTGTTTGGTTTATGTTTGGACTTTCTTCGCCAATTACCAGTACTCCCATTTAAGTCAGCATCTGTTTGCCTTTTTGAATTCACAGTTGTTCTTGTTATCCATCCTTTGATTCCTTCATTTCCCTAATACACTTTTTGTGCTTTATTCGTGTTCTGTTTGTTTCTCAAAAAATGAAAAGTGCATTTTATTATTCTTACTGTTTGTTCTTTTATGGTGTGTAATCCTCACCACAAGAATACATTTTTATGTCCTTAATTCTAAAACTTGCTTTTCACTCTTTATTACTATAATCACTGCACTCACAATAACAGTGTAATTCCTTTTAAAATAGTTTTCACCCTTCAATCTTATGAAGCACAGCACGGACATTGATAGAGCAAGAGAATGCTCCTTCCAATATGGCCGCCACCTTACCCCTCCCTAAGTTCTTTGGAGCATTCTAGTGCTCACTCATTGTCCGTGATTCACAGCTCTGTATAAATGCCTGAAACTGTTTGTGAGCACTGTGTGAGTGATTCTGTTTTACTCTTTTATTTTTTAATGTATTCCCATGTCGGGAATGGGTGCTAATGACCTTATGCACCTGGTCCACCGACAACACCTGGGGCTAATGGCCTTTGGCCCATGTTAATGGCCCACGCTTTGCCCGGGCTATTAACTGGGGCTGCAGGCCATTACCCCCGATGTTGCCCGTGGAACGGTTACATAATGCCACAATATTCATATCATCTGCCATACACTTCTGTTTCCATGCCTTGAAAAATCTACTTGGTTCACTAACATAGAAATGCAGATTAGGTTTCCATTTGCAGCATAAGATAATACACCCCCTCTGTATTCATTGTAGACACCCTTTTAGATACTTGATTATACAATTTAGCAGTTTGGCAATTTCACATTTACATTTATTTTACTTCTTGCAGAATTACGTTCTATATGGTATTGGAGAAGTAAATGGCCTATAAGGGTTGGTCCTAAAAAGGTGAGAAATACAGTCCTTAGTTATGAGAATCCAATTTTGTACTGTAAATGTATTAATTGTGAGGCTGAAAAATCATGTACATTTTGTACAGATTTATGTCTATATTTAAAAGAAATGTTCTAATCTTGTCTGGATTAAACCACGTTCATATCGTCCTGGCACTTATGGATAAAAAAAAAGAATGTTTCATCAATCAGGAATTTTAATCTTAGATATAGTTTCCAACATATTTTAATCATTATTTGTAGGTCACACTTCCTTGTATTTGTGTACCTTGAGTTAATGAAATCTATCTAAAACACAAGGACACATATTGCAAATAATAGGTGGGCCTGATTTACTAACTACGACTTCTATGTGCATAAGTGACAACAAAAGCAAATAAGGCTTACGTGCAGTGTAAGTTATGTCCAACACGGCAAATTCACAAAGTCAGACCTGGAAATCCAGCGTTTCGCACAACGCTCTCAAAAACAGATGGGAGTCAAGCCCGATTCACTAAGGAAAAGCATGTATGTCCAAATATACCCCATATAAATCCCATCGGCGGAACACATGCCAGAATAAGTGAACACGTCGAGGAAAACTGAACTCAAACATGATGAACATATGCACATACCACCATTCCTGTGCAACCACACACTTTCACCAAACATCCCTGCCGTCACTGTACAACTCTACACACATGCCTGCATCGCGCACTAAATTTACACCACCAACGTCATGATTTCATTTACAACACTCTGCCCATATCGCCCAAGATCTGTGTTCGCTCAGTATATACCTCAAAATGTACACCTTATGACCGTCCCACATGGTGCGACAAACAATGCCCCCAAAAAACCCAACAAAATATCAACACACCCACCGACACGTCCCTCAGTGGATGGCCACAACCACCAGCAAACCCACCAAAAACAGACACACACCCTCAGACACGCCTACAAATCACTGGAGACACCTGCAGAAACACAAAAACCACATGGACAACAAAGGATGAAAGCAGGCGGAAAGTATGCCATTGACAGGTGCAGATTACATGCCAGAGATTCCATCTTGGACATTATAACACAGACATGTGAAACATAAGCCAAATGTCACATTTATTCTAGAACCGCTCAGACAATGTCAATGTAGCCAACATAATGCAAGATTGAAACAGCATCCACAAGACAAACTCTACACACTGCAACACAGGCATATCTCAACACATACCAGGACACAAACATACAGGACGCACACAGTAACCCACTACACATGACACCAACAAGAATATCTGACCCCAACAATCAACAAACAAGCTGCTTACATAAAGGCACAACACCTGCATAAGTATGTATATCCATGTCCCAGACACACGCAGCACAAGATGAATCCAACAAAGGCAGCACTACATGTACGCCCACAGGCCACAACTCATGTTCAGTTTGTGAAGTGTGTCTGCCGTGTGGCTGTATATGATGGCCTGTTTGGGGCATTTTAGGGCCTGACCCTGTACATGATCATGGCAGGTGTGTCCATTGGCATGGCATCATGAGTCATTCACATGGGAGGTATGTATCTTCATTCCCTGAAAGGCGCACCTTTGCTTGGCTCATCTGTGCGACTGTGTCATGATGCACATAGGAATCCATGTGTATCGGTGAGTAGTCCTGTGCCGGAGGTAGTGTGTCCACTCCATCGATGATGTGGCCATCCGGACATTGGGATTGGCATGCACTGTCATGGGGTTGTGATGCCCATGCATAGGTATTTACATCCAGGATACATCTTGTTCTGTGACGTCCATGCATGGGTGAGACAGTACGTGCAGCGAATGCGGGTTCCCAATTAGAAGGGTCATGCGCATGGTATTCCAGGTGGGTGGAGGAGTGGTATGTGGGCATGAGGTAGTTAACTGCCATGCATTCCTGTGCGGATGTGCCATGGCCTGCCTACATCCTGGGGTAACACACTGACCTTGTACTTGCCAGCTATGTCAATAAGGTGAATGGACCCTTGTTTCCGGCAAACGTGTTGGTTGTGGGTTGAAAGGCTCTTCTGTAACAGTGAAGGACAAGCTGTTAATTGCGGCCTATGACTAATGATTAAAATTGGAGGAATCATACATACAATGATTCCTCAGAAGGAGTGGGGATCATGAGTCCTTTGCCTGATGCCTAATAATATGTGCGAATGGTCCCTTTCAGCCAGTTTCTTTCCCAGAGAGGGTCTGAACGGGGTGTACTATGGACATCAGAATGTTCTGCAGAAGGATTCATTTTAAGTACAGGTGGGTATGTTCGAGTATGTGTGTACCCGTGTGTCCCACAATGACAAACTGTGTGTATTGTGAGCCCTTGCATGAACATATGCTGGTATGTATTTCAGAGCCAGGGTCAACCCATGCAGAGGGCAAAGATGCCACCACGTCTCTATCCTTCGGCACCTGTACATCTCATGTAAGAACACTTCTTTACTAGCATGGCTCCATGCATGTGTCTTGCTGCAAGCTGTGGGGAGGGATGGGGTCTGATATCCCATGTAGGGTTCTAACTGTCTCTTCCCCCTCCATTTACTCAGATACATTGTTGCTGTCTGTCGCCGTTGCGGATTATTTGTCCCGAAGATGGATTTTTCTGAGAAGTGATGGCCATTCACCTGTCGTTTGGCGGCTCCCTGTTGATCATGTACAGTGACATTAATTATGTCTGTGATGTGATGTGCTAGATGTGCAATAAAATGTACTGTCACCCTTGGTGTCATGGAGTTGTCTTTGTGTCATGCATGGTGTTTGTTGCTCATGCTGCTGCTCTTGCGCACAAGTGGCTGCTTGCTGCTTCACTCACTTGCAGGCCGGGTGGCTATGAAGGGGTGGTGGGTGCATGCAATGAAGTGGGGAGAGGTGTCATTCCATGTGATCCATGCAGCGGTCCTGTTATAATCTACTGCTTGATGTGTCATGGAGCTTCACGACATCTCATCTGGGACAGTGTTCTCTGACTGCAGAGGTGGTGCAATGATTTTCACACTACTGATGTCTTGGTGGTGGGTGGTATATAAGGCATGTGGACTAGTAGACAGAGGATGACAGCACAAAATACTCTTAACGGCTTAGTTTATATTTCAAGCCTTTTTTCTTTTTTATTCAACATTTTTTATGTTTTTATATATCTAAAAGATCATTAAATTACACAATAGTGCCACATAACTCTCTTTCATTCATTCACACTCATGCCTTCTTCAACACACAGTCTACATTGGTTTTACGCATGAAACAAGAGTAACACATCTGTCATTTTTCTAATCTTATACAATTAAATATCATAGGGACCCTTCATCTATTTCAGGTGACAAAATATGTATGTTGTTGTTCCCACAGATCCTCACGTCGACACGTGTTTCAGTTGCTATAATCGAGCATCAACAATAGTGCTCTCTTGGTACGGCAAGCTTCTTCAGGACAAAAAAAACAAATATATTTTCTTTCAGATATGCGATACTGAGCCAAGCCATCTACAACAATAAAATAAATAAATGAAACATTTAGAACCTTCTGTCATCCTCACTTTATTCAAATCATACATATTAATGTTGCGTACTGAGCAATCCTTCCATTATTGCTCAATCTTGATCACTAAATATTCACCTAGCAATCAATAATCATGATTTATGTCTCATAATTTCCCTGTACTCACTTGTTCATTTCATTACATTATGGGTAATTACTAGGTTTTCATAATTAGGTTTTCATAATTAGCCAGTTCTCAAAGGCTCTCCAGGATGAGGCCAGTAGCTTGTATCTGAATTCCCTGTGGATCCGCACTCGTCAAGTGATAGATCTTTGTCTCCATCTATAAAGCAGAAAACACCTTATCAACCCTGATCGGCTCTTATTCCTTCTGCATACATTGCCAGAGTACTGTATATACTTCCCAAGTAACCCCATTAGACAACATGGGTAATTACAATTATGGTTGGTCTACACATTTTTAATATGCGGCTTCTGGTTAAACCATAAACGCCTTTCAGTATCTTAACTAACCCCTTACCGCCCTCCTCGTAATGAGGCCCTGTGTGTTGAAGAAAGCATGAGTGTGAATGAATGAAATAGAGAGAGCTGCATGGTACTATTGTGTAATTTAATGATCTTTTAGATATAAACTAAGCCGTTAAGAGTATTTTGTGCTGTCATCCTCTGTCTACTAGTCCACGTGCCTCATATATCTCTTTGTATTATTACCTGGAGGACTAGGGACGTATTACAGGTACCCCCCTTTTGTTTTTGACTTGGTGATGGGTGGTCATGCTGGGTTGAGGAATGTGGGAGGGGGACTCCTACGGAGTGGAGTCCTCCATGGGTGATGGGCATGTGTGGTGCAGTACAATCGCATGTGGATGAGTTGGAGTCATTGTCATGGGGTGGGTGGAGCTTACTGGTGTGTCATGGTTTCTCTGGGTGGGACCTTCTTCCCCTGACTCCTCATGCAAGGCGGTTCATGAATGCGGTGTGCATCAGAATTTGCAGTACCCCACCAGCCCTAACTATCACTGCGCTTGAGGGCAGCATTGTAGTGGAATCATGAGTAGTGTGTACTTTGTGGTTGCATAAGTTGATACTTACTGATGTGCAGCTTGTTGTGGCTGGCAGTTACTGGGCCTCATGTTATCTGTGCAGTCCCTGGCAGTTCCTTGGTGAATCATTTCTGAAATCTACATTCATCCCACCAGTGTGTCCCCTCCCTGCTCCCTTTCGGGACTTGGTAGGACAAGTGCATCTTGTTGCGTGATTGGTGTCACCCCACCAGACCAAATTCCATTGTGTATGCTTCCCAATGTACAGGCACGCAGTGTTCCAGGCATTCATTATGCACTTTTGGGTGCCAGATGTTCCACCAGGAGATTGCCTTTACTCTACTTTACAGCATGACAAGTTGGCGAATGTGTTCCTGTTGGTCCTCCGGTGTGGTGTATTGGTTACATCACTGGCAAGTACTGTATTTGTGTGTCATGCGCAATTGCTCATTGTGATTGTGGCATGCAGGTGACTGGTAATTTGTGTGATGTCATGTATGGCGGGTGTGGGGTGGTGTCGGTATGCATGTGGGTGCTGATGCTGGATTTGTTGCTGCTGTGGGTGACATGGTGATTTGTGTGCTGCTGTGGGCAGTTGAGTTACAGTTGATCACTGTTCGCTCCATGGTCTTCCACGATGGGACTTTTGGGGATGTGCATTACTGGCATGAAGGAATGATTGTATGCACGTGTCAATCTTTGACGTGCATTGCAGGGCTTTGTGTGTGGAGGCAGGCATGTTTTCTATGTTTTTAAATGGCCAGATGTCTATTTATTTGGGTGTCCCATGCAGGTGGGTATGTGCATGTCATGCCTAGCACTTGTCATCCTCTCATAACGGACACCATCTTGTTTTCAGTCACTCTTCCTTTCGGGCTGCATGCACGCTCAGGCAAAGGAGTAGTTGGAAGCTACTCCCTCACTCGTGCTGCTGGGACACTGGCCACCCACGGGTCAGTGGCCTAGTTTGTGGCTCTGGCCTGAGGTCGGATACTAGGTAGGCATGTACAACTTTGCATTTTGTGATGTTCTGCTCCTCCTCCTCAACAGGGGATACAACAGGAATGTATTATGTCACACAAGACATGTAGCCTGTACAGGAGTATACCCCAGGTGGTCTTGGCATCTGAATCTTGACTTCAGCAGGCCTATGGCCAGCTCAACGATGCCCCTGTTGGCCCTGTGCGCCGTATTGTACCTTTCCTGGTGTGTGATGGCAGGCCGCTTGTAGGGTGTCATGAGCCAGGCTGCAATGAATATCTGACATCACATGGGTGAAGAAGGGCATGAATGGTGTCAATGTGTGTTGGGTGTTCCTTTGTTTGTGGTGTTAAATGTGTGCTACTTGGCTTTGTGTGAACCCAGTGTTGTAACACATGTGTTGTGATGGTCATGTGCCTGTGTGTGGATGCGTGTGTGTTTTGGAAGGTGTTGGGGGTTGCCCTTCTTACCAGTTAACTACATGTCCCTGTAGCGTCCGTCTTCCAAGTGTGTACACATGCTGGAGAGCTGGAATATGTGACTGTCATGGACGGAGCACAGGGAGTTGGCATACACATCCATGAACAGGCCACCAGAGTTGCAGACAGTTGGGCGTTGATGGAGTGCCAGAGGTGCCAGTTCCGGAACATGTGTGTTCAGTACTGGAGGGGCATAGTGCGACATGGGTGCCCCTATGGGGGCTCGCATGGGAATGGGGAAGGGTTTTTTGAATGGGGACATACCGGGTCCTCCAAGTTTGGAATGACCCGGTAAATCCCCATTCAGAGAACCCGGACATGACTTTGGAGGCAGTCATGGTGCTAATAGCACCATGGCTACCTCCAAACTCGTAATGACCCCCTAAGATCCCCTAAGATCCCCTAAGATCCCCTAAGATCCCCTAATGGCCCCCTAAGTCAGGTTAGATGTGTGCAGACCCCATCCTGGCCTGTGTTGCAATAAGATATGGGGGGTGGGCGATTGGGGTATAATCAGAAACTGAGAGGTTGATCCCTCTCCCTCCCACGGCTGCCCCCCCACCCCACCAGAAAAAGCCGAGCAGGAATCTGTTTGTTTGTTTTATTAATGTATCTGCGTCAACACATTTAGAAACACAGATCAGCTCGTTCGACGAACGAAAAGCAACAGACAGGGTAAAATAATATTTCGATTACAAAGGTTTGAGACGGCATAGATGATTGATCAGCCTTCTGAAACTGTGGTTTTGATTGCAGTTTTAGAGGGCTAATCTCATGTCCAATCATCTCTGAAAGGACATGGCTCTTAAAAAAAGCAAAGAAAAAGTGCTGTGATTGCTACCTGGCCGGAGTCAGCACCCACCCTTAAGACTGTGGACTGAAGCGAGAGGAATAATTAAAACGTGCACCCTGTTTCAATATCCCATTTTCAGGCAATCCGTTCTTTTCACAATTCAACCACTTTGCCAGGCTTCTTCAACATACATGAAAACGGCGAGATATTGTGGAGGAGCCACAGGAATGCGCTCCATAAGTGAACAAGAGATTGCTACACACAGCACTTCCAGGCAGCTGCAAGGAGATGAACAGACTGGTTAAGGAGGGGGAATAAAGGGCAATTTGGAGGACAATAAAAGTGATCCTTATTTCTTAGTCATGGATAATGTACGGCACAGTTTGGACGTACAACCGTAAAGATGCTCTGAGACAAGTTAGCAGATTGCTTCGGAAAACGCACCGACGTGTTTGCATTCCCTATAGCATTGCATCGCTGGCATTCTCCAGCAGGGATTTGGTATATGGCCAAATGTATTTAAAATGAATCAACTGAACATTGGATCGAGGGTGGTATTTATGCAGGTAATGGCATCCATTAGCTACACAAGCACTCAAATATGGCCTTCTTATCATAAGGCTTCACTCTAATGCATTCCATTGGCCATAGAGAGGAATGAAAAGTTCATCATAGTAACCCTTTTCCACAAGCCTGCACTGCAATGAAACACCTACATGCTCAGAACGCTTTCCTCCTTGTGGGACACTGGGTTTAGGATACACTGTAGCTCCATGATCACATGTCTGGAATGCAACATATCCCTTAACTTCCCAATGTCACGTCTGTTCCTCCCCATGGGATTCAAGAGCCCATTTTATATGTAATGTTTACCCAAGATCACGAGGGTACACTGGGAATAATTCATCCCCACTCTCATTGCACCTTCCTTTCTTTTCCATGACCAACCAAATCTCAAAACAGTGGTCTTCAATCTTTGGCTTTCCACATGTTTTGGACAACAACTCCCATTAGTTCTAACCAGTATACTAATTGATGAGGGATCATGGGAGTTGTAGTCCAAAACCTCTGGAGTGTTGCAGGTGGCAGACCCATGTCTTAAAATATACTGTTTCCCCAATATTGTGAGGCCCCACTGAAATAGGGGTCACTCTGATTTTCTTCCCATAAAACACAGGAGTTCAGCATATATTGATGATCACGGAGTTACTCTTTAGTTAATCCCCCCATTTTCCGGCGCTCATTCATTTTTCCTCTATATAACCCAATAGCTTCGAAATTAAACTTTGTCCTCATCAGAAGGCGGCACTCCAATGGATCCCTTTCCCCTGTATGTTTAGAACTTCTCTCCTGGGCTATGGGGTACATTAAATTGTACAGTACAGTTGTAGAATGTTTTACTAGTATTTTTGAACATTTGTCTGCCTGCCCTTTTAGGGCATGTCTGGGAACCGATGTCACCTCTATTATTTACCCTCTGTATTTAAGCATTTTGGATCTAGATACTTTGAAGGATATATTTCATAGCTGGCATACATTTAAAATGCTGACTGACAGTGTTGGCAATTTGTGAAATCGTGTGGTTCGTTTCCCAGCTTCTGTAGATTATCAGGGACGTGATTTCACCAAAACACCAAGGGTAGAAAAACATGATGACATCACAGAAAAGGCTGTCAGAAGACCTTTGAGTCTGAGGATAGCCCAGTAAGTGTTGTCTCATGGCCTTAGGCTCTAGTTACAGCACAATTGTAAAATAAAATGCATGTAAAAGTGCAAGATTAATAAAATAACAAATAGTACTAAGACAGAAAAAAGGCTATTTTAGTTTCCCACTATAAAATTACTATGGTGCTGCATCAGTATGTCTTGTGTGCAGTCAGGATATGGAAGGAGCTCAACCAGAAGAATCATCTCAGACCATCAGAACTGCCTTCCTATGTCAATGAAACCTAATGTAGCCTTTACTGTAATCTCATGCCAGTTATAGTCCCACGTGCTAGGAGGAGCCATACTATGCAGATGCAGCCCATGCCCATTATCCTGACCAGTAAGGCATTCCCACACCGGGGTATATTGCGTAAGTAGTGCATAGTCTGTTTGGCTAAGCCTCATATGCCAGGTACAGTCATCATGCAAATATTTAAGGCACAGCCTCACACGTCCATGTCAGGGACGTAGCCGAAGTGAAATCACACATCTAATGACATCACAGTGATGTCACATGAGCTTTGACCCAGAAGGCATCAGATCTTCTTTAACTCTGGTGACATCACCGGAAGCGACATCACCGGAAATGGCTTGCAGTATAAAAAAGTACATACACTTACCATTTTTAAAATACCGAATAGTTAGTAAAGCAGACAAGAATATTTTCAATGCCAACTACATTTTAACAAGGTTGCTGCCTTCATGCCAATATGTCCATGAAATAACACTTATCATGCTTACTTTATCATAGATGGCAAGAAAAATATGCAATGCCAGAGTAAGGAAAGGCCTGACTGACTGCAGCCAAATGTCTTTCTAGCCAGGCACACTTATGATGCTTTCTTCATTATAGGTGTCAAGAAAAAGATGCCATGCCACAGTAATAAATGACTAGAATGGATGTACCAAAATGTCAGTATAGCCACTAATAACACATATCATATCTGCAATATCATGGATGCCTGTTACATTTTAGCGCCCCTCTCTTTCCCCACCATCCCCACAAGCTCCCTATCCCTCTCACTGTCCACCTCCAATCCCCAAAACCAGCTCCTTGGCCCAACATTACCTCCATGTCCCTTGTCCTCATCCCAGTACTTACGTATGAGACAAGATGCTTCTTAGGCAAGTACTAGGATGAGGAAGAGTAGGACTATGAATAATTAAGATTACCAGTAATTAATCCAGGCTTTGAATGCAAGTGCATATATTCACACACCATTTACACGTGCATCCATTCACTATTCCCTCACACACTCACACCCAGCAACTAAAACATCATGCACTCACTCCTTTACACACAATACATAATATACATGCATTACCCAGCCACAGTAGTGGCTGTGTAGTTATGGTTAAATTGCTATTCCCATATGAAGAGCACGTGTTGCGGCTTATAACTTCGCTCCTCCTGGACGAATCCACACCAAACTTTGGAAACAAAGTATATCGTCTACTCTGCAACGTTTGGTGAGGTTTGGTCCAGGGGGGGCAAAGTTATAGGGGGGGTCCCAAAATGTCTTTTTTTCCCATAGACTGAATGGGGAAAAAACTTTTCTGACGCCTACAGTCCAAATCGCTGGACGGATTTTCCCCAAATTTGTGGCAGGAGCAGCGGCTTGGTCCCCAAAGCGTGCTTTTGTAAATTTGGTGAAAATCTGTCCAGTAGTTTTTTAAAAAATGACCAAAAAGTAGGTCAAACAAAATGAGTGATATCTATGTCCGCTCCGCGGACACACTTCCCTGTTCGCTCCGCGGACAGTGTCCTGATTGGCTGAGCAACTTGCGTCATGTCCGCGGACATGCAACGTGTTCGCTAATTGGATGGTGAAGAGCGTGGAGTGTGACAGATTTTTGGGAACGCCTGCCATCTTGTATCCGCGGATATTCGCGGACAGCGCGGTGACAAATGGTGGACAAATACAATTTGGGCAAGTGTGTTGGTGTGTAACCCTGTTTTGGGAGGGTGGGGGAGTAAGAGATGGGTCAAATGTTGTATTTATTTAGGTGGCAGGCACCCCTGTTGTTTTCGTTGTGTCCGCGGACAGCCACGCTGTCCTTGATGTCTGCAATCGGTCAAAAACGGGGTGTCCTAAGGACACGGTACCTGTCCGTGTTGTCCGCAGGCAAGTTGAAAGTGTTCTAAGAACACACATGGTTTCCAGGATGTCCGTAATTAAACAAAAATGGAGGTGTCCTAAGGACACTATACCTGTCCGTGTTGTCCGCTGGCAAGTTGAAACTGTTCTAAGAACACACACAATGTCCGGGATGTCCGTAATTAAACAAAAATGGAGGTGTTCTAAGGGCCCTATACCTGTCCGTACTGTTCGCAGGCAAGTTGAAACTGTTCTAAGAACACACACGGTGTCAGGGATGTCCGTAATTAAACAAAAATGGAGGTGTCCTAAGGACACTATACCGGTCCATACTGTTCGCAGGCAAGGTGAAACTGTTCTAAGAACACACACAGTGTCCGGGATGTCCGTAATTAAACAAAAATTGAGGTGTCCTAAGGACAGTATACCTGTCCGTGTTGTCCGCAGGCAAGTTGAAACTGTTCTAAGAACACACACGGTGTCCGGGATGTCCGTAATTAAACAAAAATGGAGGTGTCCTAAGGACACTACACCTGTCTGTACTGTTCGCAGGCAAGTTGAAACTGTTCTAAGGACACACAACGTGTCCACGGACATAAATATTGCCCATATGGCATAGTTAAAATATTTGATTCTATGGGTGTGATCTATGGGTGTGATATTCTGCGGTGGTTGTGGCCAGGGCCTAGAGTCTTGGGTGCATGGCTGAAGGCTGTAGGCCTTGATAGAATAAAATATGTAGGCCTTGATAGAATAAAATATGTATAAAATATTTGCAAATCTACAGTTTATGCAGTGATTGATTTGTATAGTTTGTGAAGTTTTGGCTACATCATGCCATTAAGATTGTAGAGTTTGGTAACAAGCACTGCAGTATAACATATCCATGGAAGTAAACATTTTACACACCTGTCTGTGTTATCCGCAGGCAAGTTGGAACTGTTCTAATAAAATGTGCGGTGTCTGGGATGTCCGTAATTAAACAAAAATGGGGTGTCCTAAGGACACTGTACCTGTCCGTATGGCCCGCAAACAAGTTGAAACTGTTCTATGGACAGACACGGTGTCCGGGATGTCCATAATCAGTCAAAATGGGGGTGTCCTAAGGACATGATACCTGTTTGTGCTGTCCGCAGGCAAGTTGGAACTGTTCTAAGAACACTTGAGGTGTCTGCGGACATAAAAAATGTCCATATGGCATAGTTAAAATGTTTGATTCTATGGGTGTGATCTATGGGTGTGATATGCTGCGGTGGTGTGGCCATGACCTAGAGTCTTGGGTGCATGAAGTGGTTATGGTCAGGGCCTAGAGTCTTGCTGTCCCATCTGTGTGAACGCACAAGTCCCGTTATTGAATATGTATGCACCCAAGTGCATGCTGGAACTTGTAGTTCAGAGAACTGCGACCATGTAGTGGTCATGTAAGGAAGTAATATATACCTATTTCACAGTACAAACCAAACCTGTGGGGTGGAAGGAGAGTGTTTGCTGTATTAATGTCTTCCTTACTGGACAGTGGATGGCGTCAGCTGACCCAAGTGGGTGGCTGGATGTGCAGAGGGGATATAGATGACATATTTATCCCTTGATGTACTTGAGTGTAAATAGTGGAGTGAAGACTGCTGTCTGTTTTTTGCCCCGTTCCACGTGACCACACATATGGGGACACAGCTCCGTCACGGTCTATGCGAATGGACCACAACCACCAATATACTTGGGCGTTTTTTGTAGTCCTGTAACCCGCTCGTAAACACGGAAGTCAGCGGGCAGCAAACACTGACATCCAAGATGGCGGATTAGATCGCTGTGACCACAGAGGCAACCCGCTGCACACGAAGGTAAGAACTAGCAGCAGCACCTTCAGATGCCCAGAGGGGCACCTAAGGCCACAGCCAAAGCAAACTGTTCAAAAACCAGAACAGTACGTGAGCATCGGCACACAGTCGCCACATGCCGAATTATATTAGTTAAGCCTATTCTGCTAAGAGCACAGCCCATAAGAGACAGAATTTGTAGTTTAACTTTTTTACTAACCTGTAAGAGTGTTGCACTGTTTGTTCTTCACTCCATGGTACTCTTGACAACAGTTGACCCTTTATGGTCTCTATTTCACAGCAATACCTATAAGCAGAGGGCGAAGAGGACTGGACATAATTGTACACCCATCATCCAGACTAAGGATCAACTTTCCAGAAACAAGGAATCCCAGCCCCTACAGGTACTGTACCACAACGTATAAACTACTTGTACACCCCAACATGTGCCTTATTCACAACCTATTTGGTATAGAATAAGACATACTTGGATATTCTCTTACAGGTTGTCCATGCAGGAAGTCACACAGGTGTAACCAGCAAAACAACCACTTCCACTACAAAGTTAAACTAAAGGTAACATTCACCCTCCTGTATGTTAGTTCCCACTTTTGAACACCTAACAAGACCACCCCCTTTATGGAATACCCTTTGTCCATTTTTTGTAACCCTACAGGGACTGGGACATAAGCAGAATTGCCCGTGGGTGACCCGAGGAATCTCTCCAATCCTACAAGATGTGGAGACCCTTGAAGAAATCATGTTGTCATTGAGAATGCAAGATTCTCTGTCCTGAAGAAGGCGGCTAGCTATTGGTACCGCTGAAACGGTTGACAAATCTAAAGATTTGTAGGGCTGATGACCGCAACTCCGAGACCCTTCCTACGTTTGAGGAGAGGGCTTGAGCAATCATAACATCAATCTATTTTAACTTTATCTAACAGTAGAAGTTGCACTTACTGAAAGATATAAAATCCTTTTTATGTTGTTTAAATGACCACTTGGTCAAAACAGTTTTAACGATAAGACACATAGACCGGGGGTGGTAACATTAAAGAGATAACCGACCTCCATGAAATGTGCACCTATTTCTTAGACTGAGGAAAGCAATGAGAGAGTTGAGGGCAAGGATCTCTGCATCTTTTGTAGGCAGCACATCATCGCCATCCAGGGATGGTTGTACCACACTACGGGTGCATGAGATATTTACACATAGGGCCAGAGAGCTACCAATAGTAACTGAGATCCAGGAATAAATTGTTTTAATTTAAGAATGGTCTATCTTGTGTTATATATGTTAAGGCGTTGACAGATAGTGGAAGCCTATTGACTCCTACTGTCATTAACACTTTTGGATACCCTGCTTGGGTATTGCCACAAAATTCAATTTGAGGAGGGTGCCAAGCCGTCTGTAAATAAAGTGAGGGATCTGCCATTTGGAGTTAGGGAAAGGGTGAGATTGGAGTTGAAGGCCTTGTTTCAACATGGGGTTATTGAACCCATTGAATGTGGTAAATGGTTGTCGCCTATTGTAGTTACCCAGAACCCAGATGAAAAGATTAGGCTTTGCGTTGATTTAGCAGATCTTAACGGCAACATATTGGTCAACAGACACCCTTTACCTAGAGTCAATGAAATGTTGTTCACAATGGAGGAGGCTGAGTGGTTTTCTACTATGGACTTATTGGCAGCCTAACACCAGGTGGATTTACACCACAGATCAAGAGCTCTTACTGCTTTTATCATCCCTATGGGTGCATATCAGTTCAAGAGATTACCCTTTGGCTTGGCGTCAGCATCGTCTGTCTTTCAGAAAATTATGGAAGATCTTTTGAGGGACATTCCTGGCACTAGATGTTTTCAAGATTATATTGTGGTGGTTGGCAAAACAGAATTGAAGCATTATATGAGGCTGAAGGAGGTTCTCAGAAGACCTGAAGTGGCCAGAATGACCTTGAAAAAGGACAAATGCCAGTTTAAGGTACAGCAGGTATACTTGTTAGGCCACAATCTATCTGAAACAGGATTATAAACTCACCCAGAGATTGTTGATGCCATTTTTGAGATAAAGGAACCTAATAACAAGGGGGAGCTAAAATCTTGACTAGGATTGAGAGAATTCTATGGCAAGTTTGTAGAATATTTTCCAGCCAAGTGATGCCATATTGAGGGATTGGTTGAAAATAAGAGCTGAGTTTGTATGGGAGATAAAGAGGAGGTGGTCTTCATGAAAATGAAGGAGGAGGTGGCAAATGTGCCAACATTACACAGGTTCGATCCATGGGCGGCGACTCCCAATATGGTGGATACTTTTGCCCGTGGTCTGGGAGTGGTGCTCAGTCAGAACATAAAAGATGTGGAAGTACCAATTGTATTTGCATCACAGGATCTTACTATTACTGAATCTAGGTATTTCACTATTTAGCGGGAGTGTTTGGCTTGCTATTGGGCTTCAAACTATTTCAAGACATGTGTGTGGGGCATTCCATATGTTATCAAAAGTGATCACAAGCCCTTGGTCCATCTGTTTGGGGCTCAGGTTTAGCCACACCGAGAATTGCCAGGTGGTTATCTGTTTTTCAGAGTTTCAACTTTGTGGTTAGATTTGTTCCAGGAAGTTGCAATCCTTTTGCTGATTGCTTATCAATGTCCCCTGGGATGATTTCTGTGGAAGTAGAAGTGGAGGGTGAATATTGGATTGCTCAGGTAGTCCATACTGTGGACGGTGCATTTTCCAAAGAGATTTGGTTGGATGGCATTGATAGTGAAAGTTGATGTAAACAATGTCCAGGACTGAGCATGGATGGGGCCATGTGGAGGAGGTCAGTTCACCTTCCTATAAGATTAGGGATGAGTTGAGTAGTTCCATATGGGAATGGCTAGAGGGGAGAGACTGGTTCCTCCTACATCCCTCATCTTGGAAAAAGTTTAACTAAATGCAGATTGAGGGCAATGTTTAGGCTGGCCTGATATGGATGATATGGTGGATGAAGAGGTGGATGCTTGACTTCGCTGTGGAGCAAGTGATAAGTCTCTCAAAACTAAGAAGATGGAGAATGGGAGTGTGGACATCCCAGAGCAGGCTTGGGAGAAAGTGGCCATAGTGTTTATGGGACCAATGAGTATGTTGGGCCAAGAAAACAGATTTGCTATGGTAATGTTTGATTATGCTTCAAGGTGGTTTGAAGTGGAGTTTGTTGAAAGAATTTCTACAAAATGTGTCATTGATTTCATGGAAAGATTATTTGCAAGAGAAGGGTACACCAAGATTGCTATTTCTGAGTATATTGTGCCATTACTGTGCCATTAGTGTCACACGAGTTGCGGGAATATCTGGACGGAAATGGATCGAAAACCATTGTACCACCTTGTACAATCCTAAGGCAAATGGTCTAGTTGAACAAACTAATGGCATCATTAAGGACACTATTCAGTCAGTATGGCCTGGATTGGAGGAGAAGCATACAAGAGATGATGATGGCGTTTAGAGACACGCCACATGTTTTGAATGGGGGCACACCATTTGAGAAAATGAGGGGTAGGAAGATGCACACCAAAATATTTCCCCATTGGATGGTTGTGAACAAACACTGTGCTGGTGAGCAAAGATACTCGGAAACGGAGAGTGTGTGTGTGGGTGATGTAGCATGGATTAAAAAAACATTCTGCGTACCGAAAGGGTGTTCCTGATATTTTGCTCCTATTGGAGTAGTTGTTACATGTGATGTTGTTACAAGTGATGGGTTAAGGTGCAGTAATGACTGTGTTGCCATTATACACCAACCTCAAGTGAGAGAGAGTGACTCTGCGGAAAGACAGAGTGATTTATCAAGTGAAGTGGAAGATACCTGTTACAGGCGTGATATTGATGAATGATGAAATGTCATTTTCAGCTCATGACAGGGATCCTGATGGTATTTGGGATTGTTCACAACAAGGGTCAAAAGAGGGACATGAGTCAATTGTGGAGCATGATTGCAGCGAAGGGTCATGAGGGCACCCATGGCCGGGTGAGGAAACCAAGGAAATTCAATGACTATGTAACATAAAATATATATTTTTTTTTTCTTCAATTATTAATGCCAATTATTAATGCCAATTTCCAACTTTGTCTCACTATGATTCATTATGTTGCCATCATTATTTCTCATATGTCATGTATAATAGGAAACATATGCAATATCTGACGCGCACACAATGGCAACCCAACGTTCCACTTTGGAATGCCATCGAGTGCGCCCTCTTTTGTCACTTGACAGTTTGCCACAACTGTCACATTCTGATATGGCTTGCTGGTGTGCAGACCTGCATGGGGTCTTATTATGGAATAAACTTTATATTCTTCATCATTACGTCATGGTATCGCGTATTACTTACCACATTATAAGTCTGCCTCCCTAGCGGAAAACAGTTATTCACAGTCTCTGGGGTTCTGAGTGCCATGTACTTCTTTCTTGGCATCCTGTAGAATCTTGCTTGGCTGGAATGGTCTTATCAATGTGTTACATTGGTACATTTGCACTTTTGAGGCCTGATTTACAAAAGCCTTTTCCTATGGGAAAACCCCATTGAAAAACGATTTGTATATCAGGTCTTTGGTGTATCTGTTACCAGCGCAACCTTAGTGCCTTGTGTCACCTTGCTATGTTATAGTCACCAGACCCTTCAGCTGCTTGTTGGTCCCATGATTATCTGACTTATTCCCTCTTAACAGTGGTGTAGGTCTGGCCTGTCTAGTTTCTATTCTAGACCCTGAACTGCCACCGGACCTCTCCCCCACTAAAGGATTAGGCTCAGGGTTAATGCACAGGGGACTTTCCTCTTTTCTCCTTAAGAATTCCTGCAAGCCTTCATTCGACCCACCTCTCTCCTTCTTGTTGACCTGATTTCTTTCTTCATTCCCTCCTTTGCCATTCCTGACATCTTGATGTAGCTACATAGAGTCATCCATCTCTTGAACCTTTCCGCCTCGTTTTCCTTTATGTCTCGTCAGACCTCTCCTGGAATAACTTTCCTCTTTCATTCTCTTTCCTCTGGTCTTCTTCTTCGTCAACTTCTTTCTCTTAATTGCCTATGCCTTTCTTTTCTGCTTTTCTCCTCCCTATTTCCCCTCGCTTTCTTTTCCTCCTTAAAGTCTCTTGTTTGCACTTCTTCTCCGCTCATACACTTTGTATTCTCTGTCTGGCCCCTTAATAGCTTTCCCCCACCTCGTCCTTTAACTGTTACACCACCATGCTTTTATTTCCTGCCTCCACTCGTCTTGCTCCATGTGCCCATATGTTTTCTCCTCCTCACCCCCTGTTCACTCCACTCTCTGGGCTTTTCTCTACCTCTGCCCCCCTTTCTCACACCTCTCCCTCCTCTTTCTCCTACCTCTGCTTCTCTTCCCCACTTTCATTCTTCTCTCTGCCTATACTCTTCTTTCTCCCCAGGGCTCTTCTCTACTTTCTCCCTCTCCTACTCAAATCTACTTCTTTAATCCTCGTTCTCCCACCCCCACATGCACAGTTCACAGACTACGGGGAGAGCTGCCCTCACAGAGCTGCCCTCACAGACTAGGGGAGGGCTGCCCTTGCAATCTGCTGCCTTACAATTATTTTAAAATGGCTCACTTCCAGACAATTCACTGTTGGCCAAACTGGTGACTTCACAGACTTCATGATCCGTGTTTGTAATGCTAACATGTTGCTTCTTCACAATATGCAGTGATTTGAACTAGCATGGTGTTTAACGCTTATAAGGCTAGGGGTGGACTGGAAACCCTGATCAACCTTCTGTGCAACAATTTGGGGGCTGAAACCATGGAGCAGACAAAGTTCCCCCACTCCCAGAGTCACCCAATACGATTCAATAGCCTCCTCAAAGATGGGAATTAATTACTATTGATCTTTTGAAACATGACTTGAACCAATTTTTGAAGGAATCATGGACACTGCATTCTTTAAATAAAACATGAGACAGTGCCAGTAGTTCATCAGGAGCATGTATGCAGAGGAAACCCAGAAAGGCTTGCAAATCTTGAGATTGTTGGGTTATGAAGGTGTTTTCTTGCAGGAATTTCCCAAAAAGGATCCCAATTAGATGATAGGCGAATAAAAGTCAAGCATCAGAACTCATTGTAGGGTTCAATAACATTTTGAAGAAAATATTCCTGAAAGAGATGTGCTGCCGGATAGCTGCTCCCATCAGGAATGTTTTGACTTTAGTAATTGAATGTAACATGGCAGCCATGCGTGCAAGATAACTGCATAGTACTGTACAGCCAGATTGTCTTTCTCCAACCTCCTCCCCGCTTATAAAGCTCACACATTTTTTGAAGTCCATCACGCCATTGCACCAGCAAGGCATCACATAATGTTTATAAACAAAGAGGTATATTTAATCTGGCTCATAGTTCTATTGTACTCTTGATGTTTGAATGGATTTACGCTGTGTAAGAGCTACGTGTGGATACCATGGGTGTGGTGGTGTGAGGACTGTTTAGTGAATACTGTAGATGAGGGATCCATGAATACTAGTTGAGGTTTGGTTGGCTGGTGGAGAGACGTAATGGTGGGCGTTTTGTATTTATCTTCTAAACTGATAACTATCACTAAGGAAAAAAACACATGCTCCTTTTGGATGCTACTACATGCTTCACGATGAGGAATTTATTTTCACAATATTGGCAGAGACTTTTCTAAAGTGTCCATGCTGTGAGGCTCAGACACCTAAGTCCCGGGGGAATAGCTCAGGGGCAGCGTGCTTGCCTTGGAAGCAAGACAACACAGAGCAACACGGGTTCGATCCCTGGGTCCGTGCTTAGAAACCTCTGGGTATTGAGCGCCTTATAAATAACCTATCATTTCATATATTTAAACTGCCCCCAAAAGAATTTATACTGTTTACTGCATTTGCCATGATTCCAGGCTGCAGATATGTGTGTGTAGAAAGGGGCATCTGTTTGTTTGTTTGTTTTTATTATTTGTAATGCGCACCTAACCCAAAGGAAGCAGGGCGCAAGAGCAACAAGAGGATTGTAAAGCATAGGTTACATAAGGCACTGTGGATGGAGGCCAGCTATGGTTACAGTGCTGGACACATCAACAACATTAAAAACAGATACAATAAGTCATATTTACATAAAAATATACATAATTTACAAGTTTTATATTATAGCTGAACATAGAGGGTCAGTGAGAGTACCAGTGCATTTATTGTCATTGTAAGAGGATTCAATTCAACACTACAGCTAAGTCAATGCCTAGTCTGGGATACTGAATGGAAACCCTTATTGATATATCTTTATGTCCAGTTCATGCGTTCTGGATGACTACCCCTATATAACACTCCTCTCTTGGAATACCCCTGACCCCACTGAGCCAAGAAGTAGTTCTGTTTTGCAAGTTTAAAGGTTTATTTAATAATTTAAACAATATATATATATATATCACGCTTTATAATAAATTAATAATTGGATATCACACTTAATCTGATATAAAGATTAACAACGGAGAATCTGGCACTAGCACACTTGTGAATAGGAACAGAAGAAGAAGGTGGTAGAGAATGCTTTATATAAATTCAGATGGATGTAATGTTGAATGAAAATGCAATTCAGAAAATACTCAATATGATTTCAACAAAACAATGTAATCACTTTTCTCTGGCAATCCCCTCCCCCCTTTATGCAATGCAAGGAAATGGAAGGAAAGCACACAGTTCTCAGAAATGCAATCAAATGTAATTCAGTTCACCCCAGCAAGCTTACACTACAGAAGTTGGAAACACAGGCCCAAAATGCTTTTATATGTGCTGGCAATGAAGTGAAAAATATGCTAAAAATGCTTTTAATTCCCTCTAGAGGTTCAGGGTGAGTGGTGTCAAGTTAATATTAGTCCGGGCTCACTCTAGCAATGATACAGGGATGGTTCTTAAGAGGCAAACGAATTTTTGGCAAGGAAAGCAAAGAATCTTCTGTTTTCACACGTGGAGAAATTTGCAAATCGCGGCAAAATTCGCGCGTGCGTTGTTCGCGATTACAGAGGGACTACAAGGACTATCGTTTTGGGGTCCTAGGACAGCCTAGGATCTCAGCTTCCAGATGAAATTTACTGCAAGTCTCTAGGACAAACGGTCACGGAGATATGAGCGATATAATAAAGGTCGTTTTTCAGATTTGAAATTTTAAAGTTCAAAAAGACAAGTGACAGCTAGCAACTAGAAAATGACAGTTGACAGTTAGGAGGCAGTTCTACTTAGATTAAAATAGCTTGGATTATATTATTTTAACTAAGAGATTGGTTCTGCACAGTTCTGCTGGGTACTCACAATATATTTTTTAAATAAATGGGCCTCGCCACGGATCTGGTCAGGTTTTAGGGCCTCATTACGACCCAGGCGGTAAGTTACCGCCTGGGCCGTGACTTTACCACCATGGCGTAAACTATGTTTACGCCATGGTGGTTGGCGGACTTACCGCCCCATTCCGACCTTGGCGGGGCGGTAAGTCCCCAATCCCCATTTACCCTTCCCCATTCCCATTTTTGCCCCATAGGGCATAATGGGAGTGGGGAAGGCGTTAATTACGCCACCGTAAATTACGGTGGCGTAATTAACTCCATGGTCCCTTAGCGCCATGGATTTTAACACCTGCTAAAAGCAGGTGTTAAAAGCGCCATGGCGCTAAGGGACCTCGTACTCAGGCGGTAAGGGTCGGCGCTGTTAACGCTGCCGTAAACCCCTTAACGCCTGAGTCGTAATGAGGCCCTTAGACTGGACTCTGGTCTGGTCTCGGCACTTCACAGTGATCTGGGTCAGCTCTGCTCTCTCTCTGGTTCTGCTAACAGTGGTCTGGGTCAGCTCTGCTCTCTCTCTGCTTCTGGATATTGATAGATTTGAAGTCTCTATGTTGGCTCTCTGAAGGTTGATGGAGGTAAAGTATGGATTTTCCCGGCAGAGCGTCCCGCAGCAAATGGATTTGAAGGTCCCTATCTGTCCTGACTGTCTGCTTTTATGTGTTTTGAAAATGGGTGTGTGTGCAGCATCACTAGGCTCTACCCCTCTCCACTTGTCATTGGCCACTTCATCCACTTCCTCTTGATTGGGGGAATGAAATGAAGTGTCATCATGATGAGGTCTGTTTATGGTACAGAGAACCCACCCCTGTCAAATCACACACAATCTATATTTTGACCCAAAAGACATATTTCACAGGTACACCTTTGTTTTAAATTACATGCACCCATCATGCATTACAGGAGGTATACCCTGTCCAAATCTGCTCTTCCTGGGAGCTTGCATTCAGAAATGGCGACATTTGCACTTTTTAACTGGTTTCGCAATATCGGACATTACCCCAAATTTACACACATGTGTGCAAGGAGTATGGACATTAATTGATGAAGTGTCAGATTTTTAACATGCATACATTTTGAGTAATATCCTCTTTTCCGCTAAAACCCCCCTGAACATACCACTGGGTCCTAACACGTCTTCAAATGTGCACCGAAAAATCACAAGAATTATGGCATCATTTAAATAATTATGACAAGTCCGTACTATGAGTTATTCATCTTTTTCTAAAACCATATTCTGGCTACAGGGGTGTGTCTTTTCAGGTCACATGGTACAGAAACCAGTCTTTCCAGTTTCTGCCAAGCCAGCTTGCTCTCACAGGCAGTGCTCCTCCCCTTTGCTTCAGGAGGAAGCTACTTTTACAGCCCCCGTAATAAAACCTTTGCCTGAGTCAGGACAGGGCTTTGTTCAATTTCCTGCAGAGCCCAGGTAATTCAATCAGGGAAGTGTCATATCCCTTTTGGTGGGAGCAGCAAAAGGACAGCTAGGCCTGGGAACACAGCTGTTGTGCAAGTCTCATCTCCTGTCGGGGGTAGCTGGTGGGCAGAATTCAGTTCCTTAAGCCAGGTTTCAGATAAAATGTCACTTTTTGTTACCCAGTTTAAGTCAAGACAATGTTTACATATGCAGCTAGAATGCTGATTCTAAGTTCAAAACTATGACATTTAAACAATTGCAACCTATGTGACACTCAAAAGTAGGTCACTCATTTCTTTTAAACATTTAGATTTTTAGTGTCTTTCAGTCCAAATTTACTTAAACTGCTGAAATCCACAGCTCAGCCAGTCTTGTTATGAACATTCAAGTCACTTCAGAATATAACTTTACATTGTATCCACCTCTCAGTAAGTCTTTCTTTGGCATGCTCTGGGTTCATTTATTCAGTTTTACATAAAATCTGGTGGTTTTAAAACGCCGGCTTTCTGATAGTGGTGAGTACTGGTACTGCACCCATTTTTGGGATTTAAGAAATGAATTCCCCACAATTCTAGGTTGCTTTTGGCAATCAGCATTGCCATTCCCAATGGTTTCAGACTACGGTGTGGGTAGTCCAATGGTGGTTTTAGGCAGTGCCCTTCTGTGCCCATAACATCGGCAAAAATGAGTGGCAGCCTATTCTTCATGCATTTCCCTGTGCATTTTCTGGGAAGCTCTGGCCATCATGATGTTTTCCATGTCAGTACTGCACAGTTTTGAGGTAGGGCTTGGATGCGTGGATAAAAACATCCCACATCATGTTCCTTAATCCAGTGGATACGATTAGATGTAAATTGTAAGTAAGGAAGGTCTTCCCTTAGGGATGGTGGTAGGAAGTTCCAATGTTGTGCTGCTTTGACAGGAAAGCTACTCCCCCCGGTCATAGTACGTTTGAATCTTGGCACCAGTAGGAGGTTGGAATTAGCCTTTGTGGAAGGGCTGCAGGATGCTTGTCTGGTGAATCTCGTTATAAGGTATTGAGGGGCAGAATGGTGGAGACATTTGTGAGTCAGAGAGATAGATTTAAGGAAGATCTTGTCTTTCGTGGAGAGCCAGTTGACAGATCTTCTAGTATCTGAAATGTGCTTGAATGTATTTCTTCTGCTGTTGCCTATGTTCCATATTACCTTCAGAAGTAGTGCTTGGCGCATGTTTTTTCCTGTTCACTTGACTGGGGGGTGTTACTGGAAAAAGGAGTGTGGAGATGCTACTTGTGACACCTGGTGTTTTTCCTTGTTAGATAGTAGCATTTGAGGTTCTGTGATGTAGACCGTTGGCAATGCAGGTATCCAGCATGGCAAGGCCACCAGAACACTGTGTTGCAGGAGCCGAAGGCCAAGCTGGAAATCAGGTGCTGCTGTCATATGCCTGGGCACTCAGACATTTTTTTTAGTTGACTAACAAATGTTTATCCCATGCCTACAAAAAAGATAAAACTGTTGGTTTTTCCAATGCTGGCTTTAGTTCAAGTAACTGATGCAAAGAAACACATACTTCTCAGTAATCAAGTGACTGAAGGCACACGTGGTTAAAACGTTTTTATTGCACCAGTTGCATGTTTTTTTCAAGTCTGGGTATGTGCAGCATTCAACTACTGCAGATTAATATAGGTGTCCTGGAGTTTTGATTGAGTGTGCATGCTGGTTGAGTACTTAACCCTGCTGATAGTCTGGTGTGTGAATGAGAGTTCCTTCTGTGTGGCTATATTAGACGCTGCATGGCAGGTTCTGGAAGTGTGTGATCTCAGTGTTGTATCACATTTCCTGTTAGTTTGGTTTACAGTGCAGTTATTGTGGAAGTGGGAGGTAGGCCAAAATGGTGGAGGCCGTGTTGGAGACCCCAATCAGAGCCACAGTTTTGGACATGGGAGTTAACAGACCCGGTGGGGGTGCGTTGTGTACACAGACAAACAGGGTCCTCCCTCTGGTAATAACAGTCAGGTTACACGGAAAAGTGGAACACAATGAAAGCACCAAAGTCTTTGTAGAAACCAAGAACAGATTTATTACTGAAAGAGGAGTAAACACATTCCCAGCAGGATACATTAGACACACTGGACTAGCAAGGCACACCCACTGGCATTCAACCCGGTTCCTGGGGAGTACCCTTGGATGTAGCGGGAAAGTGAGAAAGGGAAGGGTTGGAGGGGGAGTTGGAGAGGGGGCTGGTAGGGATGGGGAAAAAGAGAGAGCGATTCAGGCAAGAGGCACAGAGAAGCAGACAGGGGAGGGGGCAGAGGCTAAGAGGCCAGGAGACCCACTGGTGGAAAAATAGAACACATTGGGGAGGAAGGGAACCAGGAGAGAAGGATAAGGCCAGACAGGGGGAAGGGTACCTGCTAGAAGGGCAAGGGCCTCTGTAAGCTGCTGCCCCCAACCCACACGGTCATCACACTACACTGCCAGCAGCCAAAAAGAAGAGAGCTGTTCCCTCTCCACAGGTAATATATAAGGCTGTCACTGCCACCCAGGATCACAATATGTGGTTGCTGAGGATAGGTTTTTGTGTGTGGTCTCCAGGGAAGGGAAGACCAGGCAACTGGTTTGTTTGGTTGTTCAGGGACAAGTTTTTTTTTGGTGTCTAGGGGAGATGGAATGCAGGGCTGCACACACATTTTCAGGTTTTATGTGTGATTCCCAGGACAGGGCCGGACAGTTGGGGCCCCAGGGGAGGTTAATTGTTGCGTGTGGGACATGTGGCTTTCCAGAGCCCACCCAATCCCCATGATGGACACAAGTGGAACTAGTTTTGCAGGGATCAAGAAGTGCCAGACACAAGGTAGATGGACATTTCAGGGTAGGAAAGTGGGTAAAAAGGTCAGGCCAGATTGTTAGCTCTGGAGTTCTGGTAGCTGGGCAGGGAACAGGTTTAACTGATGTTGTAGTCCTTTCCCAGGGCTGGAGGAATTCCAGCAAACCCCCTACACACCCCAGGTGCAGGGGACAGAGTGGACTAAACCCAATGGCAGAAGCTAGCTAGGCAGGATCACCCACATACACACTAAAGACATAATGCCAATGATGGGTGATGTCCAGTGTGCCAGAACAAAATACACACAGGGGAACATGCAAGCACTTGAGCATGTACAGTGCAGAAACTGTAGCCAGGGGCGAATATAGAGTCGTATGCAGTGCAAAGTGGATAATACATTAGGGAAACATGTAAGTCACACATAGCCATTTCCACATTTTTTTCTGGAGTGTAAGATTATCCTACGCCTTGAATGTTCTGGTTGTTGTCATTGGGAATCTTTTTTGACAGTTGCAAAATGGTTTTGCTGTGTTGGCAGTGCTTTACTGGAATGTATTACTGAGGTGTGCCATTACCTTGAGGAGGACACATATATGGAGAGCAACCCAAATATTCAATCTGTTTTGGGGTTCAACAGGCCGGCAAATATTGCATTTACAAGAAAAGGGAACCCAATGTGATTTCACAAACACATATGTAGAGGAAACTCTAAAAGACAACAACGAATTCAAAAGAACACTGCTTTGAAAAATGCACATAATTAATTTATATATATATATATATATATATATATATATATATATATATATATATATATATATATATATATATATATATAGTGTATTAAAACCAATTAATTTAGGTAGCTCAAGTAATTTACTCAATTAACACATTAAAACCACAAAGACTGCTTTCTCCAGCTGAAAATCCAAACCTAAACTCAAAACACTGCCTGTGAACCGTCACCAAAGTCTACACATAAAAAAAACATCTATTCACATTCACAGTAAAAGTTAAATACCTCTGTTGTCCACACTGGTCTAAATTCAGATATAGTGCAGACAACATAAGTCAACAGGAGCTGTGATGTCCACTGATTCTCCACAGATCATGTGTACAGCTGTTTCTAGTGGACTTAATAATTTGTCTCCTATGGGCATTTTGATGGTTTAGTAATAAATCAAACACTAGTGCCACACTAGTAGTTTTCAATGCGATCAAGCTGAAAGTAGTAACATGTTTGCATCAGGGTTCTCTTGCAGGTGTGGCCATTACAAGACGCCTATTGGCGTGCAACTTGGCTTGTACTCAATGAGCCCTGTGTGAATCCATTAATTCACACAGGCCTCGTTCAACACAAGCCAAGTTGCACGCCAATAGCCGTCTTGTACTTCATTTTTGGTGTGCACTATAGAAATGGTATTATTATATCTAAATGGCACACACATTGTGAATCCCATCTACTTAGTGAAAGTGCATTACTGTTTTGTATAGTGTGTCTGCAATGTACCAGACATCTAGGTATCATCCCACTCTGATATGCTATTTAGATAATTTGTCAGTTTGACAGTTTGATAGTTTGCCATTGTGATAGCTTGCCACTTTGTTAATCTACCAATGTAAAATTATTCAAGTTTGATAGTTTACCATTTTGATATTGTGCCAGTTTAATAGTCTTCCATTATGATAGTTTCCACTGTGATATTTTGTCACTTTGATAGCCTGCCAATCTGGTATTTTAGCACTTTGATAATCGACCACTGCAGTATTTACCACTTCAATAGTCTGCCAATTCAGAATTTTACCAGTTTGATAATTTACAACTATGATATTTTGCAACTTTGAAAACTAGTCATTTTAAGATTCTGCCACTTTGTTAGTCTGCAGGAGAATGCTGAAAGGCTCCAGGTCAGCTGCAGGCAAACAGCATTTAGGAGGCTGCTGGTCATGTGACCAGATCCTGCCACTTAGCTGCTCTGCTCAACACCTATTTCACCAGTCTTCCTTAGATGTCCTCATCACCTCATCCTCAGAAAAGAACCACAAATACCAGGACATTACCAGGCAATGCCTACTTTGGCCTGATAGGGTCAAGGGCCAGACCTGATATCCTGCATTTCAGCTGTAAAGTACTCTTTACAGAATTACTCACCAAAAGGCATTATCTTGTGTCTCCTCCCTCCACAGCCCATTCACACCCATGCTATGTTTCGAATGGACAAGAGCCCTGGGCAGACCAGCAAGCTACCCTAGGAAATCTCAGCAATATTGTTCTTACCCACATACAACACCCATGGACCACACACACATGTCCCATCATGCTGAGCAATGCTTGCTCTGAAGTTGCTCATTCCATAGAGATTGCCAATCTTATCTCATACAACAGATTTGGCGCCCTCTTCATCACAGAAACATGCTTTTCTCCATCCTTCCCCCATGTTTTCAAAGTCCTCCAACATCGGGCGACTTCATCCAACATGCTGCCCAGCCAAGGGCAGTGGCAATCATCTACATTAGCGATTGGCCATGCTCCATCATCCTATCCTAATCTCTGAACCTCTCTTCAAATCTAACACCTGCCAGTTCCCTCTATCTCACAGGGAATCTATCACTCTCCACCTCATCTGACCTAACAGGAGACACTCTTTCATTGACAACAACTCCAAATTACTCTCCTCTGCCAAATTAGCACACAATAATAATTTATTTCTCTGTGATTTTAATGTCCCCAGGTCTCGCACCGACAACTACATATGAAGCGCACTTTTTGTACTGACCGGATACATGGACCATAAGAAAATGTGATCTCCCTCAAGCACAACAAAGGTAACATCGTAGACCTAGACTGGGCAGACCCCATCCCACTCAACACGCCTCTCTCACCACGCCGCCATCCCACTGTTGATCACCCTCTCGACTACTGCCCAGAAAGGTCAGGCTGAACACCCCCTGACTCATTGCTGCTCATTTAAAACCTTTCTTGTCAATGAACCGTAACCAAACTTTGCAGTCTGCTCCCCCCAAGGAATCCCTGGGGAAACTGGTGGGTATTCATGCCCCCCTAAAATCCTGGCATGTTAAGACCAAACCATCTGCCCCTTGGTACATCCCTAAATTCACTTCCAACAAATGCTCATTCAGAGCCCTAGAGAAATGGTGCTGCAATAAGTGTAACCATGGAGATCTCAAAATCTTCAAATAGCCCAACGCCAACTCTGTGTTTCTAATCACTCAGGCCAAAGCTGCTCATTACTCCACCACCATCCTGGCAGAGTCTAACACTAGCAAAGCTCTTTTCAAAGTCAGAAATCATTGTACCAAACCCTCACCCAAACACAGCCAGTAACTCACGGAAAATGTGACTGAATCAGCAACTTTATAATTGAAAAAAATGGACAAAATCTTCATATCAACCTCCCCAGTCACTTACGCTTCCCAGCATGCACACTGTTCCTCTATACTAAATTCCCTCCTCGCTCCTATGGACCTCCTAAATATGTTTGCCTCTCTCAAAACCACAAGGCATTCTAGCAATATCACCCTAGCCTCCATCATTAAATAATTGATGAGCCCGATGCTCAACACATTCCTCAGCATCATTTACATCTACCTTAATGAAGGGTCATTCCCGGACACCCTCAAGTCTGGTCTCATTTGATCTCTTTTGAAAAACCTATCCGAATACCCAAACAACTTGACCAATGACCAATGACAAGCCCTTTACAAATCTCCTGTTTATTGCAAAAGGTAGTTGCTACACACACCTCGCCAGAATTGCACAAATACACCTCCTAAATAACTGATATTTTGGTTTCATTCCCGGGAAGCATTGAGACAGCTGCCATCCAGGTGTTGGATAATGCCCTCCTAATCATGTACATGGGTGACACATGCATCCTCATCCTCTTGACTGTTCATCTGCATTTGGCAACATCGATCACTGCATCTTCCTCTCCAAAATCACTGAGAGGATGGCATTCTCTAGCACTGTCCTAAATTGGTTTACCTCCTACCTCTCGGACAGACAGCAAGATGTCTGTAAGAACATGTTATAGTCTAACTGACTCCCAGTCTTCATCACCTCACCTATCCTTTTTTAATTTTTCATTGAGACTCTGGGCACACTTCTCAAACATCCAGATGTATCCATTCACCAATACAGGGGAGATAATCAGTTGTGCATGAGAGTAAAAAACCCACAGTACACCGGTCTTCTCTGTGATTCCCTAGCCAGCATCAAGTCCTGGATGTTGACTGCCTACCTCAAACGTAACCCCTCCAAGACCAAATTCACCCCCACCCGGCTAAACAACAACTTATCCAACAATGGCTTAATGATTTGCCCCTAGAAGGATTTTATCTGCAACTCTCTCATTCAGTAAAATCATTTGGCGTCAACATAGGAGCCCAACCTTCCAGAAACACATAGCCATGAAGGTCCAAATCTCCATCCTTTGCAAAAGCAAGCCCTTCAATCCCCCGAAGGACTTAGGGGTCATAGTGCAGGCAATTGTCGTCTTGCACATCAATGGGGGAAACACCGTCCTGATGGGGCGCTCAGCCATTCACTTGGCTCCCTTAAAAGCAGGCCACATTGCAGCAGCAGGCCTTATTATGGGGGCATGGAAATTTGACCGAATGCCCTCCGTCCATACCAACTACACTGGCTTCATCTTCGGGCTAGGACACTGTTCATGACTGCATGAATCATCTACAAAGTAGTTACGAATAGCACGCCTGTGTATCTGGTGGAACACACTCCTCATGCAGCAAATTAACCATCCCGCTCAAATCACAACTTGTCTGCAAATAGTAAAAAGTAAACAATCCTACTCTTGTTGTGCACCCACACTCTAGAACTCAATCCCAGTATGGGCTAGGAATACCACCACAATTTTCCAATTTCAAAAATCTCACAAAATGTGTCTTTTTCAACAACACCTGACCAACGACAAATACCAAAATATGCACAGAGCACAAATCACAATACTGCGCTATTGTTAAAAGATGCAAGCCCAAACCCTGGCTACCCACGCTGTGTACAGAGCTTTGAAACATTTGCTTGTGTCTTGACCTGCACTAGTGAATTTGTGAATATCCTTTTTAGGGAAATTTCCTATCAATCACGCTTTTGCGGAACCACGCTGTTGTGGAATCAAATCTGTTATGCTACTTATACACCATTAATATTGTCTGTTTTACGTTTTTTAGGATGTATTAAACTACTTGATTAGTAATGTTTTATTTTTGGAATAATGAGTAAGGAATATCAATTAAGAGTAAAGTTTTATAATTGTATCTAGGAATATTTGAAGGAAATTCATCAATGTGATAAATTGTATGACTTTTTAATTGCACGCATTTGACAAGTGCCATTGAAAAGTGCTGTTCGCCGTTGAGCTGTGCTGTGAACCCTCTCCTTTGAAGCTGGAAAGAGTGCAAGACATACAGTACGAGCCTCCAGAGGGCATTTGACTTGCCTTTGAACTCTTTTTGCATACGGACATACGGACATATGAACATACAGACTTGGTACTTAATCAGTACTTAATCAACGTTATTATGTTTTATCATTGTTAGGTGTACTACCCCCCAATCTGGCTGTGTGCATTTGCATGCTTGCATTTGACAAGGGCCATTGAAAAGTGTTGGTCGATGTTCCCAGGTCCTCTGGGTCTGAGGTCTGGGGAAGAAGTCTCTGTCCGACTAATGAGCTATGGTCAGGAGTTGTTGTGATATTGAAAATAACGTGGCCGCAAGGTTTTGCTACATTGAGTCCTGGTGAGTCGGGAGAATTAATAGTGTCTTGAGCACTATTGTCGATTAACTTTTTACTCGGTTCTTAGAGGCTGTGTTGGATGTGCTGGGGCTTATTTGTGCAGTGGCTGGACCGAGTGTAAGCGGTCAAAAATGAACCCACCACCGATTGAGGGGTTGAGTGGGGCCTCTATTGCTGACGTAATGGATTCTACTGTGGCCACTATACACATACTAAAGGTGAACAAGCCTTCAGACATAGATCTATCTACAGAATCAGTACTTTCAGTCTCAGCTACGCAGCCTCAGGAATAAAGATGGCCCACGTTTACAGCTCAGGAAGTCTTCATTCTATTAAAGACAAAGAGGCTTGCATTATGCAATTCTTTCTTTATTACTGCCGTATCAGCAATTTCAACAAAACACTTTAAAACCGTAACATTTGTGCTTTTCTTTTTTTTCTCTCTATCCATGAAAACATTCCAAATTTGAGAGGTTTACATTTTCAATGTCAGTGTCTCCTCTTAGAACTAAGACCACCATGATCCTATGGGGTCGGTAGTCTTGACCTCTCATCTTCCACCTATCCGGTTGTAGTCCCCAGTATAACAATCCTTAACAGCAGGTTCCGTCCTCTTTCTTTTTCTCAACTTTGTCATGAACTTAAACTGTCCACTGGCTGATCAATAATGACCATAAACGAACTGGAACTGTGCATCCAACTGCCACTGCTTAGGTCTCCCAGGAAAACTTGGGAGAACTTTCTCGCATCCTTCATCTCCCCAAGTAATCAATTCGTCTTCTGATGGTCTCCTATGAGAGATGGAGAGGAATTCATGAGGGCGGGTCAAACACCATCTGAACATTAAATACTTTACACATAGATTCAGAATTTTGACATATCATTGGGTGAGATATAATGCTCGCCTCCTAGTCTTTAATAGAATGAAGACTTCCTGAGCTGTAAGCGTGGGCAATCTTTATTCACTGACAAGACAGGAGGCTTGCATTATGCTTGTTCAAAGCTCACCACCACTCTGCTCGTTATGTTAGATACAGGCTTGAAATAAAATGTCTTAAAGGTCGACTCAGAGGACTAATCTGCAGACTTCATTATATCCTGAAGCAACACTCCTGCCGTGAAAGCTTTAGAAGCCATTGCTTTGTCTTTCATGAAGGCGCGCACTGCAAAAGAACCTGCCAATAATTTGAGACAGTTGATGTGCAGTTGCAATTCCTGATCTGACCATTTCCCTCCTGTTTCTATGTGCTCGCATCTGGCCCCCCCCGTCAGACTTGCTTGCATCTGACACTATGACCAAGTCCGGGGCATTTCTGAATATTGCTCGCCCATTCCAAGCCTCCATATTCTGTAGCCACCAGTGGAGTTCTGTGAGCTCTTCGCGGTCTAAGGTCACAAGTTGGTGATACCCTATGCCCCTTTGCAGATGTCTGATTTTGAGGTGTTGGAGTGCTTTGTAGTGGAGCGGGCCTGGAAATATTGCCTGAATCAAGGTCGCTAGCAGCCCCACTACTCTGGCCAGACTCCGAAACGAAATAACTCTCTTCGCTATCACTATTCTGAGCTCCTTTTTTATTGCCCTCGCTTTGTGCTGTGGGAACTCGAGTGTCGCTTTGATTGTATCTATTGTAAAGCCTAGAAAATCTAGCTTCTGAACTGGCACTAGTTGGGATTTCTCCAAATTCACTAAGAATCTGAGTGAGGACAAGAGCATGAAGATCCATTGCACGTTCTCGGTGAGAGTCGCCTTGTCTGTGGCTAGCACGAGGATATCGTCTAGGTATATAATGATACAAATCCCCCTTTTGCTTATGGCAGCTGCCACTGGCTTCATAACTTTGGTAAAAGCCCAAGGCGTGGACGCTAAACTGAAAAGGAAGACATGCAAAGCGCCATGTCTGTCTGTTCCACCCGAAAGCACAGATACCTCCAAAATTCCTGTGCTATCGAAATCGTGAGGTACGCATCCTTGAGATCCAGACGCGCTAACCAGCCCCCCTTGCATAGGAGGTCACAAAGCAGATGGATTCCCTTCATCTTGAAATGATTGTAGACGAGCCAAGCGTTCAAGCTCTTTATATTTATAACCGGCCGTATCTTGTCTCCTCTGTGAATGAGAAACATGTTGCTGAGGAAATCCGGCACTCCCTGGCAATCTCGCTCTATTGCAGTCTTGTCTACTAAATTGAGGAGTTTGCCGTGCAATAATGCTACTTCTTTGCCCGCCATGTATATGGGGCGAGGCTCTATGTCTTGGACGGGGTTTCCCACAAACTCTAGCCATAGTCCCGCCACTACCTGCAGCACCCATGCATTGTGCAACAACGCTTGCCACTCGCTTAAACATTGGAGAGTTCTCCCTCCTACTTTCATGCTTAATGTACTAACCGCCGGCAGCACTGGGTTGATGATAAGATCCTCTTCCTCTACGCCCTTGGGGAAATCTGAATCTGGTTGGGAAGAAGGCACTCTGTTGCTTGCCTTCCCAATATTGGGCGCGCAGCCCCTGGAGTCTGCATTGGTAGTTGCATCGACTGGACGCAAGACCCCTGTGTCTCCCGGTCCCGGAAAAAACAAGATCTGGAAAGATCTGCTTTATTGAGCTCTGGGCTTTCTCTAATGCTGAGTATGTGCCCACGAACTGCGACATTTCTTTTGCGAATGCCTCGCCGAACAACAGGCCTTTGGCACCCTCTCTACTGCTTCGTACGAGGCTAGGTCACTCAACTTTCTGTCAATCTTTAGTAGAATACCTCTCGTCCTCTCTGACGAGAGCACACAGTTGGCGTTGCTCAGAAGACACACTGCTCTCTGAGCCCAGTTACCAAGAGCAAGGGGGTCCACTGGGGTTGCGGTGTCCTTAGTTTTTTTGCCAGGTCCATTATTTTCACTAATGGACTTTTCATGTCCTTGTCCAGGCATCCCCTCCAAGAGCGGTCGACTCCCTTCCTGATGTCCAGCACATCCAGATCAGGCGTTTCTGCTAGCTTTCCTGGCAATTCTGGCCTAGGGCATTCAGAGCTCATGCGGGATCGCACCTCTCTATCCAGTGGCTTTCTTATGTGCTGAGACATGTACGCCGCTACTCTGGGCGATGGCACCCACTCTGAGGATTTCGGGTGCCTGATGGCCTACGGGCCAAACACATCTGTGGTGTTGTGCATGTCTTGAAGGTCAACGATTTCTTCGATGTGCTGGGAGGTGTCGTCTCCTTCCCCCTCATCATCGGGCGAGTAGCCCTCATGATCCACTGAATTGTTCACCTCTGGGGCAAGGGGTCAGTCCTGGCATTCTTTCTTCTTGTCCAGGAAGGCTCTCTTTAGCCTAGCGACAGGGTCGTCTAGTTCTTGGGTAGCAGCATCCTCCCTTCCACTATTGCTCGGGGGGTCAAAGAGTGCTTGCTCTTCTGAGCCACTTTACGCCCCTTCGTGTCAACCCCATCTGCAGGGTGTCTGGCTGATGGTCCCTCTCCAGGGCTCGCTCCCGGTCTTTTTCTGGCAGCTAACTGCTCTTGTTGCTTTGCCATGATTGCCTCCAAAACCTCTAGCCTTTGCATAATATGCTCTACTCCTAGCAAGACTGCTTGCATAAGCGAGTCTCCTAGCACTCTCTTAAAGCTCTGAGATAAGTCAGGCTCCAGCTGACAGGGGTCCTCCTCCCGCTCCTCTTCACTCCATTGAGATGTTGATGGAGTCTCAGCAGGGCTTTTATATTGAGCCATTCTTTCTTGTTGGCAGGGTCAACTTCTGGGCTGTCAGCACTGAGGGGTGAGGTGCTGTACCAGTATCCTAAGGCAGTTTTGGCTGTAGGCTTTGTGCTTGCCTAGATCTCCTCTCACAGGTTAATTCTTCCTGCTTCCCCTCCGTTTGGAAAAGTCTCTCTTTTATTTTTATATATAGAAACTCTTTAAATACACTGGAGGAACAACGTTGCTCTCCGCTCCGTGATCGCAATGAAAATCACTGCGCGCAAGTGTCAGAGAGCTTCCCAAGGGATGACGGGAAGCCTAACGCCTCTCGCTCCCCTGGGTCTTAGTGCTCGCTGTGTTATTTGGTGCGGCTTCTATGAGGAGTGGGGCCGGCTGCCGGAGGCAGGCGCGTTTGCTCACGGCTCTGGCCCCCGCTCCTCCCCCCTTTAATAAAAGGATTGAATAAGATTTACTCATCTCGAAGTAATGTCAGCGCTCCCACCAAATTTGTACTCGTGTACGCGGCCGCACGCCTGACTGACTCTGCACTTTAGCTAATCACCCTACAAGTTCATAAACATTGCTTGCTAAACATACCTACTATCAAAGAATCATTATTATTTGTACGCACAGCTATTTACTAGCTCTCTTTCAAGTGAACTATCTAATACATGAATGTCATAAAATGTAATAACATGTCAGGTACTTATCTCATGGTTGGCAGCAGAAAGAAAGAGGAAGGAGCCTGCCGTTAAGGATTCTTATACTGTGGACTAGAACCGGATAGGTGGAAGATGAGAGGTTAAGACTACCAGACCCCAGAGGATCATGTGGGTCATAGTTCTAAGAGGAGACACTGACTTTGAAACTTCAAACCTCTCAAATTTGGGATTTTTTCATCGATAGAGAGAAAAAGCACAAATGTTAGGGTTTTAAAGTGTTTTGTTGAAATTGCTGATGTGGCAGTAATAAAGAAAGAATAGCATAATGCGAGCCTCCTGTCTTGTCATAGAATCTAGAGTATTCCAACGCTTATGTAGAACATGCACACACAAAATCATTAATAAACCCCCCATGGTGGCGAAAACAAAGAAAATTACAACTTATTTTCCTAAAATGAGTGGTTTAACTGCAATACAAGAAGAATGTGTTGCTATAGAGATTGTCGACGACCTAAATAGATGTTTGGGGTGTCTAGGCACGAACTTAATAAATTGTGTTATTAGTCCAGCGCAAGTTTTTAACTCAGAAGAAATTAATGTATCTGACCAGACTTGCTTGATGGCCCATCTAAAACATCTAGAATTTATAGACTTGATCAGTGAAGCTGCTATAATTCTAGAAACTCTTGCAGGGGATAAGTGTGAATATTGTGAAGGTTTTGAATGTGAATACAGAGCTGAAATAAGATGATGTACATCCCCAGTTTCATGCAGAGTCTGATAGGGTGGTTGAGAGCTCTTTGTACATTGTCCAGAATACTGCTGAGAATACAATACAAGAAAGTTTTGCAAATGTAAATAATGAAGCAGACATTATAATGTGTGAAAGTGTTACCACTAACCATGGACATGGTGAAGGGAATATTAATAAGGTTGAAGGAGCTGGGCATAACAGAGAGGAGAATAATATACCTAATGAAGCAATATTGGTGGAATATGGTGACACTGTTAAGTATGTTTCTACATCTACACTCTCTCATAATTGTACCACTAGTGAGAATGTGTTTGAGGTGATGCCGGATGAGTTGGAAAGAACTGCCTGTCCTTTTATGTCATCCACCCTATTTAACAAATATAGCTTTGTGCCCGGATCAACAAATGATTCTGTTTCTAAAGTGCACATCACTCAAGAATTCTACGAGGGTGATATGAGCAATGTGAGCAATGTAAGCATGAGCTCAACCAATATGTTCAATGCATTTGAAAATCTACTAACCTCTCTGGTGGATCATTTAGAGAATAAATTAGATATACAATCCCTTCTACTTCATAAATGTATTAATCGAGGTAGAAACATTTTAAGGGAACAGGGAACCAACACAATGATACAAATACAGGGGTCAGATTGAGACGTTATAGAAATAGAGGTTGCGATTTATAGTACTAATTCTCCGACCGTGAGCAAAATGGTATCTTGAACTGAACCAAGAGATCGTAGAAAAAAGGCTGTAGCACAAGCTGCCATGCATAAAAATAAGTGCATTGTTAGTGAAGACAAACCTAATCTAAATATTTTGATGCCTGATTGCACTGATGTGGAGGGTCAGGGGTCTCCAACCTTTATGTTGGCGTTAGCTACTTTCAGTGGAGGACCAACAGCGAGAGCTGCTTGTGGGCGATATCGGGGGTCGGGATGTTCATCAACATTGGAACTTGTACTCATTTTTTTCAGCTGTAATTTTCCCATGTAAATATTGTGAATAACATATCCCTTCACGATTATGTTAATAAGGTCAAAAACCTCTTTATTGCATTCTTTTCTTTATTAGAAGCTGTCTCATAAAATGACTTTCACAATGTAGGAAAATGATTGATGATTGGGACAGTCAGTGTGAAGGTTAACACTGCATGCCATCCACCAGTGCTCTATAGTCTGGTTTATAACTTCATACAGCAACTCTAATGGAGTCACTCAGATGCTCAACGGTCAGGCGGGTTCAAAATTTCGTTTTGATGAAGTTCATATCTGAAAATGCAGATTCACAGAGGTTGGTGGAACCAAAGTCACTTTTAATGCTGCTTTGCAAAGGTTACTGTACTCCATGTAATCAACAAGGCTCCAGAAATTGGTTTGAGATTGTCTGCTTTTCAACCAAATATCCCCTTGCAGGCTGACAATCTCCATTTCCAGAGTAAAACTGCTCAGAGTGAACAGCTCGCTCATTTGTTCTGTAAATTCACAAACATTGACTTCCATGAAGAGGCTTGCAATGAACATCACACACGTTCACTCCTTTTCGAAATCCCTGAACTGGTCACTGAACTCTTCCTTAAGCCTGCTCATGAGACTGCTGTATTTGTCAATGTTCAGGAGTTCAGGACTAGCTGTATTCTCTGTCAGCATGTGGATTACAGAAGGGAATTTATGCATTTTCCTTTTCACCACGTGTTCACTGAAAAGGTTAAGTTTGGACTTAAATGTCTTTACTGCACTTATCATGTCAGCAATGGTTTTACCTTTGCCTTGCAGTTCACAGTTCAGGGTATTTAATTTCTCAGTAACATCTGCCAGAAATGCCAAATCAACTAGCCAAGAAATGCTGCATAGTGGGCCGATGTCTTCATTTCTTGACCTCATGAAGTCTTTGATTTCTGGCAAAAGTGAAAGAAAGCGACGTAGTATTTTCCCCCTGCTAAGCCATCAGATTTCCACGTGTAGAAATAGATCACCATGTGCGGCAGATAGTACTTCCAGGAATATTTTGAACATTCTGTGCTCTTTGACCTTTGCATGAATTGAATTAATAATTCGCACAACAGGGGCCGTGATCAAACCCCATCACTTTGCCACAAATTGCCTGCTGGTGGATGATGCAGTGGTAGTGCAATAATGGAGGGAAATCAGGGTCTGCTTTACAGCATGCAATAAAACCAGAATGACGCCTGGTCATTGCTGGTGCACCATCCGTTGTTATTGCCACCAATTTGTTCAATTGAATATTTGTTTTGACAAAATAATTCTTGAGTCATTGTAGATATCAACACCTCTGGTTGTGGATTTCAGAGGCAACAAGGTCAAGAATTCCTCTTTGTTGGTGAAGTCTTCAAACACCATTCGAGCAAACAGTGCCAGCTGGGCAGTATCACTTGCATCAACTGGTTCATTACACTGAATAGAAAGAAAATTGCATATGCTCATATCTTTTTCTAACTGCCCCATCACATTGGCTGATAGTGCAGATATCCTCCTTGCCATTGTATTTGCACCTAACTGCACTTCTGAAATGGCAGACATAATTTCAGGGCAGTTTTTAAAATCTTTTAAAACGGACTCAGCCACGAGAGTCATCACACCTTTCACAAGTGCACCATCTGTAAAAGCGCATGTGTGTTTTGCCAAAAAAATTGCAACTTTGAAGGATACCTCTTTTTCAGCAGGTGCTTTCTTTGCTGGTTGGGTAAAAAATGATTGTTGCATTGGGATCGCAGACGGCTTCCTAGAAGAAAGTTATTTTCATAATGTGTATGCATTGTCCCAAAATGCCTCTCGACATTACTCTTTTTTCCCACTACAACTTTGGCACTGCAGATTAAACACACACACTTCCCTTTTACGCTTGCGAAAAAGAAATCAGTCTCCCACTCATGATGAAAATGATACTTCATCTACCTTTTGTTGGATGGTCCGCCTACTTCTGCATCCATGATTTCAACAAATGTCATTTGAAAGTTGCATGTGCAATGTAATCTGAGGAGGATTTCAATGTGTTATTATGGTTTTAAAAATAATTGAGCACACAAAGTTCTGCTTACTCCAAAAATAAAAACCAGTGCCATTTTAGCACATTTGCAATTACTGAAAATATAAACTTTGTGGCATGCACCTATGTCAAGTCACAGAATCTAGCCAAGGATGAAGGTCAAACAAAGCCTACATTGAGAAATGCCCTTAAAAGTCCTAAAGTCAAAATAATTGATAAAAAAATTATCATAGCAGAAAAGTAATTTTGGCCCTGATACAGTCAGTTATCGATGCAAAGGTATGAATGGATGGTGAGAATATCTCTCTGTCAAATCAAGTCATATGGGACAGTGCAACAATAAAGCAATTGTACGTGACAGCATGGGCCGTGATCAGGCGCATGAGAACACACCATGTTGTCCTTTCTCCTTCAAATATTAAGCCCCACTTAAGGACTGCTGGAGAATGCGCCATCTCCTATTCCCCCTACCCTGCCAATTACTCCCGGCATGGGTGCTGCATTTTTTGGGTGCACAAGCACAAAATCCCCCACTGAAGGAAGCAAGAGGCCCTGCCCATGTCAAAGCCAAGCCATGTTGGAGCACTGCCAGCAGCAAAAATAGTGAAAGAAAGCTAAATGGATGTTCTCATGCTCTGAGCTTACCTGAGTCAAAGCTGGGATGTAAGTGTTGACGATGGCATGGGCATTTTTGACGAGAAATGTCAAAGTGGCATGCCCATTTTCTCTGTGTGGTGTGAATGAGGCACATCATTTCTTTTGAGGGGGGACTAGCATGACAATTGCCTATCAGTTGTAGAACCAGGATGACACTGATGAACGTGGGTAATTTTAAACAGGATTGGAAACATTGTTTAAAATGAAAATCAAGAGTACAGAGATGTACACAGGCATACTGCAATGAGCCATAGTGTGTTTAGGCAGCACATCGACAAGTTGGCACACTAAGCTTCCTATTACTGACAACACCCTGATACGCACACAAATGATTTCTTGCACAAGTATGTTTCTGTTTGCTATTTGCTACCTGGTACCCGAATTATTGGAATAGCTTCCTGTGATGGAGTCCCTAGATAATGAGCCCATTTGGGAAAGGAGCAGGAATGCTCGGATTGTCCTAAAGGGCAATATCAAAAACACGAAATGCTGGTGTGTCCCAGGTTTTTTGGGTCAAAGTGGGACACTTTTTTGACCAATTTGGGCCACTTTGATAAGTTACTTAACTCTGTGGCTCGCACTTTTGACCAGTGTTGCTGAATAAATATTGTTTAAAATGTACAATTTGCATTACACTTTATCAAAACACTCCCCTTTGGTTACTATTCAGTGTCACAAAAGCAATGAATAGCCATTTGCAACTGTGGGCCCCTTTTTCATTGCTGCTTCGAGACAACTGTATAGCCTAGTCTGACCCTGGGAGCAGAGCTTGCTCCCAGAGCCCCGATATTTCTAAATTTAGCTTCTGTAACTGAAAATTAGCCCAGGACGAAGCAGAGACATTAAGCGTAATAGCCAAATGCCTCTGTTTCGCCTGAGGCTAATTTTCAGTTACAGGAGCTCAATTTGGAAATGGCAGCGCTCTGGGGCAAGCCCTGCTTATTTCCTAAGTGTGACAAGCTGAAACGTGTCCGTATCACAGTCTTTCACACAGACACTGTTTCAGCTTTTCACACTTGCGAACGGAGCAGGGCTGCAGCTGAGGCAGATAATGAGCGCAGGGTGAAACGGACGGAGGCATGCAGCTATCATGCTGAATTTCTCTGCTTTGCCCTACACTAATTTTCAGTCATATAAGCTACTCTTAGAAACAGCAGGGTGCTGGCGAGAACCTCTCTGAGAGGGCTTGCTCGCCGGAGCCCTGTCATCTAATGTAGTTTATATGATTGCAAATGATCCCATGGTGAATTGGAGACATTAAGCATGATAGCTGCATGCCTCCGTTTTACCCTGGGCTCCGTTCTGCCAAGCTGCTGGCCCCTCCTTTGATAGGACACACAGCTGTGCACACATGAAAGGAGGAGGGGCCGCAGTGGCTCCGCAGACAAACAAAAACTTCCCCGACCAACCCGATCCGATCTCACTTACCGTAGCAGCTAAAGTTTAGTTCATGTGCAGTTTACCAGTGCCCGTCCTCCAATCCAAGCCCCAGCCTCCAAGATAAATCCAAAAACTGTGCGTGGCGCTCGGGCAAACTCACTAGCACAAAGGGAAACCACTGTGACCAATAGGAGCACAGCTTCCAGCAAGGAACTTGCTCTGGCCAATCACAGGGTGAAATGTATATGCTATAGATATTTTCAGGCCTATGATTGGTCAGAGCACTTCCTTGCATCATTTATTTTTTTTCTTTTATTTTTCCTGAAAGTCGACGCAAGCAACTTCAAAGGCTCATGTGAGCTACTGGTCCCTCGCGATAGACTGTTTGGTGACCACTGGTCTAGATGTTAATCACAAAGCTACTCAATTGGTAAGCGCCACTAGTATTGCCAGTGAGGTGAGACAGATTGATAACAATAAATCACTGCCTGCTGTATGTCTAGTGAGAAATCCCTTGGAAGAATGTGACATGCAGAATTATATAGTTGAAACAGAGGGTAAGAAGACCGTTGAGGGAGGCAAGGCTAAACAACACACGCAAAGTGTAATGTGCCAAACAAAAAGATTGAACAAACCCCAAAAAGTGTGTGTTGATAATCCTGAAAGTGCCTTGGGGGACATACAGTGCCTGTCTGCAGACAAAGTAGATCGAACCCAAGCTACCAGAACCAAAAGAACAAAGTAAATGGTAACACGGATATCAAAATGATGGTCTTCAAAACAAGTATTGACCACCAATCACAGACTGATGAGAATCTGGGGGCAACACAAAAACATAAGAAAGGAAAAAGGAGAATAATGCTGTAGCACCGGTAATGGAGGTATTTAACGCATTACAAATTCAACTAGTATCCCCCAAAGATTACCTTCCTCCCTTAAATAGGACAGCTATCCTATGTATACTGCATAGCATAGATGTGCTAAGAATGATAAACTCTGAAGACATTAGAATTGTTGATCAAGTTGAAGATACAGCTAAGTCAATCTCTAATATCTGGTTTTAGAATCAACATTAGTAAACATCCTACGCTATGAAGTCGAACTGTATAAACTGGGCTGTAGCTGAAGGGTGGTACAATGACTATGGTTTCCACTAATTTTATCACTGGGAAAAGAACGATGAATATTCAACGTGATATGGAAGCCAATGTAGTGAATAAGCAGAGAGCCAGTAGAGTAATGAGTGTGGTGGATGCAAACAGAGGGGAAAACGTCATTAGGAACACAGTGAATAAACAGCAACTGACTTGCCACATTAGTCTACAGGATACATCTAGAGTAGAAGGTGGTACTGGCGATGGTTACTGGCAGTGGTTACCTACGGTCTTTAAGGCCAATTTTTCATCCATTAGTCGAAGACGTTAGTATCATATGTTTATTGAATACTAGAGGGTTTGACCATTTGTCGGCTGAGGATGGATTATTGACACATATTGATCTGTTTAGCATTATTGCGTTACAGGAAACGTGGATGGCCGAAATATGTGAATTTGATGGTGAGTGCACAAAACAAGTACTGGCAACTAAAGGTCCTATTGGCTGACCTAAGGTAGGACTCATAATCTCTGTCCATCATCCATGGGGTCTGAGTCCCATGACTGGTTCGACTATGTTATGTTATGTTAACTCAACTTGTAAAGCGCACGGTCGCCCAGGGGCATCATGGCGCTGTAGAGGAGACTGCTTGCTTAAGGAAAAACCAGTGAAAAGAGCCGAGGACTAAAATAGAATGGTTTTCAGAGCTCTTCTGAAACCCAGATGGTTGGGAGTGGTTATGAGTGACAGTGGAAGGTTGTTCCAAAGTTTGGCGGCAGCAATGGAGAAAGCTCTGCCGCCAAGCCTTTCCGGTTAAACCTTGGAACAATAAGTAGGTTGGTGGTGGAGGAGCGTAGGTCTTGTTCCGGGATGCATCGAGAGAAATTGGACTGCAGAAACTCGGCTTCTTGGCCATGGATTGCCCGTTGGACAATACACAGTGACTTAAAATGGACTTGCTGGGCTACCGGGAGCCAATGAAGTCGATGGAGCACTAGCCCAGGTATTATGGTCCAAGTCATGAAAGCAGTATTTCAGAAGATAGAGATGATAGTGCTTAGCATGTTTGATCCACCTAATAACCTTGCCACTAAACAAAACTTTGTACAGTAAGAGTAATACTTGATGTTGTAGATCTTAACCTCCCTGTGTGGGTAATGGGAGACTTCAACACAAAGATATGTTTAGAAAGCGCAGATCAGATGAACATCAATGTGTCTGCACCCGTTAATCCCTTGGCACTTAACAAGCTAGAAAAGGCATGGGCTCTCATAAAGGACTCCTATCAAATACTAAAGTTGAATGGATATTGTCCTGGTGATGCCCATAATGCCTTCATGAGAGTGAGTGGTAATAGCGCCTCTGTCATTGATTATGAGTTTGTGAATAGGGAGGCATTGGATATAGCGAAAGATATAGATGTCGTAACGTGTGAGAAGAGTGACCATGTGCCACTGTGTGTCCTACTTAAATCAGCATTTAATTGTGATTTTCTTGAAATATATTATCAAAAAGGTGATATTTCTGTGGATAACGGATTTAACTGCATTATGTGGAATGCGGTCAACTTGGGTAAAGCCAAGTAGGTTACAGAGACATTATTACCGATTTATATGCAGTGCTATACTTGTGGGAGTACTAGCCATGGATCTGTATTAGCTCAAGATTTTATGAATATCACCCAAGACATTAGAGCTGCTGTACAACAAAGAAGGAAGCACATAAGCCCACATGAACGTTAGAATTGTGTTTATAAGAAAGGCAAGAACTATGATAAAAGGATTACGGCCGCAAAACACCAACTAAAGTCAAATATTCCTACTGTGATTTATCCTGCCCTAGCTGTTTACTCAGCAACTGAAACCAATGACTGTTAAGAAAATGGAAAATGTATATCGTAGATGGCTTAGAGTGCATCAATGGATGTGTGAAAATGAGCCATGGCTCCAAATCGCTGAACATGCTAGAATGGGTAATTTGACAGGATTATGGATGACAATTAGATGTACGAACAAAAGAGCCCTCCCCATTAATAGTGTCCAAGAAAGGGAGTGGCAGAAACATATTGAGTTAACATTGGGTACCGTGGAACCTGAAACAGTGATGCCGTTTGAAAAATGGGTATGTAAAACCTCAATTGCCTTTTGTTACTAAGGTCATAGAGAAACTCAATAATTCCTGTGTAGCCGGTCCTGACGGAACGTGTAATAGTATAATAAAACAATCTCCTGGGATGTGGACCCAGGCACTATTTATCCTGTTCAATCAATTTGAAGAATGTGGAGTACCTCCAACATCTTGAAGTAAGAGCCACATTCTTCCAGTCCATAAGAAGGGATGCAGGACCAATCCACCTAACTACAGTTTGCTCGCAATGCTAGACATCCCAGACAAAATATACGCAAAGATCTTACTATGTCAACTGACAAAGTGGATTCATGACAACAGAATATTACAACCAAATCAGATCGGGTTTTGTGTAAATTCCAATACTACACAGAATCTCCCGATCATAGTTTCAGCCATTGAATATGCCCAGGTGAGATGCCAAACATCTTTCTATGGGGCTTAAATAGACCTTAGCGCAGCATTCGACACTGCGATGAGAAACAGATTATAGAGTAAACTAACTGCACTGAACATCCCCCACGCTTTGTTGGACATGATTATGTTGCTTCACAATAATACCAGCATTAGTGTTTGCATGGATGGTCATGGACAATTATCCAAATCTAGTCCCACATACAGGGGCATGAAACAGGGATGTATAGTGGCATCCACACTGTTTAATGAATGCCTTGGTGATTTGGCAGCTGTATTTGATAGCTTGAGTCATTATCCAGTGGATGTCAGTCCACTTAAAATCAGTTGGCTAGATTATGCTGACAACTTGTTCCTGCTCAACCACACACCGAAGGGACTCCAAAGCATGCTTGACGCACTTGCGACCTATGTAAAATTGAATAGCCTCAAAGTAAACATTGGCAAAACAAAGATCATGGCCTTCACCGGTATTGGGAAGAAAAATAGACTAAGGGTGTTTCCCGAACGCTCGCATTCAGACTCGTCTTGGCTTCACGCAGAGCAGCTTGCCGGCGTTCAGCCACTTCCTGGAGGAGGTGGAGCTTTGCCTGGTTGCGGTCACGTGTGCTGTCACGTGACCTTTTTCGACTACAAAGAACAGCCCCTGACGCCCGAGCGGGGTGTTTCCCGAACGCTCGCATTCAGACTCGTCTTGGCTTCACGCAGAGCAGCTTGCCGGCGTTCAGCCACTTCCTGGAGGAGGTGGAGCTTTGCCTGGTTGCGGTCACGTGTGCTGTCACGTGACCTTTTTCGACTACAAAGAACAGCCCCAGACACCCTCGCGGCGTTAAGCCCGACTGCGGAGTAAAGGGCACTGCATCTAATACAAAAAGAGCTGTTTGGCTGCTGTTCGGCTCTGGACGGCACGGCCACCCGAAGAGGAATAGGCAAGTGCGCGGGGCAGGGCGTCGAGAAGCAACAGACGGTAAGCCCCTCCCTGACATCTGCTTGGGGCTTACATAGAAAGCCCCCCCTCCACCCAGCCCTTAGCTGTGTATTAAACACATATAACTCTAACTACTGGGGGATGGCTTGCCCACCCCCCTTGGAAGACGACATAAGTCGTCGTCTGCGTAGCAGCAAATGGGTACCCGACACTGTTGTTCCACCAGAGTGCCAGGAGCACACCCCGCTAAATAAATACTCTCTGAAAATACAGAAAGCAACCCCACGAGAGGTGCAACCACAAACTATGAGTAATCCCTCCCCCGTATTCCTTCCCTGTTCACACTCCTCACCACCTGTGCCTTGTACGCAGATGAACTCACCTGTGGATAGGGTTAAGGAACTAGGCAGCTCCAAGAGTCCCACTGCGGACCCCACGTATTTGGATGGCCCCTTGCTCCCAGTAGTAGATCTAAGGGGCAAAGGGGAAGGAGAGGTGAAGAACGGTGCAGTGTGGAAAGGGCTACTCCCCCCACCCGCCACCACGCGGAGCCCTCTTAAAAGATCTATGCACAGAACGCCCGACGGTTCGACCACTATGGCAAGTGATCTCCCGCCGGAGACTGTCGGAGTAGGGGCAAGGCAAGAATCTATATGCCCTGATCTACCATCCCGAAAATGCTCTCAAGATAGAAGAGCCGCGGACCGACTCACAGGGCCAGGAGTACGCTTTCACGCAGTCGCCTGTAGGCCAAACGCGGAGGGCACCTCCAATCACCAAGACATTTCAACTTCTAAAGTCTCGACTACTGCTCAAATGCACCAACCAAGGATAAGTACACACTCACCCATTGACCATTCCAACCAGTCTAATCTACTTAACGCCAAGGCAACCCAAATTGGAAGGAGTGAAAACAGCTCAGATCTGAACAAGAGCTATGACCATGAACCGGAAAAATCAGCTATGAGTGGCAGTCAATCAGACGACTCGGTATTCGAAGTACTCGAGGAGGATGTGACTACGCCCCAGGATGATTCATTCCGCGAAAATTCAGACCAATACACTCCACCGGTAGCACTGGAGACGAAAACAAAAGAGAGACCCTCACAACGCACGCCCCAAACTCAGGAACCAGAGTACAGTGGCAGTGGAGGCTCCACCCAACAGTACTTGGCCTCCCGGTATGAGGTCCCTAAACCGGATGACACCCTGAACAAATCCCCAGTACCACGTAGAACAATTCCATCAAAGCAAAGTAAAACAGCAAAAGCAAGGATGGAAAAGGCGCCAGGGAAGAAATCTCGCAAAGTCCCAGCGAGAGCACAGGGGAGAACCAATCGCCTAGCAACCCCTCTGATATCAGCATCACTCAAAGACTATTTCATCCAACAGCATAAAAGGAAACATGAGAGGGAGCCGGAACTTTCAGATGCTGAAATACTGGAGGCCATCATAGAACCCTCTCCAAGACTGAAATCTAGGAAAACCGAAGATACCCCTCAAGAGTTCGCTAATAGCTCCCCAGCGATCCTCGCCACGCCGATAGACAATGAGGAGAGCGGCGACTCAGAAAACATCTCACCCCAGCAAAGGGTAAACCTAAGTACGCAAGAAACTTCCGCTTATCAAGCGACTGAGAGAGATGCAGTGCACGAATCTCCAAAAGCAGCTCAGTCAGAAGAGGCTATCTCCAATCCTCGAGAGCGGGGCCCAGCCACTCCCAGTGAAAGAGATGAGCAGACTGTATCCACCGCGAAGGACCAATATGCATGGACATATCCACATATTCCTGGAAATCCAGGGAGGCCACTAAGAGAAAACAACTCACCGACGCCCAGCCCATCGCCACAAATAAAGCGAAGGTCAACAGAAAGGCCGGCCCATCACCTAATGGAGAGAGAGACAAAAACCCCCAAGAAATCGAGGCGCCTAAGTGAAATTCCAAGCATAATAGAGAAAGACACCCCCTCTAAAAATAAAGCTGACTTACTGTCAATAATGTCAGCGATGACAATAGCCCTAAACCCCTTTTGCAAACTGTATGAGGCAATTCATGAAGCACTCAAGGACAACTCGTCCATGATAAGCTCAATGAGCGAAAAACTAACCCTCATGGAAGGATACCTAATGGCCGTGGAGAAAAACTCAAATAGGATTGCTGCAAACCTTGAGGGGAAAATTGACTTACTGAAAGGTGAGTTAGAAGCAAAAAATAACCAGACCACTTCCGCCTCAAAGGCCATACAGATAATAGAAAGTGGCAGCAACATGGGTACCGCCCCCATTTTCAAAAAGTCAGTAAAGAAAACGGCGAGCCACGAACAGGAACAGGTTAGAGTCGGGCGGCCCACGACTAATTCAAAGCAAACAAAGGGCAAAAGCGTGCTGGAAACGGACAAAGAAGCAAAGTCCACCCAAAGGGAACTTCCAGAAGCACAAAAAAGTCGCGATGAGGGGAGCTTAAAACCCAAAGCCAATAACGCTGTACAGCCAGAGAATCCTTCAACCACTCTGAGACCAGTACTGACCCTGGATGTAAGTAGCGGAGAGGAGTCAGATCAGGATCTATTGAGTATTTCACAACACTCGGATGGTGAGAAGGCGAGGCCCTCAACATCGAGAAAAATCAGCTCCCCATCGACAAGTGCGCCACAACCCTCTTTGGGGAAGTTGTCCCCATTACAAAATGAGGTAACAAGTACGAACGGGGGAGGCCGAAGATCTCGCATTTCCAGTTCACCGGCAAACTCACCAAGTATTGCCCTAGAGGCCTTAAAAACCCTCAAAGAACAAGAAATATCAAGAACTCGCAAACCAGACCAAGACATAAGTGGTAGGCCAATCCAACAGGAGCACCAGTATAAAACTCGTTTCCAACCCCACAAATTGTTGAGTAGCCACCAAAAGTCGAAGGAAAAGATACAAGGGAAACTACACGACTCAGTACTGTTTAAATTAGAGCAAACGTCTGCAAAAGATGCCTACCTAGTACTGAACCGAGGCACAGTCCTGAAATTGCTGCGGAAGACAAGCACGTTGCGAAACTTGAGATCAGCCGATCTTATACTGGTGGAACCATACCATCGAGACCACAGAGCCAAAGCCTATCTCCATGTGAATAAAAAGGCAGCCTTCGATCTCTCCAGAGAACTTGTAAAGGATTTGCATCGTATGGGCCTGAAAATTGAAAAACTTCAAACCACACTGCCCACAAACCAAACCCACGAGAGAGAGAATAATGGCGCAACTCTACATCAGGCCGCAAAATACATTGCAGAAAAGACACCGTATAATCCCAAGTGGTCCTCAAGGGCACATGTAAGGGGAGAATTCAGGCCGTCTAATCATTATGAAAACAAAGAATATAGTAATCACATGAACAGTCGACCCAGAACAGTCGACACAGATCCACCGAAAGCCCAAAGATTAAGTGATGAGAAGCAACACCAGGAGGAACGAGGTAAACAGATTAAAACAGTGCCGAACAAAGAGGGAACCCAATTGAAACCGTGGAAGTGGGTTCAAGACCTTATTGCCCGCCCCCCCAGAGTTTAGCAATTACCATCGTGTTCCAATGCCACTATGGGGCGAGAAGAAAGGCCGCCCACTAAGCAAAAAGAACTATCCCTTCTTATGGCATCTTGGAACACAAGAGGTCACCGCCACCTAATGACTGAAAATGAGACTAACTTAGGAGCCTTTGACCTTATTTGCCTTCAAGAAACCTGGCTCCTGGGCAAACCGGCGTTGGACGGCTATGAAATTGAAGTGTCCCCAGCAACAAGGGCCTTAAAGGGACGACCATCGGCCGGCCTACTGACGGCAATCCGGGTAGGCTCAGGAATCTCGAGTATAAAGAAGGTAGCCGAAGATTATGGCATGTTAACAACTCTTGTATCCTGGAATCATCGTCTCCAAGATCTAGCCGTAGACGCCACATCAGAAATAGCAATAATCAACCTATACTGGAACCCGGAGAGAGTTTCCACTGAGGGCTTCTGTACGGACACTGCGAACATCATCGACAATATTACAATCGACCTAAAGATCCCCCACGTAATAATATGCGGTGATTTGAACGCAAAATGTGGGACCAGAAATGGCAAAGATGACAAGCCTCCCCATCCCGTGGTCGACGAAAGGGGTAAAGCGTGGTCTGAACTAATGAAATCACGTAAGCTATACAATGTAGATGAACTGGTGGAGCACAAAACCCAAATTCCAACATGGGAAAGGTCGGGGGCGGAGGCGACTCTCGACTACATCTTCATCTCCGAAGGTCTGATTCCGTACCTGACGGACTTCACAGTATACCGACCATCAAAAAGTGACCACAATCTGCTGCAGATGTCCTGGGGCGGTCTTATGAAGGAAAGAGTGCACTACCTTCCAGTGATAAGCTCGAATATGCAGCAAAACCGTCTTCGTCTCTCAGCCAACATCGTGAGAGGGCTGGAAATCGCCCTAAAGCAAAAAGGGAGGGTCCAACCAGGAAACCAAATGGAGGGCAGACCGGAATATGTATCGCTACTTGTGCCCTACCAAACAAGTTTTGGAGGGAAGGAGAAAAACCCTCCCAACCATGTCCACACGTTTAACCAAGAGGTGGTGACAAAAAGGCTGGAACTGAGAAAGTTAAAAAAGAAAGCGATCAAGGTAGGGAAGGTGGAGGCATGGACTGAATATCACACGGGCGAGAAGATTTACAAGGCATGGCTAAAACACCATCGCCAAGCACTGTACCAGAAGGACGCGGAAGCCATGCTGGTAATTGGGGCGACGAGAAAGACCAAAGATTTTTGGACACTGCTCAGAAATAGAAATTGCCAAAAAGCGCCTCCACTCTCAAGTTCAGTATCGGAACAAAGCTGGATCTCCCACTACTCAGACTTATACCGGGCACCCGGGAACTCGCCCGTCCAGACTCAAAAAGGAGGGGAATACCCATGGATCAATTTAGCAAACCAGGAAAACATCCTAAGAATAATTGCCAAGCTAAAAACGTCAAGGGCACCGGGCCCAGATGGACTGACGAATGTGGATATTAAAAGACATCCAGCAGCATGGGCATATGCGATTTATGAACTTTTCACCCAATGTCAAACCCTGAAGCAAGTTCCTAAATCCTGGACAGAGGCAATTTTAGTCCCAGTTTTTAAGCAGGGCGATAGAAACCTACCAGCCAACTACAGACCGATTGTACTTCTTGACATAATTGGCAAAATCTATGCATCATTGCTGTTAAAACACTTCAAGGACTGGGCCGCCTTCTCCCCAGCGGCGGACTGTTTTCAGACAGGATTCCAAAAAGGCACAGGAACGGCAATCAATCTTCTTATCCTGAGTATAATCAAGGCCAATGCTAAGAGGGGGGCGACTAAAGTTTACATGGCACTAATAGACCTCTCACAGGCCTTCGACACAGTAGATCGGGCGATGCTATGGGACAAACTGACAGCATGGAACTGCCCGCGCCCAGTTCTCGACCCTATCCGGGCCCTCCACACGGAAACATCATTAAGGGTCCGCTTAAACCAGCAAGGGGCCCTCTCCGACATGATTTACACCAAACGAGGAGTTAAACAGGGATGCCCCCTGGCCCCGGCCCTATTTATTGCATTTATTGGGGACTATCAAGAGTCCGAGAAAACGGTGCGAGCATTCCCCCCCAAACTAGGAGGGGTGAAAGTGCCCAGGCTTTGGTATGCCGACGACTTGGTTCTACTAGACCAAACAGCAATTGGCCTCCAGCGTCAGCTGACCAACGTAGCGGCATACATGAGCATGAATAACCTGCAAATCAACAAAACGAAAACCAAAATCTTGATATTCTCAAAACCAACAAAGAGCATGAAACCTACTTTCGGCTGGGCACTGGGACAAACCAAAATTGAAGTTGTAACCGAATACAAATATCTCGGAGTCATGCTAGACAACACGCTCCGGGAAAACTCACTCCAAAACTCGCTCTGGTCAAAAGTACGGAACCTAACCTCTCAAATGCGGGCAGTCGATGGGAAATTTGGAAAATTCTCATGGTTTCCCGCCATACAATTCTACAAAACCAAAGTAGTTCCAACTATTACTTATGGCATGGCGGCAAACCTCAATCTCCCGGTTGAACTATGGCCTCGTCTAGAAGGCTTCATTTGGAAATCTGTACTAGGCTTGCCTAAGTCAGCTCCCCTTCCAGCAATCCGTCGAGACTTAGGTCTACTATCTCTCGGAGCGGTGGTGATAATATCCGCAACGCAGCTATACAGGAAAATTCGGTTACAAAGCTCCCCCTCGATCTTCAAAATCGTGGGGGGGGAATTACAAGGACAGAACTGTAAAGCCTTGGCAGATTGGGAAAAAAAAATCAAGATTGCTATGGAGGCGGTGCTGTGTGATGAAGAAACATTGATCTCAAATCCAGGCCGTGTCAAAACTAAGCTAGAGCAGCAAGATTGGATCTGTACAAACGAAAAAGCTCTTTCTTATAAATCTCTAATGCATCTACCTCCTTCGTACAATCGCCTAAAGGAACCTTTGAAGTACTGTGATAAGTTCCCGGAAAAAAATCTAAGACGAACCTTTATGCGGGCTCGGCTAAACTTACTCCCTACTAGAGAAATTCTATTTAATAGAGCGCTGTCCCCATTAGCGGAGTGTCGGCTATGCAGTACGCCGGACAACCAAGAATCACTTCGACACCTGCTAATGATCTGTCCAGCACTATCCGATGAGAGACAATCCTATCTGACACCACTCTTCAATGAAGCCAAGACGTTGGATGAGGAAACCTCCTGGTCACGGCTGATAGCCGGGGACTCGGCTAAATGGTCCAGGACAGCCGCGAAGTTTTTGACTGTCGCTCTGCAAAGAGCTAATGGGCCAAATTGAACCTGTAAGAGCCGACAGGGACCCGCTGAGGAGGCGCACACGTCTGGCCGGCTCGCAAGCTCAGAATAAGAGACAGGAATCCATAGGAGTGGTGTCCCTAGGTAGATACTAAACAAACGGCGCAACTGGGAAAGAAAAATTTTAAAACATGTTGTAAAAACCTATGAGGTTATAAACAATGGGAATAAAAAAAAAAAAAAAAAAAAAAAAAAGTCTTGTGTGGAAGTATGTTGACGTACCGGTTGAATGTGTAAAAACTATAAATATCTGGGGGTCATAATCAATGAGAAATTAAATTGGAATGAATCTAGAAGTAAGTGCATGAAGTTGGTACACACTATTGGCTCATTGCTTGGGAAAAATAGTGGCTTTAGGTAAAGACAATCTTGCTATTATATACAGCCAAGATAGTTCCTGTTTTGATGTATGGCGTGGAATTGTGGGGTCACAATCTTAAAAGTGGATTATATAAATTTGAATCTAAAATTCTCTGCATTCTCTTTCGCATGCCAAAGATTCTATCCATTGAATACATTAGATTAGAGCTTGATCTCATAGGCATCTGGGTAGAACTTGTAGGTAATGTGGTTATGTGCTACGAAAGAATACTACACCTTGATAACAATACCATTATGGTTAATTATGCCAAAGCTTTGGTCAACTTGCAGCGACCTGTAGATATAGGCACACTGGGTAAGATTATTATGCTCCATCAAAAATGGTCAGGAGGATTTACGAGGAGATCAAGTGACATGCAGTTGAGGGCATGCAAATGCTGGCTCAAACTAAAACCGGTAGACTATAGTTTAGAAAATGATCTAGTACAATTGGCAACGAAAAGTAATAATGAATGGCTCGGAGCAGTTTACCGAAATATATCTTGGCTTAATCCAATAGTTGTGTGGTAAAACAATATTTATTGGTAAAGTTCAATGTTAGCCAAGTGCTAGAAACTAAAGGTGCCTTGCTGGATCAGATCACCTGTGTCGACTATGTGGAAACATAGTTATTGAGTCGCTAGAACACATTTTGGCCAGTCAGAGAGTCTGGAACAGCTTTGGTACTTTTATTTGAAATCCTACAATAATGCAATGAATTGTCTTGATAGGAAAGCCTTGTGGCACATGTTTATGGAAGGACATGATTCACATTTTATATTTTATATAGTTATATTTTATTGGAAATGGAATGAAATTGTAAGTGAACTATCCCTAGGGATATTTTAAGGAAATACATTTATTATGATCTTAACTGTATTTTAATTGAATACTTTGCTGTTCATGTAATAATGGGGAAATGCGTTTTATATGAGGATGTTTGATATGGAAAGAGGTATAATTTTGTTGTTTTATGTGGATGTACATTGGTGTTTTATGTGAATGTATAGTGTGTTTAACTGTGTGTGTGTTGTATTTGCAAAGTCATCTTGGCTATGCGTGTATTAAACAAATAATAAATAATAAATTACATGATTTGTAATGTTTTATTTTTGGAACAATGAGTAAGGAATATATATTAAGAGTAAAGTTTTATATTTGTATCTATGAATATTTTAAGGAAATTCATCAACATGATAAATTGTTTGCCTTTTTAAAATTGAAGTTTTAGTACAAGTTGGGTTCTATATCTGGAATTTATTCCTGCAGTTCACTTAAAGGAAACATCATTTTTTATTATTTTCAAGCATATATATTTGTATCCTTGTAACTGTATTTTTATTTTGAAAGGTTTAAGTAAACCAATAAAAAAATTCAATAAAAATAAAATATAATTGCTGCTGTCATATTTTGCCACTCTGAAAGTCTGCCATTTTTATTTTTAAGTTTTATCTCTTTGATATGTTTGCTTTGTGATATTCTGCCACGTTTTACTTGCCACTTTATCTGGCACTTCCCACGTGAATACCTTGTTACTGATTCTCGTCTTGGATAAAGCTACAGAAGTAGATTAATCTGGAAAAGGTCAGTAAGCCGATCAGGGAAAAACCAAAAAGTAGAGGGAGCTTTCGACAAAATTGCAGTTCAGGACTTTCAAATTGTCTTGCAGAAGTTGCGGCCTTCTAGGTTATTCAGACAGGTGTTTCAAGGAATGAAGCATGCTGGAGTAGAGAATTATCATCAGAGAAATTGTAAGTTTTAATGCTGAAACGATGCATGGCTGAGGAAAAACAAGAGCCTGCACCATGTTTGAAACTGTGGGATAAAATATTTGCTGTACATTCAGCAGTGCTCATATTCATCTGAAGTTTGCTTATGTGTTTTAATAAAGCCTTTCAGTTGCAAAAAGCACACATAGTGTCCCGAATATTTGATAATATGCTGATACAAGTGTTCTGTATGTTTCTGGAGGCTAATAGATTTACGTAATTTATGAATTATGGCCTTGTGGTTGTAACATCAAAAGGTACTCTCCTTTATTTTGACCACATTAAATCAGCCTATGAATTAAACTGGGTCCTCATTTAAGGGTTACACAGTTTAGCAGAATGTAAATAATCCAACACTAGGTACTTTGATGAATCTGATGATATAATCACTCCTTTCCTGGGTGCAACCTCTTCCCATGTGGCCAGTGGCCAGCAGCCACTGCCTGATCCGAACCCTGGGGGCGGCTATATGAGGGAGGATCATCTGGGGCGAAGTGACCCTTAGAGGGGTGATACATCATCCAATGAGACATGGTATCCCCCTTTCCCTTTTAGGGATACCCCTTCCATTCCCCATGTCTTCATGGCATATTGTCATGACTCCCTTCATCCACCCACGGAAGCTGCTGAGGATACCTTTCAAAGGTCTGTGCATAGGTTACTAGGAACTGATTACCATTTCCATGCATGTGTATGTACTGCAACGAGAACAACGAAGAGCAATAGAGATCCATGAATGTGAAAAGCATGAGGCACAGTCTAGTTGTTTATGAACAATTGATTGGTGCCAGGACATTTAAAAGCCACACCCAGCATGGCAGGGAGAGACGCTGTCTGGAGAAGTCCTGCGAAGCTGAGAATGCATAGAGGGAAGGAAGGCAAGCGTCAGAGGGATATCTGAGTAGTAAGACCTCCTGGACACCCTGCCCAAAGCAATCTTTCGGGAAAAGATCCAACTTGTCTCTGGCAGGGGAACGACATCCCTGAGTGATAAGTAAGCAGCAGAGATGGCCGCATCTGAGCATCCAGATGCGGGTGGAGAGCTGGAGATATTTTGAATGCTGCCCCTGTGCAGCAGGAACTTGGCTGTTGCTGTGGCTGTCGAGTGGGCATCTTCTTATCTTTCAATCTGCTCTACGCCACGGGCAGAGCAGACACTGCAGATCAGGCTACTGATGCAGCAGGGCACAAGTACACTATGATTTTGGCATGGAGTTGATGAAAGGGGGAATCTGGTTGGCAGACTACCCTTTTAGAGATAGAATTACCCATATAATGTTATGTATTAGCAAAAAATCAAAAAAGCCAGGGCTTTGTACCCTTGCCAGATGGCAATTCTTCACACTGTGTACATTCTAAAATACATCATGCTCAGGAATTGATTTTTAAAAAAACAGGACATTGATCAAAGGGGACCCATAATATGAAAGCTACGCCTCATCTTAAAGAAAGTACACATTAAAGAAAAGTAAAGAAGCGATGAAGAGGCCAATTATCAGGGGGCTTTGAGAAATTCTAACATCGCTTCCCATTGAATATTTTGCACAAAGCAGTAGATGGGTGATACTGCGAAATGTAGCAAATATCATTTGTCTTGCAATGATGTTCTTGTTATAAATAATTGGTGTGAGGGAAGACATGCACCACCACCTACTCGACCAGCCCAATAATGATGCTATTTTAGTTTACATAACTAGTTATTTTTATTGCAGGTATGTTGTTTAGTAGCATAGTAAGTGTTGCCAACAACAGAATGTATATGCACAAATATGAACCCTAGCACACAAACACAGACCTCTGCAACACGTGCTTAACTCACTGAGCTATCATTTTCACAATGGTAGAACTCAGACTTATCAGTGTTCATTTCAACTTTGATTGTTGCATTTTATTAATATATTCCTCAAATAAAGATGGAATCACCACAATGCTTGTGCTGTAGTGAATGCACAAACTGGGCATTTAGAGGTCTAGATGATCAGAACTAAACTCATCAGCACACTATGCGTTATCATGAGGTGTTCAAGTATTTAAAAAAAGTATAACAACTTCTTTGCAGTTAGCAAAATGGAAGCCACTCCCACAGTGCAACATCTCAATATATATGGACAAATATATCATACTTGTTCTGCCTGTTATCAGTCTCCTTTTGTTATCAGCCATCACCTTAGCTAGGCGCTGATCGACCATTACAGGGTGCTAAATGACTAGGGTATGGATGCCAGCCCTGCACCAAAGATGAACTTTAACATTGGTGCTGAAAACTGCACTCTCACAGAGGAGTAAAAATGTCAGTGTTTTTTGTTTTTCAAAATGATTTCCAACATTGAGTGGAAGGAAATTAGGCGAAATTTCAAACTATCTCTGTTTATTCTAATTTGTACAGATCCTCCTACTACAGTTTAACATGCACATAATTGCCAGAGAAAATATTATCAATGAAAACATTCACACACCAAAACATATTTATCGTGCAGTGGGTCAATATAATTTCATTATTATTACTTTTTCCTGTTACATCTGGGGACATATCCCTGCTTTCTGAAACAATACATTTATTTATAGACCCTGTGGATGGAGAGCCCCCTCACTGTGTGCTTGCAGAATCAAGGACTCGGGGGTCTGCCACACCAGAAATACTTTCCACTGAAGGGAGGCCCTGCCAATGCCCTCCTCAGGCTCCCTCCCCCAATATGATGGCCACATTTTTTCCTCAGACAAGCAGTTTTTTAAATATTTGAGTCATGTTAGTTTGGGCATGTTAAACTAACATGGTGCTTAAGTAATCAGGGTTTACAATGCTGAGCTAAATGGTACTAATTGTATTCGCCTCTGAAAGGATGAAAGGCGGAATCAGCCCTGTTGTGGTTCAGAAGCTGTGTGCTGCAGGTTACAGAGCTCAGGGCCCAATTTGCCTTTCCTTTAACATTGTGTAGATGTTTTGTATTCTGAGCAGGAAATTTCAAATCCAACGTAATGTAAATGGTGAACTGTTATTGCCTTTCTCCTGTATATTGCTGGATAAAAGCTGATATTTGAGATAGATGCTGTCAGGCCCCCCTCAAATATGCGCTACTGCATGGATAGGAATCTGGCCTTGGATCTGTGGAGAACAAATGAGAGAATTCTAGAAGTGATGCAACGATATTAGCACTAGGCAGCACAACAGCTGGTGGTACCATTTTCACATCACGTTCCACACAAATGCACTTTTAGATATGGGGAGATGCAGAGACTTGTCCCGAATAAGATTTTGCTGAGCAGGTACTGAAGCTAGGATTTAATGTGTCTGTGTGCTAAAGTCAGTAATTGGGACACTAGGCCACACATCCCAATTCGTTGTCACTGGGACTTGGCCACAGGCACCAGAAGTTCTATGTTAATAACCGACAACGTGACACATGAGGAACCCCCACCCAGTGAGGCCGCCATGACCTGTGAGGTCCGGAGAAGTTTGCCACTCTGGCTGGCACTCTCCTTGTGACAGTCCTGCATGGATGATGAATTTACATACCTTTACCAATATGATGACCATTTGATTCCCTCCCGAACGACTCGAGGAAGAGCTGCTCATGCTCCTGGCTGGCTGTCCTTCTGGGGGAGGCAGACTGTAGGCAACAAAGTGAAAATGCTAATCGTGGGGGAAAAACAAACAGTAACAGTAGTGGCAACCTGCTACACTATGCACCGAGTGAGGGCAGAGGCAGAGCCGCTGCCTCAGGCAAGCTGCTGCAGTGTGCCACACACACAGTAGCAGGGGTCGCATTTGAACAAAGGCAGGCAGGAATCAGGATAGAAGCCAGGGCATGCTGCATCTCTAAGCATGGGCCCTCATGCTGCTTGGCTCTGAGGCTCACGCAGGTGCGCTCACTCGCTTTCCCACCCACAGCCACACCCATCAGTCAGGGAAGACATAGAGAGCAGTGACAAATGAATGGCTCAATGCAAGGAGGGGTGAAGCCTTCAGACTACACGAGTACCTTCATGTTAATCATAATTCTCTTTTTTTATTTTTGTGCTATTGTAATAGAGTACATACAGGGAGAAATGGCATATGCGAAGGAACACAAAGCATGTAGGTGTTGTTTGGTTATTTGCCCACCAATTGACTGCCCATGGTCATGCAACTCCCTATAGCCATTCCCACCCAGTTCCTGCCCCTCCCTACCCAAATCAACCACTCGATTTTACAAAGGAACTCGTAAGTGCTTCCAGGGAGGTGGCTCATAAGTGCAGAGAATCAGTGTACTGTAGGGTTGCAGATACAGTCCCTAAGTGGTTGGGAGGCCCAGGGGCAGTGCAAGGGCAACTGGTTGTGCAGGAGCCTGGTCCCTTAAGTTCAGTGGGTGGCCAGGTAATCAATATGCACAGCAGACAGGGACATCAGTGGTAGGGAGAATTCTCATAAATGGTTGATTTCCCTTACCTATTGAGTCCCCCAGCAGCTTTGTTGGATTTCTAGGATTTGTTTTTTTCACCTGGTAAGAGTGTGAGCCTTTTTTCCCACTCTTACATGTGTTTTGCTATGTGTATTTCTACTTTTTGTGTGATCGTGGGCACTGGAGCCTCACCTACTCCATGGCAGCATATTCTTCCTTGTGTGTTACACAGCAGCAGCTTCAGTGCAGTGACACAGGGTTGTCTTTTAGACTTCCCACCAACTCCATTTTCTGGGGCTGACTACTGTCCCCCAGAAAAGATAAAGTTGCCATTAACTTTATTTAGTCACTTTTACCACAGACCCAGTACACCCCATCTTCCATGGAGTATTGGAAAGGGTTAATTATTATCCCCTTTTGTCTGTGTCTCTTGGAGCATTGGTTTGCTCCCTTTACAGTAAGACCTGGCTGGTGGCAGTGGTATTTACCCTATTTTATATACTGTGGTTATCTTAAATAACCATGGTATTGTTTTAGGCTATTATATTAACCTCAAACATAAACCAGCTTGACCATATATATTTTATTACGGTTCTGGCTGGGTTTATTCACCATTTCTTTTTGTAAATGTCTTTCTTGTGTTTTACTCTGCGCGCCAAATCAGGTTTGGTCCCTTTGTTCATCGCCTTTTTGCAGGCTTCCACACAGAAGCCCTCCTTTAGGTGCCTGAGAGTCTGGGTAGGCAGGATATGAGGGAGGGGTTTTAGGACCCCTGCCATGGGTTCCCTTGGTAACCCAAGTCGCACTCCTGTTTGATTGGCTAGGTGACTGTCCTTGCCAGGACAGCCACCCTGCTGTGTGATTGACAGCCAGGCTGTATGTATGGGGGGAAAACTGCATGAAAAGCAGGTCTCTGGGACTGGAAGAGCAGAGTCGCCACTGGAACGAAAGAACCTACGAGGAACTGACGGAAGAGGACCCCTACAATGACTGAACCGCCCGGTGAAGCCCTGCTGCAGGTCTGAATCTTCAGAATCCGACAACAGAGAAGATCCTCCAGGAAACTTTTTCCCTTGAGCTGGTGGGACCAACCAGTTCACCCAAACTGCAAGCCAGGACCCCTCCTCTAGTCGAATTCGCTGTACAGAGCTACAGTGGGCCGGATAGCCAGGAAGGTGGGACCCTGTTTGGGTTTTAAGGAGCGCACCTTTTATTTGTTGCTTTGCTCTGCTGCTGGTTTCTTTCCTGGGTAGTGCAGGATCCTCCAGTCTTCCTACTTCTGATCAGTCCGACAGTCGCTTCACGAACCGTGAGCCTGCAGGAACTACCAGGAACTTCTGCCTCAGCTACAGCTCCCTCTCTGTTTGAAGGTACTGTGCAAATCCGGTTGTTCGTTTCGTTCAGCCGCGGTGAAAGTGTTTGAAATCTTTCTCCAATCCGAGGGCTTGTCCTTCTCTTCTCTTTGAACTAACTTTTCTACATACCAACCTCGTCCGGAAACCATGCCAGGAACTTTACCGCAAACTACACTGAACTGTATTATCTTGAGCAAAAGACTTTTGAACCATTGACTTTGGCCTTAAGCTTTTTGTATCTGATTTTATCATTGTAGTCCCTCTTGTTCGATTGCCTGGAATACTTACCTGTTGGTGTGATTCAATTTCTGTTAACATCTGTCGTTCCCTCCCATTTAAATTGCTGGAGTGCCATTTTGCTCCCACTTCATTTTGTGAGCTTAACTTGTCTGGAATTTAAGGGAAGTGGTGTGGTGTATTAAGAGTGTGATTTTTAGACTGCTTATAATAGTGTAATGTTATATAACTGAAGAGTGAAATAAATGTATATTCTTTTACTTGAAAACCTTGAGTCAGTGTTTGCATGAATCAAAGTAATTGCTGCCTTTGTGTAACTATTTGATACTGCTCACCTACTCTTGAGATAAGTCAGGCTTGTACCACAGGTGAAATTGTACTGTCACTTGTAGTCTTAATTGTGTGTGGTGTTCCCAAAGGGTACTGCATATAATTCTGCCTAACAATCAGCAAGGGAGATGGAGAGAGAAAGCGGAAGCGAAAAAGTCTTGAGTTGCTTCTGGAACTTTAGGTGGGCCTGCTCAAGTTTGAGAGAGGCAGGGGGCTGTTCCAAAGGGAGTCCTCAGCCGAGGACAGTGATCTACCTCCCACTGTCTGCCTGGAGAAGTGTCTGACCCTCAGAGAGTTGGAGGTGAATGAGCGTAGGGCTTGAGAAGGAAGATGCTTAGGCAGAGACAGTTAGATGTAGTGTGTTCCCCGGCCCCAGAAAGCCAATGCTTGTTTTTATATCTTCCTATTTCCTGGCTGTCGTCCGCACTCTGGGGCCAGCAATGAGCAGCATGCGTTAAATCAGCCAACTGACTGCTTGCCATGTGGTGGGGGATGTGCGGTCCAGGGGGCGACAATGAGTCATCTCATTAGTTTGGTCTAATAGGTGGCAAAGCCACCCAGAAGCCAACACTATTGCATTGGAGTACAGATAGAGAGAAATGGCATCTGAGGAGGGACACAAAGCTTTAAGGTATTCTTTGGCTATGTGCACACTCATTGACTGCCCATGTCTATGCTAATCCCTATGGCCATTACCTCCAAGCTTACAACTTCAAATCGGACTGTCGAAGGCGGCCATCGTTGAGTTGAGCGTCTTGCTAGTGTGCGTGGACTCTGAACTGGTGCGGCCCGACGTCCGCTGGGTCCTTTCCTCAAGAGCCACTGGAGTCACTGGAGAACTGAAATGAGTGTTCATCACCAACTTGCCCGGACGCGTAAACGTGTAGATGGGGAGCCGGCTACCGGACTGGATTGGATTGCATCTCGAAGGCGAGAAGTGCCAGCACCGGCACCGCAGTAACCAGTGGCTGCCCTGTGAGAGCGATTGGGGAATTGGATGCCTGTCCAGAGACGACGACCTGCCCACTGGGCAAGAGAAGTAGTGAGTAGCCAGTGCTGAAGGATTGAGAGGGGGTGGGGGTGGTAAGAGCAGCTAACAATTAATTAATAATAGCTGAATGCCCGTGCTTTCTTACTGACTCCCCCCACTCATTAACGGCCTAGCTATGGCCCACTACTGAGCTACTGAGCTACTACGGCAAATGATTTAGTCCTGTTCTGAGACCGGGAACTGGACTGTTCTCTGTCTGACCCCATAGGGTGTTAAGCCTTCCTCTACCATTGATATAGGAGGTTTTAGCTTTGGACTTGTTAGATCAACAGAAAGAATTTAGGAGACTGCGGGCAGTTTGCCTTGGATCCTAAAAGCAAAAGTAATATATGTATGACCTACCGTTTTGATACCACGTATATATCGAAATGCTGATTCTTAAGTAAGAGTAATCAATGATAAACAGCGGGGGTGCCATTTTGTGACCCGGTAGCATTATTACCTGCCAGCTCAGTGAAGTAGTCAGAGTGGTACTGGAGAGGAGCTGTTTAAAATAAGAACCGGTGGAAAGTAACATCCTAAACCTAGGAGTTACATTTTTCTACCCATACCAGTCGTTGCTGTGACTGCAATGCCGCCGGGAAAAGGGGCCACTAAAACCAAATATAATCTCTGTAATCTAAGGAATCAATCCAGTAAGGAGAGTACAGAGGTGGCAAGCATGCAAAATAAGCTCAAGACTAAAAAGAAAAACAAGAACGCTATAGTAGTGCGCTAAGGCGCAATTACTGGGTTCTTCCCTCTGAATCCTCCCACTGATATCAACTCGACAACAATTGAGGAAACTGCGGCCCCAGGTCCTAGCATCAGCATATTAACGAGCTCATCTAATTATGATGACATTGACAACAACTCCCTTTTGGAGCTGTGCTTAAGCATTCAAAAGGAGATGTCCTCACAAACACCATTGACAGCAGAAAACAGAGCCCTGCATCAGACTGAAAGCCCTATTTGTGTGTCGTCTGGTCTATTTAAACCTTTAGGGAGTCTTGATCGACTATCAGATTCCCCTAATCTCATGATGACTTCTATGGAAGACGCGCCAGATAAAGAAACAGAGAACTTAGTTTGCCATACTTCTCTGGCAAACAAGATTGCTGAATTACAGTGCTCTGTGGCTTCGATGCAATTTGCTCTCAAAATTCTTTTACAAATGGCTGGATGCATTTTGGCCAATACTAATATTCTGATTGGGCCACAAGAGCAGAACGAAAACGCATGTGAAGAGACCAAAGCCAATCTTTATGAAGCTATTCATATTGCTGAAGAAAATGAGGAACAATTGGATAAGGAGACTGATTCACTCTCTGAACAAAGTCCTCTAGTTTTCTTTTCACGGAAGTAGCAATGATTGGAAAAGACAGCACAAAAGCTCATTAAACCAAGCACATTGCCCCCTCTGGAAGAAGACCTGCCTCTCTTATATATGCGCTCTAAAAAGGCTAGGAAAAGAGCAGCTAAAGGAAGGAAAAAGAATCCACCAGCGAAGGGCCAACTAACCAGTTGGCTTCTCAAGGAGCAACAGCAAACGAAAGTTGCAGTCGAAGATGAGGAAATGTTAGCGATCCCCGACCAGGAAGAAGACAAAAGTCCAATAGGGTCTCCAGACCAATCAGTGAAATCTCTGACTGTGGGATATAAACCTGCATTAACTCCTTTAAAGTTGGGAGAAGATAGGAAAGATCCGTCAGAAAACCGCTTGTGCCTGATGAAGAACTTATACCAAAGTGGTAAAAATAAATGGTTAACACGATCGGATATAACTAATCAGGCTTAATTCTGTCCCTCAACTTCGAGTCTTAACATCTGATGACTTTTTATTTGTCGAGCCGTTAAATGGTCCTAATCCTAATGTCTCTGCGCTGCATTGTAAGTTTTTATCAACAGCAAAGATGATTAGCAAATACAAAGTGGACCTGAGATCAGTGGACATTGATATAGACGTTGATTTGGATGAGATGGATCCCAGTGCTGTGCAAGAGCAATTTGTTATCCCAGTAATGGAAACAGTTAGATCTAATGGTATTGAAAGAAAGAAAGTCGAACTTGCTGAAGCACCGCAAGTCTTAAAATGGCTGCTGGAATCTCTACCAGGTGTCTTAGCTAACCATTGAGATTATACGTTCTTGTCTTGGAATTGTAGACGTTTTACCCATCTGTTGAGAACGGAGGGGTCTACGGCACTACTGGCAAATCATAGATAATAATAAAATAAATAAATAATTTGGCATTTATATAGCGCTATGAACCCTCAGGTATCTGAGCACTGCTTATTATTACCCACGGTGTGTGGTGCTCATTTATCGACCTCGGAAGGATGAAAGGCTGAGTTTGGCCCTGCCAAGATTCGAACCTGCGTTAGCAGGCTCTGCACGGATGTCAAAGCGAGCACTCTACACGCTGTGCCACTTGACCGGCGAGAGACTTGGGCAATGGACCCTTTGATATTAGATGGTTTTGTTGTACATCAAACCTATGCAAAAAGGGGCGAAAAAGGCCATCCGTATTGGGGTCTACTTATTGGGGTAACAAACTCATTGGTGTCTAACCGGGTCAATTGCCACTTAGATAATTACCTCATTGCAATAGAAGTTGCGCTGGGAAGAGAGAACAGTTTTGAAAGATTTCTTCTTATAAGCCTCTACAATCCTCCGGGTGCTGCATTTAGGGAGCAAATCCAAGATGCTTTACATAATCTAATGACATCTTGGATGTTAAAAGCTGGGAACTCAGCGGTAATTGTCTTGGGGGACTTTAACTGTCATATGAGGGGCGAGGGAAGCACCTCTCAGAATCCTAACTTAAGTGAGAAATGCATAATGACCCACGCTAAAAAGAGTGTTGAGGGGCTAGGATGGATTCTCTTGTTTGAATGCTGGGAGTTAGACATTATTAATGGCCGTACTCTTAGTGATTCCCCAGGAAAACATACACGGTCTAACGGTGTAACCTTTAGTACGTTGGACTGTATTTTTATGAGTCCCATATTGCTGTTACAGGTAAGGGACATGGAAGTGATCACAAACAATTGGAGTGACCACGCTATCCTCCGGTGCACACTCAATATGCCTAGGGACTTTCCTTCTCAGACTAATATTGGAATAATAAAGGTCAATAATGCTGGAACATGTTGGTCAGATAAGAACATAAGATTGGCCACAGAATCCCTAATCCATCAGGGCATCCGGAACTCCTTTGACTTTAATGGCATGTCCATTAACGCAATTGAAGACTGGATTTTGGTTTCTGGTAAACACGCTGCCAGCCCTATGGGGTCAATGTTAAGAACAGAAGGCAACATCTTGCCCTTTAACAAAGAGATAAGGGATGCCAAGAGGGGCCTAAGAGCAGAGCTTCGTAGAATTAAGGTTATGAACCCACCAATGTCACAATACGGCAACTTGGTTAGGAAAACAAAAAACAGATATAGGGCAACTATTAAGCCTATCAAAAAGGCTGAGAGCAATCGTGCATACCAACGAGTGGTCCAGACTATTGGTACTAGAAACTCGTGCAGTATTTGGGCACTCCTTAGTGAGGCAAAGGGGAAGAGTAAAGGCCAACTAGCTAACCCATTGAGTGGAGCGGTATGGGTAATATTCCTGGAAGCGCGTAATTCAGAAAGTCAGGTTGATGACCACAGGCCAGCAAGTCTAGGCCCACCATGTCCTCCCTTTGAGGTTACCCATGGGGCGATATTAAGTAAAATTAAAGAGCTGGAACCCTTGAGAGCCCTTGGTCCTAACGGCCTGTCGAATGCTGTCATTAAGAAGCATCCCGATTTTTGAGCCAGCTTGTTTACTATTCTGTTTAAGAAAATCTTGACCGCTGGGAAAATACCTGATTCTTGGCAAACAGCGATCCTCATTCCTATTTTTAAAAAGGGAAACCGATTAGACCCTAATAATTACAGATTATTGTCAATGTTAGATATCTCAGGTAAATTGTTTGCGTCTCTATTGCTTAGAGAAATACAGAAATGGGTAGATGAAGCTAATATTTTGTGTAAGTTTCAGAGTGGATTCCGGCGGGACTACTCCACTACCCATAACCTGATGGTCAAGGGTATACTACACACTAGAGCGTGCATTAAGGGGCAGCCTCGGCTTTATGTATTGTATATTGATTTTAAGGCGGCATTTGATTCCATCCCTAGAGACCACTTATGGACTAAACTTGAGCATATGGGCTGGCCCGGGGGACTACTTTTCTATCTCAGACTTTTACATCAAAACACCACAGTCAGACTTAAATAAGATCAGGAAGGACATTTGACTAAACAGGTGCAGCAGAGTAGTGGGGTAAAACAAGGGTGCGTTACGGCACCACTAGTTTATAACCTATATGTACATGAGATACCAATGGCATTATCAGCTGCAAAAAATTGTCCCCCCAAAGTGGGAGAATCCCCTTGTGTAGTGTTAGACTACGTGGATCATCTGGTCATACTAGATAACACCATAAGTGGACTGCGTAGGTCTGCAACGGTGTTGTGGGAATATGTCAGTGACAATGATTTAACTATTAATTTAGAGAAAACCAAAGTACTGAGATATACCTACAAAAGAGTTACCAGGGTTAACCTGGTGGTGGGGAATGAAAGGAAGGAAGGAAGGAAGGAAGGAAGGAAGGAAGGAAGGAAGGAAGGAAGGAAGGAAGGAAGGAAGGAAGGAAGGAAGGAAGGAAAGGAAGGAAGGAAGGAAGGAAGGAAGGAAGGAAGGAAGGAAGGAAGGAAGGAAGGAAGGAAGGAAGGAAGGAAGGAAGGAAGGAAGGAAGGAAGGAAGGAAGGAAGGAAGGAAGGAAGGAAGGAAGGAAGGAAGGAAGGAAGGAAGGAAGGAAGGAAGGAATTTATTTTCTGGCCTTGTGACCTGGCCACACACCATGAAGTGCGCCCCCCCCCAAGCAGTGCCAGCCCAACCCCCCCAAGCAGGGCAGCATGTGCCCCCGCAAGGCTGGGGGGATGGGGCATGTGCCCCTTTTGCCCACCCATAAAAAGGTCTCTGACCAAATGGTCTTTGCTGTAGGTGCAAAAGCCCCAGAGTGGACCTGACCCACCTGTTTATACCCTCTGTAGCCCAGAAGACTGGTTGAATGATTTGGAAAACAGAATATTTATGACTCTAGAAATTAACCTATGTTCAAGAACAATAATAATAATTTAGCATTTATATAGAGCTACGAACCCTGAGGTATCTGAGCACTGCTTATTATTACCCATGGTGTGTGGTGCTCATTTATCGATCTCGAAGGATGAAAGGCTGAGTTTGGCCCTGCCGGGATTCGAACCTGCGTCAGCAGGCTCTGCGCAGATGTCAACTGTGCTATCAGACCGGCTACAATCCTTGTCAATGATGTCACAGCATAGAAGGGCTATAGAAAAAGGAGTTACTAAAGGCCTGATGTTAGAAAAAATACATTTACTAAGAGATGGGGCAGCTAACAACCACCTAAGAATGGAGAACTGGTTGTCAGATTTCTGTCATTCTGCAGATTAAGAAATGACTTGTGTCAACATTTGGCATGACATTTGAGCTTTATGATGACTAAATAAATAACCGGAAGGATTGATGGATTTTACAGATGTTACAGGCGAGCCTGTATGGTGTGTTTATGTGCACCATCAACTAAGCAAATCTTCCTGGGTTCTACAGTCCGGTGCCTGGAAGTCTCCTCTCTACTTGCCAACTTACTCATATAATGTTCTATTTTCCCATTGGCTATACGTTCTACAAGTAGATATGTATTTAAGGTCTATTATTCAGTTCAATGTAAAGGTCAACTTGACTTTTAGTTACATACTTTTAATCATACTTTTCCTTCCCTTTTATCCTCCTTTTCTCCATCTGTCAAAGTGTGTTTCTCATGATCTATGACAATTTCCTATTTATTTATTTTAGTGTGTGCTTCATTGCATCCTATTGCTGTTTTGTGATTGCTTTCCTTTTGTTAAAACCTATTAGCACCCATAGAAGGGGGCTCAGCCTGCCAGGTGGCTGAGAGCACAGGCAGAATCTGCTAGTGACCACTGCATTATCCCAGCCAGCTGATTGCTTCCACCGGGTGCCATCTTTTATTTTTCCTTCCCACACCCCGTCATCTTCACCTCCTTCCAGTCTCACACCCAAAACAATGATTGTTTCCTTCACCCCCTTCTCTTCTCTCCCCATCCAACACCACTTACCTACTCCTCACATCCTGGTGTGTGTCATTTCGGCCACTGCCCACCATGGAAATGGAAATGTACTATTTCCATGGTGGCGGCCATCTTTGCTTTTTTGCTCCCATGGGAGATTGGGCATGTGATATTCGTGTAGAGCCTGTACCCCGTGGCAACACATATTTGTAAAGCATTAGCCCCCCAGAGAGATCCGAGAGTGCTAATAATGATAAATACCACTAGGGGGGAAGCATAGTGATAACAGCCCTGAGCCCTAGCAAGGCCGTCGCTGTGTTAGGACATACCAGTCTTGGGTTGCAAGGCCCTTTACAGCTCTGCACCTCCCCCATGGCAGTAGTTACTGCTTTAATGAAAGGAGAAACACAACTTTGATTAAAATTTACCAGCAGTGTTGTGGAAGAACATGAACAGTACAGGGAACAAAATGCCACCAGAGTGCACCCTGTTTCTCAGTTCAATCATTAAACTCAGGGTTTATTTAACTTTTCAGATCTGGAGCACTCAGGCCAACATCACATTCTGGGGAACCATACATATCTGTATATTCCATCTTCCTGGCATTTGGCACTAGGATCCGTAGGTTCAGATCAGCTAGCCTGCCAAGTTTGCCTCATTGCCTCATTGCCATCGCACATCAATACCAGAGACACTGAAATGCCAGTGAGAATGCACAATAGATGATATGCATGGACATGGTGCATGGACATGGTGCTTCTCTGACATATTTCACAGCAGGATATGAGCAGCTTGCTCCTATCAGTTGCTTGACACCTTTTCCTGCCAGACGAACTTGCATAAACTGAAATAACAGTCATGTGGCACCACGATCAGATCACATGTATGGCCGCCTGGTCCATTATACATGGGACGCACTCTAATCCCACTCTCAAGAGGCCATGATCTGAAAAGCTCAGTGACAAGTCTACAATAGTAAACGACCACACCCATGGCAAATGTGTGCCATACAAAAGGCAATTAACAAAGCACAACATGACATGCCGTCTCGGCCCAATACAGATTCCACAGGAAAATGAGGATTAACCATCCACGATGTACATTTTTATCATGGAAAAGCGTAATATATGGATCAGAGATGCAACAAAAACCCCATGGTGTGGTACACTACAAGGTTGACGGTGTACAGCTTTCTTCCCTGTCGGAATTTAGAGATAATGGCATGAACCACGGGCAGGAATACTGTTCTGGCAGAATAACCTATGACTTCCTCTAGGGAAAGATACAAAGGTTTTTAATTCATATCGGATGTAGGGCTGATATAGTTGTGATCCCTGGAAATGCTGCACAATACACTTAAGAGCAATATAGCGAGTGTTGCATGTGCGACTGTTAACTCACTGAGAGCAGAAACAGAGCTAAAGATCTCACGCGCTGTTTAAATTGATAACCTTACCCTGATGAGATGAGATGCAGACATCTACCGAGGCCCAGGAGTTCAGGAAAAGTAAATAGTCTTGGTACCCAATGCAATATGGCAATTGCATTGTAAATCCTGGAGGATGTATATGTAATTACTTGGATGGTTTGTAAGTGACTGGGGATAGAGGAGACCTAATTAAACCACGTAGACTATTTAAAACGGATGGGCGAGAAGCCCTGTGCTGTTGATTGGATGCACAGCTCATGACTATTTGGAGGCTCGGGAGACACTATCAATCACATCGCTTCAACATCTGAATCAGAACATATAGCTCTGCAAAATGCTCAGCTGGGAGTTTGTTTTATAGAGCCAGCTGGTTATAAGAGTAGAGAGCTTCAGAGATGCAATGGACATGGTGGAAAGGTTCTGCCATTTTACAATTTGCAACAACTAAAGTCTGACAATGCACAAGAGGAAAGAAATTAAAGGGACAGGCGGCAGACATGAAAAACTGTATAAACCTTGGAAGCAGCCCCAAACCAACCGAAGCCTTGATTTTGATTGAATGATTTAGTAGCTTGGTGAACAAAAGGCAGAAGTAAGGGAATTCTGCAACTGAGGCTGCCCAGTAGCGAGAAACTTGAATTTGTAGAAAAAAAACGGAATCATTATGTTGCGTAAAACTGTATAGAACAGAAATAAACTCATGTTTGTCAGGGGTGTAACGTTAATGAAAGGAATAAAAGACTTGTGCTTTAGCACCTTTCCTTCACGCCACAGCCCATTTTCAAGCATTTGTATGGGAAAGAGGAGCAGCGGAACGCAACTTGCGATCCGGGCCAGCATGCATTTTCATGCTGGCGATCCCTGTGCGGTCGGCCTTCTTACTGTAGAAAGCAGACGGATCCCACAGGGATCCATTGTACACGCTCCCTGCCAGCGTGTACAATTGAAATGTCAGGGAGGGTTTCATTTCAATTGTGAGCGCCACTAGCTGTGCGAGCATGGCAGGCAGCACTCCCAAAGAAAAGTAAATGTTGCCTGGCATGCCAGCATGCCAAGCAGCGTTTAGTCACTTTGCACTGCGGGATGCAAATGCAAAGGGCAAAAGGTAGCATGCACGCTTGTACGCCACCTTTTGCCCTTTACATTTGGACCCCATAGTGCACATTACAAAAATCTGGCAGCGGGGAGCAGTTATTGTGCATTTGACAAACATGAGCCCCAAAGTCGTGCTGAGCAGTGCAGGAGAGATTACAGTCAATGGAAGGGAATGGAGGCATCCTTTTATGCATCAAAAGCCTCTTTGTTTTCTGGCGGCAGAAAGCAATACAATACATATATTCACACAAACATTTGAACTGGCCCTTCAGGTGCCATAGTTCTCTTGATCATAGAGTCTCATTGTGCTTGATCCAGTTTGTTACATAAAAGGGTGCTCCCCAACAGCAAGCACATCCTCCCAAATCCCTTAGCCCAGTCGGGCAGGACTGGTAGCACCTTGGTATGCCGCCTGCTTTAGAGGGGCCGTCATACCCCCTTGACAGGGTGAGGTCGCTGGCCTTTCCACAGTTACTTACTTTAATGTATGCATTACGGCACTGTTAAATTTTAATACATGTGTATGATATGTTGTATGCATGCAATGTATCTTGGAATGTTGTTGGGGCATGTTTTAAACAATATACATATAAGCTGATCTTACTCTTTAACAGCTGAATTCTATGGGTGACTTAAGGGTCCAAGAGTGTGGGCTTTTTTATGTTTACTGTTAACTAATATTGTTATCTGTCCTGTTTTTATATGTTTAGTCTTAAGTATATGTTTTGCGCCCCGATGCCTGTGTCCTTTCTGCGCAATATAAATATATAAATAAAATAAATAAAAACTAATAGGTGGAAACCACATTCTTGGCATTCCCAATGTTCATATACTTTAACTATTTATGGTTAACATTTTGAAACACATTTTCCCACTGGTGTCTTTTTTCTTGTGAGATAGTACCATAAGATTTGTATGTGAGCTATGTTGACAGATTTGTGTTGGTTGTGGCAGATCACCTTATACATTTCATGGTATATTCTTTATCTCATGCATTTTTGATATTGTTCTGTCCCACTGACTAGAGCACTTGAGCGGAGGAACTGCACCGTTTTGGATGTGGTTGATCTTGTATGTTTAGTATGATATATTCTTTTACATGTTCAAATGTACGGCAGCCATACTGCATGTTGGCTGCGGTGGATCATCTTGTGAATGCTGTGGAATAACATGCAATCATGATGTAGTTTTCATTTAGTGTTATCCTTCGTACCCTATTGTACATGTAAGGTGATCCTACTGTGTGTCGAGTTTGATGGATCATCTTGTCAGTTGCATGGATTCTTCATCATTTTATTTCTTGTTTTCCATTGTTTTTTCTGTCCCTACTACAGTGTGTGTGCGTATGTGTGTGTATGTGTGTGTGTAGGGCTTTACATGGGTCTGGGCTAGCCCAGGCAGAGCCCTGGAGGTCTCAAAAAAGTGGTGGCCAGCCAGGGATCGCTGATGTCCCACCAGTATGGGAAAAAACAGAGGCTGGCTCTGTTGGCAGGAGGGGGGTTATCAGGGGCCGAGATGCCCCATGGTTGGAGCTCAGGCACTTCTGAAGATGAAGGGCTAGAACATTCTAATGCCATGGCAATGAGGGGCATGGAGATTCCTGGTTCCTGGTTTCTGCTCTGTAATCAGCACTGAACTGGGTTATAATATCTCCTTTGCCTGTTGGTCCCAGGCCGCAGACAAGGGAGACTTGTGCTGACTTCTACAGTTGCTCCACAGACAGACTATGAGGCATATAATCATTGCCTTATTTCTGTAGAAAACATGGGCACAGGGTGCATAATACCTTTTTTAAGTGATTTTTACAGCGGCTTGGCAAATGCTCTAAGTGGGGTTTCAGCCCCACTTTAGACACTCGGATGGAGTTGCCACAGGGGTGCTTCATGCTGGCGCCAACTAGAATAAAGAACGGATCTCTGAGGTGAGTGTTAAGTTCAGGGGGTGTGGGTGGTGGAATGGGATTGTTGAAGGCTGTAGGTTATAACTCACAGACTGTGGATTCCTAGTGTGGCATGGAGAAAGGGGGTTAATAGGCACATATTATCACGGGACAGGTAGCCAGCAGGAGAGCTGAAAGACTAAATGATCACTCAAAAAAGGTATTAAGCACACAGGGCCTGGGTCATCTACAGAATAAAGGTGATTTACTCACTGATAGAATTGTCTATATCGTGACGGAGAGATTTATCAACAGACATTTTTGTGAATAATCTGAGCCGGAGGGAGCTTTAATTACAGTATGCAAACATTAACACCTGAGACCATGCTGAGTGAAGCAAAGTGCATTGTGCGGCTTCATGATGTGTTGTTTGTTTGGGGGTGGGTGGCCCTTGCTGAAGCCACCTGAGCCTCCCTTTTATGACACAGCCAGCACAATTGCCCACGCCTCCTTTCCAGAGGCAACCCTCGATTTTGTATCCTAATTAAAGTACTGTGTTGTTTGTTGTTGTGTTTGTTGGAGTTTGGAGGTGTGATTGTGCCGTTTGCAGTATATTTGTAATTTTCTCCCCATCAACCTGTTGTACATGCATTGATATATCAACACTTTGTGTTACTTAAAAAGTGAATATTTCAGGTTTGGATGATCCCTGAATAAGATGGTCCCTGAGCATGTATGCCAGATCATACCCAGTGTCCACATCAGGTTGCACTGCGGTGCTTCGGGCACGGCCAAGGTCTATACCCAGGCTACCTTTCTCAATGGGGACAAAGGGTGTCTTGGAGGTGTCTGGGGGTAAGGCTGTATTTCATGTTGTTGGAAAAGTGGCCACTGGGCTAGCTCATGTGCAGTGGGAACATGCAGTATTTTGTTGGTGTGTAAGGCATTGCCATTGTCCATGCCCCAGGCAAAGTATCTATTAGCATGGGGCATGGACAACGTCGGCAGAGACCATCTGAATCCTCATCTTCCCGCCCAGCACAGCTGATTGGCTCTGTGCCAATATTTACTTTCGTGCCCCAGACCGGAGGCAGAAGCCGGCCGCTCCAGCAAGGGCGGCAACAATAAGGGCCTGTCTGCACCTGTCCGCGGCGTGACCGCAAGGGCACCGCAGCTACCTCATCACAGCTGACCCATGCATAGACTAGACTTTACTACTGCTCTCAATTAGTCATTGCCGTAAACTGTAAGTAAATGCACACCGTTATGCATGATGCACGCTGCTTAGGCCCATATGCACCTGCTGTATACCAACATAGAGAGACAGCACCAAATACAATGCTTGTACTATATCGTGTATCTCCAAAGATAGCGTCAGGGCACCTATGTATTATCATGGCACATCTTTCCATGTAATCGCTCCTTAGCCACAAATTAATACTATATGGTTCTGAAGTGCTCCTTGAAGTATATAGCCAAGGGCTGTAGCCTACCCCAAGGTGCCTAAACAGTGCCAACCACATCTAGCATCAGTTACAACTATATTACTGTCACTAACAGAGTCTCAGCCCACTGCAAACAAGTAACTATGCAAGGCTGGTTAATCCTCACAATGTTCCCATTCTGCATCATTGCCAGAGACCTTCCATGTACAGGAACCCACTACCTAGCACAGGGGTCTGCAACCTTTGGCTCCACAGATGTTTTGGACTACAATACCCATGATCCCTCATCACTGCAATGCTGTCTTGGACTGAAGGGAATTGTAGTCCGAAACAGCTGGAGAGCCAAAGGTTGCAGGCCCCTGATACACATCCTAGCCTGCCCAAGACAGTTCCCCATCCCTTGTCCCACCCCATTCCTCCCCAATACAAGCCCATTCCAGCCCCCCCACAACCATAACAACCACTATACCATCCAAAGCAGTTACCCAAGCCCCAGATGCACCCCTACTCTTAGCATCGCTACCACAAATACAAAGCTTATAAGGAAGTCCTACCCAAGCCAAGGCACACTTAGATGCTACCGCCTCAGATCACGGACACAAACTTTCCCACTTAAGTACACCAATAGCACACCCGATAAATTGAACCCTCTGCAGTTAAATGCCAGGATTTACCGGCTCAGAGCACGGACAATGAAATGCAGTTCTACAGCTGATCCACCCGCAACAGAGCCCACCTCGTTCAGGCCCATATGCGACTACCCAGCCTTCTCTCCCCAAAGGACAGTCCTAAATACCACTAAGGCCCAAATCACCTTACACAGCCTTAGAAAGGCCCAGCCACCACTAAACCGGCAAACTCAATCCTATACGAATCTCAAAGCAACGCTCATCAACGCACGCTCCATAGCGGCCCACGCCACAGAAATACATGATTATATCATTGATCAGGAACTTGACTTGTTAATAGTGACAGAAACCTGGCTTCACCAAGCCTCAGGCCCGATACTTACTATCGCCATACCACCTAACTACACTATACTTAGGTCTGACAGAATCAACTCAATTGGAGGAGGAGTAGCCATCATAGCCAAAAACCACCTCCAAATTAGAGCCTGCCCCCTTGACAATATAGACGGTTACGAAATTCTACTCACTAAACTGGCCACAAACAACAAAACTACTATCAATATAGTCACTATATACAGAGCTCCAAATAATAACTCTCAACCTGATCTAGATATACCACTCCTACTAACGCCCCTAATCAAACCCAAGACTAAATGTATCGTACTTGGAGACCTGAACCTCGGTTTCAATGACACGCTAGATCATAAAGCAGAGGCCCTTCACAACGCCCTCAAAGACATGCTATTTGTACAACTAGTTAATGCACCAACCCACTCCAAAGGAAGAACATTAGATTGGGTACTATCTCTTAACACTGCAGTCTCAATAGGAACTATAAACCCCCTAATATGGACTGACCACCATGCCATCACCTTTATAATTGAGTGTAATGCACTCGAATCACCTAAATCCACCACTTTAGACACCTACGCAACCAGAAATATCCGCAAACTATCAGCGGAAGTCCTGAACCCAATTTTTTAAAACTCGCTCAAAGAGACATTAATCACTAATGATAACCCTTGCTCACTCGCAGACACCTACTACAATTGCCTCACTAACACAATAGATGCCTAAGCTCCCTGCATTACCAAAACCAGAAGAGCGGATAAAAAAACCTCCTTCTGGTTTGACGAGGAACTGGTAGCTCTCAGGCGAACTAAACGTGTGCTTGAACACCGCCACAACAAATCCCGTACTATTGAAACATTCAATGCCTACAACACAGCAAACAAAACCTACAAAGCAGCCATCACTGCTTATAAAGCTGCTGCCCTTAACAACAGGATTACTAATACAGCATCTGACGCAAAAGAACTATTTTCCATCCTCAAAGAACTGGAAAACCCCATCCCTATCACCAACCCGGTTAAACCGAGCAAAGAATGGTGTACTACCATCCAAGACGCACTGGCCGCAAAAATCAAATTACTACAAAACAAAATAGTCACGAAAAAGAACAATCCTAGCAGAAAAACCTACCAAGACAGAATTAACTAGCAACACCATAGAACGGAAGACACCAACCTTCCATTTCTCGCCAGTCTCCCAAGAAATAGTCTTCAATACAATAGGGAAATTGAAAGCGTCTAGTTGCAAAGGGGACAATTTCCCAGCACACCTAGTCAAACTATGTGCCCCTACCCTTATCCCCATTATTACTAACTTCATTAATGCTTCCTTCAATACAAATCTGGTCCCAGCCAGCATCAAAGAAGCCTGGGTCACACCCTTACTAAAAAAAACAACCCTGGACCCTCTTATCCCAACGAATTATAGGCCCATGACCACAGTCCCTTTCCTTCTCAAAATCATAGACAAAATAGCGTATGATCAAATTCAAACCCATCTCGAACATAACTAACTCCTAGGAGATAGACAATCCGGCTTTACACCCAACCACAGTACTGAAACTGCTCTCACCAACCTAAAAATCCAAATAGACACCATCAGAGACGCAGGAAAAATGGCTATATTGTTGCTTCTGGATCTGTCAGCAGCATTTGATCTAGTAGATCATGATAAACTGTGCGAAACACTAGCTAAAGACTTTAGCTTCTCCAACAACGCCACCCTTTGGGTCAAATCGTTTGTTTCTGAACATACATCCAGAGTCGCCATTGGCACAGAGGCAGCAGACCCCATAGCCGTCCCCATCGGAGTACCCCAGGGCTCTTGCCTCTCCCCAACCCTCTACAATGCCTACACCAAACTTCTATTCTCAGCACTTGACAATATGGGTGTCATCTACACGAATTTTGCAGATGACACCCAGATCCTTATTCCCATCTCAGGGGACTATACGCAAGATACCCAAACTATTAACCAAATCTACGCTATCATACAAACCTGGATGGCACTAAATAGTCTCTATCTCAGTGATGAGAAGACAGAGATCCTCATCGTAGGATCCCAAGCCAGTTTAAGCTCTCTTCACACAGACTACTCTGACATCAACATTGACGGCACCTGGATACCAGTACTTAAACAAGTTAAAACCCTCGGTGTCTATCTAGATGCCAACCTCACTATGAGCAAGCACATCTCAGCCCTCTCCTCCTCCACAGCATACACAGCCAAACTCATTGCCCTCAGCCGCCAACTCCTGACCCCTACCAATTGCATAACCCTAGCTAGAGCCCTGACACTAACTAAGCTCGATTATTGCAATGTGCTTCTACTAGGAACGTCCAACGCCAACACAAGCAAAATGCAACTACTACAGAATAAAGCATTAAGAGCAGCGCTAGGTATCAAAAAATCAGAGCACATCTCTCACATCAGGAGAGAAAACCACTGGTTACCTGTCAAAGCCAGAATCATTTTCAAAACTCTATGTGTTGTACACAAATGCCTCACCAATAAAGCCCCCAGTTACCTCAATATGGCCATTAAGAAAAAAAGACCCAACAGAGTATTGAGGTCTAACAACAAGGCTTTACTGGAAATTCTGCGGTATAAAAGTACCAAAGCAGGAGGGAACAGTTGTTAACATTTATTAATCGCCCCCACCCTATGAAATTCCTTACCACTCAGAATTAAAAATGAGGCATCAATGGCAAGTTTTAAAAAAGCGCTCAAACTTGGCTATTTAACCAATACTGAGGGTCCATGACCCCCCACCTGCTTCCTGTCTACACAGGGGCACCCTCATTCCCTTGACGCATACATAGCCGACCTACTACATGTAACTAATTGTAACTAAATATTTGTTTAGAGCCATATTGGCCTTTTTGTTTTATTTGCACAAATGTAACATTGTTCAATGTATGCACAAGATGTCTGTACCCTCGCCGTGATACCCAAGGGTCTTGGCGATTAACAAATGAAATAAATAAATAAAATGGGTGCTGTTAATGCCCATTGGCCACATTGGGGCTCTGGGTAGAGCCCAGAGTATAGCTGAAAGCAATGCCGAGTGCACAATATCTACTGGACTTAGACATATGTCTTACCCACTGGAATAATTGGGCAATTGTGAGGTGCCTGTAGCATGGTCAAAAGTCATACCCCAGGCAAAATGATCTTTTATACAAGGCAACAGGCAATAGCCAGTGGCTACATGGGGATCTGGGAAGAGCTGAGTCAGAACAACACCCAATCCAAAGCTAAGTACATATTAGAGAGGCATAATAGTAGAAAAAGTATACAGCTATGAGGATAGGACAGAGCCTCAGAAAACAATCCCCTTTAACACATGTATAGTTACTGGTAGACCTGTAATACAAGAGAATTCTACCCATAAAATGCAGAAAGGCGAGACCATGGGCCTCATTACACGGAATGCGGTAAACCATGGTGCTATTAGCACCATGGTTGCCGCCGGTACCATACCGGTACCACCATGGAGAAAAGGGGAATTACCACCCTATTCCAAGGTTGGCGGGGCGGTAATTCCCCCTTTCTCCATGGCCCTTCCCCATTCCCATTTTTGCCCCATAGGGCTCAATGGGAATGGGGAAGGGGCTAATTACGGTACCGCAAACTGCGGTACCGTAATTAGCACCAAGGACCCTTTGCGTGTCCCAACTTTAACGGCTGGTCTACACTAGCCGTTAAGGTCGGGTCCCGCAAAGGGACCTCGTAGTAAGGCGGTAAGGGTTTACCGGTACCAATGTCAACTGAATGTTTTTTTTTCTCAAAATCAGCTGTGTAACAGATATATTTTTCTAAGCAGTTTAGTTGTGCTGTTGCTTGTTGACACATAGGGAGTGTATTTATACAAAGAAGACCAGTCCTAATGCTTTTTAAAATGTTAGCATAGCTGAGGTCTGCAGACTGGTGCATGTTTCGAGTTAGTTCTCTGTATTGGAAATGTTGCCAGATATTTACATTTCCAAATGTGTTGCGGCATTGTTTGTCTACTAAGGTTTTAAAAATAGGTTCACCTTTCACTGGTGTTAATTGTAGGAGCTCTCCAAAAACAATAATGCATTTTCCTCCAAAGAGTTCTACGTAGTCTGTTTTAAGGACTTCTTGTAATCTGAGGTGAATTAAAGCCAATATTAGGTTGTAGGCATGCTAACCTCATTTATTTGGAGCATTTTCATTTGTTTGAGAATTCTGCTTAGTTCAGTAGCAGCTTCTGTTGATAGTTTGTAGTACTCTCATTTGTTTTGGCGTTTTACTGGTAGGAGCAGTAGTCGGTATAAAGTAACACCTGCTATGCTGTAGGCAGCTAAACCTGTGGGGGCTGTTACAACATCTGAAAGATTGTTGTTTATTAACTTTTAGAAGAATTTGCTGATGATTTTTATTAGGAATGTTTTACCTGAACCAGCTTTACCACATACATAGAGGAGTACAGGTTTATAATTTTGAGAGCTACACATTTTACCTTCATGTTGCAAACCATGGTCAATTTTGCTCGTCACTTCTAGGAAAATGCTAAGCTGCTCATCATTGAGTTGTGATTTCAGCGATGCCAAGTTTTCTTCTGATTGCTCATATTGATACATGGTGTTTTCTACTTCAGTCATGGCTAATACTGCTTCATTTATTATGAGTGGCAGTCCAAGTGGTTCTTGGCTTCCTGTAAAAGAAAGTTGACTGCCGCCAGGAGTGTAATCATTTAGTTGTGCTTGAACTTCTTCCTCTTGTTGGCGTTCATTGTCCAACATGATTTTGTATTGCATGAAATCGTCATTTGTTATACTGCTTCTATTTGCATTGAATGCAACTTCAAATGAGTCATGGGTGCCCAGTACATCTTGTTATTTTTTCCATGGTTTAAAAAGTTGTAGTAGGTACATGTAATACAGTTCTCTATGTTGAGAAGTTTTAAATGATAACTTTATATGATTAATTAGGCTGGGTTTGGTAAGTATGATGAGACTGCCTTCACAAGTTTTGACTATGTATCTTCCACTTTGTTCATTTGGTTTAACATTATTCTTGAAGGACACATTTTGTGCTACGTGATATAGGCATCTGTTTTCCAAAGCACTACTTCTGTTTGGGTAGTATGTATCTAATAAATTGTTTTTCAAAATGTCCTGCCTGTTGGGATCATTTTTGGCTTTTGTTTCTATGTCTTGGTACGATTTCAGCACTCTTTTTATGGATGCAGTAGGACCAAGGCTTAGAGAGAGTATGGGCCTCATTCCGGGTTTGGAGCTAACCATGGAGTAATTAGCTCCATGGTTGCCTCTGAAATCGTCTCAAATCCGACATGGTGAATGGAGTAATTACCGGTCCATTCCAGGGTTGGAGGGACCGGTAACTCCCCATTCACCTTTTGCCCTTCCCCATTCCCATTTCTGCCCCATGGGGCTCAATGGGAATGGGGAAGGAGGTAATTACGGCACTGTAAATTACGATACCGTAATTACCTCTGAAGTACCTTTGCGGGTCCCGTACTTTACTCCTGCTAAAAGCAGGAGGTAAGGAAGGACCCGCAAAGGGACCTCGGAATACGGAAGTGAGGGATTACCGGCATTGGTACCCTTACCGGTGCCGGTAATTCCTTACCTCCAACCTCGGAATGACCCCCTATGTGTTCAGATTTGACATATAAGACTGTGCCTATTAAATGGTCTGCAGCTTTGTAGCATCCACATTTTCTATGGGAGAGAGTTTTTATGCCCAAGCTGTGCAATCTTTGTGACAGTGTTTTGTCAGATTATATGTCATCCTAGAGATCTTTTAGCCCAGTTTTCTCAGCTTTGGTTAGGTAAGCTGTGACATATCTTGCAACAGCAGTGGTAAAGTCTGCAATATATTGTATAGCTATGTTTGCATTTCCTAAGAGTATGGGCCTCATTACGAGTCAGGCGTTAAGGGGTTAACGGCACTGTAAACGGCGCCGACCCTTAACGCCTGATTCCGAGGTCCCTTTGCGCCATGGTGAGTTTAACGCCTGCTTTTTGCAGGCGTTAAAATCCATGGCGCTAAGGGACCATGGTGCTTCCCCACTCCCATTATGCCCTATGGGGCAAAAATGGGAATGGGGAAGGGTAAATGGGAAATGGGGATTTACCGCCCCACTCACCTTGGAATGGGGCGGTAAATCCGCCATCCACCATGGTGTAAACATAGTTTACACCATGGTGGTAAGGGTACGACCCAGGCGGTAACTTACCGCCTGGGTCGTAATGAGGCCCTATGTGTTTTTAGGTGATTTGCCTTTCACACTGTGTCCAACAGAAGAAATGAAGCTGTTTACGTGCCCTTTTGCTGAAAATGGTCTAGGGAAACCAAAGCGACATTTGGTATAGTATTTACCTTTGTTTTTATATCTACATTGACAATATTTGCCACAGTTATGTTTTTGGAAGCGTAAAACTTGTGTATGTAGCTCACTATGTATGCTTTCTGAAGGGATGTCGCAGGTTACATATTTGGGAATGAACTGCAAAACAGTGGCATCACTGTCATGACCAAATTTGTGAGCATCTTTTATCCACAAAAGCATGTGCATGTGTGGCACTCCTCTGGATTGATATTCTTTTCTCCAAAAGGAATGTTCCACTTCTCCGAGGGAAGGCATGGTTTTATGACAGATGAAGTGCAGCATGGCAATAAAGAGGTGGTGAAATTATCTTGATATATTTACAGGGTCAAGAGAGCAGAGTTCTCCTGGTGTTTTTATGTCTATCCATTCTTTGTTTTGATTTGCTATGTGTAAGAAGTTGTGCAAGTCCTCCCATGCATATTCTGCACAACTCAATGTGACAAATCATGTGGGTGGGCCAAGATTCCGTAGCATACACCATACATCCGCATGATGTCAGAACCAGTACTCTTTTGTATCATGCATGTTTGCCAAGAGATTTGTGATACTTGACTGAAAATCTTCATCTTTGTCTTTTATCTTTTGAAGTAATTGGGTAGCAGACAGGTTCAAACAATTGGAACCTGTTTTCAATGTGTGTGCAACTCTGTAACATAGAGTTGCTAGTTCGCTTTCAAACAGGAGGTGGAATATGTATTCAACGTTTTGTCTGAATCTGGGGTCTTCAGAATACATTCATAAAGAGCGGTATTCTGATGCGGTTATTTGTGTGTATCATCTTTCATCATATCTTCACACTTTTCCTGTAGGAAAGAGTAGGGGAAAGGCTTGTGCATCTACACTTTTTTCCCATATGCTGATTGGAGATCCTTTGGCTTGACGCTTTTGATATGTTTCTAGTGCATCGTCTATGGTGTCTTTGGAGTGTAGTGGGTGAATTGTATACTGGTCTAAAATACTGGATGCTGTAATAAGATCTACAAGTTCAAATTTACCAGTTGGCGAAGAATCCTGAATTATTTCAGTGGTTTCCCTTAATTTTTGTTCAATGTTTATTTCTTTGTAGTACTCATTGTTCTCTTTAAGATATTGTAGGTCTTCTCTAACTTTGTTTAAGTCTATGGGCCTCATTACGACCCAGGCGGTAACTTACCGCCTGGGTCGTACCCTTACCACCATGGCGTAAACTATGTTTACGCCATGGTGGTTGGCGGATTTACCGCCCCATTCCAAGGTGAGTGGGGCGGTAAATCCCCATTTCCCATTTTACCCTTCCCCATTCCCATTTTTGCCCCATAGGGCATAATGGGAATATGGAAAGGCGATAATTACGGCACCGTAAATTACGGTGCCGTAATTATCGCTAAGGTCCCTTTGTGGCATGGATTTTAACGGCTGCAAAAAGCAGCCATTAAAAGCCATCCTGCAAAGGGAACCTTGTAATCAGGCGTTAAGGGTCGGCGCCGTTTAGGGCGCCGTAAACCCCTTAACGCCAGAGTCAGAATTAGGCCGTATGAGTTGTTGCCAAATTTCTCTGTCTTTCATTGGTACACCATTCACTAGGATAATCAAAAATAGTTCTTTAAGATCGAATGGCAAATAAACTATTTTGCCACAAATGCCTTTCAGTAATTCAGAAGGAGGCAATTTGGCTGTTTTGGGTTGAAGGCGTGTTATAGCTTGAAATGGGTGTACTGTTTGGATTAAATGCTCTCATACAAATTAAGCTGTTGGTGAGGTTTTGGAAGTGGGAATATTTCAAAGTTATTAGTGACAGCCTGTGAAGGCATTTGGTTATTATCAAGCTTTGTATTGCAGTATGTGAAAAGTATTGAGGTGTTATTAATTTTGTATTAGTTTTCTGCTCTAAGATATAGAGCTAATTGGAACCATTGGGTATCCTCTTTCTCTTCTATTTTGTATGTTATATCTACAGTTTTGGTGCTCTTTTTTATAAAAGGTTCTGCAAGAACACACATATACTTGGTTTGGTACTTCAGAAGATGTGCTTTTAAACTTTGTTATTTCTTTTTTGTATGTGTTTATTAGAGGATTGGCATTTGTGAGGTTTTTGCTACTCTTCGCTGAAGTTACTAGATTTTCTAAGTGATCTTCACTTCCAAAATATTAACTTTGGATGTGTTCTATTTGTTAAAGGAGTTTTTTGGCTGTGTCATGTAGGAGAATGTTATTAAATAGTTGCAGTTCTAAAGCAGGACTTTTTGCATAGTACAGTCTCTGGACAAGATTCCGTATAGTGGAATGGTGTGTTGCTAACATATTGATGTGGTGGAAGGTGCTGTTACAAGCAGGTCCTGAAATGCAGGCAAATTAATGTCCTCGCAGTCCAGTGTAATTGCACACTGGACAGGAGTCCATGGTTTGCAAAGTTCTTATTCTCATTTTCTCTTTTACTTTGACATAGTGATTGAGGAATTGGCTTAGAGATTTGAAGGATTGTTTGCGTATGTTACATATTGCGGTGCAGGGCCATTTGTAGACTGGATGGATTGGTACGGTGAAATGAAGAGTTAATTTTTAAGTTTGTTGGGGACATTTTTTCAATTAGGGTTTCTTGTGGCATAATGGCATTGTCTACCATTTCATACCCTCGGCCACTACTATGTGTGGCAATTGACTTTTATGCTCTTGTTTATATTCCTCTTTATTGAAATATGGTTCTGTGCTGCTTGTGTGAATCCATTCCCCTGCACAGAAGTTTGCAAAGGTATCTATGTTGACATTGCGCTAAAACAATTTTTTGTAGTTTATTGATTAATTTTGTTAGTGGTTTCATTCTGGTTAACATTAATAAAAATATTTTCTTTTGAGGAGCATTGCGCTGTCAATGAGAGCTTCCAGGATTAGTCTTCTGCAGTCATTTTTAAGGGTTGAACGTGACTTTTCTACTGTTTTTATAAGATTCTGAGGTACTCTACAGTGGAAAATGTTTGTTAAAATTAATTTTTTGGAATGCTTAACTGTGGCTACGTTAACATTGGTAGGTGTAGTGCTAGTGATATTAGTAGTTTTATTCTTCTTAATACATTTCTTTTTATTTTTACTTTTTGGAAGAGGGGCCATAGTTTTTTTACTGCTATCGGGATCTGTTTTTTTGACTGACTGTATTATCTGTTTTGTTTAAACATTTGCTATAAATTCTGTTAGAGGTGGATGAGTATTTTGCATGCTTTTAGTTTCATCTGCTCTATTTTCTCGTTGTTTTCCATGGAGTTGCTTTTTAGTAGGCATTCTGTTCATACACATGTGATGTCATCAGTGATGTCATCAACGACATTTGTGATGTCATCTTTGATGTCCTGGGTGTTAGTCTTAGCAGTGCACGGTGGTGGCGTGAGTTATGGTTGCTTAGCTTACCATAACTGGCGAATTTCAAGGGTTTTTCGGTTTTACTTGGAACCATAACGTTCCTTTGACAAAGTTTTTTCACTGAATTTCATAGGTTTTTAGTAGCGCAACTTTACCATAACGTCCCTTTAACAAAGTTTTTTCACTGAATTTCATAGGTTTTTAGTAGCGCAACTTAACCATAACGTCCCTTTAACAAAGTTTTTTCATTGAATTTCATAGGTTTTTATTAGTGCAACTTAACCATAACGTCCCTGTAACATTTTTTTTAACTAAATTTTAAAGGTTTTTATTAGTACAACGTGACCATAACATCCTTTTCAATAGATGAAGACCACTAACATCTTATGTCCTCAAAGTGGGAATGCCGGGTGGTAAAAAAAACAAAAAGATTTTCCTTCCTACGCCGGGACGCCTGCGGCGTCTCGGTGTAGGAAGGAAAATCTTTTACCAAGATGGCCACCATGGAAAGGGAAGGCGGGGTGTATAAAGAACACAACGGCGCATGAGCGGGGTTGGGGGGGCACAGGGGAGACACATGGGCATGAGCGGGGGTGAGAGGGAACAGGGTACAAACGGGGTATGAGCAGGGGGTGGGAGGGAAAAGGAAGGAAACACAGGGCATGAGCGGTGGTGGGGGGAACACGAGAGAGACACAGGGCATGAGCAGCGGGTGGGGATGAACATGAGGGAGACACGGGGTATGAGCAGGGGGTGGGGAGGAACACGAGGGAGACACAGGGCATGAGCGGGGGGTGGGGGGAACACGAGGGAGACACGGAGCATGAGCGGGGGGCGGGGGGTAACACGAGGGAAACACGGGAACACGGGGCATGAGCAGGGGGTGGGGGGAACACGAGGGAGACACGGGGCATGAGCAGGGAGTGGGGGGCAACAGGAGACAGACACGGGGCATGAGCAGGGGGTGGGGTCAACAGGAGAGAGACACGGGGCATGAGCGGGGGGTGGGGAGAACAGGAGACAGACACGGGGCATGAGCGGGGGGGTGGGGAGAACAGGAGACAGACACGGGGCATGAGCGGGGGATGGGGGGAAAAGGAGACAGATACGGGGCATGAGCGGGGGGGGCAACAGGAGAGACACGAGGCATGAGCGGGGGTGGGGGGCAACAGGAGAGACACGGGACATGAGCGGGGGTGGGGGGAACAGGAGACAGACACGGGGCATGAGCGAGGGGTGGGGGAACAGGAAACAGACACGGGGCATGATCGGGGGGTGGGGGGAACAACAGACACGGGCATGAGCGGGGGGTGGGGAGAACAGACACGGGGCATGAGCGGGGGGTGGGGGGAACAATAGACACGGGCATGAGCAGGGGGCGGGGAGAACAGACACGGGGCATGAGCGGGGCGGTGGGGGGCAACAGGAGACAGACACGGGGCATGAGCGGGGGGTGGGAGGAATAGGAAAAAGACAAGGGGCATGAGCAGGGGGTGGGCGGGAGGGGGAAAGACACAAGGGGCATGAGCAGGGGTGGGCGGGAGTTTGATAGACACGGGTCAAGAGCGGGGGTGGGCAGGAGGGAGAAAGACACGGGGCAAGAGCGGGGGTGGGCAGGAGGGAGAAAGACACGGGGCAAGAGCGGGGGTGGGCGGGAGGGAGAAAGACACGGGGCAAGAGCGGGGGTGGGCGGGAGGGAGAAAGACACGGGGCAAGAGCGGGGGTGGGCGGGAGGGAGAAAGACACGGGGCAAGAGCGTGGGTGGGCAGCAGGGGGAAAGACACAGGACAAGAGCGGGAGTGGGCGGGAGGGAGAAAGACACGGGGCAAGAGCGGGGGTGGGAGGGACGGGGAAAGACACGGGGCAAGAGCGGGGGTGGGCGGGAGGGGGAAATAGACACAGGGCAAGAGCGGGGGTGGGCAGGAGGGGGAAAGAGACACAGGGCAAGAGCGGGGGTGGGCGGGAGGGGGATAGAGACATGGGGCAAGAGCGGGGGTGGGCGGGAGGTGGAAAGAGACATGGGGCAAGAGCAGGGGTGGGCGGGAGGGGGAAAGAGACACGGGGCAAGAGCGGGGGTGGGCAGGAGGGGGAAAGAGACACGGGGCAAGAGCGGGGGTGGGCGGGAGGGGGCAAGAGCGGGGGTGGGCGGGAGGGGAAAAGAGACACGGGGCAAGAGCGGGGGTGGGCGGGAGGGGGAAAGAGACACCGGCAAGAGCGGGGGTGGGTGGGAGGGGGAAAGAGACACGGGGCAAGAGCGGGGGTGGGTGGGAGGGGGAAAGAGACACGGGGCAAGAGCGGGTGTGGGTGGGAGGGGGAAAGAGACACGGGGCAAGAGGCAAGAGCGGGGGTGGCCGGGAGGGGGAAAGAGACACGGGCCAAGGCCAAGATCGGGGGTGGGCGGGAGGGGGAAAGAGACACGGGGCAAGAGCGGGGGGTGGGGGGCAACAGGAGACTGACACGGGGCTTGAGCGGGGGGTGAGGGCAACAGGAGACAGACACGGGGCATGAGCAGGGGGTGGGGGGGAACAGGAGACAGACACGGAGCATGAGCGGGGGGTGGGGAGAACAGGAGACAGACACGGGGCATGAGCGGGCAGTGGGGGATACAGGAGACAGACATGGGGCATGAGCAGGGGGTGGGGGGCAACAGGAGAGAGACACGGGGCATGAGCGGGGGGTGGGGGGAACAGGAGACAGACACGGGGCATGAGCGGGGGTGGGGGGAACAACAGAGACAGACACGGGGCATGAGCGGGGGGTGGAGGGCAACAGGAGACAGACACGGGGCATGAGCGGGGGTGGGGGGCAACAGGAGACAGACACGGGGCATGAGCGGGGGTGAGGGGCAACAGGAGACAGACACGGGGCATGAGCAGGGGGTGGGGGGCAACAGGAGACAGACACGGGGCATGAGCGGGGGGTGGGGGGCAACAGGAGAGACACGGGGCATGAGCGGGGGTGGGGGGCAACAGAAGAGACACGGGACATGAGCGGAGGTGGGGGGAACAGGAGACAGACACGGGGCATGAGCGAGGGGTGGGGGGAACAGGAGACAGACATGGGGCATGAGCGAGGGGTGGGGGGAACAACAGACACAGGCATGAGCGGGGGGTGGGGAGAACAGACACGGGGCATGAGCGGGGGGTGGGGGGAACAACAGACACGGGCATGAGCAGGGGGCGGGGAGAACAGACACGGGGCATGAGCGGGGCGGTGGGGGGCAACAGGAGACAGACACGGGGCATGAGCGGGGGGTGGGAGGAATAGGAAAAAGACAAGGGGCATGAGCAGGGGGTGGGCGGGAAGGGGAAAGACACAAGGGGCATGAGCGGGGGTGGGCGGGAGGGTGATAGACACAAGGGGCATGAGCGGGGGTGGGCGGGAGGGTGATAGACACGGGGCAAGAGCGGGGGTGGGCGGGAGGGAGAAAGACACGGGGCAAGAGCGGGGGTGGGCGGGAGGGAGAAAGACACGGGGCAAGAGCGGGGGTGGGCGGGAGGGAGAAAGACACGGGGCAAGAGCTGGGGTGGGCGGGAGGGAGAAAGACACGGGGCAAGAGCGGGGGTGGGCGGGAGGGAGAAAGACACGGGGCAAGAGCGGGGGTGGGCGGGAGGGAGAAAGACACGGGGCAAGAGCGTGGGTGGGCAGCAGGGGGAAAGACACAGGACAAGAGCGGGAGTGGGCGGGAGGGAGAAAGACACGGGGCAAGAGCGGGGGTGGGCGGGAGGGGGAAAGAGACACGGGGCAAGAGCGGGGGTGGGCGGGAGGGGGAAAGAGACACGGGCAAGAGCGGGGGTGGGCAGGAGGGGGAAAGAGACACAGGGCAAGAGCGGGGGTGGGCGGGAGGGGGATAGAGACATGGGGCAAGAGCGGGGGTGGGCGGGAGGTGGAAAGAGACATGGGGCAAGAGCAGGGGTGGGCGGGAGGGGGAAAGAGACACGGGGCAAGAGCGGGGGTGGGCGGGAGGGGGAAAGAGACACGGGGCAAGAGTGGGGGTGGGCGGGAGGGGGAAAGAGACACTGGGCAAGAGCGGGGGTGGGCGGGAGGGGAAAAGAGACACGGGGCAAGAGCGGGGGTGGGCGGGAGGCGGAAAGAGACACGGGGCAAGAGCGGGGGTGGGCGGGAGAGGGAAAGAGACACGGGGCAAGAGCGGGGGTGGGCGGGAGAGGGAAAGAGACACGGGGCAAGAGCGGGGGTGGGCGGGAGGGGGAAAGAGACACGGGCCAAGGCCAAGATCGGTGGTGGGCGGGAGGCGGAAAGAGACACGGGGCAAGAGCGGGGGTGGGCGGGAGGTGGAAAGAGACATGGGGCAAGAGCAGGGGTGGGCGGGAGGGGGAAAGAGACACGGGGCAAGAGCGGGGGTGGGCGGGAGGGGGAAAGAGACACGGGGCAAGAGTGGGGGTGGGCGGGAGGGGGAAAGAGACACGGGGCAAGAGCGGGGGTGGGGCGAGGGAGACAGACACACGGGGCAAGAGCGGGGGTGGGGGGGAGGTTCGACAGACACACGGGGCAAGAGCGGGGTTGGGGGGGAGGGAGAAAGACACACGGGGCAAGAGCGGGGGTGGGGGGTAGGGAGACAGACACACGAGGCATGAGCGGGGGGTGGGGGAAGGGGAGAGACACGCGGGGCATGAGCGGGGGGTGGGCGGGGGGGGAGAGACACACGGGGCATGAGCGGGGGGTGGGCGGGAGGGGGAGAGACACACGGGGCATGAGCGGGGGGTGGGCGGGAGGGGGAGAGACACACCAGGCATTGGTGGGGGGGAGTTAGAGAAACACAAATGGGCATGAGTGGGGGGTGGGGGGAAGGAGAGAGAGACACATGAGACACACGGGACATGAGTGGGGGGTGGGCGGCTGGTGGGGAGAGACACACGGACATGAGCGGGGGTGGGCGGGAGGGGGAGAGACACGGGGCATGAGCCGGCGGTGGGCGGGAGGGAGAAAGACACATGGACATGAGCGGGGGGTGGGAGGAACAGGAGACAGACACGGGCATGAGCGGGGGTGGGGGACTTACTGTGCAGGCGGGATACAAAGCCTCTCATGCGAGGAACAAAGATGGCGGGCGTCTCTGAAGCCAGACGCACTGCACACTTTCACGCATCCAATGAGAGAGCACGTCAGATGTCCGCGGACATCACGCAAGCTGCTTGCCCAATCACCGTCCTGTCCGCGGAGCGAACAGGGAAGTGTGTCCGCGAAGCGAACACAGATATCACTAATTTTTTTCACTTACATTTTTGTCATTTTTTTAAAAACTACTGGACGGATTTACACCAAATAAAGCAAAGCACGCTTTTGGGACCAAGCTGCCGCTCCTGCCGCTAATTTGGTGTAAATCCGTCCAGCGGTTTGGGCTGTAGGTGTGAGCAAAGTTTTTTCCCATTATGTCATTATGGAAAAAAAAAAGTTTTGGGACCCCCCCTATAACTTTGCCCCCTCTGGACGAATCCTCACCAAACTTTGCAAAACAATTCAGAGTGACCCAAATACTTATTTTGCAAAGCTTGGTGAGGATCCGTCCAGGTAGAGCGAAGTTATCAGCCACCCAAAAAGTGCTCTTCCTATGGAAACAGCAACTTAACCATAACTACATGGCCACTACCGTGGCCATGTAATATATATATATATTTGGTGAAAAAACTTTGTTAAAGGGACGTTATGGTTCCAAGTAAAACCTAAAAACCCTTGAAATTCGCCAGTTATGGTAAGCTAAGCAACCATAACTCGCGCCACCACCGTGCACTGCTAAAACTAACACCCAGGACATCAACGATGACATCACAAATGTCATTGATGACATCACTGATGACATCACATGTCTGGCTCACTATATTTTCTTTTGCTGACATATCTAGGCCACATGGTTAACAGTCAGAAACTAAGAATTTTATTTTATTTGTAGACATATCCTTCTAGTAGGTTCTTACAGTAATTCCCTTAGAGTACAGTCACATCATATGAAACATATACATATGGGAAAACACAAGCTTGAAAGACAGCAATCCTTTTTGTGCATAAAGATAATCACTAGACTTATGAGCACTTTCTGATAGTTCTGTTGTTTTTTTTATGGCTGTACTTTCCCTGTGGGTCCAATCACATCAAGTGATACATATACATAGGGTAAATAGCAGCTTTGAAACAGAGCAATCATTTATTTGCATGAGACTAATCAGTTAAGTTATGAGTTGTTTCTGCTACTACTTGTGCTTTTTTGCTAACTTCACTTTCCCTGTATATACCCATATTGGTATGTGTTCTTGTGTCTTTGTATTTTGTCTATAGTAATGCAATTATGTAATACATGGGTTTTATTAGCTACTTATTACATATTTCACAGTACACAAAAATCTATTAAGAAAACAATTATCATTTCATTATTCAACATATTAACATTACCAATATCATACCTTCATCTTGTACGCTGCACACAGAATGTTATGTTTCTGTATGAGTAGCTTAGTATACTAGATAGAACTCCATAATAGGATGCTATTTATATCAATGCATCGTTCAATGCACTTATTAGGGTATATTTCTTGCAATGATTCTTGACACTTTTTTCGCAACATAATAAGAATCCCTTCTACACATATTTCATGAGAAGTACATACACATGTGATGTCATCAGTGATGTCATCAATGACATGTGTGATGTCATCTTTGATGTCCTAGGTGTTAGTCTTAGCAGTGCACGGTGGTGGCGCGAGTTATGGTTGCTTAGCTTACCATAACTGGCGAATTTCAAGGGTTTTTCGGTTTTACTTGGAACCATAACGTCCCTTTAACAAAGTTTTTTCACTGAATTTCATAGGTTTTAAGTAGCGCAACTTAACCATAACGTCCCTTTAACAAAGTTTTTTTCACTGAATTTCATAGGTTTTTAGTAGCGCAACTTAACCATAACGTCCCTTTAACAAAGTTTATTCACTGAATTTCATAGTTTTTTAGTAGCACAACTTAACAATAATGACTTTGACTTTATATACATGTCATATGGAACTGACTAGATCTCTTCTTATGAACTTGATGTCCGTGAACGTATTTAATGTTCGCAGACATGTTCGGAGAGCAGTACCACTACCCAAAAACTGTGGGGGGGTGGGTGGGGGGGTATGTTTGATTGTTATATCATAATATGGGAACATTTAACAAATTCAAAAAGCAGCACACAAACACATTATATATAGTAATACATAAGAAATGTAACCCATATATGTAACACACTAACCATTCATTTAAATACAATATGTTCTGAAATGGAATATACCACAAGAAGATAAATTGGCTTCCAACATAATTACCTCACAGACACAACAGAACTGAGAACAAGACCAGACCCACTGAATACATAGGACTTATCTTACCAGAAATAGTAAGTGTACTTCATTTTACTCATATATTTATAAACTTTCTGTATTAGATTAAAAAATATATTATCTTTTTTTTTTCTCACAGAAATGTCTAGTACTCTGGAATGGCTAGAGGACAATTTCCCACATGAAGAAATGTCACAAGATAGTAAAACTAATGGTAAACATATAATATAAACCATTTAAATATTATTATTTTGTATACATTTAACATATATATATTTTTTTTGTACAGAGCATAACAAAATAGAAACTACCTCTGAAGAAGCTGTTATGGAAAATACGCTTGACAACATAAAAGAAAAAATTGATTTATTGTTGACCAATTTTAATAATTTGAAAACTTTTGTTGAAGATCATTTTAAAACAAAAACGTCATACCATTGCCCCACATGTACTTGTCCCTCCTCACCATATCCCAGTCAATTATCCCCAAACCCTCTCCATAATCCAAAACGTTTTGATGAGATTTCCATCCCTTCTTCACCTAATACCAATCATGTTGAAACCCCAAATTCTCCTGTTTTTGTTTCTGTTTCTGCCTCACCTTCTCTGTCATAAATTATTAATATATGTTAAATAAAGTTTAATTTTTATATTGTATTGTGAATAGTTTCCGTTTTTTTAAAAAAAAAACAATAAAAGTGTCCGCGGACAGTGCGAGTGTTCTGAAATGTTCGTACATAAACGAAAATGGAGGTGTCCTGAAGAACACCACACCTGTTCGTACTGTTCGCTAGCAAGTTGAAACTGTTCTAGGAACACATGTGGTGTCCTGAAATGTTCGTAAAGAAACAAAAATTAAAGTGTTCTAAAGCACACTATATCTGTCCTTAATGTTCGCTATGAACTTAAAACTGTCCTAAGAACACAATTGCTGTCCTGAAATGTTCGTAAATAAACGAAAATGATGTGTCCTGAACAACAGTACAACTGTTCGTAGTGTTCGCTAGCAACATGAAACTGTACTAAGAACACACGCGGTGTCCTGAATTGTTCGTAAACAAACAAAAATTAAAGTGTCCTAAAGAACACGATACCTGTCTGGTACTGTTCGCTAGCAAGTTCAAACAGTTCTAAGAACGCTATTGGTGTCCTGAAATGTTCGTACGTAAACGAAAATGGAGGTGTCCTGAAGAACACTATACCTGTGCGTAGTGTTCGCTACCCAATTGAAACTGTTCTAAGAACACAATTGGTGTCCTGAAATGTTCATACATAAACTAAATTACACGTGTCCTGAAGATCTGTCCTTACTGTTCGCTACCAAGTTTAAACTGTTCTAAGAACACACGCGGTGTCCTGAAATGTTCGTTTCACGTGTGACGCACTTTTAATTACTTCAGAACCTGAACAGTGTCCGTAGGACATCAATGCGCATGCGCTAACCAATCTCCGTGCACTTGGTGTCCTGCGGACAGGCGCTTCCTTCGCAGACTAGTTCGCAAACAGATCATATGACCGCGCCCACGCTCATCGTGTGTCCTGAAATGCAGACACTGTTCGTGTCCCCGAACAATTTAAAAGTACATTTTCAGTTAATCCATAATATTTTTCAATAAAATCTCACCATGGCACAAGTCCCACATAGCAATCTTGAGTTTCTATATACCTTTTGAAACTTTCCGATCCTTTTTTTGTGTTCAATCTGTCCGCGCACAGTGCGCATGTCCGCGGACCGCGCACAAGCACCCCTATAAAAGACCACGCCCAAGAGCTTATTCCCATTGTGTTTCTGGCTATTCTTCAGAACACAGTGATTTTTGCTGCCACCTGCAGACTACACCATCATCGAGATGGCATCCTTGGCTGCTGAACTGCCACTTGGTGCTGCACCTGCTTCAGCACCACCACCACCCCTTCCACCACCACCACCTCCCCAAGGGCCTGAAGAGGGGAACAGGACTGAGGATGCGGAGGAGGAAGAAGAGGATGATGAGAATGAGGTAGAGGAAATCCCTACAACCCGCACTAGACATGAGTCTTGGGTGTGGCGGTTATTTACCATTCATGGGAATGGTCCTAAGGCTCGTGCGAACCATGTTACCTGCAATGAGTACAAAATGATACTCAGTCGCGGGAAGCACGGTAACTACAGCTTTGGGACCACTACTATGAAGCGACACCTGAGGTCATTTCACTCTGGGGCTATTCGCAGGGTTGTACCTTGCGAAGAACGTAGCAGGTTGATTTCCTCTACTTCATCCTCTTTTTCTGATCCTGTCACCACAAGGGCCACCTCTGTGGGACAGCGTCTTTCTCAAGCTGCCTCACAGGCCATACAGAATGCTGAGGACCCTTACCTTTCGAGGGTCACAGTTGTATGTGTGTACAGTGACACAGTACTCTGCAGGGGGGAGCGACTTCAGAGTGCTTTTGAGACTATCGTCTCAGAGCACGAGAAGACCTGCTCACTACCCAAATAAAACCCACTCTACATCTTCCTCTCTCAGCTCGCCCTTTCTTATCCCTGTGGTTGGTGTCCCCCCCTTTACCCTCCTTTACCCTCCTCTCCTAGTGTGTCGTGTCTGAAACACCAAAAAAAAATACAAAATTACAAAAATCAAAAAAAAATAAGGCTCTTTTCAGACCCGCCTTTCCCAGTCAAAAATAGAAGTGAAAATAAATGAAGCAGGGCTCTTTGTATTTTTTAGAAGTCCGCGGACAGTTCGCGAACATTAAAAAAATTGGGTTGCTACTCCATCACAAACATTGTAATTTTCTCTGGAAAGAAGTGGTGGCTCTGAAAAGAGCCTTTGGGTGGTGTTTGTAAGTCAAAAATTGTAAATGCTTAACATCTACTTCAAAATCATTGTTGTAATTCCAAAAAAGGTCGCAATGCATTTTGTACATTTCTCAGAAAAATCTGATTGCCAGCATGAGTAAGATGGACTCCATCTCTGCGAAAAATGTATGTACTACAAAACATAATATTTTCATTGTGATAAGAAAACATGTCAAAATCTCTTAGAAAGCCACAAACAGCCTTATTAACGTTGCGCCTTGCTTTTTCCATTTGTGGACCAAATGGAGAAGAACGAAGCCACATTTGTCTCTGCGCAATCCGTGAAAATATCACTTGAGAATTAGGAAACATGTCCATAACCTTCCTAAGTCCTTCTTTCATAGCAAATTGCAAAAGAAATTCCAGTCACATGTCCTAAACTGTTCCCTCCACAATGAATTACAATTATGTCTGGATGTTGCTCTGTCTCCAAAGTAGCACAGAGAGGTAGCAAGTCCAACCACTTCATTCCACGTACTCCATGCCAGTGTACTTCCACATGTGAGAATCCAAGATCTACAGCTACTCCACAGCTTTCTGCATGCACCTTCAACCAATGTATCCACGAATCTCCTAAAATCCAAACAATCTGTTTTCTGAAACACACAGCCATAGCTATCTTTTGTTCTCTCAGCAAAAAGAGTATCTGAGAAAATCTCTCCTGGCACAGCACACCCACCAAACTTTCCTGACCAATCCCTTTCAGTGCTTATTCTCATTTGCATGACTTCTGAACCCAAAAATCCCCGGATGTAACTCCCGATGTCCGCGAACTACCGCCATGTCCGCGGACATATCGTAACATGAACAGCCCTTCTACCATTTCCACTACACTCTCTCTGCCATTCCCTCATTGGATGTACCTCAAAAATCACATGACCATGCACCAATCACATTCAAGACCTCTACATCTAACTGAATCATCATAGATCATCACTGCAAATGTACTCTGAATCTCTCTGAGTACAAGTGTCATATCATTGGCAAGCAGCATCTACCAGAAATACTGTACAAGTCTTCAAGATTTCTACTTGCAGCTCCATGCATATCCATATGCATCAACACAAACTTCAGGTATGCATATTTTCTGTATAGTAGATGACATAGCTCTCAACCATTTTTGTTTTACAGGGGGGTAAATCACCCGATTTTGTTTTTGGCGGGTGAGACGCCCATTGGAATGAATGGGCGTGCAGGAGGCTTGGCGGGTGAGTCTGCCCTTTACAAGGCGTGTGACACCCGCCAAAAGCGTGTGAGTTGAGAGCTATGAGATGAACACATTTTCAAACAGACTTTTACCTTGTAAAATCTGTAAAATGAATTTACTGTACTTTTTTCAATTTCCTAAAATCAACTATCACTTATAAACCTTTATACTTTTTACTTTCTTTATACACACACACTCAAATCATGTTAAACTAACATTTTTTAAATGAAATATATAGACTACATATATTCAAACAAAATTGCATGCAAACACAATCTATGTTTAAACCTTTATAAAAATACTTATACAATTTCATATTTTTTGTTTTTATTTATTTATTTACTTAATTACTTTAAATTAGACATGACATTGAGGCGCTATTACCTAGAACAGTTTACTTACAGAAATAGTGGTATTCACTAATATATTATAAATTTCACAAGACATAGTAAAGACATTTTTTTTTTGCTACAGTTAGTCATTCAATACAATTTGTTCATTAAGAACATATCATTTACTGAACTGATGCAATGGGCCTCATTACGACCCAGGCGGTAAGTTACCGCCTGGGCCGTCACTTTACCACCATGGCGTAAACTACGTTTACGTCATGGTGGTTGGCGGACTTACCGCCCCATTCCGACCTTGGCGGGGCGGTAAGTCCCCAATCCCCATTTACCCTTCCCCATTCCCATTTTTGCCCCATAGGGCATAATGGGAGTGGGGAAGGCGTTAATTACGCCACCGTAAATTACGGTGGCGTAATTAACTCCATGGTCCCTTAGCGCCATGGATTTTAACACCCGCTAAAAGCGGGTGTTAAAAGCTCCATGGCGCTAAGGGACCTCGTAATTGGCGGTAAGGGGTCGGCGCAGCTAACGCTGGCGTAAACCCCTTACCGCCAGGGTCGTAATGAGGCCCAATGTATCTTATGTAAATAAATTAGTTTAATGGTTTTACAGAAGGCACTGAAGATTTCAATTAAAAAAATCAATATCTAAATTAAAAACAGTGCTATATACAAACAAAGTTACTAATTTGAAGCTTTTACAATTGCAGTGAAGACCAGTTTCCTGAAAAGAAGTAGCCGAATTCGAAGAAGAAAGAAAAACTAAGAAGTTACCTGTTCATTTTTAAAAAAAGTAAGTAAAATATCACCGTAATATTTGTATTATTAATCAAATATACTATAACATTAATACGAGCTATTTGGTTTCTTAAAATAGAGATTTTGTACCATTTTGTCCAAAAATGTCCATGTCTTAAACAGCGATTTACAGCCAGAATGGCCCACAAATTTCTATTTTTGGACACACAAATTAGCCAACTGAACCACTACAATTTTCATATTATAGAACAAACAACTGTTTTAATTGTATACATTAGATTTACTATTTGTACTTTTCCACACCACTAGCTTACTTTATTTTTGTCATCTGAACCCCAGTTTGGTAACACATAAATTCAAGAATACCTATCCCTACTAGTTTTAGTTCCCAATGCACAATCACACACCATTACATACATCTTTATCATCTTACTCAAACACTCATGCACACAGCACACATACATTCCAGAACACCCCAACCCATATCTTCTTTATTTTTTTCAACAGACCCTAAAGAATGCCTACCAAAAGACAAGTCCGTAGAAAGCAATGCAAAAGTAGAGCAAATGAAAATAAAGGTGTCCTACATAAGCATCCATCTCTAGCAGAATTTATAAAAAAAAGTTGAAACAAAACAGCTAATACAATAATTTAGTGAAACACAAGAAGTTTCAAGTACAACAACTTTGCTTCCTCTATCAAAATGTAAAACAAACCAAAAAACAATTAACAGAAAATCAGCCATCAGTACAGATAAAACTACTTCTTCAAATTTTAATATAGTGCAAAATAAGCATACCAAGAAAGGTATTTTAGCCAAAATATACCGTCACAAAGTCCTTCAAAATCTTATAAAAACAGGAGAGACATCAGATTCAAAGCTTAAAACCTATCATAGGAAATTTATCTTAGAAGCATTGATGGACAGTGCAATTCTTCTCAAAAGAAATTTATTTATTTTACCTATAAACAAAATTAAACCACTAACAAAACTAATAACTAAATTACAAAAAAGACTTCTCAATAAGCAAAATGTCAACAGAAAGAACTTCTTAAGTATCTGCAGAGGTGAATGGAATCACACTACGAGCACAGAACCATATTTTAATGAAGAAGCGTACAAACAAAAGCAAACAAATACAATTGCCATAAATAGCAGTGGTCGAGGTTATGAAAAAGTGAATAATACCATAATGGAACAAGAAGTACTCCTTACAAAAATATGCCCTGAAAACTTAGAATTACCCCTCCATTCAACTGAATCAGAATGTCTAGTGTACAAATGGCCATGCACGTCAATGTGTAACATTCCCAAACAATGTTTCAAATCTTTACACCAATTCCTCAATAAATATGTAAAGAGCAAAGACAAAATCAAAATTAAATTACTGCAAAATTTAGATACCTGTCCAGTGCGCAAGTACACAGGACTACAAGGACATTCATTGGCCTGCATTACAGGACCTACTTGTAAAACCACTTTCCATGATATCAAAAGGATATCAACACATCATTCAACTATAAGAAATCTAGTCTATAAACTGTACTATGCTAAAAGTCCTGCTTTAGCACTAGCAAAGTTAAATAACATCCTTCTACATGGTACAGCAAAAGACCTACTTGAAGAAATTCACTATATCCAGAAAAAATATTTTGGAAGTGAAAGCCATTTACAGAATGAAATAGTTTTAAACCAATTAAGCAACAATTCTACACATGGCAACCTTTTGCTAAACACATACAAAAAAGAAATACTAAAATTTAAAAGTACATCAGCTGAAGTACCAAACCATGTATGTGTATGTTGCCGTAGAATTTTTTATAAAAGTAACACAAAAACTGTGCACCTATCATACAAAATAGAAGACAATGAAGATTCTAAATGGTTTGAATTAGCTCTCTACTTTCTAGCAGAAAACAAATATGAAATAACTGAGCCCTTAATACTTTGCAGTTATTGCACTACAAAACTTGACAACTCCTTCACGTTCTATCACAAATAATTTGGAATTATACCCAGTACCAAAACCTCTCCAACAACTTAATTTATATGAGAGCATCATAATTCAAACAGTACACCAATTTCAAGCAATAATACGCCTTCAACCAAAAACAGCAAAATTACCTCCCTCTGAATTGGTAAAAGGCATTCGTGGAAAAGTAGTTTATTTACCATTAAATCTAAAAGAAAATGTGCATACTCTAGGAGTGCAACATCCAATGCAGCAATCTTTAATTATATTAGTAAATGGAGTACCTACAAAAGACAAAAGAATATGGCAACAACTGGTAGATTTACATAAAGTTAGAGAAGCCCTGCAATATCTTAAAGAGAATAATGAATATTACAAAGAAATTAATATTGAAGAAAACTTGAAAGATACAACTGAAATAATTCAAGAAACAAAAGAAGCTGGTCAATTTGAGCTACTAGATCCTGCTACAATATCAAATACTTTAGACCATTATACAATTCATCCTTTGCACTGTAATGACACCGTACAAGATGTACTAGAAACTTACCAAATGCGTCAAACAAAAGGATCGCCAATCAGTATATGGGAAAAAAGTATAGAAGCACGTGCTTTTCCTCTACTCTTTCCTACTAGCAAAGGAGGAAGGTATGATGATAGACCTATTCAAATATCAGCTTCAGAATACCACTCATTACGGATGTATTCTGAAGATCCCAGATTTAGACAAAATGTGGAATACATATTCCACCTACTCTTTGAAAGTGAACTAGCAACTTTATGTTACGGAGTTGCACACATATTAAAATCAGGATCACACTTTCAAAATATGACAGCTACACAACTATTAGAGAAAGTGCAACAAAAGGATGAGGTTTTACAATCAAATATTACAAATCTATTAGCAAATATGCGTGGTACTAAAGAGTACTGGTTTCGACGTCATGGAGATGTACGTTGTATGATCAGAAACCTTGGCCCACCCACTTGGTTTGTTACATTAAGTTGTGCAAAATATGCATGGGAAGATTTACATGATTTCCTACGCATATCAAATAAAAACAAAACAAACATAGATATTCTAACACCTGGAGAACTTTGTTCTTTGGATCCTGTTAATGTTTCAAGATATTTTCATCATCGCTTCATTGCTATGCTACATTTTATTTGTAATAAAACTGTTCCTCCCCTTGGAGAAGTGCAACACTTCTTTTGGAGAAAAGAATACCAAGCCAGAGGAGCACCACATATCCACATGCTTTTATGGATTAAAGATGCTCCTAAATTTGGTCAAGACAGTGATTCCACTGTTTTACAGTTTATTGAAAAATATGTCACTTGTGAAATTCCACCAGAAGCCACAAATAGTGATCTTCGTGCACAAATTTTACAATTTCAAAGACACAAATGTGGAAAATATTGTCGTCGCAAATACAAAAACAAAGGCAAATACTACACCAAATGCCGATTTGGTTTCCCTAGACCAGTTACAAATACAGGTCAAGTAAACAACCTCATGTCTTCAGTTAGAGATAGTGTTAAAGGTAAGTCACCTAAAAATACATATTACATAAAAAGAAAAGAAGAAGAAAAATATATAAATGATTATAATGCAATCATTGCCCACTTATGGAATGCAAACATAGATGTGCAGTACATTGCAGACAATTCTACTGCAGTTGCACGATATGTCACAGCATACTTAACTAAAGCAGAAAAGACAGAGCTCCAAGACCTCTGGAATGACCTGTCATCAGATAAAACAGTATCTCAGAAATTATACAGCTTGGGCATAAAAATGCTCACCCATAGAGAATGTGTATCTTATGAAGCAGCTGATCGTTCAACTGGTTCTTCATTGTATGGTAAATCTGAAAATATAGTATGGCTAAGTCTTGGTCCAGCTAAATCTAGAAAAAGAGTTCTAAAATCATATGAAGATATAGACACAATAGCCAAACACGATCCCAACAGCCAAGACATTTTAAAAAACAATTATTGGACACATACTACCCAAACAGAAGTAATACATGTGTCTATACCAAATAGCCCAAAACTACACATACAAAAATAATATGAAACCTGATGAAAAAAAAGGTAAATATAGAGTGACAGACTGTGAAGGCAGCTTAGTTAAACTCACTAAACCAAATTTAATTAATCATATCAAATTGTCATTGAAGACTCCTCAACATAAAGAAGTATATTACATGTCCATGCTACAACTCTTCAAACCATGGAGAAAAGAAGAACAATTACTAGATAACTATGACTCATATGAGGATGCTTTGAAAGCAAATGAAAGCACTATAACTGATGTAAACTTTACACAGTACAAAACAATGTTGCACAATGAACAGCAACATGAAGAAGAACTCCAAGCCCAACTAGATAAGGATACTCCTGACGGTAGTCAACCTTCTGTCACAGGAAGCCAAGAACCACTGGGAGAACCACTAATAACAAATGAGGCAGAATTAGCTATGATAGAAGTCGAAAACACCATGGCCCTCATTAGGACCCTGGCGGATTTTTTCCGCCGTCGGCGGACTTTTCCTCCATGGCGTAAAGTCCCTTTACGCCATGGCGGATGGCGGACTTACCGCCCCATTCCGAGGTCGGCGGGGCGGTAAGTCCCCATTGACCCATTTACCCTTCCCCATTCCCATTTCGGCCCCATAGGGCTCAATGGGAGTGGGGAAGGCGTTAATTACGCCACCGTAAATTACGGTAGCGTAATTAACACCAAGGTCCCATAGCGCCATGGATTTTTACGCCCGCAAAAAGCGGGCGGAAAAATGACCATGGCGCTATGGGAACTCATAGTTGGCGGTAAGGGGTCGGCGCAGCTAACGCTGGCGCAAACCCCTTACCGCCAGGGTCCTAATGAGGGCCCATGTGTCAGTATGAAGATAAGGAAGACTTAACTATACTACAATCAAAACTAAACAATGAGCAAAGTAGCATTTTTCAAGAAGTGACAAAACAAATTGCACATGGTGTAAAACATGAAAATAAAGAATGTTCCTGCCATAATTATAAACCTATACTACTGTACATCAGTGGTGAAGCTGGTTCTGGCAAAACATTCGTAATCAAAATCATTAGTAAGTTCCTTCAACAATTGACAAACAACAAACTGTCAGCTGTTGTCACTGCCCCCACAGGTTTAGCTGCCTACAACATAGGTGGTGTTACATTACACCGATTACTACTATTACCAGTAGAACACCAGAACAAATTAGACTATTACAAACTTTCTGCAGAAGCTGCAATGGAATTACGCAGAGTATTGAAACAAATGAAAATGCTACTAATAGATGAAGTGAGCATGGTCTCCAACCTGATGTTAGCTTTGATTCACCTCAGATTACAAGAAGTACTCAAAACAGACTATGAAGAGCTCTTTGCAGGAAAACACATTATTGTTTTTGGAGCTCTGCTTCAATTAACACCAGTAAAAGGTGAACCTATTTTTAAAACATTAGGGCACAAACTCTGCCATAAAACTTTTGGCAGCATTGGAAATGTCAACCTTTGGCAACATTTCCAATACAGAGAATTAACAGAAAACATGTGCCAATCTGCAGATCTCACTTATGCCAACATAGAGTTGGTATACTTTCTAAAGAAGCAGAAGCAACATTGAAAACCCGGCACATTAATGCACTTTATGGCGATAATGCATGTGCTACAGATGTTATGGAACAATTAGCCCACAAAAATGTCAATTGTATGGCCTTAATGCCAACTCTTGCAAGCTGTCTCAAATTCAATGAAATAATGTTACGTAAAGAAATGCAACCAATAATGGAAATTAGCGCCACAGACAAACTAGATGTACATGGTATGACACTACCCATGTGTGACGAAGCCACAACAAGACTAAATAATTTAGAAAAATCAATCTCAAACACAGCAGGCTTAGAAAAGATGTTAAAATTATCCTTAAATTGCAGAGTAATGCTTAAACGTAACCTTGACGTGGACCAAGGACTAGTTAATGGAGCACTGGGTACAGTTGTTGGCTTTCAAACATAACCACGTGACAACAAAATTCAGTTTGTCAATATACTCTTTGACAAACTTTCAGAAGTAAAACGGATAGGAAGCTCAACAGCTAGATTCCTTCTCTTCAAAGATATGTATGTACGCCGAGAACAATTTTCTCTAACTCTTGCATACGCAGTCACGATTCATAAATCACAAGGTCTTACCCTAGACAAAGCAATGATAGATATTGGTATCATAGTCTTTAAAGAAGGCATGAGCTACGTAGCACTATCACGCTTACGTACACTTGACGGTCTATTTCTAATCAACTTTGATGCAAGTAAAGTAAACGCTGATATTCCTTGCATTTTAGAATATAATAGACTTCGCTCACTATACACTCCCCATCTAAACACATATTCTGTTCCACAAAAACTAAAACGTTATAAAAGAAAACTAAATACCACAAACAAAAAAGAATCAATTAGAGAAAGTAAACCAGGTACTTATTTAAAGAAGGAAGACAAACTCCAAAAAAAGCAGTTAGATACAGAACTACCTGGACCATTTAAATTCTCAAATATAGTTGGTGTAAGTTGCTATGCAAATGTAGCAATGAATATTCTATTTCAATTACCACCAATTGTTGACAACTTTTACTTACACAGTACAGACCCATTGTGTTTGCAAATGTTAGTACTTCACAGAAATGCAGCTAACAATCCTGACAACGCATATACAGGGTAATTCATAGAATTTCGCAGAAAAGAGTCGCAAGCGGCTGGCGCAGAGTGTCCCCGTGCGATTGTCTGCGCCAGGCACGTGCGCTAAAACCGATTTCCGCGCACAGCGTATTCATGGATTTCAGGCTCCCAAACCAGCCGTGGTGCAGAGTATCGCAGCGACCCTGCAGCAGCGCCAGTAACGCCCCCAAGAACGCCCTTGCGCAAGGAAAAGCCATCAAAATCGCTAAATCATCGCAAAGGGCTGCGCTAACCCTGGACCAGTCTACAGGGCTGCCAAACAAGGAACGCAAAGCGGGTAACGTGCATATCAGGGGTACGCGTGAAGTCATACACGCGATTAGCCAGGGTACGTGTACTACAGGGGTACGCGGGAAGTACTACACGCGGTTGGCCAGGGTACGTGTATTACAGGAGTGTGCGGGAAGTTTTACACGCGATTCGGCTGGGTACGTGTATTACAGGGGTGGGCGGTAATTCTCACATGCGATTTGGCCAGGTACGTGTATTACAGGGGTGCGCTGGAATTATCACACGCGATTTGGCCTGGTACGTGTATTACAGGGGTGCGTGGGAAGTTCTACACGCGATTGGCCAGGGTACGTGTATTACAGGGGTGCGCAGGAATTCTCACATGCGATTTGGCCAGGTACGTGTATTACAGGGGTGCGTGGGAAGTTCTACACGCGATTGGCCAGGGTACGTGAATTACAGGGGTGCGCGGGAATTATCACACGCGATTTGGCTTGCTACGTGTATTACAGGGGTGCGTGGGAAGTTCTACACGCGATTGGCCAGGGTACGTGTATTACAGGGGTGTGCGGGAAGTTCTACACGCGATTCGGCTGGGTACGTGTATTACAGGGGTGCGCGGGAATTCTCACATGCGATTTGGCCAGGTACGTGTATTACAGGGGTGCGCGGGAATTATCACATGCGATTTGGCCGGGTACGTGTATTACAGGGGTGCGTGGGAATTATCACACGCGATTTGGCCAGGTACGTGTATTACAGGGGTGTGCGGGAATTATCACACGCAATTAGGCTGGGTGGGTCCTCACAGGTGTTCCCTGTACAACCTCCACGGCCCCTGCAGGCAGCCCACAAAACAGGGGACTACCCTGCACACCTGCTCATGTCCCCCTGCACCCCCACCCCCCAGCAGTGCAGGGGCACCCTCCACCAGGCCCCCACCCATGTCCCCTATCACCCCCACCCCCCAGCCACCAGGGGCACCATCCACCAGGCCCCCACCCATGTCTCCCAACACCCCCACCCCCCAGCATCCAGGGGCACCCTCCACCAGGCCCCCACCCATGTCCCCTATCACCCCCACCCCCCAGCCACCAGGGGCACCCTCCACCAGGCCCCCACTCATGTCCCCTATCACCCCCACCCCCCGCCACCAGGGGCACCCTCCACCAGGCCCCCACCCATGTCCCCTATCACCCCCACCCCCCAGCAGTGCAGGGGCAGCCTCCACCAGGCCCCCACCCATGTCCTCTATCACCCCCACCCCCCAGCCACCAGGGGCACCCTCCACCAGGCCCCCACCCATGTCCCCTATCACCCCCACCCCCCAGCAGTGCAGGGGCACCCTCCACCAGGCCCCCACCCATGTCCCCTATCACCCCCACCCCCCAGCAGTGCAGGGGCACCCTCCACCAGGCCCACACCCATGTCCCCTATCACCCCCACCCCCCAGCCACGGGGCTCTGGGGGGCAGTAGTTCGGCCTTCCGGGCAGGAGCGTGGCATTCCGTGTGCGTAGGCGTGGCCAGCTTGGTACGGAGTGATTTTGCACGTGAAAATCCTGCACGTCAGCGTGAAAACCGAGGAAAGACCCTCAGCGCGTAAGCGCGTCTGTGACGTGACCCGCACGGGTGTTTCCCACACAGCACGTGATGACAGAGCACACGTGGAAAGACTGCACGTCAGAGTGTAATTGCGTGTGATTGGTGGAAATGGCCCTACACGCAGAAGTGACAAAGCGTGTAATTGGTGGAAATGGCCCTACACGCAGAAGTGACAAAGCGTGTAATTGGTGGAAATGTCCCTACACGCAGAAGTGACAAAGCGTGTAATTGGTGGAAATGGCCCTAGCACCTACACGCCGCGTAAGTGACGCTGGACGTGTGGCCCTGTATAAAAGGTATGTGTAGAACACGTTTTCCTTGTACGTGCTTTTCGTGGAGAGCGAGTGGGTGAATTCTGTACTTCTTGTCGTTTCACACGCGATTTACTTCACTGCGTTTCAAGTTCGTATTCCCTGTTACCTCTGACAGCTTTTTCTCTTTTTTCGCTTTTACTGGTTTACCTGGGCCTGTTCCCTCAAACAGTGTTCCCTTCTACTGTTGTCCTGTCTCCTCAGACAGCGTACAAATCTTCTTTTGGCGGGGGTGTTGCCAACCAAACGTGCTCCTTTTACACGCTCGTTTACCAGGCAGACGGTGAGTCACGCACGTATCTAACATCTGTGCTTGCCCCGTGTGTAGCCTACCCCTTCAGAGGTCATTCTAGGCTGCGTGTGACACGCATACGTTCATTCTTGTGTTACTGGGTGCCACAGCGTAGTGCAGGTTTTTCTTTCTGCACACGTGGTCTAGGAGGGGTTGCATGCACGTCATCTCCCTTTTTTGGGGCTCCTGTGCGTAGCGTGACCCGTCATCTTTCCCCAGGGGTTACAATCAGCCTTGCAAGAGCACTAGGGTACAATTACCATCTGGTACCCAACCCCTTTGACCCCCAATTGCCCAGGACAATAGTTTCCAGCCACTCCCATACGCACATTTACATCAGTGCCATGGCTGGGAGGCGAGGATTCCGTAAGGGTGGCAAAGGTGGAAGAGCCACAAGTGGTGGCCGTGGTGGATCCGGTAGGGGACGTGGTCGTTACTTGCAGGGTGAGCCTGTCCCCCCATGTGTGGAGGACCAGTCAAGGGCACCCATAATCCCCCCTTCCTCCCGTTGAGGCTGATGTGGCTGACACCATCCATGCTCAGCCCTTGTTGGACCAGCCCATTGTGGCACCAGATCTGGCTGACTCCATGGCTGACTTCCAGGTCAGCAGGCCTATGACACGTGCGCTGGTGCACGTTGATGTCACCATGCCACGTGCATCTGGGCCAGCAAGGTCATCTGCTGCACCAAGGAGGCAGGGCGGAGAGGCTGCAGGGGCAGCTGCAGCTCCATCCACCCCAGCCCTCACACACCCAGCCAGGACAGTGTCGGTCCTAGTCCATGCTGCTGACATTCCCCCTGACACCATCACACTAGAGCAAATGCCTGCACCAACTCCCATGCTGAGTGTGCAATCCCACACTCCTGATACAGAGTCCACCAGGGCTCCTGCCCCTAGTGTCCAGAGCGGCGCAGGACACTCAGGATCACCACCACCTTCCAAGCGGAAGAGGAAGAGTGCTCGTCCGGCATAGGCTGATGCCCCAGACATGGCTACACAGTCCAGCCCATCCAGGAAGCCCAGCTTCACGGATGACGAACTGAATGCACTTGTCGAGTATGTGTCCGGACATGACAACGAGATGGTCATTGTTGCAGGATCCAAGACCACACCTGCACAACGCCAGGCACACTGGCAGACCGTTGCGGACATCGTAAGTGCCCTTGGAATCGTGAGGCGCACAGCCAATGATTGCTATAAGCGCTGGAATGACCTAAAGCGCAGGGCAAAGAGTAAGCTGGCCTCAAGTCATGCCGCAACTCTAGTGACTGGAGGTGGGTCTCCAGTAGTAGACATGGAACTCACTCCACATGAGTCAGTCGCTGGGACCTACGTCACGGAGGAACAGATCCAAGGCGTGGGAGATCTGGCTGATTACGAGGCATTGTCTGGTGAGTGCACATGCATGTGTGTGTCATCCATGTGCATGGTGTGTGTGTGAGGGCTTCTGTTTGTGTGCCAGGTGAGAGTGTGTGCGCCTGAGTCGTATGGGTCAGCCATGTGCTTCATGCAATACTTCCTGCGCAGCTGCATTTGGCCATAGCAGTATCCCTTCTGCCAACAGTAGACATCTAGCCCAACTGCACGCCAGTTGCCCTTGAAGTGTCACCTTGCCACTACATAGTTGCTTATTTTTCACTGTTCATTCAGTCAGTTTGTTTGCATTCCACCACTTTCACTAGGCATGTCGCTGTCCATTAGTCACATGTCTGACATGGCTATGGTAAAGTGGAGTGACTTTGTTACCTGGATATCATTTGTACACACATGTCCCTGTGCAATTGGACCATTTCAGACTGGCAGCTCCAGGTGAAAAATCTGACCTGTTAGAATTAGAAAAGCGATTACATGCGGGAACTGGACTGAATGAATAGGTGCTGCCCTCCTCTCCATCTTCACTCAATAGCAATGGTACATGCCATCTGTGTGATGGCATGTGTGTATCACCTGGCAATCACAGGCCAATGTGTGATGCCACTGCCAGGCAGCATGCAGAAAATGTGTTCATCTTCCATCTTGGTGTCATCAGTGTGTGCCATTTGCCTGCACTTCATACGCAGTGAGGGTGCATGCATGGGAGGGTTTCAGTCATGTGGGACATGTGTCAATCAAGTACTGGTTCTCTTGCTTCTCAGCCCTCATTGTGTGCCATGGTGCTAATGCCTGTTTCCATTTCTTTGTTTTCATGTCTTTGCAGGGGAAGACGCACCTGATACTGCTGGGGTTGTGGAGATGGTGCAGACCCAGGAGGGGTCCGAGGGCCGACCAACCACCAGTGAGGGACGTGGTGTGGTGGTGGGGGAGAACCCACAAGTGCTGCAGGTCGTGCTCTCAAGGGGTGTCTCTGGCTGCACCTCCCCCGAGCTGTACTCAGGTGTTGATTCGGATGAGACCTACGTGCCGTCGCAGGTGAGTGTTCCAGGGAGGGATTCTGTTCTGTCTCACCCACCTGCACCAGGGTCAGAACCCTCCATGGGGATGTCAGTGTTGGCAGCTACGCCTTCGGTGGTTACGGATGCAGGGTCACACTCCGCGACATCTGATCCTGTTCCTGGGCCAGCAAATCAGAGGGGGAATGCAGTCCTGCAGCCTCAGGCAGTGCCGGCACAGCAAGGCGCAGTTCGCCTTGCCCCAGACAGGTGTGGTGTCCGCCGACGTGGTGGCCGTACGCCACCCGGCAATACCGCATGGGAGCAATCCATTTACGGTATGGCAACCCAACAGGCTGCATCATCCGAGATGATGGCTCAGGCCATGGATAGGGTGGCCACTTCCATTGTCCCCCCAGAAAGGGTGATGGAGCGACTAGAGCAGGCAACCGACTCCATCTGCCAGTCACACAGGGAGGACATGTTGGGGTCCAACAGGGACAGGCGGGCGGCACTGGCGACTCTGCAGGAGGCCATCTCCATTGAGTCCCAGGGCCACAGGGAAGCCCTGAGGCAGGAGCTCCTTCACCTCAGGACGACTCTTGTTGAGCTTGAGGCTTCAACACACCAAAGGACAGAACAGCAGCTGGAGCGTCTCACCCGTACGCTCTCAGCTGAGATGCAGGCAACGAGGGCGGAGGTCCGGGCATCCCATGAGTTGTTGCATGGGGACCTCCGCACACTCATCCTCCAGAACCAGACCTACCACACCCGCATGCTTGCAGCCATGGAGGAGCAGACTAGGGCCTTGCGTGGGCTGCCTCCCATAGTGCAACCACCTCCGGATGCAGCTGCACAGGGTGATAATAGCGACAGCAGTGATACTCCCACAATAGGGTAGCCGTGTGGGCCATGAGCCCATGGAGGTGTTTTATCTTCCCAGGATCCACGCAGGTGGGTTCTGGTGTGCATCCTGTCCTCGGACCTCCTGGGTGGCCTCCCCAACCCCCCCAGGCCCATCAATGGCCATTTTTGATTGTTTCTTATTTTTATTTTTATTTTGATTTCTTTTATTCCCAATTTTTTTGGGACGATTTGTTGGCTTCCGTGGTTCCTGTGGGCATACGCTGCATTGTGGCTGGGCACATGCAGGCTTGTAATGTATTTGGTTCAGATGCTTGGGTTTGAGTCACACACACCCCTCCTGCTTCCCGTTTCCATGGGCTTGCAAAGGGTGTGCCCAAGTGACAGTGAATTACACAGTGACGTTGGACTCCCATGAGCTGTGTGGGCAGTCTGTAGTCAATACTGTGTATACATTCCTAGTGCATATTGCTGTTGTGTTGTACACTGCATGTTGCATTGATGTGTAACTCTTCTTCTGTGTCTACCTCCCAATTTGCAGGTCCCTTCCTCATGTCTACACAAGGACCTCTAGTCTGGAGATGGGGTCCATGTTGGCAGCAGTGCACCTACAACTCTACATGGCGCCAACACTGCACAGTTGGTAGTGGTGGGAGTGCAGGCATTTCCAGGTGGTGAGACTACTAATATGTAACATTTGTGATGTCATGTTAATGGTACTACGTGCTCAAGTATGTTGTTGGTCCGGCATTGCTGTGAGCATTTTAGGTGTTGCAGGTTTCTAATAGGGACACTGTACATATTGAGACTAGTGTCATGTTGTGGGGATTACTTTGTTTACCTGAAATTAGCATGACATGGCACGGTGTGTCGTGTGGCGGTGCTGGTGTTGGGTTGGCTGACATGGCACTGTCCTCTTGTTGCATTTTGCAAGTGGGTATTCATTTTAGCTGCTTGAATGTGTAACTTCACAAAACTGCATTGGTGGTGTCTGTGTGGGTAGGGATGCACACATTGTGACACTTCCAGGTGAACAATCTCAGGCTGATATGGTATTCACGGTTCATTCTCCAGACATTCAGGATCAGTGTCAGGTTGAGTCATCATTGATTGTCAGATGGAATGTGCCAGGCCAGTGTGCACTCCACAGGGGTGTGATTTCTATGTGAAGTAATTATCCACTAGCTTTGTACGGGCTGCCTCCCCCCGTGCCCTTTCCCCTCCCATGCGCAGCGGCTGTGCATGTGGTTGGGGATGTGGGGCCACCACCATGTCCACGGCGAGGCCCCGGCGTGTTGCAACGTTGTGCAGGACACATGCTGCCACTATGATCCTGCACACTACTGGGGGAGCGTATAACAGCTGCCCGCCAGAACGGTAAAGGGAGCGAAAGCGTGACTTTAGCACTCCGAATGTGCGCTCCACTATGCCCCTGGTTGTAATGTGGGCTGTGTTATATCTTACCTGGGGTGGCGTGGTGGGGTTCCGAATTGGCGTCATCATGTGGGGGCTGAGAGGGTAGGCACTGTCCCCTGTGGAGGTGGTGATTGGTATCATTGGTGGGGTTGTGACCTTGCTCAGTATCCAACATGCATGCATGTGCAGTGGCATACATACTCATCAAGCAGCCAGGTATCGCCATGCCGCCCAGCTTCTAGGTCCCGGCTTAGGGTGGACATTCGGTAAATGAAGCTGTCGTGGGTGGAGCCGGGATAGTTGGCATATACTGAGGTGATGATTCCCTTGGCATTATATGCTACCTGCACGTTGATGGAATGCCAGTGCTTGCAGTTCCTATAGATGTGCTCAGATGCCCTGGGGGGACGTAGAGCCACATGGGTGCAGTCGATGGCACCTAGCACTTTGGGGAATCGTGCCTCACCGTAAAAATCCAGGGCGGCAGCATGCCTTTCTGCAGGTGTTCTGGACAGGTATATGTGCCTGCGGACTGATGGGCGTGCAGTCATGATGTTCAAGACCTGGTGTAGGCAGCGTGACTGGGTGGCCTGTGACACCCCACCCACTATGGCACTTGTCCGCTGAAATGATCCAGTGGCTAAGAAGTGCAGTACATTGAGGACCTTCTCCAGGGGGCTGAGTGCTTGGGAGCACAGGGTGGGTGATGTGAGGTCATCCTCCCACTCACTCACCAGGTCCAGTATAATGTGTGGTGGAAACCTGTACCTCCCATACACCTGGTCATCAGGCATCCCGAAAAGGCTGGTTCTGGGTGTGAATATTCTGGCCCTGACTATCCTCCTCCTCCTCCTTTGGTAGCCCACTGCCACTGCTGCTAGGAACGGTATGTTCATCCTGGCGTCTGAGCTTGTTATTGTTAAAGTGCGCAAATTTATGCTTTGCGCGTGTTCTAGGCGAGCGTGTGACCCGCGCACCCCTGGAATCCAGTTCCCAGTCCAATAGCGTGTGGAAATTCACACGCACCACGGGATACAGGTTCGCTGACGTACTTGCGTGTGTAAGTGCCCGCGCACCCATGAAATACACGTACATAGGCCAATCGCGTGTACGCGCACTTTTGTCCAATTACACGCGATGACACTCTGACGTGCAGTATTTCCACGTGTGCCCCGTCATCACGCGCTGAGTGGGGAACACCCGTGCGGGTCACGTCACAGACGCGCTTACGCGCTGAGGGACTCTGGTCCAATAGAATCGCGTATGCGTGCTGACGCGCTTACGCGCTAAGGGCCTTTCCTCGGATTTCACTCTGACGTGCAGGATTTTCACGTGCCAAATCACTCCGTATCAAGCTGGCCACGCGAAAACACACGGAAGACCACGCTCCTGCCCAGAAGGCCGAGTTACTGCCCCCCAGTGCCCCGAGCAGCCTCCCACGTGCCATCTGCTGCTGCCTGCCTGCCTGCCTGCTGCCACCGTGCCCTGCCATTTGGTGCCTGCACATCAGCCATCTGCAGGGGTCCAGTTGCTGTGTCCACCCCTGCTGGAACTGAAGACTCCCGACTGGGATTACATCGCTCCACAGCCCAGCCCCAGGACCCAGTTGCCCACCCACACCTGCCTCTGGGGTTGCCATGTCGGGCACTTCCACATCTGGCACCAGTGGCAACCCCAGGCCAGAGGGGCAGAGGGGCACCAGCTTCACTGACACCGAAGTTGGTGTCCTGGTGGAGCATGTCCTGGGGCAGTATGATGCCCTCTTTGGATCGTCCCGCGCCAGCAAGGAAGGACGGGAGAGGATCTGGGCTGACTGTGTGGTTGCCATCAACACGGAGGGGGTGGCAACCCGCAACGTCCTGAAGATCAAGAAGCGCTGGGAGGACTTGAGGTCCAGGACCCTTGTGAAGGCCCGGCGCCTCGAGGAGGGGGGCCGGGGCCGCATGAGTTCCATCCAGATGAGGGTCCTGGAACGCGTACGCCCAGCGCTCCACGCCCAGATCCTTGAGAGGGAGGCCCGTCTGGAGTTGAGCGGTAAGTGTCCAAGCATTACTGTGTGAGACAGGGCATGTTGCGGTGTGCTGGTTCTATGATACTTGCCTGTATGTGTGCCATAGGCCATGTATGCATGTATGTGTGCAGGGACATCATGGTAATGCATGTGCGACCAGTGATGTGTGACCCACATGGTTGTTGCATGTGTTCAAATGCCGCATGGGGAGCCCTATGCAGATTTTGAACATGAGAGCATGCCAGTCTCTGTACCTGGACATGGGTGGGGGTGAGGGATGGGTGCTGATGCCAGGTACATATATGGTAGCCATGTCTGTGTGCCTGACCTGCGTGTCTGTGACTTGTGCATGCCATGGATGCATGACACATGTGTGTGACAATGCACAGATTCAGTGAAGCAGCCAAATTACCCTTGTATCCGCTGTGTTTGGTGTGTTTGGGGCCAGATGGATGTGACTGAGGTGAAGTGTGTGCATGTGATAGGCATGAGCCATGATGCATGTGAGTTACATATCATTGAATGTTTCAAGAGTCCATTGGACATGCATGGAAATGTCCATGGCATGGACCATGCCTGTTACTGTGTGTGTTTTGCCTGGACTGACCCATGTGTTGTGGAGGGACATGATGGAAGTGTGCTTTGACAGTGGTGCTCATCTGCTATTGCTTCCTGTCTAGGAGACCATTGTACAGTGCCCTGATGCTTGTGTTCTTTGTCTCCCGCTACGCAGCGGCTAGTGAAGAAGAGGGCGGAGACGGCGCTGTGGAGCAAGGCGGCGGGGATGCCCCCACGGCTGCAGCGGAAGGGGTGGGTGAGCCCCCACAGGGGCCTGCTACGGTGGGAGACGGTGTGGAGCCATCCAGGTTGGTGGTTTGCACAGAGGAGGAGGAGGCCGCCACTGGGGCACACATGGGGCCTGGTGGTGGCATCCCTGCTGGTGCAAGTGGTGCAGTCCAGGGCCAGGGGCAGGAGGCAGCACAGGTCACCGTGGAGGGGCCTGTGCATGTCGCTGTCCCTGACCCTGTGAGTGCACCACCATGCACCAGCAGGGATGCCCCGTCCCAGGCCCGTCCGCAGGTAGAGGGGATGTCCATGTCACCTGACTCTCATTCCACCTGCGGACGTGGGAACCCCTGGCCGTGTGGAGAAGGTCCTGATTGGGGTCGCGATGCGCACGGCTGTAATTCGTGATGCCGTGCGTGCTTCCCGGGAGGACGACGCACGTCATCACGAAGTGCACCGTGCCGACGTGGCCCAATTGGGATCGGCCATGTTCGGGGGTTTTCTGCATGTGTTGTCCAATCTGGCGGCCCTCTCCTCCTCTGTGCAGGCTATACACCAGTCGTTCTCCTTGCCATCTTCCGGCCCAAATGCCACCAGGGCCCCCTGTGGACCTGCCCCGACCAATGCAGCCAGCTCGGTGGGGATCCCATCCCTGCCACAGTTGGGAGTCGGAGGTCCAGCAGGGGTGGACAACACAGCAACTGGACCCCAGCAGGTGGAAGATGTGACAGCATCATCAGGCAGGGCACGTGCACGAAGGCGTCGGTGGTTTCCATCAGCCTGGATGCCGTCGTGCTGTCAGAGGCAGTGGCGTCGGAGGCAGCAGCAGGCTCGACGTGGGAGGCATCATGGCTCGGGGCCTTCAAGATCAGAGGGGCAGGCATCGGCCGGAGGGCAGGGCAACCCTGGGATGGTGGTGTCTTCCGTGTGGGAGCAGTTGGTCCAGCGGATAGGTGCGGAGCGGCAGCGGGCGGAAGAGGAGCGGCTCACCATGGTCAGGGCGGAGTTCTCCATGCGTCGGGCGTTGAGGCGGGCTGAGTGCCTCGAGGAAGCTCGCAGGGAGTTTGAGCTGGACATGGGGTTATCCCTGCGAGACCTCGGGGCCAGGACAGAGTCCCGCCTCCAGGACATAGACATGGAGTTCGATGATGCCCTGGCCAGCAACATCACCGAGTGAGCCGCAGGACTTGCCCGCTGCCTTTGTATATAGTTATTTAGTTAGTTAGTGTTAGGTTTCCTTTATTAATTTTTTTTTTTTTGGACCGCTCGGACAATGGCCACTTTTTTGTATATATTATTTTCATTAGGCAGTAGTAGGTTTCATTTATGGTGTTGGGCTCATGGACCCTGGAACTTTCGTGTATATAGTTTGCTTTTTGAAGAAACATTTTTTTTATTAATTATTGTGTTCACCATGAGGAAATGGTTTTTCATTATTTTACTTCCACATGATTTTGCTTTGGACAACATTTGTTTTTGGATTACTTTGTTTTTTTTATTTTTACATTTGTTCTCGGACATGGACCATTTATTTTGTTATCCCCATTGTTGAATGTTTGATTTTTTTACTTATTTTTCATCTTTAATACATGTTCTTTTTAACTTTCACTTGTGGTATTTTCTCATTGGTTTCATACATGTCATGATATGGGTTTTGACATTGACTTGCACCCATTGTGTATGTGTGTGTGACGGACATGTGTTCATTTACAGACTTGCCATTGGGGTTGTATCATGTAATTGCATTCACTATGTGGGTGGATGCAATCCTTGCCTGGGTGTTTGTGCTGGGTATGCTGCCCATTACTGCCATGATTGAGTATCGTCAGGACCTGGGGGCAGGGGGACATGTGTGGGTGCCTGGTGGAGGGTGCCCCTGCACTGCTGGGGTGTGGGGGTGGTGGGAGACATGAGTGGGGGCCTGGTGGAGGGTGCCCCTGGTGGCTGGGGTGTGGGGGTGGTGGGAGACATGGGTGGGGGCCTGGTGGAGGGTGCCCCTGGTGGCTGGGGGGTGGGGGTGGTGGTAGACATGAGTGGGGGCCTGGTGGAGGGTGCCCCTGCACTGCTGGGGTGTGGGGGTGGTGGGAGACATGAGTGGGGGCCTGGTGGAGGGTGCCCCTGGTGGCTGGGGGGTGGGGGTGGTGGGTGACATGAGTGGGGGCCTGGTGGAGGCTGCCCCTGCACTGCTGGGGTGTGGGGGTGGTGGGAGACATGAGTGGGGGCCTGGTGGAGGGTGACCCTGCACTGCTGGGGTGTGGGGGTGGTGGGAGACATGAGTGGGGGCCTGGTGGAGGCTGCCCCTGCACTGCTGGGGTGTGGGGGTGGTGGGAGACATGAGTGGGGGCCTGGTGGAGGCTGCCCCTGCACTGCTGGGGTGTGGGGGTGGTGGGAGACATGAGTGGGGGCCTGGTGGAGGGTGCCCCTGCACTGCTGGGATGTGGGGGTGGTGGGAGACATGAGTGGGGGCCTGGTGGAGGGTGACCCTGGTGGCTGGGGGGTGGGGGTGGTGGGTGACATGAGTGGGGGCCTGGTGGAGGGTGACCCTGGTGGCTGGGGGGTGGGGGTGGTGGGAGACATGGGTGGGGGCCTGGTGGAGGGTGCCCCTGCACTGCTGGGGTGTGAGGGTGGTGGGAGACATGAGTGGGGGCCTGGTGGAGGGTGCCCCTGGTGGCTGGGGGGTGGGGGTGGTGGGAGACATGGGTGGGGGCCTTGTGGAGGGTGACCCTGGTGGCTGGGGGGTGGGGGTGGTGGGAGACATGAGTGGGGGCCTGGTGGAGGGTGCCCCTGGTGGCTGGGGTGTGGGGGTGGTGGGAGACATGGGTGGGGGCCTGGTGGAGGGTGCCCCTGGTGGCTGGGGGGGTGGGGGTGGTGGTAGACATGAGTGGGGGCCTGGTGGAGGGTGCCCCTGCACTGCTGGGGTGTGGGGGTGGTGGGAGACATGAGTGGGGGCCTGGTGGAGGGTGCCCCTGGTGGCTGGGGGGTGGGGGTGGTGGCTGACATGAGTGGGGGCCTGGTGGAGGCTGCCCCTGCACTGCTGGGGTGTGGGGGTGGTGGTAGACATGAGTGGGGGCCTGGTGGAGGCTGCCCCTGCACTGCTGGGGTGTGGGGGTGGTGGGAGACATGAGTGGGGGCCTGGTGGAGGGTGACCCTGCACTGCTGGGGTGTGGGGGTGGTGGGAGACATGAGTGGGGGCCTGGTGGAGGCTGCCCCTGCACTGCTGGGGTGTGGGGGTGGTGGGAGACATGAGTGGGGGCCTGGTGGAGGCTGCCCCTGCACTGCTGGGGTGTGGGGGTGGTGGGAGACATGAGTGGGGGCCTGGTGGAGGGTGACCCTGGTGGCTGGGGGGTGGGGGTGGTGGGTGACATGAGTGGGGGCCTGGTGGAGGGTGACCCTGGTGGCTGGGGGGTGGGGGTGGTGGGAGACATGGGTGGGGGCCTGGTGGAGGGTGCCCCTGCACTGCTGGGGTGTGGGGGTGGTGGGAGACATGAGTGGGGGCCTGGTGGAGGGTGCCCCTGGTGGCTAGGGGGTGGGGGTGGTGGGAGACATGGGTGGGGGCCTGGTGGAGGGTGACCCTGGTGGCTGGGGGGTGGGGGTGGTGGGTGACATGAGTGGGGGCCTGGTGGAGGGTGCCCCTGGTGGCTGGGGGGTGGGGGTGGTGGGAGACATGAGTGGGGGCCTGGTGGAGGCTGCCCCTGCACTGCTGGGGTGTGGGGGTGGTGGGAGACATGAGTGGGGGCCTGGTGGAGGGTGCCCCTGGTGGCTGGGGGGTGGGGGTGGTGGGAGACATGAGTGGGGGCCTGGTGGAGGCTGCCCCTGCACTGCTGGGGTGTGGGGGTGGTGGAAGACATGAGTGGGGGCCTGGTGGAGGGTGACCCTGCACTGCTGGGGGGTGGGGGTGGTGGGAGACATGAGTGGGGGCCTGGTGGAGGGTGCCCCTGGTGGCTGGGGGGTGGGGGTGGTGGGTGACATGAGTGGGGGCCTGGTGGAGGCTGCCCCTGCACTGCTGGGGTGTGGGGGTGGTGGGAGACATGAGTGGGGGCCTGGTGGAGGGTGCCCCTGCACTGCTGGGGTGTGGGGGTGGTGGGAGACATGAGTGGGGGCCTGGTGGAGGGTGACCCTGGTGGCTGGGGGGTGGGGGTGGTGGGTGACATGAGTGGGGGCCTGGTGGAGGGTGCCCCTGGTGGCTGGGGGGTGGGGGTGGTGGGAGACATGGGTGGGGGCCCGGTGGAGGGTGACCCTGGTGGCTGGGGGGTGGGGGTGGTGGGAGACATGGGTGGGGGCCTGGTGGAGGGTGACCCTGGTGGCTGGGGGGTGGGGGTGGTGGGTGACATGAGTGGGGGCCTGGTGGAGGGTGCCCCTGGTGGCTGGGAGGTGGGGGTGGTGGGAGACATGAGTGGGGGCCTGGTGGAGGCTGCCCCTGCACTGCTGGGGTGTGGGGGTGGTGGGAGACATGAGTGGGGGCCTGGTGGAGGGTGCCCCTGGTGGCTGGGGGGTGGGGGTGGTGGGTGACATGAGTGGGGGCCTGGTGGAGGCTGCCCCTGCACTGCTGGGGTGTGGGGGTGGTGGGAGACATGAGTGGGGGCCTGGTGGAGGGTGCCCCTGCACTGCTGGGGTGTGGGGGTGGTGGGAGACATGAGTGGGGGCCTGGTGGAGGGTGACCCTGGTGGCTGGGGGGTGGGGGTGGTGGGTGACATGAGTGGGGGCCTGGTGGAGGGTGCCCCTGGTGGCTGGGGGGTGGGGGTGGTGGGAGACATGGGTGGGGGCCTGGTGGAGGGTGACCCTGGTGGCTGGGGGTTGGGGGTGGTGGGTGACATGAGTGGGGGCCTGGTGGAGGTTGACCCTGGTGACTGGGGGGTGGGGGTGGTGGGAGACATGAGTTGGACATGGGTGGGGGCCTGCTGGCAGGTGCTCCACAGTGCTGGGGGGTGGGGGTGGTGGGGGACATGAGTTGGACATGGGTGGGGGCCTGCTGGCAGGTGCCCCACAGTGCTGGGGGGTGGGGGTGCAAGGGGACATGAGTTGGTGTTCATTAGTTCAAGGAGACATGTGCCTTTGCTGGGGGGCATGCCCATGTTGGGTGGGCTGCCTGCGGGACATGACCAGGGATGCAGGGTAGTCCCCTGTGGTGTGGGCTGCCTGCAGGGGCCGTGGAGGGTGTACAGGGTACACCTGGGAGGACCCACACTGTCAAATCACATGTGGGACTCCCCGGCACCCCTGAAATACACGTACCATGCAGAAATCGCGTGTGAAACTTCCCGCGCACCCCTGAAATACACGCGCCCAGGCTATTCGCGTGTGGAACTTCCCGCGCACCCCTGAAATACACGCGCCCAGGCTATTCGCGTGTAAAACTTCCCGCGCACCCCTGAAATACACGCGCCCAGGCTATTCGCGTGTGGAACTTCCCGCGCACCCCTGGAATACACGCGCCCAGGCTATTCGCGTGTGGAACTTCCCGCGCACCCCTGAAATACACGCGCCCAGGCTATTCGCGTGTGGAACTTCCCGCGCACCCCTGAAATACACGCGCCCAGGCTATTCGCGTGTGGAACTTCCCGCGCACCCCTGAAATACACGCGCCCAGGCTATTCGCGTGTGGAACTTCCCGCGCACCCCTGAAATACACGCGCCCAGGCTATTCGCGTGTGGAACTTCCCGCGCACCCCTGAAATACACGCACCCAGGCTATTCTCGTGTGGAACTCCCCGCGCACCCCTGAAATACACGCGCCCAGGCTATTCGCGTGTGGAACTTCCCGCGCACCCCTGAAATACACGCGCCCAGGCTATTCGCGTGTGGAACTTCCCGCGCACCCCTGAAATACACGCGCCCATGCTATTCGCGTGTGGAACTTCCCGCGCACCCCTGAAATACACGCGCCCAGGCTATTCGCGTGTGGAACTTCCCGCGCACCCCTGGAATACACGTAGCCCGCTCCCCCAGGCCCGATCGCGTGAGGAACTTCACGCGAACCCCTGTAATACACGTAGCCCGCTCCCCCAGGCCCGATCGCGTGTGGAACTTCACGCGAACCCCTGAAATTCACGTAGCACGCTCCCCCAGGCCCGATCGCGTGAGGAACTTCACGCGAACCCCTGTAATACACGTAGCCCGCTCCCCCAGGCCCGATCGCGTGTGAAACTTCACGCGAACCCCTGAAATACACATAGCACACTCCCCCAGGCCCGATCGCGTAAGAAACTTCACGCGAACCCCTGAAATACACGTAGCCCGCTCCCCCAGGCCCGATCGCGTGAATAACTTCACGTGAACCCCTGTGATGCACGTACCCTGCTGAAATCGCGTGTGAGACTTCCTGCGCACCCCGGTATACACGCACACGTATTTTTTGTCAGCGGGTGTCCGTGTTTGTGGGTACCCCTTTGCACGTCATTTTTCCTGGAGGGCCACAGTATGGGACATTCATCATGGCAGTATATAGGTGCTATTTGTTGGCGCACCTTTTGGCGCACATTTCTTACAGCCGCAGAGACGCTACCGCCTGCTTTCTTGTGGCGGTCGTGTTTGTGCCTGTGCGCTGGTTTGAGCGTGCGCTTTTTTCCCCTATTCTATTCCATGAATACGTGTTGTAGGCGAGCGTGTGGGCGTTCCGGGCACTTGTGCCCTGTACTTCCCCCGTGACGCCCACGTTTTGGCATGTTGTTCCCCATTCCGAGTGTTACGCCCGTGTTCCGCCTACTTTTGTTGCGTGCGCCGCGCTATGTGCGAATTTCGCTGTGGCCTGTGCGATTTTCGCTGTGACCTGGCGCACGCTGTTAGATGGCCTGTGCGCCAACGTGCGCCGCGCACTTTTTTATCGCACATCCGCTGGTTTTCTCGCGCACGGCCTTCCATGAATCGACGTGCGCTGCTTTTCGTGCGATTTTCGCACTTGCACTGCGATTTTCGCTATTCCACTGCGATTCGCACAATTTTGCCCACTTGCGCCGCGCTAATTATTCCATGAATCGGCCTGATAGTGTTTTTGGAATAAGACGACAATTGGACTACTGTGCTGGAATGGTGAAATTCACTATAAACTCACAGGAAGATCTACAAGAATTTCTAATGTACTTACTACAAGTACTGGAAAACAAAAACATACCTATAAATGAAATCTTTCAGATTTCATACATGTGGAAACATACATGCACTCTCTGCAACAATGTGATACAAGAAGAAATCCCCAATGAACACTTTATATATATATCAATACTAAATTGTGAATCCATTCCATTTCAGCAACTTGTACAAAATGCAAACCATGGTAGATTATGCTCTACCTGCAATTCAGATAATCGCTCCACGTTAGTAATACAAACACATAGTAAATACATAATACTAATGCTTCTACGTTACAATGCAGATGGTAACAAAAACAACTGCAAGCTAACTGGATTCACACATGGTCAAATATCACTTGGTAAGAAAACCTTCACAACAATAGGTATAATCTACCACGCAGGAGCCACAACCAATTCAGGGCACTACACTGCATATATAAAAAAGAAATGTGGATGGTTTGAATGTAATGATAGTACCATTACTCTAAAGCAGAGATTACCAGCAAATCTTACAAACGCTTATTTGATGTTCTTAAAACCAAAATTTGATAAATAAACTGTATTGAAACCTTTAAATAAATTTGTGTTAAAAAAATATAAACTGTTAGAATACTCCAAAAGCTATGTAACTGCTCAAAGATTCTACAACAACTAATCAGATAAATGAATACCACTAAATTAGACCAAAAAATACACAGTTAGAACGCGCCAATTGGTATCTAACTGTCCCAAAATTATAAATTTGTGTTAAAATAATATAAACTGTTAGAATACTCCAAAAGCTATCTAACAGCTCAAAGATTCTACAACAACTTATCAGATAAATTAATACCACTAAATTAGGCCAAAAAATACACAGTTAGAATACGCCAATTGGTATCTAACTGTCCCAAAATTTAACAATATCCAAATAGATAAATCAAAACCATATATATATTAAAATATCCAAATAGATAAATCAAAACCATATATATATTAAAAAAATAGACAGTTAGAATACGCCAATTGGTATCTAACTGCTCCAAAATTTTATAATATCAAAACAAATGAAGAATCTGTTACTGCTCCAAAAAAAAATACAACAAAGCAAAGTATAAAGCATTAGCCAGAAACAACAAGTGAACACTGAAAACAAACAAACAAATAAACTGTAGCATAACAGAAAAAGGTTTTTTTTTTAATCCAACATGGATTTTTTTTTCTCCCACAGACCCAATGATTTTAGCAACAAATACAGAAACTGAGCAAATTGCACAGTACTCTGATTTGTACTCTACTAAATATGAGGGTCGAAAAAAAATAAAAGTATATTGCTTATACAATGTAATAAGTCATTACAAAATACTTATACTAACATGCTATTTTCTTTTATCACAGAAATGAAGAAGAAAAACATGGACTCCAATTACTAGACCAAACAGTAAGTATACAATAATAAGGACAACCATAGCAGCATATCACATCCATAGTATCTAATACCTTTGTTCCTTATACATTTGTTTTTCACCCAAAGTTATAAGCAAATATGAATGTGATATGCTGCAGTGGTTGTTGCCAGGGCATAGAGTCTTGGGTGCATGGCCAAATGGCCATGCACCCAAGACTCTATGCCCTGGCAACAACCACCGCAGCATATCACATCCATAGAGTCAAACATTTCAACTATGATCTATGGGAAACTTATAATGTCTGCGAACAATGTGAGTGTTCTTAGAACACTTTGAACTTGCCAGCGAACAATACGTACACCGTTTTCAGGACACCCCCTACGAACATTTCTGAACAACGCGATAGTTCTTAGAACACTTTCCACTTAACAACGAACAATACGGACAGCGTCCTAAGGACACCCCCGACGAACATTCCAGGACACCGGGAGTGTTCTCAAAAACGTCTTCAGAACACCCCCCTCTTGTTTATTTGCGAACATTTCAGGACACCGCGAATGTTCTTAGGACACATTCAACTTGACAGAGAACAATACGGGCAGCGTCCTCAGGACACCACTACGAACATTCCAGGACACCGAGAGTGTTCTTAGAAGCGTCTTCAGAACACCACCATCTTGTTTATTTGCGAACATTTCAGGACACCGCGAGTGTTCTTAGGACACATTCAACTTGACAGAGAACAATACAGACAGCGTCCTCAGGACACCCCCTACGAACACTCCCCGGACACCGCGAGTGTTCTTAGAAGCGTCTTCAGAACACCACCATCTTGTTTATTTGCGAACATTTCAGGACACCGCGAGTGTTCTTAGGACACATTCAACTTGACAGAGAACAATACGGACAGCGTCCTCAGGACACCCCCTACGAACACTCCCCGGACACCGCGAGTGTTCTTAGAACAGTTTCACTTTGCTTGCGAACAAAACGGACACATATTGACTCCTTAGAACACCCCCTAGTCAGTTTATTTAGAACATTTCAGAACACCCGTGAAGTCCACAAACAAATCGAACACAAAAAAAACGTCTAACACATAAAAAACACAACTTTCATCCTATCTCATACACTCCCACCCTCCCCAAACACTCCTACACACCAATACACTCTACAAAATACACATTTTGAACAAAGTTTCACCGCGCTGTCCGGGGACGTCCGCGAATCCAAGATGGCAGGCGCTACCGAAAAATCTGACGAGCTTCACGCTCCATGCCGTCCAATCAGCGAACACATTGCATGTCCGCGAACATCACGCAAGACGATTGGCCAATCAGGACACTGTCCACGGAGCGAACAGGGAAGTGTGTCCGCGAACCGAACACAGATATCACTAATTTTTTTTTACCAACTTTTTGGTCATTTTAAAAAAAACTACTGGACGGATTTTCACCAAATTTGCAAAAGCACGCTTTCGGGACCAAGCCGCTGCTCCTGGTCCAAATTTGGTGGAAATCCATCCAGCGGTTTGGGCTGTAGGCGCGAACAACATTTTTTTCCCATTCACTCTATGGAGAGTGAGTATAATGTATACAAATATGAGCATATAGAGGGAAGGTAGAGTAATAAAAATAAAACTATGAGAAAGTGCTCATAACCATAATGATTATCTTCATGCACAGAAAGGATTGCTCTCTTTCAAGACTGTATCTTCCGCTATGTATATGTTTCATATGATGTGACTGGACCCTAAGTCTACAAATATAGTACCTTTTCAATTTTTACTTCCTGACTGTTACTGAAGAAAACCATGTGGCTTCGATAGGATAAAGGATAAAAAGGGATAGCCAGCCATGTGATGTCATCAGTGATGTCATCAATGACATTTGTGATGTCATCTTTGATGTCCTGGGTGTTAGTGTTAGCAGTGCACAGTGGCGCGAGTTATGGTTGCTTATGTTACCATAACTGCCGAATTTCAGGGGTTTTTCGGTTTTACTTTGAGCCATAACGTCCCTTTAACAAAGTTTTTTCACTGAATTTCATAGGTTTTTAGTAGCGCAACTTAACCATAACGTCCCTTTAACAACGTTTTTTTACTGAATTTCACAGGTTTTTAGTAGCACAACTTAACCATAATATCCCTGACTTCATATACATGTAACATAGAACATACTAACCCCCTCGTAGTGATTTTCATGTCCGCGGACTACCGCCATGTCCGCGGACACATCGAAAATCTGAGCGTGGTGAATGTAAATTTAAATAGTGTGCCCCATTTCCCCTTTGAAGTTGGCTCTGAAAAGAGCCGTTTTTTTTTTTTTTTACAGATGCTTGACAGACACCTGTTATTTTGTATTTTTTTTTTCTTACTTTACTCCTAAAATCTTCACATAACCTTCTCCAAAGCAACCCTTACATTCCAAAATAGAAAGGCATTTCCCGTAAAAGATAAAGAAATGCCATCTTCTTTAAAATTAACAACATTACTGGCATCAATATTCTCATTATTACAAAAGAACATACCAGCTCTAAGCATGAAGGCACACATGCCTCGGTTGATGACACACCTAGCAATATTTTGCTGAGGACAAAAAACTGAACTATTGTCCCATATTGCCCTAGGTAGTAATCCAGAAAAAATTACTTTTGCATTTGGAAGGATCTTCATTAATGCTTGAAACAAGCGTTCCAAATCAGCCAACAAAGTAGGGGCACTGACGTTGCCAAAATGGAAAGCACCATAGTGCAAAACTACCACATGCGGACTGTTCATCGTGGCCATATCCTCACAAACTTGTACAATTCCCTGTACATTGCAATCAGGCACACTGCTCCACACCACCTCCACTCCTTTCACATCAAAGTTCTTTGCAACATGCCTGCATTCAGCGTACTGCTGTAAACCATGCACAAACATATCTCCGAACACCAACACCCTGACTTTCTCCACTTCTGCCATCTTCACCACACACAGTCTCTTTCAACACAAATCCACAACATCGACATCTGATTGGCTGATCCGTACAGTCTTCTTTCCATGTTGGATTTCCTGGAAAAACCCAGATGTAGCACGCCCTGTCCACGAACAGCCGCGGTGTCCGCGGACGGCGTCCACTTTACTCTCTGTGCCATTCCATCATTGCATACACCTAAGCAATCACACAATACGAATAACGTCCTCAGAACAACCCCATTTTGTGAATTTTCGAACATTTCAGGACAATTATTATTTCATTATTCAACATATTAACATTACAAATATTATACTTTCATCTTCTACTCTGCACACAATGCTATGTTTCTCCATTAGTAGCTCAGTATACTAGATAGAATCCCATAATACAATGCTATTTATATCAATGCATCGTTCAAAGCACTAATAACGGTATGATATTTATTGCAATATCCTTGACACTTTTTTCGCAACATTATAATAAAAATCCCTAGTACACAAATTCCATGAAAAGTACATACACATGCGATGTCATCAGTGATTTCATCAATGACATTTGCGATGTCATCTTTGATGTCCTGGGTGTTAGTCTTAGCAGTGCACGGTGTTGGCGCCAGTTATTTTTCATAGCTTACCATAACTTGCGATTTTCAGGGGTCTTTCGGCTGTACTTAGAACCATAACGTCCTTTAAACAAACTTTTTTTAATATCTCGCAAACAATATACAAACATGGCGTGCAAAAACCAACTTCTACAGATGTCTTTACACAGAATGTTGCAAAATAAGAATTTATGCTCGTTCACAGTGAAGATCAGCTGCTTCCACAACTTCTACAGATGGCTTTACACAGAATGTTGCAAAGTAAGAATTTATGCTCGTTCACAGTGAAGGTCAGCTGCTTCCATTTTTTTCTCGGGCCCTGGAGAGGCTCACGAAGCGGACTATAAGGTTGTATTGTGTTTTGACCTTGACAGACAGAGATTGTGATGAAAGACTTCTCTTGAAGGAGTGTTGCTAAAACGTAAGAGAAGATAAAGATGAAATTTCTGAAACAAAACCACTTTTATATATTATATCACTATGCGAAAGATCGTTGGCACACGCAGAGTCGTATTTTGGGACTGCACCACTCGTAGACAATGGAAATTGCAATTGTACTGTAAGTAACCCTTTAGATTATTTTATACCAAATTTAATCACAATAGCGTAGCATTAAAGACCGCTCAAGTTGAACTTGTTCGTTGAAAGTGGCATAATGTTTTCTACCGCGCACTATCACCGCCGAATTGATCCCCTGTCGTTTAGAGGGCTCTGAAAAAGGCAGACGGCACAGGGTGGGTTAATAGAAATAATGTAACCGGTCTATAGGTGGTCAAGCGCTCTACTCGCTGTGCCACTTCACTGTAGCCTGTCAAGTGGCACAGCGAGTACAGCGCTCGCTTTGACATCTGTGCACAGCTTGCTAACGCAAGTTTGAATCCCGGCAAGGCCAAACTCAGCCTTTCATCATTCGTGGTCGATAAATGAGCACCACACACCGTGGTTAATAATAAGCACCGCTTAGATACCTCACGTTCTTAGCGCTATATGAATGGGAAAATATTATTATTTTATTATTAACATACTCTGTGCCACTATCTTCGATAGCAAATAGTTTCACGCCCTAATAAATAAAATGATGATTTTTAATGAAGATCGGCTGGTGAGACTAATTTATGTTTTTTAAAACAGGTAAGTGGCTCCATTTTGCCTATGTCACGATTTACAGACTCCAGCGGATGGGGTCTTCAACTGCCAGGTGCAGGTCCAAATATGCAACTTCATGACCCTCACCATTTTATGGGACAATCGCCAAGGACCAATATGCCCTTACGCAGTACTAGCGGCTACAAACAACATACCAACCAATAGGGTGGTCTAATGGCTCGTTGTTGGAGCAACCTTCCGATTATCAGAGCGACCATTTACTGCTTTTATCATAAACCAACAGCCTATCTACCGCAAAGGAACAACGCGTGGCTCCAAATAAACTTTTGCTGATCGACAGCAGAGACAATAGCAAATCGCTGAATATTCACTAAACATTTCATGTGAAATAAATGTACTTTACCAAATGTACAATCCTGCTGTTTACTTTTAAACCACAGTTTCATATTCCGAATTGTGGCGCACTGAGTTGTAAGCTGATCTAACACCCTCTGTACCGCAAAGGAACATCGCGTGCCTCAACATGAACTTTTGCGGATCGACAACAAAGACAAATGCAAATTGCTGAATATTCTCTAAACATTTGATGTCAAATAAATGTACTTTACAACATTTACAATCTTGCTGTTTGCTTTTAAATCACTGTTTCATATTCCGAATTGTGGCGCGCTGTGTTGTGACATAATATGTGTTGTTCCGGGTTCTGTGTAAAGTCACTTAGGACTGCAGAGAACTGGGCGTATTTGATTACGCACCCTGTAACGTCACGGAGAGAGGCGGGGAATATGAATGCTTTGATAATATCAGGCTTAGGGGCGGGAGATATGATTTAGTGTCGCAAAAGCAAGTCAGCCAGGTCAATAGCGCCAGTCATAGGATTATCACATAATGTCGGCGCACACCAGCCGGATTTATCGTTTCTTTAGTGGACAAAAAGTCGGTTGACGCCCCTAGGAAATTGTACTATTAGTGGACAAAAGGAGTGGTCTTAAAACACTTTCACCCTGACAACGAACAATACAAACAACGTTCTCAAAACACCCCCATTTTGTGTAATTGTACCCATTTCAGGACACTGCAAGTGTTCTTAGAACACATTCAACTAGACAGATTACAATACGGACAGCGTCCTGAGGACACCCCCAGTTTGTGTATTTACGAACAATTAAGTACACCGCGAGTGTTCATAGCTCATTTTTACCTTCCTTGCGAACAAAAATGACACATACTCCGTCCTCTAAACACCCCACCATTTAGTTTATCGACAAAATGTCAGAACAGCCGTATTCTCCGCGGACAAATCGAACGCAACAAAAACGTCTAGCACATAAAAAAGCAAAACATTGAACCTATCTCATACTCCCCCACCCTCCCCAAACACTCTTACACACCAACACACGGCACTAAATACAATTTTTTATCCACGTTTCACTGCGCTGTACGCGGTCGACTGCGAATTCAAGATGGCGGGCACCACAGAAAATCTGACGCGCTCCACGCCCCTCGCCGTCCAATCAGCGAACACGTCGCATGTCCGTGGACATGACGCAAGGCCATGGGCCAATCGGGGTGCTGTCCGCGGAGCGAACAGGGAAGTCCGTCCGCGAAGCGAACACAGATATCACTAATTTTTTTGCCTTACATTTTGTTCATTTTTTAAAAAACTACTGGACAAATTTACACCAAATTTACAAAAGCACGCTTTTGGGACCAGGCCACCGCTCCTGCCGCAAATTTGGTGTAAATCCGTCCAGCGGTTCGGGCTGTAGCCATGCGCAAAGTTTTTTCCCATTCAGTCTATGGGAAAAAAAAAAGTTTTGGGACCCCCCCTTAACTTTTCCCCCCCTGGACGAATCCTCACCAAACTTTGCAAAAAAATTCAGAGTGACCCAACTACTTTTTTTTGCAAAGTTTGGTGAGGATCCGTCCAGGGAGAGCGTGGAAGTAGTCCATAAAATGACTGTTTTGGGGTACACTGAGTGTAGAACTTTAGCACATAAGGAGCACTGTTTTGATGTTATGAAGGAACACTGCATTTCCTTCATCAGTTAGGTGTACTCCGTCATGCCTTTAGAAATTGGCCATGTAATTATTTGCATCATCATAGAAGTGAAGAGTATTTTTCTGATTGAAAATCTATTTTTTCATGATATGTTGGTAAAAGAACCCAAAGGCTCTTTTAAGAGCCACCTTGATAACTTTTTACATATTTTGGAAAAAGAAAATATATTTTGAAGTCTTTTTTAAAATAATAACATGGCTACGACAGCAGCCTATGACAAATTGTATCCTGTCAGGTATTTTGTTTTATAGCCACGTGTACCAATCGTGTGATTGGTTATAGCTGTGGCTTTGAGCAAGCCAATGGGACGTTGTGTCTTTTTGGCGGGTGCAGCTGCGTCTATGACTATCGCTGTAGCCGTGGGTATAGCTATTCTTATTACTGTGCATTGACTGTATAGCACACAATTTGACATGTGTTTATGATTCTATGTCCTTAAGTGTTCCTTTGTGTTGTTTCAATGAATACACTTTGGGAATATGTCTGGTTGAATGGGCCATAATTTAACGGGTAGCCACGACTACTAACGGTTTACTTGACCCGCGGCTACAAATTTGCCAATCGTACGTCGTACTTTGTGGCGGGCTTTGTTAGCCGTGGGCATGAACCCATTTGTTGTACCCACGGCTACAGCTGTCTTTATTTTGGTGAGTGATCAAATTATATAATGGATGTTTTTACACATATGTGTACATGTGTTTCTGTTTGAATGTTATTACCTGATGGGCAGTGTGAGTTTATTTTTAATTCTTTGTAATATGAGTGTTTCAGTAGATCTGATCAAATGTACGGGTAGCCGCGTCTATATGTGGGTTTCCGTTGTGTAGGTGGGGTTATAGCCGCGCTCATGTAATTTTGAAAAATTAGGAAAAATATAAAAGATGTTTTTAATATAGTGTGCATTTATTGTATGACATATTCTTTGGCGAATTGTGTTGGGGATTATAGTTTGTAATCAAAATTTGTTTGCCATTTCAATTGTTTGCTTTCTGCAGTCCTCTTTTTATGGTATTGAATTGTGAAAGTTATGCAAGTGACATTTTTCTGAAGTTTTGACAGTGTGATCCCAGAGCTCAGGGTGTGCACATGTTCTGTGTTTGTTTATAGTGAAGTTCTATTCATTATTTGGAACAGCTGAAGGTGAGTTTTGATAGTCTGTTTTTATATATTTTATGTAAGTTTGAATTACTGTATTTGTAAGATAACTGAAGTATGTTCAGGTGTCTTGTTTGGTCAAGTTTATAAGTATTGATTAGAAAGTAGGGTTTTCTATATTTTACTTCAGTGTTTTTAGGGGAGTGATGAAGCAGTATCCCATGTTATGTTATGCTTATGTTTGACAGAAAATACATTTGCAAATAAAGATAGTTTTTCTGTGACATTGCAAGATGTGATATAAAAGAGGATGCATAAGAAATCGTAGTGTGAACCAAGCAGTATAACTGTGTCCTTGACAAATATTGTGGCTCTGCGTGTGCGCTTTCGAGTTGGATATTAAGCTGTATTTTTGTGACTCTATATTGGTGATTTTGTACTGTGTTACAACAATTTATGAAGGGTGTATGGTTTGATAGTACATTAAGAATTGTTATGTTATGTAAGAAATGGGTAGTGTGCTGTGAAAGATTAGCTCAGTTTTTCTTTAGGTTTATTATTGCAAAAAGTATGGTCTGAAGGCCATATATATTACAACTTCACAAACTTACTGGTTAGTTAATGATATTCTACTTCTTGTAAATTATCTACTTCTTGTAAATTATCTATGGTGTATGAGCTGTTGTACATATACACATTAGTTAAGCAGTCACAGTTGATTTGTAGATGGGGTATCTTTCTGCAATGGCCTCTGTGCTTCTCTCAAACTTGAGCTGGACCACTTGAAATGTTGGAAGCAGCTCAAAATATTCCTTTTCTCTTGTGCGTTCTCTTTGTCCTTCCCCTGTTGACGTAACTGACTTATCTTTATGCTGTAGCAACTGGTTGTTTAGCTATTCTTAGACTCTCAAAAGGTAACATGCTCTTTATTGATCAGTCAATTTGTAAGTGTATATGGACTTACTACCCACTTATGGGTGGTAAGTGTAATTCTAAAGTCACTTGTTCTCTGTGCACTACCAAGAATCGTGCGGCCCTGGCTGCATTTACTTAGAGAATTTGTGTTCTGTTTTCCTCTTCCCTCTCCCTTGCACTTGCTCCCTTGCTTTCCCTTTGTGATGTTATTTAGCATGAGGGCATTTAGACGCGGCTGCAAAGTCAGCCACATCCAAACATACCTTGTGCCAAAATAACAGCGCTGGAATGGCTTTCGTACCAAAAAGGCACACTGAAATGGGCGATTTGTGAGAATTCCATGCCAAACCGGCCCGCGCCAAAATGGTGGGGCCGAAAAGGAGTGTACAGCTTGGACACTGCTGCTTAACTAAAGTGTGTGTTCCATGGCAAATTATTTCATTTCGCTTTACATTGCCTGAAAACATTGTGAGTTCTCAAAGTTTGAAATATCTCATAATACACGGCATCCGCATAATTGTTTTTTAAACTGTGCTGCTGTCAGTCCTTGAAAGTTTTGCACTCAGAGACAATTTGTTTGCCTTTTGCTGAATTGCATTCTGGTATTGGAAGTCTCACAATCAAAATAGGGGGAATGATGCCACATTTGTACACTTGTGCCTAACATAGTTCTATTAGGATTTATATATTTGAGTGACAATATGGTATGTGTACTTTTGAAGTTAGCTTTATAAAGCAGAGTAATGTTGAAAGGCAGATATGTGGGTGAGGAGGGGAAATGATGAGATGGCAAATAAGTCATGAGTATTTTCCCACGATGTAGCAAGAGAATTTGCAATCCTGGACCTGGTGCAGTTATATTTCCCTGATTGTGGTTGCTTTTCAGGGCACCAGTAAAGGACACATGTGGGTGGACAGCGTAACGTTTTTTCAGAGACGAATGCAACTCCCTTGGGTTTTCTTGAGGATGGTAAGGTTGCCCAAGTATTTGGATATCAGGATTTTACTCAGGTTGTCTTGTTCCCAGTACAGACGCTTACCCAGAAGACCAGAAGCACTTTTTTCATATTGGGATTTTGTTTTACATGGAATATTGCACTACAGATTGCTGGGTTTAAAAGATGAGCAGCGTTTAACTTTGTCAGCAAATTTAATTGAAAGATTTCCTCTCTCAGGTTATTTTTCTGGTGTTCATTACTTTTTTTTAAAGTCCAATGCTATTTTGTCTTGCGCTCTTTCTTCTAGGGAGAAGGTCAATTGAACTACATTTGTATATTTCACTTTAAAATATGTGGCCACTTACTGTGCGTATATTCAGGGGTGCCAGCTTTTGATTTTCGCTATGGGGGCAAATCTACCTGGGCATGCAGTCGATCATTTTTTACCATTTTCTGTGCTGCTTAAATGTGGGTAGTTGGGTTTGTGCAATGTATCATAACAGTCACCAAAAGACCGGCCAAAAAGCAAGGGTCTTGTAGCATGCTGCTTTACCAAAGTGTGTGATCCTCGGCAGAGGATCTTTTTTCATATTGGGATTTTGTTTTACATGGAATATTTGATTACAGATTGCTGGGTTTAAAAGGTGAGTTCCTTTTATACATTGTCAGCAAATTTAATTGAAAGATTTCCTCTCTTAGGTTATTTTTCTGGTGTTCCTTACTTTTTTTTAAAGTCTGCTGCTATTTTGTCTTGCGCACTTTCTTCTAAGGAGAAGGTCGATTGAATTACAATTGTATATTTCACTTTAAAATATGTGCCACTTACTGTGCGTATATTCATGGGTGCCAGCTTTTGATTTTCGCTATGGGGGCAAAAGTACCTGGGCATATGTTATTCTTGCAGCCAATCATTTTTTAACATTTTCTGTGCTGCTTAAATGTGGGTAGTTGAAGTTGTGCGATGTATCACAAAAGTCACCAAGAGACTGGCCATAAAACAAGGGGCTTGTAGCACGGGACAGGACATTTTGGTATGGCCAGTTAGGTGCACACCATTATGGCATGACCTTTTTGCTGCAGTTTCTGTTTGGGCACGCCCAGTTAGACGCAGCCAGTTGAGGCAGGGACCTCTCAGCACAAGGATATTTTGGGGTGAGAGATCGCAATTGGCGCGGCATGAACCTGCAGGCACTTTGCATGTTTTACCTATTGGCGCAAGGATGTTTTGGCATGATAGGTCCCAATTGGCATGTACCTGCAGGCACTTTGCAGTTTGTAATATGGATTAAATGTGAAAAAGATGTATTTACTGCAACATTATAAAACAGGATGGGTCATGTATTACACCGTTGTTGCAGAATTGAATACGTATTAAAAATGAAACACATTTATTTACTGCAACATTATAAAGATGGGCTACTAGGCATGGCTTTTAACCATGCGCATTGGTATTTTTGAACAGTAACCGACCACTGGCTATGGTCTTTGGTACTGACCAGTGACCCCAACCTTCGTTATGGCCAAGTCCACTGCCTAAATTGTTATTAAGATAATCAAACTTTTCATGAGCTAACTTATAAATGATGTTATGTCTTACTCCATTTTTGATGTAATCAGTTATATTCAATGTAATTAGTGTTGTCACCAGTTATGGCATCAGTGATGTGATTTGTAATGTCATCTGTGTACTCATACAACATGTAATTAGTTATGTCATCAGTAGTGTTATCTGTGATGCCATCATTGTGGTCATAGGCTGCGCAACAGGGAGCGTGAAGTTAAGATGGGTGTCACGCTCACCTGGTCTCCAAGGGGGCGTCGCACAAAGCTGCACAAATGACGTCTGCCCTTGCGTTGCACAGGGCTGGGTGATGAGGCTTGCACACGTCTTCTCCCTCACTATCACTTCCCAGGAAGCGTTTGTCTAAAATGTCGAAAAAAGATATTAGTCAGCCGTGAGGAGCAGGTTTGGCCCCCACCTCCCGTAACCTCCTAGTGCCCCTCTCTGTTTATGCCTCTCCTTGGGTTTTTTCATGTTCGGCTCTCTGTCCTGCAATCTCTAGCAGGGGCGCGATATGTTCAGCCTCTTCCCTGGATCAAGTTGCTTCACTGATCCTGCGGGGCTGTAGCGGAGTCTTGAACAGCTTGACTCAGTAAGTAAGTCTCTATGCCAATAGATGCTTGGTATAGTTTGCTTAATGTCCTTATTGCCCAAGTTCTCACTGTTGGTCTTAATTTCTTTCAGGCGCAGCCTTAGGCGGTTTCCTGATGAAGATTTGCCTCTTCCTACGATGCTGAGCAGAATTCCTGTGGGTGAGTATTAGCGCGAGTGCGTGGTGCTGAATGTCTTTTAAATGGTTTCTTTCCCGTGCGCGACTAACCTGCTGTTCTTTTCTTTTTCTGCAATTAAGGTGCGGCGCGGCTCCGGAGCGGCAATTGGATGAATCGCTTCAATGGAATCCTAGGAGAAAGCAGTCTCCGGGTGAGTATTGGCTCTTCATGCAAATGCCTTCTTTTCCGTAGGTGCGACGATCCGGAGAGCAGCTGAAGGCATGGCCTTTCGGGTTGGATTCTTCAGGTAAGGCCTCAATCACTGTTCTAATTCCTGTTCCTTTCTTTCCTTTCTTCACAGATGCCGATGGATCGTGATCCCAGGACAGGCGTGGCTGTTGAAGATCGAGTACAGGAGCTGAGCAGACACGCTGAGCGTTATGCTGCAGGAGTGCAGAATAACACGAAGCATGTTCTGTCTGTAGCATGTGGTTTAAATAGCCTTGCAAGTAGTTCAAGGTAAAGTAGTCCCTCCAACCTCACCCTGCACTAGTAATCCCAGGCAAAGTAGTCCCTCAGCCACACCCATGGTAGGCTGGATGGCTCAGCCCCATTAGGCTAGGCTGTATGTAGTCCCATGCAGTTGACCACCAGATAGAATACTATGAGCCTGGCGCCAACGGCACCAGGACTGAGTCCAGGAAGTCCTAAGACAACCTTTTGGGGCTTTATAAGCCTTTATGGGTGCCAGTAACTGGAGTAGACCCGTCGGCTCCTGATGTTTGGGAGCATGCACCATGAAAATGGGTTTAGCTGAGTATATATATATATATATATACACACACACACACACATCCACGCACAGACATTTAAAGAAAATACAATTTTCTTACTTTGTATTCCATTGGTTCAGGGAACGAGGCCTTCAGCTCCCTGCAGCAGGCAGGACCACTTGTTCCCGTTATCTGCAGAGGATCTAGAGGCCTCCATGTCATGGGGTGGAGGGGAGACCTATTACTTCAAAAATAAATGGTTTCTTTTTGCAGTCACTCTGCCTTCATAAAGAAATTATTCCCGCTAAAGGACCCAACGGTAACGGAAATAATGTCTTTATGAAGGCAGAGTGACTTCAAAAAGAAACTATTCCTTTTTGAAGTCATAAGGCTGCCACCACCCCATGACATGGAGGCCTCCAGCATGGAGGCTTCCATGTCATGGGGTTGGAGGAGCCCACAGACTTCAAAAGAAATAGTTTCTTTTTGCTGTCACTCTGCCTTCATAAAGATGTTATTCCTGTAACAGAAATAATGGGGGTCATTATGACCCTGGCAGTAGCCGTGCCGGTAAATACCAGCATGGCTGCCGCCGGAGCATTGGATTTTCCAGCACCCGGCAACGGGGACTTACCGGGGCATTACAGCCTCGGCAGTCCCGATAATTCCCCATTGCCGGGTGCCGGAATATATTACTCCCCATTCCCATTTGAGTCCCATTGGACCAGTGCATCCGTCGAGGTCTGTACACGGGTGCCTTTCCATCCGCCAGGTACGACCTGGTGGGCTAAAAGACACCTGCTCGCAGAACTTGTAGTTTGCCGGTCCGGAAACAACGGTACCAGCAAGCTTACCGGTACCATTGTTTGCAGACAGGAAAACTTATAATGAGGCCCAATGTCTTTATGAAGGAAGAGTGACTGCAAAAATCAACTATTTATTTTTATTGTTTTTAAAAAAACCTATATATATTATATTTTTTAATTTTTAAAGAATGTTTTAGTCAGAGGACCCCCCCCCCACCACGCCATCTGGTGCTGGGGCCCCCCACACTGCAGTGGCTGCGGGAACGCTATGCCAGCATGCAACCATTATTTCTGTAAAATGTTTGTGAATCATGGCCAGCACTATATGTGAACAATGTCCAGCACTTTCTGTTAAAGGTGCCTAGCATGCCTACTGTTTCCACTTCATCCAATTGATTGGCTTTCAGCACCACCCTGTTGGTGTGTGAATGGTTGTGATGTGTTACATAGTGCACATTGGTATGTGAATACAATCACAGCTGAATCCTCATGCTGAAATGACACAAGTTTCCAAGGCAGCATGTAGTGTTTCTGCAACCAATATGCAATGATGGACAAGTGCCATAGATCCCGGCTATAGCTTCCATGCTATCAGGATAGATGTGGAGTCAGAAACGTAATGGGTTTGAAGCGACATTTCTACTGCAGTAAAATAATTTAATTTCTTTTTTTTGGACCTCATGTACAGTCCTTAGCATTAAGAAAAGCTAAGTAATAGCAACATGAAAAACAGAAATGCCATTCCATCAAATGGGGTTGTGTAAGCAGCAGAAGTGGTTTCAAGCACCGAATAGCACTTCATAAGAAGTGGCATCACAGAAAATGACCTCATTGATAAGATAGAAAATGATGGCATGTGACCTTCGAACCTGACGTCATCCCAGAAAGTAGCTTCGCTGATGTAAAGGGCAGTTTTAGTAACCAACAATACAATAAAAGGACAGCTGGGACTATGCTTAAAACGAAATGGGATGCTGGCATGATACCTGCTGAACACATAGTGCAGAATCTGTACTATTTAATTCACGTGCCTGCCACACACGCACGGAAATGTTGGCCATTCTGGGAGATAGACATCTGAATGATTAAATCATTGCGACATTACGGCCCTACACTATGAATAGCAGAAAGTAACTTAAATTAGGAATCAAGTTGTGCAATACACATACAGAGATCAAATATGTGCATATGAAATGTAAAAATCAATACAAAGCAGCAGTATAAAGATGTAACTTTCTGCTGAATGTTTCTGATCGGGAATCAATGCTAAGTAATTCAGAGGCCATTTCATTTGCAAAGGCAAACAGCCCTTCATACATTGTGTCGGGCGAAAAGCACATTTAGTGATTTCTTGGAACCCACACTGGCCTACGGAGATATTGCTCGCTATTTTTAGCATTGTACTCTTCTCAAATGAGACTTCTTACTTCATAATATGTAGCAACTTCAACAATAATTGCTCTTTAATCTATAGTGTGTTCATTAATTGGCATAGATGAAGTTGCATCGTCGTCTTAACATTTTGTGAACCAATGATGTAAGGGAAATGGGAAATTGGTAATCAAGCGAGGTCTACTAATAAGAGCAAATGACTTACCGTTTCCTGGCCGAGAGCCCAGCAAGAGGCAGCAGTGGGTTAGCTGACTAGTTTTATGCGAGGACCGCAGTGTAAACACGTCAGCAGTTAGACCACTCAAAAATACTCCAAGCCAGAAAAGGCAAGTCCCCGTGAGAATAACAACCATGTTCCGCCCTTATGAGATGTATAGTGTTAATTGAGAAGTACACAAAAGGCTGAATATAGTACAGTGAAAATAAATCAAACTTGCTTTTTTGAACTCTATCCATAGTTAATGAAAAGAGCGACACTGTAGTGTGCACGTCAAATCTGACTGAAGTGCAAATAGAATCCTATAGGCATGCTATAGACATTGGGAGAAATTGAAACTGGAGCATTTAGCGGTTATCATTTTGCATTTCTTTTTATTTGAAGAGCAGGAATGTCAATTTCGATCAGAAATGAATTACAATAACACATTTACTTATGGCAGCAGTATTACCACGAGGTTGCCTCTACAATAGCACAAAGATGAGAAGTGATGAACCAGTTTATGAGGGTGTAAAAAAGTGGGACATATACCAAGAACAAAACAAGAGAAATATATATAATCAGTGAAAAAAACTTTGTTAAAGGGAATTTATGGTTAAGTTGCGCTACTAGAAACCTATGAAAATCAGTAAAAAAAAACTTTGTTAAAGGGACTTTATGGTTTGAAGTAAGCTAAGCAACCATACCTCATGCCACAACCGTGCCGTGCTAAGACTAACACCCAGGACATCAAAGATGACATTGCAAATGTCAATGATGAACATCACTGATGACATCACGTCTGGCTCCCTCTTTTTTCCTTTATTGACATATCTAGGCCACATGGTTTTCTTCAGTAACAGTCAGGAACTAAACATTCAAAAGGTACTATATTTGTAGACATCCTTCAAGTATGTTCTTGCAGTAATTCCCTTAGGGTCCAGTAACATCATATGAAACATATACATAGAGAAAGACACAGGCTTGAAAGAAAGCAATCCGTTTTGTGCATGAAGATAATCAGTAGGGCTATCAGCACTTTCTGATAGTTCTGTTGTTTTTTTATTACTGTGCTTTCCTTGTATATGCTCATATTTGTATACATTGTACTCACACTACTTTCCTTAGGGTCCAGACACATCACGTGATACATATACATAGGGGAAGTAGCAGCTTTGAAACAGAGCAATCATTTCTCTGCATAAAGATAATCAGTTATGTTATGAACACTTTCTTGTACTACTGCTTCTGTTTTGCTTACTTCACTTTCCATGCATATACTCATATTTGTATGTGTTGTATCTTTGTGCTTTGTATGTATTAATGGAATTATGTAGTATGTGGGTTTTATTAGCTACTTATTACATGTTGCACAGTACACAAAACTCTAATAAGAAAGCATTTATCATTTCACTATTCAACATGGTAAGATTATGAATATTGCACCTCCATCATGTATGCTGCACACAATGCTCATGTTTATACATGAGTAGCTTAGTATACTGGAAAGAACTTCATAATAGAATGCCATTTATATCAGTGCATTGCTTAATGCACTACGTAGCTCATGATATTTATTCCAATGATCCTTGACACTTTTTTGTCAACATTATAATAAGAATTCCTTGTGCAGACCTTTCATGAAAAGTAAATGCACATGTGATGTCATCAGTGATGTCATCAATGATATTTGTGATGTCATCTTTGATGTCCTGGGTGTTAGTCTTAGCAGTGCACTGTGGTAGCGCGAGTTATGGTTGCTTAGCTTACCATAACTTGCGAATTTCAGGGGGTTTTCGGTTTTACTTCGATCTATAAAGTCCCTTTAACAAAGTTTGTTTTACTGATTTTTATAGGATTTTAGTAGCGTAACTTAACCATACCGTCCTTTTAGCAACGTTTTTTTTACTGAATTTCATAGGTTTTTAGTAGCGCAACTTAACCATAACGTCCCTTTAACAAAGTTTTTTTTACTGAATTTCATAGGTTTTTAGTAGCACAACTTAACCATAACGTCCCTTTAACAAAGTTGTTTTCACTGAATATAAATATAGATAATGGAAATGTGACAAATGTTTACTAAGACTCCCTTAGCTTACATTAATGTAACATAGAAAATACTAAACCCCCCTTGCCGCGCTAGAGATTTTGATGTCGGTGGACCGTGCGAATGTCCGCAGACGCATGCGGTCATCATAAGCACTATCCAAAAACTTAGAGGGTATCTTCCATTATTGTATTATACAATAAAAACACACAAACATATTCAAAAAGCACCACATAAATACATTACTTTTAATAAAAAATAAGAAGTGAAACTGTATATGTAAGACACCAACCATCCACTGATGTCGCATTTCCAATATAATGGAATATACCAAAACAAAATAAATATGCCTCCAACTGAATTACCTCACAGAAACTGCACAGCAAGAAGCAAGAGCATACGTACACACCAGTAACAGCAAAAGTTTGTAAAGAAGTAGTAAGTACACTACATTTATTTCATATACTTATACATTTTCTGTATTATGTACACTAAAACTAATATTTATTTTTTTAACACAGAAAAGTCCAGTACTTTGTAAGGCTGGAAGAGAATTTCCCACGAGATGAAATGAGTGAAGAGAGTGATAATAATGGTAGACGCAACATTCCTCTATATAAGCCAATTAATAACCATTACTTTATATGTACTTAACACATTATTTTAACAGACTAGACAACCAATAAAACTAATATACCAAAAGAGATAATAGAAGATCCTCACAAACGAATGGAACTGAACATGGATTTATTACTACAACACTTCAATCAACTAAAATAGTGTATTGTGGACGACATTAAAGGAAACATTAAATACCACTGTCCCACATGTACCTGTTCCTCCTCTCCATGTCCCAGCCAACTATCCCCAAACCCTCCCCACCAAGAAAAATGGTACGATGAAACTTCCATCCCTTCCTCCCCTCCCATGCATCATGTCCAAACCCCTAATTCCCCTGTATTTGTTTCAGTTTCTGCTTCCCCCTCTTTTTCCTAATTTTTCTACTGTTAAACAATAATAACATTTTAAATGTGTTCTTAGTATATGCCTGTGTCTTATTTCTTTTTTTTTAAAGGCTATCAGGGTGTCCGCAGAGAGCAATGCTGTCCGGGGTGTTCTCCATTAACCAACATGGGGGTGTCCTGAGGGCATAGTACATGTTCGTACTGTCCGTAATTAAAATGGAGGTGTCCTTAGAACACACAAGATGTCCGCCTGTCTGTAATTAATCAAAATGGGGGTGTTCTAAGGACAATATACCTGTTTGTACTGTTCTTAATTAAAATGGAGGTGTCCTTAGAACACAAAAGATGTCCGTCTGTCTGCAATCACCCAAAATAGGGGTGTCCTAATAACACCCCCGCTGTTCATAATGTCTGCAACCAGAATGAATATATCCGTAGAACACATATCCCGTCCACCTGTCCGTAAAGTTTTGACACACATTTATTTTAGTCGGGGAGTTCAACATTGTTCGTAGAACACCGACGCACATGCACATCACACACTTGGGTCCTACGAACATCGTGCCTCTCTGCAACTGTCTGCCGCATGTGCGTTGCGCTTTTAATTAGTTTGGGAGACCGAACACTGTTCGCAAAACACCTGCGTGCATGCGCACAAACGACACTGCGCATTTGGTGTCCTGCGGACAGCCGTCCCATTTGCAAACGTGTCAGCGGCGTCATCATGTGACCGCACCCACGTTGAGCGTCTGTCCTTATTTCCGGACACTCTCCGGGTCCTCGGGCATTTAAGAAAGTGCTTTTTGAGTAATCCAAGGTGTTTTACAGTAAAAGTTCACCATTGCACATGTCCCAGATAATGTCCCAACCGAACCGTGTTCGCGAAGTGCGCCCCAGCACCCATATAAAAGGCCACACCCCAGAGCTGAATCTCATTCTGCATTTGGATTTCCAAGATTTACAACAGGACAATTGTGCAAGTTGTTGTTCTTGGTTCCTAGTTCCTGGTTATTAACTTTCCAGATGGCATCCCAAATTGCTTCTGCTGCTACTGCCTCAGCATCAGCACCCCCAACCCCTCCACCACCATCACGTCCCAAAGGGCCTGCAGAGGGGAACAGGCATGAGGATGCAGAGGAGACGGATGAAGGGGACGAAGAGGATGAGGTAGTGGAAGTCCCTACTACTAGCACTGGGTCATCTGGACCCTCGAGCCTGGAGGAGCAGGAGCTCCCCCATCTACTGCCCCATCCAATGATGCCCTGCAAGCCTTAAGGTAGGCCTTAAGCCCCCTTTAGCAGTATTTGCAAACGCGGCAGCGCAAATGCGCTTTTCGGCAGGCCGCAGCGGAATTAATTAATTATATCTGCGCTGCATCGAAACACCTCACTGGCCCCACTTTGACCAGGATTTGCCCTTCCATTGCCTGGAGTGCACCTTTCCACCATTTGCACCCACGAGGCTCCTCCACCTTCCAAGATGGCCGACTGCTACATCCACCTCTACCCTATCCGGCCCCACAGCACCACGAGCCATCTGATTGGCCTCTCGCCCCTACATCCAAGCCAACCACAAGCCGCCAGGCTTGGAACTGGCCCACCACGAAGGCACACAACAAAGGCACCTCTGCCTGTCTGAAGCCTGTCTATGCCGTCGAGCCTAGGGCTATGACCCCTGCCCCCCCAGTGCCATCCCTCCATCTTACAGGGTAAGCGTGCTGCCTTTCACAACTTTCCCTACCCCTGTAGCCAGCGACCTGAACTGCTCCAAACCATCACGGTCCCGGTGCACATGTACCTCCTAACATTGCCACGTCCGAGGTCCACATTGCACCGTTGTGCTCACGAACTGCCAAAAAATGTATCAATGCATAACCTGTATCTACTCAACCACCTACCAACCACTACTCCTGCGCAACCTTTATTAATTTTTAATTGCGTCAGGTTCCTGCACTGCACTAGCATAAGTATCCAGCCCACTCTTGCCTCATATTAGCAACTTGCTTTTAACCGGCTTTGAAACGGCCCATTTCTGTACTTTATTAGCAAACTTGAAACTAGCCTATGCCTGTTTTGTTGTAGCCTGATTGAAACTGCCCTTTTCTGTACTTTATTAGCAAACTTGAATCTAGCCTATGCCTGTTTTGCTGTAGCCTGATTGAAACTGCCCTTTTCTGTACTTTATTAGAAAACTTGAATCTAGCCTATGCCTGTCCTGCTGTAGCCTGATTGAAATGGCCATTTTCTGTACTTTATTAGCAAACTTGAATCAAGCCTATACATATCCTGCTGTAGCCTGATTGAAACTGCCCATCTCTGTCCTTTATTAGCAAACTTGAATCTAGCCTATGCCTGTTTTGCTGTAGCCTGATTGAAACTGCCCTTTTCTGTACTTTATTAGCAAACTTGAATCTAGCCTATGCCTGTCCTGCTGTAGCCTGATTGAAACTGCCAATTTCTGTACTTTATTAGCAAACTTGAATCTAGCCTATGCCTGTCCTGCTGTAGCCTGATTGAAACTGCCCATTTCTGTACTTTATTAGCAAACTTTGGCTATCTTAACTGCTTACCGTGCCCACCTCTTTGGGCACAATAGACCCGTCCCCAGCCTAGCAGCCCAGCTAACGCTACACTCCTAATTATGCTCCCTTGGCTCATTCTCACTATCTTCCCTTTTTGTGTCATGGACAACAACACACCATGTAGCAGCAACAGCTACATACCATACAATAATGGATTAGCTAAACTCGGCTGTCCAAGACATCAACCCATCTCCTGTCCCACACCCTTCCTGCCTACCCTACCACCATTCCCACACACTACTCACCAATACCACATTGCAAATGTTAGCGCCAAACCAGCTAACACCATACCCAACATTACCAACCCTACTAAAAATGACCACACTGTCAGCAACCCTCCCAAGCCACAAGGATACCGCCCCACTACTAACCCTTCCTTCTCTGCGAGCAACAGCAGACTTGGCCTTAGACTCCACACCACAACATGGAAGGTGCCCACAACACCCACGAGCAAGGCCACCAATAAGAATAGCGCTAATGCCACTAACATGGCATCCCTAAAAGGAGCATTATTCAATGTCAGATCCCTAGCTGCTCACCCTACCGAAATCGCCGACATTATCCTCTCAGCAGATCTCAACTTCCTTGCTACCACAGAGACATGGCTACATGAAGCAGCAGGACCCTACCTAACTCTTGCTATTCCTGACAAATACTCCATCCTCAGAGCCGACAGACCCAATGCTCGCGGAGGAGGTGTAGCATTCATATTCAAATCTTCACTCGACTTTAGATCCATTACATCCCACCCTCTAAAATCATGTGAGCATCTCACCATTAAAATACAAACCACACCAAAGAGTTCAATTACTATGCAACTAATATACAGACCCCCAGGCCCTACAGGTACTTTCGAAGAAAACATCACCTCCCTCATAGCCAAGAACTCTAAGCCCCACTCCCAAAACATCATTCTAGGAGACTTTAATTTAGGGTATAACAACCCTAATGACACCCCTGCCGCCTCCCTAGCCAACGCCTTATCTGAGGCAGAACTATTGATTGGGTGACAGCCCATAACTGCAATATCATTTGCAAAGCCCCACAACCTCTGGTATGGACTGACCATTCCCTCATACCATTTGACATTAACATCAACAACCCCAACCCCAAGCAGAGCCCCCACGCACCAGCCTGCCCGACTAGAAACAAGCGCAATATTACGGCGGAGACCCTCACACCACTGGTCCTCCCCCTCCTAAACATGAGCCCAGCCACTGCTGACCTTAACCTCCTAGTTAACACCTACAATGATGCCATGACTACTGCCATCGATGACGTTGCTGTAACGCTCACCTGATTCCCACGGAGGCGCTGATCCCGGCTGGGCTGTTATCGCTTCTTCAATTGAGAAGCGTAGAGCTCGGACGACTCTCAGGACTGGGCTTCCTCTTATCGAATGTCTGACTTGCAGGGTAAGTTTTCTGCAGATGGAAGAAAAAGGATTAATCACCGTTTGATGGGATTCCTTCTCCCACCAATCGCCAGTTTCTCCCACAGCCTAGTTTTTTACTTGTCTCGGCGAGCTCTCACCTTAGGCGTATAAATGCTGAGCTCTCCATCCTGCGCATGGTGCAGGGGTGCGTGGATTCCAGTTACGTCACTGGATGAGTTCAGTGTTGAGGCTCAAGTTTTTTGCGGCCTTAGTTGTGGCACTGGTGCTGGGATGCCGAAGAGCGATGCGCCGTTACTGCACGAGCGGATGCCTGTAAGTATACTGTAGTCTTTAGGCTTTAAAAGATGGGCACCTCAATAATGTCCCTTTTCCTTTGTTTCAGGCCTCGGGATGCTGTGGGCGTAGTTTTCCGTTGCCGCTGCACGTGCCGATGCACGTAAGTATAATGTTCGTTGGCCGCTTTTAATGGCACCTCTAATAATGTCCTTTTTCTAGTTTTCAGGTGCCGGGATGCTGCGGGCTTTATATCCGTTGCCACTGCACGTGCCGATGCACATAAGTATAATGATCGTTAGCCGCTTTTAATGGCACCTCTAATAATGTCCTTTTTCTAGTTTTCAGGTGCCGGGATGCTGCGGTTGATGTGGCCGCTTCTGCGCGTGCAAAAACTGGTAAGTTAAGATGAATGCGACTGCCTTCACCCGAACCCCTTTTTAATTATGTCCTTTGCCTTTCAGGTGCAGAGAAGCTGCCGAAGAGAAGGCCACGGTTAGCTCCATTGCAATCACGGATGGATCAGGTAAGCGGGCGCGGCTGCGAGCAAGTTGCACTTTTCTAACCTTATGTTTATTCTTTGCAGGTTTTGCCGGTGACTGGATTCCGGGATCTGGTAAGTATTGTTCTGTGTCTTTCTTCATCCACAGGTTGCTGCGCGGAAGCTGAAGATGACTCTGGACCTGGAATGCAGGAGCCGACTCGGTGAGCGTCCTGCTGCTGCTGCAGAATAACGCGAAGCACGTGTTCTCCATCGGGCGTGGTTTAAATAGCAGAGAAGTGCTTCCAGTGTGTGTTCTTCCACCGGTTCCACCCAGGTAAGAAAAGAGTTCCTGAATGGAGGGAATAGTTCCTCCCAGCCCTGATGGCTGGGGACTTCAACCAGACTGGATTGTTCTGGGTAAATATGCAGCATGGTCTGCCTCAGGTAAGTCCACCCAAGCATTATTACACTGTTTATCAACATGAGCCCGGATCCTATGGCGCCGGGACTGAAACCCTTCATGAGCCTGGCGCCAAAGGCGCCAGGACACGCTCCAAAGGGCCCCTGTAGGGGACTGCTGGGTCCGGAGTAGTGGAAGACGGGTCTGCTTCCGAGGGCGCTGGGCCAGTCCTGGCCCCTCGGGAGTAGCGCCCATGACAGCACCCCCCCTCAAGGTCCCTCCCAAACTTGTCCTCCCCGGGGGTTTTGGTTTATCGGGAAAGGTTCGGTGAAATTTCTGGACTAGACGAGGAGCATGGACGTGGTCATAGGGTTCCCATGACCTTTCCTGAGGTCCGTAGCCTTTCCAGTCGATTAGGTAGAATAGCTTCGATCTGATGATTTTAGAGTCCAAAATGTCTTTTACTACAAATTCGGGCTCCCCATTCACTTGAATGGGCTCTGGAGGATTGGTCAATCTGGTTCCAGGTTGCATGGGTTTCAAAAGAGATACGTGAAATACAGGATGTATTCTCATATGGGTTGGCAATTCTAATTTAACGGCCACTGTATTCATTATGGCCATAGTTGGATATGGTCCCAGGTATTTGGGGTTGAAGGTGCGAGGCCCTTTAAGCGATAAATGTTTGGTGGACAGCCAGACTTGATCCCCAACCTGGTATTGAGGGGCATTGCTTCGGTGTTGATCTGCTCCTTTTTTGTACCTCTCTTTAGCTTGTTGTAGATGTGCAGTCGCTTCCTTAAAAGCTTGGGTAATAATGGTGTGCAATTGATCCACGGCGGGTGTTCCAAGATCTTGAGGTGGATCAAGGTTGGAGGTTCGAGGATGAATCCCATACAAGATGTAGAAGGGACTCTTCCCGGTACCCAAATGAACTGAATTGTTGTAAGCATATTCAGCTATCCAAAGGATGTCCTTCCAGTTACTCTCCGACTGTTGTAGCATGCATCGTAAATATTGCTCGAGAGTCTAGTTTGTTCTCTCGGTTTGCCCGTCGGTCTGGGGATGATGGCTGGTCGAAAGTCTTACTTCGATTTGAGCTAATCGAAAACAGCTACGCCAAAAGTGGGAAATAAACTGGCTCCCCCTATCTGAGATTAGTACTGACGCGAAGTTGTGTAGCCGGACGATGTTTTCAAGAAATACTTTGGCTAGGACTGATGCTGAAGGTAAGCCTTTTAGCGGAATGAAGTGGGCCATTTTAGAAAACAGGTCCACAATAACAAGAAGGGTGTTGTACCCGGAACAGGAGGGTAAGTCTGTGATGAAGTCCATGGAAAGGGTATGCCAGGGACACGGTGGGATGTCTAATGGTTGCAGAAGACCAACCGGCCTCTTCTTCTGACCCTTGTTTTGAGCGCACACACCGCAGGACATCACAAATTCCTTTATGTCTTTTCTCCACGAAGGCCACCAGAAGTGTCTCTTCACCTTTTCTGTGGTTTTGGCAATGCCAGGGTGACCCTCAATTAATGAATCATGATAGCAGGAGATTACCTGTCTTTGTAAATCGGCGTGTGGTAGGAACAATCGTCCTTGGAAATAAGGGAAGTCATTGTTTACGGTGAAATCTTTTCCTTTTTGTAACCAGTTCAGTAAGTCTGGTGAGGTTACAAGTTGTTTAGTGTTTTCTTCAATATCCTCAATGGATTGTGAAGAAATCAGACCCACGATCCTTTGTTCAGGAATTATTGGTACAGGTTCTGGATTGGCAACGTTATCTCCCATTCCAATTCGGGAAAGAGCATCCGCTTTGCCGTTTTTGTTGCCGGGGCGATAAGTGATCACGAAGTCAAATTCAGCAAAGAATAGAGCCCAGCGAAGCTGTCTGGAGGATTGAGCCTTGGCGGTTTTCAGATACTGCAGATTTCGATGATCGGTGATCACTGTGGCGGTGTGTCTGGCCCTGAGGAGATAATGCCGCCATGCCTTAAAGGCTGATTTAATCGCTAGAAGCTCTTTGTCTGTGATAGTGTAGTTGATCTCAGGCGCCGAGAACTTCTGAGACCAGAATGCCACAGGATGCAGTTGGTTAGTCTCTGGATCTCTTTGTGATAGGACTGCTCCCATTGCTAAGCTGGAGGAGTCGGTTTCAACGATGTAAGGAAGGTCCGGGCGTGGGTGTTTCAGTATTGGCGCCGAGGTGAATTTAGCCTTTAGCTGTTGGAAGGCTTGTTCTGCTTCTGCGGACCATTCAAAGCGTTTATTTTTTCTTAAGAGGGCGGTGATGGGTTGTACCACTCGTGAAAACTCTGGAATAAATCTACGGTAAAAATTGGCAAAGCCTAGCATGCTTTGAATGCCTTTCACGGAAGTAGGAGACGGCCATTTGAGGATAGCGTCTACTTTTCTCGAGTCCATGTGGACTCCTTTAGGTGTCAGAATAAATCCCAAAAATTCGACCTCAGTGACATGAAAAACACATTTTTCGAGCTTGGCAAAAAGTTTATGTCGGCGAAGTTTTTCAAGGACCGCCCTAACATGATTTCGATGGTCAGCTTCTGTAGATCAGTACACAAGAATGTCATCTATGTAGACGACAACGCAGACATCAATGAGCTCTCTGAGGACATCATTCATAAAATATTGGAAGGCGGCCGGTGCATTGCATAGTCCAAAGGGCATCACTTGGTATTCAAATAGCCCATACTTAGTGCGAAAGGCCGTCTTCCATTCATCTCCTTCCTTGACCCGTACCAAGTGATAATCTCCCCGGAGATCAAGCTTAGTATAAATACAGGCGTTTTTTACCTGGTCAAGGAGTTCCGGGATCAGAGGTAAGGGGTACCGGTTTTTTACTGTTATCTGGTTCAGAGCACGATAATCTATACAGGTTCTGAGGTCACCTTCTTTTTTTGGTACGAAGAACAGAGCCGAGGATGCAGGGGACTTCGACGGACGGATAAAGCCATTGGCCAGGTACTGGTCTAAATACTGTCTCAGATGAAGGTTCTCAGGCTCGGTAAGGGCGTAAATCCTACTGCAAGGGGGAGTTGCACCGGGTAGCAAATCTATCTGACAATCGTATGATCTGTGGGGTGGCAAGGTGTTAGCCTGTTCCTTTTGAAAAACATCTTGGAACTCTCGATACTCTAGAGGTAATTGTGGACCGTCAGCCGTTACTGAGGCTAGGCCAATGTTGGGTCGTGGATAACAAGTTGGTGTGCACTCTGGGAACTTTATCGTCTTTGCTCGCCAATCAATCTGAGGATTGTGTTTCTCCAACCAAGGAATCCCTAGAATTACTTGTAATTGAGGAGCCTTGATCACGTCGAACACAATTACCTCCTGGTGCCCGTCTTGGCCTAGTATCGTCACTTCAGTAGTGGTATGGGTCACTGGTCCGGAGGCGATTTCCGTCCCATCCACCGTGGTAATGACGTCATTAACCACCTTTGGACAAAGAGGTAAGTTCATCCTGGAAGCCAATTCGTGGTCCACATAATTTCCAACTGCTCCGCTATCAATGTATGCCTTAATTGCATGCAAATGATCTGGTTGCTCTGGGTTTACGAGGACCATTGGCATTATGAAGTGCAAGGTCAAAAAATTGGTTTTTACGCTCGGCAAGCGGACCTCTACACTTGTCGGGCGAGGTCGTTTCCCGGCTCAGGCTTTTCAGAACTCTTATCAGAAGCTCCCACTGTCTTCTTAGGTGGTTTCACCGGGCAATCTCAAAGAAAATGTCCTGAATTTCCACAATAGAGACATAGTTGCATTTGTCGTCTCCTGTCGCGTTCTTTCTGGGTTAGGGGACCCTTTACAACCCCAATTTGCATAGGTTCGACGGCTTCAACTCCTTTGGTGTGATTTTGAGGCTTAGGGAACACTCGTGTTTCAAACCTGGATCGATCCGCCTTTCTGTTTTGTAGTCTGTGATCCAATTGGACCACCAAATCAATGTACTCTGAACAATCCTGAGGAGGTTTCACTACCTGGGCAAGGACGTCTTTGAGTTCGCCACACAAACCCCTGTGAAAAAGCGTGATCCTTTTGTCCTCAGGCCATCTGGTTTCCAGGATTAGCCTATTGAATGATGCAATGTAGGCCAAAAGATCTTGATTGCCCTGTCGTAGGGAAAGGAGTTCGTTGTCCAGGGCCTGCCCCTGGGAATGCCTTGCAAAAAGTCTTTCCATATTTTCCTGGAAGGTCAGGAAATCACGAAGGATCGGGTCATCCTGTGTAACCAGAGGGATCGACCAATCAGCGGCACTGCCGCTAAGATACGAAAGCACAAAGGCTACCTTAGTCTGGTCAGTTGGAAAGGCTGCAGGTCTACAAAGAAAGTGCAATCGGCATTGATTTATAAACAATGTAAACCTTTTAGGGTCACCAGAGAAGCGTTCAGGCGGTGCCAATGGCACATTTCCGGGTAGGTTGATTTGAACAGGATTGGCTGAACCCGCTGGGATATAGCTCCCTCCTGAATTAGGTAGAGAAGTTTGCCCGGCTTGTGTCTGTAATAACTGTCTGGCGAGATCATCAGTTCGTTCTTTTGATATTATCAATTCCCTCCTAAGGGCATTCGTTTCCTGGCGGGCAGCATGAACTTCAGCTCTTAATTCCCCTAATAACTGGGCCAGTTGGTCTGTGTCGGAAGTTTCCATAGCGCCTGGGTAGGAGGTTATTGGGGGGCTTTGCGTTCTGTAACGCTCACCTGATTCCCACAGAGGCGCTGATCCCGGCTGGGCTGCTATCGTTTCTTCAATTGAGAAGCGTAGAGCTCGGACGACTCTCAGGACTGGGCTTCCTCTTATCAAATGTCTGACTTGCAGGGTAAGTTTTCTGCAGGTGGAAGAAAAAGTGTTAATCACCGTTTGATGGGATTCCTTCTCCCACCAATCGCCAGTCTCTCCCACAGCCTAGCTTTCTACTTGTCTCGGCGAGCTCTCACCTTAGGCGTATAAATGCTGAGCTCTCCATCCTGTGTCTGGTGCAGGGGTGCGTGGATTCCAGTTACGTCACTGGATGAGTTCAGTGTTGAGGCTCAAGTCTTTTGCGGCCTTAGTTGTGGCACTGGTGCTGGGATGCCGAAGAGCGATGCCGCCGTTACTGCACGAGCGGATGCCTGTAAGTATACTGTAGTCTTTAGGCTTTAAAAGATGGGCACCTCAATAATGTCCCTTTTCCTTTGTTTCAGGCCTCGGGATGCTGTGGGCGTAGTTTTCCGTTGCCGCTGCATGTGCCGATGCACATAAGTATAATGTTCGTTGGCCGCTTTTAATGGCACCTCTAATAATGTCCTTTTTCTAGTTTTCAGGTGCCGGGATGCTGCGGTTGATGCGGCCACTTCTGCGCGTGCAAAAACTGGTAAGTTAAGATGAATGCGACTGCCTTCACCCGAACCCCTTTTTAATTATGTCCTTTGCCTTTCAGGTGCAGAGAAGCTGCCGAAGAGAAGGCCGCGGTTAGCTCTGTTGCAATCACGGATGGATCAGGTAAGCGGGCGCGGCTGCAAGCGAGTTGAACTTTTCTAACCTTATGTTTATTCTTTGCAGGTTTTGCCAGTGACTGGATTCCGGGATCTGGCAAGTATTGTTCTGTGTCTTTCTTCATCTACAGGTTGCTGCGCGGAAGCTGAAGAAGACTCTGGACCTGGAATGCAGGAGCCGACTCGGTGAGCGTCCTGCTGCTGCTGCAGAATAACGCGAAGCACGTGTTTTCCATCGGGCGTGGTTTAAATAGCAGAGAAGTGCTTCCAGTGTGTGTTCTTCCACCGGTTCCACCCAGGTAAGAAAAGAGTTCCTGAATGGAGGGAATAGTTGCTCCCAGCCCTGATGGCTGGGGACTTCAACCAGACTGGATTGTTCTGGGTAAATATGCAGCATGGTCTGCCTCAGGTAAGTCCACCCAAGCATTATTACACTGTTTATCAACATGAGCCCGGCGCCTATGGGCCGGGACTGAAACCCTTCATGAGCCTGGCGCCAAAGGTGCCAGGACACGGTCCAAAGGGCCCCTGTAGGGGTCTGCTGGGTCCGGAGTAGTGGAAGACGGGTCTGCTTCCGAGGGCGCTGGGCCAGTCCTGGCCCCTCGGGAGTAGCGCCCATGACAGCACCCCCCCTCAAGGCCCCTCCCAAACTTGTCCTCCCCGGGGGTTTTGGTTTATCGGGAAAGGTTCGGTGAAATTTCTGGACTAGACGAGGAGCATGGACGTGGTCATAGGGTTCCCATGACCTTTCCTGAGGTCCGTAGCCTTTCCAGTCGATTAGGTAGAATAGCTTCGATCTGATGATTTTAGACTCCAAAATGTCTTTTACTACAAATTCGGGCTCCCCATTCACTTGAATGGGCTCTGGAGGATTGGTCAATCTGGTTCCAGGTTGCATGGGTTTCAAAAGAGATACGTGAAATACAGGATGTATTCTCATATGGGTTGGCAATTCTAATTTAACGGCCACTGGATTAATTATGGCCATAGTTGGATATGGTCCCATGTATTTGGGGTTGAAGGTGCAAGGCCCTTTAAGCGATAAATGTTTGGTGGACAGCCAGACATGATCCCCAACCTGGTATTGAGGGGCATTGCTTCGGTGTTGATCTGCTCCTTTTTTGTACCTCTCTTTAGCTTGTTGTAGATGTGCAGTCGCTTCCTTAAAAGCTTGGGTAATAATGGTGTGCAATTGATCCACGGCGGGTGTTCCAAGATCTTGAGGTGGATCAAGGTTGGAGGTTCGAGGATGAATCCCATACAAGATGTAGAAGGGACTCTTCCCGGTACCCGAATGAACTGAATTGTTGTAAGCATATTCAGCTATCCAAAGGATGTCCTTCCAGTTACTCTCCGACTGTTGTAGCATACATCGTAAATATTGCTCGAGAGTCTGGTTTGTTCTCTCGGTTTGCCCGTCGGTCTGGGGATGATGGCTGGTCGAAAGTCTTACTTCGATTTGAGCTAATCGAAAACAGCTACGCCAAAAGTGGGAAATAAACTGGCTCCCCCTATCTGAGATTAGTACTGACGCGAAGCCGTGTAGCCGGACGATGTTTTCAAGAAATACTTTGGCTAGGACTGATGCTGAAGGTAAGCCTTTTAGCGGAATGAAGTGGGCCATTTTAGAAAACAGGTCCACAATAACAAGAATGGTGTTGTACCCGGAACAGGAGGGTAAGTCTGTGATGAAGTCCATGGAAAGGGTATGCCAGGGACACGGTGGGATGTCTAATGGTTGCAGAAGACCAGCCGGCCTCTTCTTCTGACCCTTGTTTTGAGCGCACACACCGCAGGACATCACAAATTCCTTTATGTCTTTTCTCCACGAAGGCCACCAGAAGTGTCTCTTCACCTTTTCTGTGGTTTTGGCAATGCCAGGGTGACCCTCAATTAATGAATCATGATAGCAGGAGATTACCTGTCTTTGTAAATCGGCGTGTGGTAGGAACAATAGTACTTGGAAATAAGGCAAGTCATTGTTTACGGTGAAATCTTTTCCTTTTTGTAACCAGTTCAGTAAGTCTGGTGAGGTTACAAGTTGTTTAGTTTTTTCTTCAATATCCTCAATGGATTGTGAAGAAATCAGACCCACGATCCTTTGTTCAGGAATTATTGGTACAGGTTCTGGATTGGCAACGTTATCTCCCATTCCAATTCGGGAAAGAGCATCCGCTTTGCCGTTCTTGTTGCCGGGGCGATAAGTGATCACAAAGTCAAATTTAGCAAAGAATAGAGCCCAGCGAAGCTGTCTGGAGGATTGAGCCTTGGCGGTTTTCAGATACTGCAGATTTCGATGATCGGTGATCACTGTGACGGTGTGTCTGGCCTTGAGGAGATAATGCCGCCATGCCTTAAAGGCTGATTTAATCGCTAGAAGCTCTTTGTCTGTGATGGTGTAGTTGATCTCAGGCGCCGAGAACTTCTGAGACCAGAATGCCACAGGATGCAGTTGGTTAGTCTCTGGATCTCTTTGTGATAGGACTGCTCCCATTGCTAAGCTGGAGGCATCGGTTTCAACGATGTAAGGAAGGTCCGGGCGTGGGTGTTTCAGTATTGGCGCCGAGGTGAATTTAGCCTTTAGCTGTTGGAAGGCTTGTTCTGCTTCTGCGGACCATTCAAAGCGTTTATTTTTTCTTAAGAGGGCGGTGATGGGTTGTACCACTCGTGAAAACTCTGGAATAAATCTACGGTAAAAATTGGCAAAGCCTAGCGTGCTTTGAACGCCTTTCATGGAAATAGGAGACGGCCATTTGAGGATAGCGTCTACTTTTCTCGAGTCCATGTGGACTCCTTTAGGTGTCAGAATAAATCCCAAAAATTCGACCTCAGTGACATGAAAAACACATTTTTCGAGCTTGGCAAAAAGTTTATGTCGGCAAAGTTTTTCAAGGACCGCCCTAACATGATTTCGATGGTCAGCTTCTGAAGATGAGTACACAAGAATGTCATCTATGTAGACGACAACGCAGACATCAATGAGCTCTCTGAGGACATCATTCATAAAATATTGGAAGGCGGCCGGTGCATTGCATAGTCCAAAGGGCATCACTTGGTATTCAAATAGCCCATACTTAGTGCGAAAGGCCGTCTTCCATTCATCTCCTTCCTTGACCCGTACCAAGTGATAATCTCCCCGGAGATCAAGCTTAGTATACCTGGTCGAGGAGTTCCGGGATCAGAGGTAAGGGGTACCGTTTTTTTACTGTTATCTGGTTCAGAGCACGATAATCTATACAGGTTCTGAGGTCACCTTCTTTTTTTGGTACGAAGAACAGAGCCGAGGATGCAGGGGGCTTCGACGGACGGATAAAGCCATTGGCCAGGTACTGGTCTAAATACTGTCTCAGATGAAGGTTCTCAGGCTCGGTAAGGGCGTAAATCCTACTGCAAGGGGGAGTTGCACCGGGTAGCAAATCTATCTGACAATCGTATGATCTGTGGGGTGGCAAGGTGTTAGCCTGTTCCTTTTGAAAAACATCTTGGAACTCTCGATACTCTAGAGGTAATTGTGGACCGTCAGCTGTTACTGAGGCTAGGCCAATGTTGGGTCGTGGATAACAAGTTGGTGTGCACTCTGGGAACTTTATCGTCTTTGCTCGCCAATCAATCTGAGGATTGTGTTTCTCCAACCAAGGAATCCCTAGAATTACTTGTAATTGAGGAGCCTTGATCACGTCGAACACAATTACCTCCTGGTGCCCGTCTTGGCCTAGTATCGTCACTTCAGTAGTGGTATGGGTCACTGGTCCGGAGGCGATTTCCGTCCCATCCACCGTGGTAATGACGTCATTAACCACCTTTGGACAAAGAGGTAAGTTCATCCTGGAAGCCAATTCGCGGTCCACATAATTTCCAACTGCTCCGCTATCAATGTATGCCTTAATTGCATGCAAATGATCTGGTTGCTCTGGGTTTACGAGGACCATTGGCATTATGAAGTGCGAGGTCAAAGAACTGGTTTTTACGCTCGGCAAGCGGACCTCTACACTTGTCGGGCGAGGTCGTTTCCCGGCTCAGGCTTTTCAGAACTCTTATCAGAAGCTCCCACTGTCTTCTTAGGTGGTTTCACCGGGCAATCTCGAAGAAAATGTCCTGAATTTCCACAATAGAGACATAGTTGCATTTGTCGTCTCCTGTCGCGTTCTTTCTGGGTTAGGGGACCCTTTACAACCCCAATTTGCATAGGTTCGACGGCTTCAACTCCTTTGGTGTGATTTTGAGGCTTAGGGAACACTCGTGTTTCAAACCTGGATCGATCCGCCTTTCTGTTTTGTAGTCTGTGATCCAATTGGACCACCAAATCAATGTACTCTGAACACTCCTGAGGAGGTTTCACTACCTGGGCAAGGACGTCTTTGAGTTCGCCACGCAAACCCCTGTGAAAAAGCGTGATCCTTTTGTCCTCAGGCCATCTGGTTTCCAGGATTAGCCTATTGAATGATGCAATGTAGGCCAAAAGATCTTGATTGCCCTGTTGTAGGGAAAGGAGTTCGTTGTCCAGGGCCTGCCCCTGGGAATGCCTTGCAAAAAGTCTTTCCATATTTTCCTGGAAGGTCGGGAAATCACGAAGGATCGGGTCATCCTGTGTAACCAGAGGGATCGACCAATCAGCGGCACTGCCGCTAAGATACGAAAGCACAAAGGCTACCTTAGTCTGGTCAGTTGGAAAGGCTGCAGGTCTACAAAGAAAGTGCAATCGGCATTGATTTATAAACACCGTAAACCTTTTAGGGTCACCAGAGAAGCGTTCAGGCGGTGCCAATGGCACATTTCCGGGTAGGTTGATTTGAACAGGATTGGCTGAACCCGCTGGGATATAGCTCCCTCCTGAATTAGGTAGAGGGGTTTGCCCGGCTTGTGTCTGTAATAACTGTCTGGCGAGATCATCAGTTCGTTCTTTTGATATTATCAATTCCCTCCTAAGGGCATTCGTTTCCTGGCGGGCAGCATGAACTTCAGCTCTTAATTGCCCTAATAACTGGGCCAGTTGGTCTGTGTCGGAAGTTTCCATAGCGCCTGGGTAGGAGGTTATTGGTGGGCTTTGCATTCTGTAATGCTCACCTGATTCCCACAGAGGCGCTGATCCCAGCTGGGCTGCTATCGTTTCTTCAATTGAGAAGCGTAGAGCTCGGACGACTCTCAGGACTGGGCTTCCTCTTATCGAATGTCTGACTTGCAGGGTAAGTTTTCTGCAGGTGGAAGAAAAAGGGTTAATCACCGTTTGATGGGATTCCTTCTCCCACCAATCGCCAGTTTCTCCCACAGCCTAGCTTTCTACTTGTCTCGGCGAGCTCTCACCTTAGGCGTATAAATGCTGAGCTCTCCATCCTGCGTCTGGTGCAGGGGTGCGTGGATTCCAGTTACGTCACTGGATGAGATCAGTGTTGAGGCTCAAGTCTTTTGCGGCCTTAGTTGTGGCACTGGTGCTGGGATGCCGAAGAGCGATGCCGCCGTTACTGCACGAGCGGATGCCTGTAAGTATACTGTAGTCTTTAGGCTTTAAAAGATGGGCACCTCAATAATGTCCCTTTTCCTTTGTTTCAGGCCTCGGGATGCTGTGGGCGTAGTTTTCCGTTGCCGCTGCACGTGCCGATGCACATAAGTATAATGTTCGTTGGCCGCTTTTAATGTCACCTCTAATAATGTCCTTTTTCTAGTTTTCAGGTGCCGGGATGCTGCGGTTGATGCGGCCGCTTCTGCGCGTGCAAAAACTGGTAAATTAAGATGAATGCGACTGCCTTCACCCGAACCCCTTTTTAATTATGTCCTTTGCCTTTCAGGTGCAGAGAAGCTGCCCAAGAGAAGGCCGCGGTTAGCTCCGTTGCAATCACGGATGGATCAGGTAAGCGGGCGCGGCTGCGAGCGAGTTGCACTTTTCTAACCTTATGTTTATTCTTTGCAGGTTTTGCCGGTGACTGGATTAAGGGATCTGGCAAGTATTGTTCCGTGTCTTTCTTCATCTACAGGTTGCTGCGCGGAAGCTGAAGATGACTCTGGACCTGGAATGCAGGAGCCGACTCGGTGAGCGTCCTGCTGCTGCTGCAGAACAACGCGAAGCACGTGTTTTCCATCGGGCGTGGTTTAAATAGCAGAGAAGTGCTTCCAGTGTGTGTTCTTCCACCGGTTCCTCCCAGGTAAGAAAAGAGTTCCTGAATGGAGGGAATAGTTGCTCCCAGCCCTGATGGCTGGGGACTTCAACCAGACTGGATTGTTCTGGGTAAATATGCAGCATGGTCTGCCTCAGGTAAGTCCACCCAAGCATTATTACACTGTTTATCAACATGAGCCCGGCGCCTATGGGCCGGGACTGAAACCCTTCATGAGCCTGGCGCCACAGGCGCCAGGACACGGTCCAAGGGCCCCTGTAGGGGTCTGCTGGGTCCGGAGTAGTGGAAGTCGGGTCTGCTTCCGAGGGCGCTGGGCCAGTCCTGGCCCCTCTGGAGTAGCGCCCATGACAGCTGCCCCACTAAAGCTACGCAAAGTTAAATCCAGAGCTCACCTGAACTCTTGGTACACACCAGAACTAAAAATACTCCGAAAACAGAAAGCTAAGATGGAAACCCTATGGAAAACAACTCCCTCAGCTGAAAACAAAACTAATCTCATGACCATCTCCTCCTATTACAAGAAAGAGATTATCCGCACCAAAATGGAAGCCTACAATGTTAGAATCAACAATGCACAATCCTCCGCCAAAGAACTTTTCACCATTCTGAAGGAGCTAGAAAACTCCAACCCACCGACTGACACCTGTGTGAAAGACAAGCCATGGTGCACTAGCATCCAAAATGCCCTGGCCAACAAAATTACTGTGCTTCAAACTAAAATCGAGGCCAAACGACTACAACTCTCCAACAATAACGACTCCACCTCTAGCACATCGACCACTACCAATACTACACCCGGCTTCACGTTCAGAAGCGTCACTATACCAGAAGTCCAAAAAATGATAGCATCCCTCAAACCCTCCAACTGTAAAGGGGATAGTTGCCCCACCCAGATCATCAAAGATGCTGCGAGGGACCTATCCCCCTTCATCTCCAAACTTATAAACCTATCCTTCTCGTCCAATTCTATACCCAACAACTTGAAACAGTCATGGGTTCTCCCTCTTCTAAAAGAACAATCCCTTGACCCTGCCATCTCCACCAACTATAGGCCTATCACCACGGTCCCCTTCCTCCTAAAAATCCTCGACAGAGTTGCCTACTTGCAAATTCAAGATTACCTAGAGTCCAATCAATTGCTAGGCCTGCATCAATCTGGCTTTCGACCTCAACATGGTATAGAAACTGCCCTTGTTGACCTTAAAAGTCAGATTGATGACATCAAGGACAAAAATAAAGCAGCTATCCTACTCCTTCTAGACCTCTCAGCAGCCTTCGACCTGGTTGACCACCAAATACCCTGCAACCACCTATCATCTGCTGCCCACTTCTCCCCCTCTGCTGTCATGTGGATACAATCCTTCTTAGCCAACAAGACGATGAGAGTCTTCTCATCTATGGCTGCCGCAGACCCCATCCCCATTACCTGCGGTGTCCCACAATGATCTTGTGTCCCCCCCACCCTCTATAACATCTTTACAAAGCCTCTCTTTGATAGACTGGACCATCTGGGTGTCACCTACAACAACTACGCAGATGACACCCAGATACTCCTCACCATCACTGGCAACTACAACGACGACGCCACTAGGATCAACAAAATCTTCTCTATCATTCAGGCATGGATGGCCACACACGACCTCTGCCTGAATGATGAGAAGACTGAGCTCCTCCTAGTCGGATCTACCAATAACCTACTTAAACTTAGTCCTGACTACTCCAAGTTCATCATCGATGGTAACATCATCCCAGTTATTAAAAACGTGAAAACATTAGGTTTCTACCTCGATGCAAACATCAACCTCTCTAAACAAGTCAACATGACCGCCTCAGCCACCACCTACACTGGGAAACTAATTAGGGCCTGCAGACTCTTCTTATCCACAAATAGTTGTCTTACACTGGCCAGGGCCCTCATACAATTGAAGCTTGACTACTGCAATAGCCTCTACCTAGGAGCCAACCAAGTCATAATTAATAAACCTGAAATTAATAAACTTCAGGTTCTCCAAAACAATGCGCTGCGAGCAGCACTTAACATCCCTAGTCGAGAGCATATCTCCCACATAAGAATTTCCTGCAAATGGCTATCCATTCAACAAAAATTGATTTAAAAACCCTCTGCCACACCTACAAAGCCCTAAACCACCTAGCCCCCCATCTCACTAACAAACTCACTTTGAAGCAGAGCACCAAAATTACTAGATCGTCCAACACTCTCTGCCTCAATGTGCCCAGATATACCTCTAAAAGAGCCAGTGGCTCAAGTTTCACAGTCCTTGCCCCTCAACTTTGGAACACCTTGCCGTTGAACATCAAATCGACCAAATCCTTCCAACAGTTCAGGAAACTAGTCATTAGTTGGCTACTGGATAAAACCATTCCCAAGACAGACTAAGCACGGCACCAATTGTATATACTGTATATACCATATATAGGTTCAACCGTTTGCTTTAAATATCACTGTTTGTATATGTTGTATATTACCCCATTTTTTGTTAACTGCATAACCTGTATATATTGTACTTCTGTAACCTGCCACTGTAAGTGCCCGTTTACTCCTGGGTCCGGAGCACTATATAAAATAAAATAAACAAACAAAAACAAAACAAAAGCACTCATCGTGAGTCTTGGGTGTGGTAGTTATTTACCACCGTTGATGGAAAGTCAAAAGCTCAAGCAAACAAAGTGATCTGCACTCAGTGCCACATGATGCTGAGTCGTGGCAAGCCTGGTTCGTATAGCTTTGGTACTACATCTATGATGCGACACCTCAAGTCATTCCACAGTGGGGCTATTCGTAAGGTTGTACCTTTCGATAAATGTAGTAGGTTGAGTTCCTCTGCAGCATCCTCCGTTTCCACTCCTGTCACCACAAAAGACGCTCCTAGGGGACAGTGCATCCCTCAAACTGCCTCACAGGTCATTCATGATGCTGTTGACGCTTCGCTTTCGAGGGTCACAATATCGTGCAAGTACTGCGACGCAGTACTCTGCAGAGGGGAGAACCTTTGGACTGCTTTCGAGACTGCGGTCATGGAGCATGAGAAGGTCTGCGACCTACCTGAATAAGGCCCACCTGACATCTTCCTCTCTCCACCTGCCCTTTCTTATCCCTGTGGTTGTCCCTTCCTTACCCTCCTTTCCCCTCCTTTCCTTGTGTATCGTGTTTAAAAAATCCAACAAAAATATAAAACAACAAAAAAACAAAGCCTCTTTTCAGAGCTGCCTTTCACAGTTTAAAAACAGAATTGACAAATAAATAGTGCAGGTCCCTGTGCATTTTTTAAAAGTCCGCGGACATCTAAAATCTGTGCATTGCTGCCCTGCCACAACCATTGCACTTTTCTCTGGGAGGAAGTGGTGGCTCTTGTGGTGTTTTTTGTGTTATGAAAACTTCAAATGGTCAACACCTACTGCAAAATGGATTTCTCTAATTCCAAAAAAGTTCTCAAAGCATTTTGTATATTCCGCAGAAAAATCTGAGTTAAATCCCTCCTGAAAAGCATCCAGTTTAGTCCCTGCACGTCTGCCGAGTTCCCTTGGGGAGTAGGGGAACTCGGCCGACACGCGGGGACTAAACTGGATGCTTTTCAGGAGGAATTTAACCCTGGACTTTAACCAAGCACTGACTCTAACCATATATGTCCCTACTAAACAGAACAACAAGAAACTACTGCCCTGATTGAAAAAGGCACAATAGGTGCCGAAACACGTGTCTCTTATAAGGGCTACCACCACATAATAAACCAATCACTTACTTACTATAAGTAACTTTTGCTGTCTAAGTGTTTACTGGCTACAATGGTGCAGACCATACGTGGAAGCTTTATGTGACAAATTAATATTGGTTCCGACGTCATAGAGATGTATGCTGTATGATAAGAAACCTTGGCCCACCCACTTGGTTTGTAACATGAAGTTGTGCAGAATATGCATGGGAAGATTTACACAATTTCCTACGCACAGCAAACAAAAATGAAACAAACATAGATATAAAAACACCAGGAGAACTCTGCTCTCTAGATCCTGTAAATGTATCAAGATATTTCCATCATCGCTTCATTGCTATGCTACACTTTATTTGTAATAAGACTGTTCCTCCCCTCGGAGAAGTTCAACACTTCTTTTGGAGAAAAGAAAACCAAGCCAGAGGAGCACCACACATCCACATGCTATTATGGATTAAAGATGCTCCTAAATGTGGTCAGGACAGTGATATCACTGTTTTGCAGTTCATCCAAAAATATGTTACTTGTGAAATACCTTCACAAACAACACATAGTGACCTTCATGCACAAATTTTACAATTTCAAAGACACAAATGTGGGAAATATTGCTGTCGCAAATATAAAAAAAGGGAAATACTACACCAAATGCTGCTTTACTTTCCCTAGACCAGTTTCAGCAACAGGTGAAGTAAACAACTTCATGTCATCAGTCAGACATAGTGTCAAAGGTAAATCACCTAAGAACACATATTACATAAAAAGAACAGAAAAATCTAAATACATCAATGATTACAATGCAATCATTGCCCTCCTATGGAATGCAAACATAGATGTGCAGTACATTGCAGACAATTCCACTGCAGTTGAACGATATGCCACAGCCTACTTAACCGAAGCAGAGAAAATAGAGCTTCAGGACCTCTGGGATGACATATCATCTGACAAAACACTATTACATAGATTGTACAGTTTAGGCATAAAAATGCTCTCTCATAGAGAATGTGGCTGATACGAAGCCGCAGACCATTTAACCGGTACTACCTTGTATGGAAAATCTGACAATATAGTATGGCTAAGTCTTGGTCCTGCTAAATCTAGAAAAAGAGTTCTCAAATTGAATGAGGACATAGAAACAATAGCCAAAAATGATCCCAACAGCCAAGACATTTTGAAAAACAATTTGCTAGACACACACTACCCAAACAGGAGTACCACTTTGGAAAACATGTGTCCCTACCACGTAGCCCAAAACTTCACATACAAATATAATGTTAAACCAGATGAAAAGAAAGGTAGATACAGAGTGGTAAATTGTGAAGGCAGCTTAGTGAAACTTACCAAACACAGCTTAATTAATCATATCAAATTGTCATTAAAAACTCCTGAACATAAAGCACTGTATTACATGTCCCTACTACAACTTTTTAAACAATGGGGAAAAGAAGAAGAGTTACTGGATACATATGACTCCTATGAAGACACTTTCAAAGCAAATGAAAGCACTATAACAGACATAAACTTTACACAGTAGCAAACAATGTTGCACTAAGAACAGCAACACAAAGAAGAACTACAGGCCCAACTACAAGTGGACACTCCAGACAGTAGTCAATCTACTGTAACAGGAAGCCAAGAACCACTTGGACAGCCACTAATAGCAAATGAGGCATAATTAGCCATGACAGAAGTAGAAAACACTGTGTGTCACTATGTGCAAGCTACAGAAGACTTTGCTGTACTGAAATCACAACTGAACAATGAGCAGCGTAACATTTTCCAAGAAATAACAAAACAAATTGAACATGGTGTGGAACATGACAATAAAAACTGTACCTGCCAAGACTATACACCTATACTTCTATATGTGAGTGGTGAAGCTGGTTCAGGCAAACCATTCTTAATCAAAATCATCAGCAAGTTCCTTCAACAACTGACAAACAACAAACTGTCAGCTGTTGTAACTGCCCCCACAGGTTTAGCTGCCTACAACATAGGCGCTGTCACTTTACACCGATTACTAGTCCTTCCAGTAGAACACCAAAATAAATGAGACTATTACAAACTTTCTACAGAAGCTACAATGGAACTACGCAGAGTTTTCAAACAAATGAAAATGCTGCTAATAGATGAGGTGAGCATAGTCTCCAACCTAATGTTGGCTTTGATTTACCTCAGATTACAAGAGGTCCTCAAAACAGACTACAACCAGCTCTTTGGAGGAAAACACATTATTGTTTTCAGAGATTTTCTTCAATTGACACCAGTGACACCAGGGCACAAACTGTGTCATAAAACTCTTGGCAGCATAGGAAATGTCAACCTTTGGCAACATTACAGAGAATTAACTGAAAACATGCACCTATGCAGACCTCACATACGTCAACATTATAAAAAGTATTAGAGTTGGAGTACTATATCAAGAAGCACAATCAATATTAAAAATCAGGCACATCCATACACTCTATGGCCATACCTCATCTTCTACTGATGTCATGCAACAATTAGCAAACAAAAATGTCAATTGTATGTCCTTGATGCTAACTCTTGCAAGCTGTTCCAAATTCAATGAAACAATGTTGAAATAAGAAATGCAACCAGATAAACTGGACGTACATGGTATGACACTACCCAGGTGTCAACAAGCCACAATAAGACTAAATACCCTAGAAAACTCTATCTCCAACACAGCTGGTTTGGAGAAAATATAAAAATGATCTTTAAACTGTAGAGTAATGCTTAAACGTAACCTTGATGTGGAGCAAGGACTAGCTAATGGAGCACTTGGTACAGTTGTCGGCTTTCAAACATACCCACGTGACAACAACATTCAATTTGTCAATATTCTCTTTGACCAACTATCAGAAGTTAAAAGGATAGGACACTCAACAGCCCGCTTCCTTCTTTTCAAAGACATGTATGTATGCAGAGAACAATTATCACTAACTCGAGCATATGCAGTGACCATTCACAAATCGCAAGGCCTTACCCTAGATAAAGTATTAATAGATATTGGTAGCACAGTCTTTAAAGAAGGCATGAGCTACAAAGCACTATCACGGTTACGTACACTTGTCAGGCTATTTATAATCAACTTTGATGAAAGTAAGGTAAATGCTGATATTCCTTGCATTTTAGAATACAATAGTCTGTGATTACTCCACACGCCCCATCTGATCACCTATCCTGTTCCACAACAAGCAAAACATTGTAAAAGAAAACTACTTCAAACTGAAACGATACAGGATATCACTACAATTCCTCCAAAGAAAAAAAAAGAAATGAATACTTCATCAAGTACCACAATCAAACAAGAATCTAGTGGTCAAAGTAACTCAACTACTTTTTCAAAGAAGCAACACACACTCCAGGCAAATGACTTCCACACAGAATTGTCAGGTCCATTCAAATTTTCAAATGTAACTGCTGTAAATTGCTACCCAAATGTAGCAATACATATTCTATTCCAATTGCCACCAATTAGTGAGAACATTTACTTACGCAGAACAGACCAATTGTGTTTGCAAATGTTAGTCCGTCATAGAAATGCAACCAACAATAGGAATAGGATAAGAATTGGACTACTGTGCTGGAATGGTCAAATTCACTATAAACTCACAAGAAGATCCACAAGAATTTCTAATGTACTTACTACATGTACTGGAAAACAAAGACATACCTATAAATGAAATCTTTCAGATTTCATACATGTGGAAACACACATGCACTATCTGCAACCATGTGGCACAGGAAGAAGTCCCTAATGAACGCTTTGTGTATGTATCCATACCTAACTGTGAATCCATTCCATTTCATCAACTTGTACAAAATGCAAACCATGATAGATTATGTAATACCTATTCAGATAATCGCTCTACCTTACAAATACAGACACATAGTAAATATGTAATAGTAATGATTTTACGTTACAATGCAGATGGTACCAAAAACAACTGTAAGCTGGCAGGATTCACACATGGTCAAGTATCACTTGGTAAGAAAACCTTCACAACAATAGGTATAATCTACCACGCAGGAGCCACAAACAATGCAGGTCACTACACTGCATATATAAAAAAGAATTGTGGATGGTTTGAATGTAATAATAGTACCATTAATCTAAAGCACAGATTGCCAGCAAATCTTGTAAACGCTTACCTAATATTCTTAAAACCAAAATTTAATATGTAAACTGTGTATGAACATAAGCAAAACTTCAACTTCAAAACTGCGCACAGTTAGAGTACACCAACATGTATCTAACTGCCCCAAGATTCTGCAACAAACAGACACATAAATAAATACCACTAAAATCAAACAAGGAATATACAGTTAGAATACATCAACAGGTATCTAACTGCCTCGAAATTCTGCAACAAGCAAACAGACAAACCAATAATACTAAAATCAAACAAGAAATATACAAAAAAATCTGCAACAACCCAACAGATAGAGAAATAAAATAAAAGTAATAGTAAAAATAAAAGTAAAAATAAACAATTAGAATACGCCAACAGGTATCTAATTGCCCCAAAAATCTGCAACAAGCCAGCAGATAGAAGATTAGCAAGAAACAAGAATTAAACAGTAAAACAATGAAATAAATATATTGTTCCACAACATAGAAGTTTTTTTTTTTTATTCCAGTACAGACCCAGTGATTTAGAAAACAAACACAGAAACTGAGCAAATTGTGCAGTACACTGGTTTGAACTACAGTTCTTTTAAAGTACTAAATACGAGGGTAAAAAAAACCCAGAAATGTCTATTATGCAATGCAATAACTCATTATGAACTACCTGCTCTAACATATGATCTTTTCTTTTATCACAGGGATTGAAAAAATATGTCTAGTCCAGTTACAAATGTCACGAAAAAACTGCATACAACCACAAAAACTCAACCAGTAAGTAGCCAATAAATAAACTCAGAAACACTGTACTCTTTGTTACAAACTCTACATTCTTAACTGCATAACCTAGCCAAAACTTCACATACAAACTCTTCAAATGAAGCAGTACACAAACTTTTGGGTTGTGCATATTTGATGGGTGTTTGAGTCACCCAACGGCCATGCACCCAAGACTCTAGGCCCTGGCCACAACCACTGCAGCATAACACACCTCTACTACCAAACATTTTGACTGTGGTATGTGAGCTGCTTATAGATCATATTAATAACAATCAATGCTGTACTAACAACTCAAAACCAACATCATACTAAAGTAAATTAACTAGTAGTGCATTCATTATGTCCGCGGACAGCCACTACAACCGCTGGCATGGCGAACACATCAAGGGCACCTAAACAATTACAGTATTTGACCCATCTCTTACTCCTCAACCCTCCCCAATCACTCCTGCACACCAACACACTCCCCAAAATTGCATTTTGCCTCAGTTCGCTGCCGCGCTGTTGGCGGATCCAAGATGACAGGCGCATTAAAACAATGTGACGCACCTCACGCCTCACCCCAGCCAATCAGCGAATATGTTGCACGTCCGCCGATTATCCAATCGGTGTCCTGTCCGCAGAACAAACAGGGAAGTGTGTCCGGGGAGCGGACATAGATATCACAAATGTTTTGCCTTAGGTTTTGGCCATTTACAAAAAACTACTGGATGGAGTTACACCAAAGTAACAAAAGCACGCTTTTGGGACTAAGCCGCCGCTCCTGCCGCAAATTTGGTGGAAATGAGCTGTAGGCATGTGCAAAGTTTTTTCAAATTATGTCTATGGGAAAAAAAGAAATGTTGGGACCCCTTCTATAACTTTGCCCCCCCCCCCCGGACCAAACCTCACTTAAATTTGCAAAGAAATTTAGAGTGGGCCATATACTTCTTTTGCAAAGATTGGTGAGTATTTTCGTCCAGGGGGCAAAGTTATAAACCGCTCAAAAAGTGTTCTTCCTATGGGATTAGCAACTCAACCATAACTACACAGTCACTACTGTGTAATATACAAGAAAACAGGTGACTTACAAAGGTAGTATTAAGGGGCAAGTGCATTCAATTAAAAAGGAATGCTACATAAATATACACAAATTACATTATTAAGCTTCACTGGAAGGAGTGGTGGGGTCAGGTAGGGAGGATAGTACAACACTTCTCAATATTATTATACCAGGGCCTCCATCACAGCACGACCAGTCTGTCCTTTGGGCCCAATGAGTTTTATACCCGCCGACTAATGGGGCTACACTCGGTAGTAATGAGCCCGAACCCTTGTTAACTCAGACTTTCAGATCATAGTGACCAGGTAGTCTGTGGGGGAAGACTATAAATCTTAATTAAATTACTTAACAAAAACATGCACAAACTTCAAGCAAGAAAAATAGTGCCAAGCAAACGGAGGTCTGTCAAGCCAAAGGCATCTGGGACTCGTTCATTAAATGGACAGCAGTGGCCAACAATGTCAAATAAGGCACAGACAGCATGCTCACCTTTCTGCAAATCACAATGGCAGATTTTTTTTTAAAGTAAGGAATAATGATGCCTCACCAACGCATCTGTAGTGTATGTACCATCTACCACTGTACATTGATGTAAATAGCTTTTGACAACAATAGGCATCACTTTGAATAAAGAAACCCAATACTGTGAAATCAAGAACCCTGTACTGTGTTTTTATATGCTTGGTTTGTTACATGTGTTTCTGTATAAGAAATAACATAATAAAATAATAAAAGAATACAGTTGTTAAAAGACTTCATGGAATCTGCAGTGGCACCGACCTGTGTTGATGCATATTGGTATGTGATGACAAAGGGTATAACTTAATATAGGAAGCCATTTTGCATTGCATTTTGTGTCTCTTGAGCAAATTCAAAGCCTGGTGTGTTTTGTAACATCTCGGCACCCATCTGTGGTACTGAAATATTCCCAGTGCCTCTGTTGTCTTGCTTCCCTTGGACACTAGGATGCCTGGTGAGGTTGTGCACTTACTGTGCTGTGCAACGCCTCCTCCTTTTTAATCCTATCCTGTGCCGACCCTATGGCACTCACCATCTCCCCTATCTTTTCTAATTGCTACACTATCACCTATCCTCCCTCTCTCACAAAGTCTGGAAGAGAAAAGCTTAAAAGTGACATCCTGAGCACTAACCCTGGTCTACCTATCGCATACACCTATGTCAGCGCAACTTCCAGAAAGATCTTCACTGACATCCTCTTGCCAGTCCCCTCTCCAGATCTATGGACTCCTCATCTATTCTCTACTCTCTCTCCTCTCACATCTTCACCCATTAATGTTGGCATCATCCAGGTGTATCATTAATGTCTATCACACTGGCAATATCTGGGTTCAAAATCCTCAACCCAACCTCCTCCTCTTTGACAGGTGCCTGCCGTCACTCATCAACCTCTGAGCTCTACGGGAGGCATTTTCTTCCAGTCTTGCGCGAGATAGGGTAATATCAGTGTGGTGGCTAAAAGGTTGTGATCGCTATGGGATTGGTGAATCACTTCCAACCTCTCCACCCTTTCCCAATTTTGATAGAAACATAACAATAATCAAGACAGGCCTTTTGAGATCCGTTTTCCCAGGTATATGTCGTGGTTCTGTCACCTTCTGTCTGCCCATTTAGCATCCACAGTTCTCGCATTCTTGTTTCATGCATCGCCACCAATTGTGATAGTGGCAATGGCACACCCTCCTTAGACAGCAACCGTATATTAAGATCCCCACAGATTACAATCTGTGGGTTCGCCCATTCCATTAGGACTTCATCCACCATGTCCACAATAGACTTAATGAACTCATCCATGTAAAAAATGTTGACACTTCGATAGGCATTTATCAACAAAAAATGTGATTCCTCTAGTGGAGACTGCCTGTGTAGCTTTAATATTTGCACATAGGGGTTTGGGTTAATTTGGTTGCATATCCTAAAACTCTGTTCACCTTAATCAATGTTAACAGGCCAGAAAAAAGTCGACCCAACCTCCCTTTACCAGCAGTGTTGAAGAAAGTTTAGTAACCCTCCCACGAGGGATTAGTCCTCAACCACGTCTCTTGAAAATAGAGGATGTCATAATGTCCCAACACCTTCGCTTCCTCCGTGAACATAGATTTAAAACCTCGAGAATTTCAGGATCCTATCTCAGTTTTCGATTAAGTCTGCCTTTCGTCAGTCTATTTTGGATTTTGCTTCCCCAACGCTCCTGCCAGCCAACTCCAATTGGTTGTTTCCACATGAATTTGATGATGGTAGTTTGGATTCAGTTCATTACCTTTTTTGGAGGTTGATTCTCCACCGTAAATTTAACTGAGGATAAGATTTTAAATGCAGAGCTTAAATGAGGTGCTTCGGTAGATTTCACCTCCCTGCTTACACTTGCCTCCTTCAGCAGACTCTGATGTAGAGTAAGCTTTTCCATTTTTGCTTTGGGGCTGGCAGAAATTAAATTCCTGCACTCACAATGATCACTGAGTTCGTAGCCCAAAGGTAATAGCTTCTTGCTATGTTCCAGCAAGGCATATTTGATTAGTTGGGATTTTAGATGGAGTAGGACCCAGTCACTGTGCTTTTCAGTCACAAACTCCACCACCCTGATGCCCTCCATTCTTACATATCACAAAGCATGATAAATTGCAGTAGCTTCATCACATTGCTCCAGTTCAATATCGGGGCTTCCACGCCCAACAATATTATTTCCAGGCATACTCTCAGGTCATTGTTTCTTGGCCGAGAGACAGATTTTTCCCCTTCTCTGTGGATCCCCTCTCTTATCCGGCCTTTATTAATTTCTTTAAGTATAACCCCCTGTGATCCGTGCTTAATGTTGATCTGCTGGCAACCTGTAGCCCCATGGGCAAGACTTATTTACTCCAGTGTTTGAAAAACAGGTGGTATTGTTTTGCCGATCGATTTCAAATCTTTCTCTCTTGTTGGGATTCCTCTCCTTACTGCAGGATTTCGGGTCATTCGAGCTTCATGCCTCTCCATCTCGATCCAGTCTATTCTTCTCAAGTTATTCCACCCCTCATCCTTCTCTCTATCCAAAATCTCAATTAGATTGCTTGAACCTGTCTCCGAGGGCGTGTCTCTCTCCACTGTCTCATTTTGTGCACTTAGACCAAGGTCAGGTGATTGCTGACTTTCCAGAGGAATTACTTCTTTGGATATCATTAATTCAATTTGAGGCCGCTTGGATGTTTGCTTGGGCTCCTCTTGAACTGGAGTTTTTATATTTCTCAGGAACGCTCTAGATCCATTTGATTTTTGTTTCTGACCCTGTTTTACATTTTTATATTTCTTTTCCTGTAGAGCTAGGCCTGTTTTCCTTTTTCGGCTTCCATCCTCCAAATCTCGCAGATTCGCTGGGTTAAATATTGAGAAAGTATTTACTTGGCTCGATGTTCACCACTAGGAATACTTTTATCCAACTCCTTTTCTAAATCCAACACTGGATTTACAACTTCTTGGGGTAATACAATCTTTCCTGTGGAATTTGTTAGGACTCTTTCACTGCTTTGACGCTGACTCTCTTTCCATTGGGTCTGCATCCATTTGCAGTCTTCAATTATGGCTTCCATCAATGCAGTTTTGTCTATAGTCTCCCGCCTAGCCAAATCGAAAAGCTGGGCCTGCCATTGAGAGGAGGTCTCAGCCTCTGTATTGAGCCTAGTTTCTACCTTATTTGCAAAGGCTTCAAGACTTGTCATTTTGGTGTGAACCATAGCAATCAGGGTCGCCCGATCTTGTAAAATGGAGTTTATTGCCTCATAAAGTTTGCAAAAAGTGGCCATCGTTATTGCGAGCGTAGCATTCATTGCATTTTGGATATGAGCCAGATCATCTCCAATTGAAGTTTCTCCCCAATATCGACCCCCCTCCCCACATCACTATATCGGTTTTGCAAGCTAGTATCAGATGAGGATGAACTATGTCTAGCTTCTGAGATTTCTTGAGGTGGCTCCTCCCCCTCTGAACTTTGCCTCCTTGCGTATATCTCCTCTTTTCCATTCCATCCCTCATCTGATCTGTGACTTTTGTCAGCTTTTGCCGTTCCGTTCAGTAGTGGGAGGTCATTTGCTGCCTCATCATTTTCCATCCATTGTGCCTTGCTCTTTAGATCTCTAGCCCAGGGCTCTGCTCTGGGAGATTGAATCATGGTAGTATTTCCATTCTCAGAGTTTGACTGTTCATCACTTAAGGCAGCTAAGCAATCTTTAATAGATGAAAGGCTTTCTCTCCTTTGTGAGTTTACTTTTTCTGTACGATCCGAGAGATCTTTTGCCAACTGAACCGCCAGATCAGAGTTATGGACTTTGGTCCATTCCAAGTGCAGTAATGCATTTCTTTACGCATTGGGTTCCAACTCTTTATTCATATTGCTCTCTCTCTGTAGGATTACCTTTGTTTGATGTACTTCTATTCCATTCAATATCGAGGCATTGCTCGCCCCTTCTGCTCAAAAATTCTGACTTGACGCTGACAAAACCACCCGAGGCTCCCTCAGCAGTCTGTGCTACGTCACAAAGACACCTGCACCCACCTCACCATTTAACTGTGATGTAGTCAGTTGTGTTACCAGTTTTGCTTCCATAGTCACAGATTCCAGCTCCTCCCAAACCCGAACAACAAGGGCTGCAGTAGAACGTCCAGTTTTGCTGCTCTGCATACCATTAAAGAGACATGATGACGGCAACTACCACACTATTCCTCACAGTTTCCCCGGCTTCCGACCACGTCAGAGCTCTCAAACCTTTGTTTACCAGGTTCCGTATGAAAGCTGAGTGGATCAGGGTATCGGGGGCGGGTTATAGTTATCACCGCCTGCTTTAGTGAAAGGCTCGGGGAGACAGATGGCAGTAGCATAGGAGGGTCATTATGAGCCGCAGGCAAGGCAATGTGTCTTACCTTTTGTCTTGTTCTCGCCCCTGCTGGATTGTTTATTTCGAGGACCATCTTCCGATACTTTATGAGGCCACAAAGTTAATTATGGAGCAAAGATGCTACCCCCCATGAACACCAGCAAACACCACTTCTGCTCCACTTTCGCTCCGCTTTTGCGGAGTGATGATGTTTTAAGTGCTCTTGGCTTCTGGTCACACAGCCACCAGGGGGGGAGCTCCAGCAATTATTTGGCCAGTGTACTTCGCAAACAGCACACCAGAAAACACCAATTCTGCTCCACATTCACTCTGCAATCACGGAGTGATGATGTTTTAAGTGCACTTGGCTTCCGGTCACACAGCCAGCAGGGGGGGAGCTCCAGCAATTAAAGGGCCAGTGTACTTAGCAAACAGCACACCAGCAAACACCACTTCTGCTCCACTTTCTTCTCTTATTGCTTGACTCCAACTCTCAGGCTATTCTCATTCTAGTTGATCTTACCTCTGCATTTGATACAGTCCACCAATCCATCCTCATAAAATGGCTATACAATGCCCTAGGTATCTTGGAGCGTGTACTGGACTGGCTGACCTCCTACCTCAATGACTGTTTGGCCCAGGTTATTCTGGTCTCTTTCTCCTCCCACACCTGTATCGCCACCTGCGACATCCCCCAGGCCTCCAACCTTTCTCCCTGGCTCTTTAACAACTATCTTGCTCTGCTTACAACACCTCATTTCCACCTTCTCCCCTAACTTTCAGTGTTATGCAAATGACACACAACTCTTCTTCAAACTTCACTTTGATCCTCTCCTTACTTCCTCCTTCATTCTTGACTGTCTATCTGCCATCCAGTCCTGGTGTACTGAGACTGAGAAACTTCCTATTGGGACTCCTGCTACCCAGAGGCGTAGCCAGGATTGTGTAACAAGTGGGGCCTGGAACTAGTGTAGTAGGGCCCATCCTAAGGGGTGTCTGCAGAGGGACGTGCCATGTCCCTGTTAAAAATTGTTCATGGTCCAATTACCCTCCCCAGGTCCCAGCCTCTCATTCACAGACACACATACACCTACAAAGACACACAAACACACACACATACAGACACACAAACTCATGCACATTTATACACATTCATCCACCAGACGCATACCCATACAGTTTCTCTGTCATTCACACAAGCACCCAGAACATTCATACTGCATTCTCATTCACACCCATTCTTGCATCAATGTACACTATTCACACTGCATTAATTCATACGAATGCACTTACAGTCACCCCTTCGAATACATACATATGTACATACACACACATGTGCACTTGCACACACCCTTCCAAGCATGCACACATACTTTCATACCTACATACAATCCTCTCACACACGCATACACACAAACAAAAACACATTTTCTTCCATTACCTCTTTCCCTCCAGATTTGCCACACCACTGACTCCTCAGCTGCTCCGCAGGCCTCCGGCTCCTGCTCAGACAGAAACCAGGAAGCAGAGATAGCTTCCTGGTTCCTGACATGCACGCAGCAGGGTCCGTTTTCTGGCTCATCTGCGCAATGCGCAGATTTCCCAGAGAGCGAACCCTGCTGCTCAGTGGCAGATGTAAATGCCCTCTCAGCGATGCAGAGTGGGCATTTACAGATTTTGGGTGGGCCTTGCCCCTCAGGCCCTATCCTGTCTATGCCTCTGCTGCTACCTCTTTCTTCCCCTCACTCTGGCCATTTTCTATGGGGTCTCCCCCTTCTCCTTCATCTGAAGCCAGAAATCTTGGAGTCATCTTCGACTCCTATCATTCCTTCCTCGTTCACATTCAGGACCTTGACAACAAGGCCCACTTTCAACTCCACGTCCTCAAAGAAATTCTTCCTTTCCTCAGTTTCCCCCAGAAGCTCAATGTCTCTATAGGCCTGGTTTTCTCTAGGATTGACTACTGCAATAGCCTTTTCCTTAATCTACCCTCTGCTTCTCTACGGCCCCTCCAGCTAATCCAGAATAGGGCTGCAAGACTTATCCTTGGCCTCAAGCCCAGGGTCTGCATCTCTACAGCTATAAAATATGTCCACTGGCTCCCGGTTTCTGCAAGAATCAAAATCAAATCCCTCTGCATCATCCATACGGCTGTCTTTGCCCGAGGATCATGCTATCTACAACTGGCTCTCACTAAATACTCTCCCTCCAGATATTTACATTCCTCCGGCACCAACTCTCTGTTTGTCAAGCACTTCACTGAACAGCAAGCTGGTGGCCAATCTCTTTCCTCTGCAGGCTCTCTCCTATTGAACAGCATCCCTCTTCCTCTTGATCCAGATCACCTCAAATTCCAGAAGCTCCACAAGACCTTCCTTTTCACCTCCTCCTTCCATTCCTCCCTCCTCTGCTAAAACCCCACAGTTGCTGAGATTGGCGACCAAGGCCCTTATGTGTCCTCCTGGGTGTTGGCATCCCGCACCCAATTGCATTCAGCCTCTGCTGGCTCCCAATACTTGCCTTGGTACCCACTGGCCTATGCCACCAGAGGCCTGCACTTACTTATTTATTGGCAGCTGACTACTCTAACCTAATCACTTAACAGCTGCTTACTTCCTAGCACTTCCCTCTTTGGTACACCTAACACTACCCCCCCCACCCCACCTCATCCCTCTCTCTCTCTGCACTTGCACGTTCTGAATGCCCACAAGGCTAGTAGGTCCACCTCTATCTTTCATTGTTGTATTTGCTTTTCATTCCCATGTTCCCTGCCTGGCGCCCAGTAGGTGCGTTGAAACACAATTTACTTGATGTATAAGTAAGTGCCTTACAAATGCACAATAAATAAAATAAGAAAATAAATGGTTTTTAAAGAAAAGACATATTTTTTCTAAATGGAATTGACTGTACATAAAACAGATGAAATATGTACCCAGTTAAGTCATTCATTTTAAAGGGGAAATCAGAAAGCAAATATTTGTGAATCAAAATGTTACATTCCAAATGAAGTTACTGAGAGGAATTGGATTCTGCCTCGCAGGAATACATGGATGAGTAGGGGTAAAATCGCCCACTCATTCCTCACATTTCTACAAACCAAAACACAATGCAATCATAGAGGTAAAAGAGGAACAATTGAGAGATTAACCTCCTTTGACCTTTGTGGTATCGTGAGCCAAGGGAAGCCTATGCTCTTAAGAAGGGTGTGAAGGTAAACCAGTAGTGATCAAAACAACAGAGTATCACGTCCAAAATAAAGAGAATGTCCAATCAAGGTTCTATAAAAATATAAACAATTTAATAAGACACGCCATCTGCACGTAGAATGAAAAGAGATTACTAGACAAAAACCCGCCCCAAAGGAAAGAACAGAGAAGATGCATCAGACTGCAGAAAATAGCATCCTCAGTGTAGTTCCAGTTCTGGTAGGCAGGATACTATCATAAAAGGAATATTGTTGTGTCCTAACATGTCTCTAGGGTCCAGGTGGCCCATGGGGGCAGTTCAGTGTCAACAGTACGTTGGTGGGCTTACTCATCAAAACAGGTGTTGAATGATGATGTGAGCTGAGCAGGCTCAGATCGGGCACGTAGGATTGTAGAAAATCTGGCAGTAAGCAGGAGTTGAGTAGGGGAAAATGTGGGTGCTCTGTGTCGTCGAACAGCAGTAGTTCAAGTGAACCAAGTCTGCATGGTCCCAAGAACGCTTCATAATTGGCCAGGTCAAGTCAGGATTTAGCCACTTGGAGCAGTCAGGGAGTGATGTTCAGCGGTTCGAGTTGGCGGGCGATAGTCATAGAAGTTGTGATCGAGGGTCCATCAATATGCGATCAATGAGGCAGCAGTTCACTGGCTAGCTGGTCCAAGCCATGGTTGGAACCCCCAGTTAGAGTGGGTGAGTGACCCTCCAGAGCTTCAATTCAGGTTCCAGCATTGAGTAGATGTTTCTGGCCTAACAAGTGACAGACTATACTAGGACACAATGTAGTGTCGAGCTGGTTTTGATGCAGTGCAATACTTTGACTGGTTGGAGGAACGCAGACACATGCGCCAACACCTTCTCTATTGTTCAGAATGCAGGGAACACAGAGCAACCAGTTTGGTGCGATAGAACAGGGAGCATTGGCTGGTCTGGCCGTCCGGTTTCTTTGAGGTCTTCACAAAGGACTCAAGGACAGGAGGCTCCAGTACAGGGTCTGCTCTCCTGGCACAGCAAATCTGTTGCAGAGTGGTTGGTCTTGGTCCACAGCACATGTTTCCTGGGAGTGGTTAGAGGACAGATCTTCCTATTGTCTTGGATGGCTTCTTCTTCACCTCAGGCTGAGGAAGTCTTTGAACAGTGCAACTGTCCCAAAGGAAGTACAGTTGAGAATGTTCAGAATGTCTCCTTGGCCTTAAAGAATCCTTGAGGTACTGAGGGACTTCTACTGAATGGGTGCAAAATCCCTTCTTTAAAAGGCACAAATCCTCAGTTGGCTGGTCTACAGCTAGCCTGCTTTCGGGACCAATCCAAGCTTCTACTGGAGTGGACATTGCCCTGTTGATGTCACACCCAAAGTGCTTTGTTCCAGAGGAAGTGAAGGAGACAGGAAAGGGAAAGAGAGACAGCGAGAAACTAGATGGTGTCAGGGTGCTCTTGATTATCCTACTCCTGCCCCCTTCTCCCCTACTGACAACAGAAAGCTTTAGACATGCAGCATCGGGTGTGAGGCTGCTCCTCCTGAATGGGTGTGCTCCTTTGATTCCTGGACCCAGGACATCTGCCTGCTGTGCGGCCACTTCTGGGGAAAGGGGTTATCAGCCCTCACAAAGACAATCAAATAGAGGCTGGGTTCTTTGGGTTTATATCCAACCGTGGGGCAGTATCCCCCAATACTCATTCTCTTCCACAGCAGAGCTGATTTCCAGGAGCTGACAGATGTGCAATATCAATTGGGATGTGGCGGCCATGATCATAAGTAGAGCCATTCACTATGCCTAAACTTAGGCATAGCTTATTCTTAGAGATTACCCTACCACCAGCAAGGGGTACTCATGATCATGTGGTTTGGGTACAGGGGGTGCATATCTTAAATGTCACCCCTGTGCTTCAGTGAATTTGCTGTTGCTGCGAGTGGGCATCTTGCGATCTTTGAGCCTGTTTTGAGCCACAAGCGGAGTGGGTATTGCTGGTCAGGCTACTGATGCTGCATGGCACAAGTACACTATGCTTTTGGCATTGAGTTACGACAAAGGGGGATCTGGTTAGAATGTTACCCCTTTGCAGAAGGAATCACTAGCATCATTTTATGTACTGATACAAATCAAAAAGGCCAGGGCTTTGTACCCTTGCCAGATGGCAATTCCTCACAGTTACAGATTGTGCAGATAGAAATTAAGACATAGGGCCTCATCACGAGTTGGGCGGTAACCCTTAAAATCGGCGGTAATGCTATCAGCGCCGATTTTAAGGGTCCGTCGGATCACAAGTCCAAATACCGCTGGCGCCATTACAGTCGGCGCAAGTACAGCCGGCTGTACAAGCGTCGGCTGTAAAAGCGCCAGTAACCATTCACACTAAAACATTTGTAATCACGAGTCCGGCGTAGGCGCAATTAGCACCAGAAAAGCGGCGGATAATCCGCCGAAAATACCCCAGCAAAAAGCTGGAGGTAAAAGAACCCAGGCCACAGCAATAAGGGCCCAGGTGAAACCATTGCAAATCAGAGGCCCACAAAGGACCCACCCATGCACAACACACCCTCCCCAACACCATTACACCAGTATGAGCAGAGAGGCGACAGCAATAAGGGCCCAGGTGAAACCAATGCAAATCAGAGGCCCACAAAGGACCCACCCATGCACAACACACCCTCCCCAACACCATTACACCAGAAGGAGCAGGGAGGAGACAGCAATAAGGGCCCAGGTGAAACCAATGCAAATCAGAGGCCTACAAAGGACCCACCCATGCACAACACACCTTCCCCAACACCATGCTGCCATTTGGAGCCGGGACCCTTGATGTGGACTTCTACCTGCTGCGCCTGGAGCTACAGAGGCCAGTCAACCAGGCCAGGGCCCTGGGAGTGCAGGGGGTGGTGGGATGAGGAGAAGGAGGAGGAGAGCAGCACCAGCAAGGCGGCCAGTCATCCCCAGGGTCAGGCCAACACCCTGGGCCCTGACTGATGGCCAGTTGGTGACTGAATATCGGCTGGACAGGGCAACCATTACCCAGTTGCTGGACACAATCCAGGGTGACATCGGCAGCCACATAGCCATCAACACAGCAGTACCCCGGCTAGTGAAGCTCGTGTCTGTGCTACAATTCCTTGGGACTGGCAGCTACCAACACAGCATTGGCATGATGCATGGCATGGCCCAGTCCACATTCAGTGCCATGCTGGGACAGGTGCTGGATGCATTGTTAAATCATGTGAATGAGCACATCGCATTGCCAGCCACACAGGCACAGGTGAACCAGCTGAAGGGTCATTTCCATGCCATTGCCCAAGTTGAATGTAATAGCAGCCCTGGACTGCACACATGTAGCACTCGTACCACCCCAGGCACATGAGGCAGCCTACAGAAACCAGAAACAGTACCATTCCCTCAATGTGCAGATGACATGTGGCCCTGACCTCACCTTCAGCCACTGCTGTGCCCAATACCCAGGATCCACCCACGACTCTATGGTCCTGCTCAACAGTACCCTGCCAGTGTACATGGAAAGGCACCAAGGGCAAAACACATGGCTACTGGGTGAGTACAAATGTATACCATAATGCATGTCAATCCACAACTGATGGGGCTGGTCACACACAATGAAATCCCTGAATCTCAATAGGCAGCACCATCAGTGCAGCATTCCCAATCAAGCACCTTGCACAAGAAACCTTGGACATGTCTAACACAGCAGAACACACCCATTCAGGATGTAAAAGACATGTTTCAGCACAGTGACATATGGAAGGCCCACCACCACAAAGCCTCCTGTGTGAGTAGCACTATGGCTCCCAACACTGACACAGTACAGACATCCCACCCAGCCCACCCACAGTCATGCAAATGTAACACAAAAGTCGCCACATCCACAAATGCACCACACATAAGCAGACTGAGTAATGGCAATGTACATCCCACAAACCCTGTCCCCTGAATGGCCAAGGAAATGCATGGAGAACAGTACAGAATAGTGACAACCAGCAAATGCAACTGCACCCAAAGGGAATGGCAATGACACATGAGGCAGCCACTTCTCGCATGCACAAGTAGATGGAAGGGCCCCCTTACCCAGTGACAAGTGAATGAGTACTGTCACATTCTGAAACAGAGGCGTACCAAGTTGAGAGTACCACATTGATTCAATGCTGCTTGTAGCACAGCACACTCCACAATGTTATTGACCTAATGACAAGTATGCCAAATGACACTGATGACTGAGCTCTGTACACCCACTGAACTTACCTTGTCCCCAAACCGGCTTTCTCCCCCTGCAGGTGATTCTGGATATCCCCAGTACACGTGGCTCATGACCCCTGTTCTTCATCCACACACGGCAGCGGAGCGGGCATACAACCTTGCCCATGCTCGTACACGGATCTGCGTGGAGAGGGCATTTGGACTGCTGAAGGCACGCTTCCGGTGCCTCGACCGTACGGGAGGGGCATTGATGTATGCACCAGAAAAAGTGGGCAAAATTGTACTGACATGTGCCATGCTGCACAACATCTGCTGTCGCAGAAATGTGCCACTGCCCCCTGATGCTCATGTGCAGACACCTGAGGATGGGAGTGAAGGTGATGACGTGCCTAAAGGTGTTGCACGTGCACAAAGGGTTGGGCTGAGGGAGGGGAGGTTGGCCAGACAGGGATTGATTGATGTATTTTTTTAAAACAGGTGATGGCTACATTCAACAAGTGTCACTTTAACATTAAATAGCACTTTTTCATAATCACTACTGTCCATGCTTTGTGATTTTTGAAACGTGATTTATTCTCAGTGCAACAAACCCCCCTCCCCCCAGTGAACACCCAGCACACAATCCCCCCTCCCCCTAGTGAACACCCAGCACACAACCCCCCTCCCCCAGTGAACACCCAGGCCACAATCCGCCCTCCCCCAGTGAACACCCAGCATACAAACCCCCCTCCCACCAGTGAACACCCAGCAAACAATCCCCCGTACCCCCAGTGAACTCCCCACACCAGTGCAGGTAGGTGTATGTTTGTTATCAGGGCACCCACAACGATGCCATGTACGACTAGGATGGTCGTGGGCGCTTTCCTTGGCCGGGCCCCTCTGGTGTGTGTGACCTCAGGTGGCACATTGAACGGTGCCTAGGAGACGGCTCAAAGGATCCCTCCGTGGGTGTGGTTGAAGTTGAAGGGACTGACCTGGTTGCCTGCATGTGCTGTCGGATAAGGTTGTTTCCCTCCCTTGTCTGCTCAGCAAGTGCTGACACTGCCTCGCACAACTCCCTCACCCTTTGTTCAAACCCTGTCATGGCAGCGGTACATTGCTCAACAACTCTGCGTGTGCGTGCATTGTCACGAGCTATGTACTTGCATCCATGGCGTATGGATGCACTGATAGCCTTGATGTGCCGGCTGTGAACCTTGGCCATTGATTCAACTTTGGCCTGTTTAGCCTCAATCACGTCCAGTCGGTCCATCACTGCTGCCCCTGTGATGAAGGGCACCCCTGGTGTGGCAGGTGCCCGCCTGCCACTTGTGCGCTGTTGGGGGGGGGGCTGCATGGGGACTTGTTGCCGGCTGGGATTGGGCTGCTGGTCTCCGAGTGCCAGTCTTCAGTACTGCCATATGATGGCGTGTCCTTGTCTGGCTGTGGTGTGCAGACACGACGCACATGCACATGTGGGCTTTGTGCTTGCTGTGTGCCTGGCCTTGGGGTCCCCTGTGGTGTGGCCATCCCTTCTGCATCACTGCTTCTGGGCGAATGCAGACCTCCTGTATGATGTGCATGTGGAGGTGTCACTCCCACGTCGGGCTCCAATCCACAGGTCAGTCCCTCTGCATCGGGGCTATGCCTGGTGGCTTGGGGCGAGCTGGCCGTGGACTCCCTGCGGGCATGTGGGTGCTGCAGTGGTCTGGTAGGTCTGCGGTGTGGTGAAGTGGGAGGTGGCCTGCGTTGGCTCCCTTCCGTGCGGCCCCTTTGTGGGGTGGTGGTGCTGGTGGAGGCTCGCTGCCTTGGGTGCCGTGATGGTGTGGCCTCCTCCCCATCATCTTCATCCCGTTGGGTTTGCTGTGTGCCTGTGGGGTACATAGGGTGTGGTTTGACTTCAAGGCAACCTACATTAGTATCATGCAGTTCATGCCATCAAGTGGGATTGAAGACAGTATCAATCATGCATTCAACTTGCATTTTGTTCAGTCGCCATGTGGTGCTTGGTGTGAGTGAGTATGGAGGTACACTGCATGGTAATGTTTGTGTGACAAGATTACATGCGTGGTTGGGGTGCACTGCGCTCAGGGTCTTGGGGGTGTATTCCTGCACACTCAAACTCTACATAGCTGTCCCATGGCTATGGATGTCTATCCCCTGCCCCTTCTATTGATGCACTGCATGTGCAGGGTCGTCTAGGCAGCACTACGGTTCAATGGATGTAGGGCTCACTTATGGGTGTCTGCAGTTCCTCACACACATTTCTTCACATTCATTCACTCTGGGTCTGCATGTGTGGTACTTTCAGTTGCATGCATTCGGGTGGAACTCATCTGCAGTTGGATCGATGCCAGTGCCTGCCTCCGCTCCACCAATTCCCTCGATGGTGCCGATGTCAATCAGGGCACTCATCTTCTCCTCCCAAGTTGTGAGTTCGGGTGGGTGTGGTGGTGGCCCTCCTCCAGTGCCCCTGCTTGCACTCCTGTGCTGTGAGAGGATGCCGCGGACTCTCACACGCAGGTCATTGAGACGCTTGCGGCAATCCTCCCCATCCTGGGGCACGCGCCCCACAGCAGTGCCCCTTTGGCTGATGTTGCGCCAAATCTGTGCTATGCGCTGGTCGCTGGTTTTGCGCTGCTGCAGCTCTTCATGATGTATCTCGGCCTCCTTCACCAGTGCAGCCAGCTGGTCGCTGAATTTGGGCTTGCTCGCCCTGTCCAGGGCAGTCTTGCCCCTAGTGCGCTCCTGTGACATGTTTTGGTGTTCAATGGGGTGGATGGCTTCCAGAGGCTGTGATATCCGACGGATTGTGATTTCTAAGATGGCCGCCGCTTTGTTTCCCGTTCCGGCGGTGACGTGTTTCCCGCACGCTAATAGCGCTCGCTCATGGCGCGCACTATTAGCGCGATATGGCGTTAGCGCACGGTGTGCCGGATTTATGGGTTCTACCCATTGCGTGCTATTTGCGCTAATGCCATGTCCCGGTGTGCGTGCACGAAAACTCGTGATCTGGCCGATTATCCGCCGGGGGGCTTGGCGTTAGCGCTATTTACGTTCAACGGGAAAACCGCTGCATTACCGCCAAACTCGTGATGAGGCCCATAGTATGCAAAGTAGAAATCCTAACGGGAGCATTTTAAGTTGAACTGGATGTCCCTTTATATTTTCAGAACCAGGCAGGAGATCAGGACAGAATAGCAAGCACTAGGCAGGGGATGACTGCTAGGTTTGCAGTTTTCCCTTCCAAACCACAAGCTCTGTCTATCCTACATGGTGTTTGTGTGCCATTTGTGGGTTCCGGGACTGACAGTTGTAAGACAGGTTGAGGTATGTTAGACCATTGGAAAATTGCTTGAGGAAAATTGACCGAAAAAAAACAAAATGACTGCATAATCGATTAAATTGTATACTAAAAGTTGCAGGATTCCAAAGTGACAAAACACATGAAGCGCGGCAATCGGAAACCATAGATTGCAGTGTGTATATAGTTTTACCTTACTTTTACTAATGTGCTCCTTATTCAGCCTGAAAATGAATGCGCTCATGGTGGCAATGAAGAAAAAGTAGTGAATTACGTGCTCGGAATGGAGGAAATGAATGCAGACTTAGAGGAAAGGCCAAAAAATATGTACCTTCCAAGATTTCACATAACAACAAACTATCGATTGTGTTTGTTAAAAATGGAACGGAAACGTTCCTGTGAAGAAATTGAACGCACTTGTTTTGAAGGGTTACATTTTATTGCAGGCATCTTTACGTGCAGTTAAAACGAGAGCGAGGTTGCAGCAGAGAACGTGAAGGGTTGGTGCGAAGTGTAAAGCCCAATTAAACATTTTTATTTAAAAGCAGATTATAAAAAGAGATTTATAAACAATGAAGGAAGGGTAAATACCATTAAATTACACAGTAAAATGTGTTGTTTAAAAAACTGGGAAGGTTTACATTCAGTGTAGGCAATGTAAGTCTACCAGGGTACATTTTGTTTGCTTTATATTAAAAAGAATATGCACTCTTTTGCTATATTTTTGCCACATTATCTTTAATTAGGCATTATAATATAAATGATAAGAAATTGATTTTTGATTGTGTGAAAAATTAAAAATGAGCATTCATACAATGAAAACAATATGCTGAAGTAATGTGAAGTTAAAGAATAGGACACACCTGACGGGAATATATAATACCATACTAAAATATGATAATTGATTTATTTAGGTCACTAGGACATTTATTTTAAACCAAAAGGTCAATTTGAACCACTCGAAAAAGGTTAATTTGAACGGCTCAAAAAAGGTACAATTTGGTGGTTAGGTCAAATGTTTTGGGTCAAATTGGCTACTAATCGTAAGAAAGGAGTCAGACATAAATAAAGGAATTTATAAGTGACGTTTTTTATCTCAAACCTATTCCATGCCTAATAGTGTACATTACAAATTTGTATGGCACTGTAGTTGCTCCATTACATCGCAAGGGCTCTGGCACACGTGATGAAAGCCAGCCCAGCAGTGTTCACTGCAGCTGAGCACAGATATCAGAGGCACAGAGGGGACCCCACTCCCCAGATGACCAGTTGCCAAGAGACTTACCAGATGCTCATCAGTTGCTAGTAGCTTTTCAGTGATGTGCGCCTCAAACCTATTGTCTTCCCTTCACTATCCGGTTTCTTGGACTTTAAAAGTATTTGATTAGTTAACAGCAGAGGCAAATACCAAATCCGTGGTGTGTAGGTGATTCCCTTGTGCTTAGAAAATACCTATATCCAGAATCATGGAGAACCCTTATTGCTCATAGTTTGAAAGATAAAAGCTAGTCTCCTAGTATCGATACAAGGTCCTCCCTGCAGGGCCGGTGAAAAGTATGTTGACACCCTAGGCAAACTGTCAGATGGGTGCCCCACAGAAATTACCCCCTTCTCCCCACCCCCCCGGGCTTAGCCATTCTCAATCAACCATCCCCATTTTGTTACTGATTGCTGCAATGCATTATCTCCACCTAACACATTGCTCACGTCTTCTGCTGTGTATGGATCCCATTACACTTTCCTCACCCTCACGTCTACTCACAGTGTTAGGTTTCAGAAGTCAAATTAAAGCCTGTGTTTCATAAATACAGGTTTATGTGATGTCATGAAGGGCTCTAGCAAATAAAGCCTGTAAAGTGCACTCTGCAAAGAAGCACATTCAAAGTCCTGAATGATAGGTGCATATTGCCATGTTACAAGAAAGCTGACTGCCAACATGGAGGCCCGGGCCCCTTTCACCTGAACAGGTTGAAAGGCCCTGCTGCCATATCTGCCAACAGGTCACATCTGGACTGCCTCTTTTCTCGCTCTCTCAACTCCCCAACTGCGGAGCCACCCCTTTTGTTGATTTGTTCTATTCCAACCCAACTGCCCTTTTCCTGAAGACTGATTAAATGTAGCTATCCATACAATAATGTCATTTTGCCCCTCCCACCTTGGTCACAGCAGTAAGAGAGCACTCATGTACTGAACGTTGTGGTTGTCTGCGAGTACAGGATTGGTATGTGAGCAATCTGGGTTCGGTTCACAAGCCTGACGTTTCAAGCCCTGCTGAGAAGTGGTTCTCAACAATTTATGATTGGGGAGCCACAAATGACAGCATTGTTTTTAAAACATGGCTAAAAAATATTTTTGCTGCTTGGAGTGCTTGGATTACCCTTGGTGTCTAACAGTGACAACTCACTCTCAGTTCCCTGACTTCCCACCAAACACGCAAACCACTAACAAAAAAGAAAAAAAGAAAAACACTAGATATCAGCACACAAAACAGATGTCACAGGTGACATGTCTCTCACAGGAACCCCACAAACACGCTGCGCCTGAATACTGATATCCACAGCACTCAGGCTTAAGCAACTAAAAAAATACCATCAGCTCTAATAGCTATAATATGGTAAATTATTACGGGTCTGGTGGCAACCCGCCGGTAGCACCGGCAGGGTTACCACCGGACCTCTAATGAGGCCCTATGCCTTTGTAAAATACATAGATTTAATGTTGGGGGGGTATGTGTTTTATATGTCATGCTATTCCATCTGGTTCAAGTAGTATGTATGTTCATTTATCTAACAATGGTGGGACTTTAGTCCCATTTCTGGCTTGGTAGACAAAAATATAGCATTCACTCATTTTGATGTCTTCCCGGACACCTGTTTTGCCTGATAGTTGCGAAATGGAGAGCATTGGTAGTGTCTCCCAGCAGGGGGGACATTGTGGGCTCTGATGTGATTTCAAGCCTTCTAACAGCTGATCCCTCTCTGGGGATAAGGACATGGTATTGGCTGCTAGTAGTGAGCCCGCTTTTTTGTTTTTTCAGCCGGAAGGGAGGAGTAGGAGGAGATCTGAGGGGAAACCCACAGGGGCTGCTGTCCGGTCACACCCCCTCAGGGGCTGCAGAGGCCAGTCCAGGCCTCGCTTGTTGACAAGTGTGTTTTATCACCCCTCCCCTGGGAGCCTGAGGGGATTTGGAGGTGGAGGGTTTCTTAAACCCTGGGAGTGTTCCTGACAGAACAGAACTGAGGCGAGCGACGCGTCAAATGGGAAAGGAGAACAGACGTTGAAGGATCTCTCAGTTTCTTCGTGCTGTTCTGTCTGGTTTTACAGGCCGTTCTGGCATGTTAATCATGCCCCCCATCCAAGGGGAGCTGCCCGGAGAGAGTAATACAAGTGGAGGAATCGACATGTGAATGGAAGGCAGAAGTACTGTTTCATCCTGCAAGTCCCACACAGGCTTGTCTGGTCTGCTCAGCTATTCTCTCCTCAGGGGATCAGGCGAAGAATGAGAGAGACGACTGTCAGCCCTGAGGTTCTTACAGTCTCATGCTATAATCCGCATGGTGACTCTGTCTGAAGAGCCGTTTTCTCTCTTTCCATTATTCCAACTGAGAGGTAGGTGGGGTGTCAGCTAAGGGGACAGCGTCTCATAGCATTCGGCTTACAACCCATTGTGTATCTCGCTCACGGTGGGCATCTACTTCAGCTGTGGTAAACAAAAGATAAGGAAAAAAACATATTACTGTACACTGGCAAGCCCTTGATACTCTAAGACGAAGTTGGACAAAGAGACACTAAGCTCAGTAAACTAAACCTGGGGAGAGTTAATTACATAGCCGCTTTTCCAGGGCCCTGCATTTGGTTTACCTGGTTTCCAATTCAACTTTGTTTACACTGCGGCCCTCAACACATTACCCTTTTCCCATGCCCTCCACCAACACCCCCCCCCCCCCCGGAAATAATACACTGACTCGGTTGTGGATGTACAGGCTGCAGTTGCTTTATTAAGCAGGAGGTAGCTTACAGGTGCTCCGATACTTGTTACTTGGTAATACAGCATCAGGTTATTCTGCTCTGAGCTGCACACCCTTACACTCTCCACTTGGTGGTGAGCAGCATCCATTGGGTGGAACTGACACCATTACTTTTCCACTTTGACTAGTATCTACTCAAATTTGATGGCGAGCAGCGTCGGTTGAGGGGAACTGAAGCCGTTACTTCTCCATTTTAACTTAGCATGCATTCAAACTTGATGGTGAGCAGCATCTGTTAAGCGGAACTGACGCCGTAACTTTACCATTTTAATTTAGCGTGAACTCAAACTTGCTGGTGGGCAGCCTCTGTTTGTGCGGAGCTGACACCGACAACTTTTTCACTTTATTAACTTGTTAACTTGTGCTTTAATCACTCCCCCTTTCGGCACGGCTTTATTTATCAGCCGGTACCACTTCTACTACTTTCCCAGGTGCAAGATCATTAAACCTTTTCCACCTCCTCTCACCTGCCCCCCCTTTGTTCCCTGTTGGCCAGGTGTACGTACTCTAAACGTACCCTTCACCCAAGCCCTTCCTAGCCCTGTCTCCCCGCTTCCAGGTCCCTATCTTATTCCTTGACCCCGGGGTCCTGCCGCTCTCACCCCTTCCTCCCTAGGCACTTGACCTCTGCCCCTTCCGTCCGGTCTCAAGGCCTTCTACTCACCCCGTTACTTGTGTGACTCCCCCCTTGTTGTTCCCTTATTATGTTTCTGTTTTGCTTCATTCCCTGTTGCACTTGCCCCCTTCCCTTACCCCCATTGCCTGTCCCTCGTTCCCCTGGGGGTTGTTCCCCTCCCACTCTCCTCCCACTTTGCCCCCCCCTGGTAGCCGACCACTAGTCCTCAGCCAACTCCTCAGTAGCTGTGCCGCTTTTCGTACATGTGTCCCCTTCCCCCTTTTCCAACTAACTGTACTCTCCTGCACCCTGTTACCTAGTGCCTGCTAGCCCCTACCACCAGTTGCTTAGTCCACCGCCATGACTCTTGGGCAGCTTACGGTGCCTGAGAGTTCCCCCATCTGCCTCTTTGTAGGCCTCATTGACTGTCCGGAGTCCATCTCCTTCCATCTCAGCGCCCCTCTTCCCTCTGTCCCTATTAATTGTTTTATTTTTTAATTACTTTTCTTATTGTTGTCCCGTACTACCTGCCTTGCCTCTGTACTTGCACCCCACATTCTCCAGCGCTTCCCTGATGTTCATCCTCATTATTTCCATTCCTACCCTGGAGAGGTGTACCCTATCCCCTGCAAAGTATCTTGGTGTCCTTAGGGTAATTAATGTTTGTTTTATGGCACCCATGCCCATCCCTGTTAAGACTTTTTTGAATTCTGAGTTCAGCTTCCTCCTTGACTCCACTACCCTTCCCTGGTTGCACGCCCCCCTCCAGCCCTGACGTGGGATAATCTCTGACCACAATAGTTTGGTGGTACGCAACACATTGCCCAGTTTCACCATTGTGCTTCTCATCTGTTGCAACAATCCTTTCCTCCCTATTTCCACTAAATCGTTTCCCCCCAGGTGTATGATCAATATGTCTGGTACCCCATATCTTATCATTCCCTTATGCACCTCCCTTTCCAGTTGTCCCAATAACATCCCTCCCTTCCCCAACCAGTGCACTTCTGTATTCTCAAGGCCTAGGTTACAATTCCAATCTCCTTTACCGGTTTCTCTGGCTGGATGTGATAAAAGAGTGGCCCATCACCCATTCCAGGGTCGCCACTGAGGAAAAATAACAACTGCATTATTCAACTCGTTACGTCCTACCCTACATCATACATATTTTTATTATGCTCCCCCCAAGGTAGCTCAATATCTGTAGTGCTGTTGTGTCACCCATTGATGTAAATGTTTTTTTGTTTTTTTTGGGGCTTAATTCATATTTCACTAACTCCCCCTTTCGTTTGTTTCTTTAAAGATAATAATAATAATAATAATAATAATAATAATAATAATAATAATAATAATAATAATAATAACAATTATTATTATTATTTTTTTTGTTTTGTTTTGTTTACTCCTCGTCTTATTCCATCATGCCTGGCCTGATATATAATTTAAACCTGCCTTATTTCCTCTTCGCATAGCCCTTCTTTTTGCGTGGTAGTGGCCGCTCCGATTCTGAAGGAGTGTGAAGTGTATTTTCCACTATTTTCCCCTTTCACGGGCAGGGCCATCTGTAGTACTTTTCTAAACTGGTATTAGGTCAAAGGCGTACCATCCTTGTGCAACTAGAAGTATCCACACACCCCCGGTCTTAACTCCCTGCACGTTCTGGTCAGTGCTACCAGACAGTACCTGTCCACTCCTAACCTGTTTAACACCAGTTCCTTGCCTTTTCCTGCTTGGTTCCTTTTGAACCTCCTTATCCTTACTCTGACCGTCTCCCTTTCCATCGTGACATCCTCCTCTATCAATGCCCTGTTGCTAAGATCGTTCTTGTATCTATGTGCCAACTCACTAATCCTTAATGCCAGCGAAAAACAAGCTTTGAACAATACTGTCTCGAAAATTGAATTGCAAATTCCTTCTAATTTGTCCATCAGTACTTGTAATGTCCCCATGGTGATTGGTAGCCTGTTGTCTATATTTCTAGTGCTCCCTGTGTCCAAGCCTCTTACTGCTGCTCTGAAATGAAAGCTCTTAGTTGGATCAGTCCTCCCCCGAGTTCTGCATGGAAAGCTAATGCTGCCAAATGTTTTTTTACCCAACGCTTCGTCTTTCCATTGTCTTTGACCCAAACAATGAAAACCTTCACCCTGCACTCCCACTGTTGTCCACCCGATTCTGGTGATATTTCATCAAACAATTTGATGTAATTATTATATTACCCTCTTGTTCCCCCTACCAGCGCTTCTCCTGCCATCCTCCTCAATCTTGCTTCCACTTCGCCAACTCCCATAGTCTCTCGTGGAACTTCGTCATTTCCCTTTCTGCCTGAGGCCAAGCCTGTCTGAACTTTCCCATCTGTGAATGAGAAATAGCATCAGCTGCTGTATTGGGGATACCAGGTACATGTCTGGCCCTCAGGTCCGTGCTGCAATGGACTCCTACCCTGACCAATTATCTGACCAGTCCTTATGTAGTCGCGCACTGTGCTGATTAATTATTAATCGCTTGGACTACTCCCATGTTATCTGAACAAACCGTAAGCCTTTTACCAGTTAACTTATTTGACCAAGTGCATATTGTTACCAGTACTAGAACAATTCCAAGACACGTGTATTTTTGCACCACCCTTTTTTCACCCATTTGTTAGGCCAATCCACCCTACACCAAGTTTGCCTCAAGATAGTCTCAAACCGATGTCTACCCGCTACATCGGTAAACAATTTTTCTTGTTCACAGAGAACCCAGGGCGCCTGCCATGTCCGTACCCCATTGAATTTTTTTAGGAAGTCTCCCCACATCCTTAAATCTTCCTTCACGCCTGATTTGAGACGAATCATGTGGCTCCCTTCCATTATCCCGCCTGTGGCTGCTGCTAGACGACGTGCAAATGCCCTTCCCGCTGGTATTAATCTGGCTGCGAAGTTCAACCTCCCCAGTAATGTCTGTATCTCCTTTAGACTTGCTTTCTCCTTGTTTGCCACGGACATCATGCTCTCATAGAATGCCATAACTTTTTCCGCTGGCAGTCTGATTACCCACTCTATTTAAATACCGAGATATGTCAGTCGTGTGCAAGGTCCCTCTGTCTTTTCCCATACCTGTGGTACTCCTAGTCCTGCACACAATTCAGTGAAGCCCAGCAGAAGCCTTTTACATGTGTCCGACCCCGCCTCCCCTACAAATAAGAAGTCGTCAAGGTAATGCCTTCAACCCCCACCCTTTATTAGTTGGGACAGTATCCATTCCAGGAAAGAGCTGAATGCTTCAAAGTAGGGGCATGATATTGCGCAGCCCGTGGGCATGCATCTATCAATACATATTTCCCGCTTGTGCTGGAAACCCAATAAGTGAAATCTTTCGGGATGCACCGGGATAAGTCGGAATGCCGCTTCTATGTCCACTTTTGCCAGCAGTGCCCCCTTCCTGGCCCTTTGTGCTAAATAGACTGCCTCGTTGAACGATGCATAATGAACTGAACACCCCTCTCCTTTCAGCCAGGCGTTCACTGAGTTCCCTTTAGGGAAGGATAGATTATTTATCATGCAAATCTTCACTGTCTCTTTTTTTGGAACATTCCCAAGTGGTGAGATAAGATTTTTTACTGGGGGTTCGCTGAATGGGCCCACTACCCTCCCCATGGCCAGTTCCTTCTTGATCTTCTTGGTTACCACTTCTGGGTGCTTGTACGCTGACAGTATATTTTTTTACCCTAATTTTTGCAGTGGCCCCCAGAATTTTAAACCCTGCCAGGAAAATTAGTGATAGTACGTACCTCTCGGCTACCCGAGGGTACCTATCAAGCCACCCTAATAGTTTTTCACATTCATAGGAGATGGTCCTTTGACCCACAAGTTAGCTTGTGACAGGCCGGCCATTATTTCCCCAATCCCGTCCTCCCCCATCCCCTTCAAATTGCTACAAGTCAATTTACCATGCCCTTTGGCTTGCATTTTCACCATTGGTCGTGCTGTGGATGACTCCAGGCAGCTGTCCGTTCGGCTAGTTATCCCCCCTGATGAAGGAAGACAATTTGTTAATAAACTGTTTATTTGTGGATATAAAACAAGCATATATTTTTTTATACAACTAACAGCAACACAACTCTACTCTACCTATGTGTGTGTCCTTTCCATTTTGCATGTGCCATGCCATGTCTCTTACCTTTTTCGGCCTCTGCTTATGCTTTGGGCACCCCCTTAGTTCCTAAGACCACCCATTGCCTGTTCCTTTCTCTCATTGCCCAACTCCTCTGCTACACTTTTCCTGTGGTGACCCTCCATCCCGCAGTTGGCACACACGTGCAGGAAGCGACATGAATTCCCGAATGTACAATGCCCGTCATTGTAATGTCTGCACCAATTTATAGCTCTCCAAGTTCCTTGCGCACCCCTCCCCTCTGCTCCCATCTTGCCCCTTCTGCCCACCCCCCCTTAAGTGCTGCCTGCCCCCTGTATGCTGCATCTTTCCGGTCCTCCCGAAACCCAGCTGCCTTGCCTCATGTTACTACCAGTGTTTGATGAAGGGGGATGCTGTTCGGCCAGACCAAGCCTGTTATGCCCTCCGGCTCCTGACATGCTTCCAAACTTCTCAGTCGTCCTCTCTGTTCCCCCTGATGTGTTACATTTTTGCTCTATGCCCTCTCTCCCTACTCTTGGGTCAAACCACTCCTCGACTAGCTTGTATTCCCACTGCAGGCTGGGCTCAGTGGCCATACGCAAACTGAATCTCTGGTCCCTCAATATCCATCCTGAGCCCCCAACTACTCTGTACTCTTCTAATATATAATTCCTGTACCCGTAGAGAGCTGGCCCTTGTTTTGGGAATTTTTCAATAATTACATGTGCTAATATCTTGAATGCCTCTAACCTGTTCCCTATGTTCTCTGCAGGTCTGACCCGCTTCCTTGCTTTCAACAGTACACTCTCTCTGCTGGTTTGCAAAGTGTTGCACCCTTTTGTCTCATGCTCCAGTATTGAGAATATGTCAATTAATGACCTGCTCCATATTTGTTCTTTCACTGCCAGGGGTATGGGCCAACTAACAAAGTTAGTATCGGCCTGCGTTGGTGGCAATCCCCCCAGATCCCCCCCAACTAGTGGCCTGGTGGTTGTTGTTGATCCATTATGCGATCCCAACGGGCTGGTGGTGCTGGTGCCCCCTCCTCCTACATTGCCACTCTTCCTTCCTGCTGTCTTTGTGGCCTCAATGTGTCCCCAGACTACTCCCGCTTTTAGGCCCACTGTGCCAACAGTGCTATCACCTGTTGGTGGAGAAGCCATGCCACATTTGCCTGCTTCCGTGCCTTCGTTTAGTACTAAATCTAGCCTTTCTTTTACGCCCTGTATGCACTCACCCAAAAACACCTTATTTGGTACCAACTTGTGGGCTATGACCTGGGTTGAAGTGCTGGCTGCCCCGTAGTTAGAATGCGATTCCTTCCTGCTTGTCCCGGGGAGGCCCCCATTTGGGGTAGTGGTGTCACTAAAAGTATCTGCCCAACCAATGATTGCTGTCACAACCGCAAGTTCCTCCTTCAATACTTAGTTTTCCAGCACTTCTGTACATTCTTAGTTTTGCACAGCCTTTTCATGGAACCTTGTGACTCCACGCTGCCTATTCACTCCTGTGATCCTGTGTTCGGACTCGATCTATCCCTTTTGAGATCGCTGGGCTGTCTCTCTCTTGTTGTGGCGGGATGGGGGCCTCCCATTTGGGCCATTGCTGCCCCCTGTAAGTGATTTCAATCCAGCACTCCAACTAAGTCAACGCCTAGCATGGGATGCCCAATGGAAACCCTTATTTATATATTTTTATGTCAAAAGTTCATTTAATTCTGGATGATGTACCATTATATAATGCCCCTCTCTTTGAATTCCCCTGGTCTCACTGAACCAAGAAATAGGCTTGTTTTGCAAATTAAAAGATTTATTTGAAGAATTGAACAATATATATATCACACTTTTATAAATATGGACAATATCTGAATATCACGCTTATGAATATGAACAATGACCAGCAATGGGTAAGATTACAATATTAACAGTCTCTTTAATCAATTAGGAGTAGGAATAGGAAGAATAATGTAGCAGAGAATACTTTGTATGGGTTCAAGAAAATGCAATGATAGGAAAGAATGCAACGCAGAAATAAAACTTGATATGACTTCAATCAAAAGACAATATGATCACTCTTTCTCCCTGTTATTACTCACTCCCCCAATATGCAATAAGAAGATATGGAATAAGGGCACACAGGTATCAACTATAACAATCAACAATGCTGTTCAATCCCAATTCCCCCCAGCAAGCTTAGAGAGAACAGGAATGCTTTAAAACAGGTCAAAATGCTTTTCAATGTGGTTTTAATTGAATGGGAAAAATGGTAAAAATTATTTTAATTCGCTAAATGAGATTCAGAACTAGTGAGAGTGGCTTGGGATAGGTTGAGGTCAACACTAGCAATGATTATAGAATGATTAGCAGATGGAAAACGAAATTCAGAAGTTGAAAGAAAGAAATAGCTGTTTTACATATAATGAAATTGAGCCAAATTCGAAATCGTGGCAACTTTTGCACGTGCGGGAAACGCGATTATGGAAAAACTAAAACTAATGACATTTAAATTTCGTTTCTAGGATGTATGGTTCAAATGTTACAGAGGTTTTTGTGAAGGTAGATTTTTCTCAGAAACAGAATCAAGATTTCAAAATGAAAGATGCACTTTAAAAGTTTAGAACCAAGATGGACTTATACTAATGAGCTATGAAAGTACAAGATACCCAACCGGACAACCAAAAGAACAGGGCACCTTCCACTCTGATTGTTGTGCGCCAGGACACTTGACTTTCTTCAAAAGTATATCATTGCACAGATGATTATCGCTACAATTATCATAGACTATAAAATGAGAAGAGTTCAGGATGGACACAAGATTCTGTAATGCAGTTCTGGATAGGTTGAGATGGCTTGAATAGGATTACTTTAAACTAAGAGATGACTATGGACAGTTCTACACTAAATACTTACAACTATGGCTTTGGAATGGAATGGGCCCGTCAAAGATCTGGTGAAAGGTTTGGACTTCACTCACCACCAGACAGGATTCAGGGCACCTGGACTCTGCTCTCAGCAAGGCACTCTTGTCTGCGCAGCCTCTTGGACTGGATCTGAAGGGTTCTGGATTACAGCTCTGCTCTACGGGTCTGGATCTTAGTTCTATCACGGGGTTCTTAACTAGAACAGTAAAACAGCTCAGCCAGGCTGTTGGATTTCGTGGTGCCCCTTAGAAATTTAGGGGTTAGAATCAGGTTTCAAAAGATTCTGAAGGCCAGCTGAAAAGAGTTCAGCTTTTTGGATTAGGCCTCTCTGCTTCAAAGTTCTAGAGTCTGGATTCTGGGTCTGGTTCTAGGGTCTGGAGTCTGGATCTTCCTGCAGGGTGCTTTGCCAGGGAATCAGTTGATGAGTGAAAAGTGTGTGTGTGCTTCTGGGTCCTCAACAGTCCCTATTTATCCATTTCAAAAGTGGGTGGGAAGGCTGATTATCTATGCCCAACCCTCTAAGGATCTGATAGGTCAGATAATTTCCCCTCTTCTGATTTGAGACAGGAGCAGTGTGTCTTCTGTGTCAGAATGACACTGTGTTTATGGTCCAAAGGAAATCCCTCCCCTTTGCTTTTACTTAGGAAATCTATTTTCCCCAAAAAACATATTTACAAGATGCACAACTTGTTAATAATACATAATTACATGACAGATTGCTTGAGGTACATTGCTGTCCAACCCTCATCTTTCTGCGAGCTTTAGTTCATAAATGACACCTTTTTCACAATTTTGGTGGGTTTTTCAATGTTAGTTCTGCACCAATTTTTATACATGCATACACATCCCATCTGGGCATATTCCTGTAATTTTTCATGTTCCTGACATAAACACAATGGCTGGAATATGAATAATTTCTGGGGTTCTGTCTCAGAACATCACACAGATTACAGATTAGTTTTAAACTGTGAGCACATTTTTCATTTTAACAACCTATACGTTTCATATTTTTGTCAGTTCAGTACAATTTGCTATAAGCATTTTTCTAAAACATACATTTACTTCCACTTCAATCCACATTTCCAGTCTCGCCCGCCTCCAAAGCTGGGCTGAGTCAGAGGGTCACATGGCTTGTCTTCCTGCCAGAACAGTTGTTGTCAGTCACAACCGAATTAGCATCTTCTATTCAGTTCAAGGAACCCATTGTTTCTTGCTCAGGGTAGCAGAGGAAATCTCCTCCCATTTTGATTAACATGCCAATGCGAAATCCTCTCCTTTTGGTGGGAATGAACAAGGTGTGAGGTTCTCAGGGGAAGAAAGCCTCTTGGAAGTTTTAGCTAAATCAGGTTACCTTATGGTCAATTGTAACATAGTTCCTTGTGAAAAAATCACATTTATAAATTTAAAATAAGAAAACATATCCGTAATTCCAGTCTTTATCAACCTGAAAATCAATGTGTAGCACTCTATATGGCATTTTGATGGAAATCCCTTCTTTGGCATCTTTAGCTTCTGACACAAGTTTCTCCTGTCAAATTTAGAGATCACCAGCGCCTGTCGAAGGCGAGTAACGGTACTGCACCCATTTTTGACAGATTTCTTTCCATCAAGTATCTTTAAAAGTGGATTTTGTTCTGATGACATATGATTCTTGCTGACATTGTATTTATCTGGATTCTTACAGTAGAATAATGTGGAAAACACAACAAGACGGCTGGATATTTTGGGTGGTTTGTGAGCCATGATTTTTGCAAATTTTGACAACCAAGCAAACGGATTTCCAAACAGCTCTGTGTTTCTTTTGGCAATCAGCTTTGCTTTTTCAAGTTGTTTCAGGCTACTTTGTGGGTAGCCCAATGGTGGGTTTTGGCAGTGGTCTCCTGTGTTCCCTGAGATAGGCAAAAGTGGATGGCAGCCTATTTTTCAGATTTTTACTGCGCAATTGTGGGGGATTTTTAGCGAGCAGCATGCTTTCCAGTGGCCATTTCTGATGTTTCTGTTGCCAGCAATGCACAGTAATGTTGCAGGACCTGGACTAGTGGGTTGAAACATCCCACAAGCCCCCCTCTTGCAATTGGAATTCATCACCATCAATGGAAACTTGCAAGACTGGGATGTCAGCCTCATCTCTTCTGATTCCACAAATGGCAAAGTTCAGCATCTTTTCCTCCATCAGGGGTGGATCACTCGGTTCTCCTCGCCAGTCCTGATGTGAGTATTGAGCGATACTCCGGGCCCCTCGGATCTTTCCTCCCGGTCCCCGTGTAATCCTCCTTGGTTAGTCTCCATGGTTTATCTCTCAACTATAGGTTATCTCCTAGGAAGACAAAGCAAAAACTTAATTGTAGACATTTCCCCACCACTATTAATGTAGTGGGGTGGACATATGCATTTTATAAATCAGGAGGCATTTTTATTATTGTATTTTATAGGCTATATGTGGAACATTTTAGAGTTGGAATTTTATGGATCTGGAGTGGCCCCCTCTGGTGTTCCAGACGACTCCTCCAGTTGCTGGAGAGTGTGCCTAGGATGGCAACACTTTAGCTGATTAATATTGACCCACTTATCTTCCCCCTCTGCCAAACTGCCTTTGGGCATGCAGATCTTGTAGGCGACTGGTGAGATTTTGTCTACAATTTGAAAAGGTCCCCTCCAAGTAGGCAAAAATGTGCGTTGTTTGGCCTGGTTCCTTTGGAAATTGTATAGGTAGACCCGGTCTCCTACATTGTATTCTTTTCTGGTAGTCTTCAAGTCATAGTGGATCTTCATGCTATCGGCTGATCTTTCTAGATTTTGCTGAGCATAGGCAAAAGCATGTTGAAGGTGTTTTCTTAGGTTTCCAACATACACATGAGTTGTGGAGGCATTTGATCAATGTCTGCTCTTGGGTTCTGTAGAGCAGATGCTGGGGAAGCACCTTCCTGTGTCTAGTCATCAGCTCAAACTATGACATTTTAGTTGCAGATGAAGGGGTAGATCTGATGGCCATTAGGACAAGAGGTAATCAAATATCCCAGCTTGGCCCAGAATCAGCCACAAACTTTTTTAATATGCTCACAATTGTTCTGTTGTATCTCTCCACTACACCACTAGAGGCTAGCCGGTAAGCAATGTGTAGCTTCCTTTTGACCCCAAGTATCTCCGACATCTTTGTCATAACTTCGCTGGTGAAATGGCTACCTCTGTCTGACTCGATCCTTTGGGGTAGTGGTTGATCATCAGGGCAGCTGCTGTTTTTGCCTTGCAGTTTGGGGCCGGGAGGCATTCCACCCATCTAGTAAACAACAAGCATGTCACAGTCAACATGTACTTGTTTCCCCTAGAGGAGCGAATCACGGGCCCGATAAAGTCAACTTGCAAATCTGACCATGGCAGTGTCATCCCCCTCTTTTGGAGAGGCGCACAGTGTGTGAGGGATGTTGGCTGAAATTGTGCACACAAAAGACACCCCTTCAAGTATTGGTCGAGGTCCTGCCCCATGTGTGGCCAGTATGCAACCTCTCTTAAGATTTCAAGTGTTGTATGACACCCCAAATGACCGGCTGTGCCCATATCATGGGCGTGATTTAACATCAGGCTTCGGAATGAGGTAGGGACCACCCACTGATCATGGCCAGCTAAGGATCTTCTTACCAACAACCCGTCTTGGATTCGGAACATTTTTGGACATTTCATCAACACTCAGAGGTCCTCTTTCCCTATGTAATTGGTATCCGTCAGGGGAAAGTTCTCAGGGTCCTCAATGTGTTGATAAAACTTACCAATTATTGGATCCCCCTTCTGAGCCATAACCAAATCAGCATCTGGGGTCTCCTCACTCCATTGTGCAGTTGAGAGATCATTGTGAGCATTTGTCTGGGACCTAGTGATAGCAGTGACCTGGATTTCCCCCAACAGGGACTCGATCTCAATTAGATCCCCAGTTTTGGCCAGCTGATCAGCTAAGTAATTTCCAGTTTTGTCTGGTCCCTCTACTTTAGAATGACCCTTGATCTTTTTCCAGTAGATGGTCATCCCATTTGAGGTGACCAGATCATCAATATTTTGGATTAACTTCCCAAGTTTCAAGGGTTTGTTATTAGCACATAGCATGCCTCTGGTTTTCCAATTAACCAGGTGCTCCACGAACCCGTTCCGTACATAATCGGAATCAGTGATTATGACTAGTTTGTGGAGTTGATGTTGGACAGCAATGAGGATGGTTTGATGCACAGCCATCAATTCTGCCACTTGACTACTTCGGGGACCAATCTTGTACCTAGCGGAGGGTTCTGGGGACTCATTCACCCATGCATTCCCTATGCCGGCCACAAGTTATTTTTCCCTGTTGTTGTCAACATGGTAAGAGCATCCATCCACATAGACAGTGGGCATTCCCTCACACTTGTCTTCTTCAAGGAATTGAGGTATGCCTCCAAGTTGTCCTTGATTTTTAGACTTTCATCCACGAGACAGTTTTCTCTGGCACAATCATGCAAGTCAGCCAGACTTTGCGCGAGGGGACTCTACTTGTTTTGGCAATATCTGACCTCCACAGAAAAGCCTTGCATTGAAAGAATCCAGGAAGTAATTTGGGAATTACTCACATTTGCGGACTGGATTCTGTCACTATGGAGATATTGCAGAGGCTGGTGTGGAGTCTCCACTATGATGTGTTCCTCCTGGATGAACAGGCGGTAATTCTTCAATGCCCACACCGTTGCCAGGAGTACCTTCTCACAGTCATTGAATTTTTCCTCCACAGAGAATAAAGTTTTACTCGCATAGGAGATTACTTTATTGACCTTGTCATGCTTTTGGTATAATACTGCAGTCAAGCATGTATTAGAGAACCCTGTCTCCAAGAAGAACTCCTTGTTTCTGACAGTGTAGGCTAGGCAAGGCGCTTGTGAGAGGCTTCTTTTGAGTTGTGTTACTGCCTCGGCTTGTTCTGGACCCCATTCCCACTTGACACCCCTTCAAAAGATGAATCAGGGGTCTGATGATCTCTGCGTAGCCCTCAATGAACGTCCTACTATAATTAGTCAGTCCAAGGAGGCTCCTTAATTCCTGCAGAGTTGTGGGGTCTTTCAGTTTCTGGAGTGCTTCCACTTTCTTTTCCTGGGGACAGAGACCCTGAGGAGTAATCTCATGCCCCAAGAAATGTACATGGGTTCTACACCACTGTGCCTTTTGAAAGGAAAGTTTTGCTCCGGCGGCCCTCAACTGTGTTAGAACATAACGGATCTCCACTATGAGTTCTTCCACAGTTGAGCTTTTGATGAGAACATCATCTACATAGGCCAGGTTACCCCTTTCACCCAGGTCGGGCATGGCCTTATGTAGGAAAATGTTGAATTAATTGCCGGAGTTGATGTATCCGAAGTGAGTCCGGGTCCATGTGTACTGCTGCCCCGAAAGGTAAAGGCCAGCTTGTATTGGTCCTCCCTACTGACAGGTACAATCCATTATCCATTGGTCAGGTCTATTTCAGTGAATACCTGTGACCCCTGGATCTGGGCCAGCCCTTGGTCAATGTAGGGAAGAGGCTATCAGGAAGTATGGACCCGTTTGTTGAGGTCCCTAAGGTCAGCGCAGAGTCTCCACTGTCGGTTTGGCTTCAATATCCCCAGCACCGGATTATTGAAGGTGCTGTGGACTGGACGGACTATCCCACGGGACTCAAGGTTCTTAATTATTTCAGTAAGGGACTCTGTTGATGCGAGAGGCGAGCGATATTGCTTCACAAACACTGGAGTCATGCCAGGGTCCGTGGGAATTGTTGTTGTGTGGATGTCGGTGTAACCGCAATCATATGAGTCCACCGCAAAGAGATCTTGAAAATCCAAGAAAACTAGTTTCAACTTTTGCTTCTGCTCCAGAGTCTCACAGGCATCAGCTAGGTTGACTCTCTCTTCAACCATCTGCCTGAAACCTGGAAAGACTTCTGGTTTCGCTATCTCAGCGGCCTCCTCCAGCTGGGTGGAGAAGTCTCTGGTCAGAGTGCTGATTTGGACTGGTGGCTTCAGGTGGGGAAGGCAGTCCTCACGGGCCTGGAAAATCACCTCATCCCTCCTGCAGTCACAGGTCACCTCTCCCTTGCCATAAGGGCAGGAAGTGTACACCAGGAAGTTCCCCCCATGCCGGATAAAGATCCTGTCTGGTGTTGTGTTGTCATCACTGTCACTGTCAAAACAGTCCTTGGAGATTGGTCCTAACAGTTAATTGCCTAAATCCATGGAGAAATGTCGGTCATGAACCGCCATTCCAATAATGGTGCCTGCGGCTACATTGATACTCTTTAAGTCGCTGTTATCCACCTCTATTGGAATGGTGTCATGTTCTATATTGACTAGTGGTGTTGGGTTTACCCCCAACCCTTGCTGTTGGAGAGAAGCATTTAGATGAATATAAGCATCAGGGTTTTTCAATTTCTGTCCTCTTTTAACTTTCACTTCCAGGGAGAATTGTCGGGTCCTTTCTGGGATGGTGACTTCCTCTCCAATCTGAATTTCAACTGCATAAGGCAGCAGTTGAGCTGACCTAAATGCTTTCTCTGGATCATCAAAGCCCATGGGATTATCTGCTAATCGGGACCAAGCTTTGAAGTTTATTAGGTCCAAACTAATGGCAAAGCGATTGAGAAAGTCACTGCCTAAGTAAAAGGCGGCAGTGACGTCTCGCACGACCCAACAATTAGGAACTATTCTTTTGTTGCCTATGCAGATTTTGAACATACACCTGCTTGGCAGGAGATGTTTGGAATTGGGTGTTTCCAGATCCATTTCCCATTTGTCCATCAGTTTGAATGTGTGAATGGCTGGATCTTTTGGGAGTTGGCGGAACATGGCTTCGCTGATGAAGCTCTTAGCGTTGTTCACACACACTCGGGCGAGAACAGAGTCCTTCCCTTCACTTAACTGAATAGGGATGAACAACTGCTCTCCAATTTGCTGAATATCAGCCAAGCTCTGAGCTGATTTCACACCTTTCTGAACTATAGGAGTGGGAATGTCTGTTTTTGGATTGGTAAAGAATTTCAGAGTGTTTCTTTCCAGTGTGGAATGCCTCCTTAGACTGGAAGGAAGGTTGCTTTTCAGAAATAGAGAGGACCCACCATCACCAGTTTGCTGTCCTACTGCTATTACTGTCACGTCTGGAATTTAGTTGTTCTGAAAGTGAAATTCTACTTGGTCAGATTTTTGTTCAACCATGTGGCATGTGCCGTTTAAACTAACAATGTTGACACTCTGTTTTAATTTTATTGGTCAGCTAGTCTGGGTCCAGAGGACCTTGTTTACGCAATCTATTAGGGGTGACAACCTTCGCAGGAGGTAATTCCCTAATAAACAAGGGGTTCCCTCTGGAGTCACAACTATGACCGGGTGCATCACCTTGTGTTGCCCAATTTTAATGTCCAACTCCGCAGTCCCCTCGACGGGAATTTTATTCCCGTCAAAGTTCTGAAGTTGTCCAGAAAGAGAGGTGAGAGGAATTCGGTAATTCTCCCCCCTTCCTGAATTCAGTACATCAAAGGCCTTTTTGGTCAGAAGGGTAGCTTGGGACCCAGTGTCCACCAGTGCCAAAATTGGACCCTGCCCCTTTATTTGAACCAGGACATAGTATCTTCCCTCCTTCTCCGCAAGGGGGCACCGATAATGTACATTTTTGGACAACTGGTGGGATAGTTTTTTTAGTTTTGGACACTGAAAGAGAAGAGATTTGGACAGAATCCTGTGGGGAGTCGAGGGAATCTGAAAAGAAAAGGTGGCAACTAGAGGTGGGAGAAGTTTTGCGTTCCCCCCGGTTCCGGTTCTGGGCCCCCCCCCCCCCATTTTTGGAGGCAATCACCAGGATGGGTTTGAACCAGGGGATTTTCATGTTGTTGGTTCTGGGAATGGATTATGGGCGGCGCTAGCTCAGTCCCCACATCTACCCAGTCTGGATTTGAATCCTTTGGGACCCATCTTTCTTTGGAAGGAGTTCCCCCCTCTCTGAAGGAGAAGATCCTTTTCCCAGAATCCTCTGAGGACCCCTCTCCTTCAAATCGGAAGATCTGTACCTCCTGCACAAAATGGGTCTGTTTGGGTTCTTTGTTTCTCCTGCCCCCTCTGTGCTCCTTGGGTGGCAGACTTTCAAGGGCAGGAGATTTTTGTTCTGGCTCCTGGGTTTCCAGGGGCTTTTCACAAGTGGAAAAGGAAGCTTCCTCCAAGGCTTTACACCCCCCTTCCTCTTGTGCCACCTCCCTGGGAACCGGTGGGTTGTCGGGGTGCTGCCCCCGTCATTGTTCTGGAGCACCAGGTCCAGAGTTGAAGGTATTCTGTGCCGGCATGCCCATCTGAGGGTTCTGCTGAGCCCTCAGCATGCGACCCAGATCCTATGCCGTATTTTGGATCTGGCGCTCTAGCTGTGAAACCCGCTCAGGCTGATACAGGGTTCTGTTTTCTCCCCTGGGCTGATCCCGGGAAAGGTAGCTATCCCTTCTCTGGTAATACCCCGGGTTCGGAAGATTTGGGGACCCCTCCACCCTTGGCCTCCCCTCTCCCGGATTAGGCTGTCTGGGCTCAGGGAATTGGGGAAAGAAGGATGGATGATTTTGGGGTTGGAAGTTTTGTGGATACCTGGGGAAGAAGTTCTGTCCAGGATTTGGGGAGTTTCTGCCCTCCTGGGGAAGTTAGGAGGAAGGTTTCCTAGGTTAGGTGCCTGGTTGGATCCCCCGCTTGGGCTGGAGGAGTCCACACATAACCCAGGATGGGTCTGTTCCCCTTGTAGCGGGGACTTACTAGTCAGGGGAGTGAGGGATCCCATTTGTGGGACTAACTCCTTGGCTCCCTGTCTGTGACTGGCCCAAGGGCCTTCTGGGCTTGGGATTATTCTGCTGTGCAGGCAAGTTTTTAGCCCCCATCTCCAAATCTAAAATGGGGGCAACCTTTACCTCTGCCACCTTAGCAGCAACAGGGGGGTTGGTTGTTTTGGGGATTTTTTGCGTATTCTTGTTGTCTATGGGCTTTTGCACCTCATAGATCCGGATGGCCTGTTCAATGACCCAGTCTACTGATCTTTTCTCACGAAAATCTCTCACTAGCTGGGTCATGATGTACTTTGGTAGAGCGTGGAAAAAAGTATTAACAAATTCTCTGCTGTCCATGCGCACCCTTCTGGTAGTCTGCGCAAAGTCATGCTTTAACTCCTGCACAAATTCTTGTGGGGCCTGGTCCTCCCCACATTGCAAGTTGTAGGCTGCCTTGCGAGCCTCTTGGGAATTTCTATGTACAGAAAAATGCTTCAAGATGGCTGCCCTATAGGTGGACCATCTAGAATGATTTTGGTCCTCCAGCCCCGCAAAGAAACTGGAGTATTCTGGTGAGAATGTCCATTTCACATACTGAATGCAGCTACTACTGTCTTTCAAATGGAAAGTTTCCATCATCTGCTCAAAGAACTCTAAGTGCTCCCAAACAGATTACTTAGCGTTCTTATGATAAGGCGTGATGACGCTCCTTATGGCCTTGATCTGTTTTAAGGGGTCCTTAACAAAGGCCCTTTTTGCCTTATTGGCCTTCTTGGTTCGGGTAACCCTGGTCCAATCATCCTCTGGCTCAGAGGCACTGCTCCCACTGCTGACTGCTGACGTAAGGCCATGGGCCAATCGGGGTGCTGTCCGCGGAGCGAACAGGGAAGTCCGTCCGCAAAGCGAACACAGATATCACTAATTTTTTTGCCTTACATTTTGGTCATTTTCTTAAAAACTACTGGACGGATTTACACCAAATTTGCAAAAGCATGCTTTCGGGACCAGGCCGCCGCTCCTGCTGCAAATTTGGTGTAAATCCGTCCAGCGGTTCGGGCTGTAGCCGTGCGCAAAGTTTTTTCCCATTCAGTCTATGGGAAAAAAAAGTTTTGGGACCCCCCCTATAACTTTTCCCCCTCTGGACGAATCCTCACCAAACTTTGCAAAACAATTCAGATACTTTTCTTGCAAAGTTTGGTGAGGATTCGTCCAGGGGGAGCGAAGTTATAAGCCACCCAAAAAGTGTCCTTCCTTTGGAAACACCAACTTAACCATAAGTACATGGCCACTACCATGTAATATGTAATATATATATATATTCAACTATATATATATAACAACTCGCCCACACCCCACTGCACCCCCTTCTCCCACATGTGAAACCCCAAAGTGCCCCCCTTCCTCCTCCACCGATCCCTTTAGTAGTCAAACCTCCAATTATACTTCAAACTTTCACGCACCGGATGAGCCACACTCTTCGCACTGCACTTCACCCACCACCTCATATTCAACGCATCCCTCCTCAACCCCAACGGCATCTCCCCCACAAGCACCTGTACCGCATTCCCTGGAGAGGACCTCATCACACCCGAACACACCCTCAATGCCCTCGCCTGCACCCTATCCAACCGCAACTTCTGACTCGCTGTGAAACCCACTGACATCCAAAATCCATCACACTCAAAACCAACCCCTTATACAACATTCGTAAACACTTCTGCTGCGCACCCCATTCTTTCCCAGACACCGCCCGCAACAAATTCAACCTAAGTTTACACTTATCCACCACACCATCCACCTGCAAATCCCAGTTCAATTTCCTATCCAAAATCACCCCCAAGTACCAAAACTCTTCTACGCTCTTCACCCTCACACCTTTCAAAACCAATTCCAACTCCTGCTGCACCCTTTTCCTCGAGAAAACCATACTCACACTTTTATCCACAGACACCGAAAAGCCCCATTTCCCACACCACTCCTCCATACGCCCAATCGCAGCTTGCAGCCGACTCTGCACCAACTACAAACTCCGTCCTCTTACCCATACCACACCATCATCTGCGAAGAAATCCACCTGACATCCGATTCCTGCCAAATCCCGAATCAATCCATCCAACATCACATTAACAGCATTGCACTAATCACACTCCCCTGCGGCGTCCCATTCTCCATCTTCCAAACCTCAAACAGCACCCCCCTCACTCTCACCTGAAAGGTCCTATCAGCCAAAAATGCCCTAATCCACTGAAACATCCTCCCTTTCACACCCATCTCCAACAGTCTCACCAACAACCCATTCTTCCACACCATATCATACGCCTTCTCCAAATCCAAAAATAACGCTCCCACCAACTCCCCATCACACAACGCCTCCTCCACACCAGTCACCAACCTCACTAACGGGTCAGCCACCGACCGATTCCTCCTGAACCAACTCTGAAAATCACTCAAACAGCCATTCGACTCCTAATAAAACCCCAATCGCTCAACCACCATCCGTTCCATAACCTTACACAGCACAACAGTTAACGCAATCGGCCTATACGACTTACACTCCGTAGGAACCTTGCCACCCTTCAAAATCGCCACCACAATTGCTCTCTTCCACAACTTCAGCAAAACTCCACTCTTCCAGATCTCATTAAACAGTGCCAATACCTCCAATTTACATTCCACTGGCATCTTCTCCAAAAATACATACATGAACCCATCCACCCCTGGGCTAGACCACTTCCCCTTTCGAATCGCCCCATCCAACTCTTCCATAGAAAACGGAACCTCATACTGCTCCTCCCAAGGCCCAACATCCGCCAACAACTCTCGCATCTCCTCTTCAACCACACCCATACCTAGTCTCACCGCTTCTAGGAAGTTCCCTGAACTGTGCACTCCCACAAAATACTCCCCCCAACAAATTCGCCTTCTCCCCATCCTCGCTGACCACCTCTTCCCCTTTCAACAACACTGACATACTACCCTGCGGCCTCATCAATCCGGACATCCGCTTGAACTGTTTCCAAACCTCACCCACACCAGAATCACTCCCCAGGGACCCACAGTAGCCCCTCCAATACCCACTCTTCCTTTCCCTAATCACCCTCTGCACCACCGCTTTAGCCTTCTTATATGCCACCAAATCCACCAACATTCCCGATCTCACCGTCCTGGCCCTAGCCTTCTTACGCGCTGCCACAGCCCTCGAACATTCCACCGACCACCAAGGAACCTCGACCTTCCCACCCTTCCCCTTCTCAATCTCCAGATCTGCCGCCACAGACGCTGCTCTCATTCCCTGCACCAGATGCTCATTCCATTCATCCACCCCCCATCCCTACCCCGAGGAACAATCGATTCCCGACACGCTCCCTTGTAAACCTCCCAATCAGCCTTCCTAAAATTCAACCGACTCCCAGACATCTGTGGCCTGATCCCTACCTCTCCCCTCACAGTCACCAAAATACCAGAGTGGTCGCTCCCCATATCCCCATCCTCACGCACCTCCCAATCACATTCACCCGCAATTGCAGCAGACACCCAGGTTAAATCCAAACACGACAACTTCCCAGTCCTTACATCCAACCGTGTACCTGAACCATCATTCAGCAAAAACAGACTCAATTCATCCGCCATGTCCTCCAACAGTTCTCCATTCGCATCTGTCCGGTCACTACCCCACAACGTATTGGCACTATTAAAATCGCCACACAAAACACAAGGTTCCACATGTCCCCTAATCACTCCAGACAACACGCCCACCTCCACCACCTCACACGGATTATAATAATTCAATACCAATACTTCCGACCCTCCTACCCGAATCCCCGCCCCGATTGCTACTACTTCTCCATCCACCACAATCTCCCTTGCAATCAACTCCTTCCGAACTTCCAAAGCCACACCCCCCTTTCCCACCAGCCTATCCTTACGAAACAACTCAAAACCCGGAATCACAAACCTCAGATCATCCCTCAGCCATGTCTCCTGAATACAAACCACATCAACACTCAATTCTCCACACAACACCGCTTTCAACTCCTGACCATTCCTCAACAAACTCCTCACGTTTCACTGCAAAATCCTCATGCCGGTACCCCACTCTGCTTCCACACTTTAGCAACCATCCTAAACACATCCTGTTCCGCCACATCCACAACACTGAAAAACCCCCTCCCCGCTTCCACCACTCCTTTCGTAAGATCCGACACACTGATAGACACATTCCCCTGGACCAGCTCCAGCGTACTCACTATGAAGCACACAAACTCAGTTTTCGGGACAATTACCATTTCTACGCCTTTCACCTCACCCACCACTTTCTTCCTTCCCACAACCTCATCCACCACCGGCTCTTTCGCACTCAACTCACTCACTACCCGTGCCGGTTTCACCCTTGCTACAGCCACCGCATAAGAGAAACCTTCCGCCGCCCTCACCTGCACTACCTCTCTCGCCACCCTGTGACTCTCACACCCCCTATACGCGGTAGAATGCCCCCCCACAATTCACACACTTCTCCGGGGTCTCCACCTTGCATTCCTTAATATCATGATCTCCACCACACCTCCCACAGTGTCTCTCATTCCTGCATACTCTCGCCACATGTCCATACTGTTGACATTTATAACATCTCAAGGGCAATGCTACATAAACTTTCACACGGAACCTCTGATATCCCAACTCCACCACTTCTGGACACTCCGTCCTCGCAAACCTCACTGCCACAGTCGTAGATACCACATCCCCAAGTGCATCTCTCCTCCCCAACCTCCATGCTTCCACCACCCCCACATCCGCCAATTCCTTTTCCACCTCAGACATATTCCCAGACACTGGCACTCCATACAGCACCCCCTTACATGACACACCACTTTGATCAATCACTCGCACCGCATGCCTACCCAGACAACGCACCTCCAGAATCTTAGCCTTGCTACCAGCATCCGTCCCCTCCACCAACAACCGGCCCCCAGCCACCACTAACATCCGAGTAACATCCCCCACAGCCGCCTCCACCCATCTAGCAATTTTCAACGGATTCACCCCCAGAAACGTCTTCTCTCGACTCTCAGGCTTCAACACCACCTTCCACACACTGTCACCCTGCATCTTCTGCTCCTCAAGCCCCACCGCTCTCTGAGGCTTCCAGCCCTTTCAAAACGTGCTTTTCCTGGATTACCAACACAGTGTTGTTCCAGGCCAGCCTGCCTTCATCATCCCTTTGGGGATCTGCTGCGATCCTGTCCCCCTCTCTCCTCCATGCCTCTTTCCACAAATGTAGATTTAATAGTCACCGTCCTCCCCCTCTTCACCCCCTCCTCCACCTCCTTTTTCTTTCCTTTCTCCTTACCCATCCTTACCTCTTCCTTAGAGCTCATTCACTCCCAGCCCCAGCCTTGAGAGTCCGCTTCACCTCCTCGAGCCCAGCACCCTCCACCCAGTCACCGCTCCGCCCTGCCTGAGTCCGCCCGTACCCTGGCTCTTTCAAAGGCTTATGGTACAACTGATGGTCATGGGAATGTTAATAATTTTGCGTCAGTATCCAGGTCTAAGCAGGGTGGCATTACGTATAATAAGAAGATAAATAAATAATAGAAGTTGTGTGGCGGTCTAGTGTTTTGCTGACGTTAGCGTCATGACTGTGTCATGACGCTCACTTAATAAAAGGGGCTCTGCTGGCGCTGCGAGGCAGAGCAGCAGAGCCCCAGGAAGTGGCAACTCGTGTCTGTGGGTCTGTGGTGATTGCCACGTGGTCGTGGCCTTGTGTGCAGCGCGGCCCGAGTGTCCTCAGAGCCGCGGCTGCGGGTAACCGAAGGTGAACCCCCCCACACTGTGAAGACCGCGCCCGGTGATCCGGGTGCTGTAGGGTGTACCCCTACCTTTCGATTCGCCATATCTGTCTTGTCGGGTGATCCCAACAGGAGGCAGCCCACAACAGACGTTGCATGTAGGAGTTTGTTGTTGTAGCAATGTTAGGGTGACCAGACATCCGGGTCCGGGGAAATCACCCTCCGTCCTGGATCCCGGGAGTTTTTTTATTTTAGAAACCCCGTCCTGGGGTTTGCATGGTTGGGTGGCTAGTGGGATTAAAATCGTAATTATTTTTCACAACTACAGTAATTTTGAAGTTGGAGGCTTGGCTCGAACCCCCAACCTCTCAGGTACAAGTCACAACACTTACTGACTATGCCACAGAGGCGGGCTTGGAAATCCTTGTACGGCAACTGCAAGCCATGTAATATCAATTAGAGCTAAGGCTCGTTTTGAATTAACATGCCAAGATTCATAGACAAAACTGCACAAATGACATCATATACAGTTCATAGAAAGGAGAAGAGCTGGAAATATGGTTGGGGGGTGGTTGCTGGGGCGTGTTGGTGGAGGGGCGTAATTGGTGGGCTGCGATGGGGTAGTCCCTCTTTTATGTTGTTGGTCGTCCCGGTTTTTTGTTTAGGAAATCTGGTCACCCTAAGTAATGTTGGTGTTGTGGTTGTGGCACCCTGTGAGGCCGATACAGAGTGTGCAGTGGGCAGGTGCACATTCCACAGCGGGGTGGGAGCGGGTTTTTCTTTCTACAACTGAAGTGATGGTGGGCTGGCTTGGATCTGCAAGCCAAGGTCTGCCTATTGAGACACGGGTCGGGTCATGTGCTGCACTATTTGCGGTAGAATAATAATGGCTTTATTTAGTGCCTCGTGGCAGCATGGCTGATATGGAACCGGAAATCCTGTTGGGGTAAAGGTTTTGAGGAGGGACATAAAACACAATAGTATGAAGCAATTCAGCCTCGGTTTGAGGCGCCTTAGAGAGCGAGTAACGCGCGAGTGTTAATGGGGCGGGCGTGACTGCTATGCCTTTTCGATTCCCTCTCCGTTGAGGTTCCAGGAAGGGGGCCGGGGTGTGAGCCGGCACTTCTGAAGCGGCCTCTGATGGCCCCTCCCGGCCCCAGGTAGGGGATTCAGATGGTAAAAGGACGTGTTAATTTATGCAAGCCACCGGGTCTCACTGGCTGACATAATTGTGATGGTGAGTGAGGCTGGATTTTCAGGACGGAGGCGCAGGTTTTCGGCTGCTGAGTGGTTTGCACAATATGTTTTATTCGCGGCGCCCATTGACATTAATACATATGTGGGTGGTAGGCAGCACAATCAGGCAAAAACGTTCACGTGGGGGTGGCATGACAGCACAGAGATGTGTGATTGTTCACCCCCCTCCTAATGTTATCATAATGTAGGGCTCAAACGCTTTGCATATTATTCGCCTGTTGCGGGACATTGCTGCGCATCATCACATGAACGCACATTTCCTTTATACCACAACTACTTACGGCATGTACTGGAACAACCGTGTGTTCCTTTGTGATCCCGCCCGCCGCGTGTGCCGTCCTGAAACCTGCTAAAATGGATGCCAGAGCAGTTTCCATGGAAGCATCCAAAACATCCACGAAGTCTGCTGCCCATTCGTCACGTCGGCTTGCCTGCCCCTCCCCTCCTGCTTTAAATGGAGGGGGAGAGGGCCGAGAGGCGAAGCCGACGAGAGAAGGCCAGGAGAAAAGGCCTCCTGTGCTCTTTGCAGCTCTTCGCTGCTCGTCTGCCGTTTGCCCAAATCCGATGCCATGCCTAGAAGGTAAGAAGCAACAGCCCTGCAAGCTTCTCTCTATCCCATGCTCCACCTCAAGGCGCTTCAGGTTGCGCGCCCGTACATTGCAAGCCGCCATCAACTCACAGCCCATCCCCACCAGCACCTGTAATACACGGCTATGCTCACGCACTGTACAACCCTCTCTACTCGCTGATAAGGCCAGGCTCCCCCGCAAAACCTCAAAGCCTGCATCCACTACAAGTACTACCAACACAGCGACCAATAAAGTACTTACCTCTTCGTATTACTGTACTGCCCCCATAACGAATGTGATTACAAGTGTGTCCAGCACCACTGAAAATGGGCCCCCCAGTGTAAAATCTGTGGTATGCAATTCTTCTACCACCATTTTGAATGCTATTGTGCCAAATGCTATGCCACATGTGTCCACCACCTCTGCAAATGAGCCCCCCAGTATAAAATCTGTGGTATGCAATTCTTCTACCACCATTTTGAATGCTATTGTGCCAAATGCTATGCCACATGTGTCCACCACCTCTGAAAATGAGCCCCCCAGTGTAAAATCTGTGTTGTGTATCTCCCCTAACACCCAGAGCGCAACCCCCCCTCCACCTCACCCTCTCTCATCATGAACCCCCCCCAGCCACTACTGAACCCCACCTGAAATGCGCCATGATTAACGCTAGGTCCATCAATGCCCACACTCTAGACATCCATGACCTCCTAACCTCCCATGACCTAGATCTACTCATGATCTCAGAAACATGGCTACATGAGGCCTCTGGCCCGGCGCTCTCCCTCGCCCTACACCCTGGCTCTTCCATTACTAGACAAGATCGCCTCTCCAAAGGTGGAGGTGTAGCAATTATTGCCACAGACTACCTCTCTACCAGAAAGGTAGAGAAATCCCTGACCAACAACAACAGCGACTACCTCCAAGTCAAAATAACCCTCTCTCCCCACTGCACCATTACTGTGCACACTGTCTATCGCCCTCCAGGCCCAACAGGAGACTTTCAAGCCTCTCTCATCCGCCTACTCTCTGACAACCTCAAAAAACAGTCTAAAGCCATTCTCCTTGGGGATGTCAACCTAGGGCTCCGGGATAGTAAGGAATTAGCAGCCAAATCCCTTGACTCTGCCCTCAATGCTCTAGGCTACAAGAACACCATCCTTAGCCCAACTCACACCCAGGGCAGAACACTCGACTGGATAGCACAGCACAACTGCCCACTCATCATCACAGGAAACAATCCCACCCCATGGTCTGACCACCACATCATCACCTTCAGCATCCTCACCTTCCTCCAAGGCCCAGCCTTCAGACCACCTTTTTCATCAGACCCAGAAACACTCGCAACAACCTATGATGTTGCCATCAAAGCAGCCATCAACTCCATTGCCCCTCTCAAACCTTGCAAACCCAAACCCACTACCCACTCCAACTCTTGGTTCACCCCTGACCTCCTCACACTCCGCAACGAGAAAAAAGCCGCACTCACACAGTGGCAAACGTCCCACTCTGAAAAAGACAAGATGATCTTTAAAGCCCTATCCACCAAATACAAAAGGCAATCACCCAAGCAAAGGCCAAATCCTTTGAATCCAGAATCTCGGAAGCCCAATCTAGCACAAAAGAAATCTTCGCCATTTTCAGGGAGCTCGAGACACCCACTCCCGCCCCCCAGAATTTCACCAAAGACAAAGACTGGTGTGATGAAATACAAACGGCCATGCTAACCAAATTAAGCCTCCTCAAAAACAAAATACTAGCCACTAAACAAGCCTTACCCACTAAGTATATCCCTATCCCACCACCTGCCCCGGATCCCCCCGTTCTCTTCTCCTTTAAACCCATTCAGGAAAAAGACATCATCAACATAATGAGGAACATCAAACCCTCTAACTGAAAAGGTGATGCATGCCCAGCCTCCATTATCAAAGACTGCACGGAAGCGCTAGCTCCCTTCCTAACAGCCTTTGTGAATGCCTCCTTTACCACAGGGAAAGTCCCCGCCTCCCTCAAGGAAGCTTGGGTCCGCCCTCTTTTGAAAAAGCCAACTCTCGATCCCACCTCCCCCAACAACTACAGACCCATCACCACTGTCCCATTCCTCCTCAAAATATTGGACAAAGCAGCCTACCTGCAGGTCCAGCACTTCATTGAAGAGAACAAACTCCTTGGACTCCGCCAATCTGGCTTCCGCCCCAGACACGGGACCGAAACCGCCCTACTTGACCTGAAAAACCAGATGGACGATGCTAGAGACTTGGGTAAACCAGCACTTCTCCTACTCCTTGACCTACCCGCGGCCTTCGACCTTGTGGATCATGGCGTCTTATGCCACCACCTTTCCTCCACTGCCAAATTCTCCCCAGAGGCCACAGCCTGGATCACCTCCTTCTTACAAGACAGAACCATGCAAGTATTCTCTGACCTAGCCGCCGCATCACCAACCATTATACTTTGTGGTGTACCCCAAGGCTCCTGTCTCTCCCCCACCCTATACAACATCTTCACACGACCCCTCTTCCTCATCCTCGACGCTATGGGCATCTCCTACACAAACTACCCCGACGACACTCAGATCCTCCTCACTCTCACAGGTAACTATGACACTGACTCCCTGACCCTCAACAACCTCTACAACACCATCCAAGCCTGGATGGCAGACAATGGACTATGCCTCAACTCTGACAAGACGGAACTCCTCCTGGTAGGTTCCCCCGACACGCTAAAAAATCTAGATGTCCAATTCAGCCACTTCACCATTGACTCCATTAAAATTCCGGTCTCCGATTCTGTCAAAACTCTGGGAGTCTACCTGGACTCCAGCTTATCCATGGATAGACAAGTCAACGCAATAGCCTCCGCAGCTGCATATCATGCCAAACTTATCAACGCAGTCAGACCCTTTCTCTCAAAAGAGAACTGCACCAACGTAGCCAGAGCCATCACCGGCTCTAGGCTAGACTACTGCAACATACTCTTTCTAGGAACCTCCAACAAAAACTTAGAGAGACTACAAGTAATACAGAACAATGCTCTCCGTGCAGCCCAAGGCATTGCTAAAAGAGAACACATCTCTGAAGCCAGAAAACTAGCCCACTGGCTCCTAATAAAGGAAAGGATCGTATTCAAAGCCCTGACACTGACCCACAAGTGCATTCACCTCACTGCTCCAGCATACCTCTCTCAAAGGATCCACCCCGTCTCCACTACCAGGCCAACCAGATCACCGTACACCAACATGCTCTCGGTGCCACTAGTAAAAAGAGTAAACGCGGGTGGATCCAGCTTCCCCTATCTCGCGTCCACTCACTGGAATGCCCTACCTCCCACTATCCGAGGTGAAGCCTCCCTCACCACCTTCTGCAAAACTCTGAAAACTACCCTCTTCACATAAGGCCTGACACACCAGCGCGAATACTTATCATATATGTTGTAATATACGTCCCAATGCAATATCTGTAACAACAGTATGATATCTTGTAGTATTCATAGGGCCTCATTACACGGTAGGCGGCAAGGGTTTACCGGTACCGGTATTTTACCGGTACCTGTAAATCCTTACCGCCTTACTACGAGGTCCCTTTGCGGGTTGGGGAATTTAACGCCTGCTTTTTGCAGGTGTTAAAAACCAACCGGCAAAGGGACCAGTGGAGCTAATTACGGTACCGCAATTTGCGGTACCGTAATTAGCGCCTTCCCCATTCCCATAGAGCTCTATGGGGCAAAAATGGGAATGGGGAAGGGCAATGGTGGAAGGGGGAATTACCGCCCCGCCAACCTTGGAATGGGACGGTAATTCACCTTTCCACCAAGGCGGTGCCAGTATTTTACCAGCATGAACCATGGCGCTAATAGCGCCATGGTTCACCGCCTTCTGTGTAATGAGGCCCAAAATGTGTTAACAATCGCTATCATGCCTGTACCATGTAACTAAGTTATTGCAAGTAACAGCGCCTCAATGCCCCTGGGCTGCTTGCGCGCTATACAAATATAAATAAATAAACATATGGCGGCACATCGCCCGCGGTTCACAGTATACCCCAGTCTTCCACCATAAACCCACTTTCCATCACTCAAGTTTCAGCACGTCATTGAAAATCTTGTGTTACGTCCCTTCCAATATATATGTAATGCAGTGCACTGGTGCATTTGTGACATGTCTTTCCGTGAATTGTGTGAACCTCCACACCTTCAGGTTACGTGCTTGCCGCCTCTGCCCCCTTTCATCTGCACGCGCCTTTCCCCACCCGCCTATCCTGTCGCTACCCAGGCCCCAGGCGGCACCGTGGCCCCTGGTGGCATTTCGCTTTCTTCCTCCTTAATGCCACGTGGCATGAGGGCTATTTCCGCACTACCCAACAGATCTCAGCATGTAAATGGGGCGGGGTGGCCGGCTGTCTCCCACCACAGCCGTAAACAGGTTTAATCTACTTTGCTTTTCATGGAAGCGAGTTGGCCTGAAATACTACACTGGGATTCCGGAAAAAAAACGCATTTGAATTTAAATAAATGATTTAAGGAGCCGAGGACTCCCAATGCGGATCACAATTTACGGTGGCACATAAAGGAAAACAGAGGCATGTGTTAAACACATAAAACCAACATAAACCAGTTCAGACAGGTAGCGGGGCTCTCGTGCTGCTCCACTGATCCGCACTGTTCTCACGTCTCTTGAATCAATTACCAATGCCCCCCGACCCAAATGCCTTCTCACGCTTGCATTTTCCTTTGTCCCTAAGGCAGTGGTACCTCGCCTGATATGCAAAGTATCCCTACATTACTAACTCGTGTCAAGGACAGACCCGTCTCCTCTGCCTAGACCAGTGTCATTAGTTATTGCTGAGCGATCTAGCTAAGGTTGGCCACCTTTTCTGCCACCGCCTGTGCCTTTGCCCCTTATCCCGCCTGCCATTTTCCATGAATCTTGCACCCGGCCGCACCCACCAAGTATGTTAAAGCTTGTTGCCACATGTGTCCACCACCTCTGCAAATGAGCCCCCCAGTATAAAATCTGTGGTATGCAATTCTTCTACCACCATTTTGAATGCTATTGTGCCAAATGCTATGCCACATGTGTCCACCACCTCTGAAAATGAGCCCCCCAGTGTAAAATCTGTGTTGTGTATCTCCCCTAACACCCAGAGCGCAACCCCCCCTCCACCTCACCCTCTCTCATCATGAACCCCCCCCAGCCACTACTGAACCCCACCTGAAATGCGCCATGATTAACGCTAGGTCCATCAATGCCCACACTCTAGACATCCATGACCTCCTAACCTCCCATGACCTAGATCTACTCATGATCTCAGAAACATGGCTACATGAGGCCTCTGGCCCGGCGCTCTCCCTCGCCCTACACCCTGGCTCTTCCATTACTAGACAAGATCGCCTCTCCAAAGGTGGAGGTGTAGCAATTATTGCCACAGACTACCTCTCTACCAGAAAGGTAGAGAAATCCCTGACCAACAACAACAGCGACTACCTCCAAGTCAAAATAACCCTCTCTCCCCACTGCACCATTACTGTGCACACTGTCTATCGCCCTCCAGGCCCAACAGGAGACTTTCAAGCCTCTCTCATCCGCCTACTCTCTGACAACCTCAAAAAACAGTCTAAAGCCATTCTCCTTGGGGATGTCAACCTAGGGCTCCGGGATAGTAAGGAATTAGCAGCCAAATCCCTTGACTCTGCCCTCAATGCTCTAGGCTACAAGAACACCATCCTTAGCCCAACTCACACCCAGGGCAGAACACTCGACTGGATAGCACAGCACAACTGCCCACTCATCATCACAGGAAACAATCCCACCCCATGGTCTGACCACCACATCATCACCTTCAGCATCCTCACCTTCCTCCAAGGCCCAGCCTTCAGACCACCTTTTTCATCAGACCCAGAAACACTCGCAACAACCTATGATGTTGCCATCAAAGCAGCCATCAACTCCATTGCCCCTCTCAAACCTTGCAAACCCAAACCCACTACCCACTCCAACTCTTGGTTCACCCCTGACCTCCTCACACTCCGCAACGAGAAAAAAGCCGCACTCACACAGTGGCAAACGTCCCACTCTGAAAAAGACAAGATGATCTTTAAAGCCCTATCCACCAAATACAAAAGGCAATCACCCAAGCAAAGGCCAAATCCTTTGAATCCATAATCTCGGAAGCCCAATCTAGCACAAAAGAAATCTTCGCCATTTTCAGGGAGCTCGAGACACCCACTCCCGCCCCCCAGAATTTCACCAAAGACAAAGACTGGTGTGATGAAATACAAACGGCCATGCTAACCAAATTAAGCCTCCTCAAAAACAAAATACTAGCCACTAAACAAGCCTTACCCACTAAGTATATCCCTATCCCACCACCTGCCCCGGATCCCCCCGTTCTCTTCTCCTTTAAACCCATTCAGGAAAAAGACATCATCAACATAATGAGGAACATCAAACCCTCTAACTGAAAAGGTGATGCATGCCCAGCCTCCATTATCAAAGACTGCACGGAAGCGCTAGCTCCCTTCCTAACAGCCTTTGTGAATGCCTCCTTTACCACAGGGAAAGTCCCCGCCTCCCTCAAGGAAGCTTGGGTCCGCCCTCTTTTGAAAAAGCCAACTCTCGATCCCACCTCCCCCAACAACTACAGACCCATCACCACTGTCCCATTCCTCCTCAAAATATTGGACAAAGCAGCCTACCTGCAGGTCCAGCACTTCATTGAAGAGAACAAACTCCTTGGACTCCGCCAATCTGGCTTCCGCCCCAGACACGGGACCGAAACCGCCCTACTTGACCTGAAAAACCAGATGGACGATGCTAGAGACTTGGGTAAACCAGCACTTCTCCTACTCCTTGACCTACCCGCGGCCTTCGACCTTGTGGATCATGGCGTCTTATGCCACCACCTTTCCTCCACTGCCAAATTCTCCCCAGAGGCCACAGCCTGGATCACCTCCTTCTTACAAGACAGAACCATGCAAGTATTCTCTGACCTAGCCGCCGCATCACCAACCATTATACTTTGTGGTGTACCCCAAGGCTCCTGTCTCTCCCCCACCCTATACAACATCTTCACACGACCCCTCTTCCTCATCCTCGACGCTATGGGCATCTCCTACACAAACTACCCCGACGACACTCAGATCCTCCTCACTCTCACAGGTAACTATGACACTGACTCCCTGACCCTCAACAACCTCTACAACACCATCCAAGCCTGGATGGCAGACAATGGACTATGCCTCAACTCTGACAAGACGGAACTCCTCCTGGTAGGTTCCCCCGACACGCTAAAAAATCTAGATGTCCAATTCAGCCACTTCACCATTGACTCCATTAAAATTCTGGTCTCCGATTCTGTCAAAACTCTGGGAGTCTACCTGGACTCCAGCTTATCCATGGATAGACAAGTCAACGCAATAGCCTCCGCAGCTGCATATCATGCCAAACTTATCAACGCAGTCAGACCCTTTCTCTCAAAAGAGAACTGCACCAACGTAGCCAGAGCCATCACCGGCTCTAGGCTAGACTACTGCAACATACTCTTTCTAGGAACCTCCAACAAAAACTTAGAGAGACTACAAGTAATACAGAACAATGCTCTCCGTGCAGCCCAAGGCATTGCTAAAAGAGAACACATCTCTGAAGCCAGAAAACTAGCCCACTGGCTCCTAATAAAGGAAAGGATCGTATTCAAAGCCCTGACACTGACCCACAAGTGCATTCACCTCACTGCTCCAGCATACCTCTCTCAAAGGATCCACCCCGTCTCCACTACCAGGCCAACCAGATCACCGTACACCAACATGCTCTCGGTGCCACTAGTAAAAAGAGTAAACGCGGGTGGGTCCAGCTTCCCCTATCTCGCGTCCACTCACTGGAATGCCCTACCTCCCACTATCCGAGGTGAAGCCTCCCTCACCACCTTCTGCAAAACTCTGAAAACTACCCTCTTCACATAAGGCCTGACACACCAGCGCGAATACTTATCATATATGTTGTAATATACGTCCCAATGCAATATCTGTAACAACAGTATGATATCTTGTAGTATTCATAGGGCCTCATTACACGGTAGGCGGCAAGGGTTTACCGGTACCGGTATTTTACCGGTACCTGTAAATCCTTACCGCCTTACTACGAGGTCCCTTTGCGGGTTGGGGAATTTAACGCCTGCTTTTTGCAGGTGTTAAAAACCAACCGGCAAAGGGACCAGTGGAGCTAATTACGGTACCGCAATCTGCGGTACCGTAATTAGCGCCTTCCCCATTCCCATAGAGCCCTATGGGGCAAAAATGGGAATGGGGAAGGGCAATGGTGGAAGGGGGAATTACCGCCCCGCCAACCTTGGAATGGGACGGTAATTCACCTTTCCACCAAGGCGGTGCCGGTATTTTACCAGCATGAACCATGGCGCTAATAGCGCCATGGTTCACCGCCTTCTGTGTAATGAGGCCCAAAATGTGTTAACAATCGCTATCATGCCTGTACCATGTAACTAAGTTATTGCAAGTAACAGCGCCTCAATGCCCCTGGGCTGCTTGCGCGCTATACAAATATAAATAAATAAACATATGGCGGCACATCGCCCGCGGTTCACAGTATACCCCAGTCTTCCACCATAAACCCACTTTCCATCACTCAAGTTTCAGCACGTCATTGAAAATCTTGTGTTACGTCCCTTCCAATATATATGTAATGCAGTGCACTGGTGCATTTGTGACATGTCTTTCCGTGAATTGTGTGAACCTCCACACCTTCAGGTTACGTGCTTGCCGCCTCTGCCCCCTTTCATCTGCACGCGCCTTTCCCCACCCGCCTATCCTGTCGCTACCCAGGCCCCAGGCGGCACCGTGGCCCCTGGTGGCATTTCGCTTTCTTCCTCCTTAATGCCACGTGGCATGAGGGCTATTTCCGCACTACCCAACAGATCTCAGCATGTAAATGGGGCGGGGTGGCCGGCTGTCTCCCACCACAGCCGTAAACAGGTTTAATCTACTTTGCTTTTCATGGAAGCGAGTTGGCCTGAAATACTACACTGGGATTCCGGAAAAAAAACGCATTTGAATTTAAATAAATGATTTAAGGAGCCGAGGACTCCCAATGCGGATCACAATTTACGGTGGCACATAAAGGAAAACAGAGGCATGTGTTAAACACATAAAACCAACATAAACCAGTTCAGACAGGTAGCGGGGCTCTCGTGCTGCTCCACTGATCCGCACTGTTCTCACGTCTCTTGAATCAATTACCAATGCCCCCCGACCCAAATGCCTTCTCACGCTTGCATTTTCCTTTGTCCCTAAGGCAGTGGTACCTCGCCTGATATGCAAAGTATCCCTACATTACTAACTCGTGTCAAGGACAGACCCGTCTCCTCTGCCTAGACCAGTGTCATTAGTTATTGCTGAGCGATCTAGCTAAGGTTGGCCACCTTTTCTGCCACCGCCTGTGCCTTTGCCCCTTATCCCGCCTGCCATTTTCCATGAATCTTGCACCCGGCCGCACCCACCAAGTATGTTAAAGCTTGTTGACACAACCTCGCATCTCCTCCACACGCGCTACACCATTACTGCCCTTAAATACCTCGCTACAGACCGCCTTCCTCACTCTCCTCCAGGCTCCAGACAATTATTCGACATGCCGCCTCCCATTATCGCACAATGATCTGCTGCCTTTCGAACTTACCTCTCTTTTCTTTGACCTTCAGACTTGCACGGACTGGGACATTGGACTGGCTGGACTGGGACACCGTTTTCCTGGATACTTCTTTCTTCTGGGACGTAGGAAAATGAGGCAGTTTCCTCCACCTCACCGTGCTTATAAGCCCAATATAGGGGATGGTCTAGCTCGACCCCCCACACGCCCATTTTTTGCAGCTTGTTGTTCCCTCCCTTCTTTCCGTTTCCTGGTGCCATCTAGTCTGAGGAGGGCCCCCTCCGACCCCAGCAGGATCCTGTTGTTGGAGGGGGATGGGGTACATAGGCCCCAAGGGTGGCCTGCTGCGGGTAGCGACTACGGCATCTGCTACAATCTTCTCTGCGCTCGGCACATCTCCTGGCTCATCCCTAAATGTTGGTGGACATTTATGGTGAGCTGCAACACGGGATGCTTCCTTTCCATCTCATCAGAATTTCCTGAACACTTATATGACACACTTCGTAGGTGCATTCTGTTTTAATCAGTTTGCTTAGCTCACACATGGTTTTTGGGCCTCATTACATGGTAGGCGGTAAGGGAAAAACGATGCCGGTAAAGGATTACCGGCATCGCTAACCGCTCCTGTCTGTTACGACCTGCCTACCCGCTATTAGCGGCACCGCTAAAAATGGTGCCTCTAATAGCGGCACAGCCGCGGGCGCGCGACCCCACATGGCGGCAATAGCGGCATGGCGGAAATAGGAGCACATCACAAGTCATGCGGACATGCAAATAGCGGCATGGAGCAGGAAATGCCTAGATCGAGATCGGCATGGCTGAAATGCCAGCATCGCACATAACTCTTAAAGGGCCATGTGCAGTGTTCCCAACTGCCACAGGTGCACACAATCAGCACAGGTGGAGGCAATGGAGACTGGGCCAGCACAAAAGGAGCAAACCACACCCCTTCCCACACCCATTCACACACCAAAATGATTCCAATACTAGTAGCATTCCATGGGCTGGAGGACATGATTGCATTGCAACAGCAACAACAACAGGCAGCACAGAGGAGACACAGGAGGAGGAGGAGGGCGAGACAGGCACAGCAATCCCCACTAGTGCATCTAGTTGTACCACAGAGGCAGCCACCAATCCTCAGAATCAGAGCCAGTCCATTCATCCTAACCCCTGAGCAGATACAGACCATGTACCGTCTGAACCGGGATACCATCACCACCATCGTGGACATGATACACAACAACATCGTCAGCCTCATAGACATCCGTACTGCCATCCCCTCTCTACTGAAGGTGGTCTCTGTTCTCTACTTCCTGGCCACAGGCACCTACCAGCACACGGTCGGGCAGATGCATGGCATATCACAACCAGTATTCTCACGCACGCTGAACCAGGTGCTCGATGCACTCCTGAAGCACACAAGTGAACACATATCCCTGCCACGGACTGCCCAGGAGATCTCCAACACCAAAGTTGGCTTCCAATCACTGGCAGGCATCCCAAGTTGCATCAGGGCCATCGACTGTACCCGTGTGGAATTAGTGGTCCCACATGGCATTGAGGCAGTGTACCGAAACAGAAAGCAATACCACTCCATCAACGTCCAAATGGTATGTGACTCTAACAAGATCCTCACACATTGTTGTGCCCGATATCCCGGATCAACCCATGATTCAATGGTCCTGCGGAACTCATCGATACCACGCTACATGGAGCGACATGCTGGACAACGTTTGTGGCTACTTGGTGAGTAGCATGGCAAGCCCATGGCAGTGTGATGTGGGGAGTAGATTTGGGGGGGGGGATGCATACTCCAACTGGGTGTGATTGGGGGGAGATGCATACTCCAACTGGGTGTGATTGGTGGGGGGGAGAGATGCATACTCCAACTGGGTGTGATTGGGGGGGAGATGCATACTCCAACTGGGTGTGATTGGGGGAGATGCATACTCCAACTGGGTGTGATTGGGGGGGGATGCATACTCCAACAGTTTGAGATTAGTTGACAGAATAAACAATGCCCATACAGAAATACACCACTGTCCCCCAAGCCAGGCCAGGCTTGACCTGACACATGAAAACCACATGCAAGAAGTAAGCTACACAACAATGAAATGAAGCCATTATCACAACCATGCCATAACCAACCACATGTACACTGCACATCATCAGACCGTACCCCATACAACACAATTCAGCAACATGCAGCCAATATGGACAATGGAAATGTACGCTGAACAGCATCACAACGGAAATACGACCTTGAGTGCATACAAAGGGATCACCTGTAGCCATTATAGTGAATCACACCCCTACACCACATCAGAAGTGCTGCATGCCAGCATGGGGCCATCAAGCTTGGAATGGCAGTTCACTAGGAGTGTGGTTCAAATGGTGACAGGACCAAAGGAAGCGAATGAGTGGGCATCACCTAATACATGGCAACAACTGCCGTAGGCATGCACAGTGCATGAACACTTGCAAGGACTACATCACCTTCCCACATTGCAATTACTTTGATTACCTCCATGCATGTAGGGATATGTGGATGTCATTCACAAATCAAAGTTGACTTGTGTGATAGCTACTGGTTTCATTTGATGTAATCACTTACACATACCCATTGTTGCACCCAGGCAGGTGATGCTGGCTATCCCTTGAAGAGGTGGCTCCTCACCCCTGTACGGAACCCACAGAACAGGCACGAAGAGGACTACAATCGTGCACATACCCGTACCCGTGTGGTAATTGAGCAGACATTTGGCCTTTTGAAGACACGGTTTCGGTGCCTCAGCAGGTCGGGTGGGGCACTCACGTACGTGTATGAGAAGGTGGCCAAGATCACCATGGCATGTGTCATGCTGCACAACATGTGCATCAGGCGGAATGTGCCTCTGCCCCCTGACATTGAACTGCAACCACCTGGTGAGGATGATGATGAGGATGAGGAGGGAGAAGATGACGCGGCACATCATGCAGGTGGCGATGCACAGGAGGGACGTGCTGTGCGCCAGCATCTGATAGACCAATATTTCTAATACACATGGATGAAGAGGGTGCAATGGAAGTGGGTATTTGGGCCCTGGGTTTTGTGGTGAAATGTACACTGTGCACTGTCCACCAGTAAAGCACACATACACAAATAAAAATGTCCACTCATGAGATTTGTCATGTCACCAGTGTGTATTAAGTATCGTAAGAAAATGAAGTGCATGGACACTACAACACGAACACCCTTTACCCCCTGCCCCCACAACTCTCCCAAACACCCTTCACCCCCTCCCCCCACAACTCTCCCAAACACCTTTCACCCCCTCCCCCCACAACTCTCCAAAACGCCCTTTACCCCCTCCCCCCACAATTCCCCCAAACATGGCTAGCACATCAGTGCAGCATTACAGTACACAATTCACCAACATCAGGCTGGCCCTACTTCCCACCACCTCTGCCAGCATTGGGTGTGCCGCATAGCCCGCATGGACCTGCACTGGGGGCTGGTCTGCCCTGAACTGGCAGAGGAGGAGGTGCTTGGTTGGTCCGGCCCCGGGGGGGGTCCTGCCTATCCATAGCATCTGCGATGCGTGTGAGGACCTGCCTCACAGCTGATAATTCCTCACAAATGTGGTTGGTGCTGGCTTCAATGGCTTGTTTGATGCCCTTGGCATGTTATCTGGACTCTTCCCTCGCCAGGGCACCCTAGCCCACATGCTGGCCGACCAGCGCAGTGATGTCTTCATGGCACTGTTGGATGATGCTCATGTCATGGGCTCTGTGTCTGCGTTCGAAAGTACCTGACGCACCTTGTGGCATGTGTCCACCATCAGGTGATGTCACCGTGGGACTCCAGCACCCTGCCAAAAATTCATCCCCAGACTGCTCATGGCTACTAGCATGTGACGTGGTGCGTGGGCTCTGTTGGGCTGACTGCTGCAGGCTGGGTGTGTGGTGTTCAATGGGCGTAATACACGTTTCCTCCACATCGGACATGGGTGCCGTGGCAGCTGCCTCGCCGATGGAGCTATTTGTGGCGGACAGTGATCCTTCCGCAGGTGGATCGTGCGTGGTGGTAATTGCTGGAGTGGGTGCTGCAATATTGTCTGACAGAGTTTCACGCCTTGGTGACGTGGGTGGCTGTGTGGGTTTGGCCCTCTGTGGCAGTGCAGACTTTCCAGTGCCCCTCGATATGCTGGCCATGGTGCCTGCTTCCATTCCCTTGCCCTGTTTCTTTGGAGGTGGGGGCTGCGTCGCAGAGTCCTGCTCCTCACTGTCAGATTGTGAGCCTGTGGGGGACAAAGAGAGGGATAGCATCGGTGATGGGTCAACGTGCATCATGCAGATGTTGTTGATGCAGTTCTATGCATTTGGACTTCATGTTTGGCCATACAGGTCGTTAGCCAGATGGATGGTTCATACAGGCATGAGTCTGGGTGACACGTGTCTGAGGTGCTGCATGCATGTGGTTGTTTGGGGATGTGCGCAGCATATGGACAGGGTTGTGTACATGTATGTTTGATAGCTCCATCCATGAGCTGATTTCAAGGTCACATTTGGGGGATTACCTCATGCTTTGCATTGCAGTGTTTTGTGTAGACACTCACTTCCATCTGACGATGATGGCACACCGCGCTCCATTTCACCAACTCCCTCAATGGATTCGACCCCAATGGTGCTGGCACAAGTCTCCTCCCACTCTTGCAGCTTTATTGGGGATCCTCCTCCGCCTCCTGTGCCCATGGCCAGGCTCCTGTTGGCTGCCAGAATACTACGTACACGGAGGCGCAGATCGTCCCACCGCTTACGTACATCCTTCACAGTGCGGGGGGTGGGCCACCTCTGCCCAGATCTCCTTTTTCTTAATGAGTGCAAACACGACTTCAGCGTTGGCCGCAAGTGTGTCTGATAGCATTATCAGTTCTTCATTTGAGAAGCGTTCCTTGCACTGTGCGCTGGTCCTTTTTTTAAGGCCTTGGGCATTCTCAGGGGTTGTAGTGATGATTTTGGCAAGCTGTGGTGTAGCTGCAGGTCCTGGGGGCAGAGGATGGCAATGGATTGTGTTTTTGAAGAAGGTCGCCGTGCTCTTTCCCGTTCCTGTGCGATGACGCTACTTCCGGTTCTTCTTATTTACGGTCACCGCTATTAGCGGTCACCGCTTTTAGCGATGACCGCTAATGCCGGATTCATGGACGGCGGAAGTGCTATCAGCGCTTTCCTTGGTGCTGCTAAGGGACTTTTTGGGGCCTTTATCGGCATGGCGGTAATGTCCTTACCGGCATGGCGCTAAGCTCGTGCCCGTGTACTCGTAATGCCATGCTGTTAGCGGGCTGCTTCCTACACGGACACGTTATTAGTGCCATGCCAGTAAGGACCGTGACTTCCCGCCTACCATGTAATGAGGCCCATTGTCTTATGAGAAGTAAAATTTACATCTCTACGTGTTGAGGGGTGCAATCCACGGCTCATCCTGCATGTCTATTTAACCCCCGATACAGGGCAACGAGAATGATCAATAGCTGTGGTGTTTTATTTCCTGTAGAGCTTGTGGGAGGGCTCCTTAACAGTATTATTAGAGATTACAAAATGTAATGTGTGAGGTGTGGTTAAGCTATGCTGGGTGCTACTAGGGAAATTAGTTCTATGCTATGTCGGAAGCTGTAGTGAGGTATTGAAGTTTGCCTGGTGGGAAGGCTCAGTAACCCATGTTAATTTATGTATTTTCCTTGTAACAAGGAGAGGCCATCATCCGAACTGTGACAGTTTGCTATTTGCACTATTTGGAAGGTTGAGTTGTTCTGGTGAATCCTGCACCACTGCACAGTTGTTAAAGAAATAACAATGTATTTATAGAATGTATTCTGTACTGGGATGTGTTCAAACACAATGGGCCTCATAAGGAGCTTGCCGCTCCGGAAACAAGGGCGCAGGTAAGCTCACCGGCACCCTTGTTTCCGGATCAGCAAACTCCGAGTGTGCCTGCCAAGCCACTCTGCCCAACAGGTCTTACCCTGCCGGGCGCAGCGACCATGGTAGGCAGACCGGTCACAGAAGCACCGACACCGTTAGCAACAGTGCCGGTGCTTCTGTGTCCCCACTACCCTATCGGACTCTATGGGAATGGGGACTTGCATTTTACCGGCTCCTGACTTCCTGGGCCACCAGCGTTGTAATCTTCTGGTGGCACCGGGAAGTCAAGTGCCAGTAAAATATTACAGGTCCAGTAGTAACCCGCCGGTAGCACCCGGACCCGTAACGAGTCCCAATAACTGTGTAGTTACTTTTAGCCGAATTTGGGCGCCAGTATGCTATTTATCTATTGACTTTGTAAGTGCTGTGTGAGTTATTACTAAGCTATGTATGCATCTTATACTTACATTTATAAAGTTACCCTTGATTTGGGGCTTGGGCAAATTCTTCTTGTGTCTGCTGCCTTTATTTGACTCCGAATAATGTATTGAAGTGCCTTCAGTTCAGCTTACTGTGCTTTCTTTACAGGTAGAAGGGGTTCTGGGAGCTGGCTGCTAATGAGGTGTAGTAAATACCTGAGTGGCTAAATACATGTTAGGTGGCTGAGCTTTTAATCATCATGCACAAAAGGGAAGACACAGTATATGTATTCGAGCAAACTATTTTAATTTCAGGGACCATAAGGTGAGAACGTAACGCAACAAAAACCCTGAAATTCAGCTAAAGCCAACTTAATTTGGTGCCCCCTGTTGCACAGCCTATGACCACAATGATGACATCACAGTTGACATTCCTGTTAACATCATCTATGACATCACTGATGGAATGACTGATTACATTACAACACTAACAGGCCATGGGCAGTGGCCACGATGTTTGCCCGTGCCCACTCTATACTTAAACACATTAGGGGTCACTGGCCATGGCATTCAGTCATGGCCTTCTTCCATGTCCACTCTATATTTTAAAACACTAACGGGCCTCTGTCCATGGCATTCAGCCATGCCTGCTTACAACACTAACTACACACTAGCCATGTCCTTCAACCATGCCCACTGTATATTTTAACACATTAAGGGGTCACTTGCTATGGGCTTCATTCATGGCCAGTGAGCATGGCCTTATTTTGGCCACCTACGCACATTAGGTTATAAGATTTGGAATTGCCATTATTAACATCGTATTAATGTTTTAAACTATAAAGTGGGCACAGGCCAAAGCCAGTTAGTGTTGTGATTTAATCAGAGATTCCATCAGTGATGTCATAAATTATGTAATTAGTGATATCACCAGTGATGTCATCAGTGATGCCATCAGGTATGTCATCTGTGATGTCATCATTGTGGTCATAGGCTGCACAACATGCGGCGTGAAGTTAAGGTGGCTTTAGCTGAATTTCAGGGGCTTGGTGGTGTTAAGTTCTCACCTTAACTTACCCGCAACTAAAGTTTTCTCCTTGAATTTCAAAGGTTTTGTTACAATGTACTGCGCACCTTAACGTCCCTGAAACTAAAGGTTTTTCCTTGAAATTCAAGGGTTTTGTTATGATATGATATGATATGATATGGCATTTGTAACGCGCCTATACACAAGTGTTTCAAGGTGCGACGAGGCAGGGAGGTGGGAACAGGGGGGAAGACAACAACGATCCTACTAGGCCAGGTGTCATTCAGATCGCGCAAGTGCAGGGGTAGGGAGAAAGGAAAAAGTGCAAGGGGAAGGGGAGAGGGGGAAGTGCTGAACAGGGTAGGTAGAATAAAAATAAATAAATAAATAAATAAATAGGGCCAGCTGGTGGCAAGTGCAAGGTAAGTGCAGACAAGTGCTGGGAGGGGGGGCTGTAGGGATGCAGGGACAGTCCCGCAGTGCAGGGGTTGCCAGGGAGGCAGTGCAAGTGGAGAGTGGCTGGGCCAAGAACCGAGGTCGGTGAGAGTGGCCCAGGTGCAGGTTCAGTGCAGATTCAGTGAAGAATTTAGCTGGGGAGAGGGAGAGAGAAAGCAGAAGCAAAGAGGAAGGTTTTGAGGTGCTTCCGGAACCGAAGATGGTTCTCCTCAAGTTTCAGGGAGGCAGGAAGGCTGTTCCAGAGGGAGGCCCCTGCCGCAGAGAAAGATCTAACCCCAGCTCGTTGCTTCGAGAAGCGGCTGACCCTAAGGGAGTTGGAGACAGATGAGCGAAAGGCTCGGGAAGGAAGATATTTAGGAAGAGAGAGTTGAAGGTATTTAGGCCCCGGGCCCCAGAAGGCCTTGTGGACAATGCAGAGGGTTTTGAACTTAATCCTCGTGGCCACAGGGAGCCAGTGTACAGATTTCAGTCCTGGAGAGATACAGTCCCTGGGCTTGAGGCCAAGGACAAGTCTCGCAGTCCTGTTCTGGATGAGTTTCAGAGGGCGGAGAGTGGAGGCAGGCAGATTAAGATAGAGGCTGTTACAGTAGTCCAGCTTCGAGAGAACCAGGGCTCTGGAGACCGTGAGCTTCTGGGGGAAGGAGAGGAAGGGAAGAATACCTCTGAGGAGGTGCAGCTGGTAGTGTGACTTCTTAGAGATGTCAGATATATGAGGAGAGAAGGAGAGTGTGGAGTCGAAGATGAAGATGAAGATGAAGATGACCCCGAGGTTTTTTGCCTTGCAAATAGGAGCAGGAAGCGGACCAAGAGAGGCTGGCCAGAGCGCTGCAGGGAAGGAGAAGGTGGGTGTGCCGATGAGTAGAATCTCAGTCTTACTGGCATTAAGGCAGAGGTCATTGGCGGCACACCATTCCTGGATAGCAGACATACAGTCGGAGATGAGGGAAGGAGAGGAGGAGGCCGAGGGTAGCCTGAAAATGAGCTGGGTATCGTCCGTATCGTTCCACTGTATATTTTAGAGCACTACCAGGCCGCTAGCCATAATAATTCCAAGCAAAATACAAACAAACATGTGGTCTACACAATGGCTTAACCAATTTCTTTCATGGATGTCGCATCTTCTCTGCTCAGTCACTATAACATCTCTGAAAGACAATGTAGTACATTTCATAATAGAAATGTAAAGCACAGTGACTTTTTTTCATAATAGTTATGTATGAATACCAAATGCATTCCTAGTACTCAACCAATCAAGGTTGTACAAATTAATCATTTTGTAGATTAAAATAAAACTTCTCATTGGAAGAAAAAACATCTCTACTCACTTATCTAAATATCTAAATTATCTAAAAATAAATATTTACACACAAATTAAATTCGATCTCACTTTGTATAAGCATCTCGATATGACAGACTTACTGAGGATGTTAACAATCCAACAAATGCACATCATATGGCTACATTGGCCATGGACAACATGCCCAACACATTACAAGTCTCACAAGAGAGAGGATCCTAACTTCACTTCTTTCTACTTTTGTAGCATCAATGTAGGGATGCAGGGACAGTCCCGCAGTGCAGGGGTTGCCAGGGAGGCAGTGCAAGTGGAGAGTGGCTGGGCCAAGAACCGAGGTCGGTGAGAGTGGCCCAGGTGCAGGTTCAGTGCAGATTCAGTGAAGAATTTAGCTGGGGAGAGGGAGAGAGAAAGCAGAAGCAAAGAGGAAGGTTTTGAGGTGCTTCCGGAACCGAAGATTGTTCTCCTCAAGTTTCAGGGAGGCAGGAAGGCTGTTCCAGAGGGAGGCCCCTGCCGCAGAGAAAGATCTAACCCCAGCTCGTTGCTTCGAGAAGCGGCTGACCCTGAGGGAGTTGGAGACAGATGAGCGAAAGGCTCGGGAAGGAAGATATTTAGGAAGAGAGAGTTGAAGGTATTTAGGCCCCGGGCCCCAGAAGGCCTTGTGGACAATGCAGAGGGTTTTGAACTTAATCCTCGTGGCCACAGGGAGCCAGTGTAGAGATTTCAGTCCTGGAGAGATACAGTCCCTGGGCTTGAGGCCAAGGACAAGTCTCGCAGTCCTGTTCTGGATGAGTTTCAGAGGGCGGAGAGTGGAGGCAGGCAGATTAAGATAGAGGCTGTTACAGTAGTCCAGCTTCGAGAGAACCAGGGCTCTGGAGACCGTGAGCTTCTGGGGGAAGGAGAGGAAGGGAAGAATACCTCTGAGGAGGTGCAGCTGGTAGTGTGACTTCTTAGAGATGTCAGATATATGAGGAGAGAAGGAGAGTGTGGAGTCGAAGATGAAGATGAAGATGAAGATGACCCCGAGGTTTTTTGCCTTGCAAATAGGAGCAGGAAGCGGACCAAGAGAGGCTGGCCAGAGCGCTGCAGGGAAGGAGAAGGTGGGTGTGCCGATGAGTAGAATCTCAGTCTTACTGGCATTAAGGCAGAGGTCATTGGCGGCACACCATTCCTGGATAGCAGACATACAGTCGGAGATGAGGGAAGGAGAGGAGGAGGCCGAGGGTAGCCTGAAAATGAGCTGGGTATCGTCCGTATCGTTCCACTGTATATTTTAGAGCACTACCAGGCCACTAGCCATAATAATTCCAAGCAAAATACAAACAAACATGTGGTCTACACAATGGCTTAACCAATTTCTTTCATGGATGTCGCATCTTCTCTGCTCAGTCACTATAACATCTCTGAAAGACAATGTAGTACATTTCATAATAGAAATGTAAAGCACAGTGACTTTTTTTCATAATAGTTATGTATGAATACCAAATGCATTCCTAGTACTCAACCAATCAAGGTTGTACAAATTAATCATTTTGTAGATTAAAATAAAACTTCTCATTGGAAGAAAAAACATCTCTACTCACTTATCTTAATATCTAAATTATCTAAAAATAAATATTTACACACAAATTAAATTCGATCTCACTTTGTATAAGCATCTCGATATGACAGACTTACTGAGGATGTTAACAATCCAACAAATGCACATCATATGGCTACATTGGCCATGGACAACATGCCCAACACATTACAAGTCTCACAAGAGAGAGGATCCTAACTTCACTTCTTTCTACTTTTGTAGCATCAATGTAGCACATAGAATGTATAATTATTAATATTACCATCTTCCACCAAACACTGAAAAGGCTAATACTCCTATCCAAGAATGATTGTAGCTATGGAAAAAGAAACAAACATTTCAAAATACCTCCAGTTTCTTTGAAATCTTTTAAGCAATGAACAAGAAAACAATGTACCCTGCATTTAATAATAGTGGAGTTTAAGAGAATTACACTTGGAAATCGAACAAGTGTGTAGCGGCTGCTTTAGGGATCAGAGTCAATAATTAAGCAATAGAACCCAAGGAGGGAGGAATTACTGGTCTGGTAATACCCCAGCATGTCAGTTACAGTCCTGAGCAAAGCGAGGGCCTTAACGATAGCCTTGGGGCATTATCAGACTGGTAATGCCCTGTACAAGGATTTTATTACTATTAGTACCCCGGCACATTGTACTAATAGTTTATTTTTCTCAAGATTAGATATGTCATGTTAACCGTATTTCAACTCAAGAAAAAACAAAAAGATAGCTGCAATGGATCAGGGAGAAGGAACTATGCACAGTCCCTTCTCCTTTTCCATGACAGCCATTTGGGAGTCAGTTATGCACCGAAACTCTACTGTTCCCGGCTCCAACAAGGGACAACGCAGCACAAGGTAACTGGGGGGGGGGATCTTAAATATGAGGAAAGGGGGGGTGGGAGTGCAGAGTCTTAAAAAAAAAACATAACAGCAGCTACAGCTAAAACTGATGTGATTGGATAATCCGCATGCGTGGCTGTCCTTAGCAACGACTTGAGCAATGTATTCATGGCTACAGAACAACACACCTATTGTGTAGCCGCAGACACCCATTTCAATTTAACTCTTTGTAAAACAACTATATGTAGAGGTATAAAAGCAGAAAAAGGTTAGGCTAGAGTTGAGAAGGTGGTATGAAGACAATGGGCCTCATTCCAAGGTAGCCGGTCTGCTAAAAATGTGCCAGTATCAAGGGGATACTGGCGCTATTACCAGACCGGAAAAAAACATGTTCGGCAGACCACCAGTGCCAGAAACACTGTCACCGGTAAACATGTATCTATAAATAAAGGTGCTGATGAATCCAGCGCTGATGAGCACCAGGTGCCCCCATAACCGTTGGCATTAATAATGGCACAGCGACAACACTGCCACATCCAGTAACACCACCAAAAAAAGGGCAATAACACAGGCAAACGCTAGGCGGCGAAACCTCCACCTGCAAGCAGACGGTAAATTGCAGAAAATGCATGCAGGCGTGGGAAATTAGGCCACAGGGGCATCCAATACAACCAGTGCACCCAAAACAGCATGGATGAGCTGAAAAAGGGCACACCTTCAACTGACACATTTCCAAACACCACAATACTGCGACTGACTGCAGTCAGTATTGACCTACAGCTGCTCCTGGCCAACATAGTGCTGCACAGGCTGGAGGAACAACAGAGGGTCCAAGAGACATTGGACAGGATGATGATAATGAGGAATGAGAGGAGGAGGTGGAGGCGCCATGCAATGCATGCACCCATACCTCGTGTATGGGCTACATCATGGGCCCTCAGTGACATGCAAATCCTAACACTGTACCGGCTTGACAGGGACAGCATAGCATGTGTCCTCACCATAATCCAGGGAGACATCGAGAGCAGGATTGGCATCCACACATCCATACCACCGCTGTTAAAGCTGGTGTTGGTCCTGCATTTCCTTGCAACAGGGACAATCCAACACACTGTAAGTCAGCTGCATGCCAGCATTCTCAAAGGTGTTGGTGTAGGTGCTGGACACACTCCTGCTGCATGTGGGACAGCACATTGCACTCCCAACCACCATGGCACAGGTGAGCACCACCAAGATTCTACGCCATAGCAGGCATGCCCAATGTGGTAGCTGCCCTGGATTGCACGCATGTCAAACTGGTTGCACCCCATGCCCTGGAGTAAGTCAACAGGAACCAGAAGCAGTACCATTCACTGAACATCCAGGTAACTTTTGATGAAGACCAACCGATCACCCACTACTGTGCCTAGTTCCCAGGCTCAACCAATGATGCCATGGTCCTGCGCAACAGTAAGTTGCCAGCATGCATGGAGGGGCAAAGATGGCAATGTACCTGGGCATTGGGTAAGTACAAGTCACAGTACAGTGGCCTGTGAAGTCCCCCACATACACCGGACCCCACGAGAGACAAGACAGGCTGATGGTCACTGTAATGTGAAACAACACACCATGCTGCAGTGAATGGGCAATTTGTGCAACCCAAACAGGCCACACACACACACACACACACACACACACATGCACACACGCACAAACACACACACACACACACACGACCACAGGTGCCAGAATGCAAAAGTGCAAAACCCACAGAATACATGGCCTGCAAGGGGGCCCATGCCTGGTTTCATAGGTGAGCAGAAAGAATGCGTACTGGGGTGCAAATGGCCCTCAAGGAGGTGCAGATATGACATGCAACAACACACCCAAGCCCTAATGTTATTAGCCACAGTCAGCAGGAGCACCCATCACATCATTACAAAAGCGAATTGATCAACCGGATGACAAACTGCACGTCAGCATGGGATGCTGAGACCCAGACACCCGCTGTGTGTGCAGAAGGACATGAACAATTAACAGGCCCACGACACAGCAATGGAAATCAGACACATTGGGTAAACACTGTGTCAGCCAGTGCATCACACTGCCATACATGACATGTCGGCCAGATGAAATGACACAGGGGGACCCCTCAGTAGCAAAGTACATGGCATGTGACCCATATCACTTCTGTGTGCCCACACCCATTGCTGCTAGGTATTGTGGGTGTGAACTACATTAAGCATGTCTGAACCCCCCTCTCCTACATAGTACACTCCACATCAAATGGCCCACATGGGATCAGGTGTAGTGGGCTTCCACATGTGACCTGTTGTGTAACCCTGACCATTGCGTAACTGCTGAAATGACGCAACCATCCACAGTACCAAATTACATGCTTCCATGTCCATCCCCCTTGCCGATGACTCCAGATATCCAGAGCTACCATGGCTGATGACTCCCTAGGAAACCTCAGACACCACAGGAGGTGGCATACAATCAAGCCCACATCTGGACCAGGGTGGCAATCAAGCGTACATATGGCCTGTTGAAGTCACGCTTCCAATGTCTGCATCGTACAGGGGGTGCTCTGAAGTTCACTCCGGACAAAGTGGGCAAGATCTTGCTAGAATGCGCCATGTTGCACAACATATGCATCCGGCGTAACACACCCCAGCCCCAGATGTGGACACACCCCCGATGATGATGATGCAGTGTTTGCGGATGGCACACATGAAGACACTGCAGGTGCAGAGGCTAGGCTGGGTCGAATTGCTCACCAAGAGCTAATTGAGAACTTTTTCTGATGCTGGCAACCACTTTCCCTGTTAAATGTACACAATTAAGATATGCACACAATCACTAATGTCCAATTAATCCTGCAAGTGAAAATTATTTATATAAGGAAGTGTAAATCAAAATGTGCATGGATTAGATGACCCATCCCTCCCCAATCACCCCCCCAACAACATCCTACCCAATCACCCACCCCAACTACACCCTTCCCAATCACCCACCCCAACTACACCCTCCCCAATCACCCACCCCAACAACACCTTCCCCCACAAAACCCTCCCAAATCACCAACCCCAACAGTACACATCAACACCATAACTTTGCCCATGCTTCACTTTCAGGCAGACTTGGGCTTGGGGTCTGATTCCTACAGCTTGTAGGTGACACATGGAATGTCACCTTGGCATGCTTTCGAGGGATCACTCAGTGGGCGTATTGGAGGTGTAGGGCTCAGAACTCTGTACATGAATGTACTGCAGTTTTAACTACATGGCCTGTGAAAGAACCTCTGCTGAGGCAGATGTGTCATCCATTTGCTCGCGGACCCTCCAGCCCAGTGGGATCATGGCAGCAGTGGCCTGTCCCAGAGAGCGTGCCATGCAGCGGGTGCACCCCTGCATGCAGTCACATATAGCACACATTTCAGACAGTTGTTACCCTGCTATTGTGTGAATCTCCTTTGTACTTGGGGACCATCCACCTACTGATCAGGACTGGGGAAGCATTGTACATTATAACACAAAAGATTGTTCAGACAGGAAAATGATTTAAATCTGAAAATACATTTCTATTATTTTAATGGTGTCATAGCTTGGGGTTGACGCCTATCTGACTGGAGCCTCTGAACAAGAAATGTGACAATCATATGCAGCTATATAGAAAGATTTTTCATTTGGCACCGTATATCAGATGTTATTACACATTTGGTTAGGCACACATTGTTTGTATTAATCCAAATGCAGAAGGTTAATTTTAATAAAAAACAAGAAAACTAAGATAAGTACAAAAACAAAAATTGATATGCACATTTACAGTGTAGGCTGAAAAGATTATACTCAGCCTTTTCTTTACGTTCAAGACTGTTCAAGTACATTCGTCAAGACACGTATTTGGTACATGTAAACTAATACAAAAATAGCCCTTACTATAAGAGAAATCTGGACCACAACCCAGTTTAGATGTGCAGGTTCGAAAAACACTTAATCTAAACCTAAATGTAAGATGGGAGCAAGCATCAACCATTAAATGAATATAAGGCAGTCCTAGAGGCATTGTGTCATAATAAAAGGGGCCTATACTAAGAAACCTATTGCCAAACCTTCCAACAAGGGGTGTGGTATAGTTCTCAAGAAAAGAAAGAAGTGTTCTCAAATAATATGTCAGGATGTGGCAGCCTGGGTCTCCACGGGGTAAGATGGGAGCTTGGAGCACAGTACAGTCTCGGGCTTCTCCAGCACGAGACGACAGTTCTACTGGCAGCTCTCAGGATACACTCTCGAGCTATCAGCTATCAGGGCTTTTGATAGCCATGTCTCGTTTCACTTGGAAGTCTCCTGCCTTCGAGGACCGGACGTGTTCAAATAACAAAACAAAGTTCCTTTAACACATGAAAGTTTGTTTCCAATGTTCACTGGGTGATGGCTTCACCCCTGGGTCCCCCTCTTCTGGGCACTGACCCTTCTTAATTTTCAGCCACTGTTCATATAGGGTGATGGCTTCACCCCTCGCTCCCCCTCTTCCAGACGCTGACCCTTCTTTATTGTTTACCACAATTTCACTTATCAGTTCTTTTCTCAATGAACACTGAGTGAGAGCTTCACCCCGGGATCTCCCTCTGCCAGTCTCAGGCCTCTCTTGACTGTTAATTCCAAGGTGATGGCTTCACCCCTGGATCTCCCTGTGCCAGACTCAGACCCCTCTTGACTGTTAATTCATGGGTGTTGGCTTCGCCCCTGGATCTCCCTGTGCCAGGCTCAGACCCCTCTTGACTGTTAGTTCTTGGGTGATGGCTTCACCCGTGGATCCCCCTCTGCTGGGCTTCACCCCTCTTCTTCACATTCACTTTACTTTCAAGTGTTACGGGATTCACGTCCCTTGCTTTATCTCAATGCAGGATACACATGCCTTTCTTCCTCTCAATGCGGGATTCACTTCCCTTGTTTTCACATAGTTTATAGATCAAAGACTTTCGATTGTATGGGGATTTTGCTTGACAGGGGAGTTGCTAGGTCTGGAAAAGACCTGGGGCTATGCTGATGTCGGAACTGTTGGGACTCGGGGCTAGCTAGTCTTTTGGCTGTAGCTCCTGAGATTCTATCCGGGGCTACAACCAAAAGATCAGGGGCTATAGCCTTCTTAGCCCCCCCTAGCAAGGCCCCTGTTGTTTGACCCTCAGTATGACCAATTTGACCTATTCCGCTGCCTCTACTATGGCCTTCTGGTATCTGTAGTTTCTCTCATGTGAGGCTCAACCAGAGTCTCTCAAGTTAGCATCCACATGGGGCCAGTTTCCCTCTGCAGCTGGTCTTCCCTTCAATACTCGTTAAAGTTCTTTCATAGTTCGTAGCACTTTGGTTCAAACTTGCCACTTTGTGAGCCTCACTCAACATAGCCCGGTTCTTATCGTTCTCCACTCGACTAACCGGCTATGATGAACCACTTGGCTTTTGGCTTTCCTGAAGTCAAGGCTGGTACCACGGGCACAGGAGCTTCCCTCTATCCTGCTTATCGGCATAAGCTTGCCCCATGTACCCTTGACATCTGCAGCAAGACACTCATGCTATTATTCACAGTCTTAGGCTCTCTTCCACAAAGGTTCCACAGGCCTGGGTTGAAAAGGGCAAGGCCACTTCTCTCCTCGCCACCCTCTCAATTCCCACCACCTTTCTCCTTCTCTTCAACTGCTGTGCCTGGGTAGCTGTGCCATTGTGCTGTCTGCCGTGCTCGCTTTGCTCATACTGCGCTCTCTTGCTCCACCTTTTATCAATGTGGGGAATAGGAAGGGCCATCAGGTGTGTGTGATTCAAGTTAATTGCCTGACTTTGCCTGACCCTTGGGTTGGAACATGTCAGGTAAATAGGTTTAACATTAATCCGGTATTGATCACAGTTCTCAAGAGTGTTAGTTCATTGTCTTGGGTATATAAAGGTATTCGTGTCGGAAAAGGGGGGGGATTGGAATGTCAGAGTATCCTACGAGACGGGACAGGGAAGGTTTGTGATACGGATCAGAACGGACAGGATGGAGAACAGAAAATAAAGGATTGTGTGAATTGTAGCATTCTTTCTGAGCAGGTTGGGAGTGTGGCAGATAGCAGTCTGAGAAACAGGAAGACGAATGACAGGGAGTTTTCAGATAGGGAGCAGGAAAGCAAGGATTCTGAGACAGGCAGTTTTTTATCCTGATGGGGTTTGTGCTCCTAGGATAGTTATCAGAAGTGAATGGGTTATTGGTTTTACCTTTAGGTAAGGGATATTCACTGCTGGGTGGAAGAGATGATGAGCAGGCATAGATTATGAAAGCTTCAAGGACTTTGTTCCCCTCCCCATCCTCTCCGTGATGGTACCGCGTCTCACCTGGGGTATTCCCCTGAGAATAACCCCGGGTTCTCCTACCCAGGTGATCCTCCCATACTGGTCCAACCCCAGGAACGGGATCCAACAGCGATGGCTGTGTCCTGGCCACCTGAATAATGGATTCCCAAGGTCTTACTGGGAGAATACCCTCAGGTTTCTCACAGCACGTCCATGTACTCATAGTACAGCAGGAATTCCAGAGCCAGCCCAGCCAGAAACGCTAATACCGGATTGCCGGTAGGAACAGATTTTTTACGGATTACTCAGAATAAGGCCCAATATGTGACATTTTGGAATCAAAGATCCAGAAAACACATGATTAGTTTCTTGGAAATGTGCTGCTATTCGAGGCTATATGTATACATGTATACCTGCGGCTAAAATGAAACATTTAAAAATATATATATTTCAGCAAAACAAACTGCATAAAATAGATCACTTAAGACGTAGTGATCTATTCTTGCAGTCTGCGTTTCATGTCAACTATTTTGATAACTGAAAAGAGCAATTTTGGGGTAGAGGGCAGGAGGAGGGTGGAATTGGCATGGGAAGAACATTAGGGGTTGACAGACATAATGGGCAAAAAAAGGCACATAGTTTTTGGAGGATTTGTATTGTTTTTGTTTTTTTATTTGAATGTCTTCACACAAAGGTGGGGGAAATTACCACACAAAAAGACGCCTACTGGTGGCAGTGAACCTGGTGTTTAGAAATGGTTCTTACCCATCTGGTAGGGTGGCATCTCCTATCACAACCCAATTGGGACATATGCAGCACATACCTTTGTACTGTGTCAGATTGTAGGCTGGCAGTAGTGGAGGAGGTTCAGTAGCAGTCCTTGATGATGGGGTACCAGCTGAGGATGCACTTGTTTATGCTGGTGATGTAGCCAGAAGGACAGAAGATGTTGTAGGGACAGAGGTGGAGGTGTTTCTAAGATACCACTGTACCGACTGGGGCACGTGATTCTTTGGTTTATGTTTATAATGAGCTAACCGGTATGGCTCATCAACATCATTCCAGTGGACTCTCACTAGATGCTGAATTTGTGCCGGAGTCCCCAGACTTTGAGATGGTGCCGACTCTGGACCCCTCTGCAGTGTTTTATGGCACAAAGTTCCCATGACGTCCTCTACCTCCTTCTGGCTATAGTGTTGTTGCACCATATCATATTTCCAGCCATCTGCTGTTGTCTTGCTGGGATGTAAAGCAGTAGAGATCAAAATCACCTCCTCGGCACGGCTGTGTTCAGACGACATGTCGAACAGGGAGGAAAATGAAATAATTAAAATAAGACGCCACAAAGAAAGAGTTTGCCACTTAAAGTGAAAATACTTTTAAAAAAAGAAAATAATAGAGTAAAATAATACATGTAGACAAATCCCAAAACACAAGACAAAGGAAAGAGGTTTAGGGGTAAGAGAGGGCCAAAAGGGATTGGAGAAATTAAGTTTGCAAGTTTGGAACGTTCTTGGAGGATTACAATGATGTGTCAGGAACATAGACCCAAAAAGCAATGAGCAAAAATAAAGGGGCTTCCTTAAAATATAGAGAGTATCCGTGGCTATGCCCATGAACCAATCACTGATTGCTTAACGTAGCCGAGGTTATGATGAAATCTGCATGTGCTGCATTGGTCAATTGGAAAGTGCGCTGCGGCTTTGTGGGTACACATGAAATATGTATACATCAACATCTTCAAACAATGGCAGCGCAAGCTGTGTAGACATGGCTAAGCCCAAGATACACAACAAAATCTGTGCGCCCGGCATTGACTAATTGGAATGCGCACTGCAGCTGTACAGGTACACACAACATATATCTGCGAAGATGGTCTCGGCCGCCTGATTGGACTGGGATATTCGTTACTGTGGATATTCACCACACCCATACCAAATCACTTCATATTTATCATTGCTTTCATTCCTCGCTAGTGAACAGGTGTTCTGAGTTACTGCAAGAACTTTTGGCTCCTTAAATGTTATATTTGCATCCTTTCTACCCACTTTGTACCTAATCCTCTTTTGCCTTGTCTTGTTATTTATTCTGTTTGATTATTTGTTGTTTCAGTTTTTAGTTGTTTTAAAAACATGTTTTATTTTTTTAGCATTGTCCTTTTTGTGTTATCATTTTTCTTTTTTTATATTTTCCTCCACTGTTATACTTTTAACATCATGTCTGACAGAAGTGGCAGCAGCGAGGACGATGTGTCTTGAGTCCCGAATCCGTACCCACTATGGAAGAGGCCTTCTAGAATGAAGACCTGTTCAGTCAGTTGGCGGTATATCTGTGGCAAGGAGCATTGTTCCAAAAAGGAGGCTGAGGAGGACAAATGCACCTTTTTCCAGAAGCTTCTACGATTTGGCCCTTCAACTGTTCCATCACAGAGCTTGGGCACATCTGTGCTTATAAGTCATCTAGTTCATGTTGACTGGAATGATGTTGATGATGCATACAGGAAGGCTCATGAGCACCATAAGGTGAAGATGCAATGGGCCTCATTCGTCACGTCAGCGAGTATCTGCAGCATCTGAATCAGTGCTTCCATCCACAATCGCAACATTGCCAACCACCGTCGAAGCCACAACTTTTCCATGTGGTGCCTCAAATCCACCTGCTGCCATTCTACCGGTACCCAATTTGTCAGTGATGAAAATCATATGTGCTATATGCCACAATTGCGTTGTCCAAGGAGGTGCCATGCTAGAGGATTGTCAAAACACTGTCTCTGAATGAGAGGTTCATTGCCATCTCTAGTTTATTTTTTTAAGTGGCACTTTGTTTCATCCTTTAAAAAAAAATACAAAATAAGAAAAAAAGAAAAAAACAAATACCCAAGAAAATATATGTTCCTTTTTTTATCCCTTAGTTACGCGCTTGATCCTCATTTATTTTTCCTTTCCCGTTCCACCTCTCTCTTTCAATCCCCCAAAACGTCCCTTTTACGGGGCACCCTCTAAGTTATAAAAACAGATGAAATGAATCACAGACTGCAACAATAGTACACAACGTCTTGTGTAATCTATGTCATACAGTTTGTGTTACTGAAATGTATTTTTGAGAATGTTTCTTTATAGCCACTGTTATAGTGTTCATTACCTTTTTTTATAGCTGCGGGTATGGGATGATGGTCATAAAAAGAAAATGTTACATATTTTTATATATATACACCAATTTATGTAATAGGTAATCCTTAAAAGGACTGTTTTGGGGTACATTGAGTGTAGTATTTCAGCACATTTCGAATACTGCTTTGATGTTATACTTTTTTTATTCTGCCAATGTGCCACACTCTTCAATTGCCTTATGAGGTCCATTTGAAGGTTTCAAAAACAAATAAAATTTATCTCTGTGCATGTTCCTTAGATGCAGAATTGAATGCCTTTTCCCAAAAATAAAATGTCTTCTAATCCCTACCAAAAATCGCCCTCCACAAATCATACATGCGGCTAATCTTCCCACATCACCATGCTTAAACCAACAAAAATGAACTTTGCCAATGCTTCTGTAGAAGAGCAGGTGGACATGTTATCCCTGCCTTCCACCCCCTCACCTCCATCATACTGGAACAGTAGGATAAGAGCCCTGTGTGGGACATCGGGTATCATCCCAGTACTGCATCAAGTGTGTGAAAGATGAAGATGATATGCACTCAGACAACTGTATCAAATGTACCCTTGCACTGAAAGGGTGAAAGGATGTCTGCACACATCATTGGACATCATAGAGCTATAAGGGAAATCTGACAAGAGCAGAGTGACATCATAGAGGAAAGATACTGAGATTTACTTAACGATATGCAAATATTTAAAGAATAAAGATTTAACTGAAGTAACAAGGGAAACATGTTATCAAATATGAAGAAATCATATATGTGAAGTAGATAAAGTAATCTGCTGATTAATACATGTATATACGCAGAAATGCAAGGTAGATGAGACATATAGAAGCTTGCTGCAGAGAAATACATAACATGGCTAGAGTGGCCATGATGGAAAAATGGACGTCAAACTTGTATTAAAACCATTCAAGCTAATTCAGAGACAGACCAGTGCTGCAGGTTTAGGAGACGCTGGAAAAATAGCTTTGTGTGAGGAATAAATAGGAGTCTATTGGCCTCGGATCTAGGATGCTACTTCAAGGAATTATTGCAAGGCACAAAGGGAGTGCAAGTGATAAGCCTTGTATGCCAGACATTCTTCTCTTAGATTAAGTGAAGGAGGAAATCATCTGCAAGAGTCAAATATTAGACAATTAAAAATGTGGAACACCTATGTAAGGTGGACTGAGCAAGACTCTAGAGGCCAAGAAGCATTATGACACCCAATTCAATTGAATCAAGTAGCAGTAAGTAGAAGGGCAAGATGGACACAGTTGTGGTCTCCTAACACGTGATTCAGAAGTTGAAAACAAGGAATATTCATTAAGCCCAAAAATAAATATAATAGTGTGCCTACACTCCCTTGAATGTCCCAGAACAGAGACCAGGCTTTGAGGTCAACTACAAAGGAGAAGCCTTGGCTTGGGGCCTGACCAATGAGAGATGATGGAGTAATTGGGAAAGAAGGAAGTAGTCTGATGTTGCTTGCAGCACCTGTGTTTTGTTTTGCTTACATGCTGCTAACAAGCCGAAATCCAAGGTTGGGAAAGCATGCCAACCAATTAGAGGGTCTATGTAGCAACATGCTATACAATGTTGCAAAGACCAACCCATTTCCATGTTTCCGCTTTAATCAGTATTATTTCTATTTAGAGGTGGTTCGAGGTGTGCCCACCAGAGAAGGGGCAGCCACTTAAGTTATTAACACTTATATATACTATAGGTACATATGCTCTGTTAAGCAATGCCTCCCTTCAATACTTTGTAGAGGAGGTCCCAGAAAAGGCCTGCACCCCTGCCCCCAGTGCGAGTGGCCAGAAAAATACTTGCCAAGGTATGTGTCGTATGAGGAGCAACTGAACCAACAGAGAGCCGCATTGGGCCTCTGCCCTGGGTACATTAGAAGATCAGTACCTGTTGAAATTCCAATAAGCAGACAGCACTGGGCAGCACGGTACCCAATCAGACAACCATACCAGCTGCTGATACGAAACGATGAGTATTTATAGACTGTCCATGAGGAGACACAAAGAGCCCTGATAGAAGGCAGACAATGATGAGAAGAGGGCCTGGACAGACTAACGCATGAGAAAAGGCAACTCGCGAACGCGTGTATCCACGAAAACAGGTGCAAGAGACACGAAGGACAACACAATGTTAAAATGTAAGAAACGTCAAAGCGAAAGAACCAAGATGAAAGAATCGAACCAGCTAATGTGTGTAAATAGACTCAAAACGCAAGAAGCTAAGAAATCGACACTGCTTGCAATGCTTAGTAGAAGATAGAGCGGCAAGAGCCAACCATATATCTACCTCAATAAGGCACAATGTACACATACAACTCCATTTTGGAAAAGCAGAAGTACGCCCAGGTGGCCAAGGCCTAACTGGTCGGGTTTCATATCCAAGCCCAAGCCAGGGGAAAGAGCGGAATCGAAACTCAACAAAGGACGGTTCAGGCCTGGGAAATCGAGGTCAACCCAAGGGAGGGATGTGAGCTTCAGCTAAGGAGAATCGAAACTTCAGAGCATACCAGCCTGCCCTGTGAAGGTCAAGATAAGGAGGCCCGGGCAGGTGGTGGAGCTACATGGAGAATTAAATACACAAAAAGCTGGAAACTGAAGCAGATTCACAGTGAACCAACAGGTGACCAGTCAGGCGCAAAGATGTACCACCGTCTGATGTCACACAGATCCAAGTGGTGCCATAACTTTTCCTGATAAGAGACTACAGTTTTGAGGCCTTCCTTAGCCAACTAATTGACACATCGCCCTAAAACCACTGATTGATGGAAGGGAGGCAGGGTTAATCTTGGGACACTAGGCACCTAGGTGTCCATTCTGCATGCTGCTAATTAAAGTGGAGATTTATGTTTAGGGGTGTAACCTGCCCAATCACAATGGACGGAAGTTATCTGGAGTCCTATAGATATCGTAAGGATTAGGACGTCGTTCTTATAGTGACGTCCATCACGTGTGATGTAGAGGGATGGGCGTCGACGCCCACCTGATAAGAGTTATCCAATCCGCATGCTCTATTGTCATATACAGATATAACACCTATGCTTAAGTTACCTTTCCCAACCAATAATTTGCGTGATGATTTTTGTAGAATTAGACGTCAATGATGACGAGATTAGCCTATAAAAACGGCTGTTCGACTGAAGTTCGAGGAAGTCGGAGCGAGACAGGTGTTCACAATGCTGCTGATTTCCATATGCTGATGTATGTATCATTAAACGGACTTCCCTTTGCCAACTTATTGAGTCCTGATTTTGAGATGTGCTGGAGTATGTGAATCCTGCACCCTTCCTCACATGGTGCAGCTATCTAGTATTACAAGTTCTCGGGGGTTGAGTACTGACCAATTGGCCCGTCAGTAATTTCCTCTCCCCGTGAACACTTGGTAGTGTGAAGATGGTTTCGGCCATCGATTATTGATAATCGATTGATATAGTTATAAGACACCCTTAGACCGACGGCACAAAGTAACTCTGGTACATCACGAGTCCTTTCGCCATTCCGGCTGAGTAGGCCGAGAAGCTCCCCGTGGACAATGATAGAGTAACATTTAAAAAAAAATATCTGCAGTGGATCTGAAGGAACCCGCCTTTCCAAGCATAACCCTTCTCTTTCTCACGGGCAGCGGATCGGACGAAAACGTTAAAAGCGGGAAGAGGAAGGGGCGGTGATCCTGAAGTTCCAGAGAGGAAAAGAGGCGATCGGTGAGTGAAACAACAAAACCCGTTACCTTGGCAAATGTCTCATAGGCATTAGAGCAAGTAGGGGAAAGGTAACAGAGGGTGGCGGAGAAAAATAAAGTAGCTAGAGGTAGAGTAGACGGTATATATTTAAAGGGTTAAAGACTCGAGTATAAAAAGAAAAACATATATAAAGAGGAATACCAGGGGGGCACCTGAGCTAAAACGTAAAAGAATACCATGGGGTCACCTGAGCTCAAACGTAAAGGAATACCAGGGGGGCACCTGGAAGAAAACGTAAGAATACCGGAGGGGGGGCACCCGAGAAAAAAATGAGATTTTGCCTTGGTCCTGCGCTTTAAAGAGTGGTCAGAAGGAACGTGAACCCAGAGCCCACAGAGGGGGGGACAATTTAGGCTATGATTATGTTTAAAGACGGAATTAACGGGGTTCGTTCAAATCCCATGGTGGGGCATTAATTAGAAGGCAGGTACATGTATGACCAGCTGGTGTCTGTCTAGTCTGTCAAATGTCTGTCATATGTGTCTTACTGCATGTTAAATGTACAACAATTGTATTGGTGATTGATTGAAATGCATTTTGGCCTTACGCGATTCTGTAACTAAGAGGGAATCGCCAGTGAATTGATGGTTCTTTTGAGTTAATTGATACTATACATTTTGGAGGGAAGAAGTGGATTGGAGCTTGCGGTTGTGGTGCTCGCTCATACTAGTGGGAAGATTAAAAGATTGTGTAAATATTGTTGGTGTCAAAGTTAAAGAAAAAAAAATGGAAGAGGTTACCCCACTTGCGCACTTGTGCAAGAAACTGCCCAAGCATGCAATAAAATTGAAGAAATATAGCCAGGAGTGGGTTAAGGGTACGGCCAATAAGATGTTTATGCCCTGGCCCCAGAATGGGTCATTGTCTAAGGCTGTTTTACAGCACGTGACAACCTTCCTACATGCCACATATACTGGCAAGAAGCTTGAGAAACGCCTTGCTGTTCTTGAACTTTGGAAGATGTTTGAGCAAACAAAGGAAGAAGAACCACCTGCAGACTGGATATTAAATGTATGTACAGAGGGGGGTGAGACGCCTATCATGCCACCAGCCCCGCCAGAACTAGTCATTGAGGAAAGCAAATCAGAGGGTCTTTACCCGTTACGAGAACTCAAAGCAGCCACAGGGTACAGTAACCCCGCATATGAGTCACCTACATGTAGTAGTGACGAAACTAAAGAACAGAAGCAGGAAATTGATGTGGCCTCCACAGTCCCGAGGGACAAGGAGAGGCGCGACGATAGTAGTAAGGATCAGGCACAGGCTAGTGCACCTCACGATAAAGAGAGAGAGGGAAAGAAGCGGAAAGGAAGTGATGAGACAGCATTCGCGAAAGACAAATGGATGGGAGGACAGGTACTATTAAAGCTAGATGGAAAGGGAAGTGATGATGTGCGGATGAGAGGAAGGCACGATTAAGAGCAAAGAAAGGAGAAAGAAACAAGGGATGAAAGGGCGAGAAAGAAGGATAGATTAAGGTGAGAACAACTATATCGCGAAGAGCAAGGAATACGCTCAGTCGCATACAGTATGCAGACTATGAAAAATACAGGCTGAACATGTTAAAGTTGGAGGAAGAAAGGAGAGTGCATGAAAGACAGGTGAAAAAGCGGGAAGACGAGGAGAGTGTAATGGCAAAGGAACGTAGAAATGAACGAATGAGAGAAGTAGATAAGGCTAGAGAAGAAGCAAAAAAGCGAAAGGAGATAGATGAGGAATTGGAACGAAAACGCAGACAAAGGGCACGAGATCTTGAGTATTTGGAGCGGATAGTCCTTCAACCCAATCGTACAGTAGAATGGGAAGACATAGAAGAATTATATCCTGCAAGCGATGCAGTACCAGGTACAAGCGGGATAAATATTAACGATGACTTCGATACCAGAAGCGTCAGGGAAACGATTGACGAAATATATGATGAGATGGGACTAGAAGTAGCCTACCAAGGGGGAAGGGAAGATGAGCGCTGAGAGAGCAACCAACTATATGGCCCTCATTCCAACCCAGGTGGTAAGTTCCCTACTTTACCACCATGGTGTACACTCCGTTTACACCATGGTGGATGGCGGATTTACCGCCCCATTCCAAGGTGAGTGGGGCGGTAAATCCCCAATCCCCCTTTACCCTTCCCCATTCCCATTTTTGCCCCATACGCATAATGGGAGTGGGGAAGGCGCTAATTACGGCACCGTAAATTACGGTGGCATAATTAGCGCCAAGGACGCTTAGCGCCTTGGTACTTGACGCCTGCTAAAAGCAGGCGTTAAGGTGGAAATCAGGCGTTAAGGGTTAACGGCGCCGACGGCGCCGTTAAAGCCTTAACGCCTGGGTTGGAATGAGGGCCTATGACACTGAGGACACCACCCAAGGAAGTAGGAGCAGGGGACTGTCCCTTGATAGACTGGAGATCAGGCAGAACGAAGAGGATGCAAGCGGTTGCGTAAACTGGGATCACTCAGGATCTGACTCCGGTGGGGATACGCAGGACGAGGCACAGGACGAAGGGAGGCGATGTGAAAAGCCGCTCCCTCGAGGCCAAGGGGTACGATGGTCCAACGCCAGTGAATCTGAACCTAGGACATCGAAGCCTATTAAGGCACATGGCAAACGTGAGGGAACACCCCGCGATCAGAGGGGGGAGCCAGCATCCACCTATACAAGCAGATTAAGGGCATTGCCGGATAGACAGCAAAGTGGTAATACTGCCCCGCCAGTAGACGGGAGAAGTGGGGGAAAAGAAAAGGAAGATTGTGCCTTTCAATTCCCGCTGCTAGAAAAAGGGGGAGTGAGGCCACAATACATTCCATGGCCACACATGGACCGAGAACACTTAAAAAATAAGCTTCCAATGCTGACATCGGGGGCTGAGAAATGGATACACAAGTCAGATAAGATGACCAGGGGAGTCACCTTAGCTATAGGCGACATCAAGGGCCTCCTTATCTCCATACTTGGTGAAAGGGCTGACGATGTGTGGAAACGGGATGGGTATCCAAGGGTAACGATAACTAACACTACCCATGACGGAGCACTGTTTAATAATTGTAGGGCAGCAGTGTGGAAATACCCAGTCACATCAGACATGGGAGCTATAATGACTCGGAAAATGAAAGAGTCAGAGGATCTGTTGATTTATATCCAAAATGTTCAAGACGCGTGGGTGCTCGAAACCCATGAGTCTTGGTCAAAGTCTATCCCGGTCTTCTACCACATACTGTGTCAAGGGTTGCCTGAACCGGTGCAAAAACAGCTCAAGAAATTGGTAGGGATCGAAGCCAAACCATGGGCCGAAATTCAATTGACAATTGCACACTACTGTAGATTGTTAAAAGAAAAGAACCGAAAAAAGGAAGCAATCCGTAAGGGGGAGGAAGTGAAGCTGGTACAAAAGAAGCTCTCGAAGTATACTCTCGAGAGAGCCATGTTGACCAGCCCAGCCGAGCCCAGCATGCAGCAAGTAAATAATCAAGCTAATACGTGATATTACCCAAGGAGTAGAGGATTTAGAGGAAGAGGATGGCAAGGTGGCCAGGGAGGTTTCCATGGTAATCAGGGAGGTTTTCAAAATAACTGTTAGGAAAGATTTCATAATTGCACTGGTCCACAGTGAGAAATGTCCAATGTTTCCTCTGCCAGTGCTGATGGGGAGGCCATACTTGAATTCAAGAAGCAAGAGCTGCTGTTTAGGCAGAAGGAGCTTGACTTCAATATCGCCAAACTAAAAATCAAACAGGCAGAAAAACAGAAAGACAGGGATCATCAGTTGGAACTGGCCAAGCTTCAAGTTGCCAGTGGATCCAAGGGTCCTGGACATGGGTCTAGGGCCTCCTCTCATCTAAGGGTTCCAAAAGATCTGCTCAGTGTTTATGAGGAAAAGAATGACATTATGGACTGGCTGAATACATTTGAGTATGCATGTGAAGTTCAACAAGTTGACAATGCTGATAAAATTGCCTGGTTACTTAGCAGACTGCCCCATTCTGGCTGCAGTGCCATTATGGAAATGTCGAAAGCTGAGCGAGCTGATTTTGCAATGTTGAAGCACACTCTCATTTTAAAGTTTGGAAAGATTCAGAGAGTGTAAGAAAAAAGAAGGTGGTACTTGGGTATTTTATGTAACTGAATCCTTAAAAAACTTGACTGGCTGGGTCGAAGGTTATAACGTTTCTACCTTTGAAGGTATGATAAGTCTTGTCATGCTGGAACATATTTATGCATCTTCTTCCCCTGAGCTTAAGCAGCATTTGGCAGATTCAAAGGAGATAGATCCTAAGAATCTCGCCATTGCAGCAGATTTATGGGTGTCACATCGAGTATCCATAAGGACAAGACTCATCCTGGTAAACAGGAGGAAGGGAAAAAGTCCAAAGATAAGGAGGGTGTGGAAACTGATAAATCTTCTTCCCGAAAGGGCCACAAAAAGAAAAATAAGGGTAAGACACAAGAGAACTCACAGGGTAGTGGAGGTCAGCCTCCAAAACAGAACTCTGGTTATAATAAGCCTCCCTATGTAAACAGGCCCAATGGATCTTGTTTTGCTTGTGGAGCAAATGACCACGTGAAGGGGGATCCCAGATGTAAGGTCAAAACCTTGGGGGTCCACCCTGCTAATCTGGCCTTCTCCTCCTACGAGGAAGAAGAGATTACCAGAGCATCCTTCTCCTCAGACTCCTTCCCCAGTGGGATAGAAGCTGAGGTAGTTTTAGTTTCCCTGGGTTTCTGGGAGCCTAAAGTCGCAGAGGCTTATGCTAGGATTCCAGATAACACCAAGCACTACTTTAAAGACAGTGTGCTGATCAATGGAGTAGATACTCCAGCTCTTAGGGATAGTGGGTGCACTCGAACTGTAGTGGATTCTACCTTGGTAGACTCAGAGGAAGTTGCCAGAGCTACTCTGATGCCCACCTCCCATGTTCCCAGTAATACCTGTAAATCTTACTATCAATGGTACAGCAGTCAGGATTCCAGTGAGCATTCAGAGGAGTGTCCCAGGAAAGGTCTTGTTGGGCAATGATCTCAGAGCTTTAGGGCTTGTGGAAGATACTGCTGACAGACCCTGCACAAGGTCTCAAACGAGGGCAGCACTGGCCAAGACCAATGTTCTGCCCCAGCCAAAGGGGAAACCCAAGGCTAAAGGAATCAAGAAACCAAAAAGAGGGAAAGAAAAAATTCCCCATAACTCACCTACCACTGCGGTGGAGGTAGTTGGTCAATCATCCGGACCTGACGAGGAGGTGGTGATGCCTGAAGTATTTGACCTCAATGACCATCCTGAACTAAATGATTTGTTAGTAGAAGGTGGTCCTGACAGGGAAGAATTCAGTAAAGGCCATCTCTGGAAGGCCTAAGGAGACAGGACTGCTCCCTGCTTGAGGGTTAACCTCCTGGGAAGCATCTGATTTATTGGGATGGTGGACTCCTGTATAGTGAGCCCACAGAGTCTACAGAAGGAGACCATAGGGGGTTGGTGGTTCCCTTTGCTGTAAGACCCTTCCTCCTGCAGCTGGCGCATGAAGTTCCCCTTGCTGGTCACCTTGGTATTAAGAGGACCAAGCAAAGGTTATCTATGCACTTCTACTGGCCCAAGATGGGGGTGCAAGTAGAAAGTCACTGAAGGAGTTGTGCCTCCTGCCAGTTAACTGGTAAGAGTGGCTCAACAATCCAAGCTCCATTGGTACCATTCCCAGTTGTGGGAGTGCCATTCGAGAGGGTAGGGATCGACATTGTTGGTCCCCTTGACCCCCAAACATCCTCAGGCAATAGGTTTATCCTGGTATTGGTCGACCATGCCACCAGATATCCTGAGGCCATCCCATTGAAAACTGTGACTGCCAAGTCAGTCGCAAAAGCTTTACTCTGCAACTTTACTAGGGTTGGCTTCCCTAAATCAGTTGTGTCTGACAGAGGCAGCAACTTTATGTCAAAGTATATGCAGGATATGTGGAAAGAATGTGGGGTCACCTACAAGTTCTCCTCTGCATACCACCCCCAGACCAATGGTCTGGTGCAACGGTTTAACAGGACCTTAAAAAGTATGATTGGGGCTCTGGAAGAGCCTCAGAGAAGAAAATGGGATCTTCTTTTACAATGCTTGCTGTTTGCCTACCGAGAGGTACCACAGGAGGGTGTTGGCTTCAGCCCCTTCGAACTTCTGTTTGGTCACCCTGTGCGGGGACCCTTAGCCATAGTCAAGGAGGGATGGGAGATGCCCACTCCCCCTATTACTACCAACGTAGTAGACTATGTGTTAGGGCTCAGAAAAAGAATGGTACTCCTGATGGGTCTGGCTAGTGATAAGTTGAAGCCAGGACAAGCCCTGGTGAAACATTGGTATGACCAGAAAGCTTCCCTCATAAACTTCATACCTGGTCAGCATGTCCTGATCATGAATCCCATAAGGCCTAGAGCTTTACAGGATGAATGTTCAGGCCCTTACACAGTGGTGGAGCCCCTGGGTGAGGTCAATTATTTAGTGGACCTTGGAAGGCCTGCACAGGCTCCAAAAGTGTTCCATGTAAACAGGCTGAAGGCTTTCATCCCAAGAGTTGAAATCGCAGCACTGCTATTGGCTTCCGATGTTGAGGAAGAGGATTCTGAACCTCTCCCTGGCCTGTTTCAAAGCAGTCCTTCAGGTAGCTCCTTTGATGGTGTCCGAGTGACTTCTGATCATCAGGCTGAGGTGAAAAGTTTGCTTAGGCAATTTTCCCCCCTGTTTTCACAGACCCCTGGTTTGACACCTTGGTGCAAACATAACATAGACACAGGAGATAGTATACCTACCAAAAGTAGGGGATACAGGATGTCAGACAAAGTCCGGTCTTACATTAAGACGGAGGTCAGCAAAATGTTAGATCTTGGGGTGATTGAACCCTCTAGTAGTCCTTGGTCCAGCCCTGTGGTTTTGGTTCCAAAAGCAGGTACTTCCGAATTGAGGTTCTGCGTGGATTACAAGGCTCTGAATGCTGTCACCAAGACAGATGCCCACCCCTTGCCTCGAACAGATGAGCTGGTGGATACCTTGGGTGCCTCCAAGTACCTCAGCACGTTTGACCTCACTGCAGGCTATTGGCAAATAGCCCTCGCAGAACATGCCAAGGAGAAGACAGCATTCTCAACTCTGCAAGGTCTTTACCAGTTCAGGGTAATGCCTTTTGGGTTGAAGAATGCACCTGCCACTTTCCAGAGGCTTGTGAATCATGTGTTGAATGGGTTGGATGAATTCTGTCTTGCATATCTGGATGATATAGCAGTTTTCAGTGCCACCTGGGAAGACCATGGGAAGCACCTTGGGATTGTGTTACAGGCTCTTCAGAAAGCCCACTTGACCATAAAGGCCAGTAAATGCCAGATATGACAAGGCTCAGTGGTTTACCTTGGACATGAAGTAGGTGGAGGGAGGATACAGCCCCTACCCAGTAAAGTAGAAGCAGTACAAGACTGGCCTATCCCCACTACACAGACCCAAGTGAGAGCCTTCTTAGACTCACGGGGTATTACAGAAATTTCATGGCAGACTATGGCACCATAGCTGCCCCTCTAACTGCTCTCACCACTCCGAAGAAACCCAAGAAGGTAACCTGGACTGAAGAGTGTCAGAAGGCCTTCAATGGCTTAAAAGACTCCTTGTGCAAGGCCCCTGTACGCTGGGCCCCTGATTAACAAAGACCTTTTATTGTGCAGACAGATGCCTCTGACACTGGGATAGGAGCTGTACTATCACAAGTAGATGAGAAGGGTAATGAACACCCGATTGGCTTCATTAGTCGCCATTTTAAGGACAGAGAGCTCAGATGGTCCACAGTAGAGAAAGAATGTTTCTCTGTTGTGTGGGCCCTACGGAATCTGAGGCCCTACCTCTATGGGACCCACTTCACTGTGCAAACTGACCATAAGCCCTTAAAGTGGCTGATGAACATGAAGGGAGAGAATCCAAAGTTGCTTAGGTGGTCCATAAGTCTACAAGGCTTCGACTTCACTATTGAGCATAGGCCAGATGTCCAACATAGCAATGCAGATGGGTTGTCCAGAATGTTTAACTGACCTGAACAAGAAACTCATCCAGGGGTGGATTAGTTCCCCCTGTCCTTAGTCTGGAAGGGGCGAGTGCTAGGAAAGATTTCATAATTGTATGTAATTTTCCCTCCATGTGGCAACCCCCAAACTTTTTGCTGTTGGTTTACACCCTGATCTAGACTTTGCCAGAAAAGTGCAGCCTTCCGCCGCACTCCTGTGGGCTTTCGCTCAATCCTTATGGGGAAACTGACATGCCCTTAAGACAGTCAGTACTGGGAGACTTTCTTTCCCTTAGTCCTTTCCTCATGTTGCAGCTTTTGTGCAACATGAAACAAGAGTGCACCGTAACTTACATTACTGCGCTCTTGGGTCTCTAATCATTCCAAAGGCCCTAGAAACTCTCGCTGGACTTATTATTAACTGTGCAAGTGTGTCACAGACGGGACTGGTGGCAGCTATCGTTTCTCTTGTGTTTTGAACCCTTTTCGCCATGTTATCCGCGCGTACCGCGTTTGGCACAAATGAGTGGCCTGGCTCCAAAATGGCTATGCCACGAGGTTCTTTGTCCTGTCCGCTGACCATCTTACCCCTTCACTTTCCCCCAGGTCGATCCGACCCGTGGCAGTCCTTATTTGGTCATGCACTTTCCTGCAAAACCCCAAAGCTTTCGCGGGGTTCTGCATGCCTTGTGTGGCTCCAGGATGTGGGCTGGGATGTCTGGTCCCAATACACATCCTGGGTGCCAGAGAGTCTGGAGTGTCCTGAATGCCTGGGACCACCGTGGTCTGTGATAGGACCACGTATGGTGTGTTTGTGAGCAGATCTCCTATTGGGTCCTCTCCGTTTTGGCACGAAGGGAACTTTGGATCAGAGGAGGCTGAAAACACCACTACCATGTCGATCTCCTGACTTCACACCGAACAAGGGATAAGGAGCCAAGTATCCTGCAACAAGAAGGTGAGTCGGGGAACCGCTGGTGACCCGCTGAAGGTTTGGCACCCTGAACTGCTTTCGTCCTGCGAGACTCCTCTGCATCTGATCGTCCTAGAAGGTCTGCGAAGGCGCTTCGACCCATTGGAATAGTGGGATCAACTATTCCCGGCACATTCATCAAACCCTGCAAGTAAGCCTCTTCGGAAGTGTCCCTGGGCCAACCAGTGGGATGACCAGTTTACGCAGGATGCTTTGCTCTGTCACCGCCGCCGTTTCGGGGAAGCCCTCGAAACTTGGTTTACTGCTTGCTCTGCGTCCATGGCACCCTCACACCGAATTTCGTACACTTGGCATTCCCAGGTCTGAAGTGAGACGAGTGCAACCGGACCAGAGTAAACACGGTTGCCGTGTTTCCCTGCTGTGGTAACAACCTGTGCACGTCCGCTGCATTTGGGACACCCTCGACCCTGCATCCTGCTACGCAGAATCTACAAGGTGTCAAGACGTCCTGATCCTCGCATTCTGAACCTGCCAGCAACGTGAACTGAACTGGAGAAGTCTGGGTCTGCCTGCGTCGGGGACCGATGAGTAGTGCATACCCCAACCGGTGGCCCCTCGTGCAGGAGCCCATTTCTTTTCTACCGCTGTGGCGAAATAGCGACTCTATCCCGCACTCTCACCCTGCCTCTGCCCACCAGTGGAGGCCTTGCTTGAGTAGTGGGGACTTGTTCTGCATCACTTCATTCACCTTCCTGAACTGTCTGATATTCTCGAAGAGGCCCTCTTTTGTCCATTGGCAACAGCGCGTGCAGGTACTTTTGAGCATAAGGCTCCTCTCTTCATAGGGCTTGGACTTCCTACTAGTATTTCAGATGTCGAACTGGGTCTAATGATTAGTTGCACTTCCTGTTTTCCTCCCCAGCTAGGTGGTTTACATATTACGTGCTCCTAACTCCTTAGACCCCTCGGTCTTGTATATGTATTGTATTGATTGTGATGTGTTGGTTTACTTTAGTATTATTGTGATTCTTTGCTATGGTCGATGTTACAAAGGCCTTGTAATAAATGTGTCTATATTTTTAATATAACACCTGTCTGGAGTAATTTTTAAGTGTCCTGGTTTTGTGTGCTCATTGAGGTCTTTACGTCACCTTCACCCCTCTTGAGACTTAGTCTTGACCGCCGCCATCGCTACCCTGATTGGTCTGGCTTGTCCAGAGGTTACCCTGTTCCAAGAAACTAGGCTGGCCTTCTGAACCTCTGCCCCCCAAGGTCCGAGGTCAGAAATCCATCTTAACAATAACCAAGGCGGATTTCAGAATGAACAGATGAGCGCTCAAGCCTTGCCGGATGGGTAAATGGTCCGACCACCGCCAATATGCTGGCTGTACAGAATGACAGGACATGTGGCGCGCATGTGCAGAAACCAAGGCATGTGGCAAAATGGCCAAGGAATGGGAGCAGGTATGGTGAATCAGCCTGCCGCCCTGCAACAAGGTAGTGCACAGGGCCACATAGTACAGCAGCAGGCAGCAATCTTGCAGCAAGGTGCACAACAAGGGTTTCAACCCTCAAACATGGGGAACTTGCAACAGGGGCAGCCCCAACAGGCACCACCGCCAGCGCCACAAGGAATTAACAATGGATGGGGGAACCAACCCCGGTAATGGGGGTATTCCACAAACTTACAGTGGGCCGAACCTATAAATAAAATAGGACAGCCATGGGAAACTCTGATGTGCTCTATCCTATTGGTGACACCAGACCCTAATAGGGAACCCAGGGTGAATGTCACCATAAGGGGTAAGGAATATTCCTTCTTAGTTGACACGGGTGCGACACGTTCTTGCATACGAGAAGGCAAGATTGCCTTGTCCGGCGAGGCTATAAATACTCAGAGTTTCGCTGGAGCTCATAGCAGAGGTGCCTTTACAGACACACTCCCAGTCTCAGTGGGAGAGAGCGTGAAATGAATGTGCCCTTATTGTACTCACGTCAGTCCCCAGTAAACATCATGGGTCGAGATTTGATGACAAAGCTGAATATGACAATCTCGTTTACTGAGGATGGTATGGTGTGCTCCACGCCAGGAATGCACTATTCTAATGTGTGTAATGATCAGAGCATACTCTGGACGTGCAGCCATGAGAGCTATACCGCTGGAGCCAGAAGTTTTCGCATATGGCGTACGAGTGCTTATGGTGGGATTTCCAGGCCTCGCAGACAAACCTATGAGAACCCCTGACGAATTTCAATTTAGACCAAGAATACCCATACATGAGGAAGAGGGACAAATATTTCCCTTGGAAATACAATCTGCCGCAGTAAAGAGGAAGGTGGTCCTGGTAGAAGGAGATGATGATGAAGGAAGGCAATGGTGCGCTGTTATCGACATTGAAGAAGGGTATCGAGTGACTGACATCACGGATGACGATCTGTTCGAAGAACACCCTGACTTAGAAGAGACAAGGGTGGAAGTAGGTCTCATGTTCTGGGTCAAAATGATGAAACGAGAAGTGCCACAGAGAATGATGTTGGCGATGGTACGTCCAGAATACTTCGAGGAGGACATGGCCCAGGTGCCTGTCGCAGTATGGACAACAGGGCCTTATGACGTAGGACTCCTGATGGGGGCGCGAGAGGTGAAAATCAAACTAGCCAGGAGCGATCCTACCAAGAGCACGACAATATCCCATGTCCAGAGAAGCGGATGAGGGGATTGCGAAGACAATTTCCGCCATGATGGAACAGGGCATCCTAGTGACGTCAGAATCACCCTGTTAGACAGTGATCTATCCTGTCAAGAAATCGAAGGGCTGGTCTTGGCGTTTAATCCAGGTTTCAAGGGCATTGAACGACATTGTCAAAGCGGAGTTCCCTCTAGTCCCTAACCCGTCTACAATTTTGTGTAACATACCCACTGAGGCAAAATATTTCACGGTGATCAATTTGAAAAATGCATTTTTCTCAATTCTGTTGCACCGTGACTCACAAGACTTGACATCGTTTACGTTCAGGCAAATGCGCCTGAAAAGCACGAGGCTGCCACAGGGTTATTGTGAGTCCCCATCCATTTTTAACAGAGTCCTGCAAATGGACCTAAGCAATATTGCAGTAGACAGTGTTGATTTGCAGTATGTAGATGACATTCTGATCTGCAGCACCACTGAGGAGCAATGCAGGAGTGACTCTGTCCAGCTACTAACGATACTAGCTGGGAAGGGGTACACAGTTGATAAGGAAAAGTTGCAATACTGTCAGCAGGAAGTGCTGTACATAGGGCAACTAATCTCTCATGAAGGGAAAATGATAACCCCAGAAAGGGCTGAAGCCATCATGAACATGGCCAAGCCATGCACGATCAAGCAAATGCAAAGCTTTTTAGGCCTGTGCAATTATGTCCGAGCTTGGGTCTTTGACTACAGCTCGTACACCAAGCCCTTGCTTCAGGCCTTGGACTGAGGCAATGGAAACGGGTTTTTCAGAACTCAAGGGGGCAATTTGTAAGGCCCCAGTTCTCGGGATCCCTAATTATGCAGAAGAATTCTATCTGTTCTCACGTACCGATGGCAATTTTATGATGACAGTCCTTGCTCAACGAACATCGCTGGGGTGCAAACCTCTAGCGTATTACAGCGGAAATCTGGACCCGGGTATGAGGGGCCACTTCCCATGCTAACAAAATCTGGCTGCCGCCATGTTTGCCATCGAGAAGGCGTTTTCCATTGTGATGGAGTGCTCCATGACATTGTATGTCGAGCACTCACTGTTCGCCATATTGGAGAAGCCAAAAGGCACATTGACATCACAGAGAGCGTCAGCCTATGAGGTGATCATCTCTAATTCATCGATCAAAATAGTTTGATGTAAAACGGTGAACCCTGCAACGTTCATAATAGAACCAGTAACCGAGGGTGAACCGGTCCATGACTGTGAAAATCATGAAGAATTCTATGAAGAAATCCCAAGGGTAAAGGAAAACACCCTGCCAAGTGGGGAGGTCATCTTCATTGACGGGTCTTCTAGAATCGACCAAGAAGACGGACAAAGGTATACAGGTGAAGACGGACAAAGGAATACAGGTGTAGCCGTGGTAAAACACCTGGCGAATGGAGAGTTTCAGGTACTCGTCAGTGCGCGAATACCCTCTCACTGTTCAGCCCAAGCTGCAGAACTGGTGGCACTGATACTCGCCGTCAAAAATCATGCAGCTCAGGAAGTGACGGTGTACAGTGATTCAGCTTATGTGACTTCCATTGTGCACGCAGGCTTAGCATGATGGAAAAGGAGGGGTTACCTCCAAGCAGACGGCACGCCAGTGCAGCATGCAGCCTTACTGGATAGGCTGATTAAAGCACTACAGCTCCCAGTGTGCATAGCGGTCATGAAATGCGCCGCTCACAACAAAGGGGACAGATTTCGTGTCACGTGGAAACCATGAAGTGGACACGGAAGCCAAGCGCATGGCATCCAAGAATGAAACAATCATGGACGTGGAGGTGGCACGTACCCATGAACGAATGATGGTAGCGCGAGCCACACCAGAAGCCTATAGCAATATGGGGCAGACTCAGCTAATGGAGCTCCAAGGGGAGGCACCTCAGGAGGAGAAAAATTTATGGAAACGTCGAGGGTGTTCTTTAAACCCCTCTGAGGGATTGTGGAGACAAGACAGCACTGGTAAACCATTAATGCCTGTCACCCTTCTAAAGGTAGCGTTAGAACAGCTCCACTACCCCTTACACATGTCAAAAGAAAATCTTGCTGTAACACTCGCAGAAGACTGGTTCACGCCGAATTTAGCGGAGCATTTTGCATTTTTTATCATCAACTGCATAATTTGTCAGCAATTCACCTCTGGGCACACATTAAAAGTAGTGAGAGGAATCATTCCCAGACCTAATGGACCATTCCAGCATCTACATATCGATTATGTCGATATGATTAAGGTGTGTAATGGGTACAGGTATTTAATTGTGGCGGTGTGTCCTTTCTCAAGATGGATAGAAGCAGGTCCCTGTACACACACCAATGCAGCCTGTGTCGCAAAATATTTGGTGAGGGAAGTGTTCCCTACGTGGGGGGTGTGCGAGGTAATGAGATCAGATAATGGGACCCATTTTGTAAACACAGTGTTTGAGCAGATTAGCTTGTTGCTTGGTATAAAGCACAAGTTCTCGTCAGCGTATCACCAAGAGGGAAATGAAATATGTGAGCGGCTCAACGGCCTGTTAAAAGAGAGAATAGCCAAGTTGCAGCTCACATTAAAGAAGGGATGGTTTCACTGTCTACCACTGGCATTGTATGCTCTTCGGAACCAACCAGGCTCCGACCATCATCTTACGCCGCACAGAATTGTTACTGGTAGAAGTGTGAGGACCCCTTTTACCCCCCGAGACAGGGCTAGATGTGATGCCCAGCCTGCTAGAGAGGTTCTGGGAGCAGAGATGAAGGATTACCTTGACTGTCTCACATCCAGCGACACTGTCATTTCAGGCCAGCTGCAGTGACGGCGTAAAGGGAACAGCACAGCACAAACCACAACAGACAGTGCTAATGCAGGCGCAGCTCACAGCCTTTGTGCGCCCCTTGTCTTCCCTGGCGACAGCGTCCTCGTGAGGAATTTTACAAGTAAAAAATGGGACGAGCCAAGGTTTAATGGCCCTTTCATCTTAGAGGACTGCGGACTGCACCCCGTCCGCTGTCAAACTTGAGGGCAGAAGAGCCTGGATCTTCCTAAACAACATCAAACTTCTACTGCATCCACCTCCGAGAAATCTACAGACAACAGAGAAGGACCTCAGGATGTGCAGACAAGATCTATGGCGAGGAAGAAAGACGCATGAGCAGAGAAGAAAAAAAAAGAGCCCGTTTGTGAAAATCGTGTCTACACTGAACTTTTCCTTTATGCACAGAAAGGGACAAAACCAAGCAAACGAACACTATGTGCAGCCAAAAGTGCAGGTCAAAAAGGAGAATCATATATTCGCAGTAACACTGGTAACTGGAACACGTTGAACACACGAAGCATTGAACATGAACTCTAAGTCTCTGATAAGTAGTAAAATAAGACCTTTCTGAGAACCAAAAAATGTTATCCTAAAGCATCCAGTACCAAGACTTTGTGCACAGAATTTATGGTACATCCCGGTGGAAGTCTAAAGTGGGATGTACTCACCTACTTTCAGCTTGTGCTCCTAACATATCCATCACTCATAGGGAGAGGAACAAGTGTCACAGAATACATTCAAGATCCAAAAAATACGAAGGTAATCAGGCAACTACTGACTGTCATCATAGAGGTTTTCGCCGAGTTGCCTGAGCACAGTAAACAAGAGACTAATGCTCCCACCCCAAGTGATAATTGATGAAATAACATACACAATATTCTTCCGAATCGTAGAGGAGTGCCCAGGACTTGTTGGGAGAACCACAGACACACTGACTTTCATCAGAGATCCCCGAAACAATGACTTTTTGAACAAAGTGTGGTATAAACTGAACCACGTGGTAGCAATCCACGCAGCAGGAAAGTGCAAAAACTGCTCACGACAAAAGAAAGACTTGTGATCGGGACCCAGCAAAACAAAGCAAATGTCCCTGTCCCCTGCAGACACGCAGCTAGCCCACAATGTCCTGATTAGACTAGTCACAGACTATCTAGAAATGGTGGGAAGGCCTGCTGATGTTGATGTTGTCACTTTGCTCAGAGATCCAGTCAATTTCCTACACATGAAGACTCTTCTCCACGGGATTATGCTCCAAGTGGAACTGTCCAACTTCCAACGAGAGTTCCTAAGGAGATTCCTGTGAGACTGTTCGCCGAGGGACAGATCGAGGGAAATACAAAGACTGTTCATGGAAAAAAAAGGGCCTGTGAACTAGAGGCCAGAAAGTAAGAGCAAATGTCATTGGCACCAGGAGACAGCAGATGTGCATTCCGAGTCTTCTTCCACCTCATTGAAAACTTTCCAAAACTAGTGGGTAGACCCATCACTGTCGACGTGCCCACCTTCCTCAGCGACCCAACAAAGAACGCGCAGCTCAACAGGCTCATGAGAGCTATCATCTCGCAGCTGAGAAGCAGTTACGGACATCCATTGCTGAGGAGAGCCTTGGGGGGGAGATCTACGATAACACTTTTCATCATCCTTCTGCCGAGGACAGAGTAAGAAAACAAGGATAAAGTTCTCCATTCTGCTAACATAGGACAGATTGAGAAGAGCGGAAACAAGGATAACCACATTGTGTTTGTATTTTATTTTTATTTTTATTTCCTGTATTTATCTTCTATTTCTCAACATCTTTCTGCCGTGGTGCAGATGGAGGGGAGAGACACTATTCTTCAACGTGTCCGCGAACGACCAATTGGAAGGAACAGACATAAGAATTTCACTATTGTGTTTTCCATTTTCAAAATCTTTCTTATTTCTTCCTACCTTCTCATATGTTCACTTTTATTTGTATTTTTATTTTTATTTTTTCAACATTTAATTTTTGCGTGATTTGAAGAGAATCCATCTCTTCATGGTGTCATTGCGAACAGATTCCTGCATGTCCTCAGGGCCAAGGTGAATTGGAGTGGTGCCCTGGGACTGTGTTTACTAGAGAAATGCAAAATGAAAATGATATGATAAAGACGGTAGTCTAACCTTTATCCATAGTCTAGCTAAACGGTACTGTGCCGCATATCTCGAGACTACTGGTTACACCCATCAAGTGGACATTTGAATAATACTCGTCACTTTAATATTTGCTGAACCTTTTGAGCAACAAGATCAAAATAAGAAAGGAAATTAACTATTGACTATGGACTTGATCGGCATGGGGGCCCAGAACAGTACCCTAGTTTTGCCACCCGCAGAGGGGTGTCCCCGATTCCCTGGAAGGAGATGCTGCAAGCTATCGTTTAAAGCCATTATATGTATATGCATAGTGATTAATATTGTGATTTTGTCTCTAACTATCAGAACTGCATTTTCTATTGGTGCACGGAGTGTCCCATTGTCTGTGCATCCACCAGATAACGAATATCTGAGTCCCACAAAAGCACCCAGACCATATATCGTCATGCCTGTTCCTAGAAAAGCTGGTGGCAAAGCAAACAAACTGAAACTGAATGTAATAAATAGTGACAGCTACACGGTTGAGGTTATGAATGATGAGAAAAGCTGGAGACAGGGTCAGCTCGGAATGAATGATAACATAGCACTGTCCACGGCACGCACCTACACACTGAGTGCACACGAACAAGGGCAAGTGTCAATGGCTACGGAACCTCAGACCAAATCAACAGTAAAAGAAAAACTGCCCAAGGAACGACCAGCTCCTGAAAATAGTGGAAGTAAACATGAGGAGCCAGATGAGAACCCAAGCAGAGGGGGCATGACAGAATCCCTCAAAGAACCGGAAGAAGCCAAGAAAGAACTTACTGAGAAAACAAATGTGTTGGTGGAATATGTGTTCCCGCTCACACTTAGAGCAAAGAACCTACATGAGGAGCTGAGCAAGAAAACCACAGAAACTGTAATAACGAGCACGCCTGCTACAACGCCAGAAATAAGCATTAGGCCTACAATGGCGCCACGCGATGGGAAGATGACGAGCCAATGGTGGTGGGAGGAGGTCTACAAAAGAATGCATGAGGGAAGGAAAAGAAACGCAAACCATCTCCCTATTACTGCAGGGAAGGAAATGAAACCTGCCCCACCAAGGATAATACCCGAAAGCCTATCCGAAAGCATTCAGGGACATAGTGATAGCCAGTTACAGAAAAACATTAAGATCAAGAGAAGCCCATATGAAACCGACAACAAACTGAACGATTACTTGGACAGTACAGCCCATCTAGGAAACAACATTTGGTACCAACACATGAAGGAAGTTGGAAGGAGGCAATCACAAGGGGAATGTTTCTTCTGTGCACTCCTGCCATACAGCATGGGCAAGTCCAATATCTTTGTAGCGATAGAAGTTGATGTCCCCACTGTACACTGCATGTCACACGTGGCAATGTGCAACAGCAGAGGGCAGTTTATGGGGAGAGACGCCTCCCTGATATGGGCCAACGAAAAGGATTTCCCTGATGAAGACGGTTTTGTTCAGGACATCAAAACAAGAAACAGGGCGCACACCAAGAATCATGTGATTAGATATGAGAACCCTGACGTCAAAGGATCAGAAATAAGATGGGAAATAAACCTGAGACTGAATGTCCAAGGGAAAACAGCTGAAGAAGATCAAATCTGGAAGAACCAAGGCCAAATGCAAATCTGGGGGTCAGTAGTGTGCCCAAAGGGATGGGAAGAAGGGGTCGTGATCTGCCGAGCCTGGATGGTCCTTGGAGCCTGCCAAGAAGCAATAGAAAATTCACAAAGACTATGCAAACCATTGTGGCCAAGATTGGTGAAGCTGCTAACATGGGTCAAAGACAGAGGAGGACCCCTGCAAATAGTACCACTGGAAAACCCGAAACTGTGCTTCAGAAGTAATGGCACGAGGAAAATGGGGGAGAATCAAAACTGCGGATGAATATGCCCCAGGGATGTTGCAAGGAACCACAGTCCTGATGGACCATTACTGGGCATGTGGATCCAAGGCATACATAAGGCTACCAAGGAACTGGGGAGGCACATGCACACTGGTGAGCATCCATGTTCCGGCAATGGTGATTCCAAAAAATTAACTGAATTTGGACAGCTTCCCAAAAGCAGATGCTCACCTGAGGAAAAGGAGGTCTGTGAAGGTAATGTCGAGGATGAAGAGAGAAAATTACTTCTCCACCAAATCAGAGGACGCATTTCATGCCATTCCCTACGAACACAGGCTGTTTAGCCTAACATCATCCATATTCACAACAATACTGTTGCCGCATATCCAAGTTAGTGCAAATACTAAATGGTTGCAGATAACCAGATGGGAATTACTGCAGACCATCAATACCACCATAAAAGGATTCAACGTGGTTGAAGAAGAACTAAGAGCAGTCCGCCTGATGACTCTCCAGAACAGATATGTGCTTGACATGATTACAGCGATGGATGGAGGTGTTTGTGCAAAAATCCGAGAATCGTGTTGCACATTTATATCATCGCATGAGGAGGAAAATGGAACCCTCACCGAGGCCATAGACATGCTGACAAGCCTAAAGAACCAGATGACCGAGGAAACAGATGAAGTGGACGATGACAGCTGGTTTGGGAACTTATTCCCCTGGGTCCCGTAATGGATGGCTGACATATTCAAGTTTCTGGGAGCCTTACTAGCTAAGGTGCTGCCAGGATTCTGTGTTATCTAGATAATCATCACACAGTGCCAGAAAACTGCAAAAAAAGCCATTGGGATGAAATTTATGGTCAATATTGAGCCAGGTTGGAAGTCCAGAGACCTAAAAGACGAAGAGATAAAGGACTTCGTGAAGGCCAGTGAATTTGCACCAGAGGGAACAAAATTCACTTATCCCAAGAAACGAAGAAGGTATGAAGTAAAATGGATTTATTGCAGTGCAAATGGACAATGCCAGCTGATGACCTGGAACAAAGATGAGCATGTGAAAACAGCAGGAAGTTTGAAAGGGGTGATAAAGATATGGACACCAAAATTGCATGCATTCATGCCATCTTGTGTACACATGAAAGACGATGAGCAAGACATTGAAGAAACATAGAAACTAAATATAAAAGAGGAAGCAGAAGTGGTTGATGAACTGACCAGAGGGGGGAGTGCAGAGGAGGTCCCAGATATGGCCTGCACCCCTGCCCCCCAGTGCGAGTGGCCAGAAAAATACTCGCCAAGGTATGTGACGTATGAGGAGCAACTGAACCAACAGAGAGCCGCAATGGGCTTCTGCCCTGGGTACATTAGTAGATCAGTACCTGTTGAAATGCCAATAAGCAGACAGCTCTGGGCAGCACGGTACCCAATCAGACAACCATACCAGCCACTGATACGAAACGATGAGTATTTACAGACTGTCCATGAGGAGACACAGCTAATGTGTGTAAATAGGCTCGAAACGCAAGAAGCTAAGAAATCGACATTGCTTGCAATGCTTAGTAGAAGATAGAGAGGCAAGAGCCAACCATATATCTACCTAAATAAGGCACAATGTACACATGCAACTCTATTTTGTAAAAGCAGAAGTACGCCCAGGCGGCCAAGGCCTAACTGGTCGGGTATCATATCCAAGCCCAAGCCAGGGGAAAGAGTGGATTCGAAACTCAACAAAGGACGGCTCAGGCCTGGGAAATCGAGGTCAACCCAAGAGAGGGAGGCGAGCTTCAGCTAAGGAGAATCGAAAATTCAGAGCATACCAGCCTGTCCTGTGAAGGTCAAGATAAGGAGGCCCGGGCAGGTGGTGGAGCTACATAGAGAATTAAATACACGAAAAGCTGGAAACTGAAGCAGATTCACGGTGAACCAACACGTGACCAGCCAGGCGCGAAGATGTACCACCGTCTGATGTCACCCAGATTCAAGGGGTGCCATAACTTTTCCTGATAAGAGACTACAGTTTCGAGGCCTTCCTTAGCTAACTAATTGACACATCGCCCTAAAACCACTGATTGATGGAAGGGAGGCAGGGTGAATCTTGGGACACTAGACACCTGGGTGTCCATTCTGCATGCTGCTAATTAAAGTGGAGATTTGTGTTTAGGGGTGTAACCTGCCCAATCACAATGGACCAAGTTATCTGGAGTCCTATAGATATCGTAACCAATAGGACGTCGTACTTATAGTGACATCCATCACGTGTGATGTAGAGGGATGGGTGTAGACGCCCACCCGATAAGAGTTATCCAATCTGCATGCTCTATTGTCATATACAGATGTAACACCTATACTTAAGTTACCTTTCCCAACTAATTATTTGTGTGATGATTTTTGTAGAATTAGACGTCAATGATGACGAGCTTAGCCTATAAAAATGGCTGTTTGACTGAAGTTCGGGGAAGTCGGAGCGAGACAGGTGTTTGCAATGCTGCTGATTTCCATATGCTGATGTATGTATCATTAAACTGACTTCCCTTTGCCAACTTATTGAGTCCTGATTTTTTAGATGTGCTGGAGTATGTGAATCCTGCACCCTGTCCTCACATGGTGCAGCTATCTAGTATTACAAGTTCTCGGGGGTTGAGTACTGACCAATGGACCCGTCAGTAATTTCCTCTCCCCATGAACAATGTTTTAGTTTGCCACAGGATGTCATCATAGATGACGCATATTGAGGCATAAAACTTTGTAGAATCATAATCACATTTGGGTGTGAGTGCAGGAATTACTGCCTGATATTCGCCAGATTCCCTTTCTTTATTTTTACGCTGATAATAAAGTAAACATTGCTCTTTGGTGTCTTTGTGTCTTTCTATTTATTTGGGTCCAAGATCATTACTGGTAATTCCATCTAGCACATGAGACGCTAGAAACATCACTGTTAGTTGTTAAATCAAAATCACCTATTCCTATGCAATTTTCTGTAAAAGATTCAGAACCTGTTACGCTCACCTGGTATCCACAGGGAAGCCACCCAGCCTGTTTACTCGCTGGTATGCTTCTCAGCTTTGCCCTGATGTGGTCTGCGGGGAAGGTTCTGCCTGAAAATACAGGAGTACTGTGTTCAAGACTGACCGACTGGGGTAAGTATCCTCCCGCCACCCCCGTGTGATTTCAGTCCCTCTGGTGCCCTCTTCTCACCTTGTGGTAGAATTAGGCGTGCTCTCCGTCCTGCCTTCTTTGCAGGGGCACATTGTCTTTCATGGGCGAGTGCCGTCCAGTTACTTCATTGACGCCAGCCCGTTTGATATTGTTCAGGTAGGTCTTATTGCTATTCTTTAGTTTTGTTGCTATCCTGCATGCCTTTCTTTGTTTAAAATGTCTATTGTTTCTCCCTTAGGTATGCAGAGCTTCAGCGTGGCGAACTGGCTTGTTTGAGCCTCGCTGGTAAATGATGGCACATTAAGAGCGCTATGATGCGGTAAGTAAGTGCTATGCGCAGCGCTGCAAAGTCTTGCCTTTGCTAACCTGTGTTTTCTTTCCTTGTAGGTTGCTGTGTTCTTCAGCGCGAGTGGAATGTCCGGAGTGGTGCCAGCCGAGAGGCGACCAGCCAGGTAAGCCTTTTGAACAGTTGGTAATTTGCAAATCTCTCTACTACTTTTTTTAATGTTGCCTCTATCTTCCTCTTTCAGGTCGTTCTGTCCGAGAGGGGTGCAGATTCGAGGAAGCTGTTCTCAGTAACTGCAAGTGTTTAAAGATGAAGACTGCAGGTGAGATGCTGCTGCTAATGATGTTCCTTTTGTCTCCTTGCAGGTTCTGCTTCTCCGAGGTTCGAGGGAATTGCTGGACACGGTGAGCGTCACGTTGCAAGCTGAACAGTAACGCGAAGCATGTTGTCTTGCTCGGGTGTGGTTTAAATAGCCCCAACAAAATAGTCCAGGTAAAGTAGTCCCTAGGCTACCACACCCAAAACACTAGACTGCATAGCTTGGTTCTTAGGAACCAAGCTATGTGGATGCCTCCATGTTGGATGACAATACAATAAAGTAGTTCCCAAGCACATTGTTTTTCAAGGTGTATGAGCCTGGCGCCATAGGTGCCAGGACTGGCCCCATGAGGGCTTTTGAAGAGGATGCCAGGCTCTAGAGGCCAGAGTCCTAACTCCACCTGGCCAATGGGTTTGCCAGAGGGGGTTTTGGGCGAGGGTTGTGACAGAACCAGAAAAAACTGTGGAATCTTTAACTTCGGTATTTCTATCAATTTTTCAACAAATTAAATGTTCCACAAATCTCCACTCAAATATCCAAATATCCAATATGCTCTTTTCAACCTCAATACTGATAATGACACAGGTCACTCTCTGTACAATGGAAAGTAAACACCACCCTATCATACAACAAAATGTTTTATAATATATCTTCAATCAACAAATCACACATTGGTTTACATTACCTTTATAGGCTAATAAAGTCCACCTGATAGCCGAGACTACCGACAGGAACTTTATGGCTGTGGTGGCACACAAAAATACACAATGTCCTATTGGGCTAGAAAAAGCAGCGGATATGAGCATCTCTGTAATTATAACTGATGCTATCGAAGCCACAAGTGAGCCACGCTGTAATTGGTTATATCATAGCCACAGATATGACTTCCAGTCATTGCTGAGTTTAACCACGTGTACAGTTTGCCCAATCACATCGGCTGTGTTGGTTGCCGTGGTTATGAAAATACTTTAATAAAAATATTACATGCGAATATATCTGTATATTCATTAGTCCTTGTAAGTTGTATTTTGGAATATGTACAATGTAAGGGATTGTGGTAGTAGGATGCAGAAGCATGATTAGAACCAGTGGGTGGGTAGGGTTCAAGAGGGTGTATGGATGGGGGAAGAGGTGGTACAGGTATGACAGTGGTAGAAGATGTGTCAAATGTATATGGTATAATTGTGCTTTTCTATCTGAAAAAAAGAAAATGTAATAAGTTACTTTATGAAATACCATTACTTACAGTTGTATACATATGTTTAATATTTTTGATCCTCATAAGTAGTACATCATATGCACTATTTTCATACAACATTTGTGCGTAGTACACTGTTGTTGTCTTCACGTATAATAATCATTGGGTCATTGAGAAAAAGTCCAAGATGGGTTGAAAATTGAAAAACCCATACACTATTTAATATTTACATGGTAAAGTGCATTCAGAAAATTCATGCCATAAATGTACAGTTTCTGAGAGCTCCTTATGAAGGAGCAGAAAGTGGACGAAAAGTGATCTGCCATGATCTCAACGTGATCAAGACGTGCAAGCGTGTAAGCGCTAACCGCGCGGCTGATAACTGACAGCTGACTATCGAGCGAACTCACACAGGGTGGAGACTGGAGTCTGGATGTACCCACTGCTCTGGGTAAACAAGGTGAGCCGATTAGCGTCTTAAGCTAAACTCTGATATCATCAAACCTGTGAAACCCGAGCATAGCGTTAGAGTCCAATAGCCTAACAGTGGGGCCTGGGTGATTACGGGAGACTGCGGGGGCTTGACCCCTTTGATCCCTTAATCTCTTATCCCCTTGTGCCTCGGCGGCAGCTGAGCAAGTCGAATTGCAAGTCTGACTGCAAATCTGATTGTGACTGCACAGGGGAGAGAAACAGTTTATCACCCGTTTCTGGTCCTGAATATAGACTAGACTCAGACCAGTTGCAAAACAGAAGAAGACACTCTAAAGCAGATGATGATACTACCACTAACATGCAGAGCTCTATACAATCGCAAAATGCGGGTGAAAATTGGATGGCGGGTTGCCCAGCGGCCTTATGTCCCGTTCTCGCAAACACTGAAAGAGCCCCGGAAAGAGGTCTACCTTGTACGCACATGAGCCACGATGCTTGCGATGTCGGGTTAGGTACAAGTGGACCGCCCCTCAGGTTGACACTGGAAGTTGGAGTGGGGTGGAATCTGGCCCTCGATGAAAGTGGATCTATACCACAGGTTACCGAGATGGAGGCGATCGATAAAAGCACGATCACAAAAGTAGCTGGCTCGTCCCCAACTATCATGAAGAGCCTCCCAGCAAGCGGAGAAGAGTCTCTGCGTTTAAAACCAAAACAGGGACTCGGTGCTGAATGGTCTGGTACATCTAACGATGACGAAGTATTCCTTCAAGCTCGCCACGCTACAATGGAGAATCTCTGTAGTAACAAGCCTACTACTACGGGATCTAATAGAAGAAATTCACTGGAGGTCGTCAATAAAATTCTAAGCGACATCTCGTTAATAAACAAATCTCGAAGATCCACAATTAAAGACAAAGTAGACCCTACGACGCAAGAGCCTAGTGTCAAGGAGGCTATTGAAAACATAGTAGATGTAATGCAGGAGTCCCTGGGAGCGTCGTCTTTATCGAAATAGAAAAATGCCTACGGGAAACGAAGGCGTATCGATCACAGCACATCTCCTACTCTGTCGTGCTCTCAGAGGAAAGGCCCAAAAACATCTTACCTGACAACAACGAGAACTACAATACCTCCTTTAAGGCACAGAGACGCCTTTGATGCGAGAAAATCGCCCAACTGTTCGTCTACATCGTCTGATCCCTCCTCTTCAGAGCAACAGTACACCAAACCAAGGTGCCCTAAATCCCGAATGCATTTAATCTCACAACATGGGAACAAGGAGCTTTGCTCTGAACTAGTAGGATGTATAATGAAAGAGATCCAACCTATAGTGATGTCTTCTCTTACCATAGCAATAGCTCCGTTTTTAAAGCTATATGAGCAAGTGGATGGGAATCTCAGAGATCTGTCCACACTGGTTGCAATGATCAACTCCAAATTGGTAGGCCTGGACATGGAAACTACAATAACCAATCAGGTACAGCGAGACTCCAATAAAAGAATTGAGGCTTCCCTAAACACTCTCCTGGATCAAAGAAAAACTAATGAACTGGAAAAGAAGCTGCTGGCGGAAATCACAAAAGAAGCACTCAACCTACTAAAATCAAGGAAAATTCCAATGGAGATTGCCAGTGAGGTAAACAATTGCGCCTACCTGGATCCCCAGGGGCTGCCCTCCCTGAACAAGAAAACGCGTGCTCAGGTGAGCTCAACCCTGGAGTCTAATTCGGACTCTCCACTGGAACAGCTAGCTTGTAACATAGATAGAAGCCAAGAGGAGATTGTTACAATGCCACCCCCCCTAGATCTAACCAAAGATGAATCTACACAGCAAGAAATAACACAAGAGGAAAAAAGACTGGAAGAGTAAAAGAAAACTGAAGTATCTAATATCCCGTTAAAAGCCACCTCAGTAAGTTCTCTTTTACACGAACAACAAGACACGCCTTGCTTTCAAAACATCCTAGAAAAAACGAGATCGACACTTAATCTGGCCTCTCTTGATCCACAAATACCAACTACTTCATCTGATACAAAGAAATGTGGATCTTTAAGGGAAATCCTAATTAGTTGACTGGAATTTACACAAATCAACCCAAAAAACCGCCACAAGAAAAAAAGTCCAAAAACCAATGCACTAAGAACTCTTGACGTGGCAACAATTCCAGAAAGTTCTTACACAATGTAAAGACAGTAAATGTTACTGTAAATCAAAATATAAGAACCGACAAACCAAGCCAGAATAAAAAGATCTTAGAAAAGTTGACGATGGGCGAGCTCTCAGAGCAAAAAACTGAGAAACCAAACAAGGATGTTGAACAAATGAATGAATTGCTTAACATGTCAACCTACGAGGAAGCTGATGAATCGGAACCAATGGAATCTGAGATTCTAGCTGGGCCATTGCTAAGCCAGAACGACCCACCCCAAGAGACAGACAAAATGAGTCTCGAACCAAAAACCATAATTCCAATGACGCCTCCCACCGTTCTACTTCCGCAAAGAACCTGTGCATTGATCCCCAAGATCACAAAGATCAATGAAGTCTTGCATGTGGAGGCAAGTCCGATCTTCCTCACTTTGAAATAGAGACGCGAAAAATTGCTTATGAAAAATGAGGATAGAGAACGCCGACCAATAAAAATAACCAAAAGCATTCCTCAATTAGAACGTAGGAATGAAAATCGAGAGGACTACCCCGAAGTTCGAAAATTTGTACCAAACAAGAGCAATGGGAATGGTCCATCAATGAGCAAAGCTCTTGTCACAAAACAAATGTCTCGAGAATCCAAGGAAAGAGCACTACACCAAAATGACCAGAGAGGCGGCAAAATCCCTGCCTCCATCTATAAAGTGAAGATGGAAAGAATAGAAAGTCAGGACAACCTGATTATGAACCGCAATAATGTCTTACGCTTACTCCACTGTGTCCCATGCCTTAGAACGATACAATCGTACGACATCCAAACAGTGCAATTTCCACAGGAAGGCCAGAATGACCATGTGATATTACATCTGAAATCAAAAATTATAACTAACAGTATTCTAGATGCAACGCCTGAGCTGATGTCGCTTGGTTTTGACATTCTGGAATTAACTAATGAAGACAAATGCAACAAACAGTCTTATAAAACTACAGAATCTCAGCCACCCTCGCCGTTATGGAAGAACATTAATGAGGCGCAGAGCCCCGAGAAAACGCGAGAGGTTTCCCTGCACTATAGAAATCAAAGCCTAGATAGCGACTGCGATTTAGAAACATCGAAAAGGAATCTTCGGACAATTGGGGTGGCTTGCAAAACCACTGAACAAAACAACTCAAAGCTAATGCCAACCAGAGATCTCGACCTCGACGGCCAAGTTTGGTTCTTGGAACACTAGAGGATTCGTGCACTTGTTTCAAGAGAGTTGTTTTCCAGGGTTGGATGTTGTTTGTCTTCAAGAGACTTGGCTGGACACCTGCCCAATTTCCAGAGATTATGAGATTGCATTCAATCCAGCAATTAAACAAGCGACAGGTAGGCCCATGGCAGGCCTTATAACCCTAGCGAAAAAAAGTTCCGGACACCAAATCCTTAACACCAAGAATGTGTCTCCCTATATTCAGACAACTACAATTACACAGAAGAACATAGGAAATAGAAAAATATACATCCTGAATTTATACTGGAATCATAACACAACATGTGGCAGCGGATACATAGATCAAGTTACAACAGTCATAGACGCTTGGTTAGTGGCAGATGCTGCCGCTGATATTGTGATTTGTGGAGATCTGAATATGAACTGTCTAACAGTAAACAACGATCCGAAACCAAATAACTCCAACAAAACACAACTCACCAGCCAATGGGCGTTAGAGATGGAGTTAAGAAACCTCGGGTTTATGAATGGAAATCTAGCAGGTGACATTCTAGCTAAAGCAACCTGGTCTAGGGGTACTCAACGATCGATGCTTGACTACTTCTACGTTAGTGAGAAAATACATCAAAATTCGATCTCACTTGTGGTGCACCCAACGAGCTATAGTGATCATGACTTGGTCATCCTGTCACTTGCCACAGCTAATGGATCCAAAACCTCAACATGGAACTTTCTGGTTATGATCAAATCAAATAGGGTCAGATTGAAACTAAAGAAGATGGATGTTAAACACATATTAACCACATATGTAGAGGAGCAAAAAGAAACTGAATATACCCATCTCCTAGCCGCTTTCAAAGAGAAACAACAGGGCTCTAAATCCTGCGGCTTTGTTGCAAAACATAAATTCGATTTAGAGGTGAGAAAAAGGAAGAGAGAATTGAGAGCACAAATAAGACATATATCAAAAACAGATTCCAATAGTTACCAATTTGCGAAAAGAGAATGTAAACAAAAATACAAAAATTGGCTCCGAACACATAAAGCAGCCATGCTGCAAAACGATTCAGAATTCATAATGGAAAAATTGCAAAACAAAAATTCCTCGGAATTCTGGAAGATAATTAATAACGAAGGAGCCCCGCAATTGGCACTATTGACAAATGTAATTACTGAAGCTGAGTGGGTCAAACACTTCTCGAAACTGTGCAGCAAAAGAAGAACCACAGTAGAGAGTCCATCACCCATCCTTGAAACCTGGAAGCTAGATTTCGAAAAAAGTGACATCGAGGAGGTTATAAAAAAAAGCCAGCTCCTCCAGAGCTCCAGGACCTGATGGCTGAACAAATTACACAATCAAAGAGAATCCGGAGATGTGGGCAGAACTATGCCACGTGCTGTTTAAAAGAATAGCGGTCAACCGCAAAAGCCCTGAATCATGGAAATGCACAATAATTATTCCAGTCTTCAAGAAAGGGAACCGTGCTGATCCGAAGGACTATCGACCGATCGCGCTTCTAGATCTGCTGGGTAAAGTGTATGCGACCCTGTTACAACAACAACTTGTGAAATGGGCAGCCGACTCAAAACATCTTGACCCACGACAGACTGGTTTTGTCAAGGGAGTAGGATGCGCCTTGAATCTCCTTCTGATAAATCTCCTTAAAATGGAAGCCATAAGAACAGGAACCAAGGCGTACCTTGCATTGATAGACTCTTCACACGCCTTCGATAGCATAGACAGAGAGCTATTATGGGATAAACTGAAGACGTGGGAATGTCCGGAAGATCTGATAACGGCCATCAGCGAGCTCCACACTGGAACACGCATCAAAGTTCGCCTACATCAAAAAGGCACCCTGTCCGAAGCAATAAACACCTTCTGTGGGGTTAAACAGGGTTGCCCATTGGCTGCTATAATATTTAATTTATTTTTTATCGGATATTGGAAGAGCTATCGACAGTGTACGATCATTCTCTCCAAGAATGCACGGAGCGACAATAAGCTGGATGTTATATGCAGACGATCTAATATTATTAGATGTCACACCAATAGGTCTGCAGCGAAAGATGGATGCCGTGGAACAATATGTGAGAGCTAATGGTCTACAAATTAACAAAAAGAAGTGCAAGGTGTTAACGCTGCAAAACCTGAAAACATCAAAACAGAAAAAACCTAATTGGCACCTGGGGAAAGAGGGCCTAAGTAACACAACAAACACAAGATACTTGGGCATGAAATTAACACAAATCTGAATGACAGTCCCTGGGAACAGGTAGCCAAAACTAAATGCCGGCAATTTGCATGTCAAGCAAGCGTACTACACAAGAAGTACAGAAAGTTCTCCATAAAACCTGTAAGGAATTTTTACTGCCAAAAGGTAGTGCCGGCCCTTATTTTTGGCGCAGAAAATGCTCTCAGATGCTCTTCGGACGTCTGGTCCACTTTAGAAAACATATTCTGGGTAAGAGTCTTGCAATTACCAAAGGGAACATCAACTGCATGTATCAGATACGAGCTAAACTTAATATCAATCAACGCACAAGTCAGCTGGAACCTTTTGAGTCTCTTTCGAAAGGTGACCATGAAGAAAGTGGCCTTGCAATTTGAAATATTGCACAATCCAAGCAAGGGAAATCCCGGATATCTACTGTATCTATGGAACCAACGCTGCAAGGAAAATCTGGCTTTCTATGACATTGATCTAAAAACCTTACACGACAATCCAAATGCTGCAAAAAATAAAGTCTGGCGCTTGGATTGGATCTTGACTTGGGCCTCAAGGTCGTCCAACAACTTAATGAAAGAGGTCCCGTGTGAAGCCAGAAACCTAAATACTCTGCAGAATCATATTGAATTGTACCAGAGCCCTGTTTATACACTTTCGACTAAATGCTTTTAAAACAAGAGAGTGGTCGAGAGAGTTACGCACAACAGAAGACTTTAACACAGAGTGTAGATTCTGCAATCAGAGGGAAGAAACCTTAAAACACCTGGCACTCTATTGCAAGGGATTACATCGGGAGAGATCCTTGACATTGGGGCCACAGTTTATGACATACCAAACGCCAAGTGCGGAAGCCTGGTGGCAAGCGCTGTTTGATAGTCGGGAGAAGCAACTGAACTACTCCCTAATTCGCTTTCTGAGCCTGCTGAAAAAGCTGCTGATGTAATACCTAAAACAAGAACATAAGCTGTGACAACGCAGCAAAGAAGGCCCTAGTGGATGAAGGCTTGAACGCGGACCGCGAGCAAACGATGTTAAAGGTTTGGTTAGCCGAGGGATATATGGACATTTTAAGGAGAGAAAAGAGGATAATTTGTAATGTTTTATCTGTTTTTTGAAAGGCATTTGTGCCAATAAAAAAAAAAAAAAAGAAGGAGCACCATTCACAAAAGGAGACTAAGGAAGTGCAGTGCACAATTTGCAAAATCCCACAGTTTAGGTCCATCTGTGCTGATAAATCACCAAGTTCATGTGCACTGGAATGACTATGAGGACTACAGGAAGGCACATCAACACCATAAGGTGAAGATGCATGGGTCTCATTCCCTTCGTCATCGTGCATCTGCAGCTCCTGCATTAAAACCTCGAGTCACAGTTGAAGCCACAACTTCTTCCAATGGAGCACCAAACCCACCTGCTGCCATTTTACCGGCAACCAATTTTTCTGTGCTAAAGATTCTTTGCACTGTATGGCACAATTGATTTGTCCCGAGAGGTGTCACAATACTTGATTACCACCACAACAACCTATGCACCATCCACCTCCACAGCAATTCCTGCCACAACCTCCACCGGGATCCAACCTCCCCTACTGCTGCCCAAACGAGATCTGAAGCAGTGCAAAGTTTGGTGCTGCAAATGTCACAATTGTATCACGGTGGGAGATACCATTGTATTCCAGATAAAGTGTAGGACAAGTGCAAGCAAATAATAAACCTTTCACCTCAGATTAACCTTTAGCCCTTCCACGAGACAAACATTGTACATGGATCAGTACACCAAACCAATATATTTGCAGTGCACCACAAGAAAGGAATGCGTCCACATCTTCTTGAAACTCCAAATAGAAATCTGTAAGCACAGCATATCATCTTAATTAAACATCTAATTTGTAATCTTCAGCAACAAAAATATATAACTAACATGCTGTAAATAAACCTTTAAATATGTAAATATGTACTGACACTTTTAAATCAGCCACACACTCAGCCTGTGCACAGTGTGAGTTATACTGTCAGAATGATACAAGTCTACAAAATAGTGCATATTGTACTTTACAAAATCAAAAGCACAAAAAGAGGACTATAGTAAGAAAACTACTAAAATGGGTGACACCTTTTCACTGCAACCTATCACGGGAAAGTACACAATTTCAACAGTAACACCACCCAATTGCAAACCCCAAAACAGATACAAATCTTTTCTTTTTGAAGCCGCGGCTATTCCTTCTGCGGTTATAAACACCCTTTTGTAGCCACAGATACATGTATATTTTTTAATAATTCAAAAACACACATTGCCAACCTATAAAGGTTCTAATGAGATAAGGGTAGAGGTGAGGTCATGGAATCAGAAATATGCGGGCATACAAACACCCAATGACATTGTTACTGTTTGTCATAGCCACGGCTATTGGGATAAACAGTGGAACAAATACTTTCCTGCTCGCCCAAGCCCTCTCCAAGTGCACCCAAAATCTATGCCCAACACCCACCCCCTGATGGCCTCCTCATCTCCCCTGCCCTCTCCCATTCCCCCTATAACACTCCTTATTTCTGTGATACAGTTTCCGTCAAAATGTCGGCTAGCCGCTGGTATACCCTAGGCTATAGCTGGTGTGCTGCTCTATAGCCGCGCCTATGACAACAACCAATGAAACTACTTGTTTCTGTTTGTTATAGATGCAGCTATCTGAAAAAAAGGCAGAAGAAATAAATACCTACCTGATCTCCCAGGCCCTCACCAAGTGCCCGCCACATCGATGGCCTCCTCAACTCCCCTGCCCTCTCCCATTCCCCCTACAAAATTTGGTGTTTCTGTGACAAAGCTTCTGTTGAGATGTCAGGTAGCCGCAGCTATTCTTTCCGATAGCCGCGGGTACAGAAAAGCTTGGTGTTGCAAACTCGGTCCTTAGACCCCTTCCAAATCTCAAACTTGTTTTTTGATCTGCAAAAACATTTTTCCTGTGATTCATTTTCCAATACCCGAGGCTATAGCCGCAACTATCTCTCAAACTGAGAAAAATAAGATGGCAGCTTTTTCATTTATAAAAACCCGGTTTCTTGGTAATTTGCCCTATTTCCATCAAATAATATAAAAACTACTGAACAGAATAACCCCAAATCGCAAAAGGACCACGAGGCAATGCTTCATGCACAAGTTGCTTTGCACCTGGTCCAAATCCATCCAGCGGTTTGGGATGTGCGTTCCGGGAAAAATGACCTTTTTTTGTCTATGGGGAAATGAATGGAGACTAGGCTGCAACTTCATTTTATTTACCTCTTAATAACTTTTTTTATTTTTCAAGTAATTTTTCCCAAAATGTCCAGTCTGCGGAGTGTGGGGATTCGGGGCGGCAGGCGTACCTAGTTATCCTCAGATTTTGACCAAATCTGTTGCACGAGTCAACAGTTATTAGCAATTTATTTTTTCAGGTTTCTATGGTAGTCCAAATCACCTTAACTATAGGGCGGTGACCCACTCCCTATAATACACATATAGTAAATGATCATCTCAGGGTGATTATATGGGGTGTGGCCTGTTCCAATTGATGCTGAACAGATACATATGCCGGTCTCCCAGGTAGTAGCAGCTGATGAACTTTTAAAGTGATGGTAAATATATGTTTTTTTCTGAATTGTCCAGTACAATTGAAACAGACAAGCCTGAACCAATAGATGAGAATTTAGGGAATCTCTCCTCAAAACAGTTTTTTTTAATCAGGAAAACCTTTTTCCACCTAAGTAAAGGTGATGTGCACACACTAAGCTTCCAGAATATCCTCAAAACCCAAACTTGAATCCTGCGGGCTCCTCACTGGATTCAGGTGCATTTGCGGGAGTTTGGACTTTTTGCATGAAATCAAGAACCCTCTACCCAGACATGGAGCACTCCTGAGGATTTGGCTCCGATTGTGATGTTCATGTGGGCTTTGTGCGAGTTCTTAGATGGAAAGCGGATTCATTTGTCTATATAAGGAACCATCAACTTCCTTTTTAGGTTTTGGCTAATAGGTGGTGCTGAAAGTGCTGTCTATAATCAGAAACTATTGTTATGGGAAGAAAGAAGGCATGTGAGGAGATAAACACAGCCTGTACATGTTGTTTGGTTATGGCTCCACCTCGATAATTGCGCATGGCTAAGCTAAGGTTGATGTGAATTGCCTCCCCCTTCCTGCCCCTTCCTGCCCAAAACCACAACCACTCGGGTCTCTTTGAAAAGCATCTTTAGATGTTTTTCAATTTTCACCATCTGTATCTGCTATAATTACTTTTAATACGCAGAACGCTCCTTCGGCTACTCCTTCTGTTCAGTTACTTTGGCTCCCAATCACGTCAAGGACATTTTTCCTGCCCCTTGCTGGACCTTTACAACAACCCAAAATGGCCAGGCGAAATATTGTGCAGCGTATTTTAGCAACCACAGAAACAACACACCATTCCTTCTTCAACTGCTAATAGGAAAACACAAAGTCCAGTCAGGAAGGTAAGACATACTGAAAGTATCTGCACACAGAAGGAGAGTAATCAGAGAACACCAAATGAAAGCCGCAGCAGTGGGGAATGGGCAAGGGTACGGAAACTAAACTATACGAGCTTCAACACACCTTTTTTTGGTACTAAATAACACAAAGTTCACACATTGAAACATGTAAAAGCATTAGCACTGTATCTGAACATTCTGTACATCACTTCCCAGGAATATGAAGGTTGGATTGCAATGGATTGTGGTAATGCAGATATCATGTTCAATCATATCCACATTCAAGAATTCTTTGTCAACTCGCCCTCATTTTTCAGTGTTGAAGTGTCGATTGTGAGTGTAGCATTTACCTTTTCTTTTAACATGTCTATAGGCCTTTTACACAGTCAGACAATATTTTATAAAATGGTATGGTTAACAATTCTTTAGCAAATGATCCCTATTCCAGCTCAACAAGAGCACGTGAATTTTTGCAGTCAATATTAAAACTAAGCAATATATTCTTGCACCAAACAAAAAATGGTTAAACAAAAACCTTTACATTTTACTTTGCAAGGACAAAAACATAAAACTTTTTGCAACGAAATATAACTACATATAACCAGCAACAGTCGCATTAAACCCAACACAATTAACAGAGTAAAAAATACATTCATAACACCAATATACAAAACACCATCTATAAGGCATAATACATCTCAACAATATTTAATTCTAAATAATAACCCATTAAAACAGTTAAAGAAGAAAAAATAAGCATTAAAAATTAAGATTCACCATCCGAACACATCATGGTCAATAATTATGAAATTTCTAAACCAATAACAACATTCAAATGATGTCTAGGTGGCAACACAAGATACAAATTTAGCCAATATACTCATTCAATTTACATTCATCATCGAATGAAATTCTTGACTTTTCAATCAGTTTTTCTTCAATGATTGGCAAAAAATATGCTAAACTAAGAATGAGGGATTCACTCATTCCCCACATGCATCTTTGCCAAAGCGTTTCTCTACTCATACTAGAGTCTGAGTAAAGAAATTCTCCAAATAAATGTTTCCTTTGAGGTTCAAAATACAAACAATACACAGTAAGATGTTTCAGGGTTTCAATCGTCTTTTTAGTACTACAGAATCTACATTGCTCTCTATTCAAGTTGGTTTTATACTGATTCCACGACATCAATTTCTCATACATGGCTAGCTGGTTCAAGCGAAATCTCAAATACGACTTTCTAGCTAAATTACATGGAAACATGTCCTGATACTTCGGACAGAAACCCCACTGCCTAGTAAATTTCGCATTTTCATAATAGGATTTATAGTTATTGATCTTCTCGATTAGCATGCACCAATAGTATCGGCAGTATTTAGGTTTACATGACGGCAATCCTAATACCAGATCATCATGATTGATCATAGTACAGGATAGCAATTCTTCCATCTTAATCCTAAATTTCAAGAAGGATGGAGGATGACCTTTCTCAATCATACTTGCTAGATCTTCATATAAAGAATCCTTAGGGGAGATAACATTTTTCCGTAATTTAAAAGTAATCACCAATGCCATTTGACAGATAACGGCAGCAGACCCAATTCATGGAAAATAATGGCATAGGCGTAGAAGATGCCAGCCCCAAAACACTTTTTAACATTTTGCCCTGGATAACGTCTAGAGATCCCTCCAGTTCATAGAGACATATATCCAAGGCATAAAGTAAAATTGGTTCGATTTTCTGTAGGTAAAATTTAAGCATGGGAAGCAAGGAAAATGTCCCCAATTGTTGATGAATCAGTTCATCTGTGCAGTAAGCAAATTAGCTTTGTTATTCAAAATCATCTTCCACCCTTCCAATGAATATCTACTAGCAAGGTGATAAACTAGATAGCGCATGGAAGGTGACCTAGAAATGGTAATACCATTAAGGCACCATGTGAAATTGGTGCATCTTTTTCGTCCTTGTTAGGCGGAAACCTGTGCAGTTCCCTATGGGACCACTGCAAAAGATTTAGGACTACAGGTGTTTGGCAGTAAATCCACTTGGTAGCAGTCTGTACCACACAGATTCACTTAGTAGCTGTGGCTGAGCAGTCAGACTTCCCTCAAGAAGAGTTAAGCAGTATGTGGAGTATACAATATAGGGCAATTCTTCACAGTAAGACAAGCAAACACGAAACGAGGCCTCAGTGCAAAGATATTAAGGTATTTATTTATAACATAACGGAACATCTATCGAAAACACTATGACACTATCACGGCAAACACTTCAATTACAATTACTCTACGAAGAAGAAACGATCTATCCCCCTAATAATATTTCGACAAGTCTAGGTTCTACCAGCATTACTTATTTTCAGACAGAGGTATATGCCTCAACCTAGATGACACTCTAATATTAGTTAGGACGGGAGAGAAAAATAAGCAGGTTACGAAATCAACACAGTTCAATACTTCACAGGAAAAATGCAAAGCAAGAAGGCAAGAATCACAATAGATCGTAAAGTTCAGAGGCCAGGCCCACTCGGAGAGAGGCAAGGCGATATGTCCCAAAAAGTCTCTTAGTGGAAATGCGTTCGAGTCTTTGTAGCAAATTGTTATCGGCAGATTGAACCAGTTCAGTACAATACTTTAGAAAAAGCTTGGAGGCGACCCAACGGAAAGGAGAGGATTAAGACACCTCACTCGAACCGATCGAAAGGGAAGCCAGGCGGACACGGTACCTTGTTTGTGGAGAGACAGCTCCGGCGGGGGCAGTTGTTACTGGTGGTGGATGCACGTCGGGTCTTTGCCAAGAGTAGAGATGATCTCGTCGTCGAAGAAAAGTGAAGTCCGGTGCACCACCAGGGAAGAGACCAGCCACGGAGTGCTCTGTCACAAGGCACCACCTTTTGGTCACGGTACAGGGGTAGCGGCTATACGGTTGCCGGGGTGGTCTGCACGGGCAATTCAACCACTGCGTCCTGAGGCAAAGAAAAAGCAAAGGGGACTGGTTGTTCCCACCAGTCAGGGGAAGAGACTCTGGGCAGGGAGATCTCCTCTGTCGTCAGGAAGTGGTGAGTCGGTTCAGCAGGGCTCCACCGGAGGTGTCATCGTTGCAGGTCGGCTCAGCGTTACCCTTGTCGGATTCTTAGGTCCTGTGGCGACTTCTGAAGATCCAGTCCCAAAAGCCCTGCTTTTATGCAGAAAACCCCCATTCATTCAGCCTAGCTGTGAATCAACACTTGCTAAGTGGTGAGCGGGGGGGCGCACCACTTGGGCCAATCACTCCAGAGTGCGACCGGAGTTGGCAAGGCAACTCGGTCCAGGGTGCCTAAACCCCCTCCCACACCTCTGTGGTAACCCAGACAGAATGGTACCACTTTGGAGGGTCTCTGTACAGAGGCCCGCCAAAAAGTGGAACAAAGGGCTCAACCTTTGGTTTAGGAGTCGCAGAGACGAACACAGACGCCATTTTAAAAACCGAGTTCTGGCAGAAAATACCATCCGATAAACTTATTTAAGATAAGTAGACCGGTGGTACGTTAGAGATTAACGAGGAAAAGTATCAATCTCCAACAATGGGACTAATCCCATAGGGTTATGTTAGGGGTCGAGCATAACAAGTAGTTTCCACTGCCACCACCCAAAACTCGACATGGGGGGACGGAACAGTGGCCCCTCGAGTAACAGACCCAGGAGTAATCGAATTACCCCTACTAGCACTTCCACAATAAGATGGTTTGTACTAGTCCTGTTAGTAAATTTAGGTCTAGTAAAGCCAATGGTGACTTTACATGCCCGGGGAGACAGTAGTCAGTCCCCGGGTATGGAGTCTATGGTGGAGGTCCGCTAGGACGCCCCAGTGTTACGGCACGTAGGGTGCGGTGTAACACACATAGAAAAAAATATGAGACCCTATGGAGTAAAAGACCCCATAGCCCATAGAACACATTGACATTCAAAGGAATTACACACATTCATGTCCAAGAGTGGGAGGAAAAGAGTCTCACTCTTGGCAGGATGGAAAAAACAAACTCCAGAAATCCAGCAAAGCTGCTGGGGGACTCACTAGGTTAGGAAATTCAGCCTAAACAGAGAATTCTCCCTAACACTCGCCCCCCCCAGACTAAGGGACAGGAGGATTTAATCCACTCCTGGATGAATCTCATACCTCTAGTCGATGACATACATCCTAGAGAGACCATCGGCATTTTGGTGGTGACATCCTGACCTGTGCTCAATGGTGAAATCAAACCCTTGCAGGCAGATCGACCATCTCAATAGTTTTGGGTTTTCCCCTTTCATTTGCATTAACCATCTCAAGGGTTGGTGGTCAGTATGAATGACAAAAGTAGAACCATACAAGTACGGCCTAAACTTCTTCAGAGCCCACACGATAGCAAAGCATTCTCTTTCGATTGTTGCCCACCCTGTTTCAGGATCCTTCAGCTTGCGGCTGATGAAGCAAACGGGGTGCTCCCTACCTTTCCCATCCAGTTGACTGAGTACGGCACCTATCCCTACATTTGAAGCATCTGTCTGCACAATGAAGTGTTGGCAGTAATCAGGAGCTCTGAGTACTGGGGCTTGGCAAAGAGCCTTTTTCAGGTTTTCAAAAGCCTGATTGCACTCCTCGTTCCATTTAACCTTTTTAGGAAATTTGGGCGAGGAGATGACATTCAGTGGAGAAGCTATGGTCCCATAGTTCTCTATGAAATTCCTGTAATACCCAGTGAGGCCTAGGAAGGCTCTCACTTGGGTTTGAGTAGTAGGTGTTGTCCAATTTTGCACAGCTTCAATCTTACTGAGCAAAGGCCTTATTTCTCCACCTCCTACCTCATGTCCAAGATAGACTACCTTACTCTGTCCAATTTGGCATTTACTCGCATTTATGGTCAGATTGGTTCGTCCAAGAGCCTGCAAAACATCTCTCAGGTGGGTTACATGTTCTTCCCAGGAATTGCTGAACACTGCAATGTCATCCAAGTATGCCATGCACAAGTCCTCCATCCCATTCAGAACCTGGTTTACCATCCGTTGAAACGTAGCAGTTGCATTCTTCAATCCGAAAGGCATTACCTTAAACTGGTATAAGCCAACGGGGGTAGAAAATGCAGTTTTCTCCTTGGCATGGTCTGTCAGGGCTATTTGCCAATAGCCTGACGTCAAGTCAAATGTGCTGAGGAACTTGGCGGCGCCAAGTTTAACCACCAACTCATCTGTTCTTGGCAAAGGGTGGGCATCAGTCGTGGTGACTGCATTAAGAGCTCTATAATCCACGCAGAATCTAAGCTCTCTAGATCCAGCCTTTGGTACTAACATAACTGGGCTAGACCATGGACTAGTAGAGGGCTCTATTACCCCGAGATCAAGCATCTTGCTGACCTCACCTTTGATGTGGGTTTTTACGTTTTCTGACATTCTGTATCCTCTGCTTTTGACTGGCAGACAGTCACCAGTGAGTATGTCATGCTGGCCCCAAGGGGTCAAGCCTGGTGAAAGCGAGAACAGAGAGGCAAACTGATTCAACATGGATTTGCACTCTTCTTGTTGCTCGGGTGTCAGATTGGAGGATAGATTTACTCCTTCAATTTGTTCGTCTAAAGGTAAGCCTCTGAGGAGATCCGGAAGAGCTTCACTCTCTTCTTCTTCCTCGGTTGATGCTAGAAGCAACGCTCCTACATCAGGTCGTGAGACATACGCTTTGAGGCGGTTGGTGTGGAAGACGGTCGGAGCCTCCTTGGGATTGCCCAAGTCCACCAGATAGTTAACCTCTCTGAGTTTACCCACAACTCTGAAGGGTCCCATCCATTTATCTTGCAAGGCCCTCTGCCTTGTTGGGATCATAACGAGAACGAGCTGGTCTTGAGCGAACTCAACCATGTTAGCCTTTTGATCGTGCCAGTGCTTGACCAATGCTAGTCCAGCTTTCAAGTTATCGCTTGCTTCCGTCATCATGTGCGACATTCTCCTCCGGAGACCTATCACGTTGCCAGTCACTCTGACTGGCTTGGGGGAAGGAGCACTCTCCAACCCCTCCTTAATCAGAGCCAATGGACCTCTGACGGGATGACCATAGAGTAGTTCGAAGGGAGAGTAACCTACTCCCTCCTGAGGGACTTCTCTATAAGCAAAGAGAAGGCATGGCAGTAGAAGGTCCCACTTACGCTTAAGGCGTTCTTCTAAAGCACCTATCATGCTCTTCATGGTTCGGTTGAACCGTTCTACCAACCCATTGGTTTGGGGGTGGTAAGCTGTTGAGAACTTGTAAGTAACTCCACAGGTTTTCCACATGGCTTTCATGTAGTGGGACATAAAGTTTGACCCCCTGTCAGAGATTACTTCCTTAGGAAACCCGACCCTAGTAAAAATACCAAGGAGGGCCTTAGCCACAGCCGGAGCTGTAACAGTCCTCATAGGAATTGCCTCAGGATACCTAGTAGCATGGTCTACTACAACAAGTATAAACCTGTTGCCTGAGGAGGTTGGAGGATCAAGGGGACCAACAATGTCAATCCCTACTCTCTCAAATGGGACTCCCACAACTGGGAGAGGCACTAAAGGTGCCACATTCTTGGAGCCAACCTTACCAGAGGACTGGCAGGTGTGGCAGCTCCTGCAGTGTTTTTCTACTTCGGCCCCCATCTTTGGCCAATAGAAGTAGAGAGAGAGCCTTTCCTTAGTCTTCTTGAAACTCAAGTGACCAGCCAAAGGAATCTTGTGGGCTAACTGCAAGAACTGTGGTCTGTTCTCTTGGGGTACTACAAGTCGTTTGTAGTCTCCAGGTGCAGACTCGGTCGGTTCACTGTAGAAGAGGCCATCTTCCCAGTGCAACCTGTATTTCCCAGGCTCTTGCCCTTCAGCCTGAGCTTCTGCCTGGTGGCGAAGACCTTCCAGAGTTGGACATTCTCTCTGTCCCTTACTGAAGTCTGCCCTGCTGGGTCCACCTTCTGCCAGTAAAGACTGCAGCTCAGGATGGTCAACAGGATCCAGATCTCCAATGAGTTCCTGGCCTTCCATTAGCTCTTCCTCAGAGTCTAATTCTACCACACAGGGTTGTACCTCCCTCTCAGCCTCAGCTGGAGGTGGAGTTACGGGTGTAACTTTGGACAACCGCAGGGAAGTCCGTGTTGGCTGCACTGAAATGCCGGCTGCTGGTTTCGGGGCAGAAGTCTTAGGTTTCCCTTTCGCTTCTGTTTTCTTTGAGACAGCGGCCGATAATTCCAGTGGAGCAGGAGTGATTTCTTTCTTCATCATCTCCTGGAGAGTACCGCGCATGGTCCTCTCTCTTGCGGGTCTGGTTAGCTCCTGTAACCGTTTACTAGGAGGTCTGGGAGTATGCGATACAACTCTGAGAGTTTTCAAATCGTTACCCAACAGTACGCGTCCTGGTACCTCACTCTGTATGCTGACAGGTATCTTCGCAGTCATGTCGTTACACTGGATGAGAACTGGTAATTGGGGAAGCATCTGCACAGGCCCTCCAGCTAACTTGGTGAGGCGTTAGGGTACCTTAGCAACATCCTCAGCCTGAAAAAACGATTTATCCACCACAGTTATGCTGGCCCTAGTGTCCCTAATGGCAGGAGTCTCCTGACCATTCACCTGGACACTGTCCTTATAATACTCTTTAGTATTATCGGGGATAGAATTATAGACATCTAAATTCTGTTGTTCACACAAACCCAGAGATACTAAAGAAACGCTGGCTGAGACTCCAATGGGTTTGTCAGCTAGCAGTAGAAAGTTTCCACTTGCCATTTGGACTTCCTCCTCTGGAGCGAAGGCTAAGGAGACAAGCTGGACCCCTGAAGGTTTACCCTTACATCTGGGATCTCCTTTCACGTGGTCAGTCGAGCCAGAAACAAAGCATTTACCGAATGCTTTCTGGAATGGTGGCTTGTTCTGACCTCCTTCCGATTTGGTACCAAAAGACACACTATTCTGCTGTGGTTTTCCTTGTGGCTTACCCTTCTGGTTTTGTTTGGGGCCCTCTTTGGAATTTGAGTTATTCAAATTCTCTTTTGAGTCTTTTTTAGGCTGTTTTCCCTCATCCTTTTTCTGAGTTGCCCCAGAACCCTTATGAGTAGCCCTGTTGACAACTATAAATCAGCAGCCTTAGCTAGCGTCCGGGAATCCAATTCCTTTGAATCAGCCAAGTGCTGTCTGAGCTCAGGAGAACAGGCATCATAAATCGACTCCAACATAAAAAGATTCTTCATACCCTCATAAGTGTTCACTTTGTAACCCTTAATCCATCCCTCTAAATTTTTCAACCCTTCACTCACCCAGGTAGCCCAAGGGGTACCATCATGCTTTTTGAGGGTTCTAAACCTCTTAAGATACTGGGAAGGGGTCTTCCCGAATATAGCTATCAAAGCTAGTTTCACACTTTCGTAATCTGTCTTATCCGCCTCCCCCAACTCCATTACCACATCAGTTGCAACAGGAGGGAGCCTAGAGAACAACCAGGGAAGTAAATCATTCCCGGTGATGTCCTGGAGCCCATGATTGTACTCAAACAGTTTTAACCAATCCAACACATCCAATCTCGGTTCATACATACCCACTAATTCCTTCGGCATCCGGGGTCTTTTGGGACTGGAGCTCCTAGAGGAAACAGAGGAGAGAGAAGCATTTTCCATAGACAACTTTTTCATTTCTAACTCGTGATTAAGTTCTATTTCCCTGAGTCTTAACTCAGCTTGCTTCTGCTCAGCCTGGGCATTCATCCATCTGAACTCGAGCTCTTGGTTTCGTTCAGATTGAGCCAAGAACCGTTTGTATTCTAATTCGTGCTTCATTTTTTCAGGTTCAAAATAAGCAGGGTTACTTGTGGGACCTGGTATGGGCCCCGTAGGTACAGCTGGTAAGGCAGGTAGAGGAGCAGGGGAGACAGTTTCGTTAGCCTCTCCGTCCTCGTCAGCCTCTTCATCGCTATCATCAGAATTACGATTCAGATCAACACCATCACTGTTATCTACAGTTGCTGGAGAAATTGGTTCCTCTGAACCAGTACCCAGACTTTGGTTCGCCAGCAATCTCTCTATTAGTTCTAACTTCTTGCCTCTTACAGAAAGATTCTCTTGCCTACAGAGAGCTCGCAGACTCTCAGTATTTTCACCTGACAAGGACTCTTGACTGTAAGTTTCCATCGTAGACATGTTTTTGAAAGTTGCTTTCTTAGTGCGAAGCTTCGTGGTTAGTTATCCTAAAGTGTCGAAAAGCACTCTAAACTGTATACTCGATACAAATCCCACCGCTGTACACCAGTGTTAGGCGGAAACCTGTGCAGTTCCCTCTGGGACCACTCCAAAAGATTTAGGACTACAGGTGTTTGGCAGTAAACCCACTTGGTAGCAGTCTGTACCACACAGATTCACTTGGTAGCTGTGGCTGAGCAGTCAGACTTCCCTCAAGAAAAGTTAAGCAGTATGTGGAGTATACAATATAGGGCAATTCCTCACAGTAAGACAAGCAAACATGAAACAAGGCCTCAGTGTAAAGATATTAAGGTATTTATTTATAACGGAACATCTATCAAAAACACTATGACACTATCACGGCAAACACTTCAATTACAATTACTCTACGAAGAAGAAACGATCAATCCCCCTAATAATATTTCGACAAGTCTAGGTTCTACCAGCATTAGTTATTTTCAGACAGAGGTATATGCTTCAACCTAGATGACACTCTAATATTAGTTAGGACGGGAGAGAAAAATAAGCAGGTTACGAAATCAACATAGTTCAATACTTCACGGGAAAAATGCAAGGCACGAAGGCAAGAACCACAATAGATTGTAAAGTTCAGAGGCCAGGCCCACTCGGAGAGAGGCAAGGCGATTTGTCCCAAAAAGTCTCTTAGTGGAAATGCGTTCGAGTCTTTGTAGCAAATTGTTATCGGCAGATAAAAAGCTTGGAGGCGACCCAACGGAAAGGAGAGGATTAAGACACTTCACTCGAACTGATCGAAAGGGAAGCCAGGCGGACACGGTACCTTGTTTGTGGAGAGACAGTTCCGGTGGGGGCAGTTGTTCCTGGTGGTGGATGCACGTCGGGTCTTTGCCAAGAGTAGAGATGATCTCGTCGTCGAAGAAAAGTGAAGTCCGGTGCACCACCAGGGAAGAGACCAGCCGCGGAGTGCTCCGTCACAAGGCACCACCTTTTGGTCGCAGTACAGGGGTAGTGGCTATCCGGTTGCCGGGGTGCTCTGCACGGGCAATTCGACCACTGCGTTCTGAGGCGAAGAAAAAGCAAAGGGGACTGGTTGTTCCCACCAGTCAGGGGAAGAGACTCTCCGGCAGGGAGATCTCCTCTGTCGTCGGGAAGTTGTGAGTCGGTTCAGCAGGGCTCCACCGGAGGTGTCGTCGTTGCAGGTCGGCTCAGCGTTAACCTCGTCGGATTCTTAGGTCCTGTGGCGACTTCTGAAGATCCAGTCCTAAAAGCCCTGCTTTTATGCAGAAAACCCCCATTCATTCAGCCTAGCTCTCAATCAACACTTGCTAAGTGGTGAGCGGGGGGGCTCACCACTTGGGCCAATCACTCCAGAGTACGACCGGAGTTGGCAAGGCAACTCGGTCCATGGTGCCTAAACCCCCTCCCGCACCCCTGTGGTAACCCAGACAGAATGGCACCACTTTGGAGGGTCTCTGTACAGAGGCCCGCCAAAAGTGGAACAAAGGGCTCAACCTTTGGTTTAGGAGTCGCAAAGACGAACACAGACGCCATTTTAAAAACCGAGTTCTGGCAGAAAATACCATTCGATAAACTTATTTAAGATAAGTAGACTGGTGGTACATTAGAGATTAACGAGGAAAAGTATCAATCTCCAACAATGGGACGAATCCCATAGGGTTATGTTCGGGGTCGAGCATAACAAGTAGTTTCCACTGCCACCAGCCAAAACTCGAGGAGGGGGGACGGGACAGTGCCCCCTCGAGTAACAGACCCAGGAGTAATCGAATTACGCCTACTAGCACGTCCACAATAAGATGGTTTGTACTAGTCCTGTTAGTAAATTTAGGTCTAGTAAAGCCAATTGTGACTTTACATGCCCGGGGAGACAGTAGTCAGTCCCCGGGTATGGAGTCTATGGCGGAGGTCCGCTAGGACGCCCCAGTTTTACGGCACATAGGGTGCGGTGTAACACACATAGAAAAACATATGAGACCCTATGGAGTAAAAGACCCCATAGCCTATAGAACACATTGACATTCAAAGGAATTACACACATTCATGTCCAAGAGTGGGAGGAAAAGAGTCTCACTCTTGGCAGGATGGAAAAAACAAACTCCAGAAATCCAGCAAAGCTGCTGGGGGACTCACTAGGTTAGGAAATTCAGCCTAAACAGAGAATTCTCCCTAACAGTCCTTCAACAAATGTAATAATGAAGGATTTTTCAGGGTTAATTTGTAAATTATGTTTACTGGCATATGCATGAAAGAGACCCATCTTTGTCTGGAGCCCAAAGGGGGTCCGATCAAAAAATAATAGGTCATCCGCAAAGCTTAGCCAGTTCAATGACAATGATCCTAATTTCACTGGAAAAATTATGGCCTCCTTCCATTGCTCGTCCAGGTCAAGTAGATATAAGTTGAACAGGACTGCAGCAAGATTGCAGCCCTGTTTCAATCCTATTTCAGTTAAAATAGTGTCAACAAGTGCTCCAAATTTCGTCAAACGTATTTGATAGGTAGTTTGTTTGTGTAGGGCAGCAATCATTGACACAAGCTGCACAGAAAAGCCATATTTAATCAGTTTTACCCACAAAAGTTCTCTGACCGAGTCGAAGGCAGCAGTGATATCCAAAGCTGCCATATAAACCGGACCTACATTAGATGTTCAAGTCAGCTGGCACACATGGGCAATTATGGTTGCATTTAATTGGCATTCCATATAACGACGAAAACCAATCTGAAATTTAGGCAATACATTAGTCTTATTAATATGCTGATGAATACATTGAAGTATAATACCTAAAAAATGTTTTGCCGAAGCATCCATTAACGCAATAGGCCTAAAGTTAGCTGGTTCATTCATGGCACCCTTTTTATAAATCGGTATAATAATAGCCGAGAACCAGGAACATATGGCATCAAATTTAATTTTAAAAATCCCAGCCCAAAACTCAGGAGTCAATTTAATTAGACATGGTGGAATTCCATCTGGCCCCGGGGCCCTGGAGCCTTTGGATTTCATAATGGTCATATATATGTCGTCAGGGGTCCATGGGCAGCCGCTACCAATGGGACTAAATGAGGTCATAGCTGAGTATGAACGAAAATCATGCGGCATAGAAAACTTAGATTTGATATAACTGGACCAAGTGACAGCTGAAATGGCTGATTCTTCAATCATCTCTGAGTTTCCAATCGATGTACGAATCGTCGCCCAAACCTGTCCAGTGTTATTCTTCAGTAGTAGAGCAATAAGGTTTTGATTGTCAGCATTAATAAGCCCATACTTCAGAGTTTTAATTTGTCTTTTATATATCATAATAATATGGGGTTTCAACACATGAAATGTATTAGCATCAAGATCGCGAAAGCCAAGTTGCCTAATAAATTGCTGTTTCTCTTTTTGTAAGTCTACCACTTTCTGATTATAAAAATGTTGATGCGTCAATGGACAACTAAAGTCCCTGCAGGTCATGATAAGTGACACATGTACAGCAAGTCTCACAGAATTCTGCAACTCTGCAACAACACAAGACACGCCTCTTAAGGTATTGTTCAAAATAAGTAAGGGATCCTCTTGGATATTGATGGTGACTTTCTTGCACCTTTTGGATGTCCACTTGACCGACAGGCGAGCTCGGTCAAATTCAATGGCAGATAAAGTCGGAGAAACTTGTAGGCTCCCAATTTTCAATCTAAATTTGAAGTTCAAAGCTAAGTGATCTCCCAAGGATAAGTTGCTAATCAAAATTGGATCACTCATCTGTAATAATCCTGTGGAAAGAAACAAATAATCAATCAATGAGGTCCAAGGGCCTCTTGTCCAAGCATAATGATAGGTTCCTATTTCAAACGGGACCATTTGAATATCCCATGTCATGAAGTAATCCAAACATTTTTTACCATTCACATAGGTTTTTTTCTTCAGGTCATAATTGCAATGTTTCCCATCCTTATCTAAGGATAAGCAGGAGGAATTAAAATCTCCACCAATGATTACATTCAAGCTAGATTTACGACGGAAAGCCTGTTAAATAATAAGGTTCAAGCGATTAGTAATGGTTTCAAAGGAAGTTCTAACATCATTCCAATACAGATTTACTACAAGAAAATCCTGATGTTGAACATCTTTATACACAATTTCAATCACCAATAATGCAGCATCGGCCCATAACACAGACAATTCCAATCTCAAATTTTTATCGATTAGAATAGCAAGGCCTCCAGCCGGGTGACCTAGTATCCCCTTCAAAGTAGGCTGATGGTAAGAATCAAACCCCTCCAGCTCTAGTTCGCCCGTAATCATGGTTTCTTGAATTAAACAGATTCCTGGGCGAGTACCATTGTTAAGTGAAGCACTCCATGACCTCAAGTTGGAACTACCACATGAGTTCCATGAAAAAAAGGTCATCCAAACATTTTCATCCTACTTTGTATCCATTGCAGTTGCAGTTGGAGAGGGATTCAAAGGCCTCATTCCCATCATTCCTGATAAAGAAGCCGCAAAAGTCATAAATTGTTTCAACACCTCCTCATTAATCAGCGGTTGACTACCTGTCAAATTTACGGTCTGTGGAGGATCTGGCAGAGTCACTATAAAAATTTCTGCTAATATCAGAATTAAATAGACAAGGAAATAAGCCTAAAACTTCTAAATCATCACGCTGCGCCCAGATTAATGTTATAATTATATGCAAATGATAACCACAAATCATACGAGTCGGGTTGTTATGGGACAAACAAACCCAATAAATATCATCACTTCTGATGGTACGTAAGGCTGGGATAGCCTGAAAGGCCTTGAGCATTGCAGAGCGATTTAGGCTCACTTTTACATTGCTTGATGTTTTAGTTTCCCAGCCCATGATGGATGGCATGTTAGGGGTTAGAATCATTACCTCAGTCTTGGGCATAGGCTCATAGGTATTAGAAAATGATTCATGAATACGAGAATGAATCCGTGAATTAATTCTGTCCCTAGCCATATTTGTGTTATTCTTGCAATGGGACATATCTTGTGCTTCAACATTAGCACCATCCTTATTGTTGAAATAAGGCGCCGGTTCTTTTCCAACATTATTAGAAGGCCCCTCCAGAGTAGAGGATTTATTAGTAGATTCATAGCCATGACTCATATGTGGGATTGCAATCTTGTCACTGAGTTGGCATTGTTTAGATTTATTCACCAATGTTTTGTTCAAAGGTTTCATGGAACCTGCTACCTTAATTTTGTTAGAAGCCTTCATCATATATAGGGCCGGAAAGAAATGTACTAAATCAGTTTGCTTTTGTTTAGCAACACAAGAGCCTTCGACATGAGTATCAATGCCAGTCTCTTCCTCAGTATGTTTGATCACTGGCAACCTTCGACTATCAACAGGATTTTGAGCAGCATCAATATTCAAAAGAGCCCGTGATTCCTGGTTTAGTTGCGGGAGATCAATCTTTTCCTCCTCAAACGTGGAATCTTTAACCTCAACCTTTAAAAATTCTAATAAGCCCTTCGATGGATTTCGTTTATTTTTCAGTTTTAGATTCTTAGCTTGTTTAACCTTGCGTTTGGAGCTCTCAACAGAAGTCTTTTTTGTTTTCTTGATAATACCGGTTCATAGGTCTGATCCTCTACCGTGTTCTCTTTAGAGGATTCAACCCGGTCATGAGATTTCTGTACATCATCATCTAAATCAATCAAGTTAGTCAATGCTGAAGGGCTATCTAGGAGTTCTTCTGTGTTACCACTAGCAGTCTGTGCTAATGAAACAGTCATCACGTGGCCAGTCGGAATCTTATCACCTGGTGATTGATCAATTTGATTAATCCTTGCTATACCCAGTGATATCTGTTGAATTGCTACCGAATTTGCTGATGCCATTTCAATCAACTGACTTGTTGCTTGAGATGGTACCGATCTTCTTTCCTGAAGTCTGACGCAGTAACTGCGGCAAAGGTTGTAACAGCATTAGGCCCCATTCGTGGGTCGGCTGGAGTTTGGGAGGATTTGTCAGACATTTGCACACACCCCCTTTGTTTACCCATTGATAAGGCAGCAACAGCATCACAGATAAATAAAAGACCTTCTATCCGATTGACCTTAGCTAGAAGCTCCATTATTAGACTATGTGAGTAAATAATTTGTGCATGTGTATGTTCGTGGCCCTTGTCAAGGAGGTTGAGAATCCTGGTCAGAACCGGGAAATCAACTCCAAGGTTTGAGGACTCCATTAAATTACTTTCTACTTCAACTTCGAGTGCCGAAAGGCTTGTTTGTTATTCAGCAGGAGGGGTCGACATCACAGGATTAGCCCCTGACGGAACATCAACCAAGTCATGGGTATTATCAATTTCTGATGGTGAGCTAGTGTAACGCTCACCTGACTCCCACGGTGCGCTGGCCTGGTTCGCGCTGCTGTGACCTCGTCTAAGGTGATGCGCAGGGTTCGGAAGACGGACTGGACCGGGCCCCAGATCTGGCTTGTCTGACTCGCAGAAGTATCCTTCTGTAGGTGAGTATAGGGGGTTAACTGTCTGCGGGGTAATGCAATCGGCCTCCCATTTAGCCCTCTCACCCTCCTCAAAACCCTGCTGTGCTTCCCCATAGCGTCTCACCTTAGGGTCTGGAAGGACGAGCTCTCCATCCTGCTTCTGATGCAGGGGCGCGTTGGTATCCAGTTACGTCACTGGATTTTCGGATGGGTGAGAACCAAACTTGCTTGGCTTCCAGGTAAGTTTTTCTATAAGTGGTTCCCCTTGTGTCCATGCATTAATGTTCTAATGCTAGTGTCTTTTTCCCCATAGGGGCCGGGGTACGGAATGCCGGGGAACAGGCACCGACCTGAGGTGAGCGGTGAAATCCTTGTGGAAATCAGGTAAGTCTTTAATGAGTGTTTTGGTAATGTCTTTTCATTCACTCATTAACGCTGATGTCTTTTTCCCCTTAGGGGCCGGGGTCCGAAAATGCCTGGATCCGGTGCGGACCCGAAATGAAAAGGGAATGACCCAACAGGTAAGTCTTGACATGGAGTTTTAGCTTCCCTTTTCCCTTCTTTCTCTCACCTTTGTTCTTGTCTTTTTCTCCCTAGGCGCGGGGGCGCGACTGCGAATCCGGATGGTCGCTGCTGAACATGGAGGCTCCCTGAAAAGGTGAGTAGAATGCGGCGCTGCAGCGATCGATGCGATGTGCTTTTAAAAATAAATGTCTTCCTTTTCAGGATTGTCGGCGAAATGTCTCTGGGATGCAGATTTAGCAGGTGAGGCCTTTTCCTTCTTCTGTTCTCTTGTTCCCTTCCTTTGCAGGCGATTCAGGATGCTGGCAGGTGTGGCAGAAGTCAGGATGCAGGAGCAGACACAGTGAGCGTCCAGCTGCTAGATGCAGAACAACGCGAAGCACGTGTGGCTGATCGGGTGTGGTTTAAATAGCCTTGGAAGAAGTTCTTAGAATGTGTCCTTCCTCCAATCAGGTATGTATCCTTCCCCGACCACGCCCGGGTGGTAAATGAGTCCCACAGGTGACGTAGTTCCTTTCAGGCCTCAAGGAGGCCGGGGTTCTGCAGCATGGTCTGCATCAGGTAAGTGCACCCAAACACTTTCATAATGAGCCTGGCGCCTATGGCGCCAGGACTGACGTTTTCTATGAGCCTGGCGCCATAGGCGCCAGGACGCTGTCCAAAGGGCCCCTATAAGGGGTTGCTGGGACCATCCCCGGGGACTTGATGTCCGCTTTCGGGGACGCAGGGCCTGAGCCGGCTCCCCGGGAGCGGGCATCGTGACAGCATTCCCCCCCAAGGCCCCTCCCAAGGTTGTTCCCTCTGGGGGTTTTGGTTTGTTTGGGAAGAGTCGGTGGAATTTCCTGACTAATCGAGGTGCATGCACATGGTCACTGGGTTCCCACATCCTCTCCTGAGGTCCGTACCCCTTCCAATCAATTAGGTAGAAAAGCTTTGACCTAAACATTTTTGAATCTAAAATGTTCTTCACTTCGAATTCGGGTTCCCCATCTATTTGAATAGGTTCTGGAGGTTTGAGTAGTCGGGCTCCGGGGACCACTGGTTTCAGAAGTGACACATGAAAAACAGGGTGAATTCGCATATTAGCTGGTAAATCAAGTTTAACCGCTACTGGGTTAATTATTGCCGTAATAGAATAAGGTCCCAGATATTTTGGGTTAAAAGTTCGAGGCCCTTTGAGCGGTAAATGTCTGGTAGCTAACCACACTTGATCCCCAATCTGATACGGAGGTGCTTCACTCCGATGTAGGTCAGCATTTTCCTTGTATTTTCTCTTGGCTTGTTGTAAATGCGTGGTTGCCTCTTTGAAGGCTCGGGTAATGGTAGAATGCAGATGTTCTACTGCGGGCACTCCGAGGTTCTGAGGTGAGTCGAGGTTTGAGGTTCGAGGGTGATGTCCAAACAAGGTATAAAAAGGACTATGGCCAGTTCCAGAGTGTACCGAATTATTATATGCGTATTCGGCTATCCAAAGAATGTCTTTCCAGTTGCTTTCAGATTGCTGTAACATACACCGTAAGTACTGCTCAAGGGTCTGATTTGTCCTCTCGGTCTGACCATCGGTCTGAGGGTGGTGACTGGTCGATAATCTTATGTCGATTTGTGCCATTTGACAACATTTGCGCCAGAAGTGGGAAATGAATTGGCTTCCCCGGTCAGAGATTAGTATAGATGGGAATCCATGTAGCCGAACAATATTTTCGAGGAATTCTTTGGCTAGGACAGAAGCTGAAGGTAAACCTTTCAAAGGAATGAAGTGGGCCATTTTGGAAAACAAATCCACAATTACCAGAATGGTATTGTATCCCGAACAAGGAGGCAAGTCCGTAATAAAATCCATTGATAGGGTGTGCCAGGGTGCTGGCGGTATGTCTAGAGGTTGAAGGAGACCGGCTGGTCTTTTCTTTTGACCTTTATTTTGGGCGCAAACACCACAGGACATCACAAAAGATTTAACATCTTTTCACCAAGAGGGCCACCAGAATTGTCGTTTCACCTTTTCCATTGTCTTGGCAATACCGGGGTGTCCCTCTATTAATGTATCATGATAACCTGAAATAACTAGTTTGTGTAAATCCTTGTGCGGCAGGAATAAGCGTCCTTGGTAATAAGGTAAACCATTATCTATGGTAAAGTCTGATCCCTTTTGTATCCAATCCTGTAGGACTGTAGGGTCCAAGACTTGTTTTACTCTGACTTGAATATCTTCAAGCGTCTGTAACGAAGTCATGCCTAGAATTCTCTGTTCGGGAATTATTGGTACTGGTTCTGAGTTTGTATCAGATTCTCCCATTCCAATTCGGGATAAGGCGTCTGCTTTGCCGTTCTTGCAGCCAGGTCGATAGGTAATCACGAAATCAAATTCAGCGAAAAACAAAGCCCATCGGAGCTGCCGTGATGACTGAGCCTTGGCGGTTTTCAAATACTGTAAATTCCGGTGATCAGTGATCACCGTGATGGTATGTCGAGCGCCAAGCAGGTAATGCCGCCAGGCTTTAAAAGCGGACTTTATGGCTAACATTTCTTTGTCAGTGATTGCGTAATTAACCTCTGGTGCCGAGAATTTTCTGGACCAAAATGCTACGGGATGCAGTTGGTTGGTTTCAGGATCTCTTTGAGACAGAACTGCTCCCATGGCTAGGCTGGATGCATCAGTTTCGACGACATACGGGAGATCTGGACGTGGGTGTTTCAATATAGGTGCAGAGGTAAACTTAGCTTTTAAATCCTGGAAGGCCTGCTCGGCTTCTTCAGACCATTCAAAACGTTTATTTTTCCTCAAGAGTGAAGTAATGGGTTGTACTATGCGTAAAAATTCCGGGATAAACCTGCGATAGAAATTGGCAAAGCCGAGCATGCTTTGAACCCCTTTTACAGAGCTAGGTGAGGGCCATTTGAGGATGGCATCCACTTTTCTTGAGTCCATTCAGACTCCTTTGGGTGTCAGGATGAAACCGAGAAACTCAACTTCTGTGGTATGGAAAACACATTTCTCCAGTTTAGCATATAGTTTGTGTTGGCGCAGTTTTTCCAGAACTGCCCTAACGTGTTTTCTGTGATCAGATTCCGAAGAGGAGTACACTAGAATGTCATCGATATAGACGACAACACAAACATCGATGAGTTCCCGAAGGACATCATTCATGAAGAATTGGAAGGCAGCAGGCGCATTGCACAACCCAAAAGGCATTACCTGGTATTCGAATAATCCATATTTTTTACGGAAGGCTGTTTTCCATTCGTCGCCTTCTTTTACTCGCACCAGATGATATGCCCCCCGGAGATCTAACTTGGTGTATATGCAAGCGTCCTTCACCTGGTCAAGGAGTTCAGGAATCAGAGGCAGAGGATAACGGTTTTTAACCGTTATCTGGTTCAATGCGCAGTAATCGATACAAGTTCTAAGGTCGCCTTCTTTTTTAGGCACGAAGAACAAAGCCGAGGATGCCGGGGACTTTGACGGGCGAATAAAACCATTGGCGAGGTATTGATCCAAATATTGTCTCAAATGCAGGTTCTCAGGTTCGGTAAGGGCATAAATCCTGCTGCAAAGGGGTTGTGCACCGGGCACCAGATCGATTTGGCAATCGTACGATCAGTGAGGAGATAACGTGTTGGCCTGTTCCTTTTGGAAGACGTCCTGAAAGTCCTGGTATTCCGGAGGTAATTGCATGGAGGCAGAGGTTACAGACGCTAGATTAATCTTCAGGTTTTCTGGGTAGCATGTTTGTGCACAATCCGGGAAGGTTATTCTCTTAGCTCGCCAATCAATTCGAGGATTATGTGTCTCTAACCAAGGAATTCCAAGAATAACCTGAAACTGTGGAGCCTTGATTACATCAAACACAACTGCCTCCCGATGGCCGTCAGGACCAATAAGAGTCACCCCAGTAGTGGAATGTGTTACCGGTCCAGAGGCAATTTCAGTTCCATCGACTGTGGTGATGCCATCTTTGCTGGTTTTAGGACGGAGAGGGAGGTTAATCCTAGAGGCCAATTCACGATCCACATAGTTTCCAATAGCCCCACTATCGATGTATGCCTTTATTGCATGCAACCGCTTAGGCTTTTGTGGATCTACGAGAACCATTGGCACAATGAAATGCGAGGTCTGAGAGTTAGTTTTCAAGCTCGGCAAGCGGACCCCTACGCTTGTCGGGCTGAGTCGTTTCCTGAAACAGAGTCTTCATGGTTTTTAACAGTGGCTCCTACCGCTTTTCGGGGTGGTTTTGCCGGGCAATTTCATAGAAAGTGTCCAGAGTTCCCACAATAAAGACATAATTTTAACTGCCGCCTCCTTTCACGTTCCTTTTGAGTTAAGGGTTCTTTAACCCCTCCAATTTGCATAGGCTCAGAGACATCAACTCCCTTGGGGTTAGCGTAGGTCTTGACCAACACCCGGGTCTCCAACCTGGACCGATCTGTTTTTCTGTTTTGAAGTCTGTGATCCAATTGGACCACTAAGTCTATATATTCTGTGCATTCTTGGGGCGGATTTACAACTTGGGCCAAGACATCTTTAAGTTCTCCGCGTAGACCTCGATAAAATAACGTGACTCTTTTATCCTCTGGCCATCCCGTTTCCACAATTAGTCTATTAAAGGTTGCAATATAGGATAGGAGGTCCTGATTGCCCTGTCGCAGGGATAGAAGTTTGTCATCCAGAGCCTGCCCCTGAGAGTGTCGAGCAAATAACCTTTCCATGCTTGCTTGAAATCCTTGAAAATCACGGAGAATCGGGTCATCTTGAGTAACCAGTGGAACTGACCAATCGGCAGCGCAGCCGCTGAGATATGACAATACAAAGGCTATTTTGGTCTGATCATTAGGGAAGGCCCCAGGTCTGCATAGGAAGTGCAAACGACACTGATTCATGAATACGGCGAATCGTTTGGGGTCCCCAGCAAAGCGTTCAGGTGGGGCCAGCAGCATGTTTCCAGGTAGATTAATCTGCACAGGGTTACTGGGAACCACAGGAGCGGGGTTCCCTCCGGAACAGGGTAGAGGAGTTTGTCCAGCTTGACCTTGCAAAAGCTGTCTGGCCAGGTCATCAGTTCTTTCCTTTGATATTATTAATTCCCTCTTGAGGGCATTAGTCTCTTGACGAGCGGCATGTACTTCGGCCCGTAATGCCCCCAGAAATTGGGCCAACTGATCAGTCTCAGAAGTTTCCATAGCGCCTGGGTGGGAATTAGTAGGAAGGCTTCACGTTCTGTAACGCTCACCTGACTCCCACGGGGGCGCTGGCCTGGTTCGCGCTGCTGTGACCTCGTCTAAGGTGATGCGCAGGGTTCGGAAGACGGACTGGACCGGGCCCCAGATCTGGCTTGTCTGACTCGCAGAAGTATCCTTCTGTAGGTGAGAATAGAGGGTTAACTGTCTGCGGGGTAATGCAATCGGCCTCCCATTTACCCCTCTCACCCTCCTCAAAACCCTGCTGTGCTTCCCCGTAGCGTCTCACCTTAGGGTCTGGAAGGACGAGCTCTCCATCCTGCTTCTGATGCAGGGGCGCGTTGGTATCCAGTTACGGCACTGGATTTTTGGATGGGTGAGAACCAAACTTGCTTGGCTTCCAGGTAAGTTTTTCTATAAGTGGTTCCCCTTGTGTCCATACATTAATGTTCTAATGCTAGTGTCTTTTTCCCCATAGGGGCCGGGGTACGGAATGCCGGGGAACAGGCACCGACGCGAGGTGAGCGGTGAAATCCTTGTGGAAATCAAGTAAGTCTTTAATGAGTGTTTTGGTAATGTCTTTTCATTCACTCATTAACGCTGATGTCTTTTTCCCCTTAGGGGCCGGGGTCCGAAAATGCCTGGATGCGGCGCGGACCCGAAATGAAAAGGGAATAACCCAACAGGTAAGTCTTGACATGGAGTTTTAGCTTACCTTTTCCCTTCTTTCTCTCACCTTTGTTCTTGTCTTTTTCTCCCTAGGCGCGGGGGCGCGACTGCGAATCCGGATGGTCGCTGCTGAACATGGAGGCGCCCTGTAAAGGTGAGTAGAATGCGGCGCTGCAGCGATCGATGCGATGTGCTTTTAAAAATAAATGTCTTCCTTTTCAGGATTGTCGGCGAAATGTCTCTGGGATGCAGATTTAGCAGGTGAGGCCTTTTCTTTCTTCTGTTCTTTTGTTCCCTTTCTTTGCAGGCGATTCAGGATGCTGGCAGGTGTGGCAGAAGTCAGGATGCAGGAGCAGACACGGTGAGCGTCCAGCTGCTAGATGCAGAACAACGCGAAGCGCGTGTGGCTGATCGGGTGTGGTTTAAATAGCCTTGGAAGAAGTTCCTAGAATGTGTCCTTCCTCCAATCAGGTATGTATCCTTCCCCGACCACGCCCGGGTGGTAAATGAGTCCCACAGGTAAAGTAGTTCCTTTCAGGCCTCAAGGAGGCCGGGGTTCTGCTGCATGGTCTGCATCAGGTAAGTGCACCCAAGCACTTTCATAATGGGCCTGGCGCCTATGGCGCCAGGACTGACGTTTTCTATGAGCCTGGCGCCATAGGCACCAGGACGCTGTCCAAAGGGCCCCTTTAAGGGGTTGCTGGGACCTTCCCCGGGGACTTGATGTCCGCTTTCGGGGACGCAGGGCCTGAGCCGGCTCCCCGGGAGCGGGCATCGTGACAGCTTGTCTCTATATTTTTAAAGCCCCTATTGGCCTCATTCTTAATGGCATGATCATCAAAAAATGTGTGTATCTGAGCTTTCGTTACAGGCAAATTGCCAGAATCAGTGTGTACATGGACATCTTCATTGCAAAATCTGCCAACTTTCACTGGTGTAGAGGGACCCCTGTAAAAGCGCATTCTCTTGTCCAGAAGTGCCTCAATGGCCGAGGCAATAATCGAAACATCAGAAAATCTAGGTTTGGTTGATGTAATACCCATCTGGGTTAATGATTCTCCATTTGGTGGAATTTCTAGGTGCCCACACACCACATAATTACCCTGGTCTTGGTTCATTTCTTTAAGCTTGTAGATCACAGTACCAGATGCCAATAAGGGATCAATTTTAACAATAGTTTGCATCGGAAGTATTTCATTGGTGGGCTCATAACAACTGAAATCACCCTCTAATTCAGCGCACACCGATGTTCCCACCTCATTGGAAAGATTAATTCCATTGTTAACCATTACATTAGTGTCTACCATAGTGGTATGACTTCCTATGGAATCATTCATCATCTCACCAATAGTATCATGAATCCTTTGTCCGCTACGAAGCCCGTTAACCATTTTGGATACCTAAAAATCCAATTCTTGAAGAAAGAAAAATGGTTTAGAGGTCGAACAAAAAAACAAAAGAACTAGAGCCAGCACCCTGCGCCGCGCACCGTGAACAGTCAACAGTACTTTGTGTACTTCTCCAGAGCGCGCGGGTGCACAGGGCGCTGGGATTATACAGAAACAGAGAAAGGGCGTCTGTGTCCAGGGGGCGGGAACGCAGAAGAGCGACCTTTAAACAAAATAGAAAAGGATTCAGGGATTAGGTGAGGATCGCAAAGCTCAATAAACCAGCACTGCATACACAATGTACACACTGTGTACAAAGTACATGCTAGCCACAACGATCACGCTGGGCAAACGTATATGCAACAGTCACCCTGTCTGTTTCCGGCAACCAGGCATCAACTGTGTCCCCAGTAAAGACTTCCTCCTTGAGTCCTCGTGGAGCAAATCCAAGGCACTTCACATCCGCACTCACAGTTGAAATCAGAAATCCAAATATCAGCGAGGCAGCGCGGCAAACCATTCAACAGTACTTTGTGTACTTCTCCGGTGCGCGTATTCGTAGTCAGATGGATGTGCCTGCTTGCAGCCAATGCCTGTTTACAGCCAACACGTGTTTCGACCACAGGTCGTCTTCAAGCCTGATAGTTTAAACATGTATTTTTAAGTTTTAAAAGTAAAGATCAGCAAAATCAACAAATCCAAAATCAAGATACATAAGTTTGCTGTCATACCATGTTCGTAATTTTCGTGCAGGCGCAAAATGCATAGGAAACAAACAGACAGAAAACATGCACCATAGATCAGGCATGTGATAAATGGGCGGCCCAAATTTATTATCATTTGGCTGGTTTTAGATTGTCTTAATATATCTCAGCTGATGCTGTAGTGGTTGCTATCCCGCATTGGCAAATTACTTTCTACAGTTTCATGTCACATCTTACAAATATCCCCCTTGTAGGTGCTATTCATGCATCTGTTTTTGGTGTTACCATTTAGTCTAGTAGAAACTGATGTTGGAGGTGAATTGAAGAATTGGCAGGCAGTTTTCGGTTAGCAAAGTATTGTGTCCCCATGTAGTAGCATGCAGTGTCTACACCGGTTATCGCAGTGTCCCCATGTGGTATCATTCTATGTCTATACTATTGTGTGTTTCATAGGTGCTTTAGGTTGAGCATACCCACTCACCATAGAGCAAAAGCTTTGAATCTCTGTACAACAAAATTGGGAAGTAAATAGAAAAGAGTTGTTTTGTGAGTATATTCTACATTATACTTGTGAGTCTTAGAAAATTTCAAATGTGCGGTACCCAACTCATCACTTAACCTAAAGTTGCAAGTTAGTTCCTCAAAAGTAGGAAATGTAGATTAGTGTCAGTTACTGCATCTTCTCTGAGTTCTTTCTGTTTAGTGTTTTCCTCCTAGTGGATTCGTAGAGTCTAAGTATAGGATCACTTATATATTCCTACAAGAAAGCAGAACCCATACATTCCATATCTTTTATGGCAGTGCACAGTGCCTGCCTTGCTTGTCTTTGTGTCTAGGCACATGATAAGACTTAGTGCTAATAGTGTCCTGCTAGATGGTAACTAACGGGATCAGATTGAGGCCGGCCCCCCTTGCGCTGTTTCCCCACATCAAATAAGAACTCACTACAGAAAAGTGAAGCGTTAAATGCCGTGCTTGATCGTGGCATCATGCCTTAAATGTTAGCCAAATAATTGTCCTTACCAGATTCTTGATAGAGAGCCCCATTCACACCTTGATAGGTATCTCTGCTGAAGTGGGGAATCTACCCTCAACTGTTTTAACCTACCCTACATGCCTTGTCCCAATATTGTGGAGTACAACTAGTGGAAGCCAAGAGGGATCCTTGATGGTCTTGCGTAACCTGTGGAAGAAAAGGGAGGCAGTGGAGTGGTATTCTGGACACCCCCTGTTCCACTGCAGCCTATCTATTCTCCATTTGATGACTAGCGAAGGCTAACATAAGGCGAATCTGTGCTGCGATTAAGGAGCAAATAATGCAGGGGGCTCCCAGACCCACTAAGAAGGTGCTTCTTATCAACATTTTCTGAGTGACTCTAGACAGTTTCCCTGCTCATATGAACTTAAATATTGCCCCTTGGAAGTATTTCACCATCTTATATAGTATTTGTGTGGGCAAAGTTTAAACACGTATACGAGTTTGGGATTAAAGGTCATTTTATTTGCCGTTTTTCAGCACAGCCACGAGATCACCTGAAGATCCCATCTGGTCAAATGATCCATGCCTGCTTTCCACAGTTCTGGGATATTAGCTCGTTATAAGGGGTCATAGTGCGAGAAAAGGTAAAAGTATAGACAAGGTATTGTTTACTTTTCTTCTGTTATACTTAACCCCTGAGATGTCTGAGAATGAATTTTAAACCTTGAGATTGTGTTGCACCAGTCTATCTCCCACTACAAGATTGGGCAAAAAAATAATGTGGTTCTGCAAAAATATCAGGACATTATTTGTGTATAGCAACAATTTATGTGTGTTGCCAAGTGCCACAACACCTTCAATCTACTAGTTTGTTCTGATTGCTTTTGGAAATGGTTCCACGTCGTAGGCAGAGGAGAGGCAGGAGACAACCCGTTTGGGCCTATTTTCTAATTTTAATAGTGTAAGTCAATCTGCCATTCATTCTGATCTTGGTGTATGGGATCTAGAAGTTGGTCATTATTAATTTTACGAAGTTGGGACCAAAACCAAACTTTCCTAGGACTCCATGCAGATATGTCCAATTGATGCTATCAAATGTTTTGTTTGCTTCTAGTGCAAAAGGAACACATTTCTGCCCTGAGCCTGCCCCATATTGTATTATATTAACAGCCAGTCTGATGTTATCATGGCTACCCCTTCCCCTTATAAACCCTGTTTGGTCTGGATTGACCAATGCCATGAGGGCGTCCATTAATCCATAGGCCCAAGCCTTGCCAAAAAGCTTAGCATCAATGTTCAGGAGTGAAGGTGGGTGGTAGAAAGCATATTCAGAAGGTTCCTCGTCCGGTTTCGGGAGCAGTGATGTTGCAGATTCTGCCATGGAACCAGAGACAACAATGGCTGCTAAAAAGGAATGAAAATATTTTATGAGTCTAGGTATCACTTCTGCTGTGATAAGGCGTTCTAGGGTTTCCCTATCCTCACTAGTTATCATGGGCAGGTCCAGAGGGGCCAGATAGTAGCCTATTGCTGTGTCCTCTACTGGAACTTCTGATAATAGTGTAGATAAGTAATTCTCCAAGATCTCTTGTTTTCCATCTTCGTAAGTGGTAAATGTTTCAGTAATTTTTAAGGCCAGCAATAAAGTTTCTGGATGAGCGATTCTGCAGTTTGGCCGCCAGAATACAATTTGCTTCATTGGCTCTAGCGTAATACAATTTCTTTGGTGTTTAAAAGTGATTGGGCTGCTTTCCTCGCCAGATGTGCCTCCAGAAAGCTTTTTGAGTTCTCTGATGGATTTGATGGAGGCCTTCTCTTTGTGGATAAACCTGCATCTTGTGGCCCGAAGATTCTCTAAACTTCTCCTGGGCCTTCCCCGCGTCCCAGAAAATTCCTTGATCAATGTAATCAGTCTCATTCTCTCTAAAGTATTTTCCCAGGGCTTCTTTTATATATTAGACCATCACGGGGTCTTGTAACAAGAGCTAATTAAATTGCCACAGGTTATGACGAGAGGGAGGAGTGTCAATGAGGTCCACGGTTTGTTGTACAGGCACCTGTTTTCGACCCTAACCCTGATTGAAACTTCAAATGTTTTCAGGACCAGGTTCTTGGAGGTCAAGAACATGTCCAACCTGAAGAAACCTCTGTGTACCACAGAATAAAATGTGTATTCCCTACCCGTTTAGTTGAAGAATCAATTTTAATCAAGGAAACACCTTTGAGTAATTTAGCTAACGCACTCAAGCTTGTAGCATTTCCCCTGGAGCTAGGGGTATTGTTTTGTCGAGTTTGGGTTCTACCACACAATTAGAGGACCCCCCCTACTATTAGGCTCCCCTACAGGAAGGCTCCTATCACCAGAATGAGCTTAGTGTGGAATTGGTCTTAGTTTTCCTTGGGGCCACATATTGTGATGAAGGTAAATAATTGCACCCCCATTTGACCATCAGTAACCTTTCCTCTGGATCTTGCCGCACCGCCTGCATTCTGAAGGGAAAGCTCTCCCTCAAGAATATAGCCACCCCTCCCTTTCTGCTGCTGCTTGAAGCAAAGAAGCGTTCTCTGTTCTCTGAACTCCTCTCATCTGTTGGGAGCAACTGTATCTCCTATAGATAAACAATCTTGAGATCTTTATCAGTCAATCTCTAGATTAGAGCCTTGCATTTAATAAGTGAGTTAAGTCCCCTAACATTAAGATAGCAAATGTTCATATCTTATGGGCTAGACATTTCTAATTTGTGAAGTGCCCCCTTGTATTCCTGTCCCGGCCCCTGAACTCTCCTTTCCCCTTGAGCTGTACCAGATCCTATCCATCATCCCTGGAATATCTAGAACCTTTTGTGCTAACCAAAAACATGAAATGATTTAAATATAGTTCAAAGAGGTGAACAACCATAAAATAACTAACAGAGCAAAATTAAATTGGTCTGACTCCTTTAAATCTTTTGCAAGCACAATTTCCAGTGCCAGAGAGAGCATACCCTCACCTCCTCCCCATCCCTCCAACACTTCTTTACATTGCCTCCCAGGAAATGGTGATATCCACAAACATATTAGGTTATCCCGGAGATCAAGGGTAACCTGCCCCCATACGTTGTAGGCTGCCTCGCTGCTTTCATGACCATCTCTTTCAGTTGATAAAAATGTATATGCGTTACAACATCTGGAATTAGATTTGTTCTTTGTTGGAAGGACGAGTAGAGCCTTTGTGTTCTGTCAAGAATTGTCTCTGAGGAATCTTCCTGTCCTAGGATGTGGAGAAAGGGCCTCTGCACAAATTCTTCTAGCTCACTGTCTACCACTTCTTTCAGGATTGCCCTCAGCCGAATATTGTTGTGTCGAGCGTGGTTTTCGGCATATTGCTGGCGTGTGTATGTTCCTTTCATTTGCACCTCCAATCCCATGATTGGCTAGATTGTCATGCTGGTGAGCTTGATCAAAGATAGCATTCTATGTTTCATCCAGACTGTGTTCAGCCACCCTTGCATGCTTGCCCAGTTCCACTATCAATTGAGAAACCTTTTCAGCGCTTTCTTTAATCTGATGCTTTAGTTCCTTTAAAAGGAGCTGTAGATCCGGTTTAGTCACTGGGGATTCCATGGAATCTGACTGTTGTGTTGTGCTATGGACCTGTGCCGCTATTGAAAGTTGTTTTTTTCCAATGGGCTTCTTCAGAAAGGATGTAATGTCCTGTGTTTAGTTTTGACTGCGATTTGTAGGACATAGTAAGGGGTTGGTTTATGCCGCAAGTATCTGAAACTCAAGTCAACATAACTGTTTCCTGCACAGTTTAGAGCGTGTCACTGCCATCTCTTGCAGTGCTTTCCTCAGATGCAATCCAATCACTTGTGGTGGGGGTGCAACCGCTCTGGTGGGAGTGTAGCCCTTGTCTTCCTTGAGTGGATTACTGCCTCTGTCACCCCTACGCAGACCTCTTCTCATCTGCAGGCTCTCTGTCCCCTAGGCATTCCCTTACTGTGGCTACTATCTATCGGCCACCTGGTCAGATTTCTTCCTTCCTCTCTGAGTGGGCGGACCTCTCTTCCTCACTCCTGGCCTCAACCACTCAACTTCTCCTTCTTGGAGACTTCAACATCCGCCTGGATGCCTCCTGGCCCCCTCTGGATTCTTTTGTGACCTCTGCAACTCTCTCTCACTCACCATTCTCCCTTCTGGCCCGACTCATTCTGCAGGGAACACTCTCGATGTTCTGATCTCCTCAGACCTTCCCCTCTCTGTCCCTCTCTCCACTCCTCTCTCCTGGAGTGATCACTTTCTCCTATCCTCCCACCTCACCCTCCCAAGCCCTCAGGCCAAGCCACCTCCATCACTGCCACCAACCTTCTCGATCAGCCGACCCATGAAGCGCGTGTCAGTTGAGGCTTTCGCCGCCACCTTCTCACCCCTTCGTCCCCCTTTGGCTGACTCTCACCCTGACACAGCCCTCTCCAAGCTCCACTCTTCTATTTATGATACTGTTGATACCCTTGCCCTGTCATGAGAATCTGCCTGAAGCCCAAAGCCAAGTGTAACTCCTGGTATGACTCAGACCTTGTCACCCTAAAACGGAAGTGCAGGGTGGCCGAGAGGAAACTGGCCTGCCGCCTGCTGCAAAGGCAATACCGGCTCTCCGTCCTCACCAAGAAGAGAGCTCATATCCAAGCCTGCATCTCTGCGCCATCTAACAACTCAGCTGAACTCTTTAAAATCTGAATGAAACTGGCCAATCCTGCCAGAGAGTCTACCTCTCTTGTTCCTTCCCAGGCCCTCTGCACGGCACTGGCTTCTCACTTCATTTAAAAAAACTCAGGACATCATGTCCTCACTCTCCTCCTATTACCTCCCTCCCTCTATTCCCTGCTCTTCCTCTGGCCCTGGATGATTTCTGAAATCACTCCTTCACCACTGGAGTCTTCCCATCCCCCTGAAGCACTTCCTTGTGCACCCTCTTCTTAAGAAACCCTCTGCCGACCCCTCCTGCCTGGCTAACTATCGCCCAATCTCCATCAGTTCCTTCCTGGGCAAGCTCCTGGAGAAACTGGCCATCTCTCAGCTTAATCTCCACACTGAATCTGTTGGTTGCCTTCATGACCATCAGTCTGGCTTCCGAGCTGCCAGAAGCACGGAAACTGCTCTCCTGAATATCCGTGAAGATCTGCTCTCCAACCTTGACTTTAACACCCCGTGCGTCCTCATCTGCTTGATCTCTCTTCTGCTTTTGACACTGTCAACAATGCCAACCTGCTCAACCGTCTCTATGATAACCTGGGTATCACTGGTCAGGCTCTCTTCAGCAGGGACCTCCCTCTGGAACAGCCTTCCTGCCTCCCTGAAACTTTGCTTCTGCTTTCTCCCCCCTCTCCTCTGCTGAATTCCTGGCTGAAATTGCACTGGTTACCTGGCCACCCTTTCTGATCTCTGGCCCAGGCCCTGCCAGCTGCACACCTGCACTGCCTCCCTGGCGACCCCTGCACCTGGGGACTGTTTTCTGTACAGTCCCCCTACCAGCACTTATGTCTGCACTTACATTGCACTTGCCACCAGCTGGCCATTTTATTTATCTTGTTTATGCTACTATCCCATGTACTGCACTTTCCACTCTCCCTTCCCCCACACACATTTCCATTTCCCCCTTCCCATGCACTTGCGCGATCTGAGTGACACCTGGCCTAGTAAGATCATTGTCTGTCTTCCCTTTGCTCCCCCTCCCTTGCCTAGTCGTGCCTTGAAACACTTGTGTATAGGCGTGTTATAAATGCCATATCATATCACTTAGTGTACTTGCTTGATTAGGGCCAGCCCAGATACCAAATAGAGTGAAAGGCAAGGGATTGATGGTACCTTTAGGTTACTCTTCCCTTCAGGTTTTTTTGCTGGTGATCAGGCTGCAGGCATGGGTATGCAGTAATGGTTGAATATATATTTATGTCAATGGTGGCCTGACATATCCGACTCTCAGACTCTCGGGTGGCGAGTGTCCCCCTCAGCCTCTTGGGACCATGCGTGGGAACTGATGTGCCCCCCTTTTCTGGAGCTAGGAACCACCTTATCAGTACCACAGGCAGATCTGCTGTATGGGTGGTCGAATGTTCTGCTTTTGTGGTGAGAAGGTCCCAGCTCCTCCCATGGGGGGTCCATCTCCAGGGCTTCAAAGCAGGCTCTCTCACGAGGCCAGCAAATCCTCCGGCCCACACGACAGGGCTCTGCCCATGGCAGCTGCCATCTTGCACCAGGGGTTTCCTGTCAGTGTGGAGACTCAGCCAGAACTCCCAAACCCCAATGCATGGTGTTCACCAGCCGGCTGTTCTCCGTTTCCTCTCAGGGACATTGTGGGGGGCTTCATATTATGTTCAAATAGTGCAGGAATGCGGGGGACTGATCAGCTCTAGGTGCCAGGTAGTTCACAGGGAACCATCTGCCATATTTCATGGCTTTGCCACACTACTGTCATGGTTTTTTCTACCATTTATGTTTTCATAGATGATTGATGAAGCAAAAGACAGGGAGGTCTTTTTTTCTGTTTATGTCAACTCTTGACCTCATTCAAAATGTCTATGCATACTCAAATTGCTGAGATTTCTTTTTTGCCTCAGTTTACACTTTTCTCAGTGGTTTCTTCAGATAACATGTTTGTCACTATTGAATAGTCCAGTTCTGGACTGTATCATCCTAGAGAAATTAAATAAATGTATAATAGAGTATTTAGCTTATCTACCATGATATGTCTACAAGATGTGAAAAAAATGAATTGCTTTTGCTCGGATAGACAGTATGCTCTTTGTAAAACAAAGTATTTTCACTTCCTGAATTGATGCCTATAATTCCTGTGTAATTATTTTAAACTGTGCGAATGTCACTCCAAGTAGGTCAATGACTCATCAAACCCTAATACTTGTTTAATGAGATCTTAAACCTTTAAAAACAACAGGCTCGGATAAGATAGAAGAGCTAGACAATGGTGTGGGATATTTTTACCCATGCCAATGCGCCCCCACTTCACCCCTTTTCCAATGGGGGAAGAATCAGCCAAAAACGGATGCGCTAACCCCTGTGCACGCCAAATCTGCAAAATTGTGCATTGTTCATAAATCACAAAAGGCTGCACACCCCTGCCATGCACCGTCAAATTTAGTATAAAAACAGCCCTCTGCAGGAGAATGCCAGTGGGTGCTGTTATATGTCACATGAAGCAAGGCCACAGAAGTGGGCTAAAAACCGAAAATGCCTTTAAAATGCAGCTTTCTCAATCAATTGCAACCTTCAAAGTGTTGTTTTGGTGCTAAATTCAGTCATTTTCCAAGTGAACTATTGAAATGAAAAGTGTGCTGAAACCACAGATCATCCAGTGCAGTCAGAAGAAACTGAGTCTCACTGACTGACAGCAGCTAAGAAATGTATTTAGGAAAAACCAGTCCAGCAACAGTTTGTTTTCAGTTACACAGGAAAAATGCGGATAAAAATGGCAAAATATCAATTTCAGCTGTGCAGGCAAAACTTCAAGCATAAGGAATACTTACTTCCAGATTGCAGACAATTTCCATCACTCAAAGACAGAATAATGCTGAGTTGAATGTGTGTGTGCTGCATAAGAAAATTAGATGCAAAAACCCAGTTTAAGGGGCTGATTCATGGAATTTGTGCGCCAAATAATGGGGATTTGTGTGCCTTTCTGCCCACAAATCGCTGTTTAACAAATGGGGATTTGAGGGCAGAATGGTGCACAAATCCCTGTTTTTCGGCACACAAGTTCTATAAATCAGCTCCTAAATGTGTTTCTTTTCCCTGAAGAAATTGATAAAGTTGCCTATTTTAACTGCATGTTTTTGAAGGGCTTAATTCTGTAAATGTCCAAATCCCTTGTAAACTGTGCTTATTTTTATATGTTTTAAATGAAATACCTTAAAGTGAATTTTAAAGTAACCCAGTTTGGATTTAAGTAAATACTTAATTCTGACTTGACAGTGCCCAGCCTGGGAAAGATGACACCTCCATTGACACTCCCTTACTACAGGAAGCCTTAATGGATTCTGGAGGCTCCCGCATGTTGACAACAAAGAGAGCATCAGACTTTCATCTCTGGCCTAGCCAAGGACAATGGAAGGCTGCATACTGATCTCTACAGGGGAGCTTTCCTCTCCAGGAAGAGGACAAACCTCCCTGATCAAAGGAATGTGACAGCTGTTGCCTGTTGAAAGGAAATTTACAAAGAGAAAAGAAAACTGCCGAGAACTTTTGGTGTTTAAATACTTATTTGTGATTAAGTTTGAAACTCTTTAACTGTGCAACCTGAAGGAGGACAAATCCAAACAGTGGTAGATATTAATCTAATTTTAGGCCCTTGCTTTGAAGACATTAATGAACCCTGTACTACCTAAGGAACCAAAGTTACATGAAAACCCTAATTGTAGCCAAACTATTAATGCTGCAAGTCTGATATTGTATACCCATGCTCTAGTGATAATCACCCAGATATGTACTTAATTATAAATCATTAGTCCAAACCGTTATGATTAAAAATGATAAGATTCCACAGAATGACAAAGACAGCACTCACAGAAATGGGGATTGAATTTAAAGATAATCCATCAAATATATAATGTATATGTCCGATTTTATTGGGGGGCATCATTTTAGAAATGTACATTTGTGCAAAAGTTACATTTTGGTCAAAATCAATGTGGGAGTTCCTAAATCCCGTCATAAAGATGACAACTCTGTTCTGACGGCCAACCAGAACAAGGCAAGTGCCCTTGGCCACTCACAGCCATGGGTGCGTGGTTTGAAATTCTGCTGATACCATAAAATTTGTCATGTCACTTGGTAGGATAAATATAGGAAATTCACCACACATAGACACACACTGCTTCATGACTACAACCTGATTTCCGCGCAGTGCTTTTTTCCTTACTTCTTCATCTGGTTCATGACTTCTTCATCTTGTCCTGATTCCAGACCTCTTTGCAAAAACCAAGGTCCAGCATTTGCTGAACTCTTTTTAGCTAGGCCTAAAATCAATCATCCCAAACTTAAGGGAATTTAATTAGGATCCAGTCTGGCTTGCTACCACCATGATTGCCTGCTGAAACTCGCCATCACACTAATCTTGGGTTTCAAGACATTGGGCCTCATTACGACCCTGGCGGAGTGGGTTTACGCCAGCGTTATTCGCGGCGGACCCGTCCGCCCTACTACGAGTTCCCGTAGCGCCATGGAACGTTTTCCGCCTGGTTTTTCCGGGCGGAGAAATCCATGGCGCTACGGGACCTTGATGTTAATTACGCCACCGTATTTTGCGGTGGCGCAATTAACGCCTTCCCCACTCCCATTATACCCTATGGGGCAAAAATGGGAATGGGGAAGGGTAAAATGGGGGATGGGGATTTACCGCCCCGCCAAGGTCGGCATGGGGCGGAAAATCCGCCAACCTCCATGGCGCTATCGGCAGCTTTCCGCCGTGCTCCGCGGTGCATTTAGCACCGCGATTTCCGCCAGGGTCGTAATGAGGCCCATTGTGACATAAACTATAGAAGTACTCTATTAAAAATATACATAAGACAAGAACACATAGAAATACAAAATCACTTATTCACACATGCTAAAAACATCAAAACATGATTAGAAGAGCTGAGGGTAAGCCCAAAGTCAAGATATAGAAAACAACTAGTTTGTTAAAATGTATTGATTCAGCTTCAGTTTTCTTTAAAAGAATCAGACGATGTACACAGCCTAATGATTGTTAGTATAGTGTACACATAAATAATATAAAAGTGGTGTATTTTCTTTAAAACAAACAGAAGATGTGCACAGCCTAATGTTTTTAAGTATAGTGTACTAATAATAATAATAATAATAATAATAATAATAATAATAATAATAATAATAATAATAATAATAATACCAGTTTTTATATAGCGCTAGCTCAACCGAGGGCATCAAAGTGCTATAATAACAATTGATATCGTTACCCACCACCTAGTGTTCATAAACAATATAATATAACAAAGTGGCATAAAACATATCTAAGCTGAATTCATAAAACACTACTATTGTTTTCTGTTGTTAAAATGGTCATTTCCACTCCTGAAACAGAATTGTAGCCATTTTTCCCGTAATGGAATGCAAGCTATATAAAAGATGTGTAATTGGTGGTCCCAGAAATGTATCTTCTAGAATCAGACAGTAAATACTTAACTAGCTGCTTCTAAGAGAACAATAAATCTAGCTGTCTTCATGACCCTTGTCTAGCTGCTAATGTGGAAATCCATTTTCCAGTAGTTTTCCCTTTCTATCTGAACATTTTTATCACCCATCTGTCATGAGGCTTTTTCCTCCAGGCCTGAACACATGGCAGATGCTAGCACTATTAAAAAAAGTGTGTCTCTAGACCCGGAAGGATAAAACTATATGTCATTCATTATTCACGAAACGCTATTGAAGGTTGTGCAGCAAAATTACTTTAACAAGGAAAACCATCAGAGAGATTTATTCTCCGGAATTAGACTGGTATGTAACACAAACACATGGATGACCTTCTAGGCATTACTAATAGGGGAGTAACAATTTAGTTGGTGCTATGATACTTCGTAGGTGTTTTTTCAAATAATGGACCATGGAGCCTTTTCAAACATCTAATATAAGTGTACAGTGCTTGGAGAATCAATGCTGGCTTGGGGTGAGTCATATCAATGAAACTGTACACATTTACAGCCAGTTAGTCCTAATCCCAAAGCCCTGGGCTCTGGGTTCCCCCAAGTTCTGTCCTGTAACCCATATTAGCACCCAGAGGGGGTCAGGGCTGTGGCAGTCTCTGAGCCAATAAGGAGGCTCAGAAAGTGTCTATACCTCATGGTAAAGCCCCTACTCGGTGCCTCCTCAATGTGGAGGCTACTATTTTCCCCACCTCGAATTCAGGTAAGCGCTCCCCCCATGCCCAGTGTTCCCTTTTTTCTCCTTTTCTCATCCCCCAACCACAAGGTCCACTTCCCCACTCACCCCCACACCGTGCCGCTTAACATGCGCTCCTTTGTACCTCGCTGGTGCTTCTTCATCTCACAAATGTCCGCCATGAAAAGGGAGAAGGGACTATGTGTAGTTCCATTCTACTTAATCCATGGTGGCCATCTTGGTTGGTAGTTTTTTCTAAATTGTGAAAAGGCAACCATGACATTTTTCAACTTAAAAAACAACAACTTTTAGCATCCCAGTAAATATGCCAGAATGCTAACAGCAATAAACCCCTCCGGGCGGGGGCTTTACCGGGGCAGGTAATGCCTGGGCTAATGTCAGAGCCCCAGCTTTGCTCTTGGCTTCTAAATGGCCAGGGCATTACCGTGCCCGGTAAAGCCCCCGTCCGTCTGAGTTTATTGTTTAATTAGTCAATCAGTACGTGGGGATGCTGAAAAAGCCTATGTCTGAGCATGCCTTTTCCTTTCATTAGTATGACAAAGATACACAATCATGTCTGCGTGTTTCCAGTGTAAAAGATCTCGGCGCTATCAAGGGCCTGAAAGAGTTTCAAGACTGAATGGGAAAAAGCATCATAAATTTAGCACAGCTAAAACAATTATGTTTGGTGACTTTGCAGCGGTGCTCAGATATTCTGGCTTTTTTCACCTGTTTGGGAAGACTAGCACTTTTAAGTAAAACTATAGATGCCTAACTCATTCTAAAGAAGCTCGTAGCAGAAAGCATATATTCTGTGAATTTCTCCATTGTCATTTACGGAAACTGAAAAAAATATATACTTACCACCAGCAGAATTCAGTTCTTTTGGCCATGCTCTCCCAACTTGATGTTATAATCTCTTTACCTTTGTGTTATCGTGCCTGTTTGATGATCCACAGCTACACTCAAGAATTGTTCGAAGGTTTGGTGTGTTACCTTAGTCCTACACCAACTCGGCATTGGCCAATTATATGCTACATCTGTTGCTTTTTCAAGTCTGAATCATGGTGTAACATCTTACGTTACCTGTAAGATGGTCCCATTGGGTATGCGACATACTTCTCGGGAGGGTACAGGAAGGATTCTGCTTTTGGCTCCCCCAAAAAGCCTTCCTGGTGATTTTGAAGGCAGCCTTTCTACAACTGGACCTCCACATCATGGAATGAACTGCCTGAACATCTCCTGACACATTTGTTATTTCTTTCCTTTAGAAGGGAGCTTAAGGCGCAATTCCAAGTGAATTTAAGTGTTATTTTTTGGCTTTCTCGCCGAATTTATCTTGATTTGGTTTAAAGGAGAAGGAAGGGATTTGCTTTTGTGTTTATTTGTATGTTATTTATTTGGTAGTGGTCTTCCAGTATTATATTTTTGTGTAAGTTACTTATGATGCTAAGATTTTTGTGCACAGATCTCTGGGCCCCAAAGAGTTAAGGTTAGTGCTTTAGATGAATTTTGAATAAATACATATATACATAAGTCCCGTAGTCAGGACTGCACCATGAACAGACTCAGAAAAAATGAGGCAATGTCATGGCAGGTGCAAGAAATCGAAAGTACAGTACTGAATGTTCACCAATTATTTTGGGGATGAGGGTAATACAAGTGCTGCTCCATGGCACGTTAATTAATTGTTCTGGCATATCATATGGTGCCTTTTTCTGAGACTTGAGCACCGCTCTCCACTCCTCCACTAGGCTACTGGTAAGCAGTGTTCTTCTCTCGTCCACCGGGCCAATCCACAGCTCCCATTTCATCTCGGATCCACTGTCAGCCACCGGCTTGAGCTCGAATTTCCTCTACTCCATTGTGTCGCCCCATGCTCTGATCGTCTTTTTTATGGTGTTCTGGCCCACAAGCTCTGATTTCCTCTCCTAAATTTGTCTACCCTGTGCTCTCCTCTATTCTGGACTGATCTCTGCTCTCCTCTCCTCTGTTGTGCCACTCAGGACTTATATAGTGTCTGCCTCAGGGCAGAGCTGCACTGGATGTCATGTGATGACAGTGCCACCCTAGATGTCTTGAAGCAGCAGAAACATTGCTAGTCCAGAGCTGTGCATGCGGTCACTAGCTGCACTGTCCATGCAGTGAACACATCCCTGTCTGCATAGGCATTCTTCACTTGGCATTTTTTTCAATTGGTAGTTCCATCACCTGGGTGGAAATCATCAAGCTACAGGACAAACAAAATGCAAGGTAAATTAGTCTGCGTGTCAGGATCCCTACTACAGGCGGTAGTGGGGTGCAAAAGGGGAGGTGACAAACCTCATGCTGTGAGAGTTAGGAGATGTGTGTAATTACAGAGCAGTGTGTGGTGGTGGAGCAAGGAATATCAGGGGAGAGGGGGATATGAATGGAGGATATGAGGAGACACGAGACAGAAGAGGCAGTGTCAAAAAGAGAGACAGGAGCATGGGAGTGTTACAGGAGAAATAAATGAGCAGAGGAGGTAGACAGGAGAGGTAGAAGAGCAATGGAGGTAGGAAGGAGAGAGTAAGGGTCTGAGGAGCTAGATTGGTGAACGTGAACATTAATGGAGATACAAAAGGGCAAGGAGAAGAAGGGGCAAGCAGGCGAGAGAGAAGCCCAGAGGAGATGGCGAACAGAGAAGAAGGAGAGGAGAGAGAAAGGATCAGAGGAGAGAGAGAGAGACAGAGAGACAGAGAGAGGGAGAGAGAGAGAGACAGAAGTAACAGTCTTGTAGAACGAAGTGGAGGTATAAGAGAGAGTGATGATGCATCAGAGATATGAAGGAGGAAAAGAGAAGGGGAGCGCCTCAATCGTCGGCAGAGTAATGCAGTGGCGGAAAGAACACCAGTCAGGATTAGCTTCCACTGCCAAAATGAGGAAAAGCCAGAAAACTCTTTGGTCCCACAAATGTGAAAGGGTCGGATACGTGACTCCCATCTTTTTTTTAGTTTTTGTACATTTTATTTTGGTTTTAAAATATATACAAAGTAATGCATATTTACAAATTCTTATGATACACATCTTATAATATTAATAATATGAAGATCTAAAAAACAAACCCAGCCCGACCCACCCCCCACATATTCAAGGTTCACATTTTATACAGTAGCTCAGTATAATTCAAGAAATTTCCCCCCAATCTTTTCAAATAATGTAAATGTCTTGTCTCTTCAGTAAAGCATTCTTTCAATTTCTGCCAAACTATGCATTTCAACAAGTCACACAGCGATATCGACATAATCTGCTGACTTCCATCCTCTCGGGATTATCCTTTTTCCCACCACAGCACCCCTGAAAATCCATTTCCTCTGACAAATAGTTAAACCTTCCAACACCACTTCACTTCCCAATTTCAGAGTCTTGAAATCATATTTTAATCTCTCACCTAGTACTTTCGCACAGATATTGTCATATTCCAGCCAAAAACCTCTCACTCCTGTACAATCCCACAACATAGGCTCCAATGTTCCCACCTCTTGTACACAACCCCAACAATCTGAATTATCAACCATGCCTCTCTTCTCTAAACGTTCCGGAGTCCATAACACCCGGTTAAGTATCTTTATCTGATGTGATCTCTCTGTTAACCCCAGCGAGCATAATTTGACATTCGCGCACATCTGAGACCACTCATTCTCATCGATCTCGCTTCCATTCCTCCTGCTCCAATCCTCTCTCAATAAATCATTTCCCTTGTATGCACTCACAATCATACCATATACACAGCTGGCCAATCCACTCTCACCTGGTTTTGGATCCTTTCTGAACAGGTCCAGATTTAAACCTTCTTCTACACTAATTGCTCCTATGGCTTTTATTTTCCGATAGTCAGAACCACAAAAATATGGTATATTAAAAGTAGATTGAATGTCTTTACCAGTGATCCATTTTCCATTCGTGCATATGTCTCCCATCCATCTCACCCCACAAAGGAAACACTCATGCCAAAAAACAACTTTCCCTTCTATTTTGATCTTTGCATTCATCCAGTTGAAGCCCCTGGTTCTCTCATAGCATCAATACCAAGATATTCATTTATATTTTCCCATGTGCTCCTTATGTTGATGATTTAAGGCACCAGGGTGGTGGTGCTCGGCATTATATAAGTCCAGGGGAACCACCACAACTTCCAGACAAGAGACACAAAGGCCAGAAAGACCCAATAAATGCCAAGAACCTATTGCGGGACACCATACATCCCTGAAACTGTGAGTTATTGTTTGCCGGTCAGTGGGTGAACCTCTTCAAGGCATAGGGGTTAGAGAGGAAAGCACTAAATACCAGGGCTTAAGGAAAGACTGATCAGGTTCTATATAAACATATATTAGAGCACCCCCTTTCGAGACTTTTAATTCTAATACCACCGTGTATGGAATTCAACCATCCGCACAGAGGGTGTGCACTCGCCTGGGCTTTTTTGAAATGTGTAATTACATGGAATGATGGTAGACCAACCTCAGGAAAATGTTTGGGGCTGATTCAAACACCTTTTCCTATGCTCACACCATGACAAAGCATAGACCTGTATACTCAAGGCTGAACAACGCCTACAAGCACCATATGCCCCTATCATATTTAGTTGGAATGTGAAGTCTGAGGAATGCACAAAGTCATCTCCAGGAAGGGGGAGAGCCAATCTTCCCTCTACCACGGTCAGTCAGATTAACTGACAAAGGCTCCATGGATCTGCCCTGCTCTTTTGTTAGGCCCTGCAGCTGGTGGCAGTGATTATCATACCAACAGGGGGTATTTCAAGAAGGCCCACGCAGGGCCTGGCTGAAGAGGATAACAAAGGAAGGAGGAAACCCAACAAACATTTTGAAATGCAACAGTGTCAACCTGAAGCCTGCTCCCGCCTTTCAGTAGGGTCTGTTGTTTACAGTAGGCCACACCGCTAGAGGGACCCCTTTCATAAGGTATGAGAATGTGGTTTGCTGGAGCCAGAGAGTCTGGTCTCGCTGCAGCTTCAATGGAGTCCTTCTGCTTTAATCAAGAACCACAGAGAGACCCATTAACCAGAGAGACTCTTTGATCACCAACAGACAGGAAGATGGGTGGGACTTAGTATCACAAGGGAGTGTACCCAGCGATCTTTCTGTTGAGAGAAGGGTTCCACCATTTTAGTTCTGGAGCACACCTTGTTCCTGTTTTCACCCCTTTACCTTTCCTGTTGTGGCACCTGAAACACATGTGTATAGGCGCCATACAAATGTCCAATAAATAAAATAAATAAAAGCACCCTGATTATGGTCTCAACCATACAGGAGATTATTGGTAGGGACCACAGGATTGGTTAATTAAGAAAGGCTTAGCCTGCACTGATCACTGTGGCCCACTTGGCTTTAAAAGAGGGCCAAGCCCCTCTTTTCACAGATCATCTGATGATCTCATGAGAATACCAAAGAAGAATTCAACCTTGGACCCTGGCTGAAGGTCCAGTCTGCCTTCCATCTTCCGCCAGTCAAGAAAGGCCAGGATTTCCAAAGAGTGAAGCAAGATCCCTTCCCTAAACATCTCCCAGGGAACAGAGAGACATACAGAACACAGTACCCTCCAGCCTCTCCAGAACTGGTACCCAGTGGCACACAGCATGCCCTGCCAAGCTGTGCAACAATCTTCCTGGATAGGAAGTGCCAGAACGTCTCTAAACCTACAACCAAGGACAAGGCAGCTGCCTGAAACACAGTCCACAGCTGTGGACCATCTGCCTTAAAGGAGGAGAAGTGCCTCAATGAGCATCTACCGACGTCCATCTGGCTTGACAGTTTCAAGCCAGTCAAGTTCCTCAAGTTGCTATTGACTGCAACGCTGACCGTTGTCAAGCCACAATCGCTTAAAGACATCTGAAACGTCTCGACTAGTGCTTCAGAGCCCGCCGATCGGCACTTAAACAATAACTCTTGACCCTGAGCTGTTGTGTAGGCCAGCCTGCACCCTTAAATCCAGCTTTGCTTGCCGAACCGTCGTGCCGCCTGATACCCGCATCTGACTCCCATCTTGAACTCTGTCACAGTAGCCTGCAAAGCGCCATTAAGCCGACTCGACCCTCACCACAAACACCTACATCACAAGGGACATTGTGGTTTTGTCCCCCGGGTCCTTCCCCAAATGACCCTAGCAACATATTAAGACCCATGGCTCTGTATGTGCTGAAGCCAAGAAACCTTAAGCTGCTTTGGTTATTAAACATACCGAATACCCTCCTGTCAGTATCCAGATTGCATCCCTGTTCCTTCTTTGAAACTGTTTGTCATCTGCATTCCCTTACAGGGCGGGCTGTATTTCGTAGTGTTGCTAGAACTGTCTGTTATGATATAAATAAAGTAGATATTTTTGATATAAGCTTGATTGGACAATCCCTTTTATCATTGGCTAATAATTGTATTTTCGCAGTGTTGCAACTAACGAACGATCCACAACCTTTTGGAGAAAAGCCTGCTGTTCCAAGCATGTTACCAAAATTGAAAAGGAGGTTTATAACGTCCTCTTTATTCTGATCTGTTTGGATCCCTGCTGGTGTAATCGAGGTGTTGGCTGATTGATGGTTTAGAAACCGATATTCACCCCTGGACCAAATGTGCCCTGTAAATTGATTTGTCACAACCGCTGTTTTGTTTAAAGCTAAATAAAGAAAAGAGTGACGTTTTAACCCTATTTCATCTGCGAATGAAGCTGAAGCTATCAGACTAAAACTTGCTGAAGAATATAAAAGGTCAAAAAGACATTCATGAGAGTAATGTGCAATTATGTTCTTCAGTCGACTGAATTGTATGGCAGGTTCCTTCCGACTATGAATGACATGACATGATTTTCTGTTCCATTAAATATCAGCGAGTGTGTTGGATGGGGTTCCATTTTAACTAGATGTTATTAGCTCAGTAAGCAATATATTTAATCACTATAAACAGACTTCATATCAGGTTGCAACCTTCTAATCTTGTCTGACATCATATTTTCTTGAATGCTCTCTGCCATTATGGCTGTTGTATATTGTGAAGCCATTGCGCATCTCAGAAGTGACTCTCTCAAATGCGCTCACTTGACACTACAGGTTCACCTTTAACAACATCAGTTTGCACTGATTTCACAAGGAATAGTTGACTATTTGAACAGTTTACCTATAGAGAATTGGCCAAATACTGGCCCTGCAACTCATTCCTATTCTGTTTTTGTAAAATGAATAGACTTTGATTGTTATATCGATTTGCAGGCCCCACTGGGGGTGTGTTCAGATTGGAGCGCACAAAGCATCTGGCCTCCTTTAGTGGACGGGCACCTCTTTGTGTGTCCACATATGGTCGGTGTGACATTGTCTGTTGATCCCATGGCTTTAACAATTGGCACTACATGGCCGCATGCAGGAACGAACTCCTGACTGCTTCTGGCGGCTCCAGCTTCCCATATCTCGCACCCACTCACTGGAACGCCCTACCTCCTATAATCCGAGGTGAGGCCTCCCTTTGCACCTTCCGCAAATCCATAAAAACCATCTTATTCACATAAGATTCCTCGCACCAGCTGAATACATCTCCTATGTTCCATTGCATAAACTGTTTGTAATGACCAACTGTACCAACCAAAACAGCAGATCTATGCCTGTTGAATACATAATGTACTGATGAATGCTTCTTTGCCTGTAACTAAGCTCTTGCAAGTAACAGCGCCTCAATGCCCATGGGTTACTTGCGCGCTATATAAATTTAAATAAATAAATAAATAAATAAATAAAAACTGGGGACTGTGCTCAGCTGCTGTGGTGCACTGGATATCATGTGCAGTACTTCACAATACCGTACTAGGCTGTGCCAACGTGTCTGCATCTATGTCAAGTTGATTAAAGTGCACAGAGTCGGGTGGTAGAACGAATAAAAAAAACAGGTTATTAAGGAACTACAGTATATTCATATAGCTACAAAAAATAGAAAATAGCGTATTATGATGATGAACCGGAAGTACTGCAAACCGAAAGCCTATTCAGTATGGTAAATGCCAGGCTAAGTTGGAAACTGTTGTGTCTCAAGCCCCTCCTGGGGCCCGTGCAGAGACCACGTGTGCGGTGACATGTAGGAGACGTGTCACCAAGCTAATAAAGGGTCGGGCGGCTTCACGCTAGGCAGTTTATTACTATTGCAACTCCGGCTGGCCGCGTTTCATTTCAGCGTGCACTGGCATTGCGCAACATGGAGTGGGCCTCCCCCAGGCCTCTGCCACACTGCCCTTCACCAAAGGGGCCCTGGGCAACCAGGCCCCACAACAGAAACCATATAATAGGTCAAATTTAAAAAGTACAATATACATTACATAAAATATATATTAAATACTTTAACTCAGGTGCCACGCCTGCTAGAAATACTAAACGACCATCTTGAATAGTGTCAGCGAGGAAAAATGGGTGCAACTCTTCACCAACTTGGACGAAGCCATAGAGGAGGAGGAAGTGATAAATAAGGCCAGGGGTGAATGGTCAATTACTTTCAACAAAGAAATAATCATGGAAAAAATATGAAAGTTAAAAACCTCAAGAGCTCCAGGCCCAGACGGGATTTCCAATGTCCAATTAAAACAGGACCCAGAAGTCTGGGCAGCCCTTATTATGGAAATATTCAAGCGTTGCATCGAAACAAGATCTGTCCCACAAACCTGGAAAACGGCTAACATTGTTCCAATTTTTAAGAAAGGCTCAAAAAGCGAAGCAAAGAATTACAGGCCGATAGCACTACTAGATGTTATAGGAAAGCTATTCGGTTCTCTGTTATTGGACAAACTGCAAGAATGGCAAAAAGAAGCAAAATCAACAGATCCGTTTCAATCGGGCTTTGAAAAAAACCTGATTACAGTAATCAATATAATGATGATCAGTATCTTGAAGGCAAGAACTTGGGAAGGCAAATTACCAACATTCATAGCCTCCATAGACTTAGTGCAAGCTTTTGACCAGGTAAACAGAAACAGATTGTGGAAGAAACTAGAAAGATCAAAATGCCCACACTCTATATTAGCACCGATCATAGCCCTACACAGTGATACCTCGGTGAGAGTAAGGTTAAATGGGGCTAGTGAGTTGTCAAAAGAAATCAAGACTACAAGAGGGGTTAAGCAGGGTTGCCCCTTGGCCCCAGCGTTGTACAAAGCCTATATGGCCGACATAGTAGAGTCAGAAAACGACACACACTCTTTTCCTCCAAAAATAGACGAGTTTAAAGTCACAATGTGGAAACAAAGAAATTGACATGAGGCCGGGAAGCCCAAAAGGAAACACACCAACACAGGTTACAAAGGACATACAAAGCGCTTTATTTCAAAGTTACAAAGTTACCAAAGTCAATTGACATGCGAATAGCTATTCGGCCCTCTGACTAACACACGAACCTTCAACGTTAGGTTCGCACTGAAAGTGGGAGAGACCGATCATCGGGATGCTCGGGTTTTTATACATTTTGTACTGCATTGGCCAGCCCTCTTGTAAGTTAACCATTCTTGGAACAACGGCTAGGGTTCGTAGCCAGGTCGAACATGCAATTTCCATATATTAGATCGGTTCCGCTGATACAGTTACATATTTACACCTAGGTTAAACAGAGGACAGGGTCTTAGTTCATGACCCTAACAGGTAGCCTGCGGACATATTATTCATTCACGTGTGCGGAGGTCACCATAGCCGAAGTCTTACTCGAAATGTCATTTGGCCTCCATTTTGTGATTCGAGGTGACTTTCACACGGCAAGAGTACCTAAAATGGCGGCTAAATCCAAGATGGCAGCTTTCACGATACATTAAGGTCAAGACCTTGCCGCGGAACCTATGTTCATAATATTCTTTAGACAGCTTGGCGTAGGCCAACATACATTTAAACAATGCGATTGGGGTCACAATATTATCTCGATTTCCACAGACCCTCCTTTTGGCCTATGCCAAGTGCTAAAACATTATTTCCTAATACTCTTAAAAATACTTGAAGGCATTATCATTCATAGGTTCCGCATCATTGTCTGAAATGTCAATAGCCATAAAGTTGTTCATAAGAACTTCTTGCAACATGAATTCTTTAGATGCTGTCTTCGGGGTATATATTCTACGCCCTATTGCGCTCATAACTTGGGCACAACATCCCCCTATCATTCCGCATATACTCGGGAGGCATTGAAAACAGCAGCAAAGAAATAACAGAGTCCCTAAAATACCTAGAATAACAGAAAGCACCTTCCACCCCCAAGATCGTAGAGAATCCCAAAACCAAGTACTAAGGCTCCAGTCTCCTACAGGGATATGGACTTCAGAACTAAGAGTATGTAAATTCTGAATTGCTTTAAATATTGTTGATGAAGAATCTGGTACGAAAACACAGCAAGCGGACCCCACTAATTTACATACTCCACCTCGTTCAGCTAAAATGACATCTAATGCCATTCGATTTTGAAGTGCTACCAATCTTATCGCCTTTTGCTCTAAGGTCATATTGTAAAGTATGTCCGTGGTCCGGTTGATTGTTTTCTCCAACACCCTCGCTAATCCCCTGATGTTTTCTGAATTTGCTATTTGTCCCCAGAAGGGAACTACTGATTTGGCTATATCCCCGAACACTTGTCCAGGGGTATCTCCATCATTATCCCGTCGCGGGCGAGCCTTAGATACCTCTAAGGTACTGGCTATAAATATACCTGGTAACAATATCCCTAAATAACAAGTCCCCTGCCAATCCTTGGGCAGCCAGGGAAAAGCTAAACTACCACACACAAAATAAACCGGTCCCCCTACATACAAAGGCCTATTTTCCCCAGTCAAATTTACAATATTTATACAAGGCTCGAAATCTCCCATTGGCCTAGTGCCGTTTCTTTGTACACAGAAAGGGACAGAATCAGGACTATGATTTACAGAATAAGAAGGAGGCATGGCATCCTTATTGCCTATCGGAGCCATCTTGAAAGAAACTAGATTTTGAAAAGGAAAAGAAAGTTTATCAGACGGCCTAATAGAAGCGATATTAGGTCTACTCCTATTTGCGAAAAGCGAGCATCCCAGGGGAGTCAATTCACGTTTTTCAAATTCATTCAAATTAGTCCCATCGAAGTTCCATGAGATGCTATCATTCCATCGGCCAAAAAAGAGTGCTCTAAGAGAGGCATAGCAAGAGGTTGTTAGAGGTAAGGGATGTATATACCATCCCAGTCCCTTGTTCCCATGTTGTGGTAAGTGAGTGCAGACCCAACAATTACTTCTATTAAAAATAGCATGCGTAGCATTCATCACTATCATCAAAGTGTTATTATAATATTTTTGTCTATGCCGAGAGTCCCTAGGGGACAGAGTGTGAAGGTGTACAGAGGGAGTCAAAACAGTTGGTACAATTTTGGTCGGTAACAGAGGCTTCAAAGGATACATTTCTTCAAAGTACCAAAGTCCCACAGCAGCAGTTGCAAAACTAACAATAATCAAAACGAGAACACAACAGTACGTTTTCGGGGCCCAGGCACATTGTCCATTGTTCGAATTGGTCACCTCCTTATCTAATAGTTCAATACGAGGAGCAACGGTGAAGGCGGCAGGCATCATGGTTATCCCGATCGACGACCCCAATGTTCGTTGCTGGCGGCACTTCGGCCGCGCGACTTCTTAGTCCTTCCCAACCCTGGCCAACAGAACCCCCCCTTTTCTTTGTTCCAAAAAAAAGGGAAGACGATAGTATTTCAATCACTCCTTTTTCTTCCAGATGCACGATACTCGTGCAGCGATTTTATTTGCGTGGTCGAAGGTTGTACCGGATGGTACCCAAGTTTGTTGAATCCGAAAGCAAAGTATCGTCGCTCCCTGAGGGGAGCGTCGTATCAGTAGCGACGGAAGTCGCAGAGCTCGAAACAAGGTTTTCCGGAAGTGATTGATCAAGGGAGTGCGGAGACAAAATGGACGGCTCCCCAAGCTCCTCAGGCTCAGAGAACTTCTCCGACGCACTCACAACGCTGCCTGCTACTCCAAGATCAGAGAGTGTAGCATCAGCGAGGGGTTCTGTTTCTTCTGTAACGTGTGGCGCCGGGTGAGGGATCTTCTTGATATGTGTTGCGTGTATCCAGTTCTTCTTTCCTGCCACCCGCACTGCCGTCCTGGTGACCAATAAAACCTGGTAGGGTCCCCGCCAGCGAGGCGCGAGACAGGAAGACCTTTCGTAGGCCTTTACCAGGACCCAGCTGCCGGGCAATATATCGTGTCCTGGGCCCGTAAACCGTACAGGTAAGGCAGCGTTCACCTGGTGGTAAATGAAATACAGATTTTTAGTCAATTGATTACAATAGTCTATGAGCAATGCATTCTCCAAATCCCTTAGGGCTTTAGGTTTAGGGAGACCCCAAATATTAGCAGGCCTTCCCATTACTTTCTCGAATGGAGAGAGCCCAGTTCTAGTCTGGGGTGTGGTGCGCATAGCTAACAACACAATAGGTAAAGCATCTGGCCATTTTAATTTAGTATCGGCACATGTTTTTGCAAGTTTGTTTTTCAAAATACCATTGTGTCTTTCTACCAACCCCGCACTTTGAGGGTGCCTAGCTGAATGAAAACGTTTCTCTATCCCTAAGGCAACACATATTTGCAACATTACGGCTGCGATGAAGTGGGGGCCGTTGTCCGACCAAATTATCCTCGGGAGCCCAAATCGAGGAAAGTAGTCTTTTACCAAGATCTTTGCGGTGGTCATGGCGGTAGCATCTTTGACGGGGAAAGCCTCGACCCATTTGCTAAAAGCACAAATGATAACAAGAACATATTTCAAGTTATTACATCGCTCCATTTCAATAAAATCAAGGTGAATGGTTTCAAAGGGGACAGAGGGGGGCCCGAAACTTCCCCTTGGAGTCACTGTCCCTTTACCCACATTGTGCTGCAGGCAAATCATGCAATTTTTAACGTGCCGTTTTGCAGTTTCCAAAATTTTTTCATTCACCCAAACCTGCTGTAATATCTTCGCAATTTGCTGGGCACACACATGTGTTGGACCGTGTGCCATCGTAACCATTGCTAATACATAAGAATCAGGAAGCAACCATTTCCCGTCAGATGCGTCCACCCAACACCCTTCGTCATCCAATTTCCCCATGCCTTCAGCCCACTTCCTAGACTCTTCAACTGAGGCATCAGTCTGCATATCTCGCACAGACCCAATGCCTTCATCTAGTATACAAACATCTCTCACTTCCCTCGAGGTGTACATGTCTGTGCTAAGGTCTGTAGCTGTTTGTCTAGCTATCAAATCTGCAAAAGCATTTCCTCTTCCCACATTGTCTATGACCTTGCGATGTGCTGCACATTTCATGATTGCTAATTGTTCAGGGAGTGAGAGCGCTAAAAGTAGTTGTACTATTAAGGGACCATGCTGAATCTTGGTCCCGTGTGAGGTCAGAAACCCTCTTTCCGACCACAGTTTTCCGAAATTGTGAGCCACCCCAAAGGCGTACTGACTATCCGTATAAATGTTAACTCTATGCCCTTGGGAGAGCTCACAAGCACGGGTCAACGCTATAATCTCTGCGGCCTGCGCGGAGTTATGCGGAATCCTTTTAGTTTCTACGATCTTGTTCAAAGTAGTAACTGCATAAGCAGCTGTAGATGTGCCATTCTGAAGTTTAAAACAGGAGCCATCACAAAACAGCTCCCCTTCCGCATTCTCCAAAGGAGTATCTGAGAGGTCTATTCTGCCCTTTGTTTCTTGTTCGGTGGCATACAGGCAGTCATGTGATCCGTCATCGCCGCAAGCAGTAGTTTGCGGGAGAGGCAAAAGTTCAGCCGGATTGAGAACACAACACCTTTTAATTTGGATATGAGGAGCAAATAAAACTAATTCGTACCTGGTCAACCGGGCAGAAGTAAGGTGTTGTGTTTGAGTTTTATTCAATAGAATATCGACAGAGTGAGGTACCATCAAAATTAATTAGTGGCCTAGGACCATCCCCTCACTCTGTTTTACAGACGCAGCGGCAGCAGCAACAGCGCGCAGACATCGCGGCAAAGCGCATGCAACAGGATCGAGGGCGGAGGAATAATAGCCGCACGGCCTATTCTTCCCTCCATGTTCCTGTGTTAACACAGACAAAGCACATCCATTGCATTCATGCACAAACAACACAAAGGCCTTATCGTAATTTGGTGTACCCAGAACCGGTGCTGAACACAGCGCGGCTTTGAGAAGCTCAAATGATCGTTGATGTTCCGATTCCCATGGCAATGGCAGAGAAATGCCCTTCTTCGTCAAAGCCAACATCGGTTTTACCACTAGGGCAAAGTTCGGGATCCACAGTCTACAGTAGGACGCCATCCCTATCAGGGCTCTGACTTCCTTCTGTGTTTTTGGGACAGACATGCCAGAAATGTGTTTTATTCGTTCAGGTGTCAATCTTCTCCCCTCCTTTGACAGGAGGTAGCCTAAATAGGCAACCTCCTGACAACAATATTGAAATTTCTTAAGTGAAGCTTTGTGACCATTTTCAGCTAGATGAACAAGCAACAATATAGTGCCTTCTTTACAAGCTTTCTCAGAGTCTGCAGCCAGGAGCAAATCGTCTACATATTGAAGCAGCGTGCAAGTAGGTGGTAATTCAAGGGTGTCGAGCTGCTCTTTTAAGGCTCTACTATAGATACTAGGACTTTCAGTATACCCTTGAGGTGCCCTTGTGAATGTAAACGAGCGTCCACCCAAGGTGAACGCAAACAAATACCTACTCTCCTCATGTATCGGAATACTAAAGAAGGCGTTTTTTAAATCTACGACACTAAAGTGTGTAGCTGTAGCAGGGATCATTGTTAAGATCGTTGTTACATCAGGCACGATTGGAAATTGTGGTGCTACCACCCGGTTAATAGCACGAAGATCTATTATAAACCGGTACGGAATTGCATTGTCGCCTTTCTTATATACTGGCAAGATCGGGCTATTACATAAGCTACCTGTAATCTCTTCGATCACTCCACGATGTACAAAATCGGAGACAATGCATTTCAGAGCGCGCTCTCCTTCAATTGAAATTTTATATTGCGGAATGCGCGGTAGCTTAACCCCATGTTTCAATATTATCTTAACAGGTTCGATGTGCAATATCCCGACATCATTATCGTCTATTGCCCACAAACATTCTGGGACAATGTCGAATTCGGGAGGTAGAGGACGGGTCAAGTATTGGGAGTTAAAGGGTTGCTGTGGTGAAACTGTTAATCTTATTCCGTCAGGGGAACAATGAATCACTGCATTCAGTTTCTTCAACAAATTCAACCCCAGCAAATTTTCTCCACAGTTTGAAGTAAGAAGAAAAGGGCACTGGTCTGTAAAAGGACCCAAAGAAATGGATACCGGCGCAGAAACCGGACAAACAGTTGGTATGCCAGAGAACCCTATAGAAACGTTTGTTTGCCCTGACAGTGGGATGTTTGGAACCCTCGAATGGTCGATGGAGCACTTTTGTGCTCCAGTGTCGATCAAGAACTGATGTTTTCTATTCCCCACCAATAATTCAACATAGGGGCCCTTCTGAATAACGGGAATAGGTAAAGGTTCCAAACGCTGCTTCGGGCAATCCTAGTAAGGCAGAACTTCATCAAAGGGAAGTTCTTCAGAAAGATAGGCGGCGGAAGGGTGATCAAATATATTTCTCGAGTCCATACTCGGAGTCTGATTTTCCCGTGAAAAAGGTTGCTGGGGATCTTGTAGAAGCTGACCCCTATCAGGGCCCCCTGCTCCGGGGCGGCCCCTTGGTCGCCTACCCATACCTCCAAATGTGCCTCCTGACCTCTGACGAAGGGCAGGGCACTGCGCTCGCCAGTGACCTTCCTGGCGGCAATAAGCACACTGATTAACATTTATAGAATTTGGAGGGGTATTTCCTCTTGGAATGTACTGACCTCTAGTCTGTGTCGTACCTCCTCTGGGGTTCCTGACAATTTGCTGCAACAATACCTTAGTTTTTAGGTCACCCCTTCTTTTTTCAATTTTCTCTTTTTCATTATTAACCCGATTCTCGTAATACTGAGCCATATGCAAGACTTCTGACTGAGATTTTGCCTGCCAAGCGCTCTCTGAGGACATAATTTGTGACTGGATGTCGGGCAACAATCCACGCACAAATTTGTCCACAAACAACCTCTTCCCCGACTCTGTACCTAAATCCTGTCCACTGAAGTCGGAGAACACCTGTTCGAATCTATTAAAGAATTCAGTAGTACCTTCAGTTTTCCCTTGGACGCAGGCCGTAAGCTTGTCCCAAATAATCCTTTTTTCTGGGATTATAGTTTTTAATTTAGCAACTATTCTATCGGGTAAAGTGAGTATTACCTGGGGTGGTTTCTCACCAGCTGGTCGTTCCCCATCTATTCTAATTAAGTTTACCCATGTATCCCCTAACCCCGGCACATCATCTATTGTTCGTACCTGTTTCCATACATCAACAGGTAAAAGCACTGGAAACAATAAATCCATGTCACTTAAGGTGAACACAGAAGACTGCAAGACGGATTCTATTTCTTTATAAAACCCTGTCGGGTTTTTCCTAATATCAGGGACTGATTGTCTAATCGTGTTCACTTCTTGTCGGGAGAACGGGACGTGAACAAACTGCGATACGTAATGTGCAGGGATATCCACCGCGGCAGCACCAGTCGCCGCGTTGGCGGGGATTTCTAATTTTGGGACAAGGGTCGGAGGGACCTCTCTCAGAGGCAACTGAGATATAGGGACCTCCGACCGCTTACTGAGCAATAAGGCCAGATCGAGCGCTAAAGCAGCTGTAGAAGTGTCGGGCGAAAAAGTTCTTTTACAAATACCCAATAACTCTATGGGGCAACCAACCTTCTTCCTTATACATTCCTCCTGTAAGTGCTGTACCATCACTTGGATTACCTTCCTTTGCATCTCTACCGTGTATTGACTATATGTGTCATACACCTCATCTGGCGGTATCGATGAATCCGAGATCCATCGAATCGCATCTCTAGTACAAATCCGTACTTCCTCAGGTGCTGATCTTCGGCGCGAAAGGAACCGTTTCTGTGCATACATCCTGTCGTCCTCATCATCCTCGTTTTGTAACCTTTCAAAATCCCTCCTAAACTCAAACAATCTGTCAACATGTCCATATACTTTCTGCTCTGTATCCCTTGAAAGTGCCAAGGCATTCAGATCTCTCACCACTTGTGGGAGATCCGAAGTCTGCAATCTACCCCACATTACACCTAAATGAATCCCCAGTCCTTCAATAAAAACGTTTTTCTCGGGAAAATCGTGCAAATTAGATAATGTTGAAAGTACATCAGTTTGATCACCTTTTTCCATGCAATGTTTAGCCCAAGCAAACAGTTCCTGTTTCCTGCCCGCAGGAACAGTACTACGAGTCACAATTTTCGACCCTGCACCGGGATCTGATTTAGTGAACACGGGACTCCCCAGAATCGGAGGTGTAGGTGAACCTAACAAGGGTGCAGGGGAAAGAGGTAATGTAATAGACGAAACAGACAGAGGAGCGACAACCAAAGAACTAGGGGCAGTAGGCTGCGCAGGAGGAGTAGGAATAACGATAGGAGCAATAGCAGGAACGGGCAAGGTGCCCACAACGGGAGCATACGGAGGTGGCGCTGAAGAATCGGGCCTCCGTTCGTTTAATATTTTCTCAATAAACTCCTCGGAAACATGGAAATCTTTAGAGGGGTAAATTTTCTATACCCCGAGCGAGAAAGCTCTATCCATCTTCTGGGTTTCATCTAATCGTTTTTCCTTGTCATACAACAATGCCTTTTCGGCATTCGTTTTATGACGTCGTGCATGTTTATCCCTACTTTTAAGCTGCTGTAATGCTTCCTTTTTCCAATTTTGTAACACATCAAAGGCTGCTGGCCTAGCCTTCTTTTTAAGCAAGATCGACTCTAAGTATTCAATACGGGGGATCTCAAAGCTACCATTGACTGGCCACTGAAATTCGGAGGCATTTCTGGTCTGTCTGTGCCAAATGTCATTAAATACAATACTACCAATGCCATACTTACAGTACATAGTACACGCCGGCAACCCCTCCTGTGGTGCCGGACGGCTAAATTCCAAAGATTGTCGATCGCTGCGGAACAGAACCCTAAAGCAGCTAGACAATTTCCCAGGCATTTCTCAAAAAATTGGTGTTACCTGGTCCAATAATTGTGTCTGCAGATACAATACGCCAAATTCAAATTGTCAGGGTTAAATTAAGAGCCGGGTCACGACTGCACCTGACCAAACCTAAGGAGGACCGTACGGTTTACAAAGGACTTCAACTAACAAATTTTACCTGCGTTCGGTGGTTTCGGCAAATCTGCCCGCCTCGGAATTGGACCCTCGTCAAGATGCCGTGTCAGACCGCACGACTATCGCCCAAGGATCGGATCGTGCAGCGCTGCCGAGGTATCGCGTCTCGATCGGTCGGGCCCGCAGAATCACACCGTCCGATCCCGATTCGATAGTCTGCGTCAACCTTCAATGATCCGGCATCAATCTTGAGGGTCCCTATTCGGGCGCCAACTGTGGAAACAAAGAAATTGACATGAGGCCGGGAAGCCCAAAAGGAAACACACCAACACAGGTTACAAAGGACATACAAAGCGCTTTATTTCAAAGTTACAAAGTTACCAAAGTCAATTGACATGCGAATAGCTATTCGGCCCTCTGACTAACTCACGAACCTTCAACGTTAGGTTCGCACTGAAAGTGGGAGAGACCGATCATCAGGATGCTCGGGTTTTTATACATTTTGTACTGCATTGGCCAGCCCTCTTGTAAGTTAACCATTCTTGGAACAACGGCTAGGGTTCGTAGCCAGGTCGAACATGCAATTTCCATATATTAGATCGGTTCCGCTGATACAGTTACATATTTACACCTAGGTTAAACAGAGGACAGGGTCTTAGTTCATGACCCTAACAGGTAGCCTGCGGACATATTATTCATTCATGTTTGCGGGGGTTTACCATAGCCGAAGTCTTACTCGAAATGTCATTCGGCCTCCATTTTGTGATTCGAGGTGACTTTCACACGGCAAGAGTACCTAAAATGGCGGCTAAATCCAAGATGGCAGCTTTCACGATACATTAAGGTCAAGACCTTGCCGCGGAACCTATGTTCATAATATTCTTTAGACAGCTTGGCGTAGGCCAACATACATTTAAACAATGCGATTGGGGTCACAATATTATCTCGATTTCCACAACAAGGCTGTTGTACGCCGATGATATAATTTTGCTGGATCAAACGGCTATAGGCTTACAAAGACAATTAGACAGCCTCTCGGCCTATCTAAAAAAGAACGACTTGGCCATTAATACGAACAAAACGAAGATAATGATAATTGATAAGCCAAAAAGAGTAACGAAGAAACATCACTGGTTTATAAACTCTGAGAAACTAGAAACAGTAGAAAGTTTTACATATCTCGGAGTAAAAATTTGCCGAAGCAAAATAGAAATCTGTATGCAGGAACATCTCTTTGCAAAGACGAGAACCCTCGCAGCCCAAGCTTTGATCCTGGACAGGAAATATGGTAGGTTTTCGCTTCTCCCAGCGTTAAACTTCTATAAAACAAAAGTTATGCCGGCGATAACTTACGGAGCAGAAGGGTTGCTACAATTGCCAACCACAATATGGGACAGACTCGAGGGGCTATTTTGGCAAAAAGTACTGAAGCTGCCGTATTCAACACCAATAGCAGTAATTAGACGGGAGCTCTCCCTGTCATCACTGAAATATGTTATTGAAAGAAACAGTCTACTGTTTTTGGGAAAAATACTACGAACCCCCCTGTCCGCACATCTTAGATACCATCTATAAAGAAATAGAAAATGAAAAGACTCAGTTATTGACCACATGGTACAAAAAAACAACTTGCCCTGGCAGGACAACTAGGGTGCTCGAAATGGGACATTGAAAGAATCCCAGGAAAAATTAAAGACAGACTGAAAACCCAAGATTGGATTGATACTCTGGACAGAGCAAGTAAATATACATTTTCATCGTACCTGACATTCAATACACAAAAAGTTGATGAAGTAAGAATTTAATCTAAAGAAATTTCCGAATAAACACCTTTGAGCAACTTTCTTAACAGCACGCATGAATATTCTAAAGACAAATGAGGTGCTATTTTTCTGAAAACTGGCAGATAATAACAAATGTCGATACTGTTCAGAGATGGATAATACCGAGACAGTGCGACATTTACTTCTTATTTGTCCAGGAACAGATAAATTAAGATCAACTTATCTTCGGATGCACAGACTTAAACATCAGATGATAACTGATGAGGGCTGGTGGAATCAGATGATGAATGGCGGCTCGACATCATTGACACTAGCAGCAGCAAAATTTCTGCATGAATTGGACTTAGAAGGAAAGACTGAAACCCAAAACTAAAGGGAAGAAGACTGTTCGCAATAAATAAACAGAAGTAAGTCCTGAAAAAGGAAACAGGACATTAAAGGAAAACAAGTTTAAATTTTGTGAAAATCGTTTATATGATTAAATACAATGAAAAAAATAGAAAAAAATACTAATTGAATGACTTGTGCCCTTGTCGAACATATAGTATTTCTTGGGCCTTTAAAGGGATTGGAATAATAAGATCTTAAGGATATGAAAAGCACACATGGGACATCAGAAGCAACGGCAAACAGCAGTGTATGAGTGCCTAGCTGAGTGAGACACGTGTGAGCCACCTAAGAACAAGCAATGGCAATGCCAATAGTTTGGGCGTTTACTGTTGTTCTTTGCATTATGCATTTATGGGCACCACGGTGCAAAGAGGAGAATGCAAAGTGTTAAAGGAGGATGTGATAAGGGGTGCAGGTGTGCAATAAAATGAGATGGGGAATAGAGCAAAGGAGGAAGCCAATGATTGAGGGTGCCGATGATGAGCAAGAGGTAATAGGTGCGAGAAAGGGTGATAGTGAGAGGGTAAAACATCAACAGTAGAGGACATATTGTAGCAAAACACACACACACTCGGGCAACAAATAGTACCAAACAGGACATGCCTCCCCCTTATATTGATATAGAGGATAATTTGAGCACAGGGTGTATGCAATCAGCACCAACACCCCATGTCCATCCAATGCACAAAGAGGAGAGAGTGCGGTATTGGGTGCACGCTGCCAGCACTCTCCCACACACACATAGAACACAACGAGAAAACACCAAGAGTGCACACACGGGGGCACACCATTATCACCATCGCCTCCCTGCCCATCAAGCAAAGAGAATGCAACAACGGCGGTCTCTCTCCTGCCATAGTTTCAGTGGCAACCCCGGTTTTGCCCGCAGGTGGGGCAGGATGTAATTGTGAAGCAGTCCAGCAGCGTGTTCATGTCCATTAAGCAAGCGAGTGCCTGTAAGAGCCCATAACCAAAGCATCGGGTTAACTCGGGATGATGTCCTGCACTTGCTCCTCCTCCTCTCTGCACTTTTCCCCCTCCCTCTCTCCTGCACTTGATGATCTCAATGTCACTGGGCCTAGTAAGATCCGTTGTCTTGTCTCCCCCTTGTTCCCCTCCTCTGCCTCGTGGCGCTTTGAAACACTTGTGTATGGGCGCGCTATAAATAAAATATCTTATCATAACATATAATAATGGCACAAAACACTGCCTCTAGTTTCACTGCTAAAAAAAAAATAATATACGGGAGCAGTCATGAATTAACCCCGATGAAAAAAGAAGCAGAACGAATGCAGCATATTTCTTTCCAAAATGTTTTTTTTGTTTTACAAATTCACATAAAACAAACACGCGTGATATTCACGGATGGACTAATGCAAATAAAATATAGAAAAAATGAAAGTGTGTTATATTTATGTTCCGTATTAAAGTGCACACATGCAGAAAAAAGGTCACTTAGCATAACCCCAGTATCATGAAGATCATTGTGTTGGAGCTTGCGGACATTTAGTGGGTGTTCAGGAGCTGAGGAGGGTCTCAGTACCAACCCCCACAAATAAACAGCTGATTTCTCCCCCTTCACTTTCCTGTGCTTTGCCTAGCAATCGGCATCAACGAAACCTGGCGGTTCTCCACTCTTCCCCTAAATAAAGTGTGCAATCCCTGACAGCAGAAAGGGGGCAAAAGATCTCTGGGTCTCCCTTCCTGATAGCTACAGCTCTCGGCTCTGGGAATGGTGATGCAGACAGTGTGAAAAACACAAAAGCTCCTCCTTCCCCATTTTCTGCACCAATGAGGCTATTCTAGTGCAACTTTAATGTTACAAGCAGTTAGCTCTCTCCTTTAAGTCTAATAGCAACCACTTAAGGACTGCTGTGAGAATGAGCTGTCTCCTGTCCCCCCTACCCTTTCAATCACTCCCCTGGCATGCAAGTACTAACCCCACATCACGATTTAATTTGCCAACAAATATATTGATCTGAATGCTGGTGGTAACAATGAAATGCTTTACGTAACCAAGGTTTCCAAAAAGCAGTTCAAGGGATCAGGCCTCAGTTCTCTGTATTTCATAACATATCCCAAACCCATTGTAGAAGATCATCACTCAAGGCTTGGGTTCTTCTGACCTGCACCCACCTGTCAGCACCGTCACTCCTGATCCACGTCACGAACACTTGCCTTTCACTTCCATACAAGCTAATATTAGATTGCAAAACATCCCCTCCTTCGAATAAACACATTTTCCAAGTGAGGAGGCATGCTCTAATAGAATCACCGCTGGATCCTGTGCCAAGAAAGTTGTTTTTTCGTGTTGAAAGTGGTGCATTCAGAAGTGAAGGGTAGCACTGCACACACCGATAAGTGCAGCCCACAGGAAAAACAAATCTCTCTGTTTTCAAGGGAGTGTTGCCTTCAGCTGTGTCTGGGGTGTCAGTTAGCAAAACCTGTGCCCTCAAGGTGAGACACTTGTCCCTGAGGAGAGATTGCGTGCAAGGCAGGAGCGAGACTGCTCTGATTTGTGGGTCTCCCCGTCATGAGTGGGAAAGCTTTGATGCTCACCCTGAATGAGTGAAAATCACACCCCAGGAATGAGGCTGTCTTCTAAATGAGCGAATTACTCCCACCCAGGAGTGAGGTGGAAGAATGCAGCCCCCCAGAGAGCGAAACAGCTGGGCCCTGTGTAGCGGGACCTCACCCAGTGGTGGAAGAATGCAGCCCCCCAGAGGGCGAAACAGCTGGGCCCTATGTAGCGGGACCTCACCCAGCGGGGCCAAGCACACGTAGAGTGCGTTAAATGGAGCAGGTGCTGGCGGGGGGCTTCTGTGGGCCCTCTGTCCTCATCCCCCCACAGACCCCTGATATGACATTCCTGTAAAGGCTGTTATTCCAATGTGCTGTCCTAAGAAAGAGAGAGTTGGCAGTGACTCTGACCCCACACTCCCAAATACGCAGTGCAACCTGTTGCCATCCACCTGGGCCAGGCTTCAAAGGAAAACGAATCCCCACTCCCCACCCCCCCTGCAAACAGATCACAGACAGGCCCACCACAGTTACATGTGATTTCAGCAAATTAAATTACAGAGAATGCTGTAATAACGAAAATGTTATAATGAAACATATTGATTTTCTTTTAATTGGGGGTGTTCCCCTCAATCCCCGTTTCCCTATGCTTTCATACACAACTTACCTCTCCCCACCTGTTTTAACCCCTTACCCCACCCCATAAACATTAAACAAAAATTCATTATTTTTTTGTTATAACAGTTTCGTTATTACAGCATTCTCTGTAATGTAATTAGTTAAAATCACTGCATTCCGCCCACCAGGCCTCCGCAGAGAGACATGGCCGCTACATGTTTACGCTCTGCTGTCTACAGCACCAACAACACTCCTTTAGGGAGTGCTTTGTCTGGCAATCCGCAGGAACAAAACCTGTAGGCCCTCCCCTCTTCCTCCCTCCTCCCCGAAAAGAAATCTGCAATCCTTGACAGCAGAAAGGGGGAAAAGGATACCAGGGTCTCCCTTCCCGATCACTACCGCTCTCTGCTCTGAGAATGCTGAGGCAGAAGGTGTGAAACCACAAAAGCTCCCCCTTCCCCCTTTTCTGCACTTATGAGACTATTCTAGTGCACTTTCAATGTTACAAGCAGTTAATTCTCTCTTTTAAGTCTGATATCACCCACTTAAGGACTGCTGTGAGAATGAGCTGTCTACTGTCTGCCTTACCCTTTCAATCACTCCCCTGGCATGCAAGTACTCACCCCACATCACGATTTCAATTGCCTGAAAATGTATTAATCTGAATGCTAGTGCTAAAATGCTTTACTCAACCAAGGTTTCGACAAAGCACTTCAAGAGATCAGCCCTCAGTTCTCCGTATGTCATAACACATCCCAAACCCATTGAAGAAGATTATCACTCAAGACTCGTGTGCTTCTGACCTGCACCCACCTGTCACTCCTGATGCACGTCACAAACACTTGCCCTTCAATTCCATACAAAGCTTACATTAGATTGCAAAACCACACCTCCTTCAAATAAAAACATATTTCAAGTGAGGAGGCAAGCTCTAATAGAATCGCCGCTGGATCCTGTGCCAAGAGAGTTGTTTTTTTCTTGTTAAAAGTGGTGCATTCAGAAGTGAAGGGTAGCACTGCACACACCGATAAGTGCAGCCCACAGCTGAAACAAATCTCTCTGTTTTCAAGGGAGTGTTGCCTTCAGCTGTGTCTGGGGTGTCAGTTGGCAGAACCTGAGTCCTCAAGGGGAGACACTTATCCCCGAGGAGAGATTGCTTTGATTTGTGGGTCTCGCCCGTCATGAGTGGGGAAGCGACAATGCTCACCATGATTAAGTGAGACTCACACACCAGGAATGAGGCTGTCTTCTAAATGAGCTAATTGCTCACACCGAGGAGTGAGGTGGAAGAATGCAGCCCCCCAGAACGTGAAACAGCTGGGCCCTATGTAGCGAGACCTCACCCAGTGGGTCCAAACACAGGAAGAGTGTCCTCAATGGAGCACGAGCTGGCGGGGGGGATTCTGCAGACCCTCTGTCATGGGCGTAATTATAGGGGGGGACAGGGAGTTTTGTCCACCCAACTTCTGTAGCATGCCTTTTTGTCCCCCCCCATCTTTTGGAGGGAGGGCAGGGGGGCTGCAATCATCAATTATGTAATTGGACAGCGCAAGCCCGGCTGGGGTGCTCAGCAAGGCTTGCGCTGTCTAATTACATAATGCAGAGATGCCTGGCAGCCGCGCTGCAACACATTCAGGGCTGGGATGTCCTGCGTTGCTCAGTTCCTCACCCTGGCTGGCATGACTCAAAGTCATCAGCCAGGGTGCTGAACTGGCTGCTGCAGGGCCTGGTTCTGTGCTGTCACGCTAGCAGCAGCACTTCCAGGGGCCAGCGGCACAGAGCATCGCTTTCCGGCTTCGTGTTCGTGCCACACACAGACAGGAACTAGGAAGCTCATTCAGGTTCCTGGTTTCTGTCTGGAGGCGCATGAGTGCGAACACGTTAGGTCGGTGTAACATGAGACGTGGCCCGGGTGGCATTTGAAAGCAGAGCAGAGGTACTTTTTAAAAAACAAAATCATTTTTAGTTGTGTTTGTGTATGTTTGTTGGGGGAGCTCTGTCCAAGCCCTCTGAGGCAAAATACATGCAAACTTCCTAATTAGCATATGGATTGCACCAACAGAAGTGACGTCACAGAAAAGGACATTGCAAGGTGCATCATCAGCCTTTGATACTTGGAGGCACCATGGAAGTGACTGTAGAATAAGTTGCCATAAGTAAGCCAAGTGGCAAATAACTGTGTGGCGCACAATACCTAAATTGCACTATTGTTATATGTGGAGCAACTCTATAGTCATTAGGCTTTTCCATTATAATAGCATGATACATTAACAAAAGCTTTGAAGTGAATCAGAATCACTTACAGAGCACCAGATAAGGCACAGTGTGATTAAATGAATTGTTCAGGATCACACACTTGGTTAAATGGTGTAACTGGGATGTGGACAATTTAAGCGACCGTGCACATCTTTCCAGGCTTAGTTGATATAGATATTTATTAAGGTTCTGCTTTAAATTTTATGTGCTTACTATGTATATAATACATATAACATATCATTATTTATAGCAATGCATTGGAAGCAAACCACATTACATAATAAACTAGCCTTTCATAGTAAACTAACCATACACTATATACATTGTCATAGAAATATGTTGAGCAATGGGAGTATGGCTTTAGTTTCATTCTCCCCATTCTGCATGCAAAGTCACAATAGCATCATGCAGATTAATGCGTGCCTAACAAATCCTCCTTAGGATTTAAAGCCACAGTCATTATTTAATGAAGCATGCAACATTATGCACCCTTGTCTCTTCTGATCACTCCCTCCCATTCACATTTCTAAAGGGACAAAAGTCCCTGCTAATAGTACCCTCCTCCCTCCCATCAGTGCCTAATGGCTCACATTGTAATGCTCTGTTGATACAGAGCAACATTAGGACCCTTTGCTGGACGGAGCTCCTTGGGACATTCTCCTGGCAGCGGGACACCTCTACCATTCGGAACGGGTAAGGTGCCCTGCTAACAGGACAATGAGCGTGCAGAGCAGGAATTGCTCAGCACACATTGTCCTGCCAGCGGGACACTTTTGCCATTGGGTACCCTCTCTGCAGTGCCGAATGTGAGAGGTTTCCAAATTACAAATGTCCCGGTCTGGCTCTTAAAAGAGCTAAGGGGGCAGCTTGACCACCCCCTTGCGACTCTCCCGCTCGGTACTGCTTGGAGCCATTTGCACACAGGAAAACATAACTTAATTTTAATCAGTCAGTAGAAAAAAATCTATCAGCACTTAGGCATATAAGATACTGTGCAGAATACAAGTTTGGCGATATATGGCATTTAAAAATCTATACCAATTATACTTGGTCACCCACTGCACTGCATTAGCCAATGGTTTCTGCCTTTGAATGAAAGGAAAAATCAGGTAAATTGCTGACATTCCAGTGAATCTGGTCCTTTCGCCATGGGTTTATAGTTCAGCTAGGTCAAGTCAACGTAGCCCAAAATTTCAGTGGGTGATAAAGTCTGGTCTGCCCAAGGGACGTTGCGCCACTGTTTTCATGTGTTATTGTAAATGTACATATAAATGTTGTGTGCACACAGTGTATGTCAGTGGAGGTGCTGGGTGCATTTGTGTGTGAGTGAGAGTGTGTGCAAGCATATGTGTATTGACTATTGTGTCTGAATGAATGATAAATAATGCATTGTTTGTATGTTCTAGTGGAATTAAGTTTGTGAATATTATGTTGTGTCACTGGGTGAATGGCAGGCCGGCTGAAGATGTGTGGGGTCCCAATTGAATTTTAAAGATACGCCACCAGTCTTATGAAAGTTATAACAGAGCATCAGCAATGGACTCTTGTGGTGTAGTAGTTCAGTGTTATCCCTCAGGGATTTAGGTTGTTTGACCGACGTACAAAATCACGGCGGAATAAACCGTAGTAATTTTCACTGCAAATACGTTTTTACCTCAGTACACCAAACCAAACCCATGTCCCCTCAAACCTCCAGTACACCCATAAACCCCCCACTTACCTTTTCTTCATCCGCTGCCTCTACTGTAACCTGCAGAGTCAGATCCATCCCTTTAACGCGGGTCAGATCTGACGCTGCAGCGACCCTTTTCTTCTTTTTTTGGTTGGGTCCCCTGCCACCAATGCTGAGGAAGCAGGAGACAGCCCTGCAACCGCCAAAGCCAAAAATACAGAACATGGCTGAGGGGGCCACCCCTACAACCACTGCTCTTCATGTTCAATATCTTCGGCTCCGAACTAATGGTGGTGACTGAATTCGGTCAAATCTACCATTCAACCACTTTTTTTTTACAATTTGGCTGAAACGATCCCTCAGAGCCACCACCCGCCCTCCCTTTACCCCACCCCTTTCCTTCAATTGTCATGTCCCCCCCAACATTTTCAGCAAAGTTACTCCACTGCCCTCTGTCCTCATGCCCCCACAGACCCGTGCTACGACTTTCCTGTAAAGGCTGCCATTGCAAAGTGCTGGACTCAGAGAGAGCTGGCAATGACTCTGACCCCACACTCCCAAATACACGGTACAAACTTTTTGCCATCCACCTGGGCCAGGCTTCAAAGGAAACCTAAGCCCCCCACCGCACTCCCCCTGAAAACAGATCACAGACAGGCCTACAATGCCTCCACGAGTGACATGGCCGCTACACGTTTACACTCTTCTGTTTACAGCAACAACAACACTCATTTAGGGTGCTACATTGCACGAATGTACCTGCTTTGCCATCAAACACATGCTGTTATAAATGTGAATTACTGTGGGGCAGAGGTGCAAGAACATTGAGCCTCATCCACTTAGCTCACATTCGGGGGTGGGGGGAGTGGCTGGGCGATTGGGGGGGGTTAAAGAAGGGATGGGAGCACCTCCACCGTTTATTCAGGATGTGAAGGTGGGGTTTTAGCATTGTTGTATCATGTAGATGTGAACACAGAGGCCCTCATTACGAGTTGGGCACCAAGGGATACCGGGCACTGGTAAGGACACTGGTGCCGGTAATCCCTTTGCGCCCTATTCTGAGTTCCCTTAGCGGGTCCCTTCCTTAATGCCTGGTTTTACCAGGCGTTATGGACAGGACCCGTTAAGGGACTTTAGAGCTAATAACGGTACCGGAATTTGCGGTACCGTTATTAGCGCCTTCCCCCTTCCCATTGAGCCCTATGGGGGCTCAAATGGGAATGGGGAATTGCTTTTTCAATGGGGACTTACCGGTCCCGCAAAGGTCGGAATAGACCGGTAAGTCCCCATTGAACCAGAGCGGACTCGGTACCGGTATCGGAGGTAGTCATGGCGCTAATAGCGCCATGATTACCTCCATACTCGGAATGAGGGCCAGAGTGTCGAGACATTAAACAAAGCAGTGTATTTATTTTATGCTGTATTGAAACATTACCTTGTTTAAAGGCTGCGCGTCACTCCCGTTTGGAGTTTGCAGCATGCCGCCTTGCTGTGGCTCTGCTGAGTCCGGGGTGTGGGTGACAAGACCTTTAGTGGGCAGGTTGCCAGGCTTCCTGTGTGTAGTGCCTCGGTTACATTAACTGTAAGAAAATATGCAGAACTGCGTCTTCAGTACAGCAGACCTCCTCATGTTCTCTGGTAGGTTGCAAGCATTTCCCTCTTTCTGCAGCTGAGGAAGACCCTTGCTGTCCTTCCCAGACTGTCGGCATTCAGTGCACTCATTAAAGCACGAATGGCGGAAGCACATGGATAAAGAACAAGGCCAAACGGAGAAAAAACACCAGGCCCAGCTGGTTCTTCTGCCATTTCATCAGAAAGCGTTGGCAAGTTGCCTTGCCAACGCCATACGATGCTCCTGAACTCCCCTTTCTGTTCTCGTATACAATACCTATGTTTAAGCGATATTGGTGGCTTACGTCACGAAGCGCTAAAACCAAAAATGGCTAAACAGTGGCACATGATAAGAGAGCATGTAACAGCGATGAATAATAAGGGCTAATTCATGGAAATGTGCACAGAAATTCTGCACTGTGCAAGCCTGCACGCAGAAATAAAAATGTGCGCCCCTCACATTCATGGAATTTACAGCGCAAAGTAACCGTATGCGCAAGTTGTGCCCGGAACACCCCTGACATGCCCCACGCAAAGCATGAACAGCCAGAACAATTACCTATGCGCGCTCTCCCAGGTGCAAACACATGCACCCTTCAAACAGTGCATAGGCACTCCGTAATCAGGTCACAGTCCCCTGTAACTGTATCCCATAAAACGTTCCTGCACCCCGCTACACTGCTTACGCGCACCTCTAGTTACATCGGAACCCTGTTTGATTACATGCACCCTGAAATCGGAGACGCAAGTCCATCTGCTTGCTGAAAATCCTACGTGCAAGTGTAGTTATGCCTTGGCCATTTCGCATCCGAGTCATTGCATGATTGAATCCATGAATGTGTCTCGTGCCACGCAATAGTGGGCGTGTGAGGGAATGCCTGCAGGCCGGCCCTCTGAACTCCCACTTTTTCGCAGGTTCTGCTCCATTTTTGGTGTTCCGCCCCCTTCCCAGCCCTCTGATTGCCACCCCCTAAGGGCCCTTATTCATGGATTCAGAGGCGTATTACTAGCCTTGTGCAAGTAAAAACAAACTGTGCAAGGAACACCCACAACACGTCCTCATACACACCAAAAAGCAAGCTAAAGGAAAAATAAGGTGCAAGCCTCCCTGACCACCCCTGAAACACCATCCAGTACCCCTGTGAGAAGGCGTGCCCTCCCCGGCAACCCCATGTGACTCCCCAGCGAAATTGCGCGCCACACCTCGCAACTCCAGGCTGCACCCCAGTGAAAACACAGGCCCTCCCTGGCAAAGCCAGACTGCACCCCAGCAAAATCGCGTGCCTCACCTAGCAAGCCCAAGCTGCACCCCAGCGAAAATGCAGGCTCTCCCTTGCAAACCCAGACTGCACCCGAGCCAAATCGCGTCCCTCACCTTGCAAGCCCAGGCTGCACCACAGCGAAAACGGGGGCCCTCCTTCACAAGCCCAGGCTGCACCACTACGAAAACATGGGCCCTCCCTCGCAAAGCCAGACTGCACCCCAGTGAAATTGCGTGCCTCACCTCGCAAGCCCAGGCTGCACCCCAGCGAAAATGCGGGCCCTCCCTCGCAAGCCCAGGCTGCACCCCTGCAAAAATGCGTGCCTTCCCCCCACAAAGCCAGACTGAACTTCAGCGAAACCGCATGCCTCACCTCTCAAGCCCAAGGTGCACCCCAGCAAAAACACGGGCCCTCCATCGCAAAGCCAAGCTGAACCTCAGCAAAATCGCGTGCCTCACCTCGCAAGCCCAGGCTGCACCCCAGCGAAAACACAGGCCCTCCCTCGAAAGCCCTGACTGCATCCTCCAGACTGGACACCACCCTACAGCCCCCCTCACCTGTGACACCCCCCCCAAACATCCCCCTCCAGTCTGGACACACCCCAGGCAGCCCCCTTCAGACTGGACATGATGCACCAGCACCCCTCACCTGTGACAACCCCCCAGGCAGCCCCTTCCAGACTGGACACCACCCACCAATCCCTGCTCACCTGTGACACCCCGGCAGTCCCCTCCAGACTGGACCAAACTCCCTAGCCCCCCTGACCTGTGACCCCCCCAAGCAGACCCCACCAGACTGAACACCCCCCAAGGTGGCCCCCTCCAGACTGGACACCACCCGCCAACCCCTGCTCACCTGTGACACCCCCCAGGCAGCCCCCTCCAGTCTGGACACCACCCCCCAGGCCACCGCCCCTGTGACACCCCCAATCAGCACACTCCAGACTGGACACCACCCCAGACCCCCCCCACCTTTGACACCCACCAGGCAGCCCCCTTCCAGACTGGACACCACCCCCTAGCCTTCCTCATCTGTGACACCCCCCAAACAGCCCCCTCCAGACTGGACACCACACCCCAGCCCCACTCACCTGTGACCCCCCAGACAGCCCCCTCCAGACTGGACATCACCCCCAGCCCCCATCACCTATGAAACCCCCCCCAGGCAGCCCCCTCCAGACTGGACACCACCCCCAGCCCCCCCCTCATCTGTGACACCCGCCAGGCAGACCCCTCCAGACCGGGCACCCCCAGGCAGCCCTCTCCAGACTGGACACCACCCCCAAACCCCTCACCTGTGACACTCCCCAGGCAGCCCCCTCCAGACTGGACACCACCCCAGCCCCCCTCACCCGTAACACCCCCCAGACAGCCCCCTCCAGACTGGACAGCCCCAGGCAGCCCCCTCCAAACTGAACACCACCCCTCAGCCCCCCTCACCTGTGACACCCCCAGACAGCCACCTCCAGACTGGAGACCCCCACAGACAGCTTCCTCCAGACTGGAAAGCCCCCCCAGGCTGCCCCCTCCGGACTATACACACCCCCAGCCAGACCAATCCAGACTGGATACCACCCCCCAGGCCCTGCTCACCTGTGACACCCCGGCAGCCCCCTGCAGACTGGACAAAACCCCCCAGCCCTCCTGACCTGTGACCCCCCTCAAGCAGCCCCCACCAGACTAGTCACACCCCAAGGCAGCCCCCTCCAGACTGAACACCCCCTAGGCAGCCCCCTCCAGACTGGACACCCTCTAGGTAGCGCCCTCCAGACTGGACATCACCCTCCAGCCCCCTCACCCGTGACACCCCCCTCAGGCAGCCCCCTCCAGACTGGACACCACCCGCCAGCCCCTGCTCACCTGTGCCACCCCCCAGGCAGCCCCCTCCAGCCTGAACACCACTCCCCCAGCCCCCTACCCTGTGACACCCCCAATCAGCACCCTCCAGACTGGACACCACCCCAGACCCCCCTCACCTTTGACACCCACCAGACAGCCCCCTCCAAACTGGACACCCCCCAACACCCCCTCACCTGTGATACTCCCAGGCAGCCCCCTCCAGACTGGACACCACACCCTAGCCCCACTCATCTGTTACATCCCCAAACAGCCCCCTCCAGACTGGACACCACACCCCAGCCCCACTCACCTGTGACCCATCCAGACATCCCCCTCCAGACTGGGAACACCCCCCCAGCCCCCCTCATCTGTGACACCCACCAGGCAGCCCCCTCCAGACCGGGCACCCCTAGGCAGCCCTCTCCAGACTGCACACCACCCCCATCCCCCTCTCCTGTGACACCACCCAGGCAGCCCCCTCTGACTGGACACCACCCCCAGCCCCCCTCACCTGTAACACCCACCAGGCAGCCCACTCCAGACTGGACAGCCCCAGGCAGCCCCCTCCAAACTGCACACACCACCAGCCCCCCTCACCTGTGACACCCCCAGACAGCCACCTCCAGACTGGAGGCCCCCCTCCCCCTAGGCTGCCCCCTCCAGACTATACACACCCCCAGGCAGACCAATCCAGACTGGACACCACCCCTCAGGCCCACTCACCTGTGAAACCCCCCAGGCAGCTCCCTCCAGACTGGACACGCCAGCACCCCTCCCCCAAGGTAGCCCCCTCCGGTCTGAACCCCCCAGGCAGCCCCCTGACAGTCTCCCATGATACCAGTGCAATGCATGTCTGCACATTAACTGAACCTCTGTGGTCTGCCAGCACCATGAAGTGGAACACCAATATGCCGACTATAAACATGATGAACAGGAAGCACCAGAGATCCATCCAGAACTGGAGCATCTGCTGACACACCCCTCAAGACCTTCACCAGCCCAACCCATACACATGTGACAAGTGAATTCAATGGCAAATGGCATGTGCATTTTGGCCATGGCACATTGCCAAGGTATCAAAGCACACTAACTGAATGTGTGCCCACGACAGAAATAAACCTACTAATAAATATGAAATATACTCAAACAATGGCCAGGCGCATCAATGCCTGAGCATCAGTGACCTGGATGGAAGGGGTGTAAAATGACCTCACATGAAACAATAACATGACAGGGCCATGCATGGGTGATGGGAGGGCAGTCAGAGAGTGCATGTGTCACAGGGGGTCATTATGAGTTTGGAGGTAGACATGGCGCTTTTAGCGCCATGGCTGCCTCCAAACCTGGGTCTGGGTCTAGTGTCACTGAATGGGGACTTACCGGGACATTCCGACCTATGTGGACCCGGTAAGTCCCCATTCAGTAAACCATTCCCCATTCCCATTTGAGGCCCCGTAGGGCTCAGTGGGAATGAGGAAGGCGCTAATAACGGGCCCGCAATTTGCGGGCCCGTTATTAGCTCCAAGATCCCTTAACGGGTCCCGCAAAGAACTGCTGGTCAGACCAGCCGTTCCTGCTGGGACCCGCTAAGGGACCTCGGAATATGGTGGTAGGGGCTATACGGCACCACCATCCTTAGCGGCGCCGTTAAGCCCCTACCGCCATACTCATAATGACCCCCACAGAGACCGGAGAATTGTGCTGCCACTCAGAAAGAGCAAACATAACTCACTACTGCATTCCAGTTTGCGAGGTGGAGCAACACATGAGAGAAGGCAGTGTGTGACTGCACATGCTGGTGGCCGTGTCTGCATGACATGGGTTTAACACAACAATGATAAACAAAAGTGCCATTAATGGGACCATGGAACACCTCCACAGTGAGCGTACCTCCCTCCAACCCAACCACACTGATGGCAAACACACAGTGATGCTGCACAGCTAAAAGCAAATGAAAACATACCGTGCAGACCAAGCCGTCTGATGGAACCACCCCCACATGTCAGGCACATGTGCATCCTTCCAGCCACAACCATCATAGCAACCACAGCACACATGTATACATGCCACAAGACACATGATTTGCAATGGAGAGATGCACTTGCAGAAAAGTGAACTATCAAAGGTGCCGACACACAAATGAACTGCATGAAGCGTGGATTGTAACAAAATCAAAAATGTATTTCATATAAATATTTACAATTAAAATGGGAAATGAAGGTCAAAGCAGTCCATGGGAAAATAAGAAAAAAAAGAACGCCTAACTAAATATATACATAAAAAACGGAGAAGGGAAATCTGCCAAGTCTGGGGAATATAATACATAAAAAAGGAAACCTACATCTAAATAACTATTTACAAAGGCAGTGGGCTAGTACTCCTCAACTATCTCAATCAGCCTTTCCCCCAGGACTCTGTGCATGCCATGTACCCACCACCCCCTCAGGCGGGCCTCTGTTCTTGCCTGGAGGGCTTTCAGGTTGCCCAGCATCCATGTCTCTGTCTCTTGCGCTTCCCTGCAAGTGGCCTCCAGGATGGCATCCCGGCTCATTGCACGACGCACCACAATCCCAGCCCTGGCCATCACTACTCCTGCTTCCTGTGCCTGCTGCCTCTCTTCCACTATCTGCCCTTCATAACGCTGGAACACGGAAGATATTTGGTGCCACACATCCATGGGTGCCCTGCCTCACTCTTCCCACCTGCCTCCTTTGGGTGGTCTGCCATGCCAAAAATTGTCTCCTCCTCATTGCCAACTGCTGGCCCAGTGCCTGGTGCCTGCTACGTTGGTACGTCCTCTGACCTGATGATGATCCCCTGAGGGTACGGCACCTGCACTGCTCATAGGTGCCTGATGTGCCTCCATTGCCTGTCCCCCTGTTGTTGCCTGGGTAGGTACGGTGACCACCTCAGCTGCTGTTCCTTGGACTCCGAACACAGGCAGAGATCTGAGCTCCACCAGATGGTGCGTTGTGGGTGGGACTGGTGCACAGGGGGCCCTGCTGGTATCTGGGCCAGAAGGCACCATGGACGATGACATTGCGCACAGAGGAGGAATACAAGATGGTGGTTGTAGCAGTGAACATCCCATGGAGTATACCATGTCAAAGACTTGCTGCAATCCAGGACATGAGGCGGTAGAGCTCACTGTGAAGATGTGCAAGCAGACTACGAGTAGCTTGCACATCATCATGCATGACACCTGTCTGCCTCGCCAACCCGGCCAACAGGGGCAGCACATAATCACAGATGTACACATCAGATGGCAAGGTGGTGTCGGTCTGGGTGGACACACCAGCCAACAACAGAGGATGGGTCTGGGTGGTGAAATGCTGGCAGGCACACAATGCTGTGTTCGATTGGCCCAGCGACAGGATTTTGCATAGGCACCCCACGGTGGCCTGCACAACCTTATGCCCCTGGGACAGGACTGCAGTACGCAAGCCCATGGGCTGGGCTGCAATGGCCACCTCGTCCACCTCCCCCTCCATCAACGTGGATGACTCTGGTCCATCTTCCGCCATGGATGGCCCCTGTGCTGCATCACTTGGCCCCACTGCTGCTGAGGAGTCCACTACCACCTTCACCTTCTTAAACCCAACCCCAGCAGCCATGCCCAATGTCACTGGCACTGCCCCAGCCACATCGCTCCCCGAAGATGAGCTGTCACGGCTGCGTGGCTGTAGCCTGCGCCTCTGCCTGGTAGAATCATCCCTGCATCCCTGTTCCACAGCACTGCTTCCCCTTCTTCATCATATGCAACTGTGGAAAAGGAGACACAGAACAGCAACATCAGTGTACTGCACCAAAGCCAGCGAGGCATCAGCAACATTCAGGGGGCCATGACTTGTCAAGGGAACAGCCATAAACCTCCACACCCATGGACAAGCTATCCACATCCATGCAGACACCTGCCTAGTTATCACTCCACATGATCACATCAAACTACATGCCAATGTCACAGCCAATCTATTGCGTATGCTATACACACATGCATCAATAGCACATGCACATTTGAGCGTGCCATAGCAACAAGCACATACACATGTCTTGCACATACATCAACTCAGAGGGCCCAAGCAGTGCCATGACCAATAACATCAGAGTCCCGTCAACTTCAATGCCTCAGCGTGAATAAGCCAGACATCCAAATGCACGTGTTGCATCCAGGCATGAGTGATGCACAATCACATATTTCCATTTTGGGCACATATACATGAGCATCATGCATGCACTTCACGTGGACAACACTACCTAAACTTGCACACTTTCCATCCTGGAATGTTTCAGACAGTAACATGGCATGTGCACGGTCTACAAGACAGCACTACAACACGCAATGCAAGTAAGAGCACATTTAATATCCAAAGGTGTCTCAATGCACACATGGAGAGCAATGTCTGGGGCATGCAAGCTAACATCCGTCTCAGAAGCATACTTGCTGCAAGTCTAAGGGGGTCAACGCCAACATGCTGATACATGTACAATACACATGCACCGTAGAGCAGTGCTCACCAGTCGACTCCAGACATTGGTGTAATTCACAGACCTAGGTGTGCAGCACTGGGTAAAACCTCTCCAGGACCCACATGTTCCCCGACATCTGGCAACTGCGCGCATGGTGCCCCTCCGTGGTAGTACCAGCCTGGATGAATCGCATGGCCTTGCATGGGTCCTGGATTTAAGATCCTCACATCGCTTGTGAACAGTCTTGAAGGAGTGGACTGCCACCCCTTCAGAGTTGCTGGCATCTGTGAAACCGTTCCAGATCTGATGACGTCCTTCCTTGCCGTGTTGCATCACAGGGTTCAAGAGGGCATCATAATGCTCTGGGACCTTCGCCACCAGGAAGTCAACTTCCCTCACGCTGAAGTTGACAGCCCTCTGCCTCACTGCCATGGGGTTGCTGCTCTGGTCTGAGGATGATGATGCAGACATGACAACCCCTGAGGCAGGTGTGGGTGGGCAAGGTTGTCCTGGAGCTGGGCTGTGGAACGGTGGTGGTGGAATGGCACGGTGGGAGTCCAACAAAGCAACTGAGGTGGTTACAGGGCCAGAGACAGGAGCATAGGCAATGGCTGGACAACAGGCACTCAAAATGCAGTGTAGGTTGGCAGCAGGCACACACACTGTACAGGCAGCAGCAGATGGCAAAGTTGGAGGCACCACACGGTAGGTGGAGGCAGATAAAATGGCACGGAGGCAGGAGCATGGGTCTTCCATGTCTCGCAGCTATGGCAGCCACGAACAGAGTGATGGGACTTTGTCCTTAAAAACTGAGAAAACCATGGACACATGAAATCAGAGGTAAGGCCCTCAGTGTCTAACTTATGTGACACATGCTGAGTGCAGATGTTGAGCACACCATATTTTGGGGATACATAAGTTTGTGTAGAAGCAACTCTGAACGTGCGTGCTAAGGGGAGGAGATGGACGGGTGGAGTACTGTGTATTTTGGGGTGCCACGCAATCCGTTCACTTCAGGGACCGTACAAACTTCTCATTTTGGTGGGGGATTTTTGCAAGTCTAATTCTGGGTGCTCCTGTGTATCGCATACAACTATTCTTAACTTTTCTGGTAGCTTTCCGGGGTACAAACACACTTTTTTAGTGTTGCTGGGTGCCACTGCGTATAGTTTACCACTTTTTTCCTATTTTGGAAGCTATCCTGGTATTACGTACACATTATTTTTATCTTATTGGGGGGTGCCTGGGCATTACATCTACCATAATATCCACACCTGGGGTACATTCGAGCCTTGCTGGATCACTGAACTATGTCTTCCATCATGTAGACTGCCCCCTCATTCCTACTGCCCATGGAAATTACTTAGTGTGCCTTCCATGTTTCCATTACACTTGGATCATGAGTGGAAAGGCTCCAAGAGGGAAAGCGGGCAGACGGGGCCGGATCAGGGACATGCTGTGGAAGCATCTGTCCCAGCCCCAAGGGTTCCAGGACTTGCTGTGGAAGCAGCTGTCCCAGCCCCAAGGGTTCTGGGACGTGCTGTGGAAGCAGCTGTCCCAGCCCGAAAGGTTTCTGGGACGTGCTGTGGAAGCAGCTGTCCCAGCCCGAAAGGGTTAGGGACGTTCTGTGGAAGCAGCTTCCCCAGCTACAGGGGGTCATGCCATGCCCAGGCCACCTGTGGTCTGGCATCTGGACCCCAAAGTGGTCTCAGCCACACAGGGGTGGCCCGATCACCTTGTGGCAAGAAGGCAAATCCTGGACAGCAAGTACAGGCTCAACCTCATGACATGGCACAGCACACTGGCACATTGAGGAAGAAGAACTTCCATGCTGAAGAACTCAAGATCCTCATGGACTACGTGACCATTCACCAACGTGACATGTTCCAGCATCCGGCGAGCACACATACAACTGCTCAGCATATGGTGCATTGGAAGCATGTTTCGGATGAGGTCAATGCCATAGGGTTTGATAAGCGCACTGCTGCACAGGTAGTGAAGCACAGAATGATCTCCCCATTAGCCCCAAATCCAATTTGGGTGCCAATCTGACCTCTGCTCTGACAACTGTAGGGGGGTCACCAGAGGAGGAGGACTGGACTAAGCATGAAGAGGCTCTGAGCCAATTCATTCTACTGGAGCAGGTGCAAGGCGTGGGAGACCTGGAAAATTACAAGGACATGTCCGGTGAGTGCATTGAGAACATTGTGCAACCTGAGTATGTGATGTAATGCATCACCAAGATGCATAAATCTGGTGCACATCTTGCTGCATTGGAATGAGTGCCCTGGGTGAACCATGTCATGTTGTGTACTGACTCCTGTCCAGTGTACACAAGAGTGGATACAAGCCATTGTTGTACACCAGTTGAACATGTACATGTGACAGTACTCACCCCCCACTAGCATACTCCCCAACATCTGCAACATGATACCTCAACATGCACAGTTGTTTGATGCCTCCTTGATGTGAGTGACTCTGCTCTGCTAGACATGTGCATGTGTTCAAAATCCTAGTTACACTTCATGCCATGCAGGATATTGAGTCTATGTTCACAGATGTATGTATGTGCTGCCATGCCACATAGAACATCCAGGATGACACCCAACACACCTCATGGCATGCCATGTGTGAGCGTGCATATGACCAGACTGTGCACAGCCCTGCTGCCCAATTGCAATTCCTCCTGAGGCAAATCGTTGTGAGGTCTGCTCCCTGTTACCCTCCCACACTCAGCCCACAATCCATGGGTCCATGCCCAGCTCCCTCTTGTGGGTCACTGAACCTTGTTCCTATCTACAACTCCATTGACTTACTCTCTCCGCTTCACAGACGTTGCCTAGATGGTACTCTTACAGCCGTACAACACCTGGGACTATTTCCTTTTTCCCAGATTTACGGCATGTTCCCATTCTGTGCAGTCCCTGTACCGAGACAACACTGGTGTGGCATGTGATGGATGCAGACTTGGATGTGGATATATTTGGCTGCCTGCTGCCATGTGATGTAATTTCACATTGCAGAGGCACATGTCCATTCCCATGTCACTGTTATTAGTCAACAGTTTGCGGTACCATGGGCCATAATTTACTTTTTAACAACCTTGTTGGTTGGTAATGTGTCCACTGGCAGCATGGACCTGAGCAGGGTATTTTGTTGCCAGTCTTCATATGCCATGCTCAGATAGCTTGTTGTCCACAGTGTGTGGATGATGCATTTCTTATGGCAACATGCTTTGCATTTTGTTGCATGACAGCATTGTGATGCACATGTTTACTGTAGACACATTGCACATTACTCCACATGTCTTTTTCTGTCCATGTGCAGGTGAGGATGCACCAGATACAGAGGAGGTGGAGGAGGATGAAGAAGAGTCTGTGGTGCTTCAGACCACCAGTGGAGGACGTGGCTTGGCAGGCCGTGAGAACCCACTGGTTCTACAGACCATCCTGAGCCATGCTCCAGACACTTCTGACTCTTTGGAGTCAACTGGCTCTGATGCTGAACCGTATGTGAAGTCATCAATGCTGGCGGAGGCGAGTGTACCAATGGGTGGCGCAGAGTCTGCAGGGGGTGAGGTGCCTTCACAAGGCTAGTCAGTGGTGGCACACCCGTCTGTGGTGGTTACGGCTGCAAGGCCATGCTCCCATGTATTGGTTTCTGGTCCTGGGACAGATGTACAAGGCAGTGTTACAGTCATGCATCCAAGGACAGGGGCATCACAGCAAGGGCCATGCCCTCTTGTATCAGGTAAGCATGGGCCCTGCACATGTGGGGCAGGTGTGCATGCGGGGCAGACAGAGTGGGAGCAGCAGATGCTGTGTTCCGCACGCTGACACGGTGCTGGCTTTGAGAGATTTTTTAAGTTTTTTAATTTTTTATTTGTGTTTGGCGCACATGCGCCTTTACAAACATATAAACATAAGAACAGAACAAGACATCATATATATTCAAAATACATCAATTCAGAAATAACAGAGATACATATACAATCCATTTAAAACTCAGTGTGGATTATTATAATTCCTGACTAAAAGAGTTTGGCTGAGGGCATGGATAGGGTGGCCCAGTAACACAGGTGGATAAACAACTGCAGGTCATGTGGTCTACATGCCGCTCCCATAGGATGGGTATGGAGGCCAACATCAGGGGCACACAGGAAGATCTGCAGTGTCTGCAGACATCCCTGCTTGAAGAGGGTTGGGCAGACAGGGATGCCCTGAGGCATGAGTTTTTGGCCCACAGGGCTGAAATCATGAGGAACATGCAGCCAGCAGAAAACTGTTCCACCAGGAGGTGTTAGCATTGAGACAGACAATCTCGGAGGAACTCTGTGCAACTCGTGAGTTTGTGCATAGTGACCTCCAAGCCTTCCGCCTGCACTGGTGCATTCATCAGTGTCATGCATGGCGGCTGCCACTGAGGACCAGGGCACTGCATGGTGAGCCTTCAGCATCACTTTCACCTGAAGATCCAACGCAGTATGGGGGTGCCAGCAGAGACATGCCTCCCAGTCGACCGTAGCCATGTGATCCATGAGCCCATTGAGGGTTTTGTTTTTGTTTTGTTTGGACGTCCGCCCATGTATACCTTGACATGCATCCTGCCCCTCCCCCTCCTATGTGGACCACCTCCTCCACTCCCCCAGTCCATGATGGAGATTTATGAGTTTTTTTTGCCCCTTTTGTAGACCCCAGGACCAGATGTTGCCATGTTATTTTTGAGTTGCCCTTTCCAGGTTTTGTTTTATTTTTTACTTGAGATGCACAGTTGCCCTCTCAAGGCCATCACATTGGCAGTGGTGGACATTCAGGCATGCAGAGTGACATCAACCTCTGCCACACGGCGAAGGCCAGAGGAAAAGGCCCATCACTCTCTCAGCAGCTCTGCTGCAAGAGGGAATATCTCCGGCACCCAGGATGCATATGTGCCCCCCCACCAGACCAACACAGGCCGCCATTGCAGGCCACACGGCCTCCGCCGAAATCATCACGTCGGAAGAGCCGTGCCTAGGCTCCATGGAAACCTGCTCCCAAACTCCATCTGATTCGCCGGACGCAGCCTGCAGCCCCTCCTCTCCCGCTTTAAAGGGAGAGGAGGACAGCCGCCAGGCAAAGCCGCCACACGGCGAAGGGCAGAGGAAAAGGCCCATCACCCTCTCAGCAGCTCTCCGCTGCTCGACGGCGCAGAAGGTGCCACAAAGCTCCGCTCTGCTTGCACAAGGTATGGCCCGCAGCCTCATTACCTGCCTGCCTCACCCTCCTCAACAGCTAACCCATATCACTCCCCTGCGCACCGCGCCCTGCAAGCACCGTAATGTACGCCTACGGTCGAGCCCCCGCACCCATCTCATCAACACCTACACACCCGGCTTGGATCATCGTAATGGGAGGATAGGCTTGAGATGCAAGCTTCTTCGCTTCTCGCGCACCTACACCAAGGCCTACTTGACCAAGAGGGCTGCCGACCACACTGCAGCCACGCCATGTCAGTCTCATCACATGAACAGCCCTGACACCAACTCTAGGGTCACCACGAACTACATGCCCATCCACAGCATCTCTTTGGCACCACCCAGGCCTAACCTTTGTGCCAGCACCTTGCCCACTACTCACACTGCTGCCCTACCCACAACTGTTGACACTGCCAAGCCTATTCCAATAGTTTTTCCTATGCCCACTACACATGTGGTTGCTCCCGTGTCTACTGCGCATAATGCTATGCCTAAAGTTGCTCCTATGCCTACTGCACATGTGCTTGTTCCCGTGTCTACTGCTCATAATGCATTCCCAAAGTTGCTCCTATGCCTACTGCACATGTGGTTGTTCCTGTGTCTACTGCTCACAATGCTATGCCCAAAGTTTCTCCTATGCCTACTGCACATGTGGTTGTTCCAGAGTCTACTGCTCATAAGGCTATGCTCAAAGTTGCTCCTATGCCTACTGCACATGTGGTTGTTCCCGTGTCTACTGCGCATAATGCTATGCCTAAAGTTGATCCTATGCCTACTGCACATGTGGTTGTTCCCGTGTCTACTGTTCATAATGCTATGCCCAAAGTTGCTCCTATGCCTACTGCACATGTGGTTGTTCCCGTGTCTACTGTGCATAATGCGATGCCCAAAGTTGCTCCTATGCCTACTACACATGTGGCTGCTCCTGTGTCAACTGTTGATAATGATCTGTCTATTGATGTGACCCTGCTCAATGCCCACGCCAATGCCCCCATGATCATTCCAGCTGTGGCCCCGTCCACATCCACCAGCCCACCTGCTCCTAAGCACCCTACTCCCTACACACTCAGCTGCGCAATGCTTAATGCACGCTCTGTGCCTGCCCACGCACTTGACATTAACGACCTGCTCATCAAGGACAACCTTGACCTCCTCATCCTTACTGAAACATGGCTCAATGAGAGCTCAAGCCCAGCACTATCGCTGGCTATTCCATCTGGATACTCCATTCTCAGGAAAGACCGCACCTCCCACAGAGTTGGAGGCGTCACCCTCATCACTAGGGAAACTCTTGCCATCAGAGTAATCGATGGACTACTTGACAACAACAGCGACTACCTCCCACTAAAAATGAACGTCTCCCCTAACTGCACCATATCTATGCACATCGTGTATAGACCCCCAGGCCCGAGCCTTGACTTCCACGACACCCTCATCCTTGCACTCTCCAGCAACATCAAAAAGTCATCACAGGTTATACTTCTAGGAGATCTCAATCTAGGACTCAATGACCCTAAGGACTCCCCTGCCAAATCACTCAAGAAGGCACTATCTAACCTTGGCTTCTCGCAATCTATTTCTGACCCTACACACATCAAAGGGCGCACCCTTGACTGGATCAGCCACCATAACTGCTCCATCCTCATCACCGCAAACTCCCCCATCCCTTGGTCCGACCACCACTACATCCAATTCAACCTTAGAAACAAGAAAGTTGCCCTCTCACCCCCCACCGTGCCCTGCCACCTATACAAGGAGCTCACGTCTGCTCACAGCAGAGAATCTATCACCCTACCTTCTTCACTCTGCCCTACAAGCCCCATCCTCCAATAACCCCAAAACATTAGCCAACACTTTCAGGGAAGTCATCACATCAGCCGTGGACGCCATCGCCCCTTTGACCCTCAAAAAAGCCAAAAAGGCCAAACATGCTAATGCTTGGTTCATTAAAGAACTCTTTGACCAACGTACCCTAAAGAGGACTGCCCTCTCCGCATGGAAAGCCAACCCCTCTGAAGCCACCAAACAAAAGTTCAAAGCAATCTCCAAATCCTATAAAACAAACATTTCCATAGCCAAAGCTGCCTCCTTTAACGCCAGGATCACCGATGCCAAGTCGGGCTCCAAAGAACTATTCACCATCTTTAGGGAATTGGAAAAACCACCTGCTCCCCCTTCCTTAGTCCTCAAGGACTCCAAGTGGTGTAATAGCATCCAATCCGCCATGTTAGAGAAGCTCAACACTCTCCAAACCAAAATTTGCTGACACCAAAAAGCACTCTCTACCCTTATAGCCAATCTGCACACCAAACAACCCAACAAGACTACCCCCTCCCCGCCTTTTGACTTCAAAGATGTCTCGGAGTTAGAGGCCATTGCCCTGCTGAACTCCATTAAACCTTCCAACTGTAAGGGTGATGCCTGCCCAGCTAGTCTCATCAAAGATTCGGCACACATCCTGGCCCCATTCCTGACTGCGTTTATTAACTCCTCCTCCCAGTCAGCCCATGTCCCGTCTGGACTTAAGGAAGCCTGGGTAGGCCCACTCCTTAAACAACCCTCTCTCGACCCAACGGTCCCTGGGAACTACAGACCCATCACCACGGTTCCGTTCCTGCTTAAAATACTGGACAAAGCAGCCTACCTGCAAGTCCAAAAATTCCTAGAAGACAACCGTCTCCTCGGCCTGCGGCAATCCGGGTTCCGCCCACGCCACGGCACTGAGATGGCCCTCCTTGATCTAAAGAACCAAATGGACGATCTCAGAGACAAAGGCAAACCTGCTCTCCTATTGCTCCTGGATCTTTCCGCCGCCTTTGATTTGGTGGACCACGACACTCTGTGCCACCATCTAGCCACCCAAGCCAATTTCTCCACCAAAACATGTCAATGGATCACCTCCTTTCTCCAAGAAAGAGCCATGAAGGTCTTCTCTGACTCAGCAGCCGCCTCTCCCAGCCTCATCACCTGTGGTGTCCCTCAAGGCTCTTGTAACGCACCCACTCCCTTGGCATCTCGTATACCAACTACGCGGATGACACACAGCTCCTTATCCCACTTACCGGAGATTACCTAGCCGACACTAAAACCCTCACCTCCATTTACTCCACCATTCAATCCTGGATGGCAGAGAATTAGCATTTGCCTTAATAGTGATAAAACTGAACTCCTCCTCATAGGCTCCCCACTGACGCTGGGCAACCTCAGTGATCAATACACCTCCTGCACCATCGATAACATCCCCATTAAGGTCTCCAACTACGTGAAGACGCTCAGAGTCTACCTGGATTCCAACCTATCCATGGACAGACAGGTGAATGCTATTGCCTCCTCCCCAGCATACTACTCCAAAGTCCTCAACGCCGCCAGGCCCTTCCTGTGCCCCCATAACTGCCTTACCATTGCTAGGGCAATTATCGGGTCAAGGCTAGACTATTGTAATGCCCTCTTCCTTGGGACCTCCAACAAAAACATTGCCAAATTGCAGCTAGTCCAGAGCAACGCTCTGAGGGCAGCCACAGGTACCGCCAGAAGAGACCATGGGCCTCATTACGACCCAGTCAAACAGAGAATTGTCTTTAAGACCTGTAAGCAGATTCAATTCAACACTACAGCTAAGTCAATGCCTAGTCTGGGATGCTGAGGGAAACCCTTATTGATATATTTTTATGTCCAGTTTGTTTACTCTGGATGACAACCCTTATATAACACCCCTCTCTTAGAATCCCCCTGACCCCACTGAGCCAAGAAGTAGGTTTGTTTTGCAAATTAAAAGGTTTATTTGAAAATTAAACAATATATATATATCACACTTTTATAATAAATTAATGTTTGATAGCACACTTGTGAAGATGATAGTGATCAACAATGAATAATGTTACAGTGGTACACTCTTTTTGATGGCTTAGAAGTGATATAGAGAGGATAAAGTAGCTGAGAATGCTTTTATGGCTTCAAGGACAATGCAATGATGAATGAAAATGCAGTACAGAAAATAAACTTGATATGACTTCAACAAAAGACAATGGGCCTCATTACGACCCTGGCGGAGTGGGTTTACGCCAGCGTTATTCGCGGCGGACCCGTCCGCCCTACTACGAGTTCCCGTAGCGCCATGGAGCGTTTTCCGCCTGGTTTTTCCGGGCGGAGAAATCCATGGCGCTACGGGACCTTGTTGTTAATTACGCCACCGTATTTTACGGTGGCGTAATTAACGCCTTCCCCACTCCCATTATACCCTATGGGGCAAAAATGGGAATGGGGAAGGGTAAAATGGGGGATGGGGATTTACCGCCCCGCCAAGGTCGGAATGGGGCGGAAAATCTGCCAACCCCCATGGCGCTATCGGCAGCTTTCCGCCGTGCTCCATGGTGCATTTTGCACCACGATTTCCGCCAGGGTCGTAATGAGGCCCAATGTAATCACTTTTCTTTGACAATTCACCCCCCCCCCCACTATGCAAGGTAAAGAGATGGGAGGAAAGCACACAGTTCTCAGGAATGCAATCAAATATAATTCAGTTCCCCCCTAGCAAGCTTAGAGGAAAACAGGTAGGAGTTTTAAACACAGGCAAAATCCTTTTAAATGTGGTGGCAATGAAGTGAAAAATATACTCAAATTGCTTTTAATTCCCTATAGGAGGTTCAGGGTGAGTGAGAGATACTTAAATAAATTCAGGATCACTTTAGCAATGCTCTATGAATGATTGTCAGGTTGCACACGAATTTCAGCAAGGAAAGCAAGGACAAATATTTTTACATGTGGCTGAAATTAAGCAAAATGTCAAATCGCGGCAAATTTAGTTGCGTGCGTCGAGCGCAATTACGGAGGCACTATAAGGAGAAGGAAATCGGTTCTAGGCTTGTTGGAAAGCTGGAATCTTAGCTTTAAGATGACAGTTAAAACCCGCTCCTAGCCCAAACGGTTCCAGAGATACGGCTGATTTAGTAAAGGTAGTTTTTCGAATTTGAAATTTCAAAGCTCAGAATGACAGATGACAGTTTTCAGTTTTAAAGTTGACAGAATGACACGATTCTAGGAGGCAGTTCTAATAGGCTAAAATAGTTTGGATTAGATTATTTTAAACTAAGAGATTGGTTTTGGTGCTAGCTGGGTACTCACACTAGATTTTGGACAGGAATGCGACTTCGTCACCGATCGGGTCAGGATTGGCTGGACTTCTGCTAGCAGTTCTTCACAGCAATCTGGTCTCTGGTTCTCTCTGGTTCCGGATACAGCACTGCTTTCTGGATACTGCTACAGGTTCTTGCAAAAGTTCTTGGCAAAGAATTCAAACAGCTCGCCCGGCTGTTGAATAGTTTGGTTGGTTTTGAGGCCTGCTGAAGAGGATTCAGCTTGTGGATTCAGGCCTCTCTGCTACAAATTATGGAGCTAATTTCTGGTGTCTGGAGATTGATGGATTTGAAGTCTGGATCTCTGGATGTGAAGTCTGAAGTCTCCCGGCAAAGCGTCCCGCAAGAAAGTGGAAAGTGAATGTCTCTACCTGGACTTCAATGTTCCTTTTATGTGTTTTGAAAATTGGTGTGTGCCTGGGCCTAGTTAGCCTGCCCCTCTCACTTATCATTGGCCAAACTTTCCTCTCTCCCTTGATTGGGGGAAAGAAATGGAGTGTCAGAGTGAACCTCCCCTTGTCAAATTGCACCCAAATCTATTTCTGACCCAAATACATATTTATCTATGTGCCATTTTTCTAATATTATATGTCCAGTTAACATATTTTCTGTAGCACGAAACCATCCGATCCCTGTCTTTGTACGATGTTGTGTCCACTTATGACAGAATTCTCCCCTTTTCATCCAGATAACGACATCTAAACCTTTCCAGATTTTACACGAATGTGCATCAGGGATATGGGTTTCAGATGATAAAGTGTCAGATTTTTAACATGCATACATTTGGAGTAACAACCTTTTTTTCGGCTACTATCCCCAAGAACATACCACAGGGTCCTAACACCTCTTAAAATGTGCACAGAAAAATCACAAGAATGATGATGTTATTTATATAATTTTGACAAGTCCGCACTGTGAATTATCCATCTTTTTAAAATCATGCTCTGGCCCCAAAGGGGTGTGGGTTTCCAAAGCACATGGTGGAATTTCTGGTTTATCCACTTCCCCAAGCTCAGCTTGCTCTCACAGGCACTGCCCCTCCCAGTTTCTCCCAAGAGGAAGCCATTTTACGACCCCCCATTATAACATTTGCCTGAGCCAGGGACAGTGCTTTGTTTAGTTTCCTGTAGTCCCCAGGTGCTCCTCCCCTAATCCAATCAGAGAGGTGTCATCTCCTTTTGGCAGGGGCAGCAGAATGCAGCCAGGCCTGGGAAGAGTATTTGAGCCAGTTCAACTCCTGTCGGGGGTAGTTGTCAGGCAGAATTCAGCTAAATGTCACTTTAGTTCCCAGTTTTCTACATTCAAATCACACTGACAATTTTTACACATGCAGCTAGAACGCTGATTCTAAGTTCAAAACTATGACATTTAAACAATTGCAACCTATGTGACACTCACAAGTAGGTCACTCATTTATTCTAAACATTTCGATTTTAGTGGCTTTAAACCCAAATTCACTTAAGCTGCTGACATCCCCAGCTATTTTTTATATATACATTAAATAATTACTTCCTTCAAGTCATTTCAGAATATAGTTTTACATTGTATCCACCTCTTAGCAAGTCTTTCCTTGGCCTGGTTTGGGTTCATTTGTTCAGTTTTACACAAAAGTCTGGTGGTTTTAAAACGCCGGCTTTCTGATAGTGGTGAGCACCAGTATTGCATCCATTTTTGACATTAAGAAAATTAATTCCCCACAGTTCTGGGTTGCTTTTGGCAATCAGCATTGCCATTCCCAATGGTTTCAGGCTACTGTGTGTGTAGCCCAATGGTGGTTTTAGGCAGTGCCTTCCTGTGCTCACAACATAGGCAAAAATGGGTGGCAGCCTATTCTTCATGTTTTCCCTGTGCACTCTCTGGGGAGTTCTGGCCATCATGATGTTTTCAATGCCAGTAATGCACAGTTTTATGGTAGGGCTTGGATGCATGGGTAAAAACATCCCACAGACCCTCGCTGTCACCCACAAATGCCTACATGAACTTGCCCCCCCTTACCTAACACACAGGGCCTCATTACACGGAAGGCGGTAATGGTTAATGGCCACCGTTAATGGTAACGGTGACCGTTAACCATTACCGCCTTACTACGAGGTCCCTTAGCGGGTTGGTGCTTTAACGCCTGCTTTTTGCAGGCGTTAAAAACCAACCCACTAAGGGACCTCGGAGCTAATTACGGCACCGCAAAATTGCGGTGCCGTAATTAGCACCTTCCCCATTCCCCTAGAGCCCTATGGGGCAGAAATGGGAATGGGGAAGGGCAATGGTGGAAGGGGGATTTACCGCCCCACCAACCTTGGAATGGGGCGGTTAATCCCTTTTCCGCCAAGGCGGTGCCAGTATTTTACCGGCATGAGCCATGGCACTAATAGCGCCATGGCTCACCGCCTTCCGTGTAATGAGGCCCACAGAATCACCAAGCACACGGCCACAAGACCCTTAAGGTCACACTATTTCAACACAATTGTCACGGCCACCACGCGTAAAGTGCACGCTGGTGGCTCTAGCTTCCCCACCCAAGCTGCCATGCATTGGAACGCACTGCCACCTCATCTGAGACTGATTGAGTCACACCTAGCCTTTCATAAGGCCATTAAAACCAGGCTCTTTGTCTAAAAGGCCTCCCAATGTGATTCTCCTTTTGCACTATTCCTGCTTCTGCACACCAATGAATATCTATGTGTATATCACTGTATACCACTGCACTTCAATGTTTACATCACTGTATATCTATGTGTAACTATGAGACCTATGGTCATCCACTCTGCTAATCACAAGTTCCTCTCACATTCTGTAACAGCGCCTCAATGCCTCTTGGCTGCAAGTGCGCTTAACAAATGCAAATAAATAAATAAATAAATAAATGTTTGCATGGTGGTGCTCAGGATGGCATGTGCCGTTAACTATGGGTTCAGTGTATCATCACACATGTGTGCTGTGTGAATGGTACTTAACTATGTCTGTTGTAATGTCTTGTCCAATGTTGTTTCAGTAATCCCTAATGAGGCAGTGACTGCTGTCCAGGGCAAGACACCCTGCACACTTTGGCGTCCATGCTCCTCATGCCCTCTGCCAAGCACCAGACCTCCTGTCACTCATTTGGAGGCACAGTTGCCTGTGAAGGTGATGTTGGATTCACACCATGCTAGCTAAGTCAAAGGGTAAGCATGAGCACTGTCTTGCATGTTCAGAATGCCTCAGTGTTCTCTGTGTTTGCTGCACATAGAAGTTTCCTATATATGTGCTTTTCATGCTACTATGCCAGAATGGTTTTTTAAGTGGTACTCATGTCACCATCTTCCTCCCTCTAATCAACTCAACTATGCACGCACCTACTTGCATCTCCAATATAGGCTGTGCACTCCTTGGTGTGTTTTCAACTTTGCCTTCCCTCTCACTGTCACACTCTCTCTCTGTTATGCTATGATGCACTCATGGGCATATCACAATCTATTTCCTTTCGCCCTCTTTCTCCCTGTGGTCCTTCTACACTGGGTGGTCTCAGCATATTTTCATGCTCCATTCATGTGTTGTCATAGATGTGCATGCTGTTCTTTCTGTTGTTACTATGCATGTCATTGCATTTAGGGGATGTGTCTCCCGGTAAATTGCATCGTATACAAGGCAAGTGGGTACCTTGTGCGGGTAAGTGAAGGGCATTTGCAGACACTTGTGTAGTGTTTGGCTGGGAGTCATGCACTGTGTGTGATCACTTGGGATTGACATGTCTTGTGGGGCACCAGTACTACTTCATGGTTGCATTTGTCACATGGTGTGGTTCTGGTAATATGTCAGGGCATTGGGCCTCATTACGACCCAGGCGGTAAGGGGTTTACGGCAGCGTAAACAGCACCGACCCTTACCGCCTGAGTACGAGGTCCCTTAGCGCCATGGAGCTTTTAACACCTGCTTCAGGTGTTAAAATCCATGGCGCTAAGGGACCATGGAGTTAATTACGCCACCGTAATTTACGGTGGCGTAATTAACGCCTTCCCCACTCCCATTATGCCCTATGGGGCAAAAATGGGAATGGGGAAGGGTAAATGGGGATTGGGGACTTACCGCCCCGCCAAGGTCGGAATGGGGCGGTAAGTCCACCAACCACCATGGCGTAAACGTAGTTTACGCCATGGTGGTAAAGTCACGGCCCAGGCGGTAACTTACCGCCTGGGTCGTAATGAGGCCCATAGTGTTGTTTCTATGGGTTGGTGGATCCGTAGGTTTCTGATTCCTAATTGTGGAAGTTCCAACTGTGTGGGCCTTTCTTGCATGGTTGGGAGTAGGTGGTAGGGCCAGTTGTTTGTGGCCTGTGACAGGTATTGATGGTTGTGCTGGTGTGTGTCTCATTGCCCTTTGCACATGTGTACTGAGTGATACTTCACATCCCTTGCAATGTTTGTGGGGTAATGGTCCAACGGCACATTTTGCCTCTCTTGGTCAGGGATCCCCAATTGTTTTGTGGACCCACAGTTACGATCCACAACCATGAAACCATTGATGCACTTTTTTTGGATGCTATGTTGTAAACTGGCACACTACGTTGTGTGGTGTTGGTGTTTTCACATGCATGTCCATGCATGCTGCACAATGGTGTTTGCAGCTTCAAGTTCACCGCAGCTGGGTGCATGGTACAACTGCTTTGAATTGAATGCACAATTGTACCAATTGTGTGCTGTCACAATGAAGTGTGCATTGACCTTGCACTTTTCCATTGCATTCTACCTTTTGCGTGCATTTATCCTTGCTTGCAGTATCACATTTGCTTGGTCATGTCTGCTTATGGCTTCATGGCAGTTGCCTCTGTGGCCAGCCTTCCAGTCTGACATCGGCCTCTATGAAATACTGCCTAAAGAATGGTCCTGCCTGGAGTGCAAGAGGTGAGTATTAATGTACTGACCTTTTTGTGCTTTGCATCATGGGCTCCCATGACTGTGTTCACTGCACTGTCCCAATACTACGCTGGTGGTGGCATGCCTTGTCATGTCATTGCTTGTATTCCAGGGGTGTCCCTGCTTTTTGGGGGGGCTCAATTATCTGCATGTCTGATGTCTTCTCATTGTCATGCAGCATGTTGACTGATGTGTGTGTTGTGTATGTGCCATAATCTTGGGGATAGGAATATGTGACATGCACAATTGTGGCATGCCATTCCGGGGGTCAGGCAGTGTGGGGTTTGTTGTTTCTCAGTGTGTGTTTTGTGTGTTTGATTTGCATGCAGTGCGCAGGTGTTGCTGCATGTGTTCTGGAACACATGTTGATGGTTGTCTGTGTTTTTTGCATGTGTTGTATGTCACTAAGGGGGGCATGTAGGTCTTGAGTTTTTTCTGGGTGCATTTATGTGTTGGCTGCACTCTGTTTCATTTTTTTCATTGTCTGCAGATCCTTCCGTCAGGCAATGATTGCTATTTCCTTGGATGAATTTTGACTGTCGACTGTATGCCCAGGGGAGAGGTAAGATGTAAGAGGTAAGATGTGCATTTTTCTTGATCCTTATGGAATGGCTAAATTAGTTGCTGCATGTCTGGATGTGGCCATCCTGGTGTGTCTTCCTCTTTGTCACAATTGTCAATTACCTCTTTGTAATTTGTTATTTTGGGATTGGGTTTATTGTGTTCATATTGCCAGATTCTGTCACATGTGGATCATTACTGCACTGCTTTTCAACACCCCACAATAGGGACATTATTGAGCGCATCATGCACATTCTAGGACATGTGTGCAGCAATATGCCATTGTGCTTCTTGTATTTTGTGGACATGTTACTTTTGTAGGCCATGTATGGCTTGCAGCTCAGGCATGATGTTTGACATTTTTCTGGAGTTTGTTGCAGCATTCACATTTGACAGGTATGTTATTAGTCATATGGGATGGTTTTGGTGCCAAAGGGTGATTTCATTGAATGGTTGGCATGGTGGTAGCGGTGTCTTCCCTCTTCAATGTGTTTCTTTTGGAAACCCAAAATGGAATGTCTTTTTATTTCTAAGGGATGCTCAAAAATTTGCGATTCCAGGGGCACTTTCTCAGGGTGGTTTTGCGGGCATAGTAGATTGGCCAATTGTCATTATTGAATGGCGCATGGGAATTTGCGGGATTGTGTGCACTCCACAACGGAAGCACTTTAGGTGAAATAAGATTGCACAAGCTGGGTATGTGCAGCTTCTCCACGTGCCCTTTGCCCAGCCATATGCAACCGGTGTGCCTGTGGGTGTGGATGGTGTGCGACCACCATGTCCACTGGGACGCCATGCCGTGTTACAACATTGTGCAGGCCACATGCTCCCACAATGATCCTGCAGACTACTGGTTGTGCGTATAGCAATACACCACCAGAGTGGGCAAGGGAGCAGAAACGTGACTTGAGCACCCCCGAATGTGCTCTCCACTACCTTATCTCGGCGGGTGTTTTTGGGTTGCGTATGGTCATCAGCATGTATGTGCTCAGAGGGTAGGCACTGTCCCCTGTAGATGTGAGAATGGTTGTCATTGTCATTTGATGACAGTGTTTATTGGTCTGTGCATGGCCATTCATACTCACCAATGAGCCATGTGTTGTCATGCTTCCCAGCTTCCAGGGCCATGTGTAGCAGGGGATGTAACTTGAAGATGTAACTATCATGTGTGCTACCAGGATAACTGGCATACACTTCTTCAATAATGATACCCTAGGCATCAACACATAACCTGAACATTGATGGAGTGCCAATAATTCCTGTTACAGTAGATGTGCTCTGTTGCTCTAGGTGGATGTAGAGCAACATGGGTGCAATCAATGGCACCTAGCACTTTTGGTAAGTGTGCCGCCCCAGAAAAATCCTGGACCACTGCAAGCCTTTCTGACAGTCTTCTGGGCATATAGATTTGTCGTCGAACAGAAGGACGTGCAGTTCTGATTGCCAACACCTAGTACAAGCAGCTAGACTGCGTGGCCTGGGAGATGTCACCTACTATGGTAGTGGTCCGCTGGAATGACCCAGTGGCCAAAGAATGCAGAGCATTGAGCACCTTTTGCAAGTGGCACAATGCTTGGGAGCACATGGTGGGTGATGTGAGGTCATCTTCCCACTCCCTGACAGGTCAAGGATGATATCAGGGGGGTCTATACCTGCCATAGACCCATCAGGCATCCCAAAAAGGCTGGTCCGTGGGTAGCACACCCGGGCTCTGGCCATCCTCCTCCTCCGGTGTAGCTGGATGATTGCTGCAACAAATTATGGCTGTATCCATGAGTTTGTAGTGTGCGAGTGCTTTTTCGTATGCCTCTGTTAGTGTGCACGTTGATGTTTATGCTTGCTATTTAGTGGCGTAGGCATTTTAGGATTTGCGCATGGTTTTTCATGAAGCGCCGTTCCATGTTCAATTCCATGAATATGTTTGTTTTGCTTGCGTATGGGCAGTGCAATTGTTTGACGTTGGAACATCCATCGTTACGCTGACATTTTTGCTTGTTCTTTATCATTCTGCATGTTCCGCCCCTTTTTAGGTGGCTGTAAAGGCCCGTCACACCCTCCTCTTGAGTCTCATACAAGGCATTGGTCGAGTCGCAGTGACGTGGTGGACCAGCGCGGATTCCTCGCAAGTCCTGGATAAGCCCTGCGCTTTGTGTTCCATGAATCAAAGAACAGTGAAATGTGTGCGATTTCACGTGCGAGTGCCCTATTTTCAGCGCAGATTATTCCATGAATCGGATCCTAAGTGTACGCACTGAATGGGAAAGAGCTACCGGGTCCAAGGAAAAGGGAGAATTTCACATGAATGTTTCCAGCTTCCCTCGTTGTCGAGTTATGTAGGGATGGTGAAGCCAAGAAGTGTCTAATTTGCGACTGCAAGAAAATCAAATGCAAAGTACCTTGATTTCCCTTTCAAGTAGGGAATGAAAAAGGGAGGACTTAAACCACCAAGGCAGAGAAAGGGGTGGTATATAACACACGCAAACTAAGGAGTGAACATCTCTGGATGTCTCCAGCAGAAGAGCAACATTTGGACCCACAGGAAAGGAGCTTATGCTGAAGAGTAGTGTGGTTCACAGGAAGCATTGAGAAGAAAAGTGACACTGTAAGGAAACCCAGGGTATCTATTAGATTTTCTTCTATTTGTTTTACCACTAAAAATGGGGGGAGGACTCAGAATCTCCCCTCGCACCTCCAATCCCCCTTAACATACCATACCCAAACGTACTACATATATATTTGATGTAAAAATTATGGTGAAAATAAAGTCGCCAAATTGCCATTCAGCAAAAGTGAGGAATACCAAGCCAGGTAGTACCTGTGGTGTACGTGCAAAGCTGGGAGGGAGCTAGATGGACTGGATCATTGGACTGAGCACAGCAAGGAAAATATTTCAGAGCCATCATGCAAAATGCTTCAAACTCAATAGAGGCACACAGCAAACTGTGCATGGAAGGAGCCTAAAGCACAGTACAATTCACATTGGGAAATGCAGCGTGGTGTTGCCTGTGACTTTATTCTCACAGATACAGAACCTAGCTTTTGTGAGAATTGCCCAATTACTTACCGGTAATCTTCTTTTCCCTGAGTTCAGGTCTTCCTCATCACAGTCCTTGACGTCAAAGCGTAAGCACTGTGACGAGGAAGATGGACAAGGAGGTAACGCCTATCACAACGCTCCTGAAAAAATGAGAGGCGCCACACAGCATTTCCTGAAATGTGGGTTACGTGGGAATGTGCACACCTGCCGGAAACGAATGAAGGGGCTGATGCACCTGGTGGGAAGAGATAAGGTCTGGTTGTGAACGCTGCTTCCTCTGAAGTGTTTGGAGCAGTGCTTTGCCTGAGCATGCATGAATCGCAAATTTTGCAAGCTAACAGATACAAAAATTGTAACCTTTCAGTGACTAAGATGTGTATTCTGCAACAATGTCACAAAGGTAAATAAAGGGTGTCCAAGACCAAACATGTGGGTAATGAAATTGAACCAAACCAGTAGAGCAAGTGTCTATCAAAATGTGTAGCATCCTGTTAAAAACGCTGTTGCAGGAAGTTATATGTTCTAGAAGCAATATGAATAGCAGAGGATCGTATTAAGGGGACACATCAGTAACAGCAATCTGAAAACTCCAGCACTGCACACATCATTTTTGTGAATTGAACTATAATGTATCACAACTAAACTTTCAAATATGTAAACAATTCAAAAGCATCTATGAAAGGGGGATTGCAAATGCAGCCTTACGAAGAGAGAAGCAAACTGGATATGTTTTCTAGACACCAAATTCCCATATGGCAGGAATGAGCAATGGGAGCTAAGTGCGTGACTCTAATAAGACTGCACCTATTTATGTTTTGATGTTTCATCATGGGAGTGGTAAATTGTCTGTTTAGCCTGTTCATCAGTGAAGAGACAGGTTTCTATTTAAACACCTAGAAACACTTGTGTACTGGGCGTTATAAATGTAATATCCTATCATATCATAGTTGCAAGGGATCTCTTATAACACTTGAAGCATGAGAGGGTATTCCCTATATGAAGACCAGTAGCAACATGTCAATATGTTGGTGGATGACTGGAGTTTTTGTGCGCGTTAAGATGGAGGGCAAGGCACCAGTGAAACAGGATATATTATCTTTTTATGTCTTTGTGCAGATATACCTGATGATGAGGACTGTGAAATGTGTTGCAATAGGGAACATGCATCAGTACTAAGCATATACGTTTCATGCGTTTAAAAGAAGAAAGAGAATAAACAAGCTTTTGTGAAATATTATAGCAGTATATCACTTTATTGTCAAACACTAACCTCATTTTGGCTTCCTGTCATGACTAGTCTAAAGGTTAAAACTGCATCACATAGAGCCAAAAATGACATTAAATGATACAACAAATGCTAAACACGACAGACAAGGTGAGAACTCGACCATCTAAAAAATACAAAAAATTCAGAGAAAGGAATTTGAGGTATTCCTCAGTGACATGCTATTCAATTAACTGGAGCCACTGAGGTGATGTAACCCAACCGGCGGCCCGACCTTTTGGTAATGGCTCACCACCCAAGTTAAGGGGCTGAGCGAAGCAATGGTCACTTAACGTGGATAATGGTCTGTTACCGGTGGCGGCCGGCCCGCCCCTGAGGGTCATATCGCCATTGGAACCGTGTAGTTCCCACGCGGGTGTAAGGATGTATAACTTAGAACAAAACAATCTTAACTTGAGGTGCAGCACCGTACTCGATTTTTGGAGTCCATTTTTTTTAGTGTTGTTAACCGTGAAATCATCAATAAGGAAACAGACTCTGAAAATGGAGCACAGCGACACACTTAACAACAGATCCATGAGAGTCTTCGCACCCACAGCCTCTGCCATCCCAGCCCCAGTCACTTGTGGTGTCCCCCAGGGCTCCTGCATCTCCCCCACTCTATACAATGTATTCACGAAACCCCTCTTTGACATACTGGACCGCTTGGGTGTCATCTACACCAACTACGCAGATGACACCCAAATACTGATCCCTTTAACAGGCGACTACTCCACCGACCTCACTGCTCTCAACAACATTTATTCCATTATACAAGAATGGATGGCCAAGCATGGCCTATGCCTTAATGACGACAAGACCGAGCTTCTTCTCCTAGGTTCCCAACCCAGACTTAATAAACTCGACAAACTCTATCAAGCATTCACTATAGACGGCAATAACATCACCGCCTCTAACAGCGTCAAAACCCTAGGAATCTACCTCGACTCCTCCCTCACACTGACAAGACAGATCAATTCCATCTCATCAGCCACTGCTTACACTTGTAAACTTATCAATGCCAGCAGACCTTACCTCTCACCATCCAACTGCATCACCTTAGCCAGAGTGCTAGTCCTTTCCAAAGTTGACTACTGCAATGCGCTATACTTGGGAACCAGTCAGAAAAACATCAACAAACTACAAGTCATACAAAACAACGCCTTGCGAGCAGCCCTGAACATACCCAAACAAGAACACATCTCGGACGCCAGACGCACCTGCCATTGGCTATCCATACCACAAAGAATTGAATATAAAACCATCTCACTCACACACAAATGCCTAGCTAACCAAGCACCCAGATACCTATCCGACAACCTCAAGCACCACACCCCAGCGCGCCCTACCAGATCAGCTCAAACACACTGCTTAAATATCCCAAGATTTAAGCTCCAAAAAGCAGGTGGCTCCAGCTTCCCCGTGCTTGCCTCCAAACTTTGGAATTCACTTCCACTCGAGCTGAGATCAGAACCGTCCTTTCACAGATTTAGACACAACACCAAAACTTGGCTTCTATCCAAAGAAACTGCCTAGCCCTACCGCACTAGCATGCACCAAGTCTGTAAATTTGTAAATATGTAATCGATTTGTACATTTCTGCTGCATTATTCTTGTTGTATTCATTATTCTTGTTGTATTCATCGCAAGCGCCTGGATGCCCTAGGGCCAGGCGGCGCTATACAAATAATAAACTAAACTAAACTAAACACTGAGAGGTAAGATTTTTTTATAAAGTTTAACACATCCACGTATGAGCTACACAGGTGCTAAGCAGTGAGGGGGGAGAGGGTAAGGGGAGGAGAAGTGGAGAAGGGAAGGAGGTGCTGGCCAGCAGCACTAAGGCAGCTTAGAATGCCCGCTTATACTAGAGAATTCAGCCTACATTCTGAGTTTCCTGATTGGCCAGCGCCCTTTCCAGGGAGTTAATATAGCAATAAGCACCTGTTTGGGGGGCTTCACCAGCTGATATGATATGATATGGCATTTATAATGCGCCTATACACAAGTGTTTCAAGCCGCGAGGAGGCAAGGGAAGGGGATCAGAGGGAAGACAGAGACAACGATCTTACTAGGCCAGGTGACATTGAGATCGTACAAGTGCAGGGGAGGGTAGAAGGGAAAAGTGCAAGGGGAAAGGGGGATGGGCAGTGCAGTACATAGGATAACACTCTGGCCTTAACACGAAGCTCCATTACCAGCTGGTGAAGCCCACCCAAATGGTTGCTTATTGTTTTTAGCTCCCGATGCTAACCCTCAGGGTGCCAACAGCAATACATTCGTATGAATTTATGGGTCTCAGCGAGCCCCTTCAAAGGGTTAGGTGTGGAGTCCCTCTTCCACTTCCATGACAGCCATCAGTGGAGTTGGGTGAAGGGTGCGGACTTGTGCAACCACTACAGGTAAATTGGAGGGAGGTGGGGAATGGAGATTGGACGAGTGGGGAGGTGGGGGTGAAGATGGCTGATGGTTGCGTTGAGTGCTCGGGTTTCTCAGAACCTGGGCTTGGATTAATAGATTAAATCTGGGTTTTGAGCAACGTTACTGGTAGATGCACCCGCCAGATTGCTAATGTTAAATGAAAACAGCAAATTTCTGCCGTCCCTTTTCAACTGAATTTTTATTTTGAAAACAAAAGCAGTAATAGACTGTGTTTTGTAAGCAAAGGTGCACAATGTAGGGAGGCCGCATGAAAGGATCATTACATCAGCACACCACAGACTAATTGGGCCTGATTTTGTAATGGCACTCTGTAAATCAGACAGATAAGATTTTCTCTGGCATTGAAACTCCAAAGAAGCTATGTTTAACCAAAATCTATTAAATTAAAAACTTCATGCTTTCCGAAACAGGCTAGGAGATCCTCTTTAAGCACAATCGAGATTACGATTGAATGAATGCAAACTATCCTGGAGGATATAGAGAAACCGAAGACATTATGTGACAGGGGGTCACAGTAACATTAAAAAAGTGTATACTGTCCTGAAGCGTGTGTTGCGAGTGATATGAGGTGCGTAAGGGCAACGGAACAGAGATGTATTATTGAGCCCTTCAGTGAGGAAAGTGGGGCTTAGCATACCTGTTTGTCTTCTGGCTACACCTCTACTCTACTTTAGCTTGACCCAGCTGCTTGCTTGGATTGAAAATAGCTTGCCAGATGGAATAGAGTGGGTACAGAGGGGAGGAAGATGTACTGAAACTAAATGGGTTGTCACAAATTGCCCCTAAACACGAGAGAGAAGAATAGCATACTCTTCAGGCCTTTAATGACACTGGAATGCATAGTGCATTGCGCGACTTCAGGCGCAAGAGACTCAAGTCAAATGAGTGCTGACACACTTTTGTTTTGTGTGTTATTAGAGGTTTTGCTGGTTTAGGAAGGCAAATACTATGCAGATACTGTTTTACCATTGATATGGCCTGGTTTCCCAGTCACAATGTATCTGTTATAGCTATTTACAATATATGTAGGACTCCTAGCACTGCACTGAAAACCTTAGCATACTGCTTGGTATTACTTTGAACAGCAGCTGTAGGGTGTAGAGTCTGAAATGTGAGACGGACACAAAGGTATAGTTTTCTCAAAGTTTGAATTGTATTAAATAATAGGGGATACGATAAACGCCTATCTTTCCCTACCCTAACATGCATGTCCCTGTCTAGCAGACTAAAACTAAAGAAGAATGACCTGGTGTCCAAAAATGTCTATGGGCCTCATTACGAGGTAGGAGGTAGCCACGGTGCTATTAGCACCATGGCTACCCCTTTACCGCATACCGGGTCCGGGTTCTCAGAATGGGTACTTACCGGGTCATTCCAACCTTGCAGGACCTGGTTAAGTCCCCATTCTGAGAACCATTCCCCATTCCCATTTGAGCTCCCATAGGGCTCAATGGGGATGGGGAATTAGGTAATAACGGTACCGCAATTTGCGGTACCGTTATTAGCTCTGAAGTCCCTTAACGTGTCCCGTCCTTAACACCTGGTCAGACCAGGCCTTTAAGGAAAGGACCCGCTAAGGGACTTCGGAATATGGGGGTAAGGGATTACCGGCACCCTTACCTGTGCCGGTAATCCCTTACCTCCTACCTCGTAATGAGGCCCTATGACCCTCACACGAATACACACAACACAATTATACAAGGAATGTTTAGCTGTCTTCAGTTCAACCAAACAATATACCAATAAAGGTTTTATAAAGTACTCCTTGTGACTAGGGTTGTGCTCACTTCCCCTGGATCAATTTAGGAATACCCTGAACAAAGTTCTGAGTTCTGTTCAGTGTAACACAAAAAACTTTTTCTATTCACTGTGTCCTTCCACTTAGTAAAGTAAGTGTTTCTTTCACAGATGCTTGGTCAAAAATCAACACAGATGTTATCCTCTGCAATATCCTTCATGGTAAGGCAAATGTCTCTCCTTCAAAACACAAGTTCATAAACCAAAGAAATGAATTTCCTCAGAATTCAAAACACATATTATCCTTCTTGGTAAATCAAATGTCTTTTTATCATACTTTTTCTTCAAAGGAAACACTTTTGACAGGATAGCACAGCAACTACTTTTGGTGATGCAACATTTTGTCAAAAAGGTGAAAGAGTTAACAAGTTCTTTCTACCACACCTTTTGACCACAAACACACTTCTTGAAATCATCTTCTTCTTTCCTGGTATACTCACCTGCTAGGACTAACTACTATTGGTCCCTTTCCTGGTTTACTCACCTGCCAGGATGAAAACTCCTACTACAATTATGCTTTGTGGACATATTTGTTCCAAGATTCTCCACACCAGTATCCTATATGAAGAGGTTTGAACAATGGATGCTTCTTTTTATATTCTCTTGACTCTTGACAATGGGGGTTACAGATTTCCACAAGTTGGTATCCCACAAAAGGGGAATTGTGTCCTTGCTGCCTCTGTATTACTCTTCTCTAGCCTTTTGTCTGTTGGAAAAGGTTCAAGGTTTCCCCCAATTGGTATCCTATATAAGGAGAGTTGCGCCCCTGCTGCCTTTGTATTACTCTCTGCTGCCTTTTGGCTACTGGCAATGCGGGTGTCAGGTTCCCCCAATTAGCGTCCCATATAAGAGGAATTGCGCCCTTGCTCACTTTGTATTACTTTGCTGTAGCCTTTTGGCTGCTGGCAGTGCGGGCTACATGTTTACCCCATTGGTGTCCTATATAATGAGTTTTGCACCCCTTCTGCCTTTGTATTACTCTTTCCCCCAATTGGTGTCTCAGGTAAGAGAAATTTCTCCCTTGCTGCCTTGTCTTGCTTTACTTGTTCGGTATTCAAAAATATTAGTTTCTGCTAATTGTCTTGTTCGGAGGCCCCCGTGTCACCTGTAGTCTCAGGCCAACTCACAGGTCTTCTCTGGCATCTCCTTTTCACTCGCTGGTGCTGCAGCGGTTTTTCTGTGGTCTGACAACTCTTCTGCCAGCTTCCGTATAACTTTTGTGGTGTGCACAGTTCTTCGGTGGAGCTTTGACAGCTCTGCAGGAACCACGCTTCCACTTCGTAACTGGAGCGCACACCGCTGCTTCCTGCTGCGCTCTCACTGCACTGCACTGCGACAAGCATTCTCTTCCGTCAGCTTCAGCTGGTGCTCCTGCTTTCATGGCAAACCGTGCATTCCGAGCAGCTGATACCGCTACTACTACTTCAGCATCTCCTTCCCTCAGCTGCAACTCATTTCTGAGTGTAAATGTCCCACTCAGGTACCTCACACTGCAAGAACTAGACTGCCCGTGTATAATGGTACCTTTTATCCTCATTGACTCTGAGTCCCTCTTCCTCATCCCAGTACCACAGGCATCATGTATTCTGGTTAACCAATTAGTACAGTGTTTAATACGTTAAAGGTTTAGGGCAAGGCCTATGTTAACCTGAACTTCAGCTATCCCTTCAAATCAATTGGTGAATTGTACCTTAGAGCCTAAGCGCACATGAATCTGGATCTGCCCATAATCTGTACTTATTTCATAGCATGTGTTTTGGGTAATTATATCGGACAGACTTGTACCCTATCAGCATGCCATTAGGTATTTGGGAATTATGGGAATCTCATCCTCAAAAGAAGATGAATACTGCGTCTCTCCTAAAGGAGTCACCACTTCCCCTTGACAGCCATCTCCTCCCATGTTAGCCTCCCTCATGTTACCAACCCAGGGTTAGGATCGGGTAGCAGCTGCCCCTGGCCGCATGGAAGGAGACTTTAGGCTGGGGTTCTGTGATGACTCTGCAGGATTCATCACAATGCCTAAAAACCTAATTTATGCACTGGAAATTAAATCCAATAGTACATGATCCTTCTTGAGCAAGTGTATTATGAACATGGGATAGAAAGGAAAGTATCCCCTGACGCCTCCCACTTAGGCCCGATCTAAGGACAGGGGATAGTCACATGAATCCAATAAAACACACCATCCATTTAAGGGGACAGTTCTAACATTTGGGACCCAGAAACAATATGGCATCAGTAATGCAAAGCTCCCCACATTCCCAAAGTAAAGTAAATATTGCCTTCTTCAGACAGCTAAACCTTGCAAGTGAGGGAAACCATGTAGCAAAGGAATTACATTCCTAAAGCACCTGTAGAAAACACCTGCTCAGACATCAGAGGCACATGATATGTTTCTACCACATTCACTCTGCAAATACACTTAGGCATCATAGGCACATCGCATGGTCCTATGGTACTAGTTTTGTGAGCCTGCACAGACATTAGAGGCACACTAGATTTATTTACGCTGCTCTCACTCTGAGCCAGCACAGACGTCAGAGGTGCGCCAATTTTTCCCAGAGCCAAGAAGTGCAAGCAGTGAAATGTTGCCAAATTAGACATTTCTAAAATTGTGCTTACCTTCCTGTTCGATGCCCACTGAGCATGAGTGCCCACTTGCTAACTTTTCTAGACCAAAATGATGCATAAAGCCCCCGGGGCTATGCATCTAATACATGTAAATTCCATGATGAAAGATCAGACGTTTATAGGCTTGGCACAACCCAAAAGTCCCAAGGCTTACTTAGGTGAATCGCTTAGGCACAGCCAATCAGAGCCCCTCACTCATTCACATCCACATGTTCAGACCTTCACAGGCAACCCGACTCAAGGGGAGGTGACACCGAAAATAGGTTTAGAATCACAATCATGCAGTTTGGGTGACTGAATTAGGAACTGGTGACATATGTTTTGATCAAGTATGACAGTGAGGATGGCGGAGGGAGGGTGGGCAGAGGATGCTAAAGACATGAAGAGGAGAAAAGTCATGAGTAGATTGGCTTGAGTCATCAGCAGGCGGTGAACTTGAGGGAGCAATTGAAGGCTGAGTGGGAGACATCTGGAGGAGGTCAGTTTAAGACTCCTAGTGAAGGATGGCTTAAGAGATCAGGAGGGGGAAGGGCTGGAAACATTGGTGGAGGGGTTGGATCGAAACATCAAAAGCAGTTTGGAAGATAACAACATGAGGAAGTGCGGAAGACTAAGGGTCATTTCAAGTAGAATCAGGAAAGCATAAGAGCACACACTTGGATGAAGGCAGGGGGTAAGGGTGAGACCCTAATGTGTGGTTGGCGGAATGAGCAAATAGTGAGCAGCTAAGGAGCAACAAGATCAGAGTAGAAGTGGAGAGGTTGTGAAGAGGGCAGTCAGGAGATGGACATGATGGAGCACTCTTTATCCTGCCTTTGGAACCTGGGGAAGTCAAATCCAATTGACTCTGTCTTAACATTGAAGGTACTAGTACCCACAGCTTGTGGTGGTCACCCAGAGACAGTCTACACAAATGTCAAGGCATATTGGAGCCGTTCGTATCCCACCCACAGCCATAGACGAATAAGAAGACTGCCAGAGAGAGTATGCTTTCAGACTGTGAGTACCGCAAACTGTGTGAACTTTAAAAGGCAACCCTGACACTGCTGGAACTATTGAGAAGAATATATCTTGACACATGCCAGTTTTTGTAGTTTTGGAGAGAAGCTTTGTGGTTCTTTATTAACCTCAGAAATGTCTTCAAGCCTCTTTGTAGACACCAATCAGCTTTACAACAGTGTCTACAAGAAACATTGTGGTTGGGTAACTCAAGATCAACATTCCAGAATTCAGGACAGATGAAGAATCTGCCCTGATTAGCTGGCCATGAAGGACTGTTTGCCTGCATTTTAAGGGGCTTTGCATAGCAACTCCTTACTCTGTAATGGACAGCCGTGTTCTTTTGCAATGGACTAGTTACTAGAGTTAGATAGGCCAACTCCACAATTCTCTGATAGGACCTGGCTGCTGGTCTTGCTGAGAAACATTTCTCCAATGCCCAACTGTGGTGGCTGTGAATGTTTCAGGGTATACCAGTATCGTTAAATGGCTCCTTGAAGATCCATGCCCTAGGCCAGGACTGGCAGGTGCACTGCAGTAGTTAAGGAAATCTCTTTTGGTTAAGTTGAACATGGTCAACTGTGAAAAATGGACAAACAGATTCAGTGCAAGACCAACTCAATGTCCATGAGACTGTCAGGTAAAGTCCTTACAATTATCTGAAAACAGATTTGTTCTGTTCATAGAGTTTTCACAGCGAGGAGAAGTGCTGATCAGGCGCTATCGGGAAGGGTAAAGCTGCGGATAGATGGCCGGCTATATCTTGTTTATCATGACTGTTGAGCACTGAAAATATCTGGGGGACTTGTATTTGGAGAATCGAATAAGGGTGCTGCATGAGATATTGAGATATCCAGCTTTCTTGCATTGAATGTAGGACACTGGCAGCACCTTCTACTACTATCTTCTTTTTGTGCTTAATGTGTTTATTATCAAGTATTAATCTCAAGATGCTTGTCCAACCTCATGGACCTCTTGTCAACAATAAACCAGAGACACTCCCCATTGGTGTATTTTTAACCCTATATAAATGAATAAGTCGGAAGGTATTTTTTTCCAACTGGGAGCAACCTAGTTCTTGTATTTACTTCAGGTGTTTGTTGTTTAGGCCCCTTTTGCCCTACCTACCAGTATTAAGAACCTGGCCACCACTTGGTTTGTTCGTCTAATTTATTTTCCACTTTCTCTTAGTTGACATAGCTCCCTATAGGCACTTATATCAATTGGTAAGCCCATTAACATTTTATCAAAAACATGCATATCATTTATCTTGGTTTTCTGGACAATATTTTCACCAATTTCCTTGCGTTAATTACATAAATAAGTGGGATAATTCATCTGGTATTTATATCATACAAATGTGCTTGGTTTAGACATAAGCCACATTTAGGGCCTCATTACGACCCTGCCGGTCCAGAAAGAACGGTGGCAGTAAAAACGCCACCACCATTCCTTCCGGACCGACTGATTCAGAGTCCTGCAGGCAGGAGGTCTCACTCCTGCGAGGTCTGACCTGGCGGGAGTAACGCCACCCGCCTTCAGGCGCAAATGGAACCACTGGCTCTGTCATAGACGGAACCAGTGTTTCCATTGTCCCCATCCCCATGGAGTCCTATAGGACTCCATGGGGATGGGGGATTTACAGAATTCCGCCTTCGGAATTCCCGGGTCACCGGGGTCATAATGCCCCGGTGATTCCAGGAATCACGGAGGCGGAATGGTAAAGCGGTTCTGGCGGTAGCCTGCCAGTTTTTCCGGCACAGTTACCGCCGGACTCGTAATGAGGCCCTTAATCTTTTACTGTAAATTCTGGTTGGGATTTTGAGTATTAATGCACCTCTCTTACTACAGGAATAGCATTAGGGTCCTTTGGTCATACCAGTAAGAACCCTCACCCCAAAAACTGATGATATTTTTACAAGGCCAATCATCCTTTGTACCCCCCACCCCCTTCATTGTTGCGCTTCTGGGGGTGGGGATTAGAACAACCAGTTAAATGTGGGAATTGCTACTGAATTGGCAAATAAATTGGGAAACAACCAATGCTAAGAAAATACATATCACTTGCTAAGCAACGCACAGTGAGATCTGATTCTAAGGAAGCTATGCACACAAATACATATTTATTTAGAAATAAAGAATATTACACCTTCCCAAGTTGATATGGTGTGAAATGAATTAGAAATATGTAGATAATATAAAAAAGTCATAAAAGATGTAGAAGCAGTCTTGTGGCTAAATATGTTGAACATGTCTACACAGGTAACCTCTGGAGATGTATTGCTGAGTTCATCTTTTGTTCTGAATATGTCTCCAGTTGTTTTCATGGATTGAATGCTGTATTTTCTTGCCACAATAATGTAGTAACCATTATTGGTCCTCATATTGTGCCTACGGGATGGTCAATTGAATTAGGCATTAACAACTACAATCAAGCAACTATTAATTTGTCACACCATACCATTCTGGATTGATATTCTTGATATTCTTGAAGTACCACAACACGCCAATGAGCAATGTAATTAATGACCATGCAATTAATGACCATGCAATGTAATGCAAAACTGTATTCATTTTTTGGCATGTATGTCTTCTGCTTCTGTTTTGTAAAAATCATTAATTTGATTAAATCAAGTAAATAAATAAAATAAATAAAAAATAAATACCTCTATTAGAGGGAAAGTGTATTAGAGGGAAGGTGCCCTCCCATCAAGAGGATGTGTATGTCATGTTACTATCATAGACACTTGGGGGTAATACCAGCTCAGAAGAGACATTGAAACAGCATCAGCATCACAACCGCACTCTAACTGCCTCACAAGAAAGGTGCCCACACAACAAGAGGATGTAATCTACACCATCATGAGTATTTTCCCACGATGTGGCAAGAGAGTTTGCAATCCTGGACACTGGTGAAGTTACTTTGCCCTGATTGTGACTGCTTTTCAGGGCACAAGTAAAGGATTTCTTTATTTTTTTAGGTTGGCAAGCTTGCTCAAGTATCTGTCTGCCAGGACTTTACTCAGGTTGTCATGTTCCTAGAGCAGACGCTTACCCACAAGACCACACACACTTATTTCATATTGGGATTTAGTTTTCCAGGAAATATTTCACAACAGATTGCTAGGTTTAAAAGGTGAGCACCTTTTATCCTTTGCCAGCATATTTATTTGAAGATTTTGACTCTCAGGTTATTTTATGGTGTTCATTACTTTCTTTAAAAGTCCAATGCTATTTTGTCTTGCACACTTTCTTCTAAGGATAATGTCAATTGAACTACATTGTATATTTCCCTTTAAAATGTATGTTCATTGGGGGCGTGGCCAGGCTGGTGGCTTATGGCAGTCTGATCTGTTCGCTCCACAGCCCTACAAAGTGAATACTGTGATAAATGCCTCTCCTCAACCCGTGTGGCAGCTATGAGAATGAGATATAGGGAGCAGAACCTGTGCATCAACATTATTTTGCGTATTGGGAGCAGAGGTGCTGAGACGAACCCATGAAGCTGCCCACATTGAGAGCCCAGGCTGGGAGCCCAGAGGAGCAGGAAAATGGCATCTCTCCTCAAGAGCATAGGAGGGGGCTCCGGCTTGTGGTGATAGCCCGGGAGTGCAATGTGGCACCCGGTTTTGCGTCGCCTCGCAGAGCTGCTGTTGCTGCCCTGCTGTGGGATACAGTACATCTGGAAGGGGGTCGGTTGGAGTCGTAGCCTGGCCACAAGCTGGCAACCTGGAGGTGCAGCTGTGTGTGGAGTCCGGTGCAGGTGGGCCACGCGGGGACTCTGGTCATGTCTCCTGGCATACTGCCTCACCCTCGGTGGGTAACAGGACGCAGCACTGCTCTTGGCTGCTTCCACTAATGGGAGCTTGTTGGAGCTGCAGGACCCACGGTTGGATTGTGCAACAGGCTTGAGCCGACAGGCGGTGTGCCCCGGGCTGGGTGCACACAGGCAGTGGAGTAACAGTCTCCCGTTGCCACAGTGAGCATTGGATCTCCTGGCCAGCCTGCATGCCAGAGTCTGCAGCAGGAGCGTAGGTGCAGCTTTGATTTTGGCTTCCCCGATCTGCTAGGGATGGCAGGAAAATTGCAAACGGAAGACACTATGCCCCCAGCGAGTGGATGAGCAGATTGTGAGAGGCTTCTCTGTGCTGTCCTAGGGTTGCTGACCAGCTAGAGAGCCCGGAGGAAAGGAGCAGAAGTGTGGGAGAGCCGTCTCCGCAGTCACGTGCAGTGTTAGTTGGTTGTGGTTCTCCCCTTCATAACGGAGCAGGAGGGCACTCCATATTCAGGCAAGAGGTCTGGTGAGCTGGGTTGGACCTACAATCAACAGTGCATTCAATTGGGGGAGGAAATGTTTATGATCAGTTTTGCCGGTCTACCTGGGGGTTGATCCTTGCATGAGGTGCTGCTTATTTCGCGCTGTGGTGGACTTTGCCACGTCTGATCATTACCTGGCCTGGTGAGTGGAGGTCCTGTCCCTGCTCTGGGCCTGTTGATGAGTGGAGTGTGCCAGGCGGCCGGGTATTGAGGCGAATAAGCATTGGAGCGGTTGTGTTGGAGTGGATCCCTAGGCACTCAGTGCACTCACCTATGCACAAAATGAAGTCTGGAAAGCTCAAGGAGAAGTCCATGACTACTATTATGGATATGCTTCAGCAACCTAAGTATGTCCCTGACTCGTCGTCTGCAGGGGATGAAGAAGCACAGCTGGCCACAAAGGGGGATACCCTCTGTCTTATTCAGTTACTTCAGAAGGAAATGGCAACACCAACGAAGGATCTGAAAAATTCCTTTCAGGAGCTGTCGCAATCTGTGTAACAGAACGAATCCAGGTCTGGTGAGCTGGAGTCAGCTTTTTGTGACCATGCACATTCACAAGGTCTACTGGAGCAAAGGGTGGCAGCACTCAAGGCCTATAGACATATTGCTTTGAAAAATCTGGAAGACGCCAAAAATCGTTCCCGAAGGAACAATGTCTGGATCAGAGGGATACCGAGAGAGGTTAAGGATTAGGACCTCGTAGCGTATGTCTATGAGCTACACCAGGGCTTCTTGGGGGATGTTGAAGTGGATTTCACGTTAGATTGAATGCACAGGGTGTTCTCCAACTTCCAAATGAGGCTGAACCTCCTTCCAGAGATTTTGGTGACAGTTCACATTTTCAAAGCTAAGGACCTCATCTTTCAAAAGGCTAGAGAGCAACAGAGCTTGGAATTAAGGGCCTTTCCTTACAGCTATTTCAGGACCTCTCGCAGGACATGATCCACCGATGCAGGTTGCTGTGATCTCTTACTAAATGGCTATATGAGAAAAGAATATGATATAAATGAGGGTACCTGTTCTGAATCCTCTTCCTGAATGATGGAGTTCAGCATCAATTCACATCTCTCAGGGCGGCCGTGGACACCCTTCAGATTCCGGAGGCAGACATAGATTTGCTGGAGGAGAAATCTCTGGAGGTTTCCACAGCACCATGGTCTCCAGTACACTGCAGGAAGAATAGGAGGTACGATCGCAGGAGGCCTTAAATGGATCAACAGGAAAGGAGTGCAAATGCTGAGGCTGCCGATTGAGTAGTAATGGGAAACTGGGTGACCCCCGGACTGAATGGAGTTGTTGGTCATATGGAAATGGTTCAGTGTTCCGGGGTTGCATTACAGGTTTACTATGGTTGTGGTTGAGGAGGCGTTATGCTGTGCGATGAGCATTCTTCACAATTGCAGGGGCATCAGGAGTACGTGCCCTCATTTAGACATTTTTCAGGCATATGGGGTGATACCAGTTTTGCTTTGTGTTTTCTTTTTTAATTTTCAATATCCAAGGTCATTAAGTATGGTGCTTTACTTTGGTGTGTTGCTAGGTCACAGGTTGTTTGAGGAGTGGTGGCAGCAGGACTGGCTCTGGATTATTGAAAGGACCAAAGTCAAGGGTTGTGGGCCTGCTACGGTGGGGATAATCCAGGTGGAGAGTTCCCTTGTATACTGGGATGGCTGACTTCAAAATTGTGTCCATATGCTGGCCTGCTGCGGTGGGGATAATGCAGGTGGAGAGTTCCCTTGTATACTAGGATGGCTGACTTCAAAATTGTGTCCATAAATGTCCAGGGGTTGAACTCACCTAGGAAGCGTAATAGTGTACTTTCCAAACTGCTAGACTTGTGGGCTGATATTGCCCACCTTCAGGCGACCCACCTCTTGCAGTGGGACTGACCGAGATTGAGGTCACACTGGTTCCCATACCAATATTTCACCTCTTCATCTCTGAAGAAAGTGGGGCTTGCAATTCTTATCGCCAGATCTCTGCACTTTGAACAGGGGAGAGTGGTAAAGGATGCCAAGGGCAGGTATACCGGGTTGACCCTTTGGGTAGCAGGGAAATATCTTACTGTGGTGTTGGTTTATAAACCCAACCAACAACAGGGTCAGTTCTACCCTCCAATGTTCCTAGATGTAGCTCAATTCCATCAGGGGGTTTTAGCGCTAGGACTGGACAAGGTATAGGTCCGATCCCGGGATTCCGGCTGAAGTTTGTATGGTGGCCCCTCTTAAACAGGCGATGACCGACTTACACCTGATCGATGTGTGGTGCCATCTACATCCTCACCTTTGTGACTATTCCCACTTCTCGCATGTTCACTTTTCCTATTCCAGGATTGATAATTTTCTGGTATCCCAGTCCTTACTTGCAGGATCACTTCTATGATCATAGACGTGGCATTGGTTTTGGATGACTCTTCCCTCACTGTGCCACTTGAAGGATATTAACTGGGGGCCAAGACATATGCAGGGTTGTGCTCCACCGTTTTGAAGAGCATTGTGCAGTATTTTCAAGAAAATCTCACAGAGGAGGTCCCGATATCAGGGGTATGTGAGGCTTTCAAACCCACACTGAGGGGGGAATCGAAAAGCATTGCCTCAGCCCAGAAAAAAGAGGCTCTCAGCTCAGCGGGTTCGTGCCGAGGAGCGTGCAGAAGAGTGGAAATCTCAGTAAAAACGGGATGGGGCCAGCAACACATATAGACAGCTTCAGGTAGTGAGAACAGAGTTGAAAGCCTTATGGGCCAATGATATTTCGCACAAGTTGCTTCACACTAAACATTTTAATTTTAGCACATCGAATAAGGCCTCCCGGCTCCTGGCCTATAAACTGCAAGGCCAGAAATCCAGCATGGCAATTAGGGGTTGCAAGATGAGTGGGGGAATATTGCGTGAGACTGAACCAGAGAATATGCTAATGCTGTTGCAGTATTACGCTAGTCTGTTTGCGGCGCACGCACTCGACAACCAACAGCAGGAGGCATTTATTTGGGAGGCCCGCTTCCTTTGCATATCAGGGGCACAGAGACAAACACTAGACATGCCCATAATCATGGAGGAGGTAGCTCAGGCCATCCGCTCTTTTCCGGGTGGTAAAGCTCCGGGCCCTGATGGGTTTACTGCCCTCTTTTATAAAATGTTCTCGGGCGTCCTCTCTCCTCAGCTGGCTGATCAGTTCAACTCTTTTGTCAAGTCCAAATCTACCACGCCCACAATGAGGGAGTCCATGCTTATGTTACTTGCCAAACCAGAAAAAGATCCCACCTCATGCTCCTCTTTTAGGCCGATTGCAGTTCTTAACTATGATTCTCGCGTGTTTTCAAATGTTATGGCTTACCTGAGCTGGTTTTGGCAGATCAGACAGGGTTTGTGACGATATACGACGTACAATAGGCATTGCGGCTTGGGCTAGGAAACATAAGCATGCTATGGCTTTGCTATCGATCGACACTGAGAAAGCGTTCGATCGGGTTGACTGGGTGTACTTGTCTAAGGTCTTAGAGGGGTTTGCGTTCGGTCAGCGATTCCTCTGATTGGTGCTTGATAATCTTGAACTTCCATCCACGTAAATTAAGGTTAATGAGGCCCTGTCTGACTCAGTGGGTTTTCATAGGGGACGGCGTCTGGGGTGCTCGTTGTCCCCACCTTTGTTTGCTCTGGCTATGGAGCCTTTGGCCTGTCTAGTACAGTCTCATGGGACATTCATGGGGTGTACATCACGGGTTACTGCCATAAAGTGGTGATCTTTGCGGATGACCTCTTATTTTATATGCAAGACTTTGTTGTTACATTGCTTCCATTGGCCCTCATTACGACCCAGACGGTAAGTTACCGCCTGGGTCGTACCCTTACCACCATGGCGTAAACTACATTTACGCCATGGTGGTTGGCGGATTTACCGCCCCATTCCAAGGTGAGTGGGGCGGTAAATCCCCATTTCCCATTTTACCCTTCCCCATTCCCATTTTTGCCCCATAGGGCATAATGGGAATGGGGAAAGGCGCTAATTACGCCACCGTAAATTACGGTGGCGTAATTAGCACCAAGGTCCCTTTGCGGCATGGGTTTTAACGCCTGCAAAAAGCAGGCGTTAAAATCACCATCCCGCAAAGGGACCTTGGAATCAGGCGTTAAGGGTCGGCGCCGTTTACGGCGCCGTAAACCCCTTAACGTCTGGGTCCTATTGTCTCATGACTGGAGAGATTTCATGAGGTCTCCAGGTTTATTTAAATACATTTTATGAAGTCGATGATCCTTATAATGTATCTGAATCGCGGGAGGCAGTGAGGTTCTTGCAAGAATCCTTTCCATTTTCATGAGCCCTGCAGTCCTTGAAATAACTAGGGGTGAGCTTGACTGCAAAATATACTGATCTGTACGCAGATAATGTTCTGCCACTTTTGGCCAAGGCTAGGCAAGACCTAAAGAGGTGGGGCAACTCTGAAATGTCTTGGCTGGGTAGAGTAACGGCGGTCAAGGTGACCCTGGTGCCACACCTGCTTTACATGTTCCAGGCCTTGCCGCTCTGGATTCCGAGGGCATTGTTAAAGGCTTTACAATCACAGATCTTTCATTTTATATGTGCCAGAAGGTCTCTGAGGGTAGCGCGACATTTGTTGATGACAGTCAGGAATGCAGGGGGATTAGCTGTGCCAGTTCTTGAAAGCTACATGTATGCTGCTCAATTGTAACCTGTTTTGGAGAGTCAATCAGCAGGGACAGTCCCGAAACAATGGGTGACTTTCAAGCATGACACTCTGGGGACTCCCCTACATTTCATGTGCGGCCAATCTTTGGGGTCTGGTAGATGGAAGGGTCAAGGTTTCCCGACGACTGTGGCTACCGTGGAATACTGGCAGAAGGCGGCACGCAGAAATACCATCACTACATTCCCCGCACCCATGACGAGGCTTTGGGACAATTCTGAGTTTCCCCCGGGGGTGGATATGGGAAGGATTCTTCACTGGAAGGAAGGTGGATTACACAGGTTGGACCAGCTGTTTAGAGATAATCAGCCTCTTACTTTTGAGGAAAGCAAGCAAGCCTTCATGGTCGACGAAAGGGATAGATTTAGCTATCTGCACCTTTGGCATTGAATGTCCCGAGGGAAGGTACTGTCCCAGGGGAGGCGGGAGATGACCCGCCGTGAAGAGCTATTTATCGGGGAACCTCCGGCAGCTAGAATATCGTCCCTTTATCGGTTGCTGAATGCGGCCAGGTTCAAACCCCCACATGGGTATATGGCTATGTGGGAGGAGGACATGGGGAGGACCATTGATGACCTGACCTGCCAAAACATTTGGACTAGGGCGAGTAAGTCTTCCCAAGCAGTGCAGCTTAGTGAAAACTGTTTTAAGCTGTTATTTCATTGGTATTTTACCCCTGAGCGTCTGCATAGAAATTCCCCACAGCTTTCTGACCAAATTCAGGGCTTCTGACTGGCAGTGGTTGCCTATATCAAAGACATAGTAGGACTCAAACGGAACATGGGCCCACTTGTTTTGCTTTTGGGAAACAAGACTAATTACAAGCTGAGCACCAGGAGTTCTAGGCTCAGTATTCACTTCTTGGTGGTGGTGCACCTAGTTATTGTGAGGCAGTGGAAATCTCAAACCGCACCTGACATGAAGGAGTGGTCGGCACAAGTGTGGTATGTGGCTGCTATGTCCAAGATGGAGGAGCAATGCGGGACGATATGGCATAGTTCTTGTCTGATTGGGGGCAGCTTATAACTTTTGTGAATGACCATGATTATCCTAATATTCACCATAAGCCTCATGAGATGTCATCTTTTGCATTATTGTGATCTATGATGTGGGATATGGTATTTTTTTGCATTACACACCATGCTTTGTGCCTACTTGTATATTCACTATGGCTAACCTTGGATATGTGTTGTTTTGGTTCCAGTTGTATTTTGCTTATGTCATAGCTGTTTCACAGTTTTATGTCTCAAGTGCTGTATTTTACCAGGGATGCTCTGGAGGCTCTCGCTGTGCCCCTGTGGGGGAAGGTGGAGGGGAGAACGTTTTCTTTAGCTTGTTAAGTGAAGGAGATCCATGTGTATGGTACATTGTTGAATATACTTCAATTAAAATTTTAATTGCAAAAAATAATGTATTTTAATTTACTGTGCATATATTCATTGGTTCCCAGCTTTACATTTTTGCTATGGGGACAAAAATACATGGGCATATGTTATTCTTGCAGCTGGCCATTTTTTCCCTTTTCCGTGCTGCTTTAATGCATTTAGTTGGATTTGTGCAATGTATCACAACAGTCACCAGGAGACCAGCCATAAAACACAGGGCTTTTAGCATGCTGCTTAACCAAAGTGTGTGATCCTCAGCAAATCATTTAATATCACTGTACATTGACTAAAACATTGTGAGTTCTCAAAGCCTGCAATCTTTTATACATGAAATACCACTGTCAAAACAGGCCAAAATCAGTTTGGGATTGATGAACGTGAGCGATGGGTTGCAAGTGTTTTAAAATATAGAGGGGCCGTGGGCCAAGGCTAGTGGTCTGGGAGTGTTCGAAAATATACAGTGGGCATGGCCACATGCTGACCATGTGTGGAAAAAATCTATGGAATAACAAATGCCTTGAAATTCAAGGAAAACTCTTTAGTTGCAGGGACGTTAAGGTGAGCAATACATTGTAAAAAAAAACTGGACGTTCAAGGAAAAAACTTTAGTTGCATGGATATTAAAGTGAGAACTTAATGCAACAAAATTCCTGAAATTCAGTTAAATCCAACTTAACTTCGTGCCCCTTGTTGCGCAGCCTATGACCACAATGATGACATCACAGGTCACATCACTGAGGAAAATCACTACATGTTGTAGGAGAACACTGATAACATCACAAATTGCATTGTATATAACAGATTACATCAACAATGGCATTAGACATAACATGATTAGTGAGTTAGCTCATGCAAACTTTGATTTTCTTAATAACAATTTAGGCCATGGCCTTGGTCATGACGAAGGCTGTGGTCACTGGCCATCACCAAACACCATATCTATTGATATGATATTTTATTTGTAACGCGCTCGTACAAAAGTGTTTCAGAGTGCAAACACAAGTGTTTCATAGAGTGGTCAGTTAGTGTTGCAAAATACCAATGTGCATGGTTAAAAGCCATGCCTAGTGGCCCTTCACTGTTTTAAAATATATAGTGGGACTTTTTGAAATATGTAGTCTGTGGCCATAGCTAAAGGCCAGAGCTAGTGCCCATTAATATGTCTGAATATACAGTCGGCATGGCCAAAGGCTGTGGCCACTGGACAGTATTGTGTTGAAGACCATGGCTAGTGATACAAAACAAACGATCTTACTTGATCTTGTGTCATTCAGATCGTGCAAGGGGAAGGGAGAGGAGAAGTGGCAGAGGAAGGGAAGAGTGCAATAAGCAAAGCTCAAGTAAGTGTCGTTGGGGTGGCCGGCTCCTAGTAATTGCAAGGAGGCAGGGTACTGTAGGATTGCAGATACAGTCCGTAGTGTGCGCTAGGCCCATAGGCAGTGCATGGGACCATTGGCCGTGAATGAGCCTGGTCTCCAGAAGGTTCCAAGGGAGGCCAGGGAACCAGTTGGTGTAGCAGACAAGAACATCAGCAGGGGAGAGAGAGAGAGAAAGCAGAAGCCAAAAGGAATGTCTTGAGTTGTTTCTGGAACCTGAGGTGGTCCTGCTCAAGTTTGAGAGAGGCAGTGAGGCTGTTCCAGAGTGAGGCACCAGCCTAGGAGAGAGATATACCCCCCACTCACTGCCTGGAGAAACATCTGACCCTCTGAGAGTTGGAGATGGATGAGCGGAGGTCTCGAGAGGGAAAGTACTTAGGAAGAGAGAGTTGGTGAAATGTGGTTCCCGCCCCCAGAAAGCCTTGTGGACAATGCAGAGGATCTTGAACTTGATCCTTGTGGCCAACGGGAGCCAGTGGATAGATTTCAGGGCTGGAGAGATACGATCCCTGAGCTTGAGGCCATTGACATGTCTTGCAGTCCTGTTCTGGATTAGATATCATTACCTATGGATTCTCGATGTCAATAGCAGTCAGGCATGTGCAAACTAAATATATGAGCTCTTTGCATCTTTCAGTTTCCGCTTTACCAAAAGATATGAACACAACAGTATGTACGTGTATCTGTCCTCTTACCTACTTGGCTCATAAGCATGTGCCTATTGCCTATATGCAATAAATGAGTGCATGCTTGTGTAACTTCATGAATGGATCAATATGTACTTCATGTATAATGCGGCTACATCGTGATGTCAGTGATGACATCATTGGTTCCGGGCTTTGCAGTCAGTCGACTTGCTGGATCGATTTTCGTTTTCATATTGTGCAAGTCATCGATTGGTTATGGTCTTAATGGTTGTCTGAGTGAATAGCGTTTTTCACACCTGCGATGCATCGACGTTCTTGGTGATCGGCATAGTAGTGAGGCACATCTGTTGTTTCTCTGCCTTCATGCACAGGATTGTATGGGGGATATGAGGGTTAAATATGGCTCCCATTTACATTCCCCCTTATGGTTGACCTGTTGACCACACTATCTATACCATTCTCTTGGTTCATCTGTAGCTTTGGGAGCCAGACCTTTGTTATCCCTCTAAGCGGTCCATAATATTTTGCACGGTCGTCTATGGTCCATGTCATTCAGCTGCAGTCTCCATCAAGGTTGCACCAACCCACTTTCCCCAATAGTCACAGGTGTTGTAAGGATACTGGAACATCATTCCTGTCGGGAACAGGGGACACTACGTCAGGTGTGTTTTCAGTGTATTGAGTGTCTTTGTTTCTTCACCTTCTTCAGTCTCTACGTATATTAGCACTTTCATCCCTAAAGTCTGCTCAGTTGTCTTTCTACAATGCCGGATTATTATCTTGATGATACAAACTGTCAGCAACACTAATATCAATGCTGTACTTTCAGTCCATTGGCCGTCTATGTTGATTTCCATGAGAATATGTAAAATAGCCAACCTACATCCTTTCCAACATTTTTCGTTTCTGCCTCCATCTTCGTGTGTAGTCCAGAGAGCCTGGGGATAGCCTCTGTTAATGTCCCATTGCCTTTGTCACTGGCAGTAACAAATGTACAGCAAGAAGACCTAGGGCCTCATTATGAGTTTGGAGGCAGCCATGGTGCTATTAGCACCATGGCTGCCTCCAAACCCGTCTCCGGGTCCGAGTAGTCGGAATGGGGACTTACCGGGTCATTCCAACCTTGGAGGAACCGGTAAGTCCCCATTCTGAAAACCATTCCCCATTCCCATTCGAGCCCCCATAGGGCTCAATGGGAATAGGGAAGGAGATAATAACGGGCCCGCAAATAGCAGGCCCTTTATTAGCTCCCTGGTCCCTTAGCGGGTCCCGCTAAGGGCGGCTGGTAAAACCAGCCGGCCCTAGTGGGACCCGCTAAGGGACCTCGAAATGCGGCGGTAGGGTGTTAACAGCACCGGCATTCTTACTGGTGCCGTTAACCCCCTACCGCCGTACCCCTTCACGGTTGAGTTTATTGTTCGCATCAGTTCCCACCTCGTAATCTGGAGCCGCTTGGCATTCATGTTTGTTCGTAATGCTGGAACGAAGGATGCAAAGAACATTTCAGTTCTGCTGAACAGCCTGTGCTCCGGTGGTATTGTATCCAATGCCTTTTCCATGTCTGATGAGGCATAGTTTCCCCTCTTCACTCAGGTCAATGTGGAGCATAGCGGCAAATGAATGAGGCTTTGTGCTCTTGCCGCTGGACTTTCAGTTGTTACGTATGTTCTGGATGCACTCATGGCATAGGGGATGAGAGAACAGACATAACAGCTCTCTTCTGTTGTTTTCTCCCCAGCTTTGCCCACATGGCTATACTACATGTTATTCAATTTACGGGCCAAATCAGTTATGTAAGAATTTACCTGATTAAAATCTACTCCTGCACTGAGCCTAACCCTTTTTGCTTTTTAAGCAGTGCTTGTTGTCTGCCTAGACATGGCTTTGAGGCGCTCACACACCTTGTTCGTTTGCGGGTGATAAGCACAGCAGAATTTGTGATGTCTCCCCAGTAGGGTTATGATGTGCTCAAAAGTCTCATTCATGAAATGAAGCCCATTGTCTGACCGCAGGACCTCACACACCCCTAATCTTGGGAACACTTCTCTAACGAGGAATTGTGCAGCCCTTAGGGCATCAGGGTGTGAACAGAGACCAGTTTTGATCCATCGGGAGAACGGGCAAACTACCACTATCATGCAGCGGTAGACCTGGCACACCTGGATCATATCAACATATCGATGTTGGATAGGCCCAATTGGCCTGGTTATGGCAATAACCACCACCACTATTCCTTGAGAAAGACTTAGGGTGGATACGTAGTGTCTTATGGACTAATGACTAATAGTCCCTATGACATGGGTCTGCTAAAAGGGATAGGATCGGTCAAGATAAAGCTCAAACCAGGAGCTATTCTACCAAGTTCCATACAGTATCCCCTATTGAGGGAAGAAGACAAGGGCATTCCCTGTGGCACTTCTCTGTAATAGGTATTTCCAGCCAGTGTGTAATGCTTATGACAAACACCACCTTTTTTATCTGATCGATCATCTTGGAATAGCCTATTTTACTAAAAGGAGAGTCTTCTATAGTCTACCTAAGGTGGACGTCAGTAGAACTCCCTAAAAGCTGTTTGGGGCACTTGAAAATGTAAAAGCCACCATCTGTTCTTTTCCCCCCAAAAGTTAAAGAATTTGCTGCCCTTCAAATGTACAGAAAAGTTAAGTCATTTGGAAGGCCCTAATGCCAGGTTTGGGGGAGTGGCATTCGCGACACAGCCTTCTATTCATGGGTTGGGAGATGGTGAGGCGCAAGGCCCCCAGGAGAGTTAAGCCATGGCCCATGCCCAAGTCTGAAAAGCTGACGTCATCACTCTAACTGTTTACAGAACCAAACCTCCGTAAAGCTAATTTCAGCAGATGAAAAGGGTTGCTTTGTATTTAAAATGATCCTCCCTTTAGTAACTTCATGATCTGGTTTCTTAGCTTGCCCTGCTTTTGTGTTTTCCGACACCATTGTGGCCTCGAGAGTTTGGTGTTTTGTTGCGGGTCAAACCCTTGATTCGCGGGTCAGTTGACACCTCTGCAGTTTACATCAGGGATCCCAGCAACCTGTACTGTGACATAAGCCCCACCTCATCCACAGCAGGTCATGGATCATCGTACAGCAGCAGTCACTGTCTCAGATTCTGGCCACTCACTGGGAGGGCAGGGGTTCCTCTCCGGCTCTGTTGAAATCCACACCGAGAGACTGACAAATTTATACCCCCACTGCCTCCAGTGCTTTGGGGGTGGAATGGTCGGCCAGTGTAAGAGGATATTCGGTCATTCCTCTCTCTGTGCCTCTCAACAATTAAGCCTCAAGAGCCTCTCCAGGGGCATCCAGTGGTCATGAGCCCTCATGGGACGACCAATTTCTTTTTCTCTTTTTCAGAGGTTCTAAGACCTGATGCACTCAGTACCCATGAGGCAATATTCTAAGTCCCTCGTGATGGAATTGCTTGCCCCTACACCTGAAACGGGGACACCTTAGAATCAACCTACAGTACCTCAGACAGTGATAGCGGAAACACCGCCACCAGTGGGGGGACATGGGCTCTCGAACAATTGTGCCCTGCACACCTCTGCTACAAAAGGACACACCCTCCGCCTCTACTTACTCCACCTTCTGGTCCTCCGGGTGATGACACAGTGAATGACCAAGATGGTCATACCGAAGACACGGTGTGGGGGGGGAGTTCCCATGTCCATTAAGGGATTCCAGGACAAAGTGTTAGGAAAGATTTTCATAGCAATGATAGCTTTTCCTGACTTGTGTCAACCCCAGAACGTTTTGCTTTTACTAGTGGATTGTTTTTCTTATACCTCTGTGAGTGGGAACCTTTTCCCACATGCACAGAATCTCGTACTCTTGTTATGGGTGTCATGTTTAAGACGCTCTATAGTGTCTTTTAAAAGTTATCCTCTGACAACTTTTTGGCAATAAGTGCCTATTGTTGCTGGGTTGTCTTAGGGGCTCCCCTTTTAACTTTCTCTGGCTAACCTTGTAAGAACTACAGTTCCCAAGGGTAGAAAGGATCTTTGTATCCCTTTTACATTTATAAAGTGAGACCAGCACCCCCCACCTTATGTTGAGTACTGGAGAGATACAGAGTATGAGTATCCCCTTTATCATTTTAAATGTAACATTTATGTTACAAGGACAAACTAACATTTAATGGCTGGTGGCAGTGAACCTTTTTATTAATTTGGTGCACCTTTCCCGCGGGCTGCGTCCACATCCCCGGTAAAGGCACCCATGGCTGCTCATTTTAACAAAATGGCCCCTGTCTCGTTTTGTTTCGCCATTTTAGTGTTCCTTGTCCTTTCTTGTTCCTTCCCCTGATATCCAGGTCGGGAAATTCCTTTGTGTGATTTTTATCTTCGGTGGGAGTCCTGTGGCTCCAGTGTGTCTGTGAAGGCAGGAAGCGAGGGAGGAGTCCAAAACTCTGCAGCCCTTTTGTCTTGCAGCCTACGTGCGAGATTCCAGTTCAAACTGGGAGGCTGGCTGTCCTGAAAGGATTGCCAACCTGCAAAGTTTGAATGTTGCAAAGCTGTTTGATTGGCTGGGTTCCTGTATAAAAGTCCAATCCTGGAAGCTGAAGAGGTAGTTGACCACTGGAACCAAAACCGAAGAGGAAGATGAAGAATTTGCGGCTGAAACGATTTCCAGCGACCGGAGAACCTGCCGTGTAACCGGAGCCTGCTGTAGCCCATTCTTCCAATCAACCTGGGGACGACGACCCTGACCCAGAGCCTGGTGAGATCCACTAGACTTCAGAAGACCTGCATTTTGAGCCATCCCACGCTGAGCTGCGACCTTGCGGGGCTGCAATACCCTGGGACCTCAAACCATTGTGGGGTGCACAGTCTTCCGAATCTCGATGAATCTTTGGGGGCATTCTGCTGGATCTCCAGAGGCACGATTCCAGTCTGAAAAGTCCCTTCAGCAGAGTGCTGGACCTTGCAAATGACGAGAATCCGACCAGCGATATTCTGTCTTCTTCTGTGCACATGAAAAAGGCACACAATCCTTGCCTATAGCCTTACTCGTGAACCTTGCTGCAAAAGTCCTTCCAGTCTTCTGTGTTGTCGATGAAGGAATTCAACAACTGGGTTTTTGGCTGCAGATCCTGAAGTCCCCCCTGCTGCAAAATCTTATTCTGTGCTGAAGTACTATGCTCGCTTGGGTATTTACTTACCATAAGTCGCATGGGAGTCATGTGTAGTTTTGTGTTGTTTTCTGTAATTTGGAGTCCTCTCGTCCATTGCACCCAGGCCCCTGCTGGAATCCTCCTAGGGTGTCTTCTGTGAAGCCCCCAGGCTCTCGACTAACTCTAAAGTAAAGTACTTACTTGTTCTAACAGTATTACTTAGGAACTCCAACTTGTGCTACTTAAGAACCTGGCCTGCCTGTTGGACACTAGACCCTAGTGACCCCCATTCTGCCACTGAGAACACTCATGCTCCAAGAGTAAGCAAAAGACTTCTAAGGATTGGGCCTTTTGCCTAGAAAAGAGAATACGTGTTTAAAAGTAACTTACTTGCAAAAGAAGTTGGTTGGTAACTGTAACTCCGGAAGTGAACAGTTTAAGTTATGACTTACCTTAGAAATGTTCTGACATTAGTGTCAGGAAGAATTTTAATTTTAGTGCTCAATTCCTCCCACCTTGGAGACCCCCAGCTCTTTTGCTGGACTTTAGGACTTTTTAAATTTAACCCTGGAGTGATTGAGACCTTTTGCTCACTCCCTCATGTGTTTTGACCTGATTTGGATTATGTGTTTCCTTTGTTTTTGGAGTCTGACAAACTCCATAGGCATCTACCTTTTGTATGGTGACACACAGCACCTTCCGTGCAGTGTCACAGAGAAATCCATTACAGTTCTCATAAGGTTTAAATAACCTTTTGTGTGTGAACTACTTTGCACAAGAATAGTGAAGTGAAATTAATTTTACTTACCTTTTTGTCTTTGTAGGTCAAGCACACACCATCTTATGTGAAGTGCTGGGGATTAGCTAGTATCCCCTTATCCTACATTCTCATGTAACATGTTTTATGTTACCCTCACTACTTTAAATGGCTGGTGGCAGTGATTTAATTTTCCTACCATTGTACTTTTCTACCATAAGCTGAATCCTCAGCTGCAGTATAGCACACATGGGTGACCATTGTGTGAAAATGGCCCAAGTCTTGATTGTGAGGTCTTTCTTGGGGTTTACTCTGCACGCCAAGCCAGGTTTGAGCCCTTTGTTCATTTTTCCTTTGGTGGGCTTCAGTCCTGAAACCCTCCTTTGGCTCCAGTGTGTCTGGAAGGGCAGGAAGTGAGGGAGGTTCCCGAAACTCCCCTGTCATTTGTCTCTAGGAGTGCCTGAATGCAACCAGTCGTGATTGGCTGGCTGAATGGACAGCCACCCTGATGTGTGATTTTCAGCCTAGGCTGTGCATGAAAAGGAGAAACCTGCTTAAAAGGCAAGGCTTTTGGGACTAGAGGCAGTCTCGACCACTGGGAAGAACACCCGACGAAGAAACCGTGAACAAAGCTTACTTCATCCTCCTGGACCTTTGACTTGCCTGGTGAAGCCCTGCTGCTGTGCTGAAACTACTTTATCTCATCGACAAGAGAAGCTCCGGAAGGGACGACTTCCCTTGCAGTAGTGGGACCAACTAACCCCGAGATGAACTCCACTGGACCATCTTCCCCGACTGGCTGTACTTCTTTGCTGCTGTAGGAACTGTATGCCAGGGGTCGAGAAATCCATAGTCCAGTACAATATCTGCAATCTGGCCAGAAGCTCCAGGAGTGTCCTAAGGAGCCTCCAGAAGCAAGACGATGTGAGCTGGTCCCCTCACCAGAATGCAGGGCTCAAGGAATGAAGGAAGCTAAACCGTTATCCAAGTTCCACGGTGGTGCTGTTTACCGCGCACTGAAACCTCCGAAGTGCAGCTGATCCGAAAAGAGCCAGTGACTGCTGCCGACCTCCAAATTGCTGCTGCAGGTGTCCTCCAGACGTCTTCCCTCTTGTCCCCACGACTTAGGCTCGGGAACCCAAGATCTGCATCGCTACAAACGGGTCAGAAGCCAGCTGTACCACTCTTCTACAAACCAGAGGAACTGTTCATACTAGGGGCACTTACCTCAGTGTCTTTAGCTTTGCTCTTCTCAGTTGAGACTTACAGTAGCTACTTTTGTTAGAGTTCATTCCAACTCTGCTTTCCACAAGTGTAACAGCTTGTGTCCCTGCAAGTGATTTCTACAAAACTCTCTAACTTTGTGCAAGACTTTTATTAACTATGAAGTTCCTCCGCTCCATAGACTGTGCTCCGATTTACTTTGGCTGTCCTGGCTCCCTGCAGACTCTTCTAGTCCATTGACTTTGATATTTTCAGTCCCTCAGAGGTGATAACTTGTTTTTAGGCTATTATTGGTGGGAAAGGTTTTGTCTAGAATTCATTGGAAGATTTAAGTATACTCACATACCCTGAGATCCTGTTTAAACTGTTTACTTCCTTTAAACATTTCCTTTCTGCAACCACAGAATCTGCAAAGTGTACTATTGATTGTTAAGGAGAATTCTCATTTCTTCGTTAATTCCCTTCCACCTTCGAGACCCCCAGCTCTTTACTCGACTTTAGGACTTTTTTTATTTTTTATCCTGAAGAGAGTTAGCCCTTTTCTCACTCTCTTATGTATTTTGTTCTGATTTTAACTTGTTTCGTTTGGTTTTGGAGTCTGACAAACTCCATAGGCATCATCTTTTTACATTGTGACACACAGAACCCTCAGTGCAGTGTCACAGAGAAATCCTTTGGAATTCTGCCAAGGTTTAAATACCTTCTCTTGGATAAACCACTGTTTCCAAGAGTAGTAAGTGAAATTGGCTTTACCCTTTTCTCTTTGTAGACCCAGCACACACTATCTTACATAGAGTGCTGGAGGGGTTACTTAGTAGTATCCCCTTTGTCTACCTTCTCATGTAACATGTTCTACAATTAATGGCTGGTGGCAGTGGTTTACTTGTTCCTACCATTGTGCGTTTTTACCGTAGGCTGAATCGTCAGCTGCAGTATTGCACTCATGGGTGCCCATTTTGTCAAAATGGCCCTGGTCGTCTTTTTCTGCCATTTCCTGTTGGAAAGGTCCTTCTTGAGATTTACTCTGCGCTCCAAACTAGGTTTGTTGCCTTTGTTCAGTTTGTCTTTGGCAGGTTTCTCTGGTGAAGCCCGCCTCTGGCTCCAGTGTGTCTGGCAGGGTAGGAATCGAGGGAGGTTCCCATAACACCCTGTGCTTAGTCTCCTTGGATACAGGAATGCACCCAAAGGTGATTGGCTGGCGGGCTGTCCTTGGAGGACAGCCACCCTGCTGTGTGAGTGACAGTCTGCAAATGAATAGGAGAAACCTACATAAAAGGCAAGGTCATTTGGACAGAAGGAAGAGTTGACCACTGGACGAAGGAATCCGAAGAGGAACTTGGAAGAGATGCTTGCTGCAACTTCTGGACTGTGGGGTTTGCCGGTGAAGCCCTACTGCAGTGCTGAAGCTCAGAATTCGCCTCGACTAGAGAAGCCCTGCAAAGGATGACTTCTCCACTTGGGTTGGTGGGACCAATCAACTCCAAGCTGAACTCATCTGGAAATTCTCTCGTTGCTGGCTGTACTTCCATTTGCTGCTGCAGGAACCGAGTGCCAGGGAGAGGTCTCGTGCAGAAGAGATGTGACCAAGCAGTTCGGTCTGGACTTCCCCTTTTGGGGTGGGACCAAGCCTGATTTGCATATGGTTTTTCCCCTTTTGTAATGGCTTGGCAGGCGAAGAATGATGGTCTGGAGGGTTGCCCAGAGCAATGCCAGAAGTTAAGATTAATTCAAAACCAGCCATCACTGCTTTTGTTTTGCAGATGTCAGAGGAGTGTTTGACAGCAGAGCGAGAATTGAGGGTGTCTAGGTGAAACAGGCTGCCACCTTTAAAGGTCTTCCGAGGTGGGGTACAAGGATGGGGTACAAGGATGAGGTACACCGCCGGGGGGGTGAAGAGGCCAGGGAGGTGGCAGAAAGAGGTTGGGCATAGAGCCCTCGGCCATGATAGTGCCATTCTGGTAGACATTAATGATGCATCTGGATGAGTGTGCCAAGAGCACTTCCCTTCTGGTTCCACCATTAATGGGTGAGGAGGAGAAAGGGGAGAGGCTAGAGAGACCATTGGGGGACTCCATAGGCCAGGGGACAGCAAGGAGGATGTTGGTTCTAGTCTGCCTGGAGTAAGCATTGACGTAGGTGTCGGCAATGGGCAATCCTGGGTTGGAGACCAGGAGTGCTTTTTAAAATGTTCTTCCAGTGTTAGGCGGAAACCTGTGCAGTTCTCTCTGGGACCATTGCAAAAGATTTAGGACTACAGGTGTTTGGCGGTGAACCCACTTGGTAGCAGTCTGTACCACACAGATTCACTTGGTAGCTGTGGCTGAGCAGTCAGACTTCCCTCAAGAAGAGTTGAGCAGTATGTGGAGTATACAAGATAGGGCAATTCTTCACAGCAAGACAAGTAAACACGCACCGATGCTTAGTGTAAAGATATTACGGTATTTATTTATAATGAAACATCTATGGAAAACACTAAGGCAAATCACGGCAAACAACTCAAACACAATTACTCTACGAAGTAGAAAACGATCAATCCCCCTAGCAATATATCGACAACTCTAGGTTCTACCGGTACCACTTATTTTCAGACAGAGGTGTATACCTCAACCTAGATGACACTCGAATATTAGTTAGGACGGGAGAGAAAAAGATAGGCAGGTTATGAAATCAACACAGTTCAATCCTACGTGGATAAAATGCAAGGCAGGAAGGCAAGAATCACAATAGATCATAAAGTTCAGAGGCCAGGCCCACTCGGAGAGAGGCAAGGCGCGATGTCCCAAAAAGTCTCTAGTGGAGATGCATTCAAGTCTTTATAGCAAATTGTTATCGGCAGATTGAACCAGTTCAGAACAAAGAATGAGAAAAGCTTGGAGGCGACCCAACGGAACGGAGAGGATTAAGACACCTCACTCAAACCGATAGAAAGGGAAGCCAGGCGGACACGGTACCTTGTTGTGGAGGGCAGCTCCGGCGGGGGCAGTTGTTCCTGGTGGTGGATGCACGTCGGGTCTTTGCCAAGAGTAGAGAGGTTCTCGTCGTCGAAGAAAGTGAAGTCCGGTGCACCACCAGGGAAGAGACCAGCCGCGGAGTGCTCCGTCACAAGGCACCACCTTTTGGTCGCGGTTCAGGGGTAGTGCTCTTCACGGGCAATTCGACCACTGCGTCCTGAGGCGAATAAAAAGCAAAGGGGACTGGTTGTTCCCACCAGTCAGGGGAAGAGACTCTCCGGCAGGGAGATCTCCTCTGTCGTCGGGAAGTGGTGAGTCGGTTCCGCAGGGCTCCACCGGAGGTGTCGTCGTGCAGGTCGGCTCAGCGTTACCCTCGTCGGATTCTTAGGTCCTGTGGCGACTTCTGAAGATCCAGTCCCAAAAGCCCTGCTTTTATGCAGAAAACCCCCATTCATTCAGCCTAGCTGTCAATCAACACATGCTAAGTGGTGAGCGGGAAGGCTCACCACCTGGGCCAATCACTCCAGAGTGCGACCGGAGTTGGCAAGGCAACTCGGTCCCGGGTGCCTAAACCCCCTCCCACACCCCTGTGGTAACCCAGACAGAATGGCACCACTTTGGAGGGTCTCTGTACAGAGCCCGCCAAAAGTGGAACAAAGGGCTCGACCTTTGGTTTAGGAGTCACAGAGACGAACACAGACGCCATTTTAGAAACTGAGTTCTGGCAGAAAATACCATCCGATAAACTTATTTAAGATAAGTAGACCGGTGGTACGTTAGAGATTAACGAGAAAAAGTATCAATCTCCAACAATGGGACGAATCCCATAGGGTTATGTCCGGGGTCGAACATAACAAGTAGTTTCCACTGCCACCAGCCAAAACTCGATGAGGGGGGACGGGACAGTGCCCCCTAGAGTAACAGATCCAGGAGTAATCGAATTACCCCTACTAGTACGTCCACAATAAGATGGTTGGTACTAGACCTGTTAGTAAATTTAGGTCTAGTAAAGCCAATGGTGACTTTACATGCCCGGGGAGACAGTAGTCAGTCCCCGGGTATGGAGTCTATGGTGGGGGATCCGCTAGGACGCCCCCGTGTTACGGCACGTAAGGTGCGGTGTAACACACATAGAAAAACATATGAGACCCTATGGAGTAAAAGACCCCATAGCCCATAGAACACATTGACATTCAAAGGAATTACACACATTCATGTCCAAGAGTGGGAGGAAAAGAGTCTCACTCTTGGCAGGATGGAAAAAACAAACTCCCGAAATCCAGCAAAGCTGCTGGGGGACTCACTAGGTTAGGAAATTCAGCCTAAACAGAGAATTCTCCCTAACATCCAGTCTTTGAGAGAGGGGTAGGAAAGGAGATAGAAAAGCTCTCTCGCTCTCTCTATGCTTTATTCGACAGATTTGCCTTCAGCCTGCACAATTCATTAAAAAGCATTCATATAACATCTAAAATATAAATTCCATGCAAAACAATATTCAGTATTAAAATACATAAAAATCTCAAATTTATAAACGTAGAAGACATGAAAAAACTCATCATTAATTCCATTGCCTAATCAAATAAATCCTGCGGGACCATGCACGATCTAGAAATCTTGCCACAATATATATCATTGAACATTTCAGTGGATTAACATAAAATAAGAGCTTCCACAGCGCGAGTAGCATGTGCCTTCTTAAATCACGGTAAAAGATACAATCTTCTCAGGTCTTTATAGCTTTCACAATACAACAAACAAATTAAAGATTGTCTCAGGGCCTGAATCACACAATGGACAAAGCTCAGAGTACCAAATCTGAACTCCATAAATAGTGTGCGGGCGTAAGCCAGTTGTTGGGCAAGATTTTATGCAGTACCCTGTGGGAGACAGCACCAGCATTGACCTCTTGGCAATGCTTAACACTTCTCCAGCATGGGGTCTGGCATGGATTCACATGCTCATGAATATTCCCCGTCGTCAGGCTGGGAATCCTTGGTAAAGAAAAATCAGTATCAGTTTCGTTTCTGATCTGTCTTTCGTAGTAGTAACCAATCACTGATCTCTGCGTTATACTGACCACAGCCAATGACTGCCATCTCCCTAAGCCCCGCCTCTGGCAGCCATCTTCAGATTTTAACCGCACGTTCAAGTGTTGGGATCCTCGTGCTATTGTTCTCGAGCTTTAGTGCGTTTTCGCGCTTTTTCATAGGAAAATTCTCTCTTTTTTCGGTCAAAAGAGCCTCAAGCTCCACCGTTTCTTTATCCGATCAACGGGGACCCGTGTCGGATTCTTCTACGCCCCTCAAGGGTGAAGATTTCGTCGAGCCACGCTTTTGGAGGACTCCAGAAGTTTCTCAGGCCCATCTCGGACATGGCCCAGGAGAAGGGAAGCTTGACGCCCGGAAAGCTGTTCAGGGTCTGCCCTGGATACCAGCTTCAGAATGTCTTCAAGGAGGACGAACACTCCCTTTGCCTCTACTGCCTGCATGAGGACAAGACGCACGTGGAGAAGGACTGTGCGTTTTGCGGCAACATGTCGGAGTGGACCATGAAGGACCGCCATCTGCGTCTCGCCAACTGGCTGGAAGGGAAGAGCCCGTCAGGCGAGAAAAAGAAGAAGAAGTCCGAACGGTCTTCTAAGACCTTTGAGGGTGCCCCGGCGACAGGGGCCCAACAGAAGGCCAAGCACCGCGAGTCGCTGGCACCGGGAGCGCCGAACGGTCGGGCTCTTCGGTTGCCAGACAGGGCGCAACCTCCCCGGCGCCATCAACCACGAGCCAAAGCTCTGGCTCGGGTAAGAGGAAGTCTGAGCACCCGGCGAAGCTTCTGGAGAGGCCCCGGTCGAGCTCGAAGGCCCCATCGGAGGGGGTGTGAGGTGGTGACCCTCCCCCCAAGGAGAAGGCGGTGAGCGCACCTAAGGTGGTGAAAGCCTTGATCCATCCTGTCAAGGCCTCTATCGAGACAGTCGCGGTGGCCCTGGCTCAGCCTGTGGAGGCTACACCAGTGGAGGCGACCTCAGGGCCCAGTGTCTCCTTGCCACCGAGGAGGGAGTCCTCTTTCAAGCCCATCGACAGGACCCCCGTGAAACCTCCGACGAGAAGAAAAAGGGGGGGCAGGAGGCCATCGTGGATTCGGCCTCAACCTCTGAAGAGGAGCTGATCGAAGTCTTAAGCCACGGCATTGGCGTGGAAGAAGACCAGCCCATCGGGAGGGACCTCAACGAAGGAGAAGACGAGAACGTGGAGGGTGCCGACGAGGTTCCTGACCGCCCGTCGGGATCCCCTCAACCAGTGCCGCAAGACAACTCGGCGGCCATTTTGTTGGCTATACAGTCCTTATGCTCGGAGATAAGGACGAGATTGCCGTTACCACCAATGGAGGAACTGCTCCCGACGGGGGACCCGGAGCCAGGCCCTTCTGGGAGTCCTCCTCCTAAGAGAAGAAGGATTCATCCTCCACCTCCTTTTCAACCATCGCGCCCTGCTCAGCCATCCTCCCCGTCCACGACCTGTGGGGATGATACGGGGACGGACACGGCCGCGACGGGTACAGACGACAAAGTTTACGACGAGGATCTTCTGTCGTCACCTCCTCCCCGGGCTTCCCCGCCCGACGAGATTGGATCGTTTCATGCCATGATCGCCAGGGCATCCAAGCTTTTCCAGCTCTGCCCGGAAGAGAAGAAGAAGGAAGGTTTCCTTTATCAACAGCGCGAGACCAAGAGGAAGACGGTCCTCGCTGTACCTCTACTGGACGATATCTGGGATGAGGGTCTCGCCCTCCTCAAGAACCCATCCACAATGCCTGCGAGAAGGGATCGGTACGAGAAGAAGTACCGGGTCCCGGACGCGGCCCCCTTGTGCCTTCGGGCACAGCCGACCCCGGACTCTGTCGTCTCCGCGGCGGCCAGGAAGAAAGCGGGGGGGGCTTCGGCCTCTATGTCAACCTCCCCCCCGGATGGCGAGGGAAAGAAATTGGACACGATGGGATGCAGAGTCATCTCATCGGCTGCAACAACAATTAAGGCTGCCAACGCCTTGGCTATCGTAGCCCGCTACGATAGGGAGTTGTGGTACAAGATCGCCCCCCTGCTGGACTTCCTACCCGACAAGAGGGCGGACGCCCTAGACATCTTGCAGGAAGGAGAAGTGGCGTCGGACCATGCCATTACGATAGCGACAGACATCGCTGACACTGGGTTTCGCCAGTTGGGCAACGGCGTGTGCCTTAGACGACGTGGATGGCTCAAGGCAACGGACTTCCGGCAGGACGTGCAGACCAGAGTTTTGGACATGCCGTTCGACGGGAGCAACCTGTTTGGGAAAACAGTGGACGATTCCAGCAACGACGGCCGCCCTTTCGGAGCACCGGAGGCAAGCAGGGTGCCTCCAATGGTTCCGGCGACGGATATTCCACCTACCGTCAAGCGGCCCGTTCGTCATCACAGGAAGCCTACAGGGGACGAGGCAAGTCGGGCGGACCCCGCCGTCGTCACCATGGAAAGCAAAGCCTCGTCGAAGCAGGACTGAACCGGCCATGGGGTTGGGCCCCCACCGAAGCATCCCGGTGGGAGGCCAGCTGGCGAACTTCGTCAGCGTGTGGGAGTCCATCTCCACCGACCGTTGGGTGCTGGACGCCCTGGCCCAGGGTCACACGCTCGAGTGTCTAAAGAAGTGCCCGCGCGTCCTCCCCGTGGCCAGGAAGGAACATCACATCCCTCAACTTCTCTTGGAGGTAAAGGCGATGCTCAAGAAAGGCGCCATCGAGCTCGTCCCAAAGAGGCTTCGGGGCTCCGGAGTTTACTCAAGATACTTCCTCGTGAAGAAGAAGACAGGAGGATGGCGTCCCATCCTGGACCTACGACGACTGAACAAATTCATCAAGGCACAGAAGTTCCGGATGGTCACCCTCCAGCACGTCCTGGGTCAGCTGGAGGAGGGCGATTTCCTGTCGTCGTTGGATTTGGAGGATGCTTACTTCCATATCCCCATCCTAAAGGGACACCGAAAATTCTCAGATTTGTGGTCCAAGGGCGTCACTATCAGTTCAGAGCCCTTCCCTTCGGATTGAGGTCGGCACCCAGGGTGTTCACCAAGTGCCTCGCACCGGTGGCGGCGCGGCTGCGCCTGGAGGGGATCCACGTCTACCCCTACCTGGACGACTGACTCATCGGAGCAAAGACAAGGGAGCTCGCCGCGGAGAACACGTCGAGGACCGTCCAACTACTCACGGACCTGGGATTCTCCATAGACTACGCCAAGTCCCACCGGGTGCCCGCGCAAGACGCACTGTTTCTGGGAGCGAAACTCGACACAGTGGCGCTTCTGGCCTCTCCGTCGGAGGAAAGGACGAGAGCCATCTTGGGCAAGGTGCAGCGGATGCTGGTTGCGGACGCGGCCAGGGTGAGGTACATCAAATCCCTCCTCGGAATGATGTCTTCTTGCATTTATCTCATCCGCCTGTGCAGGCTTCGGATGCGCCCGTTACAGGAGTTCCTGGACACTCGCTGGATCCAGACGACGGGCAGCTACGAGGACAGGATCACACTCGACGCGAGCTTCCGACGAACGATCCGGTGGTGGGGCACCCGCGCGCATCTGACGGCGGGCATGGACTTCCAGACCCCGGGCCACCAGAAGACAGTTACCACGGATGCCTCCCTGGAAGGGTGGGGAGCGCACACCGAAAATCTGCACGCGAGAGGCCTTTGGCTTCCGACGGAGAAGTCCCTCCATATCAACGTCCTGGAGCTCCGTGCAGTGTTTTGGGCCCTCAGGTCCTTTCTTCCATCCCTTAAGGGCAAGGTGGTGAGGATCTTCACCGACAACACCACCACCATGTTCTACATCAGGAAGCAGGGCGGTGCCAGATCCCCAGCCCTGTCCAAGGAGGCGCAGGATCTGTGGCATTGGGCCGTCGCCCAAGGGATGTTTCTGGTGCCGTTTCATCTGGCAGGAATAAAAAACACCATCGCCGACTCGCTCAGCAGAGAGCTGCGTTCGTGCCACGAGTGGGAACTACCACAGGATCTAGTGGACCGCCTCTTCCGACGATGGGGCACACCCCAGATCGATCTGTTCACGACGGCGACGAACTCCAAGTGCCGGAGGTTCGCCAACAGGTTTCCCCAGCCGAGGAGCATGGGCGATGCTTTCTCATTCCCCTGGGAGGGCCTGTTTCTATACGCGTTCCCTCCATTGCCGTTGCTGATCCGGCTCATCAACCAGCTCAAGAAGTCACGGTGCAGTATGATCCTCGTCGCACCTGCGTGGCCGAGGCAGATATGGTTCCCGGACCTTCTGGACTTGTCAGCGTCCCCGTCAATCAAGCTGCCAGTGGATGCGGATCTTCTCTCCAGGGAAGGAGGCGCTATCCTCCATCAGGACCCGAAGTCACTGAACTTGCAGGCCTGGCTCCTGCAGCGTTAGAGTTCGGAGGTTATGACATACCGGCCGAGAGGTTCTTGCAAAGGCCAGGGCGTCCTCAACTTTTAAATGCTACGGACACAAATGGAAGAGGTTCTCTGTCTGGCGCCACGCACAGAAGATTAACCCTCTACGGATTACGGCTCCTCAAGTACTGCCGTACCTACTGACGCTGGACAAGGCTGGACTGGCGCACGCTTCCATCAAGATTCATCTTGCTGCGATCTCCCGATACACCAGAACCACGGGACGGACGTCTTTGTGGTCTCATCGTCTGGTGAAAGAATTCATGAAGGGACTGTTCAGATCGTTCCCGCCGGTGAAGGCTCCGGCCCCGACGTGGGAGCTCAACGTGGTGCTGACCAAGCTCATGGGACCTCCGTTCGAGCCTCTGCACTCAGCTTCGTTGAAGATCTTGTCGTGGAAAACAGCGTTTCTTGTGGCCATCACCTCCGCACGACGGGTGGGGAGATCCAGGCTCTTTCCTGCAAGCCCCCGTACTTGACTTTTCACGACACGAGGGTAGTGCTCAGGACGCACCCCTCCTTCATGCCCAAGGTGCCGTCGGATTTCCACCTCAAAGAACCCTTGGTGTTGCCTGTTTTCTTCCCGTTGCCTTCGTCGCCGGCTGAAATGACTTTGCACTCGCTGGGTGTGGCTAGAGCGCTGAAGTTCTACGTGGACCGCACGAAGAGTTTTCGGAAGACGTCACAACTTTTTGTGAACTCTGGACCTGTCAATCAGGGAAAGGCTCTCTCAAAGGCTTCCATTTCCAGATGGCTCTCCGGCTGTATCATGTACTGTCATCGATTGGCAAACCGACCGCTGCCCGGCCGTCCGAGAGCCCATTCCACCAGAGCGATCGCAGCTACCACGGCGTTCCTATCTGGTGTGCCCCTGCTGGACATCTGCAGGGCTGCTACGTGGAGGTCGACGCACACCATCACGAAATTCTACTGCGTCGACCGGGATTCCAGGGAGGAGTCCAGGGTCGGCCAAGCAGTGCTGCGCAACCTGTTCGCCTAAGGTGAGCCTGGTGAGAAGGTAAGAGATGCTTAATGTTGAGTTGTTGTATTGCTTAATGTTGAGCCTGTTGTCACCTCGCGTGGTTGTGCATGTGTGTACTGCTATGTATTCTTTTATTCATGAGCATGTGAATCCATGCCAGACCCCATGCTGGAGAAGGTACAAGTTACTTACCTGTAACTGTTGTTCTCCAGCATGGGTCTGGCATGGATTCACATGCGAACCCTCCCGCCTACCCCTCTGCGGCTCTTCACTTGGTCATACTGCCACTTCACGTGCTACCAAATCTGAAGATGGCTGCCAGAGGGGGGGCTTAGGGAGATGGCAGTCATTGGCTGTGGTCAGTATGACGCAGAGATCAGTGATTGGTTACTACTACGAAAGACAGATCAGAAACGAAACTGATACTGATTTTTCTTTACCAAGGATTCCCAGCCTGACGACGGGGAATATTCATGAGCATGTGAATCCATGCCAGACCCATGCTGGAGAACAACAGTTACAGGTAAGTAACTTGTTCCAACCTTCTGGTACAAGCATGTACTACACAAGTTGGTAGACTGACTGAGCAGCCAGGCTTATCTCAAGAGGGGTCAGTGTGAGCTGTAGGGTTACTACACAAAGATTCACAGTGACAAGTATCCAAATAAACACTTATACTCAAGGTTTCTTGATTAAACAATTATTTATTAATTTAACAGTCAGTTGAATAAGCATTCTATAGAAGGGAGCAAATATATGTAACACAAAAATATACTTCAAAATACACAGTTTCTGTAAATCATTCCAATAATTCCAGATACCCATTTGGGGTGGCACACAGACACTTCTAACACCCTGAGGTGACTTCAATAACTAGGAGACTGTGGACATTGATATATCACTGGCACATTTAAAGCAATACTGAGGTTAGTGTCAAAAGGAAAAGATGAGGGAATAAAACAATGGTTAACAAATATTCTAAAGCAGGTAAGTACTTTTTGAACCCTCCAATGCAAAGTAAATGAACCCTTTCCTGGGGGAAAGTTAAAGCACAATGTTGGTGGTAAGAAGAGTCTTTCAGGGAGCCAGGACAGCCAATGTTAATTGAACTAAAGTCTAGGTGAGCTGAACCACTTCTTGAAGACAAGTAAATAGTCTTGCACAATGTTTTAGAAGTCTTTGTAGAAAATGAAATCACTGTAGGGCCACAAGATGGGAGGCTTGTGAGGGGCAAAGCTGCAAGCAACTCTGCAAAAGCAACCAAGACATGTCTCAACTGAGAACTAGCATGGCTACACAATAAGAGGTAAGTCCCTTTAGTTTTACAGTACCTTTGGTTTGAAGAAATTGGTTCCAGCTGGCTTCTGTTCCTGTGTAGGTCTGCAGATCCTGTTGTTACTGGGCCTCAGTCGTGGGGACAAGAGGGAGGACGTCTGGGGACTCCTGCACTACGAATTGAAGGTCGGCAGCAGCAATGGGCAAACTTCAGATCAGCTGCACTTTACGGTTTCAGCTTCTCGCCACTCTCGCAAATAGCACCACCGTGGTTCTCGGATACCTTAATGGACGAATTCGGAGCTTCAGCACTGCAGCAGGGCTTCACCGGGCAAGCCAATGGTCCAGGAGTTGCAGCAGGCATCTCTTCCAACTTCTTCGGATTCCTTCGTCCAGTGGTCGACTCTGCCTTCCAAGCCAAAAGCCTTGCCTTTTATGCAGGTTTCTCCCATTCATTCGCAGTCTAGCTGTCAATCACACAGCAGTGTGGCTGCCCTTCAAGGACAGGCGACCAATCACATTTGGGTGCATTCCTGTAACCAAGGGGATTAAGCACAGGGAGTTTGGGGCACCTCCCTTACTTCCTGCCCCTGCCACACGCTGGAGCCAGAGGCGAGCTTCACTGGTGAATCCCGCCAAAGACAAAACTAACAAAGGGACCAAACCTGGTTTGGAGCGCAGAGTAAATCTCAAGAAGGACCTTTCCAACAAGAATTTGTGAAAAAAGGATGGGCCATTATGACAAAATGGGCATCCATGAGTGCTTTACTGCAGCTGCAATTGCAGCCGTGGTAGAAACACACAATGGTAGGAAAAAGTAAACCACTGCCACCAGCCCTTAATTGTAGAAAGGGTAAAATAAAAATGTTAAATGATAGACTAGACAAAGGGGATACTAAGTAACCCCTCCAGCACCCTATTGTAAAACAGTGGGTGCTGGGTCTAGAAAGTTACAAAATGCAAGTAAAGTCAATTTCACTTTACTGCTCTGGGAAACTGTAGTTTCACCAAGAGAAGGTATTTAAAAGAGTCGGTAAAAAAGAGAAGGTATTTAAACCTTTGGGAAATCTAAGAGACTTCCCAGTGCCACTGCACTGAAGGTTCTGTGTGTCACAATGTAAAGATGATTTTTATTTATTTAACATTTGTAGAGCGCACCTAACCCGTGGGTATCAGTATTTACAGATACCGTATTATTCCCATAAGTATTTATAGATGCAGTAATCGGACGTATTTACCGAAACAGTATTATTGTATAGTGATGATGTTATGGACATAGAGTCAAGGTTTGACAAGTATTCTCACTAAAGAGGGCTATGAGTTTGGATGTGAAGAACCAGGCCTTAGGTTTTCTGCGAAATGAGGCGTGGGAATGGTCAGCTGTAATGGCTAGAGGCAGGGCATTCCAGCCTTTGACTGCCACAACTGGGAAGCTGCGTCCCCAGCCTTGCATCCTTTGAATGTAGGAACCGTAAGAAGGAAGGCTGAGGCGGAGTGTGTGGGCTTGCTGGTTTGGGTTGGAATAAGCAGGTTTGTGAGATATTTAGTTGCCATAGTTTTGAATTTGATTCAGTCCTGGACCAGTAGCCAGCGCACTTTACGTCTGACTTAAGAGATATGCTCTTTTCTTGGTATGTTTACGGCCGCCCATAAGGCATTCTTTTACGTGACCTGAAGTTTTTTTTATACTGCTAGTCGCTGTGCCAGCCAAGAGAATATTACAGTAGTCTAATTTCGACAGAATGAGGGCTCTTGCTAAGGTTAGGCGGCTATCGTAGGGTCTGCAAGCATTAATGAGTTTGGCAGTATAGGCTGTTGATGAGATTGTTGAGTTGACTTGTCTGGAGAAGCTTAAGGAGTAGTCCAAATACACGTCCTGCGTTTCAACTTCTTTGTCGACGGGGATGGTATTCCCGTCAATAATGAAGTGTTTGTATTTGGTGTCAAGTTTTTTAAGGCGCGTTTGAGTACCGACCAGGTGTAGCTCAGTTTTGTCATCATTTAGACAAAGTTCATGTTGGGCCATCCAGGATTGGATCATCTGGTATATGTCGTTGACAATGGAAAAGTCTGTATCATAGTCTCCAGTGAGAAGGAGAAGTATCTGCATATCGTCTGCATTGTTTGTACAGGACGCTCTTCGTTCATCAAGGCAGTCAAATAGAGGCTTGGTAAATATATTGTAGAGTGTTGGTGACACGCATGATCTGTGGGGTATACCGCAGAGAACGGGGGCGGGGACGGCATTTGGAGAAGACTCTCATAGTGCGCTCAGAGAGGAATGATTTTATCCAGGCGAAGGCTCTAGGTGAGAATTGGGCCGTGCTGTCCAGGTGATGGCATAGTATCTTGTGATTGGCTAAATCAAATGCTGCAGAGAGGTCTATGTTAGGCAGAATCCTGTGCATTTCCCTTAGGGAACACTGCAAAAAGATTAAGACTACAGGAGTAAGCAGTAAACCCAATTGGTAGCAGTCTGCACCACCCAGATTTACCTGGTAGCTTTGGCTGAGCAGTCGGACCTCTCCCAAGAAGAGTAGGGCAGTATATAGAGTATACACAATAGGGCTAAAAACACAGTAGAGAAAACAAACACTGACTAGAACTTAAAAAGTATATAATTATTTATTTAAAACACACTTTAGGCAATATACTAGCACTCTAAATCAAAAGCAAGTTAATACACAGTCAGGTAAAGTATACACACCTCCCTTGATAACTTTCAGACAAGTCAGAGTTAAAACACCACGATTTGTTAAACAGATGTGAGCGCATAACCTGGTGGCACTCCAATAGTTTAGTTAAAGGGAGAGAAAAAGGCAGAGCATATAAATAAAACAGGTCCCAACACTTTTAGGAGTTCTCAGCAAGGGAATAAAGGCAGTAAATACTGTAGAATACTGTAGAGCCAAAGTTCATAGGCCAGGCCCACTTTAAAGGGAGCAAAGCGAAATGTGCCCAGGATCACACGGTTTATAATGCACGAAAAGTCTTTGCTGAATGTTCAAAAAGAGGTTGGGGTGATTCAAGAAGGTAAAGTTAGAAGGTCTGGGGCCAATCCAGTTGGCAAGCCAAGGATTTAAGGGTCACCTTGGTCGAACAGAAGAAAAGGGAGGCCAGGCAGGACACAGTACCTTAAACAGAGAGGAGGCTCCAGCGGTGGCAGTTGTTCCTGGCAGTGGTTGCAGTTCGTTGTTTCGACCAGGGGAAGAGAGGATCACGACGAGGAGGAAACGGAGTCGTTGCAGTGCACAGGGATGAACACCAGCCGCGGAGTTCGTCAATAAAAGGTGCGTTCCTTTTATTCACGTTCAAAGTGGTGAAGCTTGGCTATCCGGCCGCCGGGGTGCTTGGCACAGGCGATTCGGCCAAGAGACGTCTTTGGAAGGCGAAAGGGGCGAACTGGTTGATCCCACCAGCTCAAAGGAAGAAGACTCGTCCAGCAGAAGATCTTCTCTTGTCGTTGGGAAAGTGGTGAGTTTGTTGCAGCAGGGCTCCACCGGTGGTGTAGTCGTTGCAGATGGCTCAGCTTCTTCCCTCTTCAGATTCTTAGGTCCTGTGGCAATTTCTTAAGTTCCAGTCCCAAAGGCCCTGCTTTTATGCAGAAAAACCCCCATTCAACAGCCTCGCTGTCACTCACACATGCTAAGTGGTGAGCTGGGCGGCTCAGAATAGAGTGCGACTTGGGTTGCTAAGGCAACGCAGTCCAGGGTGCCAATTCCCCTCCCCACACATCCTGTGGAACCCAGACAGAGTGGCACCAGTTGGAGGGCTTCTGTGGAGAAGCCCACCAAAAAGTGGAACAAAGGACTCGACCTTGGTTAGAGTTAGAGAGACGGACTCAAACACCATTTTAGAAGAGAGTTCTGGCAAAAAGACCCAACCGTTGATTTGATATTAAATAAATAAACCGGCGGTATCTTTATCATTGCACCAAAAAGTGGTGTGTTTAAAATCAATGGGAAAATGCCATAGGAAATATTCTGGTGGAATATTTTGCGTGGTAACCACTGGCACCAGCCAGAAACTCGACAAGGGGGTACTGGACAGTGCCCCCTTGGAAACAGACCCAGGGGCAATCAAATTAACCCCTTCCAGTACTTCCACAATATGATGGTTTGTTCTGGTTTTGTTCACAATTTTGGACTAGTAAAGTCAATGGTGACTTTACATGCCCTGGGAGACAGTAGTCAGTCCCAGGGTGTGGAGTCTATGTTTGGGAGTCACTATGACACCCCTGTGTTACTGCACTGAGGGTGCTGTGTAACACACAGAAAAAACAGATGATACCCTATGGAGTAAAAGAGCCCATAAGCACACAAAGAGTCAAAGACATACCTCAAATCATGCCTAAGAGTGGGAGGAAAAGAGTCTAACTCTTAGCAGGAGACAAAAACAAACCCCAAAAATCCAGCAAAGCTGCTGGGGACTCACTAGGTTTCGGAAATTAGCCTTATAAGAGAAAACAGTCGAGGAGGAGTAATATGGCTAAGTTTCCATTGTCAATTATGGTGTCCATTTGATTTTTAAAGTCGGGGAGTGCCGTCTCCGTCTCTTGGTCTGAAGCCTGATTGGCGTAGGCCCAAAAGATTTAGTTTCCAGATGTTCTTGGATCTGGAGGTAGGCAGCGCAGTCAACGATTTTCAGGAGGAAGGGGACTGTCATAATGGGACAGTAATTATTTGGGATGCTGGGATCAAGGAATGTTTTTTTTAGGAGTGGGTGGACCCACGCTTCTTTCAGGTTCTTGGGGACTGTGCCTTGTGAAAAGGAGTTATTGATGAAAGAGGTAATGAATGGGGCTAGTTCTGTAACCGTCTTTGATGACTGGGGCAGGGCATATGTTGCCTTGACATCTGGACGTTTTTAATCTGGAGATGATTTTAATGCCCTCAGTTGTGGAAAGTGGCCTGCATTTGAATTAATGGGGGAGAGGATTTCTACTGGTTGGAGGGTCAGTGTTCTTGACTGGCACAGTTACCTTGCCTTTTTTGTTCACGTATTTAGTTTGGAGCATTGCTATTTTGTTCAGAAGTGCATGCTGTATGTTAGAACACCATGTTTCATCTTTTTGACAAGTGTCTGGTGGGCTGGTAGGAGACTCGAGTTCTCTCAAGATGGTGAATAGTGCCTTGCTGCCAGATTCAGCATTTGCTATGCGCCTGTTGTACGTGACGTTCTTGGCTAGAATTATAGCTTTTTTGTATTTTTTAGCAGAGGAGATGAATAGGTCTCTATTATTTTTGGATTGTCTGCTTTTCAGAGCGATTCAGCGGCACGTTTATTGGGTCTGAGAATCTTGAGATCCGGTGTGAACCATGAGTTCAGGTGAGCTGTGGGTTTTGGTTTGCAGTGTTTGAGTGGTGCAATGTTGTCAATGGCTTTCAGGATAGTGGTGTTGTAGAGATCTACCATGGCTGATGGGTTGGCCTGGGAGTAGGAGCCTTCTGTGATGGGGCCTAGTAATGGGAGCACGTTTGTACGTTTGATGTTGCGAGTGTTTCTTGCGAGAGTAGCTGGCGTTAGGTATGGTGCAGTTTTAGGTTGGGTTTGTCCAAGGATAGTGAATGTGATGTTGTTGTGGTCCAAACAAGGGCTAGGGGAGTTGGCTGTAATGCTGGTGTTAGGCAGAAACCTGTGCAGTTCCCTCTGGGACCACTGCAAAAGATTTAGGACTACAGGTGTTTGGCAGTAAACCACTTGGTAGCAGTCTATACCACACGGATTCACTTGGTAGCTGTGGCTGAGCAGTCAGACTTCCCTCAAGAAGAGTTAGGCAGTATACAGAGTATTCACAATAGGGCAAGAGAACACAATAGAACAAGTAAACACTGACCAGGACCTGGTGTAAAAGAGATATAATTATTTATTTAAAAACCACATCTAGAAAAACACACAGGCACTAATAGTAAGCAATTCAAAAACACGGTCACTAAAAGATATACACTCACTTAAAAGAATATTAGACAAGTCTTAAGTAAAGCCCCACTTATTTTCAGACAGCGGTGAGCGCTTAACGTAGATGGCACTCTAATAGTTTGTTTTTAAAAGGGAGAGAAAAGCAGAGAACAAGTTGAAACAGATCCCAACACTTTTACAAGAACATAACAAGAGAGGAAGGCAAAGTAAAACCGTGAAGTTAGAGTTCAAGAGACCGGATCCACTTTCAGAGGATCAAAACGAAATGTGTCCAAGGTCACACGGTTGCACTGCACAAAAGTCTTGTAGAGGTTCAAAAAGGAGTTGGACCAAAGAAAGGGACCAGTTGGAGGTTCAGTCCAGAAGGTTAAGGGGTTATTATAACCTTGTAGCAATCTTTAGAAAGGGAGGCCTGGCGGACACATTACCTTAAAGTGGTGAGAAGACTCCAGCGGGGGCAGTTGTTCCTGGCAGCGGATGCAAGTCGGAGAGAGAGGGTCTCGTCATGGAGTAAGACAGGAGTCCATTGCGCTGCCAGGGAAGAAACCAGCCAAAGAGTTTCTCGGGTACAAGGAGCGGTCCGTTGATTCGCGTTTCAGTGGTGAGTGGCTATCCGGCCGCCGGGGTGCTTGGCACGGGCAGTTCGACCACAAAACGGTCTGGGGTGCGAAGAAAGAAGGTAAAACTGGTTGTGCCCACCAGTCAGGGGAAGAAGCCTCTCCAGCCGGGAGATCTTCTCTGTTGTCGGGAAGTGGTGAGTCAGTTCCGCAGGGCTCCACCGGTAGTGTCGTCGTGGTAGGTCGGCTCAGCTTCTCCCTCGTCGGATTCTCAGGTCCTGTGGGGACTTCTGAAGTTCCAGTGCCCAAAGCCCTGTTTTTATGCAGCATACCCCCATTCACTCAGCCTAGCTGTCAATCAAACATGCTAAGTGGTGAGCCGGCCGGCTCACCACTTGGGCCAATCACACAAGAGTGCGACTTCAGTTACCAAGGTAACTCAGTCCAGGATGCCTAAACCCCCTCCCACACCCCCTGTGGTACCCAGACAGAGTGGCACCACTTTTGGAGGCTTCTGTGGAGAAGCCCACCAAAAAGTGGAACAAAGGGCTCGACTTGGGTTGGAGTCACAGAAGAGAACACAGACGCCATTTTAGAATCGAGTTCTGGCAAAAAATACCAACCGGCAAATTATTATTAATTAAATAAACCAGCGGTATGTTCGAGGCTATGAGAATTAAATAATTAAAGTTGGTAGCCTCAAACAATGGAAAAATCCAATAGGAAAATATTTGCGGTCGAATATAAAAAGTAGTTTCCACTGCCACCAGCCAAAACTCGATCGGGGGGACGGAGACATGCCCCCTCCACTAACAGACCCCGGGGCAATCGAATTGCCCCGACCAGTACGTCCACAATATGATGGTTTGTACTAGTTTCTGTTAATAATTTGGGACTAGTAAAGCGAATGGTGACTTTACATGCCCTGGGAGACAGTAGTCAGTCCTAGGGTATGGAGTCTATGGTGGGGGGTCACTATGACACCCCTGTGTTACTGCACAGAGGGTGCTGTGTAACACACATAATAAAAACACATGAGACCCTATGGAGTAAAGGACCCCATAGCCCATAAAACACATTAACATTCAAAGGAACACCATAAATCATGTCCAAGAGTGGGAGAAAAAGAGTCTCACTCTTGGCAGGAGAAAAAAACTAACTCCAGAAATCCAGCAAAGCTGCTGGGGGACTCACTAGGTTAGGAAATTCAGCCTAAAGAGAGAATTCTCCCTAACAGCTGGTTGATGCATTTATGTCGGCAGGCCAGTCTAGAGTGCGTCCTTTGTCATGGTTGTAGCTTGTTCAATGCGTTGAGTAAGTCCTAGGGCGGCAATTGTGTTGTGAATGATTGTGGCATTTGGATCTAGGCTATCGTGAAGGCCAAGGTTATAATCGCCTAGAATGATGATTCATGTAGATGGTTTAGTGTTCTTTGAGAGGAGGAGGGTTATGTCCTCGTCGAAAGGTTTGGAGTGGGCCTGGTGGTCTGTATATGATGTGCATAGTGGTAGCTGTGGTATTAGGGTAGGATCATTTGATTGAGAGAAGTTCTCTGGAGGGGAAGGCTTGGTTAGGAGATTCTCTGATCGATATGTTAGATTTAGCATTCGGGGCAACCCCACCTCCTTTGGCAGTGGTTCTATCTTTTCTGTATATTGTGAAGCCTTCAGGTATGGCTAGTGACAGTGCTGGGCCTGCTGCGGGGTGCACCCAGGTTTCTGTGACCGCTAGGATGTCAAGTTGGTTCGTGGTTATGAGGTCGGATATGTCAAGGGCGGGTGCTGGAAGTGATCTAGCGTTAATGAGACCGCACTTGATGGCAGTTTTGCTGTAGGTGGTAGTCTGTGTCTTTCAGGGCGTTGTGTGCTGGGGAGTTAATAGTAAGGCTGGGTGTATCATTTAGCTCAGTAGGTAGCTCAGTAAGATTGCTGGCCGTTAGAGTGCGGTCTATGAAGCTGGGTACCATATTAGGCTCAGATGCGTAATGTGCTGTGGGTTCCATTTGCTAGGTCTGGGTAGCACATTTGTTACAACTGGGGCAAAGACCAAGTTTGTCACACTTACTAGGTATTGGCAGCACATTTGGAACAGTAGGGCCAGGCAGCTCAATTCGTTCAGTGGGGTTAGGTCTGATTGACTGGGTGGGGCCAGGTGCAATTGAATGAGCAGGGTTAGGCGCACTCAGTTCAGCCGGGCTAGTTACAATTAAATCAATAGGGCTAGGCACAATCAATTCTGGGCTGGATGCACTGAAATCAACAGGGCTAGGCACAATACATTCTTGGCTGGCTGCACTGAAATCAATAGGGCTAGGCACAATTCATTCTGGGCTGCAAGCAACGAAATCAATGGGGCTATGCACAGTTAAATCTGGGCTGCAAGCAATGAAATCAATAGGGCTAGGAACAATCCATTCTGGGCTGGATGCACTGAAATCAATAGGGATAGGTACAATCCATTCTGGGCTGGGTGCACTGAATTCAATAGGGCTAGACACAGTTAAATCTGGGCTGCAAGCAACGAAATAAATGGGGCTATGCACAGTTAAATCTGGGCTGAAAGCAACAAAATAAATGGGGCTATGCACAGTTAAATCTGGGCTGCAAGCAATGGAATCAATAGGGCTGTGCACAGTTAAATCTGGACTGCAAGCAATGAAATCAATAGGGCTAGGCACAATTAATTCTGGGCTACAAGCAATTAAATCAATAGGGCTAGGCACAGTTAATTCTGGGTTGCAAGCAATGAAATCAATAGAGCTAGGCACAATTAATTCTGGGCTACAAGCAATTAAATCAATAGGGCTAGGCAAAGTTAATTCTGGGTTGCAAGCAATGAAATCAATGGGGCTGTGCACAATTAATTCTGGCTACAAACAATGAAATCAATGGGGCTAGGCATAGTTAATTCTGGGATGCAAGCAACGAAATCAATAGGGCTATGCATCTGAGCTGCAAGCAATGAAATCAGTGGGGCTAGGCAAATCAATTCTGGGCTAGATGCAATTAAATCTATAGGGCTATGCACAGTTCTGGACTGCACGCAATGAAATCATTAGGGCTAGGCACAGTGAATTCTGGGCTGTGAGCAACAAAATCAATAGGGCTAGGCACAGTTAATTGTGGGCTACAAGCAATGAAATCAATAGGTCTGGGCACAGTTAATTCTGGTCTAGATGCGCTTAAATCAATAGGTGTAGGCACAGTTAATTCCTTGCTACACGCAATGAAATCAATAGGGCTAGGCACAGATAATTCTGGGCTACAAACAATGAAATCAATGGGCCTAGGCACAGTTAATTCTGGGCTATGAGCAATGAAATCAATAGGGCTCGGTACAGTTAATTCTGGGCTACAAGCAATGAAATCAATGGGGCTCGGCACAGTTAAATCTGGGCTGCAAGCACTGAAGTCAATAGGGCTAGGCACAGTTAATTCTGGGCTACAAGAAATCAAATCAATAGGGCTAGGCACAGTTAATTCTGGGCTGTAAGCAACAAAATCAATAGGGCTAGGCACAGTTAATTCTGGGCTACAAGCAATGAAATCAATAGGGCTGGGCACAGTTAATTCTGGGCTAGATGCGCTTAAATCAATAGGGCTAGGAACAGTTAATTCTGGGCTACAAGCAATGAAATCAATAGGGCTAGGCACAGTTAACTCTGGGCTGCAAGCAATGAAATTAATGAGTCTAGGCACAGTTCATTCTGGGCTACATGAAATCAATGGGGCTATGCACAGTTAAATTTGGGCTGCAAGCAATGACATCAATGGGTTTGTGATGCCAATGCATCAATGATGATCAATAATGCCTATGGAGTTTGTCAGACTCCAAAGTCAAAAGAAGCAGCAAGTCCAAATTACAGAAAAATAGATGAGTGGGAAAAAGGTCTCACTCTATCCAGGTTAGAAATTTAAAGTCCTGCGCCCCCGCACCGCACTCATCATGGGGACCGCGCTCCGGCATCGGAGGAGCAGTGCGATGCCGCAGGAGTCAGCTTGGTGCTGTGTTGCGGGGCGACAGGGAGGCAGCAGTATAGCACCCACAAGGAGGAGGATCTACACGATTGGCTGCAACCAGTTTAAAAAATAAAAATATAAAAAAACCTTGTGACGACTGTGCATGGCTGAGACTCACTATCTTTAGCATTGCTTGTGGATTTAGTGCCTGTGTTGGGATTGGATGTCTATGAGTCCCTAGCAGAGGGCTCTCAGCAAAGCGGACTAGGCGGTGTCCATGGGAGTTGGAGACACTTGTGTATAGGCGCGTTACAAATGCCATATCATATCATATCATACCCTGCAGCCTGCACTACCTTGTCACTCCAACTGGCGCTTTAAATCTGAGACACTACATGACATTGTTTTTAAGGCCGACATCCTTGCGGATATCAATTCATTTTTCGACAACAATAAACGTCATGACACAACTGATGGGGTCCGGTGGGAGGCTTTCAAGGTGTTCATCAGAGGGTTGTGTATCTCTAGGGAAGCAGGGATCCTGAAAGACATCAGAAACTCTTTACAATGCTCCGAGTCAAAGCTCAAGGAACTAGAGCATGAATACGCCTCTGCTCCCTCCCCGCCCAAGCTGGCACAGATACATGCGGAATTGGAGACCTTTGAGGCATATGCCCTCAGGGAGAAATGATATTATGCACGACCCATTGCGGCTCGCAAATATGGCGAGGGGGAAAGACCCGGTCGAACTCTGGCCAGGCTGACCTGGATAGAGAGGGGCAGAACCCGTATTGACAGTATTACGAGCAAGGACGGTGTCCGACATTGGGCTGACCAACCCATTCTTGAGGCCTTTTCGGAATTCTATGCTGCCCTCTACGCCCCGCAGAGTGAGCATAGCCCCCAGGACCTGGATCGTCTCCTTGACAGTATCCCCATGTCCTATATATCCCACGCCACTGAAGAGCAGCTGGACGCTCCCATCTCTCTCTACGAAATCACTGAGGCTATCTCCGCCCTCCCCAAAGGCAAGTCCCCCGGTCCGGATGTCCTGACCGCTGAATTTTATCAAGAGCATGTTGCTCTACTAGCCCCGCGCCTGCATGAGGTGTGGGACGAGTCCCTCCGCCTTGCCACTCTCCCCCAGTCCCTACGCAAGGCTATTATCACTGTACTCCCAAAGCCAGGCAAACCCCCGGAGGAGTGTGGCTCCTACAGACCTCTTTCCTCTTATGAATACAGACACCAACATTTTTGCCAAGATCATTGCGAACAGGTTCCTCCCCATCATGACGTACCTTATCCACCCGGACCAAAGCAGCTTTGTCCCTGCCCGCTCCACTGCCTTAAATATCCGGTGCCTGTTCAACGTCATCTCTAGAATTGACCCTAAAGCTAACGCGGTTGCCGTGACACTAGATACCCAAAAGGCGTTCAATATGGTTTCATGGCAGTACTTGTGGGCGGTGCTGAAAAAGTTGGGAATCGGCCCACGCATGCTCTCCTATGTCAAACTGCTTTACACAAACCCAGTGGCCAGAGTCCTGGTTAATTCACATCTCTCAGCTCCCTTCACCCTCCACAGAGGGACGCACCAGGGGTGCCCATTCTCCCCCCTACTATTTGCGATGGCTATCGAGCCAATTGCGGACAGCGTAAGAGACAAACATATTCATAAGGGGATACGCCTGCGCGACACACCCAAAATTATATCATTGTATGCGGACGATGTGCTTCTGTATGTCAGGGACCCCGCGGTCCACTTAGACCCAATCATCCATGGAATAATCAAAATTGGTACATTCTCGGGCTTCACTACAAACTACACCAAATCAGATATCTTCCCTCTCACACCTGCAACCCCTCAACCATCATGCAAATTCCCACTCAGGTGGGCCACAGAAGGCATTAAATATCTTGGGGTTCAGGTCTCACTGTCTAGGCCCTCCCTGTTGGCTGACAACTATAGTGCTGCTGCGCAGTACGCGGAAGCTAGAATGGAGAGGTGGAGTAGTCTCCCCCTGTCCCTAGCGAGAAGACTGTCCCTAATCAAAATGATTATAGTTCCAAAGCTCCTATACATATTCGCCAACGTTCCACTCTGGCCCGGGAAGTACTATTTCACAGACTTACACGCAGGGTTTGCCCGGTTCCTGTGGCACGCCGGGGCCGTCCGCAGGAAATGGCAGCATATGACTTTACCATACGAGAAGGGAGGACGCAACGCGTCGGATAAAGCACGATACTGGATTGCTGCACAAGCCCAACATGCAACTCACTGGTATAAACACCAAGACCCACCTCCTCATGTCAAACTTGAAATCCTGGCAACCGAGGAGATAAATGTTATGTCCCTGATCCTTTTCCACTCGTATCATTCCGACGCCCTAGCTGACCCAGTGTCCACCACAATCAGGGCATGGAAACATATGCTGCGACCCCACTCTAACCTCCGCCCGTACTATAAATGGCTACCCATATGGTCATTCCCAGGCCGCGCCCCCACACAGGATAAGCTCCTCATGCGACACTGGCTGGACCTGGGGTATTGGGCGCTTTCCGACCTGTTCACCGAGGGGAAATTCATCACCCCGCAGACATGGAGGCCAGGACACTCTGGCTCACCACTGGAGTTACTGCAATACTTTAGACTCAGAGCGGCAGTGCAGGACATGTGACCCTCATACCCGGACGAACCCCCAGAGTCCACCGAAATCTGCTACATTGCTAACTCTGCGGGGGGTAGCGGCATGATATCTGCCCTTTACAAAATGTTGATAGAGCGTACTGCAGAACCATCCTATAAGATTTGTGATGCATGGAGCCAGGAACTGGGGTTGGCAATCACTGACGAGATGTGGGCGAAGATGTGTACACACACACGTAAGGTTTCCCTCAATTCTAGATTTAGATGTGTGCAATTCAAACTCCTTAATCGCCTGTATTATACTCCTCAAGTGGTTGGGAAGTTCGCACAAAATCAACCCCACATTTGCCAGAGATGCAAATCCACCAAGACGGATCACGCACACATGTTCTGGTCCTTCGGGGCACTGGCCCCATTCTGGGAGGCTGTGCTGGAGGCCCTCTCGGAGATGGTGGGGTTCCGGATTGATCCTGACCCACTGGCTGTGTTGTTCGGACGGTGGGAGGGAGAGGGGGCTAGACGGGTCGCAAAATTTTTGAACGTGGGAGCCATAGTGGCCAAGAGATGCATTCTGCAGTGTTGGAAGCGGCGATCCCTCCCCCTATGCTAGAAATGTGGCTTAAGGCTCTCACTTGGACACAGGTGTGTGAGGAGGACTATATCAATACACTGCCTGTGAATGCTCGCCTCAAAAACGTGTGGACAGAGTTTTGTAGCTATCTGAACAGCAAAGCTGATTTGGAGCTGTTATCCTCGCCCCATCGCCAGATCAGACAGAGGTGTAGGCTGAACTGTGGCTCCCCCCACTGGACTCGATCTGTTTTTTGTGAATGTGCCTGCCTTGTCACTAATGCATTGATTGTTTGTCCATACCCTTATACATGCAATATGTTTTGTTGATGTAGTATGTGATCCACCTGCTACTGCTCCTTGCCAATAAAGAGAAGGTTAAAAAAAAAAAAGAACCAGTGCACATGCTTATTGTTACAAGGTAAATGAAGGAAAGGATCAGGGGAGGATTGTTTGCCATTCTCGGCGCTAACCATTGGAACTGTCTTCTGGACTTACTAAGTGAAAGCCTTTTGCCTACAACCCCCAACCTTGCATTTTCATGGCCATAGATGTTTGGCAATCCACATGACTTGAGTTTATTGATTTATATGTTCAACTGTGCCAAGATATCTGGGAGGATGATAGTGCTTTATAAATCCCCAAAATACAAAATATCACATTTTGCTTTGATATGACTTTCACGCCCCAGCAGGGGGGTGGTCATGGCCATTAACGGCCCGCCAGGCCAAGCCATAGTAGTCTCGAGCTCAGAGAGGGCCACAGTGAAGGCTGTGGGCCATTACTGTCCATGTCTGACTAGCTACCGAGAAGTGAAAGCCATTCGCACCCCGAGGTTTATCCTAGTTGCAAATGGCTTTCTTTTTACCTCCTCGGGAGATCTGTACTGCTTGTGCAGCCAAACTCCTGAAGGGGGGGGCAAAAAAAAGATGGCTGCAGTCCTTTTCCATTTCAGTGGCAGCGGCCAGAGCAGGAGGTGCCACGGCGGATGGCAGCTCAAAGCTCCATTCCCGCTGGTAAGTGTGGTGAGTGGGAGGGGGTGGAGGAGAGTTTTTTTAATCTTAAATATTGCCACCTGGGGAAGGTCCTTGAGTGGCTGGAACAGTGGGCACAGAATGTATATTCTCGCCCACTGTTCGAAACACCTGATTGGTCAATAGCCCTTCCCTGTGTGCAAATTGTGCTTTTCTCTCCTCAAAAAAAGCTTGCTGTTGTTATAAGGTTGACAGCTTGTATAACCAACACCTGCAGGATATAAGAATATATATGTCTGATTTCAATCTGTTGTCAGAAATATCTGGTCGTCAATCTAAGTGACCTTTGAGTTGCCATAGATTTTGATGGGCTTTCTGTTCTGTTTCTATGAGACTACACCACAGCATTGTGATACCATTCACCACAACATATTACTTCAAAGGCCACAGAATGTGTTCTACCGTACTGCTCACAGCCAAAAGTACGTAGAGATTTCAGGGTACCCTGTTGCCAATAGTGTTTACAGTCAGCAATAGGTTAGCCCTTTCCCCATTACCTTTTAATGAGTTGCATAACCCTCTGGTCAAAATTGTTAGTTTTTAGGTTGGTATGTTATAGCTGGTCAAATGGCACACAAATTCATCTTAATTTAACATCCTCAGCATCAAAGGTCCACAATAATATTTCCAACTACATCTTAAGTATTAAGTACTGGATGGACCAGAACATTTCAACTGTTCCTTCATCTAAACCAGAAATATTCGTGGCGGGAAATTGAACAGCTGTGATAAAACCCCCTGCCAAATTATTGGGACCGGCAAGGTGGTGACCTAAGGGGCGGGGTGCCACACTGATCCAGTGAATGTTCGGCCCGTGACTGGTTTGGGGACTATCACTGAGTCTCCTTAACTTGGACAACACTACATGGTAGGGGACAATCACACTTATTTAGGGGGTTAATATTTCCACCACATCAGTAAAATGTCAAAGTGGTAAGAGAAAGTTTTCCTTGAAGGGAAATGCTTCCTCTGTATACTTGCAGATGGTAGTAACTGTATGGATACAGTAAGTACTTGACTAGATTAATCAAAGAGACCTTCTTAGCGTGTTGGTGGTACTACTGATGAACATTGTCGTTCCACAGATACCTTGATGTCAGTTTGTGACTTCACAAACAATTAAAGTTCAGTATGGTATGTAAAGCTGCAGAGCCATTCTGCCCCAGTCAGAGACTCTTACACCAGGGATACAATGTTACTATTTCCTTACCGGTTCAGTGAAATGTCATTTTTCTACAGGGTTACCAAGTGTGTTCCAAATCTGTAAATCACACGCAGACGTCATCAGGGAGCTCAGTTTGTCACCGGTAGCACCTAGTAAGTCAGAGTACAAGCAGTAACAGCCGAGATGGCCGACAGGCTAATAATAGACTTGGCTAAAGCAATTGAGCACAAAGTAGACTCTTGTGTAGATTCTAACTAGGAGCTGTACCCAGGGTGTAGATAGAACAGATCATTAAAGCACCTAGATCTAGTCAGTCAGTGTGCGTCATAGGAGCAGGAAGCTTGCATCTGAAGAAGGCTGGAGAGTGGTGGGAGAAGCAGAAGCTGGAGAGACAGAGGAGAGTGTTGATGTGGTAGCAGGGAAGACCAGGAGGAGATGGTGAGAGAGAAGGGGGTCAAGGAGGAGATGGTAACATAAGAGGCTAAAGTGGAAAGGAAGGGTTATTAGTTAAAAAGGAAATGATAACAATATAGTTGAGAGAGGGCAGGAAGAGGTGGTGTGAGACCAGGAAGTAAGAGAAGAGGCAAATACATCTGGACAAGGACGATTGCAGGAGGAGGCTATAACATTGGCGCAAGAGGAGGTTGGTATATCCGAGGGGAAGAAGGAGGTGATCAATAAGTGATACAGAGGAGGTCACATCAGGGAGAGAGACTGATGGAGGAGAGTTGGAAGACGAACAACAGGATCAGAAGGTGAAAGAACAAGTGGAAATTAAAGTTTTACAGAATAGACATGATAGATTACATCAGAAAGTGAGTGGAAGGCTGAGAGAAGAATATTAGGTGGTGAGAAAACGGATTAGGAGGAAATTAGAGGACCAACACCTATTATTAAGATTAAGCACATTTCAGGTGACCCAGTCAGGCCTAGGCAGGAACCGACAGTGGGAGGAGGAACATGAGTTGGTCAGGGAAGTTATTTTAAGGTCATTCAGAAGGCCAAAGGAACACTGCCAGGACAACTCTTAAGCTCTCCTTACCCTGCTTTACCCTCTGGCGAACAGCTCCCAAGACTGTACAGCCGAGTGAGTCATGGTATACACAATTCCAGAAAAGCTGCATCGAGCTCAGACCAATAAGAAGGGGTTAGGTCCACAGCAGAATGAGGTGAGGTAACACCTTTTAAGCTGTACTAGCTAGGACACTTACTTCTGAGGCCAGTAAGGACTAATAACTGCACACAGTAGATGTGACTTTCGGCAAGCATAGGTTTCCTGGAAGGAGAGGACTTTACCCCACTGCAAAGAATCCTGACCTTTTGTTTCGATTGGTAAAGTTTCTTGTAACTAATCCCCTAAAAAAGAAATTCTGGCATCGGTATTGGGGCCTTCTTGATCCCCAGTGGAACCGTGTGACACAACTTACTGGATCTGGATTATAATTGTTCTCTTCTACTTCAGACAAACCTGATGCTGAAGATTAGGTTTATTAAATGAATAATATGTAAAGGCTTTTGACCTCTTATGTGTCTGTCAATCATTACGCTCAGACCATATTGTCCCATTGGTGAACCTGAATAGCCTATGCAAGTTTATATATTTATTAATGTATTTATTTTTTGTGTATGCATGTATTTATTTATTGACCAATTTATAAGGGGCCAGCCACGAATTCAGTCACTTTGCAGTGTCCCAAGAGGAAAGAAGGAAATGTGTAGGAGGTGAGAAGGTGAGGGATGGGTCTGTTCCTTTAAAGCCGTGGAACATTCAGGAGCAGCTAACTGCCAAGGAAGGGTCTGGGGCAAAGTGCACACGTTAGGCACATGGATGTTGCAGTTGATCAAGTAGGCTTTCTTCTTCAGCTTGAGGGCCCTATTATAGCCTCCTGCATGTCTGAGACAGTTCACCTTGTCTTCCTGAAGGCACGTTTTCTGCCATTTCCATTGAAGGGGCATTATTTTCCTTGGTATCATACCAACTCATTGTTGTTTTTTGCTGTGATATTTTACTCTTGGTGATGGAGGTAGCCAGGTGGTCGAGGGTTGTTTTCATATCATTGTGAAGCCAGGACAGAACATTGCCTGGGAGATCGGGAGCAATGGCAATGCTTTCAAAGGATTCAGCGGAATGGGCCGTGGTCCCGCAGCGTCTGATGTGGCCTGCACCTTTTGGGGCACAGGGAGTTTCCACATTTATGACAAGCCTGGTAGTGGGAAGGTGATGGTCCAACCAAGGGAATTGAGGGACACTGATAAGGATAAGGCCCCACTAGTCAGACAGGCATCGGGGGTGTGCTCCGGAGAAGGAGACAGAGCAGGTGTCCGGATGGACATGTAAAAGGTATGGACAATGTTCATGAACATGTCTGTGCCACTGTTTTTGGGACAGTCTAGACATGTGTTGAAATCACCATAACAGATATTTTGTTGTATGTTGTATGTATATTGATTCTATTATTGGGGTTTCTGAAAGAAACTACAAACATCTGCAGCAACTACCAATTGCTGAAGCTTAGAAGCTAAGCTTCTCAAGAAAACCTGTTCCGATAACTAACACTGATCACGGTATCTTAAAACTTCCTGTCTGTTTAGACGATTTTACTATTTTAATATTTCTGTGGGGCACATACCGGGGTACTTTTACAGGGATTGAAGTGTGTAAAAGTTGGCAGTAAAAGAGGTGGTATAGTTTTACTGACACTTTTTCCAGTCCACAGGATATCGTTTCATTTGGCAAGGGGAGTTGCAGAGCAAATGCCGTGCCACGCTCGGGGTTTGGGCGTTACAAAAATATTACGTCATAAATCGAAATGAACTGAACATGTCTGACTACTCTTCCAATATTTTCAAGGTGGTGAAATCCAGTGGAATCCCATGTAAGTATTGCACACCTGTACACGCCTTCCACATGTGCTAATTGCAGGAGGCATTAGCACTTTTCACAAACTTAGTGCCAGATAAAGGTGCACATGATATTTCCTCCAAGTTCTAAACCTTCTCTTCTACTTTGTGGTGGAAAAGTTGAACCTTGCACGCAGGGGACCTTTTTCACAGAAGTGCAAATAGGCATTGCCCCCTCCATGCCCTTTTTGTTTCAAATCAAAATTACCATCACAGTCTTTCATAAGCATGAGGCAGGCAGCCTTTTAAAATGACGAGGTGTTCCATCACCATATTGGTGACAACATAAGAACACCTTCTCTACCCAGTTCAACAACAACAGCAGAACACTTGGGCTCAGGTTTACAATCCTGGCAAATTACCACTTGTATTGCTCTACCACTCCAACTACGGATGTTTTAGACTCAAAGCTTTGTGCTTAAGGGTCTCATTAGGAGGTTGGTGATGTGGGAAACATTGGCAGGAATGTGGCAATAATTCTGTTACTGCCGCATTCCCTCCCCCGCCGAACTACGCGATTGGCGGTGGGGTCGAGGATTTACCACAGCACATAGCTGAAGGTGAATCTGCCACCCTACCATCAATCTTTGGCGGAATCACCGTGGGGAACTACCACTGGTGGTAGTTCTGCCAAAAACCAAATGGAATCTGAAAATGTGGATTTCCACCGCCATGGCGCCACTTGTAATCCCGGGACCAAGTGGTGGTAACGGAAATCAATTTTGGCAGTAGTTTGGCAAAAACAACCACAGAACTACCACCAAACTCTTAATGAGTGTCATGATGACGTATCCTGGACAACGGGGGCGGGAGGGACCCGGGCGGGAGGAGAAGGGAAGTGACGTGGGAGGGGCGGGGCTAGGTAGTTAGTTAATGTCGGGGCACGAATAAAGAAGGTTTCGCAGCACCGCTCTGTGTTGGCCTGTTATTGCCGCGACCCGCGCTCGCTCCCTTACCCAGGCCTGGGGATACCACAATGAGGGCCTCTTTTGCTATGTAACTGCAGCTCAGCAGATCACATCAGTGCTGGCAGTTCCCTCCAGTAGATTTATTTGTAACATAACAGTGTGCAATTGCATATATTTAAGCAATATGCCCAAGTCATAGGGGCATTACAGAGTCAGGTTGTTACCAGACTCGGTAATGCCCCTGCGGCGAGGGGCATATTGACATTTGTACCCCGGCCTGCAAGACCGGGGTACTAATAGCATTTGTTTCTGTTCCCAAGAAAAGGAAAAAAAATGTCCAAGGAAATGGCCACCGGGAAAGGGAAAACAGAGTCCATTTTCCCTTTCCATGGCTGCCATCGGGAGCGGACGCACTGGGAACAGAATTGTTCCCAGTGCGTTCGCTCCCAAAAAAGGAAAAATCAGAAGGTAAGTGGGGTTAGGAGGGTGGGGAGAGCGGGAGGGGAGTGGAAAAAACCCCCCCAAAAAAACACATACCTGAATCCCTGGCAGGGAACGAAGGCGGCCTCCAGCCGTGTGGAGGCTCGGAGCGGCGATGGTGCCGCTTCGAGCCTCCTCATTGGCTGAGGGGCTGCGACGCCCCGTCCGGGAACAAAACAGTGGAATCCCAGCCGGGTACTAATTTATAATATCACTTTTCAACCCAGAGCTGATGCTTGGACAAAAACAAAACTTTCTGCATAATCAGCTGCAATCAGATTGTTATTTACATCTCTAGAAAGCAAAGCTGCAAATGCAAGTCACTTCTTTTTCACCAATAAAGACTGCACACTTCAGGAAAATGTACAGCGCAGTTTATGCCAGATTGCAGATTCCACATTCCCATTAGATTCCCCCGGGAATCATGCTATTATCCAGTTTCGAGGTTTTAAGATATTTTGGCAACCTCATGTGTCTGGCCTATGCGTTGTTGCAAGTCTCGCTTTAACTACATTTGCTTTAATCATAGATCTAGTGTGCATTCCCCATATCTAAAATTAAACATAAATGTGCCTTTCATCATAATACAAATGTAATGGTGCCTCCTGTATTCTTGTGGTTCCCAAATGGATCAGAAAATGTTTGCCCTCTGAATCACTATGAGTTGCTTCGGTAGGGACGGGTCTGATCCTGGCAAAACAGTACATGTTTTGCCAGGATCAGAAAATGCGCATGGATTAAAGGCAGTCTCCGCGTTGCATTTCCCCATGTATTGTAACATATATAAGCCAAAGCATCAAGCCTGCTGCCAGGACCACCTGTAATCCTTTGGGCATGATTCACAAAGAAATGTTCCCACTTGTGTTTGCCAAGTTCACACACCATTTGAAAAAGTCACCCAATATTCCGGTGTGCTAATTCACGAAATGAAACTGCATGAACACAAACCAACATACATGCAGGTTTGACACACCTGCAAAATGGCTGCAATGGGGGGCATGCACCGACTGTGGCTGCTTCACAAAGTGATGTGCTTCGATGAGCAGCTGCCCAGACTCTTTAAGCTACACCTGGTTTTCCTGTTGGAAAGCAGGGTCCAGGTAATTGCAGTACTGACAGAGGTTTACACAGACTTGTGGTATAATTTCTCTCTCCTGCCCAAAGGTGGAAATGGATAAATAGCATTTGCAGAGAGGCATGCTCTTGCCACAAATCTCTGCAAATGTGCCACTGAAGCCCCGTGGCTAGAAGGCTGGCTCCAGATGCCTAGCAGTTAGCTATGCATGAAGGGGCTGGCTGCTGGTTGCTTGTGCCCACCTTCTGTAAATCATGGATCTGCATGCAGGAGAATGTGAAGGCAGAATGAGAAATGGAAAGTGCCCCTGGCATTCTGTCCTCAGTTCATTTCTGTGAATCACTGCCTTTGTTTTCAAACAAGAACTAGAAGTGTCACTCGTTGCCTGCTGGCACCTGCTCGTGTAAGGCAGGCACCTTCTATTATGATTTTAATACATGGGATCTGTTATGAGTCCTCCATAAATCCTCTTGGTCGTGATGATACAGTTAAATCTCTGTGCAAAATAACTTGGAACTGTTTGCAAGGATTTGTTTTTGAGCGTTCATAAACTGTCTGGGAAAGCATATTCAAGGCCAAACAGCCCTCAGTCATTCTCAATGAAAGAGGCTTCCCTTTGACAAATCAAATGAGATTCGCCTGAGATGCTTCTTTATTCCTTTGCACTGATGGACAACATGTAGCACCCCAACTAGTGGTGATGGGAGTTGTAGTCTGGGTTCTATGTCATTTCATCACCTGCAATTTCATCCCCTGTCATTTTTACATGTACATTCTAATGAATACTTTCATCGTTTTTTTGGGGGAGGTTCCCCTCCAAACCCACCACACACACTTATTTTTAGCTATTCCCTACCCCCCCAAACCCTTATCTGCCCCCCTAAAAAATTCAATGAGCATATCTGTTGTAATATACAGGTTAAAATGCCAAGGGATGAAATTACAGGCGATGAAAGGGCGTCGTACTGTAGTCCGAGACATCTAGAGGCTGGAGGTTGTGCACCACTTCTGTAAAGCATTACTATGCTTTACAGAAGTGGTGCAATGTGTGAAAAAGGCAGTCATGTAATTGGTCTGAAACGGGGGTTACTGTTTTGAGCAACTACTGGGCTATAGGCAGATACATAACTGTGCGGTACAATGGTATACAAGTTCTGGTTACAGAAATGCAAACCATGACTTATTTGTACCAAAGAGTTTATGCAGTTATCTGGGTGGGTGAGTCTTATTGTTAGAGAGACTTGCATTGGTGACATTAGAAGTTTTAAATCCATCCATTCAGTCAGATATAAGTATTTCCTTCAATTTTATAACCTGTTGAATGACTGAGCGGAACGCTGCCACTCTCTAGGACAAGTTACACAGTGTATTCACAGCACTTTTTGAGAAACATGAAACACAGACCCACCTTAATCCAGGGTGCATACTGTTACCTACCTGTTGAATGCATTGGGTCACTGTATATAGGAATACACTCAATCCTATCCAACACGGGCCACGAGTGTCACAGCGCTTAGCTCTAGCACTGGAACGCTTATTGACAGGATGTAACATTACATTTAATACCAAAACTCACAGATTGTCTATAATCTAAATTTCTAATCATTGAATGTAATAATATCCGCTGTATGTTATAATGAAACTGTAAGCAAACAAAGGATACACCAAGTGAATGTCAGCAATTAACCTGGCAAGAGCCAGACATTGTGTAACCAGCCTCGAAGAAGCCATTGTTTGGCTAAACAAGAGGTACATGCACCAAGAGGTTATTGTTGGCTGTTTCTTACTGCATTGTATGCAATGGGTGATTATGATTTGACAAGTACACTAATTAAGCAATATGACCCGAGCGGCGCGGCCTCCTCATTGGCTGAGGGGCTGCCACGCCCCCCGCCAAGGACAAGGCAGCTGGAATCCCGGCCGAGAATAGAAGGATTCTCGGCCGGGTAAAGACCCGGCGAGAGCCAATCAGAATGCGTGTTGCATTCTGCTTCGCTCTCGCCAGGTACTAATGATAGTTATGATGTAACCTTCTCATAGAAAGTTACTGGATTAAAAAAGCACTTCTAGCAAAATAAACAAAGAACAGAATCATTTTTGAATGACTGATCACAGGACTTGAGCGCACACGTGTTAGGGGTCACCCTTTCAATTTCTGTTGGAGACTTGTTTGGGAACTAACAGGTTCCCTTATAACCTTGCAAAGGCAATGGCTTATATGTGGAGTAGGATACGCTACATGCAGAATTAGCGCCTTTTATGGTTTCCGCTGAAGGAAGGTTAGATGTTACAACCCTCCTGCTGAAATCTTCCCAAAGTCTCTGAGAGATAAGAGCTTGTCCAAAAGGATTTTTGTAGTTCTGTGCTTGTTGACTAGCACAAAGTGACATGAAACGATCTTCATAGATTCCCCAAGTGTATCACTCTCCTAGAGTGAGTAACCTAGACTTGCTTCATCCTCACCTTAAACCTGCGATAATGAAACCATTTCCTCTGAGTTTCAGTCAATGATCCTGTCTGACACTGCAGCCAAAGGAACTACTGAAGGCCCTGTCAGATGTATTTGATTTTATTTGGAGTATTTAGTGTGAACCTGGCTTCAGGAAGCAACAGAGCACTCTACATTGCTAGGGGTTACAGGCATTCATTAAATGGTGGGCGGAGGCGAAAGTCGTTAAAACGTAGCATTTTTAATTTGTTTTGCTTTTTTAATTGTTTATTTGGTTAAATGCTAATAAAGGTTAAATGTTAATAAAAAGTAAAAAATTTAAATAGATCACAATACAATTATTATCAAAACATTTAATTGCAGAATAAGATTTCATGCATTTCATGACATTAGAAAATTAATACAATAGCAAGCACTATTTAAGAAGAAAGAGAAAAAGCTAAAAAAAATACTTTTCTAAAGGCATTCAAAGCAATTGGTGATGTTTACATATTGTCAGTTGAGAACATTTACTATTGTCAGCAACACCTTCATTACTGGAGACTATTATCATCAAGGTGCACATTTTTTTTTACAAATCCCACAATTGCAATCACGAGTAAAGACGTTCTCCCGGCTAACCAATCCTTCCAAAATGTGTCCTCCCAATCAGGATATAGATAGTGCATGTTTCCCAAAATAACACTGCCATTTGGCGGCATGCGCAGGATAGCTGATCAGCAAAGTTCTCAGTGTTTCCATTGGGTCCTCCAACTTGCAAAATCATGTATATTTTCATCCTGAATTTGACCAAATCTCAATTTGATTTAGTTGGTGGGAAAGAGATTCCATCTGAATCTCAAAAACTGCCTTCTCACAACTCTATTGGCGTAAATGGTAAGAAAGGTTTGGCGTAAATGGTAAGAAAGGGAGCCACAATGCCCTGTCTCTTTTGATCAAATTGGAGATGCTCAATCACTCATAAGCATGACATTTCTCAATGATTTGCATCCAATCATAGAAAGGTTTCTCAACCCTTGAAGGATTTTGAATGAGGTAAGCCTCCTGCAGCCCCAAAGAACTCAGTAAGGAGATACAAAAAGTCACAAATTAATTTAGGTTCACATTGGACCGGGTTATCGTGTGTAGGTCTTTATACAACGAATTGTCCCAAGGACAAATTATATTATGGTATAATGACAAAACTCTCCACTTCCTTTTGGCAGCAAGGGAATTAAGCCACAATTCATATTGAATGGCTGCCAGGGAGAGCGAGATCTGAATACCTAAGAACTTGTGCCACATTAACAGGGTAATTCATAGAAATTCGCACAAAAGTGGCGCACGCGGCTGGCGCACAGTGTCCCCGTGCGATACACTGCGCCAGCCGCGTGCGAAAAAATCCTTTTAATCGCACAGCGTATTCATGGATTTTAGCCTCCGAAACCAGCCGTGGCGCAGAGCGGCGCAGCGACCTTGCAGCAGCGCCAGTTACGCCCCCAAGAACGCCCTCGCGCAAGGAAAAGCCTTCAAAATCCCCAAATCATCGCAAAGGGCTGCGCTAACCCTGGACCAGTTCACAGGGCTGCCAAACAGCAAACGCCAAGCGGGGAACGTGTATTTCAGTGGTTTGCGGGAAGTTTCACACGCGATTGTCCTGGGTACGTGTACATCAGGGGTGCGTGGGAAGTAACACACGCGATTCCATCAGGGCACGTGTATTCCAGGGGTGCGCGGGAAGTATCACACGCAAAAGCAGCAGGGTACGTGTATTTCAAGGGTGCGCGGGAAGTATCACATGCGATTCCATCAGGGTACGTGTATTCCAGGGGTGCGCGGGAAGTATCACACGCAAAAGCAGCAGGGTACGTGTATTTCAGGGGTGCGCAGGAAGTATCACACGCAATTCCATCAGGGTACGTGTATTCCAGGGGTGCGCGGGGAGCACCACACGTGAATTGCACGTGTGGGTCCTCCCAGGTGTTCCCTCTACACCCTCCACGGCCCCTGCAGGTGGCCCACACCACAGGGGCCTACCCTGCACATGTCCCGCAGGCACCCCATCCACCATGGCCATGCCCCCCAGCCAACCCACATGTCACCTTGCACTACTGCCCACCAACCCAGGTCCCCCTGCACCCCCAGCCACCAGGGGCACCCTCCACCAGGGCCCCACTCATGTCCCCCATCACCCCCACCCCCCAGCATCCAGGGGCAGCCTCCACCAGGCCCCCACTCATGTCCCCCCAACCCCCAACCCCCAGCATCCAGGGGCACCCTCCACCAGGCCCCCACACATGTCCCCCTGCACCCCCACCCCACAGCATCCAGGGGCAGTCTCCACCAGGCCCCCACTCATGTCTCCCACCACCCCCACCCCCCAGCAGTGCAGGGGCACCCTCCACCAGGCCCCCACTCATGTCCAACTCATAGCTCCCTGCAGCCCCACCCCCCAGCAGTGCAGGGGCAGCCTCCATCAGGCCCCCACTCATGTCTACCACCACCCCCACCCCCCAGCAGTGCAGGGGCAGCCTCCACCAGGCCCCCACTCATGTCTACCACCACCCCACCCCCCAGGCATCCAGGGGCACCCTCCACCAGGCCCCCACTCTTGTCTCCCATCACCCCCTCCCCCCAGCAGTGCAGGGGCAGCCTCCCCAGGCCCCCACTCATGTCTCCCATCACCCCCACCCCCCAGCAGTGCAGGGGCAGCCTCCACCAGGCCCACACTCATGTCTCCCTGCACCCCCAACTGCAGCAGTGCAGGGGCAGCCTCCACCAGGCCCCCACTCATGTCTACCACCACCCCCACCCCCCAGCATCCAGGGGCAGCCTCCACCAGGCCCCCACTCATGTCTCCCTGCACCCTCACCCCCCAGCAGTGCAGGGGCAGCCTCCACCAGGCCCCCACACATGTCTACCACCACCCCCAGCCTCCAGCAGTGCAGGGGCAGCCTCCACCAGGCCCCCACTCATGTCTACCACCACCCCCACCCACCAGCATCCAGGGGCACCCTCCACCAGGCCCACACTCATGTCTCCCATTACCCGCACCCCCCAGCAGTGCAGGGGCAGCCCCCACCAGGCCCCCACTAATGTCTCCCATCACCCCCACCCCCCAGCAGTGCAGGGGCACCCTCCACCAGGCCTCCACTCATGTCCAACTCATGTCTCCCTGCATCCCCACCCCCCAGCAGTGCATGGGCAGCCTCCACCAGGCCCCCACACATGTCTCCCTGCACCCCCACCCCCCAGCAGTGCAGGGCAGCCGCCACCAGGCCCCCACTCATGTCTCCCATCACCCCCACCCCCCAGCAGTGCAGGGGCAGCCTCGACAGGCCCACACTCATGTATCCCTGCACCCCCAACCCCAGCAGTGCAGGGGCAGCCTCCACCAGGCCCCCACACATGTCTCCCATCACCCCCACCCACCAGCAGTGCAGGGGCAGCCTCCACCAGGCCCACACTCATGTCTCCCTGCACCCCCAACCCCAGCAGTGCAGGGGAAGCCTCCACCAGTCCCCCACTCATGTCTCCCACCACCCCCACCCCCCAGCAGTGCAGGGGCAGCCTCCACCAGGCCCCCACTCATGTCTACCACCACCCCCACCCCCAGCATCCAGGGGCAGCCTCCACCAGGCCCCCACTCATGTCTCCCTGCACCCCTACCCCCCAGCAGTGCAGGGGCAGCCTCCACTAGGTCCCCACTCATGTCTACCACCACCCCCAGCCCCCAGCAGTGCAGGGGCAGCCTCCACCAGGCCCCCACTCATGTCTACCACCACCACCCCCAGCATCCAGGGGCACCCTCCACCAGGCCCACACTCATGTCTCCCATCACCCCCACTCCCCAGCAGTGCAGGGCAGCCTCCACCAGGCCCCCACTCATGTCTCCCATCATCCCCACCCCCAGCAGTGCAGGGGCACCCTCCACCAGGCCCCCACTCATGTCCAACTCATGTCTCCCTGCACCCCCACCCCCCAGCAGTGCAGGGGCAGCCTCCACCAGGCCCCCACACATGTCTCCCTGCACCCCCACCCCCCAGCAGTGCAGGGGCAGCCTCCACCAGGACCAACACTCATGTCTCCCACCACCCCCACCCCCTGGCAGTGCAGGGGCACCCTCCACCAGGCCCCCACTCTTGTCTCCCATCACCCCCTCCCCCCAGCAGTGCAGGGGCAGCCTCCCCAGGCCCCCACTCATGTCTCCCATCACCCCCACCCCCCAGCAGTGCAGGGGCAGCCTCCACCAGGCCCACACTCATGTCTCTCTGCACCCCCAACTGCAGCAGTGCAGGGGCAGCCTCCACCAGGCCCCCACTCATGTCTCCCACCACCCCCACCCCCCAGCAGTGCAGGGGCAGCCTCCACCAGGCCCCCACTCATGTCTACCACCACCCCCACCCCCCAGCATCCAGGGGCAGCCTCCACCAGGCCCCCACCCATGTCTCCCTGCACCCTCACCCCCCAGCAGTGCAGGGACAGCCTCCACCAGGCCCCCACACATGTCTACCACCACCCCCAGCCTCCAGCAGTGCAGGGGCAGCCTCCACCAGGCCCCCACTCATGTCTACCACCACCCCCACCCACCAGCATCCAGGGGCACCCTCCACCAGGCCCACACTCATGTCTCCCATCACCCGCACCCCCCAGCAGTGCAGGGGCAGCCCCCACCAAGCCCCCACTAATGTCTCCCATCACCCCCACCCCCCAGCAGTGCAGGGCACCCTCCACCAGGCCTCCACTCATGTCCAACTCATGTCTCCCTGCACCCCCACCCCCCAGCAGTGCAGGGCAGCCGCCACCAGGCCCCCACTCATGTCTCCCATCACCCCCACCCCCCAGCAGTGCAGGGGCAGCCTCGACAGGCCCACACTCATGTATCCCTGCACCCCCAACCCCAGCAGTGCAGGGGCAGCCTCCACCAGGCCCCCACACATGTCTCCCATCACCCCCACCCACCAGCAGTGCAGGGGCAGCCTCCACCAGGCCCACACTCATGTCTCCCTGCACCCCCAACCCCAGCAGTGCAGGGGAAGCCTCCACCAGTCCCCCACTCATGTCTCCCACCACCCCCACCCCCCAGCAGTGCAGGGGCAGCCTCCACCAGGCCCCCACTCATGTCTACCACCACCCCCACCCCCAGCATCCAGGGGCAGCCTCCACCAGGCCCCCACTCATGTCTCCCTGCACCCCTACCCCCCAGCAGTGCAGGGGCAGCCTCCACTAGGCCCCCACTCATGTCTACCACCACCCCAGCCCCCAGCAGTGCAGGGGCAGCCTCCACCAGGCCCCCACTCATGTCTACCACCACCACCCCCAGCATCCAGGGGCACCCTCCACCAGGCCCACACTCATGTCTCCCATCACCCCCACTCCCCAGCAGTGCAGGGCAGCCTCCACCAGGCCCCCACTCATGTCTCCCATCACCCCCACCCCCAGCAGTGCAGGGGCACCCTCCACCAGGCCCCCACTCATGTCCAACTCATGTCTCCCTGCACCCCCACCCCCCAGCAGTGCAGGGGCAGCCTCCACCAGGCCCCCACACATGTCTCCCTGCACCCCCACCCCCCAGCAGTGCAGGGGCAGTCTCCACCAGGACCAACACTCATGTCTCCCACCACCCCCACCCCCTGGCAGTGCAGGGGCTCCCTCCACCAGGCCCCCACTCATGTCCAACTCATGTCTCCCTGCACCCCACCCCCCAGCAGTGCAGGGGCAGCCTCCACCAGGCCCCCACTCATGTCTACCACCACCCCCACCCCCCAGCAGTGCAGGGGCAGCCTCCACCAGGCCCCCACTCATGTCTACCACCACCCCACCCCCCAGCATCCAGGGGCACCCTCCACCAGGCCCCCACTCTTGTCTCCCATCACCCCCTCCCCCCAGCAGTGCAGGGGCAGCCTCCCCAGGCCCCCACTCATGTCTCCCATCACCCCCACCCCCAGCAGTGCAGGGGCAGCCTCCACCAGGCCCACACTCATGTCTCCCTGCACCCCCAACCGCAGCAGTGCAGGGGCAGCCTCCACCAGGCCCCCACTCATGTCTCCCACCACACCCACCCCCCAGCAGTGCAGGGGCAGCCTCCACCAGGCCCCCACTCATGTCTACCACCACCCCCACCCCCCAGCATCCAGGGGCAGCCTCCAGCAGGCCCCCACTCATGTCTCCCTGCACCCTCACCCCCCAGCAGTGCAGGGGCAGCCTCCATCAGGCCCCCACTCATGTCTACCACCACCCCCAGCCTCCAGCAGTGCAGGGGCAGCCTCCACCAGGCCCCCACTCATGTCTACCACCACCCCCACCCACCAGCATCCAGGGGCACCCTCCACCAGGCCCACACTCATGTCTCCCATCACCCCCACCCCAAAGCAGTGCAGGGGCAGCCCCCACCAGGCCCCCACTAATGTCTCCCATCACCCCCACCCCCCAGCAGTGCAGGGGCACCCTCCACCAGGCCTGCACTAATGTCCAACTCATGTCTCCCTGCACCCCCACCCCCCAGCAGTGCAGGGGCAGCCTCCACCAGGCCCCCACACATGTCTCCCTGCACCCCCACCCCCCAGCAGTGCAGGGCAGCCTCCACCAGGCCGCCACTCATGTCTCCCATCACCCCCACCCCCAGCAGTGCAGGGGCAGCCTCCACAGGCCCACACTCATGTATCCCTGCACCCCCAACCCCAGCAGTGCAGGGGCAGCCTCCACCAGGCCCCCACTCATGTCTCCCATCACCCCCACCCACCAGCAGTGCAGGGGCAGCCTCCACCACGCCCACACTCATGTCTCCCTGCACCCCCAACCCCAGCAGTGCGGGGGAAGCCTCCACCAGGCCCCCACTCATGTCACCCACCACCCCCACCCCCCAGCAGTACAGGGGCAGCCTCCACCAGGCCCCCACTCATGTCTACCACCACCCCCCAGCATCCAGGGGCAGCCTCCACCAGGCCCCCACTCATGTATCCCTGCACCCCTACCCCCCAGCAGTGCAGGGGCAGCCTCCACTAGGCCCCCACTCATGTCTACCACCACCCCCAGCCCCCAGCAGTGCAGGGGCAGCCTCCACCAGGCCCCCACTCATGTCTACCACCACCCCCACCCCCCAGCATCCAGGGGCACCCTCCACCAGGCCCACACTCATGTCTCCCATCACCCCCACCCCCCAGCAGTGCAGGGGCAGCCTCCACCAGGCCCCCACTCATGTCTCCCATCACCCCCACCCCCCAGCAGTGCAGTGGCACCCTCCACCAGGCCCCCACTCATGTCCAACTCATGTCTCCCTGCACCCCCACCCCCCAGCAGTGCAGGGGCAGCCTCCACCAGGCCCCCACACATGTCTCCCTGCACCCCCACCCCCCAGCAGTGCAGGGGCAGCCTCCACCAGGCCCCCACTGATGTCTCCTATCACCCCCACCCCCCAGCAGTGCAGGGGCACCCTCCACCAGGCCCCCACTCATGTCCAACTCATGTCTCCCTGCACCCCCACCCCCCAGCAGTGCAGGGGCAGCCTCCACCAGGCCCCCACTCATGTCCCCCTGCACCCCCATGCCCCAGCATCCAGGGGCACCCTCCACCAGGCCCCCACACATGTCCCCCTGCACCCCCACCCCACAGCATCCAGGGGCAGCCTCCACCAGGCCCCCACTCATGTCTCCCACCACCCCCACCCCCAGCAGTGCAGGGGCAGCCTCCACCAGGCCCCCACTCATGTCCAACTCATGTCTCCCTGCACCCCCTCCCCCCGGCAGTGCAGGGGCAGCCTCCACCAGGCCCCCACTTATGTCTACCACCACCCCACCCCCCAGCATCCAGGGGCACCCTCCACCAGGCCCCCACTCATGTCTCCCTGCACCCCCACCCCCAGCAGTGCAGGGGCAGCCTCCACCAGGCCCCCACTCATGTCTACCACCACCCCACCCCCCAGCAGTGCAGGGGCAGCCTCCACCAGGCCCCCACTCATGTCTACCACCACCCACACCCCCCAGCATCCAGGGGCACCCTCCACCAGGCCCCCAATCATGTCTCCCTGCACCCCCACCCCCCAGCATCCAGGGGCACCCTCCACCAGGCCCCCACTCATCTCTCCCATCACCCCCACCCCCCAGCAGTGCAGGGGCACCCTCCACCAGGCCCCCACTCATATCTCCCATCACCACCACCCCCCAGCTGTGCAGGGGCAGACTCCACCAGGCCCCCACTCATGTCTCCCATCACCCCCACCCCCAGCAGTGCAGGGGCACCCTCCACCAGGCCCACACTCATGTCTCCCATCACCCCCACCCCCCAGCAGTGCAGGGGCATCCTCCACCAGGCCCCCACTCATGTCTCCCATCACCCCCACCCCCCAGCAGTGCAGGGGCAGCCTCCACCAGGCCCCCACTCATGTCTACCACCACCCCCACCCCCAGCATCCAGGGGCACCCTCCACCAGGCCCCCACTCATGTCTCCCATCATCCCCACCCCCCAGCAGTGCAGGGGCAGCCTCCACCAGGCCCCCACTCATGTCTCCCATCACCCCCACTCCCCAGCAGTGCAGGGGCACCCTCCACCAGGCCCCCACTCATGTCCAACTCATGTCTCCCTGCACCCCCACCCCCCAGCAGTGCAGGGGCAGCCTCCACCAGGCCCCCACTCATGTCCCCCTCCACCAGGCCCCACCCCCCAGCATCCAGGGGCACCCTCCACCAGGCCCACACTCATGTCTCCCATCACCCCCACCCCGCAGCAGTGCAGGGCAGCCTCCACCAGGCCCCACTCATGTCTCCCATCACCCCCACCCCCCAGCAGTGCAGTGGCACCCTCCACCAGGCCCCCACTCATGTCCAACTCATGTCTCCCTGCACCCCCACCCCCCAGCAGTGCAGGGGCAGCCTCCACCAGGCCCCCACACATGTCTCCCTGCACCCCCACCCCCCGGCAGTGCAGGGGCAGCCTCCACCAGGCCCCCACACATGTCTCCCTGCACCCCCACCCCCAAGCAGTGCCGGGGCAGCCTCCACCAGGCCCAACACTCATGTCTCCCACCACCCCCACCCCCCAGCAGTGCAGGGGCACCCTCCACCAGGCCCCCACTCATGTCCAACTCATTTCTCCCTGCACCCCACCCCCCAGCAGTGCAGGGGCAGCCTCCACCAGGCCCCCACTCATGTCTACCACCACCCCCACCCCCCAGCAGTGCAGGGGCAGCCTCCACCAGGCCCCCACTCATGTCTACCACCACCCCACCCCCCAGCATCCAGGGGCACCCTCCACCAGGCCCCCACTCTTGTCTCCCATCACCCCCTCCCCCCAGCAGTGCAGGTGCAGCCTCCCCAGGCTCCCACTCATGTCTCCCATCACCCCCACCCCCCAGCAGTGCAGGGGCAGCCTCCACCAGGCCCACACTCATGTCTCCCTGCACCCCCAACCCCAGCAGTGCAGGGGCAGCCTCCACCAGGCCCCCACTCATGTCTCCCACCACCCCCACCCCCCAGCAGTGCAGGGGCAGCCTCCAACAGGCCCCCACTCATGTCTACCACGACCCCCACCCCCCAGCAACCAGGGGCAGCCTCCACCAGGCCCCCACTCATGTCTCCCTGCACCCTCACCCCCCAGCAGTGCAGGGGCAGCCTCCACCAGGCCCCCACTCATGTCTACCACCACCTCCAGCCTCCAGCAGTGCAGGGGCAGCCTCCACCAGGCCCCCACTCATGTCTACCACCACCCCCACCCACCAGCATCCAGGGGCACCCTCCACCAGGCCCACACTGATGTCCAACTCATGTCTCCCTGCACCCCCACCCCCAGCAGTGCAGGGGCAGCCCCCACCAGGCCCCCACTAATGTCTCCCATCGCCCCCACCCCCCAGCAGTGCAGGGACACCCTCCACCAGGCCTCCACTCATGTCCAACTCATGTCTCCCTGCACCCCCACCCCCAGCAGTGCAGGGGCAGCCTCCACCAGGCCCCCACACATGTCTCCCTGCACCCCCACCCCCCAGCAGTGCAGGGCAGCCTCCACCAGGCCGCCACTCATGTCTCCCATCACCCCCACCCCCAGCAGTGCAGGGGCAGCCTCCACAGGCCCACACTCATGTATCCCTGCACCCCCAACCCCAGCAGTGCAGGGGCAGCCTCCACCAGGCCCCCAATCATGTCTCCCATCACCCCCACCCACCAGCAGTGCAGGGGCAGCCTCCACCACGCCCACACTCATGTCTCCCTGTACCCCCAACCCCAGCAGTGCAGGGGAAGCCTCCACCAGGCCCCCACCCATGTCTCCCACCACCCCCACCCCCCAGCAGTGCAGGGGCAGCCTCCTCCAGGCCCCCACTCATGTCTACCACCACCCCCAACCCCCAGCATCCAGGGGCAGCCTCCACCAGGCCCCACTCATGTCTCCCTGCACCCCTACCCCCCAGCAGTGCAGGGGCAGCCTCCACTAGGCCCCCACTCATGTCTACCACCACCCCCAGCCCCCAGCAGTGCAGGGGCAGCCTCCACCAGGCCCCCACTCATGTCTACCACCACCCCCACCCCCCAGCATCCAGGGGCACCCTCCACCAGGCCCACACTCATGTCTCCCATCACCCCCACCCCCCAGCAGTGCAGTGGCACCCTCCACCAGGCCCCCACTCATGTCCAACTCATGTCTCCCTGCACCCCCAACCCCCAGCAGTGCAGGGGCAGCCTCCACCAGGCCCCCACACATGTCCCCCTGCACCCCCACCCCCCAGCAGTGCAGGGGCAGCCTCCACCAGGCCCCCACTGATGTCTCCTATCACCCCCACCCCCCAGCAGTGCAGGGGCACCCTCCACCAGGCCCCCACTCATGTCCAACTCATGTCTCCCTGCACCCCCACCCCCCAGCAGTGCAGGGGCAGCCTCCACCAGGCCCCCACTCATGTCCCCCTGCACCCCCACCCCCCAGCATCCAGGGGCACTCTCCTCCAGGCCCCCACACATGTCCCCCTGCACCCCCACCCCACAGCATCCAGGGGCAGCCTCCACCAGGCCCCCACTCATGTCTCCCACCACCCCCACCCCCCAGCAGTGCAGGGGCAGCCTCCACCAGGCCCCCACTCATGTCCAACTCATGTCTCCCTGCACCCCCTCCCCCCGGCAGTACAGGGGCAGCCTCCACCAGGCCCCCACTTATGTCTACCACCACCCCACCCCCCAGCATCCAGGGGCACCCTCCACCAGGCCCCCACTCATGTCTCCCTGCACCCCCACCCCCAGCAGTGCAGGGGCAGCCTCCACCAGGCCCCCACTCATGTCTACCACCACCCCACCCCCCAGCAGTGCAGGGGCAGCCTCCACCAGGCCCCCACTCATGTCTACCACCACCCACACCCCCCAGCATCCAGGGGCACCCTCCACCAGGCCCCCACTCATGTCTCCCTGCACCCCCACCCCCCAGCATCCAGGGGCACCCTCCACCAGGCCCCCACTCATCTCTCCCATCACCACCACCCCCCAGCAGTGCAGGGGCAGCCTCCACCAGGCCCCCACTCATGTCTCCCATCACCCCCACCCCCCAGCAGTGCAGGGGCACCCTCCACCAGGCCCACACTCATGTCTCCCATCACCCCCACCCCCCAGCAGTGCAGGGGCACCCTCCACCAGGCCCCCACTCATGTCCAACTCATGTCTCCCTGCAACCCCACCCCCAGCATCCAGGGGCAGCCTCCACCAGGCCCCCACTCATGTCCCCCTGCACCCCCCCAGCAGTGCAGCGGCAGCCTCTACCAGGCCCCCACTCATGTCTACCACCACCCCCACCCCCCAGCAGTGCAGGGGCAGCCTCCACCAGGCCCCCACTCATGTCTACCACCACCCCCACCCCCCAGCATCCAGGGGCACCCTTTACCAGGCCCCCACTCATGTCTCCCATCACCCCCACCCCCCAGCAGTGCAGGTGCAGCCTCCACCAGGCCCCCACTCATGTCTCCCATCACCCCCACCCCCCAGCAGTGCAGGGGCACCCTCCACCAGGCCCCCACTCATGTCCAACTCATGTCTCCCTGCACCCCCACCCCCCAGCAGTGCAGGGGCAGCCTCCACCAGGCCCCCACTCATGTCCCCCTCCACAAGGCCCCACCCCCCAGCATCCAGGGGCACCCTCCACCAGGCCCACACTCATGTCTCCCATCACCCCCACCCCCCAGCAGTGCAGGGCAGCCTCCACCAGGCCCCCACTCATGTCTCCCATCACCCCCACCCCCCAGCAGTGCAGTGGCACCCTCCACCAGGCCCCCACTCATGTCCAACTCATGTCTCCCTGCACCCCCACCCCCAGCAGTGCAGGGGCAGCCTCCACCAGGCCCCCACACATGTCTCCCTGCACCCCCACCCCCCAGCAGTGCAGGGGCAACCTCCACCAGGCCCCCACACATGTCTCCCTGCACCCCCACCCCCCAGCAGTGCAGGGGCAGCCTCCACCAGGCCCAACACTCATGTCTCCCACCACCCCCACCCCCCAGCAGTGCAGGGGCACCCTTCACCAGGCCCCCACTCATGTCCAACTCATGTCTCCCTGCACCCCACCCCCCAGCAGTGCAGGGGCAGCCTCCACCAGGCCCCCACTCATGTCTACCACCACCCCCACCCCCCAGCAGTGCAGGGGCAGCCTCCACCAGGCCCCCACTCATGTCTACCACCACCCCAACCCCCAGCATCCAGGGGCACCCTCCACCAGGCCCCCACTCTTGTCTCCCATCACCCCCTCCCCCCAGCAGTGCAGGGGCAGCCTCCCCAGGCCCCCACTCATGTCTCCCATCACCCCCACCCCCCAGCAGTGCAGGGGCAGCCTCCACCAGGCCCACACTCATGTCTCCCTGCACCCCCAACTCCAGCAGTGCAGGGGCAGCCTCCACCAGGCCCCCACTCATGTCTCCCACCCCCCCCACCCCCCAGCAGTGCTGGGGCAGCCTCCACCAGGCCCCCACTCATGTCTACCATCACCCCCACCCACCAGCATCCAGGGGCAGCCTCCACCAGGCCCCCACTCATGTCTCCCTGCACCCTCACCCCCCAGCAGTGCAGGGGCAGCCTCCACCAGGCCCCCACTCATGTCTACCACCACATCCAGCCTCCAGCAGTGCAGGGGCAGCCTCCACCAGGCCCCCACTCATGTCTACCACCACCCCCACCCACCAGCATCCAGGGGCACCCTCCACCAGGCCCACACTCATGTCCAACTCATGTCTCCCTGCACTCCCACCCCCAGCAGTGCAGGGGCAGCCCCCACCAGGCCCCCACTAATGTCTCCCATCACCCCCACCCCCCAGCAGTGCAGGGGCACCCTCCACCAGGCCTCCACTCATGTCCAACTCATGTCTCCCTGCACCCCCACCCCCAGCAGTGCAGGAGCAGCCTCCACCAGGCCCCCACACATGTCTCCCTGCACCCCCACCCCCCAGCAGTGCAGGGCAGCCTCCACCAGGCCCCCACTCATGTCTCCCATCACCCCCACCCCCCAGCAGTGTAGGGGCCGCCTCCACAGGCCCACACTCATGTATCCCTGAACCCCCAACCCCAGCAGTGCAGGGGCAGCCTCCACCAGGCCCCCACTCATGTCTCCCATCACCCCCACCCACCAGCAGTGCAGGGGCAGCCTCCACCAGGCCCACACTCATGTCTCCCTGCACCCCCAACCCCAGCTGTGCAGGGGAAGCCTCCACCAGGCCCCCATTCATGTCTCCCACCACCCCCACCCCCCAGCAGTGCAGGGGCAGCCTCCACCAGGCCCCCACTCATGTCTACCACCACCCCCACCCCCCAGCATCCAGGGGCAGCCTCCACAAGGCCCCCACTCATGTCTCCCTGCACCCCTACCCCCAGCAGTGCAGGGGCAGCCTCCACTAGGCCCCCACTCATGTCTACCACCACCCCCAGCCCCCAGCAGTGCAGGGGCAGCCTCCACCAGGCCCCCACTCATGTCTACCACCACCCCTACCCCCCAGCATCCAGGGGCACCCTCCACCAGGCCCCCACTCATGTCTCCCATCACCCCCACCCCCCAGCAGTGCAGTGGCACCCTCCACCAGGCCCCCCCTCATGTCCAACTCATGTCTCCTGCACCCCCCCCAGCAGTGCAGGGGCAGCCTCCACCAGGCCCCCACACATGTCTCCCTGCACCCCCACCCCCCAGCAGTGCAGGGGCAGCCTCCACCAGGCCCCCACTGATGTCTCCTATCACCCCCATCCCCCACCAGTGCAGGGGCACCCTCCACCAGGCCCCCACTCATGTCCAACTCATGTCTCCCTGCACCCCCACCCCCCAGCAGTGCAGGGGCAGCCTCCACCAGGCTCCCACTCATGTCCCCCTGCACCCCCACCCCCCAGCATCCAGGGGCACCCTCCACCAGGCCCCCACACATGTCCCCCTGCACCCCCACCCCACAGCATCCAGGGGCAGCCTCCACCAGGCCCCCACTCATGCCTCCCACCACCCCCACCCCCCAGCAGTGCAGGGGCAGCCTCCACCAGGCCCCCACTCATGTCCAACTCATGTCTCCCTGCACCCCCACACCCAGCAGTGCAGGGGCAGCCTCCACCAGGCCCCCACTCATGTCTACCACCACCCCACCCCCCAGCAGTGCAGGGGCAGCCTCCACCAGGCCCCCACTCATGTATACCACCCCCCACACCCCCCAGCATCCAGGGGCACCCTCCACCAGGCCCCCACTCATCCCTCCCATCACCCCCACCCCCCAGCAGTGCAGGGGCACCCTCCACCAGGCCCCCACTCATGTCCCCCATCACCACCACCCCCCAGCAGTGCAGGGGCAGCCTCCACCAGGCCCCCACTCATGTCTCCCATCACCCCACCCCCCAGCAGTGCAGGGGCAGCCTCCACCAGGCCCCCACTCATGTCTACCACCACCCCACCCCCCAGCAGTGCAGGGGCAGCCTCCACCAGGCCCCCACTCATGTCTACCACCACCCACACCCCCCAGCATCCAGGGGCACCCTCCACCAGGCCCCCACTCATGTCTCCCATCACCCCCACCCCCCAGCATCCAGCGGCACCCTCCACCAGGCCCCCACACATGTCCAACTCATGTCTCCCTGCACCCCCACCCCCCAGCATCCAGGGGCACCCTCCACCAGGCCCCCACTCATCTCTCCCATCACCCCCACCCCCCAGCAGTGCAGGGGCACCCTCCACCAGGCCCCTACTCATGTCCCCCATCACCACCACCCCCCAGCAGTGCAGGGGCAGCCTCCACCAGGCCCCCACTCATGTCTCCCATCACCCCACCCCCCAGCAGTGCAGGGGCACCCTCCACCAGGCCCACACTCATGTCTCCCATCACTCCCACCCCCCAGCAGTGCAGGGGCAGCCTCCACCAGGCCCCCACTGATGTCTCCTATCACTCCCATCCCCCAGCAGTGCAGGGGCACCCTCCACCAGGCCCCCACTCATGTCCAACTCATGTCTCCCTTCACCCCCACCCCCCAGCAGTGCAGGGGCAGCCTCCACCAGGCTCCCACTCATGTCCCCCTGCACCCCCACCCCCCAGCATCCAGGGGCACCCTCCACCAGGCCCCCACACATGTCCCCCTGCACCCCCACCCCACAGCATCCAGGGGCAGCCTCCACCAGGCCCCCACTCATGCCTCCCACCACCCCCACCCCCCAGCAGTGCAGGGGCAGCCTCCACCAGGCCCCCACTCATGTCCAACTCATGTCTCCCTGCACCCCCTCCCCCAAGGCAGTGCAGGGGCAGCCTCCACCAGGCCCCCACTTATGTCTACCACCACCCCACCCCCCAGCATCCAGGGGCAGCCTCCACCAGGCCCCCACTCATGTCTACCACCACCCCACCCCCAGCAGTGCAGGGGCAGCCTCCACCAGGCCCCCACTCATGTCTTCCACCACCCACACCCCCCAGCATCCAGGGGCACCCTCCATCAGGCCCCCACTCATGTCTCCCATCACCCCCACCCCCCAGCATCCAGCGGCACCCTCCACCAGGCCCCCACACATGCCCAACTCATGTCTCCCTGCACCCCCACCCCCCAGCATCCAGGGGCACCCTCCACCAGGCCCCCACTCATCTCTCCCATCACCCCCACCCCCCAGCAGTGCAGGGGCACCCTCCACCAGGCCCCCACTCATGTCCCCCATCACCACCACCCCCCAGCAGTGCAGGGGCAGCCTCCACCAGGCCCCCACCCATGTCTCCCATCACCCCACCCCCCAGCAGTGCAGGGGCACCCTCCACCAGGCCCACACTCATGTCTCCCATCACCCCCACCCCCCAGCAGTGCAGGGGCAGCCTCCACCAGGCCCCCACCCATGTCTCCCATCACCCCACCCCCAGCAGTGCAGGGGCACCCTCCACCAGGCCCCCACTCATGTCTCCCATCACCCCCACCCCCCAGCATCCAGCGGCACCCTCCACCAGGCCCCCACACATGTCCAACTCATGTCTCCCTGCACCCCCACCCCCCAGCATCCAGGGGCACCCTCCACCAGGCCCCCACTCATCTCTCCCATCACCCCCACCCCCCAGCAGTGCAGGGGCACCCTCCACCAGGCCCCTACTCATGTCCCCCATCACCACCACCCCCCAGCAGTGCAGGGGCAGCCTCCACCAGGCCCCCACTCATGTCTCCCATCACCCCACCCCCCAGCAGTGCAGGGGCACCCTCCACCAGGCCCACACTCATGTCTCCCATCACCCCCACCCCCCAGCAGTGCAGGGGCAGCCTCCACCAGGCCCCCACTGATGTCTCCTATCACTCCCATCCCCCAGCAGTGCAGGGGCACCCTCCACCAGGCCCCCACTCATGTCCAACTCATGTCTCCCTTCACCCCCACCCCCCAGCAGTGCAGGGGCAGCCTCCACCAGGCTCCCACTCATGTCCCCCTGCACCCCCACCCCCCAGCATCCAGGGGCACCCTCCACCAGGCCCCCACACATGTCCCCCTGCACCCCCACCCCACAGCATCCAGGGGCAGCCTCCACCAGGCCCCCACTCATGCCTCCCACCACCCCCACCCCCCAGCAGTGCAGGGGCAGCCTCCACCAGGCCCCCACTCATGTCCAACTCATGTCTCCCTGCACCCCCTCCCCCAAGGCAGTGCAGGGGCAGCCTCCACCAGGCCCCCACTCATGTCTCCCTGCACCCCCACACCCAGCAGCGCAGGGGCAGCCTCCACCAGGCCCCCACTCATGTCTACCACCACCCCACCCCCCAGCAGTGCAGGGGCAGCCTCCACCAGGCCCCCACTCATGTCTACCACCACCCACACCCCCCAGCATCCAGGGGCACCCTCCATCAGGCCCCCACTCATGTCTCCCATCACCCCCACCCCCCAGCATCCAGCGGCACCCTCCACCAGGCCCCCACACATGCCCAACTCATGTCTCCCTGCACCCCCACCCCCCAGCATCCAGGGGCACCCTCCACCAGGCCCCCACTCATCTCTCCCATCACCCCCACCCCCCAGCAGTGTAGGGGCCGCCTCCACAGGCCCACACTCATGTATCCCTGAACCCCCAACCCCAGCAGTGCAGGGGCAGCCTCCACCAGGCCCCCACTCATGTCTCCCATCACCCCCACCCACCAGCAGTGCAGGGGCAGCCTCCACCAGGCCCACACTCATGTCTCCCTGCACCCCCAACCCCAGCTGTGCAGGGGAAGCCTCCACCAGGCCCCCACTCATGTCTCCCACCACCCCCACCCCCCAGCAGTGCAGGGGCAGCCTCCACCAGGCCCCCACTCATGTCTACCACCACCCCCACCCCCCAGCATCCAGGGGCAGCCTCCACCAGGCCCCCACTCATGTCTCCCTGCACCCCTACCCCCAGCAGTGCAGGGGCAGCCTCCACTAGGCCCCCACTCATGTCTACCACCACCCCCAGCCCCCAGCAGTGCAGGGGCAGCCTCCACCAGGCCCCCACTCATGTCTACCACCACCCCTACCCCCCAGCATCCAGGGGCACCCTCCACCAGGCCCCCACTCATGTCTCCCATCACCCCCACCCCCCAGCAGTGCAGTGGCACCCTCCACCAGGCCCCCCCTCATGTCCAACTCATGTCTCCCTGCACCCCCCCAGCAGTGCAGGGGCAGCCTCCACCAGGCCCCCACACATGTCTCCCTGCACCCCCACCCCCCAGCAGTGCAGGGGCAGCCTCCACCAGGCCCCCACTGATGTCTCCTATCACCCCCATCCCCCCCCAGCATCCAGGGGCACCCTCCACCAGGCCCCCACTCATCCCTCCCATCACCCCCACCCCCCAGCAGTGCAGGGGCACCCTCCACCAGGCCCCCACTCATGTCCCCCATCACCACCACCCCCCAGCAGTGCAGGGGCAGCCTCCACCAGGCCCCCACTCATGTCTCCCATCACCCCACCCCCCAGCAGTGCAGGGGCAGCCTCCACCAGGCCCCCACTCATGTCTACCACCACCCCACCCCCCAGCAGTGCAGGGGCAGCCTCCACCAGGCCCCCACTCATGTCTACCACCACCCACACCCCCCAGCATCCAGGGGCACCCTCCACCAGGCCCCCACTCATGTCTCCCATCACCCCCACCCCCCAGCATCCAGCGGCACCCTCCACCAGGCCCCCACACATGTCCAACTCATGTCTCCCTGCACCCCCACCCCCCAGCATCCAGGGGCACCCTCCACCAGGCCCCCACTCATCTCTCCCATCACCCCCACCCCCCAGCAGTGCAGGGGCACCCTCCACCAGGCCCCTACTCATGTCCCCCATCACCACCACCCCCCAGCAGTGCAGGGGCAGCCTCCACCTGGCCCCCACTCATGTCTCCCATCACCCCACCCCCCAGCAGTGCAGGGGCACCCTCCACCAGGCCCACACTCATGTCTCCCATCACCCCCACCCCCCAGCAGTGCAGGGGCAGCCTCCACCAGGCCCCCACTGATGTCTCCTATCACTCCCATCCCCCAGCAGTGCAGGGGCACCCTCCACCAGGCCCCCACTCATGTCCAACTCATGTCTCCCTTCACCCCCACCCCCCAGCAGTGCAGGGGCAGCCTCCACCAGGCTCCCACTCATGTCCCCCTGCACCCCCACCCCCCAGCATCCAGGGGCACCCTCCACCAGGCCCCCACACATGTCCCCCTGCACCCCCACCCCACAGCATCCAGGGGCAGCCTCCACCAGGCCCCCACTCATGCCTCCCACCACCCCCACCCCCCAGCAGTGCAGGGGCAGCCTCCACCAGGCCCCCACTCATGTCCAACTCATGTCTCCCTGCACCCCCTCCCCCAAGGCAGTGCAGGGGAAGCCTCCACCAGGCCCCCACTTATGTCTACCACCACCCCACCCCCCAGCATCCAGGGGCACCCTCCACCAGGCCCCCACTCATGTCTCCCTGCACCCCCACACCCAGCAGCGCAGGGGCAGCCTCCACCAGGCCCCCACTCATGTCTACCACCACCCCACCCCCCAGCAGTGCAGGGGCAGCCTCCACCAGGCCCCCACTCATGTCTACCACCACCCACACCCCCCAGCATCCAGGGGCACCCTCCATCAGGCCCCCACTCATGTCTCCCATCACCCCCACCCCCCAGCATCCAGCGGCACCCTCCACCAGGCCCCCACACATGCCCAACTCATGTCTCCCTGCACCCCCACCCCCCAGCATCCAGGGGCACCCTCCACCAGGCCCCCACTCATCTCTCCCATCACCCCCACCCCCAGCAGTGCAGGGGCACCCTCCACCAGGCCCCCACTCATGTCCCCCATCACCACCACCCCCCAGCAGTGCAGGGGCAGCCTCCACCAGGCCCCCACCCATGTCTCCCATCACCCCACCCCCCAGCAGTGCAGGGGCACCCTCCACCAGGCCCACACTCATGTCTCCCATCACCCCCACCCCCCAGCAGTGCAGGGGCACCCTCCACCAGTCCCCCACTCATGTCCAACTCATGTCTCCCTGCACCCCCACCCCCCAGCATCCAGGGGCAGCCTCCACCAGGCCCCCACTCATGTCCCCCTGCACCCCCACCCCCCAGCAGTGCAGGGGCAGCCTCTACCAGGCCCCCACTCATGTCTACCACCATCCCCACCCCCCAGCAGTGCAGGGGCAGCCTCCACCAGGCCCCCACTCATGTCTACCACCACCCCCACCCCCCAGCATCCAGAGGCACCCTCCACCAGGCCCCCACTCATGTCTCCCATCACCCCACCCCCCAGCAGTGCAGGGGCAGCCTCCACCGGGCCCCCACTCATGTCTCCCATCACCCCCATCCCCCAGCAGTGCAGGGGCACCCTCCACCAGGCCCCCACTCATGTCCAACTCATGTCTCCCTGCACCCCCACCCCCCAGCAGTGCAGGGGCAGCCTCCACCAGGCCCCCACTCATGTCCCCCTTCACCAGGCCCCACCCCCCAGCATCCAGGGGCACCCTCCACCAGGCCCCCACACATGTCCCCCTGCACCCCCACCCACAGCATCCAGGGGCAGCCTCCACCAGGCCTCCACTCACGTCTCCCACCACCCCCACCCCCAGCAGTGGAGGGGCAGCCTCCACCAGGCCCCCACTCATGTCCAACTCATGTCTCCCTGCACCCCCACCCCCAGAGCAGTGCAGGGGCAGCATCCACCAGGCCCCCACTCATGTCTACCACCACCCCCACTCCCCAGCAGTGCAGGGGCAGCCTCCACCAGGCCCCCACTCATGTCTACCACCACCCCCACCCCCCAGCATCCAGGGGCACCCTCCACCAGGCCCCCACTCATGTCTCCCATCATCCCCACCCCCAGCAGTTCAGGGGCACCCTCCACCAGGCCCCCACTCATGTCCAACTCATGTCTCCCTGCACCCCCACCCCCCAGCAGTGCAGGGGCAGCCTCCACCAGGCCCCCACTCATGTCCCCCCTGCACCCCCACCCCCCAGCATCCAGGGGCAGCCTCCACCAGGCCCCCACACATGTCCCCCTGCATCCCCACCCCCCAGCATCCAGGGGCAGCCTCCACCAGGCCCCCACTCATGTCTCCCACCACCCCCACCCCCCAGCAGTGCAGGGGCAGCCTCCACCAGGCCCCCACTCATGTCTAACACCACCCCCACCCCCCAGCATCTAGGGGCAGCCTCCACCAGGCCCGCACTCATGTCTCCCATCATCCCCACCCCCAGCAGTTCAGGGGCACCCTCCACCAGGCCCCCACTCATGTCCAACTTATGTCTCCCTGCACCCCCACCCCCCAGCAGTGCAGGGGCAGCCTCCACCAGGCCCCCACTCATGTCCCCCTGCACCCGCACCCCCCAGCATCCAGGGGCAGCCTCCACCAGGCCCCCACACATGTCCCCCTGCACCCCCACCCCCAGCAGTGCAGGGGCAGCCTCCACCAGGCCCCCACTCATGTCTAACACCACCCCCACCCCCCAGCATCCAGGGGCAGCCTCCACCAGGCCCGCACTCATGTCTCCCTGCACCCCCACTCCCCAGCAGTGCAGGGGCAGCCTCCACCAGGCCCCCACTCATGTCTACCACCACCCCCACCCCCCAGCAGTGCAGGGGAACCTCCAGCAGGCCCCCACTCATGTCCAACTCATGTCCCCTGCACCCCCACACCCCAGCAGTGCAGGGGCAGCCTCCACCAGGCCCCCACTCATGTCTACCACCACCCCCCAGCAGTGCAGGGGCAGCCTCCACCAGGCCCCCACTAATGTCCCCCAACCAACATGTCACCACAATGTAGATCCCTGGCCCTTATGGTCAGCCTCCAAATGCCAAACACCCACCTGAGTATTGCATCCACCCACTTAGAAATGGCAAAAACATGATAGAACCCCAATTGCAAGTTTTGAAATGAACACCTGTCCCTCACATACGCCCAATGGGTGTCAGTGAATGTCAAAACCCATATCATGATATGCATGAAACCAATGAGATGATACTACACATTGAACCTTGAAGAAAAAATATGTATTAAAAGCAACATAAATTGAAACAAAAATAAACAAACAATAATGGAAATTAAAAAAAAAAAACAGCAGGTCTGTGAAATAATGCAAAACCACAAATCCTAATGCAAAGGAAAGGTGTCCAAAGTCACAGTCCACAATAGTAAATCCAATGGAAAATTAATATTGAAAACCATTGCTCCATGGGGAAATCATAAAAAAAATTGAAAATCCAAAAGTCAACTATATACAGATAAACAATCCAGGGTCCATGATCCCAACCGAAGAAATGAAACCTATCTAATAACACTACCTAAAAAAAAACTATATACAAAAATGTGGCCCATTGTCCAAAAGGTCCAAAAAAAATGCAAAACCAAAGGAAACCTAACACTAACTACAGAAGCGGGCTAGTCTGACGGCTCACTTCGGGATGTTCCGGGCCAGGGCATCATCGAACTCCTGCTCAATGTCCCGGAGGCGGTCCTCCTCCATGGCCCCGAGGGTCCGCAGGGCCGTCCACATGTTCACCTCCAACTCCCTGCGGATTGCCTCGAGGCACTCGGGCCCGCCTCAGGGCCTTCCACATGGAGTTCTCCGCCCTGACCATCGTGAGCCGTGCCTCTTCCGCCCGCTGCCGCTCCGCATCTATGGTGTGGCCCAACCGCTGCCACACGGAAGACACTTCCCGTCCTGGGTCCTCCTGCCCTCCGGCCGATGCCTGTCCCTCCGATGTCGAAGGCCCCGAGCCATCATGGCTCCCACCACGTTGCTGCTGTGCCTCTACCCGTGCACTGCCTCCTGCTGCCTGCACATCCTCCGCTGGCTGGGGTGCAGTCATAGATGTGGCTACCCCTGCTGGACGTCCGACTCCCGACTGTTGCAGGGATGCCTCCTCCACCAGCCTGGCCGCACAGTCAGAGGCAGCTCCACAGAGCACCCAGGTGACTGATGTGTGGGAAGATGGCACGGAGGACGACTGGCGCATAGGGGGTTCAGTTGAGGAGGGGGTCTGAGCAAGCCCCATCAAACGGAGGAATCCGGCCTGGGTGACCTGTCCCAGTAGGCCGACGCGGTCAACGAGCCATTCGAGATGACGTGCAGTCTCCTCATGAAAAGACTGCAGGTCACCTCGCATGGCCTGTTGACGCAACGCCACACCAGTCAGGACAGGCTCAACCCGGACCCGGATAGCCACGTCCGCAGGCCGAGGAAGGCAAGTTGTCGGGAGCTCATCCCCTGCCTGAAAACGGGTCTGGACGTAGGCATTCCTGCTGGTGCAAGATGATGCAGTGACAGGATCAGGGACAGGATTGCACACAGGCACCTCCGCGGCGACCTGTGCTGCCTCCTGTCCCTGGTCCTGCACTGCACCACTAGCACCAGTGGAATCCCCACCTCCAGACCCCGTCTCTGTTGCTTGCACGGCCTACTCCACCAAACCCCCCACCAACCTGGATGACTCCGTGCCATCTTCCCCCATAGGGACCTGTGGGGTCCCAGCTGCCCCTTCTGCTGCCGAGGAGTCCAACTACGACCTCCGCCTCTTGGACCTCCCCCCGGCAGCTGCGGCCTGGGACGCGGCACCGGACTCCTCACTCCCCGACGAGATCAAAACCTGGCAGGGGTGCCGGGCCTTGCGTCTCCGGCTGGCGGTGTGATCCCCGCCGCTGTGCTCCACAGCACCTTCTCCGCCCTCTTCATCAGTTGACGCTGCAGACAGGGAGAAATAAAACACAGGCATCAGGGCACTGTACAATGGACACATACACACATGACAGTTGCACATGAGTGGCATTGGCAAACCTCAGACATGGCATCACAATTGGCAACACAAATATCATTTCAACTTGCACACATGAACCATACCACAACCACATCGCAACTGCCAGCACCATCCATACACACACAACAACATGAGCAGGCAAAGGTGAGCCAGACATCACATGCAACACAGGAAGTGCAATACACATGCACGAACACCACCACACTTGCCTGCATGTATACACCTCAGCCAACTGTCGCAGTGTTCCGATGGGCATCCATGGCACATCTGCCAATCAGGCTTCCACATCCCGCTGTCACATGCATCCATGTTGCATCACTGTTGCACCCTTGTCACATATGCACACATGCACATGTACACAGTGCTGATACATGCAGCTGAAAACAACATACATGCCTGACATCACAAACATGCCTACTTACATACACATTCATCCACACAAGCACCATCCATGTCTCACACATGACAGCCCTCGCATGTGTTAGCCTCATGGCCCTGTACACCCCCACCCATACTCGGCCCCATACAAACAGATATGCAACCGGCACACTACTGGCACACCACCACACGCACAGCTTACAATCATGATGCATGTACACTTACATGGGCGTAGAGAGTGGCGCGTGTAAAAAAAAGATACACGTCCGAGTGTCAAAGCGTGTAATTTGTGGAAATGGCCTCATCGCGTATGCGCGTCTGTGACGTGTGTATAAAAGGTACGTGTAGAACGCCATTTCCTTGTACGTGCTTTTCGTGGAGAGCGAGTGGGTGAAATCTGTACTTCTTGTCGGTTCACACGCGATTTACTTCACGGCGTTTCAAGTTCGTACTCCCTGTTACCTCTGACAGCTTTTTCTCTTTTCCTCTTTTTCCTGGGCCTGTTTCCTCAAACAGCGTTCCCTTCTACTGTTGTCCTGTCTCCCCAGACAGCGTACAATTCTTCTTTTGGCGGGGGTGTTGCCAACGCGCACACGCGCATATTTTTCACGCTTTTGTTCCTGGCAGATGGTGAGTCGCGCACGTATTTAACATCTGTGCTTGCCCCGTGTGTCGCATACCCCTTCAGAGGTAATTCTAGGCTGCGTGTGACACGCATACGTTCATTCTTGTGTTTCTGGGTGCCACAGCATAGTGCAGGTTTATTTATCCACACACGTGGTCTAGGAGGGGTTGCGTGTACCTTACTTCCCTTTTTTGGGGTGCCTGTGCGTTGCGTGAACCGTCATCTTTCCCCAGGGGTGACATACAGCCTTGATAGAGCACTAGGGTACGATTACCATCTGGTACCCAACCCCTTTGACCCCCAATTGCCCAGGACAATAGTTCACATCGACTCCCATATGCACAATAACATCAGTGCCATGGCTGGGAGGCGAACAAGCCGTAAGGGTGGCAAAGGTGGCCGAGCCCCAAGTGGTGGCCATGGTGGATCCGGTAGGGGACGTGGCCGTGACTTGCAGGGTGCCTCTAGCCCCCCATGTGTGGAGGAGCAGTCAGGGACACCCATGCCCCCCCGCCCTGGTTGAGGGTAACGTGGCTGACACCATCCATGCTCAGCCCTTGTTGGACCAGCCCACTGTGGAACCAAACCTGGCACACAGAGTGACTCCATGGTTGACTTCCAGGTCAGCAGGTCTAGGCCACGTGCGCCGGTGCCCGTTGGTGTCATCAGGCCACGTGGATCAGGGGCAGCTAGGTCATCTGCTGCCCCGTGTAGGCAGGCTGGGGAGGCTGCAGGGGCAGCTGCGGCTCAATCCACCCCACCTCTCAAACACCCAGCCAGGACAGTGTCGGTCCAAGTCCATCATGCTGACATTCCCCCTGACACCATCACACTTGAGCTAATGCCTGCACCAACTCCCATGCTGAGTGTCCAATCCCACACTCCTAGTACAGAGTCCACCGGGGCTCCTGCCCCTAGTGTCCAGAGCGGCGTAGGACACTCAGGATCCCCACCACCTTCCAAGCGGAAGAGGAAGAGTGCTCGTCCAGTAGAGGCTGATGCCCCAGACACAGTTACACAGTCCGGCCCGTCAAGGAAGCCCAGCTTCAATGAGGCCGAACTGAATGCACTTGTAGAGTATGTGTCAGCACATGACCGCGAAATGGTGATTGTTGCAGGATCCAAGACCACACCTGCACAACGTCAGGCACACTGGCAGACCATCGCGGACATCATAAGTGCCCTTGGAATCGTGAGGCGCACAGCTACTGAATGCTACAAGCGCTGGATTGACCTGAAGCGCAGGGCAAAGAATAAGTGCTGGATTTCTAGAGTTGTTTTTTTCCATCCTCCCAAGAGTGGGACTCTTTTCTCCCGCTCTTGGACATGTATGTGTGTAATTCCTTTGAATGTCAATGTGTTCTATTGGCCAAGGGGTCTTTTACTCCATAGGGTCTCATATGTTTTTCTATGTGTGTTACAACGCACCCTATGTGCCGTAGCACTGGGTCGTCCTAGCGGACACCCACCATAGACTCCATACCCGGGGACTGACTACTGTCTCCCCAGGCATTGGCTTTACTGGACCTAAATTTACTAACAGAACTAGTACAAACCATCTTATTGTGGACGTACTAGTAGGGGTAATTTGATTACTCCTGGATCTGTTACTCGAGGGGGCACTGTCCCGTCACCCCTCGTCGAGTTTTGGCTGGTGGCAGTGGAAACTACTTGTTATGTTCGACCCCGAACATAACCCTATGGGATTCGTCCCATTGTTGGAGATTGATACTTTTCCTCGTTAATCTCTAACGTACCACCGGTCTACTTTTCATAAATAAGTTTATCGGGTGGTATTTTCTGCCAGAACTCGGTTTTTAAAATGGCGTCTGTGTTCGTCTCTGTGACTCCCAAACCAAAGGTTGAGCCCTTTTGTTCCACTTTTGGCGGGCTCTGTACAAAGACCCTCCAAACTGGTGCCATTCTGTCTGGGTTACCACAGGGGTGTGGGAGGGGGTTTAGGCACCCTGGACCGAGTTTCCTTGCCAACTCCGGTCTCACTCTGGAGTGATTGGCCCAAGTGGTGAGCCTCCCCTCTCACCACTTAGCATGTGTTGATTGACAGCTAGGCTGAATGAATGGGGGTTTTCTGCATAAAAGCAGGGCTTTTGGGACTGGATCTTCAGAAGTCGCCACAGGACCTAAGAATCCGACGAGGGTGACGCTGAGCCGACCTGCTCGACGACACCTCCGGTGGAGCCCTTCGGAACCGACTCACCACTTCCCGACGACAGAGGAGATCTCCCTGCCGGAGAGTCTCTTCCCCTGACTGGTGGGAACAGCCAGTCCCCTTTGGTTTTTATTCGCCTCAGGACACAGTGGTCGAATTGCCCGTGCAGAGCACCTCGGCAACCGGATAGCCACTACCCCTGTACCGCGACCAAAAGGTGGTGCCTTGTGACGGAGCACTCTGCGGCTGGTCTCTTCCCTGGTGGTGCACCGGACTTCACTTTTCTTCGACGACGAGAACATCTCTACTCTTGGCAAAGACCCGACGTGCATCCACCACCTGCCGGAGCTGCCCTCCACAACAAGGTACCGTGTCCGCCTGGCTTCCCTTTCAATCGGTTCGAGTGAGGTGTCTTAATCCTCCCCTTTCCGTTGGGTCGCCTCCAAGCTTTCTCCCGTATTGTTCTGAACTGGTTCAATCTGCCGATAACAATTTGCCACAAAGACTCGAACGCATTTCCACTAGAGACTTTTGGGACATATCGCCTTGCCTCTCTCCGAGTGGGCCTGGCCTCTGAACTTTATGATCTATTGTGATTCTTGCCTTCTTGCCTTGCATTTTTCCCGTGAAGTATTGAACTGTGTTGCTTTCATAACCTGCCTATTTTTCTCTCTCGTCCTAACTAATATTAGAGTGCCATCTAGGTTGAGGCATACACCTCTGTCTGTAAATAAGTGGTGCCGGTAAAACCTAGACTTGTCGAAATATTGCTAGGGGGATTGATCGTTTCTTCTTCGTAGAGTAATTGTGTTTGATTTGTTTGCCGTGATAGTGCCATAGTGTTTTTGATAGATGTTTCGTTATAAATAAATACCTTAATATCTTTACACTGAGCCTCGTTGCGTGTTTGCTTGTCTTACTGTGAATAATTGCCCTATCTTGTATACTCCACATACTGCTTAGCTCTTCTTGAGAGAAGTCTGACTGCTCAGCCACAGCTACCAACAGTGAATCTGTGTGGTGCAGACGGCTACCAAGTGGGTTTACTGCCAAACACCTGTAGTCCTAAATCTTTTGCAGTGGTCCCAGAGGGAACTGCACAGGTTTCCGCCTAACACCCTGGGGGGACGTAGTGCCACATGGGTGCAGTCAATGGCACCTAGCACTTTGGGGAATTGTGCCACACCTTAGAAATTGAGGGCGGCAGCCTGCCTTTCTGCAGGTGTCCTGGGCAGGTATATGTGCCTATGGACTGATGGGCGTGCAGTGATGATGTTCAAGACCTGGTGTAGGCAGCGTGACTGCGTGGCCTGTGACACCCCACCCACTATGGCACTTGTCCGCTGAAATGATCCTGTGGCCAAGAAGTGCAGTACATTGAGGACCTTCTCCAGGGGGCTGAGTACTTGGGAGCACAGGGTGGGTGATGTGAGGTCATCCTCCCACTCACTGACCAGGTCCAGTATTATGTGTGGTGGAAACATGTACCTCCCATACACCTGGTCATCAGGCATACCAAAAAGGCTGGTTCTGGGACTGAACATTCGGGCCCTCACTATCCTCCTCCTCCTCCTTTGGTAACCCACGGCCACTACTGCTAGGAACGGTATATTCACCCTGGCGTCTGAGCTTGTTTGTTGTTTGCGCGCACTTTTATGCTGTGCGGGTCGACGTGTTTCAGGATTGGGCCATTTATTTTCGGCGCGTTGTAGGTGAACGTGTGAATCTTCCCGCCCACCCCAGGAATACACGTAACACGCTCTCCCAGGCCCAGTCGCGAGTAAATATTCCCATCCACCCCTGGAATACACGTACCCCACTCTCACAGGCCCAGTCGCGTGTGGAAGTTCACGCGCACCTCGAAATACACGTACCCAGGGCAATCGCGTGTGGAACTTCCCGCGAACCCCGTAATACACGTAGCCTGCTGGTATCGCCTGTGGAAGTTCACCCGGACCCATAATACACGTACCCTGATGGTATCACATGGGAGACTACCTGCGCACCCCAGGAATACACGTACCCAGGCAAATCGCATGGCTGGGGGGTGGGGGTGCAGAGGGACATGTCTGGGGGCCTGGTGGAGGGTGCCCTGCACTGCTGGGGGGTGGGGGTGGTGGGAGACATGTCTGGCGGCCTGGTGGAGGGTGCCCTGCACTGCTGGGGGGTGCAGGGGGACATGAGTGGGGGCCTGGTGGAGGGTGCCCTGCACTGCTGGGGGGTGGGGGTGATGGGAGACATGAGTGGGGGCCTGGTGGAGGCTGCCCCTGCACTGCCTGGGGTGGGGGTGATGGGAGACATGAGTGGGGGCCTGGTGGAGGCTGCCCCTGCACTGCTGGGGGCTGGGGGTGGTGGGAGACATGTGTGGGGGCCTGGTGGAGGGTGCCCTGCACTGCTGGGGGGTGGGGGTGGTGGGAGACATATGTGTGGGCCTGGTGGAGGGTGCCCTGCACTGCTGGGGGGTGGGGGTGGTGGGTGACATGAGTTGGACATGAGTGGGGGACTAGTGGAGGGTGCCCCTGGATGCTGGGGGGTGGGGGTGCAGGGGGACATGTGTGGGGCCTGGTGGAGGGTGCCCTGCACTGCTGGGGGGTGGGGGCGGTGGGAGACATGTGTGGGGGCCTGGTGGAGGGTGCCCTGCACTGCTGGGGGATGGGGGTGCAGAGGGACATGAGTGGGGGCCTGGTGGAGGGTGCCCTGCACTGCTGGGGGGTGGGGGTGATGGGAGACATGAGTGGGGGCCTGGTGGAGGCTGCCCCTGCACTGCTGGGGGTTGGGGTGATGGGAGACATGAGTGGGGGCCTGGTGGAGGCGGCCCCTGCACTGCTGGGGGGAGGGGGTGGTGGGAGACATGAGTTGGACATGGGTGGGGGCCTGGTGGAGGGTGCCCCTGGATGCTGGGGGGTGGGGGTGGTGGGAGACATGAGTTGGACATGAGTGGGGGCCTGGTGGAGGGTGCCCCTGGATGCTGGGGGGTGGGGTGGTGGGAGACATGAGTTGGACATGAGTGGGGGCCTGGTGGAGGTTGCCCTGCACTGCTGGGGGGTGGGGGTGCATGGGGACATGAGTGGGGGCCTGGTGGAGAGAGCTCTGCACTGCTGGGGGGTGGGGGTGATGGGAGACAAGAGTGGGGGCCTGGTGGAGGCTGCCCCTGCACTGCTGGGGGTGGGGGTGGTGGGAGACATGTGTGGAGTCCTGGTGGAGGGTGCCCCTGGATGCTGGGGGCTGGGGGTGCAGGGGGACATGTGTGGGGGCCTGGTGGAGGGTGCCCTGCACTGCTGGGGGGCGGGGGTGGTGGGAGACATCTGTGGGGGCCTGGTGGAGGGTGCCCTGCACTGCTGGGGGCTGGGGGCGCAGGGGGACATGAGTGGGGGCCTGGTGGAGGGTGCCCTGCACTGCTGGGGGGTGGGGGTGGTGGGAGACATGTGTGGGGCCTGGTGGAGGGTGCCCTGCACTGCTGGTTGGTGGGGGTGCAGGGGGACATGAGTGGGGGCCTGGTGGAGGGTGCCCTGCACTGCTGGGGGGTGGGGTTGATGGGAGACATGAGTGGGGGACTGGTGGAGGCTGCCCCTGCACTGCTGGGGGTGGGGGTGATGGGAGACATGAGTGGGGGCCTGGTGGAGGCTGCCCCTGCACTGCTGGGGGGTGGGGGTGGTGGGAGACATGAGTTGGACATGAGTGGGGGCCTGGTGGAGGGTGCCCCTGGATGCTGGGGGGTGGGGGTGGTGGGAGACATGTGTGGGGGCCTGGTGGAGGGTGGCCTGCACTGCTGGGGGGTGGGGGTGGTGGGAGACATGAGTTGGACATGAGTGGGGGCCTGGTGGAGGGTGTCCTGCACTGCTGCGGGTTGGGGGTGCAGAGGGACATGAGTGGGGGCCTGGTGGAGGGTGCCCTGCACTGCTGGTGGGTGGGGGTGGTGGGAGACATGTGTGGGGGCCTGGTGGAGGGTGCCCCTGGATGCTGGGTTGTGGGGGTGCAGGGGGACATGTGTGGGGGCATGGTGGAGGGTGCCCTGCACTGCTGGGGGTGGGGGTGATGGGAGACATGAGTGGGGGCCTGGTGGAGGCAGCCCCTGCACTGCTGTTGGGTCGTGGGGGTGGTGGGAGACATGAGTTGGACATGAGTGGGGGCCTGGTGGAGGGTGCCCTGTACTGCTGGGGGGCGGGGGTGGTGGGAGACATCTGTGGGGGCCTGGTGGAGGGTGCCCTGCACTGCTGGGGGGTGGGGGTGCAGGGGGACATGAGTGGGGGCCTGGTGGAGGGTGCCCTGCACTGCTGGGGGGTGGGGGTGCAGGGGGACATGAGTGGGGGCCTGGTGGAGGGTGCCCTGCACTGCTGGTGGGTGGGGGTGGTGGGATACATGTGTGGGGGCCTGGTGGAGCGTGCCCCTGAATGCTGGGGTGTGGGGGTGCAGGGGGACATGTGTGGGTGCATGGTGAAGGGTGCCCTGCACTGCTGGGGGGTGGGGGTGGTGGGAGACATGAGTTGGACATGAGTGGGGACCTGGTGGATGGTGCCCTGCACTGCTGGGGGTGGGGGTGCAGGGGGACATGAGTGGGGGCCTGGTGGAGGGTGCCCTGCACTGCTGGTGGGTGGGGTGGTGGGAGACATGTGTGGGGGCCTGGTGGAGGGTGCCCCTGAATGCTGGGGTGTGGGGGTGCAGGGGGACATGAGTGGGGGCCTGGTGGAGGGTGCCCCTGGATGCTGGTGGTTGGGGGTGGTGGGAGACATGAGTGGGGGCCTGTTGGAGGGTGCCCCTGGATGCTGGGGGGTGGGGTTGGTGGGAGACATGAGTGGGGGCCTGGTGAAGGGTGCCCCTGGATGCTGGGGGGTGGGGGTGCAGGGTAACATGTGTGGGGGTCTGGTGGAGGGTGCCCTGCACTGCTGGGGGGTGATGGGAGACATGAGTGGGGGCCTGGTGGAGGCTGCCCCTGGAAGCTGGGGGGTGGGGGTGCAGGGAGACATGAGTTGGACATGAGTGGGGGCCTGGTGGAGGGTGCACCTGGATGCTGGGGGGTGGGTGTGGTGGGAGACATGAGTGGGGGCCTGGTGGAGGCTGTCCCTGCACTGCTAGGGGGTGGGGGTGATGGGAGACATGAGTGGGGGCCTGGTGGAGGCTGCCCCTGCACTGCTGGGGGGTGGGGGTGGTGGGAGACATGTGTGGGGGCCTGGTGGAGGGTGCCCTGCACTGCTGGGGGGTGGGGGTGGTGGAAGACATGTGTGGGGGCCTGGTGGAGGCTGCCCCTGCACTGCTGGGGGGTGGGGGTGATGGGAGACATGAGTGGGGGCCTGGTGGAGGGTGCCCCTGGATGCTGGGGGGTGGGGGTGCTGGGAGACATGTGTTGGTGATCAGTAGTGCAAGGTGACATGTGGGTTGGCTGGGGGGCATGGTCATTGTGGATGGGTTGCCTCTGGGACATGAGCAGGGGTGCAGGGTAGTCCCCTGTGGTGTGGGCTGCCTGCAGGGGCCGTGGAGGGTGTAGAGGGAACACCTGGGAGGACCCACACGGCCAAATCACGTGTAGCATTCCCCGGCACCACTGAAATACACGTACCCTGCTGAAATCGCGTGTGAATCTTCCCGCGCACCTCGGAATACACGTACCCAGGCCAATCGCGTGTTGAACTTCCCACGCACCCAAAGTCCACATACCCAGGCCAATCGCGTGTGGAACTTCCCGCGCACCCCGAAGTACACGTACCCAGGCCAATCGCGTGTGGAACTTCCCGCACACCCCGAAACACACGTACCCAGGCTAATCGCGTGTGGAACTTCCTGCGCACCCCGTAGTACACGTACCCAGGCTAATCACGTGTGGAACTTCCCGCGCACCCCGAAGTACACGTACCCAGGCCCATCACGTGTGGAACTTCCCGCGCACCCCGAAGTACACGTACCCAGGCAATCGCGTGTGGAACTTCCCGTGCACCCAGGAACACACGCACACGCTATTTTTCACACAGCGGGTGTCCGTGTTTGTCAGTACCCCTTTGCACCTCATTTGTACTAGAGGGCCACTGAATGGACCATTCATCATGGCTGTATATGGGTGCTTTTTGTTAGCGCACATTTTAGCGCACATTTTTTTCAGGCGCAGGGACGCTACCACCTGCTTTCTTGTGACGTACTGGTTTGGCCCTGTGCGCGTCTTTGACCGTGCGCTGGTTTGCCCTATTCGATTCCATGAATACGGGTTGTAGGCGAGCGTGTGGGCGATCCGCGCACTTGCCTCCTATACTTCCCCCGTGACGCCCATATTTTCACGCGTTGTTCCCCATTCCGAGTGTTACGCCCCGTGTTCCGCCTACTTTTGTGATGTGCGCCGCGCTATCTGCGATTTCGCAGTGGCCGTGGCGCACGCTGTTGGATGACCTGTGCGCCGGCGTGCGTGGCGCACTTTTTCAGCGCACATCCAATGTTTTTCTTCTCGCGCACGGACTTTCATGAATCGATGTGCGCTGGTTTCCCTGCGATTTTTGCACTTGCACTGCAATTTTTGCACTTTTACTGCGAATCGCACGTTTTGCCACCTCTGCGCAGGAATTTGCGGCGCACATTAATTCCATGAATCGACCCCTAAATCTTCTAGCATAGGAAGCAAGTCAATCGTCCAAAGAGGAAACATCTTCAAAACTATCGAGCAGCTTTGCCACAACTTTTCCTTCGTCGAATCTCTAGATTGGGAACAGAGAACATTTCCCAAAACGGGCATCCACATGAAACATCTGCGCCAACAAGGCAATTGCCCTGCTTCTCAACCACTCGCTAAACTGTGACCTATGTGGCTTTGCTAAGATAGGCAATCCAATTTAAATGAAATGATCAACTTTCTTCAAAGGCTTGGTTAGAACATGCCATTTGAATGAAGTGTTTTAAAAAAATAATATATAGCAAAACCTTCGTTTTATTAAGATTTATCACAAAAGAGTTATGGTAAACAAATTTCAAGAAGGCAGTGGCGAGAAGTTGCGGACCGATTTCTGTACAATCAAAAATGAAAAAGTAATTGGCGTAACTCAGCCATGTAACATCAAGGCCATTCATTGTGGGAGATACAAATGCAACTGGATCCAGATATTCACCCAGATCTGACATATACAAATTGAAAAGACAGGGGCTAATATGCACCCCTGTATAACCTCTCTGGTGGTCGGAATGCTTATGGACAGAGCTCCACTCTGGGTCAGGCTTACCCGGTAACTGAGTGTTCATGTAGCCCTATGATTAGCTTGAATAAAATATGTGGGATTCCCCACCGTTGCAACTTAGATCACAGGAGTTTCCTATTAACTGTGTTAAATGCCGCAATGAGTTGAATAGTAGCTACAAAGACTGACTCATATATTTTGGACCAGGTTAGGAACTGCACACATTTGAACATGATGACATTTATTGATGTAGACATTTGCCTCCTAAACCTGGTCTGCCACTTCTTTAAGATTCCGGAGTCATTTGCCCATGCCTCCAAATGCCCAAGCAAATAAGAAGCAAACACTTTGCTATCAGTGTCTAATATAAAGTTAGGTCTGTAATGTTGTGGCTCTGACCTGTCTCCTTTTTTATAAATGGTGAAAATGTGGGCTACCCTCCAGGAATCTGCAAAAGAGTTACACCCTCATTACAAGTTTGCCTGTCCAGAAAAAGATGACGGTAGCAACGGTTACCTACACCCTTTCTGGACCAGCAAACTACAAGTCTGCCGGTAGGGGATGTGAACTACTAGTAGTCCTAACCTGCCTGTAGTTCTGGCCCCTATCAGAAGATTTTTCACCGAAGCACCGGCACCATTACTAACGTTACTGGTAACATTGGGATATTATGGGCGGCGGAAAGCCGGGAAGTTCCCATTCCTGTGGAGTACCATAGAACTCCATGGGAATGGGAACCCTGAAGCACCGGCACTGATAATAACATTAGTAATGGTGCCAGTGCTTCAGGGTTCCCATTCCCATGGAGGTCTATGGGACTCCACAGGAATGGGAACTTCCCGGCTTTCCGCCGCCCATAATATCCCAGTGTTACCAGGATATCGGGTGGCAAAAACAATAAGGTGAGTCTGAGTTTCTCATGAGTTAAGTGAATATAATACAATTAACGTAGGTAACAGCAAATAGGTCTAACAACGATTCTGCAGTTTTTCCAAGTGCATTGAGGGGCCACCATACAAGGGTGGGGAGACAAGGGAAAAACCAATAGACGATCTTCATTGCATCATGCATTCAGATTGTGCAAGTGTGCAGTCATGTGCAGGAGAGAGGAGACGTGCATCCGTAAGTCAGAAGCTGGGGTAAGTGCTGAGAGATGCCACTCTCAAGTGCAGTAACGATGAGGCAAGTGCAAGGCCCGGAGGCAAGTGCGAGAGGACTAGCAAGGGTCCCAGGGACCTGTGAGACTCTAAGGTACACAAGGCGGCCAGTCGGCAGGCTGTGCAGAAAAGGAGGGAGAGAGGGATAGAGCAGAGAGAAAGGTTAGCAGGGTAGAGGGAGAGAGAAAGAATAGGGGAAGAGGAATGTCTTAAGGAGTTTCTGGAACTTAAGGAAACCACGCTCAAGACAGAGTGTGGCAGGGAAGCTATTTCAGAGGGATGCCCCTGCAGAGGATAATGATCTCCCTTCAAATCTCTGCTTGGAGAACCGGCTCACTCTCAGAAGGTTGGAGGTAAATGAGTGGAGGGATCGCAAAGGTCAGTATTTAGGTAGGCAATGCTGCAGATAGGTGGGTCCCAGGCCCCAGAAATCCTGGTGGACAATGCAGAGGGTCTTGAACTTGATCCTTGCAGCCACGGGGAGCCAGTGGAGGGATTACAGCGCCAGAGAGATGTGGTCCCTGGGCTTGGGGCCAAGGATAAGTCTTGCGGTTCTGTTCTGGATGAGTTACAGAGGGCGCAGAGCAGAGGCAGGGAGATTGAGAAAGAGGCTGATGCAGTAGTACCGCCTTGAGAGAACCAGGGCGGTCGAGACAGTGAAGGTGAGAAAAGGAAGAGCACCTCTGAGGAGGTGTAGCTGGTAGTTGGACATTTTAGAGATGTCTGAAATGTGAGTGGAGAAGGAGTGAGTGGAGTCGAAGTTGACCCCAAGGTTTTTTGCCACACAGGTGGGTGCGGGCACAGGGCCAAGGGACGCCAGCCAGAGTGAGAGTGGGAAAGCGGAGCAGGAGTCCCAATGCGGACAATCTCAGTCTTACTGGCATTGAGGCCGGGGTTGTTTGCAGCAGACCATGACTGCATTTCAGACAGTCAGATATGAGTGAAGTATGGGAGATAGCTGAGGGTAGCCTGAAGGAGGGTGTGTATCATCTGCATAACACTGGTAGTTTGAGATGAAAGTGGCAATCACATGTGCAAGAGCAGCCATGTAGAGATTGAAAAACTAGGGGGATAGGTAAGAACCCTTGGGAATGCCTCAGGTTGAAAGAGTGAGAGAAGAGAGAAAGGACCCAAGTTTCACCTGGGATGGGTAGTCAGAAAGGAAGGTGGTTAACCATGCCAGAGTCTGACCTGTGATTTCCAGGGTGTCATGCAGATGTGCGATCAGGATGTTTTGGTTCACGATGTCAAAGGCAGAGGAGAGTTCAAGAAGAATGAGCACAGAGAGCAGGTCTTCGCGGGTGTTCAGAAGAGCAGTTTCCGTGCCCTTGGAAGCTCTAAAGCCAGACTGATGGTCGTGGAAGCAACCAGCAACAAGCAGCCAGTTCACACTATCGAAGCTGACGCGCGGAGACTGAAGTCTGTACTTTTCAGGTGGGATGTAAAGGCAGGATTTCTTAGGAACCAAGACCTTCACCAACATGGAATCAATACTAATTGGACCTATGTGAATATGATATATGCCCTGATTTGAAAAAGGCTCTTTAGGAGCTGAAACACGTGTCATCAACAAGGGCTCTCCTTTGGGAGATTGGTGATTAAAACAAAGATCTTTTGTGAACCGTAACATTTGAATTTGTAATCAAAATAAACATGTGTGACGCAATTCATGTGTGAATGCAACAAACATATGCTTAACCTCAGAGGTGGGGTAGTGGTTCCTCCGAAAACCTTTTTTCACACAGACGCGACACCTCTATAGCGATCACTAAAGAGGTTGCAAGGCGGAAGAAATTGACACCCCCAAAAAGTCCCTGCATGTGTTTAAATGCAGCAACACTGAATGCAGAAGGAGCACAGGGTAACAGAAGCACCCAGATTTCAATTAAGCAAGACACCCCAAACACGTTTTTAGATGCAGAAACACTGAATGCAGATGGTGCAAGGGAAACAGAAGCACCCGAATTCGAATTAGGCAACACACCCCAAAAACGTTTTAAATGCAGCAACACTGAATGCAGATGGTGCAATGGAAACAGAAGCACCCACATTTCAATTATGCAACACACCCCAAACACATTTGTAGATGCAGAACCACTAAATGCAGATGGAGCACAGGGAAACAGAAGCACCCACATTAGAATTAAGCAACACATCCCAACAATATTTTTAAATGCAGCAACACTGAATGCAGATGGTGCAAGGGAAAGAGAAGCACCCAAATTCGAATTAGGCAACACACCCCAAAAATGTGTTTAAATGAAGTAACTCTGAATGCAGAGGGTGCAAGGGAAACAAAAGCACTGATATACATGTATGAAAGAAGTAGATGTAGTAAAAAGGAATGAGGTTAGTCAAGAAAATGGATTGAGAGCACAGAATTGGTAATGCCTCAGGAGAATTAGTAATGGTAGAACAGCCAAACTCACAGTCATTACTGCAGGAATCATGGGAGGCCCTTGATCCAGAGATAGAGGATCAGTCCAGGAATTAGTACGGTGGATGGAACACAGTTAGAACAGAGTTTTCTATGACACTCCAGGTGCTCCACAGGCTGGACAGGCACAGACAGTCTCCTTAGAAAGTGGTCCTTTGAAATAGGATCCAGCTATTCGCCTTCCAGCTTCTGATTGGCTTGATATGGAGAAGGAATGGCTTGAAATGGAGAAGGAAAGCCAATCAGAGTGAGGCAGAGGAAGGAAGCTGAGCACTGGTGAATGGAAAAATAAAGTAGACATTTTTAAGGTGCAAAAAAGACAAAGGCACTGCAAAGCCCACTGGCCACAAACACAGCCAAAGCATGAAATAGCACATGTTGTTGGAGGGGTGCATATCAGCAAAAAAGGGAAACCCAGCAAATTCATTTCGCGTTCGCCACCAGGCATGCTCAACATGCCCTAATTTGCAGTCCCGAGCCCCTTCTGGACTTACCTTCTCAGCTGTGATGTTGGAATTCACAGCTGTGCTGTAGCGATGATGAGATTCAGCTTCAGATGCAGCCAGCAGGAAGGAACTGCTCATTTCAGGTAGAGTGGACACAATCTCCATCACATGTCTCAAGAAGAGAGGTAATACTAAATACCAAATTGCAGAACTACTCTTAAAGAGTGCATTACGAAGTTTATTTGGGCCTGGAGCCCTCGAGGAGCTGATCCCTTTCACTATTAGTGTCTCTTGGTCAATACACAGATTGTAGCCAGAGTCATCATTTGTCACACCTAGGGACCATTCAAGGCCTTCAAGCTTTTTTTCTGCCAAGACACCTTCGAAATACCTCACCCACTCTGCTTCTGAGACAACATCAATTTGCTCAGAACCAATAGGCATTTCATTTATTAGATACCAAAAGCACTTTCAGTTTATATTTTTGAGTGCTCCCAAAATGGCTTCTGCGTCCCTTTGTTACATGCACAACGTGTTACCCCTCACACAGTTTTCATAACATTGTTTGATCTTCTTGATGTTGACTGATCATAGCATTTATGACTAGCATACAATACAGGGTAGCTGGGAATAGCAGGACGTCTGCAATTAGTGAAGAATATACAAATGTTTTGAAATGCTGGATAGGGGTTGGAACAGGTTGGTAGGCTGTAGAGGGTGGCCATCAGCAGGGAATAAGAAGCTGTGGAGGAGGTGTGTTTTAGGCAGTGTAAAAGGGTGAAGAGGTTTTTCTTTCAAGTGTCCACCCACGGAATGCAAATGTTACCTGAGTAACTGACCCCCACAATTCTGATTTTTAGCCATTGGCACAAGCTCATAGAAGCAATCTGAAGAATTTGTTTTTGTTCTAGTGACTTTGTTATTGATCACTTCGAACCCTGAGGCAGAGAAAGTGCTTCATCGCGTATCGTGTTTGTGCAACTCCCATTTAACGTTTTGCTGATTTTCCTCCTTTACCTTTACCTCTGTCATTAGTAAAATAACAATATGATTTTTACAAAATGTGCACTGTATTTGATGGTTTTTATGTTGAATTAACTATATAAAAGTGTAGCATTATGATTGTGCCTATTATAACCACTGTTTTTTACAGTACGTTTTTACTATTTCTATAAATCCGTTTGTTTGGGCCAGAAATTCTTCTAACTGTACTGTGAATATTTGACTCTAGCACCCCCAGCACCAATGCACGAATGAAGCTTGGAGCTTATGGTCTGATGTTAGTCGATGGACCAAGGGTAACCTTTTTATCTGCCTCTGTTTGTGAATAGCTTGACTGGGAGTTGTCTGAGGTGAAATAAAGCAGTTTACCTTAATAGACACTCACCCACTCCCCCCCAATGAATTTGCCACATACATTTACATCATTAATATGTGAGATACACCTTTCAATAGTGATCAATCTGACCCCACAATAGTCAAATGTATTTAACCAGGCAACTTCCTCTGCCACCCCTCCTTAAACTGAAGGACATCGTTTTTATTTTTCGTTGGTTTCTGTCATATTTTATTCCATCATGAAGTCCATAACATAGCAATATCTCCAGATAGTGTTGTGTATTAATGCTGTTGAAGAAGAGAATCACGAATCTAAAGGCCAAGCAAAGCAAAAGCATTTAACAAGGGCTCTCAGCTCCCACAGCTACGGGCTGTGAAGCTATTAGCAACCCAGCCAACCTCGTTGGTGCAAATAGATCTGTGTGAGAAACACATTTCTGCAAGCATCTTTTCTATAATAGAAACACTCTTTGGGTATTGCTGCCATGGAAACATAAATCAACAGTTCAATTCCAATGCGAAAGCTGTGCTGGAAGACGTGAGGATGTGTGGAGCACTGAGGAAGGACACCACAGGAAGAAACACTGACATAGGAGTCTTGACTGGCAGATTAATGCATCATTCTGTCCCTCCCCACCCAATATTGCACTGTGACAAACGCTATGCACTAAGGCGACCATACTGGCCGTACACTAGACAAATGCAGGAAGCAATGGACCTGATGTAACTACAGCTGGCAAGACTAAGCAAACTCACTGTTAACTGACACACGTGCATGCAAAAGACACAAAGCAAATATGCATTCACCATGAAGAAACACAGACACTAGGTTAAACGTGCATTTATACATGAAGAATATCGCTTGCAACCACAAGGACAGGAAAATCATAACATAAGCAGTGTATAAGCTTAAGTCGCAGCACGCATTCAAATGTATAAAGGCCTCAAGGCTTCATGGAAGCTCAAATTGTTCAATTTGCTGAAATACAGATCCATGCAGAGCACACATGGTAGCAGCGCGGACCCTGCCAAGGTTAAAGAGACATTTCAGTGTGCAGGGATGATTCAGGAAGGAACATAGACAATAATTCCCATGGTACAAGACATATTTCTATAAGATTAATTAAAGAGCAATACAATTTTGAAAGCCAGGTGCAGGAGAATTACAAGCTCAAAACTCTATAAGAAATGGATCGACGAAGTCCCTAGTGATTAGAAAAAGTAATAACATCGGCGCTCATATTAGTTAAAATCTCAATAAATGCAGTGAAATAATTCAGAACATTTTCTTCTCACACGTGACCCATAACTCAAAGACACTGTCCATTCATTAGTCCCGGGCACAGACAAGCCCATGCTTCAACTCTCCACATATTCTTAGAACCTAGGTGCGTAGCAAGGTCACCTACAAAGGGGTCACTCTGGCTCGTGTCCTAGAATTAATGGATAGCATCTTTTTTAATTGAAAGGCCTCTCTCCCCCTACTCCCATTTGGTTCATGTGTTGATGACCTATTAGTTGCCCAAGGTTGGTAAGTAAGATGCTAACCAATAAAAACTATCAGTGCTGTGCTGCCCAGTACATGTTGCATTAACCAATCAAGTAATAAAGAGATGATATGTATTTCACCATTATCAATTTAGAGACGGCCTCAGGTGGAGCCATCAGTTAGGTTATAACCAATGAGAAGACTAACCCCTATATCTTCTGTATGTATACAATTCTCTTAACCAAACCCTGTACCCCAAAAGTTTTTTGTAACCAAGATTGGATTATGACATCATTTGTGATGTATTTTTGACATATAATCCAGTTTTACAGGGGAAACCTTGAGTGTGCTGCAAGTCCATAAAGCGTCTATACTGTCCCTGCTTTATGTGGATTGTTAATAAAGTGGGTTTTGCCATTTACTTTGACTATTTCCTTTATTGAGTCCTAGCCTATCATTTCTGCTTAAACAGGGGTTTTCAACACCATCTTTGCAGAAGACAAGGAGTACAGGTCAGAATTATGAAAAAAACACAGCAGCTTCACCAAGTCCCTTGTGCTGCTTGAAAATGAAGTGAAATACCAACGGTTATTGCCCACTTTTTAAACAATCAGATTGGTTGTGTTGTGCCCTGGGCCAGGTGCTCAATATAAATAAACCAAATACAAAATACAAAATACTATTTTACTTTAGTAACTGGTAGAGAGAAGTATTGGTTCAATCTACTAAGACTGTGCTGCCCCTGAAGATGAGAGTGTGAACGTTGCCAATGATTAATGAATGGAACATTCTCGGTCTGCTATACTGTACCATCCTTCAAAATATTTATCAAAATGTTCAAGGATATTTGGTCAATGCCATACCCCTACCTTATGATAAGGGCAGTGCCAGAGGCAGTATTTTTCCCATCCATCCATGCCCTCCAGGACACTGTATTCAACGTAGATGGATAGCATTTCGCAGATCTAATTCAACATCCAAGTGTTCAAAATGTTTCATATTAAGTGCCTACTTATGACTGAGAAGCAATGTGAAAACTGCTGGAGGAAAAGGAGAATAGCTGAAGGTTACTTTATAATTATTTTTTGTGTTCAGTCAACAAAAGACTTTTCACAATTGATGGTAGAAAATGTATTAGAATACAGAAAATACACAAAATAAGCATACATAGCGAGAACATAAAAAGAAAGAAAAAGACTAATAAAATCATATAATCGATACGTATATCAGAAGCCCGCACCCCAGCTGATAATGCCTTCCCCAGAGTATTATTCAATAGCAGATTTCAATTCATTCAACACTCTTACAACTTCCAAGGAAAGAAAGGTTTCCTTCCCTGCTGATATTCTGTTCCAGAATTATTCTGTATCTATCCATTCAGCAGTATGTACGAAGCGGGAGAAATATTTCACTCTTTTCTTTTAGTGGCCACGCATGAAATTAAGAGATGTTTCACACTCTGTTAAACTTTACAATTGCAGAAATTGCATGAGCTCCACCTGTCCTTTCGTTTATTCATATTTCTTCTTAGTTCTCTAGTGTTGAAAAGGTTCAGGCGAAACCTCAAAAATTCCACCCGCCACATAGGTTCGGGAAATCGCCTAAGATAAGGTATCACAGAATCTCTGGGTTTATCAGAAATAGGAAAGTTCCTAAAGAATGTCATTCCTGAAAAACTATTCCTCATCATTATCCAGTCATTCTGCCTAAGTGTTTTTTTTAACCTTTAGTGGATTCTCTATCAGCATCTTTTCCATTGAATCACAATTGGCCAACACTTTGGTAACTTCATCCTTCAATACTGCTAGACATGTATTGCCACCCTTCTTTAGGAGAAGCCCAACAACCTCATAGAAGGATTTTTTTTATGACTTATAATGGAGCCATATAACATAAGCCTTATCCATACCACATGAGATTGTATTGCTTGTAGGCCCAATTTGTAGTGTAACCATGCTACAGTGAGTGACATGGGAAATTTCAGCACCCTTTTCGAAATGAGGCCTTCCATTCTGACCCAATTGATCTTACTAGCCAGGTTATCAATCTTGATGCCATACATCAAGACTGCAATCACTTTTCCCTCATAGAATTTAATAAGAGGGAGCAAAGTAAATCTATAGTATAGATGTAGGATCTTTTTCATTTGGGATACTAGTTGGCTCAGTTTACCCTCTATTTCCAGCTCAGAATTTTTTAATGAGGTACTCGCTCTTATAATGAATCCAAGATACTTAATTTCCTTCGCTACTGGGAGGCTCTGTTTATCTAATTCCCACCTAAAGTTGACTTTCTTTGTCCTTTTCAGATGATTGCACGACATGACAAAGGTCTTTTTTGTGTTGATCATTAGGTCATTAGCCAGGGCATAGTTGCCAAATGCTTTGATCAAACGTTTTCACCTTTATTACATCCGTTGTCTGGGCTACCAGGGCACAGGATCTGATAAAGTCCCAGAGATTGGCCAAGGAGAGGTTAAAAAGACAGGGAGCTACTTGCATCCCTGTCTTAGACCTTTCTCCATTCTTATGGGGTGGGACAGGTGACTCCCCAGGTCCAATCTCACTTGAATAGATGTATTATTGTGAAGGTAAATTAGGATCGAAGGAAGGCCCTCTAGGATGCCCCAATTTTTCAGCTTGCCCCAAAGTTTGCCTCTCTTTATGGTGTCAAAAGCCCTCGATAGGTCAAACCAAACACCGTAAATAGGAGGATCCACCTTTGTACTCAGGTTTAGTGTGATTAATATAAGACCATTCAGTTTGTTTGACAGACCTTTACGAAAACCTATTTGAAATTTCCAGATGAACTTGCATCGGTCAGCCCAGTCTTCCAATTCTTTCAAGATCAATCTCGAGAAGATTTTCCTCTCGACATTCATAAGTTTGAAGGTTCCGTCCGGTCCCCCTTTCTGTGGATTGGAATTACTATGGCTTCATTCAATGTAATTGGGCACATCCTCATCTCCATGATGTTTTTAATTAAACTGAACAGGATAGCGGTCCATGCACTCAATGATGTTTTTAAAATGCTATTGGTAAGGCCATTTGGGCCTTCCGCACTAGATCTAGACGAAGTGCGTATCAGACCCTCTATCCTCTCTTCATCAAAGAGGATCTACCATTTCACATTCTGCCATATTTCATAGCTAATTGAGTTCCTTTCTTCAAAGGCCCCCTGGAAATATTTTCTCCAATCCTTTTCCAGAATGACATTCGACTGGACTGATATTTGGTCAGACGCCTGGCGATGGATTATACTCCAGAAGTTCTTGGAGTTGGAATTTGTTACAGCATTCAGCATTCTCAGCCCATCTATACGGTTTCTCTCATACCTTTTATGTTTAGACCAGTTACGATAATTATTACAGAGATTTTTCTTAATCTGCAGATAGGCCTTAATATGAGGAAGTTTAGATGCCCAGTGTCGAAGATCTCCTCTCAATTCCTTCTTGTGATCAGATGTCTCTTGATCACAGCTATGTTGATGATTCTTCCGCTTGAGGCTTATTTTAGCCCTACGATTATCCAAGTCCCAGATGAAGTCTAAGAAATCCATAGGATTACATAGTTCATTAAAGGCCTGCCCATTACCTCTGTTTACAAGTTCTCCCAACCTACAATTCAGGACCCCCCCACATTTCTCAAATTTGACCACACGGTTGCCTGCCTTATTTATGGACAGGACCTGTGTGTATAACCTTTCTTCATTCCCACCATGGTTGATGTCAAAAGATGTGTGAATGGGTATATGATCACTCTTCCCCATATCTTTGATCACCATACTGTTACACCTCCAATGGAGATTGGGTGACAGGACCAAGTAGTCAGTTGTTGCTGAAGGTTACAGAGTTACTCATAGGAATACCACAGATGAATCAGAAGAACGATGGACCTCATCAGCAGCACCCCTGGTCCTCCTGCCAGTCACTGTGGCACTATCTCTAAAATCAGAAACTACCACAAAAGACAGACATGGGATTGACAACAGGAAAGTTCAGCCATGGCCACCACAACAGAAACTATCAGCAGTATGTGCATGATGGTGTCTGATCAGATATTAATCTACTGAAGGGCTTTCATTGGATCTAAGAGGACTGGGACAATGTTGCTGGGACTGACACCAGTGATGCTCCTGCTATTCACGCTTATATATATATTTTTTTTTATTGTAAAACTTCAACTTGGTATAATATATCATGTTTTTGTTACATTTCATTAAGGCAGAAAAAAGGATAAAATGCTCATCTCTTTCGCACATTTCATCTTTTCATTAGACTTTACCGGGGCTATGGTTAATAATTCCACTTTATAATCATACAGTTATCCGGTTGCCTGAGCCATCTGATATGTGGGCGCTGAATTTAAGATTTCATCGAAGAAATTAATTAAATTACAGGACAGCTTGATGTTGTGTCCTGCCACAGCATAGTCCCACCAGTCGTCTTCCTCGTTAGTTAGTGATTTGAAATCCTTTAGATGTATTTCGCGTAAGTTGGTTAGCGAGGGACATACTACTGCTAAATGTTTTAAGGACTCGGTTGCTGATGTATTACAGAAGCAGCATTTATTATCGATTGAATCTTTGTTCCTACGCATCCAGAGCATCTCGTTGGTATTTAGAGCATTCAGGCGTAGCTTCAGAAATTGTGCCCTATGATGACGCGAAGGGCAGTGTGTGAGAAATTTTGGTTGACAATGAAGCTTGACTATGCTTCTCGAAGGAGGTAGCGTGGATTTAAGAGCTGAATGGTTATTGCAGGTTGTAATCCAATCCCAAATTGCTAGTTTCTTTTTGGCATGTTGGGGACGTTGGATTAGCTCTTCCTCGGATGTGCCTACTTCAATTATGATCCGATTTAACTTGCTCCTCCATGCAGTAATCAGCACATTGTCTGTCGCATCTTTGCTTGGTTGAAGTATATTATAAGCAGAAGTAGAGGAGCCAAGATGTATCTTACGCAAAAGTGATAGGGATTTCCAAACTATTGACATATAGATAGAGTTTAAGGCTAGCTCATATCTTAATGCTGATATTGGAATGTAGTTTGGAAGATTCAGTGCCCGTCTCCAAAACTTTCCTTCGAGTCGACTCCAAACATCATAGTTAATATTCAGCGCAGCTTCACTCCCGAAGGTGATTGTTGGGACGACTTTTTGTAAATAAAACATTATGACCGGGATGATGGAGAATTTCCCGTAGTCGGAATTGATTTTGGCCGCTTGAAGGCTTAAGATCTTTGTTTTGGCTGTCAGGTCTTCAATCCAAGCAGTCTCTGAGAGTGAGTCATTGACCATGACGCCTAAGTAACGGATCGACTGAACGACCTCAAGTACTTTTTCATCTATGTACCATCGGAATGCTTTATCTTTTTTTGACATGGATCGACCAATACACAAGATCTTTGTTTTCTCAGTGTTTATAGTCAGCTCATTTGCAGATAGAAACTCTTTCAGACGAGAAAGAAGATGTTGAAGGCCAATTTGTGTCTGGTCTACCAGCACTATATCATCAGCATACACCAGATGGTTTATGACCTGACCATTGAGTTTCGGAGGAAAGCAATGGGCAGATTTTAACCAATCTGGTAGATCAGCAATAAAGAGTTTAAAGAGGTCTGCTGCAAGTGGGCATCCTTGCTTGACGCCTCTAAACGTTCTTATTGGTTCTGTGAGGTCCCCTTGTAAGTTGATTCTGATTTGAATTGAAGTGTGCGAGTGCAGGGCGATGATAGGTTCTAGCAGATGGTTCGGGCACTCCCACAGATGTAATTTTGCCCACAATTTAGCCCGATTGATAACATCAAAGGCTTGACGGAGATCGATAAATGCGAAAAAGATTTTTTTTTTCGCCTCCATTGCTGACAGTTTCAGGAACGACAGAAGTGTGAGATTTGCGTCAGTTCCCACGTTTTTCGTGAAACCTGTTTGACGAAGGTCAAAATTGCCAGATGAGATAGCCCAATTTACCAGTTGTTGACGCAAAAAAGATCCGAAAATCTTGCCAATTGTATCCAGAAGGGCGATCGGGCGATAGTTCACAGGATCAGCCCGACAGCCCTTCTTGTAAATTGGGACCACTATGGCCTTGGACCATGAGGAAGGGATCTTCTTACAGAGTGCAATCTGAGAGAAGAGTTCATGAATGAATACGGCCCAGTGTATTCTATGCTTTTTAAGCATCAAGTTTGAAATTTGATCGGGGCCAGCAGCTCTGGAGTTGTTGAGCTTAGAAATTGCGAGCTCAATCTCGTCGCATGAAGGTATAGTGATCCAACTGGAGTTTGATGTAGTAGAAGGCATAGAGACTTCTGATACAGAGTCTACATATATTGAAGTAAAATGGTCTTGCCATTTTATGCTTGATATTTCATTGAAAATTGATGAATTAGATTTCGAGCGACCTTTATTTAAGATAGCCCAGATGTCACGGATATTTCTCTGAGCCAGTAGTTTTAACATGGTTTCTGCTCGTCCTTGATCGATTATTATAAGGTGTGATCTTAGCCAGTTGCGGTAGACTTGCCGACGCCTCTTTACCTCCATAACCTTGGAGTTTTGATCACATTGTGTTCTTTTAATCAACTTGACGTCTCTTCTCAGTAATTTTTTTGCCTCTGCTATCTCTGCTATTTCTGGACTATATAGATGTTTTGGGGGTGTTCCAACAACTCTTGAGTTAAGATTTATCTGGGTGAAGTCTGTCAAGAGTGGAGTATATTCTACTGTCTGAAGTGTATGCAAGCTCAGGCTTAAGTGGGTGATCTTTGGACCACTTACTCTCAATCTATTTCCTGCAGCGTTTGATTGGAGTGGAACTGAATGTTTTTCTGGAAAGTTACCAAGCTCCTCACACCAGACTAGTCGCAACAAGTCGTGATCACTCAATGTCGTTGGCAGCACATTTAAAAAGTTTGCTTTTTCAAGTACATCAGACGAGGCCCAGATGTAATCCAACGTGTTTTTCCGATTCATACTGTGCCATGTAGGATTTGCAGGAGAGTCGCCCCGGATTGTTCCATTTAACATGTAACAATTACGATCTAGAAGATCTTTCGCCCAGAGTTGTCCCCTCGAAATGACATCAGAATCTGGCAGCCGAACATTTAATTTAGAAGATGGATCAAATTTAAACCAACTGCAGTTTAGATCCCCACATATTATTACTGAAACATTTTCGTACTTTAAAAAAGTATGATCCATTTCCCTCAGAACAGACTGGATGAAAGCTGTAGATGAAATCATGGTGGGATTCCAATATCCATTTATGATCAAAAGATTAGAGACCATGGTTTTTAGTGAGAATTTGATTAAGGTGCTTTGCACAAACGGATTAGGGTTCGTGGATTTAACCAGCGTCCACTGATTCCCGATTTTCAGAAGAGTTATTAGACCTGCAAATGGTCTTCCTTTAGAATTCTTTTCAGCTGGATTTATTAGGATGACAAAGCCGTCGCAGGTAGGTGGGTCGCGTAGCCACGTTTCTTGTAAATATATGATAAAAACCTTTTCCTGAATCCTCTGGTATTCCATGACAGTAAGATTAGCTCCTGCTTGGTAGTTTGTTGTCGTTGTTATTTACGTGGGCCTTGTGGATATCTTTTGGAGTTGTTAGCTCTTCTTTCAAAAGACTGATGCATGGCAGCGTCTAAAATGTCAGGAGAGGAGACTAAAGACTGACGTAGGGCTGCACGCGCAGCAGCTCTGCGATTTGCCTCATGGGCCATCTTAGTTGCAGATGACGAAATTGTTCCCAGAGCAGATGGTTCAGGAGTGAGGTCAAAGCCGTACACCAAAAGATCTTCATTTGCTTGAAGTAACATATTTTTTACTGCTGCAGAAGCAATGTGCAGTAGAACATGATCAGAAGCTGTTTCAGATACATATTCCACAATTTTGATGTCATCAGATGAAATGGCTCGCAACGGTGGAATGCATGCGAGCAATTTTAAAATGTTTCTTCGGTTTAAATTGACTTCATTTCCGTCTGAATGAACATTTTGGAGACGGAGTTTCCACTTGTATTTTCCGGATTCAGGATTTCCAGGGCCTGACATTCGTTTAGTTGGTGGTAAGTGCGATTTTAATTGATTTGATGTTTGTTTGGGATTTAGCCTTGCACTTAGCGATTGTTGCTGGGCCTTTTTTGGAGCAGAGGTAAGATGATTAACAGCTGAATTTACTTGTGGTGGCTTTGGGCATTTGTCTGCCTCTTTAATTCTCCTTAAGAGGTCATCAGGTGGTTTGATAATTTGGGCTTCTATAGAAGTAAAGGTGGAATTTCCAGGGTCATCCGAATAAGTTGATAAGTTACATAGGTCAGTTAAGGAGGCCGAGGAGCCGTTTTCAGAGGACGACGGACTCAAATCGATCTGCCTACGTTTTGCCGCGAACTTTGGCTGGCTCAGTTTAATACGTGATGAAGTTTGTTGCTTGTTGCCACCAGTGCTTTTGGCAGGTACAGTAAAAGATGGTCTTGAAAACAGGCTTAACTTCTTTGGGGTAGTAAGATTTCTTACAAACTTATTCCTCTTTTGTTGTGATTGTTTCGATAGAGTACTTTTTGTTTTATTTGGTAGCTGTACTTGTTTTCTGCATGGCTTTTTCAGTTTGCTTTCTGTCGTAGTGGTAATAGTTTTTGCTGAACCCTTGAAAATGTTAAATGAATTTACTGCCGTAGCAGTTTGTGTTGAGTCTGTTTTGCCTGTTAAAATTGCTTGTGGTGCGAGGTTATTCACATGCAGACCTGGGCCCTGAATAGTCGGAGTTGTATTTAGAGCATCATGAGTGGAAGATGGCAAGCTCGATGCAGGGCCAGATTGTGTGGGTTCAATTGAAGCTGTAACTGAAACTCTGGTTGGGATAGAATAAACAGTTTCAGGTGACATGTCTCGAGTCACCGAGGGATCAGGAACTTGGGTGGGTGCAATCTTCCGCATCCACTTCACTGAATCTAAGAGGCCCTCCATTAGAGCGTCATTTTGGCAATGATGCCTAGCAGCAAGATCGCTCAGCCTATCCTGCCATCTCGTGGCAGTTTCGGCATTAATTATCATTTGGTCTTGAAGAAAACTCGAGAAGTGTTCTAGCTTGTCAATTTTAGACATAAGGTTGGATATTGCAGTACCTTGATCGCAGATTGTTCCAATGAGTGATTCGAAAATTTTTGTGAATGGAGCTATGGCAATGGCTGAAGCAGCCAGTACATTATTATGAATCTGAGTAAGGGCTTCAGATGAAATCCCAGATGCTTGTGGTTCGAATTCATGAAAAGACGAAGAGCAGTTTGAGTTGTCTAGATTGTATTGTGGTTTAGTTGTTCCACATTTCTTCACAGGGTTCAAAGAGTGGGCTTCCTCGCAAGGATGAATGTTCATAGAATGCGGAGTACTTACATTCTGAGTGGAGTGTCCCGGTAGAGGAAGTTTGATGTAAGTACTTTTCCTCTTAAATTCAGCTACTCTTTGTAAGCGACTGGCACGCGCAACTGCACTCCGCTCTAAATGTGTAGACAGTGGGTTGAGAGGCGGTACTGAAGGATGAAAGGTATTTTCAATGTTTTTTCCATGTTGTTGATCGTTAGTGATTAACATGGAAGAGAGGCCTGCCTCCGGCGCTTGGCAGGCTAGACCACTGTTGTTCTCAAAGTCTGGACAATCAAGAGTGATTCCTGAAGACTGAGGACGAATTGACTTGACTTTCAGACCGCTAAGGATATTTTCCTGATGTGTAGGAGTTGCGACAAATACATTTGAAGTTTGTGCCTTTATGGGTGTTTGTGGTGGTTTATTGCTCACGGCATAATTAGGAAACGAGATATTTGTCAATGGATGTTCCAAGTCTGAATTAGAGATTTTTAGCAATTCCTCATCGGACACCAGATTTGAAAGGGGTCCTTTATCTTTCCAAGGGTCAGCGTCGTTCATTGATTTGCCAGACTTGAGAGATGAAAGAGTCGCCGGAACCCATGTCGTCGGTTGAAAAGAAGGTGTAGAACTTGTGTCTGACAAAGAGGCCGGAGTGACAGATACAGTATGAGCTGATTGTGACTGATCAGCTTTTGTTATTTTAGGTACAAAAGAGGCAAGGGTGCTGACATGCTCACAGTCACATGAGACATCAATAGGGAATGGATTACCAGTGGGTTTAGAAGCATAGGAGCAAGATAACACTTGATTGACTTGTGAGGATTGAAGGGCATCTGATTGAATATTGGACTGCCCTAACAAATTTGGTGCGTCTTCAGATGTGATTAGCTCATCAGAGCACGAAAATGTAGAAGATAATAATGATTTACCGGCCTCAGTCATTATTGGACTTGCTAATGTTTGTGATTTGTTTACAGCCAGTAACACACATCCTGTTGATTTGCTTACCTTGGCCCCAGCAGCACCTTTCATCATCGACCAAGGATTTGTCGAACGGCGTTGTAGTGTAGTTTTCTTTCGAGTTTGCGGGCCTTCTGCTCGTAGAGTCATTGTTTGTGTCCCTCCAACAGGAACAGCAGTAAAGCAGCAAACAGCCAAACAGCAGAGTTTTAGCAGTCGCCCTTTACGCGGCCGGGCTTCACGCCGCAAGGGTTGCTGGGATTCTCTTTTCAATCCTTACTTCCTGGAATGGGCGGCACTGAAAAGTGGGCGGGGCTTCAGCCCGCGTCGCAGCGTTGCAGCGGTTCTCTCACACACTCGCAACCAGCCTCTCACCTCCCACAAGGCGGGGGGTGCGAGGGGGGAACTCACTGAGGTAGGTTCAAGTCTAATGAAGTGAAATGAAAAACAAAGTTGTTTAACGCAGCACAGCCAAACAGCAGAGTTTTAGCAGTCGGCCTTTACGCGGCCGGGCTTCACGCCACAAGGGTTGCTGGGATTCTCTTTTCAATCCTTACTTGCTGGAATGGGCGGCACCGAAAAGTGGGCGGGGCTTCAGCCTGCGTCGCAGCGTTGCAGCGGTTCTCTCACACACTCGCAACTAGCCTCTCACCTCTCACAAGGCGGGGGGTGCGAGGGGGGAACTCACTGAGGTAGGTTCAAGTCTAATGAAGTGAAATGAAAAACAAAGTTGTTTAACGCAGCACAGCCAAACAGCAGAGTTTTAGCAGTCGCCCTTTACGCGGCCGGGCTTATGTGGGTAGAGAGCTGTGACTCTGATAATGCAGAATGTTCACAATGCAGATATCTGTGTCTGACAGAAAATGCTGGCATATTTTGTGTGCGCAGCATCATGAAAATGATATGCAGTGGCAAAGCTGGTTTATAGTGTGTGTGGCATCATGAACGTGATTTACAGTGGCAATTATTTTATGTATTGTGGGCTCAACCTCTTGAAAGTGATTTACATTATCAATGTTGGAATATACCATGTGCGCAACATCATCACAGTGATTTACACTTAAAATGCTTCCTTATATTGTGGACACATGCATCTTGAAAATGTCGTAAATGCTCATGTGTTTTGTTGGTGTCATCACATTGATTTGATTTTTTCATGTTTTATCCTCGAGAACGAATTGAATATTGTATGGCTTTCCACTCCATTTTTCTTGAAATAAATTGAAGGCATTATTTAAAAATGTTCTCAGTGGGAGAACCCAATGAATGCTCTTAAGAATGATTTCTAGAATCTGGTCAAGGTAAACGTGGAGAGCATTCACAGCTATTCTCAGGAGAGTGTGAGTGGGGTCAGTGGTCCACAATGAGTCCACACGGTAAAGCACACAATAATCCAATTTACACAGAAATGTATAAAAAATACACATATTTACTCCAGGCCATTAAAGACACTAAAAAAATGAAAATAGCAGGTGACACTTTTTCACAATACTCAATAATAAACATATCTACATTCACCATAGGTTCTTAAAATGCATTTAAATGACAATCAGCATAACAGGTAAGTACATTGATGAAGTAAAGAAGGAACCATCTCTCCAGTGAATTCTCCTAACTTCAACAGTCCAATCCCTAAGAAGAATGGGGTCTTATCCCCTAAAGTCACAGGAGCCACAATGCTTCTCCACAGAATGCAGTCCAATTTTACTAGTATTGGTGATTGTTCAATAGAAGATATTCAACAAGGTTATTAGGTAAGTAAATTGTGTTCTTATATTTCAGAACATACCACCCATGTTTGACGACCAAATTCCGATACAAAGGGGCTGGTTCCCATTGTTATCCTATGGAGGAAAGGGGGGGGGGACAAATGATTTGCATTTACTTATCCCCCTGCCTCTGATTTTCCCAAATGCATAGATGGGCCAACTGGGGGTCACTGGAGGATTGGAGTTCCTGCTGTTGGTTCCAGTGAGAGGTGCCCAGGATCTTCAGGTTCAAGGATTATTCTAGTCTGGTCCAGATGCAAGATGCATCCACTGGCAATGGAGAAATGTGAGATTCACCAATCTAGGCCTCTTCAGGACATTTCACATGGCAGTGACGGCCATGGCACACAGATGACGGTAGGCATCCTTCAAGTCACGGTTTAAGAAGCTTCTCTAGGACAGGCTCCCTTGAAGCTAGGATGCTGAAATTCCAGGGAAGGTGAATTGTACCACAAGCTCGCAACCAATGAAGTTCTAGGTCCAACTGCAGAATGGTGACGTATCTGTAGAGGCTGCCCAAAAGATATCTGTTCGGTCCACTGGGTGGTCCAAAGACACTTCTGAAGCCTCAGGATGGCCGTATCCTCGAGAAAGTGTTGAGACTAGTTGGGCCCACTAGTTCAAGTGCCAAAGCACAGATAGGGTCTTCGGAGATCAGGTTGTCAAACAGGGCTTCACTGATCCAGATGCTGGAAGGGATGCCAGGCTTCTTCACAAGTCTTCTTCGGATCTTCAGTGGGCTGTTTATCTGCAAGTCATTCTTGGCTCCAACGCTGATTTGTATTTGTATTTATTAGGTTTATATAGTGCTTTCCACCTCTGAGAAATGGCTGCAGGAGTCCTCTTCTTATCCAAAATCAAGCCTTGAAACAAGTCCAAGGCCGTCAATGGTGAGGGTCTCCACAATTCAAACAGCCAGTAGTTGAATCAGACATTTTTTGGTGATATTGTAGTGCTGAGTAAAACAGGGACCAAGATGAAGAGGTTTTGAACCTCTCAGTATATAAAATGGTTTTCCGGATTGTGCGTACAGCATGTTTGTTTTGCTGAAAGAAAATATTGACTGAAGGATTACTACATCAATACGTGCCAGCTACTTTAGTTTGCTTATGTATGACACACAATCAATTATACAAGCGAAGTACACTATATAAGATTTTACTAACTCATACAATTGCAGTGTAAGGGATTTTTTCATGTTCTTTTAGAAGTATTCTCTACACCGCATATATAGCGATTGTATGCATTCTATATTACATGACTTGTATGAAATTCTGTGCTAATGTATGCAGACCTGCCATTATGTCCTCTTGTGAAATAGTGCACATGTCGTACAATATTGTCAAAATGGTGGCTGATGAAAGTAACTCTAAATGTAAGTGATTAAAATGAGCATATGAATCAGAGTGTGCATTACTGCCTGAGCTTCTGGGAATTATTGATGTATTGCAAGTGGGTTTCATGCATTCACATCTAAATACTTAGAGTATTGATTATCCTCCCTCTTCACCTACTTTATTCCCACACTCAATATGCAGGAAGTGTTTGTAGGTTCATCATCTGTTTGTAACTGGCACCGACTACCTGGTGCTTTGCCATGGGTTTATGTAAACTGAACAATCGGCTTCAGACCACGTACAACGTCACACTGGCACTGATAAATAAAGAACATGCAATGCCTGAATAATATTTTCTTTGGAATATTTCTTCTATTGCTTTTTATATGTGAGATGGAATCAAAATAACAACAATAAAGACAACAAATAGCTTACAAATGAAAAACGTTCCCTTCTTTGAGACCTTTGGCCTCATTACAAGTTAGCTGGTCCGGATACAACAGTGCCGGTAAAACCGTACCGGCACTGTTTTCCGGACCGGCTAAATACAAGTTCTGTGGCCATGTAGTGTTACACCAGGCAGGTCTGACCTGGCGGGCGTAACGCCACTGGCCGCAGACAGACACAGAAACACCGGCACCATTACCAGATGGTGCCGGTGTTTCCACTTCCTCATTCCCGTGGAGTCCTATGGATCATTGGGGCTGTAATGCCCCGGTAATTCCGGCAAGTCTGGAGCCAGTAAATCCCTGCCGTTCCGGCAGCAGCCTGCCGGTTTTACCGGCACGGCTACCGCTGGACTCGTAATAAGGGCCATTATCTCTAGATAAGGACCCTGAATCAGCTTGGAAAATAAAGCACGCTGTCGTCTATCTAGCTTAATAACTAACTCTGAAGATGCTGCTGTGAAAGGTACCACCTGTGAAGCAGTGTTCCTCAGAATCATCTGCCGGCTGCTACGAGCTCCATTAAGTGTCAACCTTATGGATGCCTGGTAAGAGTAGAATTGCTCTTCAGCTGAACGGCAAATACATTAAAATATATTAAAAGCTGTGGATCAATGCTAAGGGGATATAAGCCTGGCCTACATGTGGACATTGTCCTCACACTCCAGCATCCTTTAAGACATGTCACATCCAACAATGCAATGGCAATCCGCAAAGCGCCCTTCAGAAGGACGTCCATTTGTGTGTTGCAACCCCTGGCAACTGCCCTGAAACACCGGTGCTGCCTCTCCGAGGGTTGCATAGGCAGAGAAAAACTGAAGGTAAAGAGGGCTCAGACGACAGGCCTCTTTTCATTCTGCAGCAGCCACTGCCCGCTGTCCTGGGGGTGGGGTGGGAATGAGCCTTTTAGCCTTTCAAAATACATAATTTCTTTTTGAAGTCAATCTGACTTCAAAAAGATATTATTTCTGTTACAGTTTTCTGTAATGGAATAAATGTCTTTTTGAAGTCAGAGTGACTTCAAAAGGAAATTATTTCTTTTTGACATCCGAGCCTCCCTCCCCTCCACGAGGACGTGGAGGCCTCTGGCTTCTCTGCTCTGCACATGACTTTGTTTGAGTGGAATATCGGAGCTAGTGGCCTGCCTGTCCTGCAGAGGAGTTCCTTGAGCAAGAGATTCAGGAAAAAAGGTAAGAGAATGTATTTTATGTTAGTGTGTGTATGTATGCATGTAATGTGTGTGAATGACTGAGTGCGTGAGTATGGGTGGCTGGGTTTGTGTGTGTGTGTGTGAGTGAATGGTGAATGGGTGCACATGTAAATGAACAAGTGAATGTTGTGCGAATTCGGGTGCTTGTGGTTAATACCTGGATGACTTACTGGTAACCTTCATTACTCCTAGATCTACTCTTCCTCGCCCCGATGCTTGCCCGATGTCTCATACAAAATTCTGGGACAAAGAAGAGGGATGTGGGGGTAATGCTTTGACGAGGAGCTGATATTGGGGGTTTGAGGAGGGAGAGGGCATGTCTGGGGATGGTAGGGCAGGTAGGGGGTGCACTAAAACTGAATGGGCACCCATGAAAAAGCAGGCATGAAATGTGTTAGATTGGCATTTTGGCACAGCCAGCCTAGTAATTTATTACTGTGGCATGGCATTTCTACTGGGTATCTACAATAAGGCAGTCATGATACATGTTAGTTCCTGTCTGGCCTAGCATTTGAATGCAGCCAATCTAGCCATTTCTTCCTGTGTCATGGCATATTTGTCTGGGCATCTAGTATTTTGGTGCAGCCAGAATAGCCTTTCCTTACTGTGGCTTTGTTAATTTTTCTGAGAATCTATGATAAAGAAAGCATGATAAGTTTTATTATGTGTTTAGAATGTCATTTTGGGTGCAACCAGTGTAGGTATGCTTTACTGTGGCAAGGCATTTTTCTACTGTGCATCATCATGGCTACAACAGACATGATAAGTGTTTTTAAGTGTCTAGCCTACATTGTGCACCCAGTTTTGACATATCTTTTTTTATTGTGGTATTGCATTTTTAATAGCAAAGTGGTAAGATAGCTCAGCAAGTTGAGTGCTCGCTGCTGAGATCTATGTGTGATTTGCAGATCAAAGGTTCGAATCCAGGTAAGACCAACTCATCCTTTCATTCTTATGAGGCTGATAAATGAGTACCAACTTCTGTAAATATGTGCTTTTACAATGCTTTGTCAAAAGCACTATATAAATAACAAACCGTTTTCGTTAATTAAAGCATGAATGCTCCTCTGCACTTTTGGTGACTTGGATTTCTGGTAACCGTATTATTATCACAGCAACTGGCAATGTAGGGGTTCTACTTATCATATAATGACAATACCTCACATGCAGCTATAATTACCATAATATGAAAGTATGTGGCCATATAATTCTGATGTGGCATATCTCTATGGCAGTGCCTTGACCTATGTTGATTCTGTTTGGCGTAGCCCTGTCATATCATGACCCCATCAATGGGATATGAAGGCAGCAACCTTGTTAAAATTTGTTTGGTATGTAAAATATTCTTGTCTGCTTTTGGTACCCATTTAAAAAAAAAATTATGTGTATGTACTTTTTTACATCCACAAGCCACTTCTGGCGGTGTCACTTCCAGCGATGTTAGCAGGGTTGAACAGGAACTGATGCCATGTTGGTCAAAGGTCATGTGGCATCACTTCCTGTGATGTCATTCAGTTGTCTGATGTCACTTCTGCTCCCCAAGGTATTTTGGTGAATCGACGTCTCTGTAGACGGTACACAATGCTGTTATGTTCAGCAGCCTGGTAATCGTTTTGTAAGATGGCTGGACATTATTTCTAAGATGGTATTACATTCTCGTGGATTATAAATGTATGGCAGATTCACACAACAAATGTCCTCCACTTATGGCAGCACATGGCTGTAAGACACAGGTGGAGAAAGGTTCAGCATTCTCCTCTGTCCAGATCTGCGAAAGTGAATCTGGCTGTGAAAAATACTTTTACACAGGTAGATTCCTATTTGTGAATGAGATACAGGGGAAAATCCAATGTGTGAAAATCCCAGTGAACAACGCTTTCTAAATGAGGACCAAAGTGCAGAATTTATGCAACTGTGGTTCTGCCACAATGCAAAGCAAATCTTGTTTCTAGCGGGATGCGATTTGGTCTGTGAAAGAACCGTGTCTTTACCAGGTGGCTGCTGTGTTCTATTGCTGGAGGAGGGCTAATCGCAAAGACTGTTCAGCCATAGCCAGTGGCCCCACCTTGGCCAATACCCCCTGCCTACAAGCTAACCAGACACCACAGGCCTTTGGCAGTGGAGCATGGGCAATGGCCTCTTTTTTTACCCCCTCTCCTTTAATTTCCATGGTAGATTCCCCCGAGAAAATTCCCACTGTCATCTGCATGTTCTTTTTCCACGGTACCCTTTACCAGGACTCATATCCATGTTTACCGCTCCTTCTTTCTAGGCCCCCCTCCATGTGCAAATCATGTAAATCCCCTATCATCACTCTCTAGTATTACCAACTGTGACTCACTAGTTTTCGTGATGGATTTTTGTTTTTCTAGCGTGACTTGTGACATTCCAGAGGGGATCCGTGGTAATCCTGTTGTGCCATTTCAAAGGAAATCCTGTAGTAAACCTGTGTGATTCCCCGGAATTGAGGAAATTGTTTTCTGACACAAACAGGCTCCCCAGCCATTGGTTGCCCTCGGCTAGATTAGCCAATTGCAGCAACCGGGAGGCGGGAGCCAGCCTATTCTACCAAGGCCCACTTCGAGGCCCCTTCCATTCATTGCTTTCTTCTTCATCAACAAGGATGCCGCGCTCTGCAGCTTGCACCTGTTCCATCTACAGCTGCTCAGTCAGCTTTTACGGTGGTAAGGATGTGATTGTGCTGGACCGTTTTCTGTATGCAGCGCCGTGTCCCGCTAAAATCGCTGAATTCTCCCTCATTGTAATGTGTATTTTAATGAGAGTGCTTGCAACCAGCAATCCTTAATCTACCTGCTGTTTCCTTGAAGAAATATGACTTTTTGGGGCCTTTTGAATCAGTACAGCAATTGTACTCTTGGCCTTCCATCATGGCAGCTTCAGGAAACCTTTTGTGCCTTCTACTCATGCCTGGCCCCAGCTCCCCCATCCCATTGGTTGCCCTCGGCTAGATTAGCCAATTGCAGCAACCAGGAGGCTGGAGCCGGCCCATTCGACCAAGGTCCACTTTGAGGCCCCTTCCATTGATTGCTTTCTTTTTCATCAACAAGGATGCCGTGTTCTGCAGCCTGCACCCGTTCCATCTACTCCTGCTCAGTCAGCTGTTACTGTGGTAAGGCTGTGACTGTGCTGGACACTTTTCTGCATGCATCGCAGTGTCCCGCTAAAAACGCTGATATCTCCCTCATTAATGAGAGCGCTCACATCCATCAATCTTTACTCTATGTGCTGTTTCCTTGAAGAAATGTGACTTTTTGGGGCATTTTGAATCAACACAGCAAGGGTGCTCTTTGCCTTCCATCATGGCCGCTTCTGGAATCCCTTTGTGCCTTCTACTCGTGCCTGGCCCAGCTCGCCCCTCCCGTTGGTTGCCCTCGGTTAGATAGCCAATTGCAGCAACTGGGAGGCAGGAGCCGGCCCATTCTACTAAGGCCCAATTCAAAGGCCCTGTCTGCCCCTGTCCGCACTGGTACGCTACCTAGCTGCTCTTGCCCCCTGTGTTGGTTGTGTGCGTCCCCATCCCCCTTCCCCCTGTGATGTTTGTGTGCAACCACCCTTACCCCCGTGATGGTTGTGTGATCCCTCCCCCCTTTTCCCCTGTGATGGTTGTGTGTGTCCCTACCCCCTCTTGCCCCCCATGATGGTTGTGTGCGCCCCCACACCCCCTTTCCCCTGTGATGGTTGTGTGAACCCCCATCAACCCCTTGCCCCATGATGGTTGTATGTGCCCCCACTCCCCATTCCCCCTGTGATGGTTGGGTGTGCCCCCACCACCTTCGGGTCTCCCTTGATGGTGTGTTGTTACCCCCTTTTGTCCCCCACTACTTTCTTTAGCACTTTGCTATTCATACTTGCCTCCTGACCTTTTAAGATAATTGCCTGTCTGTGTACCCCCTATTTCTGTTCCTGTCCTACCCCTCCCCTCCAGCACTACTTTGAAAGGTCGTCTGGCCTAGTACATTGGTCGCTTGTTTTGAAATTCTCCTCCTCTCTCGCCCCTTATTCCTCCTCCCCTCCCCTACTCTTGTTAAATTCTGGCACTACCTCAATTGCTGTCAAGCATAGTAATTGTAGCCACCCTTCTTTTTCATCCATCTGCCCTCTCCTCCTCCCCACCCCTCCCCTCCTCTTGTTACATTCCAGCACTAAATCAATTGCCATCAGGCATATTAATTATAGCCGCCTGTCTTTCTCATCCACCTGCCCTCTCCTCCTCAACACCCCTCCCCTCTTCTTTTTAAATTCCGCTACTACCTCAATTGCATCAGGCATAGTAATTGTAGCCACCTGTCTTCTCATCCACCTTCCCTCTCCTCCTCCCCCCCTCCACTTGTTAAATTCTGGTACTACCTCAGTTGCCGTCTGGCATAGTAATTGTAGCCACCTGTCTCTCTCATCCACCTGCCCTCTCCTCCTCCCCATCCCTCCCCTCTTCTTGTTAAATTCTGTAACTACCTCAATTGCTGTCAGGCATAGTAATTTTAGCCGCCTGTCTTTCTCATCCACCTGCCCTCTCCTCTTCCCCTCATTACTGTGACCTTTGTGATAGCAGCTTGTATGCGTCCCCCCTTCCCTCCTTGTCTTCTCCTCCCACTTCCCCCTCCAGCACTATTCTGAATCGTCGTCAGACATATTATGTAAGTCGCTTGTGTTGTTCCTCTACTTCTCCCTCACTCCCACACCCCTCTCCCCCCCTCCTCATGTTAATATTCCGGCACTACATCAATTGTCATCAGGTATAGTAATGTAACCGCTTGTTTTGTCTCATTTCCCCTCCCACTCCTTTATTGTTCCTTGCACTTGCACTATCTGAAATGTCGCCAGGATGATTAAGATAGTTATTTTTCACATTCGGATTGTTTCAAGGACTTGTAAGAATGTAACTGTATTCTCCCATGTTCCCTCCCTTTAAGCGCTTTGAAACACATTGTGTGTAGGCGCTATACAAATAAACAATCAATTCAATTCAATTCAGCTCAGCCCTAACTCTCCCACTAAATGTGTCCATCTTTCATCCTCCCCACTTCTACACTGATTTAAAGCCGCCCCTTTCCCTCCTACAAAAATAATTTTGAGCACTTTTCTTTTCCGCATTCCCTGAGGATTACTGAGGGTATCACTTGCATCGAGAAAAACAAAAAGTGGCTTTTCATTTGTGAAAAAACTTGATGATGCGATGCACCATGATATGCATATACACGCTTTTGGGACCAGCAAACACTCTTCTCTTTTAAATTATTTAAAATGCACTGGATAGATTTATACCTAACCTAAAAAGGCAAATATGCGATGCTTTGTGCCCAACTTGTTTCTTATTTGGTGAACATTCATCCATCAGTTGTAGCGCTATGGGTGTCCAATTAAACCACAATTTTCTCTATTGGAGAATGGATGTGAATAAGCTGAAAACAGCTTTTTGTTGTTTTCTTAGTATCTGTTGAACAATTGAATGCAGTTTTCCCAAAATGTGCAATTTGGAGGGTCTCTTGGCAAGCGTTCTTATAGGATTATTTTCTCTAAATTGGTCCATTGAGTCAAAAGTAATTATCCAAAGAGTTTTGGGGAAAGTCACTGTAAATTGTGGCTATCTGAACCATAGGGTGGTGCCCACCACCATTTATTTAATTATCAGACGGCGGTCACCGCCCTATAGATTTAAAGCCACCCCCGTCACCTCCTCCAGACCCAAAAGGTCTCACCTCACCAACCAGATCTACGTGCCATCTTTCAAACGAGCCAAAGCAGGGGGTTACAAGCTTCCAACACCTAGCACCAAAAAACTGGACCGTTCTCCTTCAGCCCTCAGAAATTAAACTTCATACTCAACATTCCAGAAAGCTCTGAAAACGAAACTCTTCATCTAGCCTGTCTACTGTACTGCCTCTGTAACATAACTGCAACTTGCCACTATTGTCTCTGCTTCTACCTGCTCCACTGTAACCGTGGAAACACTATTTTTTGCCTTACACTGTTTTGTGCCACCAATTCTATGTAATGTGTTTTCTCAACTGCTCAACCAAGTAACAATTCTGTAACAGCGCCACGATGCCCCAGGGCCGTTGTGCGTTTTATAAATATATTCACTCACTGTTCGCATATTTTCATCTTTGGACCCTCGGGATCACTGCTGTCATTACCACCTCTTCGAGCTGCTTTTCGGTCTGCTTCGCGTAGATGTGTGAGGGGTTCCTATTTTAAAATAGGGGTCCCGTCACACCCGACTTGCAAGATTTGGGTTCTATTCTAACCACGATCTACGGGGAGCTTCACGTCCTGTCAGCTGAATGACAAAGGTCGTGCGATATTGCTGACACCCTAAAGTTACTTATTTCGACAGCCGATGGTATCTTATTTAACCATCAATCTCTGCTACCAAGTGAACTGGAGACTTCCAGCCCTTTAAGATGAGTAGCAATACCCTGGAGATGGATGGGGATGCAGGTTTTAATCAAACATCAATAATTCCGACGACAGAAATAGCTTGGCAAAACGTTTGTCCGTTATAATGTAAGTAAAACAGGGAGAACAACGAAAATCAGCAATTGCTCGATACTCAACTCGCCACTTATTTAAGAAAAAACAATATTTTCATAGAGCAAATGTGTCACTACTGACATGTAGACCTGCATCTTTACCAATGTCATCCTACATGGCAAACTTCTAAAACCTATTGGGACGTAGGATTGGCTCTAAGTGAACTACTAAATATAGGTGTAATAACTGTATAGAGTAACAGAGAAATAATTAGATAGTCAACAACAGGTGGCGCAACTAAGCCCTCCCTTCAAGATGGCAACTATGAACGTCACTAAATGTACAACGTCCCATTGGCTGCACAAACTATAGGACCCCCAACTACGTGGTTCTCTACCATTGGTTGGCTTCTAACCCCCATCAATAACTTTCCACCTACGTGAGCAGCATGCAGACTGAACAACCAGGTGCGGGTGAGCTTGTCTTGCTACCAACTTCCCACCAATTAAAATAACATCTCCTTCATCACCTCAATGCTTCAGTGGCAATTAGTGTTTGAAGTTGGCCTTGAGTCTTTACTGTTCTCTGGGATTTTTTAAGGAGTATGGGTACTGTCTGGCTTCCGTGCGTAGGTGTGATCTCCTTGTGTGTCCAATTTTCTTCTATCACGTGACTGGACACCATGAATTGAGCTTTTTCTTGTATTTGATTTTATTCCCCAATAGTCCTCTGACGTCTGTTGTTTTCACTTGACCTTCTTGAACAGGTGCTTCTGTTCTTTCACGTTAATTGTATCTAATGTCAGCCAATTTTTGTTCTGATAAGACCTTGGCTCTTTGGCTCATCCAACTCCTTAGCTGAAATATATTCTGTTTAATTCAATTGCTTTTGTAACACTGAATTTGAAGCCTTCCTCGTTGCTCAAGACTGCTATATAGATAGTGGAACCTTTATTCTTTGTTCAATCCATATGTATCTATGAGGTATATATGTATATGTTGGTGCTTGCCGCTATCTTTTTACTATGAGCATTTGGCTAGCTTCATGATTGTTTTGCTGCTTAAGTTTCATTGCATATGTACACGTTTAAACTAAGTATCTTCATCATGTTTATGGCATACATCTCTTTATGTTAATCTCAAGATGGCACTTATCCTTAGTACTTCTTAATTCTTCATAAATAGTCTGCCTCTCAGGTCTGATTATTTTCTATCAATGGAATCGATTCAGTTTCGTATGACGTCACCGTTCATCCTGGTCATTCAGTGTCTTTATTTCATCAGGAATCACATTCAAATGGCCATCATATTGTCTTGGATGTAGGTATGGTTTGCTTAATAGATACTTCACTTCCCATATTCTCTTAGGTATAGGCATTATTATGGGTACTGCACAGAGTCAGGCTCTTCTTCTTGCCTTCTGATTGGTGTAGTATATGTCACATACTTTGGTTCATACTTCTCAGGTAATGTAGGCGGGGTAGGTGGAGTAGGGGTACTTGGCTCGTCCTCTACAACTGGCTTTGTCAGCCCATATCGTAATAGCCAAGAAATTCACCTCAGTGTTACTTTGTGTTGAAGTAAACAGTGCCGGTGCTGTTGGTTGATCCAGTCCATAAACTCTTAAAAAGAACCCATCGAACCATCCCAGATCACCAAGATGTCATCAATAAAGCGCCTCCATAATGCAATTTGGGGAAAAAAAGGATTGGAGGCACTGTATATTGTTTGAAGTTTGAAAGATTCAACATAAAGATTAGCAGCTGAGGGTACCACAGGTGACCCCATGGCCGTTCCGTGAATCTGGTGGTACAATTTCCCATTGAAGCTGAAGTAATTTTCAGTAAGTGCCAATTCGGCACACCAAAGGACAAAACTGTTAGGAGTAGCGCCATCTATTCTTTTGGAATGTAACACTTCCTCTAATACAGTCAGAGTTTCTCTTTGTGATATGCAAGTATATAATGACACAATATCTAAACTAATCAACAATTGTTTAGTGTGATCGAACTGCATACCTTCGACTATGTTTATTATTTCAGTAGTGTCCTGTACATACGAAAACATAGTAGTACCAAATGGTTTTAAGTACCGGTCGGCAAACTTAGATAGTGTCTCGAGCAATGACCCTGTACCGGACACAATTGGGTGGCCTGGGGGATTAATCAAGGATTTATGGATTTACGGGAGAATGTAAAATGTTGGTACGGTTGGTTTACGCACTACTAAAATGACATGTTTTGGTTGGCCAATCCACCCTCTTGATAGTGCCTTCTCCACCTTGTCCTGGATCAGAGAAAAGAGTTTTTGGCTCGGCTCTTCCAAAATAAGCAGATAGAATTAGGTGTCATATAAGTGACAATTGCATTCGATGATGTAAGCCTGTCTATCTAGCATGACTACCGCACCACGCTTTTCAGCCTTGCGCACAACAATATCCTGGTTATTCGATAGGCTTTTCACAGCACCCTGTCAAAGATTACTAAGATTCTGAAAGGCACATGTAGAAGTTTTTGTTCTGGTTGTGTAGGTCATGCCACACCCTTTTTGCAAACACTACAGCCTCTGGAGAATAGCTAGAGGTTGGGGGGCAAAACGAGGATCGGTTACGTAAACCGCTCTCGTTTAGTTGGAGATTATAATGTCTGTTATAGAAAAACTCTTGAAGATGTATCTTGCAGAGCAATTGCTCAATCTCAACTCGTATTCTAAATTGATCATGTTGTGCTGTGGGAACAAAACCCAATCCCTTGTCAAGTATGGCTACTTCCTCTACATTGGGAACATATGATGACAAATGTTCTTATAAGGTTGGTGGCTGCATGTGCATCTCTCGGCATAATCCATGCCGTAATGAGACCACGTGAAAGGGGATTGTGTTGAGATGGTTGTATCCAATGGATTATAGAATATAGATGATGTTTAGGTTTTTGTATAGGGTTTAGCCAATGGAAATATGGGGATCATGTTATTACTGTTATGTATTAGTTCTATAAATTGTCTGATTTTGTGTATAAAAGCCTGTGACTTTGTTTAACACGACAAGAGGTTGTTAGTTGTCAGTTTTACAAAGCTGATAAACCCTTCCAGCCGATGTAATAAACATGCATTTCCAGCAACCTGCACTCTTCTGAGTTTTTTGTCTAGTCGGGTTTCGGATTTACCCTTCTACAAACACTTTTTCCTATGTATTAGTTTTCTCTTTGATATTTTAAATAGGATGGTGAAGTGAAAAAAAACACTTCCTCCAAAGGAAGTTGCATTATTGTTTGCCTGTCTGCTTTTGAAGTCAGAATGTTCTGAATGCAGTCAATTCCAGTAGTTCTGATTGGCTGAGAGGAGATTAATAACGACCTCCATGTGCTAATCCTAAAAAGGTTATTGTTTTCAGAGATGTTTCTATGTTCATTGAAAGGCGTATTATCCAATGTTATCAACCAGCATTGGGAAGCCAGCCAATCTGCTTCCTTCTGTGCCGGCTGGAACTGCCAGTTTAAGCCTGTGTAGAAAGGGAGATGCTGGATGTTTTACTGTGCCATGGTCCCTAACCTGCTCCACATCCAGACACCCTATCTTTGCCACTGCCACCCCTGCTCACTTACGCTGACACTGCCACTTATAGTGACCCACACCACAGGACACCACTATGCCACCTCCTCAACTAAGCTGATATAAAGAATGAAAGGGGACTCACTCCAGAGTTTCTCTCATCTTAAATGGCTGCAGGCTAACCAAAGAAAATATGTGTTATTGTTTGTAAATACACTATTACCATCCTGAGGTTCTAATAAAATAAAGCACTATGTTCAGGCGCATTCACGTCCACTAAGGGCCCTGAGCCCTCAAGTGGCCCTCAGTGGCTTGTTTTGGTTGGCTGCTACATGCGCTGAATGCCCCTGAATGCAGGGTTTAACACTACATTATTTTGAAAGTAAATGTTTGCATGAGTTACTTGACAGATAAATGTGATCTCAGTTAAAAACAAGTATTTCAGCAAAATATATTTTGGTTTATTGAACATTAAGAATGGCATTTCAAACAGTAACCAATTGCATTGGATACATTTGCTGATGACAGAGGTGCATTTAAAATATGCAATGGATTTGGGCTGTGATTACACCAGGAGATGGATGGGTAGTGTGACGAATCCCAGAGTATTCCCTTCGCATGAGGCCAGGGAGGTGAGGCGGTTACTTAATAGCCTTGCTAGGGGTGCTACTCAGTGGATGGATCTCATGGGAAAGGCAACCCTCCACGGGACCAGCGACGACTATCCTTAGAGAACATGTTATGAACCTCCTGCTTCTCTGTTCTGCACTTCTCTCACCCCACTACCCCTCCATAATTCCCCACGTCTATGCATTACTGCAAGCTAGGAGACACCATCCACTTTGACCACACTCTGGCGAGGAAGAGTAAGAACTACCAAGTTGGAGTCCTCTTACAACTGACAAGAAGAAGGTTGGGCAAGGAGGTAAAAGCCCACTGTGGAACCAACATGCACGGTATAGTCAATCAAACTTGATCTCAGTCATAAAAAGGGAAGAAGGACTGTATGCGAGGGCAGATCCTCACTGGAGGAACCGAGAGCTGGGGGCGGTTTAACACAGAAAACATGGGACACAGGCAGAGCCCTATTGAATACAGGTGGTGTTCAGATCTATCCTGGCTGGGGATTCGAAGGTCTGGGAGCAACCATGAGCTGGACCAAGCGACCGAGGCAGGAAACGCAAGCCAAGAGAAACCAGACCTGGAAGCACAGCGAAGAGATGCTGTAAGAGCCGGAAGGTGTGTGGAAGCCCATGGCAAGAAGAGGCGGTCCTGTGAATTCAGCCAAATCCGATGTTAACGACATGATAGGTACCTGGATTACCGCAGTGATTGGCAGAGATCACGAAGAGCGAAGAAGGCATCTGGGGAAAGCTGAGGAACCCTTTCCCCCTTGTCCCAGTCCCTGGGGAGAAGTACAAATTGGACACATGAGAACCAGTGCATGGCAGGTTCATGACCCGGGCCTTGCCAAAAGTGAGAACAAACCTGAGAGAGACGCCTGGGACTGACATGAAACTTGGGAAGCCACATGAGAAGAGAACAGAAGTGTCAAGGAGGCATTGCAGTCTAAGGGAGCACACAAACAATGTGCTGAGGTCCAAACAGGTCGGGGAACCTCTGAGAAGGCATAAATGTATTGGGACCCACAGGAATGAGAGAAAAGATATGCAGCAAATCGGGGAGACCCTGAAGCATCCCAGAAGTGTCTGGAACCCATACAAACGTGAGCAAGAAGAACTACAGATAAAGGGATGAGAGCCCATTGTTAAACACCCTTTCTGGAACAACAAAAACTACAGTCAATCTGGCAGGGGAGTAAACCAGACTTTAGGATGCATTTTGTGAACTTTGCTTTTGATGATTGTTTTCTTGTGGAACACAGCTGCAAGTGAATAACGAAAGAAACACAGTAAAATCTGGCAGGGGAGTGAGACTGGATTTGATGTGTGGTATTTGCTTTATGGAAGTACAACTATCTCAAAAAAGAAGATATACAAATCAAGTCTGGAAGGATAGTGGACCAGACTTGATAAGACATTTGTGAAGTGAAAGAAGAAGAGGGGAAGGGACCCCCTTAGCCCCCCACCCACCACATATGTGGGAATGGTGTTTTTTGTCAAGAATTGAACATTAGCATTAGGACAACATTTTAGTTAGAGTCCAAAACAGGATAAAAATTCTTAGTTCACAGGAAGGTCACAGTTTTCCTTAGTTGATTTAGCATGCAGCAACTGGGTTTAGGACTTCCTGACAGAATCCTTAGTCTTTTTGTTGAGGTAGGGAAACCCCTCTTAAAAATAGGGCCAGATAGGTGTTTCCTTTCTTTATCTTTAATAAAAGTATTTGCCAACAAATATGCCACCTCTCTGTCACATTAGTACTTCTGCACTCTTACAGTGGTAAAAATGGGACATGGACCAGCGACTCTGACAAGCTAACATCCCAAAGTGCAACTGAAATCTTCTTGGATTAAGGTAAAACCACAATGGAAGACATTGAAAACACCATTAATAAGGCGTTATGGATGCAAAGACATTTGCCTAGCTATTTGAAATAACTCTTCATATGCAAATATCGTAAAACCTCGATCAACAGTCATTACAAGAAACATGCAAGCTGTGTGATAATAAACGCTTTAGAATTCATCAAACGTGTACCATTAAATAAACTTTACAACCAAATTTGAGAAAAAGCAAAAGAAGAACTGTCAAAACCAATAGCTTCGTTCTCTTTGCAATTATAAGTGAGTGCATGGTTGGTTGTATGGTTGGTTGTATGGTTGAATGCGCAAATATGGATGTGTTGATGGGTGAATCTGGCTCTATGGACAAAACAAATGAGTGAATAAATATGGTTGTATGGATAAATGGACGGAGTGACGTTTGTTTTTGCCCAAACCACTTTACAGTGAAAACAAGATGTGTAGGAAAGCTGCGCATTCCAGCTTCATGTGAGATCATAGATCAGAAGTCTAGTGTGGTCTTAGAGGTCTAGTTACAATCAAGATAGAAATGTGCAGCCTGAGAGGTTACAGATGTTATTTCTAGTGTTTGATTAGACAATTCCTGATTGATTAGTTAATCCTGTTATTATCATTGATGGTGCATGCACATGCCACATTATGTAACATGCATTAGTGTGTAACATGAACTAGCATTATTGCCTGCTGTCATTTGTCTTGCTGTGCTTAGAAGTGCACACTACTTCAGAAAGGCCTTATGATGCTTCATAGTAGGTAGTAGTATAATGCAGTGGCAGGTCCATAGAATATACCATGAAAATTAAGTGATCTGTTTCTGTGCTGTTTATCCAGCCATTTACATAGCATGTAGAAGATACTGAACTAAGGCGCTATACACCCTGAAATACAAGCATATACATACTTGCATACATATATTAAAGATATAGGTTCATTTAGTGTTAAGCAAGACTTCTATTAAAATAGAGAGTGGTCATGTGCAATGCAGCCATTTCCAAAAACGGCCCGGTTCGGAGCACGCAGAAGTGAGTTATACAGTGAATAGCTTGTGAGCTTGTACACACTGATGACGACGCAGACACGCGGCACAGGTTTATGAAAACAGAAGAGCAGACATTGTTTTGGTAGAGGCATGAAGCAGAGAATGTTTATCCTGCCCAGTTTGGAGCCGTTGTTGCTGACTTCTTGGATGCTAAAATATAGTTTATGTTTTAGGGAAGCCTTTGTCGTTATTGATATTTCGTGCCGTTTGTGATTTTTTTTTATACAATCCTGAAGCATAAAGAAGGTCAAGGGGGCTTTCAGTAGATGGGGCAGTGAGCAGTGAGCGGCAGCAAGCAGCATTAGGCAAGATGGATTTACATACTAGAGACCCTTCATGAACATGCTATTGGTTTCTAGATTGTGTTTATAGTTTGGAGAAGCGGACATATTCACGTGTAGAGACCCATCTTAAGAACCTTACATATAGCTCCTCTTTACAAAGACAGGGGATTGGCGCTGGAAACAGAGATGGATAAAACTGGGAGCTGTAAGGATATTTGGCGTGTTACAGCACAGAGTACAGCACTACTGCACAGGTAGCATTTTTTTTTTGATGCAGCACCACCACATGGGTGTGGTGCATTGCTATATGTGTTGCCAGAGTAACATGGGCATATAAGTAAAGACAGGCTATTCAGTCAAAAACGATTTTTACATATAAGCTGCAAATCTATTTTTACAGTTTAAAGCACACATGTGCACATTCAAAATGCACACTATTTTTCACCTGAAATGCCTATGTTGCAAGAGACACATTTGAAAATTAATAACTAACCTTATTAATAACTAACCTGACTAATAAAACTTCATTTAACATAACCCACTAATAAAAATGTGTCTCCACTGCAGAACTAGGCCTACTCTGAAAGTGAACTTTTAAACGCCCATTCATTTTTGTCTCTGCTGCTCTGTCCATATAACTACAGGAAGCAAAGTGCTCGAAGGAACAGGAAATCAGTTTGTTACAATTGCTACTGTAAAAGTGAGCCATTGTGTAGTGAGGGAGGAGATGACGTGATTGATTCTGATTGGAGCAGCGTCATAGCAAGTATCATGCTAGAGGCTGTGATTAGAACTTTGCTGGGGAAGCTTGAGAAGAGGGGGAGAACAATCGAGATCTTGCAAAGCTGGGAGAAGGATCTGTTTCCTGGCTGGGGATTCCTGCTGCAAAAGCTGAGAGTTCCAGGCAATAACCCCGGTTTGAGAACGGCAGACGCTTGTTTTCACTGGGGTTAATCTTCAAGGGAGCCAAATTCAGAAAGAGAATAGCCGGAGAAAACTCATGCTGAACAGATAAGGTAATTACAGAAGCGAGTGGGAGCTGTGCAAAAGTGTGCGAAACTGTTCAGTGAGTGTATTCGAGGGAGTCTCAGTTTCTTATCAGCATATTTAATGTTACCAATTGAATATATTCTCGCAGCTCTCTGTTCATTTTATGACAAATAATGTTGTACCATTTCATTTATTTCTGTAAAAAAAGTTAAACTGTGTTTAAAAGAAATTTCTATAATACAAAAATATTTGAAAACAGATAGCTAGTGTGTATTATTTCTCTCTTTCATTTTGCATGGGAAAAGGTTTAAACGTGGGTAGATTTTTAAACAGTGCAATTGTCATTTTAAAACAGATGTGTGCATGATTCTATTCAGTATGGACAGTTGTGAGTGACTGTTTGTAGCATAGCCTTTTGGAGGTACATGAGTCAACGGGAAGAGAGACTCTCTGGACATAGTTCCCTACCGTATATAAGGTAGTGGAAATTACCACAAAAATACCACAATAGCCCATGGTGGCACACAACACTAACACTGAAAATGTGGTATCCCTAAAATGTAGGCCTGAGGCCTCTCTAGTGGTCAAGAACAATCTAGATAAAAAACAAGGGATGTTGGATATTGGGGCCACAAATAAACCAACCACTATACCAACCAACCACGCAAACTACCGCGCACATCATCTAAATAGGTCTGAATTCTGAAATAATGCAATGTATTATTGTCATGTGTGACCCAATATGAATACAGAGAGTGATTATTGCTAAAGGTATTTTGGCGGTAAGAAAATACCGCAAAGCCCCAAATATCCACAAAATACCCAACATATTTATGGTGCGTTGCAGGCCGGGAAAGTGATCATAGAGTACCTACTGGGCGTGGCAAGCGTGTCTCACACTGCCATTTGCACATTAAAGGGAACCCATTTTATGATAGCAGTGTGCCACTAAAAACGAATTTCAGAATGTCACAAAGGGAAACCACATTTTCAGACCTAGTGCAATATTTAGAGGCAAAGTTGTTTGCACATTGGACGTGGTCGTCGAACAGCACCTTAGAATGGCGTGACCGCATTCAGGGTGAGGTGCAGAAAGAAAAACTAGACAATATTTTTGCAGAAGGCAGCATAATTCAGGTCTGCCTTACAAGATTATTGAATTCAGCTGATAAAAGTACAGAGAAAGACTGTTTAATACGGCTATGCGGCAAAATATGGTTTATTTTGAATAAGTCCCTGCGAATGCAGGAAAATGATACCCAGCTAATTAACAGCTTTAAGAATGATTTAGATGGGGCAAGTAAAAATCAGGAAGTGTTAAGAGCAGAATTGGATATATGCCAAAAAGACATGCAGTTAAAATGCAGAGACTTTGATGCTCAGCTATCCAAAAGCAAGAAACAATTTGAGGATAGTGAGCAAGAATTGGTACACTTAAAAGCCTTAGTGGACCACATTAGACAGGATAAAGATGAGGTTGTTTTAGAAATGCAGATTTTACAAAAAGAGCATTGTGAAAAAGAATGTGATCTCCAGAGTGCAGAATAAGAAATGATTAAAATGACTCAAGAAAGAGACAAGAGAAATGAAGAGTTCAATGAATGCCAAATGCAAATGTGCGACATGCAGGAGGTGATTAATAAGATGAGTGATGAAAACAACTATTTGCAAAATGAAGCAAACAGACTCCTTAAAAAGTGTAAGGACTTAGAACAGCAAATGTGCATTCCCAGGTCCCAGGAGAGGCGGCAGGGTACCACATTCAATGGAGTGGAGGTGAATTCTAGTTCTGCCCAAAGAGCTAGTGCTCCAGTGACTAGGCCGGTGACTGAACTTGGTTGCAGCGCCCTTGGGGGATTTGATACTCCCATTGGGGGCAGCCACCAATCTCATAAACCTGAAAACAGGATTGAATCACAAAATAGTGCAATTCCATGACCTGGGTGGAGTTTGAAAAAGAAATTAGGCGTCATTTTTCTCCTTTTCAGTCATTGCAGGAGGCAAAGAAAGTCGCTTACACAATCACTGCTGGACCTAATACATCCCCTCGCCAATTTTTATAAGACTTAAAAAGAGCATTTTCTCGCTTTGATGTATCTTTTGACCCAAATTCCAATGAGTTTAAAACTGCATACTTCTATGGGCTACAGAAAGACATAATATCCCAATTGGTCCGTGAATTTGACCGTGACAAGTCCCTTGAATGGATTGTACATCAAAGCACAAAACTATATGAGGTACTCTATTGTCAGGGTAGAGAAAGTGATAAAATGAAAGATACTAGACCTAAATCTAAAGAACCCTCAGCCACAGTAATGGAAATCAGGTCAGCCAAAATGTCCCTTGAGTCTGCTCAAAGCCAAGGTAAAAATAATGTGACACCTGAACAAAGGGGTAATCAACAAAGATCGCCATTTCCTGTACCAATGTTCCAATCACATGATCCTAGTAATAGGGAGAGCTACATCAGCCCTAGGTATTTAGGGGACAGACCCCGGGTAGGATATCGGCCGGATATGGCAGGTATGAACAATAACCAGAGACAAAATCAAGATCAAAGAAATGATGGTCCCTACCAGTCATTGGGGACACAGAGCAGATTTGATCCCAACACCATGATATATGGTAATCAGGATAGATCCCGATATGTGGATCGATTTACTGATAATGGAAATCAACATAGGGGCCAGTACCCACAATCTGAGAGACAGAATATGAGGCAAAACATGAACTACAATCCACGTCAGTACAATGATTCCCCACCAGGGGACTATAATCAAAGGATGGGTGCACCCCGCTCCCCTCCACAAATGAATCAAGAGTTCAGAAACCATCCCAACCGACATCAATCACCTGAGAGGTATCAGAATAGATCCAATCAGGGGGAAAACAACCAATATCGACCTAGGCCACAGAAAGAGGATTCTAGAGAGATGGAAAGGTTCCAGTGCCTTGAGGCCCAAGTGAAAATGTTAGCTGAGCAAATAGGAAAGCTCTATACAGCGCAAAAACAACCTTCCAAAGAGGGGGCTGATGGCCATAGCAATGACCGGAGGGCTTCCGAAAAGTGACTAAGTACTCATGATAACTGCAGTGCCAAAATGACAGATTGCTCTGATATAATTTTGCATACCGACTCTGAGATGCCTAATGAATTAAAAATGAAAGTGCCAGTAAATGAACATGTGACAGCAAGTGCAAATACTTCTAAAAAAGAGGTACGGTTTAACCTAGAGCTAAATAAAACAGTTAAGATTTGCACAAATGAAAAAGAAACATTAGGAATTCCAAAAGAACAAAGGGACAGATTTAAGAAAAATGACTCATGCATGGGGAATACCAGTGAACAGGGAGTAAGTGGGGATGCTATAGCTCCTTCCCTGGGCAAGCAAAACAATGACCAAACACAGACAGAAAAAGGGAATACTCAAAAGGAGGGTACAAGTCAATAACTTGAAGAATTCTTTGAGCCACATATTTTTGAAGAGGCTGAAAGGGCTGGTATCACACTAAATGATCACAAATGCACAGAATTATAAAATGACAAATTGCTGAATGATGTTGTTACACATGTTCAGTTGGAAGGTTGTAGTGTGGTCTCTGATGTTACCCAGATGGATGGGCGAACAGTGGCCACACTCCAAAAAACCTCTGATCAAGGAGAAATGAATAAAGTTTCTCGCGCAGATATGGGTAAAAAGGAGGGAAAAATGTCTTTCCATTTACCAATGTGCTTAGCCAAAAGTGAAAAAGGCCTGAGAAAGGTGAGTCCTGAAATCAGTAAGAATTCACACTTCTTATGTGTATTAGAGGAAGTTGAGGACAGATATTATGCACCCATCACTGTAGAAGAAAAATGCCACACCTTTGCTATGATTGGCACTGGCGCACAGGCCACAATTATGTCCAAGGAGCTGGTAAAGAGTATCAATGAAGGGAGACCCCCACAGAGTCAGATCACAGTGAAGGAAAATCAAGGGTCAGTGCATAACTTTAATGGGGAGGGGGTGCCCATCATAGGTGTAACTGAGGTTGACATAAAAATAGGAAAGCACAGAATGAAACAAGAGGTATTGATCACATCTATTTGTGAAATTCCATTTCTGATGGGGACAGATTGTCTGAAAAGATTGTCTCCTCTCATAGATGGGGTGAATGGAGTGCTGTGGTCCTTAACCAAAAAACCATTGAGGCCTAAGAAACTAAAATCACAAAACAGCAACATAAATGAATGTCACACAGTTGCCAAAACAAATGATGCTGTGGAGGTATATCTCCAGAATAGTTGCATACCTAGTGTCACTGTTATATTAATGTGTCAAGACAAAATGCAGAGCGACAATGAAAAACTACCTGTGCAAATATACTTGGACCCAAGTCAAAATTGGCAGACTGCCATAGATGAGCACACATTACGTTTTTATTTAAAAGAGAAAACATGCAAACATAATATTGCTCCTAAAACAGATTCAGAAAAACACATTACCACTCTGGCAGAAATACACATGGAAGATGAGCAACCATGGGTTCATGTTGGTATAAATGACTATTTTAAAACAATAAAAGCCACTTTAGCGCTTGGACATGAAAGGAGTTTCATTAATGAGAAATTGTTGCAAAAAATAATGGAGAGGGAAGAAATCCCGAAATTTAGGATTAAAAACCAATATGTTTCTGGTTTGGACAGCCCAGACTTTGAAAACCGAATTGCAGGCAGATGCATGCTTAAAATTAGCATTGGGCAGAAAACAATTTACCATAATGTATGGGTAGTGAGTGGAGCACAAAATGAATTTTACATGGGCAATTACATCATGCACATAATGTGTATGGTGTTAGATTTCCTTAATCAAAAAATATGGTCACGCCTAGGTGGTCCGGCACCTGAATTTGAAGACAAAAGAAGGGCTTATCATTGTGCACAACTGGTTCCTTATGCAATCGAATTACAAATGAGGAAAGATACTATTATTCCTGCATTTACAAAACAGTTTGCAATAACACTGAAATGCAAAAATGGTCAGCAGATGAAAGACTCTGATGCATTTGTATGCCTGAATGAATCCATAAAACAGCAAGGCCTGGATTATGAATGCATTCCATTGGTAGATATTGGTGAAGGATCTGTAAAAATTATGGTAAATAATAAAGGTTGTCAGGATATTCATTTAGAGGAAAATTCCCCATTTGGAATGGCCACACAAAAATCACATTATACGGCAGATTTAAATAACATGGTGATTGGAAATATCCCTGAAAAGTATGTAGATGCTAAGGGTGAGTTGCCAGAACACCTGGACTCTCAGCCCAAAGGAATATTTAAAATTCATTCTATGTATCCTTATGATTCAAATGAGACAGTGTGCTGCCATCAAGAGGATTGCATAATATTTAATTTAAATGAAAATGAAACAGAAAATCAGCCCATTGAAGTGGAAGCTGATATGCCAAAATATTTAAAAGTGGCAGCTTTACAAAAAGACACAGCCGCACAGTTAGAGGAAAGCGCCGAGATTCCCTTACCAGCAGATTTTCCAGAATTTTCCAAAATGGTAGAAGAGCAGATCTCCTTAGCGGATGCGTGTGACAGCAATGAGGATAGGGACAATCTGAGGGAGATATTTATGGAGTTTAAGGATGTATTTGCAAAAGATGCTTATGATTGTGGTTTAACTGATTTACATGCGGCCACACTACCAGAAGGGTGTAGCAGAAGTCCAGTGTTTGTACACCAGTATAGTCTACCGCTGGCATGTTTAGAATCATTGGTACAGATTATTAAAAATTTGGAATCGCGGGGAATCATCAGGCCCATTCATAGCACATCCAATACACCTATTTTAGGTGTGTTAAAGCCAAATGGTCAATGGCGGCTATGTGCAGACTTGAGAGAGTTAAATAAAAGAGTACCAGTATCTAGATGGCCACTGCCATTCATTGATCAGGGCCTAGCTCAGGTACATGGTTCAAAAGTATTTACCACATTAGATCTCACCTCTGGATATTGGTGCGTGCCATTGGCAGAGGAGATACAACATTTATTTTCCTTTACATTTGACAGGACTCAATACGCCTGGCTTAGAGCTCCGTTCGGGTACATCAATAGTGGGAGTGAATTTGGCATATTTTTGAGAAAGGCCATGCCGGATGCAGCGGAAAGAGGAACAATAGTTTACGTGGACGATGTCCTCATAAAAAATGAAAGCCTGAAAAGCCATTTTGATGAAATAAGACATGTGCTTGGCCAATTGCAGAAAGCAGGCACCAAAGTATCTTTGCAAAAAGCACAATGGTGCAAGAAAAAAGTGAACTTTCTAGGGCATGATGTGAGTGAACATGGGCTAAATCCACAAAAGAAGAAAATAGAGGCCATACAAAGATTAAAAGATCCTAAAAATGTGAAAGGAGTAAAACGTTTATTAGGGATGACAGGTTATAACAGAAAGTTCATTGAAAATTATGCAGAAATCACTCAACCATTGACTAAACTGCTTAAACTGAATACTCCCTGGAAATGGGAAAAAGAGCAGTCTGATGCAGTGGCTAAATTAAAGGAATGTCTTGTAAAGGCTCCATGTTTAGCATGTCCCATAAAGGACAGGGATTTCTTTATAGAAATAGGTTTTTCTGAACATTGTATGTCAGCAGTGTTATCACAAAAACACGATTTGAATCACAAAACCATTGCCTATGCAAGTAAGGCATTTTCCCAAATTGAAATGAAATTTAATGAATGTGAAAAGGCCCTATTAACCACTGTGTGGGCGCTACAACATTTCCGCCACATTGTTCAGGGAGAAAAGGTGATTATTGAAACAAATCATCAACCTTTGCAATTTTTAGAGAGTAAAAGAATTAGATCAGGTAATCTAGCGCAGTCCAGAATCACTTCATGGACGCTGGCATTACAAGGTTTTCCTGTAGAAGTGAGATATGGACAAAATAAAAAGAACCCAATTGCTCAAGGGTTAGCTGACTTACATGACTGCGCAGCTGAACAAATACCAAATGAAATGGAAGTGGAAACTAGTTTGCAGGAATTTGAACAATCACCACACAAAGCTTTTGATGAAAAAACATGCAAGGATTTGCCAACTGTATATGTGGATGGTTGTGTTTTACACATTGAAAATGACAGTAATAAACAGTTAGTGGCAGGAATAGGAAATGTCTGGTTGAAATGTGAAGGCATCCCCAGTATATGGATGAGGATTGGAGCTAGGAGCAGTCAGGTGGCGGAATTGGCAGCCGTTTATAAAGCAATTGCTACTGCAGTTGATAAAAAGTTCAGTGAAATTGTCCTGGTGACTGATTCTGACTATGCACGGAATAACTTTGTGGAGTATTTGCCTGGTTGGAAAGCAAGAGGCATGGTTACATACAACAAAAAGCCACTTAAACATGGAAAAATGATACAAGCCATAGACAAATTGGTGTCAGAGAATAATTTAATAATATACTGGAGAACAATTTGTGGGCATTTAAAAACACCAGGAGAGGATAAGGAGGGAAATGATAAGGCAGACCACCTGGCTAAGATTGGGGCTGTGATGGGAGAATTGCTACCTAATGATTATTTAATGGGTGAAATACAAATTGATGCAGTAACACGTTCTAAAGCACCAAAGGAGGTAGATCAACCAGTGGTACAGTGGAGTCATGACACGCCAGACCAAGATTTGATTGAGGCACAAAAGAATGATCGAATTTTAGGAATCTATTATAATCATTTGATAGATCCTGAACAAAATCCTTTAACAGAAAATGATTGTATGGGAAAAGAAGAGTTGAGGGTGCTATTAAAGAACAAAACACGAATTAGATTACAGGATGGACTCATGATTAGAGAGTCCATAACAGGACAAATACAGCGGGTGGTACCCCTTTGATTCAGAGGGCTAATGCTACACCATGCACATGATGCCATAACTGCAGGCCATAGAGGTTCACAAAAAATATTAGAAATACTAAAAGATTATGCTTACTGGCCACATATGTCCCAAGATGTGGAATTATATACTAGAGGATGTCTAGTATGCGCCCAATTTAAACCTGCTTCACCAATGCATAGAGCTCCATTAATGAAAAGAGGCCTAACTCTTCCAAGGTCAGATCTGCAAATAGACTATGTAGGGCCTTTAAAAAGGTCGAGCAGAGGAAACCGATATATTTTAAGTGTGGTATGTTTAATGTCAAAGTGGATTGAATGCATTCCTGCACCAGATTGTAGTGCGCAAACAGCAGCCCCATTGCTGGTGAACCATGTGTTCTCAAGGTTTGGGTTGCCACAAAGAATTGAGTCAGACAGAGGAAGTCATTTCACAAGTACTCTAATGAGTAAGGTATGGCAAATACTGGGTGTGAAAAGAAAACTACATATTGCATATCGGGCGGCCTCTTCAGGTGGAGTTGAACGAAGCAATAGGTCTGTTGTGGATATTTTAAAGAAATTCGTGGCAGAAGCAGGTTCCAGCTGGGATTTACGTTTACCGTTGGTTTTGATGGCAATCAGATCAACTCCTGCCAAAGCAACAGGTGTTAGCCCCCATGAGGTCTTGACAGGTAGGAAAATGGTGTTACCACAACACCTACTATACAGAACACATGAGCAAACACTTGTGAGTGCATCCACAGTTCATGAATATATTGATGAACTGAGGAGGCATTTGCAACATGCATTTGCTTTTGTGCAGAGAAATCTGGAAAGAGCTGCTGACAGTGCAAAGTCTTATTATGATAAAAAGACATCAGTAAAGGAATACAGTGTAGGGGATCAGGTGAACAAGTTTCATTTTGGAAAAAGTAAACAGAAAAATTCTAAATTTCTAGCAGCCTGGCAGGGGCCATTTCGAATTATAGATAAGGTCTCTCCTGTGGTTTATAAAATTTTGAAAAATGAAGGTGAAACGGCGATAGAGCAGTTTGTCCATGTAAATCAGATCAAACCATGCCATCCCAGACATGAGATCAGGCAGCTTGAGCATGTAGAAACAGATAAAGTCCCTTGAACACAAAAAGAGAAAATAAATGGATACAATCAGGAGGCAGTGACAGAGAAGTTAAAAAGTTGATTGTTTTAATGGCACACAAACACTGTAATATATGTAAAAATATATAATATAAAATAAGTAAATAAATAAATAAATAAATATATATATAATGGAAGCTCTTGGTTGGTGTGCAGAGAGAAATGTATTAAATATTGAATGCTGTTTTATATATGCTTGTTTTCTTTTTAACTTGTGTTTAATTTCAGGAAAAAAAAAACAAAAAAAAAAAAAAAACAAACGTTTTTACCAAGCATGTTTTATTTTTGGAAAAAGGGTGAAGTTATTATTGTGCAATATACTTAATCTGTTTCTTTTCTATTTTGGTTTAGAACATTAACTATTTATACCGGAGGTCACGGGAGACAATGGAGTCCTGGAGCCCACGTGGACGGATTCCGGGAAAGCCCCAAAGAGGGGTGAAGACCAAGGCTGCAAAGCGATCAGCATTGAAGATGATACCAATGATATGGTTAATGATGATGATATTTAAAGGGATCTTCAAGAATTCAGAAGCACAGGTTGTCATTGAACCTGGACCAGCATCTGGTATCGCGGTGGAAAAGGCACCAGGATTCATCATGAGTGATAGAAGGATGATTTTCCAAAATATCTACATACCATTGAATCCTGAGATTTTGATTGAAAAACATTTGAACAATACCGGAATTAAGATTGAACAGACTAAAGAGTGGCTGGAAATAAGAAAAGAGGACGCTAAGCAGTCAATAAGAGATATATTAATGCAGTTGGAGAAAACATTTGTGAATTCAGCAGACATTAAGAAGAGGAGAGGAAAGAGAGGTGCGGTGATGCTCGCAATATCATTGGTAATGTCTATAGTTGGAGCCATAATAGGTATCACAATATCAACAGCCAATTCTATTTCAGTAGGAACACTGAGTACTAAAGCGCAACAACTGAGTATTGACCTAGAAATAATACAAAAAACATTAGATGGGATTAGAGGGGGACTGGATGAACAAGTAAGATTCATAAATGAAACTGCAATCATTCTAAATGAACAAGCAGGTGTGATGCAACGGGCGACTAAAATAATACTTAAGCATGACAGAACCTTAAATGAAATATTGAACATAATGAGTCCTGTTGATAGACTATTAACGAATTATATGAGAGAAGTTCAAACTGCAGTTTCACAATTGATTCAAGGACATATCCCCTTGTATTTTGTTTCGCAGGATATTATTCGTCAAATGATAGAAAGATTGACCAGGAGGGAAATTGATATAATACAGGTAAAAATTGCATTTGGAATGGGTAATGCAATGCCGTTATACGTGGACTTGGAAAGACTAGAGATCGGATTTTTGATATGCATCCCATATGTAGCTCCTGAACTTATTTATCAAACGAAGTGGCTACACAACGTGGGATTTTGGCAAGAGGACAAATTTATTAAGATTAAGACTCCAGAAGTGGTGGAATTTCAGTCATGGGAACATGAAGTTTATTTAATACCAAACCTGGAAACATGTGTCAAATTTAAAGAACAAAATTATATTTGTCCAGGTAAACCATTTGTTCCTGATGCCACAGATGCTATTTGTGGTTTGAAATCTGACCCAAGTATATCAGAAGGATGTGAAGTGATTATTAGCATTATGAAACATGTGTCAAATTTAAAGAACAAAATTATATGCGTCCAGGTAAACCGTTTGTTCCTGATGCCACAGATGCTAGTTGTGGTTTGAAATCTGACCCAAGTATATCAGAAGGATGTGAAGTGATTATTAGCAATATGGGGAGTGAAGACCTGGCACAGGCTAAGATGGTCAGAGGTAAATGGTTGGTCAGCACCTGTTTAAAGAACATGACGGTAGTACATTTAAACCATGGAACATACGTGGTTAAACAGATGAAATATAATGTTTTTTATTTACAGGTTCCAAAGGATACAATTGTGTCAATTGGGGGGTTAACATTGTTTCATGTAACAAATGATGTTTGGGAAAGCCAAGTGGAAAATATCGATTTTTTTCAAAGGGATACTTTTCCAATAGATCCGGATGTGGAACATTGATTGAATCACAAAGAAAGACATGTTCTAAAAATTAATTTGAGAAAAAACAATATTACAATTAGTAATCTGGGGATAATAGAAGTGGACAGATTTAATTGGGGAACCTGGGGGGAACGCTCAATAGTGGGTTTGGCTGTCCTGGTGCTAATCATGGGTGAATGGTTGATTGTGCTATCAGTAAAAATGAAAATGTTACTGATTTTAGTAGCTACGTCAGGAAGAGAAAGATATCCCAATACACATGCATTTTAAAAGAAAAAAAAGAACAAGTTGTTTTTAGGAATTGGCTTGGATCGTAGCCAAGTTCTAAAAACAAAAGCAGGGTATGTAAGGATATTTGGCGTGTTACAGCACAGAGTACAGCACTACTGCACAGGTAGCATTTTTTTTGATGCAGCACCACCACATGGGTGTGGTGCATTGCTATAAGTGTTGCCAGAGTAACATGGACATATAAGTAAAGACAGGCTATTCAGTCAAAAACGATTTTTAGATATAAGATGCAAATCTATTTTTACAGTTAAAAGCACACATGTGCACATTCAAAATGCACACTATTTTTCACCTGAAATGCCTATGTTGCAAGAGACACAATTGAAAATTAATAACTAACCTTATTAATAACTAACCTGACTAATAAAACTTCATTTAACATAACCCACTAATAAAAATGTGTCTCCACTGCAGAATTAGGCCTACTCTGAAAGTGAACTTTTAAACGCACATTCATTTTTTCACTCTGCTGCTCTGTCCACATAACTACAGGAAGCAAAGAGCTCGAAGGAACAGGAAATCCATTTGTTACAATTGCTACTGTAAAAGTGAGCCATTGTGTAGTGAGGGAGGAGATGACATGATTGATTCTGATTGGAGCAGCGTCATAGCAAGTATCATGCTAGAGGCTGTGATTAGAACTTTGCTGGGGAAGCTTGAGAAGAGGGGGAGAACAATCGAGATCTTGCAAAGCTGGTAGAAGGATCTGTTTCCTGGCTGGGGATTCCTGCTGCAAAAGCTGAGAGTTCCAGGCAATAACCCCGGTTTGAGAACGGCCAACGCTTGTTTTCACTGGGGTTAATCTTCAAGGGAGCCAAATTCAGAAAGAGAATAGCCAGAGAAAACTCATGCTGAACAGATAAGGTAATTACAGAAGCGAGTGGGAGCTGTGCGAAAGTGTGCGAAACTGTTCAGTCAGTGTATTCGAGGGAGTCTCAGTTTCTTATCAGCATATTTAATGTTACCAATTGAATATATTCTCGCAGCTCTCTGTTCATTTTATCACAAATAATGTTGTACCATTTCATTTATTTCTGTAAAAAAAGTTAAACTGTGTTTAAAAGAAATTTCTATAATACAAAAATATTTGAAAACAGATAGCTAGTGTGTATTATTTCTCTCTTTCATTTTGCATGGGAAAAGGTTTAAACATGGGTAGATTTTTAAACAGTGCAATTGTCATTTTAAAACAAATGTGTGCATGATTCTATTCAGTATGGACAGTTGTGAGTGACTGTTTGTAGCATAGCCTTTTGGAGGTACATGAGTCAACGGGAAGAGAGATTCTCTGGACATAGTTCCCTACCGTATATAAGGTAGTGGAAATTACCACAAAAATACCACAATAGCCCATGGTGGCACACAACACTAACACTGAAAATGTGGTATCCCTAAAATGTAGGCCTGAGGTCTCTCTAGTGATCAAGAACAATCTAGATAAAAAACAAGGGATGTTGGATATTGGGGCCACAAATAAACCAACCACTATACCAACCAACCACGCAAACTACCGCGCACATCATCTAAATAGGTCTGAATTCTGAAATAATGTAATGTATTATTGTCATGTGTGACCCAATATGAATACAGAGAGTGTTTATTGCTAAAGGTATTTTGGCGGTAAGAAAATACCGCAAAGCATAAAATATCCACAAAATACCCAACAGAGCCCATTGGGGTCCCACAGGATTGGTTAACTTAACCAAGACTTAGATGCTTTTCGCTAATGCGTTTCCTTTTCAGGTTTATGCTACTCAACAGAATGGCATGTTTCACATGCCAGAGAAAAGCACTGAATGTAGGAATTCATTTCTCATTTCATGCTATGAACCTGTAATTTGTGATTTGTTTGTAAATAGGTAGGCTTGCAAGGTGGGAAATCATTTTTATCGTAGAGGTTATTGTGTCCCATTTATCTTGATAGAGTGTGTTAGCCTCATTGAGTATGTTGGCATACTCAATGATGCTATGTTTTGAATTGATCCATGCAACTATGCATGTGGTCAGTATCTAAAAGGTAAAGGAGTTGCTTTGAGATAGAAGTTGCAGGTTGTGATCTAGGTGGTGAATTGGGTCATGCCCCAATTGGGGGCCGGTTATATTTGAAAAGTGGGAATCAGTGAAATATGGAAAGATTAAAATGTTTAGTTTTTAGCTACATTTTTATGAGAACTGTTGATTGTGTTCATATATGAATGAATACTTTTTTTTCATTATAGACTGTGGCTAGTTACTTTCTTCCCCGGGAGAGAGTGTTGATGTGCGCATCCAGTGTTTGGTTTATCCCCAAAGAAAGAAGTCTGCCAGGTGCCTGCATTCTGTTTTCCTCTTCCCTCTGCATATGTATTAGGAAGCTCCAATCATGTCATGTGTTCTGCTGTCAAGTGAGTGTATTAAGGGCTAATGTACTGTTCAGTAAAATATAACAGGCAATATATGGGAGCTACTCGGGGAACTGACATAAAATTGTTTTAGTAGCCACAATTATCTCTGAGTACAGATATTGGAGCAGAGACCTCTGCTTTCTGTCGAGATATGTGCCCAACTTATATGGGCTTATCCACAGTCACATTTAGAGGGCACTCTAGCCCCTGTTGAGGGCAGGCATCCACTGGGGGCAGATCCCTTGCCCCAGCGCATCATTTGTAAGAAAATAAGTGCTAAAGCCCAAATGTTTTCTAGCAAGCCTCTTACACATTGGTGTGGACAACTCCCCAGTCACTGTTGACACTAACCATGGTTGCTCCATACTGTGTGAACATATCTGTGGTTAAAGCTGCAACTCCCACCAGTAAATTGAGGGTGATGGATCCACTGTGCGATTTATCGATATCAATCGACATAACATATTAGTTGTGTCTTGAAATAAACTAAATGTTTAAGTGCTTCTTTGAAAACATCCGCTTTAGCATGTTGCTGTCATCCTATTGGTGGCAGATGGAACATGTTAACCATCTATCCACAGAAAAAAAAGAGCAAACATGCTTGATGGGCAAATGCAGGCAAAACCATTACTTAACTGATGGACTTGCCTATCAAACACTGCAGCAAGATTGTCCAATATAGGTTTTCACTCAAGGCTGTAATTTCACCAAAATGCCACAGGTAGCAGAAGTGACATCACACAACCCTTGACCGCTGATGAAATCACAGGAAGTGATGTCATTTGACTTCACCCACAAGTGACATCACAGGAAATGATGGCATATGACCTTTCACCCCTTCACAAAACAGGAAGTGGAATCACATAGCATTGTTCCTCAGTACACTAAGTAAAATATGCTTACAATATCACTGTAATATGATATACATTTCCTACAAGAATATGTAGCATTAATATCAGTGTGTATAGGCCCATATTGCCAAATGAATGTGAATGTAAGCATTTCCACTTACCTTGGCTTGTCTGCAGTTACGGTCATCTCGAGGTTCCGGACAAGGCAATACAATTACACTTAAGCTAATGCAACGTGCACCTAAGGAGAAAAGTGGCAAAGCAGCACGCAGCAAAAGCAACAGCAAATCCTGACTATCTGTAATTCCCTTGGACTTGCTAGTGAATTTTCAAAAAACAATGCCGTCAAGAAAATATGAACAGAAAGGTAAGCACAAGTGCTGCGTTTCTGGGTGACGTCTTCCCGCACCTGCATAGGTAATTCCAACTACCTCTAGTGAAGAAAAGAAACGTAAAACAGCAAGCTATCAGATTCACTAATCCCATTAAACTCTGAATAAGCAGGCCCCTATGCAGCGACTCCAGTCATGTCTGATTTGAGTCCTAAGATAATAAAAAAAAAGCCACACAACAACAACACACGGGTGGCTAGAATCCCTATTCTGGGCGTAGAGCGGTAAGATCAAGTGGCGGATATGCTGCTTTCTGTGCTGTCAACATCACTAGTCCTGGCTGGAACAAGAGGCATTCCTGTCATTACAGTATATATATAAAACACAGCCACATGGTGTTTAAAGGAGAAGGGGTCGACATGCCAGTTGACCACTTACAAATGCCTTCCATTGGACTAAGTAGCAGCTATTACTGCTTGGGCAGTGAAATGGATCTCTATTGCTAAATAAACACACATATTGAAATAGCCACCAATGATCTTTTACAAAATGCACGTGCACTTCCTGCAAAGTTCTCCCCGCAGAAACTCCTGTTTAAACAACTGGACTCAGCAGAAACAATGTCTAAGTAGTAAAGCGGGGGCAAGGTGTTCTGCATTATGCAATATCGTGCAATGCACCCATGCTGGTCCTAGCCCCCATGGCCATTAGAGGGTCTAAATGAGAGCGTATTAGAATCAAGGACCTTATGGGGACAAGACCCTAAACCGCACACAGTACAGCTTTACCTCACTCATGTCCGGACAGTGCTACACTAGTCTGTTTGCAATCTTTAACCTGAGACAGAATACAGATAAACTTAAAGAGGGCAAGGAAAACGAAGCTTAGTTCATGTCCCACGAACACTGCAAATGTTGTCTGCTAGAGCCGTTAGCAGTGCAGATGGGTGACTACTAAAAAATGGTCAAAATTGTCCTGAAGCTCCGCAGGTGGTCTCAATGACCTCTTGTCAGGGTGGAAAATAAGTCACTTCTAGACCATCGGCGTGGCTGCAAAGACATGCATGGATGTCAAATATATAGCACCCTGTTTAATGATGTCGCAACTGCCAAACAGAGAGCCTGATTCATGGACGTCTTTTATAATGGCGCAATCCCATAGGAAAACAATCCATGAATCAAGCCCAGAGTGTTTAGTTATCCATACCTTACTGAACTTTGATTAACAAATACTGAATTGAGAGTGCTGTTTTGGTACTTCTTATTTGAAGATAACGCATGGATAAATTCCCAACAATTTATTTTGTAATCGCTCTGTAAACAAAACTCGGTTGATGTTTTAAGCTACAAAGTTTACTCTATGTGCCAGCGGCGAGCGGGCTGATGAAACTGTGAACATGGTGCAGGATCATGAATAGGCTGCAATGTCTATGCAATGTGGCGACAGAAACCATTGTATTAGTTTCACAACATGTATTGCCTTACCCACTTGCGAGAGCTGCGCTGCCATTAGTGATGATGCCGGTCAGCTTCCGGCTCCTCGGCTTGGTCATATGTGTGATGTTTTGTTATAACATCATTCAGAACCTTGTGAGCATACATATTTTGCCTTAAACCGTTATGGCGCAGCGCGTCGCTGCGCAGAAGAAAAACACACAACCGTTTGCTGCGGTTCACAGACCCGGACTGCTGTTATGACGACAGATCCAGTGATCTCTTTATTTCCAAACTTCCGGGTTTTTTTATGTCACGTGACCGGCTATTCTCTGGCACGCGACACCACATTCCTCCCCAACTTGGAATGTTTTAACAATACTTAGTAATAATCAACATAAACAATTATAGTCTATTCTAGTCTCTCAGCTTTATCTGGGCAGGCTCACTTGTTGGTAGATCCCATCTACCACATAACCTTGTAGGCGAGACGATGGTTTTGGTCTTTCCCTCAAGTGGTATCAGGGATTGCTTCTCTCTGGGTTATCCGCCAGGGGGCTCTCAAGTTGGACTTCTTCTTCTTGCCGACTTGGAGTTTTCAGTTTCCTTGGTGTCTCATAGAGTTCAGGTGTCAATTGGCTTGGCGGTCAGTAGGGTGATTGACTTAAAGGTCGGTTGGGAGATCCAGTTCCTTCTCTCACAGTTTCTTGGTTTTCTTCCCATAATTCAGGTGGTACTTTCCTAAAGTGTGAAACGTTTCTCATTACAGTTTCACTTCCACGAGTAGCCGTAATCATACTGTGATTTGCGGCACTGACTGTCCAGGGCTGGTATTCAAAATTGAGGGACATCTTCTTAGGAGTGGCTCGGTTCTTTACCATAACTGTGTCTCCAGGTATTAACTCCTGATGGCTGGCTCGTCGAGAAATGCTCTCTTGTTCATTCCGGTTTACTCTTTTTGACTCTATGGTTGAAAAATCTGGTTCAGGTGCTACCCACTGGGGGTGTATGGGGAGTTCTGCTTGTATGTGTACCCCAAACATGAGTGCTGCTGGGCTGATTCCTGTTGAAGAGTGCAGAGTCTGCCTGTGAGTTCTCAGAAAATTACTTTGTTGAGTGACCCCATAAATCGTTCAGCATCACCATTCGCCTGTGGCCACCATGGAGTAATCCATTTGTGCCGTATATTAAGATCCTGAAAGAACTGACGTTGTTCTTGGCTGGTGAAAGGTGGCCCATTGTCACTTTTGATTTCTGATGGTATTCCATGTATGTCAAATATTTTTTCCAATGCAAGAGTCAAGTTGTCAGCATCGGTGGATGTCACATACTCAACTTCAGGATATCTGCTGAATTCATCAATTACAACAAGTAAGTAGCCTTCTCTGGCAACTGTGCAAAAATTGATGCCGACAGCTTCCCACAGTTCACTGCTTCTCGGGGTACTAATGATAGGTTCTGGGTTCTCAGCTCTCCGGGTGGCCTGGCAGGCTGCGCATGAACCTACTAGCTCTATCACCCTCTGTTGTATGTTAGCCATCCACATCTGGGATTTCAAGTATGCTGTTGTTTTCACAATACCTGCTGCCCGCTGTGAGCTAATCTGAGGGCTCGCTCTTCTAACGATGTAGGTAGTACAATGCAGTGGCCTTTTAATATTACCCCTTCAGGAGCTACAGTAAGCTTGTGATGAATTCCAAAAAGGGATTGAAGTTTGACCTGGGCTGCTGCAGTGTGTTGAGCGATGGAGGCAAAGACATTTTTCCAATTTCCTGACTGGATAGCAGTAATGGTGTGGGTTAGGATGGTATCTGTTTCAGTTTCACTGGCTATCTCTTGCAATGTTAAAGCTTGTGGTCGCGCGCAGGCCACCACGTGACATACATGTTCCTCTGTTTCTTTCGCATGACGTTCTTCTTCGTCTGTGGTAGCTCGTGTGTGACGAGACAGATAATCAGCTGGGTTGTCTGTCCCTGGTCGGTACTCCACCTCTGTGTTGTAGGGCTGGAGTTGAAGCATCCACTTTTCAATACATGCTGGTGGATGAGGTGCTGATCCTCTGAAAATTGGAATAAGCGGTTTGTGATCTGGAAATACTCTTACCTGTTTTCCTAGTAAATAAACTTTGAAATGCCTGCATCCCCATAAAATAGCGAGGGCCTCTTTTGCTATGTGTGCATAATATTTTCCATTTTGGTTAGTTCACGACTGGCAAAAGCGATTGGATACACATGACCATCCTTGTCAATTTGTATAAGTACAGCTCCTAGGCCAACTGGACTAGCATCAACTAGAAGTTCTGTATGCCTTTTGATATCAAAGAAAGCCATCGTTGTAGACGCCGATAGAGTGTCCTTAATCTGTTGAAATGCTTGTTGGTGAACAGGCAACCATTCCCATTTTTGATCCTTCTTGGTTAGTTCGTGGAGAGGACTTGCCATGGTGGTGAGATCTGGAATGAATCTCGCGCAGTAAGTCGACATTCCCATAAAACTCCTTACTTCTGTGACTGATGTTGGAGGCTTGGTATTTTTGATGTCGTTAACTTTGGCAGGATCTGGCGACACACCTTGTGCGTAATGTATCCGAAGAAGCTTAATTCTTCTTTTCCGAACTCACACTTTTCTGCGTTCAGGGTTAATCCGGATTCTTCCAGCCTTCGTAAAACCGCTGCCAGGCGCTCGAGATGTTCGCCTTTGTTGGATGCATATACGATAATGTCATCACTAATGTTCATCGTCCCTTCCAGGCCGGTGAGGACTTTCCGAATTTCATGCTGGAATACCTCAGTAGCTGATGATATTCCAAAATTTAGCCGTTTGTAGCATCGCAGTCCTAGGCGGGAGGAGAATGTAGTGATGTATCTCAACTCCATGGCTAGTTTAAGCTGGTGATATCCAGATCTAAGGTCAAGTTTGCTGAAGATGGTCGCTCCTGTTAGGTCAACAATAAGTTCATCTATGGTCAGTGTGATATGGCGTTCTCTTCTGATGGCTACATTGGGAAGCCGCATGTCAATACATATTTGTACTGCGTTAGGTTGTTTTGGATTTTTTGAAACTACCATGGGGGATACCCACTGGGTCGGTCCTGATGTTTTCTCTATGATGCCTGCTGCTTCAAGTTTGTCTAGTTCTTTCCTTACCGCTTCCCTCATGTGGAATGGTACTCGGCGATAGCCCACTGCTTTTGATTCAATAGTGGGGTCAATGTGGAATGTAATGGATCTGTCCTTTAGAGACCCAATGACTTGGAATATGCTATGATATTGTTTTAGCAACTTGTCGATCTTTCCACACTGGATATTGAAAGCAAAATGAATTAGTTTCAGTTGTCGGCGGTTCTACAAGTTAGAAGTGTTTCACAGCCAGCATCAACAACATAGAATCGTGCTCGGTACTTGGAATTGTTGTGGGCAAAATCAGATTTGAATGATCCCTGCACCGGCAGAGGCTTCTTGCAGCCATAGGCATATAGTCTGACCTTCCTCTCTTGAAGTTTGGGCTTTGTATGAGGTTTGTTAAATGCTGATACTGGCATTACATTAACGGTTGCGCCTGTATCTATGACTACGCGCAGTGGTTCCCCATCTGAAATGACAGTACATGATGGTCTTTTCCATTGTCTGGACCGTTGTGGTTCTATAGCTGATATGAGGTGTATACGGTGCACTCGTTTGCTGGTTTTCTTCCACTTATCATGTTCCCTTCTATCAGGGGATGCACTGTCCTCGCTGTCTTCACTTTCACTTGTGTCCGGTGATCTCTGGGAATGGTCCACTGCTCTTGCCTTTCCTTTCCTTCCTGGTTGACGATGTGTTTCTCGGGGGCGAATTTCTTCCGGCGACCATGAGTTTGCCACGGTGTTTGATCTCTTTCACTTTTGTTCGTGGGTTCAGGCAGACAGCTGCATAGTGGTTGAGCTGGTTACATTTTCTGCATGTCGTACCAATGCAGGGCAGGATTCTCCCCTGTGCCACGGGCCTCCGCACCATTTACATGTAGTATCTCTCCCTTGTGACATTTGGTTTTTGTTAGTGTTTCTTCTTCGCTCACCTTGTTCTTGGGTATTTTGATGTTTTGATATAGCAGCAATCTCTTCCGTTGGTTTTGGCTTGTCAATCGGGAGTCTTTGGATTGCCGCCTCAATTGCGCCACTTGGTTTTCTGTTTGTTCACGTAGGCGTGCCATTTCTAAAAATCGAGACAGGCTTACGTTCTTCTCTGACAGGATAGCCCTCCTCAGTTTTTCAGACGAAATTACATTTATGATTTGAAGACGGATAGAGAATTCTTCGTTGGGGAATTCACAACCAACTGCCATCTCGCGTAGTCGTGCATGGAATTTGTTCACTGTCTCTTTTTCACGCTGTCTAGACATGTAGAAATGAAAACGTTCATAGTCTGGATTGAGTTTGGGTTTGAACATGTTGGTTAAAGCGTTCTTTGCAGCATCGTAGTTGTTTTCAACTCCTCGGTCTGGAGTCGCATTGAACAAACAAAGTGCTGCCGCTCCTATATTGAGTAGAAGAAATGTGCCTTTTTTTCTTAGCTACAGTGATCTCTTTTGCATCCAGGTGCATTTCAAATTGTTGTAACCAGATTTCCCACCGAATAGCTGCACCTGTGGTTAATGGGTCAAAAGGTGGCAAAAGTGTGGTTAATGCTGGGTCTGGTGTTCTGAATTGGCATTTCTACTTGTTGACGGGCTTATAGAAGTCCTAGCAAGGCTTGTTTCAGTGCTGGACATGGTTGGCGCTGTGATATTTCACCAATTAAGTCTTTATTTGGTTAAATCCACAAGAAGATGAAGAAAATGAATAATAAAAGACAATGCGTGCCTCAAACTGGTTTGGTTACATTTACCAATATCCAGGGTTGGTGTTTCAGGGTGTTTACTATGTTCCTTGACAGCTTTACCACTGTCTCCTTGGTCAGTGATATCTAGGATTCTTACGGATTGCTGTGTCTGTCTCTGTGTTTTTTTTTTTGTATTGTTCAACTTTTGGCTTGATAAGAAAAAAAAAACATATATTTGTACTTTGCTTTCCCTGTTCGTGACTTCACACCATTCAACTTGTTAAAATAGAGCTCCGTTTCTTCAGGCTGTGTAAACAGAATGTTGGGGGCACCATAACGAGGCTCTGTAGATGTACGCGTTCCCTCCGTTAGATATTAAATCATGTAAACAGAACGTTGAGAGCATTAAAACAAGGCTCTGCGTATACGCGCGTTGTATCCATTTGATATTAGACTGTGAAACGGAACATTGGTGGCATGAAAACGAGGCTCTGCATATATGCGCGTTCACACTGTTAGTCATAGGCCCCTCACCTCACACTCTTCTTGCTTCATGTAGATCACGGTCCGCCTCACGTTCATAACTTGGGCTCTTGTCACGCTCGTCGCCAGTGTGATGTTTTGTTATAACATCATTCAGAACCTCGTCAGCTTACACATTTGGCTTAAACCGTTATGGCGCAGTGCATCGCTGCCCAGAAGAAAAACACACAACCGTTTGCTGCGGTTCACAGACCCGGACTGCCTTTATGACGACAGATCCAGTGAACTCTTTATTTCCATACTTCCGGGTCCTTTTTATGTCACGTGACTGGCTACTCTCTGGCATGCAACACCACAATATGTGAGAGAGGGGAAGTGTTGAAAACAAAAAAAGCAGCTAGACGACTCGAGTCCTTGCTCTCAGGGCTACTTTATCTTGCACCGCATGTACGTGGCTGGCTCTGACGGCTAGCTACTTCAGGATGGAGGTGGGTCTGGGTGAAAGGAAAGCACGATTCGTGCATTCAAGAGTTCTGTATCTTTTTATTGTTGCTAAGCAACCACTGAAAAGTTTCAGAGCACTTGAAACTACGAGACCATGGCACTATTAGGCGATATTCTATGCAGTACCCTGTGGGAGGCCGCACCAGCCCTGTCCTCTTGGCAATAGTTAACCCAGCATTTGGTATAAGCAAGCACTACACATGTTGGTAGAGTGACTGAGCAGCCAGGCTTATCTCAAGAGCGGTCAATGTGAGCTCTAGGGTGGTACATAGAGTTTCACAGCGGCAAGTATTCAAATATAGACTTACACTCAAGGTTTCTTGATTAAACAATTATTTATTAATTTAACAGTCAGTTGAATGAGCCTTCTTTAGAAGGGAGCAAATATGTAACACTTTAAAATGTACTTCAGAAATACACACGCTCAGTTTTAATAAATCAGTAGATACCCATTTGGGATGGCACATAGACACTTCCTACACCCTGGGGTGACTTAAATAACTTGGACACTGTGGACATTAATATATCACTGGTACATTTAGAGCAATACTGATTTTGGTGTCAAAAGGAAAAGGTTTAGGATATAAAACAATGGTTAACATATATTCTTAAGCAGGTAAGTACATTTGAACCCCCAATGCAAAGTAAATTACCCTTTCCCAGTTACACAAATTATAGAATGTGTGACTTTTTGGAGGGATAGTTAAAGCACAAAATCAGAGGTTAGAAGGGTCTTTCAGGGAGCCAGGACAGCCAATGTCAATTGAGCAAAAGTCTAGGTGAGCTGAAGCACTTCTTGAAGGTAAGTCAAAAGTCTTGCACAATGTTTTAGAAATCTTTGTAGAAAATTAAATCACTGTTGGGCCACAAGCTGGGAGGCTTGTGAGGGGCAAAGCTGCAAGCAACTCTGCAACGGCAACCAACACAAGTCTCAACTGAGAGCTAGCAACGCTACACGACAAGAGGTAAGAACCCCTTAGTTCTACAGTACCTTAGGTCTGAACAAATTGGTTCCAGCTGGCTTCTGTAGTATGGCATATCCTGGTGTTCCTGGGCCTCAGTCGTGGGGACAAGAGGGAGGACGTCTGGGGACTCCTGCACTAAAAATTGAAGGTCGGAGGCAGGAACGGGCAAACTTCAGATCAGCGGCACTTTGCGATTTCAGCTTCTTGCGAATAGCACCTCTGGTTCTCGGATACCATATGGGCTGTTCTCCCATCTGGGGTCAAGCACTCTGTTAAGGTGGCTCAGGCTTGGTCAGTCCTGCTTAATGGGAGTCCAGAGGAACTTCCTGGAGCTCCGGTCTGACTTAAAGACGACACATTCGATTCTGGTGTTCCTCTCCCTGGCAATCGTTTCCTGCAGCAGCAATGGAAGTACAGCCAACTCCGAGAGCATTTCCAGATGTGTTCGTCTTGGGGTCGATTGGTCCCATCAACCCAAGGGGGGAAGTCGTCTTTTGCAGGGCTTCTCTAGTTGTAGTGAATTCGGAGCTACGGCACTGCAGCAGGGCTTCAACGGGCAAACCAACGGTCCAAGAGTTGCAGCAGGCATCTCTTCTAAGCTCTTCTCGTGTTCCTTCATCCAGTGGTTGACTATGCCTTCCAAGCAAAAGACCTTGCCTTTTATGCCGGTTTCTCCTATTCATTTGCAGCCTAGCTGTCACTCACACAGCAGGGTGGCTGTCCTACAAGGACAGCCAGCCAGCCAATCATCTTTGGGTGCACTCATGTGACCAAGGGTGTTAATCACAGGGAGATTCGGGCACCCCCTCATTTCTTGCCTGGCCAGACACGCTGGAGCCAGAGGCAGGCTTCAGCAGTCAAACCCGCCAAAGGCAAAAAGAACAAAGGGACCAAACCGGGTTTGGCACGCAGAGTAAATATCAAGAAGGACCTTTCCAACAAGAAATGGCAAGAAAAGAAGACCTGGGCTATGTTGACAAAATGGGCACCCATGGGTGCTTTACTGCAGCTGCAATTGCAGTCCGCCATAGAAACACTCAATGGTAGAACAAATTAAACCACTGCCACCAGCCAATAATTGTAGAAAGGGTAACATAAAAATGTTACATGAGAAAATAGACATAGGGGATACTAAGTAACCCCTCCAGCACCCTATTGTAAGACAGTGTGTGCTGGGTCTAGAAAGTTACAAATGTAAGTAAAGTAAATTTCACTTCACTGCTCCTGGGAACAGTAGTTTAACCAAGGGAAGGTATTTAAACCTTTGAGAAATCTCAAAGACTTCCCTGTGCCTCTGCAGTGAAGGTGCTGTGTGTCACAATGTAAAACGATGATGCCTATGGAGTTTGTCAGACTCCAAAACCAAAAGAAAAACAGTGTTCAAAACACCTGGGTGAGAGAGAAAAAGGGCTCATTCACTCCAAGGAAAGTCCGACAAAGTCCAGCAAAAGAGCTGCAGGTCTCTACGGAGGGAGTAATTAAACACTAAAATGAAAATGCTCCCTAACAGGCACCGCCAGCGTCCCATGGAGCTTCTGTTTCATTTTTTTTAATTCTGCTTTTTAAAAAATGTTCTTCAATGGGGTCGCAGAGTCTATGTGAGGGGTTGCAAGGGAGACAGCTGGGGCCGCTGCTGTGACTCCTAGTGACCTCCAAATAACATCCCTGTTGTCATTCATGACAGGAAATCCTCTTCAATGTTGGCCTTTTAATGGACCTTTCTCTTGGGTTGGGGCTGCGGGCTGGTGACTGTCCTTTTGTTGTCAACCCACCCTGATGGCTATTACACTAGAGAATGTGCAGCAATATCATGCAGGCTGAGTGGAGCAGTGTGTGGACATGGCCAGCATCAGTGCCCAGCATTGTTTGTTTGTTTGTTTGTTTGTTTATTGAATTATAATGCGCGCCTAACCCAAAGGTAGCAGGGCGCAGCCATAAGGAAATTCAAGACTTACATGGTTACAGAAATAGTACAATGCAGAGAATATAATTACAAGAATTTGCCATGGAGCATATGCACAGGAGCGCAACTTTACAAATATAATACAGTTCAGCATATATAATTACAGGAAGTTGCAAAGAGCGTATGTACAGATATACAGGTGGAGCATATTCAAATCGTGAGTCCTGAGTCAGTCTAGTAGGAGTCATCTTTAGAGGATGGGAGAGTTGAGGATGTTAATGTACCTGCTTCTTAATAATGGGTAGGGTTGGTCAACTCTAAGCTGATGTGGCAGGGAGTTCCATAGTTTAGCAGCTTTCACAGGGAAACTATTACCGCCCATCTTAGTGAGCCGGTATCTAGGAACCAATGAGGCAGTGAGTATTATTAGTTCTAGTGGGTTTGGTGGACATTTTTCTATGAATTCTATCTGAAAGATAGCTCGGGCCGCATTGTTTAGTGCTTTGTGGGTGAGGAGGCTACTTTTAGAAGAATGTTGTTATACGCAGTGAGCCAGTTGTATTGGCGTCTAGTAGCAGAGATATGTTCTCTTTTATTTATACCTAGAGCGGCTCTTAGCGTGTTGTTTTGGAGTGTTTGTAGCCTCAGGATAATGGCCTTATTTTTTTATTTTTTTTTTTTTAAATTTTTGTTTTAATTGTGTCACAATTTTTACAAAAATAAGACATGAGTGGTCTTCATACATAAAACGTCCAGGTTCCTTTTAGACATATCTTTGTTCAGTGAGCTAGAGCATAGTGGAGTTCCTCCTGCTCAAGCTTCAAGGATTTGAGGAAGAGTGTTACTCCTAAGACACATCTGGTGTTATTCCCATTCGTCAGAAATGACCAGAGATTATCCTCATCGAGGGTGAGGTGGTTTTTCAGTGGGTCAGCAAGATACTTGTCTCTTTTCGTTTTGAGCCCGGAACATTCCATTAGCAGGTGTTTTGTGCTTTCTATAGCGTTTATAGGCTGACAGAAGCGGCAGGTGCTCGATGGTACTTGGTTACGAATTGCCAAGATCTCGTTGGTTTTTATTTGGTTCAACTTGAATCTTAAAAACAGACGACTTAGGTTCTTATCTGGGAACTTCAATAAGTAGCCTCGCGTGGCATTTAGCGTCATTGGAGCAGTTGGTAATTTTGCTGTGATGGAATACGACCAAGCCACTTCTTGAGTATGAATCCAGTCGGCTTCCAAAAGTTTTTTCGACACTCGATTTGGATTGTGTATGAGTGTCTCAACAGGCAGATCCAATTCTTCCAATATTCTCCGGTTGGATTGTTCCCAGGATTCAAGCATCCGATTGTTTCCCTCAGAAAGTTCTTTCCACATCAGGTGCAATACTCGGGCTTCTGGATTATATATTACCTTACGGTATAACATCAAGGTGGCTCTCAGTTTTATTGCCAACAGTGAGGAGGTGCATAGCTCTCGTCTTATTAATGCAATTGGAGTAGATTGGGCTAAACCGAGGACCCTTCGCCAAAAATAAGCTTCCAGTTTCTCCCAGATGGTGTTCGGGGCTAGCAACATTGCATCCATCCCGTAGATTAGGGCCGGAACGACCTTGGCTTTATAGAATCTTACAATAGGTACGATCGAGAAGCGGCCGTGTTTCTTGTCCACAGCCTTAGCTTGGGCTGTAAGATTTTTTAATTTTGCCCAGAGTGTTTCCAACATGATTTTTTCCTCTTTGTCGTTACTAATTGTGATCCCAAGATATTTAAAGGCTTCCACTCTTTCCAGCCTCCTACCATCACAGTGCCAGGTGAATTTGGAAGTCCACTTTGGAGGTCTGCCCAGAATGAGCACTTTTGTCTTTGCGTTATTTAGGCGCAAATTGTTTTCAGACATGTATGTTACCATGTTATCCAATTGCCGTTGAAGGCCTATAGGTGTTAAGTCCATCAAGATGATATCATCCGCGTACAGTAAGCAATCTATCTTCTCCCCTCCCATCGTCGGGGGAAAATGTCTAATCGCAAGGGTGGAGTCTCCGTAGTCTGCGATGTAAGAGTTGTACAGCGATGGAGCCAAAGGACAACCCTGTTTGACTCCACAAGCTGTTTCAATTTCTTCCGAAAGTCGACCATCTGCACTCAAGCGAACTCGAATTGATGTCCCTTGATGTAAGGCCTTTATTGGGTTTAAGATTGACTCCGGACAACCTTTTGATTCCAATTTCGCCCATAAGCGCTCCCTGTCTACCTGGTCAAACGCTTGGACCAGGTCGATAAAAACGACATAGATTGGATTGCCACTTTGAAGAGCCTTTCCCTTTAAAGCACTCATGAGTAGGATGTTCGTTGAGGTTCCAGAGTTTCTGATAAAGCCATTCTGGAATGGGTCCAATACTTTTGACGAACGCGTCCACTCTTGGAACGCGTCTAGAGCCAGAGACGCGAATACTTTTCCCATTGTGTCCAGAAGGGCAATGGGCCTGTATTGATTCGGGTCATCAGTCGCACCTCTCTTGTAGATGGGCACAATGTTGGCTTTTCGCCAAGTTGGTGGTATAGCTCCTTTTCTGTTACAATTTGTGAAAAGCTCACTCATGATGTTAGCCCAGCACTCCGGATTTTTTTTCAGTTCCAAATTACTGATCCCATCGGGTCCTGGAGCCCTCGAGTTGTTTAGTTTCTTAAGTTTGTCTAAGATAGACTCTTTGTCGTCAGGAATAGACCATGGGCTTATCTTTTTATGACGGTCACTCTTAGAAGTTTCAGTTACGTTCAGTGCCCTAATGGGTGCGAATAATTTTGAAAAATGATCAATCCAACGTGCCTCACTCACATTGTTCTGGATGCTCTCATTAGCATTCTTTTGTGTTCCTTTGATCAAGTTCCAGAATTCCTTAGGCTTTTTGCCGCAGATGGTTAACAGCATTTGCTGGGAATCGTTCAGATACAGCTTGTGGCGATGATTTTGAAGCCAGCTTTTGTAATGCCGTACCGATTTTTGCCATTTTTCGTTGTTCTCTGAAGATGGGGTTCTTTGTGCTAATCTTTTAAGTTTTCTGCATTCCTTCCTTTTCTCTACAAGTTCTTTATTATATGCATGGGGATGAGATCGATCTTTCTTCTCCACCGATGCTTTAGCTGGGTCCATTAGAAACCTGGTTAGTAGGGGTGTGTAGTCCAGATCAATCTCTTTTCTTTTTAGCACTGTCGGTCTTAGAGTTTGAGAACCAACAAATTGGGCTTCCAATTCCCGTATGCCCTTCACAGATATTTTGACTCGCTTGCTTTTTTCTGTTGTCTCCAGTGGCAGATTGTTTAAAGTCGTTTGGGGTTTGGCAGCCCAAACTTCTGTCACTAAGAGATTATGATCACTGTAAATTGTTGGCCTGATTGTAAAGGAACGAATCTCTGGCAAGATGTCTCTCGAGACGAATATGTGGTCTATCGTTCCTGTTTGTTCGTCTCGTTGCCATGAGGGAATTACCAGATTTGCCTTATTTCGCTGCCAGTGTAGATTGTGCATATCTCGTTCAGCCATGATCTTTTCAAGAAAGTTGCCTCTCTCCCGCGCTGGAGACTTTTGAGTAAACGATGTAGAGCGGTTGCCAATTCCTTCACAGATAGCGTTGAAGTCCCCGCTTATGATGGTACTGTGGTCACTCCGTATCTTCTGTGCTTCCTCAAAAACATTTTGAAGTTCATTGAGGAAATCTTCGTTGGTTGTTACCTGTGGATTCCAGTAGACATTGACCAAAAGAACCATACTTTCCTTTTGGTTCAGAGTGGAAGATTTTCTTGTTAGAAACATGGCCTGTGTCCAATAAGAAGTTTTTAGTATTTCGAAAATTTCCAGTCCAGATCCTGCTTTAATGGCGGTGATGAGGCCTGCTGACGGTCTTCCCGATTCACCTTTTCTGGCACACGTAAATACTATATCGTAACCGTCTAGTTGGGGTTTAGTAGTTAACCAGGTCTCCTGGAGGCAAAGTGCATCGAAATTTCCCAGGTTAACATCGGTTTCTCTTGTTAAATGAGCGAAGCCTCTCGTGTTCCAGCATCCAATTCTTAGTGGGTTTGGCGATTGAATTTGTGTCTCCCAAACTTTTAGCTTTCCCGAGCGCGTGGGAGTCTTCATTCCCATCGTTCGTTGCTAATGATTTTTTCGATTTGGTACTTCAGTTCTGTGCCATGTCCATGATTCCACTTCATTTGAACTTAGTCTACCATCATTGTTGGAAGACGGGTTATTGCAGTTAGATTGTGGGGGTCTTTTGTTTCGATGAATGTTTTGTTCCCGTTGCGATTCTTTTTGAAGAATTATCTCGGATCTTTTTCTTTCTTTCTGGTTGACCACTCCTGTTCTTGAATAGTATGGACTTCGGCTCGTCAGACCAGGCTGCGCGTGAGGCATTTTACTGATGTATCTAGTGCTCATTTGCGGAGTGGCCTTCAGATTTCTCGTGTCTCTATCACTTCGTGTAGTTGAGTCCTCTTTTACGTGGGCATGTTTGGGGTCAGTTAATTCAAATCCCATCGACAGTAGCTTTTCGGATTCTCTCATTATGTGGCGTTTGGTGTTCTCCGAAGAAAGGTGTATATAAGAATAATCAGATCTCCTGGTGGTACTTGGTTCTACTATCCACAGATCTTTATTTTCGATGTGCTGCAGGCTTGTGATTTGGGTCAAAATTTTTATAATATTAGTTCTGTTCATGATTATATCCTCTTGCTTTGAGTTGATGTTTTTCAGTCTTAACATATGGGCAGTGAAGATTTGTTTTACTGCTTTTTTCCGCTCTTGATCTTGTTCTAATATGCTTTCTCCTTTTTTTTCAGGTTCACCTCAGTGATGTATTGGAGGTAAGAATCTGATGTCTTTTTTTTGTTGTCATAGCTAGATTTGCGAGGCTTTATCCGCTCTCCTTTATCTGCCTGTCCTCGAGTATGAACCGGAGTAGACCGGTTTTTATTTTCCTTCCATATGTTTGTGTCGTTTCTACGTCCCTCTTTTGTTCTTTGTACTTCCTGAATGTTAGGCCTTGGGTTCAAGGTAGATGTGGATTCAGCTTTTTGCGGTCTTAAGTTTTTCACTGTTACTTCTGTTGGCGAGTCAGGAATTTCGTACATGAGGACCTTATATGGTGGTTCGTTTATGGGAGAGTCCGTGATCGCTTTGTGTGCCTTTCTCTTTGACGATTTTGTTGGGTGATTTTCGGATCCTGTCTCGTCCACAGTCACAATACTCCAATCCGACTGCTCCGCTACCGTAAGAACATGCCCTTTTTCCTTTGCACAATTAGCTCGCCTTTCTCTCTCGTTAGTAGTCCGAGTAGTGGATTTCTTCGCTAGTTTGGTTGGAGGACCGTTTTTCCTAACGGCGACCCTTTTGCTGCTTCACTGATGTTTCAGAGACCAAAGAAACTATTGGTCTATTCCCTTCCTTCTTTGAGGTTTGATTGACGATTGATTTTTGTTGCGAGAATATTCCAAATGTAAAGTTCTTTGGCTTTGCATTGATATCTTTACTGGGGTTCCTGACTTTTTCCCCAGTCTGGATATAGGAAAAGGGATTAGCTGTTTTTTGATTTGCCCCGTTCGTGACTGCTTCTTTTACCGTCACCATATGATTATCTCCTTCTTCAAGAATAGCTATAATAGCATCCAATGGCTCGCCACCTTGTTCGATGTTGGAAATATTGGCGACTCTTTCATCATGAGCCTGCGACCTTACGGTTTCATCCTGTCCGAAAGATGTGGCTGTCTGATCTGTATTAGGATATTGTGATTGTTTATTCTCAAGTTGCTCAACTGTCGGGAGGGATCCATGGGCATAACCGCAGCGGCAGGTTTCAACCTGCCTTTTTTTTTGCGTTCTTCCATCCGATTCGGAGTTTTGAGCCCCCATAATGTAGCCTTCCAAATATTGCAGTTTGGACTGCATTACGGTAAGCATAGACACCTGGTCCCGGAGTGTGTCATTTATAGTCTCGTACATCTTTGTAAATGGTGCCATTGCTATCGTCACTGACGACATTAATGAGGAATGATCCATACTTTGCGGCACGAGGTTTAGTGGAAGTAGTTGTTGAATTTCCTCGAGACTCCGCGTCACGGCTTGTGCGGGATACAGTAGAGTTGTTTTTCCCCTGTTAATTTCATTTTCTTTTGGATTAGCAGTTGGTCCCCATTCGACTGGAGGCGACACTGCTCCGATGTCCATCACTTGCTTCTCATCTGCCTGTGGTCTCTTGATCTTATCGCTTTTAGGATCCATGTCTCGTGATTCTTTAATAAGGCTGCCTTCTATAGTCGTAGTTTCGTGCAGGTCTGTATTAGGCTCTTGGGTCAAGATCTCTTCTTCAGTTCTCTCCTTATCTGTCCTTGGTTCAACCTCCGATGAAATTTGGGAGCTTAATTCAGTGATCTTTCCCGTTGATTCACTAAATTCAGTCGTCTTCTTATAATTATTTGAGTAGTGCCATCTTAAAGGCGGGAAAGACCCTCCCTGCGTCTTGGCTGATGGACTGATCAGTAGTTTTGGACTTACGGGGGCTTCTACTGTGAGACAGTCTGGTTTTGATGTATTTGTTTCTGCTTCATCAAGACTCTCAAGAATTTCACAGTCAGACAGCTCGTGACCTTGATTTAATTTTAACTCCAGCTTCGTTCTAAAAAAATCGTTCATGGCTGTCACTGTGCAGCCTTTGATAGGACCGATTTTTGGCCCCAGTTTTTTTTTTTGAGAGAGTTTTCGGTCTAGGGGTCGTTCTGCTTCTCACTTTATTGTAGTTATGTCGATGCGGTTTGCAGATCGTCGTTAAGGGTAGGGTGTTCTGACACTCGTTGTCCGCTCCCATTTTTTCTTTTTTCTTTTTCAGTTGGGTTTTCGTTTGGAAATATGCAACTGTCGGTTTTTCCGTAGTTTTAGTTGCAGTGCCCAATTCCGTAACGGATTCGATAACCTCAGTGCTTCCATCCACTGAGGAGTCGAAGACCGCCGGATTTCGATTGACAGTTTTACAATTAAATACTTCTCCAGGTTTTTCTATGGCCACAATTTGCATCGGCCGTGGCTCCTTTATTTGACACTCTTGATTTTCTGCTGCTGATGCAGTATGAATTTGCGCAGCACATAAAGTTTTCGTTGGAAACCCCAACGACTTGGACATAGCGTCTTGGGCGCTACCTCTGTTGTTTGGGTGTTCTGAAAAATCGCCGTTGGATGCCACGTCCATCCTTGGGCGTTGTCCCACAAATGTCTCTGTTTGGTCTTTATCAACCTTTGGGCTAATGCAATTCACACCGGCAATAAGCAATGCATCGAGGGCCGTATGATTTCTAGTAGTCTGGCTCTCCTCCCCCTCTCGGCACACACGTGCAGATCGGGGGGCCGACACCGCTGACACAGTGGTTCCTCCCTACTGAGCCTCCCCTGACGAGTTGCCTCTCGGGTCCACCGAAGGCGAAGGCCCGACTTCTTCCGTTTCCGGTGTGATGCGGAGCGCTTCGTCGCTGGAATTACTCAGCAGGAGTCTCGCGGTCTTGAGTTTGGGTGTCACAGGAGACTCGGCTTGGTCAGACGAAATAGTGCGCTTCGGCACCCTCTTGGGAGCTGTGATCTTCTCTCCACGTTTCCGGGGAAAGCCTCTTCCCGGACAGGACTCCTTCAACGGTCTAAGCACCCGATGATTTGTTGCAGTCTCCACCTCCAAGGTCGGACAGGTAAGGGAACGGGAAAGGGAAGGCGGGGAAAAAATAGGGGAGGTGGGTAGGGTAACGGGAAAGCAGGTTTCGTGAAGGGAAGAATTTTCCAACAAGGGATACGGAGAGGGGGGGCAGGCGGCAAGGAGGGCTGAAAAGTCTGCGACTGAAGGATCCTTTACAGAGCCCTCCATTCCCCGAGTATAGTGAAGGGGTGCCGCACCCATACCTGTGACCGCTCCTGGTTGCGATAACTCCGCCCTTGCAACTCGCTGTTCGTTCACAATGTTCATTGCAAGTGTAGTCCTCTCAGACTCGTCTGTCCGCGGGTGTGTGTCCATTTCGGTAGCTTTCCCCTTAGCCCACACTCTGGCCACAGTCTGCCACTGTCTGCAACCTCACTCTGCTGCTCACTCCACTGGCCTTATTAACGCCGCTGTATAGAGCATTGCAGTAATGTAGCCTAGAGAGTATTAATGCCCTAGCTAGGATCAAGCAGCTGTCATTAGAGAGGAAGGGTCTGCCTGCTCGGATGACCTTGCATGTGTATGAAGTGGTAGAGGGCAGCCAGAGATTTGACTTGCTTGTCGAAGGACATGGTAGAGTCCAGATAGAAACCAAGAGTTTTCACTTCCTTCGCTACCCTGATGATATGTCCATCAATGGTGAAGGTGGTGTATTCAGTACCTAGTTTCTACAAGTTATAGTGGGTGCCCAGGATAATTAGCTCAGTCTTGTCATCATTCAGGCACAGACTGTGCATGGCCATCCAAGCCTGAATGATGAGGTACACTCTATTCGCCAATGCTGAATCTTTGTCATAATCCCCGGAAAGTGGGAGGAGAATCTGAGTATCATCTGCATAATTAGTATAGGTGATTCCCAGAAGGTCCAAATCATCGAACACAGGCTTGGTGAATATATTGTAGAGTGTCGGTGAGACACAGGAGCCCTGTGGGACACCACAAGTGATAGGGATAGGGTCCGCAGCCGACGAGGGGGAGAAGACCCTCATCGTCCTGTCGCTTAGCAACGATTCTATCCACCTGATAGCTTCAGTGGAGAAATGGGCAGCTGATTCCAGACGATTACACAGGACCTTATGGTCTACTAGGTCGAATGCCGCTGAGAGATCCAACAGTAGAAGGAGTGCAGTTTGCCCTTTGTCTCTCAGCTCATCAACCTGTGTTAGTAGGTCCATGAGGGCTGTTTCTGTTCCATGTAGCGGACGAAAGCCTGATTGTCTAACTCCAAGGAGCTTGTGTAACTCTTAGTAGTTCTGGATTTGGGTATAAGCAACCTTGTCCAATATTTTGAGAAGGAACGGTACCATCATAATAGGGCAGTAGTTTGTGGGAATGAGTGGGTGTAGGGATTGCTTCTTTAGGAGAGGAAGTACCCAGGATTGTTTCAGATTAGACGGGACTGTGCCTGATGTGAAAGAGGCATTAATCAGTTTTGTAAGGAATGGTGCAAGATCACCTTTGCTGTTAGATGGCTTAAGCAATAAAATAACTTTCTAGCCGGGGTGATGTTGTCAGTATTTAGTGGTAAATTCAGAGCGTCTTTTTTTTTGGCAATTTTCTTTTGTAGAGTAGTTGTTTTGTTAGCGAGTGTAAGTTGGATGTCTGTGCACCATGTCTTGTTTTTAATGCAGCTGTCGGGAGTTGGAATCGGTGACTCTAATTCTTTTAGTATAGTGAAGAGCTCTTTCATGCTAGAGTTTGCTTTGCCAATACGTTCATTATAGGAGTCTCTTTTTGCTGAGCATATTGCATTTTTGTATCGTGCAGCTATTTGAGTTAGCTTAGATTAATTTTCCGTGGATGGCAGTAGTCTCCACATGGTTTCACATTTCCGCTTTAGAAGGCGTAGATCCTTTAGCTGAGGTGTAACCCATTTGTTTAGGTGAGCTTTGGGTTTACTTGCTATTACTTTAAGTGGAGCGATTTTGTCCAGGGTGGTAAGAATAATATTGTTGAATTCTTGGACCAGTATGCTAGGGTCTAGGTTGGCAGAAGTGAGTTCAAGGTAGGTAGTATGGCTGGGATCACATTGTCCACTGTAATGTTCTTTTTGTTCCTAGTGGGACACGGGGGGCATAGGTAGAGTCATCTGAAGGGGTCTGGTAGTAGAAAGGGTGAACGACACAAGGGAATGGTCTGTTCACAGTTGCAGTGTGATGGAGGTGATGGTTTCCATGCAGTTGTAGTCGGCTACCCAGTCTAGAATTCTCCCTTTGTTCTGGGTAGGTTAATTTATTTTTTGTGCTAGGCTTAATTCTTCTTGGATGTTGGCTAGTTTAGAGGCATATTTGTCTGCCTGATCATTGAATCCTAGGTTGAAGTCGCCTAATAATAACATTTGGGTAGAGGTTTTAAGATTTTTTGATAAGAGGCTATGAATATCCTCCTCAAATGTCCCAAGTGGGCCGGGCGGTCTGTATATTAGATGAACAGTGAGTGACTGGGATTTGGTGAGGGACAATTTGGCAGTAAGTGTTTCGCATGATTGCGTAATTTGAGAGGTGGCAAGTCTTAAGGAGAGGCTGGATCTGACTATTATGGTGATATTTCCGCCTCAGGCTTCATTTCTATCTTGTCTGATTATAGAGTATCCTTTCGGGATTGCTAGCATGAGTGCAGGTCCTGCTGCATCATGTAGCCAAGATTCTGTTATGACCAAGATGTCCAAGTTATCAGCTAATATTATATCAGCTATATCCATTGCATGGGCAACCAGCGACCTGGCATTTATGAGAGCTCCTTTGATGAACGGGGCACTGTATTGTTTGTACTTATAGGAATAGGTATGATAGGGTTGGCAAGTTTTAGTTTGTCCGCCAATTGCTGGTTGACTTCATTGGGAAAATGAAGTGAAGGTGAGTCCAGGGAGGATTTATTGGTATTCACGTTCATGGGACAGTTAGTTCTCTTGTTCACTGAAGGTAGTGATCTTCTGGGTGGATCATGCAGTTTGTTAAGTCTGGCACGTAGTTTGCAGTTTCTGTCGGTAGTCAGGCGTGGTTGGGAGACAAGTGGATCACAGCCTAATGCCGGGGAGTCGTTTTGTTGGGCAACATTCAGGTTGTTGATTACCATTGTGGTCAAGGTGGGAGTGTTTTGTGCCTTTTTCACTGGCTAGTTCAGCCTATCACAGTTCACTATAGCTGGATGTAAGGAGTATAATAGCAGCCAATGCAATGTACAAAATATGTGGATTTGGCATGGTCATTGAGTGCAAGAATTAGGCGTAGGGCAATGGCACTGGTGCAAAGGCAGGCACAATTGACGTACGTTAGGGCATGTAAGTTTTACAACAAAATGTGGTGGCTTATATGCATTTAGTACCGGAAGACAAGACTCAAAGGCAGCGTTAGAGTAGGGCAGTAAGTCATAAATCACAATTACCATTCAACTGACAATGATAGGCTTAAGAACATTGAATACTGCTCTCATAGTCGCAATGAGGCTCTGAGCATTAATTGAATGAAGGCGGTAGGTCATGGAGCATAGTTACAGTACATTGGGCAGTAATGCAAGTGCGGTCACGCATATTGAAGCATGGTCATATTTTACAATTTTCAGGCAAGTTAAAGTTATCAAATGTTTGTAATCAAGTGGTTGGTGCCTCCTGCATAGATACAGGTTTGGGCTATGTGCTAGACAGCGAATGTCTTATACATAGAATACTGGGTGATGGCAAGGTCAAAATGTTAAAGGTGAATTGTGGCGAAGCGCGTGTGAGAGCACCTCGGTATGGCCATAAAGGTTACCTTAGACAGATAGTTTGGAAAATCCAAGGTCCTGCTTAGCTGGGGCAATCCGGACAGGGGGACTGGCGTACGGCGTGTACAGCTCATGGACAGGTTGGGACAGGCACCAGCCTTTCTGCTTGGGCCTTCCTGTGAGAGGGCTGGCTCACGCCTCCGGTTGAGGATTGGTGGGGAAATGGGATGCTTCCACCAATGGCAGCACAGTTGGTGCAGCTTCAGGCTACAACTTGTCCACAGCCTTAGCTTGGGCTGTAAGATTTTTTAATTTTGCCCAGAGTGTTTCCAACATGATTTTTTCCTCTTTGTCGTTACTAATTGTGATCCCAAGATATTTAAAGGCTTCCACTCTTTCCAGCCTCCTACCATCACAGTGCCAGGTGAATTTGGAAGTCCACTTTGGAGGTCTGCCCAGAATGAGCACTTTTGTCTTTGCGTTATTTAGGCGCAAATTGTTTTCAGACATGTATGTTACCATGTTATCCAATTGCCGTTGAAGGCCTATAGGTGTTAAGTCCATCAAGATGATATCATCCGCGTACAGTAAGCAATCTATCTTCTCCCCTCCCATCGTCGGGGGAAAATGTCTAATCGCAAGGGTGGAGTCTCCGTAGTCTGCGATGTAAGAGTTGTACAGCGATGGAGCCAAAGGACAACCCTGTTTGACTCCACAAGCTGTTTCAATTTCTTCCGAAAGTCGACCATCTGCACTCAAGCGAACTCGAATTGATGTCCCTTGATGTAAGGCCTTTATTGGGTTTAAGATTGACTCCGGACAACCTTTTGATTCCAATTTCGCCCATAAGCGCTCCCTGTCTACCTGGTCAAACGCTTGGACCAGGTCGATAAAAACGACATAGATTGGATTGCCACTTTGAAGAGCCTTTCCCTTTAAAGCACTCATGAGTAGGATGTTCGTTGAGGTTCCAGAGTTTCTGATAAAGCCATTCTGGAATGGGTCCAATACTTTTGACGAACGCGTCCACTCTTGGAACGCGTCTAGAGCCAGAGACGCGAATACTTTTCCCATTGTGTCCAGAAGGGCAATGGGCCTGTATTGATTCGGGTCATCAGTCGCACCTCTCTTGTAGATGGGCACAATGTTGGCTTTTCGCCAAGTTGGCGGTATAGCTCCTTTTCTGTTACAATTTGTGAAAAGCTCACTCATGATGTTAGCCCAGCACTCCGGATTTTTTTTCAGTTCCAAATTACTGATCCCATCGGGTCCTGGAGCCCTCGAGTTGTTTAGTTTCTTAAGTTTGTCTAAGATAGACTCTTTGTCGTCAGGAATAGACCATGGGCTTATCTTTTTATGACGGTCACTCTTAGAAGTTTCAGTTACGTTCAGTGCCCTAATGGGTGCGAATAATTTTGAAAAATGATCAATCCAACGTGCCTCACTCACATTGTTCTGGATGCTCTCATTAGCATTCTTTTGTGTTCCTTTGATCAAGTTCCAGAATTCCTTAGGCTTTTTGCCGCAGATGGTTAACAGCATTTGCTGGGAATCGTTCAGATACAGCTTGTGGCGATGATTTTGAAGCCAGCTTTTGTAATGCCGTACCGATTTTTGCCATTTTTCGTTGTTCTCTGAAGATGGGGTTCTTTGTGCTAATCTTTTAAGTTTTCTGCATTCCTTCCTTTTCTCTACAAGTTCTTTATTATATGCATGGGGATGAGATCGATCTTTCTTCTCCACCGATGCTTTAGCTGGGTCCATTAGAAACCTGGTTAGTAGGGGTGTGTAGTCCAGATCAATCTCTTTTCTTTTTAGCACTGTCGGTCTTAGAGTTTGAGAACCAACAAATTGGGCTTCCAATTCCCGTATGCCCTTCACAGATATTTTGACTCGCTTGCTTTTTTCTGTTGTCTCCAGTGGCAGATTGTTTAAAGTCGTTTGGGGTTTGGCAGCCCAAACTTCTGTCACTAAGAGATTATGATCACTGTAAATTGTTGGCCTGATTGTAAAGGAACGAATCTCTGGCAAGATGTCTCTCGAGACGAATATGTGGTCTATCGTTCCTGTTTGTTCGTCTCGTTGCCATGAGGGAATTACCAGATTTGCCTTATTTCGCTGCCAGTGTAGATTGTGCATATCTCGTTCAGCCATGATCTTTTCAAGAAAGTTGCCTCTCTCCCGCGCTGGAGACTTTTGAGTAAACGATGTAGAGCGGTTGCCAATTCCTTCACAGATAGCGTTGAAGTCCCCGCTTATGATGGTACTGTGGTCACTCCGTATCTTCTGTGCTTCCTCAAAAACATTTTGAAGTTCATTGAGGAAATCTTCGTTGGTTGTTACCTGTGGATTCCAGTAGACATTGACCAAAAGAACCATACTTTCCTTTTGGTTCAGAGTGGAAGATTTTCTTGTTAGAAACATGGCCTGTGTCCAATAAGAAGTTTTTAGTATTTCGAAAATTTCCAGTCCAGATCCTGCTTTAATGGCGGTGATGAGGCCTGCTGACGGTCTTCCCGATTCACCTTTTCTGGCACACGTAAATACTATATCGTAACCGTCTAGTTGGGGTTTAGTAGTTAACCAGGTCTCCTGGAGGCAAAGTGCATCGAAATTTCCCAGGTTAACATCGGTTTCTCTTGTTAAATGAGCAAAGCCTCTCGTGTTCCAGCATCCAATTCTTAGTGGGTTTGGCGATTGAATTTGTGTCTCCCAAACTTTTAGCTTTCCCGAGCGCGTGGGAGTCTTCATTCCCATCGTTCGTTGCTAATGATTTTTTCGATTTGGTACTTCAGTTCTGTGCCATGTCCATGATTCCACTTCATTTGAACTTAGTCTACCATCATTGTTGGAAGACGGGTTATTGCAGTTAGATTGTGGGGGTCTTTTGTTTCGATGAATGTTTTGTTCCCGTTGCGATTCTTTTTGAAGAATTATCTCGGATCTTTTTCTTTCTTTCTGGTTGACCACTCCTGTTCTTGAATAGTATGGACTTCGGCTCGTCAGACCAGGCTGCGCGTGAGGCATTTTACTGATGTATCTAGTGCTCATTTGCGGAGTGGCCTTCAGATTTCTCGTGTCTCTATCACTTCGTGTAGTTGAGTCCTCTTTTACGTGGGCATGTTTGGGGTCAGTTAATTCAAATCCCATCGACAGTAGCTTTTCGGATTCTCTCATTATGTGGCGTTTGGTGTTCTCCGAAGAAAGGTGTATATAAGAATAATCAGATCTCCTGGTGGTACTTGGTTCTACTATCCACAGATCTTTATTTTCGATGTGCTGCAGGCTTGTGATTTGGGTCAAAATTTTTATAATATTAGTTCTGTTCATGATTATATCCTCTTGCTTTGAGTTGATGTTTTTCAGTCTTAACATATGGGCAGTGAAGATTTGTTTTACTGCTTTTTTCCGCTCTTGATCTTGTTCTAATATGCTTTCTCCTTTTTTTTCAGGTTCACCTCAGTGATGTATTGGAGGTAAGAATCTGATGTCTTTTTTTTGTTGTCATAGCTAGATTTGCGAGGCTTTATCCGCTCTCCTTTATCTGCCTGTCCTCGAGTATGAACCGGAGTAGACCGGTTTTTATTTTCCTTCCATATGTTTGTGTCGTTTCTACGTCCCTCTTTTGTTCTTTGTACTTCCTGAATGTTAGGCCTTGGGTTCAAGGTAGATGTGGATTCAGCTTTTTGCGGTCTTAAGTTTTTCACTGTTACTTCTGTTGGCGAGTCAGGAATTTCGTACATGAGGACCTTATATGGTGGTTCGTTTATGGGAGAGTCCGTGATCGCTTTGTGTGCCTTTCTCTTTGACGATTTTGTTGGGTGATTTTCGGATCCTGTCTCGTCCACAGTCACAATACTCCAATCCGACTGCTCCGCTACCGTAAGAACATGCCCTTTTTCCTTTGCACAATTAGCTCGCCTTTCTCTCTCGTTAGTAGTCCGAGTAGTGGATTTCTTCGCTAGTTTGGTTGGAGGACCGTTTTTCCTAACGGCGACCCTTTTGCTGCTTCACTGATGTTTCAGAGACCAAAGAAACTATTGGTCTATTCCCTTCCTTCTTTGAGGTTTGATTGACGATTGATTTTTGTTGCGAGAATATTCCAAATGTAAAGTTCTTTGGCTTTGCATTGATATCTTTACTGGGGTTCCTGACTTTTTCCCCAGTCTGGATATAGGAAAAGGGATTAGCTGTTTCTTGATTTGCCCCGTTCGTGACTGCTTCTTTTACCGTCACCATATGATTATCTCCTTCTTCAAGAATAGCTATAATAGCATCCAATGGCTCGCCACCTTGTTCGATGTTGGAAATATTGGCGACTCTTTCATCATGAGCCTGCGACCTTACGGTTTCATCCTGTCCGAAAGATGTGGCTGTCTGATCTGTATTAGGATATTGTGATTGTTTATTCTCAAGTTGCTCAACTGTCGGGAGGGATCCATGGGCATAACCGCAGCGGCAGGTTTCAACCTGCCTTTTTTTTTGCGTTCTTCCATCCGATTCGGAGTTTTGAGCCCCCATAATGTAGCCTTCCAAATATTGCAGTTTGGACTGCATTACGGTAAGCATAGACACCTGGTCCCGGAGTGTGTCATTTATAGTCTCGTACATCTTTGTAAATGGTGCCATTGCTATCGTCACTGACGACATTAATGAGGAATGATCCATACTTTGCGGCACGAGGTTTAGTGGAAGTAGTTGTTGAATTTCCTCGAGACTCCGCGTCACGGCTTGTGCGGGATACAGTAGAGTTGTTTTTCCCCTGTTAATTTCATTTTCTTTTGGATTAGCAGTTGGTCCCCATTCGACTGGAGGCGACACTGCTCCGATGTCCATCACTTGCTTCTCATCTGCCTGTGGTCTCTTGATCTTATCGCTTTTAGGATCCATGTCTCGTGATTCTTTAATAAGGCTGCCTTCTATAGTCGTAGTTTCGTGCAGGTCTGTATTAGGCTCTAGGGTCAAGATCTCTTCTTCAGTTCTCTCCTTATCTGTCCTTGGTTCAACCTCCGATGAAATTTGGGAGCTTAATTCAGTGATCTTTCCCGTTGATTCACTAAATTCAGTCGTCTTCTTATAATTATTTGAGTAGTGCCATCTTAAAGGCGGGAAAGACCCTCCCTGCGTCTTGGCTGATGGACTGATCAGTAGTTTTGGACTTACGGGGGCTTCTACTGTGAGACAGTCTGGTTTTGATGTATTTGTTTCTGCTTCATCAAGACTCTCAAGAATTTCACAGTCAGACAGCTCGTGACCTTGATTTAATTTTAACTCCAGCTTCGTTCTAAAAAAATCGTTCATGGCTGTCACTGTGCAGCCTTTGATAGGACCGATTTTTGGCCCCAGTTTTTTTTTTTGAGAGAGTTTTCGGTCTAGGGGTCGTTCTGCTTCTCACTTTATTGTAGTTATGTCGATGCGGTTTGCAGATCGTCGTTAAGGGTAGGGTGTTCTGACACTCGTTGTCCGCTCCCATTTTTTCTTTTTTCTTTTTCAGTTGGGTTTTCGTTTGGAAATATGCAACTGTCGGTTTTTCCGTAGTTTTAGTTGCAGTGCCCAATTCCGTAACGGATTCGATAACCTCAGTGCTTCCATCCACTGAGGAGTCGAAGACCGCCGGATTTCGATTGACAGTTTTACAATTAAATACTTCTCCAGGTTTTTCTATGGCCACAATTTGCATCGGCCGTGGCTCCTTTATTTGACACTCTTGATTTTCTGCTGCTGATGCAGTATGAATTTGCGCAGCACATAAAGTTTTCGTTGGAAACCCCAACGACTTGGACATAGCGTCTTGGGCGCTACCTCTGTTGTTTGGGTGTTCTGAAAAATCGCCGTTGGATGCCACGTCCATCCTTGGGCGTTGTCCCACAAATGTCTCTGTTTGGTCTTTATCAACCTTTGGGCTAATGCAATTCACACCGGCAATAAGCAATGCATCGAGGGCCGTATGATTTCTAGTAGTCTGGCTCTCCTCCCCCTCTCGGCACACACGTGCAGATCGGGGGGCCGACACCGCTGACACAGTGGTTCCTCCCTACTGAGCCTCCCCTGACGAGTTGCCTCTCGGGTCCACCGAAGGCGAAGGCCCGACTTCTTCCGTTTCCGGTGTGATGCGGAGCGCTTCGTCGCTGGAATTACTCAGCAGGAGTCTCGCGGTCTTGAGTTTGGGTGTCACAGGAGACTCGGCTTGGTCAGACGAAATAGTGCGCTTCGGCACCCTCTTGGGAGCTGTGATCTTCTCTCCACGTTTCCGGGGAAAGCCTCTTCCCGGACAGGACTCCTTCAACGGTCTAAGCACCCGATGATTTGTTGCAGTCTCCACCTCCAAGGTCGGACAGGTAAGGGAACGGGAAAGGGAAGGCGGGGAAAAAATAGGGGAGGTGGGTAGGGTAACGGGAAAGCAGGTTTCGTGAAGGGAAGAATTTTCCAACAAGGGATACGGAGAGGGGGGGCAGGCGGCAAGGAGGGCTGAAAAGTCTGCGACTGAAGGATCCTTTACAGAGCCCTCCATTCCCCGAGTATAGTGAAGGGGTGCCGCACCCATACCTGTGACCGCTCCTGGTTGCGATAACTCCGCCCTTGCAACTCGCTGTTCGTTCACAATGTTCATTGCAAGTGTAGTCCTCTCAGACTCGTCTGTCCGCGGGTGTGTGTCCATTTCGGTAGCTTTCCCCTTAGCCCACACTCTGGCCACAGTCTGCCACTGTCTGCAACCTCACTCTGCTGCTCACTCCACTGGCCTTATTAACGCCGCTGTATAGAGCATTGCAGTAATGTAGCCTAGAGAGTATTAATGCCCTAGCTAGGATCAAGCAGCTGTCATTAGAGAGGAAGGGTCTGCCTGCTCGGATGACCTTGCATGTGTATGAAGTGGTAGAGGGCAGCCAGAGATTTGACTTGCTTGTCGAAGGACATGGTAGAGTCCAGATAGAAACCAAGAGTTTTCACTTCCTTCGCTACCCTGATGATATGTCCATCAATGGTGAAGGTGGTGTATTCAGTACCTAGTTTCTACAAGTTATAGTGGGTGCCCAGGATAATTAGCTCAGTCTTGTCATCATTCAGGCACAGACTGTGCATGGCCATCCAAGCCTGAATGATGAGGTACACTCTATTCGCCAATGCTGAATCTTTGTCATAATCCCCGGAAAGTGGGAGGAGAATCTGAGTATCATCTGCATAATTAGTATAGGTGATTCCCAGAAGGTCCAAATCATCGAACACAGGCTTGGTGAATATATTGTAGAGTGTCGGTGAGACACAGGAGCCCTGTGGGACACCACAAGTGATAGGGATAGGGTCCGCAGCTGACGAGGGGGAGAAGACCCTCATCGTCCTGTCGCTTAGCAACGATTCTATCCACCTGATAGCTTCAGTGGAGAAATGGGCAGCTGATTCCAGACGATTACACAGGACCTTATGGTCTACTAGGTCGAATGCCGCTGAGAGATCCAACAGTAGAAGGAGTGCAGTTTGCCCTTTGTCTCTCAGCTCATCAACCTGTGTTAGTAGGTCCATGAGGGCTGTTTCTGTTCCATGTAGCGGACGAAAGCCTGATTGTCTAACTCCAAGGAGCTTGTGTAACTCTTAGTAGTTCTGGATTTGGGTATAAGCAACCTTGTCCAATATTTTGAGAAGGAACGGTACCATCATAATAGGGCAGTAGTTTGTGGGAATGAGTGGGTGTAGGGATTGCTTCTTTAGGAGAGGAAGTACCCAGGATTGTTTCAGATTAGACGGGACTGTGCCTGATGTGAAAGAGGCATTAATCAGTTTTGTAAGGAATGGTGCAAGATCACCTTTGCTGTTAGATGGCTTAAGCAATAAAATAACTTTCTAGCCGGGGTGATGTTGTCAGTATTTAGTGGTAAATTCAGAGCGTCTTTTTTTTTGGCAATTTTCTTTTGTAGAGTAGTTGTTTTGTTAGCGAGTGTAAGTTGGATGTCTGTGCACCATGTCTTGTTTTTAATGCAGCTGTCGGGAGTTGGAATCGGTGACTCTAATTCTTTTAGTATAGTGAAGAGCTCTTTCATGCTAGAGTTTGCTTTGCCAATACGTTCATTATAGGAGTCTCTTTTTGCTGAGCATATTGCATTTTTGTATCGTGCAGCTATTTGAGTTAGCTTAGATTAATTTTCCGTGGATGGCAGTAGTCTCCACATGGTTTCACATTTCCGCTTTAGAAGGCGTAGATCCTTTAGCTGAGGTGTAAACCATTTGTTTAGGTGAGCTTTGGGTTTACTTGCTATTACTTTAAGTGGAGCGATTTTGTCCAGGGTGGTAAGAATAATATTGTTGAATTCTTGGACCAGTATGCTAGGGTCTAGGTTGGCAGAAGTGAGTTCAAGGTAGGTAGTATGGCTGGGATCACATTGTCCACTGTAATGTTCTTTTTGTTCCTAGTGGGACACGGGGGGCATAGGTAGAGTCATCTGAAGGGGTCTGGTAGTAGAAAGGGTGAACGACACAAGGGAATGGTCTGTCCACAGTTGCAGTGTGATGGAGGTGATGGTTTCCATGCAGTTGTAGTCGGCTACCCAGTCTAGAATTCTCCCTTTGTTCTGGGTAGGTTAATTTATTTTTTGTGCTAGGCTTAATTCTTCTTGGATGTTGGCTAGTTTAGAGGCATATTTGTCTGCCTGATCATTGAATCCTAGGTTGAAGTCGCCTAATAATAACATTTGGGTAGAGGTTTTAAGATTTTTTGATAAGAGGCTATGAATATCCTCCTCAAATGTCCCAAGTGGGCCGGGCGGTCTGTATATTAGATGAACAGTGAGTGACTGGGATTTGGTGAGGGACAATTTGGCAGTAAGTGTTTCGCATGATTGCGTAATTTGAGAGGTGGCAAGTCTTAAGGAGAGGCTGGATCTGACTATTATGGTGATATTTCCGCCTCAGGCTTCATTTCTATCTTGTCTGATTATAGAGTATCCTTCCGGGATTGCTAGCATGAGTGCAGGTCCTGCTGCATCATGTAGCCAAGATTCTGTTATGACCAAGATGTCCAAGTTATCAGCTAATATTATATCAGCTATATCCATTGCATGGGCAACCAGCGACCTGGCATTTATGAGAGCTCCTTTGATGAACGGGGCACTGTATTGTTTGTACTTATAGGAATAGGTATGATAGGGTTGGCAAGTTTTAGTTTGTCCGCCAATTGCTGGTTGACTTCATTGGGAAAATGAAGTGAAGGTGAGTCCAGGGAGGATTTATTGGTATTCACGTTCATGGGACAGTTAGTTCTCTTGTTCACTGAAGGTAGTGATCTTCTGGGTGGATCATGCAGTTTGTTAAGTCTGGCACGTAGTTTGCAGTTTCTGTCGGTAGTCAGGCGTGGTTGGGAGACAAGTGGATCACAGCCTAATGCCGGGGAGTCGTTTTGTTGGGCAACATTCAGGTTGTTGATTACCATTGTGGTCAAGGTGGGAGTGTTTTGTGCCTTTTTCACTGGCTAGTTCAGCCTATCACAGTTCACTATAGCTGGATGTAAGGAGTATAATAGCAGCCAATGCAATGTACAAAATATGTGGATTTGGCATGGTCATTGAGTGCAAGAATTAGGCGTAGGGCAATGGCACTGGTGCAAAGGCAGGCACAATTGACGTACGTTAGGGCATGTAAGTTTTACAACAAAATGTGGTGGCTTATATGCATTTAGTACCGGAAGACAAGACTCAAAGGCAGCGTTAGAGTAGGGCAGTAAGTCATAAATCACAATTACCATTCAACTGACAATGATAGGCTTAAGAACATTGAATACTGCTCTCATAGTCGCAATGAGGCTCTGAGCATTAATTGAATGAAGGCGGTAGGTCATGGAGCATAGTTACAGTACATTGGGCAGTAATGCAAGTGCGGTCACGCATATTGAAGCATGGTCATATTTTACAATTTTCAGGCAAGTTAAAGTTATCAAATGTTTGTAATCAAGTGGTTGGTGCCTCCTGCATAGATACAGGTTTGGGCTATGTGCTAGACAGCGAATGTCTTATACATAGAATACTGGGTGATGGCAAGGTCAAAATGTTAAAGGTGAATTGTGGCGAAGCGCGTGTGAGAGCACCTCGGTATGGCCATAAAGGTTACCTTAGACAGATAGTTTGGAAAATCCAAGGTCCTGCTTAGCTGGGGCAATCCGGACAGGGGGACTGGCGTACGGCGTGTACAGCTCATGGACAGGTTGGGACAGGCACCAGCCTTTCTGCTTGGGCCTTCCTGTGAGAGGGCTGGCTCACGCCTCCGGTTGAGGATTGGTGGGGAAATGGGATGCTTCCACCAATGGCAGCACAGTTGGTGCAGCTTCAGGCTACAACTGTAGTGCGGCATATGCGGACCGCCATCTTGGACTGGGTTAAGCCTCTTGGGGGCAGGTTACAGCGTCAGTAGCTGCAGCCAGTATTTTGCATCACATCAAGGATTAAAACATATATGGTAGTTGCGGCAGGATGTGTCGTGATTACCGCGCCTATGCGCTAAGAATAATCAAATATAATCTTATTTATGGAATAGACTGATCGTGGCCAGCTGGTTTACCTCAGTCAGCTGGCTGATCTCGCTGCTCCAGCAGCACGCAGAGCTCCTGCTCCGAGCGAGATATTCTTGGATGAGGCTTGGACAGGCACCAGCCTTTCTGCTCAGGCCTGCCTGTGAGAGGGCTGGCTCACGCCTCCGGTTGAGGATTGGTGGGGAAATGGGATGCTTCCACCAATGGCAGCACAGTTGGTGCAGCTTCAGTCTACAACTGTAGTGCCGCATATGCGGCCCGCCATCTTGGACTGGGTTAAGCCTCGTGGGGGCAGGTTACTGGGTCGGTAGCTGCAGCCAGTATTTCGCATCACATCAAGGATTAAAACATATATGATAGTTGCGGCAGGATGTATCGTGATTACTGCGCCTATGCGCTAAGAATAATCAAATATAATCTTATTTGTCGAATAGACGGATAGTGGCCAGCTGGCTTACCTCATTCAGCTGGCTGATCTCGCTGCTCCAGCAGCACGCGGAGCTCCTGCTCCGAGCGAGATATTCTTGGATGAGGCTTGGACAGGCACCAGCCTTTCTGCTCAGGCCTGCCTGTGAGAGAGCTGGCTCACGCCTCCGGTTGAGGATTGATGGGGAAATGGGATTCTTCCACCAATGGCAGCACAGTTGGTGCAGCTTCAGGCTAGAACTGTAGTGCGGCATATGCGGCCCGCCATCTTGGACTGGGTTAAGCCTCGTGGGGGCAGGTTACAGGGTGGGTAGTTGCAGCCAGTATTTCGCATCACATCAAGGATTAAAACATATATGGTAGTTGCGGCAGGATGTGTTGTGATTACCGCGCCTATGCGCTAAGAATAATCAAATATAATCTGATTTGTCGAATAGACGGATCGTGGCCAGCTGGCTTACCTCATTCAGCTGGCTGATCTCGCTGCTCCAGCAGCACGCGGAGCTCCTGCTCCGAGCGAGATATTCTCGGATGAGGCTTGGACAGGCACCAGCCTTTCTGCTCAGGCCTGCCTGTGAGAGGGCTGGCTCACGCCTCCGGTCGAGGATTGGTGGGGAAATGGGATGCTTCCACCAATGGCAGCACAGTTGGTGCAGCTTCAGGCTACAATTGTAGTGCGGCATATGCAGCCCGCCATCTTCGACTGGGTTAAGCCACTTGGGGGCAGGTTACAGCGTCGGTAGCTGCAGCCAGTATTTCGCATCACATCAAGGATTAAAACATTTATGGTAGTTGCGGCAGGATGTGTCATGTGTCATTGATTATTCTTCGCGCCTATGCGCTAAGAATAATCAAAAATAATCTTATTTGTCGAATAGACCGATTGTTCCCAGCTGGCTTACCTCAGTCAGCTGGCTGATCTCGCTGCTCCAGCAGCGCGCCGAGCTCCTGCTCCGAGCGAGATATTCTTGGATGAGGGTGGGACAGGCACCAGCCTTTCTGCTCGGGCTTTCCTGTGAGAGGGCCGGCTCACGCCTCCGGTCGTGGATTGGTGGGGAAATGAGATGCTTCCACCAATGGCTTCACAGTTGGTGCAGCTTCAGTCTACAACTGTAGTGCGGCATATGCGGGTTGCCATCTTGGACTGGTTTAAGCCTCGTGGGGGCAGGTTACAGCTTCGGTGGCTGCAGCCAATATTTCGCATCACATCAAGGATTAAAACATATATGGTAGTTGCAGCATGATGTGTCGTGATTACCGCGCCTATGCGCTATGAATAATCATATATAATCTTATTTGTCGAATAGAGGATCGTGGCCAGCTGGCTTACCTCAGTCAGCTGGCTTATCTCACTGCTCCAGCAGCGCGCGGAGCTCCTGCTCCGAGCGAGATATTCTTGGATGAGGCTTGGACAGGCACCAGCCTTTCTGCTCGGGCCTTCCTGTGAGAGGGCCGGCTCACGCCTCCGGTTGAGGATTGGTGGGGAAATGGGATGCTTCCACCAATGGCAGCACAGTTGGTGCAGCTTCAGGCTACAACTGCAGTGCGGCATATGCGGCCCGCCATCTTGGACTGGGTTAAGCCTTGTGGGGGCAGGTTACAGCGTTGCTAGCTGCAGCCAGTATTTCGCATCACATCAAGGATTAAAACATATATGCTAGTTGCAGCATGATGTGTCGTGATTACCGCGCCTATGCGCTATGAATAATAAAATATAATCTTATTTGTCGAATAGACGGATCGTGGCCAGCTGGCTTACCTCAGTCATCTGGCTGATCTCGCTACTCCAGCAGCGCAGAGCTCCTGCTCCGAGCGAGATATTGTTGGATGAGGCTTGGACAGGCAACGGCCTTTCTGCTTGGGCCTTCCTGTGAGAGGGCTGGCTTATGCCTGTGGTTGAAGATTGGTGGGGAAATGGGATGCTTCCACCAATCGCAGCACAGTTGGCGCAGCTTCAGGCTACAACTGTAGTGCGGCATATGCGGCCCGTCATCTTGGACTGGGTTAAGCCTCCTGGGGGCAGGTTACAGCGTCGGTAGCTGCAGCCAGTATTTTGCATCACATCAAGGATTAAAACAAATATGGTAGTTGCGGCAGGATGTGTTGTGATAACTGTGCCTATGCGCTAAGAATAATAAAATATAATCTTATTTGTCGAATAGACGGATCGTGGCCAGCTGGCTTACCTCAGTCAGCTGGCTGATCTTGCTGCTCCAGCAGCACGCGGTGCTCCTGCTCCGCGCAAGATATTCTTGGATGAGGCTTGGACAGGCACCAGCCTTTCTTCTCAGGCCTTCCTGTGAGAGGACCGGCTCACGCCTCCGGTCGAGGATTAGTGGGGAATGGGATGCTTTCACCAATGGCAGCACAGTTGGTGCAGCTTCAGGCTACAACTGTAGTGCGGCATATGCGGCCCGCCATCTTGAACTGGTTTAAGCCTCGTGGGGGCAGGTTACAGTGTCGGTAGATACAGCCAGTATTTCGCATCACATCAAGGATTGAAACATATATGGTAGTTGCAGCAGGATGAGTCGTGATTACCGCGCCTATGCGCTAAAAATAATCAAATATAATCTTATTTGTCGAATAGAGGATAGTGGCCAGCTAATTTACCTCAGTCAGCTGGCTGATCTCGCTGCTCCAGCAGCACGCGGAGCTCCTGCTCTGTGCAAGATATTCTTGGATGAGGCTTGGACAGGCACCAGCCTTTCCGCTCGGGCCTTCCTGTGAGAGGGCCGGCTCAAGTCTCCGGTCGAGGACTGGTGAGGAAATGGGATGCTTCCACCAATGGCAGCACAGTTTGTGCAGCTTCAGGCTACAACTGTAATGCAGCATATGCGGCCCACCATCTTGGACTGGGTTAAGTCTCGTGGGGGTAGGTTACAGTGTCGGTAGCTGCAGCCAGTATTTCGCATCACATAAAGGATTAAAACATATATGGTAGTTGTGGCAGGATTTGTCGTGATTACCACGCCTTTGCGCTAAGAATAATCAAATATAATCTAATTTGTCGAATAGAGGATCGTGGCCAACTGGCTTACCTCAGTCAGCTGGCTGATCTTGCTGCTCCAGCAGCGCGCGGAGCTCCTGCTCCGAGCGAGATATTCTGGGATGAGGCTTGGACAGGCACCAGCCTTTCTACTCAGGCCTTCCTGTGAGAGGGCCGGCTCACGCCTCCGGTCGAAGATTGGTGGGGAAATGGGATGCTTCCACCAATGGCTGCACAGTTGGTTCAGCTTCAGGCTACAACTGCAGTGCGGCATATGGGCCTGCCATCTTGGACTGGGTTAAGCCTTGTGGGGGCAGGTTACAGCGTCAGTAGCTGCAGCCAGTATTTTGCATCACATCAAGGATTAAAACATATATGGTAGTTGCGGCAGGATGTGTCGTGATTACCGCGCCTATGCGCTAAGAATAATCAAATATAATCTTATATGTCAAATAGACGGATCGTGGCCAGCTGGCTTACCTCAGTCAGCTGGCTGATCTCGCTGCTCCAGCAGCGCGAGGAGCTCCTGCTCCAAGCAAGATATTCTTGGATGAGGCTTGGACAGGCACCACCCTTTCTGCTCGGGCCTTCCTGTGAGAGGGCCGGCTCACGCCTCCGGTCAAGGATTGGTGGGGAAATGGGATGCATCCACCAATGGTAGCACAGTTGGTGCAGCTTCAAGCTCCTACTGTAATGCGGCTATATGCGGCCCGCCATCTTGGACTGGGTTAAGCCTCGTGGGGGCAGGTTACAGCGTCGGTAGCTGCAGCCAGTATTTTGCATCACATTAGGGATTAAAACATATATGGTAGTTGCGGCAGGATGTGTCGTGATTACCGCACCTATGCTCTAAGAATAATCAAATATAATCTTATTTGTCGAATAGAGGATCATGGCCAGCTGGCTTACCTCAGTCAGCTGGCTGATCTCGCTGCTCCAGCAGCGCACGGAGCTCCTGCTCCGAGTGAGATATTCTTGGATGAGGCTTGGACAGGCACCAGCCTTTCTGCTCGGGCCTTCCTGTGAGAGGGCCGGCTCACGTCTCCGGTCGTGGATAGGTGGGGAAATGGGATGCTTCCACCAATGGCAGCACAGTTGGTGCAGCTTCAGGCTACAACTGTAGTGCGGCATATGCAGCCCGCCATCTTGAACTGGTTTAAGCCTTGTGGGGGCAAGGTACAGCGTCGGTAGCTGCAGCAGTATTTCGCATCACATCAAGGATTAAAACATATATGGTAGTTGTGGCAGGATGTGTCGTGATTACTGCGCCTATGTGCTAAGAATAATCAAATATAATCTTATTTGTCAAATAGACGGATCGTGGCCAGCTGGCTTACCTCAGTCAGCTGGCTGATCTTGCTGCTCCAGCAGCGCGCGGAGCTCCTGCTCCAAGCGAGATATTCTTGGATGAGGCTTGGACAGGCACCAGCCTTTCTACTCAGGCCTTCCTGTGAGAGGGCCGGCTCACGCCTCCGGTCAAAGATTGGTGGGGAAATGGGATGCTTTCACCAATGGCAGCACAGTTGGTGCGGCTTCAGGCTCCTACTGTAATGCGGCTATATGCGGCCCGCCATCTTGGACTGGGTTAAGCCTCGTGGGGGCAGGTTACAGCGTCGGTAGCTGCAGCCAGTATTTCGCATCACATCAAGGATTAAAACATATATGGTAGCTGCGGCAGGATGTGTCGTGATTACCGCACCTATGCGCTAAGAATAATCAAATATAATCTTATTTGTCGAATAGAGGATCTTGGCCAGCTGGCTTACCTCAGTCAGCTGGCTGATCTCGCTGCTCCAGCAGCGTGCAGAGCTCCTGCTCCGAGCGAGATATTCTTGGATGAGGCTTGGACAGGCACCAGCCTTTCTGCTCAGGTCTTCCTGTGAGAGGGCCGGCTCATGTCTCCGGTCGAGGATTGGTGGGGAAATGGGATGCTTGCACCAATGGCAGCACAGTTGGTGCAGCTTCAGGCTACAACTGTAGTGCGGCATATGCGGCCCGCCATCTTGAACTGGTTTAAGCCTCGTGGGGGCAGGTTACAGTGTCGGTAGATACAGCCAGTATTTCGCATCACATCAAGGATTAAAACATATATGGTAGTTGCAGCATGATGTGTCGTGATCACCGCGCCTATGCGCTAAAAATAATCAAATATAAACTTATTTGTCGAATAGACGGATCGTGGCCAGCTAGCTTACCTCAGTCAGCTGGCTGATCTCGCTGCTCCAGCAGCACGCGGAGCTCCTGCTCCGAGCGAGATATTCTTGGATAAGGCTTGGTCAGGCACCAGCCTTTCTGCTCGGGCCTTCCTGTGAGAGGGCCGGCTCATGCCTCCGATCGAGGATTGGTGGGGGAATGGGATGCTTCCACCAATGGCAGCACAGTTGGTGCAACTTCAGGCTACAACTGTAGTGCGGCATATGCGGCCCGCCATCTTGGACTGGGTTAAGCCTCGTGGGGGCAGGTTACAGTAGCTGCAGCCAGTATTTCGCATCACATCAAGATTTAAAACATATATGGTAGTTGCGGCAGGTTGTGTCGTGATAACCGCACCTATGCGCTAAGAATAATCAAATATAATCTTATTTGTCGAATAGAGGATAGTGGCCAGCTAATTTACCTCAGTCAGCTGGCTGATCTCGCTGCTCCAGCAGCACGCTGAGCTCCTGCCCTGTGCAAGATATTCTTGGATGAGGCTTGGACAGGCACCAGCCTTTCCGCTCGGGCCTTCCTGTGAGAGGGCTGGCTCAAGTCTCCGGGCGAGGACTGGTGGGGAAATGGGATGCTTCCCCCAATGGCAGCACAGCTGGTGCAGCTTCAGGCTACAACTGTAATGCGGCATATGCGGCCCACCATCTTGGACTGGGTTAAGTCTCGTGGGGGTAGGTTACAGTGTCTGTAGCTGCAGCCAGTATTTCGCATCACATCAAGGATTAAAACATATATGGTAGTTGCGGCAGGATGTGTCGTGATTACCGCACCCATGCGCTAAGAATAATCAAATATAATCTTATTTGTCGAATAGACGGATCTTGGCCAGCTGGCTTACCTCAGTCTGCTGCTGATCTCGCTGCTCCAGCAGCGCACAGAGCTCCTCCTCCGAGCTCACTGTCCAACATATTTTTATTAATGAAAATGGATAAATAGCTCTGCCAACCTGGGTCATCAGGTTCATGAATACAATGAGCGAGCCCATGCACATTGCAGCACTCTAAATTAAAGTTCAATGAGCAGGAGCTAAAACCAGATCCTGGGTGTCAGGCATCTCTCAGTAAGCAGGAGGCACAGCTGTTTGGGGATCTCTGGACCCATTAGTAAATACCTTCACTGTACTCTGGCATCTGTGAAGTTCTACAACATCACCGCATCTTATGCTTCTGCAGGTTATCTCAGCTGGCTTTCTGTTATAAAGGGATATCTTTCTGTTACCAATTTATATCCATTGTACCCTATTGGCTTTGACTTTGCAAATGTGAAAGATGCTTTGTTCACATATGTCAATTTCCTGTTCTTGAATCCTTATCACATAACACTTAACGGTGTGAGGTTAAAAGGCTGCTAGTCAGATAACACCTAATGGTGTGCAGTCAAACAGTCTGCTAGCTGACAGCTTTGTGGTCGGATGATATACCAGCACAGGAAACGCACCATTTCTTGGTAATTGTCTGATCAGCATGCCTTAAGAACACTCGTGCACACTTCGTATGCATCATTACATTTTATGTTAAAGTGTCATGTCTGTGTAAAGAACATCTTTCATGACGACAGACCGTATGAGATATGAAAAGCTGTCTTAAATTTGTCATGTTCATGTCACCCCTCTTAAGACAGATCATATATCAGAGATTTGAGCACTGTGAAGCCATCATTAACAACTTCTAGGAGTTATATTTGCAAAACATGCTGCCTATGTTGGTGGCAAAAATACATCATACACATCCTAGCAATGGTGAACAATGATTACTGCATTCATAAGTAAATGAGTTGCTTGGGGAATACATAAGCACCTAGGAACATATTGTAGGTGTGAGGAAAAATCACAGAAGCATACATTAATACATGTATTGAACAGTGAGGTATTCAGGATACGTCCAATATTCTGTTACTGGAAATAGATAAGAATACATGAATGAATGTATGTATTTAATGTGAGGAATTAAGGTTCATTCATACGCCTTACTGGCAATAGTTTCAAGGTAAGGCAAGGGCTTCTTTGACAACCCATTAGAAATTAACAACAGCATACATTGGCTGCTGACTTTCTGACCCAATACCCTTTAGAACGTGTGATCTTGAGCTTATGACCACATGTGTAAACCATCCACAGTTTAAATTGGTGCTCCTTGAGGTAGACCAAAATGTTAGTGTCTCTGTTACCCACAGTGATTTGCAAGTGGAGGTCTTACAATATGTAAGTACGCTGTGTGAACAAACGTGTACCTTGAGGTATAATGCAGTGTATTTTCAGTTCTGTGGACCCTGATTGTAATGCTAGTAGTGGCAGATTCTGCAATATTTCAGGCTAATCTTCTTTTGGTGTGAGTTAGGAAGCAAAGTGGTGAAGATTTCTGCAAGGACATTGGCATTGGCTTATTTTGCCACGCACTCCTGGAACCACAGGTATCCATCACTTGTCTTGAATGTGGTGGCTTCCTGGGACCCAGGGTTTGAGAGTAGGCATGTGTCATCTTGTATCTGGCTTGAAACAGGATTTGCGACTGGAGGCTCAGTTGTTTCACTTGCTGGTGTGTAGGTCTCACGTGAGACATCTGAACATAGTCGTTGTTTTCATCATTCTCTAAGCAGTTTCCTTTTCCTAGACATGCTCCCATGGCGAGCTGTGGCTTCAGCATCATTAAAGAGAAAGTAAAAGTATTAGCAGCAGTCCACAAAATGAACCAATTGTCAGTGTTTTAATTAATGTGCCCAGCATGGTCAGCCCTTTTCAAAGAAGTTTTGTGGCAGCCATCGTAACCACAGCAAAACCATTATTCACGCCAATGAACTGTGTGCTGTCGATTAAAGAGTGAATGTCCTCTTCCATTGCATCTTCAGAGGCTAGTAGAAATGCAATCTGTTTGACAACTGTGTAGTGTGCTTCAAGATAAGATTCTTCACTGCTGAACAATCTTAGATGCATGTTTTTCAGGCGTGCCATATGCAAGATCAATTTTGGAAATTGTAAGGATCTTAATTTGAGACTGGGCCAGTGTAGAAAATGGAATTGAGATAGCCTAATGGATTCAGAATATACCCACAGCCCTTAACTTGTGCACTTACAGTGATCAGGGTTGGAACCCCAATTGCAACACGACAACAGGACTCATTGAATTGCACAAGATATGAGCCATTAGTTAAGCTGTGTACTTGACTATGAAAAAATGCAATTGGCGTAACATGATATGTGCATTTAGTGTTGCAGTCACAGGAATTCACAGGCTCTGTCAGCGCGCACAGCATGCGAGTGGATCCTTTGGATTCACGTTATGACTACAGTGTTATTTCAGGACTGGGAGATGACACACATGCATGTGAGCCTCTGGAATCATTTATTCAGGTGGCCAGGAAACAGCCAGCACTGTTGTATCCAGTTCCTGGGGGTGGACTAGTGGGGGAGGATCACCTGGGTAGGGGAACCCACGGTTATGCTAGGGGGAATACACAAGGTGAGGCGCAGTGTGTTACAGGGGAAGAAGACGAGGAGGGGGAGATCCCTGAGACCATTGTGGTCTGTGCCATATCAAGCCCCCTTTCTCCCATAAAGTCTCACACATCAAAATCTATCAACCCCCCCATCTGGTAAATCACCTAGGAGTAAAAACCCTATTAAGGTAGAATAAAAAACTCATCGCCCAGAAACCCTGCTTTCCCATTTTCTATCCGACAACTTTAAACCATTCTTCTCCACATCCTTCTGATTATTCTTTTCTGAACCCTCAATTTACCCTGACAAAACACTACCAGTCCCAGATTCCCCTGTGTTCATTTCACAATCCCAGTTAATTCTGTGTGCCTCACAAATCCCAACAATCAAATTCCTCTGATTATCATTTTCCACATTCCCAGTCAAATGTAACCAACCCTTCCGAGAACCCCAATAGTCCTAATACGAGGATTTTATTCCATGCAACACCTGTTTCCCTTCCGAGTGTGTAGGATACCTGCAAACTCTCCCACCTTCTTTTTCTGGGAAGAGCACTATTTCCCAACATAACCCTAAAACTGTTTACCTGACATGTCCCGACACAAGCGTCAGGCAGAGTTAGGCAATTGATCATAATCACTCACAACTGACGGCCCTTTCCTTTCCCCACAGGGATAAAAGGTGGAACGAGAGAGCACAGGGCGAGCAAGGTGAGTACAGCAGAAAGTATGATGAGATGGCTACCCCATGGCAGTACAAGAGAAGGAGAAAGACGGCAGAAAGCGAGAAGGTGGCGAGGAGAGAAGTGACCTTGCCCTTTTCGTCCCAGACCCACAAAACCTTTGTGGAAGAGAGCATAAAACCGTGGACTTTTTTTTAATTTATTTGCATTTTTTTAAAGCGCTCACACAGCCCACGGGCATCGAGGCACTGTTACAGTAATTGTTTGTTTTTTTAGTTGTGTAATTGTAATTTTTTTCTTAGTTGCATATTTATAGAGCGCTTAAATACCCAGAGGTTTCTAAGCACGGACTCGGGATCGAACCTGTGTTGCTTTGTGTCGACTTTCTTCCAAGGCGAACAAGTTGCCGCTGAGCTATCCACCCAATCGCACAAGTGTCTTGCAGCAGATATCAACGGTACATGGCCAAGCCTATGCCGATAAGCATGAGCAAGGGAAGCTCCCGCGCCGTCGTACCAGCCTTGACTCCAGAGAAGCCAAAAGCCAAGTGGTTCATCACAGCTGGTGAGAAGAGGGGACAGCTGATAAAAACCAGGCTGTGTTGAATGATAATCACAGAAGTGGCAAGTTTGAAGTATGTGCAACAAACTTTAATTGAACTGTTGAAAGCATGAAGGGGCGACCACCTACAGAGGGAGACCGGCACCAGTGGGTGCTAAACTCAAGAGACTCTGGTGGATATCTCCAAATGAAGGAAACTACAGATGCCAAAAGGCCATAGGAAGGCCGCCAAGTTAGGTCAAAGTGGTCATATGTGAGGTCAAACTAAATCTACAACCTGTTAAGTGATAGCAAGGGAGATAAATTCCGCCACTATCCTGGCGAAAGCCAGGATAGTGAATCCCGCAAATTCAAGCAAATGTAAAGTTGGCAGTGGAGAATCGGAAATAGGGAGTCCAGAGACTAAGCTATAACCCAAGTGCTAGCAGTCAAGTGGGGTCTGAGTTCGGCGGCGGGAGATCCAGGGGTGAAGCCATCATCCGAGTACTGACTGTCGGCAGAGGTGCGAGCCCGGCAAAGGGAGATCCAGGGGTGAAGCTATCATCCAAACTTCATCAACCAAACAAACATCCAACTAACACATAAAATTAAGTAATACAATATGTGAAGGGTAAACGCCCAGAAGAGGGGGACCCAGGGGTGAAGCCATCACCTTATTTGAACTGTGAAAACCATTGAGAAGGGTCAATGCCCAGCGAACATTGGAAACAAACTTTCATTTGTTAAACAAACTTTATTTTTGGAACAAGAGATGCCCTCGAAAGCAAGAAAACATAGCTATCCATGGTATTGATATCATTTAAGAACTTTCTAGGGATTTGCACCCAGAAGAAGGAAATCCTGGGGTGAAAGTCATCACCCAAAGCCCCTGGAAAAGAGACTGTGTATTTGGTTTATTAGTTGAGTACGTAAAGTCCTTGAAGGCAAGAGACTTTCTAGGAAACAAGACTTGGCCATCGACGCTTCTGAGACCTATCATTGGAACTGTTGTCTTGTGCTGGAGAAGCCCGGGACTTCTGCTGTTCTCCCCGCTCTCATCTTACCCCATGTCCAAAACGTGGGGAAATGAGACCCAGACTAGCGCATCCTAGCATATTATTTGAGAACACTTCTTTCTTTTTGTGAGAACTATCCCACACACTTTTTCTTACATTAGTTGGGAGGTTTGTCAATAGGTTTCTTGGTATAGGCCCTTTTTGATTTGACACGACACCACAAGGACTGCCTTATTTTTCATTTGATGGTTGACGCTTGCTCCCGTCTCAGATTTAGGTTTAGATGAGGTGTTTTTCCAGCCTGCATACAGAATTTAATTGTTAATAACCACCCTTGAACTCTGATTGCTTGTATCTGTCTTACTTGTTGTCACCATGAGGTCCTTACACACTACATAGTCTTCCCAGATCCAAGTGTCATTAACCAAGTACACATTACCCCAGGAATGCAGTTCCTGACAAACCAAGGAACGTGTCGTCTGAGGGGGAATATTTAACACACCATGCAAAATGCAATTAGTCAATTTTGGTACCCGGCAGATGATGCTGCAAAACCTTTTGTAAGTACACTATGCAACAATAATGTAGAGCCTGACATTGACTGGCGCATTGCAACCATGAACAAGTTAAGTGCATTTATTTGTTTTGGCCATGAAATTACATTCCAATCTGGGACTCCTCTGCTAAGAGTGTCCGAAAATCTGTTACCACAGAAAGACTTACTGCAGCTTCTAATCATAGACAGGTCACTCTGAATCAATCCCACTACATCTGAATGACATCTCTTAGCGCATTAAAGCCCTGCTCTAGTGCTTGATCATTAGAATCTGATGCATGAAATCCTAGTCGCACTGCCTCACTTTCAGTCTGCAGGATTCCATTATTGATTGTGACCAAGTGTAAGTTTTACCTTTTATTGACCCTTGTCCCACCTCACCAGGTACTTAGTGTTCGAGGTGGTGCAGGTAGCTTATCTCCTGACACGCCCACTCTGTGTGCACCTCATAATAACAACTGACTGCATGATAGCTGTCCAATTCTCTTCTTTAATGAAGTTGTCTAGAGATTGTATCACCTCACTTAGGAGATACTGCAAAAGCATTCCTTGGCACAGCTCACCTATGGATATAGCTTGTGTCAGGGAAGTGGTCTGGGAATTCCAAGCCCTATATGGGCACACACTGCTTCCTGCTTTTCTTTTGTTACATTAGTTTGCTTGAACAGGAAATACTGGACTCCCTGATGCATAGGTAATATGCTTAGTGCCACTGTGTTATTTTTCATCTCTAAAGGTTGCACTCCAGAACTCACCTTCTTCCCTCTTCCAGTCAGGGTAGAAGCTCAAGTTCCTATTGCTGCAAGTGGTCTGGAACTACATATAATTTTAAAAAACACATCAAATGTGGGAATCTACATGCCATGTCTAATTGGTGAACACCTTTGATTTGCCATATTTGCTGATCCCAAGTAGACCACAAACGGACAGTTTCGCGCCATGTTTGTTCAGTCATGTTTGAAGAGTATTTTCTGTCAAAAATGACCGAATCTGCAACATACATTTGCTTTGCATCCGTTCTCTCTGGAAGGAAGTTATACTGATTTTCAAACATGTAATCCCGTTCTTGGTATGGTCTCAGTGAAATATATGGGAACTGGGCTTGGAATTCAGGACTATCAGTTTGGAAAGGCACTGCACAGTGTTCCCAGAATGTGTATTTGGACCACAGGATGGGCTCCCGTTTGACATGTAACCAGGCACTGTAATATCGCACATAACACACATGTGACCCAATTTCATGGAGATTCTCAACATCATTAAAAGCATCAACTAAGGCATTTTGCGCAAATGTCTGGAACCTAGTTCTAAACAGTTCTCTATAGGTTCCGGACACAGGATTACTGGGTGCAAACAGTCTGGATTCATCAATCACAGAAAAAGTGTGAACTTGCAGTTGCTTGGCTGGGCTATTATGTCTTAAATGATGGGATCCACATATGGCCCATGGTTAGAGGAAACATTTATATTGAGGCTGGAGTTCATGGCTCTTGAAGCTCTCTTTTCTCTAACATGTGTGAAGAACTTAAAGGAGGTGGATTGGAAACCTTGCTAAAACAATGCCCTGAAGTCAGTGAGATGAGAAACACAGTGAGACTCAGCCACAGTAGAAGGAAGTATACTGCCAGCATCTTATAACACCATTTCAGAAAGTCTGTACAAAAAAATTATTTCATTACGTTAGCAACCAGAAAGACTTTCTTTTTCCAAATTGGCATACCTGCAGTACTTTCCTGAATTGTGGAGTTGTATTCAAGAGTGGCATATTCTTCCTCATCTTGCACCCCAATCGTCATCATTTGTGGGATCTCTATCTCTTCTTCTTCTGTGGGCTCAACTGGAAGAGGATGATTACATGGAAACATTGCAGTAACCATCTGGAGTGGGTTTCAGGTGATATTGTGGGCAGGACAGCAGTTCTGGCACCTTTCAATCTGATTACTTGCACTGCTAGTCTGTAGGATGGCCAAACAGAGTCTTATCATGGATCTTCTCTAGGACCCAATCTCCTGCTTTGAGATAGGTCTCAGGACTGACCTCAGCAGCTTTCATCTGGAGTGATTCCCTCAGTAGTGTTGTTGCCAGCAGTTGCTCTTGCCTAGAGAGGGGCCTGGGGAGAGTGTGCAGAGCAGGCATACACATATTTCTCCCAAACAAGAGTTCAAATGGAGTCTTACCGTTGCATAGAGACTTGCATGGTAAATTATTTAAAGTTCTGATAACTAGATGCACATGGCATACCCAGTTACCCCCCATCGAAAGGATGCATTTAGTCAGGCACAATATTATTGAGTGGTCTGCTCTTCCTATGAGCCCATTTCACCTCTGGATGATGATGATACGGGTTTAGAAAAGTGCAGCTCTTATCCCCATGCCTCTAATGCTATTCTCAGGGCCCGCTGTGCGAAAGCTGGACCATTATTGGTATGGAACGTTTGAGTTGCTGTCATGACAACTACACCTCGGAGTGACTGTATGACTGATTTGCAGTATGCTCTCTTTTGAGGAATCATTCAGGTGAACCTAGTGCACAAATCCACTATCACTAGAATATATTTGTACTTATTTATTGCTGGTAGTGGGCCTATATGATCCAGATATTTTATCTCAAGGTGAGGTTAGCTTTATTAAAGGAGCCTCTTTAGGTTATTTTCTGTGGTCCACAGTTGTCTTCAGACATGTGTTGCAGTTCGCTATGTATATTTTAACCCGTTGCCTTAATCCTGGCCACCGATACCGGTGCAGAAGCAGCTATGTAGTTGCAGTAACCCCGAAATGGGTAGATGCAAGTCCAGGATGTGTGGCTGCTATTAGCTTTTCCCTGTCTGCGCTATTAGGGATTCATCTTTTAACATGATCCCCTTTTTTTCATAGAAATTGTGACTGCTGCTTTTTTATTCTCAATGCCATAAATATAATTACTTGGGAAACCTTTTGACCTGGGTGTGATACCCAAACAAGCTTCTTTTATTTCCTCATCCATTGCAGTTGCTGAGCGAGTTATGGCTGCTATTGTTTTTCTCACTGTGTCCTCTTTGGCATATTTATCTGCTAATGCATTGCCAATGCTATGCATGTGCCCTTTAGTATGTGCTTTTGTGTGCATCACCCATAGCAAAGGGTAAGTCTGCTTAAGGATCACACTTGTTTTCAGAGTTGCCTGGAAGCAATAGTTTTATGCCTAATGTTTCTAAAGTAATTTTGAATCCACTGAAGCAAATCAGTGTTATAAGGGTATACAGTCTATATACTGAAAGACATTTTCTTGAGTGCTTTTTCACTGAATTTTTTTTACTGAATCACCATTATATCGAAAAAATGATTTATTGAAATTTTAAATATCAAAAATACTGTATTAAACATGACATTTAACAATGTAACATTAAAAAAATATAATAATATTCTAACAACTTTCTAATGTTGATTGCTTTTCATCATGTGAATATCTTTTTTGACCACTTTGGGTGGCTGTTTTGTCCATATTTTCCATTGACTTGCATTGACTTCCATTGGAGGTCATACGTTTCGCCCATTTTGGATTTCTTTCCCTGCAGATTGTGCCATGTGTGATTCGAGCTCCTGTTATGTTTTTTTCAGAGGTTTCTTTCGCTTTTTCTGATTTTTTATGGCCTTTTCCCTGGATTTCTGCTTTTCCTCTGGATGTGGTTTTCTTCTGGGATTTGCGATTTTTGTGTAATTTTCTTTCTTTGGATTTGATTTTTTACGGTTTTTCATTGGATTGCTTCAATTACTCAATCATGCATGTGCATTTCATGTCGGATTTCTTCAGTTTGTGGATTTGTCATGGATTTTGCTTTGGATTTGTCATGGATTTTGCTCCGGTTCTCCTGGACTATTTATGGGTTTTTCCCCTTGATTTTCGGATTTTCTGGCATTTTGGATACCCATGGGTGTGGATTTATAATTAGCTTCATGGTTTCTACTTTTCCCGATTGCTGTAGTAAGTATATTTTCACATTTTCAACACTGTATGTTGAAGGCTATACTTTCCAACTGTGTTTACATGTTCTAAGATTTCATTCAGGTAGGGTCCCAATGTATCATCAAATCTGCAATCTGTTTGGTGAAAGAGTTTCGGTATATAAGCACTTTTTTATTCATGCAAATAGGGTAAATCATTTTTTGGTGAAAAGAATTCCGTGAAACATGCATTTGTTATATGATTTTCGTTGTAAAGACATGTAACCTGTTATAAACCCTGACCATGTAATCTGAATCTGAGAATACTAGTGTTGGCTTTTCTGAGTCTGCTTGGAGCAATGCAAGCAACCATCCATGCAATTCAGCAGTCTGGGCAGACGTCTCTCAGATGCTTTCTTGCAATATCAGTATGTATGAATGTCTCTTTGTGTGTAAAATGACCTACCACTGCTGCACATGCAGCTGCATGTTTGGAAGGTGTTCCAATAGCTGGTATAGCAGAGCCATCACATAAGATATTTGGAAAAATCAAAAAATGCCATGTCAGAAAGTGAGGCGTCTTGATTCTGTATCCATTGTACAAGTCAATCTACTAATTCTTTCCAATTCTGCTTTATAACGATACTTGACATCAAGAGCATGTTGAGATGCTGACCATTGAATCCATCTAGTACGTAACATCTTTGCATTGGACACGCTAGCTTTTGTGGCAGCTTCAAGTTGAACTAGAGGTATATTGATATGTATAGTTCTATTCACTGCCAACGGCCTTTCATTTGAATGATCATCTGAATTGAACAAATAATCTTTTCCTCAGGTGTAAATCTTAATGCAGGTGTGGAATATACATGCGATTTATATGCAATTGATTTTTATTTCTAAATCTTTTTCTGTGTTTTGGTCTTGCAAAGGAATGGTTGAGTCATTAACGAGTACACAGGGTGCAGAATGTGAGGGTGCTCTGGCAACCAATGAGCTGCTTTGAAATATGGTTTTATCAAAGCATACTAACGGTTTCACTAGCTCTGCAAAATAGGATACATAAGATCTGCCAAAATTCTAAATCCCTAAAATGGCCTGCAATTGCCTAAGTGTGTTAGGCGGTCGCATTCTGACACATTTCTCAAGAAAATGTACTTACGAGGCTCTGCCCTCATCTGTAAGAGTGAACCCTAAGAAGGTAACCTCACATTGACCTATTCTTGATCTCTTGAAGCTAATCAGGTACCCTTTGGCAGCCACTGAGTGAATGACTACATCTACTTGTTGCAAGTGTTCCTTGAGATTCTCATGGGTGATGCAAATGTCACCTACATATTGCCATAAATTAGGAAAGTCTACCAGCAAACTCTGTAGTATACTTGAGAATGTGCAGGACTAATTTTTATACCCCTGCATTATTCTAGTGAATTGGAAATGCATTCCCTTAAAAGTGAATGCAGTGTATTTCTGGCTTCCCACACAGATTGTGTGAAATACCCATTGCCTAGATCAAGGTTTGTTTTATATCTGCATCTGTTTAAATTGGCTAGAAGTCCAGAACTGTGTTGGTTTTGGACTGCCTCTCTCTTCCAATGTGCATTCAAAATGCTGAAGTCCTCAATAAAATGATAAGTACCATTGGGTTATAAAACCGGCAGAACCGGGCAGTTTTGTGGGCTTGCTTTCTTTATAATTACTCACTGGTCCATTAATTGGTCCGCTATGGTTTGCATGTGGGCAATTGCTTGTGGCTTGACTGGATACTGCCTCTGTGTTTGGGTGGTTTCAGCACTGGAATCACATGCAGTGGACATTCCAGATCATGCAAACATCAGGCCCGGCTCTAGGAATTTTCAACTGGGTGGGCCAGGGTTGTTATCAGGGGGGGCCCACATTCCATTGGGTGTGGGTCTAGGAGTACCCTAAACAAAGTGCTGCCGTTGATCCAGATTTCCCAGATTCGTGATCCAGCAGAAAATGTCTTCTCAGAAAAACTGTTCATAGCAAAAGAGATACAAGGAATTTAGTGTTGCAACATCAATCTACCTATGTTCCCTTCCCATCTGCTCTCCCCTTTCTGTTATATCTGATCCTCCTTCACCTTTCACCGTCAGTCACCTTCCTTCAGCTGCCCTAACCACATTCTCATTTACCTCCCCTCCCACCCATTCACACCAGCACCCAGCATGCCATTCGTGGACTGGCTTGGGAGAATTGAGGGTGATGCCACCTCCTCCTCCTACTCTTCCTCTGAGAGGGCTGCACAGTGAGGTCCCCAGTCTTTGTACCATCTTAGAGGGTGTCCGACCAACAATATCTTCCTGAGCACTCTGGCTACTCCTAGCAGGCCCCAGAAGAGATGCTTGTGGTCCCTCCATCTCGTTGTGACCCTCCACCCAGAATACTGAAGCAAGGAATAGGAGATTTTGTTTCCTACAAAATTAAATTTTTCTCAAACTTCTTTAAATTTCAAGAACAGTACATACCATGTCCGATAAATACAGGTAGTCTTGTGGATCTTAACAATATTTCGAGCACAACTACATATCCTCCAATAACATACACATGTATACAATCCACCCTTCACTCACCCATTCCACAACCCCCCTCCTTTCTAGCTGAACCCCTACAGTAGTCCCACTCTGAATGTCTCCCATCAATGGTTCATGTCCAAAATTACATGTTAAACACAAAATGTTATTTATCGTTGCATTTTTGCAGCACGTTTTAATTGAGTTGGGTGCAAGGGAGTGCTAGGGCTGTAAGGGCTGTATCCGGAGGCAGACAGTGCTGGTTTAGGGGTTTGTGGCCTCCTGGTATCGCTCCTGGTGGGGCGTGCCCCTGTACATCATTGTTTGGTATATACTGTTTACATACTGGTTATATGGTATGCAATTGCCTATGATGACTCTTTGTTTGATGTGTTTACTTTGATTTCCTATTGAATGACACAAATGTGTTCAATAAAATGGGGCCCGGATAGTTTCAAAGTTGGATGTGTGTGTGTCCTAATCCCTGTGCTGCCCATCTATCAAACCATGAGTGAGGCTTTTTAGAATAGTTTATAATGCGAACTGAATCACTTCTAGGGGAACCTAATTTTAACAGATAAGGCATAGTGAAATTAAAAAATATGCCCAGGATCACACACTTTGGTCAATTGGTAAAGCCATAATTTGAGCCTAGCCGGAAATGTAGCTACTTGACCACACATCTTCCAAACTCAAGTTGGTACAAATATGTGTTGATGTTTTGCTTTGAATACCTAAAATAATACTACATTTTATACAGATTACTTTAAAAATGCACAAGTCACATGATATACCAACCTGACAATGTATTCATCATTGTAGAAACATGTTGATGAAAAGATTAGGGGGTGGCGGGGCATTTTGTTTTGAATTCTAAATTGCACAGATCAGAATTCTCCTGTTTGCACTTTTTTGCAAAAGGGGCCATTCATTAATTTTAATTGTTTCCACCAAGTGCTGGACGAGTAAAGAGTAAAACACAGGCGAAAATCGCCTTTGCTCTTTATTTACCACTACGTGTCTGGAAAAGTGTAAATCACTTCCACAATTAACGATTGTGGGAGCCATCCACAGTGGATTCTTTTGGACTCTGCCTGCTTTTATTCCAGGTGTAACAGTCAGGCAGGTCCCATAGGAATCGATTGGTTTTCTGCCAACGTAAAAATACATGCTGGTGGAATACCAATCTGATTTGGTAGGGGGACCTTTTTTAAGTCCTATCTGCTCTCCAACTTCACCTGTCAAATCATACAAAATCTTGCAGCTCATAAAAAGTGGAGCTACATGCATTTAGCACCACTCTTCCACTCCGCTTGACCTGGAAAATTATCCCCTATGACTGTAGCTTTATTTCCCCCATCCTGAATGGAAGCCTGCAAGCTCCAGGTTATTGTTTCACAGAGCTTGTTCTGTATCCCCTTACTTACTAATCACCCAAAGATCACACTAAAATAGCTTCTTAAAAACCTATATAATTGTTTTTTTTAAAGTGCCACAGCAATGGTCACTGCCTTTGTACCTTTTCTCATCTCTAATCACTTCCTGTTGTAAATAATCTGTCTCTCAGACACGTTAAAAAGATAAGATCTCACTGGTAGGGCCTGATCAGCCCTGCTGTTTGTATTTGTGGGCAAAGAGTAGAGCAGTGGGGGGCGGTGCACTGGCATTTTCCCCTTGTCCAAATGTTAAATCCACCTCTGATTGCACTCTTTAGAAAATATTGAAATACTGCTTTTTAGTAATAAAAGATGTACACATTTTATACTTTGCCCGCAACATTATAGAAAACGTTCTTCTTTTTTGTTATTTTACGGGTGTTTATGTTTTATTTCTGGCACTGCCTAAACACCCAGCACCCATGATTTACATCATACTTTCCAAACAAATCCCACAACACACATGACATATTCTGTTTGCATGCAAACTCTGTAAAGTTACTCAAACAGAATGAGGTTATCAAGTCAGTACTCATCAGTTTGAATCATGAAATGTTCAGTCAGAGTAGACTAGGCTTACAAACAAACCTACATTGTATTTTGGTTGGATCCCCACTGGTAAGTATGCATGAGAAGATCTGAAACTGGTCAATACTTGCCAACCTAGCCTGATTTTCAGGTAGGACCTTGTTGCACCAGCTCAGTGGGGTGCAGCTTCATTCCCTAGGCGTAGCAAGCAAGACACCCACATCTGGGCATATACACATTCACTTAGGGAGACAAACGGAAGCCAGCATACATTGGCAAAGCCCACAGTTTGGGCTTGTGATTAGGCATGGATAGGCATTTGCCAAGCACTGCCATAAGGGTACCACCTGGCCATAAAATGGGAACAGCTGGAAAATGGTGCCAGTAACTGGGCATATGATGGCATTGCCTGGCAAATGTCTGCTAATACCTATACGCAAGCCAAAACTGCTGGGTCTGTGATTGCTTGTTTAAGACAGGACTTCAGTGCAAGTCACAGAGGCATTGACAAATATATTGCTTATTAAATCAACTGGCTGAAAACATCAAGAGAATTGTACTACATCAGGAGCTCATATACTGAGGCAATTTAGTGATTAAACACTCAAAAGAATGCTTAGATATAACACTGGCAGGCCCTATACAGCAGCACATTTGGTGTTACTTTGTGATAGAGCTTGCTCAAAGAGTTAGGTTAGGTTTTGGTGGTGTGGCATTGACATAGCCATGGCTAGTCGTTAGGTGGGTAAATGACCAGACACACCCATAGGATGTGTGTTTCTCCTCACATTTTATTGCCATCCTATCTGTGTTCCGCAGCATGCGTTCTGGTTGTATCTAATAGGTAAAAAGTCTTTGAATCAATTAGAACCCCCGTCATTGCTCTGGCCATCTTTCCATACCATTGTTTGCATATCAGCCATAGACCTTTCACTAATGTCAGAAGCCCTTCCCAAACTGTTAGACCACAGGGCCTAAAAATGCATGTGGTTGCTTGTCTTCCAGTGGAAAGGGAACATGGCCTAGCCATTCAGATTGAACTGCACCTTTTGGTGGCAGCACCAAAAGTCATTTGCTGATGGCTTGTCGCCTTCTCTAATCGCACAGAAATACTACAGAATTATGGCATGGAATATTGCAAAGGGCAACAGTAGTGGAAATGTTTAATTCAAAGCCTTGCATTGATCACTTTTTGATTTTACTACACTCTCCCCTCCAGAATTACATTTTTGTTACTACCAACCCTATCGTTTCACTTATACTCAAGTAGTTAAAGCAGCAGAATATATATTTTGAATGGAATTTGTAAGGGCCCCCAGGCAGTTGACGCACCTTCTGAAGAAATCTGTGTTCAAGCAACCTTACCTGTCATTTATTATTTGATATCGTTAACCCTTTTATTAAGCATGATGTGAAAAAACATTATATTCCCACAAAAAATAAACATACTTTAAATTACGGAAACCAACATTGTGATTTTAGGTTTGAGAAAATAGTTGTAGGCAGCCTGCTTGAATAAGTGCTACCTCACTTAGAGGTGTGACTGGGCCTCCATCTCCATGGTCAGTTGTACTTTTATGGCTGTGGGTCATAAATCATTGTCTAGGGCAAGAAAACAAATCCTGGCTGGGCCTCCTGCAATTCAGCCTCTCATAATGAAGTCTCTGAGGTTACTGATGAATGATTAGAGTGACATCTACCCCCACTCCCTCGGTTACCAGTGCTGACATGGTCTCCTTTCTAAGGGGGGCCAGAGGCTGCCTCTGGGGGGGCATGCCCCCCCTGTCCCTCCTGCTGGAGCCGGGCCTGGCAAACATGTTGTTTAAACAGCTGCACTGCTGCCAGGGCTGCCCAGTCTTGAGCATATTTGTGTATTAGTTCCCCACTCACCTCTTTTGAAAAGGCAGGCATTACTACTTCTTCAACTCTTGGTGCTTGTCTCACATACAATTGTGGCCAATATTGAAATGTTGAAAGTCCTTTATATTGGATATGTGACTGTGGCCCAAACAGTGCTTCAATTTCTTTGGAATGTTCACCTTCCAACTGAATGGTTACAAAATACACTTCATTATTTGCTAATGTCTGCCAAGTGGGTGTAGTTATTTGTGCAGTTCTGGGTGACATTTTTGCTCCAACAATGCCTTGTGGCTGCATTGGAATATGGAAATATCAGACCCAGAGTCTAACAGGACATCCATCCAATCAGTGTGTCACTTAGTCTTGGGAATGATTCGATGAGTGTGTGGACTCTGCATTATATAAAACTCGCAGGGCTGCAGTGTGTTTTTCTCAACTTTCCCGTCCTTCCCCTCACTTTTAGAAGACTGCCGTTCTGCAATGGATGGGAATATTGATTTCCTGAAGGGCCATCTTCTGTAACCACCTAACCTCTTTTGATTAAAAAGCTTTTTAGAAAAAAATATTTCTGCCCGGTCCGTTTATTGTGACTGGGGCATTAGCTTATTATTAGCAATGCTACAGTCATCTCTAAGAAGTCCCATCTATCTGAGGTGCCACTGTCTTGATTGCCTATAATTTGGCGTGACCACAAGCCTCTTATCTCGACCTCGTTTGAGGCTGTGAAAACAGACCCCTGTTCATAAGTCACTCATGTTAAAACTCACCCAAGGCTTTCAGTGCTAAAAGGCAGGTATGCATAGGTTCATGTACTCATCAACATGATTAAACATATACAGTCAGGAATTGTAAAGTTCTTAGACTCAAAGAGATACCACTCTGAAGAGTTGCTCTGAATTATATACTTGATACAAGAGTTATCATGTAAATGCATTTAATATAACTCCCTATCTTCTGAGGGTTCGTATTTTCATTAAACAAGCTAAAGCAAAAGCAGATAAAACATAACATATCAACACACCTATGAACAAGATTGCCATGTGTGCAAAGAGCATGGTTGAATGTGTAAGTAATAGAACAAGTGGTGTTTTTTTGTTTAAAAACATGGGTAACCTTGATCTCTTATTAAGCAACGCTACACTATATGCCATTAGTCTCCATGCACACAGCAAGCATCCACCTATCACTCATATTTAGAGTGGAGTGTCCTTCAGATGAAACAGCTCCTTCTGGGGTTGACAAGTTCTGCTTAGCTGGGACTGGCTGTCTCCCTCGTATACTGCTGCTGCTCTGCACTCTGCCACAGCTTCTTCAGCTTAAAATGGACTGGTAAGCCTGCTGGGCTCCCTTTTTTTCCCTTCCTTGTTTTGGGTATATATGTCTATCAAGTAACATGGCAGTACTGCATGTGTGGGTTTGTCATATCCGCTGTTTGGAACAGTGAGAGAGCTAGAGCTAGCCTCACTTTGTTAGTTCGAGGTAGAACTCCTATGTAAAACTGTGTTAGATGGTTTTTTGCATCTCAAAGTGGGATCTCTGGACCCACATCTGTGAAGTTCTACAACATCACAGCATTGTATGCTTCTGCAGGCTATCTTAGCCAGCTGTCTTTTATCAAGGGATATATTTCTTACGTGTTACCCATTTTTTTTCCAATTTATCCTATGGGCTTTGACTTTGCGAATGTGAAAGATGCTTCTGTTCAGGTCTGTCAATTTCCTGTTCTTGAATGCTTATCAGATAACACTTAACCGTCTGAGGTTAAAAAGCTGCTATTCAGACAACACCTAATGGTGTGACGTCAAACAGGCTCCTAGCTGACAGCTTTGTCGTCGGCCGATCTGCCAGCACAGGAAACACACCATTTCCTGGTCGTTGGCTGATCTGCAAGCCCTAAGAACACTTGTGCACACTTCGTATGCATCATTATATTTTATGTCAAAGTGTCGTGTCTGTGTAAAGAACATCTTTCATGACTACAGGCTGTATGAGATATGAAACACTGTGTTAAATTAGTCTGAGTTCATGTCACTAGGAGCGGGTACACAGCGCACCACAAATCTAAATTCCACATGAGATGCACAGTAACCTTTTGGCTATTATTTATGATGCATTCAGTTTAAATGTGCCCTAGATGTGTCCTAGTTCTTCTTTATTAACATTTTCAAACACTCAAAGTTAATTCACATGCTTTTATGGCACCAATTTTATGGCACCACTTGAACTGGGGAGCCAAAAGTAGTTCCTGGTAGCTGTTCGTTTCAAGGTAACCAGTCTCTCCAGGATAGAGATAAGAGCTAATAGCTCCCAGCAATTTCAAACCTTGCAGTGTTGTTGTTATAGTACTCTGACCGACTGACTGCCAGTTAAAATAGTAAAGTTGACAAGAGACCACAACATTATCAAGCTGGAATCAGCAATACGTGATGGGACTAAGAAATAAGTGCCAGGGCTTAGCCCTGATAAGCACCCCCACAAATGAAGCACTTCCTTGCTCCTTGTCCGCTCCTTGGAAAGCAGAGTTACTGTACTGTCTTGGAGGGTGCAAGACACCTGACGGCAAGAGATTGCATTTGGCTGGGGGTTTGTAATGGACTCCAACACATTTTTTGTCCTAGTAGTATTCTGAAAAAGTCCCTGCCTAGCTTTGGGGACTGCCATTGAAGTGACGCAGGCGGCAGGGGGTCTCCCATAGCAAGTGGATAATTGGACAGGGGGCAGAATGGGGAATATCAATGTTCCCGTACAATTGCATGGAAAGGGACAGTCACACTGGCATCTGTAAACACTGTTCCCTAGTGATAGAAAGCCCTACCCCATTGTCTCAAAACCCACAACTCATCGAGTTTGTGCTTGTTTGGCAAGTCTGCCAGGCCCACACACATTTCCAGGTACACAGGCCCTCGTGTGAAGTCTGCGCATACATGCACTTGAACAAACACTATGAGGAACAGGGAACACATTTTCCAATTGACCTTAACTAATCTACAGTGTGCTTGCCCGCACAAAAACAACACATATGCTTTTTCCTTTTACAGGCAGTGCTCTAGTCGCTCCGTACGCAAACATAAAATCCATAATGGCTGCCAGACTTGAAATACATTTAAGCTGCTCCCCACAGTATCAACCTGGACAAAGTGAAGCTGGAAGACACTGGAATTCACAAGTGCTGACCCTCACCCTGTGTCCTGCCCAGGAGGAGAGGGATCTCCCTACACATGACATTCTTCCTATACTGACAGTGTGGGTTGTTGGAATAGGTTTTGGATTCAGGTTGGAGGAGTTTGAAGCATGAAACGAGGGCAATGGAGAAGTGGGCACTGCTAGAAGTGGTAAAAGGAGAAGGATCTAGGAACAAGGAGTAATACTTGGAAGGAGGGGAGTGGTTGTAGCAGAAGTATTTAATGAGAGTTTGAAGGTGGCATCAACATCAGTCATGGTATTGAAGACTTGAAGAAAATCATAATAGCAGCAGGAGGTGAGGGTCTGGAGGAGGGGTAAACATCAGAAGCAGGTGGTGAGTACTTGGAGGAGGTGGTTATAGCAGCAGGAGGTGGTTAGAGTTTTGAAGTGTCATCATCAAGAGTAGGTGGTGCACATTTGGAGGTGATAGTATAATTGTCAGGAGACGGCAGAAGGTTGAAAGAGGTCATAACATCAAGAGGAGATGGCAAAGAGTTTTAGGGTGTGGTAACATTAAGATGCGGTGGTGAAGAGTGGCAGTAGGTCATAACATTAGGCGTAGAGGGTGAACTTTGCTCCATAGATCAACTCATGCAGTTTAGATAAAAACATTAAACACACCTTTTTTAGCTCTGTCATTCCTCTTCAATTTTCTTGCCTCAACAACATTAGTGTTTAGATGCCTTCTTAACTGTAAGTGCTTTATAAACAGACATTGGCCCTCATTACAACACCGGCGGTAACCAATGGCGCTATTAGCACCATGGTTGCTGCTGGTATTGTAACAAGTCGGCCATGGTGCAATGGGGAATTACCACCCCATTCAAAGATTGGCGGGGCGGTAATTCCCCATGCACCATTGGCCCTTCCCCACTCCCATTTTTGCCCCATAGGGCTCAATGGGAATGGGGAAGGCGGTAATTACGGTACCGCAAATTGCGGTACCGTAATTACCTCCAAGGTCCCTTTGCGGGTCCCTACTTTAATGGCTGGTCCAGACCAGCTGTTAAGGTCGGGAGCCGCAAAGGGACCTCGTAATTAGGCGCTAAGGGGTTAACGGCCCCGCAGCCTTTTACAGCGCCGTTAACCTCTTAGCGCCAGGGTTGTAATGAGGCCCATAGTGTGCTCTAGCACCTTGAAGCATCTCATGTGCTAGATTTAGAATGAATTTCATTGGTTTTTATTAGCGCAACTTAACCATGACGTCCCTTTGGCAAAAAATGTTCCTGGAATTTCATGGGTTTTTTAGAGGTTCACCGTAATTTGCTCCAACTTCCTAATATCATACTTACCCCCAAGATACCAGCATTTTCGGCCGATGTAGAACGTTTGACCTTAAAACTGTGCCATTCCCCACATTCCTACCAACATTTGTAACACTTCTTGAAACTTTTTTCATTGTTTTTGTGTTTGCTGACATTGCAGACTTTCCGAACAAAGTCACGTGACCATGTGCTCTTGCGCGTTATGATGATGTGTTTGCAAAAGGGTTTGTGCTTTTCCGAATTTCACCGTCCTTCGTGAATATTTTGAAACTGCATTTAGCTGATCTGGGAAGTTTCAAGCTGAAAATGTACCCTTGGGATAGGGGGGTGAGACTTGGAAGGAGGGGATGGGGTGAGACTTAGAAGGAGGGGATAACATCAGGAGGAGGTGGGGAAAATTAGCAAGAGGTGGTTCTGGCAGAAGTAGTTAGTGAGAGTCTGAAGGAGGCGTTAACATCAGTCATGATGATGAAGACTTGAAGGAAATCATAATAGTAGGAGGAGGTGGTGAGAGTCTGGAGGAGGTGTTAACATCATCAGAAACAGGTGGTGAATACTTGGAGGAGGTGGTTATAGCAGCAGGAGGTGGTTAGAGTTTTGAAGGGTCATCATCAAGAGTAGGTGGTGCATATTTGGAGATGAAAGTTTGATTGTGAGGAGATGGCAAAAAGGTTGAAAGAGGTTGTAACATCAAGAGGAGATGACAAATATTTTCAGGATGTGTTAATATTAAGATGAGGTGCCGAAGAGTGGCAGGAGGTCAAAACATTAGGTGCAGAGGGTGAACTTTGCTCCATAGATCAACTCATGCAGTTTAGACGAAAACAATATTTAGCTCTGTCCTTCCTATTTAATTTCCTTGACTCAACAACCTTAGCTTTTAGATGCCTTCTTAAACTGTAAGTACTTTATAAACAGTCATAGTGTGCGCTAGCACCTTGAAGTGTCTCATATGCTAAATTTAGACTGAATTTCATAGGTTTTTATTAGTGCAACTTAACCATAACATCCCTTTTACAAAGTTTGTTCACTGAATTTCATGGGTTTTTAGCAGCGCACCCTAATTTGCTCCAACTTCCTAATATCATACTTACCCCCATTAGAGCAGCATATGAGGCTAATGTAGAAAGTTTGACCTTAAAACTGTGCCATTCCCCACCTCCTACCAACATTTGAACACTTCTTCAAACTTTTTCCACTGTTTTTGTGTTCGCTGACATTGCAGACTTTCCAGACAAAGTCACGTGACCATGTGCTTGCGCGCGTTATGATGATGTGTTTGCGAAAGGGTTTGTGATTTACCAAATGGGTCTGTCCCTCGCGAATAGTTTGAAACTGCATATTAGCTGATCTCTGAAGTTTCAGGCTGAAAATGTATCCTTGCAAAGCTGCTAGACCTATTCCTACTCATTATTCATTTGCAATCTACGGCAGAGCACATGCTTGGAAGAATATTAGCAGAACTGCTATTTATCTTCAGAAATGGCATCAGCTATTGCCATCCCTTCTCCACAGGAGCCACCACCACCACCAGCTGGAGGGAACATGCAACTGAAGAAGCACAGTCATGCAGAAAACAATCAAGAGGACCAGGAAGATTGAAGTCGAGGAAATGGCTGCCTCTAGCTCCCAGAGAGAATCATGGCTGTGGCAGCCCTTTACCACCGTTAGGGGTGTACTCAAAGCTAAGGTTGCGAAGGTGAAATGCACTGGGCAGTACTGAACCGCGGGGTTCTTAAATCAGTAACAGGTCATGCATGGATGGGATGCAGAGTAGCTCTTACACCAGGTAATAAGACTGACTCGGGAAGTTGGCAAAAAGGCTCCTGCAACTTTTTTAATATCTAAAACAAGGAGTTACAATGGACATCATTTCATAAAAACAACATTTATATAGCAAACATTCTTCATACGTGATGTCATACTATGTGGCAAACAAGAAAAACCTATGGGGGTTGTGATACGCTCAAAGGAAACATCTAAATTTACTTTCTCTATAGGAACTGCTTGTGATTGGGTCTCTACAGTCAGGTGAACAACTGATGCCCATCAGTTATAAGATACACAGTATATTATTGGCTCTCAAAATATGCGGCCCTTTGTTATATGGTCCTCTATAATTGGTTGGCATGCTTGTACCCTTCTGGAACATTCATCTCACAAGCAGCACATAAGCTGGTACCCCATGTGTCAGTGGGTGGACTTTGACCATGTTTCCCCACCCAATTAGCCCAACATCTCTCATCGCTCATGCCTTCTGCCATTCAGATTGTCTTTGAACTTGGCCTTGAAAGGTATCCTTGCTCCTAGGAATAAAAAGGAGTGTGCGCATACGCTATCTCAAGTCCAGTGCAGCATACCCACCTTCTATTTTCATCGTTAGCTCACATGACAGGAGACCATATTTCAGCCTGTTTTACAGCATTTAATTGTCTATAATTAATAAATGTGGTACTCATAATGTTCTTTCTTTGTACCTTAACATGAGACGATTCAGCATCTCACAGTTACTGTTCCTTTCAGATAGATAACCAGTTCTTGGCTACTTCATCCTTTGACAACAGGCCAGACAGCTCTTCCAGGCCTTGCCATGCTTTTAACTTCATGTTGCTGTGACACAACTTTTCCGATACTTCTTTCTTCCTGGGTCTGAGCTTACTAAATATGTGACACTGATGTCCAGAATTCTATATAATGGCGGCACCGCCTGCAGTCTATTCACTATGTATAGCCAGCCTTTAAGGTTACTTACTTAGTCTACTTGCATTGCTGCACCTGTACAGTTATAAAACAGTTTGCATGTTCTGCAATGCTCTTCACACTTGCAATCTTCATTCCGCATATGAAAATGTACTCGATTCTTTACTTCGTCATCAGATTCCAATAAAAGTCTCTACATGCTTTTGTTCTGCCACTCTTCTCAGTTTGTCACACTCGCTTCTTGTGATGTAATCAGCTCCTTTTCTTGCTCTCTTTCATATTCCTTGGGCAATCTCCTCCAAGGGATTGTCATCTCTATGGGTATACATCAGATATGGCTTTCTCAATGGATACCTTTTCTCGAAGGCTCTCCATGGAATGGTCAGAATCACTGGTGCTGTGCATGTCGCGACGTCTGGATCCCAGCATATAGGAAGGATTGGGCGGGACTTCCTGCAGAGGAATTCAGCTGCTCCTCTACAGTACCGCCACACTAAATACAACCACCGGATTGCTCTCAGAAAGGCTGTTACTTTCTCAGGAAGTAGTGCGTTGTCTTTCTCTACCTCATCTTCCTCAACCAATACTACCACCACCCAGGCTACTCCTAGACAGAGACATGCCTCCTGCTCTTTGTTTCAAAAAGTGTTTGACAATTGCAGTATGGTAGTTACATCAGCGGACGGCTCTAGCGGGACAGTATTTAGGGAAACAAAGTTGAACATATTGTAGTCCTTGCACATAGCAGGAGCCAATGTGTACATTGCAGGCCTGCAGCGGTATGCTTCCTGGGCTCTAGGCCAAGGTTACGTCTTGCAGCCCTATTCTAGATTAGCCGATGGGGTCATAGACAACAAAGGGGGAGGTTAAGAAAGAGGCTGTTGCAGTTGTCCAGCCTACACAAGACCAGGGCACTACAGCTTCTGGGGGAAGGTGAGTAATGGTACAATGCCTGTAAGGAGGGCAAGCTGAAAGCATGGGATTGTTTTACAAGCTCCAAAATGTAAATAGTAAAGGAGAGAAAGGACTTACAGAGGACCCCACGGGTTCTGGCCTCACAGGATGGTGAAAGCAGAGAGCTCAAAAACAGCAGCCAGCGAATAGGAGAAAAACAGAGCACAGGCATCACAATAAGAAAAATCTCTGTCATACTGGCATTGAGACACAGATAGGTAGCCACACACAATTCCTCGATGGTGATCAAACAATCAGGGATAGAAAACAAGGAGAACAAATTAGTTCAGGGAAGGTTAAGGAAAGCTGTGCGTTATTAACATAACACTGGAAATGGGAAAAAAAGAAACGTATCAGGTGAACCAGAGAGACCAAATAGATATGGAAGAGCCACAATCATAGGATAAAACCCTGGGGTACCCTGCCGGTACACAGTGAGGTGGTGGAGTACAAAAAGCCCAGTTGCAGCTGGGAAGGGCGATTAGTAAGGAAAACAAATCAGCCAGTCCAGTGCCCGGTCCATAAGGCTAATGGTATCATGTAACCTTTTAATGAGGATACAATTGTGGACTGTGTGAAAGGCGGAGGAGACATCAAGGAGCACTGTCCTCAAGTGTACTTCAATCTTAAATACCATATATACTTGGCCAGATTTTTGTGGGCATGGCCTATAAAGCTATAAACTACCCAAAAAGTGCTTGTTCTATGAGTTGAGCAACTTAACCATAACAACAGTGCCCCTACTGCAGACCCTGTAATAAATATTGATGGCTGCCCCTTATCTAATATTGCCTGATCAACATGCATAGCATGTTTCTATATAGACCTGCTGATTGGTTGGCATTCACTCCCAACCTTGGACTTTCGGCTCGTTAGCAGCACGTAAGCAAAATGCAACTCAGGTGCAGAAAGTAACGTCATATTACTAACCACTTCCCCAATTAGTCCATCATCTCTCATCGGTCGGACCCAAGCCAAGGCTTCTTCTTTATAGTTGACCTTGCAGCCTGTTCTTTGTTGTGGGACTTTCAAGAGAGTGTAGATACACCATTATCGTCATCTGGAGCTTAATGAATAGCCCTTGTTTACAGCTTCTTAGTCACATGTGAGGAGACCATGATTTTCTCCATTTCCACATTTTATTTACTGCTATTTGATTTAATTGTGCTGAGTGTCATTACTCCTCTTGGCCTGTGGAGCCTTGCTCACCCCACCTTGCATATGCTTTTCGCAACTTTTACTGTCCAATACTTGGAGCTTGCAGTTGTTTTCTTCTTTGCTTAATCTAAGAGAAATATGTTTTACGCACATGGCCTATCCTCTTGACTTCCTTTGTGCCTTGCAATTATTTCTTGATGTGACATCCTTGATCCCAGGCCAATAGACTCCTCTTTATTCTTCACACAGAGCTGTTTTTCCACCATCTACTGACTATGCAGCCCTCACCCTTCTCTGAGGTAGCTTGACTGGTTTCAACACAAGTCCATCCTTTTCTTATGGCCGCCTTAGCCATGCTATATTTTCTTCTGTAGCAAGCCTCTTTATGTCTCATCTACCTTGCCTTTCTGCTTATGTACGTTCACTTAATCTCTTCTCAATTTTTTCTTTTGTACACATCATTTCTTCCTCTTTAATTACATGTTTCTCTTGTTACTTCAGTTACATATTCATTCTTTATGTATTTGCATATACTTTCAGTGTGGCTTTGTTTTTCCTCATGATGTCACTCTGCTCTCATCATATTTAGCTTATAGCTCTTTAATGTCCAATGGTGTAGCTCTTCGATGTCCAATGGTATGTGCAGACATCCTTCCACCCTTTCAGTATGGGGGCACATTTGATACGGTTGTGTGAGTGCATATTGTCTCTCATACACTCTATATGGTGTTGGAACAATACTTGGTGTCCCACATAGGGCTCTTCTCCTGCTGTTCCAATATGATGGATGTGAGGTGGTGGGAGCTAGGTATGATGTATCCAGCAGCTCCACTACACTCTCCCCTCTGGTTGAGTCCTCGACCACCTCCTCCTCTTCAATCTTCTTGATCTTTTCTTCATAATTTGGTTTCTTTGGAATCCATACTTTTGTCACTCCCCTCAGGTCACCTGCATTCTGTAAATGGTCTTCCACATGCCAGGTGATGTGACAAGATTTTCCAGTTCATTGGCAGACTACCCAACATCCAATATAGTTCTTATGATCCTTTGGGTAATACAACCTCATCCCTGTGTGTGCCAGAAAACTTTTATTTATGTGCTCACTGGTGGTGTCTTCTACAGTCTGTATCTGTGCTTGCCAGTCTCAGCATTCACATTGATCATTACCTTTATCCCAACAGCTTTCTTTGCTGTCTTCTTGCATTGTCCTAAAATGATCCTTATAAGAGAGAATCCTAGCAATACCAACATTAGTGTTGTTCCAAGTAGTTTGAAGGCATTTGAGCCAGTTTGGAATCCATGAAAACAGAGCCCTACACCAATCACCATCTTCTGGCTCATCTGCAGGGTTTTATCTTCTCCATCGTGGGCAGGTGTGAATGCGAGGATAATTGTAATGGATGAAGGGGAGAGACACTGTGAAAAATGTATGAGAATATTGCCATGAGACAAGATGGAAGCAACCGCCTTATTGGACGTGTGTAAATAAGCTTGAAAACGCAAGATGCTAAGTAGTCGATTCTGCTTGCAATGCTTTGTTAGAGCGGCAAGCGCCAACTGTATACATCTACCTCAATACAGCACAATGTACACGTGCGACTCCATTTTGTATAAGCAGAAGTGCTCCCAGGCGGTCAAGGCCTGACTGGTCAGGTTTCATATCCAGGCCCAAGCCGAGGAAAGGAATGGAATCGAAACCTAACAAAGGATGGCTCAGGACTGGGGAAATCGAGGTCAACCAGAGAAGGGGAGGTGAGCATGAGCTCACGAGGCTCCAATTTCAGAGCATACCAGCCCGCCAGAGAAGGTCAAGATAAGAGAGGCCTATGCAGGTGGCCAAGCGCACACATAATTAAATGCACAAAAGGTTGGAAACTAAAGCAGATTCACGGTGGACCAACACGTGACCAGATAGGCGCGAAGATGTACCACCGCCTGATGTCATCCAGAACCAGAGAGTGCCATAACCTTTCCTGATAAGAGACTACAGATCCGAGGCCATACCTAGTCAACTAATTGACACATAGCCCTAAACCACTGATTGATGGAAGGGAGGCAGGGTGAATCTTGGGAAAATAGACACCTGGGTGTCTATTCTGCATGCTGCTAATTAAAATGGAGATTTATGTTTAGGGGTCTAACTTGCCCAATCCCAAGGGACCATGTAATCTAGGGTCCTACAGCCACTGTAACCAATGAGACGTCGTACTTGTAGTGACATCAATCACGTGTGGTATAGCAGGACGGGCGTAGATGCCCACCCGATAAGAGGTATCCAATCCACTTGCATTATTTCCATATACAGTTATAGCACCTATACTTAAGTTATCTTTCTCAACCAATTGTATTGCATGATGATTTTTGTAGAATTAGACGTCAATGAAGATGAATTTTGCCCATAAAAGAGGCTGTTGAACTAATGTTCGAGGGAGTCGGGGTGAGGCAGGTGTTCGCGATGCTGCTGATTTCCATTCGCTGATGTATGTATCATTAAACGGACTTCCCTTTGCCAATTTATTGAGTCCTGATTATTGAACCTTGCCAGAGTAAGTGAATCCTGCACTCTGTCCTCGCATGGTGCAGGCTATCTTGTGTTACAAGTTTTCGAGGGTGAGTGCTGACCAATGGGCCCGTCATTAATTACCTCTCCTCGTCAACAAAGCTATTTGTGAGAAGGTGTTTGTGTTGGAAAAGGGGGGTTTGGGTTCCTAAGTATCCTGCCTAGTAGGATAGGGTAAGGTTGTTACAGAGAAGGGGATACCACATCTCGCCATCTGGTGTCCCACTCCCACTCCCCGAAGACTCCTCACCCAGGTGATCCTCCCACACTGGTCCACCCCCAGTAACTGGATCCAATAGCAATGACCGTGTCCTGGCCACCTGGATGACAGATCCCCGGGGACTATTGGGCTATTGGGTGACACCTTCAGGTTTCTCACAGGCTGCTATTGACTTTGATGAGAAATAGATCTCCTTCTTGATCCAACGGGAGTTGAGCGACTTCTTTCTCTGGTATTCATTCATTTTTGGGAACTCTTCAATATGAAGGTCACTTTGCGGAAATCACTATTGCAGGAGAATGTATTACCATGATAGAACATATTGCTCCACATTTCTTGGGAAGCTGCATATACGCTCTGGATCCACAGGCCCAATATCGATCCATCAGCATGGCTGTTCCTCCATTCTTCCTGGTACTTCAAGTATCTGCTTGAATCCTTTATTTTATCCAACTAGAACCAGGCCTTTGTTCCTGAAGCATGTTGTTGCATTATTTACCGGTATTATGGACACCGGTCCTGCTTCATTGTCAACCCATGTTAGGTTAGCTTAGAATACTTGTTCCATGACTTTAGGCATTCATCATTTATTATTTGCACTATGCTTACTGATTCCTTCTTCAATAAGTGTGCGGTGCAAGTTAACATTCCATCTTCCCATCCCGTACTGGTGGCAACTCATCCATATACCAATAGCTGAGGTCTCTCCCAGCATCCTGGTACTCCTAATTTTTCCTGTATGTCTGAACATTCTATCTACTTCATTTCAACAAGCTTTATTTGTTCTCCAGCCAGGAATGAATAGAAAAGCATCTGGTTTGTCCAGCCTATCGCTTTTTCTATCTTGTGTGTTTTCACAAAAGCACCTTGATTTGGGAATTATCTTCTTGACCACCATCATAGGGTTACCCATCTTTCTTCTTCAAATTGTCCTCTGTTTGTGCATGCTGCTAGATGGCTGTGGCACTTTGCATAGTGGGCTGGTATTTCTCTTGCAATGAATCTTCTGGCTGCATTCATGGCATAGGGGCATCAGGGATGAGAGAACATACGTAGCAGCTTTAATCTGACGTACTCTCTCCCAATTCCTTCACGTGCTGATAACACATGTTATTCTTTGAATGGGCCAAATTATCAAGATATGTTTTTAAATGATCAAGATGTGTATTTATATTTTCACCACCAATTTGTTTAATACAATCAGGGAAGATGCTACTCATTATTTTGTCAGGGATTATATGTAATGTTTCATTATCAACCACTATATCTGCATTTTTAACCATTATGTGTCTAAATGAAAAAATAATAGGGAAGAAAAGACAAATCATAAGGGAGAATGAAATCATAAGTAGTATTCCAGAAAAACACATCGACTTTCCTGATGGTAGTGAGTCATATATTTTGGAACCTTCCCATCTTGATTTAATTCAATATGTTATTTTGTTATTCTTTGGAAATCACACTTTTATTTCAAAAACTACAAGACAATTGCAGTAATGATTGTGAACATAATTTGACAGTTTTTTGGATTGCCAAGAAATGTCACAATGTCCATGTGTCGTCTCATCAGAGATGGGTAAGAGTTTAATATATAGGTAAAACAGCATACAAGAAAGTGTTTAATGTTATTATGAATGCAGCATAGAAGATGCTATGTGCTCTTTTTCTTTGAATCTGGTACGTCAATACAGTGGGCCTCATTACACGGTATGCGGTAACCATGGCGCTATTAGTGCCATGGTTGCCGCCGGTATTTTACCATGTCCGCCTTGGTGGATGGCGGAATTATCGCCCTACTCCAAGGTGAGCGGGGGCGGTAATTCCCCATTCACCAAGGCACTTCCCCATTCCCATTTTTGCCCCATAGGGCTCAATGGGAATGGGGAAGGAGCTAATTACGGTACCGCAAATTGCAGTACCGTAATTGGCACCAAGGTCCCTTTGCGGGCCCGTTCCTTAACGGCTGGTAAAACCAGGCGTTGAAGTCGGGTCCCGCAAAGGGACCTCGTAGTAAGGCGGTAAGGGTTTACCGGTACCGGTGCCCTTACCGGTACCGGTAAACCCTTACTGCATTCCGTGTAATGAGGCCCCTTGTCTCTTGCACCTATGGAAAATAGTTTGAGAATAGCTGCAAGTCCATTCATTCCTTATTAGATTGAAGAATTGTCGATTATTATTTCAAAGTGTTTTTGTACTCCATAGATTCTTTATACTTGTACTTGGTAAGTGATCTGGTCTGCATGCACAGAATTTCTTCTCTTGCTTCAATGTCAGCAGGTCTCTCCTGCAGGGGTTGATGGTATGCAGGTGCAGCCAAGCTTGTCTTCCTTGTAGCTTGACAGCATTGGGAGTACTTCTTACATCTCGTATGGTCCCTCGAAACAGGGATTATTCCAAGTTCGAACACATTTTCGTACCAGCACCTGGTCCTCTGGATATAAACCAGGTTGCTTCAATAGATTGTCAGGATCAATTGGTTGGCTGTCTTCTCTGATCCTCTTTGACCCCTCCTTCCGGTTCTTGATCTGTTGAGAAATATAAGAGACACTAGCAGTCATAGTTGCCAAATAATCATGCATCTAATCACCTAAAGTCTTCACTACACTGGGGGCATCAGTTTCCAACCTAGTAGGAGGAGTAAGAAGTATTCTCATACGGCATCCAGTCACCAACTTATGAGGGATTAATTGGTGATCTGATGCAGGCTCATTTCACAGTCCGTATAATGCAAGTGGTGGGCAATGTAACTACACCTTCTTTAAAGTGATCTTTATTTTGGATTTCCCCTCTTTAAGGAGTCAGTTTAAATGTTCACAAATCCCATTCACCTGTGGGTGGTAGGCAGAAGAGAACGTGTGCTTTATACCTAATAAAAGAATAAGCTGCTCAAATAGTTTATTTACAAAATGCAGTCCACTGTCAGACCGCAGGACTGCCCACACACCCCATCTTGGGAACACCTCACACACAAGGAACGTTGCAGCGCATGTGGCATTGGGGTGTGTACATGACCCTGCCTCAAGCCATCTGGAAAAGGGACATATCACCAACAACATGTACCTATAACCATTGCATGTCTACAACATATCCACATGATCTACATGTAGATGCTGAAATGGGCCATTGTGTCTAGGGATTGTTCCTCTCACTGTCCACAAAGTGTGCCCTGCTGCAGATTTCTTGCACACGATGCAATTTTCAATACACTGTTCCACCTGTTCCAATAAATTTGGTGAGAACCAATCTTCTGCAATCATAGCAGCAAGACTCTCTCGAGTCATAAGTGTGAGGGAGTGAAGCTGCTCCATTGCTACCCTCAATAATGCTAGAGGCATAACTGGCTTTCCAGTGCTATCCTGCCTCTATATTGCCTCGAGGGTCATAAAGAACACCCCAGATTTCCCCTTAAATCTTGCACTTCTTGTGGGGCTCGTCCTCACAACTCAATTAACTGAACAATAGACAACATGTTAAAACTCTCATTTGCCATCATACACTGTCCTGGCATCTGCTTAATACTTCTTACATCAAAACAGGTCCATCCCTTTTTGTCCAAAACTATCAAGAGCCACATAGACACCCTGGCTCTGGCCCTTGCCGATTTCTGTAACCTCTCCTTTGCCTCTGGCTCTTTTCTCTCCCCTCTTAAACACTCCCTTGTGCATTCTCTCCTCAAGAAATCCACTTCTGATCCTTCATGTCCGGCAAACTATCGCCCAAATTCCATAACTCCCTTTTTGGGTAAGCTACTGGAAAAGCTGGACATCTCCCAGCTAAATCTTCATTCTGACTCTGTTAGCTCCCTCTATGACCATCAATCTGGCTTCAGAGCTGCCAGAAGCACAGAAACTGTTCTCCTGAACATCCATGAAGACCTGCTCTCCAACCTCGACTCTAGCATTCCCTCTGTCCACATCCTACCTGATCTCTCCTCTGCGTTTCACACGGTCAACCATATCACCCTGCTCATGTCTCTGTGACAATCTGGGTATTGCCAATCAGGCTCTGGGCTTGCTGGCCTCATTTCTTTCTAATCAACCCTCCCAGGTACAACTTGGGTCCTTCCTATATTCTATCTCCTTCTCCACCAGTGGTGTCCCCCAGGGGTCTAAACACTCGCCCTTGCTTTTCAACCAATACCTGGCAACTCTCGCCTAATGCATCTCCATTTTCTGCTCAACTTTTCAGTGCTATGCTAAGGACACCCAACTAAGCCATTCAAAATTGGTGTGCCACCAACAATCTTTGCCTAAATGCCAACAAGACCGAGATCCTCCTCATTGGTACACCATCTCCATCCTTCCCTCTCACTCTGTGGCCGGTCTCCCTTGACCCTCCTTCTACCCCCACTTGCATGGCTAAGAACCTCAGGGTTATCTTTGACTCCACACTCTCCTTCTCCTCACACATCTCTGAAGTCTCCAAAAAGTCAAACTTCTGATTGCACCTCCTCAGAGGCACTCTGTCTTTCCTCTCCTTCCCTCAAAAGCTCACTGTCTCCCAAGCTTTGGTTCTCTCCAGACTTGATAACTGTAACAGCCTCTTTCTGAATCTACCTGCCACCACTCTCTGCCCTTACAACTAATTCAGAACAGGACTGCAAGACTTGTCCTTGGCCTCAAGCCCTGGGATCATATCTCTCCAGCGCTGAATTACCTTCATTGGCTCCCAGTGTATGCAAGGCTTTCTGGGGCCTGGGTCTAAAACACCTTCAACTATCCCTCTGTAAATACCCCCCCTCTCGAGTCCTTCGCTCCTCTACCTCTAACTCCCTCAGTGTTAGTCGTTTTAAAAAGAAATGAGATGGGGTAGATCTCTTTCTTTGGCTGAGGCCTCCCTCTGGAACAGCCTCCCAGTCACCTTGAAACTTGAGGAAAACCATCTCTGGTTCCGGAAGCACCTAAAGACCTTACTCTTTGCCTCTGCCTTTTCCCCCCTTCTCCCCTGTTGATCTGTTTCTTTTCTCGGCATTGTGCGCCTGGCTACCCTCTGTTACCTTGGCCCAGGTACCTGCTCACTCTGCCACCATCCTGCAATGCCTCCGGGCCCTGGGGTTCTGTATCTGTAACCATACAGTCCCCTTCCCACTTTTCTCCTGCACTTATCACATATCCATTATCTGACTAACTTTCACATGCCACTTGCTGGCCATACTACCATGGTTTATCGCCCTTATTTATTCATTTATTTACTTTATTTATTATTTATTCTGCTCTCTCCTCTGTTTCGCACTCTCCACTACCCCCTTCCATGCACTTTATCCCTTTTTCCCTTTTCCATGCACTTGCACTTTCTTAAATGTCACTGGGCCTAGTAAGATTGCTGTTTTCTTTTTGTTCTCCCATGTTCCCCTCTCTTTTGCCTGGTTGCACTCTGAAACACTTGTGTATGAGCGCAATATAAATAAAATATAATTTCACTTCATTTAATTTAATTTCAAATCAGAAATATTTTGGAAATATGTTGCCTTTTTGGCTTCTAAATCTGCGGCTTCATTACTGCGAAAAAACATGTGTTCTTTTAGTGTGGGCTGCACAATTAACGACTATGATAGCCAATGGGAAGCTTATCCAATAAGGACGCATGTTGCACTGGTGTGCTGTGTGCTGTCTGCGTGGAGATAGTAAGCCAATGGTTTTTGTCCATGTCCGTCATGGTGCATGCTCCCAAACATCAGGAGCTTGCGGCCTTCCCCAATCACTGACACCCATTAGGGCTAATAAAGCCCCAAAGGGTTGCCCAAGGACTTCCTGGACTCAGTCCTGGTGCCGTTGGCACCAGGCTCATAGTTTCCCATCTGTTGATGCATTGCATGGAACTACATACAGCCCAGCCTAATGGGCTGAGCCATCCAGCCTACCCTGGGAGTGGCTGAGGGACTACTTTACCTGAGATTGCAGGATGAGGCTGGGGGGACTATTTTATTGGAACTACTTACAAGGCTATTTAAACCAGACCCTACTGACAGAACACGCTTTGCGTTATTCTGCAGCGTAACGCTCACCGTGTCTGCTTAGCTCCAGTAAGCGAACTCCAGCAAGCACGCCCGTTCTGGAATCTTGATCCATCGACACCTGAGAAGAGAAGAAGTGAAGAAAGGAAAAGGAAGTAATTCAGCAGTTGAGGCCTTACCTGAAGAATTCCATCCGAGCGGCCGCCCCTGCAGCTGCTCTTCGGCTCATCGCACCTGCAGGGAAGAAAGCATCAGCAAGTACAGTCGATACTCACCCAGAGACCATTTCCATCTGGGAATTCCTCTGAAGTGGTTCTTCCAATTGCCGCTCCGGAGACGCGCCGCACCTGCATAGCAGGGAAGAAAAGAAGACAGCAGGTTAGTAGCGCGCAGGAAAGAAACCATATTTAGAGACATTCGGCGCCACGCACGAGCGCTATACTCACCCGCAGGAAATCTGCTCAGTGTTGTAGGACGAGCCAAGCCTTCATTTGAAAACTGCTCAAGGCCGCGCCTGAAAGAAAAGTGAAAATATGGTCAATACTTGGGTAACAAAGACATTAAGCAACTATTCCAAGCATCTATTGGCATAGAGACTTACCTGCTGAGTCAAGCTACCCAAGACTCCGCTACAGCCCCATAGGATCAATGAAGGAACTCGATCCAGGGAAAGACTGTCATATTGAGCCCCTGCAAGAGGTCGCACAATGGAGATTCCACCCTCAATAAACCCAAGGTGAGGTTGAAGCAGAGAGAGGGCATTAGGAGGTTACGGGAGGTGGGAAGCAAACCCGCTCCTCACGGCTGCAAACGCTTCCTGGGAAGTGACAGTGAGGAAGAAGTTGTGTGCAATCCTCTCCACCTTGCCCCGTGTAACGCCAGTGCAGACATCATTCCTGCAGTTTTGAGCGACGCCCCCGTGGAGACCAGGTGAGCGTGACAATGTCCTAGTGTTGTTTTCTTGTGTGAGGACTGCTGTCATAACTTTTCCATTTGAATGGGAAACTAGATAAAATTAATCATACTAATCTGGAAATTCCTAGCACAGGGGCTGTACTGATTGCCTTTTTTAATTCTTCAAATCCTTCTGTCATTTCCTCTGTCCACGTTATCTTATGTTTGTCTACCTATGCTTCCTTTTAAAAGTGGTTGAATATATATGCTGTAATTGAAAAAACATGCCCTGCAATAGTTACATAGGCCTAAAAATGGTTGCATTTCCCTCACTGTTTTAGGTTCTGAAGTCTTCATAATTGCTTCTGCTCTTTCAGGTGTCACTTTTCTCCCTTCTTGCAAGATTAACTGACCAATATACCGGACCTATTCCTGATAATATTGTAGCTTCTCCTTGTCTACATTATATCCTTTCTCTGCTAATATGTCATGAATCGAATTGAGTCGAATTGAGTCTTCTCTGCATCTTTCCTCTTTCTCACTGCACATTAATATATCATCTATGTACTAAATTATTGCACTCTCAAGCTGTACATTATCTAGGTCTATCTGGAGGACCCTCTTAAATGTTGAGATAGACTTACAGTACCCCTGAGGCAAACAGGTATGTTTCAGGCACGTATTCCTATATGAAAATGAAGTCAAATCGTCTGAGTCCTCATGAAGGGGAATTGATAAGAACACGTTTTCTAAATCTATAACTGTAAAATTCTTGGCCTTAAATGGGATGTTGCATAATATTGTAGCAGGGTTTGGAACTAAAGGATACTCTGCTTCAACAATATTGTTTAGGGAATGGAGATCCAGAATATATCTCCACGACTCCCCAGTTGATTTCCTCACTTGGTACACAGCCGTTTTACATGGGCACTCAGATGGCACCAATATTTCCAGCTTCAATAAAGTGGAAATAGTCTCAAATATCATGGCGAGATTGCTCCTGGTTTAAGGTTGATTTTAACTGTTCCTACTCCTTTCAAAAGACCATGTCATATCGACTAGTAGTTGATAAAATATTTGGCACTTTTTGAAAATCTGCCTGAAAAAATCATGGTTTATTTTCGTCATTGCCATTCTCTGTGGTATTTCTTTATTCTCTCCATTAATCCAGTAAGTGAGATTTATGAAAAATACTAACTCATCATCTGAATAATCATCCCTGAAAAGTTCCTTTCCTGTCAAGTCTGTCAACCTATATCCTTAACAGCGGGCTATCACTGCTCTCGATTCTCTTCCCTCGTCATCTGTCCATGGACAACCACCCTTTCTTCTCTTACAATTGCTGCTTCTAACTCTAAAGGGATAACCTGTTCTTCTTCATCAGCCATAGGCATTTCTGGTCTAAACAAAAACTCTTCAGGTATTCTCAACATTCTACTTACCAACATGGGTAACCTGAATTTAAAGGGACTCCTCGTAATGCCTTGTGGCCTGTAAAGGCTAATGTAAGCTCCTTCAAATACATATAATTTATCCGTAGAGTAGAGCACACTATTCTTTCATCAGTAAAAGATATCTTCATGTTAGGTTTTGTCATCCAGTCACGCCCTAAGATGTTAACTGCCTGCCAAGAATATAATAATGGCATAGACACATTGTGTTTTCCCATAGAGATTGGTAATTCATCTGTAAAAGGAACTAAATTCATTCACTTGCACGGGAACGCACGTTTATTTCTTGCCAAAATGTATCCAGGCGCTGCAGTTCAATGAGACATTAACTCTCTGAGCCAGGTCAAGTCAAATGTATCTCTACTTTAGATAAAACTCCTGCAATCAAGGAAATGACTACAGCTGCAAAGACAGTGTGGGCAGGTGTGGGAGCTGCAAAACCGAATTTAAAGAAAGAAATGCTAGGAGTTTTAACACATGTGGAAAAATGGGCTTTGCTGACTGAAGAGAAAAAATTGCCTGTTTAAAATAAATTGTTGAATAAAAGCCTGCTTACTTAGCAATGTAAAGGGTTTTTTCAGTGGTGATAATACACACATAGCCTATCTTCTTTCACAGGTTTGTTTAATTCAGGACCCAAAATGAGAAATTAAAGTGTTTAAAAACACGTGGGCTGGATTTGCAAGCTCTCGGAAAAACCTTTCCTTCCAGTTGCCTGCCATGAAATTTCCCCCCTGGAAGGGAGGCACACCATAAACTTCCAGGACACGTCCGTGAAAATTGCCATCTTGAAAAACTTTGAATGGGCTAGGACAAGGAAAGTTCACACGCTCGTCAAACATTCGTCTGTGCTCCAGGCTGGGACAATAGAAGTCCCGGGACAATAACCTGTCAAGTGTAAGGGGCAATAAAACCTTCAATTAAGATGGGAAACCCCCCTGGCCTTGAAGGAAATGACATTTGCTTGCAGTTGGAGGAAGAAAAAAAGGGCTCTAGTAACAATGGACTGCCTTTTGGTTACAAAGCCTATCTTATAAAGACATTTTAAAGACGTTTTATCTCTGCAGCAAGAATTAGTAAAAATGTAAAAAGTTTGCAGTTTTAAATCTTATTTTATGCGCTTGCTTTTAAGACTTGGTACAACTCATTGCCGCATGGGGAACAGAAGTTACAGAGTATGACAAATTACAAGGAAAGCATCCATGTTGCAAACATAACATTTTGTATATACATCCCTGGTGCCAATTCACATCTGTGTATAAAATTGTGGCATTTTAGGCCAAATCTTTCATGTTTAAAATTACCAAATGTATCAGAAGGTCAAAACAAGTTCCCACAGACTGGAGGATTGGACTGATCTGAGCTGCACATAATATGTGACCTGTGTGTATAACTTGTCAAGAGATTGCAATGGTGTAAATGTATGTTTTTGGTAAAACCAGATTTTCAGTAAAGTAAATGTGGGAGTTTCTGGACATTGTAAAACTCACCTCATAAACCTGACATCATTTTACTGAAATCCAACCAACTGAGAGCCAGGCAGTGACTAGAACCCTTTTCCAATCCCTTTGTCATGGGTGTGTTTAGTTAAGCCTGCCCCAGTCATGTACTTGGATGATGTCACTAGGCATTATAAATAAGGGTCCTTGACAAGACCCTGGACACACACAGTCTTCCTGATTTCCTGCGCTGCGTTCCTGTACCTGTCATCTATCCATACACCAGATCCCAACTACAAGGCCACGCTTTGCTAATTCCATTTCCAGCAAGGTCTACAATATAAAACTTAAGAAAACCACTCAAATTCCCAAATAACCAAAAGGGGAAAACTGTGGTACTTTTGGCATCCGGATCCAGCTTGGCTTGCTGCCACGCACTGCATGTTGCTGCCATCCTGCTACCCTGATGACCTATATTATCAATTAACCAGAATTGCCAGTCCAGAAGTGCTATCCGGTATCCAATCCATGCCCAGCTGCTCCTGCCCGCTGATTTTGTCCGGCTGTGCTTTATTCGACCAGATCCGTGTGGTAACCAGAACGCTGACTGTCCAAAATCCTAACTAAAATGGACTGTGAGTATTAATAGGAATCCATAGAAATCCATAGTGTAACTTGCTTTGCTTTGTCCATCCCAGTCTCTAAGTCAACCTATTCTGACCCCGATATCTTGTTAAAATTGTCAGCATTATTTGTGAAACCCTGCCTTTGATTTCTAGTATCAACGCCGATTTCTTCTTCATTTTAGTTTCGCATATAATGTAAGCCATTAGCGATTTTGATTAAATAAATTAATTTTCAATAAAGTAAACAGGGTCCACCACATGAAGGGTTACAATGGCCGCGTAACTGTGGAGATTCACGGGTGGCATTCTCTTTTTCTTAGTCATTAAGGGGCCGATTCATGGAACAAACGTGCGCCGAAAACCTACGCGCAAGCAGGCGCAAGCAGGCGCAAGCGGAAAAAAACAGGCGCACGCGATTCATGGAAGTCCCTGCGCGTGTCTTCCTCGGGATGTGCGCCAAACCCGTGCATGGCGCACACATCACTGCAACATCCCGAAAGACGTGCGCGACGCGCACAGTGAAAGCGCACAACCTCTGCGCATACACTAGAAAGTGGGCGGAACACGGGGCGTAACGCTCGGAATGGGGAACAACTCGCGAAAACAAGGGCGTAACTGGGGATGTACTGCAGGGAAGCAGACGGAATGCCCACCCGCACCCGAACCACACGTATTCATGGAATCGAATAGGGCAAAGCCACGCACAGCGAAAGACACGCACAAGCCCAAACACGCCCGCCGCACGAAGGCAGGCGGTAGCGTCCCTGCGCATTACAAAAGTGGCAACATACAGCAATAGTGCCTGTGCGAGCAGGGTACACGTATCTCAGGGGTGCGCGGGAAGTTCCACATGCAATTCCATCAGGGTACGTGTATTTCGGGGTGCGTGTGAAGTTCCACACGCGATTACATCAGGGTACGTGTATTTCGGGGTGCGCGTGAAGTTCCACACACGATTCCATCAGGGTACGTGTATTTCGGGGTGCGCGTGAAGTTCCACACGCGATATCAGCAGGGTACGTGTATTCCAGGGGTGCGCGGGAAGATCCACACGCGATTCCATCAGGGTATGTGTATTTCAGGGTGCAGGTGGAGTTACACACGCAATTTCATCATGGTACGTGTATTTCAGGGGTGCGCGGGAATTTCCACACGCGATTGGGCCCGTGCGAGCAGGGTACGCATATCTCAGGGGTGCGCGGGAAGTTCCACACGCGATTCCATAGGGTACGTGTATTTCGGGGTGCGCGTGAAGTTCCACACGCGATATCAGCAGGGTACGTGTATTCCAGGGTGCAGGGGAAGTCACACACGCGATTACCACAGGGTACGTGTATTTCAAGGGTGCGCGTGAAGTTCCACACGCGACATCAGCAGGGTACGTGTATTTCAGGGTGCAGGGGAAGTTACACATGCGAAATCAGCAGGGTACGTGTATTCCAGGGGTGCGCGGGAAGTTCCACACACGATTCCATCAGGGTACGTGTATTTCAGGGTGCAGGTGGAGTTACACACGCGATTTCATCATGGTACGTGTATTTCAGGGGTGCGCGGGAATTTCCACACGCGATTGGGCCCGTGCGAGCAGGGTACGCGTATCTCAGGGGTGCGCGGGAAGTTCCACACGCGATTCCATCAGGGTACGTGTATTTCGGGGTGCGCGTGAAGTTCCACACACGATATCAGCAGGGTACATGTATTTCAGGGTGCAGGGGAAGTCACACACGCGATTTCCGCAGGGTACGTGTATTTCAGGGGTGCGCGTGAAGTTCCACACGCGATATCAGCAGGGTACGTGTATTTCAGGGTGCAGGGGAAGTTACACACGCGAAATCAGCAGGGTACGTGTATTTCAGGGGTGCGCGTGAAGTTCCACACGCGATATCAGCAGGGTACGTGTATTTCAGGGTGCAGGGGAAGTTACACACGCGAAATCAGCAGGGTACGTGTATTTCAGGGGTGCGCGGGAAGTTCCACACGCGATTCCATCAGGGTACGTGTATTTCGTGGTGCGGGGGAAGTTACACACGCAAAATCAGCAGGGTACGTGTATTCCAGGGGTGCGCGGGAACTTCCACACGCGATTCCATCAGGGTACGTGTGTTTCAGGGTGCGGGGGAAGTTCGACACGTGATTCCATCAGGGTACGTGTATTACAGGGGTGCGCGGGGAGCACCACACGTGAATTGCACGTGTGGGCCCTCCCAGGTGTTCCCTCTACACCCTCCACGGCACCTGCAGGTGGCTCACACCACAGGGGCCTACCCTGCACATGTCCTGCAGGCACCCCATCCACCATGGCCATGCCCCCCAGCCAACCCACATGTCAACTTGCACTACTGCCCACCAACGCATGACCCCCTGCACCCCCAGCCACCAGGGGCACCCTCCACAGGCCCCCACCCATGTCTCCCACCACCCCCACCCCCCAGCCACCAGGGGCAGCCTCCACCAGGCCCCCACCCATGTCTCCCAGCACCCACACCCCCCAGCACTGTGGGGCACCTGCCAGCAGGCCCACACCCATGTCCAACTCTTGTTCCCCACCACCCCCACCCCCCCAGCACTGTGGGGCACCTGCCAGCAGGCCCCCACCCATGTCTCCCAGCATCCCCACCCCCCAGCGCCCAGGGGCAGCCGCACCAGGCCCCCACCCATGTTTCCCACCACCCCCACCCCCCAGCAGTGCAGGGGCACCCACCACCAGGCCCCCACCCATGTCTCCCAGCACCCCCACCCCCCAGCCACCAGGGGCACCAACCACCAGGCCCCCACCCATGTCTCCCACCACCCCCACCCCCCCAGTCACCGGGAGCAGCCTCCACCAGGCCCCCACCCATGTCTCCCACCACCCCCAACCCCCAGCAGTGCAGGGGCACCCACCACCAGGCCCCCACCCATGTCTCCCAGCACCCCCACCCCCCAGCCACCAGGGGCACAAACCACCAGGCCCCCACCCATGTCTCCCAGCACCCCCACCCCGCAGCCACCAGGGGCACCAACCACCAGGCCCCCACCCATGTCTCCCAGCACCCCCACCCCCCAGGGGCACCCGCCAGCAGGCCCCCACCCATGTCAAACTCATGTTCCCCACCCCCCACCCCCCAGCACTGTGGGGCACCTGCCAGCAGGCCCCCACCCATGCGCAACTCATGTTCCTCACCTCCCCACCCCCCAGCACTGTGGGGCACCTGCCAGCAGGCCCCCACCCATGTCTCCCAGCACCCCCACCCCCCAGCCACCAGGGGCAGCCTCCACCAGGCCCCCACCCATGTCTCCCAGCACCCCCACCCCCCAGCAGTGCAGGGGCACCCACCACCAGGCCCCCACCCATGTCTCCCAGCACCCCCACCCCCCAGCCACCAGGGGCACCCTCCACCAGGCCCCCACCCATGTCTCCCACCACCCCCACCCCCCCAGTCACCAGGGGCAGCCTCCACCAGGCCCCCACCCATGTCTCCCACCACCCCCACCCCCCAGCACTGTGGGGCACCTGCCAGCAGGCCCCCACCCATGTCCAACTCATGTTCCCCACCACCCCCACCCCCCAGCACTGTGGGGCACCTGCCAGCAGGCCCCCACCCATGTCCAACTCATGTTCCCCACCACCCCCACCCCCCAGCACTGTGGGGCACCCTCCACCAGGCCCCCACTCATGTCCCCTATCACCACCACCCCCAGCAGTGCAGGGGCAGCCCCCACCAGGCCCCCACTCATGTCTCCCACCCCCCCCGCCCCCCCAGCAGTGCAGGGGCAGCCCCCACCAGGCCCCCACTCATGTTCCCCACCACCCCCACCCCCCAGCCACCATGGGCAGCCTCCACCAGGTCCTCACAATCCCCAATCATGTGCGTTATGGTCAGCCTCCACAGCCAAAAAGCCCTACCAAGTAACCCATTCACCCACATGGAAATAGAAATTGCATGTTATACCCCCAATGTTCATAAAGCAAATGAACCCATGTCCGTCACACACAATGGTTGCAATTGAATGGGAAAACACCCAACATGAAATGCATGAAACCAATGAGATGATACCACACAGTGAAGTATGAAAACAAAATTGTATTAAAAAAAAAAGAATGGAAATGAAATGAAACAAACTACAATGGCAAAGAAAAAAAGAGAAGCTGCATGTCCGTCCAAAAAAATAAAAACTACAAACCCAAATCCAAAAAAATGTTGTCCAAAGTCACAACAAAAATAAAATCAAACCAATGGAGAACTATGTACAAAACATCCAAGGGTCCATGAGCCCAACTGAACAAAGGAAACCTACAAAAAACCCTAACTAAAAGGCAACTATATACAAAAAGTGGAGCAGTGTCCGTCGACTCCAAATCATAATAAGAAACAAAGGAAACCTAAAACTAAAGAGCTATATACAAAGGCAGCGGGCAAGTCCAGCGGCTCACTCCATGGTGTTCCGGGCCAGGGCATCATCGAACTCCTGTTCGATGTCCCGGAGGCGGCCCTGTTCCATGGCCCCGAGGGTCTGCAGGGACGACGCCGTGTCCTCCTCCAACCCCCTGCGGATTGCCTCGAGGCACTCGGCCCGCCTCAGGGCCCTCCGCATGGAGTTCTCCGCCCTGACCATTGTGAGCCGCGCCTCTTCCGCCCGCCGCCGCTCCGCACCTATCTGCTGGCCCAACCGCTGCCACACAGAAGACACACCCCGTCCTGGGTCAACCTGCCCTCCGGCCGATGCCTGCCCCTCCGATGTTGAAGGCCCCGAGCCTTCGTGGCTCCCACCACCTTGCTTTTGCTGCTGTGCCTCTGCCCGTGCACTGCCTCCTGCTGCCTGCACATCCTCCGCCGGCTGGGGTGCAGTTGTTGATGTGGCCACCCCTGCTGGACGTCCGACTCCCGACTGTGGCAGGGATGCCTCCTCCACCAGCCTGGCCGCACCGTCAGAGGCAGCTCCACAGGGCACCCAGGTGACTGATGGGTGGGAAGATGGCACAGAGGACGACTGGCGCGTAGGGGGTCCAGTTGAGGAGGGGGTCGGAGCAAGCCCCATCAGACGGAGGAATCCGGCCTGGGTGACCTGTCCCAGCAGGCTGACGTGGTCAACGAGCCATTCCAGATGACGTGCAGTCTCTCCATGAAAAGACTGCAGGTCACCTCGCATGGCCCGTTGACGCAACGCCACACCAGCCAGGACAGGTTCAACCCGGACCTGGATAGCCACGTCCGCAGGCAGAGGAAGGCCAGTTGACGTGAGCTCATCCCCTGCCTGAAAACGGGTCTGGACGTAGGCATCCCTGCTGGTGCAAGATGATGCAGGGACAGGATCGGGGACAGGATTGCACACAGGCACCTCCGCGGCGGCCTGTGCTGCCTCCTGTCCCTGGTCCTGTACTGCACCACTAGCACCAGTGGGATCCCCACCTCCAGACCCCGTCTCTGGTGCTTGCACGGCCTCCTCCTCCACCAAACCCCCCACCAACCTGGATGACTCCGTGCCATCTTCCCCTGTTGGGCCCTGTGGGGTCCCAGCTGCCCCTTCTGCTGCCGAGGAGTCCAACTCCAACCTCCACCTCTTGGACCTCCCCCCGGCAACTGCGGCCTGGGACGCGGCACCGGACTCCTCACTCCACGACGAGATGACAACACGGGAGGGGAGCCGGGCCTTGCGTCTCCGGCTGGCGGTGGGATCCCCGCCGCTGTGCTCCACAGCACCTTCTCCGCCCTCTTCATCAGTTGACGCTGCAGACAGGGAGAAACAAAACACAGGCATCAGGGCACTGTACAATGGACACATACACACATGACAGTTGCACATGAGTGGCATTGGCAAACCTCAGACATGTCATCACAATCCCCAACACACATGTCATTACAACTCGCACACATGAGCCATACCACAGCCATATCGCAACTGCCGGGGATCCCACCGTCAGCCGGAGACGCAAGGCCCGGCTCCCCTCCCGTGTTGTCATCTCGTCGGGGAGTGAGGAGTCCGGTGCACCATCCATACACATACAACAGCATGAGCAGCCAAAGGTGAGCCACACATCACATGCAACACAGGAAGTGCACCACACATGTACACACACCACCACACTTGCATGCATGTGTACACCTCTGCCAAGTGTCGCACTGTTCAGACGGGCATCCATGTCACATCTGCCAATCAGGCTTCCACATACCGCTGTCACATGCATCCATGTTGCATCACTGTTGCACCCTTGTCAAATACACACACATGCACATGTACACAGTGCTGATACATGCAGCCGAAAACAACATACATGCGTGACATCACGGACATGTCTACTTACATACACATTCATCCAAACATGTGTGCCCACACAACTGCATTTGACATGCAAGCCTACACACACAAGCACCATCCATGTCTCACACATCACAGCCCTCGCATGTGTCAGACCCACGGCCCTGTACACCCCCACCCATACTCGACCCCATACAAACAGATGAGCAACCTGCACACTATTGAATAATCACCACACGCACTGCTCACAATCAGGATGCATGTACACTCACCGCTCGACTCCAGACGGGTCTGCTTCTCTAGGACCTGGACATGGAGCGCTGGGGATATGCGTTCCAGGACCCTCATCTGTTCTTCCGACAAGTGGCCCCGGCGCCCCTTGGCATCCGCTGCCTTCAAGAGAAGCCGGGCCTTGTTCAGGGTCCTGGACCTGAAGTCCTCCCAGCGCTTCCTGACATGTTGTAAGTCGCGGACTGCCACCCCCTCCGCGTTGATGGCAGTCACGATGTCAGTCCAGATCAGAGTCCGTCCTTCCTTGTCGGCGCGGGAACTTCCGAAGAGGGCATCATACTGCCCCAGGACTTGCTCCACCAGGACACCAACTTCGGTGGCACTGAAGCTGGTGCCCCTCTGCCTCCCTGGCCGGGGGTTGTCAGTGGTCACAGATGGTGTTTGCCCCGACATGACAACCCCAGAGGCAGGAGTGGGTGGGCAACTGGGTCCTGGGGCTGGGCTGTGGAGCGATGGAATCCCAGTCGGGAGTCTTCGGTTCCAGCAGGGGTGGTCACAGCAACAGCACCCCTGGCTGATGTGCAGGCAGCAAATGGCAGTGCACGTGGGCAGCAGGCAGTCAGGCAGCAGCAGATGGCAGGTGGGAGCGTGCTTGGGGCTCTGGGGGGCAGTAGTTCGGCCTTCTGGGCAGGAGCGTGGTCTTCCGTGTGCTTACGCGTGGCCAGCTTGATACGGAGTGATTTGGCACGTGAAAAATCTGCACGTCAGCGTGTAATTCGAGGAAAGGCCCTTAGCGCGTAAGCGCGTCTGCACGCATACGCATTTTCATTGGACAGAAGGCCCCTCAAGCGCAAGCGCCCCTGTGACGTGACGCGTACAGACGTGCATGGCCATTTCAGCGCGCGTGAAAAACTGCACGTCCGCGTGTAATACGAGGAAAGGGCCCATGCGCGTAAGCGTGCGTGGAAACTGCACGTCCGCGTGTAATACGTGGAAAGGGCCATGCGCGTAAGCGCGTGTAGAAACTGCACGTCCGTGTGTAATACGTGGAAAGGGCCAAGCGCGTAAGCACGTGTGGAAACTGCACGTCCGCGTGTAATACGTGGAAAGGGCCATGCGTGTAAGCGCGTGTGGAAACTGCACGTCCGCGTGCAATACGAGGAAAGGGCCCATGCGCGTAAGTGACGTGACGCGCGCGTGCGTTTCCCTCAGCACGGGTTAAAGGTGAGCGGGCCCAGCAGTTCGCTGTACGTGCCTTTCGTGGAGACCGACGTGTGTTGCTGCTTCCTGTTGTTTCGCGCGCCATCACAACTTCACAGCTATCAAGGACGTATCTCTTCTTTTGGCGGGGGTATTGGCTACGCATGTTTTTCTGCATCGCGCTAGTCAGACGGTGAGTCGCACACGCTCTTTTTCCCACTGCGGGTGCCCCTGTGTATCGCACCCATTTTTGATGTCATAGTAGCCTGCGTGTCCCACGCGTACGCGTAATTCGTGTTACTGGGTGCCACCGCGTACTGCGGGAGGTTGAATCCACGCACGTAGGCTGCAGGGTTGCGTGCACGGTTTTACTGCAGTTTTGGGGTGCCTGAGCGTTGCGTGACCCGTCACCACATCACCGGGGTCACATACAGCCTTGCAGGTGCAGGGGGGCTGTTAACATCTTGCTTCCCACCCCCTTTACCCCAATTGCCCAGGTCAATTGTGGTGTACACCTCCCATTGGCACCACTCCATCTGTGCCAGCACTACTAAATCTGTGCCATGGTTGGGAGGCCACCAAAGGTGAGGGGCGCCTCAGCTGGGCGTACTCCTCGTGGCGGGCGTGGTCGGGGATGTGGCCGTGGTGACCAGGGAGTAGGGGGACTCCAGGGTGTCCAGGGCAGCCACAGAGGGGGAAGAGGCAGGGGTGCGCCACTTGAGCACAATGTTGTGCCATGTGTCGGTCCAGCCATGCCACCACTCCCTGTGGTTCCGGGGGATGCAGCTCCTGCATCTGGCACTGGCACCCGTATGATCCGGCAGTCCGTTCCATCGACTGCCACGGGCCCAAGGGTAGTGGTAGCTGCAGGTGCAGCTGTGGACACCGCCACCCAGGCTCAGGGTCTGCCAGCGCAGGCTGCGTTGGCACTTGAAGAGCCCTTGGTACATCTCCAACAGGCCAGGGGGGAAACCATAGGGGCAGGCCGGGCTGCTCAGACCAAGACACATGTCCCTGGGGCAGTAATGTCATCTGCTGCCCCGAACAGCCGGGTGTTGGCAAGTGCAGGGGCAGATGCACCCAACAGCACCCCGGTTGTGAGTCTGCCAACCAGGACCGACCGTTGCGGCCAACGACCCTGCCACAGCTGATGTTGCTGCGCAGGGTCCATTAGTGGGCACCCAGCTGCCACTGACACAAGTCAGGCCTTTGGTCATCCCTCCACCTGCCACTCCCTTGGCTCAATCCACCGAACCCACTGGCCATACTGGTCAGGGCGGCATTAACCAGCCAGGGTCTGCGCCACAGTCCAAGAGGAGGAAGGTTGCACCTGCAGCACAGGCTGGGACCCCACACACAGCCACGACCTCCTGAACGTCGAGGAAGAAGCCTTTCTGTAAGCAGGAACTGGACTTCCTCGTGGACTACTTGCAGGGCCACAGCCGTGACATGCTAGTGGGTGCCAATAGTCAGACCACGGCTGCCCAACGTGACACCCACTGGAAGCATGTTGCGGAACATGTCAGTTCATTCGGCCATGAGGTGCGCACGGCGCAGGAGTGCAAAAAGCGCTGGAATGACATCAAGCGCAGCACTTAGGCCAAGCGTGCCTCAAATTACAACTTGACTCTGGTGACTGGCGGTGGGCCTGCACCAGAGGAGGAAGAACTCACTCCGCATGAGGCTCTCGTTGCGGAGTTCATACCACCTGAATTGGTCGAAGGAGTGGGAGAGAAGCTGGACTTTGATGCCCAGTCCAGTGAGTGTTGGTGCGTGTTTGTTGAGGACGTGTGTGTTTCACTTGTGGGATGTGTTGTGCATGATTGCTGCTACATGTGACGTGTACATGGTTCTGATGTGTAAGTAATGCAATGCTACCGTCATGCATGTCTCCTCTGCCTGCATGCGGGACTCCATGTAGGCATGCTCCCTTGCCCCTCCTCCGCCACTCTGCACCCCAGTTCCACCTTTGTACTGGTCTGCTTCAATCTTGCCAATGTGTACTTTCTTGTTCATGTGTCCTGTGTAGATGCTAACTTCCAGCGTAGAATCTGCCAGACATATGCCGTGTGGTACAGCCTTAGTACTCGATGCAGGGTATCTCACTTGTACTGTGCATGGGTCAGATGTCCCGCAGGGGCTTGCAGTGCCCATTCATGCTCCATGTGCATTTCATGCATGCCCCTATGTGTCCTTTACTGGATGATCACTGTAATATAAGTCCTTGGTTACATACATTGCCTGCCATCTCATCAGCCTTCCCATGTCAACTGTGGCTCAGTCCTGCGTTGCACACATGTTTAGGCTCTGACAATCTGTGTGGCTCAGAGGCCTCAGCCTGTTCAATGGCCAATGACTCTGTCCAACTCTTGTTGTGTCTTCTTCATACGTGGGTGGCCTCCGGAGTTTCCATCATGTGTCCTGCCCACTGTCCCAGCATCATTTGCAGTGTTGTAATTTGAATCACATTAAGCTGTTGATGCCAGTCAACACTGCCTGTCAATACACAGGTGTATGGTCAGCCTTCTGATACCATGCTAGGCATCCCTGCTTTGGTACTGGGGTGGAGGGGTGCTTGGCTTCTAGACATGGTACACATTGAGTGTGCAATGCACGTGATGTCTGAATTTGACATTGCACTGCCTTCACATTTCCTGGCACACACCATGTAGTGCTTGTACATGTAGGCAGTGAGTGGCGTACACATTTTCTGCACTGCATAGACCCACTTCCATGGAAACTGCCACCTTTCAACAGGTCTGATCTCAGAAGCTATTCAAAGTAGACCCAGCATGCATGCCAGGTCATATGTTGTGTGTCACATGTCTGCCGGATGCCTTTGCTGTCGGTGTGTGTGTGTGTCGTGTGCTTCTGACATGTGTATTGACCTTTTTCTCTCTATTTTTCAGGTGATGACGCAATGGAGGCAGAGGATGGTGTTGTCATGCCAGACACAGGGTTGGTAACACCACATCAACCCGGCACTAGTGGGGGTCGTGGGGTGGTAGGCCACGAAAACCCCCAAGTGCTGCAGTCCATCTTGTCTCTGGCTGCCTATGAGTCCAGCCTTGATGACGACTCTGACGTCCATGTTGAGTTGGATGACCATCAAGTCCATGTGTCAGGGGTGAGTGATTCTGATGTGGACACTCCTCCGTCTGCGACACCTGCACTGAGGGATCAGACAGTCTTGGTTCCTCCGCCCGTGGTGGATCGGGACGCAGGGTCACCCTCCACACCAGTCACTGATGTGCCTGGGACATCACGTCGACGGGGGCATGTAGTCGTGCAGCTGCAGGCAGTGCCAACACAGCAAGGACCCCCGGTCCTTGGGTCCCGCAGGGGTCAAGCCCGGCAATGCGGTCGCCGCGTGCAACCGCTGTATACTGAGTGGGAGCAAGACATGACTGCCAATTCCGAACGGCAGGGGGCAGCAATGGAGAACATCGCTGAGAGCATGGAGCGTGTGGCCCGATCTGTGCTCCCCCCTGCTAGGCAGGTGCTTCTCCAGCAGCAGGCGGCAGAGTCCACGGCCCGCTCACTCAGGCTGGGCATGGCGGCCTCAGACAGGGCACGCCAGGCTGAAATGTCGTCTCTCCGTCAAGCAATTGCTGCTCACGCAGAGGCGCACATGGATGCCCTGAGGGAGGAGTATGCTTCCCTCAGATCCACTCTGGGTGTCCTTATGATGTCCCAGAGGCAGCGGGCAGAGGAGAGGTTTGGACAGCTTGAGCGTACCATCTCGGCTGAGCTACAGGCTTGCCGGGAGGTGCAGCGGTTGTCCAGCCAGGCCTTGCAGGAGGAACTCCGTGTTACACGTGCTACCTTGCAAGAGGAAGCACGTGTAACACGGGAGGGTCTGCATGCAGACCTACGTCACATCGCCACACAGAACCAGGCTCACCCGTCCGGCAGACTTGCTGCCGATGAGGGGCAAGCTGCGGCTAGGCGTGGCCAGGCTACTGTGCCACGTCCTCCTTTCCAGGATGAGCCAGATTCGGACGACCATCTATCTCCCACATAGGTCGTGCTGTCCAGGCGTTGAGCCCATGGAGGATTTTTTTTTGGCTCAGCATCATCGCATGTGGATGTTGAGCAGCACCCTGTACCTCCCCCCTCCTGGGTGCCTCCCCTCCCCCCCGGATCGTATGTGGCCATTTTTGATTTTTCCTTTAGTTTAGTTAGTTAAGTTTCTGTTTGATAGTTAGTTTAAATAGGTAATGTAGGTTTTCCATAGTTAGTGTAATTAGTTAATAGTTGATTTAGTTTAAAATTGCTAGTCTATTGTGCTTTCATGTGACGGTGCGGTGCTTTGTGGCTTTTGAAGGCATCCACGGTCTGTTCCAGCTGGGCCCTTCATGGTTGTCTTGTGTATGTGTTTGCTGCTTGGGTTCCTTGACTCACATATGCCACTCCTGCCTCCCTTATCCATGGGCTAGCAAGGATGGTTCGGTGTTACAGCATTTTACACAAGGGCTTTGGACTGTCATATCTGTGGCATGTCTGGTGCTGTGTGACTTGTGTTGACACCCCTAGTGGGGATGATTTAGGTGTCATTGTCCACTGTTCAGCTTTTGCTAGATGGGGTGTGTCATGATTAATGTGGACATTGATTGCTATGCATTGTGTAGTATGTTTCATATCTTTCCTGTACATGTGCTTGTTGCCATTCATGCTGTAGATAGTGTTCCACACTTTGGAGGTGAAAGACGGACTGATGGTGTGATTTGTGATGTGACTCTCTGACATGGTCAAGTAATGAGATGCCTGATGAGACACACACAGATGACTTTGAAGCATTAATCATGTGTTTCATGCCCTTTCTGCAGGGGGATGAGCCTCCAGAGCACCTTTGCCAGCAGACATGGCCCATTGGACGACGGTATTCTGGACCCATTTGTTGGTGCCCACATGCACATGTGTGCAGCAGCAGAGGCACAGTGATTGCAGACCCACATCCTAGAACTGCTGACATGTTCCAAGGAACTCCAGGCAAGGTGAGCATCACAGGGGGGCCACGACACAGCAAAGCTTGCACCAGGCGAGTTGCACATGCAGGCTTAGTCACAGCACTGAGGGTGAGCTTAGACGTATATTGGTGTTGAAGCACGCAATGCAGCTCAGATGTGTATGTGGACTGATGGCTGCTGATAGTAGGGTTGTCTGGGACACATGCAAGGGCAGTGGCACATACCCTCCGGTACACCAAGGTCCATTGAGGCACTTGTAGCAACCATGTAGCCTTCCGAGACATGGAAAGGGGCAGCTCACAGGGACATACAGCAAGGGACATACTCGGGTGCAGTGCATGTCTTTTCCACGTACTTCATGATAAATGCACTGGCAACTTTGTTTCGGTCATGGTGGTACGCAACTTGCTCTGTAGTCATGGCTTGCTATATGGGTCTGTCTGCTTACCCAGGGAACATTGCATGTTGTGTGAATTGTGACACATTGGTGTTCCATTAGCCACGCACCCAGTAGCGGCTGCCTTACTGCATTGACTGTGTATGACCCGTCACAGGGGTGATGTTATATATGGGTACGAAGCATCAACCACAGATTGTCTGTTTGTAGAGTAGTCTGTTGCTGTGGGGCATGTTTGGTGTTGTGTTATTGTGCAATTGGCACGTACAAGTTGTTGACTGTGTCTCTCTTTGCAGCATTGCAGTGCTCCTGTAACCGGACCTGAGAGTGCGCAGGCAGGAGGCCAGCACTCAAAACCAGAGCTAAGTGTCTTGTTGTTTTTCTTACGAACTGCTCTGCATAGGCTTGCTGGGGAGTGTACTGATGCATGGATGTATGTGTGGTTCCATTTGGTATGTTTTTTTCTCCCTATTCACCCGTGATCCTATGCAATTTTGAAACCTGTACCCTCTACCCGGTGTTCCTGCTTCCCATGCCTATCCAAGCAACGTTCCCTGACCCTCTTTCCCCACTGGGGTTGCGGATGCCTGTGTAAGCCCCAAGCTTGCAGGCGCCAAAACCCTAGAGGGGGTGGTTGGTTCGTACCACTCCTGATACTGGACTACAGAAGCCCATGACAATGATGTCCAAGTTTGTTTGGATAGTGTATGTGTTCATGCAGGTTGTACATTTTCGTGCATTCCCTAGTTTCATGTGTCATTCCTCCTCCCCTCTCCTGCCGCTCATTCCAGTCATCCAGTGTGTCAACACCTGTCCCGACTGCATATCCCTGAACCTCATTCCCCACCAGGGTCTCAGGGGCCTGTGTGAGTTTGACCTTGCAGGCACCCGGGACATGGTGGGGGTGGTTGTTTCGTGACACTCCCGCGCCTGTACAGGGGACCTGTGACAGTACACATCCATTCATGGTGCATCATCCTATGTCATGTACCACACATGTCTCACATCCTGTTGTGACGTTGTTTTGCTGTTCTACCCTGGTTGTTGCATCATTGTGGTAGTACTTGGCCTTTGTGAGGTACTGCTACGTCAAGTCATCTACTGGAGGGTGTTCGGGTTCTTTTTTATGCCTTGGATTTTGTGATTTTGGAAATGAGTGTGGATTCTGAGGGTTCAGGCATCTTTTTACACACAAGGTGGGAGATGGTGACGAAGGGTAAAGGTGATCCTGTGGCCAGGTGGAATTGAGGTTTGGAGGCTCCATGACCCAGGTGCAGTTGTTCAGTGGGTCATGGTCATTTGTGAGGGGGGGGTTGTTAGTGATAGTTGCCTTGCCCTGCAGTGTGATGGGAACTCTGACATAGTAATGGTGGTATCCTATGTACATGTTGTGTTATGCTGATCAATGCCTGTTCATGTGTTGTGTTTTCCTTTCAGGTGCGAGGGGATAGTTGTGGTTTGACATGCTGGGGTGTACACATGGTGGATGTTCACATGTGATGTGTAGGGAGCACTGATGGTCACTTGAGTGCACATGCATATGTGGAGTGCATGTCCTTGCAGGACCACACACTTGCACTCTGATGCACTACATGTACTCCCACCCTTGCATATCCACGTGTACACTGTTTGCCTTCTGGTGCCCACTGTGTCCCGGCAGCACATGTTCTGTGACCGATCATGGATCCAGTAGATGCCTAATTTGATGTTTGACGTAGTCTGTCACTTAGATATGATGCTCAGGGTGTGCATCACACACAGTGGCTGTTCATTGTGCTGTGCACTGAGCAGTGTGATGCAGGAGTAGGACACTGCACACATGAGCTGCAGTGTTGAATTTGCAATGCATAATGTGCATGTAGACAGGCATTCATTGTGATGTTACGTCTACGACTGTTGTAATGCATTTGGAAATGACTTATTTTGGGTGGGAGATTTTGTTGGTCTGTCATTTCATCTGATTCCGGGTCAGGCAGCAGTGTCCGATGCCACTGTACATTTAGGACATGGCAATGTGTACCTTATCGTTACTGCATTGGTGTATGGGTATTGCTTGCCATGTCATGTTGATGTTTGGGAGGGTTTGAGTGACATGACAGTGATGGCCATGGTCTGTTTTGCAGGTGTGTGTGATGCACACCTTGCATGTCCGGGTCATCCGCTTCTCAGAGCAACTAGCTGGGGGTAGATTTCTCTCCGCAGCAGGGCCCTCCCCCTGGAACAGACTTTTGGCCTGACTTGAACTTGAGGGGAACCATCTCCAGTTCTGGAAGCACCTCAAGACCTTCCTCTTTGCTTCTGCTTACTGTCTGCCTCTCCCTTGCAGAATTCTCCACTGGAACTGCACAGGAGCTGCAACTGGGCCACTATCACCGACCTCGGTCCCTGGCCCAGCCACTCTCCACTTGCACTGCCTCCCTGGCAACCCCTGCACTGCAGTACTGTCTCTCTATCCCTACAGCCCTCCCTTCCCAGCACTTGTCTGCACTTACCTTTGTAGTTGCCACCTGGAGACCTATGTATAATTTTGTTGGCCTACTTCCCCTGTACTGGACTCCCCCCCCTTCCCCTTTTCCCATTCCCCCTACCCCTGCACTTGCACGATCTCAATGACACCTGGCCTAGTAGTACCGTTCTCTGTGTTCCCTTGTTCCCCCCTCCCTGCATCATTGCACCTTGGAATACTTGTATATGGCCCATATCATGTCATATGTCATATGTGTGCCTTTTGGTCACACAGGATAGCTTGTGTTTAAGTAGCTAGGGATGCAGACAATGTGGCACTTCCATGGCAACTTTCTCAGGGTGGTAGGGTTGTGACAGTTAACTGTCTCTTTGTCATCATCGATTGTCACCTGGTATGTGCCAGGCCTGGGTGCACTCCGCAGGGGTGGGAGTTTAGGTGAAAAATGTGGCCACAAGCTTGGTCCGGGCTTCCTCGCCACGTGCCCTGTCCCCTCCCATGGGCAGCGCCTGTGCCTGTGGTTGGGGATGTGGGGGCACCACCATGTCCACCGGGACGCCCTGCCGTGTTGCAACATTGTGCAGGACACATGCTGCCACAATGATCCTGCACACTACTGGTGGTGCATAGAGTAGTTGCCCACCAGAGCGGTCAAGGGAGCGGAAACGTGACTTGAGCACTCCGAATGTGCGCTCCACTATGCCCCTGGTTGCAATATGGGTGGTGTGGTGGGGTTCCGGATTGGCGTCATCATGTGGTTGCTCAGAGGGTAGGCACTGTCCCCTGGGGAGGTGATAATAGTTGAGATTATTAGGGTTTGGATATTTGTCTGTGTGTGACTTGCATGCATGTGCAAGGGCATTTGTACTGACCTAGGAGCCATGTGTCGCCATGCTGCCCAGCTTCCAGGGCCCGGCTCAGGGCGGACATTCTGTATATGAAACTGTCATGGGTGGAGCCAGGGTAGTTTGCATAGACAGAGGTGATGATTCCCTTTGCATCACATACCACCTGTACATTGATGGAATGCCAGTGCTTGCGGTTTCGGTAGATGTGCTCAATGGCCCTAGGTGGACGTAGGGCCACATGGGTGCAATCTATGGCACCGAGCACTTTGGGGAAGTGTGCCACCCTGTAAAAATCCAGGACAACGGCCTGCCTTTCTGCGGGTGTTCTGGGCATGTATATGTGCCTGCGGACTGAGGGGCGCGCTGTCATGATTGCCAGTACCTGGTGTAGGCAGCGTGACTGCGTGGCCTGTGAGACCCCCCCCACTATGGCAGTGGTCCGCTGAAATGACCCAGTGGCCAAAAAATGCAGGACCTTGAGCAGCTTCTCCAAGGGGCTCAATGCTTGGGAGCAAAGGGTGGGGGATGTGAGGTCATCTTCCCACTCCCTGACCAGGTCTAGGATGATATGGGGTGGAAACCTATACCTGCCGTAGACCTGGTCGTCAGGCATCCCAAAAAGGCTTGTCCGTGGTGCGAAAATGCGTGCCCTGGCTATTCTCCTCCTCCTGCGTTGTCCCACGATCAGTGCAGCGACAAAATGGGCATTCATCGTAGCTGTATATACGCGTTTGTTGTTTGCGCGCACTTTTATGCTGTGCGCAGGGACGCTTCCGCCTGCCTTCGTGTGGCAGACGCGTTGACGCCTGTGCACGTCTTTTGCCGTGCGCGGGTTTCCCGTATTCTGATACGGTCCGAGTGTCATCGCGTGTGATCGGAGGGGAGTGAGCATACATGCAACTGGCCTGGGTACGTGTGTTTCGGGGTGCGTGTGTTCCGGGGTGCCGGGAACTTTCACACGCGATTGGTGGAAATCCACGTGTGTTCTGTCATCACGTGCAATGAGCGAAACACCTGCGCGTGTCACGTCACAGACGCGCTCACGCGCTAAGGGCCTTTGGTCCAATGAAATCGCATATGCGTGCTGCCGTGCATACGCGCTAAGGGCCTTTCCTCGTATTACACGCGGACGTGCAGTTTCCACGCGCGCTTACGCGCATGGGCCCTTTCCTCATATTACACACGGACGTGCAGTTTTTCACGCGCGCTGAAATGGCCATGCACGTCTGTACGCGTCACGTCACAGGGGTGCTTGCGCTTGAGGGGCCTTCTGTCCAATGAAAATGCGTATGCGTGCAGACGTGCTTACGCGCTAAGGGCCTTTCCTCGAATTACACGCTGACGTGCAGATTTTTCACGTGCCAAATCACTCCGTATCAAGCTGGCCACGTGTAAGCACACGGAAGACCACGCTCCTGCCCAGAAGGCCAAACTACTGCCCCCCAGAGCCCCAAGCACGCTCCCACCTGCCATCTGCTGCTGCCTGACTGCCTGCTGCCCACGTGCACTGCCATTTGCTGCCTGCACATCAGCCAGGGGTGCTGTTGCTGTAACCACCCCTGCTGGAACCGAAGACTCCCGACTGGGATTCCATCGCTCCACAGCCCAGCCCCAGGACCCAGTTGCCCACCCACTCCTGCCTCTGGGGTTGTCATGTCGGGGCAAACACCATCTGTGACCACTGACAACCCCCGGCCAGAGAGGCAGAGGGGCACCAGCTTCAGTGCCACCGAAATTGGTGTCCTGGTGGAGCAAGTCCTGGGGCAGTATGATGCCCTCTTCGGAAGTTCCCGCGCCGACAAGGAAGGACGGACTCTGATCTGGACTGACATCGTGACTGCCATCAACGCGGAGGGGGTGGCAGTCCGCGACTTACAACATGTCAGGAAGCGCTGGGAGGACTTCAGGTCCAGGACCCTGAACAAGGCCCGGCGCCTCTTGAAGGCAGCGGATGCCAAGGGGCGCCGGGGCCACTTGTCGGAAGAACAGATGAGGGTCCTGGAACGCATATCCCCAGCGCTCCACGTCCAGGTCCTACAGAAGCAGACTCGAGCGGTGAGTGTACATGCATCCTGATTGTGGGCAGTGCGTGTGGTGATTATTCAGTAGTGTGCAGGTTGCACATCTGTTTGTATGGGGTCGAGTATGGGTGGGGGTGTACAGGGCCGTGGGGCTGACACATGCGAGGGCTGTGATGTGTGAGACATGGATGGTGCTTGTGTGTGTAGGCTTGCATGCCAAATGCAGTTGTGTGGGCACACATGTTTGGATGAATGTGTATGTAAGTAGACATGTCCATGATGTCACGCATGTATGTTGTTTTCGGCTGCATGTATCAGCACTGTGTACATGTGCATGTGTGTGTATTTGACAGGGGTGCAACAGTGATGCAACATGGATGCATGTGACAGCGGTATGTGGAAGCCTGATTGGCAGATGTGACATGGATGCCCGTCTGAACAGTGCGACACTTGGCAGAGGTGTACACATGCATGCAAGTGTGGTGGTGTGTGTACATGTGTGGTGCACTTCCTGTGTTGCATGTGATGTGTGGCTCACCTTTGGCTGCTCATGCTGTTGTATGTGTATGGATGGTGGTGGCAGTTGCGATATGGCTGTGGTATGGCTCATGTGTGCGAGTTGTAATGACATGTGTGTTGGGGATTGTGATGACATGTCTGAGGTTTGCCAATGCCACTCATGTGCAACTGTCATGTGTGTATGTGTCCATTGTACAGTGCCCTGATGCCTGTGTTTTGTTTCTCCCTGTCTGCAGCGTCAACTGATGAAGAGGGCGGAGAAGGTGCTGTGGAGCACAGCGGCGGGGATCCCACCGCCAGCCGGAGACGCAAGTCCCGGCTCCCCTCCCGTGTTGTCATCTTGTCGGGGAGTGAGGAGTCTGGTGCCGCGTCCCAGGCCGCAGCTGCCGGGGGGAGGTACAAGAGGCGGAGGTTGGAGTTGGACTCCTCGGCAGCAGAAGGGGCAGCTGGGACCCCACAGGGCCCAACAGGGGAAGATGGCACGGAGTCATCCAGGTTGGTGGGGGGTTTGGTGGAGGAGGAGGCCGTGCAAGCACCAGAGACGGGGTCTGGAGGTGGGGATCCCACTGGTGCTAGTGGTGCAGTGCAGGACCAGGGACAGGAGGCAGCACAGGCCGCCGCGGAGGTGCCTGTGTGCAATCCTGTCCCCGATCCTGTCCCTGCATCATCTTGCACCAGCAGGGATGCCTACGTCCAGACCCGTTTTCAGGCAGGGGATGAGCTCACGTCAACTGGCCTTCCTTTGCCTGCGGACGTGGCTATCCAGGTCCGGGTTGAGCCTGTCCTGGCTGGTGTGGCGTTGCGTCAACGGGCCATGCGAGGTGACCTGCAGTCTTTTCATGGAGAGACTGCACGTCATCTCGAATGGCTCGTTGACCACGTCAGCCTGCTGGGACAGGTCACCCAGGCCGGATTCCTCCGTCTGATGGGGCTTGCTCCGACCCCCTCCTCAACTGGACCCCCTACGCGCCAGTCGTCCTCTGTGCCATCTTCCCACCCATCAGTCACCTGGGTGCCCTGTGGAGCTGCCTCTGACGGTGCGGCCAGGCTGGTGGAGGGGGCATCCCTGCCACAGTCGGGAGTCGGACGTCCAGCAGGGGTGGCCACATCAACAACTGCACCCCAGCCGGCGGAGGATGTGCAGGCAGCAGGAGGCAGTGCACGGGCAGAGGCACAGCAGCAGCAGCAAGGTGGTGGGAGCCACGAAGGCTCGGGGCCTTCAACATCGGAGGGGCAGGCATCGGCCGGAGGGCAGGTTGACCCAGGACGGGGTGTGTCTTCTGTGTGGCAGCGGTTGGGCCAGCAGATAGGTGCGGAGCGGCAGCGGGCGGAAGAGGCGCGGCTCACAATGGTCAGGGTGGAGAACTCCATGCGGAGGGCCCTGAGGCGGGCCGAGTGCCTCGAGGCAATCCGCAGGGGGTTGGAGGAGGACACGGCGTCGTCCCTGCGGACCCTCGGGGCCATGAAACAGGACCGCCTCCGGGACATCGAACAGGAGTTCGATGATGCCCTGACCCGGAACACCACGGAGTGAGCCGCTGGACCTGCCCGCCACCTTTGTATATAGTTCTTTAGTTTTAGGTTTCCTTTGTTTCTTATTATGATTTGGAGTCGACGGACACTGCTCCACTTTTTGTATATAGTTGCATTTTAGTTACTGTTTTTTGTAGGTTTCCTTTGTTCAGTTGGGCTCATGGACCCTTGGATGTTTTGTACATAGTTCTCCATTGGATTGATTTTATTTTTGATGTGACTTTGGACAACATTTTTTTGGATTTGGATTTGTAGTTTTTATTTTTTTAGACGGACATGCAGCTTCTCTTTTTTTCTTTGCCATTGTAGTTTGTTTCATTTCATTTCCATTCTTTTTTTTTAATACAATTTTGTTTTCATACTTCACTGTGTGGTATCATCTCATTGGTTTCATGCATTTCATGTTGGGTGTTTTCCCATTCAATTGCAACCATTGTGTGTGACGGACATGGGTTCATTTGCTTTATGAACATTGGGGGTGTAACATGCAATTTCTATTTCCATGTGGGTGAATGGGTTACTTGGTATGGCTTTTTGGCTGTGGAGGCTGACCATAACGCACATGATTGGGGATTGTGAGGACCTGGTGGAGGCTGCCCATGGTGGCTGGGGGGTGGGGGTGGTGGGGAACATGAGTGGGGGCCTGGTGGGGGCTGCCCCTGCACTGCTGGGGGGGTGGGAGACATGAGTGGGGGCCTGGTGGGGGCTGCCCCTGCACTGCTGGGGGTGGGGGTGATAGGGGACATGAGTGGGGGCCTGGTGGAGGGTGCCCCACAGTGCTGGGGGGTGGGGGTGGTGGGGAACATGAGTTGGACATGGGTGGGGGCCTGCTGGCAGGTGCCCCACAGTGCTGGGGGGTGGGGGTGGTGGGGAACATGAGTTGGACATGGGTGGGGTCCTGCTGGCAGGTTCCCCACAGTGCTGGGGGGTGGGGGTGGTGGGGAACATGAGTTGGACATGGGTGGGGGCCTGCTGGCAGGTGCCCCACAGTGCTGGGGGGTGGGGGTGGTGGGGAACATGAGTTGGACATGGGTGGGGGCCTGCTGGCAGGTGCCCCACAGAGCTGGGGGGTGGGGGTGGTGGAAGACATGGGTGGGGGCCTGGTGGAGGCTGCCCCTGGTGACTGGGGGGGTGGGGGTGGTGGGAGACTTGGGTGGGGGCCTGGTGGAGGCTGCCCCTGGTGGCTGGGGGGTGGGGGTGCTGGGAGACATGAGTGGGGGCCGGGTGGGGGCTGCCCCTGCACTGCTGGGGGGGTGGGGGTGGTGGGAGACATGAGTGGGGGCCTGGTGGGGGCTGCCCCTTCACTGCTGGGGGTGGGGGTGATAGGGGACATGAGGGGGGGCCTGGTGGAGGCTGCCCCTGGTGGCTGGGGGGTGGGGGTGCTGGGAGAGATGAGTGGGGGCCTGGTGGGGGCTGCCCCTGCACTGCTGGGGGGTGGTGGGAGACATGAGTGGGGGCCTGGTGGAGGCTGCCCCTGGGGAGTGGGGGGTGGGGGTGGTGGGAGACATGGGTGGGGGCCTGGTGGAGGCTTCCCCTGGTGGCTGGGGGTGGGGGGTGGTGGGAGACATGGGTGGGGGCCTGGTGGAGGCTGCCCCTGCACTGCTGGGGGGTGGGGGTGGTGGGAGACATGGGTGGGCGCCTGGTGGAGGCTGCCCCTGGGGAGTAGGGGGTGGGGGTGGAGGGAGACATGGGTGGGGGCCTGTTGGGGGCTGCCCCTGCACTGCTGGGGGGTGGGGGTGGTGGGAGACATGAGTGGGGGCCTGGTGGGGGCTGCACCTGCACTGCTGGGGGTGGGGGTGATAGGGGACATGACTGGGGGCCTGGTGGAGGCTGCCCCTGCACTGCTGGAGGGTGAGGGTGGTGGGAGACATGGGTGGGGGCCTGGTGGAGGCTGCCCCTGGTGGCTGGGGGGTGGGGGTGGTGGGAGACATGGGTGCGGGCCTGGTGGAGGCTGCCCCTGCACTGCTGGGGGGTGGGGGTGGTGGGAGACATGGGTGGGGGCCTGGTGGAGGCTGCGGGAGTGGGGGGTGGGGGTGGTGGGAGACATGGGTGGGGGCCTGGTGGAGGCTGCCCCTGGTGGCTGGGGGGTGGGGGTGCTGGGAGACATGGGTGGGGGCCTGGTGGAGGCTGCCCCTGGGGGGTGGGGGTGGTGGGAGACATGGGTGGGGGCCTGGTGGAGGCTGCCCCTGGGGAGTGGGGGGTGGGGGTGGTGGGAGACATGGGTGGGGGCCTGGTGGAGGCTGCCCCTGGGGAGTGGGGGGTGGGGGTGGTGGGAGACATGGGTGGGGGCCTGGTGGTGGGTGCCCCTGCACTGCTGGGGGGTGTGGGTGCTGGGAGACATGGGTCGGGGCCTGGTGGTTGGTGCCCCTGTTGGCTGGGGGTGCAGGGGGACATGCGTTGGTGGGCAGTAGTGCAAGTTGACATGTGGGTTGGCTGGGGGGCATGGCCATGGTGGATGGGGTGCCTGCAGGACATGTGCAGGGTAGGCCCCTGTGGTGTGAGCCACCTGCAGGTGCCGTGGAGGGTGTAGAGGGAACACCTGGGAGGGCCCACACGTGCAATTCACGTGTGGTGCTCCCTGCGCACCCCTGTAATACACGTACCCTGATGGAATCACGTGTCGAACTTCCCCCGCACCCCGAAATACACGTACCCTGATGGAATCGCGTGTGGAACTTCCCGCGCACCCCTGAAATACACGTACCATGATGAAATCGCGTGTGTAACTCCACCTGCACCCTGAAATTCACGTACCCCGATGGAATCGAGTGTGGAACTTCCCGCGCACCCCTGGAATACACGTACCCTGCTGATATCGCGTGTGGAACTTCACGCGCACCTCGAAATACACGTACCCTGATGGAATCGCGTGTGGAACTTCACGCGCACCCCGAAATACACGTACCCTGATGGAATCGCGTGTGGAACTTCCCACGCACCCCTGAGGTACGCGTACCCTGCTCGCACGGGCCCAATCGCGTGTGGAAATTCCCGCGCACCCCTGAAATACACATACCCTGCTGGGATCGCGTGTGTAACTTCCCCTGCACCCTGAAATACACGTACCCTGCTGATATCGCGTGAGGAAATTCCCGCGCACCCCTGAAATACGCGTGCCATGATGAAATCGCATGTGGAACTTCCCGCGCACCCCTCAAATACGCGTACCCTGCTCGCACGGGGCCAATCGCGTGAGGTACTTCCCGCGCACCCCAGTGATACACGTAGCCCGCTTGCTGTGCTGGTACAGGGTTAGCGCAGGCCTTTGCGCTGGATTGGGTATATTGATGGCTTTTCCCTGCGCGAGAGGCGTTCTTGGGGGCGTAACTGGCGCTGCTGCAGGGTCGCTGCGCCACTGTGCGCCACGGCTGGTTTTGGTGGCTGGAATCCATGAATACGCTGTGCGCGGAAATGGATTTTTGCGCACGCGGCTGGCGCAGGGATTCGCACGCGCACACTGTGCGCCAGCCGCGTGCGCCACTTGTGCGCTGAATTCTATGAATTGGCCCCTTAATCCAGTTTAAGTCAAATTTGCAATCCATTTTAAAGCCGCTTTTCTGTTTTTCACTGCTCTATTTTCCTAAAAACGAACCTTACTCTATCTTACATAACTCACTCAAATTACCAGCTAGATATGTAATTTCACTTCCATAGTGTACCTATGATCATTAGCTACACCCCAACACAAAAACATTGCAAAAACATTGCGATTTACCATATTTTACCCGTTTCTATTCAAAACCGTTTTGGTAAATTCAGGCGGGAATTGCAAAGTTTGCTAATTTTCCAACGTGTCATTTGCTGCAAACATGTTTTAAAACTTGCCACTCATTTTCGAACTGTATGCTCTTGATTATACATTTATTGTGATTGTTTGTACTTCTACGTGGTTGCTTTAGTGAGGAATAATACTTTTTTCAAGGTTTTTACACACATTCATTCATTTATTCATCAATTTCCAAGTGTCATTTTTAGCATTGCTGGGTTTAAAATCCATTTTTCTCTCTTGTTTGGGAAGGAAAGTCCAATTTTAATTCTGTTTTCCATTTGTTGTTCCTGATTACCTGCTGATTCTGTTTATCCATTTAGAATTGATTATTTGTGGGTTGAGGGAACATTGCAGGGGGAAATTCTAACTCAATTGCCATTTTACCTAAAATCAAAAAGTACTCCTATTCCCTAGTGTTTTGTAGATATGTCAACAGAAGGATAAATTAAGTTCATTCCTTACATTCTTATTGTTCTTATTACCCCATTAATGATTGCGGCCCGTGTAAAAAAAAATGGTATGATTTCTTTTAATTTTCAAATAAATAAATATTATATTTTATCAACCAGCCTGGTTCATTTTCCATTGTGACCCGGGGTATTTGAAAAGGGGGTGTGATATGAGTGGTGTACCATCTCAATATTGAATCTAATCTAAAACAAAGGCATTTCAATTGTGCGCTTCATACTGGGCCGAGAATAAGGTGTGCGTCGCCTGATTGAAATCCTTAACACACTGATAGTACTAAACACATCAAATCACTCTGTGGGCTGTCCTATTGTGGATATAAATTCATCCCTATAACTGTGAAAGGATTACCTCCTAACACTGTCACATCCCCTGTTCTAGGTGTGGGTGCTTGTCAGACTCCTGTATTCATACTCCATTGTCGTACCATGGCCTGTTGTGTCTGCACTTGCTGTGATTGTGTATGTTGTATTTGTATAGGCACTTGCTGTGGTTGCCGTTGTGGCAATTGCATTTCGAATGGAGCTTGCTGTATTTGTTGTGGTTGCAGCGCACATGTCTGATTCTGCATGTGATCTTGGGCATAATACTCCTGTGGTTCGTTATTGTAATGTGGAGCATAACCCATTCCCCCATTTGAACATTGCCAGTTTTACTGCATGCCCCCTCTACATCTACATGTTCTGGCTATATGTCCCATCCTCTAATTCCAACGTTGTTGTAGCTGTCCGCCATTAAATACTCCTCCTCCTTGAGGGTTTTGAAATCCACCTCGTCCTCCCATAGGTCCATTTCCTCTCCCTCAAGGCCAAATATTGTACCCACTCTGATCCAAAGGGTACACTTCATTGCTTTGCTGTGCTGGTCATAACTCTTGTGTTGTCACACCTTCGCCACTCGTCAATACCGCTCCCTCTATGGCTAGTTTTGACAATTTATTCTTTACTAACTTTGCTTCCTCCTGCTTTCTACTCTCAGCTTTATTCTTATTCTTCTCCTGTAACAATCGACAATTATTTACGATAGTCAACTGTATTACTGGCCATGGCTTTGCTTCCAATCCTACCTTTTTCTTCATCTGCCATTGCACTGGCTCGGGCAGTCCCTGACATAAAATGTGGCAAAATAATGGCACCTTTTTAGCTCATGGTTCTCTCGTTTCAAGACACCATCGTTCTTGAATATCTTGAATAAATGAAACAGGATCTTTATCCTCACCCATGTTCCTAGTCATAATTACACCCATGTCTGATGTATCAGGATATTGTTTCTGGGCCGCATAAAGCACACAGCACCGAGACGGCTATGTTAGATCTACAGACGCAGATGCTTAGCCTACTGGACAAGGGCAAGACAGGGCTACTAATGCGCCTGGATCTAGGTGCGGCCTTTGCCTTGGTTGATCACTAATTGCTTCAACTGGTCTTGGAGAAAGCGGCAGCATGTTCCAAAGGGGCCACTGCATGGTTGACATTGTTCCTCGCGGACAGAGAGGCCAATATCCACTGGGAGGGAGATATTTTCTAAAGCTGCATACATCAGGTATGGGGTCCCGCAGGGAGTCAGCCTATCGCCCCTACTTTTTAACCTTTATATGAGATGCCTCTGTGAGGTCCTGGAAGGTGTTGGAGTGTTTTTTACAATCTACGCTGATGATACCCAGTTAGTGGTTGAACTAAGTGGTAGCTACACTGATGATAGCGCTAAAATCACAACACTATATAACATCATTGATGAGTGGATGGAGAGTAATTGGATGTGCCTCAACAGCAACAAGAAGGGGATGATGATTTTCGGTACCTGTCAGGCCCAAGCCAAACTAGGGCCCAACTATGAGGCCTTTATGATTAAGGACACCTGTATTCAGGTCTCGAGGAAGGTGAAAACTCTCGGGCTTGTCCTGGAGGCCTCAATGGGAGCAGAGGCACAGGCTCAACATCTTCACAAGAGTAACCTATACCACCTACGGCTACTTAGAGCCAGCCAACCTTTCTTGAGCGAGAGTAACTGCGCTGCGATCGTGAGGGCCACTATTTTGTCCCCTTTGGATTACGTAAAACGCACTCATGCTTGGGGCTAGCAAAAGTTTCATCGCAAAATGCCAGGTCATGGAAAACAATGCGGTTTGCATAATAAGAAGAGGAAAAATGAACACATCACCACGGATAGAAGAGCTCTCCATTGGCTAAAAATTGAAGACAACATCCAATTTAAATCTCTCACCTTGGTCCACAAGTGCCTGCATGGTAGGGCACCCATATATCTGAAGGGTATAATAGCTTGTTATACACCCACGTGGGCCCTGAGATTGGAGGCAGTAGGCATGATCATAGTACCAACTCACAAATGTGCAACAGGGCTAGGCAGGGCCTTCCAAGTTCTGGCGGCTAAAGAATGGAATAATCTCCTTCTAGCCATGAGATTAGAATCCAGTTATCCAGCTTTTAGAAAGAGTCTAAAAACATACCTCTTCAAGTAAGGCACCTCACTCCTAGGTAGAGTACCTAGATCAGTTTAGGCCTGTCCATATTCTTTTATGTTGTTTACTGTTTCATGTTAATGCGCCCTGATGCCTGTGGGCTTTCTGTGCTTTTATAAGTACATGAATAAAAATATTAATTGTAATATGAGCACCCGCCATACAGCTGCTATGCAATTGTGAAAATGCGCTCCATCGTGTGTTGTGTTTTTCGCAGTCAAACCCGCATACCCTGCTTGTTTCCAAATGTCATCCACCCTGTCCCCTAGAATGAATGTCAGCAGACTTTTTATGGCACCTATTACCAACATCAATCCTGATGTCATTCTCGTTTAACTCATAAATCAATTTTCCCAGGCCTGGTCATTTAAATTTCAAATTATCTTTATCCATTTGAGGCCATGGTATATATTATGGTCATCCTCCCACTTTCTCTAATAATGGGAATAGTGTAAAATTTGATCCGTAATCATACCCACCTAGTCTTTTTTTTATTTTTTATTATTAAATAGTCTCACCTGTTTGTCTCCGTCCTGGCAGTGCCTTAATCTGCCTAAATAAGGCTGGGATATATCCCCTGTACTGCAGCATCATGCTTGTGGTCGCTCACTATATGGTGTCGGTTCTGGTGTTTTTCCTTTAGGGTCCTCTAAGTGTGACCATGTACCCCTTTTTCTACACTTAAGTATTTCGAAAAACCACATGCGCCCTCTCTTTGCGCTTTCCCGCTCAGCCGGACAGACCTTGAATGTGCTAATTTCAGCAGAAATCCCTATCTCTAACCCTTGCACTACACCTCTCTTCTGGTCTGACCATTCCCTCTTCTCCCCTCACCTGGAGCTCCTGGGATCCCTGACTAACCCTCTGACTACACTGCCAGTCTCCTTCTCCGTCATTTGACTGATGAAGCGAGTGTCAGTCGCTGCTTTTGCTGCCAGTTTCATCCCCCCACAAGCCCCTGCTATTGACTCTCCTACAGACACAGCCCTCGCTAACCTTCACCTCTCCAACACCCTTGAGATTCTTGCTCCTGGCATGCGGATCCGCATGAAGCCTGACTCCAAGCGCACTGCTGGTATGATTCTGACCCAGCCTCTCTGAAACGGAAGTGCAGAGTTGCTGAATGGAAATGGAAGGCTTCAAGCACATCCACTGTCAAACTGGCCAGTCACCTGCTCCAAACGCAATACCGTCTCTCCATCCGCTCCAAGAAGAGGGCCAATATTCAAGCTCACATCTCCGAGTCCATCAACAATACAGCCGAACTTTTCAAAATCTGTAAGAAACTGGCCAATCCAACTGCCGTTTCCACTTCTCCTCCTCCATCCCTGGCTCTCTGTAGTGCACTGTCCTCCCATTTCACAACCAAAACCCAGGACATCCTGTCTTCACTCTCCTATCCCTACTTCCTCCCCCACCTTCTCTTAGGTCTCCCTTGACTCCCCTCTCTCCTTCCCGTATACTTTCCTTCTCGCTCATAGCACCGCATGAGGCCTCTAAAGCTATCAGCTGTATGAAAGTCTCCTCCAAACAGGTGCTCCCCTTCTCTGCCAGAACTATCAAGGACAACATTTCCTCTCTTGCTCCTGCCCTGGGTTATTTCTGCAGCCACTGATTCCTTCCCAGGATCCCTCAAGCACTCCCTTGGGCACCCTCTCCTAAAAAATCAATCTGCTGACCCCTCCTGGCCGGCTAACCACAGCCCCATCTCCACTACCCCTTTCCTGGCAAACTCTTAGCGAGGTTGGTCAATCTCCCAACTGACCCACCACACTGTACCTGTTGGCTGTCTTCATTACCACCAGTCTGGCTTCAGAGCAACCAGAGGCACAGAAACTGCTCTCTTGAACACCCGTGAAGACCTGCTCTCAAACCTTGATTCCAACTCTACTTGTGTTCTCATCCTCCTTGATTTGCCCTCTCCCTTTGACATGGTCAATCATTCCATCCTCATTAAGCAGCTCAGTGATTCCCTTGGCATCACAGATCTGGCACTGGATTGGTTGACCTCCTTCCTATCTAATTGACCGTCTCAGGTGCAACTCTCTCAGCTATGTCACTCTCTACCTGCAGTGTCCCTCTGGTCTTTATCCTATTGCTTCAACATCTACCTTGCCACTCTGGCCCACTTGATCTCCTCCTTCTCTCCTCATTTCCAGTGTTATGCTGATGACACACAGCTCTCATTCAAGCTTCCCTCCACTACCTCCTCTTCTTCCTCTCTCATTCCTGACTGTCTTACTGCTATTCAGGCATGGTGCATGGCTAATTATCTCTGTCTTAATGCAATTATCACTGGGATCCTTCTCATTGGGACCCCTGCTCCCTGTTTCCCTACTACTCTCTGGCCACCCTCCTTGGGTCCCTTCCCCTCACCATCTTGTGAGGCTAAAAACCTTGGTGTGATCTTTGACTCTTCTCTCTCCTTCTCCCCTCACATCACAGACCTCGCCAAGGTGGCCCACTTTCAGCTTCACCTCTGCAGAGGCATTCTCCTTTTCCTTACCTTCCCCAGAAACTCAATCTCCCCAGAGTTCTGGTTCTCCCTAGGCTGGACTAGTACAACAGCCTCTTCCTCATTCTGACTCTTGCCTCTCTCCCCCACCTTCAACCATCCAGAATAGGACTGCAAGATGTATCCTTGTCCTCAAGCCCAGGGACTGCATCTCTTCAGCCCTAAAATCTCTCTACTGGCTCCCAATGGCTGCAAGGATCACATTCAAGACCCTCTGCATCATCCACGAGGCTTGCGGGGGCCTGGGACCCTGCTACATCCAACTCTCTCTCCCTAAATACCTCCCTGCTAGATCCTTTTGGTCCTCTAGCTCCAACTCCCTGCAGATCTGATGTTTTTCCAAGCAGAGAGTGGGCATAGATCTCTCTCTTCGGCAGGTGCCTCACTCTGGAATGGACTCCCTACCCCTCTCAAACTTGAGCTGGATCTCCTTATGTTCTGGAAGCTTCTCAAGACTGTGCTCTTCTCTACTTCCTTCCCTCTTGGCCTCCCTTGCTAATGCCCCCATTTGCCGCTGAAACTGGTGGTCTGATCCCTTAAGAGTCTTACAGGTCACCAGGCCCTCCTTGACCAGTCTGTACCAGCACCCCACAAAACAGCACTGCCCTTCCGGATTCCCTTACCTGACCAGCCTGGTGGGTTGAACATCCCTCCAGTTTCTGGTCCATCCCCTGTCCTTTCACTTAGAAGTTGTATGCCCCAGCTTCCGCTGGCACTTACCCGCCTGCTCCACCTCCAGCTCTTGCCAATACCGTGGCCCCTTTCCCCCTGCATTTGTATGCCCCCTCTCCTGACTGCCACCTATCCCTCCACTCCACCACTCCCCTGGCCCCAGCACTTCTTGTTACTGCACTTGCACGATCTGAATGTCACAAGGCCTAGTAGGACAGTTATTGTTGTCTATCACTGCTGCCCCCCCCCCAACTCTTTTTTTGTCTTGTGGTGCCTAGAAACACCTTTTAGCTGTATAGTGCACCTTATGAATAGTCAATAAATAAATAAAATAAAATAACTCAATTACTTTCTACCTCCTTCATTGGTCAACACAATGGAGTGGTTGCTTCATCAATGATCTTTCCAACTTTCTCTCCTTGGCAACATTCTCCTACTCTAACAACATGCTCCTCAGAGACTTTAACATCCCTGAGTCCCAACCAGCAAAATACTTAATTGACTCCCAATTATTTTACTAACTCCATGGACCTTAAACAGATCCTACTCTCTCTCACACATGTCGAAGGCCACATACTTGACCTTGTCTTAGGCTTATCCCTGCTTCTATCATTGTTGAACCCTTTCACCCTTAACTGGACTGACCACACCTCAATCCCCCTACTCATATTGCACACAAAGCCTCCCTATAAAGTCCAGGCTCAACAGACTAAAGCAGATACCCTCTACCTGGAAAAGGGCTATGTTGATTCCAATCTTTAAACAAGGGGCAGGAGATGAACCGACAAACTACAGACCTATTGCCCTTATGGATCCCTTAGGCAAACTGTTCGCTATGTATTTGTTACAAAAACTCACTGCGTGGGTCAATGAAAGAAACTTATTTGATCATCCACAAACGGGATTTACAGAACGTGTCGGAACAAACGTCAACCTCTTGATTCTTAACCTCATATAATAAGAAGTCCTACAGAACAAAACCTAGGTGTATGCTGCTTTTATAGACCTACACATGGCCTTTGATTCCATAAATAGGGGGAAATTATGGAACAAACTGAAGGCGTGGAAATGCCCCCCCCCCCGAAATTATTGAACCAATCAAACTTCTTTACTCAAACACCTCAGTTACCATTAGAGTGCCACTACCACCTCGATAAGTACATGGAATGGGCTAAAACAGGGATACCCCCTTGCTGCAACACTTTATAATTTATACACTGCAGACGATGATGCCCATATGAAAAACCCTCTAAAAATTAATTCTGTCCCGTTTCCGTATCTGATGTATGTGGATGATATTGCCCTACTTGATAAAACGATAGTAGGACTACAGAAAAACTTGCGAATGACGGAAGAATACATGAAACTGAACTAATTGCAAATCAACACCAAAAAAACAAAAATAATGAAGCAAACGAAACAGACAACTAAAAACACCCGGCAAATAAAATGTATACTGGAATATAAAGTTTTAGCGGAAGTAAACACCTTAAAATACCTTGGAATCCTACTAAACCAAGCAAAAGCTTAAACAGACTGAGAGGCCTCTATAGAAGGAAAAATGCTTTTGTTAGCAAGACAGAGTAGCGCTCCACAGACAATATGGAAAATTTTCATTTAAACCTATTATCATGTTCTACCATCAAAAGGTCATTCCCATCATAACATACAGCACCAAAGCTATGATAAATTCAACACAGATAAATTGGTGAAGAATAGAAGCCTCGTTTTGGCGGAAGATTCTGAAACTTTCAAAGAGCTAAAGCATGGCCAGGATACGATTCAAAGTGACACTCCAATCGCTTCAATTCATTGTTCTGTAGAAGCGGCTGGATTTTCTCCGCAAACTAAAAAATAACGATAATATTCCGGCTATTCAAATTCTGCAAGAGACTTCTAATGCCATGAATAATACCATACTGAAAACCTGGAAACTCAGAATGACAACTGAAAAACTCTCTACAGAGATGCTCATAAATCGTCCACAACAAACCAAGATAAAGATCCAGCAAAATGACTGGATCAAAACATTAGAGGATAAAACAACATACACCATGAATCTTCAATCACAACAGACGTCCGTGTGATTAATGAGCTCCCGAGGTACTTATCACTTTTTCCAGACCCAGATATTCGCAATAGGTACTTGAAAATCTGTCTAAATGTCATTCCAACTCGGCAAAGATTAGCGATTACCAGACAGATTCCTATGTCGGAAAAGTTTTGACGATTTTGTTTAGCTAAGCGAACTCCTGAAACGTTGCACCACATGATCATGATATGTCCAGCCCTCTCTCAACAGAGAAACTTATTTGGAGGACTTTTCAAGATTTCTGCCCAGAGCAAAGAAGGCAACTCCAGATGGGACAAGATCCTGAGAGGCCAGGACAAAAAATTAATATACACCTTTGTGCAATTCCTTCACCATATTTTTGCCCATGACAAATTAATGAACTAATTAGGTGTTGTTTGCACTTGTATGTGAGATATTATGCTTGAAAATTTGAGTTAATTATGAGATTTATTTCTTAAATGACTAAATGAAAAGTTTATGTTTAAACTATATCATTTAAAAAAAAGAAAAAAAACAATATCGAGGCAAAACTCCCTGGGATTGAGCACTGCTACTTCAGAATTCCACACGTTATAGGCAATGTTCACAACATTACCACCACAGCAGTTCTGAGTACGTTTTACCACTTTGCCAAAGAAGTAGTGGATGCTAACGTGCCTCTTGTGTCTAGTTGCACTAAAGTCTAACCCTTCGCACCATGGTACGTACACAACCTCGCTGACAATACATACTCACTCACATCCCTTGAAAAGCAGCTGGCACAAGACTGCAGCCAAACTGACATCTCATACCTTGAATCCCTGGATACCCAGCACAGACAAATGATCTCCAAGGCTAAGTTCACTTACTACGCCTCCACCATTGTGGCAGCCTATAACAGGTGGCAAAACAAAAGGTGAGATGGCTGGAAGGTTTAGAATGAATCTTAACCACTGGCATTGCTCTGGGAAACCCTCCAGACAATTGTTCTTCACCTCCCAACCCATTACAAAAGGGGAAAGACCATATGCAAATCAGGCTTGGACCCACCCTAAAAGGAGCAGTCCAGCCTGAACTGCTTGGTCATATACCTTCTGCACGAGACAACAGGCATTCTCAAACATGTTTTGGCCTTGTTGGGCCTCATCAGTGAGGAGTAGCTTGGGTCTCTTGGCCCAGCACGCATGGGACCCACGTCTGAGCATACCCGTCCCCCTCGGGATGACTATAGCAAAACAAAAGGTGTGATGGCTGGAAGGTTTAGAATTAATCTTAACCTCTGGCATTGCTCTGGGCAACCCTCCAGACCATCGTTCCTTACCTGCCAAGCCATTGCATTGCTTGTGTTCCGTGCAGAGGGGACCTGGCATAGCAGTTTGGGTTGGGCTGCTTTGGAGGCAGTTACTGACTGATTTGCATATGGCAAGACCCATTTCTCAATGGCGTAGACGGGCTAAAAAATGGTGGTGTGGAAGGTTGCCCAGAGGATTGCCAGTGGTTCTTATTCATTCAAAATCTTCCACCCATCACATCTTTTGGTTGTAGCCTATAACAGGAGCCTAGCCTTATTCAAAGTAGTCACACACTGCTCCAAACCAACACCTGTCCCTGAGGTGCTGGCTTCACAAGCAAAATGTGACTGACTCAATACCTTCTTCATTCATAAAATTGAGAAGATCAGAGGTCTCATTGCTGCTTCAAAACCAAACCGAGTCCTGCTATCCATCCCCCCACCAAGCACTGTCCTCTCTCTCGCTCCTACGGATCTCTTAGATAAACTTTCTTCCCTCAAACTTACTGCTTACATGGACAGCTTCCTCTTGGCTTCCTTTATTCAACAACTCATTGGCCCAGTGATCAACACACTCCTTGTTATTGTGAATGCCTCCCTCTATGAAGTTGCATTACCAGACATGTTGAAGACAGATCTCATATGGTCCATTCTAAAAAAAAAAAAAAAAATTCTTGACCCAGAGGACCTAGCAAACTACAGAGCCATCACAAGCCTCCCGTTCATCAGAGAACTTATCAAGAAAGTACTTGTTGTGACCCTACTACTTGCCAAAATCATTTAACTTAGTCTCCTCCATGATTACTAGTCCTGCTTCTGTCCCAAATCCAAAAGAGCAACGGAAAAATGATTCACCCCACCATTAAGCACCATGAAAAAGGAAAACAAAAAAACGGAATTGGAATGGAAGAAAGAATACAACCCAGACAAAAAAATACTGTTCCATAAACGAATACGTGCTTGCAAGAAGGAAATTCATAAGGCGAAGAGAAGGCATTATGATGACAGAATCACCAATGCCACAACACACAAAAAGAAATGTTTAACATCATTAAAGAAATCGATAACACACCAACCCCCTCAGAGAAACTAGGCAACGATCTGGCAGACCACTTAAAAAAAACAAATCAATGACATCCGACAAACCATTCAACAGAGACCAACCAACCACAACATACAACCAAACAAACCTAACTCAGAACCACAGCACAAACTCAAAAACTTTCGCAATGCTGGTAAAACACAGCACGAAAGCACGTTCACCCATGGATCCCTTTCCACCGGACATCTACAAATCAATCCTTGCATAAGGAACACCAGCAGAATATTACAGAAACCTTCTAAATCTATCACTAGCAACAGGAACTGTACCGAGGGCCTTCAAATCAGCATATATCAAACCACTTCTAAAAAACACAAGTGGCGATGTAGAAGACCTCTCCAACTACAGACCGATCTAAAACATCCCCTACCCGGTAAAACTACTGGAAACCTACGTATACAAACTAACCCAAGAACACGTAGAAAATCACCACTTGCTAGACCAAGCTCAAGTCGGTTTCAGACCCGCAAAAGGAGCAGTAACAGCACTACTATCCATCTGGGATGACTTAAAAACTAACACAGACTCAAACACAACCTCAGCCCTTATTCTGCTTGACCTCTCCGCAGCCTTCGACACAGTTAGCCCTGTCACCCTAACCAAAAGACTAGAAGACATAGGCATTACGAACACAGCACTGCGCTGGACTAAATCATTCCTAGCAGACAGAACAGAAACCATATGGATTAAACCCTTCAAATCCACCCCACGAGTTAAAGACTGTGGAGTGCCACAAAGATCCTCACTATCACCACTTTACTTCAACATCTACCAGACCCCAGCTATAAGAATCTTCAAAAAATACATTAAATGCATTAAATGCTACAACTACGCAGATGATACTCAAATCATCTACAAAATCAAAGACACTCAACCCGATCATTCAACCCTAATCGATTGCCTAAGAGAGGTCTTCAACTGGATGAATGTCAACAACCTGAAAATCAACCGAGGAAAAACTGAAATCATGATCATATCCAATGACCAAGAGAACGAAACCGCCATCCGGCCAACGGAAATGGGAACTGCACCATCATATCTAAGGTAGTAAAAAATCTGGGAGTCCTGATGGACAGCCGCCTAAGCTTAGAACCACAAATAAATGCAACAGTCAAATGTTTCTTCCTCCTCCACACGGCAAGTGGAATCCTACCTTTCCTCTCCTTCACGCACAAAACACTCACTATCATCGCCCTCATCATGTCAAGAATCGACTATGCAAACAGCTTCTACCTCGGAACACCAGAAAACCTCCTGAAGAAACTACAACAGATCCAAAACTCAGCAGCCAGACTGCTCCTCAAACTATCCAGAAGAGACCACATCACTCCTGCCCTAAAAACACAACACTGGTTCCCAGTAAAACATCGCATCACCTTCAAAACAATGTGCACAACGCACAGAGCAATCTCTGGACACGGAGCAGAATTCCTACAAAAGAAAATAACAATCTACAAGCCAACGAGACTCCTGAGGTCAAGCAACAAAATCCGCCTGGAACTAAAACTGTACCTTAAGAAAAAACTTGCAGGCACCTCCTTCTACCAATTAGCCGCAAAATCCCGGACCAATATTCCAAAAGAAATAAGAAACACCAAAGATCACCTAAAATTCAGAAAATTGCTAAAAACTTGGCTCTTCAACACCACAGACTAAAACTGAAAACCGAAACAGAAAGGAAAAAAGAATGACTAAACCGGAAAGGACACTGGCAAGCTCCCAGAGCCGACTGAGAATCACCCACAAAGCTTCAGCACAACAAACTTCACAAACCTCACTACACTGCAACAACAAAACAAAAAAACACACATAAACTAGCACAATAGTACACAATGACTACCGGCCGCAAACACCCCAGGCCCAGCCAACGTACCCACTGGCTGAGGCCACAAACAGCACATCACTGCTTTCTTGCACTTTTCCAGCTTCCTCCCACTAACTCACCCTCCCTTCCTCTTTCAGAGCCGCCAGAGTGCCAGGGGACCACTCCGTTGGTGATAGTGCGCGGTACAAATATCCTTTAACATTAACATTAATATTAACATTAACATTGAGGCAATGCACTGTTAGTCATCAGCACAGAGGACTCTGCCTCCTTGACCTCTTAGACCTTTCAGTTGCCTTCGACACAATTAACCACCTAACACTCCTCTTCCTCCTCAATGACAGGATGCACTTCACTAGAACCATCCTAAAATGCTGCAGGTCTTATCTATCTGGTAGACACTTGGTCAAATAGATGGGTTCGTTCAGATTCAACTGACTCCCAGTCGCTTATGAGTCCCAGAATGTACCTTTCTCTCCAGAATCATCTTCGATCTGTGCATGAAACCCTTAGAAGCTCTCCTAAATGACTCAAACATGGCCATCCATATATCAGTACACTGACAACACTTACCAGTATATTAATCTCACATGCCTCAAGGACTTTGTTCACCACCACGAATGCCTGGCTACCATTCCAAAATGGATGTTAAATGCCTACCTCAAACTAATCCCCATCAAGACTGAATTTAGCCTCATCGGTCACCCCACCAAACAACAACTTGTGAAGTAATCACCGGATAACAGGTGCCTTGAAGGATTCATCCCTCAGGAAAACCCCTTCACTTAATTGTTGACAGTTGCCTTTCCATTCAAAAGTGCAAAGCCAAAAAAGCTCAAACGCCATGGCTGAAACAAAGAGTTGATGGCTGGAAGGTTTAGAATTAATCTTGAACCTCTGGCAATTGTTCTGGGCAACCCTCCAGACCATTCATCGCCTCCTGCCAAGCCATTACAGAAAGGGGAACGACAGTATGCAAATCAGGTTTGGTCCCACCCCCAAAGGGGCAGTCCAGCCCGGACTGCTACGTCACATCCCTTCTGCACGAGACCTCAAGTATCACCAGCTATGTTTCGGCCTCATTGGGTGTCATCAGTGATGAGTTGCTTAGGTCTCTAGGTCCAGCAGGCACGTGATCCACATCTGGTCTGGACCAGTGGTCGAAGTGAGCGGGAGCGGTCAGGAGCGGCGCTCCTATACTTTTTAAAATGACCTTGTACAGCTCCTATACTTTTATTTTAAAAAGAAACCGTTCAGGAATGGTTTTGTTTTAAAATAAAAGTGTAGAAAGAAGTTGAAACCTTCACTTTCAGTGCACTGCACTGAACGTTCCCTTAAACAGCAGGTGCAAGTGTTTGGGGGTGTATTTTGTGTGGGGTGGGTTGTGGCAATGGGGTTTGTGGGGAGCAGGGGCAGGCCAGCAGGGAACATAATTCCACTACTTCTTTTCGTACACTTCGACCACTGGTCTGGACATAAACACCCCGCTCGGATTGACAAAACAAAAACAAAGGTGATGGCTGGAAGGTTGAGAATTAATCTTACATTTCTGGCAATTGCTCTGGGCAAACCTTTAAACCATTGTTCTTTGCCTTCTAAGCCAATACAGAAAGGGGAAAGGCCATTTGCAAATTAGGCTTGGTCCCACCCCCAGAGGGGCATTGCAGCCCAAACTGTTAGGCCAAATCCCTTCTGCACAAGACCACAAGCTTCCCCAAACATGTTTCGGCCTCATTGAGCGTCATCAGTGAGGGGTAGCTTGGGTCTCTGTAATGGCTTGGCAGGCAAAGAACGATGATCTGGCGGGATGGGCAGAGTAATTCCAGAGGTTACGATTAATTCTACATCTACCAGCCATCACCTCTTTTGTTTTGCAAACCAGCTACAGATCTCCACACTTTGCAAAATCAAACCTTTCATCCCCCGTGTGCCGTCCGCATGGTGGCCCAAGCCCTTGTGATCTTACACATTGATGGGGAAAAAACTACTTTTACTGGGATTCTATCTGCACACTTGGACCTCCCTCAAGGCAGCCCACCATGACACAGCCTGTCTCAGTACAGGTGCCCGTATGGGCACTCTCTGTTTGCCACAGTATGCAGAATCATCCTGCTTTCTTCAAAGGCAAATTATGGGTGGGGGTCTAAGGGCATGAACTTTGGGTTTTTCAATGGAGGTCCTAGGATCCAAAGTTTTATTCATAGTGGTTTCAGTCAGAAAATACTACCATCCTACAATCAGCCTATTGCCAAATAAGTGAAGGACCTATAGGACATACTTTTTCTTTACATTATCTGTGTTCTCCCATCTCTGGCTTTTCTTTACATGTTTTCTTTTAAAACATTTAATTTAAATATTTGTAATTGTCCTACTGCATCCCCCTTTAAAGGAAAGTCTGAGACCAAGCATTCACACTTTTGCACAATATGTCTTCCAAATAGTTCTTGAACTCTTTCTGAAGTGAAGAGTTCTACTTGTTTTAGACCCATTGACCAGTCTGAGGAGTGTGTCTCAAATACTAAGGTCAGGCTGTATCGAAATGACATCTTCCTTACAAGTGTACCCAGATTTGTAGTGGCTAAACAACTTACTCAGGCCTCCTATTTCTGCATAACAAGAGTGATCACAATCATAAGGATGAAACAGGCACAGATAAGAGATACAACTGATTCGCCTTTTGTGACAATGTGGGCTGAGGGCATGCCATAATTGTAAGAGGAGTGTGAAAGTGAAACATTAGCAACCCAAACAGCAATAGTACAACAGTCCAAATAAAGCAATGCCCAACCAAGGTTATATACAAATATAGAAACTTTGATTAAACAGACCAATGTACAACTGACTTAATAAAACAATTTAAAAACCCACCCAGTAAAGCAAGAGAGAGAAATACATGATACAAATATGCAAGCACTCTGGATACTCAGCAGGGAGGACAAAAACAATATTTAAAAAGGATATGCTTCTTGGTGAAAAAGGTGCTAAAGTGGCTTACCAATTCTTACAGTCCCAACAAGAGGACCAGGGGTTTGGGGTCTTCTAAAGTTCCTTAATCAGTTCTTGGCAGTTTGACAGAGTCGAACCAGGATTCATATAATTGTTCGAGTGTTTTGAATCAGGTTCCAATGTGACCAGTCTCTGTGATCATGCATCCAATCTGGTTTACTCTCATTGGGATGTGATGTGGCATTCTAATGAAGCGGGTGAATTAGGTTATCAGGGTCTGTTTGATAATCAATTTTAGGTGGAAATCAAAGATTTTGGTGATTCAAGGTATTGGTTAGACATGACAGTTGAAAGTCTTCCGGGAACATCTGGTTCGAGCCCAGGCGATGACAGACTCAGATAGCGTGGTACAGCAGCAAACTTGTTTGAACTGTTGGTCTAAGGGCCTCATTACACGGTAGGCGGTGGACCAAGGTGCTAATAGCACCTTGGTCCATGCCGGTAAAATACCGGCACCGCCTTGGTGGAAAGGGGAATTACCGCCCTATTCCAAGGTTGGCAGGGCGGTAATTCCCTCTTCCACCATTGCCCTTCCCCATTCCCATTTTTGCCCCATAGGGCATAATGGGAATGGGGAAGGTGCTAATTACGGTACCGCAAATTTGCGGTGCCGTAATTAGCACCAAGGTCCCTTAGCGGGTTGGTTTTTAACGCCTGCAGGCGTTAAAGTACCAACCCGCTAAGGGACCTCGTAGTAAGGCGGTGAGGGTTAACAGTCACCGGTACCATTACCGGTGACCGCTAACCCTTACCGCCTTCCGTGTAATGAGGCCCTAAGATCCGAGGTTACTGTTGGGTCAAACGGTGTTGAACAGAGTTCAACAATAGCTCAAAGTGGGTTGACAGCATAAAATAAGCATTTTGTTTATTTTGGGTCTCAAGATGCTGCTATCCCAAATTCAGATGTTCAGGGACAAGATAATTTACATTGGGCCTTGTTACTGGTTCGGCTGTAGCTTTGCCGGTTAAAAGTTGCAGGCAGCCGCGGGACTTGTGCATTTTTCAGTGCCTGGCTCCACGGAAACACTGGGGGATTACGATCCTGGTGTTACTGAAAGTCAGGCGGCAGAAAAATGTAAATTCCCATTCCCATTTGAGTCCAATCACCAGCAAGTCAGGCCAAACCGGCACACTCAATGTGTGCCAGTCTGGTAAAAATGCCAGATCCGGTATTGCCATCATTTTCCTCAGCCTTTTTTATCAGACCGGCATACTCATAATGAGGCACTATAGTCTTTCAATCTCTTGTCCTTCCAGCTGGCAGAGACAGGCTGTATGACTAAAATACACACAACCCTTCCACGGCAGATCTGATCTCATAGTGATGACATGCGCATAATTCAAATGAAATGTGTCTTTTAATAATTATGTGCAAACCCAGCCACCTATGGCAAACACAGGTATAGTTTATGTTTAAAGATTAAGCTGCTACCAGCATGGTAGTTCATCATAATTAAGTGGTTTCGAAACAATGTTGCAGATTTGAAATGCAGCCTCTATCACAGTTTCTGTCAAGAGGACACCAGTGACCGTTGAAGTTGCTCTGTGTCATTGGAGAGCAGCGGCTGCAGTCCAGGATACTGAGGCAGCAGGGCACATGTGACATTATGCTTTTTGCATGGAGCTTAATGGAAGGGGGTCTGTTTAGCAGATCACCGTTTCTGAGACGGAATTAGCTGCATAATTCTATTGCTTAATACAAATCAAAAAATCCAGATACAAATTCCTCACAGAGACCAGAAACTGTCTGCAATTCTTCTAATTTTATAAGAGAAAGGGTGGCAAAGATCCTTCTCATGTTCTCTTGATATTTCCTAGTCAGCAATCTGTATGGCTCCTGAAAACCTAGCAGCAATTCTAGGAAATGAGTTGGCATCACTGGCAAGTGGCCATGCCTTCATCCTCACTTTAGATTATTTCCTGTACATTCGCTTTGAGATCTTTTAATATTCCCTCTTTCTGTGTCTTTGAACGTTATAGAAGGAAAGTGGGATTATTCTTCCTCGACAAGAAATGGAAAACTGTGTAAAATAAAATGCACATTCAAAAGATCTGACATAAAGATTCCTCTTAGTAGAACAGGCACATAGGAGCCTAATGCAGAAAGAACATTCGAGGAATTGAAGAAAACGAACATCTAAAGTGAACTTTGGACGTGTACGCACAGAAACAAATGCATTCCATGCATTCATGCAATTTCTCTGTGGTGCATTATTTTTCTGAATTGCAGCCTATTATACACAACACACTATTTCAGTAAGTGGAAATGAAAAGAAAAAACACAGAGTAGGGCCTTGTTGTGTGATCTGGGGTGAGTTAGGCATGCCTTAAACAGGCAATGAATCGAATACTTCAGTTTCAGGAGTGTAACTGTACCCCATGTGACACCGCCCCCACCACTATTCAGGGTCATTAGGTTAACCCAATTAAGGCATGTGTATGTCTCTGGATGGCAGTAAACTCAGGTGGCTCTTTGCTGCATTCTGCAGAAGACCCACTTCGTTGTGTGTTATGATTGTTAGGAAATGTTTGGTTGTTAAGAATTTAGGAAACTGTTTGATTTGTTAGGAATTTTTTATGCATCAACCATCAGAAATTCTTTCCCTCCCCGATCAAAAGTGCCACACCAATCTTCCTTTTCAGTTCAATATAGTCCTGTCTGTGGCTCATATAGCACCACGCAGGTCCCTCACCCCTCCGCCACAGATAAGCCAAGAAGCAGGCCAGTGTACAGAAAGAATATATGTTTATTAATGAATAGGAACATTAGTATGTGTACAAAATCACAAATCACACCACCTCACTTTGCATTTTTCTTGCCTTACAATTCTACCAAATTCACCCAAATTGAAAACCGTAATTGGCTTTGAATAAAACTGATCACAGACTCTTTAATTCAACATCATGCACAGAATTCCTTCTTTCGGTTATTTTCCTCCCAGGTTACCTAGAACCGCTAGTCTACGTGTTACTTCCAATACCTAGGTCACTCACAAAATACTCTTAATGCACAAACTACTTTGCACGAGGTTCACTTTATAACATGTAGAACTTTGAAACCTAACCGAATCATTCACTTAATGCACTTTACATGACGTTTGGTTTAAATAACATGCATACTTTTCTACTGGCAGAAGCACGTTCACACATGCAGCAATCTATATTCTCATCTTGCTGTGCGCTTCACAAGGCTTTAAAGTATTGGAGCACACAGACTTTCAAGAACAAACACTTTTTTATCTATATAAAGCCCTTTTTCCTTCACCCCTAGGCAATGAAGACAGCATCTATCACTTCTATCAGGAGTCACGTTCCCACTCTTAGTAGAGAGTATGCTTTTCAATAAGAGACTTCCCTTTATTCAACTTTGGACAGGCACTTTTCTATGTCACAAATGTAGATATTCATTTATGATTTGGGGAATCCCTCTGCTTTAAGGCAGGGTTCAGGAAGTGTAGAATTTCATTTTTGACATGTAACCTTTTCTTTTAGGTAATTCTTAAATAGAATAGGAATACCGTATTAATAGTAACAGACTAGGGGGTCATTCCGAGGTTGGAGGTAAGGAATTACCGGCACCGGTAAGGATGCCGATGCCGGTAATCCCTTACCTCCGTATTCCGAGGTCCCTTTGCGGGTCCTCCTTACCTCCTGCTTTTAGCAGGAGTTAAGTACGGGACCCACAAAGGTATTTCAGAGGTAATTACGGCACCATAATTTACGGTGCCGTAATTACCTCCTTCCCCATTCCCATTGAGCCCTATGGGGCAGAAATGGGAATGGGGAAGGGCAAAAGGTGAATGGGGAATTACCGGTCCCTCCAACCCTGGAATGGACCGGTAATTACTCCATTCACCATGCCGGATTTGGGACGGTTTCGGAGGCAACCATGTAGCTAATTACTCCATGGTTAGCTCCAAACCCGGAATGAGGCCCATAATTTTATTCACACTGAGTATGAGGTTGTTGAGTTCGAATATCAACAACTTCACCCCCCTCTCAAAAAGCACTTGTGTCCCAAACCCTCAATACCACCCCTCAAACAGCCTCAGCCACCCAGACTGCTCTGACTATACCTCGCATTACCACGACTAACACCTTACCCTCTGCGTCCCAATCCAACTGAGCCCTCCCAGCCACGAGCGTCAGAAAACCCCCCACCCCTCATGAAGTCACTTGCCTCCTTTTCAATGCTCCCTCCATAGCGAGAAACCAACACAGCATCTTTGACCTTCTATCCTCAGACAATCCTCATTACGGAAACTTGGTTCTCTGACAATACTGCACCAGTCGCGCACCTGGCCTTCCCCCCAAGCTACTCACTTATCTCCCAAAACAGACCTTCCAGAGGTGGCAGAGTAGCAATCATTTATAAATCTCATTTCACCATCTCACTCTCTGAAAGCCAGCCCTACAATCCTAACTGTGAATCCCTTCTGGTAAATCTCGCTCTACTGTCAACACTCACTCACAGCTTCCTACTCATATACAGACACTGCAGATATGACAGATATTTTGCCAACAATATCTGCGAATTGGTAGCTACTATTCAAGTATACCACCCAACACTCACACTACTGGGTGACCTCAATATCTGGTTTTGTGCCTAGCAACTCCATGACCCAACCCCTGGTCGACAGTCTAGAGGCACTCAACTTTTCCCACCATATCACAGGTCCAACCCACTCTGGAGGTCACACCCTTGATGCAATCTTCAGCTCCTATGACCTTGTCTCTGTATCTAGTCCCAGAACGCTCATCTGGACAGACCACTCTGCCATACCTTTCTCTGTCCACACTCCACCCCCTGCACCCAAGGCTGATCCTGCCCCCACACATGATTGCAAAATGCTGGAAAAAATTCACGGTACTCCCTGACCTATCTGATGCCCTGCAGCAGAGTCTCCCAGCAACGCCGACCTTTGATAGACCATTAACCATTGAACCCTTTGACTCCTGGCTTAATGAATCACTGCTTCCTCTCACCCCCTCACCCCCCACCATGGGCGTAATTTTAGGGAGGGACAGGGGTGCTTGTCTCCCCCAACTTTCAAGGAACACCCTTTTGTCCCCATTCATTTAGCTGGGGCACCTTTTCTTCAGATGTCATGTCCCCCCCAACATTTTCAGCAAAGTTACTCCACTGCGCCCCACTGCCTCTCGCAAAGGACCGTCCCCCAATTGGTTCACGCCCCACCAGAAGACTTTAAAAAAAGCAAAATAACTCTCTTGAGCGCAAATGGGGAACATTCACAACCCCTCTCAGCAGATCTTTGTTCGCCTGCCACCACCGTAATTACTAATCCGCGATCCGAAAGGCCAAAAAGGCCTATTACAATGAACTCATCCTGAACGGTTGCAACAACAGCAAAGAGCTCCACAGGATCATCTCCAAATTCATGAAACCCTCCTACACCTCTGCCCTGACCACTCCCATGCAAACGCTCTGTGACTCCCTCTCCCTGCACTTCTACAACTCATCCCTAAACAGGATGGCAACCCTTAATACCAAACTTTATACCCTAACCCCCTGCCCCTCACCTGCCCCTCCCGAATCCACTGATTTGACCGCCGCAATTCCATCTTTTGACTCTTTCAACCCTATCTCGAGAGGAGAGTTCTTAGATCTACTATCTGGCAGCAGTCCCTCCAGATACCCCTTTGACCCTTGTCCGGCCCCCCTTCTGAAATAAATATTCTCCTCCACACGTGCAGTAGAACAAGCAATGTCCATTCTAAATAACTCCCTCACTTCTGGCATCTTTCCCAATGCCTTTAATATAGTGCATGTCAAACATCTTCTGAAAAAGGCATCCCTCAACCACCTTGCGACTAAGAATTATAGGTCAATTTCCAACAACCGATTCCTGGTGAAACTCATTGATCGAGCTGCGTACTCTCAGTTTAACCGGTTCATAGAATCCAACAACCTACTCGACCATGCTCAATCAGGCTTCAGGCCGCGCCATGGAACAAAGAAACCACTCTGATCTCGATCTGGGATGATCTCAAGGTCTCGGCCGACTCGGAGGACTGTGCAGCACTGGTTCTCCTTGATTTGTCAGCCGCCTTTGACACCGTTAACCATTCTATTCTGCTCGACCGACTACACTCCCTAGGAATTCAAGGTTCAGCACTCAAATAGATTGCCTAATTTCTCAATAACAGGAAACAAATCACTCTCCTCTCCCCTTTCTCTCAACCCCCTGCACCGTGAACACTGGACTACCACAAGACACCTGCCTCTCTGCTCTCCTTTTCAACCTCTATCTGACCACTCTACCAGGGATCGTCCACACGCACAACCTAACCTGCTACAACTATGCTGATGATACCCAAATAATCCTGAGAATTCCCAAAACAAGCTTCAACCCACGACCCAATCTTGAAGTTTGCCTAAAAGACCTTGACTGATGGATGACAAGAAACCACCTCCTTCTGAACCCAGATAAAACTGAGATCATGGTAAGTGGCAACACTACCATTCTCTCACAACCACTCACATCCCCCCTTTCTTGGCACCCCCTTTTTCTTGACACCCCCTCCTCCCACTTCCAAAATAGTCAAAAACCTTGGCTGCACTATGGACTTAGGCCTAACCCTCTCCCACCAAATCAATAATGTATGGAAATCCGGTCACTACCACCTCGCACTGCTAAAACCCATTTTCCCTTACCTCACCTACCCCAACAGACTTGCTGCGATTAAGTACACTATTATGTTGAGATTGCACTATGCCAACTCTTTATATCTGGGTACACCGCCATACCAAGCTAACAAACTCCAAAGAGCCCAAAATGCTGCTGCCAGACTCCTCTTTGCACTGGGACACAGGGATCACACCTCCTCTGCTCTCCACACCCTGCACTGGCTCCCTATTGGGTGAAAGGCCACTTTCAAAATTCTATGCATTACCCACTGAGCGGTGCACAGGACCGGCCCAGTTTACCTACAAGAGAAGATTACACCCTTCTACCCTTCATGCCCCGTAAGCTCAAGCAATGCCCTCTTCTTGGTGATTCCAGCCTCCAATTCAACCAGGTTTGGAAGGTCCGCCTATTCAACCTTGGCTCCAACTCTGTGGAGCTCTCTCCCTCCTCACATTCGACACACCCATGACTACATGGTCTTTTGTAAAGCCCTAAAAACCTGGCCGTCGAATCACACCAAAATGATAGAATCATGAGTTCAATGACATTAAATTAGAAAGTAATCACAGTCGGCCATCAAGGGATACCGAGAGTAGGGACCACAGAAAGCAACCAATATGACATTAAGGCAGATTTAGAAGCTGTGAGGCCACAGTTGGTAGCCTGGGATATGCATCTGCCGACTCTCTGCACCCCGATACTACTTGACAGGCCCAGCAGCCCCTTGTTCCATCGTGCTGTTCATACCCAATCAGTCCCTACCTTACCCTACCTTACCCGACTACTCACCTAAAATCCGAACCCTCCCATGGCACCAAAACAACCAGACCCCACAATGACTCGGTCCAGCCTGTCCTTTAGCACAACTGCCACGGTAGGGCTATGTTGCTGTGAGAGCTATTCTGACCTTTATCCTGTTTCGTGCCAATGACCTACCCTATAGCCCACCAAAAACCACAATAAAAGACCCAGAAAATGGGCTCCCTGGCACATAGTGCCAAGCTAAAGAACAACCCTCAAATCATAACTTACTCCGGTCCAACCTGTAAGTCTACCTCAGAATACCGGTACCATGAAACATGAGGACGATCACTGTCTACTTATCCAGACCTACAAAGTAAACATGAACAGTGGGCTCCTAAGAATACATCATCCACTCCAGACACTCACCTCTCCCACCTGTACGTTCACTCTCCACTTTACTATACATCATAAAGTAAAGAGTGTTGTTGTGCCATGGGTTTGTGTTTTAAGAAAAACCGGGTGGGTAAGTATTATTCCGTGGCCTACCCTTTGTTAACCCAAAACTGTTGCAATAAATGCTGCAGTAAATATCACATCTAATCCTATTGGCTAAACAGGTGGGATACCTGAAGTAAAAAGAAGGACACACAGTTTATGTAAAAAAATACAAAATAGTTTTGTATTAAAGCATAAAGTATAAAGCAAAAAGATTATATTTGTTATCCTTAAAGGCATACACAGAAAAAAACAACAACAAAATCAAAGAACAGTTGAAGAAAAACACACACCTTATACATTCATATTCCTTAATCATATGACCTGTAGGTTTCAAATCTGGGTAGTGGTGTGAGGAAGAAGGGGAAGCATGCATAGAAGGAAAATTGAGTGATAAGCTAAAGTAGCGAAGAGAGAGTATAAAGTCGTGGTGGCAGCAAAAAAGGTGAGAAAGAGTCATTCCTGTCCTAACATAGTTCTACAAACAAATCATTAGGCTAAACAACAATTTGTTCAGATTAGGTTAGTGAGTATCACTTTATTGCTCCCAATAGAGGTCTAAATTGAAAATGCCGATAAAGTCCTGATGGCATTTTATTCTTCCTCGGATGTGGCTTTGTTTACCGAGGCTTGAGTTTGCCTACGTAGTGGGGGAATAAATTCAAAAGATAAAGAAGGAAGGGCAGTCTTTTTGTGGGTTACTTTCAACCACCCACACTCCCCTCACTTTAGTTTGCATTTCGGCAGTTTAGAACCGAAAGAGTTTTTGAAAAATGAAGTGTTCCGCCTTCATCAGGGCAATGATGATCTAGTTCTGAAAAGAAAAAGGCAGAGAAAATCCCTGGTGAGATGGAAACTTGAGAAATGCCTTTGGGTTGGCAATTAATGCCTATTTTAAGAGTATCCCAGAAGATAGTCAAAGGTTAGTAAAAACGTTTTATTTATTATTAAGAAGGTTTTATTTATTATTAAGAAGAAAAGAAAAGGAAAAGTAAGTGAAGATAGTCTTCACTATAGCAGTATATGTAGTTGGTAAAGCATTTAGATTACATTTTCTACCGTGATTGCCCAAATCTCCGGTGAAATAAAAAAGGGGGTAGGAAGAAAGTGTGAATATCCTATCCTAATGTTCCCAAAAGCCGGTGCCTGGAGAGCCTCATACCCCCACCGGTCCAGTGCCATAGAGTTGGCTAAGTCTAAGTGCTTAGGTGCTTAGTTACCTTGTTGGTTGAAGGATTATAATCATCCTAGGTGTGAATTGGAGGAGGCCGAGCTCCTGGGTGAATGTGCCGCTGTTGCCAATATCTGCGCAACTGGATCAGGGGCCAGTCAAATTAGTAGGGCACCCTAAAAAAACCAAAGTGAAAGGTGTGTCTGTCCTGTTTAGAAGACACTGCAAGGATTGTGCTGGGGAATGCATGGAGGCTAAGGAAGGTTAGCCTGTGTGGTACTCACCTACACGCCAGGTATTATTTTAGCCTGTCGGTGATAAAGCCGTTTGTTCAAAGTCTTCAAAAACCGAAGATTGGGGATAGCGTATAGGAGGAAAACAGCCATTGGGTGCTGGTCATCCGGAGGGTGTCCCAGGGGGTGTTTTTGATCCGGACTCTCTTCTGGGTAGAGGGTAAATCGGGGAGCGGATGGGGGGGCAAAGGTGGGGGCGGGGTGCGGGGAGGAGATAGATGGGAACGGGAAAGGAGGGGCCAGAGGGGATTGGGATAAGAAGGGGAGGGAAAGAAAAAGGGGCGGAGAGGAAAATGAGAAAAGGGGCAAGGGGGGAAAGGGAAAAAGGAAAGAGGGGGGGAGGGAAAAGTGGAGGAAAAAAAAAGGAAAAGGAGGAAAGAGAAAGAAAGAAAGGGGAAAAACCGAGCAAAAAGGGCAAAGGGAAAGGAGGTCGGGAGGTGGGGGAGGGGAAGGGGGATTTTGTTGGGAGGGAGGAAAAGAGAAAACAAGGGGAAAGGGGGGGAAAAGAATAGGACAAAATACGGGGGTAGAAAAAAGAAAGAGAGGGGGAGATGTTTGGTGGTAAATTCACCTACATTGATGCATAGCGTGCAGTAGCAGTAGGAGGGTCCAATCGTTGGATCACTCTCCATTTTACACCAACCAACAATAGAGTGCAGCTATACCCCTCAATCAATTTTGGCCTAGCTGCAGGCATGCGAACAATCTCTCCATGAACATCACTACAACCTGATAGAACACGAAGAAATTAGCCTAGCTGCACACATAAACGTCCTACACAGGCCTAATGCTGCCAGAATAAAGTCTCGGAGACCAACCACCTGATTGCACACATTCAAATGATCTCTCACTACCCCTGCACCTAGTGTTATGGTGCAGCCTCTATTAAGCAAATCACACTGGCTGTACGCATATTGAGTGCACCAAAGCACTATTTTTTACCCTCCTCTCTTGACTCACCTATGGTCCCCAAGGGCATTCAACCCAGGAGCACTTTGAGACCATACCAATGATATATAGAGCACTGTATATGTGCCAAATAACAATAACAACATGCAAACTAATTGGCCAAAGGTTTTGATTGGACAATTATCTTCCATCCCCTTAGTCAAGGCCGACCCTCTCTTCCTTGATTGGCCCGTTCATTTACCAAGTCCAACTTCATGGAGGGATCAGTCCAACCCCTTGAATTTACATTTTTACACATTTCGATTTTGCACCTAAAAACTCCAACATGACAACCCATTTTATTGTACAAATAAGCACTAAATTATATATATATATATATATAGAGAGCGAGATTCGTCTGATCATGATGGACGTAATTAATGATGTCTTTTTTTGGCATGATGTTGCAGGTTCAACCAACAGTTTTTTGTGAATTATTCAATAATGATAAAAGGCGGTGTTACCAAATTTGACAAATAATTCACTAAGCTACTAGCTCCCAGAATCTCTATTTCATGATCTGGAGAGTTAGCAGCACATTTTAGTTTTTAGCATGGGCTCCTATGATCGGATTTTCATGACAGTTGAATCAACAAATAGGCCTTGTCTTAAACTTTCCAGTGATATTTGCTCCAGCATTGCGCAATGTTTTGCTTCCCAGAAAATCCAGAAAATCTGATTGTACATGCACTTATATATAAAGAAAAGACATAAAGACAGACATACATGCATATTTTGACTTCAATTGCACATTAGGTTTTGTTTCCACACTGAATGTCATTTCCCCACTGAACATGACATCTAGGCCATCTGCCTCTTGTGATCATTCTGCCTGCAATGAAGTACATTAATATTCTTGCACAATCGAAGGCCGGGCAAATGGAGGATCTGTTTGTTTAACTTGAAATACAGAGCAGATAGCCCCACCTCCCTGCTCAAGGGAAATTCCTTGGGAACAGGCGTGTGATAAATATCTCTGAGCTGACCACTTTTGGATTTTATTTTTGATAATTATTCTGGGTTCAACCCATTCAGGGTAACTCTCTGTTGACTTAGCTGTTAACACCACCCCATTAACTCCTCTGTCATGCATGCACCTCCTCCCTGGCCTGAAACTTCAAAGGAATTGGCCCTCATTACAACGTTGCCGGTCTGGAAACAACGGTGGCGGTAAGCTTACCGCCACTGTTGTTCCCGGACCAGTAAAGTACAAGTCTGCAGCCTGGTGCCGTTCATTGAGTAAATGGGAATGGGGATTAACAATTGCTGCCGCCTGACTTAACACACCGCCGGGGCTGTAATGCCCGGGTTTTTCCTGCAAGTCAGGCAGCAGTAATTCATTACGGGTTCGGCGGCTACCTGCCGGTTTTTCCGGCACGGATTCCACCGGACTGGTAATGAGGGCCATTGCCTTTCAGATAGAGAGCAGAGCTGAGGCCTGGCATTTATTAGGGGAAGTTGCATTTGACTCTCAGTGTAAAAGTCAGTGCTAATGAACACAAATCCATACTTTAAATGTCACCATGTCTTTTTTTAGACATGATGAATGCATAATTATTTGACCTCATCTCATCTCATATGCAGTTTTCTCCTGTACCATCCCATCAATGTTCATCCTTATACGCTGGTATATATATTTTGCATAAGTCTGACAATGGAGATTCATTTTCCCATGTGTTTGTTGTTCCAATTGCATAATCCACACCTTTCTCCATGGCATCTTTCTTTTGGGAAAAGTGCACTTTGGGGCCTCTGTCACCTGTATTCAAACGTAGGCTTTTAGTTTTGGGCTGTGTCAATCGCATACAGGGCCCATTTAATTTTACTTTTCTGGAAATTGTATTTTGATATGGTGGTTGAGAATGAAATGCTGCCTTTTCAGTTTGGCAGTCATCTCTGCGTTTTCAATGCTCTGCATTTTTAGGCCCAATCTAGACAAATACAGTTTCCCTTTTGTCTCGGGCTGGATTTGAACCCCACAGATTTCAGTCATTTTCTTTGTCCTTAGCAAGTACATTGTTTATGTTTAAGTTGTTTATGTTTTTGAATTTATAATGTTTCCCGGTATCCTTGGGTTTAATGGCGGAATACATAAACAAAGTCGGACGTAACTAGAACACAAAAAACACGGCAGCTATTGATAACTGATGTGATGTGCGCAGGTCGTTGAACGAGGACAAAGACCTGATCCCTGCGACTCAGGCCCTTCACCGCTCTCACTGCTACATTCTGAGTAAGCTGGAGGCGGAGGAGGTCAGGATGCTGCAAACATAGTCCAGTTTAGAGCCAATGATGGCTCTGGCTAAGACCTTTGCATTCTTCTCAGATATGAAGGGGCAGAGGTGGTATAGTAGTTTGATGAAGTAGGATGGAGATGACACTAGGCTATTGACCTGAGATTTCATAGTCATATTCTTATCAAGAAAGATGCCGAAAGTCTTAACTTTCTTTTTGACTTCAATTGTACAATTATCTATACAGAAGCTATTGTATAGCGGGCCCGACCTGGCCAATCTATTGTCTGTCCCAACCATCAAAGCTCAATTTTTGAACAATTCAGCACCATGTCATTCATAACCATCCATCTAGTGATAGCTTTGTAAATGGTGTCAATAATTTTTTCATCTTCCTTATGGGTTCCTGAAATAGTGATGACACATTGAGTGTGATCTGCATAGTTCACAAAGAAAATCCCTTCCTGTCCGAGCATTTTAAAGAAAGGAATTGTGTAGATGTTATAGAAACAAGGGGATACACACGCCCCTTGTGGAACTCCAAATAACAACGGTATGGCTTTGGCTTCTGCCGTTTCACTTGCAACTCTGACCTGTCTTCCACTTAGGAACGACATGACCCATTGCGTGGCTTGGGCTGAAAAGTTAGCACAATGCTTTAACCTGGTGGACAGAATGGCATGGTCCACCAGGTCAAATGCTGCGGATAAATCCAAAATCATCAGCAGGGCCGTTTGGCTTTCATCCATTGTTTGAAGCAGTTTAGATTTTAAAGATACCAGTGTGGTCTTGATTCCCTTGCACTGCCTAAAACCGGACCGATATTTATGGAGAATCTGAGATTTATTAAGATGCTGTGAAATTTGATTATATGCCACTCTATTTAGAATCTTCAACAGGAAAGTGGTGTTGGTGATCGGTCTGCAGTTAGAGTGGGTAAAGGTACAGAGAATTGGCTTTTTTTTTTAAGCGTGGTAACCATGCATTTTTAATGTCGTTAGGCACACGATTGTGCTCATAGGAGGCATTCACAAATGTTGTGATAGCCTTTACCAGTAGCGGTGAGCATTCCTTAATAATCACTGCTGAACAGGGATCACCCTTACAGCTTGTGATTTTTAGCTGAGCAGTCGTTTTTGCTAGTTCTGTCTCAGAGTGTCAAATTGAAATGGCTGCATCTTAATATCGTTAGCTAATGGCAGGGTGAGGGGTGTTTCTACTTCATTTATATTTGGGAGTACCTTTTTCTCCTCAAAAGAGATTTTATCTTTTCCAGTTTGTCATTAAGGGTATCCTGTATGTTTTTACACCATGTCTTGTCCTTAAGGACACAGTCTTGGTTAGGACATTTAGAGTTTTCTTGCTCTTTTAAAATGTTAAAGAGCTCTCTACCATTAGATGTTGCACTGGCAATTCTAGAATTCAATGATTCCCTCTTTATTTGAATAGTGGGCGTTTTATATGTCTTGGCAGCTTCTTTATAAGCTTACAAGCTAAAGATATCTTTATTTTGATGTCAAGCATAGAATGATTTCATTTTCTTGGACGTAAGTTCTTTAAGGTAGTCATTGAACCAAGGATTGCTTGTGTGTTTCCTCTGATGAACTATCTTAAGCGGAGCAAGCTTCTCCGTCACCACACTCAACGAATTCATGATCGTAGATGAGATCTCATCGAGCTCTTCTGTATTAGAGATAGCTGTGTTTAGGTTAATAGCCCAAGTGCTCAGGTTCTCTAGTGTCAATTTCTTTGAGCTTCTTACAGACGAGGTAGCTTTGGGCTCAATCCATCTTTTTGTATAATGGTTTTTAATCATCCGAAAGTAAATACAAAAGTGGTCTGACCAGGGGCAGAGTGCAACCACCACTTCATGCAAATTGAGATTGTGCGTTGCAACCCAGTCCAGGGTATGTTCCTTCATATTTTTTGGCTCTTTGATAAACTGGGAGAAACCTAAAGAGTCTAAAATGGTCTCAAGAGATTCCACCACCACGCCCGTTTCCTTGCCCAGTCAGAGATTAAAATCTCTGAGTAGAATCAATTTTATCTTGGGCGTCAGGAAGGACAAGAGAAGGTTGGACAGTTGTGTGGGGAAGGTATGATCTGGTACCGGAGCCCAATAAAGGAGAAAGATGTTATTGTTGTTTCTGCACTAATGCCTACTTAGATCCAAATGGCTTCAACTCTTCTATCCTATTTTCCCAGACCTTGACATTAGATTTAAAAATCAATGCAACTCATCCCCCTTTGGTATCAACTATGTCCCGTCTCATCAAACAGTTACCCTCTGGGATGGCTAATGCTATTGAGGGACCTGTTGCCTCATGAGCCCAGTCTCCTTAAGGGTGCGGATATCAAGGTTATGATCCTCGATGTGCGTAGCTACTGCTGCAGTGTGTTTCAATACTGATCTTGTGTTGAGTAACATGAGTTTAAGAAATCCCTCCAGTAGTGGCTCCCGGAGAAGTCTCAATGGCCCTCATTACGACCCTGGCGGAAATCGAAAAACGATGGCGGAAATGCAATACCGCCATCGAATAGCGCTCGGTGCGACTATGACCCGTCACCGCAAAGTACGAAGCCATTAGCGACACCGTAGTGAACGCCAACGCTAACTGCACCAAGCACGCGCGCGCGCGCCATGCCAAACCGCAAACACCACCATGGTGCAACGGTACGCCAATTCCGACCCTAGCGGACATGTACCTAACGCCATCAGGCATGGCGTAATGTACCATTCCGCCATGGCGAGAAGTACGGCATCGCGAATCAACCGTAAACGGCCCCACTGAGTGCCTGTACACCGCTCCCTGCCCACAAAGTACAACTCCCCGTAGGTGCAATGAAGCCACAATGCAACCATTGAAATGTACAAGTCACCCATGCATGCCAACGAACAAAAGAAACACAAGAGGGGCCAATGGGAGCTGCAGGGCACAGATGGCACGAATACAGAAGCCATCCCAATGGACATGACCACAGTCCCCCACCAAGAAACGCACGCAAACACAGGCACCTGTGACCAGCAATATTCCGAAAATCACATCATTCCACCAGTCCACCTGGCTGACCGGCATCTGTTACACAAAACCCAATCCCCCGCCCCTGAGCATGACAACATTCAAACTGTCATATTGGCAGCCCCCATCCCTGACCTCACTGGGCTTCGTAGGCAAACGCGCACAGCACAGTACCACGCAACTAAACCCCGAAGCTGGAACCCAATGCAGATCTCCTCACAATACATCGCCCCCCAAATAGGCATATGCCACATCACTTGCAAAGAAAAACGCTACACGGGCCAAATCAGAATAGAAATTTTATGCACATCAAAATCACCAAGCCCATACAGCCATCAGGCCATGAACTCCAAAACACTAATCACCATTGTGGGCTGCTTCCGCAAGAAATGACCAGCCACTACCTGTGTGTCGCCCTGTTCCCCCATGGTACACAGAGCCACATTCACGTACGAAAAGGCAACATGGAAGCGCACAGAACCGCAGGGCCGTTCCAATGGGGAGGCACTAGTCCAGCTGAAAGGCCGAAATGTTGCTCCGAGCCACCAGTACTGCGTAAGGGCATGTGGGCCATTGGCGATCGTCCCATAAGATCGTAATGCTGCTCCACTGATTAACACGAACAGCAGGTGTCGGGAGTAAAATCCATCTGCAGGAGTGGCATACAGATTGCAGTGGCAAAAGGGGAGGAGATACCTGTCAACCAAAAGAAAAGAAAAAGAACAGAATGGCCATCAGAACTACATTCCAAAAACTCACTTCAATGATCACACGAAATCCACAGCCATATGCATGCTAGCCCACTCAAAAGGATCATCACCACCCCAAAACCACTTGCGACTCATAACCATCTATATCGAGGTGCAAACACCATCACAAACGAGTGTACCTGTGCATGCGTCTGTCAAAACAGATTCCATCAGATGGGAATGTTAACGTGCATGGACACAAGTGTCTGAGGGCGCCTCGAGACAGGGAGGGCTCAACAAGGCCAGATGGACGATGGTCCCACTATGGCAGCCCTGCATCACATAGCGTAGGGGAGGCGGATAGATCCCAAGAAGCCCTGTACATGGCAAACTCTGTATCAAATCACCTGCCCATGCATCCATCCATCATTCCCTCATCCCGGGATCAAAATGCCTGAATAATTACTCACATAACATTAGAAACATCCATTGAGTCTGTGCGTTATGCAGCCTGCTAAATCCACAGTGCCCCAGCCCGTAATTCCAGTGTTGTGAAGTAACATGTATTTGGGAACGGACGGCCTCATCGCCCACGTAGCTATTGCGCATCCCAAACTATTCATATCAATCATTGCTCCCTCGCCATGGGCCCTGTCTCAAGGACATAGAACAATAGAACGTTATATTTGCAGTCAGACCTGTGGGCATCTCCTCGCCGCTAGCTGGAAACCGAAAGCGCCGCCCTTCGAATTCCTCATTTGCAACATCACGTCGAAAAGGCATCTGTGGTCGTTTGAAATCACTAATTATTCCATCGAGTGCGGCTGTGTGTGAAAATGGCAACTGCCTTCACCCACGAATGGGACGCCCCGCCGGTCGTTGCAACTCGGTACAGTGATGCATGAGGGCCCACCGTTACTCGAGTACTACGTTCCACTGACCCCTCACAAGTCTGTTCGCGACTGCACAGATAGTATGTGAAACAATGGGACCACAGCAGAATGAACATATCAACCAATCTTACACGGCCATCGGGTACAAATACATGATTGCAATAGCAAGATACAATTCCCCGAATTGCAGCGTTGTGCGCGGGACGTGCTCGGCCAAAGGGGAGAGCAGTTTGCACAGGTGGAATCAATCACCACAGGTGGAGGCCATACAGCCTGAAAACACATAAATTGCACAGCCAGTCTCCTCCCACAACCACACCGAAATGCTACCGGCAGGACTCGCGATGTTGGCCCTGGGGGACCTGATAGCACTGCAAGTGCTCCGACTCCAAGAAGAAGACGAACACCAACTACAACCAGCCGCACGGAGGAGACGCAGGAGGAGGAGGAGGCCAAGGCAGGGCCAGCAAGGCCCACCAGCACAGCCACTACCACCACGCAGGCAGCCCGCAATCCCACGCCTCCGAGCACATCCGTTCAACCTCACTGATGAGCAGATCCACACCCTCTACCGTCTGGACCGGGACACCATAGCCGCCATTGTGGACATGACACAGGCTGACCTTGTCAGCAGGATAGATAGCCCAACCGCCATCCCACCCCTACTGAAGGTGGTGTCTGTACTACACTTCCTGGCCACAGGCACCTACCAGCACACAGTCGGACAGTTGCATGGCATTTCTCAGCCACTGTTCTCACGGACACTATTGCAAGTGCTCGATGCCCTCCTGCAGCACGCAGACGACTACATCTCTCTACCACGCTCGGAGCAGGAAATAACCAACACAAAAGTGGGATTCCATGCACTTGCCGGCATACCGGGTTGCATTGGTGCCATCGACTGCACCCATGTTGAATTGGTCGTCCCACATGCCATGGAGGCCCAGTACCGCAACCGAAAACAATTTCATTCCCTGAATGTACAGATGGTGTGTGACTCCAACAGGATCATTACACATTGTTGTGCCCGATTCCCTGGATCAACCCATGATTCTATGGTCTTGAGGAACTCTACAATACCACGCTACATGGAGCGACACGCAGGGAACAGATCCTGGCTACTCGGTGAGTCTCATTACATGCATGATGATGTGGGGTATGTGAATTGGCAATGACCTGCCAGGAAGGGGGGGGGGGGAGTGCGTACGTATCAATGGCATTCCACATCATACGTTTCTCGTCCACATACAGGTGATGCTGGATATCCACTGAAGAGATGGCTCCTCACACCAGTCCGGAACCCACGGGACCAGCATGAGGAGGACTACAACCATGCCCACTCACGTACCCGTGTAGTCATTGAACAGGCATTCGGCCTACTGAAGACTCGTTTCCGCTGCCTCAGCAGGTCTGGCGGGGCACTCCTGTACCGCCATGAGAAGGTTGCAAAGATGGTGATGGCATGTGTCATGCTCCACAACATGTGCGTACGTAGAAATGTGCCCATGCCCCCTGACGCAGAACTGCAAGCACCTGATGATGGTCATGATGAGGGTGGGGATGTGGCAGCACCTCATGGAGTCTGCGAGGCACCGGAGGCCCGTGACATTCGTCAGCATCTCATTGATGTATGCTTCTAGCACTCACGCCTGGTGGCTGATACATGGACACGGGACTCATGGCACTGCGTGTGTCTGGGACATGCACAATATGGACTGTACGCCTATGATGGCCTAGTACACAAAGATCAATGTCCACACTTCTCATTGGTTGATCGTGCACTTTTTATGGCATATGTGATATCATGTTGAACACCCTATCGACCCGCCACCCAAGTGAGCCCAACACACCCCCTCCACCCTCCTACCTCCCCCCCGAACACCAGTGTCCAAAGATGCTCATTGTCAGTGGGCTGTCGCTATTGCATGCCCCCTCTGCGGGTATCAGGGGCACCCCTGCCTGTGGAGCGCAGGTTCCTTCCAGATCTACGTTGGGGGCTGCCCTGGACGGAACTTGCAACGGATGATGTGTCTGCCTGCTCACGTCCATGCATGTCCCTAAGGGTTTGCGAGAGCTCAGTGAGCACACGGCGCACTGCGGCAAGTTCGGCACATACGTCTTTGGACGTCGCATGCAGTTCCCCCCTCAGGCTCTCGGTGCTTCTCTCAATTTGTGCCCTTAGCGTCTCTGTACCTCTCTCCATTTCTGCCCTAAGTGTCTCAGTTGATGTTTCTATGTCTGCCTTAGTGCCCCCACATTCATCGGCATGGTCCTTGAGGAGTGTGGCCAGTTGCTGCTGTTGTTCGATCAACCGGTCGAGGGAGTGTTGCCTCTGCTGGGCCATGGCAATTTCGGGGGTGTCACAGAGGGGCTGTTGTCCTCATGTTGCCTTGCCACAGGGCTTGTGGGGGATGGCCAGTCGTCGTCTTGTGGGTGCCCCTGCGTGGTATCCTCATGTTGTACGGGATGGGACAGACAGGGGGATTGGGACAGGTCATGGATGGATCTGACTTCGGCATCCCCGTTTTCTGTGTCCGAGCATGCTGCCATCAATGGGGTGTCACCTATGGTGCTGCTGCCACCAGAGGCAATGCCTTCTGTGGCATCCATTGGGGGGACCTGTGGTGGTGGTGTTGTGGGCATGCTGGCTGCTGGGGTGCCTGTTGATGTTCCCTCCTCTGTGCTGCCACCTGATTTGTGCTGCTGCCGTGTCTTGATGCGTGCAGCTGAGGTGGAGGGTCTCTGGCCGTTGGTCTTGGCCCTCTTTGCAGGTGTGCTGGTAGGGGTGTCCTGTAGCTCGTCGTTTGGATCGGACCCTGTGGTGGAGTAAAGGAGGGCGAGGGTTATTGATGGGTCTGTGGGAATTGGAATGGCATTGTATCACATGCTTTGGGGTGGTACCTGAGGGTGATTTGGGTCGGGGCCTTGGAGGTGCTTTGATTTGTGTGTGGAGTGAGGGTGCAGTTGTTTGGCAGCCTGCAGTTAGGGTGTGCCTGCTGCACGTGTAGTGCGTGTATTAGGGGTTTTTAATTATTTATGTATTTATTGTGGGTTTTAACGTGCGCTTTCAGGCCGATGTGTGTGGACGTTCTCCTGGACATGTGTTTCTGTTGCACTATGTGGACGCATGGTACTTCACATGGATGGACTGTGTGGATTTGGCATTGTTTTATCTGGCCCACCTACCTGAATCTTCGGATGTCTGCACTCCTTTCTCCATCCCTCCGACTCCCTCTATGCTCTCCATTCCGATGGTGGAGGCACAGATTTCTTCCCAGGGGGTCAACTTGATGGGTGATTCAGGACCTCCCCCGGTGGCTGTGGCAATGTTGCGGTTGGCAGAGAGTATGCTGCGGACGCGTATCCGCAGGTCGTCCCATCGCTTGCGGCATTGCTGTGGGGTGCAGGGTGCGGTCCCCACCGCACTTACCCGCTGTGCCACCAGAGCCCATATGGCCTTCTTGTTTGCAAGTGCCGTCCTGGTCATTTGCGTGGAGAAGACGACGGCAGCATTCTCCTGGAGGGTCTCTGTTAGCACGGTGAGTTCCTCACGGGAGAAGTGGACCTGCCGCTTGCGGTCGCACGCTTTCTTCGCTACTTTTCCCATTTTTCTTGGTTTCGCTAGGGTGGTTGAAGGGTTGGGGTGTGTTTCAGAGTAGTGATTTTAGTGGTTGTGTGGTTTTAGTGTTTTTATAGGTGTACGCCGGGATGTTTCCCGTTCCGGGCCCATGTTTTAACTTCCGTTTCCGTATATTTCCGGGCACCGTACTTTCCGGTAGGCGCACACTGCGGTGACCGCTAAGAGGGGTGGCGGTATTGCACCTAGGGCGCCGTACGGCGGCGGTGTGGGCCGTTTTGGGGTCATTTCCGCCATCGCGGACTTTGCACTTCCGCCGTGGCGTGGTGCTCGTGCCCGATGGGTCGGAATGGGCCGCACTTTGCTCCCTCGTGCAATGGCGGAAACGCTATTTACGCTGTGGCGCTCCGGTCAGTCGCTTTCCGCCAGGGTCGTAATGAGGGCCAATGGGCTCTAAATCCGGAATATTTTTCCTGGAGATTTTCCTGCTTCAACTCACTGTTGTGTTCGCTACCCGGCTTTAAAAGTGGTAGGCACGTTGTCAGCACTGGGCTGCCTGCAGAATTCTTGGTTTGCCTCCTTTCAACATTTCAGCCTTGTTTTGGCATTATCAGGTGCTGGATGTAGTTTAGGATGTATTTGTTGATATACGTAAGAAGTCAATCTCAACGTGCCAGGTGTGTAATTATTCAAGTATACATGTATAGGATTTATAAAGCGCAAACCTGCCAAGTAACAGAGTTCTTGCATAAAATAAAATGTCTGCAACTCTGTGTGCAAATTAGCCAGTTTCATCAGCAGTGGTCTCAAACTGTGGCACCTGCCTCCCAGTCGATGCTATATATCTCAATCCAAGACTTATCAGAAGAAAGAAAGATCTGAGAGGGGGACTGATGTAAAGCCGAGTGAGTACATGAAGGATGTGAAGCCGAGTGAGTACATGAAGGATGTGAAGCCGAGTGAGTACATGAAGGATGTGAAGCCGAGTGAGTACATGAAGGATGTGAAGCCGAGTGAGTACATGAAGGATGTGAAGCCGAGTGAGTACATGAAGGATGTGAAGCCGAGTGAGTACATGAAGGGTGTGAAGCCGAGTGAGTACATGAAGGATGTGAAGCCGAGTGAGTACATGAAGGATGTGAAGCCGAGTGAGTACATGAAGGATGTGAAGCCGAGTGAGTACATGAAGGATGTAAAGCCGAGTGAGTACATGAAGGGTGATACCTATAAACAAGATGGACTTCATAAAGTAAATCTCCTGGCAAGTAATAACTGCTGCCATTGGTACAAAGAAAACTATGTTTGATTTTTTACTTTATATAAAGTTGTGTTACCTTTTTCTGGCTCGAGTTTATACATCATTTAAACTTATAAGTTCACAGTTCAGTGAATTATACTACTCGTGTTACAGTTTGCTTAAGCAATCGACTTTTATTTGCATAATATAGATTTTAGTTGAGCTAGCAAAGAGGAATGTCAATAAAATCACACGTTCCCTTTTACAACAGCAATATATATTTGCATATGTTCTTAAGCAGCGATATTGAAAGATGTGTCAAAATGTAGCTGCTTATGCAGGCAAATACCGGTTTATGTGGGGGTGCACTACTGTAGTATAACATATCCGTTTGTGATTTGATTAGGAGAGAAAACTGGAGGCCCATGTAAGTATATGATACTCTGCCATTATGTATTTAAATTCAATTTGAACAACGTTTTATTTAATACATTTGCAAGTGAAATTTGAATGGTTGAAAATCTGATTTGAATTTCCACTATTCATTAAAAGTGTCTCTACATGAGCTAATTTTGCTCTTGTGCAAGGTAAACTAAATGTGTAAAAACTTTGCCTAAGACTTTTATGCATTTTGTTTACGTTATGCCTCATTTTCATTCATTTGAATGGCAGAGGGAAGGCGTGGATCATAGGTTACTATTCCCCCTCCCCTTCCTCTCCGCCATACAAGTACTCTACGCATTTGTTGCGCCAGCCTGTATTTGCATGCTGGCACAAATGCTGTGAATTCCTATGGAGTCTGCCCGCAAAAAGAAGGTGCACTCTATAGGAATCCATTGTAAACGCTGCCGCTATGCGGACACAGAAGGCAGCATTTACTCATTGTACAGGGCCGAGTGCAAAAGAGTGGTGGTGTTTGCCCCTTTTTTGCTCTTTACATTTGAATGTTTTTGCAGCGAATACACATCAGACTAGGACGCAGAAATTAGGCAAAGAGACGCAGAGAAGAAAAGGAAGGCAAAATAATGGCCAGACTGAAAGAGGAGAACGAAGGAACATTAGCTCCCAGTAGTCAAAGTTGTGCTGATAAGGCAAAGACAACAGAGGAAATCTGACCCAAGATACTGCCTGGAACCACTCCTGGCTCCCGAGATGAAAGGGCCGATGGTCACTGCGACTCGGGATGGAGGGGGAATAACTCGAAACGCCTCTTTCTTCTGCAAGTTATACATGGAAGATTCCAAACTGACAGAGGAAACAGTGACAAAAGAAGAAGAACCGAGAGCAGAAGAAACTAGGGACCCAACGGACTCAGAGGAAATCCATGAATCACCAGGTCGCGACAAATGTAGACTGCAAACCCTCCTGATAAGCAAAGGGGTGGTGTTGCAGTGGAGAATCAAACATGAGCCCTTTAAGAGGGACAAGCCAAGGGGGAAGGGCGGGTGGAGGAAGGAAGGAGAGGGGGCTGGGAGAGGAAGGGTAGAGTTATAAGAAGGAATAAAGAACTAAAGTGCACATCACTGACCCCTCCGTTATCTGTGCTGGTATTAAGTGGGGACTAACAAATGTACATTACAAATATTGAACATTGCATGGAGGGGAACTACATACACAAAAGTGTAAATGTAGCAGGTCGCCTCCACGGAATTTATGCAGACCTCCAAATTGAGCTCCAGAGTGTTTTTTCGAAATGCTGATGTGTTTGATGGGTAATAGGTTTTAAATAGTAATTGAGTGGTATTTATAGCGTTGAAGTTAATATAATTGTACGGTTTGTTTAGGGCTTCCAAAGTAAACATCATTGAATTGAATTAAGTCAATACATTTGCAAGTAATACATCAGATTTTGACAATGTGCAAGCATGAGAAACAGCACAAGTCAAATTTGCCAAAAAACATTTCCAAAATCAGCTTCTGGTCTTTATACTGCGTATAGCACAGGACTTAACATACAGTAATGTGCTATGAGCTGCTTACGACTACAAAACATATGTAGGAAGGCAGAAACCTAGGCCCTCATCTCTCTCCCCTTTCACCACAACTATTCTTACTACCACACAAACGAGGATACCAGACATAACCAAATCTGTTACTCATCCAAGCAAAACACAATGCATGTTCTATTTGATCGCATACAGCCTACTAAAGAATGGCCAAGAATAATAAGCCATGCAGGATGAAAAGTTATGTTTCACCCCGAACACACAACCTTTGTTGTCATCCTAAAAGCCTATGTTGGTATCCTCTAAGGTTAAACACACACGTTTACCATTACTTGTGTTTATACATAACAATGAAATAAAGATGGGAATGTCATCTATTTTGTACCCTACGAAGTGCGTACTTACAATGTGGCACATGCAACTAGGGACTCCTCCTCTGAGTAGGCATGCACAATAATGTACCTGCTTTCAGTGTCGCAGCCTTGTTTGCAACCACTACCCGCAATCAATTAGTGTACGCATACGTGGTGCATCATGGGGCTGGCAAACATTTAACAAACTCATCCAAGCTGTCCATGACCTGCCACTACATCACACTATTCAGGGTTTCTTGGTAAAAGAATATACATTTATTTACAAAGTCAGTTGGGAAACATTCCACTAGTAAGAAAGCAGCTCAATGTCACACTCTAATACACTACAGCACGCAACCAATAAGTTTCAGAACAAATTAAGCTCCCCTGAAGTGGAAGTAAAATGGCACTTCAGTTACTTTCAAAAGGGGTAGAAAGACAAGGTTAAAAGAATTTAAAACACAATTACTTTCATAGGCAGGGCAAATAGTTTCAGTTCAGTTCAGTTGGATAGGATAGCACAGTTCTGGTAGTAAACGGTTAAGTCTTTGCCAATGTTCGAAGAAGTAATTTGCCAAGAAAAGAGTTATATGTCGGTTTAAGAGCGAACAAGACCCCAAACTTGGGAAAGTTTTACAAACTTTCACTGCAGCAGAAACGATTTCCTCACAGCGTTTGCACAGTACCTTAATGATGTGGAAAAGCTGTAGCTGAGGAAGTTGTTCCTGGCAATTCCTGCAGATCTCGCTGTTCCTGAGCTTCAGTCGTGGGGACAAGAAGGAGGACGTCAGGAGGTTCCTGCACTGCCCACGGAAGAGGACACAGCTTGGCTAAGCATTAGTTTTAAGGTGTGAGTGCCTTAAAGACCACAAACTGTTATCCTTCTCACTGGCTATCCGGTTTTCAACAGCACTCTGAAGAGAATTCGACCAGTATGGAGATGGTGTCCAGGTGTTAGGGTATCATGATAAGGGGAAATGACCAGCTCTTGTAGTTCCTTGTGTGGCAGAAATAGCCGTCCTTGGTAATAAGGCAGATCATTGGTGACAGAGTAGTCCGGGCCTTTCTTTACCCAGTCCTGCAGGGCTGTAGGATCAAAGAGTTGCTGGATCTTTACCTGAATGTCCTCTAGTGTCTGTAGAGTAGTCATACCAAGAATCCTTTGTTCTGAAATTATAGGTACTGGTTCTGCGTTCACTTCTGCCTCTCTCATCCCTATTCGGGATAAGGCGTCTGCTTTACCATTCTTACAATCTGGTCGATAGGTTATCACGAATTCAAACTCGGCAAAGAACAATGCCCATCGGAGTTGACGTGACATTTGGGCCTTGGCTGTTTTTAAATACTGTAAGTTCCGGTGATCGGTGATCACAGTAATGGTATGCCTGGCACCGAGAAGATAGTGCCGCCAAGCCTTGAAGGAGGATTTAATGGCTAATAGCTCCTTGTCCGTAACCCAATAGTTTAACTCGGGTGCCGAGAACTTTCTGCACCAAAATGCTACTGGGTGAAGCTGCCAGTTTCAGGGTCCTTTTGAGACAGGACAGCTCCCATGGCTAGACTGGATGCATCAGTTTCCACTATGTATGGAAGGTCAGGGCGCGGGTGCTTTAATACAGGTGCAGACGTGAATTTCGCTTTCAGCTCTTGGAAGGCATTTTCAGCTTCTTCAGTCCACATAAAGCGTTTATTTTTTTGCAAGAGTGCTGTGATGGGATGTACGACATGTGAAAAATCTGGGATGAATCTACGGTAGAAATTGGCAAAGCCGAGCATGCTTTGTACTCCTTTAACTGAACTTGGTGATGGCCACTTAAGGATTGTGTCCACCTTTCGTGAGTCCATTCGGACTCCCTTTGGGGTCAGGATAAACCCAAGGAATTCAACTTCTATGGCATGAAAAACGCAGTTTTCTAGTTTTGCATATAGTTTGTGCTGGCGCAATTTCTCAAGGACTGCTCGGACGTGCTTCACATGGTCAGATTCTGAAGAGGAGTGTACTAGAATATCATCGATATATACGACAACACAAATGTTAATGAGTTCACGAAGGACATCGTTCATGAATTATTGGAAGGCTGCTGGTGCATTGCACAACCCGAAAGGCATCACCTGGTATTCGAATAACCCATACTTAGTGCGAAAAGCAGTCTTCCATTTGTCGCCCTCTTTTACACGTACCAGATGGTATGCCCCCCGGAGATCTAATTTAGTGTATATACAAGCGTCCTTCACTTGGTCTATTAGTTCAGGGATCAGAGGCAATGGGTATCGGTTCTTAACAGTTATCTGGTTCAATGCATGGTAGTCTATGCACTTTCTGAGGTCACCTTCCTTTTTGGGCACGAAGAATAAAGCTGAAGATGCAGGGGACTTGGATGGGCGAATAAAGCCATTGGCAAGGTACTGGTCTAAGTATTGTCGTAGGTGAAGGTTCTCAGGTTCTGTAAGGGCATAAATCCTGCTACAAGGGGGTTGTGCACTGGGTATGAGATTGATTTGACAATCGTATGATCTGTGAGGAGGTAAGGTGTTTGCCTGTTCTTTTTGGAAGACATCCTGGAATTCTTGGTATTCTGGAGGTAGTTGCATGACTGCTGTGGTTACTGTGGCCAGGCCTGCGTTCTAATTCTTCTTTGGGTAACAGGTTTGTGCACAATCCGGTAAGGTTATTCTCTTCTCTCGCCAATCAATACAAGGATTATGTGTTTCCAACCAAGGTATCCCCAGTATTATTTGGAACTGTTGGGCTTTGATTAGATCAAACACAATAGTCTCTCGATGCCTATCCTGACCAAATAGTGTCATCTCTGCGGTGGAATGAGTTACAGGCCCAGAGGCAATTTCAGTTCCATCGACTGTGGTGATGACATCTGAGGTGGTTTTTCGGCAGAGAGGTAGATTCATCCTGGAAGCCAATTCATAGTCCACATAGTTTCCAATGGCCCCGCTATCAATCTATGCCCTTACTGCGTGCATACGCGATGGCTGCCCTGGATCTACGAGGACCATTGGTATGATGAAATGCAAGGTCTGAGTATCCTTCTTCAAGCTCGGCAAGCGGACCTCTACGCTTGTCGGGCGTGGTCGTTTCCCGAGTCTGACTCCATATAGCTTTTATCAGCAGCTCCTACCATCTTCGTGGGTGGTTTTACAGGGAAATCCCATAGAAAATGCCCAGAAGTTCCACAATATAGACACAATTGCATTTGACGTCTCCTTTCTCTTTCCTTCTGGGTTAAGGGTCCTTTAACCCCTCCGATTTGCATGGGTGCTGACGCATCTGCTCCTTTGGGGTTAGCGTGGGTTTTGACCAACACCCGATTCTCAAACTTGGCTTGATCAGCCTTTCTGTTCTGAAGTCTGTGATCTAACTGGACCACTAAGTCAATATATACAGCGCAGTCTTGAGGTGGGTTCACGACTTGAGCCAAGACATCCTTGAGTTCTCCTCGAAGCCCTCGATGAAATAACGTGATTCGTTTTACCTCCAAATATCCAGTTTCCACTATCAACCTATTAAAGGTCGCGATGTAGGATAGAAGGTCCTGGTTACCCTGTCGTAGGGAAAAAAGTTTGTTATCCAGGGTCTGTCCTTGGGAGTGCTGGGCAAATAGTCTTTCCATGCTCGTTTGAAAGCCCTGAAAATCCTGAAGAATTGGGTCATCCTGAGTAACTAGTAGAATTGACCAATCAGCTGCACTGCCGCTGAGATATGACAATACAAAGGCTACCTTGGCTTGATCGTTTGGGAAGGCTCCAGGTCTGCATAAAAAGTGCAAGCAGCATTGGTTCATTAACACGGTGAACCTTTTGGGATCTCCGGCAAAGCGTTCGGGTGGAGCTAATGGAATATTTCCTGGTAGGTTTATTTGCACAGTGTTACCCGATAACACAGGAGCTGGATTTCCCCCGGAACAAGGTAGGGGTGTTTGTCCAGCCTGGCTTTGCAATAGTTGCCTAGCAAGGTCATCAGTTTGCTCCTTTGACAAAATCAGTTCTCTCCTAAGAGCATTGGTTTCTTGACGGGCGGAATGCACTTCAGCCTTCAATTCCCCTAGTAACTGGGCCAATTGGTCAGTCTCTGAGGTATCCATAATGCCCGGGTGGGAATTTGTGGGTATTTGTGGGTATGCTTCGTGTTCTGTTATGCTCACCTGGCTCCCACAGAGGTGTCGATCTGAACTGGACAGCTGCGGTCTCCACCAATGTGACCCGTAGGGCCGAGATGACGGACTGGACTGGCCCACCTAGCTTTGTTTGTTTGGCCTGTAGGAATATTCTTCTACAAATGGACAAAGGGAATTAACCACCCGTGGAGTTGAGTGTAAATCCTCCCACGCCCCGCTGTTCTCCCCACGGATCACCTTTGATGTCCCCTCTTATAGCCTCAGCTGATGGTTTGAAAAGATGAGCTCTCCATCCTGCATTGAGCACAGGGGCGCGTTGATAACCAGTTGCTTCACTGGCTCGAAGGAATTGGTGAGTTCTAGAACAATATTGACTCCGAAAAGTATGCAGTTCGTAAGAGTTCAAATGCCTGACTTTCACTCTTGTCCAATTCCTTGCAGATTGCAGCTTGACCCTAGTGAAGAGTTCCTCGTGGCAACTGGTAATATTCTGGTAAGGATTTGTATTTCTAACACAGTTCGATAAATAATGTCAATATGTAACCTGTTGCTTTCTCCCTTATTCAGGCACTGAGAGAAAGTATGAAGTCTCGGGGAATAATACCTCCGGCGGTAAAATCAGGTAAGTCTAATGTGGTGAGGAGGGTTCCCCTTGATAGTCCCTTTGTTTCATCTTGCTGTCCTTTTGTTTCCCCTTAGGGGCCGGGGTTCGGCGAAGATGCAGTGGAAGCTGTACCGACCCGTGAAGAGGAATAGTACCCCCGGTGGTAAAATCAGGTAAGTCTATGGGGGGGTTACTAATATTCCTCTGTGTATTCCCTTGGCTCACCTTGCTGTTCTTGCCTACTCCTTAGGTGCCGGAATGTGGCGGGAACATGCAGGAGGATGCGGTGGAATGTGAAGATGCTGCGAAGGCCGGTGAGTTCAGCGCGGCGCTGCAGCAGGTGAGGCGACGCGCATAAAATAACTTCTTTCTTCCAGCTCGAAGGCGCGATGGATCGGGAATCCAGGTAAGGATCTAAGGTATTGCTCTTGTTCTAACCTTTTCTCCTTCTTTCTCCCTTTTTCTAGGAGCTCCAAACTCGAGGCGGGCGTGGCAGAAGGCTGGATGCAGACTTGCAGGCACAGTGAGTGTTACGCTGCTGGATGCAGAATAACACGAAGCATGTGCTGCTCTTTGGGCGTGGTTTAAATAGCCTCCAAAGTAGTCCCAGTTATGTATTCCTCCCCAGCCCTGCCCGAGTAAAAAATACTCCCTAGGTAAAATAGTCCCTTCCAAGCCTCATTTGACTTGGAGCTCTTGCAGCATGGTCTGCATCAGGTAAGCTTGCAGTATGGTCTGCATCAGGTAAGTTCTACTCTATGAGCCTGGCGCCTATGGCGCCAGGACTGACTTTCCATATGAGCCAGGCGCCATAGGCGCCAGGACCGCACCCAAACAGCCCCTAGCAGGGGTTTTTGGGCTTGCCCAAAATAACTTGATGCCTTCTTCTGGGGTTGCTGGACCTGGTCTGGATCCCCGGGGGTAGGCATCATGACAGACAAACTCTGGATTCATCATTGGCCCTGGTAGGGCCCCTGTGGCAAAAGATTGAGGCTGTAGAGCAGGTATAGGTAAAGTGGAGCCTACATCTGGAGACTCCTCTGCCTCCTTTAACTCATCAATAACATTTGAGTGTGACTCTGAAACATTATCATCCTCATCATCATTTTCCACATTTTCATCAGAAGTAGGCACAGCAGACCTATTTCTTTGACTGTGACATTGAAACAACTTTTCTATCAGTTCATTTTTCTTGCCTTTTACAGTGAGGTTCCTAGCTTTACACATTTCTCTCAGTCGATCAATTGTTAAAATGACTAGGGTCTCCTATCTGTAGCTATCCATATCAGACATGATAAAACAATTCCTTCTCTAGTGGTGCTTAGCCTTGTGAGGGTTATTTGAACTACATGAATTACCCTTTGGGACCACTACACACAATTAAGACTCCAGGTCTAAGCACAATCTCACCTTTGATATAAGCCTGTACTACACAGTTATGTGGTAGCAGTGGCTGAGCAGCCAGACTTATCTCAAGAGTAATGTGAGCAGTACTAGATGTTACACCAAGGACTTGTAATCACAGTAGTTCAAACAAACACTATTCAAGGTTTCTTGGTAAAATTATATACATTTGTTTACACAGTCAGTTGGAAAAGACTCCATTAGTAAGAAATCAGCTCAATATCACACTCTAATACACTACAGTACACAACCAATACGTTTCTGAACAAGTTAAGCTGCCTTGAAGTAGGAGCAAAATGGCACTTCAGTTACTTTTAAAAAGGGTAGAAAGACAAGGTTATAAGAATTTAAAGCACAATTACTTTCATAGGCAGGGCAAATAGTTTCAGTTCACTACAACTAGCAATTCAATTCAATAGGATTGGGCTAAAGTCAATGGTTCAGAGTCTTGGATAGGATAGCACAGTTCTGGTAGTAAACGGTTAAGTCTTTGCCAATGTTGGAAGAAGTAGTTTGCCAAGAAAAGAGATATATGCGGTTAGGAGCGAACAAGACCCCAAAGGTGAGAAAGTTTCATAAACCTTCACCGCGGCAGAAAGGATTTCCACACCGCGTTTGCACAGTACCTTAATGAAGAAGAAAAGCTATAGCTGAGACAGTTGTTCCTGGCAGTTCCTGCAGATCTCGCTGTTCCTGAGCTTCAGTCGTGGGGACAAGAAGGAGGATGTAGGGAGGTTCCTGCACTGCCCAGGGAAGAGGCCACGAGCTTGGCTCAGCATGGGTTTTAAGGTGTGAGTGCCTTTAAGACCACAAACTGGTAGCCTTCTCACTGGCTATCTGATTTTCAACAGTACTCTGAAGGAAATTCAACCAGTATGGAGACAGTGTCCAGGTGGCTTGCGAGTTGGTTGTTCCCACTAGCTCAAGGGAAGAAGTTATCCTTGAAGGAGCTTCTCTGTTGATGGAGTTTCAGGCAATTTGGACCTGCAGCAGGGCTTCACCGGGTAAACCAGCGGTACAGGAGTTGCAGCCGTCGCCTTCCTTCAGCTCGTCTTTGGTTCTTTTGTTTCAGTGGTCGACTCTGCCTTCCAAGTCCCAGAGACATACTTTTAAACAATTTTCTCCCATTCATTCCAGCCTAGCTGTCACTCACCCAGCAGGGTGGCTATCCTTGCTGGACAGTCAGCCAGCCAATCACACCAGAGTGCATTCAGGTCTCCTAAGAGACTAAGCACAGGGAGTTTGGGGCACCTCCCTCACATCCTGTCCACCCCAGACACTCAGGCACCAGAGGAGGGCTTCAGCACTGAAGCCCCCCAAAGGGCATCAAACAAAGGGACCAAACCTTTTCGTTTAAAACCTTTATTTTTCGTTGTTGAGTACAGTACATTTCAAATCAAAAACATTCATTGCGCAAGTACACCAGCATAGACCCATTGGTAGCATGACATTACATTGATTCTACAATATGATTTAGGTCCATTTTTCCAGTCATGCTGTATCCCCCTTATTTATTTTAGTTATTTTAGTTCCGTTTGGGGGGTGTTGGCTTCTGGTTCTTGTTACAGTCACTAGGCCAGTTTATGGGGAGTCTTCTAATACCTCCTCTTGGTGGTCTTTTCTAAGGTAAGATCGCAGTGGTGGCCAGATGTCTTTTGGTCTACTGGTGGGGTTAACACTGTTCACGTATCGCTCCTCCGTGTCCTGCACATATAGTAGGTCTCTACTGTGGGGGCAGCCTTTGACTTCCATAGTTGTAATATGTTTCTTTTCACCACTGCCCCTGCCACTGCCACTAATCTCTGGATTTTTACGGATGCCTTTCCAATGTCGCCCAGGAGATATTTTTGTGGGAGAGCTGGGATTTGTAATCCTGTGATGTCGCTTATATTTTCAGCTATAGCTTACCAGAAGGATTTTATTGGGGGACATTCCCAGTACATGTGTATGAAGTCTGCATTGTTATTGTCACATTTAGGGCAGGCTGTTAGGTCTGCTGGGTCATACTTGGAGATCCGTTTGGGAGTTATAGGTAAGTGGTTTAGAATTTTAAATTGAATTAACCTGAAGTTTGAGTTCCTGGATATCTCCCTAGTGTAACGGCAGTATCTAGACCATTGGGCGTCTTCTATGTCAATGTGTAGGTCCCGTTCCCATTTACTTTTCATAGCATTTCTGGTTGGGGTGTGTTCCTGGGCCGCTTTGTACAAGCTCGATATCAAGCCGGTGAATCCCTCTGGGGATAGTACTGTTGTTAGAAATTCATGAACCGGTGGGACCGCTGGTAAGGACAGCCATTTCTTTTTGCACGCAGCTTTTATTCTGTAGTATTGTAGCGTAGTAACAAGCCTCTTTCCCACTTTGTTATGCACTATATCCAATGTTGCGAAATCGCCCTCTGGGAATAAGTCTCCTATTTTCATTTCCTTTTCTGGGTCTCACTTGTGCTGCATGGCTGTATCGAATGTTGGTTCTAGGTCAGGATGGTGTCATAGGGGAGTGTGTGGCCAATATAGGTTGTCGCGTCCCATTCTGGTGAACAGCGCCTTCCAGGCCCGGGTTGTGGAGCTAACCAATCTACTTCTTTTATATTACCCTTTCTGTTTGTATATAACATTGTCCGGATGTCTGCCGGGGCTACAGCGAATTTCTCGGCATGAACATGGGTGTGGTTTTCAGCCGCTTCCCCCCAGTATTTGGTCAAGTGCGTCTGTGCTGCGTGGAAGTATAGTATGAAGTCAGGGGCCGTTAGTCCCCCCGTCTCGTACCGCTCACAGAGCCATTGTAGTCTCACGGATCTCCCGGCCCATACAAAATTGACCTCTAGTATCTGTAGCCTCTGGAAGAAGATCCTGCCCGGCCAGATGGGTATCCCGCAGAACATGTATAATAATTTGGGCACCACCACCATCTTGAGCAAGGCCAGTCGGCCGTACATGGAAATCGGCAACTTGCCCCATACTGCGAGTTTGTGTTCTAGCAGTTTCAAGTATGGCTCATAATTATTGTCATACATGGTCTGTTTGTCAGTGGACATTATTATTCCCAGATACCGTGCTGATGTGGGGGACCATTTGAATGCCTCAGTGGCCGGGGATTGCTCTGTGGTTGGCGTGAGTGGAATTACTTCTGATTTTGTATCCGGAGTACTCGGAAAATGTATTTATTTCCTGCATTATTGGCGGTAGATGTACTTCCGGGTGCTGACGTACACTATCATGTCGTCTGCATATAAGGACAGGAATTGGGGGTTACCCCTAATCTGGATGCCCCTCCACGTGTGTTCATGCCTGATGTTAGCGGCCATACCCTCAATTGTAAGAGCAAATATGAGGGGGGATAGTGGGCACCCCTTGTGGGTGCCCCTGCCTAATTCGAAGGGAGTGGACAGCATATTATTAGTTCTCACGCTAGCCACTGGGTTCTTGTACAATATGCGGATATAGCTCTTGAAAACCGGCCCGAATCCCATCTTGTCTAGTAAAGCAAACATGTATTTCCACGATACAGAGTCAAATGCTTTTTCAGCGTCAAGCATAATTGCTGCAGCTTTGGCTTTTGGGTATAGCTGTGATGTAATTGCAAAGAATCTCCTCAGGTTCAGTGCAGTCGAACGAGTAGGAATAAACCCCATCTGATCTGTGTGGATTAACTTGTTCAAGTGCTGGAGTAGTCAATTTGCCACTGCCTTCGCAAAGATCTTCGTGTCTGAGTGTATCAATGACAATGGGTGGTACGATGCTGGGTCCTGCAGGGGTTTATGTGGTTTAAGGAGGACTGTTATGATTGCTTCCCTCATGGTGGTAGGTAATCTTCCCTGTTCCAGTGATTCCTCCCATGTCTCCAGTAGTCTCGGGGCAAGCTCAGATTTAAACACCTTGTAGAGGTCGAGCGGGATGCCGTCTGACCCGGGGGATTTACCAACATGCAGATCTGTGATGGCTTGTCCGATTTCTTCCATCGTCAGGGGGAGGTCGAGCAACAATCTATCATCGTCCCTTAGTGTTGGTAATGGGAATGAGTCCATGTATGGTAGAAGGTCTTCCTGGGGAGCTGTGTCCGCGTTTGCATATAAAGTGAGATAGAATCGCCGTAAGACATCATTAATTTCATGTGGTGCAATCTGCACGTTCCCATCCTTGTCATTGATGGTAGTGATATGTCTTGAACCCTGTTCGGATCTGATTAGGTAAGCCATTGCCTTGCTCGCCTTGTTCCATTCGCCGTACTTCCGCGCCCTTATGGGTTGGGTCGTATAGAGGACTTCTTGTTCTGCAAGCATTTTAAATTCTTCCAGCCACTCTTGTAAGTTTTGTTGATGGTCCTTCGCAGGAGACCTGGGTTGTTGGGCATCTAGGTCCTTCACTTCCCATTCTACCCGGGATAGGTTTTTCCTTATTTCCCTCAGGGCGCCGTATGATGTCCCCATCAGCTGGCCTCTCAGCCACACCTTGAACGTCTCCCACACAGAGCCCATGGTCTGTCATGTGCCCCTGTTACATTCGAAGAACTCATCTATCTCCATTCTCAGTGATTCTCTCACCGATTTGTCCTTTAGCATGTCTTGTGGCATGCGCCATATGCGGGTCGTACATTCTGGGTTTTTGGGTAGCATTTTCAGGAGGACCGGGGAGTGGTCAGACAATGTGCGTGGCAGGATTGTGCAGTGTTCCATCTGTGGCAAAAGTCCAGGGGAGCACAACCAGTAGTCTATCCGTGAGCTAGTACCATGTACTCCTGAGTAAAATGTGTAGTCCCTCTCGAGTGGATGCAGTTCCCGCCATATATCTGACAGGGGTAGAGTGATCATTTCTTGCTGGTGCTTGAGTGTCGCCTTGGTGGTTGGCCTTTGGTTCCCTACCGATCGGTCCAACTCTGGGTTTAAAGTCAGATTGAGGTCTCCGCCCCAGATCACCTTAGTGTCGCCTATTGGTGATATTAGTTCCAGGATGCATAAGTAGAACTCAGGACAGTCTGTGTTTGGGCCATACGTATTGGCTAATATGACTAATATGACTTCCTCATTATGCAGTTGCCCCACATTATTACATAGCGGTCCTCTTTGTCAGTTTGGACCTTGCTCATCCGGAAGTTCAATCTTTTGTGTATTATAGTAAGGACCCCCCGCACCATCGATGAGTAATTCGTTGTCGCTTTTGTGTGGCCCCAGTTTGGCGCAAATGTGTCTGCAACTTTCTTTGTGGCGTGGGTCTCTTGTAAGAATAAAATATCCACCGTATGTCGGGTAGCGTATGCTAGTATCTTTCTTGCTTTTATTGGGTGTGCCAGACCCCGCACATTCCACGTGAGTAGCCTAACCCCCAGCATCACCTGTGTCCTTAGATGTGTTATTGCTGGTGTGTCCCAACCTCTTACTCCGCTGAGTTCCATCCAGTTTCTTGTGCCGTACTCAACAGATTTTTTAACTGTTATGCTTTGCCTCTGCCTGCTGACTTAGCCGGGTACTTGTTCGTGATCAGAGTCCGAGCATGTGCTTCTTGTACAACTTCCCCTGGGCAACTGGCCCAACTCCCATCCCGCCCCCCTCCCTCACCATCTCCCCAACTGTACGGTGTAGATCCCATTTTACTGCTCAACCTTTGAATGGGTGGGTGGCTCTGTGCGGTCATACTCCCCTTGTCCTTCTGCCAACCAGATCGCCTTTGAGGCCGCCACACCTGTGTCTTAGCATATCCAGGATTTGTGTTGTTTTGGACCTTCTTATGTTCAACCTCTGGTCTCATTTGCTGTGGCCCGGCGCTGGGTACTTTCCGTTCACTGCTAGGGGGATATTCCTTTCGATGCATCCCATGGCCTCCTAGGGGGATTCAAAGAAATATGTTTTGCCGGTGTGTTGTATGCGTAGTTTGGCTGGGTACAACATTGCATATGGGGTGTCTCAAGCCCTCAGCACTCTCTTAACCGAATCAAAATTGCGGCAGGCCGCTTGCACTCCATTTGAAAAATCAGGGTAGATGTGTATCCTCGCAGAGTCGTATGTCAGGGTGCCTTTTTCTCGTTGTTAGGCAGAATCCTGTGCATTGCCCTTAGGGACCACTACACACAATTAAGACCACAGGTGGCAATACAAGTTTTACCTTTGGTACAAGCCTGGACTACTAAGTTATAGTGGTAGCAGTAGCAGAGCAGCCAGGCTTATCTCAAGAGTATATGAGCAGTAGCAGAGCTTACACAAAGGGACCACAAATACTGTGACTCAAGCAAACACTGACTCAAGGTTTCAGGTAAAAAATATGAGTACATTTATTTTTAAACCATCAGTTATAAACACAACATCTCTATTAAACTTTAAACAAAACCACACGTTAAATATACTACAACTAACCAATTCACTTTGTACAGTATGTCTCAAGGTAAGTACCCTGTGTTTGAATGAACCAGTGTTATGAACAAAACACAATACCGCGCATACGGTTGCGATCACTTTTTGACAGTTCGGTCCACTCAATAAACGCGTATCCGTGACATGAAATGCTACCGGGGCAAAAACACACTTAGAACCTGAGATACCGATAGGGAGTTGGAGGCAAAAATCACAGGCAATATTTAGGTTAGGGAGACAGCATCGAGAAACACTCAGAAACAGGAGTCAAAAGTCAAATGGTCGGAGCCAGGGTTAAGTGACACCCGTTGCCGCAGATCACACCGTTAGACAGTTCACGATTCAATGTAGCCCAAAAGTACTTGGATATTGTTAATGTTCGGAAGCAAGAGTTATAAGAAGGAGGGAAGACAAGGACGAGCCTTGAGGATGAAAAAAAGGGATTCACCCAGTTTCCTGGTGTAGAGCACAGTACCTTATTTCAACGATGCAGCTGGTGCCCTGGCAGTTGTTCCTGTTGGTTTCCCGCAGACCCACGATTCCTGGAGCTTCGTTGGGAAGGAGGACGTCTGAAGGGGGTCTGCACCACACAGGGATGAAGCCGGCAGCAGCGACAACGAATAAAAGGTGCGCTCCTTAAAAACAGGAGAGACTCGCCAGGTGGCTATCCGGACCACTACAGCAGTGTGCATCGATTTCAACCACGGCGGAGTTCTCTGGCTGAAGAAGATCAGCTGGTTATCCCCACCAGACTCAAGGGAAGAAGACTCCTGACTGGATCTCCTCTTAGTCGTCGAAGGGTAGATAGCTCAGGACTGCAGCAGGGCTTCACCGGGATGGGGTAGTTGCAGCAGCCGTCATTCTCTCCACTTCTCTTCGGTTCCTTGTAGTTCCAGAGGCGACTCTGACTTCTAGCCCAAGAGACCTGCCTTTTATGCGCAAAAAACCCCATTCACACAGCCTGGCTGTCAATCACGCAGCATGGGGGTTGTCCAGCCGGGACAACCACCTCAGCCAATCATGGCAAAGTGCGACTTGGGTTTCCTAGGATACCCTGTGCAGGGGGTTACTACACCCCTCCCTCACATTCAGCCCACCTAGACACCCAGGTGCCTTGAGGAGGGCTTCTCTGCAGAAGCCCACCAAAATACGGTGAACAAAGAAGGCGAACCTAGTTTGCCGCGCAAAGTAAAACACAAGAAGGACTTTAACAAAAAGAAATGGCGAATAAACCCAACCGGAGCCAAAAGAAAGACGATTTGGTCAAGCGGGTTTATGTTCGAGGCTAATATAATAGCCAAGAACAGTACCACATTTATCTAATATAATCGCGGTAGAAAAGTTAAGGAAGATACCACTGCCACCAGCCAAGTCTAAATGTTAAAAGAGCGAAACAATGCTCAGGGAGGTACAGACAGAAAAGGGGTACAGATTAGCTCTTTCCAGTACTCCATGTAAGATGGGGTGCACTGGGTCTGTGGTAAAAATTACTACGTAAAGTAAATGGCAACTTTACCTTTCTCTGGGGGACAGTAGTCAGCCCCAGCGAAATGGAGTCAGAGGGAAGTCTTAAAGACAACCCTGGGTTACTACACTGAGGGTGCGGTGTAACCCATACAAGAACAGGGGCACCTGGAGTGGTGTGCTCCAGTGCACAAGATCACACAATGAGTAAAAACACATAGGCCAAAACACATGTAAGAGTGGAAAAAGGATGTACACTCTTACCAGGTGGAAAAAAATAAACTCCAGAAATCCAGCAAAGCTGCTGGGGGACTCACTAGGTGAGGGAAATTAGCCCTAGAAGGAGAATTCTCCCTAACACTCGTGATAGCCGAAGGATTGCATCCCTGTCCCGGTAGCTGAGAATACCAGCTATGACTGTTCGCGGTGGTGCGCTGGGTTTTGGGGGTGCTGCCATGACCATGTGGGCCCTTTCCACCAGGAAGTGCTATGAGAGCTGTGAATCTGGGATTATTGCTCGGATTACCTCTTCTATGTAGACTTCCGTTGGGACATTGATTTGTTTTTCGGCCAGTCCCACCACTCTAATATTGTCTCGGCGGTACCTCTATTCCAAATCCTCGCATTTCATCTGTACCACCTTCAAGTGCTTCTTGATGGACTCTATGTCGTTGCTGTGGTTAGTTACGGTGTCTTCGACAGTGCTTATCCGGTTCTCTGCCTCTAGTACACGGGCATTCACTTGCTGGAGATCCGCCTTGATGGATGTAATGGTGGTGCCGATCTCATCCAGTTTTGAGTTTACGGCGGCAAAGCCATTCTGCAGTCCTACCATATAGGAGTCTGGGGAGTCTCCTCTTGGGCACCGTGGTTCCGGGGTGGCCGAATGCGATGATCCGGCTGTTTGGGCTCCCATATTAGTGTTGGTGAATGCATCCATAGTCCCCTTCTTATTGTGCCTTTTGACCCTGGGCATATTATGTGTAATGTAGACTGCGTTTTACCGCAGGCCCACCGGCCTTTGTTGTGCGTGGGCTCGCTGTACTGTGAGGCGCTGAGGTCGTGCTTTGGGGTTTTGGTTCACCCAACCGGAACATCCAGCTGCTGCGCTTTAAAGTGTCCCCCTCCTGCTCCGCGGGGTATGTTATTGCGAGTATTATGAGGGGAAGGAGCCAATGTTGACGCCCGTGGCTAGTAGCCACCTATGTTCACAATTGTCTGTGGTAGGTGCTGCGGTGTAATTTGTCACCCGCCTCTTTGATGGAGGGTAGGATATTCAATGTCACCTTTAATCCTGGGGGGGGACGTGGATCCCCACTACAAGGGTGTGGGCCTCTTCCGGCCCTCCTTTTGCTCCTGGGACCTGTTATCAAGGTCCTGGTGTGTTTGCAGCCTCCAGGGGCGAGGGGCCTGCCATCACCTACCTCTCAGTACGGTGTCGGCTCCTTGTAGGCACCTCTGTGTGCCCAGGGTCATGCTGCACAGTGTGGGGAGAGAATGCAGGCCTACCCGCTGCGTGGCTCCTTTTGTAGACCGAGGCTATCTTAGCCCATGTGGCCCGCCGAGCTCGTTCTTTATCTCACACTCTACTGCGCAGACCTTATGCGATTGGGGGGGTGTGGGGCGGTCCGTCGATCCGGCCGGCCAGCCGCTCGTTTTCAGCGCACACGGCAGCCGCCGGGGAGGACAAGCCCGCACCCGTTCCTGCACTCGGGTGCCCTAGGGCAGCCGTACACCGGGAGGGTTCGCCTGGATCCCTTCTGCTCCCCTCAGCGCCCTGTCTGTCTCAAGGGTGTCAAATGGTGGCCGCAAGCAGACCGCTCCTCCACCTGGATGTCTAAGGAGGGTGTGGGAGGGCCCTCGACCCTGCCGGCCAGCCGCTCGCACACAGCGCACACGGCGGTCGCCGGGGAGGGCCGCCTGCACCCGTGGCCGCACAAGTATGCCTCCACTATCCCAACGATATCGAACATGGGCCAATCTTGTATCAGCCCCCTCAGCTTCCTGCAGGATTTTCGTTCGCTGGTGGGGAAGTCAGCCGCGCCTCGGTGGGGGAACGGCAGGCGGCCTCGCCAGCTCCACGTTGCCCAGCACACCAGAGCAGATTTCCACCAGTCCTGAGGGCTGTCACTTCTTTTCGGGGTCGGGTGGTCACAGGGGGTTTACGCTTCATCACTGCTTCGGTTGGGGTGAAATTAGGTCCTGGATATGCAGGATTTAATTCTGGATTGGTGAAAGTCGGCGCAGCTACTCTATCAGGTGGCCATTTTCGTTGGCATCCGACAGCGCCCCCCTGGTGCGCAGAGTTAAACACAAGAAGGACCTTTCCTAAAAGAAACGGCAAAAAAAGATGATCAGATTCTGTTTTTACAGAGGCGTCATGGGCACCATATTGAAAAACATGGCTGACCTGATTTTTAGCTACCAGTGTTCGCGGTTGGGAAAAATCATGGTAGTTTGTTCTAAAACCACTGCCACCAGCCATTTCAAGAGGAAAGGGTAACATTTGACTGTTACATGAGTGTTTGGACAGAGAGTATGCTAAGCAACCCCTCCAGCACTCCATAGGAAGATAGTTTGTGCTGGGTCTATGAATTTAAAAGGAATAGTAAAGTCAATTTCAGCTTCCCATGCTCTGGGAGACAGTAGTCAGTCCCAGAGAAGATATTTAAACCTTGGGGAGTCTGAAAGACACCCCTATTCCACTGCACTAAAGGTGCTGTGTGACACACAAGAAAAAGATGATGCCTACGGAGTTGTTCTAAAACTCCATATCCGAAGAACACAGAATTAAAACACATATCAAAATACATGAAAGAGTGGGAAAAAAGGCTCTCACTCTTTCCATGTAAAAATTTAAATCCTACAAATCCAGCAAAGTTGCTGGGGGTCTCAAAAGGTAAGGGAAATTAGCACATTCTTGAGCATTCTCCCTAACAGAGGGCAAGGGTTATCAAGAGTAATCCCACGACTGTAAGAACTGGCAACCAGCAATGCAGTGGATGATGCTGGTGTGAATGAACTGATCAGCCTGCCACATAGAAGACACTGATCTGGGAAGAGGTAATAGCCCAGCAACAGGTGCCAGGAAGCACACAGGTATCCTCAGTGTAGTCTCATTGGGAGGATGGTTAATCAGCGTGACTATTGATGTGGCAACAACCAGGCTGCTCATAACGATAGAGGAAGCTCGAGGGCACTAGTTGCTGAGATGACGAGACAAGTAGGACCATGGTTTACAAGTTGGCGCAGAGCAACCATATGCAAGAACAAATATTCCTGATGATGCAGCATGGCTGGCACATTTGGACAGCTAAGAGGATCGTAGCAGTCCTGGAAGCATACTTTCAGATCAAACCATCAAGCAGCAGCACGCCAGTGCGGAACCAGAGGAGGCCGCCAGCCCATCCCATGGGGCTACACTGGAGACCATTCATCAATCACCTGCAGGGGCCTGAATGTATATCTTGCAAAAATGAGTTTATCATTGAGTGTAGCCCACTGCCAAATCCCTCAGTCTAACAAATGCAGCATGTTGGGTGGGCGGTTGTGTGTTAGGATCATGATACCGCTCCATGTGTAGGCCACACTTAGGCATGATGTTTTGTAGGACACTACAGACAACAAAAATATTAAGCAACAGCAGAGGGTCATAAAAACACTACCCAAGAATGGTTGAGGCATCTAAATTAGCACTCAGGAGTCCAAATGTTTGCTCAATGTGATTATAATTATAATTGTTCTTTTATAATGCGCTTAATACCAGCAGGTGGTTTCTAAGTGCGGGATTGGGATTTGAAATGTGTTGCATTATCTTGTTTCCAAGACAAACACGTTGCCCCTGAGCTATCCTTCCTCCCCTATGGGTGCATGTGTCTGCTGCATTGCAATGCTGTTGCCCTCTTGTTTCCTGAAAGTGATGAGTAGGTGCATCCAGAGGGGACACCTACTGCCACCTATTGAGGAGAGATGCTTTGTGCCAGGTGATTTTCAAACTGGACAGGGGGAGAGGTGGCAGTGGTCGACTTGTATCATTCACAATGCAACCATATCTGTCCATTCAGACTCACAATAATGTACCTGCTTTCGAGTACATTTGGCGTGCCACGTCTGAGTGGCAGTTGATGTAGCTGTTATGTGTGTATCCCACATAGTTGTTATGCACTGTCACAATGATGTTGCAGGCATCCCACAGCTTCTGACATTCACTGGATTCTATTATCGCCTGTACCTGAACAGGTTTTCTATTTCCAGAGGGGTCTGAGCACCACATGAATAACTCCACCTACCCCAGGAAACCCCAGAATAGCACAGAATGTCATTCTGGAAGTATCATGGGCAGGGATATCTATTGTTTAGCAGATTACAGGGTCTCAAGACGCCCTTTAGTAGTGCTTGTGAATTCTAAGACATTGCTATCCCTGCTGTGATGCCCCCAACTACCTGGAACATGGTAACTCAACAAGACCTCATCATCTCCCAGATCAAAGATGGACATTCTCCTCTTGTGTATACTCTCCTTTCCCCTGTTCACGCATTAGCATGATGCTATTGTGGTGTGGCTCAATTACCAAGCAGGACTCTCACACAACAGAGGCTGACTCACTAGACTAGTGTTGTGAGCTTTATTTTATTGGGTAGTACCTGTGACTAAGTGAGTTCCAACAAGCCCCCAGGAGCAGCAGCTAGCATGCAGGTTGGCCCACCTGTCTTTCACCATCAGAGCCTGTCTTGGAATCTTTCACGCCTCCCATATGCTCCGTGTAAATCTCCCCAAAAATTCTGTTAAAGATGCCGAGCGAAATGAAACAGCTGTATGAAATGAAAAATCCTAACACAGATGTTCTTTATTTACTTTATTTTTATTGTTGCATTTTTAGTATACATGATACCTTACACAAGATACTAATCTATAAAATACTAACCAAAAAATGTACTAGAGGAATACAACATCAGTCAAATATAAATACAACATGAAAGGGAACAAAAAGAGGAGAAACTCAGTTCTTCAACATTTCATTTCTAAGTTTTCAATCTAAAATCTGATAAAATAAAAAGCGAGTCTAATTGTGATGCAGCGAAGTAGCGATTGCCCAATGCACTGCTAGCGCAAAGCAACCTCGTTGTACCATCTGCAAGTTCAGCTATTGCACATGCCCACTGCACTGGATCAGCTGTCTTATAGCTGTGTGCATGCAGGAGAGGTCTGGCATTGTGTAACATGTTGTGCTTTTTGATTGGGGCGAGATGTGGCAGGCATTTTTGTATCACCTATTTGCTCACCTTTCTGGGCCGTTTGCTCCAGTCTGTGTGACTGCTCGCGGCCATCTTCTAGAGAAAATCCATTGCTTACATATTGTTAATAGGGTGTGTTGCACAGTTTTGAATCTTTTCTATTACACCTGCAAAATTGCATGCATGATTTGGCCTATTTGCTCCCCTTTGTGAATTGTATGCCCCGGGTTTTCACAAATTGCAGGCTTTTGTGCATCTTGCACACGTACACTTTTGAGAATCATTCGCCTCTTTTCCTTGATTAAGTGAGCGATGGGCTTAAATATTTCCCGGTACATATTTCACTCGCGCAAGTAAAGATTTTAAAACTCGGACCCCATCAGTGAAAAGGGTCAACATAAGTGTATGTCAAAATATGACTGTGTCACACCTAATGCAGGCAATATCGTGCTTATTATTTACTGGCTGTGCAATTGTTGGCACACGATGAGCAGGAGGTTAAGGTCGAATACTATTGTGACAACATATGCTTTATATCCAGGCCTGTTTCTGTAATTATTTAATTTGTGTTTTCACTCTCATGTGAAATTTCACCATATGATCATACACATATGTTTTCATTTATTAGTCTACTGTCCTGTCAAGGTCAGACTGTTTTAACACGTTTTCCAGTTCATATTTATGCAATGTATTGCGATTTAGAAATGCACAGAAACAAAAATGTGCATATTTTCAGTCATATTATTGCATTGGTCCCCACACAAATAAACTCACAATGTACGAATACCACCGTTACCGTAGTTGTTACAGCTAACTGGTAGCATGTACAACTGTTACAAGAGGACGACTCTCTCTTGAGGCCTCTGCCTGAACAGCTGATAGGCTTTTAAGCGAGCATTGTGCTCAATGGGCAGCCATTAGCTACTCCCAGCTGAAAATAGACTCATTTTAACAGCTAGGGTGCAATAGAGCAATCAAGTAGATTGCCTTGAAAAATGACAATGTAATCATCAAAAGTAACACCGACAATGTGGAGAAATGGAGAGCAGCACTGTTGAGGAAATGGATAGGAGGAGATGTGATTATCAACAGGCAATGATTACATTCCATATGACAAGCACAACATAAATTCAAACCACCACACTGCCTTGAACAATAGAAGTGAGGGACCAACCCTATAGTCGCAACCCTATATGCGTAGGTGGGCAACACTCTGAACACCTCTGCCTAACACAGAACGCAACAAACACTGCATAAGCAAGAAGCAACGCAGTCACTGGGCGTAACGTAGGCAAACCACTACACTCTAGAATAAACTGAAATAGGACACACAAAAGCATACGTGTTACAACAAGCATTGGTAAACCCAAAATGTTTGCCTTTCTAAAAGTAGAGAGTAGGTTTTCATCCTTTGCACAGTCAGGCTTCTTAGCTTTGCAAATGACTATTATTGTAGTTTTGTCGTTGAAGAGAATTCTCAATGCTGGCACTTCATAATGTCTACCAGATTGCCAAACTCCGGGTTTGCTAGTTTGTTTTAATTTCTTGAGCCAGAATCTAACCCAGGTGACTCTGTGGAAGATCTCCTGCTACAGACATTTAGGTAAAATAATTTTGGCAGGCAATACTCCGGGTTGCATGTAATTATTGTTAGCAAGACTACCATGCCGCAGGATTGGTAACATTGATCACGCTGATTTGGTCAATACAGTGCAAAACGATTTGAGCCCTATTGGCCTACAAAAGAGCGACATGGTTGACATTGGTAACTTCTATCACAAACTAAAAATCTAATCCCTAGAATGGGACCGTATGTCCCTGATTGCTAGTTTATTGACAAAGAGACGATATTCCCATTACATCATGCAGGGATTCTGACCTATGCAACCTTGTAGCTACCTAACGAATATCTGCAGTATTGCCCCAACAGGATTTATTTTATATTTTCATCTGAATTTTCTACCGGTCTTAGAGTATACTGGCGCATGGGCACAAATTTGGCATGAGCAAACATTGTGCCACTTCTGCAAGGGTCTGGTGGAGTCCATTAGACATATAGTTACTGGTTGCATCTGCTTTAATGAGCTTTACATAAAGGGTTATGGGAATGTTTGCTCCACATTTGAGAGCATATGTACTAATCAATTTATGGTGTATGGTGCTCTCTTTGTATTTCTGTTTGCATTTGTATGATGAGTAATTACTTGTTTTATTTGTACATAATGTTACTGTTACCTGACATGTTTGTTTTATTTTAATATGCAAAAGGTTAGATATGTTACACAAATGCATTAATAAAAATTTAAAAAAATACAAAAAATCACAATGCACCATACAACTGTTTCAAGAGCACAACTCTCACTTGAGGCCACTGCCCGAATAGCTGCTAGGCTTTTAAGCGAGCATTGTGCTCAATGTGGAGCCATTAGCTACTCCCAGCTGAAAATGCACTAATTTGAACAGCTAGGGTGCAATAGAGCAATCAAGTAGATTGCCTTAAAAAAATGACCATGTAATCATACAATGTAACACCGAGAATGCAGCGAAGTGGAGGGCAGTGCTGTTCAGCAAATAGGTAGGAGGAAAGGCGATTATCAACAGGCAATAATTACATTTCATATGAAAAGCACACCATGAATGCAAACCACCACACTGCCTTGAACAATAGAAGTGAGGGACCAACCCTTTAATTGCAAAGGTGGGTAAAACTCTGAACACCTCTGCGTAGCACAGCATGCTACATTACATACCCTGCATAAGCAAGATGAAGCATCATAGTGACTGTGCATAACATAGGAAAACCACTACACACTAAAATAAACTGAAATGGACGCACAGAAGGATATGTTACAACACGCATTGGTAAACCCAATGGGCCTGATTCATGGAATAAACTGTGTGGAAAATAGGGTACTAGCACACAAAATCATGCACAAGTCCCTGTTCATCTATTCCTGGAAAGCAATGTGCGGGGCTTACCTGGGACTTGTGCAGAATCTGCAGCAGTCCATCATGTCACTCCAAGAAGATGGTGGCTCCGGTCTGCGCAGCCAACAAAAATGTGGCCGTTACGAGCGACGTTCCACCATCAAACAATCGCACCACTCATATGCGTGCAAAAAAACATATTCATGGAATCGAACAGGGAAAGCCAGTTTGCAAAAAAGCACGTGCAATTTCCAAAACACCTATGCCATGCGATAGCAGGTGTAAACATCAACGCACAAACTAACAAATGCATAAAAAGCATGCACACACATCAAATGCACGGATAAAGCTACAATGAGCACTATTTGTTGCAGCAATCATCCAGGGACAGCACAGGAGAAGGAGGAGGCTGGCCAAGGACCGGATCTTCCACCGACGGACAGGCCTGTTTGGGATGCCTGATGACCAGGTCTATGGTAGGTATAGGCAGGCATAGGTTCCCCCCCATATCATCCTAGACCTGGTCACAGAGTCGGAATATGACCTCACATCACCCACCATGTGCTCCCAAGCACTAAGCCCCTTCCATTTTTCGGCCACTGGGTCATTCCAGGAGGCCACTTCCATAGTTGGTGGCATCTCCCAGGCCACAGAGTCTCGCTGCTTACACCATGTGTTGGCAATCATAACTGCACATCCTTCTGTCCGTCGGCATATCTATATGCCCAGAACACCGGCAGAAAGGCAAGCAGTGGTCCAGGATTTTTATGGGGTGGCACACTTTCCAAAAGTGCCAGGTGCTATTGATTGGACCCATGTTGCTCTATGTCCACCTCGAGCTACAGAGTACATCTACCGCAACCGGAAACATTGGCTCTCCATCAATGTTCAGGTTGTGTGTGATGCCAAGGGCATCATTACTGAAGTGAACACCAACTATCCTGGTAGCACACATGATAATTACATCTTCAGGATGTCCCCGCTACATCGGGACCTGGAAGCTGGGAAGTACTGCAACACATGGCCCATTGGTGAGTATGAATGGACATGCACATGCATGCATGTTGCTCACAGACCAATAGACACTGTCAACAAATGCCAATGACAACCATTCTCACATCTACAGGGGACAGTGCCTACCCTCTGAACACATACATGATGATGCCAATATGCAATACCAACACACTTGCAGAGGTAAGGTACACCACTGCCCATATTGCGATTTTGGGCACACTGGAGCACACATTTGGAGTGCTCAAGTCACGTTTCCGCTCCCTTGATCACTCTGGTGGTGTGTTGCTATATGCACCACCAGTAGTCTTCAGGATAATGGTGGCATCATGTGTCCTGCACAATGTTGTAACATGGCATGGCATGCCAGTGGACATTGTGGTGGCACACCATCCACCCCACAGGCACACTTCTTGCATATGGCTGGGCAAAGGGCACGTGGAGAGGCTGCACAGACCCAGCTTGTGCCATTTTTTTTTTCTTTTCACCTAAAATCCTTCCCATGTGGAGGGCACATGAGCCCGAAAAATCCCAGATACAATTCAATGATAACAATGGGCCAATCCACTGTCCCCACAAAACCACCCTGAGAAAATGCCCTTGGAAGTGCACATTTGTGTGCATCCCTTTAGAACTGAAAAGACATTCCATTTTATGTTTCCAAAAGAAACACATTGAAGAGGGAGGACACCATAACCACCATGCCATCCATTGAATGAAATCACCCCTCTGGCACCAGAACCATCCCATGTGACTAACATACCTGTCAAATGTGTAAGCAGCGATGAATCATGAAAGACATCAAACATCATGCCTGACCTGCAAGCCATACATGGCCTCCAAAAGTAACACTCCACAAAATACAAGAAGCACACTGGCATATTGCTGCACACATGTCAGAAAAAGTGCATGATGTGCACAAACATGTCCCTATTGTGGGGATTAGAAAAACAGTACAGTAACGATCCACATGTGACCGAATTTGGCAACATGAACACAATAAAACACAATAAACCACATCGAAAAATAACAAATGACAAAGAGGTCATTGACAATTGTGTCAAAGAGGGCGACACACAAGAATGGCCAAATCCAGGCATGCAGCAACTAATGTAGCAATTCAATAAGGATCAAGATAAATGCACATCTTACCTGTCCCCTGGGCATGCAGTCGACAGTCAAAATTCATCCATCATGTGAAAAAACCAACAGTGCACAATGTAGTGTGCCGAGTCACAACATAGAATCCCAAAAAAGTGCATCAATGGTTCCAGAGTTGTGGCTGTTAACTGGTGCTACACACCATAATAGGGGAACCCTGACCAAGAGAGGCCAAATGTGCTGTTGAACCATTACCCCACAAACATTGCAAGGGATGTGAAGTGTCACTCATTTCACATGTGCAAAGTGCAATGAGACACACACCAGCACAACCATCAACACCTCTCACAGTCCACAAACAGCTGGCCATGCCACCCACTCTCAACCACCCAAGAAAGGCCCACATAGTTGGAATGCCCACAATTTGGAATCTGAAACCTATGGCACCACCAATCCATTGAAACAACACCATGCCCAGACCTATGACCAGAACCACACCAAGTGACACATGCACCCAGGAAGTAGTACTGGTGCCCCACAAGACAAGTCAATCTCAAGTGACCTCACACAGTGGAAGACTCCCAGCCAAACACCACACAGTGTCTGCAAATGCCCTTCACTTACCTGCACAGGGTACCCACCTGCCTTGCATACGATGCAACGCACCGGGAGACACATCTCCTAAATGGAATTACATGCATAGTAACAACAGAAAGAACCAGCACATCCATGTCAACACATGAATGGAACATTAAAATATGCTGAGACCACCTAATGCAGAAGGACCACAGGGTGCAAGAGGGTGACAGGACATAGATTGTGATCTGCCCATGAGTGCAGCGTAGCACAACAGAGAGAGAGAGACATGAGAGGGAAGGCCAAGTTAGAAACACATCAAGGAGTACACAGCCTGGATTGGAGATGGCCAATGACTTGCACTACACCACAGTAGGTGCCGGCATAGCTGAGTCGATCGAGGGAGGAAGACAGTGACATGATTACCACTTGAATAACCATCCTGGTATGGTAGCATGCAAACCACATATAAGTCAATTTACACATGCGGCAAACACAAGTTACAATGAGGCATGCTGAACATGCAAAACAGTGCTCATGCTTAGCCACTGACTTAGCCAGCATGGTGTGAATCCTGCATCACCTTCACCGGGAACTGTGCCTCCGAATGACTGACAGAAGGGCCAGTGTCTGGTGGAGGGCAAAGGGAGCGTGGACATCAAAGGGCGCAGGCTGTCTCCCCTGGGACAGCAGTCATCGCCTGATTACGGATTACTGAAACAACATGGGACAAGACATTTCAACAAGCATAGTTAAGTGCCATCACACAGCACACATGTGTGATGATACACTGAACCCATAGTTACCTGCACATGCCACCCTGAGCCCCACCATGCAAACAGGCAAGTTGACCTCACTCTGCATGACTGCATGTCCACCACCGCAAACGTCATGGCCTTGAGAGGGCTACTGCACAAGTCAAGCAAACAATGAAACACCAACAAATTTAAAAAAAAATAACCTGGAAAGGGAAACTCAAAAATAACATGCAAACATGTTACAGGCCTGGGGTCTACAAAAGGGGCACCCACATTTTTTTAATGGCCCTCATGGACAGGGGATTGGGGGGTGGGGCAGGGTGCATGTCAACATCCAAACAAATAATAATAATCCCCTCCATGTGCTCAAGGACCGGGAGGCATGTTTGTGCTGGCACCCCCATCCTGTGTTAAATCTGCAGGCGGACGTTTTGCTGGAGGCTGACCACACAGTGTCCTGGGCTGGTCCTCAGTGGCAGCCGCCATGCATACACTGATGAATGCACTAGCAGACTGAGGGCTTGAAGGTCACTATGCACAACCTCATGGGTTGCATGCATTTCCTCCGAGATTGTCTGCCTCATTGCTAACACCTCCTGATGGAACAGTCTTCTGGTGTCTGCATGTTCCTCGTAGTATGCAGCCCTGTGGGCCAACAACTCATGCCTCAGAGCATCCCTGTCTGCCGAACACTCTACAAGCAGGAATGCCTGCAGACACTGCAGATCTGCCTGTTGGCCCCTGATGTTGGCCTCCATGCACACCCTGTCGAAGCGGCATGTGGACTGCATGACCTGCAGCTGTTGCTCTTCCTGAGCATCTGGGAGATCCTGGAAGTGGCCACCCTAACCATGCCCTCAGCCAAACTCTCAAAGGCAGCACCATGGTGGTGTGTGGAATGCAACATCTGCTGCTCCCACTCTGTCTGCCCAGCATGCACACATCCCACACGTGTGCAGGGCCCACACCTGGGTGATGCAAGGGAGCATGGGCCTTGCTGTGATGCCCCTTTCCTTGGCTGCAGTACTGCAACACTCCTTTGAACATCTGGCCTAGGAGCAGAAACCAATCCATGGAAGTGTGGCCTTGCAGCCGTAACCACCACAGATGGGTGTGCCACCACTGACGGGTCTTGTGAAGGCACCTGACCCCCTGCAGACTCACGGGCCTCAACTGCTCCACCCATTGGTGCACCTACCTTTGCCAGCATTGAGGACTGCACATCCAGTTCAGTATCAGAGCCAGTTGAGTCCAAAGAGTCAGAAGAGTCTGCAGCATGGCTCAGGATGGTATTTAGCACCAGTGGGTTCTCACGGCCTAACACACCACGTACTCCACTGGTGGTCTGAAGCACCACACACTCTTATTCATACTCCTCCTCCTCCGCATTTGGTGCAACTTCACCTGCACATGGACAGAAAAAGACGTAGAGTCATGTGCAACATGTCTACAGTAAACATGTGTATCACATTGCTGTCATGCAACAAAATGCAGGGCATGTCGTCATAAGAAATACAGCATCCAGACACTATGGACAACAAGCTATTTGGGCATGGCATATGCAGACTGGCAACACGATTCCCTGCACAGGGCCATGCTGCCAGTGGACACATTGCCAACCCACAGGGTCGTTAAGAAGCACATCATGTGCCATGGTACCGCAAACTGTATGAATACTAGTTAAATGGGCATGGACATGTGCCTCTGTGACGTGCAATTATATCACATCGCAATAGGCAGACATATATATCCAAATTCAAGTGTGCATCAATCACATGCCACACCAGTGTTTTCTTGGTACAAGTACTTTACATAATTTGAACATCGTAAATCTGGGAAAAAGGAAATAATCCCAGGTGATGTATGGTTGTAAGATTACCACCTAGGCAAGGTCCGTGAACGGAGTGAGTAAGTCAATGGAGACGTCAATAGGAACAAAGTACAGTGACCCGCAAGAGGGAGAGGAGCATGTTCCCATGGAGTGTGGTCTGATTGTGGAAGGCTAACAGGGAGGAGGCCTCACAACGATTACCATCAGGAGTCAATGACATTGGGGCAGAAGGGATTTGCACAGTCTGGGCATATGCACACTCAGGACATGACATAAGGCATGTTGGGGTCATCTTGGATGTTCTATGTGGCGTGGCAGCACATGCATACATGTGTGAAAAGAGATTCAATACCCTGCATGGCATGAAGTGTAAGTAGGATTTCGGACACATGCACATGTCTAGCAGAGCAAAGTCACTCACATCAAGGATGCAGCAAACAACTGTGCACGTTGTGGTATCATGTTGCAGATGTTGGGTGTATGCTAGTGGGTGATGAGTATTGTCACACAGGCATGTTCAACTGATGTACAACACATTGTATACACTCGTGTACACTTGACAGAAGTCAGTACACCACATTACATGGTTCACCCATGGCAGTCATTCCAATGCAGCCAGATGTGCACCACAATTCTACATGTTGGTGATGCATTACTTCACGGGCTCAGGGTGCACAATGTTGGTCACTCACCGGACATGTCCTTGTAATTTTCCAGGCCTCCCACCCCTTACACCTGCTCCAGTAGAATGAATTGGCTCATAGCCTCTTCATGCTTGGTCAGCTCTTCCTCCTCTGGTGACCCCCACTCCAGTTATCAGAGCAGAGGCCAGGTTGGCACCCAGCTTGGACTTGGTGCGACGTGTGAGATATTTCCAGCACTTCACTACCTGTGCAGCAGTGCGCTTCTCGAACCCTAAGGCGTTGATCTCATCCGTGACATGCTACCAATGCAACATGTATTGAGCAGTTGTATGTGTATTCCCCGTCTGCTGGCACATGTCACAGTGGTGAAAGGTCGCGTAGTCCATGAGGATCTTGAGTTTGTCATCATGGAAGTTCTTCTTCCTCCATATGCCAGTGTCCTGTGCCGTGTCATGGGGTTGAGCCTGTTCCTGCTGTGCAGATTTTGCCTTCTTGCCACGAGGTGTTGGTGCGACCCCTGTGTTGCTGGGACCACTTTGGGGTCCAGATGCTGGAGCACAAGTGGCCTGGAACATGGCATTACCCCCTGGGGCTCGGACAGCTGGTTACACCACAAATCCCTTACCCTTTCGACTGGGACAGCTGATTCCACAGTGCATCCCTTACCCTTTTCGGGCTGGGACAGCTGCTTCCACAGCACGTCCCGGTCCTCTTGGTGCTGGGACAGCTGCTTCCACAGCACGTCCCAGCCTGCATGGGGCTGGGCAGCTGCTTCCACAGTACGTCCCTGACACCGGCCAGGTCTGCTCCCTTTCCCTCTTTGGGCTTTTTCACTCATGTTCCAGGTAAAACAGAAATATGGAAGGCACGCCAAGTAATTGTCCTGGGCGATATGAGTGAGGGGGCAGTCTACATGATGGAAGATGTAGTTCTGTGGTCCAGCAAGGAACAAATGTACCCCAGGTGTGGATATTACGGGATGTGTAACGCACAGGCACCCCTAAAAAAAGAAATACGTATACAATACCAGGATAGCTTCCGAAATAAGAAAAAAACGGTATGCGATACGTAGTGACACCCAGCAACACTAAAAATGTATATGCGAACCCCTGAAAGCTAACAAAAAGGTATGAATAGTGGTATGCAATACACAGGGGCACCCAGAGTAGAAATACATGTGTACGTGACTCACCGGTAGCCTTGCAAAAATCAAAAATCAAAAGTAGAAGCATGAATGTGTAGAGGAAAATCCCTCACCATAATAAGACGCTTGTATGGTCCCTGAAGTACACAATGCGTGGCACCCCAAAATACACAGTACTCCACTCGTTAGTCTCCTCCCCTTCGCACGCACCTTCAGAGTCGCTTTTACACATACTTAGATATCACTGAATATGGCATGCTCAAAGCCTGAGCGCAGCGCGTATCATGTCAGTTACACACTGTAAAGACTGGAGGGGGGTATCTGTACTCCTTCTCTCTAAATGGCAGAGTAGAGGCACAGAGCACCCTAGCCAAGATTCTCTCTGTGGTAAAACATGGGCGAGCAATCAAGGCTTAAGCTCTCAGGAGGTGATGCAGGCTGGTTCAAAGTACAGTGTAGTCCCCAAGCACCCACAAAGGAAAGTCTGCACACTACGTTAGTGAAAACACAGTCTTTATATATATATATAAGGTTCACGTTATGTACACAATCAGAATAACACACTTTGTACTCTCGGAATACTACAATGGCAAATATATACAAGTCTACTTGGTACCACACTTATATATCGATTCCTTTGAAATGCATCAACTGCTAACAGTTCAAATGGCATACGAATCAGATTGTAAGATGAATCAACGATTAACCACAGAAAGAATTCAAGGTAAATCAAGCAATGGCAGAACAGTCTATCCCATTACCAGGAGACGGTTCTGTATGAGGATCCCCCCACCTGGGCAACCTGTAAATAAAGCGTATGGACAAGCCCAGTCCAGTTATGCTTCATATAGTCTCGATTGATTCTAAAGGTTCTACTCCCTTTATGGCAGGAGCCATGGGTTGTCGAGATTCATTGATGAAGAAAAGGTGAACGCTGTTGTCGGGGAAGCTGCTCCGATCCTCGCAGTGCTCTTTGATGAAAGCTTGTGAACATCCTGTGAGGAAGAGGCATGCAGTATACCTCGACAATAGTTTGTTTTTGCAAAGAGTCTATGAAGAACTTTGGCCCTGCAGGGACATCGGGTCGTCAGCGTCTGGCATCAGCGATCAGGACTCTACCAAGGCTGGATGTCTGATCTACATTGGCGTCTTTGAGGACTTTGAGTGGTGGGAAACCCACCAGTGGATTATCCTCGGTTGTCGACGACCTTGACTTTCTTTGGCAGGACGAAAGCGGTCGACGACAATGAGCAAGATAGTCCTTGGATCAAATGACTGCGGCTCCGGTTGGCGATGGCAGTCGTCGACAGTGATGGACTTCAATGTCCAGGCACTTCACTTCGGATTCCGCAGTGATCCCCTTCTCCAGTCGGCAGCCTTTCGAGGGTTTGACTTCCAGGGAGCTTTGGCAAAGATTAGCTGGTGCACAATGGTCCCTCTTAGCTCGGGAAGAGGTATTTTAGCCAGGTCCTCTCTTGGATCAGTTCTTGAAGGCACAGCAGCTTTCAGTTGGTGAAGGAATGCGGCACCAAATCTTCTCATCCGGCTGGGCTTCAAGGTTAAGCATCAGTTTCGACTTCAGCTTCTGAATGATTTCCATCAGTGAGAGATCCCCAGATATACTGTTTGGTCTCTCATTCACTCTGCTGGGTCACACTCAGGCAACCAATCATCCAAAAGGACATTCAGGCAGGCAGCCAATCAGGCTCACAGTGAATTAAGGACATTCTTCTCCATTCAGACAATCACAACACGGAAGGTGGATTTGGACAAGCACTCTGCCATTCGGCACTCCACACTGCATTCATACCAGCTTCAGGCAGGGCTGCCTCAGTCATTGTGTCAACCACCAGAAACTAAACACCCATAACGTGAAATGCGTATTCATCACACACTCCATTCAACCAGGTCCCACCCCACGGGCGTACCCACAACATGCAGTCATTGGGAAGGCTCCAGTCAGTCTGGCTTGGACTTCCCCACACTACCATATATGGAACTTCCACCCAACAGCCCGTCAGGGGAAGGGACAGAGTCACGGCTTCCCGGAACTTTGGGAAAACAAGGGAACAGGCAATTGGAAGCAAGAGGCCGCCCAGGCCATCTTGTCTCCTATCAGGAATCAACTGATTCCAAATGGCAGGGCCTGGGTATCCCAAAATGGTGGATACTCAGAGCAACTGTCAAATTCAGTATGTAGCTGCAACCAGCCCACACATGCTCTGTGTGCCATACACAGGTGCCCAAATACATACACTAGGAGTAAAGGGTTGTACTCCCACCAATGGGTGCCATAAGGGTATCCTAAGGGTATCCTAAGGGTTTGTTCACCACAACCAAAAAGAGGAAGAGCCGCACCACCAGGAATCCCACATGAACTCTTGTGCAGAAAACAAGACAGAACATACATGATAAAAGCATAAAGGACAAGGATACAAAGGCCCTGTCCCTCAGATGCATTTCCAGCATCACTCGCGCTGAGGGCCTTTCCTCTGATTTCACATGTCCACACTTTTCTCATTTTTTACACACAAAGTCTCTTCACTCTGTTCATGCCTGCCATCATTGTGAGACACGGAAGACCCATGCTCCTGTCTCCGTGCCATTTTACCTGCCTCCATCTGCTCTGTGCTGCCTCTCACTTTGCCATCTGCTGTTGCTTGTACAGTGTGTGTGCTTGCTGGCAACCTGCACTGAGTCTGGAGTGCCTGCTGTCCAGCCATTGCCTATGCTCATTTTTCCAGCCCTGTGACCACCTCAGCTGCTTCACTGAACTCCCACCATGCAATTCCACCACCACCACTCCACAGCCCAGCTCCAGGACCACCTTGCCTACCCATACCTGACTCAGGGGTTGCCATGTCTGCACCATCATCCCCAGACCAGAGCAGCAACCACATGGCAGTGAGGCAGCGGGCTGTCAACTTCAGTGCCATGGAAGTTGACATCCTGGTGGCGAAGGTCCTGGAGCATTATGATACCCACTTCAAACCTGTGATGAAACGCAGCAAGGAAGAAAGTCAACAGATCTGGGACGGTATAACAGATGCCATCAATGCGGAGGGGTTGTATTCTGTACTTTGAAGACCATGCACAAGCACTGAGAGGATCTTATGTTCAGGACCCACGGCAAGGCCTTGCGATTCATCGAGGCCGGTGCTATCGTGGAGGGGCACCATATGCCAGATGTCGGGCAACAACATGCGGGTCCTGGAGAGGTTTTATCCGGCGCTGCACACCCAGGTCTGCAAATGATGCCAAAACCTCTGGAGTCGACTGGTGAGTAGCCATGTGGTGCACTGCTCTACCGCTTCTGAGACGGATGTCTGCATGCATGCCCCAGACATTGCTCTATACGTGTGCATTGAGACATCTTTGGATTTTAAATGTGCTCTTACCTGCATTGTGTGTTGTAGTGCTGTCTTGCAGACCGTGCACATGCAATGTTACTTGTGACTGCGATGTTCCAGGGTGGCAAGTGTGCCAGTTGAGTTAGTGTTGCCCACGTCATGTGCATACATGATGCTCATGTGTATGTGCCCAAAATGGAAATGTATGACTGTGCATCACTCACGCCTGGATGCAGCATGTGCGTTTGGATGTCTGGCTTAGTCACGTTGAGGCATTGCTCTTCATGGGACTCTGATGTGATTGGTCATGGCACTACTTGGTCCCCCTGACTTGATGTGTGTGTATAACACGTGTATGTGCTTGTTGCTATGGTACAGATATGCATGTGCAATTGATGCATGTGTGTATAGCATACACAATAGATTGGTTGTGACAGTGGCATGAAGTTTGATGTGATCGTGTGGAGTGATGGCCAGGTAGGTGTCTGCATGGATGTGGATAGTATGTCCATGTGTGTAAGTGTAGAGGTTTATGGTTGTTCCGTTGACAAGTCAGGTTCCTGTGAATGTTGGTGATGCCATGCTGGCTTTGGTGTAGCACACTCATGTTGCTGTTCTGTGTCTACTTTTCCACAGTTGTATCTGATGATGAGGGAGGAAACACTGTTGTTGAGTATGGATGCAGGGATGCCCCCACCAGACAGAGGCGCAGGCCACAGCCACGCACCTTCGACGGCTCATCTTCGGGGAGCAATGTGGCTGGGGCAGCTCTGGTGACATTGGGCATGGCTGCTGGGGGTAAATCGAAGAAGGTGGGAGTGGACTCCTCAGCAGTGGTGGGACCAAGTGATGCCACACAGGGGCCATCCATGGTGGAGTACGCCCTGGAGTCATCCAGGTTGACGGAGGTGGAGGAGGTGGCTATTGCAGCCAAGTCGATGGGGTCAGGTGAGGTGCAGTCCTGTCCCAGCAGAACGAGCCTGTGCAGGCCTCCGTGGAGGTGGCTGTGTAAAATCCGGTCCCTGGGGCATCAAATGCAGCAGTGCGCACCTGCCAAGATGCCTCCACCCAGCCGCACCTCCCTTGTCGACTGGTGTGTCCACCCAGACTGACACCCCCTTGCAACGCAGTGTGTCCATCCGGGATTATGTGCTGCCCCTGCTGGCCGGGCTGACGAGGCAGAGAGGTGTCATTTGTGATGATGTGCAGGCTACTCATAGTTTGCTTTCCCATCATCACGATCAGATATACTGTCTTGTGTCCTGGATTTCAGCATGCCTGTTCTGCAGTGTACTCCATGGGATGTTCACTGCTGCGGCCACCTCCTCATCTTCCTCCTCTGTGCGCCAGTCATCCTCCAGTGTGCCTTCCAGCCCAGATACCAGCAGTACCCACTGTGCACCAGTCCCACTCACAATGCCCTATATGGTGGAGCTCACATCCCTGCCCACACTGGGAGTCCAAGGCACAGCAGCTGAGGTGGCCCCTGTGCCTACCCAGGCACCGATAGGGGCATAGGCAACAGAGGGACAGCAGGCATCTATTAGCAGTGCAAGTGTTGTATGCCCCCGGGGATTGCCATCAGCTTGGAGGGTATGCCAACATAGCAGATACCGGGTACTGGGCCAACAGGTGGCAATAAGGAGGAGGCGATTTTTGGCAGGGCAGACCACCCAAAGGAGGCAGGTGGGAAGAGTGAGGCAGGGGGCACATGTGGACATGAGGCACAGATTGTCTTCTGTGTTCAAGCATTATGAAGGGCAGATCGTGGCAGAGAGGCAGCGGGCACAGGAAGCAGGAGTAGTGATGGCCAGGGCTGAGATTGTGCTGCATTGTGCAGGGAGGTGGGCTGCCATCCTGTAGGCCACTTGCACTGAATCGCAAATGATAGAGACACGGATGCTGGCCAACCCGCAAGCCCACCAGGCAACCACAGAGGCCCATCTGCGGAATGTGTGGTGTGGGGGTGTGGCGTTGCACCCAGCCCTGGTGGAAAGGCTAACTGAGATCTGAGAGTAGGACTAGCCTGCTGCCTTTGTACATAGCTATTAGGTGTAGGTTCCTTTTTATTTATTTATTTGCAGACTTACCTTCCCAGTTCTTCATGTATATAGTTATTCAGGCAAAGGATTTTTATTTAATTTCATATGTTCCCCTAGACTGCTTTGACCTTCATTCCCTGTTTTGACTGTATATATTTATTTTCAATACCTCTATCTTTTTGTTACATCCCATGCTTCATGCAGTTCATTTGTGTGTCAGCAACTTTGATCACTCTCTTAATGCAAGTGCATCTCTCCATTACAAGTCATGTGTCTTGTGGCACGCATGCATGTGTGCTGTTTTTGCTGTGATGGCTGCGGCTGGAAGGATGTAAATATGCCTGATGTTAGGCAGAATCATAAGCAGTACCCTTTGGGAACACCATACACAATTAAGACTACAAGTGACAGTACAAATTCAACTTTGATACAAGCCTGTACTACACAGTAAAGTGGTAGCGATGGCTGAGCAGCCAGACTTATCTCAAGAGTAAAGTGAGCAGTATCAATAGTTACACAAAGGACAGCAATTACTATGGTTCAAACAAACACTGACTCAAGGTTTCTGAGTAAAAGAATATACATTTATTTACACATCAGTTGTAAAAATAATTCACTAAAGTAAAGCAGTAGAAAAATCACACTCTTAATATACTACACACTACCCAATAGATTCTGTACAAGTTAAGCTCAAAATGAAGTGTGAGCAAACTGGCACTCCAGCAAGTTAAAAGGGAGGGAAAGACAAGGTTAGACAGAAATTAAGCAGCACAAACAAGTAAGTAAGCAGGGCAATCTAGAACAGGCTACTATGGTGAGGAAATCAAATCAAGAGGTCTGAGCCAAAGTCAAGGGACCAGAGACTTTGCAGAGGATCACACAGTTCTCGCCATGACTAAGCACATCAGTAGCCTCTCGTACACCACATCATACACAGCTAAATTAATTACACTAAGCAGACAATTCCTCACCCCTGCTAACTGCGTTACTCTGGCCAGAGCTCTGATTCTCTCTCTACTTGACTATTGTAATGTATTACTATTAGGTTCCTCAAAATCTAATTTAAAAAAACTACAACTTATACAAAATAAAGCCCTAAGAGCAGCCTAGGCATCAGGAAATCAGATCATATATCTAAGATCACCCCTGGCTACCTGTTGCAGAAAGAATCATCTTTAAAACTGTAACCTATAAATGCCAACAGGACACAGCTCCGAAGTATTTAAATAAAGCTCTTCAAAAAAAGTATTCATAAGAACACGAAGGTCCAAAAACTACCGACTTCTAGAGATACCCCGTTACAAGAATACTAAAGCAGGGGGTAGCAGCTTCTAATACTTAGCCCCCAAACATTGGAACTCCCTCCCCAATAGTATCAAAGAAGAGGGCTCCTTCTCAGGATTCAAAAAATCACTCAAAACATGCCTCTTTAACTAGAATAAAGGATAACCGTCTTGAGTGGGTGTAAATATGCTCTATTCAACTTGTACCAACCATCTTTGTGTAATTGAATGTAATTATGTTTCTCGAATGTCTGCATTGTGCAATATGTGAATAATCTTGTGTAATATGTGAATTATCGCCCTGCAACCACGCCGTGATACCTAAGGGTCTGGGCGTGTAACAAATGTAATAAATACATAAATAAACAGTTCAGAGTAGTTTGCTGTAAAGTCTTTGCCAAGAGTTTGGAACGAAGTTGGTCGGAGAAAAGTTACTTTGAAGAATAGAGAAGGACAAGCCCTTGGATTGGCGAAAGATTTCATACACTTTCACCACGGTCGGATGGAACGAACAACCGGGTTAGAACAGTACCTTAAATGAAGAAGAAGACTGTAGCTGAGGCAGAAGTTCCTGGCAGGTCCTGCAGGCTCACGGTTCCTGAAGTGACTGTCGGACTGACACAAAGTAGGAAGACTGGAGGGTCCTGCACTGCCCAGGGAAGAAACCAGCAGCAGAGCAAGCAACGAATAAAAGATGCGCTCCTTAAAACCCAAGCTGGGTCCGGTCCTCCTGGCTATCTGGTTCACTGTAGCTGTGCACAGCAAATTTGACTAGAGGAGGGAGGCCTGGCTTACAGTTTGGCGAACTGGATGGTCCCACCAGCTCAAGGGGAGAAGATTCCTTGCAGATCTTCCCTTTCGTTGAAGTTTGGATATTCGGACCCACAGCAGAGCTTCACCGGGAGGTTCAGTCATGGTAGAGGTCCTCTTCTGTCAGCTTCTCTTCGGTTCTCTCGATCCAGTGGCGACTCTGCCTTCATAGTCCCAAAGACCTGCTTTTAATGCAGTTTTCCCCCATTCACACAGCCTGGCTGTCAATCACCCAGCAGAGTGGCTGTCCTGGCGGGACAGTCACCACAGCCAATCATACAGAGTGCGACATGGGTCTTCAAGGAGACCCTGTGCTTAGAGTCGCAAACCCCTCCCTCACATCATGTCCCCCTCAGACATTCAGGTGCCTAAGGAGGGCTTCTGTGCAGAAGCCCGCCAAAGGACGGCGAACAAAAGAAACCAAACCTGGTTTTGCGTGCAGAGTAAAAAATGAGAAAGACCTTTACAAAAAGAAATGGTGAATAAGCCCAGCCAGAACCAAATAAAAGTAACTGGGGTCCAGTGGATTTAAGTTCGAGGCTACTAACTTAGCCTAAAACAGTACCACGGCTATTTAAATAGACAGCTGTAAGAAAAATAGGGTAGTTACCACTGCCACCAGCCAAATCTTAAAGAAAGGGGAACAAAATAATGTTCCCTGAGAAACAGACAAAAAGGGATAACTATTAACCCTTTCCAGAACTCTATGAAAGATAGTTTGTACTGGGTCTGTGAATTTAAAAAGACTAATAAAGTCAATGGCAACTTTATATGTTCTGGGAGACAGTAGATAGTCCTGGAAAATGGAGCTTAAAGTGGGAAGTCTGAAAAAGACAACCCTGTGTCACTGCACTAAAGGTGCTGTGTAACACACAGTAAAAAGATGATGCCTATGGAGTAGGTGAAGCTCCACAGTCTATGAACACAAAAATGTTAAACACACACAGCAAACCACATGTAAGAGTGGGAAAAAAAGGCTCACACTCTTACCAGGTGAAAATATAAATCCTAGAAATCCAGCAAAGCTGCTGAGGGACTCAGTAGGTAAGAGATATTAGCCATTCTGGAGAATTCTCCCTAAGACCTGACATGTGGGTGTTGGTCCATCAGATGACTGGGTCTCCACTGTGTGTTTTCATTTGCATTTAGCTGTACAGCATCACTGTTTGTTTGCCATCAGTATGGTTGGGGTGGAGGGAGGTGGGCTCACTGTGGAGGTGTTGCATGGTCCCGTTAATGGCACTTTTGTTTGTCATTGCTGTGTTAAACACATGTCATGCAGACACGCCAACCACCATGTGCAGACACACACTGCCTTCTCTCATGTGTTGCTCCACCCCAGACACTCAAATGCAGTAGTGAGCCATGTTTGCTCTTTCATTGTGGCAGCACAATTCTCTGGTCTCTGTGACACATGCACTCTCTGACTGACCTCCCATCACACGTGCATGGCCTTGTCATGTTATTGTTCCCTGACAGGTACTTTGCCACTCTTTCCACCCAGGTCACAGATGCTCAGGCAGTGACGTGCCTGGCCATTGTTTGTGGATATTTCATATGTATTAGCAGGTTTACTTCTGTCGTGGGCTCACATTCAGTTAGTGGGCTTTGATGCCTTGGCAAACGCCCCCTCTCTCCTACCCCCTCTCTCCTAACCCCTCTCTCATCCTCTCTCACTCCCTTATACCACTTTTTGTGTCTTCGTTGTTTTTGTCAAGTGAGAGACCTGAGGCCTACAGGCATGTTGGCGCTATACAAACATTCCATAGAATAGAATAGAATAGAATGTCTAATGGCCAACATGCACATGTCACTTGCCATTGTATTCACTTGTCACATGTGATATGTATGGGGTGGGCTGGTTAACATCTTGAATGGTGTGTCAGCAGATGCTCCATTCCTGGATGGATCTCCGGTGCTTCCTGTTGATCATGTTTGCGGTGGACATATTGGTGTTCCACTTCATGGTGCCGGCAGGGAGGTTTAGGTAAACTGCAGACATGCATTGCACTGGTATTGTGGGAGACTGTCAGGGGGCTGCCTGGGGGGGGGTGTCCAGTCTGGAGGGGCCTGCCTGGGGGGGGTTTCACAGGTGAAGGGGGCTGGGAGGTGATGTCTAGACTGGAGGGGGCTGGGTGGTGGCGTCGAGTCTGGAGGGGGCTGCCTGGGGGGTGTCACAGGTGAGGGGGCAGTGGGGTGGTGTACAGTCAGGAAGGGGCTGTCTGGGGGATGTCACAGGTGAGGGGGGTTGGTGGTGGTGTACAGTCTGGAGGGGGCATGGGGTGGTGTCACTGGGGTACTGGATGGTGTTTCAGGGGTGGACACGGAGGCTTGCGCCTGGTTTGGCCTTTAGCTTGCTTTTTGTTGTGTGTGGGGGCATGTTGCGGTTGTTCCTCGTGCAGCTTGTTTTTACTTGCATGATTGCTAGTAATGCACCTTTGAATCCATGAATACATGGGGAGCGCAATTATTATTCTGCGCCATGGCTTGCGCAGTGCCCTTCTTGGCGCGTGCCCCTTGTGCCATTTCTGCGCCCGATTCCATGAATCGGGCCCATAATGTTCAAACTAACACTGACATGTTTCTATTCACACACACAAATACACAAACACACACCACAATTCATTAGACTTCAAAACAAGTGTTCAGTAAAGTGACCAGAGATCGCACAAGCTGATTTAACTAAGGTGATGCACATCTCTCTCTTCACCTCTCCATCAGCTTTGTAAATCAGCATGGAAACAATGCCAGTGGGACACAAGTTGTTTAATGAGAGTCAAATATACCTTACACGCCTTCTATGGTTGACTAGTCGATCCAGTGGGAAGCCCATTTAGTCTTCTGCTTTGGATCCATTTCTAAAAACTAGAAAAAATATGACTATCGATGTGCACATATCGTTTTCATTTCTTTATTTCTAGCCATAATATGTTTATTAGATTGTACTAAAAATACAACATTTCACGAGATAACTGTGACAAATAAACAACAGAGTGATATCTCACGGGGGATGAGCAATAAGGAGATCTTTTTATGAAAACAGGCGCCAACCGAGTAAGGATATATACTCTACGAAGTTAAGAACATGAACAAACAAGAGGGTGATAACGGAGGGATCACGTTAATGTCATGTATAAATCAATCCAAGATATGAATGTAATAAAAACAAACAGAAGCAAGACAAAGTGCTTAAATAAGGGAAAGACATGTTACCTTAAAAGTGTCAACATTAATCTTGTGCAAAAATACAAGTTCACAAAAAACATGTACGATTATTCTTCATGTGCAAAACTAAGCATTTCATTTGTAACAAACAAACAAACATGTCAGAGGTCACTATGGGCCACACACTATCAATCACGGTCTATTATCAAACCATTCATAGTGGTTATGGGTCGACTAGGGGGCGGTGGGAGAGTTAAAGAAGAACATGCACTTCTGTTGGATTCCAAGTACTGCGTACAAACACCTTCCTTATGACTAGTTTCAAAGGAACGTCCGCTGAAAAATGATTGCTATCGTCTTCTTCAGGGCCTAATGGTGGCCAGCCTATTCCGTCCCTTTGCTTTTTTTGTTTAAAAGGGGAGCCGTCCCTCATGTTGTTCTTCCTAAATGTTCCTACCTGGCTCTAATAAAAAAACATTTGAATAAGAGAGAATCCCTCAGTGAAATCACCAATACACAGCTTCCCAATGCGTTGTAGAAACATAATGAAAATATTACCCAATCTAGGCTACAGAAATGTACTTGATGCCAATGGTCAGCAGAGCATGAAGGCTTTTGAGATGCCCACGAACCTCATATTTACCACCAGAAAGTAGCTTTCTTTGACTTCAAAATCTGGTGTTGTCATTTTCTGAAACAGAAATGTTGCAGGTCCCACTAGGGGTAGATATTTTAGTATAATGAGAAGGTTGAGTATAAGAGATTATAGGAGTGTAGGAGATGACTTAGTCTACTTGTGTGTCAGCATCTGTACAATTATAAAAATGACTTTGCATTTTCTTCGGTGCTTTCCGCACGTGCAATCTTCATTTTGCTTGTGAAATGTTGCTCAATTCTTTACTATGCCATCAGATTCTACACGGTCTATATACTCTCTTCATTGGCATCTATTCTGGGTGCGTCATTTCTGCTTCATACGATGTCACCAGTCTTCTCTTTCATTCATCTTCACACTTTCTCTGGAACCGCGGAGAAATGACAGTCTTTTAAAGGAAAAGACTGTCATTTCTCTGCGGGTACATCATATGAGGCTTTCTTAATGGATACATTGTTTCGAGGATTCTTTGCGGTGTAGGGACCATTATTGGCGCTGTGCATGTTGCATTTTCCGATTTCCAACATATAGGCAATATGGGGTCGGGACTTCCGGTAGAGGCACTTGGCTCCTTCTCTACATACGTAATACACCACGACCGTAGAAAAACAGCAACATTTAAAAAATGTACCACATTCCAATATTTTTCACACAATGAGAATCCGCAAGTAACCACACACAAAAAAGAAACACCAAAAAGCGACCCATCCATCCCAAATAAAGATGCACAGTCCAGCTCCTTCACTCCCTAAACATGTGCAGAAAATGCAGAGGCTCTAAGAGTGTTGCCTTACTTTTTAATTGGACAAGCATAGGTCACCCACCTACTGACTAACGTCTATTGGCCAATAAGTAATACATGACTTTGAGCTTCTGTCTGCTTGAGTGTGATAATGCTCTCTGTGTTATTATATGAAATGGCATTTTTGAATGAATGTAGCTTTTTCATGGAAATCAAATATTGATTGGGAAGGTTACTGCATCAATAAGGACCTACAACTTCACCATGGACATTTTGCTTGCTAGATTAATTGCACAAACAGCATAACTACTATCACTTATCGGCATATAAGCTTGTATCGACCAGAATGCATTCACTTAAAATGGATTGTTTATTTTTAAACATGGTTTTATAATTATTCATAAGTCTGCAGTACGTGTGTGTCACAGAACTCAGACCGGAAACTGATGTTATCAGGTTTGAAGGATTAGAAAAATCGTGCTGGCTGTTCCCAGAAATAACACATATATAGGCCCACCAATGTAATCTCACTCAGAGAAAATTGGTTGCACACGATGTGCCTCGCCATATCTGAAATATGTTATTTGTGCATCTTCTCTGACTTTCATCCATGTATACCATACTCAGTGACTGTTGTGGGCTCATAAATTCCCCACATCATGTCAGGAAGAGCATGCACGTTGAAGACCACATCATCTTTGCATCAGCGCAAGTGCAGTTAGCAGTAGGGCAAACATACCTTTAGTGCAAAAACACATAGGGCCTGATTCACAAAGCATTTTTCAGTGGGTGCATCCCATTGAAACACGCTTTGGGATTCAAGTCCATAATCTTTCAATGCCATTTTGCACCAGGGCACATTTCCCGCCAGGACAAGGATTTGCTTTGCCGTGGTGCAAAGATTAATTGACAGAATATGTACAGGCACTAGGGTGGCTAATTGCACTTGGAACGTTTGCAAACGGTTATATTGTTGTATTACAGTGTAGAAGAACTAGGACAAATATTGGACTGGTACAGAAATACATTGAAAGCATGTATTTCACTAGGGAATTGTTTGCCCTGGTGCTAATATCAGTCGAAATTGTTCTGCACTGGTGAACACTTTCTTCAATATGACCCCCGCAAAGAACATGGCAGCCACAACATACAAGAGCACAATAACTGGAGGTGTGCCGAAGAGCTCTAATCAATTAACATAGGGCAGTGGGCTGTGGGGATGCTGTTGTGCTTCCCAGTGGGAAATGTCCACAAACCTATAGCTGATAGTAATTAGAAAATATTGCAGTGAATGTAATTCATTGCAGTATGACATATTCAAAGCAACATTCGATCTGTTTTTATATTGTAATTTCAAAATACTATCAGAAATAATATATCGTATTCTGATCGCTATACCCTGTAGTTTTGCTGTTAATCCATGTTTTGAATATTTTGGAATGCATCGGATTACGAGATCTATCGATTTGTACTCACGTCAATTGAATTGGAACTGCATGATTGAACTAGCAACGAATCAAAAAGCTGCTAATATATTTTCTGCAGAAATGTGATGCCATTGTCATCGTTATATGAATATCGGCTGTATGCCTTCACAGTCTGATAGATGCACATTCGATAGCGTTTAGCCATAATTCTACTGATGGTGCACTGACTTCCTGCGGATGTGAAATTGATCAAGCAAATGCAGCGCAATCAAAATGACAGGGAAATTGCAAAAAAACGGGAATGTAAAAAGATACATTTCCAATGTGCCAAACGTAATAAATACTTACATAAATAAATAAATAAATAAATAAATAAATAAATAAATACATTAAATTGGAAGCCTCACAATCAGGAGCACATGTGAGGCAAAGTGTCAATGGTTGACACAGATTTGGGCGTTATTCATGGATTTCTTTAGCACGGTGCAAAGTCACTTTGCACTGCCAACAACCACCCTGATTCACAGAGGTGTGCAAAGTGTATTTTTGCACTGCAAAGTGACTTTTCCCCAGTGCAAAGTCAATGTCCCACCACTTCTCAATGCTTATCAAAGGGTAACTTAAAAGTACAATGCAGTACACACTTATGCGTAATGCAGATAAGATTAAATGCTTGTCTTTCAAACTAATCACAAACCCCAGTCAAATAAGGATCTGTCACCTTTACTGTGGCAAATACATGCATCTTCACTATTAAACGCTATTTACAAAAAAGTTAATATAAGCAAGCTGTGCTTTTTTCTTATTAGAATTCAATTGTCTTCAATGTGGTGGGTTCACAGCATATGTTGTCCTTTTGTTGAGGGGGGTGGAGCTGTGTGGATTATGCCAATTTTTTAAGTGTGGAAACTAATGCATAAGTGGCCCTCGAGCCTACTGTGAAAAGTTGGCATCTATGTGTCAGGACCACCACCAATGTGCAATCTTTGCCTCCATCCACACTATTCAGGCCTTGAGCCAAAAATGCACCTACAACATCAACATTCAGCAGCACAGGACATGCATCATAGAGCACATCATATCCACCGTGGCTCTGCTACCCTCTGCTTTTCCCAGCTTTTTGCCAAACAGAAGACACTCCAGGAGAATCAAGGGATCAACGGGCCCACACTTAACTTAAGCGATGCCTGCCAATTCAATGCATCCGACTCCTTGCAAGCAGTTTGAGAAACAGAGCTAGATAGCCCCAGCAGGACACCATCAGAACACCAGTGGATAGGGAGGAAGCACTTTGAATGCCCGAAACGCAGTCCTCACCTCCTGCTTCCACCACTAGAGAGGCTACCTCTGAGCCATGAAGCAATCGGACATCTTTCTTTTCCCACCATCACATCTTCACTTCATACCTGATTGAATAGAATGTAGGTGAGCACTGAAGAATCCGTTTTTTCTAGATGCATAAAGTCCCCAAAAATATTTTCCAGACTACGTCCCCTGTTTTGTTTGCTCTTCCCCCACTATTCAGAGTTGACCACGTTGTACATTTGGCACGATATACAAAATGAAAAAATAAAGTGAATGAAGATGACAAGTAAAACAAGCACACACACATGCACCCACATATACACCCATGTAAAATAGCCTCTGTTAGCACTGACAGCAGTCCCAGGCAATCACAATAAGCCAGACGTCCAACCCTAATAACGACAGATCACCATGAAATACTGCACTCAAAGTCACCTCAAGGAACTAAATGCATAGCCCTTGCAGACTTCGAATCAGTGACAGATAGTCAAAATCCCCTTCTGAAGAAATAGCCAACAAATAACTCCAGGTTATCAGCATAGAAAATCTTCTCCTTCGTGACTACCGATCTAGCTTTAGACCAGCCAATGGGAAAGAATCTATCCCACTGCTCATAAAATAGGGAACTCTGAAATCACTGGATTAAAGATAGATATCCAGTGCAAATAATCTTGTTGGACTTTTAATCTGCCTATGACATTCTCCCCCACCACATTCGACAATCCTAAGCATCCAAGGTCTGCCACTCTTTTTGCTTGCCTCGTTCTTGAAGGAGAGAACAGTCCACCTCAGATTGGGTAATCTCCACTCCAATTTCCCAAGGGGTCAGGAATCTTTGTGATCACTGCACCCCCCCCCCATAACTGCGTGGACGAAAATGTCAATGGCAATTACGGCACGCCACAGTGATCAGATAGATCACTTTTGCCCACATGCCCGCAACACTCCGACCCCCACCCCACTTACCTGTACTGCGGCACACTTCTGTGTGTGCCGCCGACTGTCCTGTACCCTTGCAGCGTCAGTTCCTCCCACTTACGTGGGGCAGTGCAGACGCCGCTGGGTCCTTTTAAAAAAAAAAAAAATCTTTTCTATCCCCCGCTTACCGTGATGGTAAGCAGGGGACACCCCCGCAACCCCTGCTCCTTTTGGACGCAGTAATGGGAGTCAGAATTTTCTAACTTCCAACTTCCTACACAAACTTCCAACATTAGCGAAGCATCAACCTGGATGTGCCTTTTGTAATAGGAAAAAACACAACATGAGTTTTCACATTTTATCATCCACTTTGCATTGGGAAAGAAAACAACTGTACACTTTGCAGATTAGCGCAACTTCGTTCGCCATTTACCATCCTTCCCTCGTATACTTATGGTAAAATTCACATACAATTCAGTGAGGCAAGTGCATTTTACAAATAGCCCCACTTGCTATCAGCCCCTTTTGCCCTCAGCTAAGCTTACAATAAATCAACAAAGTGCCCCGAGAGTACCTATTACCTGCTATCCATGCTGACGTGTCACTGTGAGGAACGCTGTGTGAATCACTGTTGAACTTTTCTTGAAACACTTTTACCTCAGACTTGAAAGTATGTATTTGTATTTCTTTATTTATATAGCGAGCCTGGCCCAAAAGCATCTGGGTGCTTGGCATAAGGTTACAATGCAGCACATTTTACAAGTTACAATTTACATTTAAGACAGATCAGGAGAAAATAATTATATGCATTATAGATTTACAAATTACGGTGTAGAATACAAGTTACTCAGCAAAGAGGATAAGTCAGAGGAATTAATAACTTGGTAAAAGAAATAAGCCTAAAATACAGAAAAAATAAGGCTAAAATACAGGATTTATGCAGTACATAATAGTAGTACCCAATAGATACTATGGTGCAAGGCCCAAGCAGTAGCGCAAGTCAACAGAGGGAGTTCTGAGGAGGTGAGCCAGAGTTTAGTTTTGCGTTTGAAGGAAAGGTAGGAGGGTTCCCATCTGAGCAGGTTGGGAAGAGTATTCCAGAGTTTGCTGGCTAAAACTGGGAAGCTGGACTCACCAGCTGTCTGCTATTTAAACTTAGGAAGGGCCAGGCAATTTGTTTGGGCTGGTCTTAGGGGTCTGGAGGCTGTGTGGGGAGTGAAGCGGCTTGCCAGATAGTTGGGTGTCTGGTTGGCTATGCACTTGTGGGTGAGGGCAAGTGTTTTCAAAGAGATTCTTTGTGCTACAGAGAGCCAGCGTAGGTTAAGTCTGGTCTCAGAGTTACACTGCCCCCTGGGGAAGTTGAGGGCTGCCCTAATAGCATTGTTCTGTGTAATCTGTAGTTTGTTTAGATTTTGTTGACTCGTCCCCAGGTACAGGGCATTACAGTAGTCAATCAGTAGACAGGAAAGGCCGGGATGCAGTAATAAGTTTGCATACTGCACTCTGAGACCCCCAGCCGGCCCACAGAGCCGAGGCTTGCTCAGAAGTTCTTTAAGACGAGATAGCTGCTCCCTTGAGATGGATGGGGGTGCAGATTCATTACTCCAACACCAATCAATACGGACAACTCAATGGTTTGGCAAAGGGAGTACGTTTAATGACAAGTACAGAAAATGGGGAGTCATGGATATCAGCAGTGATGCGATCGTCCTTCTCGCTTCAACTCCAACAAAGTTCATACAAGTTGTAACATTTATACTCAAAACTCGTCATTACTGACGTGTAACACTCAAAAGTTAACATGCTATTCTATTGGTTAGGAAAAGGTGACTTTACTATAGTTACTATATCTGTATATGGTAACGGAGTAAGGAGATTGGGTTAACTCTGTCAGGTGGGCATCTAAGCCCTTCCTGCAAAAATGACTACTGTAGATGCCACTAAAAGTATGACGTCTCATTGGTTCTACTAACTATAGGACCCGAGATTATTTGGTCCTCTGTGATTGGGTTGGCACCAACCTCCTGCATACTTTTCCACTTTGCTTAGCAGCATGCAGAATGGTCGGCCAGGTGCGGGGTGCCCCTTAGTTACCCGGGCTTCCTCCGATTAGGATACAATCAATCATCACTTTAGTGTCCATCTGTCAATTAGATCACTGTGGTTGGCATCGAGACTGCACCTTCTGTCTGGAAAAGTTCTGATATCTCCTCCTGGTCTGGTGCCAAGCGTAGTTGTGAACCCTCGCTTCTTCTTGCTCGGCTCGTCACGTGATTCCCACACCGTGAATTTGTCTCTTTTCTCTCAATTTGTGTATTTGATTCTTATTTAGCCCGCCACCTGCCTATGTCTTCTTATCTCGTCCTTTCAGAGGCAGGGTTTTCTGTGCTTAGTTTCAATTAGATGTAGCTACTGTTCGCTTCATTTATTCGTATGACCTTGGCTTTCCTGGCACGAGTCGCCTCTGCTGAATTTCGATTCAGCCATCTCTTCTCGTTTTGCTAAATATGAATCTGTTCTCGTTTGGCCTTTAGTAACCTGGGTTTATTCTGCTTCTTGTGCAAAGTAGAAATACACTTATAATACTGTGCTTTATTTTGAGGTAGATTATGTATAATGGCGCTTGCCGCACTATTCTTCTACTAAGCATAGCAAGCTGCACTGTTTTCTTAGCTTTCTTGCGGTTCCAGGCATATTTACAGGTATAAACTGGTTGAATGCATTCATCTTGCTTACAGCTTTAAACTTCTTTGCATTTCGACATCGTCCTTTCACTTTAGTTCACAATATCCTTATTCATGGTATTTCGTCTCTTTGTGTCATTCTCTGGTCATCATTTCTTCTATCTGTGAGTCAGTCAGGGTTCTTGTGACGTCACCATTCGTCTTCCATTAAGACCTTTATGGTTTCTTCCGGGACTGTACTTAGGCAATCTTCATTTCGTTTCATTTGTTGGTAGGGTTTCCTCAATGGATACCTTACTGTCCATGGTTTTCTTGGTACTGGTACTTCAATAGGTGCTGTTCTTCCGATAGGCAGGGGGGAGAGCCCTACTGCGGCTCTCTGCTGGTTTATTTGCTCATCATACATCACATATATCGGTGTGAACGTTTCTGGAACAAAATGGACGATTGGAGTGCAGGCTTTATTTGAGACCTCCGCTACACTACGTAAGCAGAAGCTGAGCTGACGGCATTGGCTTGTCTAGCCAGTGAGAGGGTAGAGTCAAGGTAAATGCCTAATGTTTTGGTATTACCAGAAACGTTGATAGAATTACCGTCTATGTTGAACAAATTGAATGCTGGGTCCAGTTTGTTCAGCCGATAATGGGAGCCCAGATGAGGAGCTCAGTCTTATCATTGTTGAGGCACAACTCATGTTGTGCCATCCACGTTTGAATGACTAGATAGACATCGTTCAAGGACCTGGTGTCAGCTGTATGGTCACCTGTTATCGGGATGAGTATCTGGGTGTCATCGGCATAATAGGGTAGGTGACACCCAGATAGTCAAGAATATCAAAGAGAGGTTTGGTAAACACATTATAGAGAGTCGGTGAGACACAAAAATCACTGAGGAACATCACATAGGACAGGTGAAGGTTCAGCAGAGGTTATGGGGGAGAAGACACGCAGAGAGCTATTATCTGGGAAGGATCTAATCCAAGATGTGGCTGAGTCAGAAAAGTGAGCGGCGGATTTGAGATGCTTACAGAGAATTTGGTGATTGACCAAATTGAAGGCTGCCGATAAGTCTAATAGTAGTTGAAGTGCTAACTTCCCTTAGTCTTTCAAGTCTTCAATTTGGTATTTCAAATCAATGAGGGCAGTTTCAATTGAAAGTACTCCTGAATTTGGAGGTAGGCGGCACAATCATGTATCTTGAGCAGGAACAGAGCGATTTTGCCCAGGAGTGTGTTTTGAATGCTGGCGCACCAAGTGCTGTCTTTGGTGCAGGAGTCTGGAGGGGACACTGGGGATTCAAGTTCTTTTGGGATCTTGAAAATCTCCCTTGTGTTGGACTCAGCTTGCATGATTCGGTTATTATAGGTATCTTTTTTAGCAAGGAAGATGGCCTCTTTATAATTCAGTGACGCTATGGTGAGACTATCCTTGTTGGGAGCAGAGGGAAACCTTTTCAACGGGCTTCAGCGGTACGTTTGACTTTACGCAGTGCTCTCAGCTGTGGTGTAAACCATGAATTCAGGTGAGAGTGTAGTTTAGGTTTCCTTAACTTAAGAGGGGCAATGGAGTTCAGGGCTGGGAGCATGGCACGATTGTAAGTATAAACTAGAGCGGTGGGATCCATGCAGGATGCTAAGCTGTTATTCAGTATCGGTAGGATAAGTGGGAGTAACCTATAGGTTGTTATATCCCTTTTATTCCTAGTGTGAATACGAGGGGCAATGTCTTGCTTGGTGCTTTTTACATTGGCTTTGATGTTGAAGGTGATAAAATGGTGGTCTGACCACGCGCAGGGTGAGTTTGATTGTAGGGTGATGCTGCATTTTAAATCAACTAACCAGTCAAGGGTTCTGCCCTTGATGTGGGTAGGTTCCTGTATGCGATGGGAGAATCTGAGATCTGATACAGTGCTAGCAATATCCAATGCTATAGGGTCTTTCAAATCTTGGAATCCCAAATTGAAGTCGCCAAGTAGGATGATTTGCCAGTTAGGTTTGGTTTTGTCGGTCAGGATGGCTGTAATGTCATCAGCAAATGTAGAGATAGGTCCAGGCAGCCGGTAGATAAGATGGATGGTGGCAGTTTGGTTCGGCGAGATAGGTAGTTTGACTGATCTCGGCTGAAGGAATATGTTGGTTTGGGATAGCTCTGAGACAGACTGAGTTTTATGAATAAATGCGACCCCCCTCCTTTGATTGACTGGTGTTTCAATCACATCTGATAATTGAGTAACCTGTTGGTATGGCTAGGGCTAATAAGGGACCAGAGGTTGCATGGGGCCAGGTCTCTGATATGGCCAGAAGGTCGAGGTCGAGGGTTACGACGAAGTCAGCGATGTCTGGGGCGTGCACGGTAAGGGACCTAGCATTGATTATCGCACATTTGATCTGAGAGAGATCGGCAGTGTCACTTGTAGAAATGGGTGATGATATAGGTTGGGTGTTGGTAAGGCAAGCAGGTGTCTGTGTATGTGAATTCAGAGTAGGGGTAGGCTTTGCGCAGAGACAAAGAGGGTGACAGAGTCTCGAGCCTAGTCTGAGATTTCTGAGGTGCAGTAGGCACGGTTGATTAGGTGTGGGTTTCTTCGCAAAGTGTTCCTACCATAATGCCGGGGAGTTAAGGTAGGGGTTGGTAGTTAATGGAGAGGACGACAAGGAGGGTTTGTCATTATGAGGTCTGTATTGCTGTTCCACAGCAGGGGGGGCAATAGGTGCTCGATGGCGAGGAAGCCAATTGTGAGGTGAGCAGTTAGAGAGATTTGTCATAGTGAGCAGTGCTGGCACCAAGGTGGTGGTTTGGGGTGAGAGGAGGTTGTGTCTGTGTGAGAGTGCATGGGCAATAGTTATGAGCAAGCAGAGTAACAGGAGGAGGCGTTGATTATAATGGTAGCTATGCATAGTGTATGCCAGAGAGGCAAACAGGTGAGGTGTGTGGCGGGATGTGTAAGCCTGGTAGTAGATACAATATCTTGCATATGCGTGCCAGTGCAAGCAGTAGTGTTGACAGGTAGCAATGAGTATATGGGGCACGCAGGCCTTAGTAGCATGAGGGACTATGGAATAGGGGGTAGAGATAGCAAAGATACAAGCCAAAGGCACAGAGGTAGGTCTGGTACGTTCAAGCGATAACACAGTAGTCAGTCACAGATTAGATAGTGAAAACAGTATAGACAGCGGGTATCAAAGGTAGCTGTGAAATAGGCCAGGAGCACAAAGAGGGTGTAGCATAATGAGTCAGGTTATTATGATACTAATGTGTCCACATAAACGAGCAGTACTAGAGACAATAGCTAGATAATGCTTGAGTTTGGTGCGTGGAAATAAAAACAGTATGCACCGATGCGAGATTGCAAAAGTGCATGGGGCAAAGAACAACACGGTGCGGCTTATGGTCGAGGCGGGAAGCAGGGATAAAGTGAGTAATAGGAGTGGCGCTAAACAGTAATCAGTAGTATAGAGGAACACATATTATACTACAGGTGGTATTAGAGAATGAGAGAGGGTAAGCACAATAATATGGAGGTGACGCGAGGAAGCGAATATGAAGTAGCAGCTCGTAAGCAAGGTGGGCGGCTCAATTGCAGAAAGTTCTAACAGTGATACGTGCATACAACTTTATATGAAATGTATTTGTAGACATAAGTTCATACTTGGTGACCTCATAAGAATGTAAAGGTTCGTATGGTAGCAATATTAGGTGCCTTAAAGGACAGCAAGGGGGGATAATGAGCTGGACACCTTCATGGACCTCAGATGTTGTCAGGGGCCGTAGGTCGAAGTTTTTCAAGCGACAAGCGTAGGGGCAGCTTGGCGGCCTGTGATAAAGGCTGTGCACCTCGCCAAATCCCGAAGGTGCGAGGGAGGAAAGTGGGTTTGCGCACCGCACTGACTAGCCATGCACAGGCTACAGGCAGGTAGAATGGCATTATAGACTAGGCCTTGGATGATCAGGCCGGCTTCCGCCTTCTGGTTCGGGCGGGCTGCAGATGTACAGCAAGGATCAGATGAACGAGCCAATCAGGATACATATTTTCAAAATCACTTTACTAAACAACATGTAAACACGGCAAGGCGGCGGCCATCTTCTCTTACCTCCACAGCGTAATCAGGTTACTTATATTCACTAACAAAAACATTGTAAAAGGGACGTTATGGTTAAGTTGCACTAGCAAAAACCTATGAAATTCAATGGAAAAACTTTGTTAGAGGGACGTTATGGTTACAGGTAAAACCGAGAAAAAAAACCAAATTCGACAGTTATGGTAAGCTCAGCAACCATAACTCGTGCCACCAGTGTGCACTGCAAGGACTAACATCCATGACATCAAAGATGCCATCATAAATATCATTCATGACATCACATGTGCATTTAAAGTACTACTGCCGACTTCGCGGGTGGCTCTGCAAACCTACCAATGTGTGACAGCAGCCTCTTGTATGCAATTTACACTGACCATTACTGGCATAGATAGCTTGCCGCTGCAGCCTTATGAAAATGGTATAAAGTGCTCCTATGTAGTGTACTGTTGATGACATAGCATTTACTTGAGTGTTTCCATGTGTTACCTTAGAGAACTTACTGTATCTTGCATTGCTTTTTACCTCATGTTTTCCAAAATTGGTGCTGCAAAATGCATCATTTCATCATATTATTTTTAAAACAATTCTCTAACCGCCCTCCCCCCCCACGTACCCTCCTCTGAACCAGCCTCAATTTTCTGGGGCTCCCTCACTACGCTACTGAAAACATTCACCACCAGCAAGGGCTTGCTTACCCATTTATCATTTAGAAACCATGGTACTCCTTCAGGCGCTATCCCCCCGACCGCCCACCGGCACCACAAGCGCCTCCACCACTGTATGACATGACTCCAAAGCAATATACTAGAATAACATTGAAAAGTGTATTTCATATCTACTAAAATCCAAGCACAACCTCTTCTATGCTGGTTTTGGGTTAATCAAAACAAATGGGAAAACAGCAAGCTCATTCTGTGATGTTCTGCCAAGAACTTACAATACGAAGAAAACATGATCTTCACATATGCTTAATATTGGCAAAGAAAATGCATTGGCATGAAAAGCAAAATACTGAGTTGTCTCCTTATTTACCTGTAGCATAAAACATGTTTTTAGTTTTGAGAGCTCCATGCTGGTTCACCTAGTTGTAGGGCGTGTGCCATGCCACTTCACCCCTATATTTAATATGGGAATATACTCAGTGTTTGTGGTTTTATAACTAGTGATGGTGTTGGTTGAACAATGTCATTTAACACTCAGGCCTTTTCTTTCACTTCTCCATTTGAAACCTTCAAGTAGGTTATACTAGTTTTTGATCAGTTAGAATGAGACACGGTTGTTTCTCAAAAGCTTCCTGACGTGCGTACCATGTTGAGTCCAAGGTACAGTCTAATGTGTATCTCCTGAATTTACTCTGCTTTTTTCTTTGCAGCTCATTTTGATAACTCTCTAGTTTAGCATTGATTAACTCCGGTGTAGATGCTAACTGTGCCTTAGAATAATATGTAGAAAGATTATTTTTAAGGGTATAACAATGGCAATCCATGGCAATTCTAGGTAGAATTGTCCATCCAAGTTCCATCATGATTGGGTTCAGTTATGGTCAATTCTTATTGATAAAACAAATAGTGTTTGAACCTGCTGAATTAATTTAACAAGAGTCAATGATGTTAGAAAAATCGCCTCTCTGGATAGAGAGAGTATCTGACACCGACAGGGGGTAAAACAGTCACCTACTCTGGTGTATGTTAGGACATACTTCAGACAGATAGTTATACTGTACTTCAATGAGGACATTGGGTGAACAACATATAGATTTAATCCAGAAAACATATTTCCATTAAGTTTGGTTAAAATACAAATATATTTTTTGATATAGCTCTACCAAGGGCATATACAGAAATGTTTCAAGCATATCTTATTGTGAAACCATCAGCATGCTAATTTAAGACATGTACTTGAAGTTTAATCTAATGCTTATTTAAGAATTTTGCAGTAATGTACATCTAAAAGTGTGTTCTGTAAATCTTACAATGCTCGAAAAGTGCTGAATAAATTGCATACATAAAAAGAAGCAATTCGATACACACACTTAATCAGAACATACTAGTGAGTATTATAAGATAATAAGCAAAAGAAAAAGTAGGACTTGATCAACTGAAGATTGCAGTACTTGTTTAGAAGAAGTTGCTTGTAGATCATTGTTGGCTTTTGTATAAGGGAATGTACAATGAAATTCTCTCGACTGTACAATAAGGAGGGAATGTACTTTATTTTATCAAATTCAATTAGGGATATTAGAGTGAATCTAAAATACTTAGTTTTGATTCTTCTCATGTATGCCACCAGTTGATTTGCTTTAGTCTTTAATCTATCCAGCTAATGGGATTGGAAGTTTGTGGCATCTAAAACAAGGCCCACATATATCATTTGATTTGTGTTTGGATGTGTTAAATACGAACTTCAAACCTTTCATTCTGGTTCCTCTTCATTGTAAGGTGGCTAGTGGCCATGGCAATAGGGCATGGCCATCAGGCCACAGTCCCATGATGCGGAGGAACCCCACAGTGGATAAGCTGACCTGTAATGGGGAAACATTCTGTGGTGCATAGCTTAGAAACATTCTGATAAAATTGAATTCAGCATCTGGAAGGCCTTCACATCAAAAACCTTTAGTGCTACCAGTGAGGTGAAATACAGGATAACCAACCCGTGGTTTTCAGTGCAAATCTCTATATAAAAGATTTACATTGTGTAAAAGGTACGACATGTACATCTCCTATACCTATAACAACTCACATCAAAGTCAGCCCTCATTTTAATGTGAGTTTTCCTATGAATTGGAGTCATATAGGATATATGCATTTCACATGAGTTCATATCAAACACTCACATGCTACTCATACGTCAAACACTGTTATGCCATATGCACCATACGCACACCTACTATACGCTCATACACGCACCATACACTTAAAGACTACACAAACGCCCAACACTCATATGCCATTTGCTGCACACGTCTACGCCATAGGTTTGATGTGTTTTCATATGTACATGATTGTGTTTAAGGCATTTCTTGAGTAGAGATTCTTCCACGGGTCTTTTTTTTTTTTAGCACTGAAAGTTGATTGGACCCAACCAAGCAGGTCATTAATTTTAAAAGATCCTGGTTTTAAGAGTCAGGTGAAATAATAACCTGCTGTACAACAACATGCTGTATTCTTAGATGAAAAGATAGAGAATTCCATAGTTGAAGCTCAAGTACGGAAATGGCAAGGCCCCAGAGCAGGTGCTGATAAAGTGAGGGACTGGCAGTAAGTTTAAAGAAGCCGGCCAAAGATTGCAGGCTGGAATGTATTGCTTAACCTTTTTCTTAATAAAAGGTCAGAGCCATATGGAATTGTATGAAGGATGCTTAGAGGCTTTTATTTAGGGTGCAATTGATGGAAAAGTGTGCAGAAATCCTGCAAAGCAAATGCGCCGAGAACGCCTCTGCACAAGCCTGCACGCAGAGGTTTTTCTGCACGCTCTGTCGTGTCCGGAATGCCCCCGACACGCCCCCATGCAAAGCAAAACTAGCCATACAAGGTTACCTTTGCATGCTCCCTGGACGTTAATACATTCACCCACAAAACAGTACGTGGGATCCCCCGCAAGGAGGTCTGCATCTCGGGGACCCTGTGCAGGGTCCACTGTAACTGTTACCAGCACCCCGATGACATGCGTACAATTAATGGTAACATGGGTAAAAGTCAGAAAATCTGCATTCAAACCCCCGTAAACTGCGTAAATGCACCCTGCTACACTGTGTACGAGCACCCCTGAGTAAGATCGGAACGCTGACTACTTACACGCACCCCTAAATCCAACACCCGATCTTACCTATTCACAGCGAATCCTATGCGCAGGTGTCTGCACACCTGCCTCAGGTGGCAGATAGTATGAGGGCTTTGTGTGGCCATTTCCTTGCCGAGAGGTTGTGCGGTCGGATCCATGAATACATTCCGCACAATAGTGGGCTTGCGATGGACTGCCTGTGGGCCATCCCTCGTAACACTCACATTTTCCCTTGTTCTTCCTAATTTTATGAGTTCCACCCCCTTCCCTGCTATATGTGCAAGCCATGCCCACACTCTGCATGGTGTCTCGTGCAAGAGACATGCCGGCCGGGCACAAACTCAACGGAAGTCCCGATTCCATGAATCGACAACCAGGATTTTCGTGCAGTATGGCACGCAAAGTCCTGATTTTCCACGCAATTAATTCCATGAATCGGGCCTTAATCCAGAAGGCTACTTTCAGTCAGTGAATGTAACAAAGTGCAGGAGAGATTCGATCCCGTCTTTGATAACCCTTTATAAGGCAGGTGGCAGCATTCTGGATGATTTTGATCTTTTGAAGAATTCAATTTGGGCTGCCGAGAAAAAAAGAATTAACGTAATAAAGACTTACCGAGACTATTACAGACACAACTATAGACCGAAGATTAGTAGGTAGAAAAGGAAGACTCTTTCAGAGGTGAGAAAACTAAATAAACAGGAGCTCATAAGAACATTGCCTAGTCTGGTGTCAAGCCTAAAGCTGAGATTTATTACACAATCAGATGGAACAGGACATGAACCATGCCCTGGGGCCACCACGAGGCGTTCCAAGAGGCATGAGATGGACTCACTATTAGGACTTCTTTTTTTCAGAGTTCAATTTAAAGCCAGATGTCCAATTATAAACTGCCAGAAGCAAGCAGTCCTAAAATGGGTGATATTATTTGAGGTTTTGTTGTCCAAGCGAAGTAAACGCTGTGTGTCATCAGCATAAGCATCCAAACTAAACATACCTGCATAAAATGCATATGTATATGTACATGTAAATGATGTACATGCACAATTTCGGATGGACTTTCATGTGAGTTTTCATATGTGTGTGAGACGTATATGAGATGTACATTTCCTAGATAAATGAAATACAAATCTTCTCTATGCCTCCTGTATGTATAAACGCCCACATTAAAGTCAGTCCTCACATTATAAAATCTGCCATACTCTAAGCAAAATATAGCATTACAAATAGGCTATTATTTCTAACAAACCTTTTATTTCGTATCTTTGATTATTCTTACCATGCATATGGAGAACAAAGAAAATACTAATATAGCACTGTTCTAGCTAATAGAACATTTGCCTCCACATGGTTAAAATATGGCAGCATCGCTTTATATTTTTAATCCAAACGAAGAAAAAAGAACAATTAAGAACCTTTGAAGCAAGCCACATATATACAATGAAATTCTTTGAACTGTCGAAATGCTGCCAAAGCACTGTGAAACCTAATGCAGCATGGCACAAAAAGACATGGGTCCTCTTTATAACTATGCCCGTCCGGTAGCAGCAGTGCCGGTAAGCGTACCGGTAAGCCTACCAGGACCGTTGTTACCGGACCAGCACAGTACGACTCTGGGGACGGGTGCCGTCCCGCCCGCCAGGGTCAGGCCTGTCGGGCGGGATGGCACCTGCTCGCAGAGTTCTCACAGGAGCACCAGCACCGTTGTTAATGGTGCCGGTGCTCCCGAATTACCGACACCTGATTTCGCGGCCACCGGACTTGGAATAGCCCGGTGGCACCGGGAAGTTAGGCGCGAGTAATTCATTAGTGGTCCGGCAGCTACCTGCCGGTTTTACCGGCATGGCTACCACCGGACCCGTAATGAGACCCATGGACTTTTTCTGTAATGCAATAGTGAATGCAAGTCTTGCAAAGTATGATTGAAAATACATTTCTTCTGCTAAACTAATACTTACAAATGTACAAAGATATAACACAATATTTTCTTTCTTTTATAAAGGCACATTATCCTCAGAGGCTCAGATGCATATGAAGCGTGCAAGTCAGATGGTGAGAGCAAGAATTTGATTGGTTGATGGTAGCCTCTATGCTTGAAGACATAAAACAAGGTGAAGGTACTATATGAATTTTATTTAACGAGATCTGTGAATAACCGTCACAATCTACTGCATTTCAATTCCAAGCTAAATCAATCAAAAAGACACTGGGCCTCGTTACACGGTAGGAGGTAACCATGCCGCTATTAGCAGCATGGCTACTCCCTTAATCCATTCCGGGTGCGGGTAGGCGGTATGGGGACTTACCGGGTCATTCCGACCCTGAAGGACCAGGTAAATCCCCATTCCAAATACCATTCCCCATTCCCATTGAGCCCCCATAGGGCTCAATGGGAATGGGGAAGGAGCTAATAACGGTACCGCAATTTGCGGTACAGTTATTAGCTCTGAAATCCCTCAGCGGGTCCCGTCCTTAACGCCTGGTCAGACCAGGTGTTAAGGACGGGACCCGCTGAGGGACCTCGTAGTAGGGCGCTAAGGGATTACCAGCACGGGTGACCTTACTGGTGCCGGTAATCCCTTAACGCCTACCGTGTAATGAGGACCACTGTCATTCTGACATGCAAATCCACAAATCTGGAACCAGCTAATCAAATTGAATGATTTTCTCTTTGGCCAATTAAACGGAAACTTTCAGTTTAAAAGTGCATGTCCGCAAATTGCCAAATGATAAAAAAGAAATAACACTGGAGGAATTTCTTCCAAACCAAGCAAATTACTCAAGTTTGCGAAGGTTTGGTGCAAATTCCTCAAGTGTTTCTTTCTGTACCTGAGAGAAAAATCTCCCTGTGGGAATTTTGTTGGAAAATGCAACTTTTGGGTCCTCCCCATAACTTTGGTCTCCCTGGATGGAACACACCTAAAAACAGTTTTTTACATTTATAGCAGCCCACCAAGCCCTCAGGCATCAGGGCATAGTAAGTGCAAGGTGAGATAATACAAGTGCATACCACGCATAAGATTACAAACATACAGTAGATCTTGAGGGCATAATATGGAGGAGCCAAGCCTCATGGTATGAGGGGGCAACTGCCAGTGTAAAGAAATGCATGAGGGACATAATTAGAGTAGGTGCTCAGTCTGGGAAAGCCACACCTCATGGTACGGGGGCTACATCAGGTGTGCAGTTACACAGAAAGACAAGTTTGGAGAAGGTGCGCAGGCTGGGAAAGACACGCCTCATGGTACGGGGGCTACATCAGGTGTGCAGTTACACAGAAAGGCACATTTGGAGTAGGTGCACAGTCTGGGAAAGCCACGCCTCATGGTACAGGGGGGTACATCAGGTGTGCAGTTACACAGAAAGACAAGTTTGGAGTAGGTGCACAGTCTGGGAAAGCCACGCCTCATGGTACAGGGGGTTACATTAGGTGTGCAGCTAGAGGTAGGTGAACATTGCCATTGGTAAGGGTGCACAGTTTGGAGAGCCTCACCTGATGGTGTGGGGGGCTACATCAAGTATGCAGATACATGTAGATAAAACTCGATATTTGTATGGGAACACAATTTGGAAAGACTCATCTCATGGTGCGGGAGGCTACATCAAGTATGCAGATAAAGGTAGGTACATTGTTATGGGTGCACAATTTGGAGAGCTTCACCTCTTGGTGCGGGGGGTGTACATCAAGTATGCAATTACTGGCAGGTAAAAGGAACATTGGTAAGGGTGCATAAATTAGATGGCCTCCCCTCATAATGCACAGATATTTAAGCAGAGCTCTCAATTATGAATACAATAGTGTGACCTAGCAGTTCATAAAGGATTTAATAGGTAGGTTGCAAGTGGCACAACATTAGCAGCCTAAGCAGATTTTACATACAAAGTATACACTTTCAACAGAGATGGATATACCTTTTCAGTAGAGCATCGAAACACCTGAATTTGGTTGATTCAAATAGGTCAAACCTCAGTCAGCCTTTTAAAGAAGATCAAACAAGCTTGACTTCATGGGTAGAAAGGATAAGAAGGTCAACAGGCTTTTATTGGGACAGGATGACACCGTTTGCCACGTGTTTGACAGCGGAGTTGGCTCAGCTCAGCCTTTACCTCTCCCACACCTGCAGGCTGATAAATTGAGTATCACATTGTGGGGGATAAGGATAGTAATAAGTAACATTGGTTACCAAGTGATCTGAAACTGGATTTCTGGGGGTGGAATTGCTATATTAAAAACCCACGTTACTGGCATTATAAAGGGAATACATGGTTGGAACTTGCTTTCAACCTTTCAGAGAGACAGTCTTTTTGCCAGACACAGGCTGAGGAAAGTTTGGAAAGGGATAATAAACTGAAGTAGAGATAGATTATTTGACCAGGAGGAAGGTTGGGAAGAGTAGGCTAAGGATTCAGAATTCAGAGTGTTATAGAGTGTTATATTTATGATAGGGTTTGTTTATACTGTGTGGCATAATGATTGATGTGGAAATGGCGAAGAATAGAAATGCAATATGTTCAGTCTAGGGTGGGGAGAGTTCCCACAGTGAGTAAACGAGACACAAGCCATTGGGTGACCCCTATGAGGAAGAGCAGGAGGGGCGCATAATCGTTGAGGGTAGCTTGTGCAAGACTGAAACTTGTGTGATTTCTGTGGGAGAAAGTAGTAGAGATTCAGGGGGAAGAGAAAAAACTGTCAGTAGGTGAACATTTGGACAACATGCACGTAGCACCCAAATAAACCATTGACCGTGGAAATGTGCTGATCTTTGCCTTTTGACATCTGCAGCTGAACTTGCTGTGTGTACTGGGGATGCCAGAATTACATGTGGCCAATTGAAGGCCTCATTCATCTCTCTTTCTATGCGCCGTCTCATAGGTCACTCTGGGGTATATGCACCAGTACAAGCACATGCGTGAGGGTTGCACCATGATGATAAACATTCTTCAAGACCCACCGAGGAGGTTGCACTTTTAGTTTCATCCCCATTTTAAGGGCAGAATAGAGAGTTGTGCAGATCTCATCTACTAAAGATCAGGGAAAAGCAACACATGGGCCCTCATTAGGACTCCGGCGCTAAACCATGGTGCTATTAGCACCATGGTCCATGCCGGAGTCCGCCATGGAGAAAGGGGGAATTACCACCCCATTCCAAGGTTGGCGAGGCGGCAATTCCCCCTTTCTCCATGGCCCTTCCCCATTCCCATTTTTGCCCCATAGGGCTCAGTGGGAATGGGGTAGGCATCAATTACGGCACCGCAAATTGCGGTACCGTAATTGCCATCAAGGTCTGTTTGCGGGTCCCTACTTTAACGGTGGTCCAGACCAGCCGTTCAGGTCGGGAGCCGCAAAGGGACCTCGTAGTAAGGCGTTGAGGGGTCAATGGTGCCGCAGCCTTTTACGGCGCTATTAACCCCTTAACGCCGGGGTCGTAATGACCCCCATGGTGTAGCAGAACAGCATGAGCAGTTTGAAAATTCCAGGTATGTACCCCCTCCACTCCCGTCCACTGATAAGTCAGAGAATAATGGTGATGATGATTGCATGTATGAGGATATGGTGAAAGATTAAAAATGTCTGAGAGTTTAGGCAGAACAGGTATTTGCTGGTTTTTCAGTGATACTAATGACAATGAAAATGACAACACAGAGGCTCTGGCATGATGTGGCAGGATTGCTATGCTATATTATGTTATGTAATGCAATGGTATGTTATGCAATACTATGCTAAGTTATGCTATGCTATGTTATGCATAGCTATGGTATGTTACACAATGCAATGCTATGCTATGCTACATTAGGCTCTTCCATACAGTTAGGTCTCAGACCCTCCATGTCACCTCCCTCTGCCGCCCTCTGCTTCCTCTAAACGCAGCACCCCAGACAGGCCAAACCCCACTGAGGGCAGAGAACACGTCAGACCTTCTGTTCTGCTTATTCTCTACATGTATAGCATTAGCCCCATATATGGGAGCAAACAGAAGGGTTTCTGCGTAGGCCGCTTATTCATAATACAATACAATGGGCCTCATTACGAGTCCGGCGGTAACCAAGCCAGGAAAACCGTCAGGTTACCGCCGGACCCGCATTACCATTCGGCCTCCGTGATTCCCAGAATCACCGGGGTATTACGATCCTGGTGACCCGGGAATTCCAGAGGCAAAATTGTGTAAGTCTCCATTCCCATGGAGCCCCATAGGACTCCATGGGGATGGGGACAATGGAAACACTGGTTCCGTCTATGACAGAGCCAGTGTTTCCATGTCTGCCTGCAGGCAGGTGGTGTTAAACCCGTCTGGTCAGACCAGGCGGTAGTGACACCCCCCGCCTGCAGGACTCTTAATCAGCCAGTCTGGAAAGAATGGTGGCAGCGGTTTTACCACCACTGTTCTTTCCGGACTGGTAGGGTCGTAATGAGGACCTATCTCTCAGCAGGGCTGCATCACAAGTTCACAAGTGAGATATCAACAGTTCTTGCCAAATGGCTGCAATATCTTGATAAGTAACACCCCCTGTGTGAAAGTACTGAAGCATATTACTGTTTCACTATGATATGCTAAATAGCCGGCACTCTAGGTGGGGCCCTGAGGGAGCTCTGTGCGCCGACTGTCTGAACAAACTTGTCCTGCTGTGTTCAATGCTGATCAGCTGATGATGTCTCTGTATGCTGTGTATTTGCTACCTAATACAAGAAGCTTGATTTACCATCAATCATTATCTGATCGCCTTATTTGCTGCAAACTCAGGCTGGCTGTGGGGAGCCCTTGGGAAGGGACTGTATCTTAGCCAGCAAAGAAATGGTGCTTTGATCTCTGGCCAGGATTACATAAGGTCCTCACCATGCCAGAGGGCACTGGTAAAAGCATGGCACACCTGTTATCTGAGAAGTTGGCAAACTCAGCGGTGTGATTGAGAAGTGGCCCAGATGAAATTTCTGTTGCAGCACATGGCTGTTTGATTCCCTTCAGACTGAGCAGCAACCTTCTGCTTATGTTGTGGCACTATGTTTTTCTCAGCACTGCACATTATTTTGACTAAAGTTAATTTGCAATGTTGCATATGTTCTTTCTCTCTCCTTACATGTCGTGGTGTTTTATGTTTTGTATATGTATGTAACTGAGTAGATAGCTGTACGGCAGAGAGTTTCAGCTCTGCTGAATGCATTCATTGTGTTTGTCTACGGTCTGTCTGTTTTGGCTTCTATGCTCTAGTTAATAGTTTCGGTGTAGAGCTCAAATGAAATCCACACAAATTAGTGCTGCAAACTATCTTGTGTGTAACATTTTTTTTCCATCTGTTGAGAGATCCTTAAGATTACAAGTCCGAGGTCCGAGTACAGTTTGTGGCAATCAAATAGAGAAACGTATATGTGTCCCATGTTGTAGCAGAGCAATGCCCCTGAATTCGCAGAGGCACTGCCAGCCCATGACACCCTCTTCCCTGCATCAGTACATCATGATCCAGATGCAGAAAAGCGCTGGCATGCTGCCACAGCTCAACATCGAAGCCAATGTTTAATGTTTTCGGAAATGTTCTCAACAAACATAAAACAATTATAAAATTGAGCCCTGACCTACAGAAAGCAGGAGGTGTGTAGTTCTCTTTTAAAGGGCCTTTCTGGCAAACAAATGATCTATTGTGTAATGTCATTGCTGTCTATTTGTTATGTTCTGGTTGAAAAACAGCTTTTGTTTCTACTACTGTTAAATTGTGTATCACTTGTTGCATTGGATGTTTGGATTCTCAACTGGTCAGTTTAGGTTTAACAGTTTCACGTTAATGTTTGTTTGGCTTCTTGCACTGGTTATAGAGGAGGTTTAGATCCTCATTGCATTTTCTTGTGATTTAGGCATAGGGCCACGGTGTGATGTCATGTTGGATTTTGGGTTTTCGAGCTATTGAGACATGATGCTGTCTCCAGGTTGAGTGAGTTTCAGAGTCACTGCACCCATGCTTTATGCGTTTCACCACACAGACACAGTTTGTGACTAGGGGCGGTACAGGTGTGTTGTCACATGACTCCCAGATTTGGATGTTGGTTCCGAGGCATTTGCCATTAGGTGTCCATTAAGGGTGCTTTCTATTGTTGTGCATTCTTGTTGGCTGTCATTTCTTGATTGCAGCTGACAGGGCTGCCTTGTGTTTTTTAATCTCTGCCGCCATGTTATTCAGCCATAGCTTGCCTTGCCACGCAATCAGAGGATCATAGTGGAATAACATTACCAACATCCTTGGCCTACTCCATGTTTAGGGAATTGCTTATTCCCTTGGAGGTTACTTGTCATTGTGATTCAGATTTTTGGGTTAATGAAATGACTTTGTGTTTATTTTTAAAATTATTGTGGGCACAGTCTAAATTGGTTTGCTACTATTCACTAACGCCCTGTCCATGCTACAGACAACTTAGTGCTACAGAAATACATACATGCTTTACTTCCAGGCACGAGGGAGACTCTGATTGACAAGCACAAAAAGTTACTGCATGAACTACATTTTTGGGATTGGCCTCTCACCTTCATTGCTTTACCTACAACAACACTCAGAGCCTTGTGGTCTATACCCATGTTCTAGTTTCTGCTAAAAAAGGCGATTTTCGATGGACTTTAGCCATTTGATGGTTAACTGTCAAATGTTATTGCTCAGGCACCCTAAAGTGGTTCCTTTGGTCCATCTTGTCTTACTTTACTTATATTCAGCAAACTGTATCAATCCTTGCTTGCTCCTGTCTCTCCTTGTGTACCACCTCCCCGGTTTGTCTTTAAGCTGTCACCAATGGTAAATACCAATTGCCGGGGGTTCTACCCCTCTTGATCAGCAGGATCTGCAGGCCTACCTCCCTTTTTGTCTTCCTGCTCTTTTGATTTCTTTACTTAGCCATGGGCTCTGAGCTTTTCACAACAACATTTACTCCTGCAGTAGGAACTAATGCCTTCTTCATGTTTTCAACAGTATTGGACAGTCACCTGTAAATATTTAAAAGGGTGGAATTTTTTGACGCAGGATCAAAAGGAATTTCAGTGGCCCTTTGAGGGCTGTTTCATGCGGTTCACCTTGTTGACCTGCGCAAGGCTTTGGAAACAAAGAAAGTCTAAAGTGTCTGATGGCCATTGGTCAGTTTATTTCGCTTGGTATAAAGTATCTATGGACAGATTGCGTGAGAGTCAGAATACATCACACTCTCAGGCTAGGTCAGAGAAGGAATTAGAGCAGTACACGCATCCCTCAAAGGCTGGCCAGAAAAACAGTAAACACACTTGCAAAACAGGCCTATACATAAGTGTTTCTGCAGACACTGTTAAAGAATCCCTTTCAGAAGCACCTTACTCACCTCTCCAGGTCTGCAGAGGCCCCACCCACCACCACCTCATGCCACGGCAAGTTGCCATGTAAGCACAGCTACCACCCACCACCCTCCCCTGCCTCTCACACACCCACCTGCACCCACGACCACCTCATCTTCCTCTCCCACCAAAACCACATCTTCCTCCCCCTACCCTCCCTCCACTTCTATTGCAGGCAGCCTCTACCTACACGCCACCCTGGACTTGCTCCCAGCTAAGTGGGTTCCACCTCAATTTACATCCACTCCCCTGTCTACCCCCCAGCCCTACAGATGCATGTCTGACTCAATCTGCCAGAAATACATGGAGGACTTGCAGGCACTGTCCAACTCCTATGCTAATAACTCCAGGCCAGGACAACTTACCAGGCAAGATATGCAATTGTCACATTCATCCATGTCTGAGCCACCCTCACTATACACTGTGGATGCCTCAACTTCCTCCGCTGTGGCCACCACCCTTATGCCTATGTGCATCTTCCCTCAGGCAAATACCGAAGCGCAACCTATGAGAATATGCACTTCCTGGAGCTCCATTTGCTTATACCATATGGCACAGCAATTCCCTACATTGCGTGACAACCCCACTGCTCTCATGGAACTGTTGAACACAGTGATTGCCTGCTATGAGCACACAATTGGGGACCTTAAACAACTCCTACGGGATGTGCTCAAAGGCTTTTTATACAAACAAATTATGGAGAAACTGCAATGGCCTGACACACTGGCGGAACGTGAGGCTATTATTGCTAGCATGCTCAACAAAATGCTGCCTCTGGTGGCCGGGGACACCCAGGTAATTCACGCCAGCCCTACGCCCAACAGAATCCTCTGCCACCTTTTCACCAGGGACACCAGCCACCACAGATTATGCACACCCATTTCTGCATGCCCAGCAACCCCTTGCCAGGGCAACCTTTCTGCAGACATTGTAAGCAGATTGGCCATCTCATCCAGCAATTTCCTACAAAACATTCCAGACACTGCAATATAGTACCACTACTTCACACAACAATTTAATTCTGCCTAACAGTTCTAATTGCTACCCTACACCCTCTCTTCCTCCTACCTCTCCTAGCGGGGACTAACAGAACATGCATGTCTCCTATGGTCCACAATGACATTGCCAGATTAACCCTGCCGTGCTGTCTGCTGCTTTGCTACCACTGGACCAGTCTGGTCCCTATCCCAAATGTGACATCCAAGGGAGGAGCGTGAACTGTTTGATTGACACTGATGCCAGGCGATCCACGCTGCAAGCTGCTGAATTTCCAAATGTGGATGTCTCAAAGGAAATTGTCAATGCTGTTGACATATCTGGCACTACTATCAAACACCCAGTATCACAGGAATTGTCTATTTCCATACGTACCATCAATGAACACCATGCCTTTCTGTTAAGCCCTTTTTCACCTGCAAATATGTTAGGCATTGATCTGCTATACAAGATGCATTGTACCATGTATTGTTCTCCAGAATGTATTTATCTGGAGGTTCTACAATTTAGACAAGCTGAATGTTTGTTTCTCCTCCAAAAGCTCTCTCACCATGAGCCTGCGACAGAGCCTCCTTCACTACTCACACCCGCAGAAGCTACAAAGGTACAACACCTTATTGACTCAGTTCCAGTGGCCCTCTGGGCGGCACATGCCTATTAGGTAGGAGACATTCTCTCTGCTAAACCTGTTTGCATCACTCACAATCCAGAGGTACCTCTCCCATGTGTGACACAGTACAGTATATCACCTCAAGCAGAATATGGTATCAAGCCTGTCAGCATTTCACTCAATGATCAGGGTATCCTCTATTATACCACTAGCCTGTGCAATACTCCAGTGCTCTCCATTGAGAAAAAGGGCCAGGGACGTCATTTGGGGGTATCCCTTGCTACTCCTAAACATTTTTTTATTTTTATTGAAGCTACAAGGCTAACACTGAGCAGTGACCCTAAATAAGAGAGAACAGGAAGAACAAATAATTTGTCTTTTTGGAATTCTATATAATAATTGCTACATTCATTAAAGATTTATTTCAGGGACGCTTCAGGGGGTGAGTCACTGATTTATTCTGTTCTTAAACCCCTCGAATTCACAATGCAGACAAAAATTTCCAAAAAGCATTTAGAGTACAATAAGTATCCATTTCAGACTATGTATTTTGCTTTTCTCAAGTTTCAATTTTACCATGTTTTTGCTGCCGTTGTCTCTGTTACGATCATCACAAGACATTCCATCTCTGTGTCTTCGGTCACTTGACAATATCTTTTTGCCTTAAATCATGTGTACAGTGTAGGAATGTTTGACCATAGTACATAAAGTGGCCCTTGCTTTCATTGTGCCACAATTAATGCTTTGTTGTTTGGGATATATTGACCCACTCAACAACATTTCCGCACATCACAAGCTGCATTGGTGCAAGAAACAGCAACCTGGCTGCGCTGGCTCCTGTGTGCACCAGGAACTCAAAACTGCGTTTTGGCAGCAAGAAAAAGATGGCGGCATCGTCTTGCCAAGCAAACATCGGGCATGATGGAACTAAGGGGCACATTAAAGGAGATTGCCAGTTTATGCCGACATAAACAAAAGGAAGAAAGTGGAAAAAGCAGTGTTGCTCTGCTGCAAAAGCCAAAATCCCCATTAAAAAGAAACCCTTTTTTACCTTTAAAAAAAATGCTGCTGTGATGCTCATTCCATTGGTTTCTTAAAGTCACTGTGATTAAAAAGCCCTACCAAGCCCTGTGTGTCTCACTGTGCCTCAGCACAACCAGGCATGATTCTGAATTGACAAGCCCTGTCAAACCAACTCTAAAAAAAAATCAACCAGGAACTTTCCTTTTACTTGCACAGGAAATGCGTTCATTTTCTTTGCAAAAGTATCCACAACTCAGCTGTTCAGAGAGAGACTCTAACTAGCTGAGCCATGTCTGTTTCAATGTATCCGTGCTTCAGACCAACTACAGCATTCAAGAGAATAACTATAGCTGCAAGTGTAATGCTCACCTGAATCCTGCAGAGGCGTCGGTCTTGACTGGGTGAATGCCGTATCTTCAAAGGTGATGTGTAACACACGGTTGGCTCTTTGGGCTGGACCTCTGTGCACTGTATGTCTGACTCGAAGAGTAAGATGTCTGCAGATAGAAAATATGGGATTAATGAACTGGGGTTATTGGGTGCCTCTCTCCTCTTCCCTTTCTCTTCTCCTGTAGAACCCCAAAGGTTAAAGCCCTCACCTTAGGTAAGTGAACGCCGAGCTCTCCATCTGCCTCGGGGCAGGGTGCCGTAACCAGTTTCTTCACTGGAGAAGGGTGCAGGCCTCTTGACCTCAGAGGACTGCTGTCCGTCGTTAACTGCACGAACGGTAAGTTCTGGGCACTTCAAATGTCTTAAAAGTCTTTTGTAATGATATCTCTTGTTTTGCAGGGTTCCGGCGATGGCGGATGGCGGGCTGATGAGAGTTGAGGATCGAACCCGCGTGAGGAATAGAAGCGCCTGGAAGCACGTAAGTAAGCGCTTGTAGCCTGCTTCACGATGCGCACTAACTGTCCCTTTTATCTTGCAGGTACAAGTTCGGAGCTTTAGAGAAGCTGAAGGGTGCTGGAATACCCACTGGATTCGGTGTGGGAAGGAGTAATGGCACGTGAGTAATAAAGTTGCCCAATGTCTTTAAACGCACCTTCTTTTGTCTTTCAGATGCGGGATGCAGCGCCGAAGGCCTCCGGAGCGTGCGAAGAGCTGGTAAGCTTTTGTCTTTCAGATGCCGGAATGCAGTGCGAAGACCTCCGGAGCATGCGAAGAGTAGGTAAGCCTTTGTCTTTCAGATGCCGGAATGCAGCGCGAGGCGTTGGTGACAGCCGATGGACCAGGTAAGAGATGCGCTGCCACTGAAGACCGTAGTGCTAACCTGTTCTTGCTTTGTCTTTACAGGTGCTGCTGAAGACTGGATTCCAGGATGGTAAGCCTTTGTTCCCTTAGGCCCAGGATCAGAAGCAGAAGACACGATGAGCGTTCTGCTGCAGAGAATGCAGAATAACGCAAAGCAAGATTCATCCATCGGGTGTGGTTTAAATAGCCTCCTGTAGTGCTTAGGTGTCTCCTTCCACAGCCTCGCCTAGGTAAGAAAAGAGTTCCTGCTTTCCAGAAGAGTTCCAGTGTTCTGAACCTAGGGAGTGGCTCCTGCCCCACCCAACAGGAAAAGTAGTCCCAAACAGAAGAGGATCAGGGGCTCAACTGGCAGGTAAGTAAGCAGCATGGTCTGCTGCAGGTAAGTCCACCCAAGCATTATGAGCCCGGCGATTCCAGCGCTGGGACTGGGCATCTTTATGAGCATGGTGCCACTGGCGCCAGGACAGGGTCCAAAAGGTCCCAATTGGGACTGGCTGGCACTCGGAACCGGGGTTATGGGTCTGCTCCCAAGGGAGTCGGGCAAGTCCTGATCTTTTGGAAGCAGAGATCATGACAGCACCCCCCCTCAAGGCCCCTCCCAAACCAGGCTTCTCCGGGGGTTTGGGCTTGTTAGGAAATGTTCGATGAAATCTTTTGATTAGACGAGGGGCGTGGACATATTCTGCAGGTTCCCAGGATCTTTCTTGGGGACCGTAGCCTTTCCAGTCAATCAGGTAAAATAGTTTAGATTTGGAGATCTTGGAATCCAGGATGCTTTTGACTTCAAACTCGAGTTCTCCATCAACTAGAATAGGTTTTGGAGATTTAGTTAGTCGGTTTAGAGGTTGCACGGGTTTTAATAGAGAGACGTGGAAGACCGGATGTATCTTCATGTGAGGGGGCAAGTCCAACTTGACCGCTACTGGATTTACTATGGTAGTGATGGAATAGGGACCAAGGCATCTTGGGTTGAATGTGCGTGGTCCTTTTAGAGGTAGATATTTGGTGGATAACCAGACTTGATCTCCTACTTGATATTGGGTGGCTTCCTTCCGATGTTGGTCTGCTCCTTTCTTGTATTGTTCTTTAGCCCTTTGAAGATGAGAAACGGCTTCCTTAAAGGCTTGGGTGATTGTAGAATGCAGGTGGTCTACTGCTGGTGTTCCAAGATCTTGGAGTGGATCCAACTCCGAGGTTCGAGGGTGACTACCGTATAAAAGAAAAAACAGGGTCTTCCCAGTTCCCGAGTGGACAGAGTTATTGTAGGCATATTCGGCTATCCAAAGGATATCTTTCCAAGTTTTTTCAGTTTGTTGTAGCATGCAGCGCAAACACTGTTCCAGAGTTTGATTGGTCCTCTCGGTTTGTCCGTCGGTTTGAGGGTGGTGGCTGGTCGAAAGTCTCACATCAATTTGAGCCGACCGACAGCAACTTTGCCAAAAATGAGAAATAAATTGACTACCTCGATCCGAAATGAGAACTGAAGGAAAACCGTGCAGTCGGACGATGTTTTCGAGAAATTCTCCGGCCAGAGTTGCTGCTGTTGGTAAGCCTTTGAGTGGAATGAAATGCGCCATCTTGGAGAATAGGTCCACGATTACTAGGATCGTATTGTATCCGGAGCATGGAGGTAGATCGGTGATGAAGTCCATAGAAAGCGTATGCCAAGGGCGAGGTGGGATGTCAATAGGGCGTAAGAGGCCGGCTGGTTTTTCCTTTTGACTCTTGTTTTGGGCGCATACTCCACAGGACATTATAAAGTCTCTGATATCTTTTTTCCAAGACGGCCAACAGAAGTAGCGCTTGATCTTTTCCGAGGTCTTGGTCATACCGGGATGTCCTTCCATTAAAGAATCGTGATAACAAGAGATTACCTTTTTCTGTAAATCTGTGCTGGGCAGGTATAACCGTTCTTGGAAATATAATAGGTTGTCCTTCACCGTAAAGTCCTTTCCCTGCAGATGCCAATTCTGTATGTCTGCTGGAGTTACCAGTAGCCTGTCTTTATCCTTAACTTCCTCTATGGATTGTGTGGCGATTAAACCTAGAATTCTTTGTTCGGGAATGATAGGTACAGGTTTAGGATTGATCAAATGTTCTTCCACTCCCATCCGAGAAAGGGCATCAGCTTTACCGTTTTTTGTACCAGGTCGATAGGTAATTATGAAGTCAAACTCGGCAAAGACTAGTGCCCAAATGAGTTGCCTAGAGGATTGAGCTTTTGCGGTTTTCAAATATTGCAGGTTTCGGTGATCTGTAATCACAGTAACGGTGTGTCGGGCCCCCAGAAGATAATGCCGCCAAGCCTTAAAGGCGGACTTGATAGCTAGAAGTTCCTTATCAGTAATAGTGTAATTGATTTCAGGAGGCAGAATTTGCGGGACCAAAATGCCACGGGATGCAACTGATTGGTTACTGGGTCCTTTTGTGATAGAACTGCCCCCATGGCAAGGCTCGAAGCATCAGTTTCAACGATGTAGGGGAGTTCTGGGCGAGGATGTTTTAAGATTGGTGCAGGGATAAATCTAGTCTTCAAATTCTGGAAAGCTTGTTCCGCCTCGGTAGACCATTCAAAACGTTTGTTTTTCTTTAACAAGGCGGTGATGGGCTGGACTATTCGAGAGAATTCGGGGATAAACCTGCGGTAAAAGTTAGCAAAGCCTAACATGCTTTGAACACCTTTTACGGAGGATGGCGATGGCCATTTGAGAATTGCATCGACCTTCTTTGAATCCATACGCACTCCGCTAGGTGATAATATGAATCCCAAGAATTCAACTTCAGTCACGTTGAAAACACATTTTTCCAACTTAGCGAAAAGTTTGTGTTGACGCAATCTCTCGAGGACCATTTTCACGTGTTTCCGATGTTCAGTTTTCCGATGAAGAATAAACGAGGATGTCGTCAATGTAAACAACAACACACACATCTATGAGCTCTCTGAGGACATCGTTCATAAAATATTGAAAGGCAGCCGGGGCATTGCAAAGTCCGAAGGGCATGACCTGATATTCAAATAGCCCATACTTGGTGCGGAAGGCCGTCTTCCATTCATCGCCCTCTTTTACTCGTACCAAGTGGTAGGCTCCTCTAAGATCCAGCTTTGTATATATGCATGCTTTTCTGACGTGGTCCAGGAGTTCAGGGATCAAAGGTAACGGATATCTATTCTTAACGGTGATCTGGTTCAGGGCGCGATAATCTATACAAGTTCTAAGGTCCCCTTCTTTTTTTGGAACGAAGAACAAAGCTGAGGAAGCAGGGGACTTGGAAGGACGAATAAACCCATTCGCTAGGTATTGATCCAGGTATTGTCGGAGGTGAAGATTCTCAGGCTCGGTGAGGGCATACATTCTACTACAAGGAGGAGTAGATCCAGGTATCAGGTCTATCTGGCAGTCATAAGACCTATGAGGAGGTAGAGAGTTAGCCTGATCCTTCCGGAAAACATCTTGGAATTCTAGGTATTCAGGAGGTAACTGGGGAGCCTCCGAGGAACTTGCTGCCAGTGCAACACCAGGTCGAGGGTGACAAGTAGAGACACATTCTGGAAACTGAACCGTTCTTGCTCGCCAATCGATCTGAGGATTGTGCTTCTCTAACCAAGGAATTCCTAGAATAATCTGGAACTGAGGGGCCTTGATCACATCGAACACGATCTTCTCATGGTGTCCATCTTGACTTACTAGCGTCACTTCTTGGGTGGTATGCGTTACTGGTCCGGAGGCTATCTCCGTACCATCCACCGTAGTAATGACGTCCTTTACAGCCTTTGGACAAAGAGTCAGATTCATCCTCAAAACCATTTCATGATCCACATAATTGCCGATGGCACCGCTGTCGACGTAAGCTTCAATCGCATGTAATCGATCCGGATGTTCAGGGCTAATTGGGACCATAGGTATCACGAAATGCGAGGTCACGGAACTGGTTTTAACGCTCGGCAAGAGGACCTCTATTCTTGTCGGGCGAGGTCGTTTCCCTGCTCAGAGTTTGTGACCCTGGTAACTGCAGCTCCTACTGCCTTCTTGGCTGGTTTCACCGGACAGTCTCGAAGAAAGTGCCCCGAGTTTCCGCAATAGAGGCATAATTGCAGCTGTTTTCTCCTTTCCCGCTCCTTTTGTGTTAGTGGTCCTTTCAGGCCCCCTATTTGCATGGGTTCCCCAGAGTCTACTCCTTTGGTAGGAGTTGGTGGTTTGGAAAATACTCGAGCATCAAACTTGGAATGATCGGCCTTCCTGTTCTGCAGTCTGTGGTCAATTTGAACGACTAAGTCAATATAGTCCGAACAGTCTTGCGGGGGATTCACTACTTGGGCTAACACATCTTTGAGCTCTCCACGTAGACCTCTATAAAACAGCGTAATCCTTTTGTCCTCAGGCCATCGAGTTTCCACTATCAGTCTGTTGAAAGACGCAATATAAGCCAAAAGGTCTTGATTACCCTGTCGCAATGAAAGGAGCTCATTGTCCAAGGCCTGCCCCTGTGAATGTCTTGCAAACAGTTTTTCCATACTGAGCTGAAAAGCTTGAAAATCATGGAGAACCGGATCATCTTGATTAACTAGAGGGATCGACGAGTCTGCCGCATTGCCACTAAGGTACGAAAGCACGAAAGCTACCTTAGCTTGATCAGTTGGAAAGGCTGCTGGCCGGCATAAGAAGTGCAACCGGCACTGATTAATAAATACTGCAAACCTCTTTGGGTCACCAGAAAATCGTTCGGGCGGAGCCAGAGGTACATTCCCAGGTAGGTTGATCTGCACTGGGTTCGTAGAGGATGTTGAAGGAAGACTTGCCCCTGATGCGGGTAACGGAGTTTGTCCGGCTTGTGACTGTAGCAATTGTCTAGCGAGATCGTCTGTTCGCTCCTTGGAAATAATCAGTTCCCTTCTTAGAGCATTCGTTTCCTGACGGGCTGCATGCACTTCTGCTCTTAGTTCCCCAAGTAACTGGGCTAGCTGGTCGGTATCCGAGGTTTCCATAGCGCCTGGGTGGGAGTTTTGCGGTAGGCTTTGCGTTCTGTAACGCTCACCTGATTCCCGCAGAGGCGCCGGTCTTGACTGGGTGAATGCCGTATCTTCAAAGGTGATGTGTAACACACGGTTGGCTCTTTGGGCTGGACCTCTGTGCACTGTATGTCTGACTCGAAGAGTAAGATGTCTGCAGATAGAAAATATGGGATTAATGAACTGGGGTTATTGGGTGCCTCTCTCCTCTTCCCTTTCTCTTCTCCTGTAGAACCCCAAAGGTTAATGCCCTCACCTTAGGTAAGTGAATGCCGAGCTCTCCATCTGCCTCGGGGCAGGGTGCCGTAACCAGTTTCTTCACTGGAGAAGGGTGCAGGCCTCTTGACCTCAGAGGACTGCTGTCCGTCGTTAACTGCACGAACGGTAAGTTCTGGGCACTTCAAATGTCTTAAAAGTCTTTTGTAATGATATCTCTTGTTTTGCAGGGTTCCGGCGATGGCGGATGGCGGGCTGATGAGAGTTGAGGATCGAACCCGCGTGAGGAATAGAAGCGCCTGGAAGCACGTAAGTAAGCGCTTGTAGCCTGCTTCACGATGCGCACTAACTCTCCCTTTTATCTTGCAGGTACAAGTTCGGAGCTTTAGAGAAGCTGAAGGGTGCTGGAATACCCACTGGATTCGGCGTGGGAAGGAGTAATGGCACGTGAGTAATAAAGTTGCCCAATGTCTTTAAACGCACCTTCTTTTGTCTTTCAGATGCGGGATGCAGCGCCGAAGGCCTCCGGAGCGTGCAAAGAGCTGGTAAGCTTTTGTCTTTCAGATGCCGGAATGCAGTGCGAAGACCTCCGGAGCATGCGAAGAGTAGGTAAGCCTTTGTCTTTCAGATGCCGGAATGCAGCGCGAGGCGTTGGTGACAGCCGATGGACCAGGTAAGAGATGCGCTGCCACTGAAGACCGTAGTGCTAACCTGTTCTTGCTTTGTCTTTACAGGTGCTGCTGAAGACTGGATTGCAGGATGGTAAGCCTTTGTTCCCTTAGGCCCAGGATCAGAAGCAGAAGACACGATGAGCGTTCTGCTGCAGAGAATGCAGAATAACGCAAAGCAAGATTCATCCATCGGGTGTGGTTTAAATAGCCTCCTGTAGTGCTTAGGTGCCTCCTTCCACAGCCTCGCCTAGGTAAGAAAAGAGTTCCTGCTTTCCAGAAGAGTTCTAGTGTTCTGAACCTATGGAGTGGCTCCTGCCCCACCCAACAGGAAAAGTAGTCCCAAACAGAAGAGGATCAGGGGCTCAACTGGCAGGTAAGTAAGCAGCATGGTCTACTGCAGGTAAGTCCACCCAAGCATTATGAGCCCGGCGCTTCCAGCGCTGGGACTGGGCATCTTTATGAGCCTGGTGCCACTGGGTCCAAAAGGTCCCAATTGGGACTGGCTGGCACTCGGAACCGGGGTTATGGGTCTGCTTCCAAGGGAGTCGGGCAAGTCCTGATCTTTTGGAAGCAGAGATCATGACAGGAAGGCAGTGTGTGAATCTGCTGGAGATGAAAAGTTGAATTTAAGAAGGAAGGCCAGCTGCACCACGTGTAAGAAATGGGCTTTTGCAAACTAAAGAAAAACAAATGCCTGTGTGTTGGAACAGTACACTGGTGAATGAAAGCCTGCCAGTCTTTAGCAATATGAAGGGGTTTGTTGCTGGTGAGACTATAGAACATGGGTTATTTTATGCAAACGGCTTGTTTTAATTCTGGATCTAAGATCAGAAAATAAAAGTTAAAACTATGGTGGCTGAGTTGCAAATTGAAAAACAGGTTTTCTGCTTGGAGGAGTGCAACAAAAGGAGGGCTCTCAGCAGATACTAACAACCCCCTGATAATTACAGGGTTGAACAGACTTTCGTCTCTGTTGGGACCCTGACAATGAAGCTCTTAGGGAAGGAAGGCTGAGGTATGACGGGGCAATAAAACTTCATTCAAGGGAAAATCCCCCACCATGCTCTGAAGGAAATGACAGTTGGAAACAGTTGAAGGAAAGGAATAATTACATCATCACAGTATATGACTGGGCAGGGTTAACTAAGCATGCCTCTGAACTACTTGGATTGGACAGGCGTGCTAGTCTCCGCCTCGCTCTCAGCTGGTTGGATTTCCAAGGGAATGATGTCAGATTTATGATGGGAGATTTACAATGTCCAAACACTCCTACAATTACTTTACTTAAAATCCAATGTTGCCAAAAACATACATTTATGCAATTGCAATCTCTTAGCAAATTATATACACAGATTACATATTTTTTGCAGACTCTGGACAGACACCCACAGACATCTTTCTGATTTCCTGTGCTGATTTCCTGTTCCCATCACCTTCCAGATCCAGATTCCAACTACAAGGCCAAGCATTGCTGATCCTACTCCAGGGCTCACTGCAAAACCCAAGCAGGGCTGTTCCCATTCGGACAGGGCCTCAAATCTAAAAATCTACTAAATCTCCCATTAGCAAGGGGAAAGCTGTGGTACCTTTGGCATCCTGATCCAGTCTGGCTTGCTGCCACTCACTGCATGCTGCTGCAATCCTGCTACCTTGATGACCTTTAGTTTCTGGTGACCAGAATTGCCAGTCCAGCTGCGCCATCTGGTGACCAGATCTGCCCAGCTTGTTGCCAGGCATCCTGCCATGTAGTGGGCAGAACCGTTGACTGTCCTAAATCCAAAAAAGTGGACTGTTAATATAAATTGCCACCCCACCTAAACCCATAGCCTATCTGGTCTTTGTCCTTATCCCACTCTCTAAGTCATCCTACCTTTATCCTGATAACTTGTAAAACTGGCAGAATCGTTCTTGCAACCCTGTTCTTTGATTTCTAGTGCTAGCGCCATCTCTTTAGTAATTTTGCCTTGCGTAGTCCTAAGCCATTAGTCCTATTTCGAGTGATCCAACTGGTTGCGCCAGGGTTGGGCGCTGGGGAGTCGGGGTTGAAATCGCGAATCACCGCTGTCTTTTACTGTGTCCCTCTTTGGTGGCTTAGCTTGAATACTCTAGTGTAAAGTAAAACTGTTCTTGCCATAACTGATTTCCTTTATTATTTTCGTGCCTTCCTTTGCCTCAAAGTGCACCTTTCTAGATCTTGCATAACTCACTCAATTTACCAGCTAGACACTTAATTTCAATCCAATCAGTGTATTTCACCATTTTTATTAAAAACCGTTTGGTTAATTTTAGGCGGGAATGAAAAAAATGCTACTTTCACATGTCATTTTGCTGCAATCTGTGTTAAACTTTCCACTCATGTTTCGAATTGTATGCTTTTGGTAATCCATTCTTTGTGATCGTTAGTGTCTTTGCACTGTTGCTTTAGTGAGGAATTATTTTTGCTACAAGGTTTTTAACACACATTCATTGTTTATTTGTCACTTTCCGAGTTTCATTTCATAACATTGCAAGGAGTTTAAAATCCGTTTGTCTCTCTTATTTGGGGAGGGAGGGTCAGATTTAGATCCTGTTTCCTATTTGCCATTCTTGATTACCTGCTGCTTCTGTTTATCCACTCAGAATTGATTATTTGTGGGTTGAGGAAACATTGCAGGGGGAAATCCTAACTTGAGTGCTATCTTTCCTAAAATCAAAAAGTGCTCCTATTCCACTGTGCTGTGGATATGTTTCACTAGCAGGTTAAATACAGTGCATTGCTCACATTATCATTGTAATTATCACCCCATTGGTGATTGCTGCCCCGTATTAAAAGTGTATGATTTCTTTTGAATTTTAAAATAAATAAATAAATATTGCATTTTATCAACCAGCATGGTTCATGGTCCATCATGGCCTGGGGTATATGAAAAGGGTGTGTGATATGAGTGGTGTACCATCTCAAAATTAAATCTATACAATATAAAAAGATAAACATTTCATTTGTGCACTACATACTATGCTAAAACCAAGGTGTGTGTCGCCAGATTGAAATCCTTGACAGTTGTGATGTGTCTATCTTTCCTGGCATGCTGTTCAGGATATTTGTTTGCATGTATGAGGTAATGAGGGCCCAGAGTACAGGATGCCATGTGACTGTGCTGCTTTCCCTGCACCTCTCTAAATTCAGTCACCATCACACCCACTCTGCCTTTAGCAAATATGTGGTGCAGTGATTTTACATGTCCTCCCTCCATTTTTGTACAATACTAAGAAGAAGAAGAGGGAAAAGGGAGCTATGAAGATTACCCATAGGAACCAATGCACCAGGGATTCCCATGGGCAGTTGCCATTTTGTCCTGATAATGAAGCCAGACAAGGTCAGGCCTCCCTCCACAATCATTCCCACCTGAAACAACCTGTTAAGCCTCCCAGTCAGTATAAAAGGCAGAGCACACAGGCACACTTTGAGCAAGCTGGGGATGCTGAATGGTGCACAGAGGCTGGGAGAAAGGAACAGCAGCACAAGAAAGGGCCTGGAAAGAGAAAGACTGCCTGGACATTGAGCCTGTGTGTACGGAGGTCAGGTGGTCGAGGGGGCTACAGTGTGGTGAGGGAGCTGTGACTCCAGGAGGCCAAACCAGTGCCAGCTCAGAGCACCCAAGCCAGAGCTCCTCCCCTGGGTCAGATTCAGAGGTCCATGCCTTTGAGGGGCAGCTGGTGAGACCATGACCTCAGAGACATCCTATTAAGATCCTCTGCAGGTCCCAAAACCACTTGGATGCCATTAAGGGGATCTGGCAAAGTGGGAGCAAAATAAGAAAGCTGCATTGTTCGACCTGAGATCCAGAGAAATGTTTTTGATTTCATTTTGTGCAAAGCGAGAGGGTCTGAGCCGAGTGAGGGGGACCCATGCATGAAGCAAAGTACGGGTCTGAGCCCAGCTGAGGGAGACTTGTGTGATAAGCTAAATGATGGGTTTGATCCCAACTAAGGGAGACCCAGGAGAATTGGGGCAGGGTGGAATGCGAGAAGGAGCAGAACTTCTGAGGCAAAGGCGAACCCACCAGAGCAGAATGACTGATCGAGGGACCAGAATGAAGGGTTGCGGAAACCTTGTAGTTCTCTGCAGGAGGTTGTTGCCAATAAAAAAAACAGGAGAGCGAAATCCCAGACTGCATTTTTTATCAAGGATGGCAGTGACCTGAGTGAATGACAGAGTTGGGGAGACGAGGCCAAGCCTGTGCTGTTAACTTTGATAAACTGCAGTAAAAGGGGAAGCGAAAAGGTGAATGCTTGAAGAGAAAGATTTCTTTCAACTTTTTGCTTATGGTACAGAACTATCAAGACCAAGAGACACTAGGGCAAATAACACAAAAGGAGAGTGGAAGTGAAAGTTGAAGTGGTCCTGCCGCGGTCCATAGTAAAAGCCTTGCGCATTCTAAAATCTTTGACATCAGTGAAAGGTCCGAGCCCGACTGAGGGAGACCTGGAATGTGAAAGGCAACCCCTAACGAATGTGAATAAAGCTTGGGGAAGGGAACCCCTGCAAGTTACCTTCAGGTTTGGTGCGCATTACAAGTGAATAAAACAAACAGACAAACAAACAAACAAGTGCTGTGGTTGTGAGTTCTGAGCCAGGCTGAGGGAGAACTGTGGAAGAATTTTGGTGAACTGGAAACCAAGTGACTTTAACCTGGGAGGCCAAGCAGGCCTCGGCCCATGTTTTGAACTGTTTCTTGATAAACTGAGCCAGAGTTTTGTCATCCTGCCTATGGGGGGCTGCCTTATTCTATGCTGTCCAATGTGGGCAGGGGAGCTGACTCCGCCATCTTGATTCTTTATGTTATAACACTGACTTTTCTTTGCATACATATTCCCCTTTACACACTTTTTGTATAAGAGATAGGGTAGGCATTAGGTTTTGTTAGGCCTTTTTAATTTGACATAGACTGACTGGGACTGTGTTTTCTTTATTATTTGCTGGTAGAGACTACTCCCATCATACCTATAGGGAAAAGTAGGATTATTTCCAAACCCCACAAAGCCAATAACGGTTTCTTGTGTCAGTGTCACACTTGTGATACCATGTCTTCCTTACACAACAGAGGTTGGGTGATATTTTATGTATATTTGTTCTAAATAAACTAACACGCTTAAGCCTAAGTGCTGAATAATAACACATCATTATCATTTGGCCTTGGACGTCTGCTTGCAGTCACAGTAATTTAGTAATATGTGCCTATACACACTGATATTAACGATACATATGGTGATCCATTCCTGTATGAAATATATATCACATTACAGTGATATCACACCATATTATTTATAGTGTACTTAGGAACAATGCTATGTGATGCCACTTCCTGTTTTGTCAAGGGGTGAAAGGTTGTGTTGCATCACTTCCTGTGATGTCACCTCAGGGTGGGGTCAAATGACATCACTTCAGAGGTCAAGGGTCATGTGTTGTCACTTCCGCTACACCTGGTTGTTAGGCAGAAACCTGTGCAGTTCCCTCTGGGACCACTGCAAAAGATTTAGGACTACAGGTGTTTGGCAGTAAACCCACTTGGTAGCAGTCTGTACCACACAGATTCACTTGGTAGCTGTGGCTGAGCAGTCAGACTTCCCTCAAGAAGAGTTAGGCAGCATACAGAGTATTCACAATAGGTCAAGAGAACACAAAAGAACAAGTAAACACTGACCAGGGTTTGGTGTAAAAGAGATATAATTATTTATTTAAAACCACATCTAGAAAAACACACAGGCACTAATAGTAAGCAATTCAAAAACATGGTCACTAAAAAATATACACTCCCTTAAAAGAATATTAGACAAGTCTTAAGTAAAGCCCCACTTATTTTCAGACAGCGGTGAGTGCTTAACGTAGATGGCACTCTAATAATTCGTTTTAAAAGGGAGAGAAAAGCAGAGAATAAATTGAAACAGATCCCAACACTTTTTCACGAACACAACAAGGGAGGAAGGCAAAGTAACACTAGGAATTCAGAGTCAGTAGGCCGGATCCGCTTAAGAGGATCCAAACGAAATGTGTCCATGGTTGCAGTGCACAAAAGTCTTGTAACGGTTCAAAAAGGAGTTGGATCAAAGAGAGGGACCAGTTTGAGGGTCAAGGCGGCCAGCCCAGTCCAGAAGGTTAAGGAGTTATTATTACCTTGTAGCAATCTTTAGAAAGGGAGGCCTGGCGGACACGGTACCTTAAAGTGGTGAGAACACTCCAACGGGGGCAGTTGTTCCTGGCAGCGGATGCAAGTCGATGCTTTGTCCGGGGGAAGAGAGGATCTCGTCAGGGAGGAAGACAGGAGTCCGTTGCACTGCCAGGGAAGAAACCAGCCACAGAGTTTCTCAGGTACAAGGAGCGGTCCGTTGATTTGTGGTTCAGTGGTGAGTGGCTATCCGGCCACTGGGATGCTTGGCACGGGCAGTTTGACCACAAACCGGTCTGGGGTGCGAAGAAAGAAGGTAAACTGGTTGTGCCCACCAGTCAGGGGAAGAAGCCTCTCCAGCCGGGAGATCTTCTCTGTCGTCGGGAAGTGGTGAGTCGGTTCCGCAGGGCTCCACCGGTGGTGTCATCGTGGTAGGTCGGCTCAGCTTCTCCCTCGTCGGATTATCAGGTCCTGTGATGACTTCTGAAGTTCCAGTCCCAAAGCCCTGCTTTTATGCAGCATACCCCCATTCATTCAGCCTAGCTGTCAATCAAACATGCTAAGTGGTGAGCCGGCCGGCTCACCACTTTGGCCAATCACATGAGAGTGTGACTTAAGTTGCCAAGGTAACTCAGTCCAGGGTGCCTAAACCCCCTCCCAGACCCCTGTGGTACCCAGACAGAGTGGCACCACTTTTGGAGGCTTCTGTGGAGAAGCCCGCCAAAAAGTGGAACAAAGGGCTCGACATGGGTTGGAGTCACAGAAGAGAACACAAACGCCATTTTAGAATCGAGTCTTGGCAAAAAATACCAACCGGCTAATTAATATTAAATAAATAAACCGGCGGTATGTTCGAGGCTATGAGAATTAAATAATTAAAGTTGGTAGCCTCGAACAATGGGAAAATCCCATAGGGAAATATTTGCAGTCGAATATAAAAAGTAGTTTCCACTAGCACCAGCCAAAACTCGATCAGGGGAGACGGAGACGTGCCCCCACGACTAACAGACCCCGGAGCAATCGAATTGCCCCGACCAGTATGTCCACAATATGATGGTTTGTACTGGTTTCTGTTAATAATTTGGGACTAGTAAAGCCAATGGTGACTTTACATGCCCTCGGAAACAGTAGTCAGTCCCAGGGTATGGTGTCTATGGTGGGGTGTCACTATGACACCCCTGTGTCACTGCACGGAGGGTGCTGTGTAACACACATAGTAAAAACACATGAGACCCTATGGAGTAAAGGACCCCATAGCCCATAAAACACATTAACACTCAAACGAACCCCATAAATCATGTCCAAGAGTGGGAGAAAGAGTCTCACTCTTGGCAGGAGGGAAAAAGAAAACTCCAGAAATCCAGCAAAGCTGCTGGGGGACTCACTAGGTTAGGAAATGCAGCCTAAAGAGAGAATTCTCCCTAACACTGGGTACACCTGGCTACCCCTGACATTTTGGTGACATGACGTCCCTGTCATCCCTGAAAAGGGTACAGGCAAATTCTGTTTTGCTCATGATTTACAAGCACTTAATAAGGCAGCAATACTTTCACATCCGGTATTCCCAGACACTGAGTGTCATGATGCCTACCCTCAGGCATCCGGACCAAGCCCATCCGCCCCGGGAGCAGGCATCTAGACATTTAGTAAAACCTCAGCAGCCCCGGCTAGGGGCTATCTGGGTTCAGTCCTGGCACCTTGGGCGCCAGGCTCATAGTAGAAATCAGTCCTAGCGCCTAAGGCGCCAGGCTCATAATCATTACTTACCATGCTGCAAATGACTCCAACCCAACATGAAGCCTGAAAGGGACTATTTTTCTACAGGGACTATTTTTTACTTGGGTGTGGTTCTAGGGACTTCTTACCTTGAACTACTTTTGAGTCTATTTAAACCACGCCCGACCAGCAACACACGCTTCGCGTTATTCTGCATCCAGCAGAGTAACGCTCACCGTGCCTGCAGCCTGCATCCAGTCTTCTGCCACGCCCGCCTCGAATCCGGAGCTCCTAAAACAAAGAGGAAAGAAAGGGACAAGGTTAGAAAACACACTTATTTCTATTCCACACCTGATTCTGGGTCCATCTCGTCTCCGGACCTGTAAAGAACATCATTTCTGCATGCGCCGCACCTCCAGCTGCAGCGCCACGCCATACTCACCAGTCTTCACAGCATCCTTCGGGTTGGCGGTGCCTCCATCATTTCTTCGCCGAACTTCGGCACCTAGGAGACAAAAGAAAACCACAAGGTGAGCCAAGGGAACCAACAAATATAATTCCACCATAGACTTACCCTATTTACCACCAAAGCATCCTTTTGTGACTCTCCATATTTTCACGTGCCGCATCTGTAAAGAGAGACAAAACAACACGTTTCCCACGTGCAACATTTACCGGACAGCGCTGGGTAATACAGACTCTTATCTGAGCGCCACCAGAGCATCTTTTCACGAGCCAGCTGCAAGACAAGAAAGGAATGGGGGAACAAGAGTGAACATCGGACATATTGAACTCTATGCACTTAATACTTACTGGTACTCACCAGGAACCTCAGAGTCAATACTCTCCGGAATTCTCCCGAGCCTTCAAACCAGTGAAGTAACTGGAATCAATGTGCCCCTGCAAATCCACGCAGGATGGAGAGCTCATCTTTCAAGAATATAAGGTGAGATTGCTGTGAGGGCATTTCGGAGGTGATTAGTTGGGGAGGACTGTGGGGGTGCCATCACTTGAATCCACAAGTGGCTAAATCCATCTCTCCACTTGCAGGAGAATATTTCTACGGGTTAAGCAGACAAGATTAGGAGGGCAGATCCAGTCAGTCATCGCTGCACTACGCATCACATGGGTGGAGACCGCCGCTGTCCGGGTCCGACCGACGCCCCTGTGGGAGCCAGGTGAGCGTAACACTGAGACTGTGCTCTCATGTATCTCACCCCATGCCCATTTTTTCACTTGCATTGATCTTGCCTCTGCCTTCTTCTCTGTCTTCATCCACCAGGACACTCAGTGTCTCTTTGCATTCACTTACAAGGGATGTCAGCTCACCTACAGGTCCCTTCCAATGGGCATTATTGACTCCCCATCTCTCTTTTCTCAGATTCTGCAGGAAGACCTCCAGGATGTAACTTTTCTGGGGGGCTCCACTATGATCCAATACATGGATGATCTGCTGATAGCATCACCTTCCTTTCAGGTCTCCCTCACCGACTCTGAAGTGATCCTTACTGCCCTGGCAGCAAAAGTTTGCAAAGTGAACAAAGCAAAATTGCAGTATTACCTACCTCCAGTTCGCTACCTAGCACACATTTCCCATGAAGCAAGGTGCCTTGCCCCCTCTTGAGTGGCCTGCACCTTTCAATGCCCCAGGCCCGCCACTAAAAGGCACCTGCACTCCTTTTTTGGGATAAGCAATTTTTGTTGCCCCTGGATCCTTGATTATGCCTGGACAGTTGCACCTATGCAGAAGATGCTACATGACTCTCACCCTGATATGCTCCCATGGCCTCCTGATGCTTCCACAGTTTCCACCAAGATCAAGATTGCCCTCTACATTGCTCCTGCCCTTGCCCTTCCTGACTACTCTAAATCATTCACACTGTTCTGTGATGAGAAAGAGGGGTATGTCTTAGGCATACTCACTCAGAAGCACAGGGATGTACAATGCCCTGTAGCATATTGTAGCTCACAGCTAGACCCTGTAGCCTCTGCTTTTCCCAAATATCTGAGAGCGGTAGCTGCCACTGCCCTCCTCCATACAAAAGCTGACAATATTGCCGTTGCACACCACATAAATGTAGCAGTACCACACTCTGCATTAGCACACTTCATCAGGGGTAAAAAACACCACCTATCCGCTACAAGTTTCACTGAAATATCAAAAAAAGCTCCTCTCTGCCACCAACATCACTCTCATCAGATGCGCCCTACTCAACCCTGCCTCCATCCTGCCTACACCTGATGACGGTCTCCCGCACAACTGTGGTATCATCCTATCTTGTCCAAGGCAAGAGTCCACATCCAAGCACGCATCTCTTCAGCCTCTAAGAACACGGCTGAGTTCTTTAAAATCTGCAAGGAGCTGGCCAATCCATCTGCAGTCTCTACCTCTCCTGTTCCCTCCCAGGCCCTCTGTATGGCTCTGGCTCTCACTTCACCACTAAATCCCAGGACATCCTGTCCTAGCTCTCCTCTTCCTCTCACTCTACCTCTCTCAGCCCGCTCTAGCTGCCTTTCCCTCTCCTCCTCCTTTCTCCTCTTTCTCTGCAACACCTGACAATGTTTTTAGACAAGTGTGATCTATGCAAGTGTCATCCAAACAGGTGTTCCCCTTCTTGTCTAGAACCATCAAGGACCACATTGAAACCCTTGCTCTAGCCTTGGCTGATTTCTGCAATCACTCTGTCACCACTGGATCTTTCCCTTCTCTCCTCAAACACTCCCTTGTGCATCCCTTCCTAAAAAAGCCTCTGCTGATACATCTGTCAGAAAAACTATTGCCTGATCTCTATCACTCCTTTCCTTTCCAATCTCCTGGAAAAGCTGCCCATCTCCTAGCTTACTCTCCACACTGAATCTGTTGGTTGTCTCCATAACCATCAGTCTGGCTTCAGAGCAACTAATATATAGTGGAGACAGGCCCTTCCTCACATCAGTAGGTGGGATCAAGCTATGGAGATTACTGATATTTACCACTTATCAGCATGTATGGTCAGAGAGATGAGAACAGTTTATTAATACAGCTTTTTCTCAATACCAAAACATATATACATAATTCATCACAGAATACATAAACATCAATCAATATCTGTGCATGAACAGCCACTGGAGACGGCTGTGATAAAACATAAACCTATTACATGAGCATACCAATTACTGCACATGATTCCTACAGACAAGTGTGACACAAATTCCTCATTCAATGTCGACACATTGTGTTTCTGGCTAGAGGGAGGCCTGTGTCTTTCATCAGATCCCAAATTTTTTGATTCCAAAAACGCCTTCTTCAGGACACCCAATAACATTGATGCAGATATGTTTCCCCCACCTTTGAAGAACACCACCAGTTAATCACTGAAACATAAACATAACCTGTTGTTTTGAAACCATAACCATAGCTATCCACCAACCTTCTATTTCTTCTGCATGTCTTGGGCAAATCATTTCTTATCACAACAACAATCTTGTCTATTCAGTCACTCCTTCATAAAATAAAATAAGAGGGCCTTACTCTCTTATTGTTGTGATTATTACTAGACTAGCAGAAGTGTGCACATTCTGTAAATTACCTTTCTATTGGTGATATCCAGTAGCAAACCCAACTGCTATCCAGGCACTTCACACCCGGCAATGGATCCCATTATTTTCTGTATTTGTACCCTGTTTGTGTTGTTTTATATGTAACAATGACTTGAGTGTCTGCATGAAATTAACCATATACCACTCATTACTAATGCCGGCATACAATCATTACATTTAATGAGGTGTCAGGTCAAAAATTGCTGTTCCTCAGCACATACCTTTCATGCAGGTTGTACTTCTAGATACTATATTAGCCGCTAAGCAAATGTCAGCACATTCCTGCAGTTTTTTTAAATCTCTAGGCATACATCAAAATAACTTGGATTACAGTCACCTGTTTCTTAGAAGGTTCTTCATATCTGTCACATACAGGCCTAAAAACCATTGTGACACATACTATTTCTTCTAAGAACTGATAAGTGCATGCTGCTAAGTGGTAAATATCTGTAATCTCCATAGCTTGAGCCCACCTACTGACGTGAGGAAGGACATGGTAGCCTGTCTCCATGTATATTAGTTGGATTGTTTCTTCCCTTAGAGACAGGTCCCTGGTAGCAGAAAAAGTGGGAAGTACCCAGATTATACTTCATGACTTCAGAGCAGCCAGAGGCACGGAAACTGCTCTCCCGAACACCCATGAAGATCTGCTCACTAACCTTGATTCCAGCCTTCCTTCTGTTCTCATCCTCCTTGACCTGTACTCTGCATTCGACATGGTCAATCACGCCATCCTGATCAATAGACTCTGTGAAACCTGGGCATTACGGATCAGGCCCTGCAGTTTCTTTCCACCGCCTCTCTCTGTTTTGTGGTGTTCCCCAGGTCTCTACCATCTCACATTGGCTCTCCAATGTATACTTGGCCCCTTTGGCCCACCTGATCTCTGCCTTCTCTTCTAACTTTCAGTGTTATGCGGATGACACGCAGCTCTCTTTCAGGCTCCTCTCAGCCTCCTCAAGGCTCATTCCTGACTGTCTTTCTGTGATTCAGGCATGGTGCACCTCTAATGATCTCTGCCTTAATGCCAGTAAGACTGAGAACCATATCAATGGGACCGCTGCTCCAGCTATCCCACTCTGGCTGCCTTCCTTAGGCCCTCTTCCTTCGCCTTTGTGTGAAGGAAAAACCTTGGAGTCATCTTCGAAGCACTCTCTCCTTCTCTCCTTACATCACAGACCTTGCAAAGAAGGCCGACTAACAGCTGCACCTCCTCAGAGGTATTATTCCTTTTCTTACTCTCCCCCAGAAGATTACTGTCTCCAGAGCCCTGGTTCTCTCTTGGCTTGACTACTGCAACATCATCTTTCTCAATCTGCATTCCTCGACTCTCTGCCCTCTGCAACTAATCTAGAACAGGACTGCAAGACATGTCCTTGGCCTCAAGCCCAGGGACCGTATCTCTCCAGCATTGAAATCTCTGCACTGGTGCCCAGTGGCTGCAAGGATCAAGTTCAAAGCCCACTGCACTACATCCGACTCTCTCTTCCAAAATACCTTCCTTCTCGAGCCCTTTGCTCAGCTACCTCAAACTCTCTCAGGGTCAGAGGTGGGGGTAGATCTCTCTCCTCTGCAGGTGCCTCCCTCTAGAATGGCCTTGCTGCCCCTCTCAAACTTGAGCCGCACCACCTAAAGTTCTGGAAGCAGCTAAATACCTTCCTTTTCTCCTCTGCTTTCTCTCTCCCCCCTGATGACCTAGCTGTCTGCTGCACCGACTGGTTGCTTGGCTACCCTCAGAGGCTCACTGGGTGCAAGGCTACTCCATGTTTAATCACACCTGCACTGCCTCTGGGCATAATGCACACTTAGAGGCTGTAACTATAACCCTACAGTCCCCTGCTGCCCTGGCTACACTTACTCAGAGCAATGCTGCCCTAGTTGCATTTCCCCTTTCCCTCTCCCTGGCACTTCCCCTCTCTTCCTTCCCTCAGCGCTTTGTGTTGTTGCACTTGCAGGATCTGAATGACATAAGGCATAGTAAGATTGTTTGTCTTGTCCTCCCTCTGTCTTCCCTCCCTTGTCGTGTACAGGCACATCATAAATGACATGTCATATCAGATCATCACCAAGAACAGACCTCAAGGATATCCTCCTCCCCAATGCAGACCTCATTCTCTTTGTTGATGGGTCTTGTCTTAGTGATTCAACAGGGAGTACACAGGCAGGTTTTGCCGTTTGCCCCTCCTTTGAAGTAGTAGAAGCATTTCAGCTCCCATCAGTACGACCAGCACAAGTTGCTGAACTCATTGCCCTGACACAAGCTTGCACGATTGCCACACAATGCACAGCCACTGTATACACTGATTCACGTTACGCTTTTGGTATATCACCCGACTACAGGACCCTCTGAAAACAGATACATTACCTAACTGCACAAGGTATTTCCATTCTAAATGCACCCTATGTTGAAGCCATGCCTATTGTGATTAGGCTACCTACCAAGTTGACCATTGTGAAGTGGAAGGCCCACGCCTGACTTTCTCCCAGCACCCTTGGTGGCCCTCAGGGTCCTGTTTATGTGCCGCTGTTTCTCCTATCATTTAAGGACCCCCTATCATCTCTTTCCATCCTGGCCTTCCAGGTTCAATAACCACTGACAGGGGCCTCTCCCCCAACGAGACACCCATGATAAGGCCAGTTCCTGTGCCACCTTCCCCTGATCTCTGTGACTTACAACTGAATGATGATCTGGTTGTGTCATATTGAAAAGACTAATGCTTATTGGTTCACTGGTCTCTTCCATTCTACATGGTATTTTAATCATTGTTATAATTGCCGCATTTGCCATTATTTTTTTTTTTTATTCGCTGCCTTCTGTCATGCTATACTAGACAGGTGTCTTACTTGCCCACTGAGGCCACACTTCTGCCACTTGAAACAGAGAAGTCTCATATTACGGAGGACACCTCAAATGATGCCTCCCATGAACAGGAAATGATAAATGTGTTTGGCCAAATGTCCAACACCGATTGGGCTGATTCACAGTCACTGTTTCTAAGAGCAACATCTTTTCAGTAGCAATCCCTGTGCTTCTCTACCGTATCCTTATGTCACCAGTCCTGCTCCCTATGCTCTACACCCTGGGCCTCATTACGACCCAGGCGGTAAGTTACCGCCTGGGCCGTGACTTTACCACCATGGCGTAAACTACGTTTACGCCATGGTGGTTGGCGGACTTACCGCCCCATTCCGACCTTGGCGGGGCGGTAAGTCCCCAATCCCCATTTACCCTTCCCCATTCCCATTTTTGCCCCATAGGGCATAATGGGAGTGGGGAAGGCGTTAATTACGCCACCGTAAATTACGGTGGCGTAATTAACTCCATGGTCCCTTAGCGCCATGGATTTTAACACCTGCTAAAAGCAGGTGTTAAAAGCGCCATGGCGCTAAGGGACCTCGTACTCAGGCGGTAAGGGTCGGCGCTGTTAACGCTGCCGTAAACCCCTTACCGCCTGGGTCGTAATGAGGCCCCCTGTCTCAGGGACTGCCAAACGGGGGGTTGATGTGGCAGGATTGCTATTTTATGTTATATCATGCAATTCTATGTTATGTTATGCAATACTATTCTATGGTATGCAATGATATGCCATGTTATGCTATGCTACGCTATGCTTTGCTATGGTATGCTACATTAGTCTCGCCCATACAGTTATGCCTCAGACTCTCCATGTCACCTCCCTCTGCCTCCCTCTGCTTCCTCTACACGTAGCTCCACCGGACAGGCCCATCCCCTCCTAGAGCAGAGAACACATCAAACCTTCTGTTCTGCTTAATCTCTACAAATATAGCATCAGCCCCATATATGTAAGATAGCATTAGGGTAGTAGGGCGTCTGTGAATGCTGCTTATTCATAAGACAGAAATGACAATATAGTTTGTTCAAAGGGTCACTTTCTTCCCCAAACCCATTTGTGTCTGCCAAACTTGTATGTATCTATTTCCATTATATTGTAACATACACTTACAAAATTTTTATTAAAAAATATCTATTTATTTCTTATTTTATAAAATGCAATACAAGAAAATATATCACATTTCTCATATCCTTTAGTTCAACAAGATTCTAAAAACACTTTATAATTTCTACAAAGTCTTGCAGCACATCAAAAAAAGGTCTGGTACTTCAATTCACTGACTAATATTTAGTACATAGAATAGGTTTTCATTTAAGATATATTAATGGGCCTCATTACACATTGTGCGGTAAAAATCCACAATTACCGGCATGGCGCTCTTAACGTGTCCGCCCTCGCAAGAGGGTGCTAATAGCGCACCATTACGAGTATGCGGACACGAGCATAGCGCCATGCCGGTAATGACCCAACCGCCATGCCGCTAAAGACCCCAAAAAGTCACTTACCGCCCTCGACGAAAGTGCAGATAGCACCTCTGCCCTCACGCTGCATGCAAATAGCGGTCACCGCTATTAGTGTTGACCGTTAAATTGAGGAACCGGAAATAGTGTCATCACACAGGAACGGGAAAGAGCACGGCGGCCATCTTTAAAAACACAATCCATTGCCATCCTCTACCCCCTGGACGGACCTGTTTGTGGTACTTTGCTGTCTGAGATTTACTGGAATACTCTTACCATGCCCAAGGCACTGAAAAAAACAACTGATCGCACGCGGAAAGTAAAGTTCTCTAATGAGGAGTTACTCATGCTGACCCAAACCTTAGTAGACAATGCTGCAGTGGTCTTCGCTAACGACATGCGGCGGGAGACCATCCTTAAGAATAAGGCTATCTGGGCCGAAGTGGCAATGAAAGTAAGTGCAGTGGGCACCAGCACCCGCAATGTACGTGAGTGCAGGAAAAGATGGGATGACCTGAGACTCCGGGTCAGAATGATCCTGGCAGAGAATCATAACACTGCCACCGCTGGCGGCTCTGGGTCGCCAATCAAGCTAAAGGAATGGGAGGAGACATGCACCAACCTGATTGGAGTCGAATGTATCGAGGTAGTCGGGAGGATGGAGCATGGCGTGGCAGACACGTCTGATGGAGGTAAGTGTACTGATGAAAGCATGCAATGTGTATCTACAGGTCCCCACAAATGTCAGCCCAGGCTCACCTCATGGATGGCCATACATCCACACATGCATCCCACCCTGCCCATGTCAGTGCCAGACCCAAACACAAACACATGCACACATAAACAGACCCAAGTGCCACACACAACACTGCATGGATGAGCCACTGAACTGGCACATCACCTGCACCCTTCACAATGATTTGCAAATGCCCACAACTGCATTGATGATGTATCCTGCATTAAGTACATCGAACCCTAACCAATGCCATCCCCCTTCTTGTCCCCGACAGGGTCACATACAGACAGTGAGGATGCATCCCAGGCACCCCCTGCGCAGAAGAAGAAAAGGCCACAGCCCACCGAGGACACCCCCATGACATCAAGGGGAAAAGGCGCAAGGCTCCATTTGCAGAGTTCCAAACATCATTCAAGCACCACTGCCAAGGCCACACCAGACCCAACAGCCCCACCTCAGGAGGTTCACTCACCACCACGACTCACAGCCACCGAGGGACCACCCTCAGCCACTGCTAGTTCGGCAGGAGAGGCAGCAGCCACCGCACCATTAACTGATGTGGAGGACCCAACTGAATTTGAGCTGGGCATGCACACCCCAAGCCCACCCAGAACCCCTGAGCCATCACCCCATCACACACCTGGCTCCAACATCACTGGTGACGAGGCCATGGGATCATTCAGTAGCCCCCCGGTAGTGGGATGTTTGGGTACATGCACATTTTCCTGTTTGAGTTCATAAATACACTGGTGTTAGAGCAAAACACAGGCCTGGACTTCTTCATTGTGTGTGTTTGATTTATTGACGCCAGGGTCCATTGTGAGCTAACAAACAGACACCAGTGCACCACTAGCCATATCCATGTGAGAGTACGAGAACTTGTTACTCAGAATCTTTGGTTCATCAGATGCTGCCTCACAGCACGTCCCTCCTGACCATCCCCTCTTGCATGACCTGCATCCCCTTCACCTCCATCCTCATCACCATCATCATCCTCATCAGGTGCTTCTATTTCAGCGTCAGGGGGCAGTGGCACATTCCGTCTGATACACATATTGTGCAGCATGACACATGCCATGGTGATCCTGGCCACCTTCTCATGGCCATACAGGAGGGCGCCACCAGACCTTCTAATGCACCTAAACCGTGACTTCAATAGGCCAAAAGTCTGCTCGATCACGATGTGGGTACGGGTATGTGCACGATTGTATTCCTCTTTGTGCCTGTTCAGTGGGTTCCGTATAGGTGTGAGGAGCCACCTCTTCAGGGGATAGCCGGCGTCACCTATATGTGGGAAGGAATGGGGTCCTGTTACTGTTCACCTCAAGTGTGGCCTGTTCATTTCATTGGCTTACATCTGTATGTGCATTTGGACGATGGACTATAGGCCACACCCAGTTGGAGTATCTATCTCTCCTCCCCCACGCACACCCAGTTGGAGTATCTATCTCCCCCCCCACGCACACCCAGTTGGAGTATATATCTCCCCCCCCCACATGCACACCCAGTTGGAGTATCTATCTCTCCCCCCCCACGCACACTGCCATGTGCTTGGCCTGCTACTCACCAAGTAGCCACGAACGCTGTCCCGTTTGTCACTCCATGTAGCGTGGGATAGTTGAGTTCCGCAGGACCATGGAATCATGGGTAGATCCGGGAAATCTGCCACAGCAATTTGCGATTATCTTGTTGGCGTCACATACCATATGGACATTGATGGAGTGGAATTGCTTCCTGTTTCGGTACACTACTTCATTGTGATGTGGGACGACCAATTCCACATGTGTACAGTCGATGGCCCCGATGCAATTTGGGATGCCTGCCAGTGAATAGAAACCGACTTTGGTGTTTGCAATCTCCTGGGCAGTCCGTGGCATGCATATGTGTTTGGGTGCATGCTTCAGGAAGGCATCGAGTACCTGGTTCAGTGTGCGTGAGAATACTGGTTGGGAGATGCCATGCATCTGCCCCACTATACGCTGGTAGGTGCCTGTGGCCAGGAAGTGGAGCACAGTCACCACCTTCAGTAGAGGGGGGATGGCAGTTCTGATGTCTATGAGGCTCACAATGTCATGGTGTATCATGTTCACGATGCTGGTGATGGTATCCCGGTCCAGGGTGTGTATCTGCTCAGGTGTTAGGTTCAATGGACTGGCTCTGATCCTGGGAATTGGTGGGTGCCTCTGTGATATGATTAGGTGCTGTGGTGGTGCTTGCTATGCCTGTCTTGCCCTCCTCCTCCTCCTGCTTCTCCTCTGTGCTGCCTGTTGTTGTTGCAGCTGTGCTGCTATCAGGTCCTCCAGGCCATGTAATGCTGCTAGTATTGGAGCCATCTTGGTGTGGGAAGGGGTGTGGGAAGGGGTGTGGTGTGCTCCTTTTGAGCAGCCATAGTCTCCATTGCCTCCACATGTGCTGATTGTGGCCACCTGTGGCAGGTGGTAACACTGCACAGTTATTTTAACGGGTGGTTCGCGATGGCGGTATTAGCGCCATGCCGGTAGGGGGTTTTGGGGGCTTTACCATGTCGCTATTGGCATGTCCGCTCGCCTTGTGATGGTGTGCTATTAGCGGCAAGGCATTATTTACGGGATGGAGGGTCGCGTGCCCGCGGACTGGCCGCTATTAGTGGCACCGTATTTAGCGGTGCCGCTAATAGCGGTGAGCCGGGTCGTAATTAGCATGGGGATTTAACGTTACCGGTATTCCATTACTGGTAACGTTAAATCCCTACCGCCTACCGTGTAATGAGGCCCATTGTGTAACTCCATCTATAATCATGGTACCTTACACAAGTCCCTACACCTTCTCACACTTTGTGCATCCGTCACTCATTCCCTCCTCTCATTCAACATTCCCAATACACCAAACATGTTTCTTTCCTTATATTTTTACCGGGTGGACTGATATACAGACACAATTAAATAAATACTTCTGAACGACTAAAGAGCTTGTACGTTTAGACCAAGGTATTCCAAGAATATGTGTACCTCCTTACAATAGGTTACATGTTCCTCCTTTCCCTAGAAGTAGCGGGACGATAAAGAGAGGTTAACGTTTAGTTATGCATAGTAGCTCCAATATTGTGGCTAGCCTTAAGTGACATGTGCTCAATATGTTGTCTAAGTTATACTCACAGTGTTCTTCCCAAGAGAAATGAGTCATAGATATGTTGGCAGGAAGTTGTCGTCAAGTTAATGGTTCCCTTCTGCTGTGATATGATACATAGCATGTTGTAGTAATAAGATTACAACAGAGAGTGGTTGAATAATAAAACCTTCTTCTCTAATACTTGCTTCCCACAGATATCTACTCAGTATTTGTACCTAGATGAAAGAAGAAAGGGTTTGGAACAGTTGACCATCCCCCAATGAAGTCGCAAAGACAAGAATAGTGTGTATATTACAAATTGGTCTAGTACTCACCCCTGATGATTTTCCTATTTGTGTAAAAATATAAGGAAAGAAACATGTTGGGTGTATTGTGAATGTTGAATGAGAGGAGTGAATGATTGACAGAAGCATGAAGTGTGAGAAGGTGTAGGGACTTGTGTAAGATACTATGATTATAGATGGAGTTACACAATCAATCTTAAATGAAAACTTATTATATGTACTAAATATTAGTCAATGAATTGAAGTAACAGACCTTTTTTTGATGTGCTGTAAGACTGTAGAAATTCTAAAGTGTTTTTAGAATCTTGTTGAACTAAAGTATATGAGAAATGTGATATATTTTCTTGTATTGTGTTTTATAAAATACGAAATACATTGATATTTTTTTTAAAAAATTGGAAGTGTATGTTACAATATAATGGAAATAGATCCATACAAGTTTGGCAGACATAAATGGGTTTGGGGAAGCAAGTGACCCTTTGAACAAACTTTATTGTTATTTTTGCTAATTTGAGAGGGTTGTTCTAAAGTGGTCCATTTAAGGATTACCTCTATTCTCTCTGAGGTATTTATGTAGCTTATTCATAAGACAACACAATGTCTCAGCAGGGCTGTGTCACAAGGTCACAAGTGAGATGTCGACAGTTGTTGCCAAATGTCTGCAATATCGTGGCAAGTAACACCCCCTTTGTGAAAGTATTGAAGCATACTACTGTTTGCCTATGATATGCTATATAGCCAGCACTCTAGGTAGGGCCCTGTGAGAGCTCTGTGTGCTGACTGTCTGAACACTTGTCCTGCTGTGTTTAGTTTAGTTTAGTTTAGTTTATTATTTATAGGGCGCGCCATACCCTGGGGCATCAGGGCGCACAAGACAGGAATATGCTCAACTTAGTTACAGGTACATGTTAAGTAGGAACAGTACAGGGTCATCATACAATTTACAGTAGGCGGATACATACAAGGCCGGATCTAAGTCCAGAAACAAAGTTTTACAGGTGCAGGTATTCTTGAGGGGAATATAAAATAATAATATATACAATAATAATAAACAGGCACCAGGAACATTCCAGTGGAGGAAGAGAGAGGCGGATTCAAATATCCTGGTAAAGGGGTGCAAGTAGAAATTCAGGTTTGTTCGCCAGTGGATACAGTCAAATCAAGCAAGTCAGGGTAGTTAGGTGTCATTTGCTCTCAACCAATTGGTCAAGTTCTGCCTGAATTTCACAAAGGGCTGGGGTTCTCTAAGGCCATGGGGTAGTGAGTTCCACAGCTGCTCAGCCTTGACTGGGAAGCTGTGCCCTCCTATAGTAGCGAGTTTAAATCGCGGGACTTGTAGGCAGTTAGCGTTCGCTGTTCTTGTGGGTCTGGTCGAGGTTCTTAGATGTAGCCTGGCAAGCATGATGCAACTGTCTGTAGAGAGGAATTGTTTGCTGGCTCTGATGAGTTTGCATGTGTATGCAGTAGCTGAGGCTAGAGAGTTAACTTGTTTAGCAAAGTTCAAGGTGGCATCTAGGTAGAAGCCTAGGGTCTTCACTTCCTTCGCTACTTTTATGTTATTACCATCGATAATGAAGTTGGCATAGTCGGGGCTGAGTTTGGATATGTATGTCAGGGTGCCTAGGATAATGTGCTCAGTTTTGTCATCGTTCAGGCATAAGCCGTGTGTGGCCATCCATGCCTGAACAATGCTGTAGATTTTATTCACTAAGGCCAGATCCTTGACGTAATCTCCTGAAAGCGGAAGGAGGATCTGGGTATCGTCTGCGTAATTGGTGTAGGCGATACCCAGATGTCAAAGAGCGGCTTTGTGAATACATTGTAGAGGGTGGGTGACACACAAGATCCTTGAGGTACACCACATGTTTTGGGGATCGGGTCTGCTGAGGCTGATGGAGAGAAGACTCTCATAGTTCGGTTACTCAAGAAAGACTTGATCCATATTATGGCGTCTTTAGAGAAGTGGGCTGCAGAGTCTAGGTGGCTACATAAGACTGTATGGTCGACTAAATCAAATGCTGCTGAGAGGTCTAACAGGAGGAGTAGGGCTGCTTGGCCACTGTCTCTGCATTGATCTATGTGGGCCTTGAGATCGATTAAGGCTGTCTCAGTCCCATGCTGTGGGCGGAATCCGGATTGGCGGGTTCCGAGTAGGTGGTTGGATTCAAGGAAGTTTTGTATTTGCATGTATGCCACTTTGTCTAAAATTTTTAGAAGAAAGGGCACGGTCGTGATGGGCCTGAAGTTAGTGGGAATGGCCGGGTCAAGGGTTTGCTTCTTTAATAGTGGCAGTACCCAAGACTCTTTTAAGTTATTCGGTACAGTACCTGTGGTAAAGGATGAGTTAATGTGTTTAGTTATGAATGGCGATAATTCTCTCGCAGCATCCTTAATCAGTTGGGCAGGGCATTGATCGCCTTTACAGTTGGACGTTTTAAGTCCCAGGATAACTTTTTCTACCTCAATTATCGATACCTTGGAAAAGCAGAAGTGTGATTCTTGTTTGGGTCTAGGTGGTGGTGCTATAGTCTGCGGGATATGAGGCGTAAGATATGCTTTTTTGATGGCAATTTTAGTTTGTAGTTTGGCTACTTTGTTGGTTAGGGCAGACTGTATGCTAGAGCACCATTTTTTATCCTTGGTGCAGTTTTCTTGTATTGGGAAGATGCCTTGGCGAGGTTGAGTTTATTTTCGGCTGAAGGAGTGTAACGCTCACCTGATTCCCGTAGAGGCGCCGGTCTTGACTGGGCGTATATCGTATCTTCAAAGGTGATGTGTAACACACGGCTGGCTCTTTGGGCTGGACCTCTGTGCACTGTATGTCTGATTCGAAGGGTAAGATGTCTGCAGATAGAAAATATGGGATTAGTGAACTGGGTTATTGAATGTCTCTCTCTTCTTCCCTTTCTCTTCTCCTGTAGAACCCCGAAGGTTAACGCTCTCACCTTAGGTAAGTGAACGCCGTGCTCTCCATCTGCCTCGGGGCAGGGTGCTGTAACCAGTTTCTTCACTGGATAAGGGGAGCAGGCCTCTTGACTTCAAAGGACTGCTGTCCGTCGTTTACTGCACGAACGGTAAGTTTCGAGTAATTCTAATGTCTTTAAAGTCTTTAGTAATGATGTCTCTTGTTTTGCAGGGTTCCGGCGATGGTGGATGACGGGCTGAAGTGAGTTGAAGATGGAGCCCGTGTGATGAATAGAAGCGCCTGGAAGCACGTAAGTAAGCGCTTGTTGCCTGCTTCACGATGCGCTCTAACTGTCTTTTTATTTTGCAGGTATAAGTTCGGAGCGGCTGCAGGGTGCCGGAATACCCACTGGGTTAGATGTGGAAAGGAGTAATGGCACGTGAGTATTAAAGTTCCCCAATGTCTTTAAACGCACCTTGTTTTGTCTTTCAGATGCGGGATGCAGCGCCGAAGGCCTCCGGAGTGTGCGAAGAGTTGGTAAGCTTTTGTCTTTCAGATGCCGGAATGCAGTGTGAAGACCTCCGGAGCGCACGAAGAGTAGGTAAGCCTTTGTCCTTCAGATGTCAGAATGCAGCGCGAGGCGTTGGTGACAGCCGATGGACCAGGTAAGTGAAGAGCTGTCACTGAAGACCGTAATGCTAACCTGTTCTTTCTTGTCTTTATAGGTGTTGCTGAAGACTGGATTCAGGATGGTAAGCCTTTTTCCTTAGGCCCAGGATCAGATGCAGAAGACACGATGAGCATTCTGCTGCAGAGGATGCAGAATAACGCAAAGCAAGATTCATCCATCGGGTGTGGTTTAAATAGCCTCCTGTAGTGCTTAGGTGTCTCCTTCCACAGCCACGCCTAGGTAAGAAAAGAGTTCCTGCTTTCCAGAAGAGTTCCAGTGTTCTGAACCTAGGGAGTGGCTCCTGCCCCACCCAACAGGAAAAGTAGTTCCAAACAGAAGAGGATCAGAGGCTCAACTGGCAGGCAAGTAAGCAGCATGGTCTGCTGCAGGTAAGTCCACCCAAGCATTATGAGCCCGGCGCTTCCAGCGCTGGGACTGGGCATATTTATGAGCCTGGTGCCACTGGCGCCAGGACTGGGTCCAAAAGGTCCCAATTGGGACTGGTTGGCACTCGGAACCTGGGTTATGGATCTGCTTCCAAGGGAGTTGGGAAAACCCTGACCTTTTGGAAGCAGAGATCATGACAAGGAGAGAGTCTCCAAATAGTTTCAAGTTTTCTTTTAATTAGCCTGAGATTTTTTAGATGAGGAGTGAACCATGAGTTAAGATGTTTTTTCGGTTTACTGTTCCGTAGTTTGAGCGGAGCTATGTGGTCAAGGGCTGTATTAATAGTTTCATTAAATTGTTCAACTAGCACATTGGGATCCATATTGACTGGGAGCGAATTCAGTTGTGGTAGTATGATGGGTAGCAATTTTTGCGCTGTCATAAGTTTTTTGTTCCTCGTGGGCATAGGAGGGGCAAGTGAGGACTGGGCCGTGGCCGAGTTCGTTGCTACTATAAATAATAGTAGATGGTGGTCAGTCCAGATCTGGGGTACAGTGTCTGTGATGGTTACTTCACAGTTGTGTTCCGCTATCCAGTCAAGAATTTGACCTTTGTTATGAGTGGGAAGATTAACTTTCTGGGAGAATCCCAGTTCTTTTAGGATCAAGGCAGTAGCTGTAGACTGGATATCCTTAACGTCATTGTAGCCTAGGTTGAAGTCCCCTAGCACTATTGTTTGGGAGGTGTCTTTTAAGTTATTGGACAGGGTTGTAGAGAGATCCTCAGCAAAGGTTCCAATAGGATCTGGAGGTCTATAGATAAGGAAGAGGTTTAATGTTTGGGAGCTAGCGGTGGCAAGTTTGACCGTGAGGCATTCACAGGATTTCATAGTAGGGGTTGTGGTAATTCTCATGTCTAGACTGATCTTGGCTATGATAGCTAGACCTCCACCTCGAGAGGTGTGTCTGTCTGCTCGTAAGATGGTATAGTTGCCGGGAACTGCTAATGATAGGGCAGGGCCTGCCGCATCATGAAGCCAAGATCCTGAGATAGCCAGGAAATCGAGGTTGTCTGCGAGAATGATATCTGAGATCTCTGTTGCGTGTGCGACTAGAGACCTAGCGTTTATAAGCGCACCTTTGAGATGATGTTTGTGGCTTTCAGAGTTGGGGTGCGTGGTACTGAGTCTAGCTATAGCGGTAGGTTTGGTGCAGTTTTGTATGGGTCTTTTGGGATTGCAATATTTCCTAGTATACTCTACAGTAGCCTTCAACGGTAGGTGTTTTTTTTTTAGGAGCTTAAGTTGTTCAATTTTCTTTGCTGGTAGCTCATGCAGTTTAGATAAGCGCGCACGTAGAATCAGGTTTCTGCCTGCAGTACTACATGGCCTTTGTATAATAGTATCTTCTTGATACTGGTTCACTATATGTCCTGTGATTTGTTGTGTGATAGGCATGGTGAGGTAAGAGAGGTGAGTAGGGTGGGACATGGTGCCATGGAACATTATATTAGCTTTAGTAGCCAAGCTAAGTGATAATGCTACAAATATGATGGAGGAGGCGATGTAGAGAGGTAGTTTAGCTATCCTATAGTGGGGAATGATAGTTTGTTTACCTGGGATTAGAGAGTACATGCTAACTGGCTAAATACAAGCAGACTAGATATGACTAGCAAGCTAGGTGCAGTTTAGATAACAAGTGCACTTAAAGGTTGCTTAGTGCGGGCAGGCTAGATGCGACTGACCGGCTAGGTACAGTTTTGAGATATCTCAGTATGTTTTAAAAAGGCTAAGTACTGGCAGGGTAGATGCGACTATCAGGCTTTGACTAGTTTTAGGTAGCAGGATATCGATAGGCTAGGTGTCGTTTCAAAGTTTACAGCAGTCTGAGTGCATCTAGATTCAAGTATCATGCACATCAGGGAATGCAGTGCAAAATACAGCGTAGCTAAATTCAAATATCAGGCAAATTAGGGAATGCACTGCAAAATACAGCGTAGCTAAATTCAGATATCAGGCACATCAGGTAAAACAGTGCAGAAAGCACCAGGCAGAAGTTAGGTTATGCAGTCTAGGCAACATGTAGGCAACCATGTGCAGAAGTCACACACGTGACAAGATGCAATAGGGCACCTAAGTTCTAGGTCATAGATAGAGGCAGAAATGTATTGGTGACACACATTGAGTAGGATGCACATACAATGATACAAGGGACACCTAGATTTAGAACGCTAGTTGAGGCCGGAATACACTGAGGTCATAATGGATAGGATACCAAGGGGCACCTAAATTCAAATCGCAGCCAGAGGCATAAATGCACTATTTTTACACAATGACTGCACATTTGTTATGATACAGTAGGACCCCTAGATGTAAGAATTAATAAATGCAGCAATGTACACTAAAGGCACACAGTAAATGTATGCAGAGGGATACCTAGGTTCGATAACAAAGGCGGAGGCAAGCGGTCATACGGGTAGCATCGATAAAGTCAGGTAAGGATGATTGCGAGTCCTGAAATGCCGTAGTGTACCAGAACTCTAGGACATCAATATTTGTGTGCCAAAGATGAAGAGTGTGCACATATCTGTCATGCTTGAGGCACGGGGCAGTGTCAATAAGAGTTATGGTGTGACAGTGGGAGTTTAGTATGGACGCTGGGGGTCTGGGCGCAGTACGGTGTGCAGGATCTTACCTCCGATGGGTGCCATACAGTTAGGGCAGCGTGGACGGCCCTGCGGCCCCGTGCGGCCACGACAGGCCAAGGCAGGAGGTGATCCTTGGTGTGGGTCCTTGGGTGGGCCGTCCGGCTGACGCCTATCCGGCGATGAGCGCCGGAAGAAGTAGATGGGGAACTCCAATCACAACGGAGTAGCAGCAGCTATGTAAGGTTGCTTGACAACCAGGACGCATTTACACAGTGGCCATCTTAAGGGCAGGCCTCGTGTCGTCGATATTGCTTTAGGTGGAGAAAAACAAGTAAATTGCACAGATAGATAGTGCAATTACATCGGATAGCCCCAGGCTCTAAATGCACGCGGCATGGGCACAGGATGCCAGATTTAGAAGTGGCTACCTCGGGGAGGGATTCTCCAGCGGTGGTGCTCCTGAAGAAAGCTGGAGCAGGAGGGATGGGCTCCTGCCCTTCCTCGGCGATGCAGAACGTGTTCAATGGTGATCAGCTAATAATGTCTCTGTTTGCTGTGTATTTGTTATCTAATACAAGAAGCTTGATTTACCACCAGTCATTATCTGATTGCCTTATTTGCTGCAAACTGAGACTGGCCGAAAGAGGTGGGGCTTGGGAAGGTGCCCTATCTTGGCCACCACAGGTAGTAATAGAAGCATGTCACCCACAAGTAAAAGGTTTCTTTGAGAAACATATAAAATACCAGCACTGGAAGCAGCACAACCCCCAGATAAACCCATCTTGGTTTTGTTAGTGCACAATGAGAATTAAAAGTGTAGAAACACTTCACACAGAATAAACGGCAACTGAATTTGGCTTCTTTAAATTCTGGTAAACAGTGTGCCGAGGAAAGTCTGGGACCAAATTCGGTACCACTTCTATGTGGTGCAATAAGCTGTTGTGCCATGTGCAGGCATTAGAAGTAGCCTAATGATGTGAGGTGCAACCCTCCACATACCAACCGACAAGCAGCATACCACCCAGAGTCTGCACGATTACCCTTGAAAATGGTTCAGCTGCGTCATTGTTTGAGTCACCAAGGCCTATCACTAATACCTTAGCAATACATAACAGAGATTCTCCATTGGGTCAGGCCAGTCTTGTGGAATTATTTGAGCTGGAACTAAAAGCTCATGTCACATAGCAGAGAGCACCTGCTCAATGCTAACCTGGCTTCAATGTTAGCAATAGATTGCCAGCCTTACTCTTTTGTGGAAAACCCTGCAACCTTTGGCTTATAGGAAAAGACAGTCCCACTGGGAAATTTCTGGCTGACATTTATCTACCACAAGACGGTCCCAGAATTGTACAAAAATGTTATGGCCACGGTGGGTCAATTGCTACGGCAGTCCCTGTGCCAACAAATCCATATGACTACAGACTTGTGGACCAAGAACCACAGAAAGAGCAGCAGAGGAGGCGGCCTAGTCCTCACCGCTAAACCCAACCTGGCTATAAGATTTGTGCCTTCACCATCACTCAAATCATGTGAAATCCTTATGGCCAAACTCCCAATCTCCAACTGTCACACTCTAACAATCTACCTACTATATAGACCTCGGATCCTAACGGCACCTTTAAGGAGGACATATCCAGCATCCTTACAAACAACACCAAAGACTCCTCACAATTACTAATATTGGGGGACGCCAACCTGGGATTCAATGATCCCACAGACAAAAATGCTCAGGCAGTAGCTAACATCCTCCTAGAACAAGGACTAACTCAAAGAGTATCCATACCAACTCATATCAAAGGAAGGACCTTAGATTGGGTGGCTGACCTGAATTGCAAAACCTCCATTACGTCTATAATCCCACAATCATGGACTGACCACCACCTGATCACATTTGCCTTAGCATTAAATAGACAACCGACCAAAGAGAAAGTTATGGCTCCACCTCTCCCTACTAGATGGCAAAAAAATCATTACCGTAGATAGGTTACTACCACACATCCTACCAACCCTAAACCAACTCCCAAGTACTTCAGACCCCAACCGCCTAGTCGAGGCTTACAACAACACGGTGGCCAAAGACTTAGACATTATTGCACCCATCAAAATACGCAGTCACAAACAGCATGATCATCTTAATGCCTGGTTCACACCACAACTCAAAGCCCTTAGATTACAAAAAAGAAAACTAGAAACCCTATGGTGACACACCCCCTCTGATGAAAACAAGATGCACCTGACCAATTTCGCTAACAACTACAAGAAAGAAATAACTTGTACCAAAAAAGACCTCTATCATGAAAGAATTACCAATGCCAGTTCCAATACAAAGGAATTACTTGTGATTCTATGAGAAATTGAATCTCCCATTCCTCCTACAGATAACGTGCCAAAGGATAAATCCTGGTGACCAGCATCCAAAATGCCCTAGTTAACAAAATAACATTACTCCAAAAACAAGATCGCCAACAAGAAATCCACCTTACCTAGCCAAGAGTTGAAACTTACCAGTGCCAATGTATCCCCCAGCACACTAATTCATTTAGATTTCCCAAAATATCCATCCTCAAAACTGAAAAAATAATTTCCTCCCTGAAACTATCTAACTGCCAGGACAACAAATGTCCGGCCCAAATGATCAACGATGCGGCCAGACACTTAGCGCCATTCATCTTGAAATTAATGAACACTTCCTTCACAACGAACACTGTCCCAAGTAACCAAAAAGAGCCCTGGGTTTTACCTTTGCTAATAAAACAGACTCTGGATTCTTCTATCCCTACAAACTATAGGCCCATCACAGTGGTGCCCTTCCTTCTCAAGATAATTGATAAAGTTGCATACCTACAAATTCAGAAATACCTTAAAACCAACCACCTCCTAGGTACTCGCCAATCCGGCTTCAGGCCTCAACGTGGCACGGAAACAGCACTAATCGACTTAAAAACCCAAATTGATGAGCTCAAGGACAAAGGGAAATCTGACATGCTACTCCTCCTCGACCTGTCGGCCGCCTTTGACCTGGTGGTCCACGAAGTTCTGTGCAAACACTTGACCTCAGCGGCTCATTTCTCGAAGGATGCAATAGCATGGGTCCAATCCTTCTTAAATTACAGGACCATGAGAGTCTTCTCCCCTGCTGCATCTGCAGACCCTATCCAGACCACATGTGGCATCCCACAATGATCTTGTGTATTGCCAACCATGTACAATATATTTACAAAGCTTTTGGTTTGACAAATTGGACAGACAGGTTGTCACCTACACTAACTATGCAGATGACACCCAGATCACAATACCCTTTTTGGGCAATTATTCTAATGACATGGCTTTGGTAAATAAAATATACCTTCACATTCAGGCATGGATGGCAGCCCATGCCCTCTGCTTGAATGATGACAAAACAGAGCTCCTAATCCTTGGAACCCCGGCTGAATCGACAGAAACACAATCAAGGTAGTAAAAGAAGTGAAAACCGTAGGCTTCTACCTTGTTTCAACACTTACCCTGAGCAAACAGGTAAACTGCTTGGCCTCAGCATCCGCCTACACGTGTAAGCTCATCAGGGCCTGTGGGCCATGCCTATCCAAATCTAGCTGTATTATCCGCGCTACTGCCTTGGTACTCTCAAAATTGGATTATTGTAATGCCCTATACTTAGGTGCCAACAAATATATCCTAGACAAAATCCAAATCCTACAGTATAAAGCACTTAGAACTGCGCCAAACATACCTAATAGAGAACATGTCTCTGAACTTAGAAGAGAACACCACTGGTTGAAGACTAATGACAGAATCCTACTCAAAACAGTCTCCCTCACCTACAAGTTCCTTAACAATACAGCACCACCGTACTTGATTGAGAGAATAGTTAAGAAGACTTCTACCGGACCTACCAGAACAGCCAACTCCTTCCACCTGAACATACCTAGCTTTAAGTTAAAAAAATTGGGAGGTAACAGCTTGCAACTTTAAGCTGCCCAGTCCTCGAACGGACTACCTCTCTCACTTAGAAAGGACCAATCCCTACTCAGTTTTAGACACAATACCCTGAACTGGTTGTCATCGAATGACATTTGACACTTGCTGTACCCTCTGCTATCAGACATCTGCTACACCCACTGCACTTTTGCGTTTGCTCAGCCTATCTGATTTGTGTCACATACTGTTTTTTTTCCTTGCATTTCTGCTGTATAAATCAGTTGCCTATCTGTCTCTCTATGTAACCTAAGCTAAAAGCTTTCCTGTACACGTTGCCAGTTATCTCCGGGTTCGGTGCGCCCTACAAATTAATAAACAAACAAACCAGTGTTCATAGCATTGGCTACATGGCCATGACAGCCTAATGGGTAGCCTTTCCTTCGTCTACATGCCTCTCTGTGATACGGTAGCACAATTTGGGGTACACCAACTGCTTGAGTCTGGAACAAACGCAAAAACTGTTTTTAAGAAACGTCTCTGACCTTTCTTTAGCCACTCCTAGTGATACATTGACGGTAGCATTGTGTGTACATTTTATTTCAGTTCTAGCAAAATGCAAATTTTCAGCATTTTCTGTAAAAATATAAAAAGATAAACCTGTGAATCCTTTATGCAGTTGCTGACATCGTATCTTAAGCAGAGGATAAGTTACCCTGATCTTAAAGCAGAGTAGCTATTTTGAAGAAATGGGGTGCTGATCTCAACCAGGCACTTGACAATGCATCAGTTAAGTCTGCCCTTAGAATCAGGACAGATCAGTTAGAATATGCCACGACAATGAAGCAAGTCAGCAAGTTTTCATCGATGACATTGTAGGGGGCTCCACGTCAAAGCCTATTTGCGAAAAGCATTATAGGAACGTTTCCATCACTGGAGCATAGAAGGATGTATACTCCTCATGATCCCACTCAATGTCTTACCATCCAGGGCACGAATGAATTAAGAAATGTCACTATAGCTGTGGCTTTCAGGAAGATCTTCTATGTGCTTTGTTCCAATGTCTCTGATCTCCGAAGGCATCGCTTAAGAGGCATTTCATTAAAAACGAAGTTAGGCTCAATACTGGTGCTATGCGCCTATTAATGAATCATAAGGACATTTACTTTATATTCAATGAATGCACATTTGTAAAAGATGCTTTTAAAAGACATGAAAGTATTTTTAAAGAATGTATTACGTTCATTTTCGTGTTCCAACAGTGAGTTGGGTAACTGTTAATATGGCGTTTTTGTGTTTTCTATGTATTTTAATGTATTGTTTTTGAACAAATGTGTTAAAGGCTATAGCTGATTAAAAACGATGCATTCATTAATTCCTCATTAATTCCTCAGCCTGCCAGTAAAGAGAGGCCCCACAGTAATGCAAGAGCACAGAAGGTCTATGAAGCTCAGAATCGGGCAACACTGTGCATGCCAGGACTTTATGGCAGAAGCCAAAGGGCCGTTGACATCTGGCAGAAGGTGGAGGAGGTCGAAGAACCACCATTGCTAACGCCTCATAATAAGCATTTTAACTTTTCTGTGACATGCAATGTATACGATGTTCTTGCTGCCTTACATATCTGCAAAACAATGCATGTTCTCTGCTTTGCACGGCCTTCACCTTGTGGTCACACACTTTAACAGCAAATGCTAGCCTGTGGAAAAGAAATATTGCTGTGGCTCAGAAGATCAGTTGGCATTTCAGTCGGCCACTGCACCAATTGCAATTGCAGGTTACTGCAACAATCACAGCAGATCTGTGGATGGGACATTGTTGACACTGTGTCAGTGGCAACTGCCATTCACTCTGCCACCTGACCTTTCCAGGAGGACACCAAGTGGGTTAGTTGAAACAATGTGCACGTAAGTGACGTTCTTCATCTAGTGTACCTGCTTGAGCTGAACCTTACAAATATGGCAAGGAGATATGCCTTTGCATGTGATAGGGGAGTGGGTCTTACCCATTCCCAATCCTAGAGGAGCAGATGGACATGTCATCCCTAGCTAGGGCCCCCTCACCTTCATCATATTGGAACATCAGGAGAAGAGCACTATGTGGGACACCAAGTATTGTCCCAATACCACATCGATTGTATGAAAGACGATATGCACTCAGACAACCGTATTGAATGTGCCCTCGCACTGAAAGCGTGGAAGGATGTCTGCACACACCATTGGACATGGAAGAGCTATAAGTGAAATCTGACAAGAGCAGAATGCTGTCATGAGGGAAAGACAGAAAGACGTACTGAAATGATTTGAAAATACTTAAAGGATAAAGATGTAACCAGAGTGATAAGAGAAATATATCAATATATAAATGAAGACGAAGAAATCCTATGGACCTAAGAAATAAGTTAGGAGAGATGAAGTGAACGTACATACGCAGAAATGCAAGGTTGCTGAGACATATAGAAGCTTGCAGCAGAAGAAAACTCGAACAGCATGATTGTACCCAATGGGATTGTGGGGCACTATTTCCGCTTGTGGTTATGGCACAGTCGGTAATAGTGCCAAAAATGGCCTGACAGCTGGCACATTAACCTCCAGCTCAGAGCTGGAGGTGAATACCCAGGAACACGGGATTGGGCGAAGCAGTAAATGCAGAGGTAATAACATTATTGCCACATTTTCCGACTCTGCCCAAATTCTGACAAGGCCCACAGAGAATGATATTGGCATTATGATACTTGTAGTGTAGAGTTTTCAAATACCCAAAATAGTATGTTACTCTAGCTGCTTTGTAAAATAAAGAGACAGCATCATATGAAGCTTTCTTGCCTGGCATATGGTGATACATTGGCCCGGTAAATGAATGGATTTGGTGACAATTAAAGCAATGAACATTTGCATGCATTGAAGATGAAATGCATCTGCTATGGTGGAATCATTCTCTTTATATTACAGTGATGAAGGCAGAGTCCAGAGTGCAGGACCAACCCAGACCATCACTGTTCTGTTTGCCAGGGAGCATATTGCAGCATTGATGGCATTTGCATGACCATTATAATTCGAGGTTGTGGGACTGACAACACAAAAGACATTGAGGAAGCTTGAATGAAGCCATTGCACCCTAGGGGAGAGGGCTGTCACTGTCTATCAGCCCACACTTGTGTCATGACATTATAATATGGCAACACCCAAAACATGTGAAATCGGGTTAGAAACAAAAGTAAATAGTGAGCATTTTGATGATGAAAGTTGGCTTTGAGGTAGAATGTTGTGTGAAAAACATCAAGCTTTATAACCATGGTTAAGTCACTCTGCTAACCCATGGGGGTCTCGTTGTGAGTCTGGAGGTATTTCCATGGGCCACAAACTGTATGGCACTTGTGGGCAGAGCTGAGCATAGTGGTAGCTTTGTGAAATTGATAATGGCTCATGCAGCACCAGGTGGACACTCTCTATTCGTGACAGTTTCTGGACTCTCGTGATGTAGGGTGTGCAACGTGGGGTGCCATAGACCACAGTGTCACACTACCAATGGCCTATAGTTGCCCGGTAGTTATTCTGTAGCTCTTAGATGCTCTTAATTTCAAAACACTTGTGCAGCTGCACTGTATCACTGTCCAGCTCTGAAGCTACTTTCCTTTTTAGATATTATTACATATTTTTTAGATATTATATGTATTAGTTTAATAGATAGTACATGAACAGTATGTTTGGAAACAGTCTCATGAGAAACAAATGCAAAGTCAATAACTATTTTGAAAAGATGCACATTTCATACCCTGTAACTGTAACCCACCTTTATCCTATTTTGCACATCACCATTTCTCTTTGGCATCTTCAGTTATATGCCGTCCTGTCTAATTAAATCAGTTGTAAATATTCCTTTTGGATGGTTCTACGTTCTTAGATTCAAGATTTGTGAACTGTTGGTATTCTGTACAGCCAGTAGGGATGCACATGCTACTCTCTGGAAGAGGCAGGCAGTTGCAGTTTTGGGAGACACAATAGTCACATGTATTTTACAGATAGGACAACCGTAGAAGCAGTGCTTCATTTGTGGGGTTGTTTTCTAGACCTCAGCCCTGAAACTTATTTCTGAGCCCCTGCACTTATTGTCTCAGTTTGATAATGATGTCGTGTTTATCCAACTTTATTATTTTAAATGTCAGTCAGTTGTAGTTACAAAACAAGCAAAAGTGAAAAACAAAACACCTTTCTAGTCCTATTGCTAAAAGGGCAATTCCCTTCCGAACAAGGTATACTAAAGGTTCTCGTCAGTAGTCAAAAATAACAGAAATTGATACTCTGTCTAAATCTATCCTACAAACTGGCCCTACCACTTAGAAAAACCATAAAAGAAATGTAGGCAGCGTTTCGTGCCTTTACAGTTGTTCGCCCCAATCTCACTTAGAGTTTCCAGGAATTCCTCCAGGTTTCCGATCCAAAGTTATCCCTGCTTTATCAGTTCTTGTCCTGCTTGTCAAAGTTAAAAAAGCAACATAAGTTTCCAAAACCATGTTGTCATAGGTGGAGGGATACCTCCTTAATCCCTCTACACCACTTGCATGGATTTATCCCCTCTATATTCATGTCTTGCTTGTCTCCATGTTCTACTTGGATTTCCTCTCCACTTGTCTTATTGGGCCCCTCTGTCTCCCTTGGCGTTCTCTGTCCCAATGTCTCACTTATCTCCCAGGGGTATTGGTTGACCCCTCTTCACATATGCCTCTCTCAGTTCTTGAGAGCTTCTGTGAGCCACTTGGCTGATTACAATATCTGGGTTTCTTGTGTTCTCATAACCCTTATTGTTATGTATGTCCTTCTCTCTCTGGGCCTTCGTGCCCCTGGTAGGAGTGTGGGGTAATCCTTCCTTTTCCCCCTTTTACTATCTGCTCTCTCCACCCCTCTTCATTATGAGGAACCTGGGTACCTTCTCCATCACAGGGTCTGCTAAAGCGAGGTAGCGTTCTCCACGGCTTCCTATTGTCCCGTTCTGGACACAAGTAAGTTTGCTGTTCCGCTTGTCTCAACACTGCTCTGCTCCTCGACTCCTTCATTGCGAGTGGAGGATTTGTTCCTCCCTCGCACCCTGTGTTCAGCGTCATTTCTCAGGTCCAGGGCCCAACATGTCCTCCGTGTTGTCACACCTCCATATGCACTCACTGACTCCGCACACCTTGATGCATCGTCGGCGGCGTCTCTCTTTCTTTCTCCGGTATTTATCCACACCCCAGCTGGCTCCTCTGTACAATGCGGCTCCACCCCTCAATGACATTGCCACAACAGAGGGTCACCTCTACTTATTGCTTCGTCTCCTACATTCAAGGATGAGTGTGCCTTTATTCTTTGTACATGACACAAAATGGGCATGTTGCTTATGTTCATCTGTCAAGCCCAGCTAGACAGCAGCATTGTCTTGAGCAAAACATCCAATGGCACTTTCAGTGTTATTTTGAGTCCCACAATTGGATGTTACATCCGTTTGTCTTATTCTCATCTATGCAGTAACTGTGTTATAGGGAGTTCCTTATGGAATGGGATTCCTTGTCCTCTTGAAGGGAGTCCTTACCGGTGATGTCCCACTTTCCCAAACCCCTAGGTAGGGTTTTCCTTAGCGGTTTCACATCCCTAGCCTCAAACAAAGTGGCTCCCCCAGGGAGTAGGCACAAAACGTCTAACTTCTTCAGAGGACCCACGCCAGCATGGCAGTGCTACTTATCCATTTTCATAATATTGAGTTGAAACGTGACAGTGCTACCTACCCATGATGACCAGGCCCGCACACTACTCCAGCTCGCTTGCATGACATTGATGCAGCTCAGTCACTGTTATAAATGAGGGCTCTGCCACAGCAGGGTGGGTTGGCAACAACATGACAGTTACCCGTCAACTGCAGCAACCCTGGGGCAAGGCAAAGGAAAGTCTGTCCTGAGCACAAACCTGAAATGAGGCAGCTCCCAGCCTTCTTAGGTTGATTCGCTAGGTTTATTACACGCTTCTTCGGTACCATTACAAGTAGTTACATATAAGATATATATAGGATATAGAACACTGGTGGCCAATCCCCCAGGCAGAGGGCTAACCAACTGACCAGGCTAGAACCTTGACCCTCACATTCCAGCACTCAAGCATCAACACTCCACATGACTTCACAACATTCCTTCTTGCCCTGGCAAGCCATTCACAACACATCCCCCCCTTTACATTAGCACACCACACACAAACACCGAACAATACACAAACACCTCCCCTCTTTCCATTGACCCTCAACACAAACAACATCATGGAACATACCACCACTCACACCACACATCCCATCCACACCGACTCGCATGACCAGGGAAAGCACACAACACGTGCACTAACACTCTACCACTCACAGCATTCCCGATGCACTGGCTAGGCACACCGAGACCATCATCCAACGTCACTGGCACACTGGACCCTGGAAGGTTGAATGAGTCATACATGAGTACACAGAGCAGCCAAACACAGCCGCCTGTGTACAAGAGAAGAAAATACAAGTAGTACACAAGATCAAAGTACATATGTGACCCTGCATTACCATCACCAAAAACATGCCCTCACCAAAACCTGGGGCGCTATGACCCGACACAGATACCACTTCAAACCATGCATGACTATCATCACAGTGACACCCCGACCTACTGGGGGCACTACCACCCAGTACTAATAGCAATAAACCATGCATGACTACTATCACAGTCACACCCCGACCTACTGGTGGCGCTACCACCCAGTAAAAATAGCTACTAACTCTGCATGACTACTACCACGGTCACGCCCACACTGAACTAGCGGCGCTACCACCACACATATGCATACGTAGCTACTAAGCATGCATGACGACTACCCTAGTCACGCCCACACTGAACTGGTGGCGCTATCACCACAAACAAATGTACATTGCATAACCATGTGCGACTAAAAAAACACAATCACGCCCATACTGTACTAGAGGCGCTACCCCCTGATACCACACTATGTTGCACTACCTCCACAACATCTTTGCGGCTTATTCATTCACACCCAAATTTAAGAAGAAATAGGAGGAACCACTCCCATCTGACTCCCCTCTGAGGTAAAGTCAGCGATTCCATACCCAAAAAAAATCAGTTTGCAATATTCTACATACATACCAAAAGTTGTATCCACTCGAACATAATAGATGTCATAAGCAAACCCAATCCAACCCAATCCTAAAAGACAATGTCACGATTGCACAGCCTAAAAGCTGCAAATCCTCAAAGGAATTTAAACCTAGATACTTCACACATTAATATCCTGCGCAGCATTAATATCCCACCTCACTCATCCAGATCCATTCTAGTGTTACAACCACTCTTACATGCCCAAATGCTATGCGGTTAACACACCCCAAAAAACATCCCTGTTCCTAAACCTAAAAGTCCGTGTTGCATTCTTGCAACACTAATCTGCAAAACCTCAAAATGTTAGATCTATATTACGCAGGCTCTTAGAATAACTGATCACACTTTTGCACCATAACCACAAAACTCTTCTGCTAAAGGTCCATGGGCACTTGCGCCCGTAACCTGTAAATCCTCAAAAATAGTTAAAATAGATACCATACTGCATTGTACCCACATACCATACAACACACCAGGGGCGTTGCTAGGGGGGCATAAGGGGGCTATAGCCCCTGATCTTTTGGTTGTAGCCCCGGATAGAATCTCAGGAGCTACATCCAAAAGACTAGCTAGCCCCCAGTCCCAACAGATCCGACATCAGCGTAGCCCCGGGTCTTTTCCGTACCTAGCAACTCCCCTGCAACACACGCACACCCTAGAGCACTGCATTGCACAAACCACACCACACCAAGCATTATTACGTTATTACATATTGCGACTGCCCCATAACCACAAAAGCACATTATCACAGTGTTTCCTTCCCCATCAATAAAAAGGATATCTCAGGCAAGTTGCTGCAATAGCGGCAGAACAAGCTGTTCATCCCTTCCATCTCTTTGATCTTGTTCTGCTCCTGCTCATACTGGTGGCAATCGTGCAACCTGCATTTCTCTGACACCTCTGTATACCAGTTGCTGTACATCAATGCCTATCAAAGACGATCCTTCAACGTCGCTGTAGATCCGTTCTCAGTCAATATGTGCTCCTCCACTCTGCGCTCATGAACGACTTCCTTTTATTGCCATACAGTGCAGCCTAGTGCTTATTATCTGACATGGTATCTCAGGATAGCGTTGACTGTTCAACAACTAAGTCCATCTCCTCTCCAACTGAATATAGCGTGTGACATCCTCTTCCCTATGGAACCATGCGTTCTATACCTCTCCGAATGCGCATTGCCAGGTAACAGTGAGTTGCTGAACCGAAACCAAAGCCGATGCCACTTGACTTCCCTGTCACGCCTGGGAACGTCCTAGGGTCCTTTACTCGAAGGTTACCCTTTACAATCACAGCAGACACATATAAACACCGATGCTGCAGGAAGTGCGCACCTTTCCCTCTCAACATGTAAACCGTTTGAACACTGTGGCATTCCACATCTTCGCTGAATCCCTAAGCCACTCCATGACATCACCATATGCAGGCAGGCGTCGGCCCAGGACAGACCAAGCCTCTCTCAACCGTCAGCTAGTGTCATGCTAAGTCTGCAACGACAGGCAACACTGGGTAGCCATTTGGGCTCCAACTCCAGACCAAACAATGTTATGAACACTTTAATAATCCCCCCCAAAAAAATGCAGAGTCCATTTTACACCAAGCTCTTTAAAGTCTCTTGGATTATTAACAAAAAAATGTGTCCCATTAAGTTACAACGTAACTTCACCAACGTAAACATATGCGCCCCTTCAGTTACTGGGGGTTCCCTTTTCACAGCTTTTCCCAGCATCTTTCCTCCTTCAACACTAAGGTGCACTTCCCTCTCAACCACTGGACGCTGCTTTCCCCACTGGATGGTGGAGAGGGTGTCCTGATAATGCTGAGGTGCTCCTCCTCCCCCTTTTTCCCGCCCTTGGTGATGGACCTTATTTCTTTTGGGGGCAGTGTCGTCCTTCTCCTTCCTCCTGCACCCCCTGCAGTAGGTGTACCAGCTTTCCAGCAGTCTCACGCATGGATCTTTCTTCAAAAGAACAGCTTGTCGCCAATGAAATGAGGCAGCTCCCAGCCTTCTTAGGTTGATTCGCTAGGTTTATTACATGCTTCTTAGGTACCATTACAAGTAGTTACATAGGTTACATATAAGATAGATATAGGACACAGATCACTGGCGGCCCATCACCCAGGCAGAGGCCTAACCAACTGACCAGGCTAGAACCTTCACCCACACATTCCAGCACTTAAGCATCAACACTCCACATGACATTCCTTCTTGCCCAGGCAAGTCATACACAACAAAACCTGCAATAGGTTCAGTATTAACTTTTTCTGCATTAGTCGATCAATTTACTGTTGGCAGAAGCACACTTGCTATATTTTCAGTGGGCAGATAGTCAACATGTTCCATTAGCCACCAATGGAATCAGAGCCAAATGCTACAATGATGATGTGTGAAAAGAAGCTCTTAAACCTTTGTCTCATGTCAAGTTCAAAGTCGTATATTATTTTATGTTATGTTTATTGGTTTTTGTAAATCCCTCACCCCCAATGAGCCTTCAGGAGTTGCAACTTTAACCGCAAATATGACACTGTAGGGAGCAGCTATGGATGGTGCCAACAATGGCCAGGGAGTTAGCCACACAATGTGTCACAAGCGCGATGGAAAATATTCGGGCCCTGGCACTTATATGTTTACAAATTAAGCACTGTGTAGAAGACATATGGGACACAAGGGAGACTTAACAATGGGCATCCAATGCCTCTGCTGGCTAGGAGAAACTAGTGGACACAACTGAACACATGCCAACGTTCCTTGGCATCACTCACGCTGTTATACGCTCTGCCATTCCATTCAAGCAGTGAGAAGCAGGGCATGTCCATGTTACAGGGATACTGTATCTGAGGAGTTATGCAACGATATTATGGAATGAGGCCCAAGGCTATGTTCCTTTAAAAAGACGTGGAACTGAGGGGGCGTGGAATACCTTTATTATGCATGCCAGGGGCTATGTTCTCCCTATACCCTGTCTCTTGCTTGGCCTAATTGGAGGGCTACTTTTTCTTTTGAAACGGGGAATAAATATAGAATCTGGTTGGAAAAAATCACTGATTTCCAGCTTGTAATGTATTTCAAATGAATACGTTAATTAGTTTAATAACAACACATTGAAATGGCAGCTGTTTGCTTTAGAGCAAGCGGTAACATGCATATAGACGTAGATTCTCCTGTACTCCGACAGAAACAGGCTGATGCATATCTCCTTATTTTTCCACTATGATTTGACAAATAATAAAATAAAGGGTTCTGAAAAGCTAGTCAGGGTTTAAATTCAGTGTTGAAGTGCCAGCTGCCGTTCTGCAGAGATAGCTGCCTTAAACACAGTGTGCCCACCCTGGCAGCAGTCATTGTGACGTCACTAACAAGAGTAGTGGTGTTATTTTCCTATTGCAGGTTTAGGCATGAGCAATAATCCCGTTTCTGAAGGGCGTGCCTGGTTGTAAGGGCCTGAAGTCCTAGTTAATAGGTCCAGACGAATTAAGGGCTTGACAAGTGGCACACCCTGATTGACACGCACCAGAACCTAGGTTGCTAGTGTAATATCGAACTTATGCAAATACTATACATGTAGGCTTCCATGTATTATAATTAATGTATTCAATACACATGTCTACCACTTTCAGAAACTCATCAGTGTGTATCTTTGTACTCCTGCATGGCATTTTCATGCAGACATACAACGAATGAATTCCTGTGGAATCCCCCTCAGTTTTCCAGCTGGTCAAGACCAGGCGTATTCCATAGGAATCCATTAATAAACTCTGTCTTGAAAGCATAGTTGCAGGCAGCGTTTACGTTTCCACCAGAAGGAGTGGAAAATGAAAGAGTAAAAGCGAGTCGGCCTCGCTTTTACTCTTTCCTTTTCCACTCCACCTCTTGGACATTTAACATTGCATACTGGTTACCTCACAACACTCCAATGTACGCAATTAACGTTTCTTTTTTAAATAACAGTGCAAAGGTCAGAAGTAGATTACCTGCAGCTTCCATCATTTTATCAAGGTAGTCCAAGAGAAGTCTGAAATATTTAAGACTTAGTTCTCGACAGCGCCTGGCACAAACAAGTGAATCAACTGTGAGACCCAAGTAGCGTTTCTTATAAATGCAATCTTATGAACTCAAACAATGTGCCTCATTACACGGAAGGCGGTAAGGGTTAACGGTCACCGGTAATGGTACCGGTGACCGTTAACCCTTACCGCCTTACTACGAGGTCCCTTTGCGGGGGTTGCCGCAAAAATATTACCATATTACCATATTTTTGCGGCGAAATTCACAATGGACCCTGCGGGGGACACCCCCGCAATCCCCGCATCACTTTTTAGTGTGCGGGGGACACCCCCGCAACCTCCGCTCCCACATAATATCCCCAATAAAAATATCACCTGTGGCGAACCAAACAGCCATATTTACGGCGATATTTTTGTTGGGGATATTATTACCTGATACCTTTGCGGGTTGGTACTTTAACGCCTGCTTTTTAGCAGGCATTAAAAACCAACCCGCAAAGGGACCAGGGTGCTAATTACGGTACCGCAATTTGCGGTACCGTAATTAGCACCTTCCCCATTCCCATTATGCCCTATGGGGCAAAAATGGGAATGGGGAAGGGCAATGGGGGAAGGGGGAATTACCGCCCTGCCAACCTTGGAATAGGGCTGTAATTCCCCTTTCCTCCAAGGCGGTGCCGGTATTTTACCGGCATGGACCAAGGTGCTAATAGCACCTTGGTCCACCGCCTACCGTGTAATGAGGCCCAATGAAATTTAAACAACATCTGCACGACTCCCGTCCTGCAGCAATCAGGCGCTGCAGTATTGATTGCAGTGAATGCAGGTAATCCCCCAAGAGCCCTGCTATCCGTTTAGATGCATGAGCAGCATTATTCTATGTGAAAGAAATACAGTAGCTGCTTCCTAGGAATCCGTGGGCGTCTGAAAACAATTAGCAACCCTATTGACTTTCATGTTCATTGCACTCCGATCCCACGTGCTCAGCACTCGAGAGTCCAATGTATTTCATACCATGTTCAGTTTGAGGAGCCGAAGTGTCACTGATTTCAAAGGTGTTTACAAGGGTGCCATCCAAAGTCCAATTGGAAACAACGATAATGTGCCAGTTGTTTAATGCATTGAAGACGGAAGGAGAAAGTGGAAGAATGAAAGAGTCGAAACATCAACAGGGTAATTCATGGAATAAATGTGCTCCGAAAAGGGGAGCACAAGCATTAAAATCGCAGCGCATGCGTGCAAAAGCCGCGCACGCAGCCGTTCATCGATTCATGGAATGTGCTGCGCTTGTAAAACCTGGACCAAATCGGTGGGTGGCGCACGCGGGCACACACGTCGCTAAACGGCGTGCGCGACGCGCACAGGGAAAGCGCACATTGTGTAACGCACACAAGAAAAGTGGGTGGAACATGGGGTGTAACACGCGGAATGGGGAACAATGTGTGAAAATGTGGGGGAAGTACGGGAGGTAAATGCTTGTAACGCCGACATGCGTGCTAACAAGACGCATTCATGGAATCGAACAGGGGAAACCTGTGTGCCAAAAAAGATGCACTAATCCAGAAACACGTACGCCAGCAGGAAGTAGGTGTAAGCGGCCCCGCGCAGCATAAAAGTGCACACAAACAAGCTCATACGCTACAATGAATATACCGTTCCTCGCAGCAGTGGTCGTGGGACACCGCAGGAGGAAGATAGCCAGGCCCCGCATTTTTTTACCCAGGACCAGCCTTTTTGGGATGCCTGGTGACCAGGTGTATGGGAGGTACAGGTTTCCACCACTAATAATCCTAGAACTGGTCAGGGAGTAGGAGGATGACCTCACATCACCCACACTGTGCTCCCAAGCACTGAGCCCCTTGGAAAAGGTGCTTAATGTACTGCACTTCTTTGCTACTGGGTCATTTCAGCGGACAAGTGCCATAGTTGGGGGTGTCTCACAGGCCACGCAGTCACGCTGCCTACACCAGGTGTTGGCCATCATGACGGCACGCCCCTCAGTCCGCAGGCACATATACATGCCCAGAACGCCTGCAGAAAGGCAGCTGTTGTCCAGGACTTTTACGGGGTGGCACACTTTCCCAAAGTGCTAGCTGCCATTGTTTGCACCCATGTGGCTCTACGTCCTCCCAGAGCATGCTCCTGCCTGCTGTCCATGTGCCCTGCTATCTGGTGCCTGCACGTCAGCCATCTGCAGGGGTCTGGTTGCTGTGACCACCCCTGCTGGAACAGAAGACTCCCGACTGGTATTCCATCGCTCCACAGCCCAGCCCCACAACCCAGTTGCACACCCACACCTGCCTCAGGGGTTGCCATGTCCGACACAACACCATCTGGCATCAGTGGCAACCCCCCAGCAGATAGGCAGAGGGTTGCCAGCTTCAGTGCCAATGAAGTTGGCATCCTGGTGGAGCAAGGCCTGGGGCATTATGATGCCCTCTTCACACCATCGCGCGCCGACAAGGAAGGACAGAGGAGGATCTGGACGGACATAGTGGGTGCCATCAACATGGAGGAGGTTGTGACACCCCGCAACATCAAACACGTCCAGAAGCGCTGGGAGGACTACAAGTCCAGGACCCTCAAGAAGGCCCGGCGCCTCTTAGCCGCAGCGGATGCAGTGGGGTGCCGGGGCCAGCTTACCAACCAGCAGATGAGGGTCCTGGGGCGCATTCACCCAGTGCTTCACCACCAGATCCTCACGATGCAGGCCCGTCTGGAGTCGAGCGGTAAGTGCCCATGCATTGCTGTGTGAAACAGGGCATGTTGCAGTGTGCTGGTAGTTAGCTACTTGCCTGTATGTGTGACATGGGCCATATATGGATGTGTGTGTACAGGGACATGATGGTGCTGCATGTGAGACCAGTCATGCGTGAACCACATGGATGGTGTATGTGTTACAATGCAACATGCGGAGAAGCATGCGGAATGCACACATGAATGCATGCCTGTCTCTGTTCATGGACATGGTTGGGGTGTGAGAGATGGGTGCTGCTGTCATGGACATGTATGGTGTACATGTCTGTGTGTCTGAGTAGCGTTTGTGACTTGTAAGCGGCATGGATGCATGACACATGTGTGTGACGATATGTTGATTCACTGATGCAGCCTAGTCATCCTTGTGTGCACTGTTTCTGGGTTGCACAAGGGCAGATGCATGGAATTACGGTGATGTGTGTGCATGTCCCGGGAGGATAGCTCAGCAGCAGCGTGCATGTCTTGGAAGCAAGATGACATGAAGCAACAACAGGTTCGATCCCCGGGTCCGCACTTAGAAACCTCTGGGTGTTTAAGCGCGTTATAAATACGTAACTAAGACAAAAAAAAAAAAAGAACAATTACGCAACTAAGAAAGACAAACAATTCCTGTAACAGCCCCTCGATGCCTGCGGGCTGTGTGAGCGCTTTATAAATGTAAAATAAATAAAATGTGATCAGAGTATGACCCATGATGCATGTGAGTTTCAAACCACCATTATATGTTTCAACAGTTCCTTGGACATGGATGCAAATGTTCATTGCATGCTCCATGTCTGTTTCTGCATGTGTGTTGCCTGCACTGACTCATGTGTTGTGGAGGGACATGATGGAAGTGATGTTTGACAGTGCCACTCATGTGCTATTGCTTCCTGTCTAGGGGACTATTGTACAGTACCCTGATGCTCTATGTCTCCCTCTACACAGCAGCGAGTGAAGAGGGCGGAGAAGGCGCTGTGGAGCAAAGCGGCGGGGATGCCTCCACCGGCTGGCGACGCAAGGCACAGTCACCCTCCCAGGAATTACCATCATCCGGGAGCGAGGGGACTGGTGCAGCGTCTACCACTACGGCTGCAGCTGAAGGGGTGGGTGAGCCCCCACAGGGGCTTGCGATGGCAGAAGACGGTGTGGAGCCATCTAGGTTGGTGGTGTGCACAGAGTAGAAGGAGGCCACTACTGAGCCGCACATGGGGCCTGGTGGGGGTGGTACCACTGGTACAAGTGGTGCAGTCCAGGGGTAGGGGCAGAAGGCAGCACAGGTCACCGTGGAGGGGCCTGTGCATGTCACTGTCCCTGACACTGTGACTGCACCACCATGCACCAGCAGGGATGCCCCATCACAGGCCCATCCGCAGGTAGGGGGGAGGTCCACCTCATCTGGCACTCCTCAACCTGCAGACGAGGGGGCCCATGACCGTATGGAGTCCGTCCTGATTGGTGTCGCGTTGCTCACGCGTGACATTCGTGATCATGTGCGTGCTTCCTGGGGGGACACCGCACATCATCACGAAGAGCTGCGTGCCAACATGGCCCATTTGGGAGGGGCCATGGTCGGGGGTTTCCTACATGTGTCGGGCACTCTGGTGGCCCTCTCCTCCTCTGTGCAGACTATGCGCCAGTCGTTCTCCATGCCGTCTTCTGGCCCAGATGCCACCAGGGCCCCCTGTGGACCTGCCCTGACCAACGCAGCCAGCTCGGTGGAGATCCCATCCCTGCCACAGTTGGGAGTCAGAGGTCCAGCCGGGGTGGACACCCCAGCAGCTGGACCCCAGCAGATGGAGGATGTGCCGGCATCATCGGGCAGGGCACGTGCACGACGGCGCCGGTGGATTCAATCAGCCCGGATGCCTGTCGTGCTGGCAGGCAGTTGTGTCGGAGGCAGCGGCAGGCTCAATGTGGGAGGCATCAAGGCTCGGGGCCATCAACATCAGAGGGGCAGGCATCGGCCGGAGGGCAGGAGGACCCTGGAATGGTAGTGTCTTCCGTGTGGCAGCGGTTGGGCCAGCGGATAGATGCAGAGAAGGCACGGCTCACTATGGTCAGGGCGGAAAACTCCATGCACAGGGCATTGAGGCAGGCTGAGTGCCTCGAGGCAACTCGCAGGGAGCTGGAACAGGCCATGACTGCATCCCTGCGAGACCTCGAGGACAGGGAAGAGGCCCGCCTCCGAGACATCGACGTGAAGTTCGATGATGTCCTGGCCCGGAACATCACAGAGTGAGCCATAGGACTTGCCCGCCACCATTGTATATAGTTCATTAGTCTTAGGTTTCCTTTCTTTTTCTTTTATTTTGGAGTTAATGGACATTTCTCCACTTTGTGTGTATAGTTTTTTCTTAATAGGACTTTTTGGTAGGTTTCCTTTTGTTTCTGGATCATGGACCATTTGGACTTCCTTTGTATATAGTTGCAGACTTGTAAATATTTCTTTTTCTATATTCCCATGGATCAATGTTTTTTTTTTTTTATTTGGATTATGTTTTTATTATGGACATTGACAATGGACCACTTTTTTATAGTACATGATGTTTCCTTTTTTAACTTCATTGGATTTGCAAATTCTTTTTCTCAATCTGTCATTGCACATTGATTTTCATTTTACTATTCCTCCAAGTCAGTTCATTATGTTTTTAATACATTTTTTCTAACTTCTAAATTGGTGTTGTGTTCTGTCATTGGTTTTGTGCATTTCTCAATGAACATTTCCTCAGTCATGTGTTGCCACTGTGTGGCTCCGTTCTGCATTCCTGCATAGGCTTGGTGGTTCATTTAGACTATCATGTCATGGGTAATTTGGGAATTGGTTCTGTGGATGGTTGCATGCTTGGATTGGGGGCAAGGGGGATTAGGGTTGGCTTTAGGGACATGGGTCTGTTTTGTTAGGGCATGTTGTTTGTTGGGACATGAGTTGGGGCCTGCTGGCAGGTGCCCGTCTATCCTGGGTGGGTGGGACATATGTTGGGGCTCACAAGTGCATGGTGCAATGTGGGCTGCCTGCGGGGCATGGCCAGGGGTGTAGGGTAGTCCCCTGTGGTGCGGGCTGCCTGCAGGGCCTGGGAAGGGGGAGGGGGCACACCCGGGAGGACCCACACTGACAAATCGCGTGTTAAACTCCCTGCGCACCACTCAGAATACATGTACCCCTCTCGTGCTAGCGAAATTGCATGTAAAACTCCCAGCGCACCCCTCAGAATACACAAACCCCTCTCGTGCTAGCGAAATCGCGTGTAAAACTCCCTGCGCACCCCTCAGAATACACGTACCCCTCTCGCGCTAGCGGAATCGCATGTAAAACTCCCCACGCACACCTCAGAAAACACGTACCCCGCACACACAAGGCCTATCACGTGTGCAACTTCCCGCGTACCCCCCAAATACACCTAGTCCTCTCACACAAGGCCTATCGCGTGTGAAACTTCCCGCGTACCCCCAAATACATGTACCCTGCTTTCGCCTGGAGTATCACGTGTGAAACTTCCCGTGCACCCCCGAAAAACACACAGCCACCCCATCCACCCTGGGCATGCCCCACAGGCAATCCACTCACCCTCCCCATGCCCCGCAGGCAGACCATCCACCCTGGGCATGCCCCACAGGCAGCCCACGCCACAGGGGGGGTGCTGTTTCTACGCAATTTACCTGGCGTGAGCGGGGTACTTGTATTCCGAGGGGTGCACCAGTCCATTTTCACGGTTTTGGCTGCTGTGAGCGGGGTAAACGTAGTATTTTCACCCGATTACAGTGTACCGGGCCTGTAAGCTGGTGCAGGGTTAGCCTGGCCCTTTGCACTGCATTGGGGATTTTAATGCCTTTTCCTTGTGCAAGGGGTGTTCTTGGGGGCGTAACTGGCGCTGCGGGATGTTCTCTGTGCCAGCGCTCAAAATGGCTTGGAAATTCCATGAATACGCGGTGCGCCAGAATGCTGTTCAGTGCACAGGGCTGGCGCATACTGGCGCACGCTCCCTCTCTGCGCTGCTCGCATGCACTGCCTCTGCGCTAAAGTCTATTAATTACCCCCAAGTGTTTCTGTTCCATTGGCGCACTTAGCATTCCCAAGCTAAATCAGTAGACGTTTCCTGTGGAATCCAGGCATGTGTTGCCTCTTTGGCATGATTTTTAGGATACTCACCATTAACTGATCATTGTGAGAGTCAATCATTCCTGTCAGCACATTGTTGAATGAAAACATTTCAAACACGGTTTGCGAGGAAAATAATCTCCAGGCAACAAGTGAGTTCAAATGTGATATACTCCAAACAAGGAATGGCATATCTGCATGTCACAAAGACACATCAAACATGCATGCATTTTCTAAGTAAAATAATTATTGATCAAGGGTTTTCTTAGTAAAGAAAGTTACGCTGAACACCAAGAGAAACTTTCCCAAAACAGAGTATCGAAAGGGTGTCACATAGAGAGACGCCACCAAACTCATTACAATACAATGGGAAGACCTATAGCAGATTCAACAAAGGGGGCATGCAACCAAGGAAAACATTAACTGCCCCCGTATCACCAAATCCTAAATAAATCCCCAAACATAGAACAAACAGAGGATTACACTTTTGGAATTAAGTAGGTTCCTCATTGGCCCTTCCAGCTCATCTGAGTGTGTGCCTTGAGATCTTTTTTTTTAATTACTATTATCATTATTCTCCTGTGAAGCTGTGATCTCATCATTGCATCCCAGAAGCCAGAATCCTGCAGACAGCATCAACAGCCTCTGAAAACTCACTGGTGGAGTTGGAGTTCATCTGAAATCCATGCATTGGACCAGCATTGTGCCTGGCCTTTGTCCAATAGAAGTGGCCATTTTGTACTCAGCTTTTAACTGGTCCTTCAGGCCGATTTTCCATTCAATACATCTGTATCCAGGACCATCCCTCCCCTGACACCAACAGAAAAAGAGTACAGAGCCAAGGGAGGTTCAGTGTGGAGCTGTTAGAGCCTTGTCCTTGAGCCACGCATTCTGCCCTATTACCCCTCCATCCATTTTCCCATCAAAAAAGAACTGCCACATGTGTCTTTATTTACTAAATCTGCTGGATCACTATTATGAACTACCACTGGTGCATTTATCAACTGCATCTTGTGAATAAAACTGTTTGGTTGTCTAGGATCCTGTGATTTCTTTAATCAATGCGACCATGCTGGCACCAATGGGATGTATCCTCCATGCTGGAGCATGACCCAGCATAGGACTCCACAAATGTGTTCACATTACCCTGACCCTCATCAAACTGTACGGGCTCCCACTGCAATTACGTATTAACTTTAAATCCTGCTGTATCTTCTACAAGGCCATCACCCTCAAGTCACAAAACTACATTGCTGACAAGTTCAGAATCTATGTAGGCCTACAATCCACTAGGATTAAGAACATTTGCACTCTGCTTGTGCAGGAAGGAATTAACCAGACGACAAGCCTTCTCTGTTAATGCTGCCAGACTCTATAGGGCATAGCTTTTACATTGCAGGAAGGATCTGAAGACCCTCCTCTTCAAGAAATAGCTCCACTCTAATACCCGGATATACACACCGTCCCCTTCACAAAAATGTATATTTATATCTCCCATGGTGCATTGCAGGATCATGGTTGTCAGAAATTAAAGAGACCATCTTGTTTTACTCTCAATGCGAGAGATATTTGGGCTTATAGCTGGGGATATGGGAAAATGAAACGCAGGAAAAAAGCTATTTGCAGGTCAAAAACATGCAAATACCATCAGGCTAGAGGTAGAAGGGGGTGGCTAGAGGGCACCAAGTGAAATTTGGGAGTTGGAAGGGGTTTAGGGACTACGTTTGCAATACAAAGCTTTCTGTAGCCTCGGCTATAGCAGCGAATAGCCAACATCTCAAAGGAAACTGCGTCACATAAACAGTGTGTTTTGTTGGGGGAAAGGGAGAGGGCAGGGGAGGTGAGGAGGCCAATGAGGAGTGGGGGGAGTTGGCATGGATGAGGAGGCACTTGGCGGGGCCTTTTTCAAATATGTGTGGCTATATATGAGGATTCAAAGAACTATGGATAGCCATGGGTAAGAGTAGTTTGGTGCCTGTGGCTATACAGTGATGTCTGGGGGTGAAAATCATTGGTCATGGCCAAAGACCATGGTCAGTGACACAGTAGGTATTTGGGATTCTTATCTATTTTGGCTGTGTGTTTTCAGACTTTCTTACATGTGAGACTGCAGAGAAAAAAATAAGCAAATGGTTTAAAAAACATCAATACAAAAAGGAGTCACCCTACTCTAGTTTTAGTTGGCCCACCCACTGTATTTTAGCCTGTATATTCTCACCCATGCTATTATGTCCTATGAAATTGTACCCATTAAAAGTATCCCCACCTAGTTTACTATCATGTATTTACTGTATTGATCTTTTAACTTCTATTGTATTACTAATGTCTCTTTCGTCATTCATATTCCATACTTAGACCTTTTAAAAAAATATATATATATATTGTAGCCTGGGCCATTTTAAGCACTTTTGGGGCCCTGGGCACGGACATCTTTCAGGCCCCCCTCCACCAAACCAAAGGAATTAAGTGATCAAGAATATCTGTCCGTCCCCCCATCCCCTGCCGCAATCACAACCTATAGGTTGATATGCTGCCTCGCAGCATTGAAAATAAGGATGTTTACTCCCTTTAAGTCCCCTTGCCCTCTTCATTCTTGCTCTAATCAGAATGATATCAGTCTACGAAGAGGTTACTTCTGTTCTAGCATAGATTCAGGAGACTTTTTATCAATAGGATCCAGGAAGGTCTGGAGCCTGTAGTATTATGGCAGGACTGTATGTAAAAGGTACATGTAACCCAGAATAGACAATAGCCTCACAGAACGCAAACGTGCTCAAGCATGGATAGAGGAGACCAATTGGTAGGAAGGAGAAAGCTACACATACCACAGCATGGATAGTGGATGCAGATTAGAAGCTACATGGAAGGTGTCTGTATCCAGACAGATTGAGATTATAAGTGGGACATGGTTTTCAAATAATGTTGCCATTAGAGATCAAAAGTATAAAGTGCCTGTGGTGTGCAATATATCAATGCTCACTATTCAAGTGGAAGCAACACTATAGCCAGTGAAACCATGAGTGAGGCTGCTTTGAAGATGATACCCTGAGAAGCAAATCTCTCTGAAGGGCTGACAATTTTGAAAGGTTTAGGGACTGGCAATGTGCTATTTTAATCTTGCATAGGAACACATAGCCCGGCAATGAGTGCTTAACACACTGAGCTAACTTCTGAACCTTTGTGGCATTCAATTTACCAATATGCATTTCAAATTTGGCTATTTCACATGATCAACATAATTCCTACAAGAAGGAAAACATTCTACAGGAGTTGTGCTGCAAGGAACACACACACTATATATACCACAGTGAACACAGAAAGCATTATATGATGAATTGATCGAGGCAGAATGTACTTGCCAAAGGAGACAGGCAATAGGTTTGGAGCCTCAGCACCATGCCACAAAATATTTTGATGTGTGCTATTTAAGTCTGGTGAACAAAGGAATCTTATTTCTTTAGATCTGGCAGGCTTTTGGGGCCCCCTCCAAGGTGGGGGCTCTGGGCAAGTGCCCCTTTTGCCCTTTCATAAAAACGTCTCTGTAGCAGCAGCTATACAAAAAGGGGAGTGATTGGTGTATTGAGGATTGCGCCTAGCAACAGCAACGACGACTGGGGTGCTTTCCCCTGACTATCCCAAACTTGTCATACACCATGGGTTGTTACCCATGGGTATACTGTGAAGCCACGGCTAGGAAGCGGCTACCGGCGCATTGTGCATTGTGTAGCCACGTTTATACACATTTTTTTAAAAACATACATGTGTATGGATAGTCATCTTGCAAAGATTTTTTATGATGTATTGAGTGTAGTATTTTTACATAGTTATTGGAACATTTTTTATACTTTTTATTCATTAATAATACATATAAGTGTACATACTTTAAAAAAGGCAAATAAATAGAGGTTTATTTGGGGGGGATGTGGTTGTGGGTTTTCTTTTTGTTTTAGTTTGAACACATGATACATCTTCTTCCTTAGTCCAATTATCTGGATTCTTACTGTCCATGATTTGTCATACATTTTTAATGTCCTTTATTATTCATTCTACTTCTTTTTTTAACATTAATTAATAGTTGTTTTAATTCTGTTAATTTTGTGGGTAGTTCTTGTGGTGATTCTTGTTTCTTGTCTTCATCTGTTTGAAAATATTTGAAATATTTTTAAACAATTGAAGATATGACACATTTCAAAAATATTGTTTTGATTGCATAGATATTTAAAAGTAGTTAGACAAACTATATATTTGGTGAATGAAATGTGTTCAATAACATATTGTTAGTCTCATTTTACATAAATATAAATAATGGACTTACAAAATCCGGAATGTATTTTCTTCTTGTTCCTTTTCTCGAGCATCTTCTTTTTTAATTTCTTCTTCTGTAGGATAATTTTCCTCCAGAGATTCTGTGTAGTTTTCCATAGTACTGTGATAGAAAACAATACTGCTTGACACCTCAGATATTATATTATAATTGGAAATTGAGGAAGATTACATGAGGAGGAAAGGTTTATTGTTTGTGTGGTGGGTAGCTGCCAATAGGATGACAAGTACCTCAGATGCTGTTCAACTGTTGAACCTATCAGACAATGTAGTTTTTTTAAAATGATGTTTATATGTGCAATACAACTGTAGATTATAGATTATATTGTATCATTAAATTAAGAGATTGTGTTATTAAATTGCTGGTTCCATAGGAAGAGCACTTTCTGGGCGGCCTATAACTCTGTTCCCCCTGGACGAATCCTCACTAAACTTTGCAAAAATGTATATGGGCCACTCTGAATTTTTTTGCAAAGTTTGGTGAGGATTCATCTGGGGGGGGAAAAGTTATAGGGGGGTCCTAAAACGTCTTTTTTTCCCATCGACATAATGGGAAAAACGTTTGCTCACGCCTACAGCCCAAACCGCTGGACGGATTTTCACTGAATTTGTGGCAGGAGTGGCAGCTTGGTCCCGAAAGCGTGCTTTTGTTAATTTGGTGTAAATCCGCCCAGTAGTTTTATTTTTATGACCAAAACATGAAGCAAAACAATTAGTGATATCTATGTCTGCTCCGCGGTCACACTTCCCTGTTCGCTCCGCAGACCATATTCCCATTGGCTAAGGGGCTGCCGTCATGACCACGGACACGCGACGTCTCTGCCGATTGGCTGCAGTGAGCCATGTTCTGCGTCAGAATGTTTGGATGCGCCCGACCACTTGGATCCGCCGACATCGCAGCGGCCACCAGCAGCAACATGCTATTTCGAAACCTATTTTGCTGTGTCATAGTGCTTGGGAAGGTTCACACAGTAATAGATGGGTGAAAAACTGTATTTCTTCAGGTGGTAGGTGTTAATGATGTATTCCCTATGCCCGCCTTGTTTGGGATGTTTGTAAGTACAGAAAATGAGGGGTCTCATAAGGGTAGTATTTCAGTCCGTGCTGTTCGCTGGCAACTTGAAACTGTTTTAAGGACACGCGTGGTGTTAGCGAACATTGAAATTGAGTACATGTCGTAATTAAATTATTTTTTTTCTATGGGTGTGCTATTCATTTGTACGCCGCCATGGGTGTGACATGCTGTGGTGGTTTTGGCCAGGGCCTAGAGTCTTGGATGCATGGCCGTAGGCCGAAGGCCATACTTCCAAGACTGTACGCCCTGGCCACAACCACCGCAGCATGTCACAGCAATGGATACACCTGTAGTATTGCTTATCGATTAGATGGTTGTGGGGAGTGTGTAGAGTCTTGGGAACTGGAGGTATAAGCCACTGCACACCCATACATTGTAATATCTATGGACATAAAGCTAGGAGTGTAGCCTCTGGCTCCAACCACTGAAGCATACCACACCTATAGATACACCCGTACTACCGCACATCACTCAGGTGGTTGTGGGAAGGCCCTGCAGTCTTGGGTGCATGGTGGTTGTGGGCATGTTTCCTGCCACCAAATTCATACGGTAAAGTGGAAGTTGCTGCTCAATGTACGGCGAACAATGCCTGCGTCTGTGTTGTAATGTTTTCAGATTAATATTGAAGTCGGACTGGCGTCCTATGTTTTGAAATCTGAGGCGGCTACCTGGAGTGTTTGATGGAAACAGTGGTTTACGCGCCATATGGGAGTAGTGGTTCTCATGATGGGATGCTCATATGTTGTTGCAAAGTGAGAATGTATTTGCCTTCTAAGTGAAGGTCAGTTGATTTGCTTTTTTGGTTGCAAGCTCAGTAGGCCCACGCATTCAAGTCAATACATAAGGGGCTATTGTTTTTTGACCTTGAGTGAAAGCCAAACTTTAAAAGCTACACAAGGAATCAAACCTTGGAAAAAAAAATACTATTTGATAAGGTTATAGTTTAAAAACGCTTGTAAGGAACATGAAATATCAGTTCATGAATATTCTTTGAGGCAAACAGTTTGCTGTCTGACTTTGGCAAAAATAATGGAGGCTGTGAAGATGATGTAAGGTTAATTTTGACGACTGTACACTAATTGTGAGAATGTAACTGAAGTATTATATTTTTGCGGAGTTGTAATTTTCCTCCAATAACAGAGAGTGTGCATTGTTCACGTTTGCAGGCTAAGACTACAGTCACCGTTGGTGACCGTTATTTCTTTTACTTTGAAATGTTATGCTTGCCCAACATAGCTTTGTGGATCAGTTTGAACGTTCTTTTGGTCTTGTGTAACATTACGACATGTCATTTTTTCTTGGTTGTCCATTCATGCTGCCTCCATAACTGAATTACCATCTCACTGTGTAGTTCTCCCTTTTATAACCCTTACGGCGAGTGCTGTTTATCTGCATTTGTAGGGTGTCATTATATGTACCCATGGTGAACTCTAATATTTCTTTAAAATGTCATGTTTGGCCACTTACATTTGTGTAGTATTTTCCACAATCTTTGTGTTTGTTTTGGAAATTTTTCCTAAAGGTTGGGTATTGACACAGATTTTCTGTTACGTTTTCCGCCTAGCTACATCTTGTCATACTGTGCGTGCCACGGTTTTGAGATGCCGAGTGACGGCTTCTTCCCACGCCAGATGCAACTGCTGGAGACCGGGTGCCTGTCTGTTATAATGTTATGGGATGACAGGCCAGGGCGGCTCTGTCCCTACGCTGAACTAGCGACAAGGAGCGACTTAATATCATTTATGGTGGTGTAAAGCAACGGTGATGCTGCCGTGTTGGAAATACCTGTGCAAACAAATCGAGTGCTTCAACAGAAATGCATAGTTTGTGTATGCGAAATTAACTGCATGGGTCTCTCCATGAACAGTTTCAATGTTGGCCTTAGAGTCATTGCTGCAATTTATTTGGAAATGGAATTAGTCTGTTCATCTCTGACAGTTGTTTGTTAAATTAAAGTACTTTCCAAATTCTAAAATGTTACCATTTTCTTTTCTCACGTGTATCATTTCGAAATGTGAAGTACCACGTTATACGTTGCTGTATGTTTATTTACAGGTTCTGCGTCACAGTACATACATACTGTTGTTTTTTCTTTTCTGTCATGGAAAGCGAAGAGGGGCTATGTATGGAACAACCGCATTTCCTTTCGATGGTGGCCATCTTGAAAAAGGATTTTGTTTAACCAGAAATCCTATTTTTCCATAGCACACGTTAATGGTTTGCACATCTATACTCTTCCATATTCTAAAATGTTACCGTTTTCTTTTAATATCACGTGTATCATTTCAAAATGTAAAGTACCACGTTATACGTCGCTGTATGTTTATTTACTTGTTCTGCGTCACGGTACATACTGTTGCTTTTTCCTTGCTGTCATGGAAAGCGAAGAGGGGCTATGTATGGAACAACCGCCTTTCCTTTCGATGGTGGCCATCTTGAAAAAGGAGTTTGTTTAACCAGAAGTCATATTTTTCCATAGTACACGTTAATGCCTTGCACATCTATACTATTATTGTCAAATCTTATTGCGTCTATGTCCTTTACTGTGAAAGGTGGTTCTTAATGCAACATTTACTTTGTTAACAGATGGCTTTCTTTTTTGGTAGGACAGCTAATAAGGCCATTTGCGAACGGAAATGAGGAAAGACGTATCAAACAGTGATATGGGGGAGAGGGTGGCTGGTGCAAAAATATTGTGCGTTTGTTATTTCTAAGGTTGGGGCAGTGTTTGTCATGCTCCTTCATTACAGTAGTGCTGTTGTTTCTTGGGGAGGATGGATGGCTTTAGCTGATGTCATTTTCAGATAACTAAAACTTTTGCTGAAAGTATGCAATGTGCACTACATTGTTAATGGCTAATTACCAATACGTGTTGGCACTGTGCAAGGCACATGTTGCAGGTGGACATTACTATATCAATATGAAATCTGTTTCCACATTGTCTACGACAGAAAAATCTTACTGTTAAGTGTTTACGGATTCTGGGACACGTTACCGTGCTATACACCAGCATATTGTCAAGTGGTATTCTCCGCAAGGTGATTAAATAAGTCAGAAATTGCTTTACATTAGGGTTACGTGGCACTACTGTAAACTGATCATCTTTAGCAAAAAAACTTTGCAAGAGGGACGGTATGGTTAAGTTGCTCTATTGAAAACCTGCAAAATTGAGTAAAAAAACATTGTTAAAGGGACGTTATGATTAAGTTGGCCTACTAAAAACCCGTAAAATTCACTAGAAAAAACTTTCTTTGAGGTACGTTATGGTTAAGTTGCACTACTAAAAACCTGTGAAATTCACTAAAGAAACTTTATAAACGTGACATTATGGTTCAAAGTACAATCGAAAAACCCCTGAAATTCGACAGTTATGGTAGGCTAAGCAACCATAACTGCCCGCACCACTGTGCACTGCTAACACTAACACCCAGGACATCAAAGATGACATCACAAATGTCATTGATGACATCACTGATGACATCACATGTGCATTTACTTTTCAGACGAGGGGTTGTGAATGTAATTTTAGCAAAAAAAATATCAGGGATTATAAAGTACATACTTCATCACGTAATGTAGTGTTACAAATAAAATTCCATTGCAGTGTTCTTTCTAGTACAGGAACCTACTCATACAGAAATGTAAATATTGGCTGCAGCATACACCACAGAGGTGCTAAATTTGTACTTTCCAAAGTTGTATAATAAAAAGGTGAATGTTTCTGTATCACACTTTTGTGTGTGAAATATGTACTAAGTAGGTAATAATGCATCACTTACTACATATATCTAGTACTACACACAAAACATAAATAGACTACAATTCATACAAAGATGGGGCTTATATGTGTAGAGTAAAGTAAGCATGCAAGAGGCAGTATCATTAGCAAATGTGTACATGATAGGATTCACGCACAAAAATGATTGCTGTGGTTCAGGCCTGCTTCTTCCACTATATGCACATCAAACGCTGCGATTACTTTCTAAAGAAAGTAGTGTAAGAACATGTGAAAATAGCAACATTAGTAAATGTAATACCTTTTGAAAGTGAAGATGCTGACTGTCAGTATATAAACCCACCTGGCCTAGATATGGCAGTGAAAAAAAACGAAGAGGCTACACATGTGGTGTCATCAGTGATGTCATCAATGACATTTGTGATGTCATCTTTGATGTCCTGGGTGTTAGTGTTAGCAGTGCACAGTGGTGCGGGCAGTTATGGTTGCTTAGCCTACCATATCTGTCGAATTTCAGGGGTTTTTCAATTGTACCAAAATGTCACGTTTATAAAGTTTCTTTAGTGAATTTCAAAGGTTTTTAGTAGTGCAACTTAACCATAACGCCCCTCAAAGAGTTTTTCTAGTGATATATATATATATTACATGGCCACGGTAGTGGCCATGTAGTTATGGTTAAGTTGCTGTTTCCATAGGAAGAACTCTTTTTGGGCGGCTTATAACTTCGCTCTCCCTGGACGGATCCTCACCAAACTTTGCAAAAAAAGTATTTGGATCACTCTGAATTTTTTTGCAAAGTGAGGATTCGTCCAGGGGGGAAAAGTTATAGGGGGGTCCCAAAACTTTTTTTTTTCCCATAGACTGAATGGGAAAAAACTTTGCGCACGGCTACAGCCCGAACCGCTGGACGGATTTACACCAAATTTGCGGCAGAAGCGGCGGCCTGGTCCCAAAAGCGTGCTTTCGTAAATTTGGTGTAAATCTGTCCAGTAGTTTTTTAAAAAATGACCAAAATGTAAGGCAAAAAAATTAGTGATATCTGTGTTCGCTTCGCGGACGTACTTCCCTGTTCGCTCCGCGGACAGCACCCCGAAAGGCCCATGGCCTTGCGTCATGTCCGCGGACATGCGACGTGTTCGCTGATTGGACGGCGAGGGGCGTGGAGCGCGTCAGATTTTCTGTGGCGCCCGCCATCTTGTATTCGCAGTCGACCGCGTACAGCGCAGTGAAACGTGGATAAAAAATTATATTTAGTGCCGTGTGTTGGTGTGTAAGAGTGTTTGGGGAGGGTGGGGGAGTATGAGATAGGTTCAATGTTTTGTTTTTTATGTGCTAGACGTTTTTGTTGCGTTCGATTTGTCCGCGGAGAACACGGCTGTTCTGACATTTTGTAAATAAACTAAATGGTGGGGTGTTTAGAGGACGGAGTATGTGTCATTTTTGTTCGTAAGGAAGGTAAAAATGAGCTATGAACACTCGCGGTGTACTTAATTGTTCGTAAATACACAAACTGGGGGTGTCCTCAGGGCGCTGTCCGTATTGTAATCTGTCTAGTTGAATGTGTTCTAAGAACACTCGCAGTGTCCCGAAATGGTTGCAATTACACAAAATGGGGGTGTTCTGAGAACGTTGTTTGTATTGTTCGTTGTCAGGGTGAAAGTGTTTTAAGACCACTCCTTTTGTCCGCTAATAGTACAATTTCCTAGGGGCGTCAACCAACTTTTTGTCCACTAAAGAAACGATAAATCCGGCTGGTATGCGCCGACATTATGTGATAATCCTATGACTGGCGCTATTGACCTGGCTGACTTGCTTTTGCGACACTAAATCATATCTCCCGCCCCTAAGCCTGATATTATCAAAGCATTCATATTCCCCGCCTCTCTCCGTGACGTTACAGGGTGCGTAATCAAACACGCCCAGTTCTCTGCAGTCCTAAGTGACTTTACACAGAACCCGGAAGACAACACATATTATGTCACAACACAGCGCACCACAATTCGGAATATGAAACAGTGATTTAAAAGCAAACAGCAAGATTGTAAATGTTGTAAAGTACATTTATTTGACATCAAATGTTTAGAGAATATTCAGCGATTTGCTATTGTCTCTGCTGTCGAACAGCAAAAGTTTATTTGGAGCCACGCGTTGTTCCTTTGCGGTAGATAGGCTGTTGGTTTATGATAAAAGCAGTAAATGGTCGCTCTGATAATCGGAAGGTTGCTCCAACAACGAGCCATTAGACCACCCTATTGGTTGGTATGTTGTTTGTAGCCGCTAGTACTGCGTAAGGGCATATTGGTCCTTGGCGATTGTCCCATAAAATGGTGAGGGCCATGAAGTTGCATATTTGGACCTGCACCTGGCAGTTGAAGACCCCATCCGCTGGAGTCTGTAAATCGTTACATAGGCAAAATGGAGCCACATACCTGTTTTAAAAAACATAAATTAGTCTCACCAGCCGATCTTCATTCAAAATCATCATTTTATTTATTAGGGCGTGAAACTATTTACTATCGAAGATAGTGCAACAGAGTATGTTAATAATAAAATAATAATATTTTCCCATTCATATAGCGCTAAGAACCGTGAGGTATCTAAGCGGTGCTTATTATTAACCACGGTGTTTGGTGCTCATTTATCGACCACGGAATGATGAAAGGCTGACTTTGGCCTTGCCGGGATTCAAACTTGCTTTAGCAAGCTGTGCACGGATGTCAAAGCGAGCGCTGTACTCGCTGTGCCACTTGACAGGCTACAGTGAAGTGGCACAGCGAGTAGAGCGCTTGACCGCCTATAGACCGGTTAAATTATTTCTATTGACCCACCCTGTGTCGTCTGCCTTTTTCAGAGCCCTCTAAACGACAGGGGATCAATTTGGTGGTGATAGTGCGCGGTAGAAAACATTATGCCACTTTCAACGAACAAGTTCAACTTGAGCGGTCTTTAATGCTACGCTATTGTAATTATATTTGGTATAAAATAATCTAAAGGGTTACTTACAGTACAATTGCAATTTCCATTGTCTACGAGTGGTGCAGTCCCAAAATACGACTCCGCGTGTGCCAACGATCTTTCGCATAGTGATATAATATATAAAAGTGGTTTCGTTTCAGAAATTTCATCTTTATCTTCTCTTACGTTTTAGCAACACTCCTTCAAGAGAAGTCTTTCATCACAATCTCTGTCTGTCAAGGTCAAAACACAATACAACCTTATAGTCCGCTTTGTGAGCCTCTCCGGGGCCCGAGAAAAAAATGGAAGGAGCTGACCTTCACTGTGAACGAGCATAAATTCTTACTTTGCAACATTCTGTGTAAAGCCATCTGTAGAAGTTGGTTTTTGCACGCCATGTTTGTATATTGTTTGCGTGATATTAAAAAAAGTTTGTTTAAAGGGCGTTATGGTTCTAAGTACAGCCGAAAGACCCCTGAAAATCGCAAGTTATGGTAAGCTATGAAAAATAACTGGCGCCACCACCGTGCACTGCTAAGACTAACACCCAGGACATCAAAGATGACATCGCAAATGTCATTGATGAAATCACTGATGACATCACATGTGTATGTACTTTTCATGGAATTTGTGTACTAGGGATTTTTATTATAATGTTGCGAAAAAAGTGTCAAGGATATTGCAATAAATATCATACTGTTATTAGTGCTTTGAACGATGCATTGATATAAATAGCATTGTATTATGGGATTCTATCTAGTATACTGAGCTACTAATGGAGAAACATAGCATTGTGTGCAGAGTACAAGATGAAAGTATAATATTTGTAATGTTAATATGTTGAATAATGAAATAATAGTTGTCCTGGAATGTTCGAAAATTCACAAAATGGGGTTGTTCTGAGGACGTTATTCGTATTGTGTGATTGCTTAGCTGTATGCAATGAGGGAATGGCACAGAGAGTAAAGTGGACGCCGTCCGCGGACACCGCGGCTGTTCGTGGACAGGGCGTGCTACATCCAGGTTTTTCCAGGAAATCCAACATGGAAAGAAGACTGTACGGATCAGCCAATCAGATGTCGAGGTTGTGGATTTGTGTTGAAAGAGACTGTGTGTGGTGAAGATGGCAGAAGTGGAGAAAGTCAAGGTGTTGGTGCTCGGAGATATGTTTGTGCATGGTTTACAGCAGTACGCTGAATGCAGGCATGTTGCAAAGAACTTTGATGTGAAAGGAGTGGAGGTGGTGTGGAGCAGTGTGCCTGATTGCAATGTACAGGGAATTGTACAAGTTTGTGAGGATATGGCCACGATGAACAGTCCCCATGTGGTAGTTTTGCACTATGGTGCTTTCCATTTGGGCAACGTCAGTGCCCCTACTTTGTTGGCTGATTTGGAACGCTTGGTTCAAGCAGTAATGAAGATCCTTCCAAATACAAAAGTAATTTTTTCTGGATTACTACCTAGGGCAATATGGGACAATAGTTCAGTTTTTTGTCCTCAGCAAAATATTGCTAGGTGTGTCATCAACCGAGGCATGTGTGCCTTCATGCTTAGAGTTGGTATGTTCTTCTGTAACAATGAGAATATTGATGCCAGTAATGCTGTTAATTTTAAAGAAGATGGCATTTCTTTATCTTTTACGGGAAATGCCTTTCTATTTTGGAATGTAAGGGTTGCTTTGGAGAAGGTTATGTCAAGATTTTAGGAGTAAAGTAAGAAAAAAAAACAAGAAGAAAATTACCAAATAACAGGTGTCTGTCAAGCATCTGTAAAAAAAAAAAAAAAAACGGCTCTTTTCAGAGCCAACTTCAAAGGGGAAATGGGGCACACTATTTAAATTTACATTCACCACGTTCAGATTTTCGATGTGTCCGCGGACATGGCGGTAGTCCGTGGACATGAAAATCACTACGAGGGGGTTAGTATGTTCTATGTTACATGTATATGAAGTCAGGGATATTATGGTTAAGTTGTGCTACTAAAAACCTATGAAATTCAGTGAAAAAACTTTGTTAAAGGGACGTTATGGTTGAGTTGCGCTACTGAAAACCTATGAAATTCAGTAAAAAAAACTTTGTTAAAGGGACGTTATGGTTAAGTTGCGCTACTAAAAACCTATGAAATTCAGTGAAAAAACGTTGTTAAAGGGACGTTATGGCTCAAAGTAAAACCGAAAAACCCCTGAAATTCTGCAGTTATGGTAACATAAGCAACCATAACTCGCGCCACCGTGCACTGCTAACACTAACACCCAGGACATCAAAGATGACTTCACAAATGTCATTGATGACATCACTGATGACATCACATGGCTGGCTCTCCCTTTTTATCCGTTACTGACATATCGAAGCCACATAGTTTTCTTCAGTAACAGTCAGGAAGTAAAAATTGAAAAGGTACTATATCTGTAGACTTAGGGTCCAGTCACATCATATGAAACATATACATAGCAGAAGATACAGGCTTGAAAGAGAGCAATCCTTTCTGTGCATGAAGATAATCATTATGGTTATCAGCACTTTCTCATAGTTTTATTTTTATTACTCTACCTTCCCTCTATATGCTCATATTTGTATACATTATACTCACTCTCCATAGACTGAATGGGAAAAAAATTTTGCACGCGCCTACAGCCCAAACCGCTGGACGGATTTCCACCAAATTTGGACCAGGAGCAGCGGCTTGGTCCCGAAAGCGTGCTTTTGCAAATTTGGTGAAAATCCGTCCAGTAGTTTTTTTTTAAAATTACCAAAAAGTAGGTCAAAATAAATTAGTGATATCTGTGTTCGGTTCGCGGACACACTTCCCTGTTCGCTCCGCGGACAGTGTCCTGATTGGCCAATCGTCTTGCGTGATGTTCGCGGACATGCAACGTGTTCGCTGATTGGACGGCGTGGAGCGTGAAGCGCGTCAGATTTTTCGGTAGCGCCCACCATCTTGGATTCGCAGACGTCCCCGGACAGCGCTGTGAAACTTTGTTCAAAATGTGTATTTTGTAGAGTGTGTTGGTGTGTAGGAGTGTTTGGGCAGGGTGGGAGTGTATGAGATAGGATGAAAGTTGTGTTTTTTATGTGTTAGACGTTCTTTTTGTGTTCGATTTGTTTGCAGACATCACGGGTGTTCTGTAATGTTCTAAATAAACTGACTAGGGGGTGTTCTAAGGAGTCAATATGTGTCCGTTTTGTTTGCAAGCAAAGTGAAACTGTTCTAAGAACACTTGCGGTGTCCGGGGATTGTTTGTAGGGTGTGTCCTGAGGACGCCGTCCTTATTGTTCTCTGTCAAGTTGAATGTGTTCTAAGAACACTCGCGGTGTCCTGAAATGTTCGCAAATAAACACAATGGGGGTGTTCTGAAGACGTTTTTGAGAACACTCCCGGTGTCCTGAAATGTTTGTAGGGGGTGTCCTGAGGACGCTGTCCGTATTGTTCTCTGTCAAGTTGAATGTGTTCTAAGAACACCCGCGGTGTCCTGAAATGTTTGCAAATAAACAAAATGGGGGTGTTCTGAAGACGCTTCTAAGAACACTCGCGGTGTCCAGGGACTGTTCGTAGGGGGTGTCCTGAGGACGCTGTCCGTATTGTTCCCTGTCAAGTTGAATGTGTCCTAAGAACACTTGCGGTGTACTGAAATGTTTGCAAATAAACAAGATGGTGGTGTTCTAAAGACGCTTCTAAGAACACTCCCGGTGTCCTAGAATGTTCGTAGGGGGTGTCCTGAGGATGCTGTCCGTATTGTTCTCTGTCAAGTTGAATGTGTCGTAAGAACACCCGTGGTGTCCTGAAATGTTCGCAAATAACCAAAATGGGGGTGTTCTGAAGACGCTTCTAAGAACACTCGCTGTGTTCGGGGAGTGTTCGTAGGGGGTGTCCTGAGGACGCTGTCCGTATTGTTCTCTGTCAAGTTGAATGTGTCCTAAGAACACTCGCGGTGTCCTGAAATGTTCGCAAATAAACAAGATGGTGGTGTTCTGAAGACGCTGCTAAGAACACTCCCGGTGTCCTGGAATGTTCGTAGGGAGTGTCCTGAGGACGCTGTCCGTATTGTTCTCTGTCAAGTTGAATGTGTCCTAAGAACACTCGCGGTGTCCTGAAATGTTCGCAAATAAACAAGATGGGTGTGTTCTGAAGACGTTTTTGAGAACACTCCCGGTGTCCTGGAATGTTCGTAGGGGGTGTCTTTAGGACACTGTCCGTATTGTTCGTTGTTAAGTTGAAAGTGTTCTAAGAACTATCGCGTTGTTCTGAAATGTTCGTAGGGGGTGTCCTGAAAACGGTGTCCGTATTGTTCGCTGGAAAGTTCAAAGTGTTCTAAGAACACTCACATTGTTCGCGGACATTAAAAGTTTCCCATAGATCATAGTTGAAATGTTTGACTCTATGGATGTGATATGCTGCGGTGGTTGTTGCCAGGGCATAGAGTCTTGGGTGCATGGCCATTTGGCCATGCACCCAAGACTCTATGCCCTGGCAACAACCACCGCAGCATATCACATTCATATTTGCTTATAACTTTGGGTGAAAAACAAATGTATAAGGAACAAAGGTATTAGATACTATGGATGTGATATGCTGCTATGGTTGTCCTTATTATTGTATACTTACTGTTTGGTCTAGTAATGGGAGTCCATGTTTTTCTTCTTCATTTCTGTGATAAAAGAAAATAGCATGTTAGTATTAGTATTTTGCAATGACTTATTACATTGTATAAGCAATATACTTTTATTTTTTTTCGACCCTCATATTTAGTAGAGTACAAATCAGAGTACTGTGGGAGAAAAAAAATCCATGTTGGATTAAAAAAAAAACTTTTTCTGTTATGCTACAGTTTATTTGTTTGTTTGTTTTCAGTGTTCACTTGTTGTTTCTGGCTAATGCTTTATACTTTGCTTTGTTGTATTTTTTTTGGAGCAGTAACAGATTCTTCATTTGTTTTGATATTATAAAATTTTGGAGCAGTTAGATACCAATTGGCGTATTCTAACTGTCTATTTTTTTAATATATTTTAGTGGTTTTGATTTATCTATTTGGATATTGTTAAATTTTGGGACAGTTAGATACCAATTGGCGTATTCTAACTGTGTATTTTTTGGCCTAATTTAGTGTTATTCATTTATCTGATTAGTTGTTGAAGAATCTTTGAGCTGTTAGATAGCTTTTGGAGTATTCTAACAGTTTATATTATTTTACCACAAATTTATAATTTTGGGACAGTTAGATACCAATTGGCGTATTCTAAGTGTGTATTTTTTGGTCTAATTTAGTGGTATTCATTTATCTGATTAGTTGTTGTAGAATCTTTGAGCAGTTAGATAGCTTTTGGAGTATTCTAACAGTTTATATTTTTTTAACACAAATTTATTTAAAGGTTTAAATACAGTTTATTTATCACATTTTGGTTTTAAGAACATCAAATAAGCGTTTGTAAGATTTGCTGGTAATTTCTGCTTTAGAGTAATGGTACTATCATTACATTCAAACCATCCACATTTCTTTTTTATATATGCAGTGTAGTGCCCTGAATTGGTTGTGGCTCCTGCGTGGTAGATTATACCTATTGTTGTGAAGGTTTTCTTACCAAGTGATATTTGACCATGTGTGAATCCAGTCAGCCTGCAGTTGTTTTTGGTACCATCTGCATTGTAACGTAGAAGCATTAGTATTACGTATTTACTATGTGTTTGTATTACTAACGTGGAGCGATTATCTGAATTGCAGGTAGAGCATAATCTACCATGGTTTGCATTTTGTACAAGTTACTGAAATGGAATGGATTCACAATTTGGTATTGATATATATATGAAGCGTTCATTGGGGATTTCTTCTTGTGTCACATTGTTGCAGAGAGTGCATGTATGTTTCCACATGTATGAAATCTGAAAGATTTCATTCATTTATAGGTATGTTTTTGTTTTCCAGTACTTGTAGTAAGTACATTAGAAATGCTTGTGGATCTTCCTGTGAGTTTATAGTGAATTTCACCATTCCAGCACAGTAGTCCAATTGTCGTCTTATTCCAAAAACACTATATGTGTTGTCATGATTGTATGCGGCATTTCTGTGAAGTACTAACATTTGCAAACACAATGGGTCTGTACTGTGTAAGTAAATGTTGTCAACAATTGGTGGTAATTGAAATAGAATATTCATTGCTACATTTGCATAGCAACTTACACCAACTATATTTGAGAATTTAAATGGTCCAGGTAGTTCTGTATCTAACTGCTTTTTTTGGAGTTTGTCTTCCTTCTTTAAAGAAGTACCTGGTTTACTTTCTCTAATTGATTCTTTTTTGTTTGTGGTACTTGATGAAGTATTAGTTTCTTTTACTCTCTTTGGAGGATTTGCAGTGACCTCCTGTTGCATTTCTGTTTGATTTAGTTTTCTTTTACAACATTTTAGTTTTTGTGGAACAGAATATGTGTTTAGATGGGGAGTGTATAGTGAGCGAAGTCTATTATATTCTAAAATGCAAGGAATATCAGCGTTTACTTTACTTGCATCAAAGTTGATTATCTATCATTGCTTTGTCTAGGGTAAGACCTTGTGATTTATGAATCGTGACTGCGTATGCAAGAGTTAGAGAAAATTGTTCTCTGCATACATACATATCTTTGAAGAGAAGGAATCTAGCTGTTGAGCGTCCTATCCGTTTTACTTCTGAAAGTTTGTCAAAGAGTATATTGACAAACTGAATTTTGTTGTCACGTGGGTATGTTTGAAAGCCAACAACTGTACCCAGTGCTCCATTAACTAGTCCTTGGTCCACGTCAAGGTTACGTTTAAGCATTACTCTGCAATTTAAGGATAATTTTAACATCTTTTCTAAGCCTGCTGTGTTTGAGATTGATTTTTCTAAATTATTTAGTCTTGTTGTGGCTTGGTCACACATGGGTAGTGTCATACCATGTACATCTAGTTTGTCTGTGGCGCTAATTTCCATTATTGGTTGCATTTCTTTACTTTACATTATTTCATTGAATTTGAGACAGCTTGCAAGAGTTGGCATTAAGGCCATACAATGGACATTTTTGTGGGCTAATTGTTCCATAACATCTGTAGCACATGCATTATCGCCATAAAGTGCATTAATGTGCCGGGTTTTCAATGTTGCTTCTGCTTCTTTAGAAAGTATACCAACTCTCAAACTTTTTAAAATGTTGGCATAAGTGAGATCTGCAGATTGGCGCATGTTTTCTGTTAATTCTCTGTATTGGAAATGTTGCCAAAGGTTGACATTTCCAATGCTGCCAACAGTTTTACGGCAGAGTTTGTGCCCTAATGTTTTAAAAATAGGTTCACCTTTTACTGGTGTTAATTGAAGCAGATCTCCAAAAACAATAATGTGTTTTCCTGCAAAGAGCTCTTCATAGTCTGTTTTGAGTACTTCTTGTAATCTGAGGTGAATCAAAGCTAACATCAGGTTGGAGACCATGCTCACTTCATCTATTAGTAGCATTTTCATTTGTTTCAATACTCTGCGTAATTCCATTGCAGCTTCTGCAGAAAGTTTGTAATAGTCTAATTTGTTCTGGTGTTCTACTGGTAATAGTAGTAATCGGTGTAATGTAACACCACCTATGTTGTAGGCAGCTAAACCTGTGGGGGCAGTGACAACAGCTGACAGTTTGTTGTTTGTCATTTGTTGAAGGAACTTACTAATGATTTTGATTAGGAATGTTTTGCCAGAACCAGCTTCACCACTGACGTACAGTAGTATAGGTTTATAATTATGGCAGGAACATTCTTTATTTTCATGTTTTACACCATGTGCAATTTGTTTTGTTACTTCTTGAAAAATGCTACTTTGCTCATTGTTTAGTTTTGATTGTAGTATAGTTAAGTCTTCCTTATCTTCATACTGACACATGGTGTTTTCTGCTTCTATCATAGCTAATTCTGCCTCATTTGTTATTAGTGGTTCTCCCAGTGGTTCTTGGCTTCCTGTTACAGAAGGTTGACTACTGTCAGGAGTATCCTTATCTAGTTGGGCTTGGAGTTCTTCTTCATGTTGCTGTTCATTGTGCAACATTGTTTTGTACTGTGTAAGGTTTACATCAGTTATAGTGCTTTCATTTGCTTTGAAAGCATCCTCATATGAGCCATAGTTATCTAGTAATTGTTCTTCTTTTCTCCATGGTTTGAAGAGTTGTAGCAGGGACATGTAATATACTTCTTTATGTTGAGGAGTCTTCAATGACAATTTGATATGATTAATTAAATTTGGTTTAGTGAGTTTAACTAAGCTGCCTTCACAGTCTGTCACTTTATATTTACCTTTATTTTCATCAGGTTTCATATTATTTTTGTATGTGTAGTTTTGGGCTATTTGGTATAGACACATGTTTTCCAAAGTATTACTTCTGTTTGGGTAGTATGTGTCCAATAAATTGTTTTTTAAAATGTCTTGGCTATTGGGATCATGTTTGGCTATTGTTTCTATATCTTCATATGATTTTAGAACTATTTTTCTAGATTTAGCTGGACCAAGACTTAGCCATACTATATTTTCAGATTTACCATACAATGAAGTACCAGTAAAACGATCAGCTGCTTCATACGATCCACATTCTCTATGGGTGAGCATTTTTATTCCCAAGCTGTATAATTTCTGAGATACTGTTTTATCTGATGACAGGTCATTCCAGAGGTCTTGGAGCTCTGTCTTTTCTGCTTTAGTTAAGTATGCTGTGACATATCGTTCAACTGCAGTAGAATTGTCTGCAATGTACTGCACATCTATGTTTGCATTCCAAAAGTGGGCAATGATTGCATTATAATCATTGATATATTTTTCTTCTTCTTTTCTTTTTATGTAATATGTATTTTTAGGTGACTTACCTTTAACACTATGTCTAACTGAAGACATGAGGTTATTTACTTGACCCGTATTTGTAACTGGTCTAGGGAAACCAAATCGGCATTTGGTGTAGTATTTGCCTTTGTTTTTGTATTTGCAACGACAATATTTTCCACATTTGTGTCTTTGAAATTGTAAAATTTGTGCACAAAGATCACTATTTGTGGCTTCTGATGGAATTTCACAAGTGACATATTTTTCAATAAACTGTAAAACAGTGGCATCACTGTCTTGACCACATTTAGAAGCATCTTTAATCCATAAAAGCATGTGGATATCTGGTGCTCCTCTGGCTTGGTATTCTTTTTCTCCAAAAGAAGTGTTGCACTTCTCCAAAGGGAGGAACAGTTTTATTACAAATAAAATGTAGCATAGCAATGAAGCGATGGTGAAAATATCTTGAAACATTAACAGGATGCAAAGAACAAAGTTCTCCAGGTGTTAGAATATCTATGTTTGTTTTGTTTTTATTTAATATGCGTAGGAAATCATGTAAATCTTCCCATTCATATTCTGCACAACTTAATGTAACAAACCAAGTGGGTGGGCCAAGGTTTCTGATCATACAACGTACATCTCCATGACGTCGAAACCAGTACTCTTTAGTACCACGCATATTTGCTAATAGATTTGTAATATTTGATTGTAAAACCTCATCCTTTTGTTGCACTTTCTCTAATAATTGTGTAGCTGTCATATTTTGAAAGTGTGATCCTGATTTTAATATGTGTGCAACTCCGTAACATAAAGTTGCTAGTTCACTTTCAAAGAGTAGGTGGAATATGTATTCCACATTTTGTCTAAATCTGGGATCTTCAGAATACATCCGTAATGAGCGGTATTCTGAAGCTGATATTTGAATAGGTCTATCATCATACCTTCCTCCTTTGCCAGTAGGAAAGAGTAGAGGAAAAGCACGTGCTTCTATACTTTTTTCCCATATACTGATTGGCGATCCTTTTGTTTGACGCATTTGGTAAGTTTCCAGTACATCTTGTACGGTGTCATTACAGTGCAAAGGATGAATTGTATAATGGTCTAAAGTATTTGATATTGTATCAGGATCTAGTAGCTCAAAGTGACCAGCTTCTTGTGTTTCTTGAATTATTTCAGTTGTATCTTTCAAGTTTTCTTCAATATTAATTTCTTTGTAATATTCATTATTCTCTTTAAGATATTGGAAGGCTTGTCTAACTTTATATAAATCTACCAGCTGTTGCCATATTTTTTTGTCTTTTGTAGGTACTCCATTTACCAATATAATTAAAGATTGCTGCATTGGACGTTGCACTCCTAGAGTATGCACATTTTCTTTTAGATTTAATGGTAAATAAACTACTTTTCCACGAATGCCTTTTACCAATTCAGAGGGAGGTAATTTTGCTGTTTTTGGTTGAAGGCGTATTATTGCTTGAAATGGGTGTACTGTTTGAATTATGATGCTCTCATATAAATTAAGTTGTTGTAGAGGTTTTGGTACTGGGTATAATTCCAAATTATTTGTGATAGAATGTGAAGGAGTTTGGTTGTTGTCAAGTTTTGTAGTGCAATAACTGCAAAGTATTAAGGTCTCAGTTATTTCATATTTGTTTTCTGCTACAAGGTAGAGAGCTAATTCAAACCATTTAGAATCTTCATTGTCTTCTATTTTGTATGATAGGTCCACAGTTTTTGTGTTACTTTTATAAAAAATTCTACGGCAACATACACATACATGGTTTGGTACTTCAGCTGATGTACTTTTACATTTTAGTATTTCTTTTTTGTATGTGTTTAGCAAAAGGTTGCCATGTGTAGAATTGTTGCTTAATTGGTTTAAAGCTATTTCATTCTGTAAATGGCTTTCACTTCCAAAATATTTTTTCTGGATATAGTGAATTTCTTCAAGTAGGTCTTTTGTTGTACCATGTAGAAGGATGTTATTTAACTTTGCTAGTGCTAAAGCAGGACTTTTAGCATAGTACAGTTTATAGACTAGATTTCTTATAGTTGAATGATGTGTTGATATCCTTTTGATATCATGGAAAGTGGTTTTACAAGTAGGTCCTGTAATGCAGGCCAATGAATGTCCTTGTAGTCCTGTGTACTTGCGCACTGGACAGGTATCTATATTTTGCAATAATTTAATTTTGATTTTGTCTTTGCTTTTTACATATTTATTGAGGAATTGGTGTAAAGATTTGAAACATTGTTTGGGAATGTTACACATTGACGTGCATGGCCATTTGTACACTAGACGTTCTGATTCAGTTGAATGGAGGGGTAATTCTAAGTTTTCAGGGCATATTTTTGTAAGGAGTACTTCTTGTTCCATTATGGTATTATTCACTTTTTCATAACCTCGACCACTGCTATTTATGGCAATTGTATTTGTTTGCTTTTGTTTGTACGCTTCTTCATTAAAATATGCTTCTTTGCTCGTAGTGTGATTCCATTGACCTCCGCAGATATTTAAGAAGTACTTTCTGTTGACATTTCGCTTTTTGAGAAGTCTTTTTTGTAATTTGGTTATTAGTTTTGTTAGTGGTTTCATTTTGTTTAACAGTAAAATAAATAAATTTCTTTTGAGAAGAATTGCACTGTCCGTCAATGCTTCTAAGATTAATTTCCTACGATAGGTTTTAAGCTTTGAACCTGATTTCTCTCCTGTTTTTATAAGATTTTGAAGGACTTTGTGACGGTATATTTTGGCTAAAATACTTTTCTTGGTATGCTTACTTTGCACTATATTAAAATTTGAAGAAGTAGTTTTATCTGTACTGATAGCTGATTTTCTGTTAATTGTTTTTTGGTTTGTTTTACATTTTGATAGAGGAAGCGAAGTTGTTGTACTTGAAACTTCTTGTGTTTCACTAAATGATTGTATTAGCTGTTTTGTTTCAACTTTTTTTACAAATTCTGCTAGAGATGGATGCTTATGTTGGACACCTTTATTTTCATTTGCTCTACTTTTGCGTTGCTTTCTACGGACTTGACTTTTGGTAGGCATTCTTTAGGGTCTGTTGAAAAAAATAAAGAAGATATGGGTTGGGGTGTTCTGGAATGTATGTGTGCTGTGTGCATGAGTGTTTGAGTAAGATGATAAAGATGTATGTAATGGTGTGTGATTGTGCATTGGGAACTAAAACTAGTAGGGATAGGTATCCTTGAATTTATGTGTTACATAACTGGGGTTCAGATGACAAAAAAAGTAAGCTAGTGGTGTGGAAAAGTACAAATAGTAAATCTAATGTATACAATTAAAACAGTTGTTTGTTCTATAATATGAAAATTGTAGTGGTTCAGTTGGCTAATTTGTGTGTCCAAAAATAGAAATTTGTGGGCCATTCTGGCTGTAAATCGCTGTTTAAGACATGGACATTTTTGGACAAAATGGTACAAAATCTCTATTTTAAGAAACCAAAATAGCTTGTATTAATGTTATAGTATATTTGATTAATAATACAAATATTATGGTGATATTTTACTTACTTTTTTTTAAATTAACAGGTAACATCTTAGTTTTTCTTTCTTCTTCGAATTCGGCTGCTTCTTTTCAGGAAACTGGTCTTCACTGCAATTGTAAAAGCTTCAAATTAGTAACTTTGTTTGTATATAGCACTGTTTTTAATTTAGATATTGATTTTTTTAATTGAAATCCTCAGTGCCTTCTGTAAAACCATTAAACTAATTTATTTACATAAGATACATTGCATCAGTTCAGTACATATGATATGTTCTTAATGAACAAATTGTATTGAATGACTAACTGTAGCAAAAACAAAATATCTTTACTATGTCTTGTCAAATTTATAATATATTAGTGAATACCACTATTTCTGTAAGTAAACTGTTCTAGGTAATAGCGCCTCAATGTCATGTCTAATTTAAAGTAATTAAGTAAATAAATAAATAAAAACAAAAAATATGAAATTGTAGAAGTATTTTTATAAAGGTTTAAACATAGATTGTGTTTGCATGCAATTTTGTTTGAATATATGTAGTCTATATATTTCATTTAAAAAATGTTAGTTTAACATGATTTGAGTGTGTGTGTATAAAGAAAGTAAAAAGTATAAAGGTTTATAAGTGATAGTTGATTTTAGGAAATTGAAAAAAGTACAGTAAATTCATTGGACAGATTTTAAAAGGTAAAAGTCTGTTTGAAAATGTGTTCATCTACTATACAGAAAATATGCATACCTGAAGTTTGTGTTCATGCATATGGATATGCATGGAGCTGCAAGTAGAAATCTTGAAGACTTGTACAGTATTTCTGGTAGATGCTGCTTGCCAATGATATGACACTTGTACTCAGAGAGATTCAGAGTACATTTGCAGTGCTGATCTATGATGATGCAGTTAGATGTAGAGGTCTTGAATGTGATTGGTGCATGGTCATGTGATTTCTGAGGTACATCCAATGAGGGAATGGCAGAGAGAGTGTAGTGGAAATGGTAGAAGGGCTGTTCATGGTACGATATGTCCGCGGACATCGGGAGTTACATCCGGGGATTTTTGGGTTCAGAAGTCATGCAAATGAGAATAAGCACTGAAAGGGATTGGTCAGGAAAGTTTGGTGGGTGTGTTGTGCCAGGAGAGATTTTCTGAGATACTCTTTTTGCTGAGAGAACAAAAGATAGCTATGGCTGTGTGTTTCAGAAAACAGATTGTTTGGATTTTAGGAGATTCGTGGATGCATTGGTTGAAGGTGCATGCAGAAAGCTGTGGAGTAGCTGTAGATCTTGGATTCCCACATGTGGAAGTACACTGGCATGGAGTACGTTGAATGAAGTGGTTGGACTTGCTACCTCTCTGTGCTACTTTGGAGACAGAGCAACATCCAGGCATAATTGTAATTCATTGTGGAGGGAACAGTTTAGGACATGTGACTGGAATTTTTTTGCAATTTGCTATGAAAGAAGGACTTAGGAAGGTTATGGACATGTTTCCTAATTCTCAAGTGATATTTTCACGGATTGCGCAGAGACAAATGTGGCTTCGTTCTTCTTCATTTGGTCCACAAATGGAAAAAGCAAGGCGCAATGTTAATAAGGCTGTTTGTGGCTTTCTAAGAGATTTTGGCATGTCTTCTTTTCACAATGAAAATATTATGTTTTGTAGTACATACATTTTTCGCAGAGATGGAGTCCATCTTACTTATGCTGGCAATCAGATTTTTCTGAGAAATGTACAAAATGCATTGCGACCTTTTTTGGAATTACAACAACAATTTTGAAGTAGATGTTAAGCATTTACAATTTTTGCCTTACAAACACCACCCAAAGGCTCTTTTCAGAGCCACCACTTCTTTCCAGAGAAAATTACAATGTTTTTGATGGAGTAGCAACCCAATTTTTTTAATGTTCACGAACTGTCCGCGGACTTCTAAAAAATACAAAGAGCCCTGCTTCATTTATTTTCACTTTTATTTTTTAACTGGGAAAGGCGGCTCTGAAAAGAGCCTTATTTTTTTTTTTATTTTTGTAATTTTGTATTTTATTTGGTTTTTCAGACACGACACACTAGGAGAGGAGGGTAAAGGAGGGTAAAGGGGGGACACCAACCACAGGGATAAGAAAGGGCGAGCTGAGAGAGGAAGATGTAGAGTGGGTTTTATTTGGGTAGTGAGCAGGTCTTCTCGTGCTCTGAAACGATAGTCTCAAAAGCACTCCGAAGTCGCTTCCCCCTGCAGTGTACTGTGTCACAGTACATACATACAACTGTGACCCTCGAAAGGTAAGGGTCATCAGCATTCTGTATGGCCTGTGAGGCAGCTTGAGAAAGACGCTGTCCCACAGAGGTGGTCCTTGTGGTGACAGGATCAGAAACAGAGGATGAAGTAGAGGAAATCAACCTGCTACGTTCTTCGCAAGGTACAACCCTGCCAATAGCCCCAGAGTGAAATGACTTCAGGTGTCGCTTCATAGTAGTGGTCCCAAAGCTGTACTTACCGTGCTTCCCGTGACTGAGTATCATTTTGCACTCATTGCAGGTAACATGGTTCGCACAAGCCTTAGGACCATTCCCATGAATGGTAAATAACCGCCACACCCAAGACTCACGCCTAGTGCGGGTAGTAGGGATTTCCTCTACCTCATTCTCATCATCCTCTTCTTCCTCCTCCGCATCCTCACTCCTGTTCCCCTCTTCAGGCCCTTGGGGAGGTGGTGGTGGTGGAGGGGGTGGGGGTGGTGCTGAAGCAGGTGCAGCACCAAGTGGCAGTGCAGCAGCCAAGGATGCCATCTCGATGATGGTGTAGTCTGCAGGTGGCAGCAAAAATCACTGTGTTCTGAAGAATAGCCAGAAACACAATGGGAATAAGCTCTTGGGCTTGGTCTTTTATAGGGGTGCTTGTGCGTGGTCCGCGGACATGCGCACTGTCCGCGGACAGATCAAACACAAAAAAAGGATCGGAAAGTTTCAAAAGGTATATAGAAACTCAAGATTGCTATGTGGGACTTGTGCCATGGTGAGATTTTATTGAAAAATATTATGGATTAACTGAAAATGTACTTTTAAATTGTTCGGGGACATGAACAGTGTCCGCATTTCAGGACACACGATGAGCATGGGCGCGGTCATATGATCTGTTTGCGAACTAGTCCGCGAAGGAAGCGCCTGTCCGCAGGACACCAAGTGCACGGAGATTGGTTAGCGCATGCGCATTGATGTCCTACGGACACTGTTCGGGTTCTGAAGTAATTAAAAGTGCGTCACACGTGAAACGAACATTTCAGGACACCGTGTATGTTCTTAGAACAGTTTAAACTTGGTAGCGAACAGTAAGGACAGATATAGTGTTCTTCAGGACACGTGTAATTTAGTTTATGTACGAACATTTCAGGACACCAATTGTGTTCTTAGAACAGTTTCAATTGGGTAACGAACACTACGCACAGGTATAGTGTTCTTTAGGACACTTTAATTTTTGTTTGTTTACGAACAATTCAGGACACCGCGTGTGTTCTTAGTACATTTTCATGTTGCTAGCGAACACTACGAACAGTTGTACTGTTGTTCAGGACACATCATTTTCGTTTATTTACAAACATTTCAGGACACCAATTGTGTTCTTAGGACAGTTTTAAGTTCATAGCGAACATTACGGACAAATATAGTGTTCTTTAGAACACTTTAATTTTTGTTTCTTTACGAACATTTCAGGACACCACGTGTGTTCTTAGAACAGTTTCAACTTGCTAGCGAACAGTACGAACAGGTGTGTTGTTCTTCAGGACACCTCCATTTTCGTTTACGTACGAACATTTCAGGACACCAATAGCGTTCTTAGAACAGTTTGAACTTGCTAGCGAACAGTACCGGACAGGTATAGTGTTCTTTAGGACACTTTAATTTTTGTTTGTTTACGAACAATTCAGGACACCGCGTGTGTTCTTAGTACATTTTCATGTTGCTAGCGAACACTACGAACAGTTGTACTGTTGTTCAGGACACATCATTTTCGTTTATTTACAAACATTTCAGGACACCAATTGTGTTCTTAGGACAGTTTTAAGTTCATAGCGAACATTACGGACAAATATAGTGTTCTTTAGAACACTTTAATTTTTGTTTCTTTACGAACATTTCAGGACACCACGTGTGTTCTTAGAACAGTTTCAACTTGCTAGCGAACAGTACGAACAGGTGTGTTGTTCTTCAGGACACCTCCATTTTCGTTTACGTACGAACATTTCAGGACACCAATAGCGTTCTTAGAACAGTTTGAACTTGCTAGCGAACAGTACCGGACAGGTATAGTGTTCTTTAGGACACTTTAATTTTTGTTTGTTTACGAACAATTTAGGACACCGCGTGTGTTCTTAGTACATTTTCATGTTGCTAGCGAACACTACGAACAGTTGTACTGTTGTTCAGGACACATCATTTTCGTTTATTTACAAACATTTCAGGACACCAATTGTGTTCTTAGGACAGTTTTAAGTTCATAGCGAACATTACGGACAAATATAGTGTTCTTTAGAACACTTTAATTTTTGTTTCTTTACGAACATTTCAGGACACCACGTGTGTTCTTAGAACAGTTTCAACTTGCTAGCGAACAGTACGAACAGGTGTGTTGTTCTTCAGGACACCTCCATTTTCGTTTATGTACGAACATTTCAGAACACTCGCACTGTCGAGTGGGGTACGTGTATTACTGGGGTTCGCGGGAAGTTTCACACGTGATTGGCCCTGTGCGAGTGGGGTACGTGTATCACTGGGGATCGCGGGAAGTTTCACACGCGATTGGCCCTGTGCAAGTGGGGTTCAATGACATTTGTGATGTCATCTTTGATGTCCTGGGTGTTAGTCTTAGCAGTGCACGGTGGTGGCGCGAGTTATGGTTGCTTAGCTTACCATAACTGGCGAATTTGAAGGGTTTTTCGGTTTTACTTGGAACCATAATGTCCCTTTAACAAAGTTTTTTCACTGAATTTCATAGGTTTTTAGTAGCGCAACTTAACCATAACGTCCCTTTAACAAAGTTTTTTCACTGAATATATATATACAGCTTGGCCTGGCAAGACACAACTCAAAGCTAAATCACGCTTCAACCCGGTATTTAATCCAGGGGGACATGTTGAGGCCTTTCAGGATTTGGTGGTTCAGGATCTAAAATAAATCAGGAAGAAACGGGTGCCTCATAAAACTAATCTTACTTCATCACAACAATGCACTATTGAACGTTTGAGTGCCATGACGGACTGCATTATCAAACCATCAGATAAGGGCATGAATATCGTCCTCATGAATCGTGATGATTATATCAAAGAGGCCAATAGACAACTACTGAACAAGGACTGTTATGCTAAATTACTAAAGGATCCATCTGGAACCATGAGTGACAAATGAGAGCATCTCTTACAGACATGGAAAGAGAAAGACCTGTTGGATGAGGACATTTGTTCTTATCTACATCCGAAGTTCCCAGTTGTTCCGACTATTTACTTTCTGCCTAAAGTACACAAGAGCCTTATAAGGCCTCCTGGCAGACCAATAGTCACCCTATGTGGTGCCTTGTTAGAAAACACTTCGAGATTCATTGATGAGTCTTTGATGTCCTTTGTTACCACCTTGCCTTCTTATCTTCGTGACCCCAAAGATTTTCTCAGTCGTATAGAAGGTATACCATGGGAATCTACTTTTCTATTAACAACACTTGATGTAGTCTCTCTCTACACGTCAATTAGACATACAGATGGTCTTAAAGCATGTATACATTTTTTGCATACCAGATCTTTGAATTACCTCCAACATTCTCAAATGATATTGGAAATGATTTCGCTTTGTTTAACTAATAATTGGTTTCTTTTCAACAAGCAGTTCTTCAGGCAATTACAAGGTACTGCTATGGGTTCTACATTTGCCCCCTCCTATGCTAATTTGTTGATGGGCTGGTGGGAGAAATTTGTTGTATGGGATCCTAGAAACTGTTACCACACATCCAAGATTGCCCTATGGCTTAAATACATAGATGATTTGTTTATCATTTGGGAAGGAACTAGTGCAGAATGGTTGGATTTTGTCGCAGTACTCAACATCAATGATCTTAATCTGCACTTCACGGAGAGCCACAGCAAGACTGCTATCACATACTTGGATATTCTTGTTACTGTGGCTCAAGGTGAATTGACCACTTGTCTGTTTAGAAAACCTACTAGTTCTAATATCCCTCTTCATGCCAAGAGTAATCACCCTACAGCTTTAAAATGTAGTATCCCCTATGGGGAGTTCATTCGCATACGCAGAAACTGTTCTAAGATCGAAACATTTGATTGCGAATGTTCCCTCATGGCCAACTGGGTTACCCCAAAAAAGTGTTGGAGAGAGCCTTCCATAAAGCTAGAGCGATTGATCGCTCTCAGCTTTTGTCAGCTGACATCCCTGAACACAGAACCACAGACACCAGTGAGACACGTCTTATCTTGACTTATGGTGAGGGTGCCCACAAGATTCGACAAGTCATGCAACGTCATTGGCATATCCTTAAATCAGATGAGCATTTAAATACTATTTTGGGAGATCGCATTAATATTACTTTTCGCAGATCTACCTCATTTAGGGATACCTTAGTTCCCAGCTTTATGAGGCCTATTGACAATGCATTGACCGATGGTTGGTTAAACACCAAACCACAAGGCTTTCATAAGTGTTCCAAATGCAAAGCCTGCACTTATGCAGTCAACAAGACGTGTTATATACATCCTATCCTGGGTAATAATGTTCAAATCGCATCCAGAATCACTTGCGATACAGAATTTGTGGTCTATGTTTTGAATTGCCCTTGCAATATGTGGTATGTGGGCAGTACAAAGGGTAAATTGAAGCTGAGAATGCTGCAACACATAAGAGCCATAAGAAATGTTGATCCCAACTATCCGATGGCTCTGCATTTTCAGTCCCAACATGAAGGTAAATTGGAGGGCTTTTCCTTCTTTGGTATTCGGACAGTGCCTAAATCACCCAGAGGTGGTAACCGGGAGTTACTGTTGAGACAACTGGAAACTAGGTCCATTCTCGACCTTGAAACAAAAAACCCAGGGGCCACAATCTTGATGAAGAGTTATATACGTTTTTAGGTACCAATGAAGTATACTTCGTGAATTTTCTTGCACCTTTTCCAATACTAGGTACCTGCAATGTTCAAGAGTGACCCCTCGTGTGTTTAATATTTGAATACTTTTCCATTCCGGTCCACACTCCTATGTATTAATGTACATTAACTCTTCTTTCTTCTTTTTTATTGATGCATGTTACAGGTTCTTTCTCCAAATGATTGTGAAGCATATCTTGCATATGATTGTTTTAACAAGATTTTTAAGAGGGTATTTTCTATTGATATTTATCACTTTGATCAATATTTTTGTATAGCTTGGTTTTAGGCTTCTTAATAGCTTTTTTACTCTGTCCCCATATCTCGTTTTTTTGTCTCGCATTGTTTCGTTGTCGATTGATTATTTGTAAGCTTGGTATGTAGTCTTTTTAAGGTAATAATTTTCCAGTGATGTTATCTTCCTTGCTGGGCTCATCGAGCGGAAAGGGTCTTGAGGATTTTTTTATAGGGAATAGTTTACCATTCATGGTAGGCAATTTTAAGTAAAGTTTTTTGCACTTGCACTTTATTGGGGATAAATTTGTTGTCTACTTTACAGCCGTCCATGGATGCACGTTTTTTTGTTCCAGTGGCCTTGCTATTTTATCTATTTGTGAGATATATATATTTATTGACTTTCATTCTTTTATCTATTTGATTGTCAAATTGTATTATGTTACTTAGTATATGCACCACACATTTAGGAACATATTTGTGCATCCATGGACGTAGAGCACTGTGCATTTTATTATTGCTGTTATCTGGACATTTTTCTCCTTTAAACTTTTTCCCTACCTTGCTGCTAAATATTATGCATTTTAACAACTGCTGCTATTGCACTAAGCACTTTAAATTTGCTGCTAAATCACTTAGCACTTTACATTGCTGCTAAAGCACTAAGCACTTTATATTGTCTCAAGACTGCATTATTAAGTTCGATTTGTATTACACCTCGCATATGTATGCGTAAACTTAGACCTACATGACTATATATCTTTGTTTATTCGAGAATAACGTTGGGCACTTAGAATGGCTATATTTTGTCTAGTGAACACATCATGTTGTGGGGCTGCTTGGACAGCGTTGAGGTAATGGCTGTTTCAGACCTTATAACGTGGACAGACCTACAAGGCAGGGCTCGTCATTTTTGGCGGTTGCCCTAGAATGGCATTATTTTTTTACTTTATTTTATCTTGGGTACCAGCCTTTGTTGACAGACATACCATTGGAAAACACACGTTTATTTTGAACGATGTGTATTTATATTTATTTATATATCCTTTTTTTTATATATATTTTTCCTTTGACACTCGTTATGTACCTGAGGCTTTCTTTTTGCCATTTTCCTCCACAGTCCTCGCAGCCAGCACATCTGTGCAATTGTTGCTATATTCTTCATCATATAATATTTGGTTGATGTATTGACACTTACGATGTGTTTTTATTTTACTTAATACACTGCATGTTGCAGTGCCTTAAATGTTCTAAGATGGCTGCCATGTGTTCATCATTTTGTACCACCTCGTGAATGGGGACATTCTATGCACTTGTATCATAGAGGTTTTTAAAGCATATATAAGAAGTCCTTCTTCCATGAAACACCCTACCTAAGTGAACAAGCGGTCAGTGTACCGCGAAACGCGTCGTTTTGTATCCAGGCTTTCCATTTTTGCTGCACCTTTTTATTAATAAAGAAACATTTGTGCTGCTTGGATTTGCTGTCATGCCTTTTCCTTGCTGAGACTGGATTTCGTTTCTCAGCTGCTCTTGGGAGTGCAATCCATCGAATTTTGCCCTGTCTTAGGGCATTTTTTCCTTTTTTGAAAATATATATATATATATATATATATATATATTAGACTGCTACGATAGTGGCAGTGTAGTTATGGTTAAGTTGCTGTTTCCATAGGAAGAGAACTTTTTGGGCGGCTTATAACTTCGCACCCCCTGGATGAATCCTCACCAAACTTTGCAAAAAAAGTATATGGCCCACTCTGAATTTTTTTTGCAAAGTTTGGTGAGGATTCGTGCAGGGGGGGAAAAGTTATATGGGGGTCTCAAAATTTCTGTTTTTCCCATAGACTGAATGGGAAAAATGTTTTGCTCGCGCCTACAGCCCAAAACGCTGGACGGATTTTCACCAAATTTGGACCAGGAGCAGCGGCTTGGTCCCGAAAGCGTGCTTTTGCAAATTTGGTGAAAATTGGTCCAGTAGTTTTTTTTAAAATGACCAAAATGTAGTGATATCTGTGTTCGGTCCGCGGACGGACTTCCCTGTTCGCTCCGCGGACAGGACGGTGATTGGGCCAGCAGCTTGTGTGATGTCCGCGGACATCTGACGTTCTCTCTCATTGGATGTGGTGAAAGCGTGCAGTGCATCTGGCTTCAGAGACGCCCGCCATCTTTCTTTCCCGCATGAGAGGCTTTGTCAGGTCAGCAGGAGCGTGTTTGTCTCCTGTTCCTCCCACCCCTGCTCATGCCCGGTGTCTGCCCCACCCCCCGCTCATGCCCCGTGTGTCCTTTCTGTCCCCCCCACCCCCGCTCATGCTCCGTGTGTCCCCTGTTCCTCCAGCCCCCCGCTCAGGCCATCGCACACGGTGGCCAGCGGAGGGCCGAGGAGCGGGATCTGCCGCACGAACTCATGTCCGTGCGGCATGTCCGTGTTTTTGTTTGTCCCCCGCTCATGCCCCGTGTGTCTCTCTCCCTCCCCCCACCCCCCGCTCATGCCTCGTGTCTCTCTACCTCCCCCCCACCCCCCGCTCATGCCCCGTGTGTCTCTCTCCCTCCCCCCTCACCCCCGCTCATGCCCCGTGTGTCTCTCGCCCTCCCCCCCACCCCTGCTCATGCCCCGTGTGTTTCTCTCCCTCCCCCCCACCCCGGCTCATGCCCCTTGTGTCTGTATCCCTCACACCCACCCCCCGCTCATGCCCCGTGTGTCTGTATCCCTCCCACCCACCCCCCGCTCATGCCCCGTGTGTCTGTATCCCTCCCACCCGCCCCCCGCTCATGCCCCGTGTGTCTGTATCCCTCCCACCCACCCCCCGCTCATGCCCCGTGTGTCTGTATCCCAAACACCCACCCCCCGCTCATGTCCCGTGTGTCTGTATCCCTCCCACCCACCCCCTGCTCATGCCCCGTGTGTCTCTCCCCTCCCCCCCACCCCCCGCTCATGCCCCGTGTGTCTCTATCCCTCCCCCCCACCCCCTGCTCATGCCCCGTGTGTCTCTATCCCTCCCACCCACCCCCCGCTCATGCCCCGTGTGTCTCTATCCCTCCCACCCACCCCCCGCTCATGCCCCGTGTGTCTCTATCCCTCCCACCCACCCCCCGCTCATGGCCCGTGTGTCTCTCCCCTCCCCCCCACCCCCGCTCATGCCCCGTGAGTCTCTATCCCTCCCACCCACCCCCCGCTCATGCCCCGTGTGTCTCTAGCCCTCCCACCCACCCCCCGCTCATGCCCCGTGTGTCTCTATCCCTCCCACCCCCCCTGCTCATGCCCCGTGTATCTATCCCCTCCCGCCCACCCCACGCTCATGCCCCGTGTGTCTCTCGCCCTCCCCACCACCCCCACTCATGCCCCGTGTGTCTCTATCCCCTCCTGCCCACCCCCCGCTCATGCACCGTGTGTCTCTCTGCTGTTGCCCCCCACCCCCCGCTCATGCCCCGTGTCTCCCTGCTGTTGCCCCCTGCTCATGCCCCGTGTCTCTCTCTCCTGTTACCCCCCACCCCCCTCTCATGCCCTGTGTCTCTCTCCTGTTACCCCCCACCGCCTCTCATGCCCCGTGTCTCTCTCCTGTTGCCCCACACCCCCCGATCATGTCCCGTGTCTCCCACTGTTTCCCCCCACCCCCCTCTCATGCCCCGTGTCTCTCTACTGTTACCCCCACCCCCCTCTCAGGCCCTGTGTCTCTCTCCTGTTACCCCCCACCCACCTCCCATGCCCAGTGTCTATCTCCTGTTGCCCCCACCCCCCGGTCATGCCCCGTGTCTCCCTTCTGTTGCCCCCACCCCACGGTCATGCCCCGTGTCTCTCTGCTGTTGCCCCCCGGTCATACCCCGTGTCTCTCTCCTGTTACCCCGCACCCCCCTCTCATGCTTCGTGTCTCCCTCGTGTTCCCCCACCCCCCGCTCATGCCCCGTGTCTCCCTGCTGTTGCCCCCCGCTCATGCCCCGTGTCTCTCTCATGTTACCCCCACCCCCCGCTCATGCCCCGTGTCTCTCTGCTGTTGCCCCCCACCCCCCGGTCATGCCCCGTGTCTCTCTCCTGTTACCCCCCACCCCCCTCTCATGCACCGTGTCTCCCTCGTGTTCCCCCCACCCCCCGCTCATGGCCCGTGTCTCCCTGCTGTTGCCCCCCGCTCATGCCCCGTGTCCCTCTCATGTTACCCCCCACCCCCGCTCATGCCCCGTGTCTCTCTCCTGCTACCCCTCACCCCCCTCTCATGCCCCGTATCTCCCTCGTTTTCTCCCCGCCCCCGCTCATGCCCCGTGTCTCCCTGCTGTTGCCCCCCACCCCCCGCTCATGCCCGTGTCTGTCTCCTTTTGCCCCCCATGCACCCCCCGCTCATGCCCCGTGTCTCTCTTCTGTTACCCCCCACCCCCCTCTCATGCCCCGTGTCTCCCTCGTTTCCCCCCCGCCCCCCGCTCATGCCCCGTGTCTCCCTGCTGTTGCCCCCCACCCCGCGCTCATGCCCTGTGTCTCTCTCCTGTTGCCCCCCACCCCTCAGTCATGTCCCGTGTCTCCCTTCTGTTGCCCCCCACCCCCCGGTCATGTCCCGTGTCTCCCTGCTGTTGCCCTCCCACCCCCCTCTCATGCCCTGTGTCTCTCTCCTGTTACCCCCCACCCCCCTCTCATGCCCCGTGTCTCCCTGCTGTTGTCCTCCACCCCCCGCTCATGCCCCGTGTCTCCCTGCTGTTGCCACCCCACCCCCCGCTCATGCCGTGTCTCCCTCCTTTTCTCCCCCACACCCCGCTCATGCCCCGTGTTTTCCCTGTCCCCCCACCCTACGCTCATGCCCAGTGTCTCCCCTGTTCCCCCCCACCCCCCGCTCATGCCCCGTGTCTCCCTGCTGTTGCCCCCCACCCCCTCTCATGCCCTGTGTCTCTCTCCTGTTACCCCCCACCCCTCTCTCATGCCCCGTGTCTCTCTCCTGTTCCCCCCACCCCCCGGTCATGCCCCGTTTCTCCCTGCTGTTGCCCCCCGCTCAAGCCCCGTGTATCTCTCCTGTTACCCCCCACCCCGCTCCTGCCCCGTGTCTCCCTGCTGTTGCCCCCCACCCCCCGCTCATGCCCCGTGTCTCTCTCCTGTTACCCCCCACCCCCCTCTCATGCCCTGTGTCTCTCTCCTGTTGCCCCCACCCCCCGGTCATGCCCTGTGTCTCCCTGATGTTGCCCCCCACCCCCCACTCATGCCCCGTGTCTCTCTCCTGTTACCCCCCACCTCCCGGTCATGCCCTGTGTCTCCCTGCTGTTACCCCCCACCCCCCGATCATGCCCCGTGTCTCTCTCCTGTTCCCCCCACCCCCTCTCATGCCCCTTGTCTCTCTCCTGTTCCCCCCACCCCCCGGTCATGCCCCGTGTCTCCCTGCTGTTGCCCCCTGCTCATGCCCCTTGTCTCTCTCCTGTTACCCCCCACCTCCCGCTCATGCCCTGTGTCTCCCTGTTGTTGCCCTCCACCCCCCGCTCATGCCCCGTGTCTCTCTCCTGTTATCCCCCACCCCCTCTCATGCCCCGTGTCTCCCTGCTGTTGCCCCCCACCCCCCACTCATGCCCTGTGTCTCTCTCCTATTGCCCCCCACCCCCCGGCCATGCCCGTGTCTCCCTGCTGTTACCCCCCACCCCCCGGTCATGCCCCGTGTCTCTCTCCTATTCCCCCACCCCCGCTCATGCCCTGTGTCTCTCTCCTGTTGCCCCCCACCCCCCGCTCATGCCCCGTGTCTCCCTGCTGTTGCCCCCCGCTCATGCCCCATGTCTCCCTGCTGTTGCCCCCCACCCCCCTCTCATGCCCCGTGTCTCTCTCCTGTTGCCCCCCACCCTCCAGTCATGCCCCGCGTCTCTCTGCTGTTGCCCCCCGCTCATGCCCCGTGTCTCCCCTGTTGCCCCACCCCCCGCTCATGCCCCATGTCTCCCCTGTTGCCCCCACCCCCCGCTCATGCCCTGTGTTTCCCTTGTGTTATCCCCCACCCCCCGCTCATGCCCTGTGTTTTCCCTGTTCCCCCCACCCCCCGCTCATGCCCCGTGTCTCCCCTGTTCCACCCCCCGCTCATGCCCCGTGTCCCCCTCCTTTTCCCCCCCACCCGCCGCTCAGGCCCCGTGTCTCCCCTGTTCCCCCTGACCCCCCGCTCATGCCCCGTGTCTCCCTCGTGTTCCTCCCCACCCCCCGCTCATGCCCCGTTTCTCCCCTGTTCCCCCCAACCCCTGCTCATGCCCCGTGTCGCTCTCGTGTTCCACCCATCCCCGCTCATGCCCTGTGTTTCCCCTTCATTTCCCCCCCACCCCCCGGTCATGCCCCGTGTCTCCCTGCTGTTGCCCCCCACCCCCCGATCATGGCTCGTGTCTCCCTGCTGTTGCCCCCCACCCCCTGCTCATGCCCCGTGTCTCTCTCCTGTTCCCCCCACCCCCCCATTGCTCCGTGTCTCTCTCCTGTTACCCCCCACCCCCTCTCATGCCCCGTGTCTCTCTCCTGTTGCCCCCCACCCCCCGATCATGCCCCGTGTCTCCCTGCTGTTTCCCCGCACCCCCCGCTCATGCCCAGTGTCTCTCTCCTGTTACCCCCAAACCCCTCTCATGCCCCGTGTCTCTCTCCTGTTACCCCCCACCCCCTCTCATGCCCCGTGTCTTCCTCATGTTCCCCCCACCCCCCGCTCATGCCCCGTGTCTCCCTGCTGTTGCCCCCCACCCCCCGCTCATGCCCCGTGTCTCTCTCCTGTTCCCCCCCAACCCCCGCTCATTCCCTGTTGTGTTCTCTTTATACACCCCGCCTTCCCTTTCCATGGTGGCCATCTTGGTAAAAGATTTTCCTTCCTGCACCGGGACGCCACAGGCGTCCCATTTTACCACCTCTGGGGTTCCCACTTTGAGGACCTAAGATGCTAGTGGTATTCATCTATTGAAAAGGATGTTATGGTGACGTTGCACTAATAAAAACCTATGAAATGCAGTTAAAAAAAATTGTGTTACAGGGACGTTATGGTTAAATTGCACTAATAAAAACCTATGAAATTCAATGAAAAAACTTTGTTAAAGGGACGTTATGGTTAAGTTGCATTAATAAAAACCTATGAAATTTAGTGAAAAAACTTTGTTAAAGGGACGTTATGGTTAAGTTGCACTACTAAAAACCTATGAAATTCAGTGAAAAAACTTTGTTAAAGGGACGTTATGGTTCCAAGTAAAACCGAAAAACCCTTGAAATTCGCCAGTTATGGTAAGCTAAGCACCCATAACTCGCGCCACCACCGTGCACTGCTGAAACTAACACCCACGACATCAAAGATGACATCACAAATGTCATTGATGACATCACTGATGACATCACATGTCTGGCTCACTCTTTTTTCTTTTGCTGACATATCTAGGCCACATGGTTTTCTTCAGTAACAGTCAGAAACTAAAAAATGTATTTTATTTGTAGACGTATCCTTCAAGTAGGTTCTTACAGTAATTCCCTTAGAGTCCAGTCACATCATACGAAACATATACATAGGGGAAGACACAAGCTTGAAAGACAGCAATCCTTTTTGTGCATAAAGATAATCAATAGACTTATCAGCACTTTCTGATAGTTCTGTTGCTTTTTTATGGCTGTACTTTCCCTGTATATGGTCATATTTGTATACATTGTACTCACACTACTTTCCTTAGGGTCCAATCACATCAAGTGATACATATACATAGGGTAAATAGCAGCTTTGAAACAGCAATCATTTATTTGCATGAAAATAATCAGTTAGGTTATGAATTGTTTCTGCTGCTACTTGTGCTTTTTTGCTAACTTCACTTTCCCTGTATATACCCATATTGGTATGTGTTCTTGTCTCTTTGTGTTTTGTCTATAGTAATGCAATTATGTAATACATGGGTTTTATTAGCTACTTATTACATATTTCACAGTACACAAAAATCTATTAAGAAAACAATTATCATTTCATTATTCAACATATTAACATTACGAATATTATACCTTCATCTTGTACGCTGCACACAATGCTATGTTTCTGCATGAGTAGCTTAGTATACTAGATAGAACCCCATAATAGAATGCTATTTATATCAATGCATCGTTCAATGCACTAACTAGGGTATGATATTTATTGCAATGATCCTTGACACTTTTTTCGCAACATTATAATAAGAATCCCTTGTACACATATTTCATGAAAAGTACATACACATGTGATATCATCAGTGATGTCATCAATAACATTTGTGATGTCATCTTTGATGTCGTGGTTGTTAGTCTTAGCAGTGCACGGTGGTGGCGCGAGGTAAGGTTGCTTAGCTTACCATAACTGGCGAATTTCAAGGGTTTTTCGGTTTTACTTGGAACCATAACGTCCTTTTAACAAAGTTTTTTCACTGAATTTCATAGGTTTTTAGTAGCGCAACTTAAGCATAACGTCCCTTTAACAAAGTTTTTTCACTGAATTTCATAGGTTTTTAGTAGCGCAACTTAACCATAACGTCCCTTTAACAAAGTTTTTTCATTGAATTTCATAGGTTTTTATTAGTGCAACTTAACCATAACGTCCCTTTAACAAAGTTTTTTCATTGAATATATATATATATATTACACGGCCACAGTGGTGGCCGTTTAGTTATGGTTAAGTTGCTGTTTCCATAGGAAGAGTACTTTTTGGGCGGCTTATAACTCTGCTCCCCCTGGACGAATCCTCACCAAACTTTGCAAAAAAAGTATATGGCCCACTTTTTTTTGCAAAGTTTGGTGAGGTTTGGTCCAGGGGGGGCAAAGTTATAGGGGGGTCCATTTTTTCCCATAGACAAAATGGGGAAAAAACTTTGCTCACGCCAAGTGCCCAAACCGCTGGATGGATTTTCACCAAATTTGCAGCAGGAGCAGCGGCTTGGTCCTGAAAGCATGCTTTTGTTAATTTGGTGTAAATCTGTCCAGTAGTTCTGTTTTAAATGACCAAAATGTAAGGCAAACAAATTAGTGATATCTATGTCCGCTCCACGGACACACTTCCCTGTTCGCTCCACGGACAGGACACAGATTGGCCAAACGGTGTGCATCATGTCCGCGGACATGTGACGTGCTCTCCGATTGGCTGGGGTGAAGCGTGAAGTGCGTCAGATTTTTGGAGATGCCCGCCATCTTGGATTCTCGTCCGGTGTCCATAACATATTAATAACACAACATTGCACTCGTCAAACTTATCAAATAATGTTTGGGGAGGTGAGCGGTGATGAGGATGGGATGGAATATGGTTGCAAGAAGCAAAAAAATGTGTTAACTAAAAAAATTTGAACATGAAGAAAGCACGTAGCGGTGTAGACCATGCTCACGCAGTAAAGCGCACGCGCACAACTACTTCACCCGCTTTTGACATATACCGCACCAGTTAAAAAACGCAGACACTTTCTTTTTCAAACTCTCATGCGCGTCTCATCTGAACACGGACACGCATTAAAGAAAACATGCAGAAATGATGACCGCGCACAGGAGTTAATGGAAAACACGTAGTAGTGAGGACCACGCACACGTGCTGTAGAAAACACGTAGCTGAAAAGACTGCACACACGTGATGTAGATAACACGTAGCTGCGAAGACCATGCACACGCACTGTAGATAAGACGTAGCTGCGAAGAGCACAAACACGTGTTGTAGAAAACACATAGTGCGAAGACCACGCACACGTGTTGTAGAAAACACATTGCTGCGAAGACCGCACACGTGCGCTGTAGATAACACGTAGCTGCGTAGACCATGCACACTGAAAGGGGCCCCTAGTGGACCCTGACATCGATGGAAACAAGGCGGGTCACCACACATGATAGAGACACCAGACACGAGGTTGTATTCCCAAAGCTAGGGTTTTATTGCAAAGCAAAAGTCTCAGTTGGCCAACTCGGTCTCACGCCCCGGGACGTGTATCTCTAGACCTCGAGGGACGCAAGAGAGCGAATTACATACATCAGTTACATATATACAAAATGCATATCAAACAATCAGCTATGACATGTTTAACGCCCCCCTTTATTGGGTTTCTTTGAACGTGGTGGGTGTGATGATGGACATCTCCGACCACTATGACACCTTCAAACATCTATTCTAGTAACAATTTGCAATTTGTGAGTGCGAAGGCATCTTTCGGTTACTGAATAGAACACGGCGCTTCTGTTCTTGGAAGCGAACTACATACGGGGGGGAGTTGCATTTCAGACCTTGCTATCGATCAGGTGCTATTCACGTCCTGGGAGCCGACATGCTCTAGCGGGCTCAGCAAAGGGGGGCCGTTAGAAAAGCATAATTCAAGCCTTTAGCGGTATTATTCTAACATATTCTACCATATAACGAGACTGGCTGGCAGCTGTGAAATGATTAAATGCCCTGCAGCTCTGCTTCAAGGCTACATTCGGGAGGGAGCCGGGCATTCTTCCTGGAGCTGCCTACGTTTGTGTTTCAGCGAACTCTTGTTATCCTCACGGCCCTGCGGCCTTGTCCTTTTCACATACAGACAACAATGTTCCACAGTCGAGCAGTGTAAGCTGAAAATATACTGCGAAGCAATAGGAACAGAAAGCAATGAGCAATGGTTAGCAAACAAAATGGCGATTCTTGTTACATCAAAATGGCCGCTCATTGGCAAACTCGAAAACCTATATTCTGTCATATCGTGCATGAGACGGTTGGCCCATTGCCACCAAAATACGTTTGCGGTCTTAAAGTAGAGGTATCCGTATTTCTAGACTGACAAACCCTTCTTTTGCCGTATGCCAAACGTCTCATCTATTTATTGAAACCTCCTCTAGTGATGATGAATCTGAAGTACTTATGTCTGAGTTTTGCATGCTATCGTGGACATCATTGTCTTCATCAATATCTATTGCCATCAACTATTTTACTGCTCTCATCTCATTTGGGTCTGGGCTAGTTCGATCATGAGGTTGTTTTTTCTTTGTTATCATATGCATGCATCCTTCCGTACATCCCTCAGTTACCTCTGCGCAAACTATGGGTAAACAATGTATACAACAACAGCACGTTAGAAATATTCCGAACACCACTACTAATATTGAGATCAACTTCCATCCCCAAGATCGTAGTATTCCCCAAAACCAAGATCCTATTCCCCAGCTCCCTTCTCCAATGGGGAGTTCAGAACTTAGAACGTGCATTTTCTTTATTGCTTCAAAGATCGTGGGGGAATAGTCATCGACATAAACGCAACATGCTGATACCACTATTTTGCAAATTCCCCCACAGTCAACCAGTATTACATCGAGAGCTATTGTATTTTGCAGCGTCATTAACCTTATTCCTCTTTCTTCCAACGTCATATTAAATAATATATCTGTTGTTGTGTTTTGTTGTATTCTTTAGGATTCTGGACAGTTGCCTTATATTATAGGAGTTCACTATCTGTCCTAAGAATGGAATTAATGATTTCGCTACATCAGCTGCTATTAAAACACCTTTGTCAGTCCTTTTGACTCTAGTTTTGGATAATCTGGCCATGGCTGCTGTTTCTAAGAGGAATACTCCTTGGAACAGTAGCCCTAGGTAACATGTACCTCCCCAGTTTCTGGGCAACCAAGGGTATGCTTTCTCTCCACATATAAAATAAACTGGATCACCTACGTATACTGGTTCTATTTTCCAATTTAGTACCACTGTATTCATACAACCAGTATATGTTCCGACTGTAAAAGAGCCTTTCTTTTTTAGACAAAAAGTGACAGTTCTTGGGCTATAATTCACCGTGTAAGATGGGGGAATTGCATCTTTGTCCCCTTCTGTTCTTACACGAAACGTCATTACAGATGTTTTTTCTGGCGGGGACAATCTATCTCGTCTATTTTGTCGTGTTATCTTACGTGTACTTTTCCTCGTGGGCTCTGGGGCTATAACTTGTGCTTTATGGAAAATGGAACAACCCACAGGCTTCATTATTATCTCCTCAAACTCATTCATGTTGGTTCTGTCTAATTGACTCTCATTCCATTTCCCATAGAACATTGCACCTAAAGATGCACTACATGCAGAACTTAATGGTTATGGCTACACATACCACCCTATTCCTTTTCTGGTATGCTGTGGTAAATGGGCACATACCCAGCAGTTTGTTTTCTTCAGGATTGCATGTGTCATGTTCATTATCAGCAGTAAGGTGTTATTTCCAAAACCTTCCCTGTGTTTTTCTTCCATTGGGGGTAGGGTATAAGTGATCACCTGAACCGGGCTTTCAGTAGTGGATATATTAATTATTGGTAAAAACATTTCTAATGGGTGTATTGTTTCTACCCACCATAATATTAGGGCTGTCGATATTGGTGCTACCACACTCATAAAGCACATTATTATCGTTAGTGCCAGCATACAATTTGTTTTACCATGCGTTTTTCTAAAACTTGGGCCTCATTACATGGTAGGCGTTATGGATTTAACGTTACCGGTAACAGAATACCGGTAACGTTAAATCCCCATGCGGAATACGACCTGGCTCACCGCTATTAGCGGCACCGCTAATTATGGTGCCACTAATAGCGGGCAGGCCGCGTGCGCGCGACCCTCCATCCCGTAAATTTCGCCATGCCGCTATTAGCACAACATCACAAGGCTAGTGGACATGCTAATAGCGGCATGGTAAAGCCCCCAAAACCCCTTACCGCCATGGTGCTAATACCGGCATCGCGAACCACCCATTAAGAGAACTGAGCAGTGTTCCCACCTGCCACAGGTGGACACAATCAACACAGGTGGAGGCAATGGAGACTGTGGCAGCTCAAAAGGAGCACACCACACCCCTTCCCACACCCCTTCCCACACCAAGATGGTTCCAATACTGGCAGCATTACATGGCCTGGAGGACCTCATTGCAGCGCAGCTGCAACAACAACAGGCAGCACAAAGGAGACGCAGGAGGAGGAGGAGGAGGAGGAGGAGGGCAAGACAGGCACAGCAAGCACCACCACGGCACTTAATCATACCACAGAGGCACCCACCAATCCCCAGGATCAGAGCCAGTCCATTTAACCTAACCCCTGAGCAGATACACACCCTGTACCGTCTGGACCGGGATACCATCACCAGCATCGTAGACATGATACACGACGACATTGTGAGCCTCATAGACATCAGAACTGCCATCCCCCCGCTACTGAAGGTGGTGAGTGTGCTCCACTTCCTGGCCACAGGCACCTACCATCATACAATGGGACAGATGCATGGCATCTCACAACTAGTATTCTCCCGCATGCTGAACCAGGTACTCGATGCCCTCCTGAAGCATGCACCTGAACACATAACCATGCCACGGACTGCACAGGAGATTGCAAACACAAAAGTTGGTTTCTATTCACTGACAGGCATACCAAGTTGCATCGGGGCCATCGACTGTACCCATATTGAATTGGTGGTCCCACATCACAATGAAGTAGTCTACCGAAACAGGAAGCAATTCCACTCCATCAATGTGACGCCAACAAGCTAATCACACATTGCTGTGCCCGATTTCCTGGACAACACACCCATAACACCCTTCCCCCCACCCCCCACAACACACCCATACCACCCTTCCCCCCACCCCCCACAACACACCCATAACACCCTTCCCCCCACCCCCCACAACACACCCATAACACCCTTCCCTCCACCCCCCACAACACACCCATAACACCCTTCCCCCCACCCCCACAACAGTTACTCATGTGCCTGCCATGCATGCATTTGGCCATGCACGCAGTGGAATTTCCATCAACCCCCTATTTGTCATTGTCTGTGGCAGCATTTTGAGAATGGGCAGACGAGCGCCTGGTGGTGCGTGTTGAGCGCCGGAGGGGGCTTGTCTGTCTTGATCCTGATGATGATGATGGGGCAGACTGTCCTTGTTGCAAGAAGTGGCGGTCCATGGCGTCAGTATTGCAAGATAGGACCTCCCTGAGCCTTGAAATCTCAGTACACAGCCTGTCAGTGTTGGCGTCCATCCTGTCAGTGGAGTGCCTCGCCGTCTCCGCAATGTTTTCCCTGAGATGGGCAACCTCCTCAACATGCTGCCCAACCAGCACAGTCAATTCTCGTTGACGCTCCAGGATGGTGGTCAGTTGGAGGGCAGTGCTGGTTGATTGTGCACTGGATGCAGTGCCCTCAGAAGCAGCCACTGCAGCTGGTGAAGCCACCATAGGGGACATGATGGCAGGATTGTTCTCTTCAACAGTCACATCAGACCCTGGGGTCTGGAATGGTGCAGGCTCTGCGGTACTAGGGGGGCTTGGGGTGTGCATCCCCATTGGGTCAACTATGGTGTCCTCTGGATGAGACAGGGGGGCAGTGGCAGCTGCCTCACCAGCGGAGCTTGCCGCAGCTGATGGTGGGCCCTCGGTGGCTGCTATTGGTGCCTGTGGGATCTCCTCCAGTGGTGTGGCTGCAGTTTGTGCTACAGCTACTTCTGCCCTGGCAGTGGCACTTCGTCGGTGTTTCATGGTCATCAGGTGTGACCTTCCCCCCTTGCCCCTGGAAGTTGTGGGGTTGTCCTCCGATTCCTGGTCCCTTGGCCTCTTACTAGTCGCTGGTGCCAGGGATGCATCAGCGGCATCCTCGACATCTGTGTGTGAGCCTGTCAGGGACAAGAAGGGGGATGGCATTGGTTGATTTTCAATATACTTAATGCAGTTAACATCAATGATGCAGTTGGGGCCATTGGGACTTAGAACTTGTGGATGCAGGTGATGTGCCAGTTCAGTGCCTCATCCATGCATGGTTGTATTTGGGACTTGTGACTGGTGATGTGCGCATGTGTGTGTGCTTGGGTCTGACACTAACATGGGGAGGGATGGATGCATGTGTGGATGTGTGTCCATGCATGAGAGGAGTCTGTGCTGACATATGGGTCAAACAGTACATTCACATCACATTCTGTCATGTGTACACTCACCTGCATCTGAAGTGGTACCCACGCCGACCTCCATGCTGCCTACTCCCTTGAAGGATTCAACTGCAATGAGGTTCCCACAGGTCTCCTCCCATTCTTTGAGTCCGATGGGTGAACCAGCTCCTCCTTCACTGGCAATCCGGTGGTTCTCCGCCAGGATGCCTCTCACCCGCAGCCTGAGGTCGTCCCACCTTTTCCGGCACTCACGCACTGTGCTGGTGCTGAGGCCGACTGCACTGACTTTTACAGCCACTTGTTCCCAGATGGCTTTCTTCTTCAGTATTGTGGGCCGCCGCATGTCATTAGCAAAGACGACATAAGCATTCTCTGCCAGGGTCTGTGTGAGCATGTTCAATTCTTCAGGAGTGAATTTCTCCTTGCACTGCCTGTCAGTGCTTTTTTTGAAGGCCTTGGGCATGATGCAGGTATACAGGATGATTTCCAACTCTGAGCAACTCGTAACAGGTCCAGGGGGCAGAGGATGGCAATGGATTGTGTTTTTGAAGATGGCTGCCGTGCTATTTCCTGTTCCTGTGCGATGACGCTATTTCAGGTTCCGCAAAATAACGGTTACCGCTAATAGCGGTGACCGATATTTCCATGCACCAGGAGGGCGGAGGTGCAATCAGCACATTGGTCGAGGGCGGTAGGTGACTTTATTGGGTCTTTAGCGCCATGGCGGTTGGGGGTTTACCGGCATGGCGTTATGCTCGTGTCCGCGAACTCGTAATTGTACGCTATTGCCGCCCTCTTGTGAGGGCGTACACGTTAATAGTGCCATGCCGGTAAATTCCATTTTTTACCGCGTACCGTGTAATGAGGCACATAGTCTTTATAACTGACTCATTCTCAGCGGTGGTGGTGCAGGAGGAGGCTGGAACCGGTCCCGGCATGTTTCTCGTCGTCCTTCTTCTTTTTTATCACAGCTCGTTGTGGATATCTTTCTTCGTCGCGCTTGCTCTGATGTTAATAAGTTCAATGGAATTGTCACAGTTCAGTTTTTCCTGTTCTTTTTGGCCTGGATTCGATTATTCGTTTTTATGCGAGATCACTTGTCCCTTCTTATACTGCTCAGAGGACCTTTGATCAGTTATCGCCTCAGTATCATGTGCGCCCAGCTTGTCCGCTCTGGTTCCGGGCACATGTACTTTTTATGATCGCACCGAGGAGCCGCGAGTCTTGAATTGTCCGATTTGCACAATTCTCACGCTTCTCTCCTCTACACCTCTGGTTCCTTCTCCGTCCATGAGCTGAACCAGAGGTTGACATAAACACCAAAAAAGACTGCGGATCACTTTGTCTTCCAAGGCCGCAGGTTGTATCGCCTTGCTCCTGGTATCGTATAATCCGTGAACAGTGCCGGTGCACTTTCAGATTCAGGCTTGAAGTCAGCCTGTGGCGCTACTGCAGGTGCTGGTGTGCGCCGCGCCAATGATGCAGATCCGTTTTTTGGCATGCTGGCAAGTGCTGGTGGGCGCCAAAGGGGTACACGATTTGGTTTTGCTTGTATCTGCAAGGCAGATTTCACGTAGGTCAGCAGTGATGTCGATTCTGCTGGGCAACGTTGGGGCACTCTTTGCCCTTCCCCCTCTTTGGCAATCGTCTCAGGCTTTGTTTCGAGTTTCACTTCTCGTTTTGGCAGATTAGGTGGCTGCTCACTGGCAACAGTTTCTTTCGTTTCTGGGACCGCTGTTTCTTTCCGGTGATCAGTGTCAGGCAAGACTTTCAGTGCAGTTGGAATCTTTTTGGCATGGGTGGCATGGATCCACGACTTCCTTCCATCCACCCGTATTGCCGTCTGCATCGCCAAAAGTACTTGATGGGGCCCGCGCCACCTGGGTGCTAATGATGACTTTCTTTCAAAGTTTTTTAGCAGCACCGAGTCTCCTGGCTCCAGCCCGTGCCCCGGACCGGTGTATCTCACTGGTAATGCCTCCTGCACCTGCTGATAAATCAAACGCAATTTCTGCATTAAAAGACCACAATAAGTACTAAGCACAGGATGTTCTATCTCACTAAGTAGTTTTGGCTGAGGTGCGCACCAAACATTTGCCGGCCTCCTCATTACTATTTCGTACGGGGAGAGCCCAGTTTTAGCCTGTACAGATGTACACATGCATAATAGTGCTATTGGTAATGCATCCACCCAACTCAACTTGCTTCCCGCACAAATCTTGCTAATCTTTGATTTAAGAATCCTGTTGTGCCTCTCCACAAGACCGGCAGAACTCGGATGCCTTGAACTATGGAATCTCTTATCAATCTGGAGACCAGCACATATCTGTAATACCACTGCACCCACAAAATGCGGTCCATTATCAGACCATAGGACCCAGGGCAAGCCAAATCTGGAAAAATACTCCTTCAACATTACTTTTGCCGTACTCATTGCTGTGCAATCTTTCAAAGGATATGCCTCCACCCACTTACTGAATGCACAGATCACCACCAAGACGTATTTTAAGTTTTGCCTCTCCATCTCTATGAAATCAAAATGAAACTACCTCAAACGTCATGGAGGGCGGGCCAAAACTGCCTGTTGGAGTCACTGTTCCCTTTCCTATATTGTGTTGTAAACACGTGATACAGTTCTGCACCAACCTCTCTGCATTCTTTTTTATGTTTACATTCTGCCATACTGTAGAAAGCTGCTGTATCATTTTCTTGGCACAGATGTGCGTAGGGCTGTGGGCCATTGTGACCATTGCAGTCACATACGAATTTGGCAACATCCAGTTTCTAGTTCCCTTGTCCACCCAACAACCCTCCAAATCCAACTCAGCAGATCCCTCTGCCCCTCCCTGTATTTCATCGGCCCTAGCCACGGCCTGCATTTCTTTGACAGTCGCAACTCCATCTTCTATCATACAGGGTACTTCCTCTGTCTGAACCGTCATCATCTTGGTATTCAAATCGGTGGCAGTTTGTTTCGCAATTCTGTCTGCAAACGCGTTTCCCTCTCCTATTTTGCATGTTACTTTTTTATGTGCCTCGCATTTCACTATTGCTAGGCGCTTTGGAAACGTGAGTGCAGACAGCAATTGTACAATCAAATTATGAACCACTCCAAAAGCATACTGACTGTCAGTATATATATTCACATTCAAATTTTCAGAAATCTTGCAGGCTCTGGTCAATGCTATTATTTGCGTGGCTTGTGCTGAATTATAGGGGATTCTTTTACTTTCTACAACACTCTCTAGGGTAGTGATAGCGTATGCGGCAGTTGTCGTGCCATCTGGTAATTTAAAACATGAGCCGTCACAAAATAACTCTCCATCCGGCTCTTTCTGTGGAATATCACTTAAATCAACTCTTCCCTTGGTTTCTTCCTCAGTGACCATTAAGCAATCGTGGGGGGGTGATTCATTCTTCCCAATTTCTTTTAAAGTCAGTGGCATTAATTCTGCAGGATTCAAAGCGCTACACCTCATAATTTAGATATGGGACGCGAGCAAGATAATCTCATATCTTGTCAATCTAGCAGAGGTGATGTGTTGCGTCTGTGTCCTATTTAATAGAACGTCTATGGCATGTGGCACCATCAGAATTAAAGTGTGCCCCAATACCATCCCTTCCGTTTGTTTCACTGATGCAGCAGCCGCCGCGACAGATCGCAAACATCGTGGTAGTGCGCGCGCTACAGGGTCCAGCGCAGAAGAAAAATAGCCGCACGGCCTATTTCTTCCACCTTGTTCCTGTGTCAAAACTGCCAATACACATCCTTCACTTTCACACGCAAATAGTCTAAAAATGTTCTCATAGTTCGGCGTACCCAAAACTGGAGCCGAGCATAATGCAGTTTTCAATCCATCAAATGCTCTCTGACATCCCTCATCCCACTGCAAAGGCATAACTGCATCTTTTCTAGGTAAATTCACTAATGGTTTCACAATTAACGCAAAATTACCAATCCATTGTCGGCAATATGAAGCCATGCCTATTATGGCTCTGACTCCTTTTTGTGTCTTTGGAATAGGCATACAAGAAATACTTTCTCTGCGTTCTGGCGTTAGTCTTCTCCCTCCTTTTGAAAGTAGGCAGCCCAAATAAGCCACCTCCTTTCAATTATACTGAAATTTCTTCAAACTGGCTTAATGGCCATGTGCCGCTAGGTGTGACAGTAGTAATACAGTGCTTTCTTTACAAATCCCCTCTGTGTCTGCAGCTAGCAATAAATCGTCTATGTATTGCAAAAGTACACAACCCATGGGTAATTCCAGCATGTCTAGCTGTTCTTTTAATGCTCTACTGTAAATACTTGGACTTTCCGTATAACCTTGCGGAATCCGCGTAAATGTAAATGATCGTCCTCCTAATGTGAACGCGAACAAATATCTACTGTCCTTGTCCACTGGAATACTAAAGAATGCGTTTTTCAAATCTATTACACTAAAATATTCTGCTGAAACAGGTATCATTGTCAATATTGTAGTGACGTCTGGCACTAGAGGAAATTGCGGATCTACTACCTTATTCAATGCGCGTAGATCAATTATGAAACGGTATGGTACCTCATTACCTACATTTTTATAAACCGGGCTGTTGCATGTACTGCCTGTGATTTCCTATATTACCCCTAATTTCACCAAATCGGTAACAATACTCTTCAATCCTTTCTCACCTTCAACCGAAATTTTGTATTGAGGTATTTGCGGTAGGGTAACACCTTCTTTACTGGCTCTCTCTTTAAACATCCCACATCGTTGTCATGCATTGCCCATATACAGGTTGGTACTTTACTTAGTTCCCCTGGTAACGCTTCAGACATGAATTCTGACACATGTGCATCGTGTGACCATATCGTTAGAAACACTCAGTCTGCCGTGCAATGTATAACAGCACCTAGTTTTTTCAACAAATTTAATCCCAACAAATGTTCTCCACAATTTTCTCTTAGAAGGAAAGGGCAATGTTCGGTAAATGGTCCTATGGTAACTGGGAATGGTTTGGACACTGGGTTTATGACTGGTGTACCTGCGAACCCTACGGAAATATTCTTTTGCCCTGACAGTGGTATATTCAGAACCAAGTGATGGTCTATTGAGCACTTCTGTGCTCCTGTTTCTACAAGAAAACGGTGCTCCTCATTCCCGACTCTCATTTCTACGTAGGGTCCTCTCTGATTCACGGGAATAGACACTGGTTCCGACCCCTGTCCTGGGCTGTCCTATGAGGAAATAACACATCGTCCGATGTGTAATCATTACTATTACTGTAATACGTGTTTGGCTGTGTATCGAAAACATTTCCACTCTTCCCTCTATTTCCCCCACTCTGATTTCCATATTGTTGATTTTGCTGTCCCTGACTCTGGTTTGGGGCATTTTGGTTTTGGCCTTAGTTTTGATTACCTCCGTTATTATGATGCTGCTGCATACTATTCCTATTTGGTCCATTCGCTCCTGGGTGTCCTCTATGCTGTATCCTCTGACCAGACCCATTTCTATTCTGTAGATGCGGGCATTGCGCTCGCCAATGTCCTTCCTCTTTACAATATACACACTGATTCGGCCCCACTGTTCCCCCATGCATATTTAAACTACTCCTTCCTTGTGTTTTCCCTCGCCCTCTATTGTGTCCTACTACTTGCTGCATTAATACTCGTGTCTTTAGATTTACCCTATCCCTCTCTTCTTTTTCTTTTCATGCAGTCACACTGCGCTCATAATATTGGGCCATATGCAGTACTTCGCCCAATGCACTCTCTGATGTCATTATTAGATCCTGAATTGGATCCTGAATTGGAAATAACCTCTTTCCTGCTTCTGAACCCACATCCTGCCCGCTGAAGTCTGTGAATACTTCTTCAAATCTATTAAAATAATCTGTAGCCAACTCATCTTTGCCTTGTACACATGCAGTCAATTTGTCCCATTGGATTCTTTTCTCTGGGACAATTGTTTTTAACTTCTGTACTCTACGTGCTGGTAACGCCGCCAGGTTCGCTCCTGGTGTCCCTCCAACCGCTTTATTTCTATCTTCTATTATCAAGTCCGCCCATGTGGCGACAAAGGCTGTTGTGTCATCTACCTTCCTATGTCTGCTGGCAGGATCACCGGGAATATTACGTCTATATCACCCATGGTAAGCACGGATGATTGTAGGCAGGACTCTACTTCCTTGTAAAACCCTGCAGGATTCTTTCTTATATCAGGAATCATCTGCTTTATGTTGTTCACCTACTGTCTGGAAAAGGGGACATGCACATATTGGGCGGTGTAATGGGCTGGTGTCACCTGCGCCGCTGCACCGCCCACTGCGGGAACCTCTACTTTGGGCACAAAGGTAGGTGGGACCTCTCTCATAGGAAATGCCCCACTTACCGTCCCTCCCCCTTCTCTTAGATGTAACAATATTCCCAGATCCAATGATAGGGCTGTTTCTCCTGTCCCTCGCTCTTCTATATACTGCCATTATTTCCGGCGGGCTGGCCTTATCGTTTTTTATATCTTTATCTAATAAATGTTCAACCATCGATTGTAGCGCTTTTCTTTTAATAGGCATGGAATATTCATCAAATATCTCGTGTATCTCCATTGTGGGAATACTAGGATCTGACATCCACCTAAACGCTTCTCGTATACATACTTTTAACTTTTCCCCCCTTTGTACTGACGACATCGAATGTCGTCGTTGTATATATGGCTCTACAGTTTCCCTCCTATTTCTCCCGATATCTTTACTCCTGTACCCAGGTGCAGTGAACATTTCGGCATAAACATTATCTAATTCATCTTTAAGCTCAAAAAGTCTATACACATGTTCTCTCACTTCTTCATCCCTCTCCCTACAGCGTGCTAATGCATTCAAATCTAACAATCGCTGCGGTGGTAATTTCCCAATTAGCTGTTTCCATTTCTCCACCAAATATTCACCCATGCATTCCAACACTCCCTGTCTTTCGTTGCTTCTACGGAAGTCATATATCGAAGCCAATGTTGCCGTCCCATCATTCCCGTCTATATACATCTCTGCCTGTTGCTGCAATTCCACCTTCCTTTCTTTGCTGATTGCGCTGCGGGTTACCCTCGTGCATCCCCTTTGGTCAGTCCCGCCTCTTGCCCCGGCGGTTTCAACTTCAACCCCGGGAGGAACGGTCGGTACCGAGTCTGTGTCTAAGGCGGGAGGTGCGGATGGGACAATGGGAACAGGGAGTGTCTGTTGTGGGCCTGGTTGGCTAATAGGAACTGTTACGTGCGCGGTCTGTGGCTGTGGGAGGGCTTGAGCTACCGGAGGGGGAGCTTGAGCTACAGGCGGGGTCTGGGCAATAGCTACTGACGTGTCTGGTCTTACTTCTGATCTTGGGCCTTGTTTTGTATGGGTCAATATATTTTCTATCAATTCATCTGCTATGTGTAATTCTCGTTGTGGGTATATCTTTTCTATATTCAACTGGTCACGCCTGCCTGCCCTTCTTAGACTCTCAGTCCACTCCTCCTCTTCTTTTTCTTCCGCCACCTCACCTTTTGATTTATGCCTGCGTGCATGCTTTGCTCTGCTTTTAAATCGGAGCATTGCTTCCTTTCTCCAGTCTTTAATAGTCTTAAATGCTGCAGGACGCGCTTTCTTTCTTATCAACACCCTTTCCAAGTTATCTATCCTCGCCATCTCAAAACGACCATTAATCGGCCACTGATGGTCTTGTTGCTTTCTGGTTTGCCTATGCCAAGTCTCACAGAATATTATCGCACCCACTCCATACTTCACATACACCTCACACGCCGGTGTTCCCCGAGGTGGTACAATTTGGCCATCTTCCAAAGATTGTCTACCACAGCGGAAAAACCCTGCTAGGGTGGACAATACCCCAGGCATGTTTCAACCTTCCCCCTGGTTAATCAACCTTACCTAGGGCGTTTGATTTTGCAAAATCAACTCTCAACCAATATCAGGATGCTTTGAATCGGGGAATGACTCACCTGATAAATCAAGTCGTCTGTATACTGACGCACCAAAGGACGTCGTGTCTGCGTTTCTTTGCTTCCGCCTCGTTTTGGGACCCTCGCCTCCTTGTTCTCTAGCCAGGCACGTCGATCAGGGATCAGATGTGTGCAGATCTGCAAAGGAGTCTCTCATCACTTTTACAGGGCGCCCCGAACACCTCTTGATCCCGTCTCAATCGTCCCGTCCTCGCCGTTCTCTGCCTTTCTCAATTACAACGTTACGCGAAGGAACAAGTGGGGGAGGATCCCTATTCGGGCGCCATCTTGAAAGGGGCCCCTAGGGGACCCTGACGTCTATGGAAAGAAGGCGGGTCACCACACACGATAGAGATGCCAGACACGAGGTTGTATTCCCAAAGCTAGGGTTTTATTGCAAAGCAAAAGTCTCAGTTGGCCAACTCGGTCTCACGCCCCGCGACGTGTATCTCTAGACCTCGAGGGACGCAAGAGAGCGAATTACGTACATCAGTTACATAGATACAAAATGCATATCAAACAATCAGCTATGACATGTTTAACACCCCCCTTTATTGGGTTTCTTTGAACTTGGTGTGATGATGGACATCTCCGACCACTAGGGCACCTTCAACCATCTATTCTAGTAACAATTTGCAATTTGTGAGTGCGAAGGCATCTTTCGGTTATTGAATAGAACACGGCGCTTCTGTTCTTGGAAGCGAACTACATACGGGGGGAGTTGCATTCCAGATCTTGCTATCTATCAGGTGCTATTCGCGTCCTGGGAGCCGACATGCTCTAGCGGGCTCAGCAAAGGGGGGCCGTTAGAAAAGCATAATTCAAGCCTTTAGAGGTATTATTCTAACATATTCTACCATATAACGAGACTGGGTGGAAGCTGTGAAATGATTAAATGCCCTGCAGCTCTGCTTCAAGGCTACATTCGGGAGGGAGCCGGGGATTCTTCCTGGCGCTGCCTATGTTTGTGTTTCAGCAAACTCTTGTTATCCTCACGGCCCTGCGGCCTTGTCCTTTTCACATGCAGACAACAATGTTCCACAGTCGAGCAGTGTAAGCGGAAAATATACTGCGAAGCAATAGGAACAGAAAGCAATGAGCAATGGTTAGAAAACAAAATGGCGATTCTTGTTACATCAAAATAGCCGCTCATTGGCAAACTCGAAAACCTATATTCTGTCATATCGTGCATGAGACGGTTGGCCCACAGCCACCAAAATGTGTTTGCAGTCTTAAAGTAGAGGTATCCGTATTTCTAGACTGACAGCATTGTAGAAAACACGTAGCTGCGTAGACCGCACACACGTGCTGTAGATAACACATAGCTGCGAAGACCACGCACACATGCTGTAGATAACACATAGCTGAGAAGACTGCGCACACACGTTGAATGAAGCACGTATCAGTGTATCTTTTTCAAACTCGACACGCGCTCTAAACAGATGAATCCGAGCTCACACGTGTCTCATCCGAACACGCACGCGCGTTGAAGAAAAACACGCAGAAATGATGACCGCACACAGGCATTAACGGAAAACACGTAGCAGTAACAACAGCGCTGTGGAAAACACGTGTTGTGAAGTGAAGAGGGGCCCTGTATGGAACCCCGCCTTCCCTTTCCATGGTGGCCATCTTGGTAAAGGATTTTCCTTCCTACACCGGGACGTCGCAGGCATTCCGGTGTGGGAAGAAAAATCTTTTTTTTACCACCCCGGGTTCCCGCTTTGGGAACCTAGGGTGCTAATGGCCTTCATCCATTTAAAAGGACGTCATGGTAAAGTTGCACTAATAAAAACCTATGAAATTTAGTAAAACACCTTTGTTAAAGGGACATTATGGTTAAGTTGTGCTACTAAAAACCTATGAAATTCAGTAACAAAACTTTGTTAAAGGGACGTTATGGTTAAGTTGCTCTACTAAAAACCTATGAAATTCAGTAAAATATATTTGTTAAAGGGATGTTATGGTTAAGTTGTGCTACTAAAAACCTATGAAATGCAGTAAAAAAACTTTGTTAAAGGAACGTTATGGTTCGAAGTAAAACCGAAAAACCCCTGAAATTCGCCAGTTATCGTAAACTAAGCAACCATAACTCACGCCACCACCGTGCACTGCTAAGACTAACACCCAGGACATCACTAATGTCATTGATGACATCACTGATAACATCACATGTGCATTTACTTTTCATGAAAACACTGTGCAAGGGATTCTTATAATGTTGACAGAAAATGTGTGAAGGATAATTGGAATAGATGTCTTGAGCTATGTAGTGGATTAGGCAATTAATTGATATAAATAGCATTTCATTATGAAGTTCTTTACACTATACTAAGCGACTCAAGTATAAATATAAGCATTGTGTGCAGTATACATGATGGAGGTGCAAGATTCATAATCTTACCATGTTGAATAGTGAAATGATACATGCTTTTTTATTAGAGTTTTGTGTACTGTGCAAGATGTAATAAGTAGCCAATAAAATCACTTACAACATAATTTCATTATTACATACAAAACACAAAGCCACAAGAACACATACAAATATGAGTATATATAAAGTGAAGTATGCAAAAAAGCAGCAGTAGAAGCACAAAGTGTTCACAACTAACTGATTATCTTTATGCACAAAAAGGGTTGCTCTGCTTCAAATCTACTACTTTCCTATGGTTTTTTTTTATTTATTTTTTTTATATTTTTATTGTAATTTTTAGTTTAATTTACAAAGAAACAAACTTTTTATTACTCAATTCACTCTGTCTTATTCTTAACAGTCCATCATGTTGCTGCACATTTTAATCCTGTCAAAGTCGCATTAAATTATTGGCAGGATTAAGTCCATGTAATTTATCACTGCACATGTTAATTGTGTGTTTGTTCCAGTGATTATATAGTTCCACCATTGTTCTAGATCGTCATCTATTGGAGCGAATCTTGCGAGGTGCAATGTCCTTTCATCCTTGTTGGCTAGACATTCAATTATCAGGTGTTTTGCTGATTCGGCTACATTGTTGCAGTATCTGCAAAGAATGTCCGTGATGTCAGGGTCCCGATTCATCATTCAAACTACTTTGGTCTTAAGTAGGTTGAGACAAAGTCTCATGAATTGATTGCGATGGTATCGCGAAGGAAATTTACATAAGTATTTCGGAATTTCACCGAGACCATGCGATGAAATTCCCAGGTCTTGTATAGACTTCAACTTTTTTCGCTTCGCTTCATTTTGGATCCAATTCCAACGGCTCAATTTTGTTTTTGCCCTTTGTGGCATATTTATCACTAGCTCTTCTGTCAACTCTGCAGATCGCATAATTGCATTCAGTTTTCGTTCCCACACGCAGATTAGATCCGACTTGTTGGAATTGGTGTTTTTTTGCAATATTTCATAGGGACCGGCTACTTGAGCCATTCTCATTTTCCGCCATGCCGAGATAGACTTCCATAGCACTGTGGCATATAAAGGCTCTAAGCCTAGTTCGTAGCGGATCGCTACTATTGAAAGATTCTGTGGTAGACGTAGTGCTTTTTGCCAGAACTTGCCCTGTAGCTTACACCAGAAATCTGCGGGTATATTCCAACCTCCCTCGCTGCCAAACGTTAGGGCTGGCACAACTTTTTGCAGGTAGAAGGAGAGTAATGGTTTTAGCGTAAATTTGCCATGTGCAGCATGGAGTTTCAACCCTTGCAAGGCAAACATTGGAGTTCGCGTTAATAGGTCTTGGGTCCAATTCCATTCACGAATTGAAACATTGAATTGCACTCCAAGGTATCGAATAGAGTTTGTGACCTCTATTTTCTCTTTATTGAGAAACCAACTGACATTTTTTTTACTCCCTTTGTGTCTGCTATTAATTGCCATGATCTTTGATTTCTTGGTATTTATTAGCAGGTCATTGTTGTTGCAGTACTTTTGAAGAGCATCTAAAGAACGTTGAAGTCCAATTTGTGTGGTATCTAAGAGGACTATGTCGTCAGCATATATGACCCAGGATACATGATGGTTGTTTATCTTCGGGGGGAATGTCCTTGGTTCAGTTAGGGCGATAGGTAGATCCGATATAAAAAGTTTGAACAGTAAAGCTGCAAGAGGGCAGCCTTGTTTTACTCCTCTCTTTGTAAGGATTGTATCAGAGAGGTCTCCTTTTGCATTCAGTCTAACCCGGAAGGAAGTATTTGTGTACAATGCCATGATAGGTAGCAGTATCTCAAGAGGGCAAGACCATGATAGTAATTTTTCCCATAACTTCTGACGATTGATGGTATCGAAAGCTTGTTTCAGGTCTATGAAGGCGAGGAACACATTATTGCCGCTCTTGATGGCTTCCAGTTTTATGGTATTTAGAATGATTAGATTTACTTCTACGCCGACTCCCTTGGTGAATCCTGTTTGGCGTTTGTCAATTACCTTTGCTTGGTCGGCCCAGAGTGCTAGTTTCTTTTGAAGGAAAGCGGCAAATATTTTTCCGATGGTATCAAGCAACGTGATAGGGCGATAGTTTGTCGGATCGCTGCGGTCTCCTTTTTTGAAAATTGGCACAACTATTGCTGTATTCCAGGATTCAGGTAGGGTTTTACATGCAGCGATCCTCTGAAACAATGTGGAGATGAATATTACCCACAAAGGACTATTTGTTTTCAGCATCACGTTGGAAATACCATCTGGGCCAGCGGCTCTGGAATTATTTAATTTTTGAATGGCGCGTTTTATGTCCTCCGATGTTTCAGGAGTGGGCCAATTACAAGTGTTCCCAATTGCTGGTTTTGTGCATTCGATATTTTGTGCATCAAAGACTGCTGTGTAATGGGAGACCCATCTTGCATCATTTACCCCATTTGCCATATCATAGGCTGGTTTAACTGATCCAGTATTTATTATTTCCCATAACTGACGTGCATCTTTTCGCAAAATGGTCTTCAGCATGATTTCCGCTTGCTCCTGATCGCGCTGGGTGCTGAATGCTTTTAGCCAATTTCTATAGCGCAGCTGCCGCTTTTTCATTTGGTCGGCACTTTCTTTGCCTTTTCCTTTCTTTATCTTTGTTAGATCGCTGCGCAGTTGTTTCTTGGCTGAGCACAGGATTTCGCTGAAAGGATGTCTATTGATTGCATGATGGGTCTTTTGATTAGCAATGTCTTTCCTATGTACAAATATCACATGATGTGACTGCACCCTAAAGAAACTAATGCAAATACAATCATGAGCACATCCAGAGAAAGTACAGTAATAAAAAAAACAGCAAAAGCATAAGAAAGTGTTGATAACCTTACAGATTGTGTATTTTTCCTATGTATATGTTTTGTATGGTGTGAGTGGACCCTAAGAGAATTATTGTAAGAACTTATTTAAAGTATAAGTCTACAAATATAGTACTTTTTGATTTTTTTGTGCCTAACTATTACTGTCTAAGATATATCACTAAAGGAAAAAAACAGCGAGTCAGACATGTGATGTTATCAGTGATGTCATCAAGGACATTTGTGATGTCATCTTTGTTAGTCTTAGCAGTACACGGTGGTGGCGTCAGTTATGGTTGCTTAGCTTACCATAACTGGCGAATTTCAGGGGTTTTTCGGTTTTACTTCGAACCATAATGTACCGTTAACAAAGTTTTTTTACTGCATTTATATTACATGGCCACAGTAGTGGCCATGTAGTTATGGTTAAGTTGCTGTTTCCATAGGAAGAGCACTTTTTGGGCGGCTTATAACTCCGCTCCTCCTGGACGAATCCTCACCAAACTTTGAAAAAAAGTATATGGCCCACTCTGAATTCATTTGCGAAGTTTGGTGAGGATTCGTCTAGGGGGGGCAAAGTTATAGGGGGGTCCCAAAACGTATTTTTTTCCCATTTACTGAATGGGGAACAAATTTTGCTCGTGCCTACAGCCCAAACCGCTGGACGGATTTTCACCAAATTTAGACCAGGAGTAGCGGATTGGTCCCGAAGGCGCGCTTTTGCAGATTTGGTGAAAATCCGTCGAGTAGTTTTTTTTAAATGACCAAAAGGTAGGTCATAAAAAATTAGTGATATCTGTGTTTGGTCCGCGGACACACTTCCCTGTTCGCTCTGCGGACAGTGTCCTGATTGGCCAATCGGCTTGCGTGATATCCGCGGACATGCAACGTGTTCGCTGATTGGACGGCGTGGAGCGTGAAGGCGTCAGATTTTCGGTAGCGCCCGCCATCTTGGATTCACGGACAGCGCAGTGAAACTTGGTTTAAAATTTGTATTTAGTAGAGTGTGTTGGTGTGTTGGTGTGTAAGAGTGTTTGGGGAGGGTGGGAGAGTATGAGATAGGTTAAATTTTGTGTTTTTTTATGTGGTGGACGCTCTTGTTCGATTTGTCTGCGGACACACGGCTGTTCTGAAATGTTCTAAATAAACTAAATGGGGGGGTGTTCTGAAGATGCAATATGTGTCCGTTTTGTTTGCAAGCAAGCTGAAACTGTTCTAAGAACACTCGTGGTGTCCTGAAATGTTCGTAAATAAACAAAATGTGGGTGTCCTGAAGACGCTGTCCGTATTGTTCTCTGGCAAGTTGAATGTGTTCTAAGAACACTCGTAATGTCCTGAAATGTTTGTAAATAAACAAAATGGGGGTGTCCTGAGGACGCTGTCCGTATTGTTCTCTGGCAAGTTGAATGTGTTCTAAGAACACTCGTGGTGTCCTGAAATGTTCGTAAATAAACAAAATGGGGGTTTCGTGAAGACGCTGTCCGTATTGTTCGATGGCAAGTTGAATGTGTTCTAAGAACACTCGTGGTGTCCTGAAATGTTCACAAATAAACAAAATGGGGGTGTCCTGAGGACGCTGTCCGTATTGTTCGTTGTCAAGTTGAAAGTGTTCTAAGAACACTTGCGGTGTCCTGAAATGTTCGCAAATAAACAAAATGGGGGTGTCCTGAGGACGCTGTCCGTATTGTTCGATGGCAAGTTGAATGTGTTCTAAGAACACTCGTGGTGTCCTGAAATGTTTGTAAATAAACAAAATGGGGGTGTCCTGAGGACACTGTCCGTATTGTTCTCTGGCAAGTTGAATGTGTTCTAAGAACACTCGTGGTGTCCTGAAAAGTTCGCAAATAAACAAAATGGTGGTGTCCTGAGGATGCTGTCCGTATTGTTCTCTCGCAATTTGAATGTGTTCTAAGAACACTCGTGGTGTCCTGAAATGTTCGTAAATAAACAAAATGGGGGTTTCGTGAAGACGCTGTCCGTATTGTTCGATGGCAAGTTGAATGTGTTCTAAGAACACTCGTGGTGTCCTGAAATGTTCACAAATAAACAAAATGGGGGTGTCCTGAGGACGCTGTCCGTATTGTTCGTTGTCAAGTTGAAAGTGTTCTAAGAACACTTGCGGTGTCCTGAAATGTTCGCAAATAAACAAAATGGGGGTGTCCTGAGGACGCTGTCCGTATTGTTCGATGGCAAGTTGAATGTGTTCTAAGAACACTCGTGGTGTCCTGAAATGTTTGTAAATAAACAAAATGGGGGTGTCCTGAGGACACTGTCCGTATTGTTCTCTGGCAAGTTGAATGTGTTCTAAAAACACTTGCGGTGTCTGAAATGTTCGCAAATAAACAAAATGGGGGTGTCCTGAGGACGCTGTCCGTATTGTTCGATGGCAAGTTGAATGTGTTCTAAGAACACTCGTGGTGTCCTGAAATGTTCACAAATAAACAAAATGGGTGTGTCCTGAGGACGCTGTCCGTATTGTTCGTTGTCAAGTTGAAAGTGTTCTAAGAACACTTGCAGTGTCCTGAAATGTTCGTAGGGGGTGTCCTGAAGACGCTGTCCGTATTGTTCGCTGGCAAGTTGAATGTGTTCTAAGAACACTCGTGGTGTCCTGAAATGTTCACAAATAAACAAAATGGGTGTGTCCTGAGGACGCTGTCTGTATTTTCTTGCAAGTTGAATGTTTTCTAAGAACACTTGTTGTGTCCTGAAATGTTTGTAAATAAACAAAATGGGGGTGTTCTGAGGACGCTGTCCGTTTTGTTCGTTGTCAAGTTTAAAGTGTTCTAAGAACACTTGCGGTGTCCTTAAATGTTCATAGGGGGTGTCCTGAAGACGCTGTCCGTATTGTTCTCTGGCAAGTTGAATGTGTTCTAAGAACACTCGTGGTGTCCTGAAATGTGTGTAAATAAACAAAATGGGGGTGTCCTGAGGACGCTGTCCGTATTGTTCTCTGGCAAGTTGAATGTGTTCTAAGAACACTGGTGGTGTCCTGAAAAGTTCGCAAATAAACAAAATGGTGGTGTCCTGAGGACGCTGTCCGTATTGTTCTCTCGCAATTTGAATGTGTTCTAAGAACACTTGTGGTGTCCTGAAATGTTCGTAAATAAACAAAATGGGGGTTTCGTGAAGACGCTGTCCGTATTGTTCGATGGCAAGTTGAATGTGTTCTAAGAACACTCGTGGTGTCCTGAAATGTTCACAAATAAACAAAATGGGGGTGTCCTGAGGACGCTGTCCGTATTGTTCGTTGTCAAGTTGAAAGTGTTCTAAGAACACTTGCGGTGTCCTGAAATGTTCGCAAATAAACAAAATGGGGGTGTCCTGAGGACGCTGTCCGTATTGTTCGATGGCAAGTTGAATGTGTTCTAAGAACACTCGTGGTGTCCTGAAATGTTTGTAAATAAACAAAATGGGGGTGTCCTGAGGACACTGTCCGTATTGTTCTCTGGCAAGTTGAATGTGTTCTAAAAACACTTGCGGTGTCTGAAATGTTCGCAAATAAACAAAATGGGGGTGTCCTGAGGACGCTGTCCGTATTGTTCGATGGCAAGTTGAATGTGTTCTAAGAACACTCGTGGTGTCCTGAAATGTTCACAAATAAACAAAATGGGTGTGTCCTGAGGACGCTGTCCGTATTGTTCGTTGTCAAGTTGAAAGTGTTCTAAGAACACTTGCAGTGTCCTGAAATGTTCGTAGGGGGTGTCCTGAAGACGCTGTCCGTATTGTTCGCTGGCAAGTTGAATGTGTTCTAAGAACACTCGTGGTGTCCTGAAATGTTCACAAATAAACAAAATGGGTGTGTCCTGAGGACGCTGTCCGTATTGTTCGTTGTCAAGTTGAAAGTGTTCTAAGAACACTTGCAGTGTCCTGAAATGTTCGTAGGGGGTGTCCTGAAGACGCTGTCCGTATTGTTCGCTGGCAAGTTGAATGTGTTCTAAGAACACTTGCGGTGTCCTGAAATGTTCGCAAATAAAGAAATGGGGGTGTTCTGAGGACGCTGTCTGTATTTTCTTGCAAGTTGAATGTGTTCTAAGAACACTTGTTGTGTCCTGAAATGTTTGTAAATAAACAAAATGGGGGTGTTCTGAGGACGCTGTCCGTTTTGTTCGTTGTCAAGTTTAAAGTGTTCTAAGAACACTTGCGGTGTCCTTAAATGTTCATAGGGGGTGTCCTGAAGACGCTGTCGGTATTGTTCTCTGGCAAGTTGAATGTGTTCTAAGAACACTCGTGGTGTCCTGAAATGTGTGTAAATAAACAAAATGGGGGTGTCCTGAGGACGCTGTCCATATTGTTCTCTGGCAAGTTGAATGTGTTCTAAGAACACTCATGGTGTCCTGAAAAGTTCGCAAATAAACAAAATGGTGGTGTCCTGAGGACGCTGTCCGTATTGTTCTCTCGCAATTTGAATGTGTTCTAAGAACACTCGCGGTGTCCTGAAATGTTCGCAAATAAAGAAATGGGGGTGTTCTGAGGACGCTGTCTGTATTTTCTTGCAAGTTGAATGTGTTCTAAGAACACTTGTTGTGTCCTGAAATGTTCGTAAATAAACAAAATGGGGGTGTTCTGAGGACGCTGTCCGTTTTGTTCGTTGTCAAGTTTAAAGTGTTCTAAGAACACTTGCGGTGTCCTTAAATGTTCGTAGGGGGTGTCCTGAAGACGCTGTCCGTATTGTTCTCTGGCAAGTTGAATGTGTTCTAAGAACACTTGTGGTGTCCTGAAATGTTTGTAAATAAACAAAATGGGGGTGTCCTGAGGACGCTGTCCGTATTGTTCTCTGGCAAGTTGAATGTGTTCTAAGAACACTCATGGTGTCCTGAAAAGTTTGCAAATAAACAAAATGGGGGTGTCCTGAGGACGCTGTCCGTATTGTTCTCTGGCAAGTTGAATGTGTTCTAAGAACACTCATGGTGTCCTGAAAAGTTCGCAAATAAACAAAATGGTGGTGTCCTGAGGATGCTGTCCGTATTGTTCGTTGTCAAGTTGAAAGTGTTCTAAGAACACTTGCGGTGTCCTGAAATGTTCGTAGGGGGTGTCCGTAAGACACTGTCCGTATTGTTCGCTGGCAAGTTCAATGTGTTCTAAGAACACTCGCGGTGTCCTGCAATGTTCGCAAATAAAGAAATGGGGGTGTTCTGAGGACGCTGTCCGTATTTTCTTGCAAGTTGAATGTGTTCTAAGAACACTTGTGGTGTCCTGAAATGTTTGTAAATAAACAAAATGGGGGTGTTCTGAGGACGCTGTCCGTTTTGTTCGTTGTCAAGTTTAAAGTGTTCTAAGAACACTTGCGTTGTCCTGAAGTGTTCGTAGGGGGTGTCCTGAAGACGCTGTCCGTATTGTTCTCTGGCAAGTTGAATGTGTTCTAAGAACACTCGTGGTGTCCTGAAATGTTTGTAAATAAACAAAATGGGGTGTCCTGAGGACGCTGTCCGTATTGTTCGATGGGAAGTTGAATGTGTTCTAAGAACACTCGCGGTGTCCTGAAATGTTCGTAAAAAAACAAAATGGGGGTGTCCTGAGGACGCTGTCCATATTGTTCGATGGCAAGTTGAATGTGTTCTAAGAACACTCGCGGTGTCCTGTTCGCAAATAAACAAAATGGGGGTGTCCTGAGGAGGCTGTCTATATTGTTCTCTTGCAAGTTGAATGTGTTCTAAGAACACTTGCGGTGTCCTGAAATGTTCGCAAATAAAAAATGGGGGTGTTCTGAGGACGCTGTCCGTATTGTTCGCTGGCAAGTTGAAAGTGTTCTAAGAACACTCATAATGTCCGCACATTAAAAGTTTCCATAGGCCATAGTTGAAATGTTTGTCTCTATGGGTGTGATATGCTGCGGTGGTTGTGGCCAGGGCATAGAGTCTTGGGTGCATGGCCATTTGGCAACCACCGCAGCATATCACACTCATAGTTGCTTATAACTTTGAATCAAAAACAAATTTATAAGGAACAAAGTTATAAGCCACTATGGGTGTGATATGCTGCGATGGTTGTACTTATTATATTATCCTTACTGTTTGGTTTAGTAACTGGAGTACATGTATTTCTTGTTCATTTCTGTGATAAAAGAAAATAGCATGTTAGTATTAGTATTTTGTAATGACTTATTACATTGCATAATCACAATTATTTTTTTTGGACCCTCATATTTAGTAGATTACAAACCAGAGTACTGTGCAATTTGCTCAGTTTCTGTGTTTGTTGCTAAAATCATTGGGTCTGTGGGAGAAAAAAAAATCCATGTTGGATTAAAGAAAACCTTTTTCTGTTATGCTACGGTTTATTTGTTTGTTTTCAGTGTTCACTTGTTTCTGGCTAATGCTTTATACATTGGCTTGTTTTTTGGAGCAGTAACATATTATTTATTTGTTTGGATATTGTAAAATTTTGGAGCAGTTAGATACCAGTAGGCATATTCTAACTGTCTATTTTTTTATATATTTTAGTGGTATTGATTTAACTGTTTGGATATTGTTACATTTTGGGACAGTTAGATACCAATCGGCGTATTCTAACTGTCTATTTTTTGCTCTAATTTATTGGTATTCATTTATCTGATTAGTTGTTGTAGAATCTATGGGCAGTTAGATAGCTTTTGGAATATTCTAACAGTTTATATTTATTTACTATAAGTTTACTTAAAGTTTAAGTACAGTTTAGTTATCAAATGTTGGTTTTAAGAACATTAAATAAGCTTTTGTAAGATGTTCTGGTAATCTCTGCTTTAGAGTAATGGTACTATCATTACATTCAAACCATCCACATTTATTTTTTATATATTCAGTGTAGTGCCCTGAATTGGTTGTGGCTCCTGCGTGGTAGATTATACCTATTGTTGTGAATGTTTTCTTACCAAGTGATATTTGACCATGTGTGAATCCAGTCAGCTTGCAGTTGTTTTTGGTACCATCTGCATTGTAACGTAGAAGCATTAGTATTATGTATTTACTATGTGTTTTTATTACTAACGTGGAGCGATTATCCGAAATGCAGGTAGTACATAATCTACCATGGTTTGCATTTTGTACAAGTTGCTGAAATGGAATGGATTCACAATTAGGTATTGATATATATGAAGCGTTCATTGGGGATTTCTTCTTATGTCACATTATTGCAGAGAGTGCATGTATGTTTCCACATGTATGAAATCTGCAAGATTTCATTTATAGGTATGTTTTTATTTTCCAGTACTTGTAGTAAGTACATTAGAAATTCTTGTGGATCTTCCTGTGAGTTTATAGTGAATTTAACCATTCCAGCATAGTAGTCCAATTGTTGTCTTATTCCATAAACACTATACGTGTTATCAGGATTGTTTGTTGCATTTCTGTGAAGTACTAACATTTGCAAACACAATTGGTCTGTACTGTATAAGTAAATGGTGTCAACAATTGGTGGCAATTGAAATAGAATATTCATTGCTACATTTGCGAGGCAACTTACTCCAACTATATTTGAGAGTTTAAATGGACCAGGTAGTTATGTATCTGATTGATTTTTTTTTTGTTTGTCTTCCTTCTTTGATGCACCTGGTTTACTTTCCCTAATGGGTTCTTTTATGTTTGTGGTACTTGGTGAAGTTTTAGTTTCTTTTACTCTCTTTGGAGGATTTGCAGTGACATCCTGTTGCATTTCTGTTTGATTTAGTTTTCTTTTACAACGTTTTACTTTTTGTGGTACAGAATATGTGTTTAGATGGGGGGTGTATGGTGAGCGAAGACTATTGTATTCTAAAATGCAAGGAATATCAGCGTTTACTTTACTTGCATCAAAGTTGATTAGAAATAGACCGTCAAGTGTACGTAAGCGTGATAGTGCTACGTAGCTCATGCCTTCTTTAAAGACTGTTACCAATGCCTATCGTTGCTTTGTCTAGGGTAAGACCTTGTGATTTATGAATGGTGACTGCGTATGCAAGAGTTAGAGAAAACTGTTCTCTGCGTATATACATGTCTTTGAAGAGAAGGAATCGAGCTGTTGAGCGTCCTATCCTTTTTACTTCTGAAAGTTTGTCAAAGAGAATATTGACAAACTGAATTTTGTTTTCACGTGGGTATGTTTGAAAGCAAACAACTGTACCCAGTGCTCAATTAAGCAGTCCTTGGTCCACGTCAAGGTTACGTTTAAGCATTACTCTGCAATTTAAGGATAATTTTAATATCTTTTCCAATCCTGCTGGGTTTGAGATTGATTTTTCTAAACTATTTAGTCTTGTTGTGGCTTGGTCACACATGGGTAGTGTCATACCATGTACATCTAGTTTGTCTGTGGCGCTAATTTCCATTATTGGTTGCATTTCTTTACTTAACATTATTTCATTGAATTTGAAACAGCTTGCAAGAGTTGGCATTAAGGCCATACAATTGACATTTTTGTGGGCTAATTGTTCCATAACATCTGTAGCACATGCATTGTAACCATAAAGTGCATGAATGTCCGGGTTTTCAATATTGCTTCTGCTTCTTTAGAAAGTATACCAACTCTGATACTTTTTAAGATGTTGGCATAAGTGAGATCTGCAGATTGCCGCATGTTTTCTGTTAATTCTCTGTATTGGAAATGTTGTCAAAGGTTGACATTTCCAATGCTGCCAATAGTTTTACAACAGAGTTTGTGTCCTAATGTTTTAAAAATAGGCTCACCTTTTACTGGTGTCAATTGAAGAAGATCTCCGAAAACAATAATGTGTTTTCCTGCAAAGAGCTCTTCATAGTTTGTTTTGAGTACTTCTAGTAATCTGAGGTGAATCAAAGCCAACATAAGTTGGACACCATGCTCACTTCATCTATTAGAAGCATTTTCATTTGTTTCAATACTCTGCATAGTTCCATTGCAGCTTCTGCAGAAAGTTTGTAATAGTCTAATTTGTTTTGGTGTTCTACTGGCAGGAGTAGTAATCGGTGTAAAGTGACACCACCTATGTTGTAGGCAGCTAAACCTGCGGGGGCAGTGAGAACAGCTGACAGTTTGTTGTTTGTCAATTGTTGAAGGAACTTACTGATGATTTTGATTAGGAATGTTTTGGCATAACCAGCGTCACCACTGACGTACAATAGTATAGGTTTGTAATTTTGGCAGGTGCATTCTTTGTTTTCATGTTGTACACCATGTGCAATTTCTTTTATTACTTCTTGAAAAATGCTACATTGCTCATTGTTTAGTTTTGATTGTAGTATAGTTAAGTCTTTATCTTCATACTGACACATGGTGTTTTCTACTTCTATCATAGCTAATTCTGCCTCATTTGTTATCAGTGGCTCTCCCAGTGGTTCTTGGCTTCCTGTTATAGAAGGTTGACTACTGTCAGGTGTGTCCTTATCTAGTTGGGCCTGGAGTTCTTCTTCGTGTTGCTGTTCATTGTGCAACATTGTTTTGTACTGTGTAAAGTTTACATCAGTTATAGGCTTTCATTTGCTTTGAAAGCGTCTTCATATGAGTCATAGTTATCTAGTATTTCTTCTTCTTTTCTCCATGGTTTAAAGAGTTGTAGCAGGGACATGTAATATACTTCTTTATGTTGAGGAGTCTTTAATGACAATTTGATATGATTAATTAAATTTGGTTTGGTGAGTTTTACTAAGCTGCCTTCACAGTTTGTCACTCTGTATTTACCATTTTTTTCATCAGGTTTTATATTATTTTTGTATGTGTAGTTTTGGGCTATGTGGTATAGACACATGGTTTCCAAAGTGGTACTCCTGTTTGGGTAGTATGTGTCCAATAAATTGTTTTTTAAAATGTCTTGGCTGTTGGGATCATGTTTGGCTATTGTTTCTATATCTTCGTATGATTTTAGAACTCTTTTTCTAGATTTAGCTGGACCAAGACTTAGCCATACTATATTTTCAGATTTACCATACAGTGTGGTACCAGTTAAACGATTAGCTGCTTCATAGGATCCACATTCTCTATGGGACAGCATTTTTATGCCCAAGCTGTATCATTTTTGAGACACTGTTTTATCTGATGACAGGTCATTCCAGAGGTCATGCAGCTCTGTCTTTTCTTCTTTGGTTAGGTATGCTGTGACATATCGTGCAACTGCAGTAGACTTGTCTGCAATTTACTGCACATCTATGTTTGCATTCCATAAGTGGGCAATGATTGCATTGTAATCATTGATATATTTTTCTTCTTTTCTTTTTATGTAATATGTATTTTTAGGTGACTTACCTTTAACACTATGTCTAACTGAAGATATGAGGTTGTTCACTTGACCTGTATTTGTAACTGGTCTAGGGAAACCAAATCGGCATTTGGTGTAGTATTTCCCCTTGTTTTTGTATTTGCGACGACAATATTTGCCACATTTGTGTCTTTGAAATTGTAAAATGTGTGCATGAAGATCACTATTTTTGGATTCCGATGGAATTTCACAAGTGACATATTTTTCAATAAACTGTAACACAGTGGCATCACTGTCTTGACCAAATTTAGGAGCATCTTTAATCCATAAAAGCATGTGGATATGTGGTGCTCCTCTGGCTTGGTATTCTTTTCTCCAAAAGAAGTGTTGCACTTCTCCGAGGGGAGGAACATTTTATTACAAATAAAGTGTAGCATAGCAATGAAGCGTTGATGGAAATATCTTGAAACATTAACAGGATCTAGAGAGCAAAGTTCTCCAGGTGTTAGTATGTCTATGTTTGTTTTGTTTTTGTTTGATATGCATAGGAAATCATGTAGATCTTCCCATGCATATTCTGCACAACTTAATGTAACAAACCAAGTGGGTGGGCCAAGGTTTCTTATCATACAACGTACATCTCCGTGACATCGGAACCAGTACTCTTTCGTAACACACATGTTTGCTAACAGATTTGTAATGCTTGATTGTAAAACTTTGTCTTTTTATTGCACTTTTTGTAGTAATTGCAAAGCTGACCTATTTTGAAAGTGGGTTCCTGATATTAATGTGTGTGCAACTCTGTAACACAGAGTTAGTAGTTCACTTTCAAAGAGTAGGTGGAATATGTATTCCACATTTTGTCTAAATCTGGGCTCTTCAGGATACATTCGTAATGAGCGGAATTCTGATGCGGTTATCTGAGTGGGTCTATCATCGTACCTTCCTCCTTTGCCAGTAGGAAAGAGTAGAGGAAAAGCATGTGCTTCTATACTTTTTTCCCATATGCAGATTGGTGATCCTTTCGTTTGTCGCATTTGGTACGTTTCTAGTGCATCTTCTATGGTGTCATTAGAGTGCAATGGATGAATTGTATAATGGTCTAAAATAGTGCATACTGTAGCAGGATCTAGAAGTTCAAATTGACCAGTTTCTCGTGACTCTTGAATTATTTCAGTTGTATCTTTCAAGTTTTCTTCAATATTTATTTCTTTGTAGTATTCATTATTGTCTTTTAGATATTGCAAGGCTTGTCTATCTTTATGTAAGTCTACCAGTTGTTGCCAAATTTGTTTGTCTTTTGTAGGTACACCATTTACTAAGACAATTAAAGATTGTTCTATTGGACGTTGCAGTCCCATAGTGTGCACATTTTCTTTTAGATCTAATCGTAAATATACTACTTTGCCGCAAATTCCTTTCACCAATTCAGAGGGAGGTAATTTTGCTGTTTTTGGTTGAAGGCATATTATTGCTTGAAATGGGTGAACTGTTTGAATTATGATGCTCTCATATAAATTGAGTTGTTGCAGGGGTTTTGGTAGAGGGAATAATTCCAAATTATTTGTGATAGCACGTAAAGGAGTTTGATTGTTGTCAAGTTTTGTAGTGCAGTAACTGCAAAGTGTTAAGGGGTCAGTTATTTAGTATTTGTTTTCTGCTATAAGGTAGAGAGCTAATTCAAACCATTTGGAATCTTCATTATCTTCTATTTTGTATGATGCATCAATAGTTTTTGTGTTACTTTTATAAAAAGTTCTGCAGCAACACACACACACATGGTGTGGTACTTCAGCGGATGTAATTTTGAATTTTAGTATTTCTTTTTTGTATGTGTGTAGTAGAAGGTTGAACAAAGTGTAGGGTGAGAGGTACAACTGTGTCGAAGTATATACTCAGGTCAGTAGGCTAAGGTATGGTCATAAGTATCTATATGATTAATTCCACTAGGATTTCAGGTGCAGCAGGGAGAATCTCGAGGCCACTCGGGATTCATAAAATAGAAGCACCAGACACACACCGGATGTTGCCAGCTGATAGCGCTATGCTGCACTCCTTATGGGACACAGTCCCCGTTGTTTTTTTGGAACCTCGTAATCCAATCCAACTCCCTACAGGAGAGGTTTCGGGCCACGAGAGTCAACTATGTGAGTTTATTAAGATGCAATCAGCTTTCACTGAGTTTACATACTATTCATTTAATCAACAACGTATCTTAAGACTCTGTATATCTGCTTGTCTACAGACAGGAACCACAAGACTGAGACAAGACAGAGTTTAGGCAGATGGAGTATTTTTATGTTTTGCGAAAAGAGTTCAAATTTGCAACCACGCTATTACCTAATAGTGTGGGAAATCATTAACAGCAAAAATAGTATATTCACAATTTCTGAAAAAATGACAGTAATATAGTTGAGCTGCACAACAGTACTCACAAACACCGAAATATATTCAGAGGTTTATAAACAATATATCATATCTAATTAAACAAGGAATTCATTTGTGGCTGAACAGAAAAACCACATTGACTTGATTGTCCTACTGGGCAGTATAATTCTTTCTGCTCAGAGCTTCCTAAACACACTCATATCAAAACATGTGTGCCGACGCGTATCAGATTAAACAAAAATCCATCTTCAGGGCGGGGTGTGTTACAGTTTCAAAAGTGTTCATTCATAATTCCTAAAGAAGGTAAGGATAAACTAATTAGACCCCTATGGTAACAAAGAGATTTCTCAAGTAGCTCTCAAGTGAAGCGTAGATCTAACCTTAATTCCTGTGTATGTAGAAAATACGGGTGACAACCTGTGTGGTAAATGTAAAAGAGTGCATAGTAAGTGTTCATTATATAGCACGAGTCAAATCCTCAAGTGATACAAATGAGATCTAATATACTCACCCGGAAGGAAGACAAATACGTCTCCCCGGGTGATGTAATGGTAATAGACTGTGATTTCCAGTGAGCAGTGGCTAAAGGCAAGAAGAGATAAAATGTGTGCCATTAATGTGTTGTAAATAGGTCTCCCTGCAGTTGTTCAAGCATTAGACTTAATGGAGTTAAGGGATAACTAAGATACTTCCATTGGTAATTAGTGTACTGATGTTGTGAGGAAAGTGAGCTACCTACTGTATGTACACACGTGGATAGTATACTGCAGAACGACTAATAGGGCATACAACGTAGTGCAGAACATGACTCGCCCTAAATACTGTGCTCATACCCAGTTACTGGACCAAAATAATATCCGTGACTGAAGCGAGACACGCCACTCATGCGGGTTAAGAATTTCATACTAACCTACAAATAGCCCGGTCTCCCGTGTGTTGGAACACTGACTTACTCTCTAATAATATAGCTACAAACTGCGTTCAGTACCCGTCTCATTGCGCACGAAGCAGTGAATGCTTAGGGTATCTCAATAAAGACACTCACCATTAGAGTCCACGTAACTCCAAGGAAGATCGAGCAGCCCGTCGCCATGACGCATCGCTCGATTGCTTCCTGTTTACATGGTCATCATGGAGGCGGCGCATATGCGCGTCTCGGCTCCTCACTTCCATCTTAGTGTGGGACTGGGCCCCTGCAGCATGAAGCTTGCAGTATGCCCATCCATAAAACATCCGCTCTGTCATGTGCAGAATTGTTGCTAGTCTGTTGTAAAGCTATTGCATTTTGTAAGTGGTTTTCACTTCCAAAATATTTACTCTGGATATGGTTGATTTCTTCGAGTAGATCTTTGGCTGTACCATGTAGAAGATTGTTATTTAAATTGGCTAGTACTAAAGCAGGACTTTTAGCATAGTAGAGTTTATAGACTAGATTTCTTATAGTTGAATTATGTGTTGATATCATTTTGATATGATGGAAGCTGCTTTTGCAAATAGGTCCTGAAATGCAGGCCAATGAATGTCCTTGCAGTCCTGTGTATTTGCGCACTGGACAGGTATCCATATTTTGCACCAGTTTTATTTTGATTTTGTCTTTGCCTTTCACGTATTGATTGAGGAACTGGTGTAAAGATTTGAAAGATTTTTTGGCAATGTTACACAATGACGTGCATGGCCATTTATATACTGGACGTTCTGGTTCAGTCGAATGGAGAATTGATTCTGAGTTTTCTGGGGATATTTTTGTAAGCAGTATTTCTTGTTCGATTATGGTATTAAGTTTTTCATAACCTCGTCCACTGCTATGGATGGCAATTGTGTTTGTTTGATTTTGTTTGTATGCTTCTTCATTGAAGTATGGTTCTGTGCTTGTGGTGTGACTCCATTATTTTTGTTGACATTCCGTTTATTGAGAAGCCTTTTTTGTAATTTAGTACTTAGTTTTGTTAGTGGTTTCATTCTGTTTAACACTAAAATAAATAACTTTCTTTTGAGAAGGATTCCACTGTCTATCAAAGCTTCTAAGATTAATTTTCGACGGTAGTTTTTAAGGGTTGTGGATGATTTGTCTCCTGTTTTATAAGATTCTGAAGGACTCTGTGGCGGAACATTTTTGCTAACATACTTTTTTTGCTATGGTTACTTCCTACTATATCAAGATTTATAGGAGCAGTTTTAGCAGTAGTGGTAGCTGCATTTCTGTTAATCATTTTCGGTTTTCTTTACATTTTGATATAGGAGGCAAAGTTTCTGTACTGGAAGATTGTTTCGTTTTGCTAAATGACTGTATTAGCTGTTTTGTTTGAACTTTTTGTACAAACTCTGCTACAGATGGATGCTTATTTTGGACATTTTTATTTTCATTTGCTCTATTTCTGCGTTGCTTTCTATGGACTTGCTTTCTGGTAGGCATTCTGTGGGGTCTGTTGAAACAAAAAAATAGAAGGTATGGGTTGAGCTGTTGTGCAATGTATGTGTGCTGTATGCATGAGTGTTTGAGTATGATGGTAAAGATGTATCTTGTGGTGTGTGATTGTGCATTGGGCAGCTACAATTAGTTGGGAAGCCTATTCTTCTATTTGTGTGTTACTATACTGCGGGTCAGATGACAGTAGAAAGTGAGCTAGTGGTGAGGATAAACACTAATAGTAAATCAAATGGTATAACATTAAAAAAATTATTTGTTTTGTGTGCCATTCTGCGTGCTAATCCCTGTTTAATGAATGGTGATTTGAGGGCAGAATGGTACACAAATCTTCGTTTTTTTGGTGCACACATTACATGAATCACCCACACAGTGTGTTTGAGTAAAACATTTTTATAACAAGAGGATACATATAACAATTAACATTATAACAGTAACGGTGGAAGCAATTTAAAATTGAGAATCAGACCAAGAAAACACTAAGTAGAGCAATTTAACTGAAGGGGGGAAGGAGAGTAGTGCAGTAAAAGTGAGAGAGAGGGAAGGGTGGGGAAGAGGAGGAGGAGGTAAACGGAAGGGGTTAAAGGTGAGAATGGGGGGAGAGGGAAGGGGAGGGAGATGATTAAGGAGATAAGGCAAGGGGGAGGGGCAAGAAGGTGGGAGGGGTTTCATGATGGGGAATGGAGAAGGGGAGATTTGGGGAAAGTGTAGAATGAGGAAAAGGTAAAAATAGAGCAGAGTGAGAGAGGTAAGGAGTTCCAGTGCAGGGGGGCTAGGAGATGGAAGGAGCGGAAACGGGATGTGGCAGAAGGGGAAGGAGGAACAGTGAGAAGAAAGTGGTCAGCAGAGTGAAGGGAGTGGGAGGGAGTGTAGAAAGAGAGGAGAGATAAGGGGGAGCAAGATTGTGGAGAGATTTAAAGACAAGGCAGAGAAACTAAGGGCCTCATTACACGGAAGGCGGTATGGGTTAACGGTCACCGGTAATGGTACCGGTGACTGTTAACCCTTACCGCCTGATTACGAGGTCCCTTTGCGGGTTGGTACTTTAACGCCTGCTTTTTAGCAGGTGTTAAAAACCAACCCGCAAAGGGACCAGGGTGCTAATTACGGTACCACAATTTGCAGTACCGTAATTAGCACCTTCCCCATTCCCATTATGCCCTATGGGGCAAAAATGGGAATTGGGAAGGGCAATAGGGGAAGGGGGAATTACCGCCCCGCCAACCTTGGAATAGGGCGGTAATTCCCCTTTCCTCCAAGGCGGTACCGGTATTTTACCGGCATGGACCAAGGTGCTAATAGCTAATAGCTAATAGCACCTTGGTCCACCGCCTACCGTGAGGCCCTAAGTCTTAATTTTTTTGTGGAATGAGCAGGTTTCTTTGTAGTTCAGATGTTGCTGTTTTCCAGGAGAGTGGTCTTCTTGTTTGATTTCTGAACATAGTGTATGCATGCAGTTTCATTTGACTATGTGCAGCCTATTTTATTTATATTATGTTAGTTCAACATGCTTTGTAAATGAGTAGAATATTAACAGGCCAATTCAGGGAATCAATGTGTGCCGAAAATTCCGGCGCAAGCGTGCGAAAACGTGCAATTCGCAGTGAAAGAGCGAAAATCGCAGTGCACGTGCGAATATCGCAGGGAAACCATCGCACATCTATTCATGGAAGTCCGTGCGCGAGTAAAATCAGGGATGTGCTTTGAAAAAGTGCGCGGCGCACGCCGGCGCACAGGTCATCTAACGGCGTGCGCCAAGGCCACAGCGAAAGCGCACATAGCGCGGCGCACATAACAAAAGTAGGCGGAACACGGGGCGGAACACTCGGAATGGGGAACAACTCGTGAAAATGTGGGCGTCACGGGGGAAGTACAGGAGGCAAGTGCGCGGAACGCCCACACGCTCGCCTACAACACGTATTCATGGAATCGAATAGGGCAAACCAGCGCACGGGCAAAGACGCGCACTGACCACAACCCGTCAGCCACAGGAAGGCAGGCGGTAGCGTCCCTGCGCAGGAAAAAAATGTGCGCCAAAATGTGCGCTAACAAAAAGCACGAATAAACAGCTCTGATAAATGTCCCATATTGTGTCCCCCTAGGACAAATGACGTGCAAAGGTGTACGCGACAAACAGCGACACCCGCTGTGTGAAAAATCAGCTTGTGCGTGTATTTCATGTGTGCGTGTGAAGTTTCACACGCGATCGGGCATGGGGGAGCGGGGTACGTGTATTTCAGGGGTGCGCTGGAAGTTTCAAACACGATAGGCCCTGTGAGAGTGGGGTGCGTGTATTCCTGGGGTTCGCGTGAAGTTGCACACGCAATTGGGCTGATTACGTGTAAATCTGGGGTACGTGGGAAGTTTCACATGCAATTAGCCTTGGTCGAGCAGCGAACGTGTATTTCGGGGGTGCGCAGGAATTATCACACGCGACAGGCCCTGTGTGAGTGGGGTACGTGTATATCTGGAGTGCAGGGGAGTCCTACACGTGAATTGGCAGTGTGGGTCCTCCCAGGTGTTCCCTCTACACCCTCCACGGCCCCTGCAGGCAGCCCACACCACAGGGGACTTAATGTTCTGCAGGCAGCCCATCCACCATGGGCATACCCCCCAGGCAAGCCACATGTCAGCTTGCACCACTACTACTACTGATAACCAACGCATGACCCCCTGTGCCCCCACCCGCCAGCAGTGCGGGGCACCTGCCAGCAGGCCCCCACTCATGTCCCCTTACACACCCATCCCCCACCAGTGCGGGGCACCTGCCAGTAGGCCCCCACTCATGTCCCACTCATGTCCCCCTGCACCCCCACCCCCCACCAGTGCGGGGCACCTGCCAGCAGGCCCCCACTCATGTCCCCTTGCACCCCCACCAGTGCGGGGCACCTGCCAGCAGGCCCCCACTCATGTCCCACTCATGTCCCCCTGCACCCCCACCCCCCAGCAGTGCGGGGCACCTGGAAGCAGGCCGGTACTCATGTCCCACTCATGTCCCCCTGCACCCCAAACCCCCAATAGTGCGGGGCACCTGCCAGCAGGCCCCCACTCATGTCCCCCTGCACCCCCACCCCCCACCAGTGCGGGGCACCTGCCAGCAGGCCCCCACTCATGTCCCACTCATGTCCCCCTGCACCCCCACCCCCCAGCAGTGCAAGGCACCTGCCAGCAGGCCCCCACTCATGTCCCCTTGCACCCCCACCAGTGCGGGGCACCTGCCAGCAGGCCCCCACTCATGTCCCACTCATGTCCCCCTGCACCCCCACCCCCCAGCAGTGCGGGGCACCTGGAAGCAGGCCCGCACTCATGTCCCACTCATGTCCCCCTGCACCCCAAACCCCCACCAGTGCGGGGCACCTGCCAGCAGGCCCCCACTCATGTCCCCTTGCACCCCCACCAGTGCGGGGCACCTGCCAGCAGGCCCCCACTCATGGCGCTCTGCACCCCCACCCCCCACCAGTGCGGTGCACCTGCCAGCAGGCCCCCACTCATGTCCCACTCATGTCCCCCTGCACCCCCACCCCCCAGCAGTGCAAGGCACCTGCCAGCAGGCCCCCACTCATGTCCCACTCATGTCCCCCTGCACCCCCACCCCCCAACAGTGTGGGGCACCTGCCAGCAGGCCCCCACTCATGTCCCCTTGCACCCCCACCCCCCACCAGTGCGGGGCACCTGCCAGCAGGCCCCCACTCATGTCCCACTCATGTCCCCCTGCACCCCCAGCAGTGCGGGGCACCTGCCAGCAGGCCCCCACTCATGTCCCCTTGTACCCCCACCCCCACCAGTGCAGGGCACCTGCCAGCAGGCCCCCACTCATGTCCCACTCATGTCCCCCTGCACCCCCACCCCCCACCAGTGCGGGGCACCTGCCAGCAGGCCCCCACTCATGTCCCCCTGCACCCCCACCCCCCACCAGTGCGGGGCACCTGCCAGCAGGCCCCCACTCATGTCCCACTCATGTCCCCCTGCACCCCCACCCCCCAACAGTGTGGGGCACCTGCCAGCAGGCCCCCACTCATGTCCCCTTGCACCCACACCCCCCACCAGTGCGGGGCACCTGCCAGCAGGCCCCCACTCATGTCCCACTGATGTCCCCCTGCACCCACACCCCCCAACAGTGCGGGGCACCTGGCAGCAGGCCCCCACTCATGTCCCACTCTTGTCCCCCTGTACCCCCACCCCCCACCAGTGCGAGGGACCTGCCAGCAGGCCCCCACTCATGTCCCCTTGCACCCCCACCACCCACCAGTGCGGGGCACCTGCCAGCAGGCCCCCACTCATGTCCCACTCATGTCGCTCTGCACCCCCACCCCCCACCAATGCGGGGCACCTGCCAGCAGGCCCCAACTCATGTCCCCTTGCACCCCCACCCCCACCAGTGCGGGGCACCTGCCAGCAGGCCCCCACTCATGTCCCACTCATGTCCCCCTGAACCCCCACCCCCCACCAGTGCGGGGCACCTGCCAGCCGGCCCTCACTCATGTCCCCCTGCACCCCCACCCCCCATCAGTGCGGAGGACCTGCCAGCAGGCCCCCACTCATGGTCCACTCATGTCCCCCTGCACCCCCACCCCCCAGCAGTGCGGGGCACCTGCCAGCAGGCCCCCACTCATGTCCCACTCATGTCCCCCTGCACCCCCACCCCCCAACAGTGCGGGGCACCTGCCAGCAGGCCCCCACTCATGTCCCCTTGCACCCCCACCACCCACCAGTGCGGGGCATCTGCCAGCAGGCCCCCACTCATGTCCCACTGATGTCCCCCTGCACCCCCACCCCCCAACAGTGCGGGGCACCTGCCAGCAGGCCCCCACTCATGTCCCACTCTTGTCCCCCTGTACCCCCACCCCCACCAGTGCGAGGGACCTGCCAGCAGGCCCCCACTCATGTCCCCTTGCACCCCCACCCCACCAGTGCGGGGCACCTGCCAGCAGGCCCCCACTCATGTCCCACTCATGTCCCCCTGCAATCCCACCCCCCACCAGTGCAGGGCACCTGCCAGCAGGCCCCCACTCATGTCCCACTCATGTCCCCCTGCACCCCCACCCCCCAGCAGTGCGGGGCACCTGCCAGCAGGCCCCGACTCATGTCCCCTTGCACCCCCACCAGTGCGGGGCACCTGCCAGCAGGCCCCCACTCATGTCCCACTCATGTCCCCCTGCACCCCCACCAGTGCGGGGCACCTGCCAGCAGGCCCCCACTCATGTCCCCTTGCACCCCCACTCCCCACCAGTGCGGGGCACCTGCCAGCAGGCCCCCACTCATGTCCCCCTGCACCCCCACCCCCCACCAGTGCGGGGCACCTGCCAGCAGGCCCCCACTCATGTTCCACTCATGTCCCCCTGCACCCCCACCAGTGCGGTGCACCTGCCAGCAGGCGCCCACTCATGTCCCACTCATGTCCCCCTGCACCCCCACCACCCAGCAGTGTGGGGCACCTGCCATTAGGCCCCCACTCATGTCCCCTTGCACCCCACCCACCACCAGTGTGGGGCACCTGCCAGAAGGCCCCCACTCATGTCCCCTTGCACCCCCACCCCCCACCAGTGCGGGGCACCTGCCAGCAGGCCCCCACTCATGTCCCACTCATGTCCCCCTGGACCCCCACCAGTGCTGGGCACCTGCCAGCAGGTCCCCACTCATGTCCCCTTGCACCCCCACCCCCCACGAGTGCGGGGCACCTGCCGGCAGGCCCCCACTCATGTCCCACTCATGTCCCCCTGCACCCCCACCCCCCACCAGTGCGGGGCACCTGCCAGCAGGCCCCCACTCATGTCCCACTCATGTCCCCCTGCACCCCCACTACCCACCAGTGCGGTGCACCTGCCAGCAGGCACCCACTCATGTCCCACTCATGTCCCCCTGCACCCCCACCACCCAGCAGTGCGGGGCGCCTGCCATCAGGTCCCCACTCATGTCCCCTTGCACCCCACCCCCCACCAGTGCGGGGCACCTGCCAGCAGGCCCCCACTCATGTCCCCCTGCACACCCACCCCCCACCAGTGCGGGGCACCTGCCAGCAGGCCCCCACTCATGTCCCCTTGCACCCCCACCAGTGCGGGGCACCTGCCAGCAGGCCCCCACTCATGTCCCCCTGCACACCCACCCCCACCAGTGCGGGGCACCTGCCAGCAGGCCCCCACTCATGTCCCCTTGCGCACCCACCCCCCAACAGTGAAATGGCGATCCCACGACACAAACCAAAAGTCAACTATGTACATCAACACATGTCCGCCACATGAAGGCAGGCGGTAGCGTCCCTGCACATCAAAAGAATGTGCGCTAACGAAAAGACGTTTATACAGCTCGATGAATGTCCCATACTGTGGCCCTCTAGGACAAATGAAGTGCAAAGGGGTACGCAACAAACACGGACACCCGCTGTGTCAAAAATAGCGTGTATTTGGGGTGCTCGTGGGAAGTCTCACACGCCATTGGGCCTGGGCGAGTGGGGTACCTGTACTTCAGGGGCTCGCGGGAAGTTTCACACGCGATTGGGCCTGGGCGAGCGGGGTACGTGTACTTCAGGGGCTGCGGGAAGTTTCACACGCGATTGGGCCTGGGCGAGCGGGGTACGTGTACTTCAGGGGCTCGCGTGAAGTTTCACATGCGATTGGGCCTGGCTGAGCGGGGTACGTGTATCACTGTAGTGTGCGTGGAAGTACAGGAGGCAAATGCGCGGAACACCCACACGCACACGCAAAAAAAGTCACGCTAATCCGCAAGCAGGAAGCAGGCGTACATCGACCCGCGCAGCATAAAAGTGCGCGCAAACAACAAACAAGCTCAGACGCCAGGATGAATATACCGTTCCTAGAAGCAGTGGCCGTGGGATACCGCAGGAGGAGGAGGAGGAGGATAGCCAGGGCCAGAATGTTTACACCCAGAACCAGCCTTTTTGGGGATGCCTGATGACCACGTGTATGGGAGGTATAGGTTTCCACCTCACATAATACTCGACCTGGTCAGTGAGTGGGAGGATGACCTCAAATCACCCACCCTCTACTCCCAAGCACTCAGCCCCCTGGTGAAGGTCCTTAATGTACTGCACTTCTTGGCCACTGAATCATTTCAGCGGACAAGTGCTATAGTGGGGGGGGGTGTCACAGGCCACGCAGTCACGCTGCCTACACCAGGTGTTGGCCATCATGACTGCACGCCCATCAGTACGCAGGCACATATACCTGCCCAGAACACCTGCAGAAAGGCAGGCTGTCGTCCAGGATTTTTACGGGGTGGCACACTTCCCCAAAGTGCTAGGTGCCATTGACTGCACCCATGTGGCACTACGTCCCCCCAGGGCAACTGAGCACATCTATAGAAACCACAAGCACTGTGTCACATCCCGGTTAAATTGGAGACTACCATGGCGTTTGTCCGAGCGCTACCCGACACACAGAACCCTTTGAGACTACAATTCCCACAACTCCCGCTACTTGTAGTCACGTGACACGTGCACTACGTTGTTGTGTTTCCTTCATTGTGGACCGTATTTAAATGTCGGCTATTCGGAGATCGGGTGCTCCTAAACTGTTGTAAGTTACGAGTTTCTGTTCCCGGACTCCTGTTTAAATCCTTGACTACCCGGCACTCGAATCAAGTTGTTGTCTCTGCCTCGTCCTTGTCTGCCTCCCGACGCCTGCCTCCCTCGATTGTCCCCCTTGGATTATATGAACCCGGCTTACTCATTATTGACCTCCCACTTCTGAATCCTTAAGTTTTGGTGACCTGATAACTCGAACATTTCCGTAAGGGAACTAGCGTGAGGTGAAAGCACGTTTCCCTGGTCATTTCATTTCTTTTCCTTGTCCGCTCCTGTTACTTTGAACACTTTGCTGCCTTAACACCGGATTGCTTTGAACACTTTTTTGGGACGCTCTGCTGTTTAAACTCTGGATTGCTTTGAACACTTTTTGGGACGCTCTGCTGTTTAAACTCTGGATTGCTTTGATCACTTTTTGGGACGCTCTGCTGCTTTAACTCTGGATTGCTTTGAACACCTTTTGGACGCTTTGCTGCTTTCACCGTGGTGTTCCTAGGATACTGGCACACCTTCCCTTCACCAGACATCCTCCTTGTCTCTGCATTTCGATACTAGTAGGTTACTGGTATATTGTTCCTACGGAGCAGGTAAGAGTGGGTAATTGTGGGCGGTGTTGGCTGTTTGTTCTCCGGCACTACTTGGCTGCATTTCCTGAACAATTGTTTTGTTCTTTGTCCCTCTAGCTCTGACGATTCTGCTCCGGCCTTTTCACTCAAGCCCCCGGCCTGCCAGGTGTATTGATCCCTGTAGGCTGAGCTCTTGGGAGGGAAGTCTTTGGCACATCACCATAAAGATTTCATATTCCTTGAGTGAAGGTAACTTCCCCAAAAGAGTGGGGAGGTATTATCTGCAACGACCAGAAAACAATCCCTGAGTTGTGACAGATTTAGGAGCCTTAAAAAAAATGCCTATTGGTTATGGAGGCTGCATCAGACCCAATGGCAGCTCTCATGAAGGCTTTTTCTGCCTTGCGTACCGATATGGCATCCGCACATGTGACCTTACATCAATGCATGGATGTATTACAGAGCTTCGTGCAGCCATTACCCCATGATGAGGAATTTGGTGATGCCGCTGCAGCAGCACCCCGTCCTGTACCCCTTCCGGCTCCAGCTCCAGTTGTCCTTCCTGGGCCCTTTCCTTTGGCCCCACCCGAACGCTTTTTGGGGGATCCCAAGGCGTATCGGACTTTTGTGAACCAATGTCGCCTTCCACTAAGGCGGCCTTCGTTCTCTCCATCTAGGTGGCACTTCCGCAGCATGGGCTAATCCTTTGCTGGAAGCTAATGATCCGGCTCTATATGACTTTGATAGGTTAATCCAAGCCATGAATAGCGTTTTTGATATGCGATACAAAGCACAAACTTCGGATTTGGAGTTCTTGGCTATTAGTCAAGGCAAGACCGATCTTTTGACTTACCTGGCTCGTTTCAACCAATTAGCAGCTGAGACCACTTGGCCAGAACAGAAGAAAGCGGCTGTTTTCTATAAAGGTTTGTCGGATGACCTAAAAGACGCCCTATCAGTGGTACCCGCCCTTCCGCCTGGTTTTCCCGAATTGCTCGACCTAGTCCTGCAAGTCGATGCTCGGCTTCGGCAAAGGCGTGGCGAACGTCGGTACCCCGATATTCGCACCTCTTCCCGACCAGATGGAACTACTCCTGTTTCCCATGGCGAGGCCGAACCCATGCAAATCGGGGCCATCAGGGGTCCGCTATCCAAAACCGAACGAGAAAGAGGGGCGGTGAATAACCTGTGTTTCTATTGTGGCCAGTCAGGTCATTATATTCGTTTGTGTCCTAAAAGACCCGCCAAGTTGGCGGGAAACGCCAAGACTCGTCCTTAAACCGGGCCTTCCGGACGAGTCGAATGAACCCGGGCTCGGATAACTGTTTTCCGTCTTCACATGTTTACCTTGCTATGCGTTTCAAGGCTCCTGGCATTAAAACCTTTTCCAATCCTGTAATGATAGACTCAGGGGCTAGTGGGAATTATATGGATCTCAAGTTGGCCGAACATTACGGACTACCCGTATTTCCCAAAACGTGACCTGAGGACATTCATGCAGTAGATGGTTCCTGCTTGGTATCTGGACAAGTAACGGAGCAAACTGCTTCACTACAAATGTCCACCGCACAAGGTCATTCGGAATCCATTACCTTTGACCTTATTATGGCCCCTCAGTTCGGCATAATTCTGGGTCTTTCTTGGCTACAGATTCACAATCCTGTAATTGATTGGGTTGAACAAACAGTGCGGTTCTCCTCCTCTTTTTGCATACAGAAATGTCTTGGATCCCATGATGTAGCAGCATTTTCTCCTTGCCTAGCGATGGTGACTAGCGTCCCTTCCGTCAGCGCCATGTCATCTAATCCAGTCCCTGCACTTCCATTGGAATACCGGGAGTTCTCGGATGTGTTTGATAAAGGACTGTCAGAAAAACTGCCCCCACACAGATGTTATGACTGTCCCATTGACCTGATACCTGGGGCAGTAATTCCACATGGTCGTATTTACTCGCTCACTCAGAAGGAAGAGGAACATCTACGGGATTATGTGGACAATGCTGTGCGCTTAGGACACATACGTCCGTCCCGTTCACCGGCGGCCTCCCCAATCTTTTTCGTGCCGAAGAAGGAAGGGGACCTACGCCCCTGTGTGGATTATCGGGCCCTCAACAAAGTCATGATTAAAAACCAATATCCACTGCCGCTCATCACGAACTCCTCGATAAAATGACCTCCTCTACTATCTTCACCAAGTTGGACTTGCGGGGAGCATACAACTTGGTGAGGATACGAAAGGGGGACGAATGGAAAACTGCATTTAAGACGAAATTTGGGCTCTATGAATATTGTGTAATGCCCTTTGGGCTTTGCAATGCCCGTGCGACATTCCAACATTTTGTAAACAACATCTTCAGAGACTTGCTGGATTGCTACGTCGTAATATATTTGGACGACATCCTGATATATTCAGAATCCCTGTCTCAACATGTACAACATGTGCGCTCTGTCCTACTTCGTCTAAGGGATCATTCCCTCTTTGCAAAACTAGAGAAATGTGTGTTCCATGCATCCTCTGTGGAGTTCCTGGGGTTTCAAATTTCCCAAAAGGGAGTACTCATGTGCACCTCCAAGATCCAGGCAGTATTGGATTGGCCTGTCCCGACCTCAGTAAAAGCTCTTCAATCCTTCTTGGGCTTTTCTAATTTCTATAGGCGTTTCATCGCCTCCTTTTCCGAGATAGTAGCCCCACTAACCCGGTTAACCAGTCCGAACGTCCCTTTCCTTTGGGATGACAAAGCGCAATCCGCATTTCAGACATTGAAAGAAGCTTTTACCACCGCTCCGGTATTGCAGCACCCTGATCCATCTCTCCCGTTTATTGTGGAAGCTGATGCCTCCGCTGTTGCAGTAGGGGCCATCCTATCACAGATCTGCCCCGCTACTCAACGCTTACATCCAGTGGCCTTCCATTCTCGAAAACTTACGTCGGCCGAACGTAATTATACGATCATGGAAAGAGAACTGCTGGCAATAAAGGTGGCATTTAAGGAGTGGAGACACCATCTCTTAGGTGCCAGGCACACGATTACTGTGTACACGGACCATCGAAATCTCCAGGCCTTATCCCATGCGAAATGTACCAATGCCAGGCAGATACGTTGGCATTTGTTTTTCACCATGTTTGATTTCATAGTGACATATCGCCCTGGTCCATTACATGGAAAGGCAGACGCTTTATCCTGCATTGGTACGGATATGGAAACTGTGAGGCAGACTACCCCGGTATTACCCTCTGGGGCTGTTGTATGTGTTTGTTTGGTCTCTCCATCCATCCTAGACGGATTAAGGAGGTGGGCTAGGGATCATGTTCCTGTTTTTGAGGAGATGGGCGCCGAACATATCACCGGCCTTCCGTATATTAAGGGTCTACTGTACCTGCCTGACAACCAAACCAGACGGAAGGCTCTCGAATGGTCCCACGATCTCCCGTTAACCGCTCATCCTGGCCAGGCCAAAACCTATGATCTTCTACACCGATGGTGCTGGTGGCCGGGTATGAAGAAGGACGCCGAACAATACGTCTCTAAGTGTGCCATATGTACACAGTGCAAGAGACAGCCGGGTAAACCCGTAGGTCTTCTAATGAGCATGCCATTACCACCGCATCCATGGCATACGGTTATCCTTGATTTTGTGGTGGAACTCCCTTGTGTCGAGGGAATGTCCACCATTCTGGTGGTAGTGGACGTCTTTACCAAGATGGCTCGGTTTATACCATGCTCAGGATTACCTACTGCTTCTACATTAGCCAGCTTGTTTTTTGACCATGTGATACGCTTTTTTGGATTGCCTACGGTCCTGATTTCCGACCGAGGGTCTCAGTTTACCTCACGTTTCTGGCGTTCTCTCACTTCCTCCTTGGGTATTGATGCCTGCTTGTCTTCGGCCTACCACCCTGAGACAGACGGCCAGACCGAACGTACCAATGGTACCATGGAACAGTTTCTTCGCTGTCTGTGTCTACAGCATCAATCAAACTGGCTCTCGCTTCTAGGTGCAGCCGAATTTGCCTACAACAATTCCAGGCACTCGTCGATTGGTTGTTCTCCGTTTTATGCCCTATATGGACTACATCCTAGAATTCTGCCGCCTGTCTTGCCTTCTCTAAAACAATTCCCCGCAGCTGATGCTGTGAGGGATTCTCTGCTCGCCATCCGTAAATCGGTCTTACCGCATCTGCAAGCTACGCAACGTCGCACCAAAATGCAAGCTGACAGGCGGCGCTCGCCAGCTCCTTCGTATTCTTGTGGCGACGGTGTATGGCTCTCTACAAAGCACCTGGCCATTCGGGGCAAAAGGAAACTTTTGCCATGTTTTGTGGGACCTTACACCATCCTACGGTGCCTCAACCCTGTCACTGTTTGTCTAAACATTCCATCTCATTGGCGGGTTCACCCTGTGTTTCATGTCTCCTTGCTTTGCCCTTTTGTTCCCGGCACACGGTTGCCTGCTGTCCCAGCCCCAGTCAATGTCAAAGGACAGGATGAGTATGAGGTACGTGCGATTTTGGACACTCGCCTCTGTCGAGGGGTTCGAACTTACCTTATTGACTGCGTGGGGTACGGTCCAGAGGACAGGTCCTGGGAACCGGCCTCTAATTTGAATGCACCCCGTTTGTTGCGTGCCTTTTGGTTGCAACACTTACAGAAGCACAGAAGATGTCATCCTTTGTGGACGGGTACTGTCACATCCCGGTTAAATTGGAGACTACCATGGCGTTTGTCCGATCGCTACCCGACACACAGAACCCTTTGAGACTACAATTCCCACAACTCCTGCTACTTGTAGTCACGTGACACGTGCACTACGTTGTTGTGTTTCCTTCATTGTGGACCGTATTTAAATGCCGGCTATTCGGAGATCGGGTGCTCCTAAACTGTTGTTAGTTACGAGCTTCTGTTCCCGGACTCCTGTTTAAATCCTTGACTACCCGGCGTTCGAATCAAGTTGTTGTCTCTGCCTCGTCCTTGTCTGCCTCCCGACGCCTGCCTCCCTCGATTGTCCCCCTTGGATTATATGAACCCGGCTTACTCATTATTGACCTCCCACTTCTGAATCCTTAAGTTTTGGTGACCTGATAACCCGAACATTTCCGTAAGGGAACTAGCGTGAGGTGAACGCCCGCTTCCCTGGTCATTTCATTTCTTTTCCTTGTCCGCTCCTGTTACTTTGAACACTTTGCTGACTTAACACCGGATTGCTTTGAACACTTTTTTGGGACGCTCTGCTGTTTAAACTCTGGATTGCTTTGAACACTTTTTGGGACGCTCTGCTGTTTAAACTCTGGATTGCTTTTAACACTTTTTGGGACGCTCTGCTGCTTTAACTCTGGATTACTTTGAACACCTTTTGGATGCTTTGCTGCTTTCACCGTGGTGTTCCTAGGATACTGGCACACCTTCCCTTCACCAGACATCCTCCTTGTCTCTGCATTTCGATACTAGTAGGTTACTGGTATATTGTTCCTACGGAACAGGTAAGAGTGGGTAATTGTGGGCGGTGTTGGCTGTTTGTTCTCCGGCACTACTTGGCTGCATTTCCTGAACAATTGTTTTGTTCTTTGTCCCTCTAGCTCTGACGATTCTGCTCCGGCCTTTTCACTCAAGCCCCCGGCCTGCCAGGTGTATTGATCCCTGTAGGCTGAGCTCTTGGGAGGGAAGTCTTTGGCACATCACCATAAAGATTTCATATTCCTTGAGTGAAGGTAACTTCCCCAAAAGAGTGGGGAGGTATTATCTGCAAGGACCAGAAAACAATCCCTGAGTTGTGACACACTGGCATTCCATCAAAGTCCAGGTAGTATGTGATGCCAAGGGAATCATCACCTCAGTATATGCCAACTATCCAGGGTCCACCCACGACAGTTTCATTTACAGAATGTCAACCCTAAACCGGGACCTAGAAGCTGGTCGGCATGGCGATACATGGCTGGTTGGTGAGTATAAATGCCACAGCACATGCATGCATGTCAGATACTGAGTAATGTCACAACCCCACTAATGATACCCATCACCACCTCCCCAGGGGACAGTGCCTACCCTCTGAGCACCCACATGATGACGGCAATTCAGAACCCCACCACGCCACCCCAGGTAAGATACAACACAGCCCATATTGCAACCCGGGGCATAGTGGAGCGCACATTCGGAGTGCTCAAGTCACGCTTTCGCTCCCTTGACCGCTCTGGTGGGCAGCTGCTATACGCTCCCCCAGTAGTGTGCAGGATCATAGTGGCAGCATGTGTCCTGCACAACGTTGCAACACGCAGGGGCCTGCCGGTGGACATGGTGGTGCCCCCACATCCCCAACCACATGCACGCCCGCTGCGCATGGGAGGGGAAAGGGCACGGGGTGAGGCAGCCCGTACGCAGCTGGTGGCTAATTTCTTCACCTAAAATCACACCCCTGTGGAGTGCACACAGCCCTGGCACATACCAGCTGACTATCAATGATGATGATTCAACTGACAGTCAACTGTCACAACCATACCAGCCTGAGATTGTTCACCTGGTAGTGTTCCATTGTGTGCATCCCTACCTACACAAACACCACCAATGCTGTGTCATCAAAAGACACACTTCTATGCTTCGAAAGTCATTACCCCCTTGCAAGATACAACATGACAACAGTGCCATGTCACCCAACACCTTCCCAGCACCGCCCCCCAACACACCATGGCATGTCATGCTATGTGAGAGCAAACAAAGGAATCCCCAAAACATGACACAAGTGTCACAAAGTACAGTGTCCCGATGGGAAAATGGCCACACACAATGTGCTCCCATTAATGTAGAACTGGCAACACACATGACCAAAGACTTACCACAATACAATGCAGCTAGCCACCCCAAATAAAGCATTCACATGACAGTACTAAGTTAAAGGATACGTAGACTTACAACCTGGTGATGCTAGCACATCGACCACCCCCAACTGTACAGTGTTGGTGCCACGCAAATCTGGAAGTGCACTGCTTACAACATGAACTCCATCTCCAAAGTAGACGGCCTTGTGAAGACATGTGGAATGAACCTGCAAATTAGGAGGGAGACATGGATGCACAAGCACACATCAATACACCATGCAGTGTACAATACTACAACAATATGCTGTCACTTGGGCACACCCTTTGCAAGCCCATGGTAACGGGAAGCAGGAGGGGTGTGTGTCTCACGAACCCAAGCATCTAACCCAAACTCAGGACAAGCCTGCATGTGCCCAGCCGCAATACAGTGGATGCCCACGGGAGCCACACAAGGCAACACACTGTAACAAAAAAGCAAAAATCAAAAATCAAAATCCAAAAATCAAAAATCAAAAATGGCCATGTGGGGGCCATGGGAGGTGGGGGAGGCCACCCAGGAGGTCCGAGGACAAGGTGCACACCAACAGCCACCTGTGTGGATGTTGCGGAAAAAAAACACCTCCATGGGCACAAGGCCTGCACGGCTACGCTAATGTGAGAGATTCTGAATCGCTGTGCTCGCTCTCATCACCCTGTGCTGCTGCCGCCACAAGAGGTGGTGGTGCTATGGGAGGCAGCCCACGCAAAGCCCTAGTCTGGTCCTCCATGGCAGCAAGCATGCGGGTGTGGAAGGTCTCGTTCTGGCGGATTATGGTGCGGAGATCCCCATGCACCACCTGACGTGATCCCCGGACCTCCTCCCGAGTTGCCTGCATCTCTGCTGAGAGCGTACGTGTGACACGCTCCAGCAGCTGTTCTGTCCTCGTGACAGTGGAAGCCTTAAGCTCCACAAGAGTCTGCCTGAGGGGACGGACTTCTACCCTCAGGGCTTCCCTCTGGCCCTGGGACTCTAAAGAAATGGCTTCCCGCAGAGTGTCCAGGGCCGCCCGTCTGTCCCTGTTGAACGCCAACATGTCGTCCCTGAGTGATTGGCAAATGGAGTCTGTTGCCTGCTGTAGTTGCTCCATCTGCCTCTCTGGGGGGACAATGGAAGTGGCCACCCTCTCCATAGCTTGAGCCATCATCTCAGATGCTGCTGCCTGTTGGTTTGCCATACCGTATATGGATCTCTCCCATGCGGTATTGCCTGGTGGCGTACGGCCACCGCGTAGGCGGGCACTACACCTGTCTGGGGCAAGGCGAACTGTGCCTTGCTGTGTCGGCACTGCCTGAGGCTGCAGGACTGCATTCCCCCTCTGATCTGCTGGCCCAGGAACAGGATCAGATGTTGCGGAGTGTGGCCCTGCATCCGTAACCACCAAAGGCGGACCTACCAACACTGACATCCCCATAGTGGGCTGTACCCCTGGTGCAGGTGGGTCGGACAGAACAGAATCTCTCCCAGAAACACCTACCTCCAAAGCCACATAGGTCTCATCATCCGAATCAACACCCGAAAAGAGGTCTGGTGAGGTGCACCCAGAGACACCCCTGGAGAGAAGGGTCTGCAGCAAGAGTGCGTTCTCACCCACTACCACACTCCGTCCCCCACTGGTGCCCGTTCGTGCCTGAGATCCCTCCTGGGTCTGCACCATCTCCTCACCCTCAGCAGCATCAAGTGTGTCATCCCCTGCAGAAACATGAAAGACAAAAAATGGAAACAGGCATTAGCACCATGGCACACGATTAGGCCTCACGAGGTACAGAACCAGTACTTGATTGACACATGTCCCACATGACTATAACCCTCCCATGCATGCACTGTCACTGAGTTTGAAGGGGAGGAAAATGTCAGACACTGATGACACCAAGATGGAAGAGCAACACATTAGCTGCATGCTGGCTAGCAGAGCCATCACACATTGGCCTGTGAGTGGCATGTCCAATCCACATACATGACCATGCCATCACACAGATGGCATGTACCATAGGCATGTCACATATCGTTTGACAATAGGGCTCAGATATGCGTAGAGAACGTGGGGGGATCGAAACAATCAGCCTGAATGAACAATGAGAAATACGGAACAATGTTGTTGCAAGATGCCACTTCAAGGGCAACTGGCGTGATGTTGCACAAAAAGTCTACTGTGGGCAGAAGGGATACTGTAATACCCAAATCCAGGGGCACAGAATGTTTTGGATGAAGCACATGGGTGACCCAAACCACTCAGGCACACACACCCTCACCTGGCACTCAATCAGAACCCCTCACACACACAACATACACATGGATCACACACACATGCATGTGCACTCACCAGACAATGCATTGTAATCTGGCAGATCTCCCACACCTTGGATCTGTTCTTCTGTGACGTAGGTCCCAGCAACAGACTCATGTACAGTGAGTTCAATGTCCTCTTGTGGAGAACCACCTCCAGTCACCAGAGTAGCGGCATGACTTGAGGCCAGCTTTTTCTTTGCCCTGCGCTTAAGGTCATTCCAGCACTTGTAGCACTCACCAGCTGTGCGCCTCACTGATCCAAGGGCACTTATGATGTCCGCGACGGTCTGCCAGTGTACCTGACGTCGAGCAGGTGTGGTCTTGCACCCTGAAGTGATCAACATTTCGCTGTCGTGTGCGGACACACAATGCACAAGTGCATCACCTTCGGCAACATTGAAGCTAGGCTTCCTTTGCGTGCCGGACTGCGTAGCCGTGTCTGGGGTATCAGCCTGTAGTGGACGAGCACTCTTCCTCTTTTTTTTGGAAGGTGGTGGGGATCCTGAGTGGTCTACGCCGCTCTGGCCACTAGGGGCAGGAGCACTGGTGGACTGGGTAGTTGGAGTGTGGGAATGCACACTGAGCATGGAACTTGGTGCAGGCATTGGCTGAAGTGTTACGTAGTCAGGGGGAACGTTAGCAAGATGGACTGGGACCAACACTGCCCTGGCTGGGAGAGTCAGAGCTCAGGTGGATGGAGCTGCAGCTGCCCCTGCAGCCTCCCCACCCTGCCTACTCGGGGCAGCAGATGACATAGCTGCCCCTGATCCACGTGGCCTGGTGACACCAACTTGCACCGCCACACGTGGCCTAGGCTTGGCGACCTGGAAGTCAGCCTGGGAGTCACCCTCTGCCAGGTCAGGTGCCACAATGGGCTGGTCCAACAAGGGCTGATCAGAGATGGTGTCAGCCATGTTTCCCTCAACTATGGGGGGGGCATGGGTGTCCCTGACTGGTCCTCCACACATGGGGGCCTAGGGGTACCCTGCAAATCCCGGCCACGTCCCCTACCGCGCCCACCACGGCCACCTCTTGAGGCTCGGCCACCTTTGCCACCCTTACCGCTTGGTCGCCTCCCAACCATGGCACTGATGTTGTTGTGCGTATGGGAGTTGCAGTAAACTATTGTCCTGGGCAATTGGGTGTCAAAGGGGTAGGGTACTAGATGGAATTCGTACCCAAGTGCTCTAGCAAGGCTGTATGTGACCCCTGGGGAAAGATGACGGGTCACGCAACGCACAGGCACCCCAAAAACAGAATATAACGTGCACGCAACCCCTCGTAGACCACGTGCGTTGAAAAATGAACCCGCACTACGTTGTGGCACCCAGAAACACAAAAATGAACGTACGCGTGTTACACGCAGCCCACAATGACCTCTGAAGGGGTACGCGACACACGGGGCAAGCACAGTTGGTAAATACGTGCGCGACTCACCGTCTGCCTGGAAAATGAGCGTGAAAAATACGCGCACACGCGCGTGGGCAACACCCCTGCCAAAAGAAGAATTGTACACTGTCTGAGGAGACAGGACAAAAGAAGAAGTGAACGCTGTTTGAGGAAACAGGCCTAACAGAAAATCAGAAAAAAGCTGTCAGAGGTAACAGGGAGTACAAACTAGAAACGCTGTGAAGTAAATCGCGTGTGAACCGAAAAGAAGTACAGAATTCACCCACTCGCTCTCCACGAAAAGCACGTACAAGGAAATGACGTCCTACACGTGCCTTTTGAACCGGCCCACACGTCCCACGTCACTTCCGCGTATACGCGCTAAGGCCCTATCCTCCAATTACATGAGCTGACACTCAGACGTGCAGTTCTTGGACGTGTAACATGCACCCGTGTACAGGGAAACGCCTGCGCACGCACATCACAGATGCGCTTACGCTCTAAGGGCCTTTCCTCGAATTACACACTGACGTGCAAGATTTTCACGTGCCAAATCACTCCGCATCAAGCTGGCCACGCGTAAGCACACGGAAGACCATGCTCCTGCCCAGAAGGCCGAATTACTGCCCCCCAGAGCCCCGAGCACGCTCCAACCTGCTATCTGCTGCTGCCTGCCTGCCTGCTGCCCAGGTGCCCTGCTATTTGCTGCCTGCACATCAGCCAGGGGTGCAGTTGCTGTGACCACCCCTGCTGGAACCGAAGACTCCCAACTGGAGTACCATCTCGCTCCACAGCCCAGCCCCAGGACCCAGTTGCCCAACCACTCCTGCCTCTGGGGTTGCCATGTCGGGCACTACACCATCTGGCACCACTGGCAACCCCCAGCCAGAGAGGCAGAGGGCCACCAGCTTCACTGCCACCGAAGTTGGTGTCCTGGTGGAGCAAGTCCTGGGGCAGTATGATGCCCTCTACGGAAGTTCTCGCGCCGACAAGGAAGGACGGACCCGGATCTGGACGGACATCGTGACTGCCATCAACGCGGAGGGGGTGGCAGTCCGCCTATTCCATCATGTCAAGAAGCGCTGGGAGGACTTCAGGTCCAGGACCCTCAGCAAGGCCCGGCATCTCTTGAAGGCAGCGGATGCTAAGGGGCGCCGGGGCCACCTGTCGGAATATTAGATGAGGGTCCTGGAACGCATATCCCCAGCGCTCCACGTCCAGGTCCTTGGGAGGCAGACCCGTCTGGAGTCGAGCTGTAAGTGTACATGCATACTGATTGTATGCTGTGCGTGTGGTGGTGTGCCAGTAGTGTGCAGGTTGCACATGTGTTTTTGTCGGGCCATGTATGTACAGGGCCGTGAGGCTGACACATGCGAGGCCTCTCATGTGTGACACATGGATGGTGCATGTGTGTGTGAGCTTGCATGCAAAATGCTGATGTGTGGGCACACATGTATAGATGACTGTGTATGTTAGTTGGGATGGTTGTGGTGTCACACATGGATGTCGGTTCCAGCTGCATGTGTCTGCACCGTGTGCATGTGCATGTGTGTGTATTTGACAAGGGTGCAACAGTGATGCAACATGGATGCCTGGGACACTGATGTGTAGAAGACTGATTGCCAGATGTCACATGGGTGCAAATCTCATCACTGCGACAGTCATAGGAGGTGTACACATGCATGTGAGTGTGGTGGCGTGTGTGCGTGTATAGTGCACTCCTTGTGTTTAATGTGATGTCAGGCTCACCTTTGGCTGTTCATGCTGTTGTATGAGTATGGATGGTGCTGGCTGTTGCAATATGGCTGTGGAATAGCTCATGTGTGTGAGTTTAAATGACATGTGTGTCGGGGATTGTGATGCTGAAGTTTGACAGTGACACTCGTATGCAACTGTCATGTGTGTATGAGTCCATTGTACAGTGCCCTGATACCTGTCTTCTATCTCTCCCTGTCTGCAGTGTCAACTGATGAAGAGGGCGGAGAGGGTGCTGTGGGGCACAGCGGCAGGGATCGCACTGCCAGCCGGAGACACAAGGCCCGGCTCCCCTCCCAGGTTGTCATCTCGTCAGGGAGTGAGGAGTCCGGTGCCGCGTCCCAGGTCGCAGCTGCCGAGGGGAGGTCCAAGAGACGGAGGTCGGAGTTGGACTCCTCAGCAGCAGAAGGGGCAGCTGAGACCCCACAGGGTCTGACGGAGGAAGATGGCACAGAGTCATCCAGGTTGGTGGGGGGTTTGGTGGAGGAGGAGGCCATGCAAGGGACAGAGACGGGGTCTGGAGGTGGGGATTCCACTGGTGCTAGTGGTGTAGTGCAGGGGCAGGGACAGGAGGCAGCACAGCCCGCCGCGGAGGTGCCTGTTTGCAATCCTGTCCCTGATCCTGTCACTGCATCATCTTGCACCAGCAGGGATGCCTACGTCCAGACCCGTTCCCAGGGAGGGGATTGGCTTACACCAACTGGCCTTCCTCTCCCTGCGGATGTGGCTATCCGGCACCGGGTTGAGCCTGTCCTGGGTGGGGTGGCGTTGCATCAACGTGCCATGCGAGCTGACCTGCAGTATTTTCATGAGGAGACTGCACGTCTTCTCGCATGGCTCGTTGACCGCGTTGACCCACTGGGCCAGCTCACCAGGGCCAGATTCCTCTGTTTTCTGGACATTGTTCCGACCCCCCCTCAACAGAACCCCCTATGCCCCAGTCGTCCTCCATGCCATCTTTCCACCCATGTATCACCTGGGTACCCTGTGGAGCTGCCTCTGACCCTGCGGCCAGGCTGGTGGAGGACACATCCCTGCCACAGTCGGGAGTCGTACGTCCAGCAGGGGTAGCCACATCAACAACTGCACCCCAGCCGGAGGAGGATGTGCAGGCAGCAAGAGCAAGGGCACAGGCAGCGGCACAGCAGCAGCAGCAACAAGGTGGGAGCCTTGATGGCTCGGGGCCTTCATCATCGGAGGGGCAGGCATCGGCCGGAGGGCAGGAGGACCCTGGACAGGAAGTGTCTTCCGTGTGGCAGCGGTTGGGCCATGCCATAGATGCGGAGCGGCAGCGGGCGGAAGAGGCACGGCTCACGATGGTCAGGGTGGAGAACTCCATGCGGAGTGCCCTGAGGTGGGCCGAGTGCCTCGAGGCCATTCGCAGGGACCTGGAGATCCGGATGTCATCGTCCCTGCGAACCCTTGGGGCCATGGAAGAGGAACGCCTCCAGGACATTGAGCAGGAGTTCGATGATGCCCTGGCCCGGGACATCAACCAGTGAGCCGTTGGACTTGCCCGCTGCCCTTGTAAATAGTTAGTTAGTTAGTGTTAGGTTTCCTTTCGTTTTTTCTTTATTTTGGACCGCTTGAACACTAAACCACATTTTTGTATATAGTTATTTTTATTAGGTAGTAGTATTTTGTAGGTTGCATTTATTGAGTTGGGATCATGGACCCTGGATTCTTCGATTGTACATAGTTCTACATTGGATTCATCTTTTTTTATATTTCTTTTGTGTTCACCATGGAGCAATGGTTTTTACTTTGTTTTAAACCTTGCATTTTATTATTTGGACTGTGACTTTGGACACCATTCCTATTTGGATTTCTTTGGCTTATTATTTCTTGTTTTTCATTATTTACCGGACATTGACCATTTCTTTTGTTATTCCCATTGTTGTGTGTTTGATTTGATTTACGTTCATGTTATCTTCAATATATGTTTTTTAATACTTCCATTTGTGGTATTATCTCATTGGTTTCATGCATGTCATGATTTGTGTTTTGAGATTTACTTGCACCCATTGTGTGTGTGTGACGGACAGGTGTTCATTTACATACTTGCCATTGGGGTTGTATCATGTAATTGCCTTTTCGATGTGGGTGGATGCAATACTTGGTTGGGTCTTTGTGCTGGGTAGGCTGGCCATAAGGGCCATGATTTAGGATCGTCATGACCTGGGGGCAAGGGGACATGAGCGGGGGCCTGCTGGCAGGTGCCCCGCACTGCTGGGGGGGGTGCAGGGGGACATGAGAGGGACATGAGTGGGGGCCTGCTGGCAGGTGCCCCTCACTGCTGGGGGGTGGGGGTGCAGGGAGACATGAGTGGGACATGAGTAGGGGCCTGCTGGCAGGTGCCCCGGACTGCTGGGGGGTGGGGGTGCAGGGGGACATGAGTGGGCGCCTGCTGGCAGGTGCCCTGCACTGCTGGGGGGTGGGGGTGCAGGGGGACATGAGTGGGACATGAGTGGGGGCCTGCTGGCAGGTGCCCCGCACTGCTGGGGGGTGGGGGTGCAGGGGGACATGAGTGGGACATGAGTGGGGGCCTGCTGGCAGGTGCCCCTCACTGCTGGGGGGTGGGGGTGCAGGGGGACATAAGTTAGTGATCAGTAGTGCAAGGTGACATGTGGCTTTGCTGGGGGGCATGCCCATGGTGGATGGGCTGCCTGCGGAACATGACCAGGGGTGCAGGGTAGTCCCCTGTGGTGTGGGCTGCCTGCAGGGGCCGTGGAGGGTGTAGAGGGAACACCTGGGAGGACCCACACTGCCAAATCACGTGTAGCACCCCCGTAATACACGTACCCTGCATCAATCGCGGGTGAAACTTCCCGCGAACCCCAGTTATACACGTACCCTGCTGAAATCGCGTGTGAAACTTCACGCGCACCCCAGGAATACACTACCCCGCTCCAACAGGGCCCTTTTGCGTGTGAAACTTCACGCGCACCCCAGGAATACACGTACCCCGCTCCAACAGGGCCCTTTCGCGTGTGAAACTTCAGGCGCACCCCAGGAATACACATACCCCACTCCAACAGGGCCCTTTCACGTGTGAAACTTCACGCGCACCCCAGGAATACACGTACCCCGCTCCAACAGGGCCCTTTTGCGTGTGAAACTTCACGCGCACCCCAGGAATACACGTACCCCGCTCCAACAGGGCCCTTTTGCGTGTGAAACTTCACGCGCACCCCAGGAATACACGTACCCCGCTCCAACAGGGCCCTTTCGCGTGTGAAACTTCACGCGAACCACACAAATACACGTACCCCGCTCCAACAGGGCCCTTTTGCGTGTAAACCTTCACGCGAACCCCAGGGATATTGGGCCTGTGCGAGCAAGCGGTGGACGTGTATTACTGGGGTTCGCGGGAAGTTTAACCCGTGATTTTTGCAGGGCACGTGTATTACGGGGTTCGCGGGAAGTTCTTCACGCGAAAGGGCAACGCCCGTGCACAATACGTCACAGACGCGCTTACGCGCTAAGGACCATTGGTCCAATGAAATCGCTTACGCGTGCTGACGCGCTTACGCGCTAAGGGCCTTTCCTCGAATCACATGCTGACGTGCAATTTTTTCACAAGCCAAATCACTCTGTATCAAGCTGGCCACGTGAAAACACACAGAAGACCACGCTCCTGCCCAAAAGGCCGAATCACTGCCCCCCAGAGCCCCGAGCAGCCTCCCACCTGCCATCTACTGCTGCCTGACTGCCTGCTGGCCACGTGCCCTACTATTTGGTGCCTGCACATCAGCCATCTGCAGGGGTCCAGTTGCTGTGTCCATCCCTGCTGGAACTGAAGACTCCCGACTGGGATACCATCGCTCCACAGCCCAGCCCCAGGACCCAGTTGCCCACCCATGCCTCTGGGGTTGCCATGTCGGGCACCCCACCATCTGGCAGCACTGGGAACCCCCAGCCAGAGAGGCAGAGGGGCACCAGCTTCACTGCCACCGAAGTTGGTGTCCTGGTGGAGCTTGTCCTGGGGCATTATGATGCCCTCTTCGGATCATCACGCGCCAACAAGGAAGTACGGGACAGGATCTGGGACGACTTTGTGGTTGCCATCAACGCGGAGGGGGTGGCAACCCGCAACATCAAGCAAGTGAGGAAGCGCTGGGAGGACTTGAGGTCCAGGACCCTCATGAAGGCCCGGCGCCTCGTGGAGGGGGGCCGGGGCACCAGGCGTACCATCCAGCTGAGGGTCCTGGAACGCGTATGCCCAGCGCTCCACGCCCAGATCCTTGAGAGGCAGACCCGTCTGGAGTTGAGCGGTAAGTGGCCAAGCATTGCCGTGTGAGACAGGGCATGTTGCAGTGTGCTGGTTGTCTGATACTTGCCTGTATGTGTGACATAGGCCATGTACGTATGTGTGTGTGCAGGGACATCATGGTCATGCATGTGGGACCAGTAATGTGTGAACCACATGGTTGGTGCATGTGTTGAAATGCAACATGGGGAGGTCTATGCGGAATGGACACATGAAAGCATGCCAGTCTCTGTTCCTGGACATGGGTGGGGGTGAGGGATGGGTGCTGATGCCATGTACATGTATGGTGTCCATGTCTGTGTGTCTGACCTGCATGTCTGTGACTTGTAAATGCCATGGATGCATGACACATGTCTGTGACAATGTTTGGATTCACTGGTGCAGCCTAGTCATCCTTGTATCCACTGTGTCTGGGGTGTACGAGTCCAGATGGATGAAACTACAGTGAGGTGTGTGCATGTGATAGGCATGACCCATGATGCATGTGAGTTGCAAACAAACATTGTATGTTTCAAGAGTCCCTTGGACATGTATGCTAATGTCCATGGCATGCGCCATGCCGGTTACTGCATGTGTTTTGCCTGCACTGACCCATGTGTTGTGGAGGGACATGATGGAAGTGATGTTTGGCAGTGCCACTCATCTGCTATTGCTTCCTGTCTAGGGGACCATTGTACAGTGCCCTGATGCTTGTGTTCTATGTCTCCCTCTACACAGCGCCAAGTGAAGAAGAGGACGGAGACGGCGCTGTGGAGCAAAGCGGTGGGGATGCCCCCACGGCTGCAGCGGAAGGGGTGGGTGAGCCCCCACAGGGGCTTGCAACGGCGGAAGACGGTGTGGAGCCATCCAGGTTGGTGGTTTCAACAGAGGAGGAGGAGGCCGCTCTGAGCCGCACATGGGGCCTGGTGGGGGCATCCCTGCTGGTGCAAGTGGTGCAGTCCAGGGGCAGGGGCAGGAGGCAGCACAGGTCGCCATGGAGGGGCCTGTGCATGTCACTGTCCCTGACACTGTGACGGCACCACCTGGCACCAGCAGGGATGCCCCATTCGAGGCCCGTCCGCAGGTAGGGGGGATGTCCATGTCATCTGATACTCCTCTACCTGCGGACGAGGGGACTCCTGGCCGTATGGAGAAGGTCCTGATTGGTGTCTCGTAGCGCACAGGTGTCATTCGTGATGAGGTGCGTGCTTTCCGGGGGGAGCACGCACGTCATCACGAAGAGCACCGTGCCAACGTGGCCCAGTTGGGAGCGACCATGTTTGGGGGTTTCCTACATGTGTCGGGCACTCTGGCCACCCTCTCCTCCTCTGTGGAGGCTATGCGCCAGTCGTTCTCCATGCCGTATTCTGGCCCAGATGCCACCAGGGCCCCCTGTGGACCGGCCCCAACCAACGCAGCCAGCTCGGTGGGGATCCCATCCCTGCCACAGTCGGGAGTCGGAGGTCCAGCAGGGGTGGACACACCAGCAACTGGACCCCAGCAGATGGAGGATGTGACGGCATCATCGGGCAGGGCACATGCACGATGGCGTCGGTGGATTCCATCAGCCTGGATGCCGTCGTGCTGGCAGAGGCAGTTGCGTCGGAGGCAGCGGTAGGCTCGACGTGGCAGGCATCATGGCTCGGGGCCATCAACATCAGAAGGGCAGGCATCGGCCGGAGGGCAGGAGAACCCAGGAATGGGAGTGTCTTCCGTGTGAGAGCAGTTGGGCCAGCAGATAGGTGCGGAGCGGTGGCGGGCGGAGGAGGAACGGCTCACAATGGTCAGGGCGGAGAACTCCAGGCAGAGGGCGCTGAGGCGGGCTGAGTGCCTCGAGGGTATTCGCAGGGAGTTGGAGCTTGACACTGCATTATCCCTGCGAGACCTCGGGGTCAGTGAACATGCCTGCCTCCAAGCCATTGAACAGGAGTTCGATGATGCCCTGGCCATCAACCAGTGAGCCGTCGGACTAGCCCGCCGCCTTTGTATATAGTTATTTAGGTTTAGGTTTCATTTCTTTATTATTATGATTTTGGAGTCCACGGACTTTGCTCCACTTTTTGTATATAGTTGTATTTTAGATAGGGTTTTTGTTAGGTTTCATTTGCTTTTGGGATAATGGACCCTTCAGACTTTCTTTTTAAATTTTCAGGACATGTATATACTTTCTTTTAATCATATTCACATGGAGCAATGTTTTTTTATGCTTTTCATCTTTGGATTTCGTTCTATGGACTTTGGGGATGCACCACTTATATTTTTTAATTTTTTGGATTTCTTTTCTTGCTTGGATTTGACTTTCTTTTTCTTATTTCAAAAATGATTTCTTCTTTTGCATGTGTGCTTTTCATTTTGACATTTGTTGTACTTTTTAATACATTTATTTATTCTACATTATTGGTGTGGTGTACAGTGATGGTTTGGTGCATGTCTCCATGAGCATTGGCACAGTCATGTGTTGCAACTGTGTGGCTCTGTAGGACATTTGCTGATGGGCATGCTGGTTATTTTCAGACTATCATGGAATGGGTGATTTACTAGGGAGTGGGTGCAGTGGATCGTTGGGTGTTTGCACTGGGGGGTGGAGGGTTGAGATTTGGGTTGGCATTAGGGCCATGGGTCTGTATAGTCATGGCGTGGTGTTTGGGGTACATGTGTGGGGGCCTGCTGTCAGGTGCCCCTCACTGCTGGGGGGTTGGGGTGCAGGGGGACATGAGTGGGACATGAGTGGGGGCCTGCTGGCAGGTGCCCCTCACTGCTGGGGGTGCAGGGGGACATGAGTGGGACATGATTGGGGGCCTGCTGGCAGGTACCCCTGACTGCTGGGGGTGGGGGTGCAGGGGGACATGAGTGGGACATGTGTGGGGGCCTGCTGGCAGGTGCCCCTGACTGCTGGGGGTGGGGGTCCAGGGGGACACGAGTGGGTGCCTGCTGGCAGGTGCCCCTGACTGCTGGGGGTGGGGGTGCAGGGGGACATGAGTGGGACATGAGTGGGGGCCTGCTGGCAGGTGCCGAGCACTGCTGGGGGGTGGGGGTGCAGGGGGACATGAGTGGGACATGAGTGGGGGCCTGCTGGCAGGTGCCCCGCACTGCTGGGGGGTGGGGGTGCAGGAGGACATGAGTGGGGGCATGCTCGCAGGTGCCCCACACTGCTGGGGGGTGGGAGTGCAGGGAGACATGAGTGGGGGCCTGCTGGCAGGTGCCCCGCACTGCTGGGGGGTGGGGGTGCAGGGGGACATGAGTTGGTGACCAGTAGTGCAAGGTGACATGTGGCTTTACTGGGGGGCATGCCCATGGTGGATGGGCTGCCTGCGGAACATGACCAGGGGTGCAGGGTAGTCCCCTGTGGTGTGGGCTGCCTGCAGGGGCCGTGGAGAGTGTAGAGGGAACACCTGGGAGGACCCACACTGCCAATTCACGTGTAGGACTCCCCGGCACCCCCGTAATACACGTACCCAGGCCAATCGCGTGTGAAACTTCCCGCGCACCCCTGAAATACACGTACCCAGGACAATCGCTTGTGAAACTTCCCGCGCACCCCTGAAATACACGTAACCAGGCCAATCGCGTGTGAAACTTCCTGCGCACCCCTGAAATACACGTACCCAGCCCATTCGCGTGTGAAACTTCCAGCGCACCCCTGAAATACACATACCCAGGCCAATCGCGTGTGAAACTTCCCGCGCACCCCTGAAATACACGTACCCAGGCAAATCGCGTGTGAAACTTCCCGTGCACCCCTGAAATACACGTACCCAGCCCATTCGCGTGTGAGACTTCCTGCGCACCCCTGTAATACACATACCCAGCCCATTCGCATGTGAAACTTCCCGCTCACCCCTGAAATACACGTACCCAGCCCATTCGCGTGTGAAACTTCACGCGAACCCCAGGAATACACGTACAACACTCGCACAGGGCCTATCGCGTGTGAAACTTCCCGCGCACCCCTGAAATACACGTACCCAGCCCATTCGCGTGTGTAACTTCCCGCGCACCCCTGGAATACACGTACCCAGGCCAATCGCATGTGAAACTTCCCGCGAAACCCAGTTATACACGTACCCTGCTCGCAGAGGCCCTTTCGCGTGTGGAAGTTACCGCGAAACCCGTAATACACGTTCCCCGCTTGGCGTTTGCTGTTTGGCAGTCCGGTAAACTGGTTGTGGGTTGGCGCAGACCTTTGCGCTGGATTGGGGATTTTGGTGCCTTTTCCTTGCGCGAGGGCGTTCTTGGGGGCGTAACTCGCGCTGCTGCAGGGTCGCTGCGCCACTCTGCGCCACGGCTGGTTTTGGAGGCTAAAATCCATGAATACGCTGTGCGCTGAAATGGATTTTATCGCACGCGGCTGGCGCACTCTATCGCACGGGAACACTGTGTGCCTGCTGCCTGCGCCACTTTTGTGCGAATTTCCATGAATTATCCTGTTGGTTTTTTAAAGCTGTGTTATAGAATGTTAGGAGAAAGAAGAAATAATGGTATATTTATTTTGCAATTTTTATTAGGTCAATGGCAGAAACTGTATAGAAAAGCATCCAATATATGTAGTTGTGAAGCTGTGGGTAATAAAGTAGAAGGATGTGATTTACAGGTAGTGGTGTTATTGCAGGTGGGAGCATTTCAATGAAAGTGTCTATGTGTGTGAGTGTATGAAGACTCTAGACTCTATTAGACTCTGTTGCACCCCTAAAACTGAGAAAATGTAAGCCAAAAAAACAACTGAACACTTGGTTCTCTACCCACCTAAAAGCTCTCAGATTAGAGAAACGCATAAAGGAACAAGCTTGGAGACAATCTCCTACAGACACTAACAAGATGATCCTCAACAAAATAGTCTCCACATACAAAAAATAAATCATTCTTGCTAAACAAGAATCATATAACCAGAGAATCTCACAAGCCAAATCCAGCACTAAAGAACTGTTTTCCATTATCAAAGAGCTGGAAACTCCTGTCCTAGTCCCAGACACATGTGTAAAACATAAACAATGGTGCACTAGTGTCCAAAATGCCCTGTTCAATAAAGTTGCAGGCCTTCAAATCAAAATCAACAACAAGAAAGAATCCCTAACTAACTCTACTAACTCCACCATCACTCCCCCACGCCCCACACCTCAGAACCCCATACCCAACCCACTCACCCGCTTCAGCTTCTCCAAAGTCTCTACGTTAGAAGCGGAAAAAATCATCCTCATCCTTAAACCGTCAAATTGCCAGGGCAACCCTTGCCCCTCACAAATCATTAAAGACACGGCATGAGACCTCTCACCATTCATTACTAAACTCATTAACGCCTCCTTCTCATCAGGCATCATCCCCAACAATCTTAAAGAATCGTGGGTCCTCCCTCTACTCAAAAAACCCTCCCTAGACCCTTCTATACCCACTATTTACAAACCCATCACCACCGTCCCCTTCCTGCTCAAAATATTAGATAAGACTGCCTATCAACAAATACAAAAATATCTTGAACAAAACCAGGCAATCAGGCTTTAGACCCCAACATGGGACAGAAACTGCTCTTATTGATCTTAAGGCCCAAATCGACACTCTGAGAGATAATGGGAAAAATGCTTTACTACTCCTCCTATACCTCTCAGCAGCATTTGATCTGACCTGGACTCGGCTGCCCACTTCTCCCAAGAAGCCATCGGTTGGATTGAGTCATTCCTGAGCAACAGATCTATGCAAGTCTTTTCCACCTCAGCTTCCACCGACCCCATCCCCATCACATGCGGGCTCCCTCAAGGTTCATGCATCTCCCCCACACTGTATAACATGTTCACGAAGCCCCTGTATGATGATCTTGATGGTCTGGCTATCACCTACACTAATTACGCCGATGATACCCAGATCCTCCTCCCGTTGACGGGAGATTACAACAAGGATTTGGCCTTGGTGAACAGGGTATACCTCATCATCCAGGCATGGATGGCCTCCCACAGTCTATGCCTGAATGATGACAAGACCGAACTCATCATCCTCGGATCCACCCCGAATCTAAATAATTTGGACCACAACTACACCAGCTTCATTATAGATGGCAATCCCATCAAGGTAGCCAATGAAGTGAAGACCCTAGGAATCTACCTAGACTCCGCCCTCTCCTTCCATAAACAGGTTAGTTCCATGGCCATTTCCACAGCCTACACATGTAAGCTTATAAGAGCAGCCAAACCTTTCCTATCCACTCAGAACTGCATTACCCTAGCCAGAGCCCTTGTACTATCAAAACTGGACTATTGTAATGCCCTTTACGTAGGAGCCAACAAACAGGTAACCAATAAAATTCAGACCCTGCAAAACAATGCTCTCAGAGCAGCGCTCAGCATCCCCAAGAGAGAACACATCTCTAACATCAGGAGAACTCACAATTGGCTTACCACCACCGACAAAATCCTGCTCAAAGTAGCCTCCTTAACACACAAATGCCTCAATAATGCACCCCACCGCTACTTATCCGACAGAATAAAAAGATACACCCCTAACAGGCCCACCAGATCCACCAATGCTAACCTACTTACAGTTCCCAGGTTCAATCGAACCAAAATGGGCGGCAACAGCTTCCAGGTGAAAGCAGCCCAACAATGGAACTCTTTACCACACTCCCTTAGGACACCTCAAACCTATCCCCACTTTAGGCATAGCTACATCCAGTGGTTAAAGAATAATGACCAATAACTGACCTCGCCTTTGCTAATTTATGTAAATATGTATACCTGTAAACTGTAAAATGTATATCGCTGTATCCATAGCAACTGTATTAACCTATGTACACAATGTAAATTACTGTACAGCACTGTAACCAAGCTGAGAATAACCTTGTTGCTCCTGCGCCCTCATACCTTCGGGTCTGGCACGCAATATAAATGAATAAACATAAACATAAACATGAAGATGCATGAAATTTTACTGGCTGTGTGTAATTTTATGATACACTACTAAGTGTTTTTCCACAATTATATTGTTATTTCTTCCATCTTCTAATATTATAATTTTTTAGATTGGTGTGTGTGTAAAAAAAAAATTAGATAGCAGACAGGTTTGTAAGTGACAGTTGATTATAGCAGATGGGAAAAATGACAGTAAGTTCATTTTATAGGCTATCCAGGTTAAGTGGCAGTTACTCTGTTTATATTCATTTATAAGAGTTGTACATGTACTGTGCAGAAAATATGCATACCTGTAGTTTGTATTCATGCATGTGGATATGCATGCAGCTGCAAGTAGAAATCTTGGAGACTTGTACAGTAGTTTTTGTAGTAGGTAGTTTCCAATGATATGAGACTTGTACTCAGAGTGATCTACAGTACATTTGAAGTGCTGAACTCTGATGATGGAGTTAGTTGAGGAGGTCTTGGATGTGATTGGTGGATGGTTGTGTGACTGGTTAGCTGTATCCAATGAGGGAATTGCATAGAGAGTGAAGTGGAAATGGTAGAAGGGCTGTCCAAGTTACGATATGCCCGCGGACATGCGGTACTCTGCGCACATCGCATATTACATACAGGGATTTTGGGGTGGAGAGGCATGCAAATGAGAATGAGTAGAGCAAGTGATTGGTCAGTAAAGTTTAGTGGGTGTGTTGTGTAAGGAGAGAGTTTGTCAGAAAGTCTTTTTCCGGAGAGAAGAACATGAGTATGAGTATAGCCATTGCTACCCTTCTTTCTCTCTATTTTCTACCATTTCCATTTGTTGCCTCTTACTCACCTCCTTACTCCTTATTCCTATTTTTCAACTTGCTCACAGAGCTCGGCATTAGAACAGAATGAGGTATCTGAAACCAAAAGTAACAAGCCACGCCTCTTTTGTCCACAACTGCATTCGGCTTCGTCCCGTGTTTACTATCCAGGTCGGCTTCCCTTTGTAAACCTGTGTGTTGCATACCCAATCTTTACTGGCCGTAACATCATTATAATAGGAAGCATTGTATTCTCAATTGCAGAGCAGTTCCTCGCGTACGGAAAGGAAGCTCCAGGCGTCAAGCCGTCTCTTTATACTAAACGGCTGAGTACTGTCATGTAAGCGGCTGGTCTTGGTTCACTCTAAGTATTTTTTCCTTAAACCTTCCATACATTGTTCTTGTTCTTTAATCAGTTCTGGTATTTCCTCAGCTCTCTTGAGCACGCATGGACTCTTCCCCCAACAACTAGACTTCTCTGACCTACTCCTTCATATGGTAATTTCAAGACCTTTTGCTATTTGATCTTTATTAAGTTAACACAACCTCCTTATACTGAACCTTATGCTTTCTCTCTAATATCCCATCCAGTACCGGATCAGTATAAATAATACCAGAGAGTAGAGATGGATCTTCAGTCCGTTCTTGCCCGTCTCGCGGAGTCAATGCTCCCCAGCAGCACTTCGCAGGGTTTTCTCTCCCGTGAGGGTTTCCCTGTGATCCCTCCGGCGGCCATGCATTTGAGCTGGGCTCCGAAGGGGTTTCCAGGGGGATTCCTTAACTCAGCTGGGAAACAACTTTATACACACGCTCCATTTTTGATCTTCACTTCGAATATCAAGCTGACCAGGATTCTACCGCCCATCTGTCTTTCAGGTAGGAGATTCTTCGTTTTTGTTCCAATTTGCAAAGGCTGTTCCAATTACAAAAGACAAGTTGAGATTGAATATAACACCCCCATTTCGGTTAATTACGGACATCCCAGACACCCGTGCTGTCCGCAGACACCCCAACTGCCTTTTTAAAAAAATAACACAAAAAAGAACTGAATTAAAACACATATAATATTTTTGTTTTATTATATATAGATGTACAATTTATGAAAGAGAAGGGGAAGCAGAAACTGACACATACAGAGGAGAATTGGGGGTTTCAAGAGGATGGATAGGAGGAGATGAAGGGATGAAGTCTCATCAAAACGTTTTTCTTCGTGGAGAGGGTTTGGGGATAATTGACTGGGATATGGAGAGGGGGGACAGGTACATGTGGGACAGTGTATTAAATTGTTTCTTTTATGTGGTCCTCCACAAACATTTTCAAATGGTTGAAACTTGCCATGAGCATGTCCATTTTTTCTTCCATGCGCTGGAGAGTCTTTTCCAATGTATCTTTTGGTGTACTATTTTCAATGTTTGTATGGTCTGTTAAAAAAAAAATATATATATTAAGTGTACATAAAGTAATGCTTATTAATTTGGTTATATAGAGAAGTGTCTACCATTAGTATCACTATCTTCAGACAGTTCCTCACGTGGGAAATTCTCCTCAAGCCATTCTAAAGTACTGGACATTTCTGTGAAAAAAAAAATATATATATTACTTTTATTGTATCTAATACAGAAATTTCAGAAATATATAACAAAAATGAAGTACACTTACTAGCTACTGGTAAGTTGTGTTCTTACTGGTCTGTAGAACTGCTGTTGCTCCTAGTTGTGAAGTTTCTGTGAGGTAATTATGTTGGAAGCCTATCTTTCTTCTTTTGGTATATTCCATTTTAGTACATATGGTATTTAAATGGATGGTTGATGTGTTAGATATATAGGTTCCACTTCTTATTTATTACTACATATAATGTGTTTGTGTGCTGGTTTTTGAACTTGTGCAGTATTCATATGGCATGATATGACAATTTAAGATACCCCCTGAGTTTTTGGGTAATGTTGCTGTTGTCCGCGTCCGTCCGCAGACATACACACAGTCTGCGGACATCAAAATCACTAGCTGGAAGTTCAGTATGTTCTATGTTACATGTATATAAAATCAGGGATAAGTTGCGCTACCAAAAACCTATGAAATTCAGAAAAAAACTTTGTTTAAGGGACGTTACGGTTCCAAGTAAAACCGAAAAACCCCTGAACTTCGCCAGTTGTGGTAAGCGAAGTAACCATAACTCGTGCCACTACCGTGCACTGCTAAGACTAACACCGAGGACATCAAAGATGACATCACAAATGTCATTGATGACATCACTGATGACATCACATGTGCATTTAATTTTCATGAATAGTCTGTACAAGGGATTGTTATAATAATGTTGACAAAGTGTCAAGGGTCATTGGAATAAATATCATGAGCTACTTAGTGCCTTAAGCAATGCATTGATATAAATAGCATTCTATTATGAAGTTCTATCCAGTATATGAAGCTACTCATGTAGAAACATAGGCATTGTGTGCAGCATACATGATGGAGGTGCAATATTCATAATCTTGCCATGTTGAACAGTGAAATGATAACTGCTTTCTTATTAGAGTTTTGCGTACTGTGAAACATGTAATAAGTAGCTAATGAAACCCACTTACTACATAATTGCATTATTACAGACACAACTCAAAGAGACAACAACACATACAAATATGAGTATATACAGGGAAAGTGAAGTAAGCAAAAAAGCAGCAGTAGTAGCAGTAAGAGTTCATAACCTAACTGATTATCTTTATGCAGAGAAATGATTGCTCTGTTTCAAAGCTGCTACTTCCCCTATGTATATGTATTATATGATGTGATACGACCCTAAGGAAAGTAGTGTGAGTACAATGTATACAAATATGACCATATACAGGTAAAGTACAGTAATAAAAAAACAACAGAACTATCAGAAAGTGCTGATAACCCTACTGATTATCTTCATGCACAGAAAGCATTGCTGTCTTTCAAGCTTGTGTCTTCCCCTATGTATGTTTCATATGATGTGACTGGACCCTAAGGGATTTATTGTAAGAACATACTTGAACGATAAGTCTACAAATATAGTACCTTTTACATTTTTAGTTCCTGACTGTTATTGAAGAAAATCATTTGGCCCCTTATATGTCAGTAAAGGAAAAAAGGGGGAGCCAGCAATGTGATGTCATCAGTGACATTTGTGATGTCATTTTTGATGTCCTGGGTGTTAGTCTTGGCAGTGCACGGTGGTGGCGCGAGTTATGATTGCTTAGTTTACCATAACTGGCGAATTTCAGTGGTTTTTCGGTTTTACTTGGAACCATAACGTCCCTTTAACAAAGTTTTTTTATGTATTTCATAGGTTTTTGGTAGCACGACTTAACCATAACGTCCCTTTAACAAAGTTTTTTTCTGAATATATATATATATATAAAATAACCCAAAGGCTCTTTTAAGAAACACTCAGAAAACTTTTTAAGTATATTGGAAAAGGAAAATACCTCTGATGCCTTTTTTTAAATAGACGCAGTTACGACAGCAGCCAATGAAACGTTGTGCCCTGTCAGATGGGCTATACCTGCGGGTACCACTAAACCAACGGGATGTTGTGTATTTTTGGTGGGTGCAGCCACGGCTATAACTACTGCATTAACCGCAGGTAAAGCAATACTAATTCTTGTGCATTGATCATGATATTTCATCGATTTTACACTACACAATTTTAGATGTATTTCTGATTCTATGTCCTCAGGTGTACCTTTGTGTTGTTTGAATTATTACACTTTGTTAATATGTCTTTTTGAATCGGCTATCAGCACTACAATTAGACGTTGAGCATTTTGGCGGGCTGGTGTAGCCGCTGGTATGAGCACGCCTGCCCTACCCACGGCAACAACTGTTTGGACCTTATCACGAGTTGGGCCTCAGCCCTGAAATACAGCGGTAACAATATTACTGCCGCATTTAAGGGTTGGCCCAATCTCCCATTGGGCAGTAAGTTGGAGTTTTACCTCCAGCAAAAAGCTAGAGTTAAAAATGTCCACTTACTACCCGTTTTCGGATGTGTTCAGTGCTATTACTGCCCGATCAATTACCGCCGGCAATAATAGCACCCCCACCATCATTGGGTCCTATGGACTCAATGGGGAATGGGCAATAACCTCCCAACCGCTACTCGTGATCCGCGTAAATATCGATGGACCGAGTAACGTTAATGTCATTTGCACTATTTGTTCTGGCATACTCCTGATGAGGCCCTTTGTATTTTGGTGAAGTGATCATATTATTTTATGGATGTTTTACCACATCATTTTACTTGTCTTTCTGTTTGGATGTTCTTACCTCAATGCATGTGTGATTTAGATGTGTAACCTTTACAATATGCATTTTTATATGTATGGAAAAATGTACGTACACCCGCGACTATGGGAGGGTCCTTTCTGTGTAACCGGGGTTATAGCCACGGTTATGTAATTTGTCAAATAAAGAAAAAGGTTTTATTTAATTTATTTCTCGATGTTCCACAGAGTAGTCTTTAGAAGGATTGTTTTGGGTTTATTGACTGTCATAGGTTGCTATAAGAAATATGAGGGTCATACAGAGTTGAGAATTAAATTGTGCTTCTTAAAGTGTGTGTGTTCTGTAACTAATTATGTTTTCTTTTTTACAGATAGAAGGATATTATAGTATGTTTCCTTTTCTATATGTAGTGCATCTATTCACAGCTTCTGTACCTTAGAGATTAACTATACTCCCACCTCTTTATTTTGATTGACTTACACATGTAGGGAGCATTTTATTTTAAAGATTGATCCATAACCATGGCGACCGTATTGTCCAACGTGGTTTTTAAGGCGCAATATGCTGAAAAAGTACTCATTGTACCTGAAAGAGGCCTTTTTAAGAACTATCTATTACATAAGTATAGGTTTATATGTATAAAACCCTATGTAAACCGCCCCTTTAACTAACATTTTGTAACCGCGGCTATAAGAAAAGTCAATGAACTCTAGCCATGGTTATACTAAAAAAAAGTCTTTGAGTATTATTTTATTATATTTGTGTATTTATATGTGATAAGTAGTCCTTAAAGGACTGTTTTGGGGTACACTGAGTGTATTATTTTAGCACATTTGGTGCACCGTCTCGGATAGATGGCCCAGGGGCAACGTGCGTGTCTTGGAACCAAGATGACGCAGAGCAACACAAGTTCGATCCCCGATTCTGCGCTTAGAAACCTCTGGGTATTAATCGCGTTATAAATAACCAATTATATAATATATATTGTTTTAATGTTACGAAGGAACACTGCATCCACATTGGTTAGGTGTAGTAAACCATGTCTATAGAAATTGGCCATGTAGAACTGTATGTTGTTGTTTGAAATCCATAATTGGTTGTGGTCTCATATAAATGCTGTAACTACTTTATTTACATTTCTCCATGATTTTTTAATTATTATCATTAAATCTGGTGGTGCATCTCCATTTTTGCCTCTGACTCAGATTGGAAAAGGTAAAGATGTTGTGAGGAAAAAGTTCCATTATTTTTCCCATGTCTTGTTTCAACATTAAAATAAGGGACACACCTCGTACATTCCCCAAATCATTGCCTCCACGATGAATTAGTATGACTTCTGGCTGCTCTGTACTTCTCAGACTGAACAAGTTTTGAAAAACCTGGAACCAGCGCATTCCCTCAATCCAAACCATTTAATTGTAAAATTTCCCAAACCTAGGTCCATGATAAGATTTAGTTTCTCACAAAAAGCTGGTAACCAAAACCAGGAAAATGATTCCTAGTTTGAATTTCAAGTAATTTGTATGAGTAGGGTATGTATGATGTGCGTGTTTTGGTGTATGTAATTGGTTGATGTTACTGTTGCAATTCTGTGTTTGCCTGTGATAGGTTACACTCAAAATGTGTTGGCCATTTTAGTATTTTGCTTAGTAAATATAGTCCTCTTCTTGTGGTTTTTATTTTGGAAGGTATAAAAGCTATAATTTTATGCAGTTTTGTCCTTCTGATTGTAGAACTCGTTATGCACTATGCTCTCATTGTTTGTGTCCAACCCACCCTTTTCCTGTTTTTGAACCTTATCCACCCTACCTAACCCTAATCTTCTATATCCTAACTACTATGTATACCTTATCATCATCCACATCAAATAACTCCATGAGCAGTCATTTATTGTATTGACACCTTTTAAGTACCATTGTATCACTACTGTCTCTTTTGTCATTTATATTCTATACTCATATTTCTTTTTTTAAATCCTCATACCCACGGCTATAATGAAGGCAAGTGATTGGTTTATTGAGGATCGAGCCTAGCAACAGCAATGACTGGGATATTTACTTGCAGCTATTCAGCACCCACCTATTGTGCAATCGTTGCTACCCACGGGTAAAAGTGGCACCATGTGCAGCCACGCCTATGTTGTGACTAATGGTACGTTGTGTGTTTGTGGACGTGTGGTAGCCGCAGCTATCTGACAATTTGGGTGCAGTAGCATCATAGATGCTTTGAGTGTTTTGGGGATTGGCAGACACAAGGGGACTGGAAGAGGACCTTGGGGAGTGGAGGGGGCTGATAGGCCTGTTATGGACACTTGTTTGGAGTTTGTGGGAGTGTAAATAAATGTTTCTCTTCATAGTTTTTATCGTGTTAACGCAGCTAACTGCAAACAGCCTTGAAGGGGTTTTTCAATAACCGCATCTATAAAAAGCATGTGCATGGGCGCATCAAAGTTTTTCATCATTTTATTAGTTGTAACTGTAGGCGTGCCTATGAAAAAAATTAGATGAACTGTCAAACACGTTTAAATTGCAAGCTATGAAATGTCTGACGATGAAATGATATGGAACCATCCAGTAGCCACGGCTATGAAAGATGCTGGGTGGGGGAAAAAGATGTCTGTGAGTTTGTTTGTTTGTTATTGGTTGTTGTTACTGTTCTATTTGTGTAGCTCTTTGTGATTGGTTGTAGTGAAAATGTGTCACCCAATTTAGTAGTTTTATTGGTATATAATCCTCTTTTTTTGGTATTCATTTTGGAATGTATAAAAGCCACCGGGGTCATTACGACCCAGGCGTTAACCATGGTGCTATTAGCACCATGGTTGACGCCGGAATCCGCCATGGTGAATGGCGGAATTACCGCCCCCATCACAAGGTTGGCGGGGCGGTAATTCCCCATTCACCATTGGCCCTTCCCCATTCCCATTTTTGCCCATAGGTCTCAATGGGAATGGGGAAGGCGGTAATTACGATACCGCAAATTGCGGTACCGTAATTGCCTCCAAGGTCCCTTTGCGGGCCTGTTCCTTAACGGCTGGTAACACCAGCCATTAAGGTAAGGACCCGCAAAGGGACCTCATAATTAGGCGGTAAGGGGTTAACGGCGCCACCACCTGTTATGGCGCCGTTAAACCCTTACCGCCCGGGTCGTAATGAGGCCCACCATGTTCTGCAGTTTTATCCTTTTGATTCCAGAACGCTCACTGTGCACATGGCAGAAGTGTGGCTGATGTGAAAGCAAGTGTTAATACATATTTATATATTAAAAGGTGTATTGCATTGTTGTGTGTGTTAGTTATATTAACCACTGCTATCAGGTGGTGTTGATTATAATTTTTGTCATCTGCTATGATTATGTGCCAAGTACATTTGAATGTATTGTTTTTTTACTTTCACTAACATGGACCTAGACAATTAGATTTGTCAACCAATGGCATTTATATGCAGGAATTTAGTTTTTGTATTAATGTTAGTGATGTTGAAGATTTATTTGATTGTATATGTTGTAATTTCAATGCACTTTCAGCTATGCAGTACTCTTACCTCTTTTGGGTTTTATGTGAGGTAGTACAATTGATGGTGTTTTGAAAGTTCATTTTAGTCATTTTTTTGTATTTTTGTATTTTGTTGTGGCTGTTTTTTTTAGTATCTGTTGAAAGAAATTGTAATCTTTGCATTTATTTTCTTATTGGATCTTTAATGTTTTTATGCTGTGCAGGTGCTGATAGAATTCATGTACTTGAGATGCTCTGGCTAATGAATAAGCTGTTGAACTATCTCCAGTGAAAGATCAGCCTGTATTCAAAATCTTTCACATGTTCTCCAAGTTTACTTAACCTACCCCATCCTTTCTTGTTCTGCATGTTTACTTAACTTACCACATTCTCTTGTTTTCCAAGTTTACTTAACCTTCCCTATTCACTGTATTGTAATTCCTTAGCATTATGTACCTTGTTTGTTCTCACTCAGTTTATATATGTATGTTCACTGATTATAGTAGATATCGTTTTTATACTTTTACTGTACCACTTTTGTGTTAGTGAATTAGTGTTGGCAATGCATGCTATGTTTGGAGAGAGTAATTTCTCAGTGGGCTAGTGGGAGAAGCCAATTTTGGCATAGGCAACACATTACTCTAACAACTGAAACATTGGGAACAGTACAATGGGTACAGAAGACGGGAAGCGCGCACGCCTTTTCGCAAGGTAAAATGAATGCGCTAAGAACAAATATCCTCAGTTTGCCCGTGGAGAAGAAATTTAATTTCCCCTCTTGTTTTCGTCTGATTAGATTGCGCGACAATATGGACAGTAACATCCAGTGAGGTCTTAGACTCCACATGTCCTTCTGAAAAGCGAGGCTCTGGGGAGACACTTCAATTGGTAAGCCTAATGCGAAATAGGTTGTAGAAGTGCAGTGTTTTTCTCGATAGTCCCCAGTAATACGGGCTTTTACTTCTTTCTGTATAGAATATCGTGGACAGCGGATAGGGACTCTGCGTAGCCCCCTCCTTGGAGGAATAAAGGAGTCAAGGGTGGAACCGTATAGCTAGTACGGAATTGTTACCAGTGCGACGTTGGTTTATCTCTGGAGAATCAGCAAGAGGTAAGCATTCACGTAAGGGTATGCCTTGTTCTTGTTGGTCCATCTAAAATGAATGATGGGGATGATTTCCTCTTCCTTGTAGGATTGATTTGAAAACGTGGAAGGCAATATAATTGGGACATCAAGTACTACATAGTCCCTAAAAAGGCCTTGAGAGATGATAGGGGTGCTTTCAAGTCTGTGGTTACAAATTGAAAATGAATAGGAAAAAGACACAGTGTTGGTAGAAATTGGGTATTTCCTATTGAAGCAGAATTGTCAGTACGAACTCAGGACATGTAAAATGTTGAAAAATTGTACGAAATCAGGACATTGTACGGAATCAGGATATGTAAAATGTTGAAAAATTGTGTAGTAGTGGGAAGTAATAAGACCATGAATGACCAAATCCCTCTGCTTACATTAGAAATGGAGATGAAGTTGAAAAAGATGCTATGTATGACTTGTGTAAAAAATTGAAAACCATGTTTTTAACATCAAATGTTTGTTTGTTTTTTTAGAAATATTGAAACTATGGCAATTGGCACATGAAGATATACGTGAGAACCAGTGTATAACAAAAATTAAGTGCCCTGATGACAGCACCGACAGGATATACAATGGGGATTTATTCCTGTGTTTATTTTTGAGATTCATATTGGTTCTAGAAACACATTCTTTAAGTGTTGGCACAGTTTCTTTTTCCCGTATGAACCAAGAAGGGTATCATTAATAATAGTAGAGGGCTAAATAGAGACACACCCTCTAGTTAGGCACAAAAAAGGATTTGAAATGTTTATGAGAACTAGTGTGTGTTTTGAACATATTGTTGTGTTTTTTAGAGAGATATATTGTAATGTGTAAAGTGTTTTGACAAATATTAAAATGTGTATTTTTGATAATTACATGGTTATTCTCCTTTTTCTGGTTAAGGGGTGAACATGACTAGGGTTGCATGCATCTCGGATAACTCACTCTTAGCAGAAAGGGAAGGAATCTGTTCTGTGGGATTCTTTAGATTTTCAATTGGAATAGGTGGTATTGACAAAGCTGCAGAGGTTGAGGGTGCATTCATTGTTGGTAGTGTCCCACTGAAACTGGATGTTTCCAAGCTATGAAATGGAACATTTGAAGGTCACTGTTTTAGTGCCTTTTTGTACAAGGTGCATAGGATTTTCTCCATTTGTTTTAAAACAGTATTCTTTTATCTTGAAATATTTCAAACTATCTGCAGTGGTCTTCTTGGAGGTTAGTTTTTTGTGGGGTAAAAAAGACTACTAAAAATTATATTGCTAGTGTTTCTACCTGTGGGATTGTTTTCTATCTCTTGATCTTCAGGTTTACTTAACCTTCCCGATCGTCTCTAACCATTCAGTATAACATCCTTTGTTTAGTTTTACCCAGTTTTCCTATCCCTGTCTGTTTAATGTAGTGGCATTTGTATACCTTTATTGTTAGTTTGTTGTGTGTTTTACTGTAGTTGTAGTTTATCCACATATTGTACAGGTCTATGTAGTTTATTCATGTGTGCACACATTTTCATTCCTGTAGCCCTTTTATGTGGTCGGGATGGATTGGGAACCTACACTATTTTGTAATGACTCCTGGCGGTTGAGTCACACATACCATCTCCTACTGTTTTATTTCCTATGCCTTGCACCGTTATCCTCTGTACTGCTGTGCACTATACTGTTGTTCTTTGTGTCCAACCCATCCTTTCTCTGTTTTTGAACTTCAGCCATCCTAGTCTAGTTTTGAATGAATGCTGCACCCAGTGTTGGCAATTGTCCTGGTGTTCTCAAATAGCCTTTTCCAAACTGTCTAGGGTGGCATCTCCCACCTTCATCCAGCTTTGACAGGTTATACACATTACCAAACAATTTTACAGTTCGGGTGCAGGCAAGATGGGATGGGGTTGGATGTTGGTTGGTGGAAAAATAGTGACAGTATTTGTACACTGTGGTGCAGATGCTGAATACTGGTTTGCTAATTTCGTTCCATGCGCTTTGACTTTATGTTTCTATGAGCCTTTTTATGAGATACTTTCACTTCATTCAAATGTACGCCAACAAGCTGTTGAATGAACGTTGAAGTTCTCAAACTGTGCAACAAATTGTTTGAGGGATCCCTCTGTAAAAACTTTCCACAAATTGTGTACATCACTTTTTCAATATCCTTTTTGCTGTGTTGGTCCTTCACCCAGTAATATTTTCAACTGTCAGCAATTGTTTTTTGTGTACTTTGCTTTTTTATGAAGTTAAAGCTGAAGCCACTCACAGCAGATCAGTCTCCAAGTTTAATTACCCCACCCTATATTCTCTACTGTCTATGTTTACTTACCTCATCTGTTCTATTGCAACTGCTTCGTATACTTTGCTCTGTTTATTCTTACTTAGTTTATATATTGCTGTTCTATTCCTTGTTCTCCAAGTTAACTTATCCCATGCTATTCTCTCTTGTTCTCCAAGTTTACTTATCCTTCCCCATATCTGTCCTGCAACCACCCAGTATAACGTGCTTTGTTTATTCTAACCCAGTTTGTGTATCCCTGTTTGTTTATTGTAGTGGTAGTTTTAATACTTTTTTATATTATTGTATGTTTTTTAAAATCCAAGTTGGATTTCTTTCCCAATGACCCAATAATTAGTATGTGCAAAGAGAACATCAGTGTTGTATGCACAAATGTATCTTATATAGTACATGTGATGCACTGCATACGAAATATGAGGGTCATCAACCCTTGTGTATAAAATTGTGTTTCTTAAAGTGTGTGTGTTATTTAACTAATTATGTTTTCTTTTTTTTACAGATAGACGGATATTATTTTTTTAAAACATAGATGAATAACCACAGCTAGGGTATGGCCCAATGGGGTGTTGAATTTCGGAGGCGCAGTTAACTGCAGATATGGCTGGGGAGGGTCGTAGTCGCAAGTTAGTTGGAACATACCCGCGGCTTTAGGCCTCAGTGTGCAAAGAAGTAAGTTGTTTGTACCCGACAGAGTCCTTTCTAAGAATAATGTATATATGTATAGAAAATCTGTGACTTACTCCCCAAAGTTTCATATTGGAACCGTGGATACAAAAAAGTGAATGTACTCTAGCCACGGCTATGAGTGGTGAATTATCTTAGAAAAGGTTTTTGGATGTTATTTCATTGTATTTGTGTATTTATATGGGATGGATGTAATTTCATTGTATTTGTACATTTATATATGATAAGTAGTCTTTAAAAAGACTGCTCTGAAGTACACTGTGTGTAGTATTTGAGTACATTTAGTGTGCTCTCTTTATTATCATGTACCTTATATAACTGATTTTAACTACCATTGTATTACTGCTGTCTGTTTCGTCATTTATTATCAATGGTCGGATTTAAAAAAAAAAATAATCCTTATAGCCGCGTCTATAAAAAAAAGGTAGTGATTGGTGTATTGAGGATTGGGCCTAGACTGGGGTGTTTACCCATGGCTATTCAGCACACATCTGGTGTACGCCGTTGCTACCCACATGTAAAAGAGGTACCCTGTGCAGCCACGGCTATATTATGGCCTATGGCGTGTCATGTGTTTGTGGATGTGTGGTAGCCGTGGCTATCCGCCATTTTGGGTGGAGTAGCATCATAGATGTATTGAGTTTTCTGGGGGATTGGGAGAGACCAGGGGAGTGGAGGGGGGCCATGGGGAATGCAGGGGGGCTGGTACGTGTGTTAGGGACACTTGTTTGGAGTTTGGGGGAATGAAATACTTTATTTTATTCATAGTTTTTTTCATGTAGCCGTGGCTCAAAGCCAACAGCCATGGAGGGTCTTTTGAATAACCACATCTATAAAAACCATGTGTGTAGGCGTATCAACGGTTTTTACTATTTTATTAGTTGTAAATGAAGGCGTGGCTGTGGTTATAGCCAAGTCTACTAAACCATAACCTTTCTGTGCAATAATCATATTGATATGTGGATGACAGAGTACATAATTGTATTTGTGTGTGTTATTGTATGTGCTTAGCTGTTTCCTTGTTTTCTTGAAGTTTTTAAAGTTAGCCTAGTTCATTTTTGAGTTTGCAAATAAATGTACCTGTAGTCACAAGATTTGCAGCCCCGTCAAGTAGCCGCGGTTATAAAAGATGCTGGGTGGGGGAAAAAATGATGTCTGTGCATTTGATTGTTTGTTATTGGTTGGTGTTACTGTTCTATTTGTGTAGCTCTTTGTGATAGTTTTTTGTGAAAATGTGTCATCCATTTAGTAGTTTTATTGGTATATAGTCCTCTTTTTTTGGTATTCATTTTGAAAAGCATAAAAGTCTCCATTTGTGGCAGTTGTCTCCTTTTGATTTCAGGTTTTGTCCTTTACCAGTGGATACAGCTTCAACGGTGTCCACTGTACATTATATACACTCATCAGGCACTAGCCATGGACTTTATTTAGCACAATAATGCCCAGTGGCCTTAATCTCTGGCTGTGCCCACTATATATTAAAACATATAAATGGGCCACTAGACAATGCCTTTGACCTTGAGCAGTTTGTACATCTTTTGGCCATGTCCACTGTATATTTTAAAATAATGAAATGCAATAAGCGATGGCCATCGGCTGTGCCCACTGTGCATTACACAACACTAACTAGCCACTAGCAATGGCCTTTGGCCGTTCCCACTGTATATTATATACACTAACCAACCACTAGCCATGGTCTTCAACACAATACTAGACAGTGGCCATGGCTTTTAGTTGTGCTGTCTGTATATTCTAACATATTAGTGAGCACTAGCTATGGCCTTTAGCTATGGCCACTGATTACAGCTTTCAACGTTGCCCACTGTATATTTTAAAAAAAAGTGATGAGCTACTAGGCATGGCTTTTAACCATGCACATTGTAACGCTCACCTTGTATCCACAGGGACGCCACCCGACTGGTCTGGAGCGCTTCTGGGACGGATTCACCTCCCCCGGGGACTCGCGCTGCTATGGGCTTAGTCTGGAAGACAGGAGTTCAGTTTTAGTCTCAAACACCTTCTCACAGGCCCGCCTCTCAAGTGTTCCCCTTGCAACCCCCTTGGAATCTCTCTCACCTTGTATTTCAATAAGGTGCGCTCTCCGTCCTGCCGTTCTTTGCAGGGGCGCGTTGTGGCTGGGCACCTTTCCGCCGAGTTACTTCTCTGGCGTGGGCCTGGGAGTCCAGGTCGGCTGCAAATCTGCTCTTGAGGTAAGTCTTTAGCTTTTGAAAGGAATGAGTGTCTGCAATTGTTGTTGTCCTGTTGACCTTCTCCTTCTCTCGTTGATGCAGAAGGGATGGTGGAGACGTCGAGCTGATGGAGAGGGCAGTGCTCGAGTCGGTAAGGGAATGCGCAAAGCGCGGCGCTATGAGCGTTTTTGAATAAGGCTAACCTGTGCTATCCTTCCTTGCAGGTCGCCGAGAAATTCCTGGAAGAAATGCGGCTGATGGAAGCGGAGCGTAGAATGGAAGAGGTCCGGGCAGCGGTAGAATTTCCAGGAGAGCTTCGGTAAGTAAGCGGAGACTGGAGGCGATGGAATAGGAAGATGAACGCTTACTAATTGTCCTCTTATTGTCTCTCCTCTGTAGGATGTTGCTAGTGGAAGAAGACAAGTTCCAGGGGAGGTTCCGGAATGATCGAGGAGCTGGATGCAGAACAGGTAAGGATGAATAACAGTGTTCTTCTTCTCCCTGAAGATGCAGGCCAAGGATGCTGCGAGCAGGTCTCAATAAACGTCACGCTGCAAGTGCGGAACAACACGAAGCGCGTGCCTCAGCTCGGGCGTGGCTTAAATAGCCAGTAGGTATCCCAGGTGCCTTAAGGCGGACCACGGCCTGGATGCTAGACTGCATGATGCAGTTCAACATTGATCCTTGTGGGAGCAAGCATGTTGGTCCGTTGCCCAATGGAAGCTCCATCTATCATATCAGCTTGGCGCCAACGGCGCCAGGACTGGCTCCAGGACAGCCGAGAGGGGCATGACTGGGCCCTTGAGGCCTTATAGGAATACTGTGGCGAGGGCCAGAGGCCCTGAATTCCCAGGCCAGGGGTTAAGGTCGTGACAACATTGGCATTTTTTTAACATTAACCAAGCACTAGCTGTGGCCTTTGGTGCTGGCCAATAACCCCCATCCTTGATCATGGCTAAGTCCACGGTCTAAATTGTTATTAAGGTAATAAAACATTTCATAAGCTAATTTATAAATGATGTTATGTCTAATTTCATTATTGATGTAACTAGTTATGTACATTGTAATTAGTGTTGTCACCAGTGATGGCATCATTGTTGTGATTTGTAACGTCATCAGTGTTCTCATACAACATGTAATTAGTGATGTGATCTGTGATGTCATCATTGTGGTCCTAGGCTGCGCAACAGAGGGCTCAATGTTAAGATGACTTTAGCTGAATTTAGCTGAATTTCAGGGGTTTTGTTGTGTTAAGTTCTCACCTTAACATCCCTGCAACTAAAGTTTTTTCCTTGAATATATATATATATGTGCTGAGGAACATTTATTGTTCTGACTTAAAAGGACATACTACGAGAAAGAGGAAAAGGCGGGTAGCCTTTCAGCTGCATATTTAAGATAAAAAGAATGAGCAGCTGGAATCACATTTATTTTGAAAAATGATTGTTCTGTGGATTTTACCCCTGACAAATCAATGCAGAGTTCAAGCAATTTTACTAACATCTATATGCCTCATACAGCAGACAAGGCAAAGAGATTTCCAGAATGAGTAAACCTTCACAGATCAGTGAGGAAGTCAGTGATGCATTTAAAATGTCCCCACCAGCTATATGGCCTCCTCAATATAAACTACAAAATATGCAGTACCACTTTGATGTCTTTTTTGCAACAATATTTCCAGAAAATGACTGAAAAATCCAGAATGTAATACGAAAGTCATAACTGTAAACCTAGAACCAGGCAGTGATCAATCTAAATGTTCAAATTATAGACACATATCCTTGGTAAATACAAATATGATGATCTTGGCCAACATAATTGCCATCAAATTAATTAAAGTTATTCCATTATTAATATACTACTGAAATGCTAGATTTGTGTTGACCAAAAAGGAAATGGATAATGTGATGCCCCTATTACACGTACTATGGCAAGAACAACATTCCAAAAAGCTAAATTCACTGTATTTTAAGCAGGAAAGGCATTCAATAGGGTTGAATGGCCAATACTTATTTGAAGTTATGGATAGAGTTGGTTTAGGAAAGGATTTTCTTTCTAAATTTAATTTTTAATACAAAAACTCCAAAGCAGGGTATTTTGTAGAGGGTGTATATTGAATCATTCTAATAGAACACATGGAACCAAGCAGAGGTATTCATTATCACCCCTGCTACTTTTGCCAGCCTTTGAACCACTCGCAATAACAATATGGAAGTACTCAAGTATCTCAGGGATGACCACACCCACAGGCAAAATTAAGGGCATGCAATATTCTGACAACATGAGTTTAACTGTCCCAAATCCAAAAAAGTCTGCCGGACACATCATAATCTGATCACTGTCTTCTCTACTATTTCCAGTCACGAAATCATATGAGGCAAGTGTGTGGTGTTTGATATGTAGCTCATCTGCAAGAAATTGAAGAATTTTTTTTTAGATGGGTTCCAAGAAATGTAAAAGACCTTGGAATTAAGCTCAGTATAGGACTTAGTGATACAGTAAAAGACAACCTCAACTCTATTTGGAAAGAGGTTTATTGGACCATGCATAAGTTCTATTCACAATAATGACCATAGCCTCCAATTTGAACAATACATTCTGTGTGCTCCCTATGGCTGCCAAAAGATATTGACCGTCAACATTTGTTAAAGAGTTAAGCTCATTCATATGGAGTGGCTCCAAACTGAGGCTTACCACGACAAAACATACTTCTTGCTAAGGTACTTTCAGGTAGACTAAACCCAGCAGACATAGTATATTTCTTAGCATTGCAACTACCCACTAGCCTCTCATACTAATTATACTTTAACTATGTGGACCATAATACAGTAATACCTACTGAAAGTTTCAATTAATGATCACAGAACCTTCAACAATCCTTTACATACAATTGAGTGTCTAAAGTGTCTAAAAGAGCCCATAGTAGTTCTGGTATACAACCCTATCTACATAAATAAGTCCAATTTTGGGGGAATGCATATATCAAAAGCATGCTGTGAGGACTGACCCTACAAGTGGAATATGTATCAATGGACCAACCATCTGATGTCCTAACAACCAGAGAGTGATAGAGTGTGACACAACATACACAAGTCAAGAAGGCTATTGGAAGAAAGAAAAACACCATAAGGAGAGAGAATATGTTGTTTTGGGCCTCTTTATGAGTGTGCCATTGAAGTAATAACATGCCAGTATTACCACACACTGGCAGGTTACCACACTAGCACACTCCACGTTTGCCGGTAGGTTGATGTATTTACCTCCAGCTCTGAGCTGGGGGTATATCTGCCACCCTACTGGCAGAAAACTGCTGGTTTTGCCTGCCCAGTAATACCGGTTCCAGTAATACTGGCAAATCCCCCCATGGAGTCCCACTTGGAATCTGCTGGTAAAGTGGTGGGAATGGTATTACAGTTTGCTGGTATCCCGCTGGTAATAGCAGCAAGCTTGTAATGAGGCCCAAGACCTGCAGATATTAGGTCAAGGGTGTCCTAAAGAGGGATCCATAAACATATGCAGGGACAGGTCTTAAAATAAGGGACTAGATAATAGGGAAGAATGCTTCCTGGGATGAGATGCTGTGTGAGGACAAGCCTATCATTCCATAGTGTATCCAGAAAAGGAAATAAAATGTAAGCAGGAAAATGACTCTGTGTGTGTGCGATCTGTTCCTCCTCACCCTTTGAAGGGTTTTTGATCGCTGCATAAGTAACACAAGGTAACCTGGCATGATTAAGTGTCTAATAGGCACTTTCTATGTTATTAATCATTAGGGTGATCTAGCAACTGAATTTGTGTGTTGAGAAATACATTGAGCTGCTGCATTGTACAGTCTCTAGAGATTTTTTGTCAGGTAAGGGAATAACCTCTTCAATTGATTTAATAGAAGGTAACATGCCATTGTGACATACAGAACCAGGTTGGTCAGAGAGGAATGAGAAACCCCACAGATTGTACCACCTACACTGCAACACTGTAAGAAGACAATGTGCAAGTGGCTTTGACTCGAGTTGACCTATATTCAGAGGCAGAGAGTCAACATCCAGAATCTCCAATTGTATTTTAGGAAGTTCTGTCTCTTCCTTTGATCAAATGCCATGCCATGATACAGTTGGCAACATTGGTGGTATTTTTTTGTCTTGTATTGGGAGCATTTTGCACAAAGACTGTTTTAGCATTAGAATAGTTAAACATATTACAAGCTTGGTGGATCTGATCAGTGAGGTGAATGAGTGTCAATAGATATTTAATAGAATAGGGGATTTGGCAGAGCAAGCAGGAGGGAAAAACAGGGGAAGGGTAAATATATGGGTTCTACCAGTGAGAAATAACTGTTCCAATCCACCACCAAACAGTGTATTGCACACACTTTGAGATGTGATAGCATTCTACTGTAATTTGCAGTATTAAAGGCAGCCCAAATGTAATAGAGTGTCAATGCTGTATTGATCCACTGACTAAGATTTTCCAGGTCTGCAAAAAGGATATCTTTGCCTAGTCTAAAGCCCCTTATAAGTAGTGCTATTTCTACAGGAATTCAAATTGGCTGTAAAAAGAGTGCAATAATTAATAGGACAATTGCATTTAAAACATACTTTTATAACACGTACCCTTCCATTATTTCTTTTTGCTTGCTCTTTGGCTCAACATCCTTACCCAGACAGAAGTTTAGTTTAGTTTAGTTTAGCTTATTATTTATAGGGCGCGCCATACCCTGGGGCATCAGGGCGTGCAAGACAGGAATATGCTCAACTTAGTTACAGGTACATGTTAAGTAGGAACAGTACAGGGTCATCATACAATTTACAGTAGGCGGATATATACAAGGCCGGATCTAATTCCAGAAACAAAGTTTTGCAGGTGCAGGCATTCTTGAGGGGAATATAAAATAATAATATATACAATAATAATAAACAGGCACCAGGAACATTCCAGTGCAGGAAGAGAGAGGCGGATTCAAATATCCTGGTAAAGGGGTGCAAGTAGAACTTCAGGTTAGTTCGCCAGTGGATACAGTCAAGTCAAGCAAGTCAGGGTAGTTAGGTGTCATTTGCTCTCAACCAATTGGTTAAGTTGTGCCTGAATTTCGCAAAGGGCTGGGGTTCTCTAATGCCATGGGGTAGTGAGTTCCACAGCTGCGCAGCCTTGACTGGGAAGCTGTGCCCTCCTATAGTAGCGAGTTTAAATCGCGGGACTTGTAAGCAGTTAGCGTTCGCTGTTCTTGTGGGTCTGGTCGAGGTTCTTAGATGTAGCCTGTCCTTGAGGTAGGGTGGTGCTTTGTTGTTGAGGCACTTGTGGGTAAGGGAGGCAATTTTGAGTTGAATTTTATCAGAAGTGGATAGCCATTTATATTCTCTTCTTACCGAAGATATATGCTCCTTTCTGTTAATCTTGAGAGCTGCTCTCAGGACATTGTTCTGGAGGACCTGGATTTTATGGATAGTCTGTTTATTAAGTAAAGGTTCTGGTTAGTGGTACTTGAGTAATACCCAATATTTCTCCCAGGAAGCCTTTTCTTCCTGGATGCTCCCCCAAACAGAATCTCTGGTGAGAAGAAGTATCTGGGAAGCTGTACTTTGTTGCCCTTAAGTGTGGTTGGGTGCAGATCAGGAAGGACCATGTGTGGTTATATTCTGAAGTGATCTCTGGCCACGTAGTCCCAAAGGAATGTGTGGGTGTCCCTGTGAGTGACTGAATGGGGCAATCCACATACTCTGGGTTCACCTGGAAAGATATGCACAACAACTCTTGGCAGGGGTCACTGTTGGCTGGTTTCCAAATCTGTGATAGTATAGTGCATATGAGTATGATTGAAGGTCATGGTCTTCCTCTGACCTCTGGTTTGGCATGCACGCTGGCACATTGCAAAAGGTACTTTTTCAACTGCTGAAATTTGATTCTGAAGCATGCCGTGGAAACCTCTGACATGAGGAACGTGACAGAAGCTCTGCTCCAGCATCTTTTGAACTCTTGAAATTGCGACAGTGAATCTCTGCCTCTCTCCTGACCAGAAGGGTGCCTCTTCTCACTTGATGCATTGAGGAAAGCTGGATACATTGCTTTAAAATTATGTTCATGTCATTCCAACTCCCAAGGCTTGGCTATGCAGGCTGACCTCTGAACCGTGCACCACAACCTTCAGGCTCTCTAGCATGGATGTAGCGACAACCAAGATGGTCTTCTCCTGGAATGGAGACCTCCAATGGCAAGTCCTGCTACAAATTTCTGAACTGCTTTTATGACCCATAATGAGAGTCTGTATTGCTAAAACATCACTCTCAAGTCACTGAGTTTCCATTCCTTCACATTATCAGGTAGTTCTGCCCACTAGAGTTGGTCTCATTGGTCTACTCCTCTGGGGTCAGAAGGTTGGTTTGGTGACGTTGCCTAACCAGCTGACAACTGTGACCCTCTCTGCTGCTGCTTTACAGTCTCCCATGCAGGTTTTTTGGGGGGAATTACTCTGTCTTCATTTCTTCATTAGAATCTCATATTGGTGGTCCACTTGGCCATCTCTGGATGCTGTTCTATTCTTCTGAGGCTGCATGCCTCCTGTACGGCGCTAGTCCATCGAGAACCGAAGTAGGACCAGCCCAGCTGGTGATGCCACTACTCATCTTTGGAATCTACCCATAAGGAGAATGGTGAGTGAACCTCTTTCACTGAACCACATCTATTGTGTCCTCCCGTCCCTCTGGATGCCTTATTTCGGTCTTAGGTACTTACAGGATCCCATATGCTAACTTCCAACTTACCTCCATGGGTTAACATTGCCACATGGTTTCCTATGAGACCATAGACGTACCATTGAGGTGTGGGGTTAATTGCGATACCGCAACCTCACACTAAAAGTTCTCTGGGACCTTGGGGAATATTTTATAGTCCTGTGTGATCACATTAGGTATCCTTAACCACAGTCCGAAAAGGTATTAATAATTTAATTTCAAGTAAATATTTTCTAGATAAATCTTATCTACAATTTTGTCATAAATCATATAGTTTACCATATTGTGTGTACCTAGTCTTATTATATAGTAATGAAACGTATTTACTGTACGTTTACACTAGTAAACTAGCTCGCATCTTCTGGAGAGTTACCTTGACTGCTCAGCTGTTCTATTAGTTAGAGTATTAGGAACTCAAAGATCCCTGTGTATAACAAGTGGGTTGCTATATCTGTGTCCTAGAAATAAAGCCTAAGAGAAGTCTCTCTAACACCATCTTAAAAGAAAATCAGTGAAGATTAAAGCCTGCTCTTAGATGTCTAATACAGTCTTCCTCGGTGTATTGCAGTTTCTACCTTACTACTCCTCAGTCTTGGTTAATTGTATCATAACTAAAACACACATTTTACTAATCTGTGAGGTCTCGGTAGATCTAATTGGAAAGGGTAGAACGGCATTGATCTTAATAATCCACTAAGTATCATTTTATAAAAAGAGGCAGACATTGTATCTTCAGAGTAATCAAATATTGACTGCACATGATATTCACATCTTTCTGCTGTTTTCATTTATCTCCCAGTTCATGCAGACCTACTATACCAGACCGACTAGAGCTAGAAAAATGTATACGCTTTGTCACGTTCATAAAACACGGATGAAGAGTAATCCAGTTCCTTAAAGTTCTTTACTTTTCCCTTTTAAATGCATAGGTCAATGTGTTATCAAGAGTACAATGTGACACATTCCAGGTATTTAAACATATTATTGGCTGTCTCTAACAGCTACTAAATTAACTACTGATTATATTCAGAACTCAGTCCATATCTCTAAGCAGTGCGAAATAAATACATAAGGTACTGATAAATGCTAGGCAACAATGGAAAGGACATGGAAGTTCAAATATTATGACATTTAATTTTACCAAGGTTATCTTATCTAATATGTGCAATACGTGTCTCGACATGTGTACTGGAGAAATACTTTAACTTTACAAACTTTGGCCTTGAGTCACATTTTGGGGGTACACGTGAATTTGCTTATGCAAATAGTGACTTGTCAATTTTCTCTCGACTCAAACTCTGAATCAGGTTCTTTGTAACCCAGGTGCCTGGAAATATGGCTCTGCTCAAATTGTGATGTGTGTACGCAATTTAAACACACGTCTGTATGTAGCTGGATGGCTGACCTGCAATTGACATCCAATTTGCTTTTTCCTGAAGGAGAGGTGTCACCAAAGGGGGCAACATGGATACTCCATAAAAATGTAAGCATCACGAGAACAATGATACTACCAGGAATTATTACAACCTAACTACAAAGACACCATCATGTGTAATATTGACAAACCTGTGTACTATTAGAAAACATACCACACAATCCCATACAAAGTCAAATGAAAACATCGTCTTCAATAGACAATCATTAAAATAATAAAAAATACACATTACATTGGGCCTCATTACGAGTATGGCGGTAAGGCAACAACGGCGCCGGTTTCGCTACCGGCCCCGTTGCTACCGTACCGCCATACTAGGACTTCTGCTTGCGGGTGCCCTAGCAGCCACCTGGTCTAACCGCGAGCAGAACATGATGGTAGCAACAGTAGCGTTATGAACGGTGCCGCTGCTACCATCCTTCCCATTCCCATTGAGCCCCCCGGGGGCTCAATGGCAATGGGGACGTACCGGCTCTGGCACTCACACACAGGGAATTACCGGGTCCGCCGAGGTCAGAATGGCCCGGTGATTCCCCTTTTAAGGGTGCCGGAGCCGAGTTTGGGGGTAGCCATGCCGGTAAAACCGACATGGCTACCTCCAACCTCGTAATGAGGCCATTGATTCATGTCAGTCCATACTCCATTTTATGGAAAGTAATTAAAATACCTTGACACACAGGACAGGACCACCAATATAAAAAATATATAGGCCAAATGCAAGGAAATCAGTCTGCAATAATTATATGCATGATTGTGGGTTCAACGTGTGACATATCTTCAAACCCATATGTTAGTGCAAGTCTGATTGCTTAAGGGAATTGATCAGTCCTACATCAGCCTTGGTTGACAAGCCTAGCATGTTTCATTCCTCTCTGCTATTAATGGAACTACAGAGAGGGAGTTGTCAGAATGACTCCAGTGTATATAGAAAGGTCAATTTAGCTGCAAAGAAGTTCATCGTAACTGTTCAGACTTAATCTGTGCCCCAATAGTCATCCAAATGAATTAATCCTGTTTAATTTTTTTTAGAAGACTCCTGAAGCGAGCTCTATCAAATGTTGTCTCCTGTGGATGCAGAACAAACACACATATGGGCCTCATTACAGGTTTGGCGGTATTATGGCAGGAAGTGGCGGTAGGTTGCATTATTCCCCATCAACTCCATGGGGATTTTGATGGAATAACTGCCTGCCGATTCTGCCGAGTTCCAGCAGTAACATGGCAGATTTATCTCCAGCTTTTTGCTAGAGGTGAGTCCTCCACTTTACCGCCTCACTTACCCTCTATGTATACTGCACCACCATACTCATAATGATCCCCAATGTCATGTTACCATTACAGGTTCAGTGGGCCTCATTATAACCCTGGCGGTAGCCGTGGGGAGTTGCATTTTTTCTGGCACCCGTCAATGAGGAATTACCGGGTAATTCGACAGGGGATCAATACGAATGGGGATGTCGGATGCACGGCCGGTGCATCCGACATGCTGCGCTCGCGGGTGCCACTCTGCCCGCCAGGCCAGACCTGGCTGGCTGACAGGCGCCCGAGAGCACAGCTAGTTGTATGGTGGTCCGGGAACTACAGTACCGGCATGCTTACTGGTACCATAGTTCCCGGTTCGCCATGCTTATAATGAGGCCCAGTGACTTGGATTTAGGCCTGCTGATACTTGAACTCAAAATATGAAAAAAAAGACTGGCCTATGTTCTTGTCAATACACGAGTGAGACCATTGAAACTATACCATCTGGGATATGAACCCCATTGAATCCAAACAAAAATTACCTGGGCAGAAGATGGCACATATCACCATTGTTCTTGGGTCATCTTCCTAAATGTTCACAAACCTTTTGCGGGTATCAATATTTTTGTTTGTAAGTCTGTATATGCAATTTCTTGCTGTTAATACTTGCAATTAAACATGTATAACAGGCTTGCAGTATTCATTTTGTTATGCAGACATTGCACTTCTCTTGTCTCAGAGTTTCTATTAACAGGGTTTTTCGCCTGTCTGCAGCTCAGTACTCTGTATGTACTCTCCACCCCATACCACTCTGTGCCAATTCAGTCGTTGTGTAGCTCTCCGTTGACATTATTAATACCTGTCTCATTCTGAGCTTGATTTAATGTCTCTGACAACGTTCACACAGGAGTGGTAGTACACCTGCCTACCAAGGTACCAGAAAAACAATCAGTCCGTAAATCTATCAGCTAACCAGTATGCAATGGATTTTGAAATGTAAATAAATGCCTCCTTCTAAAGAGCATCAGCATACTTTACAGAATGAAATACATTATAGGGGATAAAACAACAATTGGAAGGAAAAGACCATATAGAAAGGCTGTTCTTGCTTCTGCCCCAAAACAAAGTGTGCCCATATGGTCTAGAAGGGAGGAGGGTGCAGGGGTAGTAGGTTGTACATCACTAATGGTGGACAACAATACTGGTGTCACCTCTCCAAACATCCAAAGTAGAAATTAGTTAAAAAATAAGGATTTCATAAACAATATAATTGAGACATTTACCCATAATATCCACCATTATGGCACTCAAAACCATTCCATGAACTGCAACTCTAGGCCCATTACCTTATATGCCTATGTTTGTATTAGGCGTTCGGACACAAGGAGCCTTCTAGTCTAATGCGGCGGTAATGTAGTTACCAATCTGTTACCGTCTATTTTTACTGCACCACCATAATCAGTTTTAGGCGTGCTGATATCTAACTCAAAATAAGAAAAAGACTGGCCATGACATGTCTTGTCAATACCCCAGTGGGCCCATTGCAGCTATACCATCTGGGATATTAACCCGATTGAATTTAACGAACAATTACCTGGGCAGAAGATGGAATATATCATCATTGTTCTTGGGCCATCTTCCTAAATGTTCACAAACCTTTTGTATCAGTATTTTTGTTGAGTGGTGATCGGTGGTGGCAGCTCTGATTTACAGCTGCCTTGCTCCCTGGGAAAGACTTGGGAGCAACGGTTTGAGGCAGATGCTTGATAATCTGTTGGGTGATTGACACATGAATTAGGTGGCCCAGATCAATCAGCTGCAGTACTTTATGGCCCCACCACAAGACCTTTTTAATTTTGTTTAATTATATGTTTGTGTCATATAATGACATATAACTGCTGACTGCATTTAAATACTGAATTTATTGTACAGTTGGGGATCCCCACAGTACTCGGTGGCACCCATGGACACGAAAAACACGCACACGTGGGACACGCAGGCTACTATGACCTTGAAAATGGGTACGTGATACACAGGGGGACCCGCATGGGAAAAATAGCATGCGCCACTCACCGTGTGACTAGCGTGGTAATGAAAAACACACGCAGCCAATACCCCCGTCAAAAGAAGAGATACATCCTTGATCCGCTGTGAAGTAGTGATGGCGCGTGAAACAACCAGAAATAGCAACACACACGTTGGTCTCCACGAAAAGCACGTACAGTGAACTGCTGGCCCCACTCACCTTTAACCCGTGCCAAGGGAAACGTCGGGGTGTGTCACATCACTTACGCGCTTAGACCCTTTCCTCGAATTACACGCATTAACACACAGACGTGTAGTTTTTTCACATGCTGAATCACTATGCACCCATGGGAGGGAAATGCCAGCGCGCGTTACATCACATACGCGCTTACGTGCTATGGGCCTTTCCTCGAATTACACGCTGACGTGCTGTTTTTTCACGTGCCAAATCACTCCATATCAAGCTGCCCATGCGACAACACACGGAAGACCACGCTCCTGCCCAGAAGGCCATTTTCCTGCCCCCCAGAGTCCTGAGCCGACTCCCACGAGCCATCTGCTGCTGCCTGCCTGCCTGCTGTCCACGTGCCCTGCTATTTGGTGCCTGCACGTCAGCCATCTGCAGGGGTCCAGTTGCTGTGACCAACACTGCTGGAACAGAAGACTCCCGACTGCATTTCCATCACTCCACAGCCCAGCACCAAGACCCAGTTGCCCACCCACCCCTGTCTCAGGGGTTGCCATGTCGGGGGAAACATCATCAGAGACCACTGGCAACCACCAGCCAGAGGGGCAGAGGGCTGTAAGTGTCCATGTGTACTGATTGGATGTTGAGGTGTGCCAGGAGTGTGCAGCATGGACATATGTCTGGAAAGGCCCATGTATGGATGTGTATGTGCAGGGACATGAACCTGCCGCATTTGAGTCCAGTCATGTGTGATGCACATCAATGGTGTATGTGTTCCAAAGCATGATGCACAAATACATGTGGAGACGCACACATGTTAGCATTTCTGTGTATGTACTATGCCATGGTTCGGGCGTGACACATGGATTCTGGTTCCACCTACGTGCACAGTGTACATGTGCGTGTGTGTGTGTTTGACATGTATGCGACTGTGATATGCCATGGATGCATGTAACACAGACATGTAGTGAGCCGATTGGCAGATGTGACATAGTTGCCGGTGATTGCACTGTGACAGGTGGTGGAGATGTACAGATGCATGTCTGTCTGGTGGCATGTGTGCATGTGTTTGGCACTCCCTGTGTTGCTTGTGACATCAGGATGACCTTTGGATGTTCATGCTGTTGTGTGTGTATGGATGCTGCTGCCTGATGCACCATTCCTGTCAATTTGTGCATGTGTGTGGGTTCAAAAGATATGTGTGTTGGGGAGTGTTATGCCATCTGTGAAGTTTGACACTGCCACTCATGTGCAACTGTCATGTGTGTGTATACGACCATTGTACAGTGCCCTGATGCCTGTGTTCTGCCTCTCCCTGTCTGCAGCATCAACTGATGAAGAGGGCAGAGACAGTGCTGTGGAGCACAGCAGTGGGGATCCCACAACCAGCCAGAGCCGCAGGGCCCAGCTCCCCTCCCGGGTAGTCATCTATTCGGGGAGTGAGGAGTCTGGTGCCACGTCCGTGGCCGCAGCTGCCGAGGGTACGTCCAAGAGGTGGCATTTGGAGGTGGACTCCTCGGCAGCAGTAGGGGCAGCTGAGCCCCCACAGGGGCCTAAGGAGGAAGATGGCATGGAGTCATCCAGGTTGGTGAGGGGTTTGGTTGAGGAGGTGGCTGGGGAAGGCCCATGCACGGGCCTGGTGGGGGGATTCCACTGGTGCTAATGGTGCAGTCCAGGGGCAGGGACAGGAGGCAGCACAGTTCACCGCGGAGATGCCTGTGTGTAATACTGTCCCCGATCCTGTGACTGCATCATCCGGCACCAGCGGAGATGCCTCCGTCCAGACCCGTTTTCAGGGAGGGGATGCACGTACAACAACTGTCCTTCCTCTCCCTGCGGACGTAGCAATCTGTTACCATATTGAGCCTGTCCTAGCTGGGGTGGCGCTGCGCCAACGTGGGATTCGGGATGACGTGCAGGGTTCTCGTCAGGACAATGCATGTCATTTCAGATCCCTCATTGGCCACGTCGACCTACTAGGAGAGGTCGTTGGTACTGGGTTCATCCATGTGCTGGAACTCCTTGCGAACTCCTCCTCAACTGAACCGCCTATGCGCCAGTCGTCCTCCGTGCCATCTTCCCCCCCAAGTATCACCTGGGCCCCCTGTGGAGCTGCCCATGAGCCAGCAGCCAGGCTGGTGGAGGACACATCCCTGCCACAGTCGGGAGTCGGAGGTCCAGCAGGGGGGCCACCCCACCAACTGGACCCCAGCAGATGGAGGACGTACAGGCATCATCAAGCAAGGCACGTGCATGGTGGCCCCAGAGGATTCCATCAGCCTGGAGGCCGTTGTGGTGCCAGAGGCATTTGCATTGGGGGCAACAGCAGGCTCAGCGTGGGAGTGATCATGACTCGGGGCCTTCAACCTCCCAGGGGCAGGCATCGGCCGGAGGGCAGGAGGACCCAGGATTGGGAGTGTCTTCCGTGTGGCAGCGGTTGGGCCAGCAGATAGATGCGGAGCAGCGGCAGGCAGAGAAGGCACGGCTCACAATGGTCAGGGCGGAGAACTCCATGTGCCGGGTGGTGAGGCGGTCTGAGTGCCTCAAGGCAACTCGCAGGGAGTTGGAGGATGCCATGGCTACATCCCTGCGAGACCTCAAGGCCAGGGAAGAGGCCCGCCTCTGGAACATCAACGTGAAGTTCATTGATGCCCTGGCCCGGAACATCAAAGAGTGAGCCATTGGACTAGCCTGCCACCTTTGTACATAGTTCTTTAGGCTTAGGTTTTCTTTGTTTTATATATTTTTTTTGGAGTTCATGGACTTTGCTCCACTTTATGTATATAGTTTTTTATTGATATGATTTTTGGTAGGTTTCCTTTTGTTTTGGGATCATGGACCCTTTGGACTTGCATTGTAAATAGTTCAAGACTTTTACATACTTTCGTTATTTCAACTTCCCATGGATCAATGGTTTTTATTTTTATTTTTTATTTCCTTTATATCGACATTGGCGATGGACCACTTTTCAGTTTTCATGTTGTGGATTTTTGATTTTAATTGGATTCCTTTTTTTTGGTATTGCTTGCATTATTTCTTAATTTGCAGGTTTGATTTTCATTATGTTATTTCATTATGTTTTTTAATACATTTCATATATCTTCATTATTGGTGTTGTGTACTCCCATTGGTTTTGTGCATGTCTCTATGAGCATTGCCTCAGTCATGTGTTGCCACTATGTGGCTCTGTTGGACATTTATGCATGGCTATGCTGGTTCTTTTGAGACTCTCATGGCATGGGTAATTTGGGAACGGGTGGAGTGGATGGTTGCGTGCTTGTACTGGGGGCAGGGGGGATTTGGGTTGGCATTAGGGCCATGGGTCTGTTTTGTTATGACATGGTGTTTGGTGGGCCATGAGTCGGGGCCTGCTGGCAGGTGCCCGTCAATTTGGGGTGGGGGACATGAGTCGGGGCCTGCTGGCAGGTTCCCGTCAATGGGGGTGGGTGGGTGTCTGGGGGGACATGAGTCGGGGCCTGCTGGCAGGTGCCCGTCAAGGGGGGATGGGTGGCTGGGTGGGGGTAAATGAGTCGGGGCCTGCTGGCAGGTGCGCGTCAATGGGGGGTGGGTGTGTAGTTGGGGGGACATGAGTCGGGCCTGCTGGCAGGTGCCCGTCAATGGGGGCTGGATGGGTGGGTTTTTGACTTGAGTCGGGGCCTGCTGGTTCAGGTGCATGTCAATGGGGGGTGGGGGGAGTGGGTGGAGTTACATGAGTCAGGGCCTGCTGGCAGGTGCCTGTCAATGGGGGCTAAGTGGGTGGGGGACATGAGTCGGGCCTCCCACATGCATGGTGACATGTGCCCAGATATGATGGGCTGCCTGCGGGGCATGCCCAGGTGTGGAGGGCTGCCTGCGGGGCATGGTCAGGGTGGATGGGCTGCCTGCGGGGCATGCCCAGGGGTGATTGGCTGCCTACGGTGCATGGTCAGGGTGGATGGGTTGCCTGCGGGGCATGTACAGGGGTGATGGGCTGACTGCGGGCCATGGGGAGGGGAGAGGGCCACACCCGGGAGGGCCCACACTGCCCAATCGCGTGGAAAACACCCTGTGCACCCCTGGAATACGCGTATCCCGCTCGCGCCAGTGAAAACATGTGGAAAACTCCCCGTGCACCCCTCGGAATACACGTACCTGCTCGCACCAGCAAAAATGCACGGAAAACACCACGCGCACCACTCGGAATACGCGTACCTGCTCGCGCCAGGAAAAACATGTGGAAAAATCCCTGTGCACCCCTCGGAATACACGTACCCGCTTGCGCCAGTGAAAACGCATGGAAAACTCCCCGCGCACCCCTCGGAATATGTGCACCCCGCTTTCGCCCGTGAAATCGCATGGAAAAAGTCCCCCCTGCGGTGTAAACTGCCTGCAGAGCATGCCCAGGGGTGAAGGGCTGCCTGAGGGGCATGCCTAGGGGTGATGGGCTGCCTGCGGGGCATGCCCAGGGGTGAAGGGCTGCCTGCGGGGCATGGTCAGGGTGGATGGGCTGCCTGTGGGGCATGCCCAGGGGTGATGGGCTGCCTGCTGGGGCATGCCCAGGGGCGAAGGGCTGCCTGCGGGGCATGCCCAGGGGTGATGGGCTGCCTGCGGGGCATGCCCAGGGGTGATGGGCTGCCTGCGGGGGCATGAGCGGGGTACGCATATTCAGAGGGGTGCGCAGGGAGTTTTCCATGCGTTTTCGTGGTTGGGGGGCTGTATGCTGGTCCACTGCCCTTTGCGCCATGTACCGGATTTGTGCGATGTTTTTGGTGCACAGGACGGGGTTGGGGGCATAACTGGTGCTGCTGCAGGGTCGCTGTGCCACTCTGCGCCACGGCTGATTATGGACGTTAGTATCCATGAATACGCTGTGCGCCAAAATGGGTTTTGACGCACGCGGCTGGCGCTTAATTCTATTAATTACCCCCAATAGCTCAATGTCACTTCTCCATCTTGGAAAACAAACACATCCCCACAATTATTCACAATTCTTCTTGATTCACAGCAATTCTTTTGTCAAAATGGTTTTCACCACAGTTCATCCAACACAATAGTGTCCTTGCCACTTTGTTTCCTTCACATCCCTTAGTCACAATGCATTACTTCAATGTCTTCTGGGTCCACTAACCTGCCAGGACTACCACTAACAATGCCTTTCCTTGTATACTCACCTGCCAGGATAAAAACTTCTACACTGCTACGGGTACTCTGTGGTGAGGTTTGCTACACACTTTTAGAAAAGTCCTTGACTTTAAACAACTTTAAGATCTACACCTTCTTCTGTGAGGACACACTACACATTGATGCTGTTTGTTCCACTGATTGGCAATGCAGGTTATCTTCCTCTCCTCCGTAATACCGCTTACAAAGAAGGTTTCTCTCCTGATGCTCTTTATTTCTTAATTTCACATCAAACAACTGTTGACAATGGGCCTCATTACGAGTCTGCGGTATGAAACAGCAATTACTGGCATGCCGATACTAGCGTGTCCATGTTGCAATGCCCCCGTAATTAACGGGAGATCACTAGTCCGCGTGCACTCGCGTACCGGCATGCTGGTAATCATTGAATGCACAGAGACCTCCACCGGCATCGTAGAATCCGCTATGACAACATACCATTGCGGTATTACCAATCGACAACATACCGATTGCGGTATCCCAAACAGTCAAGACTCTAGGAGTCTACCTCGACTCTAATCTCACCATGGACAGGCATGTTAATGCCATAGCCTCCTCATCAGCATACTACTCCAAACTCATCTACGCAGCAAGACCCTTCCTATCCTCACAAAATGGCCTCACTATTGCTAGGGCCATCATAGGATCAAGGTTGGACTACTGCAACGCACTCCTTGGTGGGACCTCTGGAAAAAACATCGCTAAACTCCAGTTTGCCCAGAACAACGCCCTCAGGGCCGCTACAGGTTTTTCCAGGAAAGACCACATTTCTGACCTTAGGAGGCAGGTCCACTGGCTGCCCATTAGGCAGAGGATCATCTTTAAAATCCTCTCCCTCACCCATAAATGCCTCCATGACCTTGCTCCCTCCTACCTTGCCCAGAGAATTTCACGACCCACCTCGGCCAGGCCCACCAGATCTGCCTACACCAACCTGATTTCTACCCCCAAGACTTGTAGAGTACGTGCGGGCGGTTCGAGCTTCTCAGCCCTAGCAGCCTCACATTGGAACGCCCTAATTTCGCTCCTCAGGGGGATTGACTCTCACCTAGCCTTCCGCAAAGCCTTAAAAACTAGGCTGTTCGTATGCCTTTATATCTACAGGCATACGAACGTCATTTGTAACTATGCTCTGCTCCTCTCTATGTAACTAAGTACCTTATGTTTCCTATGTTTACATAATCTTGCTGCTTACGCCTTCATGTAATAGCGCCTTGATGTCTATGGGCTGCAGTGCGCTCTACAAATGTAAAATAAAATTAAAAAAAATATGAACGGCACCATTCACAACGGCATCGCTAATACCGGTACTGGCATTACCGCCACTGGAAGTAAAGTCATTGTGCCAGAACGGGAAATACGCCGGCAGCCATCTTTAAAAACACAATCCATTGCCATCCACTGCACACAGGGCCTGTTTCAGAGAACACACTACCCTGCCTGCCAGATCATGTCTAAGGCAACCAGGAAAGGTACTGCTCGCCTGCGAACACCCAGGTTCAGTGGTGATGAACTGAACATGCTTGCAGATACACTTGTCGAGCATTCTGATGTAGTGTTTTGCACGGACCTGCGCCGTGCAGCGCAGATCAGAAAAAAAAAACATATGGGAGGAGGTGGCCTCGAAGGTGTCTGCCATGGGGGCTACCCCACGCAGCGTGAAGGACTGTAGGAAGAGCCAGATCTGCGGCTGCGAGTGAGAAACATCCTGTCTGCCAACCGCAGCCAGGGCAGGCCACAGGTGGCGGACCTGCCTCATCCATGAAGTTGGCAAGGTGGTAGGAGACGTGAAGCTCCGTCATGGATATGGAGGCAATTGAAGGGGTTGTCCATGTGGAGATAGGATTGCAACCATCGGACGATGACGGTGAGTGACCCTTTGCGCTATACAGATATCAACACACACACATGATGTCCCAAGTACACAATTGAAATCCAAATAGTTGGGAGGACATACATGGCCCATCAGCCCCACCTAAATACATCCCTAAACCAAACAGCACATCACAGCCATGATAACACACAAGCAATGCTAAAGCCACCAAAAAATGACCACACGATTACACACAAACAACACACACACACAACTCTGAGATGCTGGCATCACCACCGTCCCATTAAATTGCATGCTGCACGCCTCTCCACTACCAAACACACACTTGATACACAACCAAACAAAACATGGCACACAGCGGCTGAGCCGTGGCCGCAGCACAGAAGCCATATCACCCCTGTATGCCGCAAAACAGACACCATGGACATCATGGCAGCGCCAGAAGGATGCCAATACAATTCCCCCCATCAATCCTGCAAGCACCATGTGTGCCCCTCGATCATGCACACAATGATGCACATGACCCAAATTCTGCCAACAACGATGCATGCAGGATGTAAGTACTCCCATGACTGATACGCTGCCTCCCCATCCCCCACAGGCTGGATCCAGACAGCGATGCCAAACATAGCACATCAACAGGGAAGACACCTGCATGCATGGGCCGCGGTGAGGATGACGCCACCAGGCCATCAACCTCTAGGGCTGCACAACACAAGACTGGGGCACCAAAATCACGACCCATGGCCAACAGGGTGCACACCCCCAAGACCAGGAGGAGCAGGCTCCTACGGCAGGCACTCGGGAGCACTATGCCAGAGACATTTGTGCCATCAAGGCTAACTTGCAACAAGATGCAGCAACCAGAAAGGTCACAGCAATGAGGAAACTCCCCCACCCCAGGAGGCACCCCTGCGGACGATGACCCAACCACAGTGGCCACTGATGTGGAGGGTACACATTCCACTGCCACTAGTTCCATGGGCGAGGTGGCAGCCTCAGCACAACAAAGTGCTGAGGAGGACGATGGGCCTGAAGACGGACACTCTGCAGGACCTACCATTATGGAGGATGGCCAACACACCCCAAGCGAGCATGACACACCACAGTGCTCCCCTGACCATCTGGCTTGTGCCCACAGCACTCAGGAGGAGATAGCTGAACATGGCTTCAGCCCTGTGATGAGCATATCACCACCTCCCGTACCAACTCCCGTACAACCATCTGGGAGCACAGACATACGGGACATTGACGGATGGCTGTGCCGAATGAAGGCCAGACAGTAAGCCATGCATGACATGGTCAAAGGGCACCTGTCCAAAGGGGAGGCCACATGCAGGGCAAACAGGGAGAACATGCAGGCAATAATACGTGCAGTGAACCGTGTGGGGAGGTGGGTACATGAGGGCATCTCAGCCTTGACACAGACTGTTGACTGTATGGCTGGCTACATGGGGCAACAATGTCCTGCCCCGGTCGAGCCACAACCACCATCGACGAGCACTACACCTGCAAGCTCGACGCAGACGAGCCCTGTCCACAGGTCCCTGTGTAGTCTGCGCCGGCCGGAACCACATATCCCTCCATCCAAGAGGAGCGGACAATAGCCAGGGGCACTGGGACATGCAATGTGGCAGTCCTGTTGGACACAATTGGGCTGAGCGGGCGTGGGTTTGTGGGGGTTTTGGTTCGGTGGGGGGTGGGGGGCATGGGTGTGTGGGGGTTTTGGGGGTGGTGTGGCGTGGGTGTGTGGGGTGTTGGGGGCTGGGGGTGGTGAGGTGTGGGGGTGTAAGGGGGGTGGGTGTGTGGGGGCGTGGTTGTGTGCGGGTGTTGGTGGGGTGGGGGCATGGGTGTGTTGGGGTGGGTGTAGTCTGTGGAGTAATGCGGGTGGAGGGTTAATTCATGTACACAGTACCATTTCATTAATATACCTGTTGTGTGAACACAAATTACATGACTGGACATTACTTCTTGTGTGTTTGCCAATTTAATGTTCAACAGTGACCAGTGCCCAGAGTCCCCCACTCCCAGTGCCTAGTGTCATACATTACCGGCAACTTCTGTGACCCACTGCATCAAAAATATTGTGCTATCAATGTTTGGCGTACAGTACGTCCCTCACGCGCATCGCGACATGGCCGATGTGCATCATCTTGTTCATCATCATCATCATCTTCACCCTGTGGTTTCTGGTCCATGTCAGGTGGCAGAGGTACGTTGCGCAGGATGCACATGTTGTGAAGCATGACACATGCCAATACAATCTTCCCAACCTTCTCGGGCCCATAAATGAGTGCCCCACCTGACCTGCTGAGGCAGCAAATCTGTGCCTTCAACAGGCCAGAGGTCTGCTCTATCACCACACGAGTGCGTGTCTGTGCACGATTGTAGTCCTCTTTGTGCCGGTTCAGTGGATGCCTGACAGCGGTGAGGAGCCATGGCTTCAGGGGATAGCCAGCGTCACCTGCATGGGGGCAAATTAAGTGTAATTGTGAGTATTTATGCCATTCCATGCATGCACTACCTGTACATCGTTCATGTCCATATGCAATACATTTCCAATTTTAGCTTTTGCCATCACATCTACACAAATATCAGGCCTGTGTACTACTCGGCAAGCCATGGTGGGGGACATGGATGCCGTACACAATTTATGGACCTTGACATGAGATAAACCACTCACCCAGATGAAGTGTGAAGGACCATGTTGCACTCACATGTGAGGGGTGTGTGGCAGGTGAATAAACCAAATGCATGTTTGGCTGATGTCCTACGTGATACAGGTGGGTTTGACCATCATGCTTTCAATGAGTCGATGACGCCATGCACATGTCCCTCGACACCTTCACCCATGTGACCATGGCACGATGTGGTTGGTGGTATGGTCCACCAGTGTAGGGATTCGTCCCTTCACTGATGAAGGGTGTCAACTGGCATGCTGGTACTCCCCCCATCCCAATCTACCCCATGTGCCAGGAAGCAGACAGGTTGAATATGCATGTGCCCCTCCCCCACAAATGAGCACCATGGCCCTGTGGTCAGACTTACCCAACAGCCAGTTACACTGTGCAGCATTTCGTTCCATGTAGCGGGGGAGCATAGAATTCAGCAGCACCATAGAATCATGTGTGGATCCTGGGTATCTGGCACAGCAATGGGTTATCATCTTGCTTTCATTGCACACCATCTGGACATTGATGGAGTGGTATTGCTTCCGATTGCAGTACACCACCTCCATGTCATGCCAGACTACCAACTCCACGTGGGTGCAGTCAAGGGCACCAATGACATTAGGCATGCCTGCCAGTACATGAAATGAAATTTTGGTGTAATTCACCTCTTGTGCAGTCCATGGTAGGGATATGTAGGCACTTGCGTGCTTTAGGAGTGCATCCAGCACCTGGTTCAGCACACAAGAGAAACATGGCTGCGACATGCCATGCAGCTGCGCCACTGTGTGCTGGTAGGTGTCTGTGGCCAGGAAGTGGAGCACACACACTTCGGTCAGCAGTAGTGGGATGGCTGTGTGGATGCTGATCAGGCTGACCAGGTCATCATGAAGGAGATCCACGATGGTGGTGATGGTGTCCCTGTCCAGGCGGTACAGGGTGTGGATCTCTGCAGGGGTTAAGTCGAATGAAATGGCCCTTATGCGAGGGATTGGTGGCTGCCTGCGGGGAACCACTGCCTGCACTGGTGGTATTTGCAGTGCCAGTCTCACCCTCCTCTTCCTCATCCTCCTCCTGCGTCTCCGCTGTAGTCCCTGGTGTACTGCCTGCTCAATGAGTATCAGTGCAGGCATGTCCTCCAGCCCCTGTATGGCAACTGCTAGTGGAATCATTTTGGTCTTGGAAGGGGTGTGGTGTGTGGGTGTGCACCTTTTGTGCTGGGCCAGACTCCATTGCCTACACCTGTGGTGATTGTGTGAACCTGTGGCAGGTCTGAGAACAGCAGATTGCCATTAACGCCTGTCCCGCAATGCCAGTGTTAACGGCATCATGGTTGCCCTTCTTACCGGCATCTGGATGTCGATAGGTGCATGTCCGTGCGACTCGTAATGTCCTCTTTCTTGCGGTATGCCGGTGTTACTAGCAAGGCGGTCGCGTGCCTGCGCACAGTCTTGTACGGTGGTGCATGGTCACAGCGGGTCCCTGTCAATGCCGGTAGGACCAGCGTTGCAGGTCGTGATGGCCCGGTCCGGTAAGCAATGCCGGTTTTGCCTTACCAGCATCGTTATTACTGGACTGTCAATCTTGTAATGAGGCCCAATGTCTCTTTATCACATTTGCCTTTCTTTGGCTTAGGCAATACCTGTTGGTTTAAGGTTTATGGGGATGACAAACTATGGATCAGTTGGGCGCTGGTAGGGTATGATGGTCCAGTGGTCGCTGTTGAGCGAATTAATCAAATATATGGTCCAGTCAAGTCTTAGTCATTAATTTAGTTGTTTATTTTTGGTTAGTTAGCACCAAAGAAAACATCATTGTAGAAATGAATGGCAATTTTCAACATGGTAAATTGCTACACAGCCGACGCGTGTTTCAACCTAAGTCTTTTTCAAGGCTGTGATTAGTGAGTTGGTTTGATGGTGATGTGATGCACACAGTGAAGTGACATGGTGAAACCCATTGTTATTTATGACATATATATTCCATCCAATATGCATACATTAATAGATAATTTCAGTAATGAGGAATGGGAGCACATTGTGGCAAAAGATTGGTAATTGGCAAGTCCGTGATTGTGAGTGGTGGTGACAAGGTGGATTACAGGGCAGAAACATATAACCATTGATAGTTACATTTGGGCATAACGAGATGCATAATTACAGTTAAAGTAAAATGAGACAGAGTAAGAGACAATGTACCAAGGGAGACAAAGGAAACAAAGAGAGTCAATTAGTTGAGTCAATGGGCCAAGAGAATTTGGTATGACAGCCTTGTTGGAGGAATTAGAAAAAGAGGAGTCTTACTCAATTGAGTTAGGGGGTGGTCTTCAAGATGCTGTAGGCTGGTCCTCCCAGATAAGGGTACCAGGGGGGCTGGATAGCTGATCTGAAAGGTAGATAGATAGGATTCTAAGCAGGCATGGGACCCATGGACGAGTGGCAGAAGGGCAACTAATGTGGTGTGCCCTAATTGGCCCGCGTGGTGACTTGCAGACTGGCAGATGTGGTGACCAGTAGGGTGAATTTCGGTTGGCAGGGTAATGGAACTGGTTGTGCTCTGGCCGGGTTGTTCCCTCCTATGGTGGTGCGGCGGTGGTAAAGAGCGAGTGGTGCGGTCAGATGACCAGAGTGTGGGTGGTTCTGGAGCCCACAGCGGGGGAACAAAGTGACAGAGGATGCACTGGCCGGTGCGAGTGGCCAAGGGCTAACATGTGCCGGATGCGGCGCGTGGTACTGACCAAGTTGCTCATGAGAGAGAGCGTGTCCTGTGTGGGAACCAGGCATGCTGATAGTATGGGTTGCAAGGATAGATCATGGCGAGAACGTCTTAGTGCAAGGAAGGAATGAAGGAGTGGGGGGAGGGCGGTGCCCGGCCGTCCGCTGTGTGTTGGGAGCAGAACAAACATGCAGGTTAGGGCATACTGGGGAAGGTGTCCACTTGGTGCAGCCAGGTAGGCTGATGGTATAGAATCAAGGCGGGATGAATAATTAAGTCCGGAAAGGTTGTCCGTGTGCATGGAGGGAAATTGAGGTGGGGGGCAGTGCCCGGCATCGCGCTGTAAATTGAGGGACAGCATATGCCTGTGGTTTGGGTTCGTAAGGGATCCAACGTTATCTAGTGGGAGAGGTGATGGTGCTAGGTTATAGCAATTCGGCAGGAGGCCGGGGGGGACGTCTTGTGGAGGGGTGTCTGATGGGAGGCTTACCGTTGGCCGGGTCCGGCGAGTTCGTTTATAAAAGGGGAATTTATAAAAGCATAGCTCGGATTGGTTGGTTCATCAAGCGGTGTGATTGGTCTAAGGAGACCGTCCTGCGGGTTGGTAGCTGTCAGGGTTTATGTCACGGGGTGAAAAATTAATTATCAATTGGGAAATGACCAGACCGAGCCTTGTCCATCAGACGGATTAGTCTGATAAGGTGCTGTGGAGGGATAGCCCTGATGGTATGTTTGAACCAGTCATGGCATGCAAGTGGCCGTGTGGTGAGTTATGACGTTGCTATAGGATATGTCCCTGACGGTTGCAGAATTGGGGCTGTATAGGTATAGTCAAAGTGGAGGTGAGGGGAGGGGGGGATGTAATGTGTCCCCCTTATCTGTGGGCAGGAAAGGCAATGGTGCGTTGGCCCAGAGGTGGGCAAGACCTTGGTGCAATGGGGGCAAGAGTGCCAGACGGTAGGAAGGAGGTGTTGGTATGGGCTTTATATAGGATTAGTACATGGAAGGAAGTTACATCAATTGCGTCCCTACTACTTGTATTAGCAGAAACCTCATGGGTTTATGTATGAATATTTACAAGAAAACATGGAAATCATGGTCACTATTTAATCCAAAAGTAACAGCGCGATATTTGCATATCAGCTTTGCTTCTTTCTGGCTTAGTTGGAGTTCTCTATCTCCACCTCTTATGTCGGTTGATATTTTCTCCAGTCCCACGAAGGTGATATCTTCCTCGTTGTCCCACTGGTGCTCTTCTTGCCAGTGTAATGGCAGTGGATATCTGGTGTCCTGGGAATGTAGGGAATTAAGATGTTCCCTGATCGTTGTTCTGAGTTCTCTTTTAGTACTCCCAATATGTTTACGATTACATACACAGTTAATAGCATAAACCACAAATTTGGATTTATAGTTGATGTATTCTCTGATTGTATGTGTGTCACTGGTACTGAAAGCCAAAGTCTTGGTCGTTGTGGCGAATTTGCACATGGAGCAGCTTCCACTCTTATATAAGCCCACTGGTTTGTTGCTGGTGAGCTAGTTGCCATCGGTTTTTGGAATAGGCGCCATGAATGATGGACTGAGGATGTTTTTGAGTGTTCTGGCCTTGGTATAGGTTAGGATTGGCTTGTCTGGGATCCATGCCTTGATGTCTTCATCTATTGATAAGATATGCCAATGTCTCTTCAGAATCTTCTGTGCTTGATGGCTATCACTGCAGAACTGGGTAATGTATCTTATTGGGCTGTCATTTGTTACCTGTTTGCTGGTGTGTACCTTGGGAGTCAAAAGCGAGTTGCATTCTCTACTGTTAGCCATAGCTATGGCTGCTTGTATTGATTGTTCCGGGTATCCTCTCTCATGAAAGCGTCTGCTAAGTGTTGCACATTTGTTTCCATAAAATGGCCGGGTACTGCAGTTCCTTTTAGCTCGGAGAAATTCACATTTGGGGATATTATTGATTACAGATCTTTTGTGGCAGCTGGATGCATGCAAGACTGAGTTGACTTCTGTCGGTTTCCTATAAGTTGAGGTCATTAGCTCTGTGGCAGCTGGCGTGATAGTGATATCCAGGAAGTCGATGCTCACCTTACTTGAGGTCTCTGTTAGTTCAATACCAAAATTGTTTTCAATCAAATAGCGTTTGAATGACTCAAGTTCTTCATTTGTACCACACCAGAACTGCATTATCTTTTTACACACAGTAGCACACACTAGTTTGGGTCGACAGGCTACTAAAAAGAAATGAGTTGTCAGAATTAGAACATTCAATTGTGTGCGTTTTTATATTGCCAATGATGCCACACACAGCACTTTCCAAGCAGTGTGTTCGACATCCTTTTTCAGCAGAGGTTTGCCCCAGCACCAACATTCTACCATCAGCTGCATATTACAATTGTGCTAATTGTGTACAGTGGTCAATCATAACTGCACCCCCTTCTGGCCGCCAGCATATCTATATGCCCAGAACACCGGCAGAAAGGCAAGCAGTGGTTCAAGATTTTTATGAGTGCCGCACTTCCCAATTGTACCAGGTGCCGTTGATTGCACACATGTTGCTCTACGTCCACCTGGAGCAACAGAGCACATCTACTGTAACCGGAAACATTGGCACTCCATCAATGTTCAGGGTGTGTTTGTTGCCAAGAGCATCTGTACTAACGTGTATGCCAACTTCCATGGCAGCATATATGATAGTTACATGTTCAGGATGTCCCTGCTACACCGGGCCCTGTAAGCTTGGAAGCATGGCAATACATGGCTCATTGGTGAGTATGAATGGACATGCACATGAATGCATGTTGCACATAGACCAATAGACACTGTCAACAAATGACAATGGCCCTCATTACGACCCTGGCGGAGGACCATGGTGCAATTTGCACCATGGTCCATGGCGCAAAGCTGCCAACTCCGCCATGGGGGTTGGCGGACTTACCGCCCCATTCCGACCTTGGCGGGGCGGTAAGTCCCCAATCCCCATTTACCCTTCCCCATTCCCATTTTTGCCCCATAGGGTATAATGGGAGTGTGGAAGGCGTCAATTACGCCACCGTAAATTACGGTGGCGTAATTAACGACAAGTCCCGTAGCGCCATGGATTTTTCCGCCTGCAAAAAGCAGGCGTAAAAATCACCATGGCGCTACGGGAACTCGTAGTAGGGCGGAAAGGTACGCCATGGTTTACGCTGGCGTAAACCCCTTTCCGCCAGGGTCGTAATGAGGCCCAATGACAAACATTCTCACCTCTACAGGGGAGAGTGCCTACCCTATGAGCACCTACATGATGATGCCCATATGCAACCCCAACACACCTGCCGACGTAAGGTACAACGCTAGCCATATTGCAACTCGGAGCATAGTGGAGTGAACATTTGGAGTGCGCATGTCATGTTTCCGCTCCCTTGACCGCTTTGGTGGCGTGTTGCTATATGCACCACCAGTAGGCTGCAGGTTCATTGTGGCAACATTTGTCCTGCACAATGTTGCAACACGGCATGGCGTCCCGGTGGACATGTTGGTGGCCCCCATCCACACCCACAGGCACAATGCTTGCGTATGGCTGGGCAAAGGGCACGTGCAGAGGCTGCACGTACCCAGCTTGTGCAATCTTATTTCACATAAAATCCCTCCCCTGTGGAGTCCACACGATCCCGCAAAATCCCAGGTGCCGTTCAGTGATGACAATGAGCCAATCCACTGTGCCCACAAAACCACCCTGAGAAAGTGCCCTTGGAGGTGTAGATTTGTGTGCATCCCTTAGAACTAATAGACATTTCATCTTGTGTTTTCAAAACAAACACATTGAAGAGGGAGGACACCACCACAATGCCAACCATTTAACTAAATTACATCTGTGGCACCAAAACCATCCAATATGTAATGTTAAAGGATATTTATACCATGCACTATCCCCACTGTAGTGGTCTCCTGGCGCTCTGGAGGATCTGACTAACAAACCTGTCAAATTTGTAAGCAGCGATAAATCCTGAAACATCAAGTGTGAGCTGCAAGCCATACATGGCCTCAAAAATGTACATGGACACAAAATACAACAAGCACAATTGCATATAGCTGCACACATGTTCTAAGATGTGCATGTGCAATGAATTGAAGCACTCTGTAAAGCTATTCATATGAGCTTTATTCAAAAGCCCCGGAGCACAACACCGCCGGGAGATACTCATCTAAATGTTCTACCTGTACATCATTAGAATTGCACTACGTACTTACATTCTACATGTATACATTCCACTGACAATGATGTCAGTGACTTCAGAATTAATCATACTTTTCCACTCATCTTTAGCAATGGCTGTATTTACAGTGGCAATGATGTCTCCATCCATGGATTCAATCTCGGTACCCTGGTTGGTTGATAATCTGGAAAAACAATCAGCCACTTGATTTTGCGCACCTGGCGTATAACACACATGAAGATTATATTGCATGATGTCAAGCATCCACCGTCTGATCCTCGGCGATATGAGATGAGGTGTTTTAGACTGGAGAACATGCAGCAGCGGTTTGTGGTCAGTTTTTAGCAGGACAGGTAAACCCAAATCAGGTATCTAAAATGTTCTAGGATCCACTTCACTCCTAAAGCCTCCCTTTCTATTGTGGAGTAATTTAATTCTGCTCCTTTCAACACTCTTAATGCGAAAGCAATTGTCACCAAGTTTTTATTCTGTAGCTGTTCTAGTACTCCTCCCAAACCAGTTTTACTGGCATCTACTGAAACGATGGTTCTAGCCTTGCAGTCAAACATTCCCAATGCAGGCGCTTGGTTGATGGCAGCTTTTATTTTTCCAAATTCCTCTCTACACTCATTAGACCATACGTACTTAACAGCTTTTTTCATGAGGCTTCTCATATGTTTGGTTCTGTTGGCATAGTCATCTATAAACTTGGAATAATATTCTGTCATACCAAGGAAACTCCTCAATTGATCCTTATTTTCCGGTTCAGCAATACTCAATATGGTGTCCATTAACTCTCTCTTAGAACTAATTCCCTTATCATCTATTGTGTGGCCAAGATATGACACTCTGTCACATTTGATCTTGCATTTGTCCAATTTTAGAGTAAGACCACTCTTTTGAAACACCTGCAAAACCCCCATCAGCTTTGCATCATGCTCTTCTTCTGTGACAGCAGAAATCAGAACATCGTCTTGGAAGCAGTGTACGCCTTCCAGGCCCCAAAACAGATGTGACATCAGCCTTTGAAACACTGCAGCAGCTGACGCAAGTCCAAACTGCATTCTTTTGAACATAAATGCACCCATGGGAGTGACAAAGTATGTGAGACTTCTCAAACTTTCTCCCAAGGCAATTTGATGGTAAGCCGAGGATAGATCTAGGGTGCTGAAGAATTTCGCCGGCTTCATGGTTGTTAACAATTCACTTATGTTCGGTAGGGGATGCCTGTCAACCCAAATGTTCTTATTCAGTTCCCTTAAATCTACACACATCCTTATAGAGTTGTCAGGTTTTTCTACCAGCACTATCGGGGCAAGCCACTCTGAGCTCTCTATGGGCTCTATGATGTCTTGTTCACATAGACGCGTAAGTTCTTTCCTCAATGCCTCTTTTGTACCCATTGGAACTTCACGAACTCTGTGCGCTATGGGTACGGAACCCTTCTTTAGAACAATCCTATGTTGAAAACCCTCTATAAGTCCAATCTTTTCGCTAAACACTCTGGGGAATTGTTTTGACAGCGCACCTTTAATATCACTGTTGTCCTTGAATACACTCAGTATAGGAATTTCTTCTCCCGGGTGAATTCTGACCCTGATAACGGCTTGTTTCTCCCAGCCTACTAAAGATGAGCTGTTTCTTGCTATGTAGAGTTTACAGTATGTCTCTCTATCACAGAACTTGACCCATGTGCATCCAATGATATCTATGGGGGTTTTCCCATATCCTGTTGCCCTCACTCCAGTATTTTGTATATCTTGCATTCTGCCAGACAATTCTCCAATGAAAGTCTTAACATCCACCATGGTGTATGGGGATCCAGGGTCCACCATGATGGGTAAAGATATGCCATTTATTTGCATGTCAACTCATGGTCCCCTAGATTGCTGCAATGAAGAGACCGTAAGTATTTGTACCTGTGTATTCCTTTGGTTGACAGTCAGCATATCATCTCGTCCTAGATTTTCTTCGACAATTCTTATGGTGCCTCCAGGCATCCTGTTAAAAGGCTGTCTGTTAAACCTGCCCATTCAGCCATGCACATTCTTACAGACCTTTGCAAAATGTCCTACATGACCACATCTGTAACACTCAACAGCTGCTGCAGGACATTCTTTGTCACTGTCATTATGTTTATACCAGCCACATATTTGGCAGCGTCCCTGATTTTGATTTCCATATCCTTTAACTCTACCTCTCCTAGAACGGTCCTAGCACAGTTGGCTAATATCCCCCTCATCATTGCCAACAAAGACTCTTCTAATTCCTCCTTAGGCTTCTCTTCAATAACTTTGACCTCCTTACTTTCAATCTGGTGAAACCTTTCCTTCAAGCAGCGATCGCCTAGTTCCATGCTTCCTGCTATCTCCATTGCCTGATCCAATGATGGATTTTTTGTTTGCCATAACCTCTGTTGTATACGCAAATCGGCTACATTCAATACGAGTTGATCTCTTAAATATTCATCCCCAACGCCAGTGAAATTACATGTTGACATGAGTCCCCTAAGAGATGTCATTTAGGTGTCAATCGATTCACCTTTCAGTTGTTTCCTAGAAAAGAATTTGTACCTTTCCAGTACAACATTGGTCTTATTACCAAAATGTCTGGCAAGTTTTACCAACGCACTCTCAAACTTGCGGTTACTATCACTAGAGCAACCTTCTGTATCATCCAATTCAGGGAGCGATCTGAAAATTCTTAGAGCTTCTGCCCCAACACAGTTAAGTAATGCAGCCTCTTTGAGATCATCATTGAATTTGTTCCCACCAACAGCCCTCAAATACACCTTGAAGCCATCCATCCATTGCTCCCAAGGGCACGTGTGGTTCCCAGGACATGGAAGAAACTGTATTGGAGGTGTGACATGCTGCATGATGCAATTTTAGTTTGTGTTCTATTTCTTTCTCTTCTTATTATATTATTATATTTTTTTCTATGTTCTTATAACAAAAGGAAAAAAAACATTGTGTTCCTTTTGTGATCTCTCTTTTTCTTTAATCCGTGGTGTAGGTGGTGGTTTCACTTGCAACTTTGTGGTCTGTGTTGGCAACCTATCTTACTTGGGTTGCATATGTGACTTAATGACATAATGTCCTGGTATTGCAATTCACAGATTTCGTTCCTCCTTTACTCTGTAATTCACTTTGAATTCGTGCTGCACGTGGCATTAACTTTCTTATTTCGATGAGCATATACTTTACTGATTCTGCTTTGAAATCTATCATGGATTTCCTGTTCGATGCTGTGCAACATCACAATTTATATCTCGCAGCTTGTATGATTGTCGTAGTATGTTTGCCAAGGAAACTAGGATGCAGTTTTACAAAATGGCCACACGTAGCGTTATATCGTGCTTGGTACTGATGCAGAGTCACACTTTACCTATTGCAGCTCGTACAATCACCGTAGTATGGGTGCCATGGTAACACAAATGCTGTTTCATAAAATAGCCGCACGTAACGTTACGTCCTAAGGTCCCTTCCTTGAATGCACGGTGACCGCCGTTGGCCTGCAGTTCATAAAATGCGCCCACAGTGGTAAGCGCTTTTGTAGATATTATTTCTCCCTCCTACCTCGTAACAAGTCGAAACACCCACAGCAAAGTCTCTGTGAGGTGCAGAAACTCGAGATCGCCAGCAGGCAGCCCAACTTTCCCTGGAATCACAGGACCGCTGTGGGGCTCGTAGTGCGTGGCTTCCTTTCTTCTGCAACTGTCGAGGGAGCTGCGGGGGCCTACGTTAATATTAAATTACCCTAGTCACCAATTGTAATGAATTAAAGCACTCTGTAAAGCTATTCATATGAGCTTTATTCAAAAGCCCCCGGAGCACAACACCGCCGGGAGATACTCGTCTAAATGTTCTACCTCTACATCATTAGAATCGCACTACGTACTTACATTCTACATGTATACATTCCACTGACAATGATGTCAGTGACTACATAACAGCATGATGTGCACAAACATGTCCCTATTGTGGGGTGTAGAAAAGCAGTGCAGTATCAACCCACATGTTACTCAACATGGCAACATGCCCACAATAAACCCCATTGTTAGGGAGAATTCTCAATATGTGCTAATTTCCCTTTCTTTTTGAGACCCCCAGCAACTTTGCTGGATTTCTAGGATTTGTGTTTTTTTTACCTGGGAAGAGTGTAAGCCTTTTTTCCCACTCTTCCATGTATTTTGATGTGTGTTTTACTTTTGTGTTCTTTGGTTATGGAGTTTTAAAACAACTCAAGTGGCATCATCTTTTTCTGTGTGTCAAACAGCACCTTCATTGCAGTGACACAGGGATGTCTTTCGAACTTCCCACAGTTTAAATACCTTCTCTGGGACTGACTAGCGTCTCCCAGAGCATCTAAAGTCTGACTTTACTAGTCTATTTACATTTACTGACCCAGCACACACTATATTCCCATAGAGTGCTGGAGGGGTTGCCTAGCTTCCCCTGAGTCAAAACACTCATATTTTAAATGGCTGGTGGCAGTGGTTTAGATCAAACTACCATGATTTTTCCCGACCGCTAACAGCGGTAGCTAAAAATCGGGTCAGCTTTTTTTTTCAATATGGCGCCCAAGACCTATCTGTGAAAACAGACTCTGGTCATCTTTTTTTGCCATTTCTTTTAGGAAAGGTCCTTCTTGTGTTTTTCTCTGCGCGCCAAACCAGGTTTGGTCCCTTTGTTCATTGGCCTTTGGCGGGTTTCAGTGTTGAAGCCCTCCTCTGGCGCCTGAGTTTCTGGGGTGGACAGGATGTGAGGGAGGTGCCCGAAACTCCCTGTGCTTAGTTTCCTAGGAGACCTGAATGCACTCTGGCGTGATGTAGCAAGCAGCTTCTACAGCACAAGTGATCACTTTACCAAGTGGCCGTCTCCCTGTTTTCACAGGGAGGATGACATTCTTCTCTTCACGGTCCGATGTGCCTATGCTGGGCTCACCCAGTCATTTTGATAGTGTTTTAATAGATTAAGTGTTGGTGCCGGTCCTTTTGATTGGCTGGGACTGATAGGGTACTATATCATGGGATTGGCTTGGGCTTTTCCTGTGGATTCTCTTATTGCCCTTTCATATGCAACAAGGAGCTACTTCTACACTTTATTTAGTGGCAGTAAGTGTCTCACCTGGTGGTTCTGTGGCTTTATAGAAGTGGCGCAATATTGCAGCCAACTTGGATTCTCCTCCAGTGCGGCTTATCTTTCTGTGGCATTCTGCACCCTCCCAGCTTCAGGAAAAGTAGTGCTGCAGTGACTTTGCCTGACCAAGCAGCCCGCGGTTATGTTTTTGTGTGAATGCAGGGTCTGAAGAGATTTGCAAGTTACACTCCCTGTTGGGAGTTAGGGTCCTGAACATCCCCTGTGGGGTAGTACTCTGCCTTGGTGACGGTGGCGAGACTGCAGGATCCTGCACCATCCACCATCTTGAAGGCACATCGCATAGTAGCCGGTTCAACCTAATCCCTTGCATCTCACTCCCCTTCCATAGACGTAAGGGGAGGTCTGTCAGCTAACAAAATACAGCACTTTTTTCCAAAGTGATAAACACATGCAAGTAAATTTGTGCTATGATTTGAAAATGTTTTTTGTTTGTAGAAGGATCCACAGGAAAGCAACTTAAGTACATTAAGCTTGAGTCAGGTTGCAGGAAGGATTGATGTTATGAACGCCGTTCCAGCATCCCAGAGTTTGATGCGTGAAGATGAAGAGTAAAAGAAAGGCATTTTGAACTGACAGAAATTTGAATGGATGAAGCACAGCTATATAGAGTACATGTAGTTTAATAGGTTATGCGTTAATACAGTAATATCACACTTTTATATAGCTCTTGTAGCTGGATTACCCTTGCTTTTAAGTGCAATGATAATAGATTTTAATTTTATCCAATTTAATGGCACTCAAAGTATCAACCTCAGAACGATAAAGGCTGAATTTGACCTGTCAGAATTCAAACCTGTCAATGCACATGACTTAACCAAGGTGCACACTTAACTTAATTAAGTATATTTTCAGGATGCAAGTAGGGTAGTGGGTGCATATACATTTAAACACTATGAAGAGAAAGTGAAACTGTAACCAAAAACAGAAAGGTAAAGTAATGTAATACACTGAAAGACTCCCACAGGACACCTCATCATGCAGGCTGCCTTATATGTGCACCCAGGACCTTACCTAATGAGAGATCTCTTATAATACTGACAATCAGGAGTTTTAAAATGTCTTCATTTATAACTGGCAGCAAAGAATGCACCTGTCAGTGTGAAAATGTGTTTTGGCTAGTTGCAAATATAACTTATTAAGTGATCAACTGATTGCAGTACTTTCCTCTGGAGCAGCAAATATCTAAGTAAAGCCAATTCATCTTCTCTGAGGGTACCCATGCTACAGCATATCAATTTAGTCTTTCAACAAGTGCTCAATACAGCCATCCTCTCACCGCTTGAAACCAAAAAGAGATTGTGAGTCACCAAACACAGGAAGGTAATGTAAACATTTGAGAGACATATGATAGACAAGAGGATAGAATAGAAGAATTAAACTTAAATAAAACGAAAATAGGACCTAGGACCCAACAGAGAATTGAAAACAAAAACGGAAAGTTTTATGCACCGAAATGTGAAGATATGTGGTAATAGTAAATGTCAACATGGTGTTTTATGTTATCATGCTCTAATGTGCAGTTTGTTTTGAAAGCAAAGTGATTAATTAAGGGTAAATCCAAAATACTAGACACTGTAGTGTAAGATGCAAAACTGGGATCCTCTAATGGGTCCATTTCAAATATCAATGAACATTATAAGGTATTTTCTCGAATTCAGTATGGTTGGCTTGCTAACATTATCTGCAAGATATTACAATTACAACTAGACTAGCGAGGATTTGTTACAGGCAGTAAGATCATCTCTCATACTAACCTGGCAATGATCACGACTTCACAAACATTTTAGGAAAATCCAAGCATTTAAAAACATGGAACAATAATTCATGAGCAACATGGTTGTAAGCCTTGCTAAAATGTAAATTGTAAACACAGACAAGATTATTTCTTTTTTCTACTTGTTTAGCAGTGGAACTTCAAATTACTCTTCTCTTTCTGTTTTCTATTACTTTTTTTAATACAGTTTGTGCTCCACATTTTGTAATGCTATAGAACTCCAGTTTTTTAGTTTTGGTTTATCACCTTTTTTAAATGTAAAGTAATCAATCTTTCATGAAAATTATTGAAATAATTGTAATTTCTTTCCACACCAGATGACCTTCCCTCCCTCCTCCTGCTCTCTGCGCCGCAGCACTGCACCTTCAGGTATTGATTCATCTTCTGGGGTAGGCATGTCCTCATCAGGGGCGAGGGGAATAATTTGCCAGAGGCAGATGTTGTGCAGCATGGTAGAGGCAAAATGTATTTGTCCAACCTTCTCTGGTCTGTGCATCAAGAACCCTCCGGTCCTGTGTAGACACCAAAAAATGGCCCTTCAGTAGTCCAAAGGTCCTCTCTATGCACAGCCTGGTCCTGACGTGTGCCTCATTGTAGGCCACTTCCTGTGGCATCCTTGGGTTGTGCATAGGTGTCATTAGCTATGGTTTACAAAGTTACAAAGGAGTGTCGGAGCTCCTCTACTGAGAACAAACATGGGTCAAATGCCCTGTTCTATGGTATTTATTCCACTCAGGAAGGTCTACAACTACGTTTTAGCTCACTACACCCTTTACCTAGGATAAATAACGATTTGCATATCTGCCTTTGTTCCACCCACAAGGGCAGTCCAGCACCAAAATGCTAGGCAAATCTACCATCAGCAACCCCAGACACGCGTGTCTTCCTAGTCAGGGCTCCTCAGTGAGGTGAAGCTGAGCCTCTTTAAGATACAGTGAGCAAGGGTTCCAAGTTTGGATTCTTATACACATTAATGTATAAATAGTAACTTTACAAGTTTTAAAGCTCTGACATCTCTTGCTATCAACTCTAACATGACTGAAATGTGATTGTTTTCACTTCCTACAGACATTAAATGTTTGCTGGCATAGATTTAAAAAATAGCATCACTGTTCAACATTGTATGCTAGGACACATCCCTCTTACTTTAAAGAGGCAAGCTTTAATAACATGAGAAATATCATTATTAAACAACCCTTTTAAAAATTACTTAACTTTTTCATTTTTTTATTTTGTGTTTACTTGATCGATTTAAGAAGGCACAGATTCTGAATATATCACATCCAATATGTCCGAATCTGTTTTAGCTCAAAAGGTTTTTTCATCCCAATGTCTTAATTCATTTTTATAATACCTTTGCCTCCTTCCCTTGGCTCTTATTCTGAATATTCTCTTTCCCTTTTTTATCTTACTATTTTCATTGTCCATGCCAGAGTGGAGCAGTCACAGTAGTCCACAGACCCCTGGTAGTCTGTTTACACTGCTTTTGGAAAAAAGGGGTCTGCTCTTAAACCCCTGTGCAGCACGGAGCGCTACGGAGTCGAGCATTTACAGCAGTCTTGGCAGACTAGAAAGATGAGACAGGTCTTGGTAGTATCTTCCTCTGACATTAAACCCTGTGTGTGAGGAGACCAGAGAAAGATTTATCAGCATTGGTGAAGAGACTTATGATGTTGAGTGGGCCCTGCACCCACCGCCAGGGGAAATTGCGGGATAGAGTACCACCAGTTCCTACAACTATTTGCGAGGTGTGTCCCCTCTCCCCCCAGCAACATAAACATTGTGTTTCACACTGATAATGGGCCTTTTGTCAAGGCTTCGGTAATGTGAGAGAAACTTACATCTACTGGATCCCTCAAGTGGGAAGTGGGAGGGGAAGTGAATACCTTCAGCTTAACCTCAAAAGTACATATGGAAACTGATATCATTGGAAAATCCATGGATCCCCAGGAAACTACAGAGCCCATGAAGCCCGCTAGTGTCCTGTGACCATGGAATGCTTGGACAGGTTAGGGGCCCTACGCAGGAGCAACTTTATGCAAATGGATGAAAGTGGCATGTTTAATGGAGAACATATGGAATCAACAGACGCTAGGGTTACAATCCCTTGTGCTGGGCATGCAGGGACACTTATAGAGTCGACTGGTATTTCATTGAATGAATCTCCCTATGCAGAGGATACCTTTTTGGAAGAAATGTTACCCACTCAGAATCATCTGAATATGAGCGCTTTAACAACTGTGAACAAGTTAGCAATCAGACGAGCAACACTTTTGAGCATAATGCAGACTCAAATACCATGGTGAGCCAGCGTTTGAATGTGGCAGCGTGATTTTGCGCGACATAGCTGAGATTAAATCAACAATTGCATGGCAAAGGAGATTGAGCGATTCGATAAATGGAATCCGCTCGACCCCGACTATGGGAAGCAACGCTAATTGCAGCATAAAGCCTGGTCCTATGCTAACATCAGGACCTATACGAGAAGGGGGGCAATGATCATTCCATTGAATTACGAACCTAAGCTTCGACAAAATTCTTTACATAGTGAATCCAAACTGGAAGTCTCTGAACATATGGAGAGCCCTTTCAATGATACCCGAACCTCTTCATCCTCATCATCAGATCCCTCACATAATAGGTCGGCTTTCCGTGGCACGCAACACGAATGCGATCAACATTTACCATCTGCGTCAATGCCCAGATTCAGACCAATATAATGTCAGCTTTGACAATTGCCTAAATCCTTTTACTAAATTGTTTGAAACAATGAACAAGACCATCAAAGACCAAGCCACCCTATTGGCTATGACTCATACTGGGTTAATATTTTGGGAATCCTTTGCAACAGCTATACAACTCAAGCTGGACAGAGAAGCAGAATGATCTGCTCAATGGCAATGAAGATGTTACAACCTGGCAAGAGGCGAAGAGGGGGACAAAAAATCATGATGGCCGCTATCTTAGAAGAAATGAAATGGCTTAGAAATTCTCAAGGAATAGATAATGTGGTTTGAAATCCTCCCAGAGAAAGCACTGAGACTTTGTCCAGACTGCAAGCACCCCCGACGGACGCTATTGAGACACACAAGTGTAAAAAATCAGAGATCCACAGCTAGGTTACCTCAATATCCTATTCCCTGGGAGATTGAGGAGGGTAAGTGTGTGGTTTAAGAGTTGCCATTGGAGAAGGGGACAGCCATAGTGGCTGAGATGCTCTACATATTGCAGGAACAAAGGCAGATGAGTCAAAATAATGCCCCACATCCAACAAACAATTCCGGGGAGCGAACGTGATAGAGAGGACCGGCACACCAACGGAGAACCAACCACAATTTGGAATTAAAGTGTGAAACTGTTCTCTATTTTGGAAAATTCAAAGAAGCAGCAACAACCGGGTGAGAAGACATTCGGGAAACAGAAAAGAAAGATGAAAACAATCCAAGTGACGAATAAACCTAAATCTAATGGATCAAGGAACTTGAAGATCCCTCAGAGCAACAACACAAGCACCCTCAATTTTAAAAGTGGGTCATGTAACACCAAGGACAAAAGAGACAAACAAATTGATGAACACCGATCCCAACTCAATAAGGGATTGGTTGATCAGCAATTCGAGAAACGGGAAGAGCTTAGAATATTGGCTTCATTGGACCTTACGACACACAGACGAGGAGGCCCTGGATCATGGGGAAAGAGTAGATCTCTCATGCAGTTCCAAATATGAAAATGGTGACAATAACCCCCTACCCAGGGATAATAAGCGGAAGCCCTCTTTTGAATTTCTTTTGAAAGAGGCAAGCCCTGACATGGAAATTACAACATGCTAGGACATATACCTCTGACGTGACATCTGTGCTGGGGGCTGATCCATAGGTAAATGCACCATTGAAAATTCACTGGGTACAACCAAAGAGATTTACAGTGGTAGTAGAGAGACTATTATCTTCCAAAGATGGCTTAATTCTAAATTAAGCCAATGTGCTAAAACTCCTACATTGTGCCCCTAAACTGCGTGACATCGCAACAGAAGATATAAAAATAGTCCAATTTGTGAATGAGTCTCGTTTTGATCGGGTTATCTTTCACTTGAACTCTATGTTGGAGAGAATGGCCCTGTTGGAAACAATACCCGACCTGCTACCTTTGGGCTTTGAAATAAGCAAGGAGCCTAACATAAACTCAACAAAAGCTTTGCATGATCAAAGGCATCTTATAAAAAGATATATACACCTTGGGCTTTCAAATAAAATAAAAAGAAGGTAAATTATGATCTAAGGTCATCTACTAAGCAGTTGGGGAGCATGTGCAAGTGGATTTAGGTCACCTGGCGTAAGCCCCGCCCACCTGCCAATCACTTTATACCATTGATGCCTTTCTGGTTGCTGCTCTTTTTCCCTACTTAAGCAGCCCTCCAGCCTCTTTTCCTTGCAGTTGGGGAGCAGGTGCAAGTGGATCTAGGTCACCTGGCCTAAGCCCCGCCTGCCTGTCAATCACTTTAAACTGTTGGTGCCTTGTTGGTTGCCGCTCTTCTTCCCTACTTAAGCAGCCCTCCAGCCTCTTTTCCTTGCAGTTGGAGAGCAGGTGCAAGTGGATCTAGGTTACCTGGCCTAAGTACCACCCACCTTCTCAGCCCTGCCTCTCCCTTTCTGCTTTTAACTCTTAGATCAAGGGCGTCTCTCACCCGGGCGTCCAAAGCGAAGTGCAGATGAAGAAAAGGTCAAGCCCTGTTCAGACAGGAGGTAAGCATGCACCAACTTGTTTTCTCCCTCTGTCCCCACAGACCATCCCCACCATCATTAGGCAATGCCAACATCTCTGGTGCTGGGGCAAGGACAGATGCTCTGTGGCACAGTAAGTTGTGCATTTGTAAAAGTTGTATTCTCGAGCCGCAGCATGTTTGTGCTCCCTCCCCCCCTTTATCCCGGTTGCTTACTTGTTTGTTGGCCCTTCCCCCTCCCTCCCACCACGCTCCCATTGGTTGGTGGGTTCTTTAAATCGGCCACCCAAGGCACCCCCTCCCATGGCAGCCACCTCGGCCAAGGAGCAGAGGCTAAGGACAGCTCCACTGGTGTCTGCCGTGGTAGCAACTAGCCTGCAGCCGTCGACCTGCTGCAACTGATCAGGTAAGTCAAATCTGGGTGTGTTGTATTGTGCTGTGCTCAAATACTTAGCCCACAACTTGGAGCGCCCAACTTGGCCCTTGCTTCTCTAGCCGCGTGCACTCCCTCGCATCATAGGTTCCTGCATCCTGTTCCAACCCCCTCCTGCGTTTCCCTTCCTTCCTCTCGCATCTCAGCCCTTCCCTCTTTGATCTATTGTGTACTATTCTGAAATTGTCTCATACTCCCCTGTTTTTCTGTCATTTCTTTTTTATTGCCTGCATTCTTCTTCTAGGTTCCTGTTGTGTTCTGTGCCTTGTTGATTGTATTGACTTTGTGTTTGCTGTCTACAGTTCTTGATATTGTGTTGCTATCCATGGTTTGTGGCATCACATTTGGTCCTGTATTGCATCTGCATTCTTTACTTCCAGGTTCCCTGTTGTAATTTGTGCTTTGCCTTGGTTCTGTACTACATCTGCATTCTCTACTTCTAGATTCCCTGTTGTGCTAATTTCTTTCTGCTGGTTCTTTACTGCATCTGATGTGTAGGTCTGTTGCTCTTGCTCTGTGTTGTACCCCCTCCCTTTTGTGTCCCTCCTGTCTGCCCCCCCCTGTGTGACCTCCCTTACCCCCTACCCTGCGTGGACTCCCCTCTCCCTAACCCCCTCTTTCCTACCTGCACCCCTATGGTGTTCTCTGTCCACCTATCTTTTCTAACTGCTTTTCTATTGACTATCCTATCCCGCTGTCTGGCAGGAAGAAGCTCAAAAGGGCCATCCTGATCTCCAACCCAGGACTCCCTATCGCTGATGCCTATACCAGTGCTTCCTCCAGGCAGACCCTTACCGACATACTCTTTGTCATTCCCTCTCCAGGACTATGGACCCCCCATATGGTCTATGTTCACTTTCATTTTCCTCTTCTCCCATTAATGGTGGCACCCAGTGGGAGGCCCTCCGGCCCCCTTCCACTCCTCGCAGACCATCAGTAATGCATACTTAAATGGCACCCTCTTGGTCCAGAGCACTCAGGCCAATCTCCTCCTCTTTAATATATGCTTCCCACGCCTTATCAACTTTGTTTCCTCTCCTGCTATCCCTTCTTACCCCTCTCTGGCTCCTCTGCCACCTCCTTCCTCTGCCACCTCTGCCAACTCTTTGGCACCCCCTGCTGCATCTCTGGCCACCCTGTTGCCTCCCTCCTCTGCCACCGCTCTGGCACTCTATTATCCCTTTCTGACTAACCTGCTTTCTCTCCCTGCTTGTATCATTCCATTATAGCACTACTCCTCCTTTGAATGTCTGTTCTGCAGGCTCTCTATCTCTCCTGGCCTCTCTCTCACTCTGGCCACTATCTACAGGCCACCCGGTTAGCTCACTCTCTTCCTCTCTGAGCGGGCTGACCTCTACTCCTCACTCCTTGCCTCTGCCTCTCAACTTCTCCTCCTCTGAGACTTGAACATCCACCTGGATGCTACCAGGCCATCTTCAGGACTCTTTCGCAACCTCTGCAATTCTCTCTCTCTCTCTCTCTCTAGCTCTCTCTCTCTCTGTCTCTCTCTCTCTCTCTCTCTCTCTTTTCTTCCATCTGGCCCGACTCCCTCTGCAGGGCACACCCTGGATGTCCTGATCTCCCCACACCTCCTTTTCTCTAACCCTCTCACCACTCCTCTCTCTTGGAGTGATCACTTTTTCCTTTCTTCCCACCTCGCTATCTCTTCCCCATAGGTCAAGCCAATTCCAGCACTTCCACATACCTTCTCGATCATCCGACCCATGAAGCATGTGTAAGTTGAAGCTTTCTCCACTACTTTCTCTCCACCTCCTGCACCTTTGGCTGACCCACACCCTGACACAACCTTCTCTGACGTTCATCTCTCTATCTCTAACACTCTGGATATCCTTGCTTCTGTCATGAGGATCTGCTTGAAGCCCAAATCCAAATGCGACTCTTGGTATGATTCCGAGCTCGTCGCCCTTAAACGCAAGTGTAGGGCAGTGGAGAGGAAGTGGAGGGCATCGGGCACACCCCCTGACGAACTGGCCTGCTGCCTGCTCCAAAGGCAGTACAGACTCTCTGTCCTCTCTAAGAAGAGAGCCTACATCCAAGCCTGCATCTCTGCAGCATCTAACAACTTGGCTGAACTTTTCAAAATCTGCAAGGAGCTGGCTGATCCTGCTGCAGTCTCTACCTCTCTTGTTCCCTCCCTGGCCATTTGCATGGCCTTGGCCTCTCATTTCACTACTAAAACTCAGGACATCCTGTCCACCCTCTCTACTTCCTCTTCCTCCTCCTCTACCACTCCTGGCCAGTTTGAGGCCGTCTCTCCTCCTCCTTTCCCCTGTTCAACCCTGATGATGTTTCTAGACAAGTACGATCTATGAGGGTCTCGTCAAAGCAGGTTCTCACCTGCTCATCCAGAACCATCAAGAACCACATCGACACCCTTGATCCGGCTTTGGCTGATTTCTGTAATCCCTCCTTTGCCACTGGAACTTCCCCTCCCTCTTAAGCACTCTCTTGTGCACCCCCTTCTAAAGAAGCCCTCGTCTGATCCTTCCTCTCCAGCTAACTATTGCCCGATCTCCATCACTCCTTTCCTGGACAACCTCTTGGAAAAGCTGGGCATCTCCCAGCTTAATCTACATACTGAATCTCTTGGTTGCCTCCATGACCAACAGTCTGGTTTTAGAGCTGCCAGAAGCATGGAAACCGCTCTCCTGAACACCCGTGAAGACTTGTTCTCCAATCTTGTATCTAGTCTCCCTTCTGTCCTCATTGTCGTCGATCTATCCCCTGCTCTTGACACAGTCAACCATGCCATCCTGCTCAATCACCTCCGCGAACAACCTTGGTATTACTGATTAGACCCTGGCCTGGTTGACCTCCTTTCTCACTGATCGACCCTCTCAGGTCCAACTGGGATCTTTGCTCTCTTCTATCTCTCTCTCTACTTTTGGTGTTCCCAGCGGTCTAACCTCTCTCCCTGGCTCTTTAACCACCACGTGGCATCTCTTGCCCACTGCTACGCTACTTTCTACTCTGATTTTCAATGTTATGCAGATGACACTCAGCTCTCTTTCAGCCTCCCCTCATGCACCTCTGCTTCTTCTCTCATACCAGACTGTCTGGCCACAATTCAGGAATGGTGTGCTGCCAATGATCTCTGCCTTAATGCCAGTAAGACTGAGATCCTCCTCATTGGGACACCCGCTTCATCCTTCCCTTTCTCCCTCTGGCCGCCCACTCTGGGCCTTCTTCCTGCACCTTCCTGTGAGACTAAGAACCTTGCTGTCATCTTCTAATCCACCCTCTCCTTCTCTCCTCACATTTCTGACAGCTCTAAGAAGTCAGACTATCAGCTGCACCTACTCAGAGTTCTGGTCCTCTCTAGGCTGGACTATTGCAGCACCATCTTTCTAAATCTTCCGGCCTCTACTCTTCGACCTTTACAACTTATCCAGAACAGGACTGCAACACTTGTACTTGACCTCCAGATCTGAAATCTCTTCACTGGCTCCCTGTGGCTGCAAGGATCAACGTGAAGAACCTCTGCATCATCCACAAGGCTTTCTGGGGCCTGGGACCGCCCTGCCTCCGATTTTCTCTTCCAAAACATCTCCCTTCTGAAGCTCTCTCTGCTCATCCAACTCCAACTCTCTGAGGGTCAGATGCTTCTCCAAGCATAGAGTTGGGGGCAGATCTATCGCCTCGGCTGGGGCCTCCCTCTGGAACAGCCTCCCTGCCTCTCTCATACTTGAGCAGAACCACCTCTGGTTCCGGAAGAAACTCAAGACCTTCCTTTTTGCTTCCGCTTTCTCTCTTCCTCTCCCCTGCTGATGCACCTGACTGCTCCATGCACTGGTCACCTGATCACCCTCTGAAATCGGGCCCAGGCTCCTGCATGTCCAGTTTCCCTTGCACTGTATCCAGGCTGCCCAGCACTTAAGGGTCTGTATATGCAACCCTACAGTCCCTTCTCTCTACACTTATGAGCCACCCTCTGGCTGCACTTGCGAGTTAACTGCATTACCCCTTCCCCTCCCCCTGGCACTTCTCCCCTTTCCTCTTCCCTGCACTTGTTTGATCTGAATGATACAAGGCCTAGTAAGATCTTTATTTTGTCCTCCCTTGTTTTACCCCTCCTTGTCTTGTCGCACCTAGAAACACTTGTGTACAGGTGCGTTATAAATGCCACATCATATCATATCATGTCATACTATCACAAGCCATAAGGCCAAGGAGTGACCATGGTCCTCTGAAAAAGTGTCCGCTATGATAAAAGTGACATTCAGTTCTGCTGATAACCAAGAAAGGAATGTAACGGAGGTCATTAATAGCGGTGAACCCAAAAGTAAGCAACAACACTGGTCATGGCTAGCCCCATCATTGGCACCCTCCTTTGATAAATAACATCTAAAGAAAAAGGAAAGTAGTCCTCTGCAAATGGGCTAATGGAATACCAGAGAATTCACCCACCCCTTCAACAAGGAAGACCAGGGCCCTGCGTCATATGACATTCTTTGTTTCCAAGAAACATGGATCCGTGCAAAACCAATTTGTGATGGGTTTACTGTTTTCTTGAATCCTGCCCCAAAAGGGCTGCTGGATCGCCCACATTCAGGCCTAATTACACTGGTGAAATAGGGGCAGGGGCCTAATGGTGAATGAAGAGAGAAACCCTAACCCATTCGTACAAATGTTGACTTTGAAGTGGCAAAATCCCATGTCTTCTACTTCTAAAACACAAGTCCTATTCAACTTTCATTGGAATTCGGCTAGGATTGGGGACGAGAATGTCATGAAATGTGTAACATTGCTGATTGATGAATCCTATATCCAATTAAAGGTGCCTCATATAATGATCGGTGGAGATCTAAACATAAAATGTCTAGACAACCAGGGAGAGGTCATCTCAAAAGTTGATTTAGATAAAAGTCCAGCAGCATGGGTCAGAGAACTAAAAGACTGAGGTTTCTTCATGCTCAGTGGTCAAACAAAGGGCAACAATCCGGGCAGAGCCACGTGGGCTCGGGGTGAGCAGAAAGCACACCTGGATTATTGCTTTATTTCCTGGAATATCATACATCTGATTGACATATGAGTAGTAGCCCCTATAAAAAGTGGCGACCATCATCTCTTAACGGTAACTTGGAAGGGCACACAAGAACCAACGTAAGTCCTACTCCAACCTTAAAGGCCACTTACAGAGGGAATATATTGAGAATAAATCCTACTGAGGTTACATCCATCACTGCCAAATACTTGGTCTTGAAGAAGGACTTGATAGAGGCCAGGAAAATCTATCGAGCTGACCTGAGAAAACTGAATAGGCTTCAGGACGGGGAAAGAGGGCGATTAAGGAAAAAGGGAAACAGCAATAAAAAAACGGGTTAATATTTTTCAAAGTGCAAATAATACAATCTGATGTGGAGCAAATGTTAAAAACAAATTGCAAGAACAGTACGTGTAACTTATGGACTTTGCTGAATAACGATGCGACTTTTCAACCAACGTCACTCTCTACCAAGGTCTCTAAGGAGAGCTGGATCGCTCACTTCACAGCCCTTTTTATATGAGATAAATCTGGGGATTTCTCGAGGAGCTTGGAGCTGGCATCAACTGATTGATTGCCTTCGAAAAGGACGACATTGAATTCCTAATAAAAAAATTAAACTCATTTCGAGCCCCAGGACCTGACAGCCTGACAAATTCTATATTAAAGCAAAACTGAGGCATGGGTGGACGTTTGCGCACTGATGTTTAATGGGATTTTGGTAGCGAGAGAAGTCCCCGCCTCGTGCAAGACTGCATTGATCATTCTAGTGTTCAAGAGAGGGGACAGGGAAGACCCTTGAAATGTATCGCCCAATTGCTCTCCTAGATCTTTGCTACAGTCCTATTGTGTCATCTAGGCTCCTGGGCAACTGAATCGGGATGTTTGGATCCTAGGCAATCTAGGTTTGTCAGACGTGTGGGTAAAAACCTCAACCTCAACCTCTTCCTGCTGAACCTGTTAAGATTAAGTGTCATTTGGTCAAATAATGAAATATATTTGGTTTTCATTAATTGAGGACACGCCTTTGACAGTGTTAGCAGGGATAGGTTGTGGGAGAAGTTATGATCTTGGAAATGCCCAGTGAACTAGGTGGAGGCAAAGAAATCACTATATACATCGACATTGATCCCGGTGAGATTGTCAGGATACAGTGTTTTCTCTGAAAAAATACAAACTTTTTGGGGATTGAAGCAAGATTTCCCATTGGCTCCTGCATTGTTCAATCTTAATTTGCCAGACATGGGTGAATGCCAAAAAAAATAAAAGCTTTTCCTCCAAAAATGTATGATACCACGCTTCTGTGGATCCTAAACGCTGATGATTTGGTCATGATTGACCAGATATCAATACAGCAGAGATTAAATCTTCTTGAGGCATATATGGGAGAGAGTGACATTCGAATCAATGTAACAAGTGCAAAGAGCAGACACAAATCAAGATCTACATGGTATATAGGCAAGCAAAAACTTGACCAGGTAGATTATTTTATCTATCTGGGGGTTCCAATTAATTGTGTAGTATGAATGAGAATGGCTGGATGCTGTTATTAAGATCTAATAGTAAGGGTCTGTCATCCCAAGCGTTGGTGTTGCCTAGGAAATATGGTAAATTTGTAATGTGCCCGATTGTAACCTTCTATAAACAGAAGGTGCTTTTCATTCTAACTTATGGCGTTGAAGTGGCCTTGAACCTCCCGTGGCAATTTTGGGAGCTTCTTTGGGTTGCTTTCTGGAACAGGGTTCTTCATCTCCCCAACAGTGTGCATATGACATCAGTTAGGTATGACTTCGGTCTGCAAACTTGCCAGTCTGTTATCCTATGGAAATCCTTGACATTTTATTGCAAGTGTGGCACACTAGATACATGTCCTCCTTCTGAACTCCTACGAAACAGACATGATCAAAGAAGCCAATGGCTACTTGACACTTGGAAAGAGAAGTGCAAAAATTGGCTTAACACCTTGGATCTGGCTGTGGAGGTGTTAACAACAAAGCCACATAAGGTCAATAATAAAATATTAAGACAAGACTGTATTAAAACACAAAATAAATGGAGTACTTATGGATTATCGCTGAATTTGGTTCATGAAAGGAGAGCCATCAACCAACTCCCGGTATATCTATCCAAGTTCCCATGCCCTCGTTTGTGGGATCTATTTATGCAAGTACGTCTAAACTTATTGCCAACCAGAGAGCTGTTAAATGTATTTTGTAATTAGAGTTGATGTTATCATCTTGCTGTGAGTGCACGCGCGCTTCCAAGTAATGGAATGTGAGGAATGACGTGCGGGTGCTCGGGGGTTGACAGTTGGAGACGGTGCCTGCCGGGTGGGGTGCTGCCAGTGTCTCTCCCATGTAACGGGCTTGACTTGTTAGCAATAAACCTACATGAAATAAACTACGTGCTTACCTGTTTGATTATCATCCCACGTTACTACACTGGCGACGAGGATTGAGCTGCTGCGGAGGGGGCAGCGGATAGGAAGGTGACACTGCCTTCCGGCTTTCTCATCCCACCCGGCGGGGCGCGAACCAGTGAAGCAGAATGTTGGTGGTCCGGGTTGCAGCCCAGTGTTGCGTTGGGGCACTGTCATTGGTCCAGTTCGTGGGTTGTTCCCACCGTTGGTCCTGGCGTCCGACTTCAGGAATGAAGTAAGCAGTGAACATAAGTGGCTGGTTGGGGGACTCCGGTAGTCCATAGCGGGGATGTCCAGTGCCCCTGGGTCCGGAACCGGAGAGTCCGAGACCGGTGAGAAGATCCGGTGGTCCGTATCGGGGGGTGGCTAGTGCCCCTGGGTCTGGAACCGGAGAGTCTGAGACTGGTGAAAAGATCTGTTGGCCCGTAGCGGGGGTGTCCAGAGCCCCTGGGTCTGGAGCCAGAGAACCAAAGTCGGGAGTGTAAGCGGTGAGTCCAGAGCCCTGGGTGCCTGCAGTGTACTTGGTGCGGCGGCGGCCTGGTGAATTCTGGCCCTGTACAATCTTCCGTGGCAGGGTTAGGAGCCCCCGTTGGCTAGAAGAGGCCTGTTACGGGGTTTTCTGGCGTTTTACGCTGGAAAGTGAGCAGAGGCGGTGAGCAGCGGAGCTCTTTGGTCATATGGCTGATTGCCCGTGCAGCCAGTGTGTGGCGCTGTGGAGCACGACCGTTGGGGAGAGTTGAACCTTCATTGTGCTCTTCCTGTTTCGTTTTGAGGGCGATTTAGTTTCCTGGTGCTGGGTGCTTCCCGCACCTCAGAGTTTTCATGGCTGAGCATATGAAGGAACTGCAAGATGGTGCGGGTCTGTCAAAGGAGCACAGCGACATCACTGCTCCCATTTCATCTGGGGTTTCCAGGGGCAGCGGGGAACTTTCGGATAATTGCTGCAAAGTAAATGACATGGAGCTTTCAGGGAGTCAGAAAGAACAGAACGATCCTCAGCTTGGCGTTGTCATGGAGGAGACTGTGCGTTTCCATCACATCTCTCGTAAGAGGTGTTCAGAGCTGGACAGTGGCGGCAGCTACTTTGTCCATCCAAAGAAGAAATATGAACGTGGATGTGTGTGGTGTGGATCTGAAGGATGCAACGATGGGGAATTCTGTGACAGATGTTGTTCCTTTCTTGCCACCCTAAACGGATTTGATCCAGATCTGCATGATTTCTATGTGGGAATAAAGGCCCTCACTTCGAGTGAGGATTAATTTTATTCGTGGTGTAGAGGCCAGAGTGAGTGTGTATGAGTGGTAGCGTTTGTGGCCTCTGTTGTGTCTTTGTATGGGCCGTTCGGTGCGTATGGTGTGGATGTGTGTGTGTGTGGTGATACGTGTAGTGGCCCTTGTTAGGCAGAATCCTGTGCAGTTCTCTTAGGGAACACTGCAAAAAGATTAAGACTACAGGAGTAAGCAGTAAACCCAATTGGTAGCAGTCTGCACCACCCAGATTTACCTGGTAGCTATGGCTGAGCAGTCAGACCTCTCTCAAGAAGAGTACGGCAGTCTATAGAGTATACACAAACGGCTAAAAACACAGTAGAGCAAACAAACACTGACCAGAGCTTTGTATCAAAAGTATATAATTATTTATTTAAAACACACTTTAGGAAATACACTAGCACTCTTAATCAAAAGCAAGTTAAAACACAGTCAAGTAAAGTATACATACCTCCCTGCATAACTATTAGACAAGTCAGATTTAAAGCACCACTATTTGTTAAAACAGATGTGAGCGCGTAACCTAGATGGCACTCCAATAGTTAAGTTAAAGGGAGAGAAAAAGGCAGAGCATAAAAATAAAACAGTTCCCAACACTTTTAGAAGTTCAAAGCAAGGGAATAAAGGCAGTATACACTGTAGAGCCAAAGTTCATAGGCCAGGCCCACTTTAAATGGAGCAAAGCGAAATGTGCCCAAGATCACACAGTTTAAAATGCACTAAAAGTCTTTGCAGAATGTTCAAAAGAGGTTGGGGTGATTCAATAAGTAAAGTTAGAAGGTCTGGTAGTCAGTCTAGTCAGCATAATGATGGAGTGATGTTATTACTCTGTGGTCTGACATAATCATGGAACAATATAGGGGGAGAGAGCTGAACCTTAAGTGACACCATAGGGGACGGTCCCACCATCAAGATATGGCATAAACGCTCACACTGCAGGAAAGAGGAAATACACTGAACATGGTTTCCCCACTGTGGGTCCCAAAAGTGGGAAAACAACCTACCATTGGAAATGGTTTTAAAGGATATGACAGGTCCAGCATGACAAAGACTGAGATACAGTCAGGGCTTTAAGTGGGCATGTGCTAGCCATGGCAGGGTGCTGGCAGTCTCATAAATTAGCATCTGAGCCAGAGCTCTTCTTGGACTCCATCTGACCCATCTAACAAGCATCCAGGCTGCTTTCCAAGCATGGCACATCAAGAGACTTACCACAACCAGCGTTCAGCAATTCCATGAGAAGCTATAAACGCATTTAGGGGAATGAGAATGTGTTCTCCAATCAGAACAGCCCAAACCCCACACCCAAAGCTGAGGCTACCATAGTCTCCATTTCCTGCTTTATCTTCTTTAGCTATCTGTTTTTGCTAAAAAGAAAAAAAGAAACAAATGCCTGAATTGGGCAGGAGATGTGGTATTGCTACCAATGTTTTTTTTCTTCCTGTTTTTGGTTAGGGGAACCATTGCCTTAAGGTGGGAACAAGTGAGAGTAGTTTCAGCTGTAGTCCCTTTATTTTCCGACAGCAGTGGAGAATGGGTTCTGAGCCCACAGTGACATCTAGTAGGAATCAGTAGTACTGCATCCTATGCTACTGACCAAGGGAGGGCATCTATTAAGTGACTGTGGTATTACACCCTTTTCTACTGGCTCTGCAGGAGTGCTGGAGAGTGCTGTCTGCACTGCTGTGAGGATGTGGTGAGCAGTAGCTGCCGGTTGCATACCAGGACTCTTACTTGGTTACACTTTACTTGTTTTCAATCTCTGTGTGGGCAGGGAGCGCGGTGGAGTGCCAGAGAGTTTTGTCAGCACTGCTGTGAGGACATTGCAAGCAGTAGCTGCCTGTTGAAACAACATGGGACAAGACATTACAACAGGCATAGTTAAGTACCATTCCCACAGCACACGTGTCAGGATACACTGAGCCAATAGTTTCCTGCACATGCCATCCTGAGCACCACCATGCAAACATGCAAGTTGACCTCACTCTGCATGGCTGCATGTCCACCACTGCATACATCATGGCCTTGAGAGAGTAACTACACAACTCAAGTAAAAAATAAAAACCAAAAAAAGAACCTGGAAAAAACTCCATGGGCTCATGGACCTCATGGCTATGGTGGATCAGGAAGCATGTCTGTGCTGGCACCCCATTCCTGCGTTGAATCTGCATGTGGAAATGGTGCTGGACGCTGACCATGAATTGCCCTGGCCTGGTACTCAGTGGCATCCACCATGTGTGACACTGATGAATGCACCAGCAGACTGAGGATAGTGAGGTTACTATATACAACCTGACGGGTTGCAAAGAGTTCCTCAGAGATTGTCTGCCTCAATGCTAACACCTCCTGGTGGAATAGTCTTCTGGTGGCTGCATGTTCCTCATGTATTGCATTCCTGTGGGCCAACATCTCACTTCTCAGGGCACCCCTTTGTGCACAACCCTCTGCAAGCAAGGATGACTGCAGACACTGCAAGTCTGCCCGTCGGCCCCTGATGTAGGCCTCCATGCACAGACTGTGGGAGTGACATGTGGACCACATGACCTGCAGTTGTTGCGCCACCTGTGTTGCTGTGGGGTCATGGAAGTGGCCACCCTATCCATGCCCTCAGATAAACTCTCAAAGGCATCACCCTGTTGGTGCAAGGAACTCAACATCTGCTGCTTCTACTCTGCCTGCCCGGCCTGCACACATCGCCCATGATGCAAGGGAGCATGGACCTTGCTGTGATACTCCTGTCCTTGGCTGCAGGTCTGCAACCCTCCCTTGGACATCTGTCCCAGGACCACAAACCAATACATGGGAGGGTGGCTTTGCAGCCGTAACCACCGCAGACGAGGGGGCCACCACTAACTGGCCTTGTGAAGGCACCTGACACCAAGCAGACTCACAAGCTCCAACTGCTCCACCCATTGGTGCACTCACCTCCACCAGCACTGAGGACTGCACATCCGGTTTAGCATCAGAGGCAGCTGAGTCCAAAGAGTCAGAAGAGTTTACAGCATGGCTGAGGATGGTCTTGGATCACCAGTGGGCTCTCACGGCCTGCCACGCCACATCCTCCACTGATGGCCTGAAGCACCACAGACTCTTCTTCATTCTCCTCTGCATCTGTTGTTTCCTCACCTGCACATGGACAGAAAAAGACATATGGATTCATGTACAATGTGTCTACAGTAAACATGTGTATCACATACCTGTCATGCAACAACATTTAGGGCATGTAAATACAGCATCCACACACTATGGCCAACAAGTAATGTGAGCGTGATATATGCAGACTGGCCAAAAAATTCCCTGCCCAGGACCAACAGGGTTGTTAAGAAGCACGTTAGGGGCCATGTTACCACACACTGTTGACTAATACCAGTGAAATGGGCATGGGCATTTGTCTCTGTGACATGGAATTACATTACATGGCAACAGGCAGCCACACATATGCACATACAAGGCCACATCCATCACATGTCACACCAGTATTGTCTTGACACAGGGACTGTAGACAAAGAGAGCATTCTGTAAATTAGGGAAACAGCAAATTGTCCCAGCTGTATGGCTGTAAGGGGTCCACTTAGGCAAGGTCCGTGAAGTGGAGTGAGTACGTTAATGGAGTTGTAGATAGAACCAAGGTACTGTGACCCACAAGAGGGACAGGAGCGTGGGTTCATAGGGTGTGGGCTGAGTGTGTGAGGGTAACAGGGAGCAGGCATTACAACAATGTGCCTCTGGAGCCATTGCTATCGGGGCAGCAGGGATGTGTACAGTCTGACCATATGCACACTCACTCAGGGCACACCATAAGGGATGTTTTGTGTCAGCTTGGATGGTCTATGTGGCATGGCAGCACGTACATACATGTGTGAAAAGAGATTCAATACTCTGCATGGCATGAAGTGTAACTTGGATTTGGGACACATGCACATGTCTTGCAAAGCAGGGTCACCCACATGAAGGATGCAGCTAACAACTATGCATGTAGTGGCATCATGTTGCAGATTTTGGGGTGGATGCTTCTGGGGGATGAGTAGTGTCACACAGACATTTTCCACTGATGTACACCACATTGATTGTATCCACTATTGTGTCCACTGGACAGGAGTCAGTCTACCACAAGCAATGGTTCACCCAGGGCAGTCATTCCAATGCAGCTAGATGTGCACCACAATTATACGTCTTGGTGATGCATTACTTCACATACTCAGGATACACAATGTTGATCACTCACTGGATGTGTCCTCATAATTTTCCGGGCCTCCCATGACTTGCACCTGCTCCAGTAGTATGAATTGGCTCATAGCCTCTTCATGCTGTGTCAGCTCCTCCTTCAGTAGTCTGAGTAGAGGCCAGATTGGCATCCAGCTTGGACTTGGTGCGATGGGTGAGAACATTCTAGCGCTTCACTACCTGTGCAGCAGTGCGCTTCTCAAACCCTAAGACGTTGATCTCATCCATGACATGCTGAAAATGCACCATACGCTGAACAGTTGTATGGTTTCTCCGTGGATGCTGGCACATTTCCCAGTGATGACTGGCCACATAGTCAATGAGGATCTGGAGTTCTTCATCATGGAAGTTCTTCTTCCTCAATGTCCCAGTGTCCTGGGGTTGAGCCTGTTCCTGATGTGCGGTCTTTGCCTACGTTCCACGGGTGTCACAAGGTGTTGGTGTCACCCCTGAGTGGGTGGGACCACTTTGGGATCCAGATGCTGGACCACAAGTGGCCTGGGCATGGCATGACCCCCTGGGGCTGGGGCAGCTGCTTTCACAGCACGTCCCTGACATCTTGGGGCTGGGGCAACTGCTTCCACAGCATGTCCCTGACCCCTTGGACTGTGGAAGCTGCTTCCACAGCATGCCCCTGACCCCTTGAGGCTGGGGCAGCTGCTTCCATAGCACGTTCCTGACCCCTGAGGCTGGGGCAGCTGCTTCCACAGCTTGACCCTTATGCCAGCCACGTCTGCCCCCTTTTCCTATTGGGGCCTTTCCACTCATGTTCAGGTGTAACGGAAATATGGAAGGCACACCAAGTTATTGTCCTGAGCAATATGATATGATATGATATGATATGATATGATATGATAGTTTATTCATATAGCACCTATACACAATGTGTTTCAAAGCGCTTCAAGGCAAGTGAGGGAACAAGGGAAAATACAATGACATTCTTACCGGCCATGAACAGTAAGGATATGAAATTAACTATCGTACTTGGTCTGACGACATTTCACATAGTGCAAGAGCTAAGACATAGATAAGGAAATGAGGGGGAGAGTAGGAAGGAAATGGAAACAGAGAGGTGACTACCGTACTAGGCATGACAACATTTCGGGTAAAGCAGGAGAAAACAAAAGGTGAGGGAGAGGGGTGGTGAAAGGGAGGGGGGGAACAAATCAAGCGACTATCGTACTAGGCCTGATGACATTACAGATAGTGCTGCAGAGGGGTGGGGGGAACAAGTAAAGGGAGAAGGGAGGAGACAGGCAAGGTTGCTATAATACTAGGTCCATGGACAATTCTGATAGAGTAAGTGCATAGAAGAAAGTAAGGGGCGGAGGGGAGGAGATAGGAAAAGGGAGAAAGTGAGAGAAGGAGCGAAAAAGAGCGGCAACCAGGAAGGCACTAGGTTGGCAGGGCTTGATAAGTGGGGAAGAAGAGCAGCAACCAGGAAGATAACAGTTGGGCGGAGCTTAGGCCAGATAAAAAAGATTCACTTGCACCTGCTCCCCATCTACAAAGGAAAAGAGGCTGGAGGGCTCCTTAAGTAGGGAAAAAGAGCGCACATAGGGCAGCAGCCGTGTTAAGTGATGAGTTCAAAGATTGTTTGACCACACTTACACAGGCAAATAAATGTGTCTCCCGACAGATTGCCTCTCCAAGAATTGAGATGACAGACACAGCTGATGGAGCAAGCACGATGGCGACAGATCCTGAGTGCATGATCGCACAACCACTGCTGCTTGGTGACTTTGTGTACATTTGCAATTTTGTGTGTAGGTTGAACAACCCTCGGTTGTACGGGCCGTATGAGGTGTTGTTTTTCACTCCCCTCGCCGTGAAGTTTAAGGGCTTGTGATTTTGGGTCCATCTCTCCGACGTCTGCAGTGCACCTCCCGACAGCATGTTAGCACTTTAGTTATTTTAAAAAGAGGGGCAGTAGTATCTGCAATCTATCCACCTCACTAGCCTAACCAGGCACGATACGTGTGTCACACTCCGGTGATGGGCCGAAGCTCGGCTGCTAGCTCCATATTCTTCTTTTTCTGGAGCTCTTTTTCTCTTTCTCTCTCTTTTTCTCTTTCTCTATCATTATCTTTCTCTTTCTCTCATTCTTTGTGTAAAAGTATGTCTTGTACATCTCCTCTTTTCTTTATTTTGTGTCTTATGCTTCCATTTCAGGAGAGAAGATGAATGTCACGAATGTAAATAATTGTTTGTTAAGGAGGAATCCAAAGTGTAGATGCACAAATGACAATATATGGCCTACGCTTACTATTGTGGGCTGACCATTATTGCAGGTCTATGTATGATATTGTTGGAACTATTGGAGCTTTATGAGGGGAGCTTGTTATGAGGGGAGGTCCTATAAAGGGGTGGAATGGGACTGTATATTTAAACAGGACAGTATATATAAATGTCAACAATATTAGCGGATTTACATATATTAGTAGCAACATGGGTGCTAACAATAACAATGGATATTAATATAGGATTAACAATAGTGCTGATATATGCTGAGTATTAATTTCATTATTTAATTGCTTTTAACAGGTATAATATGACAGCAAGTGTACATGCATAATTGGCAATGAGGATAAATGTGAAATGGTTGTTTCCAGCAAGTCGAGGATTGTTTCATACTTCAAAACAGTATGATGGTATTTTTGATAGCACTGTTACAGCTGACACCCCTGAGAGTGTGTATAGAATAATGAAAAGGGAAGTACGAAAAAAGTATGAAACGTATCAAGGGCTGGGTTTGGATGTGATTGAGGATTTACACCATTCTGTGTTTACCAACTCCTGGTATATTGTAATGAGTGGCGTGGGAAGAAATGTTATGAATGGAAGCTGTTTTGTGTGTACACTCATTCCGCACGCGTCAGGGGCTCCCAAGGTGTTAGTACCACAAGCAGTCCCAATTATAGAGGCACAATGCCTAGTTCATCTTGCGCTATGCAGCATTAAAAGGAATGTTCCAGGCACACAATGTGCAACTGCAATTGGTGGGTCTAGATCTTGTGAACTGCAACAACAATCCACGTAACATCAATTGTGTGGAGTTACCCTATTTGATGGTGAATGGACGTAAACATTTTGATAACAAATCGCAGGACACTACACTACCTTGCCTGTCAGAAGGACTGGTAACATATAAGCAGGACATGATAGCATGAGTGGTCAATTTCTGTGCACAAATATAGACAGATCATATCACAAAGCTGACGTGGATTGCAACAATGGAAAAGCCGGTGTGAGTGCACAGGGAAAAGGTAAATGGACTGTGTTTTTGCAGCAAGGGTACCATTTTTATCGGCTCAAATAAACATTTGAACAAGACTCTCTTGATTGCAGCTATAAAGAAGGGAACAGCAGCTCTAATGGATTACTACTGGGTCAGTGGCCAACAGGCTTAATTGCACCTCCCACGATCATGAATGTTTTTGTTTGCTAGCCACACTGCACTCAGCTCTACTAGTAACCCGGCAGAACATGTGAAGGGGGAGCGCTGCCTGCCGAGGAACCAACTAGCCCTCCCTTATTGGAAGAAGAAGAGAAAATCCTGTTGTCCACATAAGAGCTCCCTCCACATCCTGGGAGGAAAAGGACAGTTTCAACAACTAAAGAAGATGAAAAGACTTTTTAAATACATACCCAAAGACTCTTCTGCATTGATTGTGGAAATAACAGAAGACTACAGGCTCATCGGCTCAGCAGAATACTTTTTTGCATCTATACTGTTGCCAGGAGTGCAGGTGACAGCAAACGCTAAATGGTTGCAGATCGTGCACTGGGAGCTGGTCCAGGTTGCAAACGATACAGAGAACGGGTTCAACGTGATCAAGGTTGAGTTGCGTTCATTGAGACTTATGACGATGCAAACCGCTATGTGCTGGACATGTTAACAGCAATGGAAGGCAGGCTTTGCAGAAAATGTGGTGATTTCTGTAGCACGTTCGTGCCTTCAGAGGATTCAGAAAATGCATCGTAATCTCACATCATTGCAGCCATCCATGGCCTGTGTGTTTGAATGAAGAAGGAGGGAGGAGTACAGGAGAGTGGCTAGTTCGCTATGGCATTTGACTGGGCCCTGTTGTAGCTCTGAGCCATAATGAAGATGTTGATGCACATCATTGTGTTCATCCTTGTTCTCTTCTGCACCTGCCAGCTGGGCCTTCGATATTGTGCCAATGTGGCACCCAATATCGCCTGAATGGTGGTATCAATTGGGGTTTCAAAAGCACCTCACAAGACATAAGATAGTGAAGTACAGACTGCTATCCCACAAAGCGACTCTGAGTATGAAATGCTCCCTATTCTATATGGAAATGAAGTTGACCACCTATTCCACACTATCATTGCTCCACCCCCTGACACAGAAAATTATACAGAGGTTTGGGTGGGTCTGGTGGGGGATGGTGTAAAAGAATGATCACAGAGCAGTAGAAATGTGATTTTATTTACAATGCTCTCATAATCACTTATGGTGTGTATTAAAGTGCTTTTTTGGGGTGACCTTAAAATGTGTGTGCTTTGAATAGTTTTTTATATAAAATAAAATTGTCTTCATTTGTTGTATTTTATTTTATAAAACAGTCTTTAATTTCATGAAAAAATATGTTTGATTGGTTTTATTTTTAAATATACAATCATAAAAAATATAGGAATGGTATTAGTTTTGCAAACTCCTATAATGTAAAAAAGAAATAGAATGGGTTTTCCGGTGCAAAAAGCCCAATAAATGCAGGTGCACTATAGGTTCAGTAATGCAATTTCAGTACACACATAATATTTGAAGTATGGGTTTGTTGTGCCTACTCATTTCATTCATTTCTTTCTGTTTTTATTCTTATAAAATAAGGGGCGAAAAAGAATTGCCACTGATTTCTTTTTATATATATTTGTAGTGGCAGCAATTGCTTTGGTGTTGTAAAATGGGTGTTTTGTTACTATGTAGGGTGTGATTTCGCACCCTGATACAGTTATCACATTTCAACAACATTACTTTGCAGTTGTGCAGATTGGGTATAGGTAGGATGGGAGGAGGTGGCTTGAACAGAGGAAGAAATAGAAGTGGAAGAGAGTGACGCAGACGTGCTTTGCTACATCAGATACATGTGCACAGATTATCGGCCATCGGGTTTGTATATTTTGATGGAAATTAGCCTTCCTATAGGGTTCCTTCACACTGTTGTAATGGAACTGGATGAGGTGCTGAATCAAATTAGAGATTGAAAACATTTGGGATGCTTTATTGGAAGCTTCCATCTGTAACAGCTTACAATAGAAACACTGAACTTGTTTATTTTATTTTTTACTTGATTGCTACTTGACATGGAAATACTGCCAGCTGTCAGTGACAGTTTTCAGGGAGCACTGGTTCTTCCATGGAGCTAGGTGAATATTTAGCATACCCATGCAAATGTTTAAAACTTTGTTTTATTGCGTTTTCTTGTCTGTGCTGAGCAGGTTTCCTGTATGGTATGAGCAAATTCCCCAAGAAATTGACAATGGGCCTCATTAGGACCCAGGCGGTAAGGGGTTTACGGCGGCGTAAACAGCGCCGACCCTTACCGCCTGATTCTGAGGTCCCTTAGCGCCATGGAGGTTTTAACACCTGCTTTTAGCAAGTGTTAAAATCCATGGCGCTAAGGGACCTTGTTGTTAATTACGCCACCGTAATTTACGGTGGCGTAATTAACGCCTTCCCCACTCCCATTATGCCCTATGGGGCAAAAATGGGAATGGGGAAGGGTAAATGGGTTAATGGGGACTTACCGCCCCACTCACCTCGGAATGGGGCGGTAAGTCCGCCAACCACCATATCGTAAACGTAGTTTACCCCATGGTGGTAAAGGTACGACCCAGGCGGTAAGTTACCGCCTGGGTCCTAATGAGGCCCAATGTCTAATGTAAGCTGTTTTAGAAGGAAGTGCAAACTCTTATCATGTCAAAAAAGAAATAGAAGGGTTTTTCCGGTGCACATTCAATAAATACAGCTGCTCTATGGTCTTCAAGAATGCAATTTCTCTGCGCAATTAATATGTGTCTGTTGTGTCTACTATTTTTATGAGTTTTCATGAGTTTCTAATTTTGTAAAATAAGGGGCTTACAAAAATTGCCACTGAAAAAAAGTATATATTTTTGTAGAGGCAGCAATTTGTTGGGTGTTCTAAAATAGCTCTCTGTAAGCATTTAGGGTGTGATCTCACACCATGATGCAGTATTCCTATGTCAAACACATTACTTTGCATTTGTGCAGATTGGGTAAAGGTGCGATAGGAGGAGGTTGGGTGGAGGTGGCTGGAAAAGAGGAAGCAAGCAAAGTGGAAGAGAGTGACACAGGTGTGCTTTCTACAGCAGATACCTATGCTCAGATTATAGGCCATGGGTTTGTACATGTTGATGGATAATAGACTTCCTGTAGGATTTTTCCCGATTTTTGTAATGAAATCGGATGAGGTGCTTAATTGAATTAGAGGTTACAAATGTTTGGGATGGTTTATTGGACGTTTCCATCTACAACAGTTTAAAATGCGAAACACACTGAACTGTTTTAATGTCCTTCTTACTCCGATGCTAAGTGACACAGAAATACTATCAGCTGTCTGTGACAGTTTTCTCGGCAATTTGATTCTTCGATGGAGTTAAGGTGAATATTTAGGATACCCAAACATATCTTCATTCTTTCATTGCTTTTTCCACTCTGTGCTGAGCAGGTCTCCTGCAAGGTTTGAGCAAGTGATTCACAAATTCCCCAAGAAAGTGACACTGTCCAATGCAACTTAAACATATCCCTGGTGTTTATTTTATGTATATTTTGAAATATGTCAGCAGAATATGTAGTCGAAGATTTTAAAGCTACTGATTTATATAAAAATCAAACAAAACAGAACAAGTGATAAATGTTTATTTTTCACCAAACTGGTGGGGGATAGGGGTTGGAAAAAGTCTTAAAGAATGAATAAAATGTAAACATCTGTTTGCTAGGGTATTCTTTGAAGAACAATTTGCCCTTGGCTGCTGCTGCTGCCTTCGATTCGATGTTGATAGCTTGTTCAACATTGGATCCATTTATACCATAATGACCCTTTTCCTTTCTGTTGTACTATTTGTACCATGCAGTAAGCATATGGCTTTCAGAGTCCATTTTGTCAGAACCATATGGTCTATGCTCCTCAATTTTCTCTTTTACTTTATCAGCCAAGTGGAATATCTTTAAAATTGGTCCCAACACATCCAGTAATTTTTCTTGGTTTGATTTCCCAGATACATCAAGCCGTTTCTTGAAGCGTTTAGAATCCTTGTCCATGTAGGTGAGCATTTATATCTTTTTTTGGTGTTTCAGCAATTCCTTTTGGAAGATGTGGTCTGGGACACTCTGTATTTTTTTGTGTGGCTTTTTTGGCCAGTGGTGTTTTCAACCTCCTCATCAGGTACGCCACTATTTTTGTTGGTGGCTTCCATTCGGATAACCAGGGATGAATGAGGGTGTCTGGGTCAAAGTTGTCTCCATTCTCCTTCTGATTTTACTCAGTATTTCTTTTCTTTAGAGCTTTTTTGTCATTATCTTCCCTGAAGATGACAGCGTTTCCGCCTTGTCTTCACTAGACTGCTCCTGCCAGCTGTCATTTTCCTTGATATTTTCTACCATGTGCTTTCTTTTATACTTCATCTCAGTGCTTTTCCTTTGCCACTTTTCTCCTTCTATGCTCTATTCGGAGGGGTGTGGCCTTCATGTGTCCTCTGGGCTTTCTTTGTTCCCCCTTTTTCTCTTTCATGATTGCCCGTACTTCAGAACTTTATCCAATTCTGCATGAAGGATAGATGCTGTGAACTATGTCTCAAACTGGCACCTAATGCCTTCTGCATGGTCTGGCCCATACTGGGTACAGCATTTTTTGGTGTACATGTGGTCTTACTGGTTCATTGTAGCTGTGAGCGGGGGGGGGGGTGCAGAATCAACCTAAGTCTATTAAAGGTGCTTCCAGCAACAGCCAGAGTCTTGAAACACCCATAGCAATGGACTACTCCATTCATCATAAATGCCAGAGAGGTTCAGAGAGGAGGATTCATTTTTTGTGGCATTGTCTTTTTAGAATCCTTACAAGTTGGATATTTTAACATGTCTAATCATGAGATCAGCAGCATTAGTGATGACAATGCCATCTGGGTGTCCAATCCATCACCACCCAGGAAGAAAGCCACATGAATAAAAACCCCTGTAGATGGTTGAAGATATTTATAGATTAAAGAACAGTGTTCTAAAAGGGAGGCAGAAGATGTTCAGTGCACATTGTGCAAGAAAACACTAAGATATGGCCCTTATGATGTTCTGTCACAAAGCCTAGAAACATCAATCATGATAAATCATCTGGTCAGAGTCCATTGGGAGGATGTGGATGATGCGTATCGGAAATCACACGAGCACCACAAAATATAAATGAATGGGGCTTGAGCATTTCATGCATGGAAATTGCCACCAAGTCCAGCACCTGATTCCACCAGTGCAACGCCACCGACACTGATTAAACCCTGGTTTCGGCAGTAGTGTCAACTCCACATGTTCCCATTTTACCGGCTCCCGATGTTTAAGGTATGAGAGTCAACTGTGCTTTATGCCACCAATGGGTAGCTGTGGGAAGTGATGTGTAAAATCTGTCACAGCTTCATCGCGGTGGGAGGTGGCACCCTAGACGCTTTGGGCAAGACTCTTTCAGAACATATAGTCAATAGCCAACACTATATGTATATATATTCACACATTTCCAAAATGCACAGAGAACATGCACATAGAGAATAAGCACTGTCTCTTTTCTGTGAAACCCAGCCAGTGAGCAAATCTACCACCAAGACCATAGCTCACCAAGAAGGCACACTAAATAATGAAGTCACAATGCTTAGAGAATTGGTGAAACTCCAGAAGAGGGAAATGAGCAAATGGTTGGAGGAACACTCGCTACAAAATTACATTGATGTGGGTAGGATCCTGAGGGGTCTGCGCATTCTAACTTCACCCTCTTTTGAAGGTCAAGACCCTGCCATGCTACAGGAGTGGGGCGATTCAATGAACTCATGTTCAGTAACATTCTTAAATATTCTGATTAAATATGCTCACACTGATAAGCACACAAATCTGCAAAAAATGCAGGAAATTGAGTATCAACCGATTGCTATTAATCCCAGTGAAGAAGGCAAACACATGTGTGCCAGCATGGAGGGAGGGATGAAATCCTTTGAAGATAACATTGAATTAAGAAAAAAAAGAAAGTTCTTCAGGGACAAAGAAGATTATGAAAAAGGATGCGTGTACGCATTTGCATGTCAATTTGATTCTCTGAGGAAGAAGATTCCATGTAACTCTAACGTTGTCGAAAATGCAACTACCAGCAAAGAAGTAACCTCTTTTGAATTGGAAACAACAAGTAGCGAAAATGAATAACCATCACGGAAACTGAATATTTTAGAAAAAATTAAACTTCTGGGCATGGATGGGAGAAACAAATAAAAAAACAATGGACGAATTTGTGGAAAAACTATGGGGCAGAGAGGAAAAGGAAACCCAGGCGGGGACAATGGTACAAGTACCTCCGCCACCGACCAGTCAGGCAGGTCGAGACACTCTAGAAAAAAGACAATGCCAGCATAATGAATGAAGTCTAAGACATGGCTATAGTGAATCTCTCTTCCCACATTTTCACTCCGGAACAAATCAAAGTTTTGAAATTCAGACTCTATTTGTGTCCAACATCACAATATGACTATGTCCAGACTAGAATAGATTTTGACATGTACATGCGGAAAATTCAACTTAAAATGTTTTTTGCCATCAATCTGCCTAAGCCACAATGAGAGGCACCTCTAACAGGTCACACCGAACTGGTTATTGAAGACATGCATACTTTGTCAGATCTTTTGCATCTGGGGGCCAGCCTAATGACTTGGGAGACGAGGTTCATGAAAGTGAGCGGGAAGTATTAAACATCCACACAGACTGGGCCAAAAAAAGCAAGTACAAACCAAAATCAAGGTGTAATCCTACTTCCCAAACAGCAGGGCATATTGAAGCATTTCAGGACCTTGTTGTACTGAAAGAAAAAAGGCTGCTTCAACAGCAACCTGTCTATGTGTGAAAGGACAATATTGATCTAACTTCACAATCTACTTGGTTGTATAATCAAAGCCTCTGACAAAGGTACTAATAAAGTCATACAAAACCGACAAGATTAAAATTAAAATCAGGAGTCTAGAAGACAGGTTATGGACAAAATGTGTTAAAAAAAACTTGAGGGTGATCGTTCGGGAATCAGAAGCTCACAGAATTTTTAACGCAATGGAGCAATTTGGGCATTCTGGATGAAGACGATTGCAGTTACTTACATTCCAGGTTTCCCATCATGCCTACGATATATTTCTTACCGAAGCTCCATAAAAGTATGAAGAAGCCTCTGGACAGACCCATCAGCACTTTCAGTGGAGTTTTACTTGAGAAAGTTTCCAAGCCTGTAGATGAGACCCAGGTTTCTTTTTTAACCTCGGTGCCATTTTATCTAAGAGACACCAAAGATTTCTTCAATAAAATCAATGGCATCCCATGAGAATCATCTTTTTTGCTAGACACTTTGGATGTTGTCTCTGTCTATACCTCAATCAAACATGAGGATGGCATAAAAGCATGTGAATTCTTTCTGAATACCAGATCTATGAATTGTTTACAACATGGCAGAATGGTCATTGAGATGATTCGTCCATGTCTTACAAATAACTTCTTCTTATTTGACAATTAGTAATATATTCAACTTCGAGGGATGGCAATGGGCACCACCTTTGCTCTAGCATATACAAATTTCACCACATGCTGGTGGGAAATGTTTGTGGTTTGGCATTGAGATAAAAATCAGTATACAGATAAGATCATGCTCTGGCTGTGCTATATTGATTGTTTGTTCATTATATGGCAAGGCAGTGTAGAAGACTCGTTGACTTTTCTTAACCTTCTCAATTTAAATATGTTAAATCTTAGATTCACAAAAAGCCACAGTCAGAAGTTGATTGTTTTTTTTGATGCAATCATCAAAGAAGCGGGGGGGATTGATTACTGAATTGTTCACAAAATCCACTCAGGAACGAAGTTGGTATAAACATAGTTGAAAAAAGTGACAATTCATAAAAACAAAGTTAATCAATTGTGATGGATAGGGTCCCTTTTTTGATCTGTGTTTAAACCAACTTGATTCATGTTATTTTTAAACCAACCTGATGTATGTTTTTGGAATTAAATAATTCAAATTCAGGTAGTTTGTCTCGCAATCCATTTGCCTAGGTTATTAATAGATTATGTTTTTTTTTTCTTTTTGTTCTCTGTCTGCGTGTCTTATTTTGGCTTATGGAATGTTCACTAATGTGTTACCCTCTGGCACTTTGTCTTCCTACCCTTGTTGAATTAATTTATATATAGGCACTCTGGTTTTTAATCCATTTGCTGAGATCATGAATATATCTATGGTTTACTGTTCTTCACTGGCTCACTTTTATTTTTGATTAAATCATTGCATTTTTTACAAAAGTATTGGTTTTATGCTCACATTACCTAGTCATGTAAATGTATACCTTAATTAATGTGATTTATTGACATCCAGCATCGTTTGATGTCGAATTAACTGTGATCTTTTCATTGTAAACTATGTCTAATGGGAACACGCCCCTTTTTATGTGAACAATGGTATGTGGGCAACACAATTGGGAAATTGAAACTCAGGGATCCTCCAACATATTAGAGCCATTAAGAATAAAGATCCAGCATATCCTATGGTGTTGCACTTTGAAAAAATCCATGGAGGAAATCTAAAGGTTTTTACTTTTTTGGGCATCCACACAGTCAAGAAAACTCTGAGAGGTGGAAATCGTGAACTGCAATTGCGCCAATTAGAAGCTAAGTGCATTCTTGATTTTGAGACCAAGAAACCCTGTGGGCATAATTTAGATGAGAATCTCTACACTTCCTTGGGAGCGTGAACTGTTTTTCTGGTTCCTGCACTTTCCTGTCCTTATTTCTCCCTGGTTTTATATATCTCCAGCCATATTGTGACAGCACTTTTATCATTATTGTTTACATTATTTGTTTCCAGTTGATCAGATGATGTTTGATTGAACTCAGCTATGGTAGTGGTTTGAAACCGGTTCTGGTCCTCCCATTTCCATAACTGGGTCTATCTACTTATTTGTAATTTTATTTATTTTCCTTGGGTTGTCAAGGAGGCTACTTACTAATTCAGGGTTTTCAATATATTAAATATTTGTTTTAGTTCCAACTTCCACAGATTCTGGTTTCTCAGTGTTCACATCCACAGCCACGCTGCAATATCCGATGGTGTGGTCATGTAGGTACCAAAGTGCAATTCACCTATCCTGTAGGATAGAGCAAACCATGTTTATGCATCTTGATGGAAGTAACCGGGCGTGCTATATCTTATTACTGGACACAAAGACTTACTTGTTGAAGGTTCGCGTAGTGTCTAGATTTAGTAAAGGAGAAAAATCTTCTCACTGACACTCGCCGGTGTCCTTGTTGGTTCGTATTGACACAATGTTATCCGTATAACATTCCTGTAATCACATAAGTGTGTCTATCGAAATTCTGTGTCCATATACATAATTGGCATATAACACGTATGGGTCAAATAAGTGTGTGTCTCATGGCATACTACTATATCTTGTCATCCTATCTCCTTTTCAGTTGTGTATGTTTACTTTTTCTTAGCCATGTGCACTTGTCCTGCATTCGATTCTCTGGTGCCCACCCACTGTTTTCAAAGAAGAGGACCCCTGTTTGTCTCATTTACATTTTTCTTCAGTGCGTCTTGTGCCTTGAATGAATCCACCTTCCTCTTCAGGTACCACGTCGTGCCTCTGGGTCTCGTATATTATAATGCGCCGTGCGAGTTCAGCTATAGGCATAGACAGAGGACCAAAACCTCGCAATTGTATGATCGCTGTCATGGTGAGTGTTTTCACGGAACGATTGTAGCCCACTGTTTCCTATGTGGGCACCCATCACCAGTATTTAGTACAGTGGACCCCTGTGTTATGTTTTGCCTGAGGTTCAATTATCTCAGTTATCAAGCTCCATGTGCAAAAAGCATTGTGGGAACAGTAGTCTAATGCATATGGGTGATTGTTTTCATCCCTGATTTTTAAGTTGTGTATTGCATGGCTGCACTGTCCCTCAATTCATATGGGAACTGATCATAATGATGTTGATAAACTTATTTAGTCACTAGGGCATTCCACTCTATGGAGATGTTTAGACCGTGACGGACTGTATTTAGGGTTACTTCCATCAAGATGCATAAACATAGTTTCCGCTATCCTACAGGATAGGTGAATTGCACTTCGGTACCTACATAATCACAACATCGGATATTGCAGCGTGGCTGTGGATGTAAACACTGAGAAACCAGAATCTGTGGAAGTTGGAACTAAAACAAATATTTAATATATTGAAAACCCTGAATTAGTAAGTAGACTCCTTGACAACATACGCTTCTCTAAAAGTTGGCATTAATAACAAATTGTCACACAGGAAACATATATCTAAGAATAGGCCACTATGTTTGTTTGTTTCCTACTCTGCAGGACAGGGTACAGTGTACTGTGTCAATGAGACAGAATTGGGTGGAGATTACATCCATCCTTACGGCATCACTATTGGAACTTTTGTCCTAGGTGAGCTTGATTGGGTAATGATTTGATTATGTACCAATTTCACATTGATTGCATATTATTGAAGATGACCAGGATACCTAAACTCATTGAGCCTCGTTAAGACCCTGGCGGTAAGGCAACAACGGTGCTGGTAGTGCTACCCGTGCCGTTGTTGCCTCACCGCCTCATTACGAGTTCTGCTCGCGGGTGCCAGACTGCACGTGTGGTCTGACCAGGCATGCATATCGGTACAGGCGAGCAGACCAGGAAGGTACTGCTGTTACCATTCTCCCCATTGAGCCCTAAGGGGGCTCAATTGGGAATGGGGACGTACCTGGTCTGGGTCCCGCGAATGAGAATTACCGGGCCCCCAAAGGTCAGAATGGCCTGGTAATTCCCATTTTTCGGGACCCGGACCCAGGTTTGGGGGTAGCCATGCCAGTAAAAACAGCATGGCTATCTCCAAACTCGTAATGAGGCCCATTGTAATTAGTTTTTTATTATATATGTAGATCGCAGGGCTCACCCCATTCATCATAGAGGAAAAGAACACTTATTTGTTGTCCTCCGTCCGGAGGAAGGTTGGCTAAAAAATTGGGGCAAGATATTGTGCACCAATAAAAATACAACAGAAACACGAGTTGACAAATAATCATCCCCTACATTTGTATAGAGGGATACATCTGTGAAAAATATGAGCTAAAGTGAGGAAATTTGTTATGTATTTTGGTTGGGGTTATAATAGACATTCTATGCCAATATATAATTCGCTGGTATGGGTATGGTATATATGAGTTGTGAATGAAGGCTGAATGGACAAGAAGTATATGAGTTGGGTCTGTGATCGATTATATGAACTATTATAATGAAATAAAATGAATATTTTGTATCAGTAAAAGTTTTCAACTATATACATACAGAATCCTGTCATCATTGTCTGTTGGTCAATTTTTGATTATTATCTAGTTTAGGACTAGACACAATTAAATTGCAAAGCCACTGAAATAAGTCAGCCAGGAATAAATTTAAAAGAAAGAGGGCAACTAAACAACCCTGTCAAACTGCTCTATTTATCTCGATTGTTTGCAATAACTCGCCAGATGTAGTTAGTCTGATACGTAGAGTGGAATTATGATAGAGTTCAATTAGAATAGCCAACAAAGACTCCGGCAGCCCCCACCTTTCCAATTTACTCCATAGGAGCTCTCTGTTAATAGTATCAAAGGCCTGGGATAGATCAACCCAGGCTCCGAAAAGGGGGCTTCCACCCTTGGAAAAGCTACTAGAACTCACACAGCTAAGAACCAAGTTATTGAGGGAGGTGGAGAGGACTTTCCTAAATCATGTTTGGAACTTTGATATAATCCCATTTGATTTGGCCCAATATTCAAGGTCTATAAGGACCAGGCCAGTGAATATTTTTCGGTCCGCGTCTAACAATGAAATAGGGTGATAATTAGACGCGGCTAAACGATCCTCTCATTTATAGATAGGGATTATATTTGAACATTTCCAGGAATCAGGGATTATTCTGGTTTCAATAATTCGATCATAGAGGCCCTTGAGCATTTTTGCCCAAATTGTTGGATTAGATTTTAATATCATATTTGTGAGGCCATTAGGCCCCGCTGCTCGTGAGGACGAGGATTTAATAATTTGGCTCCTGATCTCCTCCAAGGATGAATCTAATGTCCAGGGTGAATCGATTACCAGACTTTGAACGCTACATTCGGGTTGTGCATATACTTTACCATAGTTATCGGCCCAAACCTGTTCCTGGATAATCACATCTTGTGATTCATTCACCTTAGGGTTAATCAGTGCCCAAAAATTAGGTGAATTTTTCGGTGAATTTTTCAAACACACCACCTTTATTATTTCCTCACCATGATGTTGGAGCCTTAAAGCCCTATGTGATCTCATCCAGTCCTAAATTGACTATTAATCTAATTACCCTCAATCGAACGCTGTTTGGCATTCAACTTATTATTTGTGTTTACCTCCCTCGACGCTTTTCTTTTTTCTCTCTTTTTTAACAAAGTTTGGAGATCAAAGTGATGTCTATGCGTTAAAGTAATCTTTGAGGAACCTGTACTTGGAGGATTCAACTTCCATAGTAAATCTACAAAGGTTCCTGAATTGCACTGGAGGTTCAGCTCAGAATCAGAAAAACCTTTGACAAACTTGGCTACATTATTGGTGACGGCTTGTCCCCCTTTGCTACATCTAATAAGCCTGTTTCCAGCCGATTTCATGACTAGTCTTTGAGGCATATAGGCAGCCTTAACCTCCTGTGCTATCCCAAATGAGACCTCCAGCATATCATGGTCACTGAGCCTGTCATCAGTAATTTTGAAATCCAAGCAACATTCAAACATATCCCTCGATACAAACACATAATCGATTGTGGAGTATAGAACACCACTTTGCCAGATAGGAGCGGTGGGTATGTCACCAACCAGACTACCATTCAAATCCCAAAGATCCCATTCCTCCATAAAGTGCCTTCATACAGGCCCATCTATATACTTTCGATTGCCCTTACCATTAGCTATAGGCATTGATCCCAGGCAGTATGAGTTAAGATCACCCATAATTATGATTTGATCCAAGGGAAAGCATATGGTATCCATAATCAGAAAATCCCCCAGGCTTTGTAGAAAGTGCATTAATGGAACAGCAGTAGGGTTCCAGTATAAATGTACTAGTAACCAACCTTTAACACCCACTCTAATTTGTCTAGTTGTCCTAAAAATCATAATGCCTGGGGTATCATTAGAGATTAACATTGAGGCATCAAAAATTGAATTCCTGCAAAACACACAGAGACCCCTCACAGGTCTCCCACCACCTGACCCACTGGCTAATTGATGGTAAGAAGAAAACCCATCTACATCAAACACAAATCTCAGCCATGATTCTTGAAAGAAGATCAGATCAAAAGTACCAAACACATAGCATTTCATGGAATCGTTGCAGAAGCAGTTAAAGCCCCGAGAGTTCCATGATAAAGTTCTGATCGTCAATTTAGCTAGAGATTCTGCTCCACCATCCCAAGTTTGAGAAATATCTGGGATACCAATTCTGGAACCAATTCGAGAACAGCCGCAGACAGAAATGATGGTGATACTTTATTTTTCCATTGAGAAAGTGATGATATGACTGCTCTTGATGGCGAGACTTGATCCAACACTACGAAATCTGACAAGTCTTTTGAAATCAAAAAGCCCCTCTGAATCCAATCTGACTTGGCCACTAGTATGGAATCAAACCCCAGACTGGACAGCAACACCAATTCAGCAGTGTGAGTAACAGGTGATTGCGGGAAGCCCACTCGTTCAATTTCTGCCGTAGTGATGTTTTTCAAACTCAGGATATACTTAATCTCCGAAGGAATTCTGGAACGATTTAGAGGTGGCTAATCCTCGCTGTTCAAAGTCGCATGGGAAATAAAAAGAGACAAACCTTGGGATGATTCCTTCCCTTTTGCAACAGGTTGGGTCCTGACTCGATCCATGCCAGTGGTCTTTATCAGGGATATCTCTGATCTTAATACATTCATTTAATTAACACCCAATTGATATTTAACTGAATAGAAGCCCTGATGTCATTGTTTGATTGCTGCTCAACTCCAGGACCTAGGACAGTCGGCCCCCCTAATAGGTTAGAGACAACTGTTTTTTTGGGAGCCACTTTATTATTAAAATAAAAAAGAATCATAGCAATCTTTATAGGTAATTTATTTTGGGCAGCTTTATTGCCTTTCAGAAATATAGGAGCCATCTTTAGAGGCGGTTTTGGGGGTTCTGTTTGACTCCCCACTGTTGTTTTCTTAATTACCACCTCCTCTGCATTACCCTCACAGGAACTTAGTCGATATTGTTTTGAATGGCCATTCTGCCCCTCCTGGGATGCTCCTTTCATTGTTATTTTCTCACACTTCGCCTTCTGGGGCCTTTGTAAGTTACAAATAAAATGATTTGTGGCTCCTAAGTGATTTGACTTTTTATTCTTTGCTATAGATGTAGTAATCACCTTAGAAGCCACTGCATCCTCCACATTATTTTGACACTGAGACCCTACCTTCATCTTTTTCTTTTTGAATTTACCATTACACTTCTTTATTTCATTCAGCTCTTGTTGTTCTATAGAAGAGCCCAATACTGATACTCATCCGTCCTCCTAGGTTTCCAAAGCTTCCTGTTCAGCCACGTCGGTATCAGCCATTTGGGCAAGATGCATATTCTTCTAAAACGGATGCCAATAGTGGAGTATCATCAAGGTCCTGGTATGGTGGTGTCACAGTCCGAAGAGGGATACATTCACTGCAGTGCCCATTAAGCCATTCCGCTGGCGCTTCCAAGAGCTTCTAATTCAAAACAAAATTCCCCCTTCCCGCCGTCCCATTTATCAACCAATGAGTCAATTTTCTGCATTTGAGTATTTGACAAACAGTGGAATTTTGGCCACTGCGTCACTCGTTGAATCATTGACTGCCGATTTCAGATCCACCAGCGCAATCTCATTCAGTTCTAAATCTTGATTAACTATTTTCATTTAGTCCGAGTTTGAGAGGACTTCTAATCTAAGGTTCTCAAAAACTCTAACTAATGAAGACAGCACATAATTTAAAGCCGAGATTGAGGAGACATTTAAAGCTTGGTCATTAGATTCTGGCTCCCTCTCCTACTCCAATGGTGGTCTAAACTGTATAGAAGAGGAGCTCTCCCGGGAGTCTTTAGCAATCTGGAGACTTCCAATAGGGCTAAGATTGCGTTGAGTTCAAAGGAGGAATCAAAATTAGGAAGAATGTTAGTGTTATCATTTGCCTCCTCCATCAGATGAATATACTTGCACACCTCTACGGTGTGTTTTGGGTGACCTTTCAAAGAGAGCGGGTTAATTATATCCAAGGGCCACCCCCTACCTCCCTTCTGCAGTACCTTATCAGTACTCCTATCTATTGGAAAGTAGTTTAAAATTGTGTTCTTAATGGAGATGGCCGACAAAGTATGGTCCAAGTTTGCAGATATACGATCCTTTGATATTAACATGCTGGAAGGATTCGGTGTTCATACCCCTATATTTTTACCATTCAGTAACAGCTTTGAAGAGGAAAAGCCGGAGCCCGAGGGCTGCTGTTCAACATTCAGGAAAATGCTGTTTTTCCAGAAAATTCCCCTTTATTGCTGTCACCGTTTGAAAAAGGGCTCTATCCACTTGAAGGGGGTTAGGGTCCCGACTAGATGGCTCCTCAATTTCTGGAGCAGAATTGTCCACCCCAACTGAGGCGCTCGAAGATTGTCCATTTTTGATTTGCTCATAATAGTAGAGCCTTTCTCACAAATACAATCTCACTTTAAATCTTAGTTAAGTCACCTGCTACTTTCCACCAGATGCACCGTTTGGGTCAAAACCCTGAGGCCGGTAGTCCCCAAGGTTAGCAATCCGGCAAGGTGGTGGCAAGCAACGTGTCAGAAGATGTATATAACAACCTGACTGAGTCTCAACATGAAAACCAACGTGTGTGAGTTTAAGAACCCACAAGCTCCTAAATCAGACTGCTGAAAACTACAACTCAGTAGCCAGTTACGAGACAAAGAAAAAAAGAAAGTAACAACATTTGCCTGCGTTTGCCGTGGTTTAGCACATTATCATCAGATCAGTTACAATTACAAATATACGTGCCCGCCGGCGAGGGTGCCTCAAAGGGTAAAGCCCCCACAGTCGTCACCCCGCCAGCGGACGTGTTAAGAAACAAGTTGGGAGTTATGAGGTACAGGTCGCAACTATTCCCGCTGATCAGCACTGATCGGCAAAAACTCACGCCACACCAAGGGCACTTATCTGGGGCAGGGCGAGCGGGCGTCTGTACTGCTGGTCGCTCCTTACTCCTTACACTGCCGGTGCGGCACAGGGACTGTCTGGGACACATGCATATATAGTTTATTTGATGTATTAAAACATGCAGAAAGACAGGCCGACACACAAACAGATTTTGTGTTGACATCAGCAATGAAGGACTAACTCCCTCACTGTAACCATAGAGTTGACACTTTGCACTTAAGGTCAACTGACACTACATGGCAACCGATAGTGGCATGGTGCACCTATTTGCGGCTATACACAGGCCCGATAACAGTAGCCGCAGCTACAATGATCACCTATGGACCATAGGAAGCCTATTCCATAGCAACAATGGTAGCTGCAGCTATAAAAAGCTTTTAAAAAACATGTAGATATATGTGTAGTAAGTAGTCCTGTACATTTCTAGTTTAAGATATATTGGGCCTCATTACGAGGTATGCCGGTAGTCATGCCGCTATTTGCGGCATGGCTGCCGGCAAAACCGCATCCGTGTCCGAATCCTCGGAATGAGGACTTACCGGACCATTCCGAGTTCGGATGGCCCGGTAATTCCTCACTCGAGGACACGGACACGGTTCATCCCCATTCCCATTTCAGCCCCTATAGGGCTGAATGGGAATGGGAGAGGGAGCAAACAACGGGCCATAACGAGATGGCCCGTTGTTTGCTCCCTCTTCCCCTTGCGGGACCCGGTATGCACGCCTGGTTTTCCCAGGCGTGCTTAACGTGTCCCGCGAGGGGACCTCGTAATGTGGCGGAACGGGTTGAACGGCGCCGCAGCCTTTTACGGCGCCGTTTAACCCGTTCCGCCAGGGTCGTAATGAGGCCCATTGAGTGTAGTTTTTGTGCAAAGTTACTGTAACGCTTTAATCTCTTTCTATTCATATACAATAAATATAACTAAACATTTTTAAAAGTTAAATAAGTATGCAAACAAAGATTTTTATAAAACTATTTCTTTAGGGTAATGTGGTTGTGGGATTTCATTTTCTTTTACTATTTATACATGAGACATCTTTATCCCAGATGTCTGGATTTTGACTGTTTATTACTTGTGTGAGGTCTTTAATGTCCTTTTTCATTGGTTCCATATCATTATGAATATTGATTAACATTTGTTTCATTTCTTTTATAGTATCTGTGATTGCATTTGTACGGAATTCCTGAGCTAGCTGTTGTTTAATCCTTCTTGATACTTGAATCACTTCATCTGTTTGAAAATATTTTAAATATATCTTAAACAATTGAAGTTATACTCAACTTTTAAATACTTTTTCTGGTTGCACAGACATTTAAAAACAGTAAGCTAAAGTATATCTATATGCTGATTGATATGTGTTACTTACACATGTTATTGTTATTCACATTTTACATAAATATAAAGAATATAAAGAATAAACTCACAAAATCCTGAATGTTCTGTAATGTCTTGTGACTGCTTGTCTTCAGAATCTTCCTTTAGTATTTCCTTCTCTGTGGAATCATTTTCTTCTAGCCAGTCTATGTAATTGTCCACTCTACTCTGATAGTAAAAGAACACTGTCTGTCACCTCACATGTTCATATGAACAATTGAAGATGATTACATGAGGATTGAAGGTGGGATTCTCAGTATTTCATTTTTGATTGGGTGTTTATTGTTTCTATGATGGGAAGCTGCCAATAGGATGTCAAGTACCTCAGGTGCTATTCAGCTATTGAACCTATAAGGCAATGTTATGTTTTGAAAGATGTTTACATTTTCCAATTGATATGGAGAATATATTGCTTCGTAATGTTAAGAATGGGCAATAGATATTGTTTTTGGTAGAAAATCAATCAATCAATGAAACATTATGCCCAATCAGTAACTTTTATAGCTGCGGGTTTCAGCAATCCAATTGGAAGTTATCTATTTTGGCGGGTTGCGTAACCACTGTCATAACTGCCGCCAGAGCCACTGCTATTGTGATACAAATTTTGGTGCAGTAATCATATTAGTATATGAATGCTACACCACATAATTTTACATGTCTTCCTGACTAATTGTCCCCACTGTCACCCATGTGTAATTTTACTTTAAACCTTTGCAATATGCGTTTTTGAATGAATGAATTAAGTTTATGTGTACCGCTGATATTGTTGCTTTGTTTATAATGAGGGATAGCATAGCCAGTGCTATGAACAATTATTATTATTTTTTTTTTAATTGTATTTCATTATATCTTTGCATATATATATATATATGTAATTAATAGTCCTTAAAAGGACTGGTTTGGGGTACAATGATTGTAGTAGGACATTTGGAGTACTGCATTGATGTTATGAAGGAATACCAAATGTCCTTCATCAGTTAAGTGTGCTCGGTCATGTCTATACAAATTTCTCATATAGAATTGTATGTTGTTGTTTGATATCCATAATTTTTTTTGGTCTCTCAAGAAAGCTGAAACTACCTTATTAACATTTTGACCAGATTTTTTAATGTTTGCATTAAATATTGGTGTCCACTTCCATTTTTGGTTCTGATTCAGATTGGAAAAGATAAAGATGGTGTAAAGAAAAAGTTCAATTTGTTTTTGCAAATCTTGTTTCATCATTAAAGCAAGGGACACCACACCTCATACATTACCAAAATCATTACCTCCTCAATTAATCAGTATGACATCTGGCTGACCTGTACTTCTCAAACTGATTAATTTAGGAAATACTTGGAACCACTGCATTCTCTGCAATCCAAACCTTTTTAATAAAATTACTCAAACCTAGGTACATCTTAACATTTAGGTATTGATTCATGGAATTAATGTGCACCCTGAAAATTCCTGCGCAGAGGTGCCAAAACGTGCGATTTGCAGTGCAAGTGCGAAAATCGCAGTGCAAGTGCGAAAATCGCAGGGAAACCAGCGCACATCGATTCATGGAAGTCCGTGCGCGAGAAAAACATTGGATGTGCGCTGAAAATGTGCGCGGCGCACAGGTCCAACAGCGTGCGCCACGGCCACTGCGAAATCGCACATAGCGCGGTGCACATCACAAAAGTAGGCGGAACACGGGGCGTAACACTCGGAATTGGGAACAACGCGTGAAAATATGGGGGTCACGGGGGAAGTACAGGGGGCAAGTGCGCAGAACGCCCACACGCTCGCCTACAACCCGTATTCATGGAATCAAATAGGGCAAACTAGCGCATGGTCAAAGACGCGCACAGGGCCAAACAAGTACGCCACAAGAAAGCAGGCGGTAGCGTCCCTGCGCCTGAAAAAAATGCGCGCCAAAATGTGCGATAACAAAAAGCACCCATATACAGCCATGATGAATGGTCCATACAGTGGCCCTCTAGGACAAATGAGGTGCAAAGGGGTACCGACAAACACGGACACCCGCTGTGTGAAAAATAGCATGTGCGTGTGTACCTGGGTGCGCGGGAAGTCCCACACGCGATTGGCCTGGGTACGTGTACTTCGGGGTGCGCGGGAAGTTCCACCCGCGATTGGCCTGGGTACGTGTACTTCGGGATGCGCGGAAAGCCCCACACGCGATTAGCCTGGGTACGTGTACTATGGGGTGCGTGGGAAGTTCCACACGCGATTAGCCTGGGTACGTGTGTTTCGGGGTGCACGGGAAGTTCCTCACGCAATTAGCCTGGGTACGTGTGTTTCGGGGTGCGCGGGAAGTTCCACACACGATTGGCCTGGGTACGTGTACTTCGGGGTGCGCGGGAAGTTCCACACGCGATTAGCCTGGGTACGTGTGTTTCGGGGTGCGCGGGAAGTTCCACACGCGATTAGCCTGGGTACGTGTGTTTCGAGGTGCGTGGGAAGTTCCACACGCGATTGGCCTGGGTACGTGTACTTCGGGGTGCGCAGGAAGTTCCACACGCGATTGGCCTGGGTACGTGTACTTTGGGATGCGCGGGAAGTCCCACACGCGATTAGCCTGGGTACGTGTACTACGGGGTGCGCAGGAAGTTCCACACGCGATTGGCCTGGGTACGTGTGTTTCGGGGTGCGCGGGAAGTTCCACACGCGATTGGCCTGGGTACGTGTATTTCGAGGTGCGCGGGAAGATTCACACGCGATTTCAGCAGGGTACGTGTATTTAGGTGGTGCCGGGGAATGATACACATGATTTGGCCGTGTGGGTCCTCCCAGGTGTTCCCTCTACACCCTCCACGGCCCCTGCAGGCAGCCCATACCACAGGGGACTACCCTGCACCCCTGCTCATGTCCCACAGGCAACCCATCCACCATGGCCATGCCCCCCAGCCAACCCACATGTCACCTTGCACTACTGATCACCAACACATGTCTCCAAGCACCCCCCACCCCCCAGCATCCAGGGACACCCTCCACCAGGCCCCCACACATGTCCCCCTGCACCCCCACCCCCCAGCAGTGCAGGGGCAGCCTCCACCAGGCCCCCACTCATGTCTCCCATCACCCCCACAGCCACCAGGGGCAGCCTCCACCAGGCCCCCACCCATGTCTACCACCACCCCCAACCCCCAGCCACCAGGGGCACCCTCCACCAGGCCCCCACTCATGTCCCCCTGCACCCCCACCCCCCAGCCACCAGGGGCAGCCTCCACCAGGACCCCACTCATGTCCCTCAGCCAACATGTCACCACAATCTAGATCCCTGGCCCTTATGGTCAGCCTCCAAATGCCAAACACCCACCCGAGTATTGCATCCACCCACTTAGAAATGGCAAAAACATGATAGAACCCCAATTGCAAGTTTGGAAATGAACACATGTTCCTCACATACACCCAACAGGTGTCAGTGAATGTCAAAACCCATATCATGATATGCATCAAACCAATGAGATGATACTACGCATTGACGTTTGAAGAAAAAATATGTATTAAACGCAACATAAATTGAATCAAAAATAAAGAAACAATAATGGAAATTTTTAAAAAATAAACCAGCAGGTACGTGAAATAATGCAAAACCACAAATCATAATGCAAACGGAAGGTGTCCAGAGTCACAGTCCACAAAAGTTAATCCAATGGAAAATTAAAATCGAAAACCATTGCTCCATGGGGAAATCATAAAAAAAAATGAAAATCCAAAAGTCAACTATGTATAGATAAACAATCCAGGGTCCATGATCCCAACCGAAGAAATGAAACCTATCTAATAACACTACAAAAATGTGGCCCATTGTCCAAAAGGTCCAAAAAAAAATGCCAACCAAAGGAAACCTAACACTAAATACAGAACTATTTACAAGGGCAGCGGGCTAGTCCTCATAACACGTGATGACAGAGCACACGTGGATTTCCACCAATCGCGTGTGAAACTTCCCGCGCACCCCGAAGTACACGTACCCAGGCCAATCGCGTGTACGCTCACTTCCCTCCGATTACACGCGATGACACTCGGACGTGCAGTTTTACCACGTGTGCTCTGTCATCACGTGTTATGAGGGAAACACCCGCGCGCGTCACGTCACAGATGCGCTCAGGCGCTAAGGGCCTTTGGTCCAATGAAATCGCATATGCGTGCTGACATGCATATGCGCTAAGGGCCTTTCCTCGATTTACATGCAGACGTGCAGGATTTTCACGTGCAAAATCACTCCGTATCAAGCTGGCCACGCGTAAGCACACGGAAGACCACGCTCCTGCCCACAAGGCCGAATTACTGCCCCCCAGAGCCGCGAGCACGCTCCCACCTGCCATCTGCTGCTGCCTGACTGCCTGCTGCCCATGTGCCCTGCCATTTGCTGCCTGCACATCAGCCAGGGGTGCTGTTGCTGTGACCACCCCTGCTGGAACCGAAGACTACCGACTGGGATTCCATCGCTCCACAGCCCAGCCCTAGGACCAAGTTGCCCACCCACTCCTGCCTCTGGGGTTGTCATGTCGGGCACTGCAACATCTGGCACCACTGACAACCCCCGGCCAGAGAGGCAGAGGGGCACCAACTTCAGTGCCAGGGAAGTTGGTGTCCTGGTGGAGCAAGTCCTGGGGCAGTATGATGCCCTCTACGGAAGGGTGCGCGCCGACAAGGAAGGACGGACTCGGATCTGGACCGACATCGTGACTGCCATCAACGCGGAGGGGGTGGCAGTCCGCGACTTCCAACATGTCAAGAAGCGCTGGGAGGACTTCAGGTCCAGGACCCTGAACAAGGCCCGGCGCCTCTTGAAGGCAGCGGATGCTAAGGGGCATCGGGGCCACTTGTCGGAAGATCAGATGAGGGTCCTGGAACGCATATCCCCAGCGCTCCACGTCCAGGTCCTTGAGAGGCAGACCCGTCTGGAGTCGAGCGGTAAGTGTACATGCATCATGATTGTAAGCTGTGCGTGTGGTGATGTGCCAGTAGTGTGCCGGTTGCACATATGTTTGTATGGGGCCGAGTATGGGTGGGGGTGTACAGGGCCATGCGGCTAACACATGCGAGGGCTGTCATGTGTGAGACATGGATGGTGCTTGTGTGTGTAGGCTTGCATGCCAAATGCAGTTCCGCGGGCACACATGTTTGGATGAATGTGTATATAAGTAGGCATGGTCGTGATGTCACGCATGTATGTTGTTTTCAGCTGCATGTATCAGCACTGTGTATATGTGCATGTGTGTGTATTTGACAAGGGTGCAACAGTGATGCAACATGGATGCATGTGACAGCGGGATGTGGAAGCCTGATTGGCAGATGTGACATGGATGCCCATCGGAACACTGCGACAGTTGGCTGAGGTGTACACATGCATGCAAGTGTGGTGATGTGCGTGCATGTGTAGTGCACTCCCTGTGTTGCATGTGATGTCTGGCTCACCTTTGCCTGCTCATGCTGTTGTATGTGTATGGATGGTGCTGGCAGTTGCGATGTGGCTGTGGTATGGCTCATGTGTGCATGTAGAAATGACATGTGTGTTGCCGATTGTGATGCCATGTCTGAGGTTTGCCAATGCCACTCATGTGCAACTGTCATGTGTGTATGTGTCCATTGTACAGTGCCCTGATGCCTGTGTTTCATTTCTCCCTGTCTGCAGCGTCAACTGATGAAGAGGGCGGAGAAGGTGCTGTGGAGCACAGCGGCGGGGATCGTACCGCCAGCCGGAGACGCAAGGCCTGGCTCCCCTCCCAGGTTGTGATCTCATCGGGGAGTGAGGAGTCCGGTGCCGCGTCCCAGGCCGCAGCTGCCGGGGGGAGGTCCAAGAGGCAGAGGTCGGAGTTGGACTCCTCGGCAGCAGAAGGGGCAGTTGGGACCCCACATGGCCCAACGGGGGAAGATGGCACGGAGTCATCCAGGTTGGTGGGGGCTTTGGTGGAGGAGGAGGCCATGCAAGCAACAGAGACGGGGTCTGGAGGTGGGGATTCCACTGGTGCTAGTGGTGCAGTGCAGGACCAAGGACAGGAGGCAGCACAGGTCGCCGCGGAGGTGCCTGTGTGCAATCCTGTCCCTGATCCTGTCACTGCATCATCTTGCACCAGCAGGGATGCCTACGTCCAGACCCGTTTTCAGGCAGGGGATGAGCTCACGACAACTGGCCTTCCTCTGCCTGCGGACGTGGCTATCCGGGTCCGGGTTGAGCCTGTCCTGACTGGTGTGGCGTTGCGTCAACGGGCCATGCGAGGTGACCTGCAGTCTTTTCATGAGGAGACTGCACGTCATCTCGAATGGCTTGTTGACCGCGTCGGCCTACTGGGACAGGTCACCCAGGCCGGATTCCTCTGTTTGATGGGGCTTGCTACGACCCCCTCCTCTACTGAACCCCCTATGCGCCAGTCGTCCTCCGTGCTATCTTCCCATCCATCAGTCACCTGGGTGCCCTGTGGAGCTGCCTCTGACGGTGCGGCCAGGCTGGTGGAGGAGGCATCCCTGCCACAGTCGGGAGTCGGACGTCCAGCAGGGGTGGCCACATCAACGACTGCACCCGAGCCAGTGGAGGATGTGCAGGCAGCAGGAGGCAGTGCATGGTCAGAGGCGCAGCAGCAGCAGCAACGTAGTGGGAGCCATGATGGCTCGGGGCCTTCGACATCGGAGGGGCAGGCATCGGCCGGAGGGCAGGAGGACCCAGGACGGGAAGTGTCTTCCGTGTGGCAGCAGTTGGGCCACGCCATAGATGCGGAGTGGCAGCGGGCGGAAGAGGCACGGCTCACGATGGTCAGGGCGGAGAACTCCATGCAGAGGGCCCTGAGGCGTGCCGAGTGCCTCGAGGCAATCCGCAGGGAGGTGGAGGGAACATGTGGACGGCCCTGCGGACCCTCAGGGCCATGGAGGAGGAGCGCCTCCGGGACATTGAGCAGGAGTTCGATGATGCCCTGGCCCGGAACATCCCGAAGTGAGCCGTCGGACTAGCCCGCTGCCCTTGTAAATAGTTCTGTAGTTAGTGTTAGGTTTCCTTTGGTTTAGCATTTTTTTTGGACCTTTTGGACAATGACCCACATTTTTGTATATAGTTTATTTTTTTAGGTAGTGTTATTAGATAGATTTCATTTCTTCGGTTGGGATCATGGACCCTGGATTGTTTATCTCTATATAGTTGACTTTTGGATTTTCATTTTTTTTATGATTTCCCCATGGAGCAATGGTTTTCGATTTTCATTTTCCATTGGATTAACTTTTGTGGACTGTGACTTTGGAAACCTTTCGTTTGCATTATGATTTGTGGTTTTGCATTTTTTCACGTACCTGCTGGTTGATTTTTTAAAAATTTCCATTATTGTTTATTTATTTTTGATTCAATTTATGTTGCGTTCAATACATATTTTTTCTTCAAACTTCAATGTGTAGTATCATCTCATTGATTTCATGCATATCATGATATGGGTTTTGACATTTACTGACACCCATTGGGTGTATGTGAGGGACATGTGTTCATTTGCAAACTTGCAATTGTGGTTCTATCACGTTTTTACCATTTCTAAGTGGGTGGATGCAATACTCGGGTGGGTGTTTGGCATTTGGAGGCTGACCATAAGGGCCAGGGATCTAGATTGTGGGGGCCTGGTGGAGGCTGCCCCTGGTGGCTGGGGGGTGGGTGTGCAGGGAGACATGAGTGGGGGCCTGGTGGAGGCTGCCCCTGGTGGCTGGGGGGTAGGGGTGCAGGGGGACATGAGTGGGCCCTGGTGGAGGGTGCCCCTGCACTGCTGGGGGTGGGGGTGATGGGAGACATGAGTGGGGGCCTGGTGGAGGCTGCCCCTGGTGGCTGGGGGGTGGGGTGGTGGGAGACATGAGTGGGGGCCTGGAGGAGGCTGCCCCTGCACTGCTGGGGGGTGGGGTGGTGGGAGACATAGGTGGGGGCCTGGTGGAGGCTGCCCCTGCACTGCTGGGGGTGGGGGTGATGGGAGACATGAGTGGGGGCCTGGTGGAGGCTGCCCCTGCACTGCTGGGGGGTGGGGGTGGTGGTATACATGGGTGGGGGCCTGGTGGAGGCTGCCCCTGCACTGCTGGGGGGTGGGGGTGATGGGAGACATAAGTGGGGGCCTGGTGGAGGCTGCCCCTGCACTGCTGGGGGGTGGTGGTAGACATGGGTGGGGCCTGGTGGAGGCTGCCCCTGCACTGCTGGGGGGTGGGGGTGGTAGTAGACATGGGTGGGGGCCTGGTGGAGGCTGCCCCTGGTGGCTGGGGGGTGGGGGTGGTGGGAGACATGAGTGGGGGCCTGGTGGAGGCTGCCCCTGCACTGCTGGGGGTGGGGGTGGTAGGGGACATGAGTGGGGCCTGGTGGAGGCTGCCCCTGGTGGCTGGGGGGTGGGGGTGCAGGGAGACATGAGTTGGACATGAGTGGGGGCCTGGTGGAGGCTGCCCCTGGTGGCTGGGGGGTGGGGGTGGTGGGAGACATGAGTGGGGGCCTGGTGGAGGCTGCCCCTGCACTGCTGGGGGTGGGGGTGATAGGGGACATGAGTGGGGGCCTGGTGGAGGGTGCCCCTGGTGGCTGGGGGTGGGGGTGCAGGGGGACATGAGTGGGGGCCTGGCGGAGGGTGCCCCTGCACTGCTGGGGGGTGGGGGTGATGGGAGACATGAGTGGGGCCTGGCGGAGGCTGCCCCTGCACTGCTGGGGGGTGGGGGTGATGGGAGACATGAGTGGGCGCCTGGTGGAGGCTGCCCCTGCACTGCTGGGGGGTGGGGGTGGTGGTAGACATGGGTGGGGCCTGGTGGAGGCTGCCCCTGCACTGCTGGGGGGTGGGGGTGGTGGTAGACATGGGTGGTGGCCTGGTGGAGGCTGCCCCTGGTGGCTGGGGGTGGGGGTGCAGGGAGACATGAGTGGGGGCATGGTGGAGGGTGCCCCTGCACTGCAAGGGGGTGGGGGTGGTGGTAGACATGGGTGGGGGCCTGGCGGAGGCTGCCCCTTGTGGCTGGGGGGTGGGGGTGGTGGGAGACATGAGTGAGGGCCTGGTGGAGGCTGCCCCTGCACTGCTGGGGGTGGGGGTGATGGGAGACATGAGTGGGGGCCTGGTGGAGGCTGCCGCTGCACTGCTGGGGGGTGGGGGTGCAGGGAGACATGAGTTGGACATGAGTGGGGGCCTGGTGGAGGCTGCCCATGGTGGCTGGGGCGTGGGGGTGCAGGGAGACATGAGTGGGGGCCTGGTGGAGGCTGCCTCTTGTGGCTGGGGGGTGGGGGTGATGGGAGACATGAGTGGGGGCGTGGTGGAGGCTGCCCCTGCACTGCCGGGGGGTGGGGGTGGTGGGAGACATGGGTGGGGGCCTGGTGGAGGCTGCCCCTGCACTGCTGGGGGGTGGGGGTGATGGGAGACATGAGTGGGGGCCTGGTGGAGGCTGCCCCTGCACTGCTGGGGGGTCTGGGTGGTGGTAGACATGGGTGGGAGCCTGGTGGAGGCTGCCCCTGGTGGCTGGGGGGTGGGGGTGCAGGGAGACATGAGTGGGGGCCTGGTGGAGGCTGCCCCTGCACTGCTGGGGGGTGGGGGTGGTGGTAGACATGGGTGGGGGCCTGGTGGAGGCTTCCCCTGCACTGCTGGGGGTTGGGGGTGGTGGTAGACATGGGTGGAGGCCTGGTGGAGGCTGCCCCTGTTGGCTGGGGGTGGGGGTGGTGGGAGACATGAGTGGGGGCCTGATGGAGGCTGCCCCTGCACTGCTGGGGTGTGGGGGTGATGGGAGACATGAGTGGGGGCCTGGTGGAGGCTGCCCCTGCACTGCTGGGGGGTGCGGGTGCAGGGAGACATGAGTTGGACATGAGTGGGGGCCTGGTGGAGGCTGCCCCTGGTGGCTGGGGGTGGGGGTGCAGGGAGACATGAGTGGGGGCCTGGTGGAGGCTGCCCCTGGTGGCTGGGGGTGGGGGTGATGGGAGACATGAGTGGGGGCCTGGTGGAGGCTGCCCCTGCACTGCTGGGGGGTGGGGGTGGTGGGAGACATGGGTGGGGGCCTGATGGAGGCTGCCCCTGCACTGCTTGGGGGTTGGGGGTGATGGGAGACATGAGTGGGGGCCTGGTGGAGGCTGCCCCTGCACTGCTGGGGGGTGGGGGTGGTGGTAGACATGGGTGGGGGCCTGGTGGAGGCTGCCCCTGCACTGCTTGGGTGTGGGGGTGGTGGTAGACATGGGTGGGGACCTGGTGGAGGCTGCCCCTGGTGGCTGGGGGGTGGGGGTGGTGGGAGACATGAGTGGGGGCCTGGTGGAGGCTGCCCCTGCACTGCTGGGGGTGAGGGCGATAGGGGACATGAGTGGGGGCCTGGTGGAGGGTGCCCCTGGTGGCTGGGGGTTGGGGGTGCAGGGGGACATGAGTGGGGGCCTGGTGGAGGGTGCCCCTGCACTGCTGGGGGTGGGGGTGATGGGAGACATGAGTGGGGGTCTGGTGGAGGCTGCCCCTGGTGGCTGGGGGTGATGGGAGACATGAGTGGGGGCCTGGTGGAGGCTGCCCCTGCACTGCTGGGGGGTGGGGGTGGTGGGAGACATGGGTGGGGGCCTGGTGGAGGCTGCCCCTGCACTGCTGGGGGGTGGGGGTGATGGGAGACATGAGTGGGGGCCTGGTGGAGGCTGCCCCTGCACTGCTGGGGGGCGGAGGGGTGGTAGACATGGGTGGGGGCCTGGTGGAGGCTGCCCCAGCACTGCTGGGGGGTGGGGGTGGTGGTAGACATGGCCGGGGGCCTGGTGGAGGCTGCCCCTGGTGACTGGGGGGTGGGGGTGCAGGGAGACATGAGTTGGACATGAGTGGGGGCCTGGTGGAGGCTGTCCCTGGTGGGTGGGGGGTGGGGGTGCAGGGAGACATGAGTGGGGGCCTGGTGGAGGCTGCCCCTGGTGGCTGGGGGGTGGGGGTGATGGGAGACATGAGTGGGGGCCTGGTGGAGGCTGCCCCTGCACTGCTGGGGGGTCGGGGTGGTGGGAGACATGGGTGGGGGCCTGGTGGAGGCTACCCCTGCACTGCTGGGGGTGGGGGTGATGGGAGACATGAGTGGGGGCCTGGTGGAGGCTGCCCCTGCACTGCTGGGGGGTGGGGGTGGTGGTAGACATGGGTGGGTTTTTGGTGGAGGCTGCCCCTGCATTGCTGGGAGTGGGGGTGGTGGTATACATGGGTGGGGGCCTGGTGGAGGCTGCCCCTGCACTGCTGGGGTGTGGGGGTGATGGGAGACATGTGTGGGGGCCTGGTGGAGGCTGCCCCTGCACTGCTGGGGCGTGGGGGTGCAGGGAGACATGAGTTGGACATGAGTGGGGGCCTGGTGGAGGCTGCCCCTGGTGGCTGGGGGTGGGGGTGAAGGGAGACATGAATGGGGGCCTGGTGGAGGCTGCCCCTGGTGGCTGGGGGGTGGGGGTGATGGGAGACATGAGTGGGGGCCTGGTGGAGACTGCCCCTGCACTGCTGGGAGGTGGGGGTGATGGGAGACATGAGTGGGGGCCTGGTGGAGGCTGCCCCTGCACTGCTGGGGGGTGGGGGTGGTGGTAGACATGGGTGGGAGCCTGGTGGAGGCTGCCCCTGGTGGCTGGGGGGTGGGGGTGCAGGGAGACATGAGTGGGGGCCTGGTGGAGGCTGCCCCTGCACTGCTGGGGGGTGGGGGTGGTGGTAGACATGGGTGGGGGCCTGGTGGAGGCTGCCCCTGCACTGCTGGGGGTGGGGGTGGTGGTAGACATGGGTGGGGGCCTGGTGGAGGCTGCCCCTGGTGGCTGGGGGGTGGGGGTGGTGGGAGACATGAGTGGGGTCCTGGTGGAGGCTGCCCCTGCACTGCTGGGGGGTGGGGTGCAGGGAGACATGAGTTGGACATGAGTGGGGGCCTGGTGGAGGCTGCCCCTGGTGGCTGGGAGGTGGGGGTGCAGGGAGACATGAGTGGGGGCCTGGTGGAGGCTGCCCCTGGTGGCTGGGGGTGGGGGTGATGGGAGACATGAGTGGGGGCCTGGTGGAGGCTGCCCCAGCACTGCTGGGGGTTGGGGGTGGTGGGAGACATGGGTGGGGGCCTGGTGGAGGCTGCCCCTGCACTGCTGGGGGGTGGGGGTGATCGGAGACATGAGTGGGGGCCTGGTGGAGGCTGCCCCTGCACTGCTGGGGGGTGGGGGTGGTGGTAGACATGGGTGGGGGCCTGGTGGAGGCTGCCCCTGCACTGATGGGGTGTGGGGGTGGTGGTAGACATGGGTGGGGTCCTGGTGGAGGCTGCCCCTGGTGGCTGGGGGGTGGGGGTGGTGGGAGACATGAGTGGGGGCCTGGTGGAGGCTGCTGCTGCACTGCTGCGGGTGGGGGTGATAGGGGACATGAGTGGGGGCCTGGTGGAGGCTGCCCCTGGTGGCTGGGGGGTGCAGGGAGACATGAGTTGGACATGAGTGGGGGCCTGGTGGAGCGTGCCCCTGGTGGCTGGGGGGTGGGGGTGCAGGGGGACATGAGTGGGGGCCTGGTGGAGGGTGCCCCTGCATTGCTGGGGGGTGGGGTGGTGGTAGACATGGGTGGGGGCCTGGTGGAGGCTTCCCCTGCATTGCTGGGGGGTGGGGGTGGTGGTAGACATGGGTTGGGGCCTGGTGGAGGCTGCCCCTGCACTGCTAGGGGGAGGGGGTGGTGGTAGACATGGGTGGGGTCCTGGTGGAGGCTGCCGCTGGTGGCTGGGGGGTGGGGGCGGTGGGAGACATGAGTGGGGGCCTGGTGGAGGCTGCCCCTGCACTGCTGGGGGTGGGGGTGATGGGAGACATGAGTGGGGGCCTGGTGGAGGCTGCCCCTGCACTGCTATGGGGTGGGGGTGCAGGGAGACATGAGTTGGACATGAGTGGGGGCCTGGTGGAGGCTGCCCCTGGTGGCTGGGGGTGGGGGTGCAGGGAGACATGAGTGGGGGCCTGGTGGAAGCTTCCCCTGGTGGCTGGGGGGTGGGGGTGATCGGAGACATGAGTGGGGGCCTGGTGGAGGCTGCCCCTGCACTGCTGTGGGGTGGGGGTGCAGGGAGACATGAGTTGGACATGAGTGGGGGCCTGGTGGAGGCTGCCCCTGGTGGCTGGGGGTGGGGGTGCAGGGAGACATGAGTGGGGGCCTGGTGGAAGCTGCCCCTGGTGGCTGGGGGGTGGGGGTGATCGGAGACATGAGTGGGGGCCTGGTGGAGGCTGCCCCTGCACTGCTGGGGGGTGGTGGGAGACATGGGTGGTGGCCTGGTGGAGGCTGCCCCTGCACTACTGGGGGGTGGGGGTGCAGGGAGACTTGAGTTGGACATGAGTGGGGGCCTGGTGGAGGCTGCCCCTGGTGGCTGGGGGTGGGTGGGGGTGCAGGGAGACATGAGTGGGGGCCTGGTGGAAGCTGCCCCTGGTGGCTGGGGGGTGGGGGTGATCGGAGACATGAGTGGGGGCCTGGTGGAGGCTGCCCCTGCACTGCTGTGGGGTGGGGGTGCAGGGAGACATGAGTTGGACATGAGTGGGGGCCTGGTGGAGGCTGCCCCTGGTGGCTGGGGGTGGGGGTGCAGGGAGACATGAGTGGGGGCCTGGTAGAAGCTGCCCCTGGTGGCTGGGGGGTGGGGGTGGTGGGAGACATGAGTGGGGGCCTGGTGGAGGCTGCCCCTGCACTACTGGGGGGTGGGGGTGATGGGAGACATGAGTGGGGGCCTGGTGGAGGCTGCCCCTGGTGGCTGGGGGGTGCAGGGAGACATGAGTTGGACATGAGTGGGGGCCTGGTGGAGCGTGCCCCTGGTGGCTGGGGGGTGGGGGTGCAGGGGGACATGAGTGGGGGCCTGGTGGAGGGTGCCCCTGCATTGCTGGGGGGTGGGGTGGTGGTAGACATGGGTGGGGGCCTGGTGGAGGCTTCCCCTGCATTGCTGGGGGGTGGGGGTGGTGGTAGACATGGGTTGGGGCCTGGTGGAGGCTGCCCCTGCACTGCTGGGGGGTGGGGGTGGTGGTAGACATGGGTGGGGGCCTGGTGGAGGCTGCCGCTGGTGGCTGGGGGGTGGGGGCGGTGGGAGACGTGAGTGGGGGCCTGGTGGAGGCTGCCCCTGCACTGCTGGGGGTGGGGGTGATGGGAGACATGAGTGGGGGCCTGGTGGAGGCTGCCCCTGCACTGCTGTGGGGTGGGGGTGCAGGGAGACATGAGTTGGACATGAGTGTGGGCCTGGTGGAGGCTGCCCCTGGTGGCTGGGGGTGGGGGTGCAGGGAGACATGAGTGGGGGCCTGGTGGAAGCTGCCCCTGGTGGCTGGGGGGTGGGGGTGATCGGAGACATGAGTGGGGGCCTGGTGGAGGCTGCCCCTGCACTGCTGTGGGGTGGGGGTGCAGGGAGACATGAGTTGGACATGAGTGGGGGCCTGGTGGAGGCTGCCCCTGGTGGCTGGGGGTGGGGGTGCAGGGAGACATGAGTGGGGGCCTGGTGGAAGCTGCCCCTGGTGGCTGGGGGGTGGGGGTGATCGGAGACATGAGTGGGGGCCTGGTTGAGGCTGCCCCTGCACTGCTGGGGGGTGGTGGGAGACATGGGTGGTGGCCTGGTGGAGGCTGCCCCTGCACTACTGGGGGGTGGGGGTGATGGGAGACATGAGTGGGGGCCTGGTGGAGGCTGCCCCTGGGGGCTGGGGGTTCAGGGGGACATGTGTTGGTGGGCAGTAGTGCAAGGTGACATGCGTTGGTGGCTGGGGGGCATGGCCATGGTGGATGGGGTGCCTGCAGGACATGTGCAGGGTAGGCCCCTGTGGTGTGGGCCACCTGCAGGGGCCGTGGAGGGTATAGAGGGAACACCTGGGAGGACCCACACGTGCTATTCATGTGTGGTGCTCCCCGCGCACCCCTGTAATACACATACCCTGATGGAATCGCGTGTGATACTTTCTGCGCACCCCTGAAATACATGTACCGTGCTGCTTTTGCGTGTGATACTTCCCGCGCACCCCTGGAATACACGTACCCTGATGGAATCGCATGTGATACTTCCCGCGCAGCCCTGAAATACACGTACCCTGCTGACTTTGCGTGTGATACTTCCCGCGCACCCCTGGAATACACGTACCCTGCTGCTTTTGCGTGTGATACTTCCTGTGCACCCCTGGAATACACGTATCCTGCTGTTTTTGCGTGTGATACTGCCCGCGCACCCCTGGAATACACATACCCTGATGGAATCGAGTGTGATACTTCCCGCGCACCCCTGAGATACACGTACCCTGCTGCTTTTGCGTGTGATACTTCCCGCGCACCCCTGAAATACACGTACCCTGCTGCTTTTGCGTGTGTTACTTCCCACGCACCCCTGATGCACACGTACACAGGACAATCGCGTGTGGAACTTCCCGCGTACCACTGAAATACACGTTCCCCGCTTCGTGTTTGCTGTTTGCCAGCCCTGTGAACTGGTCCAGGGTTGGCGCAGCCCTTTGCAATGGTTTTGCGATCTTGATGGCTTTTCCTTGCGCGAGGGCGTTCTTGGGGGCGTAACTGGCGCTGCTGCAGGGTCGCTGTGCCACGCTGCGCCACGGCTGGTTTTGGATGCGAAAATCCATGAATACGCTGTGCGCGGAAATCGATTTTAGCGCACGCGGCTGGCGCAGACATTCGCACGGGCACGCTGTGCGCCAGCCGCGTGCGACACTTTTGTGCGAAATTCCATGAATTACCCTGTTAGTTTCTCACAAAAAGTCACCAAAACATCCAACTGTCTCCGATAAGCCACACAGTTTTAAAACCAGACATGATATCTGCAGTTCTTCTCTGTTTCCAGGTAAATGACTCCTAGTTTGAATTTCTAGCAATAGTAAGAGCAGAGCATGTCTGATGTGTGTGTTTTGGTGTTTGCAATTGGTTGGTGTTGATCTTTGAAGTGAGTACTTGCCTGTGATAGGTTCAGTGAAAATGTGTCGGCCATTTTAGAATTTTGGAAAGTATATAGTCCTCTTTATGTGCTATTGATTTTGGGAAGTACAAAAACCACTATTTTGACAATTTATCTAATTTTGATTGCAGAACTCACATTGTGCACATGCTGAGTGTGAGGATGATGTGAAAGTAAGTGTCAATAAATACTGATATCAGATGGCATATATTGCCACTATTTTCCACCTACTCAGATTAAGTGGTAGTTTATTCTTGGTGCATGTTTTAACTTTCACTGGCATGCTGCTTAAAATTACATTTTTAAATCAACAGCATTTATATACAATTATTTCCTTGGTGTATGCAGGTTTCTGAAGGTAAAGGTTTATTTGCTATTTTTGCCATGCACTTTCATGCACCTCCACCATGAAGTACCTACAGCTGTGTGCAGATTTCTCTGAGATGGGACAATTGATAGTCCCCGGCATAGTTTCTTGCAAGTCCATCCAAGTAACCTTCACCATCTTCCTTACGTATTTCGACCTATGTGAAATACATTTCTTTTGGCCAGTTCATGTAGTTGTGCATTGTAGTATGAGAGTAAAAACACTGTCTGTCATCTCACTTGATACAATAAATAATGGAAGAACATTACCTGATGAAAAAAGGTGAGATTTTCTGCATTAACTTTCTGATTGGAATTCTATTTTTTCAATTGTAGGGAGCTGTCAATAGGATGTCAGGTACCTGAGGTTTTCCTCAGTTACTGAACCTGATATTTATATGTACCAATTATTCTGGAGATTATATTGCCTCATTATATTAATTACCTAATATAGAGTTAAGTAACATATTTAAATATTACATGAAAGCCCTTTAGTTGAATTAAGCATGCTTGTTTTAAATAACCTAAGAATACAAGAAGACATTGAAACTGGATATGAAGAACTGTTTGCAGGAAAACATGTCATTGGGCTTCATTATAAGTATGCTGGTCCGGAAAAGGTCTGAGTCTGCTGGTAGGGGCAGTGAATTACCAACAGGCCCAACCTGCTGGTAGTTCAGTCCCCTACCGGCAGATAATTCACTGTAGCACTGGCACCGTTAACAATGGTGGCATTCCATGGGAATGGGAACTTACCATTACTCCGTCGCCCATAATATCCCGGTAATACCGGGATATGGGATGGTGGAAATGGTAAGCCGAGGTTGCCGGCAACTTACTGGCAACCTCGTGATACCCCCCATTTTGTATGCAGAACTCCTACAGTTATCACCAGTGAAAGGCCAACCCATATTCAAAACGTTAGTTTACAAAGAATGCTGCACCACCCTCTGCAGCATAGGGAATGCTAATCTATGGCATCAGTTTTGCTACAAAGAACTTGTTCAAAACTTGCATTAATATGAAAATCCAACATATGGTTACATGCTAAACGCATAGAAATTTGTTTATTTACTTAACATGCAAAATCATCTTTAAAAAGTAGAGTGTAAAGTTAACTGTATGGGCAAAAAATATCAGGCACTGATGGACTGCAAAACTTAACAGAACAACATCACAATGCATGTGTTTAATTGAATCCAGTGAAAACTGTGTCAATTTAATGACACAATGCTCATATCGGAAATGCAAGACATAGTCCACATCAGCTGCACAGAAAAAAGTGTGTGGCATGACACTCCCTGTGTGTTAACAAGCAAATGCAGGTCTAAATATCTCACACAAATGTGTATGAACACAGCAGGATTGGAAAAGTTATTAATTCTTTGTCTAAACTGCAGAGTTATATTAAGATGCAACCTTGACCAGCTTCAGTTCATGGAGCCATTAAATATTTAGAATTTGCCAATTCAAAATTAGGTTTGTAGTTACTTAAGTGCTTAGTATAGGTGTTATTGTACCCATGAACAAAGTAAAATACTATTTCATTTGTGTGCACATATTTTTTTTAGATAATTTAGATAAGTGAGTAGAGTTTTTTTGTTTTCTCCCCAATGAGAAGTTTTATTCCTCTACATAATGATTATATGTACAACCTTAATTGGTTGAGTACTAGGAATACATTCAGTATTCGAATAGTACTATTATGAAACAAAACTTTTATTTAATTTCTATCATGAAATGTATTGCATTGTCTTTTGCAGAAGTAAAACTGATTTAACAGAGATGATGAGACATTCATAAAGAACTAAGGTATACATGTCACATAAACAAGAAGGTGTATGTTGCAAAACAACGCAGTAGACTCATCAGTCAGAAGTATAATTAGGAGGGATCAACATATTTTAAGAGTCCAATAATAGTCTGAATGTTAAAGTGTTTAATTGTCGTACACAGCCGCCACGTGTTTTGACCATTCAGTCGTTTTCAAGGCAATTGTTTGAAAATAGCGTTCCCAAAAGTCTTGTAAAAGCTGCCAGTTTTCAGGAATTAATGTGCGGGGACCAATCGATTCAAAAGTCCATATTCACGATGGATGATTATCCAACAGTTATATGAGAGTCCTAGGAGGACATGACTGGATGATATCTGTCTTATGAGTCGTAAAATACTGTGTTCAGATTTGTTCAAAAGTGCCAGGTTCTGATAGCTGAAAATAAAATCTGAAGGGCTAGATCCTGCGTCCTTGTGTGGTGTCTGTACTGTTCTGCCAATGATTTCTTGTTTTGTACATATCTCAAAATACAAAATATAAGGAGTACTAAATACACTCATATACAAATTTGTAATTAAAAAAATTGTTTGTAGCCGCAGCTACATGCAAAGTGATATGATTGGTCGAACCACACACACACACGTTTAATAGCAGAAATGACTGGCATGCATAACCGCGACTACACTCCGACCAATCACGACCTTCATGATAGCTGCGGGTACAATGACAGCTAAGGCAGTACTGCGAGTACAAAGTTTGTCATAGCTGCAGCTATAAAGAAAATGGTTAAAAATGTAATTGTATTCATAGGTGTGGTAGGTAGTTCTGTAAAGCTCTACTTTTAGATATATTGTGTGTATTGTTTGTGCAAAGTTACTGTAACACTTAATTGAGTCTCTATTTATACATCGTAAATACAACTGTAAATATTTTAAAAAGTTAAATCAGTAAGCAAAGCTTTTTGTAAAAATATTTATTTGAGCGGGGATGTAAAACTGTCTGAACAGAGAAGATTAGATATCCATGAAAGAAATAAGGTAAGCCATTGTCGTGAACATATCTTTGTTTGTATAAAATAAACAATTACTATAGCTAGTGGTCTGGTAATGTTCAAAAATATATGGAGGGCACGACCAAAGGCTATGGCTACTGGCCATCGCTAAGAGCCATGCCTATTGTTGTAGAATAACAAAACCCTTGAAATTTAAGGAAAACCGGTACATTGCAGGGATGTTAAGGTGAGCAAAGCATTGTAACAAAACCCTTAAAAATTAAGGAAAAAACGTTAGTTGCAGGAAGGTAAGGTGAGAACCTGATGCAAAAAAACTGAAATTCAGCTAAAGCCACCTTAAATTCACACCCCCTGTTGCGTAGAAGTCAAACAGAAGTCAAGTAAGTACCTACAGTGAGAAAGAAATCTCAGACACTTGAGCTAGAAAAGTGGGGTAAGTGCAATAATTAGTTCCAATAAAAGTTCCATGTCAATTGTATTCAACAAAAGCGGAGCAGTACCATTGCACCTGTCAACACCATACTATCACGTGTTCCACTTTAGCATTTAAGAATGTCAGCGAAAGTAACTTTTGTGTGCTGCCACAAACAAAAAAGGCCATTTTACCCATGCATTGAGCATATCTCCACTTCAACCTTCATCTCAGGGGTATTACAGTTTTGATTCGGTAAATATCAGCACCCACAAATTTTCGAGCAGATATTGGAGAACAAATCCCTTAAAGAGTTTTTTCTGAATTGATAGATGTGTGGGCAGTACAGTTGTCAACCTGCTTTTAGTTTTGAATCTTCATAGGTATTTCTGCAGCCCATGTAGGTACTTCTGCACCCCTTAGGTAACAACATATTGATATAGAGAAAGTGAAGAATGGGATGGCTGTGTAGAGCCACATAATGTCTGCAGGTGACTACAGGCTACAGGATTTTGGCTCAAAACTGAAGTCTTTTCACCATCATCTGGTTTTGATCATAGAAGGCACTTTAGCACCTTGAAGAGAGGCTTTATAGTTCTTGCCCATAGGTGGCACTCCAACACCACAATTATTTGTGTCTATTTTTTAGCACTTTATATTCAGCCCCTGAGTAACTTGCTCAAAGATTCTGCCTGAGACTATCAACTGTTAGATTGGAACCTGGCTAATATGCTCAAAGACACAATTCAGATACATCTTCTCTTATTAATTTTATCTTAGTGATTGACTAGTTTGCTTGTCAGTAGAATCACCATGCCTCAGATCGATTAGTTGCTAAATGGTAGCCTATACTGCATTGCGCAGACCTAACCCTAGTGTAGATGCAACTACATGGTGTCTCAGATAATTTATTGGAAAAATACCAGACTTCCACTTTTGCGCTCCAAATATAAATTTTATTTGATTGATTACACAGTTGATTCAATACATTGTTTCTCAGTTGTGAGGGTTATAAGGTTCACCCTCAGTTGATTCAATACATTGTTTCTCAGTTGTGAGGGTTATAAGGTTCACCCTCTACACATGTTTCACCTTGCTTGTGTTGGCAAGGATCTTCAGGAGGGATTTTTAACGTATAGTTATGCTAGTTGGAACTAAAGAGAAAAAAGGAACAGAAAGAAAAAAGCAGCAAATCCATGCTTTATAGAGCAGATCATCATCAGGTTCGCCCTATTCAAGTTTATTTATATACGGTACTTACTTACATATATTGGGATTTCCTTGTTAGTGCTAGCTTCTGATATTACATCAATTTCCTTCATCGTCTCATTTTTTAACACAAATTCGTTGTCTATATCCAAAGTTTTCTGAACAATCTACAAAAAAATATAATTTTTAAATGTGTAGTTGATGTTAGCGTGGCTGTTTGCCTATTACAGTTGAAAAGTAACATCTTCTTTAACAAAAATAAGTTCTGCCATTTGGAATATGCTAGGTTGCTGTTATTGGGCTTACCTGGAAGTGTTGTTTGGTCTTAGATCATCTTGGCGGTCGCTTTCGAGGGTGTGCATCGGATACGATTGTCCGCTGCACCCCTCGGGAGCCGCTGCTTTTTATGGTGAGTCCATGGCGTCGCGACATGATCACGTCACCTCGCCGTGGACGCAAACTGACGTCACTACGCACCGTGTGTCGCGTAGTTGTTCCGACCGCCATTTTGGATCGGGAGAGAACGTTGTATTAGTGCCGGAGGAGAAAACTTATTCTCTGCCGGTTTACATTGAGTCGAACATAGGGAACTGTCTATACCTTCTGGAGAAACCCATTTGTAAGTTATCACTATGAATTATAAATTGACATAATATTTTGCATTTTTTTACATTTTTTGCAATTTGTTTAGACATATTTTACATATTTTACAAAAAGTGTCCCATTTCCATATCGGTGTTTAGACCTTTGTGCAACAGTCCATTAAACAAATCCATTTTGCTTCATGTTGCCGATGTTTCTTTTCTTTATTGCCACCTCTCTGTTGACCATAATTGTGTTTGTCCTTGTTTTGATAAATCTTGTATAAAATGCGATGGGCATAGAGTTTGTTTGAGATTTCTTGCTTTGCGATATGTGATCAGAGGGTGGTCATCAATGTGATCCTTCAACTCTTCATCCAATGTAAGCATATTCCAGTGTTTGTTTAAGATTTTCCTTAGAAATTTGTTGTCTGAATTGAAGGTAGTAACAAATCTTATTTTGTTGGCTTTTTTGTCTGCTTGTTTTTGTTGTGTTGTTGTATGTAGAAGATCTTGGCAATTCCGTTGTTGAACTTTTGTTAGTGACTCTCTTAGAAGTTTGTCATGATAGCCTCTTTTTCGAAATTTGTCCGTTGCTGTTTCCAAATGTTTGTACATTTCACTGTCTTTGGTACAGTTCCGTTTAATTCTTGTAAATTCTCCATAGGGTATATTTTTTATTGTATGTGGTGGATGATTACTGTCGGCATGTAAGATACTATTGCCAGAAGTAGGTTTTGTATAGAGAGTAGTTTGAATCTTGTTGTCTTCTATATACATGGGATGGCTGTGCAGAGCCACATAATGTCTGCAGGTGACTTCAGGCTACAGGATTTTGGCTCAAAACTGAAGTCTTTTCACCATCATCTGGTTTTGATCATAGAAGGCACTTTAGCACCTTGAAGAGAGGCTCTATAGTTCTTGCCCATAGGTGGCACTCCAACACCACAATTATTTGTGTCTAATTTTTAGCACTTTATATTCAGCCCCTGAGTAACTTGCTCAAAGATTCTGCCTGAGACTATCAACTGTTAGATTGGAACCTGGCTAATATGCTCAAAGACACAATTCAGATACATCTTCTCTTACTAATTTTCTCTTAGTGATTGACTAGTTTGCTTGTCAGTAGAATCACCATGCCTCAGATTGATTAGTTGCTAAATGGTAGCCTATACTGCATCGCGCAGACCTAACCCTAGTGTAGATGCAACTACATGGTGTCTCAGATAATTTAGTTGCATGGGACCTCAGGCCACCCTGCTTACATTTTGTGTTTCGATTACAAAGCCATACTGTTTGGCAGACTGTCTTCCTCCCAAACAATTTTCCTGTGATTGTGCTGTAGATTATCAAGGCAGGACCATGCAACAGAGCCCTACACGTATTGGCTCCTACTTGGCTTCCCCACATTAATTTATTCACAAGACATTCCATTACCTTCACTGCTTCAAGCCCTACCTAACCTTCTAGCCATGGCTCTCAATGCTCACTGTTTAACTGACAAGCACTTGTCAGCCAGAAGCCTATTCGACAGGAGAAAACCTTTTTGAACACTCTTCAGGGAGATCAGAATATGCCTTGTTTAAAAGACACTTTTCAAATGAGCTTTAAACAATTATCTGAAAATCTATGGGTATTTGAGGTTAACTCTGTATCACTTGACTCTAACACTATCCATATACACATAACACCATATGTATATGTGCTCCTACAGTGCACCAAACATCTATACTCATGAGCAGCATAGCTTTGGAGAAAGAGACTGTTACCATAACATGTGAGGTCCACACTGGCAACATATATCCACCTAAACCCAAATACCTAGAAGATGACTAAAACACAGTATCAGGGTTCCTCAGTATATGAAACTAACCTCTCACTCTTTTCTCACCCTCACTCGTTTCTTTCTTCTTGCAGTAGCCACCACTTAGAAGCCACCAAATACGGCAAAATACCCTGTTACATTAGTATAGCTTTTAATCATATGTATCTCTTTAACACTACATAGTAAGGCTATGTCTTTTTGGTTCACAGATGATGTTTTGGTGCCACCATGTATTGGCTCATAGATGGTGCGCTAGTGCTTTAGTGCCACCTAGTAGGCTACATAGTTTAGCATCATCACTCGTTTTACCTCCTGGGTTGTGCTCTAGCACCAGATAGTTACAATGGCACTGTTATGATTATAAGGGATGCATCAGGTGTACAATCAGTGATGACTCATTTGCATGGGAGGGGGGTTGCCATCCCCTTACATGAATGGCAGGCAGCACAGTTCATTATTTGCAGAGTGACTGTGATGCCTGTGTCTGAGAAGGGGCGCATCCCAAGTTAAGATTTTTTTTTACTTTTCAATGCAGTAGCTTGGGGCTATGATATATTTGTATCGTACAATAATTAGAGGCCGGCAGGGCGTAGGAGTTCTGGCCTCTCATTATTGTACTTCTAGTGTGAGCAGTGCTGAATGAAAGCAGAGGAGCCTTCTCCTCTTCTGTCAGTTAAGGCACTGCGCATGGGGCATGCCTTCCAGCATGGTCTTGCAATGTCTGCGTGCAGAAGGTGCATGCAGGAGCTAAGTGAAAAGCTTCTGAATGTGTTTGTATATTTGCATGCATGCAAGTGGGGTGGTGCATGTGTGTGAACGTGTCCGCATGTGTAAGTGTGTCTGTTTGTTTATATGTATGCGTGCATGCAACAAGTTATTATGTTGCTAGATAGGCTTTCATTGGTGCAGCCAGTTTGGTTATTAAGTTTTACTGTGGCATGACACTATTTTAGGGCATCAAGCGTAAAACAAACACGTGTTATTACATGGCTTATCTGGCCTCCATTGATTGGGCCTAACTGGCCATTTATTCTTACTGTGTCATGGCATTTTGGTTCTAGGCATTGAGGTACAGCAAACATGATACGTGTTAGTGCATGGCTAGAGTGGCCTACATTAGTGCAGCCAGTCTGGACATGTTTGTTACTGTGGATTGGCAATTCTTGTATGGTAACAATAATATTTATTGGTTAATTCCGCATGTACATTCATGAGCAAAGCCAGCAAGAAAATGTTTTTTACTGGCATATATTTTGGACAAACGCATCATGAAAATGGGACTCCTTAAGAGTACGGCGGTAGGGGGTTAACGGCACCGGTAAGGATGCCGGTGCCTTTAACCCCCTACCGCCGCATTCCGAGGTCCCTTAGCGGGTCCCACTAGGGCCGGCTGGTTTTACCTCCATACATATTTTCAACTGAACTTTAGACACCAAAAACACTTGGAGCAAAAATATACTGGCCCTCATTACGACCCTGGCGGAGTGGGTTTACGCCAGCGTTATTCGCGGCGGACCCGTCCGCCCTACTACGAGTTTCCGTAGCGCCATGGAGCGTTTTCCGCCTGGTTTTTCCGGGCGGAGAAATCCATGGCGCTACGGGACCTTGTCGTTAATTACGCCACCGTATTTTGAGGTGGCGTAATTAACGCCTTCCCCACTCCCATTATACCCTATGGGGCAAAAATGGGAATGGGGAAGGGTAAAATGGGGGATGGGGATTTACCGCCCCGCCAAGGTCGGAATGGGGCGGAAAATCCGCCAACCCCCATGGCGCTATCGGCAGCTTTCCGCCGTGCTCCATGGTGCATTTTGCACCGCGATTTCTGAGGGCCACTATATTGTTTCTTTTCAATTATTTTCAAAAGGCGATGTATGCCCCATTCTGTGTTAATAGTTATGTCAATAATTTAGTACAATTGGCGGAAGTACTATGCATGATAGAATTGCTATCATTGTTAATAGATAGCCACAATAAAAATAGTATGGGGTGGATTCAACTGGTTTCTGACCTTTAAAAAAACTACGTTCGTTTGAATGGATGCTTCGCTGAATAGATCAACATCCTGGGGGGCATTTAATCATTCTAGTCTAAATCACACTTACCATCTGAGGGAAATGTATGTGACGTCATAGATATGCATGTTCAAATGATACGACTTTATTGGCGCATGTCCTCTGCCTCATCTCTAACTGTGAGTAGCAACTCTGTACTAATACAGTAGGAAGCAAGCTTGCTGTGAGGGCACGGTTTCATGGTGCCTGCTCAGGTCTTTTCTTGCTCCCAGTGCTTCATTGTATATGCTTACGCTCCTCTTCTGCGGAGTAAGCAAGGATATGAAGTCTTTACCCCTATCCAGGAAGGGATGCACAGGCCAACGTGAACAGCACACACTGTTACCCATCCAGAATTGCTCTTTGTGTTTATACTATCAAGAGACCTTGGGAAGGACATGCATGCTTACAACACAAATAAAGCAAGCACATATATCTTTTTCATTTGTGCCGAGCTGCACATGAAAAGATCCCGGCTTACATGGACTGTTTTTTTTTTTTTAATTCTTTTTTTTTTTTTTTAAAGCCGGCTACTGTTGATAGCAGTAGCAAGGTCGACAGATACATTTGTAGAAATATGACAAAATGGTTTGAACTATTATGCCATTGTCATAATATTATTATATATGATTAGATATGTTTGCAGTTTAAACATAGCTTATTATGCAAGCACCCAAATAAATGCAGCGCTCAGGAATAACAACAGAAAGAATTCAGTGCCTGCCCTTAATTGAGGGTTGATTTTTATTACCAAGAAGATGACGGGCACTGAGTACTTGCAGGCTTTGCCAGGCCGTCGAAATAACATAGGGCACCTATATTTACAAAAATCAGTCACAAGGCCTGTAACAGCATTGGCTTGTTATCCTCTGATTAGCCCACCGGGACAGTGACAATTACTGGCCTGAGGAAATGACAGATATATAATTAATTTTGAATATGAATACTTACATGTTGCAAATCTCGGTCATCACATAGAGCATCAGAAGGGGACAAAAGAGCAAACACACTTGTTATAACATAAGTCTATTGACGAGTGCTTATTTACAGTGAGTGGAAGATAAAAAGAAAATGTAATTAAAAACGTATCCCAAGATTTAATGCGACTATGACAGGACAGCCAGTCACTGTTACTGATGGGCAATTGTATGATTAACAACATTTCCATAAAATGTATTTATTCGATAGAATTTTCTTGATCAAAAACGCTCCACATGCATCGTCAATGGTGTGAGTGTGGGGTGAGCCTGTGCAAACTTTCACTTTTTCAAACTCAATTGTGTGGGAATAGTTGTGTATTTTCAAAATCTCTTCTTTTTTAGGCTTGCACTTCCCTAATATTTGAATCTCCCCAGTCATCCCTAGTTATACAGTTGCACCTCACAATTCTGAGCAAGGAAGGTGGTCAAACATCCAAATGTAATTAAAAGAATAATGTAACATCAACAAAATGTGTTTCCAGCTTCACACCACAGAGATCAATACATAGCTATAGCAAAATTAATAGTCACCAAAAAAAGAATGATATGCCTATAAAAATAGCTCTATTCATCAGTCCATACAAGCATTCACTTTAAAATTAAATATATATTGACTAATTAATGTTACTAGGCATTCTGAATATCTGCAGTCTACAGTGGGTTCATTCTAAACACATATTTTTAACTCACTGATGTCACTGTAGTGTGTTTAAAACATTTGATTTTCTCCAGTTTCAAGACAAGCAAGTAGGGTATCATAGATACGTAATTAAAGTATTACTTGATAGTACATCCATAATGAACCAACTCCCATTAACAGGTGTGATGTAGTCAATATATTTGCTCTATGTAGGTCATTCAATGTAGACAGTGGTCAACTTAGCTTGGCTCCTGTAGGTTTACATTTGAAAATTCTTACAGTGATTTATGTACCCTGTTCTGGATGTATACTGTGTTCTCAAAGTACATGGGTGCAGCCTCCTCTAAACATGTGTGTGTGTGACTGTCACTTAACATGCGTGTGTTATTTGCAGTCTTTACTTATGTGTGCAAGTGTGTGTAACTGTGAATACACCTATGTATGCAGCTTTAAATCCATGTGTGCATGAACTGATTTAATTCTTTTCATCCACCTGCAACCTTTCATTACAAAGGTAATTTTGCATTGAAGTGGCACAAAATGCACTACATCTTACATATAATTTCTCAGTACATATTGGATTGGGCTTAAAAGACAGCATCTCAGTTTATGTTCAATGTAGATTGGGGGACCAAAGGCATTGTGAGATCAGCACCTATGATCCTGGTTTCAAAGTGTGTTGCATGCATTTTCCTTCCCTTTATCATCACAGATTTAACCCTGTTCAATCTATATGGACAGTTTGAAGTTGGTCAGGGCTTGATTTACCTTTTGAGATGTGAGTCAGCCAGGGATGCAGTCAGTCTGAAATCATTCCTTCAGCAAACCCTCTCTTCAGGTGCCCTATCTGGAACCCACATTCTAATGTATACTGGTTCATACCCTTAACAGAATGGTCTCCAATGTTCAAGTGGGCAGTCCTTCAAGCTCTGTTCTTCTATCTCCAGTTCCCTCCACTTCTTAGTGTTCATCCCCCAATATTCCATAATTTCCACCTTCTGTCCTTTGTGCATGCAATTACATATCTCATTGACACCACCTTTGTCTTGTGACAGAGGTGTGGTTTTCGGTACCATGATCAGCAAGGGAGGAAGGGAAACAACTCTTATTGAAAATAAGCCCATTTCATTTTTAGCCTCTACGTTCTGATAAAAATATGCTAAATTAATAAAAAATGAATGTGCTCAGATTCTGTAGATCGATACACATTTAGGCCCTGACACACAGAATGTTTTCCAATGGGGGTTTGTCATTATAAAACACTTCTGTGAATTAGGCCCTTAGATATTTGAATAATTGTGTTACAATAAGATGTGGCATACTTATCAATTTTACAGCTACTAAGAACATGGTAAGGTATATATCTTTTTATGTATTCTGATACATATCACTTCCATCTAAGTCAAAAATGAATGTCGATCAGAGCTTGCATTGTGACGCAGTGATTAATTTAGTGATTACACTTTTGATCTAAGATTTTCCCTCATGATAATATGAATCAGGTCTAATATGGTATTGCAGACATTTTCATAGAGGTGGTAGTGGCAGTGTATCACCTACATACTCCTTTTTGTATGCCATGAATGTGTACAGGGCAGATGTCTGTTGGTATGAATAGTTCAATAACTTTGCCTCAACTTCTCGATAATGCAGTTCTTTTATGGCAGTCCTGGACTTTGATAAATAAATACAAGTCCTTTAAAAAACTTTCGGGCCAGTTCCATTACTGACATTTGGTGTTATAAATATTGGTCTAATCTTTAGAACCATCTAGGCTCTTCCTTTGTTGTTATTACAAATTCCAGTTCTGGATCAGGCCTTTGTGTGTGAATACAGAGTGTTTCTAGTTACCCTTTCAGCAGTTTTGTACTCCCCTTTCAATCACCAAACTCAGGCAGGTCTCCTCGAATTATGAATGCAAGGACACCAAGTGAAATATATGTATCATACAATGTATATGGCTCTAAATTGCATTATTTTGAGTAAAATGAAACATCTATCAAAACAGTAATTTAAGTCAGATGTAAATATATTACATAAGGCTGCAATAGGCTTTGCATGTTTACATAATTGTGTATAACATATAGTGAAGATGGTCCTTTAATAGGAATTACATTTAAATTACTGACACATTTCTCTGCACAGGACATATACAATACATATTGCTTTTCTTTGTATTCTGGGTACTGGAATGATAACCCAAAATGTCCAGTATTTGTGTCATGTTCTTCCACAAACCTTCTGCGTCTGCAGAATTCTTTTGGGAAGTAAATGGATTCAAATGTTTTGGGCCTGTCTTTTAGATTGGGTATAGTTCTTGTTTGATTTTCCTTCCTTTAGAATTGTCACACAGTAGCTAAAAGAAATATAAACTCTACACCATTGGCTTTACGGATGAAATTGAGCCTTGAAAATCATTGTTCCATTTTGTTTTAATGTGACACCCTTTTTGTCATAACAGTGAGAAAGAGACAAGCATTTTCAACAAATGAAATAATTGGTGACTGATGCCTCTTTTGCTCTTTCAGGAAAGCCATTTTCAATTCACTTTATTTTAATTGGTTTTGCCCCAATGTTTCTGACAAATCCGCTCTCCCGGAACTGATGTCTCCAGGAGAAAGACAGCATTCTGGGGACCTCTCATGCACAAATACATCCTCTTTTTGTTTGGACCATTCTTATCATCAAAAGTGGAGCTTAGATGTTTTTCCTTTCTTTGGATAGCGACACTCAGATTGACGCTGCCATTTTTTATGTTAGTGCACACTTTTCTGATGCTCTTTCCATTGTGTAACCCCCCTTTCTTTCTGGGAATTCGGGGAGGCTAGAAATACTTTTTCCATTATTTAACTAGAGAGATGGGTAGAAAGCCTAGTTTAGTATAACATCATAATAGTAATTTCATTTCAACACATTTTTAGGGTTCTCTGTTCCCCCTAATCTCTCTACATTACTATACATTAAAGACTCATGCATTTATTCAACAATTCATTTGGACATTTATTGTTCTACTAACATTCATCCTTTCAATCTAATCATTCATACTGACCTCTTTTACCAGATTCCTTTGCCTTGTCAGAATTCATCTATTGGATAGAAGGAACTGATTCCTTGATCCCTTGAAGAGCATTTTGAGGATGGCATGTGTTCAGCTGGTTTACATGAACCAATTGTTCCTCAGCCTGTTCCCGTTTAGGGATTTGTATTTTGTAGGCAACAGGACACATATTGTCAATAGTTCCATGTGACAATTTCCAGCTTGTACAGAATGTTTGTTTCTTGGTCTGATTTATCTTAGAATTATAAAGATAAATGTAATCACCTGCCAGGTACTCTTTTTTATATGTCTGTAGATCATAGTACATTTTGAAACTTACCATTGATTCTTCCAGGTTCCTCTGGGCATAGGCAAAAGCATGTTGCAGATCCTTTTGTAGGTTCTCTTCACATGTATGCATGGTAGAGGCATGGATCAACGTCTGTTCCTGTGTTTGGTATAACAGATGTTGAGGCAAGATCATTTTTCTACCAGTCTTGAGCTCAAACAGGGACATTTTAGTTGTTGAAATGGGTGTAGATGTCAGAACGATCAGGACTACTGGTAACCGTATGTTCCAACTGCATCTGGAATTCACTAGGAACATCTTTAAAATTCCTACTATGGTTTTATTGAAATGCACCCCCCCCACACACACACTGGATGCTGGGCGGTAAGCGACATACAGTTTTCTCTTTACTTTGAGACTTTCCCGTATTTTACTCATAACCTCACTGGTGAAATGACTAGCTCGGCCGTACTCAATCTTTTGAGGAAGGCCGAAACAGGAAAATATGTGGTTCATTAGTAACATAGCTGACTTCTCTTCCTTGCAATTTGGAGCAAGAAGATATTCAACCCATTTGGCAAAGAGATACGTAAAAGTCAACATTTATCTGTTGCTACGTGCAGAATGAGTTATTGGACCAATAAGGTGATTCCTTTTATAGCAGAGCCTGGTGCTTTGGAAACTCAGCTGGAATTAAGCAAACACAAGACACCCTTTTAAGTCAATATTTAGGTCTTGGCCCATGTTTGGCCAATAAGCGACCTCACATAGGATCTCTGCTGCCTTTTTAAAAACCTGATGACCAGTTTTTACTCTTGTATGGGCGTTATTCAAGATTATACTCTGGAATAAGCCAGTATCACCCACTGATCATAACCAGATTGGGGTTCCCTAACCAAAGGTCCATCCTGAATTTTGAGCATTTTCTGAAATTTCTTCAGTACTCAAAGATTTTCCTTTACCCGCCAATTCAATTCAGATAAGGGAACGTTTCCTGCGTCCCATCGATTCTGAAAGGATCACCCAGACCTACTTTCTGCGTGGTAATGAAATCTTGTTCTGGAGCATTTCTACACCATTGGAAAACAAAAGGCTCATTCTCAGCTTGAGTTTGTGATCAAGTCACTGCTGTTACTTGCATCTCTCCAAGTAGAAGTTCCATATCAATGTACTCACCCTGGATTGATCCAGTTTTGGGAGTTGATCGGCAAACCATTACATGTTTTATCATTACCTTCAAAGTTTGAGTGACCCTTGATTTTCTTCCAGAATAGGATCATGCTGTTTGATCTTGGTAAATCGTGTATTGTTTGGCTTAACTTCCAATGTTTGAGGGGTTTGTTGTTGCTCAACAAATGCATTTCAGACATAGGGCCTCATCACGAGTTGGGCGGTAACGATGGCGGTAGACCGCCGGCGGTATTAGCCCTACCGCCAACCCCCCCGGAGCTATTAGCGCCGAATCACGGGTTTGGCGGTAATGGAATTACCCATTCCCCACTGAGCCCATTCGGGAATGCCCCATTCCCCATTGGGCTCAATGGGGAATTCGCGATCTTACCGGCGGCGGATTTCCCGCCGGCAGTAATAGCGTGATTTTTTGGCAGATTTCCCCCCAGCTCGGAGCTGTTGAGAAATCCGCCAAAGCCCTGATTTGGGGGACCCTTAAATCCGGCGGTAATAGCGCGACCGCCGGATTTAAGGGTTACCACCAAACTCGTGATGAGGCCCATAGTGTGAATCTGTTATGATTACTAGCCCCTAGAACTGGTGATTTATGGCAGTAAGGACAGCTTTATATATTTTCATCTATTCCCCCACCTTATTTCTCCGCAGACCAATTTTATAACCGACTGCGGGTTCAGGGATATCATTCACCAATGCATTCCCAACACTAGCTACTAATACTTTCTATATATTTTCTTTAATATGGTGGGAGCAAACATCCACATAAACTATGGGCATTACCTGATTGGTGTCCTTGTCATATACTTGTCATATACTTTATGAGGAGAAGCTAGATATGCCTCCATATTTTGGTGTTTTTATCATCTTCACACAATCATGCAGATCAGCTAATACATGTGCCATTGGACTCTTTTTATTTTGACCATATCCGATTTCTGCAAGGTAACCCTGCTTAGAAAGAATCCAGGAAGTAATTGAGTAGACAGTAATTGCCAGTTCTTATCCAGTCAATCTGCAAATATTGTATAGGTTGTTGGGATGTTTCAACTATTATATGTTACCCATGGTCATTTGTCAATACCCATACCGTTGTGAGGAGATATTTCTCAGATTCATTACATTTGATCTCCACAGGTGATAAAGATATGCTTGTGTAAGAAATCACTTTATAAATCTGGTTATGCTTCTGAAACAAGATTGCAGTTGTGCATGTATCAGAAAATCCTGTTTCCAGGAAGAATTCCTTATTTCTCATGGGATAAGCTAAGCATGGAGATTGGTATTAACTTTTTTCAGTTGTTCCACAGCCTCTGCTTGAGCTACCCCACTCCCTCTTTGCCCCTCCCTTCAAAGATGAACCACGGATTGATTGCATTATAATCCTATATGAATGTACGACTGTCAGTCCTAATAGGCTACATAATTCACATAATTTGTGGGTTATTCAAGTTGAGTAGGGCTACAACCTTCTTCTTTTGTGGATTAAGACCATTGTCTGTGATTTCAGGGCCTAGTAAGTTTACTTTAGTTCTGCACCACTATGCTTTCTGAAGCGATAACTCTGCAGCTGCATTTCACAGCTGAGTCAACAGTGCTGGATTTCCCCCAGGTGTTTGTCAACAATGTTTATTTTAATCAGTAGGTAATCCATATAAGCCACATATCCTCTTCCTACAAGGTCGAGCATGGCTTTTTGTAGGAAGATACTAAACTAATTTCCACTATTAACATACCCAAATGGAGTTTGTGTCTAAGCATACTGCTGCCCCGAAAGGTAAAGGCACATTTATATTGGTATGATATGATATATTATTTCTAATGTGCTTAATACCCAGAGGTTTCAAAGCACGGACCCGGGGATCGAACCGTGTTGCTCCGTGTCGTCGTCTTGCTTCCACAGTGAGCAAGTTGCCCCTGAACTATCCTCCCAAGACCATGCACGGATTACTGAGACAATTCAATATCCCTTAGTCAAATTGAGGTCAGTTTATAATTTTGAACTCTGAATCTGTGCAAGGCCCTGATTAATTTAAGGATGAGGCCACTGTGACATGTGCACCCTCTTGTTCAGTTCCCTTAGGTCTGTACACAGTCTCCATTGTCAACTGGGTTTAAATATTTCTAGTACTCTATTAATAAAAGTACTATGGATTGATCAAAAAATCCCACATGATGCTAAAGTTAACCAGTATTGGTTTAAAAATACTGATGCCTAGGTTCCGTAGTTATGGTTGCATAATAAAGAAAAGTCCACAATCATATGAATCTACAAAGAAAGCATTCTGAAAATCCATAAATATTTGTCTTAATTTGTGTTTCAGCTTTTCTTTCTCACATCCATCAGCCATACTGATCTGTCCTTCTACCATCTGGTGTACGCCTGGAAACATTTCTAAGTATATTCTAACTGAGTAGAGAGGTCTTTGTTTATAGCGTCTACCTGGGGAGTTTATTCCCTAGAGTTGAGATAGTTAATTGCGACTTTAAACAGTAGCTCCACTTCTAACATCTCACATGCAACATCCTCCTCTCCATAGGGGCATCGTGAGTACACAATAAAACTCCTCCCTTGTTGAGTATAAATATTTTTTCCCTGGTGCTTACATGCTGTCAAACTGCACTTGCCATGGTGCAATAGTTTTCTAATATGTCCCAGGGTTTTTAAAAATAGGGCAAACTTTGCTCTAGTGCTAGTAACATGCAAACATTGCACTTGCACCGGTGCAAAGTTTCTGTAATCTGGCACGTGGTCTGCAGACCATTTGCCACTCTTTGTTATTTGAAGTGTAGGCTGCAGATTGTCTCTACAACCTGTCCTTTGACTCTGCTTGATTACCCTCTGTTTTCAAAACAGCCATGGTCATCCCTCTCCTAAAAAAGCGAAAGGGTAATCCGAACCTACCGGCTAACTTTTGCCCTGTGTCTCTCCTTCCGCACTACAATAAAGTTCTAAAAAAGTTGTGTCTGCCTATACAGTTCCCACCTGAGACTCTCCCCTACTCTTCTTCAGCTGGAAACCTTGGCATCATCTATGACCCGGCTCACACCTTACCTACTTTCATCTCCAAAACTGGAACAGCAGCTCGCTTTAACATTCTAAATATTAGGACAATCAGGCACCCCTTCCTTTCAACACTGCCAACCATCTCTTAACCACTCCTCTCTTCTCTAAACTGGACTACTGTACCAGAATCCTCTTTGGTCTCCTGAACTAGGTTTTCTGTCCTCTCAACAATATCATTAAGCTTGCTACCAGGTCTCTTTTTGAACTCCCTCACTTCACACCAACTTGTACCGTCACCAGGCTGGATGGTTGACAATGTAAAACAGGGCCAGATTTAAATGTCTTCTCCTGATCCACAAATCTAACCACAGTAAGGCACCACTGTATCTATCCTCCTCTATCCAACTCTACAAGCCTTCACCTAATCTCCTTCTCTCTTCTTGCTCCACTTGCATGCAATTCTCTTCCCCAGACATCTGAGAAACACAATGATTTGTTCAAAACCAAACTAAAAGCCAACCTTCTCGCCTACCTGCTCGCCACCATGTTACTCTGAGTTACCCTCTTAACCAACTTCTCATTTGCCAGCTAGCTAAAATGTTTCCCTCGCCTCTAACATGCCTCTCTCACTCACTTCCTCTGCCCCCAGTCTAGCACTTCACCCATCATGATATCATTCCAAGCACAGCTGGCCGCACCTCCTAGCTGCACTTCTAAATGTCCAATGTCCATTGTCCTTACTCTATGTATGTCTATTTATGTATCGGCCCCAGGGATTGTTCCATTTATTCCCCTCCATTACCATGTCAGAATGTCCATCAAACTCACCTCATTGTAAGAAGTGCATTGCTTCCTGTCAAATCTGATTTCTTATCTATTGTACATTCTTTTGTGACCAAAAGAGTATTGTTCCTCCTGTACATAAATAAAATAAATAAAGAAATAAAAATAAGTAAATCTATATATTACACGGCCCACAGTAGTGGCCGTGTAGTTATGGTTAAGTTGCTAATCCCACACGAAGAGCACATTTTGGGTGGCTTATAACTTCGCTTTCCCTGGACGAATCATCACCAAACTTTGCAAAAAAAGTATATGGCCCAGTCTGGTCAAAGTTAGGTGAGGTTTGGTCCAGGGGGAGCAAAGTTATAGGGGGGTCACAAAATGTATTTTTTTCCCGTAGACTGAATGGGGAAAAAACTTTTCTCACACCTACAGCCCAAACCGCTGGATGTATTTTCACCAAATTTGCGGCAGGAACAGTGGCTTGGTCCTGAAAGCATGCTTTTGTAAATTTGGTGAAAGTCCGTCCAGTAGTTTTTTTTAAAATGACCAAAAAATTAGTTAAGCCGGTCAAGTGGCACAGCGAGTAGAGCGCTCGCTTTGCCATCCATGCAGAGCTTGCTAACGCAGGTTTGAATACCGGCAGGGCCAAACTCAGCCTTTCATCCTTCCGAGGTCGATAAATGAGCACCACACACTGTGGGTAATAATGAGCAGCGCTCAGATATCTGAGGGTTCGTAGCACTATATAAATGCCAAATTATTATTTATTATTTTATTATTAGTGATATCTATGTCCGCTCTGCTGACACACTTCCCTGTTCCCTCTGCGGACAGAACACCGAATGGTTAATCGGCTTGCGTCATGCCCGCGGACATGCAACGTGTTTGCTGATTGGATGGTGAAGAGCGTGAAGTGCGTCAGATTTTTGGAAACGTCCCCCATCTTGGATTCGCAGCCATCGGCCGGTGTCCGCGGACATTGCGGTAAAAACATATTAAAAAACACCACATTGCACTTGTCAAACTTATCAAATAATCTCTGGGGAGGTGAGGGGTGATGATGATGGGATGGTATATGGCTGCAAGAAGCAAAAAACTGGTGTTTTTCACTGCGAAAACCCACAAACAGTTCTGAAAAGTTTGCAGACACCTCAGCATTACAGGGTTGGTGAAATGCAGTTCTTGGGTGGCTTATAAGTTAGGCGCCACTTATTGGAACTGCATGACATTTTGCATGCATATTTCTGACCTGATTCTGAGTGAGTACTCAAAGTTTGGTGGGATTCTGTCGTGAGGGGGCAAAATTAGAGGGGGGTCCTCAAATAATATAAAGGCTTATAAATGAGGTGCCATTTGACGAAACTACACTACATTTGGCAAATTGATAATAGATCTAGATATACATGTTTTTGCTAAGTTTGGTGGGATTCTGTCAAGAGGGAGCAAAATTTGAGGGGGGTCCCAAAATATTATAAAGGCTTATAAATGTGGTGCCATTTGACAAATCTACACAAAGGTTTGCAAAAGATTATATATCTAGATATAGATGTTTTCGTAAAGTCTGAATGGATTTTGTCAAGTGGGGGCTAGGTTATATGACGATTGTATGTGCATACATTTGACACTTTTGAAAAAATAAAACATCGGTCGGATTTCCAGCAAACTTGCGTAAGGAGCATTGGCAAGGACCTACAAGCATGATTTTGCAAATGTGCCAGTGTTTTATTATTTGACCAGTGCCATAATGTAGCTAATAAAATAGAGGTATAACTTTAGTGACTGTGGGGTAGCCTGTGGCCAACGGGCAGTGGCCAGATTGTCCAGGTCATGGAATAAGGTCATGATCTGGACAATCTGGCTACTGGCCATGACCACAAGGGACAAAACATAGGATTAAAGTCCACCTGGGACTGGCTTTGTAGTAAAGAACTGAAAGGGAAGAAAAATGTGCTTGTGGTAATATGGTCATAAGGTTCTTGTTTTGCCTTCTGCAGGCTGCCATGGAAAGCGAAGAAGGGCCCTGTATGAATCCCTCACCTTCCCTTTCCATGGTGGCCATCTTGGAAAAGGATTTTCCTTCCTACAACGGGACCATGCACTGCTAAAACTAACACCCAGGACATCAAAGATGACATCACAAATGTCATTGAAGACATCACTGATGACATCACATATCTGGGCCACTTGTTTTTGTTTATTGACATATATAGGCCAGGTGGTTTTGTTCACTGGCAGTCAGAATAATAAAATTGAAAAAGGTGCTATAGATCTAGACGTTAACCTTGTCATATGTTCTTTAAGTACTTTCCTTAGGATTTGGTCTCAGCTCATGGTGCACATACACGGGGAAATGTGCAGGCCTCAAACACACAATTAATTTGTCTACATGAAGATAAACTTTAATGTAATTAACATTTTCTGATGATGCAGTTTCTTCCTTCCTTACTTTAGTTTCCCTGTATGTGCCTCTTATTTGTATGCATTGTGGTTCTTCATATGTATTGTGTGTACCAGCACAAGTGATGTAAGTCTTGAATTGTAAGCTAGTTATTACATGTTTAACCTTACTCAAAACTCTGATACGGTAGCATTCATTATTGCACTATCCAAAATTACAAGATTATAAATAGTGTACGTCTATGGTGCATGCTGCAGTCATTGCCTATGTTTATATATGATTAGGTTTCTGTATTAACGACAACACTCCAACACATTGATATTAGATGAGTATACTCTTTAATAGATTAAGTAGTTCATGATAGGTCTCCCGATCACCCCTGACATCTTGTTACCAACAATATAAACACAACTCCTTGTAGGGACTTTTCATCAAAATGTATTTCACATGTGATGTCATCGGTGATGTCATCAATGACATTTGTGATGTTATCTTTGATGTCCTGGGTGTTAGTCTTAGCAGTGCATGGTGGTGGCGCGAGTTATGGTTGTTTAGCTTACCAAAACTGATGAATTTCTGGGGTTTTTCGATTTTACTTGAAACCATAACGTCCCTTTAACAAAGTTTGTTCTTTGAATTTCATAGGTTTTTATTAGTCCAACATAACCATAACGTCCCTTTAACAACGTTTTTTCAGTGAATATATATATATATATATATATATATATATATATATATATATATATATTTGTCTCTCATTGTTTTGTGAGTCTGCCGAGTGTATGTCCCATTGGTGCGGCTTTTAAATGACGCTGGAGGAATGAATTGGTTCATACAGATAGTGTATCTGTGTCAGGCAGAAGTGCAAGTAGTGGTGTGCTGAGCGAGTGGTCACAAGTCACAAGCCCATACAGAGTATCCGGGAAACCAGGTATTTTGGAGACATCGATATGTCCTGAGTCCTGTTGCTTACATGAAGGAGGTCATAAACTTGAAGCTGGTGACTCCACCAAGTGCACCTATCACCAAGTGGACAGAACATTAGTAATATTGGGTACAATGAAGAGGATGGGGAGAGCGGATACTCAATATAAAGTACACGCGATATAGTCAACATACATACTCACATGCCCCTGCTTCACACCAGGCAGATATCACATCTAATTTGCTGAATTATATTAGAACAGGTTTGGTAAATTCGGGTTTGGGGAAGTGGTGCTCAAATGCTGATGATATAAGAAAGGAGGTCTGCCATGTTCTGAAGGAAACATTTTGGAAGCAGACACAGGAGGTCACCCTTAGTGAATCTGGAAAGGGTGCCACTTGTATATAGTATATGGGTCACCAGGTCCCTGAATGGATGGACATGTGCTTCTCCTGGATCCACAATTTTAGATGCAGATCTATATTTATCCATCCTCATAAAGGGAAGCGAAAGATTGCTTTTTAATTGGGTAATAATTGTGTCCTGTGTTTGTGTAAATTGGTGTATTTCACAGTTTTCTTTGATACGATGTTGGCAGGAGTTTTTATTTCATATTAGGCTACACACATTTATTGTTCATAGTATCAACCTTTTGAATGAGAAGGGATTTTTGTTATGTGTCCATGTATTTAACAAAATAGATATACATATTGGGGCTCATTACGAATTTGGCGGTGACTCAGCATTAACTCCACAAAATTGGAATTAACGTTACAGCCGTGTGTATTTATTTATTTATTTATTTACATTTATGAAGCGCACAGCAGCCCTCAGGCATTGTGGCACTGTTACAAGAATACTTTCTTGGTTATATTGAGAAGACTTTGTTACATTACAGGAATGTTTGGTTAGAATTACAGGAATACTTACAAGCGTGCTTAGTTACTTGAGAGGACGTAGTTACATTACAGGAATACTTAGTTTGAGTTACATCAGTCATTAGTTACATTACAAGGATGCTTGGATGAGTTGCAGGAATACTAGTTGCATTACAAGAGAACTTAGTTACATTACAAGAGTGATTAGTTACATTAGAGGAAAACTTAGTTTGAGTTACAGGAATGCTAAATTGCATTACAAGAGTACTCCTGCGCTAAAAATAAACTCCCTCCCAAGATCATTCTTGAACACCCTGACATATTTGTCCCTATACTTACTAAAATAGTAAACACCTCATTTCGAGACCAATCAGTACCGACAAACATAAAAAAGGTCACCATCACCCCTTTGGTAAAAAAACCTAATCTAGACCAACGGGACCCTAATAACTTGAGACCTATCACAAACTGTAATTTCACCCTTAAAGTCATGGACAAGATAGCAACTGCACAGCTTCAGGAATATGTCGAAAAACACAAAATCCTACACCCACAACAATCGGGTTTTCCAGCCGACCATAGCACTGAGACAGCAATGCTGGACTTACAGACAAAAATTCTGGGTGTTATGGATAAGGGCAAGGCAGGCCTACTAATACTGCTTGATCTCAGTGCTGCGTTTGATCTGTTAGATCACTAGCTACTTCGACAAGCACTCGACAAAGTAGCTAACTGTTCCAAGGAAGCAATAAGTTGTCTCTCCTCGTTCCTTGATAACAGAATTTCTCGAGTGCACTGGGGAGATACATTTTCATCTGACTTCAACATATTCTGTGGCGTACCGCAGGGTGCCAGTCTCTCACCACTACTCTTCAATCTGTACATCCAATTCCTGTGCGTGCTACTAGACCAACTCCAAGTATTCTTCACCAACTATGCTGATGACACTCAGCTGGTTATAGAACTGAGTGGGGACTACGCCAAGGACAGTACAGAATTGAATGAACTCTACAAAAACATAGAAGACTGGATGGACAACAATTGGATGTGCTTGAACAGTAGAAAGACTGAGCTAATGGTCTTTGGTTCTGCTCAAGCACGGGCCAAACTTAACCCTGAATACCAAGCATTTAGAATCAAGGAATCCCGCATTGAGGTCTCGGGCAAGGTTAAAACACTTGATGTGACCCTGGAGGCATCACTGAATGCCGATGCCCAAGCCATGTATGTCAGTAAAAACTGTACATACTACATAAGACTGCTCAAAGCAATCAGACCTTTGCTCAGTGATAAAAACTGCACCATAATAACTAGAGCCACCATCCTGTCACGTTTGGACTATGGAAATGCGCTCCTGGTAGGCACCACAAAACAAAGTCTGCATGAATTCCAATTGATCCAAAATAACAGGGTCAGAACAATCAAACAGAAAAACGGAACTGAACACATCAGTGAAGCCAGACATGATCTTCACTGGCTGAAAATTGAAGATCGTATTCAATTCAAGCTATTTTTCCTGACGCATAAATGCTTGCACGGCAAATCTCCAGCCTATCTGAAATCCCAAATTATACCTCACAGCCCGTCTAAGGTGCTAAGATCAGAAGCCAAGGGTTTAATAACAGGTGTGAAACACAAAAAAGAAAATGGCTTGGGTAGATCATTCCCCAACCGGGCAGCAGCCTGCTGGAATAAACTTCCAATGGGCCTCAGACTAGATACCAACCTCTCTTCCTTTCGGAAGAATCTCAAAACCTTTCACTTCAAGTATACCCTAATGGAAGAACCTCCAATCCGGCCTTGAATCTCCCAATGAACTGGTACATATAACCGTCCTGTGATCACTGTCTGTTTTCTATTTGTCCTCGTCTTCATATCTGCGCCCCTCTGCCTGCGGGCGGTCGGTGCAATACAAATAAACAAATAAAATAAAAATAAAATTAGATGCATTAAAGAATACTTAGTTGAGAGACAGGCGTGTTTGGTTACATTGCAGGAATACAAACCGCATATTATGGGGAGCTAAAGCAAGGGAGGGGGTGGGGAGCTCACGGCACCACAGGTGACCATGTGGAGGGGGGCACACAGCATCCCAGGCGAACATGGTTACAGCAAGAAGGAGCAGTTAGAAAAATGCGACGTGACCTGCAGAGCTCGCCGACAGAGCAAGGTAACAGGATTAAGAAACACAGTAGGTACTCAAATAATGTTGGTGGCAAAGAAGGGCAGGTTTGAATGGATGAATGTATGGGTATAGTGACCTGCCCCCTGGCCCCCTGGCCCTGACAGGCACCGACAGGCCCATAAGAGCGGCCCTTTGGATGCGAGTTCCGGCTTCCGTCTGAAGGTTAGCCTGACAGGCTAATGTAGCGGGCCTAGGCCAATCAGATTAGCCCAGTGATGCTGGTCTGAGCCTCAGGCCAGACGGATTCTCGCGTCGGCCAGATCAGCCAGCTGAATGCTGGGCGCCCGACAGAGCCGATCCGATCTGAAAGCTGGCTTGTAGGGTAATCAGAAATGTTTCACCAAGGGCATAAGGGAAACAGGACTTGCTGGTCGTGGCGTTGGGTCGTCTCCTGGTGTTCTGTGCTTAGCAGCACATCTTATCCTGGCGATGATGCGGTGAGGGGCTCCCGCCCTCCCGTGTTCGCTGCCAGAGCACTTGCAGAGGTGTTGATCAGCCAGTGGCCGCAATGTTAATTCCGGCTTGCGGAGTTACCAGAAAAACCTGACCCAACCTCAGAATTTCTGCTGATAATTAATGGACTTACTGTTACCGTCGCGTTTGGCTCCTGAATTTCCGTCCCCGGAATTTGCATTGACAGAATTCCAGCCAACTGAAATTCCGTCGATGGAAGTACACCGCAGTCTATAAAGGAAGCACTTCGGCAGCCATTTTGAAAATCACAATCCATCAAAAATCAGCAAAACGGAGTGCCGCCCAGGAGTAATAACAAGTGGAGTCATGTCAGGTGGAAAGGTGAAATCAAGGGTGCTGGATCTGAGAATGTGCAAACAAAAATATACAGAGCAGGAGCTCACCGTATTGGCTGAGCAGGTGGATGAGTTGTATGGAGATCAACACCGGAAAAAACGCAAAATGGACAGACATCCGGGACAAGGTGTGGCCGTAGGAAATGTCCAACGCAATGATATGGAATGACTTCAAGTCTAGGGTACACAGCCTGCTAGCTATACAACACAGGAAGACAGCTGCCACTGGAGGCGGCAACCTGGGAGGAGATGGTCAATGGCATCATCCACATGGTTGGCATCGAGGGAGTGGGCACTGCAGAGTTTGGAGCCAGCAGCCAGGCCGAATCTGGTGAGTACCTGTGTGAAATGTGCATCCATACATGGACAACCCTGCATGTATGCTGCTAAGAATATAAATACTTCAAAGTGACATGAGCCCCAGCCAGAATACACAATCCCAGCCAGGTCCAAATCCACTGTGATACCAGTCAGCAAACCAATGACCCACATACAAGGAAGCTGGGTAGGAAGTGGAGGGGATGACATCCAACTTACACCCTTGACATGCAAGCCTGAAGGCTCAATGCACAACCACAGCACAACTCCCCTTGGCACATGGTGACCACCCATGCACATGCAACACATACATCATTCAACCATATCACAATAGCATGTGCATAAATGTCAGACACACAGCCCATCAGCATCAATGCGCAATGGAGGCACGCATTGCACACTCTATGCCCAACATCACGTCCACCTGACTCACACACAACTCAATGCAGTGCAATCACCTTACTGATGTACCACACTCAAAGCCTCAAAAGTCGTGACGCACATCTGGACAGGACACCCTGTTGGTCAACCCATGCCAGGATTGCATATCCATAGTAAGCAGTGCACACCAAACATGTCACCTGGTTGCCCTTATCCAATATATGGTCCCAAGACAGTGGGAGACACATGATGCATGCTGCCCTGGAGGAACAATGCACGGCGATGAAACTGCACCAGTGAAAACCAATGTTGTATCACCATGCACCTAACCAACAATGAGTTCATAGACATCTGAATTATATCCCAACAGGAACTCAAGAAACCCAAGAACAGGATGATGTTGATGGACCCTCCAGGACACCAGCACCAACCAGCGCCAGGTCACGCACACTGCCAGCCAGTCTTGTGAGAGGGACAGTGTCACCAAAAAGTAGTTCTCCCCAGAATACTCTCCCATGCATAGCCTCTCCCCATTGCACCCCCGCCTTTCCATCAGGAATCACGCTGTGCACTCAGTACCATCATGATTCCTCCTCGATGGCCAGGGTGAGGCAGGTCTCCATTCACGCCTTCCACTGCAGCAGGCCAATCATGGCAGCAGCCATTCACTCAAGCCATTGCCTGGCCCCACAATGCAGGCCATTTGGCACCGTCTCAACAGGATGTAGCAGAGGCATGCTGAGATCCACACCATGGCCCAGGAACAATTGGGTCATTCTCAGGACATGCAAAACTGTATCCAGGAGGCAGCCAGGTAGTTGTCAAAATCCATGGACAAGCTGTGCAGGAGCACGGAGTGCAGCAACGCAAGCCAGTGTCTCATGAGCCAGAGGGTACTTGAATTGGCTGAACAGTTGTCTTCCTCCCATGAGGCCATGGCCAGGGCCATCCACCTCACCATGGACCATGTCTGTGGAGCCACACAGGGGAGTTCACAATCCACTACCCCTACTGAGGGTTCATAGCGAGCACCCCACCCAGGCGCTCACAGCGCTGTCTAGCACATGCTACAATGACTGCTGACAAGGGGGACAAGAGGTAGCGCTAGTCCGTTCATGGGGCTAGTTTCAGGGTTCGGAGTTTGTGTTGGGGATCAGCATGTGAGGTGGGTGGTTGTGTTGGGGATCAGCGTGTGGGGAGGGTGGAGGAGTTGCGGATCAGGGTATGCCAAGTTCTGAATAAATCACTGTTTGAAGTTAATGTGCGTGTGAGTTGTTTATTCTATGGTTGAGTTAGTTGTGTATTCAGTGGCTCATCGGTGCCCTCACTGTTGCTTAGGTGAAATTGGTGAAGGCCAATTGTCCATGAGGTCCTTGCAGGCCATCAGGTATTCCATCACATCACAACGTATGCCCTGTGCTGACCTGTTTACACCTTCAGAGACACCCTGTGATTGGGCCTCATCTGGTGGCATTGAAATGTGCCTACAAGTGCACAGGTATTGCATCTTTGCATTGAAGAATACTATCTTGCCTACTTCATCCTGTTTATACATGAGGGCACCACCTGTGGGGTGTAGGCACCTGAATCTGTCTTTCACAAATCCAAATGTGCACTCAATGCATGACCTTGTCCTTCTCTGTGCATCACCGTAGGCATCTGACTGTGGTTTGCCATGGTTCCTCACATACATCCTGAGCCATGGTGACTGTGGATGGCCAGCATTCCATGCAAGACATACTTGGACTGTGTGTGGTTGATGTGACTCTTCAAACACGTCACAATTGCAGGTAGTCACATTGCAGGATTCATCTTTGATCAATGATCTGCAAATAACTTTAAAGTTATGGTGTTGGAGTTCATTTTTTGTATGGTTGTGGCGGGTGGCCTGAATGTGTTGGGCTGCCTTGCATGGCAGGATACCCTGTGTCATCACATGAGTACTGCCTGTACTAGGTCTGTTCTGTGCACTTCTGGCGTTGCGTCATGGGACTTGCAGTAGTTACAATTTGCTAGATATTATGTACCCCATGTGTGTGACGGTGATCCTGTGCATCAGGTATGCCTATTTCTTTCCCACAAGCCAGGTTAGCTGTCCTTTGTGTCTCTGCATGAACGCTGGCAGAGTGCTTTTTCTCAGTATCATGGCATCATGCGTTGCCCCAGCGTATTGTGCGCAGCAGTGGGTGATTGTGAGGTCTGTGTCACATGGCAGTTGCACATAAATTCATTGGTACTGTTTCCTATTCCTGCATGCTTGCTCAGTTGCCTGGGGGAGAGTGGGGGTAACAATGCCACATGTGTGCAATCCAATGCTGCTATGGTATTGGTGAAATGGGCAATGTAGTTGAAACGTGACTAAGCTGCATGCACCTGCACATGGGTGACATGCATGCCTCATTGGTGCATCCATTACTTGGTCCAGCACCTTAGCAAATGCAGGCTTTGACATCACATGCAGTGTACCAACGGTGTGCTGGGATTCACCCATGGTACAGATATGTTGGACTAATGCCAACTTCAGCAAGGGGGGTGGCAGTTCTGATTCCAGTGGCACTCTGGAGATCGTCGGGCAGTCCGAATGGTAGAGGGTCACTGATTGGCTAACTGTTGGTGTCCATGGGGGTGGGTGGACACTCACGCCATGCATCTCCTGTGCCTTTGTGGTGCATGTCTCCTTCCCTGCTTGGGGTCTTGCATGCTGATGTAGCTGTATGTGGGTTAGGGGGCTTGTGGTGTCCATAATGCACGTCTCCTTGTGGCTGTATGTTGGCTGGATGTGTGTTAGATGAGGGTGTGGCCCCTGTATACTCCTCTTAAGGTGATCTGGTGCACCTTCGCCTTGATTTCAATGACCTGTCTGCATTTACCTCCACCATTTTGATGGAGGTAAATCCTCTGTGTTTTTGACTGTCATTCCTCCAATTGTTGGAGGAAATTCTGGGGATTTCTCACAGTAATTGGGCGCAAATAGGGTGTTTTTGGTTTTTTAGGTAATTCCGCATACGACCTAATTCCGCCAATTGTAGGAGGATTTAACACTGGTGCTAATTCCGTGGGAGGAATATCCGCCTGTGGAATTAACCAGAGACTCAGAATTTGGCATAGTGGTAAAGTTGGCTGTAACGGATATGCCCCCAATTTTACCGCTTAACGCCAAACTCGTAATGAGACCCAACTTGTTGTATTCAGTTCTACATTTACTTGCATTAAAGATGAGTTTGAAAACTTCCTATGATTCCATAATAATTCTGTTTATCATGGTCAGGGTGCGGGGGGGGGGATTTCATTTCCTGACTGTGCCCTTAGTAGGTGTACACTCCCCTCACAACCCTTGCCCTCTCTCCTTGCCCTGCTCACCCTTGGTTCAATCCTTAACGGGTGGTGTTTCACTCGATCTCCTTCAACAATCCCCCTTACTATGGAACGATGAAAGCACATGGATGAATACAATACAAATTCATGGTTGCTTTATCTGACCATTAATGTTGACTATTTAAACACATTAATTTGCAGTGTGAAGGGCCTACATCTAAACTGCCAAATACAATTTTGAAACACTTAACTGTTACATGCAGATCCTGGTGGAAGTAGAAAGACAGTGAGTCACCCTTTTTAAACTAGGATAATACAAACCTAAAACCTGTGACCAGGCAAGTCCATAGAGAAAATGCAATGAAATCCCAGATGACAGCCTGAGGTTTTATTATCTCACCTCCTTAAACGAAGTGATTTAGAGGTCAGAAACAGAGATATTTGGGGAATGAGGAGGAACCAAAGACCAGCAGAAAAAGGAGGCCTGCAAGAACATGCCATGGGTCTCCACACCAATAGATGAAAATCATGGTGAGTACGGGAAAGGAATTGATTGTCTCACTGAGAGGTTCCAAGTAAATGATACTCATGCGCCTGGTAATGGAATCACTTAGGTGAATAGAGTTAGGGTGTAGCGAGAGGTACTGATGCATACAACCAAATCGTGCTTTTGCAGTTTAAATCTCTTCGAAACGGAGTGTTTTTAAAAAAACACATCAATTAAGAATGAAGAAAAGGGGTTCAGTGTTGTTTGTTAGTCCTGATGATGGCCTGGTCAGAATGAAGGGGCTGTTGTAAAAAAACACAGATGTGACAACCTGCAACAGAAGTTTCATTGTAGAGAGTAACCACTAAAGGACTACAGGTTTTAGATATCCGCAAGAGCACCACACTAGACACAGTGCTGCTGTAGCATTTCCGTAGGAGTGAAACAGTTTAGTATTGTGCTCCAACAAGGTGTCTGTAGGAACAACAGTTTTGATTTATGCAAATTGTCTGCGGTAGATCTAAACTAGTACAATGTCGTAATAGAAAGCTCAGCAAATTATTGCGAATTGCACAAGAGCATGTAATTGACTCACATACTAACCCACACACTTTTGTCAGCCTTTGTATGTTTTTTATGTTAATTGATTAATTGAATATATTTTTGTATTGTGAAACCAATAAAAGGTGATATTTTGTTTGATATGCTGAGTTTGTGATGGAGGTGCATTTGCATAAGTACCACTAAGCAAGAAAGGCCAGTAGGTATCCATTGATGTCAGTACTTCGGTTTGGGTACTGTGTTTTGACTGGGAAGGGGAAGAGACATAATAGCGTTGGAGAAGCTGTGGAAAACAGCAAAGGAAACTCAGAGGAGGTAGCTGCTGAATCGTAGAAGACAGAAAGTCCAGAGAGTTCTGCCTGCCAATAGCACTCTGATTTTGATTGGGCAGGACCACGGTGGAAGGCTGTTCCATAGAACCCAGGTAGTTGTTGCAGTGATTCTTAGACCTAGAGGCCAAAGCAGGAAGCTGGCTAAGAACGCAGGAGACAGTGTCAAATGTGCAGACAATGTCACAGGATATACGCGCTGTACCGTGAGAGATTGAGAGCCATAACTGATATCCTGAGAAGAGAATTGCACACCATATGAAGTAAGGGTATCAACTGACATTAATAGTCTGTGGCCAACCCAGAGAGGAAACAAGAATTATTCAAAGGACTAGGCAGGTGGAAGAGGGACTCTGCAGGTATGAGCGCACAAGTTGGCCTAACATTGCTTGTTGGGGAATATACCAAAGTGTCTAACAAAGACTTCTCAAGAAGGATCACTCAGACACTGAAATCTGGGGATTCAGGCGAAGTATCCATCAATGAATCAACAATGTTTATGTCTAGGTGGTGGAAATGACTCTGGGAAGTCTGGTAGGCAATACTTAATGCACTAGAAAGGCATTGTAGGTGTGGATTCAATAGCGTCATTCCTGGAAAATGCCTAATATTAACTTTGGGTTTTGTGCAATGCTTCAGCACAGGTGTTGTGACTCCTGGAGCCAAATGAGGAGAGAATGCAGGGTGTGGTACAGGAAGGGACGGACTCACAGGATGTCGAGTTGACAGAGGAGGTCACCTAGTAGAGCAGTTGCCTCAGGAGAAGGAGGCATCTGCACCTGTGCCACCTGCTCTTACAAAGGGGACAAGGCAGTGACAGGTGTCCCTTGTCAAGTGGCAGGTAGGAAAGGGGACATCCTATGCTGAGACGATGCCCTCCTCATCATGGCATTAGGAGGACTTTCAGGTTGCTAGAGGACAAGACAGGAAAGAGGTAGAAAAGAATGTAATTTATCAGTGCTGCAAATGGTTCAGTATGCTGCGAGTTACAACCACATTGAACAGAAGAATGACATCGCTAATTCTGCATACATGCCAGCATACAGGGACCCCTCTTCCACTGCATTATCCAGTGGTGAGGAAATCTGTGATGGCACATATATCTCTTTTTATTCTTGGACACACAAGCACAAGCAGCCTTCACTGCCATGCAATCTCAGCCTGCAAATAATGGCTGCCCTCCCTGGATACTGTGCCAGTGACACCACCCACCAGGAGGGCTTTGTTTCATTTATGATTACAACCACCAGAACAGCCTGCTGTTGGTAACCCTTGGAGTGTGATGCTATTTGAGCAGGCGCGGAGGGACCAAATGATGCATCATGCTGGCTGTATACTGTCTTTATTGCTAGATAACCATTAGTTGTGGGGCGCTGCATGGCACATAAGTGGTAGGAGCCATGGAGATGCACATATTTCAGCACCACTCCACCCTCTTCTAATATCTGTGCATCTGGCAATAGGGTATGAAATGGGTGGATTCAGTGAATGCTTGTTGTGCTGGAAGTATTCTCACCAAGTGTTGCAGGAGTGGCTATCTACGTGTGCAAGAGGGTCACAATGATTTGTAAAAGCAAGTTGAGAAAGGAGTTAAGTAGTTAAATCAGATAGTTAAGGCAGGTGTGAAATTAAATAGTCACATATTGGTACACCTCACATAAAATGTAACATAAATTCAATGAATTATGTTCCAGTTTGTTTTACTGCTTTCCATGTTTAAACCACAGCATGCAAAACGCTGTCAACTAGGAATAGGCTCATTGCATTATTCGCTATTCTTTCATGGATAGCAGAAAGCACAATGCAGATGGGAGGTGCTATTACAAAACAGACTAGTTAGGCTAGTTTTTGATCACCCTACTTGGTAAGATCTGCAAACTCGCCATCTTGTTGTAATGTTTGGCCTGGGTACAATGGTGTGCTTTCTAAAACAACCACTCAGATGTTTGCAATGTAGGAAACATAGTTAATGCTTTTTGTGAAATATGAAAATGCACAGTATTGCTGTTGAAACTGACATCACATCTATCATGACTTGGAGGGAATACAGTAGGACAAATATCCTAATTTATGTATCTACTGTTTCACAAGGAATGTAGAACAACATGTTCAGAGGCCCTACTGTGAGTCCTGTTGCTTCATATGAATTCCTGTGCTGTAAAATATCAGAAGCCAGACTAAAGAGCAGAACAGTAGTAGAACATAGACACAATGGTTTGTATAACTAATAGAGGCATGGCAGAAAAGGAGCAGCATTACATGATATGTTTGCATAATGAATGGCTCGTGGTGGGTGGTAAGAGGGCTTCAGGGCTGTCCCAGTCATGTGCGTGATGTTGCATCATGTGGCAATGCAGAGATGTAGTACCTAGGTTTGTCCGAGAAGATGTGTAATCTTACCCTCTTCTGCACGCGGACTGCTAGCTGTAGCACAAGTTCATTTTGTGCACTTTCAGAACAGGCAGGCTTTCATTGGAAAACAAATTACTAAGGCGCTTTGCAAATCCTGTCTCAGGTTGTGTTAATAGGAAAGAAGCTTAACATGAATGTGCAATATAATACTGCTAGTCCAGACTTTGCCTTCTTCATGAAAACATTCACTGAAAGCTTCAATGTATCCTAAACTTTCCAACTCTCCCCAAACTTGTCTTCCATTGCCACAGACCGTTCACTTTCCCAGGGGTTCCTCCTTTGGCCCCTCTTTATAACAAGCCATCCTGCATTGTTGTCTCTCAGGATATACAATCTTCCTGCTGGCAGCTATCCCATAGTCTGACACTTTAGCTTGGGCTGACTGTTTTGTAAGGCCAGTTACCTTTATCTTGAAAATTCTCTGAACACATTGTGTAAACCTGTGCTGCAAGGGCTGGTCTGTACCCTTATTGGTCCATGTGCGCAGGGTCATGTGGTGTATCAGATGGCCAGCCTACAGACATAAGAGGGCTGGCAGCCATTTTGATTTCTCCTTTCCTCTGTTTGCATGGCAGGGATGGCTGCTTACCTCACTGTGATGCCTATATGATGCTTGTAATGTCAATATATCGGAATTGCCTGTGTCTTTCGGTATCAGCCTGATGCAGCCTCCAAGTGTCAGGGTGTGAGAGTCTCCAATTGTCAGATTGCCAGGGTCTCCAAGTGTAAGGATTTTATTTGAATGGAAGGGTCTAGTCTCTCATCAACATAACATTCCCGCTTCTTGTCCTAATGCATTCCTCCTGCCTACTGCCTCAGAGGTGGTTTGTGTGGGGTGTTCCTCTTTCATACCATTTAATACATACCATTAGGCTGGGCCCCAGGTTGACACTTCTGTCAGAGTTTAGTGCACCCTGCTAGTGAGGCGTGTTACTACTCTCCTTTTTCCACCCCAATCCTTTTGGGGCTTAACCTAGGCCCTGATTCTGCTCTGTCTAGTCTTATAATGCCCCTCTTGTCCCCAGGCATGGTCTTGCTGTCTCATACCTCCACCACCTTTGATGCAACATTGTCCTCCTAGACATCCCATTTTTATTTCTCGTGTCTTTCCTTTTCCATAATCTCTTAAAAGATCCAAATCTCTCATCCACTTTCTGCTTTTGATTTGCTGTTGCCACTCTCGATATATAGGCTCTCTTCACTTTCCTACTTTATCCCAACCTATGGTCAGCTCCTTCTTTCATATCACAACTTTTCAGTCGTCTTTTTAGATTTGGCTATTTTTGTCCCTTGTTGTATATTTCCTTGCCCAGACAGAGTCCTTCCCTCTAGTCTTTTGGATAGCCTTGCTCTGGTACATCTCCACTCTGGTATCTTCCTCTGATCTGTATTCCTCAATACCTTGAAGAGGAGTAGACCAAAAGTGACGGACAGGTGAACCTGTTACTCAGGCCTGTGCCCAGTGTTCCTGTCCAACATTGAAAAAGTAAGAAGCATTATTCATCAGAGGCAGCCATACCTCCCTTATCCCAGACAGGTGCATTAGGGAATGGACACATTGAAAATTGAACGTGGCAAGAATAGGTGAAAGGAGTACATATGTACACGTTAAAGAGATATGAAGAATTCTCGACTGCACTCATTCAAGTAGGAAAACAAATATATAAAAAAATGCATACATTTGCATACAACACAAATAACATATGGATATATGTCATTAAAATAGAAATGCTACAGAAAAAGGTACCCATCTTATAAAAAATGGATGCCATAGCATGCATTACAAAATTAATACAAACCTTAAGCCTCAGAGAAGTTAGAATTGCTGAAGCCACAGAAATAGTGGTTTAGGCAGGATAGAGAAAGTAAAAAAGTGAGGGTCTGCACAAGCAGAGCCAGGCACACAAACTTGACTGCATTAAATAGTAGAATATACAGTTTTTAGCAGTGTTGCTCAAGAGCTTTTTTTTATAAATGAAATTGTCAGTAAAGTGAGAAATAAATAAGCTAGACAGATTAACCAATGAGAATGTGACAGAAAGCTGTATGTCCTTGGCAGGTTAGCCATCCTATGTCATCTCAAAACCACTTCTATCCAGCCTCTAATTTGCAAAGCAAGTTCTGTGATTTATTGAAAATGGGAATAACAAGTTATATGCTTGTCAGCAGAGTATGAGGTCATTGGAATAGGAAATAATTATGCATTTCAGGAAGCATTTGTGCCCAACAAGAAAGGGCAATGTATTTTACTCATAGAAACCTGACTAATTACATTGTAGGGTGAATATTAGAACAGGACTGATGTGTGATGCTTTTCTTTCTATAAATATATGTTAGATATAGGAGGAATTTGAGACTTTCTTCTGTTCAGCTTATACCATAGTCGATTGAACAAACACTCCTGGCTGGCCATGGAGAAATAAATGTCTCTGTTTCTTGCACTTTGTGTGTCTTTATCCAAAGATGGATGTAGTGGGTTATGTCTGAGAAATAACCCCATGTACAGCCTCTCTCCCAGCTGTAATGACCTTTAGTACTATCCGTCTCCATGTAGCTGTTAACATTCTCTCCTTTCTGTATTACTCCATCTTCTTCCCAGGGGATACTCCTCACCTCTCTCTTGCAAGAGATATTTCTCTGTCTATGTCCCAAAATACTTCTCTCTGATCCCAACTCCCACTTACCCTTAGGGTCTAACTTTGCCCCTTTCCACTGAACCATCACTGTACCTCTCTAAATATTCAATTTAGACCACAAGTGAGGAGTAGCTTGGGTCTCTATGCCCAGCAGACACAGGATATACCTCTTAGCATACCCTGTCCCATTCAGTTGACTATAGCAAAACAAAAGGAAAGAGGCTGCCTGTGGTCTCATGCAGAGCAGAGGGGATAGGACCTATCAGTTTGGGCTGGAATGCCCCTTTTGGGATGGGAACAAGACTCATTTGCATATTTCTTTCTCCTTCTGTAATGGCTTGGCAGGCTGAAGACCAATGGTCTGGAGGGTTGCCCAGAGCAATGTGTGAGGTTATAATTCATTCCAAACCTTCCAGACATTACCTATTTTGTTTTTCACTGTTCCATGCTAGGACGATGTGCCCAGAGGCACCTGTTGATTTAGCGGGAAAGCCTAAAGACATAAGAGGACTGGTCATTTTGATTTCTCCTTTCTCTATTAGACTAACGGGCATGGATGCTTGCCTGTGCTGCCTATCAACTACTTGTAATTTGTTTAGTGTCTGTGAGAGGAGCTAGTTAGTTAGTTTTAACATTTTAACATATGCTTCTATTATTTTTATGTGTTCCCATGTGTTTGTGGTTGTGCTGACTTGTGCCTCAAATTCACTTACTTAAGCCTTTGGTTTGCAGACCTGAGGCGATACACAAATCCGAACATCTGAGTGAAAATATTTTAATGTTTGCGTGTCCATGAAGGTAGTAGACATTCATTTGCATTACATCTAAAAGAAATAGATAATACACGTTTGCATTCGATGTTTACTTTTTCACGAGACAGAGGGAAATTAAAGAGTAAGGGAACTCTTTCGCGCTTCAACTCTTCCCTTTTCCCCTCCACCTTAAGAAGGCTTGAAGTTGCATCCAGGGCACACCAATTTGTAATTGTATTTTTTTATTTTATTTGTATTTAGAAAGGCCTGTATGCCAAAGCACTGAACAAAATTATTTTAATAAAATGGTAGAATAGGTGGCAAATGAACATGACAAAACTGATCCAAATTAGGACCAAAGGTGATCACACAAGAGCAGAACAACGGATCGGAGGAAACAGAACAAAGAGTGAGTAGTAAAGCGTTCCAGTGAAGTGGGCCCAAAAGAGAGAAAGAGTGACAGCGAGATTGGGCACAAGGAGGACGAGGTGCCACTAGAAGGTGCCAAAGATTGGGTGCAGAGAGAACAAGTAGGGGAGTACAATGAGGCAAGAGAAGAAAGATAAGGAAGGGGAGATTATGCAAAGAACTGAATACGAGGCAAAGAAAATTATATTTAAGACAAGAATGAAGGGACAGCCAGTGAAGAGTAGAGAGAACAGGGGTTAAGGGGTCATAAGGAGAACGAGAGAAAAGAAGATGGATGAGGAGTTATAAATGGATTCAAGAGGAGCAACATGGGGATGGGAAAGAAGAAGGTCAAAGAGAAAGGGAGAACAGATTATTTTATTTATTACATTTATAAAGTTTGTCTAACCCTCAGGCATCTGGGCACTTGAACTTAAGAATACGGTTACATTGCAGAGACTTGGGGACATATGCAGAATACAGTATCCGAGTTTCTGGTTGTGCTGTGTCAGTCTTGTCTGTAGATGGTAGACGTGGGGGGGAGGGGCTTGTGCTCATTAGTGGAGCAGGGCAGATTCTAAATATCCTGGTTGAAAAGCCAGGTTTTTAGTTCTTTGGGAAAGAACTAAGTAGCTGGCTGCGATAACAGGGAAGCTAGTGCCTCCTGCTGTTTGTCTTTTGTATCTTTGTGTGGTCAACTGCCCCAAGCAGCCCGACCCGGTTGGTCTGGCTGACTGAACTTTGGAGATTAGATTTGAGAGGTAGCATGGAGCGGTGTTAGATAGACATATGTGGGTGAAAGATAGGATTTTGAATTGAATGCAGTCTCTTACTGGTAGCTGTTAGGAAAGATTTCGTAATTATAGGTAATTTTCCTTCCATGTGGCAACCCCTAAACTTTTTGCTGTTGTTTTTCACCTTGTTCTTGACTTTGCCAGAGAAGTGCAGCCTTCTGCCGCACTCCTCTGGGCTTTCGCTCCTTTCTTACGGGGAAACTGACATGCTCTTAAGACAGTCAGTACCGGGGAACGCTGTTTCCCGTAGTTTCTTTTATCATGTTGCGGCTTTCGTGCAACATGACACAAGAGGGCACTGTAAGCTAAGTTACAGCTCTCTTGGGTCTCTAGCCTTCTACAGGCCCTAGATACTCGTTTAGGATTGTATCTGATCGGTGCAAGTTATTCAGGGACGGGAATGGTGGCAGCGATCGTTTCTTGTGTTTTGAGCTCCTTTTGGCGTTCTAAGCGCGTTTTCCGCGCTTAACCCAAAATGGTGGCCTGGCTCCCAAAATGGCCAGACCACGAGGCTCCTTTTTCCTGTCCGCTGACCGTCTTGCTCCCTTCACCTTCCCCAGGTCTAGCCGACCCGGGGCCTTCCTTATTTGGGCATGTACTTCCCACGAAACACGGATGCTTTCGCAGGCTTCTACATGTCTTGTGTGTGCCTCCAGGATGTGGGCTGGGATGTCTGGTCCCAATACACATCCTGGGTGCCAGAGAGTCTAGGGTGGTGTGAATGCCTGGGACCACCGTGGTGCGTGATTGGTCCACGAATGGTGTGAGTGTTGATGAGCGGATCTCCCATTGGGTCCCCTCCGTTTTGGCGCGAAGGGAACCGTGGATAAGAGGGGGCTGGAAACACCACTACCATGTCGATCTCCTGAGTTCTCACGAACGAAGGAATACAGGAGCAAAGTATCCTGCAACCAAGAGGCTGGACCGAGGAATCGCTGGTGACCAGCTGAAGGACTTCTCCTCTGCACTGCTGTCGCCTTGTGAAACCCTTTTCACCTTTCATCGAACCAGAAGGTCTGTACTGGTACTTCGACCCTTGGAATAGCGGGAACAGCTATTCTCGGCATCTTCACCATCTCCTGCCAGTAAGCCTTCGGAAGCGTCTCTGGGCCATCCAGCTGACTGACCAGTTTACACGGGAGTCTTGCTCTGTAACCGTCGCCAGGTTGTGTAGTATTTCGAGTCCTTGTCACTCTCACACGCTTCGTACACTTGGCGTTCCCAGGTCTGAAGTGAGTAGTGTACATTTGGCTCAGATACACACGGCAGTTCCGTTGCCCTGCTGTGGTAACAAACTGTGCGGGTTTCTTCGATTGGGACGTCTTTTTACTCAACACGACGATGAGGCGTTCCCTGCTCTTCTGAACCTGCCAGCTGCTGAAACTGAAGCGGAGAAGCCTGGGTCTGCTTGCATCGGGGACCGGTGAGTAGCATAGCTAGGATCTGGTCGCCCTCCTGCAGGAGCCCATTGCTTTTCCCCGCTGTGTCAAACAGCACCCTTTTCCGTACTCGCGCTCTGCTTCTGCCCACTGTGGAGGCTGCGCTTGAGTCGCGGAACTTGTTCTTCTTCTTTTGTGCACTAAACTGAACTGCCTGATTTCCCTCGAAGAGCTTCTCCTTTTGCCCGTTGGCACCAGCGCGTGCAGGTACTTTTGAGCACAAGGCTCCACTCTTCGCAGGGCTCGGACTTCCATCTAGTTAGGTGCCTCTGAAGGTGAACTGGGTCTAAGCATTATTTCGCACTGCCTGTTTTCCCTCCCTTTTAGGTGGACTACACATTTCGTGCATATAACGCTTGAGACTTGTATTTGTATATATATTGTGTTGATATGGTATGTGTTGGTTTACTATCGTTATATTGTGATTTTCTCGCTACGGTCATTGTTTTAAAGGCCTTGAAATAAATGTGTATATATTTTTAATATAACAACTGTTTGGAGTAGTTTGTAAGTGATCTTGCTTTGTGTGCTCATTGCGGGCTTTCAGTCACCCTCACCCCTCTTGAGACCTAGTCTTGACCGCCGCGATCGCTACCTTGTTTGGTCTGGCTCATCCAGAGGTTACCCTGTTCCAAGTAATTAATATGGTATGTGTTGGTTTACTATCGTTATATTGTGATTTTCTCGCTACGGTCATTGTTTTAAAGGCCTTGAAATAAATGTGTATATATTTTTAATATAACAACTGTTTGGAGTAGTTTGTAAGTGATCTTGCTTTGTGTGCTTATTGCGGGCTTTCAGTCACCCTCACCCCTCTTGAGACCTAGTCTTGACCGCCGCGATCGCTACCTTGTTTGGTCTGGCTCGTCCAGAGGTTACCCTGTTCCAAGTAATTAGGTTGGCTTTCTGAACCTCTGCGCGACCAGGACAGAGTTCAGAAATCCGTCTTAACAAATTGGTGTACAGCGGTGGGATATCTAACAATATGGAAACAAATACCTTGTTAACTTTAAATGCTTCCAAATCAGAAACATTGAAAAAGATGTGTGCGGAGAGAGGTGTTTCCTCTCAAGGCACGAAATTGGAAATGATCCAAAGAATCGTGGCGTGGCAAGAAGCGCAGCTTGACGCTATAACTTCTGAGGACAGTGCGGAAGGAGGTGGGGCTGCTCTCACTGGTAGAACCGACGGTTCTGCCGCTGCACTGATCCATCGCAACCACGAGGACAGGGAGGACGAGATGTCTAATGTTTCCTCTGCCAGTACTGATGGGGAGGCTATGCTTGAATTCAAGAAGCAAGAGCTGCGGTTTAGGCAGCAGGAGCTTGAATTCAGCATAGCCAAACTAAAAATCGAACAGGCAGAAAAACAAAAAGACAGGGATCACCAGTTGAAACTGGCCAAGCTTCAGTTTGCAAATGGGTCCAAGGGTCCTGGACATGGGTCTGGGGCTTCCTCTCATCCACGGTTTCCGAAAGATCTGCTCAGTGTGTATGAAGAAAGGAATGACATTATGGACTGGCTGAATGCGTTTGAGTATGCATGCGAAGTTCAACAAGTTGACAATGCTGATAAGATTGCCTGGTTACTCAGCAGACTGCCCCATTCTGGCTGTAGTGCCATTATGGAAATGTCGAAGGCTGAGCGAGCTGATTTCGCAATGTTAAAGCAAACTCTCATTTTAAAGTTTGGGAAGACTCCGGCCCAATATTTGAAACGTTTCAGAGAGTATAAGAAAAAGGAAGGTGGTACTTGGGTATCTTACGTCACTGAATCCTTGAAAAACTTAACTGGCTGGGTCGAAGGTTATAAGGTTTCTACCTTCGAAGGCATGATAAATCTTGTCATGCTGGAACACATTTTTGCATCTTCTTCCCCGGAGCTTAAGCAGCATTTGGCTGATTCGAAGGAGATAGATCCTAAGAAGCTGGCCATTGCAGCCGACTTATGGGTGTCACATCGAGTGTCCCATAAGGACAAAACTCATCCTGGTAAGCAGGAGGAAGGGAAAAAGTCCAAAGATAAGGAGGGTGGAGAATCTGATAAATCTTCTTCTCATAAGGGCCACAAAAAGAAAAATAAGGGTAAGACACAAGAGAACTCACAGGGTAGTGGAGGTCAGCCTCCGAAACAGAACTCTGGTTACAATAAGCCTCCCTATGTAAACAGACCCAATGGATCTTGTTTTGCTTGTGGAGCAACTGGCCACGTGAAGGGGGATCCCCGGTGTAAGGTTAGACCTTTGGGGGTCCACTCCGCTAATCAGGCCTTCTCCTCTTACGAGGAAGAAGAGATTACAGGAGCATCCTTCTCCTCGGACTCATTTCCCAGCGGGATAGAGGCTGAGGTAGTTTTAGTTTCCCTGGGTTGCTGGGAGCCTAAAGTCGCAGAGGCTTATGCTAGGATTCTGGATAATACCAAGCACTACTTTAAAGACAGTGTGCTGATCAATGGAGTAGATACTCCAGCTCTTAGGGATAGTGGGTGCAGTCGCACTGTAGTGGATTCTACCTTGGTAGACTCAGAGGAAGTTGCCAGAGCTACTCCGATGCCCACTAAATTGGCTGACGGCCCACTCCGTATGTTCCCAGTAATACCTGTAAATCTTACTTTAAATGGTACAGCAGTCAGGATTCCAGTGAGCATTCAGAGAAACGTCCCGGGAAAGGTCTTGTTAGGTAATGATCTCAGAGCTTTAGTGTTCGTAGGAGACACTGCCGAAAGACCCTGCACACGGTCTCAAGCACGGGCAGCATTGGCCAAGACCAATACGCTGCCCCCGCCGAAGGGGAAACCCAAGGCGAAAGGAGTCGACAAGTCAAGACGAGGGAAAGAGAATATTCCCCCGAGCTCGCCTACCACTGCGGTGGAGGAAGTTGGTCAATCGCCCGGGCCTGACGAGGAGGTGGCGATGCCTGAAGTATTTGACCCCAACGATCATCCTGAACTAAAAGACTTGTTAGTTGAAGGAGGTCCTGATAGGGACGAATTCAGTAAAGGCCAACGTGAGTGCCCATCTCTGGAAGGCCTAAGGAGACAGGCCTGCTCCCAGCTTGAGGGTGAACCTCCTGGGACGCATAGGATTTATTGGGAAGGTGGACTCCTGTATAGTGAGCCCACAGAGTCTACAGAAGGAGACCATAGGAGGTTGGTGGTTCCCCTTGCTGTTAGGCCCTTTCTCCTGCAGCTGGCGCATGAAGTTCCCCTTGCTGGTCACCTTGGTATGAAGAGGACCAAGCAAAGGTTATCCATGCACTTCTACTGGCCCAAGATGGGGGTGCAAGTAGAAAGTCACTGCAGGAGTTGTGCCTCCTGCCAGTTGTCTGGTAAGGTGGGCGCGACAATCCAAGCTCCGTTGGTACCGCTCCCAGTTGTGGGGGTACCATTTGAAAGGGTAGGGATCAACATCGTTGGTCCCCTTGACCCGCAAACATCCTCGGGCAATAGGTTTATCCTGGTGCTGGTCGACCATGCAACCAGATATCCTGAGGCCATCCCATTAAAAACTGTAACTGCCAAGTCAGTTGCAAAAGCTTTACTTGGCATATTTACTAGGGTTGGCTTCCCTAAAGAAGTTGTGTCGGATCGTGGCAGCAACTTTATGTCGAAGTATATGCAGGCTATGTGGAAAGAATGTGGGGTCACCTACAAGTTCTCTTCTGCATACCACCCCCAGACCAATGGTCTGGTGGAACGTTTCAACAGAACGTTAAAGAGCATGATTGGGGCTCTGGAGGAACCTCAGAGAAGAAAATGGGATCTTCTTTTACCATGCTTACTGTTTGCCTACCGAGAGGTACCACAGGAGGGTGTTGGCTTCAGCCCCTTCGAACTTCTGTTCGGTCATCCCGTACGGGGACCCTTAGCCATCGTCAAAGAGGGATGGGAGATGCCCACTCCCCCTGTTACTACTAACGTAGTTGATTATGTGCTAGGGCTCAGAAAACGGATGGTACTTCTGATGGGCTTGGCTAGTGATAAATTGAAGGCAGGACAAGCGCTGGTGAAACATTGGTACGACCAGAAAGCTTCCCTCATCAACTTTACACCTGGTCAGCAAGTCCTGATCATGAATCCCATAAGGCCTCGAGCTTTACAGGACAAATGGTCAGGCCCTTACACAGTGGTGGAGCCCCTGGGTGAGGTTAACTATTTAGTGGACCTTGGAAGGCCTGGACAGGCTCCAAAAGTGTTTCACGTGAATAGGCTGAAGGCTTTCGTCCCAAGAGTCGAAATCGCAGCACTGCTACTCGCTTCAGATGTTGAGGAAGAGGAGTCTGAACCTCTCCCCGACCTGTTCCAAAGCGGTCCTTCAGATAGCTCCTTTGAGGGTTTCCGAGTGGCCCCTCACCTGACTTCTGATCAGCAGGCTGAGGTGAAAAGTTTGCTTAGGCAGTTTTCCCCCCTGTTTTCACAGTCGCCTGGTTTGACACCTTGGTACAAACATAACATAGACACAGGAGACAGTGTACCTACCAAAAGTAGGGGATACAGGATGTCAGACAAAGTACGATCTTATATTAAGACCGAGGTCAACAAGATGTTAGACCTTGGGGTGATTGAACCCTCTAGTAGTCCTTGGTCCAGCCCTGTGGTTTTGGTTCCAAAGGCAGGCACTTCTGAATTGAGGTTCTGCGTGGATTACAGGGCTCTGAATGCTGTCACCAAGACAGATGCACACCCCTTGCCTCGAACAGATGAGCTGGTGGATACTTTGGGTGCCTCCAAGTACCTCAGCACGTTTGACCTCACTGCTGGCTATTGGCAAATAGCTTTAGCAGAACATGCCAAGGAGAAGACAGCATTTTCTACTCCAGACGGCCTTTACCAATTCCGGGTAATGCCGTTTGGGTTGAAGAATGCACCTGCCACTTTCCAGAGGCTTGTGAATCATGTGTTGAATGGGTTGGACGAATTCTGTCTTGCATATCTGGACGATATAGCAGTTTTCAGTGCCACCTGGGAAGACCATGTGAAACACCTCGGGATTGTGCTCCAGGCTCTTCAGAAAGCACACTTGACCATAAAGGCTAGTAAATGCCAGATTGGACCAGGCTCAGTGGTTTACCTTGGACATGAAGTAGGTGGAGGGAGGATACAGCCTCTTCCCAGTAAAGTACAAGCAGTACAAGACTGGTCTACCCCCACTACACAAACCCAAGTGAGAGCCTTCTTAGGACTCACGGGGTATTACCGCAATTTTGTGGCAGACTATGGCACCATAGCTGCCCCTCTGACTGCCCTCACAACTCCGAAGAAACCAAGAAGGTAACTTGGACCGACGAGTGTGAGAAGGCCTTCAATGGCTTAAAAGACTCCTTGTGCCAGGCCCCTGTCCTCAGGGCCCCTGATTATCAAAGACCTTTTATCGTGCAGACGGACGCCTCTGACACTGGGATAGGAGCTGTACTATCACAAGTAGATGAGAAGGGTAAGGAACACCCTATTGGTTTTATTAGCCGCCAGCTTAAGGACAGAGAGCTCAGATGGTCCACGGTAGAGAAAGAATGTTTCTCTGTTGTGTGGGCCCTAAGGTAGCTGAGGCCCTACCACTATGGGACCCACTTTACTGTGCAAATTGACCATAAGCCCTTAAAGTGGCTAATGAACATGAAGGGGGAGAATCCAAAGTTGCTTAGGTGGTCCATAAGTCTACAAGGCTTCGACTTCACTATTGAGCATATGCCAGGTGTCCAACATAGCAATGCTGATGGGTTGTCCAGAATGTTTAACCGACCTGAACAAGAGACTCATCCAGGGGTGGATTAGTTCCCCCTGTCCATAGTCTGGGAGGGGCGAGTGTTAGGAAAGATTTCGTAATTGTAGGTAATTGTCCTTCCATGTGGCAACCCCTAAACTTTTTGCTGTTGTTTTTTACCTTGTTCTTGACTTTTCCAGAGAAGTGCAGCCTTCTGCCGCACTCCTCTGGGCTTTCGCTCCTTTCTTACGGGGAAACTGACATGCCCTTAAGAGAGTCAGTACCGGGGAACGCTGTTTCCCGTAGTTTCTTTTATCATGTTGCGGCTTTCGTGCAACATGACACAAGAGGGCACTGTAAGCTAAGTTACAGCTCTCTTGGGTCTCTAGCCTTCTACAGGCCCTAGATACTCGTTTAGGATTTTATCTGATCGGTGCAAGTGATTCAGGGACGGGAATGGTGGCAGCGATCGTTTCTTGTGTTTTGAGCTCCTTTTAGCGTTCTAAGCGCGTTTTCCGCGCTTAACCCAAAATGGTGGCCTGGCTCCCAAAATGGCCAGACCACGAGGCTCCTTTGTCCTGTCCGCTGACCATCTTGCTCCCTTCACCTTCCCCAGGTCGAGCCGACCCGGGGCCTTCCTTATTTGGGCATGTACTTTCCCGCGAAACACGGATGCTTTCGCGGGCTTCTACATGTCTTGTGTGTGCCTCCAGGATGTGGGCTGGGATGTCTGGTCCCAATACACATCCTGGGTGCCAGAGAGTCTAGGGTGGTGTGAATGCCTGGGACCACCGTGGTCCGTGATTGGTCCACGAATGGTGTGAGTGTTGATGAGGGGATCTCCCATTGGGTCCCCTCCGTTTTGGCGCGAAGGGAACCGTGGATAAGAGGGGGCTGGAAACACCACTACCATGTCGATCTCCTGAGTTCTCACGAACGAAGGAATACAGGAGCCAAGTATCCTGCAACCAAGAGGCTGGACCGAGGAATCGCTGGTGACCCGCTGAAGGACTTCTCCTCTGCACTGCTGTCGCCTTGTGAAACCCTTTTCACCTTTGATCGAACCAGAAGGCCTGTACTGGTACTTCGACCCTTGGAATAGCGGGAACAGCTATTCTCGGCATCTTCACCATCTCCTGCCAGTAAGCCTTCGGAAGCGTCTCTGGGCCATCCAGCTGACTGACCATCTTACACGGGAGTCTTGCTCTGTAACCGCCGCCAGGTTGTGTAGTATTTCGAGTCCTTGTCACTCTCACACGCTTCGTACACTTGGCGTTCCCAGGTCTGAAGTGAGTAGTGTACATTTGGCTCAGATACACACGGCTGCTCCGTTGCCCTGCTGTGGTAACAAACTGTGCGGGTTTCTTCGATTGGGACGTCTTTTTACTCAACACGACGACGGGGCGTTCCCTGCTCTTCTGAACCTGCCAGCTGCTGAAACTGAAGCGGAGAAGCCTGGGTCTGCTTGCATCGGGGACCGGTGAGTAGCATAGCTAGGATCTGGTCGCCCTCCTGCAGGAGCCCATTGCTTTTCCCCGCTGTGTCAAACAGCACCCTTTTCCGTACTCGCGCTCTGCTTCTGCCCACTGTGGAGGCTGCGCTTGAGTCGCGGAACTTGTTCTTCTTCTTTTGTGCACTAAACTGAACTGCCTGATTTCCCTCGAAGAGCTTCTCCTTTTGCCCGTTGGCACCAGCGCGTGCAGGTACTTTTGAACACAAGGATCCACTCTTCGCAGGGCTCGGACTTCCATCTAGTTAGGTGCCTCTGAAGGTGAACTGGGTCTAAGCATTATTTCGCACTGCCTGTTTTCCCTCCCTTTTAGGTGGACTACACATTTCGTGCATATAATGCTTGAGACTTGTATTTGTATATATATTGTGTTGATATGGTATGTGTTGGTTTACTATCGTTATATTGTGATTTTCTCGCTACGGTCATTGTTTTAAAGGCCTTGAAATAAATGTGTATATATTTTTAATATAACAACTGTTTGGAGTAGTTTGTAAGTGATCTTGCTTTGTGTGCTCATTGTGGGCTTTCAGTCACCCTCACCCCTCTTGAGACCTAGTCTTGACCGCCGCGATCGCTACCTTGATTGGTCTGGCTCGTCCAGAGGTTACCCTGTTCCAAGTAATTAGGTTGGCCTTCTGAACCTCTGCGCCACCAGGACAGAGTTCAGAAATCCGTCTTAACAGTAGCCAGTGAATGCTTCTTTTAGTTATGGTTATATTTTCTGATTTCGGGATATTAGGAGCCCCTCTGATTGTGTTATTTTGGACAGTCTGGAGCTTATTCATGTTTTTTGCTGATGAGCCTGCGAAGATGGCATTGCAATAGTTGATCCTAGAGAGGATCAATGCTCTGGCCAGTGTGATGCGGTTTTTCCCTGTAAGGTAGGGTCTGCATGCAGTGATAAGTTTGGCAGTGTATGCTGAGATCGATGTGATGGCATTAACTTGTGGGTGAGGGTGAGTGATGAGTCTAGATACACCCCTAGTGTCTTGACTTCTTTGGCTACCGTGATACTGTTGCCATCTATGTCGATGGTTTTGTAGGAGGGTAGGAGGCTCTTGAGTCTCGCGGGACTCGCTATGTTCAGAATCTCTGTTTTATCATCATTAAGACAGAGTTCGTGTTGAGCCATCCAAGCCTGGATAGCCAGTTAAATAGAGTTGAGGAATTTGGAGTCTGTGTCGTAATCCCCAGTGATTGACAGTAGTATTTGTGTGTCGTCCGCATAATTTGTATATGTGACACCCAATTTGTTTAGTCTATAAAAGAGAGGTTTTGTGAATGCGTTGTACAGCGTAGGAGCGATGCACAACCCTTGTGGGACTCCACAGCTGACAGGAGTAGTGCGTGCAGCCGCCGTCGATGATAAGACTCTCATGGATTGGTTAGAAAGGAACAATTCTATCCAGTTCATGGTGTTGTTGGAAAAATGGGCATCACTAGCTAGGTGACGGCATAAGGTATTATGATTCACTAAATCAAATGCCGCCGAGAGGTCCAGTAGGAGAAGGATGGCAGGTCCCCTTTGTCTCTAATTTGATCCATTTGGATTTTAAGATCTAGCAGGGCCATTTCCGTGCCAAGGCTAGGGCAGAAATCTGATTGCCGGAGACCAAGTAGGTTATGCGTGTCGAGGTAGTTTGGGATTTGTACGTAGGCTACGCTGTCTATCCTTTTTAATAGGAAGGGCACCGTAGTGATAGGCCGGTAGTTGATTGGCACATTGGGGTCTAGAGTTGGCTTTTTAAGTAAAGGGAGTACCCAAGCTTCCTTCAGGTTTTCAGGTACTTTATTGGAAGCAAAGAAATTGTTTATTAGTGAGGTGATGAATGGCGGCAGGTTGTCTGCGCAGTCTTTGATTAGCATGGCTGGACAGATGTCACCTTGACATCTCAAGGGTTTTAGACCTTTTATAGTTTTGATGGTCTCCTCTATGGTGATAGGTGTGAATTCAAACCTAGGGAGTGGTTTTGGAGGGTTATGTTCCGCAGTGGGTTGAGCCGGAAGGGCATGTTTCATTTTTTTTTAAATTAATCTTGATTTGGAGGGATGAGATTTTGTCCATAAGTGCCTTTTGGATACTTTCACACCAAGCTTGGTCCTTGGTGAAGAGGTCTGGGGTCTGTGAGGGTGATTCAAGTTCCCGCAGGACTGAAAAGAGCTCTTTGGTACCAAAGGTGGCACAGGGGGTGCTGCACCTGAGGTGATCAGGCTAGCATAACGGGTCCACAGGTGTAAGGGCGAGGAAATTAAGCAATGCACAGGTGTTTAAACAAAGCACATAACACGTAGCCAGGCATAGGAAGTTAAACAACGCTCATAGCAGATAGCGGGGCAAAGGGTGTGCCACCAGCTGGGGTGATCAAGCTAGCATAATGGGCTCAGAGGTGCAAGGGCAAGGAAATTTAGCAATGCGCAGGAGGTTAAACTAATCACATAACATGTAGCCGGGCACAAGAAGTTAAACAATGCACATAGCAAAATAACAGAACATAGGTAGTGCCGCAAACTAGGGAATCTGCAGGTTCAGGCATCCGGCCGTAAGAGTAAACAGTGTGCAGGTCAGGCACCAGGCCTACATCTAGGGTGAGCAGGCTAGCAACAGATTAACAGTATCTATGACATTAGATGTATGTTAGTGCTAGGTGCTGAATGTAAGGGCTGGCGCGTGCTAGGCAATCGGGCCCGCATGCAGTATCGCTGTTTAGGGATCTCCAGCTGGTGCCATGCTTAGAGCGGGTCAGGACCTGAGGCTCAGTGGCGCAGTTCTGAGGACAGTCAAAAGCTTGCTCAGGTGCTGCGTGCGAGGGTGTTTGGTAGGATACAGTCATATTTAGGCATAGGAGCAATAGGGCGGACTCAAGTTGGCATCTGATGAGCCACACAAAGGGGGCTTTGTTGCTTTACCTTGAGTCGATGAACGGTTGCCATGCGTAGTTAGTGACTTAGGTATGTGTGTCAGGCAGATCGAACAGCGAGGACTAGATCATGTGTCAGGCTGTCATGTGTGAGTGATATGGTGCAGGAGAATGTTTTGGATGGAATATGGCGTTCTGAGTGCTTTCCAGTACTCAGAGAGGTTCAGACAGGAGCCTTTCATGCAGGGCCTTCTGGGAAGGGGCCGGCTTTTGCCGGCCAGTCTCCTGATAGGCTGTATGTTGAGGCGTATAGCCAATCAGGAACGGCAAACATTTTTCTTTCAAGGCAGCGGCTTGGCACCAATGTGCGAAGTGGCCATCTTGGAAGGACTTCAGAGAAACTGACGAAATGTGTTGATGACTGGTAGTTGTTGGGCAATGTGCTTACAGCGTTGTGGTCTACCGGGATAATTCATATAATGCAAATAAAATTGAAATAATATATGGCGGCATGAGTTAGCGATGAAGCTGCTGATGTGGGGATCGAGGTCACTCAATTCTGAACAATAAGCCAGGTGGCATACCATGAGGCTGCAAGGCCTTCTAGCTGCTCCTGCAGCATGTAGCTCAGGAGGGAGAGCCCCTGGTCGATTCCGAGCCTCGGGGCCAGCTGCGGTGGGGGAATAGACAAGAAGTTTGGAAGCGTGGATGGAAAGGAAAGGACTAGGCATATGAATGTTAAAGAAATTAGCATGGCCAGAACGTTAAACAGTGGAAAGAAGTTGTGAGCACTAGATGAAATGGGTAGAGAGGAGGGAGTTAATGAGATAGAAGGAGGAGGGGGTAGAATAGGCTGCAGAGAAGAGAAAATGAGTCTTAGAAGAGTTGATAACAAGACAGTATTCAGCCATCCAGGATTGATGGCCATCAGATAGGAGGATATGGTAGCATGAATTGCAGAGCAGACTTATGAGAAAGATAGAAAAAGCTCTGTGTTGTCAGCATAGAGATGGTGAAACACCACCAAAGGTGAGAGGAGAGAACAGGAGGGGACCCACTACTGAATCTTGGGGAGCATTGTGATGTAGTGGGAAGGGGAGAGAAGTGGTACCTGCCCAGGAGACAGAGTAGGTACGAACAAACAGGTAAGAAACCAGCTGAACACAGAGCCAGAGAACCCAAGAGAGGAAAGAGACATAAGTAAAAGTGAGTGAGCAACAGTGTCTAAGGGCTGCCAACAAATCAAGGATGATTAGAAATGAAGAGGGCTTGGCATGTTGTTAAGAGAAGAGGGAGTCACAGACAGAATGCACAGCAGTCTAAGTGGAGTGGTGAGGACACAAACCAGATTGTAAAAGAATTGAGTAGGGAATTAGAAGTGATAACGGAAGAGATTTGAGAATAGACTACACATTCCAGAAGCTTAGAGAGGTAGGGAATAAGGGATATTGGGAGTTAGTTTGAAGGAAGAAAGGGATTCAAGGAGGGTTTCTTGAGAAAAGGAAGGATTGAGAAGAGGGAAAAACTGAGGACTGACATGAGATGTTGAACATAGTGGTGGGAAAGGGAAGAAGGAAGGGATAGACTTTTGGAATAAGAGAAGATGAAGAGGATCCAGAGGAAAAGAAGTGTTATGTACTAAATAATGCAACCTCGGAATCAGAATGAGTGATGAAGGAGGAGTATGAAAACCCAGGAGAAGATAGAGAAGAACAAGACTGATGGAAGGCATGATGACAGAACGATGAAGAGTGACTTTGGAGGAGAAGCAAGAGGCCAGATCATCAACAAAAAGAAGGGAAATAGAAGCAGGACTGAAGGATGGCGGAGACAGAATATGTGATAGAGTTTGGAAAAGGTGGCGAGTATGTAAGGAATAAGAGAGAACTTCCGAATAGTAACACTTTTTCACTGGGAAGAGGGCTGTGTTAAATGTAGAATGAAGAGAAGAGAGAACAGAAGATTTTAGTCGGGAGTGAGACTTGCTCCAATGGCGTTCAGCACATCAAAGAGTGAGACTCAAGAAGTGAAGCTCACGAGTAACCAATGGATGGGCGCACAGGAGTCTGCAAATATGTGTGGAAGGGGAGGAAGGATACAGAAAGTCAAGACTGTCAGTTAAAGAGGAGAAGAGGGAAGAAGCTACATCATCAGCTGAGTAGGCAGTGAAGTCAGAGAGTAAAGACAGAGAAGGGATACTGGAGCAGAGGAAAGAAGAAATAGCAAATGAGCAAAAATCAAGGCGATGGAAGGTGGGAGCAGAGGGAGACCTGGAGGTAGGTAAGGACACAGAAATAATTAAAAAATAAAGAGATGGTGGTCTGATGAGTAAACAGAAAGAGCAGAAACAGAAGTGATAGGAAGAGATGACCCGGAAACAAGGGTCAGGGAGTAGGAATAGGAGGAAGGAGATAAGAAGTGAGAATAGAAGTAACAAGGAGAGCAGCACGAGGAGAAGTTGCTGAGAAGGAGAGCGGGCCTTGTAATGGAAGAAGAGAAAATAGAAGAGCATCAAGATCATCATGAAACAAGTTAGTAGGGCCCATAGGACCATAGATAAGAAGAAAATAAACACATGCAGGTCCAGTAAAAAAGGAAAACTGGTATTGAAATGAAGGACACAGAGGCAAGTCAGAGGGAGAAGAGGAGAGTACAAAGGAAGAATGGAAGAAAATCCCAACCCCACTCTCCATGGCCTGAGTGGCAGGGGTGTGGGTAAAAGCAGTGCAGGAGGAAGATGGGACCGCAGGTAACTCTGATCTGATCAAAGTTCCAGTAATGCATAATGATCATACCATCATGCTTAGACTCTTGGAAGCAATTGGTGTCATGGAACTCCCCTTGTCTTGGTTTTCCTCTTTCTTTTAATCCCACTCTCAGACAGTTTCTTTGTTTCCATTTAATTTGGAACTGGTACCTAGTTCTTGTGGTGTTCCCCATGGCTCTATACCCACTCCCCTTCTTTTTAATGTTCACATTTGTCCCTTTCCAGATTTAATCTCATATCGCAGTGTTCAGTTTTACACGTTTGCTGACAACACCGAACTGAATTTCCGACTTAATGCTCCCAAAGTAGATTAAGATCATGCCTGGCTGCTATCGGGGGCCGGATGTCGGATAACTGTCTGAAGGCAAACAGAGAGAATACAGAGTTCCTGCTTATCGGTCCTCAAGAGTCTGTTTATGGACTCCTGATTTTGGGCCTGAATCTCTTGGCCTATGTCCTGTAGCCAGTACTTCAGTGAAAAGCCTTGTAATTGTAATTAAATAACATTCCTCTGGGTCTTGACAGGCTCAGATTGCAGCAGTGCGCGATGCCAGCTTTCTTAAACTTAAATTGTTATAAAAGGTGCTGCCTTTCATTCCTCTACATCTTCGGTCTCCTGTAGTCTCAAGTAGTCACTGCTTCAATTATGGGGTCTCTTTAATATTGGAATGGCATCTATTTGGGGAAACCATCATTTTTGCTACACAGTCTTCAGGTTTTGCAGAACTCCACTGGTGCCTTGCCCTAAATGCCCCGAGGATTTACCATTCTTTACCTTTACTACTTCAACTTCACTGGCTCTCGATCAAGCAGTTCATTGAGTTCAACACTCTTTGTATTTTTCATCGGGCTGCTCAACATTCTGGCCCCTCTTTTTTTAGTCATAAGCCTGTATGCTACCAACCATCTAGATCTCTGCACTCTTGCTCTCACATTCTTTTTGTTGTTCCCAGATTTCACAAAGCCTGTGTTTGGGGGTGCTCCTTCTCATTCTTGGGTCCGAAACTGTTTAACACCCTATCAGCTCAACTTTGAAAACGGACTGATCATCTTCAGTTCTGTAAGGCCTTATAGATGTTTCTTTTTGTTTAAACTGCCTGGTTCTAATAATCTTCGGTAGCCTGCTTTCTGAGCACCCAGATGCCTTCTGGCCTTGGTTTTCGCACTGTATAAATCCACACACATACATACTAATAAATGAAGATTACGATGAAAAAATATGCTGAGTACAGAGTGGTCCTTATTACAAAGAGAGCCAAACAATAGGGATAGATAAGATTTGAAGGGTTATGAGAGGATATATACAGAGAAGGAAAATGGAATGCATAGAAATATGGGGTAGAAGACCGATGAATAAAAGGAGCCAAGGAGACAGAAGATTAGAACAGTTATGGAGAAATAAGGTAAAGAAGAGCCAGAATATAGGTAAGGTAAACATCAATCTGAAGCAATGATTTGGGCACAAGGTGGAGCATCACTGAGGGCCGCAGAGGGGAGGACTCACAGGGCAAACTGCAAAAGGAGAGGAAAGAAAGCAACATGGTAGCAATAAGTAGAAGAAGGGTGACATGGGCGAAAATTTAAGATGCAGAACAGCCCACATCTGTGTACAGTTGCAGACAGCATGTGGTCTTAATCTGGACTTCGTCCAGGGCAAAGCTTAAGGAATTGCCTAATGGATACATCCATCCCAGTGAAACCCGAAACCTAAATATTGCGGCGCCCTTACCATGCGAGTAGAAGCTAAACCGCAAGGAGGATTTTCAATATACTGTACATTTCGAAAAAAGAAAAAAACAAGGATTGTAGAAGATTTTACCAGCCATACACTGCCTAGAAGGTTTTGCTGCAATTCTTACCACCCAAAGAAAGGCCAACCACTAGTTACACTTGAGGCACAGAGAAGGACGCACTCAAGTCCCTACTACCACTAAACCAAGTGGCCTCGCCCTCAAGAAACCGATGCAGGTCAAGATTTTCTGTTAGAACATATGGACCACCACAAACACCACAGCGCACTTAGGCGCTTTTAACTGATGGGTTATCTTCTCCTGATGAATGTTCTACATTAATGTATCGATGAACTGAAATTGGTTGGGAATACAAGCTGTAAATTAATATACAGTCAAAAAGAGTTTAAAAAAGTGTTTCCCTACATCCCTAACCAAAAGACAACAGTGTTTAAAACAAAGATAGTCCACTACCCAGACCACCCTTGTGGAATTTGTAAATGTCCAGGACCTAAGAGTAGCTCCTGGTGTTCAGTTGCTGTTAGAATATCATGTTTTGATTTTTGAACAAATTATTGTATTGATGATTAAACTGTTTTTAAAGACACTGGCCCTCATTACGACCCTGGCGGAAACCGAAAAACGATGGCGGAAATGCAATACCGCCATCGAATAGCGCTCGGTGCGATTATGACCCGTCACCGTAAAGTACGATGCCATTAGCGACACCGTAGTGAACGCCAACGCTAACTGCACCAAGTACGCGCGCGCGCGCCATGCCAAACCGTAATTAGCACCATGGCGCAAGGGTACGCGAATTCCGACCCTAGCGGACATGTACTTAACGCCATCAAGCACGGCGGAAAGTACCATTCCGCCATGGTGAGAAGTACGGCATCGCGAATCAACCGTAAACGGCCCCACTGAGTGCCTGTACACCGCTCCCTGGCCACATAGTACAACTCCCCGTAGGTGCAACGAAGTCACAATGCAACCAGTGAAATGTACAAGTCACCCATGCATGCCAACGAACAAAAGAATCACAAGAGGGGCCAATGGGAGCTGCAGGGCACAGATGGCACGAATACAGAAGCTATACCAATGGACATGACCTCAGTCTCCCACCAAGAAACGCACGCAAACACAGGCACCTGTGACCAGCAATATTCTGATAATCACATCATTCCACCAATCCACCTGGCTGACCGGCATCTGTTACACAAAACCTAATCCCCCGCCCCTGAGCATGACATCATTCAAACAGTCATATTGGCAGCCCTCACCCCTGACCTCACTGGGCTTCGTAGGCAAACGCGCCCAGCACAGTACCACGCAACTATACTCAGAAGCTGGAACCCAATGCAGATCTCCTCACAATACATCGCTCCCCAAATAGGAATATGCCACATCACTTGCAAAGAAGAACGCTACACGGCCCATATCAGAATAGAAATTTAATGCACAACAAATTCACCAAGCCCATACAGCCATTAGGCCATGAACTCCAAAACACATTTCACCATTGTGGGCTGCATCCGCAATAAATGACCAGCTACTTCTTGTGTGACGCCCTGTTCCTTCATGGTACACAGGGGCTACATTCTCGTACGAAAAGGCAACATGGAAGCGCCTAGAACCGCAGGGCCGTCCCAATAGGGAGGCACTAGTCCAGCTGAAAGGCCGAAATGTTGCTACGAGCCACTAGTACTGCGTAAGGGCATGTGGCCCATTGGCGATCGTCCCATAAGATCGTAATGCTGCTCCACTGATTAACACGAAGCAGCAGGTGTCGGGAGTAAAACCCATCTGCAGGAGTGGCATACAGATGGCAGTGGCAAAAGGGGAGGAGATACCTGTCAACCAAAAGAAAGGAAAAAGAATAGAATGGCCATCAGAACTACATTCGAACAACTCACTTCAATGATCACACTAGATCCACAGCCATATGCATGCTAGCCCACTCCAAAGGATCATCACCACCCCAAAACCACTTGCGACTCATAACTATCCATATCGAGGTGAAAACACCATCACAAACGAGTGTACCTGTGCATGCGTCTGTGAAAACAGAATCCATCAGATGGGATTGGTAACGTGCATGGACACAAGTGTCTGAAGGCGCGTCGAGACAGGGAGGGCTCAACAAGGCCAGATAGACGATGGTCCCACTATGGCAGCCCTGCATCACATAGCGCAGGGGAGGCGGACAGATTCCAAGAAGCCCTGTACATGGCAAACACCGTATCAAATCATCTGTCCATGCATCCATTCATCATTCCCTCATCCCGTAATGATAACGCCTGTTTCCATACTCACATAACATGTGAGAATTCCATTGAGTCTGTGCGTTATGCAGCCTGCAAAATCCACTGTGCCCCAGCCCGTAATTCCAGTGTTGTGAAGTAACATGTATTTGGGAACGTCCGGCCTCATCATCCACTTCGCTATTGCGCATCCCAAACTATTCATATCAATCATTGCATCCTCGCCATGGCCCCTGTCCCAAGGACACTGAACAATAGAACGTTATATTTGCAGTCAGACCTGTGGGCATCTCCTCGCCGCTAGCTGAAGACCGAAAGCGCCGCCCTTCGAATTCCTCATTTGCAACATCACGTCGAAAAGGCATCTGTGGCCGCTTGAAATCACAAATTAATCCATCTAGTGCGGCTGTGTGTGAAAATGGCAACTGCCTTCACTCACAAATGGGAGGCCCCGCCCGTCGGTGAACCTCGGTACAGTGATGCATGAGGGTCCACCGTTACTCGAGTACTACGTTCCACTGACCCTTCACAAGTCTGTTCGCGACTGCAAAGAATGCATGTGAAACAATGGGACCATAGCCGAATGAACATATCAACCAATGTTACACGGCCATCGGGTACTAATACATGATTGTAATAGCAAGATGCCATTCCTCGAATTGCAGCGTTGTGTGCGGGACGTGCTCGCCCAAAGGGGAGAGCAGCTTGCACAGGTGGAATGAATCACCACAGGTGGAGGCCATACAGCCTGAAAACACATAAATTGCACACCCAGTCTCCTCCCACAACCACACCCACTCCGAAATGCTACCGGCAGGACTCGCGATGTTGGCCCTGGGGGACCTGATAGCACTGCAAGTACTCCAACTCCAAGAAGAAGACGAACACCAACTACAACCGGCCGCACGGAGGAGACGCAGGAGGAGGAGGAGGGCAAGGCAGGGCCAGCAAGGGCTGCCAGCACAGCCACTACCACCACGCAGGCAGCCCGCAATCCCACGCCTCCGAGCACATCCGTTCAACCTCACTGATGAGCAGATCCACACCCTCTACCGTTTGGACCGGGACACCATAGCCGCCATTGTGGACATGACACAGGCTGACCATGTCAGCATGATAGATAGCCCAACCGCCATCCCACCCCTACTGAAGGTGGTGTCTGTACTCCACTTCCTGGCCACAGGCACCTACCAGCACACAGTCGGACAGTTGCATGGCATTTCTCAGCCACTGTTCTCACGGACACTATTGCAAGTGCTCGATGCCCTCCTGCAGCATGCAGACGACTACATCTCTCTACCACGCTCGGAGCAGGAAATAACCAACATAAAAGTGGGATTCCATGCACTTGGCGGCATACCGGGTTGCATTGGTGCCATCGACTGCACCCATGTGGAATTGGTCGTCCCACATGCCATGGAGGCCCAGTACCGCAACCGAAAACAATTTCATTCACTGAATGTACAAATGGTGTGTGACTCCAACAGGATCATTACACATTGTTGTGCCCGATTCCCTGGATCAACCCATGATTCTATGGTCTTGAGGAACTCAACAATACCACGCTACATGGAGCGACACGCAGGGAACAGATCCTGGCTACTCGGTGAGTCTCATTTCATGCATGATGATGTGGGGTATGTGATGCGGCAATGACCTGGCAGGAAGGGGGGGGGGTGCGTACGTAGCAATGGCATTCTACATAATTCGTTTATCGTCCACATACAGGTGATGCCGGATATCCACTGAAGAGATGGCTCCTCACACCAGTCCGGAACCCACGGGACCAGCATGAGGAGGACTACAACCATGCCCACTCACGTACCCGTGTAGTCATTGAACAGGCATTCGGCCTACTGAAGACCCGTTTCCGGTGCCTCAGCAGGTCTGGCGGGGCACTCCTGTACCACCATGAGAAGGTTGCAAAGATGGTGATGGCATGTGTCATGCTACACAACATGTGCGTACGTAGAAATGTGCCCATGCCCCCTGACGCAGAACTGCAAGCACCTGAAGATGGTCATGATGAGGGTGGGGATGTGGCAGCACCTCAAGGAGTCTGCGAGGCACAGGAGGGCCGTGAAATTCGTCAGCATCTCATAGATGCATGCTTCTAGCACTCACGCCTGGTGGCTGATACATGGACACGGGACTCGTGGCACTGTGTGTGTCTGGTACATGCACAAAATGGACTGTACGCCTATGATGGCCTAGTACACGAAGATCATTATCCACACATCTCATTGGTTGATCGTGCATTGTTTATGGCATATGTGATATCATGTTGAACACCCTATCGACCCGCAACCCAAGTGAGCCCAACACACCCCCTCCACCCTCCTACCTCCCCCCCGAACACCAGTGTCCAAAGATGCTCATTGTCAGTGGGCAGTCGCTATTGCAAGCCCCCTCTGCGGGTATCAGGGGCACCCCTGCCTGTGGAGCGCAGGTTCCTCCCAGATCTACGTTGGGGGCTGCCCTGGACGGAACTTGCAACGGATGATGTCTCTGCCTGCTCACGTCCATGCATGTCCCTAAGGGTTTGTGAGAGCTCAGTGAGCACACGGCGCACTGCGGCAAGTTCGGCACATACGTCTTTGGACGTCGCATGCAGTTCCCCCCTGAGGCTCTCGGTGCTTCTCTCCATTTGGACTCTCAGGCTCTCGGTGCTACTCTCCATTTGTGCCCTAAGTGTCTCAGCTGATGTTTCTATGTCTGCCTTAGTGCCCCCACATCCATCGGCATGGTCCTTGAGGAGCATGGCCAGTTGCTGCTGTTGCACGATTAACTGGTCGAGGGACTGTTGCCTCTGCTGGGCCATGGCCATTTGCGGTGGTGTCACAGAGGGGCTGTTCGCCTCATGTTGCCCTGCCACAGGGCTTGTGGGGGATGGCCAGTCGTCGTCTTGTGGGTGCCCCTGCGTGGTATCCTCATGGTGTACGGGATGGAACAGACAGGGGGATTGGGACAGGTCATGGATGGATCTGACTTCGACATCCCCGTCTTCTGTGTCGGAGCATGCTGCCATTAATGGGGTGTCACCTATGGTGCTGCTGCCACCAGAGGCAGTACCTTCTGTGGCATCCATTGGGGGGACCTGTGGTGGTGCTGTTGTGGGCATGCTGGCTGCTGGGGTGCCTGTTGATGTTCCCTCCTGTGTGCTGCCACTTGATATGTGCTGCTGCCGTGTCTTGATGCGTGCAGCTGAGGTGGAGGGTCTTTGGCCGTCGGTCTTGGCCCTATTTGCAGGTGTGCTGGTAGGGGTGTCCTGGAGCTCGTCGTTTGGATCGGACGCTGTGGTGGAGTAAAGGAGGGCGAGCGTTATTAATGGGTCTGTGGGAATTGGAATGGCAATGTATCACATGCATTGTGGTGGTACCTGAGGGTGATTTGGGTCGGGGCCTTGGAGGTGCTTTCATTTGTGTGTGGAGTGAGGGTGCAGTTGTTTGGCAGCCTGCAGTTAGGGTGTGCCTGCTGCACGTGTAGTGGGTGTTTTTGGGGTTTTTACTTATTTACGTATTTATTGTGAGTTTTAAAGTGCGCTATCAGGCCAATGTGTGTGGACGTTCTCCTGGCCATGTGTTGCTGTTGCGCTATGTGGACACATGTGAGTCACATGATTGGACATTGTGGATTTGGCATGGTTTTATTTGGGCCACCTACCTGATTCTCCGGATGTCTGCACTCCTTTCTCCATCCCTCCGACTCCCTCTATGCTCTCCATTCCAATGGTGGAGGCACAGATTTCTTCCCAGGGGGTCAACTTGATGGGTGATTCCGATCCTCCCCCGGTGGCTGTGGCAATGTTGCGGTTGGCAGAAAGTATGCTACGGACGCGTATCCGCAGGTCGTCCCACCGCTTCCTGCATTGCTGTGGGTTGCGGGGTGCGGTCCCCACCGCACTTACCCGCTGTGCCACCAGGGCCCATATGGCCTTCTTGTTCGCAAGTGCCGTCCTGGTCATTTGCGTGGAGAAGACGGTGGCGGCATTCTCCTGGAGGGTCTCTGTAAGCACGGTGAGTTCCTCACGGGAGAAGTGGACCTGCCGCTTGCGGTCGCACGCTTTCTTCGCTACTTTTCCCATTTTTCTTGGTTTCACTAGGGTGGATGACGGGTTGGGATGTGTCTCAGGGTGGTGTTTTTAGTGGTTGTGTGTATTTTGTGGTTTTATAGGTGTACGGGGTGTTGTTTCCCGTTCCGGGCCCATGTTTTTACTTCCGTTTCCATATATTTACGGTCACCGTACTTTCCGGTTGGCGCTCACTGCGGTGTCCGCTATGATGGGTGGCGGTATTGCACCTAGGGCGCCGTACGGCGGCGGTGTGGGCCGTTTTGGGGTCATTTCCGCCATCGCGGACTTTGCACTTCCGCCATGGCGTGGTGCTCGTGCCCGATGGGTAGGAATGGGCCGCACTTTGCTCCATCGTGCAATGGCGGAAACGCTATTTACGCTGTGGCGGTCCAGTCAGTCACTTTCCGCCAGGGTCGTAATGAGGGCCACTGAAAGATCTTTCTTGATAAACCTTTCAGCGCTCTAACCTATCAGACTAGTCTCTATCTCATTATTGTTAATAGCCACAGCAGGACCAGCCGGCTCAAGAGCTGGAGCAGCAGACTGCCGAGCAGGTGAGCAGTTACAGCCCGGGGCAGGGATAGGGCCAATAGTTGCTGATTGCTCACAGCGAAGAGTCACATGGCCCGATTCATGGAATTATTCGCGTGGAAAAAAGGGTAGTTGCATGCCAAACTACATGCAAATCTGCATTCGTAAATTCATGGAATCGAATGCGCTGTACTTTTCCTGTACTTTTCCTGGACTTGCGTGGAGTTTGCGCCGGCTTGGCACATCTCTGCTAGACGGCAAGGGCCTTGCGCGAGATTCCACGCAGAGCATGGGCATGGCTTGCGCAGAGGACTGGGAAGGGGCCAGAACACCAAAAATGGGGAAGAACTTGCTCAGAATTTGGCCTTTTAAGGGACAGCCTGCAGGCAGTCCCTTGCACGCCCACAATTGCGCGTCAGAAGACTTTTTAATGGATTCAATCCTGCAACCTCTCGGCTGGGAAATGGCCCGCAAGTCCTTCGTACTATCTGCCACCCGAAGGCAGGCGTAAGTACACTTGCACGCAGGAATCGCAGCACGGAGGTGGGGTTGCATGATGGATATCGAGGTGCATGTACTTAACTGGGGTTCAGATCTAGCTTAGGGGTGCATGTATGCAGTTTAGCCGGGTACAGGAACGGTTTACAAGGGTTCGCATGCAGATTTCCGAGTATTTACCAAGTTATGATTTTTTTATATGCATGTTGTTGAGGTGTCGGGTACAGTTACGGCTGACACTGCGCAGGGTGCGCATTTTTTCATTTTGCGCACAGCCTAGCATTGTGTCCTTCTTGGCGCGCGGCCCCTGTGGGATTCCTGCGCACATTTCCATGAATCGCGCTCACACATGTTAGGGTTGAGGCAGCAGACGGCAGATGGAGCCATTAATTGAGTGCTATTAAAAAGAGCAGTACTGTTTGGGTGGCACAATACAGCAAAACACTGCATTGGGTTTTTAAATAGTTCCAAACAACTTTTTGGGCCTAATTCACAGAACGTTTAGCACGCAGCAGTGACTTTGCTGCGTGCTAAACGTTGACTGAATTAGGCCCTTTACTTTCATTAGCTTTGCCACTATATTCTTAAGATCTAAAAATACTAAAACATAATTCAATTCAAAAAGCCTTTGGAGGAAGTGTGATTTAAATGCGGTTCCCATCTGCGCTCCCTAAATGGAGGTGAGGAATCATACCACTCGCTCCCAATGCTTAATGTTGACGTGGGAGCAGGGATAAGCTTGAATACCGCCAGGCATGTGAGCTTGCGCTCTATTTAGACATAAACTATGCCATGGGCGGCATGGCTTCTGTCCAGCACCACACCATGGAGAGGGTGCAGAGGTACCGTTAGTTTGTCTTCAGGTCAATTCGCAATGGGGAAAAGAAATAAATCGGATGGATTTCACTGGCAGAGACAACCGTGTATCATGGGGGACAAACGAGGATATTTTAAATGTGTATGGCAGCTAATCTAAATAGTCTGCACATGTTGCAAAGATAGCTTCTGGCAGGTCACAACATTTTATTCCATGGCGATGTCCTGTGTGTGTAAAGCGTCAGGGGAGTGCCGTCCATCCCCGCTATTATTGCATTCCGTGAGTGCTGTCTCCATGCTACTATTTGTGCTCTGCCTGAATATGTCTACTCTTTAGTTTTAAGCTTCGTAGCCGGTGTGTTTATTATACTCATGGATCACGTGCCTGAGAAGCTCTGCGATGAAGACATTTTGATAAATTTTTGTTGCACTCTTGCAGGGAGTTCCTGAGCTCGTCTGCTTGGTGTTTGCATAGCGCGCTGAGGCGTTTGGGATTTCTGTCTGGGGTTCTGTGGCATGCAGGCCTGTTTCTTTTCCTCTTAGCAAGGAGTTGTCTTTATGTATGCATAATGAACGCCCAGGAGGCAAAGGTACTATTTTTAATTCACGTTATTAGTACACACCACTTGAACCAAATTGCTCAAAGGAATTACAAAGTACGCTCGTGTTCTCCCATTGGCAGAAGTGTAACAACAAATGTAGTGGAGCTGTGACCCTGGCAGGGGACAGAGTAGGTAGGAGGTGAGCAACATGCAACACATTTTTCAAGATTGAAATTCGAATAGAAAGGGCTACCATATAGAGATCTGTCCCTCACTCCCAATACTAACCTCACTTCATGCCTCTGTATTTAGTAATAGATGACTGATAGAGGTAGATATGCAAATTGGACATAATCGTTATGTCAGTCAGATAAATGCGTGTCTTTTATATATGTTTAGTATGTTGTTTTAGTAACTTTATGTATAACACTGACAAAAAACACATTTAAAGGGACCTTATGGTTAAGTTGCACTAGTAAAAACCTATGCAATTCAATGGACAAATGTTGCCACAGGGACGTTATGGTTACAGGTAAAACCGAAAAACCCCAGAAATTCACCACTTATGGTAAGCTAAGCAACCATAACTGGCATTAAAACTGTGCACTGCAAGGACTAACACCCATGACATCAAAGATGACATTACAAATGTCATTCATGACATGACTGATGGCATCACATGCGTGGCTCCCTCTTTTTTTGTTCAGTTACATATGTACACGGGGTGCATTTCTTCACTGGGAGTCAGGAACTAAAAATGGAAAAGGTACTATATTTTTGACCTTACCCTTCTCATATGTTCTTACACTACTTTCCTTAGGGTTGAGTCACATCATATGATACATATATATAGGGAATACGCAAGCCTGAAACACAGCAATCATTTCTGTGCATGAAGTTAAGCAGTTAGGGTATGAACACTTTCTGGTAGTACTGCTACTTTTTTGCTTACTTTACTTTCCCTGTGTACGTTCATCTGTGTATGTGTTGTGGTCTGTTTATGTTCTGTGTATATTAGTACAATGATGTAGTAAGAGAGGCATTCTTAGCTACTTATGACATGTTTCACACTACAGAAAACTCTCAAACGAATTTCATCATTTTACTATCCAACATCCGTAGATTTTGATTATTGCACCTGTATGATACATTCTGTAGACAATGGCAACGTTTCTACATGAGTAGGGTAATGTACTGGAAAGAACTCTGTAATGCAACGGTGTTTATAGCAATGCATTTCTTTATGACCTATGTATCTCATGATAGTTCTTGCAATTATATCTGATAGCTCTGTGCTAATATTTCAATGACAATCCCTTGTAGAGACTGTTTATGAAAACTATATACATTTATGATGTCATCAATCATAACATGAATGACATTTGTGATGTCATTGTTGATGTCATGGGTGTTAGTTCTTGCAGTGCAGAACTTGGAGTACTTTCTGGGTGAAAGTTCTCCACAGCAACCCTACAAAAGGGCACACCCCAGAGCTGTTCCGCAATCTGTTTGCCACTTTTCAGAACAGAGTAGTAGGCCACATATGTTTGCCCTGTAAGTGATGGTGCACAAAATCTACTGTGCTACAGTGCGTTTGCAACTAATAGCAACCATGTCAGTCCGGCTGAGTATGCACAGTAATGGAGAAAATTATGAACAAACCTTGCTATGACCCACACCAGCAGGAGCGATAGTTCCCGTTGTCCCACTCTCATGGGTAGCATGCTGAAAACGGGAGTATGCATATGTGCGTTTCTCAAAGGACGGCGAGGGCCATGTCCTAATGAAGCACAAAGTTCCTTCTTCCCTTTCCACTTTCTTCTTTGAAGCACGCCGTCGTTGCACGCACTTCCACCAGTGACATTAAAGAGCTCTACATGTAACAGTATCAGTTCTGTACAACAGTCTTCTGTGTACGCACCATGCCCAGAAATGTTGTTGCGCAATCCCTCTGCCCCCACAGTCCCATTTCCATGGCCGCCATACTGAAAGTCCCTGGATGTGGCTTTCGTGCGGGCGTGGGGGAATACATTGCAACCAGGGTAGCGGGAGTTCATTGTAAGGGGCGGCTCTGAAAAGGTTTTTTTTTAAAAAAAATGTGGATGCTTCCAGAGAAACACCTTTTTTTGTTTTTATTTGATTTTGTGTTTTCTTCTGCTCACACTATTACAGTAAACTATTTGCCGTGGGCAAACAAAACTGCATTACCAATGGGCGACAACAAAATGCAATTTGCTTGGAAAAACTCTGCATTTCCACAACTAATGAGGTCATTGTTGCAGAAGAACATCCCACGAGTGGACAAAAAAGTATACATGCTTCTGTTGATGAGACCCCTTCCGACCTCTGGCTGGCGTCAGCAATCATTGGAATAGGCCCATACTATTCTTGGTGGTATACATGAGAAAAGCAAATTGGCAGTGGGAAAAATGTGCTGCACTACTTTCATCACCTTCTTCAATTGACGGTACAGACGGGAACAAGGCATGGAACCCAAATGCAATGCTCCATAGTGCACAACCACACTATGTACAGTAGCTAAAGTGGCCACTCGTCGGCATACTGCAAGCACAGCGCTGAAACTGCACACATCGCCACAGCACCACAAAGCATCCACTCCCTCCAAATCAAAATTGCCATAAAAGCCTTTTGCGACAGCATACTGGAACAAATCTTCCACAAAGGCATCACCGACTATCAAGACAGTGCATCTCTCCATCTCTGCCTGTTACCCTCAGTACACAGAGTAATGGAAAAATATACTTGTGCCCTTTCCTGTGACGCAACACCCTGAGCACCTGATAGGACAATCCCCACAGTCCCATTTCCATTGGCCAGCATGGTGAGAAGCGCAGATTGTCGCACGTGCGCTTTCCCAAGTACTGCGAGGGCCACGCCCTAGTAAAGCAGGAGGAGTCCTTCTTCCTATTGCCATGCTTTAATGTGACGCACATCCTGAGCACCTGATTGGACAATCCTTACAGTCCCATTTCCATTGGCCAGCATGGTTAAAAGCGCAGAATTTGGCACGTGTGCTTCCCCAAGTACCATGAGGGCCACGCACCAGTAAAGCAGGAGGAGTCCTTCTTCCTTTTGCCGCACACCCGAGCACCTGATTGGACAATCCCTACAGTCCCATTTTCATGGCCAACATCCTCAAAATCCCCGGATGTGGCTTTCATGCTGCGTGCGGGTGTGGGGAATAAGGTGCAACCAGGGTAGGGGGAGTTTGTTGTAAGGGGCAGCTCTCAAAAGAGCTTTATTATTTAGGTTTTTTTTAGATGCTTCTAGAGAAACTTCTTTTTATCGGTTTTTATTTGATTTTGTATTTTCTTGTGCGGACATTGTTACAGTAAACTCTTCACAACATTTTGTAGATGGGCAAACAAAACATCATTACCAATGGGCGACAACGAAATGCCATTAGCCTGGAAAAATTCTGCATTTCCACAATTAATGAGGTAATTGTTGCAGAAGAACATCCCACCAGGAGACAAAAAGTATACATGCTTCTGTTGATGAGACACCTTCCTGCATCTGGCTTGGAACAACATCCAGGAGCATTCTCCCATACGCTTTGTGGTGTTATGTATGAGAAAAGCACCTTTGCAGTGGGATAAAGCCTTCTCAGTTCATTTAGCAACCTCTTCAGTCAACGGAACCAACATAAACAAGACACGTAACCCATATGGATGCCGCCGTAGTGGATGATGATAAGATCAACAGGAACCAAAGTGGCCAGGCCTCTGCAAAGTGCAAGCATGTCGGCGAAACTGCGCTCATAGACAGCACTCCACAATGCGTCCACTCCTTCCAAACCAAAATTGCCCTCACAGTGTCTTTCCAGGGCATACTTGCGCAGATCTATCACAAAAGCATCACCCAAAGTCAACACAATGGGCAATTACGAGGTTGGAGGTAGCCATGCCGTTTTTACTGACATGTCTAATCGCAAACTCGGTTCCGGCTCTGGGTCCTGGGTCCGGCTCCGGCTCTGGGTCCTGCGAAAGGGGAATTACCGGGCCATGCCGACCTCGGCCCGGTAATTCCACTTGCGCGGGACCCGGAGCCAGTACGTCCCCATTCCCATTTGAGCCCCCCTAGGGCTCAATGGGAATGGGGAGGATGGTAGCAGCGGTACCGTTCCTAACGGTACCGTTGCTACCATCAAGTTCTGCTCGCGTGCAGAGCGGCACCCGCGAGCAGAACTCGTAATGTGGCGGTAGGGTAACAACGGCGCCGGAAGCACTACCAGCGCCGTTGTTGCCTTACCGCTACAATCGTAATGAGGCCCAATGCGTTTCACCATGTCAGCCAGCCTCACTATGCAGAGTATAATGTACAACAGTTTCACCACCCCTTCCTGTGAACCACACCCACAGTACTTGATTGGATAATGCATGATGAGAAGCGCAGATTGTGGCATTTCCCAAAGTACCACAAGGGCTGCACCCCTGTAAAGCAGGAGCAGTCCTTCTTCCCTTTCCACTATCTTTTGTCCACCACTACCTCATTGGGTAAGGGTAAATAGGCACACACGATTCCACCAATGCCATCCAAGATGTTAGCATCTAACACTGTCAGTTCCAGGGGCGTTGCTAGGGGGGGGCTAAGAGGGCTATAGCCCCTGATCTTTTGGTTGTAGCCCCGGATAGAATCTCAGGAGCTACAGCCAAAAGGCATGCTAGCCCCCAGTCCCAACAGTTCTGACATCAGCTTAGCCCCGGGTCTTTTCCAGACCTAGCAACTCCCCTGGTCAGTTCTGCACAATACTTTGTAGGTACCGTTAGAAAATCAGCCTGCTAGTGTCCTGTCACTGGACAGCACGTCCAGTAGAAACTTCAATAAAAGATTACAAGATGTGAGCATCCACATTCATCAACATGAGAACCCATCACCACAAAATGGAGGAACGCAAAGCCTTTCTGTAGTCTGTTTACTACTGTGTTATGAGTGCCTCTGCGCAAGGTATCTGCCACTGGTGGCCATTACGTTCTTTAAAAGCATACTGTTTTTTTCCCATCCCCTACCATCAAGTGGCACTGCAGTGATATGTGGTTGCAACATTCTCATTTACCCATATCATACATTGTAATATCGAAACAGGAACTCTCTGCTTTCCTTCCGACAATGCTACGAAATGTTTTCCCCACTAACCCATCTCCTACATAAATCGTAAAAATATTCCACCAACAGCAGCATTGAATGTATCGTGCCAACCAAAAGCAACTTTTCAAAACATAACTGTCTGCACAGCTTTACTTCTGTCTAGGCTGCACTATTGTGACATGCTCTTTTTAAATCTGCCCGCTTCTACTCTCCGCACTCTGGAACGCATCCAGAAAAGGAGTGCGCAACTTGGGATGGTATCTCTCCTGCACTGAAATGCCTCCAATAGCTCCCAGTGGCTGTGAGGAATAAAGTGAAAAGACTCTTCACTATGCAGTAGACCTTCTGGGCCCTGGGACCTCAATACCTTCAACTCCGACTTCCTATATAACTTGAGGAGAACCATTGCCGATTCCGGAAGCACCTTAAAGCCTTTCTCTTAGCATCTGCTCTTTCTGCTTCTCTCCCCGGCTGACTGCCTATCGTAAACTGAATCTGCACTGCTTACATGGCGACTCTGTGATGTCGGGCCCGTGTCACCTCCCCACACCAGGCGAACCCCTGCACTGAATTTCTAAAAAACCCTGCACTTGGGGACTGTTTTCTGTGTCCCTAACAGTTCCTCCACCACCTCATGTGTGCACTTATCTGTGAATCTGCCACAATCAGCCCAGTATTTTTAATCATTGTCATTTGTTCTTCTTCCCATGTACTGTACCTTCCCTTCCCTCCACCCGTGCACTTGGGCAATCTAAGTCATACCTGGCTTAGAAGGGTTGTTGGCCCTGTCTCCCCTCTGTTCCCCCTCCCTTGCCTTGTTGCGCTTTGCTAAACGTGTGCATGGGCGCATTACGAATGCTATAGCATACAATTGCACATCATATGTTATCATACACACTATGCATTCATTACAGTAGGATGCTTGTCACTTACCGTGTACACTGCAAAGGTTTTTTTTTTTCCGCACTACCCCACTTACTTAACATTGTTCAAGAAATATCACTCAAAACCAGCACTGCATGCAAGTTATGAACTTCAAACAAATACATACAGTTCATACATATACCCAGGATGCCTGTCCCTTACCTTGGACACTTCCACCATAGTCCTCTGCACTTCTGTGTACATAGAGACCTGCCATAGTGTTTGCGTACACACCAGAACGACAAAACTTACAGAGCAGTGTCTTTTGCTCCACAGTTTCGTTTACATGGCTCCCATCCTGAAAATGGCTGGATGTGGCACGTGAAATCATGAAAGTACAATTGATTGTTTTTGTCCTGTTTTTGTTATGCACGTGCTTGCATACAATTTTTTTTTTTATTCTCTTTTGATGAGTTTGTGTTTCCTTCTCCTCCTGACATTTGTACGGACTGAATGTCAACGCTTCTCGTGCATTTCTATAAGATTCCCTGCAATGCTTCATGCAGAATGGCTAACAAAACAGTAGTGCCAATGCAGGTCAAAAAATGCCATTTCCTTGGAACCACTGCAAATCTTGCTCGTTAATGCTGTCATAGTCGGTGCAGAACATCCCAGCACTACACATAAAGTCACACATGCTTCTGTTTATGAAACACCTCCCGACCTCTGGCTGTGGACAAATTACACTGGCATGCTCCCATGCACCTTTTGGTGCTATGGATGAGAAAATTACCTTGGCAGTGGGAAAAAGCTGCATCACCGCTGTCATGAACTTCTTGAGGTGATGGAGCAAACATGAGCCAGACATGTACCCCAAATGTAGTGCTCCATAATGCAAGACCACCACATCCACAGTACTGACAGAGGTCACACATGTACATAGGAGAATTATGGCACCGAAACCCCACGCATAGACTGTGCCCCAAAAATCTTCCACTCCTTCCAACTGGAAATTAGTATCAAAGCCTCTTTCCACGGCATACCCATGCAGATCTTGCACAAAGGTATCACCCACGATCAGCACTCAGTGTCTGTCCATCTCTGCCAACCTGCCCGCACTGAGATTTGGGGAAATATATCACCACCCTTTCCTGTGAACCACACCCTTGACACCTGATTGGTTAATCCCCACAGTTCCGTTTGCAAAGGCACCATGCCCACCATGTGCGCCTTCCCAGCTACAGCGAGGGCCACACCCCAGTAAAGCAGAGCCACTCCTTCTTCAGTTTCCACTATTCTATTTGCAACACTCCTGCATTAGGTAGGGCCTCATTACGACCCTGGCGGAGTGGGTTTACGCCAGCATTATTCGCGGCGGACCCGTCCGCCCTACTACGAGTTCCCGTAGCGCCATGGAGCGTTTTCCGCCTGGTTTTTCCGGGCGGAGAAATCCATGGCGCTACGGGACCTTGTTGTTAATTACGCCACCGTATTTTACGGTGGCGTAATTAACGCCTTCCCCACTCCCATTATACCCTATGGGGCAAAAATGGGAATGGGGAAGGGTAAAATGGGGGATGGGGATTTACCGCCCCGCCAAGGTCGGAATGGGGCGGAAAATCCGCCAACCCCCATGGCGCTATCGGCAGCTTTCCGCCGTGCTCCATGGTGCATTTTGCACCGCGATTTCCGCCAGGGTCGTAATGAGGGCCGTAGTGTTAAATAGTCACACATGCATGTAGCATTCACATCCAAGACCTCTGCATCGAACACTATCATTTCTGTACAGCACTGCAGACGTACCGTTACACACTCACAGTAAAGGTCTTGTGTCATGTGAAAGCACCTCCAGGTAACAGTTCTCCGCACCTATCCAAGCTTTCAGTGTCCACATTGACCCAGAGCGGCACCTAGTACAACAAACTGCAGGTAGCAATATTTTTTTTCCTCCCAGCACTCCACCAACTGCAAAGATACTTCAAAGTGCATTACAGGAGTTAGTAATATGCGCAATGCACACTATCCAAGCACATACACTAAGCAGGTGTTCGGCAGAATCATATGCAGTACCCTTTGGGAACACCACACACAATTAAGATTACAAGTGCAAGTACAAATTCACCTTCGGTACAAAAGCCTGTACTACACAGTAAAGTGGTAGCGATGGCTGAGCAGCCAGACTTATCTCAAGAGTAAAGTGAGCAGTATCAGAAGTTACACAAAGGACAGCAATTACTATGGTTCAAACAAACACTCAAGGTTTCTGAGTAAAAGAATATACATTTATTTACACCATCAGTTATAAAACAGTTCACTATTATAAAGCAGCAGAAAATCACAATCTTAATATATTACACAACACCTCAAGGCATCAATTCTGGACAAGTTATGTTCAAAATGAAGTGTGAGCAAAATGGCATTACAGAAATTTAAAAGGGAGGGAAAGTACATGGTTCAAAGTCTTTGCACAGGATCACACAGTTCAGAGTAGTTAGCGGTTAAGTCTTTACCAAGAGTTCAAAACGAAGTTGGTTGGAGGAAAAGTTATTCAAAAGAGTAGAGGACAAGCCTTCATAGAGGCAAAAGATTTAAAACACCTTAACCGTGGTCGGACGGAACGAACAACCGGATTTGAACAGTACCTTACAAGAAGAATGCTGTAGCTGGGGTGGTGGTTACTGGCAGTTCCTGCAGGCTCACGGTTCCTGAAGCGACTGTCGGACTGACAAGAAGGAGGAAGACTGGAGGGTCCTGCACTGTCCAGGGAAGAAGCCAGCAGAGGAGCAAAACGTAGAATAAAAGGTGCGCTCCTTAAATGCACAAATGGACTCTCTCTCACTGGCTATCCAGTTTCCTGTAGCACAGCAAATTCGACCGGGCTGAAGAGGAGGTCCAAGGGCTTTGTGAACTGGTTGGTCCCACCAAGCTCAAGGGAAGAAGATTTCTTGCAGATCTTCTCTGTCATCGAAGTTCAGGCAATGTGTACCTGCAGCAGGGCTTCACCGCGGTGTCCAGCAGTTGCAGCAGTTGTCATTCCTTCAGCTTCTCCTCGGTTCTCTCTATCCAGTGGCGACTCTGCCTTCCAAGTCCTAGAGACCTGCTTTTTATGCAGTTTTCCCCCATTCACACAGCCTGGCTGTCAATCACACAGCAGGGTGGCTGTCCTGGCAGGACAGCCACCTATCCAATCAAAATAGAGTGAGACTTGGTTCTCCAAGGAGCCTCAAACCACTGCCTCACATCCTGTCCACCCAGACATCAGGTGCCTAAGGAGGGCTTCTGTGCAGAAGCTCGCCAAAGGATGGCGAACAAAGGAACCAAACCTGGTTTGGCGCGCCGAGTAAAACACGAGAAAGACCTTTACAAAAAGAACTGCCAAATAAACCCGACCGGAACCAAATAAAATTAAAAGGGGTCCAGCGGATTAAAGTTTGAGGCTACCACCATAGCCTCTAACAGTACCGAGGCTACTTTCAGCTCGCAGTAAAATAAAAATGGTAGCTACCACTGCCACCAGCCAAATCTTAGAAAAACAGGAACAAAATAATGTTCCATGAGAAACAGACAAAAAGTGATAACTAGTAACCCTTTCCAGTACTCTATGGAAGATAGTTTGTACTCGGTTTGTAAATTTAAAAAGACTAGTAAAGTCAATGTCAACTTTACATGTTCTGGGAGACAGAAGTCAGTCCCAGAAAATGGAGTTTAAAGTGGGAAGCCTAAAAAGACAACCCTGTGTCACTGCACTAAAGGTGCTGTGTGAGACACAGTAAAAAGATGATGCCTATGGAGTAGGTGAGACTCCATGGTCCATGAGCACAAAATGTACAACACACAGTAAAAACACATGTAAGAGTGGGAAAAAAGGCTCAGACTCTTACCAGGTGAAAAAAATAAATCTTAGAAATCCAGCAAAGCTGCTGAGGGACTCAGCAGGTAAGGAAAATTAACCATTCTGGAGAATTCTCCCTAACAGCAGGTGAACCCTATGCACTGGTACACACACACTTTCTCACCACTGCACTCAGTAGACACACTGCAGAACTGTTCACTCCATACGCGCCTGTCATGCACTGGAAAATGTACCATGTGCTAACAATGAGCACAATCATGGAATCAACAATACATGCACAACTCACAAATCACACACAAATTGCAACAATCTGAAGAGTAGTTGCAAGCAACCCACATAGCTGTTCCTGTAAGGCCTCCAGCCATGCATCCAAGACACTAGGGCCTCACCACACACAGTACACCCCAGTGCACCCCTTGATTAATTGATTATGTCATGTTTAATGCACTCCCCATCTGCAATTGCTCCATGCCAAATTTCACCCTGAACACATCTTTGCATGCATGGCTCCATGACGTTGCGTTTGCTGTATTGAACGATATGTGAGTGGCTGTGTACATTGTCCATATAGCAACTTTCTGATGCTGATGACTTCCTTTCATGGTACAATATGTTAAAACACTTGCTCATGCAAGCGGAAATGCTAACATATGGTCCCCTAATGTGCAACACATTCAATGACCCACACCATATGCTAGTGAACACATATCACCTCACTTTGGTTGTTCCACCAAGTCTAAAATGCTCTCCGCACCCATTATTCAAAGGTCACCATTCTCTGAGAGATGCAGAGGCAACTCTGCATGGCTGCATTATGGTGTGCTGGCTGTCGTCACAGGATGGGTTCTTGGGTGCATGGACAACGGCCTACGGCCTTTGGCCATGCAACCAATAATCTTGGCCTTACCCACACCCAGCACAACATAATGGCCTCATGAATGGTAACATTTGCCATGTACCACAATCCACTAATGTAACATAGAATGGGTGGTGTAAAGGGCAACCCATACCAAACGGAAATGGTGACATGTGGCTCCCTAATGTACAATGTGGTGCAATAATCTACACTGTATGGAACTGTACACATATCAGGTCACCCATGCTGTTCTACCACCTCTACAATGTCCTGCAGAACCATTTTTTTAATGTCAACACCATCGGAGACATGCATACTTAAAACTGGAAGTCTGCGTTATGGTGGCGTGGCTATGGAGGCTATGGAGCAGTATTAGGCTTGTTTGTGCCTGGCCTACAGCCTTTTGCCATATACCCAACAGTGTAGGCCTTGGGCACACCCAGCACAACATAACAGAGTCACGCAGGTGAACAAGTGGCTAGGTACATGCAGTTCACCGCTAGCCACCTGTAAGCATCCAGTACTTCAACACTGCACACATAGGACTCACTAGAAGAGTTGTCACTCCATCAGGTCCAGGCATGGACTAAACACTATACGATGTGCAACCAATCCCCACAATCATGAAACCAACATTGTATGCTATGATCACAAACTGCACACCGAAGGCAGCAATGTGAAACCTACTTCACCCCAGGGCACATACTTGTTGGTGCAAGGTGCCCACCCATTCATCGAAGGGGCTACGGGCTTAGCACACGGAACACACCGTACTGCACTGTACATTTCAAGTTTCATGTGCACTTCATTGTACTCCCCTTCTGCCATTGCTCTACCATCAATGACCGCTAGGGCCTCACCACACACAGCACACCCTAGTATACCCCATGTTTTACTCCTCATGTCATGTGTAATGCACTCCCCATCTGCAATTGCGCATGCCAACTTTCACCCTGGCCACATCATGTCATACATGGCTCCATGATGTTGCGTTGCGTTGCCTGTGCTGAACGGTATATGAGTGGCTTTGTACATTTTTCATAGTGCAACTTTCTGATGCTGATGACTTCCTTTCATGGCTCAATGTGGTAAAACACTTCCTCAAGCAAGGGTCTTATAAGACATATTTTTCTGTGCAAGGGCTGCAGCATGCATCAAAGGGGCTACGGATTTACCACACACAGCACACCATAGTACACATTATGTTTAAATGTTCATGTCTTGTCGAATGCACTCCCCCTCTGCACATTTTCCTGCCACCACTCATCACAGAAAGACATTGCCGCTGCAGCTGGCATGCCATAACGAAGTCTGCCTGCAATGACCACACAAGATTGTTGCCTGTTGACGTAACTGTGAACTGGCGTAGTATGCACGGATACCACTGGCACACCACTGTCTTCTTCTAATGAGATATATCACATGAACCACTTCTCACTCCCCCACCCTTTCCATCCCTTTTTCCCACCACCAGATGCCGTAAACTATGTTTTTCAGGCCCTTTTGCCACCGCATTGTCCTCCGATACAACATGCTGTCGTTATGGAAAACTTTTGACACACATCACGTCACTGCACACTGCATAGCAATCAACATTTTGACCGTGCAGCAAACACGGGAATGGGACGCCGGAGCGGAGCCATATATGACTAATTTTAGTGGGCACACTGTTAGGTACAAGAGGCCCAGCCATGCACACAATGGCTTAAAGCCTTGGCACACACACCACAGCACTATCCTCCTGTACACCATGGCAGCGTTTCCCAAAAACTTTGACGCACAGCACGCTTCCCTCCAGCCAACCACCAACAATGTCCAATGACAGCGTACTGGAGGCCAATGAGAGTTTGGTCCGTGGAGTGAACCGTTTTGTGACAATTCCTCCAGGGGGAGCGTAGTTATAAGCTGCCGAAAAAGTGGTCTTCCTATGGGTTTAACAACTTAACCATAACTACACGCCCACTATCACGGGCAATGTAATGATTAAAATATGTATTTTTGTACTGGACCTTGTAGTTCTGTCTAAATAAGTTAGGACAGACTCGACCTGGGTGTGTGTAAGTTGGGTAGCTGTACATGGAATTCGCTTTATGACTGTATATTTCGGTCCTTATCCACATAGCCCCATAAAAAAAGAGCCCCCCTGATCTTTTGTAGTATACCTATTGTACGCTAAGGCCAGAAGGAAATATATCACCCCAGTATTACTGCTATGGACTTTTTAAGTATAAGAGATGATTTAGTGGGTTTTTTTGTTTTTAAATCCCCACTTCTTACAATGATACATTAGCTGTGGATACTTTTATCATTCGTGCAATGTTCCTTATATGTAAAAAGCTGAGCCTATTGGAAAAAGAGCAGCTTTAAGAGGTCTCAGGTATTATTTGTTAGGTCTGTTTCTTAGCCCGTATTTGGTATATTTTGACTTTCTATATGGTTATGTAGTTTTGTATCATTATGTGTTTATATGTGATGCTGTTTTTAAGTAGAATTGATTTGTAAGGTTATCTTACTTTAACAGAAATATGTAACTTTTGAATAAAGGCCACCCCTGAGTTCTTATCCTGATTACTACTGTAGAGCATGCCTTCCTTCACAGAAATAGGCCTTGCCTTGTTTCCAACCTCATTGACTTGTTGATCTTTGCCACTGTGCCACCCCCCAAAAAAATAAATCTCTTAAGTATCTTTTCACCCTGTCAACTCTCTGAACATTTGTTTATGCAAGAGCCGGCTATGACCCATGATGGCGCCAAATTGCTCATAAGAGAAGAATTACCATCAGTGTCATCACTCTGTTGTCCACAGAATCATTGTTGTGAACATGCTTGTCTAAATATGAATGAAAATGGTCTTGTATAGCACACCTCTGCCATTTTACTGGTCTCCTTGCGTGTGACAGGGGCAAAAAAAGACGAGAGGACAAAGGAGGAGGCAGATGAGAAACCTGATGTTTTCAAGAGTGCAGGCAAGAAGCACCCAAGTCCTGAGTGCCACTAGGATTCTATTTGGTGTACGATGGTGAAACCTAAGTATTTCTATATCTGATGTGGAGTGCCCAAGTTAAATTGAAAACAACATTGTGAGACTAGGTTATCTGCTGGCCTGGTGGGTGAGTTATACAACTGATAATATGAGACTGGATAAGCTGCTGGCCTTCTGGGTGTGTGATAAAATTGACAATGTGAGCAGTGGAATTGCTTGTTCGGGTTAAGCTGGTATGTGCAAACCTGGTTGGTGTCTGTGATAAAAAGGGGTAATAGATGCAGGTGAGTCTTTTAAGGGTACAATAGAGGATTTGGGATTGGTAAGGAGACAAGTCATTGGTGTTTAGCACCTGATTTAATAGTGTGAGTTCCAGTCTCTTGTTGATCTGACTGTGACTGTTTTGTGATGTGTTATCCATCATTATGTAGAGTTGCTATTGTTCCATGTTCTCTCTTATGTGATGGACAAGGGAGATGGAACAAACTAAGCACATTTTTTCAGTTCTTTGACTCAAGCGTAGTGTGCGGGCGTGTGACATGTTTGTGAAAGTAGCCTTAAAAGGTCCAATCTCTGTTTTGCCTAGTTTGTGAGGATGTTCTTCAGGTTGTTCTTGGCTCTAGATGGTATTTTTCAAACCATGTGTATAATGTTTATTTATTTTGTGAAAATGCCTGGGGAAGTTAGCCATTAGGGTGCAGTGTATGTTTGTCTGATGGGTTCAGTGGGAGTTTGGGTCCAAGTGAGGCTTTTAATGAAAGCCCCATAGGTGATAACGGACAGACCGTGTAATGCCTCTACTGCGAAATACATTGATTTGATTGTTTATTTATATAGCGCCTATACACAAAAGTGTTTCAAAGCGCTTCAAGGCAGGGAGGGAACATGGGAAAATACAGTGACATTCTTACAAGTTCTTGATACATTCAGAATGTGAACAATTAACTATCATAATCAGCCTGGCGACATTTCAGATAGTGCAGGTGCTGTAAACAATGATGAGGAGGGGAGGGGGGATGAGAGGGAGAATGAGACAGACAAGAGGCTACAATACTATGCCTGACGACAATTGAGGTAGTCCCGGAATTTGACAAGAGGAAGGTGGGGCGAGGGGGTATTGGAATAAAGGGAGAGGAGAAGAACAAAACAAGCGACTATTGTACTAGGCCTGACGACATTTCAGATAGTGCTGGAGGGGAAGAGGGAGGAGAAAAACAAAAAGGGGAGGGGGGAGACAAACAAGTGGTTAACAAAGCGATCACGCGACATATGATATGATATGAAATGATATGATATGATATGGCATTTGTAACGCGCCTATACACAAGTGTTTCAAGCCGCGACGAGGCAGGGGGGGGAACAAGGGGAGACAGACAACGATCCTACTAGGCCCGGTGTCATTCAGATCGCGCAAGTGCAAGGGTAGAGGGGACTGGGAAAAAGTGCAAGGGGAAGGGAGAGGGGGAAAGTGCTGTACATGGTTAGTAGAATACAAGATAAATAATAGGGCCAGCTGGTGGCAAGTGCAAGGAAAAGTGCCGGACATGGTTAGTAGAATACAAGATAAATAATAGGGCCAGCTGGTGGCAAGTGCAAGGTAAGTGCTGGGAGAAGGGGCTGTAGGATACAGAGACAGTCCCGTAGTGCAGGTAGACAGTTGAGGGAAGAGTGGCTGGGCCAAGGACAGAGATCGGAGAGTGGTCCGGTAGCAGATTCAGTGCAGGTTCAGTGTTTTTAGCAGGGGAGAGAGGGAGAGAAAGCAGAGGCAAAGAGGAAGGTTTTGAGGTGCTTCCTGAACCAGAGATGGTTCTCCTCAAGTTTCAGGGAGGCAGGAAGGCTGTTCCAGAGGGAGGCCCCTGCTGCAGAGAGAGATCTACCCCCAGCTCGTTGCTTGGAGAAGCGGCTGACCCTGAGGTAGTTGGAGGTGGATGAGTGAAGAGCTCGAGAAGGAAGATATTTCGGAAGAGAGAGTTGAAGGTATTTTGGCCCAAGGCCCCAGAAGGCCTTGTGGACAATGCAGAGGGTTTTGAACTTAATCCTCGCAGCAACTGGGAGCCAGTGTAGTGATTTCAGTCCTGGAGAGATACAGTCCTTGAGCTTGAGGCCAAGGACAAGTCTCGCAGTCGTGTTCTGGATAAGTTTCAAAGGGCGGAGAGTAGAGGCAGGAAGTTTTAGATAGAGGCTGTTACAGTAGTCCAGCCTCGAGAGAACCAGGGCTCTGGAGATGGTGAGCTTCTGGGGGAAGGAGAGGAAGGGAAGGATACCTCTGAGGAGGTGTAGCTGGTAGTGTGACTTCTTAGAGACGTCAGATATGTGAGGAGAGAAAGAGAGTGTGGAGTCGAAGATGACTACAAGGTTTTTTGCTTTGCAGGTAGGTGCAGGAAGAGGGCAAAGGGAGGCTGGCCAGAGAGCTGCAGGGAAGGAGGGAGTGGGTGTGCCAATAAGTAGAATCTCAGTCTTACTGGCATTAAGGCAGAGGTCATTGGCGGCACACCATTCCTGGATAGCAGAGAGACAGTCAGAGATGAGGGAAGGGGAAGAGGAGGCTGAGGGTAGCCTGAAAATGAGCTGTGTATCATCCGCGTAGCACTGAAAGTTGGGACAGAGAGCGGCGATGCGGTGAGCAAGAAGTGCCAGATACTGGTTGAACAGCCAGGGGGAGAGGTTAGATCCCTGGGGGACACCACAGGTAGAGAAAAAGATGTCAGAGAGGAAGGAACCCAGTTGGACCTGGGACGGTCGATTGGAGAGGAATGAGGTCAGCCACGCCAGAGCCTGACCAGTGATACCCAGGTTATCACGGAGACGGTTAATCTAATTAATCTAATCTGAAAAGCATAAGTGCTAAGATTACAGTGAGGGGAGGAGGGGAGAGGGGAGAGGGTGGGACAGCAAGAAGAGGGAATTCAGATAAACTGAGTCACAAGCCAACAAGGGACTAAGAGAGGGGTCATAAGGACGTCATGAGGGACAAGAGGGCAAGCTGGAGGGAGGGGAGAAACAAGAGGGGAGAGTGGATACAGTTGCAGGAATCAGAAATAACACAAAATGCGCCAAGAGAACAATCAAATGCATACCAAATTCAAGAAGAGGAAAGTCACAACATGATTCATGGACACCATGAGTACGAGATGAAGTGGAATTCCAGCATGAAAGTTGAAAGGGGGTGAAGCAGCAAGCATCCATGAGTCCATAGAAAGTCTGAAATCCCAGTGTTGGCCACCCAACAATGGCAGTGAATAAAATGAATCAAGACAGCTCCTGCAGAAGGGAGGGCATAGAGGAAGAGCAGGGAGGACCAGAGCGGAGTTTGGGGGCACAGTCAGAATCACGGGGGATATGGGGGTGATGGGGGAGTGCTGACAGAATCACGAGGACATGGGGTAGTGGGGGGGCACACACAGAATCACGAGGACAGGGGAGTGGTGTTGGGGCACAGACAGAATCACAGGAGACAGGGGGTTGGTGGGGGACACAGACAGAATGAAGGGGGACATGGGGGTAGTGGGGCGGCACAGACAGAATAACGGGGAACAGGCGGGTTTGTGGGGAAGCACAGACAGAATCACTGGAGACAGGGGGACACAGACAGAATCACAGAGGACAGGGGGGTGGTGGTGGGCACAGACAGAATCACAGGGGCAGGGGGTGTGGAAAGTGAACATGAAGCGGACAGGGAGCAGACAGGGACCTTTGTAGTGGGTCTTAGTTGCTGGTGCCGGCTCCCACCTCCCGGCAGCCATGATTGGGCTAAATAGGAGCATCAGTGCCCAATAACCGGGGGCCAGGCATCAGACAAACAAAGAAGCTACCAGATAGGTACATCTTGGGTCCTTCCTATCTTCTATCTCCCTCTCTACCTGTTGTGTTCGCCCGGGGTCTAACCTCTCGCCCTGGCGTTTGAATCGATACCTGGCAACTCTTGCTTACTGTATTTCCATTTTCTGCTCAACTTTTCAGTGCTATGCCGATGACACCCAACTCATTTTCAAGCTTACTTCAGCCACCTCCTCTCCTTTCCTCATCTCTGATTTCCTAATCGCCATTCAAAATTGGTATGCCACCAATGATCTTTGTGTAAATGCCAACAAGACTGAGCTCCTCCTCATTGGTACACCCTCACCAGCCTCTTTCCCCTCACTCTCTGGCCGACCTCCCTCGGCCCTCCTCCTACCCTACCTACAAGGCTAAAAACCTTGGGTCATCTTTGATTCCACACTTTCCTTTTCTGCACACATCTCTGACGTCTCTAAAAAGTCAAACTTCTTACTGCACCTCCTTAGAGGTACTCTGCCTTTCCTCTCCTTCCCTCAGTATCTCACTGTGTCCCAAGCTCTGGTTATCTCTAGGTTGGACTACTTTAACAGCGTCTTCCTAAATCTACTTGCCTCCACTCTCCGCCCTTTACAACTAATCCAGAAGAGGACTGCGAGACTTGTCCATCGCCTCAAGCCCTGGGATCATATCTCTCCAGCTCTGAAATCCCTTCATTGGCTCCTAGTGGATGCAAGGATTACATTTAAAACCCTCTGCATTGTCCACAAAGCTTACTGGGGCCTGGGTCCAAAATACCTTCAACTATCCGTCCATAAATATCTCCCCCCTCAAGCCCTTCGCTCCTCTACCTCTAACTCCCTCACGGTCAATTGTTTTTCAAAGAAAAAAGCTGGGGGTAGATCTCTCTCTTCGGCTGGGGCCTCCATTTGGAACAGCCTCCCCGCCACCTTAAAACTGGAGGAGAACCATCTCCAGTTTTGGAAGCAACTCAAGACCTTCCTCTTCACTTCTGCCTTTGCCCCTCTTCTCCCTTGCTGATATGTTTTCTCTCTAGGCATCGTGCACCTGTCCACCCTCTGCCCTTCAGTCCCAGGTAACTGCTCACCCTGCCACCCTCTTGCACTGCCTCCGGGCCACTCCTTGTACTGGGGTCTGTATCTGTACCCACACAGTCCCCCACCCACATTTCTTCTGCAATTATCAGTTACACCCTATCTGACTAACCTAGCACTTGCCACTTGCTGGCTGCACTTCCACTGTTCATCACCTCTTTTTATTTATTTATTTGACTTATTATTATTTATTCTGTATCTCTCCTCAGTTTCCGCACCTTCCACTTCTCCCCCCTTCCGTACACTTTCCCCCTTTTCCCTTTCCCATGCACTTGTGCGTTGTTAATGTCACTGGGCCTAGTACGATTGTTGTTTTTGTTCTCCCCTGTTTCCCCTCCCTTTGCCTGGTCGTGCTCTGAAACACTTGTGTATGAGCACTTGTGTAGAGTAAAAGGGGGCAGTCATCTTAGATTCAGGCAGATTGCAGGCTGGCAATGGAGAAAAATACATCAAAGGCAGCTGTGCAGCTGTGCAGCTCATAGATCTTCAATTCGAAGTGCAGAGGTGATAATAAACACAGTGGTAGCCAGTGAAGGCATTGGTCTGATGGAAAAGGCCACACTGGAATATACACGCCAGCCCTGAAATCCTAATGCAACAAAGGGGCCTAGTGAATGCAGAGTGTTTGTCTTGCTGAAAATGACACACAAAACATTGTAAAATGGAAAATGCCCTTTAGAAAATACTCATGGTTCAAAGCAAGGAAAAGACACTGATGCAGAAGGGCCTTGCATGTAAGGATAAGGCAAAATAAAATAAAACTATGATTCCACACGAACAGCAGGGTTTCACTTCCGGTTAGCTGATTGAAAAACAAATGTTGTGTGAAAGAAGAAATACCCTGATTCAGCAGTGCATTGAACAGTCATAGCAAGATGCAAGTTATTAAAATAAGGACAAGGCTTCACAAGAAAAACTAACAAATTGAAAAGGCTGCCTTCTTGCAAATGCAACATATAAATCCCTTATGAGCCCAAGAAAGACATGCCTCTAGTTGCTGGGCAGAATTATCAAGTACCTTCCCCCATTGCAGGTCTGCTTGGCTCCTTATCTGGAAGACAGATCTCTTTTAGGCTAGATAGAGCATTCGGCTCATGCATACAAAGTATTTATGATGGACTGATTGACAACAGAGCCAGCCTGGGTGGGGGCATCTCTTAAAAAAATACAAAATATAGATCTGAACTGTGGTAGACTCTAGATTGTAAGGACACATGGGACATACCAGCATGGCCTCATTATGATTCAGAGGGTCACAGGACATGAGAGATAGTCTTTGCAATATCCATTAGCTCAGCATTTGACTCCAGAAAGGTAATTAATCATTTTATTGCATGCAAAATCAACATTAGGCCCAGAGATTGTAATAGATGCCATGACCCTCATGCGACTTAAATTGAAGAAATTCAATTGCAACTTACATATGTTAATTATGTGGCCATAGACTTACATTAGAAATTACATTTTACTTAGGAACATTTGAAACATGATACTTACAGGATCGGGATAGATGTCCTCTTAAAGTTGATATGAGTGTCATCCAAATGCGATTCGGGGAATTTTATTTACAACATGAAATGTGTTTCTAGCTTCCCCATAAATGTCTTGAATGTTAAAGTTCTAGAGTTGATAGCTTATTAAATTAGATATCCGGGTCGAAGGTTTCACATTCCCAGTTATGTTAATGTTTGCATAAAGGGCGAAGAACCATCGCGCGCATATGAAATAACCTGCCAAAATGAAAGTAAGTTCCACATATCTGTCATAATTAGGGGAACATTAATATCTATATATTAAGACATTTATTGGTAAATTACACACCTTTGCCATGTAGGGACTTTTTGAGTACAACAGCTGACATGTAAGAAAATATGCAAATGACAGAAGGTGTACTTTTTCACATCAATTTCATCATAGAACTTCAAGGGCTTATCGGCAGAGAAGGGTTGAACCTTGGGTGTAGAACAGGGCACTATGATTAAGGAGAGCCACCAAATGAGGGATGGATGCTAGTGACTATCTTTGACTTAGGTGGCAGATGGACCTAGTAAATTACTGCTGATCATTTCACCACCCACCTCTACTCCTACTGCTGCACTGCTGAAGTGGCCCACCGGCTCTGGTGTCACCTGCATTCGCTCTGCTGCAGCCTCCCCACTGACCCCCGGCTAGCATGTCAGCGGTGGTGGAGTGTGTGTTAGGCAGAATTACATGCCTTTACATGTACATTACCTTTGGGAACATTGCACACAATTAAGACTACAGGTGTAAGCACAATTCCACCTTTGGCAGAAGTCTGTACTACACAGTTTGTTGGTAGCAGGGCGGAACAGCCAGGCTTATCTCAAGAGGGATCTGAACAGTACAAGGTGTTACACAAAGGACTTGCAATCACAGTGGTTCAAACAAACACTTACTCAAGGTTTCTTGGTAAACCAATATTAATTTATTTACACAGTCATTTAGAAAACATTCTGCTAGCAATAGGCAGCTCAATACCACACTATAATACACTGCATTACCAAACCAATATGTTTCTGAACAAGATAGTCTCCCCTGAAGTGGGAGCAAAATGGCACTTCAGTAATACTTTCTCAGTCAAGACAAATAGTTTCAGTTCACTACAAGAGTCAATTCAATTCAATAGACCTTGGCCAAAGTCAATGGATCAGTGTCTTGGATAGGATAGCATAGTTCTGGTAGTAAACGGTTAAGTCTTTGCCAATGTTCTTAGAAGTAGTTTGCACAAACAAGAGTTATAAGTCAGATTAGGAGTGAACAAGACTGTTTCACAAACTTTCACCGCGCCAGAGAGGATTTCTCAACTGCGTTTGCACAGTACCTTTGTAATGAAGAAAAGCTGTAGCTGAAGCAATTGTTCCTGGCAGTTCTCGCTGTTCCTGGGCCTCACTCATGGGGACAAGAGGGAGGACGTTGGGAGGTTCCTGCACTGCACAGGGACAGACCCACAAGCTTGGCAAAACATTGGTTTAAGGTGTGAGTGACTTAAAGTCCACAAACTGGTATCCTTCTCACTGGCTATCTGGTTTTCAACAGCACTCTGAAGAAGATTCGACCAGTATGGAGATGGTTTCCAGGTTGGTTGTTCCCACCAGCTCACGGGAGAAGTCATCCTTGAAGGGGCTTCTCTGTCCAGGGAGTTTCAGGCTATTCGGACCTGCAGCAGGGCTTCACCGTGCAAATCAACGGTCCAGGAGTTGCAGCAGTCGTCTTCCTTCAGCTCGTCTCCAGTTCTTTTGTTCCAGTGGTCAACTCTCCCTTCCAAGTCCCAGAGAACTCCTTTTAAACAGTTTGCTCCCATTCATTCCAGCCTGGCTGTCACTCACCAAGGACGGTGGCCAGCCAATCATGCCAGAGTGCATTCCGGTCTCCTAGAAGACTAAGCACAGGGAGTTTTCGGCACCTCCCTCACATCCTGTCCACCCTAGACACTCAGGTGCCAGAGGGGGACTTTAGTACCGAAGCCAGCCAAAGGCAAACAAACAAAGGGACCAAACCTGGTTTGGGGCGCAGAGGCAATCACTAGAAGGACCTTTCCAATAAGAAATGGTGAAAAAAGTCGATCGGAACTTGTTTTTAAAGAGTGGGCTCAGACGCCATTTTGAAAAACCTGGCTCAGGTGGATTTTAGCTACCGGATCGTTTAAACTGGTCACGGTCGGGGAAATCATGATAATACCACTGCTACCAGAGGTAAAGGGTAGCTTTTGAGGGCTACACGAGTTTTCTAGGCATAGGTAATACTAGGTATTCCCTCCAGCACTCTGGTGTAAGGCAATTTAAAAAGACTAGCAAAATCAATTTAACTTTACCTTCACTGGGAGACAGTAGTTAGTCCCAGAAAAAGACATCCCTGTGCCACTGCTCTGAGGGTGCTGTGTGACACACAAGAAAAAGATGATTCCTATGGAGTTGTCTAAAACTCCATATCCAAAGAACACAAAAGTAAAACACATCAAAATACATGAAAGAGTGGGAAAAAAAGGCTCACACTCCTTCCAGGTAAAAATGAAAGTCCTAGATATCCAGCAAAGTTGCTGGGGGTCTCACACGGTAAGGGAAATTAGAACATTTATGAGAATTCTCCCTAACAGTGTGTGAGCTGCAGCTGGAGAAAATGGCTGTGGCAGGGATGGTGGCTCCCAGTCAGCAGAGAGCCTGAGAGAAACAGTGGTGGATTCAGCATGCTCTAAAGCTTCAACAGTTCCTAGCCCGCAGTGCGATCCTGTGATTGTGCATGCACATCCTCTACCTTCATGCTCACCAGCGGCCACAATGGGAGATTATTTACATAAAATGTCAATATGATAATTAGGAAATAAACTCATTATAATCCATTATAAAATTGTAATGTAATGTAAGCTTGCATTGTCTAGGCAATGCAAGCCAGGGAATGCTGGCGTGCTTTGGAACCTGGCTGCACTCATGGTTCCAGGAACTACGGTTGTGACTGGAGGATGGGAGTTGCTTATTGAAGGATGTCCTTACCATGGCTCTCCCCTGTGTTTCTAGCCATTACCTCTTAATATAAATAAAGTACTTGCCCATTTCCTCCCACTGACTCATGGTCTTCATTGCATCCTGTCCATTATCCATTGACCCCGGATACTACAAGTGGCGACGAGGATGGGATGCTGAAATGTGGAGTCATGATGAGATGCTGAACTTGTGAGAGGTGTCTTCCTGAACTGTTCATGGAGTAACCAACATGCCTGAGATGCCCAATACTCCCACAACCTGCCACTTTCGAATTGAGATAACTAGCCACCTAATGTCAAGTTGGCCCAGTGAGATTAATGGACTACAGATTACATTGTGAATCACACTGAGGGAATGAACACAGGGGAGAGAATCCAAGAATTAACTGAACTGGGGCGCTACGCTACAAAAGCGAGTAGTCATGTACAATCGCAGGTTAGTGTTTGTGTGCAGGAGTGACTGCCAATGGCATGTTGGGACATGGAGTTCCCATCATACAGTGTTTTTTTACATTTGGGATACTGTTTCACTGGATGAATGCTCTCTCATAGCGTGGAAGAGCAAGACTTATGGGTGCCAGCCCGCATCTTTTGAATATGCGGTGGGTGCACAGCACGCATCTTTTGAATATGCGGTGGGTGCACAGCACGCATCATTTGAATATGCGGTTGGTGCACAGCACGCATTATTTGAAAATGCAGTGTTGAAAAATCCTGGCGAAGGTGCTGCCAGTGCTGACCATTTGGAGAGGTCAGGAATGTGACGAACTCTGTTCAGTCCAACATCGGTATGAACAATGGTGATATCGACATCATTACTATTGAATTGAACTATTAAATGCAGCCTTCCATTGATTCTGATAACGAGGCTTACAACACAGAGAGGTATGCAGTTTACCATAGGTTCTGATACTGAAGGTCACAATACAGGAGAGAAAAGCTGTTTTGGAACTTGTATTGAATTTTTGACAATCGTAGGGACTATTGAGTCTGCAACGTGGTAACTACCAAGGCTATTCGTGAGGAAGTTTGAATCACGGATGTGATTCCTGGACGGATTCCTGTACTCAAACAAGTGAAAACATTAGGAGCGGACCTAGAAGCCAAACCTACCATGGCTAAACACATATCTGCACTCTCGTCATCCACATCATACACTTCAAAATGAATTGCCTTAAGCCGCCAGTTCCTCACACCCACCAATTGCATTACATTGGCCAGAGCGCTGATTCTATCGAAGTTAGACTATTGTAATACCCTATTACTAGCGACGTCCAACACCAATTTAAACAAATCAGAATGAATGCAAAATAAAGCATTACGGGCAGCCTTAGAAATAAACAAATCTGACCATATCTCAAACATCAAGAGGGAGACCCACTGGCTACACATTAAGGCCAGAATCATATTTAAAACATGTGTCACCCACAAATGCCTCCCTAAAAAAGTCCCGATATATATGAATAACGCCATGAAGAAAAAAACATCCAGTAGAAGGATTAGATCCAACAACAACTCCACCCTTTGTAGTCCCTTGCTACAAATGCACAAGAGCAGGGGGTAGTAGCTTCCAAGTTGTGGCCCCCAACCACTGGAACTCCCTCCCACTAAACATCAAAAATGAGGAATCCTTCCCTGGATTTAAAAAAATCCTTAAACACCTGGCTATTTAACCAATTTTTGCAAACTATCCAAAAGTTAACTCCAGCTGTTCTAGTTAGTCTCCCTAGGTCGGCCAAGTCACACACTGATTGGTGACGTGAATTAGATTTTGTAAATAAAGATCTTTTCTGTATTATGTCTATTTTGTACAAGTACGTAAATAACTATGATCACTGTATTATGTCCCTCTTATGTATGCTAATAGTCTATGCCACAATCTGTATTTTGTACAAGTATGTAAGTGTATATTCCAGAACTATGCCAAAGATGTCTGTAACCACGCCGTGATACCCCAGGGTCTGGGCGTGTAGCAAATGTAACAAATAAATAAATAAATAAAAATGTGCTATCCTTCATTTTCCCAACGTGAAGATTTTTATTCGGATGATTTGACATATTTCCAGAAGGTACTGTTTTTGGTGAACAGAATTGAATCTATGGAATTAAGTTATTTTCAACCATTGGAAATATGCCTGCAGTATGATGTAAGAGCGCCAATGGACGATACGTTTATTCAACATGTCCTGACAATGCGTTATTTGAATGTGTTCTTCGGTGCTGTTATGGATTGATTGTGTACTTTGGTGTAGGTTGTTTAAACCGTTTGTAAGCCATAGCTGACATTTTTCTGTTAGGTGAACAGTTGGCACAATCTACATTTATTGAAATATGCTAATTGTAGTAACGTGTATTCCCACTTCACATTATATTCTACAAGATTGAGACATGAAGTGCGTGGCACACCATGTCACATTTGTATTAAGATGTAAATGCAATTGAAACACGGGTAAATATGCAAAGTTAAATATGCGAAAGTATGGGAAGGTTGAACGTTCATGACCGTGCATGTTTGGGTCGTTTAAGGAGACCTGCTTAAATCTTTTGCTTTCATTTAATAGTTATGCTAATATTATTGTTACATTTCAGTAGGACATGTATACAGCTGATAAGAATGTCGGGAACTAAAGACAAACATATTATGATACACTGGGCCTCATTCCGACTGTGGCAGCCACAGAATGAACGGTGCTGGTAAGGGACCGTCACCGTTCAATCCGGGCCGCCACATTACGAGTTCTGCAGCGGGTCCCGATCTGTATGCCTGGCCAAACCAGACGTGCAGAGCGGGACCCACTAGCAGTACAGGATGCTAACAACGGGCCCGTTGTTAGCATCCTCCCCATTCCCATTGAGCCCTATGGAGGCTGAAATGGGAATGGGACGTTCCGGGTGCGGGTCCTGCGAAAGGGAATTACCGGGCCCTACAATGTCGGAATGGTGTGGTAAGTCCCCTTTTGCGGGACCCGGACTCGAATTTGGGGGTAGCCATGCCTCTAAAATCGGCATGGCTACCTCCAAACTCATAATGAGGCCCACTGTGTTACACTGCAATGTTTTGATTGCTATCAGAAGAGTATAATATATACATTTAAATATGTATGATGTGCGGACTGGTATTATCACGCACTTTTGAATGGAGCATGCATAGTATGTGTGCTATATGATATTACACAATGGCCCTCATTACGACCCTGGCGGAAAGTGACTGACCGGACCGCCATAGCGTAAATAGCGTTTCCGCCATTGCACGACGGAGCAAAGTGCGGCTCATTCCGACCCATCGGGCACGAGCACCATGCCATGGCGGAAGTGCAAAGTCCGCGATGGCGGAAATGACCCCAAAACGGCCCACACCGCCGCCGTACGGCGCCCTAGGTGCAATACCGCCACCCATCTTAGCGGACACCGCAGTGAGCGCCAACCGGAAAGTACGGTGACCGGAAATATACGGAAACGGAAGTAAAAGCATGGTCCCGGAACGGGAAACATCACGCCGTACACCTATAAAACCACAAATTCCACACAACCATTAAAAATACTACCCTGAGACACATCCCAACCCGTCATCCACCCTAGTGAAACCAAGTAAAATGGGAAAAGTAGCGAAGAAAGCGTGCGACCGCAAGCGGCAGGTCCACTTCTCCCGTGAGGAACTCACCGTGCTCACAGAGACCCTCCAGGAGAATGCTGCCGTCGTCTTCTCCACGCAAATGACCAGGACGGCACTTGCGAACAAGAAGGCCATATGGGCCCTGGTGGCACAGCGGGTAAGTGCGGTGGGGACCGCACCCCGCAACCCACAGCAATGCAGAAAGCGATGGGACGACCTGCGGATACGCGTCCGGAGCATACTTTCTGCCAACCGAAACATTGCCACAGCTACCGGGGGAGGATCGGAATCACCCATCAAGTTGACCCCCTGGGAAGAAATCTGTGCCTCCACCATTGGAATGGAGAGTATAGAGGGAGTTGGAGGGATGGAGAAAGGAGTGCAGACATCAGAAGAATCAGGTAGGTGGGCCAAATAAAACAATGCCAAAACCACAATGTCCAATCATGTGAAGTACCACGTGTCCACATAGTGCAACAGTAACACATGTCCAGGAGAACGTCCACATACATAGGCCTGATAGCACACTTTAAAACTCACATCAAATACATAAATAATTAAAAATCCTAAAAACACCCTCTACACGTGCAGCAGGCACACCCTAACTGCAGGCTGCAAAACAACTGCACCCTCACTCCACACACAAATGAAACCACCTCCAAGGCCCTGACCCAAATCACCCTCAGGTACCACCCAAATGCATGTGATACATTGCCATTCCAATTTCCACAGACCCATTAATAACGCTCGCCCTCCTTTACCCCACCACAGGGTCCGATTCAAACGACGAGCTCCAGGACACCCCTACCAGCACACCTGCAAAGAGGGCCAAGACCAACGGCCAAAGACCCTCCACCTCAGCTGCACGCATCAAGACACGGAAGCAGCACAAATCAAGTGGCAGCACAGAGGAGGGAACTCCAACAGGCACCCCAGCAGCCAGCATGCCCACAACAGCACCACCACAGGTCCCCCCAATGGATGCCACAGTAGGCACTGCTTCTGGTGGCAGCAGCACCATAGGTGACACTGCATTAATGGCAGCATGCTCCGACACAGAAAACGGGGATGTCGAAGTTAGATCCATCCATGACCTGTCTCAATCCCCCTGTCTGTTCCATCCCGTACACCATGAGGATACCACGCAGGGGCACCCACAAGACGACGACTGGCCATCCCCCACAAGCCCTGTGGCAAGGCAACATGAGGTGACCAGCCACTCTGTGACACCACCGCAAATGGCCATGGCCCAGCAGAGGCAACAGTCCCTCGACCAGGTAATCGTGCAACAGCAGCAACTGGCCATGCTCCTCAAGGACCATGCCGATGAATGTGGGGGCACTAAGGCAGACATAGAAACATCAACTGAGACACTTAGGGCAGAAATGGAGAGAAGTACAGAGACACTAAGGGCACAAATGGAGAGTAGCACCGAGAGCCTGAGAGCAGAAATGGAGAGAAGCACAGAGAGCCTGAGAGTACAAATGGAGAGAAGCACCGAGAGCCTGAGGGGGGAACTGCATGCGACGTCCAAAGACGTATGTGCCGAACTTGCCGCAGTGCGCCGTGTGCTCACTGAGCTCTCACAAACCCTTAGGGACATGCATGGACGTGAGCAGGCAGAGACATCATCCGTTGCAAGTTCCGTCCAGGGCAGCCCCCAACGTAGATCTGGGAGGAACCTGCGCTCCACAGGCAGGGGTGCCCCTGATACCCGGAGAGGGGGCTTGCAATAGCGACTGCCCACTGACAATGAGCATCTTTGGACACTGGTGTTCGGGGGGGAGGTAGGAGGGTGGAGGGGGTGTGTTGGGCTCACTTGGGTGGCGGGTCGATAGGGTGTTTAACATGATATCACATATGCCATAAACAATGCACGATCATCCAATGAGATGTGTGGACATTGATCTTTGTGTACGAGGCCATTATAGGCGTACAGTCCATATTGTGCATGTTCCAGACACACACAGTGCCACGAGTCCCGTTTCCATGTATCAGCCACCAGGCGTGAGTGCTAGAAGCATGCATCTATGAGATGCTGACGAATGTCACGGCCCTCCTGTGCCTCGCAGACTCCTTGAGGTGCTGCCACATCCCCACCCTCATCATGACCATCTTCAGGTGCTTGCAGTTCTGCGTCAGGGGGCATGGGCACATTTCTACGTACGCACATGTTGTGGAGCATGACACATGCCATGACCATCTTTGCAACCTTCACATGGCGGTACAGGAGTGCCCCGCCAGACCTGCTGAGGCAGCGGAAACGAGTCTTCAGTAGGCCGAATGCCTGTTCTATGACTACACGGGTACGTGAGTGGGCATGGTTGTAGTCCTCCTCATGCTGGTCCCGTGGGTTCCGGACTGGTGTGAGGAGCCATCTCTTCAGTGGATACCCGGCATCACCTGTATGTGGACAATAAAGGGATTTTGAGGAATGCCATTGCTACGTATGCACCCCCCCCCTTCCTGCCAGGTCATTGCCGCATCACATACCCCACATCATCATGCTTGAAATGAGACTCACCGAGTAGCCAGGATCTGTTCCCTGCGTGTCGCTCCATGTAGCGTGGTATTGTAGAGTTCCTCAAGACCATAGAATCATGGGTTGATCCAGGGAATCGGGCACAACAATGTGTAATGATCCTGTTGGAGTCACACACCATTTGTACATTCAGAGAATGAAATTGTTTTCGGTTGCGGTACTGGGCCTCCATGGCATGTGGGACGACCAATTCCACATGGGTGCAGTCGATGGCACCAATGCAACCCGGTATGCCGGCAAGTGCATGGAATCCCACTTTTGTGTTGGTAATTTCCTGCTCCGAGCGAGGTAGGGAGATGTACTCGTCTGCGTGCTGCAGGAGGGCATCGAGCACTTGCAATAGTGTCCGTGAGAACAGTGGCTGTGATATGCCATGCAACTGTCCGACTGTGTGCTGGTAGGTGCCTGTGGCCAAGAAGTGGAGTACAGACACCACCTTCAGTAGGGGTGGGATGGCGGTTGGGCTATCTATCATGCTGACAAGGTCAGCCTGTGTCATGTCAACAATGGCGGTTATGGTGTCCCGGTCCAAACGGTAGAGGGTGTGGATCTGCTCATCAGTGAGGTTGAACGGATGTGCTCGGAGGCGTGGGATTGCGGGCTGCCTGCGTGGTGGTAGTGGCTGTGCTGGCGGCCCTTGCTGGCCCTGCCTTGCCCTCCTCCTCCTCCTGCGTCTCCTCTGTGCGGCCGGATGTAGTTGGTGTTCGTCGTCTTCTTCTAGAAGTTGGAGTACTTGCAGTGCTATCAGGTCCCCCAGGGCCAACATAGCTAGTCCTGCCGGTAGCATTTCGGAGTGGGTGTGGTTGTGGGAGGAGGCTGGGTGTGCAATTTATGTGTTTTCAGGCTGTATGGCCTCCACCTGTGGTGATTCATTCCACCTGTGCAAGCTGCTCTCCCCTTTGGGCGAGCACGTCCCGCACACAACGCTGCAATTCGACGAATGGCATCTTGCAATTGCAATCATGTATTTGTACCCGATGGCAGTGTAACATTGGTTGATATGTACATTCTGCTATGGTCCCATTGTTTCACATACTATCTTTGCAGTCGCGAACAGACTTGTGAAGGGTCAGTGGAACGTAGTACTCGAGTAACGGTGGACCCTCATGCAACACTGTACCGAGGTTCACCGACGGGCGTGGCGTCCCATTTGTGAGTGAAGGCAGTTGCCATTTTCACGCACAGCCGCACTAGATGGATTAATTTGTGATTTCAAGCGGCCACAGATGCCTTTTCGACCTGATGTTGCAAATGAGGAATTCGAAGGTCGGCGCTTTCGGTTTCCAACTAGCGGCAAGGAGATGCCCACAGGTCTGAGTGCAAATATAACGTTCTATTGTTCAATGTCCTTGGGACAGGGGCCATGGCGAGGATGCAATGATTGATATGAATAGTTTGGGATGCGCAATAGCGAAGTGGGCGATAAGGCCGGACGTTCCCAAATACATGTTACTGCACTACACTGGAATTACGGGCTGGGGCACAGTGGATTTTGCAGGCTGCATAACGCACAGACTCAATGGAAATTTCACATGTTATGTGAGTATGGAAACAGGCGATTTCATTACGGGATGAGGGAATGATGTATGGATGCATGGACGGATGATTTGATACAGAGTTTGCCATGTACAGGGCTTCTTGGAATCTATCCGCCTCCCCTGCGCTATGTGATGCAGGGCTACCATAGTGGGACCATCGTCTATCTGGCCTTGTTGAGCCCTCCCTGTCTCGGCGCGCCTTCAGACACTTGTGTCTATGCACGTTACCAATCCCATCTGATGGATTCTGTTTTAACAGACGCATGCACAGGTACACTCGTTTGTGATAGTGTTTTCACCTCGATATAGATAGTTATGATTCGCAAGTGGTTTTTGGGTGGTGATGATCCTTTGGAGTGGGCTAGCATGCATATGGCTGTGGATTTGGTGTGATCATTGAAGTGAGTAATTCAAATGTAGTTCTGATGGCCATACTATTCTTTTTCATTTCATTTGGGTGACAGGTATCTCCTCCCCTTTTGCCACTGCCATCTGTATGCCACTCCTGCAGATGGCTTTTACTCCCGACACCTGCTGCTTCGTGTTAATCAGTGGAGCAGCATTACGATCTTATGGGACGATCGCCAATGGGCCACATGCCCTTACGCAGTACTAGTGGCTAGGAGCAACATTTCGGCCTTTCAGCTGGACTAGTGCCTCCCTATTGGGACGGCCCTGCGGTTCTAGGCGCTTCCATGTTGCCTTTTCGTACGAGAATGTAGCCCCTGTGTACCATGAAGGAACAGGGCGTCACACAAGAAGAAGCTGGTCATTTATTGCGGATGCAGCCCCCAATGGTGAAATGTATTTTGGAGTTCATGGCCTGATGGCTGTATGGGCTTGGTGAATTTGTTGTGCATTAAATTTCTATTCTGATATGAACCGTGTAGCGTTCTTCTTTGCAAGTGATGTGGCATATTCCTATTTGGGGAGAGATGTATTGTGTGGAGATCTGCATTGGGTTCCAGCTTCGGAGTATAGTTGCGTGGTACTGTGCTGGGCGCGTTTGCCTACGAAGCCCAGTGAGGTCAGGGGTAAGGGCTGCCAATATGTCTGTTTTGATGATGACATGCTCAGGGGTGGGGGATTGGCTTTAGTGTAACAGATGCCGGTCAGCCAGTTGGATTGGTGGAATGATGTGATTATCGGAATATGGCTGGTCACAGGTGCCTGTGTTTGCGTGCGTTTCTTGGTGGGAGACTGAGGTCATGTCCATTTGTATAGCTTCTGTATTCGTGCCATCTGTGCCCTGCAGCTCCCATTGGCCCCTCTTGAGATTCATTTGTTCGTTGGCAGGCATGGATGACTAGTACATTTCACTGGTTGCATTGTGTGACTTCATTGCACCTACGGGGAGTTGTACGATGTGGCCAGGGAGCGGTGTACAGGCACTCAGTAGGGCCGTTTACGGTTGGTTCGCGATGCCGTACTTCTCACCATGGCGGAATGGTACTTTCCGCCTGCTTGATGGCGTTAGGTGCATGTCCGCTAGGGTCAGAATTCGCGTACCGTTGCGCCATGGTGGTAATTACGGTTTGGCATGGCGCGCGCACGCGTACTTGGTGCAGTTAGCGTTGGCGTTCACTACGGTGTCGCTAATGGCATCGTACTTTGCGGTGACGGGTCATAATCGCACCGAGCGCTATTCGATGGCGGTATTGCATTTCCGCCATCGTTTTTCGATTTCCGCCAGGGTCGTAATGAGGCCCAATGATTTCATTGCGACAAATAGTGGTGGTTACATTGAAGGAGAATTATATGACCTGAATGTTTGGATGAATTTTGGTTCAATGTTTGGGTGAATTTTTGTTGTTTTTCTTCCATGTAAAGGTGCAAGTGGTCAAGGAGCATGAGTGTACAACATGCCAGCATCCCAGCATTCCAGTGTATGACATTATTGAGCATGTTTGGTAATTCAGGGGATGTTTATGACTGCATGTTTGGCGGGGTACATATGGATGAGGTTCTGGATGTGGTTGTGAGTTTTCTCTTATAATAAGTACAAAGTTGTTGCTCAAGTGTTTAGGGTGGACATTTATTATATTATGTGTGAGCACCATGTACAGTGATACCCCTAGCAGATATGTAAATGTTGAATCTGTTTTTATGGGTGGATGTCTAAAACAGATGATATTGCATCTTATATTCATTTTGAAATTTAATGGACACAGTTACGTTTCTATTGCAAAATATATTCTATTATAGATTGCACTGCCGCACGCTGCGAGGTTGTGCAAGTGGTGTGTTATTTCCATTTTGATGCACACTGCAACTGGCCTGATGCAGTCTTACTTTATTCTTATAAAGAGCAGTTCTGCCTGGTCTGAAATTTAACCAAAGTACTGTTCTATAAGTGGTGTTGGTATGTTTAGCAGATACGACCTGCCGTGCTTTGTGAATCCTATGCCTGTGAGGCGTTGTTTATTGTGTGTGTAGGAAGGTGCGGACTGTACTCGAAATGTAATATATTTACATAATGTATTATATAGCTTTATATATGTGTTTTTGAGTTTGATATTGTTGAAGAGAGGGACGTGATTAACATGTATAATGTCTGTATGTGGAGAAAATGTGCATACATTTACAGATATATTTAAAAGTGGAAATGTTCTCCGCAGCTGTGTGTGCTTTTCGTATGGGTGCCTATCATCACCGCCTGCAGTGAAATCTATTTTGAGAGCCTATCTAATGTGGGTATTACCTTTATGTGCCACATTGGGCGGTTTTGTAATGATTTATTAATATACTTCTAAAATTGTATTTAAAACAATGTTATTTCACTACTGGTATCAGTAGGAGTAAGTCTAATATTATACATGTTTTTTTCACTACTAGTATCAGTAGGAGAAGCTCAATATTATAAATATTATTTCACTATTAGTATCTGTAGGAGAGACTCAATATTATAAATGTTAATTCACTACTAGTATCAGTATGAGAGGGCCAATATTATAAATGTAGGGCCTAATATTATAAATGTTATATCATTACCAGTATGGGTAGGAGAGGGCAATATTATAAATGTTATTTCCCTACTCGTATCAGTTAGATAGGGCCAATATTATAAATGTAGGGCCTAATATTATAAATGTTATATCATTACCAGTATGGGTAGGAGAGGGCAATATTATAAATGTTATTTCACTACTCGTATCAGTTAGAGAGGGCCAAAGGGCCTAATATTATAAATGTTATATCATTACCAGTATAGGTAGGAGAGGGCAATATTATAAATGTTATTTCACTACTCGTATCAGTTAGAGAGGGCCAATATTATAAATGTAGGGCCTAATATTATAAATGTTATATCATTACCAGTATCGGTAGGAGAGGGCAATATTATAAATGTTATTTCACTACTCGTATCAGTTAGAGAGGGCCAATATTATAAATGTAGGGCCTAATATTATAAATGTTATATCATTACCAGTATGGGTAGGAGAGGGCAATATTATAAATGTTATTTCACTACTAGTATCAGTAGGAGAGGGAGAGGGCAATATTATAAATGTTATTTCACTACTCGTATCAGTTAGAGAGGGCCGATATTATAAATGTAGGGCCTAATATTATAAATGTTATATCATTACCAGTATGGGTAGGAGAGGGCAATATTTTAAATGTTTTTTCACTACTAGTATCAGTAGGAGAGGGCCAACTGTTATATGTAAATGTTATTTAACTACTAGTATCAGTAGGAGATGCCAATATTATCAATGTATTTCACTACCGGTATTGATAGGAGAGGGCTAGTATTATATATGTTATTTCAGTACCAATATCGGTAGGGGAGAGCCAATATTATAAATGTCCACTATTATAAATTTATTTCACTACCAATATCGCTATGAGAGGCCAATATTATATGGGTATTGCATTTTACATGAATGTTTTTTCAACTTACCTGGGTAGTGTAATTTGAAAAAATGTATTGCACTACTAGTATCAGAGAGGCCCAATATTATAAATGTTTATTCGCTACTAATATCGGTAGGAGAAGCCCAATATCGTATGGGTTTTGACCATGGTATATATTTAGTAGATTGAATGGAAAAGTGGTATATGGTAACCGGTTGTATGGGAATGTTTGTTTGTTCTTTCAACATTTCACAGATTCAACCACCTGTATATGCGTGTCCTGATGATGTCGTTTTCCAACATTACATTTCATACATTTTATGAACCTGCATCTGTCAATTTTGATGCCCTGTTCTTCAAACACTGTCATCTGTTTCTATGTGTTTTTTGTTTTGTCTGATATGATTTTTTGTTTTGTTTTGTTTGTCGTTTTCCTATCCTTTCCCACTTTTCTATGTGTAGGGTCATGACTGGGATGATGTGAGTTTTTGTTTAATGTGTTTCTGTTGTAGGGAGAAAAGTGGATGTGTAATGTAATGTAAGCTTGCTGTCATGATCTCTGCTTCCAAAAGGTCAGGGTTTTCCCACCTCCCTTGGAAGCAGATCCATAACCCAGGTTCCGAGTGCCAACCAGTCCCAATTGGGACCTTTTGGACCCAGTCCTGGCGCCAGTGGCACCAGGCTCATAAATATGCCCAGTCCCAGCGCTGGAAGCGCCGGGCTCATAATGCTTGGGTGGACTTACCTGCAGCAGACCATGCTGCTTACTTGCCTGCCAGTTGAGCCTCTGATCCTCTTCTGTTTGGAACTACTTTTCCTGTTGGGTGGAGCAGGAGCCACTCCCAAGATTCAGAACACTGGAACTCTTCTGGAAAGCAGGAACTCTTTTCTTACCTAGGCGTGGCTGTGGAAGGAGACACCTAAGCACTACAGGAGGCTATTTAAACCACACCCGATGGATGAATCTTGCTTTGCGTTATTCTGCATCCTCTGCAGCAGAACGCTCATCGTGTCTTCTGCATCTGATCCTGGGCCTAAGGAAAAAGGCTTACCATCCTGAATCCAGTCTTCAGCAACACCTATAAAGACAAGAAAGAACAGGTTAGCATTACGGTCTTCAGTGACAGCTCTTCACTTACCTGGTCCATCGGCTGTCACCAACGCCTCACGCTGCATTCCGGCATCTGAAAGACAAAGGCTTACCTACTCTTCGTGCGCTCCGGAGGTCTTCACACTGCATTCCGACATCTGAAAGACAAAAGCTTACCAACTCTTCGCACGCTCCGGAGGCCTTCGGCGCTGCATCCCGCATCTGAAAGACAAAAGAAGGTGCGTTTAAAGACATTGGGGAACTTTTAATACTCACGTGCCATTACTCCTTTCCACATCTAACCCAGTGGGTATTCCGGCACCCTGCAGCCGCTCCGAACTTGTACCTGCAAAATAAAAAGACAGTTAGAGCGCATCGTGAAGCAGGCAACAAGCGCTTACTTACGTGCTTCCAGGCGCTTCTATTCATCACACGGGCTCCATCTTCAACTCACTTCAGCCCGTCATCCGCCATCGCCGGAACCCTGCAAAACAAGAAACATCATTACTAAAGACTTTAAAGACATTAGAATTACTCGAAACTTACCGTTCGTGCAGTAAACGACGGACAGCAGTCCTCTGAAGTCAAGAGGCCGGCTCCCCTTATCCAGTGAAGAAGCTGGTTACAGCACCCTGCCCCGAGGCAGATGGAGAGCACGGCGTTCACTTACCTAAGGTGAGAGCGTTAACCTTTGGGGTTCTACAGGAGAAGAGAAAGGGAAGAAGAGAGAGACATTCAATAACCCAGTTCCTTAATCCCATATTTTCTATCTGCAGACATCTTACCCTTCGAGTCAGACATACAGTGCACAGAGGTCCAGCCCAAAGAGCCAGCCGTGTGTTACACATCACCTTTGAAGATAAGGTATACGCCCAGTCAAGACCGGCGCCTCTACGGGAATCAGGTGAGCGTTACAGAACGCAAAGCCTACCACAAAACTCCCGTCCAGGCGCTATGGAAACCTCGGATAGCGACCAGCTAGCCCAGTTACTTGGGGAACTAAGGGCAGAAGTGCATGCAGCCCGTCAGGAAACGAACGCTCTAAGAAGGGAACTGATTATTTCCAAGGAGCGAACAGATGATCTCGCTAGACAATTGCTACAGTCACAAGCCGGACAGACCCCGTTACCCGCATCTGGGGGAAATCTTCCTTCTACATCCTCTATGAATCCAGTGCAGATCAACCTACCTGGGAATGTACCTCTGGCTCCGCCCGAATGATTTTCTGGTGACCCAAAGAGGTTTGCAGCATTTATCAATCAGTGCCGGTTGCATTTCTTATGCCGGCCAGCAGCCTTTCCAACTGATCAAGCTAAAGTAGCTTTCGTGCTTTCGTACCTTAGTGGAAATGCGGCAGACTGGTCGATCCCTCTAGTAAATCAAGATGATCCGGTCCTCCATGATTTTCAAGCTTTTCAGCTCAGTATGGAAAAACTGTTCGCAAGACATTCACAGGGGCAGGCCTTGGACAATGAGCTTCTTTCGTTGCGACAAGGTAATCAAGACCTTTTGGCTTATATTGCGTCTTTCAACAGACTGATAGTGGAAACTCAATGGCCTGAGGACAAAAGGATTACGCTGTTTTATAGAGGTCTACGTGGAGAGCTCAAAGATGTGTTAGCCCAAGTAGTGAATCCCCCACAAGATTGTTCGGACTATATAGACTTAGTCGTTCAAATAGATCACAGACTGCAGAACAGGAAGGCCGATCGTTCCAAGTTTGATGCTCGAGTATTTTCCAAACCGCCAACTCCTTCCAAAGGAGTAGACTCCGGGGAACCCATGCAAATAGGGGGTCTGAAAGGTCCTCTAACACAAAAGGAGCGGGAAAGGAGAAAACAGTTGCAATTATGCCTCTATTGCGGAAACTCAGGGCACTTTCTTCGAGACTGTCCGGTGAAACCTGCCAAGAAGGCAGTAGGAGCTGCAGTTACCAAAGTTACAAACTCTGAGCAGGGAAACGACCTCGCCCGACAAGAATAGAGGTCCTCTTGCCGAGCGTGAAAACCAGTTCCGTGACCTCGCATTTCATGATACCTATGGTCCTCATTAGCCCTGATAATCCGGATCGATTACATGCAATTGAAGCTTACGTCGACAGCGGTGCCATCGGCAATTATGTGGATCATGAAATGGTTTTGAGGATGAATCTAACTCTTTGTCCCAAGGCTGTAAAGGACGTCATTACTACGGTGGATGGTACGGAGATAGCCTCCGGGCCAGTAACGCATACCACTTAAGAGGTGACGCTAGTAAGTCAAGATGGACACCATGAGAAGATCGTGTTCGATGTGATCAAGGCCCCTCAGTTTCAGATTATTCTAGGAATATCTTGGTTAGAGAAACACAATCCTCTGATCGATTGGCGAGCAAGAACGGTCCAGTTTCCAGAATGTGTCTCTACTTGTCACCCTCCACCTGGTGTTGCACTGGCAGCAATTTCTTCAGAGACTCCCCAGTTACCTCCCGAATACCTAGAATACCAAGATGTTTTCCGGAAGGATCAGGCTAACTCTCTACCTCCTCATAGGTCTTATGACTGCCAGATAGACCTGATACCTGGATCTACTCCTCCTTGTAGTAGAATTTATGCCCTCACCGAGCCTGAGAACCTTCACCTTCGACAATACCTGGATCAATACCTGGCAAATGGGTTTATACATCCTTCCAAGTCCCGTGCTTCTTCAGCTTTCTTCTTCGTTCCAAAAAAGGAAGGAGACCTTAGAACTTGTATAGATTATCGCTCCCTGAACCAGATCACCGTTAAGAATAGATATCCGTTACCTTTGATCCCTGAACTCCTGGACCAAGTCAGAAAAGCATGCATATATACAAAGCTGGATCTTAGAGGAGCTTACCACTTGGTACGAGTAAAAGAGGGCGATGAATGGAAGACGGCCTTCCGCACCAAGTATGGGCTATTTGAATATCAGGTCATGCCCTTCGGACTTTGCAATGCCCCGGCCGCCTTTCAATATTTTATGAACGATGTCCTCAGAGAGCTCATAGATGTGTGTGTTGTTGTTTACATTGACGACATCCTCGTTTATTCTTCATCGGAATCTGAACATCGGAAACACGTGAAAATGGTCCTCGAAAGATTGCGTCAACACAAACTTTTCGCTAAGTTGGAAAAATGTGTTTTCAACGTGACTGAAGTTGAATTCTTGGGATTCATATTATCACCTGGCGGAGTGCGTATGGATTCAAAGAAGGTCGATGCAGTTCTCAAATGGCCATCACCATCCTCCGTAAAAGGTGTGCAAAGCATGTTAGGCTTCGCTAACTTTTACCGCAGGTTTATCCCCGAATTCTCTCGAATAGTCCAGCCCATCACTGCCTTGTTAAAGAAAAACAAACGTTTTGAATGGTCTACCGAGGCGGAACAAGCTTTCCAGGATTTGAAGATTAAATTTATCTCTGCACCAATCTTAAAACACCCTCGCCCTGAACTCCCCTACATCGTGGAAACTGATGCTTCAAGCCTTGCCATGGGGGCAGTTCTATCACAAAAGGACCCGGTAACCAATCAGTTGCATCCCGTGGCATTTTGGTCCCGCAAATTCTCGCCTCCTGAAATCAATTACACGATTACTGACAAGGAACTTCTGGCTATCAAGTCTGCCTTTAAGGCTTGGCGGCATTATCTGCTGGGGGCCCGACACACTGTTACTGTGATTACGGATCACCGAAACCTGCAATATTTGAAAACCGCAAAAGCCCAATCCTCTAGACAACTCCGTTGGGCATTATTCTTTGCCGAGTTTGACTTTATAATTACCTATCGACCTGGTACAAAGAACGGTAAAGCTGATGCCCTTTCTCGGATGGGAGTGGAAGAACACTTGATCAACCCTAAACCTGTACCAATCATTCCCGAACAAAGAATTCTGGGTGTAATCGCCACAGAATCCATAGAGGAAGTTAAGGATAAAGCCAGGCAACTTGTAACTCCAGCAGACATACAGAATTGGCATCTGCAGGGAAAGGACTTTGCAGTAAAGGACAACTTATTGTATTTCCAAGAACGATTATACCTACCCAGCACAGATTTACAGAAAAAAGTAATCTCTTGTTATCACGATTCTTTAATGGAAGGACATCCCGGTATGGCCAAGACCTCAGAAAAGATCAAGCGCTACTTCTGGTGGCCGTCTTGGAAAAAAGATATCAGAGACTTTATAATGTCCTGTGGAGTATGCGCCCAAAACAAGAGTCAAAAGGAAAGACCAGCAGGCCTCTTACGCCCTATTGACATCCCACCTCGCCCTTGGCATACGCTTTCTATGGACTTCATCACCGATCTACCTCCATGCTCCGGATACAATACGATTCTAGTAATCGTGGACTTATTCTCCAAGATGGCGCATTTCATTCCGCTCAAAGGCTTGCCAACAGCAGCAACTCTGGCCCGAGAATTTCTCGAAAACATCGTCCGACTGCACGGTTTTCCTTCGGTTGTAATTTCGGATCGAGGTAGTCAATTTATTTCTCATTTTTGGCGAAGTTGCTGTCGGCAATGTTCCCTCTAATTTCTTTGGGCTGTGTGCGCAAAAGAAAAGTTGTGTGCGGGCTGTTTTTCAGTCATGTGCGCAACTGAGTGATGCGCTGCCAGACCGGGGGTGGTCGGCGCCGGCGCGGCGCCCCACCAGTGAGCAATGCTTAGTGATCAGATTCCACAGTGTGCAAGCGAGGAATGTGAATTTGCGGCACAACAAGCTCTACTTCAAGGGACATTTGGGTGCTCTATTCTCCTCCCAAGACTTTAGCTCATCTCAAATTGTGTCCTTTTACATCTCTAAACATTAGCAAGATCTTTCATTTTATGATGGGTTGGTACAAGTCAAGAACAGAGGGGTTCTTGTAGTGGAACACAGATTCTGCCTCACAAATTAATATTAGCACAGCATTAGCTTCTCCATTCACTAAATGTATGGAATATAAAGGAAATGCTTTCTATTGGTTTAATGAAATAAACAGTACATGAACATGATTAATGACAAAGACGACTTAATAGAAGGTGGGGTATGACACACAAAGCAACACAAAAATAGTTGTACAGAGGAACTGCACACAACCACAAGCAGAAGCAAAGCCGCAGAGCAGGGAACTGGCTACTAAGTGTGGATACAGACCAACAAAGGTTCACAGGTGTAAACCCTTCCGCTGCATCTTGACACTCTGACCTTACAGTATGAAAGGGGGTTACAGGCATCCAATGAGCGATAACCCTGGGAGATGAGCAGGGAGTCTTGGACGAGATCCTTGAAAACACTCAGCATTACCTGAGCAGCGCGTGCACTATTGGCCAGTGACAACTGGTATACACTGTGTCCTTGCCACTGTACACAGGATGCCGTGCTGCTCAGATGACAGTATGCACATGACACACAGTGTCCTCCCCAGGCCCAAACACATTATGCATACACGAAGAGCCCCCGCTTACAGTGTACACAGATGAAGCCCCTGGACGGTACAGAGCATGTGCCAACAATGTGCACAGCCGGTCTGACCTCTGTGCTTCTACAGTCCTTCAGTACACACGTGTGCCATGCTTCGATCGTGACGAGTATGTTGTATGTTAATGTTATAAACCCTCTGCTTCAGATGTGAATGTGCATGCCATCTTCTCTATATCTGTGCATGACCACGTTATTGTGTGCAACACCCGCCTGCCAACCTTCATGGAGTCAACGAGGCAAATTCGTACATGGATGCTATGTGTGACATGAGCATTTGAATTTGAAACACAATCTTTCACCCTCCCGCAACCTTTCATATCCCCATGAGAGCACCGTCATACCCTACCCCATGAATAATTCATGGGAGATCAAATGCATAAATTCATACTCAATACACCTAAATGAGATCACAGTGTTGTGCATTGCATTTCGCTGCAATACAAAATTGAACACAATTCATCATGACGAATACCCATTCTTGTCATGGTCTCCCCCTCCCATGCATGACGCGAGAGTTGATTTTAGTTACAGCCGGCAATTATTCGCACCAGTACCACGAGATAATCTGCGATCCTTTTCTCATTAACCTGCATAGCGCATAATATTTGTGTTTAGCAGATTTGTGAAAGTGATTATGGGTCAGCATTTCGGGTGCTGCACAGTTCGGTGGTCGCACGCAATCTAATGTCAACTCCTCAGACGGGTATTGCAACGCATGTCTGCCCCCTGACCCCCTGTTAATCCAATGTTCGCATATACATTGTGAAGGGGAATGCATTCATATTACGCAGATGGTGTAAAAAGAATTGGGTGAGACTGAGATTGTTACAGGTAGTGCATTCTGGGAGATGTATTCTTGATTTTTACATGCCAAACACATTCATAAATGAAAGCATAGGGCGTTGTAGAATGTTCACATCCGATAGAAACATCTGCAACCTAGCCCAAGGCATTAACAACATAAATATAGTTCAAGCATGAAATAGTCCAGATAACGTTGTAGACCTATATATTTAAAGGATAATCAGGCCCCTTTGTTTGCTACAGCACTGTATTTTCCGAGTTTAACGGCTGATTTTTATAATTCTGTAATTTTACAAAGTATTGAGGCGTGCTAGAGCAGTCTTGGACCACAGTGGCAGTTCTACACAAAACATATGCGTCTCTCCCTATCAAAACTTAACAGGCAGGTCGGCAATTCTGATGTATATAATTCCAGTTCGGGTACAGGTATCTACAAACTAGGGCCCATGGCCACGTTTATTTTCTGGGCCATCTTCGAAAAGAGGAAGTATTTACGGAGGTCAGGTGAGGGCAAGAGTCTCAGCAAAGCACTGCACAATTCCCACAGCTCTAATGTGATGCTAGGAGGAGAGACAACATCCCATTCCCAAGAGCTGTCAGCAAGTCCCAGACCCACGCACGCACTGAATATGTCACACATACCATTCTCCGTGAACACACACTTAGCCCGGGGCCTCTGTCACTAGGATGGCAACGTGAGTCTCCTTTAGATCTGAGATTCTCCTTTGGCGGCGTAAGCAAACGTGGATTACAGGGAAATCAGACGATTATTCGGCGCTCCTGTCGCCGACCCGCCGAGACTGACTCTGGCCGAGACTGACAAGCTTTTCAGAGGCACACCACACACTTTCACTGTCACATGTCTATATTGAATGGGGGATGGGGGGTAGGTACAATCATTGCATGTATCCAGTGCTTTAAGTGGGGTAAGAAATTGAGGGGGGGCCCTCGTTTGGGGGCGTGGCTTTCATTGTGGGCGTGGCCTAAAAGTGCACAAATCATAGTAAGGTGCGCAAACAAATATATAAATGTATGTGAGCATTTATATGTTTGTATGCTTACTACTATGGTGTGTGTACTTTTCAAGCCCTATTTTATAAACATAGCAATGTTACATATTTCTATGTTTATAAAAGGTGGCTTGAAAAGTGCACAAACCATAGTAAGTTACGCACACTTGTGTGCTTACCTTACTATGGTTTGTGTACTTTTCAAGCCACCTTTTATAAACATAGATATTTGTAACATGTTTCTATGTTTCTAAAAGATGGCTTGACACGTAAACAATTCAAGGCATCTTTTATAAAGCGTTGATGACGGACAAAACAAACCGCAAGGTGGCTTTGTCCGTCGACAAAGCTTTATAAAAGATGCCTTGAATTGTGCACGTTTCAAGCCGTCTTTTATAAACATAGAAATATATCTACCTTTATAAAAGATGGCTTGAAACGTACACAGGTCAAGACATCTTTTATAAAGCTTTGCCGACGGAGAAAGGCACCTCGGGCTCTGATCTATCTGCTATGAGCAGATAGATCACTGAGCCCGAGGCGTCTTTCACCCTCTGCGAACCCGCGGGCTCCGTGATTTAATCTGCATATTAGATCACGGAGCCCGCGGGGGTCAGTGACCTGGGGAGGGAAAACAAAGGGACAGTAACTTCCTCTGATGACCCTCATGAGGGGTCATCAGAGGGAGTTACACTAACTGACAGAAGTGCCGCCAGCCTCAGCGTCGCTGTGGCTGGCTGGCACTTCTGTCAGCTTGGCCGACATAATGACGGGCGCATCTCCCGTCGCGGCTGCGGCCGCGGCGGGATAATGCATCCCACCAATGTTGTGTGAGACGGGGGGCCCCGGCTGGGCCCCGGCTGGGCCCCGGCTCAGCCCCACTTTCTGGAGACTGCCGGGGCCCGGCCCCGGCAGGCCCCGGCCCACTTAAAGCACTGCATGTATCCAATGTTGCAGAATGCTTGCACTGTGTCGTCGTAATACGACCATGGTTTCAGAGCAAAAACCGAATATCCCTGGAGCCACAAAATGCACCCTCTTGCCAAAAGAAACACGCGGGGACTACCTCCACAACCAACCAACTTGTGCACCATTTATTTCAGAATACAACCACTCCATGGCATACATGGGGATAGTGGTTCCACTGTACTAGTACCCACTCACAGGTTATAGCAACATTGGGCACTGGAACTTCAGAGGGAGCAGGTGCCAAAGCACTCACTAAGCACTGGTGCACAATACATATGGTTTCTCGTTCTGTCGGTAAGCAAGGTCTCTTCTATGCATCCATCATACCATAGTACTACCTACCTAGGCTAGGTGCACACTGCGCTGCATGGCATGGGGCCCGAGCCGGGCGGCAGCTCTTAAATTCTTCACAGGGGGCCGGGGGGCCGGGTCAGGAAGGTGGTAGCAGCTCGAGCTCGGAGCTAGTCCTCGCAGTCAGCAGCACGTGCCAGCCCCACTGTGCAGGAACGGGGCGTCTCTCACACCACTACTGCACAAGTGCGCATGCGGGATGAACTCAGGGCACGTGCATTTGGGCCCGGGGCTGGGCGGTGGCTCGGCTCCCTATGCGCAAATGCTGCAGACTTCACTGCGCAGCCACGGACATGAGCCATCAGCACAGCAGCAGCACGAGTAGATGCAGGCCTGCCAGCCCCAGGAGGCAGCAATGTTCGTGTCTTTGACTTGGATTGTCAATCTAATCAGTCACGAACGTGCTGCCTCCTGCTGGGCCTGCATCTACCCGTGCCGTCACTCGTCAGCGTAATCATTTCCTTTCCATTGGAAAGGAAATTATTCCAGGCAAATAATGTTCGGGGCTAGCCTTTGTTTGTAGCCCCGCGATCTTCATCCGGGGCTACAAGCAAAGGATCCGGGGCTATAGCCCCTCTAGCCCCCCCCTAGCAACGACCCTGATTCAATCTGACCTTACACAAAGCCAGTCTCTAAAGTTAATACAGGGAAGCAGGAAGGACAAGGGGGGAAACCGTGCTACGGGCGCACAGTACGTTCTTTTGAGAGCACTCGGACCATTTCTAGCCAGGGGCTATTGAGTAGGAGGAGGCCACACACTCATCTTGGCAGGGATTGCGGGAAAATGGCTCAGAGGCCGCGCATGCAGCAGGTCTTTAGGCCTATGTTGCTGGTGGAATCTCTGCTCCAATCAGGAGCGGGGGATGTCAGAGAGCCGGGGTCAGGCACACAAGGAAGCCGGAAGGACATGGGGGGAAACCGTGCTACGGGCGCACAGTACGTTCTTTTGAGGGCACTCAGACCATTTCTAGCCGGTGGGCTATTGAGTAGGAGGTGGCCACACACTCATCTTGGCAGGGATTGTGCGAAAATGGCTCAGAGGCCGCGCATGCAGCAGGTCTTTAGGCCTATGTTGCTGGTGGAATCTCTGCTCCAATCAGGAGCGGGGGATGTCAGAGAGGCGGGGTCAGGCACACAAGGAAGCGGGAAGGACAAGGGGGGAAACCGCACTACGGGCGCACAGTACGTTCTTTTGAGGGCACTCAGACCATTTCTAGCCGGTGGGCTATGGAGTAGGAGGTGGCCACACACTCATCTTGCTAGGGATGGCCTAAAAATTATGAAGAATAATGAATAATGAAGGGAGGGAGGGCTGGGAAGCACACTGCGCGGTAAAGAAAAGGATATGCGCGGCTCCAGAATCAAAGGTGCGCGGCCGCACAGCCGCGCACCTTACAGGGAACATTGGCTGTCGGTCGGCTCAAATTGATGTGAGACTATCGACCAGTCACCACCCTCAGACCGACGGACAAACCGAGAGGACCAATCAAACTCTGGAACAGTATTTACGCTGCATGCTGCAACAAACTGAAAAAACTTGGAAAGACATCCTTTGGATAGCCGAATATGCCTACAATAACTCTGTCCATTCAGGAACTGGGAAAACCCCGTTTTTTCTTTTGTACGGCAGTCACCCTCGAACCTCGGAGTTGGATCCCCTCCAAGATCTTGAAACACCAGCAGTAGACTACCTGCATTCTACAATCACCAAAGCCTTTAAGGAAGCTGTTTCTCACCTTCAAAGGGCTAAAGAACAATACAAGAAAGGAGCAGATCAACATCGGAAGGAAGCCCCTCAATATCAAGTAGGGGATCAAGTCTGGTTATCCACCAAATATCTACCTCTAAAAGGGCCACGCACATTCAACCCAAGATACCTTGGTCCCTATTCCATCACTACCATAGTAAACCCAGTAGCGGTCAAGTTGGACTTGCCCCCGCACATGAAGATACATCCGGTCTTCCACGTCTCTCTATTAAAACCCGTGCAACCTCAAACCCGACTAACTAAATCTCCAAAACCTATCCTAGTTGATGGAGAACTCGAGTTTGAAGTCAAAAGCATTCTGGACTCCAAGATCTCCAAATCTAAACTATTTTACCTAATTGACTGGAAAGGCTACGCCCCCCAAGAGAGATCCTGGGAACCTGCTGAATATGTCCACGCTCCTCGCCTAATCAAAAGATTTCACCGAACATTTCCTGACAAGCCAAAACCCCCGGAGAAGCCCGGTTTGGGAGGGGCCTTGAGGGGGGGTACTGTCATGATCTCTGCTTCCAAAAGGTCAGAGTTTTCCCAACTCCCTTGGAAGCAGATCCATAACCCAGGTTCCGAGTGCCAACCAGTCCCAATTGGGACCTTTTGGACCCAGTCCTGGCGCCAGTGGCACCAGGCTCATAAATATGCCCAGTCCCAGCGCTGGAAGCGCCGGGCTCATAATGCTTGGGTGGACTTACCTGCAGCAGACCATGCTGCTTACTTGCCTGCCAGTTGAGCCTCTGATCCTCTTCTGTTTGGAACTACTTTTCCTGTTGGGTGGGGCAGGAGCCACTCCCAAGATTCAGAACACTGGAACTCTTCTGGAAAGCAGGAACTCTTTTCTTACCTAGGCGTGGCTGTGGAAGGAGACACCTAAGCACTACAGGAGGCTATTTAAACCACACCCGATGGATGAATCTTTCTTTGCGTTATTCTGCATCCTCTGCAGCAGAACGCTCATCGTGTCTTCTGCATCTGATCCTGGGCCTAAGGAAAAAGGCTTACCATCCTGAATCCAGTCTTCAGCAACACCTATAAAGACAAGAAAGAACAGGTTAGCATTACGGTCTTCAGTGACAGCTCTTCACTTACCTGGTCCATCGGCTGTCACCAACCCCTCGCGCTGCATTCCGGCATCTGAAAGACAAAGGCTTACCTACTCTTCGTGCGCTCCGGAGGTCTTCTCACTGCATTCCGGCATCTGAAAGACAAAAGCTTACCAACTCTTCGCACGCTCCGGAGGCCTTCGGCGCTGCATCCCGCATCTGAAAGACAAAACAAGGTGCGTTTAAAGACATTGGGGAACTTTTAATACTCACGTGCCATTACTCCTTTCCACATCTAACCCAGTGGGTATTCCGGCACCCTGCAGCCGCTCCGAACTTGTACCTGCAAAATAAAAAGACAGTTAGAGCGCATCGTGAAGCAGGCAACAAGCGCTTACTTACGTGCTTCCAGGCGCTTCTATTCATCACACGGGCTCCATCTTCAACTCACTTCAGCCCGTCATCCGCCATCGCCGGAACCCTGCAAAACAAGAAACATCATTACTAAAGACTTTAAAGACATTAGAATTACTCGAAACTTACCGTTCGTGCAGTAAACGACGGACAGCAGTCCTCTGAAGTCAAGAGGCCTGCTCCCCTTATCCAGTGAAGAAGCTGGTTACAGCACCCTGCCCCGAGGCAGATGGAGAGCACGGCGTTCACTTACCTAAGGTGAGAGCGTTAACCTTTGGGGTTCTACAGGAGAAGAGAAAGGGAAGAAGAGAGAGACATTCAATAACCCAGTTCCTTAATCCCATATTTTCTATCTGCAGACATCTTACCCTTCGAGTCAGACATACAGTGCACAGAGGTCCAGCCCAAAGAGCCAGCCGTGTGTTACACATCACCTTTGAAGATACGGTATACGCCCAGTCAAGACCGGCGCCTCTACGGGAATCAGGTGAGCGTTACACTTGCATTGTCTAGGCAATGCAATCCAGGGAAAGTTGGTGTGGTTTGGAATTCTGGGTGCACTCATGGTTCTCAGAATGAGGGTTGTGACTGGAGGATGGGAGTAGCTTATTGAAGGAAGTCTGTACCATGGCTTTCCCCTGTGTTTCTATCCATTATCTCTTAATCTAAATAAAGTACTTGCCCATTTCCTACATCTGACTCATGTTCTTCACTGCGCCCTGTCCATCATCCATTGACCCCGGATACTACAAAAACCAAATGCTTATAACACCCATTATGTTGGAAAGCACTAAAGGTTCATTCAACATTTGGAAGAGCAGCCACTACCATCTTTGCTCTTATTTGCCAGGCCCTAAAAACATACGGCAATAACGCATGTAATTTCCTCAGTTGAATGACTCTTAGAGTCTACACCAATTGCCTCGGTAACAGTTCTGGCAAGTCCAGAAAAGTGATGTTAAGCAGAAACCTGTGCAGTTCCCTCTGGGACCACTGCAAAAGATTTAGGCCTACAGATGTTTGGCAGTAAACCCACTTGGTAGCAGTCTGTACAACACAGATTCACTTAGTAGCTGTGGCTGAGCAGTCAGACTTCCCTCAAGAAGAGTTAGGCAGTATGTGGAGTATACAAAATAGGGCAATCTACACAGTAGAACAAGCAGACACGGAACAGAGCTTGGGTGTAAAGATATATAGTTATTTATTTATAAAAACACATCTATGAAAAACACACTGGCACTAATACGGCAAACAACTTCAATTACAATTACTATAAGTATCTCACTCCTCTAACAATATGTCGACAAGTCTAGGTTCAACGGCACCACTTATTTGCAGACAGAGGTGAATGCTTTAACCTAGATGGCACTCTAATATTCGTTAGAACGGGAGAGAAAAGGCAGGGTATGAAACCAACTCGGTACCAACTCTTTTACGAAGCAAATGCAAGGCAAGTAAGGCAGGGTCTACTGTGGATCACAAAGTTCAGAGGCCAGGCCCACTCAGAGAGAGGCAAGGCGATATGTCCCAAAAAGTATCACAGTGGAAATGCACTTTGAGTTTTTGTAGCAAATTGTCACAGAAAGGTTGGACCAGTTTAGAACAAAAAGTTAAGAAGGTCTGGAGGCGACCCAAGGGGAAGGTAGAGATTTAAGACACCCCACGCTAACCGTCACAAGGGAAGCCAGGTGGACACAGTACCTTGTAAGTGCAGAGACAGCTCCGGCGGGGGCAGTTGTGCCTGGTGGTGGATGCAAGTCGGGGCTTTGCCAGGAGATGAGATGATCTCGTCGTCGAAGGAAAGTTGAAGGTAGTTGCACCACCAGGGAAGCAACCAGCCGCGGAGTGCTCTGTCACAATGCACCACCTTTTGGTCGCGGTACGGGCTAGTGGCTATCCGGTTTACGGGGTGCTCATCACAGGCAATTCGACCACTACGCCCTGGAAGCAAAGAAAAAGCAAAGGGACTGGTTGTTCCCACCAGTCAGGGGAAGAAGACTCTCCAGCTGAGAGATCTCCTCTGTCGTTGGGAAGTGGTGAGACGGTTCAGCAGGATTCCACCAGAGGTGTCGTCATTGCAGGTCGGCTCAGCTTTACCCTCGTCGGATTCTTCGGTCCTGTGGCGACTTCTGAAGATCCAGTCCGAAAAGCCCTGCTTTTATGCAGAAAACCCCCATTCATTCAGCCAGGCTGTCAATCAAAACACGCTAAGTGGTGAGCAGGGTGGCTCACCACTTGGGCCAATCACACCAGAGTGCGACTTGAGTTGGCAAGGCAACTCAGTCCAGGGTGCCTAAACCCCCTCCCACACCCCCTGTGGTACCCAGACAGAATGGCACCACTTTGGAGGGCTTCTGTGCAGAAGCCCGCCAAAAGTGGAACAAAGGGCTCAACCTTTGGTTCGGAGTTACAGAGGCGAACACAGACGCCATTTTAAAAACCGAGTTCTGGCAGAAAATACCAACTGGTAGATTTATTTAAGACAAATAAACTGGCGGTATGTTAGAGACTAACTGGAAAAAGTATTAGTCTCCAACAATGGGAAGAATCCCATAGAATTATATTCGGGGTCGAATATAACAAGTAGTTTCCACTGCCACCAGCCAAAACTCGACGAGGGGGGACGGGACAGTGCCCCCTCGAACAACAGACCCAGGGGTAATCGAATTACCCCTACCAGTACGTCCACAATAGGATGGTTTGTACTAGTTCTGTTAGTAAATTTAGGTCTAGTAAAGCCAATGGTGACTTTACATGCCCTGGGAGACAGTAGTCAGTCCCAGGGTATGGAGTCTATGGTGGGGATCCTCTAGGACTCCCCAGTGTTACGGCATGGAGGGTGCGGTGTAACACACATAGCAAAACACATGAGACCCTATGGAGTAAAAGACCCCATAGCCCATAGAACACATTGACATTCAAAGGAATTAACCACATTCATGTCCAAGAGTGGGAGAGAAGAGTCTCACTCTTGGCAGGATGGAAAAAAACAAACTCCAGAAATCCAGAAAAGCTGCTGGGGGACTCACTAGGTTAGGAAATTCAGCCTAAACAGAGAATTCTCCCTAACAAGTGGCACAAGATATAATAGCTTCAGAGAGATATATCTGGGGCAAAATAACAAAACATGTGCCATGTTTTTCCCATTTTGCTCTTTGGGCAGCAAGTGTCAAAATCTCCAACTACAATTTGATAAAAAAAGGATTTGTGGCCGGGAAGTTCTCCACCGCTTCCAGATACCGTTCTAGTCCCAATTTGGGTTTCACTGAGATATATAATTGCAGCAACACACTGGACTTGATTATCTTTTAGCAGTTAAGAGTAAAGTGTTTGTTGTACTGTTGCTTGATTCTGCCTACAGCGGCTTTGCAAATACTGAGGGGGTGGTCGAACTATTTTTGGGGAAGCCCTATGGCTGAACCATGAATCCATTTAAACCAGGGTAATGACATTGCTCCCTTGTGGTTGAAAACATTTTCCATTACTTCCCTATACGAGGCTAAGGAGGATGAATTCCACAATTTGGCCCAATATACAAGGGATTTCAAGCGCACCTCAGCCCCAATACCTCTGTCCTTTAGATGTACTACGTGGGAGGGATAGCAGAGACTTTAAGATTTTGTTTTCAGCTAGTTCTACATGATGTAGACAGCCTACCCGCAAATTTCAGCATCATACAGTGCTGCAGACATGGCCTGACGATGTTATACTTGGAGGGAGGAAGAAAAAGCATGGCCACCAAACGTTTTAGAAAATCTCATTGTTGCCCCTGCCCTGCTTAGCCAGTGTTATAGCATACTTCTCCATCTGGTGGAGCCAGCTACCATTGCTGGATATCCCACTCCAAAATAGTTATGGAATGCTACCTTATCTAATATAATAGTGGAGAGGGCAATTGTAGGGCTACACTTCTTTTTCCTTGTGCTGCATTTCATACATTTAATTTAGGGCTATTTTGCTGCACCTTCAACTCAAGTGCGTTGATTAAAAATAGTTCACTGTTAATGCAATGGATTTATATAACACTATACGTGTAATCGACATTTGTAAATATTGCTCTTTTTATCAGACAAAAAAGTAATTTCACCAACAAATCACAGTACTATCTTGTCCCTAATTCCCAATATATCTCTATTAAGTGGCAGGTGCAGACATTCAAGATGCTGGCTATCATTTTGCTCTAATGTGTCTCCTTGACATTTAACAGGGATCAAAGCACCTGCACCTTTACACCTCATCTAGAGAGACAGAAACTGCACTGGCCAAGCCAAGTAGGCCATAAAGTAAGAAAAGTGTAGAAAGGGAAGTAGTTAAGTCAAATGAGCCACATGCATAATTGTCTGGGAATAGCTGGAAGGCTAGAATAGAGACCCTCCCAGAAGCCTGTATCCAAAGCCTGGTATGAGAATGGCTTGAGAAAAGAAGCTGTGGAAAATCCCACTAAGACTAAGTCACTGCAGGCTTTCCCTTAGCCCTGCAATTTTGGGCCTGATTACCTGCAGGACTCAGAATGCTCTGTGCGTTTCCAGCTCTGTACATTGAATCCAACTGCATTTCCAACCCATTACAGTTTGGATATGGGTGAAGAAATAGAGGTTTCCTTGGACTTTTCCCTGCCTTTTGCACTCAAGGGAGCAGGTGGAGTGCACAGGGACCCGATGTAATAGTGACCACCATGGTTGCAGCAGAAATGCCCATTCGCAAAGTTCTCTGCAAAATGTACATTGCCATGGTGTTCTTCCTCTCCTCTGCACTCAGAGTGCACCAACATAGATTTGCAGATATAGAAAAATTGTAGCAGTGCAGTTTGATGTCTCCAACACCTCCCACAAGTGGCAGTGCATTGGTTATTACGACAAATATCTGTCCATCTAAAGTGCAATCCCAGTTACCAAGACCTCTCCAGGTCCTTCCCCTCCTCAGTCCTTTCATAGCCATATCAGCTTCTGACCCCATCACGATTACATCCCTACCAGCTGTGATATGGCATTCCTCACAAAACTGTTTCTATCACCACCAAAATTCAGCTATGCAGTTCTAGATAACAATACATATGATAACCCTTGGCACTGAATAAGCCAGATGGGGTACTCTGTGCAGTCTGGGAACAACACAAATCCGAAAACACCTGAGGTAGGGGTCAGTACTCTATTCCCCTAGAAACTGTTCTGTGAGTTCCATGAAACAACACAGGAAAACCAGGCTAAGAGCCACATAATATTTAGATGGGACCTAACCAGTGTACTGTAAAACTGTCAATGTTGAACATTCTTACTTTGATCCTCATTACAAGTCAGCGATAAGTCGAAAAAGTGACAGTAACAGAATTACCGCCACGTGTACCACTCTGCTGAATTAAGGATCAGAGAACATAGGTGCTTATTCCGCCTGTGGATTTAGCATAGGTGGAATTATCACCAGTGGAATTAACGCTGTAACACAGTGAAAATTTCACCAGCACTAATTTTGCTGGTGAAATTAGCCCCAGAATGAAATGCACTAATTCCACTGCATTACAAGTGGAAATACTACTCAAACATTGGCAACAAAGCACAGTAATTCTGCCAAAAAATGGGTGCAGGCCAGCGTGAGAGACGGAAAGTGGGAGCAGGAGTCCCAATGAGAAGGATCTCTCTCTTACTGGCATTAAGGCAGAGATAGATCATTGGAGGTGCACTAATCCTGGATCACGGATAGAAAGGAGGAGAGGAGGCTGAGGGGAACCTGAAAGAGAGCTGAGTGTAATCCTCATAACACTGAAAGTTGGAGGAGAAGGTAGAGATAAGGTGGGCCAAAGGGGCCAAGTAAACACTGAAAAGCCTGGGTGAGAAGAGCACTGGGGAACACCATATGTGGAGAGAGAGGTGGTGCAAAGAAAGGACAAAAGTTGGACCTGGTAAGGTCAGTTCAGGAGGAATGAGGTTAACCTCTCCAGGGCCTGATCTGTGATGCCACAGTTCTTGCAGAGTCGATTGAGCAGGATGTCGTGATTGACCATGTCAAAAGCAGAGGAAGGGTCAAGGAAAATGAGGACAGAAAGGAGGCTGGAATCAAGATTAGAGGGCAGATCTTCACAGGCGTTCAGGAGAGCTGTTTCTATGCCCCTGGTTGCTCTAAAGCCAAACTGATGGTCATGGAAACAGACAACAGATTCAGTGTGGCGAGTAAGCTGGGAGATGGTCAACTTTTCTAGGAGTTTTCCCAGGAAAGGAGTTATAGAGATCTGGTGATAGTTTTCCGGACAGGTAGGATTGGCAGAGGCTTTTTAAGGAAGGGATGCCCAAGGGAGTGCTTGAGGAGAGAGGGGCAGGATCCAGTGGCAAAAGAGTGATTGCAGAAATCGGCCAAGGCTGGAGTGAGGGAGTCAATGTGGTCCTTGATGGCTTTGGAGGAGCAGGCGCACTTGTTTGGACAACACTTTACTAGATCGGACTTGTCCAGAAACATTGTCAGGTGTTGTCAGAGAGAATGAGGACAAAGGAGGAGGAGAGGGGGAAGCAGCCAGATGTGGGCTGGGAGCCAGAGGGAGAGAAAGAGGAGAGAAAGGACAGTAAATCCTGGGTTTTAAAGGTGAAATGAGAAGCCAGTGCAGTAAAGAGGGCCTGGGAGGGAACAGGAGAGGTAGAGACTGCAGAAGGTTTGGACAGCTCCTTGCAGATTTTAAAGAGTTTGGCGATGTTGTTAGAGGCTGCAGAGACACGCATTTGGATGTGGACTCTCTTCTGGACAGGACAGAGAGTCTGTATTCCCTTTGTATCAGGTGGCAGCCCCAGGCCAGAGGATGCACCCAAAGCTCCCCCACTTCCTCTCAGCCTTGCGATTCAGGGCGGCAAGGTCAGTGTCATACCAAGAGTTACACTTGAAGGTAGGCTTCAGATGGATTCTCTTGACAGGGGCAAGTATGTTCAGAGCCCTGAATATAGAAAGATGCAGGTTAGAGAGCGCTGTGTCAGAGTGTGAGTCAGCCACAGCAGTACGAGGAGCAGAGAAAGTAGAAGCAAAGGCATCCAATGACACACACTTCATGGGCCGAATGACTGAGAAGGTAGACGGCAGTACTGGGGTGGACCTGGCCTGAGGGACAGAGAATTTCAGGTGAGAGGAAAACAGAAAGTGGTCAGTCCAGGAGAGAGGAGTGGTGAGAGGGTTTGAGAGGTGGATGTCTGAGCAGATGAGAACATCCAAGGTGTGGCCGGCAGAGTGTGTCAGACCAGAGGATAGAATGTGAAGAGAGAGCATTGCAGAGGTTACAGAAGAGCCCAGATGAGGGATTAAAAACATCTAGGTGGACGTTGAGGTCTCCGAAGAGAAGTTGAGAGGCAGAGGCAAAGAGAGAGGAGGAGAGGACAGCCCACTCTGAGAGGAAGAGGGCAACATGGCCAGGAGGCCTGCAGAGGGTGGCCTCAATCAGATTGAGGCCAGGAGAGATCGAAAACTTGCAGACCAGGCATTCAAATGAGGAGTAAGCCTGCGTAGGAATGAGAGAAGCAGGGGCAAACTCCCGAAAGATCAGAGCTACTCCACCTCCAGGTTGGTTGGTTCTGGGTTCAGAGAGGATCTTGTAGCCATCAGGGAGTAGAGTGTCAAAACACATGACAGAGCTGGCCGTGAACCATGTCTCGGTGAGAGCGAGGACATCCTGGTCAAGTTCTTTGAGGAGGTGGCAGTCCTGCACCTCTGTGCAACAGGAACATATCAGCACACCATCAGCATGCTGCATGCATGTTCAAAATTGCTGGGACAAGTGCTGGATGCACTACCGGAATATGTGCACCAGCACATCTCTGTTCCCAGCACCCCTGCTGAATTAACACCACTGCCCAAATTGAGTAGCAGCTCTGGACTGCATGCTTGTGGTATGAGTGCTACCCAAGGTATGGGAGCAACGGTTTTGAAACATGACAGAGTGCCATTACCTGAATGTGCAATGTACAAGCAACGCAGACTTCACTGTGAACCACTGCTCTGCCAGTTTTCCATGTTCAATTCATGACACTGATGAATATGGAAGTGAAGGGGGGGGGCAAAGATTCACCTTGCATATGTAGCAAAAAGTATGCTGAGGCATAATCCACATAATCCACATGGCCTCGCAACCCCTGCATCCCATCCCCCCTCCACACTAAGTCAGACTAAAGGGACCACAAGCCTTATAAAGCATTACTTAAAATGCATTTTTGTAGTTGACTGACCACTTCCCTAACCCTCAGAATTGATGCCGGTCTCAGGTGTCCAGCCATGGAAGCAGAAAGGAAAGCACCCCACCATTCCCAGTAGCACACAACCTTCCGGAGACATACACAACACCAATCAAACACACTGCCACAGGCACACATCAAATACACCACAATGGCCAAGAGAAAGGCAGCACAGGCCACAACATGTAAAGTAACTACACCCCAGCGGCAGTAGAGACTACTCAAATAACTGCATGGAACTGAAAAGCATGCACCACTTGAGCAGGACAGGGAAGTATGACCCTTACCTATCTGCAGGTGGCAAGGTTTCATTCCATTTGCAGATGTCTCTGGCTATCCACAACTACAATGACTCATGCCCCCAATTAGGTAACCTGAGACGCCACATGAAATTGCTTACAACGAGGCACACACAAGGACCAGGGTATGCATACAAGTAACATTTGGACTCTTGAAAGGAAGATTCTGGCACCTCCACCAGACTGGAGGGGCACTTATGTTCTGACCAGAGAAGGCTGCAAAGATAGTTCTTGTGTGTGCAATGCTGCATAATATGTGCAGCAGGACCAATATGCCAGTGCCTGCTGAGGAGGAGGGTGAAGAGACATAGGCTGACAAACCAGCACAGGATGGCAGTGCAGAAGGAAGAGATGAGTGTATGCAGTGTCATGATTGATAGCCAATGTTTTCTGACTCAAAATAATCACACTAAACAATGTAAATAGATAAATCAATGTTGGAAAATCCATGGCACCACCCAAAAGACTACCAGATCTTTACTTGTGATGCAAACGAAATCAATACCCACCCACTTCCCTCAATCCCCAACAACAATGTCCCCCTCAATCCCCAACATCCATGGCCCACCTTCTCCCACAATCCCCTACACCAGTGTCCTCCCACCTCCATCAATCCCCAAAACCAATGTCCTCCCACCTACCACAATCCCAACATTTATGTCTTCCCACTTCCGTCAATCCCAACACCTATGTCCTCCTACCTCCCTCAATCCCCAACACCTATGTCCTCCCACCTCCCTCAATCCCTATTGTCATCTTGGAATCATGCCATTATTTTTCATGGCATTTCTCTTGGACAGAAGGTGTCTTTGGTGTGTGATTGCTGGTGCACAATGACCACTTGTGTGGACTCCGTACTTGTGACCCTTCTGTGGCGGTAACAGAGGCAGAGCTGACTGATTCCAGGCCACGTGTGTGTTGCATTCTGAGGAGATGTACCCTCTGCATGTTCTCCTGCCCAGTTGACAGTGCCTCCATAAACTCCTGTATCCTCTGGCCCAGCCAGGTTTTCAACACTTTAGCTTCAGATAGATGTCAGCACTGATTTGCCATTTCAATGGCTATTCTCCTTGTGGCCCTTTGCACATCATCCTGCATTGCCTGTGCATGCTGCAGGTGGAGCTCTTCCATACTCTCCAGCCGCTGCTCCATTTTGTGAGCCTGTATCCTCTGGCCCAACCAGGTTTTCACCACTTTAGCTTCAGATAGGTGTCGGCACAGATGTGCCAGTTCAATAGCTATTCTCCTTGTGGCCCTTTGAACAGCATCCTGCATTGCCTGTGCATGCTGCAGGTGGAGCTCTTCCATACTCTCCAGCCGCTGCTCCATTTTGTGACCCCCTGCCATATGCAGATAATGCATCACTGGGCAGGGTGGAAGGTGGGGGAACAGGTGAGCTGGTGGGTGGGCAATCGCTCTTAAACATTTGAACCCTTATGGTGCTTTAATTGAGGTAACACATCGTACGATGGAGGGGATGCAGATAAACTCTTACACCAAATAACAAGACCGACTCAGGAAGTTGGGAAAATATCTCTCTCAACTGCTTTATTTTCAATTATCTAAAACAGGGAGTTACAACGGACAACAACGGACATCGCACAGCATAGTCTCAATGTATTTCATAAAAAAGCATTCTTATATAGAGGAAACTCATCAAACATGAGGTCATACTACATGGCAAACAAGAAAAACCTATGTGGGATTGTGGTTGGCTTAAGGGGAACATCTAAGTATACTTTCTGTATAGGGACGGGATGTGATTGGGTCTCTACAGTTAGGTGGACAACTTATGCCCAGCCCTAGTGCAAGTCATCTTCAACAATTATTAAATACACAGGATACTCTTGGTTCTTAAACTATAAGGCCCTTCATTATATGGCCCTCTACAATTGACTGGCACGCTTGTGCCCTTCTGGAACATTCGATTCACTAGCAACACGTAAATTGGTACTCCAGGTGCTGGTGGGTGGACTTGATTGTGTCTCCCCACCCTATTAACCCCATATCCTTCATTGCCCATGCTTTCTGCATTGCAATTACTGGTCATTACTTATGTACTGACCAGAGAAGGCTGCAAAGATAGTTCTTGTGTGTGCAATGCTGCATAATATGTGCAGCAGGAGCAATGTGCCAATGCCTGCTGAGGAGGAGGGTCAAGAGTCATAGGCTGACAAACCAGCACAGGATGGCAGTGTAGAAGGAAGGGATGAGTGTATGCAGTGAGATGATTGATAGCCAATGTTTTCTGACTCAAAATATTCACACTAAACAATGTAAACAGATAAATCAATGTTGGAAAATCTATGGCACCACCCAAAAGGCTACCGGATCTTTACTTGTGATGCAAACTCCATTTATTAAATCTGTGAAATCAATACCCTCCCACATCCCTCAATCCCCAACAACAATGTCCCCCTCAATCCCCAACACCCATGGCCCACCTCCTCCCTCAATCCCCTACACCAGTGTCCTCCCACCTCCATCAATTCCCAAAACCCATGTCCTCCCACCTACCTCAATCCCAACATTTATGTCCTCCCACTTCCGTCAATCGCAACACCTATGTCCTCCCACCTCCCTCAATCCCCAACACCTATGTCCTCCCACCTCCCTCAATCCCTTTTGTCATCTTTCGAATCATGCCATTATTTTTCATGGCATTTCTCTTGGACAGAAGGTGTCTTTGGTGTGTGATTGCTAGTGCACAATGACCACCTGTGTGGACTCCCTGCTTGTGACCCTCCTGTGGCGGTAAAAGAGGCAGAGCTGACTGATTCCAGGCCACATGTGTGTTGCATTGTTAGGAGATGTACCCTCTGCATGTTCTCCTGCCCAGCTGACAGTGCCTCCGTAAGCTCCTGTATCCTCTGGCCCACCCAGGTTTTCTCCACTTTAGCTTCAGATAGGTGTCAGCACTGATATGCCATTTCAATGGCTATTCTCCTTGTGGCCCTTTGCACATCATCCTGCATTGCCTGTGCATGCTGCAGGTGGAGGTCTTCCATACTCTCCAGCCGCTGCTTCATTTTGTGAGCCTGTATCCTCAGGCCCACCCAGGTTTTCACCACTTTAGCTTCAGATAGGTGTCAGCACTGATGTGCCATTTCAATGGCTATTGTCCTTGTGGCCCTTTGCACAGCATCCTGCATTTCCTGTGCATGCTGCAGGTGGAGCTCTTCCATACTCTCCAGCCGCTGCTCCATTTTGTGAGCCCCTGCCATATGCAGATAATGCATCACTGGGGAGGGTGGAAGGTGGGGGAACAGGTGAGCTGGTGGGTGGGCAATCGCTCTTAAACATTTGAACCCTTATGGTGCTTTAATTGAGGTAACACATCGTACGATGGAGGGGATGCAGATAAACTCTTACACCAAATATCAAGACTGACTCAGGAAGTTGGCAAAATGTCTCTCTCAACTGCTTTATTTTCAATTATCTAAAACAGGGAGTTACAACGGACATTGCACAGCATAGTCTCAATGTATTTCATAAAAAATAATTATTATATAGAAAAAACTCATCAAACATGATGTCATACTACATGGCAAACAAGAAAAACCTATGTGGGATTGTGGTTGGTTTAAGGGGAACATCTAAGTATACTTTCTGTATAGGGACGGGTTGTGATTGGGTCTCTACAGTTAGGTGGACAACTTATGCCCAGCCCTAGTCCAAGTCATCTTCAACAATTATTAAGTACACAGAATACTCTTAGTTCTTAAACTATAAGGCCCTTCATTATATGGCCCTCTACAATTGGTTGGCACACTTGTGCCCTTCTGGAACATTCGATTCACTAGCAGCACGTAAGTTGGTACTTCAGGTGGTGGTGCTATTAGCCCCATATCCTTCATTGCTCATGCCTTCTGCAATGCAATGTGTCTTTGAATCCAGTATTTTAATAGCTTCTCTTCTCTGGGAATATAAGGGAGAATAGACACATCCTTATCATAGCTCTGGTTTGCACATCCACTCCTATTTCCATTCTCAGCTCACGTGACAGGAGACCGTGAATCGGCCATGTTATAGCATTTCATTGTCTTGAATAACGAAACTTGGCACACATGGTGTTCTCTCTTTGCAACTTAACAAGGGATGCCTCAGTGTCTCACATTTTGGCTGCTTCAGCCTTAACAACAGGCCTAACATTCTTCTTGCTACTGCTTCGAGCTTCAGCTAATTCTTTGTTGCAACACATGTATAGCTATCAATCCTTCTTTCTCCATGGGTTGAGCTTACTAAAATTGTGACATCGAATATCCAGATTCTATATAATGGCGGCACCGCCTGTAATCTATTCACTACGTATAGCCAGTCTTATGAATGCTTCGTCTACTTGTGTTACAGCATCTATACAGTTATAAAACAGCTTGCAATTTCTTCAGTGTTTCAAAATACGTGCAATCTTCACTCCGCATATAAAAGTCTTCTTGATTCTTTACTTCATCATCGGATTCTATAACGTCTATGAATTCTCTTATTCAGTCACTCTTCTCAATGTATCATGCTACTTTCTTGCAACATCACCAGCTTCACTTTCTCTTATTATCAAATTCCTTCAGGGATCTCCTCCAGGAGATTGTCAGCTCTCCGAGGATACATCAGATAGGGTTTCCTTATTGGATACCTTGGGGGTCATTACGACCCAGACGGTAAGGGATTTCCGGTACCGGTAAGGGCACCGGTACCGGTAATCCCTTGCAGCCCTATTACGAGGTCCCTTTGCGGTTCCACCCTTAATGCCTGTTTTTACCAGGCGTTAAGGACGGGACCCACAAAGGGACTTGGGAGGTAATAACGGTACCACAATTTGCAGTACCGTTATTACCGCCTTCCCCATTCCCATTGAGCCCTATGGGGGCTCAAATGGAAATGGGGAAGGGCCCTGGTGAATGGGGAATTACCGCCCCCGCCAACCTTGGAATGGGGCGGTAATACCTCCATTCACCAGAGCGGAGGCGGTATGGGTTTGGAGGCAGCCATGGCGCTAATAGCACCAGTGTTACCTCCAAACTCGTAATGACCCCCCTTGTCTCAAAGACTCGTCTTGGAATAGTCACAGTCACTGGGGGTGTGCCTGCCGCAACTTCTGGTTTCCAGCATACAAGTAGCATGTGGGCGGGACTTCCTGTAGAGTCATTCAGCTGCTCCTCTACACTCCCCCCTCTGGTTGATTCATCAACAACACCTTCACCGTCTCCACATCTAGACATCCTCTTTTGAAGAAATGCTTCTTTGGGGTCCAGATCTTCACTACTCCCTTCAGGGTGCCTGCTGATTTTATGTGTTTATCAACACTGCAGGCCATGTAGCTGCACTGGCCATTCAGATTAGAGTGGACCCATTGACCTATGTACTTCTTGTGATTTCATGGATACAGGAACTTTGTTCCCTAAGGTGCTATGATGCTGGCTTTTATTCATTCTCTGATTTCTTTATAAGTTAACTCTTTGGGTCCAAACCCTGATTCGAAATCAATCATGATCTTCATTCCTACTGCCTGCTTTGCTGTCTTCTTGTACTGTGGAATTATTATCCAGATCACACAGAATCCAAACATTATAATCAGTAATACTGCTTCATGAAACCTGGAAATGTTTGCTATCCATTGTGGAACCCATGAAAAGATTGATGCAACTGTCATCTGCAATATCTTCTTTCTCATCTTCCATTTTATCATGCAGTTTCGTCAGCAATGTTTTGGCCTCTGTCAGGGTCCCATTCTCATCATCATGAGAAGGTGTGACCGTGCAACATGATGGCCCGATTTGGCACAAACTCCTCCATCCATTGCTGTGATGATATCAAGGACATAACTGTTCTGGAGAGTCATCAGTCTTATGGCTCTCAATTCTTTCTTGATAGAGTTGAATCCCTTTATGGTAGTGTTGATCATCTGCAGGAGCTCCCAGCGAGTGATTTGCAACCACTTTGCATAGGCCATTGTCTGGATCCCTGGCATGAGGATAGTGGTGAATATTGCTGAATCTGGCTGAACAACCTGTTCTCATATCGGATAGCATTGAAGGCTTCTATTGATTTTGCTTAAAAGTAATTCTCCCTCCTTGTCTCCTTGAGAAATTTGAGTGATATTTTCTTCCTCAATTGGGCCTCTGCTTTTGGAAATTCTCCAATGTTCAGGTCACTTTTAGAAATCACTAATGCTGGAACATGTATGAGTACTAAGGAACACGTCCCTCCACAGTCCTTAGGTAGCTTCATATAGGCTCTGGACTCACAAGCCCGATATTGATCCCTCTGAACGGCTGTCCCTGCTCCCATTCTGATAACATCAACTGTACTCTTGCAGCTTTTATTTCTTCCCACATAATTTTTCCCCTTTCTCTGAAAGCATAATGTTGTATTTATCAATGGAACCACCACCATCTGGCCTGATTCATCATCTACAGTCTCTCAGGTTGCCCTTTCTCAAACTTTTTATGACAACCTTGCAGCCTTTTTACTTTAGCAAATTCAATCTGATACGTGAACAGATTTGCTTATCTGGCTTTCCTGCTCCTGAGCAGCATCCCTCTTCCTGCCCATCTGATCATAGTTGGTTGGTGTTCTCTATATTTTCAGTCCATGCGGTGGAATCCACGACTGGAAAATTAAAATCTGCCTCACCTTCGGATGCTATTCCTCAGAGTAAAAGCCCTCTTCATTACTTTTGCAGCGTTGTCTGCATTAATAATGTTCCTCTACCCTCTCCATGTTGCTGGTTGCGCACGGAGGGGTAACAAGCGGCCTGAGACCTGCTGCTTGAGTCTGGGTCTGGGTCTGGCGAGCCGCGCGCGAAAGGGTCTGGGTCTGGCAAACCTTTCACGCGCGGCTCGCCAGACCCCTTTCCCTGGCAGTTTTCCCCCTCCCACCTCCCCTTGCCCTGACACTTGCATGATCTCAATGTCACTTGGCCTAGTAAGATCGTTGTCTCTGTCCTCCCTCTGTTCCTCTGTTTCCCCCTTCCTTGCCTCGTCGCGCCATGAAACACTTGTGTACAGGCGTGTTACAAATGCCATATCAAATCATCTCATATCAGTGCATCCCAGAAACCAGATGCCTACAGTCAGCATGAACAGCAATTGCTCACTACCTGATATAATTGAAGCTCAGCTGATAAAGATCCCTGCATTTGGACCATCATTGTGTCTAATCTTTATCCCTCGTGTGGCCAATTTGGAAGCAGGCAGCTCCCTGATTTTCCTTTCCAGCCCATGTGATTGCAAGCCTGCAGATCTGTTTTGTTTACTAGCATTTCCCTATAAAGTAATGAAGTTCTCAGTGCAACTCCGAGCCCAGAAGGCTGCTGACAGCACCAACAACACATGCTCACTTCTCTGTGGAGTTGGAGCTCAACTGAGGAAGATCCCTGCATTCGGACCACAATTATTCCTGACCTTGTTCCCTTGATAGGGCATTTCGAGACATGCACCTTCCTCATTGATCCTTCCAGCCTGCGCCCATCCCTTGCATCACATTCGAGAGGTACCCCACTCTCTGGCATCAACAGGAATGGACTGCAGAAAGATGGACAAGGTTCAGTTTGGACATTTTAGGGCCAGAAACGTCCTAGAGTCATCATTCTACTATATTATCATGCCATCCATTTTACCAACAATGCAGTACTCTACTCACTGTATATGAATATTCCCTGCTTCCCCTGACTAAAGCTGCAAATTCCCTTTTATACTAATCTTATTTCCTCCCTATGCCTACACACATGCCAGCTATCAATGACCCTCCAGATCATGCTGTTCCCTCTAAGAACCACTCCAGTTCCTCCACTCTCACTGCAGATGACTTTGCCTCTTGCCTCTACACAAAATGCACCAAAATATGGGACACCATATGAACGCTTCTATCGCTCCCATTCCCTCGCTCGTTCTCCCCTATTCAAATCTTTTCCACACTCTACTCTCTATCTCACACCTCCTTGACCTCTCATACTGGCATTCTACTCATCCTTTGCCCTACCAACTCACCCTGTCGTCGAATGGAACGCTTTTCCCCTCAAATCACACCAGTCACCTTTCTGCCATATTGTACCTATCTCTCTCAACTAGTATCTTCCCAGCCCATTAGAAAACAGCTACAGGCTGTACATCCATTGGGATAATTCTGTCATCAATTATTGTTGAAAAAGTCATGTTTTGAGACATTTGCAAATTTAGAGAATTGTGGGGGCATTCAGTGATGAGTTCCAAAGGGTGGGTGCGTGACAAGAGAGGGATTGTTTGCGGGTCCTCCCTTTGCAGGCAAATTGTGATTCATGCTGTTTGGCTCATTGGCTGTGCCAGGAGCGTGTGCCCCCAGATATGTGCAGCTTAGCTGCCAGTTATGCAGGTATGCTAATTATGACTACTCTGTAGATGATACATGCAGTCTTCAACAGTATCTTGGCCTTGACAGGAAGCCAACCTAGTACACATAGTATGGAGGAATTTGGTCACATTTCTGTGCACCTTCAATAAAACGTGCTGCAGAGCGGTTGACTGCTATTGTAGCTGGTTGAACACCTGGGAGCCCTGTCAGGAGGGCATTACCCTATCCATGTGCAAAACCAGAAAGGCACTGCAGTCAGGAAGTCCTGTGGCTGGATAAATGGTTTGATTTTGCAAAAGGTGGAGATTTGGAGCCAGGCCATTTGGGTCTTCTTGACTATGTGTTTCATAAAGGACAGCCTGTTGTCAATTGTGAATCCTAAGGATTTTTCTGAATCCAAGAGTTGTTTATCAAATCTTTTTAGATGCATATTATTGAGCCACTGTTGAACAATTTGTTGTGTATCCGGGGGACTGATGAGGATAAATTTGGTCTTGAATGAGTCAAGTTTGAAGTAAGTAGTCAACATCCAGGACTGAATGATGTCTAGGTAATCACTGAGGTGAATTATGCGCTGGGGCTTTTTACTCTCATGCAAAACTGAGTATTGTCCACATATTCATCGACGGCTACATTGGAATCTTTGAGGAGTGTGCTCAGAGGCTCCATGTAAAGGTTAAAAAGCATTGGTGAGTGAATGGAGCAAGACTTACAGTAGGTACAAGACTAACAGAGGCATTTTCATCTAGGAGAGTTTGTGTTTGTATTTATTTGAAGCCTGAGTTGTTGGCAGCTGGGAGTCGGAAGATGGTTTGGTACAATGCTTGCTTTGCTACTTCAATGAGGACTCTGCTGCTGTTAGAGGAGTATTTTGACACATTTCTCTAGGGCTCTCACAGAGCATTTGTTGTAGGCGAGTTTGGGGGTTCACCAGGGGGCAGATGGTTTGGCCTTAGCATGGCTGGTTTTTAGGGTGGGCTTGAGTGTCCGCCATTTTCATAGCCATTTTCTAGCTCATTGACCGTAACAGTTTTAAATGAGCTGTACTGAGTGAGGGGGCATTTCGCCTGACCTTTGTAGGCCATGTTTGAGTGGGTGATCCATGGGATGGCAGCGTGGCCAGACCAGTTGATTGGCATAGGGTATGAACAGGTGATGAGCAGGAGTGACAAAGTCCAGGGTTTTGCCTTTGTTGTGCTTGGAGGAGAGCCTAATTTGCTTATGGTCTATGAATCCAGTCAGTGTGAAAAGCCTGCTGAATGAGACTCGGTCACTTTAAATATCTGAGAAAGACACTGAGCCACATTACAAGTCCAGCGGTAACCGTGTCGGTAAAAACCGGCATGTTGACACCAGACTTGCACATTTTTCCCAACAGCTGAATTGCCGGAAACACCGGGGCATTACAGCCATGTCTGTAAAGTCAAGCACTGGAAAATGCAATTCCCCATTTGCATTTGAGTCCCATGGGAGTCAATGAGAATGGGGACCACGGAAGCACTGGCACTGTTAATAAAAGTGCCGGTGCTTCTGTGAAACTCTGCGGGCGGGTGCCGTTCCACCGGCCATGTCTGACCCTGGCGGCGGTGCGGCCCCCGCCCGCAGACTCGTAGTGTGCCGGTCCGGTAACAACAGTGCCGTAGGCCTACCAGCATCATTGTTAACAGACCTGCACACTCGTAATGAGGCCCACTGTGTGTTAATTTGGCAGGTGGAGAGTAAGATGGAGATGTTGGGAATGAAAGACACACTCCTGTGAGGTGGTCTATAGATGAGGTGGAAGGTTATTAATTCCTAAAGGCAAACAACTGGTGAGTGATTCAAACTAGCTTTCTTTGGGGGGTGATAGAATAGAGCATGGCCAATCACTCCTGTGCAGGGGCATTGCTAGGTTTGTAAAAGATCCAAGGCTAGAGCCCATGACAAGTTTGGACGACCACGTAACTATATCATATGAGTGCATGCGCTGTGGCTCGCTTTTGAGCATTAATATTTCAAAGACTACTACTCATATTCATTTTGAGTACTGCTAACATGCAGCTATACTGCCACTCCCTTGTGTGAACATTCATCCAATAGTGCTAGGTAATACCATATGAGGTCATATAAGACAAAGAAAATACTTTGGACAGGACACTGACAGACTTTCTGTGGACTGAGAAATTGTATTTAACAGCACCTGGAGAGCTACCTGTTTGCCACACTAGCCATACAGTCACTTGCTACTAGTTGTTGGACTAACAAACCGATGGTCATAGCTGGTGGGCTTAAAAAGTGGTGGGGCATAATTAATTAAATATAACATGTAGCAAGTGAGCATAGCAAGCACGCCTGAACTTGACCAGGGTGGTTATTTTTAAAAAATCCCTGTCAAAATCACACATATTTCAGCATGATTTTTCCAAAATAACCAGAAAAGTGCATGTGTTTCTTAGTGATCTAAAGGACCAACAAATACTGTACTGCTAAGAGGCTGCAGCTAGCGGCATGCCGGCCAGATACAAATGCTCAAATAACAAAACATAACTAACAAATGAAGAGCATTTCCAATTCCAACATGGCTTTTTAAAGAATTAAATGTGTGAATTTATTACATTACTGTGTGAGTTGTATTTAGTAGACACTGCAGTAAAAATTAATGATGCATTTCCAATTCCATCATAGATTAGTCAAATAAAAAACAAATATGATTCTTTGCAACAACTGTTAACTGTACACAGCTACTGGATTGAGTTCCTTTAGAAACCACTTAAAACAAACCGTGCCAAATATAATGTAACAAATTGTATAATATCACAATCTAAAATAACTTCCTTTACCATTTTAACAAGTCAATGTAAGTGCTTGCCTTTGTGTGTGCATGCCAGCAAAAGGATCAACCCATCAGGAACCAATTTTAGCACTCTTCTCTCTACTAAAAGGACAGTAAGGTCCTGTAATCTGGATTGCCCCATTGTACATCTGAGTCATTTGTGAAGTCTCTTTGAAGCACTGACAGATCGCTCACACCTACAAGGGCTCACTGGCATAGTGAAAGTAATTTGAATAATATTTTTATAGTTGGAAACATTAGAGGATCTAAAAGCTTATACACTTGATCCATTGAGAGCATTTGAACTATCTGAAAACCTTCTGAGCAAAATATGCAAATTGGGCTTTCTGTTCTTTGCATTTGTCACCTTACTGACGCTAACAGAAAATGTCTGTAAATCCAAGACACACCCATTTGGACATCCTGTGTGGCTGGGGCTATTTCCACGAAGAGGTCATACAGTAATCATTCACCCTTGCTTGCACGAGTCCTCTGAAGAATTGCAGAATTGCTTGTGGGGCACATGGAGCTCTGCCCATTAGCCGATTTGTATTTTATTTGAAGAACATCTTTGAAACCGCTGGGATGGCTTACCCCCCAGACCTTGGGCCTTTGGACAGAATGGTGCTCTGCAAGACATTTGTCGGAGCACAGTTCCATCTTGTTCCATCACATTTCCTATCCTGTGAGTTAGTGTCTGTGTGTTTAAGGTGTCAGGGGGTAGAGTGGGTAGTTCTCTTGCGGCAACCTTTGTAAGGTTGTCAGTTTGTGATGCTCTGGTGTAGTATTAACCACCTCAGGAGTGCGGTCAAAAGATAGTATGCTGTGCAGTACCTGAATGCCTCACACCAGACAGGTAAACAATTAGAGGCCATACACAATACAATGGAATCCCCTTGTTGTGTCTAGATTGTTACATAATGGAAAGTGCAAACAATTGTACAGGTCAGCTAGAGACTGTACTAAGGAAGGGAATTTTAACCCAGAATTGGGGACCTGTATTGTATACAGATTTAGTATAACTGTCTATGTGCCTTGAGAAAGCCCAGGCAAGGGCCAAACAGCACGTGCCTCCTAAAAGGAGAAATGTTGGCACCATGTACAAACTAAAACAGCACCACCAATACAATTACAACGAGAATGAAAATTACAACTCAGTGATACTTCGTCAATGATTTTTCTAAGCCCAGGAGCATGATATAACATATCAACCTCCACATCCAATTACATAAACCGACTGACCAGTGAGTATCAGTCAACACCAGGTTCTGCTGCCAGGCAACGTACTGCGCAAAATAACAAATACTATTAAATGCAGGGAAGGCACACTACCCATTACTCACTACTTCATTGCCATTGTAAAGGTCCTCCACCTTACATCATCATGGATCAGATCTCCCCAAATATAAGATTCTACATATGGACTCTTACCAGTGATGAAAGAAGTAGGTATTGTTGGTACTGTTGGGATGCACATGCATACGTTTAGACTGCGCAAACACTATAAGCAAAGAGCGCAAGCCAGTTTTTAAGCAGCATGTGCCATTGTGTCTAGTTTAGCTGCATTGCTAACATATTATAACAAGTGTAGTATAGTACAACAAATATAGGAGGATGAAAGGAGGAGCAGAAACAATGTTTAAATAGAGGAGGTAGACCCAAAGGGGTCTGAAGTTTGGAGATGATGACACTAGGAGGAAGTTGTGTCATGGAGGTTGGTGGCAAACATATAAGCAACAATATGTTGTGTAGCAGTGTGTGTGTATAGGCCAGTATAAGGGGCCTCTAATAGAGAATCGAGTGAACATGATATTACCTTCAGCACCAGTAGAATGATAGACAAAATATACAGGGCCTGGCCATTTTGTGTAGGCCTAAAGAGAAATGCAGCGTTGGTTAAATAGAGAATATTATACTGCTTTCAGAGTTGGTGCCTGGCCTTGCAAGATTTCTCCCCCCAGCAAGGAGTCCAGACAGCAAACAAAACTGGTTTTGACAGAGTAGGTGCTGCACTGGTATCAAGGAATGCAAGGCTACAGGTGGCTCACTAGGACAGAAGAAGATATACAACTTAATTAGGATGGTTCATGCATGCTGGGTTACCATGACACCGGCAAGGTCAAAGCAGATGAGAACAGGATGAGACAGCCCGGTGATGTTAAGGTAGCAAACGCACATGAGACTCTACTGCCCCCATAAAGCAATGGTCATCACAATTGAACTGCAAGTAGAATGATGCACGAAGCTAACAAAGGTCACGTTATTTATAAAGCCATCTGGTTCCATACACACATAGGGAGGTGAGCTTGCCAGCACAGTGATATCTTTCAGGATGGGTGTCGCAGGAGGTGTTGCCAATGAACAAAGCCAAGGTAAAAATAACCATCTTGCGGTGCAAAAAGTATCTGGTCTCAAAAAGGAGCCTTTTTTCTAATAAGGGGAAGTGTCTGGGAACTGCACATCAAACACTGTCCGAACTGTCTCAACCAATGAGGTGAACATATAATTGTAACTTTCAGTAGGTATGGGTAGGACCCTTAAGATGTGCGCTATAGCCACTGAAATATGGGTATGCGGCCGGCTGCGTAATCACAGACAAAAAGGGTGCACCCAGAAGCACCCTAGCACATAGGAACAAAAGATTTAGATGACTAGCCTACGCGCTCAGTCTAAACATATGAGAACCTTAAATGTTTTCTCAATTAGAACTCAAGTCATCAATCCTATATTAGCAAATGTCTTTTAATAAGTTGACTTGTCAGCCAACACGTGCTTTGACTATTGTCTTGTTCACTGCTGGCATTGTCAGCGAATATTTTACAGAATTGAACATATAAGAAATTAAAGAATCATAAATCATACAGTACAATTAGCCAACGCATAATCCATATAAAAATGTTTCAAAAAATCAAATACAGTGTGATCAGCAAAATATGCATGAGAATAAAGAAATAACCATTGAAAATTACATAATGTGCATACCCTACAGGTCGTAACAATGAGAGGGCGGGGAATTGAGGGTTGCCAAAAAACAAAACAGAAGAAGCAGATTCCTTCATGTATTCATATCATTGACAGCGTATTAGCATTCGGTGTTGCAAGCAAAATATGTTGCACAAATAATGTAGAGTTCAAAGCTTGCACAACAACAATTTAATAATAACAAGGTGATGCATATACAAGCTATTAAAAGTGCAAAGAAGTTAAGCAATAACGGGTCACCATTTGATTATATTTGTTTCACCATGTGAATATTCATCAAATAGTGATTTTAATGGATACCTCACACAGTTCAGTGTGTTTTTTTATTTTTTATAACTCTGTTTATTGAATTTTAACAACATAACATAGAGAAACGTACATGAGTAAGACATGAATCAGCGGTATACACGTTGAAGGCAATTATCCATAGCAACAGGGCCCGTAGGGCCGAGGACCGTAAGACATCAATAGGACAAGGCAGGCAAACAATGCTAGCAGCGTTACCGGTGTACCCCCACCCGCGGGGCTCATTGAGCGTCTAGCCATTTACCCCATATTTTTTCGAATTTGCGGGGACAGCCCCTCGCATTATAGATCCGGCGCTCTAAGGTTGCGCACCTGTCCAACTCATTACTCCAACGGTTCAGGCTCAGTGGTTCGGCAGATCCCCAATTGGCCGCAATAAGTCTTTTGCCTGCCCCCAATGCAATTGCCAAAAACATTTTCTCATATTTGGACAGGTCTACTTCACCCCCAATGCCCAAGAGTATCATCTTGGGGTCCCTAGGGATTGGTGTCGCCAGAGCGGCTGAGATTGTGTTGACACAGCTCACCCAGAAGGCCTGTATCGCCTGACAGTCCCATATCATATGGTAGAAGGTGGCGGGTTCAGTTTTGCATCGGACACATGTCCCGTCTTCTATTCCACCCCATCTGGCCATCGCAGTGCGTGAGTGGTATGAACAATGGAGAATCCTCAACTGTATTAGTCTGAGCTTGGATTCTACTCCAATTTCTCTGGGGGACATTAACGCCTCCACCCAATCTTCAGGTTCCAGGGGGCCCAGATCCCTTTCCCACTTTGCCTTTAGCCCGTCGAGTTGTGTAGCGCCGAATGAGTTAAGGGCCTGATAGAGAGTGGAAGTGACCCTAGAGGAGATGTGCTGTGGAAGGATATTGGTCTCGATGGGAGAGCAGGGAGGTACGACCGTAGTGTCGGGGAATTGGGTGCGGATGGCGTGGGACAGTTGCGCATGCCGAAACCGGTCCATGGGTGCCAGGTCGAATTGTTCGCGCATGGTCTCAAAGCTCAGGAGGCGACCCTCTTGTATCACATGTGCTAATGTGTGTTTTCCTTTTGCCAGCCAGTGACCGAAGGAGCCCATTTTCACTAGTTCCGGGAGGAGCGCATTGTGCCATATGGGTTGCGACAGTGTTGGCTGTTCTTCCCAGCCGATTAGTTTGTGTGCGGCCCGCCATGCGCGCCGGATGTGGTGGGTCATTTTGGGCAGCACCGGGAGTTGATCGTGGGTGGCGTAGAGGATTTGGAGCGGTGTTAGCGGGGACATGGTCTCCAGCTCTATACGGTTGTGTGGGAGTGTGGGATCCGCGTGGATCCAGTCATTCACCACCCCTATCTGTGTGGCCAGGTAATAGGTGCGTATGCAGGGTAAACCGGTGCCACCCTCCCACACCGATCTCTGGAGCGTATCAAGGGCAATCCTGGATTGTTTCCCGCCCCATAGCAGTGTGCGCAATGAGTGCGAATGTTTCTCGGGGGATGGGGAATGGGGCATTTTGGAGGACATACAATAGTCTTGGAAGGGTCATCATTTTGAATAATGCGGCACGGCCCATTAGCGATAGGGGAAGAGATTGCCAATGGGGGGTGTCTCTGTTGAACCGCTCTATGACTGGTTATATATTAAGCCGGGGGAACCCATCAAGTGTCGGGTCGAGCCGTATACCCAGGTATTTGAGTTCCCTGATAGAGACGTGATATGGGAAGGTCTCCGGGATCGCCAACTCGCCACCCTGAATCGGGAAGAAGATGGTTTTGGCATCATTAACCTTCAGACCTGCAAAGTACTGATATTCCCTGAGTATGAGGGAGACCACCGGGCACGAGATACTCCGGTTACTGAGGTATAAGAGCAGGTCATCCGCATAGAGCGAAAGGCGGTCTTCTCCCCCTCCCGGCCAGACGAAACCAGTCCAGTTGGTGTTAGCTCTAAGCTCAATCGCTAGCGGCTCGATGGCAAGGAGGAAGAGGAGTGGAGACAGCGGGCATCCCTGTCTCGTGCCCCGACCCAGGGGGAATGGTTTGGAGGACCTGCTGTTCACCCTCACCGTGGCCTCCGGGGATGCATATAAAAGTTTTACCCAGGATATAAATGTCTGCCCCAGGTTCATCCTAGCCATGATCTCCCACAAAGCATCCCACCCCACAGAGTCAAAGGCTTTTTTGAAGTCCACCGCCAGGAGGGCGAGTGGGGCTGGTATTTCCTTTGCCCTGGACAGCGCCAATTGGACTCTGCGTAAGTTCATCCGAGTTGATTTATTGGGCATAAAACCACATTGGTCTGGGTGGACGAGGGTCTCCATCACTTGCCGCAGTCTGTTAGCGAGTGTTTTGGCGAGAACCTTCGCTTCGCCATTGATCAAGGATATCAGACGATAGGAGGCGCATTCCTCCGGGGGTTTTACCAGGCTTATGTATGAAAACTATGCATGCCTTCCTGAGGTCTGGGGGAAGTGCTCCTAGTTCCTTGCTGCGTAGAAACATGCGGTGCATGTGGGCAGGTAGCATGCCACCGAGGCATTTCCATGTTTCAGTTGGGAACCCATTGGGGTCCGGAGTTTTCCCGGGTTGGAGTTGCGCCAGTGCATCTTGTACCTCGGTGTCAGTGATGTCAGCATTCAGGAGATCAGATTGGTGTTGCGGGAGTATCGGAATCTCGATGTGGTCGAGGTATCGAGAGGGTTCAACTGATGGATTCTCAATGGGTGGGGTATAAAGATTTTTGTAATAGGTGGCGAATGCCTCGACGATATCCGAGTCTTCTGTCAACAATGTCCCATCCAGAGATCTGATTGCCCTTACGTGTCCCCTGCTTTGCACGCGTCTCTCCAACCAGGCCAGAGTCTTGTTAGCTTTGTCGCCCCTTTCATATATTTGGCTCCGGACTAATTGGTGGGCAGTTCGTGCGTTGTCTAGGGACAGGTTACTGAGGGCTTCTTGCGCTGTGAGCATCGCTTCCTTTGCTTCTTGGGTGTTTTGTATAAGGATTTGTCGCTCACACTCCAGGACGCGTGTTTCTGCTTCCCTGATCTTCTGGACTTGGCGTTGTTGGTAGGCGGAAACCGTGGAAATAACCTCCCCTCGTAGGACTGTTTTGTATGCCTCCCAGATCGAAATCGGGCAGTCCACCGAGCCCTCATTAATTTTGAAATATTTCGTTGTCCTCTTTTCTAGCTCCTCCACAATTTCAGGAAGACAGAGATGGTATGCATTTAGGTGCCAATTACGATCCGGGCGACAGGAGGAGTTTTTGAGAGTTAAAAGAAGCGGGGAGTGGTCCGAAATTCCTCTCACGAGGAATGCAGCGTTGAGAAGCCTGTGGGTCATGTTGCGGGGGACGAAGGCGTAGTCGATCCTGGAGAATGATTTGTGGACACCTGAGTAGAAGGAGAACCCTGCCTCGTCTCCATGAAGTGTGCGCCATGCGTCCACCATTCCTGAGGCCTCGACGAACGTGGCGAGCGGCGTGGAGGTGGGGCATGTTCCAGCTCGCCTATAGGTTCTGTCGATTGTGATGTCCATTACTTCGTTAAAGTCCCCTCCGAGCACCCACACATCAGCCTCCTCCTCCAGGAGCAAGCTCTGAAGCTCGGCGAGCAGTTCTTTCGTCAGCGTGGGGGGGGCATAGATTGCTGCCAGGCCCCATTTCTCGCCCCAGATGTCCGCTAGCATCAGTACATAGCGGCCCCGGGGGTCCGCCCTGATATTCCTAACCTGGAGAGGGACTCTCTTGTGAACGAGAATCATTGTGCCCCTGGCTCCTTTCGTGAATCCGGCATGGTAGACATTCGAGTAGTTGGACCTTTTGAAAAAGTTGGTGTTTGTGCCTATCAAGTGCGTTTCATTTAAGAGGGCAATGTCCGGCGAGTGTCGGTTTAGGTACTGGAGCACCAGTCTCTGCTTTATGCTAGAGCCGAGGCCATTGACGTTCCAGGACAGTATTGTCACCTTGTTGGAGTTCATCCTGTCTGCGTGAGTCTATTTGGTGGGGTAGCAGGGAGAATTAGTGGCAGTTGCGTTTTTCCCCCCGGGGACGTATGTCTTTTTCCTCTCGGGGGGGACATCCGGGGGCCGCTTCGCATTGGAGCGCCTGAAGGCTGGCAGATACTTGTGTCTCTGGTCCTGGCCCAAAACAGTATTTGTTTGCCTTGTCTGCTCTCGTCAGTTTCCATCTTTCTTTTCTCGTGATTCCGTTTCCTTGATTCCCCAAAACTCCCCCCACCCTGTACTTCCCCCCCAACTGGGAGCACCTGTCGCCCAAACATTGAACTTATAACTTGGTGAACTTAAACTGCGTTGGGATGACCCGACCTAGGGTGGTAGCCCTTGTGGAGACTGCGTAACCTGAACGGTGGCGGCCGCAATGATGTAGTTTCCGTGTTGTCACGTGGCAAGTTCGGTTCTGTGGTGCCCAGACCTCATCCGTTCTCTGTGGTATTTTGGGTGGGACGCTGTGGCGATGCAGTTTCCGGGTCTATCTGGGTGAAGGGTGGCGAGCGCTGCCCGGGCCCAGGTTTGCAGGCAGGCGGTCCGGAGGGCCAGCGTCAAGCAATGGGCGCATTGAGGATCTGTGTTTCGAGCCAATCCCATGCTTCTTTGGGATTGTGGAATAAATGGGTCGTGCCCTCGTGGTGGACCTTGAGTATTGCCGGGAAGAAGAGAGCAAACTTAATTGACAAGGAGTGAAGTTTCTTCTTGACAGAGTCGTATGACTGGCGGGCCTTCTGGACCTCTTTGGTATAGTCCGGGAAAAACCCCACTCTATAGCCGTTGTATGTGATTGGGCCGGAGGCCCATGCCATCTGCATGATAGCGTCTCGGTCTCAGTAGTTGAGGAGGCGTGCTATTATTGTTCTAGGCGGGGCTCCTGGGGTGGGTCTCCCAGTGGGTACCCTATGTGCTCTCTCGATAGAGAAGAATTTCGACAATTTCTTGGGGGCAAAGACATGAGGTAGCCAGTCCTCTAGGAAAAGTTCGACACTAGGGCCTTCCTCTCTCTCCGGGATCCCGAGAATCCTGAGGTTGTTGAGGCGTGCCCTGCCCTCACTGTCTTCGGCCCGGTATTCAAGTTGGTTGACTTTCTGGGTGATTATGGCTAGTTGTTGTTCCAACTGGCGGACGTTATCTTCTGTATCCGACACCCTTTGTTCTGCTTCTCCGACCCTGGACGACAGGTTGCGGAGATCCTGGCGTAGGAGAGATGCTTCCGTGGAGACACCTCCTATTTTAAGTTACAGCGAAGTTCTCGAGTCCCCAATTGCCTTCATTAAGTCATTCAGGGAGAGTTGGGGGTCCTGAGTTCCTTCCATGTTGCCTGCTTCCGCCGGGTTTTGTGTCTCCTGGCGGGAGGGGGCTTCCACTGTGTAAAGGTCCATTTTACTCTGCAGGGTTTGCCGCTTGACCTTGTCTTTGCCCATGGCCGAGTCGGTGGTTTATGTGAGGATTTAGGCCCGAGTGGGTCGTGTGGATGCCCCGTGGGGATCACCGAGGGGACCAAGTCGGGGTGGGCTCGCCGGTCGTCTATCTTTTGCCACTCTGTCTCTGTTTCGAAGCACCGGCAGGGGCAGGGGCTACGTGGGTTGCTTAAGCGCCAATCCCCAGTTCTGGGTGGTCCGGTATACTTGTTGGAGAGTCTGTGGTCCACTGGGGGGTCTTCTTGTAGTTGCGTACACGTGAGGACCGTGCCCACCGTCTCAAATGTGTACTGTTCCTGAGTGGATTGAAGCGCAGAGGGGCGCTGTCTCCGGCGCCCATCCCGCACACCCCACCACGTGCACTTCTGTAGGAGTGTTATCCTCCCAGGGACCTGGTTGTAGGGTGACGGCCCGGTCTCCCAGCGGTAATGGTGCCCAAGGTCCTTGATCTGCGGCGGTCTGGTAGAGCTGTGGGGGGGGGGGTTGCCCCAATGCTCGTCCCCACCGGGAGTTGTTCCCCTTTGTGGGGTGTGTGTCCAGAACTTTTTGCCAGTGGGGCTATGGGTCCTGCAGCAGGGGCCTTCGTGCCTTCAAAAATCGTGTCCCAAAGTTGCCGCTTTGTGGCCAGTCCTCCGGGCCTTTTAAGCCCTTTCGCAGTGTGAGGGTGAGGTTATGCGCACCAGTACAGGGTGCTCCTAGAGGTGGGGGTGGAGAGCGCCTTCAGTCCCCTTCACCCAGCTCCGTTGTCGTGGGAGGGGGGGTGCCCCTTCCTTCGTGAGGGACGCTGTCCCTCGGTTCGTTGGGTGGGGGGGGAGGCTCCACGTACCTTGTCGGTATTGTTGGGGGGAGCGCGACACCGTGTTGCCCGTGTCTGCGTCGCGGCTCAACCCCGGATGCTGCTGTCTCACCAGTGGTGGGGGGGAGGGGCGGAGAGGTCTCAGCTCCTTGCCTCGTCCCCTGTCCTCTTCCTCTCATATGCGGTCCGGTCCGGCCCGGCAGCGTGGGCAGGCGTCTGGCTGTCTTGCGTGGCACGGGGAGAGAGGGGCTCCGGGCTGCAGCCTGTAGGTGTCGGTTCGGGGCCGTCTCCTGCCTTCTATGAAGTGCCCACACCTCGATGGCTCAGGGGGGGAGGGGCGGAGCGGCCGCTCTGCAGCCACACGGCAATGGCGGCAAGTCTCGCACCGGCGAATCCGGGGTCGCGTTCTTCGCCTTCCCGGGACCGATTTCGCCCCAGGCTGCAGCTATTGTTGCCTGGGGACGTCCGCCACCGGGGTGCTGTGTCTTGAGGTCGGGTGGTTCCGATATGCGGAATAATTACAGGATATATCTCAGTGTGTTTTATTAATAAAGAAAAAATAAACTTGCACACATTATCTCATAATCTGAGTTTAGGTACATAACTTTCAAACCCTTTTGCATTCAGAGGCTGGTAATGCATCTATCGATTTATTAACCAATTTTCACATCCATAATTGGTCACACACACAGTACAGTTTATGTTACAAAAAATGTAATCAAAAGTTTCCACTTTTTAGGTGCCAATCCATTTCGAATATATAGTTATATCCATCATCGGAGCTATAAACTGTCCTTTCTTTAGTATTATGAGTTCTTCAACTTTCATCTGTTGTTAGGCCGAATCATATGCAGTACCCTTTGGGAACACCACACACAATTAAGACTACAAATGACAGTACAAATTGACCTTGTGAATAGCGACAAGTGGTAGCGATGGCTGAGCAGCCAGACTTATCTCAAGAGTAATGTGAGCAGTACCAATAGTTATACAAAAGACAGCAATTACTATGGTTCAAACAAACACTGACTCAAGGTTTATGAGCAAAAGAATATACATTTATTTACACATCAGTTGCAAAACAATTCACCAAAGTAAAGCAGTAGAAAAAATCACACTCTTAATATTCTACACCCTACCCAATAGATTCTGGACAAGTTAAGCTCAAAATGAAGGGTGAGAAAAATGGCACTCCAGCAATTTAAAAGGGAGGGAAAGACATGGTTAGACAAAAGTTGAGCGGCACCAACAAGTAAGTAAGCAGGGCAATCTAGAAAAAGTAACTACAGTGAGGAAATCAAATTAAGAGGCCTGGGCTAAAGTCAATGGACCAAAGTCTTTGCAGAGGATCACAAGGTTCACGGTAGTTTGCGGTTAAGTCTTTGCCAGGAGTTCAGAATGAAGTTGGTCGGACGAAAAGTTACTTTAAAGAATAGAGAAGGACACGCCCTCGGATTGGCAAAAGGTTTCAAACACTTTCACAGCGGTCGGACGGAACGAACAACCGGGTTTGAACAGTACCTTAAATGAAGAAGAAGGCAGACGTTCCTGGCAGGTCCTGCAGGCTCATGGTTCCTGAAGCGACTGTCAGACTGACAGGAAGTAAGAAGACTGGAGGGTCCTGCACTGCCCAGGGAAGAAACAAGCAGCAGAGCAACGCAACAAATAAAAGGTGCGCTCCTTAAAACCCAAGCAGGGTCCTTTCCTCCTGGCTATCCGGTTCACTGTAGCTGTGCACAGCAAATTCGACTAGAGAAGGGAGGCCTGGCCAGTACTTTGGCGAACAGGTTGATCCCACCAGCTGAAGGGGAGAAGATTCCTTGCAGATCTTCCCTGTCATCGAAGTTTGGAGATTCGGACCCGCAGCAGGGCTTCACCGGGAGGTTCAGTCGTGGTAGACGTCCTCTTCTGTCAGCTTGTCTTTGGTTCTCTCGATCCAGTGGCGACTCTGCCTTCTCCCCAGAGACCTGCTTTTTATGCAGTTTTCCCCCATTCACACAGCCTGGCTGTCAATCACACAGCACAGTGGCTGTCCCAGAGGGACAGTCACCACAGCCAATCATACAGAGTGCACATGGGTCTCCAAGGAGACCCTTTGCAGGGAGTCCCAAACCCCTCCCTCACATCCTGTCCCCCTCAGACATTCAGGCGTCTAAGGATGTGCAGAAGCCCGCCAAAGGACGGGGAACAAAGAAACCAAACCTGGTTTGGCGCGCAGAGTAAAACACGAGAAAGACCTTTACAAAAAGAAATGGCGAATAAACCCAGCCGGAATTAAATAAAAGTAAATGGGGTCCAGCGAGTTTAAGTTCGAGGCTACTAACTTAGCCTAAAACAGTACCAAGGCTATTTAAATAGACTGTGGTAGGAAACATAGGGTAGATACCACTGCCACCAGCCAAATCTTAAAGAAAGGGGAACAAAATAATGTTCCACGAGAAACAGACAACAAGGGATAACTATTAACCTTTTCCAGAACTCTATGTAAAATAGTTTGTACTGGGTCTGTGAATTTAAAAAACTACTAAAGTCAACTTTACATGTTCTGAGAGACAGTAGTCAGTCCCAGAAAATTGAGTCTGAGTTGGGAAGTCTAAAAAGACAACCCTGTGTCACTGCACTAAAGGTGCTGTGTGACACACAGTAAAAAGATGATGCCTGTGGAGTAGGTGAGGCTCCACAGTCCATGAACACATAAAAATGTTAAACACACAAAGCAAAACACATGTAAGAGTGGGGAAAAAGGCTCACACTCTTACCAGGTGAAAAACAAAATCATATAAAAAGATGATGCCTGTGGAGTAGGTGAGGCTCCACAGTTCATGAACACATAAAAATGTTAAACACACACAGCAAAACACATGTAAGAGTGGGAAAAAAAGCTCACACTCTTACCAGGTGAAAAAAAAATCATATAAATCCAGCCAAACTGCTGAGGCACTCAGTAGGTAAGGGAAATTAGCCATTCTGGAGAATTCTCCCTAACATCTGTCACCTACAACAAGTAATTACATTGTCATTAGTAACCTTCAAGTTCAACATACAATTCTACTACATAAACAATTGGAGTGCTATAGTGACCTTCAATCTAAGTGGGTTCACTGTAGTTGGAGCTAACCAAATTAAACTTGAGCGCTAATCTCTCGCAAGAACAGATCCAGACAATTCTGGAGGAAGCCAATCAAAAAATAGCAAAGTGCCAACAAGAATTGGAGGCCAAGAAAATCAGGAAATGGAGGAGAGATACTGTCATGATGCCTACCCCTGGGCATCCGGATCGAGTCCATCAGCCCCGTGAGCAGCCATCCAGATACTTATTAAAACCCCAACAGCCCCGGCTGGGGGCTGTTTGGATTCAGTCCTGGCGCCTTAGGCGCCAGGCTCATCATAGAAATCAGTCCTGGCGCAATAGGCGCCAGGCTCATAGTCTTTAGTTACCTTATGCAGACCATGCTGCAAATGAGTCCAAGCCAACATGAGGCCTGGATGGGACTGTTTTATTACAGGGACTATTTTTCACTCGGGTGTGGTTTACCTGGGACTACTTTGCAGGCTATTTAAACCACGCCCGAACTGCAGCCCATGCTTCGTGTTATTCTGCATCCAGCAGCGTAACACTCACCGTGTCTGCAAGTCAGCATACAGTCTTCTGCCACGCCCACCTCGAATCCGGAGCTCCTAGACAAAAGGAAAAGAAAGGAGAAGAGGTAAGATCACAGACATTATTTGATTCCTTACCTGATTCTGGACCCAGCACAGCTCCGAGCCTGGAAAGGACATTAATTCAGCACGCGTAGCTTCGCCAGAAGCAACGCCATGTTATACTCACCAGTCCACTGCATCTTTCGACTCGGCGCTGCCTCCATCATTTTCTTCGTCGAAACCCAGCACCTGGGGGGAAAATAAAAGGAATAACAAGGTGAGCCGAGAAAACCGACAAAGACAATCTCTTGCCACCATAGGCTTACCTGCTTTACCACCGGAGGTATTATCCTTTAATTCGCCGCATCTTCCTATGCCGCACCTATAAAGGGAGAGAAAACAGCAAGTTAAACTCATGCAACTTTTACTGGACAGTGTTTGGTAATACAGACTCTTTACCTGAACGCCATCAGCTGCCTCCAGGCAATATTCTTTTGGACCCAGCTGCAGCCTAACGAGGGAATGGAACAAGAGTGAACATCGGACATATTGAACTCTTTGAACTTTATAGACACTGGAGTCAATATTCCTCCGGAACTCCTCCAGTACCTTCAAACCAGTGAAGTAACTGGTATCTACGCACCCCTGCATGCCATGCAGGATGGAGAGCTCATAATTTAAAAATATAAGGTTAGGTTACCAAGAGGGGATATCGGAGGTGATTAGTGGGGAGAACGAGAACAGTTGGGGGGCCATCACTAAAGTCCACGGGTGGCTAAATCCCTTTCTCCACTTGCAAGAGAATAGTTCTACAAGTCCAGTGTTAGGGAGAATTCTCTGTTTAGGCTGAATTTTCTAACCTAGTGAGTCCCCCAGCAGCTTTGCTGGATTTCTGGAGTTTGTTTTTTTCCATCCTGCCAAGAGTGAGACTCTTTTTCTCCCACTCTTGGACATGAATGTGTGTAATTCCCTTGAATGTCAATGTGTTCTATGGGCTATGGGGTCTTTTACCCCATAGAGTCTCATATGTTTTTCTATGTGTGTTACACCGCACCCTCTGTGCCGTAGCACTGGGGCGTCCTAGCGGACCTCCACCATAGACTCCATACCCAGGGACTGACTACTGTCTCCCCGGGCATGTAAAGTCACCATTGGCTTTACTAGACCTAAATTTACTAACAGAACTAGTACAAACCATCCAATTGTGGACGTACTAGTAGGGGCAAGCTGGACAAGCATTGGTCAAGCACTGGCACGATCAAAAGGCTAACATGGTTGAGTTCGCTCAAGACCAGCTCGTTCTCGTTATGATCCCAACAAGGCAGAGGGCCTTGCAAGACAAATGGATGGGACCCTTCAGAGTTGTGGGTAAACTCGGAGAGGTCAACTTTCTGGTGGACTTGGGCAATCCCAAGAAGGCTCCGACAGTCTTCCACACCAACCGACTCAAAGCGTATGTCTCGAGACCAGATGTAGGGGCGTTGCATCATCCGAGGAAGAAGAAGAGAGTGAAGCTCTTCCGGATCTCCTCAGAGGCTTACCTTTAGACGAAAAAATTGAAGGAGTATATCTCTCCTCCAATCTGACACCCGGGCAACAAGAAGAGTGCAAATCTATGCTGAATCAGTTTGCCTCTCTGTTCTCGCTTTCACCAGGCTTGACCCCTTGGGGCCAGCATGACATACTCACTGGTGACTGTCTGCCAGTCAAAAGCAGAGGATACCGAATGTCAGAACACGTACGAACCCACATCAAAGGTGAGGTCAGCAAGATGCTCGATCTCGGGGTAATAGAGCCCTCTACTAGTCCATGGTCTAGCCCAGTCGTGTTAGTACCAAAGGCCGGATCTAAAGAGCTTAGATTCTGCGTGGATTATAGAGCTCTTAATGCAGTCACCAAGACTGATGCCCACCCTTTGCCAAGAACAGATGAGTTGGTGGATAAACTTGGCGCAGCCAAGTTCCTCAGCACATTTGACTTGACGTCAGGCTATTGGCAAATAGCCCTGACAGACCATTCCAAGGAGAAAACTGCATTTTCTACCCCTGTTGGCTTATACCAGTTTAAGGTAATGCTTTCGGATTGAAGAATGCACCTGCTACGTTTCAACGGATGGTAAACCAGGTTCTGAATGGGATGGAGGACTTCTGCATGGCATACTTGGATGACATAGCAGTGTTCAGCAATTCCTGGGAAGAACATGTAACCCACCTGAGAGATGTTTTGCAGGTTCTTGGACGAGCCAATCTGACCATAAAGGCGGGTAAATGCCAAATTGGACAGAGTAAGGTAGTCCATCTTGGACATGAGGTAGGAGGTGGAGAAATAAGGCCTTTGCTCAGTAAGATTGAAGCTGTACAAAATTGGACAACACCTACTACTCAAACCCAAGTGAGAGCCTTCCTAGGCCTCACTGGGTATTACAGGAATTTCATCGAGAACTATGGGACCTTAGCTTCTCCACTGAATGTCATCTCCTCGCCCAAATTTCCTAAAAAGGTTAGATGGAACGAGGAGTGCAATCAGGCTTTTGAAAACCTGAAAAAGGCTCTTTGCCAAGCCCCAGTACTCAGAGCTCCTGATTACCGCCAACACTTCATTGTGCAGACAGATGCTTCAAATGTAGGGATAGGTGCAGTACTCAACTGGATGGGAAAGTTAGGGAGCACCCCGTTTGCTTCATCAGCCACAAGCTGAAGGATCCTGAAACAAAGTGGGCAACAATCGAAAGAGAGTGCTTTGCTATCGTGTGGGCTCTGAAGAAGTTTAGGCCGTACTTGTATGGTTCTACTTTTTTCATTCAGACTGACCACCAACCCTTGAGATGGTTAATGCAAATGAAAGGGGAAAACCCGAAACTATTGAGATGGTCGATCTGCCTGCAAGGGTTTGATTTCACCATTGAGCACAGGTCAGGGTGTCACCACCAAAATGCTGATGGTCTCTCTAGGATGTATGTCATCGACTAGAGGTATGAGATTCATCCAGGAGTGGATTAAATCCTCCTGTCCCTTAGTCTGGGGGGGGCTAGTGAGACTCTTTTTCTCCCACTCTTAGACATGAATGTGTGTAATTCCCTTGAATGTCAATGTGTTCTATGGGCAATGGGGTCTTTTACTCCATAGGGTCTCATATGTTTTTCTATGTGTGTTACACCGCACCCTCCGTGCCGTAGCACTGGGGCTTACTAGCGGACCTCCACCATAGACTCCATACCCGGGGACTGACTACTGTCTCCCCGGGCATGTAAAGTCACCATTGGCTTTACTAGACCTAAATTTACTAACAGAACTAGTACAAACCATCCTATTGTGGACGTACTAGTAGGGGTAATTCGATTACTCCTGGTTCTGTTATTCGAGGGGGCACTGTCCCGTCCCCCCTTGTCGAGTTTTGGCTGGTGGCAGTGGAAACTACTTGTTATATTCGACCCCGGATATAACCCTATGGGATTCTTCCCATTGTTGGAGATTAATACTTTTTATCGTTAGTCTCTAACATACCACCGGTTTACTTATCTTAAATAAGTCTATCGAGTGGTATTTTCTGCCAGAACTCGGTTTTTAAAATGGCGTCTGTGTTCGTCTCTGTGACTCCTAAACCAAAGTTTGAGCCCTTTGTTCCACTTCTGGCGGGCTTCTGTACAGAGACCCTCCAAAGTGGTGCCATTCTGTCTGGGTTACCACAGGGGTGTGGGAGGGGGGTTTAGGCACCCTGGACTGAGTTGCCTTGCCAACTCCAGTCGCACTCTGGTGTGATTGGCCCAAGTGGTGAGCCTCCCCGCTCACCATTTAGCGTGTTTTGAGTGACAGCTAGGCTGAATGAATGGGGGTTTTCTGCATAAAAGCAGGGCTTTTGGGACTGGATCTTCAGAAGTCGCCACAGGACCTAAGAATCCGACGAGGGTAAAGCTGAGCCGACCTGCAACGACGACACCTCCGGTGGAGCCCTGCTGAACCGACTCACCACTTCCCGACGACAGAGGAGATCTCCCGGCCGGCGAGTCTCTTCCCCTGACTGGTGGGAGCAACCAGTCGCCTTTGCTTTTTCTTCGCTCCAGGACGCAGTGGTCGAATTGCCCTTGCAGAGCACCTTGGCAACTGTATAGCCACTACCCCTGTACCACGACCAAAAGGTGGTGCCTTGTGACGCAGCATTCCGCGGCTGGTCTCTTCCCTGATGGTGCAACGATCTTCAACTTTCCTTCGACGATGAGATCATCTCTTCTCTTGGCAAAGACCCGACGTGCGCCCACCACCAGGAACAACTGCCCCCGCCGGAGCTGTCCCTCCACAAACAAGGTACTGTGTCCGCCTGGTTTCCCTTTCTGCCGGATAGAGTGAGGTGTCTTAATCCTCGCCTTTCCATTGGGTCGCCTTCAAGCTTTCTTAACTTTCTGTTCTGAACTGGTCCAAACTTTCCATAACAATTTGCGATAAAGACTCGAAGCGCATTTCCACTGAGACACTTTTTGGGACATATCGCCTTGCCTCTCTCCGAGTGGGCCTGGCCTCTGAACATTGTGATCTGCAGTAGACCCTGCCTTACTTGCCTTGCATTTGTCCGTAAAGTATTGGTACCGAGTTGATTTCATAACCTGCCTTATTTTTCTCTCCCGTCCTAACGAATACTAGAGTGTCATCTAGGTTAAAGCATACACCACTGTCTGCAAATAAGTGATGCCGGTGAACCTAGACTTGTCGAACTATTGTTAGGGGGATTGATCTGTTTCTTCGTATAAGTAATTGTGATTGAAGTTGTTTGCCGTATTAGTGCAAGAGTGTTTTCCATAGATGTGCTGTTATAAATAAATACCCTTATATCTTTACACCGAAGCCTTGTTCCGTGTTTGCTTGTTCTACTGTGTAGATTGCCCTATTTTGTATACTCCACATACTGCCTAACTCTTCTTGAGGGAAGTCTGACTGCTCAGCCACAGCTACCAAGTGAATCTGTGTGGTACAGACTGCTACCAAGTCGGTTTACTGCCAAACACCTGTAGTCCTAAATCTTTTGCAGTGGTCCTAGAGGGAACTGCACAGGTTTCCGCCTAACATCCAGCAGACAAGATTAGGCGGGCCAGTCCAGACTGTCATCTCTGCACTACGCATCACGTTGGTGGAGACCGCAGCTGTCCGGGTCCGATCGACGCACCTGTGGGAACCAGGTGAGCGTAACAGATATTCAGGACTACAAATTAAATATATTTTAAAGCTGGCAGCAATACTACCAGCAGAGAGCACCTACATTTAACCTACCAAAAATCACAAATCCTGAGGCAAATGATGAGACTATGCCAACCTCAGACGCATCAAGTACTGAATTAGAAACACTCTCAAGATCAGAAGTTGACCTTGAGGTCATACCATCTTCAACAACGACCACAAGACCGACACCATTTTTCAGAAAGGGACGAACCCGACGAGGGTCGAAGAAAAAAAATACAGAGGAAAACAGCACTAACCAAGAGGACATAGTGGTGAACATTTCCTAATACTATCTATCTTAATTTGAATGTGGGTTTCTACAGAAAGGATTATCATTTGTGCCACAACATAGCAGCACGCTCTTGAGGGAGAAGATGGACTTCTTTAAGCTAATGAGGAAGTTGAAATTGAAAGTATTTTTCGATGCCCGGGAAGCACAAAGTGAGAGTGAAGCGGAATCAGAATTCCTGGAGATGACACCCAAGAATACGTTTTCTCCTCCAGTGCAAAAATTGATTTTAACAGCTTTTGAGAAGCAAGTACTAGAAGGACTTAAGAAGATATCCTTCCAACCAAGAAAACATGGGTATTTCACATGTTGGGAGAGAGAAGTGCTGAAAGGCATTACGACCCTGGTGTCCCGGGAATTGCGGAGGCGGAATTCGGTAAATCCCCATTTCCATTGAGTTTGATAGGACTCAATGGGAATGGGGAAGTGGAAACACCGACACCATCTCGTGATGGTGCTGGTGTTTCCACGTCCGCCTGCAGGTGGGTGGTGTTAAGCCCACCAGGTCAGACCTGGCGGGAACATCCCCTCCCGCCTGAAGGAGTCGGGATTGGGCGGTCCGGAATTAACAGAGGTGGCGGGTTTACCGCCACTGTCAATTCCGGACCGCCCGACCTGTAATGAGGCCCAATGTGTTTACGTTTCTTTTTTCTTTCTTAAAAAAACACAATGAACTGTGTGAGGTATCTATTAAAATCACTATCTGTTGAATATTCACATAGGGGAAATTCTTTGTGAAAGAAAATTGCGAAAGACGTAGTCCGTAAGGATTGCATTTGGGTTACCTGTTGGTGACAACGGGTTTGTTTCAGGTTTTTTCCACTATTAGTCTCCACCGGCCAAGGGACTATCCCACGTGCACCTGAAAAAGCATTAAAGTGTTTGACTTCTTAGACAGATCAGATTGAACACAAACCACAATGGTTGTGAAGTAGCTGTGGATCCTCCATTGTTTTCTTTTTAGTTCAACTGAGTAGCAGAAACTGGTCATGTGAACAGCAGCCTCCTCAGCCTGGAACTGGCATGGTGTCCTTAAGTAGCAGCCTGCAAGGCAGTGAACCCACTCCTGACACTGACAAATTATCCTTCCTGTTTCACCTTCCCTACTTCTCTATAATCCTCCAGAAGGTTGTATTCAATCACATAGTCAACTGGCTCTACTTGCTGTCCCGCTCCAATCAGGATTCCAGTCCAAACACTCCACCGGGGCTGGGCTGATCCCATTAACCAAATCAATTACAACTGCCCAGCACACTCACCGCTCCTCCAATCCCATCCTTCTAGACCATTCCACTGCCTTTGACATTGTGGACCATCTCTACCTCCTTTAAACTCTTTCCTGCCTTGGTTTATGGGCACAACACCTGGCTGGTTGTCCTCTACATGTCCTCTATCTATCTGACTGCTCGTTCCCCATCTCCTGGGACTTGAGTGATTCCTCCCCAACAGACCTTTCCATGTGTGTTACACAAGGATCAATCCTAGGCACTGCACTCTTCACCATATATATCTCCTCCATCAGTAAAGTCATTTCCTCTTATGTCTTTTAATATCACTCAACTCTTCACTGACAATATTCAGATATTCTTCTCCTTCCTCTCATTCACCCCTGCAATCTCTGAATCCACTACCGGATGACTCCACATTACCTCATGCTAAACACTTCAAAGACGGAAGCCATCTTTCTCCCTGTCTCCAACACCAACCCCACTCTCCCCTCTCCAACCCCTTTCCCCTTGACTTACTCACCCCTTACCACCAAGGCTTGCAAACTTGGTGTTCTCTTTGACAGCAACCTGAAACTATACCCGTTCATCAGGCCCACTTTTAGTGCAGCCAGACTCAACCTCCTAAATATTAGAAAATTCTGTCCTTATTTTGTAAACTAATCAATTCTCTACTCTTTTGCCCAGCATACTGGACTACGGTGCAGGTATACTTCTTGGTTCACCTCTCTAATCTTTTCTTTCCCTCAACAAAGTCTTCAAATTTGGAGCACACACCCTACTTCAACCTTACCAGATCTTCCTTCACCTCTTCTTACGTTCACCAAGCTGGGTGGCTCTCCATACAACATTTATTTCACTTTGAATTCCTGATACTTGCCTATCACTACCTTACTGAATACATCAGTGGAATATTTTTACCCATGCCAATGCACCCCACTGCACCCCTTTGCCAATGGGGAAAGAAATCTGACAAAAATGGAGGCAATAACCCATGTGTGCGCCAAATCTACAAAACTGTGCAGGGTTCATAAACGACACAAGAGCTGCACACCCTGACACACCCAGGCAAAGTTGGTGTAAAAAACAGGAATCACTGCTGTCACCTGTCACCTGTCACTTGTCATCTGTCACCTGTCACCTGAAGCAAGGCCACAGAAGGGCTAAAATCCGAAAATGCCCTTAAAAATTCAGGCATTTTCCAAGTGAATTATTGAAAGGAAAAGTGTGCTGAAATCATAGATTCTCCAGGTAGCGGGAGGGATCAAGACATCCCTGCCTGACAGCTGCTTAAGGAAATTAGCTGTCAGACCTAGTGGAAGTAACTGCTTGATTCTGATTGGGCGCGCCTGGCCTGGAAAAGCTGACATCTCGGCTTGACACTCCCTTGAAAACAGGAAGCCTAATGGTTCCCGCATATTGACAACAAAGAGAGCATCAGACATTCGTCTCTGGCTGAGCCAAGAACAAAGGACAGGCTGAGCATTGACCTATGCTGGGAGGGGCAGGATGCTTCCCTCTCCAGGAAGGGGACACACCTCCCTGATCAAAGGACTGGACAGCTGTTGCCTTGAAGTGGAGGTACAAAGAAAATAAAAACTGCTGGGACGTTTTAAATTCTTATTTGTGATTTTAACTGAGCAACCTAAAAAGGGATACATCTGAAAATGTGTAGACAATATCCTAATTTCAGGCTTTTGATTTGAAGACATTGATGAAACCTGCACCATTTAAGGAACCAAGGTTATGAAACAATTCTCATTATATAAGAACGATTAATGTTGCAAACCTAAGATTGTATGAACATGATCCACTGATAAGCGTCCAGAGATGTACCGAATTAGAAATGATTAAACCAAACTGTTATGTTTAAAATTGATAAAAATACGTAAAATGACGAAGACAGCTCTCACAAAGATGGGGATTGAATGTGAATAAAGACAATGAAATATGAAATGTATGTGTCCGATTTTATTAGGGTACATAATCTTAGAAATGAACATTTGTGCAAAAGTTATGTTTTGGTAAAAATCAATGTAGGAGTTCCTAAATCCCATCATAAAGATGACAGCTCTGTTCTGACTGCCAACCAAAACAAAGCACATGCCTGCACCCACTCACAGCTGTGGGGGTGTGTTTTTGAAATTCTGCCCACACCATAAACTGGGGGATGTCATTTGACAGTATAAATATAGAAACTTCACTCCACATAGGGAGACTGCTTCCACAACCCCTCCAGATTTCCACGCAGCACCTTGTTTCAGGACTCTTCATCTTTTAGCTGACTGCAGACTTCTCTGAAGATCCAGATTTTTTTTTTCAGAATCCAGAATTTAGCATTGCTGAACTCTTGCCAGCTAGACCCACTTTCAAACATCCAAAACTTAAAAGAATAATTCTGATTCAGCTTGGCTTGCTACCATTAAGGCTTGCCCGCTGAAACTTGCATCCTGTAATCTGCCGTGTCCAGTCACCAGTAGGGCCCATCCAAATCCAGTCTGAGGTGCAGTCCAAAATTGACCATAATCACACCGCTGATCCAATACCTCCAGAGGTGCCCTGCTGCCAGTAGACCTGACCCAATCCAATTACCAGAACCGTGATGGTCCAATTTAATTACAAAGGACTGTAAGTATTAATATGAAGAACAGTGACCCATTTATATCTGCATTGTATCATCCCAATCTCAACCTCTCCCATCTTTAAATTCAGAGCCCTAGTATTGTTAGAATCCTTTTTGCGCTGATTTTTCTCACCTGTGTTACAAAACCATAACTCCTTAGTGATTTTGAGTAACTAAAGTAAATCCTAGAAAGAAATTGAGTATCCACCACGTGAATGGTTGCGCGGGCCACGTAACTGTGAAGATTCATGTGTGGCCTCCTCTTTTTCACAGTCATTAATATAGTGTAATAAAACTGACCTGCCATTTTTAAAACCAAATTCCTGTTCCATTTTCACGCCTATTTTGCAAAAATGCCTCTCACTGAAACCTCTGTAACTTCTTCAATTATAAAGATAGAAACCCAATTTCAAATCTCACTGATACCTAAGACCCTTAGCTACATTCAAAACCAAAATCGGACTGTTTCTCTCAAATATCGAATAGTAAAAGTTTGCCACAAATTTGCACTTTTCAAAAGTTTACATGTGTCTTTTTCCCATTTCAAAGTGCTTCTTCCATCCCATCCTGATCTAAAGTGTGTACTGTTGTTTATATTATAGCTCATGTGTGTTAGGACCTGTTTAGTGTTGCTTTCCTCAGAATTTCTATCTCTTTAAGCCTTTTACACCCTTTTGCATTGTTTCACCAAGCCATTTCACCTGTCATTTTAAAAGTGTCATTTTCCAAAACGGTTTTCTCTCTTGTTTTGGGAGGGAAGATTGCATTTACACTCTAGACATTGTTGTTCATTCCTGAATGCCTGCTGATTACTCACATTTGTGTAGCATTGCTCATTTGTACTTCAGTACTTTGCAGGGGGAACTATTAACCTAAACGCTATCTGTTCACAAACCAAAACTGTTCTTTTTCCTGCGTTTTCTGTTTTTCATCATTATACGTTAATTCAATTGCGTTGCTTATTTTCTGAATTGTATTGTCACTGTTAGGTGATTGCTGTCCCCTATATTGTCATGACCACTGTTAGGGGGCACAAGCTGTGCCACAAACCGGCTCCCACTAGAACCCTGGGGGCATTAAAACCACTGCAAAAGGGCTCCTGGAGCCAGTCCTGGCGCCTTTGGTGCCAGGACAAACTAACACAAAGAGAGGTGGGGGAACATGGTATTTATACTGCTCCACCAAACTTGCCCCCTAACTTAGGAAAACCTTAATATATCATACAAAGAGTTTGGTGGACAGTGAAGTGACACAGGTGCGAAATCAACCTCTCGCTAGATCGATCTTCCAAACTGGGGGGATTTTCTCCACCCTAAAGTCAGGGATTAAACAACCATATTAGCACTGCACAATATACATTGGAAACCAAAGATTTATCGAAAAGTATACATTTTATTAAATTACTTCACAATGGTTAAAAAACACCTTCAAGAGGCTATTAATGTTCAGCAGCACAATACAGTATAAAATGTGAAAAATAAACAAGGAAAAACTCAAGACAATAATACACGGGAACAGAGTGAAGGGAACAACCTTAAATCAGGTAGCACATTTTAAATAAAGGAACAATCACTATTCAAAAAAACACACAGGGCTAAAGTTAATTCACCTACATCAAACTTGAAACTCAATAACACAAAAAAACTCACACTGCATCATACCCAATCAACCCAACATGTTTCATTCCTCATACAATCACGTCACACACAGTAAAGGGAAATTCTTCAGGGGCATGTATTCTAAAACACAACAACAATTCACAATAACAAAGGTTTGTGCAACTTTGAAGGCTAAAAAAGCAGCAAAAAAAGGCGTCCTTATAAATGCAGAGTTTCCTGGTAAATTCCAGAACCAACCAATAGCACACACTATCAATGTGGTGTCGTGGTTAGACAGTGGAAGAGAGTGGTAAACGCAGCTAGGTTGCTGCCTTCAACACCTTGATCTCTGATTAAGTGGGAGGTGGATGCTGCGCGCCTTCATGAAGATTGACAAACGTTTGCTATGGTGTGTTGCACATACAGAGACACCTAAGGTGTTCAATTGAAAGGGTCACTCCTAACAAGCTCAGAGTTATGCTGTATATTCAGCCCAAATCAGCCTGCAGTCAATCACGTCGCAACTTAGGGAAGCAACCTTCCATTGACGCGCAGTCGTCAATTCATGGGAATATCGAGTGGCTAAACCAAGTGCCTCTGTATCAGAAAGCCTAAACTGCGGCCATTATCAATATCTGGTCGGGAGTTCATAGTAACCCCTCTGTGCAAGTAAAGCTGCGTCGGCACCTCCAGGCAGTCCTAGGGTCAAGCAAGGAAACCTTTGGCGCCAGGCTCATATATGGTAAGGAGGGACTGTTCAAACTAGGTCCCATTTATGTACATGGGCTTTTAAATCCAACATGGAAGCAACCGCATGGCTCAGTTCCTGTGAACCAAACCATGCAGTCTAGTGTCTTGGGTGTGGCTGGTGCCTGGGACTACTTTACCTGGTATTATTTTACTTCGGCTATATAAACCACGCCCAGGCTGCAGAATACACTTTGCGTTATTCTGCAACTACCAGCGTGATGCTCACTGTGTCCAGCTCCTGGTCGCCAGAATACTCTTGCAAGAACAAGAACAAGGTTATTCTGTTTTACCTGAGAATTCACCACCCAGCACTCAGCATCTCAACCGGGCTGCAATCTGTGAAAACCGAGAGAAGAGGAAACATCACTCACCTGTGAGTACTAGCTTAGGACTTCTGGCAAACCCCTACCACAGCTGACATCGCGACCTGCAATAAAGAGAACAGGAAAACAATAGTCTCACCTGAATTACATCGTGCTGCGCCGCACGCTTCCTTTCATAGCACCACAACAACATCCTGCAAAGGAAAAGGAGAAATATTCAGGTTCGCTTTCTATATTAAACAACCGCACAGCGCTTTACATACCCTAACAGATTCCAGGGGTCAGTTTTCTTTTCACCACGCTGTCATCCGCTCGCAGCACTACAGCGGCCTGTGAGGGGAAGAAGAAGAAAACACAGGTTAGCTTTAAGAGACAATAAAGGCACCGCTCTTCGCGCTTTCTCTTACGTAAAAATATGCCTCTCCATCCGGCACGCCAGCATCAAGACCTTCACACCTGAAAAGAAGGAGATAAAGACTTTAACAAACTCCCATCATAAATAGAAGAAGGACTTACAATTAACAGACCTACCTACCTATCAGCAGATTCGGGGTCACAGCAAGCCTGGGCCCAAAGAAGGTGTACTGTACCAGTGAAGCAACTCGGGCAGCTCGCCTACGAACGTCAAGCCCCCCTGCACAAGAAACACGGGACAGATAGCTCACCCTACAAATAACTAAGGTGAGAAAGACCCCGTGGGTAGGGGATCAGTGAGACGGAGGTGGGAGATTCACCCATTAGAGACAGTTCTCACAAATCCTCCCTTCTGTAATTGCAGATTCATTATTCAGCACCGGGCAACTATGCATCCAGGGTTCCAGATCTCAAGCCTTCCAGATGCCCCCGGGGATAACAGGTGAGCGTAACAGAATGCAAAGCCTTTAAACCCTATCCACCTTGGCGTCATGGAGACATCTGAAACTGACCAGTTAGCCCAGCTTTTGGGACAATTACGCACCGAGGTATACGCAGCCTGGCAAGAAACCAATGCCTTAAGGCAAGAGTTAATAGTCACAAAAGACTGTACTGATGAACTAAGCAAACAGCTACTACAAACACAGGCGGGGCAAGCTCCATTGCCCAGATTCGCCCCATCCGTCACTACACCATCATCAGTCAACCCAGTACAGATAACGTTGCCGGGAGCAGTATCCCTCGCAACTCCAGAACGATTTCTGTAACTCCTCCTCCCAAAGAAAAATGGGTCCCGAGAGATCCTAATCAAGACTAGATAAATGTGGGGACTGAGTTAAAACCGCCCATCATTGAACCGCAGAATGATTGCTTGGAAAATCACCTTGCCCAAACAAATTCTGGTTGTGAAAACAAAAAGAAGATATCGAGGCTGAGTACTCCAAAAGGAAATACACCAAACATGGGTTACAAAGAAAGGTACAAAGATCTTTATTTTATACTGAACAGTTTCAAAGGACAAAGCAACAGATAGCTATTGGCCCTCAGTACAACGCAGCGAACTCCAGCTTCGTTCGGTGTGCTCAGTGAGTGGGACTGTACATTAGAATAGTTGCACTTTTTATACAGTCCAAAACACGATGTCCAGCCCACCTATAAGTTAATACAAGTTAATACATCACGGATCTAGGGTTCATGCCGAGTTCATGCATCTATACATCTAGGGTTTACCTTTAATACATTCATCAACAAGTCACAATGGCAACAGTATGTCTTAGGATTTCTCGTAGAGCTTTCTCAAACATTTCTATACAATGCAGTCAAACAAGTGTTCACATTTCGGTATTTGAACATACTGTGTTTAACATGTGTTCATGGATTAGCTTCGTTGGCACAGGTAATCCTCTACACACAGGTCAATGAAGGACAAGGTCTCAGTTCATGACCCTAACATGTGGCCTGCAGGCAAGAAACAGATTAGCTTGTAAACAAAGGTCAAGACGGCCATGTTACATTCGGAATGACACTGTCCACCATCTTAGAACACGGGGTGACTTTAGAGGGAGAATCTAAAATAGCGGATAGACCTAAAATGGCGGTTTACACTGATCTAAGGTCAAGACCTTGCAACGCGGATTTCTCCACAACTGGATTATAAGCAGCTTAGCGTAGGCCAATATACATATATTCTTACAGTGTAGGAGGCACAATATGATTTTCCGTTCGACAAACCCTCCTTTTGGCCTATGCCAAGCACTAAAATTATTTCTGGTCACTTTACGAACAACTCCACGTCGCAACATCCATACACCCTGAATCACTATCGGAAATATCTATTGCCATTAGATCGGTTATCAGAATCTTTTTCAACACATACTCTTTGGAGTTCTTATCTGGGGCATATACCTTATGTTTTATTGCACCTATCGCCTGTGCACAACATCCCCCTAACATCAAACATATACTAGGTAAGCACTGTACACAGCAACAAAGGAACAACAGAATTCCCAAAATGATCAATAAGACCGAAAGCACCTTCCAACCCCAAGATCACAAGAAGTCCCAGAACCAAGTGGTAAGATCCCAGTTTCCCTCTGGAACATGCACTTCTGAACTTGCAGATTTTGTATTGCCTTAAAGATAGTTGGGGAGGAATCTGGCACAAAAACACAGCAAGCGAACCCCACTAATTTACACACTCCACCACGTTCAGCCAGAATGACATTTAATGCCATCCGGTTCTGAAGTGGTACTAATCTTATTGCTTTCTGTTCTAATGTCATATTATAGAGTATGTCTGTGGTCCGGTTGATGGTTCTCTCCAGTACTCTCGCTAGTCTCCTGATGTCTTCGCAGTTCGCTATTTGTCCCCAAAATGACACAAAGGATTTTGCTACGTCACCCAGAACCTGTACTGGAGTGTCACCATTCTCGTCCCGCCGTGGACGAGCCTTTGAAACCTCTACAGTACTAGCTATGAATACCCCGGGTAACAGGATCCCTAAATAACAAGTTCCCTGCCAATCCCTGGGTAACCATGGAAATGCTACATTACCGCAAACAAAGTAGACAGGTTCGCCTACATACAAAGGACTGTCTTCCTCAGTCAAATTCTCAACGTTGGCACAACCTCTAAAATTTCCCATTGACTGAGTACCATTCATCTGTATGCAGAAAGAAACTGAATTGGGGCTATGGTTAACAGTGTAAGAAGGAGGCATGGCATCCTTGTTGCCTATAGGAGCCATTTTGAAAGAGATCAAAGATTGAAAAGGATGAGACAATCTATCAGAAGGCCTAATAGAAGCAATGTTGAGCTTGCTCCTATTCGCGAAAAGCGAGCATCCCAGCGGCGTAAGAATACGTTTCTTAAAACTATTCAAATTAGTACCATCAAAGTTCCCCGAGATACTATCGTTCCATCGGCCAAAGTATTGGGCTCTAAGAGAAGCATAACAAGCAGTTGTCAAAGGTAAAGGATGAATATACCAACCCAGCCCCTTATCCCCGTGTTGCGGTAAATTCGAACAGACCCAACAGTTGGATTTATTAAAAATGGCATGTGTAGCATTCATGATAAGTAACAATGTATTATTGTAGTATCTCTGTCTATGCTGAGAGTCTCTAGGAGATAGAGTATGCAGATGTAGAAAAGGAGTAGAAACAGGGGTACATTTTCAGTCGGTAACAAGGTTTCGAATGGATGCACTTCTTCCAGGTACCAAAAGCCTAAAACAATTACTGTTATAAAACCAATGAACATTATAAAAAGACAGCAGTACATTTTCGGGGCCCAAACAGTTTGTCCATTCTCATAGCTGGTCACACGATCATTTATCAGTCCTGTACGAGCAGTAGCGGTTGCAGGCATTGCAGTCTTCAAACGAAAAACCCCAGTGTTTTTGTCTGGCGATGTCATGATCTCTGCTTCCAAAAGGTCAGGGTTTTCCCAACTCCCTTGGAAGCAGATCCATAACCCAGGTTCCGAGTGCCAACCAGTCCCAATTGGGACCTTTTGGACCCAGTCCTGGCGCCAGTGGCACCAGGCTCATAAATATGCCCAGTCCCAGCGCTGGAAGCGCCGGGCTCATAATGCTTGGGTGGACTTACCTTCAGCAGACCATGCTGCTTACTTGCCTGCCAGTTGAGCCTCTGATCCTCTTCTGTTTGGAACTACTTTTCCTGTTGGGTGGGGCTGGAGCCACTCCCTAGATTCAGAACACTGGAACTCTTCTGGAAGGCAGGAACTCTTTTCTTACCAGGAACTCTTTTCTTACTTAGGCGTGGCTGTGGAAGGAGACACCTAAGCACTACAGGAGGTTATTTAAACCACACCCGGTGGATGAATCTTGCTTTGCGTTATTCTGCAACCTCTGCAGCAGAACGCTCATCGTGTCTTCTGCATCCGGTCCTGGGCCTAAGGAAAAAGGCTTACCATCCTGAATCCAGTCTTCAGCAACACCTATAAAGACAAGAAAGAACAGGTTAGCATTCCGGCATCTGAAAGGCAAAGGCTTACCATCCTGAATCCAGTCTTCAGCAACACCTATAAAGACAAGAAAGAACAGGTTAGCATTCCGGCATCTGAAAGGCAAAGGCTTACCTACTCTTCGTACGCTCCGGAGGCCTTCGGCGCTGCATCCCGCATCTGAAAGACAAAACAAGGTGCGTTTAAAGACATTGGGGAACTTTAAAACTCACGTGCCATTACTCCTTTCCACATCTAATCCAGTGGGTATTCCGGCACCCTGCAGCCGCTCCGAACTCGTACCTGCAAAATAAAAAGACAGAGCGCATAGTGAAGCAGGCAACAAGCGCTTACTTACGTGCTTCCAGGCGCTTCTATTCATCACACGGGCTCCATCTTCAACTCACTTCAGCCCGTCATCCGCCATCGCCAGAACCCTGCAAAACAAGAGACATCATTACTAAAGACTTTAAAGACATTTGAATGACTCGAAACTTACCGTTCGTGCAGTAAACGACGGACAGCAGTCCTCTGAAGTCAAGAGGCCTGCGCTACCTATCCAGTGAAGAAACTGGTTACAGCACCCTGCCCCGAGGCAGATGGAGAGCTCGGCATTCACTTACCTAAGACATCTTACTCTACACGTCAGGCATACAGTGCACAGAGGTCCAGCCCAAAGAGCCAACCGGGTGCTACACATCACCTTTGAAGATACGGTAGTCGCCCAGTCAAGACCGGCGCCTCTGCGAGAATCAGGTGAGCGTTACAGGCGACCTCCCGGCCGAGCGACTTCTTAGTCCTTCCACAACCCTAGCCAACAGAATCCCCTTTTTTGCACAATTACTTGGGTAAAAAGCAAGCCCTCAATGATTTTTCCTTCCTCTTCGAATGCACAGCCGAACCGTGCCATAAGTCTATTTCCTTGGACGCAAATTGTACCTCGTTGTCCCTGGTACTGATTGATCCAAGAACAACGTGTTGTCACTTCCCGTTGGAAGTGACGTATCAAGAGCAAGTGAAGATGCAAGATCTGGAACAACAGTTTCCAGAAACAAAAATTTTGGAGAGTGTCGAGACAAAATGGCTGTTTCCCCAGGCCTCGCGGGCTCAGAGAGAGGCTTTGATGCACTCTCGTTGCTGTTTACTGCTTCAGGATCCTTTTGACATGCATAGCGTGGATCCAGTTTTTTCTGCCTGCGACCCGCACTGCCGTCTGTGTGACCAGCAGGACCTGGAAAGGGCCCCGCCACCGAGGTGCAAGGCAAGAGGATCGCTCAAATGCCTTCGTCAACACCCAGTCACCGGGCCGAATGCTATGACCTGAGCCCTCGTATTGTACAGGTAAAGCCTCTCGCACCTGGTGATAAATCAAATACAGGCTTTTAGTCAACTGGTTGCAGTAATCTGAAAGAAGTACATTTTCCATTTTTCAAAGACCGACATTTCGGAAGGTTCCAGATGTTAGCAGGTCTCCCCATTACCACCTCAAATGGAGAGAGCCGAGTCTTAGTTTAAGGGGTTGTACGCATGGCTAGCAACACGATCGGTAAGGCATCCGGCCATTTTAGTTTGGTGCCGGCACACGTCTTAGCAAGCTTGTTCTTGATGATGCCGTTGTGTCTTTCTACTAATTCGGCACTCTGGGCGTGTCTGGCCGAATGGAACTATTTGTCGATTTGTAATGCCGCACATATCTGCAGAATTACAACAGCGACAAAATGTGGACCATTGTCCGACCAGATGACTCTTGGTAGCCCGAACCTAGCGAAGCACTCCTTTAACATAGTTTTTACAGTAGTCATGGCTGTAGCGTCTTTAACAGGAAAAGCCTCAACCCATTTGCTGAGAGCACAAATGAAAACTAACACATATTTCAAATTATTGCACCGTTCCATTTCAATAAAATCAAAGTGTATAACTTCAAAGGTGACAGAAGGTGGACCAAAACTTCCCCTAGGAGTTGATGTACCCTTTCCCACATTGTGCTGCAAACAGATCATGCCGTTCTGAACATATCGCTCATCTATTTTGGAAATGTTGTCATTTGCCCAAACTTTCTCCAATATTTTTGTTAGCTTCCGGGTACATATGTGGGTAGGGCTATGGGCCATGACGACCATCATCATTATGTATGCGTCAGGAAGTAACCATTTCCCTTCAACTATGTCCACCCAACACCCATCATCATCGAGTTTCCCCAAGCCTTCAACCCACCTCTTGGACTCTTCTAGTGTGGCATTGGCTTGGATGTCCTTTACAGAGTCAACACCCTCATACATTACATAGGCATTTATGGTCTCCCTTGAAATGTATATATCTGCAGAGAGGTTGGTGGCAGTCTGTTTAGCTATCTGATCAGCAAAAGCATTCCCATTTCCTATATCATCTACAATCTTTTGATGTGCTGCACATTTTACGACAGCTAACTGAGTGGGATGTGCAAGCGCTTAGAGCAGTTGTACTATTAGGGAGCCATGCTGGATCTTTGTACCATGTGAAGTTAAGAACCCTCTTTCTGACCAAAGTCTACCAACGTTGTGAACCACCCCAAAGGCATACTGACAGTCAGTGTATATATTCACAGTAAGCCCTTCGGAAAGTTCACAAGCTCGGGTCAATGCTATAATCTCTGCGGCCTGCGCGGAGATGTGCGTGATTCTCTTGGTTTCCATGACCGTGCTTAATGTGGTCATTGCATAAGCAGCTGTGGATGTACCATCCGGAAGTTTGAAGCAGGAGCCATCGCAAAAATGCTCCCCTTGTGGATTATTCAAAGGAGTGTCTTTTAGATCAATTCTACCCTTTGTCTCTTGTTCGGTAGTTTACAAGCAATCATGTGACTCTTCATCACTGCAAGCAGTACCTTGCGGGAAGGGTAAGAGTTCAGCCGGATTAAGAACACAACACCTCTTAATTTATATGTGAGGAGCAAACAAGATCAAATCATATCTCATCAAACGTGCGGAAGTGAGGTATTGCGTTTGAGTTCTGTTCAATAGAACATCTACAAGGTGAGGCATCGTCAGGGTTAGAGGATGGCCTAGGACCATTCCCTCACTCTGTTTTACAGACGCAGCAGCAGCGACAGCTCGCAAATGGTGCGCAGTCATAATGTCGACTGCAAAAAGTCTAAAACAATCATATCGAAGAAAAAAAAATGTCGAAAAAAAAAACGAATGTGTTTTTTTTATTTATATGTTTTTTTGGGTTTAGCTATAAAAAATAAACAGGGTGTTGGGGGGAACCCCCCCCCATTAAAAAAAAAACATTCGACATTTTTTTTTTCAACATTCTTTTTTTCGCCTTTTTTGTTTTCGACATTTTGACTATAAACCCTTGCAAACATCTTGGCAAAGCGCATGCTACAGGATCAAGGGCGGAAGAAAAGTAACCGCATGGCCTATTCTTCCCTCCATGTTCCTGCATTAATACAGCCAAAGCACATCCATCATATTAATACACAAACAACACAAAGGCCTTTTCATAGCTTGGTGTGCCCGAAACCGGTGCCGAGCACATTGCAGTCTTGAGCAAATGAAATGCTTGCTGGTGCTCCTTGTTCCATGGCAATGGCGAAGAAATGCCCTTCTTCGTCAAAGCCAACATCGGCTTAATCACTAATGAGAACCCGGGAATCCACTGCCTACATTAAGAAGCCATTCCTATCAAGGCTCTAACTTCCTTCTGTGTCTTTTGGGCAGACATGCCAGAAAAGAGTTTTATCCGTTCTGTTGTCAGTCTTCTTCCCTCCTTTGACAGGAGATAGCCTAAATCGGCGACCTCCTGACAACAATTTTGAAACTTTTTAAGCAAAGCTTTGTGTCCATGTTTAGCCAGATGTATAAGTAATAACACAGTACCCTCCTTACAAGCGCTCTCAGAGTCGGCAGCCAAAAGTAAGTCATCAACATACTGAAGCAGTGTACAAGTAGAGGGCAATTCAAGGGTATCAAGCTGTTCTTTCAATGCCCAATACTGTAGATGCTAGCACTTTCCGTGTAATCTTGCGGTGCACGGGTAAAGGTAAACGAGCGTCCCCCTAAGGTGAACGCGAACAAGTATCTACTGTCCTTGTATATAGGAATACTAAAGAAAGCATTCTTCAGATCCACAACACTAAAGTAAGTAGCTGAAGCCGGGATCATAGTTAATATTGTCGTCACATCAGGCATAATTGGAAATTGCGGAGCAACAACCTTATTGATGGCACGTAGATCAATTATGAAACGAAAAGGAATTGCATTATCACCTTTCTTGTACACGGGCAAAATTGGATTATTGCACAAACTACCTGCAATTTCCTCAATCACCCCTCGATGCACAAAATCGGAAACGATGCATTTCAAAGCTTGCTCACCCTCAACTGAAATCTTATATTGTGGAATACGTGGGAGCTTTACTCCATGTTTCAAAACTATTTTAACAGGCTCGATCTGTAAAACACCGACATCATTGTCATCAATTGCCCATAAACACTCTGGTACATCATTGAATTCTGGCGGCAAAGGTCTGGTCAAGAATTGAGAGACAGAAAGTTGCTGTGGTGAAATCGTCACTGTGCTTAGAGAGGCATCAGCTTCACCTCACTGATGATCCCCAACAAGGGTGAAACACGTGTATGGGGTTGCTGGTGGTACTCTCGTTCAGGTTGGAGTTGCCATTGCATTTCGGTGCTGGACTGCCCCTGGGCAGGACAAAGACTGATATGCAAATGGATATTTCCCATCTGTGAAAGGCAGAGTGAGTAAAAGCAGTGGCTGCGAACTCTCAAGTGGTTAATAACCACTGAACAGGTTATCAAGTCTGTTCTTTCGAGAGAGGGGCGCCCGCTACCGTTGTAAAACTATTTTTCAAGGAACCTGGGATTGGTAACCCTAGGTCTCCTGGGGGCAACCAGACGTGGTCTCCCTCTCACTGTGCTTCGAGAGGCATCAGCTTCACCTCACTGATGATCCCCAACAAGGGTGAAACACGTGTATGGGGTTGCTGGTGGTACTCTCATTCAGGTTGGAGTTGCCATTGCATTTCGGTGCTGGACTGCCCCTGGGCAGGACAAAGACTGATATGCAAATGGATATTTCCCATCTGTGAAAGGCAGAGTGAGTAAAAGCAGTGGCTGCGAACTCTCAAGTGGTTAATAACCACTGAACAGGTTATCAAGTCTGTTCTTTCGAGAGAGGGGCGCCCGCTACCGTTGTAAAACTTCAAAACTATTTTAACAGGCTCGATCTGTAAAACACCGACATCATTGTCATCAATTGCCCATAAACACTCTGGTACATCACTGAATTCTGGCGGCAAAGGTCTGGTCAAGAATTGAGAGACAGAAAGTTGCTGTGGTGAAATCGTCAAACGCACTCCATCAGAAGAACAATTAATTACCGCATTTAATTCTTTCAACAGATTCAACCCCAGCAAATTCTCTCCACAATTAGAAGTCAAAAGAAATGGACAGTGGTCCGTAAAGAGACCCAGAGAAATAGATACCGGCGAAGAAACCGGAGAGACAACTGGTGTGCCAGAAAACCCTACAGAAACATTGGATTGCCCTGACAGTGGAATGGTTGGAACCCGAGAATGATCAATGGAACACTTCTGTGCCCCTGTATCTATCAAGAATAGATGTTTCCTATTTCCCACTATCATTTGAATGTAGGGACCTTTCTGATTAACAGGAATAGGCGTCGGTTCCAAACCCTGCTTCGAGCAATCCTAATGAAACAAAATATCAGGAAGTTCTTCAGAGAGGTAAGCGGCAGAGTGATGATCGAATATGTTTCTGGTATCCACATTTGGCACCTGATTATCCTGTGAAAAAGGTTGCTGTGGATCCTGTGCAAACTTACTTCTACCAGGGCCCCCAAGACCCGGGCGACCTCTGGATCGTCTACCCATATTTCCAAATGTGTTATTTGACCTTTGTCGAAGGACCGGGCATTGTGCACGACAATGACCCTCTTGCCTACAATAGGCACACTGGTTAATGTTTACAGGACCCAAAGGCACATTTCCTTGTTGAAAATACTGACCTCTAATTTGTGAATTACCCCCTCTAAGGCCTCTAACTAATTGCTGCAATAATACTTTAGTCTTCAAATCATCTTTTCTCTTTCTGACTCTTTCCTTTTTATTATTAACACAATTCTCATAGTACTAAGCCATGTGCAGTACTTCTGATTGAGACTTTGCTTGCCAGTGCACTCTCATAAGACATAATTTGCGACTGGATGTCAGGCAACAATCCACGCACACATTTGTCTACGAATAATCTTTTCCCAGACTCTGTGCCTGAGTCTTGTCCACTGAAATCCGAGAATACCTGTTCAAACCGATTAAAGAACTCGGTAGCACCCTCAGACTTCCCTTGTTCACAGGCCATAAGCTTGTCCCAAATAATTCTCTTTTCGGGAATTATGGTTTTCAATTTTGCAATGATTCTATCAGGTAAAGTTAGTATCACCTGAGGCAGTCTCTCGCCAGCTGGCCTTTCTCCACCGAGTCTGATTATGTTAGCCCATGTATCTCCTAACCCTGGTACGTCGTCTATGTTCCTAACCTGTTTCCACAAATCTACGGGCAGGAGTACAGGAAACAGCACATCAATATCATCTAAAATGAATACTGAGGATTGCAAGACAGACTCTATTTCTTTATAGAATCCTGTCGGATTTTTCCTAATGTCGGGAATAGATTGTCTAATGGTGTTCACTTCCTGTCTTGAGAACGGGACGTGAACAAACTGCTACACATAATTTGCAGGAATATCCACAGCAGTTGCACCCGTTACAGCATTAGCCGCAATCTCAACTTTCGGGAAAAATGTCGGAGGAACCTCTCTCATAGGCAACTCCGAACGCTTACTAAGCAACAGAGCCAAATCGAGTGCTAAAGCAGTCGAAAAGGTGTCAAGTGAAAAAGCTCTCTTATAAATACTCAATAACTCTGTGGGACAACAAATCTTCCTTTTTATACATTCATCCTGCAGGTATTCTACCATTACCTGTATAACTTTCGTCTGCATTTCTGGTGTATACTGACTATATGTGTCATATACTTCAACTGGAGTTATCTACGTGTCTGAGATCCATCTAATCGCATCCTTCGTGCAAATTCGTATTTCCTCAGATATCGATTTATGACAAGGAAGGAACCGCTTCTGTACATACATACTATCCTCATCTTCGTCCTCATTCTGTAACCTTTCCAACTCCTTCCTATACTCAAATATCTTCTCAACATGCTCTTGTACTTTCTCCACAGTGTCTCTAGAAAGCGCTAAGGTGTTCAGATGCCTCAACCCTTGTGGGAGATCTGTATTGTTTAGTCTGTCCCACATTACACATAAGTGAATCCCTAATCCCTCAATAAAAACATTTTTCTCAGGATAATTGTCCATATTAGAAAGTGTGGCAAAAACATTAGCTCGATCATCTCTCTCCATACAATGTTAAGCCCACACAATCAAGTCACGTTTCTTCTCTGGAGGTACAGTATTGCGAGTCTACCCTCGATCCTGCTCCCTGATCGACTACAAGCGGTGCAAGACCACTTGGAAGAGGAAGAGCAGGCAAGTTCAGCAGAGGTACTATTACTGGTGCAATAGGAAGAGGCGGAGGAGCAGGTGGAGGAGCAGCAACAAAAGGAGGAACAACTGTGAAAACAGAAAGAAAATATCGAGGCTGAGTACCCGAAAAGGAAATACACCGAACACGGGTTACAAAGGAACATACAAAGTACTTAATTCTCTACTGAATTCAATTACAAAAACAGTGCAAAGTCAGATAGCTATCAGCCCTCAGTACAACACAACGAACTCCAGCGTAGTTCAGTGTGTTCAGTGAGAGACGCTGTACATTAGAATGCATTAGCTTTTTATACATTTTGTGGGCACTATGTCCAGCCCTACTTCGGGTTAATATTCTACTTTATACATCACCAATTCTAGGGTTCGTGCCGAGTCTCAAATAACCGCATATAACTGGTTTGTCTTTAATACATGTAACAACAAGCGTATGCATTAACTGTGTATTCTAAAGTTTCGCATGCATGCCTTCTTAAACATAAATACAATCTAGTAAGACAGATGTTCTTCGTTCAGTATGTAGACACATTATCTCAATATATGCTCGTGGATTAGTTTCATCGCACGAGTGATCCCTTTACACATAGGTCAACGAAGGATGAGGTCTCAGTTCATGACCTCAACAAGTGGCCTGCAGGCAGATTACACATTAGCTATGTACATAGGTCAAGACGGCCATGTTGTATTTTGCAATGACATCGTCCACCATTTTAGCTCACAGGGTGACTTTTCCACAACGAATCCTAAAATAGCGGTTTGACCTAAAATGGCGGCCTACATGGATTAAAGGTCAGGACCTTGCAACACAGATTTCTCTCGCAAGCGACTTTCAAGCAGCTTGGCATAGGCCAATATTAAATATATTTTTTTACAATAGGAGGCACAATATACTTTCTATTCCGACACAACGACTGGAGAAAGAGGAAGGAGGAGCAGGAACAACAGGTGTAGCAGGGAGAGCAGGAATAACAGCAGGAAGAGGCAAAGCAGCAGGAAGAGGCACATACGGAGGTGGCGCAGTGGCACCAGGCCTTCGTTCATTTAACAATTTATCAATAAACTTGTTGGAAACATGAAAGTCTTTAGAAGGATAGATTTTCTGAATGCCAAGTAAGAAAGCCCTATCCATATACCTAGCCGACTCAGACTGTTTATCCTGGTTTTATAACAATGCTTTTTCGGCGTTCGTCTTATGACGGCGCGTGTGTTTTTCTCTACTCTTAAGCTGTGACAAAGCTTCTTTCTTCCAATTCTGTAAAATATTGAATGTTGCAGGTCTAGCCTTTTTCTTTAATAGAATGGATTCTAAATATTCAATACGAGGGATTTCAAAACTACCATTGATCGGCCACTGACCTTCGGAAGCATGTCTGGTTTGTCTGTGCCAAATATCATTAAACACTATACTACCAATGCCATGCTTACAGTACATAGTACAAGCCGGTGACCCCTCCTGTGGTGCCGGATGGCTAAATTCCAAAGATTGGCTATCACTGCGGAATAACGCCCTGAAGCAGGTAGACAATTTCCCAGGCATAGCAAAATATTGGTGTTACCTGGTCAATAATTGTATTTGCAGATACAATACGCCAAAACAAATTATCAGGATACTTAAGAATCGAGTCACAACTCACCTGATCAATCCTAAGAGGGTCCGATCGGATTTCAGCATTCTTTTCTAACGGATTTTACCTTGTGTTTGGTGATTTCGGCAAATCTGCCCGCCTAAATAAGTGGACTCTCGTAAAGATGTCGACTCGGACCGCATGCTCATCGTTCAGGGATGGGCCGTGCAGCGCTGTTGAGGTGTTGCGTCTCTTTCAGAAAGGGGCCCCCTTTTTGTCACACCGTCTGATCCCAGTCCGATAGCTTGCGTCAACCTTCAAAAAGAGCTGGCGTCAATCTTGAGGGTCCCTATTCGGGCACAATCTGTGAAAACAAAAAGAAGACATCAAGGCTGAGTTCCCCAAAAGGAAATACACCAAACGCAGGTTACAAAGAAAGGTACAAAGATCTTTATTTGATACTGAACAGTTTCAAAGGACAAAGCAACAGATAGCTATTGGCCCCCAGTACAACACAGCGAACTCCAGCTTGGTTTGGTGTGCTCAGTGAGTGGGACTGTACATTAGAATAGTTGCATTTTTTATACAGTCCAAAACACGATGTCCAGCCCACCTATAAGTTAATACAAGTTAATAAATCACGGATCTAGGGTTCATGCCGAGTTCATGCATCTATACATCTAGGGTTTACCTTTAATACATTCATCAACAAGTCACAATGGCAACAGTATGTCTTAGGATTTCTCGTAGAGCCTTCTCAAACATTTCTATACAATGCAGTCAAACAAGTATTCACATTTCGGTATTTGAACATATTGTGTTTCGCATGTGTTCATGGATTAGCTTTGTTGGCGCAGGTAATCCTCTACACACAGGTCAATGAAGGACAAGGTCTCAGTTCATGACCCTAACATGTGGCCTGCAGGCAAGTTACATATTAGCTTGTACACAGAGGTCAAGACGGCCATGTTACATTCGGAATGACACTTTCCACCATCTTAGAACACAGGGTGAATTTAGAGAGAGAATCTAAAATAGCGGATAGACCTAAAATGTCGGTTTACACTGATCTAAGGTCAAGACCTCGCAAGGCGGATTTCTCCGCAAGTGGCTTATAAGCAGCTTGGCGTAGGCCAATATACATATATTCTTATAGTAGAGGAGGCACGATATGGTTTTCCATTTGACATGGTGACTGCCTCCAAAAAGGGGGTGCGGCCCAGAATCAGAACCAGGAGAGCTCAAAACCCCCCCAATATCCAACTGCAACTTTTATCTTGCATATCCCAGGTTCACACACAGAATTCTGCCCAACTACCCCTGTGTCTGAATCAGTGTGTTCAGTGAGAGACGCTGTACATTAGAATGCATTAGCTTTTTATACATTTTGTGGGCACTATGTCCAGCCCTACTTCGGGTTAATATTCTACTTTATACATCACCAATTCTAGGGTTCGTGCCGAGTCTCAAATAACCGCATATAACTGGTTTGTCTTTAATACATGTAACAACAAGCGTATGCATTAACTGTGTATTCTAAAGTTTCGCATGCATGCCTTCTTAAACATAAATACAATCTAGTAAGACAGATGTTCTTCGTTCAGTATGTAGACACATTATCTCAATATATGCTCGTGGATTAGTTTCATCGCACGAGTGATCCCTTTACACATAGGTCAACGAAGGATGAGGTCTCAGTTCATGACCTCAACAAGTGGCCTGCAGGCAGATTACACATTAGCTATGTACATAGGTCAAGACGGCCATGTTGTATTTTGCAATGACATCGTCCACCATTTTAGCTCACAGGGTGACTTTTCCACAACGAATCCTAAAATAGCGGTTTGACCTAAAATGGCGGCCTACATGGATTAAAGGTCAGGACCTTGCAACACAGATTTCTCTCGCAAGCGACTTTCAAGCAGCTTGGCATAGGCCAATATTAAATATATTTTTTTACAATAGGAGGCACAATATACTTTCTATTCCGACACAACGACTGGAGAAAGAGGAAGGAGGAGCAGGAACAACAGGTGTAGCAGGGAGAGCAGGAATAACAGCAGGAAGAGGCAAAGCAGCAGGAAGAGGCACATACGGAGGTGGCGCAGTGGCACCAGGCCTTCGTTCATTTAACAATTTATCAATAAACTTGTTGGAAACATGAAAGTCTTTAGAAGGATAGATTTTCTGAATGCCAAGTAAGAAAGCCCTATCCATATACCTAGCCGACTCAGACTGTTTATCCTGGTTTTATAACAATGCTTTTTCGGCGTTCGTCTTATGACGGCGCGTGTGTTTTTCTCTACTCTTAAGCTGTGACAAAGCTTCTTTCTTCCAATTCTGTAAAATATTGAATGTTGCAGGTCTAGCCTTTTTCTTTAATAGAATGGATTCTAAATATTCAATACGAGGGATTTCAAAACTACCATTGATCGGCCACTGACCTTCGGAAGCATGTCTGGTTTGTCTGTGCCAAATATCATTAAACACTATACTACCAATGCCATGCTTACAGTACATAGTACAAGCCGGTGACCCCTCCTGTGGTGCCGGATGGCTAAATTCCAAAGATTGGCTATCACTGCGGAATAACGCCCTGAAGCAGGTAGACAATTTCCCAGGCATAGCAAAATATTGGTGTTACCTGGTCAATAATTGTATTTGCAGATACAATACGCCAAAACAAATTATCAGGATACTTAAGAATCGAGTCACAACTCACCTGATCAATCCTAAGAGGGTCCGATCGGATTTCAGCATTCTTTTCTAACGGATTTTACCTTGTGTTTGGTGATTTCGGCAAATCTGCCCGCCTAAATAAGTGGACTCTCGTAAAGATGTCGACTCGGACCGCATGCTCATCGTTCAGGGATGGGCCGTGCAGCGCTGTTGAGGTGTTGCGTCTCTTTCAGAAAGGGGCCCCCTTTTTGTCACACCGTCTGATCCCAGTCCGATAGCTTGCGTCAACCTTCAAAAAGAGCTGGCGTCAATCTTGAGGGTCCCTATTCGGGCACAATCTGTGAAAACAAAAAGAAGACATCAAGGCTGAGTTCCCCAAAAGGAAATACACCAAACGCAGGTTACAAAGAAAGGTACAAAGATCTTTATTTGATACTGAACAGTTTCAAAGGACAAAGCAACAGATAGCTATTGGCCCCCAGTACAACACAGCGAACTCCAGCTTGGTTTGGTGTGCTCAGTGAGTGGGACTGTACATTAGAATAGTTGCACTTTTTATACAGTCCAAAACACGATGTCCAGCCCACCTATAAGTTAATACAAGTTAATAAATCACGGATCTAGGGTTCATGCCGAGTTCATGCATCTATACATCTAGGGTTTACCTTTAATACATTCATCAACAAGTCACAATGGCAACAGTATGTCTTAGGATTTCTCGTAGAGCCTTCTCAAACATTTCTATACAATGCAGTCAAACAAGTATTCACATTTCGGTATTTGAACATATTGTGTTTCACATGTGTTCATGGATTAGCTTTGTTGGCGCAGGTAATCCTCTACACACAGGTCAATGAAGGACAAGGTCTCAGTTCATGACCCTAACATGTGGCCTGCAGGCAAGTTACATATTAGCTTGTACACAGAGGTCAAGACGGCCATGTTACATTCGGAATGACACTTTCCACCATCTTAGAACACAGGGTGAATTTAGAGAGAGAATCTAAAATAGCGGATAGACCTAAAATGTCGGTTTACACTGATCTAAGGTCAAGACCTCGCAAGGCGGATTTCTCCGCAAGTGGCTTATAAGCAGCTTGGCGTAGGCCAATATACATATATTCTTATAGTAGAGGAGGCACGATATGGTTTTCCATTTGACATGGTGACTGCCTCCAAAAAGGGGGTGCGGCCCAGAATCAGAACCAGGAGAGCTCAAAACCCCCCCAATATCCAACTGCAACTTTTATCTTGCATATCCCAGGTTCACACACAGAATTCTGCCCAACTACCCCTGTGTCTGAATCAGTGTGTTCAGTGAGAGACGCTGTACATTAGAATGCATTAGCTTTTTATACATTTTGTGGGCACTATGTCCAGCCCTACTTCGGGTTAATATTCTACTTTATACATCACCAATTCTAGGGTTCGTGCCGAGTCTCAAATAACCGCATATAACTGGTTTGTCTTTAATACATGTAACAACAAGCGTATGCATTAACTGTGTATTCTAAAGTTTCGCATGCATGCCTTCTTAAACATAAATACAATCTAGTAAGACAGATGTTCTTCGTTCAGTATGTAGACACATTATCTCAATATATGCTCGTGGATTAGTTTCATCGCACGAGTGATCCCTTTACACATAGGTCAACGAAGGATGAGGTCTCAGTTCATGACCTCAACAAGTGGCCTGCAGGCAGATTACACATTAGCTATGTACATAGGTCAAGACGGCCATGTTGTATTTTGCAATGACATCGTCCACCATTTTAGCTCACAGGGTGACTTTTCCACAACGAATCCTAAAATAGCGGTTTGACCTAAAATGGCGGCCTACATGGATTAAAGGTCAGGACCTTGCAACACAGATTTCTCTCGCAAGCGACTTTCAAGCAGCTTGGCATAGGCCAATATTAAATATATTTTTTTACAATAGGAGGCACAATATACTTTCTATTCCGACACAACGACTGGAGAAAGAGGAAGGAGGAGCAGGAACAACAGGTGTAGCAGGGAGAGCAGGAATAACAGCAGGAAGAGGCAAAGCAGCAGGAAGAGGCACATACGGAGGTGGCGCAGTGGCACCAGGCCTTCGTTCATTTAACAATTTATCAATAAACTTGTTGGAAACATGAAAGTCTTTAGAAGGATAGATTTTCTGAATGCCAAGTAAGAAAGCCCTATCCATATACCTAGCCGACTCAGACTGTTTATCCTGGTTTTATAACAATGCTTTTTCGGCGTTCGTCTTATGACGGCGCGTGTGTTTTTCTCTACTCTTAAGCTGTGACAAAGCTTCTTTCTTCCAATTCTGTAAAATATTGAATGTTGCAGGTCTAGCCTTTTTCTTTAATAGAATGGATTCTAAATATTCAATACAAGGGATTTCAAAACTACCATTGATCGGCCACTGACCTTCGGAAGCATGTCTGGTTTGTCTGTGCCAAATATCATTAAACACTATACTACCAATGCCATGCTTACAGTACATAGTACAAGCCGGTGACCACTCCTGTGGTGCCGGATGGCTAAATTCCAAAGATTGCCTATCACTGCGGAATAACGCCCTGAAGCAGGTAGACAATTTCCCAGGCATAGCAAAATATTGGTGTTACCTGGTCAATAATTGTATTTGCAGATACAATACGCCAAAACAAATTATCAGGATACTTAAGAATCGAGTCACAACTCACCTGATCAATCCTAAGAGGGTCCGATCGGATTTCAGCATTCTTTTCTAACGGATTTTACCTTGTGTTTGGTGATTTCGGCAAATCTGCCCGCCTAAATAAGTGGACTCTCGTAAAGATGTCGACTCGGACCGCATGCTCATCGTTCAGGGATGGGCCGTGCAGCGCTGTTGAGGTGTTGCGTCTCTTTCAGAAAGGGGCCCCCTTTTTGTCACACCGTCTGATCCCAGTCCGATAGCTTGCGTCAACCTTCAAAAAGAGCTGGCGTCAATCTTGAGGGTCCCTATTCGGGCACAATCTGTGAAAACAAAAAGAAGACATCAAGGCTGAGTTCCCCAAAAGGAAATACACCAAACGCAGGTTACAAAGAAAGGTACAAAGATCTTTATTTGATACTGAACAGTTTCAAAGGACAAAGCAACAGATAGCTATTGGCCCCCAGTACAACACAGCGAACTCCAGCTTGGTTTGGTGTGCTCAGTGAGTGGGACTGTACATTAGAATAGTTGCACTTTTTATACAGTCCAAAACACGATGTCCAGCCCACCTATAAGTTAATACAAGTTAATAAATCACGGATCTAGGGTTCATGCCGAGTTCATGCATCTATACATCTAGGGTTTACCTTTAATACATTCATCAACAAGTCACAATGGCAACAGTATGTCTTAGGATTTCTCGTAGAGCCTTCTCAAACATTTCTATACAATGCAGTCAAACAAGTATTCACATTTCGGTATTTGAACATATTGTGTTTCACATGTGTTCATGGATTAGCTTTGTTGGCGCAGGTAATCCTCTACACACAGGTCAATGAAGGACAAGGTCTCAGTTCATGACCCTAACATGTGGCCTGCAGGCAAGTTACATATTAGCTTGTACACAGAGGTCAAGACGGCCATGTTACATTCGGAATGACACTTTCCACCATCTTAGAACACAGGGTGAATTTAGAGAGAGAATCTAAAATAGCGGATAGACCTAAAATGTCGGTTTACACTGATCTAAGGTCAAGACCTCGCAAGGCGGATTTCTCCGCAAGTGGCTTATAAGCAGCTTGGCGTAGGCCAATATACATATATTCTTATAGTAGAGGAGGCACCATATGGTTTTCCATTTGACATGGTGACTGCCTCCAAAAAGGGGGTGCGGCCCAGAATCAGAACCAGGAGAGCTCAAAACCCCCCCAATATCCAACTGCAACTTTTATCTTGCATATCCCAGGTTCACACACAGAATTCTGCCCAACTACCCCTGTGTCTGAATCAAGAGTCAAGAAATTAACCCACCAACTGGCCCAAAATGCACATTATCTATGCCCCCTTGAGGAAAGGAGGGAAAATTCTATGCCCTGGTCCAAATACAAGGGCAATGTACATTTTTGGCGCTGGTGGACACTGGATCCCAGGCCACCCTTCTGTCAAAAATGGACTTTGATCAGCTGAATTCAGGAAGGGGGGAGAGATACCAGATCACTCTCAACCCTCTTCCTGGACAACTTCAGAACTTCGATGGGAATGAAATTCCTGTCGAGGGTACTGTGGATTTAGACATTAATATTGGGAGACACCCGGTCATAGTTGTGACTCCAGAGGGCACACCATGTTTACTGGGGAATGACATCTTGCGTAGATTGTCTCCCCTAATAGATTGTGGACCCAGACTGACCTACCAATAACACTAAAACATAGTGTCAAGCATGTTAGTCTAAATGGCACGTGCCACATGGTTGAACAAAAACCTGACCAAATTAAATTCCATTTTTAAAACAACCAAATCCATGACGTGACAGTATTGCAGTTGGACAGCAAACTGGTGATGGGAAGTCCTATCTATTTCTGAAAAGCAACCTTCCTTCCAGTCTAAAGTGGCATTCCACACTGGAAGGAGATACTCTGAAATTCTATACCAATTCACAATCAGAAAATCCCACTTCTATAGTCCAAAATTATGTCAAACCAGCTCAAAGCTTGGCTGACACTCCTAAAATTAGAGAACAGTTGTTCATCCCTATTCAGTTAAATGGGGGGGAATGACTCAGTTGCCTGAGTGTGCATGAACAACGGTAGGTGCTTCATCAGCAAAGCCATGTTCCGAAAACTCCCAAAAGATCCAGCCATTTCCACCTTTAAATTGATAGACACATGTTTATGCTCAAAATTTCCATAGGCAACAAGAGCATAGTTCATAATTGTTGGGTCGTGCGAGATGTCCCTGCTGCATTTTATTTAGGCAGTGACATTCTCAATCGCTTTGCCATTAGTTTGGACCTAATAAACTTCAAAGCCTGGTCCCGATTAGCAGGTAATCCCATGGACTTTGATGATCCAGAGAAAGCATTTTGGTCAGCTCAATTGTTGCCATATGCAGTTGAAGTTCAGATTGGAGAGGAAGTCACCATCCCAGAACAGACCCAACAATTCCCACTTGAAGTAAAAATTAAAAGACGAAAGAAACTGCAAAATCCTGACGCATATGTTGACCTCAATGCCCATTTCCAACAGCAAGGGTTGGGGTTAATCCCAGCACCATTAGTCAATACAGAACACAACACCATTCCAATAGTGGTGGATAACAGCGACCTTAGGAGTATCACTATGTTGATGACCAACATTTTTGCATAGATTTAGGTAATGAACTGATAGGACCAATCTCCAATGACTGTTTTGACAGTGATAGTGACAATGACACACCACCAGACAGGATCTTCACCTGGCATGGGGGGAATTTCCTGGTGTACTCTTCCTGCCCTTATGGTAAGGAAGAGGTGACCTGTGAATTCCAGAGGGATGAGGTGATCTTTCTAGTACACCAAGATTGCCTTCCCCAACTGTAGCCATCAGCCCAAGTTAGTACTTTAACCTGGGACTTCTCCACCCAGCTGGAGGAGGCTGCTCAGATAGCCAAACCATAAGTCTTTCCGGGCTTCAGGCAGATGGTTAAAGAGAGAGTCAACCTAGCTTATGCCTGTGAGACTCTGGAGCAAAAGCAAAAATTGAAACAAGTTTTCTTAGATTTTCAGGATCTCTTTGCGATGGACTCATATGACTGTGGTCGCACCGAAATCCACACAACAACAATTCCCACGGACCCTGATATGACTCCAGTGTTTGTGAAGCAATACTGCTTGCCTCTCGCAACTATGGAGTCCCTTACAGAAATAATTATGAACCTTGAGTCCCGTGGTATAATTCGTCCAGTCCACAGCACCTTCAATAATCCGGTGCTGGGGATTTTGAAACCAAACGGCCAGTGGAGACTCTGTGCTGACTCTAGGGAGCTGAACAAATGAGGCACAGGAAGAGGCAAATACGGAGGTGGCACAGTGGCACCAGGCCTTTGTTCATTTAACAATTTATCAATAAACTTGTCGGAAACATGAAAGCCTTTAGAAGGATAGATTTTCTGAATGCCAAGTAAGAAAGCCCTATTCATGTACCTAGCCGACTCAGACTGTTTATCCTGGTCTTATAACAATGCTTTTTCGGCGTTTGTCTTATGACGGCGCGTGTGTTTTTCTCTACTCTTAAGCTGTGACAAAGCTTCTTTCTTCCAATTCTGTAAAATATTGAATGGTGCAGGTCTAGCCTTTTTCTTTAATAGAATGGATTCTAAATATTCAATACGAGGGATTTCAAAACTACCATTGATCGGCCACTGACCTTCGGAAGCATGTCTGGTTTGTCTGTGCCAAATATCATTAAACACTATACTACTGTAGGGTATTTTGTGGAGATTTGGGGCCTGACGGTATTTTCTTACCGTCGACAAATAACTTAGCAACAATCACTCCTTGTATTCAGATTGGGCCATGTACAACACTAATACAGTGGACATGCATTATTTCAGCACCCAGACATGCATATTTGGTGTGCGTGGTTGGTATGCATAGTTGGTGGTATTTTGGTGAGCATTATTCCCTTGTTTTATTGGTGGCCCCAATGTCCAGAATCCCTTATCTTTGCTTAGATTTTTCGTGTAATCACTAGAGAGACCTCAGGCCTACATTTCAGGAATACCACATTTTCAGTGTTAGTGTGCCACCATGGGCAATCTCACTGACTTATTTACGACAGAGAGCTATATGTGGTAATTTCGTGGTAATTTCCACTACCTTATATACGGTAGGGAACTACGTCCAGAGAGTCTCTCTTCCCGTTGGCTCATGTACCTCCAACAAGCTATGCTACAATCACTCACAACTGTTCATACTGAATCTGATCATGCAAAATGACAATTGCACTGTTTAAAAATCTCCCCACATCATCAGCACTGTATTGGTAAATATTAAACACACCACCCATCTGCTTTCAAATATTTTTCTGTATTATAAAAGTTGCATTTAAACACGATCTCATTCTTTACAGAAATAAATATAACAGCACATTAACAGCATTGTCTGTAATACACTGAAAAAAAAAATGGCGGAGAACAGAACACAATTTGCAACATTAACGTGTGATTAAGGCACCGGAATCTCCTTTCCTACTCTGACTGAACATTCTCGTACACACTCAGCTCCCACACTTATGTAATTACCTTATCTGTTCAGAGTTTTCTTCAGCTGTTCTCTTTCTGAATGTGGCTCCCTTGAAGATTAACCCCAGTGAAAAGGAGCGCCTTTCCTTCTCAAACCGGGGTCATTGCCTGGAATTCTCAGCTTTTGCAGATAGGAATGCTCCAACCAGGAAAAGGTCTTTCTCCCAGCTTTGCCAAATCTTGACTGCCCTTCTCTCTCCTCAAACTCCCCCCAGCAAAACTCTGATCACTCCCTCTAGCATGATACTTGCTATGACGCTGCTCCAATCAGAATCAATCATGCCATCTCCTCCTTCTCTACACAATGGCTCATTTTTATAGTAATACTTTGTAACCAACTGATTTCCTGTTCTTTCGGGCTCTTTTGCTTCCTGTAATTATGTGGACAGGGCAGCAGAGAAAAAAAAAATGGATGTGCGTTTAAAAGTTCACTTTCAGAATAGGCCTAATTCTGCAGTGGAGACACATTTTTATTAGTGGATTATGTTTCATTAGTCAGGTTAGTTATAAGTAATGTTAGTTATTATTTTCAAATGTGTCTCTCGCACCATAGGCATTTCAGGTGAAAAATAGTGTGCATTTTTGAATGTGCACGTGTGCTTTTAACTGTAAAAATAGATTTGCATCTTATATGTTAAAATCGTTTTTGACTGAATAGCCTGTCTTTCCTTGTTAATCTGGTAACACATATAGCAATGCACCGCACCCTTGTGGTGGTGCTGCATAAAAAAATTGCTACCTGTGCAGTAGTGCTGTACTCTGTGCTGTTTGCTACCTGTGCAGTAGTGCTGTACTCTGTGCTGTAACACGCCAAATATCCTTACATACCCTCCTTTTGTTTTTAGAATCTGGCTACGATCCAAGCCAATTCCTAAAAACAATTTGTTCTTTTTCTTCTTTTCACAATATAGCAATCCAATAAAATGAATATTCATGTGCATCAATGAAAAAGTTGCAATCAATACAGTATTCATCTGAGTTCATTAGTTTACAAAATGTTCTACATTTGCCTTCTCAGTGGAAGTGACATTACTCTAAGTTTAGATTTTTCAAGTCAATTAAAAACAATGAAATAAAACAACTAACCAAAACAAATAATTAATATAACAAATTAAAATAAATAATTAAAATAATAAATACGTGGAACTCCATATGTCAGCACTCTTGTCTGCCTCTGATATGTCCCGACCAGCGATGTTATTTGGTTCATTCGAGTACACTTTCATCTTGGCAATCTTAGATCCATAGGAGTCATCTTTTTTAGCATTCTGGTTATCTTGTCTTCACCTCCACCTGGAGGCAGGCATCTTTTGGTCTTCATCCAGGGACTCCAGGACTCCATCGTCTCCCGTGGCCTCTGATCCCGGAACCTCCAACCAAATAATGTTAATTTTCTAAATCAAATAGAAAATAAACAAATTAAGTACATAGCACAATACTAACCTCACCCTTTTGCCAAAAATAAAACATGCTTGGTAAAATATTTCGTTTTTTTTTTTTTTTTTTCTGAAATTAAACACAAGTTAAAAGAAAACAAGCACACATAAACAGCATTCAATATTTAATACATTTTCTCTCTCCACACCAACCATGAGCTTCCATTGTATATTTATTTATTTATTTGTTTATTTTATAATATATATTTTTACATATATTACAGTGTTTATGTGCGTTTATAACAATCAACTTTTTAACTTCTTTGTCACTGCCTCCTGATTACACCCATTTATTTTCTCTTTTTGTGTTCAAGGGACTTTATCTGTTTCTATATGCTCAAGCTGCCTGATCTCATGTCTGGGATGGCATGGTTTGATTTGATTTACATGGACAAACTGCTCTATTGCTGTACCACCCATTTTTTTCAAAATTTTATACACTACAGGAGAGACCTTATCTATAATTCGAAATGGCCCCTGCCAGGCTGCTAGAAATTTAGAATTTTTCTGTTTACTTTTTCCAAAATTAAACTTGTATACCTGATCCCCTACACTGTATTCCTTTACTGATGTCTTTTTATCATAATACGATTTTGCACTGTCAGCAGCTCTTTCCAGATTTCTCTGCACAAAAGCAAATGCATGTTGCAAATGCCTCCCCATTCATTAATATATTCATGAACTGTGGATGCACTCACAAGGGTTTGCTCATGTGTTCTGTATAGTAGGTGTTGTGGTAACACCATTTTCCTACCTGTCAAGACCTCATGGGGGCTAACACCTGTTGCTTTGGCAGGAGTCGACCTGATTGCCATCAAAACCAACGGTAAACGTAAATCCCAGCTGGAACCTGCTTCTGCCACAAATTTCTTTAAAATATCCACAACAGACCTATTGTTTCTTTCAACTGTACCTGAAGACGCTGCCCGATATGCGATATGTAGTTTCCTTTTCACACCTAGTATTTGCCATACCTTACTCATTAGAGTACTTGTGAAATGACTTCCTCTGTCTGACTCAATTCTTTGTGGCAACCCAAACCTTGAGAACACATGGTTCACCAGTAATGTGGCTGCTGTTTGCGCACTACAATCTGGTGCAGGAATGCATTCAATCCACTTCGACATCAAACATACCACACTCAAAATATAACGGTGTCCCCTACTCGACCTTTTTAAAGGACCTACATAGTCTATTTGCAAATCTGACCATGGGAGAGTTAGGCCTCTTTTCATCAATGGTGCTCTATGCATTGGTGAAGCAGGTTTAAATTGGGCGCATACTAGACATCCTCTAGTATATAATTCCACATCTTGGGACATATGTGGCCAGTAAGCATAATCTTTTAGTATTTCTAATGTTTTTTGTGAACCTCTATGGCCTGCAGTTATGGCATCATGTGCATGGTGTAGCATTAGTCCTCTGAATGAAAGGGGTACTACCCACTGTATTTGTCCTGTTATGGACTCTCTAATCATGAGTCCATCCTGTAATTTAATTCGTGTTTTGCTCTTTAATAGCACCCTCAACTCTTCTTTTCCCATACAATCATTTTCTGTTAAAGGATTTTGTTCGGGGTCTATCAAATGATTATAATAGATTCCCAAAATTTGATCATTCTTTTGTGCCTCAATCAAATCTTGGTCTGGCGTGTCATGACTCCACTGCACCACCGGTTGATCTACCTCCTTTGGTGCTTTAGAACGTGTGACTGCATCAATTTGTATTTCACCCATTAAATAATCAATAGGTAGCAATTCTCCCATCACAGCCCCAATCTTAGCCAGGTGGTCTGCCTTATCATTTCCCTCCTTATCCTCTCCTGGTGTTTTTAAATGCCCACGAATTTTTCTCCAGTATATTGTTAAATTATTTTCTGACACCAATTTGTCTATGGCTTGTATCATTTTTCCATGTTTAAGTGGCTTTTTGTTGTATGTAACCATGCCTCTTGCTTTCCAACCAGGCAAATACTCCACAAAGCTATTCCGTGCATAGTCAGAATCAGTCACCAGGACAATTTCACTGAACTTTTTATCAACTGCAGTAGCAATTGCTTTATAAATGGCTGCCAATTCCGCCACCTGACTGCTCCTATCTCCAATCCTATACCTATACTGGGAACGCCTTCACATTTCAACCAGACATTTCCTATTCCTGCCACTAATTGTTTATTACTGTCATTTTCAATGTGAAAAGCACAACCATCCACATATACAGTTGGCAAATCCTTGCATGTTTTTTCATCAAAAGCTTTGTGTGGTGATTGTTCAAATTCCTGCAAACCAGTTTCCACTTCCATTTCATTTGGTATTTGTTCAGCTGCACAGTCATGTAAGTCAGCTAACCCTTGAGCAATTGGGCTCTTTTTATTTTGTCCATATCTCACTTCTACGGGAAAACCTTGTAATGCCAGCGTCCATGAAGTGATTCTGGATTGTGCTAGATTGCCTGATCTAATTCTTTTACTCTCTAAAAATTGCAAAGGTTGATGATTTGTTTCAATAATCACCTTTTCCCCCTGAACAATGGGGCGGAAATGTTGTAGCGCCCACACAGTGGTTAATAGGGCCTTTTCACATTCATTAAATTTCATTTCAACTTGGGAAAATGCCTTACTTGCATATGCAATGGTTTTGTGATTCAAATCGTGTTTTTGTGATAACACTGCTGACATACAATGTTCAGAAAAACCTATTTCTATAAAGAAATCCCTGTCCTTTATGGGGTATGCTAAACATGGTGCCTTTACAAGACATTCCTTTAATTTAGCCACTGCATCAGACTGCCCTTTTTCCCATTTCCAGGGAGTATTCAGTTTAAGCAGTTTAGTCAATGGTTGAGTGATTTCTGCATAATTTTCAATGAACTTTCTGTTATAGCCTGTCATCCCTAATAAACTTTTTACTCCTTTCACATTTTTAGGATCTTTTAATCTTTGTATGGCCTCTATTTTCTTCTTTTGTGGATTTAGCCCATGTTCAGTCACTTCATGCCCTAGAAAGTTCACTTTTTTCTTGCACCATTGTGCTTTCTGCAAAGATACTTTGGCGCCTGCTTTCTGCAATTGGCCAAGTACATGTCTTATTTCATCAAAATGGCTTTTCAGGCTTTCATTTTTTATCAGGACATCGTCCACATAAACTATTGTTCCTCTTTCCGCTGCATCCGGCATGGCCTTTCTCAAAAATATGCCAAATTCACTCCCACTATTGATGTACCCGAACGGAGCTCTAAGCCAGGCATATTGAGTCCTGTCAAATGTAAAGGAAAATAAATGTTGTATCTCCTCTGCCAATGGCACGCACCAATATCCAGAGGTGAGATCTAATGTGGTAAACACATTTGAACCATGCACCTGAGCTAGGCTCTGATCAATGAATGGCATTGGCCATCTAGATATTGGTACTCTTTTATTTAACTCTCTCAAGTCTGCACACAGCCGCCATTGACCATTTGGCTTTAACACACCTAAAATAGGTGTATTGGATGTGCTATGAATGGGCCTGATGATTCCCCGCGATTCCAAATTTTTAATAATCTCTGCCAATGATTCTAAACATGCCAGCGGTAGTCTATACTGGCGCACAAACACTGGATTTCTGCTACACCCTTCTGGTAGTGTGGCCACATGTAAATCAGTTAAACCACAATCATAAGCATCTTTTGCAAATACATCCTTAAACTCCATAAATATCTCCCTCAGATTGTCCCTCTCTTCATTGCTTTCACATGCATCCGCTAAGGAGATCTGCTCTTCTACCATTTTGGAAAATTCTGGAAAATCTTCTGGTAATGGAATATCGGCGCTTGCTTCTAACTGTGTGGCTGTGTCTTTTTGTAAAGCTGCCACTTTTAAATATTTTGGCATGTCAGCTTCCACTTCAATGGGCTGATTTTCTGTTTCATTTTCATTTAAATTAAATATTATGCAATCCTCTTGATGGCAGCACACTGTCTCATTTGAATCATAAGGATACACAGAATGAATTTTAAATATTCCTTTGGGCTGAGAGTCCAGGTGTTCTGGCAACTCGCCCTTGGCATCTACATATTTTTCAGGAATATTCCCAATCACCATGTTATTTAAATCTGCCGTATAATGTGATTTTTGTATGGCCATTCCTAATGGGGCGTTTTCCTCTAAATGAATATCCTGACAACCTTTATTATTTACCATGATTTTTACAGATCCCTCACCAATGTCTACCAATGGAATGTATTCATAATACAGGCCTTGCTGTTTTATGGATTCATTCAGGCATACAAATGCATCAGAGCCTTTCATCTGCTGTCCATTTTTGCATTTCAGTGTTATTGCAAACTGTTTTGTAAATGCAGGAATAATAGTATTTTTCCTCATTTGTAATTCGATTGCATAAGGAACCAGTTGTGCACAATGATAAGCCCTTCTTTTGTCTTCAAATTCAGGTGCCGGACCACCTAGGCGTGACCATATTTTTTGATTAAGGAAATCTAACACCATACACATTCTGTGCATGATGTCATTTCCCATGTAAAATTCATTTTGTGCTCCACTCACTATCCATACATTATGGTAAATTGTTTTCTGCCCAATGCTAATTTTAAGCATGCATCTGCCTGCAATTCGGTTTTCAAAGTCTGGACTGTCCAAGCCAGAAACATATTGGTTTTTAATCCTAAATCTCGGGATTTCTTCCCTTTCCATTATTTTTTGCAACAATTTCTCATTAATGAAACTCTTTTCATGTTCAAGCGCTAAAGTGGCTTTTATTGTTTTAAAATAATCATTTATACCAACATGAACCCATGGTTGCTCATCTTCCATGTGTATTTCTGCCAGAGTGGTAATGTGTTTTTCTGAATCTGTTTTAGGAGCAATATTCTGTTTGCACGTTTTCTCTTTTAGATAAAAACATAATGTGTGCTCATCTATGGCAGTCTGCCAATCTTTCCTTGGGTCCAAGTATATTTGTACAGGTAGTTTTTCATTGTCGCTCTGCATTTTGTCTTGACACATTAATATGACAGTGACACTAGGTATGCAGCTATTCTGGAGATATACCTCCACAGCATCATTTGTTTTGGCAACGGTGTGACATTCATTTATATTGCTGTTTTGTGATTTTAGTTTCTTAGGCCTCAATGGTTTTTTGGTTAAGGACCACAGCACTCCATTCACCCCATCTATGAGAGGAGACAATCTTTTCAGGCAATCTGTCCCCATCAGAAATGGAATTTCACAAATAGATGTGATCAATACCTCTTGTTTCATTCTGTGCTTTCCTATTTTTATGTCAACCTCAGTTACACCTATGATGGGCACCTCCTCCCCATTAAAGTTATGCACTGGGCCTTGATTTTCCTTCACTGTGATCTGACTCTGTGGAGATCTACCTTCATTGATACTCTTTACCAGCTCCTTGGACATAATTGTGGCCTGTGCGCCAGTGTCAATCATAGCAAAGGTGTGGCATTTTTCTTCTACAGTGATGGGTGCATAATATCTGTCCTCAACTTCCTCTAATACACATAAGAAGTGTGAATTCTTACTGAGTTCAGGGCTCACCTTTCTCAGATCTTTTTCACTTTTGGCTAAGCACATTGGTAAATGGAAAGACATTTTTCCCTCCTTCTTACCCATTTCTGCGCGAGAGACTTTATTCATTTCTCCATGATCAGAGGTTTTTTGGAGTGTGGCCACTGTTCGCCCATCCATCTGGGTAACATCAGATACCACATTACAATCCTCCAACTGAACATGGGTAACAACATCATTCAGCAATTTGTCATTTTTTAATTCTGTGCATTTGTAATCATTTAGGGGCCGATTCATGGAACAAACGTGCGCCGAAAATTTTTGCGCAAGCAGGCGCAAGCAGGCGCAAGTGCAAAAAACAGGCGCACGCGCACGCGTGCGATTCATGGAAGTCCCTGCGCGTGTTTACCTCGGGATGTGCGCCAAACCCGTGCATGGCGCACAAGTCACTGCAACATCCCGAAAGGCGTGCGCGACGCGTACAGTGAAAGCGCACAACCTCGGCGCATACACCAGAAAGTGGGCGGGACACGGGGCGTAACGCGCGGAATGGGGAACAACGCGCGAAAATAAGGGCGTATCTGGGGATGTACTGCAGGGAAGCAGACGGAACGCCCACACGCACTCGAACCACACGTATTCATGGAATCGAATAGGGCAAAGCCACGCACAGCCAAAGACACGCACAAGCTGAAACACGTCCGCCACACGAAGGCAGGCGGTAGATTCCCAGCGCATCACAAAAGTGGCAACATACAGCAATTGGGCCTGTGCGAGCGGGGCACGTGTATTTCGGGGGTGCGCGAGAAGTTACACACGCGATCGAGCGGGGTACGTGTATTTCGGGGGTGCGCGGGAAGTTACACACGCGATTGAGCAGGGTACGTGTACATCGGGGGTGCGCGGGAAGTTACACACGCAATTGAGCGGGGTACGTGTATTTCGGGGGCGCGCGGGAAGTTACACACGCGATTGAGCAGGGTACGTGTATTTCAGGGGTGCGCGGGAAGTTACACACGCGATTGATCGGGGTACGTGTACATCGGGGGTGCGCGGGAAGTTACACACGCGATTGAGCGGGGTACGTGTATTTCGGGGGCGCGCGGGAAGTTACACACGCGATTGAGCAGGGTAAGTGTATTTCAGGGGTGCGCGGGAAGTTACACACGCGATTGAGCGGGGTACGTGTATTTCGGGGGCGCGCGGGAAGTTACACATGCGATTGAGCAGGGTACGTGTATTTCAGGGGTGCGCGGGAAGTTACACACGCGATTGAGCGGGGTACGTGTACATCGGGGGTGCGCGGGAAGTTACACACGCGATTGAGCGGGGTACGTGTATTTCGGGGGCGCGCGGGAAGTTACACACGCGATTGAGCAGGGTACGTGTATTTCAGGGGTGTGCGGGAAGTTACACACGCAATTGAGCGGGGTACGTGTATTTCGGGGGTGCACGGGACGTGTATTTCGGGGGTGCGCAGGAAGTTACACACGCGATTGAGCGGGGTATGTGTATTTCGGGGGTGCGCGGGAAGTTCCACACGCAATTCCATCAGGGTACGTGTATTACAGGGGTGCGCAGGAAGTTCCACACGCGATCTCATCAGGGTACGTGTATTACAGGGGTGCGCGGGGAGCACCACACGTGAATTGCACGTGTGGGTCCTCCCAGGTGTTCCCTCTACACCCTCCACGGCCCCTGCAGGTGGCTCACACCACAGGGGCCTACCCTGCACATGTCCTGCAGGCACCCCATCCACCATGGCCATGCCCCCCAGCCAACCCACATGTCAACTTGCACTACTGCCCACCAACGCATGTCCCCCTGCACCCCCAGCCACCAGGGGCACCCTCCACCAGGCCCCCACCCATGTTCCCCACCACCCCCACCCCCCAGCACTGTGGGGCACCTGCCAGCAGGCCCCCACCCATGTCCAACTCATGTTCCCCACCACCCCCACCCCCCAGCACTGTGGGGCACCTGCCAGCAGGCCCCCACCCATGTCTCCCATAACCCCCACCCCCCAGCACTGTGGGGCACCTGCTAGCAGGCCCCCACCCATGTCTCCCATAACCCCCACCCCCCAGCAGTGCAGGGGCACCCACCACCAGGCCCCCACCCATGTCTCCCAGCACCCCCTCCCCCCAGCCACCAGGGGCAGCCTCCACCAGGCCCCCACCCATGTCTCCCACCACCCCCAGCCACCATGGGCACCCACCACCAGGCCCCCACCCATGTCTCCCAGCACCCCCACCCCCCAGCCACCAGGGGCAGCCTCCACCAGGCCCCCACCCATGTCTACCACCCCCCCACCCCCCAGCAGTGCAGGGGCACCCTCCACCAGGCCCCCACCCATGTCTCCCACCACCCCCACCCCCCAGCCACCAGGGGCAGCCTCCACCAGGCCCCCACCCATGTCTCCCAGCACCCCCACCCCCCAGCCACCAGGGGCACCCACTACCAGGCCCCCACCCATGTCTCCCAGCACCCCCACCCCCCAGCCACCAGGGGCAGCCTCCACCAGGCCCCCACCAATGTCTCCCACCCCCCCATCCCCCAGCAGTGCAGGGGCAGCCTCCACCAGGCCCCCACCCATGTCTCCCAGCACCCCCACCCCCCAGCCACCAGGGGCAGCCTCCACCAGGCCCCCACCCATGTCTCCCACCACCCCCAACCCCCAGCAGTGCAGGGGCAGCCTCCACCAGGCCCCCACCCATGTCTCCCACCCCCCTCACCCCCCAGCAGTGCAGGGGCAGCCTCCACCAGGCCCTCACCCATGTCTCCCAGCACCCCCACCCCTCAGCCACCATGGGCAGCCTCCACCAGGCCCCCACCCATGTCTCCCACCCCCCCACCCCCCAGCAGTGCAGGGGCAGCCTCCACCAGGCCCCCACCCATGTCTCCCAGCACCCCCACCCCCCAGCCACCAGGGGCAGCCTCCAGCAGGCCCCCACCCATGTCTCCCACCCCCCCCACCCCCCCAACAGTGCAGGGGCAGCCTCCACCAGGCCCCCACACATGTCTCCCAGCACCCCCACCCCCCAGCCACCAGGGGCAGCCTCCACCAGGCCCCCACCCATGTCTCCCAGCACCCCCACCCCCCAGCTACCAGGGGCACCCACTACCAGGCCCCCACCCATGTCTCCCAGCACCCCCACCCCCCAGCCACCAGGGGCAGCCTCCACCAGGCCCCCACCAATGTCTTCCACCCCCCCAGCCCCCAGCAGTGCAGGGGCAGCCTCCACCAGGCCCCCACCCATGTCTCCCAGCACCCCCACCCCCCAGCCACCAGGGGCAGCCTCCACCAGGCCCCCACCCATGTCTCCCATCCCACCACCCCCCAGCAGTGCAGGGGCAGCCTCCACCAGGCCCCCACCCATGTCTCCCAGCACCCCCACCCCCCAGCCACCAGGGGCAGCCTCCACCAGGCCCCCACCCATGTCTCCCACCACCCCACCCCCCCAGCAGTGCAGGGGCAGCCTCCACCAGGCCCCCACCCATGTCTCCCAGCACCCCCACCCCCCAGCCACCAGGGGCAGCCTCCACCAGGCCCCCACCCATGTCTCCCAGCACCCCCACCCCCCAGCCACCAGGGGCACCCACTACCAGGCCCCCACCCATGTCTCCCAGCACCCCCACCCCCCAGCCACCAGGGGCAGCCCTCACCAGGCCCCCACCCATTTCTCCCACCACCCCCAACCCCCAGCAGTGCAGGGGCAGCCTCCACCAGGCCCCCACCCATGTCTCCCAGCACCCCCACCCCCCAGCCACCAGGGGCAGCCTCCACCAGGCCCCCACCCATGTCTCCCACCACCCCCAACCCCCAGCAGTGCAGGGGCAGCCTCCACCAGGCCCCCACCCATGTCTCCCACCCCCCCACCCCCCAGCAGTGCAGGGGCAGCTTCCACCAGGCCCCCACCCATGTCTCCCAGCACCCCCACCCCCCAGCCACCAGGGGCAGCCTCCACCAGGCCCCCACCCATGTCTCCCACCCCCCCATCCCCCAGCAGTGCAGGGGCAGCCTCCACCAGGCCCCCACCCATGTCTCCCAGCACCCCCGCCCCCAGCCACCAGGGGCAGCCTCCACCAGGCCCCCACCCATGTCTCCCACCACCCCACCCCCCCAGCAGTGCAGGGGCAGCCTCCACCAGGCCCCCACCCATGTCTCCCAGCACCCCCAGCCCCCAGCCACCAGGGGCAGCCTCCACCAGGCCCCCACCCATGTCTCCCACCACCCCCAACCCCCAGCAGTGCAGGGGCAGCCTCCACCAGGCCCCCACCCATGTCTCCCACCCCCCACCCCCAGCAGTGCAGGGGCAGCCTCCACCAGGCCCCCACCCATGTCTCCCAGCACCCCCACCCCCCAGCCACCAGGGGCAGCCTCCACCAGGCCCCCACCCATGTCTCCCACCACCCCACCCCCCCAGCAGTGCAGGGGTAGCCTCCACCAGGCCCCCACCCATGTCTCCCAGCACCCCCACCCCCCAGCCACCAGGGGCAGCCTCCACCAGGCCCCCACCCATGTCTCCCTGCACCCCCACCCCCCAGCCACCAGGGGCACCCACTACCAGGCCCCCACCCATGTCTCCCAGCACCCCCACCCGCCAGCCACCAGGGGCAGCCTCCACCAGGCCCCCACCAATGTCTCCCACCACCCCCAACCCCCAGCAGTGCAGGGGCAGCCTCCACCAGGCCCCCACCCATGTCTCCCACCACCCCCAACCCCCAGCAGTGCAGGGGCAGCCTCCACCAGGCCCCCACCCATGTCTCCCACCCCCCCACCCCCCAGCAGTGCAGTGGCAGCCTCCACCAGGCCCCCACCCATGTCTCCCAGCACCCCCATCCCCCAGCCACCAGGGGCAGCCTCCACCAGGCCCCCACCCATGTCTCCCACCCCCCCACCCCCCCAGCAGTGCAGGGGCAGCCTCCACCAGGCCCCCACCCATGTCTCCCAGCACCCCCACCCCCCAGCCACCAGGGGCAGCCTCCACCAGGCCCCCACCCATGTCTCCCAGCACCCCCACCCCCCAGCCACCAGGGGCACCCACTACCAGGCCCCCACCCATGTCTCCCAGCACCCCCACCCCCCAGCCACCAGGGGCAGCCTCCACCAGGCCCCCACCCATGACTCCCACCACCCCCAACCCCCAGCAGTGCAGGGGCAGCCTCCACCAGGCCCCCACCCATGTCTCCCAGCACCCCCACCCCCCAGCCACCAGGGGTAGCCTCCACCAGGCCCCCACCCATGTCTCCCACCACCCCACCCCCCAGCACTGTGGGGCACCTGCCAGCAGGCAGTCAGGCAGCAGCAGATGGCAGGTGGGAGCGTGCTCGGGGCTCTGGGGGGCAGTAGTTCGGCCTTCTGGGCAGGAGCATGGTCTCCCGTGTGCTTACGCGTGGCCAGCTTGATACGGATTGATTTGGCACGTGAAAATTCTGCACGTCAGCGTGTAATTCGAGGAAAGGCCCTTAGCGCGTAAGCGCGTCTGCACGCATACGCATTTTCATTGGACCAAAGGCCCTCAGTGCGTGAGCGCGTCTGTGACGTGACGTGCGAGGGTGTATCCCTCATTGCACGTGATGACAGAACACACGTGGATTCCAACCAATCGCGTGTGAAAGTTCACGGCACCCCGGAACACACGTACCCAGGCTAATCGTGTGTGGAACTACCCGCGCACCCGGAAACACACGTACCCAGGCCAATCGCGTGTGGAACTACCCGCGCACCCGGAAACACACGTACCCAGGCCAATCACGTGTACGCTCGCTCCCCTCCGATCACACGCGATGACACCCGAATACGGGAAACCAACGAGTCCGTCCACACGGAGGCGTCCCGCGCCCGCGCACAGCATAAAAGTGCGCGCAAACAACAAACGCGTATATACAGCGACGATGAATGCCCCATTTGTTGCTGCACTGATCGTGGGACACCGCAGGAGGAGGAGAATAGCCAGGGCACGCATTTTTACACCACGGACCAGCCTTTTTGGGATGCCCGACGACCACGTCTATGGCAGGTATAGGTTTCCACCTCATATCATCCTAGACCTTGTCAGGGAGTGGGAAGATGACCTCACATCACCCACACTCTGTTCCCAAGCATTGAGCCCCTTGGAGAAGGTGCTCAATGTCCTGCATTTCTTGGCCACTGGGTCATTTCAGCGGACAACTGCCATAGTGGGGGGGGTCTCACAGGCCACGCAGTCACGCTGCCTACACCAGGTCTTGAACATCATCACTGCGCGCCCCTCCGTCCGCAGGCACATATACATGCCCAGAACACCTGCAGAAAGGCAGGCCGTGCTCCAGGACTTTTACAGGGTGGCACACTTCCCTAAAGTGCTTGGTGCCATAGATTGCACCCATGTGGCCCTACGTCCACCTAGGGCAACGGAGCACATCTATCGGAACCGCAAGCACTGGCATTCCATCAACGTGCAGGTTGTATGCAATGCTAAAGGAATCATCACCTCCGTCTATGCAAACTACCCTGCCTCCAGTCATGACAGCTTCATATACCGAATGTCCGCCCTGAGCCGGGCCCTGGAAGCTGGGCAGCATGGCGACACATGGCTCCTAGGTGAGTACAAATGCCTGTGCACATGCATGCATGTCACACACTGCCAAATACCAAAACCCTAATAATCACAACTATCATCACCTCCCCAGGGGACAGTGCCTACCCGCTGAGCAACCACATGATGACGCCAATCCGGAACCCCACCACCCCACCCCAGGTAAGGTACAACGAAGCCCACATTGCAACCAGGGGCATAGTGGAGCGCACATTCGGAGTGCTAAAGTCACGCTTCCGCTCCCTTGACCGCTCTGGTGGCCAGCTACTATATGCACCCCCAGTAGTGTGCAGGATCATTGTGGCAGCATGTGTCCTGCACAATGTTGCAACACGGCAGGGTGTACCAGTGGACATGGTGGTGCCCCCACATCCCCAACCACATGCACAGGCGCTGCCCGTGGGTGGGGACAGGGCGCGTGGCGAGGCAGCCCGGACCCAGCTTGTGGCCACATACTTCACCTAAACTCCCACCCCGGCGGAGTGCACACAGGGCTGGCACATACCAGGTGACAATCGATGATGACAAAGAGACAGTCAACTGTCACAACCTAAACACCCTGAGAATGTTGCCACGGAAGTGCTACATTGTGTGCATCCCTAGCTACTCAAACAGAACCAATCCTGTGTGACCAAAAAAGGAACCAATGCAAGGTGCGTATCACACCACCCCCCCCCCCCCCCAACAGGCCATGACAATCCCTGGAATGTCCCACACACCCTCCCAACCCACATCACCTTGACCATCAGAACACCCACCTCTGGGGCATGCATCCTTCTCCCCGCAAGGCCACTTTCCAACAGGATCCCCCTACCCCTTGCTCACCATGTCACAGCTTGCGTGTAAATAGGGCCCAGCCCCCTCAGAGGCCACATTTACTGTTACAAATACAAAATTGCAGAGAACTACAAGGAGGCAAACCCCCAAAAAATGCAATAATCTTGTAGGCGTCAAAAAAAAACATGATGACTCTCCAATAGACGACTCGAAGTAGCAGGAAATGTCCAAGCACATGCACAAGCACAATGATCGAACAACCAAGGTAGCACTGTTCAGCAATGTTCAAACAGGAAGGGCACCATATACCATCCTCAACATACAATGATGATGCAACAACTGATGGCCAGTGTCACAGCTCTGCTGTCCACGCGCAGGAGTGGCACAAAACAAGCACCCCCTCCGTGGTCTGTGTGCCTGCAAGGTCAAACCTACACAGGCCACAGAGAACCTTGCGTGGAAGCAGGCACTGGGATACGTAGCATGGACAGGCATCGTCAACCAGGAGAACCGGAAAGAGGGGCAGGAGAGCGGATGTGGATTAGCAAAAGAAAGTATGCAAATTACAAGTATCCACAAAAACACATACCCAATTATACTAAACATGTACATCATGCACACTTCACCAGAAATGTCACATGCAAGCCAAAGAGACACTTATCCCTGGGGTGAGTGCTGGCCTCCTGCCTGCGCACTCTCTGGTCCGGTAACAGGAGCACTCCAATGCTGAAAAGAGAGCGTGAGTTACTAATCTGAATGTGTCATCACAACACCCCCCCCCATCCATGGGCCAAAGCAAGTGACTCCTCCACAAGCAACCATCCCTGTCTGCTGCTGTGCACCCATACGTTAGCCTGTCCCACCGATGGTGCACACACTGTCAATGCAGTAAGGCAGGCGGGAAACGGAAGACCAATGGGACAAGATTCGCACATGATACAATGGTCCCTGGCTGAGCTGCTAGACGTGCATATCAAGGTGCAACTGCAGTACAAGTTGTGCACTGGCAGCCGCAGATCACAATAGCCAGTGCACCTGCCAATTAGCACATGCTAACAACATGCCCTGGCCACGAATCTGTGCCTCACTGGGTGTCCCTGTGCGTCGTATCAGGACATGGCTAGGAATGCCACTACACCAATAAGTATGCCTCAATGGACCGGGGATCACTCCTGGAAATGTCTCATGGCCCCAGCATGTGCCACTGACAACATGTAAAGCCACTTGCCATTTGGCCCTCAACGTATGCCAGCTGTACTCTGTGCATATCCAACGATGCCTGGCAAAGCACCACAGCACTGGTGCCACTCAGCATGCATGTGCAAGTGTCCTGGTGGAAGGTTGGCTGCAGTGTGGGCCCTTGTGCTGCTCACCTTGGCTGGAGAACCTGGAAACACGTCTGCTACTGTTGGACGTTTCCGCACAAGCCCTGTGCCCCTGCTTGCGCACACATCCACACATCTGCACCACCGAATTTGACCAGTCCTCTGCATCAGTCGTCCCCGTGTCTGCTGGCAAAGGCAGTCTGGAGCCCCAATCACCTGCAGGAAGTGCATGGAAGAAAAAATCAAGACATGAAAGTCCCCTGTGTGTGTGTCTACATGCTGTCTGTCACTGGGCCAGGTCACAGAGCTACATCCAAACACCTCCCACCATCATCCACAGGCCAAGGGTGCAGGCTACTGTGTACAGCATGAAGTGCATCAAGCACACTTACATGCAAGAACAAGACATACATCACAATCCACATCAATTAATGCATAAATCAATCACACAACCACCCAAAATAATTACAGGCATCGGGTGGATGAAACGCAAACAATCCCCACTAGGGGTGTGAACACAAGTATCACAGCAGTAGACAGGCCACAGTTATGAGGCAAGTCCAATGCCCTTGTGTAAAATGCTGTTTCACCGAACCATCCTAGCGAGCCCATGGATAAAGGAAGCAGGAGTGGCCTATGTGAGTCAGGACCCAAGCTGCAAACACATACACAAGACAAGCTCGAAGGGCCCTGCTGGAACAGACAGTGGATGCTTTCAAAAACCACAAAGCACCACACCGTCACATGAATGCACAATAGACAAACAATCTTAAACTATATTAACTAATTAAACAAAAAACAAAATTAAAGTAGATAAAATGATTAAACTAAAAACAATATTAAACTAAATTAACTAATTAAACTAAAAACAATACTAAACTATATTAACAAATTAAACTAACAAACCTAAAAGGAAAAATCAAAAATGGCCACATACGACCCGGGGGGGTGGGAAGGCACCCAGGAGGGGGGAGGTACAGGGTGCATCTCAACACCCACATGCAATGATGTTGGGAAAAAAAAAAATTCCTCCATGGGCTCAACGCCGGCACACCACGACCTGTGTGGAAGATAAGTCATCATCCGAGTCTGCCTCTTCCTCTAAAGGAGGACGTGGGCCAGGAGCCTGACCACGCCTAGGCGCAGCTTGCCCCTCGTCGGCAGAAAGTCTGCCGGACGGGTGTGCCTGTTTCTGTGCAGCAATTACACGCAGGTCTGCATGCAGTACCTCCCGTGATACACGTGCTTCCTCTTGCAAGGCAACACGTGTAGCACGGAGTTCTTCCTGCGTGGCCTGGCTGGACAACTGATGCACCTCCCGGCAAGCACGTAGCTCAGCCGAGATGGTACGCTCAAGCTGCTCAAACCTCTCCTCTGCCCGCACCCTCTGGGACATCAAGAGGACACCCAGAGTGGATCTGAGGGAGGCATACTCCTCCTTCAGGGCCTTCATGTGTGCCTCTGCGTGAGCATCAATAGCTTGATGCAGAGACAACATTCCAGCCTGGCGTGCCCTGTCAGAGGCCGCCATGCCCAGCCTGAGCGAGCGGGCCGTGGACCGTGCCGCCTGCTGCTGGAGTAGCACCTGCCTAGCAGGGGGGAGCACGGAATGGGCCACACGTTCCATGCTCGCAGCGATGGTATCAAGTGCTGCCCCCTGACGTTCGGAATTGGCAGACATGTCTTGCTCCCACTCAGTTAACCTCGGTGGCACGCGGCCACCGCGTTGCCGGGCCTGACACCTGCGGGACCCAAGGACCGGGCGTCCTTGTGGGGTTGGCACCGCCCGGGGCTGCACGACTACATGCCCCCATCTACGTGATGCCCCAGGCACATCAGAGACTGTTGTGGAGGGTGACCCTGCGTCCCGACCCACCACAGGCGGAGGTCCCACCCCTGACTGGCCCCTCAATGCAGGTGTCGCGGACAGAGGAGTGTCCACATCAGAATCACTCACCGCAGATGTATGGACCTGATGCACATCCAACCCAACATGGCTGTCAGAGTGGTCATCTGAGCTGGAATCATAGCCAGAGAAACCCAAGATGGACTGAAGCACATGTGGGTTTTCGTGGACTACCACCCCACGTCCCCCACTTGTGCCGGGTCGTGCATGTGATACCAACCCTGTGTCAGGCATGACAACGCCATCCTCTGGCTCCATTGCGTCATCATCTGAAAGGAGGAGAGAAATGAATACATCAGGACACATGTCAGGAGTACATTACACACATCACACAGACAGCCAACACATGATGCAGACATGTCACACACAAAAGATTACCGGGCATGCATGCATGGTCAATGTGACATTGCATCAGTGTGTAGGCATGTAGAACACTGTAACATGGCTCAGAAGTGTTTTCCTGCAGTGCCAAACATGCACATGTCATTCACTATCTACATGAACAAGTACTCCATGATGTGTATCATATATATGGAATTCAGTGGAAGGGCATGTTAAGGCATCACGTGACATGTGCATGCAATGGGTTGCATGGCTAGAAGCAAAGGGCCACCACCCCCCATTCAATTTGCTGGGATGGCTTGCGTGGTAGCAAAAGTCAGAACTGAGACATATGCCTTTGCAGACAGTGTTGACTGGCATCTATGGCATCATCTGAGTCAACTGTCAACACAGCAGATGATGATGGGACAGTAAGCAGGACCCATTAGGAACCCTCAGTAGTGCACCCGAGTGTGCAAAAGCCACTGCAGCAGATGGACAGATTCAGTGGCCCTGAAAGTGGGGGAGGACTGTGCCCCCCTAAAGATGTGTGGGATGCAGGACAGGGCCAGAGTGTGCATGGGATGGCCAAACAAATTCCATGAAATGTAGCACATACAAGACACGTACCACAATCATCATCCAGGCAAGGTCACATAGATATGATCTGATAATGCATAACTAACGCGCCCATTCAGAAGTGTTCCAAGGGGCGATGAGGCAGGTAGGGGTGAGCAAAGGGAAGACGGCCAACGATCCTACCAGGCCTGTTGACATTCACATTGCGCAAGTGCGTGGGTAGGGTGAAGGGATATGTGCAAGGAGAAAGTGAGGGCTAGAAGTGCAGTCCAGGGTAGAGGGAAATATGATGAATGTGCCAGATGCTGGCAAGTGCAAGGTCAGTGCAGACAAGTGCTGGGAAGGGGGCTGTAGGGATACAGAGACAGTCCCGTAGTGCAGGGGTCGACTGGGAGTCTATGCAAGTTGAGGTTGCCCGGGCCAAGGTCCTAAATAGTTGAATTGGCACACTTGTAGATTCAGTGCAGTGCCAGGCAACAATCAGAAGAGGAGAGGGGGAGGGAAAGCAGAAGCAAAGAGGAAGGTTTTGAGGTGCATCTGGAACGCGAGATGGATCTACTCAAGTTTCAGGGAGGCATGGAGGCGACTCCAGGGGGATGCCCCTGCCGCGGAGAGTGAACCTCCCCCAACTCGGTGCCAGAAGAAGTGGATGAGCCTGAGGTAGTTGGAGGCAGATGAGCAAACAGCATGAGAAGGAAGATATATCGGAAGAGACAGTTGAAGGTATTCAGGCCCCAGAAGGCCTTGTGAACAATGCAGAGGGTTCGGAACTCAATCCTCGCAGCCACTGGGAGCCAGTGTTGAGCATTCAGTGTTGGAGAGATACCGGTCCCTGGACTTGAGGCCAAGGACAAGTCTTGCAGACCTGTCCTGGACAAGTTGCAGAGGGCGGAGTGTAGAGGCAGGCAGTATGAGAAACAGGCAGTTACAGTACTCCATCTTTGCAATAACCAGGGCTTGGGAGACAGTGAGCTTCTGTGTGAAGGAGTTGAAAGGAAGAACACCTCTGCTCTGAGGAGGTGCAGCTTGTAGTGTGAGTACTCATAGAAGTCAGATATGTGAGGAGACAAGGAGGGCGTAGAGTCGAAGCTGACCACAAGGTTTGTTGCCTTGCAGGCAGGAGCAGGAAGATGGCCAAGATTGGGCGACCAGAGAGATGCAGTGGAGGAGGGAGGGGGTGTGCCGATGAGTAGAATCTCTGTCTCACTGGCATTGAGGCAGAGGTCACTGTCAGCACACCATTCCTGGATTGCAGACAAACAGTCAGAGATGAGGGAAGGAGAGGAGGAGTCCGAGGTTAGAGGGAATATGAGCAGGAGTAACATCCGCATAGCACGGAAAGTGGCATGCATGTAGAGCACATGGAGCATGAATGGGCACCAATGTCCCTGTGGAGCATCTGCCAACTGCCCAGTCCAAGTGTGACACCCTGCATGAAGGGCAGAGGACAATTGCACGTGAGTCATGCAATGACATAGTTCCAGTGCTGAGTGGAAAACACCCTGGGCTACATGCAGGAGGGCCAGCAAGCAGGAACATGGACTGGAGGGCCGTCTGGGTGACTAGCAAGTGGCTCTGGGGCAAGTGTGGTGATGAGGACAATCCCCTTCTGCTCTACATGTAAACCACCCTGCACATCAAGCATGCAGGACAAACACATGAGAACCATGTACACATACCATGTACATACCATGTAGTGCCAGTCAAGCACAACACATTACACAGGCAAACCATACACGGGCTGCACATACACGCAACAACACTCACTGGACTGTGCATAAAAGTCCTGCATCTCTCCCACACCTTCGACCAATCCAGCTCAAATGAACTCCGCAACGAGTGTCTCCTGCGGAGTGAGGACCACCTCCTCAGGTGCTGTCCCACCGCCAGTCACCTGGGTTATGCTGTAATTAGAGGCACGCTTGGCCTTAGCGCTGCGTTTGAGGTCAGCCCAACGCTTCTTGCACTCGGCACCTGTGCGCACCTCATGGCCGATTGCACTCAAATCATCCGCAACATGGTTCCAGTGGGTATTCCGCTGGGCAGGTGTACTTTGTGAATCGGGCCCCACTATCATGTCCGGATGTCCCTTCACGTAGCCCACAATGAAGTCCAGTTCCTCCTTTGAGAAAGGCTTCTTCCTTGACGTGAAGGAGGCCGTGGCTGTGTCTGGGGTCTCAGCCTGTGCTGCAGATGCAACCTTCCTCCTCTTGGATGATGGCGCAGACCCTGGCTGGCGATAGCCGCCCTGATCACCATGGCCAGTGGGACCGGTGGATTGGACCAAGGGAGTGGCAGGTTGTAGGACGACCGAAGGGCTGACATGCGTCTGTGGCTGCGGGGTGCCCTGGAATGGGCCCTGCGCAGCTACATCTGCCGTGCCAGGGTCATTGACCGCAACTGTCCCGAGTGGTAGAGTCACAACCGGGGTGCTGTTGGCTGCACCTGCCCCTGCAGTTGTCAACACCCGGCTGGACGGGGCAGCAGATGACATTGCTGCCCCAGGGACACATGTCTTGGTCAGGCCAGCCCTGCGTGCACCTCCGGTCTTACTCCTGACCTGCTGGAAATCGTCAAGGGATCCTTCGAGTGCCAACGCAGACTGCGCTGGCAGACCCTGAGCCTGGGTGGTGGTGTTCACAGCTGCACCTGCAGCCACCACTACCCTTTGGGCCCTGGCAGTCGATGGAATGGACTGCCGGGTCACATGGGCGCCAGTGCCAGGTGCAAGAACTGCATCACCTGCAGGCGCAGGGGGTGGTGGCATGGCTGCACCAACACGTGGCACATCATTGTGCTCAAGTGGCGCACCCCTGCCTCTGGCCCCTCTGCGTTCGCCCTGGACACCCTGGAGTCCCCCTACTCCCTCGTCACCCCGGCCACGTCCCTGGCCACGTCCGCCACGAGGAGTACGCCCAGCTGAGGCGCCCCTCACCTTTCTTGGCCTCCCAGCCATGGCACAGATGGAGTTGTGCCGGCACAGATGGAGTAGTGCCAATTGGAGGTGTAGACCACAATTGTCCTGGGCAATTGGGGTGAAGGGGGTGGGATGCAAGTTGTTAACAGCACCCCTGCACCTGCAAGGCTGTGTGTGACCCCGGTGATGTAGTGACGGGTCACGCAACGATCAGGCACCCCAAAACTGCAGTCAAACCGTGCACGCAACCCCTGCAGCCTACGTGCGTGGAATTAACCTCCCGCAGTACGCGGTGGCACCCAGGAACACGAAAAACGCGTACGCGTGGGACACGCAGGCTACTATGACCTCGAAAACGGGTGCGATACACAGGGGCACCCACAGTGGGAAAATAGCGTGCGCAACTCACCGTCTGACTAGCGCGATGCAGAAAAACACGCGTAGCCAATACCCCCGCCAAAAGAAGAGATACGTCCTAGAGATACGTCCTAGATGTGAAGTTGAGATGGTGGTGAAACAACACGGAGCAGCAACACACACGTCGGTCTCCACGAAAGGCACGTACACCGAAATGGCGGACACGCTCACCTTTAACCCGTGCAGGGGGAAACGCCCGTGCGCTTCACGTCACTTACATGACATGCATTCACACGGCTACGTGCGATATTCACACGTGCTGGATCACGATGCGCACCCACAGGGAAACGCCCGTGCGCGTCATGTCACAGACGCGCTTACACGCTAAGGGCCTTTGGTCCAATGAAATCGCGTACGCGTGCTGACGTGCTTACGCGCTAAGGCCCTTTCCTCGAATTACACGCTGACGTGCAGATTTTACACGTGGAAATTCACTCCGTATCAAGCTGGCCACGCGTAAGCACACGGAAGACCACGCTCCTGCCCAGAAGGCCGAATTACTGCCCCCCATAGCCCCGAGCAGCCTCCCACGAGCCATCTGCTGCTGCTGCCTGCCTGCCTGCCTGCCTGCTGCCACATTGCCCTGCCATTTGGTGCCTGCACATCAGCCATCTGCAGGGGTCCAGTTGCTGTGTCCACCCCTGCTGGAACAGTAGACTCCCGACTGGGATACCATCGCTCCACAGCCCAGCCCCAGGACCCAGTAGCCCACCCACGCCTGCCTCGGGGGTCGCCATGTCGGGGCAAGCACCATCTGAGACCAGTGGCGACCCCCAGCCACAGAGGCAGAGGGCCACCAGCTTCAGTGAGGAGGAAGTTGGTGTCCTGGTGGAGCATGTGCTGGGGCATTATGATGCCCTCTTCGGAAGACCACGTGCCGAAAAGGAAGGACGGGAGAGGTTCTGGGACGATGTAGTGGTTGCCATCAATGCGGAGGGGGTGGCAACCCGCGACATCAAGCACATCAAGAAGCGCTGGGAGGACTTGAGGTCCAGGACCCTCAATAAGGCCCGGCGCCTCGCGGAGGGGGGCCGGGCACGCCTGACTGACATCCAGATGAGGGTCCTGGAACGCGTACACCCAGCGCTCCACGCCCAGATCCTTCAGAGGCAGCCCCGTCTGGAGTTGAGCGGTAAGTGGCCAGGCATTGCTGTGTGAGACAGGGCATGTTGCAGTGTGCTGGTTGTCTGATACATGCCTGTATGTGTGACATAGGCCATGTACGTATGTGTGTGTGCAGGGACATCATGGTCAGGCATGTGAGTACAGTGATGTGTGAACCACATGGTTGGTGTACAATTGCAACATGGGGGGCTCTGCGCGGAATGGACACATGGAAGCATGGCAGTCTCTGTTCCTGGACATGGGTGGGGGTGAGGGATGGGTGCTGGTCCCATGTACACGTATGGTGTCCATATGTGTGTGTCTGACCTGCGTGTCTGTGACTTGTAAATGCCATGGATGCATGACACATGTCTGTGACAATGTTCAGATTCACTGATGCAGCCTAGTCATCCTTGTATCCACTGCGTCTGTGGTGTGCGAGGCCGGATGGATGGAACTACGGTGAGGTGTGTGCATGTGATGGCAAGGCCCATGATGCATGTGAGTTCAAAACCAACATTGTATGAATCATGAGTCCCTTGGTCATGTATGCCAATGTCCATGGCATGCGCCATGCCTGTTACTGTATGTGTTTTGCCTGCACTGACCCATGTGTTGTGGAGGGACATGATGGAAGTGATGCATGACAGTGCCACTCATCTGCTATTGCTTCCTGTCTAGGGGACCATTGTACAGTACCCTGATGCTTGTGTTCTATGTCTCCCTCTACACAGTGGCAAGTGAAGAAGAGGGCGGAGAAGGCGCTGTGGAGCAGAGCGGCGGGGATGCCGCCATGGTTGCAGCGGAAGGGGTGGGTGAGCCCCCACAGGGGCTTGCAACGGCGGAAGACGGCGTGGAGACATCCAGGTTGGTGGTTTCCACAGAGGGGGAGGAGGCCGCTACTGAGCCATGGGGCCTGGTGGGGGCATCCCCGCTGGTGCAAGTGGTGCAGTCCAGGGCCAGGGGCAGGAGGCAGCACAGGTCGCCGTGGAGGGGCCTGTGCATGTCACTGTCCCTGACACTGTGACTGCACCACCATGCACCAGCAGGGATGCCCCATCCCAGGCCCATCCGCAGGTAGGGGAGTTGTCCATGTCATCTGACACTCCTCTACCTGCGGACGTGGGGACCCCTGGCCGTGTGGAGAGGGTCCTGATTGGTGTCGCGTTGCGCACGGCTGGCGTTCGTGATGAGGTGCATGCTTCCCGGGAGGAGCATGCACATCATCACGAAGAGCACCGTGCGTACGTGAACCATTTGGGAGCCGCCATGGTCGGGGGTTTCCTACATGTGTGTGGCCTTCTGGCGACCCTCTCCTCCTCTGTGGAGGCTATGCGCCAGTCGTGCTCCATGCCGTCTTCCGGCCCAGATGCCACCAGGGCCCCCTGTGGACCTGCCCCGAACAACGCAGCCAGCTCGGTGGGGACCCCATCCCTGCCACAGTCGGGAGTCGAAGGTCCAGCAGGGGTGGACACACCAGCAACTGTCCCCCTGCAGATGGAGGATGTGCCGGCATCATCTGGCAGGGCACGTGCACGACGGCATCGGTGGATACCATCAGCCTGGATGCCGTCGTGCTGGCAGAGGCAGTGGCGTCTGAGGCAGCAGCAGGCTCGACGTGGGAGGCATCATGGCTCGGGGCCATCAAGATCAGAGGGACAGGCATCGGCTGGAGGGCAGGAGAACCCTGGGATGGCAGTGTCTTCCGTGTGGGAGCAGTTGGTCCAGCGGATAGGTGCGGAGCGGCAGCGGGCGGAAGAGGAGCGGCTCTCCATGGTCAGGGCGGAGTTCTCCATGCGTCGGGCGTTGAGGCGGGCTGAGTGCCTCGAGGAAGCTCGCAGGGAGTTTGAGTTGAACACGGGGTTGTCCCTGCGAGACCTCGGGGCCAGGACAGAGTCCCGCCTCCGGGACATCGACATGGAGTTCGATGATGCCCTGGCCGGCAACATCACGGAGTGAGCCGCAGGACTTGCCCGCTGCCATTGTATATAGTTCTTTAGTTAGTTAGTGATAGGTTTCCTTTATTTTTTATTTATCTTTGGACCGCTCGGACAATGGCCGCTTTTCTGTATATATTTTTTGTGTTAGGTAGTAGTAGGTTTCATTTATGGTGTTGGGCTCATGGACCCTGGGATATTCTTTTTGCATCGTTTTTTTTTGGACAACATTTTTTGGATTTATATGTGTGTTCTCCATGAGTCAATGGTTTTTCCTTATTTTTTTCACCCATTTTTTTCCTTTGGACTACATTAGTTTTTGAATTCCTTTGTTTTTTGATTTTTTCTATTAGTTCTCGGACATGGACCATTTGTTTTGTCATCCCCATTGTTGTGTGTTTCATTTCTTTAGTTCTTTTTATCTTTAATACATATTTATATTACTTTCATTTGTGGTATTTTCTCATTGGTTTCATGCATTTCATGATATGGGTTTTGACATTCACTTGCACCCATTGTGTATGTGTGTGTGACGGACATGTGTTCATTTACATACTTGCCATTGGGGTTGTATCATGTAATTGCATCTACTATGTGGGTGGATGCAATCCTTGGCTGGCTGTTTGTGCTGGGTGTGCTGCCCATTACTGCCATGATTGAGTTTCGTCAGGACCTGGGGGCAGGGGGACATGAGTGGGGGCCTGCTGGGTGGTGGGGGTGCAAGGGGACATGTGTGGGACATGAGTGGGGGCCTGCTGGCAGGTGCCCCACAGTGCTGGGGGGTGGGGGTGGTGGGAGACATGGGTTGGACATGGGTGGGGGCCTGCTGGCAGGTGCCCCACAGTGCTGGGGGGTGGGGGTGCTGGGAGACATGGGTTGGACATGGGTGGGGGCCTGCTGGCAGGTGCCCCACAGTGCTGGGGGGTGGGAGTGCTGGGAGACATGGGTGGGGGCCTGGTGGAGGCTGCCCCTGGGGGGTGGGGGGTGGGGGTGATGGGAGACATGGGTGGGGGCCTGGTGGAGGCTGGCCCTGGTGGCTGGGGGGTGGGGGTGATGGGAGACATGGGTGGGAGCCTGGTGGAGGCTACCCCTGGTGACTGGGGGGTGGGGGTGGTGGGAGACATGAGTTGGACATGGGTGGGGGCCTGCTGGCAGGTGCCCCACAATGCTGGGGGGTGGGGGTGTTGGGAGACATGGGTGGGGCCCTGGTGGGGGCTGGCCCTGGTGGCTGGGGGGTGGGGGTGATGGGAGACATGGGTGGGGGCCTGGTGGAGGCTGCCCCTGGTGGCTGGGGGTGATGGGAGACATGGGTGGGGGCCTGGTGGAGGCTGCCCCTGGGGGGTGGGGGGTGGGGGTGATGGAAGACATGGGTGGGGGCCTGGTGGAGGCTGCCCCTGGGGGGTGGGGGGTGGGGGTGATGGGAGACATGGGTGGGGGCCTGGTGGAGGCTGGCCCTGGGGGGTGGGGGGTGGGGGTGGTGGGAGACATGGGTGTGGGCCTGGTGGAGGCTGCCCCTGGTGGCTGGGGGGTGGGGGTGCTGGGAGACATGAGTTGGACATGGGTGGGGGCCTGCTGGCAGGTGCCCCACAGTGCTGGGGGTGGGGGTGCAAGGGGACATGTGGCTTGGCTGGGGGGCATGCCCATGGTGGATGGGCTGCCTGCGGGACATGACCAGGGGTGCAGGGTAGTCCCCTGTGGTGTGGGCTGCCTGCAGGAGTCGTAGAGGGGGTAGGTGGGAGACCTGGGGGGACCCACACTGGCAATTCACCTCTTCAACTTACCGCACACCCACGTAATACACTGCCCCACTCGCACAGGCCCATCGCGTGTAGAATTTCTCGCGCACCCCTGGAATCCACGTACCCGGCTCAATCGCGTGTAGAGTTTCTCGCGCACCCCTGAAATTCACGTACCCAGGCCCATCGCGTGTAGAATTTCTCACGCACCCCTGGAATCCACGTACCCAGGCCCATCGCGTGTAGAATTTCTCGCGCACCCCTGAAATCCACGTACCCAGCCCAATCGCGTGTAGAATTTCTCGCGCACCCCTGAAATCCACGTACCCAGCCCAATCACGTGTAGAATTTCTCGCGCACCCCTGTAATTCACGTACCGAGGCCAATCGCGTGTAGATTTTCTCACGCACCCCTGAAATACACGTACCCAGGCCAATCGCGTGTAGAATTTCTCGCAAACCCCTGAAATCCACGTACCCAGGCCCATCGCGTGTAGAATTTCTCGCGCACCCCTGGAATCCACGTACCCAGCCCAATCGCGTGTATAATTTCTCGCGAACCCCTGTAATCCAAGTACCCAGGCCCATCGCGTGTAGAATTTCTCGCGCACCCCTGGAATCCACGTACCCAACCCAATCGCGTGTAGAATTTCTCGCGCACCCCTGGAATCCACGTACCCAGCCCAATCGCGTGTAGCATTTCTCGCGCACCCCTGAAATTCACGTACCCAGGCCAATCGCGTGTGATTACACCCGCACACCCCTGGAATACACGCTCCCCGCTCTGCGTTTGCTGCTGCCCTTTGCGCTGGATTGGGGATTTTGATGGCTTTTCCCTGCGCGAGGGGCGTTCTTGGGGGCGCTACTGGCGCTGCTGCAGGGTCGCTGCGCCACTCTGCGCCACGGCTGGTATGGTTGTTGGAATCCATGAATACGCTGTGCGCCTGAATGTGTTTTGGCGCACGCGGCTGGCGCAGACTACCGCACGCGCACACTGTGCGCCAGCCGCGTGCGCCACTTGTGCGCCGGATTCTATGAATTGGCCCCATACCAGCCCTTTCAGCCTCTTCAAAAATATGTGGCTCAAAGAATTCTTCAGGTGATTGACTTGTACCCTCCTTTTGAGTATTTCCTTTTTCTGTCTGTGTTTGGTCATTGTTTTGCTTGCCCAGGGAAGGAGCTATAGCATCCCCACTTACTCCCTGTTCACTGGTATTCCCCATGCATGAGTCATTTTTCTTAAATCTGTTCCTTTGTTCTTTTGGAATTCCTAATGTTTCTTTTTCATTTGTGCAAATCTTTACTGTTTTATTTAGCTCTAAGTTAAACCGTACCTCTTTTTTAGAAGTATTTGCACTTTCTGTCACAATTTCATTTACTGGTACTTTCATTTTTAATCCATTAGGCATCTCAGAGTCGTTATGCAAAATTATATCAGAGCAATCTGTCATTTTGGCACTGCAGTTATCATGAGTACTTAGTCACTTTTCGGAAGCCCCCCGGTCATTGCTATGGCCATCAGCCCCCTCTTTGGAAGGTTGTTTTTGCGCTGTATAGAGCTTTCCTATTTGCTCAGCTAACATTTTCACTTGGGCCTCAAGGCACTGGAACCTTTCCATCTCTCTAGGATCCTCTTTCTGTGGCCTAGGTCGATATTGGTTGTTTTCCCCCTGATTGGATCTATTCTGATACCTCTCAGGTGATTGATGTCGGTTGGGATGGTTTCTGAACTCTTGATTCATTTGTGGAGGGGAGCGGGTTGCACCCATCCTTTGATTATAGTCCCCTGGTGGGGAATCATTGTACTGGCGTGGACTGTAGTTCACGTTTTGCCTCATGTCCTGTCTCTCAGATTGTGGGTACTGGCCCCTATGTTGATTTCCATTATCAGTAAATCGATCCACATATCGGGGCCTATCCTGATTACCATATATCATGGTGTTGGGATCAAATCTACTCTGTGTCCCCAATGACTGGTAGGGACCATCATTTCTTTGATCTTGACTTTGTCTCTGGTTATTGTTCATACCTGCCATATCAGGCCGGTATCCTACCCGGGGTCTATCCCCTAAATACCTAGGGCTGATGTAGCTCTCTCTATTACTAGGATCATGTGATTGGAACATTGGTACAGGAAATGGCGATCTTTGTTGATTACCCCTTTTTTCAGGTGTCACATTATTTTTACCTTGGCTTTGAGCAGACTCAAGGGACATTTTGGCTGACCTGATTTCCATTACTGTGGCTGAGGGTTCTTTAGATTTGGGTCTAGTATCTTTCATTTTATCACTTTCTCTACCCTGACAATAGAGTACCTCATATAGTTTTGTGCTTTGATGTACAATCCATTCAAGGGACTTGTCACGGTCAAATTCACAGACCAATTGGGATATGATGTCTTTCTGTAGCCCATAGAAGTATGCAGTTTTAAACTCATTGGAATTTGAGTCAAAAGATACATCAAAGCGAGAAAATGCTCTTTTTAAGTCTTGTAAAAATTGGTGAGGGGATGTATTAGGTCCAGCAGTAATTGTGTACGCGACTTTCTTTGCCTCCTGCAATGACTGAAAAGGAGAAAAATGACGCCTAATTTCTTTTTCAAACTCCAGCCATGTCATATTCTGCTGTTCATTTAATCCCCTTATGATGCTGGCCGTCGGGGCATCTAAAGTTAAATGAAAATATTGTCTGTACTGTTCCTTAGGTATCTGGAGTGCTTTAAAAATGTCATGCACCGCTTCTAAGTGATCCTCAATGCAGCATTCACCTCCCTTTTTAAATGGTTTGATCAGGGCTTTAATGGATTTCATTATTTTTATGGGGCTACTTGTTGCAATGCATGGAATTGCACTATTTTGTGATTCAATCCTGTTTTCAGGTGTATGAGATTGGTGGCTGCCCCCAATGGGAGTATCAAATCCCCCAAGAGCGCTGCAACCAAGTTCAGTCACCGGCCCATTCACTGGAGCACTAGCTCTTTGGGCAGAGCTAGAATTCACCTCCACTCCATTGAATGTGGTACCCTGCCGCCTCTCCTGGGACCTGGGAATGCACATTTGCTGTTCTAAGTCCTTACACTTTTTAAGGAGTCTGGTTGCTTCATTTTGCAAATAGTTATTTTCATCACTCATCTTATTAATCATCTCCTGCATGTCGCACATTTGCATTTGGCATTCATTGAACTCTTTATTTCTCTTGTCTCTTTCTTGAATCATTTTAATCATTTCTTGTTCTGTACTCTGGAGATCACGTTCTTTTTCACAGTGTTCTTTTTGTAAAATCTGCATCTCTGAAACAACCTCATCTTTATCCTGTCTAATGTGATCCACTAAGGCTTTTAAGTGTGCCAATTCTTGCTCACTATCTTCAAATTGTTTCTTGCTTTTGGATAACTGAGTATCAAAGTCTCTGCATTTTAATTGCATGTCTTTTCGGCATACATCCAATTCTGCTCTCAACATTTCCTGATTTTTACTTGCCCCATCTAATTCAGTCTTTAACCTGTTAATTAGCTGAGTATCATTCTCTTGCATTCGCAGGGACTTGTTTAAAATAAACCATATTTTGCCGCATAGCCGTATTAAACAGTCTTTCTCTGCACTTTTATCGGCTGCATTCAATAATCTTGTAAGGCAGACCTGAATTATGCTGCCTTCTGCAAAAATATTGTCTAATTTTTCTTTCTGCACCTCACCCTGAATGCGGTTACTCCATTCTAACGTGCTATTTGACGACCAATTCCCATGTGCAAACAACTTTGCCTCTAAATATTGCACTAGATCTGAGAATGTGGTTTCCCTTTGTGACATTCTGAAATTCGTTTTAGTGGCACACTGTTATTATAAAATGGGTTCCCTTTAATGTGCAAATGGCAGTGTGAGACACGCTTGCCACGCCCAGTAGGTACTCTATGATCACTTTCCCGGCCTGCAACGCACCATAAATATGTAGGGTATTTTGTGGAGATTTGGGGCCTGACGGTATTTTCTTACCGTCGAAAAATAACTTAGCAACAATCACTCCTTGTATTCAGACTGGGCCATGTACAACACTAATACAGTGGACATGCATTATTTCAGCACCCAGACATGCATATTTGGTGTGCGTGGTTGGTATGCGTAGTTGGTGGTATTTTGGTGAGCATTATTCCCTTGTTTTATTGGTGGCCCCAATGTCCAGAATCCCTTATCTTTGCTTAGATGTTTCGTGTAATCACTAGAGAGACCTCAGGCCTACATTTCAGGAATACCACATTTTCAGTGTTAGTGTTAGTGTGCCACCATGGGCAATCTCACTGACTTATTTACGACAGAGAGCTATATGTGGTAATTTCGTGGTAATTTCCACTACCTTATATACGGTAGGGAACTATGTCCAGAGAGTCTCTCTTCCCGTTGGCTCATGTACCTCCAACGAGCTATGCTACAATCACTCACAACTGTTCATACTGAATCTGATCATGCAAAATGACAATTGCACTGTTTAAAAATCTCCCCACATCATCAGCACTGTATTGGTAAATATTAAACACACCACCCATCTGCTTTCAAATATTTTTCTGTATTATAAAAGTTGCATTTAAACACGATCTCATTCTTTACAGAAATAAATAAAACAGCACATTAACAGCATTGTCTGTAATACACTGAAAAAAAAATGGCGGAGAACAGAACACAATTTGCAACATTAACGTGTGATTAAGGCACCGGAATCTCCTTTCCTACTCTGACTTAACATTCTCGTACACACTCAGCTCCCACACTTATGTAATTACCTTATCTGTTCAGAGTTTTCTTCAGCTGTTCTCTTTCTGAATGTGGCTCCCTTGAAGATTAACCCCAGTGAAAAGGAGCGCCTTTCCTTCTCAAACCGGGGTCATTGCCTGGAATTCTCAGCTTTTGCAGCTAGGAATGCTCCAACCAGGAAAAGGTCTTTCTCCCAGCTCTGCCAAATCTTGACTGCCCTTCTCTCTCCTCAAACTCCCCCCAGCAAAACTCTGATCACTCCCTCTAGTATTATACTTGCTATGACGCTGCTCCAATCAGAATCAATCATGCCATCTCCTCCTTCTCTACACAATGGCTCATTTTTATAGTAATACTTTGTAACCAACTGATTTCCTGTTCTTTCGAGCTCTTTTGCTTCCTGTAATTATGTGGACAGGGCAGCAGAGAAAAAAAAAATGGATGTGCGTTTAAAAGTTCACTTTCAGAATAGGCCTAATTCTGCAGTGGAGACACATTTTTATTAGTGGATTATGTTTCATTAGTCAGGTTAGTTATAAGTAATGTTAGTTATTATTTTCAAATGTGTCTCTCGCACCATAGGCATTTCAGGTGAAAAATAGTGTGCATTTGTGCACGTGTGCTTTTAACTGTAAAAATAGATTTGCATCTTATATGTTAAAATCTTTTTTGACTGAATAGCCTGTCTTTCCTTGTTAATCTGGTAACACATATAGCAATGCACCGCACCCTTGTGGTGGTGCTGCATAAAAAAATTGCTACCTGTGCAGTAGTGCTGTACTCTGTGCTGTTTGCTACCTGTGCAGTAGTGCTGTACTCTGTGCTGTAACACGCCAAATATCCTTACACTACCAATGCAATGCTTACAGTACATAGTACAAGCCGGTGACCCCTCCTGTGGTGCCGGATGGCTAAATTCCAAAGATTGCCTATCACTGCGGAATAACGCCCTGAAGCAGGTAGACAATTTCCCAGGCATATCAAAATATTGGTGTTACCTGGTCAATAATTGTATTTGCAGATACAATACGCCAAAACAAATTATCAGGATACTTAAGAATCGAGTCACGACTCACCTGATCAATCCTAAGAGGATCCGATCGGATTTCAACATTCTTTTCTAACAGATTTTACCTATTTCGGCAAATCTGCCCGCCTCGATAAGTGGACCCTCGTCAAGATGCAGACTCGGACCGCGTGCTCATCGTTCAGGGATGGGCCGTGCAGCGCTGTTGAGGTGTTGCGTCTCTTTCAGAAAGGGGCCCCCTTTTTGTCAAACCGTCTGATCCCGGTCCGATAGCTTGCGTCAACCTTCAAAAAGAGCTGGCATCAATCTTGAAGGTCCCTATTCGGGCACCATCTGTGAAAACAAAAAGAAGACATCAAGGCTGAGTTCCCCAAAAGGAAAAACACCAAACGCAGGTTACAAAGAAAGGTACAAAGATCTTTATTTGATACTGAACAGTTTCAAAGGACAAAGCAACAGATAGCTATTGACCCCCAGTACAACACAGTGAACTCCAGCTTGGTTTAGTGTGCTCAGTGAGTGGGACTGTACATTAGAATAGTTGCACTTTTTATACAGTCCAAAACACGATGTCCAGCCTACCTATAAGTTAATACAAGTTAATAAATCACGGATCTAGGGTTCGTGCCGAGTTCATGCATCTATACATCTAGGGTTTACCTTTAATACATTCATCAACAAGTCACAATGGCAACAGTATGTCTAAGGATTTCTCGTAGAGCCTTCTCAAACATTTCTATACAATGCAGTCAAACAAGTATTCACATTTCGGTATTTGAACATATTGTGTTTAACATGTATTCATGGATTAGCTTTGTTCGCGCAGGTAATCCTCTACACACAGGTCAATGAAGGACAAGGTCTCAGTTCATGACCCTAACATGTGGCCTGCAGGCAAGTTACATATTAGCTTGTACACAGAGATCAAGACGGCCATGTTACATTCGGAATGACACTGTCCACCATCTTAGAACACAGGGTGACTTTAGAGGGAGAATCTAAAATAGTGGATAGACCTAAAATGGCGGTTTACACTGATCTAAGGTCAAGACCTCGCAAGGCGGATTTCTCCGCAAGTGTGTCACGTCTCCCGTTGCTCGCCCCATTAAGAACCGCACAACCACATGCCCCACACCACACCTAACAACAAGAGCAGTCCCTGCACATAGAAAGAACCAGCAGTTTGCCTGGCGTAGGAGGACACCAGCCTGTAGCCCCGGCGTCTACTGTCCTTTGTTTCGCTGGCAGTTACCATGGAGGCGCGCTCACGGCTGGTCACGCCCATGGAGCCTCCCACGGCAACGAACATCCAGCGTCCCGTGACCACGTGATCACGTGATCACGTCACGTCTCACACGTCCGTGAGACACATCACGTGGTTACTGAATCAGTTTAAAAGCATCTTGGCAACGTGGTTACAGCGCTTCACAGCTGATCTCTTGAGGATTGTGTAGCGCTTTGGTTTTCCTGTTTCTGAATACGGATTTTGCGACCTCGGACTGTTCTTTGGATTTGTCTTGCCTGCCCCTCGGATTTCTGTTTCTTGGATTCCACCTTGTTTCCCCGGCACCTTGACCTTGGAACTCTCTTGGACTGCCTTTGGATTATCCTCTCTGAATCTAGTATCTCGGAACTTGGTTTTGACCTTCTTGCCTTGCTGGTCCATCTACATCAGACCCAGGTGTGTCCCACCTTCTAGCCGTGCAGAACGCCTATTTCACCACCACCAACAATCTGTGGCTCTTACCACATTTAGGACCCTACTTGCAACACTCCTGGGTAAGCCTTGTCAATACTGATTGTTACCAGTTACCCGTATCAATTGCACTGCTCCTGTTTAACCATTAACCATTGCCTTGCAGCAGTCAGGGGTCCTTCCGGCATTCTTGCTACCTGATTGACGGCTCAACACACCTGTGGCCTCAAAGATTGCACAGACAGTGTATCTTTTCTTGTCTGTGCGGTACTTGGGGACGGAGGTTCAATAATCTGCACGACCATCAAGATCAGAACAGACTGTGAAGCCTTCCTGGTCATCCAGAGTATGGATACCTCCTCCGGGGACCCTGTGGCTGCTCTAATGCAAGCGGTTGCGGCCCTTAGGACCGACATGGCCGCAGCCACAATGGCTATCCACCATAGACTTGATGCCCTACAAAGCACACGTGCCCCTTTACCCGCAGATGCCGAGTTCGGCGACCCCACCCCCCCAGATCCGCCTACACATCCGTCCACAGCAACCACAGTCCCCACTCCAGTGGTTCTTCCAACCTCCTTTCCTCTTGCTGCCCCCGAACGTTATCAGGGGGATCCCAGGAAATATCGTACCTTTCTCAACCAGTGCAAACTTCATTTCTCGTGTAGACCCCATCTTTTTCCTGACTCTGTTACCAAGGCAGCTTTCCTTCTTTCTCACCTGTCAGGTGTAGCGGCCATTTGGGCGAACCCATTATTAGAGAGTGATCACCCTGCTCTATACAATTTCGATCTACTGGTGACAGAAATGGCAAAAGTGTTTGACACCAGGTATAAGGCACAATCCCGAGACCTGGAATTGCTTGATCTTACACAGGGAAAACAAACTCTGATTGAGTACATCACCCGTTTCAATCAACTGGCTGCAGAGACCTCGTGGCCTGAAGAAAAGAAAGCCATAGTGTTCTACCGTGGTCTCTGCAGCCACATGAAAGACGCTCTTTCTGTAGTGCCGGCTCTTCCCTCAGTCTTCCCTGAGTTAGTGGATCTGGCCCTACAGGTGGACGCTCGCAGGTCTGAGAGGAAAGCAGAGACGGCTTTTTCCAAACAGACACCCCCAGCCCATCCGTCTCTGCTCCGGAACCCATGCAAATTGGCGGGATCCGGAGTCCCATCACTCAGGCCGAACGGGAAAGTCGGAGAACCGATAACGCCTGTTTCTACTGTGGTACTTTAGGGCACTATGTTAAAGAATGTCCTCGCCGCCCTAAAAATAAAACATCGGGTTTTCAGAAGGCTCGCCCCTAGGCATGGGGGTACGGGCGAGTCCTTCTCTGACCTCCAATGAACCTGCATTTGGTCCCATCAGACCGATTACTGTCCAGACCCAGCTGAAGCCAGCCGGAGATTCGGTACACTCCGTACAGATTGTGATTGACTCTGGGGCCACTGGCTGCTTTATTGATATTTCGCTGGCTCACGACCTTAATCTACCCTTGATCAAGAAAAAGTATCCAGAGCCGGTACAAGCGGTCGATGGTACCTCACTTGTCTCTGGTCCCATTGAGTACCAGACCGCTCTCATGTTAGTGGTGATTCAGGGCACGCATCAAGAGACACTAGCGTTTGACCTCATTTCCACGCCGCAGTTCGGTATTATTTTAGGCATTCCATAGCTCAAACAACACAATCCCTTGATTAACTGGGGCAATGGACAGGTCACCTTTGAATCTGAAGTTTGCCAACACTTCTGTTTGATCGAGTCCGCTACGATTTCATCCCCGGCCACTGTCCTTGGGGCTATAGCCTTCGCCAGCCTTGAGGAGACAGATCCATCTATGGACGTCCCACATACTGTGGGGGCCATTACAGCTGGGATTCCCACTGTCTATCATGAATTCCGAGAGGTTTTTGACAAAGTCACGGCAGAAGGCCTACCACCACATCGACCCTATGATTGCCCCATTGATTTGGTTCCTGGGGCAACTATACCAAAGGGCAGAATATACTCCTTATCTCCATCGGAAGAGTTAGTACTCAAGGAATACATCCAACGAGCCCTACGCTTAGGTCACATATGACCCTCTAGCTCTGCAGCTGCTAGTCCGATTTTTTTTGTGCCCAAGAAAGAGGGTGACTTACGTCCCTGTGTTGATTACAGATGATTGAACACCGTTACCATCAAGAATCGGTATCCCTTACCCCTCATCTCCACGCTATTAGACCGATTGACAAAGGCATCCATCTTTACTAAGTTGGATCTTCGGGGGCGTACAACTTGGTTCGTATGCGTAGCGGAGACGAGTGGAAGACGGCATTTTGTACTCGACAAGGGCTGTTCGAGTATACTGTAAAGCCTTTCGGTCTCTGCAATGCCCCCGCTACGTTTCAACGTTTTGTTAATGAGGTATTCTCTGACGTCTTAGACGTTTTTGTTGTGGCCTACCTAGACGATATATTGATATTTTCGTCCTCACTGGAGGAACACATAGGCCATGTCACAGAAGTCCTAACTCGGCTAAAAAGACATTCCTTGTACGCCAAACCCGAGAAATGTGTGTTTCATACTAGGGAAGTAGAGTTCCTAGGCTTTCTTATTACACCTGGAGGTCTATCCATGAACATGTCCAAAGTCCGTGCCATCATCGACTGGCCCGCTCCGACCTGTCTCAAACAGCTCCAGTCATTTTTGGGCTTTGCCAACTTTTATCGGCGTTTCATTGCCGGTTTTTCATCCATTGTTTCACCACTGACTGCCTTGACCAGTCCTCGGGTCCAGTTTTGTTGGACCTCAGAACTTCAGCGTTCTTTTGAAACACTAAAAGCTAGGTTCACCACAGCTCCTGTACTACAGCATCCCGACCCCGAACTTCCGTTTGTTGTGGAGGCCGATGCCTCTTCCTTTGCATTAGGCGCAGTGCTCTCCCAACCCTGTCCCTCCACGGGTCAGTTACATCCCGTAGCATTCCACTCAAGGAAATTTACACCTTCCGAGTCCCATTACACAGTCACCGAGAAGGAGCTACTGGCCATTAAGGATGCATTACTGGGGCCAAACATCAAACCGTGGTTTACACAGATCACAAAAACCTGCAAGACCTGGCCTCCCTTAAATGTTTGAACAGCAGACAAGTGCGTTGGCACCTGTTTTTTGCCGCCTATGACTTTGTGGTAAAACATAGACCAGAGGTTTCACATGGTAAAGCCGATGCTTTATCTCGCTCTCCCGGAGGGGATTCTTTGCCCCTATACCCAGATACCCTTCTGAACGAAGGTCATGTCATATGCATGTGCACTCCTTCTCCCTCCATGATAACTCTCATCCGACAGTGGGTTTCACATCATCCACAAGCACTAACAGAATGGGATTTGGTTCTTCAGGAAGGGTTGCCCTTCATACATGATAAGTTATTCCTCCCCACTAGCGATGTACGTAACCAGGCACTTGCTTGGTCTCACGACGCGGCCATCAATGGACACCCTGGACAGCATCGCACCTTGGAGTTACTAAAGCGATGGTGTTGGTGGCCATCTATGAGACGGGACGTGCAACATTATGTAAACACTTTCTCCATCTGTGCACAGTGCAAGACACGCAGGGGTCGTCCCGTGGGTCTCCTTCAACCCCTACCTATTCCTCCCAGACCATGGCATACTGTCTCTATGGACCTCATTACAGATTTGCCTCGCAGACAAGGGTACGATTCCATCTGGGTGGTAGTCGATTCCTATACTAAGATGGCCCGTTTCATTCCTTGTCACGGGATTCCCTCAGCCCCTGTACTGGCCCAACTATTTTTCAAGTCGATCTCTGTCTCTTTGGTCTTCCACAAGTCATTGTATCCGATCGCGGTACGTAGTTCACATCCCGTTTTTGGCAGGCCCTTACCAAGATCCTTGGCATTGATGCCCGCTTCTCCTCAGCCTACCACCCGGAGAGCGATGGCCAGACCGAGAGGGTAAACCAGGCTCTCGAGCAGTACCTGCGATGCCTGACCCTTCAGTATCAGGATACATGGTTGAACCTGCTCAATTTGGCCGAATTTGCATACAACAATGCCTGGCATTCGTCCACCGGGTTCTCCCCCTTCTATTTGCTCTATGGGCAGCATCCTCGTTCTCTCCCTCTCCCCGATTTCTCTTCCTCCTCCACTCCCGCCGCCAATTTCTGTGCTCGGGATCTGCAATCTATCCATGCCCAGACACTGGTTCATTTGCGGGAAGCCCAAGCCTCTATGAAAACCAAGGCTGACAAGAAACGGGTGGCGGCTCCTCTTTATCAGGTTGGGGACCGCGTTTGGCTGTGGACTCGCCATTTGCGGATCCCTGGTTGCCGGAAACTGTTACCCCGGTTTGTCGGTCCCTACAAGATTTCACATGTTCTGAACCCGGTAGCCCTACGGCTCTCAATTCCCTCTTCCTGGCATATCCACCCGGTGTTCCACACTTCCCTACTCAAGCCCTGTCTTTCTGCCACCCGTTTGGTCCAATCTCCTGCCCCTGTTTCTGTGTCCTCCCCGGATACGTATGAGATCAGTGCTATTCTGGGTTCTCGTCTATGCAGGGGTCGCCTCCAGTATCTGGTTGACTGGTTGGGGTATGGCCCTGAAGAACGCTCCTGGGTTCCCTCCCGGGACGTCCATGCCCCACGTCTGGTTGCTCGCTTTCATCGGGATAACCCGTCCAGCCCACGGGGTCGTGGGCCTTTGAGGGGGGGCTCTGTCACGTCTCCCGTTGCTCGCCCCATTAAGAACCGCACAACCACAAGCCCCACACCACACCTAACAACAAGAGTAGTCCCTGCACATAGAAAGAACCAGCAGTTTGCCTGGCGTAGGAGGACACCAGCCTGTAGCCCCGGCGTCTACCGCCCTTTGTTTCGCTGGCAGTTACCATGGAGGCGCGCTCACGGCTGGTCACGCCCATGGAGACTCCCACGGCAACGAACATCTAGCGTCCCGTGACCACGTGATCATGTCACGTCTCACACGTCCGTGAGACACATCACGTGGTTACTGAATCAGTTTAAAAGCATCTTGGCAACGTGGTTACAGTGCTTCACAGCTGATCTCTTGAGGATTGTGTAGCGCTTTGGTTTTCCTGTTTCTGATTACGGATTTTGCGACCTCGGACTGTTCTTTGGATTTGTCTTGCCTGCCCCTCGGATTTCTGTTTCTTGGATTCCACCTTGTTTCCCCGTCACCTTGACCTTGGAACTCTCTTGGACTGCCTTTGGATTATCCTCTCTGAATCTAGTATCTTGGAACTTGGTTTTTTGCCTTGCTGGTCCATCTCCATCAGACCCAGGTGTGTCCCACCTTCTAGCCGTGCAGAACGCCTATTTCACCACCACAAACAATCTGTGGCTCTTACCACATTTAGGACCCTACTTGCAACACTCCTGGGTAAGCCTTGTCAATACTGATTGTTACCAGTTACCCGTATCAATTGCACTGCTCCTGTTTAACCATTAACCATTGCCTTTCCAGCGGTCAGGGGTCCTTCCGGCGTTCCTGCTACCTGATTGACGGCTCAACACACCTGTGGCCTCAAAGATTGCACAGACAGTGTATCCTTTCTGTCTGTGCGGTACTTGGGGACAGAGGTTCAATAATCTGCACGACCATCAAGATCAGAACAAAGTGGCTTATAAGCAGCTTGGCGTAGGCCAATATACATATATTCTAACAGTATAGGAGGCACGATATGATTTTCCATTCGACATGGTGACTGCCTCCAAAAAGGGGGTGCGGCCCAGAATCAGAACCAGGAGAGCTCAAAACCCCCGGCAATATCCAACTGCAACATTTATCTTGCATATCCCCAGGTTCACACACAGAATTCTGCCCAAACTACCCCTGTGTCTGAATCAAGAGTCAAGAAATTAACCCACCAACTGGCCCAAAATGCACATTATCTTTGCCCCCTTGAGGAAAAGGAGGGAAGATTTTATGCCCTGGTCCAAATACAAGGACAATGTACATTTTTGGCGCTGGTGGACACTGGATCCCAGGCCACCCTTCTGTCAAAAATGGACTTTGATCAGCTGAATTCAGGAAGGGGGGAGAGATACCAGATCACTCTCAACCCTCTTCCTGGACAACTTCAGAACTTCGATGGGAATGAAATTCCTGTCGAGGGTACTGTGGATTTAGACATTAATATTGGGAGACACCCGGTCATAGTTGTGACTCCAGAGGGCACACCATGTTTACTGGGGAATGACATCCTGCGTAGATTGTCTCCCCTAATAGATTGTGGACCCAGACTGACCTACCAATAACACTAAAACATAGTGTCAAGCATGTTAGTCTAAATGGCACGTGCCACATGGTTGAACAAAAACCTGACCAAATTAAATTCCATTTTCAAAACAACCAAATCCATGACGTGACAGTAATTGCAGTAGGACAGCAAACTGGTGATGGAAAGTCCTCTCTATTTCTGAAAAGCAACCTTCCTTCCAGTCTAAAGTGGCATTCCACACTGGAAGGAGATACTCTGAAATTCTATACCAATTCACAATCAGAAAATCCCACTTCTATAGTCCAAAATTATGTCAAACCAGCTCAAAGCTTGGCTGACATTCCTAAAATTAGAGAACAGTTGTTCATCCCTATTCAGTTAAATGGGGGGAAGGACTCTGTCGCCTGAGTGTGCATGAACAACGGTAGGCGCTTCATCAGCGAAGCCAGGTTCCGAAAACTCCCAAAAGATCCAGCCATTTCCACCTTTAAATTGATAGACACATGTTTATGCTCACAATTTCCATAGGCAACAAGAGCATAGTTCATAATTGTTGGGTCGTGCGAGATGTCCCTGCTGCATTTTATTTAGGCAGTGACATTCTCAATTGCTTTGCCATTAGTTTGGACCTAATAAACTTCAAAGCCTGGTCCCGATTAGCAGGTGATCCCATGTACTTTGATGATGCAGAGAAAGCATTTTGGTCAGCTCAATTGCTGCCATATGCAGTTGAAGTTCAGATTGGAGAGGAAGTCACCATCCCAGAACAGACCCAACAATTCCCACTTGAAGTAAAAATTGAAAGACGACAGAAACTGCAAAATCCTGACGCATATGTTGACCTCAATGCCCATTTCCAACAGCAAGGGTTGGGGTTAATCCCAGCACCATTAGTCAATACAGAACACAACACCATTCCAATAGTGGTGGATAACAGCGACCTTAGGAGTATCACTATGTTGATGACCAACATTTTTGCATAGATTTAGGTAATGAACTGATAGGACCAATCCCCAATGACTGTTTTGACAGTGATAGTGACAATGACACACCACCAGACAGGATCTTCAGCTGGCATGGGGGGAATTTCCTGGTGTACTCTTCCTGCCCTTATGGTAAGGAAGAGGTGACCTGTGACTTCCGGAGGGATGAGGTGATCTTTCTAGTACACCAAGATTGCCTTCCCCAACTGTAGCCATCAGTCCAAGTTAGTACTTTAACCTGGGACTTCTCCACCCAGCTGGGGGAGGCCGCTCAGATAGCCAAACCATAAGTCTTTCCGGGCTTCAGGCAGATGGTTAAAGAGAGAGTCAACCTAGCTTATGCCTGTGAGACTCTGGAGCAAAAGCAAAAATTGAAACAAGTTTTCTTAGATTTTCAGGATCTCTTTGCGATGGACTCATATGACTGTGGTCGCACCGAAATCCACACAACAACAATTCCCACGGACCCTGATAGAAGGGAGGACCAATACAAGATTGCCTTAATCCTTTGGGGGCAGCAGTACACTTGGACCCGGACTCCCTTTGGATGCATCAACTCTAGCAATGAATTTAATATCTTCTTGCATAAGGCCATGCCCGTCTTGGGTGAAAGGGGTAACCTGGCCTGTGTAGATGATGTTCTAATCAAAAGCTCAACTGTTGAGGAACACATAGCAGAGATCTGTTATGTTCTGAGACAGTTGAGGGCTGCTGGAGCAAAACTATCTTTCCAAAAGGCACAATGGTGTAGGACCGCTGTCAATTTCTTGGTGTATGAAATAACTCCTGAGGGTCTCTGTCCCCGGGAAAAGAAAGTAGAAACACTCCAGAAACGAAAAGACCACACAACTTTGCAGGCACTAAGGAGCCTCCTTGGACTACTAATTACAGCAGAAGGTTCATTGAGGATTACGCAGAGATCACAAGACCCCCTGATCCATCTGTTGAAGGGGGGTTAAGTGGGATTGGGGTCCATAACAAGCTGAGGCAGCAAGACAACTCAAAAGAAGCCCCTCACTAGCTTGCCTAGCTTAGCCTAGCTTACCCCGTCAAAAACAAGGAGTTCTTCTTGGAGACAGGGTTCTCAAATACATGCTTGACTGCAGTATTATACCAAAAAGCATGACAAGGTCAATAAAATCATCTCCTATGCGAGTAAGCCTTTATCCTCTCTGTAGGAAAAATTCAATGATTATGAGAAGGCACTCCTGGCAACGGTGTGGGCATTGAAGAATTACTGCCCGTTCATCTAGGGGGAACACATCATAGTGGAGACTCCACACCAGCCTCTGCAATATCTTCAAAGTGACAGAATCTGTGCCCGAAATGTGAGTAATTCCCGAATTACTTCCTGGATTCTGTCAATGCAAGGCTTTCCTGTGGAGGTCAGATATGGCCAAAACAAGAAGAGTCCCCTCGCGCAAAGTCTGGCTGACTTGCATGATGGTGCCAGAGAAAACTGTCTCGAGGATGAAAGTCTTAAAATCAAGGACAACATGGAGGCATACCTCAATTCCCCACACAAAGTCTATAAAGAAGACAAGTGTGAGGGAATGCCCACCGCCTATGTGGATGGGTGCTCCTACCATTTTGACAACAACGGGGAAAAGGAACTTGTGGCCGGCATGGGGAATGCATGGGTGAATGATCCCCCAGAACCCTCCACTGGTTACAAAATCAGTCCCCGTAGAAGTCAAGTAGCAGAGCTGATGGCTGTGCATCAAGCCATCCTCACTGCTCTCCTACACCAACTCCACAAACTGGTTATAATCACTGACTCAGTTTATGTACAGAACGGGTTTGTGGAGCACCTGGTTAATTGGAACACCAGGGGCATGCTATGTGCTAACAATAAACCACTAAAACATGGAAAACTAATACAGAATATTGATGATCTGGTCACCTCTAGTGGGATGTCCATCTACTGGAAAAAGATCAAGGGTCATTCTAAAGTAGAGGGACCAGACAAAACTGGAAATGCCCTAGCTGATCCGCTGGCCAAAACCGGAGCCATCCTAGGGGATCAATGAGATCAAGTCCCTGTTGGGGGAAATCCAGGTCACTGCTATCGCTAGGCCCCAGACAAATGCTCACAATGAACTCTCAACTGCCCAGTGGAGTAAGGAGACCCCAGATGCTGATTTGATTACGGTTCAAAACATTTTGCTATGCAGTACCCTGGTGTAAGGCTATTCCTTTCCGGATGGGTGTGCCCTTTGATTCCCGTTCCCCAGGACAGCTCCTGTTGGGAGGCTGTCTTGCTGTTGAGAGGTGTTACCAGACCTCACAAAGGATCAGAGTATAGGCATAGCCATCCTGTCACCTGCCCTGTTCCTTAGTAGGACCATACTGCCTGACTGGGGTACACCTAAACCTACACAGTTGAGCTGAACTCACAGTGCTAACACAAGTATGGTGTCAAATTGATGTGGCTTCAATATGTAAGAGAGATAATAGCTACCATACTGAAACTCAACTATGGTGTATATTTCAAGTTTACAACTGCCACCAGGAAAGTAACTCTCATAGTTATGTAGTTTGGGAACAAAGGTGAATATCCTAAATGCAGCACCTGTGCAGTAGGGACTTGGCTGTCACTGCAGCTGTAAAGAGGTAAACTGTGACCTGAACCTGCTCTGTGCAACTGGACAGCAGGTGCTGCAGTTCGGGATACTGATTCATCAGGATACAGCTGTACAGTATACTTTTGACACAGAGTTTTGCTGAAAGAGAGGCCTGGTTAGCAGACCATCCTTTCTGAGACAGAATTACCAGCATCATTGTATCATTAATAAAATCAATAAAAGCTAGGTCTGTGGTCTGTTTGCACAGTGATGTGAGACCCAAAAATGCAGGATTTCAGCTTGAGTACCACCCAAGCCATCCCAAATGCCTTCTTTTCACCGGTTGCACTTTTGCTTGGTCAAGAGCTTACCTAGGTATGCACACAGTTGTTCTACACTCTCAGATTTCAATTGAACTAGCACTGTATGAATTCTGAATTTGTTGTCCGAATTACAAATTCTTCCCCAGAGTCTGGGATCCTTAGAGCCCGGGCCTTGCACAGGTCATCCTTCAAGCTCTAGAAGGATGTCTGACAGACAGTAATCCAGGAGACCTTCTTCAGCAACCTTTTTGATGTAACACCGATAAAGGGAAGGTCAAGTGTGCGTAACCCTTGCTAAAAGGCCTGTAATAACCTGTAAGGCAAAGAATGGATCTCATTTGCCTCTGGGTATATGTGGATGTGCTGATCCATCACTGTCTGAATTTTGGCTTGAAGCACCTGTTTCAGATGGGACAGATGGTCTTCCCAGGTGTCCTGGAAAAAATACCACTGATTATTTTGGTGAATTGTTGAACAATGTATTAGTAAAAAGCAGGCAACAGGACTGCACAAACCAATGACAGTACGAAGCTTGACGCAAGTGAGAACCCCTCCTTGCACCTTTCTCTTATATCCAAAGGAACACATGCATTTCAATGGAAGGGTAGGTCTAGATAGGCCAAGGAATAATAGTGAAATATTCTTACAAACAGTAAACAAAGCTACACTATCCAAGTATTTGATACCAGCTGAATTCTTACATGTAAGGGCTGTCTTATCTGGGAGGACAGTATAAAGTGATACATGTAATTGAGCTGAATATACTCAAAGGTTCACACACGGTCTGAGGCAGGTGAGCACGCGCCCCATATGATGACTCCCATCTGCTAACGCTGCTTTTCCTAAGAAAGCAGGAGCCTAAAACACACTTACATATGACAAAAGGGAAACACATTAGTGAGATATGTGAAGGCAAGCATAACTACACTCTAGGCAAAGAGATCTCATTGCAAGGACATGTGCAGTAAAAGCTAAAGCCGCACCTCGCACTGGCAAGAAATATTGTTTAGCCATGGCCGTTTGCAGTGCCTACTCAATTTTATAATGCAACAGTATGCTATGGGAGTACATACCATTTTCAATTCCAGACTTTCCCCATAATCTGCTCCTAGGAGACTTTCTCTTCAGTCTCCTTCCATACATCCTTAGGGGAACAAAAATCACATTGATGCATATGATATCATATTATTTCTTCAGTAGCATAACAGTAAAGTACTTGGGCAGTCTGAGAGACTTCTGAGCAGGTTGTGCATGTCCGATAATAGAGACACTTACAAGCCATCATCAGGCATGACAGACTCAGAATCATAGCTAACACAAAAAGATCTGACCAATAGACACACCCCAAGGCCCTAGGAGACCCTCAATCCAAGACCCGACCTAAATGTCCAGGAAGCCTCCCAAATGGTGTAAAGGAGGCTTATAGCGCGGCATATGTGAGTAATGATGTCAGTAATATTACTTGTGTAACTGGGTGTGAAAGATCAGCACTCACTTTTCATGCCTGCACAGATGCCTCCTTGTGAGGCTAAGACAATGTCTAAATCCATATGGACCTGAAGCACCATTGATTCAGATGACTACTTGTTCTTGGGATAAGAAGGTCAAGGAGGACGCTGTAGAATTTTTAATATCCTCTACCGACATTTACAGATGTGTAAGGTGATCTCTGTTTCTCTTGATCCCGAGGGCTAGTATGAGATTTCCTACCCAGCAACAAAGTTTTCTCAGGCAGTACTTCTCCTGGGATGGGGATGGGCTGGAAAGGTGGGAGTATGACGCACTGCAGGTAGAACATACCCCATGTAACAACTCCATCCCCAAATAAAGGACAGCCAAGGATAGGCTTTGTCCCCACAAATGAAATAAGTTCCCGAACATGTAGCGCACCCGGATTGGGAACATGAAAAATTAGGGTCAAAGGCAAATGTAACCTATTTATCACTACACTGAAATTGGTGTACAAGTAATAATGATATTTGCTAGGTACCATGAGCAAGGAATCTGGGATGGTATAGAATACATGGCCAGTTCATAGGGATGAAAGGTGGAGTGCTACTGGCTTAATGCATACTTGGCCTGGAGTGGGAAAATTTAGAGGACCAGAGGAACCCAGGTGCCAATCTGCATCTCTACAGGGTCCTGGGCATTGTCATTGGGTGACCAACTTAAGATCCAAACAGCTATCCCCCCACTGGAAAGGGATGGTTGCATTAGTAAACTTGGAGGATAAATCATGAAGCAGATGAGCACAGACCTAGCAGTCTGTAAGATTAAAAATGCAGGCATACTGCCAGGAGAGGTGCAGGTAAGTTTTTTCACTTTGAACCCAGGGATGTGCAAATGCACCATTATTTTCATGACAGGTTATATGGAAAGCAGCAGTCACAGTGAAATTATATTATATCAGTATTCTGACAATAACGATTATAGCCAGACATACTGTACACTTTGGTCAATCCTCAAATATCTAGGATCAAGAATCATGGCGTGGCACAAGTGTAAAAGTTCATAGCTTGAAGACAAAGTTCCAGTCAGTTCATCATGGCAGGTGATGAGCGAGGTACAATTGGTTGAATTTCACCAGAGCAGAGTTTTCAGTTCAAAGTTTGGTAGGCTCTGTGAAGTTGCTGCTAATTAAAATGTCTCTGTTCAAAAGTTCCAGCAGAAATCCGGTACAAAATGAAGAAATCCTTACTTTACAGTTCGGAATTGAAAGCTCCATGTAAAAGTTCCAACTAGAGAAATCCAAAATATCAGAGCCACATGCATATAAGGGACATTAAAATGAAAAGAATAACCAGCAGGTGATACAACATGGGCCATAACCTGCAGGTATTGGTGAGTCCACAGTGGTGTCGTCCACTCTTTACCAGTGCACTGCCACCGCAGCGGGGATTCATCAATGTTGAGGGGGAAAATCGCGGAGTGAGTGCCCTGGCCAGAGGCCACTTTGCTCAGAACTACTGATACTAGGAAGCACTTCAGTGGGATTGCAAAGCATAACTTTTGGGTGCTGTGTGGTCAGAACCAATGGGGTCAGGCCCAGAATGTGGTATGCCAGACGTGGGGCCTGAATCAGGTTAATTCCCTCCGGAGTTTCGACCAACTGATGAAGGAGCCTTAGCCATAGCTCTTACAGGGACCTCATTGTCTGGAAGAGGTTCAAAAGCTGTGGGTCCTGGTTCAGTACATGAGCATACTGACTGATCGAGGGTTGTACCCTTGTGCTCTGGTACTGGTCATTCCATTACAGTAGTACTGGAAGGGTCTGACATCGGCAAACGACTGGCGGCATCACTGGTGGAGGCGTCGCTGGTCGTGGTAGAAATGGAGCCAAGCCGGAGAAGATCAGTGGAGATGATGTCGTCAGCTGGGGTGGCGCTCTTGCAGCAATGTGCTGCATGAATCCAGGCCGCGATCCCAGCACATTTAACATCAGAGTGCATAGTTAAGAGAACACAGAACACGCTGTGCTACCTGGGCAGGAGCACAGATTTCAGCTGATGGACCTTCACCAAAATCCAATCTCCTGGCTGTAGAGAGTGGCAGTGCTCTGTTGCTGGTTCATGCAAGGCTTCACGGACCTCAGAATGGAGAGACCAAACAGTTTTAATCAACTTGAAACAGCATTGAAGTAATGTATCACCCTCTAAAGGCATACTTTGGATGTGGGGACTGCTGGAGGTGCAGTTCCCATTCTCATTGGACGACTTGTGAGAATGTTTTGTGTAGACAATTTGTGTTTACGCTGGCGATTATTGAGCATGGGAAACAGAGCCAGGGGCAGGGGTTGGGACCATATCAACCCTGTTTCTTTACACACTTTAGACAGCCTTATTTATTTTTATTTATTTTTAACATTTCTGTAATGCCCAGAGCCTGTGGTATCACAACATTTAGTACAGTAAACAATAGCAGTAGGTAACAGGAGAAATTAGCCGTATTTGACAAACAACCAGGTTTTTACAAGATCTTTGAAGGCAGAGTAAGATTTTTCATTTCTGATGGCAGCCTGGAGAGAGTTCCAGAGTGTAGAAGTGGTTGACACCTCCTGCTCTTTTATTTATTTATTATTTCTTAAAGTGAGGAGTGAGATGCTTGAGCTGGATCTTAGTGAGCATTCAGGTAGTTTTTCAGTGATGCTTTTGTTGAGGTAATGGGGCACCGCTTTGTAAATGCACCAATGGACATCATGTCAATTGCTGAGATGTGGCCGATCGTTGTAGGCCCAGTGCAGTGCAAATGGCTTTGTTCTGTAGAAGTTAAAGTTTAGGTTGGATGCTGAGGTGCACATAATTAGCTAATTGCAGTAGCCAGTTGAGTGACTATCAGTGCTGGTACGAGCATGAGGCAGTTACTTGAGGAGAGTGATTGCCTGTCTAGTGAGATGAGCCTGGATGTGTGGGCACGCCAGTACATTTATGTGCCTTGTCATGGTTAACACAGCTTCAAGGTGGACACATAAGGGTTTGACCTATTTCAGGATGGGGATGATGGACCATCAATGCAAAATGTGAGAAATTAAGTGTCATGGTGTTTTAGCTAGAGGGAGCCCACAATGAGAATCTCCATTTTAACATCATTAAGCCAAAAGGTGTGGGTGGCCATCCAGTTTTGTATGGTGCTGAAAACTCTTTTGACTATGGGCGTGTCCTGGGGGTAATCTCCTGAGATTGTGATGAATATTTGGTTATCATCTGCAAAGTTGGTGTAGATGATCCCAATTGCATCAAGGAGGTCAAAGAGAGGCTTAGTGTATGTATAGTACATAGTGGGTGAAAGGCAGGAGCCTTGTGGGACACCTAGTGGAGCGTGAATGGGGTCAGCTGCATTCTCACCAATAAATACTCTAGTGGTGCATTCACTGAGGAATGATTTGATCCTTGCTGTGGCTTCCGATAGGAAATGGAAGTGATGGCTGAGGTGGTGACCGAGGGTGTCGTGGTCTACTAGATCAAATGCAGCAGTCAGAAGTAGGAGGCGGATCGGAAGGTTGCTTGAGTCACATACGTTGTCCATTTGTATTTTCAGATCTAGCATGCTATGTTTCATTCGGAATCCGCATTGTCTTGTAACAAGCAAGTGATTGTTCTCTAGGTATTGTTGGACTTGCACGTAGGCTAAGCGATCATGTATTTTTAGTAAAAAAGGGACCATGGTGATTGGGGGATAATTGGCAGAGATGGAAGGGTCAATGGAGAGTTTTTTTTTAAGGAGAGGTGTGATCCAGGCTGCTTTGATACTCGGGGCATTTCCCTGACTGCACATGTGCTGTGTGCCAATCCACAAATTAAATGCCTGGTTTTGACATCAATGGCATGAGATGGAATTTTAAACATCTCTCTAATTGTAAAACAGCCAAAGTTGTGTATTGCATACAGTGTCAATGTGGGCTAAGATATGTTGTCCAAAGAACACAGCCGATCCACAAAATAATAGTTGAACACTGGTCTAAGATCAGGTGTAGGACAGCCACAGCTCCTATGCTTCCCCATTTCATCCATAATCCACATATGCAGGACACAATATGCAGGTGGGTGCTAGAGATAGTATCCAGTGCATCAAGTGTTAATGCATTCCTCAACCACAAAGAGAGTTGGTGGATCCATAAAGTAAACACACACAGAACAGGCTTGAATGAAATATAAAGTGCAATGTGAACTATACATGCACAATAGGCCATCCCCTCCAGTCACACCTCGACTCACTCATAATTCTCTAACATTCATTCAAGCCCTTGTCCCTCGTGTCCCCATATCTCCATCCCAATGTGCCAGCAGGACACTTTCCTTAGTCATAGACATTATTCATCCCCATATAGCAAGCAAGGGTCCTTGATCTAACCAGGCCATTCCTCCTATCCATTCACTTATGAGTGACGGCTCACGCAGACCCCAGAGGTCATTTTAAGTAGCCTCACAAGTCTGTTCTCTAAGAAACAGATACACCTATTTTTCGGCATAGCAGTTTCACCCTCTCAGATGCCCACACCAAGCACAGGTCTGTGACCATATAATAAACATTGCAAACCAAGTATCTATTGGCTATGGGATCACAGACTTCTACGTGCATGACATCCTTGTAATGACAAGGAATACTCACTGATCGAGGTGCTCGACCGGGCCCCTATGTTGACTCAGTGCTTTAAACTGAACTACACATGCCGAGACGACTGTGCTGCACCACACAGCGGCAGATTCTTTTTTACAACATGCAGAACTTTTCTTTTTCTTTTCACCACTTCAGCTGAGGTGGTGACCCCTTCTCAATGTTGCCCGTCATGGCCCACAATGACGTTTCCACCCAAACCTATTGAGCCCCAGCTCTGGCGTGCCTTGGTTATTTAGCAACCAAGGTCGGCTTCACAGATCCATCTGTTGTTCAGCAACACCATCATGCTCTGCATGCCTGCATCTAATCCCATGAGGCAGGGAACTATCAAGCCCTCCGCCCGGTTTCCATGGCTACCCCACAGCGTCGAGTCTACATCAGACTTACGCTTGAAAAGCTTCTCTCTCTGATGCAGCACCTTCCAGCCGACCAGCCCACTGATTTAGACCGCCCCTACTATTATCCAGCTCAGTCTCCCACCTCATGGTGGCATATTGAAATCCTGACCACAAACCGTGCACAGAGGTTTCCCCCAGTGTGTATGTCATTTAGTCTTCCCTTCCTTTTTCTTATCTATCTGACATCCACAGGTGACAGAAAATATGCTGAACCAGCCGACCGAATAGAATGGAACCTTTAGTTCCTAATTCCGTTAAATCACCTATTCAGGCCATACCAAACTAGTGGGCAATATTCCTGCTCGCTACACTTCCCAAGATAAGAAATACATGTCCAGCGAGCTTGAGACCACCAGCCTGTCCTTTGACATTTTTGTCAGATATAAATTGTATACTTCTATATGCACATTCATCCTTTTCTGCTCTTATATAGCGTGCGTATATATAAATACATGCAATTCTTATCCTTTTCATCCCCACTGCCAACAACCTTCCAATCTAATGAGGTAGACCCTGTGAAGTGATCTGAGTCTACAAGGTTTCTACTGATCTTCAGGTACAAGAACAAGAAGCAGTAGTTAAGATACCCAAGTCAAAAATAGGAACTAGTTAGGCATGGGACTGTTGTTCCTAATACAGGTCTCCTTGTCTGTAACTATTCTATCTAATACTCGTACCTATTTCATTCCTTTAATTCTAAAGGCATTGCAAAGTGAAAGTTCAACTACCACACTCCTCAAGACTCTAGATGAAGCGGCCCTCCATGTCCCTTTTTCAGATGAAGTCGCACCCAGAGGTCAGCAACTTTACCAACCTTCTATGTTCATGCCATTCACCAATATATTAAGTTATACCCATTAGAGAAACATATCCATTATTTATTATGTTTACATACAGGGATCATCCAATAAATTATAAAAGGTTCTGGCGAAAGCACCAGACAAGTTGAAGACAGTTGCCGAGAACATCACATCGAAAGACAGATAAGCCACGAGCCACTGTCAAACGTACAAACAGGGTTCCCAAGTGGTAACCCCTCAAAATTCACTTGTGACATTGACCTGCTTCAGGATTAATTCTTGTTAAGCCTAAATAAGTATTAAAACCACCACACTGGTTAATCATATAGTGGGTCCACAAGAACTAAGACAATCTGTCCTTTTCACTATATGTTATGTGTTGAATTATTGTACTTGTTTCAATCGGTATGTTTTTTCTGTTCTTTTATCCTGTAAGAGACCTCTGTTTTCGCTCATTTTACCTGTTATGTTGTTAACCATCTGTTTACCAAATGTTATTAATATATAATATTGTCGCAAACAGGAACAATGAATACATGGATATATTTTTCTACAATATATATTGGTGAATAGCAACGTGTTTTAAAAAAAACTAAAAACATTTTCTTTGTTAGAGGTTCTTTTTATGCATCCAAGAATTTGAAACTATGCATTTTTTTATCATGCAAGCACATTTTGATAAACCACCTATGGATTCTGTTGATGCTCGGTGATGATGGGAGCCAAGATAGATGCGCAGAGCTTCACTAAGTGAGTGGGGCAGGTGTCGCCTTTGCAATTAGATGGTTTTAGTGATAGAATGGTAGCTAATACCTGCTCTTGCGTGACGTGATTGAATTTGAAAGCAGGGAGAGAGGCTGAGTGTGTCACTGTGGTGAGGTTGAGCACGGTTTAAGTGGGTGCCTTGGCTGCAAGCAGTAGTTTTTGCATATTGATTTTCTTGCTCAGTGACTCAATTTTGAAGGCATATTTTATGATAGTACACCAGGCTTTGGGCTTTGGGCCTCATCATGAATTGGTACTTAGCCCTTAACTGTTGCGGTAATGATATTACCGCCACATGTAAGGATTGGCCCAATCATGAGTCGGGCAGTAAGTAGGAGTTTTATCTACAGCTTTTTGCTGGAGGGAAAAATGTCAGCCATTTTCGTCGCTATTACCGCCAGTGCAATTTCCATCGCTGGTAATAGCAGTCCCCAACCCCATTGGATCCAATCGACCCAATGGAGAATGGGAACTTATTGCTGTACCGCTACTCGTGATCAGGCGCTAATAGTAGCAGTAACTCTATTTGCACTTGCGGTATCTCAGCGGTAATAGACTCCTGATGAGACCATTTGTCTGTGTGCATCATTGGGTTGGTGGGAATTTGGGTCTCAAGTTCTCTCAGGATGGAAAATAGAAATTTAAGGTTGGAGCCTGCATTAGTGATTCTCTCATTACAAGAATTGCCTTTGATGGTGACAACCACTTTCTTATACACTTTCTTGTACGAAAGGGAGACAATGGTGAGCGATTTGCAGTTGCTTGGACAGTTCTGCTTTCTACAGAGATGTTCAAGAGCTCTTTTGTTCATGCGTAAGGTCACCAGTTCCTCTGAGAACCAAGTGGTGTTATGTTTGTGTGGTTTAGGGATTTTTTGCTTTAATTGGGGCATGCAAATTCATGGTTTAGAGGAGAGACGTATGGTAGAGATGGCTAGTTACTGGCGGTTATTGTTGGAGCATGGAGCACAGGACTTGAGCGTGACCAGAAGTGTAGGCATCAGTAGCTCATGTGCCAGTTTGTGGGTGTTTAGGACTCATATCAGTGAGTGGGTTTTGTGTGGAGAGGCGAGGGAGAGGGTAAAGTGGATGTTTGACAAATGGATGGCATTAATGGATGCAATGTCAATCGTGGAGTTGGCCATAAGGATCCAGTCTAGAGTTTGCCGTTTGATATGTGTAGGTGAGTCTATTAGTTGGGTGAGATTCATGTCTTGTAGTGCTAGTGTGAGTGCGATAGCTTTGTGGTTTGATGCATATTGAATCTGGGATTGAAGTCACCCAGAATTATTAATTTGGTTGTGGATTTCATGAGTGGTGTGATCAAGAGGGGTATGTGGAAGTCTGAGCTTTTTTGTCCAATTGGGCTGGCGGTAAAGTAGAAGGAGGCTTTATGTGGTTTGGGGGTTTGTAGAAAGCTTGAGTAACAGAATGTTCAACCTTGTGGTGGGGGGAATGGGCGAGGATTTGATCTCTAAGGTGATTTGGCAATGAGGGATACCCTTCCTCCTATGGCATCAAGGCAGTCAACCCTAAAGATAATATAGTTGGGCGGGATGGCGAGGGAGTGGAGAGGGCCAGAGCACTGTGAAGCCAGGATTCAGTGGTGGGTAGGATGTCAAGTTGATGTTCTAATAGGAGATCATGAACATCTATTGCATATGCTCCTAGCGAGCGTACATGTATTAGAGCACATTTTAGGACCTCAGGTTGTTTAGCTGAGGACTGGGGGCTGGAATGAGAAGGTGTCTGGTATGCATCATTGCTGGTGGTGTAGTGGGATTACTAGTATGTGAGCTGAGTCCAGTGACTCTGGATTCGCCTAGTGAGGGGAGCGTACACACAAGGCTGGGTGGCTTCTTTGTTGAAGAGAGATTGTGGTGGGGGAAGTAGGTAGCTGGTGTTGTGTTTGACTCCTGATATCGATGCTGTAGTGGCCTGAGAGCCTATGATAGGGGTAGAAGTGGAAGAAGATCTGTGTACTTCATATACAGGGCTGGAAGCTGTTGGGAGTCACACATGGATAAGGTTATTGAGGCTTTGGGATGAGGAGATTTAGTAGATGGGATGTGGTAGTTGCAGGGCAACTTGGGTGTTGTGGATAAAGCTGGGGTAGTGCTCATGTCGCTGATGGCTACAGGGTGGTCAGTGTGTGAGCATGATGATTGGGCAGGAGTCCATGCTGCTTGATGGTCTGCTTAATTACAGTAGAAGGAGCAAGTCCTGGTAATGGCTGATTCATAGTGAGAGCCTGGGCAATGTGAGGAGGAGTGGGATAGCCTGCGAGCTGGTGTGGTGGTGAGTGAGGCATTAGTGGATGTGTTTGATAGATAGGCACAGGCATGAAGGGCAAACGAGAGAGGTACCACCCGCATTTTGTCATGGTTGAAGTGCACGGTATTACCCAAATTGTTCGAACACAATTGTTCGAATTACCTAATTGACCGAAAGTCGAGGGTCCGAATTGACAATTGCACAATTGACCGTATATATATATATATTGGTTTGGTTATATTACATGGACGCGGTAGCGTCCATGTAGTTATGGTTAAGTTGGTGATTCCATAGGAAGAGCATTTTTTGGGTGGCTTATAACTTCGCTCCCTCTGGACGAATCCTCACCAAACTTTGCAAAAAATGTATATGGCCCACTCTGAATTTGTTTTGCAAAGTTTGGTGAGGATTCGTCCAGGGGGAGAAAAGTTATAGGGGGGGTCCCAAGTCTTGTGTTTTTTCCTATAGACATAATGGGAAAAAACTTTGCGCACGGCCACAGGCCAAACCGCTGGACGGATTTACATCAAATTTGCGGCAGGAGCGGGGGCTTGGTCCCGAAAGCATGCTTTTGCAAATTTGGTGTAAATCCGTCCAGTAGTTTTTTATAAAATGACCAAAACTAAGGCAAAAAAATTAGTGATATCTGTGTTCGCTTCGCGGACGGACAGCACCCCAATTGGCCCATGGCCTTGCGTCATGTCCGCGGACATGCAACGTGTTCGCTGATTGGACGGCGAGGGGCGTGGAGCGCGTCAGATTTTCTGTGGCGCCCGCCATCTTGCATTCGCGGACGACCGCGGACAGCGCAGTGAAACGTGGATAAAAAATTGTATTTAGTGCCGTGTGTTGGTGTGTAAGAGTGTTTGGGGAGGGTGGGGGAGTATGAGATAGGTTCAATGTTTTGTTTTTTATGTGCTAGACGTTTTTGTTGTGTTCGATTTGTCCGCGGAGAACACGGCTGTTATGACATTTTGTAAATAAACTAAATGGTGGGGTGTTTAGAGGACGGAGTATGTGTCATTTTTGTTCGCAAGGAAGGTAAAAATGAGCTATCAACACTCGCGGTGTACTTAATTGTTCGTAAATACACAAACTGGGGGTGTCCTCAGGACGCAGTCCGTATTGTAATCTGTCTAGTTGAATGTGTTCTAAGAACACTCGCGGTGTCCCGAAATGGTTGCAATTACACAAAATGGGGGTGTTCTGAGAACGTTGTTTGTATTGTTCGTTGTCAGGGTGAAAGTGTTTTAAGACCACTCCTTTTGTCCGCTAATAGTACAATTTCCTATGGGCGTCAACCGACTTTTTGTCCACTAAAGAAACGATAAATCCAGCTGGTGTGCGCCGACATTATGTGATAATCCTATGACTGGCGCTATTCACCTGGCTGACTTGCTTTTGCGACACTAAATCATATCTCCCGCCCCTAAGCCTGATATTATCAAAGCATTCATATTCCCCGCCGCTCTCTGTGACGATTCCCCGCCTCTCTCTGTGACGTTACAGGGTGCGTCATCAAAAGCGCCCAGTCCTCTCCAGTCCTAAGTGACTTTACACAGAACCCGGAAGACAACACATATTATGTCACAACACAGCGCGCCACAATTCGGAATATGAAACAGTGATTTAAAAGCAAACAGCAAGATTGTAAATTTTGTAAAGTACATTTATTTGACATCAAATGTTTAGAGAATATTCAGCAATTTGCATTTGTCTTTGTTGTCGATCCGCAAAAGTTCATGTTGAGGCACGCGATGTTCCTTTGCGGTACAGAGGGTGTTAGATCAGCTTACAACTCAGTGCGCCACAATTCGGAATATGAAACTGTGGTTTAAAAGTAAACAGCAGGATTGTACATTTGGTAAAGTACATTTATTTCACATGAAATGTTTAGTGAATATTCAGCGATTTGCTATTGTCTCTGCTGCCGATCAGCAAAAGTTTATTTTGAGCCACGCGTTGTTCCTTTGCGGTAGATAGGCTGTTGGTTTATGATAAAAGCAGTAAATGGTCGCTCTGATAATCGGAAGGTTGCTCCAACAACGAGCCATTAGACCACCCTATTGGTTGGTATGTTGTTTGTAGCCTCTAGTACTGCATAAGGGCATATTGGTCCTTGGCGATTGTCCCATAAAATGGTGAGGGTCATGAAGTTGCATATTTGGACCTGCACCTGGCAGTTGAAGACCCCATCTGCTGGAGTCTGTAAATCGTGACATAGGCAAAATGGGGCAACATACCTGTTTTAAAAAACATAAATTAGTCTCACCAGCCGATCTTCATTAAAAATCATCATTTTATTTATTAGGGCATGAAACTATTTGCTATCGAAGATAGTGCAACGGAGTATGTTAATAATAAAATAAAAATATTTTCCCATTCATATAGCGCTAAGAACCGTGAGGTATCTAAGCGGTGCTTATTATTACCCACGGTGTGTGGTGCTCATTTATCGACCACGGAAGGATGAAAGGCTGAGTTTGGCCTTGCCGGGATTCGAACTTGCGTTAGCAAGCTGTGCACGGATGTCAAAGCAAGCGTTGTACTCGCTGTGCCACTTGACAGGCTACAGTGAAGTGGCACAGCGAGTAGAGCACTTGACCGCCTATAGACCGGTTAAATTATTTCTATTAACCCACCCTGTGTCGTCTGCCTTTTTCAGAGCCCTCTAAACGACAGGGGATCAATTCGGCGGTGATAGTGCGCGGTAGAAAACATTATGCCACTTTGAACGAACAAGTCCAACTTGAGCGGTCTTTAATGCTACGCTATTGTAATTATATTTGGTATAAAATAATCTAAAGGGTTACTTACAGTACAATTGCAATTTCCATTGTCTACGAGTAGTGCAGTCCCAAAATACGACTCTGCGTGTGCGAACGATCTTTCGCATAGTGATATAATATATAAAAGTGGTTTTGTTTCAGAAATTTCATCCTTATCTTCTCTTACGTTTTAGCAACACTCCTTCAAGAGAAGTCTTTCATCACAATCTCTGTCTGTCAAGGTCAAAACACAATACAACCTTATAGTCCGCTTCGTGAGCCTCTCCGGGGCCCGAGAAAAAAATGGAAGCAGCTGACCTTCACTGTGAACAAGCATAAATTCTTACTTTGCAACATTCTGTGTAAAGCCATCTGTGAGAAGTTGGTTTTTGCACGCCATGTTTGTATATTGTTTGTGTGATATTAAAAGAAGTTTGTTTAAGGGACGTTATGGTTCTAAGTTCAGCCGAAAGACCCCTGAAAATCGCAAGTTATGGTAAGCTATGAAAAATAACTCGCACCACCACCGTGCACTGCTAAGACTAACACCCAGGACATCAAAGATGACATCGCAAATGTCATTGATGAAATCACTGATGACATCACATGTGTATGTACATTTCATGGAATTTGTATACTAGGGATTTTTATTATAATGTTGCGAAAAAAGTGTCAAGGATATTCCAATAAAGATCATACCGTTATTAGTGCTTTGAACGATGCATTGATATAAATAGCATTGTATTATGGGATTCTATCTAGTATACTGAGCTACTAATGGAGAAACATAGCATTGTGTGCAGAGTACAAGATGAAAGTATAATATTTGTAATGTTAATATGTTGAATAATGAAATGATAATTGTCCTGAAATGTTCGAAAATTCACAAAATGGTTGTGTTCTGAGGACGTTATTCGTATTGTGTGATTGCTTAGCTGTATGCAATGAGGGAATGGCACAGAGAGTAAAGTGGACGCCGTCCGCGGACACCACGGCTGTTCGTTCCGGGTTTTTCCAGGAAATCCAACATGGGAAGAAGACTGTACGGATCAGCTAATCAGATGTCGAGATTGTGGATTTGTGTTGAAAGAGACTGTGTGTGGTGAAGATGGCAGAAGTAGAGAAAGTCAGGGTGTTGGTGCTTGGAGATATGTTTGTGCATGGTTTACAACAGTACGCTCAATGCAGGCATGTTGCAAAGAACTTTGATGTGAAAGGAGTGGAGGTGGTGTGGAGCACTGTGCCTGATTGCAATGTATAGGGAATTGTACAAGTTTGTGAGGATATGGGCACGATGAACAGTCCTCATTTGGTAGTTTTGCACTATGGTGCTTTCCATTTGGGCAACGTCAGTGCCCCTACTTTGTTGGCTGATTTGGAACGCTTGGTTCAAGCCGTAATGAAGATCCTTCCAAATGCAAAAGTAATTTTTTCTGGATTACGACCTAGGGCAATATGGGACAATAGTTCAGTTTTTTGTCCTCAGCAAAACATTGCTAGGTGTGTCATCAACCGAGGCATGTGTGCCTTCATGCTTAGAGCTGGTATGTTCTTCTGTAATAATGAGAATATTGATGCCAGTAATGCTGTTAATTTTAAAGAAGATGGCATCTCTTTATCTTTTACGGGAAATGCCTTTCTATTTTGGAATGTAAGGGTTGCTTTGGAGAAGTTTATGTGAAGATTTTAGGAGTAAAGTAAGAAAAAAAAACAAGAAAAAAAATACAAAATAACTGGTGTCTGTCAAGCATCTGTAAAAAAAAACAAAAACGGCTCTTTTCAGAGCCAACTTCAAAGGGGAAATGGGGCACACTATTTAAATTTACATTCACCACGCTCGGATTTTCGATATGTCCGCGGACATGGTGGTAGTCCGCGGACATGAAAATCACTACGAGGGGGTTAGTATGTTCTATGTTACATGTATTTGAAGTCAGGGATATTATGGTTAAGTTGTGCTACTAAAAACCTATGAAATTCAGTGAAAAAACTTTGTTAAAGGGACGTTATGGTTAAGTTGCGCTACTAAAAACCTATGAAATTCAGTGAAAAACTTAGTTAAAGGGACAATATGGTTCAAAGTAAAACCGAAAACCCCCTGAAATTCGACAGTTATGGTAAGATAAGCAACCATAACTCGCGCCACCGTGCACTGCTAACACTAACACCCAGGACATCAAAGATGACATCAGAAAAGTCATTGATGACATCACTGATGACATCACATGTCTGGCTCCCCCTTTTTTTCCTTTACTGACATATCTAGGCCACATGGTTTTGCTCAGTAACAGTCAAGGGGTCTCATTACGACCCTGGTGCTAAGGGATTACCGGTACCGGTAAGGGTACCGGTACCGGTAATCCCTTAGCGCCTGATTAAAAGGTCCCTTTGCGGGTTCCCACCTTAACGGCTGGTTTTACCAGCCGTGAAGGATTGGACCCGCAAAGGCACCTTGGTGCTAATTACGGTACCTTCACAGTACGCAAAACTCTAATAAGAAAGCAGTTATCTTTTCACTATTCAACATGGCAAGATTATGAATATTGCACCTTCATCATGTATGCTGCACACACTGCCTATGTTTCTGCATGAGTAGCTTACTATACTGGATATAACTTCATAATAGAATGCTATTTATATCAATGCATTGCTTAATGCACTAATTAGCTCATGATATTTATCCCATTGATCCTTGACAGTTTTTGGCCAGCATTATAATAATCCCTTGTACAGAGTTTTCATGAAAATTACATACACATGTGATGTCATCAGTGATGTCATCAATGACATTTGTGATGTCATCTTTGATGTCCTGGGTGTTAGTGTTAGCAGTGCACGGTGGCGCGAGTTATGGTTGCTTATCTTACCATAACTGCCGAATTTCAGGGGTTTTTCGGTTTTACTTTGAACCATAACGTCCCTTTAACTACGTTTTTTCACTGAATTTCATAGGTTTTTAGTAGCGCAACTTAACCATAACGTCCCTTTAACAAAGTTTTTTCACTGAATATATATATGTATATATATATATTTATATATATAATGGGGGTTGCGGGGGGTTTCCTCCCCCATATATGTAACAATTGACCTTCACAATTTGGTCAATTGTGCAAAGGTCAATTGTAATTCGAACAATTGTAGTTCGAACAATTTGTATACAACTGAAGTGCACTGGGGGTAGAAATGGGGTTGGGTGAGGGAGATATGGGAATTTGGGAAGTGGGGTAGGGAGTCAGATCAGGATTGAGTTAGCTCAGCATTTTTTGGAGCAATGAGATCATACTGGCACAGTGATGTGCGGTTTTGTGCTTGGATAGATTTCATATGGAGTGTCATCGTGCCATAGGAGTGCAGGGAGGTAAGTCGTAGATTGCACAGTGGGTCTGGGAAAGAGCGTGGCAGATGGTCAAAGGATTCTGAGGGTGCCTGTGGATATCAGAGTGCTGGTGTGATGATCACCAATACGAATTTCACATTTCGGCCTACTTCCAACATGGCCATCGCTCCTGCACTTAGAAATAACCTACGGTGCAGCCCTGATCCCAAGATGGCCGCCGCCTCGGCACCTAACCCGATCATACTACACAGGATAGTGGTTCATTCCCAGGAAGCTTCGCAAACCTCTGTCATCACTTCCTGTTTACTCTCTTATTGCCCCGGCAACTCCAGGAGGAAGACGCGTTGCTACTCTCGTAGGAGCCAGCAGACGCTTCGTAAGTTCGTCTTGTTAGGACTGCGAAACATCCCTCTATTCACTTCTTGCGCCTTACTCACAAGTTCCTTTCTTACTTCATAGGAATCAGCTGGGTACCTTTCATGTTCATTCCCGAAGTCAAATCTGGCCAAACTACGTCAGTGCGTGAGTAAGCCCCGTGCTTTGAAAGCACAGTTCGCGCTTCCCTCCAGGGAACCTCTAGGTAACTAACTGTCAACTATCTATTCTTCTCGGCAATCTTGCGGTTGTCAGAGGTCCGCTATTTACAGAGAATCTTTCATTGCAGCTAGATCTTCTCTCTGGAACTTCTCAGGCAAACCTTCTCATCCTTCCAAGTGGTACTCACGCATGGTAAGACCTAAGAGTTTTAGCTTAGGATTCTTTCTACTCCGGCAGGCTTAACAAGATTAACTTTATTTGTTTTCTCATCTACTTGCTACAGTTCAGTTCTGAGGTGAACTCTTTAAACCAGCCCGAAGAATAAGTAGACCAGCCTTCCACGCCTGGTCAACTCAGGAAGACAACGTACACAAGCAGCCCATCCAAGGGTTTTATGCCCCACGAGGCTGGCTCAAAAAGGCTTGAAAGTAAAAGGGTAGGCTTCTCCTTGGCCGATGCTAATACTCCCATCTTAGAGTTGAGTCTAATTTTCTACTACTTATCCTCTCTCTCTCTCTTCTGCTTCTTCAGTACAATTTTACCTTCTGCCAAACCCAAGGGAGATTCCTTATCACTCAGCATTCTTCATGCTCACGCATGGTAAGTCCTAAGAGTCTTAGCTTAGGATTCTTTCTACTCCGGCAGGTTTAACAAGATTAACTTTATTTGTTTTCTCATCTACTTGCTACAGTTCAGTTCTGAGGTGAACTCTTTAAACCAGCCCGAAGAATAAGTAGACCAGCCTTCCACGCCTGGTCAACTCAGGAAGACAACGTACAAAAGCAGCCCATCCAAGGGTTTTATGCCCCACGAGGGTTTCCCTCAGAGCTTCTCGACGGGCAAGTCTAGAACAGGCTCGTCGATGGGTACTCAGGGGAATTCCTACTCTCTGCAAGGGACTACACAGAGCTCTCAGAAACTCCAGGCTACTTCCGACTCCAGTCTCTTTCATATATCAAGCCCAGGTAAGTGGTCTTATGTTCCTTCCATGTGTATACTTGGGACAAATCGTAGTTTAATCATAACAGCTGGGGGTTTTGGTCCAAGGGTGATATGTGGACATGTGAGTAGGCGGGCATTTACAAAGATCCAGCGATTGAAATGAAATGCACTTAGGGCATGCTGATGGATCACGTGCACTGAGTAAATGTAACGCTCACCTGATTCCCGTAGAGGCGCCGGTCTTGACTGGGCGTATACCGTATCTTCAAAGGTGATGTGTAACACACGGCTGGCTCTTTGGGCTGGACCTCTGTGCACTGTATGTCTGACTCGAAGGGTAAGATGTCTGCAGATAGAAAATATGGGATTAAGGAACTGGGTTATTGAATGTCTCTCTCTTCTTCCCTTTCTCTTCTCCTGTAGAACCCCAAAGGTTAACGCTCTCACCTTAGGTAAGTGAACGCCGTGCTCTCCATCTGCCTCGGGGCAGGGTGCTGTAACCAGTTTCTTCACTGGATAAGGGGAACATGCCTCTTGACTTCAGAGGACTGCTGTCCGTCGTTTACTGCACGAACGGTAAATTTCGAGTAATTCTAATGTCTTTAAAGTCTTTTGTAATGATGTCTCTTGTTTTGCAGGGTTCCGGCGATGGCGGATGACGGGCTGAAGTGAGTTGAAAATGGAGCCCGTGTGATGAATAGAAGCGCCTGGAAGCACGTAAGTAAGCGCTTGTTGCCTGCTTCACGATGCGCTCTAACTGTCTTTTTATTTTGCAGGTACAAGTTCGGAGCGGCTGCAGGGTGCCGGAATACCCACTGGGTTAGATGTGGAAAGGAGTAATGGCACGTGAGTATTAAAGTTCCCCAATGTCTTTAAACGCACCTTGTTTTGTCTTTCAGATGCGGGATGCAGCGCTGAAGGCCTCCGGAGCGTGCGAAGAGTTGGTAAGCTTTTGTCTTTCAGATGCCGGAATGCAGTGTGAAGACCTCCGGAGCGCACGAAGAGTAGGTAAGCCTTTGTCTTTCAGATGCCGGAATGCAGCGCGAGGCGTTGGAGACAGCCGATGGACCAGGTAAGTGAAGAGCTGTCACTGAAGACCGTAATGCTAACCTGTTCTTTCTTGTCTTTATAGGTGTTGCTGAAGACTGGATTCAGGATGGTAAGCCTTTTCCCTTAGGCCCAGGATCAGATGCAGAAGACACAATGAGCGTTCTGCTGCAGAGGATGCAGAATAACGCAAAGCAAGATTCATCCATCGGGTGTGATTTAAATAGCCTCCTGTAGTGCTTAGGTGTCTCCTTCCACAGCCACGCCTAGGTAAGAAAAGAGTTCCTGCTTTCCAGAAGAGTTCCAGTGTTCTGAATCTAGGGAGTGGCTCCTGCCCCACCCAACAGGAAAAGTAGTTCCAAACAGAAGAGGATCAGAGGCTCAACTGGCAGGCAAGTAAGCAGCATGGTCTGCTGCAGGTAAGTCCACCCAAGCATTATGAGCCCGGCGCTTCCAGTGCTGGGACTGGGCATATTTATGAGCCTGGTGCCACTGGCGCCAGGACTGGGTCCAAAAGGTCCCAATTGGGACTGGTTGGCACTCGGAACCTGGGTTATGGATCTGCTTCCAAGGGAGTTGGGAAAACTCTGACCTTTTGGAAGCAGAGATCATGACAGTAAAGCCGACAGAAAGTGCCTGTTGGGGTAGTGAAGCAGAAAGTGATACAGCAGGAAAGCAATGGAATACACTTCAGCAGATGGGTGACGAGAACAAGTTCAAGTTACCTTTGTGTAAAGCCAAGCGGACAGGATGGAAAGGCATCGAGCCATCATTGAGGACGGATGGGCGGTCCTACAGTGAAACCTTAACTTAAGATTCCTATTGCAGCGTTCTACATGTGCTATTGACTGGCGTGATGTGGAACTGCTGAGCAAATCCTATGATTTTGGACAATAACCTGAATAGTCAAATGGATGCCTTGGTCAAAATTGGGTATAAACTCTGTCAACAAACTTTTTGCCACTTGAATAGCATCTGCTTTCCTACATGGGTAGGCCTCCAACCACCTAGAGAATATGTTGACCATAACTAAACATTAAGTAATGTTCATGCAAGTGGGAAGCTGCATGAAGTCTGTCTGCACGTGTAGGAAAGGATACTCTGGCACCGCATGCACAGACAGCCTCGTGGGTACCGCTCTCACAACACAGTGTGTCAGACATGTAACACATGTGTCATAGAGGCTTAACCATAGAGGGTAAACCATGGGCCATCCGTTTGCGATTCAATAGGGTAATCATAGCATTTTTACCTGAATGGGCTAAGCCATGAGTGGGAATCTACTCTCAATTTACAGTAACCGTGAATCCAGGTCACCTTGTCAGCTTCGGGAGCTTGGTCTTGGAGAATTGCCAGGCTTGAAAGGGAAGCGAGTGGGGACCGTAGAACTGCAAAACAAACAAGAATATAATTAGGGCCTGTTTAAGGACTCTGAACGAGCTACACCATCTGCTAGTGCATTCAGTAAAGTTCAGACATATTGTCCATTAATATTGGGGCACCTATGGATGTTAAATACCTATGCTGCTTCCAAAGGACACCAAAGTCGTGCACAGTCCTGTGATCATACCTGGAGTTGGTATAGATTGTGGCTGACCTAACCTGGACCAAAGCACAGGCATGGGTGAGGGCTACGAGAAAACAACTTTCCAGTTTCTGGGACACAGATACAAGAGCCATCCACAGAGAGGATCATGTGCCTGTGACTACTGGATCTAATGCTATGCTATGCTAGGACACTGGCCAATGTTTATCACTGTGTACCTGAGTCAACATACCTTGAGCAAACCCGTTGCAATCATTGCAGAACAGCACAAAGGATTTCCTAGAATACGGCAAACCTAAAACCGGAGCCAGTGCGAGTGCTTGCTTAATGGTGACAAATGCATCTTATGCTTCATGAGGCCGTGGCTGGGGACCGGCGGGGAATTGTGTGAGGTTTTGAAGGGGCTTAACTATAGTTACATATCCTGGTACATACTCTCTGTAGTAACTGACCATCCAGAGGAACCCTATCATCTGCATTCTGGTCTGGGGCTTGGGGACTTTCTGAATCGCTGTAATCTGATCTTGTGATAGATGACTTTCCGCAGCTGAAATATGATGGCCAAGGCATCTCACATGGGGCAGACACAACTGTAACTTGTCTTTAGAGGCTATGTGACCCTTTTCAGCAAACATTGTCAACAGAATGAGAGAGTCTTCCTCACATTCTTTCAGGGAGGGGGGGCAGGATCAGATCATCTACATACTGCCCTAGCAGTGACCCTCCTAGGAACTGAACTGAGTGAAGATAGGGTAGGGCTCTCTACATATCCCATTGGAAGATGAGTGAATGTATATTGAATGGATGTATGGGTACATGTAAACAGATAGTGTATGTCAGAATGTATAGGTATGGACAAAAAAGCTGAACACAAATCTACAACAGTAAAATACTTAGCTGTGTGGGGAATGTATGAGAGGATGGTAGCCGGGTTAGGTACAACCGAAAAAACAGGTAACATGACTGCATTGATCGTGTGTAAATACTGAATAAAATGATATACCTCTTTACCTGGCTTATTTGTGGGTAAAATCAGATTATTGGAGGGACTACGAGTTGGTGCAATAATACCTTGTTGGGGAAAGGATTGTATTAAAAGATGCATGCCTTTTTTCAGCTTGTCGGGAAATTGGATACTGAGGTACACATGGCAGGGGTTGGGCAGGATTCAGAGTAATTTTGACTGGTTCAACATTAACCATATAACCAGCATCATTTACAAGGGTTGACTCTAACTTGGCCGGGACTCGTCCAACAGCCCCTATCGCAAGCAAGGAGTTTCGGCTCGGTTTTTCGAGATCATATCAGTAATTTCCTGTAATACTGTCAGCCCCTCATGCTCTCTGTGAGCTGGTATGTCAAGTTATACACCACCAGGAGACCAGGAGAACAGTGAATAGAGCAACTTAGCTTCCACAAACAATGTAATCCAAACAAATTCATGGGAGAACAGCGAGTCAACAAGAAGGAATGTTGGCCAGAAATTGGACCTATTGTTACCATGGTGGACAAGGGATCAGGTATTGGTGTACCCCCTATACCTACAGCTTTAACAATTGTAACCAGAATGCATCATCCATGGAAACTCAGATGCTTTTAGTGTGGCGCGTGATGCTCCCTTGCCAAACAACCATGACATGACATTATTTGACCAGCAATATGATATGATATGACTTGATATGATAAGATATGATATGGCTTTTGTAATGCGCCTATACACAAGTGTTTCAAGGTGTGACAAGGCAAGGCAGGGAGGACAGAGGGAGTACAGAGACACGCTCTTACTAGGCCAAGTGATATTGAGATTGCACAAATGCACAAGCGCACAATCAATATACAGCTCAATAGAATCAATTGGTATGAGTGTTGAAAAGAGTTCAGAGACCTCTTTGCAATCCTAACCATCAGTCTGAGGTAGTGTCGGGGGAGGCTAGGACCTAGTCACTCTGCTTGGTGTAGTTGGCTGCCCGCCCTGACCATCATACTGAGGCCAATGTGGGCACTCAGCTTTCCAGTGTCAAAACGCTTTACAATAGTTACACTGACAACTGTACGTGTTTGTGTCATACTTTGCAGCAGTTTTCCCTGATCATGTGATTGGGGTGCTCCTCTCCCTCTTCCCCTTCCTCACCCATGACCCCCTTGCATAGGATGGAAGCCTCCCCTTCCCTAAGAAGGTTGTAAACTCTGTATTTGCAATCCCTTAAGTTTGGCTTCAGTAGTTTCTTTCTGTCTTTCGACTTTTTCATTGAAGTTCTGTGCAGCCAATAAAACCTCTACCAAACCCTTTTCCTTCCCATCCCATTGACAATTCTTTAATTCCATCATACCTTAGTTTGCAAACCCATGACAAACTGGGTCGCCACTGCTTGTGGTGCTATAATGGCCACTTCAACGATCTCAAAGAATTGTTCAAAACATTGTTTCATCAGGGTAAATGTGTCTGTGGGCAGCACTGCTTGCAATAGTTTATTTGAATCAACACATGTGGACTGATAACAGTCTGTTAAAACCTAAAGCTCTTTTTGGAAATCAATGGGGTCTTCTCGTATCTTTGGGAATCTTGACACAATATTGAACAAATCAGTAGTGCTCCGGGGGGCATGTACAGTAACTAAGGCATTGCCTCCTCCAGGGAGCTATCTGAGCTGGAATTCACCAGTGCTGGTATTGGGCATTACATTTGGGAACCCTTCAAATGTGGCTGAGGAAGGTGAACATTTTTGGAAGTACTAGGTTTGTAATTTAAGGGTAAACAGGGCAATACTGGTATTTATTGTGGTGGACTGATGATAGGTTGGCAGTTGAGCAGAGTCTGGACTAGCAGGTTGTTGGTTGGGCGCAACTTTTAAAATAACAGGGTCCAGTATATCTTGGGGAGTTTCCTTTGGTAGGGGCTCCGCTTGGATCACAGGATATAAACATGTGTAAGCAGCTTTGTGGGCCGGTACCTGCAGGTTGGAGTACTTGGTTTTCAAGGATTTAACTTGCTCCTAGAGCTTTTCTTGAGTGTCTTTCAGTGCCCGGTTCTTTGACTCTGTCTCTTAGTAGCTTCGGTAAAACGGGCTAGATAGCTGTCCCACTGCCATTGGTGACCACTTGCATCATTCTCTTTCTGACACCTTATGTATCTTATCTAAGTCAAATGTGCCTTCCTGGGGATGTGTTAGGTGACTCGCTCTGTGTATATGCATGCCATTTATCCCGGTACTTACATGCTTTGGGTGAGTAGTGAGTAAACATGAAGAGTGTTGGACTTCCTTTAGGAGGAAGTGGCACTTGTCTAGACTGATCTCAACCCATTCTCCCACGAGTAAAACAAGGTAAGATTTATTATGGATCCAGGTCCATTCCTAGCTCTGTCTGCATTGGGACGCTTTCATGTTCCATGGCTGACAGAGATGGTATGGTTCATAGTTGAACGCTCTTCCATGTCTATTCAGAGGCTCAGGTATCACCATCTGACCTCTGTTCCTCCCCGTACAGAAATGTCAGTGACACCTGCAGTTGTTAGTCAGATTTCAGATGACTGCTGGTTCACAGCTTATATCCACGTTACGCTACCCACAATGCAGAGCAGTATTTCAGCTTGTTTCAGAGTCTTGGGTAGGCAAGAAGCATAATTGGTAGAAACAAAGCCTGTTCCAGCATCAGTACTACGATAGAAGAGATTGTGAAATCTAAAGCAGAGTTGCAAATGAGCTGAACATTTTGGGTTTCAAGTATCAAAGCATGTGTTTCGACAAAACAATCATGGGGCTCTGATCCAAAATATTTTTGTCACACTCCATCCTAGTCCCGGATCCACACTATTACTCTGACCAACGCAGCAATCTCATGTTCTCTCATATTAGTAGGGAGCACGGATGCACTGCTTTTTACTATTTGTATTGTAAGCAGCAGTGGCCAATCACTATTACTTTTTCTTTTTCAGATAAACAGTTCTGTAGGCAGGGTACCTTCACTCCTGTATCTTTAGATATTCAAAACTGTTTTCAGATTTCAGAATTCTTTAACCAGAGACAAACATTTACCCTAACTGATGCAATTACCTGTGTTTGCCAACCCACGATTTTCGGTCGGCTCTTCTTCTGCATCTGCTCTGTCCACCTTCTCCAAGTCTCTGGGTGCTCAGGCCAGCTCTCCCCTCCAACAAAATCATCTCTCCTGGGCCCACAGGGATCACAGGAAGGTGCGTCCGGTGACACTTGCATATGGCCAAAGAGCAGCGGGAATCCAACTTTGCAGGCACCAAACGTCATTGAAAAACTACCACTGACTATTCCAGTGGTTGGTGAACAATTTATTAGTAAAAAGCAGGCAACAGGACAGCACAAACCAACGACAGTACGAAACTTTGAGGCAAGCAGTATTCTCCCTCCATACACCTTTCTCTTATACCCACAGACACACATGCAATTCAATTAAAGGGGAGATGCAGACAGGGCAAGGAACCATCCTGAAACAATGTTACAAACAGAGAACAAAGCTCCACTATACAATTCTTTTATGCCAGTTGCATTCGTACATGCTAAGATTGTGTTATCAGGGAGGACGGTATAAAGTGATACATTTAAGTTGAGCTGGATATAGTCTTCAAAGGTTCACACACAAGAATGAGGCAGGTGAGAATACTAAACATACAATGGTTTACATCTGCTAAAGCCAATTTTCCTAAGAAAGTGGGAGCTTAAATACATATGCCAAAATGGAAACACGTCAAAAGTGAGATATGTGAAGGCGATCACAACTACACACTAAGTGAAGAGCCTTCATTGCAAGGACATGCACAAGAAAACCTAAAGCCTTACCTAGGACAAGCAAGAAACAGTGTTTAACCATGGCAGTTTTCAGTGCTTGCTCAATATTATCATGCAACAGTACGTTAGGGGAGTACAGTGAATTTGCTGACCTCGCCTTCACTTGATATGTTAGGCCAACCTGCCAGTAACCTACCGTGAGGTCAAAGGTACTCATGAGCATGGAAGCGCTAATCTCTCAATGAGTTTGTCTGTCCTACATATGGAGAATGCATCTGTCTTGGTGACAGAACTGAACCCTCTGTAGTCAACACAAAAGTGGTCTTCAGTTTTGCATCTACTGGACTTTTTAGGGACCAGTAAACATGGGCTAGCATAAAGGCTGTGGAATGGCACAATCACACCGAAGTCCAACATCTTGTAAACTTTCTTCTTGATGGCATCATTGACTTTTTCAGACATCAAGTGAAGCCTACTCTTTACCAGCTTACTTTCTCTGGTATTGATATCATGGATGCACCAATCAATCTTTTATGGAGTCAGTGAGAAAAGACCTGTGAACTGGTCCAGCAGCTGCTGCCGGTCTTGCAATTACTGCTTTGTAAGGTCTGGGGAGATCTGACCATCCAGAGACCCGACAGTGGACTCAGTTTGCAAAATGCCTTAGGAGGGATTTGTCTACTCCTCAGTGTGAGGGATCAACAATGTGAGACAGACAACTGTTTGATATTTGTTCAAAATATGCCATTTTATTAGAACAAAATTATTATCAAAATGCCTCACGTGCCCTGATCTACTATGGGCATTCTAACTCAGGAATGCTGGCCTTCACTCTAAAAACCAATACAAAAGAACATATATGTCAATTCAATAACATCAATAATGACATTCACAATATATTGATAACCATTCAACGACTTGGGTGAAACTCCCTTCCCCAGGATTCAAGACGTATTCCTTTTCAGCTTTCAACAAAAAGAATATAAGGGAATCCACATAGGTAGTAACGTCTTAGATGAGTTATTGAAAAGTCAATATGAGTTCTGAAAAAGTCAATTTCAAAGTAAAGTTTTGTTAACCACAGTTCCAACAACAACAGAGGTTCCTCTGTTAAAATAAAGACCTTCCACTTTTTGAAAATAGCATAAATGGTTTTCTATGTCACAATGGGGGTCATTACGACCCCGGCGTTAAGGGGTGAACAGCGCCGTAAAAGGTGTTGGCACCGTTAAACCCTTAACGCCTGACTACGAGGTCCCTTTGCGGGACCTGACCTTAACGGAGACCAGCCGTTAAAGTAGGGGCCTGCAAAGGGGCTCTCGAGGTAAGTACGGTACCACAATTTGCGGTACCGTACTTACCACCTTCCCCATTCCCATTATGCCCTATGGGGCAAGAATGGGAATGGGGAAGGGCCATGGTGGCATGGGGAATTACCGCCCCGCCAAACTTGGAATGGGGTGGTAATTCCCCATTCCGCCATGGCAGACTCCGGCATCGACCATGGTGCTAATAGCACCATGGTTTTCCGCCGGAGTCCTAATGAGGGCCAATGCCTTTTTATTACTTCCATACTTGACACAGTTCAAAAGGAAATGCAACCTCCACAATGTAAATCAAACAAAAGTCTTGGTTAACAAGAAGTATTTGTCTATTCAGGTTAGAAATCATAATAGGTATATTTGTCAGGATGACTTGTTAGTTCTGCTGCTTCTACTTCAATAAATGCACTTCTACTACAGCTTACCATGAGGACATTCTCCTTGACCCCATAGCATTCCACTTCATTTGAGCTACTGAAGTCTTGCATCCACTGTAAACCAAAATATACCACTAGTTTCCCTTCCCCAACTTTGCCTTCACCTGTCAGCCAAAATTATCCAAAAGCCTTGGTGCCACTCTCTTGGATTCTGGTAATGCTTGCACACTTGTATCTTAGGCAAGATTGGTCTTCGCTTGGGCTGACAATGATTATTAGAACAGGTTCGGTCTTTGAGAAAGGCTGCTTCACTCTCAATAGGGGAATACTCTTGGCTTGGGCAATGCTTGTGCTCTGTCCAACTTCAAATATTGCATTAAACACTTGTCGACTCTTTGTAACAATTATCGTTTGTTTCAATAAAGAGGTAATGTTTACTCTGCAATTTGAAAATTAAATTAGGCACATGCAACCACTTCTTCATGGAGTTTCAAAGCTTTAAGGGTTTAACAATGGTGTTTCATAATGTTGATTCTGCCTTATGACAGCCACGCAACCTGTAATCTTCTCGCTCCACTTAGGAAACAAAGTTAGGTACACACAACCACTCCTTCATAAAGTTTAAAGTCTTAAGGGTTTGAGAATGGGGTTTCGGTAACATTCAGCTTCCACGTGAGTAAAAGCAAACCTTCCCATTCACACGCGAGAGTTACTTCCATACTTTCCTTGTTAGCGAATGCATCAACCAACTTCAGCTTGCTTCCACTTCTTACACGAGTGAAAGAATAGATACTGTTGCTGGCCGTGCTTGTGCAAGGAATCGGGATGCCAGGTTTGACTCACCGGCTTCTGGTATCCTTGTTCTGCGGGTTTGGGCACAACTTCTGCTAATTATGGCTTCAAAGGCACCCACACACTTCCTCTGTTCAGGTGTCTCCAGCCATGCCACTCAACCATGGACCCCATGTCGCTCCTGAGACCTGTGACTCACCCACAGTTCCTCGCCTCAGTCTCTGACACGTTTCCTTCCCAGCACCACAGCAATGACGCTCACATGGGGAAAGACAGCCTCTCTGCACATCTTTCACTGGTCAGCCTCTGCACCTCAGTTTGGGGTAACAGTACGCTCTCAGAACAAGCAGGGGAATTCTGTTGCATCCACGTTCTAGCAACTCTTTGGTTCTCCAACGTCTGCTTGGTTTGCCAGCTCTGTGTCTTCTTCTTTCTCCTTTTACTGCTACAGACAGCACTCACACAGTTCCAGCTCCTTCCTCTCCTTCTCAATATTGACTTCAACTGAGAGGGACTTTTATGACTCTCAGGTTGCTGCAGGTGTGGGCTGTTAGGCCTAATTGTCTGACTGTGCTGACAACAAACCCTCTTCCTCATCCCAGTACTTATGGGTTTATGGGCTATGAAATCCTCAATAACAATGTTAGTTATTTTAACTGCCTCTGTTTGGTAAACAGCCATTAAAAGTAAAGTGTGCAATTATGGGGAAAGTTAAAAAGAGGGGGTTCCCAATCTTCCTTGCCTGCTCCCCTACCCCCATGTGATCTTCCTGCAGTATACCACCCATAGGGTCGGGATCAGGAAGCGTCTGCCTTTCCATGGCCACATGAGAAGGGTCCCAGGCCAGGTTTCTGGGAGGAATCTTGCCTGATTCATCACATTAGTACTCAACATCAGTGACCAGAGCCATCGCTAAGTCATACCAGCTTTAAAGGGGCTTCTGCCAGTTGACATAGAAGACTCAATGGGCCTCATTACGAGAATGGAGGTAATGAAAAAAGGAAGGCGGAATGGTAATAGCAGTATCGTTAACGGGTCCAGGTCATTACGACTCGACAACCCGCCAATACCGGCACCGCCCGTACCGTGCCCCCTCATACCGGCATGGGCGCGTACACGCGCCCCTTCGGGGAGCAAATACCGGCATGGCAGTAATTGGAGGACATCACAACCCACGCGGGCATGCAAATACCGGCATCCCGAAGGTGGTAAATAGGGGCTGCATGATGGCGGCCATACAGGCATCGCGGACCACCCGTAAACAGCCATCAGCAATCATTGCAACTGCTACAGGTGCACACAATCACCACAGGTGGACTCAATGGAGTCTGGCCCATTATAAAAGGAATACACCCACACATCACAACCCTTCCTACACCAAAATGCTACCACTAGCTGTTGCAGTCATGGCGCTGGAGGACATGCCTATACTGCTACATCTACAGCAACAACAGCAACTACAACAACTACAGCAGCAACAACAGGCAGCACAGAGGAGACGCAGGAGGAGAAGGAGGGTGAGACTGGCCCAGCAATTACCACCAGTGCAACCAGTAGTTCCTCGTAGGCAGCCGCCAATCCCTCGCATCAGACCCAGTCCATTCAATCTAACCCCTGAGCAGATCCACACCCTGTACCGGTTGGACCGGGACACCATCACCACCATAGTGGACATGATACACAATGACATTGTCAGCCTGATAAAAATACCCACTGCCACCCCCCCGCTACTAAAGGTGGTGTCTGTGCTCCACTTCCTGGCCACAGGCACCTACCAGCACACAGTGGGCTAGCTGCATGGCATTTTGCAACCACTATTTTCACTCATGCTGAACCAAGTGCTGGATGCACTCCTGAAGCAGGCTAACACCCACATATCCCTACCATGGACTGCCCAGGAGATAGCCGACACTAAAGTAGGCTTCCATGCACTGGCAGGCATGCCCAATTGTATTGGTGCCCTGGACTGCACCCATGTAGAATTGGTAGTCCCCCATGCCGTAGAGGCGGTGTACCACAATCGCAAGCAATACCACTCCATCAATGTGCAGATGGTATGTGACTCCAGCAAGATCATCACACATTGCTGCGCGAGATTTCCCAGATCAACACATGATGCCATGGTGCTGCGTAACTCCACGCTACCCCGTCACATGGAGCGACATGCTGGACCACGTGCCTGGCTGCTTGGTGAGTTGCCTGAGTGGGCCATGGCAGTGCATTGGGGTAGGGATGTGTTGTGTTGCAAACCCCTCCTGGGTGGGAATGGGGGGGATGCATACCCCACCTGGGTGGGAATGGGGGGGGATGCATACCCCACCTGGGTGGGAATGGGGGGGATGCATATCTCACCTGGGTGGGAATGGGGGGATGTATACCCCACCGGGTGGGACTGGGCAGTGAGTGGAGAATGCATTCAGAGCTAATGACACCTGACCTGAACCTCCCAACCCCAACATGACACATCATTGGCAAACATCTGACCATTAACGCATATCAATGACCACATGTGAGACGCACAACCTGACCACCATGTGTATGTCAAGCAATGCATGACTAAACAGGATCGCTACTGTGCCAATGTGGCTAGTGTGACCATGCACAGTGTAGAATACAAAGCATAAATGGGAAGCTAAACACAGTACATCCGCCTCAGTATGCATTATTTCACCCTGCATCATCTATTGAACACCATCCAGACTACCACACCTCATAGCAGTATAAATACATCTAGATAACATTTGTGCATACGTACAGGGACATGTGCATGTCCACACCAAATAGCTGCGGGCATGACTGTTCTTCCTAAAGATGGCAGCTCAGAGTGACACACACCTATTTGTATTTGCTTGCAGGTGATGGAGGATATCCCTTGAAGCCGTGGCTACTTACCCGTGTGCGGAACCCACAGAACAGCCATGAAGAGGAGTACGATCGGGTTCACACCCGTGCCCGTGTTGTGATTGAGCAGACCTTTGGTCTGTTGAAGGCACGGTTCCGCTCCCTAAGCAGGTCTGGTGGAGCACTCCTTTATAGGCCTGAGAAGGTGGCAAAGATCACCATGGCCTGTGTCATGCTGCATCCAGAGAAATGTACCACTGCCACCTGACATTGACATGCATGCACCAGGTGAGGATGATGAGGATGGAGACAGAGGTGAAGCAGCACCCCTGGCAGTACGTGATGCACAGGATGACCATGCAGTATGCCAATCACTGATTCACAAATACTTCTGCACCACAGGGACTATGATAGACATGTGTCAGTGACACCCTGGGTCCATGTGGACATGCACACAGGGAATGTTGGGAGTTGGGCACTGAACACCGTCATACATTAAATGGATACACACAAAATTAACAATGTCCAGGCATTGAATGTTTTTTCTCACAATGGGTGTATTGGTTCAAACTGCAAAAATGTGTCAACCCCCCCAAACCTCCAGTGAACTCCCGAACCCCCCCAGTAAACTACAAAGCCCGCCCAGTGACCTCCCAAACCCCCCCAGTAAACTACAACCCCCCCAGTGAACTCCCAAATCCCCCCAGTGAACTCCCAAACCCCCCAATAAACTCCCCCAAATGCTCCCATTCACCCCCAACACCATGTGAGCCACTCCCATTGTCCTCCCACACTATTTGCGGGACTTCTTGCTTTCCGGGGGCAGCATTTCAGTGTTCCTCGCACTCCTTCTCGTAGGATGCACAGGGCTGGTGGGGACAGAGGAAGCAGGTGTGGTGGCTGATGAGGAGCCGGTGGGGATTTCCATGCCTGCTGCAAGTTGTGGCCGCTACATGTGCAGCAGGATTGATGTAAGTACCTGTGTGAGGGCCCCCAGACAGTCTCTCATCAGCACTGCCGAGGCATTGACTGCGGCTGTGCTGGCTGTTATGGCGGCTATGGCTGTGGCTATCTCCCGCCTGGTGTCCTTGCCATCTGCTATGTACTGGCGCAGGAGCTCCAACATCAACTCCTCTTGGGCCTCCACCCTCACCAGCCATGACTCAAGGCTGTTGGTGGGAGCAGGAGTGGTGGGTGGTGCTGTCACGGGGCCTGCATTATCAGTGCTGTCCCCGGGGAAGGGGCTCAGGTCGCAATCGTGCAGGCAGGGATCAGCACTGCTGTAGGTGGGTGAGGGCTGAGTTTGGAGCAAGGGGGTGGACACGGGGCTTGGGGTGCATGGACATGCCACATCCGTGACTCCTTCCTGGTCCACATTGTCCTCCAAGTCATCTTCGGTGGTGGCCAGTGCTTCTAGGGCCTCCCCTTCCACTGGTGTGGGTGTGGGCAGCTGGGTGTCGATGGTGTCAGGCACACTGGCTGCAGGTGTTGGCAGCTGGGTGTCGACAGTGTCAGGCGCACTGGCTGTAGGTGTGGGCTGAAAGGCTGCCCCGGAGGTGGTGGTGTCGGTTGCCCTTTTCTGTGGCCGGGATGTGGATCCCCTTGTGGTGGTGTCCTGGCTGGCATCTTCTCCATCGGTGCCTGGCGCGGTAGAAGAGATGCAGGGCATCATTGATGGTGTTACATGCCAGATGCATACTATGGTGCTGTGCAGTATTTCATTAATCATTCATTCATGTGTGTCACACAGGGTAATCTGAGGGGGCATTTTGGCATTTGCTGCATAGCAGGTGGCATGCCATTGTATTGGGGTTTGTGTGATGTATTACATGGCACGGTCCATGTGTGTTGGCTGTGTGTTGGTTATGGGATTGGCACTCAGCATGCATTTCTGTCTGGCAGGGTTTGGCCCTCCATCTGGACTTGAATATGTTCATGTGGGTGTTGGGACATGCATTGCCTTGCCTAGACTCTTTTCCACATCACTTGTGCTACGTCATGGTTTCCCCTACAGGGATCTGCAGGGTCACTCACCTCCTTCTGGCGATGTTGCCGCACCCGTGTCCATCTCCCCAAATCCCTCGGTGGACTCCGGATTTATGAAGGTGCTTGACGTCTCCTCCCAGGTGGTCAGTTTGGCAGGAGAGTGGGGACCCCCGCCTATGGCCATGGCCTCCCTCCTGTTGCTTGCAAGGATGTTACGGACCCTGAGGCAGAGGTCATCCCACCTCTTCTTGCAATCCTTGACACTCTGTGTGGTGGTTCCAACAGCGGAGACCTTGCGGGCTACCTCCTGCCAGAAGTCCTTCTTGCGCTGCTGCACCTCATGCTTCAGGTTCTGAGATTTGATCACATCAGCATGTGCGGCAAGGGTGTCCGCAAGCATGTTTAATTCAGCATCTGAAAAGTGCTGTTTCCGCAGGCGGGGGGTGGTCTTCCGAGTTGCCTTAGACATAATGAAAGTATTGCCACTGAGCTCTCCTGGAAACAACTGGTGGTTTGGGAGGATTGCAATGGATTGTGTTTTTAAAGATGGCCGCCAGCGCAGTTCTTGTTCCGACGCAATGACGTTTCTTCCGGGTCTGGTATTTCTAGCCCAGTATTAGCATGTTGTTATTACCGGGTCGGTATTAAGGGGTTCCGCCTAGGCGGTGGCGGTATCAGCGGGTGCCGTGATGGCGCTAATGGGGGGTTGGAGGGCTTTTAGTGGCATGCCGGTATGGCCATTACCGGCATGGGGGTTCGCGCATGCTCACGCACTCGTAATCACCCGCTATTAGCGGCGTCATATGAGCACGGACCCGCTCGTACCTCTATGCCGGTAATGACCCCGTTTTTACTGCACTACTCGTAATGAGGCCCAATGTGTCTGCCTTGGGGTCTTGGTATCAATGAAGTAGTTAACCTCTTTTATTTCCTGCACCGCTGTTGAAATGCACGCACAGTGTCCTAGCCAGGGAAAAAGGTTCAGGCTGAAAAAAACCTTTTTATCACGTATCATTGTGTGAGCAGGGTGAGGTTGGCGCTGCATAAGGTGCATGTATCATTTGTAGTTTTGACACATATTAGATACCTACATATAGCAACACAGAAGGAGCAATACATGTACAAATGTTGCGGCTGCAGAGGTTATAGATAGGGCAGTGTTTTAGGCCCTTAGTTCAGTTGTGTGTACAAAGTTATGTTTTAGTGAGGTGTGTGGAAAGAGCTGAAACGTGGAAGATTAAGTGAGAAAGGTACTGGAGTGGAAGCGAGGTCAGCGTGTTAGCATGACAGAAGTGTCCCCATATTGGATGTTAAGGCCTAGTACATGATGAACAGAATAGAACACAGGCACTGATGTCTAACTGTGGCTCTGTTTAGCTCAGTTCCAAAAACAAGTCCCTTTCCGTTTCCCAGGAGAGAAGCTGAGGTCAGAGGCACCTGTGGTGCACAGATAAATGCTAATTCCATCCAGCTGCAGAAAGTGATCATGCTGGGAATTGAGTGTTTAGTGTGGGGATAGCAGGAAGTGATGCACTGTTTGAAGGACAAATTCATGAGAACAGGGCATATTGTTTTGTGATGGCAATGCGCAAGGTGCAGATTTAGAGCACTACTGCCCTCAACCAAGAGCAGTCATCCAATTTGAATTACAAGCATAACCGAAAGTAAATAAATCCTGAAATTCAGACTCCAGAGCAGTGCCCTGGTCATGTCATTACTGGGCACATAGACATTGAAGGAGATAAGCGGGGGCCATGTCTACAAAGTTCTGTGATTTGAGATAGGAGGAGAAGAGGTGATGCCAATACATTGTGTACATTGTCAGGCGTGCAACTTGTGTGCTCCGTGGCCTCTGGTTTAATCAGAAGGCCTATTGTCTTATCAAAGCAGAGTTGGCCTCACCAGTTTACTTTGAACGTGTCTGAATTGGAAGGGTGCACATCACGTGACGGTCGTGATTTATCAATGTGTCAGTATCTTCGAACAACCAATCCTGCACCTGGATTCAATATTGCTGATGTAGTGGACAACATGTCCAGGACAATGGGTTTAGATAACATGTGGCCAATTGGTACAGGGACTATAGGGGGGGTATTAGCATGTTCTATTGGTGATAGCCAAGGAAGGTGGTGGAATAAAATTGTAACCTATGTAGTCAGATTTTGTGGCTTGTTTTCTGCTATATAAACTGAAACCTCTTGTAAAGTGATGATCTCCTTGTCAGTTTGGTTCTACTGGACTGTCTGAGACCTTTTCGCATGTAATGAACCTTGTTTTCCCTTGCAAAGAGGTGCAGTGATTATTTGGCATTTTGAATTATTTATACCGTTTAGGTTTTGAGTTGCCTTCCTCTTTACGCCACATAAGGCTAAATCCACTTATCATGTAAGGAGCTGGTCTTGACTGGTCCATGATCCATACATTTGGCCTGATGTGTACTTAGTTATGGTGGCCCTATGGTCATGCCAGTGCTTCATAAGCTCCTTACTAGCCTTCAGGTTCTTGGAGTTCTGCTCCCTGAACTTGGCCATTCTGGATCTGAGGACAAGTACATAGTCCACTATGTCATGGGAAGGAGGTTGTGGATTACCCTACCATCCTTCCCACACCAGACTTAGATGACCCCTATCAGGGTGGCCAAACAGGAGCTCAAAGGACTGAAGCTATCACCAGTTTGTGACACCTTCCGGTACGACAACAGTAGGCATGGTAGGAGAATATTCCACTTTCTCCTCACAGGCTCTTCCAAGCCACTTATCATATCATATAGGGTCTTGTTGAACCGCTGTACAAGTCCATATCTCTGGGTGAAAGGCTGTGGAGAAATTGTAATTTTCTCCACACTGATCTCACATGGCCTTTGTATATGCCGATCTGAAGTAGGATCCACTGTCAGAAATAAATGTTTTAGGGAATCTAATGCAAGAGACCACCCACTGGCTTTGTAGCTCCTCAAAGGTACAGGCTCTGGGTAAAGGGGAGGCATGATCTACCACTACCAGGATATACCAGTCTCCTGAGGAGGTTTTCAGAGTCAGAGAACTCACACGGTCCATACCTATTCTCTGTAAAGGTCTCCCAGCCAATGCTGATGGAATTCAGGGAACCTTTGTGGCTGCGCCAGCAACACTCTATTATTTGTACTCCCATCTGACGCCAGAGTCAGGAGTCAGGAATGAAACTCGTACACAAGTGTGCCATGATTTGTAGCTGTCATAATACTGCAAATACTAATTAGCACACTTATACCACCCTACTAATGGACAGTTGTCACATACTAACTGCACAATTGCACTTTCCAATCCAATCAATTTGATGATGTTGAAGCAGATTAGCAAATTCCAAAGTCAGGCAAATACTCATGTATACACATGTGAATAAAGGGTGCAAATGAGCTTTACACATAGATATAAACCACATACCAAAATAATTTTCCATATAGCTACTCCACATATCATGCTAGGGAACACCATGATCAGTTCACTAATGACACGCAACTAGCTCTGCAACCTAGCTATGGTGGACCGCACCATGTCACCAGAAATGCACAGAGCAACGCCCCATGACAACTAAACCGCGATGCACACATTAACACCAAGAGGCTGCCAGATCCCAGCAGAGCATTTGCTTCTAGGTTGCTACACAAACCTCAAACATTTCATGAAATTCTAAGGACATGAGGCCAACACCTACTTTCAAACATGCTCAAATACACGGCTACTTATACTTACCTCTAGAAAAGTATCTGTCTAAAAAGGGATCCAGTAGAGAACCAGAATAATATTATGCATGAGTAAAAGGTAAAGTACGGGGCCAGGTGCCACACTTTTAGCATCATGTTGCACCGCTAACCTAGTACTGCACATCAGGTCTAATACCAGTACCTTGAGCAACAGGTCAGGTATGGCAAAGATTAGTCGTAAAGTTTCAACAACGTGGGAAGACAGTAACTTAGAAACAATCCAGGCCTGGTGGGGTTTCACTCTATGTTCCAGTCTTGAAAAACATATGAAGTCTGCAAATAGCACCAGCGCAGACCTAAGGGGATCATAGAGAACCAAAATCATCATAACACTTATCAACTAATCACCAAATTTCCACAGGAAGGGTTCTATTAGCTGCATCCCATTATGCTGCAACATGCAGTGTCTTCCGAGGTGAGCATAGCAAATGGAATGCACACTCTGTGAGTCAAAAATGTCATCAGTCCCTCTCTGACCTTGAGGTGTGAGAAGCTCCTGGACTGCCAAGGACACTCATCCAAATGGACCACTGCAGAATCACATGCAATATTTTAAACTGCTTGATCTGTGAGGAGGACTCAGTATCCTTCAGTGACCCCGCTGGTTTAGGGTTAGGGTTATGACTAGGGTTAGGTTTAAGGTTAGCGTTGGAGTTAGGGTTAGGGTTGGGTTAGGGTTAAGGTGGGTGTGCGTGGGGCTTGGAGGAGGTCAGTGGGAACCCCCAATATATAATAAACATTAAGGGTTAGATTAAGGGTTAGATTTAGGGTTAGGGATGGTTTAGGGTTAGGGTTAGAGTCAGGGTTAGGGTTAGGTTTAGGGTTGGAGTTAGGCTTAGAGTTAAGGGAGGGTGTGCATGAGGATTGGGGGGTTGGGGGAACCCCCCCAATATACAATAAACATTAAAACGTTACAAGGAGCTGGCCAGTGCTGACAGCTCCATGTAACATTTTAACGTGCAAAATAAATTCATCAAATTGCTATCTTTTACATTTAAAAGTACATATCCAACAGAAATTTCCCATTGCTATATATTCGATGGACAAGTTTCGATGGATATGTACTTTTAATGTAAAACATAGCATTTCAATGCAATTATTTTCGATGCATTTGCTTCAATGGTTTCACTGTTCGATGGATATTTTTCAATGAAAAGACCATAAACTGCCTAGTACTAGTGCTTGGTAACCATCTCTGTTAGGGACCAGCTTTAGGGAGCTGTAATATTTAAATAGGGGGTCCTTCTTGGTCAGTAAGGATTCTTTGGCCTTCTTCAACTGGTTACATTTGTACTTAAGCCTAACGGGTAGGTGCTGCTCTCTTGAATTTTGATTGTACAGTTGCAGTACATGTGTACATGTTTATGTTGTGCTAATTGGGGTATGAGCTTTTCCACTCAAAGTAAACATTACATTATGGTGCATAACATTATAGCAAGGAGTCCCTTTAATACTTTTTGCCTGAAGTGTATGTGGGTTAAAAAGGAGGCTCTGAATTTTAACTGAGGTGCCAAATTTTCGTCAGGTCAGCATTTCACCAAAAATTGAAAATTGATCAGCATGAGTGTGACTTTGGGCAGAATCTGGTGTGAAATCAATATTGTGAGTGCCTAGAACATACGAGGTAAAAAGGGGTTTGAATTTGCCTTTACATAAAAGCTGTTGTTATCATTTGGACGCCACACCATGGGAATATGGACTGAATTGCAATGAACTGAAACTAGCTAAAGATATACAACGTTTATTTGTCTTCTCCTTTGACTTAAACAATATGCATGATCCCAGACCCTCTTTGGGAATGTCAATAGCAGGAGTGAATTTAGGGTTTTCCTAAGCAAGACACTGCCAATGCAGCTGAGAGAGTAACCATAGTTTATGTAGATGATGTGCCAATCAAAAATTAAGATTTAAAAAGTCACTTCAATGAAATTAGACATGCGCTTTGTCAGTTACAACAAGCTGGGGCAAACGTATCTTTACAGAAAGCACAGCAGTGTAGAAAAAGGGTAACATTTCTAGGCCAATGGGCTAAACCTGAAAAAGAAAAAAGTGGAAGCAATTAAAAAAATTAAAGATCCCACTAACCTGAAAAGTGTAAAGAGTTTGTGCTAGGAATGATGAGTTACAACAGGAAATGTATTTAAAATTATGCAGAGATTGCACAGCCTTTCACTAAATTACTGAAGCAGGTTGTACCCTGGAAATGGGAAAAGGAACAGAGTGAGGCAGTGGCCAAGTTAAAAAGCTGTCTGGTAAAAGCACCATGTTTAGCATACACAATAAAAAAACAAGATTTCTTTGTAGAAATAACATTCACAGATTAATGTATGTTAGCAGGGCTATACCAAGAACAAGTTGCAAATAACAAAACCATTGCATATGTCAGCAAGGCATTGTCACAGGTAGAGACCAAGTTTAGTGAATGTGAAAGGGCATTTTTGACCACTGTCTGGTCATTGCAACATTTCCGCCCCATAATTCAAGGGGAGCGGGTGATTGTTGAAACAAATCACCAGGCACTACAATTCTTGAAGAGTAAAATGATCAGATCAGGGATTTGGCCCAGTCAATAATGACTTCATGAATGTGTGTACTATAGGGAACCCTGGAAGTGAGATATGGACAGAACATAAAGATACCAGTTGCTCAAGGGCTATCATAATTACATGATTGGGCAGCTGAGCAATCTCCACATAAGGCTTTCAATCAGGAAACATGTAGGGATCTCCCAACCATGCATGTAGATAGGTGCTTATCACGCAGAGGTTAGTCTGAAAAAGAACTAGTGGTAGGAAATGGAAACTGGTTGGCTAAATGCAATGGCATTCCAAGAGTAAGCACAAGGTTAGGTTCTAAAAGCAGTCAAGTTGCAGAGTTGGCCACCATTTATAAGGAAATATTTACAGCATAGAAAATAAACTTAAAGAAATAGTTTTAGTCACTCATTCTGACTATGCAGGAAATAACTTTGTGGACATTGAGAGGAATGCTCACATATAACAAGAAACCACTTAAACATGCAAAATGATCCAGGCAATAGATAAACTTGTTTCAGAAAATGACATGATCATCCATTGGAGAAAGATACATGGTCATTTGAAAACACCAGTAGTAGACAAGGAAGGGAATGACAAGGCAGATCAATTTGCCAAAATTGGAGCTGTGATGGAGGAGTTGTTTACCATAGAGTACCTGCTGGATGAGATCCAGGTGGATGCAATAACATGCTCCAACACTCCACAAACAGTTGAACAGCCTGTGGTGCAGATGAGTTTTGATACTCCTGATCAAGGCTAAATTAAAGCACAAAAGGAAGATCTTATTTTATAGTCACTTGTTTAATGCAGTTCAAAATCCTCTGACTGAAGAGGACAGCAAAGAGAAAGAAGAACTGAGGGTGTTGTTCAAAAATGAAAAGAGAATTTGTTTACAAGATAGACTGATGATTCAGGAACCCATGTCAGGCCAAATCCAATGGGTAGTACCTTTGTCATTTCAGGAATCGATGTTACATCATGCCCATGATGCCATAATTGCTGGTCACAGAGGTTTCCAGAAAACCTTAGACATTTTAAAAGATTAGGCCTACTGGCCACACATGTCACAGGATATAGAACTTTATACAAGGGGATGTCTGGTGAGCGCACAATTTCAACTGACTTCCCCAGCACACAGGGCACCTTTAATGAAAAGAGGTCTGACACTCCCATGGTCAGTTCTACAAATAGACTTTACTGGGCCCATGCAAAGGTCAGCATGGGGAAACAGGTATTTGTTGACGTCACTTCTTTGATGTCCAAGTGGGTCAATTGTATCTCAGCACCTGACTGCAGTGCGCAAAAAGCTGGCATTTTTGTTGGTCAATCATATTTTTTCAGGATTTGGTTTACCACAGAGAATAGAATCAGACCGTGGAAACCATTTTACTAGTGCAGTATTGACAAAGATGTGGCAAATCTTGGGCGTGAAGACGAAGTTGTACATTTCACACCTGCCTTCTTCTTCATGGGGTGTTTAACGATGCAACAGATCAGTAGTTGATATGTTAAAAAGGTTTGTAGCTGAGGCAGGGTCCAGCTGGGATCTGCGAATTCCTCTGGTACTAATGGTTATTAGGTTAACACCATCTAGATCAACAAACCTCAGCCCACATGATATTCTGACGGATAGAAACATGGTTTTACCACAACACCTGCTTTATAGGACCAATGAGCAGGTCCTGGTAAATGCAGCCACAATCCACGAATATATAGAAGAGTATAGAAATCACTTGCAACATGCTTTTGCAGAAGAACTTGGAAAAAGCTGTGGATAGTGCAAAATCATACTATGACAAGAAAACATCTGTGAGAGAATATGAAGTAGGCAACCAATATTGATTTTTCAAGGGGCAAACAGAAAAATCCCAAGTTCCTTGCATCATGGTGCAGGCCATTTAGAATTGTGGATAAGGTTTCACCTGTAGTCTATCGAATTGCTATAAAGGAGGGAGAGTTAACTGTGGAATAATTTGTCCATGTCAACCAAATTAAACTGTTCCACCTGAAGCATAAGATGAGTAGGTTAGAACAAATTGGTGAAACTAGTTGGGAGTGAAAAGTGTAGTTATATCCTGAAAATAACGCACTTTTATATCAAGGATATTCACTGTATCAGGTAAGTATGTATGACTATTATAAAATAAATATCAAGCTGAAGTGTGAAAGAAAAGTGGTGAAAGGATAAATACATCAGGTGAGTAACTGTGAATACATTTTAAAATATATATGGAAAGGGGTGATGAAAAACTGGTGAGTATATAAATGGAAATGTGTGTGCAAGGTGTTAAAGAAATACATAAATACATACGTAAATAAATAGGAAAGGGGCTATTGCAGTTAAGTAAAATAAAATATATAAATAAAAAAGAAAAGTAGAAAAGTAATATCACTTACAGGTGGACCACCAGAGGGGGATCAACATCAAGGCTGCCATCACCATCAGAATGGTACATGGCATGTCCCAGCCAGCATTCTCTAAAGTGCTGGTATAGGCAATTGATGCACTAATGAGACATGGGCCACAACACATTTCTCACCTCACCATCCCCACCTAGGTGTATACCTCTGAGACATCTTTCTATGCAACAGGTCACTTCCCCAATGCTAGCATTGCTCTGGACTGAACATTTGTAGCATTGTTCCCACCCCAGGGAGACAAAAATGTGTACCACAGCAAGAAGCAGTACTATTCAATGTACATAAAATGACTGCTATGCCAGTTTCCTGGGCAACACCCATGACGCCATAGTCCTTCACAACATCACCCTGCCAGGATACATGAACACCCACAAGGGACATTGTCAGCGGTCGAAGTGTATGAAAAGAAGTAGTGGAATTATGTTCCCTGCTGTCCTGTCCCTGTTCCCCAAAAAACATATCACCACACCCTTTCCCACGTACCTTACAAACCCCTTAACAAATGTGCCTGCCATTTAAGGGAACGTTCGGTGCAGTGCACTGAAGTTCAAGTTTCAACTTCTTCCTACACTTTTATTTTAAAATTAAAGAACTCCGGAATGGATTATTTTTAAAATAAAAGTATAGAAAGAGTAAAACTGAATTTAAAAAAGTAGAGGAGCACCGCTTCCAACCTCTCACACCCACTTTGACCATTGGACATTGTACATTGATATTGGATAAGTAGCACAACTGACAATTCAATACATACATGAGGAAAGTAACCACAAGGGGTTAGAAGTGGGGAATAACAGGAGTACATCCATACACATGTCATGCCTGCATGGCCAATCACTTGTCACTACATGATGCATATGCCTAAAAGTAGGCAAGACCTCTCAAATCTAGATATGGGCAATGTGGCAGCTGGGATAGTAAGGATAGTGAGATGAGAAGGTCAGCCATCTCATTCACTATTGAGCAGGATTAGCAGTACTCTTCAACCAGTCCGTATTCTAAGACATCGAGGCCACAAACATTGTGGAGTGAGATCACCCATGCACAGCAGCGCATTAGAATCATGGCCACTTACATCCCTAACACCACCATCAACAATACTAACCTGGCTGGGAGGCTACCTCCGGGGAAACGTGTGTGTCTTGAAAGCAAGACTCCGTATTCTAAGACATCGAGGCCACAAACATTGTGGAGTGAGATCACCCATGCACAGCAGCGCATTAGATTCATGGCCACTTACATCCCTAACACCACCATCAACAATACTAACCTGGCTGGGAGGCTACCTCCGGGGAAACGTGTGTGTCTTGAAAGCAAGACAATGCACAGCGTCATGGGTTCTAATCCAGATTCAGTGCTTAGTGGCAAATCTCTGGCATGAGGCATAATATACAAGTTCAATTCACTTTCCAACCTAATGCAGGTGACTCTGCCTATCCGATGATGCAAGATACAATGGCATCCATCAGGCACTCGGGAATGCCATAGGAGGTACCCTACAATGAGGGACATATGATTGGACTAGGGTCTATAGAGTGTGCATTTGGACTGCTTAAGGTAAGATTCCAGTAGTGTGCTGCCTCCACCAGACAGGTCGGGCACTCATATACAGCCCAGAGAAAGTGGGGAAGATGTTCATGGTCTGTGAAATGCTGCATAACATGTGTGTTAGTATGAATGTCCCCATGTCTCCAGAGGATAGCAATGCTCACCCAGATTGATGTTGAGAATGATGCAGGGAATCACAGGCCACAAGCAAAGGACACATTTTTTTATCAGGAGCTCACTGTGAACAATTTTGAGCACATATGTATTAACATTTCACTTTACAATGAATCGTCATTAACATCAATCTAGGACAGGTACTACATGCGAGCTGGATTCTTTTACTGGAATGCTGACTATTCAACAGGGATATGCCCATGCCCATCCACTGCACTCATCGCCAACACCCATGACCCCTGACACCCTCAAACTCAACAGCCATGCCCCCACCACGCGCATCTTAAACACCTATGCACTACACCACTGTCATCCTCAACACCCATGCCCTCCCACTGCCCTCTTGCAGAAAACAATATTGGTGGCATTTCTTTCCCCACTTCCATGAGGTCTTGTCACGTCCATGCGTACCTGGTGGGGAGGGTGCACTCTCCAATACAGTACCTCACTGGTGTGCGGGGGACAGATCCCACTGTGGGTGTGTTCGATATGGATCTGGCTAAACCACACTCCACCTAAACAAATTGTGTACAGTGAGGATCATGGCCCTTAGCATGGTCTTGCTACTTTTGGAAATGGACTTGGCCAACTCCTGCACCCTCTGCCAAACTACATTGATGGCAGCAGTGGCATCTGTTTTTTTCATGTTCTGCCTCTCCACAGCAGATGCCACCCTCCTCAAATCACTCTCCACAATGTTGTACATGGACTGAGAGTCTCCCAATTGTCCTTGTGCCTTGGGCTCCATATGCTGCTAGCATTACTCCAACTGGCTGAGATTCTGCCATAGGACGTCAAATGTGCACTGGGATACTGGGGACGATGGGTCATGTGGCAGCCCCTAGGACCCAAGATGCCCAAGGCCGGTTGTCTGCAGTGCTATCCTTTTCAGGAGTGGAATCTGTATCGTGCCAATGATGCCACTGGTGGGCACTGGAGAGCATGGCCAGTGCGTAATGGTGAGGGTGTGGCGGGGAGAGGTTAGAGGGAGGGGAGAGGAGTACAGTAGATGTATGACTCCATTTGATTGCATGGGATTGAGTTTTGTACTTGCACAGGCAAAAATGTCCTAGAGGTGGTAATAGCCAAAGTGGTGGTTGTCGCCTCAGAGACACATGGGCTTGCTGGTATGGTGACAAGATTGGTTATTCTGGTGGTAGAGTCAAATTTGGCAGGGGTGGTGCTGACACTAATAGCAGGGGTGGTTATGACAGAGGTGCTTGGTGTCCTGGCATCCTATATAGATATAACGATGGTGGCCTTTGGCAAGCGGGTAGCTGACGCTGTCTTGTGTGTTGTTTGCCTGCCACTGCCTGGTCTCTGCCCTGAATCCCTGGAGGTGTGATTGGGGTTGGCAATGAAGTTACACAGGTGCCAGAGGTGCGGATGCCTTCATACTCTACCTGGTTGGAATGGCTTCCTGTTGTGAGAGAAGTGACATGCTATTACTTGAAATACCCAAAAGGGGTTGGTTGTGCACTGCAGTTTGACCATGTTCTAGGCTGGCGATTGCAGTTTATGTATGGGAGGGTGTGACATTACCCATGGGGTACACAGGACTTGAGTTGACTCCATACACCCAGTGATAGGAAGGTATGCATTCCAATGTATGGGTTTGGCAGCCAAATGCTCCTGGGGACACAGCATCTTGGTAATGCTGGAAGTATGAGCAATTCATGTCATCTTCCTGCAGGCACTAGGTGATGTGATGAAAAGTGGGCACGTGTGGTGTTCGTAGCAGTGAGGTGCAGTACTCCTCATCATGGAGTGCCTTTTAACTGATGGGTAATTCATCCAACACAGGCCTTGCTGCTGCTTGGTGGGGGCATTGGTAGGTGACATGGTTATGTGAATGGTATGATTCCATAGAGTGTATTCTCTTACTGCATATCCAGTTCTCTTGGTGTGAACGGCATTGTGCCCTATTAATTGCTTCACTTAATTGTGCATGTGAATTGCCAAAAGCAGAGTCTGCAGGATGATAAGCAGTGTAGGCTTTGTTATTAGGCACCAGATGTTACCTTGGAAAATGAACAATGTTGTTGTTATTGGGATCAGCCTGGCTGACAGCCATATGGACAATGTGGCTAACTGTATCCCCCCTGATCCCTAATTTCTGGCACTTTTTATTGCTTTTCTCCTTAGACAAGATTGTTGTATGCTTCTTTCTTGGATGGAACAGGAAATGGGTTACATCGAATGGATTGGCTTTTTAAATGATGGGTGCCACAGTGAATACTCCAATTACTGGAAGAATTAGCGCTAGGCAGCAGTTTTGGGGAGTCATTCCTCTATATGGAATTCCTATTACCACCAGGCTAATTAGTGCACAGCTGTGGAATTGTAATATGGTGGTAATTTCACCTGAAACATCGGCGGTAACCAGGAATTACCTTTACATTTCCCACCAAACTCATAATGAGGCCCAACCATATGTTTGTCATTTTACCCCTTTTCCCTTTTTGTTGCCCTAGTCTGATTCCTCACGCTTCCTTATCCCCCTACCTCCACTCCTGTTTCCCAATTAATGCTTTGAAACAACTTCTTGTACCTTTAGCTAGATTTAAAAAAAAACAATACAAAAAAAAAATAAAAAACAATAATAGCGGGAACATTTTTCTGGCCAACGACATGCCATGAGTGAGACAACCCTGAATGTGAACTTTAAAACGGATGGAGATAGGAAATCACATCAACATACAACTTCAAGCATTCATGGCTCGACAAATGGGATTCAATGGTGAGAGTGACAAAGGATTCATGTACCCGCCACACAACAATACAGCCTATTCCCTCTGACAGCCCCATTCCCAGCTCCGGTGAAGAATGAACAGAATTGTACATTTCTTCTGGCTCCAGTTTGAATGCTAGACAAATCCTTTGAGGCTCCATACATGCTTACTGTCCCCTTCCCTGTCATGTAGAGCCTATTTGATTGTATGTAGGACACATCACAATAGGAACATTTGTATACCACCCACAAAACTGCAACACCGCAGTCCTTTGAGCAGCTGTGTGAACCGTACAGGTATTGTAACCCTAATTTATATTCTGCCAGGTACGAACTAAGATATGCACACACGCCCGCCCCAGACACAAAGGTAAATGAGGAGGGCCCTTAGGTCTGTGGCCAGCTGGTGGTGCGTCCCTTCGTAAATCATGACTGGGCTATTCACTGGGCTTCTGCCTAGTGACCATCCCTCCACCTAACCTCAGATTTACACCATGATTAGTCACCAACGTTTATGACGTCAGTGACCATACAAGATGTTCAACAATACCACAATGATGTTCAAATGGCAGCGGTGTGCTATACAAGTCCCATGCACATTACATCCCCAGCTAGCAGGCTACTCTTCTGAAGAGAAACACAATGCAAGGTGAACACTACATATCCTCTAAGAGTGCTGCGATTGAGTGACATGTTGAATTGCAAGAGGATGCTAAATTATCACCCTCCACAGTGCATTATTATACTAGTGCTCTGGTCGACCTGGTCCTCTCACCCCAACATCGCTTACTAAGGTTGGGATATGACACTGAACGTACAACCCTAAATAAAGAGACAAAAGCACAAGATCAGTGTCTGCAACAATATTGCAGATATTGCCCCTTTAGGCAAAAGGGAAGTTGGTACAACCTGGGGCGGTCTGAAGATTACAACAGGTAAGCAAGGACGATTGGTGAGGCATGATGAATATTACAGCAGGCAAGAAAGGACGATTGTGGATGCATAATGAAGATTACAACAGGCAAGCAAGGACGATTGGTGAGGCATGATGAATATTACAGCAGGCAAGAAATGACGATTGTGGCTGCATAATGAAGATTACAACAGGCAGCAAGGACGATTGGTGATGCATAATGAAGATTACTACAGGCAAGCAAGGACGATTGGTGATGCATGATGAAGATTACAACAGGCAAGCAAGGACGATTGGTGATGCATGATGAATATTACAGCAGGCAAGAAAGGACGATTGGTGATGCATGATGAAGATTACAACAGGCAAGCAGGGACATTGGTGAATTGGTGATGCATGAGGAGGAAGGCTCTAACAACAGCCTGGATGGATCGGAGTGGGTATGGTTGACTAGCTTTCTGCCTACAAATGAACACAATAAATGTGACCACTCAGAATAACATCATGGAACACCTGTGGCTTTTGTCACTTATTTGTGAAAAGGAGGGTCACAAATTGTTACATGAATAAGATGTATTCCTTGTGCAGTAGCGCTGGTTAACACGATCAGTTATCTTTGATGGATTTACCCTTTTTTTTGGATGTGGATAAAAGGCGAGAGGTTGGTGTGCCTATGGGTGGCATGTTAATTGGTGTGACCAATGAGCTAATGGTGTCGGAGATTAAGATGACTGAAAATAAGGCTAGCATCATTTCAGTGGAGATTAAAGTTCCTAAGGCCATGCGTTAGCTAAGGCTGTTGGTGATCAATGTTTAAGATCCGACTGGGGAACTTAACAGAATGTATTCAGGAGACGTTGGGAGGTGCCATAGCTGACTGGTATCACGTGCTTTTGGAAATGTCAATAGTTAATGGCAGCGATATAAATGCTCGCTTTGTGGATGACCAAAAAATGTGACTCCACAAAGACCGTTGCAGTGGTCAGCACCATGAAACAATCTATACCAAATGTGCAGGGCCAATGGTGGCTACGTTTTTTTTAAAAGATTGAGGCCTGTGCATCACTAATAGGAGAGTGACCAAAGACATCCTTGGCGATTATACCATGTCAGGTGGGTACGATATTCTTAACTAAGAACGTAGACAGAGCTGAACAGTGCCCCAGGAAAGTTGGGGATATCGAAATACACATTTGAGAGAAATCGAATAAACTGGATTGCAAAAAAATGTCAAATCTATGAATGCTGTCATAATGGAACATTAAGAAACATTGTTATATAAAAAGCTTAGCACTTCCACCTGCGGTATAATAACCTGAATGTGTGTCCTGAATAGTAGCTGGTGGCAAAACATGGGAGTCCTCCACTGGAGGTAAATGTGGCTGCATCAGGCGTTAAAAATGCGCAGTGGCAGTACATGTTGAGAATTATTTTGAAGGGAGACACCAAAAGCCTCTGGAAACATTGAGTGGTATAAAAAGGCCTACAGCAGCCATAAATCCCATAAAGGAACATACCTGAGTGAAACATTTAATTAGAACCTATGGAGAAAATAAGTTAAGTCTCGTGAAAAAAAGATTAGGCTTCATATTTGATATATATTTTGAGAAAGAAGTTATTTTATATCTAATTAAGAAACTGAAAAAATCAAGAGCTCCCAGCCCCGATGGCCTAGCAAGTGTTGTCTTTGCTAATAACCCTGAGTTTTGGGAAGACATCTTGCTGACCTTATTTACTCTTGTTTGTGCAGGGGGCCTTATTTCGAAGTCATGGAGAAAGGCAATCCTAATTCCTATATTTAAAAAACGAGCGAAATGACCCCGCAAATTACCGATTATTATCCATGCTCGATGTTGCAGGCAAAGTCTTCGCCACTATTGTATTAAATGTTCTCAGAGAGTGGGCTAAGGTAAATAAGCTATCAGGCCCATTCCAGATGGGATTTAGAGCAGGATGCTCCACTACTCATAATTTACTTCTGATGAATAAAGTGATAAAAAAGGCGCAGGGTAACATCAGTCCCCCTTTATACTTAATGTACGTGGATTTCAGATCCGCGTTCAATACCGTTGACAGAGTACGACTGTGGACCAAATTGGAAAAGTGGGGCATTACACAGGTGTTGCTGAGAATCCTAAAACAATTCCATGATGATACTGGTGTCCAGATTGGGTTGAATAGCATGGGAGCCTGCTCAAAATAGATCCCTAATTACAGGGGTTTGAAACAGGGTGCGTGTTGGCTGCCATGCTATATAACATATACCTGGCCGACTCCCCTAGTAGATTATCAGGAATCTGCTGTTTTCCACCGAAAATTGGTGAGACCCATGCAACCTGGATTTCCTACGCTGATGACGTAGTATTGATGGACCACATTTTGGTAGGGAAGTGGCGAACACTCCAGGCATTAAAGCGCTATGCGGATGAGAATAGGTTGGTCATCAATTATGACAAAACCAAGTTGAGGGTTGTAAACTCGAGGACAAAGATTGTAAAGCAGATTCCTCTCAAGGAAAATATTTAGGTGTCCCCGTAAGATCAGACAATAAGAATGCAGATATGATTGAAATGAACATTAATAACGAGATAGCTCTTACTGGTAGTACCAAGGCATTTGCGGAACGAAACGCAGGTATAGTCTGAAAGTAATAATCCTGGTGTAAGGCCAAGCATAGTGCCAGCAATTATATATGGCCTTAAAACTACACACATGACAAACATTGATTGAAGGAAAGATATGGAGAAGAGTCTATAAGGTTGGAGTTGGGGTGAACGCTATTAGCAGGCCGCTTTTATTTACAAAGGATCCTACTCTTCATTAAAGTATTGAAAACCCTGCCTGCCCTTTTCCAGCATTGCTTGGTTCATACATGAATGTTTTGGTGGGACACTCGTTGGGTGAAATCACTAAGTTAAATGAAAAATAATTTATGAAAATCGGGTGGTCCTCGAAATGAGACGAAAATCTACATGTAATAAATAAGGAATTCACGAATAAACTTAAAGTGTGGGATTGGGCCAGTAAGCATGACTTGTCTAATTTAAAATTGTATAGTGATTACTTGGGATGTGAAACCCTGTATTTTTTCCCTTAGAGGTATCAAGTGATGGCCCCTGCTCCAGCATTAAGAAAATGTGTATTATTGATGTGTTTCAACCAATTGCCGGCTCTTGAAGTAATTGGTCATCGAAATGGAATCCCCAAAGAGGATAAGGGGTTTATGAAAGATGTGTAAAGAAAGGACAATTGTGGTTAAACAGGCATGCAATGACACAGAGTACGTTTCCTGGTCACATCTACATGGGTTATTTAGGTGAATGTGTCCATGATCCGAATGAAATAAAAACGAAATCTTTTTGGAGACTGCCTTATGGCTAGTAATAATCATCGTAACATAGCACTTTCTAAGATGTGGCAACACATACTTCCTCAATTAGAAAAGGACAGCTTATTTACGGTGTAGGGGGGAAAAATAGATAGCTTAGACAAACATGGCAATATAATTATTTAATGACAAATGTAAATGAATGATATGTAATATGTTTTAAAGCCTTTTTAGCTTGATTGTAGATGGGCCCATTAGATGTTTATATTGAATGGACTTCCGTGTATTTCTTTATGAATATGATGAGGTAATTAGAACATATGCATCAAACACAAACAAAAGTTTCTCTGTTTTAGGAAGTTCTCATTTTCTCTTCATACACCATAAATGTACTCACAATGAATGCACAATGACAGGAATGACAGTGCACCATATTCCTGTGTTTTCACACTCTGTGACAAGCAATCACAATGCTCTTTCCTTTAAATTAAGGTTCTGTGTCCTATGTTCAATAGCTGTCTGTGGAAAGAACATAGCTGGTCTAATGAGCTAGAAAACAAAAATATATAAGTTGCCCTATTAAAGGTAAGTAGACAAACTCTATTTCTGTCCCGCCTACAGGGTGTGTTATCTGTTTACTAAGATAAGCCTCTATGTAGTTCCTACATTTGTATCATTGGCCTTAGTAATGCTGTGTGTCTTCATCTGTTATTAAAGACAATTGCAAGATTTCAACCAAAAGAACGATAATTAATCAATGTTCTACATTATGTTAGATACATCGTGGAGGGAACATCGACTTTCAACATAGAATGTTTAGGAAAATATTGGAACAATTTTTGACATGGACTGTAACCAAGCAAGAACAAAATGCACTGCAAGATTAAGAAGGCATGCATTATCAACACGTTTGCTAGATGCTAAAATCACAATTGCAGGTGTTGTAGCTGGGTGTAGCAAAACAATTTGGAATCAGTCTTATTCGCGCCTTTAGCTCAGAGCAAACGATGGAAAATCTCAGAAGGTGTTGCCTTGGAGGCGATTCATGGACTGTTGCCCTCTATGCAATGTTTGCCTGGGACAATATCATCTGTTAGGTGTCCTCTTCTGTGAGATGTATGTTTAATTTGTAAGAATACAATGATGGTGGATTCTAAAATAAATCAATGCCAAACAAGAACACTTTCTACACAGACCTGGCCCGTAAAATGTGGTATCGTTGATTACAGACGGGCTTACTTCTGACTCAACGAAGTAGTTACTAAATTATTAAACCACTGGTATCCATGTAGTGGATAAATGTATACTTCTAATGTGCAAAGTCTAAAAATGCACAGGGAGGGAAGTTGCCAACCTTCCAAAAACAAAGTTTCAGGCAGCCTGTAAATGTGCACAGGAAATCTGTGTAGCAGTTTCTCTTGGTCATCTTCCTTTAAGAGGCCATTGGCATTATGAAGCTGGTTTAATATGATTCACATGCCTATTGCCACCTCTGACCTTACCCAAACATCATGGCCAGGGAGAGTACAATGTTAACAGGAACGTTTGCTGGGGATAATACTGCCTGGCAGCAGTGAGGTGATATTGTAATACAGCCTCAGTTTAAAACTTGCTATTTTCAATGTTCTATCGTACCTGGTGCCACTGCTGTAACATCTTAACATTGGTTGTGAGGTGCCATTAAACATAAAAAGAATATACTGTCAAATAAATAGTTAGTAGTTTAAATAAAATAAAAGGTTATAGCCATATTATTGTTCACAAAAGAAATTGAGAAACCTGCTGTTCACTCTTTGGTCCTGAGGATGAAAGAGCCAAGTGCTGAGAAAGCATACCCAGTGTTGGGATGTACGTACAGTGTTGCAGCCAGATAAAACAGTTCAGGCTGAGAAAACCCTATTAGCACATACCATCATGGGAACAGACTGAGGTTTGTGCTGCAGAAGGTGCATGTGTTCTTTTAATTCTTTTAATGTTCTTGACACATATGAGATATTCACATAGAGCAACACATGTAATGTTGTGGTTGCAGAAGTCGTAGATAGGGCAACATTATAGGCCCTGCTTTTAGTTGTCATATCCCTAGATGTTGTGTATTGATATGTGCAGGAAGAGCTAAAACAGGTGAAAGATGGACTCAGAAAGGTACTGTAGTAGAAGCAAGGTCACTGTGTTAACATGGCAGAAGTGTGTCCATCTTAGTACATGATGAATAGAATAGAACACAGACCCTGATGTTGAGATGCGACTCCGTTTGAGCTCAGACCCAAAAACAAATCCCCTTCCCTGTTCCCCAGGAGAGATTCCAAAGTCAGAGGCTCCCATGGAACACAGATAAGCACTAATTGTATCCAACTGCAGGTTCTGACCGTGGTGGGAATGGAATGTTAGTTGAATGAAGACCAGAATTTATGAGACAAGGGCATCCAGTTTTGTGATGCCAAGAGGTCAGGCGAAGAGTTAGAGCACTAATGCCCCCACCCAAAAGCAGTAAACCCATTTGAATCACAAACACACATACAACCAAACACCAATAAATCCTTAAAACTCAGGCTCAAGAGTGGTGGCCTGGTCACATCATTACTGAGCATCTGGGGTTGGAAGGAGATAAGGGGGAGCTGTGTCTGCAACGTTCCAGGATTTGGGATAGGAGGAGCAGAGGTTATCCAATACATTTAGTAAAAGGCCAGAGGTGCAGCTTGTGTGCACCAGAGCGTCTGGTATAATGAGAAGTTCTATTGTCTTATCAAAGCAGAGTTGAGCGTGTCTGGAACCGAGGGGCACATCACGTGATGGTCTCAATTTATTAGTGTGCCAATAAGTGTAACGGACCAATTCTGTACCTTGATTTGCTAGTGACAGTATAGCAGCCCACATGTCTTGGGGACTGGGTTTAGATGTGGCCAATCAGTCAAGGGTCCATAGGGGTGTATTGGCATGTTTGATAGGTGGTAGCCACCGAGGGTGGTGAAATAACATAGTAACATATATTTTAAGATTCTGTGGTTTTCTGCTATATAACTTGTAACTTCTTGAGATGTGGAGAACTCTTTGTCACTTTGATTCTATGGTATTATCTGAAAACGTTTTGCAGGTAAAAAGCCTTGTTTTCCCTTGCAAAGAGGTGCAGTGATTATTTGGCTTTTTGGATTATTTTTACCATTCAGAATTTGGGTTGCCATTTCTCTTTACAACCCTTTTTACAACCCTCTTAGAGCAGGTGCAAATGGCTGATGCAGTGACTTTTTCACACTTCATACACATGTGAAGGCAGACTTACAAAACATAGGCTGAACGCAAAACAGGTATATGGTGCCCGGTCAGCTGGGGATTATTAGTGCAAGGGAATTTAATTGCAGCCAGAGATCTTTCTTCTTGGGGAGGCATGAAATGGGCCTAGCCAAGACAGCCTGTTTTTCACTGGCTGAGAAGATCACGGCCACCATCTTGGAACTAAAGGAATGTATTTATTTAGAGTTTAGTGGCTATTTATGGGAAACCTAATCCTCCCACTTTGGATCTGCTGATGTGGGGAGTGTGACGAAGATTTGTGTGATGTGTTCTGGTGGCCTGGTGCTAGTTATGACGGAGCTGAGAATGCAAGGCATTTGTGGGTGAGGATTTTGAAGCTGATGAGTTCTTTAACAGGGAGCCAGTGGGCTGCCTGTCTAGCCTGGGTGATATGTTCTCTTTTGGGAAGGCTTAATGCTGCTCTCAGCACATTGTTTTCCATGATTTGGAGTGTGTTTAGATTGTGTTTGGAGGTGCCTGCTAAGAGGGCATTACAATAGTCCAGTTTGGCGCCAATAGTAGCTCTGGCAATTGAGAGGCATTTGGGCTTGGATAAGTATGGTTTTACTGTATTTATAAGTTTAGTAGTGTGTGCTGAAGCGGAGGTGATAGCGCTAACCTGTCTAGACATGGATAATGTGGAGCCAAAGTAGATGACTAGGGTCTTTACCGAAGTGGAAACAGGGATGATGGTGTTGTCAATGGTGAAGTTGGAGTACAAATTGTCTAGCTTGGTTACAGTGGTTCCAAAATGATGATTTCGGTATTCTCTCCATTGAGGCACAGGCTGTTGGCTGCCATACAAACCTGGATGGTGGTGTATATTGAGTGAAGTGCTTGGGCATCTCGAGTGTAGGAGCCGGTGAGTGGTAGGAGTACTTAAGTATCATCAGCGTAGCTGATATACGTGATACCTAAGGCATCAAGATTGTCAAAGAGAGGTTTTGTGAACAAGTTGTATAGAGTGGGTGCACTGCACAAGCCCTGCAGGACTCCACAGTGCTTGGTGATGGGGCAGCATGGGTTATATCTGAGAATACCTTCATTGCCCTGCCCTCAAGGAAGGAGGTAATCCACTGCGCAGCTTCTTTGGAGAAGTTGGCTGAGTGGGTAAGGTGAGATGTGAGTGTCTTGTGATCTACAAGATCAAAAGCAGCTGAGTGGTCTATGAGTAGCAAGAGGGCAGGCTTTATCCATGATTTGTGTGATCTGTTTTTTTAGGTCTGCCAGTGCTGTTTCTGAGCCATGACCTTTGCGAAACCCAGATTGTCTAGTCCCAAGAATTGAGTGGGTTTCAAGGAAATGCTGGTTTTGGCAATGGGCAGCTTTATCCAAGATCTTGAGTAGGAATGGCACCGTGGTTATGGTTCGGTAGTTGTTGGGCTGTGTAAGGTCGAGGGTGTTTTTTTTTTTAGAAGGGGCGGACCTACGCTTCTTTGAGGCTTGCAGGGATGATTCCGTTTCTGAATGAGGCATTAATGAATGCTGTTATAAGTGGGACAAGGAGGTCTGCACAGTCCTTTATCAGTTTGGACAGATGTCTCCTTTACACATAGGGGGTTTTAGGTTTTTGAGGATGTTAGTGACTTCCAGTTCTGAGATATCATTAAAGGTGAAAAGTGGTTTGGAATTGGTTGATGGGGGAGAAGGGCAGGTTATTTGGGCCCATGAGTGTGGGCTAGGGCTTGTGATGACCCTTACGTTTGCCTTGAAGGAGCTCTATTTTGTTAAGCATGGCGGCTTCAATACAAGAGCACCAGACGTCCTCTTTGTTTCCCACTTTGTTGATTATGTTTTGGTATTTGAAGTTGAGCATGCTCGTCGCTTTTTTCTTGAGTGCTCTTTTTCATTTTTGTCTTTTTCTTCATTTTAGTATCAGACTCAATATTAAGAAGCTGAGAGTCTTGCTCCGGTTCTGGTATTTGGATGGATTGACTAGCATTGTCTACTTGAGGCAAGGCTAGGTTTGGAACTGGATGAGAAATCAAATTGGAGGTGTTGTGCTATTTCTAAGGCTTATTTGTGGATGGCACATCATTTCATACATGTACATCTACTGCCTGAGCTAGAAGTATACATTCTTCCAACACTGAGGCAGATAATGGAGTGTCATCACTTCTCAGTGACTCATGATGAACTAATTCTTCTTGATCTGTTACGCCAGAGTTCACAGTATTTAGGGCCAAGAAAGACATTTTTATATTGGACCACATGAGATCATTGTGAGTCTTTAGTGAATTAAGGTTGTTATATTTTTCACACCATCCATATGATCCTGTTTGTTCATTTTGAACTGTTTTGCAATTTGTTCAAATTGGTGGTGGAGGGCTCCTTTAAGACTGACCAAAGAAGAGTTGCAGTTGATCACTTCCTTAGTGATTTCCATTACAATTCCTGACTAGGTGTGGACTTCATCTTTTAAAGATCCAAAGACGTTCACCAAAGAATTCAGCACAAAACTTAGTGCTTTCAATGTGGGATCTTGGATCATTGTTGGTCATTATGGACATTTTGATCAGGTGAGTTAACAGCATGTCCTCGTCTCTCGCCAATTCTTGATCCCAAGACTATTTATTTGGTGGGCGTAAGTGAGGGAGTGGAATTTTCATCATGTTGAATAGTTTCAATAGGATGATACACTTCATTATTATGATGCAAGGTCTCATGTATGTCACTGAAAGTGTGAGTCAACCTGTTTGATTCAATTTAATCGACTTTATGTTGTCGGTTTTGTTGAATTAGGCTAACTGCCCAGGAAAGAGATTGAAGTTCATTCAGACTACGGGATCTTTGTTTTTTTTTTCTTCCATCCAGTTATTGATGTGGCGTTTGATTGTTGCGGTCTAAATGGTGAATTCCAGATTCTGACTGAATGTATTTTTAACTAAATGCCTTTGAACCACGACTGTGGGCATTATTTGCATTAGACTAGACAAAGCCAGCTCTGGATGCTTGCCATTAGCTATACCTTTAATCACGACAGTGAAGTCTTCAATAGTGTGTATTGAAGGCACAATGTCCAGCCCTCTTAAAGGTGCAGCTCCTCAGTTTTCACAGCATGACCCATGCAGGCAAATAACAAATAGCTCAGCTTCAAAGTAATTGTGATTCCCAGCGAACAGCCAAACACTTCTGCACACTTCGCTACTCTTTCCAAAGCTGGTGTGTATTTGAAGGCACAATGTCCAGCCCTCTTAAAGAGGCAGCTCCTCAGTTCTTACAACTGTACCAATGCAAGCAAATGCCAAATAGCTCAGCTTCAAAGCAACGGTCCTTCCCAGCGAACAGCCAAACACTTCTGCACACTTTGCTACACTTTGCGTAGCTAGTATGTATTTGAAGGCACAATGTCCACCCCTCTTAAAGGTGCTGCCCCTCAGTTTTCACAGTTGTACCAATGGAAGCAAATGACAAATAGCTCAGCTCCAAAGTAACAGTCATTCCCAGCGAACAGCCAAACACTTCTGCACACAGAATTGCGGGCTATCCGTCTCATGACCTCAAAGAATCAGTATAGTCCAGATTTACTTACTCAATGGAAGGGGAAGTCCGCAAGAAGATAGGATCTTCTTGCTGCACTTACAAACCCCCAAATGATGCAGGCAACGGATCTTTAGCCCATGCCATAGGGGCACTCCACAACTTGCGTATAACCATGGAAAAGGATGCTCGAGTGAGTGCTAAAGATTGGTTTGTTTCGATGTTTTCATGGGCCCGTCTTAGTTGGGGATAGCCATAAAGGTTGTTGGGAAGGAACCAGGGTCCTCCTGAACCCCCAATCAGAGTTAGGCAAGCCATTTTCAAAGCACTACAATGGACTAGGGGGGAGGAGGGGCACTGAAAGGGCTCTCTCATGCAAGCATAATCACATACATATAGACAGGTGAACACTGAAGAAGGTAGGTATTGCCTAACAAAGGCTCAATTAACTATTAGCTGGATAGATTTGTAATGTCATATCCTAGGTGTTGTAAAAGCTTAGTTAGTGCTGTAGAGAAATCAAACTCCCCCTCACCCCCAGAAGGAATGCAGACTGTGGGATCTAAATAGACCACAGGCGCTTAAGTGTGGGGTGCTCTTCACTATGGCCAAAGTATGAACTGACTCACTAGGTGTCCACTGTCTGTCAAGGGTCCATGCAGGTTAAAAATAGGACTTGCATGTTTTGTGCAGCAAAGTGCATTCAGAGATAAAGTCTAAGTCTACATTTTGGAGGAAACTACAGGACCCAGATAACGTGAGCAGGATGAGTGGAATATGGATAGAATGAATGCATTTTTTTTATACATGGATAACAATATTTAGTTTTCCTTCGCTAGTCCTCAAGGTTTGTAAAAGTCTGCAGAGCTACAGTGTGTTTTTGCATAGTTAGCTAAATGGAGAAAAGCATGAGCTGCAGTGTTATTTTGTATAGCTAGCAAAATGTAGAACAGCATGCCCTGACAAAACCGCTGACAATGAAGAAAGAAGGCTTTGAAGCATCCCTATTAAGGAAAAAGGACAGATGGGATGAAGTCATGATCCAACTCCAGTGACATCACCATGGCAAGCTGGACCTATATAAACTCATGCATGAGACCACTTTGGCAGGAAGGAATGGGATAAGGGACAGGAGCAGAACGTTCAGGCAACAGAGTCATTCGCTACCATCCTCATTTGTAAGATTAAACTTGTTATCCTTACAAGATCACATTTGGCCTTATTTTTCCCTAGCGGGGTGTATTGATTCTGGTGTGAGTGTTATTAGGGACACCATTACAAGGTACTGGGTCCTATCGTAATATTTGTTCCTGTAATGTTTTGTTCCTTTCAAAGGATTCTATGGTGCTGCTCCAACACACTGCCTAAGAGTGCGATGATGATGTTGCTGTCTATAACAACAGGTAAAACTGATCCCCTCACAAAACACATGTACACACAGACCGAGAAGTGGAATGGTGAAATAGAGCACAGGATGATAAGAGTAGAACAACCAGTTGGTTCCCCAGGGACACTGTCTTACACCCCACCTGATCCAGAACATTATATGGAGCATTGGGTAGATTTGGCAGGAGATGGGGAATGTTATTTTATGACGTGTACCCGAGAAGAATATGCACGCATGGGGGAAAGTTTACATCATGTGTGCAAAGTCTGGGTGCCCAGAGACTCCGATACATACATGCTGTGGTTGCCGAGGTTAAAAATAGGGTGATATATTTTGCATTTAGCAGCAGTGTACCTTGTTATGTTTTAGGGGATGTGTGAGTAGGTAGTTGACATAGCTAGGAGTATGAAATAGAGTCAGGGAAGTGTTGCAGTAAAGGCTAGGTCCAAGGGCTAAAGTAGCAGGAGTTCTCCCATGCTGGAGTTTAGGGCACGCTCCCAACGACTGCTTTATTTTGGCTGTCCCTTTTGCTTTCCTCCATCTAGCTCGCAGCAGGTAGTCTCCTATGTACTCTGATCCCTTCTTGTTCAATATACTACCCCACTACCCTCCATTTGATCCTTCTCCTCTTAGTCCACTCCCTCTGATTCCCTCCCACATGCCACATTTGTGTCTATTAGGTGATATTTCCACACCGCCCATTTTGTGGACCACCCAATTTCTTCCTCCTGGAGTCTGCCCCCTTCCGTACTTACTTTGACTCAGTCACCCTTCCTATCATTCTCCAATCCCTGCCATCATTCACCACTCTTTGCTTTCTTACCTCTTCCCTTGTATATTCCTCACACAATGACCCCCACCCCTCTTTGCTTGTGCCATTTAGTGGTTTTGATCATTCCTCACTATTCATTTGTTCATCTTCATTTCATATGGACTTTGCACTAATTCTGCCATCTTCTGAACTTCCTTGACCACAGAATGACACCGTTGCCACTCAGCCGCTCCTTCTCCAGATACCTCTCTAGCCTACTTCTGCTTTTTCCAAACTGACCCTCTATCATGCCTCTATTCTCTAATCATGCTTACTCTATTCTGAGCCACTCCTTCTGCCTTCACCTCTTGTGATCTACATTCCATCTTCACTGTTTTAACTCCCTCCACTCCTTCATCTTGATGGGTCCACAGCATTCCTTTTCCCTTCAGTTTCCATCAACATCAACTCATCCATTTCTGGTTTGTTCCTTTTTCCATGACCTCCACATCCCAGGGCTTCTCCTACCCTATTCTCATTCTAGGAGTGTAGTTTGACGTGCTTTGATGGTCTACTTTCCTGAGGTCAAGGAGATTAAAAATAAATCCTATTTTCAGATGCATGTTTTAAAATGCATTCTTCTTCTAGTGACCATGTCACTAAGAGTGCAGGTGAATCTGACCAAGGTGATCACTAGGACTGGGCAACTCCAATAGTGTCTCGAAATGCCTAGCTCATAAATCCTCAGACCATATATCTCTGTAGGTATGTATGGGATTTATAAAGCACAAACCCTGCTGGAAAGAAACAAAGACTTGGAAAAATGGGATGCACTCAGGGGATACAAGTATAGTATAGCTTAAAACCATGGGGCCCTCTCACCCAAGTGCTGCTCTCTCTGTACTATCTTCCTGTGGTGGCCTTCATCAGTTTTAAAGCAGGAACTCTGGCCCTGCATATTTCAAGAAAAACACTTGGTACAATAAAGTACTGTTCTACCAGGCTCTTAGGTCTGCTACCTCCAATATGCTTGAAGTCTCGACTTTTCAGATACACAAACATGTGAGGAGAGCACTGGAGGACAGATTCTCCCAAAAAATGTTGGCACATGTGAGGAGATGCGTTAGCACATCTCCTCACTTGCATCAAAAAAAGGAGAAGCCCAATTCAGAAAGGGCATCTGTATGAGTGTATGTTTGATGCTCTCATTTAGATGCCCTTTTTTCTCCATTTTCACATCTATGCAAAGCAGAGGGCATTTAAGGGTATTTAAAAGCACATCCTGAATGCACAAACGGGATGCTCTTTCAAAGGCCCTGAAACGAGGGTCCACCCCCTGCACCTTAAGAACCAGGAAATGGGGGAGGTTCAAATCATGGCACAATGATTTCTTACCATGCCATGATTTTTCCTTGAAGTGTGACAGCTACGGGTTAAACCACTGTTGTCACAATAGCATTTCCATCTGCCATGCACGGATGGAAATGCTTTTTCCCTCAAGCATTTCACGGTGACAAGCCCTTGCTCACACATTTGCCACATGGCCTGCATGAAGAAGAATTGGAGGACATCTTGCGCAGCCATGACAACCTGTTTAATGACATGGAGTGATGTTATGTTTTAAAGTGTTGGATGTTAACTTCTGTAAATGGTTATGATCATTTGCCTCATGTAAGGCCATGTTGCTTAGTGATGGCTTTATGCTTACAGTGGAATACCCCTGCTCACAGGACATGGAATGTTGATGATACAAAGGGTTGAGATGACTGGAAGACCTGCTGGAGAGAAGGTCTGTGAGGAAGAGGCTGAAGCTTTTATGAATGGAACTTGAATAAATATATGCAAGAAGATCATTATACATGCCGAGAAGATTTATGACCTAATGGATAGTGCCTCACGGTGCAAGAAGGCAAGTTACACATTGACCACATTTTTCACCTGTGAATCAAAGTAGAAGCTGAACTGGGAAAGCTTAAGGAAGCTGACATTATTGAACAAGTTTGTGGTCCAACCCTCAATGTGTCCCAAATTGTGGCAGTATAAAAAGCAGAACAACTGAATGAGGTCAGAATCTAAGTGGAGCTTGCTCAACATGGTAGTTAATAAGGGAATGAAATCCTGTGCCAACCATCAAAAACATAATTCCCAATATTAAAATGACTAACACTTCACATAGTTGGACCTTAATTCTGGCTATCAGCGAATTCACTTGCACCAAGACTCCATATCACAACTGTTTCATTCCTCATCTGCCCACACCGATACAAATGAATAAGCTTTGTGGTATCATTAGTAGCACAGGTCTTTCAGAACACTATCCGGGAAGTTCTGGCTCGGATCCCTGGGGTCATCAATGTCAGCAATGTAATGCCATCCTTATCTTTGTGCATTCATTCTCAGAACACCACTCATGTCTCCATCAAGTGCTTCAGTGCCTGCAGCAGCAAGGTTTTGTATGAAGTGGAAGAAGTGTATATTTGACAAGGAACAACTGGAGTTCTTTGGTTATATCTTTAACCGTCAAGGCATCTTATCCAACCTGTGAAAGGCAGCTGATATTAAATCTGCTGATTTGCCGCAATACCAATTTGAGGTGCACAGTTCCATTGTCAAGATAGATTATTCTGCCATGCTTATAAGGCAGACTGAAAACATAAACAAGAACGTACAAACCACGGTTATGCACCCCCAACAAGAAGCCTTCCAAAAAACTAGTCAGTAACTGCTGACGCAAATATGATCCTCTTTGATCCAGCACAACCCGCAAAGTTACTAAAAGATACCAGCCCTGATAGCCTGGAAGCTGTCCAGACCCACAAGAACCCTCAAGGGGTGGCTGCAATAGTCTCCTTTGCCAGCTGACCTTTAGACTCTCCAGACATTAGGCACTCTCAAATTGAAAAGGGGGCTGTTGTGGTGCTGTGGATGTGCTGACAACTCTCTGCATGCATACAGAAACACTTTCACTGTAGTGATCCTACTTATCTTCAGAAAGTCAGCACCCTGACCTCTGCCACGATTGAGAAGTGGATCCTCCAATTTCAAGATCATTAATTTGAGCTGATTTTCAACATAGGTGTGAGAAATCTTGCTGGTTTAAAATCCTGTCCTCAGAAAACAATAACTAAAAGAGAAGACAAGGCAGCCTACTAGTTGAAACAACATCTCTGCTTCATCATAGAGAAGGCCACACCGAAAGCGCAATCAGTTGGTAACATTATGAACACCCTATCCCCTTACAGGGGACGATTGAAGCATTTACTGCATGATAGAGGACCTTGCCAGGACGAGGTGGAAGACTTTTCTGAAATATGATCGGCATCTCACCAAGGCAGGTAATGATCTCAAGAGTCCTTTGTAGTTCGCTGAGACTTCAGAAGGAATGCTACTGCAAGACACGCTCACGTCCGTACCTGATCTCTCATCGACAAAGTCATCCACAAGCTGGCCACCAGATTTAGAACAAGACCAACGACCAACTACAGTGGAAAGTTTTGTTTCCTGGACTGGAAAATGTGCTGGTGCAACAACTACACCAATGCATCATGTGCCAAGCTACTGTGCCCCTTAACAACTAAGCCCTCATCAGATCCATGGATTGTGGCTCCACAGCTGGAATTGCCTGAGTGCTGATTTTGGCTCCCTAATCACAGGTCAATATGTGCTAAAAGTCATCGATGAATTCTCAAAATAAAAAAAGTTAAAATTGAAGCATCCAAAGTGGTTAAGGCTCTAAGATCCAAATGTGACAAAATACTGGTGACTCATGTATTACCAACCACAGTCAAAAGGAAAATGGGTGTTCCCTTGTAAGAGAGTGAATTTAGAAAATGTGTACACTTACTGGGCAAAAAGCATGTACAAGCCAACGGAGATATGGAATGTTTTGTGAAAACACAGATCAAAGTTATCAGGATTACAGTGCATCAGCGGAAGGACATTAAAAGAGCTGCTCATATAAGATTATGGAGTTGCTGCAGAGATGCAGTCGTTGGCAGCATACCATGTTGTCAGCACCTTTTGACAGTCTTTTTGCAGTTTCTACTGATTGAGTGGGTGGACCCATTTAAAAACTGTTCCTGGCCTCAGAGCAGCTGCGGAGTTGCTGCAGAGTTGCAGTCTTTGGCAGCCCACCCTGTTGTCAGCACCAGTTGGCACCATTTGACAGTCTTGTCGCAGTGTCTACTGATTGAGTGGAAGAACTCATTCAAAAACTGTTCCTGGCCACAGAGCAGTCGCAGAGCTGCTGCAGAGTGGCAGTCTTTGGCAGCATAACCTGTTGTCAGCACCTTTTGGCACCATTTGATAGACTTTTCACAGTTTCTACTGATTGAGTGGGTGGACCCATTCAAAAACAACCCCTGGCCGCAGAGCAGCTGCGCAGCGGGAGCAGAGATGCTGCAGAGTTGCAGTCTTAGGCAGTCTATGGCTGCTTTGGGGAGAAAGTGGACTACTGAGGAGGAAGGCCACTGCCTCATCGCGACCAGATGGGTGTTTTTGAACAGCTGAACTCCTCCAACGCTCCGGCTGTGGCACCGCCATGGGTGCAGCCGCGATTGAAACTGACACTGTTTCCAAGCATGATCAAAGAAGAAGAGGATGCAGGTAGGCTGCTAACACAGAGCCCATCTAAAAACTCTAAAAAACCCTTATTGTACAGTTCTTCTACCCCATCTTCACGTCTCGGCAAGAGCCGCTCCATGATTATAACGAACATAACAATGACTAGTGTGAAAAACCCACTTTGAAAACATCATGGAAATCACAACCTTAATGGAACATCATATGTTAAGGTCGCAGTGGCGTTCTCGGACAGCACGAGAGATAGCCTTCTTGAGACAGAACTTACCATAGACTCACCTATGCTTTGCTCCCCTTGTGGTGAGCATGCCTGGGATGGCGCAGATGTCTTGCAGGGTGAACGCTCGCTGCAACTGAGCGATCAGTGTGTTGAAGCAGTTTCACAGATGGAAACTCCTGCGACGCAAAACGGAAACGAGGAACAAATCCAAGTCAAAACAAATACAAGAGCACTCTCCTTTGAACTAGAACTTAGCCACACGCACGGCCTATCAAAAAGTGAATTATAGGAAGAAACAAATGAATCCACAGAGCACCATTTTCAACCAAATGAAGAGCCGATTACGAACTGGGTAAAGGCTCTGTTTGAGGTCCAAATTGAGATTCATGTTGTGACTGAAAGCGAAGATCTGGTTAGCCCCTACCACACCCCAAATGCCTCTCGAACATCACAGAAGAAGGCTTCCAATGAATCAGCCTCAGACGGGGAAGTGGGAGCGAATCATGCCAAAACTGACATTCATAACGCGACTCTTGAGGATACGCTCAACGCTTATCAAGATGACCTGGGTCAATCGACCCAAAACAACAAGGCACTCAATATCCCAAAGGACACAGAAAAGTCCAAACAGAATGCTCGATACACTGGCAAACTGTTGACAGCAGAATAGGCGCAGAAAAAAGCAGAGAGGTCCTCCTGCATATCCAAAACCTCACATTTACCGAGAAGTAATCGGGACAAGCAACATAAAAACGTGCCACACATTAAAAAAATGGCTAACTATTGGAAAATTACTCCTATAAGACCACCTTTCACCAGTTCTTTAACAGAATTCTTTCATAACCAGGGAAAAACAACCCAGGACCTCACTAGTGAACTCGAAAGGTGCCCAAGATCCAAAAGGGCGCAAAAGAGCAAGAGATCTAGTCCCTATTCCTTCGTGTACAGGGCTGAGTATGGCCTCGTCAGTGGAGAATGAGAAAACACTAACATCAAGAAGATGGCACTTTGGTAGACACCAGCTACAGAATCTGTTTTCATAACTGATAAACCCTGTGGAAACCTGAGTCCAACGAGAACACCAAAACAGCGACTCCCTCTTCTAAGTGGAATATGCTCTACAGAAAATGGGGGGTGGGGGGAATGCACGAGGACCAATAATTTATTGTCTTCACTGGTTTCCTTCTCTTTTTCTCTCTGTCCTACCCTCTACCTTCTCTTCTTCTTCCTTTTTCTTCTTAATTGTAACCATTACTTTTTAAGTAACAAATTGGGGGACGTTGCACATAAGCTACATACTTGTAAACATTGTAAATCAATTGAATCAAGTAAATACAAATAAATAAAAATAAGATTACAAGAGACCGTTATGGTCTCTGTCAGCCTACAACAATGTAGATACTCACGGCACTAGACAAAACAGTTCATATAGCCAAAATCCTTGAATAAATATTTAAATAAGTGCTGCTCATCAAGACTGGCCCTTGCTCAAGAAAAATGTAAAGTCAATAAAAAAAAAAACGACATCATTATTACTCATGGATTGGGTTTGCTTATCTTCATAGTATGACTTCAAATTCAAATTAGGTGAAATCACTCCATCGGAAAAAAATGTATGTTGTCCTCAGTGGAGAGCATTTGCTAATCAGCCAGCGAAGGTAATTTGCAGGAAAGCCTACAATCATGGTTTTCATTTTACAGGCAGTTAACAGGTAACAGTGAAAGGGCATCAACAATTAACTCTAAGGCCATAAAGAAGCTGGCACTTAGTGCCAGGATAATTGATATGTAATTGTGGCAGTCGCACTCCGCCATTGTTTACATATTGCTGGGCAAACACACGTCTTTGTCTGAAACGGGCATTGCGCCCCGAGCTTGTACAAAGAAGGCAGTCTCCCGGGAAGTCTATTGATTAGAACAACATTGACTCACGTTATTCAGTTAATAATTCTATTTCTTTCGGTATCTCGAAACATTTTTTATGGATTTAGAGAGTTTTATATTTTGAGTTGGAGTGGTTAAAATGGATGCGGACTGACTTTCATTCTTTTGAGGTAAGTACCGTGTCTGAGGTACTCTTTTATTCCACACGATCACGCATGCATGTATAGAGATGAAAGAAAGGCGTTTCTGGGTTATTATTAGGACTTTCACTTTATTGTTTACTGCAATAAATCTCACGTTAAACATAACTTAAGATGGAAGGCGTTTTATGCTCACTCCAGTGCTTTCCATGACCTAATTTAGACGTTTTGCAAATAATGGCAAAAGTTAAACCCATGCAAAAACATGCCTGCTTTGACTCATGTGTCTGAACAAGGCGTTTCCAATGTGTTGCCGACATGGTACGATTGTATAGGCTGGGCAAATATTACTGGGTATATTGACATAAGCCTTGATACATTAGCCCGGTGTATTCCAGGTACATTGCCCTTGGAGAATTATTGATAAGAGGGAACTCGTGTGCTCTATGCTATTTAAGCGTTCGTACACACTACTTTTATATCTCTCAATTAACACACATGGATCCACATACGGAAACCTTGCACTGGTGCAGAACAATTTCAAGTGTACAAATGTATTCTGGAAATTCATTTTTGCAATTGTCACTTTTTTCATGGGTGCGAATGCTTGTAAAAGTGTATTGCATCATTCCACAGTTTATGTTACATGGGCCCTTTGCATTAATTCCAAATGTATTGAATGAGTGAGTGTGGGTTGGACATGGTATAAGCTATTGTGAACATCAGATCGTCTTCTGAATGGATTACCGTATTTCAAACCCCTATAAAAACCCCGCCACTGGAAGAGCAAAGTTGCCCAAATGAGTCTTAGATGCACACAACAGTGGTGTAGTCAGTGCTGTGCTCCTTGGATAATGGTAACAAACTATTAGAAAGTATAGAACCACCTGTATTATTTTAATGGAGGCAAATCGAACTACAAGGCAGCCACTGCAAAGGCATACATGAAAGCAAACATTAAAACTGATTTTAAAACATTGTTTTTATATAGTGGAAACTAAAAGCATACACAGTTCTTAAAATTGCAAGACAGATGAAACATCCGTATGTTCATCACAAACAAATACATGTGTTAAGTTGTGTGTTTGTCGTGGGATTTCAAAATGATTGGTGGCACCCTTTGGCAATATATGTGAAAACCGGTTTGGGGCACCTGTGTCGCGCGTAGCTTGTAATCGAGATGGTTCCTTATGCAAATTCCAAAGGTGGTGCCCTGGGTTTATCACTGAGGGTGCATAACATGTGTCACACCGTACATTGCATTAATCTTCAATCATATTCACCGCCCCACAGCAAAGATGCCAAAGCAGGATAAAACACGTCTGTGATACCCACCACCTTTAAGGAGATTTGCCTTTGGTTAGTTGTACACATGTAAAGTAACGCATCCTTTAGTTTGTGAAGACTAATACTTCCTTGGGGTATGGGTGCATTCCATCAGCCCCACCTCGTGGTATTAATTTTCTTGCAAGTGGTTTGTAAATGATAAGCAATAATGTATTTTCAAATGTCCCTTTGGCCTGTGCTATTTAAAGTTGACTTTGTAGTGTACATTTCTAAGTGGCGTTTTCCATTTGTTGTAGCTTCAACCCTTGGTCAACATAAACCATATGTTTTAAGAAAGACATTCTGTTGGACAAATTATCATTTTCATAGGCAACTTAAATGACCAAATGAAGATTCTTCATGGGACCGAAGAATCTTCAACGTTAAGGTTTAATGACCTACCTATGCATCTGCTTCTTTGAACTTGAACTTAACTGGTGACCAGGCCCCCATCAATCAAGGATGGTTGTATAGATTAGCATCTATCATGATCTAGCCTGAGATACCAATATAAAACTTGCATTTTATTTTTAAAGTTTGGAAAAAGGCCCTTTGACTTCAGTACTTAGAGCTGCTCTGCTCGTATTGTTATATTGGTGTAAGTGGCATGTTAATGGGGTATGGACATTCATTTTTATAAATTAGAAACTAATGGTTGTTTCTGCATGAATACATTCACATGTTGGGTTATTTTCCTTTCACATCCAGCCCAACATTTCGCTGCCTCATGTACCAAGCGTGTGTGCTATTGACACCATTTGTACTTGCACTGGTATTATGAAAATAGGCTATCCTATGAACAGATATAGTGTGATCTACAATACACATTCTTACTATGTATATAACTTTTGCATTGTCGTTTCCTTTATTGAACATGGCATCAGAGATGGAGAAGCACATTTGAATTACAATTTTCTTTCATAAAAGCCTGCACACATTGTTTGTTTTTATTAGAGAAATGTTGCATTTCGTTTTCACTTTGTTGTGTCTGTTTAACATTATTTAATTGATATTTCAGTGTAAAGTATTATTCTGACCTCACACAATGAATAGAGAGAATCATATTCAATCAAATAATGTTTAAACAGCACACTATGCAAGTTGCATGTGTTCCTTGCAGATTGTACTTGTATGTTCCATCATACACTTGTGGTACCCAACATGTGCTGATGAGCGTGCAAAATGAACAACGAGTGACACTAGCACAATACCTATTGTACTGCATCAGAACCATTAAGTACTGCATTTAACTTCATGAACAAACCAACAGTACACACATAGGACATTGTCCACCTATACCGCATAGAAAACATGGTAGATACGGATGACAACCCTATGAGTGCAGCCGCCTTTAACTCAGAGAAAGTTAGAAATCTTGAGGATGTGTTCACTAGAATTAAGCAGACCTGTTCTTAACTATGAAATCAGCCTGTGGGCAGTACCAACACCCAAAATATGGGTCAACATCACAACTTCCATGAACAAGAAGGAAGTGTCAATAAGGTCCACAAAGGACATCCCAATTTATGGTACAACCTTGATAGGAGACCTCATCTTCAAGCCCTGAGGCCATTGCCCAGTGTCCCCAGCCAGAGGCTGAATGCAGAGAGTGCTGCAGCCTGTACGGATGTATAGGGGGAGTTTATTGCCAGTATGCAGTATGCAGTATGGAAATGCAGCCAGGCCCAATTTTTCAAACTGAAGGCATTATTTTTAAAAAGCAATTAGTCTGTGGGCAGTATGCAATATCTAAAGGCAGCCATTTCAAAATAGATGCACAATAGGTGCACAGCAGTTTTCAGTAACAGCCAGCAGGAACATTTTCAGAACATTTAGTAAAATGTTTTTAGCACAGTGTGCTGTCATTTTAAAATGAAGAGGTGCACATTTTTACAAATTGGACATTTTCATGTGTGCGAACTGCATTAGAAATACATAACTAATTAACCTTGTATTAACTGCCTTACTAATATATTAATTTCAAACCCTCTAACATTATTAATACAGTTGTTGTGCACAATGAAATGCATTCTATGGTTTTACATGCACGGTTTGAAATTCACTTTATTTTCCATAAAGAGATGCACACTCAGTTCATGTGAGCGTTTTTTTTTGTTCGTGGAGAGCAGAAATATGCACCAGCAGGAAAAGAAAATTAATCAGCTATTTTGCGGGGCTGAAGTCTTCATTGTTCTAAACAGGCGAAGAAATGATGCAGCACATTCTTTTATTCTGATTGTTAGGGTTTGGAGGTGGATGATCCACGTCAATAGCGGACTGACCTATGGGTAATTGGCAAGAGGAGCTTTCTTAAGGAATAACCAGGGGGAAGCATTCGGGACAGAGAGACAGACAGTGCTACATCTGCTGGACTCAATGTGGGTATGAGCACTAGCTACAAACTTAAACAGCTGGTAGCTCCCCACACATGCCAAGGAGTTCTTGGCACTGGGTCTGCAAAGTGGTGAGGTCGTACAGACAAAATCCTGACAACTGGCCTTGGTGAGTTAGTGCCAAGTGAGGAAAAAAAGAATAAATGGGAGATGACAGAACTTGTTGACAGTGCAGGGAGTTAAAAGAAAAACACGGCATGCTCATATTTCTCTGTGTTTAAAGTGCCGAACACCAAATTCATTTTTTGCAATGTGTCTGTTTGTTTCCGTTCTCTTTTATATTTTGAAGGCGATGTTGTGATATCATGTGGTAAGATGTATTTCTGTTTATAATTGTTATAGAATACAGAGTGCACAAAAAAAACAAAGGCTGGGATTTTGGTGTCATTCATGCATCGATGAATCATTTCTATACAGGGGAATCACAAGAGTTTGATGTTCATGCCAAAGCGTTAATGCATTTGCTAATTTATCACTGTAGCTAAAATAGCAACCAAGGAAAAGTGAATAAATACCTGCAAGGTAGGAAGGTGTGTAACTGTTGTAAGTTATTCCTTCTTTGCATGCTGAAAAGAAGGCAGTGTCAGATGAGACACATATATTGCTGGATGTACATAAGCCAGTAATACCAGCCACAAACCATAGGTGGCGGTCTGAATAAACTAATTGGGTTCTCTGAAATGTGATAGGTTTGGGGGTTCTCTACAGGCAACCAAAAACATTCTAATAGAGAGGAAAGATTTGTTTTATGATGGGGTTGTAGTATAAAAAACCCTGTTCATCACTATACCACAAAAATAAGATAATTCTGAAAATACCACAATGTAAGATACCACTAAAATTACCACCAAAATAATCTAATATTATATTATCACCAAAATAGAGTAATACTAAGCTATCTCTAACTATAAGGCCAGTTTACCGCAAGTATACCTCCAAAATATCACAATAAGAAAATACCACCAAATCCCAAATTTACCCCAATAAGAAAAAAACTCCTACAAAATGGTGCATTGGGCCTGTGGGAACAGACTGTATAGCATCTACTGCGCATGGCAAGTGTGGTCCACACTGCCATACGTGCATTCAAGGGAACTCATTTTGTGAGAGCAGTGTGACACTGAAAGTGAATCTCAGAAAGTCTCAAACTGATGCCACATTCCTAGAGTTGGTGAAATATTTGGAGGCAAAATTATATGCACATGGAACATGGTCATCAAATAATGCCACAGAGTGGCATGACCGTATCTATGGGGAAGTTCAGAAAGAACCACTGGACAACAGCTAGAAAATGATGCCAAGCTAATTAGCGGACTAAAAGTTGAATTAGATGGAGCTAGTGAACAGGAGAAAAAGTTAAGAGCAGAACTGGAGGTATGTCAATAGGGCATGCAATCAAAGTGTAAAGAATTCGACACTCAATTGTCTCAAAGGAGAAAACTGTTTGAGGACAGTGAGCAAGAATTAAAACACTTGAAAGGATTGGTAGGTCACATTAAACAAGATAAAGAAGAGGCTATTTTAGAGATGCAAGTTTTACAAAGAGAGAATCTAGAGAACGAAGGTGAGCTCCAGACTGTTGAACAAGAGATAGCTAAAATGTTTCAAGAAAGAGACAAGCGGGACAAACAATTTAATGAATTTCAAATGCAAATGAACGATATGCAAAATGTGATTAATAAACTGGGTGATGAAAACACATACTTGCGTAAGGAGGCAGACAGACTTCTTAAAAAGTGCAAGGATTTGGCACAGCAGATATGCGATTTCAGGTCCCAAGACAAGCGACAGGGATGCACATTCAAAGGGATTGAGGTGAATTCCATTTCTACATGATTAGATAGCGCACCAGTGGCTGTGCCGGTGTCTGGGCTTGGTTGCAGCGCCTTTGGGGGGTTTGACTCACCCACTGGGGCTTACCACCAATCCCATATACCTGGGACAAGGGTTTAACCACAAAGCTATGCAATTCCGGATATATCGCCAAGTAGCCCTATCAAGATAATGAAGTCAATCAAGGCCCTCATCAAAAAAGGAGGGGAGAGCTATATAGAGGACCACTTAGAAGTGGTGCACAATATATTTAAAGCCCTACACAACGAGCATCATTAGGGGATTGAATGAACAGGAGAACATGTCATGGGAAGAATTTAAAAAAGAGATTAGGTGTCATTTTTCTCCATTCCAATCATTACAGGAGGCAAAGAAATTTGCATACACGATCACAGCTGGGCCAAATACATCACCTCGCCAATTTCTTCAAGACTTAAAAAGAGCTTTTTCATGTTTTGATTTATCTTTCAATCTCAATTCCGATGAGTTTAAAACTGCCTATTTTTATGGTTTGCAGAAAGACATTATATAACAGTTAGTCCGCAAGTTTGAGCGTGAGAAGTCCCTTGAATGGATTGTGCACCAAAGTACAAAACTGAATGAAGTGCTCTACTGTCAAGGTAGAAAGGTAGCAATGATAAAAAGACAGATTCCCCTGATTCAAGGTAGAAAGGTAGCAATGATAAAAAGACAGATTCCCCTGATTCGGTTTTGCATAATGACCCTGAGCTGTTTAATGATTTAAAAACGAAAATACCTGCAAATGAACATGAGGCAGAAATTGCAAACACATCTAAAAATGAGGTTTGGTTTAACCTGGCATTGAATCAAATGTTGGAAATGTGTACAAATGAAAAAGGAAAAAGAGAAGAACATGAAATTCCAAAGGAGCAAAGAGACAGGTTTAAGAAAGACAACTCATGCACTGATAAAATAATTGATGAGGGAGTAGATGTGAATGTTAGAAAACCTTCCCTAGACAATCAAGATTCTAGTAAAATACATACAGGAAGAATAAGTACTAAAAAGGAGGGTACAGATCAGTCACCTGAAGAGTTCTTTGAGCCACAGATTTTTGAAGAAATTAAAAAGACTGGTATCATGCCAAATACCAACAAATGCCCAGAGTTAGAAAATGACAACTTATCAGGTGATGTTTATACGCATATTCAGTTGGGGAATTGCAGTGTGAACTCTGATGATCCCTGGATGGAAAGGCAAACATTGGCCACACTCCAAATTACCTCTGAACATGGGGAGTAAGGCTCAAATGGAAATGGACAGAAAGGAGGGAAACATGTCCTTTCATTTACTGATGTGCTTAGCCAAGAGTGAGAAGGGTCTGAGAAAAGTGAATTCTGAAATCAGTAAACATTCTCACTTTTTGTGTGTATTAGAGGAAGCTGAAGACATATATTACTCTCCCATTACTGTGGAAGAGAAGTGCAATACATTTTCAATGATTGACACAGGTGCACAGGCCACAATTATGTCCAAAGAATTGGTAGAAAGTATCAATGAAGGGAGATCTCCATAGAATCAGATCAAAGTGAGGCAGAGTGAAGGCCCAGTACAGAACTTTAACGGTGAGGAGGTGCTTATTGAAGGTGTCACTGAAGTTGACATAAAGATAGGAAAACACAGAATGAAACAGGAAGTATTGATCACATCTATTTGTGAAATTCCATTCTTGATGGGAACAGATTGCCTGAAAAGATTGTTTCCTCTCATTGATGGGGTAAATGTGGTTCTGTGGTCTTTATCTAAAAAACCATTAAGGTCTAAGAAAATAAAGTCACAAAACAGCAGCGTAAATTAATGCCATACTGTTGCGAAATCGAATGATGCAGAGGAGGTGTACCTCCAGAATAGCTGTGTGCCTAGTGTCACCGTTATCTTGGTGTGTCAGGACGAAATGCAAAGTAAAAAAGAAAAACAATCTGTGCAGATTTATTTGGATCCTAGGAAGAAATGGCAAACTGAAATAGATGAACACACATTGCGCTTCTATTTAAAAGAGAAGAAGTGCAAACAGAACAACATCCCTAAAGCAGACTCAGATAAACACATCACCACTCTTGCTGAAATACATATGGAAGATGAGCAGCCATGGATTCATATTGGTATAAATGGCCATTCTAAAATGATAAAAGCCACTTTGGCGCTTGTGTAGGAAAGTAGTTTTATTAATGAGAAACTACTGCAGAGAATAATGGAAAGGGAGGAGATCCCGAAATTTAGAATTAAAAGCCAATACATCTCTGGTTTGGACAATACAGATTTTGCAAAACGAATTGCAAGAAGGTGCATGCTAAAGATTAATGTTGGACAAAAAACCATCTACCACAAAGTGTGGATAGTGAGTGGAACACAAAATGATTTATATCCGGGCAATGATATCATGCAAAGGATGTGCATGGTGTTAGATTTCCTTAACCAAAAAATATGGTCCCGGCTAGGCAGGCCTGCGCCTGAATTTGAAGACAAACGAAAGGCTTATCATTGTGTACAATTGGTGCTATATGCAATTGAACTACAGGTGAAGCAGGATATTACTATTCCTGCATTCACCAAGCAGGTTGCTATAACACTAAAGCGCAAGAATGGACAGCATAGCAAGGATTCTGATGCATTTGTGTGCTTGAATGAATCCATGAAACAGCAAGGGCTGGATAATGATTATACCCCATTGGTAGATATTGGAGAGTGGTCCGTCAAAATCATAGTGGATAATAGAGGATGTCAAGATGTTCATTTAGAAGAGAATTCCATACTAGGTATGGCCATACAAAAATCACATTATACTGCAGATTTCAACAATATGGTGATTGGAAATATCCCTGAGAAATATGTGGATGCACAGGGTGTTTTGGCAGAGTACCTGGATTCTCAACCCAAAGGGATGTTCAAAATTCAATCAGTGTACCCTTATGATTCCAGTGAGACAGTGTGCTGTCACCATGAGAATTGTATATTATTTGATTTAAATGAAAATGAAACAGGAAATCAGCACATTGAAATGGAGGCAGATATGCCAAAATATTTAAAAGTGGCAGCTTTGTAGAGAGATACAGCCACACATTTGTAAGAAAGCACAGAGGTTCCTCCATTGGAGGATTTCCTGTAATTTTCAAAAATGGTAAAGGAGCAGATTCTGTTAGCAGATGCCTGTGATAGCGAAGAGGATAAGAATGAATTGAGAAAAATATTTATGGAATTTAAGGAAGTTTTTTCCAAAGACGCATATGATTGTGGCCTAACTGATTTACATGTTGCCACATTACCAGAGGGGTGTGGTATAAATCCAGTTTTTATGCGACAATATTGATTACCACTGGCATGCTTACAGTCATTGGCAGTGATAATTAAAAAACTTGGCGCCTAGGGGAATTGTCTGACCCATTCATTGTACCTCCAACACTCCCATTTTGGGTGTATTAAAGCCATGTGGTCAATGGCATCTGTGTGCAGTTCTGAGGGAATTAAATAAAAGAGTGCCAGTGTCTAGATGGCCGCTGCATTCATTGATCAAGGCCTTGCTCAGGTGCATGGGTCAAAGGTATTTACCACATTAGAGCTTACATCTGGGTACTGGTGTGTGCCATTGGCAGAAGACATTTAGAATTTATTTGCATTTTTATTTGATAAAATGCAATACGCTTGGTCTAGAACACCATTTGGGTATGTCAATAGTGGGAGCGAATTTGGCATATTTTTGAGAAAAGCTATGCCAGATGCAGTGGAAAGAGGGACCATAGTTTATGCAGATGATGTCCTGATAAAAAATGAAAACTTAAAAAGTCATTTTGATGAAATTAGACCAATTTCAAAAGGCTGGTGCCAAAGTATTTTTACAGAAAGCCCAATGGTGCAAGAAAAAGGTGAATTTCCTAGGCCTTGAAGTAACTGAATACGGGTTAAATCCACTAAGAAAAAGGTGGAGGCCATACAGAAGTTGAAGGATCCTAGAAACATGAAAGGTTTAAAAAGTCTATTTGGAATGACAGGATATAACAGGAAATGTATTGAAAATTATGCTGAAATCACTCAACCATTGACTAAACTATTAAAGCTAAATACACCCTGGAAATGGGAAAAGGAACAGTCTGAGGCAGTTGCTAAATTGAGGGAATGTCTCATTGCAGTTTTTACAGAGTTAAAGGATTAGATCAGGCACAGAATTACTTCATGGACATTGGCATTGCAGGGCTTTCCTGTAGAAGTGAGATATGGCCAGAATAAAAAGAGCCCAATTGCTCAAGGGTTGGCAGATCTACATAACTGTGCAGCTGAATGTGTTTCAGATGAGGTAGAGGTTGAGTCCAGTTTTCAAGAGTTTGAACAATCACCACACAAAGCTTTTGATGAAAATACATGCAAGGAATTGCCAATTGTGTATGTCGATGGATGTGCTTTTCACATTGAAAATGACAGCAATAAACAGTTGGTGTCAGGGATAGGAAATGTCTGGTTGAGATGTGAGGACATTCCTATTATAGGAATGAGAATTGGGTTTAGGAGTAGCCAGGTAGCAGAGTTAGCGGCCATGTATAAAGCAATTACTACAGCAGTTGATAACAAATTCAGTGAAATTTGACTGATTCTGATTATGCACGAAATAGCTTTGTAGAATATTTGCCTGGCATGCTCACATATAACAAAAAGCCCCTCAAACATGGGAACATGATTCAAGCTATAGACAAATTAGTGTCAGAGAATAATTTGACAGTATACTGGAGGAAAATTCGTGGACATTTGAAAACACCAGAAGAGGATAAGGAGGGAAATGATAGATCAGATTAATTGGCCAAGACTGGGGCTATTATCAGAGAATTGTTGCCCATTGAACACTTCATTGGTGAAATACAAATAGATGCAGTTACACGCTCTAAAGCTCCAAAAGAAGTCAAACAATCTGTAGCACAATGGAGTTATGGTACACCAGATCAGGATCTAATTAAGGCACAAACAAATGACCCTGTATTGGGGGTCTATTATAATCATTTGATGGACCCCGAACAAAATCCATTAACTGAAAATGATTTCACAGGAAAAGAGGTTGAGAGTGTTATTAAGGAAAGAAAACAAATTAAACTACAGGATGGTCTGATGATCAGGGTATCCATAACAGGGAAGATACAGTGGGTGGAACCTCTTACATTCAGACGGCTAATGTTACACCATGCACATGATTCGATAACTGCAGGACACAGAGGTTCACTAAAAACTTTAGAGATACTGAAAGATTATGCTTACTGGCCACACATTTTATTTATTATTTTATTTATTTGTTTATTTGTATAGCACCGACTACTCGCAAGCATCGGGGCCCATATGAAGAGACAAGGACAGACAAGAAATGACAAACAAGTGACGGGACAAGTCAATTACAGTAAACGTAGTGCAGGTGGAGTTCGTGTAATCTTACTGGGGATTATTTGAAGAGCAAGGTTTTATGTTTTTTGGGAAAAGAGTAGAGGTTTGTTTCCAGTCTGAGACTGGTCGGCAGTTTGTTCCAGCTAGCTGCCGCACGGTTTGGAAAGGCTCTCCCTAATCCAAGTTCTTTGTTATGTTTCAATGTAGTTATCAGGACTTTAGCTTCTGATCTTAGAGTCCTGGTGTGATTGTAGGGTGTGAGTTTAGCTCTTAAATAGGCAGGTGCTTTGCCATATAGACACTTATGGGTTAAGCATAAGGATTTGAATTGTACGCGATCCTCCATTTTCAGCCAGTGAAGGTCACGTCTGGCTTCACTAATATGATCTTTTCTTGATTTTTGTTTAATTACTCTTATCGCATGATTTTGAGTCAATTGGAACTTGTGCAAGCTTTGCTTGCTAGCACCGTCAAGGAGTGCCTTTCCAAAATCTAAACGTGATAAAATGGTGGCTCTAACAATTATGGCACAGTTCTTTTCACTAAGTAGGGGTCTGATTGCTTTGAGAAGTCTAATGTAGTAATTACAGTTTTTACTAACATACACATGTCCCAAGATGTGGAATTATGTACCAAGGCGTGTCTGGGATGTTCACAATTTAAACCTGTTTCATCAATGCATAGAGCTCCATTGATGAAAAGAGGTTTAACTCTTCGGATTTACAAATTGAATATGTAGGGCCTGTAAAGAGATTGAGTAGGGGAAACCTTTATCTTTTGATGGTGGTATGTTTAATGTTGAAATGGGTAGAATGTATTCCTGCACCAGATTGTAGTGCGCAAACAGCAGCTACATTGCTGGTAAATCACATATTCTCAAGATTTGGGTTACCACAAAGAATGGAGTCAGACGGAGGAAGTCATTTCACAAGCACCTTAATGAGCAAGGTGTGGCAGATATTGGGGGTAAAAAGGAAATTACATATCGCATATCGACCCGCCTCTTCTGGGAATATTGAACATTGCAACAGATCTTCCGTGGAGATACTAAAGAAGTTTGTAGCGGAGGCAGGTTCTAGTTGGGATTTATGATTACCTTTAGTATTGATGGCCATCAGGTCGACTCCTGCTAAAGCGATGTGTATCAGTCCTCATGAGGTGTTGACAGGAAGGAAAATGGTACTGCCACAACATTTATTATACAGGACACATGAGCAGACACTTGTGAGTGCATCTACAGTTCACGAGTATGTGGAAGAACTGAGAAAGCGTTTGCAACATGCATTTGCATTTGTGCAGCAAAATTTGGAAAGAGCTGCTAATAGTGAAAAGTTCTACTATGATAAAAATACATCTGTGAAAGAGCATAAAATAGGTGATCGGGTACATAAGTTTCATTTCGGGAAAGGTAAACAAAAAACTCAAAATGTCTTGCAGCATGGCAAGTCCCTGATGAAATTAGACCAATTGCAAAAGGCTGGTGCCAAAGTATGTTTACAGAAAGCCCAATGGTGCAAGAAAAAGGTGAATTTCCTATTTTATGAAGTAACTGAACACGGGTTAAATCCACTAAGAAAAAGGTGGAGGCCATAAAGAAGTTGAAGGATCCTAGAAACATGAAAGGTTTAAAAAGTCTATTTGGAATGACAGGATATAACAGGAAATGTATTGAAAATTATGCTGAAATCACTCAACCATTGACTAAACTATTAAAGCTGAATACACCCTGGAAATGGGAAAAGGAACAGTCTGAGGCAGTTGCTAAATTGAAGGAATGTCTCATAAAGGCACCATACTTGGCCTATCCCATAAAGAAAAAAGATTTTTTCATAGAAATAGGATTCACTGAGCAGTGTATGTCGGCAGTGTTATCTCAAAAACATGGTTTGAACCATAAAACTAGTGCTTATGCAAGTAAGGCATTTTCTCAGGTTGAAATTAAATTATTAAATTCAGTGAAAGTGAAAAGGCCCTTTTGACCACTCTATGGGCATTGCAAAATTGTCGTCCCATTGTTCAAGGGGAGAAGGAGACAAATCATCAACCATTGCAGTTTTTACAGAGTTAAAGGATTAGATCAGGCACAGAATTACTTCATGGACATTGGCATTGCAGGGCTTTCCTGTAGAAGTAAGATATGGCCAGAATAAAAAGATCCCAATTGCTCAAGGGTTGGCAGATCTACATAACTGTGCAGCTGAATTTGTATCAGAAGAGGTAGAGGTTGAGTCCAGTTTTCAAGAGTTTGAACAATCACCACACAAAGCTTTTGATGAAAATACATGCAAGGAATTGCCAATTGTGTATGTCGATGGATGTGCTTTTCACATTGAAAATGACAGCAATAAACAGTTGTTGTCAGGGATAGGAAATGTCTGGTTGAGATGTGAGGACATTCCTAGTATAGGAATGAGAATTGGGTCTAGGAGTAGCCAGGTAGCAGAGTTAGCGGCCATGTATAAAGCAATTACTACAGCAGTTGATAACAAATTCAGTGACATTTGACTGATTCTGATTATGCACGAAATAGCTTTGCAGAATAGTTGCCTGGCATGCTCACATATAACAAAAAGCCCTTCAAACATGGGAACATGATTCAAGCTATAGACAAATTAGTGTCAGAGAATAATTTAACAGTATACTGGAGGAAAATTCGTGGACATTTGAAAACGCCAGGAGAGGATAAGGAGGAAAATGATAGATCAGATTAATTGGCCAAGATTGGGGCTGTTATCAGAGAATTGTTGCCCATTGAACACTTCATTGGTGAAATACAAATAGATGCAGTTACACGCTCTAAAGCTCCAAAAGAAGTCAAACAATCTGTGGCACAATGGAGTTATGATACACCAGATCAGGATCTAATTAAGGCACAAACAAATGACCCTGTATTGGGGGTCTATTATAATCATTTGATGGACCCCAAACAAAATCCATTAACTGAAAATGATTGCACAGGAAAAGAGGTTGAGAGTGTTATTAAAGAAAGAAAACGAATTAAACTACAGGATGGTCTGATGATCAGGGTATCCATAACAGGGCAGATACAGTGGGTGGAACCTCTTACATTCAGACGGCTAATGTTACACCATGCACATGATTCGATAACTGCAGGACACAGAGGTTCACTAAAAACTTTAGAGATACTGAAAGATTATGCTTACTGGCCACACATTTTATTTATTATTTTATTTATTTGTTTATTTGTATAGCACCGACAACTCGCAAGCATCGGGGCACATATAAAGAGACAAGCACAGACAAGAAATGACAAACAAGTGACGGGACAAGTCAATTACAGTAAACTTAGTGCAGGTGGAGATCGTATAATCTTACTGGGGATTATTTCAAGAGCAAGGTTTTAAGTTTTTTGGGAAAGGAGTAGAGGTTTGTTTCCAGTCTGACACTGGTCGGCAGTTTGTTCCAGCTAGCTGCCGCACGGTTTGGAAAGGCTCTCCCTAATCCAAGTTCTTTGTTATGTTTCAATGTAGTTATCAGGACTTTAGCTTCTGATCTTAGAGTCCTGGTGTGATTGTAGGGTGTGAGTGTAGCCTTTAAATAGGCAGGTGCTTTGCCATATTGACACTTATGGGTTAAGCATAAGGATTTGAATTGTACGCGATCCTCCATTTTCAGCCAGTGAAGGTCACGTCTGGCTTCACTAATATGATCTTTTCTTGATTTTTGTTTAATTACTCTTATCTCATGATTTTGAGTCAATTGGAACTTGTGCAAGCTTTGCTTGCTAGAACCGACAAGGAGTGCCTTTCCAAAATCTAAACGCGATAAAATGGTGGCTCTAACAATTATGGCGCAGTTCTTTTCACTAAGCAGGGGTCTGATTGCTTTGAGAAGTCTAATGTAGTAATTACAGTTTTTACTAACATACACATGTCCCAAGATGTGGAATTATGTACCAAGGCGTGTCTGGGATGTGCACAATTTAAACCTGTTTCATCAATGCATAGACCTCAATTGATGAAAAGAGGTTTAACTCTTCGGATTTACAAATTGAATATGTAGGGCCTGTAAAGAGATTGAGTAGGGGAAACCTTTATCTTTTCATGGTGGTATGTTTAATGTTGAAATGGGTAGAATGTATTCCTGCACCAGATTGTAGTGCGCAAACAGCAGCTACATTGCTGGTAAATCACATATTCTCAAGATTTGGGTTACCACAAAGAATGGAGTCAGACGGAGGAAGTCATTACACAAGCACCTTAATGAGCAAGGTGTGGCAGATATTGGGGGTAAAAAGGAAATTACATATCACATATCGACCCGCCTCTTCTGGGAATATTGAACGTTGCAACAGATCTTCCGTGGAGATACTAAAGAAGTTTGTAGCGGAGGCAGGTTCTAGTTGGGATTTACGATTACCTTTAGTATTGATGGCCATCAGATCGACTCCTGCTAAAGCAATGGGTATCAGTCCTCATGAAGTGTTGACAGGAAGGAAAATGGTACTGCCACAACATTTATTATACAGGACACATGAGCAGACACTTGTGAGTGCATCTACAGTTCACGAGTATGTGGAAGAACTGAGAAAGCGTTTGCAACATGCATTTGCATTTGTGCCGCGGAATTTGGAAAGAGCTGCTGATAGTGAAAAGTCCTACTGTGATAAAAATACATCTGTGAAAGAGCATAAAATAGGTGATCGGGTACATAAGTTTCATTTCGGGAAAGGTAAACAAAAAACTAAAAATGTCTTGCGGCATGGCAAGTCCCTTTGAAATAATAGATAAAGTGTCCCCAGTAGTCTATAAAATATTAAAGACAGAGTGTGAAATGGTGACAGAACAATTTGATCATGTTAACCACATTAAGCCCTGTCATCCGAAGAATGAAGTTAGGAGACTTAAGCAGGAAGAGACAGGTTAAATGTACTCATTACATGGAAAAGAAAGATGCAGTTGGCTATTTCCTACTGCATGTAACCTAATGACAAGGTGATATATGTCTCACGCCATGAGAAACCAGATATATTGTTTAGTGTGGAGATAGATGCAAATGAAAGGGCCACATTTGGAAAAAGTGTGGTAATGTACATTGATGGAAGGTGTTGAATCAGGTTAACTTACTATGGTACAGTGTGGTAAAGTATTCTCCATGAACATTGTTGTGATGTATAATAATGTGAGATGTAAATATTGTTGTTTTCCTCTGACATGTGCTTAATTGCAGGTATTCGAAAGGAAAGGATCCACTTTTTTTTTGGGCAAGGTAGTAGAAAGCGTAAAATTGGCATAGTGCTATGTACTTAATCTGTTTCATTTCTATTTGATTTAGACACGATTAACTGACATCTTGGCAGGGGTCAGAGGTCGCAGGACCGGAGGACGCGAGAGATGACGGATTCCTGGAGTCCACGGGAGGAAGTCCCAGAAAAGCGCAGGATGGGGGCGAAGACAAAGTCTGCAAGAAGGAGGACAATGATAATAGCGTCGGCAACATGGATGTTTGGTATACTGATCGTGGTGAGTCTTAAAGCCACGAGAGCACAAGTCATCATTGAACCCGAACCGAAATATGGAAGAGGAGACAAATAGACTGGGATGCTAATAGAGATGATTTCTGTAGAGAAATGCCCAAGAGCACCAGGCTGAAAGAATTCCACTGAAGGGATGATGTAATGGAAATTTAGTGATCAGGGCATTTCAGACGTCCAGTCATAAAGATGGTGAATCCTATCAATGGAACAGTAGTTAGTTGAACTTAATGATGCAGTGTTGCTGGTGGAGCATAGTATTGTCTTGTGCTTTACCAATGGTGACTGAAAATGGGAATAATGGAGACCGACAAGTTTGTTGTTTTATCTAATTGTTTTAGTTAGTTATGTTAGCCATTTGTTTCATTTATATATTTTATTGTATTATTTTGTTGTCATACATATACACTAATGAGAAATGTTCATTTCACACATATATAAAGACACTTCGGTTGGAAATATACATCTACAATGTTCCTGTATACATGCACATGTTTGTGTGATCTGATGGGCCCCATTTGGAATCTACTTCACCTTTGTTATGATTAAGCAATGGTTTGTTATGAAATATGTAAATATTCATTTGATTAAGATGGTATTATTTCAACCATGATTCTTCTAATAACAATGGAAAAAGAGAGATGTACATTTTAAGATGTTTCCTCCAATTATGGGTTTATTAGCCAGAATTGTCGGAAAAAGGAGGGTATGTAAGGATTTATAGGGGGATTTTACTGCCAGTATGCAGTATGCAGTATGGAAATGCAGCCAGGCCCAGTCTTTCAAACTGCAGGCATTGTTTTAAAAAGCAATTAGTCTGTGGGCAGTATGCAATATCTAAATGCAGCCATTTCAAAATAGATGCACAATAGGTGCACAGCAGTGTTCAGTAACAGCCAGCAGGTACATTTTCAGAACATTTAGTAAAATGTTTTTAGCACAGTGTGCTGTCATTTTAAAATGAAGAGGTGCACATTTTTACAAATTGGATATTTTCTTGTGTGCCAACTGCATTAGAAATACATACCTAACCTTGTACTAACTGCCTTACTAACTACAGCAGGAAAGGAAAATTAAACAGTTATTTTTCGGGGCTGAAGTCTTCATTGTTCTAAACAGGCTAAGAAATAATGCTGCACATTCTTTTATTCTGATTGGTAGGGATTGGAGGTGGATGATCCACGTCAATAGAGGGCTGACCTAGCAGTGATTGGCATGAGGAGTTTTCTTAAGGAATAACCAGGGGGAAGCATTCAGATTGTGCTGGGACAGAGAGACAGACGGTGCTACATCTGCTGGACTCCATGTGGGTGTGAACGCTAGCTACGAACTTAACTTAAACAGCTGGCAGCTCCCCACACATGCAAAGGAGTTCTTGGCACTGGGTCTGCAAAGCGGTGAGGTCATACGGACAAAATCCTGGCAACGAGAGTTTCAGAGTTCACTGGCCTTGGTGAGTTAGTGCCAAGTGAGAAAAAAAAGAATGAATGGGAGATGACAGAACTTGTTGGCAGTGCAGGGAGTTAAAAGAAAAACACTGTATGTTCATATTTCTCTGTGTTTAAAGTGCTGAACACCAAATTTGTTTTTTGAAATATGCCTGTTTGTTTCTGTTCTCTTTTATATTTTTCAGGCGATGCTGTGATATCATGTGGTAAAATGTATTTCTGTTTATAATTGTCATAGAATATAGAGTGCACAAGAAAAACGAAGGCTGGGATTTTGGTGTCATTCATGCATCTGTGAATCATTTCTATACAGGGGAATCACAAGGGTTTGATGTTTATGCCAGAGCCGTAATGCATTTGCTAATTTATCACTGTAGCTAAAATAGCAAGCAAGGAAAAGTGACTAAATGCCTGCTAGATATGAAGGTGTGTGTCAGTGTTGCGAGTGATTCCTTCTTTGCATGTTGAAACACATTGATTACTGGATGTACATAAGCCAGTAATACCAGCCACAAACCATAGGTGGCGTTCTGAATAAACTTACTGGGTTCTCTGAAGTGTCATAGGTTTGGGGGTTCTCTACAGGCGACCAAAAGACATTCTAATAGTTAGGAAAGGTTTGTTTTATGATGGAGTTATGATATAAAAAACCATGCGCATCACTATACCACAAGAATAAGGTAATTCTGAAAATACCACAAAGTAAGATACCACTAAAATGACCACCAACACAAACTGATATTATATTGTCACCAAAATAGAGTAATAATAAACTATCTCTAAATGTAAGGCAAGTTTACCACCAGTTTAGCACCAAAATATCATGGTAAGAAAATATAGCCAGATCCCAAATTTACCCCAATAAGACAAAACCTCCTACGAAACTCACATGCCTTGAGAGGTGGGTCCTGCAGATTGTCAACTCTTTGTCCCCTCACTGGTCACAGAGATGATTGGGCATGTTTACATTATGCATGAGGGTAACAATTACTCACTTGTGCACAAGAGGTAGTGTGCTGTTGTACTGGGTTGTATTCCGAATGTCCATTCAGTTTAATCACATGTGTGATTTTTGTGAAGCATGCATGTGTCTAGGCTGGTACCAAGAGTGCATGTCAACCATGTACACCATCTTGAGTAACATTTCTCAATCCAGTGCAGTTTTGCATCTGTAAACGTGGCTCAGTGCTGTAGTGTGAGGTTGTGTGACAGTTCTGATCAGAGTGAGAGAAGTAGGACTGGTTGTGTGGGGGAATGGGGACATACATAAACATGTTCACTCTCAGGATTTGTCTTGAATTATTGTGTCAGTTCTAGCAGCCAGATTACTTATGTCACATGAGGGGGCCATTGCTACACTGATAATGTAGTGTGTATCAATATGTATGTGCGTGTCTGCAACAAGATTGTGTGGAACTCTGATAATCCTTTCAGCATTATGGGATGTAATTAATGTTCTTCAGTGATTCGGCATGTCCTCTCAATGAATGAGCAAGTTCGTATGCATAGCATGATCAGTGAAATAGGACATTTCATTGAACATGGATAAACATGTATGCATACTAAACACGTGGCTCCACATAAAGATATATAGTACTGGCATGTATAGGTCACTGAATTAGTGGCATTACATCTCCTCTCATGTGCCATGTTATGTTTGTGCCACGGCACATACAGTTTGAAAGTTGCTTCACTAGTGGTGGTTTTGTGGCAGCATTTCCATGTTACTGTGTCATTTCTAACTGCCAGATTACTTATGTCACAGGATGGTGCCATTGATACACTGATGATGTAGTGTGTATCAATATGTGTGTGCCTGCCTGTGTGTGTGTCTGTGTGTGTCAAGTTATTGACATGATTACGTGGAGCTCTGATCATCCTTTCAGCATTATGGGATGTCATTAATGCTCTTCAATTGTTTGGCATGTCCTCTCAATGAATGGACATGGATAGACATATAAGCATACTGAACCTGTGGCTCCACATAAAGACATATAGTCCTGACATTCAACAGTGGCCCATGTTACCATGCAGTAGATCCAATTGCTTTTGTAGGTCACTGAATTAGTGGCATCAAATCTCCTGCCATATGCCATTTTATGTTTGTGCCAGAACACATACTCTTTGAAAGTTGCTTCACTAGTGGTGGTTGTGTGGCCTGTGTGGGTGCATGTTCATCAAATGCCAAATGCGTAGCTGCCATTTACCATGGGAGTTGTGATGAATGACCATGGTAGTACAGGATACCTTTCATATGTTCCTGCTCATACCTCTGTCTCATGCAGTCACTATACATGGACCTTTCCTTTTTTGCAACTTTGGCACCCTGCCACATGTCTGTAACTGCAGATGACATATGTTTTTTAATAACATTGGGCCTCATTACAAGCCAGACGGTCTGAAAAGAAGTGTGCCGGCAGCAGCATACTGGTACCTTTTTTGGACTGTCAGACAACAAGTATGTTTGCAGGGGCCGTTGCTTCCGGCAGGTCTGACCTTCCGGGGGCACCAACCCTACAGGCATGGTTTTCATAGAAGCACCAGCACCGTTAGCAATGTTGCCAGTGCTTCCTTGTCCCCATTCCTGTGGAGCCCTATGGAACTCCATGGGAATGGGGACTTACACTTTCCACAATCTGACATCCTCGGCTGCCGGGATATTGCGGTGGCACCAGGATATCAGGTGGAGAATCAGTGTTATGAGTTTGGCGGCAACCTGCCGGTGCACTGGCGGGTTACCACCAAGCTTGTGATGAGTCCCAATAATCTCTGGCTGTGAATTGTACCTTACTCATGACTTCAATTTCGTGTGCGCCCTCATTGTATGTTCATCAATCCTAACACCCCTGCCTGAGGCAGGGATAGCCAGAAGCGTTGCGTACTCCACTGTCCTTAAAGAAATGCCAGATTCATATGTTGATGTCCTCCCCTTTGAAGGTGGATGAATACGTTGCAAGATCAGAAGCCTGTTAAAGGAACTCAAACTGTTTAGGCAATCATGCCAACTAGCTATAGGAGGAACTCACAAAGCTGAGGAGAAGAGTTAGGAGGTAGATGGAGGGGAAAGAATAAGCATCATGTAAGTCTGATGGATTCTCTGGATCTGTTGGAGAAGTGGGTGTGTAGGGAAACATACACATTGAGTATTTAGCCTTGCCTAGTGAGAGCATTTGAAAACACACATTGCACTTCTATTCACACTTCAATTGGTCCCAGGCTGGCAGCCATCCTAAAAGGTTTTGTCAATCTTAAATGACACCAACTGCCTTTACTGGTGAGATTGTGGAAGACGAAAAGGATGGGGAAGAGGAGACGAGTAGTGTGCGGTGTCTGACTTGAAGAGGGTGTGAGTATACCTGTGTACATAGTTTGTTTATTTTGTCAGATTCTTGATGGCAACAGGCCCCTTTATTGACTTTGTTTTGGATGCTTTATCTAACCTTTTTCATGCATTGGTCTTTTTTTTTTACCTATTTCTTTCATTATTATTCAAATGTAGTACATGGTTTATAAAAACCTTCAATACAACATACACATGTAACATGCACTATCCTAATACAATAAGCCTTTTCCTAGATATCAAATCATCATAAAACCTAGAAAATTGACCTAAAAGCGTACTGATATACGTTTAATTGAAAACAAATTACTTTTCTTTTTAAACAGAGTTTGACTTTTAAGATACTGTCAATAGCTGTCCATAGCTTTTCAGGAAATTAGCACAAACTACACAAATATGGACTGTGGCACCTTCCATACATATTGACCATGTTTTTATCGCACTCTATTGCTAGATATTTAACATCTTGAAATATGTCTAATTTATTCCATCCAGTTCATCAACTTGCTTTAGGGAACGGATTAGTCCCCCTACAATTCAATACTTGAGCAATTTAATAAAGTGATATGTCTACATATCACAAGATTTGTATGAGTTTTGGGCAGAATTTTAGGAGAAACTTTGGTTCCATAGATGAGGTATTAAATAAATCAGATTATTATAAATTAAAAGCATAGGCAATAAAATACAACCATGTTTCAAATATTGAGGAATCTCAATGCCCACGATTATATGATATGATATGGCATTTATAACGTGCCTATACACAAGTGTTTCAAGGCGCAAAACGATTTCTAATCGCAGACCCAGCGTTCGAACTTGTGTTGCTCTGCATCGTCTTGCGTTCCAAGGCAAGCATGTGCCCCTGAGCTATCCTCCCGGGATAGTGCCCCGTTTGGAGTTAATATGTCTTTAGTTGTTGTATAATTGTATATTGCTGTTCTTGATCAATGCCCCTTCATGTCAAGTGGCCTTCCCCTGAACACTAGCTTAAAAGATGAAATAAAATCTAAAAGCACAACCAAGAGCAACCGATTTACTAAGTTGGGGTGCCTTAGATAACAATCAGGCTAAACTACTTGTAAAAATGGAAGAAACAGGACAGACACCTGTTCGAGTGGGTGGTATAATTATCTGTTTTTCTCCCCACTTTTTAAGATCTAGTGATAAACATTTTGCTCATCCTATCCCTGAAGCACATAAAAGGGCAATGTGCCTAACCCTAACTGGGGTAACACTATCTCATTTTTAAAACATACATTTAATTGACTTTTTGCCCAGAACTAGGTATGTCCAAAGTTGGCCACATTCCAAATACAGAAAGTCAAATCTGCTGGATTGCTTCAAGATGTATTACTAAAGACCATTCAGGTCTACTGCTCTAGATGATTTCAAATCAGCAACATTTACCTTTTCTGTTTGTCATTTTGTAGATTGACAATACAGTGTAACTTGTGCCACATTCTCAAATACATCTTCATTCCATACCCTTAGGATTATTTTCAATATATTCCTGACATTCATTTTCGTGGATACTATTATCTAATCTCTTTTTCGGCATGTCATTGCCAGGACTAATGGTACTTTGGAGAACACCTCTTACATTGCCTTGATATTTTCAATCATTTCATTTAATTCCAGCAATTGACTTGCATTTCTTTTCATGGAATATAAAAACACTTTTATAATGTTGTTTCACATTCTTCCTCATAACTAGCTGCACCTCCAAAGGAGAAATGTGCATTCTGATTGTCCTGTAGATGTTCCTTGCTTCATTCTTTTATTCACTCCCGAATAATATAGTTTTTGTGAATGTCTATGTGGTAGTTAATTGTTTTTTGTATTGGCTTACTGAATATGTCCCTTGGAAAGTGGAGAGGACCTGCTTCCTTTTTATAATAGGCACTATTATTATTATTATTATTATTATTGTATTTATTGAGAGTGGACCTAGTTTCGAGAAGCAACAGAGCACTTTAAAGAGGCATACACCAACACAGACACATAACGTAGCACTTTACAGGGGTGTACCACATTACAGATGCATAGCAGAGCACTTTTCATGGGTAACAACTGTGAGAAACCTGAAGGTATTCTCCTTCCTACTCCCCCAGCATCTTCCCTTCAGGTGGCCAGGGAAGTCCCATCACTTTTGGATCCCGACCCTGGGGGTGGACAAGCGAGGGAGGATCACCTGAGTGGAGGGTTGCAGGGATTTCAGAGGAGAATGCCTATAGGCGAAACATGGTATACCCCCTTTCCCAATTGTACATCAGCACACTCTCCCTCATCCTTTATGGGGTATTTTCAGTCTCATCCCATCTCCCCCTCTCCTTTTCCAACATGTACTAGGACAAGGAAGAGGCAATTGGAACAGTACTGTACAGAGGAAAATGAGTGGAGAGGCCTACACTACACCATTAGGCTGTACCTTTAATAGAGTCAGGCATGGTCAGGCATTTGACACTAGCCATACACACCTGACTCCAGTTGACCCTCAGTTACGATATAAAAGGTGGAATTTGGCCAGATTGAATGAGCGAGCTCAGGTTGATGGATGGATCGTGGAAGCCAGGGAACAGGAGGCAGCAGCAGGAGGAGCCCAGAGAATCTGCAGGAGAACGGGATGCCAGGAGGCTGACCCGGTGTGCCACAGGGGTTGCAGTGTGGTGAGGGAGCCATGTCTCCATGGAGCCGGATTGGGGTATGCTGTGGCCTATTCACAGTATCCTTGTCAGTGCTCATTCCCATGGGACATGTGCAGGTCCCAAGGTGTTTGTGGGGCAGGTGGTGAGACCCTGGCCTCGACACACACATCCCTGGGAAACTGCCCACCAGCACAGTACTACTCAGTGAGTTTCATGAGATACTCAGTAACATGCAGGTGGCTCGAGCGGGAGCAGTAGCAGTTAGAAGGTACAAGCATCACAATAATTGAAAAATGAGAGGAAGCAAGAGAAAAAGGTGCACGAGCAGCACATAAGCAGACAACGCAGAAACAGTGAGTTATGAAGAACTGAAAGAAGAGAGGGTGCAAGTGACCCGAAAGAAAGAAGGAAAGATTGAGAAAGGTTCAGGCAGCATGAAGCCAACAGAGGGGAAGAGTGAAAGAGGCATGGCAAGGTAAAGAAAGTGTGTAAGAGGCATGGTTAGACAAAGGAAGTGTGCAAGAGACACAGCAAAGCAGAAAAGTGAGCAAGAGGCACAGAGAGGAAAAAGGTGCCAGAAGGAAGGCAAAGGGTCCCATTACAACTGTGCCTGTCCGGAAAAAATGGTGCCGGTAAACCTACCGCACTGATGTTTCCGGAGCGGTACAGCACAGTACAACCCTGTGGGCAGGGGCAGTGCTACCCGCCAGGGTCAGACCTGCTGTGCGGGACGGCACCCATTCGAGTTCTCTCTGGAGCACCGGCACCGTTGTTAACAAAATTGCTGGCACCTGACTTCCCGACCGCCAGACTTGGAATAGCAATTCATTACGGGTCTGGCATGGTTACCGCCGGTCCCATAATGAGGCCCAAAGAGTGTAAGGAGAGGGGCCAGGTATCAGAGTGGTCGTGTATGGGAAGTATTAAAAGCCCTGCGTTCTTGAAAAAGTCTCTGATACTGCTCCGGTGTTGACCAAAGGAGGTGTACAGCGCCACTTGATAGAGATGGAGAAAGGGGGAGCTACATCCTCCAACGTGAAGGAAAGGCTGTTTCAACCTCATCAGAAGGAAATGTGCTATGAAAGGTGCATTTGAAGCAAGAGGGGCCTAGGCTTCATGAAGGGAACTCTGAGAGGCCCAAGGAAACTATGAGAGACATTGTTGAAACGAAAGAGGCCTCGACTTGGGGAAGAGAACGCTGAGAGGCATAAAAGGAACTGTGACTCTTCTGTTTGGGAACTAGAGGGGTCAGAGCTTGGGGAAGAGAACCCCAGGAGACCAGATACATTATAAACATTATAAACTGTATTTTCCTGTGAAACCTGATAGTATGGAGAAGCCTGGTTTGTTATCATTACAGAATCAATGCCCATTGTTAGAGAACCATTACCCATTTAGGGATCCAGTTATCCATCATACATTCTGATTAGTACTGATTAGTATTGACATGAAGTAGTGACATTAGATTATCCACATTTTTATGCCACTTTGTATGCATTTGCAATTTGCTATAGAATGAGGCCTGTTATATTCGAAGTGCCATTTAGAGACACATGTTATATTTGTAGAGACATGTAGACACGTAGAGATATGTTGTTATGTATTATGTATGCATGTAGAGAGACACACATTGAGTGTGCACTTAGAATATGCATTGAGCTTTGAGTATAGTGCTTGGTATGAATGAATGTGTTAGGCACTACATTCGAGAATAGAGAAAGCATGAAGCCATTCCAATGAGACACACAGAAGCGCTGCGGAGTGCAAAGTTGTTATGAGTTACAGTGTACAAAGTATGCGTAAACAGTTTGCTTGGCAGACAGATAACACAACCCTTGTCCGAGTGGAGAAGGCATTGAGGCCTTATCAGTCTGGGCTGGTGCTTGGTAGACAGAGAGAAGGTGGGGGCAGGCAGCATGAGAGCAAGAGGAGCTTTGGTTCACAGAGACATGTACAAGGAGAGAGGGATTTGAATGGAGAAATATGAGGAGATGATAAAATGGTGACCGCAGACAGAAGAAAATATGGTATAGATATGTGGAAAATGTCATGATGACCAGAACACGCAGTGATTGAAAAGTACAAGACATGTATCACAGACTTTTAGGCACTGCTCAGATTTAGAAATGCTGACAGATAGAAAGAGAGGCATTTTAGCTTAAAGAAAACGAGTGTAACCATGGATATGTATACGTCATTGAACAGTATAATGAGAGGTGAGGCTCTGAGATTTGAGTTGCTGCTCTCTGCTTGTCTGCTCTCTGAGGAGAGAGGGAGTTGGTAGTTCAAGATGCTAGTTGGAGTTAGAGATGGCACACTGACACTCTGAGAGATCGAGAGATGACTTGGAGAGGCGTTTGGGAGTGATTGGATGTACTTCGGGAAGAGGTTTTGGCTGATATGCAGATGGGGAATCATTTTGAGCAGTGCTGATGAGATCGATCTGGCAGGAATCTGGCAGAGAGAAGCCTGGCCCTGACTGACTGGCTGGTTTCAGAGTTAGCAGGAGAGGAGAGACAGAGCAACACAGAGTAAAAGGGGAGTATTGCTGAATAAGCCACGTGCATGGGGATTTAGAACACACTCTCACACAGAGCTTTGGCTGACATGATAGATGGGGTAATCAGACAGGGTTTGTCTTAGAGAGAGAGTGTGAATTATGGTGTGGATTGGAGAAGAACGGTGTGGATTGGAGTTGCTATTAGATTCCTTGCATGAGAAGAATGCAAGGCTTATAGTTATTGCATTGCATGGTATATTTGGACCAAAAGCATAAAAGGTGCAAATTCGAGATTTGCATTATAGTAATGTTTGCATTATGCATTGCTATGTATGAATGAAAGTGTTTCTATTGTTGAATCAATTCATGTGTTTTCTTGTGTCTTATGTTAGTGTGTCCATAGGAGTAAGATAGGAGTAATCTAGGAGTAACACAGCGCACAAAGGCCCTGAGATAGAAGAGCAGGGGGGCATAGTGATCCACACCCCCCCCCTAGGAGATTGTCTAAGACTGACAATTGGTCACCCATGCGGGGCTAGGCCAAAGGTAGACTTGTTGCACTTTCCACAGTCCTGCTGCAAGACCCCTACCTGGAAGATCCCAAGGTCACCCTTTATTCATTTAACTATTTTCAAACTGGCAGATCTAAACCTGACAGTAAGCCTACCTTAAACCAGCCTTTGTTTGCATTTTTTTAACCACCAATTTTCTTTAAGAAAACCTAACATCATATTTGTTTTAAGAGTGATGGAAAGCATGGGTTTTGATACGGACAGACTTTGGAATTACGGACATTGATGGCCCTTAGAAGCATCAGTTGAGGGAACAGCCCCATTAGAGTTAGGGTCAGTTAGGGATTACACCAACCCTTCAAAGTTTTATAATCAATGTTTTCAAACTTTTACTTTTAAGTCTGTGTCTCCCTTGATACCATGCATTCCTCACACAACAGAAGAAATATACAACCAGGGGTAGGATACAGAGGGGGACAGAGGAGGGGTACAGCTGTACCGGGTGGTGGCGTGGCAGTGTCTAGTGAGTCAGGTGGCATGAGGCGTGACGTGATGGCATAGGTGTTAAGGTGGAGAGACGACTTGAAGAGGTGGGTCTTAAGTTCTTTTCTGAATTGTTGCAGTGTGGGGAGAGGGGGGTCCGATGCCGGTGAGGAGGAGGTTCCATATTCTTGGTGAATAGGCAGCAAAGTCTTCTTTTCTTGTCCTTTCCTCTTTGAGGCACTAGTCTTCACATAACAGTTAGTATTAGAGTCTTTCAAAGAACAATTACTATGATCACCATCTATATACATTTGAAAAGTACTAAGACCGTGTTATATATATTTTACTAAACTAATTAAGGCTGCTTCCATGCTACCACTGCTATGAACATTCCAGTGCTTAATCATACTCATTGTTTGCAGCTGTAAAGTTATCACACATACAATTCATTACAAATAGAGAGTGCATTAGTGGAATGTGCTGATAATAATCAACATATTTAAAACACTCCTTTAACCCTTTAAGTGCCATGGGTATTTCTCCCCAGTGCCAGGGCCTTTTTTTGGTGATTTTGGTATGTGGCCATTCAATGGCTTGTAACTTTTTTGTTACATGAGATATCTCGGCCAAATTTGGCTCCTTGTTTTCCCACATGTAGGCGGTCGTAACACCACCCAGGAATCCCAGGTTGCTGTAGGGGGGGTGAGAGAAAATAAGCAAAAAGGGCAAAAAATTTGGGTTTTTTCACATAATGCCAATAAAATGATGCACAAAGAAGCCTGTGGTTTTTTACTTGTAAGAGCTAGGAACAAATGGTTTGCTGTGCTGAGTTCCACAATTTCCTGGCTTTCAGGAACAGGTTGAGTGGAAATGGAAAAAAATTATTTTGATGTGGTTATCAACCGTTTTGTGAGAGGTAGGCGATTTTGGCCATTTTTGCCAATTGGACATGCATGGACGGAATGGAAGAAAAGGGCAGGAAAGCCAAATTGAAGGACAGAAAGGCATATATTTCTGGAAAGTAGACAAAATTCCAAGTTTAGGAAGGGGTGATTTGCCTAGGTCAGGCAACAACTAGGTAGGGGAAACTGCCATCGAATGGGGGAAAAGCGGGAAAATGACTGAAAAAAAAGGTATGTGTTGGACATGGTTGGCTTGGTACGGCAATGGCTTCTATGAATTTTGAGAAAAGCAATGCTCCGCTACATTCCCCCGACTCTTGCAGTTAGGAGAGCATACATTTTTTGTAGTGTTTTTACAAAACAAGCAATACCACAAGCCAAACACTGAGCCATGGTACACAGGAGTTTTACGCTCACGGCCTGACCAGATGCACTTAGCATGTGTAAATCGGGAAAACCAATGTGGTGAGGAACGGCAAGCATACATTTTTTGAAAGAGCACAGGCAGACCTTTTCAAGGGTAGGTGACTTGTGCAGGTTACAAAGGTGTATGGTGGCTAAAGCAGCGACTAAATGTAGGTCACATCTGGGAAATGAAAGGGTTGTGAGACAAAGGGCACCAGCAAATGGGTCAAAACGTTATGAAAACCACACAAACACAACACATGGCCTACCGTCCTGCGTTCCCACAGTTGTCCCGATGAAAATGGTACCTCACATGTGTGGGTGCACCTACCTGGTCGCCAAGGGGAAAGCCGAAAACACAAGTAAACCCAAGTCTGTTTTCAGAGCGAAATCTCAGACATTCTGCCAACCGGGACAACATACAGATATGGGCCTCGGGTGTCCAAGCCACCGAGGAAAACAGGGAACCACATGCATTTCCAAAAAGAGGACACCCGTGGGAATCCGCAGAGGTATGATTTGCGCACATCGGCCCAGAATTTATTACCCAGACAGCCCCGCAAAGTCCGAAATGTGGTGAAAAAAAACGCTTTTTCCGCACATTTTGCTCGGCGCACCCATCGAAAAACGCCCCCAACAACTCATGGCCTACCGTCCCGCGTTCCCACAGGTGTCCCAATGAAAACGGTACCTCACATGTGTGGGTGCACCTACCTGGCCGCCAAGGGGAAAGCCTAAAACACAAGTAACCCCAAGTCTGTTTTCAGAGCGAAATCACAGACATTCTGCCGACCAGCACAACATACAGATATGGGCCTCGGGTGTCCAAGCCACCGAGGAAAACAGGGAACCCCATGCATTTCCGAAAAGAGGACACCCGTGGGAATCCACAGAGGTATGATTTGCGCACATCGCCCCAGATTTTTTTACCCAGACAGCTCCGCAAAGTCCAAAATGTGGGGGAAAAAAACGCTTTTTCCGCACATTTCGCTCGACGCACCCATCGAAACACGCCCCCAACAACACATGACCTACCGTCACGCGTTCCCACAGGGGTCCCGATGAAAACGGTACCTCACATGTGTGGGTGCACCTACCTGGCCGCCAAGGGGAAAGCCGAAACCACAAGTAACCCCAAGTCTGTTTTCAGAGCGAAATCTCAGACATTCTGCCGACCGGGACAACATACAGATATGGGCCTCGGGTGTCCAAGCCACCAAGGAAAACAGTGAACCCCATGCATTTCCGAAAAGAGGACACCCGTGGGAATCCACAGAGGTATGATTTGCGCACATCGGCCCAGATTTTTTTACCCAGACAGCCCCGCAAAGTCCGAAATGTGGGGGAAAAAAACGCTTTTTCCGCACATTTCGCTCGGCGCACCCATCGAAACACGCCCCCAACAACACATGGCCTACCGTCACACGTTCCCACAGGTGTCCCGATGAAAATGGTACCTCACATGTGTGGGTGCATCTACCTGGCCGCCAAGGGGAAAGCCGAAAACACAAGGAACCCCAAGTCTGTTTTCAGAGTGAAATCTCAGACATTCTGCCGACCGGGACAACATACAGATATGGGCCTCGGGTGTCCAAGCCACCGAGGAAAACAGGGAACCCCATGCATTTCCGAAAAGAGGACACCCGTGGGAATCCGCAGAGGTATGATTTGCACACATCGCCCCAGAATTTTTTACCCAGACAGCTCCGCAAAGTCCAAAATGTTGGGGAAAAAAACACTTTTTCCGCACATTTTGCTCGGCGCACCCATCGAAACACGCCCCCAACAACACATGGCCTACTGTCACGCGTTCCCAAAGGTGTCCCGATGAAAACGGTACCTCACATGTGTGGGTGCACCTACCTGGCTGCCAAGGGGAAATCCGAAAACACAAGTAACCCCAAGTCTGTTTTCAGAGCGGAATCTCAGACATTCTGACGACCGGCACAACATACAGATATGGGCCTCGGGTGTCCAAGCCACCAAGGAAAACAGGGAACCCCATGCATTTCCGAAAAGAGGACACCCGTGGGAATCCGCAGAGGTATGATATGCCCAAATCGCCCCAGAATTTATTACCCAGACACCCCCGCAAAGTCCGAAATGTTGAAAAAAAAACGCATTTTCCGCACATTTCGCTCGGCTCACCCATCGAAACACGCCCCCAACAACACATGGCCTATCGTCCCGCGTTCCCACAGGTGTCCCGATGAAAACGGTACCTCACATGTGTGGGTGCACCTACCTGGTCGCCAAGGGGAAATCCGAAAACACAAGTAACCCCAAGTCTGTTTTCAGAGCGGAATCTCAGACATTCTGACGACCGGCACAACATACAGATATGGGCCTCGGGTGTCCAAGCCACCAAGGAAAACAGGGAACCCCATGCATTTCTGAAAAGAGGACACCCGTGGGAATCCGCAGAGGTATGATATGCCCATATTGCCCCAGAATTTATTACCCAGACACCCCGCAAAGTCCGAAATGTGGGGAAAAAAACGCATTTTCCGCACATTTTGCTTGGCTCACCCATCGAAACACGCCTCCAACAACACATGGCCTATCGTCCCGCGTTCCCACAGGTGTCCCGATGAAAACGGTACCTCACATGTGTGGGTGCACCTACCTGGCTGCCAAGGGGAAAGCCGAAAACACAAGTAACACCAAGTCTGTGTTCAGAGCGGAATCTCAGACATTCTGCCGACCGGCACAACATACAGATATGGGCCTCGGGTGTCCAAGCCACCAAGGAAAACAGGGAACCCCATGCATTGCCGAAAAGAGGACACCCGTGGGAATCTGCAGAGGTATGATATGCCCAAATCGCCCCAGAATTTATTACCCAGACACCCCCGCAAAGTCCGAAATGTGGGAAATAAAATGCATTTTCCGCACATTTCGCTCGGCTCACCCATCGAAACACGCCCCCAACAACACATGGCCTACCGTCCCGCGTTCCCACAGGTGTCCCGATGAAAACGGTACCTCACATGTGTGGGTGCACCTACCTGGCCGTCAAGGGGAAAGCCGAAAACACAAGTAACCTCAAGTCTGTTTTCACACCTGAAATGTCACTCTCTCACACCATACAGATATGGGCCTCGGGTGTCCAAGCCACCAAGGGAAACAGGGAACCCCATGCATTTCCGAAAAGAGGACACCCGAGGAAATCCGCAGAGGTCTGACTTACGCAAATCGGCCCAGAATGTAATACCCAGAACCACCAGCAAAGACCCACATGGGAGAAGGGTGCCCAAGGCCAGGGATATTACCGCCGACTTTGCTGGAGCCCTGGCTGCCCTGCGTTACAGCTTCTCCCCACCAAGGAGTCTCGACAGTGTGCCAATACCTCCCGAAGGGAAAAGCTGTAATGCAGCCCAGCAGCAACTCCAGGACAGTTGGAGGTGATCTGCCCAGACGGGCCATTCCCACCCACCCCACTGACAGTGGGCCCTAACCATAGAATAATAAAAAACAGTACTCACATAACGTTGCAGCTGCTCGGGTAGAAAAAGCTGTAAACAAAAAAAAGAACATGTGTTACCTACGGTCACACCAGCAAAATGTAGCCCTCCCCGGGGGCAGATAAGGGGGGGGCTGTCCTGCACTCCTCCTCTTTGGGCTCAGGCGTCCGTTCCTAGGAGCAGATATCTGGTCCCAGGGAGGGCTGCATGACTTGGCACCCACTCCATTGCGGGTGGGGGGACAGGGGGTCAACGTCCCATCCCATTAGAAAATTCCCTGACCCTTTGGGGTGCCCCACCGCCCCCCCTAAAAAGCGTTCCACCATTTTCATTTTTTTCCTTTGGTAACCCAACTCCCCTTGGTGCAGAGGGTCACATTGGTGTGCCAATCTGGCGCCGGGATGCCCAAACTTTACTGCCCCACCCACTGGGGGGGCCTGTACCACCATTTTCGGGGGCCCTCTCCCCCCCACCCCAAATGGGTGGCAGGGACACCTCATGCAGGCCTCCCTGGGCCTCCTACAAACGGCTGCGTGAGGTACACCCCACCTCCATTTGGGGTGTGGGGGGAGAGGGCCACCACAAAAGGTGGGGCAGGACCCCCAATAGATGGGGCAGTAGGGTTTGGGCATCCTGGGGGCAGATTGCCACACTAATGTGGCCATCTGCACCAAGCGAAGTTGGGTAAAAAAAATAAATAATACAAATTCATAGGCTGCTTTTTAGGGGGGGCTGAGGGGCACCCTAAATTGGCAGCGAATGATGTACTGCAACGGGGGGTGGCCCTCAGCCCTTCCCCACCCCAAATGGAGGGCCCCACCTCATGCAACCGTCCCTGGGGGCAGATAGGGGGGCCCACCTCTTGCATCCCTCCCTGGGGTCAGATGCCCCTTCCTAGGAGCAGATATCTGCCCCCAGGGAGGGTTACAAGGGGGGCCCCCTTTCTACTTCGGTTGGGGGGGCACCCCCCCTTTCATTCAGTAAAAAATCCATAGTGGCTAGTGGCCCCCACCCCTTCCCCCACCCCCTTTTCCCATAATTTCACTTTTTTTTTTACATTTCCTTGGGGCAGATGGTCAGCCATCTGCCCCAGGGTTCACATGCATGTGCCCCCATGCTTTGGGGGCCGGGAGGGGGAGAGGACTGCTTACTTGAAGCAGCCCCCTCCTCCCCACCTCACAAACGGATCCATGGTGGTCTAGTGGGTTGCTGGTCACGGATCGAGCGCCCTGCGCCCGATCCGTGACCAGCAATGCCTCATATGTGGTGTCCTTGGAAAGGGGAGAAAGTCCCCTTTCCAGGGACACCACTTTTTGATCAATCCCTGGTGGTCCAGTGGGCCCCAGGACCCCAAACCCCTTCCCACCTCCCACCTCCCCTCGATTTTCTTTTTGCTTTTATTTATTTTTATTTTCACCCCTGGGGGCAGTGATTATCTGCCCCCAGGGGTCTCTGGCGCTGTGGCCCCATGCCTTGGGGCCACGGGGGGAGGGGGGCCGCTTACCTAGTAAGCAGCCCCCTCTCCCCCTGCGTCACAAACGGATCTGCGTTGATCCGCTGGCATTGCAGCCCGCGGATCTCGCGCCCTGCGCTGATCTGCAGACAGCAATGCCTCATATGTGGTATCATTGGAAAGGGGAGAAAGTCCCCTTTCCAGGGACACCACTTTTTGATCAATACCTGGTGGTCCAGTGGGCCCCAGGGCCCCAAACACCCTCCCACCTCCCACCTCCCCTTGATTTTTTTTTTATTTTTTATTTTTTTATTTTCACCCCTGGGGCCAGTGATTATCTGCCCCCAGGGGTCTCTGGCGCTGTGGCCCGATTCCTTGGGGCCACTGGGGGGGAGGGGCGCTTACCTAGTAAGCAGCCCCCCCTCCCCCTGCATCACAAATGGATCTGCATTGATCCACTGGCATTGCTGCCCGTGGAATGGGCGCCCTGCGCCCGATCCGCGGGCAGCAATGCCTCATATGTGGTGTCCTTGGAAAGGGGAGAAAGTCCCCTTTCCAGGGACACCACATTTGATCCATCCCTGGTGGTCCAGTGGGCCCCAGGGCCCCAAACCCCCTCTCACCTCCCTCCATCCCTCGAATTATTATTATTATTTTTTTTTTATTTATTTCACCCCTTGGGACAGTGATCATCTGCCCCCAGGGGTCCCTGGCGCTGTGGCCCCTGATTTGGGGCCACGGGGGAAGGGGGCCGCTTACCTAGTAAGCAGCCCCTCCTCCCCCCGCGTCACAAACAGATCTTCATTTGATCCGTGACGTTGCTGCCCGTGGATCGAGGCGCTCTGCGCCCGATCCGCGGGCAGCAATGCCACACAATTGGTATCGTTGGAAAGAGGAGAATCTCCCCTTTCCAACGATACCCGCCTCGATCTCCGGCTTGAAATACAGCTGGAGATCGAGGCTGACAAAGAAGGGAACTCACCTTCTTTATCCACCGCAGCAGCCGAAAATGGCTGCTGCAGTGGATTTACTTTCAGTTTCACGGCGACGTGCGTTACGCACGCCGACGTGAAACTGAAGGTAATCCAGCCCCCTGCAGTGAGGGGGCACCTCCCCCTCACATAGCCCGGGGGTTGGATTACAGTTTTGAGCGATCCCTTCGCTCAAAACAAGGTGCCGAAAAGGACGAGCTATCTCGTCCTTGGCACTGCGTGTGCACTGTCAAGGACGAGATACCTCACCCTTGGCACTTAAAGGGTTAATATTCATAAATAGAACAATAAGCTAGAATAGCGAAAAGCAAAAACTTGTTAAAACTTAGAGAGTGAGGGATGGGCAATGGTGGACAGTATGTGCTTGTAAAACCCGACAACATCTCTAGTGAAGCAAAGGCATTATTGAGGGCATTGGGTACCTAATGGTTGTCATTGCTCACCCTATGGTTCTAAGGCTATTATCACCTGTGAGTGTCTGGTGGTAGCCAATGAGTCATTCAGTTGCTTAAAGAAGAGTGTGTTTAGATCCAAATAAGTTGATCCGTCTCCCTCTGCATGGTGCACTGGAAGTATGTGGCCAGCACTGCCAAATGACATAGTTTAGTGTGAAGTCCATTGGAGGTCAGCCATCCACCCATTAGTGAGCAGAAGCCATAGCTGAGTGATGGACTGAGATGAGAGGGAGTCTGCCACCCCTCACACATATAAGGGTAGTTGTCGGGATGTGTGCTTCCAGGCCGGAAGTTGTATGAGGAAGCTATGGTGGATGGTGGAGGGGCAAAGACATACCTGCAAGGGGCACATGAAGAGTGGGGGCACTGACACTGCACCAAAATGTGCATTTGAATGTAGGGGGCATTAGGTGGCAGGAAGCCGAGAAAGGGAAAAGTAGCAGCATGGTTCAGTGGCATTACCATTCATGGTGACTAATGTGGGATATTTTGACCCACTCAGCTATGCTCCACTACATCATTTGCTGCATTGGGGCAAGAAAAAGCACAACATGGCTGTGCTGACCCTGTGTGCGCCACAATCTTGAAACTGCATTTTTCAACAAACAGAAAATGGCTGCACCACCCTGCCAACATACATTTCAGGTTGAATGGAACAGAGTACTCACTGCAGGAATATGCCAGTGTGCTCTGCAACATTTTACATGGAGCAAAGGAAAGAAGCAGCATTACCTTGCTGAAAACCCCAAAATGTCTCTTTAAATGTTAGCTTTTCAACCTTAAAAAGTGCTGTTTTGGGTGCTAAATTCATTCATTTATACTGAACTACTGTGGTTAAAGGGCCCTGCAATGCACAGGATCATTCATTGAGTCTCAGAGGAACCGGGCCTCATTTGAATGACAGCTCCTACAAAATGTATCTTTCAAGAAGCAAACCAGGAACCTTTGTTTTGCATTTTCCACAGGAAATGCAGCTATTTCTTTGCAACAAATATCAAGAAACAGCTGTCCAGTGAAAGACAATAAACAAATGCTGGATACATATAGTCATGCTGCAAACAACTACATCACTCAAGAGAAGAACTAGAGCTGACTAAAATGTGTATTTGCTACAGATGAAAACCAAATTAAAAGAAATAATGTTAATGTGCTTTTTCCTGAATGAAGAGCAAAATCGCCTATTTTTAAAAGTATATTTTTGTGTAAAGGCTTGATTATTTAAGAATGTCAAAGGATTTGCTAATGTTAAAAATCCATCTATAAACTGTTTTAATTTAATTTAATTTAAAAACCCAGCTCTGCCAGTTCTTAGCCCTGAGAAAGGCTGACACCTCAACTGCTGGAACAGGAAAAGGCCAATTGCTATCTGGAGACTTTGGACTTTGAATGCACCAAGACAAAGAGACTTCATTAGACTTTCGTCTTTGCCCCAGTCTAGCACAATAGCAGGCTTGGGCACTCACCCTTCCAGTGGGAGGGGCAGGAAGCTTTACTCTCAAGGGAGAGGCCTCTCATTCTACTTCAAAGGATTTGACATTTGCTTACAGTTGAAAGAAAGAAAATAAAACTGCCAAGTGACTTTTGGTTTAAAATGCTTATTTTTGCAACTGAACTTTAAGACATTTAACTTGGCAGCAAGAATGAGAAAAAAATGTGAAAAGTGCATCATTCTAAATCTAATTTTATGCTATTCATTTGAAAACTTGGTAGGGCTTCTTACTGCGTAAGGAACAGAAGTTATAAAGAATGACCAATTGCGCAGAAAGTATTAATGTTGCAAACATAACATTGTGTACACATATATTAGGGGTAATTGTGCATCTATGAACAAGATTGGTAAACGTTAGGCCAAATCTTTCATGGTTAAAATTACCAAAATTCAACAGAAAAACTAGACCAGGTCCCACAGACTTGGGAGTTGGAATTAAATGTGACCCACGAAATATGTAACTTATGTATCAGGTTTTCTTAGAGGGAATAACTACATACATATGTATTTGTGGGAAAGTTAGATTTTGGTTCCAGTGGCTAGGGGAGGTTCTAGTCATTGTAAAAATCATCCCATAAACATGACATCCTTTTTCTGTCACCCAATCAGCAAAAAGCAAGGTGGAAACTTTGCTCTTGCCCAATCTTAGCAGTGGGGGTCTGGACAATAAGACTGCCCCTACCATAAACGTTAGTTGGCATGATAAATAAGGGAACCTTACAGCACACAAGAGCACTGATTCCTGACTTCTTCCTGATTTCTTGTGTGGCATCCTGTTCCTGATTTCTCCAACATCCCTGCTCCTGATTCCTGATTTTCCTTACAAAGCCAAGGCCTCTGCATTGCTGAACTCCTTTTCAGCTAAGTCCAAATTCTGAAACAATTCCCAAAAGCTAATGGAAGCATCCTGAATTGATCTGGCTTGCTGGCTGTCACTCACTGCTATCCTGCTATCTTGCATCCTGCTATCCTGATGCCCCATAGTCACCAGTGCCATCCAGGTGACCAGAACCGCCCAGCTGACCCTATCCCGCCAGATGTGCCCTGCTGTCCTTGGTTAGACCTGATCCGTGTGATGACCAGAACCCTTGACGGTTCAAAATCCTAAATTAAAGTGCACTGTAAGTATTCATAGGAATCATAGTAAACCATAGCATATCTTGCCTTGCCATGTCCTATCCCAACCTCTATGTCATCTCGTCCATACCCTGACAGCTCGTAATACCCTCTCTGTGATTCCCAGTGTTAGCACCAATTTTCTCTTCATTTTTGTTTTACTAGAACATAAGCCATTAGTGATTTTGATTAAATAAAGTAATTTCATAAAGCAAACAGTCTAGCCACCACGTGAAGGGTCACAACGGCCGTGTAACTGTGGAGATTCACGGGTGGCATTCTCTTTTTCTTTGCCATTAAATCTAGTTTAAGTAAAATAAACCTGTCATTTTAAAACCGTTTTTCTGTGTTTCTCTGCTCTATATTTCTAAAAACGATTCTCATTCCGCATTGCATAACTCACTCAATTTAATAGCTAGAGACTTCATTTCAACTCTGGAGTATACCTAATACCTGTAGCTACATCCCCACATAACCGCATCCAAAACCAGTATAGTTCACCCTTTTTTCTTAAAAATCATTTGGTTAATTTTAGGCGGGAATTCACATTTCTGCAACGTTTTATACGTGTGATTTTCATTCTAAATTATTTTCAAACTTCCATTTGGATTCAAAGTGTTTACTTTGGCTCAAACTATAGCTCATGTTTGTTAGGATCTTTGCAATGTTGCTCCCATAGAAATGTATACTGAATTAAGGATTTTTGCACACTTTTCATTGTCTGGCTAAGCCATTTTCGAATGTCATTTTAAAAGTGTCAGATTTCCAATCTGTTTTTCTCTCTTGTTTGGGGAGGGAAGGTTGCATTCCAATTCTGTTTCCTTTTCTTTATTCCTGAATACCCACTGCTTCCTTAAATCTGTTTAGAATTGTTTATTTGTGGGTTGAGGAATTTTGCAGGGGAAAATCCTAACTTATCTCATCCATGCTAACTTTCCAAACGAGCCAAAACTGTTCTTTTCTCTGTGCTTTATATTTTGTGTTGCTAAAAGTGAAGTTAACTGCATTACATAACTTCCTATCTGTATTGTCACCACATTGGTGATTTCTGCCCCATATATATTAAAGCATATGTTTGATTTGAATTTTAAATAAATGACTAAATAAATAAAGATTACCTTTACTAGCCAGCCTGATTCCTGGTCCATTGTGACCTGGGGGTATTTTGAGAAGGGGTGTGATATGAGTGGTATATCACTCAGAATATTTAACCTATAGACATAATAAAAATAAGTATTTCAGCTGTGCGCTGAATAGTAGGCTGAGACCAGGGTGTTTCGTCTGATTGAAATACTTAACACTAAGCCATAAATTAATCTGGCATTCGAGGAAACTAGCGTAAATTGTACATCGCATCCCTGCATCACGATTGACTGGGCCACTACGAACATTCTTTATGGAGTGCTCATATAATGTATGTCGAACAGCAAAAGTGACCATAACAATATCCATAGCCTATTACAAACATTTTGTCAGAGAATGCCTGACTGGCACAAGGGTCAGAAGTGTATGTCTCCCCCTGTGTTGTCAAGGAGGAAAGATTGACTAAAATGTAGTGGTACTGGTGTGCAATAAGTTATACAAACTCTAAAAGTTACAAGGTTCTATGGGACCACTTTACTTTATACTAAACATTGTTACCATTAATCCTACTCTAGAGAAGCCATCATCAATTTTTTGTCCTGTTTATCTTGTTCCTTTTCTCTCTTAAATCATAGAACCTATAGTTTTCTAACAATGTGTATCTTAATTTGATATACAGTTATGATGCAGATTCAGTTATGTGGTGTCCTCTATACAAGTGGTTCCACTAGCACAATGGGCCACATTACAAGTTTGACGGACCAGAAATAGCGGTGCTGGTTGCACCGTACCGGCACCCTATTCTGGACTGGCACACTACGAGACATGATGCTGCAAACACCGTCACTGCATGTGACACCCATAGTGCTTACGTAGCCGGCATCACCGTGAACGTAAACAAAAGGACCTGGCGGCCACGCCTGAAACACAGACACAGCGGTAGCATGGGCACATTCTGAGTTCCAAGTTCCGACTTCACAGAAACACTGCCATAAAAATGGCAGTAGCACTGTGCTGACCGTGCCGGAAACACTGGCATTGTGCAATAGGCATTAAACAGTGTCAGGTGGGTAGCAACAGGCCACAGGCAGCCAAGATCAGCTCGGCTGCACACCATGAGCAATGTGAAACTGAAAAAGGACCATTCCCACACCCAACATCCCTTAAAACAACCATGCTGGCAGCTGCAGTAGCAAACATGGAGTTGGAGGCACTGCATGCAGGGATACAGCATGTGAATGAGCTGGAAGAGGCAGAGAGACAGAGGAGGTGGCAGAGGCGCAGTCGGAGAAGGAGGAACATGATGGCCATGCACAACAACAATGGCTAGGAGGTAGCACCCCGCAGGCAGCCACCCATACCCCGCTTAAGGGCCACACCCTGGAACCTCACCCAGACACAGATCCACACCTTCTACCGGCTGGATAGAGAGAACATTACCTCCATAGTCAACCTGATCCATGATAACATTGTCAGCCTCATTAACATGCAGACTGCCATACCCCCCTTGCTCAAGTTAGTGTTGGTGCTGCATTTTCTTGCTCCCTGCACCTACCAACACATTGTGGATGAGCTGCATGGGTTATCCCAACCATGTTTTTCCAAGGTCCTATTTCAGGTCCTAGATGACCTCCTGCGGCACGTGTCAGACCCCATTGCCCTACTCAGAACACTTGCCTAGCTGAATGCCACCAAAGTTGCATTCCATGCCCTTGCCGGCATGCCCAATGTGATTGGTGCGTTGGACTGCACGCATGTGGAACTAGTGGCCAGACATGCCATTGAGGCAGTCTACAGGAACAGGAAACTGTATCATTCCCTCTATGTGCAGATGGTGTGTGATGCACACCACCTCATCACCCACTGCTGCGCAAGATTTTCGGGGACGACGCATGATTCCATGGTGCTGAGCAACTCCACGCTATGAGGGCACATGGCACGTCAAAGCAGAGAGTGGACCAGGCTGTTGGGTGAGTTGATTCACCATTGTATGTGCACTCTGGAATGGGGCGGTTAATACACTGTCACCAGTGCATGTGTGTAATGCAATATCATACACACAAATTGCATGGCTCAGGGGAAGGGCATGACTTGCATGTGGTACATGGGAAGGCAGAGCACGCCCAATCACAAATAGAGCACATCTGCACATGCACATGCACATCAAATGCACCACAGGTACCAGAATGTATCTCATGATTGCCACATACCCCTGCAATAACGCACTGAACACAAGCCGCACTGCCTGCCTCACAGCCAAGTCAGACCAATGCAACCCACCTCCCTACCATCAGTGTACCCCACAGCATGTAGCTGGTTCACCTGCCTACGAGAAGTGCACATACCCATATGCATGTGACATGCATGCAGACATATATGTAGCACACATGAATAAATGGGTGAGATGACCATTGTACAACATGCACACGGAGCCAAAATTGGCACATGCAATGGGTATGAAAGTAGAATATGGTGTAGGCATAGTGGTAATGGGCAAGGTGGGTGTACATTTGCCATGGAAAAGTGCTTGCAAACCACCCACCGAACGTTACATATCAGCCAAGGCTACTGCTTGCATGCCATTAAGTTACCTGCCATCTCCTTCACAATTAAACCAAATCCAAGAATTTTCCTTTACTGCGTATACATCGACATAAATCAGTTTCACTGAATCAAAGATGACTTGCGACCACTCTTATGCTGCATTTCCCAAAATCAAAAATGCAAGAATCACTGCAGGCATGCAGTCATTTCATAATTAAATGGTAGCTAAAATGTGTGCATGTCAACAAATAAGTGCTCCTGTGACTGCTGCTGCCCTAAGAAACATGTCAGCAATCACAATTATCTGAATGCCATTCCTATGCACATATTACACTCACCATGGGCCTCATTATGAGGTTGACCATAACCCGCAGGTGCGACCTGTGGGTTGCTGCCAACCCCGTAATAACGCTTCTGGCACCTGGCTTCCTGGTGAAAACAGGACAATTCAAGTCCCGGCAGCCCGGGTAGTCAGGCGCTGGAAAGTTTAAGTCCCCATTCCCATAGAGTTCTATGGGGCTCTTTGGGAATGGGGACTCAGAAATATCGGCACGTCGCTGACCTTGACAGTGCTCCCATGGCAACTCTGCCTACTGGTGCCACACAGCAGGGTCAGACTGGCTGGGTGCTGCAGCTCCAGCACGCAGTCCTGTAGTTTGCCGGTTTGGAAACCTTGTTTATGGGAGCACTGGCAAGATCAGCAATGTGTCTATAGTTGTCTGATACCCAGGTTTCTGTAAGAAAGGCCACGTCTGTGCTTCCTTCCCTTGGAAGGTCATGGATTTCTATTGAATGTTTTGCCATGGATCTAACGTTGAGAAGGCTGCAATGTAATTTGTTAGATTTTCCTTTCGGGTAGTTGTTTGTATTGTTTGGTCGGTCCAGTGTGTTGTCAGTTGAGTTGAGTTTCTGTTGCTGGTGGATTTTTCCAGGTTGACCCTGTTGGGTGCCGTGGCTCTTTGGTGATCAGTCTCTTCGTCGAGTAGGCTGATAAGGTTTATGGTGGGATTGGTTGGTTTTGGTTAATTCCGTGTGGTGAATTGTGGAAGTACACATCTGTTGTTCCAGTTTTTGGTGATGTAGGGCATGTAGAGGATGATGGATTCCCTGCTTGTCCCAATTCTGGTTGTAGTATTTTCCATGGTGTAGGATGTTTTATTAGTTGTCATGTTGCATTGGGTGACCTGGTGGGGTCTGTATTCATAGCACTTATTGCCAGTTGGTTTGTTGTTGCTGGTCCATTTTTGCTTAGTAAGCAGTCGTATGTGGAGATGTAGTGAGCAATGTAGTCTGCATGGGCTCTGTTGTTTATATGTTTCCTCAGGCCATCTGGGATGTTTTTTGTCCAGTTTTACGGAGTTGTGGGTTCATGCTGGTTGGCACCTTCATGAGAGGTGTGGGTGTTCTTATTGCTTCGCTTGTCTGTTCTGGCTTCATTGTCTTTCTTGTGGCAAAGCATGGTATTTGGGTTGTGAGTTGTATTCCTTTGAGTGGGGATTCTCTTTGGATTGGTGTGTTTCTCGGTTCTTGGGGTTTAGTCTTTGCTGTTTGTGGTTGGTTGTTGCTTGCAGTTGGTGTGGTTGTGGGTAGTTGAGACCTCAATTGAAAGCCCTTTGTGGTTCTGTTGGTTTATTGTTCTTTCCTTTCTGGTTCCTATGTGGTTTTGTTATTTATCCTGGGGGTCCTTTTGTTTTGGTTCTTGAAACAGGGGTACTAAACCCTTGTTGTACGTTCGTTTTAGTGGCCTTTTCTTTCTGGCTCTGATGTACAAACCCACTGTGGGTGGAAGTGTCTGGTTGGAGACACAGCAATTGCTCAAAGGACACCTGTACCTTAGCTACCAGGGATTGTGGGCACCTGAAACTTAGCTACCAGGGTTTGTGTGGGTTCCAAAAGTCAATGCAATAACCTCTAGACTTGGGACACCTGGAAAGACGGAGCAGGATTAAAGAGGCACAACCGACAATCCAGTCATACTTAGGCTTGGGACACCTGGACAGAGGGATAGGGGCCTACGGAGGGTAGAACAGTCAATGCAGTAACTCCTAGACTTGGGACACCTATCTAGAGGGAGAGGGCACAACAGACAATGCAGTCACAGCTAGAGTTGGGATACCAGGACAGAGGAAGCAGGGCCTAAAGAAGGGGACCAACTGTCAATGCCGTCACACCTAGAATTGGGAAACCTGGGCAGAGGGAGAGGGCCTAGATAGGGGCACAACAGTCAATACAGTCAGGGTCGGACAGGGACACGAAAAACGTCCGGACACCCAAAAGAAAAAGTGCCCCACCGTTCACCTCAAAAATCCCCTCAAACCATCATCTGCGAATCGCATCACAACTTTACAGAAAATGCTACTTATGGAGGGTTCATGTGTTTATTGCATGTTATGTTTTGTGTACACCCTTGAGAAACTGATAACATTCCTTTGTTCTTTTAAAAAAAAAAAATCAACATCATCACATAGATAAATACTTATTTTTTAGAACCAGACTAAAGGCATGTCTACTCTTTGCCACCACTAATGAAAACAGAGTTGCATTTAATAAGCAGGACAGCCAAATGATGACACTGGAAAGTACCTTGCCAGTTACATTTATGCTCAAATATTACATTACAACACATTCCTCTGTTGCCGCTATCATTTAACATTGTCTATAACTTCCATCTATTAAAATGACCAAATGCAACAACTTCCCCCATGGGATTACGGCTAGAATTAGTAGACTCGCAATTTTAAAGGTGCACAGAAGTGGGAGGTACATGAGCTGCCGTGCATTTTCTTGTTATCTGCTTCCCATTAGTTGGACATATTTGAAGTACATTTTAGAACACAGGATGGGATCATGCACTCTGTACGAATCTGAAACATGTGGTGCAGGTGCTAGCTCAAAGCAAATCCAGCCAGGGTCGGACTGAAACCAATTATAGGCCTGGTAAAGAATACAAAAGAGGCCCACAGTTGACATTTGCTTTTTATTTTTTTGCACAAACTTTGCACAAACTGAGCGTTATCTGAGGGCACACTTTGGGTAACACTGGGAGCATGGTGCTTTATCTCCATTTGCTTAATACCCTTGTTCAAAACTTCCAGATGCACAGTGCAGCATTACTCATACATACTGTCCCAAAAAAGAGGGCCAAAATAGCTAGTGGGCTGTCAATAGTGCCCTTTAGCCCAGTCCGACACTGATGCAGGTTACTTCGCTTCCTGTTGCTGCAGCACGCACGCCAACCCACTGAGTTATCATCACACTTGCCATCGGTATCTCATCATTTACATCCATAGAAGGTTACGGGGTCAATCAGGTGCCAGCATCTATTCTAGACCGAGTGCATGTTGCATTTCGACATCAGCTCAATGTTTTAAAAAACAAAAAAAAAAAAAACTTTGCATGTTTCCTTCCTGTTTCTCCCTAAAGCATGTCCTCGTACATAATATTCTTCCGTTTGAGGTTGAGGACGTACTTGGCACAATGCTATTCAATGAACATATTTCTGTTTATTTGTTTATTGCTATTCTCATCCATGCATATTTTTTTTAGAAATGCTGCAGCAAAACCCCAGCAAGGCAAGCAGCTCAAATGCGTGTAGATGTGTTTTGGGGGAGGGGCGGGTTGGGGAGGGGAGGCTGGGGCGCTCTTAAAGCAATCAAGGAATACGCCAGACTGCCACAATGTGCTTCTATCGCACACCGTGAAGCAGGGCGACGCCGCCCACCCTCTAATCAGCACTTAAACGAGGCCCTGGAAATAATGTTGAAACTTGAAAGTGGCTCCATATTGCAAATTTTCAGCAAGTCCAACCCTTTCCTTATGAGTCTTTGCATTGAATGAGAACTTGAAAATAAGATAGGGTACCACACAAAACAGACTCAGGGTGCAGATGCCTACTGGGAAGTCCACCCCCGATTGCAGGACAGAAAAAACACTGATGACAAGTCGGGTCATGACACAAAAGATACATCACGATGCAAGAGCGCATGTCATGCGGAGAAGAAATTGCCCCTGGGGGAAAAAAAGCGAGTGGCAGCTTGCTGCCCTTAAAGCTAAGGCAAAGGGCAGGCAACACAGCACCCACCAATGACTGCACCCAAAGAGTCGAGAGGGCTAGAAAATGGGCGACTGAGGACCCAGCACATGACCCCAGAGTAGCCATACGTCACCGCCCTGTGCAAGGCCACGATGGAGCGTGGGTGGAAACATATGTGCATTGTGTGTGTTGCTTCAGGTGTAGCAAGTGAAAATCGGCCTGCGAGAAAATCAGCGAAAATGCTTTTCTCTAACTACACGCCGTGTTGCTCACTGAATGAAGCGGGTTGAGCCTTTTGTGGATTGGGCAGGGGTGGTTCTTCCTGACGGTGATCTACAGAACTTTCCCCATTTCTGGGACTTTTGCATACACTCTATTAATGTCCCACAGGTGGGGAACAACATACTTTTCTGGGGGGCGTCATATTTTTGGAAACGAGTGGGTGACCCACAATTTCCAGCCTGGGCTGCCCCTTGACATATGTGCACTGGGTGTCTGCTCCCAGGCACAGGCGGTGACAGACCCACCCATATTCTGCATCACTGCCTACGCAGTGCAGCATCACGGTGCTCACCATGGCAATCCCTTACTCACCAAGAAGCAAAGGGATTTACAATGTAAACCTCTCTTGGCGTTTGATTTTAAGCATTGTACAGCCAACAACCAATTTAAATCTTTCTAGTTCCACACTTTATCAATTTGAATGTGTTACAATGTGTGGGCGCATGCCGCGGCACCTGCCATTAGTTAATGCCTATAGCCTATTGTAATGGTTGCCCGCTATATCCCAATGTAAACCATCAGGCCTTTTCTTTGGCGTTTGGATGCCTTATGCTACGTTACCTTGTAGGGGATTCCTTCTTCTCAGTCCAAGCAGCCACCATCTGGAACTCCCTCCCATTAACCATGTGCTGCATAGAGGACCACCTTGCTTTCAGGAAGACACTCAAAACCTGGCTCTTCCCTTCAGCTTTCTCGCACACTTAGCCCAGATCTCTCACCCAAGTCTAGAGCTAACTGCAGCCCACTCTCACTCTCTGGGCATTCGTGCACACAAGAGAAGTCAGTTAGGTGGAGCTTAGCACTCCTTCCCACACTTATACGGAACTCACCGCATGACCAAATCTAATATGCTTCAGTCCTTCTTCACCGGACCCTTGTGCACTGCATCCCTCAGAACACAGCTGAGTCCCTCAAAATAATTCTGTCTAGCTATTCCCATACCTTTGAGATATGTGACTAATGTGGGATATTTTGACCCACTCAGCTATGCTCCACTACATCATTTGCTGCATTGGGGCAAGAAAAAGCACAACATGGCTGTGCTGACCCTGTGTGCGCCACAATCTTGAAACTGCATTTTTCAACAAACAGAAAATGGCTGCACCACCCTGCCAACATACATTTCAGGTTGAATGGAACAGAGTACTCACTGCAGGAATATGCCAGTGTGCTCTGCAACATTTTACATGGAGCAAAGGAAAGAAGCAGCATTACCTTGCTGAAAACCCCAAAATGTCTCTTTAAATGTTAGCTTTTCAACCTTAAAAAGTGCTGTTTTGGGTGCTAAATTCATTCATTTATACTGAACTACTGTGGTTAAAGGGCCCTGCAATGCACAGGATCATTCATTGAGTCTCAGAGGAACCGGGCCTCATTTGAATGACAGCTCCTACAAAATGTATCTTTCAAGAAGCAAACCAGGAACCTTTGTTTTGCATTTTCCACAGGAAATGCAGCTATTTCTTTGCAACAAATATCAAGAAACAGCTGTCCAGTGAAAGACAATAAACAAATGCTGGATACATATAGTCATGCTGCAAACAACTACATCACTCAAGAGAAGAACTAGAGCTGACTAAAATGTGTATTTGCTACAGATGAAAACCAAATTAAAAGAAATAATGTTAATGTGCTTTTTCCTGAATGAAGAGCAAAATCGCCTATTTTTAAAAGTATATTTTTGTGTAAAGGCTTGATTATTTAAGAATGTCAAAGGATTTGCTAATGTTAAAAATCCATCTATAAACTGTTTTAATTTAATTTAATTTAAAAACCCAGCTCTGCCAGTTCTTAGCCCTGAGAAAGGCTGACACCTCAACTGCTGGAACAGGAAAAGGCCAATTGCTATCTGGAGACTTTGGACTTTGAATGCACCAAGACAAAGAGACTTCATTAGACTTTCGTCTTTGCCCCAGTCTAGCACAATAGCACTCACCCTTCCAGTGGGAGGGGCAGGAAGCTTTACTCTCAAGGGAGAGGCCTCTCATTCTACTTCAAAGGATTTGACATTTGCTTACAGTTGAAAGAAAGAAAATAAAACTGCCAAGTGACTTTTGGTTTAAAATGCTTATTTTTGCAACTGAACTTTAAGACATTTAACTTGGCAGCAAGAATGAGAAAAAAATGTGAAAAGTGCATCATTCTAAATCTAATTTTATGCTATTCATTTGAAAACTTGGTAGGGCTTCTTACTGCGTAAGGAACAGAAGTTATAAAGAATGACCAATTGCGCAGAAAGTATTAATGTTGCAAACATAACATTGTGTACACATATATTAGGGGTAATTGTGCATCTATGAACAAGATTGGTAAACGTTAGGCCAAATCTTTCATGGTTAAAATTACCAAAATTCAACAGAAAAACTAGACCAGGTCCCACAGACTTGGGAGTTGGAATTAAATGTGACCCACGAAATATGTAACTTATGTATCAGGTTTTCTTAGAGGGAATAACTACATACATATGTATTTGTGGGAAAGTTAGATTTTGGTTCCAGTGGCTAGGGGAGGTTCTAGTCATTGTAAAAATCATCCCATAAACATGACATCCTTTTTCTGTCACCCAATCAGCGAAAAGCAAGGTGGAAACTTTGCTCTTGCCCAATCTTAGCAGTGGGGGTCTGGACAATAAGACTGCCCCTACCATAAACGTTAGTTGGCATGATAAATAAGGGAACCTTACAGCACACAAGAGCACTGATTCCTGACTTCTTCCTGATTTCTTGTGTGGCATCCTGTTCCTGATTTCTCCAACATCCCTGCTCCTGATTCCTGATTTTCCTTACAAAGCCAAGGCCTCTGCATTGCTGAACTCCTTTTCAGCTAAGTCCAAATTCTGAAACAATTCCCAAAAGCTAATGGAAGCATCCTGAATTGATCTGGCTTGCTGGCTGTCACTCACTGCTATCCTGCTATCTTGCATCCTGCTATCCTGATGCCCCATAGTCACCAGTGCCATCCAGGTGACCAGAACCGCCCAGCTGACCCTATCCCGCCAGATGTGCCCTGCTGTCCTTGGTTAGACCTGATCCGTGTGATGACCAGAACCCTTGACGGTTCAAAATCCTAAATTAAAGTGCACTGTAAGTATTCATAGGAATCATAGTAAACCATAGCATATCTTGCCTTGCCATGTCCTATCCCAACCTCTATGTCATCTCGTCCATACCCTGACAGCTCGTAATACCCTCTCTGTGATTCCCAGTGTTAGCACCAATTTTCTCTTCATTTTTGTTTTACTAGAACATAAGCCATTAGTGATTTTGATTAAATAAAGTAATTTCATAAAGCAAACAGTCTAGCCACCACGTGAAGGGTCACAACGGCCGTGTAACTGTGGAGATTCACGGGTGGCATTCTCTTTTTCTTTGCCATTAAATCTAGTTTAAGTAAAATAAACCTGTCATTTTAAAACCGTTTTTCTGTGTTTCTCTGCTCTATATTTCTAAAAACGATTCTCATTCCGCATTGCATAACTCACTCAATTTAATAGCTAGAGACTTCATTTCAACTCTGGAGTATACCTAATACCTGTAGCTACATCCCCACATAACCGCATCCAAAACCAGTATAGTTCACCCTTTTTTCTTAAAAATCATTTGGTTAATTTTAGGCGGGAATTCACATTTCTGCAACGTTTTATACGTGTGATTTTCATTCTAAATTATTTTCAAACTTCCATTTGGATTCAAAGTGTTTACTTTGGCTCAAACTATAGCTCATGTTTGTTAGGATCTTTGCAATGTTGCTCCCATAGAAATGTATACTGAATTAAGGATTTTTGCACACTTTTCATTGTCTGGCTAAGCCATTTTCGAATGTCATTTTAAAAGTGTCAGATTTCCAATCTGTTTTTCTCTTTTGTTTGGGGAGGGAAGGTTGCATTCCAATTCTGTTTCCTTTTCTTTATTCCTGAATACCCACTGCTTCCTTAAATCTGTTTAGAATTGTTTATTTGTGGGTTGAGGAATTTTGCAGGGGAAAATCTTAACTTATCTCATCCATGCTAACTTTCCAAACGAGCCAAAACTGTTCTTTTCTCTGTGCTTTATATTTTGTGTTGCTAAAAGTGAAGTTAACTGCATTACATAACTTCCTATCTGTATTGTCACCACATTGGTGATTTCTGCCCCATATATATTAAAGCATATGTTTGATTTGAATTTTAAATAAATGACTAAATAAATAAAGATTACCTTTACTAGCCAGCCTGATTCCTGGTCCATTGTGACCTGGGGGTATTTTGAGAAGGGGTGTGATATGAGTGGTATATCACTCAGAATATTTAACCTATAGACATAATACAAATAAGTATTTCAGCTGTGCGCTGAATAGTAGGCTGAGACCAGGGTGTTTCGTCTGATTGAAATACTTAACACTAAGCCATAAATTAATCTGGCATTCGAGGAAACTAGCGTAAATTGTACATCGCATCCCTGCATCACGATTGACTGGGCCACTACGAACATTCTTTATGGAGTGCTCATATAATGTATGTCGAACAGCAAAAGTGACCATAACAATATCCATAGCCTATTACAAACATTTTGTCAGAGAATGCCTGACTGGCACAAGGGTCAGAAGTGTATGTCTCCCCCTGTGTTGTCAAGGAGGAAAGATTGACTAAAATGTAGTGGTACTGGTGTGCAATAAGTTATACAAACTCTAAAAGTTACAAGGTTCTATGGGACCACTTTACTTTATACTAAACATTGTTACCATTAATCCTACTCTAGAGAAGCCATCATCAATTTTTTGTCCTGTTTATCTTGTTCCTTTTCTCTCTTAAATCATAGAACCTATAGTTTTCTAACAATGTGTATCTTAATTTGATATACAGTTATGATGCAGATTCAGTTATGTGGTGTCCTCTATACAAGTGGTTCCACTAGCACAATGGGCCACATTACAAGTTTGACGGACCAGAAATAGCGGTGCTGGTTGCACCGTACCGGCACCCTATTCTGGACTGGCACACTACGAGACATGATGCTGCAAACACCGTCACTGCATGTGACACCCATAGTGCTTACGTAGCCGGCATCACCGTGAACGTAAACAAAAGGACCTGGCGGCCACGCCTGAAACACAGACACAGCGGTAGCATGGGCACATTCTGAGTTCCAAGTTCCGACTTCACAGAAACACTGCCATAAAAATGGCAGTAGCACTGTGCTGACCGTGCCGGAAACACTGGCATTGTGCAATAGGCATTAAACAGTGTCAGGTGGGTAGCAACAGGCCACAGGCAGCCAAGATCAGCTCGGCTGCACACCATGAGCAATGTGAAACTGAAAAAGGACCATTCCCACACCCAACATCCCTTAAAACAACCATGCTGGCAGCTGCAGTAGCAAACATGGAGTTGGAGGCACTGCATGCAGGGATACAGCATGTGAATGAGCTGGAAGAGGCAGAGAGACAGAGGAGGTGGCAGAGGCGCAGTCGGAGAAGGAGGAACATGATGGCCATGCACAACAACAATGGCTAGGAGGTAGCACCCCGCAGGCAGCCACCCATACCCCGCTTAAGGGCCACACCCTGGAACCTCACCCAGACACAGATCCACACCTTCTACCGGCTGGATAGAGAGAACATTACCTCCATAGTCAACCTGATCCATGATAACATTGTCAGCCTCATTAACATGCAGACTGCCATACCCCCCTTGCTCAAGTTAGTGTTGGTGCTGCATTTTCTTGCTCCCTGCACCTACCAACACATTGTGGATGAGCTGCATGGGTTATCCCAACCATGTTTTTCCAAGGTCCTATTTCAGGTCCTAGATGACCTCCTGCGGCACGTGTCAGACCCCATTGCCCTACTCAGAACACTTGCCTAGCTGAATGCCACCAAAGTTGCATTCCATGCCCTTGCCGGCATGCCCAATGTGATTGGTGCGTTGGACTGCACGCATGTGGAACTAGTGGCCAGACATGCCATTGAGGCAGTCTACAGGAACAGGAAACTGTATCATTCCCTCTATGTGCAGATGGTGTGTGATGCACACCACCTCATCACCCACTGCTGCGCAAGATTTTCGGGGACGACGCATGATTCCATGGTGCTGAGCAACTCCACGCTATGAGGGCACATGGCACGTCAAAGCAGAGAGTGGACCAGGCTGTTGGGTGAGTTGATTCACCATTGTATGTGCACTCTGGAATGGGGCGGTTAATACACTGTCACCAGTGCATGTGTGTAATGCAATATCATACACACAAATTGCATGGCTCAGGGGAAGGGCATGACTTGCATGTGGTACATGGGAAGGCAGAGCACGCCCAATCACAAATAGAGCACATCTGCACATGCACATGCACATCAAATGCACCACAGGTACCAGAATGTATCTCATGATTGCCACATACCCCTGCAATAACGCACTGAACACAAGCCGCACTGCCTGCCTCACAGCCAAGTCAGACCAATGCAACCCACCTCCCTACCATCAGTGTACCCCACAGCATGTAGCTGGTTCACCTGCCTACGAGAAGTGCACATACCCATATGCATGTGACATGCATGCAGACATATATGTAGCACACATGAATAAATGGGTGAGATGACCATTGTACAACATGCACACGGAGCCAAAATTGGCACATGCAATGGGTATGAAAGTAGAATATGGTGTAGGCATAGTGGTAATGGGCAAGGTGGGTGTACATTTGCCATGGAAAAGTGCTTGCAAACCACCCACCGAACGTTACATATCAGCCAAGGCTACTGCTTGCATGCCATTAAGTTACCTGCCATCTCCTTCACAATTAAACCAAATCCAAGAATTTTCCTTTACTGCGTATACATCGACATAAATCAGTTTCACTGAATCAAAGATGACTTGCGACCACTCTTATGCTGCATTTCCCAAAATCAAAAATGCAAGAATCACTGCAGGCATGCAGTCATTTCATAATTAAATGGTAGCTAAAATGTGTGCATGTCAACAAATAAGTGCTCCTGTGACTGCTGCTGCCCTAAGAAACATGTCAGCAATCACAATTATCTGAATGCCATTCCTATGCACATATTACACTCACCATGGGCCTCATTATGAGGTTGACCATAACCCGCAGGTGCGACCTGTGGGTTGCTGCCAACCCCGTAATAACGCTTCTGGCACCTGGCTTCCTGGTGAAAACAGGACAATTCAAGTCCCGGCAGCCCGGGTAGTCAGGCGCTGGAAAGTTTAAGTCCCCATTCCCATAGAGTTCTATGGGGCTCTTTGGGAATGGGGACTCAGAAATATCGGCACGTCGCTGACCTTGACAGTGCTCCCATGGCAACTCTGCCTACTGGTGCCACACAGCAGGGTCAGACTGGCTGGGTGCTGCAGCTCCAGCACGCAGTCCTGTAGTTTGCCGGTTTGGAAACCTTGTTTATGGGAGCACTGGCAAGATCAGCAATGTGTCTATAGTTGTCTGATACCCAGGTTTCTGTAAGAAAGGCCACGTCTGTGCTTCCTTCCCTTGGAAGGTCATGGATTTCTATTGAATGTTTTGCCATGGATCTAACGTTGAGAAGGCTGCAATGTAATTTGTTAGATTTTCCTTTCGGGTAGTTGTTTGTATTGTTTGGTCGGTCCAGTGTGTTGTCAGTTGAGTTGAGTTTCTGTTGCTGGTGGATTTTTCCAGGTTGACCCTGTTGGGTGCCGTGGCTCTTTGGTGATCAGTCTCTTCGTCGAGTAGGCTGATAAGGTTTATGGTGGGATTGGTTGGTTTTGGTTAATTCCGTGTGGTGAATTGTGGAAGTACACATCTGTTGTTCCAGTTTTTGGTGATGTAGGGCATGTAGAGGATGATGGATTCCCTGCTTGTCCCAATTCTGGTTGTAGTATTTTCCATGGTGTAGGATGTTTTATTAGTTGTCATGTTGCATTGGGTGACCTGGTGGGGTCTGTATTCATAGCACTTATTGCCAGTTGGTTTGTTGTTGCTGGTCCATTTTTGCTTAGTAAGCAGTCGTATGTGGAGATGTAGTGAGCAATGTAGTCTGCATGGGCTCTGTTGTTTATATGTTTCCTCAGGCCATCTGGGATGTTTTTTGTCCAGTTTTACGGAGTTGTGGGTTCATGCTGGTTGGCACCTTCATGAGAGGTGTGGGTGTTCTTATTGCTTCGCTTGTCTGTTCTGGCTTCATTGTCTTTCTTGTGGCAAAGCATGGTATTTGGGTTGTGAGTTGTATTCCTTTGAGTGGGGATTCTCTTTGGATTGGTGTGTTTCTCGGTTCTTGGGGTTTAGTCTTTGCTGTTTGTGGTTGGTTGTTGCTTGCAGTTGGTGTGGTTGTGGGTAGTTGAGACCTCAATTGAAAGCCCTTTGTGGTTCTGTTGGTTTATTGTTCTTTCCTTTCTGGTTCCTATGTGGTTTTGTTATTTATCCTGGGGGTCCTTTTGTTTTGGTTCTTGAAACAGGGGTACTAAACCCTTGTTGTACGTTCGTTTTAGTGGCCTTTTCTTTCTGGCTCTGATGTACAAACCCACTGTGGGTGGAAGTGTCTGGTTGGAGACACAGCAATTGCTCAAAGGACACCTGTACCTTAGCTACCAGGGATTGTGGGCACCTGAAACTTAGCTACCAGGGTTTGTGTGGGTTCCAAAAGTCAATGCAATAACCTCTAGACTTGGGACACCTGGAAAGACGGAGCAGGATTAAAGAGGCACAACCGACAATCCAGTCATACTTAGGCTTGGGACACCTGGACAGAGGGATAGGGGCCTACGGAGGGTAGAACAGTCAATGCAGTAACTCCTAGACTTGGGACACCTATCTAGAGGGAGAGGGCACAACAGACAATGCAGTCACAGCTAGAGTTGGGATACCAGGACAGAGGAAGCAGGGCCTAAAGAAGGGGACCAACTGTCAATGCCGTCACACCTAGAATTGGGAAACCTGGGCAGAGGGAGAGGGCCTAGATAGGGGCACAACAGTCAATACAGTCAGGGTCGGACAGGGACACGAAAAACGTCCGGACACCCAAAAGAAAAAGTGCCCCACCGTTCACCTCAAAAATCCCCTCAAACCATCATCTGCGAATCGCATCACAACTTTACAGAAAATGCTACTTATGGAGGGTTCATGTGTTCATGTCTACTCTTTGCCACCACTAATGAAAACAGAGTTGCATTTAATAAGCAGGACAGCCAAATGATGACACTGGAAAGTACCTTGCCAGTTACATTTATGCTCAAATATTACATTACAACACATTCCTCTGTTGCCGCTATCATTTAACATTGTCTATAACTTCCATCTATTAAAATGACCAAATGCAACAACTTCCCCCATGGGATTACGGCTAGAATTAGTAGACTCGCAATTTTAAAGGTGCACAGAAGTGGGAGGTACATGAGCTGCCGTGCATTTTCTTGTTATCTGCTTCCCATTAGTTGGACATATTTGAAGTACATTTTAGAACACAGGATGGGATCATGCACTCTGTACGAATCTGAAACATGTGGTGCAGGTGCTAGCTCAAAGCAAATCCAGCCAGGGTCGGACTGAAACCAATTATAGGCCTGGTAAAGAATACAAAAGAGGCCCACAGTTGACATTTGCTTTTTATTTTTTTGCACAAACTTTGCACAAACTGAGCGTTATCTGAGGGCACACTTTGGGTAACACTGGGAGCATGGTGCTTTATCTCCATTTGCTTAATACCCTTGTTCAAAACTTCCAGATGCACAGTGCAGCATTACTCATACATACTGTCCCAAAAAAGAGGGCCAAAATAGCTAGTGGGCTGTCAATAGTGCCCTTTAGCCCAGTCCGACACTGATGCAGGTTACTTCGCTTCCTGTTGCTGCAGCACGCACGCCAACCCACTGAGTTATCATCACACTTGCCATCGGTATCTCATCATTTACATCCATAGAAGGTTACGGGGTCAATCAGGTGCCAGCATCTATTCTAGACCGAGTGCATGTTGCATTTCGACATCAGCTCAATGTTTTAAAAAACAAAAAAAAAAAAAACTTTGCATGTTTCCTTCCTGTTTCTCCCTAAAGCATGTCCTCGTACATAATATTCTTCCGTTTGAGGTTGAGGACGTACTTGGCACAATGCTATTCAATGAACATATTTCTGTTTATTTGTTTATTGCTATTCTCATCCATGCATATTTTTTTTAGAAATGCTGCAGCAAAACCCCAGCAAGGCAAGCAGCTCAAATGCGTGTAGATGTGTTTTGGGGGAGGGGCGGGTTGGGGAGGGGAGGCTGGGGCGCTCTTAAAGCAATCAAGGAATACGCCAGACTGCCACAATGTGCTTCTATCGCACACCGTGAAGCAGGGCGACGCCGCCCACCCTCTAATCAGCACTTAAACGAGGCCCTGGAAATAATGTTGAAACTTGAAAGTGGCTCCATATTGCAAATTTTCAGCAAGTCCAACCCTTTCCTTATGAGTCTTTGCATTGAATGAGAACTTGAAAATAAGATAGGGTACCACACAAAACAGACTCAGGGTGCAGATGCCTACTGGGAAGTCCACCCCCGATTGCAGGACAGAAAAAACACTGATGACAAGTCGGGTCATGACACAAAAGATACATCACGATGCAAGAGCGCATGTCATGCGGAGAAGAAATTGCCCCTGGGGGAAAAAAAGCGAGTGGCAGCTTGCTGCCCTTAAAGCTAAGGCAAAGGGCAGGCAACACAGCACCCACCAATGACTGCACCCAAAGAGTCGAGAGGGCTAGAAAATGGGCGACTGAGGACCCAGCACATGACCCCAGAGTAGCCATACGTCACCGCCCTGTGCAAGGCCACGATGGAGCGTGGGTGGAAACATATGTGCATTGTGTGTGTTGCTTCAGGTGTAGCAAGTGAAAATCGGCCTGCGAGAAAATCAGCGAAAATGCTTTTCTCTAACTACACGCCGTGTTGCTCACTGAATGAAGCGGGTTGAGCCTTTTGTGGATTGGGCAGGGGTGGTTCTTCCTGACGGTGATCTACAGAACTTTCCCCATTTCTGGGACTTTTGCTTACACTCTATTAATGTCCCACAGGTGGGGAACAACATACTTTTCTGGGGGGCGTCATATTTTTGGAAACGAGTGGGTGACCCACAATTTCCAGCCTGGGCTGCCCCTTGACATATGTGCACTGGGTGTCTGCTCCCAGGCACAGGCGGTGACAGACCCACCCATATTCTGCATCACTGCCTACGCAGTGCAGCATCACGGTGCTCACCATGGCAATCCCTTACTCACCAAGAAGCAAAGGGATTTACAATGTAAACCTCTCTTGGCGTTTGATTTTAAGCATTGTACAGCCAACAACCAATTTAAATCTTTCTAGTTCCACACTTTATCAATTTGAATGTGTTACAATGTGTGGGCGCATGCCGCGGCACCTGCCATTAGTTAATGCCTATAGCCTATTGTAATGGTTGCCCGCTATATCCCAATGTAAACCATCAGGCCTTTTCTTTGGCGTTTGGATGCCTTATGCTACGTTACCTTGTAGGGGATTCCTTCTTCTCAGTCCAAGCAGCCACCATCTGGAACTCCCTCCCATTAACCATGTGCTGCATAGAGGACCACCTTGCTTTCAGGAAGACACTCAAAACCTGGCTCTTCCCTTCAGCTTTCTCGCACACTTAGCCCAGATCTCTCACCCAAGTCTAGAGCTAACTGCAGCCCACTCTCACTCTCTGGGCATTCGTGCACACAAGAGAAGTCAGTTAGGTGGAGCTTAGCACTCCTTCCCACACTTATACGGAACTCACCGCATGACCAAATCTAATATGCTTCAGTCCTTCTTCACCGGACCCTTGTGCACTGCATCCCTCAGAACACAGCTGAGTCCCTCAAAATAATTCTGTCTAGCTATTCCCATACCTTTGAGATATGTGCTATTTGTCTAAACCTTGCCCTAAGCATACATCACCCTCAACCACAATGCTACATCCCGTAGAATAAAGCTGAGTCCCATGAAAAATTCGGTCCAGTCTTTCACATAGTTTGACTCTTTGACTCTTAGACAATTTGACACAGCACCTATCCTCATGCCTTTGTAATATGGGCTGCTGTTAGAGACGTAGCCATTCTCTACCTACCTTCTATCTGGCTATAAAATGCACACACACATTTTACCACTCCTTCATTACTTTCAACAAAGACCACGGTCTTCCGAAAGGCATTCATCCTCACAGCGCTCGAGGCCATAAAAATGGCAGCAGGCACTATCCAACTACCACCTAACATGACAAATCTCCCCTCTACAGTTGTCACTATAGTGAGTCTCCTAGAATTGCCTGTTTTAACACTGTGCTTGCACATCAGATTGTAGAGAACTTGCCCAGTCAAACAAAGCAAAAGATGCTTCCTTTCGAGCGCACTTATGAAGGGGCGATTCTCAAATACATGGACTATACATGCTGCTCTTGTCGAATGTGGTTCATCTGCTATCCTACTAATTTAAACACTTTTGTGACATATAGGCACCCATCAATATGTTGGATCAGCAATTGGAAAGGTCCACAACTAATATTTTTAAACAAGTTATTAGGTGAACCCCCAAATCAATTCTGTTTCTCTCCTTTCCTGGACCTCACTTAGATCAGAATAAGGCATGTATCTTAACCCTGAACTACAACAGTCACATTGAAACCTAATCATGTAATGTTATGTAGATCTTCCAGAAGCAGTGGTGGTGAAGAGTTCTACATAGCTTGACAAATGCAGGGCATACATTGCAGTTTGTTTCTTTTATATGATCAGAATGTTTGTGGCTGCTTACGTACTATGCTGTGTGTTCCCTTCCACCACAGTTGACTCCAAATGAGCAAAGATAGGTTTGGCCATGGCCATGCTCTCCAACAGCCCTATGCAGTGGGGTCATATTACCTTATATGGACAGGCCAGAGAATTCTGGTGAATGAACTTTCCTTTATTTCCCATACAGCTGGGGAGTGTGTGTGTCTGTTTTCCCACTTTTTTGTCTCTATGCCTGGACTGTCTTTCCCCTCACCCAGGCCTCATTCAGAGCAGATTGAGGCTGCTTCACAGAGCCTGATTTCCAGCAACTACAATGAGGCAGGATGAACTAAACATGTGTGCATCATCTGTATGCAGCGAAATCTTCTTATCGATACGCAACGTACATTATATGTGGATTGTCTTCCTTATTTGGCTCTGTTAAATCGCAAGTGATCGGTGACCCCAAAATGTTATCCTAAAGATCTAAATGCTTAACCTGTGACACAATGCACAGGGTGCGTCATGCTAATCCTATACCTATTGATTGAACCTAGTTCCAATAGGTATAGGAAAGAACCATGTAAGACATATTTTAAATGATTACTCTGCTGGTCTATGTGTACCTAAAACCACTGACTGTGTTGCCACTTCAAACTCTGAACTGGTATGTATCTCCAATGCATGATTTCATTATCATTCCACGGACATGTTGAACATTTTAGTTCCCATGTTTTGCCTTGGATATTCCTCTACTGAAGGAATAGCATTACCCCTTTGTGACTTCCTTTTCTTAAGATTCTTAAGAGAAATTGTAGTCCATCTATTACCCTCCAAGGGGATAAGCACCCATCTCTGAGGAACTCATTGACTTCATCAGTGAAGCTAGCACTAGAACACAGGTGTGCACAGTGAATAGTCAAGGATCATATGAGTTATAGTACAAAGCATTGGGGGAGCAGCAGGTTGTATACCCCTGCAGTAGAGCTCCCAAGATACCTTTCATTAATTGTGGAAGGGCCTTTTGGTTACTATGCGATTTCTTATCCTCTCATGATTTCTGCCTCTTGTCTACTCTTTAGATTCATTACCAAGAACATGTATTTGCATTGTGATTTGCCCTTCACAATACTCTCTTTGTCCTACATCTAAATGTGTTGCTTGTCTTTTCAATTATAGGGCAATATGAATCCATCAAATCTGAATACTGCATTTACTGATTGTCCCATCAGTGTTGACAGTTCTATCTCCATCTACCCATTTAATAATTCGTATTATATGCTGGGGGAGTGACGCAACATAACTGATATTCCATATGACCCAGAAATTGGCCAATATGGGGAAGGCATGCCATTCTTCCTGGTGGGAGTTTGCTGCTGGCAGGGCTCTCAGTGCAGTGCTTCCTCTGGTCATGGGCACACTGCTCTGAGAGCTCTTCTGTCAGTGCCACTCCTTTCATGGCCATTCTGAGAGCCTTATTGCCAGAACAGTTGGTCTCAGCGCAGCACTTACTCTGATCATGGGAGTGCTGCACCGAGAGTCCTGCTGAGAGCACAGGGGCTCTCTGTGCAGCAATCCCACTGAGGGCCTCTCTATTCTGTGCTTTTTAAACACCCTTACTGTGCTCTGGCCTTTACCTCGGTCTTCAGGGCCCATCCCCACAGCATGGCCCTGGGGCTAGGTTTATAAAGCGTAATTATAACTCCAAAATATTGTCCTTTACAGACATGCTTGTACTAATGCAGGGTAACATCTTCATTCCTACCCAAATGCACCATGGTTATTTCTACTCTTATCAATCACCCTGCAGCTACATGTAGGTTATAAAGACTCGAACCTAACTAGTTCAAAAGTCTTAAAAGTGACAACCTTTCCACTTTACGTACTGCAAATAAGTTGAAAGCAATGTTTTCATTACTCAGGACGAATATGAAACCATGAGGCATGAATTTCCCATCCTTTAAATACACTGCTGGCAATATATTCTTCACTCCAAAAAAGTAATCTGAGATAACATATCCCCTGTCCCTGAATCTATTTCTTTTGTTTCTTGGAAAATGACTTCATCAAGGTTGAGTCTGTTCTGTGCAACTGATGCTATCTGCCTTATGCAGCAAAGCGTCCTTTTGTGCTGTGGATTTGTTTCATGACCCTGATTCATGGTTTGTTCTTGCCAATTATTTTCTATCACAAGGACTTTTTATTGATTCATTGAAAGTAAACCATGTTACTCCCCTACCTAAGAAGCCCATGTTAGATTTACATTGTCCACTATTTCTCTTGCCTTTTTGGGCAAATCGTTTGAGCTCAGTGTCTCAAACCAATGTAAATCAATATTCAAAATGGCACCTGGTTGATGCCTTGCTCTGCCCAGGCGGGTAACATCATAAAGAGAACCAAACTGTGCAAGGTGATGCGAGTCTCGATGCTGATCAAAGAACAACAAGCTCCTGAATTTGTCACAACTTAATGTGGTGGGAACAGAATTACGCACAAAGTTCTGAAAGCGAAATTCTGTATACTGCAGTTCAGATTTAGTTCGTTTGCAGTGGGTGTTATAGATACATTTCACTTTCTAGAACATAGGATATTTCAACATTTACGGATTCACACAATGTAGTACCTAAGTTGCATGGATCAAATGTTGAGTATTTGCAAGACAAAAGTTCTATTGCTTCTACATCCTCTATGTGTTCCTTGGGAAGGAAACTAGAGAACTTAGTGAAGTAGTAGCATGGTTATAAGCGTAATTGCATGAGACACAATGTAGGGTTGAACAACAACAACAAAACAAACAAGTCAATACGACAGTGTTTCGGCCATGGGGTAAGCTAAATGAGCTTCTGCTGTGTAGGCCTTCATCAAGACTGGATATTCATGTGGGATAAGTATCCTATGGGGTCTGTTGAGGTAAACAGACAGAAAGTATATCAGGAGTAAGTAAATTCTTAACAGTCTAGCATTCGAGGAGTAAATACATACAAGAAGATACCGGGGCTTACCTGATCTGGAGAGCACAGTGGCTCAATGCGTCTGGTGGCGTAAACATTTATAGCATGAAGCCAAAATAATGTGTTTTTGACTGGCTGATTGGTACATAATCCTTTACTGCAGAAACATTACTGCAGCAAGTGACCTACACTCATTGTTGTATTATATATTTTTGGAATGCTTTTTGATTTCCAGCACTGTGATGATTTGTGATGTTTTAAAAATATATTTTTGAAATAGATATTTTATTGTTTAAAGGGCAGACCTAGCTCAAGAGCAGTGGAGTGCTGTACATGGTGTGGGTAGCTGGCATTTTGGCTGGAATTGTAACAGTAGCATAGTGCTGCGAGGTCCTTTCTTTGGTATGTGCATCCATTGGAATTAGACCTTGATCCGATGTTGTAGAAAGAGCCACGTTTTAAGAGATTTGTTAAATTGGAGAATTGTGGGTGCTTTCCGAGCCGGCACCAGGATCGAGATGTAGAGGATGGGTGCATGACAAGAGAAGGATTGTTGTACACATTATAAATATATGTATATTCAGTGGAAAAAACTTTGTTAAAGGGACGTTATGGTTAAGTTGTGCAACTAAAAACCTATGAAATTTAGTGAAAAAACTTTGTTAAAGGGACGTTCCAAGTAAAACCGAAAAACCCTTGAAATTCGCCAGTTATGGTAAGCTGCATATAACGATGCATTGATATAAATAGCATTCTATTATGGGGTTCTATCTAGTATACTAAACTACTCATGCAGAAACATGACATTGTGTGCAGCGTACAAGATGAAGGTATAATATTCGTAATGTTAATATGTTGAATAATGAAATGATAATTGTTTTCTTAATAGATGTTTGTGTACTGTGAAATATGTAATAAGTAGCTAATAAAACACATGTATTACATAATTGCATTACTATAGACAAAACACAAAGACACAAGAACACATACCAATATGGGTATATGCAGGGAAAGTGAAGTTAGCAAAAAAGCACAAGTAGTAGCAGAAACAATTTATAACTTAACTGATTATTTTCATGCAAATAAATGATTGCTCAAAGCTGCTATTTACCCTATGTATATGTATCACTTGATGTGATTGGAGCCTAAGGAAAGTAGTGAGAGTACAATGTATACAAATATGACCATATACAGGGAAAGTACAGCCATAAAAAAACAACAGAGCTATCAGAAAGTTCTCATAAATCTATTGATTATCTTTATGCACAAAAAGGATTTCTGTCTTTCAAGCTTGTGTCTTCCCGTATGTATATGTTTCATATGATGTGACTGGACTCTAAGGGAATTACTGTAAGAACCTACTTGAAGGATACGTCTACAAATAAAATACAATTTATAGTTTCTGACTGTTATTGAAGAAAACCATGTGGCCTAGATATGTCAGCAAAAGAAAAAAGAGTGAGCCAGACATGTGATGTCATCAGTGATGTCATCAATGACATTTGTGATGTCATCTTTGATGTCGTGGGTGTTAGTCTTAGCAGTGCACGGTGGTGGCGCGAGTTATGGTTGCTTAGCTTACCATAACTGGCGAATTTCAAGGGTTTTTCGGTTTTACTTGGAACCATAATGTCCCTCTAACAAAGTTTTTTCACTGAATTTCATAGGTTTTTGGTAGCGCAACTTAACCATAATGTCCCTTTAACAACATTTTTTCACTGAATTTCATATGTTTTTAGTAGCGCAACTTAACCATAACGTCCCTTTAACAAAGTTCTTTCATTGAATTTCATAGGTTTTTATTAGTGCAACGTCACCATAACATCCTTTTCAATGGATGAAGACCACTAGCATCCTAGGTCTTCAAAGTGGGAACCCCGGGTGGTAAAAAAAAAAAGATGGCCACCATGGAAAGGGAAGGCGGGGTGTATAAAGAGAACACAACAGGGCATGAGCGGGGTGTGTGGGGGGAACAGGGGAGACACGTGGGCATGAGCGAGGGGTGGGGGGAAACAGGGCACATGGGGCATGAGCAGGGGTTGGGGGGAACAGAGGTAGACATGGGGCATGAGCGGGGGGTGGGGGGGAAATGAAGGAAACACAGGGCATGAGCGGGGATGGGTGGAACACGAGAGCGACACGGGGCATGAGCAGGGGTTGGGGGAACAGGGGAGAAACGGGGCATGAGCTGGGGGTGGGGAGGAACACGAGGGAGACACGGGGCATGAGCGGGAGGTCAGGGGGAACAGGGGAGACACGGGGCCTGAGCGGCGGGTGGGGGGAAAAGGAGGGGGACACGGGGCATGAGCGGGGGGCGGAACAGGGGAGACATGGTGCATGAGCGGGGGGTGGGGGGAACAGGGAAAACATGGGGCATGAGCGGGGGGTGGGGGATAACACAAGGGAAACACAGGGCATGAGCGGGGGGTGGGGGCAACAGGGGAGACATTGGGCATGAGCGGGGGGTGGGGCAACAGGGGAGACACGGGGCATGAGCAGGGGTGGGGGGACAGGAGAGACAAGAGGCATGAGCGAAGGGTGGGGAGAACAGGGAAAACACGGGGCATGAGCAGGGGGTTGGGGGGAACAGGGGAGACATGGAGCATGAGCGGAGGGTGGGGGGAAAAGGAGAGAGACATGGGGCATGAGCAGGGGGTTGGGTGGAACAGGGGAGACACGGGGCATGAGCAGGGGGTAGGAGGAACAGGCATAACACAGGGCATGAGCAGGGGGTGGGGAAAACAGCACAGACACGGGGCATGAGAGTGGGGTGGGGGAAAAGGATGGAGACACAGGGCATGAGCGGGGGGTGAGGGGAAAGGAGGGAGACACGGGGCATGAGTTGGGGGTGGGTGGAACAGGGGAGACACAGGGCAAGAGCGGGGGGTTGGGGCAACAGGGAGACACAGGGCATGAGCGGGGGGTGGGGGCAACAGAGGAGACACGGGGCATGAGCGGGGTGGGGGGAAAGGAGGGAGACACGGGGCATGAGCAGGGGGAACAGGGAAGACAAGGGGCATGAGCGAGGGGTGGGGAAAGCAGGGAAAACACGGGGCATGAGCAGGGGGTGGGGGGAACATGGGAGACATGGAGCATGAGCAGGGGGGTGGGGGGGAAAAGGAGAGAGACACGGGGCATGAGCGGGGGTGGGGGGAAGGAGGGAGACACGGGGCATGAGCGGGAGGTGGGGGGGAAAGGAGGGAGACATGGGGCATGACCAGGTGGTTGGTGGGAAAGGAGGGAGACATGGGGCATGAGCGGGAAGTGGGAGGTAACACAAGGGAGACACGGGGCATGAGCAGGGGTAACACAAGGGAGACACGGGGAATGAGCAGGGGCTGGGGGGTAACACAAGGGAGACACGGGGCATGAGCAGGGGGTGGGGGGTAACACAAGGGAGACACAGGGCATGAGCGGGAGGTAACACAAGGGAGAAACGGGGCATGAGCGAGGGTGGGGGGTAACACAAGGAAGACACGGGGCATGAGCGGGGAGTGGTGGGTAACAGGGGAGACAGGGCATGAGCGGGGGGTGGGGGGAAACAGGGCACACACGGGGCATGAGCGGGGAGTGGGGGGAACAGGGCACACATGGGGCATGAGCGGGGGGTGGGGGGAACAGGGCACAAGGGGCATGAGCAGGGGTGGGGGAACAGGGCGCATGGGGTATGAGTGGGGGTGGGGGGAACAGGAGAAGGACACGAGGTATGAGCAGGGGGTGAGGGGGAAAGGAGGGAGACACGGGGCATGAGCGAGGGGTGGGGGTACATGAGGGAGACATGGGGCATGACCGGAGGGTGGGGGGAACACGAGGGAGACACGGGACATGAGGGGATGGTGAGGGGCAACAGGAGACACGCGGGGCATGAGCGGCAGATGGGGGGTACACAAGGGAGACATGGGGCATAAGCTGGGGGTGGGGGGGTACATGAGGGAGACATGGGACGTGAGCAGGGGTGGGGGGGAACAGGGGAGACAAGAGGCATGAGCAGGGGTGGGGGGTAACACGAGGGAGGCACAGGGCATGGGCGGGAGGTTGGGGTGGAACAGGGGAGACACGGGGCATGAGCAGGGGGTGACAGTACAGGAGGGAGACATGGGGCATGAGCGGAGGGTGGGGGGAACACGAGGGAGACACGGGACATGTGTGGAGGGTGGGGGGCAACAGGAGACACACGGGGCATGAGCAGGGGGTGTTTGAGCTTACACAAGGAAGACATAGGGCATGAGCGGGTGGTGGGGGGTACATCAGGGAGACACGGGGCATGAGCGGGTGTGGGGGGTAACACAAGGGAGACACAGGGCATGAGCCGGGGGTGGGGGATAACACAAGGGAGACACGGGGCATGAGCGGGGGGTGGGGGGTAACACAAGGCAGACACGGGGCATGAGCGGGGGTGGGGGGAACAGGGGAGACACAGGGCATGGGCGGGGGTGGGTGGAACAGGGGAAACACGGGGCATGAGCGGGGGGTTCAGTGTAACACAAGGGAGACACGGGGCATGAGCGGGGGGTGGGGTGTAACACAAGGGAGACACAGGGCATAAGCGGGGGTGGGGGGTAACACAAGGGAGACATGGGGCATGAGCGGGGGATGGGGGTAACACAAGGAGACACGGCGCGTAAGCGCAGGGGGTGGGGGGAAAAGGGCACACATGGGCATGAGCGGGGGGTGGAGGGAACAGGGCACACACAGGGCATGAAAGGGGGTGGGGGAACAGGAGAAGGACACGGGGCATGAGCAGGGGGTGGGGGGAAAGGAGTGAGACACAGGGCATGAGCGGGGGAACAGGGGAGACACGACGCATGAGTGGGGGGTGGGGGGAAAAGATGGGGACACAGGGCATGAACAGGGGGTGGGGGGAGGGGGTAATGGGGTATGAGAGGGGGGTGGGGGTAAGGAGGGAGACACGGGGCATCAGCAGGGGGGTGGAGGGGAACGGGGAGACATGTGGCATGAGCGGGGGGTGGGGGAACAGGGGAGACATGGGCCATGAGCGGGGGGTGGGGGGAACACAAGGGAGACACGGGCCATGAGTGGGGGGTGGGGGGAAACATGAGGGAGACATGGGGCATGAGTGGGGGTTGGGTGGGAAAGGAGGGAGACATGGGGCATGAGCGGGGGGTAACACAAGGGAGACACGGGGCATGAGCGGGGGTAACACAAGGGAGACACAGGGAATGAGTGGGGGGTAACACAAGGGAGACACGGGGCATGAGCAGGGGGTGGGGGATAACAAAAGGGAGACACGGGGCATGAGCAGGAGGTAATACAATGGAGAAACGGGGCATGAGCGGGAGTGGGGGGTAACACAAGGGAGACACGGGGCATGAGCGGGTAGTGTGGGGTAACAGGGGAGACAGGGCATGAGCGGGGGGTGAGGGGGAAACAGGGCACACACGAGGCATGAGCGGGGGTGGGAGGGAACAGGGCACACATGGGGCATGAGCGGGGGGTGGGGGGGAACAGGGCACACGGGGCATGAGCGGGGGTGTGGGGAACAGGGCACATGGGGCATGAGTGGGGGTGGGGGAACAGGAGAAGGACACGGGCCATGAGTGGGGGGTGGGGGGGAAAGGAGTGAGACCCAGGGCATGAGCGAGGGGAACAGGGGAGACACGACGCATGAGCGGGGGGTGGGGGGTAAAGGAGGGGGACACAGGGCATGAGTGGGGGAGGAGGGGGACACAGGGCATGAGCGGGCGGGGGGGTAAGGAGGGAGACACGGGGCATAAGCAAGGGTGGTGGGGGGGAACAGGGGACACATGTGGCATTAGCGGGGGGTTGGGGGGAACAGGGCAGACACAGGCCATGAGCAGGGGGTGGGGGGAACACTAGGGAGACACGGGCCATGAGCGGGGGGTGGGGGAACACAAGGGAGAGACTGGCCATGAGAGAGGGGTGGGTTTGAAAGGAGGGAGACATGGGGCATGAGCGGGGGGTGGGGGGTAACACAAGGGAGACACGTGGCATGAGCGGGGGGTAACACAAGGGAGACATGGGGAATGAGCGGGGGGTGGGGGGTAACACAAGGGAGACACGGGGCATGAGTGGGAGGTAACACAAGGGAGAAACGGGGCATGAGCGGGGGTGGGGGATTACACAAGGGAGACATGGGGCATGAGCAGGGAGTGGGGGGTAACAGGGGAGACAGGGCATGAGCGGGGGGCGGGGGGAAACAGGGCACACACGGGGCATGAGCACGGGGTGGGGGGAACAGGGCACACGGGGCATGAGCGGGGGTGGGGGAACAGGGCACATGGGGCATGAGTGGGGATGGGGGGACAGGAGAAGGACACGGGGCATGAGCGGGGGTGAGGGGGAAAGGAGGGAGACACGGGGCATGAGAAGGGGTGGGGGGTAACATGAGGGAGACACAGGGCAAAAGCGGAGGGTGGGGGTAACACAAGGGAAACACGGGGCATGAGCGGGGTGGTAGCGGTACAGGAGGGAGACATGGGGCATGAGCGGAGGGTGGGGGGAACACGAGGGAGACACGGGACATGAGCGGAGGGTGAGGGGCAACAGGAGACACGGGGCATGAGCGGGGGATGGGGGGTACACAAGGGAGAAATGGGGCATGAGCGGGAGGTGAGGGGGTACATGAGGGAGACATGGGGCATGAGCGGGGGTGGGGGGAACAGGGGAGACACGGGGCATGAGCAGGGGGTGGGGGGTAACACGAGGGAGAGACGGGGCATGAGCGGGGGGGATGGGGTGGAACAGCGTGAGACACAGGGCATGAGCGGGGGGTGGCGGTACAGGAGGGAGACATGGGGCATGAGCGGAGGGTGGGGGAACACGAGGAAGACACGGGACATGAGCGGAGGGTTGGGGGCAACAGGAGACACACGGGGCATGAGCAGGGGGTGTATGAGCTTACACAGGGGAGACATGGGGCATGAGCGGGGGGTGGGTGTACATGAGGGAGACACGAGGCATGAGCGGGGTGGGGGGTAACACAAGGGAGACACAGGGCATGAGCCGGGGGTGGGGGGTAACACAAGGGAGACACGGGTCATGAGCGGGGGGTGGGGGTAACACAAGGCAGACACGGGGCATGAGCGGGGGTTGGGGGGAACAGGGGAGACACAGGGCATGAGCGGGGGGTGGGTGGAATAGGGGAGACACGGGGCATGAGCGGGGGGTGGGGTGTAACACAAGGGAGACACGGGTCATAAGTGGGGGGTGGGGGTAACACAAGGAAGACACGGGGCATGAGCGGGGGATGGGGGTAACACAAGGGAGACACGGGGCATGAGCGCAGGGGGTGGGGGGAACAGGGCACACACGGGGTATGAGCAGGGCGGTGGGGGGAACAGGGCACACATGGGCATGAGCGGGGGGTGGGGGAACAGGGCACACACAGAGCATGAAAGGGGGGTGGGGGGAACAGGAGAAGGACACGGGGCATGAGCGGGGGGTGGGGGGAAAGGAGTGAGACACAGGGCATGAGCGGGGGGAACAGGGGAGACATGACGCATGAGTGGGGGTTGTGGGGGGGAAGGAGGGGGACACAGGGCATGAGCAGGGGGAGGGGGAAGGAGGGGGACACGGGGCATGAGCGGGGGGTGGGGGGTAAGGAGGGAGACACGGGGCATGAGCAAGGGGTGTGGGGGGGAACAGGGGAGACATGTGGCATGAGCATGGGGTGGGGGGAACAGGGCAGACACGGGCCATGAGCAGGGGGTGGGGGTAACACGAGGGATACACGGGCCATGAGCAGAGGGTGAGGGGGAACACAAGGGAGACATGAGCCATGAGCGCAGGGGTGGGGGGTACAGAAGGGAGACACGGGGCATGAGCGGGGGGTGGGGGTACAGGAGGGAGACACAGGGCATGAGCGGGGGGTGGGAGGAACATGAGGGAGACACGGGACTTGATCAGAGGGTGGGTGGGTACACGAGGGAGACGCTGGGCATGAGCAGGGGGTGGGAGAACAGGGGAGACATGGGGCATGAGTGGGGGGTGGGGGAACAGGGGAGACACAGGGCATGAGCGGGGGATGGGGGTGACACAGGAGACACGGGCATGAGCGGGGGGTGGGGGTAACACAAAGGAGACACGGGGCATGAGCGGGGGGTTGGGGATAACAGGGGAGACACAGGGCCTGAGCGGGGGGTGGGGGGTAACACAAGGGAGACACGGGGCATGAGCGGGTGGTGGGGGGTAACACAAGGGAGACACAGGGCATGAGCAGGGGTAACACAAGGGAGACACGGGGCATGAGCGGGGGGTGGGGTATAACACAAGGGAGACATGGGGCATGAGCGGGGGTGGGGGGTAACAGGGGAGACAGGGCATAAACAGGCGGTGGGGGGAACAGGGGAGACGGCATGAGCACGGGTGGGGGGAACAGGGCACACACGGGGCATTAGCGGGGGGTGGGGGAAACAGGGGAGGCAGGGGGCATGAGCGGGTGTGGGGGAGAAAGGAGGGAGGTACAGGGCATGAGCGAGGGGTGGGGAGAACAGGGAAAACACAGGGCATGAGCAAGGGGTGGGGGGAAAAGGGGAGACACGGAGCATGAGCGCGGAGGGTGGGGGGAAAAGGAGAGAGACACAGGGCATGAGCAGAGGGTGGGGTGGAACAGGGGAGACAGGGCATGAGCATGGGGTGGAGGGAATAGGCAAAACACGGGGCATGAGCAGGGGGTTGGGGGAACGATGCGGGAAACACGGGACATGAGTAGGGGGTGGGGGGAACAGCGCAGACACGGGGCATGAGAGGGGGGTGGGGGATAAAAGGATGGAGACACCGGGCATGAGCGGGGGGTGGGGGAAAGGAGGTAGACACAGGGCATGAGCAGGGGTGGGGGAACAGGGGAGACACAGGGCATGAGCAGGGGGGTGGGGCAACAGGGGAGACACGGGGCATGAGCAGGGTGGGGGAAAGGAGGGAGACACTGGGCATGAGCAGGGGTGGGGTGAAACAGGGGAGACAAGTGGCATGAGCGAGGGCTGGGGAGAACAGGGAAAACACGGAGCATGAGCAGATGGTGGGGGGAACAGGGGAGACACGGAGCATGAGCGGGAGGTGGGGGAAAAGGGGAGAGACACAGGGGATGAGCGGGGGGTGGGGTGGAGCAGGCGAGACACAGGGCATGAGCAGGGGTTGGGGGAACAGGCAAAACATGGGGCATGAGCCGGGGGTGAGGGCACGGGAGCGAGACACGGGGCATGAGTGGGGGGGAACAGGGCAGACACAAGGCATGATTGGGGGTGGGGGGGAAAAGGATGGAGACACTGGGCATGAGCGGGGTTGGGGGGGAAGGAGGGAGACATGGGGCATGAGCGGGGGTTTGGGGGAAAGGAGGGAGACATGTGGCATGAGCGGGGGGTGGGGGTAACACAAGGGAGACATGGGGCATGAGCGGGGGTGGGGGGTAACACAAGGGAGACACGGGGCATGAGCAGGGGGTGGGGGGTAACACAAGGGAGACACGGGGCATGAACGGGGAGTGGGGGGTAACAGGGGAGACAGGGCATGAGCGGGGGTGGGGGGGAAACATGGCACACACGGGGCATGAGCGGGGGTGGGGAGGAACAGGGCACACACGGGGCATGAGCGGGGGTGGGGGAACAGGGCACACACGGGGCATGAGCGGGGGGTGGGGGGAACAGGAGCGAGACACAGGGCATGAGCGGGGGGTGTGGTGGAAAGGAGGGAGACACGGGGCATGAGCGTGGGGTGGGGGGAAGGAGGGCACACACGGGGCTTGAGCGGGGGTGGGGAGGAACAGGGCACACACGGGGCATGAGCGGGGGTGGGGGGAACAGGGCACACACGGGGCATGAGCTAGGGGTGGGGGGGAACAGGGCACACATGGGGCATGAGTGGGGGTGGGGAGGAACAGGCCACACAGGGGGCATGAGTGGGGGGTGGGGGGAACAGGCCACACACGGGGCATGAGCTGGGGGTCTGGGGGGAACAGGGCACACACGGGGCATGAGCAGGGGGTGGGGGGAACAGGAGCGAGACACCGGACATGAGCAGGGGTGGGGGGAAAGGAGGGAGACACAGGGCATCAGCGTGGGGTGGGGCAAGGAGGGAGACACGGGGCATGAGCGGGGGGTGGGGGAACAGGGGAGACACGGGCCATGAACGGGGGTGGGGAAACAGGGGGGACACGGGGCATGAGCGGTGGGTGGGGGGTAACACAGGAGACATGGGGCATGAGTGGGGGTGGGGGGTAACACAAGGGAGACATGGGGCATGAGCGGGGTGTGGGGGTAACACAAGGGAGACACGGGCATGAGTCGGGTGGGGGGTAACACTAAGGAGACACGGGGCATGAGCGGGGGGTGGGGGGTAACAGGGGAGACACAGGGCATGAGCAGCGGGTGGGGGGTAACACAAGGAGACATGGGCATGAGCAGGGGGTGGGGGGTAACACAAGGGAAACACGGGGCATGAACACAGGGGGTAACACAAGGGAGACACGGGGCATGAGCGGAGGGTTGGGGGGAACAGGGCACACACGGGGCATGAGTGGGAGGTGGGGGGAACAGGGGAGACATGGAGCATGAGCGGGGGGTAGGGGGGAAAGGAAGGAGACATGGGGCATGAGTGGGGAGTGGGGGCACAGGGGAGACATGGGGCATGAACGGGGGTGTGGGGAAAGAGGGGGACATGGGGCATGAGTGGGGGGTGGGGGAACAGGGGAGGCACGGGGCATGATCGGGCAGTGGGGGGTAACACAGGAGACATGGGGCATGAGGGGGGCTGGGGGTAACACAAGGGAGACATGGGCATGAGTGGCGGTGGGGGGCAACACAAAGGAGACACAGGGCATGAACGGGGGGTGGGGGGTAACACAAGGAGACACGGGGCATGAGCGGGGGGTGGGGGTAACACAAGGAAGATACGGGGCATGAGCGCGGGTGGTGGGGGGTAACACAAGGGAGACACGGGGCATGAGCGCGGGGGGTGGGGGGAACAGGGCACACACGGGGCATGAGCAGGGGTGGGGGGGAGCAGGGGAGACACGGAGCATGAGCGGGTGGTAGGGGGGAAAGGAGGGAGACATGGGGCATGAGCGGGCGGGTGGGGTGGAACAGGGGAGACATGTGGCATGAGCAGCGGGTGGGGGGAACAGGGTACACACGGTGCATGAGCAGGGGGTAGGAGGGAAAGGAGGGAGACACGGGGCATGATGGAGGGGTGGGGGGAACAGGAGGAACACACGGAGCATCAGCGGGGGGTGGGGGAACAGGGGAGACACGGGCCATGAGCAGGGGGTGGGGGGAAGGGGAGAGAGACACGAGGGACTGCGCCTCACCGCCTTGAAAGAAACATTACTGCCTACAGGTACACTCGTGGCCGATGCAGAGCCGACGCAGACAGTCCGGAAAGTCTGAGATGACGTCAGATGGCCGCAGACATAAACTGATGCAAAAACTGTCAATAATTTGCAAAAATGGTATAGAAGTGTTAAATTGATAGTAAAAGATCGGAATATGGCAGGGTCTCAAGGTCAAACTTTCTAAATTAGAAAGAGAATGTTGCTATATTGGGGTAAGTATGATATTAGTAAGTTGTAGGAAACTAGCATGCACTGGTAAAAGCCCATGAAATTCACTGAAAACAATTTGTTAAAGGGACATTTTGGTAAGTTGCACTAATAAAAATCTATGAAATTCACTGAAAAAACTTTCTTAAATGGACGTTATGGTTAAAAGTAAAACCGGAAAACCTCAGAAATGTGTCAGTTATGGTAAGCTAAGCAACCATAACTCGTGCCACCACTGTACACTGCTAAGACTAACACCCAGGACATCAAAGATGACATCACAAATGTCATTGATGACATCAATGATGCCATTACATATGAAATTAATTTTGAATGAAAGTCCCTACAAGGGGTTGGGTTTATAGTATTGGTAACACAATGGCAGGGGTGATTGGGAGGCATATCATGAACTACTTAATCCTTTGAAGAATGTACTCATCTAAACAAACCTTATATTGGAGTATTGCTGTTAATACAGGAACCTAATCACGAACAAAAAGAGGAAATCCCAAACCAAGCTACATATTGATGTCACACATCTGGCCTGGAAATTTAAACTGACATAAGGCAACTGTGAATCAAAATCTTGTGTGAAAGCATATGTCACAAGATATACACGAAAGCTGGTATTACAAAAAATATATATTCCATTTTATTGATATATGCTAAAAAAGCAAGGACAACAATGGGTCCAATTGTCAAAAAGACAATATATAACAACATATAACAACAATGATTGAAACACTGTATTCCAACGCATTCAAATGTATCTATTGGCAATTGTCACAATTCAATCAAACCCATTATTTATTAGGAGTGATGTTAGTAAAACAAGGTGACTTCCAGTCATAGGCATTTATCTATGGTTTTGCAAAGAAGCCCCTGTGGGGAATGTGTCGACAGGGATGACTCTGTTTCCAGCCTTAAGTGTGTACAACCGCAAGGTGATAGATGTCGACTGTTGTACCCTGGACAACTGGTAGTCCAAGTAAGGCTTTCATCAGGACACATAGAAGACAACTGGAGTTGGATGTTGTGTTTTTCGCGAGGAATGCTTTGTATTAGCCAGTGTATCTAGACAAAGATACAGAAGAGTGTATTAAAAACCAGCTTCATCAAAGATGATAGTTGTGGTGTTGCCACATTCTTCATAATATTTCCAGACCTTTTACATTATTTTATGTGCATCATAGATATATCAGTATTCAATAATATATATATATCACTTTGTATTATTAGGATCCAACTTATTTGTCCTTATATATTTTCCTTCTTTAACTAGACTGATTCACATTTTAGTTATACTCCAAACCCTCTTATATACTCTGAGGTGCCAAAACATTGTAAGGTTGGTTGAATCAGTGCGAGAGCAAAAAACAGTCAGTTCTGAATGTGCTTATTTATTCATAGCCTTTGTCTTCAATTGTACCTTAATGATTTTTTCAGACAGACACTCCACAGAGTTTAGGTGGTGTCTATTTCAAATGCATCGGATGTGCCCATATGGGCGAGTGGGTGCATCCTAGTCCGGCTGGGTTGTTAGGACAGGGACCATATCGGGCTGTATTGGGGACAAAACATATACAGAGGCAGATGACCTTGTGAATAAGCTTCAGCAATTTTAGTCATAGACTCTGAGTTGAGTGTATTTATTCCTACCTTCAACTTGCTTCTGAGCTCGAAGAGCTGTGATTCCCGAATATCTTTAATTTAATCACACTATGTTTTAATGGGTACACAGTATTCATCAATGGGGCGATGTAACACAGAATAATCTCTTTAATACACAGGGAGTAATAGGAAAACAATTCAGCACAGAAATGATACTTTTGTGTGTGTGTTCAGATCAAATAGCAGTGTGGTTACTATTTCCCCCTGCACACCCCTCAACCCCCCAAAGTTAATGTAAGAGATAGGAGGAGGGAACAGGTTTCAGGAATGGCAGAATTAAACACAGAATATCAATCCCAATTTCCCCCCCAGCAAACACAAGAGAAAATCGGATTTGTCTGGCAAGGTTTCAGAATGGTTTAAAGTTATCTTGGAATGGACTGGACAAAACTCAAAATATGGTCTAAATTGCTGAAATTGTTATAATTCTAATGGGAGCCACTTTGGATAGTTACACACAAACACTAACAATGATTTAATACTAAGAAACAATGTGAAATTGTAAAATTGAGGTTGGGAGCAATCAAAAGCTGTTTTACACGTGTCAGAATTTCCCTAAACGAAAATTTGTGGCAAACTTTTCAGTGCACAGTAATCGCGATAACGGGAGACCTATAGGGATTTGGGATGCGGTTTTAGATGTGAATTAAAGCTGTGGATGTTAGCTAACGTTGATATTTTGTTTCTAGCACAAACATTGAAGAAGTTAAGGATGTTTTAGTGGAGGTTGTTTTTTTGAGATAGGCACAAGAATGGAAAGCAGGAATGCACTTTCAAAATGACAAAAATATTTCTTATACTAGAGGATTACTATGAATAAACAAATACCACACATGAACACAGCCACTTGATCAAGGCGACTGCCTGTCGTGGTCCGCCTTCTTCAGATGAGAAAGATCAGCGCAGTGATAGTTTTAACAATACTAGCACAGGAGGAAGATAGGAGGGATAGGATAGAGGGTTCAGACAATTCAAAAATACTCCTAACAATATCAGGTTCTGAAGACAAGATAGGATGGGTTTTAAGATAGGGATTGCTATGGACAGTACATATGTTAGTGACACAATTCTATAGATACTCACTAGATATGTTTTTAACGGAACCGTCAAATCTGGTCCATCAAGAATTCTGGCCAGGGAAGGGAATCCGGTTCTGGGACAGACAGCTGGGCACACTGGACTGGGTCTGCAATCAGCAAGGTGCTCTGGTCAACACACGGCAGGAATGGACTGGATCTGCAATGCACTCTGGTCCAGCACGGCACAGGATTGGATTGAACTGCCCTTCTTGGTTCGGAAGATAAATATTTTAGCAGGCAAGCAGTACAGCGCAGCCCGGCTGTATTTGATTCCTTTAGGTGGTGGGATTCTGGTTCTGGAATTTAAGGCATAGCTGAGAATGGTTCAGCTATGTGATGTTCCTTTCTTCTTTGCCAAGTTTCTGGAGTCTGGAGCAAGGAAGATGTAATTCTGCAGCAGGGTGCTCCGCCAGCATTTGGTAGTGGGTGAATCTGTCTGTCCTTCTGAGTCCTGAGCTGTCTCTATTTATGTTTATGATAAAGGTGTGTGTGTGTGCTGGTTTATCCTAAACTCGCCCCTTTGGCAGGCGATTGGCCAGAGTCTCCTTTCTTCCTTGATAAGGAGGAGAGAAACAGGGTGTCACTTTGATGGTGTAGGTTTATGAGGCTTCGAGTCCACCCCTTGCCCCTTGAACACAAAATCTGCTTTCAGCACAATACATATGTACACAGATGAAACCTCTATAACAATCACCTATACGGATTCCATATTTTGTACAGCGCCTACTCCTCAAAACCCTGTCACTGTGAGATGTTGTGCCTACTTTTCACAGAATGTTGCCCTTTTCATCATGAACACAGTGTCAAATTGATAAGCACATTTCTGCAAGTGTGCGCGTATAACATGTGCTAAAGTGTATAAAGTTTTATACTTCTAGCAAAAATACATTTGGTGTAAAACCACATTTTCTGCGGTTTCCTTCCATAACATGTCACACGATTTTGCTACCTCTTAAAATGTAGAGCCAGAATTTAGATTCACAAATATGTTATTTTTGTATTTTTAACAATTTTAAGTGGTATGTTATATGTATTTAAACAAAATGTTCTTTAGTAAATGTTCAGCCACAAATGGTTGTTTGTCTCCGCCTCATTTTTTCTCCATGCAGTTCAAGAGCAGTCTCCTCCCAGTTTCTCCTTGGCAGAGGCCATTTTACGACTGTAAACACTTAGCATTTACTTTGGCTGTAGGATGTCCTATGTCTCCTTTTCCACTGCAGACCAAATTCTTCCCCCACCCTATAATGATCACTTAGGTGTGATTTCCTGCTGGGAGAGTGCTGGAGGGAGAGGCCTTGCCTCTGTGAGGAAAGCTGTAATTCCAGTTTGGCAGCTTTTACCCAGGCTTAAATTTAAATGTTAATTCTGTTGCATTTTTCTTTAACTTAAACCAAACTTGTGATTTCAAAACAGCACCTAGAATTCTCCTTCTAGGTTTAAAACCATGGGATTAAACAATTACAACATAGGTTACTATCAGGAACAGGCCATTTACATTGCAAACATTTGATTTCAGTTTGTACAAGTTTAAAGTTACTCAGGCAGGTTTTTGACAGCTATCATTCAGACGGCCCCGGGTACTGCACCCAGATTTGGACAGATTCCACAGGCAGGCAACTTTTGCTGTGAAATATATTTATGCCTTCAGCTTTCCAGGACCTTGCCGGTTCACAATGATTTCTTAACTTAAGTGAATTGTAGCACCCAGTAAGAATGTTGGATGTTTGAGGGCATTTTGTACCGGCATTCTGTAATTTCAGCACAAAGAAAAAGGGAGGTAAAGCACCATTTTGGGTTTCCTTTAGCAAAGCACTGCTTTTTCCTTCTGTGCTTCCTTTTCACTTGTTGTGGAGCCCAGTGACATGTTTCAGGAGTGAGATCTCTGTTCCACCACTGACAACAGGCATGGCAGATTGGGCCACCATCTTTTTGTGCTTTGCAAAGCACAATTTTCAGAGGTTTTGCCGCACACAAGGGTTTTGCGGCCATTTTACTATTTTTGGCACCATCAGAACACAGTGATGCCGCAGGGCAGAGCATAAGTGGGTTAAGACATCCCACAATATGAATGACAAGTACTGTGCAAACTCAAAGGCATGATAGTTTACAAAGATCATGAATCAATTATAAAAAGTGGGTCAACCGGTTTCACTTTATCCATACATGTCGACCTCTTAGCACATGAACAATACTCACAGCCTACTATCAGTTATTTTCACTTAAGTACTCATCTCAACAACAGATTCCTCCTCTTCTGTCTACAACCATCATGACTTTGGCCCTTCTTTTGCCATTATCACATCTAGTTTTCTTGGTTTTGCTCTTGCAGGCATAAAATATGCACTGTGCCTCCCACACTACACATTTTTCTACTACGCTGTGTGCCTCCTTCCTGCTTGTTAATGAATGCTCTTTTATTTATGGCAAACACAAGAGAAGTTGGTGTATACTTCCTCTTTAATTTGATAGATTTACACCAACTCATAGACAGTTGTATAGTGTTTGCTAAATTAATGTCTTAATCTGATTTTAATTCAAAAACTTGAGACAAAACTTCTCATACATATGCATTATTGGTTTGCACCATTAATTGATTACTTAGAACTACATCCAAAAGTATCCAAAAATGCAGAATGGTACAATTGTAGGTCATGCCACCAAATACTCATCCTCACCACAGGATGTTGTTTTGTCATGCAGATCAAAGGTGTTCCACAGTATTTATTTATTTATTTATGTATACAGGGAGGAACAATGTTCTTTTAATCACAAAAGAAAGTGCAACAAATAAGAAATCAGATTTGTTGGTAATCAGTGAGCTTCTCACAATGGTGTGAGTTCCAGTCAAATTCTGACCAAATTGTGGGGGGGGGGGGGTAAATGGAACTGTCACTGGGGACAATATATGGGTGGATATACAGATTAAGGACAACTAACATTAGACATTTTTAAGTGCAGAGGCGGTACGGTCAGCAGTGGTAGGGATGTGACCACAATGGATGAAGTGCTAGAGTGGAGGCAGTAGAAAGTGAGGGGCAGCGTAGAGGCAAAAGAAAAATGTTAGCTAGAAGGCAAATGAGAGGTAGCATAAGAGGGTAACTCGGAGGCGAGTAGGTAGGGTTTTGCTTTGGTTTTGGACAAATCATTGTGGACTGTTTCTCAGATGATTGGGGGAAGAGAATTCCATGCAAATAGAGCAAGAAGAGAGATAGAGAGGAAGTGAGAGGAAGCACAAGGAGGTTGAGGTGCCTCAAGGATAGTCAAGGAGACAGAATGGAGATTGCTAGAATGCTTGTACAGTTTCAAAGTTGAGGATAGAGACAGTGGTGCCTTTCCATGGATAGATCAGTGAACCAGGAGCAGCAATTTAAATCTGGCCCTGTTTTACATTGTTACCCATTCAGCCTGTTCATGGTATGAGAAAGTAGGTGTGAAGTGAGACCTTTTGGCAAAGTTAATGATCTTGTCTAAAGGACAGAAAGCATAGTTGGGGAGACCAAAGAGGATGCTGGCACAGTAGTCCAGTTTAGAGACTACAAGAGTGGTTAAGAAATGTTTGACAGTTTTGAAAGAAAGGAGGTGCCTGATTTTCCTAATATTTTGGAGGTTGCAGTGAGCCACTGTTGCAGTTTTGGAGATGAAAGCAGAGAAGGTGTGAGAAGGGTCATAGCTGAGACCAAGGTTTCTACCTGAAGAAGAGTAGGGGGGAGTGTCTGGTGGGAACTGGATAGGCAGGGGAAGAGATGTGAGAGTATTCAGCAGGGAAGAAGAGCACCTCTGTTTTGGTAGGCAAGCTCTTGATCATGTATCCCTAGAAGAAATTACAGAGATCAGAGTGATCAACAGTGTCAAAGGCAGTGGACAGGTCAAGGAGAATTAGGATACAGGATAGGTTGGAGTGCTTAGCTGAGGATATGAAGTTGGACACATTCATAAGAACAGTTTCCATGGAGTGACTGGAGCTGAAACCTGCTTGTATGGGGCCTTGAAGGTTTTAGATGTCTAAGAAATTGGTAAGATAGTTGAACACAATCCTTTCAAGAACTTTAGAGTGGTGCGGAAGGAGAAAAACATGTCGAAAGCTAGCCAGTAGATTTGGGTCAGCCCCTTGCTTTTTAGGAGAGAGATGCCTGTGGCTGTTTTGAAAATGGAGGGAAAGCAAGCCGGGTCTAAGGACAGGTTGAAGAGTTCAGTAATGTGATAGGCCCTTAAAGGGGCTATAGGCTTGACTAGCTGAATAGTAAGAGGATCTGGTTGGGAACCAGAGGGGTTAGCCTTCATCAGTAGACATAATATGTCTTTAGTATTAGTGTGGCTAAAGTGGGAGATAGAGGCAGATGATGATGGTAGAGTAGGCCGAGTGTAGAATTTAGGTGGAGCGAGTGTGATGAAATTCAGGAGAGAATCTCTAATGTTGAAATGTGTGCAGCAAAGTGTTCAGCTAGGTCAAGAGTAAACAGTCTTTTGTCATATTGTTGACCAATTATTCAAATGTATTGAAAACATTTTTTTTAAATATGTGATGACCTTCCGGTGGTCTGATGAGGTTCTATGTGAAACTCTCACCTGAAACATGCTGCTAGGGAGATGATTTTTATTATAGGACTGATGTTGTTTACTGTTCTAAAATACAGTCTACGAATATTTGGGGAAAGTTCCTGATTGTAGACTGGATGCAAACCTTTTCCATGTTGAGGTTTTCACTTAGCAACCGCTGATGGGAGGTAAATGTTTTAAAACTGCTAGCCCTCGACATTAGGCAATGCATGCAAATCGGTTTCCTCCTCACAGCCATGAATCTATCATCATCTATAGCCTGTAACTTTAGGTGCAACTTATAGTAGTACCAAGGCTTGCTTGGTAGCCTGGCCTTCAGTGAAATTTCAGAGGAGGATCACTTGAGACAGAACACTGCAATGCAACAACACCACCTTTGCACGTAGTACCATGGTAACAAGTAGTACAGCATGAAGTGTAATTTTGTGTGTGGTCTTTACCTCAAGGTAGAGTAGTAGGAGACTGGCCTGTGGTTTAACAAGTACAGTTCCTCCTGCCAGTCAATGTGCATGTAAATTGTCATAGAATGTATTTTGCCATGTTTTTCCATAGTAGGAAAGAGCTGCTGGTTCTGCAGATGCAACAGGTAGCGCCCAAACAGTGTATCCTAATTTCCCATTAATTTGCATAACATAACCAGAAAATATATATCATTATGAATGTATAGTAATTCTCAATAGATGTGTGGAATTACTGCCAAAATAAATAAACATTTCCACCACTTGGTCCTTTGGATTTACAATTGGTGTGGTGGCACAATGGTGTTATTCCCCATGTTTGGAGTTTATAGGACTCCATGGGGATTTTTCGATGTTAATATTAAAGGAAATGTATACCGTGCACTATCATCACTGAAATGGTCCCTTGGTGATCAGGCAGATCTGAAATGAAAGAGGGTGGGATGGGTTGGTAGGATCGAGTGGGAAAAGTGCAAGAGAGCTGTGATGTGCTGTTGGCAGCTTCAGTTCGGTTAACACTGTTCGCTGAGCTTAGGTGTGCTTTTCGGATGTTAGCCGTCATTTGCTGTTGTGCAAGGCTATGCATGTTTTTTGTTGTTGTTGTAGTGTAGTGAAGTGTGTGCAGTTTGTAGTGCTTTATAGGTATGGTTGTGTTTGGTTAGAGCTTGAAAGGTATATGCAGAGTAGTGAGATTTTTTTAATAGTGTTGGTTACTGCCATCCTTATATAGATGTGATGCTTCATAATCTCCACAATTGTATCTAGATGTGACGCATGATTATCTTCACAATTCTATCTAAATGTGATACATGATTCTCTTCACAATTCTGTCTAGATGTGATGCGTAATTAACTTCACATTTCCATCTAAATGTGACACATGATTATCTTACAATTCTATCTAAATGTGACACATGAGATTATCTCCATAATTCCGTATAGGTGTGATGCACAATTAACTTCATAATTCTATCTAAATGTGATAGATTATTATCTTCACAATTCTGTCTAGATGTGATGCATAATTAACTTTACAATTCCATCTAAATGTGACACATGATTATCTTCAGAATTCTGTATAGGTGTGATGCACGATTAACTTCACAATTTTATTTAAATTTGACACATGATTATCTTCACAGTTTTGTCTAGATGTGACACATGCTAATATCCACAGTTCTGTGTAGATGTGACACATGCTAATCACCACAATTCTATCTAAATCTGACACATGATTATCTTCAAAATTCTGTCCGGATGTAAATCATGCTAGCCTTTAACAGTTCTATTTAGATGTGATGTATGTTAATCAATCACAATTCTATTCCATCCCTACTTGCTTACCAAGCACTACCTGCTATAGAACATTTTGTCAGAAAAGCATTCATTTTATGCAAATCTCTCAGCATTATAATTACATGTTTGGAGACATAGTGAATGGATGCTGCATGCAAGTAAGGTCAAGGGAATATGGATTGCTGGCATCCATATATAGGCAAATGTATAAACATTCGCCTGTGTACAGTCTAACGCCATACAGCATGGCCACTGTTTATTCATAACATCCAGCAGGCTTTACTAAATCAGCAGTAAATTAATGTTATACAGTTTTCAATTAGCACCCCTGACCTTGGCAGCATCAAAGCTATTCATAAGAGAAAGTGTACTATTCATCTTAATGAAATCTAGAGCCGGTCAGATAGCACTGCAAGTTGAACGCTTGCCCTTGATATCTGTGTGCAGCATGCTGTGGCAGGTTTGAATCCCGGAAAGGTCAACTCAGCCTTTCACCCTTACACCCTTCCGAAGTCGATAAATTGAGTACCACTCTGTGAGATAATAATGTAATTTGTTATTTTAGCACTCTGAGACACAAAGGTGTCTAGCACTGCATAAGAAATATATATTGTTGTTATTATTATTAGTAATATTATTATTATTATTATTATTATTAGTGTTATATTATATAATTATTAAAACCTCTGCTTAAGCAGAATGGTGGTTTTTTTTTTAGCATATTGCAGCCCCATGGTAAAAATGCATTGGTCTTTTGTTATACTGTTATTTCCTTTTGCAGTGAGCTGGTAGTCCCGATATTGGATAGATATTCAATATAACCCAGATTATCACCCAAAAAACTATTTCCTGTCTGTGATGGAATAATGGGATAAGGTTCAGATTGGTCACTCTCCATCTTTTTTTCATAGAGGTTCCACCAGTTGGCATAGAAGCCACATAACGATGCATTTTTTTCTCCAAGAGTGTAATTGTCTCACTTCATTCATATGTGAAAAGGGGAACTCAGATGACAGGGTTGACTCCACCCCAGACCATTGAGATTTGGAGATCAGGTATGGATTAGGCAAGGATTTAGTGATTGCAGTCAGAGTTATTTGCTCTCCAGGGACAGCACATAGGTGGAGAGAGGGCTGTCTTGGTGATCCCGGTCAGTGATGCTCCCTTTCACCATTTTACATTCTACCTACATGGTTAGATCCTACCCAAAGATGCAGAGAGTACTTTATTCAGAGAGTTGTTATGAAAGGAGAGCACTCTGCTTAGGGTGATCTTCATTGGATCCAACAGGAGGCATGTAAACCCACATTGCCCTGCTACGATATATATTTAAATGGAGGGGAAACACCTTGCACTGTTGGAGCTTTTAACAGTTCAAAATTCCATATTTCTGTAAGGGTAAATACATCTGATCCATGGAGAGAGAGAGACTCTTTCCCTAATGTCTATGGAGCACCTACATAACATCTGCTGGAAGAACATTGGAGTGTGCTTTTTAAGAGGACCAAGAGGCCAGGAAACCTAAATACCCAGAGGGAGACAGGATAAATAGAGGGGCCTTAACATACTTAAGCCTATAGGAAGGGCAATACAAGAGCTTCAGCACTATTGAGTTGATCCCTAGCAATTTGAAAGTCTCGAGACACAACCACTGGCACAAAAAAAAAAAAAAACGGAAACAAACCCAGCGAGCGTGGCCTCGCCACCACCATCACTCTCCAGGAAGATGCCCACAGAGAGTTTGTCCCCAGATGGCCCCAGAACTACCCAAAACATTGTAAAAGTGTTTTAAAATGCATTTATTTGCGTGCTCGGCGCTCGAGTCCCCTTCCTTCTTCCCCCCTCCTTCCCCAGCCCAATCCCGCCTCCCAACCCTCCCCCGCACCCTGATTGGTCTCTTGGCCACATATCATACACCTTCCCAGGGCAGACCTCTGCCCGGCAGCCCCTGCGGCTAAGGGCTCCAAGGCCAAGGGCGGCTCCGACATTGGCGGCTCCAAGATGTATCTGCAAGTGTCCACAGGGGAAGCCAACAGACACCAAACAAAACTGTTAGTGCTGGCATGGGTGGGGGGTAGAGCAATTACTCTACTCCAGAAAGCTCCTGCCACTCTAACTTACCTTTCAATGGCCTAGACTGCTACAGACATACACCATGCATTATTAGAGAGATATGTGACCATCAGCCTAAACCTATTCATGGCTGGACAGCAAACAGTGCCTGCAGTATAATGTTAACTAGTACCATTCCCCGAGAGAACCACAAAGATTAGCCTGTGTCGCATCTAGACTGAAATGTGATTGTTAGCATATGCCACACTTAGAATTTTTAACTTTAGCTCGCGTTACATCTAGATAGAAATGTGACTGTTAGCATTTGCCACACTAATATGGAGTTCTGAACTTTAGAAGTGCATTTAGAAGATTATTTTAGAAGTGTCCCCAATAGCCTCTTTGTGGAAAGTTGAATTTAGAAGTGTCCCCAATAGCCTCTTTGTGGAAAGTTGAATTTAGAAGTGTATTTTGAAGACAAATTTAGAAGTGTGCCCAATAGCCTTTTTGTGGAAAGTTAAATTTAGAAGTGCATTTATATGATGAATTTAGAAGTGTGCCCAATAGCCTCTCTGTGAAAAGTTGAATTTAAAAGTGTACCCAATCGCCTCTTTGCGAAAAGTTGAATTTAGAAGTGTCCCCAATAGCCTCTTTGTGGAAAGTTGAATTTAGAAGTGCATTTAGAAGATGAATTTAAAAGTGTACCCAATAGCCTCGCTGTGAATCTAGAAGTGTGCCAAATAGCCTCTTTGTGAAAAGTTAAATTTAGAAGTGTGCCCAATAGCCTCTCTGTGAAAAGTTGAATTTAAAAGTGTACCCAATAGCCTCTTTGCGAAAAGTTGAATTTAGAAGTGTCCCCAATAGCCTCTTTGTGGAAAGTTGAATTTAGAAGTGCATTTAGAAGATGAATTTAAAAGTGTACCCAATAGCCTCGCTGTGAATCTAGAAGTGTGCCAAATAGCCTCTTTGTGAAAAGTTAAATTTAGAAGTGTGCCCAATAGCCTCTCAGTGAAAGTTGAATTTAGAAGTGCGTTTAGAAGCCGAATTTAGAGGTGTGCCCAATAGCCTCTCTGTGAAAAGTTGAATTTAGAAGTGCATTTAGAAGATGAATTTAGAAGTGTGCCCAATAGCCTCTCTGTGAAAAGTTGAATTTAGAAGCGCATTTAGAAGTTGAATTTAGAAGTGTGCCCAATAGCCTCTCTGTGAAAAGCTGAATTTAAAAGTGTACCCAATAGCCTCGCTGTGAATCTAGAAGTGTGCCCAATAGCCTATCTGTGAAAAGTTGAATTTAGAAGCACATTTAGAAGTTGAATTTAGAAGTGTGCCCAATAGCCTCTCTGTGAAAGTTGAATTTAGAAGTGTCCCCAATAGCCTCCTTGTGAAAAGTGGAATTTAAAGTATACCCAATAGCCTCGCTGTGAATCTAGAAGTGTGCCCAATAGCTTCTCTGTTAAAGTTGAATTTAGAAGTGCATTTAGAAGCTGCATTTAGAAGTGTGCCCCAAATTTAGAAGTGTGCCCAATAGCCTCTCTGTGAATTAAGAAGTACGCTCAATAGCCTCTCTGTGAAAGTTGCATTTAGAAGTGCATTTACAAATTGAATTTAGAAGTGTACCCAATAGCCTCGCTGTGAATCTAGAAGTGTGCCCAAAAGCCTCTTTGTCGAAAGTTGAATTTAGAAGTGTTCCCAATAGCCTCTTTGCGAAAAGTCGAATTTAAAGTGTACCCAATAGCCTCGCTGTGAATCTAGAAGTGTGCCCAATAGCCTCTTTGCAGAGATTGTCTGAAAGGGCATATAACCCATCATATCTCACCAACACGCTTACTCTCTCCTTACATCACCACTCAACTAAAACACAGGGATACTATGACAACATTCGGTATAACTGTTCTCAAACCAACATTCGCCGCTCACTCCACATCATTCTAAGTAATCACTGCTGGTTACACCCCCCCCCCCCAGCCAGACGTTCTCCTCAGGCCTAACCCAGCCACATCCGATTTGGATAAATCCTGCCAGAACGAACACATACTCCTGACCTCTAAACCATCACACCTACCGCTAGAAAGCAGCTATTACACGGATACCGCACGAGCTGCACACATACCCGGTGCTCACACGCACCTTTTGACTCTCTCTACTCCCTCTACTAATATGAACTTCGGTTCCCAAGGGCGTTCAACCTACCAGCACCTTCAGACTATACCAATGGTATATATAAGGCGCTGTATAAATGCAAAATAACATAACATAACATAACTTGCTCATAATTCAGTCTAGGAAAAGAACTTAAGCCAAATTCAAACCCAGAAAGCTGCCATTAAACCAACATATCTTCATACAGCTACATCCCCCTATAGTATAGGGCCTATACTAACAAACTTACCTGACACTATCACAGTAACAAATCAAACTGAGTTGAGCCAATTACTTCAGAGAAGCTGCTGCTGGGACAGCCCAGTTGAGCTGTTTGGCCAGCTTTGAGACACTGGATATGTTGTATGTAATTTCTTTTCTTTGTGATTTCTATTTTATAATAGACATTTTCTTTCAATTGAAATGTGTTTTTAATTTGAATTTCATTTAGAAAATATGTTTTCTCTAAGGATTGATGTTAAATTGAAATAAAACGATCACAACCTATGACTGCTAACATATTATAAATGTAATATTATAATTTGTGTGGACACCTATCAAACAACTCCACTTGGGAGTTCAAGGGTAACAGTTACATGAACAATTCCATCAGCACCTTCATGGACACCGCTTTGCAGTGCTACACCTTCATATTGCACAAATTCAAAGATCATGAGGCTCTATTTTTTCAAGGAGCTGAGTAGTATTTCCCACTTTATTAACATTGTACAGAACTGAGATCATGAAGGATTACTGACTGCTATATATTTTTTAGACATGGATGCAATTATTTCTTCAAATGGCATATTGGCAAAAACTGATATTTTTTACTTTCAAAATGACCTATGTCCTATTGTCAACAGGATGTTAACATTCCAAGACAGTCTGTACCCCCTTAATGGACCTTATTGAAGAAATGACTATACAAAGGTGTTGTAATGGAACCCAACATCTAAGAGGAGACACCTTATGACATTTTTTTATATCCCCTTCCTATATGTCACATTGTCATCTTGATGGTTTTCAGTGAGACACATATTGGCTGCAATCCTGAACAAAGGGCTGTCCTTCACTCCAACCTTCACACTGACAGTCAATAGTATGGAAATAGACCTGCTGTTTTTCTGTAAAAAAAGTTTAAAGCAATTTCAGTGATGAAGAGTCGATCATCAAAAGCAATATCACGGGCCTACATAATCAGTCAAAAGTTCTACTTCTAAATGTGACTATACCTTATGAAATTCTTACATTTAAAACTACTATTATGAAAGGCGTAGAAATTATATTTATGCATTGAGCTATTGTTACAAAACTGTATTACTTTAGTATTTTGTCACTATCTTAATTTAGCCAATCTTGCCATTCAACACGAGACAAGCTTTTACTTTACTAGACCACATATGATACTTGTTTCTAACTGAAGTAATGTCCCTTTCCATGTGGCGGCTAATGCATAAATAATTACAAATAAAACCTGCATCCAAGCATTTCTTATTATATGATATGATATGATTTATTTATATAGCGCCTATACACAATGTGTTTCAAAGCGCTTCAAGGAAAGGGAGGGAACAAGGGAAAATACAATGACATTCTTACAGGCCATGAACAGTAAGGATGTGAAATTAACTATCGTACTCGGCCTGACGACATTTCAGATAGTGCAAGAGCTAAGACAGGGGGGGGAAATGGAAACAGACAGGCGACTACCGTACTAGGCCTGACAACATTTCTGGTAGAGCCGGAAAAAAACAAAGGGAGAGGGGTGCAGAAAGGTAGGGGAGGAACAAAACAAGTGACTATCATACTAGGCATGACAACATTTCAGATAGTGCTGGAGGTGGGGGGGACCAGTAAGGATAGCGGGGAGGCGACAGACGAGGTTGCTACCATACTAGGTCCAGGGACAATTCTGATAAAGTGCATACAAGAAAGCAATGGGAGGAGATAGGAAAAGGGAGAAGGGAAAGGAGGAGAGAACAGAGTTAGCAGTCAAAAGAGTGGAGAAGCAAGAGGGGAGAGTGAATACAGTTGCAGAAGTCAGTAGTAACACATAATGTTGCAAGCTCATCAACATTCCTTTAATATGACACCTGCTCTCTTGCATAACACCTTCCTAGTTCTACACATGTGTTACACTTTTCCATGATGGTGCCCTGCTCCATGCACAGATACACAAAGTGTTGGCACCAAATCACGTGATCTTTGCCAAAATGGTGCAAATAATGCACTGAGCAACTGTACTTTACTAGAGTAAGTGAAGAGTTTTCTATATCGGTTTTACTCCTAATCCATTTTGTTAATGACCACTAGCTGTTAATTCAGAAGTAGCTTACAAATGTTGTCATTCATTCTGTTTCAGGACACCTTTCCAAACTCAAACTTCACTGGGCCTATAATGAACCAAAACCCACTCTCCGGGAGTACCTGTAAAGCATTGCATATACCTAGTACCGTCAACAGATGTTAAGCCGGTAAATTAAACCCACAATCTTTACAAGTGAGAGTCTACTTCCTGTACACACATTTGTCTTAGTGCATATTCTACAATATACTCTGCTTCTTTATGCAGTCAAGAAGACAGATATAGGCCATTTTGAATTGAAGTTAAATTGCCATTCTTTTTTACAGGTATGATTACTGGATTTTTTAGGTTTGGTCCATTTTTACATTTTGGTTCCATTAAGGTAAAAATAAATGTACTTAATGTACAAATAGGGCGAGCATACACATCCTTAGCACTAAAGATAGGCCTTTTTAATATGATTGTCTTTTCATCTTAAAGTATACTTCTTTACATTTTTTTTGTTTAACATATGAATTTGCAGACCACGTATGGTTAGCTATGAGGAAGACCATGTGAAAAAAAGATTAAGCACATTTAATGGTTGATGCATGTCGGAATGTTTTTCATTCCTTTAGTCATATTTTGGAAACTGCCCCTAATTAATTCCCTTAAAGGATCATTTCCCCACAATGTTCCACATTTATTGTTCTTTGATTATTTCACAGCTTAAAATAGATGATCAGCAAATACATGGGAGCCGACGACCCAGGGCCTTGCAAACTTTATAACTGTTCACACTTTATAACTGTTGGAAATGATAACATCATCAGAGTTCATAACCAGTTGCATATAACCACACAACTCTTACACAAGACCATACATTCTGTGTTTGATACATGATTCCTCATACCAGGCTATATAATGCTCCCTTACTGATATTGACAGTTAGTATTGGAATGTTTTTCACCCTCTTAATATGGACTGTCATTCATAGCACTCTTTCTCATGTATCCTAGCAGGACCCTCTTATTGCAGGACATTTTATTTTATAAAAAGAAATTAGGAAATGCAGCAAGCACACTGTCTCATCCACTAACCAACATTGTTTGGATGTACTTGGTTTGTAAAAAGATGTATAGTGATCTTTCAAGGAAGATGCTTTTTATTAAATGTGTTGACCACCACTTTTAACAGACAGATATTTCCTTCATGATCTTGTGAACCTGTGATAGCAGAGGACCTGGTCAGTGTGGCCAGCGAGAACTGCAAAATTGAGAAGGTGGTCACACAATATGTGCAACACTGAATTATGTCCATGTTCTACTTGTCATGAATCTCATTTGAAAAGGGATGTTGCTCCAGAGCAATGGACCTTAATGCCTTCTACATCACGAGTGGCAAATCCTGGAATCACGTATCGGTTAGGCAGCTTCCCTTGTAAACTACAGTTCTATTAATCCTTTGAGAAATACCTAGTACCATATATGCCATATAGTTACTGTTTATTTGATTTAAAAGTCAACACCCCTGAGGATTAAAGTATGTGCTTTACACTCCTCACATAGCTGCGATGTACATCTTTAAGAAGCTCGGAGCTGGTTATAAAAAATGAAACATTATCATTCCTGAGTGACGCTTTCCTTTTCCAAACGTGTCAGTACGTCTACCACGAAACCTTGGTGTTTTACGCTGCAGCAGATAAAATATCTTGTCTGCACAGACACCATTTCAGAAATCTCCCACTGTATCCGTAAGGCTATGTAGTTATCTCTCAACCTCTTACTGACTTTGAAAAGGAAAAGAGCTGTGATCAAAATGCATAATAACCAAATAACTGCTCTTAAATCTAAAAATAAATTGGCAAAACAGTGTGGTGGTGGGGGCTTTATATGTACGCTTACTGGGCATTGCAATTCCACTAAATAGGTGTGTTACAGAACAGATGATGGGTCATGCAGAGACGCACTACTTGTTCTCCAGACACTGTCTTGAAAATCTATGCACTTCCTTCTCCTGAGGATGCTTGGGACATCTGTAAAATAATGATGAACCGGTTTGATTTCGAGATGACCATGGTCCCCAACCACACAGACTCATAACATGACCTGCTGATCCTTATAACACAGTTCTACAAAAATATCTGTCAATGTGTGCAGGAGCGAAGTACCTTCACTCTTATCAATCCCAAGCTGTAAGCCACCCTGGAACTGCAACTTGCACCGGTCTTGCCTACAAACATTGATGCACATTTTTAAGCGGTGCTGACTAACATTAACCCTCACTACAAGAAGAATGCTGATCCGGTGATGCCCAAGTTGGGGATACTAAAGACTGCACACGGCTTCAACCTACTTCATGTAGTACATGGCCTGACACAGAGTCATGCCTTACCTTGACAAAAGACTCCTTGATGTGAAATATTCCTGAGATTGGCCATGGAACTAAACTTACCCTCCACAGTTACTGCAAACTCTTGGCTGAACTAACACTGGACACTTTAAATCCATGGATATGAACAATAGTGTTAGACAGGCCCAGGAGGCTCGACACCTCTCAGTTCTTCCACAAATGTCTCCCTTGCAAGTCCATCAAGAAAGAAATGCCATTTAACCTATTTGGTCAGCTCCTGTTAGAGTGGAAAGGCCTGTACTTGTGTGTAATAAGGGGGTTTTACTGACTGCTGCTTCAAGTTTAAAAGATGTCACACTTGAATAAAAAATATGTTTTCACTATGTATCCTAATTTGCATATGCACATTAAAAAATATGTTTTATCTGTAGATGCTTGAACTAAATGTTCACCACATAGTACCATTCAGATTTTTAAAATGTCATATCATTTTGTGTTTAAATGGAGACGTTGGTGTATAAAAAAGACTGATGGACATTTGGACATTTGAACATTTGCTAAAAGTTAAGAATGTGTCTGGTGTACAATAAAACATACTTTTTAATGTGTGTCACAGCTTTTACATAAAAGGTTTCGTATTTTTAATAATATGGATACACATATTCCTGTGTAATGTAACCACCCGTGTAATACAATTTGGTGAACGTTCACAGCCACTTCAGGTTTAAAGCTCGTTCTGCATCTTGTTCTGTATGTAAAAGGAGCAATAGTTCAACGATTATTCATATATTATTTAAAAAATAAAATAATTTGCAATAAAAGGAATGAAATTCAAATCAATGTGCATCACGCACAGAGCAATACACAACCAAGGGGCAGAATTCCTGAGAGATAAATTACGCCTAGATCAGCCAATACGAACGCTCAGATCATGCAACGGCATCCACCTGGAACCGAAACCCTACAACAGAAGAAAACTAGGAGGGTCCTCTTTCTCTCACCAGGCACCGAAAACCTGGAATGACTTACCAAAGGATATACGGAACACAAGAAACCACCTACTATTCAGGACACTGCTCAAATCTGGTTCTTCACTGTGTAACTAGAAGACCACCCACAAGAACACACACACCGCTAAAACAAGGATGAATGAAGATACCGATCCCAGTTCCCAACAAGCAATCAAATACAAACAGAATCTAAAGAACGCACTCCATGACATACCATACGACATAATGAGAGATACCCACATGAAGAGGACACTGAAGACTGCATGCAAAGACAAACCGAGACAGAAGCACTTAGATGACTCATCCATAGCATCCTGGCCCTATACCACACCAGAAGTTCCAGCAGGCCAATTCACATATAAAGTAGGGAAAGCAGCCCCCCAACCGCTGCTCCGACCCCGAAGTAGGAGAATAGACACATCAATCACATTACACTTAGTTCATTAGAATACAACAGGGAGTGCGCTGCGCTAAAACCTGCAACAGTCAGACGGTCAAGAAAGGATAGTAGCAACTAATTCACCATTAGTAATATAATTTAAACCAAACAAGACGTGCCACAACCAAGATTCTCACCCCACTAACCCCACCTTCAAATCTCTGCATACCAACTCACCAAAAAAATCACACAACCTACTCTCGCCCAGCAAACCGCACACACTTCACCACACCGCATCAACAACAAATTAACAACACATAAACAGCACCAACTGCACACGTGGTCTCGCCCCGATCCAATACTTACACCAAAGCGCAGCACACAGTGTATGCCGAGAGAAGTCACCAACAGCACACCACCTCTCTCTCCTAGTCCCACTTCTCCCGACTAACCCAACCCTGCCCTTTCTTGTTTACAGATCCGCCAGAGTGCCTGGGGACCAACTCTGTTGTTGACGGTGCGCAATATAAATACCTACAACATTTAACACTTAACTTTTAACATACATGACCCCCCTCACATACCACACATTTCCCCAGCTTAGGACTGCTTTCCGGACTTGCTATGGCATATCTGTCGGTGCAGCAGCTGTTTGGACGAGCGAGTAGTGCCTGGGTATATCGGTCACCACAGCAACTGGTTGGACAATTAGGAACTGCATGACCACCTTTGAACCACATACCACAACCTGCAGGTCTGTGCTGCAGCCAGAATATTGTATTTGTCAAATAAATAAAACACATTTTAATATGAAAATTAATAATTTGATATCTTTATGTGATGACTGTATTTTCCTAGACATTTGTTTGGATATTGCTTTTATTTGGGTACCTACCATATTATTCTACTTTTAACAGTTGTTCCTTTATAAATGAAACACCTCTGAGTCAAGTAGTGGTAGACCTACAGACATAGCGCATTGAGACCTTGTACGTCTTCTCACCAGAATACGAGTTCATCCCAGAGCGACTCCTGAGTTTGCAGAAAGAGAGGGGAATAATGTTTATGGAGAGAACAACAACGTCCGTATTCAATTACTGCAAAATCCGAGCCCTGCTGGGACCATGAAAACATAGTTCAGATAACCTAGCGTTCCTGCATAATATCATCACGAATCTGGACAGAACATACATGTGCAAAGGTCATCGTGCAATGTTGGAGAGATGCAAACGAGGGAGAATCTCTCAAATAGAAACACACAACTTGTCTTTCTGTCTTCACAGCGCCAAACAACCATGCAGCAAGTGTGGAAGTTCACACAAGTAATCAGATGTTACACTGCGAGTACCCTGCAATGCAGGAGCTCCTGCTTTAAGCGAGCGCATTCGGTAGAAGCATTTGATAAGTGCGATTATTCGCCATCCGTTGCTCTGCCTCCTCGATGTCTGGTGTTAATTTGAACATGGCACTTTCTGGAACGACATTTCCCGAGGAGAAAAGCAAACGTTGTATCCACCGTTATCTTCACTGAGCACAATCACGCTTTTTTTTATCACCATGTACAAAAATGTGCAACATCGTCTCATTTCGAACCGCCCAGATCTGAAGACATACTTGCGTTCCTCTCCTGACTAAAGCAACACAAGCGAGAACGAACATGTTTACAAAGGCTTGCTGGGCTACTTGGTTCAATATACAGAGAGTGTCAGATTGCTTTCACGCACATGGCAGCACGCCTTCTTAACATGTTTCACCGATCCACACCGCTGAAAGAAGAAAGCATGAATCACTTGAAATGAATAGACCATCTGTAACCTGCTTTGAATGTTAAAGGTTTGCTTTTGACTAATGTGCTCTTTGCATGAGGGATTTTGCCACTTGTGTGTGTGTCACCCTTTGCTTTATTCCAGCTGTTTAGTGCTTGATGAGAATCTCCCCTGACATTGCTTCATCACACACCTTAGGAGCTGTAAGGAGCCAGTTTCAGGTGCTAAGATGGAAGAGTATTATATGCATAATGCAATGCCTGTTTGTGAGCAGTATGCATAATTCATGACCTGACTATGATGTGCATGGCATGTGGTGTAGCAAATTTAATGTCTGATATCAAGTGGATACTTTGCATTTATATATTGGATAAAGTACCCCCTACCGTATGATAAAAGGATATTTCAAGTCACAGAGGAACTTCGTTTATAAGTTCACAATGCTTCGAGGTGACTTGAAGTGTCCTTTTTAATACCTTTGGAATGGGATGTGTTGTTCCTTAAGATACATGATCACACCATCAACCCCTTTTAATAATTTGCTTCTTGCTCAATTTTGTGAACAATATGCTGCAGTTGTTGATAGAATGCATGTAGAGTCACTGCTGACGTCACAAAACATACTCGTATGCAGTGTTTAATGTGATGCAAATGGGTGTAACAAACACTCCTGCAGCCCCTCTGGCACACAGAGCCACCATTAGAAAACGGTCCCTAGGCATGTCTTCAAGTGGTGGGAATATCAAGTGTCCTTCACCACAGTTGTCAGGGGTGCAAACATTTTGTGTCATGTTACTAGTGGCAAAAATTAGGAGCTGTGAGACATCGGTGGTATTTTGCCATCAGTGTGATTAGGAGACAGGTGCAGGAAGGATTGTAAAGAAACTGACAAAAGGGTGGCAGGCTTGATAAGGCTACTAGCATTCTCACTCTGCTTCTCAAGGAATCACCCACAAGTAGCCTGGGAAATTATATTGCATTAGTACCCGGCACACGCGGCGCAAAGGGAATACTGCGTGGTGATTGGCTCATTTGCGAGCCATACCACACGGTATTCCCAGTTACGCCGTGCATGCCGGCTACTCTGTTCCTGGCGAGGGGTGTGGCAGCCTCTCAGCCAATGAGGAGGCTCGAAACGGGGCCATCCCCGCTCCGAGCCTCCCTGCGGATGAGAGGCTGCCTTTGCCCCCCACCGGGGACTCGGGTAAGTCTTTTTTTTTTATTCCCTTCCCTCCCACCGCCCCCCCCCCAACTTACCTTCTTGTTCATGCGTTCCCAACAGGGGACAAGGGAAGCCTCCAGCCGTGTGGAGACTCTGAGCCGGGGCATCCCCGCCGGGGATGCAGGTACGTTTTTTTTTTTTTTTTTTTTCCCTCTCCCGCCTTCCCAACCCCACTTTTTTAAATCCTTTTTCGGGAGCGGACGCGTCCGCTCCCGATGGCCGCCATGGAAAGGGAAAATGGACTCCGTTTTCCCTTTCCATGGCGGCGGCCATTTTCTTGTTCGTTTTTTTCTTTTTTTCTGTTCCGCAACATTTCGGAACAGAAAAAAAAAAGCAATTAGTACCCTGGTCTAATGGGCCCGGGGCTTCTATAACTACGGCCCTGGGCATTACCTGGGGCGGTATTGGCCCGCCGCCTCGGGTGTTATTGCCACATTGATTGAGTGAGTGACAACAGGTGGGTGAGCATTTGCGGAATCAGTGGGTGAGAATTTTTGTCTATCATAGACATAGACGCCAATTTTTCAGCGAATTGTTGGCATGGCAACGTGTTTGCCATTATCTCCTATTAAAGGTCCCTGACCTGGTGTGCTGAGTGTAATATCTGTTTGAACACTACATTGCTTGCTCTTTTCCCCACAATATGTGATGTGCTGCTAGCAATAGTCACATTTTATTGATTTCTCAGCACCTGAACTATTATTTTAAGTGGTCACTTCTTAGCAGAGCTGTTATACGATAACTAAATTGGAATAGTAATCTTCACGTGTAAGCACATATTCTGTACAATTAATGTGAGAGTTTCTGCCCCCTCACAGCAATTCCCAGGAGACTTGTTCATGGGACAGCGGCACCTTTTTGCAGGGTTTCATAAAACGGACATTGCAAGCACTTCCCAATAGGGAGCGCACGTATCAGCACATTTAAACAGGGTATGTGCACCTAACGGTTTTTCATCCCACATGCAAGTCTGATTGATAGCGGCACATTGAATGATAAAAGGTGGAGGGGGTATCAGAAGTGGGAAAAGGGTTGCAGGATTATGAACCACGAAATAATTACCCCAATATGCACCTAGAGTTAAGAGAACAACAGTATTTAATGATAATGATGTGTTATTTATATAGCACCTTAATACAAAGCTCTTTACAGACCACATATTTACATACAATATCACCCAACCGAAGTTGGTACTGATTTATCACCCTCGGAAGAATGAAAGGCTGAGTTGGCCTTGCCAGGATTCGAACCTGCGACCTACAGATCACACTCAGGTCGGAGCAGCAAGCGTTCAACCCACTGAGCTATCTTACCAGCTTAAAGATCCAGCTGTGATTTAAGAAACTGAGAATGAATTGCTGGCTCAAAAGCAAAGGGGATCGTTACGAGTGCGGCGGTAAGGAGTTAACGGCACTGGTAAGGATACTGGTGCCGTTAACCCCTTACCGCTGCATTCCGAGGTCCCTTAGCGGGTCCCACTAAGGCCAGCTGGTAAAACCAGCCGTCCTTAGTGGGAGCCGCAAAGGGACCAGGGAGCTAATAACAGGCCTGTAATTTACTCACTCCCCATTCCCATTGAGCCCTATGGGGGCTCGAATGGGAATGGGGAATGGTTTTCGGAATGGGGACTTACCGGGTTCTCCAAGGTTGGAATGATCCGGTAAGTCCCCATTCAGAGAACCCAGACCCGGACACGAGTTTGGAGGCAGCCATGGCGCCATGGCTACCTTCAAACTCGTAATGAATCCCAAAGTCTTTAGCAATTGCTTACACTTCAAGAGATTGGAAGTGTGGCAAAGACGAATAGGACAGCAGTAAACAATACTTTTACATTATAAGTGCTTCATAATGGAAGATCTGAAAAATGCAACATCCTCTAAATTGAACTAATTTGGGGTTTTATTCAACCTCGCCAACCAGCGATCTTCAATTGTTATGGCAGGTAGTCTGAGAAGACTATGGGCCTGATTTATGGAAATGGCCACAGAAATCCCACAAGTGCACGTGCCGAGAAGGACACTGCACAAGCCTGCGTTCAGAAAGAAAAATGCATGCCCTGCGTATTCGTGGAATTGACTGTGAAAAGTAACTGTATTCGCAAGTCACGCCCAGAACGCCCCAACACGCCCACACGCAAAGCATGAATAGCAAGAAAAGCTACCTTTGTGCGCCCTCCTGGTTTGAATACACACACACTTCAAACATTGCATAGGGTCCCATGCCTGCGACTCGGGAACCTGCGTGGGGCCCCCCGTAACTCCCCCAACAACATACGTATAAAAAATTGTAACTCGGCAATAGCAGGAAATCTCTGTGTGCTCCCACGTAAAATGTTCCTGCACTCCGCCACACTGCTTACGTGCACTCCCATGTAAGAATGGAACCCCGATTGAGTATACACCCACCCTGAAGTCCAACATGTGAACCCACCCGCACACTGAAAATCCTACGCACAAGTGTACTTACACCTGCCTTCGGGTGGCATTTCATATGGAGAAATTGCGTGGCCATTATCAAGCCGTCAATACAATACATGAATACATCTTGTGTCGGGCAACAGTGGGCGTGCAAGGGATGTCCCCATTTTTGGTGTTCCTCCACCTTCCCAGCCCTCTGTACAGGCCATGCCCATGCTCTGCTCGGAGTCTCACGCAAGGCCCTCGACGGCTCGCACAGACGTGCCAAGCCAGCGGAAAATGCACACATTCCAGGGAAAGTACTGTGTATTCGGTTCAACGAATCGACAAAGGAAGATTTGTATGCAGTTGTGTGTGCAAGTACCCTCTTTTCCATGCAGATAATTGTATAATTGTATGTATCGGGCCCTATGTGCATTGCTTGATGGGCAATTTATCTCTCTGAACAGAAACCATTTGATGGAAGCACCTGAATAAAGAAAAGTATCCTGATGACGGAGGGTGGATTTGGGTAATACATGCAGGAACCCATTATCAGGATCAAGACATGCAAGAACTAAAGGGTTAACTAATAGATGTGACTCATAATCAAGAATATGAGATTATATTGATTTAAAAGAAAATAGGTAAACATTGACAAGGCTATTAAAATATTGAAAAGGTAAATCTCAAATATTCATCATAGAAGATGAAGAAAAAGAAGTAAACAGAGATATTATAGGAAGAGATATGAAGGGAAGAAAAGGAATAGGTAAATGAAAGAAAGGCATTTTATAAAATGACTGATTCCTCAAAGAAAGTGGCCATTTCCTAGCAGGGCTGCTATACTTTCACTGAATTGGAATACAATCCTGCACAGATTCTGTACAGTAATGGCAGAGATTCTGCCCCTTAACAGCAAGGATTTTTTCTAATGTTTAATGGAACTAAAGCAGCAATTCTCAGGAGTCTTGTTTATGGGACAGACGCAGAACTTTCTGCAGGGTTTCTGTTAATGGACAGTGTAAACACGTCTCAGCAGGGAGTGCAAGCATAAGTACTTCTCAGAAAGATACAGGTCCATTTCATCACATTGAATGTCAATTCCAGCTCATAGATTGGTTTCTTGTATTCACTTCCAGAATCCCCAAAGGTACCACTGAAAACTAAAACAGTGCAAGAAGTAATGGGTAAGACAGGGGTTGGCTTGAAATGGTAAGAGAAGGTTGCTTACTCTTTACAGACTTGGGGTCCGATTCATGGAAATATCTGCATGGAAAATCTTGTTTGTTGTTTCATGGAGCTGACTGCGCAGTACTTTTTTGTACTTTACAGGGACTTCCCGCAGGCTCAGCGTGTCACTGTGATAGGCCAAGTGCCTTGCGCGAGACACCACGCAGAGCGTGGGCGTGGCTTGCACAGAGGGCAGAGTAGGTTGTGGAACTCAGAAAATGGGGAATAACAAGGGAACATGTGGGCGTTACGAGGGACGGCACGCAAGCAGCCCATCGCACACCCACAATTGCATGGAATGATACTTATTCATGGATCCGAGCGTGCAACCTCTCGGCGGGGAAATGGCCACGCAAAGCCCTCATACTATCCGCCATCTGAAGGCAGGTGTACAGACACTTACGCATAGGATTCACAAAGCAGAGGTAAGATCGGGTGCCGTATTTAGGGGTGCATGTATGCAGCCAGGGTTTCAATCTGATTCAGGGGTGTGTGTACACTGTGTAGCGGGGTGCAGGAATGGTTTATGGAGGTTTGAATGTAGATTTGCTGAGTTTTACCCAAGTTATGATAAATTGTACGCATGTTGTCGGGGTGCCGGTAACAGTTACGGGGACCCCATGCAGGGTTGCCGAGATGCAGGTCTGCTTGCGGGGGACCTCATGCACTGTTTGAAGGGTGCATGTATTTGCACCCGGGGGAGCATGCAAAGGTAGCTGTTGCGGCAGCTTTTGCTTTGCATGGGGATGGGTCGGGGGTGATCTGGCCGTGACTTGCATATACGGTTACTTTGCGCAAACAATTCCATGAATATGCAGAGCGTGCAGAAAAACCTCTGCATGCCGGCTCACACAGAGTCATTCTCGGCACGCAGGCTTTGTGTGATCTCTGCTTTCTTTTCCATTAATCAGGCCCTTAATGTCCAAGTGCCTGGAATGCACTTGGACATTAAGGAGAACCATCTCCGGTTCCGGAAGCACCTCAAAACCTTCCTCTTCGCTTCTGCCTTCTCTCTCCCTCTCCCCTGCTAAACCTGCTTAACTCCCCACTGAATTCTGCACTAAACCTGCATCTGAGCCACTCTCAGCGACCTCGGTCCAGGTCCCAGCCACTCTCCACTTGCACTGCCTCCCTGGCTCCCCCTGCACTGTGGGACTGTCACTGCATCCCTACAGCCCCCTTCCCAGCACTTGCTCTGCACTTACCTCGCACTTGCCACCAGCTGGCCCTTTTATTTATTATTTATTATTTATTTATTTTACGCTACTTACCTTGTACCGCACTTCCCCCCCACCTCCTCCCCCTGCACTTTCTCCTTTTCCCCTTACCTCTGCACTTGCGCGATCTGAATGACACCTGGCCTAGTAGGATCGTTTGTCTGTCTTCCCCTTGTTTCCCTCCCTCCCTGCCTCGTCGCGCCTTGAAACACTTGTGTATAGGCGCGTTACAAATATCATATCATATCATATCATATCATTCTGGCACCTAATTGCAGTGCGCAAATAGCAGCCACCTTGTTAGTCAATCATATTTTTTCTAGGTATGGTTTGCTTCAAAGGATAGAATCAGATTGTGCGAGTCACACAGTGCAGTGATGAAAATGATGTGGCAAATCTTGGGTGTAAAAAGGAAACTTCACATTTCATATCGACTGCCTTCTTCTGGAGGTGTGGAACAATGCAACAGATCCATCATTGACATTTTGATCAAGTTTGTACCTGAGGCAGGGTCCAGTTGGGATTTGCAACTCCCTCTGGTGCTAATGGCTATCAGGTCCACACCGTCCAGATCCACAAATCTCAGTCCACAGGAGATTCTAACAAGCATCGAGATGGTTTTGCCACAACATTTGCTGTACCTGAAAAATGAACAGGTGTTGGTAAATGCAGCCACAATTCACAAATATGTGGAAGAGTTGAGAAAGCACTTGCATCATGCATTTGCATGCATGCAGTGGAAATCTGGAAAGAGCCACTGACAGTTCAAAATCATACTATGATAAGAAGACGTCTGTGAGGGAGTATGACGAAGGTGATCAGGTGTTTATATTCGATTTTGGGAAAAGCAAACATAAAAATGTGAAATTTCCCGCATCCTGGCGCGGCCCATACAAAATTGTAGACAAAATCTCACCTGTGGTATGCAGAATCATAATAAAAGAAGGAGATTTGACCGTGGAACAATTTGTCCACATTAACCAAATCAAGCCATGTCACCCAAAACATAAGGTGAAAAGGCTGGAGGAAGCTGAAGAAACCAATAGGAGATGAAAGATGTATTTGTTACGTTGAAGTCAAAGCAGGAAAACAGATGGCATTTGCTCAGGAGGTTCATTGTAACAGGTGGGTATGTGTGAATGTAAATATCAAGATAAGAGAGAGGGAAAAAGGGCGATAAACCATGTGAATATAGGCATATGATAATAGGGATGCAAGGTGAGTATGGGTGAATGTAAATAAGAGACAAAACAAAGAGTAGAACTAGGCTTAGAATGGTAGGTGTTCCGGATTGAGTTTGACTAGACTAATAAATATTTCAAATTGATACTATGGTCATGCTAAGCAAATGTTATATAAAGAAGTACCATGTTGTATTTTGTTATGTTTAAACCACATGTTTATTTCCAGCTAATTATAAAAGGAAATGTTATGATTCTATGTTTCTATGTTTAACCCACATATTTATTTCCAGCCGGTTATAAGAGGAAATGATATTGTTATATTTTTTATCTCTGATACACATGTTTATTTCCAGGTTGTTCTAAAATATTCATGAATGGTGCAGGTATAATGGAGATACTGTATAGCAGTGGACTTCAAACTTTTAAGCCTGGGCTACTTCAGAGCAAAATGTAGGGTGACCGGGCCCCCCCAAAAAATGCCAAATGCACAATAAGCCCAAATGGCTATGAGCTATTGCACGCTATCACTGCACCCTACACCCAGTATAGGCCCTGTGCCCCACCACCTGGTCCCATAACAGTCTCTGAGCTCCTTCATCTCACTCATACCCAGTCCCTAGGCTCTCCCAACCCCACCTCACCACAGACCCTGGGCTCTCCACACCCTGCTCCCACCACTATCCCATGGCTCCCACCCATCCTGCTCCCACCAAAGTCCCTGGGCTCCCCCACTTTGCTCCCAGCACACTCAGGCCCAGTGATGGCTGGTGATTTTTTTAAGTGGATGGGCATAAATATTGCCCCCAGATATGCCATAGCGACAGAGCGTAGCAAGGGATCCCAAACCAATCAAGGGTGATTCAGGGGTTTCCCCCGTGAGAATATTTTTAAAATAATGGTATAAAATGTTGCATTTTAGAGCATACTTTAAAATATAATTGAGTAAAAAGCCAAACAGTTTGCAGTTGGTGTTGGGGTGCCAAGGGGTAGGCATGATATGATTTACTGGACATCTATGATAGATGGCCAGTAAAGAAATACCATCCCTGTCCCCTGGGCTCCACAGCACCTCAGAAGGAGAGCTGATTTTGTCAGGCGGGCAGGGGGATTGTTCAACAAAGGCATTTTTAAAATGCCTTTGTTGTACAACCCTCCTCCCTCACATTCGCCAAAATCAGCTCCACAAACCAACACAAACACACACATACTCACAAAGCATTCACACAGCAAGCACGTTATCATTCACACAAGCACCCATCATCATGCACTCACTCATAACACAAGCATACACACATCCATACACATATTTAAATAGAAAATAAATGAACTTTAATGTACCTTCGGCCCCGGTCCTGAAGTTACCTCCCCAGCACTCCAGCTCCTGCATCATTAACAGGAATTGCCAAGTCCTTCCTGGTTCCTGCACATGTGTGCAGGGGCCTGCATGTGGGGTGCTGAAACACCCAGCTCCAGGCTGCTCTCTCTGTATGTGCGAGGAGGCACAGGAGCTCCCCCTCGCACATACAGACATGCAGTTACCCAGCCAGAATTTCCAATGAGCTATGCATGGTTCCGAAGCAAAACAACCCCAGCCTTCCATGCCACAGTGAGCATGTGCAGCAGGGGTACTGAGCTGTCAAAGGAAAACAATGTTTCCCTTTGACAGTTCAGCCAGCCCAGGAGCACTCCCTCAGCTGGAGAAAGCAGCTGAGGGAGTGCTCAGTGTTTCACTGGGCTGGCTGCTCAGCTCCTCCATAATCGGTGAGGGGGCCACTGGGGTGACATCCCCTCACCCATTATGTATGAGTCGCCAGGCTAGGACTGGTATATAGGTCAATAGGGCAATGCCCAAACCAAAAAAGCAAAATGCTAGTGTGGGCCAGTTTTGTGTGTCAAAATGGGCCAGTTTGATGGTTTACTTCACCGTGCAGTTAGTAGCTTTAACCATTGTTGCTGAATAGATATTCTTTCAATATCACAAGTTGCTTACATTTTAACAAAAAACACACTCTTTTGCGTACTATTCAAACTGTCACTAAAGGAATGAATTGCCATTTGCAACTGTGGGCCACTTTTGCATGTGTTTCCGAGACAGCTTTATGCTCCAGTCCGACCCTATGAGCCGCCCTGCCCATTTCCTCCATGGGAATGTGACCGCACCCCCCACAGTTTGAAGACCTCTGCTGTATAGTATATTGCATAATCCACATTGTTTTCTTTCAGGTAAATGCCAATAAGAAAGGAAATGAATGAGTTTGGTATACTTGATAATTAGTGCCTAAATTAAAAGAGAAATAGACAGATTAACAATTTACCCTACCAGCACTCCTGGAGCCGGATCCCCAGATGAGGCCCCTGAATGAACTGGAACAAAGCCCCTTAAGCGAAGAAGGGGGGGAAAGATGAGCGACTGGTGGACCTGAAGGAGACCCCACAGGTTGTGTATGAAAACACTCTCTCTTAGATTGGTGGTGGATTCACCACCACCAATCGAAGAGGGAGTCTTTTCACAAACAATCTACTTATCTTAATTTTTCCCAATTCACCCTTACATTGGCAGCTTTCCCCAGGGCTGCTCTCCTCTTTGCTGCATTGTCACTCTTCAAAACACTGAATGTTGCCTTTTGGAGCGAGACATTTTCAACATAAACCTTGATTTCAACATGGTTAACTCTAGGTTTGAACTATTGCTGCAGTCATCTAGTCCTAGAACATACAGCAATTGTTGATACCATGGACAAACATCCAAGATTTTAATATGTTGACTTAGGTTTCAGCAAAAGGACTTGATGTATGTGTATTTTGATAATGTATTTTCCAAAATTTAAAAAAGAAATCTAAAATAAGAAAATCTAACACCAAAAAACAAGATCAATCTGCTTACAGGAGAGATTATCAAAAGATAAACGATAATTAAAAAAAGTTAAAATCCTCCAAAACATACCTCCCCAAAAGAATTAGAAATCACATAACTGCAAACCACATGCTACCTGATGACATGAACATTTGTGGATGATACGTTTGGCAATCAATAACTGATGATTTTAAGTTAAAAAAAGAAAATCCTTATTTTCTTACAAATGCGCCTAAAATCACAGGGTTGATGAAATGATGTGGCCAGGATTATTTTTGTTTTGTTTGTTCCTGTAGAGGTCCTTAGGTCATGGCTCTACAGAAACAAAAATGGGGGAGCTATGTGGGAGATTTGGGGGTACAATTTGTTGAATGGTACACATTTCAACCAGGCCAGGAATTATAACATAGACTCCTGCAGAAGATAATAGGTTAGGGTATATGGGAGACACGTACGTGAGACAGCTGTGAGAATTCATACAAACCTGAGTGGAGGGGTAATTTCCGATTTACCCTGTAATGGACGTGCATACTTTCAGGGAGTGTAGGGACTGTGTTCTAATTCATAAAATGATTATCTGCTAACTCCTAACATGTAACAAACAAATACAATTAGTGTTTAGAATGGGACTGCTGAGTCCATAGCACTACAAATTAGTGGTGCAAACTGCGGTGTAAATGGGTCTGCAGATAGAGGCTCTGAGAAGCTGCTTAGAAAGCAAATGCAAGAATAAAAACTGCTTTTGCGATGGGGGGCGTGAGCTGAAGAATGTGAAAACTCATCTTGTTCAAAGTAGTCCCATTATCTAGCACAGGAAGCCACAATAATGTAACTCATCTATTCCGGCGTTCATTGAGCTAAAACTGTGCTCAAAGGTGATAGTAGAATAGAACAGGCTTGAAACACGTGATATCATTCTGGAAGTTTTAAGAAGGTTTGGCTATCTAGAGGAGGTGGCTGATTGACATCTGACATCACAGTCAGGGGCAGGCAGATTTACACTTTGTGTACGGGAATATACATGAAGTGGGCAGGTGGAAACAAGGCTTTAAAAAGAGGTCACAGAGACAAGGAGGGGCTTTTTTTTTTTGCTTCCTTGGGATTTCGCTAGAAGAAGAGATATAAACAAGAAAAAGGAATTACAGTGCCTGGCTATTTCTGTGATATGACATGATACGATATGATGTAGCATTTATAACGTGCCTATACACAAGTGTTGAGAGCCGCTGTGCCGATAGATCCCGGAGAGAGTGGACGGGTTAGAGAGAAGCTGTTTCAGAGAGGGATACCTGCAGTGATTCCATGGGTATGGAGAGAGATGTGGCTTCAGGGACACAGACAGAGGGAGAGTGGCTGCCGAGGTGAACACAGCAACTTCCATGCAAGCTTACTTCTTTTAGGGGATGAGGTGAGCATTACCTTTTAAAGTGAGTTATAAAAAAGGCTCTGGGCTTTTGGGAAGTGTGGAAGTAAAATTATTAGAAAGTCAATACAAACATGGATAGCTATTTGATGTGTTTATCTCCCCTGTCCAAGAGGCTAGTTTCACATGCAAACTGAAAGCTTGCAATCCTGCTGATAACTTTTGAAGGTTACAGATAACAATGCGTTGCCTGCCAAACGGTGAAGTATAAGTTAAGTGTGTTATGGGGAAAGAACTGTATCGTGGGGAAGGCAGTGGCTATGAAGTTTATTTTCATCACTTCAGTTAAAAATGAGAGTTTGCGACTGGCTCTTTCATTCTTGTTCCATTGATAATATTATGCTGAGTTGATTACATTACACATGTTGTTTTGTGTTGCTGTGTGCTGAGCTGAGAATTTTAATTACTTATATAAAATATGTGAAATAATTTGATCAGTGCTGCTCTGTTTCTTGTGTGCTCTATGTATTCGTGGTAATGCATAGAAAGATTATTTTTAGCGGTAAAAAAAGTAAAGTACACCAAAACATTGTGGTCTGAGTCAATTCCTTGCTGATTCCCCATGTTATAAACATATCATTTTTCAGGTGACCCGGTAAGTCTATTCTGAGTAATTACACTGAACCTCCAATGCAATACAAATAAGGTAGATAATCACTAAGTCCTGTTTCTGCTCCAGCAAGTGATCCCAAAGTGAGTCTAGCCCTATGTTTAGTGGCAAGCTAGGAAATCCCACAACATACCCTACAAAATCCATGTGTGCCATACTTGTATTCTGCTGATCTGTGTTCTGAATCTCTGGTACATCAGGGTCTCTTTGTACTTCACTTAAACTGTAGCTTCAAACCCCTCTCATGTATTTGTGTTAGACAGATAAACAGAAAAGTCATGTTTTGAGATGGATCACAGTCTGTGTACTGCATCTACATATTAGAAATGTACTGCAAGTGTCTCATGGTCTATAAACTTATACAAAAAGTCGACCATACCCTATAGGTAACTTCCCTGGGATGTTTAATTTCAGTCATTTCCTCTTCTGTATCTACTGTTTGCTTGCGGGTATGTGCGCCTGTACCTTTTTCATCTGGCTTATGATCTTTATCCTGTTTACATGCTGATTATTCTGATTCCTTCATGGTTGAAGGGGATGAAGGGGATGAAGGGGCCTTACGGGAGTGCCAATGATTACTGTATTTTCATTGCTTCCTACAATATCAAGATATGCTCAATTATGATGTTGACAGGATGTGCAGACAGCGACAGTCTTTTAGCTGCCTGTTGTGAGGGGAGACATTGCTTGGTGGCCTTTTCATCTGAAAAAGGACAAACACACCAAACGGGGTACCTACTTCAGCTTAAACCTGATAAACCTGCAGCTGGAATGGCCAATTTTTTCTTCCATTCTACCTAAGGCACATTTTGTGCTCTAGTCATATGAATGTTATCAGTCCAATTAAATTCCATACATTTTATATGTTCAACCAAAATTTACAAACAATAGTACGCGTTTAAAAATATTAAACGTTAAACCAGTTTTAAAGCCCATTGACATCTACCAGAGCAGCAAACATGCAAACCTACATTTTTTCTTCCTGACTGTCCATGATGTTCAGATGTACTGAAAACACAACCTACTTTCTAGCTAAGGTACTTAAGGACTCCATTGCCTTATGCATATACCTGGCTTTCAGCCATTTATTCCTAGGGGCCACATAAAGAGGATAAAGGAACATACAATATATAGTTGACTCCCTTAGAGCTCCACGTTCACAACATAAATCCCTTGGGTTGGCTCCTTTCACCCTCGGCATCTTCTCAGCCAAGGCAAGCTGCCAAGATGAAATCTAATGTAAAAGTCTTCTTATTAGAATTATCTGAAGGTATTTTCTCCCGACCTGTGCAATTTTTGAATTGTAGGTGGTGGGCAATCCTACCGCTTTCAACTTATTTTCCTATTTAATGCCCATGATCTCGCAATACTTTGCTTTCAAGTGACTCAAGTCATACTTTGTAATTTAGTTTGGTATTTCAAAATACTGGATCAAAACCAGAGCTGCTAATCCTGTTCTAATCAATCTGATCTAGGTTAGGTTTTCTGACCATTGATGAGTATGAAGCTCTGAGAGGTGGGTTTTATACATAGAAGGATCAGAATTCACTCACATCCTTGCCCATAACATTAAAGATGTTATCGCCAGCTCCTCAGATATGGGCCTTATACCTTGTTATTTCTAGGTCAGGATTGATGATATAGCAAATGGGATTTTTAATAGGGATTTGAAAAAAAGTCCTATGCTCTCTATAGTGCAAGCCTATTTCCATGGCCCAAAAGTTCACCAGCATACAATGCTCTGTGTACAGCTTTGGCTCTATAGGCATGTAGTGGGTCACCAACAAAATAGTACCAAAGCAGTGAGAAAATCAAAGTATTCCTCCTGCGACCTGCTTTAAAATCACAGTACTTTTCTTCACCTGGGGCTTCCACGTAAAGGCACATTTAATCCCAGGATAGTCAAATGTTTTAAGTTCTTTGAGGGTACATTTTTGACCTATTAATGTATACCAGTAATTGCCTCAGACCAATGTCTGTTTGGGAGTGGATAACCTGTTGTCTACAAAAGCAAAATCGGTACTGATTCAGCACCCATTCTTGGAGAATCCCTGCCCTTACATTAGAGACAAAAGACAACATTGTTAATGAAAAGATTACATAATATTGGGCGAGAACACAACTTTGCCTCACACCTTTAACCATCACAGACTCTTCTGTTACATGACCTTGAAGAACAAAGCAAATTCTGCCTCTTGTATCGTGGTACATGGCCTTAATTAACTCAATCAATGCTGGGTGCAGGCCTTGCTTCCAAATTATAAATACAGATCCCTTCCGAAGTGGCACATATTTCATTATTAAAGGCATTAAATGAAGGCTCTTTTCTATGGTCCCTGCCCCCTTAGAACCCCCCACCGTTCTGGAGTTATAATATTGGCATTGCTCTTTCAATCCAAAATCCTAGCTAATGCACACTTTGAGAATGTTTTTCTCAAGCATTCAAAAGGGAAATAGACATGGAGTTCTCAGGATTGCCCCAATTCATTTTTTTGAATATGGGGAATAAGTCCGGAATTTTTCAGGAATCAGGAATGGCCTTTGTAATTAAAATCAAATGAAATCAGGAACACAGGGTTGACACTCAAACCATTGTGTCAGATTTACAAATGTCTGTGTGAATTCTGTCCGGGCCAGGGGCCTTCCCCAAAGCCTAAGATTCTGTGGGGGACAGAAAATGGAACGACATTTAGAATGTTATATTTTAACATTATACACTTGATTTACAAAGAGCAAAGGAAATCACTGTTGTTTAGAGTTTTTCCTTCACTGTTGCCACATGCTGGCTGGTCACACAACACTAGCTATGCTTTCATTGTAGGCATTAGTGAGCAGGACACTCTCTTATGAACCTTTCTCATGATATGCATAGCAATTCTGTAGGATATGTTTAGATGTTTTCAGGTCTGATGTGTCAGTTTGTAATTATTTCAGCTTGATGAAAACCAAGAAGTGGCATGTTCCAGTGTTCAGCAGTCATACATCTGCCAATCGACGTGACTTTGCTCATCTCGTCTTTTAAAGCTCTGTGCATGAGAGCATTGCTGGTCATAAATATTGACTTGGCATTTATCAATGTTTAATGTATTGATGAATCTACATGGAAACAAAGTACTATAGGGGTACTGCAGGTATAATTAGTGAACACATTTCATCCGTCCACTAATTTCAACAGAGCCACTGATCTCAATAGGGAAGTAAGCACTAATGTAAAAGGGTTCCCAGTGTGCAGCTTAGGTGTGATTTGAGGCTGACATGAGACACTGATGAGAACCATACAAACCAAAGAAAAGAGTTGGGATTTAGCATAGCACAGCATAGCATGGTAGTATAGTAAAGTGTAAGGGCTAACAATGAACCTGACTACTTACTAATTACTAGCCATTAACCAACAAACACATCTATTAGTAATTAGAATGGGGTTGCTCATACATCCACACTGCAGGCCATCAGTGAAAATGGACGATTCCCATTATGGTGTGAGATTAGAAAGGAATGCAGAAAATTTGAAAGTTGAAGCTGAACTGCAGTGTACAGGGAAGACAGCGGAATACATTTAGCAAAAAACTCTTTGTTTGAGCAGTAAATTGCAGGAAAAAGAGGATGCAAAAGTGACAACATTAGAAAATATCTATTTAGAGATAACCTTGCCCTAATTAGTGAACTGCCAAATTACGCACCAAAAGGGAAAAGCCATTTCTTCTTCATCCACTGGAGAACAAATGTATTTTCCTATATGGAGAAAGCCACTAATAGAAAAAAAGGAATTTGCTGCACTTCTAAGGTAACAGTTATATCTCAAGGTTGTACATGAAAATGTGTATGCTCTGCCAAGTTTGCTAAAGGAGAGGCCTGCCTCGCGGGGTGCAAAGGAAGATTTTGTGACTGGTGTGGGAGAGGCCAGGGGAATTTGATCCTAAAATTACTACAAATATAAATGCACTGCATTGACAAGTGCAAGTTGTGAAAACAGTATTATCTACTAAGCTGGAATATGACTTTTCCCAATGTTTTACATGCATCGTGATTGTGCTCTCCGTGTATTTTTTAAATGGTCTGCATAAAATGTATAAAGTGAATCACAGAATCACAAAAGCTGCGTATGGTTGATTATTGTTTGATCCGTTTACTTTTTTGATGCGTAGACTGTGAAGCATGGTGAATCTGATAACGTCAGTGGCAAAATTAGTGTTCTTGGTTTAGCACTAGGTCTGGCTTTGCATTAGCCAAAAGGACCCAAATAAAAACCAAAGGTACGATTGTGAGCTTGTTCCCCATGCTTTAGCCAACAAAGAATTAGAGGTAAACGGTTGCAAGCTCCTCTACATGGTGAAAGTGACCTAGAGACATAGTAATTCTTACAGTACCTGCTCATATAAATCGCTGTTGTTTCTAATGATGAACCAAGGATATGCACTGCTTTTCTAGCTAAAGCCGCATAATGGTTTATTCCACCAACACCCCCCACATCTCTAACACACCCACCAAACATGACCACTGATGATGAATGTGAGCAAGCATCAAATGTCCATTAGGAAGGTGATTGGATACTGTTGCCAAACACTTGTAACTGCATCCTCTTTGAAATAGGGGTGCAGCAATGGTAACATTTGCTTTTAGGGACATCAAAGTAAGAGCATTGGTCTGATAGCAGCCAGCACCAGAGGGGAGGGACAAGGTTTCTGGTGCCTGGCCTACAATCCTCCACAAAGTAAGAGCCTATGAAAGGGCCGTTATTAAAGTCAATGACATGGTGGAAGTCCAACTTCATTTATGAATGCACTGCCTTCCTCTAAGAGAAGTCAGATTCAGAGAGGTGAGAACATTGTGCAGGGTGCATGGGTGGAGAAGGATAATAGGAGACACCACTCACAAATGTGTGCTGCCCCCTCAGCTGTGCTTTAAGTAAGTAATAATGCATAAAACCAGCGTGTTGTTGGCAGGTGGATGTGGGGGTGAATTGTATCATGCAGCGCAAGAGAAATAATGGCAGACCAAAATCCCCCGGCAAAGGTGACAAATCTGTACAATGTACTCTAGATCCAAACTAAACTCTCACAAGATATTGTCCCCAAAAGTCCCATTTTCTGAACACTTTTTTGACTACCACTCCTATAAATCCAACTGTACAGTAACTGATTTAATCATGGTCATACAACTGTACTTGTCACTGACATTTAAAATATCAGCTGACATAAGATTAATACTTTGACGCAATACAATACTTTGTCTTGGAAAAAAGGATTTGGGGGTTTACTGAAGCTATGGATGCACTGCACCAGCCTGTCATGTCTTTATTTTGAGCTACGCTACTGTATGCTCACAAGTAACAATAAATACTGCACACATTTGCCGGTGGTATTTTCCTGTGCTTATTTCCTGCATGCCAAAATATAGAGATTATTTAAAAATACCTGCAAAAAAGCACTGAATAAATCAAAAGAATACATTAGTATTTAAATCATCCCATTGGCATGATGCGGCCAGCACATAGGGATGTTTCAGTGCAAGTGCAGTCGGAGGCAGTCACCCCCAGTTGCAGGTAGCATGCTGTTCAGCTAACCGTGCTTACTGATGCACTTATCATTGATCTATCGTGGGCAGAATTCTTTGCTATGTGGAATCAATCTAGAATTCTGGCCTTGCAAGATTTGGCCAGCATACCTGCTCAGCTCCTGTGGGTGGAAGCGTAGTTTGAGGGAGTCTGGGAAGTGAGGAAGCTGACTTTTTTAGTAAGATTTGTTCTTCTTTGTAACATATGTTTGGCAGATGATGTGTCCTAAGTAATACAAACAGGATTTAGTAACTTTCAATTTTGATGTTTTGGGGCTTGCATTAACAGAGATGAACCAGAAGTGGCAGGGGAAGCGCCTGAAGAAAGCTCCATTAGCATGCCCTTTCTGGCCTATATTCTGTGTCTCTGTATCTTGGTCAGATAAATGGATATTTGAAACTGGAATTCTTTACTTTTTTCCATCTTTTATGATTGGTTCTTAATGCATATATGGTGTGGCTACCACTCGTAAGTATATAAACAAGGAATTGGTTTGTCAGGTATATAATCTGGACATTAAAGGGGTTGCTACCCCTGAACTTCAACCGGGAGGTAATAATCTCCCCACACGTGCTCCTCCTACAGCCACCTGCCTTCTTGGAGGAAAAGGGAAGAATGATAATCAAGAAATATTGACACCTCCTACTATACAGTTCCATGTAGGGCCTAATAATATTTTTAGAGGCACATATTACCCATGCACAGTGGACTCCTATAAAGGCTAACATATCTGAAGAGCTCCATTTTTGTAATAGCTTTTCTGACTTTTGCACCTGGGTAGATCTGTTGGATAACTGTGTTACTAAATTTAATCTTCCCAAAGTGGATGACTCGTCTCAAACAGATTTACAACCTGTTTCATCTGCACATTATCATCAATTCAAAACAGATAATTCTTGTCAAGCAATTGTACAATCGGATAGGGTCGATCAGTCCTCTCAAACTACACAGAATGTGATCGACCCTTTGGCATCTGAAGGCATAGTCAATCCAACTATTGCAAAATCCCCTCTAGTTGTTGACATAAGCGGGCTAATGGAGGAGCCTACTTCTGCACCCTTTGTTGTTGAATGCAAATCATTACCAATACCTTCCAATCCACCTCAAGTGGCGAATGTAAAAATCAACCACCAAGCTACTCATCGAAGACGGCATGTGGGAAAGTCCCAAATGCCAACAATTAAGGATAAAACAACAAGAGCTTTTGTTATGGATGAAAGGAGTTTCATTATCGCAAATGTTAAGAGGTCAGAAGGAAAATAATCTAGAGAAGCCTTACGTATCAAAGTGCTGGCATGATTTCACCAGAGAACAGGGCTGAGAGTTGTCAGATTGTTTGAATTGAAGATACTATGTAGGATTGAGCTGAATGATTGGTGTGCTCAATCAAATAGGCACTGTGTCCTGGTGGGATGTGGGTCTAGCAACCTACCTCTTTATTTACGTATGTGTCAATATCTTCCGAGGGCTCCTTTGAACTTGAGTTTGGTACTTGATTCTCCTGACTTATTTTTCTGATCCTTTGTTATTTGTTGTTTGTCTGTTTTAGCGCTTCTATGCCTCTGGGCATCTGTATCACGCTTGATAAATAAAGATAAACAAAGCATTATGAGTAAATATTGAAAGTATTGAATAAAAGTAGTACTGTAGGTCTGCCCTGGTGGGTACTAGCAATGTGAAACCCAAAATTGGATGGACAACAAAGGGGTGGTGCTCAATTTAAAAATGTCCAAAACTTATGTGACTGGTCAAATTAATGAGGTATAAACTATCTCTTTATCCCTCCCCCCACCACCACAGTTTATCCAATAGAGCTCCTATAGTCGTGGTTGTGAAAAGAGGATGATCACAGTTTAAACAGCTTGCAATGGTATGATTAAGGTTCTAAGTAAATCAACAAGTGTTAACCTTGAAACCTCAAATCCCCCCCCCCTGTCACCCCTGTTCATGTCAGATTTTTGATAGGACCCTGAAAGTGGACAGTCACTAAATCAATATATTCAATTTATAGGTTAAACCAAATTAAAGGAATACGGATCAGACAAAGAAGATTTACATTGAATGAGGGCAGTGCCAAAAAATAAGGACTAAACAAATGCCATCTAATAAAAGGCCATCTTCATGAATCAATCTGCAACAACGGACTCCTGTAGGTAAATGTCAACCCGGGATGGTTGATCCATTGAAACAATGTATCAAGACTATTATACAATCATTAGCTTGCTTTGTTATATGATGTATGTGACTTATCTGAGAGCCGGGCTTTGGAGACACTTTTGGTTGATGATGTGCGAGACACCAGCCATGTCACAAAAACAAAATGAAATAGGGGACTGTAACCAGCATTTGAGGCAGAAAGCTGTACGATTTCAGAAAAAAATGCCCTGATGTGAACTTTCCACCACCTAAACAAATCTGTCGCTTTCTATGAAAGAAATAACACTTTCTAGCATTACATCAGTTCCAGAACATAAACCTCAATACCAAAATCTACAATAGCCTTAATTCACAAATATACTGTTTGGATCAGTAGGCAATGGCAAGGAAAGCCCCATAGATTGTTCAAATGAAAGAAATGAGATTGTATGTTTGTCAGTCTGTGCAATGTGTCAATTTACGCAAGCCATTAACTATTAGTAACTAAGAACTAATACTAGATTCTTAGAGTTTAACCTAGCTCATGTGAAAACTCCCAAAATTGCCCGATGTCCAGTCATTTATTGTATCTTTCTGATAGACGTGCCAAATTTAAAGAAGGGGGAAGACGCTGGTACAATTTATGGGAAGAAGAGGACTCTATAGGGGTAGCCAGTTACCCGTTCAGTCCTTATGTGGGTATGGGACCAAAGGCTATATTTATCAATGGTGGGAGAAATCTCAGAATTTCCCCAACATTTTAACTACTCTAAACAACCTCCTGTTTTAATCTGGAATAGGTTTACAATATTATGTAACATGCAGGACAGAGCATTCAAGTTTCCCATGGCCATGCATGAGAAGGCTGTCTTCTCTCGTTTTTGCTAAGACTTGGAGTTTCCCAAATGTTAAATGGGAAAGAAAACAATACAAGTATCAGAATCCATGGCGGAAAACAGGACTGGATAGCCTTCTCATGCATGACCACAGGAAGCTTGAGAACTCTGGAATGACCAAGATTGACTCGGCCACGGGAAATACAAAGTAATGAACCATGCCTGGAGTCTTCAATACTTAAACATTTGCAATTACTTAGAGTAACTCCCCAATTAGGATTCTGAACAGTGTCACTTCAGGTAATGCTATGTGTGTAGAAAACTGTATTGCATGTAGTATGTTACAGCATGCTTTTTTTACTACACCCGTTTTCATTGGAGGCTGTAACCCCCTATATGTTCATGCTTTGTGTCTAAAGCATTGGAAGGGGCATACTCGGAAGAATATTGATATCCCAAATAGTGATCTGGCCACAGAAGTGTGGTGGAGGTTACTTTGTTACAGAATGATGTTATGATATGATATGATAGTTTATTTATATAGTGCCTATACACAATGTATTTCAAAGCTCTTCAAGGCAAGGGAGGGAACAAGGGAAAAAACAATAACATTCTTACAGGCCATGAACAGTAAGGATGTGAAATTAAATATCGTACCAGGCCTGACGACATTTCTGGTAGAGACGGAAAAAAACAAGAGGTGAGGGAGAGGGGTGCAGAAAGGTAGGGGAGGAACAAAACAAGCGACTATCATATTAGGCCTGACGACATTTCACATAGTGCTGGAGGGGGGTTGGGGAGGAAAAAACCAGTAAGAGGAGGAAGGAGGAGACAGATGAGGTTGCTATCATACCAGGTCCAGGGACAATTCTGATAGAGTAAGTGCATAGAAGAAAGTAAGGGGAGGATATAGGAAAAGGGAGAAGGGAAATGAGGAGAGAACAGAGAGTTAGCGGTCAAAAGAGTGGAGAAGCAAGAGGGGAGAGTGAATACAATTGCAGAAGTCAGTAGTAACACATAATGTAGCAAGCCAGGATACAAGATGAAGATGGGAACAGCATGATTCAGGGCCACCATGAGTACAAGATGCAAAAGAAGTTCAGCATGAGAGTTGAGAAAGGGTGACGCACCATGAATGAATGAAGTCCATAAAAGTCAAATCCAGCATTGTCCACAAGACGGTGATGGTGAAACCAGAATGTATCAGGACAGACTCCTGCAGAAGTAGGCTTGAGTGGGGTGAGGGGTGAGCAGGGTAGAAGAATCAAGCAAAACAGGCAACACCTGTGTGCGAGAATGGGGGGGGCACAAGGGAACTTCACGGGGGCACCAGAGGGAGTAACCCATGTTTGTGCATGCCTACCTGCTGTCTGAGAAGAGGGTCGGGCCCTGGGTCCTCCTGGTCCAAACAGGTCCAAACAGGAATTCCCCTTTTCTTCGTCTGCTCTTCACTTAGGACGCCCGGGCCAGAGACGCCCTTGATCTAATAGTTAGGAGCAGGAAGGAAGAGGGTGGCAGGTGCTTGCTAAGTGGTGAAAAAAAGCGGCAAACAGAAAGGCACCAGGTGGGCATAGCTTGCTAAGTGGTGAAAAAGAGCAGCAAACAGGAAGGCACCAGGTGGGCGGGGCTTAGGCCAGGTGACCTAGATGAACTTGCACCTGCTCCCCATCTGCAAAGGAAAAGAGGCTTGAGGGCTCCTTAAGTAAGGAAAAAGAGTGGCAAACAGGAAGTCACCAGGTGGGCGGGGCATGCTAAGTGGTGAAAAAGAGTGGCAGGCAGGAAGGCACCAGGTGGGCGGGGTTTAGGCCAGGTGACCTAGATCCACTTGCACCTGCTCCCCATCTGCAAAGGAAAAGAGGCTGGAGGGCTCCTTAAGTAGGAAAAAAGGAGTGGCCAACAGGAAGGCACCAGGTGGGCGGGGTTTGCTAAGTAGGGAAAAAGAGCGGCAAACAGGAAGGCACCAGGTGGGTGGGGCTTGCTAAGTGGTGAAAAAGAGCTGCAAACAGGAAGGCACCAGGTGTTTGATGGATGCATCAAACGCTTTCAGCCATGTACTAATAAGAGCATAGACACCTTAAGGTACTTGCAAGAACGCTAATCACATATATCCATGTTGTCCTAAAATGAGGCAAACTTGGATTCAAAACAAATAAAGAGTGTTAAGACAGTATTAGGTGTTATCGTTTTCTGTTATTACTAGAGACGCGGGTTAGGAGTTTCCCAGGTTTGAATGGTTAAGCCTTCTAGGATATTCGAGCTATGAGAAGATGCCTGGTGGCCTGGAAATGTTTGCTTCAGCCTTTATTCCTTTAATATCTTTATTCCTTTGATATTGTTCTTGATGAAAACAATTTAAAAATTGTGGTTGGTAGAATTAAATCTGATGCTCCAGGAAAACTAACTTTGGAGGTTTTAAGAGTAATGCAATCATAGATGATTTTATTATCTCTGCCCATTTATGGGGTTATTTACTCAATGTTCACATATTGTCACATGCAGAGAGTGTTCATATCCCTCTTGCCTTATTTTAACATCCATCTATATGTAACATTTCACAAACGATGACACCTAACAACTAATGAAAGGAGGTTACAGTGTGAATTATTTGCAATGGGGCTTATGTGCCTTCCATTTTGCATTGTTTATTGGAGGATATAAACTTGTGCCTCATGGTTAGCAATTATGATAATGGTACAACTCTTGTTGGCCTGAAATTTGCAAAGATACTGACGAATGAGAAAGCACTGAAAGTAAGGGATGGATCAATTGCTTGTTTAAGTCTGCTAGGAGTGCACTTTGGAAATCTTTGATACAGAATCATAGAGACTCACATCTCACTAACAGTGGCAGATATTAGAAATCATTCCATAAGCGGGACCTGGGTAATTGAACACGGGATGAAATATTACACACTAGACACCATGAAGAGCATGGACCTGACATGTCTTTGGAAACCAGTAGCTAAACATATACATCCCCAATGTAAACAATCAGTTGAAACTAATGTCCAAGCCTCTAACTGGATAACTTGTGTTCATGTGATTGTTAATAAAATGGATACTCAAGGTAGTTCCACTAATCACTCAGTTGTTCTTCATGAGAATGAGATCTTTACATACAACCATAGTGATGTATGTAATGCCATTGTTGGAATTAAGTCATTTAAAAGTTCTAGCCTTGGCAATATGCCTCCTCATGTATTCAAACTAAACCGTGTAGAGGCTTCTTTTGCATGACTTATGCTGTTGTGCAAACTAATTGTATCAGAAAACGTTCCAATATATAATAAAGGAAATACATCATTAGCATGTCCATACTGCCAGATTTCGCAGAACATCTAATCCTTTAGATAATTTCTCGTTTGTTCATATAATTGATTGGATAACATAAAATAATATTTGTACTGACACCCTTTTAGGCTTTAAAAAGGGGCTGGCAATGTCTAACCAAACCCTGAACTTTTTATTGTAACCGTTGCGTATACTATTTTATGATCAGAAACTGTCCATTTGCTTTTATGGACCTTTCAACTGCTTTCAGTCATGTAATTTGGGGTTGTTATGCTCAATTTGATTTGACCTAGGGATCTGTAAATATCTGTGAAACAATCACTGCATTACATATGAATTCAGAATCAATTAGATACAGCACTGGCAGCACGTGCACTTAGGCTATTATCTTCAGGTTCACCTAGAGCAGATATCGAGTGATGTACCCCATATGGGAACAAGGAGGTTGCCAATGTTACCATATGCTGATGATGTGTAATGCTAGCATATATCCCAAGGATACCCAAGCTGCTATTGGATAAGTATGCCTGGTACAAAGAAGGTTGAGGCGGTTACCAGTCATTTGGTCGAAAACCAAATGATCGAATGCCATTTGGTCGAATGCCAAATGGTCGAAAAAATGGTCGAATTTTTATTTTTTTTTATTTATTTTTTATGGGGGCGGGATGGGGCGGAAGGCGGGATCCCCCCCAACCCCCTTTTTCTTTTTTTTTTTTTTTTACCAACCAAAACGAAAAAAATATATAAATAAATAAATAAATAAATTCGACCTTTTTTTTTCCGACCAATTGGTATTCGACCAAATGGACATTCGATCTTTTATTTTCGACCAAATAACTGGACAGCGTTTGAGGCCAGAGGATTCATGTTAAAAAATAATCTTTTTTGGTGAAGAGGAAGTATCAGAAATGATCAACAGTATTTTGGGTGAACAAAACCCTGTTGGTTAAAGTGAAGACCTGTTTTATTATTTCAGTGTGGTTATTTCTTCACGTGATTGGGGATTGTCTCATTTGAGAAACAATCTGTATCAATGACTCAGGCACTTGCTGATATTGTGCAGTTTGTTCTGAATCTAAAGGTGACCTCAGTGGAAACCATGGTGAGTGTTTATGAAGCTAAAACTCTTGTGATTTCCATGTTTTGGAGATGATATATGGTGAATGGAAAATGCTGCTAAATGGTTAAGTAATTTATGGTTTCTATGTAAAGTATTAGGTCTCCCTTGTATTAGGTCTCCCTTCAGTGCGCCTATTTTGTATTTCATAATGAATTCGGGATTCACCGCCTGGAAGATCAGTTTGCTATAGCCCCCTGTACTCCATTGAATGAAAAATTGGATAAAGCCACAAACAACTTTCTCACAAGAAACTATTAAAGAAGTTATTGGAAGCACTGTTGGATGTTCGCTTCTTAAGGAAAAACTTGTGTTAATAAATGCAAGTCAATTCTTTGAACATCTACAAACCATCTATACAAGAATTAAAGTTGAAGTTAAACAACTTAATACTTATAGTAGAGAAACTGTGGCTATCTTTAAGCCGTCCAATAGGCTAACATGTCCATTGCTTTATCAAACTCTAATGAACATTATCTTTGCTGGTTTGTTACATGGTTTCTCAGTGATATGTATGACTTTAAACAGTTTGTCAGAAGGGAATGGGCATGATTAGAATATGAAGAGTGTGGCTGCTCTTTTTTGACCCCATGTAACTGAATCATTGGGGAATTTTATGCTTTGCTTTCCGGCCTCCGACACGATTAGAAAAAGCAGTTTAAATTCAACTTCGAGAGAGAAAGCAGCTTAACAACACCTTTTAGTGCTGTCAGAAACATTGTTATCATGGTTCAGAAGTAATTATGTAAGATCAGTGGTTGCCTTCAGAAGGAAAGTTACTGTTACATCTAGATGTAATAGGAAATTCTAAGGGGAGATGTTCTTTTCATTTTAACCTGTTTTTTCATATGGCATGATTTTATACGTTTTGATTCTTGTGTTTAGTACCTGCTGTTAACTTTGATGATTTGTTTTAACCAAAAAAATTGATTTAACTGACTGACTACTCACCCAGTGAATGAGGCTCACACCAGGTTCTGACTCTGGTCCCCAGTTCATCCTTTGGGCACCATTTAGACTTTCAACTCAAAGCTGCCAGAACTACAGTGAGAATGGATACATATGTCACATTTGCCTTCCCCACACGGCACGCTTGTGGCAAGGGCCAGCATGCAAAGGTGGCAGTGCTTCTGTCCATATCGAATGACAAGGGATCATCTAGTTGTTCTATGAAAAACAGCATTTCATAAGGCTGTGCCTGGCATAAACTGAATATACATTGGCATAAAAATAATGTGGACATATGCTGATTCAGCCACAAAAATAAACCAATGTACACAAATGCCACTGTCAGGTATTGTACCAATCAAAACTATCAAAGTTTTATGACTTTTACAGAGAACTCACTGTTTACCAGACGGCCACTTGGTGCATACGATAGACAGAAGAAATTGAGTAAAAGAAATGCTTGATAAATGACAAGGTAAGTATCACAAGAAAATGATCTCCAATCCAGTTTTACAAACCTGTAAGGATTTGGCATGACATTGAAATCTGATACATCCAAACAAGCCTTGCTTGAAATCCATGATGAACTACTTTACACACTATAGGGAACATTCTCAGAGACATTGAAAGATGAAGTGGGAAAATTTAGAGATTGCAAGCAATGAATAAAGTAAAAATGGACAGCACACCCATAAACCGCACTGTTAGAAAAAAATCTTCAAGAATTGGTTGAAGAATTTGGGAAGTGCTTTTGGCAAGAGTTTTTGCCTGCTGTCTCGCTGTGACCTGCTGCCTGATTCGAATTGTGACGGCGCTCGGGCAACATTGGTGCCATTACTCCGTGTGGATTTGGTGTTGTGAACTGTGATTGGACAGTGCCGATCCTGCCCCCCCACCTGGAAATAGTCATTAGCACTGTGCCCGTGCATTTGTGCGCGTGCATTTGGGAAGTGCTTTTGGCAAGTGTTTTTGCCTGCTGTCTCGCTGTGTACTGCTGCCTGATTCGAATTTTGACGGCGCTCGAGCAACGTTGGTGCCATTACTCCATGTGGATTTGATGTCATGAACTGTGATTGGACGGTAAAATTACCTGGAATTTTATTGGCCCATAGGGCACCATAGACCAACAACATAGACGTTCACCAGACTTTCACAAGTGTGTAACGGCTATTTCCCTTAGTAATTTGACTTTGTTTGTTGTAGTGCCGATGCTGCCCCCCCCAACCCGGAAATAGTCATAAGCAATGTGCACGCACATTTGCGCGTGCGCATTTGGGAAGTGTTTTTACCTGCTGTCTCTCTGTTTAGTGGGATAGTCAGGGGAGCGGGGGGAAGTGCTCTGAACAAACATTACAGGTAAAATCTGTAAATAATCTCAGTGTGAGGTTATCTGTATGATTGCCTAAGCTCTTTTTTCTAACTTGTCTAAATTCTGTTGATGAATCCGGCCAGTGAATGGTAACAGTGAAAGAGTTATTTAAATAGTTGTTGAAAACCGTAAAAAACACTTAGAAATAATAAACGCGGTACGAAACTGAAGTGAAACTGTAGCCTGATTAAACCAAGCAAGGAGTGTTGGCAAAATATTTGTTTATTAAATTGCATAAAAACGTTTTCTAATATTTCAGGTTACCCTCCCAATTGGTTTAGAGAAATGGAAATGGGACAGTTCACTCTAAAAACTGGTATGCCGGCAGTGAATGCAGCCCTTTTTAAGGAAGGGACAACTACGGCAATGAAAACTAGCCAGGCAATTGTTAACACCCTAATTCAGAAACAGAAAAAAAAATATTGGCTCGCATAGGCGATTCAAAAATATCAAACAAAAACAGAAACCACTCAATTGCATGGGGTGCCAACATCCGCCATTATTACAACTTCGGCATGATACCAGAAACTGAGTCAATCAAGGCAGGAACGATCAAAGGAAATCAGGTCAAACAAGACAAATTGCGTGAATTGAACAGCCGACTTGCTAAAGAAGTAGCGGCCATCAAGATCAATGTGCCAATAATGAACTCTGACAAAGCTGAAAGCATTATATCGGATACAACTATGGAAAATGAAAGTAGACGCTGTGATGATAATATTCTGGTGGCGTATAAAAAACTAGACAAGATCAATGAAAGCCCCCCCAAGTTGTGTACTGCAGCGTCTCAACAAAGATTAAGAGAAGCTTAGCAAAACCTGCACATCACAGGGCAAGTGGATGAAGATGCATTCAACTTTATGAATAAGAGCTCCGCCTCGGCACATGAAGAAGAGGTGGTATTTGTCCACTCTAATATGGGCGACTTAATGCAGGCCGGGGATCTGTCACCCATTCAAAGACAAAACTCAAAGGAGATCAAGAAACTCAAACACTGACAAATAAAAGAGCTGAAGCATCACTTGAGTCATCGGTACGTTCAGAAGAAGATACATCGTTAAACTCCTTATCATTCGTTCCGCCCACTCCAAGGCAAGTGCATAGGCGTTGGATGCGCAACGCTCCATACAATCTATCAATCCCTGCATGGAAGAGGTCTCAATGCATGCAGTAATGAGCAGTACGCTGTTGTCTATGAATGCAGCTCTATTATCACTGGCCAAACTGTATGAAGCAATGGACGAAAAAATGAATTATCAAACTATACTGCTAAAAAAATTATCAACTCAAAAGAAGGATGGATTGCCTGATGGAACCATAAGAGAATGTGAACCACAATATGAGATCTTTAGACACTGTGGAGTAAAAGATACTGAAACCCAAACAGACCCTGTATATGGCTCTGCGAATAAGGGACCATCACAGCTGAAGCAATTTCATTTTGGTGGAATATCCGCGAAAACAAATTAGTCCAGGATGCCGACCCTGACCCTCGAGATGGTTCCTGTGGTGGGGATGGAGAAAATGTTACAACAAACCCCTCGTGATGCAAAAGGTGGTCATCGTGCATCAAAAGGATAACCTACAAGAAGTAGCGACAACATTTGGCAAGGTGGCTACAGAAAGAAAGGCGTCCAACAAGGAGACAAAAGCTCTGAGAAAGAAGGCGAACAGGGAGGTGGCTACTCAATCAAGCAATAAAGCAAATGTGAAAACAAGAAGATATTTGAAAATCACCAATGTGGCCAAAATGACGAATAATGAAAAAGAAATGAACAAGGGAAATAATGGGCACTTGTTTTTGCGAGCTCAGAGCAACCAAGGGAAAACAAACTCAATCTTTTGCCACAAACCTCTGGACGATCTAGAGGCTGAAGATGATCGCATGAGGGAGCAAGAAAGGCGCCTCTTGCAACCACCCACTGCTGCTGCCGATCCTCCTGGTTTTTTAAACAAAGGGGTGGCGTCCTGCCACATACATTTACATCAATAAACCTCTGAATTTTTATTTGCTGCAAAGGTTATATCATTTTGCATGCTAAGTATCAAAGGAACTGTATACTCATAATTAGTAGAGGTATGAATACAAAAAGAATATCAAGGATGACTATTAGCTTATTTATTTAGCTGATGTCAAAAAAGGATATGGGTTCAGTTTCCCATAGTATTTAATAGTTTTTTTGAACAACACTTGCCTAAAAGTTGGCAAACCTATTGAAAACAGAACAAAACAAAGAGCAAACTGGAGACACAATTCAAGTTATTTATACATGGTCATAGATTTGCTAGTGCATGTACATAAAAGCAGGGCAATTTTGCAGCAATTATGATCAAAAGAACACATAGAACGTGAAACTGTAAATAGTGAACCGGAGTTTAGTCTTCACAAAAACATCCTAATAGTTGTTTCCAAGGTGTGCTGGATTTTTTGGGGAGGTAACCAAGTCTTTGATCGCATGAGGGAGCAAGAAAGGCGCCTCTTGCAACCACCCACTGCTGATGTCAATCCTTCTGGATCGATGGAGAGGAAATTGAGCGAATGAACAGAAGCCCAAATGAGAGATGAGATAAATAAAACTGTAGAACGCAACATGGCCGACAGATTAAAGGGGGTTCCTCAAATTGAAACTGACAAGTCCGGGAAAATTGGAGGCCCATTTTGGAACCTTGTCCAACTAAAATTACTTTAGCAAATACAGATGGGAACTCACAAGATAATGGAATCACAAGACAAACCATGCAATGGAAAAAGAACATTAACCTGATGAAAGACCACACAGGCAGATCAAGGGCAGTCGATCAAAATAAATCTCGCTGTTTCATACTGGAATGCAGAGACCATCCCTTTGCCCATTTTGATCTCAATTGATCGAGTGTCCTAAACATATGCAAGATCTCCCTGAATTAAGAAACATAACGACAGCAGACATGGACAGAGTTGAGTTTTTGAATGACCAAGACCTATCGAAATCCTGCATTTCCATTCGGTCGGCTGCATTAGCTGACATTTTGTGGTTTGCAATGGACACCCTCCATCTCATGGGATTTAACCTATTTAAAGATGAAACACAGATGGTAGAGAGTGACAGGATGGGTCAAAAAGGTGGTTCCCACGCATTTATGGGTCCAGCTCGAACGGCCAGAGCAATGTGGAAAAACAACATGTAGACAATGCATAACAACTCATTGAGAAAGAAAAATTCCAGCTCTTATGTTGGAATACACGTGGGTTCTCACATTTTGTTAATTCGCAAAACACAGAACTTAACCTCTTTGACACATTTGCAGGAAACCTGGTTGGTAGAGACCCCGATATGGGATTGCTATGAGATAATAACAGAACTTGCAATAAGTATACCAAGAGGACGACCTATGGCAGGACTCATGGTAGCCATAAGAAAATCAAAGGGGTTTAAGGTGTCAATATGTGATCTGCATACACCCTTCATCCAATCGGTCAAGCTGGCGAATGATGCATACTCAATTTTGGTGGTTAATATCTAGTGGGGTAAGGCACACCTGTCGCCAGTCTGTTTTTTTGAACTTATAGAGGGACTCTTTATCAGGATATCTGCTGAAAAATGTGTTGATTATATGCTAATCTTGGATGACACTAATCTCCACTTTCTGGCGAAAGGGAGAAGACAAAAACTGGCAGAGGAACAAAGATGGCTCAAAATCATGAAAGACATGGTAAACGGAGCAGTGATGGGAGATGTGCCGGCTGTCAGCACTTGGCATATTGGTCCATATGAAGCCACACTCGATTATATATTTGTAAATAGGCCAATGATGAATATAATTCAAACTCTGAATGTAAAACCTAATAATAAAAGTGACCATAGTCAGCTCTGCTTAACATAGGAACTGGAGAAAGTACAACCAGTGAAAAACAGTAAAAATTACAGAGGAAAAATAATAGCAAACAAATCGAGTGAAATGGTCTAACCACATGTTAAACAAGTTTGAGAGGCAATTGTCGTCAAACCATGGGAAGGATTATGTGTCATGCATCCAAAGGTTTGTGTCTGTGAAGGATCGGGCACAAGGCCATAGTTATAAACATACCCACATGTTTGATATTGATGTAAAACTCAAAAAGGTTGAGTTAAAGCACCAAAAATGCCAGTTAAAACATTTACCAGCAGCTGAGAGGGCATCTAAAGTAAAACATCTTCGATCAGTCTATAAAAACTGGCAAAGAGGAAGAAATGCCTTATGCTATCAGAAGGATAGCGAATACATGTTAAAATAAATTGCCTCCAAATCCTCTGCAGAAATTTGGGGTGTTTTGAACCAAGTCATGTGCAAAGATCAGAGTTCTGTTCAGATAAATTCAATAGCAGAAAAAAACCTGGTGCGATTTCTTCTCTCAGATATATCAGACCATATTACCAAACTATTGTCTAGTCCTCCAGAATGAAAAGTGGAATCATTCCATTCAATTTGACAAACATGATATATTATTTTATATCTCTAAACTGAGCAATTCACAAGTGCCTGGCCCGGATGGGCTCGACAATAGAATGCTCTAAGAAAATCCTGAGATATGGGCCAATATACTAATGAGGATATTTGAAGAAGTGATGCGCACTGGGAAAATACCTGAATCATGGAAGAAGTCAGTACTTATTCCGATGTTTAAGAAAGGTGACAGGCTGGAGCGGCATCGTATAGGCCAATTGCCCTTCTGGATTGTCCAGGGAAGATATTTGCCTGTTTAGTTCTTCGTGAATTCAATGGGTGGTTAAATGAAGAGAACCTTAGAGATCCATGGCAGACGGGGTTCATAAAAGGATTGGGAACAGGCATTAATTTGCTATGTATAAATGCAATAATTGCTAAACACGCCAGCAAGAAATTACCATTATACGTCGCATTTATCGACTTTAAAACAGCGTTCAACTCCATCCTAAGAGAACTCCTGATCATGAAACTAATGAAAAAAAACTGCCCCTGGAACATCTTAAAATGGGTCATTGAATTCCATGAGCAAAGATCGCTGCAGATAAGACTGACCTCTGATGGTTTGTTATCTAACCCGATTGTCACATCCAGAGGCTTGAAACAAGGGTGTATACTCGCCTCAGTAATCTTTAATTTTTTTTATCTCGGATCTAGGCAAGGAATTTACAAATATCATAACTGACTCACCTAAAACTGGGCAAAAGGAAGTTAAATGGCTACTATACGCTGATGATCTCCTTTTGTTGTCCAAAACCCCATTGGGTTTACAGAACATGTTGCAAGCGCTGGAAAAGTATGCTGATAGCAACAAAATGACTATAAACATCAAGAAAACCCAAATCATTCAGTTTGGTAACCTAAAACAACGGAATAAAAAGTGTAAATGGCAACTAAATGGCCAAGAGGTTCTGACAGTGGGTGAATACACATACTTGGGTGTAAACATTAATAATGACTCCAATGATGCCCCATACGAAACCACCATGATGATAAAATGGAAGAGTTTAATATCCCAGTCTCGGGTCATCAGTGGTAAATATTGTAAATTTACCATTCCTCCCCTTATTACATATTACAAACAAAAGGCATTGCCAATCCTCATGTAAAGAGCTGAAACAAAAGCATATAAATCAGGTGATTATTGGAATAAAAAGCAAGGAGAATATTGGAGGAGATTACTAAACCTTCCAAAAACAACTCCAATAGCCCTGATAAGACACGAGTTTAATCTCAATATCTGCCGTATATCAACGGAGGGTTTGCATGCTTTCTAGGAAATGTGTGCTAGATAAACATCAAAATGTATTGATCACACAGTTAGCAGATTATGTAGGGACATCTGAGGGCAAATTCATAAAGCAATGGAAATCTAAGGCGCAGGAATTTATGCAAGAAGCAGACATAACGGAGGACTTCTTATTACAAAACCCAGATAAAGCAAAGCGCAAAATGTGGGAAATGGACTGGATCAGAACCAGAGATACATGTGGTAAATATAAACATTTTAAACACAATCCTTTTACTTTGAAAGCTTTTGGAACCCCAGAAGTTTACCTAATGAAATCACCAGATGTCAGGCATCGAGCAGGACTCCTACGTCTAAGATTAAACTTATGGAAAACACGGGAAATTACACCAAATTGGGAGAAAGATGTTAAAGGGATTCATACTTGTATATTTTGTAATAATAGTCTAGAATCCCTTGAGCACATCAACACTGAATGCCCGGAATTGAAGAGCCTAAGAAGCAAGCACTTTAAAATGTTGTTTGAACACATGATACACATGGAGACCAAAGTTTTATGGAAATATGTATTCCATGTGTATTCAAGGACAGTGGGATATGCAACAATGAATTATTTGAATGAATTGAAGTTAGATAATAACGAGTGTAAAAATGGAATTTCCTTGAATAATGGGTAGGATGCATTTTGGTTTTTGTTTTATAGTGAAGAATGTTATATTCTGTTTTATGTCACCTTTTGTTTAAATTTTAGTTCGTTCTTCTTAGCATTTACATGTTAATTTTTTAAAAAATTCTAAGTTGTTCTTTAATGTAAAATAATATGTATGAATGATAATAATGAAAGTATTTTGTATTGAAAGGGTGAATTTTTCAGCCGAATCAATAATAAAATAAAATAAAATAAATTAAAAAAAGAATTGGTTGAATGTCTGGAGAAATTGCTAAAAAAAACATGATTTAGAGTGGGGATAATTGGAGAAATTGAATAATCAGAGAGGGTGACATCCAGAAATCTAATTTCTAAACCAACTGGTATAATTGCTTATTTATTGGTATTAGAGGATAGAACACCAACATTTTTGTCATATTAGACATGTTAGGTGAGTAGTGAGGGTGTGTTTTTACGTTAGAGTTGCATGAATAATTTAAAGATGGCACAAGCTAGCAAACAACGTGCATATTTTTTGTCATTTAGACTTGCCTCAATGGGATTTGTTTTCTGTAATGTTGGGAAGATTAGGAAGAGTGGGACATATGCATGTCAGTGCTCTATGATTATATAACATGATGTTACACTGTTCTGAAAAAGTAGGTTGATCTAGGAAACCTGTCATAAGGGATTGAGTTGGAGCTGCTGGAAATAAACCACAGGACTAGATGTACCTGGTTCTTGGAGTTACTACAATTGTACACATGTATCTCTAACAATATTCCAAGTGCACAAAGCACAGACAATGATAAGAACAGATGTGCATGACAACTGTAAGTGTACATACAAGCAAACTGCGTTGGGTCGGAAGAAGGAGATGGTCACATAGTCGACATTCTGATGTCATTTTATTCGAATTATAAGGAAAAAGGCCTATCTCACTCTGCCACTATAGGGGGATCCCCTACCTAACTTAATTAAACTAAAGGTGCTCAGCTGTCATCATGTAGCCCAAACACAAAATGTCCTCAGTCTAAACCTAAATTTACCTGACACTATCACTAACAGTAACAACTAAAAGTGGCCAAAATAATGTTTCTTTTCTGGCTGTCTCCCTTGTGCATTTTGCATTTTGTCTTTAGGCTTTCTCTCTCAGGGTGGGCTTGTTCGACACCAATATTCAATATATAAATGTCTGTAATGCCTATGCGCTGAAACAACATGCCGCCGGTCGGCGGTCATTTTGGACACTTGCTTCTCATCTGACTAATAATGCAGATGTCTCTGGCAGGCTTTGCAAACTCAGCAGAACACGCAGATAACTTAGTAGTGATGGCAGAGCAAGGTCACATAAATATTGTTGACAAACAAACTTACTGTTGCGAATTATTATGGGAGTGTCCACTGAAGGACGAACTGAAAAGGGAGTCGGAGCGCATTGCAGGTTCAGCGATAAGGGGTGGTGGGAATGAATGCAAGGAGAAGAGAGCTGGGCTTTTCCACTTCTGACTGGATTTTTCCACTCTTTGGCACTTTCACTTATGATCTGCTCTTCGGCCGAGGTCAGCCATGACTGAGGGAGGCGGGAAAAGACCCCATAAAAATAAGAGGCTTGTAAGCTGGAAGAGAGACAGAAATTGGATCCCCAGGTGAAGTAGTCTCGTGGAAGGGAGGACGCTCCGCTCCAGACCCCGTTATTGCATATGATCTCTTTGCCTATCTGCTGTGGGACTAAGCAATGTTGCAGTGGCCAAGATGAAGGTGTCCTCAGTGACATCAATGATGGTGAAGTTTATTCTTTTCTATGTTTTAGTATAACTAACCATATGTTTACTCATTGTTTTATATTCCTATTTACACGGCCGTGTAGTTATGGTTAAGTTGCTGTTTCCATAGGAAGAACAGTTTTTGGGCGGATTATAACTCCGTTCTCCCTGGACGAATCCTTTGCAAAAAGGTATATGGCCCATTCTGAATTTATTTGCAAAGTTTGGTGAGGTTTGGTCTAGGGGGGCAAAGTTATAAGGGGAGTGCCAAAATTACTTTTTTTCCCATAGACTGAATGGGGCAAAAACTTTGCTCACACCTACAGCCCAAACCGCTGGATGGATTTTCACCATGTATGCAGCAAGAGCAGCGTCTTGGTCCCGAAAGCATACTTTTGCAAATTTGGTGAAAATCCGTTCAGTAGTTTTTTTTAAAATGACCAAAAAGTAGGTAAAAAAAATTAGTGATATCTATGTTCGGTCCGCGGACACACTTCCCTGTTCACTCCGCGGACAGTGTCCTGATTGGCTAATCGACTTGCGTCATGTCCGTGGACATGCAACGTGTTCGCCGATTGGATGGTGGAGAGTGCGGCGTGTGTCAGATTTTTAGAAACGCTCGCCATCTTGTATCCGTGTACATCCGCAGACAGCGTGGTGTCAAATGGTGGGGGAAATACAATTTTGGCAAGTGTGTTGGTCTGTAAGACTGTTTGGGAATGGTGGGGGGGTAAGAGATGGCTCAAATATTTTATCTATTTAGGTAGTAGGCACTGCTGTTGTGTTTTTTGTGTCCATGGACATCCGCGCTGTCCTTGATGTCCGCTATCGACCCATATGGGATGTCCTAAAAACACTATACCTGTCTGTACTGTTTGCAGGCAAGTTGAAACTGTTCTAAGAACACGATCGGTGTCCGGGATGTCCGTAAAACCCAAAATGGAGGTGTCCTAAGACACTATACTATCCGTACTGTTGGCAGGCAAGTTGAAACTGTTCTAAGAACACGATCGGTGTCCGAGATTTCCGTAAAAAGAAACAAATATGGGGGTGTCCTAAGGACACTGTACCTGTCCGCACTGTTCGTAGGCAAGTTGAAACTGTTCTAAGAACACAAAGGGTGCCCGCGGTCATTAAAAAGACTATATGGCATGGTTTAAATGTTTGATTCTATGGGTGTGATCTATGGGTGTGATATGCTGCGCTGGTTGTGGCCAGGGCCTACAGTCTTGGGTGCATGGCCGAAGGCCTACGGCTGATGGCGTTCGGCCATGCACCCAAGATGCTAGGTCCTGGCCACAACCACTGCAGCATATCACACCCATAGATCACACCCATAGAATCAAACATGGGTGTGATCTATGGGTGTGATATGCTGGGGTGGTGGGAAGGCCTAGAGTCTTGGGTGAATTTGATGGTTGTGGTGAGGGCCTAGAGTCTTGGGTGCATATGGTGGTTGTAGTGAGGCCCTAGACTCTTGGGTGCATGTGGTGGTTGTGGTCAGGGCCTAGAGTCTTTGGTGTATGTGGTAGTTGTAGCCATGGCTTACGCAAGACCAAAGTTATAAGTATCGAAGTTATAAGCTTTCATGCGTGTGATATGTTGCAGTGGTTGTGGCCAGTTCTAGAGTCTTGGGTGCATGGTCCATGCATTCAAGACTGAATTTATATGCACTGTTTGTTTTAGTTGTTGTGTTATGCAGCAGTATTTATAAGATGTACTCATTGTAATATACTTACTGTTTGGTTTGGTAACTGCAGTACATATATTATTTGTCAATATCTGTGATAAAAGAAAAGATCATGTTAGTATTGGTAGTTTGTAAGGACTTATAGCATTGAATAATAGACATTGTTTATTCATTTTGACCCTCATATTTAGTAGATTACAAACCAGTGTACTGTGCTATTTGCTCAGTTTCTGTGTTTGTTTTTCTAATCATTGGGTCTGTGCGAAAAAAACCCATGTCGGATTAAAAAAAACTTTTTTTGTTATGCTACAGTCTATTTGTTTGTTTGTTTTCAGAGTTCACTTGTTGTTTCTAGCTAATGTTCTATCTGTTGGTTTGTTACATATTTTTGGAGCAGTTAGATACCTGTTGGCATATTGTAACTGTTTATTTGTTGTTATAATTTAGTGGTATTGTTTTATCTGTTTGGTTGTTGAAAATCTTGGGGCAGTTAGATACCTGTTGGCGTATTCTAACTGTTTGTTTCTTGTTATAATCTAGTGGTATTTATTTACCTGTTTGGTTGTTATAGAATCTTGGGGCAGTTAGATATCTGTTGGCATAGTCTAACAGTTTATAGTTTTTTAATTGAAGTTTTGTTAATGTTTAAGTACAGATTAGTTATTAAATTTTGGTTTTAAGAATATTAAATAAGTGTTGTAAGATTTGCTGGTAATATTTGCTTTAGAATGGTACTATTATTACATTCAAACCATCCACATTTCTTTGTAATATATGCAGTGTAGTGACCTGAATTGGTTGTGGTTCCTGCGTGGTAGATTATGCATACCTATTGTTGTGAAGGTTTTCTTACCAAGTGATACTTGACGATGTGTGAATCCAGTCAGTTTGCAGTTGTTTTTGGTACCATCTGCATTGTAACATAGAAGCATTAGTATAATGTATTATGTACTATGTGTTTGTATTAGTATGGTGGAGCGATTATCTGAATTGCAGGTAGTACATAATTTACCATGGCTTGCATTTTGTACAAGTTGCTGAAATGGAACAGATTCACAATTAGGTATGGATACATACATGAAGCACTCATTAGGGATTTGTTCCTGTGTCACATTGTTGCAGAGAGTGCATGTATGTTTCCACATGTATGAAATCTTGTAGATTTCATTTATAGGTATGTTTTTGTTTTCCAGTACCTGTAATAAGTACATTAAAAATTCTTGTGGATCTTCTTGTGAGTTTATAGTGAATTTCACAATTCCAGCACAGTAGTCTAATTCTTGTCTTATTCCATGAACACTATACGTGTTGTCAGGATTGTTTGTTGCATTTCTATGAAGTACTAACATTTGCAAACGCAATTGGTCTGTACTGTGTAAGTAAATGTTCTCAACAATTGGTGGTAGTTGAAATAGAATATTCATTCCTACATTTGCGTAGCAACTTACACCAGTTATATTTGAAAATTTGAATGGACAAGATAGGTCTTTGTCCAAGTCATTTTTTCGTAGTGTTTGTTGCTTCTTTGAAGAAGTACCTGAGTTACTTTGAGTAATAGGTTCTTCTTTGGTTGTGGTAATTGATGAAGTATTTGTTTCGTTTGTCTCTTTGGAGGATTTGCAGTGAGATCCTGTTGCATTTCTGTTTGAATTATTTTTCTTTTACAATGTTTTCTTTTTTCTGGAACAGGATATGTTTTTAGATGGGGTGTATAGAGAACGTAGCCTATTGTATTCTAAAATGCAAGGAATATCAGTGTTTACTTTATTTGCATCAAAGTTGATTAAAAAAGACCATCAAGTGTACGTAAGCGTGATAGGGCTACGTAGCTCATGCCTTCTTTAAAGACTGTGTTACTAATATCTATCAATGCTTTGTCTAGGGTAAGACCTTGTGATTTATGAATGGTGACTGCGTATGCTAGAGTTACAGAAAATTGTTCTCTGCGTACATACATGTCTTTGAAGAGAAGGAATCGAGCTGTTGAGTGGCCTATCCTTTTTATTTCAGAAAGTTTGTCAAAGAGAATATTGACACACTGAATGTTATTGTCACATGGGTATGTTTGAAAGCCAAAACTGTACCCAGTGCTTCATTAACTAGTCCTTGCTCCACGTCAAGATTACGTTTAAGCATTACTCTACAGTTTAAGGATAATGTTAATATGTTTTCCAAACCAGCTATTCATATAGGTATTTAGTCTTGTTGTGGCTTGTTCACACATGGGTATTGTCATACCATGTACGTCCAGTTTGTCTGTTGCAGAAATTTCAATTATTGGTTGCATTTCTTTTTTCAACAGTGTTACACTGAATTTGGAACAGCTTACAAGAGTTAGCATTAAGGCCATACAATTGATATTATTGTGTGCTAATTGTTCCATTACATCAGTAGCACATGAGTTATGCCCATAAAGTGCATGCATGTGCCGGGTTTTTAATATTGCTTGTGCTTCTTGAGATAATACATCAACTCTAATACTGTTTAAAATGTTGGCGTAGGTGAGGTATGTAGACTGTCTCATGTTTTCTGTTAATTCTCTGTGTTGGAAATGTTGCCAAAGGTTGACTATGCTACCAATAGTTTTCTGGCAGAGTTTGTGTCCTAAGGTTTTAAAAATTGGTTCACCTTTCACTGGTGTCAATTGAAGAAGATCTCCGAAAACAATAATGTGTTTTCCTCCAAAGAGCTCTTCATGGTTTGTTTTAAGTACTTCTTGTAATCTGAGGTGAATCAAAGCCAACATTAGGTTGGAGACCATGCTCACTTCATCTATTAGTATCATTTACATTTGTTTTAACACTCTGCGTAATTCCATTGCAGCTTCTGTAGAAAGTTTGTAATATTCTAATTTGTTTTGCTTTTCTACTGGTAGGAGTAGTAATCGATGTAAAGTTACACCTCCCATGTTGTAGGCAGCTAAATCTGTGGGGGCAGTTATAACAGCTGACAGTTTGTTGTTTGTCAATTGTTCAAGGAACTTGCTGATGATTTTGATTAAGAATGTTTTGCCTGAACCAGCTTCACCAGTGACGTATAATAGTATAGGTTTTTAATTTTGGCAGGTACATTCTTTATTTTCATATTGTACACCATGTGCAATTTCTTTTGTTATTTCTTGAAAAATGCTACGCTGCTCATTGTTAAGTTTGGACTGTAGTGTACTTAAGTCTTCTGTATCTTCATACTGACACATGGAATTTTCTACTTCTGTCATAGCTAATTCTGCCTCATTTTCTAGTAGTGGCTGTCCCAGTGGTTCGTGGCTTCCTCTTACAGAAGGTTGACTACTGTCAGGTGTGTCCTTATCTAGTTGAGCCTGGAATTCTTCTTCGTGTGGCTGTTCATTGTGCAACATTGTTTTGTACTGTGTAAAGTTTACTTCAGTGATAGTGCTTTCATTTGCTTTGAAAGCATCTTCAGAGGAGTCATAGTTATCTAGTATTTCTTTTTAGTTTCTCCATGGTTTAAAGAGTTGTAGCAGGGACATGTAATATAGTTCTTTATGTTGAGAAGTTTTCTTTTTTTTTAAACTTTTCTTTATTGGCAAGAAGTAACAGGCAGTACAGAGCATGTTAAGACAGTGACACACATTTCATATAGTAGCATGTATAATAAAGGGATAAGTACTACAGAGGGTCAGAGCCAATCTCAGCATAGGTACAATACGATAGAGGGGTGTATCAATTGGCGGGATCCGCCCCCGGATTAGGAGAAGGAGGGGATGACCGTAGTTCCAAGTCCACCCTACTGTTCAGATAACTACAGAATTCCGTCCATATGTGTTTAGGGCGAGCATTGCTAGGTAGCAGGTTGATGTAGTCTTCCTCGCTGGATTGTGTCCAGGTGAGGGCCTTCAGCCACATCTCGAGGGAGGGGGGGGGACCTGCGCTTCCAGCATTGGAGGATGCATTTCTTGGCCACACTCGCCGCCACATTCAGAAACTTAGCTACACGTTTCGCCTCAGGCCCCTCCCAGAGCCCAAACAGAAGAGACATAGGTTCTGGGTCTACGGGGAATCCGACAATTTCAGAGAGGGTTTCAGTCACAGCGCCCCAGAACGGGGCCAATACCGCACAGGACCAGAACATGTGGGCATGGTCCGCCTCATTGGATCTGCATCTTTGGCACAGGTGGGATTGATCACGGGCGAATTTCCCAATTGCATAGGGGGTGTAATAAAGGCGGTTGAGCAGTTTGTATTGGATGCATCTAATTCTAGAATTGAGGGAAACCTTGCGAGTATGTATGCACATCTTGGACCACACATCATCTGAAATGTCCCGTCCCAGGTCGCGGCTCCACGCATCCCGAGCAGTGTGGGGGGGCTCGCCCGCATGCGCCGTCAGCATCTTATACAGGGAGGATACAATACTCTTGGCCCCAGCAGAATTGGCTATGTAGCAGACCTCGGGGGACTCAGGGGGTTCGTTCGGGTATGGGGGCCACATGTCCTGGACCGCCGCTCTAATGCGGAAGTATTGTAAAAGCCCGAGTGGGGATCTAGGGTGTCCAGGCCTCCATGTGTCTGGGGTGATAAATTTCCCGTCAGGGAACAGGTCGGAGAGTGATCTATATCCCAGGTCCGACCAGTGGCGTATGAGGAGTTTATCTTGTGTGGGGGTAAGGCCGGGGAACGACCAGAGGGGAAGCCATTTGTAATACGGGGGGGAGCGAGAGTCAGGCTGCAGGATCTGCCGCCACGCCTTAATCGTGGAGGCCACCGGGTCAGCCGGAGCTTGTGTTCGATATGAATGAAATAGAATCAGAGACATGATGTTCACTTCCTCGGTCGCTAATTTTTCGAGTTTGACATGCGGGGGGGGGGGTCTTGGTGGTGGTACCAATATGTAGCATGCTGGGCCTGGGCTGCCGTCCAGTACCGGGTGAGGTCAGGTGCACAGAAGCCACCCCTCTCGTAAGGGAGGGTCATGTGTTGCCACTTCCTGCGTACCGCTCCCGAGTGCCAAAGAAAACGGGCGAACTCAGAGTGCAGGGCCGCAAAGTATTGCTTCCCGGGCCAGAGAGGGACATTGGCGAATACGTACAGAAGTTTAGGGACGATAATCATCTTTATTAAGGACAGTCTTCCCGATAGTGAGAGGGGGAGGTTACGCCACCTTTCCATCTTGGTGTGAGCATACTGTGCGGCAGCCCTGTAGTTACTGGACAATAACGAGGATTTTGAGAGAGACACCTGAACCCCTAAGTATTTGATACCCACGGGAGCCCATTTGAGAGGGAATTCGCACACTGGCTGGGGGGTTGTAGGAGTGAGGGGAAAGATTTCAGATTTAGAATAATTTATGGTGAAGCCCGAGAATGTACCGATTTTAATGATTTCACGCATAATCGAGTCGAGGTGCACCGAGGGGTCTCTGATATACAGGAGCACGTCGTCGGCGTACAATGATATGATTTCGGGAGTGTCCCGCAGGCGGATCCCTTTGCGAGCATGGTTATTTCGGACACTATCCGCCATGGGCTCGATGGCCATGGCGAATAGCAAGGGGGAGAAGGGGCTCCCCTGTCGCGTCCCACGATGGAGGCGGATGGGAGCCGACAGACGCGAATTCACCAGGACTCTGGCCGATGGGTCAGTGTATAGTAATTTGATGCAGGACATCATATAAGGGCCAATCCCCATCTTCCCCAGGACCGCCCACAGATATTGCCACGAGACCATGTCAAACGCTTTTTGGGCGTCCAATGTCACCGCCACCGCGTTCGCTTGGGGGTCAATTCTAGAGATGACATTGAATAGTCGGCGGATGTTTAGAGCGGTGGAGCGGGCGGGAACAAATCCGCTCTGGTCAGGGTGGATCAAGTATTTCATGACAGGGAGGAACCTATTAGCAATGATTTTGGCAAAGATCTTAGTGTCGGTATTAATAAGGGATAGAGGTCTGTAAGAGCCGCACTCATCCGGGGGCTTGCCCGGCTTGGGAAGGACGGTGATGACAGCCTCGCGCAGGGACCGGGGGAGGGTGGATAGACGCAGCGACTCCTCCCAAACCTCATAAAGACGTGGGGCCAAGAGGGCAGCGTGTTCCTGGTAGAACTCGGCTGTCAGGCCATCTGGGCCTGGGGCTTTCCCTTTCGGGAGGGCCGAGATGACGGCAGTGATCTCTTCGAGGGTGAAGGGAGCGTCTAGCTGTTCTTTAGTGGCCAGGGACACCAGGGACATTGGGATGCGGTCCAGAAGGTCGTCTAACTCTCGCGGGCTGTGCTCTGGTTGGTGGGCATAGAGATTGGCATAGAACCCTGCGAAGGTCTCGAGAATGGGCTGGTCCGCCCAGTGTCGTTCACCCTCGTTATCGATGACACAGTTAATCCGAGTCCTACCACTCTCGGCCCTGGCGAGGCGGGCAAGGGTACGGCCCGGTCTCTCTCCCTCGCCGTACTTCCGAGCTCTAGTGGGGCGGGAGAGGTATTTTATCTCGCTGTGGGTGAGGTCCTCGAACGAGTCAAGTTCCGTTCTAATTTGTGCCAGTGTAGACGGAGAGGGAGAGGCTGCATATTCGCGCTCCAGTTCCCCGAGCTTGGACTCAGACCGGCGCAGGGAATTTCTGATGTCTTTCAGGACCCCGGCCTCTCTGGAGATGCACATGCCCCTGATGAAAACTTTAAAGGCCTCCCATCTCACCCCATCAGTCGTGTCATGGCGTTTGTTGCTGTCAAAAAACAAGGTGATGTCTGCAAGGATGTCGGCCTTAAAGACTATGTCGCGTAATGAGTCAGGTTTGAACCTCCAGTTAGAGTGCGGAGGGGGAACTGGTTGCATGGAGATGTCTAACGTGATCGGGGAGTGATCGGAGAGTGTGCGAGGGAGAATCTGTGAGCCGAGTGTTTTGCCCATGAGCCCCTCAGAGAGGAGGAAAAGATCAATCCTGGAGTGACTGTCATGGACGGAGGAGTAGAATGTGAACTCTTTCGATGTAGGGTGGAGCGCCCGCCAGGCGTCCACCAGTCCAGCATTGAGCACGTGTGTATGGAGGCGGCGTGCGGACCTAGACGGTGTTCTGGGTGCAACACCGGATCTGTCCAGGTCAGGGTCCAGGATCAAGTTCATGTCTCCCCCCCATATGATGGGAACCCCAACGTAACTAAGGAGGATGTCGAGGATGTGATCGAAAAATTCGGGTGCATCGATGCAAGGGGCATATGTGTTGACCAGTAGGCACTCCGTGTTAGCGAGGGAACAGTGTAGTATCACATATCTACCTTGGGTGTCGATGTGGCTGGTGCGAAGGGAGAACTCCAGGGATTTGTGTATCAGGGTGAGTACGCCTCTGGATTGTGAGGAGAACGCAGTGTAATATTTGTTAGGGCCCCAAGACGGGGCGAGAGAGGACGATAGTTGTGCAAGGGCATGAGTTTCCTGTAAAAGAAGGATCTTGACCCCGTGCCTCTGGACGTAGGCAATGACCCTTCGTGCCTTCGTGTAGTTACTGAGCCCTCTGATGTTCCAAGACATTAGCCTAAGGGCCATCTACCAGGAGTTTAAGGGGGATCCGAGTAGTGCGTGTCAAACACTGTCATGCAAATGCCGGCCACAAGTTCAATGACCAGATGAATCCTGCCTAAAGCTGCCACTATCTTACCTTTTTTGCTAATATACCCACTCCCAACAAAACCACCCCCCTCCCTCACTGCAGTCCCCAACATTGCAGTGGCCAGGAACCCACCCACAGTTTCATGGCTGTTACGCCGTGCCCAACGGGGCTGGACCAATCCCCAAACCAAACAGGGGAACAGGCAGTGAACTAAACAGGCCAAACTCGGCGTTGCAATCGCAGCGGGGGAAGCTGCTGCCGTGAGCCCGATGAAAATAGTTGTACGGTGAAGTCCATACAGTGGCATGCAGCGGTAATACAGTTGAATTCTAGGAGGAGACAGCGTGGGAAAAAGCAGTGAGCCCGGGCTGCAGGGACAGGGAGTCTAGGTATAAGTGCAATAACCGTGTCCCATACAGCTGTGACCCGCATTCCCTTTTAAGTTTCCACAGTGAGTTACGGAATTAGGATAGTGAGCAAAAAATACAGATACATGAAATCACAAGCATATTACAGATATAGAGCGTGGTAGTAGTGCTATCGTGAATACAGTAACAGGTATATGGTAGGCAGGCTCAGTCCCCATCCGTGGGGTCACCCACAGGGCCAGGGATAGGGATATGGGACTCAATAAATTTCACCGCCTCCTCGGGGACTGTGAAGAAGTAGAGCTTATTGCGGTGGGTGAGCTTCAGCCTGGCGGGAAATAACATGGCATATTCAATTCCCCTCTCCCTCAGCAGTTTTTTAACCCCATTGAATTGCTTGCGTTCCAGTTGAACATTGACGGAGAAGTCCGGAAAGATGCGGATGACCTGGGACTCAAACCTCAGTTCCCCTTTTTCTCGGGCCAGCCGTAGAATGTGGTCCCTGTCTCTGTAACTGAGAACCTTGGCTATAATTGGTCTGGGGAAGTCGCCCGGCCTGGGGCGGGAGGCCAATGAGCGGTGGGCGCGCTCGATAGTGAAGAAGGGGGAGAGTTGGGGATTTCCCAGGAGGTCCCTCAATAGGGCCTCAACTGCGACTTCCATTTTGCCCTTGAGGGCTGCCTCGGGAACCCCCACAATGCGGATGTTATTTCTGCGGGATCTAGATTCCAAATCGTCACACTTTGCCTTGACCTGCTTCATATCCCGCACCAAGTCGGAAACCGTATTCTGGAGCACATGAACCTCATCCTCAGCGGCCCCAATTCTGGTCTCGGCCTCTCCCAGTCTAGTACCGTGTTGATCTAGTTTGGTGCGTAGAGAGGCTACGTTGGCGTTGATATCATCGAGTTTCTCATGGAATGACGCAAAGTTTTTGGCCATGGTCTCCATAAGAGATGTAAGGTTAGGCTGAGGGGGGCAGGAGGGAACATCAGAGTCATCTTGGAGAGGGCCGGCCTCTGCCTGGTCTTGTTTAGCTAGGGCTTTGGCGTATTTGTCCATTGCTCCAGCCTTGCTGGCCCCACGTGCCTTGCCGGACATATTGGGGGGGCCCGTTGTGATCCGCAGAGTGTGTGACGCAGATAGTCAGCAATGGGGCCCTGAGGGCTCGTAGAGGGGCGCCGGCCTTCAAACGGCAAAGGGTCAGCAATAGCCGGGGAGGCGGGAGCGAGGTGCTCTCGCCACAGGTGTGTTGTGGAGCGCCGGGCCCACCCAGGAGGGCAAGCAAGGTATTCACGCAGCAGTGTAGCCAGGGATGTACAGTATCATGAGGTGCCCGCCCCCGAGCCAGGAGGGCCCCAGGCAGGAGAAGCCAGCACAGTCCGGGGCGTCTGGTGTAGTCGGCGCGGAGCGAATATTTGCACAGCCTGGGCAGATAAGAATGGTGGACCGCCCAGGGTCGCACCAGCGTTGGATGAGTGGTCACGGGGAATCCTGGTATGTGTGGGGGCCCCCGTCTCTCGTGGAATGGGGTGAGCGCAGCCCAAGGATGAGGCAGTCCAATGGGTGTTTGAAGAGGCCAGTAGTGGAGGGCAGCGCAGGGAGGGGCGTCTGGTACACTCAGGGCGCAGCGATTGATTGCACTGCCTGGGAAGGTGAGGGTGGTGGAGCGCCCAGAGTCGCACCAGCGCCAGAGGAGTGTTCCCAGAGGATCCTGGTATGGGTGGGGGCCCCTGTCCCACGTGGAGTGGGATGAGCGCAGCCCGAGGATGAGGCAGTCCGATGGGCGTTTGAAGAAGCCAGTAGTGGGGGGCAGCACAGGCAGGGGCGTCTGGTGCACCCCGGGCGCAGCAATCGTTTGCACAGCCTGGGAAGGTGAGAGTGTGGAGCGCCCAGAGTCGCACCAGCGCCAGATGAGAGGCAGTCAAAAGTGGGCAGCGATCTACCCCCCCCAGTCCCCTCACCTTGGAATATTGTGGGCCGAAGTGTGGATGGCAGTCCGGGTGGGAGCGGGCCTCCAAGCGAGGGGCAGCGATCCGGGTCGGAGCGGGCCCCAGTCAGTAGCAGGAGCTCGGCCACAGGGAGGCCCCGGCACCGCCACCCAGCTCGGCCGCACCGCAGGATCAGCGATGTCAGTAGCGGAATCCTCCAGGCAGGAACGTCGGGTGACCGGCGCCGCGGGGGGCCGCTCCAGCAGCCCCCGCAATGTTGCAGAGTGGGTCCACCCGCCCCCGCCGCCGCCCAACAGCGAGAGCGGGCCGGCAAGGGACGCCGCGCCAGCCGGCCCCAGGCCTAGCCGCACTCCTCACGGGGAGAGCGGGGTGCGAAGGGCAGCGCCACCCGTCAGCGCGCACCAGCAAGAGTGAGGCGGGAGGCGGGAGGCGGGGAAGAGGGAACCTCAGGGCCCGGAACGGACGCTCATCCCGCAGGCGGACGAGCGTCGGGCAGACGAGCAGCGCCAAGGAGCAATCCCCCGCGGAGCGCAGGGGGGGATGGGCTGTGGAGGGATCACGCGGCCCAGGAGGCCGCAGTCGGCGGCGGAGCGGCCATCAAGCTCCGGTTTCGCCCCAAAACAGGTCCAGATGAAGCAGGGGCGTTGGGCAGCACAATGGTTGGGGTTTCAACTTCAGGATAGCAGTAGAACCGCTGATTCAGGCGGATTTGCAGAAGACGGGCCACGGAGCTCCAGTACTAAGCAGCCATCTTGTTGGCTGCTCAACAGCGCCCCGTTGAGAAGTTTTCAATGGCAATTTGATATGATTAATTAAAATTGGTTTGGTAAGTTTTACTAAGCTGCCTTCACAATTTGTTACTCTGTATCTACCTTTTTTTCATCAGGTTTTATATTATTTTTGTATGAGAAGTTTTGGGCTATGGGGTATGGACACATGGTTTCTAAAGTGGTACTTCTGTTTGGATAGTATGTGTCTATTAAATTGTTTTTTAAAATGTCTTGGCTGTTGGGATCATTTTGGCTATTGTTTCTATGTCGGCGTATGATTTGAGAACTCTTTTTCTAGATTTAGCATACTATATTTTCAGATTTTCCATTCAAAGCAGTACCGGTTAAACGATCTGCAGCTTCATAGCAGTCACATTCTCTATGGGAGAGAATTTTTATGCCCAAGCTGTACAATTTCTGAGACAGTGTTTTGTCTGATGACCGGTCATTCCAGAGCTCTTGAAGCTCTGTTTTTTTCTGCTTTTGTTAAGTAGGCTGTAACATATCGTGCATCTGCAGTGGAATTGTCTGCAATATACTGCACATCTATGTTTGCATTCCACAATAGGGCAATGATTGCATTTTAATCATTGATATATTTAGCTTCTTCTGTTCTTTTTATGTAATATGTATTTTTAGGTGATTTACCTTTAACACTATGTCTAACTGAAGACATGAAGTTGCTCACTTCACCTGTTTCTGTAACCGGTCTAGGGAAACAAAAACGGTATTTGGTTTAGTATTTCCCTTTGTTTTTGTATTTGCAACGACAATATTTGCCACATTTGTGTCTTTGAAATTGTACAATTTGTGCATGACGATCACTATTTGTTTGTTTCTGATGGAATTTCACAAGTGATATATTTTCAGATAAACTGTAACAAAGTGGCATTGCTTTCTTGACCAAATTTAGGAGCATCTTTAATCCATAAAAGCATGTGGATATGTGGTGCTCCTCTGGCTTGGTATTCTTTTCTCCAAAAGAAGTGTTGAACTTTTCTGAGGGGAGGAACAGTTTTATTACAAATTAAGTGTAGCATAGCAATGAAGCGGAGATGGAAATATCTTGAAACATTAACCGGATCTAGAGAGCAAAGTTCTCCAGTTGTTAGTATATCTATGTTTGTTTTGTTTTTGTTTGATATGCGTAGGAAACCATGTAGATCTTCTCATGCATATTCTGCACAACTTAATTTAACAAACCAAGTGGGTGGGACAAGGTCTTTTATCATGCAACGTACATCTCTGTGATGTCGGAACTAGTACTCTTTCATACCACGCATGTTTGCCAACAGATTTGTAATGCTTGATTGTAAAACTTCATATTTTTCTTGCACTTTTTGTAGTAATTGCGTAGCTGACATATTTTGAAAGTGGGTTCCTGATTTTAATGTGTGTGCAACTCCGTAACATAGAGTTGCTAATTCACTTTCAAAGAGTAGGTGGAATATGTATTCCACATTTTGTCTAAATCTGGGATCTTAAGAATACATTCGTAATGAGCGGTATTCTGATGCTGTTATCTGAGTGGGTCTATCATCGTACCTTCCTTCTTTGCCAGTAGGAATGAGTAAAGGAAAAGCACGTGCTTCTATTTTTTTTTCTCATATGCTGATTGGTGATCCTTTTGTTTATCGCATTTGGTACGTTTCTAGTGCATCATCTATGGTGTCTTTAGAGTGTAATGGATGAATTGTATAATGGTCTAAAATATTGGATATTGTAGCAGGATCTAGAAGTTCAAATTGAGCAGTTTCTGGTGACTCTTGTATTATTGTTTCTTTTAAGTTTTCTTCAATATTTATTTCTTTGTAGTATTCATTATTGTCTTTTAGATATTGCAAGGCTTGTCTAACTTTATGTAAAGCTACCAGTTGTTGCCAAATTCTAATGTCTTTCGTAGGTACACCGTTTACTAAGACAATTGAAGATTGTTCTATTGCACGTTGCACTCGCAGAGTGTGCACATTTTCTTTTAGATCTAATGGTAAATATAATACTATGCCGCAAATGCCTTTCACCAATTCAGAGGGAGGTAAATTGTTCTTGGTTGAAGGTGTATTTTTGCTTGGAATGGGTGTACTGTTTGAATTATGATGCTCTCATATAAATTGAGTTGATGCAGGGGTTTTGATAGAGGGAATAATTCCAAATTATTTGTGATAGCACGTGAAGGAGTTTGATTGTTGTCAAGTTTTGTAGTGCAGTAACTGCAAACTGTTAAGGAGTCAGTTATTTCGTATTTGTTTTCTGCTATAAGGTAGAGAGCTAATTCAAACCATTTGGAATCTTCATTGTCTTCTATTTTGTATGTTATGTCTATAGTTTTTGTGTTACTTTATAAAAAGTTCTGCAGCAACACACACACACATGGTTTGGTATTTCAGCGGATGTACATTTGAATTTTAGTATTTCTTTTTTTTGTGTGTAGTAGAAGATTGCTATGTGCAGGATTGTTGCTAGTCTGTTGTAAAGCTATTGCAGTTTGAAAGTGGTTTTCACTCTCAAAATATTTACTCTGGATATGGTTGATTTCTTTGAGTAGGTCTTTGGCTGTACCATGTAGAAGATTGCTATTTAAATTGGCTAGTGCTAAAGCAGGACTTTTAGCATAGTACAGTTTATAGACTAGATTTCGTATAGTGAATGATGTGTTGATATCATTTTGATATGATGGATGTTGATATGATATGATATGATATGGTATTTGTAACACGCCTATACATAGGTGTTTCAAGGCGCGACGAGGCAGGGAGGGGAGGAACAAGGGGAGACAGACAACGATCCTACTAGGCCAGGTGTCATTCAGATTGCGCAAGTGCAGGGGTGGAGGAGGGGGAAAAAGTGCAAGGGGAAGGGGAGGGGGGAAGTGCAATACAAGGTAAGTGGCGTAAAGTAATAAATAAATAGGGCCAGCTGGTGGCAAGTGCAAGATAAGTGCAGAACAAGTGCTGGGGAAGGGGGGGGCTGTAGGGATACAGAGACAGTCCCGCAGGGCAGAGGGGTTCAAGGGCATCAGTGCAAGTGGAGAGTGGCTGGGCCCAAGACCGAGGCCGTTTAGAGTGGTCCAGTTGCAGGATCAGTGCAGTTTCAGTGAAGAATTAATTTTCTGTTCAGCAGGGGTGAGGGAGAGAGAAAGCAGAAGCAAAGAGGAAGGTTTTGAGGTGCTTCCGGAACCAGAGATGGTTCTCCTCAAGTTTCAGGGAGGCAGGAAGGCTGTTCCAGAGGGAGGCCCCTGCCGCGGAGAGAGATCTACCCCCAGCTCGTTGCTTTGAGAAGCGGCTAACCCTGAGGGAGTTGGAGGCGGATGAGCGAAGGGCTCGGGAAGGAAGATATTTGGGAAGAGAGAGTTGAAGGTATTTAGGACCCAGGCCCCAGAAGGCCTTGTGGACAATGCAGAGGGTTTTGAACTTTATCCTCGCAGCCACTGGGAGCCAGTGTAGAGATTTCAGTCCTGGAGAGATACGGTCCCTGGGCTTGAGGCCAAGGACAAGTCTCGCAGTTCTGTTCTGGATGAGTTGCAGAGGGCGGAGAGTGGAGGCAGGCAGATTAAGATAGAGGCTGTTACAGTAGTCCAGCTTCGAGAGAACCAGGGCTCGGGAGACAGTGAGCTTCTGGGGGAAGGAGAGGAAGGGAAGAATACCTCTGAGGAGGTGAAGCTGGTAGTGTGACCTCTTGGCGACGTCAGAAATATGAGGAGAGAAGGAGAGTGTGGAGTCGAAGATGACCCCAAGGTTGCTTTTGCAAATAGGTCCTGAAATGCAGGCCAATGAATGTCCTTGCAGTCCTGTGTATTTTCGCACTGGACAAGTATCCATATTTTGCAGCAGTTTTATTTTAATTTTGTCTTTGCCTTTCACATACTGATTGAGGAACTAGCGTAAAGATTTGAAAGATTTTTTGGCAATGTTACACATTGACATGCATGGCCATTTGTATACTGGACTTTCTGGTTCAGTCAAATCGAGAATTGATTCTGAGTTCTTTGGAGATATTTTTGTAAGCAGTATTTGTTGTTCCATTATGGTATTATTACATTTTTCATAACCTCGTCCACTGCTATGGATGGCAATTCTGTTTAATTTTGTTTGTATGCTTCTTCATTGAAATATGGTTCTGTGCTTGTGGTCTGACTCCATTCACCTCCAAAGATATTTAAGAAGTTCTTTTTTCGTTGACATTCCTTTTATTGAGAAGCTTTTTTTGTAATTTAGTACTTAGTTTTGTTAGTGGTTTCATTCTGTTTAACACTAAAATAAATAACTTATTTTTTAGAAGGATTGCACTGTCTATCAAAGCTTCTAAGATTAATTTTCTTTGGTAGTTTTTAAGGGTTGTGCATGATTTGTCAACTGATTTCATAAGATTCTGTAGGACTATGTGGCAGAATATTTTTGTTAACATACTTTTTTTGGTATGGTTACTTCCTGCTATATCAAGATTTATAGGAGCAGTTTTAGCAGTAGTGGTACCTGTATTTCTGTTAATCATTTTCTGTTTTCTTTTACATTTTGATAGAGGAGGCAAAGTTTCTGTACTGGAAGATTGTTTAGTTTTGCTAAATGACTGTATTAGCTGTTTTGTTTGAACTTTTTGTACAAACTCTGCTAGAGATGGATGCTTATTTTGGACATTTTAATTTTCTTTTGCTCTATTTCTGCGTTGCTTTCTACAGACTTACTTTCTGGTAGGCATTCTGTGGGGTCTGTTGAAACAAGAAAATAGAAGGCATGGGTTGGGATGTTTTGCAATGTATGTGTGCTGTATGCATGAGTGTTTGAGTATGATTGTAAAGATGTATCTGGTTGTGTGTGATTGTGCATTGGGCAGCTACAATTAGTTGGGAAGGCTACTCTTCTATTTGTGTGTTACTATACTGCGGTTTAGATGACAGTAAAAAGTGAGCTAGTGGTGAGGATAAGCACTAATAGTAAATCTAATTGTATACAATTAAAACTATTCTTTGTTTTGTAATACTAATATTCTAGGGGCTGAGTTATGTTATTTGTTTTCTGAAAAATAGTGATTTGTGTGCCATTCTGCGTGCTAACCCCTGTTTAATAAATGGTGATTTGTGGGTAGAATGGTACACAAATGTTCGTTTTTCTGGTGCACAAATTACATGAATCACTCTCACAGTGTGTTAGAGCAATATATTTTAATAACAAGATGATAAATATAACAAGTTAAATTATAACAGTAACAGTGGAAACAATTTAAAATTGAGAATCAGACCAAGAAAACAATAAGTAGACCAATTAAAGTGAAGGGAAGAAGGTGAGTAGTGCAGTAGAAGTGAGAGAGAAGGGTGTGGAAGAGGAGGAGGAGGGAAACGGATGGAGTTAAAGGTAAGAATGAGGGAGAGGGAAGGGGAGGGAGATGATTGAGGAGATAAGGCAAGGAGGGAGGGTGAAGAAGGTGGGAGGGGTTTCATGTTGGGGAATGGAGAAGGAGAGATTTGAGGAAAATGTAGAATGATGAAAAGGTAGAAATAGAGGTGAGTGAGAGAGGTAAGGAGTTCCAGTGCATGGGAGCTAGGAGATGAAAGGAGCAGAAATTGGATGTGGTATAGGGGAAGGAGGAACAGTGAGAAGAAAGTGGCCAGCAGAGTGCAGGGAGTGGGAGGGAGCATAGAAAGAGAGGAGGGAGGAGAGATAAGGGAGAGCAAGATTGTGGAGAGATTTAAAGGCTAGGCAGAGAAAGTATGGTAGTAGTGTACTTACTATTTTTTGTGGAATGACCAGGTTTCTTTGTAGTTGGTGTTTGTAGTTCAGATGTTGCTGTTTTCCAGGAGAGTGGTCTTCACTGTAATTGTAAAAGAAAGAAGTTAGTAATTGTGTGTGTTTATAGCAGTGATGTTAATTGAGAGATTCATTTTTATGTTTTTGTAGTAGTATTCTTGTTTGATATCTGAACATAGTGTATGCATGCAGTTTCATTTGACTATGTGCAGCCGTCATATTTCATTTACAATATGTTAGTTCAACATGCTTTGCAAATGTGTAGAATATTAAGTGTATGAAATTCACTTGGTTTTTTAAAGCTGTGTTGTAGGATGTTCGGAGAAAGAAGAAATATTGAAGAAATATTGATATATTTATTTTGCATTTTTTATAAGATAAATGGCAGAAACTGTATAGAAAAGTATGGAATGTATGCATTTGTGAAGATGTGGGTAATAAAGTAGAAGGATGTGATTTACAGGTATTGGTGTTATTGCAGCTGGGCGCTTTTCAATTATAGTGTCTATGTGTGTGAGTGTATGAAGATGCATGATCTTTTACTGGCTGTGTATAATTTTGTAATACACTACTAAGTGTTTTTCCACTATTTTATTGTTATTTCTCGCATCTTCTAATATTATCATTTTTTAGATAGGTGTGTGTGTAAAAAAAAAATAGATAGCAGACAGGTTTGGAAGTGACAGTTGATTACATCAGATGGGAAAAATGACAGTACGTTCATTTTACAGGTTATACAGTTAAGTGGCAGTTACTCTGTTTATATGCATTTATAAGAGTTGTACATGTACTGTGCAGAATATATGCATACCTGTAGTTTGTATTCATGCATGTGGATATGCATGCAGCTGCAAGTAGAAATCATGGTGACTTGTAGAGCAGTTTTTGTAGTGGGTGCTTTCCAATAATATGACACTCAGAGTGATCAACAGTACATTTGAAGTGCTGAACTCTGATGATGGAGTTAGATGTAGAGGTTGTGGATGTGATTGGTGGATGGTTGTGTGACTGGTTAGCTGTATCCAATGAGGGAATGCACAGAGGGTGAAGTGGAAATGGTAGAAGGACTGTGCAAGTTACTATATGTCCGCGGACATGTCAGTAGTCCGCGGACATCGCGCATTACATACAGGGATTTTGGGGTGGAGAGGCATGTAAATAAGAATGAGCAGAGCAATTGATTGGTTAGTAATGTTTAGTGGGTGTGTTGTGTAAGGAGAGAGTTTGCCAGAAAGTCTTTTTCCTGCGAGAAGAACAGTGTTTCAGAAAACAGATTGTGTAGATTTTGGGAGACTCATGGATACATTGGTTGGAGGTGCATGCAGAACATTGTGGAGTAGCTGCAGATCTTGGATTCCCTCATGTGGAAGTGCACTGGCATGGAGTGCGCGGAATGAAGTGGCTAGACTTGCTACCTCACTGTGCTAGTTTGGCGACAGAGCATCATCCAGACATAATTATAATGCATTGTGGAGGGAACAGTTTGGGACGTGTGTCAGGAATTTCTTTGCAATTTGCAATGAAAGAAGGACTTGGGAAGGTCATGGACATGTTTCCAAATTCCCAACTAATATTTTCTCGTATTGCACAGAGACAAATGTGGCTGCGTTCTTCTTCATTTGGTCTACAAATGGAGAAAGCGAGGTGCAATGTCAATAAGGCTGTTTGTGCCTTTCTAAGAGATGTTGGCATGTCCTCTTTTCACAATGAAAATATTATGTTTCGTAGCACATACATTTTTCGTAGAGATGGAGGCCATCTTACTTATGCTGGTAATCAGATTTTTCTGAGAAATGTTCAAAATGCATTGCGTCCTTTTGTGGAATTACAGCCATCTTTTTTGCAGTAGGTGTGGACTATTTCAAGTTTTTCAAATACGAAAAACACCACCAAAAGGCTCTTTTCAGAGCCACCACTTCCCCAGAGAAAAGTGCAATGATTTTGATAGGGCAGCACCCCAACATTTTTGATGTCCGCGAACTGTACGCAGACTTAAAAAAAAGGCAAGGGCCCCTGCTCCATTTATTAGTCACTTCTATTTTTAAACTGTGAAGGTCGGCTCTGAAAAGAGCCTTTTTTTTATTTTTGTAGTTTTATATTTTTTTGTTTTTTTTACACACGACACACTAGGAGAGGAGGGGAATGGAGGGTATGGGGGAAACCAACCACGGGGATAAGAAAGAGCGGGTGGAGAGAGGAAGATGTAGGGTGGGCCTTACTTAGGTAGTGGCAGGTCTTCTCATGCTCCAAGACCGTAGTCTCAAAAGCACTTTGAGGTCTCTCCCCCCTGCAGAGTACTATGTCGCAGTACATACACAAAACTGTGACCCTCGAAAGGTAAGGCTCATGTTACGCTCACCTGGTATCCACGGGGACGCCACCCAGCTGTGGGGACTCTGGTATCCTTCTCAGTGGCTCCCAGGTATGATCAGCGGAGAAGTTCTGCCTGGAATACAGGTGGGCAATGTTCAAGACTGGGCAACTGGGGTAAGAGCCTCCCAACACCCCGTATGCCTGCTGCCCCTCCCCGGACCTTTCCTCACCTTGTTGTGGGTTTTGGCGTGCTCTCCGTCCTGCCTTCTTGGCAGGGGTGCGTTGTCCTTTGTGTGCGAGTGCGATCTAGTTACTTCACTGATGCCGGCCCTTTTGAGTCTTTCAGGTAGGTCTTATTACTGTTATACTTGTATGCCTTTCCTTGCTTTAAATAATGTCTTTTCTCTTTCCTTAGGTGCGTGGACGTTCACTTTGGAACGTTGGCTGAGTTGGGACTCACCGGTAGATGATGGTGCATCGAGAGCGCCTTCATGCGGTAAGTAGGCGCTATGCGCAGCGCTATGATGCCTCACCTTTGCTAACCTGTTGTCTTTTTGTTCCTGTAGATTGCGGTGCTCACCCAGAGCAAGAAGTCCCAAGGCGATGATGGTCGATGGGCAACTCGTGAGGTAAGCTTCCGGCACGATTGTAAAATGTCTAATGTCCTGTTTCTCCCTTTTTTGCAGATCCGTCGGTCCGGGAGGCTCACTGATCCTTGGATGCTGTTTGCAGGAGCTGAGGGCAGCTAGTGATGGAATTACAGGTAAGCTGCTGCTATTAACGATGTCCTTTTGTTTTTCAGATGCTGTTCTTCCGAGGTTCACAGGTACAGTTGAACACGATGAGCGTCACGTTGCAGGATTGCAAAGTAACGCGAAGCGTGTCATTCAACTCGGGAGTGATTTAAATAGCTTCAGAAAAGTAGTCTAGGTAAAGTAGTTCCTAGGCTACAACACCCAAAACACTATACTGCATAGCTTGGTTCCAAGGGAACCAAGCTATGTGGGTGCCTCCATGTTGGCTGGCACTGGAAACAAAGTAGTCCCAAAACACAAGTCCTCACGAAGTATGAGCCTGGTGGCGCCAGGACTAGCCCCAAGAGGGCTTCAGCAAAGGATGCCTGAGTTTGTTTGAGACCTGATCCAAGGCCGTTCCTGGCCCATGGGCTGGCCAGGGTTTTTTTTTTATATGGGTCGTGACAGGTCATCAGCATTGTGAATGGCCTGTGAGGCAGCTGGAGGGATGCGCTCTTGTCTCTTGTGATGAGAGGAGCGGAAACGGAAGATGAAGTAGAGGAACTCAACCTACTACGCTCCTCGCAAGGTACAACCTTGCGAACAGCCCCATCGTGGAACGACCTTAGGTGTCGCTTCATAGTAGTCGTACCAAAGCTGTACGAACCAGGCCTCCCGCGACTCAGCACCATTTTGCACTGGTTGCAGGTGACTTTATTCGCACACGCCTTGGGTACGTTACCATGAATGGTTACTATGAATGGTAATAACCACCACGCCCAAGACTCACGATGAGTGCTGGTAGTAGGCACTTCCACTACCTAATCCTCGTCATCCTCTTTATCCTCCTCTGCATCCTCATGCATGTTCCCCTCTTCAGGCCCTTGGGGAGGTGGTGGTGGTGGAGGGGGTGGTGCTGAGGCAGATGTAGCACCAGGTGGCAGTAGAGGAGCCATGGATGCCATTAGGTTTTGGAAAAATCTGGAAGATTAGCAGCAAAATACCAGCCAAAGTAGACAATGCTTTGTCAAATAGCCAAAAGCACAATGAGGATGAGCTCTGGGGTGTGGCCTTTTATAGGGGTGCGTGTGTGCACTCCGCGGACACCCGCGCTGTCCGTGGACAGATCGAACATCCCAAAAAGGCTCAAAAAGTTCCAGAAATTATGTAGAGAGTCAGGGTGATTGTCTGTGACATGTGCTATGGTGAATGTTTACTATACAATACTGTGGATAGCCTGAAAATACACTTTAAATATGTTTGGGGACCTGGACAGTGTCCACAATTTAGAACACACGATCATCGTGGATGCGGTCACATGATGGGGTCACGAACATGTCCGCAAAGGGAATTGGTGTTCGCAGGACATCAAATACATGGGAACGGTTGAGCGCATGTGCGGGTTTTCTACGGACAGTGTTCGGGTCCTGAAATTAATTAAAAGTGTGACACAAGTGATGGAAACAGTTACGACAGGCACGTTGTTCGGAAAAGTAATGGGTGTGGTGCGCATGTGCGTAGATGTTCTTTAGGCAGTACAGACAGGTAAAGTGTCCTTAGAACACCCCCATTTTACATTATATGCAGACAACCGGACATCGATTGTGCTCTTAGTACAGTTCGCATTTGCCTACCAACAATACGGACAGGTATAGTGTCCTTAGGACACCTCCATTTTGGGTTTTGCGGACATCCCGGTCAGTGAGTGTCTTAGAACAGTTTCAACTTGTCTGCGAACAGTACGGACAGATATAGTGTCCTTAGGACACCTCCATTTTGGTTTTTACGGACATCCCAGACACCGATTGTGTTCTTAGAACAGTTTCACCTTGCCTGCGAACCGTACGGACAGGTATAGTGTCCTTAGGACACCTCCATTTTGGGTTTTGCGGACATCCCGGTCAATGAGTGTGTTCTTAGAACAGTTTCAACTTGCCTGTGAACAGTACGGACAGATATAGTGTCCTTAGGACACCTCCATTTTGGTTTTTACGGACATCCCGGACACCGATTGTTTTCTTAGAACAGTTTCAACTTGCCTGCGAACAGTACGGACAGGTATAGTGTCCTTAGGACACCTCCATTTTGGGTTTTACGGACATTCCGGACACCGATCATGTTCTTAGAACAGTTTCAACTTGCCTGCGAACAGTACGGACAGGTTTTGTGTCCTTAGGACACCTCCATTTTGGTTTTTACGGACATTCCGGACACCGACCATGTTCTTAGAACAGTTTCAACTTGCCTGCGAACAGTACGGGCAGGTATAGTGTCCTTAGGACACCTCCATTATGGTTTTGCGGACATTCCGCACACCTGCACTGTCCACTGACATCCAAACTGCCTTGTTTATAAAAAAATGCAAAAAAGACATGAATTAAGACACATAATATTTTTGTTTTATTAAATATAGATGTACAATTTATGAAAGAGAAGGGAAAGCAGAAACTGATACAAACACAGTGGAATTGGGGGTTTCAAGAGGATGGATAGGAGGAGATAAAGGCAATGGAAGTCTCATCAAAACATTTTTGTTCGTGGAACGGGTTTGGGGATAATTGACTGGGGTATGGAGAGGGGGGACAGGTACATGTGGGACAATGGTATTTAATTTTTCCTTTTATGTGGTCCTCTACAAAGTTCTTCAAATGGTTGAAATTTGCTATGAGCATGTCAGTTTTTTATTCCATGCGCTGAAGAGTCTTATCCAATGTATCTTTTGTTGTACTATTTTCAATGTTTGTATGGTCTGTTAAAACATATATATATATATATATATATATATATATATATATATATATATATATATATATATATATATATATATATGTTAAGTGTACATAAAGTAATGCTTATTAATTTGGTTATATAGAGAAGTGTCTACCATTAGTATCACTGTGGGAAATTCTCCTCAAGCCACCCCAAAGTACTGTTCATTTCTGGGAAAAATAAAAAATAAAATATATTACTTTTATTGTATCTAATACAGACATTTTAGAAATATATAAGAAGTACACTTATTAGCTTCTGGTAAATTGTGTTCTTACTGGTCTGTAGATCTGTTGTTGCTCCTAGTTGTGCAGTTTCTGTGAGGTAATTATGTTGAAGGCTAACTTTTGTTTATTTTGGTATATTCCATTTAGTACATATGTTATTTAAATGGATGGTTGATGTGGTAGAGATATAGGTTCTATTTCTTATTTATTACTACATATAATGTGTCTGTGTGCTGGTTTTTGAACTTGTGCACTGTTCATATGGCACTATATAACAATTTAAGATATCCGCTGAGTTTTTGGGTAGTGTTGCTGTTGTCCGCGTCCGTCCGCGGACATACGCACAGTCCACTGACATCAAAAACAGAAGCTGGGGGTTCAATATGTTCTATGTTACATGTGTATAAAATCAGGGATATTATGGTTAAGTTGTGCTACTAAAAACCTATGAAATTCAGTAAAAAAACTTTGTTAAAGGGACATTATGGTTAAGTTGCGCTACTAAAAACCTATGAAATTCAGTAAAAAAAACTTTGTTAAAGGGACGTTATGGTTCCAAGTAAAACCGAAAAACCCCTGAAATTAATGAACGATGGTAAGCTAAGCAACCATAACTCGCGCCACCACCGTGCACTGCTAAGACTAACACCCAGGACATCAAAGATGACATCACATGTCTGGCTCCCTCTTTTTTCCTTTACTGATATATCTAGGGCAGTAACAGTTAGGAACTCAAAATTCACTATACTACAGTACAAAGTACTATATTTGTAGACTTATACTTCAAATATGTTCTTACAGCAATTCACTTAGGGTCCACTCAAAGCATATGAAACATATCCAAAGGGGAAAACACAGACTTGGAAGACAGCAATGCTTTCTATGTATGAAGATGATTAGAACGGTTATCAACACTGTCTTATAGTTCTGTTGTTTTTTTATTACTGTACTTTCTCTGGAAAGGCTCTTATTTGTACACATTGCATGTACACTACTTTCATTACGGTCTAGTCACAATATGTGATAGTTATACATAGGGAAGTAGTAGCTTTGAAGCAGAGCAATCATTTCTGTGCATGAAGATAATCAGTTAGGTAATTCTGCTGTTTTTTTGTTTACTTCACTTTCCCTGTATATGCTCTATTTGTATGTGTTGTTGTCTGTTTGTGTTTTGTGTGCAGTAATGTAGTAAGTGGGTTTTATTAGCTACCTATTACATGTTTCACAGTACGCAAAACTCTAATAAGAAAGCAGTTATCATTTCACTATTCAACATGGCAAAATTATGAATATTGCACCTTCATCATGTATGCTGCACACACGGCCTATGTTTCTGCATGAGTAGCTTAGTATACTGGATATAACTATCCAGTATATAATAGATATAATAGAATGCTATTTATATCAATGCATTGCTTAATGCACTAATTAGCTCATAATATTTATTCCAATGATCCATTACTATTTTTTGTCAACATTACAATAAGAATCCCTTCTACAGAGTTTTCATGAAAAGTAAATGCACATGTGATGTCATCAGTGATGTCATCAATGACATTTGTGATGTCATCTTTGATGTCATGGGTGTTATTCTTAGCAGTGCACGGTGGTGGCGCGAGTTATGGTTGCTTAGCTTACCATAACTTACGAATTTCAGGGGTGTTTCGGTTTTACTTGGAACCATAACGTCCCTTTAACACAGTTTGTTTACTGAATCACATATATACATACATATAGATATATAGAGACATATAAATGTGTCTAAGGTATAATAAACAGCCTATAACAAGCCTTTTATAATTATCAGTATTGGTTGTTATGTGCCTTATTTTTGACTGTCTGAGTCCAACTGTTTATTGTGCGGTAACGGCAGAGAGCTGGTAAGTCTGAGCTATTCCCCAAAGAGGTCCGGGAAATAGCACAATAATGTCTCTCTTTCGGAACATCTGTTCCTTATGATATTCTTTTCTCAGATATTGTTCACAAGCTCTTGTGACTCCTCCGAACTGTTCAAAGATCTTGTCTTCTTGAATATGACTCTTATAATTGTTCTCTTTGATATATTCTCTTAGGCACTTTCTTTTTATTTTATGTAATTCCCTTGTTTAGCCAAGGATGAGATTTCTCCACTCTGGGTGTCTTTTAAATCCACTCTTTCTCTCCTTGTTTGGGTTACTCTGCATTTTTAGCTTATAACACTTTTGACAGTTTCTCATTAAGTGGTCTCCCCAGACTATTTATTTCCTTTTTCTTAGTGATTCACAGTCATTCCTATTCATCAGGTTTTTGAAAAGTTCCTCAGGCATCAAATTATACTGATTGAGTTGTCTTTATTGCCTCCTGCTTCTGCCATACACCTCTGTACTTTGGTTTTCCGTGGGTGACCTCCTGGTGCTCAGCGTTTGCTCGAGTATATTGATTTGCTTTCTTGCATCTTCATTTAGGGTTTCACACGCGTACAGGTTTCAGTGTCTCTGCAGCTGGCCGTGTTCACTGAACAATGGCAGATGGGAGTTGTCACCACACCCAGTATTCCCATTTTTAGATGGGTGATTGGCCCACCACAGTACTTCCGTGTCACAACACTACGTGGTATGTTTTCTCAAATTCTATCCTGATAACGGCTTTGCTGTTGACTGCTTCACCGGGTCTACGGTGACTGCACTTGACAGTTCAATTCTGCTCCTCCTCTCCATGGTGCTCTGACATCAGGGTTTTCCTCTGCACATGGTTCTCTCTCCTCTCTTCTGGTCTACTTGTCGGACATTCATACAAGTTTCTTCTTAATGGAGTATTCCCTTCAGATGGCATACTGGATTCAACATTGCTCAAAGCCAAAGAGAAGAAGGACATAGTGTTTTTTATTGAAGGCAGCCCCATTTATGCAGATAAAGTGTCCTGCATAGGGAATTCCATTTGGGAATGAGAGTCCTCGTCCCCTGATGGGGAGTTACTACCAGTGAGGCCCAACTTGCTCAGACCCCTAGGGAGGGACTTGCAGAGTGGGCTCATCTCCCTCATCCCAAAAGGGGTGGCTCCCCCTTGGAGTAGAAGAGTCTGAGACTGACAATTCCTCACAGTACACACATGAATACAGTAAGAAAATACAGCTTTACACTTTTGATTCTATTCAACGTAAGCATTTGCACACAAGTTTAAGCTAATTATCAAATTGGTCAATTCACAGATTCTGCAGTGGATTTGCAGAGAGTCAATTTGTGAGACTTATAGTGCTAGCGGGGTGAAAGACACAATTGAGAAAGTGTGGAAGTGTTTTGCCAAATTGGTTGCAGTTAGCCAAGTGAACTACATGTAAACATATTGTACAGTCATCAGGAGAGGGATAAGGCCAATTGAACTTAATGTAACAAATAATGTGCAAACATCAGGAGAGGGATACAGCCATATGTAGGTGGGGAATGTCAATGGGTAGTCCTTGTGGGGCAAGGTATTGGAAGAGAATACAGATCAATTGACACTGAATTTCAGTGGCAAGCAAAAAAACACAAACCACCTTACAGTTATGGTGTGTTGGCAAAGCACATGTTATAAAGTGTTACATATCTGTTAGTCCAACACTGCCTCTATAATAATTCCTTGCAGCAATATTCTGGTAGCCATGAACAGGAAGGAAAGAAATACAGTGGAAATATCATAAATTCATGGCGGCACCCAAGTGAAAAAGATAGCTATTAAGTATTGAGCATGTGTGGGTTGGCTAGGGGATTGGACTGTACAATGTATATTCAAGAGTTGTCAAGTTATACCCTACACATTCATAAAGAGGTCTTCATGGGGGAATGCAGCATATTCAATATAAAGCCCACAGTGTTGTGTAAAGAAACGGGTGGCCCAAAGTGCACACAGGAGGGAAGGAGAAATCTAACAGTTAATCCATCAGTATATGCAGGCAGGATGTATTGTTACATTGAAAAGATATCAAGCAAACAGAAACAGTTAAGCCTTTACAATTTAAAGGGTTTCGTGCAAAGAGTTATGGGAAAGGGTAAAACATTTTTTAGGCTCATGGAAATGTCCACAAGACCCCCCATTCCGAACTATATAATAGTGGTAGATATTTAATTAATTATTGAAAATGTATATGTTATACAGATCAAATAATAGAGTCAGAAGTCAAAACAAAAAAATATATATTTTCGAAGATCATTTCACCAAAGTGAATGTTTTCATATTTCAATTCATACAAGTGAAGATCATATACTCCTACAATCTAATTAAAATTCACACATTATATATGTTATGATATAATGTCAAAACGAGTCAAATCAATTATGTCACCTGATGCGTTTTGTTCGGGAGACCTTCATCAGAAGCATGGTAGGTTAGAAAACAAAGAAAATGTAATATATAGACCTTAGAATGAGTGATTTATATTTAAAAAAAGTCTCTATAAAAGTAACACCCCTGCACCCCAGGCAGTTTTGGTGTACCTGTCGTGATATCTGAATTTTAAACAAAATCCACAAAATCTTAAAATCTTGATGGAAGAAAGGAGAAGGGGATTGTATGTAAAGACAGCGATCAAATAAAGACTCATAAAAAAGGAATGAAATGTATGCAATATGTGTGGTAGAGAAGCAAGGAATTTGTAGCAAAGTCCCAAGTGAACAATAAGACATCATTACTCAATGTGGTGATCTCAGCAAGAATTTCCCCACAAAATACAAGATCTACATTAAAATATTTACATAATTATTCCTTATTATCTCGTACCTGTACAAAATATGCTAAAAAAATATATAAATCTGCTCTCCATGGGATGATGGCCTCCCTGAATATGCTAGCGTTCTGCATTCATTATCAACCAGTTACAGTTATTAGCACTGCTTTCGACAATGTTATGCGTATCATGTGACACAAGCGACATTACGATAGCCGGCTTCACAGTAGGTTACATCGTATTGAGAAACAGCATACATTAGAGAACTAGACCATTCATCTGGACTTTGATTATGAATACATAAGCTAACGCACATGAAAACAAACTAATTTCTTGTAGAACGCTTGATTTCTTGAACAACAAACACCTCATTATGCCTGTCTTTTAGGGCCTACCTAAGATCTATAAAGACCTTGTGATTCCTCCACTTTGTCCTATTGTTGCTGACACCGGGAGTCTTCTAGAACCTCTGGAACAATACATGGTTGCTATCCTCCAACCACTAATCCAAAACATGACCACCTTTCTTAAAGATACAGGACACTTTTAAAGATATCTTACACTATTGGAAAAGATTCCTGAAAATAGTCTTTGCTTCACAATTGACGTAGTAAGTTTGTACAATTTGATTTCGCATGATGATGGAATGCATGCTGTTGAATGGTTTTCCTGCAACACAACAGTAGTAAAGTGGGTAAAAACCTTGTGCTTGAGCTTGTGAAAATGATACTCTGTAATTCATTTTAGATACAACAAGGATTATTATTTACAGGTGACTGGTAAATAAATTGGCTCCTTGGCAGCCCCTTCCTTTACGAATATTTTTACATACCAATTTGAATCTAATAATGAGGGGATTCCCCATATCCATATTTGGCATCATTACATTGATGACTGACCAACAAATGGATGTTTTTAAATTCTTAACAGCATTGACGAGAGAGAGCAGTTTACTACAAACATTGATGACTCTGACATACATTTCCTCTATGTCTAATTAATATATGCACATGATGAATGGCATTTCCTGACAAATATATACAACAAGCCCACCGACATGTACAACATACTCATGGTGGACAGTTTCTGAAGAACTTCTGATCTCATTTATGTCTCAACCTTTTCCCATCAGAGTTCATCACTAAGGTAATCAATCATGAAACATTGGAGAATTATTTCCCAGGATAAGATTAAGCAACATCTATTCTCTGAATCCCCCACTATGTCATATAAACATAGCAATAATTTACATCAACATTTGGTAATTGATGACCATCATGATCCTGAATGTTAATCGGTACTTGCTCCAAAGAAGAAGGGTACATTTCCCTGGCTGAACTGTTTTAATTGCAATTCTGTCATAAAGGGACACTACATTCACTATCCCTCTAAGAGTTTTAAGGTCTATCAATGACAATTTGCTCAGGGAGTGAAATACAGCATCAAATGCCCCTGTGGCAACATCTATGTGGGAAGATGGGCTGCAAGGCCAAAATCAGATGGAACAGGCATTGCTAGTCTATCCGTCTAAAAAAATCTCAATTCTCCATTAGTTAGAGAGTTTATCAGGAACAACCACAACCTAGCTAAACTTCAATTCTGTGATTTGAAATTCATCTCCAGACATAAGCAAGGTGGCAACTATGGCAATTGTTTATCACACTGCCAAGACTTTTGGATACACTACTGTGACAAGACTATTCCAAAGGGGCTTAATGATCACAATGAATTTCATCACTTTCTGTATTTATGACATGATTGTTATATTTAGCCTTCTCATGATGCAATAGGGTACTTAGAAGTGATTAATTGAATTTATTCCTCTAGTACATATCTTCATCTATTCATTGTATATGATCAATATACATATTTATTAAACACTATACTTTATAACATGAGGAGTTCGATAAGGTATACTAAGGTATGCCATGCAGAAAATACACCTGTAGCCCAATGCGAACATTACCGGCCTTGTGTGTATGGGGAGACAGTTAAATACATCTCACATTCTTTCTAAACTTCAGACCAGAGGAATTGATTAGGATGCATCCTTTGAATACAGTACACATATTAAAGCATACATACCATGACTATGTATACATTTACACCTAATATAGATACTGGTGTGTATGACTTCAATTGCAGTTTTGAAGTGGCTAGATATCCAACTTAGACATGAGATTTACACAGAGCATTTAATTATGTGTGTTTCATCTTGGGGATAATTAAAGTCAATACATCTATGCATTCAATTTTACAACATTTTATATATATACATGTTAATGGAAACACCCGCAAGTCATTACATTCACTAACATTTACCATACACTATGACACCCTGCAAATATTCTTTATGTATTTATTTATTTATTTATAACATTTTTGTAACTGCCAAACCCAAGGGTATCACAGCATTTGGTACAATATCAGAAACATGGAGAGAAGAACAGATACAAGCATTAGTCGTGCTAAAGTGATAACATGATAGGTATTAGTCGTACTTATCAAACAGTCACGTTTTAAAGAGTTTTTTTTTACAAAGTGATGTAGGATTGTTCATTTCTGAGATAGGGCTGAAGAGAATTCCAAATGGTGGCAGCAGTGAGACATCTTTTTTGAGGACCTGGATGTGTGTGCCATCAATGCAATGAGTGGTGAAGGCATGATCCAGGTTTTTTAGTCGATAAGAGGAGCCAACAATGAGGAGCTCAGTTTTGTTGTCATTTAAACAAAGGTTGTGGGAAGCCATCCAGTGTTGGATACTGCTGTACACTATATTGATTGCACTAATGCCATGGGTGTACTCAGCAGAGATGGGGATGAGTATTTGGGTATCATCTGCAATGTTTGTGTAGATTATTCCTTTTGAATTCAGGAAGTAAAATAGAGGCTTTATGTATGTATGGTCAGCAGCTGCCTCCCCAATGAATACTCTAGTGGTGCGACCACTGAAAAATGACTTAATACAGGAGGTAGCTTAATCTGAGAACTGGAAGTGTTGTCTAAGGGGTTGGCAAAGGGTGTCATGGCCCACTAAGCAAAATAAAGCCTAGAGGTCTAATAGGAGTAGGATGCCCAAGCTGCCAGATTCACGGATGTTATCCATTTGTATCTTTACATCCAGTAGTGCTGTTTCTGTGTTTTTTTTGGGAGGAAACCGGTTGTCTCTCTCCGAGTAGGTTATTTTGCTCTAGGAACTGTAGGACTTGTGTGTAGGCTAGGCAATCAAGTAATTTTAGCAGGAACGAGAGAGGAAGTAGTATATATTTTGTTTTATATATTATATTGTAACATAACATAATGTAACATAACATAACATAATGTAATGCAGCGGGAGAACATTCCATTTGTGGGTGCTAAAAAGTAGAAAGATCAACTGCTAGTGTTACAAACTAGGAAAATGGAAGAGAAGTTAATGTGATGATCTGAGTGTGCGAGGGGGAGAACATAAGGGCTTGATGATAGAAACAGTGGGGATATTAAGTAAGCAGATCATGGTGGGCTGGTGAGGACACGCTTTTCAGTTTTATATTAGTTGAGCTTACATAACATTTGAGCACATCTAAGCAGAAATTGAACCCTGCAAGCAAGGAATGAAGCGGGGTCAAGGCCAGTGGAATTATCATTGATATGTAGAGGAAGTTGGGTGGCATCAGCCTATGTGTGGAAGGAGAAACCATGTGCATGAATAAGATGGGCAAGTGGTGGAACATAGATGTTAATGAGAAAGTGGCAAAGAGAAGAGCCATCATGTACACTGCATGCAAGAGAGAAAGAAAAGAAGTAAAAGGTGGGCTAGAAAACTGCTTCTCAGTGAGAAAAGAAGAAAACCACTGGAGGGTTCCCTAATGTACACCAAAGGAGTAGAAATAAGAGAGGAAAATAGAGGGGTTAACCATGTCAAAGGCTGGAGATAGATCCAGAGGGACCCCAGTCAGGACCTTCAATTGATCGATTGAAGAGCAAAGATTATTTAGGGCTGCAATCAGTACATATTCTGTACTCTATCAAAGGAAGAGCCAGCTTGAGTGTGATAAAAAAGAGAATGGGCGTTGAGAAAAGATTTTGATAGGTAATGCGGGCTTCAAGGATTTAGCAGTGGACAGAAGAACACAGATGTGACAATGGTTTGCCAGAAAGGAAGGAGCCAGAGAGGGTTTCTTGTTTTTTGAAAGAGGTGAAACAATAGGAAACTTGAAAGAAGGGGGAGCATGACCAGAAGTAACAGAAGATTTGTGGAGAGAGAGAAGAGGAGAAACAAATGTGAAAGAGCAGAATGTATGCAGCTTAAGGGGACACAAGTCTAAAGGAGACCCCAACTTAATGTGAGCGATCTTATTGGTCAGAGAAACCATGGCGAGATGGAAAAAGATGCACAGAGAGAAGACAAAGAAGATAAGGGAGACGGGCATGACATAGAAGAAACAGTAAAATAATTGGCAGCTGCTTTCATTGCTATTTCTTCTATTCATTTTTCACAGAAGTTTGGGAGAGTGGAATAAAGGAGGTTTTAAAAGAAGGAGAGGGGAATTATGTAGTTTAATGGCTTATTTAAAAGTTCGTAGTTGGGAAATAAAGAGCTATATATCAGCATTGTTATAGGAAGAGTGCCAGAGCGTTCAGCAGACCCAGTAAGAGTTGTGGGTAGTAGGTTTAATGTTTCATTTCAGTTCTTCTAGTGGCTCAACGAGTATGATAAACAGCAATTGCACAATGATTCCGTCTTATGGGACTATATGTGTAGTGGGAACTGATGGAGTATTTGGAACTTCAAAGCTCGGACCTGGAGAACTGAGATAGGTAGAATAGTCATATAGTCGAATGGTCCATGGTGTTAACACTCATGGGCAGATCCAGGAAGAAGAGAAAGCAAATGTCTCAATGAATATTTATTTATTTATTTATTTATTTATTTATTTTATTTATTACATTTGTTACTCGCCCAGACCCTGGGGTATCACGGCGAAGGCTGCAGAAGGTATTCAATTATTAAACAATATTACAGTTTCAAAACAATAATACATTTTTTATACAGACGTTACAAGGCAGATATGGTCCTAAATCAGATTCCAATTGGTGGGATAGTCCATAACCTTATGTTCAAAATTTATTGAATAACCAGGTTTTCAGAGCTTTTTTGAATTTTTGTAATGATTCCTGCTTTTTGATGCTTAGAGGTAGGGAGTTCCAATGCGAAGGGGATAAAACTTTGAAACTACTTCCTCCTTCTCTGCTATATTTGAATGCGGGAACTTCTAAAAGGGCCAGATTATTGGATCTCAGCGGCCTGCAAGCCATTTTATTTTTGATGGAATTATTGAGGTAGCTGGGTGCTTTGTTGGTGGTGCATTTGTAGACAATGCTAAGGGTTTTGAATATGATCCTTGCTTCAATAGGCAGCCAGTGATTTTCTCTTCTAATGTTAGATATATGTTCTGATTTCTTTATCCCTAAGGCCGCTCTAAGGGCTTTATTCTGTAGTAGTTGGATTTTGTTTATATTGGTTTTGGAAGTTCCCAGGAAGAGGATGTTACAGTAATCTAGTTTTGTTAGGATAAGGGCTCTGGCCAGAGTGATGCAATTTGCAGGGGTGAGAAATTGGCGACTGAGAGCAATAAGTTTTGCTGTGTACGCTGTGGATGAAGAGAGGGCTGCAATTTGTTTATGCATGGAGAGGTTGGCATCGATGTAGACACCTAACGTTTTAACTTGTTTAAGTACTGTGATCCGGGTACCGTCGATGTTGATGTGAGAGTAGTCCGGCTGGAGGGTGCTTATTCTTTTTTGGGAGCCCACAATGAGGATCTCCGCCTTCTCATCATTTAAGCAAAGACTATTCAGGGCCATCCAGTTTTGGATTATGGAATAGACTTTATTAATGGTGAATAGGGCATTATCTACTACGTGTGGGTATTAGTTTGCAGGGATAATATTCCCCAGGATTCACTTTGATAGCAGCAAGCATGGCATGGCTGCACTAAACATTACATCATAGGAGGAAATCATAAAAAGAGCAAAATCTCTCTTCTCAGCCCTGACATGGCCAAATTCAGGAAAGGTAAACAATGCCATCATCCTTTCCTTCTAGAGCATGGAACCACTTGCTTAGTGAGTTCCACCCCAAAACACGTCATACTAACCTTCAGATTCACTTCAGCAATAGTTCTCTATCTGACTAGCAAGTCCAACTCCCTTACTCTCCATATCTCACTGGTCCACCCAGCGGAACACTCTTTTTCTTATGGACTTGGCAGGATTCTGTAAACCCATTACCTTTGTGATCTAATGTTTACTTTTGTGCACGGCGGTGCAGTGTGCTTCTGAATATAAAATATACCTGTGCAGTGTGACTTCTGGATATTCCAAAGTTGAACAATGCCGAATAGCCATCTAAAAGCATCTGTTTAACACAAACTCACAGACAACAACATATATCTGCACACAATGATTCATGCAACCCATACAAACATTACTGAGGAATACCACCAACAAGGCATGTATCAATGTATTTGCCCGGATGAGCGCCACATGATAGGCAATTTTGGCCACTGCAAACATCTTTTTTTGCAGAAGGTATAATCAGAATGTATAATCAGCCAGACACATTAGAGGTCACTAGTGCATGCATTGCGAATACCCAAAAAGGAAATACAGAATGAACACTCTTGTTAGTTAAAGGTCGCACCGTGCTGGAACATCTTTACAGTGTTGTTGTGGGCCTGGAACCAACATTCCATGGGAGTGTAAACCTTAAGGGCATTGTCACAGATCCTGTCTATAAGTGCCTTGCAGCCACCTGGCACAGCATCTCAACAGAACATTTCATCTGGAGCCAAAACTGATTTTTGAAACATACTCTAGTAATGCCAACCGATGCGCAACTTGCACACGCTTCTAGACAGAGTCATTCATCACAGCCTCACAGGCATAGATGACAGAGGGAACTAATCAAAGAAAGAACTGTTGTGTATCCCTAAAGGTTTGACGGTGAGCCTTGCGAGGAACGTCACACACAAGGGACGAGAAACCAGCAGAGAACTGCAAAATATGAACAAAGACACATGTGGGTCATCATTTTACACTGTGTCAACAAACATTAAATGACCTGTCTGTCATTTTAAAGACAATTGTGTTTTGTGAAAATGTACGACATAGAAGAGTTTGAAACTTAAGAACTATCCAGATTCTGGATCTAGGGGACTGAGCTCTTAATGGCATGCAATTTTCATGACCCACTGCAATGAACATTTAAGCCAACACCATCATCACATTTACATGGACAACACCACTTTTGAGGAACAACCCTGATATGTGATTAAGTTCAAGTGCCACCTCACCACCCCGCACCACCCTGTGGGCCCGATTTGTGGAATAAAATTGCGCGGAAAAAGGGGCGCTTGCATGGTAAACGCGTGCAAGCTTCTGTTTGTCGATTCATGAAACACATTGCGCGTGGCTTACCCGAGACTTGCGCTGAATCCGCACAGGTCTAACACATCACTGCGACACCATGAACGCCTTGCACGAGAAGCCCAGCAAAGGTGCCTTCCGTCTAGCGCAGTCACCTAAAAAGGGGGTGGAACACGTGGAATGGGGAACAATAAGTGTAAATGTGGGCGTTAAGTGGGAAGTACCACAGTAAAATACTTGCAATGGCCACATTGCCACGTTAGCAACACGTATTCATGAAATCGAACAGGGCTCTCTGGCGTGCTGAAAAAGACACGCTAATCCGGAAACACGTCCACCGCGCGTAAACGTCACTGCACACCAAAAATAATGCATAAAAACATAGCGCAAACACAAACGCGTGTATACAGCTACAATGAATGTGCCATTTTTCACAGCAGTGATCGTGGGGCACCGCAGGAGGAGGAGGATAGCCAGGCCACGCATTTCTTTACCCAGGACCAGCCTTTTTGGGATGCCTGATCACCAGGTCTATGCCAGGTATAGATTCCCACCTCATATCATATTAGACCTGGTTACAGAGTGGGGAGATTACCTCACATCACCCACCCTGTGCTTCCAAGCACTGAGCCCCTTGGAAAAGGTGCCCAATGTACTGCATTTTTTGGCCACTGGGTCATTTCAGCTGACAACTGCCATTGCCGGGGGCATTTCACGGGCAGCACAGTCACGCTGCCTACACCAGGTGTTGGCTATCATGACTGCATGCCCCTCAGTGTGCATCCACAAATACATGCCCAGAACATCCACAGAAAGGCAGGCAGTGGTCCAGGATTTTACAGGGTTGTGCACTTCTCTAGAATGCTTGGAGCCATTGATTGCACCCATGTGGCCCAACGTCCACCTAGGGTCACAGACCACATCTATCACAATCGCAGGAACTGGCATTCCATCAACGTGCAGGTTGTATGTGATGCCAAGGGAATCATAACCTCTGTATATGCCAACTATCCTGAGTCCAACCATGACAGTTCCATATTCAGAATGTCACCCCTGCACCGGACTCTGGAAGCTGGGAGGCATTGCAACACATGGCTCATTGGTGAGTACAAATGGCCCTGCAAATGCATGCATGACTCACACAGACAAAAACCACACCACTGACAACCCATCTCATCTCCACAGCGGACAGTGCCTACCCTCTGAGCACCTACATGATGACGCCAATACGGTACCCCACCACATAACCCCAGGTAAAATACAATGCAGCCCATACTGCAACTAGGGCCATAGTGGAGGGAACATTCGGAGTGCTAAAGTCATGCTTCCGCTCCCTTGACCACTCTGGTGGTGGGCTACTATATGCACCACCAGTAGTGTGCAGGATCATTGTGGCAGCATGTATCCTGTACAATGTTTCAACATGGTGTGGCATACCAGTGGACATGGTGGTGCCCCCACATCCCCAACCACATGCATGGTGGCTGCGCATGGGAGGGGAAATGGCACGTGGCAAGGCTGCCCGTACCCAGCTTGTGGCACCATTTTTCACCTAAAATCCAAACCCTGCGGAGTGCACACAGCCCTGGCACATTCCAGGTGATAATCAATGATAACAAAGGGACAATCATCTGTCCCAACCTTACCACCCTGAGAACCTTTCCTTGGAAGTGCTACATTGTGTGCATCCCTTGGAACTTAAATCAACTCAATCTGGTGTGCATAAAAGTAGCACATGGAAGATGTAGCATGTCACTAACACCATGTCAAAGTACACCTCCAAATGCCGGTATGTCACCTAAACCATCCCACACTCCATGTCACCTGGTCGACAGACCTTGCCATGACATGCAATGTCAAAAGTGTAAATCATATGGCCATCACTTAACTCCACTGTCACAAAGTGCTCAACAATCAACAGAACCAGTTCATAAACAAGTCACTCTCACACATCAAACTATCAATTTACACAGGGACACCAATTGGGCAGTAATACATACCAGATACACAGGCCTGAATAGTGAATATGTCTGACAGTGACCAATCATAATTGCACAAGTGTCTCAACATATCGTAACTTGCACATTCCACCCTTCCATTATTTGGGGTGGCCCTGATAACTAAAGTGGGCAGGGAAGCACATACAGACCGAAGGCCAACAATAATACAGATAGGCAAGCCAATACATGAAGATGGAACATGATCGGAGGATGGATTCCAATGTACAAACAAAAAGGGATGGCAACCATGCACTGGACATGCAATCATGAATCCCACTAGGGGTGTATACACAGGTCGGACTTGAGACTTTCCACAGAGAATGGAAGCCCAATGCATCTGTGTAAGTTACTTACACACGCTGCCCTCCGTGCAAGCCCATGGAAAGGGTATGCAGGAGTTGCATATGTGTCTGGACCCAAGGCACACACACCAACATGAGACAAGCCTCTATGGGTCCAACTGGAACCTACAGTGGATGCCCTTGGAGGCCACACAAAGCAACACACTGTCACATACATGCAGAATAGACAAAAAACAACAACAAAAGAAGCCCATGGTGGATGGGGCGGGGAGGGGGACCCAGGAGGGTGGAGGGGCAGGGTGCACATCAATACCCACATGTTTGCCAGTGTAGTTCTGAGGGACCTATACTCTTCCCTCAGGACGTTCCTGTGTGCACGACCCTTTGCAACCAGGGCTGCCCGCAGAGCCCTGGGTTTCACCCGTAGACTTCTAGTGCTGGCCTCCATGTGCAGCCTGTGTGAGCGGCATGTGGACTGCATTGCCTGCAGCTGGAGCTCCACCTGTCTTTCCTGGGGGATTGTGGAATTGCCACCCTTTCCATGCCCTGAGTGAGCATCTCATAGGAAGCCCCCTTTTGATGCGCAACACCTTACATGGACTGCTCCCACACCGTATTGCCAGCTGACACACGGCCACCATGTTGGTAGACCCCACGCCTGGCAGAACCAAGGGAACCTGGCCCTTGATGTGATGGGCCTGTCTGTGGCTGCAGGACTTCATCCCTCTCTTGATCAGCTGTCCCAGGACCAGGAGCCAATACTGTGGAGCGTGACCCTACATCTGTAACCATCACAGACTGACGTACCAACACTGACTGGCTCTGTGAGGGGTCTTCACCCCTGCAGACATTTGGGGCACAACAGCACCCACAGTTGATGCAATCACCTGCGACAGTGTTGAGGAAACCTTATCTGCTTCACCACCAGAGCCAAAGGAATCATAAGAGGCGGACTCTCACTGAGTCAGGGCCAAGATGGACTGTAGCACCACTGGATCTTCATGGGCTACCACACCACGTTCTCCACTGGTGGTTGGTAGTCGCTCAGTATCCTGTACCAACTCCTCCTCCCCCTCTGCATCAAGTGCCTCATCACCTGCACACGGACAGAAAAGGAAATGAAGACCCATGTTAATTGCAAAACCCAGTCACACAGCTACCACAATGTTGACATGCAACACATTAACCTGCCATGTCACTCATGGCACAAAGACCATGCATGTGCGCAGTATAAATATAAGGGAAGGGAACTATGAATGCAGCAATTGATGTGTGATCAAGGGCTCAACAACACATGTAGTGAATGGTGCATAGCACCTGATGTGCATAGTTCACGCAATACACAGATGCCGCATAGCCAGGCATAAACTGCCAAACAGCATGAGATGGAACCTGATGACTACAGTCCAAGAGCCATGTACAATAGTTGTGACATGACATTACATTGTACTCACAAAATCAAAATACACAAGTGTCACAATGTACAACAATGCTAGCGTGTCGGAATAGAGTGTAGACAAGCACACTGATACCATGATGCAAGGTCACATTGACATCATGCCAGTGAATAGGCATGTTTAAGGGATACCTGGGTTTGGGGGCAGTGCAGAACATGTGAACTGCCTCAATTTCAAATATAAATACATTACCAGTAATGTAAATGTTGTGGCCTGTTGGCAATGGAAGGGCAAGTGAACACATCACGTGTCAAGTTGTGGTAGTGCGTTGTAGGGATACAGTAAATAGACATTCAGTGCAGGGGATGCCTGGGATGCAGTGCATGGGTGAAAATGTTGGCTCAGTGGACAGTGTAGGAGAACAGATTGTTGCCAGGTCACTAGTGAATCATCTCAGTCATCCTGGACTCCTGCAGAGGAGATGAGGAGAGTAAGTTCAACACATCAGGATGCATCAGATGTGCCTACATATCTGGAGAAGGTTCACCTCCAGTTCCATTGAGGCAGGGAGGCTATACCAGAGGGAGGACCCGGCCAAAGACAGACATTAATCACCAACTCATTGCAATGAGGAGCTACTGACCAAGAGTAAATGCGAAATGGATGAGTGAAGACTATGACAGGTAAGCAAATCTTGAAGATGGAGTTGAAGTAATATCGGCCAAAGGCCTGCTAAGGACTTGTGGACAATGCACTGGGTTTAGAAAAGAACAGTTGTAGCCACTGGGAGACAGTGGCTTCATCACAGTCCAAGGGGGACACAATCACTGGCCCCTACCCAGAAGGACACTTCCCACAGTCCTGGTCTGGATAAGTAGCAGAGGCAAGAAAGTTCCAACACCGAAATCTAGTAAGAGTCTGTTGCAGTAGCCCACCATAGGTAATACCAGTCCTCTGGAGACAGTGAGCTGCAGGGGTAATGAGAGGAAAGGAAGAACATCTCTGAGGAGGTGTATCTGGCACGGTGACTTCTCAGAGACGTCACAGATGTGAGTAGAGAAGGAGAGTGCGGAGTGGAACATTATCACAGGCTATCTGCCATCACAGGTTGGAGCATGAAGGGGGCCATGAGAGGCTGCACCCGAGAGTGACATGGAAGGAGTGATAATGTGTGACGATGTGTGACACCAGGACGATTGTCATGGTGCGCAGCACATCTTATGCATGCAGCCTACAGGACAACAAGCATGTGTCAGTCCACCATGACATGCCCACCCATGTCAGTCATGTAAATACAGACAGAACTTCCAGACAATCACATCAATCCATCCAAGCACATACACATGCTTTGGACGCACACGCATCACCACTCACCAGACATGTTCTCATAAATGTGCAGGTCTCCCATGCATTGGATCTGCTCCACATCAATCATATCACTGACTTGTTCTTTATGTTGAGTGAGCTCATCGTCCTCTTGTGGTGGCCCACCTCCAGTCACCAACGTAGGGGGGTAGGCGCTACCCAGCTTTTCTTTGGCTCGGCATGGGAGGTCATTCAAATGCTTCACTGCCTCAGAAGCTGTGCGCCTCTCATTGCCTAAGGTGTTGATTAGATCTGTGACGTGCTGCCTGTGGGCCATACGCAGAGCATGGGTATGTGTGCTCCATTCCCGCACCAGCATGTCACCTTCGTGTTCCCACAAGTAGTCCACAAGGAACTTGAGTTCCTCATCACTGAAGCTCCTCTTCCTCGATGTGTGGGTCTCCTGTGCCGTGCCTTGGTTGGAGCCTGTCCCGCTACTGCACTCTTTCAAGGCTGTGCAGACCCTGAGTGGCTGGGATCACTTGGTTCAGTAGGGGCTGGAGCACTGGTGGACTGGACAATGGCATCACCCACCGATGTTTGAACAGGAGGTTGCCTTGTAGGTATCCGTACCTGGGTGCTGGTGGCCGCCACTTCCCCAATACGTCCCTTCTCCTTCGAGGCAGGGGCTACTGCACTTGGGTCCCTCTGGACCTGTGTCTGGACCACTACAGGCCTGGCTGTGTGACCCTGAGCCTGGGTGGTGGGCGCTGCCGCTGCCCCTGCAGCTTCTTGAGCCTGGTGGTAGGGACACCAGATGACACTGCTGCTCTGGGACCACTGGTGCTGGTGGCCGCAACTTTCCTGACACATCCCTTTCCCTTTGAGACAGGACTATTGCACCGGGGTCCCTGTGAACCTGTGCCTGGACCACTACAGGCCTGGCTGTGTGACCCTGAGCCTGGGGGTGGGTGCTGCAGCTGCCCCTGCAACTTCCTGACCTTGGCTAGTAGGGACAGCAGATGGCATTGCTGCCCAGGGACCCTGGGTGCTGGGGACGTCAGCATCAACTGCATCTCCTTGACCCTGTTGGGTGGGGGGCGCAGCTCTCCCTGCATGGCCCTGGGCACCTCAGCCGCCTCGGCCAACTCTAACACCTCGTCCAACTCGACCACCCTTCCCTCTTGTTGTCCTACCAATCATAACACTGATGGAATTGTGCAATGGGAGGCGCAGATATCAATTGTCCTGTGCAATTCCAGTGAGGGGGGCAGTGTACGTGATGTTAAACATACCAGTGTGCTCTCACAAGGCTCATTGTAACCCCTGGGGTAAAATAAACGGGCTGCATAACGCACATTTACCCCAAAAATGAAAATTATGTGTATGCGACCCCTCGTTAGCCAACGTGTAAAGTAAAAACGTAACAAAGTACGCTGTGGCACCCAGCATCACAAAAAATTGCAAACACGAAGGACACGTAGAGTAGAATGACCTTGAAAATGGGTGTACGAGAGACACGGGGGCACCCACAGTATGCAAAATGCGCACGTGACTCACCATCAGCCTCCAAAACAAAAATCAAAATGCACATGCAAATCCCCCAACAAAACAAAAAGCTTGCACTCTCGCTGTAGGGAAGAGATTTCGTGGAAATGCTAAAGTTGCAGAAGTCCACACGTCTGTGCGCTATCGCTAGCACAAGTGTGTGATGGTTTCCGACGCACTGATATATACTGATAATGCACGCTAAAACCCAACGTCCAGCGCATGTCACATAATTTACGCACTCAGGCCCTTTCCTCTAAATCCATGCTAACGTGCTGTTTCCACACGTGCTGAGTCACTCTGTTTCTGGCTGCCCCCGCGAGTAACACGGAAGACCATTACTCCTGCCTAACAGCCAATTGAGCCATCTGCTTTTTCCTTCCCACTGTGTGTGCCTGCTGGCCACGTGTCCTGCAATTTTGGTGCCTGCAGTACAGCCATTGCCAGTGCTCCTGTCGTTGGACCTGTGACCACATCTGACGATCAAGTAGACTCCCGACGTGCCAGACCACCGCTCCACATCCCAGCACCAGGACCGTCTTGCCCACTCAAACCTGCCTCCAGAGTTGTCATGTCTGAAGCAAAATCCTCAGAGGCAATTGGCACCCCCCCGGCAGGGACGCAGAGGGCTGTCAGCTTCTCAGCCAGGGAAGTTGACATCCTGGTGGAACAAGTCCTGGTGCATTAGGAAGGAGGAAGATATGGGTGGACATCGTGGGTGCCATCAACGCGGATGGGGTGGCACCACGCGACTTCATCCGTGTACACAAGCACTGGGAGGACTTTAAAGCCAGGACCCACAACAAAACAAATTGCTTCTTCAAGGCTGGCATGAACCAAGAGGGGTGCCGAGGCCGATTGACCAACGACAACAAGCAAGACATGGAGTGGTTCTGGCCAGCGATGTATGCCCAGGTAATGGATTTGGAACTCGGTCTGGAGTAGACTGGTAAGTGTCCATGTGTATTTGTCCACCATAGTGCATGTTCATGTTGATGTATGGTTGGAGTATGCACCTTGGCCTTATGTCAGGTATGCCTCTTCTACAGATGTCTGTGTGCATGTCCCAGTCAGTGCTGCATGTGAATACATTCAAGCATGTGTCACATCAACAGTTTTTGTGTAGCAATGTGTGATGTGCGGCAGCATGTAACGACATGCACATGGTTGAGTTCATGTGTCTGGACTTGGCAATGTGAAAGGCGCCACACATGGGTGCTTTTGGCAACATCATGGACATGCATGGTGCATATGTGCATGTGTCTGTAAAGTGAGTGTGTGACTGGCCAACACTCCGGGATGGATGTCACTTGAGCATTCGATTGTGTAATTGACTCATACTGCCACTTTGACCTCTAGTGCACTTTGACTTGATACTCCATGGCCTGCTTCATGACTGTCAGCTGATGTGTGTGAATGAGATGTGTATGTCGCATGGTGCGTGAGGTGAGTGCACAATTTTGAAGTGCTGACAGTGCCTTGTCCAAGGATTTGATTGTTTGTTGAGAATGCCAGACACGATTGTGCATGTGTGTTAATTGCACTAACCTGTGTGTTGTGGACGGTGATGATGGTTGTGACCTTTGACAGTGCCACTCATGTACATTTGCTTTGTGCAAAACAGACATATGTTCAGTACCCTGATGTTTGTGTTCTATGTCTCCCTATCCATAGCGACAATGGAAGAGGAGGGTGGAAAAGGTGCTGTGGAGCAAGGCAGCAGGGATGCCTCCAGCATGCACAGACGCAAGTCCCAGTCACACACTCCCAGCTCATATCATCTTCGAGGTTTGAGGAGACTGGTGCCACGTCCAAGACAACAGCCGCAGCAGCTGCTGAGGGGAGGCCCAAGAGGGTGAAGTCAGTTGTGGGCTCATTGGCAGTGCGAGGGACAGGTGAGGTAGCACAGGGGCAATCTGATGGGGAGGCATCCAGGTTGGTGGAGGAGGAGGCCACATCAGCCTAGCCCACGGGGCCCGGTTGGGGTGATGACGTGGCTGTGACTGGTGCAGTCCATACTCAGGGGCAGGAGGAAGTACAGGTCACTGTGGAGGTGCCTGTGACTGATCCTGCCCCTAGGACTGCACCAGTATGCACCTGCGGGCATGCCCCAGGCTGGACCCATCCGCAGGTGGCGGATGTTTCCACCCAAATGGAAAAACTAATACCTGCGGATGTTGCCATTCAGGACTGTGTGGAACTGGTGCTAGCCGGTATCATGAGGCGGACAGGCACCATTTGTGATGATGTGCAGGCTTTCCAATCTGGGGCTTGCACGTCATCACAAAGAGGTCGTGCGTCTCGTGAACTGGCTAGCACATTTCTTGGTCTCGATTTGGGTGCATGGGCTGGCCACTTCTGCGACCCCCTCCTCATCCTCCTCCCCTGTGTGCCAGTCATCCTCCCTGCCATCTTCTGGCCCAGATACCAGCAGGGCCCCCTGTGTACCCGTCCCAACACCGGCGGCCAGTCTGGTGGAGATCACATTCCTGCCAGAGTCGGGAGTCGAAGTTGGATCAGCTGAGGTGGTCACCATGCAGTTCCAGCCGGCGAAAGGAGCTGTGGAAATGGAGGAACAGCAAACACCAAGAAGCAGGGCATGTGCACGACAGCCCCGAGGATTGTCATCATCCCAGAGGCTGTCCTTGAGGCGCCGGCACTAGGCTATTTGCAGCAGCAGGCTTGAGTAGGAGGCTACAGGACTCAGGGCATTCAATTGCAGGGACACAGGTATCAGCCATCAGGCAGGAGGCAAAGGCGGACCTTAAACAAAGAATGTCTTCCGTGTGGGAGCCTTTGAGCCAGCAGATTGGGGCAGAGCGGCAGCAGGCACGGGAGGCCAGACTCACCATGGCCAGGGTGGACAATTTACTGCATCGGGCAGAGTGGCGGGCTGAGGTCCTCGAGGAGATATGCAGGGAGTTTGACAGAAGCATGTTGGAGTCCCTGCAATCCCTCGAGGGGAAGCTGAGGCCCGCCTAGGGGTAGTGGACGCAGTGTTCGATGATGCGCTAGCTGAGACTATGAGGGAGCATGGTGAGGAGAAGTACTAGCCCGCTACCATTAGAAATAGTTATTAAGGTGTAGGTTTCATTTTTTGGTTCATTTTTTGGGGCGTTATTGGACTGTGCTCCACTTTTTGTAAATAGTTATTTGTTTGTTTTTTCATTTTTTTGTTATGCATTTGGGACAATGGACCGCTTATACTTGTACATCATTTTCATCTTTTTGGATCCTTTTATGTTCACCATGATGGAATGCATTTATTTTCATTTGGTTTTCATTTTGAGAGTCATTTAAGGACATGGACTGCATTGTTGAGTTTGACATATATTTTTTGTGACCTCTGTTTTTTATATTTGGACATGCTTACTTTTTTGGTGATTTCATGCACATTTTATTTATTTTCAGGAAATGAATTTCATACTTGTTTTAATATATTTTCTTAATTTTACTACAAGTAGTTTTTGGTCTCCGATTTTGTGCAAGTTTGATGCTTCCTTACTCTCTTCTGTGTCCCTGATGATGAACAATGTGGTTCATGTGTGTGCACACAAGCATGCATGTGTCATGTTTGGCATCCATTCGTATGGGACATGTCCTGGTGTGCATGACCAGTTGATGGGTGTTAAGGTGGAGTTGGAGTGTACACCGTGTGGTGGTGTTTGATTTCACATGTGCAGCATATTTGTGTCTTGGTCCTCAGTGTTTTTGGGAGGGTGGTGGGTTGGGTGAGTGATGAGACTGTAATTTTGAGATTTTTGGAACAGGATTTGCTTGATGCAGTGTAAGTGCCTTCACAATCATGTCTTTATGCTAATTTAATTGTATCTCGCTCATGTAGTTGGACATCCTGCTTTGCTATTCCTATTTTCCTATTGCAAGGGTTTGACACATGGACAGACCAATGCTGCAGTATATGTTGTTAGGTAACAGTATGTTTGCCACGTACACAATCAAGACTTGAGTCAGTCCTCAGTGCATGTGCTTTTGGTACTCCTGTGCCCTGATGACGCTCTGTTGAAATCTGCTATGGTGAGCTCTGTACCCTCTGAACTTGGCATTAGGTCCCCTCGCATGCCACTTGAACACCGGCACTGGCTCACAGACATGCACAATCTTTAGACTATTTTTATGTGTGCCAACAGACACCTACCAATAGTTTGCAACTCCTGTTTTCACTTAGGCTTGGAATTGACACCGGCTGGCCAGATAAACTTTGTTGTCGTTTTGGGTGTTTTTCTTGAGGAGTCCTTCACATGTGAAGAACTGCCACCTCTGCAACCACATTTCATCTATCAACACTTCCCAGGCACGGGCACCGTTTCAATGTCTCCTGCCCAGACACATTTCTAGAGTCTGTCTTCACTCAGTTCCCTCTCCGGGGACTCTTTGGCCCTTTGCACACTTGTGTACATGTGCATTGCGAATGAAATGTGATTTGATTGGATGTCATGTCATGTCCCTCACACATGAGAGGGTCACTTGTGTGTATATGGGGTAATAGGTTTATATGATGTGTGCTTATTGAGGCTCATTCCATGATACGCCAGGCACATTTCTCTTAATGTGACACAAATCAAGGGTGGTTTGAATTCTGTCACGGTGTGTGTATTTGTACATGTGTTTTCTTTTTACATTACTTTGTCACATGGCATTCAGGGCCGCTCTTTGGCATACACTTTTGTGATGTGTATGTTGGGATGTGGTTGCAGTCAGCAATTGCGTGTGATCAGCTGGGACACTGATGCATGTGGGCCAGGTATATGGCTTTTTTGTTGTTTACTGCAGGTTTTGTGGACAGGAGGTTGAGGGTGGTGTCAATACATGGCATGCAAGTTCACAGACACGCCATCGATGGAGTGTATGTGTGTCACTATGTCAGCATCCGGCATGCAGTTGGTGTCCAGTGTACAGGGCCTGCCTGCAGGTTGCCATGATGGGTGATGGGGGTGAGGGTGTCCCATGACATGGGGCCTGCCTGCAGTTTGCAGTGACGAGTGATGGGTGTGGGGGTGTCCCATGACATCGGGCCTGCCTGCAGGTTGTAAGGATGGGTGATGGGGTTGGGATGTCCAATGACATGGGGCCAGCCTGCAGGTAGCCATGATGGGTGATGGGGGTGGGGGTGTCCCATGAGACAGGGTTTGCCTGCAGGTTGCCATGATGGGTGATGGGGGCTGGGGCAGTCCCTTGTGTTGTGGGTTGCCTTGGGGGTGTGGTCATGGGTGATGGGGGTGTCCATGTGGTGTTGGCTGCCTCGGGGTCTGGTCACGGGTGTGGGTGCTGGGGGGGCTCCCTTGTGGTGTGGGCTGCCTGCGGGGTGTGGTCACAGGTGGTGGGGGTGTCCCTTGTGGTGTGCGCTGCCTGCGTGGTGTGGTCATGGGTGATGGGGGGGTCCCATGTGGTGTGGGCTGCCTGCGGGGTGTGGTCAGAGGTGATGGGGCCTGGGGGGCTCCCTTGTGGTGTGGGATGTCAGTGGGGTGTGGTCACAGGTGATGGGGTGTCCCATGTGGTGTGAGCTGCCTGGGGGTGTGGTCATGGGTGATGGGGGCTTGAAGGGATCCCTTGTGGTGTGGGTTGCCTGTGGGGTGTGATCACGGGTGATGGGGGTCCCATGTGGTGTGAGCTGCCTGGGGGTGTGGTCATGGGTGATGGGGGCTTGAAGGGATCCCTTGTGGTGTGGGTTGCCTGTGGGGTGTGATCACGGGTGATGGGGGTCCCATGTGGTGTGGGCTGCCTGCAGGTTGTGGTCACGGGTGATGGGGGCTGGAGGGGCGCCCTTGTGGTGTAGGATGCCTCTGGAGTGTGGTCACAGGTGATGAGGATGTCCCATGTGGTGTGGGCTGCCTGTGGGGTGTATTCACGGGTTATGGGGGCTGGAGGGGGCTCCCTTGTGGTGTGGGCTGTCTGCATGGTGTGGTCACGGGTGATGGAGACTGTGGGGGATCCCTTTTGGTGTGGGATGCCTGTGGGGTGTGAGCACGGGTTTTGGGGGTGTCCCATGTGGTGTGGGCTGCCTGCGGGGTGTGGTCATGGGGTCTCCCTTGTGGTGTGGGCTGCCTGCAGGGTGTGGTCACGGGTGATGGAGACTGGGGGGCACCTTTGTGATGTGTGCTGTCTGTGTGGTGGCATCACAGGTGGTGGGGGTGTCCCTTGTGGAGAGGGCTGCCTGCATGGTGTAGTCATGGGTGATGGGGGATCCCAAGTGGTGTGGGATGCCTGCAGGGTGTGGTCAGGGGTGATGGGGGCTGGAGTGTGGCTGTCCTGTCAGGAGGGGTCAGCTTCCAGTGGATTTGTGCGTGTGTCACAGGGTATGCACAGGATTTTCCACGTGATTTGGCTGTGGTGTGTCCAGGGTACGCGCTGGAGTTTCCACACGATTTGGCTGGTGTGCGACCGGGTTTAACCAATGAGTTTTCATGTGATTACACTGGGGTGCGGATGGGGTACACGCTGGGGTTTCCACCCGATTTGGCTGGGGTGCGGATGGGGTAATCTCATGAAAAGTCAACGCATACCCCAGACACACCCCAACCAAATCGTGTGGAAACTCCTATGCATACCCCGTCCACACCCACCCCAATTCATGTGGAAACACAGCGCGTACCCCGGACGCACCCCAGCCAAATCACGTGGAAACTCAGCGCCTACCCTGGACGCACCCCAAACAAATGTTGTGGAAACTCAGCGCATATCCGCTCTGCACCCCAGCCAAATCAATTGGAAACTCAGCGCGTACCTGTGATGCACCACAGCCAAATTGCATGGAAACACAGCACATACCCCAGACGCACCCCAGCCAAATCTCGTGGAAACTCAGCGCATATCCGCTCTGCACCCAGCCAAATCATGTGGAAACTCAGTGCGTACCCCTGACGCACACCAGCCAAATCACATGGAAACACAGCGCATACCCCAGACGTACCCCAGCCAAATTGTGTGGAAACTCAGCGCATACCCCGTCCGCAACCCAGCCAAATCACATGGAAACTCAGCACGTACTCCATCAGCACCCCAGCCAAATCATGTGGAAACTGAGCATGTACCCCGGACGCACCGCAGCCAAATTGCATGGAAACTCAGCACGTACCCTGTCCACACCTCAGCCAAATCACATGGAAACTCAGCACATACCACGGACGCACCCCAGCCAAATCATGCGGAAACTCAGCGTGCAGCCAGGATGCACCCCAGCCAAATCGCATGGAAACTCAGCACATACCCCACCCCCACCCCAGCCACATCACGTGGAAATGCAGCACGTACCGCAGACGCACCCCAGGAAATCGCATAGAACTCACCGTATACCCAGTCTGCACCAAGTTTTTACACGATTTGGCTAGGGGCAGAGGGGCTGTAAACTGGTCCAGGGATGACGTAGGGGCTTGCACTGTGTTTGGCATTTGACTTGCTTTTTACTGCACGTGGGGGCATCATGGGGGCTTTACTGGGGCTGCTTGATGTTCCTTGCGCCATGGGTAGTGATGCCTCAGTAAATCCATGAATATGCGTGCCTCACAATGTTGGGTGTCCTGACCCACGTTTCAGCTATCATGCTGCAACATTTGGTGCTGTGAGCTTAGAAAATCCTAGATGGTCAAAAAGCCCACATGTACGCCAGAATATGAAAACTGTGCAGTACTGGCATGGAAAACATCATGATGGCCAGAACTTCCCAGAAAATGCACAGGGAAATGCATGAAGAATAGGCTGCCACCCATTTTTGCCTAGGTTGTGAGCACAGGAGGGCACTGCCTAAAACCACCATTGGGCTACCCACACAGTAGCCTGAAACCATTGGGAATGACAATGCTGATTGCCAAAAGCAACCTAGAACTGTGGGGAATTCATTTTCTTAAATCCCAAAAATGGTTGCATTACCAGTACTCACCACTATCAGAAAGCCGGCGTTTTAAAACCACCAGACTTTTGTGTAAAACTGAACAAATGAAACAAAACCAGACCAAGGAAAGACTTGCTAAGAGGTGGATACAATGTAAAACTATCCTCTGAAATGACTTGAAGGAAGTAATTATTTAATGTGTATGTAAAAATCGTAATAGACTTCAACTGGTGGACAAAAAGTGACATTTAGCTGAAACCTGGCTTAATGAAACTGAATTCTGCCTGACATCTACCCCCACAGGAGTTAAAACCTGCTCAGCCACTCTTCCCCGTGCCAAAAGGAGTTGTCACCTCTCTGATTAGATTAGGGGTGGAGCATATACAGGGAGTTGAACAAAGGCCTGTCCTGGGCCCAGGCAGATGGTTTATTGGGGGGATCGTAAATGGCTTCCTTTTGAACAAAGCCCTTCCTTGACTCAGGCAGAAGTTATATTGGGGGCGTCGTAAAAGTGGCTTCCTCTTGGCAGAAACGGGGAGAGGCAGCCCCCTCTGAGGACAGGCTGAGCTTAAAGAAAGTGGATAGACTGGTTTCTCCACCATGTGACCTGGGAAGACACACCCCTGTTGGCCAGAATATGATTTTAAGAAAGATGTATAACTCATGGTGCGGACTTGTCAAAATTAGCTAAATGATACCATAATTCTTGTGATTTTTCTGCCCACATTTTAAGAGGTTTTAGGACCTGGTGGTATGATCTAGGGGGTTGCTAGCGGAAAATAGGGTTTCACTCCAAATGTCTGCATGTTAAAAATCTGACACTTCATCAATTAATGTCCATACTCCTTGCGCACATGTGTGTAAATTTGGGTAAATGTCTGATATTGCAAAACCAGTTAAAAAGCACAAAATGTTGCCATTTCTGAATGCAAGCCCCCAGGAAGAGCAGAGTTTGGAAAGAGTATACCTCATGTGATATGTGTTGGGTGCATGTAATTTTAAACAACTGTTTATCTGTGCAATATGTATTTGAATCAAATATAGATATGTGGGGAAACGGACAGGGGAGGATCCTCTGACCTATAAAACCTACAGCATCACTCTGACTCACATTTCCTTCCCCCAATCATGGGAGGGGGGAGAATTGGGCCAATGACAAGTAGAGAGGGGCAGGCTTAGCTAGGCCCAGGCACACACCCATTTTCAAAACACATAAAAAGAAACTGCTGGGACAGGTAGAGACATTCAATTCCATTTGCTGCGGAGCATGCTGACCGACGACTTCACATCCAGAGATCCTACACTTAGACTTCCAAGCTAAACAGAGACTACAGAACTTTGAACCAAGAAGGCCCACTGCAAGCAAAAGTATTTGTCAGCAGGCCCAAAATCATTTGCAGACTATTCACAGCCGGGCTGAGCTGTTGATTCTGGCCTGAAACCCTGAGCCAGAAAGATCCAGAAGCAGTGCTGTACCCAGAGAAAGCAGAGCAGTATCCAGAACCAGAGGCCAGAGATCCAGAGTGACCCAGACCGCTGTTAGCAGAACCAGAGAGCTGACCCAGATCACTGTGAAGTGCCGAGAGCAGAAAAGGAGTCCAGTCCAAAACCTGACCAGATCCGTGGCGAGGCCTATTTCAAAAATATATTGTGAGTACCTAGCAAAACTGTGCAGAACCGATCTCTTAGTTAAAATAATCTAATCCAAACTATTTTAATCTAACCAGAACTGCCTCCTAGAAGTTGTCACTTGTTATTTTGTAAAGCTGCACCACTGTCACTTGTCAATTCTGAAGCTGCAAGCTGTCACCTGTCATTTTGAGTTTACTTTAAATCCAAAAAACTACCTTTATTTAATCATCCGTATCTCTGGGACCGTTTGGGCTAGGAACTTGGTTTAACTTTCCTCCGAAAGCTTAGAATCTTACCTTTCCAAAAAGCCTAGAACCGACTTCCTTAGACTTTTTCCGCAATCACGATTCACGCACTTGCGAATTTTACTGCGATTTGCGATTTGGTTAAAAAATCCAGCCACATGTAACCATCAGCAGTCATTTCTCTCCTTGCTAAAAATTTCGTTTGCCTCCTAAGAACCATCCCTGAATCATTGCTAGAGTAAGCCTGAACTAATATTAACTAGATACCACTCACCCTGAACCTCGTGAAGGGAATTAAAAGCATTTTCAGCATATTTCTCACTTTATTGTCTCCATATTCAAAGCATTTTGCCTGTGTTTCAAAACTCCTATCTGTTGTATAAGCTGCTGGGGGGGAATTGAACTGAATTCTATTTGATTGCATTCCTAAGAACTGTGTGCTCTCCTCTTCATCTCCTTACATTGCATAAAGGGGGCGGGGGGGTGAATTGTCCAAGAAAGTGATTACATTGTCTTTTGCTGAAATCCTATCAAGTTATTTTCTGTACTGCATTTTCATTCCACATTGCATCTATTTGAAACCATAAAAGTATTGTTGCTATCTTATCCATCCTATACCCACTCATCATTGATTATAAAGAAGTGTGCTAGTGCCAGACTATCCATTATTGATTACTGCTCAGATTAAGTGTGATATTCAATTATTAATTCATTATAAAAGTGTGATATATATATATATATATATATATATACTATTTTTTTTTTTTCAAATAAACCTTTTAAACTTGCAAAACAGAACTACTTCTTGGCTCGGTGGGGTCAGGGGGATTCCAAGAGAGGGATGTTATATAGGGGTAGTCATCCAGAACCCATGAACTGGACATAAAGATATATCAATAAGGGTTTCCATTCAGTATCCCAGACTAGGCATTGACTTATCTGTAGTGTTGAATTGAATCCTCTTACAAATTGGGGGCTCGAGCCGGACGTCTGGGTTAGATCTATCACTTGTGCAGCTTAATACAGTGTGCTAACTGACGGGATACATACATCCGGTCGGATCACCACGCTGTTTTACGCTGTAAAGCACTCTTCAAAGGGACACTCTAAGGAAAAAGTCTGTTTTGCAAAAATAAAATACTAATTTCTGTAAGTCAGGAAGGAACTCAAATTCCAGAATGACGACACTGGTAGACATCAAAATAGCCAGAGAGCACTTCTTACATAAGCTATTTGTGAGAGGTGAGTGGACTCATCAGGACCAAACGGTCTGGTTGCAGGCAATCACGCAACAGGTCACTGAAACAGGGTCAGAGATATGGGGAGATCAGGGTCCATTACATGTGGCCCGGAGTGAACTATATATGGCCCCTAAAGCCAAAGATGAACATAATAAGATTGCCAGGATAGCGGCATACTTGTACCTATATATGGGAGACATGCAGGACAAATGTGCTGAAGGCCAGGATCTGGCAAATAGGCAACAGCTGGCATTACAGAAGGCCCAATCTAATCTGGACTCTTCTGAGCAGAGGCTGCTCAGGAGCCAGGAGTCAGAAAATGACAGCAGACGGTACATCACTAAAATAAAGGAGGACATGGATGTGCTGCAACAGGAAAAGGCTGACCAGGATACCAGATTTCTGGCCTTGCAGAAGGAGTACCAAGAAGGTTTGGACTCCCTACTGCAGAGCCAGAAAAAGCTGGAGCAACAGTTAGACTTCAATAGGGCATGTGCTGAGCATGTAGTCACCCTGCAAATCCACCTAGATAGGGAGAAGGCAGAGAGCAATAAACTGATTTTGAAAGACCTGAATACCCAGGCAGAGGTTTACCAGGAGCGCCAGAAAGCTGGTGCCTTCCAAAGGCAAAGGGATGACCTGGCGGCACAGATGCAGGCTCTTAGTCAGGAAAGGGATACCTTAGGCCAGGAAGTCTGCCACTTAAAAAGGAAAATGGAAGAAAATCACCTGGCCCTCCAGGGACTGGGTGACCTCCAAAAAGAACACCAGAACTTGTTAGAGCACACCAGGAGGGTGGAGGAGGCTCTGGCAAGAAAGGAGCAGGCCAGTAGGGAAGGGACTTAGGAGGTAACCCACCTGCAGCAAAGACTGGCCCAGTACTCCAGGACCAATCAGGAGGCACAGAGAGAAAATGAGGCTCTCTGTCAGCACAATGATAGGCTCCAACAACAGGTAGCGATGCAGGAGAGACTGATAGAGTCTAGTAAGGCCTTAACTGAGGAACTGAAAGCGCAGGCTTTTGCATTGCAACAGGGAGCAGGGGCGGATAGAGACCAGGTTCGCTGGGAGAGGGAGACTCCTGAGCATAACCTCAGGAGCCCTAGTACCAGAGGCCTTCATATCTCTCAGTCCCTGGACTCTGCCACTCCCATGTCCCCTCGCGCACATGAGCACCGGGCCACAGGGATGGCAGATTACTATCCAACCAGAAGTATGGGGCTCATAGGCCAGTACCTCCCAAGAATGGAGGGGCGGGCATCCAGGTATGGGCACCCAAGCACAGTGCAATTTAGTGGGGAACCCCAGGAGAGTAGGCCCATTAAGGGCATCCTGAAAACTCCTGCCCAGTTAGGTCAGGGGGGGGTACCCATCAAATCCTGGCAGCAAGGAGGTATCTGAAGACTCCTCTGAATGACGCAGGACACAGAAGACCAGGTCCCCACATTCTGCCAGCCATTCCCAGGCTCGCAGAATCCGGGAAAACCTGGAAGATCAGACAGGAACCTCTGGGATGACTCTGAGTCAGAGGATGAATGGACCAGGGTTACCCGAACCAAAAAGGCCAATAAGGCAAAAAGGGCCTTGCTTAAGGACCCATTGAAGCAAATAAAGGCAATAAGGAGTGTCATCACGCCTTATCATAAGAACGCCAAGTATTCCGTTTGGGAACACTTGGAGCTCTATGAGCAAATGATGGAGACTTTCCATTTGAAGGACAGCAGTAGCTGCATCCAGTACATCAAATGGACATTCTCCCCAGAATACTCCAGTTTCTTTGCAGGGCTGGAGGACCAAAATCATTTAAGATGGTCCACCTATAAGGCGGCCATCTTGAAACATTTTTCTGTTCACAGAAATCCTCAAGAGGCTCGCAAGGCAGCCTACAATTTGCAATGTGGGGAGGATCAGGCCCCACAAGAGTTTGTGCAAGAATGAAAAAGTGCTTTTGCGCAGACCACCAGAAGGGTGCGCACGGATAGCAGAGAATTTATCAATACGTTTTTCCATGCCTTACCCAAATACATTATGACCCAGCTCGTGAGAGATTTTCATCAGAAAAGATCTTTAGTCTGGGTCATTGAACAGGCTACCCGGATCTATGCAGTGCAGAAGCCTATCGAAAATAAAAATAACGCGCCGAAAAACCCCAAAACCAACAGCACCCCGGCTGCTGCCAAGGTGGCAGAGGTAAAGGTTGCCCCGGTTTTAGATTTGGAGATGGGGGGGCCTAAAAACCTGCCTGCACCAAATAATTCACAGCCCAGAAGGCCCTCGGGCCAGTCACCGACAGGGAGTCGAGGAGGTAGTCCCACAAATGGGGTCCCCCGCTCCCCTGACTATGTAAGTCCCCGCTACAAGGGAAACCGACCAATCCTGGGTTATGTGTGGACTCCTCCAGCCCAAGGGGGGGGATCCGGCCAAGCACCTAACCCAGGGAACTTCCCTCCCAACTTCCCCCAGGAGGGCAGAAATTCTCCAAATCCTGGGCAGAACTTTTTCCCCAGGTATCCACCCAATTTCCAGCCCCAAAATCATCCATCCTTCTTTCCCCAATTCCCTGAGCCCAGACAACCTAATCCGGGAGAGGGATGGCCAAGGGTGGAGGGGTACCAAAATCTTCCCAACCAGGGGTACTACCAGGGAAGAGATAGCTACCCTTCCCGGGATCAGCCCAGGGGAGAAAATAGAGCCCCGTATCAGCCTGAGCGGGTTTCACAACTTGAGCGCCAGGTCCAAAATATGGCACGAGATCTGGGTCACATACTGAGGGCTCAACAGAACCCTCAGATGAGCATGCCACCGCCGAATGCCCCAAACTCTGGACCTGGTGCTCCAGAACAATGACGGGGGCAGCACCCCGATAACACACCGGTTCCCAGGGAGGAGGTACAAGGGGAAGGGGGGTGTAAAGCCTTGGAGGAAGCTTCCTTCCCAACTTGTAAACAGCCCCTGGAAAACCTGGAACCGGAAACAAAATCTCCTACCCCTGAAAGCCCAAGGAGCAGAGGGGGGGTAGGAGAAACAAAGGACCCAAACAGACCCACTTTGTGAAGGAGGTACAGATCTTCCAATTTGAGGGAGAGGGATCCTCAGAAGATCCTGGGAAATGGATCTTCTCCTTCAGAGATGGGGGAACTCCTCCCAAAGAAAAATGGGTCCGAAGGGATTCCAATCCAGACTGGGGAGATATGGAGACTGAGCTACCGCCGCCCATCATCTCATCCCAGAACCCACAATACCGAAATCCCCTGGTTCAAACCCATCCTGGTGACTGCCTCCAAAAAGGGGGGGGTGGCCCAGAACCGGAACCAGGGGAACCCACAATGGCTCTGATCTCCAGTTGCCAACTTTGTCTTTCAGATTCCCAAGACTCTCCACAGAATTCTGCCCAAATCTCTTCTCTCACCATGTCCAAAACCAGAAAATTAGCCCACCAGTTGTCCAAAAATGTGCATTATCTGTGCCCCCTTGAGGAGAAGGAGGGAAGATACTATGCCCCGGTACAAGTACAGGGGCAGGGTACAATTTTGGCACTGGTGGACACTGGATCCCAAGCTACCCTTCTGTCCAAAAGGGCCTTTGAGGAACTAAATGCAGGAAGGGGGGAGAATTACCGTATTCCTCTCACCTCTCTTCCTGGACAACTGCAGAACTTTGACGGGAAGGAGATCCCCGTTGAGGGGACTGCAGACTTGGACATTAAAATTGGGCGACACAAGGTGAAACACCCGGTCATAGTAGTGACTCCAGAGGGCACCCCTTGTTTACTAGGGAATGACCTCCTGAGAAGGTTGTCACCCCTAATAGATTGTGTAAACAAGGTCCTCTGGACCCAGACTAGCCGACCAATAAAATTAAAACAGAGTGTCAACCATGACAGTTTAAACGGCACCTGCCACATGGTTGAACAAAAATCTGACCAAGTAGAATTTCACTTCCAGGACAACCAAATTCCAGACGTGACAGTAATACCAGTTGGACAACAGACTGGTGATGGGGGGTCCTCTCTTTTTCTGAAAATCAACCTTCCTTCCAGTTTAAGGTGGTATTCCACACTGGAAGGAAACACCCTGATATTCTTTACTAATCCACAATCAGACACTCCCACTCCTATAGTCCAGAAAGATGTGAAATCAGCTCAGAGCCTGGCTGATATTCAGCAAATTGGAGAGCAGTTGTTCATCCCTGTTCAGTTAAATGATGGGAAGGACTCTGTTCTCGCTCGAGTGTGTGTGAACAACGGAAAGAGCTTCATCAGCAAAGCCATTTTCCGCCAACTCCCAAAAGATCCAGCCATTCCCACATTCAAACTGATAGACAAATGGGAAATGGACCTGGAAGCACCTAATTCCCAACATCTCCTGCCAAGCAGGTGTATGCTCGAAATCTCCATTGGCAACAAGAGTATAGTCCATAATTGTTGGGTCGTGCGAGATGTCACTGCCGCCTTTTACTTAGGCAGTGACATTCTCAATCGCTTTGCCATTAGTTTGGACCTAATAAACTTCAAAGCTTGGTCCTGATTAGCGGATAATCCCATGGGCTTTGATGATCCAGAAAAAGCATTTAGGTCAGCTCAATTTCTACCTTATGCAGTTGAAATTCAGATGAAAGAGGAAGTTACCATCCCAGAAAGGACCCGACAATTCTCCCTGGAAGTGAAAGTTAAAAGAGGACAAAAATTGCAAAACCCTGATGCTTATATACATCTAAATGCTTCTCTCCAACAGCAAGGGTTGGGGGTAAACCCAACTCCATTAGTCAACATAGAACATGACACCATTTCAATAAAGGTGGATAACAGCGACTTAAAGAGTATTACTCTAGCCGCAGGCACCTTTATTGGAATGGCGGTTGATGACCGACATTTCTCTATTGATCTAGGAAATGAACTGTTAGGACCAATCCCCAAGGACTGTTTTGACAGTGACAGTGAGGACAATACAACACCAGACAGGATTTTCATCCGGCATGGGGGGAACTTCCTGGTGTACACTTCCTGCCCTTATGGTAAGGAAGATGTGACTTGTGACTTCAGGAGGGATGAGGTGATTTTCCAGGTCCATGAGGGTTGCCTTTCCCACCTGAGGCCTCCAGTCCAAATCAGCACTCTGACCAGGGACTTCTCCACCCAGCTGGAGGAGGCCGCTGAGATAGCCAAACCAGAAGTCTTTCCAGGCTTCAGGCAGATGGTGGAAGAGAGAGTCAACCTAGCTGATGCCTGTGTGACTCTGGAACAGAAGCAAAAGTTGAAACAAGTTTTCTTGGATTTCCAAGATCTCTTTGCGGTAGACTCATATGACTGTGGTCGCACCGACATCCACACAACAACAATTCCCACGGACCCTGGAATGACTCCAGTGTTTGTGAAGCAATATCGTTTGCCTCTCGCATCCATGCAGTCCCTCACTGAAATAATTAAGAACCTTGAGTCCCAGGGAATAATTCGTCCAATAGACAGCACCTTCAATAATCCGGTCCTGGGAATATTGAAGCCAAACGGCCAGTGGAGACTCTGCGCCGACCTCAGGGAGCTCAACAAACGGGTCCATACTTCCCGATGGCCTCTTCCCTACATTGACCAAGGGCTGGCCCAGATCCAGGGGTCACAGGTATTCACTGCAATAGACCTGACCAATGGATACTGGACTGTGCCTGTCAGTAGGGAGGACCAATACAAGCTGGCTTTTACCTTTGGGGGCCAGCAGTACACATGGACCCGGACTCCCTTTGGATACCTCAACTCCGGCAATGAATTCAACATTTTCCTACACAAGGCCATGCCCGACCTGGGTGCAAGCGGTAACCTGGCTTATGTAAATGATGTCCTCATCAAAAGTTCATCTGTGGAGGAACACATAGCGGAGATCCGTTATGTTCTGACCCAGTTGAGGGCCGCCGGAGCAAAACTTTCCTTTCAGAAAGCACAGTGGTGTAGAACCCGTGTTAATTTCCTGGGGCAGGAGATTACTCCTCAGGGTCTCAGTCCCCAGGAAAAGAAAGTGGAAGCACTTCAGAAACTGAAAGACCCCACAACTCTGCGGGAACTAAGGAGCCTCCTTGGACTGACTAATTACAGCAGAAAGTTCATTGAGGGCTACGCAGAGATCACAGACCCCTGATTCATCTCCTGAAGGGGGGGGTCAAGTGGGAATGGGGTCCAGAACAAGCCGAGGCAGTAAGACAACTGAAAAGAAGCCTCTCACAAGCGCCCTGCCTAGCTTACCCTGTCAGAAACAAGGAGTTCTTCCTGGAGACAGGGTTCTCTAATACGTGCTTGATGGCAGTATTATACCAAAAGCATGACGAGGTCAATAAAGTAATCTCCTATGCGAGCAAAACTTTATCCTCTGTGGAGGAAAAATTAAACGATTGTGAGAAGGCACTCCTGGCAACGGTGTGGGCATTGAAGAATTACCGCCCGTTTATCCATGGGGAACACATCATAGTGGAGACTCCACACCAGCCTCTGCAATATCTCCAAAGCGACAGAATCCGGGCCGGAAATGTGAGTAATTCCCGAATTACTTCCTGGATTCTGTCAATGCAAGGCATTCCTGTGGAGGTCAGATATGGCCAAAACAAGAAGAGTCCCCTCGCGCAAGGTCTGGCTGACTTGCATGATTGTGCCAGAGAAAACTGTCTCGAGGACGAAAGTCTAAAAATCAAGGACAACACAGAGGCATACCTTAATTCCCCACACAAAGTCTTTGAAGAGGACAAGTGTGAGGGAATGCCCACTGTCTATGTGGATGGATGCTCGTAACATATTGACAACGACGGGGAGAAAGAACTGGTGGCTGGCGTAGGGAATGCATGGGTGAAGGAGTTTCCAGAACACTCCGCTGGATACAAAATTGGTCCCCGAAGTAGTCAGGTGGCAGAATTGATGGCTGTGCATCAGGCCATCCTCACTGCTGTCCACCATGAACTCCACAAACTGGTCATAATCACAGATCCGGATTATGTACGGAACGGGTTTGTGGAGCACCTGGTCAACTGGAAAACCAGAGGCATGTTATGCGCTAATAACAAACCCTTGAAACATGGGAAGTTAATCCAAAACATTGATGATCTGGTCACATCGAATGGGATGACCATCTACTGGAAAAATATCAAGGGTCATTCCAAAGTAGAGGGACCAGACAAAACTGGAAATGACTTAGCTGATCAGCTGGCCAAAATGATTGAGTCCCTGTTGGGGGAAATCCAGGTCACTGCTATCACTAGGTCCCAGACAAATGCTCACAATGATCTTTCAATTGCACAATGGAGTAAGGAGACCCCTGATGCTGATTTGATTACCGCTCAGAAGCGGGATCCAATAATTGGTAAATTTTACCAACACATTGAGGACCCTGAGAACTTTCCCCTGACGGTTACCGATTACAACGGGAAAGAGGACCTTAGAGTGTTGATGAAATGTCCAAAAATGTTCCGGATCCAAGACGGTTTGTTGGTAAGGAAATCCCAAGCTGGCCATGATCAGTGGGTGGCTCCTACCTCCTTCCGAAGCCTGATGTTAAGTCACGCCCATGATGCGGCTACCGCCGGTCATAGGGGGTTTCATACAACACTTGAGATCTTAAGAGAGGTTGCCTACTGGCCACACATGGGCCAGGACCTCAACCAATATTTGAAGGGTTGTCTTGTGTGTGCACAATTTCAGCCAACATCCCTCACACACCGGGCGCCTCTCCAAAAGAGGGGAATGACACTCCCATGGTCAGATTTACAAATCGACTTTGTAGGCCCCGTGATTCGCTCCGCTAGGGGGATTAAGTACATGTTGACTGTCACATGCTTGTTTACCAAGTGGGTGGAATGTCTCCCAGCCCCAAATTGCAAGGCAGAAACTGCAGCTGCCCTGATGATTAACCACATCTTTTCCCGTTTTGGTCTACCTGAAAGGATTGAGTCAGACAGAGGTAGCCACTTCACCAGTGAAGTGATGACAAAGATATGGGAGATACTGGGGGTCAAAAGAAAGCTACATATTGCTTACAGGCCAGCTTCTTCGGGAGCAGTAGAACGTTACAACCGGACAATTGTGAGCATCTTAAAAAAGTTTGTGGCAGATTCTGGGCCAAGTTGGGATATCCGATTACCTCTGGTCGTAATGGCCATCAAATCTACCCCTTCATCTGCAACCAAAATGTCACCATTTGAGTTGATGACTGGACGCAAGATGGTGCTTCCCCAGCATTTGCTCTACAGAACCCAAGAGCAAACGTTGATAAATGCCTCCACAACTCATGAGTATGTGGAGAATTTAAGGAAACACCTTCAGCATGCTTTTGCCTATGCTCAGCGGAATCTAGAATGATCAGCCAAGAGCATGAAGACCCACTATGACCTGAAAACTTCCAGGAAGGAATATCAGGTGGGGGACCGGGTCTATTTATACAACTTCCAAAGAAACCAGGCAAGACAGCGCAAATTTCTGCCTACATGGAAGGGACCCTTTGAGATTATAGACAAGATCTCCCCTGTGGCCTACAAGATCCGCATCCCCAAAGGCGGTTTGGCAGAGGGGGAAGACAAGTGGGTCCACATAAACCAAGTTGAAGTGTTGCCATCCCAGGCACACTTTGCAGCAACTGGAGGAGACCTCTGCAATCCCAGAGGGTACCGCTCCAGAGTAATTCAATTCCAACCCTAAAAGATCCTACATATAGCCTATCAAATTCTGTGTTTCTCAAGTTTATGTGTTCCTGTCTCTTAATTTAAAAAAATGTGCATGTTCATATCTGTTGAGTTCTAAAATATATATGCCACCCTAGTATATCAATGGTGGGGGAGAAATGTCCATGAATAGGTATTGCCGCTTTTCCTTTGTCGTCCTAGGAGAAAGAAAACCTGGAGACTGGCCAAGGAGGACGATCCGGAGACTGGGAGCAGAGACCCAAGGGGCCCGGGGTACCGCCCAATATTCCCATCAGGACTGGCGAGGAGAACCGATCGATCAGTACCGGATGGAGGAAAAGATGCTGAACTGTGCCATTTGCAGAATTGGAAGAAGATTATGCGGACATACCAGTGCGTGGGTCATAATCTTCTGTGCACCCGACTCCCCATCGACTCAAATTCAAAGTGCAGTCATGTGGGGGGGCTTTGTTGGGTGTCCTGACCCACGTTTGAGCTATCATGCTGCAACATTTGGTGCTGTAGGCTTAGAAAATCCAAGATGGCCAAAAAGCCCACATGTACGCCAGAATAGGAAAACTGTGCAGTACTGGCATGGAAAACATCATGATGGCCAGAACTTCCCAGAAAATGCACAGGGAAATGCATGAAGAATAGGCTGCCACCCATTTTTGCCTAGGTTGTGAGCACAGGAGCGCACTGCCTAAAACCACCATTGGGCTACCAACACAGTAGCCTGAAACCATTGGGAATGGCAATGCTGATTGCCAAAAGCAACCTAGAACTGTGGGGAATTCATTTTCTTAAATCCCAAAAATGGTTGCATTACCAGTACTCACCACCATCAGAAAGCCGGCGTTTTAAAACCACCAGACTTTTGTGTAAAACTGAAAAAATGAAACAAAACCAGACCAAGGAAAGACTTGCTAAGAGGTGGATACAATGTAAAACTATACTCTGAAATGACATGAAGGAAGTAATTATTTAATGTGTATGTAAAAATCGTAATAGACTTAAACTGGTGGACAAAAAGTGACATTTAGCTGAAACCTGGCTTAATGAAACTGAATTCTGCCTGACATCTACCCCCACAGGAGTTAAAACCTGCTCAGCCACTCTTCCCCTTGCCAAAAGGAGTTGTCACCTCTCTGATTAGATTAGGAGTGGAGAAGCTACAGGGAGTTGAACAAAGGCCTGTCCTGGGCCCAGGCAGATGGTTTATTGGGGGGATCGTAAATGGCTTCCTTTTGAACAAAGCCCTTCCTTGACTCAGGCAGAAGTTATATTGGGGGCGTCGTAAAAGTGGCTTCCTCTTGGCAGAAACGGGGAGGGGCAGCCCCCTCTGAGGACAGGCTGAGCTTAAAGAAAGTGGATGACTGGTTTCTCCACCATGTGACCTGGGAAGACACACCCCTGTAGGCCAGAATATGATTTTAAGAAAGATGTATAACTCATGGTGCAGACTTGTCAAAATTAGCTAAATGATACCATAATTCTTGTGATTTTTCTGCCCACATTTTAAGCGGTTTTAGTACCTGGTGGTATGATCTAGGGGGTTGCTAGCGGAAAATAGGGTTTCACTCCAAATGTCTGCATGTTAAAAATCTGACACTTCATCAATTAATGTCCATACTCCTTGCGCACATGTGTGTAAATTTGGGTAAATGTCTGATATTGCAAAACCAGTTAAAAAGCACAAAATGTTGCCATTTCTGAATGCAAGCCCCCATGAAGAGCAGAGTTTGAACAGAGTATACCTCATGTGATATGTGATGGGTGCATGTAATTTTAAACAACTGTGTATCTGTGCAATATGTATTTGAATCAAATATAGATTTGTGGGCAAACTGACCAGGGGAGGATCCCCTGACCCATAAAACCTACAGCATCACTCTGACTCACATTTCCTTCCCCCAATCATGGAAGGGGGAGAATTGGGCCAATGACAAGTAGAGAGGGGCAGGCTTAGCTAGGCCCAGGCACACACCCATTTTCAAAACACATAAAAAGAAACTGCTGGGACAGGTAGAGACATTCAATTCCATTTGCTGCGGAGCATGCTGACCGACGACTTCACATCCAGAGATCCTACACTTAGACTTCCAAGATAAACAGAGACTACAGAACTTTGAACCAAGAAGGCCCACTGCAAGCAAAAGTATTTGTCAGCAGGCCCAAAATCATTTGCAGACTATTCACAGCCGGGCTGAGCTGTTGATTCTGGCCTGAAACCCTGCGCCAGAAAGATGCAGAAGCAGTGCTGTACCCAGAGAAAGCAGAGCAGTATCCAGAACCAGAGGCCAGAGATCCAGAGTGACCCAGACCGCTGTTAGCAGAACCAGAGAGCTGACCCAGATCACTGTGAAGTGCCGAGACCAGAACCGGAGTCCAGTCCAAAACCTGACCAGATCCGTGGCGAGGCCTATTTCAAAAATATATTGTGAGTACCTAGCAAAACTGTGCAGAACCGATCTCTTAGTTAAAATAATCTAATCCAAACTATTTTAATCTAACCAGAACTGCCACCTAGAAGTTGTCACTTGTTATTTTGTAAAGCTGCACCACTGTCACTTGTCAATTCTGAAGCTGCAAGCTGTCACCTGTCATTTTGAGTTTACTTTAAATCCGAAAAACTACCTTTATTTAATCGTCCGTATCTCTGGAACCCTATGGGCTAGGAACTTGGTTTAACTTTCCTCTGAAAGCTTAGAATCTTACTTTTCCAACAAGCCTAGAACCGACTTCCTGCTCCTTATACTTCTTTCCACAATCACTATTCACGCACTTGCGAATTTTACAGCGATTTGCGATTTGTTTAAAAAATCCAGCCACGTGTAACCATCAGCAGTAATTTCTCTCCTTGCTAAAAATTTCGTTTGCCTCCTAAGAACCATCCCTGAATCATTGCTAGAGTAAGCCTGAACTAATATTAACTTAAGCTGCTGGGGGGGAATTGAACTGAATTCTATTTGATTGCATTCCTAAGAACTGTGTGCTCTCCTCTTCATCTCCTTACATTGCATAAAGGGGGGGGGGGTGAATTGTCCAAGAAAGTGATTACATTGTCTTTTGCTGAAATCCTATCAAGTTATTTTCTGTACTGCATTTTCATTGCACATTACATCTATTTGAAACCATAAAAGTATTGTTGCTATCTTATCCATCCTACACCCACTCATCATTGATTATAAAGAAGTGTGCTAGTGCCAGATTATCCATTATTGATTACTGCTCAGATTAAGTGTGATATTCAATTATTAATTCATTATAAAAGTGTGATATATATATATATATATATATATATATATATATATATATACTGTTTAATTTTTTTTTCAAATAAACCTTTTAAACTTGCAAAACAGAACTACTTCTTGGCTCAGTGGGGTCAGGGGGATTCCAAGAGAGGGGTGTTATATAGGGGTAGTCATCCAGAACTCATGAACTGGACATAAAGATATATCAATAAGGGTTTCCATTCAGTATCCCAGACTAGGCATTGACTTAGTTGTAGTGTTGAATTGAATCCTCTTACAGCAATTGGTTCTATTTGCATGAGTGGTGCATGCTCCTTCTCGGCGTGCACCGCTTGTGCTTTTTCTACGCTGGATTCTATGAATCAGGCCCCTTAAGACTTCTGCATGTTGTGGTCTCAAAACAAAAGAATATTGCAAACGTTACTGTTGCATGGTCATTTCCAGACATTCAAGGTAAATGTGCTGCATGACCTGAGAACCACATGTCAGGCCCATGACACATTGTGGTGTCCTTCACCAGGGACTAATCTACATATGTCAATGAACTCCGCACTTTTGCTTCCAATCTATTTCTGGCACATGATAAAACGACCCAGAGTGCTTGTTTGAGTCTAAAAACTGCACATTACTCCTATTGCTGCCAAATGAAACACTTTTTTGAACCCTGCCTGCATGAACATCACTGAAATCAACAGGAGGTCTTGGGTGGCCTTAAATGTGTTTTAGTAATGTAACACAGTATATAGGCAAAGTTGCACATGCTACCCCGCCTTTACACACAACCAGGGGGTCAGAATAGGTGTGTTCAATGTAGATCTACTGTATGTTAATCAGCAGATACATAGGGTCAGTATCACTTAAAACACATTTTATTCAAAAGCATATATGTTTAAAAACCGTGCATGGCGGAATATGGTGTTTAATCCAGAAAACACATGGTTATGACATACAAATAAAGCAAATAATGAACAGAATGTTCCAATATCACATACACTCATGATATGCGATTTCATTTTTGGTGCTGTTAGTAACACACGTGACATAGCCAGACATAGATTTCCTGAGGGTGAGGGTTTTTCTGCGTGGCTGGGATTTTGGCGAGGAGTTTCTGCTGGGCTGGCGATCATTGATGCTGGAAGTGGACGCTGCTGAAGGAGTTCTCTGAAGGCTGTGCTCTGGGAGAGAACAGCTGAGGCATAACTAGCTGCAGGAAGGGAATTTACGAGCCAAGGGAGAGACAGTGAGTATTACTAGACAGGCAATTAATTAGGACCACTTCTGCAGGGTATTTGGCAGAGTGTCAGAGTGGCTATGAAAGACGACACTCCCTTAATTCTTACAGAACAAATGGATTAATGGAGTAGCGTGAATTCAAAGTCAGGTTTGGGGATTCTTCTTTCATGCAAAGGGGGTCATAATCTAACAACCATGCAATGATAATCAGGAAAAGGGGATTGACAAAAAGCTGAAATCCTAATGCTGTCCTATTGCTTTCACAACAAATGATTTTCGTGAAGAGTTTTTCCTAAATTAAGAAAGAAAAATGCATAGGCTATGCCATCTCATGCCAAATATTTATTAAATGTGTTCTTGCACATATGCCTAATGATAAATGTTTATCGTAAATGTATTCATGCTTCACAAGTGACATAGTTGAGTTGTCTGTTTTCTGCTTATTAAACTGAAGATATAACATGCCTAAACTGTGAAAGTGTGTAGTGGTCTTCATTGTGTATGGAGCCTGTCAGTTTCTTTGCATTTAGTGGTAAATGGGCATTGTGATTGAAAGATGCAGTACTAGGCTGATGGCGCCTGATTAGACCACTGAGGTGAAATGAACGTTAGACAGAGGGACAAGTCAGGCTATTTCTTCCAAAAGTCTGCAAAGGATACGACACATATTCAGCCCATATTGTTCACTGACTGGAAACCATTAGGGGATGATCGCAGTTCATGTTTCCTCATTATATGTCTACTGCTGTGGTGAGTGTCAAAGACAATTCAACCGAAGTGACCCATGAGATTAATTACATTTAGACAAGAGTTCCTATTCCTTGATTGCAAGCCTTGTACTATTCGATTATCTCTCAGTTCCTATTGGCTGTAAAGTTGATTCAGATTTTATGTGTGTAAAATCAATGTGTCCAAATTTAAAATGTTATCATCTGAACAGTATTTAATTCAATTTGAAGAAGATGCTTTTATGTCTTTAAAAGCTGGGTGGCTATGCTGTTTTTTGTATACACATTTTGATTATTTCTATGTATTAATTTCAACATCATGTTTTCAAATGTTTTATTGTGTTATATGGTTATACATTGAAAACCTTACACAATCCAATCTAAAATCAATCATCTTGTAGGATAATCACAAAGGAAACCAAATACAGTATGCAAATACACTTTTTATTCCATATAAAATGTTTTATTAAAAGAAACAATTAGATTTGTTCTACACAAAAACAGGACCAGTGCAATAGATAAAATGACTGAAAAAGAGTCAAACATTGCCTACATAATGATTCCCCAGGATCAAGTCACAAATCGATCACATGTTTTTCAAAACAGCAACAATGAGGGTTTGTTAATCGTTTGCACTCTAACAGCAAATTCAGTCAGACATAGAGGGGGTAATTCATAGAATGCAGCGCACAAGTGGCGCACGCGGCTGGCGCACAGTGTGCGCGTGCGAATCCCTGCGCCAGCCGCGTGCGCTAAAATCCATTTCTGCGCACAGCGTATTCATGGATTCCAGCCACCAAAACCAGCCGTGGCGCACAGTGGTGCAGCGACCCTGCAGCAGCACCAGTTACGCTCCCAAGAGCGCCTCTCGCGCAGGGAAAAGCCATCAAAATCCCCAATCCAGCGCAAAGGGCTGCGCTAACTCTGTACCAGCACGGCAAGCGGGCTGCGTGTATCACGGGGGTGCGCTGGAAGTACCTCACGCGATTGGCCCAGTGCGAGCAGGGTACGCGTATTTCAGGGGTGCGCAGGAAGTTCCACACGCGATTGCCGCAGGGTACGTGTATTTCAGGGGTGTGCGGGAAGTTCCACACGCGATTACAGCAGGGTACGTGTATTTCAGGGGTGCGCGGGAAGTTCCACACACGATTGGCCCCATGCTAGCAGGGTACGCGTATTCCAAGGGTTCGCGGAAAGTTCCACATGCGATTTCAGCAGGGTATGTGTATTTCAGGGTGCGGGGGAAGTTTCATACGCGACATCAGCAGGGTACGTGTATTTCGGGGTGTGGGGGAAGTTTCACAAGCGACATCAGCAGGGTACGTGTATATCAGGGGTGCGCGGGAAGGTCCACACGCAATCTCATCAGGGTACGTGTACTTCGGGGTGCGGGGGAAGTATCACACGCAACATCATCAGGGTACGTGTATTCCAGGGGAGCGCGGGAAGTTCCACACGCGATTCCATCAGGGTACGTGTATTACAGGGGTGCGCGGGGAGCACCACACGTGAATTGCACGTGTGGGTCCTCCCAGGTGTTCCCTCTACACCCTCCACGGCCCCTGCAGGTGGCTGACACCACAGGGGCCTACCCTGCACATGTCCTGCAGGCACCCCATCCACCATGGCCATGCCCCCAGCCAACCCACATGTCAACTTGCACTACTGCCCAACAACACATGTCCCCCTGCACCCCCAGCCACCAGGGGCACCCTCCACCAGGCCCCCACCCATGGCTCCCACCCCCCCCACCCCCCAGCACTGTGGGGCACCTGCCAGCAGGCCCCCACCCATGTCCAACTCATGTTCCCCACCACCCCCCAGCCACCAGGGGCACCCTCCACCAGGCCCCCACCCATGTCTCCTACCCCCCCACCCCCCAGCAGTGCAGGGGAACCCTCCACCAGGTGCCCACCCATGTCTTCCACCCCCCCACCCCCCAGCAGTGCAGGGGCACCCTCCACCAGGCCCCCACCCATGTCTCCCACCACCACCACCCCAGCATGTGGGGCACCTGCCAGCAGGCCCCCACCCATGTCCAACTCATGATCCCCACCTCCCCCACCACCCAGCACTATGGGGCACCTGCCAGCAGGCCCCCACCCATGTCCAACTCATGTTCCCCACCACCCCCACCCCCCAGCACTGTGGGGCACCTGCCAGCAGGCCCCCACCCATGTCCAACTCATGTTCCCCACCCCCTCCACCCCCCAGCACTGTGGGGCACCTGCCAGCAGGCCCCCACCCATGTCCAACTCATGTTCCCCACCCCCCCACCACCCAGCACTATGGGGCACCTGCCAGCAGGCCCCCACCCATGTCCAACTCATGTTCCCCACCACCCCCACCTCCCCAGCACTGTGGGGCACCTGCCAGCAGGCCCCCACCCATGTCCAACTCATGTTCCCCACCCCCTCCACCCTCCAGCACTGTGGGGCACCAGCCAGCAGGCCCCCACCCATGTCCAACTCATGTTCCCCACCACCCCCACCCCCAGCACTGTGGGGCACCTACCAGCAGGCCCCCACCCATGTCCAACTCATGTTCCCCACCCTCCCCACCCCCCAGCACTGTGGGGCACCTGCCAGCAGGCCCCCACCCATGTCTCCCACCCCCCCACACCCCCCAGCACTGTGGGGCACCTGCCAGCAGGCCCCCACCCATGTCCATCTCATGTTCCACACCCCCCCACCCCCCAGCACTGTGGGGCACCTGCCAGCAGGCCCCCACCCATGTCCAACTCATGTTCCCCACCACCCCCACCCCCCAGCACTGTGGGCACATGCCAGCAGGCCCCCACCCATGTCCAACTCATGTTCCCCACCCCCCCAACCCCCAGCAGTGCAGGGGCACCCTCCACTAGGCCTCCACCCATGTCTCCCATCCCCCCACCCCCAGCACTGTGGGGCACCTGCCAGCAGGCCCCCACCCATGTCTCCCACCCCACCCACCCCCCAGCACTGTGGGGCAACTGCCAGCAGGCCCCCACCCATGTCCAACTCATGTTTCCAACCCCCCAACCCCCAGCACTGTTGGGCACCTGCCAGCAGGCCCCCACCCATGTCCAACTCATGTTCCCCACCAGCCCCACCCCCCAGCACTGTGGGGCACATGCCAGCAGGCCCCCACCCATGTCCAACTCATGTGCCCCACCCCCCAGCAGTGCATGGGCACCCTCCACCAGGCCCCCACCCATGTTTGCCACCCCCCACCCACAGCACTGTGGGGCACCTGCCAGAAGGCCCCCACCCATGTCCAACTCATGTTCCCCACCCCCCCACCCCCCAGCACTGTGGGGCACCTGCCAGCAGGCCCCCACCCATGTCCAACTCATGTTCCCCACCCCCCCAACCCCCAGCACTGTGGGGCACCTGCCATCAGGCCCCCACCCATGTCCAACTCATGTTCCAAACCACCCCCACCCCACAGCACTGTGGGGCACCTGCCAGCAGGCCCCACCCATGTCTCCCATCCCCCCACCCCCCAGCACTGTGGGGCACCTGCCAGCAAGCCCCCACCCATGTCCAACTCATGTTCCCCACCACCCCCACCCCCCAGCACTGTGGGGCACCTGCCAGCAGGCCCCCACCCATGTCTCCCACCCCCCCACCCCCCAGCAGTGCAGGGGCACCCTCCACCAGGCCCCCACCCATGTCTCCCACCCCTCCACCCCCCAGCACTGTGGGGCACCTGCCAGCAGGCCCAAACCCATGTCGACCACCCCCCCACCCCCTAGCAGTGCAGGGGCACCCTCCACCAGCCCCGACCCATGTCTCCCACCCCCTCTACCCCCCAGCAGTGCAGGGGGACCCTCCAGCAGGCCCCCACCGATGTCTTCCACCCCCCCACCCCCCAGCAGTGCAGGGGCACCCTCCACCAGGACCCACCCATGTCTCCCACCACCCCCACCCCCAGCGGTGCAGGGGCACCCTCCACCAGGCCCCCACCCTTGTCTCCCACCACCCCCACCCCCCAGCAGTGCAGGGGAACCCTCCACCAGGCCCCCACCCATGTCTCCCACCACCCCCAACCCCCAGCAGTGCAGGGGCACCCTCCACCAGGCCCCCACCCATGTCTCCCACCCCCTCCACCCCCCAGCACTGTGGGGCACCTGCCAGCAGGCCCCCACCCATGTCCAACTCATGTTCCCCACCCCCCACCCCCCAGCACTGTGGGGCACCTGCCAGCAGGCCCCACCCATGTCCAACTCATGTTCCCCACCACCCCCACCCCCCAGCACTGTTGGCACATGCCAGCAGGCCCCCACCCATGTCCAACTCATGTTCCCCACCCATGTCCAAATCATGTTCCCCACCCCCCAACCCCCAGCAGTGCAGGGGCACCCTCCACCAGGCCCCCACCCATGTCTCCCACCCCCCCTACCCCCGGCACTGTGGGGCACCTGCCAGCAGGCCCCCACCCATGTCTCCCACCCCCCCACCCCCCAGCACTGTGGGGCACCTGCCAGCAGGCCCCCACCCATGTCCAACTCATGTTCCCCACCCCCACCCCCCAGCACTGTGGGGCACCTGCCAGCAGGCCCCCACCCATATCCAACTCATGTTCCCCACCACCCCCACCCCCCAGCACTGTGGGGCACATGCCAGCAGGCCCCCACCCATGTCCAACTCATGTTCCCCACCCCCCAGCAGTGCAGGGGCACCCTCCACCAGGCCCCCACCCATGTTTCCCACCCCCCCACCCCCAGCACTGTGGGGCACCTGTCAGCAGGCCCCCACCCATGTCCAACTCATGTTCCCCACCCCCCCGCCCCCCAGCACTGTGGGGCACCTGCCAGCAGGCCCCCACCCATGTCCAACTCATGTACACCACCCCCCCAACCCCCAGCACTGTGGGGCACCTGCCATCAGGCCCCCACCCATGTCCAACTCATGTTCCAAACCACCCCCACCCCCCAGCACTGTGGGGCACCTGCCAGCAGGCCCCCACCCATGTCTCCCACCCCCCCCCCACCCCCAAGCACTGTGGGGCACCTGCCAGCAAGCCCCCACCCATGTCCAACTCATGTTCCCCACCACCCCCACCCCCCAGCACTGTGGGGAACCTGCCAGCAGGCCCCCACCCATGTCTACCAATCCCCCACCCCCCAGCAGTGCAGGGGCACCCTCCACCAGGCCCCCACCCATGTCTCCCACCCCCCCACTCCCCAGCACTGTGGGGCACCTGCCAGCAGGCCCCCACCCATGTCGACCACCCCCCCACCCCCTAGCAGTGCAGGGGCACCCTCCACCAGGCCCCCACCCATGTCTCCCACCCCCCCTCCACCCCCCAGCAGTGCAGGGGCACCCTCCACCAGGCCCCCACCCATGTCTCCCACCCCCCCCTACCCCCCAGCAGTGCAGGGGCACCCTCCACCAGGCCCCCACCCATGTCTTCCACCCCCCCACCCCCCAGCAGTGCAGGGGCACCCTCCACCAGGCCCCCACCCATGTCTCCCACCACCCCCACCCCCCAGCAGTGCAGGGGCACCCTCCACCAGGCCCCCACCCTTGTCTCCCACCACCCACACCCCCCAGCAGTGCAGGGGCACCCTCCACCAGGCCCCCACCCATGTCTCCCCCCACCCCCACTCCCCAGCAGTGCAAGGGCACCCTCCACCAGGCCCCCACTCATGTCTCCCACCACCCTACTCCCCAGCAGTGCAGGGGCACCCTCCACCAGGCCCCCACCCATGTCTCCCACCCCCCCATCCCCAGCACTGTGGGGCACCTGCCAGCAGGCCCCCACCCATGTCCAACTCATGTTCCCCACCCCCCACCCCCAGCACTGTGGGGCACCTGCCAGCAGGCCCCTACCCATGTCCAACTCATGTTCCAAACCACCCCCACCCCCCAGCAGCCCAGGGGCACCCTCCACCAGGCCCCCACCCATGTCTCCCACCCCCCCACCCCCCACCACTGTGGGCCACCTGCCAGCAGGCCCCCACCCATGTCCAACTCATGTTCCCCAGCCAACATGTCATCACAATCTAGATCCCTGGTCCCTATGGTCAGCCTCCAAATGCAAAACCCCCACCCGAGTATTGCATCAACCCACTCATAATTGGCAATTACATCACAGAACACCAATTGCAAGTTCCGAAACAAACACATTTCCCTCACATACACCCAATGGGTGTCAGCGAATCTCAAAACCCATATCATGAAATGCATGAAACCAATGAGATGCCACACATTGAAGTTCACTAAAAAAATATGTATTAAAGGAAACATAAATAGAATCAAAAATAAAGAAACAGAAATGTGAATGTACAAAAATGAAAAGAAGCATGTCCGTGAAAAAAAGCAAAACCAAAAATCAAATTCCAAAGTAATGCTGTCCAAAGTCACTGTCCACAAAACAAAATCCAATGGGAAATAAAAAAGAAAGCCATTGCTCCATGGTTAAAATGTGAAAGAAAGATACAATCCAACAGTGAACTATGTACATGGGAACAAGCCAGGGTCCATTATCCCAACAAAAGAAAGGAAACCTATCTAACTACACTAACTAATAAAATAAACTATATACAAAAATGTAGCTAATGTCCGAAAGGTCCAAAATAAATCAAAAAAAAAATGAAACCTAACACTACCTACATAACTATGTACAAGGGCAGCAGGCTAGTATGACGGCTCACTTGTGGATGTCCCGGGCCAGGGCATCATTGAACTCCTGCTCAATGTCCCGGAGGCGGCCCTCCTCCATGGCCCCGAGGGTCCACAGAGCAGTCGCTGTGTCCACCTCCAAACCCCTGCCGATTGCCTCGAGGCACTCGGCCCGCCTCAGGGCCCTCGGCATGGAGTTCTCCGCCCTGACCATTGTGAGCCGTGCCTCTTCCGCCCGCTGCCGCTCCGCATCTATGGCGTGGCCCAACCGCTGCCACACGGAATACTCTCTGTCCTGGGTCCTCCTGCCCTCCGGCCGATGCCTGCCCCTCCGATGTTGAAGGCCCCGAGCCTTCATGGCTCCCACCACGTTGCTGTTGCTGCTGTGATTCTGCCCGTGCACTGCCTCCTGCTGCCTGCACATCCTCCGCCGGGTGGGGTGCAGTCGTTGATGTGGCCACCCCTGCTGGACGTCCGACTCCCGACTGTGGCAGGGATGCCTCCTCCACCAGCCTGGCCACACTGTCAGAGGCAGCTCCACAGGGCACCCAGGTGACTGATGGGTGGGAAGATGGTATGGAGGACGACTGGCGCGTAGGGGGTTCAGTTGAGGAGGGGGTCGTAGCAAGCCCCAGCAAATGGAGGAATGCGGCCTGGGTGACTTGTCCCAGCAGGCTGATGTGGTCAACGAGCCTTTCGAGATGACGTGCAGTCTCCTCATGAAGAGACTGCAGGTCACCTCGCATGGCCCGTTGACGCAACGCCACACCAGTCAGGACAGGCTCAACCCGGACCCGGATAGCCACGTCCGCAGGCAGAGGAAGGCCAGTTGACGTGAGCTCATCCCCTGCCTGAAAACAGGTCTGGACCTAGGCATCCCTGCTGGTGCAAGATGATGCAGGGACAGGATCAGGGGCAGGATTGCACACAGGCACCTCCGCGGCGGCCTGTGCTGCCTCCTGTCCCTGGTCCTGCACTGCACCACTAGCACCAGTGGGATCCCCACCTCCAGACCCCGTCTCTGGTGCTTGCACGGCCTCCTCCTCCACCAAACCCCCCACCAACCTGGATGACTCCGTCCCATCTTCCCCTGTTGGGCCCTGTGGGGTCCCAGCTGCCCCTTCTGCTGCTGAGGAGTCCAACTCCAACCTCCGCCTCTTGGACCTCCCCCCGGCAGCTGCGGCCTGGGACGCGGCACTGGACTCCTCACTCCCCGACGAGATGACAACATGGGAGGGGAGCCGGGCCTTGCATCTCCGGCTGGCGGTGGGACCCCCGCCGCTGTGCTCCACAGCACCTTCTCCGCCCTCTTCATCATTTGACGCTGCAGACAGGGAGAAATAAAACACAGGCATCAGGGCACTGTACAATGGACACATACACACATGACAGTTGTACATGAGTGGCATTGGCAAACCTCAGACATGTCATCACAATCCCCAACACACATGTCATTTCAACTCGCACACATGAGCCATACCATAGCCATATCGCAACTGCCAGCACCATCCATACACATACAACAGCATGCGCAGGCAAAGGTGAGCCAGACATCACATGCAACACAGGAAGTGCACCACACATGTACACACACCACAACACTTGCATGCATGTGTACACCTCTGCCAAGTGTCGCAGTGTTCAGATGGGCATCCATGTTACATCTGCCGATCAGGCTTCCACATACCGCTGTCACATGCATCCATGTTGCATCACTGTTGCACCCTTGTCAAATACACACACATGCACATGTACACAGTGCTGATACATGCAGCCGAAAACAACATACATGCGTGACATCACGGACATGTCTACTTACATACACATTCATCCAAACATGTGTCCCCACACAACTGCATTTGGCATGCAAGCCTACACACACAAGTACCATCCATGTCTCACACATTCCAGCCCTCGCATGTGTTAGCCCCACGGCCCTGTACACCCTCACCCATACTCGACCCCATTCAAACAGATGTGCAACCTGCACACTACTGAAAAATCACCACACGCACATCTCACAATCAGGATGCATGTACACCTACCGCTCGACTCCAGACGGGTCTGCCTCTCAAGGACCTGGACGTGGAGCGCTGGGGATATGCGTTCCAGGACCCTCATCTGTTCTTCCGACAAGTGGCCCCGGCGCCCCTTGGCATCCGCTGCCTTCAAGAGGCGCCAGGCCTTGTTCAGGGTCCTGGACCTGAAGTCCTCCCAGCGCTTCTTGACATGTTGTAAATCGCGGACTGCCACCCCATCCGCGTTGATGGCAGTCACAATGTCATTCCAGATCCGAGTCCGTCCTTCCTTGTCGGCGCGGGAACCTCCGAAGAGGGCATCATACTGCCCCAGGACTTGCTCCACCAGGACACCAACTTTGGTGGCACTGAAGCTGGTGGCCCTTTGCCTCTCTGGCCGGGGGTTGTCAGTGGTCTCAGATGGTGTTTGCCCCGACATGACAACCCCAGAGGCAGGAGTGGGTGGGCAACTGGGTCCTGGGGCTGGGCTGTGGAGCGATGGAATCCCAGTCGGGAGTCTTCGGTTCCAGCAGGGGTGGTCACAGCAACAGCACCCCTGGCTGATGTGCAGGCAGCAAATGGCAGGGCACGTGGGCAGCAGGCAGTCAGGCAGCAGCAGATGGCAGGTGGGAGCGTGCTCGGGGCTCTGGGGGGCAGTAGTTCGGCCTTCTGGGCAGGAGCGTGGTCTTCCGTGTGCTTACGCGTGGCCAGCTTGATACGGAGTGATTTGGCACGTGAAAAATCTGCACGTCAGCGTGTAATTTGAGGAAAGGCCCTTAGCGCGTAAGCGCGTCTGCATGCATACGCATTTTCATTGGACAGAAGGCCCCTCAAGCGCAAGCGCCCCTGTGACGTGACGCTTACAGGCGTGCATGGGCATTTCAGCACAGGTGAAAAACTGCACGTCCGCGTGTAATACGAGGAAAGGGCCCATGCGCGTAAGCGTGCGCGAAAAACTGCACGTCTGCGTGTAATACGAGGAAAGGGCCCATGCGCGTAAGCGCGCATGGAAAACTGCACGTCAGCGTGTAATACGAGGAAAGGGCCCATGCGCGTAAGTGACATGACGCGCGCGTGCGTTTCCCTCAGCACGGGTTAAAGGTGAGTGGGCCCAACAGTTCGCTGTATGTGCCTTTCATGGAGACTGACGTGTGTTGCTACTTCCAGTTGTTTCGCGCGCCATCACAACTTCACAGCTATCAAGGACGTATCTCTTCTTGACGGTGAGTCACACACGCTCTTTTTCCCACTGCGGGTGCCCCTGTGTATCGCACCCATTTTCGATGTCATAGTAGCCTGCGTCTCCCACGCGTACGCGTTATTCGTGTTACTGGGTGCCACCGCGTACTGCGGGAGGTTGAATCCACGCACGTAGGCTGCAGGGTTGCGTGCACGGTTTTACTGCAGTTTTGGGGTGCCTGAGCGTTGCGTGACCCGTCACCACATCACCGGGGTCACATACAGCCTTGCAGGTGCAGGGGGGCTGTTAACATCTTGCTTCCCACCCCCTTCACCCCAATTGCCCAGGTCAATTGTGGTGTACACCTTCCATTGGCACCACTCTATCTGTGCCAGCACTTCTACATCAGTGCCATGGTTGGGAGGCCACCAAAGGTGAGGGGCGCCTCAGCTGGGCGCCCACCTCGTGGCGGGCGTGGTCGGGGACGTGGCCGTGGTGACCAGGGAGTAGGGGGACTCCAGGGTGTCCAAGGAGGCCACAGAGGGGGAAGAGGCAGGGGTGCACCACTTGAGCACAATGTTGTGCCATGTGTCGGTGCAGTCATGCCACCACCCCCTGTGGTTCCGGGGATGCAGCTCCTGCATCTGGCACTGGCACCCGTTCGACCCAGCAGTCCGTTCCATCGACTGCCACGGGCCCAAGGGTAGTGGTAGCTGCAGGTGCAGCTGTGGACACCGCCACCCAGGCTCAGGGTCTGCCAGCGCAGGCTGCGTTGGCACTTGAAGAGCCCTTGCTAGATCTCCAACAGGCCAGGGGGGAAACCATAGGGGCAGGCCGGGCTGCTCAGAACAAGACACGTGTCCCTGGGGCAGTCATGTCATCTGCTGCCCCGAACAGCCGGGTGTTGGCAAGTGCAGGGGCAGATGCACCCAACAGCACCCCGGTTGTGAGTCTGCCAACCAGGACCGTTGCGGTCAATGACCCTGCCACAGCTGATGTTGCTGCGCAGGGTCCATTATTGGGCACCCAGCTGCCACTGACATGAGTCAGGCCTTTGGTCATCCCTCCACCTGCCACTCCCTTGGCTCAATCCACCGAACCCACTGGCCATACTGGTCAGGGCGGCATTAGCCAGCCAGGGTCTGCGCCACAGTCCAAGAGGAGTAAGGTTGCACCTGCAGCACAGGCTGGGACCCCACACACAGCCACGACCTCCTGCACATCGAGGAAGAAGCCTTTCTGTAAACAGGAACTGGACTTCCTCGTGGACTACGTGCGGGGCCCCAGCCGTGACATGCTAGTGGGTGCCAATAGTCAGACTATGGCTGCCCAAAGTGACACCCACTGGAAGCATGTTGCGGAACATGTCAGTTCATTCGGCCATGAGGTACGCACGGCGCAAGAGTGCCAAAAGCGTTGGAATGACATCAACCGCAGCACTAAGGCTAAGCGTGCCTCTAATTACAACTTGACTCTGGTGACTGGCGGTAGGCCTGCACCAGAGGAGGAAGAGCTCACTCCGCTTGAGGCTCTCGTTGCGGAGTTCATACCACCTGAATTGGTCGAAGGAGTGGGAGAGATGCTGGACTTTGATGCGCAGTCCAGTGAGTGTTGATGCGTGTTTGTTGAGGACGTGTATGTTTCACTTGTGGGATGTGTTGTGCATGATTGCTGCTACATGTGACGTGTACATGGTTCTGATGTGTAAGTAATGCAATGCTTCTGTCATGCATGTCTCCTCTGCCTGCATGCGGGACTCCATGTAGGCATGCTCCCTTGCCCCTCCTCCGCCACTCTGCACCCCAGTTCCACCTTTGCACTGGTCTGCTTCAATCTTGCCAATGTGTAGTTTCTTGTTCATGTGTCCTGTGTAGATGCTAACTTCCAGCATAGAATCTGCCAGACATATGCCGTGTGGTACAGCCTTAGTACTCGATGCAGGGTATCTCACTTGTACTGTGCATGGGTCAGATGTCCAGCAGGGACATGAGTGCCCATTCATGCTCCATGTGCATTGCACGCATGCCCCTATGTGTCCTTGACTGGATGATCATTGTAATATAAGTCCTTGGTTACATACATTGCCTGCCATCTCATCAGCCTTCCCATGTCAACTGTGGCTCAGTCCTGCGTTGCACACATGTTTAGGCTCTGACAATCTGTGTGGCTCACAGGCCTCAGCCTGTTCAATGGCCAATGACTCTGTCCTGCCTACTGTCCCAGCATCATTTGCAGTGTTGTCATTTGAATCACATTAAGCTGTTGATGCCAGTCAACACTGCCTGTCAATACACAGGTGTATGATCAGCCTTTTGATACCATGCTAGGCATCCCTGCTTTGGTACTGGGGTGGAGGGGTGCTTGGCTTCTACATATCGTACACATTGAATGCACAATGCACGTGATGTGTGAATTTGACATTGCACTGCCTTCACATTTCCTGGTACACACCATGGAGTGAGTGGCGTACATATTTTCTGCACTGCATAGACCCTCTTCCATGGAAACTGCCACCTTTCAACAGGTCTGATCACAGAAGCTATTCAAAGTAGACCCAGCATGCATGCCAGGTTATATGTTGTGTGTCACATGTCTGCCGGATGCATTTGCTGTTGGTGTGTGTGTGTGTGTCGTGTGCTTCTGACATGTGTAGTGACCTTTTTTCTCTCTATTTTTCAGGTGATGACGCAATGGAGGCGGAGGATGGTGTTGTCATGCCAGACACAGGGTTGATAACACCACATCAACCTGGCACTAGTGGGGGTCGTGGGGTGGTAGGCCACGAAAACCCCCAAGTGCTGCAGTCCATCTTGTCTCTGGCTGCCTATGAGTCCAGCCTTGATGACGACCCATGTTGAGTTGGATGAGCATCAAGTCCATGTGTCAGGGGTGAGTGATTCTGATGTGGACACTCCTCTGTCTGCGACACCTGCACTGAGGGATCTGACAGTCTTGGTTCCTCCGCCCGTGGTGGATCGGGACGCAGGGTCACCCTCCACACCAGTCACTGATGTGCCTGGGACATCACGTCGATGGGGGCATTAGGTCGTGCAGCCGCGGGCGGTGCCAACACAGCGAGGACCCCCGGTCCTTGGGTCCCGCAGGGGTCAAGCCCGGCAACGCGGTCGCCGCGCGCAACCGCTGTATACTGAGTGGGAGCAAGACATGACTGCCAATTCCAAACGGCAGGGGGCAGCAATGGAGAACATCGCTGAGAGCGTGGAGCGTGTGGCCCGATCTGTGCTCCCCCCTGCTAGGCAGGTGCTTCTCCAGCACAGGCGGCACGGTCCACGGCCCGCTCGCTCAGGCTGGGCATGGTGGCCTCAGACAGGGCACTCCAGGCTGAAATGTCGTCTCTGCGTCAAGCAATTGCTGCTCACGCAGAGGCGCACATGGATGCCCTGAGGGAGGAGTATGCTTCCCTCAGATCCACTCTGGGTGTCCTTATTATGTCCCAGAGGCAGCAGGCAGAGGAGAGATTTGCACAGCTTGAGCGTACCATCTCGGCTGAGCTACAGGCTTGCCGGGAGGTGCAGCGGTTGTCCAGCCAGGCCTTGCAGGAGGAACTCTGTGTTACACATGCTACCTTGCAAGAGGAAGCACGTGTATCACGTGAGGTTCTGCATGCAGACCTATGTCACATCGCCACAAAGAACCAGGCTCACCCGTCCGGCAGACTTGCTGCCGACGAGGGGCAAGCTGCGGCTTGTCGTGGCCAGGCTACTGTGCCACGTCCTCCTTTACAGGATGAGCCAGACTCGGACGACCATCTATCTCCCACATAGGTCGGGCTGTGCAGGCGTTGAGCCCATGGAGGTTTTTTTTTTGGCTCAGCATCATTGCATGTGGATGTTGAGCAGCACCCTGTACCTCCCCCCTCCTGGGTACCTCCCCTCCCCCCCGGGTCGTATGTGGCCATTTTTGATTTTTCTTTTAGTTTAGTTAGTTAAGTTTCTATTTGATAGTTAGTTTAATTAGGTAATGTAGGTTTTCCATTGTTAGTGTAATTAGTTAATAGTTGATTTAGTTTAAAATTGCTAGTCTTTTGTGCTTTCATGTGACGGTGCGGTGCTTTGTGGCTTTTGAAGGCATCGACTGTCTGTTCCAGCTGGGCCCTTCAGGCTTGTCTTGTGTATGTGTTTGCTGCTTGGGGTCCTTGTCTCACATATGCCACTCCTGCCTCCCTTATCCATGGGCTCGCAAGGATGGTTCGGTGTTACAGAATATTACACAAGGGCTTTGGACTGTCATATCTGTGGCATGTCTGGTGCTGTGTGACTTGTGTTGACACCCCTAGTGGGGATGATTTTGGTGTTATTGTCCACTGTTCAGCTTTTGCTAGATGGGGTGTGTCATGATTAATGTGTACATTGATTGCTATGCATTATGTAGTATGTTTCATATCTTTCCTGTACACGTGCTTGTTGCAATTCATGCTGTAGATAGTGTTCCACACTTTGGATGTGAAAGACGGACTGATGGTGTGATTTGTGATGTGACTCTCTGACATGGTCAAGTAATGAGATGCCTGATGAGACACACACAGATGACTTTGAAGCATTAATCATGTGTTTCATGCCCTTTCTGCAGGGGGATGTGCCTCCAGAGCACCTTTGCCAGCAGACATGGCCCATTGGACGACGGAATTCTGGACCCGTTTGTTGGTGCCCACATGCACATGTGTGCACAAGCAGATGCACATGGATTGCAGACCCACATCCTAGAACTGCTGACATGTTCCAAGGAACTCCAGGCAAGGTGAGCAGCACAGGGGGGCCATGACACAGCAAAGCTTGCACCAGGCGAGTTGCACATGCAGGCTTAGTCACAGCACTGAGGGTGAGCTTAGACGAATATTGGTGTTGGAGCACACAATGCAGCTCAGATGTGTTGGTGGACTGATGGCTGTTGATAGTAGGGTTGTCTGGGACACATGCAGGGGCAGTGGCACATACCCTCCGGTACACCAAGGTCCATTGAGGCACTTGTATCAACCATATAGCCTTCCGAGACATGGAAATGGGCAGCTCACAGGGCTACTCGGGTGCAGTGCATGTCTTTTGCATGTACTTTATGATAAATGCACTGCCAACTTTGTTTCGGTCATGGTGGTATGCAACTTGCTCTGAAGTCATGGCTTGCTATATGGGTCTGTCTGCTTAGTCAGGGAACATTGCATGTTGTGTGAATTGTGACACATTGGTGTTCCATTTGCCAGACACCCACCAGCGGCTGACTTCCTGCATTGACTGTGTATGACCCGTCACAGGGGTGATGTTATATATGGGTACGAATCATCGACACCAGATTGTCTGTTTGTAGAGTAGTTTGTTGCTATGGGGCATGTTTGGTGTTGTGTTTTTGTGTAATTGGCACATACAGGTTGTTGACTGTGGCTCTCTTTGCAGCATTGCAGTGCTCCTGTAACCGGACCTGAGAGTGTGCAGGCAGGAGGCCAGCACTCAAAACCAGAGCCAAGTGTCTTGTTGTTTTTCTTTCGAACTGCTCTGCATAGGCTTGCTAGGGAGTGTACTAACGCATGGATGTATGTGTGGTTCAATTTGGTATGTTTTATCTCCCTAATCACCCGTGATCCTATGCAATTTTGAACCCTGTACCCTCTACCCGGTGTTCCTGCTTCCTGGACCTATCCAAGCAACGTTCCCTGACCCTCTTTCCCCGCTGGGGTTGCGGATGCCTGTGTAAGCCCCGAACTTGCAGGCGCCAAAACCCTAGCGGGGGTGGTTGGTTCGTACCACTCCTGAGCCTGGACTACAGAAGGCCATGACAATGATGTCCAAGTTTGTTTGGATTGTGTATGTGTTCATGCAGGTAGTACATTTTTGTGCATTCCCTAGTTTCATGTGTCATTCCTCTTCCCCTCTCCTGCCACTCATTCCAGTCATCCAGTGTGTCAACACCTGTCCCGACTGCATATCCCTGAACCTCCTTCCCCACCAGGGTCTCAGGGGCCTGTGTGAGTTTGACCTTGCAGGTACCCCGGACATGGTGTGGGTGGTTGTTTCGTGACACTCCCGCGCCTGTACAGGGGACCTGCGACAGTACACATCCGTTCATGGTGCATCATCCTATGTCAGGTACCACACATGTTTCACATCCTGTCGTGACATTGTTTTGCTGTGCTACCTTGGTTGTTGCATCATTGTGGTAGTACTTGGCCTTTGTGAGGTACTGCTACGTCAAGTCACCTACTGGAGGGTGTTCTGGTTCGTTTTTCTGACTTGGATTTTGTGATTTTGGACATTGATTATGAGGGTGCAGGCACCTTTTTACACACAAGGTGGGAGATGGTGACGAAGGGTAAAGGTGATCCTGTGGCCAGGTGGAATTGAGGTTTGAAGGCTCCATGACCCAGGTGTAGTTGTTCAGTGGGTCATGGTCATTTGTGAGGGAGGGGGGGGTTGTTGTTGATAGTTGCCTTGCCCTGCAGTGTGATGGGAACTCTGACATTGTAATGGTGGTATCCTATGTACATGTTGTGTTCTGCTGATCAATGCCTGATCATGTGTTGTGTTTTCCTTTCAGGTGCGAGGAGATAGTTGTGGTTTGACATGCTGGGGTGTACACATGGTGAATGTTCACATGTGATGTGTAGAGAACACTAATGGTCACTTGAGTGCACATGCAAATGTGGAGTGCATGTCCTTGCAGAACCACACACTTGCACTCTGATGCACTACATGTACTCCCACCCTTGCATATCCATGTGTACACTGTTTGCCTTCTGGTGCCCACTGTGTACCTGCAGCACATGTTCTGTGACCGATTATGGATCCTGTACATGCCTAATTTGCTGTTTGATGTGGTCTGTCACTTAGATGTGATGCTCAGGGTGTGCATCACACACAATGGCTGTTCACTGTGCTGTGCGCTGAGCAGTGTGTTGCAGGAGTAGGACACTGCACACATGAGCTGCAGTGTGATTTTGCAATGCACAATGTGCATGTAGACAGGCATTCATTGTTATGTTACGTCTACGACTCTTGTAATGCATTTGGAAATGACTTATTTTGGGTGGGAGATTTTGTTGGTCTGTCATTTCATCTGATTCCGGGTCAGGCATCATTGTCTGATGCCACTGTACGTTTAGGACATGGCAATGTGTACCTTATCGGTACTGTGTTGGTGTATGGGTATTGCTTGCCATGTCATGTTGTGGTTTGGGAGGGTTTGAGTGACATGACAGTGATGGCCATGGCCTGTTTTGCAGGTGTGTGTGATGCATACCTTGCATGTCAGGGTCATCCGCTTCTCAGAGCAACTATATGGGGGTAGATCTCTCTCCGCGGCAGGGCCCTCCCTCTGGAACAGACTTCCTGCCTCACTTGAACTTGAGGGGAACCATGTCCAGTTCTGGAAGCACCTCAAGACCTTCTTCTTTGCTTCTGCTTTCTCTCTGCCTCTCCCTTGCAGAATTCTTCACTGGAACTGCACTGGAGCTGCAACTGGGCCACTCTCGCTGACCTCGGTCCCTGGCCCAGCCGCTCTCCACTTGCACTGCCTCCCTGGCAACCCCTGCACTGCGGTACTGTCTCTCTATCCCTACAGCCCACCCTTCCCAGCACTTGTCTGCACTTACCTTTGCAGTTGCCACCAGCCGACCTATGTATTTTATTTTTGGGCTACTTCCCCTGTACTGCACTCCCCACCCTTTCCCCTTGCACTTTTCCCTTCCCCCTAGCCCTGCACTTGCACAATCTCAATGACACCTGGCCTAGTAGTACCGTTGTCTGTCTTCCCTTGTTCCCCCCTCCCTGCCTCATTGCGCCTTGAAATACTTGTGTATAGGCCATATCATGTCATATGTCATATGTGTGCCTTTTGGTCACACAGGATAGCTTGTGTTTAAGTAGCTAGGGATGCAGACGATGTGGCACTTCCATGGCAACTATCTCAGGGTGGTAGGGTTGTGACATTTGACTGTCTCTTTGTCATCATCGATTGTTACCTGGTATGTGCCAGGCCTGTGTGCACTCCGCAGGGGTGGGAGTTTAGGTGAAAAATGTGGCCACAAGCTGGGTCCGGACTTCCTCACCACGTGCCCTGTCCCCTCCAATGAGCAGCGCCTGTGCCTGTGTTTGGGGATGTGGGGGCACCACCATGTCCACCGGGACGCCCTGCCGTGTTGCAACATTGTGCAGGACACATGCTGCCACAATGATCCTGCACACTACTGGTGGTGCATAGAGTAGTTGCCCACCAGAGCGGTCAAGGGAGCGGAAACGTGACTTGAGCACTCCGAATGTGCGCTCCACTATGCCCCTGGTTGCAATATGGGTGGCGTTGTATCTTACCTGGGATGGTGTGGTGGGGTTCCGGATTGGCGTCATCATGTGGTTGCTCAGAGGGTAGGCACTGTCCCCTGGGGAGGTGATAATAGTTGAGATTATTAGGGTTTGGATATTTGTCTGTGTGTGACTTGCATGCATGTGCAAGGGCATTTGTACTGACCTAGGAGCCATGTGTCGCCATGCTTCCCAGCTTCCAGGGCCCGGCTCAGGGCGGACATTCTGTATATGAAACTGTCAAGGGTGGAGCCAGGGCATAGACAGAGGTGATGATTCCCTTTGCATCGCATACCACCTGTACATTGATGGAATGCCAGTGCTTGCGGTTTCGGTAGATGTGCTCAGTGGCCCTAGGTGGACGTAGGGCCACATGGGTGCAATCTATGGCACCGAGCACTTTGGGGAAGTGTGCCACCCTGAAAAAATCCAGGACAACGGCCTGCCTTTCTGAGGGTGTTCTGGGCATGCACATGTGCCTGTGGACTGAGGGGCGCGCTGTCATGATTGCCAGTACCTGGTGTAGGCAGCATGACTGCGTGGCCTGTGAGACCCCCCCCCACTATGGCAGTGGTCCGCTGAAATGACCCAGTGGCCAAAAAATGCAGGACATTGAGCAGCTTCTCCAAGGGGCTCAAAGCTTGGGAGCAAAGGGTGGGGGATGTAAGGTCATCTTCCCACTCCCTGACCAGGTCTAGGATGATATGGGGTGGAAACCTATACCTGCCGTAGACCTGGTCATCAGGCATCCCAAAAAGGCTTGTCCGTGGTGCAAAAATGCGTGCCCTGGCTATCCTCCTCCTCCTGCGGTGTCCCACGATCAGTGCTGCGACAAATGGGGCATTCATCGTAGCTGTATATACGCGTTTGTTGTTTGCGCGCATTTTTATGCTGTGCGCGGGGACGCTTCCGCCTGCCTTCGTGTGGCGGACGCGTTGACGCCTGTGCACGTCTTTTGCCGTGCGCGGGTTTCCCGTATTCGGATATGCAGGTGGTGCAGTGCAGGGGCAGGAGGCAGCACAGGCCACCGCGGAGGTGCCTGTGTGCAATCCTGTCCCTGATCCTGTCCCTGCATCATCTTGCACCAGCATGGATGCCTACGTCCAGACCCGTTTTCAGGCAGGGGATGAGCTCACGTCAACTGGCCTTCCTCTGCCTGCGGACGTGGCTATCCGGGTCCGGGTTGAGCCTGTCCTGACTGGTGTGGCGTTGCGTCAACGGGCCATGCAAGGTGACCTGCAGTCTTTTCATGAGGAGACTGCACGTCATCTCGAATGGCTCATTGACCACGTCAGCCTGCTGGGACAGGTCATCCAGGCCGGATTCCTCCGTATGATGGGGCTTGCTACGACCCCCTCCTCAACTGAACCCCCTACGCGCCAGTCGTCCTCCGTGCCATCTTCCCACCCATCAGTCACCTGGGTGCCCTGTGGGGCTGCCTCTGACGGTGCGGCCAGGCTGATGGAGGAGGCATCCCTGCCACAGTCGGGAGTCGGACCTCCAGCAGGGGTGGCCACATCAACGACTGCACCCCAGCCGACGGAGAATGTGCAGGCAGCAGGAGGCAGTGCACGGGCAGAGGCACAGCAGCAGCAGCAACGTGGTGGGAGCCATGAAGGCTCGGGGCCTTCAACATCAGAGGGGCAGGCATCGGCCAGAGGGCAGGAGGACCCAGGACAGTGAGTGTCTTCCGTGTGGCAGCGGTTGGGCCACGCCATAGATGCGGAGTGGCAGCGGGCGGAAGAGGCACGGCTCACAATGGTCAGGGCGGAGAACTCCATGCGGAGGGCCTTGAGGCGGGCCGAGTGCCTCGAGGCAATCCGCAGGGGTTTGGAGGTGGACCCGGCGACGGCCCTGTGGACCCTCTGGGCCATGGAGGAGGACCGCCTCCGGGACATTGAGCAGGAGTTCGATGATGCCCTGGCCCGGAACATCCACAAGTGAGCCGTCAAACTAGCCCGCTGCCCTTGTACATAGTTATGTAGGTAGTGTTAGGTTTCATTTTTTTTTTATTTATTTTGGACCTTTCAGACATTGGCCACATTTTTGTATATAGTTTATTTTATTAGTTAGTGTAGTTAGATAGGTTTCCTTTCTTTTGTGGGGATAATGGACCCTGGCTTGTTCCCATGTACATAGTTCACTGTTGGATTGTATTTTTCTTTCACATTTTAACCATGGAGCCATGGCTTTCTTTTTTATTTCCCATTGGATTTTGTTTTGTGGACAGTGACTTTGGACACCATTACTTTGGAATTTGATTTTTGGTTTTGCTTTTTTTCACGGACATGCTTCTTTTCATTTTTGTACATTCATATTTCTGTTTCTTTATTTTTGATTATATTTATGTTTCCTTTAATACATATTTTTTTAGTGAACTTAAATGTGTGGTATCTCATTGGTTTCATGCATTTCATGATATGGGTTTTGAGAGTCACTGACACCCATTGGGTATATGTGAGGGAAATGTGTTTGTTTCGGAACTTGCAATTGATGTTCTGTCATGTAATTGCCAATTATGAGTGGGTGGATGCAATACTCGGGTGGATGTTTTGCATTTGGAGGCTGACCATAGGGACCAGGGATCGAGATTGTGATGACATGTTGGCTGGGGAACATGAGTTGGACATGGGTGGGGGCCTGCTGGCAGGTGGCCCACAGTGGTGGGGGGTGGGGGGGTGGGAGACATGGGTGGGGGCCTGGTGGAGGGTGCCCCTGCACTGCTGGGGGGTGGGGGTGGTGGGGAGCATGAGTTGGACTTGGGTGGGGGCCTGCTGGCAGGTGCCCCACGGTGTTGGGGGGGTGGTGGTGGGAGACATGGGTGGGGGCCTGCTGGCAGGTGCCCCACAGTGCTGGGGTGTGGGGGTGGTGGGGGACATGAGTTGGACAAGGGTGGGGGCCAGCTGGCAGGTGCCCCACAGTGCTGGGGGGTAGGGGTGGTGGGGAACATGAGTTGGACATGGGTGGGGACCTGCTGGCAGGTGCCCCACAGTGCTGGGGGGTGGGGGTGGTGGGGAACATGAGTTGGACATGGGTGGGGGCCTGCTGGCAGGTGCCCCACAGTTCTAGGGGGTGGGGGGGTGGGAGACATGGGTGGGGGCCTGCTGGCAGGTGCCCCACAGTGCTGGGGGGTGGCGGGGGTGGGAGACATGGGTGGGGGCCTGCTGGCAGGTGCCCCACAGTGCTGGGGGGTGGGGGGGTGGGGAACATGAGTTGGACATGGTGGGGGCCGGATGGCAGGTTCCCCACAGTGCTGGGGGGTGGGGGGGTGGGGAACATGAGTTGGACATGGGTGGGGGCCTGCTGGCAGGTGCCCCACAGTGCTGGGGGGTGGAGGGTGGGAGACATGGGTGGGGGCCTGGTGGAGGGTTCCCCTGCACTGCTGGGGGGTGGGGGGTGGGGAACATGAGTTGGACATGGGTGGGGGCCTGCTGGCAGGTGCCCCACAGTGCTGGGGGGTGGGGGTGGTGGGGAACATGAGTTGGACATGGGTGGGGGCCTGCTGGCAGGTGCCCCACAGTTCTGGGGGGTGGGGTGGTGGGGACCATGAGTTGGACATGGATGGGGGCCTACTGGCAGGTGCCCCACAGTGCTGGGGGGTGGGGGGTGGTTGACATGGGTGGGGGCCTGCTGGCAGGTGCCCCACAGTGCTAGGGGTGGGGGGGTGGGGAATATGAGTTGGACATGGGTGGGGGCCTGCTGGCAGGTGCCCCACAGTGCTGGGGGGTGGGAGACATTGGTGTGGGCCAGGTGGAGGGTGCTCCTGCACTGCTGGGGGGTGGGGGTGGTGGGAGACATGGGTGGGGGCCTGGTGGAGGGTGCCCCTGCACTGCTGGGGGGGTGGGAGACATGGGTGGTGGCCTGGTGGAGGTGCCCCTGCACTGCTTGGGGGTGGGGGGGTGGGAGACATGGGTGGGGGCCTGCTGGCAGGTGCCCCACAGTGCTGGGGGGTGGGGGGGGTGGGGAACATGAGTTGGACATGGGTGGGGGCCTGCTGGCATATGCCCCACTGTGCTGGGGGGGTGTGGAACATGAGTTGGACATGGGTGGGGGCCTGCTGGCAGGTGCCCCACAGTGCTGGGGGGTGGGGGGTGGGAGACATGGGTGGGGGCCTGGTGGAGGGTGCCCCTGCACTGCTGGGGGGTGGGGGGGTGGGAGACATGGGTGGGGGCCTGGTGGAGGGTGCCCCTGCACTGCTGGGGGGTGGGGGGGTGGGAGACATGGGTGGGGGCCTGCTGGCAGGTGCCCCACAGTGCTGGGGGGTGGGGGTGGTGGGGAACATGAGTTGGACATGGGTGGGGGCCTGCTGGCAGGTGCCCCACAGTTCTGGGGGGTGGGGGGGTGGGAGACATGGTTGGGGGCCTGGTGGAGGGTGCCCCTGGTGGCTGGGGGTGCAGGGGGACATGCGTTGGTGGGCAGTAGTGCAAGTTGACATGTGGGTTGGCTGGGGGCATGGCCATGGTGGATGGGGTGCCTGCAGGACATGTGCAGGGTAGGCCCCTGTGGTGTGAGCCACCTACAGGGGCCGTGGAAGGTGTAGAGGGAACACCTGGGAGGACCCACACGTGCAATTCACGTGTGGTGCTCCCCGTGCACCCCTGTAATACACGTACCCTGATGGAATCGCGTGTGGAACTTCCCGCGCACCCCTGATATACACGTACCCTGCTGATGTCGCGTGTGAAACTTCCCCCGCATCCCGAAATACACATACCCTGATGGAATCGCGTATGGAACTTCCCGCGCACGCCCAAAATACACGTACCCCACTCAATCGCGTGTGTAACTTCCCGCGCACCCCTGAAATACACGTACCCCGCTCAATCGTGTGTGTAACTTTCCGCGCACCCCCGAAATAAACGTACACCGCTCAATCGCGTGTGTAACTTCCCGCGCACCCCCGAAATACACGTACACCGCTCAATCGCATGTGTAACTGCCTGCGCAACCCCGAAATACACGTACCCCGCTCAATCGCGTGTGTAACTTCCCGCACACCCCCCGAAATACACGTACACCGCTCAATCGCGTGTGTAACTTCCTGCGCACCCCCCGAAATACACGTACCCCGCTCAATCGCGTGTGTAACTTCCCACGCACCCCCGAAATACACGTACCCCGCTCAATCGCATGTGTAACTTCCCGCGCACCCCCGAAATACACGTGCCCCGCTCGCACAGGACCAATTGCTGTATGTTGCCACTTTTGTAATGCACAGTGACGCTACCGCCTGCCTTCGTGTGGCGGACGTGTTTCGGCTTGTGCGTGTCTTTGGCTGTGCGTGGCTTTGCCCTATTCGATTCCATGAATACATGTGGTTCGAAAGCATGTGGGCGTTCCGTCTGCTTCCCTGCAGTACATCCCCGGTTACGCCCTTATTTTCGCGCGTTGTTCCCCATTCCGCGCGTTACGCCCCCGTATCCCGCCCACTTTCTGGTGTATGCGCCGAGGTTGTGCGCTTTCACTGTGCGCGTCGCGCACGCCTTTCGGGACGTTACAGTGACTTGTGCGCATGTGACCGGTTTTAGCGCACATTTCGAGGTAAACACGCGCAGGGACTTCGATGAATCGCACGCCTGTTTTTTTGCGCTTGCGCCTGCTTGCGCCTGCTTGCGCAAAGATTTTCGGCGCACGTTTGGTCCATGAATCGGCCCCAGAGTGACTGGATTTTACCTGTAGTATTTCCCTTCAAATTCAGCCATAGTGGAGTTGTGCATCCTTGCCATTTCCACAGATAGCAATTTGCTCTTGTCGGCAAAATATTCAGACCAAATCTCATAATAGCATTGACATAATGCCACAATGGATACATTGAGTGCCATATCTCCTAAACTCCCATGGGTTTGCGCTTAATTGACAGGACAATTGTTTTTTCCCAAACTATCACATGTACGACACCAATCATGTCAGCACAAGCGTGTTTTGTTTGTAGCCAGATCCATAAGAAATTCTTTTAACGCAAATCCCTTTTCCTAACTTGGACCTCACAGTCAGCGATATAAGCATTTGGGGCCCAGCCCTCGTCCGCATCAATGCACCGTACAATGAATACGGCAGGGGCCATCAAACTGTGAACAGAGTAGGAAAGGTTTCCAAAGAATCCAAACATTCAAGGACACAATACCAAGCTCAAACCAAATGACGGCCATTGGAATTAATTGTGGCCCTATAGTTACCTTAACAAAGGCCCTGAGGCTGTTCCTGGCTCTGTAATTCCCCCCAGGTGAGGGTATTATTGTTATTGGTTCCCCGGCCCGTTAGACAGGGGTACTAATTGATTTTATTTTGTATTTGTGAGACGCTCTGGACTTTCAAAACTGAAAAAAAAAACTAAATGGCCACCAATAAATAGTAAAACAAGTCTGTTTTCCCTTATCAGGGTGGACATTGAAAAAAGTTTAAAAAAAAGTAAACGACATGCAGTCCCTTCTCCCTTTCCATGGTGGCCATTAAAAAAAATAGGAACAACAAAAATAAAGAAAATGGCCACAATGGAAAAGACAGAAGGGACTTTACATAGTCCCTTCTTCCTTTCTATGACGGCGGGTTGCAGATCGGGAGCGCATTCGCTCCTGGAGAGGAACTAAAAAGAAGGTAATCGAGGTGTGGGTGAGGAGGGAAGGGAACTCTGTGGATGGGGACAGAGGGAAAGGGAGTACTTACCTCATTCCCCGGCAGTGGACGATGGTGGCATCCAGCTCTGAGATGGCTCAGGGTTGCAGGATTACTGTCTCGTAATTCCCCTGTTCAGAGCTTCCTCATTGGCTGGGATGCTGCCACCCATCAGGTGCTAATTAATCATCCATCTCAACATATCCTCTCCTTCAAACCCTTCCAATTTTTAAAACCCTTATTAAACCTCGTTATTTTTGATCTAAGAACTCTTTAGATTTTGAACTTCCTGATTAAACAACCAATGCCTCTAGTGCTTGGAATTTAACTCTGAGCTTTTATAAATTAGAGTGTTGTTTTATGAATACTGGAAATATTTTAGGGGTACACTAACTATTCCCTGAACATCCGTTTATCACATTACTAACTTTCCTGTTGAAACTCTCTATTACCCTACTGGACCAAACCAACCTATTATACTTTGCAGAGATAGTTACTCCAGGCATGAACTTCTCCTGAACCAAGAAGTCTGGGCACATAAAGTGGGCACTCAGAATGTGATGATCACTTGGGTCACCACTTGATATCACAAACTTACCACAGACCTGGAAGATATTCTCAATCCTGGACCACTGCTGTCCTCTGTGTCAAGTAACATGTATATCCCAGTCCCCTTCAACATTCCATTTAGTACCTTACCGTTCCATATCTTAAAGAACCTTGCCCATTCCAAACCCATCTCCCTCTGAGATTGTCCATACAATTATTACACTACACTCTCTTGTCTTCCTTCTTTAACATTAAAGTGTCCTACTATTATGGCTTTCATGTCTTTACACATTATATACCTATCACATTTGTTACAAAATTCCGAGTAATTGCAATACACCTTTATCACCAGCAAGTCCTGTTCTTCAGCTTTCAGTTTCACTAATACTACCAGCAGTCTGGGAATAGTGATGTCCAACACCTTCCAATCCCAAGCCCATCCTTGTCCTTCCCTTTTGACCCCTAACATCCAGTGGTCGAAGTGTATGAAAAGAAGTAGTGGATCCATGTTCCCTGCTTGCATGCCATGCTCCCCACAAACCCCATCGCCATGCGCTCTCCCATGCACAAAACAAGCCCTCAAACAAATGAGCCTGCTGGTTAAGGTGCAGTGCACTGAAGTGCAAGTTTCAACTGCTTCCTACACTTTTATTTTAAAAAGAGAGCATTCCAGAAAGGTTGTTTTTTAAAATAAAAGTATAGGAACTGTAAAACACAATTTAAAAAAGTAGAGGAGCATGTGACAAATCTACTATAATGGCCCCAGTTAGTGTTCAATCTGGCTCTGGCTCTGTCAATACCAGGCTAATCAGTCACCTGAAGGGTGGGAAGAGGGGGAAGAGAGCCAGATCGACGGTTACGAGTGGGCATACTGAGGGACGTGAAAAGAAGAAAGAAAAGTTATCAAAGTTAAAAGCATCCAAGTTGCGCCGTTGCGCTGAGATGAGATTTCATTTACTGTGCAGTTAAAGCGTCTGATTCGCTCGTTTAAAGAAGGTCCAGAGATACGAATTCCCTAATGTAATTAAACTATGCACTGTCAGTGCCGTTGAAGGAGAATGTTTGAGTGCCGGTGAGTTGTGAGAAGGGGCGATAAGCGACCAGCCCTGCGATCACTGTAAAACTCTGCATAGACATGGAAAACGAGAGAGCAACGCCGAGTCAAGTAGCGCGGCTCGTCTGTTTCCACAGCTGAGAGGGAAGAGTTGGAGTGCAGACAGCACTGACGGTCGCTTCCAGTTGAAGGGGGTGGAGCCGCTGCCTCTTCAAAGGCTGTTGCCTTTACCAGCTGATCGGAGGAAGACCACGGGTAAGCCGTGTATCGGCAGTGAGAGAGAGCTGCAAGGAAAAATTAAATAATCTGCATATAAAGGAAATCCACCTATCTGAGAACGTGATGAAATATCACTAAATAAGAGAGACATGTTGAAAAGTCGAGAGAGGAGAGAACAATCCGTAAAGAGATATGAAAGATTAAAAACAAAGAGAATACTTATTCAAGCGAGCAAGAAGAAATGTAAAGAGACATTAACAACAAGTTGAGTTGCAAAGATGAGAACAGCGATAAACTAAAGGAAGAGAGTAAAAGACCTTGAGAAAGACATTAAAGACTTACCTGAGAACAGTCCAAGAGTGTTCTATAAGGAGATCTTGGGTTCAAAGCCGGCCGAAGAGAAGAAACGTAACCTTTACTATAAAAGAAAGAGAAACATAAAAGAAAGTTATATGTTGAATACAAGTTGTTTCTCTAATAAAATAACACCTACTACCTGTCTCAGTGTACTTATTGGAAATCTAATATAGTGTCCAGTTCACAGAGCATCGCTCTCAACCGCTCCCGCCCACTTCGACCACTGCTAACATCCCTGTATTGTACAATTTGAAACTGTCCAGTGTCACCTCGTCCAGCAAAAAGGATTGTTGGAGCAGAACAATCTCAGCTCCACCAAAACTTGCACAATTATCATTATCTTGTAAAAGGTGCAAGAAAGCCCTGGAGTTTCAGGACTTTATACTGGAAGCCCGGATGCATTGGCTATTGCTACTTCCAACATGGCCACCACCCACCCCCTCGCCATGTTTCCATGAACATTCTAGTGCTCATTCATTCTCTGTGATGTCTTGCTCTGAAGGTGTTTGCGTGCACTAAGGAAAGCAAACGGTCAGATGGAAAGTGGGCTGGGTTTGTCCATTCCAGCCCACAGTTCCACTGATCTGATTGGCTTACCAGGAATGCCAGGGTGCTAATGGAGGTTATTATCCGGAGAGCTGGAATATCATGTAGTATTGAGAGAACATTATTCCGATTTAGGATTATATTGTCCACTGATGGAAAAACTGCTTCTGGTAACAAACACAGGCATTTAGTCGCACTAGGGTTCAAGATTTTCTCAGCCGTATTATTGTTTACAGCACTTAAACAGGTGGTTGCAGCATCAAAATTGACCCACAGCGGTATGCAATGTGGGGCTTGCCATAAGTGGATGTCTCAGCAGCACATGGCAAAAATTCAGAAGCCCTCCACTGCTGTGGACCCATATAACTTAATGAATCCACTGCACAATTAAAACGTCCCTTTGTTATCACCACGAGTTGTCCCATTTGGGTTAAGCGAGATGTTTGTGTATGCATATCGCTCAGAGAACTTTCTGAGCCTTCTTCAATATTAAAGATAATTATATCTCTATTGTTGTTGCCTGTGAGGCCCCTTTCATCTATAGGGCCACACGTTTTAGTAGACTTTTCAAAAATGGGTGCCACACAGGTATTCTTCTTCATGGATGGACTATGGCTCATGCCAAATTCATCTCCTGTGTCGGAAATTAACAAATTCAAAGATTGAATAAACTTCAGTGTAGAGCTTCTGTTCACCTTCTTTCCCTTCTGCTTTTTGGATTTCTTTACTTGCTTCCCCCGGTTTTAGATTACCTTGTCCTTCTCCCGCTTGAGTTCTCGTTACACTAACACTATAGAGTCATTATTGGCGAGTGGAACCTACCATCATCGGGCAAGGAATAGCAGCCAACCTAGCAAACTGGTCCAGGACCTCCTTAGACAGGGGAGTGTCAGGACGCTCATATTTCTCTATCAAATCAATCTCCTGAACCCCAAGTGAGCCCACTAGCATCTCAGGCAGATCGTTCATACAAGATTCACATCATGACTTAGTCGTGAATCTGCAGCACACGTAGTTTGCGGTTATATTTAATTTCAGTTAATTGGATAGTGTGTGACCACACTACGTCTTTTCTTGTGGCCTGATTTAATCCCTTCATTTGTTTTCCACAAGTCTCAAGTTTACTTTGTATGTCAGCTAATTGGGTTGAGTGTATTTGAACCTCCTCTTTAATTAGGTCATACACTTCACCAGGGAGTTGGGCATAGGACTCTTTTGGACGGACAGGCTGTTGAGAATACTTTGTCGAACAAGAAGAAAGTGTGGAATCCAACAAATCATTTTGAGTGTCAGGTGCTTGTGTAATATCGGGCCGATATTAAAGTGCCAGTATTGACGAATGCTGGCATTTTACTGGACCGGCCGACTAGGGGTTTTCCGGTGGGGCACTGTAAGGCGGCCACCCTGCCAGCAAAACACACCCTAATTACCGGCACCAGTATTGCCAGTGACGGTAATGATGGTAAATCCCCTCACGGAGTCCTATCGGACTCCATGAATGGGTATTTACTTCATCACTCTGTCACTCATAATATGGCAGCAATGCCGCTGCACCGAGTGCCAAAAACAGTAAAAGGTAATTTCCACCCAACACCTTGTTTCATGGCGTGTACTGATCAGCAATAATACAACAAAAGGCTCTGTGCATCTGACGAACATAGGGTAGTCTGACGTGCATTATTATATTCCAGAAGGTCTGTATAGGCTGCGTACCACAAATGAATGCAACTTGCCGATCACTGACCGCAGACTGCAGACTGTCACTTTGCAGGTGCTTTGCCCATGAGCCCCTAGATGTATCCCAGGAGGAGGGGCTTTCCAGCACGACTCACAACAGGTGACATGAGTTTCCACCAGCAAATGCCAAAAACAATACCGACAGAACTTGCTGTAGACTGTCACCTTGCAGTATGTATTTGTGTGCTGTGAGTTTTAAATAGTACAAGTCTAGCAGTGAAGCACGAGATAGATGTACAACAAGAGGTTACAGTAATAGGGTACAATAAAATGGATATAATTAGCGGGCTAGAATATTAATTTGATTTTGAGTCCGCAGCTGTTCTCTCTGTCATGTTATATTCCTGTGAGTTTGGCCTTCCTAACAGCACTCTTTAGTTCTGGGGTCTGAATTAGCAAATTGCCTTGCTCTCCCATGAGAGAACACTTGTACAACTATATGGGTATACAAGAAGGGTTATATTCAAAAGAACATTATCACAACAAACTACAGCTAGGTTGAAGGACACTGAAGGGTTAAACCTAATCTGTGAGTGAAGGTGATTTCTCTAACTCAGGTACATTTACATGACATCAGGTTAAGTATGTGATGTCGAAAAAAGCAAGGTAGATGCCCCAGGAAGGACCATTATAAAAAATCAACAGTAAGGGAAGCCCACCATTGTATCTTTCCGATGCAGCCCCTTCCCCCTTCCATAGTCTGTACAATTTTCCAAATGAAGCCTCCTGTATTAAGGAAGCTTTCAAGACAAAGGTAAAAATGAAGAATCAGAATGGGGGAGGCGTAGGATACAGGCTCCAAATTCCTTGCCCCGCACAGCTTGGGCAACTGACCAGTACTGTACATAGGTTGTCAGAGTAGTAGAACTCCTCGATGGATGCATAGAAAGTGTCAAATAGCAACGACCCAGACACTGTGAGTCTAGCCTTTTACTTCCCAGCTATGAATCTCATTGGCCAAATCTATGAACCCAGGTAAAGGACCCATCCACGAGGATGTTTGATGGATAACGATTTCGTATTGTTGTTATCGTTGCAAATGTCTGAGCAAGTTTATACAGACAATACCAATTGTTGATATGCCACAATCGAGAGGATATATGAATATTTAAGCACTCGTTGAATAAGTGAAGCAAAAAAGTACTTACAGCTCCATGTCGTGTTGCATGAAAAGGTATGCAAGAGTATGCCATTTTCATGTGTTGTTGCATATAGATGCAAAGCTGAAAATAGGCATGTGACAGTATGCCTGGCACATGATCAGGAAATTGGGCCACACAAGTTTAACCTGCAGCATATGGGTGTTCCTAGCACATGATGGATGTACCTGGAAATGCAAAATTGAACATGTGGGCATATGACAGCATCTCTGGCATATGGGGACTGTAAACGGGCGTGAACATGTCAAGGCGGGCCTATGAAGGTGTACCTCATACATGGTGACTGTACATATGCAGGTAAGGAGGTAACACCTGGCATTGCAGCACCATCAGACTTAGGTGTTATATCTACATAACTAAGCATAAACTAATGTTGCTACCATTATTCATACACCAGGCCTCATGAACATGTCTGTGACACAATTACTACTGTTGTACAGGAGTACAGTGATGTGTAGTGGTGACACCACATACTCAGCCACACACTACTACTAAACCAGAAGTGAACATAAAGGTAAAACCGACACAGGCGGTCTTTCCGAGGTTGGAGGTAAGTAACGGTCCGTACCGGCATCGCGTAAATAGCGTGTCCGTGCAGTCAACAGTCCGCTAATAGAGGACTATTACGACTTCGCAGGCACAAGCTTTACGCCATGCCGGTAAGGTCATTACCGCCATGCTGTTAAAGGCACCAGAAATGCCCTTAGTGGCATCAAGCACAGAGCAGATAGCACTACGGACAAGATTCAATGCGGCATTAGCGGTGACCGTTATTAGCGGTGACCGTTAATAACAGTCACCGCTAATGGGTGGAACCGGAAATAGCATCATCGCACAGGAATGGGAAGGAGCATGGCAGCCATCTTTAAAAACACAATCCATTGCCATCCTCACCACACAGGACCCGTTGGACTCTGCTGTTGTCGTGACTATATCTACCTATTACACCACTATGCCCAAAGCCCTGAAGAAGGGAGCTGCCCGCCAGGGGAAAGAAAGATTTAATGAGGATGAGCTGCAGATGCTGGTTGACACACTGCAGGAGCATGCTGGCATACTATTCTCAAGTAACATGAAGAGGGAGGGAGTACTGAAGAAAAAGGAGATGTGGGCACTTCTTGCTCAGAAGGTCAGTGCTGTTGGGAACACCCCACGCACAATCAAAGACTGCCGCAAGCGCTGGGACGACCTGCGACTGAGATTTTTGAAATATTCTGTCAGTGAACCGGAGCCAGGCATTGGGAACAGGAGGAGGTCCCAGCTCACCAATCAAGCTCACCCCATGGGAGGACATCTGCGCCAGCATGATAGGAATGGAGGGGATAGAAGATGTTGGCGAGATGGAGTGTGGCGCCACAACATCGGGCCATGGAGGTGAGGGCCCTAAGAAAACATTGTAATGCCAAGTCTGATGAAAGTCAACCAATATGTCAGTCCAAATAGTCAAGCCATGGTCCAACACACACACACTCCCAGCAAAGTAGGCGGACGCATCACAGACACATGCAGGTGCCTGCTGCAAGGCAATGCCGTACCTGACACATACCACACAAAGATGTCAATGCCATGATTCACACAGCGTGCAGGCCCAAAATACTATGCATGTCAGATAGCATTGCCCTTGGCCAACATGAGTGACGCCGACGTATGCCTGCATAACCCACCCATGTATCAAACAACGAGCTCATACAAACACAAATGCCCATTACCTCCAATTGTGTGGATGATCAATTGTCCAAATGTATGTATGATGCCTATCAAAACATCACTCATGGCGTCCCTCTCTTCGACCCCCACAGGCTCTGACCATGAAAGCGATGGGCAGGATGCAACCCCTGCACAGACCACACCCCGGAAGAGGTCCCGGGATGACGCCCACCACCCTTCGAACTCGAGGGGACAGCCCAGGGGCTGCCGTGCACCAACAGGCAAGACACCCCAGGTAGCCATTAAACCGCTGCCACCAAGGCCCGTAGAGGGCGACGCACCACCACCACCCATTGGCCTTCCCGCGGAATCAGGCGAGGCACCACATTCAGAGGAGTCCAGTATGGCTGGGGAGGTGGCAGCCACAGCTCCCCTGGCTGTGGAGGACCCACAGGAAGACATTTGGGTGCCTGTTGAGGATGATGTATCGGAAGTGGTCCTTACACCAAGTCCAGTGGCATTCCTACAAATCTCGTCCCTCGATACAGAGCACGCAACCACCCCAGAGCACTCTGGTCAGGAGCAGATGGGAGGGCAATACAGTCCCATTTTGACAACTAGGGAGGCTGAGCAGGCTGAGCAGGACAGCCAGGGACCAACAACATCCACAGGTGCACCCGCAGGGCCGCAGCAGTCGGAACAGCTCACGGCCCTTGTGCGGGAGTTTGTCGAGGCCAGACAGGAGTGGCGTGAGAACTTTGCCTCTCTAGGCAGCTCCATCACCGAGAGCACCACCTCCCTGGCCAAATCCATTGCAGATAACACCAGCTGCCTCTGCGAGGAGGTCTCGGCCCTCCGCCATGTCTTAGGCAGCATAGCAGATGCCATGGAGGCAGGGCATCCGGCTACCCAATCCCAGCAGGCGGCCACACCGTCGTCATCCAGTTCAACCCAAACGAGCCCTCTCCGCAGGTCGGCACGTACCCTGCACCGGCAAGACATGCCGCCACCTGGACCAGGGAGTGCCAATTGATAATCAGGGCAGCCTCATGTAGGCATTGGTGACTCGATGGGACATGTGGGAGGAGTCGGAGGGGGTGAGGGTGTGTGGGGGAGTTGTGGGGGGAGGGGGAGTGGTGCGAGGGTGGTGGAGGGTTTTTGCACTTTCGTTATCATTGTTATATTTAATACACCTGTTGTGTGAAAATCAAGACCTGAGTGGACATTCATCATTGCGCATGTGTCATTTATTCATATACAGTATATGTTCCCCCACACTGAGTGCCCTCTGTCCAACTGTCATGTCACCCTCTGCTGACATGTGTGTCAGAAATATTGTGCTATCACTGACTGGCGCACAGCACGTCCCTCCTGTGCATCGGCACCAAGATGATGTCCAGCCACATCGTCTTCATCCCATTCATCTTCATCAGGTGGTAGCAGTTCAATGTCAGGGGGCAGGGGCACATGCCGGCAACATATATTGTGCAGCATGGCACATGCCATGATGATCTTGGACAGCTTCTCATGGAGTGCCCCACCTGACCGGCTGAGGCAGCAAAATCGTGCCTTCAACAGGCCAAAGGTCTGCTCGATGACCACACAGGTACGGGTATGGGAACAATTGTAGTCCTCCTTGTGCCTGTTCTGTGAGTTTTGGACAGGGGTGAGGAGCCACGGCTTCAAGGGATAGCCACTATCACCTGCATGGGAGGCAATAAAAGGTAAATGTTAGTCAATTCATGATGGACAGCTGTACTAGTCACATATGCCTGCAGATTATCGTTGGCCACATGCACATGTCCCTGGATGTATTTACGCCATTTTATGTCCATCAATGTGTCCTGTGCCATGGACTAATGGTGTGGGTTGCATCTTCAAGATGATACAAGGTGTGCTCTGCCATCATGTAGCTCATGCATCGTGTACGCATACAGCTGTGTTAGTGTGAAATTTGTGAGGTGTTGTGTTCTTTGAGATTTACTTAGAGGGAGCGTTGGCAGTAGTCTGGGCAATCAGCGCAGATCATTCCCATGTTTACATGCAGCACTCCTGTGGTTGTGGCAGCCCTGTGACAGACAGTGGATTCCCTAGTTGGTTCAGTTTGATGAACTCCCAAGGATGCTTGTGCTGTGTGGTGATATGCTGGAGACAGAAACATAGTGCATATGCACTGCATGGTGCTGGATGGCGTTACGGAAGATGAGGGCCGCTGATGAGTGGTGCACGTGTTGTGGGATGTGGGGTGGTTTTCTGTTAGTCATGTAGTGATAGACCTTACTTCATTCATATGGGATTTGGGTGTCATGTACCGTTAGTGAGGCTTTGGGGCACAGTATTTGGTGATGTGCACATCGTGCAGTAACATCAACATTGACACCATGGTGGTGTGTGCATCTCTCGCCCCATTTCAATGCCATGTTCCCGTCCTGCAACTTACCAAGCAGCCAAGCACGTCGTCCAGCATGTCGCTAATGTAGCGTGGTAGCGTGGAGTTCCGCAGGACCATAGAGTCATGAGTTGATCCGGGTTTTTCGGGCACAACAATGTGTGATGATCTTGCTGGCGTTGCATACCATCTGCACATTGATGGAGTGGTATTGCTTGCCGTTGCGGTACACCACCTCCATGGCATGCGGGACCACCAACTCCACGTGGGTGCATTCGAGTGCACCTACACAATTTGGCATGCCTGCCACTGCATGGAAGCCAACTTTTGTATCAAATATCTCCTGGGGAGTCTGTGGTAGCGATATGTAGTCCCTTGTGTGCTTGAGGAGGGCATCCAGCACTTGGTTCAGAATCCGAGAAAATAAGGGTTGTGATATGCCATGCATGTGCCCCACTGTGTGCTGGTAGGTGCCTGTGGCAAGGAAGTGGAGCACAGACACTTCCTTCAGTAGAGGGGGGATGGCAGTGTGTATTTCAATGAGACTGACAATGTCATTGTGCATCAGGTCCAAAATGGTGGTGATGGTGTCCCGGTCCAGACGGTACAGGGTGTGTATCTGCTCAGGGGTTAGGTTGAAAGGACTGGCTCTGATGCGAGGGATTGGGGGCTGCCTGCGTGGTAATGGTGGCTGCAGTGGTGGGGCACGCTGGGCCTGTCTCACCCTCCTTCTCCTCCTGCGTCTCCTCTGTGGTGCCGGCTGTTGTTGTTGTTGATGTTGTTGCAATGCAAGCATGTCTTCCAGCTCCAGTAATGCTACTACTATTGGAATCAACTTGGTGTGGGAGGGGGTGTGGTGTGTTTGTGTGCTCCTTTTGTACTGGGCCAGACTCCATTGCCTCCACCTGTGCTGATTGTGTGCACCTGTGGCAGTTGGGAACACTGCTCAAGGCAATTTACGGTAGGTCAGAGATGCCGGTATTTACGGCATGCCGGTAAGCACTTTTAACGTCTTCATGAAGCCGGTATTTGCATGTCCGCTTACTTGTGATCTACTCCAGTTTACGGCATTCCGCTATTGCTGGCATGATGGCCTGCGTGCCCGCGCCCATGCTGCTATTAGCGGCACCGTACTTTATGATGCCGCTAATAATGGTCTGGCTGGTCAGAATAGCCCGTAGTGTTAATCGATGCCGGTAATCCTTTACCGGCATTGTTTTCCCTTATCACCAACCTTGGAATTACCCCCATTACCTTTTGTGGTAACGTGAGCTGAGGGCTGGATATAACGGCCTCATTAGAGTTTGGCAGTAAATTGGCAGTAACTCTGTCACTGCCAACTTTACCACTATGCCAAATTTCGAGTTCAGGCCTGGAGTAGAGGAGTAAATCCTCCAACTCACTGCTGCAAAATTGACAGAATTGGTGGAATTACTGGTGTGGAAATTCTGCTGCAGTAATTCCACCAAAAAAGCCCCCTTGCATCCAATCAACTCAAAATAAATGGAGAATGAGTCCACCACTTGCAATCCGGTGCAAATTCAGGCAGATCAAGTGGTGGTAACAGTAATTATTTTGGGTGGTATTCCTGCAGATTTAACACCAGGATACCGTCCAACTTATAATGAGGCTCATATCTCAGGAGTTGTGTGAAGTGATACCAGTAGCAAACCAAACAGCAATAGTGCAAAGATATCAAATAAAAGAAGGTCCAATCAGGGTTCCTTTTCCTGAGTTCATAGATTGGCACAATGAGTTCCATAGCTGACAAGTTAAGAGGATGGACTTGCAGTGTTTCATCTTTGTTGGTATTTCACACTTTCTATGCAGCAAACTAGGGGTTATATCAGATAAATGTGATTTCACACGAGTCTAGAAATAAACACCATTGAGTGACTTGCATGCATTCCACATTTTTTATGTTTTTTATTATTGTGCACTTAGTTAATACAAACCTTAGGAACAGCATTAACATTGAAAGAGAATAAGAAAGAGTAAGAGAAACTTCAACATAAATAAAAGAATAAAACAATATTATACAATCAGACATTTCCAAAATATCAACAACAGCTCAAAACATAATTTTCTTACACTCCTATTAATAATTAAAAATGTATTGATAGCTCTTCAATCGTAACTGATCCCATTCTTCACTGTGGAGGGTCAAGTTTGCTCAGCACATCCTGAAGTACTAATTCGAAAATGTCTCTTTATTAACGAAAAGGGATGTTGACAATGGGGATAGATATGGTTTCAGGGAAGGAAACAAAAAATGGAAAGATGGGAGAGAGATGAGTGGTATAAATGAGGAGACATGAACGTGGAGACAACGTATAGTAAGGTGGTATGAGGAAAGATACCCTCCCATTTAAGAAAAAAAAAAGAATGCTGACCAAAAATGCCAACATTTCCACCATGTGCTCTGACCGGTGCAATGCACTCCAAGTCTCTGGTGAAGGCATCTCCCAATGTCGGTTGGATGATACCCTGCAAATATGGGTGTTTGACTAAGTGCTGGTGTGAGGGAAAGGGTTGATTACGTCTGGATGTATTTACTGGTTATTTATGTATACATTGTATTGTATTTATTGGGTATTTATAATGCGCCTATACAGCCACATGGTGTTAAGCATGGGGTGGTGATGCTGGAGATGTGATCCATGCAAGGCACAATTCTGCCGTCCTCAGCATTCAAGACATGCGTGGTGACCAGTGCAGTCTCTAAGGAAAGAGGTGGTTAGTCAGAGATTTTCTATTGCCAGATTGTATATGACAGCTGTAGGAAACAGTTCATGCCAAGAAGAGATGCCATAGAGCATAGAGTTTAGGACAGTGCCAAACAATGATGAATAGACTTCCCTACCCGTAGTCTTAAAGATGTGCAGGTAAGTGTTGGTGCTGGTTGCATTCTGAAGCTGCAGGAAGACTGGTGCTTTCTACCCACTCATTGGGTATGAGTGGGAGACCTGTTACTTTCCATAAATGTCAGGAACATTGGCATATGAGGATGCAAACTGAAAGACTGTAAAACTAAACTTGTGATTGATAAGAGCAGAGTCAATGTTTATTGGTCCGCTAGGTGAGGGAGTAGGACATTAAGATCTTCTGTATAAGGTTGCAGAACTAAGTAAGGTAATATTGCTTTTCCCCCACAGGATTCTCAGTGCCGCCTGGCACTAAACCCTAGCAGGAAGCTCCTGAGGCCGCAAAGGCCCATATTAAAAGCTGCTGGAAGGAATTGCAAAAGCTCTAAGAGGGGAACAAACACAGAAACTTGCATGACCTTGAAAACACAAGTTTCTGGTAAACCAAATTGCCATTCCTAAAATACTCCAACAGGAGACAGAAAGGAGGATAGTTTCAGGCAAATAAACCGAAATCAAGGACTAGGTGAGCGAGAGTTGGTGGAGTTTCATGGATTCTGGAAGGAGGATTTATGGGAGCACAAGTTTATTGTCTATTTTTTCATACATGTGTTTTCTTTCTGCTATGCGATAGAGAAGAGATACATCATATGAATCCTGGGTGCCACGCCATGAAATTATCATATTGCATGTTCATAGCCATGCTATAACCTGTGCCTTGATCAGAGCTGACTTGATAGCTGCTTCCTTCCCTGACAGTTGCAAGGACAGATGACCTTTCTTCTTCCTATCTGTAGACCTCCATGTTTGAAATGCTACCTCACGCATAATGCTTGTGTATGCAGTGGACAGAGTGCATTGCACTGCTCTCTCCTCCTCCAGTGGGCATATATAGACTGGGTCCTCCTCCAGTCATTTCTCGGCAAGGATATGATTCCCTTACACAGGAACTGGTAATGATTAACATTTCTAATAAGGCAGGGTGCCACTGCTGAGCTGTAAGAAAAGCCACCCTGAAATTGGCTAACCCCTGTTCTTATGAAGAGCTGTCATTATCTCCCTTGGACACCTTCATCTCCACTAATACAAACTCATTAGTACCACATTACCACATGTGTAAATGAAAATCTGTAAATTGACAGATCACTGAGTGTGAATGTGCTTGTTCTGAACTTTCGCCTGTTCACAGTGCCACATGACTCATTATCCAGCCAATGGACATCTAACAAAGGTAGAGGAACATGAATCGGCTAGTGGGGGTCATCCATACATAGATACATACCTAGGAACAGCAATACATTTGCTGCATGCCATGTTGAGCCCTCTTCCTGCTATTATTATTATGCCAAACAGCATGGAGTACATGCCACTGTGTATTCCATTTCCCAATCCTAGAGGAACTACTAACTGGAGGAAACTGAAAACAAGTAGGGGTAGCCATCCACAAGAAGCTCATAAATAAAGCACAGTTCTAGATCCCAAAATCTTAACTGATCTATTGATTTGACCAATAAAGTGAACATGGAATTATACACTGAAGTCTTGTGGATAAACGACTAGGCAAGAATTCTCTCAAATAAATGTGCAGATTGGTGTTCTTCTCAAAAGGTTTTACATGATCAGTTTTGATCATTTGGGCCCTTAATGTCCATGTTACCTAAGAAGAGTATGCATGAAGACGAGTCTTAGTGCATGTGCAACAGTAAGAGCCGACAGGTCTGCAAATGTTATTTGAAACATCCTCACTGTCAACATCAGACTCACCCCCTCGCTTCTGCCTCCCGCCTAACACCTAATTGCACACACCCTCCCCTCCTCACCCTCCCTGAGATTGGGTGATCTGATCCCCACTGTTTCCTCCACTGGCTACTTGTGGAGCCCTTGCTGACAAATTGGTCACCTTCTGATACTCTGTGTTAGCTCCCCACTCCCGAGATTCTCTGCCCCCCTATGATTCTGAAGCTCTATGGTGCTTCTCAAAGTAAGGTCCGTGGTCAATAAAAACAATAACAGTAGTACTAATAATACTAATAATAATAAATATTATAATTACACAGTCTCCTGGGCAGGATGGAAAATATACATTTATTAAGCTTTAAATGTACCAAAACGAGCTTCAGGTCTATAGCAAAGCAAAGGCAGTATTGACCGCTAATTAAGTATTTTTCTTTGATTTGTTGAATGGATTGTTGCAGTCTTTCTGACTGGTATTTGATGAGGAAGTTATTCATAAGTCATGGGGTAAGTTTGCATATTGGTGCACCTTTTCATGATTTCTGGTTTGCTGTGAGTGCATTGATGAAAGCTGCTACACCTTGATGACAAAAGGAACACACAACACAAGAGCGTGTGTGCATCCAGCATGACAACTATCCATCCACTACCCATCCATTCATTAAATATTCAACCCCAAAGTAATATATGCATACACCCGCTAACCCACCCATGCAACCAATCACACATACGCACACACTCATGTCATGGGCGCCTCGAGACCATGCAAATGGAATGGCAGTGGTGTGCGGTATAAATCCACATAGCATCAATCGGCAATTGTGCTCACTTATGTGACAAATAGTTAGTCGTATTGACTTTGGACATTATTGTTTACAAATATACACTACAGTTCACTATTTCACTATTTCATCTTCATGTCTGCTTTGAACAAGGCACTGTTGTCCCCTTAACGGTCATAACATAGAAATGCAAACCATATACATAAATAAATAAGTAAATAAATAAATAAATAAATAAATAAATAAATAAATAAATAAACAAACAAACAAACTGCATGTTTACAACAATGAATGTTTTAAGTAACGTTTGTTTGCAGTTCCTTTCACTTCTGTGTCAGGTTTGGATAAATGGATGTGAGTTTACTCAAGCCGTAAATGACACTTACAAAGAACATTACATTATATGTGTCATAGTTCTTAGAAAAAAACATGTATCCAGTGTGAATCTGTGGACATTATGTTACTCATTACTGAACCAATTTAACAGTAATTCATAATGAGACAGTAGCTTCGCTTTTTCACGCTGTGCAATAGTGGATTGAAATGATGACATGCATGCCATAATGTAAAAGCGGATCCTTGGATAAACAGTGTGATTAATGGTGACACATTGTGTACGAGAGGAGGCTGCAGACTCACTGAATGCTCACATGAATATAGCCCAGAAGACCTTCTGGCCATCTGCTTGCAGCTGTCCGACATTCTAGCAGAGAACATTAAGGCGAGCAGGAGAACACAGGACTACAGACGAACATATGGCCTTTCAAAGCTTTCCTTGAAGCTAAGAGGTTTCCACATTTCCTCTGGGGGGAATGATCTGTAATCTGTCGATAATGTGTATGTGCAGCAAATATCGAAATGTTGCTCTTAGCCATCCTAATGTGTCATGAGTGCCCAGTCTGCTGATTGTGCAACGATTTGCCAAACAGATAGTTGTTATATGTTGGGTTACTTAAAGCTCATGTACTCACTACCCTTACCAACAAATTACTTGCTTTTCTTCCTCTCACCTTTTGATTAATTTCTTCATTGCCTGCATTTTAGTAACCTAATTCTTATGTTGAGTGTTTTGGCGAAAGCGCTAAATACATTTGCTTTAGGCATTTAAATATTTCTTGAAGCCTAAAGAAGTAGGGAATATCGCAGAGTAAGTTATTAAAAGTACAACCAGCGGTACCCAGCAAATACTTCCAGCAAAACTGAATCCCCATCACACGAGTGCAAAAGTCTACCTGAAATTGAGTTAGAAGTGCCACAATCATGGTGTAGGCAACAACCGTAAGGCATTAGTTGTGCTCAATGCCGTCTGGATGTGACCTACCTACAGCAAAGTCATAACAGACAAACTTCTGGTGGGACAGGACAGGGCAGTATTTAATTCCCACAATAACAGCAGGCAGGTCTTCATCTTAAAATTGGCCCGGAACAAGTCCCTACATTTCCGTATTTACATTGCTTCAGAAATCAAATGGACCCAACAAATAAATAAATTAATGCATAATTCGATCCAAAAGCTAAATAACAAACACAACTACTTCCATAAGCCACAGAAGCAAGCACAGAACAAACACACATCTACACAATTAAAATTGTGTTACATACCCATCAACCAAAAACACATCGCCTGCCAACTGGCTAACAAAAAACACAAAGCTCTACTGGATGGATGACCATCAAAAAGACCATTGAGAAGACAGACTCCTGCTTCATCTGGAGCAATGGAACCTCACCTCACCAAAACTGAAGGGGCTGCACATGCTAGCCACCACCACACCCCTCGATCAAAGCTGCTTTTATTGTCCTCCGGATAAACCAGGCAATCGGTTCACATATGTTTATTTTTGTATTTTTTATTGATTACATTTTTTTACAAGCCCAGACCATGAGGTATCATAGCGTAGTTACAGGCATCCTAGTATAGAAAGTCAGGCGAACAGCCATTTAGTATTTACATATTGATGATTAGATATAGCTACACAAGAAAGGCATAGTTAGATAATTTCAGTGAACACAAAGTACAACACACATAATATTCACATTGATCAGCTCCAGTTCCTAGAAGTGTGAGGTGTCTAATGGCCGGGAAGATAGTATGAGTTAGTGAGGCTGACTTGTATTTGGTAAAATATGTTAAATAGCCAGGTTTTTAGGGCTTTTTTGAATTTCAGGAGGGAGCCTTCCTTTTTGATGTAGATAGGGAGGGAGTTCCAGTGTTTGGGGCGAGGACTTGAAAACTACTGCCTGTTATGTTGAGTTATTCCGTGCACCGCTACCACCCAGGGGCAGTCTCCAGGCACTCATGTGGCTCTGCGAGAGAAGAGGGCGTGGTGTCTTAATGAGGATAAGATAGGTTTAGAACCAGGAGAAAATGGTGCCTGTATGTGTTTTCTTGCATGTGGGAGTTGGTTGAAAGGCACCATTTGTTGTAACCATAGGGGCTAGACTCAGTGCCTCGGATGTGTGCTAGTGTTTTATGTTGGGCGTGTGGGTCGTATGCGGTTAGGGTGGAGTTACAGTCATGCACACTGTTTAGTTGTACCCATAAGGGGGGGTCCAGTGTCGCGGATGCCTGCTAGGTGTTTGATTAAGTTGTGTTGGAGTGTGTTTGTGTGTAATGTGGATGGAGTTATGGATTATGTGCATTGATCTGTACCATATAAGGATATTTCCAGTGCCTCACAGAGTTAGTTGAGTGCGAGAATTTGATAAATGCTAGGTGTGTCTATGTGTCTAGCACATTATCATGTATAGTGGCATATGTAATATTTGAGGAGCAGGAAAGGGGAGGATTGGTTAGTACATTGTTATGAATACATCAGTTTTAAGGGGCACACATATGTGCAAAGCCTGTCTCTAAAATCCAACTAATATGGAAGTTCCAAGTTGTGACTCAGCGATACGTCTTTCTTAACCTGCCAAACTGTGAACTAACTCCTACTCTGTATCTGCAAGATCAAGGACCATGTTACCTTTAGAAAATCTCACAAAAGATGACTAGTGCCCTACTCTTGGACCCTGGACCTTCGACCTGTGAATTGCATGAAAATAACTGAAACTTCAAGCACCTTTATACTACCATTGACCAATTTGCCCTCTCTATCACCAACAGACACCCAGTCCTATCATAATTGCAAACTCCTCAGGCTACAAGCACTATGAAAACAAAAGCAGCTTTTTCCTTACAGTGTACAATATCTCAATAGCTACAACACATAATGAATGGTTCCATAAAGAACCTATGCATGCTCATACGTCACAACTGACCCCATTCTACAGAGACTTCATTCACAGACCACAGCAATACATGTGCAGGCCCACTATTGGAGTGCATCTCTGGCCATAATGCATGTTGCCAGTTTTTGCCACATGGGAAACAAATCTATCGCAAGGCCTGCAGCAAGTCATCCCATGCAGGAAATGTCTAATTTGGCTTGACGCACCATGTCTGCATTATGGGACGCACGCTTCAATCAAGTGTTTCACAATTGCTGAAGCATTTTGGCAGGGGATTCTGCCGCTCGTGGTGAAAACTTTCTACAAGTTCTGTGTGCAACTTACCTGGCTGGTGTTGTGGACTCCACCTGAGTTTCCTGATTGCCTCAAGTGCTTCACAAGTGCTAAAACAGTTTGGCAGTTCGGCTGGATGTGAAGGGTGGCTGCTCCCTATGCATTAACAAATGCCTACAAATCTAAAGAGATAACAGATATGCAACACAGCACGAGGGAACAGCCATACACTGATGGCAGAATGGAATTTGGTGCTAACTCTAAAGAAAGAATGTACACTATTGGCTCTATTGACTTAGTTGCCGAGAAATACCGGAACAACGTAAGATAACTGCGTTCCTGAAACCACTAAAATTGAATAGCATTGTCTCCAGTGACTAATGAGGGAACAGCTGAGGCCAGTATTCTTGTCATTGAGGAAGGGCCATGGAACCTAACTGCTCACGCATCTGATAATGTGTTAGGTCCTCTGGTAGTAAATGAGTCACAGCCTAGTTATGAGCCTCACACGCAGGACTCTTCTGTGCATAAAGACATCGACAATAGAAATATACGGGCTGTGAGACGTGGTGGAAAAAGGAGAGGGAAAAACAAAAAAGGCTGAACAAAGGGTCTGCTATGTCTGAAGAAAACTGTAATGTAAGAGGTGATCTGATTGACTTTCAACCAAACTTGTCAACGGGTCCCTCTTGAGGTTTATCATTGGTCAATTGATATGAGCTATTGGCTAATTATTCATCTACCTCAAATGGCCAACCAAGAATTGCAAGATCCCGTGTGGGCCCTCTTGATTCCTGGCTATGACAACCTGAGCCTTCGTCTAATAACCCCATAGAAGGGGCTACTTCTGTTTGCAAATTATCAGGGAAAGATCTTGCATCAACCATGCCCTGTACTCAAAAACAGTTTGACAACTATAATGCAAATATATTAGACAGGTGCATCCTAGGGCTTTGAAATGTGGTTTTCGAGGTCCATTAAGGACCTTGAGCTTTGTCTCTCGCATCCAGATGCTTACAATGAGCTCTGTCAAGTCTTTCAATGACCACCTTGATGTTCTGCCACTTCCAGGCAACCGTCTCATGTGTGCAGGTTCTGAAATCCAGGGAACGGGGTGGGGTGTCCACATGTAATGTATCCAGTGTTATCTGGAGGGTCCTAACAAGTAACTGCACAATTTGGTGCAGATTGGTGGAACGGTGTGAAATTATCTGAGGAACATACAAACCCACAAACACATTTTGACTTTTATAAATATAGAATAGGGTGCATAGATTTTTTGTTCAATTTTTTAAAATTGAACTGCCATAGCTACTCTCACACTTGTATATAACTATTATCCTTTTTAGAGTTTGCTGTAGGATGGTAATATTAATAATTATACATTGCATGTGCTTCATTGATGCTGGAAAAGTTGAAAGAACTGAAGTAAGGATCCTCCCTTTAATTAGAGTTGCAATTTCTGAGCCATGTTATTCATGGCCAATGTAGCCCTACAATGTGCCTTTATTGGAATGTTAACATGCTCAGTAAGTGTGTCATATACAGATGTTTGTACAAAGTGAAACAGAATACAATGCATGTTTTAATATTTATTTATAGATATTTTAGGTAAGTGAGTAGAGTATTTACCCTCTCAAATGAAAAGTTTTTTTTTCCGCTACACAATGATTAGTATGTACAACCTTAATTGGTTGTGTACTAGGAATACATTCAGTATTCATAAAGTATTATTCTGAAAAGAAAACACTACTCTTGTTATTTCTATTATAACATGCATTGCATTGTCTTTCAGAGATGTTGCAGTGATTGAACAGAGAAGATGAGGCATCCATGAAAAGGAAATAAGGTAAGTCATTGTGCAGACCATATATTTGTTTTTATATTGTATTGGTGGTCTGGTAATGTAGTAGTGTAGAGGCAGTGTTCCAAAATATATAGTGGGCACAGACGAAGGATGTGGCTAGTATCATGGAAAACATCTATGGAGTAACAAAATCTTTGAAATTCAAGGAAACAACTTTATTTGCAGGGACGTTAAGGTGAGAGCTAAATGCAACAAACCGCTGAAAGGCAGCTAAAGCCACCTTAACTTCACGCCCCCTGTTGCACAGCCTATGACCACAATGATGACATCATAGATTGAAAGGGGCCCGTAGGGGTCCCCCACGTCTATGGAAACAAGTCAAGTCACCACACACGATAGATATGACAGACACGAGGTTGTATTCACAAAGCTAGCGTTTATTGCAAAGCAAATAGTCTCAGTTGGCCAACTCGGTCTCACGCCCCACGACATGTATCTCTAGACCTCGAGGGATGCAAGAGAGCGAATTACGTACATCAGTTACATATATACAAAATGCATATCATACTATCAGCTGTGACATGTTTAACACCCCCCCTTTATTGGGTTTCTTTGAACTCGGTTTGATGATGGACACTTTCGACAAATATGACACCTTCAAATGTCTATTCTATTAGCAATATGCAACTTTGCAAGTGCGGAGACATCTTTTCTTTGTTCAACAGAACACAGTGCTTCTGTTCTTGGAAGCAAGCTACATACGGGGGAAGAGTCACATTCCAGACCTTGCTATCTATGAGGTGCTATTCGTGTCCTGGGAGCCGACACGCTCTACAGGGCTCGGAAAAGGGGGGCCGTAAGAAGAGCATAATTCAAGCCTTTAGCTGCTTTATTCCAACATATTCTACCATATAACGAGACTGGCTGGCAGCTGTAAAATGATTAAATGCCTTGTGGCTCTGCTTCAAGGCTACATTCAGGAGGGAGCCAGGCATTTTTTCCCGGCGCTGCCTAAGTTGTGTTTCAACGAACTCTTATTAGCCTCGCGGCCCTGCGGCCTTGTCCTTTCACGTTCAGGCAACAATGTTAACAGTCGAGCAGTGTAAGCAGAAAATGTGCTGCGAAGCAATTTGAACAGAAAGCAATGAGCAATTGTTAGAAAACAAAATGGCGATCCTTGTTACATCAAAATGACCATTCATTGGTAAACTCGGAAACCTGTATTTCTATCGTTTCGTGCATGAAATGGTTGGCCTTCGGCCACCAAAATACGTTTGCCGTCAATCATGATAAGTATCCAATTTTGTAGACTGACAAGATGGCATCACTGATCACATCACTAATTACACATGACCTCAATGTCCTTTCCTGTAACTTATTATGCTTTCAAAGTCATAATAAAACTACTTCCAGACAAGAGAACTGCAAGAAATCTAAATGATTGTATATATAATTTCTCCAAAAATGTATACAAACTTGATTTGTAGTCAAGAAATATATACATCCATACATATATGGTACAACAATATATATGTTATTCTTTTTTATACAGAAAAATACATTTAGAGAGCAATTTCACTGCAAACAATAATATATGCATGTAAAGTCTGCCATATACATCCAAAGAGAATCGCCAAAATGAAAAATAATATGGCTCTAAAACTTAAATGAATGCTAAAGAAATCACTAATAACCCTTCACCAAGTGGCTTATGTGCAAATATTCATGAACTACAATCCACATAGAACTCAGATGAAACACAAATGATAAGCACAAAACTTAAAACAGCCATGAATCTGCTTTAATCAGCATCCAGATTCTCCAAGAAACGGTTGTCCGCTCTCAGCATAGCCTTAATGAAAGGTTATTTCAAAGACATACAAAAGTAATATATTTAAATTTGAGTTAGGAAACTGCAAATTGGCATAGGTAAAAATGTTCATTACCATTTGGTCTACAAAGCCAGCTAAGATTAGAAAACGTGTCAACGGCAATTGTAAATTACTGAAGCAGAAATTAAAGAGGAGAAATATATTATTTATATTATATAATATTTATATAGCAAACCTAGCACAGAAGCAGAGGAGTGTTGTACAGCAGGATTGGGATAACATTAACAGGCAAGAGAGTTGAGTAGCAAGCAGATAGTAGTGCAGTTGTGTGTGTGTGTGCACACGCCCGTGCACACACATACACTTAGCATGGAAGCATTGTGTTGAGTTGCATATAGGCACAGTGTGATTGGTCGGTAAACTCTGAGTATAAGTAACATCAATGTGTAATTGAAATAGCCACGTTTTCAGCTCTTTTCAGAACAGGTGGTAGGAGAGAGCGTTCAGTATTGCACACTGGGATAGAATTCCATAGGGTCAGAGCCTACCAGCTAAAAATATGTATCCTAGTTTTCTCCTGCAAAACAGAAAGGTGATGGCTGGAAGGTTTTGAATTAATCATAACCACGGGCAAAGCTCTGGGCAACCCTCCAGACCATCGTTTTTCAGCCTGCCAAGCCATTACAGAAGGGGAAAAACCATATGCAAATCAGGCTTGGTCCTACCCCAAAAGGGGCAGTCCAGCCCGAACTGCTAGGTCACATCCCTTCTGCACGAGACCACAAGCATCCCCAGACATGTTTCAGCCTTGTTGGGCGTCATCAGTGAGGAGTAGCTTGGGTCTCTAGGCCCGGCAGACTCGGGACCCACGTCTGGGCATACCCGTCCCACTCGGGGTGACTTTAGCAAAACAGAAAGGTGATGGCTGGAAGGTTTTGAATTAATCATAACCACGGGCAAAGCTCTGGGCAACCCTCCAGACCATCGTTTTTCAGCCTGCCAAGCCATTACAGAAGGGGAAAAACCATATGCAAATCAGGCTTGGTCCTACCCCAAAAGGGGCAGTCCAGCCCGAACTGCTAGGTCACATCCCTTCTGCACGAGACCACAAGCATCCCCAGACATGTTTCAGCCTTGTTGGGCGTCATCAGTGAGGAGTAGCTTGGGTCTCTAGGCCCGGCAGACTCGGGACCCACGTCTGGGCATACCCGTCCCACTCGGGGTGACTTTAGCAAAACAGAAAGGTGATGGCTGGAAGGTTTTGAATTAATCATAACCACGGGCAAAGCTCTGGGCAACCCTCCAGACCATCGTTTTTCAGCCTGCCAAGCCATTACAGAAGGGGAAAAACCATATGCAAATCAGGCTTGGTCCTACCCCAAAAGGGGCAGTCCAGCCCGAACTGCTAGGTCACATCCCTTCTGCACGAGACCACAAGCATCCCCAGACATGTTTCAGCCTTGTTGGGCGTCATCAGTGAGGAGTAGCTTGGGTCTCTAGGCCCGGCAGACTCGGGACCCTAGTTTTCTCCTTGCAGGCTATTGGAGTCTTGAGTGTGGATCCTTCTTTGCGCATGTTGTGATCAGACAGCAGTTTAATCTTAGCTGCCACTTAAGGTGGTGTGCTGGCCAAGATATCCTGCAGATGAAACAGGCATTTTTTAACAGTATCCTAGCAGGCAAGGGTAACTAGTTTTGCTTGTTTAGGATAGGGCAGATGTGGTCAGACCTGTGCACACCGGCAATGAGACATGCATGGATGGGATACCTGCTAGTATGGCATTTACCCATCTCTGTGAGAAATGATCAGGGCCTGCAGTAACGTTTTGAATACTTTGGGCTCAAGGTAGATTTTGAACTTGCAAAGTAGGGTAATTTGATGCTGGGGCTTTTGGGCCTTTTTTGCAATGTTTTGTTGAAGTTAGGTTTCTGTGCACAATGAATCGAAGAGAGTTAATGGTGAGTTGTGGGACAAATTCACCTTTCAGTGAGAGCCTGCCTAGCTCTCAGTAGGGTTACGCTTCAAGTAGGCACTTGACATCCACTTGACATCCACTTGACATCCATATTTGAATGGTAGCAAACAGTGCTTGGAGTATTGTGATGTCCTAGGGACCACTATCCTATAGGTATATTTTAGTGTCATACTTGTATTGGTGTATTGAGATGTTGGAGTCAGTTAGGAGTGTGCTGAGGGAAGCAGGCCTGCATATGGATTCCTAGCTGTGTCACTTCTGGTGAGGTTCAATGAGCAACAGTTGAACTGTGAGAAAAGAAGGGGAGATGTAACCATATGAATGACTCGTTCTTATAGCTCTATACTTATGTTGTAACATGCTCTGCTATATATGAAGAATAAATAGCCCTACAATAAAACTGCCTTTATGAGTCGTCACAACATGCCACTTTGATGTATAACAATTTTGGCAACACAGTAAACTTTTGCTTATATAGGGGTGAGGGCAGACAAACTGACTGACACCACCCACAGAAGACATCCATGCACTCTGGTACCCCATTGTGTGACATGAGCCACAAGCCTCTGCGTATGAAGTGGGAGACAAGAAGGAAGCCAGAAAGACCACCATCTGCCAGGGGAAGCATCCATCAAGAAGTGAAATACACTTCAAAACTAGTCAGCCTAATGCTGCAAAGAATCAAGTGTGCCCATCAAAAGGCATGGAAGTTAATATTTAAGAGACAGAAAGTGTCTCCAGAATCAGAGAGCCAGAGACTCTAACTCTCCTCTCTCCTGCCCTGTTGCACCACCGGGCAGAGGCAGAAGAAGCTACAATAGACTTCCAGTGAGAAACCTTCTAGAAACATGTTTGCACTGCTGAAATGTAAGCAGAGCACCACAAGTCAATGGTGAAATGCTACCAAAGAACATACTTACAAGTACAAGGGAAAGACCCAAGTTCAAGACTCTCAACATTCAATATTTCATATTAGCAGTCGCAGTAATTACATAGCGTTTTCTCTATGGACATTAAAGCTTCCACTGGGCACAAACGTAGACATTACAATTTGTAAAAAATCTGAGCAAACAAGCTTCATCAGCAGCCCCAGCAATCACAAAGCATTTCATTTATGAATATTCAAGCTGCCATCAGGATCAATCTCAGACAGGACAATTTATAAAACAACAAACTCAGTAAATGGATCATAGGGCCGTTTTTTAACTGCTCCATGTGACCAACATTCAAACCCATAGATGTTGAAACCCCATTTCCTTGCCATGTAGCAAGAGCACCTCCATCAATGGGCGCATATCGGGACTTCCAGGGAATGTTCGATAAAAGTACCCAATGGCATTCTAAGGACATCAAACGAGAATGTCCCGGACACACAACATATTTCCCCAAAAGCAGACCATTCTGACTTCACAGTAGTAAAACTACAGATTGTGCTGCACCATGAGGTGCCTATCAAGCACTGCACCATGAAGTGCATCAGGAAAAAAAGGACAAAAGAAGCTGTGGGGTACATTTAAGGCCCTTTCAGAAATCCCCTTCAAACAAATATCTGCATGGAAATAAGGCGGAAAAACGGCAGCACTTTTCTTTCCATGGCGCATATATGTGGCAGGCACTAAACACAAGAATGCCATCAAAAGTGCTCGGCATTGTTTTACCTCCATTTGAAATCTTACCAACGTGCAGAACGGCACCACATTAGCTGTTCTGTTTTCTGAATACTAAAGCAGCACACATGACATCCAAGACAGCTTTGCAATTTACTATTGATTTCATTTTAAAACATCACAAAGTTGTGCCCTTCATGCAAACCCACCCTGGCATGCTTTACTTCTGCTGAGTATCAAGATGTGAGGCAATACATTTCCAGAACAGCTGATGTACTGGGAAATCACTTGAAAGCAAAGAATTTGGGTTTCCATTTAAACACGCCTGGTGTTTTCTTTTTCTATAAACCATCGCGCACAAACTGCAGTAAATGAAAGAAATAATGCAGTGTTTCTTTTTCTCATGTCGATTTCAAAGAAATGCTTGGCAGTATATCTCTCTGTGACCAGAAACCGAACTCATCTGTAAAAGCACTCCAGAAGGTTAATTAATAAGGAACTGTGTGCTGCAAAAACCACATTGGTAAACTCAAAATGAACTGAAATAAACACACGTGTGAATTTCCTCTTCTGAAAATCAGGAAAATGCTGTTTAAAAGTGAACTGACAAATAACAGTGTTGCTCGCATAGAAACAGTATTGTGTATGTGGGGAGTTTGCAAGGACATGGCTACCTAAAATGTACATTATATTTATTCCCAAAAAGACTTGGTTTCTGTTGAAAGAAAGTAAAAAATAATAACTTTGAAACCAGCAGAACGAGTTTGTCCCAGGCACTTACTTCAAAGGTGCCCTGCCTTCCATGGGAAAAGAATTACCTCGACAAGTGAACCAGCCCCAGGGGCATATGAAAAGGCCAAAGTGTGTGAGTTTGCAGCCTCGTCAGACTGATCAGCATTTCCATCAAAAGGAACAAAGGACCCAAGACGCACCAGCATTTTCACCAAGCGGTGTGATTTCCTTTGTCACCCCTCCCCAGCCCAATTGCCTGGCTTCGAAGGGCATCATGGGAACCATGTGTTTAGGCTGACCCAGAGGAACTAAATTTTTTTGTGTGGGGTTGGCAGTACCGCCCACATCTTTGGCATATCCACCTCACTGAGAATAAAGGACAGTTATATTTTAAGATATTTTTCCCCGCAATCTGAATAAGCAGCAAAGTGATATTATGACAATTTTCATGTGATTTTTAAAAAGTAAAATGAGACCCGGTGCAGGCTGCTGGCACCTGGGGAACTGAAACGGCAGGAAAAATGCATTTCTGGGTAAACTATAAATGGCACAGACATCACACTTGATGAAAATATGCGAAGTTGTACTGGGCATATGTGTAGCCATTTGCATTTTTAAATGTTATGTTTCTCCTCGAAATAGTAACATTGTGCCAAAAGGCAATGCAACATCACACAGAATTGGCATTTGGACTGGCCCATTCCTTGTGAAATATGGGATCTGCATATCTGCCTTTTTTTATGGTGACTAGTATAGATTTGAAGTTTTGCTTCATAACTCATTTTTGTAAAAAAATAGGCTTGTGAGACAAATGCACACTCCTAAAATGATGTCACTTCCCCTGAACCAATCAGCCCAGAGGGAGGAGGAGACACCAGTAGCTTGGCCTATTCAAGGATAGGTGTAACTCCAGACTACTTCCCCCCAGATTGTAAAATTCTATGATGTCACTATGGCTATATAAGGGGGGGCAGGGAGACAAAAGGGATAATCAAGATTCCAGATTCAAAGACTCAAAAACCAGAACCAGAGGCAGCTGATTCCATCCAATCTAACCACGTAATAACACCTATCATGCATACTTTATTATAGCTGCCCAGACAAATATACAATGCCACAGTATGGATTGGCTGCACCCAAATGCCAGTCTAGCCAGGTTATCAGAGATTCCCAGTACAAAATGTAAGGCCATATCTAGCTGCAGGAAAACGCTAGCCTAGACACCTAATAAACCTAATGATGCTTACTTCATCAGAGATGCTCAGGAAATGTTGCCATGAAGAAGTAAGGAATGGCTTGACTAGCTGCACCCTAATGTCAGTCTAGACAGGTAATAACATTAATCATGCTTACTTTATTAGAGATGCCCTGTAAAAATGACATGCCACAGTAGGAAATGACTAGACTGACTGCACCCTCATGCCAGTCTAGACAAGTAATAAACACTTATCATGCTTACTTTATTTGAGATGCCCCGTAAAAATGTCATGCCACAATAAGAAATGACTATAGTGGCTGAACCCAAATGCCAGTTTAGACAGGTAATACACAGTTATCATGCTTACTTTATTATAGAGATGCCCTGTGCAATTGTCATGCTACATTACAAAAAGACTGGACTCGCTGCACCAAAATGTGAATCTAGACACTAATAATACAAATCATGCCAGCTTTATCATGGATGCTCATTATGGGATAGCGTGCTTCCCACTTGCCCCACCCTCCTGACATGTCCCCTATTCCTCGCACACCAAACTCATCCCCTTGACCCAGTATTACCTCCACGTCGTTCTTCCTCATCCCAGTACCCACGTATGAGACAAGGTGCTTCAAAGGCAAGTACTGGGATGAGGATGATTAGTACTAGGAGTAATGAGGATTACAGGTAAGTAATCTAGGAATTAAACACACGCACACCAGTCACATGCTCAGTTATACTGAACCCATCCACCATTCACTCACACTCCCAGCCACACAAACATCATGTACTCAAACACATTACATAATATACATATACATACACACCCTTTTATGCACACATGCACACACATTTACAAAAAAACATGTTCTTACCTTTTCCAAATCCATTGCTGCTCCAACGAGGAACTGCTCTGCAGGCACGCCTATCTCCCATGCTCCACGCATGCAAGGAACCAGCTCCGGTTCCTGTCATGTGCAGAGCAGGGGAGACAGAGCCTTGCATGTCCTGTGGGGGCGGGGTGAGAGTGCTCTTTTTGAAGTCAGTCTAACTTCAAAAAGAAATTAAAACCGTAATGGAAATAATTTTTTTTTAAGTCAGACTGACTTAAAAAAGAAAGGAATGTAAAGAAGGCTTTCAACTGGGAGCCCTCTTTACTTTCAGTTTCTTTCTGCCTTTGCAGACCCCGGTGGTCACAGAGGTATATCCAGGGGTCACACAGGAATTGCCAGGGGTCACATTGTGATCGTGGTGGCCCCCAATTGACATCCCTATGCTGTACGAGGCACTCATATCTTTTAATTCTGGTAAGGCCATGGTGTCACCGTCATACCCCTAGTGACACTCTAAAGACAACAATTCCCACCTCCCTAGCAGCCACCAAATGCTCTAGGCCCCATAATTATTGCGCATCACTTTGTTTCATCAGCAGAAGTAGGAACAATTTATAAGTCATGGCTTATTTAACGATCCTAACATCCCATCCTAACAAAGCTCACACAAAGCGCCAATTAGCTGCCTAAATCTATGCTCTCCTCCAGGAAAGTTAAAATACATCACACAAAACTGTTTTAAACAATCTCCTTTATTTTCACCTTTCATGCCCTTGTTTAGGAGTCTAAAAAGGCCTGATTTACACAAATATTTTCAATGGAACTTTTCAATTTTAAAACATTTTTGTAAATCAGGCCGACTCACAGGCCATTTTTGCTTTTTGCCTAACATTTTTCTGTAAGGATTTATATATTTGTGAGTACTTTACTATGGTTTGTGTACTTTTCAAGTCTATAAAACAGTATTGCTGAAAGGTAAACATAGGGGTGAGAGGGTAAAAAATGAGAGGGCAACTGAGTCACAAATATTTGCCAGGATATGGCAAGATAAGTTGCAGTCCAGAAGACTGGATATGTTACTTCCCTGATTCTAGCCCGTTGCTGCTTTTCAGGGGACATGTCAAGGATACATGTAGGTGGACAGCATCCGCACACTTTTTTCAGTGGGTGGAAGCAACCCCCTTGGGTGTTTTTCAGGCTGGGTGTACAAATAAAGTTTGCTTGCTCAAGTGTTCATTTACCAGGATTTTCCCCAGATGCTCATGTTCCCAGACCAGACACCTACAAGAGCACATACATTTGTTTTTATTTTTGAGGGAATATTTCACTATAGATTGTTGGGTTTAATAGGTGGGCACCGTTTATACTTTGCCAGCATAGTTATTGGACAATCTATTCTCTCTGGCTATGTTTCCCATGATGATTCATTTTTTTAAAAGAGCAACGCTCATTTGTTTTAGGCACTTTCTCCTAAAAGGAAAGGCCAATTAAACTAAATGTGTCTATTTCACTTTAAAATATGTTCACTTGCTGTGCATAAATTCATGGGTGCCAGCTTTTATATTTTGGTAATGGGAGCAGAAATTACGACACAGCGTGAAGTGAGTGTTCCATATTTATCACCAGCACATTATGAAGCAGGAATAGGAACAAAGACATGATTTACAGGAAGGTCTAAACATATAACATCTCAGCAACAGTGACCTAACCTGCTCAGTTGTCTTTGCAGCATTATGGCTTTGGATCCCCTGCTTCCCCCCTATTACTCCTGTGACTACCAAACAGCTTTTCCACCCCCTACAATCAAGGCTCGAGTGGTCTATTGAAGAGGCTACCTTTCCATTTGAATACTTGCAAAATTGCTTACTCACTCTCCATCTAGACCTCCTTAATTACTAGGCTGTATTACACCATAAGGCAATCCTGCAGAAGACACAATCTGCCCTGTGCACCAGGCCTACTCCCTGCTCAGAGTTTCTTTTGACAATCAAAATAATCCTACAGTAGCTTTTAAGATTAAAGGGTATTGCTAGTTTGGACAATATGGGAAAATAGTCAGATGTTCTTTTTCAAACCAAAGTTTCAAGAAGACCTCTTGCAAAAAACAATTCTATCAAGTTTATATGGAAAGAGATGAGTTCAAGTGCCTGAATTGTAGACTGCTCTCAAATCCTGGCTTTGCCAGTTAACCATTATTCTGCTTAGCTGTGCACATACTACCTGTGCCACATACACTGCACACCACCTCCAGCATTAGAATGCAGCTATCCACCCTTTGATAAATCTGGACTATCTGCACAGATACCTAGTGTTCACATGCACTATTTATTTCTCTGACCATTTACACTTACATGGACTGCGGTCCCCGAGAGCCTTCAACCTACAGTGTGTTGAGACCATACCAATGGTGAACGGTGCTGCACAAATGCAAATTGACATAACATAACCAAAGTGTTTGCTTCCTGGCAAATCATTTACTTCACTAAGCTTATCTGCCAAAACTCACAGTTTTGGCTATTTTCAAAAAACGCACCACTCACTATTGCAACCATTACCACATAGGTGAATATTGACATTGACAATTCATATGTTGGACGCCACAGTGTTTTTGCCTCCTGTCTTAGTCATGACAATGCTTTTTTAATTTAGCTTCCCATCATATCTTTGCGTATTAAAGACCCATTCTGTGATATCATTTTATGCAAAATGAGTGATGTCACCATTTATGCAAATAAGGGAGGCCCACACATCTTTTGCCGCCCAGGGCCCAGCAAATCCTACGGCTGGCCCTGTCTAAATGCTACAGTTGTTGCAAAGTTTTCAAAAAACAGGCCCGCCAGAACAGTGGAGCAGATTACTTCAAAAGTCACAAATTGCTAATGAATCTTGATTTGGTGGATAACGCCCCAACAGCATCACAACCCCAGATCTCTTTACACCTCCCTCACACAATACATTCCACAGTGTCACATTGCCACAACACCACAATCTGCACCATACACACCACTCCAAACAACCACTCTACACCCACCTCACAACCTGGCTCAATACCACCACACCCTACTCCAAATCACCACACATTCCCACTCTATACCACCACCACACTGTATTCCACGTCACCACTCATATCAACACACCAATTTACATCACTCCACACCGACGTGCCACACCTCAATCACACACCCCACAAATCCAACCACTGTGCATCACGCAACCCTATTCAACACCACCACTCTATAGCTTCACACCACCAGTCTAAATCTCCAACTCCAACCTGCTCCACTTGAATACCATGCCCCCACTATGCTGTGCCCCACTCTACTGCTGACCCCTTGCCCCACTCAGCACCCAAACCCTACTCTACTCTCAAAACGTTCAACCCCAGCCCCACACCATTCTTGCCCCAGCCACAATTCCTCAAACCTTTCTATCTCCAACCGCCCTTCCTGACCTCTCTACTCACTGTTTAACCCCTTTCTATCCTCATGCACCCCCACCTCACCCCACTCTCCCTTGCCCATGCACGCCTATCTCCACTCTACCCCACCGACCCTACCATACCCACCCTACCAAACCCTTTCCTATCCCAACAACCACCACACCCTAGCTCACCTCTGCCTTCATCCCTCCTCTTGCTCATCCCCATACTACCCCACTCCAATCTATCCACCTACCATCCTACCTCACCAACTACTTATCTCCACCAAACCATGCTTCTTAGTGCATCTCTCCCTACCTCTCCTTAACTTAGCTAATTTCTGCCTCCCTGGCTCACCTCTTCCCCCTTCCTCCTTAGCACACCTGTACCCCGGCCTCTCTAGCTCACCCTTACATCACCATACTTACTGTATCATTTCCAAACCTAGTCTTTGCTGACAAGTAACATTTGCAACACATAGAAGACTTTGGTGGAATGCAGTAAAGAGAAGTCTTTCTACTATGTCCGTTACTATTGCTGCACATATTTGCGACATGTTTGGAATTACTGGCTTAGTAGAGTCCAAATATTTACTGCATACATACATATAAATGTAAAATGCAATGATCTAATGCCATCAAATGGCTGCACAACAACGATTGCAACACCTGTTAAGACAACATTCCTCTGCGCTTCCTCCTGCTGATCCTACATGTACTGCCTCACCTGTATCACCTGCTGTAAAGTATCACTTGCTGTAAATTACCACTGTTTTTGTAATAGGCTGTGTTCAGGCCTCTGTAACTAAGTTTCGAATCTACTTGTTTTGCTGCGCCCGACTGCCCACGGGCTTGGAGCGCATTAATAAATAAATAAACAAACAAACAAACAACGATAAACGCCAAAACTATTGGCTTTGCCACTGCTTGTTTTTTAATGTAATGCACACTGTTTTCATTTGCAGGTGTTCTGCCTTGGGGTGGTCAAGGCGAATCTTACCAAGAAATATCAGCACGCATACCAAAGTAACATCGTAAGAACATATTCCCAGAGTTTTCCTTTCATTATTCACAAGTGTGTGAGAAAGAATAATTACCAGATGGCTTTATGGTTCTTGGCACTGTTATCAATACTGCGTAAAAATATGTTGAAAGAGGTGCCACAATGTCTGCCAAAAGATATGAAAGTGGCTGTCATGGGATAGACTGTCTCTTTTTTAGTGATGCGGTGACAGTGAATATAACAAAAACTGTCTGGTAACATTTTTAGATATCGCCACAAAAATAGAGTATTGAAAATGTAATGGGTTTCATCAGAATTTAGAAGCACATATTATTTCTTCTTGATTCAATGTGGTGATGCTATAAATGATTGCGCAAGTCAATGGCAAGCAGATGTGGATACAGACATGGAGGGTACAGGACCTGCAAATATTAAATTATGCATATTGACAAGTGAACGAAGCAGTGCATTTGAAACACAGGTGTCCCTGGTTATCGAGCTCTGTCCATGGGTTTCAAAGTCACCCGTGTTTACCATACTGCTTCCCATACTGCTTCACATACATACACCACTAACTCCTTTTCTTCTCCTATAGCACTGACTGGCGTCAGCTATGCTGCATTGTGGAGGGGTGAGGGCTGGGCAATATACGTCATTTACACTGCAGAGTGCAAAAGGGAGGTGTAAAATGGCAATGAAAGTGCATTTGCACTTCCCGTTTGGACTCTGCTGTGCAAAGTGAGTAAACACTGCCTGCCCTTTCTGCATGAATACAATGGAATCTGCCTTCTTTTTGCTGGTGTAAAACACAGCTGGATTACATAGCAATCCATTGTTTTTACGCCAGCATGTAAATGTCACGCTGGTGTAAAACCAAGTGGTTTTGAAAGTGGAGGGGAAAAGGGAGGCAGACATGTACGCCTGTTCCACCACCCACTCCACCTTCAAAAACCACAAAATGTAAAACCTTCAATTGTGCTCTAGGGTGCACCACAGTGTTGTGTATCTGTGCATCCTCTTTCTGGATATTTCCTGCTACATTGCTCTGTCTTATATTGTGAGTATTGAGATGCAACTCTGCTCAAGTACCATCACTTGTTTCTAACCTCTGCAACATTGAAAATTGTCATCTAAAGGCCCTCATTTTATTTAAGACCCTGTAATTAGCATAATTAGTGTACTTATGTTTTTGTATTTAGTACCCGCTTGCTAATTTGATTGTTTGCACTATAATGTTAAAGTAATGACAAGACATCTTGGATAGCCTTTGTTTCGGTGCATGTTTACATTTCGTACCAGAGAAAATCGTGAATTCTTATGCCATGTACATGCATGGCTTAAGACATTTACACATTTACACATTTACACAGATTACCCATTTCTCTCCATGCCCGCAAACTTGGCCTTCACATTGACTCCAACCTCTCCCTCTCCCACCACATTTCCCTCACTGCCCGCTCTTGCCGCTTCCATCTCTATAACATTCGCAAAGACTGTCCCTTTCTTACCTCCCATGCTACTAAACTCTTCATTTCCTCCCTCACCTTCTCTAGACTCTTCTGCTGCTCCTCTATTTTCTTCGGTCTCCCCTCCACTCATCTATCCCCTCTTAAATCCATCTACCATTCCGCTATCCGCTTGCTCTGTCTTCTCTCTCCTCACGATCACATCTCCTCTTCTCTCGCCTCTCTAAACTGGCTCTCCTTTCACTCCCATCTCAAATTCAACTTCCTCTGCCTTGTCTTTAAATCCCTCTATGGTCTCGGCCCTCCTTACCTTTCTTCTCTCCTCACTTTGCATACTCCCCCTCGTCCACTTCGTTCTGCGGATCTCTTCCTTCTCACCTCTCCTCCCCTGCCCTGTGCCCCATCCCACTTCAGATCTTTTCAACTTCCTGCCCCCTTTCACTGGAACGCCTCCCACTCCCCATCCGTTCCATCTCCTCCTACTCCTCCTTCCGCACTTCTTTCAAATGTTACCTCCTCCAATCACATCATAAAACCTGTGCTATCTCTTTCACGATGGTCCTAAAACCCTTCCCACAGTTTTACTACCTCTCCCACCTCGACCCCATTCCAGTCATGTAATACCATATTGTTCATGTAAATTGTTCTAATTACTGTTTTCCGATACTGGACTAATTGTTGTTAATGCTGGTTATGTATTCTTTTTGTCCTTATTTAAAGCGCTTTGGAGTAAAGTGCTATATAAATCCTAATAAAATACAAAATACAAATTTTAAGGCAGATGTCCAGGGATAAGAAAGGTCTGGATGCATTGAACAGTTTTGTAGTGCAGGCAGCAGAGGAGGTGATGGCATTCACTTGCCGAGTGAGCGAGAGTGTAGCATTCAAGTAAACTCCCTGTGTCTTCACTGAGGATGAGACAGGGATTAGAATGCTGTCAATGTTGAAAGAGGTATATTGGACATTGAGCTTCTTGACCACCACCGAAGGACCTACCAGGAGGATCTCTGTCTTTTCATCATTCAGACACAGGTGAGTGGCCATCCATGCCTGGCTGGTCATGTAAGCGCCATTTAGAGAGGAGGCGTCTTCAAGTTAGTTGCCGGAAAGGGGGAGTAAAATGAGGGTATCATCGGCATAGTTGCTGTAGGATATGCTGTTAGTCTAGTAGGTCAAACAGTGGTTTTGTGAAGATAAAGGGTGGGGAAACACATGACCCTTGTGGTATGCCACAAGCAATGGGTGCCGGGGGTTGTGGGGGCACTAGCGCTCTCAACAAATACTCTGATGGATCTTTCCTCCAGGAAGGAGACAATCCACATTGTGGCCTCAAGTGAGAAATTGTCTTCAGAGGTTAGATGATGATAAAGGATCTTTTGGTCAACCAGATCAAATGCTGCCGATAGATCAAGGAGCAGCAATGGGGCAGGCTTGCCCTCGTTCCTGATCTCATATAGATGGTTATTCAGGTGAAGCAGTGCTGATTCTGTGCCATGGCCAGTGCAGAACCCCGACTAGCGCATACCCAGGATGTGGTTAGCTTCCAGCAAATGCTGAATTTGCATATAAGCTGCTCTGTCCAAGATTTTCTGTAGGATAGGACAGTTTTAACTGGGTGGTAGTTGTTTGGGACCATGGGGCCTAGAGAGGGTTTATTATTGAGAGGGAGGACCCATGCTTTCTTGAGGCTAGTGGAGACTACGCCGGTGGAAAAAGAGGCGATGAAGGGTAGAAGGACCTCCGAGTAGTCCTTAATGAGGGCCGCTGGGCATATGTCCCCTCTACATCTTGAAGGTTTCAGACCCTATAAGATGGTATTGACTTCAGTCTCTGAGACATTGGCAAAGCAAAACCTAGGAAGTTCTTGATGAAAGGCAGTAGGGGGCAGGTGGCCACCGAAGGCACTATTTAAGCAAAGTACATAGATCAATGCAGAAGCATTTTTACGTGAAAAGGTGATAATGTAGGGGAAAAACACTGGGATGTCCCAGAGAGGCTGCAAAGGAATTTGATCTGCCCAACACCTCAAGAGTACTTCCACCCTTAGATTACTGGAAGCTAGGAGAAGCTCTTAGATAGAGCAGGGTGATCACATGAAATCAGGGACCATAGCACCGGCCGAGACCCCAGCAATGGCTGGATGAACAACAGATCGAGGAAGACCATGGGGTAAGGAGTAAGGAGCAATTGATTGTCGAACTAGCTACCAAAGCTAACACTGGTAGTAGGTTCATCGTCTATATCATGGAGCGGGTGAAAAGACCTTTAATATCTGCCATTTTATAGCTAACAGCTTGGTGTGGAACTATTTGAAGGTGAAATTCAATTGTGCAAACACACTTGAATGATTCTGTCGTTTGTGTGGAGAATCACAATTAGAATCAATATGCCATCTTCTCACCAAGTGTTCTTCTTTAACAGTGATGCACATTGAGGTATTGAGAGCAGCCAGGATTGATGTCACCATTGGAGATTTTGTGTCATATTTTTCTGTTTGGACTCCACAAGCCATGCATCATCTATGTGACAAAATTCTGGCTAAGGATTTTTAATATTATTCATTTGTGATTTATGAGATTGTTAAATGACTTCAAGTCAGCAATCCCACTAAGTCAGTGCCTCGTCTGGGATGCCCAAGGGAAGCCCTTATTTATATATTTTTATGACAAGTTATACTCTGGATGATAGGTTTGTTTTACAATTTAAAAGATTTATTGGAAAAATTAAACAATATATATATATATATATATATATATATATATATATATATATATATATATATATATATATATATTACACTTTTATAATAAATTAATATTTGATATCACACTTAAGAATATGACAGTGATCAACACTGGGTGATGTTACACTAGCACACTGATTTAATTACTTAAGAGTTAGTATAGGGAGGAAACGGTAACTGAGAATGCTTTTATGGTTTCAAGGAAAAACAATGATGGAAAGAATGCAGTACAGAAATAACTGGTAGGGTTTCACAAGAGATAATATGTTCACTTTTCCCCTGGTGGCAATTCACTCCCCCCCTATGCAATAGAAGATGGAAGGGAGAGCACACAGTTCTCAGGAATACAATCAAATGTAGTTCAGTTCCCCCCTAGCAAGCTTAGATCACAGGGATGATTTTAAAACACATGCAATATCCTTTTAAATGTTATGTTATGTTATTGTAACTTTAAAGCGCGCAGTCGCCCTGGGGCATCATGGCGCTGGAAAGAAAGGCTGCACAGGCGAGGAAACCGATGAAAGGCTAAAAATTAAAACAGGTACGTTTTGAGAGCTCTTCTAAAGCCAAGATGGTCATCAATGGCTTGCAGTGACGGAGGAAGGCTGTTCCACAGTTTGGGGGCGGCAATAGAAAATGCTCTGCCGCCAAGCCTCTCCCGATTGGCTCTAGGAATGGTCAGACGATTGGAGGTCATGGAGCGAAGGTCCCGACCTGGAATATATCTGCTAAATTTGGACTGTAAGAATTCGGCGCCCAGGGCATGAATAGCCCGATGGACGATACACAGGGATTTGAAGTGAATTTGTTTCTTCACCGGCAGCCAGTGAAGTTTGCGCAGCACTGGTGTAATGTGAGCCCCAAAGGGGGAGACAGTGTCTAACCTGGCTGCGAGGTTCTGCATGCGTTGGAGGCGATGGATAAGACCAACTGGTTGTGCCAGGTACAGTGAATTCCAGTAATACAACCGTGAGATCACCAGCGCAGCCACCACGGGGGAGCAGAGGGCTTCAGGAATCATAGGCATGACCCTCTTGAAGACCCGGATCTGGTGATGAGTGGACTCACAGACGGCTGTAACCTGATTCGCCATAGACAGAGAAGCCGAGAGGATGACCCCTAAATTCTTTACTTTACTGACTGGGCTAGGTAGAGGGCCCAATGAAAGAGGCCAAAAAGCAGGGGTCCATAATAGAGGGTTCGGAGGACAACCTACCAATAGTACCTCCGTCTTATCCCCATTCATTTTTAGCGAGTTCTGGTCCATCCATGTCCCGACTGCCCTTAGACAGTCATGGAGACAGGCTGAAACCTCAGATTGATCCTGAGCTCGGCGAATCCGGATTTGTGTATCATCCGCATATGAGTAACAGTTAAGCCCATAAAAGCGGATGAGACAAATCAGAGCCCAGATATATATATTGAACAGAATAGGCGACAGAGAAGATCCCTGGGGCACCCCACAGATGAGGGTGCATGGAGCAGAGAGGAAAGGAGGCATAGCAAGGGTCTGGGTACGGTCAGAAAGAAAGGGAGTAAACCAGGCCAGTACAGAGCCGGAAATCCCAATCTGTGATAGACGGGAGAGGAGGATAGAATGGTCCACCGTGTCAAATGCGGCGGAGAGATTAATAGGATCAAAGCCCCAGCTTCGCCAGCATCGACAAGTCCGGAAAGGTCATCTTGCACAGAGACAAGGACACTTTCAGTCCCTCTACCAGGCCTGAACCCTGCCTGAGCTTGATTAAAACATTTTGAAGATTCCAGAAAGGAAGACAGTAAAGGAGTAACCAAAGCTTCCAAAAGTTTAGATAGAAAAGGAAGAAGAGAGATAGGACGGAAGTTAGCTGGAATAGAAGGGTCCAGGGAAGGCTTCTTAAGGAGGGGAGTCATCCTTGCTGATTTCAGCTCCGATGGCACCAGGCCAGTCTGGCATGAATTATTTATCGCCGTCGTAATGTCAGTTAAGATGTCAGGGGCAATCGTCTTCATCATCACGGCCGGGATAGCATCCTCAGAACTTCTGCTTCAGTAAACAGAGGGAAAGAGGACCAGCTTGCAGGCGTGTCAGTGGGAAGAGGGGGGACAAAGCAGGGGGTATCGGGCGGCAATAAAGCAAGAGATTTCGCAATGTTAGCTCGGATAACATCGATTTTTGTAATGAAAAAAGAAGCCAAGTCATCACACACTTTTTGCGATGGTTTAACCATGGAGGTAAGAGTCTCCGAGGAGGCTAATGAATGTACGATGGAGAAGAGGGCTTTAGGTTTGCACAATGAAAGTTCAATTTTCTGGGCAAAAAAGCTGGATTTTGCCACTTTTACACTGGTCAAATAAGTAGTCAGGTTTGACTTGTAAAGGTCTCTAAGTGCGGGACTATAACATGCACGCCATTTACGTTCAGCTTGTCTAAGTTGAAGGCGAGCTGCTCTAAGCTGGTCCGTAAACCAGGGTTGAGAGGGCAGCCTACGACCCTGAATCAATTTCAAAGGGGCGTAGAGGTTGGCTGCGGTCGACAGAGAGTGAGAAAGGGAAGTCAGAGATAAAGTCTTCTGAGAGGCACAGCTAGAGGTAATATGGGCACTAAGTGCCTTTGGGTCGACTGCGCGCCACAAACGTAAGAACAGCTTAGGAGGTAGAATTTTTCGGGAGGAGGTAGTGGGTAAAAGAGAACAAGAGACCAGATGATGATTGGACCATGTCACTGGTTCAATCTGACCAGGGCACAACACAGAGTCTTTTGCAAATACTAAATCAAGAATGTTACCCTGTTTATGGGTAGGAGCTTGCACCCATTGGTGTAAATGTAAATCTGAGAGACTATCGAAAAAAGACATAATTTCAGCAGAGTTAGGCATGTTTGGGTGCAGATTAAAGTCACCTAGAATAACAAGGTTAGAAAATTGAAGGTTCAAGTTTGCTGCCAAATCAGCTAAATCTTTACCAAAGGATCCTATGGGGCCCGGAGGGCAGTAGAGAAGTAGAAGGTGAAAGGTCCATAAAGGCGAAATAGCACATCGAATAAAAAGAGCTTCCATGTTGAGTGTATAAAGACATGGTAGTTCAGTAACGGTGTACTTTTTATTAAATCAAAAACATTTCCTGGAGGAAATGTGGTGGCAATGAAGTAAAATATGCTAAAAATGGTTTTTAATTCCCTATAAGAGATTCAGGGTGGGTGATAGCTACTTTAAATTAGTTCAGGATCACTTTAGCAATGCTCTATGAATGATTGTCAGGTTGCAAACGAATTTCAGCAAAGGAAAGCAAGAAGCTGCTATTTTGACAAGTGAAGAAATTTGAGCCAAATCGCTAATCGCGGCACTTTTTCCGAGTGCGTCGAGCGCGATTACGGAAAAAGTATAATGAATAGAAAGTCGGTTCTGTGAATGAATGTTAAATCTCGCTTCTAGCACAAATGGTTCAATAGATACGGACGATTTCGTGAAGGTAAATTTTCAGAAATGAAATAATGATTCAAAATGGCAAAATGACACTTTTATAGGTTTAAAATCGGAGAAGGGACACACGCTTCCTATGATGCAGTTCTGGACAGGTTCAAATGTTTTGAATCAGATTATTTTAAGCTAAGAGATTGGTTTTGCACAGTTCTGACTGAGTACTCACACTGTGAATTTGAAATAGGCCATCAGGGTCTGGTCAGGTTGGGACTGGACTCCAGGCGGTTGGTTCTGAAGTCACAGCTATCTGGGTCAGCTCTGCTCTGCTGGTCTGGTCTGGATCTCTGGTTGTGCTCACAGCGATCTGGGTCTGGTCTCTCTGGATACATCACTGCTTTCTGGGTCTGCTACCGGTTCTGGCAAAAGTTCTTGGCAAGAATCCAACAGCTTGCCCGGCTGTAGAATAGTTTGGTTGGATTGCTGGATTCTGAAGGCCTGCTGAAAAAGGATTTAGCTAGTGGTCCAGGCCTCTCTGCTTTAAGTTCTGGAGTGAAGTTCTGGATTCTGGAGTTCTCTGTCAGAGTGCTGCGCAGGAATTCAGTTGAAGGTTGGAAAATGAATGTCCCTGTCTGGCTTCCAGTGGCTCTTTTTATGTCTTTTGAAAATGGGTGTGAATGCTAACTTTCTGTGCCCACCCCACTCATGATTTGATAGGTCAAGGATTTCTCTTTGACCTGATTTGAGAAGGGAGCAGTGAGTCATCAGGTGTCATCTTTATGGCATACAGAAAGAACACTCCCCTTTGCTTTTACCTTAGAAAATCATTTTCATAACTAAACACATTTCCCAGATACACACGTGGTTGACATTACATATACACATCATATATCACATAAGGTAGTTTCTGTTCCAACTCTGATGTTTCTAAGAGCTTGGATTAAGAAATGACAACATGTTGCGCTTTTTGGTTGGTTTACCAATATTGGATTTTTACCAAAAATGACGCAGATGTACACCGCCTTTCTACACATATTCCAGTAAATTTTCATTTTTCTAGCGTGAACCCGGTGTCTGCAATCTCCATAATTCATGGGGTTTTGCCTCAGAACATGGTACAGAGTTCTAACACCTCTTAAAATGTGCACATAAAAATCACAAGAATAATGATATTAATTATATAATTTTGACAAGTCCGTAATATGAATTATCCATCTTTTTAAAATTATGCTCTGGCCCAGAGGGGTGTGGTTTCCCAAAGCACATGGTGGAATTTCTGGTTTGTCCACTTCCTCCAGCTCAGGTTGCTCACAAAGGCTCTGCTCCTCCCAGTTTCTCTCAAGAGGAAGCCATTTACGACCCCCCCTAATTTTACATTTGCCTGAGCCAAGGAAGGCTCATGGTTCAGTTTCCTGCAGTCCCCAGCTGCTCCTCCCCTAATCGAATCAGAGAGGTGTCATCTCCCTTTGGTGAGGGCAGGAGAATGCAGGCCAGGCCTGGGAAGAGTGGCTGGGCAAGTTTCAACTCCTGTCGGGGGTAGTTGCCAGGCAGAATTCAATCTCTTTAATCCAGGCTTCAGCTAAATGTCACTTTTATTCCCAGTTTTTCTTCATCCAAATCAAACTTACAATTTTTACACATGCAGCTAGAACGCTGATTCTAAGTTCAAAACGATGACATTTAACAGTTGCATACTATGTGACACTCAACATTAGGTCACTCATTTATTTTAAACATTTAGATTTTAGTGTCTTTCAGTCCAATTTAACTTAGGCTGCTGACATCCACAGCTCAGCCAGTTTCATTATAAACATTGTTTTGGGCTCTTCATCTTTCCAGATTTTGTATGCACACAAGAATACATTCTGCCAAATGTCTGCTGGTGTTCAGTGAGATTTTTGAATGTTTAAAATAGGCATTTTTAGCTTGCATTTCAGAGAAACAAAGGTGATTTCAAAGCGCTTTTTGAGCCAATCGGCACTGCTGTTTTTCCTTTGGCACGCATTCCACTTATGGCACTCCTGGCCCATCACGCTCGCACTGGTGGGTGGTAGGTCAGGCGACCATTTTGGTGTGCGCAAAAACTGTGCTGTTTTCCTGGATCCTGGCGCAAATGTGGGCTTTTCCGCCATCTTGGATTTCCTAAGCCCAGAGCACCAAATGTTGCAGCATAATAACTCGAACATGGGTCAAAACCCCTGACAATATTTGAAGCCTTGAGTTGGACATTTTGTACTGCAGTATTAAAAGTTGATAATATTTGTTGACTGTGTAATACTTAACAATAAAAAATTAAAAAAAATAAAGAGGTAACAAAAGCAAACGTATAGACAATGAGTTGCAAATTAATTTCTTACTCAATAATACACATTAGAAAAACAAAAGAACATTATTCCTGACATTAAACTGACACAATTAAATGATCAGTTAACGAAATTGCATAATGTTTTCTGTGTCCATATAGTTAAATAAAAGAAATGCAGAATTCAGGGCCGTCATTGGGGGGTCGCCAGCGATAGCAGCTACTACACCGGGCGCCTTCTCTGCTACTCCTACACCTGTACTTGCAACCCCTGGGCTACTGGAAAAAGAGGCGGTGCTAAGAGCAGATATCTGTGTTGCACCTGAAAAAGGCAGTTGTAAATGCAGCTAAATGGGCCACAGCTTTTTTCACCTGGAATCTAGATCTCGTTAGCTGGAGAAATAACAGGGATGCAGGAAAAACCATGAAGCTCATACCAAATTCTGTAGAAACAGGAGGGGAATGGAGGCTAGGTCTAGCTAGCTGGAAATAGGTAAGAGCAGCTTGCAGTACTCAGTGAAAGCACACTCTGAACGCAAATCTCATCAGTGTTTCTCATCTGCTCTGCACATCCAGTGTGCCACTGGGACTGTGGTGAGTGGGGTCTGACCCAGTGGCTTCTGCCACCAATCCAGCCTGGGCACTGCGTGATCTGAGCCATGTCTGCCAGACCTGCATCCCAGACACACTATAGATAGACGCAAGGTGAGAAAATGTACATGAAGTTGCACTATGCCTTTGAAGTAAATCATTTGTTGCTTCCTCAAGCAACAAAAATATATATTTGGAAGGCTAGCTCAGGGGCAACACACTTTCTTTTGGAACAAGAGGATGCAGTGCAACATGGGTTAAGTTCCTGTTCCAGTGCTTGGAGGTGGGAGGAAGCTGGCAGTAAGCAAAATATAAATGACCAAAGAAAATAATAAAAGATGCCTTTTCTAGGGGTGATGTCATAGACCTGCTGCTGTTGTTTACATTTAAAAAAACAAAACAACTGCAATTACTGTGACCTGCAACACATCCTTACCCTCTATCTCCAATCTAACAAAACACAACTGTGGGTGCTTATCAAATAAGCAATACAGAAAGGTGATTGGTCAAAGTTTTCAAATCAATGATAACCACTGGCACAGCTGTGAGTGAGGAGTAGCCTAGGTCTCTAGGCCAAGAGACTTTTCTAGGGGTGATGTCGTGGAGCTTCTGCTTACATATTAAAATTCAAAACCCTGTAATTACTGTGACCTGCAACATATCCTCTAACATGTCCCCTTTGTCTTATCTAACAAACAAAAATGTGGAAAGATGATAGCTGGAAGATCGTTTTTCAGCCTGCCAAGCCACAACAGGAGGGGAAAGACCATATGCAAACCAGGCTCGGTCCCACCACAAAATGGGCAGTTCAGCCCAAACTGCTAGGTCACATCCCGTCTGCACGAGACCACACACATCCCCAGACATTTTTCAGCCTCATTGGGCATCATCAGTGAGGAATAACCTAGGTCTCTAGGCCGAGTAGGCTTTTCTAGGGGTGATTTCATGGAGCTGCTGCTTCTGTTAACATTTTAAAATAAAAAAAAACACAGCAATTACTGTGACCTGCAGCACATCCTTTCCCTCTTTCTCCCATCGAACAAAAACAGTTGATTACTTATCAAGGAAACAAAATAGAAAGTTGATGGCCGGAAGGTTTCAAATCATTCATAACCACTGGCACAGCTCCGGGCAACCCTCCAGATCATCGTTTTTCTGGTTGGACTTGTGTGTGGTCAGTTGCTGTTTCCAGTCTATGGCCAGCCACTTGGCAGACACTGGATGTCTGCGCTTTGGGTTTTAGATCTCTTTCAGATGCTATGTTTACAGTGTCGTTCGAGTGATGTACAATAGTCCATGTAGTTGTGTTGGATGTCTGCATACATACACAGTACTTTGGTAATATGGGCCTATACACACTGATATTAACGCTACATATGGTGATCCATTCTTGTATGACATGTATATCATATTAAGTGATATCGTAACTTTATTTGTCTTAGTGTACTGAGGAACAATGCTAGGTGATGCCACTTCCTGTTTTGTCAACAGGTGAAAGGTTGTGTGCCATCACTTCCAGTGATGTCACTTGGGAACGGGGTCAAATGACACCACTTCCTGTGATGTCATCCGGCATCAATAGTCGTTTTATGTCACTTTTGCTACCCTAGGCTTTTTGGTGAAATGACATCCCTGTTTAGAGGGTGTCTAAATGACATCATTCATGTACACACAGGTGGGTAATATATATGCATAGAAAGTGGAAAAAACAATGTAACATTTTTCATCTGTTACAACTGAAAAGTCTAGTAAACAGAATTTTGGGAATGGGCTGAACAGCAAAGCAGGAGAACTGGAAAATGTCAGCCCAATAAACCAATGCAGTTCATTGAACAGTATGAGGGCCCATAGAAGATAATGGCTGTTTGTATGAATCAATGTGATTTAAAAGCACATTTTACACAAAAGTGTTAATTTTAGGTCAAATCAGGATAACAGTGCATAGTTACTCAGTCATTTCTGCTGTCTAGTTCACCTGTGCCTGGGGAAGGACCTCTCCATCAGGTCGTCCGATGCAAATAGGCGCTTCTCAGGAATCCATTGGTGCAGGCTCTAGGGGCTCTCAGACCACTGCCCTGTGGACCAGGTTCCATTCTTAATCCAGGCCTCTGTTTTGGGGATGTTACACTCCCTCTGTGCCATAGAAATCCATAAGAATGTGACGGTTCATATAAAAAAATAACAGTGCAGTATCGGACCGGAAATCAGGAGTGAAGAGGAAGAGAGAAGGCAGAAGCTAGGAGTTTATAACAGGAGTTTATGACCACATGTTTAGTATTCTGATGGCTATTATGCTCAATTTTAAATATATTGTTAATGAACATAATGGTTATTATAATGATCGTATTGACCACGCCCTAAGTAATGTGAGCCAATAAGAATGAGGAAGTATAAGATTTTACACTTTGAGAACATGGTCGGTATACATTTGGTGACTGGGCGGTGTTAAGTGGAGCTGAAGTGGGGGACAAGATGTAGATGGTGAAGAAGACAGCAACTAAAAAAGCACCCAGGGTAGATCTGGTCTATGGGTATGAACACTCTATTAAGAGTGGAGAAGAGGCATGGAAAGCAAGAAGATAGTGAAAAGTGCCATAAGAAGTAAAATCTAATTCTATGAAAGTGTGGTGTGGCCAAGATGGCGACGTGAAAGCATTAGAGCCCTGCATATCCTATTAAGAAAAATATTGGCTTGAGATTGATAGGAGACCTGCTGCGGATGGAGAGGTGCTTGTGGCTTGTAGCCTCCCTCGGGTGCTTGGCTTGCTTGGTCCCAGGGGCGTGTGGCAGGACTGTGGGTGGGGGTGGAGAACTAGCCTTTTATTGGTTTGGCCCGGTGAGCCTTCTTCCCTAGTGGTGGAGTGGCAGCGAGTGTAGTACTACAAAGTGCATCAATGGGAGGCTGGGACAGCAGTGTTGTGGTGCCTGCTTTCCAGAGGCCACTACTGTCACAGCCTTCATCTCCATATTACAGCATGGGACTCCGAGCATAATTTGAAGAGTATTAAGGTGACCCGTAATGGCGCGATGAATAGAGGCCATTAAAATGCACTCTGAGACTGCAGCTTATCCATGCAGGGTGCTGTGAACAATGAGAGAGGACTGGGCCGAAGTGTCCCGAGACGGGGTCATCTTGGTGGAGGACAATACACAATATCAGGCAGGGAAGCTTGTGACTGGAGGGAATCAACCTCTGCTAAGGGATACGGGTGCATAATACTCCTTTTTGTCTAAGCTAGTTCTCTGTGCCCTTTAGATACAGGAGAAAATAGATGCAGCCACGTAAAGCATTTTTGGTGTGTGAAATACTGTCAACACAAATAAACATTTTAGGTGTGAACACGTGTGTGGGGGGGCTCGCTTCTGAAAAGAAAGAACCTACAGTTACAGCTACAGCTACAACTGTGCATTGCTGTGGAACAATCAGCTGACAATTAAAGACTGAGGACAAGGGAAGTGAAAGCAGTGCAGCACTTCTACACAAAAGCCAGGGTGCGCACCCAAGAACTGAGATGGTGAGACTAGGTCCATGTCCTTGTTACCATTGATTTTTGCTTTGGGAATGGAGCCTTTTGCGCAGATGCTTTGAAGGGGATTTTCAGAGATGGGGGTAAGCTAGATGTCTTTAGCCGTGAGATGTTGTACGCTAATGGTGTGTTAGTCTACATGTCTGATCCCAAAGTTGTATTTCCTCAGATACTTTGAAATTCTTGGGCTAGTCTCAGGGTTACAAACTACAAATCCATTGTATATAATTTTGCGGGTCTTGACTAACCCCATTCTAAGCATTAGTACAGAAGCATTCTGATATATTGCAGCTATATATTGTAGCTGAGGTCATGAGTAAATGGGAAGTGGTATACACGTTGATTGTTAACAGGCAGAGGGGGCCACTGAATAATAATAGTGATTTCTGGCTGCGAGTTCCATTTTCCGTTATGGGGAGAGTAAGATGATTGTTCTCCCTGATGTAAACACACTTCCTAGACAGTGCCGAGGAAGATTTCTAACACAACCTCTTGTCAATGGACTCACTCATCTAAAGTCGGACGGAAAATGAGGATCAGTAAATCGACCTGCCAGATTTTAGAGCATATTACAAGGTTGTGCAAATCCAGTATTGGTCTCTTGGTTGTCCGGATTTGCCTCTGATTGGTGCACTGGCACTGTACAGAAGAAGATAGAGCCTGTGCCATTCTGCTAGTGTCCAGTTGGTGTCCAGGGGTGTAGTGATGTGATTTTCTGAATCTCGGTGCATGGGTAAAAGGCTTTTTAGACTTATATTTCCTGGCAATGCCACTGGGTGACATCAGTGAGCTCACTCAAATATTTGAGATGCTAGAGGCAAAGGGTGAATATATAGCTTCTATTTGGCACACATTCATTGAGGCTGTTAATGTCCACTAAGAACTCATGGTCCCGTTAAGGGCACATGTAAAAGTAAACTTCAACTAATTGGAAGTAGACATGTGTCTGTTACACCATGGAATACAAATGATGACTCAGCTGGATATGCAAGGATGCACAATCCAAATCATCAAGATGAATTATTATGATCTATGTATAACAATGTCTACTTATTGGAGACACTTATAGTACATTAGCCATGTAGAAACAGATGACTTATACGTAGTTTGGGGACTCAATCTGGCACGAATGGGTGGGAGGTGGAAATCTCTGACTGCAGCACAAGTAGCCACAGCAGAACTTGAAACCCGCAATTGCCACCCAGTGAAATTCTCTTTTTCATAGGTTGGATTGGCTAAGAGAAGATGGCAACGCCTACACTGATCATTTGAAGACTCATAACCAACCATTAGGTGCTGAATTCATAATGCCAAGACGGTGGTGGCTGATTTCTGATGTATATTGCAGAGAGCGAGGCAGTGAGCTTCAGGTTGTGTGAGACCATTGAAACTCTACATTGCCTCCAGGGCTCTGATTGGCCCAATCAATCGGTCAGAGAGCATCATTGCTTCAGAGTGGCTTACTAAAGTCAAGCATACCTACCTGATCTATCACTGAGGTTCAAGCATGATTTTGGTTGACATTAGATCCATAGGTTGCAAGATGAAGGAATGTATATATGTTCTTTGTCTTATCCAACAAGATTGGCCAGACAGAGGTTTGCTTTGCCACAACAATGAAAGGAAGATGGAGGACAGTGTTTTAAAGGCAGCGGCAACAAATCAGTTTAGGCTGCAATGAGTAGTAGTACGCTAGGTGTTACTGTTACCTGATCAAAACGATGCTGAATTTGTTGAACTGTAAAGCAATAAGCCTTAGTTGTCTTGGTCAGAATTAAAATACATCATCTAAAGATTAAAAATAAAATGTAGAAGTGAGCACTTAAGTCACTGTGCTTACTGAAAAGAAATGCAGGGAGCACGTTAATGGGTAGAAGATGATGGGACAATTAGTGGGGTATATGTACGTTTAGGTAAAAAATAGGTGGCTGAAAAGAGGACTAAACGGTGTAATGTGACAATCACAGGATGGAGTATAACAGAACATCATGTTAAGTGTTGACCCCAACGTGTGAGTGGAGCGAAGCTTGGAGTATTAATGAACAATAGTATTAGAGGTAGAATATATGGAATCAAGGTAGAACATACAAACATTAAAAAACAAAAGGATCTCTTTTTTTGGTTGATGGAGGAAAGGTAAGGAAAAGGGAATACAAATAACAATTACAAAGGGTTTCCAAACGTTGTCAGACTTCACAAAAGATATAATCCAGAATAGGCGTCCCCAACAACATGAACCCAGGGGAAAACCAAAGCAAAACACGCCAACCAAGGGGAAACAGGGTTCATGTGAATGAAGCCATAGAATGGATCAATGGGATAAACTGCACACTGTAAAGGAGCTAAATGTGGGGATAGACCAGGTCAAGGAACATGAAAAGTTATTCAATCAATCTTTAATAAACACATATTCAATTACCGTACCCATGATAAAAACAGCATAAAAACACATAATCAATGCTGAACATATCTGGTTAAAGTGCAAATTAATTTAGTAGCCATCCTAAGATGTAAGAATGAGTGCACTGTGGATAACATAGTTCAAAAGTACATAGCATCCGAGGACAGCAAAAATCCTCAATTGGTGCCCAATCTGTATTAAAAAAAAAAAAAAAAGGTTTTTATAACCAAATTTAAGGCAGAAAAGGCGAAAGGGAAAGGTATACAAAAATTGAAAAGGCTAAAGAATTATAAAGGGCAACACGTCCACGCAGACCAGGATAATCAATATTTTCTGCGGGATAAAGGAGGTTGTACCCTAATCAAACCAACCAATTCATTATTGAAAACAGACAAGCAGGATAGCATCAATATATACTGCAACAAAACCAATACTTGTCTCCAATCTGACCAAACTACTTTATATAATGAATAATGAACACAAAATAAAATATCACTGACAGAAAATTAACTTTAAAGAAAACAGTATCTCCCAAAATACTAAACAATACCTTTGCTTTCGTGTCCAAAATAGCTGTAGCATTGGTAAGGTATTATCAAGGTTTGCTTTCGGGAGAGAGTTTATCATACATTGTATCACAGTAATACTTAAAATCAAGAAATCCACAAAGAGGTAGGAGTCAAATATACTCAATTAAAATAATGTTAAGAATCTATGTTCAGTAACAACTAAGGAGTTCAATATAAAAAAACTTGAGTCCTTCATGGGAGTGTCTGCAGTCTTCACCCATGCGCTGTTAACTTTCAAAGCCCTAACCACTGAGTATAGCCCCAGTAACTGGTTAATATTGATATTAGAACCGTGGGTGTATGTCCCAGGGTGCTAGCAGCAATGTATTTTCTGGAATCAACAGTTCACAGGGTTCACATGCTTGCCATGACCCATTGATTGAACCAAATACCCAAGATGGTCACCATGGAAGTCAGGGATGCTGGGACAACATGGTGGTGGTTTCCGCTGCAATGATAAAAAGGTGAGTGGGAGTTGTAGGTGCATATCAGTGGAAAGGAGAGTTATCGGACTAAGACAGGTGGGTATGAGCAGCTTACAGCTTGCTCAGTACAAGATCTTGGATCATGAGATTCAACCTGTGATCTGAGAAACCTGATTGGCTGCTGCACCCACAAAAGGTGGTGTTAGAGAGAATCCTCAAGAGTGTGCTAATTTCCCTTACAATTTGAGACCCCCAGCAACTTTGCTGGATTTCTAGGATTTGATTTTTTACCTTGAAAGAGTGTGAGCCTTTTTTCCCCACTCGTTCATGTATTTGGATGTTTGTTTTACTTTTGTGTTCTTTGGATATAGAGTTTTAAAACAACTCCATAGGCATCGTCTTTTTCTGTGTGTCACACAGCACACTCAGTGCAGTGGCACAGGGGTGTCTTTCAGACTCCCCAAGGTTTAAATACCTTCTGTGGGACTGACTACTTTCTCCAAGAGCATGTAAAGTTAAATTGACTTTACTAGTCTTAACACTCATGAAACAGTCAAATGATACCCTATCCCACTTGAAATGGCTGGTGACAGTGGTTTTAAACAAACTACAATGATTTTTCCAAACCGCAAACACTGGTAGCTAAAAATCGGGTCAGCCATGTTTTCCAATATGGCGCCCAAGACCTATCTGTAAAAACTCTGGTCAACTTTATTCGCCATTTCTTTTTGGAATGGTCCTTCTTGTGTTTGTCTCTGCGCACCAAACCAGATTTGGTCCCTTTGTTCGTTGGCCTTTTGCGGGCTTCAGTGCTGAAGCCTTCCTCTGGCGCCTGAGTGTCTGGGGTGGACAGGATGTGAGGGTGATGGCCGAAATGCGTAGTCTCCTAGGAGACCTGAATGCACCCTGGTGTGATTGGCTGGCTGGTTGTCCGGCAAGGACAGCCACCCTGCTGTGTGAGTGACAGCCAGGCTGGAATTAATGGGAGGAAACTGTTTAAAAGCAGGTCTCTGGGACTTCGAAAGCAGAGTCGACCACTGGAACGAAAGAACCGAAGACAAGCTGAAGGAAGACGACTGCTGAAACTCCTGGTTCACCGGTGAAGCCCTGCTGCAGGTCCAAATTGCCTGAAACTCCATCAACAGAGAAGCCCTTCAAGGTTAGCTTCTTCCCTTTAGTTTGGTGGGAACAACCAACTCGTAAGCCACCTGACCACCGTCCCCAACCTGGTCGAATTTTCTTCTGAGTGCTGTTGAAAACCGGATAGCCAGGGGGAAGGAAACATAAGACATTCACACCTTAAACCAAATTTTTGCCAAGCTTGTGGCCTTTTCCCTGGGCAGTGCAGGTACCTCATGATGTCCTCCTTCTTGTCCCCACGACTGAAGCTCAGGAACAGCGAGATCTGCAGGAACTGCCAGGAACAACTGCCTCAGCTACAGCTTTTCTTCACTTACAAGGTACTGTGCAAGTGCGGTGCAGAACTCTGTTCGGCCATGGTGAAAGTTTGTGAAACTTTCCTGACTTCGAAGGCTCGTCCTTCCTTAAACCAACATCAAACTTTTCGTCTGACCAAATTCTTCTAAGATCCGTGGCGAAGACCTAACGGTTTACTACCAGAACTGTGCGATCCTATACAAGACTCTGATCCTTTGACTTTGGCCTAGGCCTATTGAATTGAATTGCTGGTTGTAGTGAACTGAAACCCTTTGCCCTGCCTATGAAAGTATTTGTGCTGTTGATTCTTATAACCTTGTCTTTTTACACCTTTTTAAAGTAACTGAAGTGCCATTTTGTTCCCACTTCAGGGGAGCTGAACTTGTTCAGAAACTGATTGGTTGTGTATTGAAGTGTATTAGAGTGTGATATTGAGCTGCCTTTGCTAGTGGAAGGTTTTCCAATGGACTGTGTAAATAAATGTATATTCTTTTACCAAGAAACCTTGAGGGTTTGCTTGAATCACTGTATTTGCTAGTCCTTTGTCTAAACTGTTGTACTGCTCACTTTACTCTTGAGATAAGTCTGGCTAGTACAGGCTTGTACCAATGGTGAAATTGTACTGACACTTGTAGTCTTATTTGTGTGTAGTGTTCCCAAAGGGTACTGCATATGATTCTGCCTAACAGGTGGTAGTAATATAAAGTGTTGTTGAGTTGCTGCAGAACATGTGTTGGTTCAGCGTGAGTTAATCTTGCATAAAAATATGAATTATTATTATTATTATTATTATTATTATTATTATTATTATTACTACTACTATTAATATTATTATTGTATTTATTGATAGCATACTTGCAATTATAGCCTACGTTGACAGCCTACTTGCAATTATAGGTAGACTACTCAGTAGAGGACCATTATTCAGGATCATTCCTTTCTCACCACAGCCACTAAGAGGTCAGGTCCAGGAGAGATCAGAGGCAGTGGCTCCTTGTAGTCCTGTTCACTCTTGACAGCGAAAAACTAACTGTCAGAGAATTGTATATCAGATAGGACAGCTGTGGAGCCACTGGAGACAAAGATGTGAAGGAAAAATGTTCATCCAGTTGAAAAACACAGGTTCCAGAACTCTGGAGTAGTGAGGGAAGATAGCTACAATACTATAACTGGATCGGCTGTTCAAGTCATCAGAGGTGTTTCTTCATGAGGGGTGAAAGTCACTATCTAGAATCAGGCTGAGAAAGCCAATGAGGATAGCAAATGTTTGAAGAATGGTGACAAGAAGGAGCTAGTACGAGATGCAAAAGACTTGATCATCTTTCATGAAAAAAGGTTGACAACAGCAAAACAAGGGAGGTGATAGCTGAAGGTTTAGAATGAATCTTATCCTTCAGTATCGATCTGGGCAATGCCCCAGACCATCGTTCTTCATCCTGCCAAGCCATTAAACGGAAGAGAAATTACCATATGGAAATCATTGTGCAGTCCAGCCCAAACTGTTTGGTCAGATCCCTTCTGCACGAGACCACAAGCAACCCCATACATGTTTCGACCTCATTGTGCATCATCAGTGAAAAATAGCTTGGGTTTCCAGGCCCGAGCCTGTCTGTGGTAGCAGCCAGAGTGGATCTAGGGGGGTGGAGAGTCCATCACACACAAGAGACATACCTTTGAAGCAAATTCATACTGACCTGGAGGCACCTTTGTGTTTTGAGGAGCAGGAGGCATTCTTTGAGATTGATCCTCATTTAGAGACTGCCTTTGAGTATAATGAGCACATGTTCAACATAATATTCATCTCGTCTCCAAAACCATTATGACATCACATCCCATTTTCCATTCACAATTGTGCTCTATTTTAGTTGTCTGTGCATAATAAGACTTATTTGAAACATTACACATGTCTCTAGAGTCCTCTGTTAATTCCCATCTTGATTGCACAGGGTAAATACCATAAGGATGAATGGGCTGCTTCCAGAACTATTTTAGTGACTATACATGTGGCGTCCAGCTGTGCCAACATTCCAAATCAGTATGCAATGGCAGATTAGAGATAATTTGCTAAACAAGAAAATGCACCCAGAGATATAGTCACCATCTATCTCTGGAGGCCTCCACAGAATTAGAAGCCATACAATTTCCATACAAGGGTATACAAGATGCACGAAGGAAAGAAGCAGAAATTTGGTTTCTTCTGCTAACCAATCAGACTGGCACTATCACCACTACCCTGCTGAAAGGAACTGAAAAACCTGGTATTTAAGGTACACGTTCTCACCCTGATATTTCTAATGTTCCCTCCACCTAGCCCTTCCCTTGCTCTACATTCTCTATCTGGATGGTCCCACCTTTTGTGCAGTGTTCCATTGCTCTCTAGTTAGGAGTGGATTATATACATCCCATATAAAATCACATTCATGTATTTTTTTTTTTATTGCCGAACAACTACTACTCATTTGGTACTGAACACTAACTTCAGAAAACAAACTACTTGGAACACTAAACCCACAGACCATCTTTTCAACCTTTTATGGCACAACTGGAACAAAACTGCGTCTCCACCTGTCACACACATCTTTAATCCATTTTGGTTACACGGATGATATCCTTTTCCTTTGGACTTCAAATAAATATACTTTCCCAACTTTAATAATTCAACGCAACTGCCAGCATTCTCCAAATTAAGTTACTGTTAAGACCCACCAACCTCATAAAGAAAAGAAAAATGCAGCCATCAATTTACCATAGCCCCAGCTGCCTACACAAGGACATTCTCCACAGTAAACACACAAACAATGCCACCATCTTCTCTCTGGAAATACGCCACAACCAGATATATTTATACACATCATAGAGGCTAAGAAATAAAATAATTTTCGGGACATTCGTAAAACAAGGCTAGAACCACACGATTTTGGATTAGCAGATCCAAAGGACCACATTGATTTCTCAAAATGACACTGATCTATCATGTTTCTGTGAATACTACGAATTTTTTCACTGATTTCACTGTTTTTCTTCATTGCGAAAAGCACCCCCACTCTTCTACTTTCTCTCCTACCCACTCTCCCCTTGTTCTATACATCTAAAACCAAAGCTACCATCTATCTAGTTTGCAGTAAAACAAAAACAGTAAAAATGCGGCAAAATGTAATCTGGCCAAACCGTACTTCGACAAAAGTGGGTACTAGCAAAATGAACTCCTGAAATACAAACATAAGATATCACTGGTTGCTTCCCCATAGTGAACACTTAACATGTTCAACTGGAGATCCTGCATAAGGCCGCTGGGAACATTGAAAGCAGCATTAATAAATCCCACTATCGGTCGTGGCCGAATGCCGGAAAAGACGGCGCCTAAATGAGCCGCTCTGCCTCATAAAAATATAAATACGCATTAAGTCTGTATTTTTTTTATATAACTTACTTTTTCGTCAAAGGTCCTAGCTGCCTTGCTGGTCCGCACAGTATTTCGGTGATTCTAAAGCTGCTCAGCATTGATGGAGGCTGTGCTGTGTTCCGACACAGAGCCCCTTGAGCTGCTGTGCAGCACGCCCCCCGCATGTGGAGAGGTGTGGCGTCGCATTTGAAGGGATGCGCCAGCTTCAGGCCTTGCATTGCGGACGTCATCTGGTGAAGCAAATTATCTGAAAAAAGAAGAGATAAGTAACGGGCTAAAGAGACATATAAAGGAAGAAAGGGGGAGAATGAAGATAAATGTAAAACAAGAAAAATACAGAAAGAGGTGAGAGGAGGAGGGGTAGGAGAAAAGGACATTTTTTAAGGAAAACAAAGGGAAAAAAGCAGGAGGAATAGAAGAGGAGAAAGAAATAGCAGAGATATACTGGGAGAATTAGCAAAGAAGAAGGGAGGAGAAGAAAGTTAAAGAACTCAAGGAGAACCAAGAGATAATAAAGGGGTCACATATTCACAAAGACTAATGTTACTAAGCTACATGAATACCACCTTCCCTCAATATATTTTAAATCAGTTAAAGGACTCCATGCAGAGTACTTCTCTCCTCTAAGAACTATAACAACACGCAACATTAATAATTCAGAAAAATAAAAAAAATGTACTGCATCTCCCTCTTGCTTTCAGTCCTAGTGCACATGCACATTCTACACAGCTTTGAATATAAGCCCCTTACCTCTTCACCTCATCACTGATAAACTCAGCAGCTGTTATCTCATTACCATAACTTCATTGATTTTTCTGATTGCTCAGTTCCTCATAATATTAAGTATTGGCTGATCTCATCTGGATTCCATAACCCAAGTATTTATACCTGATTGGTCCTTTGCCAAACCCAGCTTTGCAGCTGTAGTGCTCAAGAACAGGATTACACCTCCTTACTCAATTTGGTGGTATCACTATACTATTTATTATCCATAGTCTGTGCCTTATTATTCTCTGTCATTTTGACCTCTTATTGTAAGAGTAAGACAGCATACATAATATGATGTAATAATTGCATACTATTAGATGTTATAGAATTTAAGGTACCACTAATCCTCTTAAGGTTAGAAAGTCACTCCTACCTACCACAAAAGATCTCAAAACTACTGTCTGCAAGTTGAATATTGTATTGATCTTCACCAATTTCAAGGGGTCTACCTTGGTGTACTGCTCTGCACTCAGAACTTTAAAAATACCTGTCAGAACGGCCGCTGATAAGGCAAATAAAAAAATGCATACACTACAAAAGAGCCCACCTCCTCCTCAACAAATCTTAAAAGACCTAAAAGTGACTCACCAGCTCCACTTGGTATTTCTGACCCCGCCATTAAAACCATTCTTGCTGAAATAAGAACACTGAAACCTTTTATTGAGACTACAAATATTAAACTACAGCAGTTAGATGACAGATGGATGAAAGTTGACAACAGAATGGAAGAAGTGGAGAGGAGAGTTGGGATTGTAGAAGACTTATCCCCTAGAGTTGTACAGCTAGAGAAATCCATTAAAGAGGTCCCAAGGCACAATGAAGACTTAGAAAATCACAGCAGGTGCAACAATATGCGTATCTCAGGCCTACCAGAAGGCTCTGAAGGTACTGACCCCATCGCCTTTCTGCAAACATTTCTACTAGCCATTCTACATCTGCCCTCGGAAACTGCACGTAACATACAGCGTGCTCATAGAATTGGTCAACCTACAGTCTCAACAACCTCTCATCCGTTACCCAGAACACTCATATTTTACCTCTTGGAGTACTCTCAGCTTCAACGCATTATATCTAGAGTCAAAGATCGCAAATCGCTCATTTGGCACGGAAGCAAGCTATTCATCTCTCAAGATGTGGCCAGAAGCACAGCTCAATGTAGAAAGGTTTTCCTATCCTTCCGTCCTTCTCTGAAGCAGCTCAACATCCACTACGGATTATATCACCCATGTTCCTTTAAAGTAACAGATGAAGATTGAATAGCAGTGTTTGATGATCCAGCAGACTTTAGAACCTTCATTCAATCCATTAAAAGCAACAGTATGGATACTTCCTCACCCACGAGTGCCTCAACCTTGTCTATTACTTAAGAACTTGACCTCATAACATGTTCAGGTTTTCTTTTTTCCTTTTTATTACTGTCCTAATGCAATCATTCCCCAATTACCATAACAAATTGATGTGGGCACTCTTGCAGAGTCCTTCTTCTACTGTGGTCGTTCTTTTTCCTTTTGGCGACCCAGTTGGCGTTACCTTTCTCTGTTATATCCTTCTTCCCTGTTTTTTTCTCCCATGTCCTGTTTTATCTCTAAAGTCATAGTTATTTTATTGCAAACATTCTCTGAATCTATGATCAAACCCCATATTCCCCTCCCTGATTCCCAATGTGCTATCCTTTTGTATTACTGTTTGGGTATATATCTTTCAAACTACATTACTATGGTTCAAACTCTAACATTGTACTACAGGTATATGATGCATGTCTATCATTATACATATGATTAAATGATATTTAAATGTATTACATGGAACATTAAAGGTTGTAAGAATCCCATCAAAAGATCTAAAGTTATATCTCACCTAAATAGATTTAAGCCATTGGTTGCATGTATACAAGAAACACATTTATCCAACAGAGAAACAATGAAGCTTAAGTCCCTTTTGGTTAAGGAGGTTATCTCCATTCCTGCAGTATCCAAAAAGAATGGTGTTGCTATATTAATTAGTAAAAAAACAACCCTTTAAAATTCTTGACCAAGACAATGGCACTAATGGAAGATGGGTTTGGGTAAAACCCGTAAATGATTCAACACATGTCTATATCTTAAACATGTATGGTGCCACTTTACCAGATCCCACCTTTTGGATCTCTATCAAACAAATGATACACAAAAAGAACTTTACCAACCAGATTGTGTGTTGAGATATTAACCAGGTCCTTGATCGGTTCTGGAAGAATATCCAGCTGTATGTTTAAAACAAACAAAACCCATAACTCCTTTATGAATTGTCTAGCTGAGAAAGGATTATTTGACACTTGGAGACTATCCCATCCCACACAGTTAGATTATACCTTCCATTCACCCCCTCACAATACACTATCACGACTAGATTATATTTTCACAATTAAAACCCTCTCTGGCTCCATTGTAGATTCTAAAATCTCTAATATTATTATTTCAGATCACGCTCCTGTAATTACATCCTTCTGTCTCTCAGATGCGAACAAAACTGCTAGCCGATGGAAACTTAATAACAGGACCGACAGTTCACTCAATCAGTCCAATCATTTATCCAACAATATTGCATAGACAATCAGGATTGTGACACTTCAGTTGTGAACAATTGGGAAGCGGTTGATTCAGCTATAAGAGGTCATATTATGACCTGCTCAGGGAAAAAAAGAAACTAAGAAAGAAACATCTAGATGACCTGTATTCCCAAGCTGAGCAATGCTACTATCTAGATTGTAATGCGATCAACCTTCGTCAGGTCATTGCATTACGCTTCAAAATAAACAAAGAAATTACAGAACTTGCTGCTGGGACAATACTTAAATATAAAACAAAAATATATCAAACATCAAATAAAGCTGGCAAAATGCTTGCCTCTTACATAAAAACTAAAAAGGAAAAGTTTCATATTCCCCATATCAATGATATCCATGGCATATCTCATCACCGTTTAGAAGATATACGTAATTGCTTTAGGAAGTTCTATGCAGATCTATATACCCCGAAAGTCCTATTCCTAATAAAAATGTAGAATCCTTTCTCAATAATATTAGCCGAGCATCACACCCTCAAACAGACCTTTCCCATCTTGACAATGGCATTACATCTTCAGAGATTATTAAAGCTATTAACAGCTTACGTAAAGGAAAAGCACCAGGGCCTAAAGACCTAGCCCCAAAACTTAAAACATTATTCTCTTATTTCATATCCCAAAAATCATCATCTGGCTCATTTTCAGAAGCATTACTTATTATATTACCTAAACCAGATAAAGACCCTACAATCCCCAATAACTATCGACCCATTTCCCTCATCAACATTGAAAGGAAAGTTTTTGCTAAGATACTAGCAAACAGAATTGAATCCTCACTCCCTACTCTCGTTAAATCAGCCCAAACTGGCTATGTGAAAGGACGCAATATATCCTCAAATGCTAGGCTGTTACTTAATGCTATTAACTTAGCGAGTAAAGACAAAAAAGAAAAACAAGGCTATGCAGCCATAGCTTTGGACACAGAAAAAGCATTTGACCATGTAAATTGGAACTTCATGTTTCAAGCCCTACACTGGCACGGATGCAGCGATCATTTTTTTTCTCTGATCAAACTTCTATATTCATCCCCCAAATCCTCTATCTATCTTAATGGCCAAACATCATCCTTTTTCTTTCCTCTACTCAGAGGAACTCGGCAGGGCTGTCCCTTTTCACCTATATTATATATTCTTTCACTGGAACCATTATTGGAACTAATAAGATCCAGTAAAACTATCCCAGGCATTACTGCTGGTACCTCATGTACTAAAATAGCTGTGTATGCTGATGATATCTTTATTCTTATCAAAAATCCCAAATCTCACCTTCCCAATCTACTTAATGCTTTATCTCAGTTCGGGCAGGTATCAGGTTACCACATAAATAGAGAGAAATCAGAAATCATGCCCCTAAACTCTTATTTCTATAAACATGATATTGATACATTTGGTCTTAAATGGTGTAGTGGCTCTATAAAATATCTAGGCATTCGATGTGCCCCCACAATTCAAGACACAGTCAAAATCAACACTAACAATTTAGCTGGATACTCTTAAAGCTCTAACATCCAAATGGTCCCACCTATGCCTCTCTTTGTGGGGACACATTGATACAATTAAAATAATGCTTTCCCCTATTGTTCCATACTACTTACAGCTTCTTTCTGTTGCACTATCTCTTTCCTTTGATAAATATATATATTCTATTTTACTAAACTTTCTATGGGGAGTAAGAAAAAGTAAAATAATTGCCTTAACCAAACTAAAAGCTCCTTATGAAATGGGTGGGGTTAGATTTCCAGACTTCAAGCTATACCACTATGCATTTCTCCTAAAGGAATCCTGTCACTGGTTTGCAGATTCTGAAATCTCTGATACTCCCATATGGTGCACGTTAGAAAAACACTCAGCTTTCCATTACAACGTCACTGACCTCATCTACATATTTAAACATACACCCATGAATGTCTTCGACCCCATTACAGCATCCATCCCAGCCCTACAAGCCTGTCTCTTCCATCATACCAAAACTCCCAATAAGTACCTCTCCCCTTTAATATGGCATAACAAAAATATGGTGATTAATAATAAGACCTTAAATCGCAGATCATGGATCAAAAAAGGAATTAGATTCATTCAACACATTATTGATGGCCCTTCCATCTCTCCTTACAGCAAATATCATCCAAATGTGCTATCCCTAAAGCATACTTTCAGTACTACAACAAGTTAATTAATTCCTGTCTAGGTGCACTTAATCACTTCTCTAATGAGGTTTTATCTCCAGACGCCTTTATACTACTACAGCTTACCATGATCAATGATGTGAGAGCAGCAAACTTCTATAATATGCTCACCTCAACATTTGAAGTTTGCTCTATTCGTCTTAAATGGGAATATGACTAAGGAGCATGTTTGATGATCATATCTGGTTTCGGTTGTTCTCTAAAATCAAATATATATCTGTTTCAGCAAATATAACATAACATTATATTTTCTTTATTCATAGAGCATGTATTACTCCTGTGAAACTAGCAAAGGCTAAACCTAATCATGATGCTAAATTCTGGTCATGATCATGATGCTAAATGCTGGTCATGCGGTTTGACTCCTGCTTCATATATGCATATGTTTTTTGAATGTCCTTTTATTTTCAGATTTTGGCAAGACATTTTGAAGTTCATTAAGCTAATTTTCTCAGTCAATATTTTGTTATCCTTTTTAAATATCTTTTTAGGAAGTCTGGCATTAACAATAAACATCTCCCCTGACTCAGCCAAACTTTATGATTTACTCATTAGCATAGCTTTGAAATGCATTACAGCTAACTGGAAAGACTTTCGATCTCTCTATCAGAGGATGGTGGAACTCGATCTGTCACATTCATAAAATGGAATGGTGTATGGCTAGCAATTTAAATACAATTCCTAAAAACAATGCTAAATGTCTTTTCTTTATCCGCTATCTCAACTGTTTCAATGTAACTGCACATGGTACTTGAACCTATATACTTATTTTTGATCTAATAACTAACTGTTTATAATATCGCTCATAAGCTTGTCATATATTACTATTACAATCGCATCAACAATCTGATCAAATGATATATTATACCCACCCCTTTCCCTTCCATCCTTCCTTTTGTCTCTAGTATGTCTTTTTTGTCTAATAGTTTGTTTCCACATTTCTTTGTTTTTTCTCTCTCTTGTTTTTCAATTCCGCCTAATTAGTTCCTTGCAGACTTGTAATTACAATTCGCTTTTATCTTATATCGCTTCTATGTAGTATGTTCTATCAACTATGTACAATAACTCAACTATTTCATGAATGTTTTAGGTATCATTCATTCTCTTTACTAGTTTATAGTTTACCTCTCTTAATCATTAATAATAAGCTCCACTTAATGTCTGTAACTTGGGAATACTTATTTTTATTATTACCTTAAGCAATAAAATACATTATTAAAATATAAAAATAAAAATCCCACTATAACTAAAATGAATAAAGGAGGATAACAAATCTTGATAGTCAATAAAAGGAGAGAAGGAACCACAGAACAACCATTCCCTTGTCACCATAATGAATTAATCTTTCAGGAACCTGAGATTGCTGCACTCTGGCGTTGACTCTGTCACTGAACAGACCCCATCTTTGCTTCACATGGAGTGCTTTGGAACATGTGTGCTTTGGCAATGGGGTGGTTTCCAACATGAGTGTTTTGGATATGGTCCAGCATGGGGTTCAAACAAGACTTCTTCACCTCAGAGTGTTCTGAGGATGTAGACAGGCCACAGAATCACAACTTTCTATGCTTTAAGAGGCTTTGGTAGGGTAAGCGTTGTGCTAGTGGTGCAACTGAGGTCAACGTGATCATCTGTTGTCTTCACCTTCCCTTGGTACACATGGTAGAAGACAATGGGACTAATGAAAATAGATGCCCGTTTCAACATGTGTCCAGGAAGTGTAATCTTAACCCAATCGCTAGCCTTAACCATGGCGTCTCGGGTTTCATGGAATCTGCTGTGTACTTCCAGCATGCATTTTTAACTGGCAGGTTAGTGCGCACATTCTGTCCATTAAGGGGAGCCACCATTTCGGCCCTACATTCCTTAAGAAATCACCAACGATGGTTAGGTAGTTCTAACTGTCATCATTTTAAAAATGGCTCTGTTGTTCGAGAGTGGGCTGGTCCTAAACATACGTAACATGCTTCCTACCATTTCCTGCGCATTTCTGTTTCTTTGTCTAGAGGTCTGGCTGGTGTCACTGAGGCCCTTTTGAACCTCTCAACCATTACATTGCCCTGAAGCTGTTATATGGACGTAATTCATTGTGAGCTGCCCCTGGTCCTCAGAAGGCTGGACAGTTTTATACCTCATTGTCCAAGATAATGGTCTCAGGCTATCCCTATCTCCAGAAGAGGTCATAGAAAACTCAACAACAGTTGCCATGGAGATTGTTAGGAAATCTGACCTCCGGTCTCTTAGAGAAGTGGCACATCAGAACTATAGAAAACCTATCCCCAGGGGTTAGGGTATTGTATGGGCCAGCCTGATCAATAGCCTACTTTCTCAAAGGTCCCATTGTGGCCTATTCGGGTGCAATGAACACTTGTCTGATAACTAGGATTTTTTTGACATCTATACGAACAGGGCACTCTATATCATTGCAATTCCTAAGTGTCTTTGGTGAGCCGCATGCAAGAGCTTTGTTCTGACTGCATCAGGTCGCCTAACATGGTCTGCTCCACAAAATATACCATGTTCCCAGAGCAATTCCTTGTCAACCCTGTGGAAGGGAGGAATGTCAGTCTTAGTGGCTTTGGCAGAAGACCAACCTCTGCATGAACAGTGCACCTGATTCTGGCACAGTGTCCTGGGCCCCTGCTTTCTGCCAGTTCTCCTTGCTGACACATTCGTTCACTAACGCTTCAAGATCCTCTATTGTTCTGATCATGTCCACAGAGTTGTTCATTTCACAATTGTACTCTTGTAAGGGAGCTGAACATCTGGTCAAACTGGGTGATACCCTACTGGTGCAGGCAGCAGAGAGAACTTGTATTAGGGGTTTGTGACCATTTATAATAATGTGGAGGGCTAACCATATGTATTGGAAGATCAATGTCATTGGTTGGCATTGGGGAAAATTGAAATTCAAGAATAGAAATGCCAAAGGCAAGATATATATCACTGGTGAAGGGAAAACGGCTCTACTTAGCTGGACCCACCAGAGCAAATCACGAGTGAAAGTAGATTCCACCAGTGAGGAATCAGTTTTGTCTATAAGTAATGATAATTCTGAATTGACTAATAACAGTGATGTCATATGTAAGGCTGGTTTGATACAGGTTTTCCGAGATAAGATAGGATGTCTCCAAGGATATACCCATCAGATATTACTCAGACCAGACAAGAAACCTGTAGCCCAAAGATTAAGAAGCATTCCTTTAGCTGTAAGAGAAGAAGTCACTAAGGAGATAAAGAAGATGGAAGAAGATGGAATTATAGAAAGTATTGATGCCAGCGAATGGGTGTCCCCACTAGTTATTATAAAAAAGAAATCGGGAAAACTCAGAATTTGTGTTGACTTGCCCGAGTTAAACAAATGTGTCATACCAGATCGCCATCCTTTACCAAATATACAGGAAATTGTTTCTACAATTGGACCCTCTAAAATATTTTCAACGTTAGATCTATCTTCTGCTTATCATCAGATTAAACTACACAGAAGTTCAAGGAAACTTACTGCTTTCATAACTCCTGATGGGTTGTATCAGTTTAAAAGAATGCCCTTTGGTTTGGTGTCGGCAGCGTCAGTTTTCCAGAAGATCATGTATAGCATGTTCAAGAATACTGAAGGAGTGATTTGTTTCCAAGACGATATTATTGATTCATGCCGTCACTCAACAACTACATGACAAAAGGTTATTACATGTATGTAAAAAATTATACGACGCAGGAATGACATTAAGCAAAGACAAATGCAAGATAAATTGCACAGAAATCGAATATTTGGGTCATAAAATTACAGCAGAAGGGATTTTTCCAAAACCACAATTGGTCAATACCATTGTGGGGATGCCGAGTCCGAATAACAAAGATGAGATTCGTACATTCGTTGGTATGGCTGAGTATTACTCAAAATTTGTCAAGGATTTTGCCATCCACACTGTCCCATTACGAGAAGCACTTAAGAGAAAATCATTTGAATGGAACATGGAATGTGAAAGTGAATTCAACTTTATAAAAAGTGCGATAAATTCTGCTCCTGCATTGAAGAATTTTTGTACCAATGACAAGATTATCATCACTACAGATGCCAGTAACATAGGCTTGGGGGCTGTGTTGTCTCAAGAGAAGGATGGTCAAGAAGCAATAATCGCTTTTGCATCAAGATTGCTTAAGGGAGCAGAGACTTCATATGCCACTATAGAGAAGGAAGCGTTAGCTATTAAGTGGGCATCTGACAAGTTTAGAAGCTTTATATGGGGAAACCAAGTTGAGTTTCGAACCGATCATAAGCCTTTAACTCAAGTATTCATGTCAAAAGGTCTTAATAAAGTATCTAACAGGATGAGAAGATGGGTAATGATGTTGCAAGAGTTCAACTACACTGTGGTATATGTTCCAGGAATTAAGAATGTGTCTGCTGATTGCTTATCTCGATTGACTAACATTTCTGAGATTGTTGATGAAGATGAAGACAATGAAGTTGTCTTTTGTGTAGAAACCTCTTCCATCTCTAAGGATGTTTGGGATTATGCTGAATCTAACGATGATAACATCAAGAAATTGAAAGAATTTATTCAAAGCCAAGGTTCTATGAAGAAATCAAAATTTGAAGAGGATGGATTGAGTGTTTTTTGGCCGGTTGCAGATGAACTGCATGTTCAAGGTGATTTTGTAATGAGAGGAGATAAAGTCATCCCTCCGACGGATCTGCGTTTGAAGATTATAGAACTAGGTCATGAAGGTCATCAAGGAGTGATAAAGACCAAACAAAGAATTAGGAACGACTATTGGTGGCCTGGTTGCGACCTGCAGATTGAACGATTTATTAGGGAATGTATCATTTGTTGCGATGATGAAAAAAGATGTGTGGGTTCTAGGCAACCAATGGTTATTACTGATATTCCCAGTAGTGTTTGGAAGGATATAAGCATGGATATTGTAGGTCCCATATGTAGCAAGGGTGTACAAAAATATTGTCTGGTAGTCATAGATCTACTCACCAGGTGGGCAGAGATTTTGATTGCCTCTAGTATCACAGGTAAAACTGTAGTTGAATTTTTATCAAATGTATGTGAGAGGGAAGGATATCCGGGGAGTATTCTTTCCGATAATGGTACTCAATTTAAGTCTAAAGAAGTGGCAGAATTTTGTAAAAAATTTGCTATTGAGCACAAGACTAGTTCTATTTACCATCCCCAAACTAATGGATTAGTAGAACGATTTAATAAAATCTTGAAAGAAACCATCAGAATGGCTTGGGCAAATGGGATAGATTGGGAGGATGCGGTCAGGGAGAAAGTGATTGCCCATCGCTTTACCCCACACACCAGTACAGGTCTTTCTCCCTTTGAGTATAGTAGGGGAAGAAAAGCAAACACCAAGTTAGCCCCCATTTGGCTCACAAAGGAGAATAAGGAAATAGAAAGGAATTTAGTCCATGCAAAAGACAAAATTAGGGAAACACAAAAGAGAAACAAAATGAACTATGATAAGAAAGTACGTAGCAACAAGTATGATAGGTCCACAGCTGTTGGTAAGTTGGTCAAGGTGTTACTTCCTCCTGCTCTAAGAAATGGACCATGCAAATGGTCCAATCCTATTAGAGTTATAGAGGCTTTTCGTCATGCTGTCAGGACAGAGGACAAAAGGATATGGAATGTAGAAAGAATTTGGATGTGTGAAAGTAATGAGTGTAACAAGAAGAATAAGAAAAATGTAGATCGGGATATAGTCAGAAATAATAAAGTTTCTAGAAGTTTAAACAGTAATGTGAAGAAATGTGGTAGTGCTGTTGAGAAGAAATGTGATAACAACATTGAGCAACTCCAATTTTCCTTGCCAACCACCTCCAGACATGGTGGATGTATGTCCAGATCAGGCAGATCGTATCGTTTGCCGAAAAAGATGGAGGACTATGTGGAGTTTACATGAACCAGATGTGAACTTTGTTCCATGAGTTTCTTGTACATAGTTTATGAACTATACAAAGGAAAGGAGATGCAGATGTGAAATGGAGTTTACATGAATCAGATGTGAACTTTGTTCCATAGTTTCTTTTACATAGTTTGTGAACAATATAAAGGAAAGGAGATGTGTAGTATCTACCATACGAATGGTGGCTGCCTGATCTCTATGGGACATGCCTGACTACATCATGGCATGGAGAGATCAGAACATTAGGAAATCAGGTCACCAGAGTTCGAGAATGAAGAACGGAATTGAATCACAACCGCCCAGCTCCTGATGCTGCAAGCTGTCTCCCTCCTTACCTTTACATGTAACTTAAGTTATGAAAATAAATAAAATATATATGTATATTATACCGCCGTCCCCGATTCACTCATTACCCTTATTGCGGCCCACTTCACTTATCCATGCAGGGTGCTGTGAACAATGAGAGAGGACTGGGCCGAAGTGTCCCGAGACGGGGTCATCTTGGTGGAGGACAATGCACAATATCAGGCAGGGAAGCCTGTGACTGAAGGGAATCAACCTCTGCTAAGGGATACGGGTGCATAATACTCCTTTTTGTCTAAGCCAGTTCTATGTGCCCTTTAGATACAGGAGAAAATAGATGTAGCCACGTAAAGCATTTTTGGTGTGTGAAATACTGTCAACACAAATAAACATTTTAGGTGTGAACACATGTGTGAGGGGGCTCGCTTCTGAAAATAAAGAACCTACAGTTACAGCTACAGCTACAACTGTGCATTGCTGTGGAACAATCAGCTGACAATTAAAGACTGAGGACAAGGGAAGTGAAAGCAGTGCAGCACTTCTACACAAAAGCCAGGGTGCGCACCCAAGAACTGAGATGGTGAGACTAGTTCCATGTCCTTGTTACCATTGATTTTTGCTTTGGGAATGGAGCCTTTTGCGCAGATGCTTTGAAGGGGATTTTCAGAGATGGGGGTAAGCTAGATGTCTTTAGCCGTGAGATGTTGTACGCTAATGGTGTGTTAGTCTACATGTCTGATCCCAAAGTTGTATTTCCTCAGATACTTTGAAATTCTTGGGCTAGTCTCAGGGTTACAAACTACAAATCCATTGTATATCATTTTGCGGGTCTTGGCTAACCCCATTCTAAGCATTATTACAGAAGCATTCTGATATATTGCAGCTATATATGGTAGCTGAGGTCATGAGTAAATGGGAAGTGGTATACACGTTGATTGTTAACAGGCAGAGGGGGCCACTGAATAATAATAGTGATTTCTGGCTGCGAGTTCCATTTTCCGTTATGGGGAGAGTAAGATGATTGTTCTCCCTGATGTAAACACACTTCCTAGACAGTGCCGAGGAAGATTTCTAACACGACCTCTTGTCAATGGACTCACTCATCTAAAGTCGGACGGAAAATGAGGATCAGTAAATTGACCTGCCAGATTTTAGAGCATATTACAAGGTTGTGCAAATCCAGTATTGGTCTCTTGGTTGTCCGGATTTGCATCTGATTGGTGCACTGGCACTGTACAGAAGAAGATAGAGCCTGTGCCATTCTGCTAGTGTCCAGTTGGTGTCCAGGGGTGTAGTGATGTGATTTTCTGAATCTCGGTGCATGGGTAAAAGGCTTTTTAGACTTATATTTCCTGGCAATGCCACTGGGTGACATCAGTGAGCTCACTCAAATATTTGAGATGCTAGAGGCAAAGGGTGAATATATAGCTTCTATTTGGCACACATTCATTGAGGCTGTTAATGTCCACTAAGAACTCATGGTCCCATTAAGGGCACATGTAAAAGTAAACTTCAACTAATTGGAAGTAGACATGTGTCTGTTACACCATGGAATACAAATGATGACTCAGCTGGATATGTAAGGATGCACAATCCAAATCATCAAGATGAATTATTATGATCTATGTATAACAGTGTCTACTTATTGGAGACACTTATAGTACATTAGCCATGTAGAAACAGATGACTTATACGTAGTTTGGGGACTCAATCTGGCACGAATGGGTGGGAGGTGGAAATCTCTGACTGCAGCACAAGTAGCCACAGCAGAACTTGAAACCCGCAATTGCCACCCAGTGAAATTCTCTTTTTCATAGGTTGGATTGGCTAAGAGAAGATGGCAACGCCTACACTGATCATTTGAAGACTCATAACCAACCATTAGGTGCTGAATTCATAATGCCAAGACGGTGGTGGCTGATTTCTGATGTATATTGCAGAGAGCGAGGCAGTGAGCTTCAGGTTGTGTGAGACCATTGAAACTCTACATTGCCTCCAGGGCTCTGATTGGCCCAATCAATCGGTCAGAGAGCATCATTGCTTCAGAGTGGCTTACTAAAGTCAAGCATACCTACCTAATCTATCACTGAGGTTCAAGCATGATTTTGGTTGACATTAGATCCATAGGTTGCAAGATGAAGGAATGTATATATGTTCTTTGTCTTATCCAACAAGATTGGCCAGACAGAGGTTTGCTTTGCCACAACAATGAAAGGAAGATGGAGGACAGTGTTTTAAAGGCAGCGGCAACAAATCAGTTTAGGCTGCAATGAGTAGTAGTACGCTAGGTGTTACTGTTACCTGATCAAAACGATGCTGAATTTGTTGAACTGTAAAGGAATAAGCCTTAGTTGTCTTGGTCAGAATTAAAATACATCATCTAAAGATTAAAAATAAAATGTAGAAGTGAGCACTTAAGTCACTGTGCTTACTGAAAAAAAAAAAATGCAGGGAGCACGTTAATGGGTAGAAGATGATGGGACAATTAGTGGGGTATATGTACGTTTAGGTAAAAAATAGGTGGCTGAAAAGAGGACTAAACGGTGTAATGTGACAAGGACAGGATGGAGTATAACAGAACATCATGTTAAGTGTTGACCCCAACGTGTGAGTGGAGCGAAGCTTGGAGTATTAATGAACAATAGTATTAGAGGTAGAATATATGGAATCAAGGTAGAACATACAAACATTAAAAAACAAAAGGATCTCTTTTTTTGGTTGATGGAGGAAAGGTAAGGAAAAGGGAATACAAATAACAATTACAAAGGGTTTCCAAACGTTGTCAGACTTCACAAAAGATATAATCCAGAATAGGCGTCCCCAACAACATGAACCCAGGGGAAAACCAAAGCAAAACACGCCAACCAAGGGGAAACAGGGTTCATGTGAATGAAGCCATGGAATGGATCAATGGGATAAACTGCACACTGTAAAGGAGCTAAATGTGGGGATAGACCAGGTCAAGGAACATGAAAAGTTATTCAATCAATCTTTAATAAACACATATTCAATTACCGTACCCATGATAAAAACAGCATAAAAACACATAATCAATGCTGAACATATCTGGTTAAAGTGCAAATTAATTTAGTAGCCATCCTAAGATGTAAGAATGAGTGCACTGTGGATAACATAGTTCAAAAGTACATAGCATCCGAGGACAGCAAAAATCCTCAATTGGTGCCCAATCTGTATTAAAAAAAAAAAAAAAAGGTTTTTATAACCAAATTTAAGGCAGAAAAGGCGAAAGGGAAAGGTATACAAAAATTGAAAAGGCTAAAGAATTATAAAGGGCAACACGTCCACGCAGACCAGGATAATCAATATTTTCTGCGGGATAAAGGAGGTTGTACCCTAATCAAACCAACCAATTCATTATTGAAAACAGACAAGCAGGATAGCATCAATATATACTGCAACAAAACCAATACTTGTCTCCAATCTGACCAAACTACTTTATATAATGAATAATGAATTGGTTGGTTTGTTTAGGGTACAACCTCCTTTATCCAGCAGAAAATATTGATTATCCTGGTCTGCGTGGACGTGTTGCCCTTTATAATTCTTTAGACTGTTCAATTTTTGTATACCTTTCCCTTTCCCTTTTTCTGCCTTAATTTTGGTTTTAAAAATCTTTTTATTTTTAATACAGATTGGGCACCAATTGAGGATTTTTGCTGTCCTCGGATGCTATGTACTTTTGAACTATGTTATGCACAGTGCACTCATTCTTACATCTTAGGATGGCTACTAAATTAATATGCACTTTAACCGGATATGTTCAGCATTGATTATGTGTTTTTATGCTGTTTTTATCATGTGTACGGTAATTGAATATGTGTTTATTAAAGATTGATTGAATAACTTTTCATGTTCCTTGACCTGGTCTATCCCCACATTTAGCTCCTCCACAGTGAGCAGGTTATTCCATTGATCCATTCTACAACACAAAATAAAATATCACTGACAGAAAATTAACTTTAAAGAAAACAGTATCTCCCAAAATACTAAACAATACCTTTGCTTTCGTGTCCAAAATAGCTGTAGCACTGGTAAGGTATTATCAAGGTTTGCTTTCGGGAGAGAGTTTATCATACATTGTATCACAGTAATACTTAAAATCAAGAAATCCACAAAGAGGTAGGAGTCAAATATACTCAAATAAAATAATGTTAAGAATCTATGTTCAGTAACAACTAAGGAGTTCAATATAAAAAAACTCGAGTCCTTCATGGGAGTGTCTGCAGTCTTCACCCATGCACTGTTAACTTTCAAAGCCCTAACCACTGAGTATAGCCCCAGTAACTGGTTAATATTGATATTAGAACCGTGGGTGTATGTCCCAGGGTGCTAGCAGCAATGTATTTTCTGGAATCAACAGTTCACAGGGTTCACATGCTTGCCATGACCCATTGATTGAACCAAATACCCAAGATGGTCAACATGGAAGTCAGGGATGCTGGGACAACATGGTGGTGGTTTCCGCTGCAATGATAAAAAGGTGAGTGGGAGTTGTAGGTGCATATCAGTGGAAAGGAGAGTTATCGGACTAAGACAGGTGGGTATGAGCAGCTTACAGCTTGCTCAGTACAAGATCTTGGATCATGAGATTCAACCTGTGATCTGAGAAACCTGATTGGCTGCTGCACCCACAAAAGGTGGTGTTAGAGAGAATCCTCAAGAATGTGCTAATTTCCCTTACAATTTGAGACCCCCAGCAACTTTGCTGGATTTCTAGGATTTGATTTTTTACCTTGAAAGAGTGTGAGCCTTTTTTCCCCACTCGTTCATGTATTTTGATGTTTGTTTTACTTTTGTGTTCTTTGGATATAGAGTTTTAAAACAACTCCATAGGCATCGTCTTTTTCTGTGTGTCACACAGCACACTCAGTGCAGTGGCACAGGGGTGTCTTTCAGACTCCCCAAGGTTTAAATACCTTCTGTGGGACTGACTACTTTCTCCAAGAGCATGTAAAGTTAAATTGACTTTACTAGTCTTTTTAAATGTACAGACCCAGCAGAAACTATCTTCCTATAGAGTGCTGGAGGGGTTGCCTAGCTTCCACTGAGTCTAAACACTCATGAAACAGTCAAATGATACCCTATCCCACTTGAAATGGCTGGTGACAGTGGTTTTAAACAAACTACAATGATTTTTCCAAACCGCAAACACTGGTAGCTAAAAATCGGGTCAGCCATGTTTTCCAATATGGCGCCCAAGACCTATCCGTAAAAACTCTGGTCAACTTTATTCGCCATTTCTTTTTGGAATGGTCCTTCTTGTGTTTGTCTCTGCGCACCAAACCAGATTTGGTCCCTTTGTTCGTTGGCCTTTTGCGGGCTTCAGTGCTGAAGCCTTCCTCTGGCGCCTGAGTGTCTGGGGTGGACAGGATGTGAGGGTGATGGCCGAAATGCGTAGTCTCCTAGGAGACCTGAATGCACCCTAGTGTGATTGGCTGGCTGGTTGTCCGGCAAGGACAGCCACCCTGCTGTGTGAGTGACAGCCAGGCTGGAATTAATGGGGGGAAACTGTTTAAAAGCAGGTCTCTGGGACTTCGAAAGCAGAGTCGACCACTGGAACGAAAGAACCGAAGACAAGCTGAAGAAAGACGACTGCTGAAACTCCTGGTCCACCGGTGAAGCCCTGCTGCAGGTCCGAATTGCCTGAAACTCCATCAACAGAGAAGCCCTTCAAGGTTAGCTTCTTCCCTTTAGTTTGGTGGGAACAACCAACTCGTAAGCCACCTGGACACCGTCCCCAACCTGGTCGAATTTTCTTCTGAGTGCTGTTGAAAACCGGATAGCCAGGGGGAAGGAAACATAAGGCATTCACACCTTAAACCAAATTTTTGCCAAGCTTGTGGCCTTTTCCCTGGGAAGTGCAGGTACCTCATGATGTCCTCCTTCTTGTCCCCACGACTGAAGCTCAGGAACAGCGAGATCTGCAGGAACTGCCAGGAACAACTGCCTCAGCTACAGCTTTTCTTCACTTACAAGGTACTGTGCAAGTGCGGTGCAGAACTCTGTTCGGCCATGGTGAAAGTTTGTGAAACTTTCCTGACTTCGAAGGCTCGTCCTTCCTTAAACCAACATCAAACTTTTCGTCTGACCAAATTCTTCTAAGATCCGTGGCGAAGACCTAACGGTTTACTACCAGAACTGTGCGATCCTATACAAGACTCTGATCCATTGACTTTGGCCTAGGCCTATTGAATTGAATTGCTGGTTGTAGTGAACTGAAACCCTTTGCCCTGCCTATGAAAGTATTTGTGCTGTTGATTCTTATAACCTTGTCTTTTTACACCTTTTTAAAGTAACTGAAGTGCCATTTTGTTCCCACTTCAGGGGAGCTGAACTTGTTCAGAAACTGATTGGTTGTGTATTGAAGTGTATTAGAGTGTGATATTGAGCTGCCTTTGCTAGTGGAAGGTTTTCCAATGGACTGTGTAAATAAATGTATATTCTTTTACCAAGAAACCTTGAGGGTTTGCTTGAATCACTGTATTTGCTAGTCCTTTGTCTAAACTGTTGTACTGCTCACTTTACTCTTGAGATAAGTCTGGCTAGTACAGGCTTGTACCAATGGTGAAATTGTACTGACACTTGTAGTCTTATTTGTGTGTAGTGTCCCCAAAGGGTACTGCATATGATTCTGCCTAACAGGTGGTAGTAATATAAAGTGTTGTTGAGTTGCTGCAGAACATGTGTTGGTTCAGCGTGAGTTAATCTTGCATAAAAATACGAATTATTATTATTATTATTATTATTATTATTATTACTACTATTAATATTATTATTGTATTTATTGATAGCATACTTGCAATTATAGCCTACGTTGACAGCCTACTTGCAATTATAGGTAGACTACTCAGTAGAGGACCATTATTCAGGATCATTCCTTTCTCACCACAGCCACTAAGAGGTCAGGTCCAGGAGAGATCAGAGGCAGTGGTTCCTTGTAGTCCTGTTCACTCTTGACAGCAAAAAACTAACTGTCAGAGAATTGTATATCAGATAGGACAGCTGTGGAGCCACTGGAGACAAAGATGTGAAGGAAAAATGTTCATCCAGTTGAAAAACACAGGTTCCAGAACTCTGGAGTAGTGAGGGAAGATAGCTACAATACTATAACTGGATCGGCTGTTCAAGTCATCAGAGGTGTTTCTTCATGAGGGGTGAAAGTCACTATCTAGAATCAGGCTGAGAAAGCCAATGAGGATAGCACATGTTTGAAGAATGGTGACAAGAAGGAGCTAGTATGAGATGCAAAAGACTTGATCATCTTTCATGAAAAAAGGTTGACAACAGCAAAACAAGGGAGGTGATAGCTGAAGGTTTAGAATTAATCTTATCCTTCAGTATCGATCTGGGCAATGCCCCAGACCATCGTTCTTCATCCTGCCAAGCCATTAAACGGAAGAGAAATTACCATATGGAAATCAGTGTTCAGTCCAGCCCAAACTGTTTGGTCAGATCCCTTCTGCACGAGACCACAAGCAACCCCAGACATGTTTCGACCTCATTGTGCATCATCAGTGAAAAATATCTTGGGTTTCCAGGCCCGAGCCTGCCTGTGGTAGCAGCCAGAGTGGACCTAGGGGGGTGGAGAGTCCATCACACACAAGAGACATACCTTTAAAGCAAATTCATACTGACCTGGAGGAACCTTTGTGTTTTGAGGAGCAGGAGGCATTCTTTGAGATTGATCCTCATTTAGAGACTGCCTTTGAGGATAATGAGCACGTGTTCAACATAATATTCATGTCGTCTCCAAAACCATTATGACATCACATCCCATTTTCCATTCACAATTGTGCTCTATTTTAGTTGTCTGTGCATAATAAGACTTATTTGAAACATTACACCTGTCTCTAGAGTCCTCTGTTAATTCCTATCTTGATTGCACAGGGTAAATACCATAAGGATCAATGGGCTGCTTCCAGAACTATTTTAGTGACTATACATGTGGCGTCCAGCTGTGCCAACATTCCAAATCAGTATGCAATGGCAGATTAGAGATAATTTGCTAAACAAGAAAATGCACCCAGAGATATAGTCACCATCTATCTCTGGAGGCCTCCACAGAATTAGAAGCCATACAATTTCCATACAAGGGTATACAAGATGCACGAAGGAAAGAAGCAGAAATTTGGTTTCTTCTGCTAACCAATCAGACTGGCACTATCACCACTACCCTGCTGAAAGAAACTGAAAAACCTGGTATTTAAGGTACACGTTCTCACCCTGATATTTCTAATGTTCCCTCCACCTAGCCCTTCCCTTGCTCTCCATTCTCTATCTGGATGGTCCCACCTTTTGTGCAGTGTTCCATTGCTCTCTAGTTAGGAGTGCAATATATACATCCCATATAAAATCACATTCATGTATTTTTTTTTTATTGCCGAACAACTACTACTCATTTGGTACTGAACACTAACTTCAGAAAACAAACTACTTGGAACACTAAACCCACAGACCATCTTTTCAACCTTTTATGGCACAACTGGAACAAAACTGCGTCTCCACCTGTCACACACATCTTTAATCCATTTTGGTTACACGGATGATATCCTTTTCCTTTGGACTTCAAATAAATATACTTTCCCAACTTTAATAATTCAACGCAACTGCCAGCATTCTCCAAATTAAGTTACTGTTAAGACCCACCAACCTCATAAAGAAAAGAAAAATGCAGCCATCAATTTACCATAGCCCCAGCTGCCTACACAAGGACATTCTCCACAGTAAACACACAAAGAATGCCACCATCTTCTCTCTGGAAATACCCCACAACCAGATATATTTATACACATCATAGAGGCTAAGAAATAAAATAATTTTTGGGACATTCGTAAAACAAGGCTAGAACCACACGATTTTGGATTAGCAGATCCAAAGGACCACATTGATTTCTCAAAATGACACTGATCTATCATGTTTCTGTGAATACTACGAATTTTTTCACTGATTTCACTGTTTTTCTTCATTGCGAAAAGCACCCCCACAATTCTACTTTCTCTCCTACCCACTCTCCCCTTGTTCTATACATTTAAAACCAAAGCTACCATCTATCTAGTTTGCGGTAAAACAAAAACAGTAAAAATGCGGCAAAATGTAATCTGGCCAAACCGTACTTCGACAAAAGTGGGTACTAGCAAAATGAACTCCTGAAATACAAACATAAGATATCACTGGTTGCTTCCCCATAGTGAACACTTAACATGTTCAACTGGAGATCCTGAATAAGGCTGCTGGGAACATTGAAAGCCTAAATGAGCCGCTGTGCCTCATAAAAATATAAATACGCATTAAGTCTGTATTTCTTTTATATAACTTACTTTTTCGTCAAAGGTCCTAGCTGCCTTGCTGGTCCGCACAGTATTCCGGTGATTCTAAAGCTGCTCAGCATTGATGGAGGTTGTGCTGTGTTCCGACACAGAGCCCCGTGAGCTGCTGTGCAGCACGCCCCCCGCATGTGGAGAGGTGTGGCGTCGCATTTGAAGGGATGCGCCAGCTTCAGGCCTCGCATTGCGGACTACATCTGGTGAAGCAAATTATCTGAAAAAAGAAGAGATAAGTAACGGGCTAAAGATACATATAAAGGAAGAAAGGGGGAGAATGAAGATAAATGTAAAACAAGAAAAATACAGAAAGAGGTGAGAGGAGGAGGGGTGGGAGAAAAGGACATTTTTTAAGGAAAACAAAGGGAAAAAAGCAGGAGGAATAGAAGAGGAGAAAGAAATAGCAGAGATATACTGGGAGAATTACCAAAGAAGAAGGGAGGAGAAGAAAGTTAAAGAACACAAGGAGAACCAAGAGATAATAAAGGTGTCACATATTCACAAAGACTAATGTTACTAAGCTACATGAATACCACCTTCCCTCATTATATTTTAAATCAGTTAAAGGACTCCATGCAGAGTACTTCTCTCCTCTAAGAACTATAACAACACGCAACATTAATAATTCAGAAAAATAAAAAAAATGTATTGCATCTCCCTCTTGCTTTCAGTCCTAGTGCACATGCACATTCTACACAGCTTTGAATATAAGCCCCTTACCTCTTCACCTCATCACTGATAAACTCAGCAGCTGTTATCTCATTACCATAACTTCATTGATTTTTCTGATTGCTCCATTCCTCATAATATTAAGTATTGGCTGATCTCATCTGGATTCCATAACCCAAGTATCTATACCTGATTGGTCCTTCGCCAAACCCAGCTTTGCAGCTGCAGTGCTCAAGAACAGGATTACACCTCCTTACTCAATTTGGTGGTATCACTATACTATTTATTATCCATAGTCTGTGCCTTATTATTCTCTGTCATTTTGACCTCTTATTGTAAGAGTAAGACAGCATACATAATATGATGTAATAATTGCATACTATTAGATGTTATAGAATTTAAGGTACCACTAATCCTCTTAAGGTTAGAAAGTCACTCCTACCTACCACAAAAGATCTCAAAACTACTGTCTGCAAGTTGAATATTGTATTGATCTTCACCAATTTCAAGGTATCTGCCTTGGTGTACTGCTCTGCACTCAGAACTTTAATAATAACTGTCAGAATGGCCGCTAATAAGGCAAATAAAAAAATACATACACTACAAAAGAGCCCACCTCCTCCTCAACAAATCTTAAAAGACCTAAAAGTGACTCACCACCTCCACTTGGTATTTCTGACCCCGCCATTGAAACCATTCTTGCTGAAATAAGAGCACTCAAACCTTTTATTGAGACTACAAATATTAAACTACAGCAGTTAGATGACAGATGGATGAAAGTTGACAACAGAATGGAAGAAGTGGAGAGAAGAGTTGGGATTGTAGAAGACTTATCCCCTAGAGTTGTACAGCTAGAGAAATCCATTAAAGAGGTCCCAAGGCACAATGAAGACTTAGAAAATCACAGCAGGTGCAACAATATGCGTATCTCAGGCCTACCAGAAGGCTCTGAAGGTACTGACCCCATCGCCTTTCTGCAAACATTTCTACTAGCCATTCTACATCTGCCCTTGGAAAATGCACGTAACATACAGCGTGCTCATAGAATTGGTCAACCTACAGTCTCAACCACCTCTCATCCGTCACCCAGAACACTCATATTTTACCTCTTGGAGTACTCTCAGCTTCAACTCATTATATCTAGAGTCAAAGATCGCAAATCGCTCATTTGGCACGGAAGCAAGCTATTCATCTCTCAAGATGTGGCCAGAAGCACAGCTCAATGCAGAAAGGTTTTCCTATCCTTCCGTCCTTCTCTGAAGCAGCTCAACATCCAATACGGATTATATCACCCATGTTCCTTTAAAGTAACAGATGAAGATTGAACAGCAGTGTTTGATGATCCAGCAGACTTTAGAACCTTCATTCAATCCATTAAAAGCAACAGTATGGATACTTCCTCACCCACGAGTGCCTCAACCTTGTCTATTACTTGAGAACTTGACCTCATAACATGTTCAGGTTTTCTTTTTTCCTTTTTACTACTGTCTTAATGCAATCATTCCCCAATTACCATAACAAATTGATGTGGGCACTCTCGCAGAGTCCTTCTCCTACTGTGGTCGTTCTTTTTCCTTTTGGCGACCCAGTTGGCGTTACCTATCTCTGTTATATCCTTCTTCCCTGTTTTTTTCTCCCATGTCCTGTTTTATCTCTAGAGTCATAGTTATTTCATTGCAAACATTCTCTGAATCTATGATCAAACCCCATATTCCCCTCCCTGATTCCCAATGTGCTATCCTTTTGTATTACTGTTTGGGTATATATCTTTCAAACTACATTACTATGGTTCAGACTCTAACATTGTACTACAGGTATATGATGCATGTCTATCATTATACATATGATTAAATGATATTTAAATGTATTACATGGAACATTAAAGGATGTAAGAATCCCATCAAAAGATCTAAAGTTATATCTCACCTAAATAGATTTAAGCCATCGGTCGCATGTATACATGAAACACATTTCTCCAACAGAGAAACAATGAAGCTTAAGTCCCTTTTGGTTAAGGAGGTTATCTCCATTCCTGCAGTATCCAAAAAGAATGGTGTTGCTATATTAATTAGTAAAAAAACAACTCTTTAAAATTCTTGACCAAGACAATGGCACTAATGGAAGATGGGTTGGGTAAAACTCGTAAATGATTCAACACATGTCTATATCTTAAACATGTATGGTGCCACTTTACCAGATCCCACCTTTTGGATCTCTATCAAACAAATGATACACAAAAAGAACTTTACCAACCAGATTGTGTGTTGAGATATTAACCAGGTCCTTGATCGGTTCTGGAAGAATATCCAGCTGTATGTTTAAAACAAACAAAACCCATAACTCCTTTATGAATTGTCTAGCTGAGAAAGGATTATTTGACACTTGGAGACTATCCCATCCCACACAGTTAGATTATACCTTCCATTCACCCCCTCACAATACACTATCGCGACTAGATTATATTTTCACAATTAAAACCCTCTCTGGCTCCGTTGTAGATTCTAAAATCTCTAATATTATTATTTCAGATCACGCTCCTGTAATTACATCATTCTGTCTCTCAGATGCGAACAAAACTGCTAGCCGATGGAAACTTAATAACAGGACCGACAGTTCACTCAATTAGTCCAATCATTTATCCAACAATATTGCATAGACAATCAGGATTGTGATACTTCAGTTGTGAACAATAGGGAAGCAGTTGATTCAGCTATAAGAGGTCATATTATGACCTGCTCAGGGAAAAAAGAAACTAAGAAAGAAACATCTAGATGACCTGTATTCCGAAGCTGAGCAATGCTACTATCTAGATTGTAACGCGATCAACCTTCGTCAGGTCATTGCATTATGCTTCAAAATAAACAAAGAAATTACAGAACTTGCTGCTGGGACAATACTTAAATATAAAACAAAAATATATCAAACATCAAAAAAAGCTGGCAAAATGCTTGCCTCTTACATAAAAACTAAAAAGGAAAAGTTTCATATTTCCCATATCAATGATATCCACGGCATATCTCATCACCGTTTAGAAGATATACGTAATTGCTTTAGGAAGTTCTATGCAGATCTATATACCCCGAAAGTCCTATTCCTAATAAAAATGTAGAATCCTTTCTCAATAATATTAGCCGAGCATCATACCCTCAAACAGACCTTTCCCATCTTGACAATGGCATTACATCTTCAGAGATTATTAAAGCTATTAACAGCTTACGTAAAGGAAAAGCACCAGGGCCTAAAGACCTAGCCCCAAAACTTAAATCATTATTCTCTTATTTCATATCCCAAAAATCATCATCTGGCTCATTTTCAGAAGCATTACTTATTATATTACCTAAACCAGATAAAGACCCTACAATCCCCAATAACTATCGACCTATTTCCCTCATCAACATTGAAAGCAAAGTTTTTGCTAAGATACTAGCAAACAGAATTGAATCCTCACTCCCTACTCTCGTTAAATCAGACCAAACTGGCTATGTGAAAGGACGCAATATATCCTCAAATGCTAGGCTGTTACTTAATGCTATTAACTTAGCGAGTAAAGACAAAAAAGAAAAACAAGGCTATGCAGCCATAGCTTTGGACACAGAAAAAGCATTTGACCATGTAAATTGGAACTTCATGTTTCAAGCCCTACACTGGCATGGATGCAGCGATCATTTTTCTTCTCTGGTCAAACTTCTATATTCATCCCCCAAATCCTCTATCTATCTTAATGGCCAAACATCCTCCTTTTTCTTTCTTCTACTCAGAGGAACTCGGCAGGGCTGTCCCTTTTCACCTATATTATATATTCTTTCACTGGAACCATTATTGGAACTAATAAGATCCAGTAAAACTATCCCAGACATTACTGCTGGTACCTCATGTACTAAAATAGCTGTGTATGCTGATGATATCCTTATTCTTATCAAAAATCCCAAATCTCACCTTCCCAATCTACTTAATGCTTTACCTCAGTTCAGGCAGGTATCAGGTTACCACATAAATAGAGAGAAATCAGAAATCATGCCCCTAAACTCTTATTTTTATAAACATGATATTGATACATTTGGTCTTAAATGGTGTAGTGGCTCCATAAAATATCTAGGCATTCGATGTGCCCCCACAATTCAAGACACAGTCAAAATCAACACTAACAATTTAGCTGGATACTTTTAAAGCTCTAACATCCAAATGGTCCCACCTATGCCTCTCTTTGTGGGGACACATTGATACAATTAAAATAATGCTTTCCCCTATTGTTCCATACTACTTACAGCTTCTTTCCTTTGATAAATATATATATATTCTATTTTACTAAACGTTCTATGGGGAGTAAGAAAAGTAAAATAATTGCCTTAACCAAACTAAAAGCTCCTTATGAAATGGGTGGGGTTAGATTTCCAGACTTCAAGCTATACCACTATGCATTTCTCCTAAAGGAATCCTGTCACTGGTTTGCAGATTCTGAAATCTCTGATACTCCCATTTGGTGCACGTTAGAAAAACACTCAGCTTTCCATTACAACGTCACTGACCTCATCTACATATTTAAACATACACCCATGAATGTCTTCGACCCCATTACAGCATCCATCCCAGCCCTACAAGCCTGTCTCTTCCATCATACCAAAACTCCCAATAAGTACCTCTCCCCTTTAATATGGCATAACAAAAATATGGTGATTAATAATAAGACCTTAAATCGCAGATCATGGATCAAAAAAGGAATTAGATTCATTCAACACATTATTGATGGCACTTCCATCTCTCCTTACAGCAAATATCATCCAAATGTGCTATCCCTAAAGCATACTTTCAGTACTACAACAAGTTAATTAATTCCTGTCTAGGTGCACTTAATCACTTCTCTAATGAGGTTCTATCTCCATACGCCTTTAGACTACTACAGCTTACCATGATCAATGATGTGAGAGCCGCAAAATTCTATAATATGCTCACCTCAACATTTGAAGTTTGCTCTATTCGTCTTAAATGAGAGTATGACTAAGGAGCATGTTTGATGATCATATCTGGTTTCGGTTGTTCTCTAAAATCAAATATATATCTGTTTCAGCAAATATAACATAACGTTATATTTTCTTTATTCATAGAGCATTTATTACTCCTGTGAAACTAGCAAAGGCTAAACCTAATCATGATGCTAAATTCTGGTCATGATCATGATGCTAAATGCTGGTCATGCGGTCTGACTCCTGCTTCATATATGCATATGTTTTTTGAATGTCCTTTTATTTTCAGATTTTGGCAAGACATTTTGAAGTTCATTAAGCTAATTTTCTCAGTCAATATTTTGTTATCCTTTTTAAATATCTTTTTAGGAAGTCTGGCATTCACAATAAACATCTCCCCTGACTCAGCCCAACTTTATGATTTACTCATTAGCATAGCTTTGAAATGCATTACAGCTAACTGGAAAGACTTTCGATCTCTCTATCAAAGGATGGTGGAACTCGATCTGTCACATTCATAAAATGGAATGATGTATGGCTAGCAATTTAAATACAATTCCTAAAAACAATGCTAAATGTCTTTTCTTTATCCGCTATCCCAACTGTTTCTATGTAACTGCACATGGTACTCGAACCTATATACTTATTTTTGATCTAATAACTAACTGTTTATAATATCGCTCATAAGCTTGTCATATATTACTATTACAATCGCATCAACAATCTGATCAAATGATATATTATACCCACCCCTTTCCCTTCCATCCTTCCTTTTGCCTCTAGTATGTCTTTTTTGTCTAATCGTTTGTTTCCCCATTTCTTTGTTTTTTCTCTCTCTTGTTTTTCAATTCCGCCTAATTAGTTCCTTGCAGACTTGTAATTACAATTTGCTTTTATCTTATATCGCTTCTATGTAGTATGTTCTATCAACTATGTACAATAACTCAACTATTTCATGAATGTTTTAGGTATAATTCATTCTCTTTACTAGTTTATAGTTTACCTCTCTTAATCATTAATAATAAGCTCCACTTAATGTCTGTAACTTGGGAATACTGATTTTTATTATTACCTTAAGCAATAAAATACATTATTAAAATAAAAAATAAAAATCCCACTATAACTAAAATGAATAAAGGAGGATAACAAATCTGGATAGTCAATAAAAGGAGAGAAGGAACCACAGAACAACCATTCCCTTGTCACCATAATGAATTAATCTTTCAGGAACCTGAGATTGCTGCACTCTGGCGTTGACTCTGTCACTGAACAGACCCCATCTTTGCTTCACATGGAGTGCTTAGGAGCATGTGTGCTTTGGCAATGGGGTGGTTTCCAACATGAGTGTTTTGGATATGGTCCAGCATGGGGTTCAAACAAGACTTCTTCACCTCAGAGTGTTCTGAGGATGTAGACAGGCCACAGAATCACAACTTTCTATGCTTTAAGAGGCATTGGTAGGGTAAGCGTTGTGCTAGTGGTGCAACTGAGGTCAACGTGATCATCTGTTGTCTTCACCTTCCCTTGGTACACATGGTAGATGACAATGGGACTAATGAAAATAGATGCCCGTTTCAACATGTGTCCAGGAAGTGTAATCTTAACCCAATCGCTAGCCTTAACCATGGCGTCTCGGGTTTCATGGAATCTGCTGTGTACTTCCAGCATGCATTTTTAACTGGCAGGTTAGTGCGCACATTCTGTCCATTAAGGGGAGCCACCATTTCGGCCCTACATTCCTTAAGAAATCACCAACGATGGTTAGGTAGTTCTAACTGTCATCATTTTAAAAATGGCTCTGTTGTTCGAGAGTGGGCTGGCCCTAAACATACGTAACATGCTTCCTACCATTTCCTGCACATTTCTGTTTCTTTGTCTAGAGGTCTGGCTGGTGTCACTGAGGCCCTTTTGAACCTCTCAACCATTACATTGCCCTGAAGCTGTTATATGGATGTAATTCATTGTGAGCTGCCCCTGGTCCTCAGAAGGCTGGACAGTGTTATAACTCTTTGTCCAAGATAATGGTCTCAGGATATCCCTATCTCCAGAAGAGGTCATAGAAAACTCAACAACAGTTGCCATGGAGATTGTTAGGAAATCTGACCTCCGGTCTCTTAGAGAAGTGGCACATCAGAACTATAGAAAACCTATCCCCAGGGGTTAGGGTATTGTACGGGCCAGCCTGATCAATAGCCTACTTTCTCAAAGGTCCCATTGTGGCCTATTCGGGTGCAATGAACACTTGTCTGATAACTAGGATTTTGTTGACATCTATACGAACAGGGCACTCTATATCATTGCGATTCCTAAGTGTCTTTGGTGAGCCGCATGCAAGAGCTTTGTTATGACTGCATCAGATCGCCTAACATGGTCTGCTCCACAAAATATACCATGTTCCCAGAGCAATTCCTGGTCAACCCTGTGGAAGGGAGGAATGTCAGTCTTAGTGGCTTTGGCAGAAGACCAACCTCTGCATGAACAGTGCACCTGATTCTGGCACAGTGTCCTGGGCCCCTGCTTGCTGCCAGTTCTCCTTGCTGACACATCCGTTCACTAACGCTTCAAGATCCTCTATTGTTCTGATCATGTCCACAGAGTTGTTCATTTCACAATTGTACTCTTGTAAGGGAGCTGAACATCTGGTGAAACTGGGTGATACCCTACTGGTGCAGGCAGCAGAGAGAACTTGTATTAGGGGTTTGTGACCATTTATAATAATGTGGAGGGCTAACCATATGTATTGGAAGATATGCTGTATGGTCCAGACACAGGTCAAAGACCTCTTCTTCTATGACTGTGTAGTTCTTCAAGGGCTGAAAAAGAACTGCACTCAAACCCTTAATGCTGGCATCGATTAGAATGGTGCTGTCTTCAATGAAGAATGGATGCAAGGACGGGACCTGCACAATGTGTTTTGTTGCCTGCAGTTGCACACATTGTTGTTAATTTCACCAAATGAAACATCTTTTTTAGGTCAATCTATGCAGAGGTTCAACAATCAAGTCTTTCAACACATTTTTCATAACATTTGCACACACCCAAAAAAGTTAATCTGTGCGGATGCATTTTTGTGATGATATTCATAAGATTACCTTTTGGCACAACAATGTTGGCAGATGTCATGTGCACTAGATGCTCAACCTCTGGCACAAATAAATTACATTAGCTGGCCTTCAGCATGAGACTAGACTTCTGAATGATCTTCAAAATATGATCCAAAACTTGGATGTGCTTTCAACACTGCTGGTGCATATTAAGTCAAATAAGAAGTAAACAATCACTTTGACCTCCTTGAACAATGTGTACATCATCAGTTGGAATGCCTACACAGTGGAGGCCAGGCAAAGACAATCCTTCTGAATTGATAAGGCAAACCTGGAGGAATAAATGTCCCTTTGAGGTTCCTGTGAGGTCTATTTGATGATAAGCAGCTCTTGTTTATCCTTCTTACAGTTTCAGTGATATTGGGAAGGGTGTGCATGCCCATTTGGATGTTCCTGTTTTAAAAGTGCACAGCTATACACATTCTGATGTCTCCCCAAGTCCCATTCCATGCATGCCATTTGGTGGCCTCTACCTCCATATTACACAAGAGTCAATCATCTCTCAAAGTAGATTAACTAGTTTGTCCTGCACGTGGAATGGTTTGTTTCGCACATGGTGGCTCTGGTATTAGTCTTGGTATTAGTCTTTGATGAAATCCACTGTGCTTGCCTATGTTGTTGGTGACTACTGCTGAGTGGTGGTGAGCAAATCTCTGCAGGTCAGACTGACTGTGAGGTTGGGTACCTTTGTCTTTTGTCCACTGTTGTATTGTCAAAGGGCTTAAGGGTAGAGACGTGCCCACAGAGCCGATTGGGAGGACATTACGCAAGAAGCAGGAGTACAAGGAGTCCTGCAGACAAGAAAGGATAGGCAACAAAGGCGGGAACAGAAAAGGGCAGGGAGTGCAAGTAAAACAAACATGTTAGGTTCCCTCTTGGGTTGTACGCAAAATGGGGAAGAGTTTCCACAGGACCAGGGAAACTCCAGCCTTCTGAGCAAGTTACTATTACAGGGCCCCACTCTTAATTCTCATGGAAAGGAGCAGCAGAAGTGGGTTTCTGTTTCTGGACGGTAAGGCACGAACAAGCTAACAAGACTGAAGCCTGAACGTGTCCATCAGGAACTGAACAATGACTGCCTCCTAAAACAGGAACCAGCACACTGTAAACAATAACACAAGGTACAATACTGAAACGCAACAAACGAAAAAGGGGCAGAGATTGCCGGCTGGAAACGCAGCAGCCAAACTCTGAACAAAGGAATGACATAAGTTACAAGTGAAGACAAGAACTGTAACAGAAATATTCTGGGAAAAAAAGAAGTCAAAGTGAGCAAGGTTCATGATGGACAATCAGAAGAAAGATGAACAGCAAGAAAACTAGAATCTAAGTGCAGAGGTAAGGAGACCTGAAACTGCTTATTGGTATCAAGGACAGTAGCCCTGGACTGGAATAACAAGGGTAGGACTGTAGAGAGGAAACAAGGAAGCAAAAATTCAGGTAACACTGGGAATGGGCACAGAGCAAGGAACTGCAGTCAGGGAACAAGATAATTAGTTTTAGAGAGCAAGGAGACGTAGACAGGGAACAGAGGACTGCAAGCAGGGGAGCAGGGCAGCAGTTTAGGCAGCACAGAGGTGCGGGCAAAAGGGAGGGCAGTGAAGGCAGAGTAGCAGGGCTGCAAGACAGGCAGCACAGGGCTCTGGAACTGGAACAAGTTCTAGAAACAACAGAACAGAGCAGAAATCTAAGGATTGAAGCAACAAAGTGCTGGAAGCAAGCTCAATGCAAGAGTCTTGTGTTCCTGCAGGCAGCCGCTTCAATACTGACCCTCCCTATGCTGAAGCAGGCTAATTCGCAGCACTTGGAGCAGGACACCTAAAGGTAGTTGGCCTCCTCCCTTCCTGGGAAAGAAAAAGCAGCACTGATTACTAAGGCATCTGGGGTGTGTAGTTCCAAGGCTGCCGCATAGGAATAGCCAGGGAATGGGAACTGCCAGACGGTGCATTATGGGACATGTAGTTTGTGAAATTAAATAAGGATGTTGCAAAGTCTTGCACACGGAAAGTAAAGACAAACATGTTAATAAGTATTGTCTGAGAAGGTTTATGGTGATGATTGAGTACCATATAGTCCACAATGGGTTCCAATTGATGCTCCAGTGGCACATACGTGACATATAGGCTCTGGGGAAACCTGCTACTTTAAATCTTGCCACTGTTTCTATGTTGCCTCACTTGCATTTTGCCTGACTATGGCTCCTAATTTAGATTGCTGCTTTAAATGCCAATACTGCCAACCATGCATTCTGCATCTCAGAGTGTTTCAAATCTAGGCATGCATACTATTTGACTATACCTACCATAAACATACATCACCCGAGTGCCCCCACCTATAGAGTTCTGCACAAAATTCAGTCCAGCTGTTCCCATAGCTTGACCCGTCTGAGAATTTTACACAGCACCCGTCTTCACACCTGATAATATCGCCGGCTGATAGGGACCTAGCCATTCTCTACCTACCCTCGATTAGCCTATAAATAAACACATGTTTTTTACCACTCATCTCAATACTTCTCAAATCAGATGGCTTCTTCCGGGGAGCGTTCATGATTTGCAGTGCTTCAAGGCCATGCTGGTGGCAGCAGGTGCTGTACAAATGCCACACAGCATAACTTAACATAAATCATGAACTTGGATACTGTTGTGGTTGCAGCACATTTGAATTCTGCCACTGGGTGGATTGCAGCACATTTGAATTTTGCTGCTGTGTGGGTTGCACTACTATTAAAATGTTGCTACTGCTGGGGGGTTGCACCATTTTAGAATTTTAATACTGTTGGGGTTGCACATTTGAATTTTGCTGTTGTGTGAGTTAAGCCACATTCGAATTTCACTACTTCTGGACTACACCAATATTTATCTAGATAAGGTTGGGGTTGCACCGCATTTGAATTTTGATGCTCCGGGATTGCATTACATTTGAACCCCTGCTGCTTTGGAACTGCACCGATTCAAATGTTGCTCAATACAGCACATTTGATATTTTTACACTGTTTGGGGTTTCACCAAACTTGAATTTCGCTACTGTTTGTCTGCACCACTTTGAATCTAGATACTGTTGGGATTGCACCACATTTGAATTCTGCCGTTTCATGGGTTTCACCACATTTGAATGTTGTCACTGCGCAGGTCGCTATACTATTGAAAACCTTGCTACTGCTGGGTTGCACCACTTTTGTACTTTGATCCTGTCAGGGTTGCACCACATTTTAGTTTTACTGCTGCGTGGGTTGTGCCATTGCTTTCTGGGTTGAGCCACATTTGAATTCTGCTGTTGCTGCGTCAATGTTGAAAATGTTGCTACTGCTGGTTTTGCACCACTTTGGAACTTTGATAGTGCTGTGGTTGCACCGCATTAGAATTCTGCTGCTGCATAGGTTACACCACTTTTGAATTTGCCACTGCTGGGTTGTACCACTTCTGAATCTGATACTGTGGGGGCTGCACAGCATTAGAGTTTTGATGTTTCAGAGTTGCATTGCAGTTGGACATTGCTGCTGCAGAGTTGAACCACATTCGAGTTTGCTCAATACAGCACGTTAAAACTCTGATACTGCTGGGGTCGCACCACATTTGCATTTTACTGCTGTGTACATTTTGCTGCAGGGTGGGTTGCACCACACTAGAATTTTGCTTAATACATCTCTTTTTAATTTTGATACTGTGGGGTCTCACCACATCAGAATACTACAGCTATGTGTATACCAATTAGAACCACCGCTTTTTGGCCTACCTCCCTGGGTCCTCTGCACAGCCCAGTAAGCAAAGTAAAAAACCTAGGTGTTATTCTTTCTGCTTCCCTCTCCATGTCCAACCAAGTGACGGCTGTGTGCCAAGCCGCCCACTATCAGATCAGGGTCCTGAAGAAGGTTTTATCCATGATCCATGAATCCACGCACCCTCCTGTAGTCGCAGCGTTAGCTCTCTCTCGCTTGGATTACTGTAACTGTTTGTGCCTGTCGTAGCCGTTTGGCTTAATACAGCGGCTTCAGTGCATTCGAAATCTGGCAGCCAGGTTAGCCACAGGCACCCCGTATGGAGCTCATATCACGGCGGTGCTTCGCCAACTTCATTGGCACCTGGTTGGCCAATGCGTTCACTTCATATCCCTGTGTATTGTCCATTAGGCCATTCATGCTCAAGGGGCTGAGTTTTTGCAGACTAAATTCTTCCGCTATCTTCCCGAACGTGACCTACTCTCCTCCACCGCAAATCTTCTTGCCATTCCAAGATTCAATCATGCGAGGGTCAGTGGTAGGGCTTTTTTCTGTAGCGGCTGCTAAACTCTGGAATAGCCTTCCCCCAGGACTGAGGACAATCCCTAACTACCTTGGTTTTAGAAGAACACTTAAGACCGTTCTCTTCTAGTCTTCTCCCCATGGCTTCCTCTCCTACCTGAGCAGTCTCCCTCTCCAGCGCCATGATGACCCTGGGCGACCATGCGTTCTATAAATTCAGAATGCATAACATAACCTCAAACTCTCTGACCAGTTTATCCCCCCGAACAAACCCCACCCGTAATTCTACCACTCTGATCCATAATCCACCAGAATACTCCCCACCAAACCTGACCCACACCTAAATCCCAATAAGCCAACCAAAATTAATAATACAACCACAAGACAAGCTCTACGGGGAGGCTTCCATCCCAAGTAGCCCCCAAGACATGGTTCACCTCAGTATCCTGCCACCACAAACCCCAAAGAAATTCAACACAGTGTGGACTATCGACCTCAAAACAGAGCACACAAAGAAGTTCCACCCAGGAACATATGACAACACTGAATTGAAGACCACAGAGAAAAAGCAAGCCACCACAATCCTACAAACACACGGAGGCAGATGCCACTGTGTTTTGCAGCAAACCGACATCCAACATCCCCTTAGACTAGGAAAAAAAAACAGGTGGGTACCTGCCCCTGGAACATATGACAACCTGAATCAGCATCCACAGAGGAAAAGCAAGCCACCACAATCCTACAACCACAGTGAGGCAGATGCCACTGTGTGTTGCAGCACATTGATATACCCGAGACCAAGAAAGAAAACAATCCCAGGAGGGTATATGAAGAGAAAAAAAGAATCCTAGAATGCAGAGAAAAAGCAAGCCACCACAATCCTACAACCACACATGCCACAATGTATTGCAGCACATCAAACTACCCCTGAGATCAAGCAAGAAGTCAGGAGGACCTCGCCCCAAATCGCAAATCAGAAACACCAGGGACAAAGCAAACCACTGCAAATCTATAACCACAGGGAGGCACCTGCCACTGCATGCAAACCCACATCACCACAACCCACCGTCCCTGATTGAAACAAACAGAAACTAGCAAAATCAGAGAGCCACCCAAGCAGGATGCCTATCACCAAGCAGGGAGCCTATCACCAAAACAACCTAATTGCACAACCAAACCTGCTGTACAACACTGAACTACAGCAGCCTTAGCAGGACCACAAAAATGCCACGATATAAGAAGGACAAGGAAACAAGAATAAAAAACAGAACAAGGAAGAGGAGCAAAACCACATCCCTGTCGAACAGGAACTAGCTAGCAGAATTTGCAACATCTCAAAATGTTTACCAACCATCACTAAGCGGACTAAAGATACAGACTAAAACAAGAACAAAAGAATTGCATATGTCTTCTGTTACCACTCCACCTACAATCCTTCTTCAACGGAAAACAAACAGCCCACAACCAAGAACCCATAAATCCTTGAGTGAAACTCACCAGACTACCAAACCTCACACTACAACACAGAACTCGGCAACGTCAAAAATACCATTGGAAAAACTCCCACTAGAATCAGAGCTAAGCTAGAATCTTTTAACATTCACACCCCTTTCAAAACTATAGACTGGAACAAAGACCACATAGATAACCACACACCACACTACCATGAATCAGAACAAAGAAACCCATTATGCAACATAATGGAAGTCCTCAATGAATTGAAAGATGCTCCAACTTCTCAGCCAGAAAATAGCAGGCTCACCCAAGAGAGAACTGAAATTACAACAATCACTGCCCCAACAGGGATGCCAGAAATTATATTTAATAAAGAACACGAAAAATCACGCACTCTACACTGCAGCCTACTCAAAGTATGATATATGACAAAGCACAAAACAGAAATGTATGACCTCTTAAGCGAAGGCAGAACAGACACGCTCTTCCTCACAAAAACATGGCTATCGTGCAACTACAAAGTAATCTCCCACAAAGCCTTACCCAACAACATTTTATGCAATGTCTGACCTTGAACTTCTGCATCTCATCTCCGGCCCTACTCACATCCATGGAAATATGGTAGATCTTATTTTTGCTACTGCAACTTTGGTTGAGGTTTCGCCCTCTGCTAATGTTGTGGATGGAACATTTTATTATTATCTTTTTTGTTGTACTCTTGTAGAGGAGCAGGTGAATGTATCTGTAGGAATTCCTGCCCCCATTGTCTCGGGAGGATAGCTCAGTGGCAACATGCTCACCTTGGAAGCAAGACGACACAGAACAACACAGGTTCGATCCCCGGGTCCGTGCTTAGAAACCTCTGGGTATTAAGCGCTTTATAAATACCCTATCATAATCATAATCATCCTTCCTATATGTTGGAAGCCAGAGATTGCGACCCAGTGATGGTGCCTATTCCATGGAGAGCTTTCGAGGAAAAGTATCCATTGAGAAAACCCTATCTGATGTATCCCTGTAGAGATGACAATCTCTTAGAGGAGATCCCGGAAGGAATATGAAGATGAAAGAAAGAGAAGTTATTGACGTCACAAGAAGCAAGTGTGACACACTGAGAAGAGTGGCTGAAGAAAATGATGTATAGATTTTATGGAATCTGATGACAAACTAAAGAATCAAGTGAACTTTCATATATGCAGGATGCAGATTGCACGTGTAAAGAGCACTGCAGAAAATGTAGACCATTTTATAATTGTACAGATGCAGCAACGCAAGTAGACTAAGTAATCTTAGAGGCTAGCTATACGTAGTGAATAGACTGCAGGTGGTGCCACCATTATATACAAGCTGGATATCAGTGTCATATATTTAGTAAGCTCAGACCCACAGAAAAGGAAGGATCAGAAAGCTGTGTCACAGCAAACATGAAGCTAAGAGCATGGAAAGGCCTGGAAGAACTGTCTGGCCTGGTGTCAAAGGATGGAGCGGCCAAAGAACTGGTTATCTATCCTTAAAGAACAGGGCGTGAGAAGCTGAATCGGCACTTGTTAATGTTCAAATAAAGAACACCATGCTTGCCAAGTGTATTCATTCAAGACAATTAAATGCTGCAAAACAGACCGAAATACTGTCTCCTTTCACGTAGGGTATGGATTGAAATAGAAATTGGGCATGCTGCATCAGACTTGTGATAAGCGCATGCTCACACTCCCCTATATTCTCAGGGGCAAGGATACTTTGCAAGGCCAAGTTTAAAGACAATCTGAATGGCAGAAGGGATGATCAATGAGAGATGTTGGGCAAATTGGTTGGGGAGACATGGTCAAGTCCACCCACTGACACCTGGGTTACCAGGTTCGTGCTGCTAGTGAGCCAAATGTTCCAGAAGAGCAAGAGCATGTCAGAACAATTGTAGATGCACATATAACGAATGGCCTTATAGTTTGAGAGCCACTGATATACTATGTACTTAATGACTGTTGAAGGTGACTTCCACTAGAGGTGGGGATAGGTTGTCCACCTGACTGATGAGTCCCAATCACATCCTGTCCCTATATATAAAGTTTACTTAGGTCCCCTCAAGCCAACCACAACACCACATAGTTTTTTCTTGTTTGCCACGAAGTATGACGTCACGTATGATGTGTTTATTACAATAAAATTATTGTTTTTCATGAAATGCTTCAAGAGAGACTGCTGTGCGACGTCTGTTGATGTCCGCTGTAACTCTCTGTTTTAGAAAATTGATAATAAAACAGTCGGACGAGACTTTTGCCAACTTGCTGAGTCGATCTTATTATTTGGTGTAAGATGTATTCTACATCCTTTCCATGTATGGTGTGTTACTGATTTAAGGAGCCCTGGGTTCACCCTTCTGTGCTGCCTCTTTTCCTGCCCAGTCTCGTTTGATGGGCCGTCAATGTTGCACTGTTGCTGACACAGAGATCTTAGCCCATATTGAAATCTCCTCCAACTCTCATATCACTGATCATAGTGTGGACTTTAATTCACTTTCTCAATTCTTCCTTAGTACAGCTAATCAATTTGCTCCTCTTAAACCTCTCAAACCTCACACTTGTCCTTCTCAACCATGGTTCGCACCTGAAATAGCTCAACTTCGTCCTCTTCAAAGACAGGCAGAAAAGAAAAGGTCTTCCAATTTCTGCCCATCGCCCAGTTCAGTTTTTCATAAAGCCATCTCTGCCTATCATAAGGTATTCTGCATGCCAAACATTTATATTTCACAAATCACATTCAATCTCCCCTTAACCAACCCAAAGGGCTCTTTAAAGTTGTTCAGTCACTCTCTCTCCTTCACTTTCTTCGAGTTCCTGTCCACCCTCACAGTCTCAGTGTGACTCTCTGTCATTCTTTTTCATTAAAGAGATCACTTTTATTCATTTCAACATTTCATCTCCCCTGACTAATTCTACTACTGGTCCATGCCTTGTGCTCAGCCTACTTTTTTTTGGTCTGTTTTCCCTACATTTTTCTCACAGCGTTTTTGAAAGCTATTATTCATCTTAAATCTGCTTTTCCTTAGATCCTATGCATATTTCTGTTCTAACATCTATTGCTTCTGGGATCGCTCCCTTGCTTTCATCAGGGATAAATCACTCTCTGTCCGCTGGCTTAATTCCCTCTTTCCTTAAATACACTTTGGTTGTTCCTCTTCTAAAGACACCTTCACTTGACCCTTCTGTTCTTGCTAATTATCGACCTATCTCTCTCCTAGCAATCTATTGCTTGAAACCCTCACCACTCCTCTTCTGTCCTCTTTCCTTGAAGAATCTTCCCTTTTTGATTTGTTCCAGTCCGGGTTTTGTCCTGGTCAGAGGACTGAGTTAGTGCTTATGTCAGTGATAGATGACCTTACTAGGTTAGCGGAAAATGGTGGTATCAGTGCTCTGATCCTCTTAGACCTAACTGCAGAATTTGATACCATCTATCACACCATCCTATTATGCTGGCTGGCTGAAGCCGTTATCTCCAAGTACTGACCAGTTTTCGCTCTTTTGTAATCGATCACTCACAGTCTCTTTCTCTCTCTCTCTTCCAGTCTGCTTCTGTTCCATTCACTTTTAGTGTTCCTCAGGGCTCAGCCCTTTCCCCCATTCTATTTAACTTCTATGTTTAGGCTTTGGTCAAACTTTTTCCATCTTATGGCTTCTGGTGTTACACCTATGCTGACGATACCCAAATCATGGTTCGTCTTGATCTCGGTCAACCACAGGCCACAGCCAGGTTTCACTCCTATTTTGAATCAGTTGGCAATTGGATGTACCATAACTCGCTCAAACCTAACTGTGACAAGACAGAGGTCTTGGTAGTTGGCCCTTCTACTGCATCTTCTCTTTGGACTCCCACTTTCTGGCCTTCTTCGTAGGTTCCTTTCCTCTACCTTCGACTACAGTTAAAGATCTTGGCATAAGGAGTACTGCTTCACTGTTGAGGGAAGCTCAAGTCAGCTTAGTCTGCCAAATCTGTCACTTTAAATTGAAAGTTTTTCAGAAAGGTCTTCCCTTCCTGAGCTTTTCATATCTGTGCTCCAGTTGATGTGTCCGCTGTTCTTGGAAATATGGATTATTGTAATTCTCTCTACCTGGCTCAACCTGCCAATTTGCTTCATCGCCTTCGGGTCCTACAAGATTCCACTGTGAGAGTGATCTCTGGCTCTCCATACCATGAGCATATCTCTCCCATTTTGAAAGTACTGCACTAGTGCCCTGTTATTGGCAGAATCTAATTAAAAGCACTGTGCATCATTCATCATGTCTTTTATGGCAGAGGAGCTAAATATATACAGGCCAAATGTTGTTCTTATGTCCCGCCTAGACTGCTTCGTTCTGCCAGGGCTCTGTCTATCTAGGTTCTACAGTTCTGCTGCTCCAGAACTGGCAGACGTGGATTTTCTGTGGCAACTGCCTCTCTCTGTAATAAGCTTCCATATTATATCTGTGTAATTGACAACCGTTTTGTGTTTCACCATCAGTTGAAAACATTTCTTTTTTTAATTGGATGTTTCTCCATTTCTCTGTGATTGTTAAACCCAAGCACCATGATGCTCTTTACAAATAATTTAGCATAACATAACTTTCTCAACCATGGTTCGCACCTGAAATATTTCTTGGAAATATGGATTATTATATAGATTATTATAATTCTCTCTACCTGGCTCAACCTGCCTAGTTGCTTCATCGCCTTCGGGGACTACAAGATTCTACTGTGAGAGTGATCTCTGGCTCTCCATACCATGAGCATATCTCCCATTTTGCGAGTACTGCCCTGGCGCCCTGTTATTGGCAGAATTGTATTTAAATCACTGTGCATCGTTCATCATGTCTTTTCTGGAGGAGCTAAATATTACAGGAGAAATTTCGTTCTTATGTTCCACCTAGACTGCTTCGTTCTGCCAGGGCTTTGTCTATCTAGGTTCCACAGTTCTGCTGCTCCAGAACTGGCAGATGTGCATTTTCTGCGGCAACTGCTCTCTCTGTAATAAGCTTCCATATCATATCTGTGTAATTGACAACCATTTTGTGTTTCACCGTCAGTTGAAAACGTTTTTTTTTTAAATTAGATGTTTCTCCATTTCTCTGTGATGGTTCAACCCAAGCGCCATGATGCTCTCTTTACAAATAATTTAACATAACATAACTTTAAACTAATACATTATAACGGAGAAAACCGAAGAGGAGAATCGCACAAGCGCATAATAACATCTTCTCTGCACCACTCTCTGCAACTGACATAGAAGATTGTAAATCACTGCTAATCAAAATCAGGTTCAGTGAACAATCCAACCTACTGTGCCTGCTGATCTATAGACCACCCTCCTACAACCACAATATTGCCACAAATCTCACTGATGCCATCGCCAACCTCTCCACATCCCATAACAAAATAATCATTTGGGGGACATCAACATTTGGTTTGAAAGAGAAAATGAAACCACAGCAAACTCCTGCAACATCCTACATGAAGCACTCCACTTCAAATAAATAGTAAACTGTCCCAGCCACAGTGCTGGACACACTTTAGATGAAATCCTCTGCAGAGATGGACTCTTGACCACCACCCCACTGGTACCAATTATATGGAGCGACCACCATATGATCCCATTCAACATCAAAATACCAAGCTGCATGATGTCCAAAAACATAAAATTCCTGGTGACAAACAAAATAAACTGGAAAAACCTTGACCTGGAATCGCTAGCAGATATATTGGAATCAACCAAACCAAACACCTCCCAGCTGAATAGAATGGCACCAGACACAGCAGAACAGAAGCTTGCCACCTGACTCACAGATGGTCTATATCAATTAAGGACCTGCAAAACTCTTCAAACCCACCCCAAAGAAAACTGTAGTGAGATGATTCACAGAAGAACTGAGGGAACTCAAAACAACTAACTGAAAACTGGAAAGACAATGGAGAAAACACCACAACCAATTGGACAAAAACAAATACAGACAACAAAGTTGAATATATAAATCAGCAGTCCTGAAAGCCAAAAAAGCATACTACACTGCAAGAATCCAATTGGCAAAAACCCACAAAAGGAATTGTTCAAAACCATCAAGGAAATGAAAGATCCAACAAATGTGTCGCACCACTGCAATCCCTATGTGACAACATTGCAAACCATCTAAGAGCAAAAATAGAAGCAATACAACAGACTATCAATGCAGAGCGTACTGCCACAAACACCCCCCCCAAAACCTCCAGAAAACACCACACCATCAACCACCACAACACTCAATCGGTTTGAACCTACAAGCGAGGAACATTTCAACAAGGTAATAAAAGACTCCAACCTCACCAGTTCTCCCAGTGACCACCGACATCTACAAAAATCTCTTCAACCACGCCAGCCTCATATTTTTGACTACTAATCAATCTATCCCTAAACACGGAAATAGTACCTAAATCATTCCAATTAACAAACATAATACCCCTCCTAAAAGTTAAAAGAGGAAATGCAGAAGACCCTACCAACTACAGAGCTATATCAAATCTACCTTAACCAGTGAAAATCCTCGAGAACCACATCTACAAAGAACTACTCAATAATGTACAAAGCAATGGGATACTTAACCAATTGCAACTCATCTCTGGCACATGAGAGGAACTGAATCAGCGGTGAATGTTAACATGTGCCACATTTAGATAGAATTGTGAATGTTAGCATGTGCCTCACTTAGATGGAATCATGAACATTAGCCTGCGTCACAAATCGATAGAAATGGGAAGGTTAGCATGCCCCACACTTAGATGGAATTGTGAATTAAAGCATGTGCCACACTTACACAGAATTGTGAATTTTATCATGTGCCACACTTAGATAAGATTGTAAACAATAGGCTGCGTCACAACTAGATAGGATTGTGAATGTGGGCCAGTGCCACATTTAGATAGAATAACGATTGTTAGCCAGTGCTACGTCGAGACTGCATCAGGAATTCTATCAAGGCCAAATTTTGATAGAATTGTGAATACTACCTTGTTTCATATATAGATAGGACTTTCGAAGGTGGGCCAGGGCCACATTTGGATACAGTTGTTAAATATTGGTGGGCGTCATATATAGAAAGGATTGTGAATATTAGCCAGTACCGGATCTAGATAGAAATACAGAAATATTCACGCGCCACATCTAGAAAGAATGTGGAAATCTAGCACATCACTTCTAAACAGCGATACCAATAACAAACCCACCAACAATTTCACCCCTCTGCATACACCTCTCAAACTCTAAACAAACACAACCACAACACTATAGCACAGCAAACTGCACAAACTTCACTACACTGCAACAACAAAACAAACCACACACAGACTCGCACAACAGCACGCAACGGCTACCGAACGAAAAACACCCCAAGCCCAGCGAACAGTGTTAACCGGGCTGAGGCTGCCAATGACACATCATTGCTCTCTTGCACTTTTCCCGCTCGTTCCCACTAACTTACCCCCTTCCCTTTTCAGAACCGCAAGAGCGCCAGGGGACCACTCCGGTGGTGATAGTGTCCCGTACAAATATCCTTTAACATTAACATTAAAATTAACACTCCCATTGTGAACAATGTCTCTGAAGGGAAAATGAATTTAACACACATGCCACTCCTTTCCTGTCTTTACCTGGCCTTGCTTTCACCCCGTCGGCACACACACTGGAAAGTGCTATTATAATGAATCCATCGGAATGAATCAGAATGAAGGATGAATCATAATCATTGAGTTCATCAGAAGGAATGAAGCAAAGAGAATTCTTGTTTTCACAAAAAGTTGCATTTCCTTTTTACACGCCATAACATGTGAAAATGTTTCCTTGTGTGTCTACATTTCTTTGTTTTACCCTCAGGGAATGCGATTTATAAAGTCTACTCATCTTGATAAAATAAGATTCTGTTTCTGTTCTACTGTAACCGGCTGGGCAGAGATATATGTGGCCTTAAAGGTTTGTAGCCATTAGGGTGGGTTAGACTAATGCACCTATTATCACTGCCAGAGCCCTTTTTCGTTTTTCATTTGCAAAACAAACAGCACTATTATAGTAATACCTACATTCCAGTTTTACTTCATTTTCAGAGAGTAATTTCAGTCCAAAGTCGTCTTCACTGTGGGTTTAACATGACTCATGCGACAGATTCATTAGCAAATACAGAGGTATGTGCTTGGGTATAATCAAAGAAGGTTTCATAGTACGGGAGAAGCCCAGGCTAGTTGGACAAGAGTGAGGGGGAAAGCGGTGGCCATGAGTGTGCATAAGGTCGAGAGAGAGTGAGCTATGGCACGAATAAATTAGCGAAAAAAGGAAATTAGAGGTAATATAATCTATTGAGATTGGAAGAAATGACACAACATCCATAGAGGGTAAGAGAATGCCAGGAGGCGAGAGAGAAAGAGAGAGGGTGGGAGAGAGAGAGAGAGAGAGCGAGAGAGAGAAAGTAGGACTCTTAGAAAATTAGACCGAGGAGCATGAGTTCGAGAGTGAGGGGCAGAGCAGATAGAGCTTCATAGAGAGCTAGAAAAAGGGAGAGCAAGTGAGTGATAGTGTAGGGTTTGCAAATGAGGTAGCATGATAAAGAGCCAGAGAGAATAGAACTGACATTTAAATTGAGTAAGGCGTGATGAGAGGCAATTTGTTAAAGCTACTCAAAGCTACTCAAAGTGAATCAGTAAGAGTGAATGATAGATTCTATGTTAAGGATGTAGTCTTAATGCCTGTGTGAAGGAGATGGCTGGAGAGGTGTGTGGCTTCCAGGGAACGGCTTTTGAGAGGAGTGATCATAAAAGTGGATGAAAGAAATAGTGACTGAGGTAGGCGGGTGTGGTGCATAGTTGCTGCACATTTATTAAGCAACAGTTGCATTTCACATTAAGCAACAGTTGCATTTCACACCGGCCACATTTAAACCGACATGTTTTTAGCAGCATCATGTCATTTATATACTTAGAGCGCATGATGTGCTCGGTAATGAGCTGCTGCCACCTGCCTAGACACACTTCCCACAGTATCCATTATTGAGGTGCCTCAGGTGAAGTGCGTATCCTTTATTTCAATGGCTCTTCAATCGGTGATAGGATATGTCTAATCAGGTGACCAGGAACACTGATGGCATTCATAAGTTACTGCCTGTTTCGTCTTCCAACTAATTCTAACCCCCTCTCACCTCACCGGATCTGTAATGTTCTTTCATCTTCAGGCCCAAGGCCACTATACTGTTGCTCTCCGCAATCCCGCACACATCCATCTAGAGTTCCACAACCATTCCGAAGCCACATTTTCTTCGAATTTTGTCTCCCCACTCTGCTATTGGTGGCTGGTGAATCTTTTAATTGGAGGGGCCCAAACCAACAAGGGGGTATCAGAGGGTCGTCCCAAGAAAATGTTAATAATAATGGCTTTAAATGGTGCGTTTTACAGAATATATTCCGTGCCACATTGGGTAAAAAGCCACACAGTTTTCAGTTGGTTTTGATGATAGCACATGAAAAACATAAAATAGATGCAAGCTGTGAATAGGAGCATTTTCTGACACATCTTTGTGATGCCTATGCCCACAATATATGCCAGTGCAAACAACATGTTCATGCTGGTGGTGCTCATACATGCCCATGCAAGCTCCACCAAAATATGACAACATTACCATAGGAACGTGCTACTGTTGGCTTTGCCAGTGAGTACAAAAGTTCATGCCACAGTAAGAAAGTATATCTGGACAGGCTAAATCAATGTAGGCCAGTCAAGCAACGTAATAACACTTATCATGTCTTGTTTGCCCTTGATTCACAGGAAGAAATGCCATACCACAGTATGAATATATGGCCAGACAGGCACCACCAATAAAGACCAATTCTAGCCATGTAATGACAGTTATCATGCTTGCTTTACCCTTGATTCCCAGTAAAAAAATTCAATGCCACAATTAGAAAATAGAGACTAGCTGCACCAATATAGGGCAAAGTAAGAGAGTTTTAACTAAGTGATATGAAGCTGATTGTATTGTACCAAAGGGCACATCACATGTCAGCCAGTATTTCAAATGTTAATAACAAGTACTGTAAATTATCAACAGAAACAACTTTCAGCAATTTGAATAAATACAATTGAGGTGATAGGTGAGATAACTGCCTAGTAGAACATATGAAATGTATGGTGACTCAAGAAAGAAATATCCTTACTCAATGTGTCTTTTTTTAACATGTAAACAAGTAAGTCAAAATAACCGTACACATAATGGCCTTTGCATAAAAGGTCCTGAATGGCTCTATACAGGACTTGTGCTTGGCAGTCTACTCATTGAAAGATCTCTCCCAAACGTGTTCTCATGTTCTCAGTGCAGTTTCATTCCACTACTTTGGTAAACCCCGCCAAAACAAATCACTTTGAGCATTAGCGTGTTTACCCAGCACCAGGTCAATTCAACTAACTGTTAATCTCTTAAAGGGGCATCCCAAACTACCATCTAGACTCCTACTGGTGCTCTGGCCCAACACAGGCCTGTATTTACTCTTCATTCTCCCATTGAAGACTCGCCGTCTATTGTCCCAACAGTAAATGCAATCTCTTCTCCAGTTCCAGATCAGCTTCCAAAATACGAGCAACATTGAAACATCCACAACAACACTGACCATTCAGTTCAACACTTGGATATAACTGAGTCTTAGTTTTTGACCCTCTAGCTCACCCCCTTCATATCAGTGTTCTCCAAATCTTTCAAAAAGAGAGCAACATATTGTTCACAGATTATCCCTGGGCACTGAAGCAACAAGACAGGTGCAGAAGAAATGTCATGTTTTTTACTGATACTACAACCTAATGATCATAATATTGTGTGATCTTTTAGATCACTCCATGAGGTATAAATCAGTATAATAGTGTCTAAATTAAAGGTATTGAGTTTATGGGCCTCCAAAGGATGAGGGTCTGAGTCAGAGCTGCTGCAGGATGTGCACTTGCAAAGTATCAGCTGACCACAGGCATAAGGCGAGTGATCTCACAGGTCTCTTCACAAATCTAGCTGAATGAGCTCATAATCAACTCTCAATCAAGTATCTACCCACACCAGGATACTAAAGGCAATTTACAACACACGTGAGATGAATTATCATGGCTAAATAGAAGGGCCACATGTGTTCTTGATCCTGCTTGGACTCTCTAATACCTTTGACAACATGCTTCACTTTATCTTTCTTGGCTACATTGAGGGTCCATGGGCATACAGGGATCACTATTCATATGTCTCGCCTTGTTCTGTTCTCCCTTCATCCACAGGTGACCAATTGCCTTGTTGGCATCCAGAAGTGGGTAAATGAAATGAAAACCAAATTTGCCTCAACGCATCAAAACCGAGATTCTGCTGATGGTTCCTATCAAGCTCTCTCCTCTATTTTTATTGTAGCCAATAAAAATATTTTGCCTCACCACTCCCAACTCAAGCATAAATTCAGCAATTTGGAAATCACATTTGAAGCAGACTTCCTTTATGCTTAAAGTGGGCCCTTTTATGAAATTAGCCTTGCAACATCTAAGACTCCCACAGACTGTCCATCTTTAATTCTGTATATGTGTGCATGGGTATGACTAAAGAATAAACAATTGGCAAACGATTTAGTGATGCTAAAAGTGTAGGAGGGAAACGGAATTGGTCTAATTGAGCAACTGACAATATATCAGTTTCCTCCTGAACACTAGAGAGTTATTTTAATTTTGTAGGAACGCTGTCATGGATTCCAAAGTCAATAATAACATATTACTTCCCACCAATCCCTTGATTTGACTGGATCTTGGGTGAAAGTGCAACGAGGCCTGTGCATGCAGCTGCTGTAATAGCCCAGTGCCTGAATTGTGAACTAACTAGCAGCTTAGTAAAAGATAGGTCCAAAACGCCCCACATTGGTAAAACCTCCCAAAATCCAGGTGGAACGAGACAAGCTTCACACATAAAGTACATGAGTGGTAACATTTTCCCAGAGAGAATCGTTAATTCACCTAGTTCAGATACTAAAGATCACAAGAACAAATGAGTGTTGCAAGGGACCGCTGTGATCACGTAACAATTAAGGAGCTGGTTGGAGATGGTCAGGCGACTCTGGGTGCCAGGGGAGGCTGTCTGCCCCATGAAGCAACCCTTATAGGAGGGATGTAGTGGATCACTTAGAGCCCAGAGCCCACCCCCAACATACAATGTACAGTATCTTCCAGAAGAATTACAGCCAAGGCGAATCACGTTCAACTAACATACTACAAATAACATACAAAGGCATACATAGTGAAACATACAAAACATACATAGTGAAACATACATACCAAGGCAAACATACATAGTGAAGTGAAATGCACACATGCACTGTGTTGAGATATCAAAGGAGAATACTCTGACAAAAGAGGCAAAATTTACGTGTACAGTAATATCATTGCTCTAAACACACAAAGTTACTAATTTCTTCTTTTTACAATTGCAGTGAAGACTACTCTCCTGAAAATCAACAGCATCTACACTGCAAACGACATATCCGAAGAAACCTGGTCATTCCGCAAAAAACAGTAAGTACAGTTCTACCTTTATATTCTTACTGTTCCTCAAACAGACTGTGTGGGTTATTTTGTTAATTTGCACACCAAAACAAACATTGATTTATGAACCATTCTACCCACAAATCCCCATGTACTAAAGAAAGAATGACAGGCAGAATGGCTAACAAATCCCTGTGTTTTTGGAACTCAAATAACATACAGAAGCCTTAGAATGTTAGTACTAGAAAACAAATAGCTGTTTCAATTTTATACCATTACATTTACTATTAATGCTTCCCCTCACCACTAGCTCACTTTGTACTCTCATCTGAAGCACAGTGTAGCCTGCCCAATGCACATTCACACACCACCACAAAGAGCTTCCCCATCAAACTCATGCATGCATGCACACATCACACATACATTGTACAACAGACCAAACCATGCCTTCTTTTTTTCAACAGACCCCAAAGAATGCCTTTCAAAAAGCAAGTCCGTAGAAAGGAACGCAGAAATAGAGCAAATGAAAATAAAACTGTCCAAAGTAAGCATCCATCTGTAGCAGAGTTTGTAGAGAACGTTGGAACAAAACAGCCAATACAGTCGTTTAGCGAAACAAAGGAAGCTTCAACTACCGAAACTGTGGCTCCTCTATCAAAATGTGGCACGGAACAGAAAACTCTTTGCAAAAAAATCAGCTACCAGTACTGCTAACAATGCTCCTATTAATCCTGATATAGTAACAAGAACCCATAGTAAAAAAAGTATTTGAGCAAAAATGTTTCGCCACAGAGTCCTTCAGAATCTAATAAGAAGAGGACCGAAAACATCCTCAACCCTTAAAACCTACCATATAAAATGAATCCTACAAGCTCTTGTAGACAGTGCAATCCTTCTGAAAAGGAAGTTATTTATTTTAGTGTTAAATAGGATGAAACCACTAACAAAAGTAAGTACTAAACTACAAAAGAAACTTATCAATAAACGGAATGTCAACAAAAATAACTTCTTAAATATTTGTTGAGGTGAATGGAGTCACACAACAACCACAGAACCATATTTTAATGAAGAAGCATACAAACAAAATCAAACAAACACAACTGCCATCCATAGCAGTGGACGAGGGTATGAAAAAATCAATAATACTATCATGGAACAAGAAACACTGCTTACAAAAGTATCCCCTGAACACTCAGAATTACCTCTCGATTCGACTGAACCAGACCGTCCAGTATACAAATGGCCGTGCACGTCAATGTGTGACATTCCTAACAAATCTTTCAAATCTTTACGTCAGTTCCTCAATCAATATGTGAAAGGTAAAGACAAAATTTAAATGAAAGTGCTGCAAAATATGGATATCTGTCCAGTGCGCAAATACACAGGACTACAAGGACATTCATTAGCCTGCATTTCAGGACCTATTTGCAGAAGCACCTTCCATGATATCAAAAGGATATCAATACATCATTCAAATCTAAGAAATCTAGTAAATAAAATGTACTATGCTAAAAGTCCAGCTTTAGAATTAGCCAATATAAATAACACTCTTCTGCATGGTACACCCAAATACCTACAAGAAGAAATCAACCGTATCCAGGAAAATATTTTGGAAGTGAAAGCCACTTACAAGATGCAATAGTTTTAAAACAGACTAGCAACAATTCTGCACATAGCAACCTTTTATTACACACATACAAAAAAGAAATACTAACATTTAAAAGTGCATCGACTGAAGTACCAAACCATGTGTGTGTGTGTGGCCGCAGAACGTTTTACAAAAGGAACACAAAAAATATAGACGTACCATACAAAATAGATGACAATGAAGATTCCAAATGGTTTGAATTAGCTCTCTACCTTTTAGCAGAAAACAAATACCAAATAAGTGAACCCCTAATATGTTGCACTTACTGCACTACAAAACTGGACAACAACCAAACTCCTTCACGTGCTATCGCAAATAATTTGGAATTGTTCCCACTACCAAAACCCCTGAAACAACTCAATTTGTATGAGAGCATCATAATTCAAACAGTCCACCCATTGCAGGCAATAATACGCCTTCAACCAAAAACAGCAATATTACCTCCCTCTGAATTGCTGAAAGGCATTCGTGGCAAAGTAGTTTATTTGCCATTAGATCTGACAGAAAATGTACATACTCTAGGAGTGCAACATCCAATAGAGCATTCTTTAATTGTCTTGGTAAATGGTGTACCAACAAAAGACAAAACAATTTGTCAACAACTGGTGGACTTACATAAAGTTAGACAAGCCTTGCAATATCTGAAATACAATAACGAATAATACAAAGAAATAAATATTGAACAAAGCTTAAGGGAAACAACTGAAATAATTCAAGAGTCATCAGAAACTGGTCATTTTGAACTTATGGATCCTGCTGCAGTATCCACTCTTTTGGACCATTACACAATTCATTAATTGCATTCCAATGAAAGCATAGATGATGCACTAGAAACTTACCAAATGCGACAAACCAAAGGGTCACCAATGAGCATATGCGAACAAAGAATAGACGCATGTGCTTTTCCACTGCTATTTCCTACTGGCAAAGGTGGAAGATACGATGATAGATCCACTCAGATTACGGCATCAGAATACCGCTCATTACAAATGTATTCACAAGATCCCAGATTTAGACAAAATGTGGAATACATATTCCACCTACTCTTTGGAAGTGAACTAGCAAACCTATGTTACGGAGTTGCACACATTTTGAAATCTGGAACCCACTTTCAAAATATGTCAGCTACGCAATTAATACAAAAAGTACAAGAAAAAGATGAGGTTTTACAATCAAGTATAACAAATCGGTTTGCAAATATGCGTGGTACAAAAGAATACTGGTTCCAACAGCACAGAGACATACGTTGTATGATCAGAAACCTTGGACCACCAACTTGGTTTGATACAGTAAGTTGTGCAGAATATGCATGGGAAGATTTACATCAGGTCCTACGCATATCAAACAACAACAAAACCAACATAGATATATTAACACCTGGAGAACTTTGCTCTCTAGATCCAGTTAATGTGTCAAGATATTTCCATTATCGTTTCATTGCTATGCTACACTTTATTTGTGATAAAACTGTTCCTCCCCTCGGAGAAGGCCAACACATTTTTTGGAGAAAAGAATATGAAACGAGAGGAGCCCCACATATTCACATGCTTTTATGGATCAAAGGTGCACCTAAATTTGGTCATGACAGTGATGCCACTGTTTTGCAGTTCATCCAAAAATATGTCACTTGTGAAATCCCTTCACAACGGACACATAGTGACCTTCATGGAAAGATTTTACAATTTCAAAGACACAAACATGGCAAATATTGTCGTCGCAAATACAAAAGCAAAGGGAAATACTACACCAAATGCTGCTTTGGTTTCCCTAGATCGGTTACAGAAACAGGTGAAGTGAACAACTTCACGTCTTCAGTTCGACATAGTGTTAAAGATAAATCACCTAAGAACACGTATTACATAAAAACAACAGAAGAATAAAAATATATCAATAATTTCAATGCAATCATTGCCCTCTTATTAAATGCAAACATAGATGTGCAGTACATTGCAAACAATTCCACTGCAGTTGTACGATATGTTACAGCCTACTTAACAAAAACAGAAAAAAACAGAGCTTCATGACCTCTGAAATGACCTATCATCAGACAAAACACTATCTCAGAAATTGTACAGCCTGGGCATAAAAATGCTCTCTCATAGAGAATGTTGCGCCTATGAAGTGGCAGATCGTTTAACCGGTACTGCTTTGTATGGAAAATCAGACAACATAGTATGGCTAAGTCTTGGTCCTGCTAAATCTAGAAAAAGAGTTCTGAAATCATATGAGGACATAGAAACAATTGCCAGAAATGATCCCAACGGCCAAGACATTTTAAAAAACAATTTACTGGGCACATACTATCCGAACAAGAGTAGCACTTTGGAAAGCATGTGTCTATACTACATAGCTCAAAACTTTGCATACAAAAATAATGCAAAACCCGATGAAAGCAAAGGTAGATATAGAGTGACAGATTGTCAAGGCAGCTTAGTGAAACTTACTAAACAAAGCTTAATTAATCATGTCAAATTGTCATTAAAAACTCCTCAACAGAAAGAACTATATTACATGTCTCTGCTACAACTTTTTAAACCATGGAGAAAAGTGGAAGAGATAGTAGATAGCTATGACTGCTATAAAGATGCTTTCAAAGCAAATGAAAGCGCTATCACCAATGTGAACTTTACATAGTACAAAACAATGTTGCACAATGAACAGCAACACGAAGAAGAACTTCAGGCCCAACTAGATAAGGACACTTCTGACAGTAGTCAACCTTCTGTAACAGGAAAGCAAGAACCAGTAGGACAGCCACTAATAGCAAATGAGGCAGAATTAGCTATGACAGAAGTGGAATACACCATGTGTCATTATGAAGAAGATATAGAAGACTTAACTGTACTATTAGCAAAACTTAACAAAGATCAGCGCACAAATTGCACATGGTGTACAACACGAAAATAAAGAATGCACCTGCCAAAATTACAAACCTATACTGCTGTACGTCAGTGGTGAAGCTGGGTCAGGAAAAACATTCTTAATCAAAATCATCAGCAAGTTCCTTCAACAATTCATAAACAACAAACTGATGTTGTAACTGCCCCCACAGGTTTAGCTGCCTACATCATAGGCGGTGTCACTTTACACCGATTACTACTCCTTCCAGTAGAACACCAAAACAAATTAGACTATTACAAACTTTCTGGAAAAGCTGCAATGGAACTACGCAGAGTATTAAAACAAATGAAAATGCTACTAATAGATGAAGTGAGCATGGTCTCCAACCTAATGTTGGCGTTGTTTCACCTCAGATTGCAAGAAGTACTTAAAACAAACTACGAATAACTCTTTACAGGGAAACACATTATCGTTTTTGGGGATCTTCTACAATTGACACCAGTGAAAGCTGAACCTATATTACAAACCTTAGGACACAACGTCTGCCGTAAAACTGTTGGCAGCATAGGAAATATCAACCTTTGGCAACATTTCCAATACAGAGGATTAACAGAAAACATGTGGCAATCTGCAGATCTCACTTATGCCAACATTTTAAAAAGTATTAGAGTTTGTGTACTATCTCAAGAAGCTCAAGCAATATTGAAAAACCGGCACATTCATGCACTTTATGGGGATAACGCATGTGCTACTGATGTTATGGAACAATTAGCGCACCAAAATGTCAATTGTATGGCCTTAATGCCAACTCTTGCAAGCTGTTTCAAATTCAATTAAACAATGTTAAAAAAAGAAATGCAACCAATAATGCAAATTTGCGCCACAGACAACCTAGACGTACATGGTATGACACTACCCATGTGTGAGCCAGCCACAACAAGACTAAATACCTTAGAAAATTCATTCTCCAACCCAGCTGGGTTGGAAAAAATATTAAAATTATCCTTAAACTGTAGAGTAATGCTTAAAGGTAACCTTGACGTGGAGCAAGGGCTAGTTAATGGGGCACTGGGTACAGTTGTTGGCTTTCAAACATACCCATATGACAACAACATTCAGTTTGTCAATATTCGCTTTGACAAACTTTCAGAAGTGAAAAGGATAGGGCGGTCAACTGCTCAATTCCTTCTCTTCAAAGACATGTATGTACGTAGAGAACAATTTTCTCTAACTCTTGCATATGCAGTCACCATTCATAAATCCCAAGGTCTTACCCTAGACAAAGCATTGATAGATTTAGGAAACACAGTCTTTAAAAAAGGCCTGAGCTACGTAGTGCTATCAAGCTTACGTACACTTGACGGTCTATTTCTAATCAACTTTGATGCAAGTAAACTGAACGCTGATATTCCTTGCATTTTAGAATACAATAGACTGCGTTCACTGTACACCCCCATCTGAAACCATATCCTGTTCCAGAAAAAGTCAAACGTGGTAAAAGAAAACAAATTCAAACAGAAATGCAACAGAATCTGACAGCAAATCCTTCAAAGAAAACAAAAGAAGCTAAAACTTCATCAATTACCACAAGCAAAGAAGAACCTATTAGGGAAAGTAAATCAGGTACTTCTTCAAAGAAGGAACAGAAACTTCGAAAAAACCACCCAGAGACAGAACTGGCTGGTCCATTCACATTTTCAAATAAAACTGGTGTAAGTTGCTATGCAAATGTAGCAATGAATATTCTATTTCAATTGCCACCAATTGTGTTTGCAAATGTTACTTCTTCATAGAAACGCAACAAACAATCCTGACAACACGTACTGTGTTCACGGAATAAGACAAGAATTGGAATACTGTGCTGCAATGGTGAGATTCACTATAAACTCACAAGAAGATCCACAAGAATTTCTAATGTACTTACTACAAGTACTGGAAAACAAAAGCATACCTATCACCTTTCATATTTCATACATGTGGAAACATACATGCACTCTGTGTAACAATGTGATACAGGAACAAATCCCAAATGAACAATTTGTGTATGTATCCATATCTAATTGTGAATCCATTCCATTTCAGCAACTTGTACAGAATGCAGATTATGTGCTATGTGCAATTCAGATAATCGCTCCACCTTACTGATACAAACACATAGTAACTACATAATACGTATGCTTCTATGTTACAATGCAGATGGTACCAAAAACAACTGCAAGCTGACTGGATTCACACATGGTCAAGTGTCACTTGGAAAGAAAACCTTTACAACATTAGGTATAATCTACCACATTAACAGGCCCCAGAGTTATTAATGGGAAAGAGAGGGTTCTCTCCCCAACAAAAGAAGATTTCTAATTCTGGCACAAGACACTTTCCCCTGAAGAATGTCCTACATGTTTGTATATTAAGGACAGAAACTTGTACAAGTCGGGTTGTTTGAAATACACTAATAGGAAATAGGCTGAAAGTAGTGAGGCATAGGAATCAGAGTGTGATATGTACACACATTTTGTGATCCTCAAGAAATCATTGCAACATTACGCACCCATGGTCTTCCTACTTGTGTTGTTTTAACATATTGTATATGTTTTATGCACTATGATCATTTTTATGATTGTTTTATGAAATGTATTGATTTTTAACTAATACAATTTTGTGATAATTAATTCCACTTGATGTGGGAAGAGTGTTAGATGACACCTAATAGAATATCAGACTTTCTTTTTGTATAGAAAAAGCATACCTGTCATGTCTCCCATCGCTTACTATCGAATGCCACCTACAATGGTATGTGCTTTCTAAGTTTTCATTTACCCATATCAGCCGTTGTAATATCCAAACGGTTACTCTGTGCTTTCCTTCTGTCAATTTTATGACCTTTTTCCCCACTAATGCACCTCCTATGAAATTCGTAAAAATTCACACAGAAAAGGATCACTGAATGTATTCTACCAAATTAAACCAAGTGCATACATTGCATGCATGACAACAGGGTGCCTGCCACTTACCTTGCTTTCTTCACAGAATGCACATTACTTAAAAACCAAAAAAAATGTATGTGTCTATTGACATCAGAACCATTCATAAATGTGGATAAATACATCAAGCAACTGAAATAATTGTTGCACTAATGTAGCAAGCATATATCTGCAGACTAGTGAGTGGAATTGCACACATGAAAACATTCTCCTTTCCAATCTGTACATCTTTCCGAACATTTTTCTTACACTTCTACAATTAGGACTAATCCCATTTTGAAACTAAATAGTCCTACACCAATACACACACATGCTAAAGTGCACATCATACAACACACTTACAAATAAACCACTTACCCCCTTACCAAAGATGGTGCTGCTCCCAAGTCCCCATTCATATACAAAGCCATCCAATTACACACACACACACTAAGCCAAGACACACTTTTAAATAATGTATTCTCCAAATGCAATCACTATGCCATTAACACGCATATTTTCTTACGGTCTTCTTGTGCAGTTGCAGAACCCACCTCTGTCCTGAAATCCACTGGTGTGTCAACTTGAAAATACAACCTAGAATAAACCTACTCTCAACAACCAACAAATTAAGTACAATACCATTGTAGTATTTTACGTCTTACTGAGAGCGTGCAGTGTTTTTGTATTGTAAAATACACAATTCCATCAACCCACCGGTATTTGCTTCATTCTTACTCATTACACCTCTACAGTTTCTCACTTTATATTATCATCTTGGCACCATTATACTAACCCCGAGATAACAATATAGGGGGTAATTCATAGATTTCAGCGCAGAGGCAGCACACGTGAGCAGCACAGAGAGGGAGCGTGCACCAGCGTGTGCCAGCCATGTGTGCTAAACAGCATTCTCTGGTTCAACTACAACTCATTTTTGCTGTACCTAACTTTCGTAATACTCCTGAAATGTGGTTCAAAGACCACTTTGCCTCTACCCTTCTACCTCTCTGTATACATGTACTCTTAACATTGTAACATGTTAGCTCTCATTTCAACTGCCTGTATTGACATGTATGCACTGTACTGACATGTTTCTTATCCTCTGTATGTATGAAACCTAAGATTAAGTAACCTTGTACCTGCTGCGCCCAGCTACCCCTGGGTTTTGTGCGCATTATCAAATAATAAACATAAACATATCAAATAATAAACATTCTGGCGCACCGCGTATTCATGGAATTTCCAAGCCATTTTCAGCGCTGGTGCAGAGAACATCCCGCAGTGCCAGTTACACCCCTAAGAACACCCCTTGAGCAAGGAAAAGCCATTGAAATCCCCAATGCAGCGCAAAGGGTTGCGCTAACCCTGGACCAGTTTACAGGGCTGCTACACTGTAATCGCGTGAAATACTATGCATACCACGCTCACGGCAGACAAAACGCATGAAAATGTACTCACGCACCCTTCAGAATATGCGTACCCCGCTTGCGGCAGGTAAATTGCATAGAGAAAGCACCCCCTGTGGTGTGAGCTGCCTGTGGGACATGCCCAGGGTGGATGGCCTGCCTGCGGGGTATGGGGAGCGTGAGTGGGCTGCCTTTGGGTCATGCCCAGGGTGGATGGGGAGCCTGCTTGTATTTCAGGGGTGTGCGGGAAGTTTCATACACGATAGGCCTCGTGCAAGTGGGCTATGTGTATTTCGGGGTGCACAGGGAGTTTCACATGCGATAGGCCTTGGGTGAGCAGGGTACGTGTACTCAGGGGTACGTGGTGAGTTTCACACGCGATAGGCCTTGTGCGAGTAGGGTACATGTATTTCGTGGGTACGCAGGGAGTTTCACACGCGATAGGCCTTGGGCGAGCAGGGTATGTGTATTTTGGGGGTACACAGGGAGATTCACACGCGATAGGCCTTGTGCAAGTGGGGTACGTGTATTTTGTGGGTGCGCGGGGAGTTTCACACGTGATAGGCCTTGGGTGAGTGGGGTACGTGTATTTCAGAAGTGCGCGTGGAGTTTCACATGCGATAGGCCTTGTATGAGTGGGGTACATGTATTTCAGGGGTGGGGTGCGCAGGAAGTTTCACACGCGATATGCCTTGGGCGAGCAGGGACAGGTATTTCGGGGCTACGCAGGGAGTTTCACACGCGATAGGCCTAGGGTACATATTTTGTGGATGCGCAAGTAGTTTCACATGCGATAGGCCTTGGGTGAGCGGGGTACGTGTATTTCGGGGGTGCGCAATGAGTTTTACACTCAATAGGCCTTGGGCGAGCGGGGTACGTGTATTTTGGGGGTACGTGGAGAGTTTCAAACGCGATAGTCCTTGTGCGAGTGGGGTACGTGTATTTCGGGGGTGCGCGGGGAGTTTCATACGCGATAGTCCTTGGGCGAGCGGGGTACATGTATTTGGGGGGTGCGTGGGAAGTTGGATCCTGTACTGATGTTTTGTCTTGCTGGTAAGTATTTGTTTATGTGTGCTGTTTTTTTTTCATTAGTGAGAGGAAATTGTCTCTGGCCTGTTTCCATTTGGGATGGTGCACTTTGTGACTCTTGTGTCATGTGTTGTGCATTCATTTGGTTGCTTTCACATTGCGTGCGATGCCGTGGTGTGTTGGGTAGCTGAGATGGGGTTAGGGAGGGGTTGGGTGATATGCCACTATTTGGATGTAGTATTTTGCAAAGGGGTAGTCCTTCATGCTGCATGAATGTGTGCCTTTTACTGACACAGCATTGGGTGTGTTTAAGTAGCTAGGGATGCATACAATGTAGCACTTTCAGGTGAACAATCTCAGGGTGGTATGGTTGTGACAGTTGACTGTCCCTTTTTATCATCATCATAAATTGTCAGCTGGTATGTGCCAGGCCTGTGTGCACTCCGAAGGGGTGGGATTTTAGGTGAAGAAATTTGCCACAAGCTGGCTCACCATGTGCTCTTTCACCTCCCATGCACAGCGGCCGATCCTGCACACTACTGTATGATCCTGTATGATCCTGCACACTACTGTGGGCGCATGTAGCAGCTGCCCAACAGAGCGGTCAAGGGAGCGAAAGCGTGACTTCAGCCCTCCGAATGTGCGCTCCACTATGCCCCGGGTTGCAATATGGGCTGTGTTGTATCTTGCCTCGGGTGGTGTGGTGGGGTTCCGTATTGGTGTCATCATGTAGGTGCTCAGAGGGTAGGCACTGTCCCCTGGGGAGGTGATAATGGTTGTCATTAGTGGGATTTTCCCATTTCTCAGTGTCTGACATGCATGCATGTGCAGAGGCATTTAAACTCACCAATTAGCCATGTGTCACCATGCCTCCCAGCTTCCAGGTCCCGGTTTAGGGGTGACATTCGGAATATGAAACTATCATGGCTGGAGCCCAGATAGTTGGCATATATTGAGGTGATGATTCCCTTGGCATCACATACAACCTGCACGTTGATGGAATGGCAGTGCTTGCGGTTTCGATAGATGTGCTCCGTGGCCCTGGGAGGATGTAGAGCCACATGTGTGCAATCAATGGCACCTAGCACTTTGGGGAAGTGTGCCACCCCGTAAAAGTCCTGGACGATGGCCTGCCTTTCTGCAGGTGTTCTGGGCATGTATACGTGCCTGCGGACTGAGGGGCGTGCAGTCATGATCGTCAACACCTGGAGTAGGCAGCGTGACTGCGTGGCCTGTGAGACACCCCAACTATAGCACTTGTCTGCTGAAATAAACCAGTTGCCAAGAAGTGCAGTACATTGAGCACCTTTTCCAAGGGGCTCAGTGCTTGGGAGCACAGGGCGGGTGATGTGAGGTAATTCTCCCACTCCCTGACCAATTCTAGGATTATTAGTGGTGGAAACCTGTACCTCCCATATACCTTGTTATCAGGCATCCAAAAAAGGCTGGTCCTGGGTAATAAAATGTGGGGCCTGGCTATCCTCCTCCTCCTGCGGTGTCCCACAACTACTGCTGCGAGGAACGGTATATTCATCGTAGCGTATGAGCTTGTTTGTTGTTTGCGTGCACTTTTATGCTGCGCGGGGCCACTTACACCTGCTTCCTGCTGGCGTACGTGTTTCCGGATCAGCGCGTCTTTTTTGGCGCACGGGTTTCCCCTGTTCGATTCCATGAATACGTGTTGCTAGTGCACGTGTGGGCGTTGCAAGTATTTACCTCCCGTACGTCCCCCGTAACGCCCACATTGTCACGCGTTGTTCCCCATTCCGCATGTTACGCCCCGTGTTCCGCCTCTTTTCTTCTGTGCACTACACGTTGTGCGCTTTCCATGTGCGCGTTGGCCACGCCGTTTGGTGACGTGTGCACCCGTGTGCGCCACCCACGGATTTGGCGCACATCCCAGGGTTTACATGGGCAGCACATTCCATGAATCGACGAACGGCTGCATGCGCAGCTTTAGCACGCGTGCGCTGCGATGTTCACGCTTGCGCTCCCCTTTTTGGCACACATTTATTCCATGAATTAACCTGATAGTGTTCCCAACCTAAAGTTACAGCCCTTTATACAATCACACACCTCTATGTATATGCCTACCCTCATATTCAACCACTCATGCACAGTGCACACATATACATTTCAAAATCTGCAAACCGACACTTTCCTTTTTTCTTCAACAGCTACCACAGAATACCTTTCAAACAGCAACTCTGTAGAAAACAACGCAGAAATAGATCAGCTCAACCTAAGAGCATATAAAATAGCCATCCACCCCTAGCAGAATTTGTACAGAAAGTTCAAAGAGAACAGCTAATACAGTCACTAACAAAAACAAAAGCACCTACCAGTAAGGAAACTGTAATTCCTCTGTCAAAATGTAGAAAAGAAAAGAAATGTATTAAAAAGAGTGCAACTCTCACTACTGCTAACGGAGCACGTACAAATGGTAATGTCACCACAAGGAAGCATTCCAAAAAATAAATTTTATAAACAATGTTGCACCACAAAGTCCTTCAGAACCTTATAAATAGAGGGGAGAAATCACGGTCAACCCTTAAAACTTACATCAGAAAAGTAATCCTGGAAGCTCTTGTAGACAGTGCAATGCTAACAAAATTAATTTGTAAACTAAAATCACTACTTCAAAACAAATGCAATATCAGCATAGATACCTTTGGCAACATCTGTACAGGTGAGTGGAGTCACACCAACAGCACAGAGCCATACTTCAATGAAGAATCATGCAAACAAGAGCAAACAAACCAAATTGCCATACATAGCAGTGGAGGAGGGTATGAAAAGGTAGACAAACCATAATGGAAGAAGAAACACTGCTTTCACAAATACCCCCATCAAACTTAGATTACACTCTCCATTCCACTGAACCAATACATCCCATCTACAAATGGCCGTGCACATCAATGTGTAACGTTTACCAAACCTCTATCAAATCTTTGCAGCTGTTCCTCAATTACTATGTGAAAGCCAATGACAAAGGAAAATGAAAATACTATAAACTATGGACTCCTGTCCAGTGCACAAATACACAGTACTACAAGGACATTCCTTAGCCTGCATATCTGTACCTGCTTGAAAAAGCACCTTCCACCATATCAATATGTTAGGCACAAACCATTCTACTGTAAGAAATCTCATTTACAAACTGTACTATGCAAAAAGTCCAGCTTTAGCACTGGGACAGTAAAATGATATTCTCCTACACGGTACAGCCAAACAACTGCTCGAACAAATAGACCACATCCAAGGGGAATGATTTGGAACTGAAGAGCACTTAGAAACTCCACCACTTGCAGAAAACAGTAGCGACAACTTTGAAGATGTCAACTTTCTTTGTCACACATACAAAAAAGCATGTCTACTGAAGTGCCAAACCAAGTATGTGTGTGTTGTCGCAGAACTTTCTATACAAATCGCATGCACAAAATCAAAGACAATGAGGAATCCCAATGGTTTCAATTAGCTCTCTACCTTATAGCAGTAAACACATATGAAATTACTAACACCTCCATACTGTGCACATACTGCACTGCAAAACTTGACAATGACCAAATGCCTTCACAGGCTATCAGTAACAATTTGGAAATATTTCCACTGCCAACAGCCTAACTGCTATGAGAGCATTATAATCCAAGCAGTAGACCCATTTCAAGCAATAATACCAATTCAACCAAAAACTGCTAAATTGCCTCCCACCAAATTACTAAGAGGCATTCATGGGAAAGTAGTTTATTTATCATTAGATCTCAAAGAAAATGTAGACACTCTACGAGTGCAAAGGCCAATAGAACAATCTTTGATTATCCTGGTAAATGGTGTACCTACAAAAGACAAAATAATTTGGCAGCAACTAGTGGACGTAAACAAATATCTTAAAGAGAACAATGAATATTAGAAAGAAAGAAATGTTGAAGAAAACCAGAGAGAAACCACTAAAATAATTCAAGACTCCTCAACAACTGGCCAATTTGAATTTATAGATATTACTGCAGCCTCCAATATTTTAGATCTCTATACAATTCACCCACTGCACTCTAAAGACACCATAGACTATGCACTAGAAACATATTTAATGCAGCAAGCCAAAGGATCGCCAATCAGTATATGGGAAAAAAGTGTAGAAGCACAAGCCTTTCCTCTTCTCTTCCCGACTGGAAAAGGTGAAAGATACGATGAAAGATGCACACAAATAACAGCATCAGAATACTGCTCTTTACTAATGTATTCTGAAAACCCTAGATTAGACAAAACATGGAATACATATTCCACTTCCTATTTGAAAGTGAACTTGCAATGCTATGTTATGGAGTTGCACACACATTGAAAACAGGGTCCCATTTCCAAAACATGTCTGCTATAAAGCTACTTCAAAAGGTTTAAGACAAAGACGAAGTTTTACAGTCAAGTATTACAAATCTCTTGACAAACATGCGTGGTACAAAAGAGTACTGGTTCTGACGGCATGCAGATGTCCTTTGTATGCCACGCAACCTTGGCACATCCACATGCTTTGTCACTTTAAGTTGTGCAGAGTATGCATGGGAAGACTTGCACACTTTCCTACACATAGCAAACAAAAACAAAACAGGTATAGACATAATAATAAATCATAATAATAATAATAACATATAAAATACATTTTTTAATGTTGATTCACTTCAGATTGCAAAAGATCCACAAAACAGACTATGAACAACTCTTTGGAGGGAAACATGTCATTGTTTTCGGAGATCTCCTTCAATTAACACCAGTGAAAGGTGAACCTATCTTTAAAACATTAGTACACAAACTGTACCGTAAAAATCTTGGAAGCATTGGGAATATAAATCTCTGTCAAAATTTCCAATACAGAGAACTAACTGAAAACATGCGTCTGTCTGCAGACCTCACCCACACCAACATTTTAAACAGTATTTGGATTGATGTACTATCGAAGGAAGCGCAGTCTACCCTAAATACCAGATGTATCCATGAGTTATACGGCCATAACACATGTGCTACTGATGTCATGGAACAATTAGCACACAAAAATGTCAACTGTATGTCCTTAATGCCAACTCTAGCAAGCTGTGCACACTTCAATGAAACAATGCTCAAAAAAGAAATGCAACCACTAGTGCAAATTTACTCCACAGAATAACTGGACGTACACGGTATGACAATACATATGTGTCAACAAGCCATAGCACGACTAAATACCCTAGAAAATGTTATCTCCAACAAAGCTGGTTTGGTTAGAATTTGAACATTATGTGTAAACTGTAGAGTAATGCTAAAGCGTAACCTTGACGTAGAGCACTTGGTATAGTTGTTGGCTTCCAGACATACCCACGTGACAACAGCATTCAGTTTGTCAACATTCAGTTTGACAAACTTTCAGAAGTTAAAAGGATAGGACACACAACAGCTTGATTCCTTCTTTTCAAAGACATGTATGAACGTAGAGAACAGTTTTCTCTGTTGCAAGCATTACATTACTATTCATAAATTGCAAGATCTAACCTTAGATCAAGCATTAATTGATATTAGCAGCACAGTCTTTAAAGAAGGTATGAGTTACGTAGCACTGTCACGCCTACGTACACTTGAAGGACTATATCTAGTCAATTTTGACGCAAGTGCAGTCAGTGCTGACATTCCTTGCAGAGTACAATAGACTACGTGCAGTGTACACACCCCATCTCAAAATGTACCCTGTTCCTCAAAAACACAAAGGTTTTAAAATAAAACTCATACAATCAGAAGTTCTAAATGAGCTCCCAACAGTACCACCAAAGAAATGTAAATCAGCTCATACTGTACCAAAAACACAGAAAATTGGACTTAAAAGGACAACACATACCCAACTCAACACACAAAGAGAAGTACCTCTTCAAAGAAAGCACATGTATTTCCATCAAAGTACTCAGACACAGAACTGCCTGGTCCATTCAAATTTTCCAAATACAACTGGTGTAAATTGCCATGCAAATGTAGCAATCAATGTTCTATTCCAAATGCCAGCAATTGTTGAAGCCATTTATTTAAACCGCTCAGATCAGTTGTGTTATCAAATGCTAATCCTTCACAGAAATGCAGCAAACAATCCTGAAAACACTTACAGTCTCTCAGGAATAAGGTAGAAATTGGACTACTGTGCTGGAATGGTGAAATTCGCATTAAACAGACAAGAAGATCCACAGGAATTCCTAATGTACTTACTGCAAATACTGGAAAGCAAAACCATACCCATAAATGAAATCTTTCAGATGTCCTACAAGTGGAAACATACATGCACTCTCTGAAACCATGTCATTCAGGAACAAGTCCTTAACAAGCGCTTTGTCTATGTATCTATACCTAATTGTGATTCCATTCCATTTCGGCAACTGGTACAACATGCAAACCACGGCATATTGTGTACTCCTTGCAATTCCGATAATCGGTCGACCTTACATATACAATTTAACAGCCAATAAGTAACATTAATGCTTTTAAGATACAATGCAGATGGAACAAAAAATAACTGCACGCGTAATACCTTCACACACGGACAGGTATCACTTGGCAAGAAAACCTTCACAACAGTAGCCATGATCTACCACACAGGCGACACAACCAGTGCAGGTCATTATACTGCATACATTAGAAAACAATGTTCATGGTTTGAATGCAATGATACTTCCATTACTCCAAAGCAGAGATTACCAGCAAATCTTGTAAATGCCTATTATTCTTGAAGCCAAAATGTACCCATTGATGTACACAATTAGAATACCCTACTCCCCAACATCCACCAGTACCTATATAATTGCACAAAAAAGTATTACCTTCTACACTGTGGAACTAGAACTACTTACCATACAGTAACTATCCAACGAATACATCACTGTTTCTGTTCTACCATTTTTTCCACAATGAACCCAATGTGTACAGACACAAATCACACTAATATTGTTTCCTGCATGGTACTTAAAAGAAAAACTACTGAGTGTGAGGGTTTAAAACTATCGTCAGTAACCTCTGAAACCACCAACTATGCAATTAAGTCACCACATGTCTAACAATATCCATACCAATGCAATAGCATGCAAATATCATTATGTAAACCCATAATGGTGCACCGGCACTTCCGAATCTGAAAAGATGTGAAACTACCAACAAGAATCGACACACTTCTAAACATTCCCTATAAAAATGAGAAACTGTAAACAGTTAGAATATGCCAACTGGTATCTAACTGCAACCATATTACTTCAATATTACTTGCAGCATTCAAACTGCCAAAGTCAACCTTCAGTAACTGACCTCACAATTCTGCAATATCACAGTGCAATGGCACAATACTGGCAAAACATCAGCAGCAACCAAACACATAAAAAATACTGCTGAAAAAAAGGAAACAGATACACAGTTTGAATACACCATCTGCTACATGACTACAACCATACTACCACCATATTACTGGCACGTACAAAACAGATATTGTACACCTTTGCAATTCCTCCTACTGCAACAGTGCACCTTAAACATTGCTAAAATCAGTGCAAATGTTACTGTAACACACTGTATAACATAACAGCAACTAAATTTGGAAGGTTTTTTTTTTTTATCCAGAATGGATTCTTTTTCACACAGACCCAATGATTACGCAAAGAAACACAGGAACTGTTCACATTGCGCAGTACACTTGTTTAAAGCATAGTACTTACAAAGTACTAATTATGAGGGTTCACAAAGTGTAGTGTGCAATGCAATGAAGTACAAAATAATGAAATACTTGCTCTAAGATGTTATGTTTTCTTTTTCCACATAGAATGCAACAACGATGACTACAACATTTTACATAAAATAAACAAAAACTGCACAGGCCCTCCACAATAGAAACAGTAAGTATAACATTATTGGTGTCATACTTCTTTTTAATCTCCAAAGTGTAATGTGTCCACATATTTCTGCACTGCACATACCAATGTCACAATGTTCAATGTACAGCTATGCTACACTGTGCTGCTTTTACCCATGGCCTACATGCTTCCCTGCACACCGTACAGTCTACGGGCTCCAGCGATACACAGAATAGTGTAGACCCTGGCCACAACTACCACAGCACAAGTACAACCATGCATAGAATCATCTACCCACTTACCACAAACCCAAACACATAACACAAACCCAACACATAATACAGCCACGTACCCCTTAGCCACTTCAGTTCACATAGTTTTACATTACTTCCACACAATGGAAAACATCTTTGCTCTATTTCCTCATCATCCCGAGCCTGTAATAACTGGACACAATCAATACACTATGGTACAGTAACCTACCCTATAATCTGCACAATCACCACAACCCAAACACAAAAATGCATCCAGATGTCTTACGTAAGTGGCCTATCTTCTGTAAGATTTGCCTCCTTCCATGCCACAGCCATTGTTTAGGCCATTTGTTCATCTTTGTTGTTATGTACACCATTTGAATGGAAAGTATATGGCACACAATGGAGTGGAGGACATGATGCATAACTCGGCAACCACATTTGAAAGTCTGCTGTACTCCTTAAAATTTGAAACCTCTGCTTCACTTTTTTAATGTGTAATAGAGACACAGTTTGAAAACCATAACCCACCTACAATCTTTGAATAAGTTTGTATAAATTGTGAACTAATTCCTTTGTTTCATGAACGAGAGCCCCAAATGTCAATTTGCTCAAAGACCCTTAAGTGCGTAAGATGGCCCTGCCACCCATGTATGCAAAGCCATCGCACACACACTCTGCCAACATACACAGTTGATTCATAACACACTGCATATATAAATAGTACATAGGGCCCGTAAAGGTACATTTATATATTTTGTCATCTGTGCATTCAATGCACCATGTATTAGGTACCATCATGTCTCCATGTACGTAATACTAACTTCTATGTAAGTCCATTACTTGCATTTGGAAATGCATGATGCAATCGTAACACGTTGCCACCTGAATCTTTTTTTTTAGCCACATGGTTGCTGGGAATCGAAACCTAACATATCTCTCTTTCAACAGGACAAATGCTCATTGTAAAGAAGCCTTGAGCGGTACACATGAATTGCTCCAAGGGCAGACATTGTATGAAATAAATAGAAAATCAAATATAACTTACAGTATAGTCGCAGCACACATTTTCCACATTTTCTTGGGTGCATGACCTAGGCCTTGGCCACATCCACTGCAGCGTAATGCAGCCATGCATGCGAACATGTGGCCAGTTACCACAACCCACAAATGTAACACAGCCATTAGCACCCCTAACCAACCCCTGCAACATAATTCAGCCATGCAGGCAAACATGTAGCCAGTTACTAGAACCCACAAACATAACACAGCCTCTGACACCCCTACCCACTTCCATTCACAAATTATTAAACTACTTCCAACCAAGTCACACAATCTTCAGAACATTGCTCCTGCACCCAAGACTCTATTAAGTACTGACTCTTCCAACCAAGTCACAAAATCTTCAGAACATTTCTCCTGCACCCAAGACTTTATTAAGTACTGACAACCAATACATCATAATACAGTAAAGTACTCAGTAATATGGCCAATGGCCACAATCAAAACACATGAACATCCACTTGAACCCTATCAACTTCTATGCACACAGTATTTCAACACTTTACCCAGTGGACACACTCCACGACTATTGACTCCAAAACTGTAGGACGTGCTAACAATCACCACACCCATGCATCACAAACCGCACACACACGTGCAAGGCCTCCGGCCATGCACCCAAGATTCTAGGTACTTACCAGACATAGCACAGCATAGTACAGCCTATGCAAATATCGTCATATCATCTGCAATCCACTCCCCAACCCCAATTGAACCCACCTGCAGTCACCACAGAAGGTAGTCACCTGAGGAGCTACCCGTGAATTGCTGCAGTACTCGCGGACACCGCTCACACACCACCGTCTTCTTCCACCTCAACAAATATATCATATCAAACACTTTTCACTTTCCGTCCCCTCTTCCCACCACCAGATGCTGCAAACCATGTTTTCCAGCCCCTTTCGGTGCTGCACTATCCTCAGATACAACATGGCGGCGTTACCCAAAATTAGAACGCACATCACGCTTCCCTCCAGCCATCCACTGGGCATGTCCAATGTCCGCTGACATCACGCCACAGTCCAGGCCAATCAGACTTTTCACCAGAGATCAAACAGGGAAATGGGACAGCGGAGCCAGATATCACTCATTTTTTGAGACGTACAATTTACCTGTTTATTTAAAAAGTACTGGATTGATTTTCACCAAAGTTACAAAAGCACACTTTCAGGACCAAACCCTTGCGCCTGCAGCACATTTGGTGAACATCCGTCCAACGGTTTGGGTTGTATGCGTGCGCAACATTTTTGTCCATTCAGTCTATGGAAAAAATATATATTTTGGGACCCCACCTACAACTTTCCACCCTAAACGAAACCTCACCAACTTCCCCAAAAAAGTCAGAGCGGGTCATATACTTTTTCTGAAAAGTCTGATGAGAATTCGTCTAGGGGGAGCAAAGTTATAAGCCTCCCAAAAAGTGGTCTTCCTATGGGTTGAGCAACTTAACCATAACTACACGGCAACTACCACGGACCGTGCAATGCATATTACAGGGCCTGCGGTAGTGGTCCTGTAGTCATGGTTAAGTTGCTCAAGTCAGAGAAAGAGCACTTTTTAGGTGGCTTATAACTTTACCACCCTGGACTAATCCTCACCAAAAGTATATGACCCCCTCAGAACAATTTTGTGAAGTTTGGTGTGGTTTCGTCAAGGGGGTAAAGTTATAGGGGGTGTCCCAATATTTGTGGAAATACTCCTAGACGCAATGGAAACAATTTTGCTCATGTCTACAGCCCACTGGACAGATTGTCACCAAATTTTTGTCAGGAGCAATGACTTGGTCCTGAAATCCATCCAGCAGTTTATTTAAATCGGGAAAAAGGTAGATACAAAAGAATTAGTGATATCTAATTAGTGATATCTGGGTCTGGTCCGCAGACTCATGTCATGATTTGGGGTCCACTGACAAGTGTGAGCCAATCAGGGCCCGCCGGGATGTCCGTGGACATCGAAGGCACCCGCTGTTTGGATGCTGAAAAGCATGAGGTGCATCATGTTTTCTGAAACCATCACCATGTTGGATCTGTGGATAGCCGCCGGTGTCCGCGGATAGCGCGGTGAGGAAAAAGTCTGGAAAACACATTATGTTATTTGTTGGCCAAAAGAGGGGCTGGAAGGGGTGGGCAGTGTAAAATAGTGCATATGGAGCGTTTTCTATAGTTGAAAAAAGGCTTTGCTAGTGCCGGCAAGTCTTCGGAGATCGCTGTTGATCGCTAACAGCACGGTGAGAATAAGTCTGGAAAACACATTTAGAGTTATTTAGTGGCTGAAAGAGGGTTTGGAAAGGATGAGGGGGTGAAATAAAGTTTACACAGCAGGGTTTTTATAGGTCTGCAGGGGCTTCCCAGTCCGCGGTCACTTTTGTTGTAACCGGAAATCATTTGAATTGCAGAGGTTCAGGGTGAGTCTTGTTATTTGAAGGTGTATTGTATGTACTTGTTATATGGTTTAAATTGTATTGTGGTGGTTTTGGTCAGTGGGCAGATTCGTGGGGGCATGGCCGTAGGCCGAGTCTCCAAGAATCTGGCTACTGGCCACATACAGTATAGAAATATGTGTATAGTTGTTATAGGTGCTATAGGGGGAGTATACCGTATTTGTAATATGGTAGAGTGATATAATTGTTGTGTAGATGGTGTTTATGATAGTAGGACAATTGAGGATAGTGCTCCTTGATGAGTCCTCCGCCTTTTATGTAGTCAATCATTGTATCCTCATTAAACGGTTACATGATACCTTTAACATCATGGACCAGGCACTGAACTGGCTGACCTGTTTTCTTTACTAACCTCCCTTGCCAGCTGCAAGTGGGTTGTTTCCGCTGTACCAACTCACTCTCTACTTGCAGCATACCCCAGGGTTGTATCCTATGCTTTTGGCTCTTCAATATTTTGTTCGTCCCTCTGGCTCACCTGTTGTCCTTTTGCTTTTCTCATTTCTAGTGTTATGTTGATGACACACCGCTTTCCTGAAACATCCCTCTACTAATTTCTTCTTCTTTTGTATCTCTGGATGTGTAACTGCCATCCAGGTAATATGTGCGGTTAACAATCTCTGTCTGAATGCTAGCAAGGTGGACATCCTTCTTATTGTGACAATTTTGCCCTGTTTTCCTCCTACCCTATTCCCGCCTTCCTTGGGCCCTCAACTCTCACAATCCTTTGAGACCAAAAATCTTTGTTAAGTTCTCTCTATCCTTTACTTCTTACATTTTGGAGCTTGTAAAAAAAGGCCCACTTTCATCTTCACCTCCTTACTGTTGCTCACCTTCCTCTAGGAGCTGAACGTCTGTAGAGCCTTGGTCCTATCTAGGGTGGACTACTGTAAAAGCCTCGTCCTCATGCTTCCCCTTCGTTGTATACACCCCATATGGCTAATCCAGCATAGGGCTGCAAAATTTATGTTTGGCCTCAATCCCAGGGATTATATTGTTGCAGCGCTAAAATGTGTACATTGGCTCCTAGTGGCTGTAAGGATGAAAATCAAGATCCTTTGTATGGTAGTCAGTCAAAAGACCGAAAAAAAAATCTCGAATTACAATAATCTCGAAAAAAATATATATATTTAATTATATGCTTTTTTGGGGTCAGGTAAGTAAAAAAAGGGGTAAAATAAAAAAAAAATGAAAAAAAGGGGGGTTGGGGGGAACCCCCCCATTTCGAACAAAAAACATCATTAAAAAAAATGCGACTTTTTTTTTTTCGACCTTTTCATTTCGAGATTTTTTTTTTCAGGATTTGTTTTTTCGGTTTTATGATCATAAACCCCTTTGTATCATTGAGAAGGCTTTGTGGCGCCTAGAACTACATTATGTCCACCTTTGTTTCCTAAATGCTCCTTAGCTATAGTCATCTGCTCCTCTAATTCTAATTGTCTGCTTGTGAAATGCTTTTTCGAAACAGAGAGCAGGAGGCATGCCTCTCTCTTCGGCCAGTGGCTCTGTTGGAATACCGTTCCTGCTCTTTTTGTACTTGAACTACACTTCCTCAAGTTCTTGAAACTTTTGCAAACTCAGGTTTTCTCTTCTTGTTTGAATTAATCCATACCACTGCTACTGAGACTGGTAGCCTGTCCCCTATGCACCTGATAGGTTCCAGGCCCTATATTTAGTCCACACTAGCACACCTGCCCTCCTTTAGCACTACCATTGTGTGTGTACCGCCTGGTGGCTGTACATCCCACCCTTGGGACTCCTCTGCCCAGCAGTTCGCCAGTGAACTCCCACCTTGGGATCTCTTGGCACTTTCCTTATGGGCTCCTATGAGCACTTGTCAATTCCTATTCCCCTTTCTATTCATTCACTTGTTTTACTGCACAATGCATATGTGCATTTATTGGAGCAGTGTGTACAATTATTTTGGATGAACAAGTGGAATGTAGATGCAAAAGATTTCCTAAAGATTGTTAAGTGGCAGTTGTTGTGTGGTAGTTTAATATGTTGATAGGGTTACATGCAGAGTTTTTAGAAGTGATTGGTGGATAGATGTCTGACTGTTTGAAAGCAGGCAATTAGGTTAGTGTTACAAATATAATAGTAAAAATAGCAGAAGGGCTGTGCTGTGCAGTGGTGTGCATGTGCAATCTGGGTTTTTTTAATAATGCATGGCCTGGAAAGAGGACTGCAGAGATCGTGGATAGTCATGAAGGTTCATGGATTATGGTCCTTATTGTATGGTACAGAACGTTATTTGGGACTGAAAATTGTTGCTGTGCTATTTTCTTCTTCTCTACTATACAATTGTCCATTATTCCCATTAGCATAGTATAACATGCAAATGGAAATGTTGAAGAATCTTATTGGGTCTAACTACTTTACTGAAAAAATGTAAAGTAAATGAAGTCTATAAGCTTTTTTTTACTTCTATTTTTAAACTGTAAAAGAAATGTGCCTAGATGCCCCAGGGCTTGGAGCGCTATATAAATAAATAAAAGGTGGTTCCTAATGGCAACTTTTTTAGTGTTTTTTGATTTTGTATTTTTTTGTTTTCTTCTTTTTTGCAGGAGAGGTCAGGAAGGAAGGTGGGGGAGAAATAAGGGAAGGGACACCAACCACAGACATGGAGGGGCAGGTAGACAGGGGAAGATGTTGGGCATGCATTAAATGTAATGTAGGTGCAGTGTTTCTCATGCTCCTTGATTAAAGCCTTGAAAGCACTTCAAAACAGCTACCCCTGCAGAGTGGTGTGTTGTAGTATATACACAGAGTACTGTTGTCTTGGAAAGATATGGATGAACAGCCTCTTTTATGGCTTGCAAGGTAGCTGGTGGGATGTTTTGCCGCACAGGAGTAGCAACTGTGGTGGCAGTATTACGTGAGGAAGATGAGGTAGAAGAATATACTGTACTACTTCTTGAGAAAAGAACAGCCTTTCTGAGAGGACACTGGTGGTTAGATTTTGTGTGACAATGCATGGAGGTAGTCCCATAAGAGTAATGCCCATGTTGACTGCGACAAAGTATAATGTTGCATTTCTCCTTGGTAGCCTTAGCTTTCAGTACACCCCCAACAATGGTAAAGGACCGCCACACACGATTCTCTTTGGGTGCCGGAGGTAGGCATTTCCTCTACCTCATCTTCCTGCCACTCTTTAATGTTTTTTTGCATAATTGCACTTTTTCCGTTGTCTAGGCGCTCCAGCTGGTGGTGGTGGCTTTTGGGGAGGAGGGAGGGCAATGGCTGATGCCATTTTTAAATATGAATAGGACTTGTGCTAATTTTCTTCCAAGCATGTGCTCTTTCCTGGAGTGTAAATGGATAATTAGTAAGAATAGGTCTAGGAGATGTGCAATTTCAGCTTGAAACTTCCTAGATCAGTTGAAAATGCAGTTTTGTACTGTTCGTGAAGCACGGACTCGTTCACGAAGCGTGGCCCCATTCGTAGACATGTCATCACACCAAGTATGCATGACGTAGCACTCTCTGGAAAGTCTGCGATGACTTTAGATATTCGCAAACAAAAACACTGAAAAAAGTTGAAGAAAGTTTATAGATGTGTAAAAAATGTTGCTAAGAGGTGGGCATTAGCACAGTTTTAAGTTCAAACGTACTACATCGGCTAAAAAATACTGCTATATTGAGAGTATGTATAATATTAGGAAGTTGCAGCAAATGAGGGTGCACTGGTAAAAACCCATTAAAGTCAATAAAACAACTTTGGAAAAGGGACATTATTGTTAAGTTGCACTAATAAAAACCATCAAATTCAATGATCTAATTCAATGAAAAAACGTTGTTAAAGGGACGTTATAGTTACAAGTAAAACTGAAAACCACAGAAATTTGCCAGTTATGGTAAGATAAGCAACCATAACTCGTGCCACCACTGTGCACTGCTAATACTAACACCCACGACATCAAAGATGACATTACAAATGTCATTGATCACATCACTGATGACATCAAATATTAAATGAATTGTGATGCAAAGTTCTTACAAGGGGCTGTGTTTCCAATGTTGGTAGCAAAATGTCAGGGGTGATTAGGGTACCTATTGTAAAGTAGTTCATGTATTAAATAATGTACTCATGTAAACAGAAATGTATATTGGAGTGTTGCTGTTAATACAGGAGCCTAATGAGACAGACAGATAAGTCATGGCTGCTGCATGCACCATAGAAGTATAGTACGTTTAATGTGTCAATGTTGCCTCATATAATAATTAAAGGTACTTTAGCAGGGTTTTTAGTAAAGTTAAATATGGAATAAATAGTAATAATTCAAGACTTACTACATAATTGTGTTAGTACAAACAATAGATACAAATATCCACAATGCATACACATTACAGCCCCATGCAAGGAAAGCAAATTAAGCAGAAAAGAAACATCACCAGAAAAAGTAAATAATATTAAAGTTCATCATTATGTATACAAGTGGATTGTGTGTTTGAAGTCTGCTTCTTTCTCAATATATGTGTACCATGAGCTGAAACCAAACCGTAAACAAAGTACTTTAAGAACTTACAAGAAGGTTAATGTCTACATATATAGCACCTTTTCAATTTTCATATTTTCACTGTTAGTAAACAAACCTGGCTTGACTACATGTCAGTCAAAAAAAAAACAAGTGGGCCAAATATGTCATGTCATCATTGATGTGATCAATGATATTTGTGAAGGCATCATTGATGTCCTGGGTTTTAGTGTTAGCAGTGCACTGCTATGGCGAAGTTATGGTTGCTTAGTTTACCACTATGTTCATGCATTACCGATTATGCGTCACACATCTGCTTCACCTCACATTATTATCATTGGCGAGGTCACCTTCTACCCTCATCTCCTCTCTCCAGCCTACATCCACGGCAAATGTATTGCTCCATATATCACGTACACCATGTACCACCAGCCTTATCCTGCCACAGCCAGCAAGCATTCTCCATCCATCCCTCCTGTCCCCATGCCTCCAGCATAAAATCAACACCAAGCCCACTGACTCTATGTCACCTCCAAACCCATACCTGAATTTTCCTGCCTTATGGCTGGAACATTTCACAGCTAAACCTACCCCTAATCAACCATGTGCTCTACATCTCAGGAACCTCAGACTAGGCTCCAGATTCATTTGCACAGCTCGCCGCACACACCTCGCTACTACCGCAAAGTCCCCCATGACTCAGGACAATCTTACTCAATGCCCGAAGTCCATAGGCTTCAACAATACCCAGCACAAAGCCTCCTTGAATCTCAACAATAATAACTACCTCATCCAAAAGTATATTGATTAAAGGTGCCATTCTCAATGCTAGGTCTCTCTTTGCTCATGCGCTAGATATTGCTGATTTCATCGTAGCCCAAGATCTAGATTTTCTTGCCATTACGGGGACCTGGTTACACGCAGCAGCTGGACCTGAACTCTCCCTGGCCATCCCTAATGATTACTCCATCATTAGATGTGAATGAAATACTAACCAATCAAAAGGTGGAGGTGTCGCATTCATTTTCAGAAGTTCTCTTGGTCTTAGAGTTATCCCCAATCAGCAGATCCGTTCAACATAACTACTATCTGTCAAACTGCACCTAACCAAACCACCACGTTTCACCTTATCTATAGGCCTCTTGGACCTGTCTCCTCCTTCACAGAAGATATCACATCCCTCCCAGTAGATAACACCAAGCCCACCTCTCAAATTATCCTGCTTGGGGACTTCAATCTTGGTTACCAGGATCCCAATGACCAGAAATCTCTGGACGTTGCTAATACAAAAACTGGCCTGGGTTTCTCCCACCACATCCAGGAAGCCACCCAAAACAAAGGAAGAACCCTTGATTGGTTGACCTGAACTGTAGCATCAGCATTGTGTCTAACTCACTGTGCGCCTGGTCAGATCATCATACGATAACTTTTAACATCAAAGCCAATAACCAATGTTTGAAACAGAACATTGCACCTGCCATCAGTACCAGAAACAAAAGGGACATAACAAGAGAGAAACTGATCCTTTTATTCCTACCCATATTAAACAATACCTCGATGTCATGCACAGACCCCACAGTCCTTGTCGATACCTTTAATCAAACCATACTGAAAGCCATGAATACCATCGCACCAATTAAACTGCGGAAACCCAACCTCGTGTTCACCTCAACTCATGGTTCACTCCACACCTGAGAGCACTACGAAAGGAAAAGAGAACTACTGAGGCTCGCTGGAAAAGCCTTCCCACAGATGCTAACAAGAATAGCCTTATTTTAGCATCCATCAACTACAAAGAGGCTATCTTACAAGCCAAAAAAGACACCGATAACAAGTGTATTCTGCAAGCGCAATCAAACACCAAAGAGCTCATTAAGATACTGAAAGAACTAGAAACACTAGCAGTCCTACCTAACACCTGTAGCAATGATAGCGTCTGGTGCTCCAACATGCAAAAAGCGCTCCTAGACAAAATTGCCACTCTACAAACTAAAATCAATGCCAAAAACTGCAGCTTACTGATTGACACACAGTATAGCACTCCAGCCGACAAAACCGTCCCGCCCTCACACACAATTAAACCATTTAGCTTTACGCCACTTTCCATTAATGAGGTTGAAAACATCATTAGTAAAGGTGAAATGTGCCCAGCCCCTATCATTAAGGAGGCTACTAACGAACTTGCACCGTTCATCACCGCCCTCATAAACTCGTCATTTAAAACAGGCATCGTCCCAGATAACCTTAAGGATGCTTGGGTCATCCCCCTACTCCAAAAAACATCTTTAAACCCTAGTAACCATTCCAATTATAGGCCTATTACCACTGTCCCCTTTTTACTTAAAATCTTGGACCAAGCAACCTATCTACAGATCCAGTAATTTTAGAATCCAATAAACTCCTCGGCCTCAGACAATCAGGCTTCCAACCAAGGCACGGAACTGAAACTGCCCTTATTGATTTAAAAACCCAAATTGAAGACCTGAAAGATAATGGTAAACTGACTCTCCTACTTTTGCTAGACTTGTCTGCATTTGATTTGGTTGACCATCAAATTATCTGTCACCACCGTAAATCTGCAGCCTATTTCTCTTACGAAGCCACCAAATGGATCAGGTCCATTCTGGCGAACAGATCCATGAGGGTCTTCTCCCCATGGGCCTCCGCTGAACCTTCCCCTGTCCCGTGCCATGTCCCTCAGGGATCTTGCGTGTCACTTACTCTCTATAACGTGTTCACAAAGCCACTCTTTGATATTTTGGTTTATTTGGGTGTCACCTACATTAACTTCGCAGATGACACCCAAATACACATTACTATCACTGGTGACCATTCTGTTGACACTAAAGTCCTTAACGATGTTTATCTGGTTATCCAAGCCTGGATGGCTCAATATGGGTTCTGTCTCAACGACGAGAAGCCATAGTTACTTATCTTAGGTTCCCATTATAGACTCAACAGATTAGACCCTGCATTTAAATCCTTCATCATTGATGGCAATGCCATCAATGTATGACACAAAAACTCTAGGCATTTTCCTTGATTCTACCCTGTCTCTCACCAGACAAACTAACGCGGTAATCTCATCATCAGCCTACACCTGCAAACTTATCACAGCCTGCTGACCATTCCTCACCTCCTCGAACGACACCATTCTTGCCAGAACCCTCATTATGTCTTTTTGTTTTTACTTGTATTTTAAATTTGATAACAAAACCATAAAATCACATATAACCAAATACACTCCATAAGACATTAAACTTCCCAAAATTATTAAAACTATTACAAAATAACTTTGTACAATGCCCAAGACAACCCCCAAATAAACGTATCAACATCACCCAGTCACCTCCCCACATCCTATTTACACCATTATAACACCAAGTCTAGTACAGCTGAAGAAATTTACCCCAGATTTTCTCAAATAAACTCAATTTCCCTTCTCTTCTGTAAATTGTCCTTTCCATAGCTGCCAACTCTTGCATTTCAGTCAACCACTACTCAATATTCAGAGTTATTGCAGACTTCCAATTTCGCAAAACAATTTTCTTTCCGATCATTGCCCCTCGAAACAACCATTTCTTCTGATTCAGAGAAAGATCTTCCAGAGACCCATCATCCCCCAATATCATCAATTTGAAGTCCAAAGCAGGTAAATCCTCAGTCTTTTCACCACACACCCTACCAACTTCACCCCAGAACAACCTCACCAACCTGCAGTCCCATAGCATGTGCTCCAATGAACCTGCTACATGTATACACCTCCAACAATCCGAGCTCTCCAACATGCCCCTCATTATGTCTAAAGTTGACAGTTGTAATGCCCTATACCTACGGACTAGTCAAAGGAACCTTAACAGGTTACAGGTAACCCAGAACAATGCCATTCATGCATCATTAAATATCACAAGGAACCAGCATATCTCTGACACTAGACATAGCCTTAACTGGCTCTCGGTCTCCCAAAAACCTCGTTAAATCGCTAGCACTCACGCATAAATGCCTTCCTAACCAGGCACCAGAATACCTTGCAACCCGCTTCTTACCCCACACTTCCAACCGCCCTCAGAGATCAGCCCAATTACACTGTCTTTCATTGCCGAGGTTCAAGCTTCAGAAAGCAGGTCCAGTTTCCCTGTCCTTGCTTCTAAACTGTGGAACTCACTTCCCAATCCTCTGAGAACTTTACATTCCTTGCATTCATTTAAGAACAAAGCTAAAATGTGGCTTGTAGAACAAGACCCACAAAGAGCCCACCTGTAATAACCAAGACTGTTTTTCCGTCTGCCTGACCTGCCATAGCAGCCCTGCCGAATTGACCTTCACACTGTAATTATCATGTAAATAACTTGTAAGTTCTCTTTGTAATATGTATATATCCTGTAAAGTCTTTGTAATATGTACTGCCTCATTGTTTCTTTGCATAACTCTGTATCTGTAACCTGTAACCACAAGAAATGCGCCCAGATGCCTTTGGGACAGGCGCGCTAAATAAATAAAATACAAATACAAACTGGTGAATTTCTGGGGGCTTTCGTTTTACTTAGAACCATAACGTTGCATTAACAACGTTTTTTCATTGAATTATATATATGCATACAATTTTAACCACTGTATGTCTTTTTTTCTAAAATTTTGCAGAACAGTATGTACACTTGTTTTTAAAATGTCATCTATGCCACGTGCCAAGTCGTCTGCGATGATAATAGGAGTATTACTCGAAGACAGGATATTGTTGATTCACGCACCTGTCTTTTAATACTGGTTTGGGATGACCTAGATTAAGTTCCTATTCAAATTTCATCATACAGAAGACTAATAGAACAATACCACTCGCCACCCTAGTTCAGTGATGAAAACTAAATTGCACCTTGAATAACATAGCAAAGTGCACTCTTCTACCTCCTTATGGTAGGCAAACACTGACGACAAGAATGCAGCAGCAGGGCTGTGGGAATATACAAATACTATATTTAACATGTCTTCATACCTCAAGTATCAGGGTCCTCAATAGAGAAAGCACAGCAAGTGTTTCTTCCATTTGGCTTTTACTGCACTGCCTCACACCATCTAGGCCTCTGCATTTCTCCAGCAGCAAGCCACAAGAGTGATCACCACAAAAATGATCAATAGGTGGTCAGACATTAAAACATGCAGTGGGTGATGGGCATGAACCATGCTGGGGTCTCCCAAGTTCCAACCACTACAAACTGTGATAGGCTCAGTAGGCGCTCTTAAAGAATATAGACCTTAAGGGTCAATTAGCCTGTGGTCTTCGAGAGTTTCAGAGTGGTTCCCAAAGAAACAAAGGACTCATAACCTGCCACAGAGAGCATAGTGGAGATTGTCGTGTCCATCCTGACAGGATTCTTTTTCCTCTTCATTATTATGAGTATCTGAGCATTTATAATATCAAAGAGTTTCAATGTGATTTCACGCCTCTAAGTATATAAGTATACTAAAGGTTTTCTTTAAACTACTTTCACATTTAAGTATTGACATATTTTGAATAAAGGAGAGCCATCGAAAATGCATGTTTTTATTTTATTTATTTTTACATTTGTATAGCTCACAAACAGCCCAGCGGCATTGTGGCGCTGAATGGAATCCACTTTGCAGTCAGTAGTAAAACACAATGGTAACTTAAAACAAATTGACAACAAGAGTACTATAGTCTAAACTCCACAGTTAGCAACATTAAAAATGGGAGCATGAAATCGGACATTGCCAGCATTAACAGAGGATACCTATTGTCTGAAATGTATGGCGTTACCAATATTGAAACAAGAATCATGCAGCATGTGCCCTGTCGTAGGAAAACTAACACTACACCAATGATCATGGAGCCTGTAATATTGTCTAAACAATACTAACATTATTTCAGTGAGCCTGATGCCTCTTATCTTCTTTTATCAATAAAACCGTTATGAATAGCAACAACAAACCAAGCCTGTAGACTGTTGGTACAACATTACACCATGTACTACTAAGTATTGTCCACATATTGGTGAATGACTATATTGGGATCTTTGAGGAGGCTTCCCAGAGTCTCCATGTAAAGGTTACAGAGGATCGGTGAGTGCATGGGGCCATGGGGGGCTTTTCAGGAGACTTGAGTTGGTTAGAATGGAATGTGTTCATCTGGATGGCATGGTGTCTTACCGAGCGGTAGGAGATAAACCAATTCCAGACAGTGCCAGTGAATTCCATCCTGTCAGCGAGGGGGTGGAGGAGGATGCAGTGGTCGACTGTATAAAATGCAGCCAAGAGATCAAGGAGGATGAGTAAGCATGTGTCATCCTTAACCATTATTTGGAGGGCATTGTACACCGCCAGGGTGATGGCTGTTTTGATGCTACACTTGGGACGAAACCTCGACTGACAGTGGTTTAGGAGGTCTAGTTGTTCGATGCAGTGAGTTCTTTTTCTAAGACTTTGCTGACAAATGGGAGGTTCTTAGTGGGCCTGTAGTTGGTATGGTCATCTGGATCTAGGGTCCGTTTTTTTCGAAAGAGGTTGTACAAGACCAGTCTTGAGAGTGTCACAGATTCGTGAGCACATTACAAGACAATTAGAGCAGACTGTTAGTGAACTTAGTAGTCCATTCCTGGGTGACATCAATGTAGTGAAACATAACTGTATAGATTAGTGGGTACCTTGTTTTTAATTTTACAGATTTTTGAGAAGATGTATCTTTAGGAATCATTTGAACCACCTATGATTTCTTTCAGTCTTAATACAGGTGTAATGCTCCTTTCTGACTTAGCAGGTATACACGGCTTATCCTTTTTTAAAAGCGAATAATCTCTGTGTGGTGGAAGATCTCAGGGTTCTGGTTGATTTGAAAATTATTGGGGGCTAGTCTTCCAGCAGCTCTGATGGGTCGGCTAAAACAAAGATTTCATAGTAATATTCTGTTAGGTTTAAAGTTTAGCCACAATGAAAAAGTAAATGAAAATGTGCATATAATACATTTTAACTGAGACTATTTGCATACATTAATTTGTTTCAGTAATTCTGAATATCTTGGAAAGATCAGCCCTTTCTCAGCTGTCATGCAAATGAAAGGGACTCAACTAGACGGCTTCTCTTCCTTTCCCTATGGTAGATGGCAGTTTATCCAGAAAGCATCCTCCATGTCCACCACCCTCCACATGTCCTACTGAGTGCTTGATAGTTCAAAGTTATCCTTACTGTTGTTCACCTTTTAACTGATTCTCCTATTATATATGACATCTGTCAAATGTATTGCTGTTTGCCGACATTAATCCTTCCTTAATGTGGTTGGAAAATGGATGTTGTACTTCTTTCCCATACTCAGTGATGCTAAAATGTAACTACTTCTATTCTCAGGCAACACACCTCTTTACATTAACGTATGCTGTGCCCAGTTTTTCTCTCTTAGAATCTAATAACCAGAGCCAAATATGCGGGCCTTGTACTCAACAAGCATCTCTCTATGTGGCTTCATGGCTACAGATGATAGAGTACTTCCTGTTTTACCTATACCATTCGTTTAGTACTTCCAGACCACGTTCTCACCTCCCGTCGCCATTGCAAATCATGGGGATAATACTGTCTCTCTACATGTTCTCTCCTGGATGCAATGATCTTCTTTAAAGCCTTTGCATCACCTACAAAGCAGTCATCCTACTGCTGATTCTTTCCCTGAGTATGAAACTCATCATCTCTGGGAGGGGGTAAAGAGGGCACCCGCAGCATTCAAAGCATATTTTGATATTTGTAGATACTAGTGTACATTTCCAAGGCATGAGATGCTACAATCAAAGAGAGTGAAACACTACCAGAAAACTAAAACGTGTTTCTAGATTGCAAACTATGGGGCTCATTACAAGTTGCACTACCGTACCGTCTCCGCCACCCGATATCCCGGTATTACTGTGATATTACAGGTGGTGGAGGTGCCGGTAAATCCCCATTCCCATGTATTGCTATAGGACTACATGGCCTGGGGATGCCCCAGTCACAGGTACCTTTAATACTGGTGCTGGTGATTGCGGCAATTGTCTGCCGGCAGGGACATAAACTAACATTACTATGGTAAAAGGAGCTAGAGCAGGAGGTGCTAGCTTCCTCTACCTTGCTTCCCGACACTGGAACGCCCTTCCTACAACTCTTTGCTCTTCGCTCTGAGGTATCACTCATGGTCTTCGCCTGATCAACACCACAGTCCCCTTATGTGACTGCTTACCTCATCTCCTGTTAACCAGCAAAATGTACTTGTAACTTCTGCTCAAATGTATTAGTGTAAAACATGTGAATGCATAACCCACTTGTACCTTCCCTGTAACTAAGCTCCCCGCAAGTAACAGCGCCACGATGCCCAAGGGCTGTTTGTGCGCTATACAAATGTAAAAAATAAATAAAATAAAATAAATACCAGCAAGTCAGGCCTGCCGGTAGATCACAGCTCCTATCGCCAGACTTGGAGTTTGCTGGTCCGGAAAGTTGCCGGTACACGTTGTTACCATCACCTTATTCCCGGACAGGCAAAGTCATAATAAGTCTGCTTTGCCTTTCTAAAAAATACACGATCATACATATTCAGTTCACATTTCATCACCAAGCTCACCAATGACTGATCATCTGCCAACCTGGATATTCACAGTACGTCGAGATGGACATTCAACATGTTGTATAGATTTATGCAATGCGTTTCTATACCACACAGATTTCGTTGTGTTCAACATTAGCCTCTCATTTTGATTTAAAAAGCACTTCAACGCCTTTCTGACAAAGTTCAATGCAACTACATGTTTAAATAATTTACAGACTATTTTCGAGTGCTGTCATAGGTTTCCAGTTGTTAGAGCACCAACATATGTTGTGCTGTTTTCCCAAAATTAACTGAATTGCCCACAAGCCTATACTAACATCCTCTTTTCTTGCTGGAGAAACTTATATTTTTTATATTTTGGCCAAATATAGAGCAATCCCGCAGCCTCCCAGCCAGCACTGGGGTTGAAGGTCCCTGCGCAGAGCCAGCAGGGCTCCAATTTAGAATCTGTAGCTGACACAGAATAAAGATAGCGCTCTGCTTATGTTTCTAGTTTGAATGTAATACACCGCACGTGACACTGTGTATTGAAATGGGAAATGCTTGAAACAAAAATGCACGGCCACATTTGCCTTTTTAAACATCATGGAAGTAACTTGTAAAACCCAAAACTGTTATGACTAGCATGGGTTTTAACAGCGTGATGTTCAACCATTGCAGTGTCTCATTATGAGGTTGGTGGTCATGCTAAACCAGGTGGTATTCAATGGTACTCCTTGTATTTATCAATCACACAATCATTTCAACGATATTGCTTGTGGAAACCAGTAGCAGAGTTGACAATCATAACTCATGCAATATTTAGCAAACACTGCTGAAACTGCCAAAATAAGACCCGAAATCCTCCAAAAATGGTCTTCTGCTAAAAGCAATGCTTTAAGTGGCATAGGAAAAAGAGCAGGGGCTCGTCGTGGTGGTGTGGCCTAACGGTGGGGTCACCTGCAGCTTGTTTTGATCAGAGCCCGTGTCGAGGGCTCATGCCATGCCACATGGTATGCCACCATGTGACTGACCCAATAAAGGGCTGAGCGGCTTCCTGCACCAGTGCCACACTAGAGACAGACAGACCGTCCTGCAGAGCCCTTCCGAAGCCGGCCCATGCAACCCTGGGCCCTACAACCTCTGGGGACGAGGATGGGCGCCCCACCGATCCCACACATGAAGGGGCTCAGCCAGCCCTGGTACCCAACCCGTGTGGTGAAGCACGCTCCCACATGGGGAGTTCGTGCCCAGCCAAAGGGGATGCAGCCGTGCCCCCTGCCAGGAGTCCAGCCTCCGTGGTGCCTGGTGAATCGCTCCTGCCAGAGCCGCTCCTGGCAGAGCTAGAGCAGCTAGAGCAGCACTCAGAGCCATTGAGCACTCCCGGACATCGGCCTCCACGATGCCCAACAATGATCTGCCAGCCTCCCCAGCAGGGTGCCTTGGCCGGCCTCCCCAGCATAAGGTTGCTATCAGCTAACCACCATGGAACGGGCCCTGCAAGATAAAACTCCTGCCTGGGAAGCATGAGAGCGGCGCGGCCCAGACTGATGCCTTGCCTGCACCCACACACCCTGTGTAAATCTCCACCTGGGGGAGAGAGGATGCTGAGCTGCCTACGCACTGCTGCAAGGAGTGAAGCGAATCTCCCGTTTGGGGGAGAGTAGAAGGCGCGCTACTGATGCTGCATTGCTCTAGGACGTCTCCCCCCTGGGGTAGTGTTAGTTGGAAAGTGAATCCTCTGTCACCGATGCAATGCTTGAATAGGAACTCCTGACCAGGGGAGCGTGGGACATTGCAGCCCCTGAACAGCTGCCGGCAAGACCCACCACATCACTGTCATCACCTTCGACCTGGGGGAGTGAATTCAAGCGCCTGCTGCTGGGACAGATACATGCATCTGCCGCCTGAGAGAGAGAACACTGCCAGCAACATCGCTCTGGCCGGAGCTCTCAGTTTAGCAGGTGCTCGTGCAGAACAGTTGCCGTCACCACATTGAAGTAAGACAGGCCTCCTAGCAGAGACAATCAGAGAAGTGGCCTCTGCCGCAGTCATGAAGGTGGTGAGCTGGAATAGGTGGCAGGATTCCCTGTATGGACCAACTAACATCCACACAGAACACGTGGCCTCCAGTGATGCTGGGTGCGGCTTTGCCTGCATGTGGACGGAGTGTTTTCAACAAGTGAAGGGATATCACCTAAGTTTATGTGGTCCAGCGCCCTCTGATATACTTTTGGAGCTGTGTTCGAGAGCATGGGTGGTGCACTTAAAGTGGACACTGTGAAGGGTCGGCCTGAAGTTGTACTCCTGTGAACTGCCTGTGAGCTTAATTTGGGCTCAGCAAGGGACATCATTGGTGTATTATTCTTCCTGAACTAATACAGTGCTTTGGGTGTGAGCAATGTCCAATGCCCCACTGGCTGGGTTTTTAGATAGATGTCATTAGTGGATGTTGCCTTATAACTAACTGCCTGATCCTAAAGTGCTTACAATTTAATCAAAGAAACAATGCGTAATGTACGTATCATGTCATTGTTTTTTTGTTGTTTTATTTTATACTCCTGGCATGGGATGTTAGAACCAGAGCATATGTCAAGGGTTTGTGCCAGCCAATAAGGGTGGTAAAGGCATGCCTGGAGGAGTCTGACCCAGCCATTAAGGATGAAAAGACAAGCCTGCTAGAAGATGAGCCCTTTTTTCCTAAAGCCTGAAGCTCCCATGAATGAGCAAGAGATTAAGGCTTTAGAAAAAAAAGCTTGGCTTCCAGCAGCCTCACCTTTTCTTACATAGTGGTGGTGCAAGCCCACAGGCATCTCTTGGATGAAGGGATGCCTGGCAGGTGCCAGAGCTACCAATATGGAGAAAAGGCCTTTTTCTAAAGCCTGAAGATCTCACACGCGAGCAAGAGCTTCAGACTTTAGAAAAAAACATGGCCTCTAGTGACCTCAACGGCTGGGGCTGCCAGGGGACATTAGGGAGCCCAGGTATTCCGGTTTCCACAGAGGCCTTAGGAACAATGTTACAACAAATCACATATCCATACATAATCCACCAAAGAACAGACATTTGGGGAAAGATGTTTACATTGAACCGGAGGAGCCCTAAAGCACAGCACAGACAGCAGTCAAAGTAATAATAGCAGGCTGCATGTTGCGAAACATATGCATGTATCAGAATGGACCAGTATAAAAACAGAAGGAAATGCTGGTGGTACCAGTGGGACATATGATTAATACAGGGCATGTGTTAAGTTGCAGAAGTGGGTAACGTAATAGACACTCCTGCATGAGGCATTGCTGTCAACCTGGGTGGATCTGGAATTCATTGTGTTGATGCACAATGTAGAGGAGCAAGTGGACGCATTCTCCCCAGTCAACGCCCCCTCATGCCCACCCTATTGGAATACCATCATACAGTACGGGGGATGCATCCTCGCCTTATGTGAGCAGCATAAGGGCATTGGCACGGAGAAAAAAAAACAGGTGATGATAATGCTGCCTGGAAGACAAGGAGCTTGGGTAAGTATTATTAAGGATCAGGGTTTTCATAATTCCCACTATTAGCGAAAGGAGGGGGTCGACCACAATATATATCATGGCCCCAGATGGATAAGGATAATTTAAAATGCACACTGCCGAAAGTGACTTCCGGTGTGATATGATATGATATGATATGGCATCTATAATGCGCCTATGCACAAGTGTTTCAAGGCGCGACAAGGCAAGGGGTGGACCAAGTGGGACAGCCAACGATCCTACTAGGCTAGGTGTCATTCAGATCGCACAAGTGCATGGGAAAGGCGGAAAGGAAAGTGCGAGGGGGAAGGGAGAGGGAAAAGTGCAGTACATGGGAAAGTGGAATAAATAAGATAAATAACAGCCAGCTAGTGGCAAGTGCAGGGAAGTGCAGGTGTTAGTGCTGGTAGGGGGACTGAAGGGGTACAGAAAACAGTCCCCCGGTGCAGGGGTTGCCAGGAGGGCAGTCCAGATGGGCAATTGACGAGGTCTGGGTCAGAGATCAGAAAGGGTGGCCAGGTAACCAGTGCAGTTACAGTAGGGAGTTTAGCAGGGGAGAGGGGGAGAGAAAGCAGAAGCAAAGGGGAAGGTTTTGAGGTGCTTCCGGAACCTGCGATGGTTCTCCTCGGTTTCAGGGAGGCAGGAAGAGAGAGGCCCCTGCCGAAGAGAGTGATCTGCCACCAACCCGTTGCTTGGAGAAGCGACTGACCCTGAGCGAGATGGAGGCGGATGAGTGAAGAGCTCGAGAAAAGGGAACATTTTTAGGAAGAGCGAGTTGAAGGTATTGCGGCCCCAGACCCCAGAAGGCCTTGTTTACAATGCAGAGGGTTTTGAACTTAATCCTCGCAGCCACTGGGAGCCAGTGCAGAAAAACTAATGTGGGAAATGTAGGAAAATTAATTAAGGAATTAGAGAAAAGGACATCAGAAATGACCTTAGCTATAGGCGATATAAAAGGTCGGTTGTCAGCCATTCTAGGGGAAAGATCTGATGACATTTGGAAAAGAGCAGGGTACCCAAAGGTAACACAAAATACAGTGGATGATGGAGTGCCATTCAATAATTGTAGAGCAGATCCATGGCGAGCGCTAAGAGTACAATATACAGATACATACGGATATTGGGGCAATATTGTTTAGGAAGATGAGGGAAGATGAAGACCCCATTGCTTTTATTCTGAATATTCAAGATAAATGAAGTGCAGAGATGCATGAACCGTGGGATAAAACTGTAGCATTACTTTAGCATATATTATGTCTGGGACTGCCAAAACCAGTACAGAGGCAGTTAAAGAAACAGGTTGGAATAGAAGCAAAACCATGGGCAGAGATGCATTTTTGCAGAATATTAAAAGAAAAAGATAAGAAAAAAGCTGAGGGAAGAGAGCAAGAAGAGGATCACAAAAAATTATGAAAGTATGCCATAGAGGGAGCAGTGTTGACAAGCAATGAGGGAAGTACGGCGCAAATAGTACAATTTCTGCAGCAAAATAATACAGTCAATGCCTAAGATCAGAATAGGAATAATTATGTGCCAAGAGGCAGAGGGAATGGGCCTTGGGGCGGAGAACGAGAAGGATTTCAAAACCCTCAAGGAAGTGCAGGATTTAATGGTGGACAATCATTTGTATATTGGAATTGGCGAAAATGAGGGCACATGGTTAGAGTATGCAGAAGTAGAGCATCCATCCCACAGCAGAATTGTCAATCTTCAAGAGGGGGGATGGCATATGCTCCACAATATAATACAGATTCAGAAGGATTCTATGCCAAAATCACATGCGAAATCAGGCATACATGCTGCAACCACAGCAGTTTTAGCAAGTGCCAAAACAGACAGAAGTTTCACAACCACAGCAATGCCAAGTACCAATGCAAGCACAATTATTGCAGGGGCTTCAACAGCAAGCACCTATGCAAATACAACAGGCACCTACCCAACAGATACAATGTATCCAAATGCACCAGACAGGTGCATCACAATGGCAGATGGATACGGGAGCTACACAGGTAATCAAATCCAAACTAGGGAGTGTGACCGTGGTTGGAGGAAATCCTTTCACAGGCACAGGATGAATTAATACCCACAATAGGACAGCCCACAGGATAATCTGATGTGTTCAGTACAATCTATAACACCAGGCCCCCAAGCGGAACCATGGGTTAAGGTGACGATAGGAGGCAAGACATACTAATTTCTTCTAGACACAGGAGCAACTCGTTCATGTGTCCATGAGAGAAAATGTTGAATGTCAGGCATTGCCATGAATGCTCAAGGATTTAGTGGGGTGACCATGTGAGTTCCATTTATAGACAAATTACCTATTTCTAAAGGGTAACACATCTCTATGCCATTGCTATATACTAAACAGACACCAGTGATATATTAGGACATGATGGAATAACAAAACCTAACATGACGATATATTTTACTGATGAAGTTATAGTGAGCACAACCCCGGGGATACATTATATAAATATGAGGAAACGTACTAGTTTTTGCAGGAAGGAAACCTTTACGGGGAGTCCCTCTAGATGAGGAAGTATTCTTATATGTAGTGAATGTTTTACTGTCATGGTTACCTAAATTAAAATGTAAAACAATAAGGCTGCCGGATACATTTTGTTCAGGTCAGAAATTCCCATGGATGATGAGGAAGGGCAAGTTATTCCTCTGGAATTAGAAGCAGCAGTGGAGAAAGTGTGATGCTTCATGGGACAGACGATGAGGGAACAGGATGGCAAACAGTGAAAGCCCTCAATGAAGGATATAGAGTGAAAGACCTGACGGATGAGGAACTGTTTATGAATGAGTATTTGACTATTCAGATGATGAATTTGTATTCTTTGTAAGACTCACTTATTGGATTAAAGTTGAGAGCATAGATGTACCACAGAGAATGGCATTGGTAAAAATGAAGCTGCCATATTTTCAGGAAGACATGGAAAAAGTGGCAAGTATCTTATGGACCACAAGTCCATATGACGAAGGCCTATTGAGTGGAGTAGGAACAGTGAAAATTAAACTTAAACCAGGAGATATTTTGCCATGTGCAAAACAGTATCCAATGTCCAGAGAAGCGGATGAGTGAGATATTTGAAACCATATCCGCACTAATGAAACAAGGCATTCTGGTACCATCAGATTCGTCATGCAACACAGCAGTGTACCCTATTAAGAAATCTAAAGGGGTGGTTGCAGAGATTTATCCAGGACCTTCACCCTTTAAGCCACATAGTCGAAGCAGAGTTTCCTTTAGTTCCAAACCCTGCGACTATGTAATGCAATATCCTGATATTTTACTGTGGTTGATTTTATTTTTCTCAATTCCCATACATGAAGACTCACAGGATTTGACTTACTTTTCATATTTTATGTAAGACTCCAAACCAGCTATGTACAATATCATCCCTCCTGAGCCCTCACTTAAACCATTTAGTTTCTCACCCTTGTCCACTTGGGAAGTGGAAAACATTATCTGGAAGTTCAAACTGTCCAACTGTCAAGGCGACTTATGCTCCGCACATGTCATTAAAGCGGCCGCACATGACCTTGCTCCTTTCATTACCAATCTCATTATTGTCTCCTTCAAAACAGGAATTGTGCCTGATAACCTCAAAGATGTGTGGGTCATCCCCCTAATCAAAAAACCTACCATTGAGCCTAGTAACCCTTCCAACTAGAGACCTATTACAATGGTGCCCTTTCCACTAAAAATACTGAACCGGGAAGCCTACTTGCAAATACAGGCTTACTTAGAAACTAACAACCTCTTGGGCCTCAGGCAATCAGGCTTCTGCCCCAGGCACGGTACGGAAATGGCCTTGATTGACCTCATAACACAAATCCAAGACATAAAGGACAAGGGTAAATTAGCCCTCCTACTTCTTCTTGATCTATCGGCAGCTTTTTATTTGGTCAACCACCAAACTCTCTGCCACCACCTAAAAACAGCTGCCCACTTCTCAGACTCAGCTACATCTTGGATTAAATCTTTCCTTGCAAATAGAACTATGAGGGTCTTCTCACCATCTGCTTCCGCCAAACCTTCTCCAGTGCTCTGTGGAGTCCCGCAAGGGTTGTGTGTCTCCCCCACTCTTTACAATGTGTCCACAAAGCCTCTCTTCAACATTTTTGATTATCCGGGTGTCACATATACCAATTATGCGGATGACACCCAGATACTCATTCCCATCACTGGATACCATGCAACAGACACAAAAGCCCTTAACGACATTTACTCAGTCATCCAAGCCTGGATGACGCATCATGGACTCTGCCTAAATCCTCAGCTCTCACTTAAGACTTAATAAGCTGGACGCGGCCTTCAAATCCTTCATTATTGATGGCAACACTATCAAGGTCTCCAATAATACTAAAACGTTAGGTATTTACCTTGATGCCACACTATCGTTCACCAGAAAAACTAAGGCTGTGGTAGCAGCATCAGCATACACTTGCAAAATTAATTACTGTGTGCAGGCCCTTCCTTACGACATCCAACAGTATTACCCTTGCTAGAACCATAGTCATGGCCAAAAACAACTGCTGCAACACCCTCTACTTAGGGTCTAGCCGTAGAAATATCAATTAGCTCCAAGTAACACAGAAAAATGCCATCAGGGCCGACCTCAACATTCCAAAGAAACTCCAAATATCTGACACAAGACGCAACCTTCACTGGCTGTCTGTTGAGCTTAGAATCTCCCTTAAAACCCTTGCATTGATTACAAAGCAACGGGCGAATCCTACCCCAGTATACCTCACTAACCGACTCTCTGCACACACTTTCACAAGACCCCTTAGAGCTGCTCAAGTTCACAGCCTTTTCATCCCTAGATTAAAGCTCCAAAAAGCCGGTGGCTCCAGTTTCCCTGTTTTGGCAGCCAAGCTATGGAACACTCTTCCTACCACCCTCATATCCAAACCCTCCTTCTAACTATGCAAGAGTAATACTAAACGATTGCTCTACAAATTGGATCTTGTGGGGCAGCGTTCACAAGATTAGCTATTCTTAGCTGGGTGACCTACAGGGCTTTCCTGTCCACATTGCCCCTTACTATTACCCTCTCTTGTATTGCAAAATCTACTGGTTCTCCCTTAATAACAGGCACCGCCACACTCACCTGATATTCCCTGTTTATTGTACCTGTCTGAATTATTTCTTTGTACCTACTGTATAATCCGGTGCATCCTTTGTTAACCTCAATCAACTCAATACTGTGTATTGTCCCGACTTCATGTTGTATCCCATGAACAAGATTGTTTATGTTATGTGATGCTATTTTCTGTAAGACATGTGCCCAGATGCCCCAGGGCCAGGAGCACTTTACAAATAAAATAAATACAAATAAAATTTGCCTAACAATTTGAGAAACGCATTAAAGGCATTTGGGACCAAGTTTTAGTATGCAAATTTGTACACACCTGGAGTACCCATCAATTTGAATGCCCATGTGAGGTGGAGGACATAAGCCCTACTGCTGTTTAATTGAAAGGAAGAAGGGCTTGGATCCACCTCCACAATGTCAAACCATATAAAGTAAAGCAGCATTGACCTCTTCTGCATCGGTTTCATGTGAAGCTTGTGTCCAAAGTGAAACAAGCAAAGTGAAGCAAGCATTTCCAGGGAAGCAAGAGATGAACAGCAAAGAATGACCACAATAACAATGATGAAAAACGAAGATAAAGAAAACAAAACACTTAGAATTGATTTATGGATTAATAAAGCTGCAATAATATTGAAATATCTTCTCTAGAACTGGAATAGAGAAAACTATGGAATCATGAAAAAGAGAAAACAATAGTTGAGCTTTTATGTTGCTGATCGTCCATACATTCTAACTTGCTATTTTCTCTTACATACTTCAGTCTTATCCAGCCTTAATGAGAAGGAATACCAATACAGAGACTTTTTCGGGGATCCAACAAAAAGTCTTAATTGTTTTAAGAATTGTTTTGGCAATCGTTTTACAGTTCTTGTTATAAATGTATGACTTACAATTAAAATGATAAAACCTGACATATAGATAAATAAAGTGATGACAATGGAAACGTTCCAAGAGGTGAGAGCTGTAGTTCCAAGAAAAAGATATACCAGGCACAGAATAATTTGTGGATTTTTTTGTGATATGACCATTCTCCTTATAACATTGCCATTCAGAAATATTATAAGCAGTGAGAAAGTAGGAACCAGTCCCATTTTCCAATTTAAGAGACCAAGACCCCCCATTATGTTCTGATATTAAAAGAAAAACCTTTTCCTGAATGAAAATAGATGGAGAGGATAATGAAAGTATTAACTGATATTTAGACAAATGGTCTCATTTATGGTATCAGCAATGAAAGAGATGGGAGAGAGGCCTTCAGAAGAAAGTTGCTATGTCTGTTCCTTAAACCATATGCCATAAATGAGGCAAGAATATTTATTGCAAGAGAAATGTCTACACATGATACAAAATCTGTCAGTCATATAGCAGCCTACACTATAATAGGCCCATTCAAAGGGAAGTGGACAATTTTAAGATGGCGACCAAGACATACCTTTCCATACAAAGATACATATGCAAAGACAAAAAGAATGGAGAGTGGCTTAGGGTGGACAAACAAAAAACACATGTATCCAATTTGGAGAGAAGATACACGTTGTTCATATGAAGAGAATGAATTGCTCTGACATGACTGAAAAATTAGGAGAACCAGGCTGCTGGGAAAGAACACAGCTGTTGGTGTATGGGCCTGTAGCAACCACCTCTGGATGGGAAGAAGGCTTAATATTATGTCCTTCACACTTATCAAAGTAAGAAGGAATTCATAAGGTGCAAAAAGGTGAATGATGAATGCCTAGAATTATGGGCCAAGCATGCAAGACGACTAGCCTGGGTTGAGAACAAAGCTTGACCAGTGCATATATTGCAAGTGAAGAATGCAACAAGAATGATGGCAAGGTCTATGTTGGAAAAAATAAAGCATGTGGAGAAATAATTGAAGTACCGGATATGAATGGAGGAACTACAGTTCTAATGGATTGATATTGGGCCTGTGGATCCAGAGCCTACAAGCAGTTGACTAAGGATTGGGGAGGAGTGTGTTCCATAGTGGATGTACATATCCCAGCACTATTGATCACTCAAAGTAACCTCCATATTGAAGAGTACCCGAAAACGAATTAATATAACAGAAGGAAGATATCACTTCAACTTCGACGATTTAAAAGAGAGAATTAGTTCTCCTTAAAGTCCATGCAGGCTTACAATAACATTCCGAATGAATACAAATTAGTCAGCAAAATCGCTATGAATATGACTTCTATATTCATAGCAGGACTTCAAAAAGTAGTGAATGCCAAGTGGCTCCAAATTACTAGATGGGAGCTGTTGCAGACGATCAATGCAACAATAAAATGATTCAATGAAATAAAACAAGAACTGAGAGCCATCAGGCTGATGACTCTACAGAACAGGTATGCTCTGGATCTGGTAACAGCAATGGAAGGAGGCGTGTGCACCAAGATCAGACCTTCTTGCTGTACATTTACCTCTGCTCATAATGGAGAAAATGAGACATAGACAGAGGCAATTACGATGCTGACAACCTTGCATACACAGATGGAAGATGAAATTGATAAAACAGCAGGAGACTATTGGTTTTCATCATTGATTGGATGGTTTCCATCTTGGTTGGCAAATGCTTTTAAATTACTTGGAGCAATACCACAAATAATAATGTTGAGATTCTGTCTCATAAGGATTGTCTTTGGACAATGCCAGAAAACAGCCAAAAAAGCTATTGGAATGAAAATAACGATTATCATTAACAAACATACTGGATAACATATGCAAACAGAAGAAGGTACCCAAGAAAATATAAAGAAGAGTTCTCTTGCACCTCCAGGAACAAAGTTCTATTATCCCCAGGATCGGAAAAAATATGTGGAACGATGGATATTTTGTGCACCAGCAGGAGATTGTTGATTGATGACATGGAGTGTGGATGAACACATAAAGCAAGCTGGCCACCTGAGGAGGGTGACAAAAATATGGCTTCCAAAGAAAAGAAAATATGATGTGATGATTGAAGAAGATGAAGCAGGAATTGCAGAGGCAAAGTCCCTGGTCGAAAATGCAACCAGAGGGGGGAATGTAGAGGAGAAAGTGGACGCTTTTTCCCTGGTCAACACCCCCTCACCCCCACCCTATTGGAGTAACAGACAAGGAGATCTAATTGGGAACCCATGTACAAGTTTATGCGATATGTCCATATCACGTTGATTGTATGAAAAACAATATGCACTCAGGTAGCCAGTCAGAAGATACCCTCACATTGAAACAGTGGAGGAAACCTACCAAGAACAATGTCCCTTGATGAGTTGTTGAAAAGCGCCATGAATAAAATGTTACATGACATGAATGTATGTTAAGCAAAGTTCTAAAACAGCAAAATAATGTCTGAAAGAAGATCTATGACTCTATGCTGAAATTGTATGCTAATACTTAAGAGTAACAATCTAACTGAAGCAGTAATAGCTTGTACTCCATGATGCAGTATTTGCAAATATAAAGAAGAATGAAGTGGCCCACTGGTCAGTGACTGTAAATACGCTGAAACGCAAGGTAAAAAGAATACCTAGAAGCTTGCTTAGGAGAGGTATATATTCAACGTTTAGGACTACCATCAGAACAAGATGCACAAAGGCTCGTGTCAATCCACCCAGTTACCTCAAAAACACGAGCCCAAGATTTTAAACATGGAGAGATGATGCAGCAAGCTGTTTTCCTTTGCGAAATAGGGGAGTACATTGGCTTTGAACAAAGAATGCTTTTTTGAGAGATGAAGAAAAAGCATGAAGGGAGTCTATGAGTAGATCATGCGCAAGGACATATTTTCTAACGATTAGGAGGAACACAAACATTTACTGATGGCAAATATTGGATGATAAAAAAGGCATGCAGTCCACATGGGATAGAGTGAGCAAGTCTCTAAAGGACAAAAGGAGAACTGCACCCAGCAAAAGCTGAATCAAATGTGGTTCAAAGCACCGTCGATATGGACAAATTCATGGTTTTACAACACGTGATGATGAGCATGCAAACAAGGGTTATTCATTAGACCTGGAGCTAAGATAGTGTTGTGCCTACACTCCCTCTACCATCCCGAGGCTGTGCAGACTGGCAAACCTTCAAACAGAAGACACTGGCATGAGTCCTATCGATGAAAGAGGATGGCCTAATTGGCCTAATTGGGAAACAAAGGAAGAGCTGATGTATCTCCAACCACCTGGGTTTCGTTTCTATGTACGTGCTGCTACCAAGCCGAATGTCCATGGTTGCATTTGGGTTGCCAATCAATTAGAATAGCCTGCCATGCACTTTTTCATACAATGTTGCAAAATATTAGTTTGCTGCCATATTTTCTGCTGTGGCAATTGCTTTACACCATGCGATTAGACATAGCTCATGGTGTGTCTCACAGAAAAGAGACCATCAATGAGGGACTAAAACACACATTTTCTGTATGCAGAGATGATCTCCTAATCCATCCCACCCCTCAATATGTTTTTGAAGTTTGCCACATTGGATGACATCATAGATGACGTATCTAGCATAATATAAACTACGCATAACTGAAAAAGAGTGTGATCCTGCATCAGTGAAGTTGATGAGTGTATATTCACCCTGCTTTACTTCTTGAGATTAAATCAGTATTTTACCATCTCCTTTAAGACTGTCCAGTTATCGGGTCTGAAGTATTTTTATGGTAATTCCATCTAGCACAATAAATGCTTCAAGGTGCTAAAGCACAGATTGCTTTAGGAATGTATGCTCAACCTGGATAAGCACATACGAGAATGTGGGCAGGGACAAACAGAGTGCTGGAATGTTCAAGTGGAACACAAATGCAGTATTTACACACCTTTAGAAGAGGTTGTTCTGATGTTGGCGATCTAAGTCTCGGGATGGGTGTGCTTCTCACCTAGCTAATCCTTCCAAGGGACACTATACTGCAATAAAGAGACATGAATGCAGCCAAATGATATCTTTAAGTCAACAGTTAAAAAATCAAACAACTGACTGAATTGACATTTCATAAATTACATTCCAACAAACACAACTATGCACCCACCACTCCCTCCCCAATAACACTCCCAACACCCCTCACATATTTTGGAGTGGCAAACTGATAGGATGTTCATGTTTTCATGTCTGGTTATGGCTGCATATGTCTTCTGAGCATGCCACATATATGGTACTTATGTGTGCAGTCATGCCAGAAAGTATATTCTAATGACCTTGCATGTTCTGAGCAGTTCGTGGAGATGTTGGGCTAATGTGTCTATGATATGATGTCCATTTTGTGACCATGCACACACAATTTCATAGACAAACTGAGGAGTGATATTGCCTGTTCAATGACTTTTTCTCGTGATGTGTAATACATTGATTTAAAGCCATACACAGTTACCTAATGCCTGTGAGGTTTCAGTATGAGACTGTTCACTATCATGTTTCATGTTTCATATTTATTAAGCCTTCGGCTCAAAAAAACCTTTTAAAATAGAGTATAATAAAAAAGTAAATATGATAAAAGGATATTACAAACACAGCAAAAGGAAGAAAATAAATAAGAGAGTAAGACAATCTAGTACAATGAATCCATAAACCAACAATTTGCAAACTCCAAACAGGACATTGGTGCACTGGTGGCTTTGAGGAAAGTTATTCACAATATTCAGGAATGTCTTATCAAGATGCACATACAAAGAAATTCAGACATTCTCTGTGTAATATCTGGAGAAAAAAAAAGTCTCCAGGGCAATGGACCTTCATAGCAGATGGTTTCATCAGAGCTGCACACTGCAGGGGATTCTCCAGAAGCATTTTCCTTGACAATTCATACCATGGGTACTTCAGTATGACATGGTCCAATTGTTCAGGTTCAAGGATGTTCTACTGAGTTTGAAAGCGTGCATCTTTTTCTCAACTAAGGGCAATCAAATAAATTCATCCTTGTAATATTAAAGCTGCTATGGTCTCCTAAACTAAACTATCTTGTGGGTTATGGCTGAATTAAAATATTTGTTTCCATAGAATGCTTTTCAGTTCCGATTATTGTTTCTCAAGAATATAGCAAAGCCAATATACACACTGTGGACACAGACGTTGTAGTTCTTGCCATCACATCTGCACAACGTCTCAGCATTGAGGAAGTAGGGGTTGCATTTTGAGATGGGAAGAACTTCCGGTTCTTTGACGCTCATGAGTTAGCAAAAGCTTTGGTACTTGATTGTTGTATTGCCTTACCACAATAACTGGGTGTGATACAGTGTCCTTTTTTGGGGAAAGAGGCATAAGGATGGCATGGGACTCCTGGAATATACAGATATGTCACCTCAGCTTTTTGTGGATTGGCTTACAGCCCTTGTAGTAATATGTATATATAGCGCTTTATAAGAAAATATAGTGCTTTACTAAATGTGATGGCCTTTTTTGTTGTTGTTGCCAGCAGTAATGTGGCACACACATATAGTTATTTTTGTGTTGCCAATATAACATGTGAATATGTTGTTGGTGGCATGCAAGGTACAGAATTCATAACACAGCAAACGCCCAACGTGAAACTGCAGAGAATAAAGATCACCATTTTTCTTTCTTGAATACATCATACATAGAAGACTACATTATTTATATAACTGACTAACTTTAATTAAAATTTACTAAACACCAAGTCTAACTTCCTTAACATTATAATGTAGTCTCATGTGCAAAATGAGGTGAAAATACATGTTTTGGAATTTGTTTTTAAATGTTCACTGGCATTTTATTTTTCTCTTCTCTCTTTCTGTGTTGGGTTGCAGAAAGCAGAAAGTATGTACAGAAGGAAATAAAATTGTAACAGTTGTCCTTACACTGTGAGCAAGGATCCCATTGTGTAGACGTGAAAGGTGGTTCTGAAAACATGCTTTCAACCTGATTGGAAGAAAGTGTCTACATACCTATCACGTAGACAAGATAGGGAGGTCCCGAGTTCTGCTAATGGGAAAACCTACAGAGAGAAAGCAGTTTGTGTTGACTGGGCTCTGAAGACAGAAGTCCATGGTGTCACTGAGCGCTATCTTGAGAGTTTCTCGCTGTGCATCCCAGACACCTAAGATTACGGGAGCAGTTCGTACTGACTGGGCCTGTCTTTCTGAGACGAGTGAAGCAAGGTCATGTGGGGGAGCTTCAAACAAACACTTTTAGTAAGGAGATAAGTTAAGTGAGGTCACTGTGTGCGGTCGCATGGATGACTGAATTATAATACAGGACAGGAAATCCCCTGCATTTTACTTTGTCATATTTAGAATGTTAAATTAACTCATGTTTTAAAAGGCTTGCTTGCTCTGTTTCTTTTTCTTTTGTATTACAGATGACGGTGCAATGTTTATGGTAAGAACTGCTGATTGTAAATTGTATTTGTATATATTATAATGAGAATATAAAAACAAATGATTAGTGTCATTTTTTTGCATCTGTGAGTTTATATGAACCCACAGGGAATATTCATTTCTCTTCAGTAGTGCATGTGTCAATTTGCACCTGCAGGTAAAATAAAAACCCAGAATAAGCTGATAATATTCAGTAATAAAGCAAATTTGTGTGTGTGTGCCTTCCTTACATGCTGTTTGGAAGGAATATAAAATAATATATAGATTTCTGCACGTCCATGAGCCAGTGATGCCTAAGGGCACATAGATCGCTGGTGTAGATAAGCCAGTGATACCGGCCACAAACTGTAGGTGGCGATCTATATAACATTGTTGGGTTTTAATCATATGCATAGGTCCAAAGCTCTCTATAGATCACCGGGAGGTACTCTAACAGAAAGGAAGATTTTGTTTATGATGGGGTTATAATACAGGGAAGACAAATATATGCTCACAACTAAATACCGCAAATAATATATCAACAGATTCCCCAAAATAATATAACAGGGTATGGTTACTAAAATGATATGAGGCCAAACCCAATCTAAATGCTAGGCTGATTTACCACCCAACTACTGCTCATATTTAGACGGTAAGAAAATACCACCAAACCCCAAATTTACCCCAATAAGACAAAATATCCTACAAATATGGTGCATTGGCCGTGAAAGTGGCTGTAGAGCACCTACTGGGTGTGGCAAGTGTGTCTCACACTACCATACGTGCATTAAAGAGAACCCATTTCATGAGAGAAGTGTGAAACTAGAAGTCAAGGTGACACTAGAAGTGAATTTCAGAATGTCTCAAATGGAGGCCACATTCCCAGAGCTAGTGCAATATCTTGAGGCAAAGCTATATGTACATGGGACATGGTCATCAAATAATGCCACAGAATGGCATGGCCGCATATATGGTGAAGTAAAAAAAGAATCATTGGAAAGCATTTTTGCAGAAGGCAGCATAATTCAGGTCTTCCTTTTGAGACTATTAAATGCAGCCGATAAACATGCAGAGAAAGATTGTCTGATACAGCTACGTGCCAAGACATGGTTTATCCTAAATAGGTCTCTGTGAATGCAAGAAAATGATACCAAGCTGATTAGCAGATTAAGAGTTGAACTGGAAGGAGCAAGTGAAAAAGAGGAAAAGTTAAGAGCAGAATTGGAGGTATGTCAAAAGGACATGCAGTCAAAATATAGAGATCAATACACTCAATTGTCTCAAAGCAAGAAACAGTTTTAGGATAGTGAGCAAGAATTAAAACACTTGAAAGCAATGGTAGATTATATTAGACAAGATAAAGATGAAGTTGTTTTGGAAATGCAGGTTTTACAAAAAGAACATTTTGAGAAAGAAACTGATCTTCAAAATGCTGAACAAGAAATGGTTAAAAAGTTTCAAGAAAGAGACAAGAGAAACAAAGAATTCAATGAATGTCAAACGCAAATGGGCGGTATGCAAGAGGTAATTAATAAGATGGGTGATGAAAACAATTATTTGCAAAAGGAGGCAGATAGGCTCCTTAAAAAGTGCAAGGATTTGGAACAGCAAATATGCATTTCCAGGTCCCAGGACAGACAACAGGGAGTTGAGGTGAATTCTATTTTTGCACAGAGAACTAGTGCCCCAGTGGCTGGGCCGGTGACTGAACTTGGTTGCAGCGCTCTTGGGGGATTTGACACACCAATTGGGGGCAGCCACCAATCCCATACACCTGAAACCAGTGTTGAATCACAAAGTAGTGCAATCCTATGCATAGCAACGTGTGTTACGCTCACCTGGCTCCCACAGAGGCGTCGATCTGGACTGGACTGCTGCGGTCTTCCCCAATGTGACGCGTAGGGCCGAGATGACGGACTGGACTGGCCCACCTAGCTTCGTTTGCTTGGCCCGTAGGAATATTCTTCTGCAAGTGGAGAAAGGGAATTAACCACCCATGGAGTTGAGCGTAAATCCCCCCACCCCGCTAGTCTCCCCACTGATCACCTTGGATGTTCCCTCTTATAGTCTCACCTGATGATTTGAAAAGATGAGCTCTCCATCCTGCATTGAGCGCAGGGGCGCGTAGATAACCAGTTGCTTCACTGGCTCAAAGGACAATATTGACTCCGATATTCCCGGCAAGACGCCGTAAGTATGTACTTCGTAAGAGTTCAAATGCCTGACTTTCACTCTTGTCCGATTCCTTGCAGGTTGCAGCTTGACCCTATTGAAGAGTTCCTTGTGGCAACCAGTAATGTTCTGGTAAGGATTTGTATTATCCAACACAGTTCAATAAAATAATGTCCATATGTAACCTGTTGCTTTCTCCCTTATTCAGGTGCTGAGAGAAAGTATGAAGTCTCGGGGAATAATGCCTCCGGCGGTAAAATCAGGTAAGTCTTTTGTGGTGAGGAGGGTTCCCTTTATTAGTCCCTTGTTTCACCTTGCTGTCCTTTTGTTTCCCCTTAGGGGCTGGGGTTCGGCTAGGATGCAGTGGAAGCTGCGCCGACCCGTGAAGAAGAATAATACCCCCGGTGGTCAAATCAGGTAAGTATATGGGGGGTATTACTCTGTGTATTCTCTTGGCTCACCTTGCTGTTCTTGTGTTCTCCTTAGGTGCCGGAGTGCGGCGGTAACATGCAGGAGGATGCGGTGAAATGTGAAGATGCTGCGAAGGCCGGTGAGTTCAGCGCAGCACTGCAGCAGGCGAGGCGACGCGCATAACATAACTTCTTTCTTCCAGCGCGAAGGCACGATGGATCGGGAATTCAGGTAAGGATCAAATGTATTGCTCTTGTTCTAACCTTTCACCTTCTTTCTCCCTTTTTCTAGGAGCTCCAAACTTGAGGCGGGCGTGGCAGAAGACTGGATGCAGACTTGCAGGCACGGTGAGCGTTACGCTGCTGGATGCAAAATAACGCGAAACGTGTGCTGCTCTTTGGGCGTGGTTTAAATAGCCTCCAAAGTAGTCCCAGGTAAGTATTCCTCCCCAGCCCCACCCGAGTAAAAAAATAGTCCCTAGGTAAAATAGTCCCTTCCAAGCCTCATTTGGCTTGGAGCTCTTGCAGCATGGTCTGCATCAGGTAAGTTTGCAGCATGGTCTGCATCAGGTAAGTTTTAATCTATGAGCCTGGCACCATAGGCGCCAGGACTGCACCCAAATAGCCCCTAGCGGGGGTTGTTGGGCTTGCTTGGGGTAACTTGATGCCTGCTTCCGGGGTTGCTGGACTTGGTCTGGGTCCCCGGGGATAGGCATCATGACAACGAGTAGCTCCATAAAAATAATATAATCAATCAAGGTTCTGATCAAACCATTTAAAAAACGAGGGGAGTACTGTATAGAGGACCACTTAGAAGCGGTGCATGATATATTTTTATTTAAAGCCGTCTAGATACCTAAGGAACAATACAGGCAATACTTTCACTTAACTCTGGATGCTCCCACAGCCAGTATCATTAGAGGGTTAAATGAACATCAGAACATGACATGGGCAGAGTTTGAAAAAGAGATAAGACGTCATTTTTCTCCTTTCCAATCGTTACAAGAGGCAAAAAAAGTTGCATACACGATTACGGCTGGGCCAAATATGTCTCCTCGCTAATTTTTGCAACACTTAAAAAGGGCTTTTTCTCGATTTGATGTATCTTTGACCCCAATTACAATTAGTTTAAAACTGCCTACTTCTATGGGATTTAGAAAGACAACATATCACAGTTAGTCCGTGGATTTTACCATGACAAGTCCCTTGAAGGGATTGTACACCAAAGTACAAAACCATATGAGGTGCTATATGGACAGGGTAGATATGATGATATGATATGATATGGCATTTGTAACGCGCCTATACACAAGTGTTTCAAGGCGCGACGAGGAAGGGAGGGGGGAACAAGGGGAGACAGACAAACAATCCTACTAGGCCAGGTGTCATTCAGATCGCGCAAGTGCATGGGTAGAGGGGACGGGAAAAAGTGCAAGGGGGAAACGGAGAGGGCAAAGTGCAGTACAAAGTGATTAGTAAAATACAAGATAAATAGTAAGGGCCAGATGGTGGCAAGTGCAGTATAAGTGCAGACAAGTGCTGGGAAGGGGGCTGTGGGGATACAGAGACAGTCCCGCAGTGCAGGGGTTGCCAGGGAGGCATTGCAGGGGAGAGTCGCTGGGCCAAGGACCGAGATTGTTGAGTGGCCCAGTTGCTGATTCAGTACAGTTTCAGTGATTTAGCAGGGGAGAGGGGAGAGAAAGCGGAAGCAAAGAGGAAGGTTTTGAGGTGCTTCCGGAACCGGAGATGGTTCTCCTCAAGTTTCAGGGAGGCAGGAAGGCTGTTCCAGAGGGAGGCCCCTGCTGCGGAGAGAGATCTCCCCACAACTCGTTGCTTGGAGAAGCGGCTGACCCTGAGGGAGTTGGAGGCGGATGAGTGAAGAGCTCGAGAAGAAAGATATTTAGGAAGAGAGAGTTGAAGGTATTTTGGCCCTAGGCCCCAGAAGGCCTTGAGGGCAATGCAGAGGATTTTGAACTTTATCCTCGCAGCCACAGGGAGCCAGTGTAGCGATTTCAGTCCTGGAGAGATACGGTCCCTGGGCTTGAGGCCAAGGACAAGTCTCGCAGTCCTGTTCTGGATGATTTGCAGCGGGCGGAGAGTAGAGGCAGGCAGATTTAGATAGAGGCTGTTACAGTAGTCCAGCTTCGAGAGAACCAGGGCTCTGGAGACAGTGAGCTTCTGGGGGAAGGAGAGGAAAGGAAGGATACCTCTGAGGAGGTGCAGCTGGTAGTGTGACTTCTTAAAAATGTCAGAAATGTGAGGAGAGAAGGAGAGTGTGGAGTCGAAGATGACCCCAAGGTTTTTTGCCTTGCAGGTAGGAGCAGGAAGAGGGCCAAGTGAGGCTGGCCAGAGAACTGCATGGAAGGAGGGAGTGGGTGTGCCGATGTGTAGAATCTCATTCTTACTGGCATTAAGGAAGAGGTCGTTTGCGGCACACCATTCCTGGATAGCAGAAAGACAGTCAGAGATGAGGGAAGGAGAAGAGGAGGCCGAGGGTAGCCTGAAAATGAGCTGGGTATCATCCACATAGCATTGAAAGTTGGGGCAGAGAAGCAGAGATGCGGATTGCAAGAAGTGCCAGATACTGGTTGAACATCCAGGGAGAGAGGTTAGAATCCTGGGGGACACCACAGGTAGAGAAAAAGATGTCAGAGAGGAAAGACCCCAGTTGTACCTGGGAGGGTCGATTTCAGAGGAAAGAGGTCAGCCAAGCCAGAGCCTGACCAGTGATACCCAGGTTATCACGGAGACGGTTGAGCAGGATGGCATGGTTGACAGTGTCAAAGGCAGAAGAGAGATCGAGCAAAATGAGAACACATGGAATGTTAGAGTCAAGGTTCGAGAGTAGATCCTCACGGATGTTCAGGAGAGCAGTGTCCGTGCTTCTGGCGGCTCTGAAGCCAGACTGATGGTCATGAAGGCTACCAACAGATTCAGCTTGGAGATTGAGCTGGGAGATGGCCAGTTTCTCCAGGAGCTTGCCCAGGAAGGGAGTGGTAGAGATTGGGCGATAGTTAGCTGGGCAGGAAGGGTCGGAAGAGGGTTTCTTAAGAAGGGGGTGCACAAGGGAGTGCTTGAGAGGGCATGGGAAGACTCCAGAGGCGAAGGAGTGGTTGCAGAAGTCATCAAGGGCAGGAGCCAAGGAGAGAATCCTCAAACTGTTTCTTGCTTTGAGACAATTGAGTGTCGAGATCTCTATATTTTGACTGCATGTCCTTTTGACATACCTCCAATTCTGCTCTTAACTTTTCCTCTTTTTCACTTGCTCCATCCAGTTCAACTCTTAATCTGCTAATCAGCTTGGTATCATTTTCTTGCATCCGCAGAGACCTATTTAGGATAAACCACGTCTTGGCACATAGCCGTATCAGACAATCTTTCTCTGCATGTTTATCAGCTGCATTTAATAGTCTCAAAAGGCAGACCTGAATTATGCTGCCTTCTGTAAAAATGCTGTCCAATGGTTCTTTTTATACTTCACCATATATGCGGCCATGCCATTCTGGGGCATTTTTTGATGACCATGTCCCATGTGCATATAGCCTTGCCTCCAGATATTGCACTAGCTCTGGGAATATGGCCTCCATTTGAGACATTCTGAATTTCACTTCTAGTGCCACACTGCTCTCATGAAATGGGTTCTCTTTAATGCACGTATGGTAGTGTGAGACACACTTGCCACACCCAGTAGGTGCTCCACAGCCACTTTCCCGGCCAACGCACCATATACGTAGGATATTTTGTCTTATTGGGGTAAATTTGGGGTTTGGTGGTATTTTCTTACCATCTAAATATGAGCAGTAGTTGAGTGGTAAATCAGCCTAGCATTTAGATTGGGTTTGGCCTCATATCATTTTAGTAACCATACCCTGTTATATTATATTGGGGAATCTGTTGATATATTATTTACGGTATTTAGTGGTGAGCATATATTTGTCTTCCCTGTATTATAACCCCATCATAAACAAAACCTTCCTTTCTGTTAGAGTCCCTCCCGGTGATCTATAGAGAGCTTTGGACATATACATATGATGGAAACCCAACAATGTTATATAGATCACCACCTACAGTTTGTGGCCGGTATCACTGGCTTATCTACACCAGCGACCTATCACTTAACTGTTGATGCTCCCACAGCCAGTATCATTAGAGGGTTAAATGAACATAAGAACCAAACATGGGCAAAGTTTGAAAAAGAGATTAGACATCATTGTTCTCCTTTCCAATCGTTACAAGAGGCAAATAAAGTTGCATGCACGATTACGTCTCCTCGCCAATTTTTGCAACACTTAAAAAGGGCTTTTTCTCCCTTTGATGTGTCTTTTGACCCCAATTCCAATGAGTTTAAAACTGCCTACTTCTATGGGCTGCAGAAATACATCATATCACAGTTAGTCTGTGAATTTGACCGTGACAAGTCCCTTGAATGGATTGTACATCAAAGCACAAAACCATATGAGGTGCTATATTGTCAGGGTAGAGAGAATGATGAAATGAAAGACACTAGACCAAAATCTAAAGGATCCTCAGCAACAGTGATGGAGATCAGGTCAGCCAAAATCTCACTTGAGTCTGCTCAAAGTCCAAGTAAAAACAATGTGACACATGAAAAAAGGGGTAATCAACAGAGGTTGTCCCTCCCCGCACCAATGTTTGAATCACATGATCCTAGTAATAGGGAGAGCTAAATTAGCCCTAGGTACTTAGGAGACAGACCCCAAGCAGGATATCACCCTGATATATCAGGTATAAACAATAATCAGAGACAAAGTCAGGATCAAAGAAATAACGGTCCCTATCAGAAATTGGGGACACAAAGCAGATTTGATCCTAATACATGATATATGGTAATCAAGATAGACACTGATATGTTGATTGATTTACTGAAAACGGGAACCAGCATAGGGGACAATACTCACAAAATGAGAGACAGGACATGAGACAGAGTATGATTTATGCCCCATGTCAATACAATGAATCAACACCACCAGGGGACTACAGCCAAAGGGTGGGCGCACCCTGCACACCTCCACATATGAATAAAGAGTTCAGAAATAATCCCAATAGAAATCCTTCTCCTGAGAGATATCAGAATAGATTCAATCATGGAGAAAACAACCAATATCGACCTAGGCCGCAGAGAGAAGATTCTAGAGAGATGGAAATATTCCAGTGTCTCGAGGAGCAAGTGAAATTGTTGGCTGAACAAATAGGAAAGCTCTGTACGGCACAAAAACAGTCATCAAAGGAGGGGGCAGAAGGCAATGTCCGGGTGGTTTCCGATAATAAGTGACTATATATCAATGATATATGCAATACCAAAAAGACAGATTTCCCTGATTTGCTTTTGCATAATGACTCTGAGATGCTTAATGATTTAAAACAAAAATATCTGCAAATGAACATGTGACAGAAATTGCAAATACATCTAAAAAATAAGTTCGATTTAACCTAGAGTTAAATCAAACATTGGAGATTTGCAGAAATGAAAAAGGAAAACATGAGATTCCAAAAGAACAAAGGGACAGATTTAAGAAAGACAACTCATGCATGGGGAATACAATTTAACAGGGAGTAAGTGGGGATGCTAGAACGCTTTCACTGGACAATCAAAACACTAACCAAACACAGGCAGAAATAATAAATACTCAAAAAGAAGGTACAGATAAATCACCTGAAGAGTTATTTGAGCCACAGATTTTTGAGGAAATTAAAAAGACTGGTACCATGCCAAATAACCACAAATGCACAGAATTAGAAAATGACAAATTATCAAGTGATGTTTCTACACATATTTAGTTGGAGGATTGTAGTGTGAACTCTAATGATCCACGGATGGAAGGGCAAAGAGTGGCCACACTCCAAAAGATCTCTGAGTATGGGGACATGAGTAAAGTTTCTCACACAGAAATGGACAGAAAGTAGGGAAAAATGTCTTTCAATTTACCAATGTGCTTAGCCAAAAGTGACCAAGGTCTGAGAAAGGTGAGTCCTGAAATCAGTAAGAATTCACAATTTTGTGTGTGTTAGAGGAAACTGAAGACAGGTATTATGCTCCCATAACAGTGGAAGAAAAATACAATACTTTTGCCATGATTGACACCGGCACACAGGCCACAATTATGTCCAAAGAATTGGTAAAAAGTATCAATGAAGGGAGATCCCCGCAGAACCAGATCACAGTGAGGCAGAGTGAAGGCACAGTGCATAACTTTAATGTGAGGAGGTGCCGATCATGGGTGTTACCGAGGTTGACATAAAGATGGGAAAACACAGAATGAAATAGGAAGTATTGATCACATATATTTGTGAAATTCCATTCCAATGGGAACAGATTGCTTGAAAAGATTGTCTCCTCTCATAGATGGGGTGGATGGAGTACTATGGTCCTTAACAATAAAACATTACGATCTAAGAAAATAAAATCACAAAACAGCAGTATAAATGAATGCCACACTGTTGCCAAAACAAATGATGCAGTGGAGGTATACCTCCAGAATAGCTGTATACCTAGCATCACTGTCATTTTGATGTATCAGGATAAAATGCAAAAGGAAAAAGAAAAACAATATGTGCAGATTTATTTGGATCCCAGCAAGAAATGGCAAACTGAAATAGATGAGCACACACTGCGCTTCTATTTAAAACAGAAGAAATGCAAACAGAATGCTATTCCTAAAACAGATAGAGAGAAACACATTACCACTCTTGCTGAAATACACATGAAAGATGAGCAGCCATGGCTTCACATTGGTATAAATGACCATTCTAATATGGTAAAAGCCACTTTGGTGCTTGAACAGGAAAGGATATTTATTAATGAGAAATTACTGCAGAAAATAATGGAGAGGGAGGAGATCCCAAAATTTAGAATTAAAAACTAATATGTCTCTGGTTTGGACAGTCCGGACTTTGAAAAACGAATTGCAGGAAGATGCATGCTGAAGATTAATTTTGGGCAGAAAACCATCTACCATAATGTGTGGATAGTGAGTGGAACACAAAATGATTTTTACATGGGCAATGATATCATGCACAGAATGTGTATGGTGTTAGATTTCCTTAATCAAAAAATATGGTCCCGGCTAGGTGGGCCTGCACCTGAATTTGAAGAACAGAGAAAGGCTTATCATTTCTAACAACTGGTCCCATATGCAAGTGAATTACAGGTGAACAAGGATGTTACCATTCCTGCATTCACCAAGCAGGCCACTATAATGTTAAAGTGCAAGAATGGACAACAAATGAAAGATTCTGATGCATTTGTGTGCTTGAATGAATCTATAAAACAGCAAGGCCTGTATTATGAATTCACCCCATTGATAGATATTGGAGAAGAATTTGTCAAAATGATGGTGAATAATAAAGGGTGTCAGGATATTCATTTAGAAGAGAATTGTTCATTAGGAATGGCCATACAAAAATCACATTACAATGCAGATTTCAATAACATGGCAATTGGAAATATCCCTGAGAGATATGTAGATGCACGGGGTGTGTTGCCAGAATATCTGGATTCTCAGCCCAAAGGGATCTTTAAAATTCAATCTGTGTACCCTTATGATTCAAATGAGACAGTGTGCTGTCACCAAGAGAGTTGTATAGTATTTGACTTAAATGAAAATGAAACAGAAAATCAGCACGTTGAAGTGGAAGCTGATATGCCAAAATATTTGAAAGTGGCAGCTTTACAGAGAGATACAGCCACACAGTTGGAAGAAAGCACATAGATTCCTCCACTGGAGGATTTCCCAGAATTTTCAAAAATGGTAGAGGAGCAGATTTTGATAGCAGATGCATGTGATAGCGATGAGGATAAAAATTAATTTAGAAAAATATTTATGGAATTTAAAGATGTTTTTGCTAAAGATGCATATGATTGCTGGCAACAAACATGTTGCCATCACAATTAGTGAAGCGCTATATATTCTAAAGCGCTATAAATATTATAAAAAGCTATATATATTACTACAGTCATACAAAAATTGAGAGATCGTAGAAATGTGAAATGTTTAAAATGTTTATTAGGAATGACAGGATATAACAGGACATTTATTGCAAATTATGCTGAAATTACTCAACCATTAACTAAACTATTGAAGCTGAATACGCCCTGGAAATGGGAAAAAGAGCAATCTGAGGCAGTTGCTAAATTAAAGGAATGTCTCATAAAGGCACCATGTTTTAGCATACCCTATAAAAAACAAGCATTTCTTTATAGAAATAGGTTTCACTGAACATTGTATGTCAGCAGTGTTATCTCAAAAACATGATTTGAATCACAAAACCATTGCTTATGCAAGTAAGGCATTTTCTCAAGTTGAAGTTAAATTCAGTGAATGTGAAAAGGCCCTTTTGACCACTGTGTGGGCATTACAGCATTTCCGCCCCATTGTTCAAGGAGAAAAGGTAATCATTGAGACAAATCATCAACCATTGCAGTTTTTACAGTAAAAGGATTAGGTCAGGCAATCTAGCACAGTCCAGAATTACTTCATGGACATTGGCATTGCAAGGCTTTCCTGTAGAAGTGAGGGATGGCCAAAATAAAAAGAGCGAAGTTGCTCAAGGATTAGCAGATTTACATGACTGTGCAGCTGGGTCTGTATCAGATGAAGTAGAGGTGGAATCGAGTTTGCAGGAGTTTGAACAATCATCACACAAAGCGTTTGATGAAAAGACTTGCAAGAATTTGCCAACTGTATATGTTGACGGTTGTGCCTTTCACATTGAAAATGACAGTAATAAACAATTGGTATCAGGAATCTGGTTGAAATGTGAAGACATTCCTAGTATAGGGATGAGAAATGGGGCTAGTCAGGTGGCCAAAATGGCAGCCATTTATAAAGCAATTACTACTGCAGTTGATAATAAATTCAGTGAAATTGTCCTGGTGACTGATTCTGATTATGCACGAAATAGCTTTGTTGAATGTTTGCCTGGCTGGAAAGCAAGAGGCATGATTACGTATAATAAAAAGCCCCTCAAACATGGAAAAATGATACAGTCCATAGACAATTTAGTGTCAGAGAATGATTTAACAATATATTGGAGGAACATTTGTGGACATTTAAAAACTCCAGGAGAAGATAAGGAGGGAAATGATAAAGCAGATCATTTAGCCAAAATTGGGGCTGTGATGGGAGAATTGTTACCTATTGAACACTTAATTGGTCAAATACAGATTGATGCAGATACACGCTCTAAGGCTCCAAAAGAGGTAGAACAACCAGTAGTACAATGGAGTTATGATACACCAGATCAAGATCTGATTAAGGCGCAAAAAGTTGATCCAATATTGGGGATATTTTATAATCATTTAATGGACCCCGAACAAAATCCTTTAACTGAAAATGATTGTACGGGAAAAGAAGATTTGAGGGTGCTATTAAAGAATAAAAAACAAATCTGACTACAGGATGGACTCATGATTAGGGAATCCATAACAGGACAAATACAGAGGGTGGAACCCCTTTCATTCAGAGGGCTAATTCTACACCATGCACATGATGCAATAACTGCAGGACACAGAGGTTCACAAAAAACATTAGAGATACTGAAAGATTATGCTTACTGGCCACATATGTCCCCAGATGTGAAATTATTTACTAGGGGATGTCTATTACGTGCCCAATTTAAACCCGCTTCATCAATGCATAGAGCTCCACTGATGAAAAGAGGATTAACCCTTCCATGGTCAGATTTGCAAATAGACTATGTAGGGCCTGTAAAAAGGTCGAGCAGGGGGAACCGTTACATTTTGAGCGTGGTTTGTTTGATGTCAAAATGGATAGAGTGTATTCCTGCACCAGATTGTAATCCACAAACCGCAGCTACATTGCTGGTAAATCATATATTTTCAAGATTTGGATTACCACAAAGAATAGAGTCAGACAGAGGAAGTCATTTTACAAGCGCTTTAGTGAGTAAAGGGTGGCAGATACTGGATGTGAAAAGAAAACTGCATATTCCATACCGACCCGCCTCTTCTGGGAATATTGGACGTTGCAACAGGTCTGTTGTGGAGATATTAAAGAAGTTTGTGGCAGAGGCAGGTTCCAGCTGGGATTTACGATTAACCCTAGTTTTGATGGCAATCAGATCAACTCCTGCCAAAGCAACAGGTATCAGCCCTCATGAGGTGTTAACAGGAAGGAAAATGGTTCTACCACAACATTTATTATACAGGACACATGAACAGACACTTGTAAGCACATCTACAGTTCATGAATATGTGGAAGAACTGAGGAAGCATTTGCAACATGCATTTGCTTTTGTGCAACAAAATTTGGAAAGGGCTCCTGACAGTGCAAAATCATATTATGATTGCAAGACATCTATGAAAGAGTATAACGTAGGGGATCAGGTATATAAATTTAATTTTGGAAAAGGTAAACATAAACATTCTAAGTTTCTGGCAGCCTGGCAGGACCCTTTTCAAATTGTAGATAAGGTGTCTCCAGTAGTCTACAAAATATTCAAGACAGAAGGTGAAACGGTAACAGAGCAGTTTGTAGATGTTAACCAAATTAAGCCCTGTCATCCCAAACATGAGGTCAGGAGACTTGAGCAAGTAGAAACATCTTAAGCACCCTGAAGACATGAAAGGGAAGACACAGTGACTGTGTTCATAATACCCCACATCATAAAACAAATATACATAGTTATGGTCATTATTAGAAAGATAAAGGTAGAAAATACCATAGATGGCAAACCTTGACATATGGGGCTGAAGCAGATTGATTTATTATGATATCATGTTGAGATATGTTTTTCTTAAGGTGTAATGGTGTTGTATATATGTTTGTTTTCTCTCTAACATGTGCTTAGTTTCACGAGGAAGTGGAATGTTTTGGATAATTTTTTTAGTAGAAAGGGTGAAATTGATATTATTCTATGCTATGATATGTCTCTTTTCTGTTTAATTTAGAACAACTAACTAATATTTTGAAGTCTGCGGTCGCAGGACCGGAAAACACGGGAGGTGATGGAGTCCTGGAGTCCACTGGATGAAGCTCAAGTAATGCCTCCGGACCAAAATATGGAGGTGAAAACAAAGTAACCGGGACGCTCTATGAGATGACATCTTTGGAAAAGAATCCAAGAGTGTCAGGGTGAAAGAGTTTCATCAAATGAACCAAATGATAAAGAATTGATGATCAGGACATCTTGGAGGTGCGATCATAAAGATAGTGAACATCATTAATGGAACAGTGATAAATGGAACTTCATTCTGCAGCCTTATGGGTGAATAAGATTATCCTATGTGACTAGAAGTATGGGCGATGGAGTCCCACAACTTTATTGTGTTATTTAATTATTTGAGTTAGTTATTTTAGTTATTTGTTTTATTTATTTATTTTAGTCTATTATTTTGTTATTGTAACTTAAAATGTTGATTTCACAATTGAACAAAGACATTTGAATACACATGGACACTTTGTAATAAAAAATGTTTTACATACATATGCACATGTGTATGAGGACTCATGGACCCATTTGGGTACATTTTCTCTGTTATTATGATCAAACAGTGGTTTCTCATGAAATATTTCAATGTTAATTTTATTAAGTCACCATTATTTCAACCGTGATTCATATAATGGAAAGCACAATTTGGGTTTCCTCTAATTATGGATTGGAGTATTGCCAAATGTGAGGAAAAGGAGGGAAGATGTAGTAATATATATAGCGTTTTATAAGAATATATAGCGCTTTACTAAATGTGATGGTGAAGGCGAGCGTCCCCAGATAGCACGACCCTCCCCGCAATGAGAGGCAAGAATGGACTCTCCCACGAATGGGAATAAGGCTAGGACCAAGTGTGGGTGAGCTTAAGGGAAGCTTTATCTAAGTCAAAATAGGGCATGCAAAGAACTCTGCAAACTCCGAGAGCGCTCTGTCTGACAATAGCGAAGACAGTCGTTTATATTTACAAAAAGTGTCATAGGCACCAACACACTATAGGGGGCACATGTACATGGGGATTGGGTGCCGTCGACTAACTATATGTGCAGCTGTGATGCGTCTCTCCGTGGTTGGTGGACACCGCCAGGTGCCAACGTGGGGTGGGCAGGTCAGCTGGGCTCATCCGGGAGGCACTGTCCGGTCAGGCGTGGTCAGTGTCATTGATGGACGTCTTTCTTGGCTTTCTGCCCTAAGGGCCAGGCACACCCCATTCATTCAATGCTGCAATGTCAGTTGTCCTGTAAATCCTACAATAGGTTATTCTACAGGTTAATATAACACAGGAGGAATGTGCATTAGGTGGGGTACTTTGGCGATACATCAATACAGGGTTGCTGTTATCCTGTTGACTAGGTATCATAGGCCATGGGGTCGGGTCTCAGGGCACGGGGTATGCTGTCCGGGCTTTGGGTCTCGTTAGAAGTCATGACGGATGCTTTCACACAATGTTGGTGCAATATTAGGTGTCTTCTTTTACAAGCGTCATTAATCTGGGGTGAACTGGTGGGTCGTGGGACCTATGAGGGGGCACCTCTGGCCTCTGGTTATGGCCGGATTTTGCTGCTGGGCTGTAAATAAATCAGGTGGCTGTTCATGGCCATGTGAGCTGCGGGGGAATCATGAATGCCTGAAGCAGCTCCAGCCGAATTGGGGGAGGTGAGGCAGTGTCGCTCGGGCCTTTGCTTTCTCTGGCAGGCTTCAATGGGAAGGGAGGAGAGGTGGCCTTGGATATGCCCACAATGATAGTCTACTCGCAAGCTGCAAATTGTAAAACAAAGGGATTTGCATAATGTAAAATGGCTAAGGGGTTACACATCTATAGTATTTACATCAGTACATATTCATTTCAGAATTCGTTAACTATATCTACAGCTCCATTAGTCACTATAGAGTAAGTATTTGCAATATTAGCAGTTTTAGCATCACACTGTAAACACGATACGTGAGGTAGCATTAGGGTTGGTGGAGCACGCAGGAGTAACAGACCAATACGGTTGACAGCAGTAATACATATTAAACCTGTACATTTGCACTTGATGGCATTCTATGTATCTTATTTACATGAGCTCATAATACTGTCGCGCTTGTGTTCCTTTGCATTCTAACAGCATCAGGGTAGTCATGACATAAGGACTTGGTATCATTCACTTTACATTACCCCTAGAGAAGCACATAGTAGGAGGCCAGGGGCCCTGAGTGTGTGCACATACTGGGGGGGTTTGAGTATTGTGACCATGTGGTCACACAATGACACATTCTTCAATTCGTACAGTGTTTGTAGATTTTTGACACGGAGGTCGTGCAGAAGGGATATCATTGTAATGCAATATATGTATATATGTATGAGCAGTTTCTTGGTGTGGGATTAAGGCTTTTGTTTCATCGAGGATGGTTTACAGTTATTTTCCAAGCCCCGCTGCCCGGGTCACGCTGAGGATAATGGTGCACTGCGGAAGGTGAAAGATACAGTATTTGCTCTAACACTAGCTCATGTCCAACTGGTCGTGGGAACGGGCTTTCAGCGGATCTGCCAGGGAGCGGATGCAACAGGGTAGACGAGGACTCTCTGAAGGTGGGGGCCGTGCTGCAGCGCACAAGGAGTCATGTCTTAAGATGGCGTTCTGGTTTTCAAAATGGTTTCCTGGGCCTAGTCTAATACAGTATGTTTAGTCGATGTGTCGGCCAGTGGTCCACCCACCACCTGGGCCCTGGTGGCAGGGGGGTCCCCTGACAAGTCATAGACATCACAAGGAGGGGACTGCAGGGGAGGGGGGTCTCTTTGACGTGTCCTCCCATACATTTCCCCCTTTCGTTACTTAAGTAACGAATACCGTAACTCCCCCAACCGCTCACATTCTTTTTCATCAGCCACAGCCTCATCCCACGCCGGGGTGCCCTTTATGGGCATCCAAGCCCTGCACACCCCCCTCAGGCTTTCCCCCCTTCTAGCATATTCATCTGGGGTACAAGTTAGATATATGCAATCCCTAGTTCCCTCCAAGTCTACCCACACTTCCTCATACCATTCCAGTTCCCGGGGCTCTCTAATTGTTGTGTGCCATAATCTATCTACTATATCCCCATTGCGGTATACAGGCAATATCTGGTATTTAGGCCCGGGCTCTTCACCTGTTTGCATTTGAGCTTCCTGCATAGCTTGCACTGTTGTGGCTCGAGCATTGCCCATTGTCACCATCAACAATGTACCATTTGGTACCACGCCTGCACAGCATCGAAGGCCCATCTGGCACACACAAAAAATTAGAAGTAAAAAGACTACTGTTGAAATTAGTAGTTTAACAGTCAATCCCAACCATGATGGGACCCAGGAGAAGAGGTTATCAAACCACGTGCTTGCTTCTGCCCCGCCTTCCGTTTTCATTCTTTCTCCTAGGTTGTGCACTGCTACGATAACGTGGGACAATGTACCATTATCAGCGTCTTCAGAAGGTACGAAAGTGCAGCATGCACTTCCAATTTTTCGGCAAACACCTCCGTCCATTGCTGTTAATAGGTCCAGGACATACCTATTTTGCATTGTCATTAGCCGCAGGGCTCTCAACTCTACCTTGATCAGGTTTAAACCTTCCTCTGTATCGTTTGTCAACTGGATCAGCTCCCAGCGTGTTATTTGGAGCCACTTAGCATTTGCCCGTGCCTGGATGCTTGGAATGAGTGAGGCAAAGAAAGTCTCTGCAGAGCTAAACAATCAATATCTGTCTGGGATCTGTGCCAATAGCTCTGAAGATGCTTTGGATATGTAGTTTGATGATCGTCTGTTTCGGGACAGCATTTCCTCCTTGTTGCGAAAGGACAAAACATACATCTGTGTTTCTTCTGTTGGTTGGGCCTTCTTTTCACGGGGGGTGTCTTGCCCTTTCCTGCCCCCACCGATGTGGCTCTCTGGTATCACCATTAGTGCTGAATGTAGTGTGGCCAATGAGCAACTGCCGCTCCATGATTGTGGGAGTTGCAAGTATGCCTGGCGGCCACACACCCAATAGGTGTCCATGAGTGCTGCTGTCCCCTTCCTCATGTCTGGGATGGTGAGAGTTCTGTTGCAGTCTTTGTTTACCCCCATTGCGGTCTTTCCTTCCCCCTGGAAGCATAGTTCATATGTTATTTCTTTCTGCAGTTTGAACGGTTTTTCAATGTCAGTCACTCACGTTAACTTTGTGATGTGCTCTTTCCAGATGGGTGTACATGTTCTTTCGATCCACTGCATTTTTTCAGGTGACACTCCCCACAGCGCCTCCGCTTTGCATGTAACTTCTTCATCTTTCCATCTGTTGTCTGTGAATAATGTCCCCTTTATTACAAAAAAATGGTTCTTTCAGGCATATTACGCCTTCCACTTTCGGGTAGCATGTTTTTTCGTTCTGCAGCATGCTAAAAGTTATTTTGTGTGCCTGAAAGGTTTTCTTAATTCTGCACAGCGTAAGATGAAGGAGACATTGGGCATTTATCAGAGGCAATTCTTTTGGTAGCAACACCTTGGGTGTTCCTAAGGCATGGGGGATAAGAGAGCAGACATAGCAGCTTTCATGTGTTGTTTGTTTAGCAGTTGCGCTCATGTCTGCATACCATTTATTAGTATGGTGAGGGTGTCTTCGGTCTTCCATTTGATCTAAACCCAGACAATGATACTCGTCATACTTCCTACTTCCCACCTCCCTTTTCCTCCTATTATTTCTAAGATATCTCGCAGCTTCATGGGCGATGTGTGCTCTATATCCCCCTTTTCCCACATTCCCCTCTGTCCATTCATCATATAGCAATTCAAACTTTTCTGATATCTTTTTGTTCTCTTCAGTTATTCTATGATGCAAGGTACTGGCTGCTGTAGGGGTGGTTACTTGTGTGGGCGGGGTGGTGGGGGTATTGTAAAGCCCCGGTATGATAGAGGGTTGTGGTCATTTAGACTGAGGGCATTGTACTTAGAGACATTTGGCAGGGGACTTATGCTAGCATTCATTTCAGTACTGTTTTTCTTGGAGTTGTTTTGGGCGGTTTCGTGTTATACTCCCACACAAGCTGGTATCCGTTCCATACCAAAAAATCACCTTCACTTGCCTTTTCAGTTGTTATATTTTCATTTGCAATATTAATTCTGTTCCCCCCTTCCCCCTCATTCATCTCGACAGCGATGAATGCTATGAACCAATATGTGCTTATGCCAAACAGTATCACAAAAAATAATACGATACACACAGACAGCAGTAATGTGGCACACACATAAAGTTATTTTTGTGTTGCCAATATAACATGTGAATATGTTGTTGGTGGCATGCAAGGTACAGATTTCATAACACAGCAAAAGCCCAATGTGAAACTGCAGAGAATAAAGTGCACCATTTTTTTTTCTTGAATACCTCATACATAGAAGACTACATTATTTGTATAACTGGCTAACTTTAATTAACATTTACTAAACACTAACTCTAACTTCCTTAACATTATAATGTAGTCTCATGTGCAAAATGAGCTGAAAATACATATTTTGGAATTCGTTTTTAAATGTGCACTGGCATTTTCTTTTCTCTTTTCTCTTTCTGTATTGGGTTGCAGAAAGCAGAAAGTATGTACGTAAAGAAATAAAATTGTAACAGCTGTCCTTGCACTATGAGCAAGGATCTCATTGTGTAGACGTGAAGGGTGGTTCTGAAAACATGCTTTTAACCTGATCTGATTGGAAGAAAGTGTCAGCAGACCCATCACGTAGACAAGATAGGGAGGTCCCGAGTTCTGCTAATAGGAAAACTTACAGAGAGAAAGCAGTTCATGTTGACTGGGCTCTGAAGACAGAAGTTCATGGTGTCACTGAGCGCTGGCTTGAGAGTTTCTCGCTGTGCATCCCAGACACCTAAGATTACGAGAGCAGTCGTACTGACTGGGCCTGTCTTTCTGAGACGAGCGAAGCAAGGTCGTGTGGGGGAGCTTCAACAAACACTTTTGGTAAGGAGATAAGGTAAGTGAGGTCTCTGTGTGCGGTCGCATCGATGACTGAATTATAATACAGGATAGGAAATCCCCTGCATTTTACTTCGTCATGTTTAGAATGTTAAATTAACTCATGTTTTAAAAGGCTTGCTTGCTCTGTTTCTTTTTCTTTTGTATTACAGATTATGGTGCAATGTTTATGGTAAGAACTAATGATTGTAAATTGTATTATTATATAACATAATGAGAATATAAAATCAAATGATTAGTGTCATTTCTTGCATCTGTGAGTTTATATGAATCCACAGGGGAGATTAATTTCTCTTCAGTAGTGCATTTGTCAATTTGGACCTGCAGGTAAAATAACAACCCAAAATAAGCTGATAATATTCAGTAATAAAGCAGATTGTGTATGGGTGCCTTCCTTACATGTTGTTTGGAAGGAATATAATATAATATATAGATTGCTGGGCGTCCATGAGCCAGTGATGCCTAAGGGCGCATAGATCGCTGGTGTAGATAAGCCAGTAATACCGGCCACAAACTTAGGTGGCACTCTATATAAAATTGTTGGGTTTCCATCATATGCATAGGTCCAAAGCTCTCTATAGATCATCGGGAGGTACACTAACAGAACGGAAGGTTTTGTTTATGATGGGGTTATAATATAGGGAAGAAAAATATATGCTAACCACTAAATACTGCAAATAATATATTACCAGATTCCCCGATATAATATAACAGGGTATGGTTACTAAAATAATATGAGGCCAAACCCAATCTAAATGCAAGGCTGATTTACCACCAAACTACCGCTCATATTTAGATGGTAAGAACATACCACCAAACCCCCAAATTTACCCCAGTAAGACAAAATATCCTACAGCCTAGACAGCAGGCAGAAAAAGATTTGAATTTTTGCTGTATGACTGCCCCAGTAGCAACAACAATGTTAATGAAGTAAGAAAACATCTATTTACTCAAATATGTAGAGCAAGATGTGCTCATTCAGCATACAAAAAGAGCTGTCTACCAGGCTGGTTACTGATTGGCTCAAATGATGGTCACAACACTGCAGCTTCATCGCCAAATGATTGGGGGTGGAAGAAGAAGGATGAAAGTGGTTGTGAGATATCCTGGCCAACCCTACCAGAGGCTATGCAAGCTTGCAGGGACCTCTTACAATGTGGCTTCAAGAAAGGCTGCACATTACAGTGCACGTGTAGGAATGCTGCCTTACAGCGTATTGCTCTTTGTACTTGTGGCGCTCTTTGTACTGAATGAAATAAGGCAATGAGATTATTACCAATAATCTGTTTCAGGAATAGTATCAATATTCATTTAATAATTAACAATAACATACTCAATCAGTAATATAAGACACTGTATTTGTGGTACATGAATGTCAATCAATAATTGTTAATGCTTTTGTTTTTGTTCCATTGAGTAAATCCATTAATTTATATATTCTGGTATATATCATGGAAAGCAAACATTATTATTTACTATTAGTACCCGGCGAGAGACAATCTGAATGCAACAAGAATTCTGATTGGCTCTCGCCAGGTCCCTACCCGGCCAGGAATCCCTCTGTCGGGATTCCACGGCCTTTGTCCCCAGTGGGGGGTGTGGCAACCCCTCAGCCAATGAGGAGGCTCGAAGTGGGGCCATCCCCGCTCCGAGCCTCCCCGCGGCTGAGAGGCTGCCTTCGCCCCCTACCGGGGACTCGGGTAAATCTTTTTTTTTTTTTTAAATTCCCTTTCCTCCCTCCCACTCGCCTCCCCAACTTACCTTCTTGGTCACGCGTCCCCGGCGGGGGACGAAGGAAGCCTCCAGCCGTGTGGAGACTCGGAGCGGGGCCATCCCCGCTCTGCGCCTCCACACAGCTGGGGGCTTCCCTCGTCCCCCACCGGGGATGCAGGTACGTTTTTTTTTCCCCCTCTTCCCCGTCCCACTCCCACCCTCCCAACCCCACTTACCTTCTTTTTGATTCTTTTTCGGGAGCGGACGCGCTGGAAACACTTGTGTTCCCAGCGCGTTTGCTCCCGATAGCCGCCATGTAAAGGGAAAACGGACTCCGTTTTCCCTTTCCATGGCGGTGGCCATTTTCATTTTTTTTACGCGTTTCGGGACAAAGAAAAGCTTTTAGTGCCCCGGTCACGCAATTTTTGCAGCCCGGGGTACTAATAGCAATAGAACCCTCACGTCAGGGGCATTACCGACTCTGGTAATGCCCCTGGGTCTTCGGTAAGGCCCTCGCTTCGCTCGGGTCCTTACCTATGTGCCCCGGGGCATTACCTGAGTCGGTAATGCCCCCGACGCTCGGGTTCTATTGCTTAATTAGACTTCATTTATACTATGTACAATAGGCACTGCATGACCACAGGTAAATGATTGAACAATGAATATCTACAAAAATGAAGATACCTGAAATAGTCTAAATTTCTTTTTAAATGGATGCCAGCTTTGTTACGGGTAATTCTGAGATGGCCACATAGCTAAAAATGTGGTTGTGGTCTAAACGTGCGCCAAAATTCATGCTTCTCTCATCAAATGCACAATTGTCTCACCTATCTGCAGCACTAGATTACTTTTTCACTGAAGCCTTTTCTATACATTCAGGCCTGCCTACAATTCTGTACATAGAAAGCTCTAAATGTTGTCTATTTACCGCAGACAATCATGCAATGTGCACACTGATTATATAAAGCATTTAGCAAAATATAAGACATTTGTAATCAAATACAAACTTGACACACATGAAATCAACAAATAGTAATTTTCATGAAATGTATTTAAGCAAAATATATGTGTATCTTTCATTGTTAGCAACTACTTTCTATTATATCATAATCAAATGTAATTTATCTTTTTAAGGCTTCAAAGCCTATTTTCATTTCTTGTATCAATTCTAAAAGACACATCTGGGGACCTGTACATAAATGCTTTTCATTCAAGTACATGCTGTATCATGCTTAAATAATGAATGCTAGTACCTTTAATAATGCTCGTAGAAGCTAGGTTAACTAAATCAGATCAGAGGAAATAATTGTAATTCAAAAACCTCCCTAGTGAATAAGTTCTAGCTTAGCTAAATCTATTCTGCAAGCCTTTATAAGTTTAAGTATAAGCTTCATGATAACTTACACAAATATCTGCTATGATATTAATTTAGAAATTAAGCACATTACAATAAATGTCCTATACATTTGTCCATGGTTCACAATTAATGTATTCAGAAGCACTTTGCAGTGGAGCATTTTTGCAGAAAAACTGAAAATGCAGAGTATGTTACATATTAACAAAAACATACTAACCAAACTTGATCATCATTAGCCATGGCAATTGTGATGCCAAAGAAATCAAATGTAGTGGTGTCTACAGTACAACAATTGACCATGCAAGCAGGGACGTCATTTCACCAAAATGCCAGGGGTAGCGGAAGTGCCCTTGACCTCTGATGACATCACATGAATGGATGTAATTTGACCCAGAGCCCAAGTGACATCACTTACCTTTCACCCCTTGACAAAACAGGAAGTGGTATCACATAGCATTGTTCCTCAGTACACTAAGAACAGTATGGTTACGATATCACTGTAATAAGATATACATTCCATACAAGACTGGATCAGCATATGTAGTGTTAATTTCAGTGTGGATAGGCCCATATTACCAAATTATTGTGAATGTAAGCAGATGTCCAATGCCAAATGGTGCCATGCAACAGAAATAAAAATGCATGTGGCTGTTGCATGAAATGTATGGGAGCAGGACTGAGGTTCTGCCTCCTATGCCTCAGAAGGATGCATGAGGTTCTGCATCCACGCACAGTATAGAATGCCTCATAAGGGGAAGAAGCAATGAAGCGTTGCCTTATATGAACAATAGAGGGTTCTACTGTAGATTGGGGGAACACTCAGTATCTGCCTCCTATGAACAGTATGGAGCACGTCTGAAGGGGGAAGGGCCTAGAGTTGATCCATTCATGCATATCATAGAGTGCCTTTGAAGGCAGCAGAGTGCTGAGGGGACAGTTGCTGAGCAGGTGCAAGTGGATCTAGGTCACCTGGCCTACGCCCTGCTCACCTGTGAATCATAGAAGTATAGCACAGGGACAATATAGAGGTGAAAATAGGTCTCTAGCTGGTGAATTGAGAGAGATTTCGAAGGTAGAGTGAGGTCCGTTTTTAGGAAAAGAGAGCAGTTAAAATGAAAATCCGTTTTGAAAGAAATGTTACTGAAATGTTACTTACACTAAATTATCTAGGCTATATTGTTAAGGAGGCGCACAGTAAGCTCTAAGGTTGATTCGCAAGGTCAACCCTGTCACCCCAGTGCTCAACTCCAACAATAAAATATACAGAAATTAATTTGATTACTCCAAATATAATTAAGGGCTTATAACTTACACCAGACAAAATTGAAAAGAGATGGTGCTAGCACTTAAACATTAAGGGCAGGATACAAGGATAATTTTAACAGTTTCAACAAGTTACCAGGTTATAATTATGACTACTTAGAGAGTGTGATAAGGACAAAGGCAAGACAAGATTGGCTATGTATTTCTATGGACTGCGGATTATACCCACAGTCCACTTTTTAGTTTTGGGGTTTTTGGAACAGTTAACAGGTTCTGGTCACCACACTGCGGCACACCTGGCAAAAGTCAGCTGGGCAAGGTCTGGTCACTGGGTAGCGGACTGCTGGTCACTGTATGGCACAGGTACCACTGGAGTGGGCAAGCAGTTAGTGGGCAGCAAGCCAGTCTGATTCCAGGATGCAAAAGGTACCACAACTTTTCTCTTTTTAATGGGAGATTAGCGGGTTGATTCTGGATCACTGGCCTTCCTGGGATAGGAATCAGCTATGCTTGGGTTTTGCAGTGGGCTCTGGAGTAGGGTCAGCAATGCTTTGGTCTTGTAGTTGAAATCAGCAAGATGAATGAAGCAAATCAGGAACGCAGCGCAGGCACTTCAGGAAGAGTGTGTGTGTGTGTGAAGGCAATAAACTTTCAATCAAGCTGGGAAAACCCCATCCTCCCTCTGGGGGAAGTGACAGTTGGTGGTAGCTGAAAAGAAAAAAATGGGCCAGTGTAGGACAAAGGATGCCCATTTGTTTCAAAAGACTATTTTATGAAGAAACTTTGAAGACGGTTATCTTTGCAACAGGACTTTGCAAAAATGTAAACATTCAGTAGTTTAAATGAGATTTTTGTGGCTTTCAAATAAGAGGTATTTGCTGTCAATAGCATGTATGGGACACAAAGAATGTGAATCATGGGGAAAGGACACATGATGGAATGTTAAAAATTAACAGAAATAGGCCCCATGATAGTATGGATAGTAGGAAAATGAAGTTTATTTGTTGATTTTTCTCAGATTTGGTTTGACAGAGCCTGTCATTCAGGGGTCATGCTTGGTTTTGCTGAAGCATAATGGGGATATGAATGGGCCTTATTACTAACAGTAGTTTAAGGAAGAACAGATAAAAATAGCATCAGAGCAGTATCATTTTAAGGTAAAAAAAAACCTTTTCAATTGGGACTTTGGGCTGGCAGCAAAGCGGCGCTGCTTTTTCACTCTATTTCTTTTGTATATGTAAGAACACATTGGAAAGCTCCCTCAGTGTGCCCCTTTGTTCCATCCTGCCCAATATGTGCTTGTCAAGATGGTGCAGCCATCTTTTGGTTGCTGCAAAACACAGTTTTGAGGCTATGTTGCTTACATGAGCCAGTGCAGCCATTTTGCTGGTGACTGTAGATGCGCAGCTTGGTGATGTGGGGAAGTACAGCTGAGTTGGGTCAATATATTCCACAACACGACATCCAAAAACGGCCTTATTGTACTTTTTCATTCACATGAGGGCAAAAATTACAATCCTACAACCAAACACAGCTTTGTTTTCCTTTCATTTGAACATCTGCCCTTTAAAATATAAACAGCTTGGCTTTTTCTTTTATTCTGTCTCACATCAAAGAACCCTGTGGAAGGAGGCCTACACCTCATTATCAATGGACCAACAGCAAATGCAAACTCACTCCAAAAGGAGTCATTAGAGAATCATATGGCCTGCAAAACCAGAGTTTAAACATTCTAAGCAAACAGCTTGCGCACATGTGAAAAAGAAAAATTACTTTAAAAAGCCACTGCGAAAGGATAGCTTTTCTTGCATAGAAATGTCAGTGATATGTGCTGTGGGGGAGGAGGGGTTTGACTAAGCAGTGCACATTTATTTTTATTTGTGTTTAACTGTATTTTACCAGTTGTTACACAAATTTCTCCCCGTCGTGTCCACTGATTATTTGTTTAACTTTAAAAGCTCCAAATCCTTAGTTTACTTAGGATTTTTATTGATACTATGAATTCAGGTCAAGTCTCTCCAGGAAATTTCCAACTGCAATCACTGGCTTTCAGTATGTCCCATCCATCAAATAAGCCCACCTGTAATCTTCATCCAGCATGTGAAAATGTGAGTATAGGAGTTTTCCTGTTAGAGGCTAGAACCGGGCATTTAATGATGAGATGCTTCAGATTTTCAGTTGAGTGAGGATTTATACAAAAGCGACAAGAATTTGCATCAATTTTTTCCTTGATTCCCAAGATTTCATTTGTTTTTAAGATGTTTAACCTTGCTCTCAAGAAGATGGAACAAATGTTCTTGTTTGGGAACTTTAGTACGTAGTTGATGGGCTCATTTAGTTTTTGGGCATATGGCAGCAAGCGGGCAATGCACTTGTAACTCATGGCCTTGTCTTGCATGCCACACCAATCTGTTTCCTTACATTTTCTGGCAGTTTTTGTTGGATTTGTCAAAAGTTCCTCTTCCGAACTTACTATTTCTTCCAGAATAGCACGGTTTTTGTTTGTCCAGTTTAGCAGCATTTTATTGGATCTTTTCTCCATTTCCTCATAAATCAGAACATAGATTTTTTCTTTGGAGGATTCCTGTATAACATCAGGCTGTTGAGATCAACAGTTCCTTTAAGAGATATAAGACTTAGCTCTCTTCTAATCAGAGCCACTGGCGTAGATGGGGGAAACGTAGCAGTTTCCTCTGCAGAGATCCTTCCAGCTTGTTCCAGATGTTGTCAGGAATCATTGCCATAGGTAAGTGCTGGGACCACTTTAGCTTTATAGAATGTGATTGCTGCTTTCAGCGAGAAGCGCCCATACTTTTTGTCCATCAGAATCGTCTGATTAGTCAAGCCTTTGTTTTTAAGGATCAAGGTTTCTTGCATCAGTGATTTGCGTGCTTTATTACTGAAGGTGACTCCAGATATCTGAAAGTATTGACTTTTTCTAGCAATTCTTTCGAAACCACGGGCCGTGTTCTTTTCGCCTCGTGGGTTTGTCTAGACACATTACTTTGGTCTTTCCCGTGTTACTCTCTAGGCCGTTGATCTTAAGATATTCATGAAGATTATACAGTTTTCTCTGTAGCCCAATCGTGGTTTGATCAATTAGGATGATATCATCTGCATATAGCAACCTGCTAACTTTTTCGGAGCCCAGAGTAGGGGGGAAGGCTTCCACACTTTTTTGCTGATAACCTCCTGTATAAGCGTTGTACAGAGCCGGAGCAAGAGGGCATCCTTGCCAGAGGGCATCCTTGCTTGACTCCAGTATGGGTGTTGATGTTTGATGAGAGTAGTCCTGCACCATTAAGATGAACTCTCATTGAAGTCTGCGAGTACACTTCTTTGATTGGCGCCAGTAAGGATTTTGGACAGTTCCAGTTGAGAAGTTTCGTCCACAGTCTGTCCCTATTGACTTTTTCAAATGCTTTTGACAGATCAATAATAGCCAAGTGCAAGTAAGATGAACCTTCCAGTACTTTCACCTTAAAAATGCTAAGTATGAATATGTTGACCGGTGTTGCGAGGTTTTTTGTGAAACCTGTTTGAAAGGGGTCTGAACCTTCGGATGATGAAACCCATGCTTTGAAGTTGTCCAAGAGGAAAGACCCAAAACATTTCCTAATACTATAAAGCAGTGCGATGGGACGATAGTTGTTTGGGTCACATCAGTCACCTGATTTGTATACTGGCACCACATTGGCAGTTTTCAAAGAAATGGGTATCGATCTTGTTAACAAGCAGGATTCAAATATTTCAGCCACCAGGAGGGACCATGGACCGGGATTAGTCTTCAAGTCCATATTTGATAGTCCGTCTGGTCCAAGGGCATGAAATGTTTTGAGTTTTTTTATTTTTTATTTGATGTTGGTTCTATCGATTTCAATGTCCCATTTGTCAGTGTCCCCGATGGGTGCCGAAGGTGAGTAAGGAAATGCACTGAAGCGATCTGAAAAGTGACTAATCCAGGTCTCCTCGGTCACACTGCTCACTAAGGTGTATTGGGTTGGGTCTCCTCTGTTTAATATTAATGACCAAAAGGCCTTTGGTCTTCCTGACAAAATTGGATTTTGTATCCTTTTAGCCAAATTTTATAATGCTTGGTGGCCGTCGTGGCTTCATAAGAATTGAGAATTGAGGTTTAGAGGGAAACCGAATTCCTTTTCTTTTGGCTCGTCTCATGATAAGACTCTTTTCCTTGAGGATCAGATTATTATTGTGATGAGTTTTTGTTGATGCTTTCGCACCCGTTTTCGGCACTTGATAGGGTAGCAAAAGTGGGCAGTAATCCGTGAAGGTTGGGTCCTCCTTTGCTTTTCAAACTTCTTAGCTTGAGAGTATCGCTTGGTTATATTGGTGATTGCTGTGACTTTCAATCGCAAACAAGTTCCCTTGGTATTAGTTTTCATGTTGGTCAACATTAAAGGACGTGGAGGATTGTTGATGGGGAGAGTAGTTTCCCATGTTGTTAACACAAGTTTGTGGTCACTATGCAAGGTGCGGATGATCCGGAAGCGAGTAACCTTAGTTAGAAGATTTCTGGAGACGTATATGTAATCTAAGGTCGCCTGACGTCCTGCTAGTTCCCAGGGTGGGATGTCCAGTTCAGTAGTTTTTTTTAGGCAATGTAAGTTGTGTATATCATAGGCTTCCATGACTGTAGCCCACCTCTGGTTATGGCTCCTGGGATTGTTAACCCTTTGATTTTCTTGCCTGATGTTAAATTTCTAGCCAGTGTGTTTTCATGTCTTTTTAGGGCAATGTTGTAATTCAGGTCCCCACATATAATCGTACGATCTATTGTGTGGTCACTTCCCGCCTTATCTAAGATTTCTTCAATCTTGGGGATAAATGTCTCTGCAGGGAATTCTTTTGGGTTCCAATAGATATTTATCATTAGATATGTGGTTCCTTTCCATGGGTTAGTAGCAAGGTGAGCTGGAGATTGTCTGATTAAAGTGGCCAGTATGTGAGGTTCATTTTTTAGTACTTTTCCTAGTTGGAGTTCGCAGCCTATTCCGATTGCTGTGAGTAACCCAGACCTTGGTCTGCCGGCTGGCCCTTACAAAGCTGGGGAAAAAACAATCTCAAAACCATTGATCGTAGGTTTGTTTAACATCCATTCTTCTTGGAGAAAGAAGATGTCAAATGACCCTAGGTTGATATCAGAGGTATTTGTCACATGTGAAAAGCCTTGGGTATTCCATGAGCCCAGGGTCAGACAGTTATCGTCATCCTTTTTGGGCAGCACTGTGATGTTATAATTGCTACCCAGCCCAGCTGCTAGTTGCTAGGATTTTGACTTTGCCACTAAGGCTCTTGGGAGTCAGGCCCAGTGTTTTAGTTCTTCTTCTATACAAGTCTGTTTCGAGGCGTTCATGGAGTCCATATGTCTCTGTTTTGATTCGTCCTGGTCAATCGTTTTGTTCCAGTTTTTTGCGGGCCTGCCAGCACCCGTTTATTTACCAATGATTTGGAGCGGGATTGACTTATATGCACAGTCAAAGGGGAAGTTTGGTTGTTCTTAATAGCTCCCAATGAGCTACTGTGGGCTCCATTTTGGTTCTTTCTCATAGGTCTATATCTAGTCCTGCTACGGTCCGTTCTCTTTTCAACTAACCAACTTGAGGAATGTTTGCTCTAGTTCCGTGAGGAGACTCTCCGATACATGCTCCTTCGTTTGCAGAATATTCACATCATTGGTTCTGCATCATTGCCCGGAGGTTGATCTAGTGATCTTAAATCTACGATCTGATAGTTTCTGTTTGGAAGTTTGCTGGTGTGTGTGAGAGGTTGTTTGATTCCTCAAGTCGTGGTTTTTACATTCTTTTAGATTGTAACACAGTGATCTTAGTTAGTTTTTTGCCTCAATTAGCAGGGTCTTTGTAATGGAAGATTTTATGTGGAGATAAACACTGTCTATACAGTCAGTGACTGTAAATTCAACAACATTAATATCCTCTGACGAAAAGGTTTCAAAGTGATGGAATATGGTGCAGAATGGTCAAATGGTTTTTCTATTTAGAATAAAAGAGGGATCTTCTTTCCAGATGCTTTATAGCAGGAAGGTACAGGTTTTTGTGGTTCTTTATGAGCGAAGTAACATTTCTCTTTTTTTCTTTGATCGTCACCATTTCACCTCACAATATGATGATGTATGGATCTTCTTGATGACCTCGAGCTTGTGGCTCTTTGTGTTCTGGGAGATTTTTCTCGTCTCCTTTTATTATTAACTTTGGATCGCGTTTGAGGTAAAGGTCTGTTTGAAGGAGAGCAATTTTTGATCTTTGATTTGTGTGCACTCTGGAACTCCATCTCGAAGAAATCCTTTTTGGTGAGTCCTATTTGGACTTATGCTTTTATTCTCTCGTCAATGCCTCTCTGTCTGGTGGACAGGGTTTAGGCTTTGGTTGTTCTTTTTCCATTAAAGGTTGAGTTGGAGGATATTTATTTGGTCTAGGATCCTTTTTCTTAGCAGTAAGTTTCAGTTTTTTTTTCCTCTAAAGTGAGGAATACTGGGCTTTGAGGCTCTAGGACCGGGTCCTTCTGGGACGGTTCGTCGCTGCTCGGGGGGGTGTGCCTTGGTTTGCTTTCCTTTTGCCTCTTAGTGGATCACTGGGTTCCTGCGTCATAGGCATCTTTAGGGACTGTATCAAAGTTTAGGGCAGCTCCCATAAGTTTGCTATCCGTAGGTGATGATACGCTGCTTTCTGAGTCCGAATCGTTATCAGCGCGGGTAGGTGGAGCCCTATCTTGAGGGCATTAGGTGTTAGAGACAGGTTTTTTCTCAAAAGTCAAGCACGCTTGTTTTAATGTTGGCAGTATTTTTACGTCAGTGGTTTTTGTTCGGCCAGATTGGTCTTTTGATTTCTCAAGAGGAATGTCTGAAGATCTCTCATTGTCTTTTAGAATTGAGAAGTCGATAGTCCGAACCATGCAGCTATTTTTTGTGCCCCTGAGATCTAGAGACTTGGGCTTTGTTTTCCTAGCGGCTCTTTTTTTCTGTTGGATGTTGCTGGACAGGCTCGATCAGACGGGACTCCTTTGGTTTTGATAAAAGCGAGATTGAAGAGCTAGGACCCAAGGATTTTATTGTGTCCAGAAGATGAGCTGGAATTGCTACTTTAGGTTAGGCCTTGAGTTTGGACTCTGCCAAGGCACCTACTGTGAATAGAAAAGTTTTGATAGGATTCTCTTTTGCTTTTGTCGCCATTGAGGATCTTGCTAGGTGTTTGGGTTGCTCGGACTGTGAGGAAGCGCCCCTCGTAGAAAGTGTACTACTTTCTTTTGCAGTGATATGTCCTTCCAGAAATGTTAATCTTGTTTGTATGTATGCGATTAAGGTCAGTTGATCTTTTGGTGTGTCATTAAGGGCTTCGTAAAGCTTTGTGAAAGGGGCCAATGCAATTGTCAAGATTGACATAATGGAGAATAGGTCTGATCTTTTAGAAGGAGTGACAAGGCCAGTTTAACCCGCAATTTCATTTATTCTTGAGGATTTCCTCTGAGTTTTTGTGTATGGGGAAATGGTTTGAGATTCTCAGTTGGCTGTAGCGTTGCCTGGTTTTGAAGAGTCAGGGTTGGTGGAAAGCGTACCAACTGGGTTTTGGAGGTGGTTGGAATCTAATGCTTTGAAACACTCCTTAATCTCCTCATGGGGAGGGTTATGTTGAGCTGGGGTGTTAACCTCCTCAGAGTTAGACGTCTATTGGGCACTTTCTAACATCCTCTGTTTTGGGTTTACCATTGGATTTGTGTGGGCTGTGGAAGAATTCGTAACTGGTTGGCCCGACAGATTTGTTATTGGTTTATAGGGAGGCCACAGCCCCTTGACCAAGGCAGGGACCTCACCTTCCTTTAACAGGTGAGGCTTCATGTGCCACTTTCTTAGGAAATCTATTTTACACAATGAATCGTTTTCGTTAGCCTGGTTATGTGAGGACTGATGATGAGGAGTTCTGAAGTCAGATTTGATGGTCAGCTCGTGACGCGTACCTTCTAATAAGTCTGCGTCTGACATCTCATCCTTTTCCATTACCTGGATTTTTCTTTTTTTGAAACAAAGAAGTCAGAGAGAGTTTCTGTCATGAGAACCCCAAGTGAAAAGAGTTTAGTTCTTTTTTTCTCTTTAAGTTTTTTATGGGTTACTGGTTGTAGATGATTAATGCAATGATTTGTTTGTCTTTGTAGTCTTTCCACTTTTGGTAGAGATGATCTGTTGAATCTTATGGCATTGGCGACTGTTGGCGTTGAGTATTTCCCCTTCTTGTTGGTGGTGTGTTGAACGGCGATCTGTGAGTCATCGTTGATAGTAGGTGTCTCAATGTCTTCGTCCGAATATTCTATAGTGCAGTATGAACAGTCGTCAATTGCAGATTCCTTATCATATCTGTTAAGGGGACTAGACAAGTCAGCCTGGGCAGAGACAGGGTGAATAACGATTTTGGTTGTCGCCCTTAATATAGGGAAAGTAGCCTTGTTCCCTGATATGTTTTCAGAGGGAGAAAAACACTGGTTCTTCACTCCCAAAAGTCCCGTTCTTTTTTAATAGCTGTCGGCCACCCAAATCCAAATACTGTTCATGATTTTCGAGGGGCTGTGTACCGGAGGCATCCTGCCTGGTGTTAATACCCGCTGGACTGGATTTTGTTTGAGATCCAGCGTAGTCCCTTGTGGCACTTGAGTGGCAAAATCAGTCTCCAGATGGATCGGAGCGCTGCCAGGTTCGTCATTCCATGGAGGAGCGGTTTCCCTCGCGCTCCTGTCCAGAGGCGCCGCCTCCAGCATCAGACCCACATCAGCGATGCTTCTCATCGCCACTGCGGCAGGCTGCAGGCTGGGGGAGCGTTGCTGGTTCGACTGTAGGGCCAGGACGGTAAGTGATGGAACGAGAAAGGAAATCTTACTGAACGGATGTTCTGTGCATCGGCATGGATTTTTCTGGTAAATGGCCATCCAAGCTGGGGACTATCACGTCAGTCAGCTTCATGGTGCTGTGTTTACAAATGTTGGAGGCAGGCGATTATTTCTTTTTCCCCCGAACATCAAGGTGCTTGAACGGTGTCATATCTCTTGTGAGGCATTTCTTGAATTGGGATGACCGAGTCCGCAGCAATATGGGGTTTGCAACACAGGTCCTCTGCCCACGGCAAAATGGCTGTAGACTTAGCAAAAGAGTCACTACTGGCATCCGTTGACTTAGCTGTTGTAGAAGTTGCGGCTAATGTGCCAAACAGACTGTTTGACTGCCATACTTTGTCTTCTGGTTTTACTAAAGCCTTTCTCTGGCGAGGTAGCTATTTCAACGGGCTGCGATGTTCTAAGCCGCTGTCTTCGCTGCACGTCCATTGGCTTCTCAGCCAGTGGCCTTCTTCACCACGCAGTCGGGCGGACATTTCCTTTGTCAGAGGGCCACAGGGCAGCCACGGACTGCCACAGACTGCGAGCACCTCAGCGAGCAGCACCGTGGCCGCTCTGCGGCTCGAATGAGGTTTTGTAAAGATTTCTGGTCACGCCTCTGCCTGAATGAAAGTAGGAAACACACTGCTCTGTGTGCTCTCTCCCACAGACTGCGAGCACCTCAGCTCAATATAGTCACAACAAAAAGAAGCCGGGTGAAGAACACGCAGAAAAACAGTTGCTCACTTGTAGAACTTCAAACGAGGTTACTCTGAAGAATAAATGCATCGATTCTCAATAAAATATTCAATTTTTTTTTTAAAACATCCTTGTTCTTAGTGTGCTATCCGTTCAAAATGTGCTTTAACAGAACATTTTGTTGCGAAAAAACCTCAATTAGATTATCGAGTGTTTTGTCGAAATGGAAGAAAAAGCCAATGAGGCTAGGCTTGTGTGATAGAGAGATTTATTGCCAATGCATTTTGGAGTGTGTATACTCCTTCGTCAGGGCTTTACTCTCTTAATTAAGATGTCCACAACAAGTGGAGGTGGATGAACATGTGTGTGTTAATATAAATATCTTTTCACAAGCGTGCAGGGGACTCGCGCTATGTGACTGAAATTGCTTTAAAGTCTGAGCTTCAATCTAAAGTATACGTATTTTTCATCTCAAGACGAATATGCAGTGTAGGGAGCATAGAAATGTCAGTGAAATATGCTGTGGGGGAAGGGGGGTTGACTAAGCAGTGCACATTATTTTCCCACCCACAAGACTTCAATCACCTGGGAAGAAATACCCTAAAAAACTGTTTTTGGCCCCACTCTCCTCTGAAAGTCGCACCTACTAGTGAATCAGCCTGCAATGACATGTGATGCACTGAGGGCATTATAATTCCCTGCTCTGCCAGACTTAAAGGCAGGGTCTAAAAGAGTTCAAGGGAAGCAAATGTGGCTGGGGGTGTGAGTTCCTCCTGCATCCACTCCCAAGGACAAACTGACAACTTCAAGGGGGATAGTAAAAATCTTTGGTCACCGGCTGTGGGGGATAAAACGCCCCTCCCACAAAAGGGGACAGATCTTCGAAATTGACATTAAAGGACATAGTCCATTTTTAGGCATTTTTGTAACATTTAGAATAAGAAATAATTTTGTGTTATGCTATGTTTTAATGTAATGTCTAGGTGGATTTCTAGAGTTATAGTGCATTTGGACTTTGGGGACTGAAATGGCCAGGTAAGACTAGTTTATGGCTGCTCGGAAAATGTGACAATTATGAGATTTGGTGAAAAGATGGAAGGTGAAATTATGAACATGCTTCATCATTTGCAGAGTTGTAACTATTATACATTTGATGAAAATGACCAAAATGTGCCAAAGGGCCATGCTACCTCGTACAGAGTTGGCGATCAGCTTACCTAATTCCCTATGACCCACTCAAACCACATATCTAATGCATATGTCAGGGGTTAGTAGAAATATGAACTTATGGAATATTACTGGGTTTTGTTAAAAAGTGGCCAAGAGAACAAAGAATAGTAATAAAATGTGAACAGGCAGATGGTGCTCTCTTCCCTGAACCAATAATGCCAAGGGGTAGAGAGAGGCATGGTACGTTGTCGTATCCAAACGTCTGAGTAATTATAGAGTACTCCCGCCAGATTGTAACATGAATGATGTCATTTGTGCTATATAAGTGGGGACAGTACTAGGTTAGAGACAGACACCCACACACAAACATCAGGGGTGACAGGAGAAGGAGGCAGCAGAACCATCCAATCTTTGAGGACCAGATCCCTTGCCTAGCTGTCCAGAGAGTCCAGTTGGCTGTCCAGAATCCCAAACCAAGGCAAAGTGCAGAGACCAGACCCCTTGCCTAGCTGCGCAGAGTGTCCTGAGGTCCAGCTGGCTTTCCAGAATCCCAAACCAATGCTTACTTTGTAAGTAGCTAATAACCCCAGAACTAAATTGCATAAGCCCTTCCTTTTTATAGCATTGCAACCATTGAAAACCCCTTTGAAAACCTCATATTGCTAGTGTAATTAAGTCACTTCCCCATAGAAGAATCTGTATTAGCCTGTGTATGTTAGCGTATTCCTTTGACAAATCTCTCAGTTGTCTGTAGAAGTCCTTAGTATCATTTTGATATAAATCAATAATTTCCCCCATTGAAATTCACATTCAGAATTGTTTCCATTCAAAATAGACATTCTTGTCGAGTGTTTTTATTAACTGTAGTCATTATAGTATAGCCTCAACAGAATTAGTCTCAGTGTAACTGAAAATCGAATTTGCCCTGTATTGTGTGCAATACCCCACAAACTCCTAATTTGTCAGTGGAAACCGATTTCCGATTTTTAAAGCTAAATCCTTTATTAGCTGCCTGTCATTGCAAATCCTGTGTAAAACGAATTTCCATTTGCCGTTTGTATTTTTCCTTTTGCATTTGCTTTCTCCCAAAAATCGATTTTCCTACCTCGCTTCCACGTTGTTCTGTGTACTGATTAGTAGTCTCTAAGCTTCCCTATCTCCTCAAGTGTAGCAACACAAATATCCTTTTATTCTGTCCCACCGCAGTTGTGAGTAACCATCAGAGTAATAATCCAAGTCCGATTCTGCTCCAAAAATGGGTTTTCACTTTCTTTTCTTGATTCCCATCTTGGGATGGTGGGCTTTATTCAAAATTCGATTTTCTCTCATTATCCTTACCTCTTGCCACTGCCTTTCATTCAAAGGAATTAACTTAGCTGATGTTTGTGGGTGAGTGTTGTAGGGGGGGGGTGTTAAACGTTGATGATATCGCTTCATTAAAAACTGTTCTTTTTCCTGTTTTGCCATTAAAGATCTATGTAAACTGTGATAGGATATCTGAACCTAATTTTTGTGTGGGAATCATTGCATTTGTGTTGCCACATATTGGTGGCTGCTGTATTTTGATTATTTTTCCTTTTTCATTGAATAATTAATAAATATCTTATTGAAACACACCAGCCTAGTTCCTAGTCCATTGTGACACGGGATGTTTGTGAAGGTTGGGTGTGAGACGGGTTGGAGGCCTACTCAGAAAGACTCTAGTATATTAAAGATAATAACATTTTTATATTGTGCCACATTCATTGTTGGGGAAGGAGTTCCATGGCTGGAGTGTGCCGTGTAATAAAACCGTGACATGACATTAAGGTGAAACGTGTTTGAGAATCACATTCATTTTGGTGCCAATTTTATTGTGTTAGTGAAGCGCTCTTGTGAATTAGTGTGCATCCTTTTGGTGCTTTAAGGTGCTACACTGAATAATGAGTTGATGTGTTCATATTGAATAAAGCTTTTGCATGCATGAACGCATAGAATACACCCTATTTCAAATTGTAATTATCCAATTCTTCAATGAATGGTGTGTTGCTAACAATATAAAAACCAAATTGTGTTATGTGCGTTTTGGAAATACCAATATCACTATTTGTGACTACAGAATAAAAGGGTAAACTTACAAATGTTAACTTGTACAGATTATGTTGGAGTCCCTGTGTAATTCTATGGCAGGGAAATATACGCATGCACTTTGGCATGCAAATGTCACTACCTGTGAAATTGTGTCATTTGCAAGTGTGCACGCCGCCGTTTGCACTGCACTTTTGCACTCTGTCATGCAAATTAAGTAAATGCTGACTGCCATGAATTAATGGCAGGGAGCGTTTACAATGGATCCCTTTTGAAGCATCTTTTTTGCTTGTGTATAAAGGTAGAAGACCCCATCAGTATCCCCAGCTTTTGCACATGCATGAAAATGCATGCGGGCGCAAATGCGGGGAGAATTTGTATGGCTGAGAGGAAGTGAGTGACGGAAGTGCAAGTTGCGTTCTGCACCCCACACCGCAATACAAATTGTGGAAAATGGGGGCACCGTTAATTGAAAGCGTAAAAGTCCTGCACGTATTTTTGCGCTTTCAATGAATGGTGTGCTGGTCCAGAAATTAGCCCCATAGTGTTATTTTGAGTCGATTAATGTGAAAGCAATCAGCAGTGTTAACCCCAATTCTCTTACAATTCCAGACACGAACGGTGTGTTATTGTATAGAGGTGTACACAGCGAAAGTCCTTGTGACGTCTGTATTGTTTATACCATACAAATGAGTCCAAAACATGATGGGTTTGACGCCAAAATGTGTTCCTACCATTTCTGGGGAGTCAGGGGGGGTATCCACATATGCATTCCAGACACTGCTTGTTCCATATGCACTTAATTTATTTATTTATTTATGTATTTATTACATTTATATAGCACGCAGGCAGCCCAAGGGCATTGTGGCGCTGTTACTTGTAAGGGAACTTAGTTACAGGTACAGGTATAGGTTGTGCCTTGGGTTACAGAGAGGCAGGATCCTGTGTCAAGCGATAAGGAGAGTCATATAACAGGGTACATCATACATCATAGTATATCATACATGTTAGTCATTGAAGTTTAGTGGCACTTGCACTCCACATGCACCCGCCCCGCCAGTATCCCAAGAAGCGAGGCTGAAAAATATTTATAAAAGTCATGTCATCCCACCCCTGAAAGGGTCCTAGATTGATCTATGAATAGTCTGTACACGTTGGGTTTCTGCCCTTACCATACACATGAGAAGGCGGCACTGGAGCTGGATTGTATCTTGCCTAATTATGGCGGCAGACATGGGACAAAAATATGCACGGTATCATTGATTTTATTGACTGACATTCTTGCTTGCCATTAAACTTAAGGGTATTGCCATTTCTCGATCGTACTTTTAATAGCAACAAAGAATCTGTAGTAATAAACCCCATAACCTGGGCTTTTGTCCATCCTCGTAGCAACACACTTGATCATTCTATCCCCCGCTTTCGATATCCCCCCAAGAAAGGTGCTGAATGAGACATGTTTTCCTTGTTGACATAAAATGGCCGCAGATTTATTTTCTCAACTCAAAACACTGCAAACAAACTTCGGGAAAATAGTTCTGAAGGTGCGGATACCCGCCGACTGCCCCGTTGTCCAAATCCTGCTTCCCACTTTCCCAACCAAGTCCACTGTAGGCCAAAGCCCCTGCAACCCATTTCTGAGCTGGGGGGGTCCTGTTTAGTCGTGGGAAGCTGAGCCCTCATTGCTACCTCCAGCGCCCATGCCACTTATGCCCCCAAGAAGCGCTGGCTCCGAGAAGAGCAAAAACCCTTTCGGCTTTCCCACAGCTCATTAGCAGTCTGTATATTGCCACTGGTTGCCAAAACACTGCCACGCTGTTCTGCAACAGCAATGGCCAACGCCTTGCCATTCCGCCATCCTATAAGCAGGGAGGGTGAGAGGAAAATAAAACATGCAGGTCCCCCGTTTTCGTAGGCGTCCTTCTGCTGGGGCTGCAATTTCCTGAGGGCGTGGACCCAGAGGCTTATAAACCGCCTGTCCCGCCCCCTTCTCATTGTGCTTTTTTGCAGGCATTTAGTCCAGTCTCACAGGCTCTCCACCCCTCTGGATACCTCCCCTTACCCAGTGGGGAGGGAGGAGAGGACGGATGCCCATGTTATCAGGGCGCCTCCTCCATTCCATTCACGTCATCACCTCCATAACCTGGGCTTTTGTCCATCCTCGTAGCAACACACTTGATCATTCTATCCCCCGCTTTCGATATCCCCCCAAGAAAGGTGCTGAATGAGACATGTTTTCCTTGTTGACATAAAATGGCCGCAGATTTATTTTCTCAACTCAAAACACTGCAAACAAACTTCGGGAAAATAGTTCTGAAGGTGCGGATACCCGCCGACTGCCCCGTTGTCCAAATCCTGCTTCCCACTTTCCCAACCAAGTCCACTGTAGGCCAAAGCCCCCGCAACCCATTTCTGAGCTAGGGGGGTGCTGTTTAGTCGTGGGAAGCTGAGCCCTCATTGCTACCTCCAGCGCCCATGCCACTTATGCCCCCAAGAAGCGCTGGCTCCGAGAAGAGCAAAAACCCTTTCGGCTTTCCCACAGCTCATTAGCAGTCTGTATATTGCCACTGGTTGCCAAAACACTGCCACGCTGTTCTGCAACAGCAATGGCCAACGCCTTGCCATTCCGCCATCCTATAAGCAGGGAGGGTGAGAGGAAAATAAAACATGCAGGTCCCCCGTTTTCGTAGGCGTCCTTCTGCTGGGGCTGCAATTTCCTGAGGGCGTGGACCCAGAGGCTTATAAACCGCCTGTCCCGCCCCCTTCTCATTGTGCTTTTTTGCAGGCATTTAGTCCAGTCTCACAGGCTCTCCACCCCTCTGGATACCTCCCCTTACCCAGTGGGGAGGGAGGAGAGGACGGATGCCCATGTTATCAGGGCGCCTCCTCCATTCCATTCACGTCATCACCTCCATAACCTGGGCATTTGTCCGTCCTTGTACCAACATGCTTGATCATTCTATTCCCCCCTTTCGATATCCCCCCAAGAAAGGTGCCGAATGAGATATGTTTTTTTTGTTGGCCTAAAATGGCCGCAGATTTATTTTCATAACATAATCAACTCAAAACACTGCAAACAAATTTTGTGAAAGCAGTTCTGAAGGTGCGGCGACCCGCCGACTGCTCCATTGTCCAAATCCTGCTTCCCCCAGTCCCAACCAAGTCCACTCTAGGCCAAAGCCCCCTGAACCCATTCCTGGGGTGGGGAATGCCGTTTAGTCAGGGGAAGCTGAGCCCTCATTGCTACCTCCAGTACCCCTGCCACTTAGGCACCCAAGGAGAGCTGGTCCAGAGAAGAGTGAAAACCCTTCCGGCTTTCTCACGGCTCATTAGCAGTCTGTATCTTGCTACTGATTGCCAAAACACTGCCATGCCAAAGGTGGATCCACACCCAACATGGCTCCCCCCTTCCTTCTCTTATAATACCTGCCACTTCCAACCTCTTTGTACTAAAACCTTTACTCCAAATTGCGCTTTGTTTACCTTATTACTCCTTGGCTCCCACTTAAAAATGCGATACAACCCCTCTCCTTCAGAGGCGACCTGCCGATGTATTCCCGGTTTTTAATTCCTCATTAACATGCTCCTCTTCAGCTTTTATGATATGATATAGTAGGTTTCCAAGGTGAGCATGTTACCCCTGAGCTATCCTCCCGAGGCACAATAATAGGCAGAACTCCTCCATCACCATTCTCAACGTTCTGCCTGCCCCTTGCAGGAGTTACCAGGCTGGGGGAGCGCCGTTCCTGGTGAGGGAAGCTGAGCTTTTATTCCATTGTTAGTCTTTAGAACCAACATTGTTTTTCTTCCCTCTTGCATGCTCATCACCATAATTTATTAAGCTAACTCTAACCACCTGAATATCTATATTTTATTAGGCCAAACTCTCCAACCCCTGCAATCCTCATCTGCTCGCCCCTAAAATCCTCCTTTACATGGTGACCCCTTCCCTCTAATGTCTCATGTTAGAAAACTGACCCTGCAGCCCCGTTTAAACATATATAAATGAACCCCTGCACAAATATTACTTTTGTTCATCACCGACCTCTGAGTTAGCATCCCGCATTCTCACCCCTGATTTTAAATTTGTCAGATTCCCTGCTCCCTACTGCGCTGTCTTAAGTTTCTCAGGAGTATGGGCGCGTGCCAGTGAGTTTCACCTATGTTTAGCCTTCTCTTTAGGTTTTGAAATACCCATCTGCTTTCCTTCCCCTGAAGACTTACTGTGTTCCTCTGCAGAATGCCACCTGTGTGTTTAAATCTGCAGATTCTGCCAAAAGGGCAATACCCCTCCTCAAACTTCCAACAAACCGCTTGCTCCCCCTGCTGATAGCTGGGTCAACTTTTCCAGGAGGGGCACCGTGAAAGGACCCCCTCCTCCTGTTCCCATCACACCACCTCTCCCTCTACTGAAGTGGCTTCTCGTCCGGCGCCTTGCCCCACGTTTCCATTGCTGACACCATTTTCTCAATGTACCCCCTAACATCCACCTCATACCAAGATATAGCAGGACAAACCTGGATTTTTAGCCTAAAACCCCAGTAATAACGCAACCAAGCATTCCCGCCATAAGTCAGGTATAGGGTATGGATGTACGGCTCATATGCAAACAAATGCCCCTGCATCCTGAGGGAATTTATCTATCATGATGGATGCCAGCATCCGGAAAGCTGCCAACCAATTGTGGATGTTCTCCTCCACCTTGGCCTTATCCTTATCCTTCTTCTCCCTCTCTGACAACTCACGTAACCATATCCCCACAGGCTCCATGTCTAACAGGGAAAATATCTAAAAAAACTCCTCTTGCCAAATCCTCTCCTTGTAAGCAACCGGAATGTGCCAAACCAAAGAGTTCCCTGCCGCCCGTACTGGGGCAAAGCCCGGCATCGCCCTCCCATACTGAGTGGCATCACCACACACAATACCATGCCCTAGAAAAGACACCGGTATTGCTGACGGCTGCTGCAGCTGGCTGACCAACCCCACTGGGGTTTCTCTTGGCGGTGCAGTAGCTTGGCCCACCCACCCCGACTCGTGTCCCTGGCTACCAGGCAGTGTAGCAATCACCTGCCGCGGCAGGCAGCCTCCCCCTGGTGATGTTCCCCGGGTAGCGAAGGCCCTTGGCCCAAGACCATGGGGCTCACTAACACCCCCAAAGCTCCCAGCCTCTGACTCTCACCTTGCATCTGCACCGCCTCCGCATTCCTCTCCACCTGGTTTAATGCATTCACATTTTCACACAACATTTGACCATTCCCCCCATTCCTCCATGCTTGTAAGCACTGCATGAACATACCTTTCACCTGCTCCAAGGATGCAGGTCCCTCTGCAGATGCCACCGAGCTGGCCACAGGCACGCAGGGTGCAGTGCTGCTACCCCTTGGGGCCTCCGCAGGTAAGGGCGCCGGGTTGGCTACAGGCCCCTGCTCTCTTGCTCTGCTTCTTGGCCCCGCTGCTTACTGGCTTTGGCCTTGGCAGTCAGCGTCATCTTCCTCTTTGTGGTAGGAGGTTCCTCTTCCTCGCTGTGCCTGCTTTCCTCCTCATCTTGTATGGCCTGAATTTCTTGCAGCACCTCCTCCGCAGAAAGATTTGGGAACAAAAGTGGTGATTGAACCCTTTGTCTTGAACCTGCCGCTTCATTATCCAGCTGTGTAGCGGCCTGGCGCAGCCAATTTGGCCCATGCTTGGATGCCCCCATCTGTGCCATCATTATGAACTGCTCAAGGTCCTTGTCGGGCAGCAGAACCCATGCATGCTCTGTTCTTGCCTGGACATAAAGCAAAACATGCAGGTCCTCCGTTGTCGTGGGCTGCAATTTCCTGAGGATGTAGACCTGGTGGCTTATAAGCTACCTGGCCCGTCCCTTCCCATTGAGCTTTTTGGTATGCATTTAGCCCAGTTTCCGGGAACCTTCCCCCTTAACGAGGGGAGAAGGAGGAGAGGACGGCTGCCCATGTTATCAGGTTGCCTCCTCCATTCTATTCATGTCATCACCTCCATATAATGAGTTTTGAGATCAGATAATGCTCACACAAAGTACTTGACTCTTTTGTGGGGCTGTTGGAAAAGCACTGTTGAGGGTTTTACTTTCAGTTTTCAGTGTTCCGTTTAAACCCTGATAGATTGGAAAATGGTTTCTTTTTCTAGGACACTTGTAAGGTGGATATCGAATCAGTCACTGCCAATATGAGATGATATTCAAAGAACGGTATTTTATGGGATTGTGTGTTTGGGGTTGTTTGGCATGCATGATGCAGAGGGCTCAATGAAAAGGCCAAAGAGCAGTGGTGAAAGGGAAATCCTTGTTTCATGCCCCTTGACAAATTGAACTACCTCGTGATGCTCCTGTTAACAACAGTAGAGATTCTAGGAGATTCATAATGTAATTTAGTATAATATAAATTGCCCATGTGCAGTGTAACTTCAGCCAATAGCGGCTTCCTATATGGACCTTTGGATCCCCACTGTGTATCCCGTGGGGAGGACCCAAATTCAGAGCCAATGCAAGGCTTTGGTAAAGAACCTCCAGAAGCTTCCTTGTCTCACTGCTGCCACCACATGCTTATTTACATAGAAGTTGCTTTGCTATGGAGGTGACAAGCAGTCCCCAGCAGGATCCGGGGCAGAGGACTCGCTCCTTTAAATACTGCTGTCATGGCAAGTGATGGAGGGTCTACAACTTACCAGGCGGTCACCAGCAGTCCCCATCAGGACCCGGGGCTGAGGACTCGCTCCTTTAAATACTGCTGTCATGGCAAGTGATGGAGGGTCTGCAACTTACCAGGAGGTCACCAGCAGTCCCCATCAGGACCCGGGGCTGAGGACTCGCTCCTTTAAATACTGCTGTCATGGCAAGTGATGGAGGGTCTGCAACTTACCAGGAGGTCACCAGCAGTCACCATCAGGACCCGGGGCTGAGGACTTGCTCCTTTAAATACTGCTGTCATGGCAAGTGATGGAGGGTCTGCAATTTACCAGGAGGTCACCAGCAGTCCCCATCAGGACCCGGGGCTGAGGACTCGCTCCTTTAAATACTGCTGTCATGGCAAGTGGTGGAGGGTCTGCAACTCACCAGGAGGTGACCAGGAGGTGACCAGTGGTCCCCACCAGAACCCGGGTAGAGGACTCTCTCCTTTAAATACTGCTGTCATGGCAAGAGGGTCTGCAACTCACCACAGTCCTAGACTTCTTTCCTCCTATAGATTGTCCCTGGAGGCCACTCAATCCATAGCCTTCTATTTGGCAATAGCTGGTTCTTCATTGTCAGGGTGGCATCAGGGTGGCATCCAGATTGCAGAAAGCCCCATTGCAAATTCTCTCACAGCAATCGGTTGCAGAGCTGAGGGAGTACACAACCCCACTGTCCACCATTTTGGTAACGCTGCCAGAGATTTTTGGGTCTCCTGCGGATTTTATTTAAACAAGGTCATCAATCACAAGAGTCAGTAGTGATATGAACTCCTACATTTGGAACATGATGGTAATAATTAAACTCGTTCAAGGTGTGCACTGTGCATGTACCAAGGCTGGGAATGGCAGAGCTGTTGAGGTGCTAATACACCTTCACTTATGAGTTTTTTTTTTTTTTTTTACTGTTTGTTTGACTGCATTCGACATCACCCAGAAGGAGGAATATTTCCCATGGGTTCACTCCTAGGATATCTATAAAATGCACAGAGGACCCAAAGAGCATTCAGCATTTGGCTATCGCTAAAAACAAGCCTGCTGCATCCAATATTACTAGAAGTGTGCAGGAGGATGCAGATGATTGGTTGATTCCTTCTGTTCAGTGGGGGTGGGGATTGAACCCTTTGTGGCTGAATGTGACATTAACGGATCGGGTGTTATCGGCCTGGTGACCGAGTTAAAGGCCTGAGAGGAGCAAGGGTATTTCAAGAGGGCCCCAGGACAATGACACTCAATCTGGCGTTCCGGATCGGGTGTTAAGGCCATTAGCACCTCAAATTACCAAAGCAAAGTGCTAAAAAAAAGAAAAATGTCCTTCGTTCAACGGGACACTGCACGCATCCTGTTGAACGAAGGAAAATCCTTTTCCAAGATGGCCGCCATGGAAGGGGAATGCGGGCACCGTACAGAGCCCCTCTTCCCTTTCCATGGAAGCCAAACAGAGCGCTCAGGGTGGCGGGGAGCAGCTGGGGGCAGCAGCCAGTGCCAGCACCACCGCCGCCAAAAGGTAAGTGGAGGTGGCCTGCTGTGAAGAGTCAGAGATTTACGTGTTCTGCGGAATCTGATTGGCAGCGCTCCCCGCCCTGGGTGCTTACTCACACAGCATCCCAACTGCATTCCAGCTAATACTGGAGTTACCTTACATCATATATTTTGCTCTGTTGTAACTGACTTGAAAACACTGTGTTTCTTAGGGTAGGAGAGCATATATGAGTGACCAATAATAAACACACAATTCTTAAACATATGTTTTCAATTACGTAGCTAAGGAAACAGAAGGTTTTGTCATGTAGCCTTTAAAGCGCACCAATTGGACACCACTGAAGACAAATGAAGCTATTTATGTTAGATGAGGAGCTTTGCATGGCAGCGGCGATCTTGTTATAGAATCTGATTGCTGGGATATCCGCTCTTGACTAGACAACCACACAAAACATGTTTTGTATAAAACTCAAAAGTGGTTTTCATTGTCAACTGTGTGTGCGTTTAACTGTGTGTAACTTCAATTGCCAGGCTCGCAGGGGTGTAGGAGGCACATCAAATCTGGGGTGTACAGGGGCCACCTTTGGAATCCCAATCCAAACCGCCAGACGGCCTACTGCCAATCCTTAATGCCCTTTAAATGTATGTGTTCTTTGTTCTTTCATTTATTTTAAAAAAGAAAAACAAATAATGATAGTTTTCAAAACACATTCACACTTCCAATAAGTTGCAGATTTCTCATCAAAAGCACAATACTTAAAGCTCATTATAAATACATTTTCCGCAAAACAGTGTTAGACATAAAGCATATTTGGACCACTAAAACTAAGTTTCAATCATTTGAGATCTTACAGCAGGGATTTTAACTAAACAAAGAACTATTCATCTTGTTGAAGCTCTCAGTGTAATTATTGTAAGGGGGATTTGATATTTTAAAATTGTTTGCATTTTTGCATCCTTTAGAATCCATAGCAAATTATTAAGCTATTGCTTGTATTTCTACCAGATCCATGATATCGTTATGTATATTGAAGAGCAATATGATTCAGTCTTTTCTTAGATGTACTTGAAAGTGGTGTGTATGTGCCGTGCTGCATGGGGTGCATACGGAGTGATGGGCAGTGCTTCATATGAGGTTCTGACATGTTTATTGCCAAAGCATACTTGGGCATATGCTGTGCCTGCTTCATACATTACAATTAAAGGAGTTTGTTAATGTTGACCACATCTCAGAATGCATGTCCTTTTAATTTACCTAATTAAAATAAAAAAGAAATGCATTCTCAGACTTTTTAAAGAGGTTCTGCTTTGCCAACATTCGGCCAAAATGAAAAACAAGCATTGCCATTTGTGTAGGCATGGGAAGGGCACTTTCCAGGCACTGCTGTCATGTTATTAAATGACCATTGATAGCAGCAGATGAAAAACTGTGCAAATACCTGGGCATCTAAGAGTAGTGCTTGACAAATGCCGAATACTTACACAGAAGCCAACATTGTTTTTCATAGGACTTCAATGAAGAACACGCATAGTGCTCATAAATCCAGTGGCTGAAGGCAGACTTGGTTAAGAAATTTTTATTACACCAGTTACGCCTTTACAACTCCAAATAATATATATATATATATATATATATACACATATATACTTTATTGTGTTATAGTTCATTACAAACTTTACACAAAAGTGAAAAAGGAGGCATGTGTTTACACATATATATATAAGTACACACAGCATCATATATAGTATGCGCATAATTTAAAACTTTTACTAACATTTGCGAAATTAACTTATCACATCATATAAAACATTTGATTCAGTTTATAGACCATAGTTCCTCTCTTCCATGATATAGTTCTTTCCTCTTGATTTATTATCATTAAAGCAAGGTTCAATGCATTGCCATATGAGAAACAGTGCAAGGTGTGTGGAAAGGGAGTCTATGTTCAGGCAATAAATCCAAAATTCTGGCAATTGAATTGATTTGTTATTAACTCCAATGAAGTAATTCATTGTCAGAAGACTGCTTTGAAAAAACATTGACAGGCACTTCGAGTGCAAAGTTTTGATGCTAAGGCTTGATTAAAGCAAGCTCAAAGAGCTCCCATGAGGAGACGTTTTGGCTGGGGAGGGGCAGGAACTGGGTGGAATTGGCTATAGAGATTAGCATGGCCATGGCATGGACAGTCAATGGGTGGTCAAATAATCAAACAACAACTACAACTTTTGTGCCCCTCCTTATGTGTCATGTTGCCCTAGCTGAACTCTAAAACAATAGTATTGGCGTTATGTGGTATGATGCCAAGGGCTTGTCATTAGAACAATTCAGTGGGTCAGATTCTCAAAACCTTTTTGACGCATGTGATGTGTGCTAGCGCATCTCCTCATGTGAGCCAAAAAAAGGAGAAGCCATATCCACAAGGGTCATCTGAATGAGCGCAACCTAGATGCACTCATTCAGATGCCCGTTTTCCCCCCTTTGCGAATTTACACAAATAAGAGGATGTTTCAGGGCATTTAAATGCCCTAAATTTGAGGGTTATCCGTCTGCGCCTTTGGAAGAAGGCTCAGGTGGGAGGTGCAAGTCATGACACGCTAATTTATCACTCTGTCATGATTTTTCATTTTATATGTGACAGCCCCTGGAACACCTCAACAAAGAGGATCTAGACAAACATCAAGAAACAACCAACCCAACCAAACTGGTAGACAAACAACGCACACACTGGACCCCCACTAGACCACCAGGATAAGCATCCAACAATGTGTCATCCAAAGCAAACATGGCGCACTGCAGCCTGCTCAGCGTACTATCTCTGGCAGAACACCAAATGGAAATGTACAACCTTGTAGTGAAGGCAGCATTGACGCCCTCTTGCTCACAAAAACATGTCTATTAGCAACTGCAAAGTAATCGCTCATGAAGCCATAACCAGCAACACTAAACTAATACAATCTAACAGACAAGGCAGATGGGGGGGGGGCAATTGCTGTGGCACACAAAAACAAATCAACTCCACATATTTACCTTTAACAGACATAGGAAACTGTGAATCACTGTTAGTCAACCTCAAACTCAGCAAACAATCCAACCTACTCTTCCTTCTTATCTAGAGAATGCCCACCTACAATCCTAACTTTGCCCCAAAATTCACTGATGCCATAGCTAGCCTAGCGATAAATTATGACAACATCATCATTCTTGGAGATTTCTATGTTTGGTTTGAAAGAGAAAATGAAACAAAAACTAACTTCATCGGCGCACTCTTGGAAATTCTCCATCTCAAAGAAATGGTGAACAGGCCCACTCACAGAGCTGGACCCACCCTTGATGCAATATTCTGCAGGGATGGACTCTCCACTACCTCCCCACTGGTACCAATGATCTGGAGGGAGCATCATATGACCCCATTCTCTGTTAGAACCCTAACCCATACAATACCCAAAAACATAAAGCAACCAATGACAAACAAAAATAACTGGAAAGGCTTGATCTAGAAACTCTAACCCAACTGCTAGAAACCACCAAACCTGATTCCCCCCAACTACACTAAACACCATCAGACACTGTTGAAAAGAACCTTCACACCTGGATCACAGATGAATTAGACCAATTGGTACCCTTAAAAATGTTCAACCCAACACCAAAAAAGGTAGTGGCCAATGGTGAACAAAGGAACTCTGAGAACTCAAGAAAATAACCTGTAGAAAAGACATTGAGAAAAACTGCAAGCAACTGGACAATAAAAACTACCAAATACAAATGTATCTACACAGATTGTCAGTTTTCAAAGCCAAGAAAGCACATTACACTGCAACAATCCAATTGACAACAACCCCCAAATGAAAATGTACAGAATTATCAAGGTTATATAAAACCCAAACTCACGCAGTTATAACACTGTACCCTCGCAAATGTTATGTGACAGTATCGCGGACCACCTTAGAGCAAAAATATGCTCAATCCAGCAAGCCATATAGGCATCCAGTAGGACCACTAACAACATCCTCCCAGAAACCAGATCCCCAATAACCAGCGCAACATTCACCCAATTCAAACCAATTAGGGAGGAAACCTTCAGCAACCTATTGAAATAAACCAAACGAGCTGAATATCCCAGCAACCCATGCCCACCGGGTATCTACAAACAGCTACTCGCCCATAAAACAGCAGGCCCCTACACCTGACTTCTAATGAACCTATCTCTGAACTCTGCAATAGTACCAAATGTATACAAAATTGGCCTATATTAAACCACTCTTAAAAAATTAGGCAAGAAAAACCGATGGCCCCGAGGACTACAGACCTATATCAAACCTACTCAATCCAGGGAAAATCTTGGAGAACCACTTGTGCAAAGAACTGCTCAACCATGTGGAATCCAACAGATTAACTGACCAATCCCAGGTTGGTTTCAGACTGATGAGAGAAACTGAATCAGCACTCCTCTCCATATTGGACAACCGATAGATGAATGCAGACAACATCCAATCTTCCCTCACACTACTGGACATATTTGCTGCCTTTGATACAATCAAACACACAACATTAATGATAAGATTGGAAGAAGCAGGCATTCAAAACATGGAACTTTAATGGCTGAAGTCTTTCCTCATGAACAGAACTGAAAGAACCTACCACCCTCCGTTCATATCAAACACTAAAAACGTCACCTGTGGCATACGACAAGGATCAAGCCTCTTTCAACTTCTCGTCAATATCTACATGGCCCTCCTAATTAAGCTCATGCAAACTCATGGACTGACATCCTACAACTTTGCAGACGACATCCAACTCATTTTCAATATGACTACCAACAACGACCCTGACAATGCCCTCAATAAATGCCTCCCGATATGAACAGTAAACAACAACCTTAAATGAAACCCAACCAAAACGGAAATAATGAGAACTCCACGAGACAACAACCTAACATAGACAGCTCTCACCTGTCACTCAAGTATGGGAACTCAACCTGAATCATCAACAGTGACAAAAAACCTGGGACTACTCATGGACAGTGGTCTCACTGTAGAACCACAGGTCAAAGCAATAGCAAAAAAATATTTCTACCAGCTTTTGATTAATAAGAGATTCCTCCTTTGCACCGTCTTCCAACACTGTACCTCGTTATCATCTCATTTGTAGTGTCATGAATACTCAATGCAAATGGCTTCTAACTACGAATGCCTGAACACTTCACCAAAAAACTACAACACATCCAAAACACAGCAGCAAGACTACTCCTGAGACTAAATCGAAGAGATCACCTCAGCCATGAATATTCTACTTCGGCTAACAGTCAAAAACAAATCAATTTCAAATCCCTCTGCATTGCCAATACATCACTGCACAGACAAGGAGCCAAAATCTCCCATGCAAAAGACATTTTGAGAAAAGTAAATTTGGAGAAACTGCTTTCTCCATTCTCATAGCCAAACTATGGAACTTGATCACGAAGGGACAATGGAAGACCACCTAATCTTCTGGCAAAGGCTTAAAATCTGGTTATTTTATCACTGAGATAAAAACAGATAAACAACAATTATACAACAATCACCCCATACAATGTCCAAACCGTGGACAGGCTCCTTCAACCCGATACAATGCCCAAACCACATCCACAAAGGTATTGAAACTCTAGCTCTGAAGTACAGAACCGCAAGGATCTCTACAACGGAACACTCCTCAATTCTCAGACCGATGTTTCAAGACACATGCACACAAGTTTGCATTACAGTTCAAGAGGACCCAGGAAACCCAATAACTCCTAAACAACACCCAACTCCTCTAGATAATGATCCATCCCAGTGACAGCTAACACAATAATTTCGACCATACTAATCTATTTCCTTCCCAGTAGTCTCATCCCACCAATCCAATTCTACCCTTGTGCCAATGCAAAGGTGAACGCCCTACAAAAAGAAAACAATAGCATAGCTGCACAATATCTAGTGACCACCCAACATCCTACCAACCACTTTCTCTTCTCTACCACCCTGCGTCACCACACACTTACCACCCACACCCAGATGGCTAGCGCACCACCCTGCTAAACACCCCAAACCATACATCACTCAAACCAACTCACAAACCCCAATAGCCTCCAACATCCAACAACACAAACACTGGACCCAATCCATCCGGAAACAATAAGCATGCAGTGTACAAAACAAAGCACACCCACAAAGCACACTTGCACAGATTCCATTTACTCCTGGATCTACACGCATTCACCCACGCCACTTTACCTTACAGATCTGACTATAACAGGTCTGACAATACTATCCCATGGGCAACTAATGATTCAATATTTCTTCTAGTTGGATAAGGACACCTCAATGGTTGAATTCTCTGCTAAACCCTGTTTATTAGGTGGTGAAATTTGAATATTAATATTTTATTACAAAGGCTTTAATGAATTACAAAGTTACATACATTCAGCCTCATCACGAGTTGGGTGCTAGCCCTTAAATGTGGCGGTAACGCTATTACCGCCGCATTTAAGGGTCCGTCTAAACATGAGTTTGGCAGCATTTACCCCCAGTTTAGAGCTGGGAGTAAATGCGCTGGAAAAATGCCATTTTTTGGGTGCTATTAGCTCGCGCTAATTGTGCTAAAAATGCCCCATTGGGTCCTGGACCCAATGGGGATTACCCATTACTGCCCAACCCTTGATCCGGCGCTAATAGCGCTGGACCGGGTGGCGGTAACGCTATTAGCATGGGCGGTTTCCCGGTGGCAATACCGCCAGGATAACGCCCAACTTGTGATGAGGCCCATTGTATTTGTATATTAATACTTGTTTTACTCTGAACTATACAAGGTAAATGTTACTTTGTGGACTCAAATCTTGTCACTGTCTTGGAAAAGATGCTCTGCAGATTAGATGATGTCTGGGATTTGCCCTGCATCCTCTTACATAAAGATGGGCGAGGTAGTGACAGCTGTGCATCCACTCATCCCCTTTCTACCCATACAATGACCTTACTGAGCAGTTCATTAGAAGGTAAGCAGTGGCTATATATATATTTGAAGCCTTTCTAAAAAGATGCCCTGTGAGCAATAGGAAAATTAATGAGCCCTTCTTTCCCCTTGCTCCAGATTTTGGGGGGATAAATCATATTGTATCCCCCCAGCCAAAGATTGTGGGGGGATTTATCCCCCCTGTGCCCCTCATTCCTACCCCCATGCGAGCACTATAACTAAAAAGGAAGGGGAATCAGGGATGGAAGGTTCCTGCATATATGAGTTGAACGCAAAGTGCTGCATCTTGTCTTAGCTTAACTCAGCGTTGGCTACAATCTCATATTATAATTGTTTTCATTTTATTGCTTATTGCTCATATTAACGGGACTTTAAAAAAAAACCTTGATCATGTAATTATTTATTGATTTAGTTGAAGCCTGCATGCCATCTATTTTTCGCATTCCATAAAAATAAAAAGATTGCATTAAAATCCTACCCCTTGGAGGTTTCTCGATGCGAGTGTCTCACAGCTGGGGTGGCCTTCACACGCAGATAAATATGACCTGCTCCTCACGGCCAGCCATTAAATATAATATACCGATAAAATGGAGGCCGTTTGCAAAGTCCTTGCAGTTAATTGAAGGTCCAAACGGCATACCTACTTTGTATATCTCTGGCTTCCTGTGTAACAGAATGGCCTTCTTAAAGTGTTACTGCCTCACAATTGTATGGATGAAAAACATTGAGCGGCTTTGATTTACTCCCAAAGATTGTGTACCCTGCACGACTTTCGGCAACATTTCAAACTGTATCATTGACATTCTAGTTCGCCACTGTAAGCAGCGTTCCCCATCTCGTGCCACTGTGTGTGTACACTCTGTGATCATCATTTGTCGGTTTCATTTCTCGCATCAACGCATTCTGCACGACTCAGCAATGTGTGTGCGTTTACATGCATGATTGATATGCATTGTATTGTTACAGCAAATGGACTTTCACGCGTCAACGTCCTTCAAAAAAGAATGAAGAAAAAAACAAAACATTGCCGCTAAAGTCATTCCGCAACTCAGCTGCTGTTCTGTGGCGCACAAGATTCCGAAAAACACATTATTGCAGCTCTGCTCTCATCAAGCTCACACATTGTCATTGGAAGCTTAAAGAAGTGTGGTGTAGCGCAGTGGTCGAAGTGTACGAAACGAAGTAGTGAAATTATGCTTCCTGCTGTCCTGCCTCAAATCCCCACAAACCCCATGTGTCCCTCATACCGCGAACCAAATTCCCAAACAAACAGGCCTCCTGTTTAAGGGAACAATAGTACACTGAAGTGCGCGTTTCAAGTTCTTCCTACACTTTTGCTATTACGGAACAGCTTCGTTATAAAATAGAAGTATAGGAATGTTAAAACGTAATGAAAAAAAGTAGAGGACCACCACTTTGAACCGCTGTCCGACCACTGGTACGGCTTCCATTGCACTGTATCAAAAACAGCACACACATCAAAGCTTGGTTTTCACCACTTTGATGTCCCAGCTGTGTACAATTTAAGTGTTGTGTGCTGCTGTTTTTTTCGCAAGAAGTGTTTGAATATATGGCTTCCCTTCTATTAAACTATTTATTATGCACTTTTGATGCACAAAGAATAGAGGCACACGCAGACCTAACCCATGACACCACCAGCCTCAAAGCCAATAATAGCCACCAACGAACCTTTCAGTCGCCCAACCTACCTGGTACCATTCACCTGCACACAACGATAACAGGGAAACTTTCATGCAAGACCCTGTTGCCAGCAACTTAAAACCACGTGGGATTCATGCATTAAACTGACCGGTCTCCACATCAACACATCACTTCAAAAATGAAATGATGCTACAACAACAGCTGCTTTGCTATTCTCCCTCGGCCCTTACTAACATCTAGTAATGCACTACTCCAGCCACCTCTAACCCAACCCATCTCTTGCAGGTCCCAATGCACTACTCCAGCCAACTCTAACCCAATCCATCTCTTGCAGGTCCCAATGCACTACTCCAGCCAACTCTAACCCAACCTATCTCTTGCAGGTCCCAATGCACTACTCCAGCCAACTCTAACCCAACCAATCTCTTGCAGGTCCCAATGCACTACTCCAGCCAACTCTAACCCAACCCATCTCCTGCAGGTCCCAATCTCTTGCAGGTCCCAATGCACTACTCCAGCCAACTCTAACCCAACCCATCTCCTGCAGGTCCCAATGCACTACTCCAGCCAACTCTAACCCAACCCATCTCTTGCAGGTCCCAATGCACTAGCCCAGCCAACTCTAACCCAACCCATCTCTTGCAGGTCCCAATGCACTACTCCAGCCAACTCTAACCCAACCCATCTCTTGCAGGTCCCAATGCACTACTCCAGCCAACTCTAACCCAACCCATCTCTTGCAGGTCCCTAAGTGCCATCTCTTGCAGGTCCCTAAGTGCCAAGAACGTGGCAAGGGTTCTGCTATATATAACAACAATCGAAAATGAAATGACAAACATTAAAACAGCCCCCCGAAATCCACTGCAGAAAGGAAAATGGTGGGAGAGCGGGCACTGAAGTGTCACATAGGTCTGTTAAGACGAGTGGGAAACAGACAGGGTATTCCACCATCTATCAGCAACATGTGGCAGCTGCTTCCATTGACACACTGGGATCAGTGCCACCAAAAAGCGATGGTGAGGGTAACTTTGCTGGAGGTGGCGGTGGAAGTTCAGGAGGTCAAGTGTTTTTAAGCATTTGCTGTCGGGAAGCTTAGCAGAATTATGCTCTGGCAAGTGTAAGTAATCTGAGCATTACCTCAACGTCAAGAGGAAAGCAATAAATTGATTCTGAAAGACATGGATACCCAGGCAGAGTTTGATCAGGAGCACCAGAACGGCTGGTGCCTTCCAAAGGCAAAGGGACGACCTGGCGGCACAGATGCAGGCTCTTAGTCAGGAAAGGGACACCTTAGGCCAGGAAGTCTGCCACTTAAAAAGGAAAATGGAAGAAAATCACCTGGCACTCCAGGGACTGGGTGACCTCCAAAAAGAACACCAGAACTTGTTAGAGCACACCAGGAGGGTGGAGGATGCTCTGGCAAGAAAGGAGCAGGCCAATAGGGACACAGCTCAGGAGGTAACCCTCCTGCAGCAGAGACTGGCCCAGTACTCCAGGACCAATCAGGAGGCACAGAGAGAAAATGAGGCTCTCTGTCAGTACAATGATACGCTCCAGCAACAGGTAGCGATGCAGGAGAGACAGAGTCGAGTAAGGCCTTAACTGAGGAACTGAAAGTGCAGGCTCTTGCATTGCAACAGGAAGCAGGGGCGGATAGAGATGAGGTTCGCTGGGAAAGAGAAACTCCTGAGCATAACCTCAGGAGCCATAGTACCAGAGGCCTTCATCTCTCCCAGTCCCTGGACTCTGCCACCCCCATGTCCCTTTGCGCACATGAGCCCAGGGCCTCGGGGATGGCAGATTACTATCCAGCTAGAAGTATGGGGCTCATAGGCCAGTACCTCCCAGGAATGGATGGGCGGGCATCCGGGTATGGGCACCCAAGCACAGTGCAATTTAGTGGGGAACCCCAGGAGAGTAGGCCCATTAAGGGCATCCTGAAACTTCTGCCCAGTTAGGTCAGTGGGGGGGGGATGCATCAAATCCTGGCAGCAAGGAGGAATCTGAAGACTCCTCTGAACGGCACAGGACACAGGAGACCGGGTCCCCACATTCTGTCAGCCATTCCCAGGCTCGCAGAATCCGGGAAAGCCTGGAAGATCAGACAGGAACCTCTGGAAGCAGTGCCTCTGAGTCAGAGGATGAATGGACCAGGGATACCCGAACCAAAAAGGCCAATAAGGCAAAAAGGGCCTTGCTTAAGGACCCATTGAAGCAAATAAAGGCAATAAGGAGTGTCATTACGCCTTATCATAAGAACGCCAAGTATTCCGTTTGGGAACACTTGGAGCTCTATGAGCAAATGATGGAGACTTTCCATTTGAAGGACAGCAGTAGCTGCATCCAGTACGTCAAATGGACATTCTCCCCAGAATACTCCAGTTTCTTTGCGGGGCTGGAGGACCAAAATCATTTAAGATGGTCCACCTATAAGGCGGCCATCTTGAAACATTTTTCTGTTCACAGAAATCCTCAAGAGGCTCGCAAGGCAGCCTACAATTTGCAATGTGGGGAGGATCAGGCCCCACAAGAGTTTGTGCAAGAATTAAAGCGTGCTTTTGCGCAGACCACCAGAAGGGTGCGCACGGATAGCAGAGAATTTATCAATACGTTTTTCCATACCTTACCCAAATACATAATGACCCAGCTCGTGAGAGATTTTCATGAGAAAAGATCTTTAGACTGGGTCATTGAACAGGCTACCCGGATCTATGAGGTGCAGAAGCCTATCGAAAATAAAAATAACGCGCCGAAAAACCCGAAAACCAACAGCACCCCGGCTGCTGCCAAGGTGGCAGAGGTAAAGGTTGCCCCCGTTTTAGATTTGGGGATGGGGGGCCTAAAAACTTGCCTGCACCAAATAATTCACAGCCCAGAAGGCCCTCGGGCCAGTCACAGACAGGGAGTCGAGGAGGTAGTCCCACAAATGGGGTCCCCCGCTCCCCTGACTATGTAAGTCCCCGCTACAAGGGAAACCGACCAATCCTGGGTTATGTGTGTACTCCTCCAGCCCAAGGGGGGGATCCAGCCAAGCACCTAACCCAGGGAACTTCCCTCCCAACTTCCCACAGGAGGGCAGAAATTCTCCAAATCCTGGGCAGAACTTTTTTCCCAGGTATCCACCCAATTTCCAGCCCCAAAATCATCCATCCTTCTTTCCTTAATTCCCTGAGCCCAGACAACCTAATCCGGGAGAGGGGAGGCCAAGGGTGGAGGGGTACCAAAATCTTCCCAACCAGGGGTACTACCAGAGAAGGGATAGCTACCCTTCCCGGGATCAGCCCAGGGGAGAAAATAGAGCCCCGTATCAGCCTGAGCGGGTTTCACAACTTGAGCGCCAGGTCCAAAATATGGCACGAGATCTGGGTCACATACTGAGGGCTCAACGGAACCCTCAGATGAGCATGCCACTGCAGAATGCCCCAACCTCTGGACCTGGTGCTCCGGAACAATGACGGGGGCAGCACCCCGATAACACACCGGTTCTCAAGGGGAAGGGGGGTCTAAAGCCTTGGAGGAAGCCTCCTTCCCAACTTGTAAACAGCCCCTGGAAAACCAGGAACCGGAAACAAAATCTCCTACCCCTGAAAGCCTGCCTCCCAAGGAGCAGAGGGGGGGGGGGTAGGAGAAACAAAGGACCCAAACAGACCCACTTTGTGGAGTAGGTACAGGTCTTCCAATTTGAAGGAGAGGGATCCTCAGAGGATCCTGGGGAAAGGATCTTCTCCTTCAGAGATGGGGGAACTCCTCCCAAGGAAAAATGGGTCCCAAGGGATGCCAATTCAGACTGGGGAGATATGGAGATTGAGCTACCGCCGCCCATCATCTCATCCCAGAACCCACAATACCGAAATCCCCTGGTTCAAACCCATCCTGATGACTGCCTCCAAAAAGGGCGGGGCGGCCCAGAACCGGAACAAGGGGAACCCACAATGGCTCTGATCTCCAGTTGCCAACTTTTTCTTTCAGATTCCCAAGGCTCTCCACAGAATTCTGCCCAAATCTCTTGGCTAGCAATGTCCAAAACCAGAAAATTAGCCCACCAGTTGTCCAAAAATGTGCATTATCTGTGCCCCCTTGAGCAGAAGGAGGGAAGATACTATGCCCCAGTACAAGTACAGGGGCAGGGTACAATTTTGGCACTGGTGGACACTGGATCCCAAGCTACCCTTCTGTTCAAAAGGGCCTTTGAGGAACTAAATGCAGGAAGGGGGGAGAATTACCGTATTGCTCTCACCTCTCTTCCTGGACAACTGCAGAACTTTGACGGGAAGGAGATTCCCGTTGAGGGGACTGCAGACTTGGACATTAAAATTGGGCGACACAAGGTGAAACACCCGGTCATAGTAGTGACTCCAGAGGGCACCCCTTGTTTACTAGGGAATGACCTCCTGAGAAGGTTGTCACCCCTAATAGATTGTGTAAACAAGGTCCTCTGGACCCAGACTAGCCGACCAATAAAATTAAAACAGAGTGTCAACCATGTTAGTTTAAACGGCACCTGCCACATGGTTGAACAAAAATCTGACCAAGTAGAATTTAACTTCCAGAACAACCAAACTCCAGACGTGACAGTAATAGCAGTAGGACAACAGACTGGTGATGGGGGGTCCTCTCTATTTATGAAAATCAACCTTCCTTCCAGTTTAAGGTGGTATTCCACACTGGAAGGAAACACCCTGAAATTCTTTACTAATCCACAATCAGAAACTCCCACTATAGTCCAGAAAGATGTGAAATCAGCTCAGAGCCTGGCTGATATTCAGCAAATTGGAGAGCAGTTGTTCATCCCTGTTCAGTTAAATGATGGGAAGGACTCTGTTCTCGCTCGAGTGTGCGTGAACAACGGTAAGAGCTTCATCAGCGAAGCCATGTTCCGGCAACTCCCAAAAGATCCAGCCATTCCCACATTCAAACTGATAGACAAATGGGAAAATGACCTGGAAGCACCTAATTTCAAACATCTCCTGCCAAGCAGGTGTATGCTCAAAATCTCCATTGGCAACAAGAGCATAGTCCATAATTGTTGGGTCGTGGGAGACGTCACTGCCGCCTTTTACTTAGGCAGTGACATTCTCAATTGCTTTGCCATTAGTTTGGACCTAATACATTTCAAAGCTTGGTCCCGATTAGCGGATAATCCCATGGGATTTGATGATCCAGAAAAAGCATTTAGGTCAGCTCAATTGCTACCTTATGCAGTTGAAATTCAGATCAAAGAGGAAGTCACCATCCCAGAAAGGACCCGACAATTCTCCCTGGAAGTGAAAGTTAAAAGAGGACAACATTTGAAAAACCCTGATGCTTACATACATCTAAACGCTTCTCTCCAACAGCAAGGGTTGGGGGTAAACCCAACTCCATTAGTCAACATAGAACATGACACCATTCTAATAAAGGTGGATAACAGCGACTTAAAGAGTATTACTCTAGCCGCAGGCACCATTATTGGAATGGCGGTTGATGACCGACATTTTTCCATCGATTTAGGAAATGAACTGTTAGGACCAATCCCCAAGGACTGCTTTGACAGTGACAGTGATGACAATACAACACCAGACAGGATTTTTACCCGGCATGGGGGGAACTTCCTGGTGTACACTTCCTGCCCCTATGGTAAGGAAGATGTGACTTGTGACTTCAGGAAGGATGAGGTGATTTTCCAGGTCCATGAGGGTTGCCTTTCCCACCTGAGGCCTCCAGTCCAAATCAGCAGTCTGACCAGGCACTTCTCCACCCAGCTGGAGGAGGCCGCTGAGATAGCCAAACCAGAAGTCTTTCCAGGCTTCAGGCAGATGGTGGAAGAGAGACCTAGCTGATGCATGTGTGACTCTGGAACAAAAGCAAAAGTTGAAACAAGTTTTCTTGGATTTCCAAGATCTCTTTGCGGTAGACTCATATGACTGTGGCCGCACCGACATCCACACAACAACAATCCCCACGGACCCTGGAATGACTCCAGTGTTTGTGAAGCAATATCGCTTGCCTCTTGCATCCATGGAGTACCTTACTGAAATAATTAAGAACCTTGAGTCCCGGGGAATAATCCGTCCAGTTCACAGCACCTTCAATAACCCGGTGCTGGGAATATTGAAGCCAAACGGCTAGTGGAGACTCTGCGCCGACCTCAGGGAGCTCAACAAACGGGTCCATACTTCCCGATGACCTCTGCCCTACATTGACCAATGGCTGGCCCAGATTCAGGGGTCACAGGTATTCACAGCAATAGACCTGACCAATGGATACTGGACCGTGCCTGTCAGTAGGGAGGACCAATACAAACTGGCTTTTACCTTTGGGGGCAAGCAGTACACATGGACCCGGACTCCCTTCGGATACCTCAACTCTGGCAATGAATTCAACATTTTCCTACATAAGGCCATGCCCGACCTGGGTGCAAGGGGTAACCTGGCTTATGTAGATGATGTCCTCATCAAAAGTTCATCTCGGAGGAACACATAGCGGAGATCCGTTATGTTCTGACACAGTTGAGGGCCGCCGGAGCAAAACTTTCCTTTCAGAAAGCACAGTGGTGTAGAACCCGTGTTAATTTCTTGGGGCATGAGATTACTCCTCAGGGTCTCTGTCCCCAAGAAAAGAAAGTGGAAGCACTCCAGAAACTGAAAGACCCCACAACTCTGCGGGAACTAAGGAGCCTCCTTGGACTGACTAATTATAGCAGAAAGTTCATTGAGGGCTACGCAGAGATCACTAGACCCCTGATTCATCTCCTGAAAGGGGGGGTCAAGTGGGAATGGGGTCCAGAACAATCCGAGGCAGTAAGACAACTCAAAAGAAGCCTCTCACAAGCGCCTTGCCTAGCTTACCCTGTCAGAAACAAGGAGTTCTTCCTGGAGACAGGGTTCTCTAATACGTGCTTGACGGCAGTATTATACCAAAAGCATGACAAGGTCAATAAAGTAATCTCCTATGCGAGTAAAACTTTATCCTCTGTGGAGGAAAAATTCAACGATTGTGAGAAGGCACTCCTGGCAACGGTGTGGGCAATGAAGAATTACCGCCCGTTTATCCAGGGGGAAGACATCATAGTGGAGACTCCACACCAGCCTCTGCAATATCTCCAAAGTGACAGAATCCGGGCCGGAAATGTGAGTAATTCCCGAATTACTTCCTGGATTCTGTCAATGCAAGGCTTTCCTGTGGAGGTCAGATATGGCCAAAACAAGAAGAGTCCCCTCGCGCAAGGTCTGGCTGACTTGCATGATTGTGCCAGAGAAAACTGTCTCGAGGACGAAAGTCTAAAAATCAAGGACAACATGGAGGCATACCTTAATTCCCCACACAAAGTCTTTGAAGAAGACAAGTGTGAGGGAATGCACACTGTCTATGTCGATGGATGCTCTTACCATGTTGACAACGACGGGGAGAAAGAACTGGTGGCTGGCGTAGGGAATGCATGGGTGAAGGAGTTCCCAGAACCCTCCGCTGGATACAAAATTGGTCCCCGAAGTAGTCAGGTGGCAAAATTGATGGCTGTGCATCAGGCCATCCTCACTGCTGTCCAGCATCAACTCCACAAACTGGTCATAATCACAGATTCGGATTATGTACGGAACGGGTTCGTGGAGCACCTGGTTAATTGGAAAACCAGAGGCATGGTATGTGCTAATAACAAACCCTTGAAACATGGGAAGTTAATCCAAAACATTGATGATCTGGTCACATCAAATAGGATGACCATCTATTGGAAAAAGATCAAGGGTCATTCCAAAGTAGAGGGACCAGACAAAACTGGAAATGACTTAGCTGATCAGCTGGCCAAAACCGGGGCCATCCAAGGGGATCTAATTGAGATTGAGTCCCTGTTGGGGGAAATCCAGGTCACTGCTATCACTAGGTCCCAGACAAATGCTCACAATGATCTTTCAACTGCCCAATGGAGCAAGGAGACCCCTGATGCTGATTTGATTACAGCTCAGAAGGGGGATCCAATTATTGGTAAGTTTTACCAACACCTTGAGGACCCTGAGAACTTTCCCCTGACGGATACCGAGTACATTGGGAAAGAGGACCTAAGAGTGTAGATGAAATGTCCAAAAATGTTCCGAATCCAAGACGGTTTGTTGGTAAGGAAATCCCAAGCTGGCCATGATCAGTGGGTGGTTCCTAACTCATTCCGAAGCCTGATGTTAAGTCACGCCCATGATGCGGCCACCGCCGGTCATAGGGGGTTTCACACAACACTGGAAATCTTAAGAGAGGTTGCATACTGGCCACACATGGGGCAGGACCTCGACCAATACTTGAAGGGGTGTCTTGTGTGTGCACCATTTCAGCCATCATCCCTCACGCACCGTGCGCCTCTTCAAAAGAGGGGGATGACACTGCCATGGTCAGATTTGCAAATCGACTTTGTAGGCCCTGTGATTCACTCGTCTAGAGGAAACAAGTACATGTTGACTGTTACATGCTTGTTTACCAAGTGGGTGGAATGTCTCCCAGCCCCAAATTGCAAGGCAGAAACTGCAGCTGCCCTGATGATTAACCACATCTTTTCCCGTTTTGGTCTACCTCAAAGGATTGAGTCAGACAGAGATAGCCACGTCACCAGTGAAGTAATGACAAAGATGTGGGAGATACTGGGATTTAAAAGGAAGCTACACATTGCTTACAGGCCAGCTTCTTCTGGAGCAGTGGAGAGATACAACCGAAACATTGTGAGCATATTAAAGAAGTTTGTGGCAGATTCTGGGCCAAGTTGGGATATCCGATTACCTCTGGTCCTAATGGCCATCAGATCTACCCCTTCATCTGCAACCAAAATGTCACCATTTGAGTTGATGACTGGGCGCAAGATGGTGCTTCCCCAGCATTTGCTCTACAGAACCCAAGAGCAAACGTTGATAAATGCCTCCACAACTCATGAGTATGTGGAGAATTTAAGGAAACACCTTCAGCATGCTTTTGCCTATGCTCAGCGGAATCTAGAAAGATCAGCCGAGAGTATGAAGACCCACTATGACCTGAAAACTTCCAGGAAGGAATATCAGGTGGGGGACCAGGTCTATTTATACAACTTCCAAAGAAACCAGGCAAGACAGCGCACATTTTTGCCTACATGCAAGGGACCCTTTGAGATTATAGACAAGATCTCCCCTGTGGCCTACAAGATCCGCATCCCCAAAGGCGGTTTGGCAGAGGGGGAAGACAAGTGGGTCCACATAAACCAGTTGAAGTGTTGCCATCCCAGGCACACTTTGCAGCAAGTGGAGGAGTCCTCTGTAATCCCAGAGGGTACCGCTCCAGAATAATTCAATTCCAACCCTAAAATATCCTACATATAGCCTATCAAATTCTGTGTTTCTCAAGTTTATGTGTTCCTGTCGCTTAATTTAAAAAAATGTGCATGTTCATATCTGTTGAGTTCTAAAATAGATATGCCACCCCACTATATCAATGGTGGGGGAAAAATGTACATGAATAGGTATTGCCGCTTTTCCTTTGTCATCCTAGGAGAGGGAAAACCTGGAGACTGGCCAAGGAGGACGATCTGGAGACCGGGAGCAGAGACCCAAGGGGCCCAGGGTACCGCCCAATCCTCCCATCAGGACCAGCAAGGAGAACTGATTGATCGACTGGAGGGAAGAAAAGATGCTGAACTGAGCCATTTGCAGAATTGGAAGAAGATTATGCGGACATACCAGTGCATGGGTCAAAACCTTCTGTGCACTCGACTCCCCATCGACTCAAATTCAAAGTGCAGTCGCGTGGGGGGGCCTTGTTGGGTGTCCTGACCCACGTTTGAGCTATCATGCTGCAACATTTGGTGCCGTGGGCTTATAAAATCCAAGATGGCCAAAAAGCCCACATGTGCGCCAGAATCCAGGAGAACCACGCAGTTTGTGCGTACACCAAAATGGCTGCCTAACTTGCCACCCACCAGTGCGGGCATGATGGGTCAGGGTGCCATGAGTGGAATGGGTGCCAAAGGTAAAACAGCAGCGCCTGTTAGCTAAAAAACACTTTAAAATGACCTTTGGTTTCTCTGAATGCCAGCTCAAAATGCCTATTTTCAAACATTGCAACACATCCAAAAATCTCACTGAACACCAGCGGACATCTGGCGAATGAAGTATGTGTGCATACAAAATCTGGGAAGATGAAGAGCCCAAAACAATGTTCATAACAAAACTGGCTGAGCTATGCATGTCAGCAGCCTAACTGAAACTGGATTAAAACCACCAAAATCGAAATGTTAAAATTAACTGAGTGACCTACTTTTGAGTGTCACATAGTTTGTAACTGTTAAAATGTCATAGTTTTGAACGTAGAATCAGCATTCTAGCTGCATATGTAAAAATTGTATTGACTTAAACTGGGGAACAAAAAGTGACATTTTAGCTGAAAACTGGCTTAAAGAGATTCCAATTCTGCCTGACAGGTTCCCAGGCCTGGCTGCATTCTGTTGCCCCTGCCAAAAGGAGGTCACACACTCTCTGATTGAATTACCAGGGGACGGCAAGAAACTAAACAAAGGGCCCAGGCAGATGGTTTATTAGGGGGGTCGTAAATGGCTTCCTTTTGAACAAAGCCCTTCCTTGACTCAGGCAAATGTTATATAGGGGTAGTCATCCAGAACTCATGAACTGGACATAAAGATATATCAATAAGGGTTTCCATTCAGTATCCCAGACTAGGCATTGAGGTAATGAAGGAGATAGCAGAGGGTAGCAGAAGGCCAGGTTTCATTTTTTATATTGGAGAAGTTATTAAAACGAGGCCTGGTAAGGATGGGTGAGGTAGGTCTTTGAATATTTGAAAGGGTATTGAGAGTGTTGTGAGTTGCAGGATCCCTGTATTTTTCCTACTGTGGGAGGTGGGAAGAAACATATTGGAGAAATTTCAGAGAAAGTGTTGCGGGCCGCCTAATATGTTTTGCCCCTGTTTATCCTGCTCCCCATATCTCACCTGCAACAATCAACAAGGCAATGGTATGTAACTTAGGGTTTCAAGAGACTTGGCTTACTTGACTTCTCAATAGTGCCTCTCTGAATACCCCCCCGAGAAAATGACCCTTTTGTTGAAATTTAGTAAGCTGATTTTTAAAAAATAAATTGTACCCCTTCCTTGAAGTACTGTGGTGTTATCATACTTGTGCTTTGGCTATGATGTAGCTTAACTGAGAAAGTAATTTAACCAAGCAATTAATACCCTTGATAAACCTTTGTTGCTGCCATGTGAGTAGTCATGTAGTTTCCCACACCAAACACACTTGCTTCAAGAGAATCTATTAGTTGCCTCAGCAAAGGTCAAGCTGTGAAAATATTATAGGTTTACAACATGTTAACTTCTCACATCAGAAAATGTTTTGCTAAATGAACTCACTGTTAAACTGAAGCCCAACTAAACAAGATGTTATTATTGGATAACAATTTATGTCCAGATAACATGAGCAGCACCTATCTTACCTTTCGGACAGGCACCAAGCCGTCCAGATGGTTATCTCCAAGTCAGACTGCTGCCTGGTCACCTACAGAGTCCCCCAAGGCTCAAGACTCTCCTTGGTGAACTGTAATGTATACATGGAGCCATTGGGATCTCATCTCAATGGCTGTGACAGCTCATCTACAAACATATGGATGATATCTAAAAGTCAGTGGTACCTAGAACATCTCCTGCCTCAGGAATTGCCTTGTCACCAACCAAGCCTGAATAACAAGCACATACCTGAAACTGTCCCCGCAAAGATGGAACTTGCCATACTCAGTCACGCATCCAAGTAGTATACCATTCAATGGTAGCTAAATAGCATGCATGTGACAGCTTCACAACTCACCTGGCCTTACTGCCAAATCACAGGGTTCCCTAGAAATAGCATTCTCTCCTTCCAACAACATATCAACAAAAGACCCAATCCATCTGGTAACGCCAACCCTACTCTGGAAAATAAACCCTCCTTCATCAGAGGACCTTAGGAACACACTCTTCACCATAGTAATATACCACATCAGTGGGGGAAATACCCTGCCCCTCCCGCCCCCTGTTGCAGTGACACACCTATCACCAAGAAGGGCTGCCAAACACACTGCAGCCTAACTCATACCAGGAAACAAGAAATTCTGCCACATTTCCATCAACCTTAGGGAGCTGAACTGGCTTTCCAATCAAGCCAACATACTCTTTAAGACTGGCAGCCTGCATTACCTACAAGGCGCATGACACACATTAGGCCTATAGGTTCTACTCTCTAGAACCCCCACATTTTAAACATACCACAGATGATAGAGAATACGCAGTAAAACCCATTCAAGCGGAGGAGTAACATCAGGAAATGCACACAAGCTACATCCACTGGTACTCCTATGTCCTCTGAAAATTGGAATCAAGCAAGTGGCACACAGGTTACATTTATTGTTACATGAATGTCCTCTGATAACCAGATACAAGTATGTTGACAACTTGATCTGGAATACTGGCAGAACTTATGAGAAGGGGTACTCCCAATGAGGAGGTGTGAAAACTGAGCCAGGCTTTTGCCCGTGGTGAACGCGATGAGCAGCTTGGAAGGGTTCCCAGTCCTGAATAATGCAGAGATGTATACATTAATGCTGAAACCAGTCGATTGACATTTAATTACATGGTGTCACTAAGCACTATGCATTTTGAGTAATTATTGGGTGGCAATAAGGAACCACCAGTCAAAAACCAGATCAACACATATGCAAAGACCATATGATTAAATATGGAATCACAAGGGGTAGTCTTGCTTTCCAACTTTTGGATACACAAATGTGTTGAGTATTAAAGGTTTATTGGAATACATTTGAGGACCACTTGTGACGGTATTTAGACAGACAGTTCACATATTTCAGGTGGCAAGCCTTGCTTATGCTTAAGTGCTAGAGAGAAGTAGGGACATGTTCTCTCTCTTCCTTCCTAGATAGGTGGCGATAACTGCACTTTATGGCAAGCGGGCATAAAATAGGGACAGGGGAGTTATTTTCGAACGGTGGGGCAGTGACTACTATATCGAGCACATTGGTAGATCACGCTCCTCCAGGAGCCAAGCTATAGTTAGGCTTCAGATAAAACTGACATGCACGGGAAACACACATTGTCACTGCCAATTGTTTTGGCGTTTGCTGCTGTTCTTTGTAATATATAGGTACCAGGGTGTAAGGAGAGGAAGCAAAAAGGTGTGCAGGTGTGAAATAGAATGAGAAGTGAAATAGAATGAGAAGGGAAATAGAGCAAGGGAGGACACCATTGATAGAGGGCGCCATGGATGATGAGTAAGAGGAAATATGATGAAGAAAAGGTGAGAGGGTAAGAAATAAAGTGAGAGTGTGAGAGGAAGAATGTATTTAACAGTAAACAGTGGTATTTCCCTACACCCGTTCACCATACAATGATAATGACGATTACTCGAGGAACAAAGCATTCGCTCTAGGCCTCGAAAATGCGATTTTGCAAAGTGTCTACACCATAGCCTGCAGCTTGTCCGAGCTGAATCCAACCCATTCTTATTCAAGCCTTAATAAAGCCTTCATTCCTTCTCTTATACTTGGTCTGCAGACTGCACACTTATAGAGTGGTATGGAAAATACAACCACAATACACACACTGCAACGAAAGTAAGCTTTTGGAACGAATGCATGGGTGATGGTGAGAAAAGAGCACGTGTGTTAGAACACATATGTCATTTAAAACACTAGATGTTGAGAAATGTGAAGACAAGCACCTTTTGTAATTGCATTAGGATAAAAGACCAAAACAGGAATAGTTCTCTTGAACGCGTGGAACAAAAGATTACTGCAGGTAGCCTCCTGACGCACCTAGAGAGTGATTGGTCGAGTGTAAGGGAACATAAAGCAACATTCCAGATACCGAATCAAACAACATGGCGCGTCGGCGGGTGACACCAAACTGTCACGCTAAGCACATTCAGTAATTGAAACATGCGTGTACACCGAAACAAAATAAAACTAAGAATGCCAACAGAAAGAAAGTTGAAAACGCCTTTCCAAGGCGTTTTTAAAATGTGTTTATACTCATCAAGAAACTATGACACTGTGTTCCTCTTGCATACAAATCACTTAAAACCAACAGAGGTTATGGAGGCGCAATGAAGTAGATCCAGGAAAAGCAAAACTGATGGCAACATCAGTCAAGCAGAAGGTTCACAACACATGGTGCCAAAGACCAGAGGTCGCTCAGCCTCCATTGGCGAAGAGGGAGGATGAAAAGAACACAGCAGGCTTAAGCAATGGAGCAAGCCACAGAGGGTACACAGAAAACACATGCAGATCTCTTACAAAAATACAAATCTGCAGTAGAATGTGAAGTCCGACAACCAGAAAGGATCCGCTTATGTGTGAGCAACTGCCAATAGCACACAACTTATCAGCCCCCCGATGTGCCCCTAAAACAGCAATAAGCTATGTGGGACTTATGTATACTATCACTCGAACCAGATGCAAGTTTAGAATATAAATGATGAGTCGTGAATATACACTGCGCACAGCTCAGCTTCGTCAATATTAGCTTTAACCATGATAATAAAGCATTGAACACATGACGCCAATCAGATAAATCTGGTCCTCTGCCTTCCTGATATATACTGCGAGGATCTGCTTACTCCAGTAGATGTAGGGGTGGGTAAGTGGGGAGGGTACAGTATAGATTCTAGCTGCCCCCTACCTCATCCCTTGCATGACCTCCCCCTCCCTGGCTACGAACTGAGGTGCTCTGTAGTGAAACAAGTGAAACAAGTGATGTCACCTCCCCAGGAGTCACATTCTACAAAAAAACGGAACCCCCCCACCCCAATCTCACTGCGCCTCCAAGCAGAGGAACAACCCCAAGGGCTGTGACCCCTGAACAATTCAGCAGGTTCCCACAGCACTGTGATGCACGCATCTACTTCTGAAAGTTATGCACTCAAGGACGCTTTGAAGAAAAGAATACTCCAGTTTACTAGTTTCTTATTCCAATTTAGAAGTTAAAGGAGCTAACTGAGAAACAGGTCGCCTACAGCAAAGCCACACACCAAGAAGGTCTTATTACCGTACGATTAAAGCAACCACTTTGAATAACCAGATGGATTTGAAGCAACAGATTTCGACATTTAGAGTTTAGTAGTTCATCAGAACGCAAGTACATTTTATTTTCAAACACCCGCATCATACTGACATCACACAATGCACAGATAATCAGGTGCTGCTTACATCAAAACACTCCACCAACACTACACAAATCACTAGATGTACATTTTAGTGCCATTTTAAACAAAAACATACCACTAGACAACTTTTTATTTTATTTTTAATACAAAATAATGTAAAATGAGTAACATTTTTTGAAAGCTGCAGTAAATATGTTTTAAGCCAATAATCAAGTCAAATAAATGTTCTGTAACATTAAAACATGGTGACCGCCAATTTTGAAAGGAAAAATGGCAGACAAATCCACCACACAGTAGAAATACAGCCAAATACAGCCAAAGAGAGCAAAAAGAGGTGTGTCATGGGCAGAGATGGGTGGGAATGGGAGGAACAGCCCATTGATTTCACTTAGCGATGGACGTTAAATTGGGGGGACAACTAGTATGTATCCATCCTCATATGCCAACCTTCATTGAAAAGCATTACAACAAACTTGCAGCCAAAGCCCCTGTTTCAAGCTCTCATGTTAAAGCTCTTATTTTATTGACAATAGTTTCGGCTTTACAGGTAGCGCTATCAGGTCTGTGAATGCAAGAAAATGATACCAAGCTGATTAGCAGATTAAGAGTTGAACTGGATGGAGTAATTGAAAAAGAGGAAAAGTTAAGAGCAGAATTGGAGGTATGTCAAAAGGACATGCAGTCAAAATATAAAGATCTCAACACTCAACTGTCTCAAAGCAAGAAACAGTTTGAGGATCGTGAGCAAGAATTCAAACACTTGAAAGCGTTGGTAGATCATATTAGACGAGATAAAGATGAAGTTGTTTTGGAAATGCAGGTTTTACAAAGGGAACATTTTGAGAAAGAAAGTGATCTTCAAAATGCTGAACAAGAAATGGTTAAAATGTTTCAAGAAAGAGACAAGAGAAACAAAGAATTCAATTAATGGCAAATGCAAATGGTCGATATGCAAGAGGTAATTAATAAGATGGGTGATGAAAACAATTATTTGCGAAAGGAGGCAGATAGGCTCCTTAAAAATTGCAAGGATTTGGAACAGCAAATATGCATTTCCAGGTCCCAGGACAGACAACAGGGCACCACATTCAATGGAGTTGAGGTGAATTCTATTTCTACACAGAGAACTAGTGTCCCAGTGGCTGGGCCGGTGGCTGAACTTGGTTGCAGCGCTCTTGGGGGATTTGACACACCCATTGGGGGCTGCCACCAATCCCATAACCTGAAACCAGGGTTGAATCACAAAGTAGTGCAATTCCATGCATAGCAACGAGTAGCCCCATAAAAATAATGAAATCAATTAAGGCTCTAATCAAACCATTTAAAAAAGGAGGGGAGTGCTGCATAGAGAACCACTTAGATGCAGTACACAATATATTTAAAGCCCTCCAGATACCTAAGGAACAGTACAGGCAATACTTTCACTTAACTCTGGATGCTCCCAATGCCAGTTTCATTAGAGGGTTAAATGAACAGCAGAAAATTTCATGGGCAGAATTTAAAAAAGAGATTAGACGTCATTTTTCTCTTTTCCATTCATCACAAGAAGCAAAAAAGGTTGCTTACACAATTACGGCTGGGCCTAATAACTCACCTCGCCAATTTTTGCAAGACCTAAAAAGAGCCTTTTCTCGCTTTGATGTATCTTTTGACCCCAATTCCAATGAGTTAAAACTGCCTATTTCTATGGGCTACAGACAGACATCATATCACAGTTAGTCTCTGAATTTGACCGTGACAAGTCCCTTGAATCGATTGTACACCAAAGTACAAAACTATATGAGGTGCTATATTGTCAGGGCAGAGAGAATGATAAAATGAAAGACACTAGACCAAAATCTAAAGAATCCTCAGCAACGGTGATGGAGATCAGGTCAGCCAAAATGTCCCTTGAGTCTGCTCAAAGTCCAGGTAAAAAAAATGTGACACCTGAACAAAGGGGTAATCAACAGAGGTTGTCAAGCCCTGCACCAATGTTTCAATCACACGATCCTAGTAATAGGGAGAGCTACATTAGCCCTAGGTACTTAGGAGACAGACCCCGAGCAGGATATCGGCCTGATATGTCAGATATGAACAATAATCAGAGACAAAGTCAGGATCAAAGAAATAATGGTCCCTACCAGACATTGGGGACACAGAGCAGATTTGACACTAACACCATGATATATGGTAATCAGGATAGACCCCGATAGGTGGATCGATTTACTGAAAATGGGAATCAGCATAGGGGACAATACTCACAAAATGAGAGACAGGACATGAGGCAGAGTATGAATTATGCCCAACGTCAATACAATGAATCGCCACCACCAGGGGACTACAATCAAAGGATGGGTGCACCCCTCTCCCCTCCACATATGAATCAAGAATTCAGAAGCAATCCCAATAGAAATCATTCTCCTGAGAGATATCAGAATAGATTCAATCAGGTGGAAAACAACCAATATCGACCTAGGACACAGAGAGAAGATTTTAGAGAGATGGGAAGATTCCAGTGTCTGGAGGCCCATGTGAAAATGTTGGCTGAACAAATAGGAAAGCTCTGTATGGCACAAAAACAGTCATCAAAGGAGGGGGCAGAAGGCAATGACCGGGTGGTTTCCGATAATAAGTGACTATATATTAATGATACCTGCAATGCTAAAAAGACAGATTGCCCTGATTTGGTTTTGCATAATGACTCTGAGATGTTTAATGATTTAAAAAGGAAAATACCGACAAATGAACATGTGACAGAAATTGCAAATACATCTAAAACAGAAGTTTGGTTTAACCTGGAGTTAAATCAAACATTGGAGATTTGGACAAATGAAAAAGGAAAACATGAGATTCCAAAAGAACAAAGGGACAGATTTAAGAAAGACAACTCATACATGGGTAATACAATTGAACAGAGAGTAAGTGGGGATGCTAGAACGCTTTCCCTGGACAATCAAAACACTCACCAAACACAGACAGAAACAATAAATACTCAAAAGGAGGGTACAGATCAGTCACCTGAAGAGTTATTTGAGCCACAGATTTTGAGGGAATTAAAAAGACTGGTACCATGCCAAATAACCACAAATGCACAGAATTAGAAAATTACAAATTATCAAGTGATGTTTCTTCACATATTCAGTTGGAGGACTGTAGTATGAACACTGATGATCCCCGGATGGAAGGGCAAACAGTCGCCACACTCCAAAGGACCTCTAAATATGGGGAAATGAGTAAGGTTTCTCACACAGAAATGGGCAGAAAGGAGGGACAAATGTCTTTCCATTTAACAATGGTCTTAGCCAAAAGTGAAAAAGGTCTGAGAAAGGTGAGTCCTGAAATCAGTAACAATTCACACTTTTTGTGTGTGTTAGAGGAAGTTGAAGACAGGTATTATACTCCCATCACTGTGGAAGAGAAATGTAATACTTTTGCCATGAATGACAGCGGTGCACAGGCCACAATTATGTCCAAAGAATTGGTAAAAAGTATCGATGAAAGGAGATCCCCACAGAACCAGATCACATTGAGGCAGAGTGAAGGCCCAGTGCATAACTTTAACGGTGAGGAGCTGCCTATCATGGGTGTCACCGAAGTTGACATAAAGATAGGAAAACACTGAATGAAACAGGAAGTATTGATCACATCTATTTGTGAAATTGCATTCCTGATGGGGACAGATTGCCTGAAAAGATTGTCTCCTCTCATAGATGTGGTGAATGGAGTACTGTGGTCCTTAACCAAAAAACCATTGAGACCTAGGAAAATAAAATCACAAAACAGCAGTATAAATGAATGCCACACTGTTGCCAAATCGAATGATGCAGTGGACGTATACCTGCATAATAGCTGTGTACCTAGCGTTACTGTCATTTTGATGTGTCAGGATAAAATGCAAAAAGGAAAAAGAAAAACAATCTGTGCAGATTTATTTGGATCCCAGAAATAAATGGAAAACTGAAATAGATGAGCACACATTGCATTTCAATTTGAAAGAAAAGAAATGCAAACAGAATACTATTCCTAAAACAGACACAGAAAAACATATTACCACTCTTGTTGAAATACACATGGAAGATGAGTAGCCATGGGTTCACATTGGTATAAATTACCATTCTAATTTGTTAAAAGCCACTTTGGCACTTGAACAGGAGAGGAGATCTATTAATGAGAAATTACTGCAGAAAATAATGGAGAGGGAGGAGATCCCAACATTTAGAATTAGAAATCAATGTCTCTGGTTTGGAGAATCCAGACTTTGAAAACCATATTGCAGGAAGATGCATGCAGAAGATTAATATTGGGCAGAAAACCATCTACCATAATGTGTGGATAGAGAGTGGAACACAAAATGATTTTTACATGGGCAATGATATCATGAACAGAATGTGCATGGTGTTAAATTTCCTTAATCAAAAAATAGGGTCCGGCTAGGTGGGCCTGCACCTGAATTTGAAGACAAGAGAAAGGCTTATCATTGTGCACAACTGGTCCCATATGCAATTGAATTACAGCTGAGGAAGGATACTACTGTTTCTGCATTCAACAAGCAGGTTGCAATAACGCTAAAGTGCAAGAATGGACAGCAAATGAACGATTCTGATGCATTTGTGTGCTTAAATGAGTCCATGAAGCAACAAGACCTGGATTATGAATACACCCCATTGATAGATATTGGAGAAGGATTTGTCAAATTTATGGTGAACAATAAAGGGTGTCAGGATATTCATTTAGAAGAAAATTCTTCATTAGGAATGGCCATACAAAATTCACATTATACTGCAGATTTCAATAACATCGTAATTGGAAATATCCCTGAGCGATATGTAGATGCACCGGGTGTGTTGCCAGAATATCTGGATTCTCAGCCCAAATGGATCTTTAAAATTTATATCTATGTACCCTTATGATTCCAATGAGACAGTGTGCTGTCACCAAGAGAATTGTATAGTAAAATGAAACAGAAAATCAGCATGTTGAAGTGGAAGCTGATATGCCAAAATATTTGAAAATGGCAGCTTTACAGAGAGATACAGCCACACAGTTGGAAAAAAGCAGAGATTCCTCCACTGGAGGATTTCCCAGAATTTTCAAAAATGGTATAGGAACAGATTTAATTAGTAGATGCATGTGACAGCGATGAGGATAAAAATGAATTAAGGAAAATATTTTTGGAATTTAAAGATGTTTTTGCTAAAGATGCATATGAATGCGGCCTAACTAATTTACATGTTGCCACATTACCAGAAGGGTGTGGTAGAAATCCAGTATGTGTGTTCCAATACCGAGTACATCTATCGAAACCGCAAGCACTGGCATTCCATCAACGTGCAAGTTGTATGCGATGCCAAGGGAATCATCACTTCTGTCTATGCAAACTACCCTGGTTCAACCCATGACAGTTTTATATACAGAATGTCTGCCCTGACCCAGGCCCTGGAAGCTGGGAAGCATGGCGACACATGGCACCTAGGTGAGTACAAATGCCTGTGCACATGCATGCATGTCACACACAGACAAATACACAAACCCAACTAATCACAACCATTATCACCTCCCCAGGGGACAGTGCCTACCCTCTGAGCAACCACATGATGACACCAATCCGTAACCCCACCACACCACCCCAGGTAAGATACAACGCTGCCCATATTGCAACCAGGGCCATAGTGGAGCGCACATTTGGAGTGCTCAAGTCACGCTTCCGCTCCCTTGACCGCTCTGGCGGCCAGCTACTATATGCACCCCCAGTAGTGTGCAGGATCATTGTGGCAGCATGTGTCCTGCACAATGTTGCAACACGGCGGGACGTACCGGTGGACATTGTGGTGCCCCCACATCCCCAACCACATGCACAGGTGCTTGCCATGGGAGGGGAAAGGGCACATGGCGAGGCAGCCCGGACCCAGCTTGTGGCCACATTTTTCACCTAAACTCCCACCCCTGCAGAGTGCACACAGGCCTGGCACATACCAGGTGACAATCAATGATGACAATGAGACAGTCAACTGTCACAACCTTAACACCCTGAGAATGTTGCCACGGAAGTACTACATTGTGTGCATCCCTAGCTACTTAAACATAACCAATCCTGTGTGACCAAAAGGAACACATGCAAGGTGTGTATCACACCATCCCCTGCAAAACAGGCCATGACAATCACTGGTATGTCACCCAAACCCTCCCAACCCACATCACCCTAGTCTGCCACACCATGATATGGCATGCAACAGCAAACGCCCAACACATGTCCAATACGATACAAAGTGACATGTGATAAATGGAAAGTGGCCTGAGACAATGACGCCTGACATGGAATCAGATGAAATGACTGACCAACAACCTCCCACACATACCAAGTCATACAGAAATGCTTTCCACCAGTGGTAGGATAAACAAAAGACTGAATGCCTGTTCACATGTTTGTTTGTTTGTTTGTTTGTTTATTCATTTGTTAAGCGCACCAGACTCGTAAGTAAAAGGGCGCAACGACAAGGAAATGCAAGGCTTACATGGTTGCGTATACACAGGTTACAGAATTTACATATAGCAAGATGAACAATTTTGCATGATTATAGGATATATACAATATGAACAATAGGACTGAAGCAAGGGTACATGCACTAAGGATATAGATCTTATGTGGTTACATATACATAGGCTGCAGTATTTACATAAAGAAAGAATATAGCAAGATAGACTGTTTCAGAATTGCAGGATAGTGTCCTCAGGGGAGAAGGTGATGGGAAGCTAAGGATTGGTGGCAGTGATGTGTTTTATTAAGTTTTTTCTGAAGAGTGGGTATGGTTGGTCAGCTCTCAACTCCTGGGGCAGTGCATTCCAGCTTTGGGCTGCCTTAACAGTGAAGCCATTACCCACGATGGTGGTAAATTTGTATTTGGGGATATTTAGGCAATTGGTGTTCCCACTTCTAGTGGGTCTGAGAGAAGTTATTCTCTGAAGTTTGTCTATAAGGTAACTACGGGCCGCATTGTTCAAGGCTTTGTGTGTCAAAGAGAGTGTTTTTAGAAGTATTTTATTGGATGTGGAGAGCCATTCGTGTTGACGTCTCAAGGCAGAAATGTGGGTTTTCTTATTTATGCCAAGGGCTGCTCTTAAGGCATTATTCTGTAGCGTTTGGAGCTTATGAATGGTGGAATTGTTAGCCCCAATGTAGAGGGCATTGCAATAGTCGATTCTAGAGAGTATAAGAGCTCTAGCCAGGATCAGACAACTATTGTCAGAGAGGAACGGTTTACCAGTTCTAATAAGTTTGCATGTGTAAGCCGTAGCCGAGGTAAGGGATTTGACCTGCTTGTCAAAGGATAGTGTGGAGTCCAAGTAGAATCCCAAGGTTTTTACTTCCTTGGAGACTTTAATAGTATTGCCGTCAATATTGAAAGATGAATATTCTTGACCTAGTTTTTTAATGTTGGCCTGCAAGCTCAATATTATTAGTTCAGTCTTATCATCATTCAAGCATAGACCGTGTGTGGCCATCCATGCTTGGATGATAAGGTAAACTTTGTTCACTAGGCCCATGTCCGTACCGTAATCCCCAGAAAGTGGTAGAAGAATCTGAGTATCATCTGCATAGTTAGTGTAGGTGATACCCAGCTGGTCCAGATCGTCGAACAGTGGCTTAGTGAAGATGTTGTAGAGGGTAGGCGAGACGCAGGATCCTTGGGGAACACCACATAGGAGAGGTGTAGGATCGGCTGATGCTGAGGGGGAGAAGACACTCATGGTCCTATCACTCAAGAAGGACTCAATCCACTTGATAGCGTCCATGGAGAAGTGAGCTGCAGAGTCAAGGAGCCGACATAGGACCTTGTGGTTGACCAGGTCGAATGCAGCGGAGAGGTCGAGTAGAAGCAGGAGTACTGTCCTACCTTTGTCTCTCAACTCGTCTAACTGGGACTTAAGGTCAATTAGGGCAGTCTCAGTTCCGTGCAGTGGACGGAAGCCAGATTGTCTGTTGCCCAGGAGTTTGTGCAATTCTAAATGCTTCTGAATTTGAGTGTAGGTGGCCTTATCCAGTATTTTTAGTAAAAAAGGAACCGTGGTAATAGGCCGGTAGTTAGTAGGGATGAGGGGATCATGTGTCTGTTTCTTGAGGAGTGGTAGCACCCAGGATTGCTTGAGGTTGGCAGGTATAGTACCTGTAGCAAATGAAGCATTTATCAATTTGGTTATAAATGGGGAGAGTTCTCTAGCAGTGTCTTTTATTAGCTGTGCAGGGCAGATATCACCTTTACAGTTTGAGGGTTTCAATGATAGGATAATTTTTTCTACCTCTAGGATGGACATTTTAGAGAAGTGGAATGTGGTATTATGTGCCGGTAGTGGCATGTTGGGCAGGAGAGTGTTAGGCGAATGCTGTAGGTTTAGAGCCTTCTTTTTTAGTTGAATTTTATTCTGAAGTGTATCAATTTTATGCGCTAAGGCTTGTTGGATATCTGTGCACCAGGATTTGTCCTTGGTGCAGACGTCCGGGATAGCAATAGGGGACTCAAGTTCTTTAAGTATGCAGAAGAGTTCTTTCATGCTTGCGTTTGAATTAGCAATACGTTTGTCGTAGGAGTCGCGTTTTGCTTGGCAGATTTCCTTTTTGTACTGTGAGGAGAGTGGAGTTAATTTGGCTTTATTCTCACTAGAGGGGCATAGTCTCCAATTTGTTTCACTTTTGTTCTTTAAGGTGCAAAGGTCTTTGAGTTGTGGGGTGAACCACTTGTTTAGGTGGGCTATGGGTTTGCTCGGTCTGAGTTTGATAGGAGCAATTTTATCCAATGTGGTGAGCATAATGTTAAATTCCTGAACTAGGCTGCTGGGGTCGAGATTATCAGGCAGTGCGTTGAGAGTAGACAGTATGGCGGGGATGATTTTTTCTACCGTGATACTTTTATTGCTTCTGGTTGGGCATGGTGGCGCTTGTGGTCGAGCCAGTGGAGTGGGTCTGATAGTGGATAAGTGAAAGGAGATCAGAGAATGGTCTGTCCATGCTAAAGGCAGGATGGAAGTGATAGTGGCACAACAGTTAAAGTCCTCTACCCAGTCCAATATTCTCCCTTTAAGGTGGGTGGGTGTAGTGACTTTTTGGGTAAGGCCTAGTGCTTTGATCGTATTAGCTATTTCTGTGGCATTTTTGTCCGTTTGGTCGTTAAATCCTAAGTTGATGTCACCTAATATAAGTAGTTGCGTGGTAGGTTTCAGGTTGTTCATAATTATATTATGCAAGTCTTCCTCAAAGGTACCAAGAGGGCCGGGTGGTCTGTATATAAGGTGTATGGTAATGGATTGCGACTTGTTTATCTGCATTTTGGCAGTGAGGGTTTCACATGATTGTAGAGGCTGGGTAGGGGCTAGTCTGAGACCAAGAGCCGTTTTAGAAATAATCACAATGCCGCCACCTTGTGCATTATCACAGTCTTGTCTGATTATGGTGTAGCCGTCAGGGACAGCTAGCATGAGGGCAGATCCTGCTGCATTATGGAGCCAAGTTTCCGTAATTGCAAGAACTTCCACATTGGGCAAGCCAAAATCGCTACTCCCTAACCCGTCTGCTGTGTGTGTCTCCTGCAACACACTGGTCAGCACACAGCACAGTGTGCAGCCATTGTGTTAGGGATACACCTTGAGCATCACATCAAAAGGACAAACTAAATAAACAACCTATTGACGCATGTACACGATCCCCAAATGGCAATTGATCATGCGCTGCAGGGACACAGCGTGCCTGAGAAGGCAATCTGTGTACACCTGTGGGCATGGAAGGGTGGTTGTACGTGTGGTGGAGCATTGTGTAACTGTGTGTGTCAGTAGGGACATGCACTCAATATATGCATGTGTAATCAAGTGACCCTCAGTGTCCTTTACACATCACATGCAAACATTGCCCATGTGTACACCCCAGCATATCAAACCACAACAACCCACTGACACCTGAAAAGTAAATTAAACACAGGAACAGTCATTGACCAGCAGAACGCATCATGTACATAGTACACCAAAATGACAATGTCAGAGAGTGCCCAAACACTGTAGTCCAAGCTTACTGTCTACCAACAAAATGCCCTCCCTCATATACACATCACCATGACCTTCTGAACAACTGTGTCTGCGGTATGTAGCCTTCTTCCTTCTAGACTACCTGGCTACAGGATCCCCCTACCCCTTGGTCTTTATGTTCCACCTTGCGTGTAAATAGGGTCCAGCCCCCTCAGAGGCCACCTTGACTGGTAAAAATACCAAATCGCAGAGAACTCCAAGGAGCCAAACCCCCAAACCAGGGAAAAATTCTCTAGGCACAAAAAACCCTGGAAGAGTCTCCAGTAGATGCCTTGAAGTTGCAAAAAATGTCCAAGAAGATGTACAAGCAGAAAATCCAAGGTAGCACAGTTTAACAATGGTTCAACAGGATGGGTACCATTTTCAGGACACAATATACAATGAGGATGCATTAACTGATGGGTAGTGTTACAGCTCCGGTCTCAGGCACAGAAGTGGCACGAACCAATCACCCCCTCTGTGGTCTGGGCGCCTGCAAGGTAAAACTTAAACAGGCCTCCGAGACCCCGGCGGGCAAAGAGGGTCAGGGATCCGTTGTTTGGACAGGCATTGGTATTCAAGATAACCGGAAAGAGGGGCAGGAGAGGGGAGTTGGATTGGCAAGGGAAAGTAGGCAAAATACAAAATACAACTATTGACAATAACACATACTCAATCATAGACACCATTTTCTTCGTGCACATTGTACTAAATGAGTCAAATGCAAGCCAAAGAGAGACATATCTCTGGGGTGAGTGCTGGCCTCCTGCCTGCGCACTCTCAGGTCCGGTAATAGGAGCAGTTCAATGCTGCAAAGAGAGCATGAGTTACTAATCTGTGTCTGTTTACAACACACACACAACACCATTCATGCCCCAAACGAAGTGACTTCTCCACAAACAAACACTCTTGTCTGCTACTTTGTACGTATACTTTAGCTTTCCCCCGTGATGGTTCATACACTGTCAATGCAGTAAGGCAGGCGCACATGGGCGCGTGGTAAATGGAAGACCAATGCGTCAAGAATCACACATGATAGAATGGTCCCTGGGTGAGCTGCGAGACGCGCATAGCGAGGTGCGACTTCAGTACAAGTCGTGTTCTGGCATGAACGGATTTCAATAGGTAGTGCACATGGCAATTTGCACATGCAAATGATATGCACTGAACACGAGTCTGTGCCTCGTTGGGTGTCCCTGTGTGCTGTATTAGTTTCTGGCTAGGAACGCTACTGCGCTAATACCTCAGCTTCTTTGGAGCAGTGGGGACTCGAGGATATGTGCGACGGCCCCTGCGTGTGCCCCTGACAACTTGTAAAGCTACTTGGCATTTGTTCCTCTACGCATCTTAGCTGTACTGTGCGCTTCTACAACAATGCCTGGTCAAGCTCCACAGCACTGGCGCTACTTAGCATGCATGTGCAAGTGGACTGGTGGAAGGTTGTCTGCGGTGTGGCCCCTTGTGCTGCTCACCTTGCTTGGAGCTCCTGGAAACACGTCTGTTTCTGTTGGATGTCTGAGCACAAGCCCTGAGCTTCTGCTGGGCACGCATGCGCACGTGTGCACCACCGAATGTGGCCAGGTTTCAGTAGTACTTGGCCCTGTGCCTGATGCGATAGGTAGTGTGGAAGCTCATTTTCCTGCAGAAAGGGCATAAAAGATATTAATAAGGCTGGAAAGTTCCCTGTGTGTGTGTCTCCATGCTGGTTGTCACTGGGCCATGTCCGAGACCTATATCTGAACTCCTCCCACCATCAGTGTGACTTTGATAGCCAAAGGGTGCAGGCTACTGTCTACAGCATGAAGTGCATCAAGCACATATACAGGCAAGAAAAGAACATACATCACAATCCACATCAATTAATGGGGATATCAATCAAGTACTCACCCAAATTGATTGCAGACATGCCGTGGAGAAAACCCACTTAATCCACACTAGGGGTGTTAACACAAGTAGTACAGCAGCAGACAGGCCACAGATATGACGAAAGTCCAAAGCCCTTGTGTAAATGGTTGTTACACCGAACCATCCTTGCGAGCCCATGGATAAGGGAAGCAGGAGTGGCCTATGTGAGTCAGGACCCCAAGCTGCAAACACATACACGAGACAAGCTTGAAGGGCCCAGCTGGAACAGACAGTAGATGCTTTCAAAGGCCACAAAGCACCACACGTCACATGAATGCACAATAGACAAGCAATTTTAAACTATATTAACTAATTACAGGTTGCACCTCAACACCCACATGCGATGGTCCAGGAACCACAGCAAGGCCCGGCACCTCTTGAAGGCAGAGCATGCAGAGGGGTGCTGGGTCTGCGTTACCAACATCCAGATGAGGGTCCTGGAACGCTTACACCCAGCACTCCACCTCCAGATCCTTCAGAGGCAGACACGTCCGGAGTCGAGCGGTAAGTGTACATGCGTACTGATTGGACGCTGTGCATGTTGAGGTGTGGCAGGAGTGGGCAGGTTGGACATATGTCTTTGTAGGCCCATGTATGGATGTGTAAGTACAGGGACATGAGCCTGCCGCATGTGAGTCCAGTCATGTGTGAGGCACATCAATGGTGTATGTGTTCAAATGCATGGTACCCAAATGCATGTGTGGGTGCACACATGTTTACATTTCTGTGTATGTACTGTGGCATGGTTGTGGTGTGACACATGGATGCTGGTTCCACCTTCATGTATGTGCACAATGTACATGTGCGTGTGTGTGTATTTGACATGTGTGCCACTGTGATACACCATGGATGCATGTGACACCAACATGTAGGAGGCTGATTGGCAGATGTGACATGGATGCCGATGATTTCACTGCGACAGGTGGTGGAGATGTACAGATGCATGTATGTCTGGTGGCGTGTGTGCATGTGTTCGGCACTCCCCGTGTTGCATGTGACGTCAGGCTACCCTTCGGATGCTCATGCTATTGTATGTGTATGGATGGTGCTGCCTGCTGCAACATTCCTGTTGATTTGCGCGTGTGTGGGTTCAAATGATATGTGTGTTGGGGAGTGTGATGTCATGTGTGAAGTTTGACACTGCCACTCATGTGCAACTGTCATGTGTGTATCAGACCATTGTACAGTGCCCTGATGTCTGTGTTCTCTCTCTCCCTGTCTGCAGCGTCAACTGATGAAGAGGGCGGAGACGGTGCTGTGGAGCACAGCGGCAGGGATCCCACCGCCAGCCGGAGACGCAAGGCCCAGCTCCCCTCCCATGTTGTTATCTCTTCGGGGAGTGAGGAGTCTGGTGCCGCGTTGTTAGGCAGAAACCCGTGCAGTTCCCTCTGGGACCACTGCAAAAGATTTAAGACTACAGGTGTTTGGCAGTAAACCCACTTGGTAGCAGTCTGTACCACCCAGATTTACCTGGTAGGTGTGGCTGAGCAGTCAGACTTCCCTCAAGAAGAGTTAGGCAGTATATAGAGCATACATAATAGGTACAGAGGCACAGTAGTACAAGCAAACACTGACCAGAGCTAGGTGTAAAAGTATATAATTATTTATTTAAAAGACACACTCATAAATTACACTAGCACAGAAAAGGTAAGTAAGTCAAAACACAGTCACTATTACTTATATGTACATCCCTAGTTATTTGTTGGACAAGTCTAAGTTAACACCACTTATTTCCAAACAGAGGTGAGCGCTTAACGTTAGATAGCACTCCAACAAGTTAGTTAAAAAGGGAGGGAAAAGGCAGAAGTAATGAAAACAGCAAGGTAAAACACTTTTCAGAGATTCACAGTAAGTTTAGAAAGGCAGTCTATTGCGGAGCAAGGAAGTTCGGTTGCCAGGCCCACTCTAGGGAAAGCCAGGCGAAAAGATGTCCAAGATCACACAATGTCACAAGTCTTTACAGGTGAGTAGGAAAGGTTTTACCAAGTTTAGAAAAGTTTAGTTAGGGTGTCCCAGGCTTACCCAGGTTCGAGAGCCGAGGGCTAAATCTACCCCGTACAATCGGTGGCAAGGGAAGCCGGGCGGAACACGGTACCTTTAAAATGGAAAGGATCCTCCAGCGGTGGCGGTTGTTCCTGGTAGTGGGTGCAAGTCGCGGCGTCGTCCAGAGGAAGAGAAGATCTCGACGTGTAGGAAAGCTGAAGGTCGTTGCACTACCAGGGAAGAAACCAGCCGTGGATTTTTCCGGTTAAAAGGATGTTACCCCTCTTTCGCGGTTGAGGTAAAAAGTGGTATCCCGGTTGCCGGGGTGCTTGGCACAGGCAAGGCGGCCACGAGATGCTTCAGGGAGGCGAAAAGAAGGCAGAAACTGGTTGTCCCCACCAGTCAAGGGAAGAAGACTCTCCCGGCTGGAGATCTCCTCTGTCGTTGGGAAAAGTGGTGAGACGGTTCCGCAGGGCTCCACCGGTGGTGTCGTCTTGGCAGGTCGGCTCAGCTTCTCCCTCTTCGGCTTCTTAGGTCCTGTGGCGACTTCTGAAGAACCAGTCCCAAAAACCCTGCTTTTATGCAGCAAAGCCCCATTCATACAGCCTAGCTGTCACTCAAACATGCTAAGTGGTGAGCGGGGCGGCAAGGCAACTCAGTCCAGGGTGCCTAAACCCCCTCCCACACCCCCTGTGGTACTCAGACAGAATGGCACCACTTTGGAAGGCTTCTGTGCAGAAGCCCGCCAAAAGTGGAACAAAGGCTCGACTCGGGTTCAGGGTTACTGAAGTGAACCTAGACGCCATTTTGGCGGTGAGTTCTGGCAAAAAATCCCAACCGGTGAATTTATATTAAATAAATAAACCGGCGGTATCTTTAACATTGCACCAAAAAGTGGTGCATTAAAATCAATGGGAAATCCCATTGGGAAATATTCCGGTGGAATATTTCCGTGGTATCCACTGCCACCAGCCAGAAACTCGGTGAGGGGGGACGGGACAGTACCCCCTCGACAACAGACCCAGGGGCAATCTAATTGCCCCTACCAGTACTTCCACAGTATGATGGTTTGTACTGGTTAAATACCTAAGTTAAGACTAGTAAAGTCAATTGTGACTTTACAGACCCAGGGAGACAGTAGTCAATCCCAGGGTGTGGAGTCTATGTTTGGGGGTCACTATGACACCCCTGTGTTACTGCACTGAGGGTGCTGTGTAACACACATTCAAAAACCAATGATAGCCTATGGTGAAAAAATACCCCATAGCCCATAAGCACATAGCAAGTCACAGAAACACACTCAAGTCATGTCCAAGAGTGAGGGTAAAAGAGTCTCACTCTTGGCAGGAGAAAAAAATAAACCCCAAAAATCCAGCAAAGCTGATGGGGGACTCACTAGGTTAGGAAATTCAGCCTAAACAGAGAATTCTCCCTAACACTCGCCCCCCCCCCAGACTAAGGGACAGGAGGATTTAATCCACTCCTGGATGAACCTCATACCTTTAGTCGATGACATACATCCTAGAGAGTCCATCAGCATTTTGATGGTGACACCCTGAACTGTGCTCAATGGTGAAATCAAACCCTTGGAGGCAGATTGACCATCTCAATAGTTTTGGATTTTCCCCTTTCATTTGCATTAACCATCTCAAGGGTTTGTGGTCAGTCTGAATGACAAAAGTAGAACCATACAAGTATGGCCTAAACTTCTTCAGTGCCCACACAATAGCAAAGCATTCTCTTTCTATTGTTGCCCACCTTGTTTCAGGATCCTTCAGTTTTCTACTGATGAAGCAAATGGGGTGTTCCCTACCCTTCTCATCCAGTTGGCTAAGAACTGCACCTATACCTACATTGGAAGCACCAGTTTGTACAATGAAAGTTTGGTGGTAGTCAGGAGCTCGGAGTACTGGAGCTTGGCAAAGAGCTTTCTTCAGGTTTTCAAAGGCCTGATTGCATTCCCCATTCCATTTGACCTTCTTAGGGAATTTTGGAGAGGAGATCACATTCAGTGGAGAAGATATGGTCCCATAGTTCTCAATGAAATTCCTGTAATACCCAGTGAGGCCTAAGAAGGCTCTCACCTGGGTCTGAGTAGTAGGTGTTGTCCAATTTTGCACAGCTTTAATCTTGCTGAGCAAAGGCCTTATCTCCCCACCTCCTACCTCATGTCCAAGGTAGACCACTTTACTCTGTCCAATTTGGCATTTGCTTGCCTTTATGGTCAGATTGGCCTGCTCAAGAGCCTGCAAAACATGTCCTAAGTGGGTCACCTGTTCCTCCCAGGAGTGGCTGAAGACTGCAATGTCATCCAAGTATGCCATGCAGAAGTCCTCCATCCCAGCTAGAACTTGGTTCACCATCCTTTGGAATGTTGCAGGTGCATTTTTTAGTCCAAAAGGCATAACCTTGAATTGGTATAGGCCAACTGGGGTAGAAAATGCAGTTTTCTCCTTGGCATGGTCTGTCAGGGCTATTTGCCAATAGCCTGACGTGAGGTCCAGTGTGCTGAGGTACTTGGCTGCACTAAGTTTATCCACCAACTCATCTGTCCTTGGCAAAGGGTGGGCATCAGTCTTGGTGACTGCATTGAGAGCTCTATAGTCCACACAGAATCTCAACTCTTTGGATCCTGCCTTTGGTACTAACACCACTGGGCTAGACCATGGAGTAGTAGAGGGCTCTATTACCCCGAGATCAAGCATCTTCTTGCCCTCACCGTTGATGTGGGTTCTGACATGTTCTGACATTCTGTATCCTCTGGTTTGGACTGGCAGACAGTCACCAGTGAGTATATCATGCTGTCCCCACGGGGTCAAGCCTGGTGAAAGTGAGAACAGAGGGGCAAACTGATTTAACATAGCTTTGCACTCCTCCTGTTGCTCAGGTGTCAGATCTGAAGAGAGATCAACTCCTTCAACCTTTTCATCCAAAGGTAAGCCTCTCAGGAGGTCAGGTAGAGCTTCACTCTCCTCCTCCTCTTCTGATGAAGCTAGGAGCAATGCTCCTACTTCTGGTCTAGAGACATAGGCTTTGAGGCGGTTGGTGTGGAAGACTCTGGGAGCTTCCCTGGGTTTGCCCAGATACGCCAGATAGTTGACCTCTCCAAGTTTTCCCACAACCTTGAAGGGTCCCATCCATTTGTCTTGCAAGGCCCTCTGCCTTGTTGGAAGCATAACTAGAACTAGCTGGTCTTGAGTAAACTCAACCATGTTAGCCTTCTGATCATGCCAATGTTTGATCAGAGCTTGTCCAGCTTTCAAGTTGTCACTTGCTTCTGCCATCATGTGTGACATTCTCCTTCGTAGACCTATCACATAGTCAGTCACTCTAACTGGCTTGGGGGAAGGATCACTCTCCAACCCCTCCTTAATCAGGGCCAAGGGGCCTCTGACTGGATGGCCATAGAGAAGTTCAAAGGGAGAATAACCTACTCCCTCCTGAGGGACTTCTCTATAAGCAAAGAGAAGGCATGGCAGTAGAAGGTCCCACTTCTTTTTAAGGGGTTCTTCTAAAGCACCTAACATGCTCTTCATGGTTCTGTTAAACCTTTCTACCAATCCGTTTGTCTAAGGGTGGTATGCGGTTGAGAACTTGTAGGTAACTCTGCAGGCTTTCCACATGGCTTTCATGTAGTGGGACATAAAATTTGACCCCCTGTCAGAGATCACCTCCTTAGGAAACCCAACCCTGGTAAAAATACCAAGGAGGGCCTTAGCTACGGCCGGAGCTGTAACAGTCCTCATAGGAATTGCCTCAGGGTACCTAGTAGCATGGTCTACTACAACAAAGATAAACCTGTTGCCTGAGGAGGTTGGAGGATCAAGGGGACCAACAATGTCAATCCCTACCCTCTCAAATGGGACTCCCACAACTGGGAGAGGCACTAAAGGTGCCACATTCTTGGAACCAACCTTACCAGAAGTCTGGCAGGTATGGCAGCTCCTGCAATATCTATCTACTTCAGCCCCCATCTTTGGCCAATAAAAGTAGAGGGAGAGCCTTTCCTTGGTCTTCTTGAAACTCAAGTGACCAGCCAAAGGAATCTCGTGGGCTAGTTGCAAGAACTGTTGTCTGTTCTCCTGGGGCACTACCAGGCGTTGGTAGGCTCCAGGTTCAGATCCAGTTGGTTCACTGTAGCAGAGGCCATCTTCCCAGTGTAACCTATACTTCCCAGGCTCTTGCCCATCAGCCTGAGAAGCTGCCTGCTGGCGAAGGCCCTCCAGAGTTGGACATTCTCTTTGTCTCTTACGAAAAGCTGACCTGCTGGGTCCACCTTCTGCCAGTAAAGACTGCAGCTCAGGATGGTCAGCCGGGTCCAGGTCTCCAATAAGTTCTGGGCCTCCTACTAGCTCTTCTTCAGAGTCTAGTTCAACCAGACAGGGTTGTACCTCCCTCTCAGCCTCAGCTGGAGGTGGAGTTACAGGTGTAACTTTGGACAACCTCGGGGAAGTCCTTTTTGGAAGCACTGGAGTGCTTGCTGTAGGCTTTTTCCTAGGAGTCTTGGGTTGCCCCTTGGCTCCTGATCTGGTAGCCACTGCAGTAAGTTGCTCCAGTGGAAGAGGAGCGATTTCTGTCATCATCTCCTGAGATAAACCTCGCAGGGTTTTCTCTCTTGCAGGTTTTGTGAGCTCCTGTAACCTTTTACTAGGAGGTCTGGGGGTATGTGACACAACTCCAAGAGCTTTCAGGTCTTACCCAACAGAACCCTTCCTGGTACTTCACATTGTATACTGACAGGTATCTTCACAGCCATATCATTACACTGGATGAGAACTGGTAACTGGGGACACATCTGCACAGGCCCTCCAGCTAACTTGGTGAGGCATTTGGGTGCCTTAGCAACATCCTCTGCCTTGAAAAATGATTCATCCACCACAGTTATGCTGGCACCAGTGTCCCTGATGGCAGGAGTCTCCTGACCATTCACGTGGACACTGTCCTTATAATACTCTTTAGTATTATCTGGGATAGAATTATAGACATCTAAATTCTGTTGTTCCCACAACCCCAGAGAGACTAAAGAAACACTGGCTGAGACTCCAGTGGGTTCATCAGCCAGTAGTAGAAAGTTTCCACTTGCCATAGGGACTTCCTCCTCTGGAGCGAAGGCTAAGGAGACAAGCTGGATCCCTGAAGGTTTACCCTTACATCTGGGATCTCCTTTCACATGGTCAGTAGCCTTACAAACATAACAGGATCCAAAGGTCCTTTGGAATGGAGGCTTGTTCTGACCTCCTTCTGGTTTGGCACCAGAAGGTATACTACTCTGCTGTGGTTTCCCAGGTGGCTTACCCTTATGGTGTGGTTTGGGGCCCTCTTGGGAATTGGAATTATTAGAATTCTCTTTGGAGTCTTTCTTAGGCTGTCTCCCCTCATCCTTCTTCTGAGTTACCCCAGAATCCTTGTGAGTAGCCCTGTTGGCAACCCACAAGTCAGCAGCCTTAGCTAGCTTTCTAGGATCGAATTCCTGTGAATCAGCCAAGTGCTGTCTGAGCTCAGGAGAGCAGGCATCATAAATTGACTCCATCATTACAAGATTTCTCATTCCTTCATAAGTGTTCACTTTGTAATCCTTAATCCATCCCTCTAAGTTTTTCAACCCTTCACACACCCAGGTAGCCCAAGGGGTACCATCATGCTTTTTGAGGCTTCTAAACCTCCTAAGATTCTGGGAAGGGGTCTTCCCAAACCTAGCTATCAAAGCTAGTTTCACACATTCATACTCTTTCCTATCCTCCTCCCCCAACTCCATTACTGCATCAGTTGCAACAGGGGGGAGCCTAGAGAACAACCAGGTGAGTAACTCATTACCTGTGAGGTTCTGGAGCCCATGATTATACTCAAACGTAGACAACCAATCCAACACATCCAATTTAGGCTCATACATACCAATCAATTCTTTAGGCATTCGGGGTCTTTTAGGACTGGAACTTCTAGAGGAGCCAGAGAGAGAAGCATTCTCAACAGACAATTTCTTCATTTCTAGCTCACACTTGAGCTCCATTTCTCTTAGCCTTAGTTCTTTGTCAGTTTGAGTATTAAGTTTCTTGTACTCTAATTCCAGTTTCATTTTCTCCAGTTCATAGTATTGAGGACTAAATGTGGGACCTGGCAAAGGTCCAGTAGGTACAGCTGGTAAGGCAGAGAGAGGCCTAGAGGGAACATCTACAGCAGTTTCATCTTCCTCTTCTGGTCCTGACCCAAGATCATCAATACTTTGTTCAATATCAATATCAATGCTGTTCTGTACATTTGCTGGAGTGGTAGGTTCCTCTGAACCATCATCCAGACTTTGGTTTTCTAACAACCTTTCTATTAGCTCTATTTTCTTGCCTTTAGTCATGAGATTCTTATGCTTACAGAGAACTCTTAAACAATCAGCAGTTTTTGTAGCAAGGGACTCTTGACTATAACTTACCATAGCAGACATTTTAGAAAATGACTTTTTCTTTTTGTGCTTAAGCTTTGTGGTTAGTTGCACTAAGGTATCTCAAAAGTACACTAAAGTGTATACTCAATACAAATCCCACCGCTGTACACCAGTGTTAGGCAGAAACCCGTGCAGTTCCCTCTGGGACCACTGCAAAAGATTTAAGACTACAGGTGTTTGGCAGTAAACCCACTTGGTAGCAGTCTGTACCACCCAGATTTACCTGGTAGCTGTGGCTGAGCAGTCAGACTTCCCTCAAGAAGAGTTAGGTAGTATATATAGCATACATAATAGGTACAGAGGCACAGTAGTACAAGCAAACACTGACCAGAGCTAGGTGTAAAAGTATATAATTATTTATTTAAAAGACACACTCATAAATTACACTAGCACAGAAAAGGTAAGTAAGTCAAAACACAGTCACTATTACTTATATGTACATCCCTAGTTATTTGTTGGACAAGTCTAAGTTAACACCACTTATTTCCAAACAGAGGTGAGCGCTTAACGTTAGATGGCACTCCAACAAGTTAGTTAAAAAGGGAGGGAAAAGGCAGAAGTAATGAAAACAGCAAGGTAAAACACTTTTCAGAGATTCACAGTAAGTTTAAAAAGGCAGTCTATTGCGGAGCAAGGAAGTTCGGTTGCCAGGCCCACTCTAGGGAAAGCCAGGCGAAAAGATGTCCAAGATCACACAATGTCACAAGTCTTTACAGGTGAGTAGGAAAGGTTTTACCAAGTTTAGAAAAGTTTAGTTAGGGTGTCCCAGGCTTACCCAGGTTCGAGAGCCGAGGGCTAAATCTACCCCGTACAATCGGTGGCAAGGGAAGCCAGGCGGAACACGGTACCTTTAAAATGGAAAGGATCCTCCAGCGGTGGCGGTTGTTCCTGGTAGTGGGTGAAAGTCACGGCGTCGTCCAGAGGAAGAGAAGATCTCGACGTGGAGGAAAGCTGAAGGTCGTTGCACTACCAGGGAAGAAACCAGCCGTGGATTTTTCCGGTTAAAAGGATGTTACCCCTCTTTCGCGATTGAGGTAAAAAGTGGTATCCCGGTTGCCGGGGTGCTTGGCACAGGCAAGGCGGCCACGAGATGCTTCAGGGAGGCGAAAAGAAGGCACAAACTGGTTGTCCCCACCAGTCAAGGAAAGAAGACTCTCCCGGCGGGAGATCTCCTCTGTCGTTGGGAAAAGTGGTGAGACGGTTCCGCAGGGCCCCACCGGTGGTGTCGTCTTGGCAGGTCGGCTCGGCTTCTCCCTCTTCGGCTTCTTAGGTCCTGTGGCGACTTCTGAAGAACCAGTCCCAAAAACCCTGCTTTTATGCAGCAAACCCCCATTCATACAGCCTAGCTGTCACTCAAACATGCTAAGTGGTGAGCGGGGCGGCTCACCACTTGGGCCAATCACACCAGAGTGTGACATGAGTTGGCAAGGCAACTCAGTCCAGGGTGCCTAAACCCCCTCCCACACCCCCTGTGGTACCCAGACAGAATGGCACCACTTTGGAGGGCTTCTGTGCAGAAGCCTGCCAAAAGTGGAACAAAGGCTCGACTCGGGTTCAGGGTTACTGAAGTGAACCTAGACGCCATTTTGGCGGTGAGTTCTGGCAAAAAATCCCAACTGGTGAATTTATATTAAATAATTAAACCGGCGGTATCTTTAACATTGCACCAAAAAGTGGTGCAATAAAATCAATGGGAAATCCCATTGGGAAATATTCCGGTGGAATATTTCCGTGGTATCCACTGCCACCAGCCAGAAACTCGGCGAGGGGGGACGGGACAGTACCCCCTCGACAACAGACCCAGGGGCAATCTAATTGCCCCTACCAGTACTTCCACAGTATGATGGTTTGTACTGGTTAAGTTCCTAAGTTAAGACTAGTAAAGTCAATGGTGACTTTACAGACCCAGGGAGACAGTAGTCAGTCCCAGGGTGTGGAGTCTATGTTTGGGGGTAACTATGACACCCCTGTGTTACTGCACTGAGGGTGCTGTGTAACACACATTCAAAAACCAATTATAGCCTATGGGGAAAAAATACCCCATAGCCCATAACCACATAGCAAGTCACAGAAACACTCTCAAGTCATGTCCAAGAGTGAGGGTAAAAGAGTCTCACTCTTGGCAGGAGAAAAAAATAAACCCCAAAAAATCCAGCAAAGCTGCTGGGGGACTCACTAGGTTAGGAAATTCAGCCTAAACAGAGAATTCTCTCTAACACGCGTCCGCAGCAGAAGGGGCAGCTGAGACCTCACAGGGGCCTATGGAGGAAGATGGCACGGATTCATCCAGGTTGGTGGGGGGTTTGGTTGAGGAGGAGGCCGTGGAAGTGCCACACACGGGGTCTGGAGGGGGGATTCTACTGATGCTAGTGGTGCAGTCCAGGGGCAGGGACAGGAGGCAGCACAGGCGACCGCGGAGGTGCCTGTATGTAATCCTATCCCTGATCCTGTGACTGCATCAATCCGCCACAGCAGGGATGCCTTCGTCCAGACCTGTTTTCAGCGAGGGGATGCGCAAACAACAACTGGCCTTCCTCTCCCTGGGGACGTGGCAATCCGGGACCGTGTTGAGCCTGTCCTGGCTGGGGTGGCGTTGCGTCAACGTGGCATCCGGGATGACGTGCAGGGTTCTCGTGAGGGCTCTGCACATTATTTCGGATGCCTCATTGACCGCGTCGACCTACTAGGACGGGTCACCAGTGCTGGGTTCCTCCATGTGCTGGCCCTTCTACCGACCCCCTCCTCAACTGAACCCCCTATGTGCCAGTCGTCCTCCGTGCCATCTTCCTGCCCAAGTATCATCTGGGCACCCTATGGAGCTGCCTCTGACCCAGTGGGCAGGCTGGTGGAGGACACATCCCTGCCACAGTCGGGAGTCAGAGGTCCAGCAGGGGAGGCCACCCCAACAACTGGACCCCAGCAGGAGGAGGACGTGCAGGCATCAACAGGCAGGGCACATGCATGGCATCAGCAGGCTCAAGGTGGTAGCGATGATGGCTTGGGGCCATCAACATCAGAGGGGCAGGCATCGGTCGGAGAGCAGGAGGAGCCTGGATTGGGAGTGTCTTCCGTGTGGCAGCAGCTGGGCTGGCAAATAGATGCGGAGCGGCAGCAGGCGGAAGAGGCACAGCTCACTATGGTCAGGGCGGAGATCTCCATGCGCAGGGCATTGAGGCGGGCTGAGTGCCTCGAGGAAATTCGCTGGGAGTTGGAGGTGGACATGGCTTTATCCCTGCGAGTCCTTGGGGCCAGGGAACAGGCCCGCCTCCAGGACATTGAAGAGGAGTTCAATGATGCCTTGGCCGGGGACATCAACAAGTGAGCCGTTGGATTTGCCCGCCTCCTTTGTAAATAGTTCTGTAGGTGTAAGTTTCCTTTCTATTTTTCTTTCATTTGGGGTGCATGGACTATGCCCCACCTTTTTGTATATAGTTATTCATTAGCTAGGGGTTTTTGTAGGTTTCCTTTGGATTACTGGCCTCATGGACCCTGGATTTTTACATTGCATATAGTTCTGGAATGGATTTAATTGCATATTTTTTTTCCCCATGGAGCAATGGTTTTCGCTTCTTTTTTTTTTAATTTGCTTTCATGAAGGTACGCTTTGAAGCAATTTTACTTTGGATTTAATTGATATCAACATTGACATTTTTTCATTCATTTTGGACATTCTGCCTTTTATTTCTTATTTATTTTCTTGTGTGATTTTCTTTCATTGCTTATTTTTTGTATATAATACATTTTTATTTCATACTTCATTTGTGTAATCTCTCATTGGTTTCGTGCATGTCACAATGTGGGTTTTCTCATTCATGTGTCGCCATTGTGTGTGTCTGACGGACATGTATTACTTCGCATCCTTGGCATTTGGGATCTATCATGACATGAGGATGGTGGAGAGGATGCAAGGCTTGGTTGGGTGTTTGGACTGGGGTGGCGTGGGGTGGGATTTGGGTGGCCATAAGGGCCATGAGTCTGGATCGTGATGTCGTGTTGGGGGGGACATGAGTCGGGGCCTGCTGGCAGGTGCCCGTCACTGGGGGTGGGGGGACATGTGTCAGGGCTCCCAGGTGCATGGTGCCATGCGGTCTGGCTGCGGGGCATGCCCAGGGGTTTTTGATTGATTGATATTTTATTTCTATCGCGCTCGTACACAAATGTTTCAGAGCGCGACAAGGCAAGGGAGGGGAACAGGGGAGAACAAAACAGCGATCTTACTAGGCCCAGTGATATTGAGAACGCGCAAGTGCATGGGAGAGAGGGGAGGGGAAAAGTGCATGGAAGGGGGGAGAGGTGGAAAGTGCGAAGCAGAGGCGAAACAGATAAATAACAATAAATAAATAATAAAGGCAACAAACAGTGGTAATGCAGCAAGCAATTTGCAAGTGCTAGGTTTAAGGCAGCAGACAGGGTAGGTCCGATAAGTGCAGGAAGAAAAAGGGGGGGCTGTATGGGTACAGATACAGACCCCAGTGCAAGGGGTGGCCCGGAGGCAGTGCGGGAGGGTGACAGGATGAGCAGGTACCGAGGCCCAAAAGACAGAGCGTGGCCAGGTGCACGGTGCCAAGAGAGAACAGATCAGCAGGGGAGAGTGGGAGCGAAGGCAGAAGCCAAGAGGAAGGTCTTGAGGTGCTTCTGGAACCGGAGATGGTTCTCCTCAAGTTTTAGAGTGGCAGAGAGGCTGTTCCAGAGGGAGGCCCCAGCCGAAGACAGAGATCTACCCCCAGTTTGTTTCTTAGAAAAATGACTGACCCTGTGCGCCGAATTCTATGAATTACCCCCAAGTCTATAAAACGATGTAATTGATGATGGCGCCAGCGACATGGATAACATTCTTAATGACTGCAGGGAATCTCAAGACTATGGAAGCATAGGTTATCATTGAGCCCGGACCAGCATCTGGCATTGTGGTGGAAGAAGCTCCTGGGTTTATCATGGGCAATAGAAGGATGATCTTTCAGAACATATATATACCCATGAATCCTGATAGTTTGATGGAAAAACGCTTTAACAAAACTGGGCTCGTTACCGATCAGACTAAAGAGTGGCTAGAATTAAGAAATGAGGACGCGAAGCAGACAATAAGAGATATGTTAATGCAATTAGAAAAGACATTTGTGAATTCAGCGAATATAAAGAAAAGGAGGGGAAAGAGAGGAGAAGTAATGCTTGTGGTCTCCTTGGTAATGTCTATTATTGGAGCTGTAATAGGTACTACAATGTCAACAGCCAATGCCATTTCAGTAGGGACATTGAGTGCTAAAGCACAACAGTTGACTTACGATCTGGAATTGATCCAAAAGACCTTGGATGGAATTAGAGGTGGATTAGATGAACAAGTGAAATTTATCAACGAAACTGCAGTAATACTAAATGAACAGGGTGAAATTGTACAGCATAGCACTAAACTAATAATTAAGCATGACAGAATATTGAATGAAATCTTGAATGTAATAAATCCTCTTGATAGATTGTTGAAAAATTAGATGAGGGAAGTCCAAACTGCAATTTCCCAATCAAAGACATATACCGTTATATTTTGTTTCACAAGATATTGTTCATCAAATGATAGAACGAATAACCAGAAGAGAGATTGATATGGCACAAGTGTAAATTGCATTTGAAATGGGCAATGCAATGCCCCTATATGTGAATTTGGAAAGAATGGGAATTGGATTTTTTTTGTGCATCCCATATATAGCTCCTGAACTTATTTATCAAACTAAGTGGGTACATAACATGGGGTTTTGGCATGAAGGAAAATATATAAAAATTAAGACTCCACAGGTGGTGGCATTTCAGTCATGGGAGCCTGAAGTTTACTTGATCCCAAACCTGGAAACATGTATAAAATTTAAAGAACAAAATTACATGTGACCAGGTAAACCATTTGTTCCTGATGCTACAGATGCTATTTGTGGTTTGAAATCTGATCCAGGTGTATCAGGTGGATGTGAAGTGGTCATTAGCAAATCGGGTGGTGAGGAGTTAGCACAAGCTAAAATGGTCAAAAATAAATGGTTGGTCAACACTGTTATGAAGAACATGACAATTACGCATCTAAATCATGGAACATTTGTTGCCAAGCAATTGAAATATAATGTATTTTACTTGCAGGTTCCAAAGGATACAGTTGTTTCGATTGGGAGTTTACATTATTCCATATTACAAATGATATTTGAGAAAGCCAAGTAGAAAATATTGAGTTTTTTCAAAGGGATACATTCCCAATAGACCCGGATGTAGAATTTCTATTGAATCATAAAGAAAAGCATAATAATAAGATGAATCTGAGAAAGAGCAACATTACAGTTAGTAGCTTGGGTGTAATGGAAGTGGAAGTGTTTCATTGGGGAACCTGGGTGGAACGCACTATGGTGGGTTTAGCCGTAGTAGTGTTAGTGATGGCAGGATGGTTAATCATTTTGTCCGTAAAGATGAAGATGTTGATTATGATGTTGGCAACAATAGGGAATGAAAGATATCCCAATGGACATACATTTAAAAAAAAAAGAGAAGCACAATTTGGGTTTCCTCCAATTGTGGATTTGAGTATTTCCAAATTGTCGGAAAAGGAGGGAAGATGTAGTTTTATATATAGCGCTTTATAAGAATATATAGCGCTTTATTGAATGTGATGGCATTTCTTTGTTTTTGCCAGCAGTAATGTGGCACACATATATAGTTATTTTTGTGTTGCCAATATAAAATGTGAATATGTTGTTGGTGGCATGCAAGGTACAGAATTTTTATATAGCGCTTTAAAAGAATATATAGTGCTTTACTAAATGTGATGGCATTTTTTTGTTGTTGCCAGCAGTAATGTGGCACACACATATAGTTATTTTTGTGTTGCCAATATAACATGTGAATACGTTGTTGGTGGCATGCAATGTACAGAATTCATAACACAGCAAAAGCCCAATGTGAAACTGCAGAGAATAAAGTGCACCATTTGTTTTCTTTTTTTTTCTTTTTCTTGAATACCTCATATATAGAAGACTACATTATATAACTGACTAACTTTAATTAACATTTACTAAACACTAACTCTAACTTCCTAACATTATAATGTAGTCTCATGTGCAAAATGAGGTGAAAATACATACTTTGGAATTTGTTGTTAAATGTGCACTGGCATTTTCTTTCTTCTATCTTTCTGCATTGGGTTGCCGAAAGCAGAAAGTATGTACGGAAGGAAATAAAATTGTAAAAGTTGCTTTGTGAGCAAGGATCCCATTGTGTAGAAGTGAAGGGTGGTCACTCATAGCAGGCAACTACAAATGCAGTAATTGCCAAATGTGCAAATACTCAGACATTGCTAAAAATAGTATCACAATGCTGAATGGGAAATCCAAAATAATCAGAGATTTGATCAATTGTAACAGCAAGCACATCATACATGGGATCCAATGTGTCTGAAACAAATACTGCATATGAAGTACCATTAGGACACTGAAAACACGTATTGGTGAACACATCAAATCACCATTGGCATCTCACTTTCAAGAGCACTTTCAAGAGCATCATGAAATGGAACAACTACAACAGATAACATTCTTTGGCATAGAAAAAGTACTATTACCACATAGAGGAGGACATCTGGAAAAAATCATTGATCAGGCTCTGGCCTGGCTGACCTCTTTCCTCTCTGATCAAAACTCCCAGGTCACTCTGGGGTCCTTCCTATCATCTACTGCCCTCTCTACCTTTGGTGTTTCCCAGGGGTCTAACCTCTCGCCCTGGCTTTTCAACCAATACCTGGCAACTCTTGCCCACTGCATTGCCATTTTCTGCTCAAATTTCCAGTGTTTTGCTAATGACACCCAACTCATTTTCAGGCTGCTCTCAGCCACCTCCTCTCCCTCTTTCATCTCTGATTGCCATACTGCCATTCAAGATTGGTGTTAAGCCAATGATCTTTGTCTGGATGCCAGCAACACTGAGAGCCTCCTCATCGGCACACCTTCTCAATATTTTCCCCCCACTCTCCTACCGCCGCCTGTGAGGCTAAGAACCTCAGGGTCACCTTTGATTCCACACTTTCCTTCTCCGCCCACATCTCTGATGTCTCTAAAAAGTCAAACTTCCTACTGCAACTCCTCAGAGGTACTCTGCCCTTCCACTCCTTCCACCAGAAGTGCACCATCTCCCAAGCTTTGGTTCTCTCTAGGTTGGACTATTGTAACAGCCTCTTGCTAAACCTACCTGCATCTACTCTCTGCCCTGTGCAACTAATCCAGAACAGGACTGCAAGTCTTGTCCTTGGCCTTTAAGCCATGGGATCCTATCTCTCCAGCTCTGAAATCTCTCAATTGGCTCCCAGTGTATGCATGGATTAAATTCAAATCCCTCTGCATTGTCCACAAGGCTATCTGGGGCCTAAGGCCAAAATACCTTCAGCTATCCCTCCGCAAATACCTCACCTCTCAAGCTCTTCGCTCCTCTATCTCTAACTCCCTGAGGGTCAGTTGTTTTTCAAAGAAACAAGCTGGGGGTAGATCTCTGTCTTCGGCAAGGGCCTCCCTCAGGAACAGCCTCCTTGCCACTCTAAGGGCCTCATTACACGGTAGGCGGAGAACCACGGCGCTATTAGCGCCATGGCTCATGCCGGTAAAATACCGGCACCGCCTTGGCGGAAAGGGGAATTACCGCCCCATTCCAAGGTTGGCGGGACGGTAATTCCCCCTTCCACCATTGCCCTTCCCCATTCCCATTTTTGCCCCATAGGGAATAATGGGAATGGGAAAGGCGCTAATTACGGTACCGCAAATTGCGGTACCGTAATTAGCTCCCTGGGTCCCTTTGCAAAAAGCAGGCGTTAAATTCCCCAACCCGCAAAGGGACCTCGTAGTAAGGCAGTAAGGAATTACTGGTACCGTGTAATGAGGCCCTAAAACTTGAGGATAACCATCTCCGGTTCTGGAAGCACATCAAGACCTTTCTCTTTGCTTCCGCCTTTGCCCCCCTCCCCCTGCTGATCTATTCTCTCCTGACACCGTGCACCCTGCACCCCCATCCTGCTGACACAAACCCTGATTCATGGAACTGTGCAAAGTGTATTTTTGCAGTGCACTGTCAGTGCAAAGTTCATTTTGTTCTGCAAAAATGACATTGTACTGACTTTGCACTGACTTTGCATTGCATAAATACACTTTGCACAGTTCCATTAATCGGGGTTTGTGTCGGCAGTGCAAAGACACTTTACAGCAGTGCATAGTCACTTTGAACAGTGCAAATAATTCCATGTATCACGCCCTTTGGCTCTGGTACTACTTATGGTGATTGAGAGAGCATTCGACCGAGGCCAGCTGCAGCGCAGCATGCAGGAATCAGTGGTGATCCCAGCGCTCAAACCTGGGAAGGACCTCAAGCGTGACTCTTATAGGCCCCTGTTAATGTTAGCCCAAGACTATAAGATACTTACGACGTTACTGGCCAGCCGCCTTAGCCAGGCTAGAGGTTCCCATATTCATGAGGATCAAACAGGGTTTGTTACTGGGTGGAATACCGCTATGAATCTTCGCAGGCTGCAATACATTATGGACCGGGTGTCCCACCAGGAGGCAAATTGTGCTGTGACATCGCTTGATGCCATTGAAGCATTTGACTCAGTCTACTGGGAATGGATTTACACAGTGCTACATAGATTGGATTGCAGTTGTTTTATCATCAAATATCGCCGCGTAAATTACTGTAGAGTGTTTTCCCGAACATACATTTTGATTGTTCATGGTATGCATGAAAAAAGAACACTGACTAAATCATATTTGACGTCTTGGTTTGCCGATTTAAGAATAAATACATGACATAAGTGCAAATGTAGAACAAAATGTACTTAATTTACACAGAAGAAAACGAACATTGGGATGTTGAAAATACAGCCGAAATCTTGCGAGAGGTGGATTCCAAGCAAAAGTTAATTTGAGGAGAGGAGTTGTGCGACGTTACAAGTGCAATCGCAAGGAATTTCTTTAGAATCAACATTAAAATACTAACTGAAACAGGTAATTTAAAATATGATTTGTAATCAGTGAAGAAAGTTGTAACTTGAAACTCATTTCCGATTGTTACATTTTATTTATGTAAGAGTGAACCATAAGTCCATTTATATTATGTCAAACAGAGGCAAACAACAACTAAATCAAAGTCGATACATATACTTATGTTTTGAAAGAAAGTTAAGATTTTCAGATATACAGTATAAAGGTACAGCAGAAGAATTAGTCTTTTGTATCATTCAACAAGTATATTCAATCTTTGTGGGTGTTTCCCATAGATTTGGGTTTGGCCAGGGATTTAAATGCTGGGTGCAGTTGCTATACACCAGACCGCTGGCAACGGGGTCTGCCCTGATAAGCACATTTCATCCACCTGGGATAATCAACAGGGCACCAGTCAGGGCTGCCTGCTGTCTCCGATGTTGTACATCTTGGCGCTAGAGCCCCTTGCAGTATTAATGTGCACGGAGTTTGGTGAGGCTGGTGTGTGGGCTGGGAACACCAGACACCTGATCTCTCTCTATGCTGATGATGTACTATATTTGTGCAAACCAGAACACAACTTGCCATTGGTCCTGAATGTTTTGGATAGGTTTGCAGGAATCTCTGGCATTACATTCTCTAAGGGCAAATCTTGTATGTTTCCACTGGCCTAGCTGCAAAGGCTAGACCATCAGGACTTTCCGGACCTGGGCCTCAGATGGGAGACTCAGGAGTTCGGATATCTGGGGATCATCAACCTGCACTCTGCGGCAGTGATGCACTTGTGTAACACTGTCAGGGCTCTTGATGGGGTTGCGCGATTAATGGCTTTTTCTCTCCACTGCCTCTTTCCATGTTGGGATGAGTTGAGATCATAAAAATGATTATACTGCCCGCCTACTTTATCACTTTGGTAATGTGCACTTCCTTATCCCTGCTGGTTTTTCAGGAGGGCTGAGGCTATCCACAGGAATTTAATGTGGGGGACAGGCACCCATAGGATTGGGATATCCACACTGTATTGGACTCATGAGGATGGTGCTGTACGGCTCCCATGGCTTGAACTTTACTACTTAGCAACACAACTGAGATTTGTTGTGAGTTGACTGGTAGACACACCCCTGCGGGATGCGAGGCTCATGATAGAGGACATCAAGATAGCCACGTTGAAGGAATTGCTGTGTATTGGTGATAAATGTAATGGTACCATTCCTTTTATGCTATGGTTGGGCAGACAGCAATGGGCCAGTGCAGTCCTTCTGTTTAAGATTGATGAGGTTTGCCATTGGGTACTGATCTCTGTCTGGACAGCAGCAACCTTCTGGGTGCTAAGGTTGGTGCTTTCCTGTGGGAAGATATGTGTGAGGGAGGAGTCTTTAAGGGCTTTGGTGATCTGTTCATCAGCAGTGGGCTGCATGGAGGTCAATTCCTGCAATATCTGAGAGCCACACAACTGGCAAATATGAAATGGCCTGGGTGGCCAGCAGAGCCGAGCCCTGTAAGATACTGACGCCACTGTATGACTTTGAGGATGCCTGGAAACTGATGTCAAGGCTATACAGTGGCCTCCTCTCCGTAGAAAGCACTGGCAGCTTAAAGGTTAGAACAGCTTGGGGTTTGGACTTTGGGCTAAAGCTGGAGGATAAACAGTGGTAAACTGTGTTACTGTTTGCCAAGCACGTGTCCAAAAAGGTGTGATTTCAATTGATACATCTCAATGTACTCCAGTGCACATAATTGTCTAGAGTTGCTAGATTTAATAGTAGAGTGTTGCCCTACTGTGTGTGGTGTGGAAATACCCCAGCAGACCTGCTGCATATGTTCTGGAGCGGCCTGAAGGTGCAGGATATTTGGGGCATGTTCAATTAACGCTTGAAGGAGCTTGCGTATCTAGACTTGAGTGGATCCGGCTAAATTTCTGTTTGGAATTTACAGTAGACCATATAAAATAAGACATGTAATTAAACTTATGGATCTGGCATGTGTTCTTGCAAAAAGAAGAATTGCACTTGCTTGGAAAGTGGCGGGTGGCCCGAGCATGCACTTTGGCTGACGGACATGCAGCAGTTGAGCACTGATTAAACTGTAGGCAGGCCTAAGGGAATGTACCACCAATATAGAGGCCTGGAATGCACTCCTTGTAGCCATGTTTGGACCTTCTGACTACAAGCCTCCATGAATGCTGTGCCCCTCCTCAACTGCTTTATTGAGTGCTGAGGGAGGTGTGGATGCTCCGGCTCTCTGAATGGTGTCCCTAGTCCACAGCAGAAACCTGTGTGATAAAAATTATTCAAGAAACCAAATGCTCACTGCACCGCTTTGCAAAGGAAAACAAAGTTTATTACATGCAAAAAGGTCTCAGATGGTCCTGTAGAACCAAACTGGCATGGAGCTCTTCACGCCCCAAGAGGGTACAGGTTATATAGCGGAAAAACCGCAAGCCAGCATACATAGGTTACAATGTTATCCCACCAACCTGGTTGGCTCCTACCTATAGAACATGCTAATACCCGCCTATATTCCCTGGACCGATTGGCCACACCTTATCTAAGCCCATCCCCTGTTCAAGTGGCCCACTACATCATTACCATTAAATCCAGGCTATAAGTAAATTTTTACAATAATAAATCATGACCATCACATGATGTTCACCCCTCCGATCCAGACAAAGTAAAACTGGCATGCCCAACTCTGCTTTGATAAGACAATGGGCCTTCTCATTAACCCAGAAGCTGTGGCTCACACAAGCTGCACCCCCGACCTTAGCATTTTTACATAGCGCTACGAACCCTCGAGCACCTTGTACTGATATCACCTTTGCTCCGCCTATCCCAAATCACTGAACATTCCAGACATGGCTCCCCTTTATCTCCTTCAGTTCCCAGGTGCCCAATAATAACATGACCAGGCTACCACTCTTAAATCTGAATTTCAGGGATTTATTTGCTTTTGGTTGTATGTCTACTTGGAATTCAGCTGGGATTCTCATGGATTTGTCCTTTGAAGGGCACATCCCTACTTCACCTCACAGCTAACATTCTGTTCCCATCGCATTCAGGCCCTGCAGCTGGAACAATTCATTCATTCATTTTGCCATTTGTTATAGTGCCTTTCACCATTACTATGGTCACAAAGCGTTTTTGGTTGAACGTCCAAGGAGGGACCGGAGACCAAACATTTCAGATAATTTGGGAGGTGCTATTATGTGGCTGTGTATTTCAGCCATCAATGTTATGGGAGGGTGGCCAAGACCTTGCTAGCCTACAGAACCACGAAATTGAGTAAGTATAAGGCCGACATTCAACTGAAAAATTAGAATACGTTCTTGAATTCTTACTCGAAACTAAAATTACACCCCTAGTTTCAGGACACCATACATTTCTGTATGCGAGAATTTTTTTTCTCCTCGCGCCATCTACACTGGCATTTTCATTAAAGAGAGACGCTAAAAGCACAGCTTTGGTGCAGCGGCTTCTAAAGGATAGTGTGACTCCGAGTACCAAGTCTGGTAACATGCAGTTCCTGACATATGTCTCAGACAAAGAGTGCTGCAAGTTCACACTGCCTCCAAGTGTTCAGAATGCCTGCATGCAGCCTGATCAAATATGAAGCTATCCAACAGCTCATGTCAATACAACGAAAACATTGTCAAAGTTACATTACTTAGCATGTGCTCCACAGTGCTCTGATAGCAGTACAAGTACACAGTAAAGCATGCACACTATTGGGGTTGTACAGCTGTACTATTCACACATTCAAAACAATATTGGGTAAACACACCCCATTCACTCTCCAAAGGTCAGGTGTGAGTTACCCTTTAAATGTTTTCATATTGATACCTAGTTGACGTTGGCCCTACTTCTCGCTAAACCCCACCCCTAAACACAATGCATCAGTGCCTTGCCCAGTGACGGGAGGTTCACAGTCGTGTAATTCTGCTCTGCACACTGATGAACTTCCTAGGTTTAACTAAAGTGTGCAGGCTGCCCTGCACCTCCAAAATGCAGGGTTATAATCGTGCAAGAGGAACTTCCTGCAACATTTTCTACGGATGAAGACATGTAGGGGCGCAGATTCAAAACCCATATGCACAGCGTGGAGTCTTGTGTCAACCATTTCTGGGCAGGGCAGACACAACGTGAAAGGCTTGTCAGAGTGTGAATGGATTAATTAAACACAATTCTGAAACCCAGTAATAGCACACAAAAAGGAGGACACTGGTCTCACAAAAATCAAAGCAGGTGGCCACATTGTAGTAATAACGTTCATCAGAGACGTCTTTATGGGAGGGCAAAAGAGTCACGTGCCCCGGGTCCCCTACCATGGAGGGGCCCACACATGGCTGCCAGATTGAAATCAGTCAGTGCACATTTGTTTTACAAAACTAGAATAACACACAGAATGTTTTATGGTGTGCTGCTGAGGTGCCAAATCTGCAGCCAGGCTTTTGCTGGCTGGTAAATTTTTCTTGGATCAATTAATCCTGTAATGCTTTTTGTGTTCACTCTAGTACAGTTTGTCCAGTCATGATAGCACAACTACTGTAGTATTCTCAATCTTCTGTGGGTTATAAATAGATCTTGTGCCATACCGAAAGTTGAAATGCATATTGATAAATTTGAGTGACATGATTGCTCAGAAGATAGCTCAGTTTGTTAGGTAATGGTTACACAGATTTGCGTTCATATGCCAAATCACAGTACTAAATTCCAGCAAGTCCGACTCAGCCTTTCCTATGTCTGAGTTTGATAAACGTACATGTGTATATACTTTTGTGATAACGTCTGCCACACAGCAATCTAATTGCACCAGTTAGCACTAGCTATAGAAAGTGACATAGCATCCATCTGGTGCAGGTCTAGAGCTTTGTTCCTCCAACTGATTGTTTTTAAAACTGGCAACCACTTCCCAATGAGGAGCATAAAGTGTTAGTAGGGAGATGTGATTATGTTGGCAAATTCAAAACACTGCACCAAAGTCTTGAGGCTCGTATCTGGGCTTTTCCAGCAGAAGATACAGTGTTCCTGGACAAATCATCTTATGCCACTGTATTGTACTGTGCCGTCTCCTGTGAAAAGGTTTGCCTTTCACGTACAGGTTGTGTATCTTTGGCCTAGTACTTGATATTTCTTTTCATGTAGGCCATTTCAGTGGAAGGCATTCTAGACAGAAGAGAGACAACCAAATGTCACAGACCTCTGGCCAACATATTTTCTAGTCTGCTCATTTGCCACAGAAAAGTCTGCTTTATCATACCATTTGAAAGGAACTTCTGCACATACTAAATAACAGTCTTTAATTCTGTCTTTCGGGTGTATGGAAAGCTTTAAAATAAAATTGAAAATCCCAGCTGAAGCTGCTAAAGCTCACATCAATTAATATTGTTGTGCTACTATACTTACCTTGGTAATAGTGAAAATGAAGCTTAAATCAGTGTCCTTTTGCATATTATATTTCTATAAAATGTTGTTTTTTAAGTATTGCCATATTGGGTTATTATGTGAATTGTGTACCTTCCAAGTCAGTTCTTAAAACAATAAGGCATTAAATTAGTTCATGAAAGTGAACCACTCATGAATAATTGCACCTTGCTCTATGATAAGAACTGGGAAACAATGTGGTCAAGTGCAGAAATTGCAGATTATGCTCAATTCTCAGCTTCACCTCTTAACCAAAATGTGTGATCCTGGGCAACTCATGTAATCTTGTTTTGCCTAATTTGTCCACATTTCCAGTCTGTAAACTTTTGAAAATTCTCAGGGCCCGATTCTGTTCAAGGTGCAGCGGGCGTGGTAAACATCATGCTTCATTGCGCCTTTTCTTGATGCCCAGGTACCGTCCTCATTCTCACGGGGTCTTGGGTGTCGATGCAGAGGACGATGCTGCTGTGTCACAAACTGTCTGCATTTCACCAGTTTTTTTAAATGAATGGGCAGATTGCAAGTTTTGAGTAGCAGTTTCATATAATTGCACAACTTTCGCAATTTAACAAAAGCACTGCCCAAAACAGCCCTTATTGCATTCCTTTTATTGTTAAGCTTTCCACAGCACTGTGGGACAATCCTCACCAATCCCCCCTCCACCACCACACAACACAATAATCTAGGAATGTTTTAGAGGTATTTTAAATGTTTTTTTAACATTTATAAAGTGCACAAAGCAGCCCTTAGGCAATGCAGTGCTGTTACAAGGAGGCTTTCTTAATTGTGGAAAAATGACAAAATAGCCAGCCCGAGGTTCGTAAAGGTTACAGGTGAACCTGGTACCGATAAGTTCATGTACATGAGTTACTAGTTGCAGTGGAACGAGAAACAGAACATAGCGTTGTAAGTGGTTCAGGGGTTACAGGTGAACCGGCTACTACTAATAAAGTATCATATTGCACCCTCAGGTAAGAGCTGGCAAGTGGTGCTAGGTGTGCGTGTGTGGTTTAAGTGAATAAACACTTAATAAACAAGTGAATTATGTGTAATATATCTACTTAAACCAACACAATTAGGAACCGGCATAGAGATTTCTTTATTTTTAGAAGCACCTAATCTGTCGTGTTCTCTCAGTGCAAAGGCACATGTCTCGTTAGATTTGGAAGGTAGGTTGTGACTGGGAGGGAGGTGCATGACCTTACCTCTGTTCTCTGGTCACACTCTTCCACAATAACAAAAGTGTAATAAGCTGGCCATCACCAAAGGAGGTAGTGTTTGTGTCTGACATTTTTACAATGGCACTAATTTGGAGCAGTGACACCAGAATCCACAGGCAAGCAACCTGTTTGCAGAACTGGTGGTTGCCAGGTTGGTTTCCAACTAATCAAAAAATTGTCCATATTCTCCTCTCTGCGAGAACGAACACGATCCATTGACCTGTTCTCTGGGAAGGTACCCACTCGAGAGTTCGCAGCCACACTTTAGCTCACTGTACCTTTTGCAGATGGGAAATATCCATTTGTAAATCAGTCTTTGTCCTGCCCACATGAGCAGGCCAGCACCGAAACGCTATGGCAATTCCCCTCTGAACAAGCAACCCCATACATGTGTTCCAGCCTTATTGGGCCTCATAAGTGAGGTGGAGCTGTGCCTCTCTGAGCACAGTGATGAAGGGGTCCATGTCTGGATGACCCTAGGAAACTTAGGGTAACTAAACCTAAGTCCCTTAAACAATCAAAAAATAGTCCATAAGCGCCCCTCTGCGAGAACGGACACGGCATATTGACCTGTTCTTTGGGAAAGTACCCACTCAAGAGTCTGCAGGTTTCCAACCAATGCTGGCAACAGGCACACAGGTACCTGAAGTGGTGCATTGTGTGCTCCCTTTCTGAAATCCAAGACCATTAGAATAGGTGTTAATTACCAAACATGTCAGTAAATCATAATCCTATATACAAAAAGAGGGGCCACTCTACAGTGGCAACGGTCTGCCCCTTGGGAGACGTAACAGTCTGGGGCATAAATACCTAGTATCAAGACAAAAAGGTACTGTTACGTCGCAGATTGGCCCTATTAGGTTTAAATCATTTGAATGCAATTACCTGGTCCAATCCTGTTAAACAACAAAAGTTTTTCCTTCTACATTCAATCATACAGAACAAAGGACACATTATCAGCCCCAAGTCTATAAAAAATCAAAATGTTATTATTGAAAACATAATCATATCAGAAAAAGAAAGTAGGTACATAGCATTTCACATGTAACAATTGCAGAAAGAACAGAAAAAATACAGTGTAGCCCAACATAAAGGGGCACATTGAAATAACAATTGCATCAACAAATACACATTCTTGAACATAGACTTGAGGTACATGAAATTAAAACAAAGACAAGTCGAACATAGAAAAGGGCATGTGTGGATTACATGCTCAGTCTATCCGTTTAATCAGAAATAAGGCTTATTTTTTTAAAACCAAATTATATTACTGACTACATTACTAACTCAAAAAAGAAGAACCTTTTGTTTGAGATACGAGAAGAAAGTGGATCCTCTTCTCAGATTGTGAGGAAATCCCAGAATTAGAGATTATTCTAATCTGGGCTAGTAAATCATAATCCAACATTTTCAGCAATTTACACATAGCACAGAATCGGGACTTTGGTCTCTAAGAATCATATAGTTCTAAGGGAATGCTCTTAAAAAAGTCTCACTCATGGTTTTACTGGCTACAGTGTTCAATTGTATATACTAATTGTAACCATTGATATACGGCACACCACAAAGTAATTTGTTTCTTTTCTGACTATTAGCAAATCCACTTGAAAACCATAGCTTCTAATTTATATCCACACAAACAATGCAATCTGTCTACGTGGTTGAGCATGTTTACTTTTAATGAGCTAATCTGAGTCTTGTCTCTATGCTGGGGTATGTGTGCCTTTTTCAATCAACTACACCTTTATCGTGGCTGCTATTGGTACAATGTTTCCTGTACCTATGCTTGAACATAACTACCCTCGTCCTGGAATACAGATGTTGCCCTTGAAATGCTGCTTGTTTATTATTCCGATTTCAGCCAGTCTGAAGAGGGTAAGAGGGTAAGGAGGACTGATAGGGAGCCCCATTCACATTTTCAGTGCTGCAGGACAAAATATCAAGCTGTGGGATGGGATCGCAGATGTGGAGGCAGCAACCAGGGATTTTGCATCCCATAATTTCTTTGGTTCAGAGGGGGGACTCAAGGGAGGCTGTGCCCCAGGCCCCAAGATTCCTTTAAATGGCCCTACCTTCAGCTCAAACATCGCTTCCATCCCAAACTCTTTACCTGGTTTATTGTAATATACAGCTACCAGTACATCTGCTTTCGACCAGCCTCAATGTTAGTCCCTTTGTGTTCCCATTCCCCACCTTTGTAATGAGGTCACTGTGCATCAGCTTTGCATTCTGGAACGTGCAATTCTCTTTATAAATCTGCACCGGGAGCATTACAATGTAAAGCTGCGTGAGCTGAAAGGGATTTTAGAAGTGGCTACTTAAGGAAACTCCAGAGATGCATAAACTAGTGCCTGCTCGGCTTTCTGCTGCAAGTGGCGCTTTACAAAACTACACAAAACACGCAAGCAATTTACTACACGTGAGGAGAAGCAGACATTTTAAGTGCCAGGCATGCTGCAGCTGCAACCTCTGCACTGGAACTGCATTATTAGACATTTTTAAGCAGGGACTATGTATATGCCCCAAGGATCAAGGCAAACAACTGTGTTTAAAAAAAGAATATTAGCTGTACCTGATTAATACACGGTTTCTGTCTTTTCTGTGCCCACGAATGCACATGAACATGAGACCTAGGGTGCAGACTCAGCATAAAAAGCGGGGTTGAGGGTTGACGGGTGGCACATGAAACTGACTCACCTGGCAACAGTGAAGACGCAAAGACAGTGCCTTAAGTGGGCTAAATAATTTGCCCGGGCTCATCAAGGAGGCGTGGCTTAACGGCGGGGGGTCGCGGGCGGGCTTGTTAGATCACATCCCCTTGAAGATCTGCCAGGCAGGCTTTTGTAGAGATCTCTGCACTTATTTTCTAAAGGCTTGCCTGGCAGAGGACAGTGCCTCTCATTTTCATCCTTAATGGTGGCGCTGCCCCTGCCCAGGGAGTGGCAGCATCACCATTAAGGCTAAGAAGGTGAGTCTGCTGGAAGCAGAGGACTTTTTTTCAAAATCCTGAAGCTCCCGCTCATTCGTGGAAGCCTTAGGCCCTCATTACAACTCAGGCGGTAAGGGGTTTACGGCGCCGTAAACAGCGCCCACCCTTACCGCCTGAGTACGAGGTCCCTTAGCGCCATGGCGGATTTAACACCTGCTTTTAGCAGGTATTAAAATCCATGGCGCTAAGGGACCATGGAGTTAATTACGCCACCGTAATTTACGGTGGCGTAATTAACGCCTTCCCCACTCCCATTATGCCCTATGGGGCAAAAATGGGAATGGGGAAGGGTAAATGGGGATTGGGGACTTACCGCCCCGCCAAGGTCGGAATGGGGCGGTAAGTCCGCCAACCACCATGGCGTAAACGTAGTTTACGCCATGGTGGTAAAGTCACGGTCCAGGCGGTAACTTACCGCCTGGGTCGTAATGAGGCCCTTAGTATTTTGAACAAAAAGGCCTCTACTTCCAGCGGCCTCACGTTTCTCTCGATAATGGTGGCACCAGACCACGGACATCTCTTTCTTGGAAGAATGCCTCGCAGGTGCTGGTGCCACCATTATGGATGGAAAACTTTTTTCTTAGGTCTGAAGCGCTCGCATACGAGCGAGAGCTCAGGCTTTAGAATAAAATCCTTGTCCTCTAGCAGCTTGTCCTCCAGCTTCCGGGGCTGCCAGGGGAGATTAGTGAGCCCCCGCTTCAGAACGAGATTCCTGAGCCTGCCAGGGACAAAATCTTGCGTCTGAGGACACCTGATAATTTTACAACCTGGGTTTGCACATTACAAATGGTGGGTTATCAGTTGCTTAAGTCCAATGCTTCCAATTGACTTTAAGACGGCAACTCCCAGAATTGGGAATTGTCGTTTCATTGTCCAACATGCCCAACCGTGTAAACACACAGCCCTCCACTGGACACACGTCATGCATGCATACCACACCTAGTACTGTTTTTATCTTTGCAGTCTGGCAGTTGTAGTTTTATATGTTAATTATAAGACTGCAAGCCCCATAATGCAAAGGAAATAAAATAACACTGCATCGGCAACACCCGCCGCCTATGTGTGTATCAAAGAACTATATCGAAGGCATACACGCCAGCCTGCTGCAGTCCATTTCGCAGATGCTAGTCCAGTTCTGTTTTTTGTTCCTTTGCATTCTGGGACTGGTAGTCTCAAATTTATAAAGGGTAAACTAACTACAATGAAAGAGTGCAAAAAACAGAAATGGACTAACATCTTGTGCATAGAATGGCATAGTGGCTGGCTGAAAAGCCACGAACAATATGGATGCCCAATTGAAATATCTAGTATCTTTGGTACACTTGGCACTAGAAGGTGGTCGAGATCACAATCTGCCATGGCGCTGGATTACCCGGGCAGCACACATAGTGTACTAGTTAATAATTCCACCTACAGTTACTTCCTCCGCAGAATATCCTAAATCAGCCCCTGCGATTCCCCGGATGTACGAAATAGCACGGAAATTATGGCAGATGAAACAAATATAGCAGGGTGCTCATTGCCTTGAAATGTGCACATTTTAAAAACATGCAGATTTCAAAGCAGTCACCTCAACATCAATGCATGCCGTTTTACTGTGATGTCATGTTTTTATTGATGTTTTGATTGCGCTATGTGGGCAGAGTAAATCGCTTCAAAGCGCTAGAAAGACTGGGCAATTACTTTTTATAAAGTAATTTCTTTGTTATTACCAGGTCCTATTCTAATTTGTAAATGTCTAAGTAATTTGAGCTATGAAGACTCCTTTTGTGTTTCAGTGTCCTGCTAGAGCCAAAAGGCTAAAGAGGGGCAGGCTCAAAAGCAACATGTGTAAGTACAAGTACACACAACCCAGTGTCCCCTTTTGGGCTAGTCCTAGTTACTTGAGCCCTGCTGAACAAGCAATACCTGTTAATGCACAATGTTATTGAACAGTTTATTTTCTGATAATATATTCCTTTCAGGGTTTATACAAACATCTTCTGTAGACAACAAATAAAAGAAATGCAATAAAGAATGGATGTACATAGTGTGTTTTTTTTATTAACAAAGTGTTTTTCTTGCCTACATAACTTTATTTATTAAAAATGCACCGATTCGGCTCTGCTTATGGCTACGGTTGAATACTTGTCCAACTATTGGGTATTCAGGTGAATACTTACATCTACTATTCGGTACACCCCCTTCTAGTCACCCATCTCTGAATGGAGTATGTATGGGTGCAGCAGAAGTATACTATGGACTAAAGGTGGGGATTGTGTTTACGGAGATACAGAGTTATGTTTGAAGCTACAGTTCAGATCTTTGTCATTAAAAGTAGCTTCATTTTTATGGCAGAGGTGATGTGCAATAATGTTTGTGTTTTATGTGAATGCAGGGTGTATGGAAGTGGGCCTGGGCCTTCCGCTAAGTTGCAAAGGTGCGGTGTGCAAGAGGAGAAAATGTTTAGCTGTACAAACAACAATGCCTACTTCTTGGGTTCCATCTATGTAGATGGAGCAGTGCTATGTTTCACATGTGATCCAAGGACCAGATTAATGCATACTACCATACACAATTAGGCTAAATGCAAGATATAACTGACTAAAACAATTGGGCGAAAAGCAAGGTAAGCGTACCTTACACAATTTGGCTAATAGTGATATATGACCGACTAACACTAATGGTCTAAAAGCAAGGTACCTTACACAATTAGGCTAAATGCAAGATATGGCTGACTAACACAAATGGGCTAAAAACAAGATAAGGCTACATTTCACAATACTGCTAAATGAGAGATATTGCTGACTAACACAAATGGACTAAAAGCAAGGTAAGGCTAAATATCACAATTAGGCTAAATGCGAGATATGACTGATCAAAACACATGGGGCCTCATTACGAGTTTGGAGGCAGTCAAATTATAATAATAATTCATTTATTATCTTAACCATGTATGTATTTATATTTTTTGGTGAGCACTGTGTGCTAATCTGGTGTCCGTCTAGTGTTTGTTTTGGCTTCTGAGGCCGTTTTTCTGTGCTGAGCTGCATCCAAAGGGTGCAGTGTGTAGGGTGTAGTCCTTTGTTTGTGTCTGGCCTTTTCCCAGTAACACCCTCCCCCCTCCAACCCACCCTGATTGGTACATTCACCTGGTCATAACTGACCTTCCCAGGGCAGCCCTCTGCCCGGCAGCCCCTGCGGCTTAGGACCCCAAGGCAAAGGGCGGCTCCTGCAATGGCGGCTCCAGAAAGTGTCTGCAGGTGTCCGCAGGGAAAGCCAGTGAAGCCAGAAGTAAACAGCCACCAACAAAACTGTAAGTGTGGCATCGGTGGGTGTAGAGCAATTACTCTACTCCAGAAAGCCCCTGCCACTCTACCTTACCTTTCCATAACGTAAACTGCCATAGACTCACACCATGCACACCTAGAGAGATTTGACCACCATGCTAAATCCATTCAAGGCTGGACTGTAAATGTTGTCCTGCATAACATACTAACATACTTACCAATGTTAACTTGTGCCACTCCCAGAGACAATGATGAAGATTAGCCAGCCTCACACTAAGACACTGTAACAATATTACCAAGAGCCACACTTAGATGGAATCATGAATGAAAGCATGTACCTCATCTAGACAACACTATGATTGGTAGCATATCCCTCACTTAGTTGGTACTGTAAAGGATAGATAGAATTGTGAATGATAGCATATCCTGCACTGCGATAGAATTGTGGATGATAGCAAGTGCCTCATCTATACAAAATTATGACTGATAGCATATAGCTCACTTAGTTGGAATTGTTAATGATAGCATAGTGCCTCATCTAGATAGAATATGATTGTAGCATATCCCTCACTTAGATGGAATTGTGAATGATAGCATGTGCCATACTTAGATAGACTTGTGAATGATAGCATGTGCCTCATCTAGATACAATTATGATTGGTAGCATTATCCCACAATTAGTTGGAATTGTGAATGATAGCATATCCCGCACTTAGATAGACTTGTGAATGATAGCATGTCCCACGCTTAGATGGAATTGTAAATGATAATATTGTGCCTCATCTAGATAGAATTATGAGTGGTAGCATTTCCACAATTAGTTGGCATTAGTTGGAATTGTAAATGATAGCATTTGCCACTCTTAGATGGAATTGTTAATGATAGCATTGTGCCTCATCTAGATAGAATATGATTGTAGCATATCCCTCACTTAGTTGGAATTGTGAATAATATCATGTCCCACACTTGGATGGAATTGCGAATGGTAGCATGCACCGCATCTAGATAAATTATGAGTGGTAGCATTATCCCACAATTATTTGGAATTGTGAATGATAGCAAGTCTTACACTTAGATGGAATTATAAATGATAGCATCTACCTCATCTAGAAAGAACTATGATTGGTAGCATATCCCTCACTTAGTTGGTACTGTAAATGATAGATAGAATTGCAAACGATAGCATGTGCCACACTTGGATGGAATGGAAATGATAGCATATCCCTCACTTAGAATTGTGAATGATAGCATGTGACCCACCTGAAAGGAATTGAAAATGATAGCATGTGCCTCATTTAGTTAGAATTATGATTGGTAGCATATAGGTCACTTTGTTGGAATTGTAAATGATAGCATGTGCCACTCTTAGATGAAATTGTTAATGATAGCATTGTGCCTCATCTAGATAGAATATGATTGTAGCATATCCCTCACTTAGTTGGAATTGTGTATGATATAATTTCCCACACTTGGATGGAATTGCGAATGGTAGCATGTGCCACACTTAGATGAAAAGGTGAATGGTAGCATGTGCCACACTTAGATGAACAGGTGAATGATAGCATGCGCCTCATCTAGATAAAATTATGAGTGGTAGCATTATCCCACAATTAGTTGGAATTGTGAATTATATCATGTCTCGCACTTATTGTTGAACTTCGAAATCGTGCCCAATATATGCCCCCTGTCCTGCTCTCGTGTTGATCGTAGGCGCTTACTGTTAACCACCATATCACCCTACTATGCTTACTTTCCCTTACACACCATCATTTAACTAGAACACAGCTGTACTATGATACATTCGGTCCAGCTGTTATCATAATGACATGACCCCACAAACTCCACATCATCCTAATAAAACACAGCTATCTGAGCACTTTATGGCTAGCTTAAGCATCTCCTCAGGCCTAACGCAGCCAGAACTCAGTCTGGGTGTCCACCCTCCAGACTGAACACATCCACTGATTGCAAGAACCACACCAGCTGCACACATATCTGGTGCACCCATGCACCATACCACACTCTCTCGCTCTATTGACTGAACTGCAGTTCCCAAGGGCGTTCAAACCACCAGCGCTTTGAGATCATACCAGTGATACATAAGGCGCTACATAAATGGCAAATTACAAAACATAACATAACATCATTGGTGGCGCACCACTCCTGGATAACAGACAGACAATCAGAGATGAAAGAAGTAGAAGAGGTGGCGGATGGAAGCCTGAAAATGAGTTGTATGTCATCCGCATAGCACTGGAAGCTGGGGCAGAGAGCAGCAATGCAGTGGGCAAGAAGTGTCAGGTATTGGATGAACAGCCAGGGAGAGAGTTTAGACCCCCAGGAAACACCACAGGGAGAGATAGAGATAGAGGAGAGTTAGGACCCAAGTTGGATCCGGGAGGGTCGATCAGAGAGGAAAGAAGTCAGCCAAGCCAGGGCCTGATCAGTGATATCCAGGTTATCATGGAGACGGTTGAGCAGGATGGCATGGTTGACCTTATCAAACCCAGAAGAGAGATCAAGGAAAATAAGGACACAGGAGGTGTTGGAATCAAGGTTGGAGAGCAGGTCTTTGCGGATGTTCAGGAGAGCAGTTTCCGTGTTTCTGGTGGCTCTGAAGCCAGACTGATGGTCATGGAGACAACCAACAGATTTAGTGTGAATATTAAGCTGGGAGATAACCAGCTTTTCCAGGAGTTTGCCCAGAAAGGGAGTGATGGAGAATGAGTGATAGTTAGCCAGGCAGGTAGGGTCGGCAGAGGGTTTCTTAAGGGCAGAAGAGAAGACTCCAGTAGTGAAGGGGTGGTTGCAGACGTCAGTCAGAGCAGGAGCCATTGTCTCAATATGGTCCTTAATGGTTTTGGAGGAACAGGAGTGATCTTGTTTTGATGAGACTTTCGTAGATCGGACTTGTCTAGAAACCTTGTCTGGGAGAACAGGGGAAAGGCAGAGAAGGAGGGAGGAGAGGTGGCTGAAGAAGGGCCAGGGCAAGAGCAGGGGGTGGAGGGAGGAGTGGGAGTAGAGAGAAAGGTCAGGATATCCTGAAACAAATGGGCTAACAGCAAGGTAAGGCTACCATACACAGTTAGTCTAAATGTAAGATATGGCTACTTTAAACAAAAGGGCTAAAAGCATTGGGAGGCTTCCATACACAATTAGGCTAAATGAGGAATATGACTGGCCTACACAAATGTGCTAAAAGCATGTTAAGGCTACCTTTCACAGTTAGGGTAAATGTGAGAAATGGCTGCCTTAAACATGAGGGCTAAAAGCCAGATAAGGCTACCTTACACAGGCTAAATGTGAGATATGGCTCACTAACACGAATGGGCTAAAAGCAGGGTAAGGCTATTTTACAAACTTAGGCTAAATGTGAGATATGGCTAACTAACACAAATGGGCTAAAAGCAAGTTAAGGCTATTTTACACAGTTAGGCTAAATGCGGGATATGGCTGACTAACACAAATGGAATCAAATCAAGGTAAGGCTATTTTACACAGTTAGGCTAAATGTGAGATGTGGCTGACTAACACAAATGGTCTCAAAGCAAGGTAGGCTACCTTACACAGTTAGGCTTAATGCAAGAGATGGCTACCTTAACCAAAACAGATTATATTATAATAGGTAATAAGAGTGGCAGGGTTTCAATAGAGCACAGAACTCGCCGGCCACACCACGCTTACCTTATCCGTTGTTGTAGGTAGTCTTTGTCAGGCGTCCCAGGTGAACAGGGGCCAACACGGAGTGACGCTGCTTAGTATAGAGTTGCCCTTTTCCTTCCTTCCTTAGACGATGGCTGCCCAGGCAAGGCGCCCTTGTGGACCCTTTTAAGAATTATGTTTCCGAAACAGGTGCAGCCAATCACGGGCAGTGGATGAGCGTGCGGGCGCGAAAGGGTCAGGGGAGGCATTGTAATAGGAAAAGTAAGAAGGGAGAAAGAAAAAAATGCATAAGAAAGTGAGAAGAAAAGCAAGAGAAAGGAGAGGGAAAAGATAGCCTGTGAAAAAAGGCATGACAAAGCAAGAAGCAGGCCTAAATGGACAAGGGGGCACATAGGGAAAGAGAAAGGGCACTTACCACACTATGCCAGGAAGCAGGATGTCAAACAGCACCCTAGTCTTGGTCAGGAGAGGTACTTTGGTTCGCAAGCAGATGCAGCAAAACACAGGCAGGGGACAAGTTCTGATTAGTAGTGACATGAAGTAGTGACATTAGACTATCCACATATATGTAGCCATTTATATTTGCTATAGAATGAGGCCTGTTATATTTAAAGTGCCATGTAGAGACACATGTTATATTTGTAGATACATGTAGACACATGTAGAGATATATGTTATGTATTATGTATGCACATGTAGAGAGACAATTCGAGTATGCATTATAGATGGCGCTTGGGTATGTGAGAGAGAGAGTAAGCACTAGAGAAAGCATGAAGCCATCCTGAATGAGACACACAGAAGCGCCACAGAGTGCGAAAGTTGTTATGAGTTAGTGTGAACAAAGAATACCTAAACAGTTGCTTGGCAGACAGATAATATGACTCTTGTCCAAGTGGAGAAGGCATTGGTGGCTTATCAGGCCCTGGTTTGTGCTTCGCAGACAGAGATGGTGGGGGCCATGCAGGGAGAGCTTTTACACACAGAGACATGCAGAAGGAGAAAGTGGAGTGAATGGAGAGATATGGGGAGATGATAGGGTGGTGACCGCAGACAAAAGCAGGCAATGGTATAGATATATAGAAAATGTCACGTTGACCAGAACATGCAGTGATTGAAAAGTACAAGACATGCATCACAGATATTTAGGCACTGCTCAAATATAGAAATGCTGACTGATAGAAGAGAGGCATTTTAGCTTAGAGAGAGATGTAACCATGGATATGTATGTACGTCATTGAACAGTATAATGAGAGGTGAGGCTCTGAGATTTGGATTGCTGCTCTCTGTTGGTCTAGTTCCAGGTGCTAGTTGTTGGAGATGGAGTGCTAGATGGAGTTTTTAGATGTAGATGGAGATGCTCTCTGACTCTGAGATCATGGGAGTTTTGGATGGAGCTGCTCTCTGAGAGAGGAAGCATTGAGGAAGCATTCTGATGAGAGCTGTCGGGGGGAAATTCTGCCGGGGTCGGCCGGGCCGTCCGCAGACCTCCAGGCAGGGAGGCCCCAACTCCTCCCGTATATCCCAGATGAGATAGAGTATGAGACACACGCAAGAAGCAAGGTGACTCTGCTGTTTATTAGACAAAACGGCAGGGATGGGTCAAGGAGCGTACGCGTCCGTCCTGACACACACACAATCGTGGGGCTCGCAGGCCCTTTTTACTGTATTATGACGCGCTACTTGCGTCACTTTAGAAAGTTAACAAAAACCTATCGCCACTCTTAATTGGTTGCTCGAGTGGTAGGGTTAGTATAGCACACGTATAGAGAACAATGTTAGTGGTCGAAGGTTAGTCAGGTGATATATCTGGGTTGTCCCTACAATTAGATACATGAGAATTGTTACATGAAGACTCCTAATGATTGGTTAATATTACTGGCGTCAGTGATAAGAGCCCCATGTTCTGATTGGTGCACCCGTGAGCTTCCCAGCCTGGGACCACCGCTGTTCCCAGCTCTCGGTGTACCTGCAATTTGCAACAATGTTTCACTATGGGTACGTGCAGACAATGTGAGGATTTATTCATAGCTGGAGGCTGACCGCTACCACTGTCGCAAATGTCCATTGAGCCTTTCAAGTGTATCTGCCTGTGTCTCGTAGCGAGGGATCCAGAGGCCTCTTCTCTCCTGGGCTTGGCATCTCGTCAGGTTCGGCTTGGTCACGTGGGGAGGGACCGTGTTTGAGGCAGAATTCTGCACAATTAATATTGTTTTTCCACTGTGTGTCTGGTTTAATTTGCAGGTGTGACTTTAACGTTGGTGTGCGGCGTGCGAGGTTGCAACATCGTGCCCTTGATGATTTGCTCTTGGAATGTGGGTTTGCAACATTGCGACCTTGGCTGGTTGCTTCGCCGGGCTCATTCTGCAGGATCAGCAACCTGACTCTTGTTTTGTTAATGTCCACGGGAGCTCTTGCTTGAGGCCTACTTGGGCCTGGTGCATAAGTGGTCCGTTTGGTGCACAGGTGCTTTAGGTTATAGTAGCATATAGTTCCATGACCAGTATCGTGTCTTCATTACATTTCTCATGGTGGTAACTGGTTTTAAGAGAAGCGTGAGCAAGCTTTGTAGATGAGTTCATAACGCGTCTTGCGTTTCTGCATTCTGAAAGCCTATGTAGAAAATAATAAAGATGCACGTCCGTGAGTATGCCTGTCACCAACGTCATAGCACTGAGTATATTCTTCGTGTAGTTTGGTGCTGTAAGAGGATTCAATTCAACACTACAGCTAAGTCAACGCCTAGTCTATAATACTGAATGAAAACCCTTATTGATATAACTTTATGTCCAGTTCATGCGTTCTGGATGACTACCCCTATATAACACCCCTCTCTTGGAATCCTCCTGACCCCACTGAGCCAAGAAGTAGTTCTGTTTTGCAAGTTAAAAGGTTTAATAGATAATTTAAACAATAGATATATATATCACACTTTATAATAAATTAATAATTGAATATGACACTTAATCTGATATGATAAAGATTAACAACGGAGAATCTGGCACTAGCACACTTCTTTATAATCACTAAGGAGTTGACATGAAATGGATAAGGTAGCACACTGGTAAATAGGGACAGAAGAATAATGTGATAGAGAATGCTTTATAGAGTTCAAATGGATGCAATGTTAAATGAAAGGCAGTACAGAAATTACTTGATAAGATTTCAGCAAAAGACAATGTAATCACTTTCTTGGACAATTCACCCCCCCCATTTATGCAATGCAAGGAAATGGAAGGAAGGCACACAGTTCTCAGAAATGCAATCAAATGTGATTCAGTTCACCCCAGCAGCTTAGACTACAGAAGTTTAAAACACAGGCAAAATGCTTTTATATGTGCTGGCAATTAAGTGAAAAATATGCTAAATTGCTTTTAATTCCCTCTAGGAGGTTTAGGGTGAGTGAAATCAAGTTAATATTAGCTCAGGCTCACTCTAGCAGTGATGCAGGGATAGTTTTTATGAGGCAAACCATTTTTTTCAGAGGAAGGCAAAAGCAGCTATCTTTTTGCAAGTGGAGAAATTTTCAAATCGCGGCAAAATTCGCGAATGCGTCTGGCGCGATTACAGAGGAACTACAAGGGCTAGCAATATCGTTTTGGGGTCCTAGGACAGCCTAGGATCTCAGCTTCCAGATGCAAGTTACTGCAAGTCTCTAGCACAAACGGTTACGGAGATATGAGCGATTAAATAAAGGTCGCTTTTCAGATTGAAATTTTAAAGTTCACAAAGACAAGTGCAGCTTGCAACTAGCAAATCACAGGTGACAGCTTTACAAATGACAGGTGACAGTTAGGAGGCAGTTCTACTTAGATTAAAATAGCTTGAACTATATTATTTTAACTAAGAGATTGGTTCTGCACAGTTTTCTATGTACTCACACTATATTTTTGAGTGAAATGGTCCTCGCCACGGATCTGGTCAGGTTTTAGACTGGACTCTGGTCTCTGCACTTCACAGTGATCTGGGTCAGCTCTCTCTGGTTCTGCTAACAGGTCAGCTCTACTCTGCTGGTCTGGTCTGGGTCTCTGAAGGTTGATGGAGGTAAAGTATGGATTTTCCAGCAGAGCGTCCCGCAGCAAATGGATTTGAAGGTCCCTATCTGTCCTGTCTCTCTGCTTTTATGTGTTTTTAAAATGGGTGTGTGTGAGCATCACTAGGCTCTACCCCTCTCCACTTATCATTGGCCAAGCTTTCATTTCTCCCCTGATTGGGGGAGCTAAGTTGTGTCAGAGTGATGTCATTTTACAGCCTGCAGAAAGTCCACTCCTCCTGTCAACTTACACACAAATCTAGATTTGAACCAAATACATATTTGCAGAGGTACATATTGTTTTAAAATTACACGCACCCATCACATATCACAGGAGGTATCCCCTGTTCCAACTCTGCTCTTCCTGGGGGCTTGCATTCAGAAATGGCAATATTTTGCACTTTTTAACTGGTTTGCAATATCGGACATTAACCCAAATTTACACACATGTGCGCAAGGAGTATGGACATTAGTTGATGAAGTGTCAGATTTTTCACATGCACACATTTTGAGTAATATCCTCTTTTCCGCTAAAACCCCCCTGAACATGCCACCGGTTCTAAAAACCTCTTAAAATGTGGGCAGAAAAATCACAAGAATTATGGTGTCATTTAAATAATTTTCACATGTCCGCTCTATGAGTTATTCATCTTTTTAGAGTTATGTTCTGGCCCCAAAGGGGTGTGGTTTTCCCCCAGCACAAGGTTGAATTTCTGGTTTTTCCAGTTCTGCCAAGCCAGCTTGCTCTCACAGGCAGTGCTCCTCCCCTTTACTTCCAGGAGGAAGCTACATTTACGACATCTGCAATAAACCATCTGCCTGGGTCAGGACAAGGCTTTGTTCAGAGCTCCTGTATTCTGTGGGGGCTCCCCTTAATTCAATTATCAGAGAGATGGCATATCCTTAGTGTGGCCAGCAAAAGGCAGATAGGCCTGGGAACACAGCTGTGACTCAAGTTTCACTCCTGATGGGGGGTAGTTGCCAGGCAAAATTGGAATCTCTTTAAGCCAGTTTTTAGCTACATGTCATTTCTGTTCCCCAGTTTAAGTCAAGACATTTTTTTACATACGCAGCTAGGATGCTGATTCTAAGTTTAAAACTATGACATTTAAACAATTGCAACCTATGTGACACTCAAAGTAGGTCACTCATTTCTTTTAAACATTTAGATTTGTAGTGTCTTTCAGTCCAAATTTACTTAAACTGCTGAAATCCACAGCTCAGCCAGTCTTGTTATAAACCTTCAAGTCACTTCAGAATATAACTTTACATTGGATCCACCTCTTAAAATGTCTTTCTTTGGCATGTTTTGGGTTCATTTATTCAGTTTTCTACAAAAAGTAAAATCTGGTGTTGTTTTAAAACGCCGGCTTTCTGATAGTGGTGAGTACTAGTACTGCACCCCTTTTTGGGATTTAAGAAAATGAATTCTCCACAGTTATGGGTTTGCTTTTGGCAATCAGCATTGCCATTCCCAATGGTTTCAGACTACTGTGTGGGTAGTCCAATGGTGGTTTTAGGCAGTGTCCTTCTGTGCCCATAACATCGGCAAAAATGAGTGGCAGCCTATTCTTCATGCATTTCCCTGTGCATTTTCTGGGAAGCTCTGGCCATCATGATGTTTTCCATGTCAATACTGCACAGTTTTGAGGTAGGGCTTGGATGCATGGGTAAATACATCCCACAAGCCCCCCTCTTGCGATGGCCATTCTATTTCACGAATGGGACTCGCAAGACCTGGGATGTTTCCTCATCTTCTTCCAATAGATGGCACAGTTCAGCATCTTTTTCTCCATCCGGTCGGATCGATCGGTTCTCCTCGCCGGTCCTGATGGGAATATTGGGCGGTACACTGGGCCCCTTGCGTCTCTGCTCCCAGTCTCCGGATCGTCCTCCTTGTCCCATCTCCAGGTTTTCTTTCTCCTAGGACGACAAAGGAAGAGCGGCAATACCTATTCATAGACGTTTTTTCCACCACTGTTGAGATAGTGGGGCAGCATATGCATTTCATCATAACGAAACATTACATTCCTATTTTGAAAAAAAAAAACAGTATAACTAAGAGACAGTTTCATGCAAATCACAATATTTTAGAGACTAGATGTGGTATGTTTTATGGTTGGAACTGAATTAGTCTGAGACAGTACCCGCTAGAATTCCAGAGGATTCCTCCAGTTGTTGCAGAGTGTGCCTGGGATGGCAACATTTCAACTGGTTTATGTGGACCCACTTGTCTTCCCCCTCTGCCAAATGACCTTTGGGAATGTGTATTTTGTAGGCCACAGGGGAGATCTTGTCGATGATCTCAAAGGGTCCCTTCCACGTAGGCAAAAATTTCCGCTGTTTTGCCTGGTTTCTTTGGAAGTTGTATAGATAGACCCGGTCCTCCACCTGATATTCCTTCCTGGAAGTCTTCAGGTCATAGTGGGTCTTCATGCTATCAGCTGATCTTTCTAGATTCCGCTGAGCATAAGCAAAAGCATGTTGAAGGTGTTTCCTTAAATTCTCCACATACTCATGAGTTGTGGAGGCATTTATCAGTGTCTGCTCTTGGGTCCTGTAGAGCAAATGCTGAGGAAGCACCATCTTGCGTCCAGTCATCAACTCAAATGGTGACATTTAGGTTGCAGATGAAGGGGTAGATCTGATGGCCATTAGGACCAGAGGTAATCGGATATCCCAACTTGGCCCAGAATCTGCCACAAACTTTTTTAGTATGCTCACAATGGTTCGATTATATCTCTCTACTGCCCCAGAAGAAGCTGGCCTGTAAGCAATATGCAACTTCCTTTTGACCCCCAGTATCTCCCACATCTTTGTCATTACTTCACTGGTGAAGTGGCTACCCCTGTCTGACTCAATCCTTTGAGGTAGACCAAAACGGGAAAAGATGTGGTTAATCATCAGGGCAGCTGCCGTTTCTGCCTTGCAATTTGGGGCTGGGAGACATTCCACCCACTTGGTAAACAAGCATGTCACAGTCAACATGTACTTATTCCCCCTAGCAGAGCGAATCACGGGGCCTACAAAGTCAATTTGTAAATCTGACCATGGCAGTGTCATCCCCCTCTTTTGTAAAGGCGCACGGTGCGTGAGGGATGTCGGCTGAAATTGTGCACACACAAGACACCCCTTCAAGTATTGGTCGAGGTCCTGCCCCATGTGTGGCCAGTATGCAACCTCTCTTAAGATTTCCAATGTTGTGTGAAACCCCCTATGACTGGCGGTGGCCGCATCATGGGCGTGACTTAACATCAGGCTTCGGAATGAGGTAGGAACCACCCACTGATCGTGGCCAGCTTTGGATTTCCTTACCAGCAAACCGTCTTGGATTCGGAACATTTTTGGACATTTCATCAACACTCTTAGGTCCTCTTTCCCAATGTAATCGGTATCCGTCAGGGGAAAGTTCTCAGGGTCCTCAAGGTGTTGGTAAAATTTACCAATTATTGGATCCCCCTTCTGAGCGGTAATTAAATCAGCATCAGGGGTCTCCTTACTCCATTGTGCAATTGAAAGGTCGTTGTGAGCATTTGTCTGGGACCTAGTGATAGCAGTGACCTGGATTTCCCCCAACAGGGACTCAATCTCAATTAGATCCCCTTGGATGGCCCCGGTTTTGGCCAGCTGATCAGCTAAGTCATTTCCAGTTTTGTCTGGTCCCTCTACTTTGGAATGACCCTTGATCTTTTTCCAATAGATGGTCATCTCATTCGAGGTGACCAGATCATCAATGTTTTGGATCAACTTCCCATGTTTCAAGGGTTTGTTGTTAGCACATAACATGCCCCTGGCTTTCCAATTAACCAGGTGCTCCACGAACCCGTTCCGTACATAATCCGAATCTGTGATTATGACCAGTTTGTGGAGTTGATGCTGGACAGCAGTGAGGATGGCCTGATGCACAGCCATCAATTCTGCCACCTGACTACTTCGGGGACCAATTTTGTATCCAGCGGAGGGTTCTGGGGACTCATTCACCCATGCATTCCCTACGCCGGCCACCAGTTCTTTCTCCCCGTTGTTGTCAACATGGTAAGAGCATCCATCCACATAGACAGTGGGCATTCCCTCACACTTGTCTTCTTCAAAGACTTTGTGTGGGGAATTAAGGTATGCCTCCATGTTGTCCTTTATTTTTAGACTTTCGTCCTCGAGACAGTTTTCTCTGGCACAATCATGCAAGTCAGCCAGACCTTGCGCGAGGGGACTCTTCTTGTTTTGGCCATATCTGACCTCCACAGGAAAGCCTTGCATTGACAGAATCCAGGAAGTAATTCGGGAATTACTCACATTACCGGCCCGGATTCTGTCACTTTGGAGATATTGCAGAGGCTGGTGTGGAGTCTCCACTATGATGTGTTCCCCCTGGATAAACGGGCGGTAATTCTTCAATGCCCACACCGTTGCCAGGAGTGCCTTCTCACAATCGTTGAATTTTTCCTCCACAGAGGATAAAGTTTTGCTCGCATAGGAGATTACTTTATTGACCTTGTCATGCTTTTGGTATAATACTGCCGTCAAGCACGTATTAGAGAACCCCGTCTCCAGGAAGAACTCCTTGTTTCTGACAGGGTAAGCTAGGCAAGGCGCTTGTGAGAGGCTCCTCTTGAGTAGTCTTACTGCCTCGGCTTGTTCTGGACCCCATTCCCACTTGAACCCCCCTTTCAGGAGATGAATCAGGGGTCTGGTGATCTCTGCGTAGCCCTCAATGAACTTTCTGCTATAATTAGTCAGTCCAAAGAGGCTCCTTAGTTCCCGCAGAGTTGTGGGGTCTTTCAGTTTCTGAAGTGCTTCCACTTTCTTTTCCTGGGGACAGAGACCCTGAGGAGTAATCTCATGCCCCAAGAAATTAACACGGGTTCTACACCACTGTGCTTTCTGAAAGGAAAGTTTTGCTCCGGCGGCCCTCAACTGGGTCAGAACATAACGGATCTAAGCTATGTGTTCCTCCACAGATGAACTTTTGATGAGGACATCATCTACATAAACCAGGTTACCCCTCGCACCCAGGTCGGGCATGGCCTTATGTAGGAAAATGTTGGATTCATTGCCGGAGTTGAGGTATCCGAAGGGAGTCCGGGTCCATGTGTACTGCTGGCCCCCAAAGGTAAAAGCCAGTTTGTATTGGTCCTCCCTACTGACAGGCACGGTCCAGTATCCATTGGTCAGGTCTATTGCAGTGAATACCTGTGACCCCTGGATCTGGGCCAGCCCTTGGTCAATGTAGGGCAGAGGCCATCGGGAAGTATGGACCCGTTTGTTGAGCTCCCTAAGGTCAGCACAGAGTCTCCACTGGCCGTTCGGCTTCAATATTCCCAGCACCGGGTTATTGAAGGTGCTGTGGACTGGACGGATTATTCCCCTGGACTCAAGGTTCTTAATTATTTCAGTAAGGGACTCCATTGATGCGAGAGGCAAGCGATGTTGCTTCACAAACACAGGAGTCATGCCAGGGTCCGTGGGGATTGTTGTTGTGTGGATGTCGGTGCGGCCACAGTCATATGAATCTACCGCAAAGAGATCTTGGAAATCCAAGAAAACTTGTTTCAACTTTTGCTTTTGTTCCAGAGTCACACAGGCGTCAGCTAGGTTGACTCTCTCTTCCACCATCTGCCTGAAGCCTGGAAAGACTTCTGGTTTGGCTATCTCCGCGGCCTCCTCCAGCTGGGTGGAGAAGTCCCTGGTCAGAGTGCTGATTTGGACCGGAGGCTTCAGGTGGGAAAGGCAGCCCTCATGGACCTGGAAAATCACCTCATCCCTCCTGAAGTCACAAGTCACATCTTCCTTACCATAGGGGCAGGAAGTGTACACCAGGAAGTTCCCCCCATGCCGGGTAAAAATCCTGTCTGGTGTTGTATTGTCATCACTGTCACTGTCAAAACAGTCCTTGGGGATTAGTCCTAACAGTTCATTTACTAAGTCGATGGAAAAATGTCGGTCATCAACCGCCATTCCAATAATGGTGCCTGCGGCTAGAGTAATACTCTTTAAGTCGCTGTTATCCACCTCTATTGGAATGGTGTCATGTTCTATGTTGACTAATGGAGTTGGGTTTACCCCCAACCCTTGCTGTTGGAGAGAAGCATTTAGATGTATGTAAGCATCAGGGTTTTTCAACTCTTGTCCCCTTTTAACTTTCACTTCCAGGGAGAATTGTCGGGTCCTTTCTGGGATGGTGACTTCCTCTTTGATCTGAATTTCAACTGCATAAGGTAGCAATTGAGCTGACCTAAATGCTTTTTCTGGATCATCAAAGCCCATGGGATTATCCGCTAATCGGGACCAAGCTTTGAAGTTTATTAGGTCCAAACTAATGGCAAAGCGATTGAGAATGTCACTCCCTAAGTAAAAGGCGGCAGGGACGTCTCGCACGACCCAACAATTATGGACTATGCTCTTGTTGCCAATGGAGATTTTGAGCATACACCTGCTTGGCAGGAGCTGTTTGGAATTAGGTGCTTCCAGGTCCATTTCCCATTTGTCTATCAGTTTGAATGTGGGAATGGCTGGATCTTTTGGGAGTTGGCGGAACATGGCTTCGCTGATGAAGCTCTTACCGTTGTTCACACACACTCGAGCGAGAGACAGAGTCCTTCCCATCATTTAATTGGACAGGGATGAACAACTGCTCTCCAATTTGCTGAATATCAGCCAGGCTCTGAGCTGATTTCACATCTTTCTGGACTATAGGAGTGGGAGTTTCTGATTGTGGATTAGTATAGAATTTCAGGGTGTTTCCTTCCAGCGTGGAGTACCACTTTAGACTGGAAGGAAGGTTGATTTTCAGAAATAGAGAGGACCCCCCATCACCCGTCTGTTGTCCTACTGCTATTACTGTCACGTCTGGAATTTGGCTATTCTGGAAGTGAAATTCTACTTGGTCAGGTTTTTGTTCAACCATGTGGCAGGTGCCGTTTAAACTAACATGGTTGACACTCTGTTTTAATTTTATTGGTCGGCTAGTCTGGGTCCAGAGGACCTTGTTTACACAATCTATTAGGGGTGGCAACCTTCTCAGGAGGTCATTCCCCAGTAAACAAGGGGTGCCCTCTGGAGTCACAACTATGACCGGGTGGTTCAACTTGTGTCGCCCAATTTTAATGTCCAAGTCTGCCGTCCCCTCGACGGGAATTTCCTTCCCGTCAAAGTTCTGGAGTTGTCCAGGAAGTGAGGTGAGAGGAATTTGGTAATTCCCTCCCCTTCCTGCATTCAGTTCATCAAAGGCCCTTCTGGACAGAAGGGTAGCTTGAGATCCAGTGTCCACCAGTGCCAAAATTGTACCCTGCCCCTGTACTTGTACCGGGGCATAATATCTTCCCTCCTTCTCCTCAAGGGGGCACAGATAATGCACATTTTTGGACAACTGGTGGGCTAACTTTCTGGTTTTGGACATTGCAAGAGAAGAAATTTGGGCAGAATTCTGTGGAGAGCCTTGGGAATCTGAAAGAAAAGGTTGGCAACTGGAGATCAGAGCCATTGTGGGTTCCCCTGGCTCCGGTTCCGGGCCGCCCCCCCCTTTTTGGAGGCAGTCACCAGGATGGGTTTGAACCAGGGGATTTTCTTGCTGTTGGTTCTCGGATGAGATGGTGGGCGGCGGTAGCTCAGTCTCCACATCTCCCCAATCTGGATTTGCATCCCTAGGGACCCATTTTTCTTTGGGAGGAGTTCCCCCATCTCTGAAGGAGAAGATCCGTTTCCCAGGATCCTCTGAGGATCCCTCTCCCTCAAATTGGAAGATCTGTACCTCCTCCTCAAACTGAGTCTGTTTGGGTCTTTTGTTTCTCCTACCCCCCCTCTGCTCCTTAGGGGGCAGACTTTCAGGGGCAGGAGATTTTGTTTCCGGTTCCTGGGTTTCTAGGGGCTGTTTACAAGTGAGGAAGGAAGCTTCCTCCAAGGCTTTACACCCCCCTTCCCCTTGTGCCTCCTCCCTGGGAACCGGTGTGTTATCGGGGTGCTGCCCCCGTCATTGTTCTGGGACACCAGGTCCAGAGTTGGGTGCGTTCTGCGCCGGCATGCCGTTCTGAGGGTTCTGCTGCGCTCTCAGTATGTGACCCAGATCCCGCGCCATGTTTTGAACCTGGCGCTCTAACTGGGAAACCCGCTCAGGCTGATACGGGGCCCTGTTTTCTCCCCTGGGCTGATCCCGGGAAGGGTAGCTGTCCCTTCTCTGGTAATACCCCGGATTGGGAAGATTTGGGTACCCCTCCACCCTTGGCCTCCCCTCTCCCGGATTAGGTTGTCTGGGCTCAGGGAATTGGGGAAAGAAGGATGGATGATTTTGGGGTTGGAAATTGGGTGGATACCTGGGGAAAAAGTTCTGCCCAGGATTTGGAGAATTTCTGCCCTCCTGTGGGAAGTTGGGAGGGAAGTTCCCTGGGTTAGGTGCTTGGCTGGATCCCCCCCCTTGGGCTGGAGGAGTCCACACATAACCCAGGATGGGTCGATTTCCCTTGTAACGGGGACTTACATAATCAGGAGAGCGAGGGACCCCATTTGTGGGGCTGCCTCCCTGGCTCCCTGTCTGTGACTGGCCCGAGGACCTTCTGGGCCTAGCATTATTAGGTGCAGGTAGGTTTTTAGGCCCCCCCATCTCCAAATCCAAAACGGGGTGACCTTTACCTCTGCCACCTTGGCAGCAGCAGGGGTGCTGTTGGCTTTGGGGTTTTTCTGGGCATTACTTTTGCTATCTACCGGTTTCTGCACCTCATAGATCCGGGTAGCCTGTTCAATGACCCAGTCTAAAGATCTTTTCTCATGAAAATCCCTCACGAGCTGGGTCATTATGTATTTGGGCAAGGCATGAAAAAATGTATTAATGAATTCTCTACTGTCTGTGCGCACCCTTCTGGTGGTCTGCGCAAAAGCACGTTTCAGTTCTTGCACAAATTCTTGTGGGGCCTGATCCTCCCCACATTGCAAATTGTAGGCTGCCTTGCGAGCCTCTTGAGGATTTCTGTGAACAGAAAAATGTTTCAAGATGGCCGCCTTATAGGTGGACCATCTTAAATGATTTTGGTCCTCCAGCCCCGCAAAGAAACTGGAGTATTCCGGGGAGAAGGTCCACTTTACATATTGAATACAGCTTTGGCTGTCCTTCAAATGGAAAGTCTCCATCATTTGCTCAAACAACTCTAAGTGCTCCCAAACAGAATACTTAGCGTTCTTATGGTAAGGCGTGATGACGCTCCTGATCGCCTTAATCTGCTTTAAGGGGTCCTTAAGCAAGGCCCTTTTTGCCTTATTGGCCTTTTTGGTTCGGGTAACCCTTGTCCATTCATCCTCTGACTCAGAGGCACTGCTCCCAGAGGTTCCTGTCTGCTCTTCCAGGTTTTCCCGGATTCTGCGAGCCTGGGAATGGCTGGCCGAATGTGGGGACCTGGTCTCCTGTGTCCTGCGCAGTTCAGAGGAGTCTTCAGATTCCTCCTTGCTGCCAGGATTTGATGGGTACCCCCCCCACTGACCTAACTGGGCAGAGGTTTTCAGGATGCCCTTAATGGGCCTACTCTCCTGGGGTTCCCCATTAAATTGCACTGTGCTGGGGTGCCCATACCCGGATGCCCGCCCCTCCATACCTGGGTGGTACTGGCCTATGAGCCCCATACTTTTGTCTGGATAGTAGTCTGCCATCCCTGTGGCCCGGTGCTCATGTGCGCCAGGGAATATGGGGGTGGCAGAGTCCAGTGACTGAGAGGTATGAGGGCCTCTGGTACTAGGGCTCCTGAGGTTATGCTCCGGAGCTTCCCTTTCCCAGCGAACCTCATCTCTATCCGCCCCTGCTCCCTGTTGCAATGCAAGAGCCTGCATTTGTGCCTTCAGTTCCTCAGTTAAGGCCTTACTAGACTCTATCAGTCTCTCCTGCATCGCTACCTGTTGCTGGAGCCTATCATTGTGCTGGCAGAGAGCCTCATTCTCTCTCTGTGTTTCCTGATTGGTCCTGGAGCACTGGGCCAGTCTTTGCTGCAGGAGGGTTACCTCCTGAGCTGTGTCCCTATTGGCCTGCTCCTTTCTTGCTAGAGCATCCTCCACCCTCCTGGTGTGCTCTAACAAGTTCTGGTGTTCTTTTTGGAGGTCACCCAGTCCCTGGTGGGCCTTTTTCTTTTTAAATGGCAGACTTCCTGGCCTAAGGCGTCTCTTTCCTGACTAAGAGCCTGCATTTGTGCCGCCAGGTCGTCCCTCTGCCTTTGAAAGGCACCAGCTTTCTGGCGTTCTTCATCAAACTCTGCCTGGGTATCCAGGTCTTTCAAAATCAGCTTGTTGCTCTCTGCCTTCACTCTATCTAGATGACTTTGCAGGGTGGCTACCTGCTCCGTGCATGCCCTGTTAAAGTCTAATTGTTGCTCCAGCTTTTTCTGGCTCTGCAGTAAGAAGTCCAAACTGTCTTGGTGCTCCTTTTGCAGGGCCAGAAATCTAGTATCCTGGTCAGCCTTTTCCTGTTGCAGGATGTCCATATCCTTCTTTATTTTAATGATGTGCTGTCTACTCTCATTTTCTGACTCCTGGCTCCTCTGCAGCCTCTGCTCAGAAGAGTCCAGATCAGATTGGGCCTTCTGTAATGCCAGCAGTTGCCTACTCGCCAAATCTTGGCCTTCAGCACATCTGTCCTGCATGGCTCCCATATGTAAATATAAATATGCCGCTACCCTGGCAATCTTGTTGTGCTCATCCTTGGCCTTAGAGGACATATATAGTTCACTCAGGGCCACATGTAAGGGACCCTGATCTCTATATATATCTGACCCTGTTTCAGTGACCTGTTGTGTGATTGCCTGCAACCACGCCTCCTGGCCCTGTTCGGTCCATTCACCTCTCACAAATAGCTTATGTAAGAGGTGCTCTCTGGCTATTTTCATGTCTACTAAGGTCGTCATTCTAGAGATTGGTCTCTGTCCTGACTTACAGAAGTTTGTATTTTATTTTTGCAAAACAGACCTTTTTCTTAGAGCGTTCCTTTGAGAAGTGCTTTACAGCGTAACACAGCGTGTGCTCCGACCGGATATGTGTATCTGGTCAGCTGGCACGCTGTATTAATCTGCACAAGTGATAGATCTAATCCAAACGTCCGGCACGAGCCCCCAATTTGTAAGAGGATTCAATTCAACACTACAGCTAAGTCAACGCCTAGTCTATAATACTGAATGAAAACCCTTATTGATATAACTTTATGTCCAGTTCATGCGTTCTGGATGACTACCCCTATATAACACCCCTCTCTTGGAATCCTCCTGACCCCACTGAGCCAAGAAGTAGTTCTGTTTTGCAAGTTAAAAGGTTTAATTGATAATTTAAACAATAGATATATATATCACACTTTATAATAAATTAATAATTGAATTTGACACTTAATCTGATATGATAAAGATTAACAACGGAGAATCTGGCACTAGCACACTTCTTTATAATCACTAAGGAGTTGACATGAAATGGATAAGGTAGCACACTGGTAAATAGGGACAGAAGAATAATGTGATAGAGAATGCTTTATAGAGTTCAAATGGATGCAATGTTAAATGAAAGGCAGTACAGAAATTACTTGATAAGATTTCAGCAAAAGACAATGTAATCACTTTCTTGGACAATTCACCCCCCCCCCCCATTTATGCAATGCAAGGAAATGGAAGGGAGGCACACAGTTCTCAGAAATGCAATCAAATGTGATTCAGTTCACCCTAGCAGCTTAGACTACAGAAGTTTAAAACACAGGCAAAATGCTTTTATATGTGCTGGCAATTAAGTGAAAAATATGCTAAATTGCTTTTAATTCCCTCTAGGAGGTTTAGGGTGAGTGAAACCAAGTTAATATTAGCTCAGGCTCACTCTAGCAGTGATGCAGGGATAGTTTTTATGAGGCAAACGATTTTTTTCAGAGGAAGGCAAAAGCAGCTATCTTTTTGCAAGTGGAGAAATTTTCTAATCGCGGCAAAAATGGGGTCCTAGGACAGCCTAGGATCTCAGCTTCCAGATGCAAGTTACTGCAAGTCTCTAGCACAAACGGTTACGGAGATATGAGCGATTAAATAAAGGTCGTTTTTCAGATTGAAATTTTAAAGTTCACAAAGACAAGTGCAGCTTGCAACTAGCAAATCACAGGTGACAGCTTTACAAATGACAGGTGACAGTTAGGAGGCAGTTCTACTTAGATTAAAATAGCTTGAACTATATATCATTTTAACTAAGAGATTGGTTCTGCACAGTTTTCTATGTACTCACACTATATTTTTGAGTGAAATGGGCCTCGCCACGGATCTGGTCAAGTTTTAGACTGGACTCTGGTCTCTGACCTTCACAGTGATCTGGGTCAGCTCTCTCTGGTTCTGCTAACAGGTCAGCTCTACTCTGCTGGTCTGGTCTGGGTCTCTGAAGGTTGATGGAGGTAAAGTATGGATTTTCCAGCAGAGCGTCCCGCAGCAAATGGATTTGAAGGTCCCTATCTGTCCTGTCTCTCTGCTTTTATGTGTTTTTAAAATGGGTGTGTGTGAGCATCACTAGGCTCTACCCCTCTCCACTTATCATTGGCCAAGATTTCATTTCTCCCCTGATTGGGGGAGCTAAGTTGTGTCAGAGTGATGTCATTTTACAGCCTGCAGAAAGTCCACTCCTCCTGTCAATTTACACACAAATCTAGATTTGAACCAAATACATATTTGCAGAGGTACATATTGTTTTAAAATTACACGCACCCATCACATATCACAGGAGGTATCCCCTGTTCCGACTCTGCTCTTCCTGGGGGCTTGCATTCAGAAATGGCAATATTTTGCACTTTTTAACTGGTTTGCAATATCGGACATTAACCCAAATTTACACACATGTGCGCAAGGAGTATGGACATTAGTTGATGAAGTGTCAGATTTTTCACATGCACACATTTTGAGTAATATCCTCTTTTCCGCTAAAACCCCCCTGAACATGCCACCGGTTCTAAAAACCTCTTAAAATGTGGGCAGAAAAATCACAAGAATTATGGTGTCATTTAAATAATTTTCACATGTCCGCTCTATGAGTTATTCATCTTTTTAGAGTTATGTTCTGGCCCCAAAGGGGTGTGGTTTTCCCCCAGCACAAGGTTGAATTTCTGGTTTTTCCAGTTCTGCCAAGCCAGCTTGCTCTCACAGGCAGTGCTCCTCCCCTTTACTTCCAGGAGGAAGCTACATTTACGACATCTGCAATAAACCATCTGCCTGGGTCAGGACAAGGCTTTGTTCAGAGCTCCTGTATTCTGTGGGGGCTCCCCTTAATTCAATTATCAGAGAGATGGCATATCCTTAGTGTGGCCAGCAAAAGGCAGATAGGCCTGGGAACACAGCTGTGACTCAAGTTTCACTCCTGATGGGGGGTAGTTGCCAGGCAAAATTGGAATCTCTTTAAGCCAGTTTTTAGCTACATGTCATTTCTGTTCCCCAGTATAAGTCAAGACATTTTTTTACATATGCAGCTAGGAAGTTTAAAACTATGACATTTAAACAATTGCAACCTATGTGACACTCAAAGTAGGTCACTCATTTCTTTTAAACATTTAGATTTGTAGTGTCTTTCAGTCCAAATTTACTTAAACTGCTGAAATCCACAGCTCAGCCAGTCTTGTTATAAACCTTCAAGTCACTTCAGAATATAACTTTACATTGGATCCACCTCTTAAAATGTCTTTCTTTGGCATGTTTTGGGTTCATTTATTCAGTTTTCTACAAAAAGTAAAATCTGGTGTTGTTTTAAAACGCCGGCTTTCTGATAGTGGTGAGTACTAGTACTGCACCCCTTTTTGGGATTTAAGAAAATGAATTCTCCACAGTTATGGGTTTGCTTTTGGCAATCAGCATTGCCATTCCCAATGGTTTCAGACTACTGTGTGGGTAGTCCAATGGTGGTTTTAGGCAGTGTCCTTCTGTGCCCATAACATCGGCAAAAATGAGTGGCAGCCTATTCTTCATGCATTTCCCTGTGCATTTTCTGGGAAGCTCTGGCCATCATGATGTTTTCCATGTCAATACTGCACAGTTTTGAGGTAGGGCTCGGATGCATGGGTAAATACATCCCACAGTGCAGATATGTCCATTGTGTATATTTGCACAGGTGTGCTTACCGTTGTCTAGGTCGTCATGGCATCTCTAACGACGTGTAGATTTTAGTCTAGTTGGTCCGTGCCGCAGGTGTCGGCATGGCCAGTGCGGGCTGCTGGGCAGGCAGATGGACACATCCGTATGTTCCTGTACCAGGGTATCTGGTCGTCTGGTAAATGGAAAAACTCTTCTCGTGGCGGGTGTCTGGGTCGTGACCCTTTAGGCCAAGAGCGAGAGGTGAAGGACGGGAGCCTGGTCTTCCATTCTCCCACTTCAGAGCTGATGCAGATTGATCTGGTAGAGAGAGGGCAAGGAGAGGCCCTGATTGACTGGCTGGTTGCAGAGTGGGAAGCTTGCACATGTCAAGAAGGGGAGCACTGCCTAATTGTTTGTTACGCTCACCTGGTATCCACGGGGGCACCACACGATCCTGGATGGAGGTCTAAGCGATATCCCGGACCCCTCTCCGCTTGATTTTGTGCCAGACGTTGGGTAGCGCCTACAACAGGAGAATGGAGGGTTAAGATACTGGTTCTGTGATGGGTGGACTCCCACCTCCCTCTGGTCCAAATCCCCTCCCTTTGGGTTATTGCTCACCTTAGGTTTTTGTGCGTTGAACTCTCCGTCCTGCGTCTCTGTGCAGGGGCGCGTGGTTGGTGCGGGCGTTCTGTGGACCTAGTTGCTTCACTGGTCCGTGTGCCCTTATGTCGGGTCCAGACCGGCTGTGACTCCGACTCTGCTTGCTGTCTTCCAGGTGAGTTATAATGTCTTTTCCGTCTTTATTCTGTATCTTTCTTTCCCTCTCTTTTATCTGTCTTCTCTGCGTCTTGCTCCACTACGCTGTTCCCTAACAATGTCTCTTTTTGTTTTCACAGGGATGGTTGCGATCTCGGAGTTGCCGTGCCGATGGGGAAGATCACAGTGAGTTATTGATGCGTGGGGCCCTGCGCTGTGTATTGGTGTCAATTGCTAACCTCTGTTCTCTTCTCTTCTTTGTACAGGGTGCGTTGATGTTCCGGAGTGATGAGCGATCGAAGCGCTGCTTGCCCAGGTAAGTGCATTGTTAATGCTGACCTAGTTCCTTCTCCCTTGCAGGTTGCAGTGAAATCCGGAGATGGGCGAGGATGAGAGAAGTGCAGGGTGCTGCCAGGACTCGCTGCTTGCCCAGGTAAGAATTGTTATTCATGCTGTCCTTGTTTCTTTAGCTTTGCAGGTTGCAGCGAATTCCGGATATGGGCGAGGTAAGCGAAGTGCAGGATGGATTGAAAGGCCGGTTACTTGACAGGTAAGTGTTCTTGCTTGCTAATGCTGTTCTCTTCCAGGTTATTAATGGAATCCGGATCTCAGGCTTCAGGATCGGGCCACCGGAGAAGCAGATGAGCAGGAGCTGGACACGGTGAGCATTACACTGCAGGAGTGCAGAATAACTCATAGTGCGTTCTGCTGTTTGGGTGTGGTTTAAATAGCCCAGGTAAAGTAGTTCCAGGCCAAGTAGTACCAGGCCCAGCCACACCCAAAACACTAGACCGCATGGCTTGGTTCTAAAGAACTGAGCTTTGTAATAGGCCTCCATGTTGGATTAAGGTCCAAAACTGGTATTGCTTTATTCTTTGGCGCCAGGACTGACTCCATGTATGTTTCTGATGGAGTTTTAAGGCCCTTGGGGCCAGTGTGAAGGGCTTTAGCCCCACTGCTGCCAGGGGGCTGTTATACATAAGGGGGTCAGAGGCATGGATCGTGACAATTAGGAAAGACACTCACAAAGAGCTTTGGGCTTGATAAAGGGGAAATCAGACAGGCTTGTCTTAGAGAGAGAGTGTGAAGGATTGGTTTGGATTGGAGAGGAATGCTGAATGCTGACGCTTGCATTAGGCTGTAATAGCATTATAGATCCAGCTATTAGATTGCTTGCATTAGAAGCTTGTAAGGCTTGCAGTTATTGTCATGATCTCTGCTTCCAAAAGGTCAGGGTTTTCCCAACTCCCTTGGAAGCAGATCCATAACCCAGGTTCCGAGTGCCAACCAGTCCCAATTGGGACCTTTTGGACCCAGTCCTGGCGCCAGTGGCACCAGGCTCATAAATATGCCCAGTCCCAGCGCTGGAAGCGCCGGGCTCATAATGCTTGGGTGGACTTACCTGCAGCAGACCATGCTGCTTACTTGCCTGCCAGTTGAGTCTCTGATCCTCTTCTGTTTGGAACTACTTTTCCTGTTGGGTGGGGCAGGAGCCACTCCCTAGATTCAGAACACTGGAACTCTTCTGGAAAGCAGGAACTCTTTTCTTAGGCGTGGCTGTGGAAGGAGACACCTAAGCACTACAGGAGGCTATTTAAACCACACCCGATGGATGAATCTTGCTTTGCGTTATTCTGCATCCTCAGCAGCAGAACGCTCATCGTGTCTTCTGCATCTGATCCTGGGCCTAAGGAAAAAGGCTTACCATTCTGAATCCAGTCTTCAGCAACACCTATAAAGACAAGAAAGAATAGGTTAGCATTACGGTCTTCAGTGACAGCTCTTCACTTACCTGGTCCATCGGCTGTTACCAACGCCTCGCGCTGCATTCCGGCATCTGAAAGACAAAGGCTAACCTACTCTTCGTGCGCTCCGGAGGTCTTCACACTGCATTCCGGCATCTGAAAGACAAAAGCTTACCAACTCTTCGCACGCTCCGGAGGCCTTCGGCGCTGCATCCCGCATCTGAAAGACAAAACAAGGTGCGTTTAAAGACATTGGGGAACTTTAATACTCACGTGCCATTACTCCTTTCCACATCTAACCCAGTGGGTATTCCGGCACCCTGCAGCCGCCCCGAACTTGTACCTGCAAAATAAAAAGACAGTTAGAGTGCATCATGAAGCAGGCAACAAGCGCTTACTTACGTGCTTCCAGGCGCTTCTATTCATCACACGGGCTCCATCTTCAACTCACTTCAGCCCGCCATCCGCCATCGCCGGAACCCTGCAAAACAAGAGACATCATTACTAAAGACTTTAAAGACATTAGAATTACTCGAAACTTACCGTTCGTGCAGTAAACGACGGACAGCAGTCCTCTGAAGTCAAGAGGCCTGCTCCCCTTATCCAGTGAAGAAACTGGTTACAGCACCCTGCCTCGAGGCAGATGGAGAGCACGGCGTTCACTTACCTAAGACATCTTACCCTTCGAGCCAGACATACAGTGCACAGAGGTCCAGCCCAAAGAGCCAGCCGTGTGTTACACATCACCTTTGAAGATACGGTATACGCCCAGTCAAGACCGGCGCCTCTACGGGAATCAGGTGAGCGTTACAGAACGCAAAGCCCACCACAAAACTCCCGTCCAGGCGCTATGGAAACCTCGGATACCGACCAGCTAGCCCAGTTACTTGGGGAACTAAGGGCAGAAGTGCATGCAGTCCGTCAGGAAACGAACGCTCTAAGAAGGGAACTGATTATTTCCAAGGAGCGAACAGATGATTTCGCTAGACAATTGCTACAGTCACAAGCCGGACAGACCCCGTTACCCGCATCTGGGGGAAATCTTCCTTCTACATCATCTATGAATCCAGTGCAGATCAACCTACCTGGGAATGTACCTCTGGCTCCGCCCAAACGATTTTCTGGTGACCCAAAGAGGTTTGCAGTATTTATCAATCAGTGCCGGTTGCATTTCTTATGCCGGCCAGCAGCCTTTCCAACTGATCAAGCTAAAGTGGCTTTCGTGCTTTCGTACCTTAGTGGCAATATGGCAGACTGGTCGATCCCTCTAGTAAATCAAGATGATCCGGTCCTCCATGATTTTCAAGCTTTTCAGCTCAGTATGGAAAAACTGTTCGCAAGACATTCACAGGTTCAGGCCTTGGACAATGAGCTTCTTTTGTTGCGACAAGGTAATCAAGACCTTTTGGCTTATATTGCGTCTTTCAACAGACTGATAGTGGAAACTCACTGGCCTGAGGACAAAAGGATTACCCTGTTTTATAGAGGTCTACGCGGAGAGCTGAAAGATGTGTTAGCCCAAGTAGTGAATCCCCCACAAGATTGTTCGGACTATATAGACTTAGTCGTTCAAATAGATCACAGACTGCAGAACAGGAAGGCCGATCGTTCCAAGTTTGATGCTCGAGTATTTTCCAAACCGCCAACTCCTTCCAAAGGAGTAGACTCCGGGGAACCCATGCAAAAAGGGGGTCTGAAAGGTCCTCTAACACAAAAGGAGCGGGAAAGGAGAAAACAGTTGCAATTATGCCTCTATTGCGGAAACTCAGGGCACTTTCTTCGAGACTGTCCGGTGAAACCTGCCAAGAAGGCAGTAGGAGCTGCAGTTACCAAAGTTACAAACTCTGAGCAGGGAAACGACCTCGCCCGACAAGAATAGAGGTCCTCTTGCCGAGCGTGAAAACCAGTTCCGTGACCTCGCATTTCGTGATACCTATGGTCCTCATTAGCCCTGATAATCCGGATCGATTACATGCAATTGAAGCTTACGTCGACAGCGGTGCCATCGGCAATTATGTGGATCATGAAATGGTTTTGAGGATGAATCTAACTCTTTGTCCCAAGGCTGTAAAGGACGTCATTACTACGGTGGATGGTACGGAGATAGCCTCCGGGCCAGTAACGCATACCACTCAAGAAGTGACGCTAGTAAGTCAAGATGGACACCATGAGAAGATCGTGTTCGATGTGATCAAGGCCCCTCAGTTTCAGATTATTCTAGGAATACCTTGGTTAGAGAAACACAATCCTCTGATCGATTGGCGAGCAAGAACGGTCCAGTTTCCAGAATGTGTCTCTACTTGTCACCCTCCACCTGGTGTTGCACTGGCAGCAATTTCTTCAGAGACTACCCAGTTACCTCCCGAATACCTAGAATACCAAGATGTTTTCCGGAAGGATCAGGCTAACTCTCTACCTCCTCATAGGTCTTATGACTGCCAGATCGACCTGATACCTGGATCTACTCCTCCTTTTAGTAGAATTTATGCCCTCACCGAGCCTGAGAACCTTCACCTTCGACAATACCTGGATCAATACCTGGCAAATGGGTTTATTCGTCCTTCCAAGTCCCCTGCTTCTTCAGCTTTGTTCTTCGTTCCAAAAAAGGAAGGAGACCTTAGAACTTGTATAGATTATCGCTCCCTGAACCAGATCACCGTTAAGAATAGATATCCGTTACCTTTGATCCCTGAACTCCTGGACCAAGTCAGAAAAGCATGCATATATACAAAGCTGGATCTTAGAGGAGCTTACCACTTGGTACGAGTAAAAGAGGGCGATGAATGGAAGACGGCCTTCCGCACCAAGTATGGGCTATTTGAATATCAGGTCATGCCCTTCGGACTTTGTAATGCCCCGGCCGCCTTTCAATATTTTATGAACGATGTCCTCAGAGAGCTCATAGATGTGTGTGTTGTTGTTTACATTGACGACATCCTCGTTTATTCTTCATCGGAATCTGAACATCGGAAACACGTGAAAATGGTCCTCGAAAGATTGCGTCAACACAAACTTTTCGCTAAGTTGGAAAAATGTGTTTTCAACGTGACTGAAGTTGAATTCTTGGGATTCATATTATCACCTGGCGGAGTGCGTATGGATTCAAAGAAGGTCGATGCAGTTCTCAAATGGCCATCACCATCCTCCGTAAAAGGTGTGCAAAGCATGTTAGGCTTCGCTAACTTTTACCGCAGGTTTATCCCCGAATTCTCTCGAATAGTCCAGCCCATCACTGCCTTGTTAAAGAAAAACAAACGTTTTGAATGGTCTACCGAGGCGGAAAAAGCTTTCCAGGATTTGAAGACTAAATTTATCTCTGCACCAATCTTAAAACACCTTCGCCCCGAACTCCCCTACATCGTGGAAACTGATGCTTCAAGCCTTGCCATGGGGGCAGTTCTATCACAAAAGGACCCGGTAACCAATCAGTTGCATCCCGTGGCATTTTGGTCTCGCAAATTCTCGCCTCCTGAAATCAATTACACGATTACTGACAAGGAACTTCTGGCTATCAAGTCTGCCTTTAAGGCTTGGCGGCATTATCTGCTGGGGGCCCGACACACCGTTACTGTGATTACGGATCACCGAAACCTGCAATATTTGAAAACCGCAAAAGCCCAATCCTCTAGACAACTCCGTTGGGCATTATTCTTTGCCGAGTTTGACTTCATAATTACCTATCGACCTGGTACAAAAAACGGTAAAGCTGATGCCCTTTCTCGGATGGGAGTGGAAGAACACTTGATCAACCCTAAACCTGTACCAATCATTCCCGAACAAAGAATTCTGGGTGTAATCGCCACAGAATCCATAGAGGAAGTTAAGGATAAAGCCAGGCAACTTGTAACTCAGCAGACATACAGAATTGGCATCTGCAGGGAAAGGACTTTGCAGTAAAGGACAACTTATTGTATTTCCAAGAACGATTATACCTACCCAGCACAGATTTACAGAAAAAAGTAATCTCTTGTTATCACGATTCTTTAATGGAAGGACATCCCTGTATAGCCAAGACCTCAGAAAAGATCAAGCGCTACTTCTGGTGGCCGTCTTGGAAAAAAGATATCAGAGACTTTATAATGTCCTGTGGAGTATGCGCCCAAAACAAGAGTCAAAAGGAAAGACCAGCAGGCCTCTTACGCCCTATTGACATCCCACCTCGCCCTTGGCATACGCTTTCTATGGACTTCATCACCGATCTACCTCCATGCTCCGGATACAATACGATTCTAGTAATCGTGGACTTATTCTCCAAGATGGCGCATTTCATTCCGCTCAAAGGCTTGCCAACAGCAGCAACTCTGGCCCGAGAATTTCTCGAAAACATCGTCCGACTGCACGGTTTTCCTTCGGTTCTAATTTCGGATCGAGGTAGTCAATTTATTTCTCATTTTTGGCGAAGTTGCTGTCGGTCGGCTCAAATTGATGTGAGACTATCGACCAGTCACCACCCTCAGACCGACGGACAAACCGAGAGGACCAATCAAACTCTGGAACAGTATTTACGCTGCATGCTGCAACAAACTGAAAAAACTTGGAAAGACATCCTTTGGATAGCCGAATATGCCTACAATAACTCTGTCCATTCGGGAACTGGGAAAACCCCGTTTTTTCTTTCGTACGGCAGTCACCCTCGAACCTCGGAGTTGGATCCCCTCCAAGATCTTGAAACACCAGCAGTAGACTACCTGCATTCTACAATCACCCAAGCCTTTAAGGAAGCTGTTTCTCACCTTCAAAGGGCTAAAGAACAATACAAGAAAGGAGCAGATCAACATCGGAAGGAAGCCCCTCAATATCAAGTAGGGGATCAAGTCTGGTTATCCACCAAATATCTACCTCTAAAAGGGCCACGCACATTCAACCCAAGATACCTTGGTCCCTATTCCATCACTACCATAGTAAACCCAGTAGCGGTCAAGTTGGACTTGCCCCCGCACATGAAGATACATCCGGTCTTCCACGTCTCTCTATTAAAACCCGTGCAACCTCAAACCCGACTAACCAAATCTCCAAAACCTATCCTAGTTGATGGAGAACTCGAGTACGAAGTCAAAAGCATTCTGGACTCCAAGATCTCCAAATCTAAACTATTCTACCTAATTGACTGGAAAGGCTACGGCCCCCAAGAGAGATCCTGGGAACCTGCTGAATATGTCCACGCTCCTCGCCTAATCAAAAGATTTCACCGAACATTTCCTGACAAGCCAAAACCCCCAGAGAAGCCCGGTTTGGGAGGGGCCTTGAGGGGGGGTACTGTCATGATCTCTGCTTCCAAAAGGTCAGGGTTTTCCCAACTCCCTTGGAAGCAGATCCATAACCCAGGTTCCGAGTGCCAACCAGTCCCAATTGGGACCTTTTGGACCCAGTCCTGGCGCCAGTGGCACCAGGCTCATAAATATGCCCAGTCCCAGCGCTGGAAGCGCCAGGCTCATAATGCTTGGGTGGACTTACCTGCAGCAGACCATGCTGCTTACTTGCCTGCCAGTTGAGTCTCTGATCCTCTTCTGTTTGGAACTACTTTTCCTGTTGGGTGGGGCAGGAGCCACTCCCTAGATTCAGAACACTGGAACTCTTCTGGAAAGCAGGAACTCTTTTCTTAGGCGTGGCTGTGGAAGGAGACACCTAAGCACTACAGGAGGCTATTTAAACCACACCCGATGGATGAATCTTGCTTTGCGTTATTCTGCATCCTCAGCAGCAGAACGCTCATCGTGTCTTCTGCATCTGATCCTGGGCCTAAGGAAAAAGGCTTACCATTCTGAATCCAGTCTTCAGCAACACCTATAAAGACAAGAAAGAACAGGTTAGCATTACGGTCTTCAGTGACAGCTCTTCACTTACCTGGTCCATCGGCTGTTACCAACGCCTCGCGCTGCATTCCGGCATCTGAAAGACAAAGGCTTACCTACTCTTCGTGCGCTCCGGAGGTCTTCACACTGCATTCCGGCATCTGAAAGACAAAAGCTTACCAACTCTTCGCACGCTCCGGAGGCCTTCGGCGCTGCATCCCGCATCTGAAAGACAAAACAAGGTGCGTTTAAAGACATTGGGGAACTTTAATACTCACGTGCCATTACTCCTTTCCACATCTAACCCAGTGGGTATTCCGGCACCCTGCAGCCGCCCCGAACTTGTACCTGCAAAATAAAAAGACAGTTAGAGTGCATCATGAAGCAGGCAACAAGCGCTTACTTACGTGCTTCCAGGCGCTTCTATTCATCACACGGGCTCCATCTTCAACTCACTTCAGCCCGCCATCCGCCATCGCCGGAACCCTGCAAAACAAGAGACATCATTACTAAAGACTTTAAAGACATTAGAATTACTCGAAACTTACCGTTCGTGCAGTAAACGACGGACAGCAGTCCTCTGAAGTCAAGAGGCCTGCTCCCCTTATCCAGTGAAGAAACTGGTTACAGCACCCTGCCTCGAGGCAGATGGAGAGCACGGCGTTCACTTACCTAAGACATCTTACCCTTCGAGCCAGACATACAGTGCACAGAGGTCCAGCCCAAAGAGCCAGCCGTGTGTTACACATCACCTTTGAAGATACGGTATACGCCCAGTCAAGACCGGCGCCTCTACGAGAATCAGGTGAGCGTTACAGTTATTGCATTGCATTGTAGATTTGCACCCAAAGCATAAAAGGTGAAAATTCCAGATTTGCATTATAGTAGTGTTTGCATCATGCATTGCTGTTCATGAATAACTGTATTCCATTATATGATCATTGAAACTGACTTGTGTGTTTTTATTTGTGTATGTGTCTATTCTTATGGTTATGTTAATAGCTTATGTTTGTGTGTCCATAGCATAGTAACTTAGGAGTAACACAGTGTGCACTTGCCCTGAGATAGAAGTGCAGAGGGGGCATAGTGTAGATTTGGTGAACTAACAAATGGTCGCCCACACGGGGCTAGGCCAAAGGTAGATTTTTTGCAGTTCCACAACTGGTTCTTTCCTTTGTTTGCCTGCCTTCTGCCTGTGTTGCGATTATCTCTGGACTAACCTACTGCTCCCAACCCTACACACGCGAAATGGCTGCAGCATTTACTTCTCATGGAACTGCCTTTTTTCTGACTTCAAACTAATTTTTGCAGTATATCCCACGGACTTTGACTTTCTGCAGAGTGTTACTGCACTTGGATTCCAACTGTAGTTCTCTTTCTGAGCCTTTAACTGCATCTAGTCTTTGTGAGAACTTGCTTTGCCAGACTGTGCATTTACCTCCCTCTTGTATATTTATACCTGATGTAGCCCCCTTACCATGAGGAGTGGCCCTGGCAGACTGTACATTTACCTGTCCCTGCATTTTACCTATGTGTTCCTGCATTGTTGATGTAGCCCCCACATCATGTGGTGTGGCAGTCCAATGTTGAATTTTACCTGTTGTTCCTACATAGTTGATGTGGCCCCCACATAATGTGGTGTGGCAGACTAATGGTGCATTTAAAAAAAAATGTTTCTATTGGTATTTACAAGAACACATTTATTCAATGATTCGTACATTGTCATTCCCATGGTATATGCATAATTGTTGGTTACAAACAACAAATAACACTTTAACCAACGTTTAACTGTCTTCACACCATTGGCCTATGAACTGTTCTCAGTGTCCCAGTTGTTCACTCTTGCGTCAGGGATTTGAATTGCACATTGTTTCCGTTCAGGGATTAGCTAGTAAGGCAACCCACCTACATATTGTTCTTAACAGGCCATGTTAGTTTTTCCAAGTAGGTGACATGTGTTTTCAAGGGGGTTTGTCATCGGAAGGATGGAACATATCAAAAATTAACTTTTTCCAGGCTTCATATGCTATGCTCATATCTTCTTCTGACCTGGATACCCCTTCACCCCATACCCTGGTCTCTGCCTCCGCCCAGTGTTCTAGTTCTTTTTTCCACCTTACATATTGAGGGCCCCCTGGTGTTTTCCATGCCATTGCAATAGATCGCTTGGCCAGTATGCACGCCATATCTATACATTTTACCACATGTTTGAGTTTGCTTATTCTGAGGTATACGCCCAGCAGGTACTCCTTCAAGGACCAGTAGTATTGTACTATTCAAGCTTTCATGCAAGCCAGCTCTATCCGAGCCCAGAACCGTTCACCCATACACATTCCAAGAACATGTGTATCAGCCCTGCCTCCCCCATACCACACCAGGGGCACAGCAGTTGTGTATTCCTGTTAAATCTGGCCATCCTGTGTGGGGTCATATTGGTACGGTATAGGACATTTCATTGGATAAGGCGTAATCTACCATTTCTGGACACTTCCCGGAGGTACAATAGTGCTCTTTCCCACTCTTTCTCTGTTATGTCTATTCCCAGATCTGTTTCCCAGCTCGCTTTTAGTGGTACACTCTTAGGGTTGGATCTATCTGCCAGTTGGCCATATAGTTTGGACACTGGCTCCATCCGTCGCCCATGTTGTTCATCAGAGTTAGTAAGGGATTTGCTGTCAGCTCTTCAGGCCATTTTTCCCATTTCCCCCTTGCTACCTGTCTAGAACTTTGGTACCATAGAAACTGCCATTTGGACAACCCTTCCTTCTCATGTAGTGAGTCAAACTCTCTAAAAGCACTGTCTTCATGCACATCTCCCCATGTCTAGATATCCCACCTTTCCCAGTACCTCACCGTTGGTAGATCTGTTTTAACCTTACATAGATCAGCGGCTATCGGTGTCTCAGGTGAGTAAGGGTGTTTGAGTTGGAACAGTGTCTTGGCTCGATTCCATACCTGTCTGCCCAATGATACAATTATGGGGGAATTCCCCAAGCAGCCCAGCGGCACCCACAGTATTTCTTTTAGGTGTGTTGGAGCAACTAGTTGTTGCAGTAGCTCCATTTCGGATGTGGCCTCATCCGAGAGCCATCGGGCCATAAAACTAAGCTGCGCTGCTCGGTAATATTTTTCTAGATCTGGCAGTTGTATCCCTGCCTCTTTGTAAGGTAGGCTAAGTGTGGCAAGTGATAGTTTGCGACGGGTATTGCCCCACAGGAACTCCTGCATTAGAACTTCTAGTAAGCAAAAGAATGAGGCCCTTATATAATAACGCACGTTGTGAAAGTAGTATAGAAATCTCGGCAGGATAATCATTTTAGTGATCGCAGCTCTGCCCATCATTGACAGTGGTAATTTGGCCCAGAACTTCATAGATTTCCAGAAGCCTTTCACCACAGCTGCAGTGTTACTCTTGTGCAACTGTTCTGGTGTATGCCTCATGTTTACCCCTAGATACTTAAATAATTCCAGTTGCCACTGAAGTCCCACTTTCGGTAGGTCCTCCCCATCTTTTCCCCTGAGTCCCGCCAGTGGGAATATGCAGAACTTTTGCCTACTGAAGCATATTCAGGACACTTTCACTTAGTTGTCCAGTACCTCCAGTATTACTCACACATTAAGGTGTGGGTCTCTCAAGTACGGTAGGACGTCGTCCGCATATAACGAGATAAAGTGGCTTGCTCCTCCCACTCAGATTCCTGCATCTGAGAGTTGTTTTCTAAAGTAAATTGCTATCGGTTCAAGTCCCAGTGCGTACAACATGGGTGATAATGGGCATCCCAGTCTGGTGCCTCTTTGAATATCCCAGACAGGTGACACAGTCCTCCCAGATTTCACCCTAGCCGTCGATGCAGTGTACAGTAACTTTATCCATCTGATGAATCGTTCTCCAAACCCAAATTCTCTCAACATCGCAAGTAGCCATTCCCAGTATATTGAATCAAACGCTTTTATAGCATCCAATGATATTATTGCGTTTTGCACCTGCGAGTCTACGGTGTGTGCCATAACATGCTGTACCCTGCGCAGGTTTATGGCTGTGTTACGTCCTGGTATAAAGCTGCTTTGGTCTTTATGCACTAGGCTCCCAACAAACCTGGATAGTCTATTGGCCAATATGGTTGTCAATACCTTGATATCATAATTTAACATTGTCAGTGGCCTGTATGAGTCACACTCATCTGTGGGTTTTCCTGGTTTGGGTATTGGGATCAACAGTGTTTCCCTAATGCTCTTTGGTAGCACCCCTTGTTCATATGCCTCCCTGAATACATTGTGTAGTATCGGGGTCAGGGTCGACTCATAAGACTTATAGAATTCTGGGGGGAGTCTGTCGCTCCCAGGGGTCTTGCTAGTAGTCAGTGATTTAATTGCATCATCATTGTCAGTGAAGATGTCCCTTTCCAGTGTTTTCACATTGCGTTTTGCCTAGTCTGGGTAAACCAATTTCCTCCAATGTACCTTTTATGTCTTCTTGGGGCTCTAAAGTGTTGTGGGTGAACAAACGGGAATAAAATGTCATGAAAGTGTCATTAATTGATTGCTGTGTTCTGTGTGCTGTGCCTGTTTCATCTTTAAGTTCTGTTGTTAAGTGTCTAGGGTGTTCTCGCTTACACAACCATGCCAGCAACCTGCCTGGTTTATTCCCCTTTGAATGTGTTTTGGTGGTTTTTGCTATGTAATCAAACTTGGATAATCTCCTCCAGGCCTCTTGGCAACTACGTCTGGCTTCATGTAATTTTGCTTCCTCTTCTTTGGTTCCCTGAGTGCTGGTCTCCATTTGTTTGATCTCCTCCTCCCATTTTTCTAATTCCACCCTCAAGGTTTTCCTGATGCCCCCTGCGCTGGTGATTATCTACCCTCTCATCACTACCTTCAGTGCCTCCCAGACCATGCCCCAGTGTTCCACAGTCCCCACATTTTCTCAATATACTCCCCCAATTCAATCTGAAGACCTCAAAACACACCGAACATTAAACAGAACTAAACAACTACGCCCAGCTGTTTCCTTGCTCCTGCAGCGTTCAACTGCACCCGCACCACCAGGGCCCATATGGATCATTGTGTGCAGGATCATTTGTGTGAGCAACAGGCCAACACTAATTATTCCATGGGTCGGACCTATAAGCCCATGTCAAGTGGCCCAGCAGCCTTCCTGTCGGGTCTATGTCTCATAATAATGCTATGACAAATCTTAGATGCGATGCAGTTGACTCTTTGTGGTCTTTCTGGTGAGCAGCCGTATTCCCCAGCTCCCACCTCCTCTCCTCGGGCCATGCACTGCTCATGTGATGGCCTGCTACCCCTTGCCAGGCTGTTGTGTTCTAGCCACATGTTAGCAGCCGCCAGAGTTTCCAGGAAAACAGTCCGGCCATTATGGATCACCTTTAGTCTAGACGGGTATATTAGCATGTATTTCAGGTTCAATTGTCTAAGTCTAGCTTTGATCGGGACAAAGGCGTTCCTTGCACATTGTACTGTGGGTGTATAGTCTGGGTAAATGGCTATTTTAGAATTGTTCCATTGTATGCCCCGCCTTCTCTTGAGTGTTTGAGTATAGTCTCTCGGTCTTGATAGTTTAGGATCTTTGCTATCATCGGGCAGGGATGCAACCCTGGCGGTGGTCTTTTTTGTAAGGATCTTTGGGCTCTGTCCACCGCGAATCCCTGTGAGAGCCGGCCAGCACCGACCTCTTGCAGTAGTAGGGTTTCCACGAATCCAGTGGGATTCGGGCATCCATTCCCTCAGGGATTCCTAGCAGATGTATGTTATTGCGTCGGGCCCGCCATTCAGCATCCCCCGATCTCACCTCCAATGCTGCATTTCTTATCTCCGGCTCTTTAACTCTTGATGTTAGATCTTCCGTGGTCTCCTATGTTTCCTGCATCCCGGTCTCTGCAGTGGTTACTCTCTCTGCCAGGTTATGCATATCCTGCCGCATTAACTGCATGTCAGTTTTGACCTCTTTGATCTTAGTGTCTATGAACTATCGCAGTGCGGCTATGGCCTCCAGCACCTGCCCATCTTTGTTTTCTTTTTCTGGGGCCTTCTGTTCATTGCATGTCGTCAAATTGCTTTGCTCTAGCTCATGTGATCTGGCTGCAGCAAAGGAGTCCATAATTGTAGATTTTCCTTTTCCTTTAGTCGGGGACATGTCCATCTCAGCTTATGTGTTTGTAGGTCACTATTTATAGTCTGACGCTCCATTCCCCCAGATGCTGCACGGTCACGCGTTTCGGCGTATGGGGTTGTACACTGATTTGGGCAGCTCCAGCAGTGGTTATCAGCACCGGTGGTAGCATTTAGGGTTGGTGCGCATTGGTGCGCGTTGGTTGCACCCGCCGTGTATTTGGCAGTGCTGTTTCCGGTTCTGTATACAGATCTACTGGCATCTGCGCGTCACAATCCTGTCGAGTGCCTAGCTCGGAGTTGCCCATGGCTAAGTAGGTTGCCTCTTGCTACTTGTTCTGGGTAGTGTCCCCTCATCCACCATAGTGTCTGAACTCCCTATTCTGAGTACATAACCAATAAGTCTGCTACTCTGGTATTTCTCTGCTCTGTTCCGTTCCGTGTACTTGAAAGCTCAAACGTTCAAGCCGTGGGGTCTGCTTTTCTGTCAGGACCTCTGCCTTGCCTGTTATGGTGCCTGGACCTCATCTGTGGGTGCTGCCATTCACCTCCATGCTCCAATGGACTTTCTTTGCTCTGGCTGTGCCTGTCGCGCTTCCCTCGCTGTGCCTCAGATGTCTCTCGTCTGTTGATAGCCTTGCCCAGACCCCACCAGATGCGCAAGATAGCAGTTGTTGATGTCCCAAAACTTCCTGCCATTCCTCAGGTTGGTGATGCCTCCCCGGATGTTGTATTAGGCTTTCCTGTTTCTTTTGTCTAGGGAATATTTCAGTCTTAGTTGAGCGTGGCCAAAAGTGGCTTTCTTGACAGATCGGGTCTGCGCTATTGCTGCTATTATCCACCTCGCTTTTCCCTTTAAATTCCTTGGGTCCCAGGACCTGCCACATGTGAGGGAGGTGTCTCTGTGGTGGCTATTTCAATGCTGTTGCGTCAGTGTGTCTATTCGCTAGTGAAACATTTAACGGTGGTGGCAAGTTTGTGTGGTGCGTCCCCCACGACCGTTCACTGTGTTTGCACTGTCTTATACTGCGTAGGGCCACGCGCCCGTGTACTCTGGTTATTGTGTATAGGTCGTTATTGATCCACACAATGTGCCGTGGCGATATCCATGGTGACGCCTAATAGAGCCATAGACGGGGGGGGTCTTCTCAGGAACGCTGCTCTCCTCCCGTCATCACTTTATTGCAGTGCTGTGCCTCGCTGCGCATCACACCCCTGGCACTATTATGTAGGTTGCTCTGTGGCTCTTTTTATAACTCTGGAGGATTCTCTATATATGGGATGCTGCTCGCGCAGTGCGGTACACTGCAGTTTTTGATTCTCTGCTGCCGGCCTCAGGTGCTGTCCATCTGCAAGGCTTACCATGTCTCCCGTTCAGGGCCATCTGCTGCCTGTCCACATGTCTAGCACAACCTTGTTCTTTCGCTCTCACTGCTCTCAGGTTACGCTACTGGTTACGCTACTGGCTGCCTGTGCAGAATGTTTCCACTCGTTTCAGTAACCACCGCCTTCATACACTGCAACTCATTTCACCCCTTTATTTCTTGTGTTCATGGCTCCCTGCTTCTGCAGTCCAGTGTTTCGCCGTCTCTCATATCAGTTCTCTCTCCGGTGCAGGGTTGTGCGCAGCTCCGCTTTCCGTCTCTGGTCTCCCGTTGTCCCGATGTGCAGCTCAGGTCTCCCGGTCGCAAAGTGCACTGCATGCCACCTCCTTCTTTCTTTAGATCCGCTGTGTGCCGGGGCCGATCCTGTTGTCTTGCAGTTCATTTCCATTGCAGTAATATATGTGCGTGGAGGGGGGAATCCGGTGTGCCGTTCTCAGATGTGGGTTCAGTGGATCCCGCTCCTATCTCTGCCCCTCCCCCTCATCACTGCTGAGTTACAGTGGTGTCCACCTTCTAGGTTGCCTCGGGGGCTCACGCTTTCAGGCTTGGGGCTGCCATTGTCCTACTCTGTTTTTCATCGGGTTTTCGGTGGGGAGCTGGAAAAACGCTTTACCCAATGATAGATGTGTTCTGTGTCTCATTTGTTGTCCGGTGTCGCTAGCTGCAGGATCGATTCTAGTTTCACGACGGGAGCTCCGCTCTGGAACCTCCTCACTCCATGAGCTCAGGCCATGCGTCCTCCAATGCTACATTTACCTATTGTTCATACATAGTTGATGTAGCCCCCCCGCATCATGTGGTGAGTTAGTCCAGTGTTGCATTCACCTATTGTTCCTGCATACTTGATGTAGCCCCCTGCACCATAGGGTGATCCATTCCCATTTAGTGCACCCACTCCAATGTTGTTTCTTCATTCTAGCTTTGTGCTGTGCTTGAACCTGTTTCCTTGCACTTAATGTACCCTTCTTTTCCTTCCTGCCTGTACATTACCCCTTCCTCTCCTTCCTGCACTTATCCTCCTCGCCCTATCACCTCATTTCTGTTACTGAACTTGCACCACTCCGAGTTGCCTCACAACCTAGTAGGAACATTATCGTTTGTCTCTTCATACCAGTTCTTCTCCATCCTACACTTCCCCTCATCCCCCTCTCCACTCATGTCTGTTACTGCTTGTTCCGAATTGTCTTACGACCTAACAGGGATATTACTGTTTGCCTTTCTTTCCTGTTTATCCCCAACAGTCACTTCCCCTTCTCCCCTCCCCCTTGCTTTGATGTTACTGTACTTGCATGATACTAATGGCTCAAGACCTAGTAGGAACTTTATTGTTTTGTTTTGTTCTCCCCTGTACTTCCCCCCTCCCTTGTCTTGATGCACCTTGGAACACCATATTGCTGTATATGCGCATTATAAATACCCAATAAATAAATAAGCAGCATCTTGGTCTGGTTAGGAGAGGTACTTTGGCTTCCCAAACAGGTTCAGCCAGTCCCAGACAGGGGATAAGGGTGGGGGCGGTAAGAGGACAGGGGAGGGGTCTCAGTATGAAAATGAACATGAGGAGAAAGAAAAAAAATGCACAAGAAAGCGAGGAGGAGAAAGGAGAAAGGAAGCAAGAGAGGCGAAAAAAAAGGCATGAAAAAATTAAGAAGCAGACCGAAATGGAGTAGGGGGAACAGAGGGAAAGAGAAAGGGCACTAACTATATCAGGCCAGGACGTGTGTTATTAAAGAGTGCCCTTTTCATGCCCAGGAGAGGTACTTTTCTCTTCCCAAACAGGGAAGGAGAAGGGGAAGGGTCGCAATAGGAAAATGAAAGGCTGAAGAAAGACAAAATGCACAAAAAAGCAAGGCGGAAAAAGCGAGAGAAAGGAGAGGGGAAAGGTAGCAAGAGAGATGAAAGAAGGCACTAAATAGCAAGAAGCAGGGCACAGAGGGAAAGAGAAAGGGCACTTACCATACCAGTCCAGGACGTAGGATGTCAAACAGCCTCCTGGTCTTGGTCGGGTGGGATGCTTTGGAAAATGAAAGTGAGAAGAATAGGAAAATTAAAGCAGGAAGAAAGAAAAAAATGCAGAAGAAACCGAAACGCAAGGGAAAAGGCAGCAAGAGAGTCGAAAAAAAGTCACACAAAAACAAGAAGCATACCTAAATGGATGAGGGGGCACAGAGGGAAAGAGAAAGGGCACTAACCATACCAGGAAGGGTGCAGAATGTTAAACAGCCTCCTGGTATTGGTCAGGAGGGATGCTTTGGCTTCCCAAACAGGTGCATCTAATCACGAGAAGGGGACGAGGGTGCAGGGGTGGAAAGAGGGCAAGGGAGGTGTTGCAATCGGAAAATGAAAGCATGGAGAAAGGAAAAATAGCACAAGAGAGCGAGGAGAAAAAGCGAGAGACAAAAAGGGAAAGGGCAGCAAGAGAGATGAAAAAAAGGCAGGACGTGGGATGTTAATTAGCGTTTATCTGTTCACTCTGGGTGTTCACTCCAGGTGCCACTGACCTCTTTCCGCACCGCTTGTACCACTGCAGTAAGGTTCTTCAAAGCACACATTAGTGGTATTGGCATAATTGACCTAAAAACATTTAACCTAAAACATTTGATCACTTTTTCTGACCATTTTTCAGTCTCAATTTAATTAAATATATCTATGGGGTGGGTAAAGGTATAGATTACGTTGATTGGAAGTGGGGGGATTGTGGGGGTCTCCCCCACATTTTAGACCGAAAAAAAGGTCAAATAAATTTGATCAAATGTAATTAGGTCAAATGTTTTAGGTCAAATAGACCCAAACCCAAATTAGTTGTGAACCCGTAGGCCCTTTAAGAAAGCTATCGCTCTATGGGATGGATGGGGAGGCAGATCTTACTCTTACACCAATAATAAGACTGACTCAGAAAGCTGGCAAAACATAACTGTTTTCAATTGCAATTGTCAAAACAGGGAGAACAACGGGGGTCAACGGAAGGACCACAGCATATGTCTCAATGCATTTCATAAAAAACATTACTTTTATAGCAGAAATTCATCATACGTGATGTCCTACTACATGGCAAAATAAGAAAACTTATGTAAGATTATGGTTGTCTACGGGGAACATCTAGGTATACTTTCTATGGGGGTATCATTGTGATTGAATCTCTAAGGTCAGGTGTACAGCTACGCCCACCCCTAGTGCAAGTCATCTTTGCTGTCAAGAAACACACGTTTCACTTGCTTTTAAACTATAGGGCTCTTTACTACGTGGGCCTCTATGATTGGTTGGCACGTTTGTACACTTAAGAATATTCCACTTGCTAGCAGCATGCAATCTGGTAGCCCAGGTGCTGGAGGGTTGGACTAGACCATGCCTCCCCACCCAATTAGCCCAACATTCATCAACACTCCTGCTGTCAGCCATTCAATTAGTCTTTTTACTTGACCTTGCAAGTATCACTGCCCCTGAGAATAGAAGGGAGTGTGAGCATAGTCTTATCTTGACGTCTCGGTGTTGCTTGCCCAAAGTCTTTTTCATTTTGATCATGTGACAGAAGACTGTGTTTTGAGCTCCTTCTTCGCACTTAACACTATTAAAGAATAAAATCTGCCACTTAGTGTTTTTCCATTACACCTCAACAAGAGCTCATGTTCATTGTATCTTCTCAAATAGATAACCAGTTTTTTGGCTGCCCCATCCCTTGATTTCAGGCCAGACAGCCTTTCTCAAATCCTCCCTCATCGTCAGCTGTTTTCTTCTACTGCGTCACACTTTCAGCCCTTCTCTTCATGGGGTCCTAGTTTGATAAAATATGTGGTGGAACATCCAGATTCTATACACATATATATAATGGCGGCACGGCCTGCAGTCTATTCACTATGTATAGCTAAGGTTGGACTGGCAGTATTGGTAGTTGGGCAACTGGTTGAACGACCGGAGGACCTGTGGCCCGGTTTTTATGAGGCCACCCCAGGGCCGTTTAAAAAAAAAAATGCAATTGTTTATTTATTATTTTGCTGGCGCAGCACACGCTGTCAGCCTGTCACAGTCTCACAGTGTGCACGCTGCGGGCTGTATGGCCAAAGCTGGGCCGTTTAAAAAAAATATATAATTGTTTGTTGATAGTGAGACTGAGACTGACACACACGTACAAATGTCGGCTCAGGCTGCTGCTGCCTGCTACCTAGCCGACACAGTGTGAGAGGGCCATGGGCATGGCGCGTCCGCCGCGGCCTGAGCAGCTTGCCTCAGCTAGCAGCCGCAGCACCGGTAACAAAACTGGCACTCTCTGGCAGCACAGTAGTCAGGGTGCCCAGGCAGGTTGTTGCCTTTCTTTGATGATTTGCATACATCATAATTATGATGCATGCATAATGCATATCTGTAGAAGGCCGCAGTGGCTGTGTTCCCTTGAAGTGCTTATATAACACCTGGCAACTGCAGGAGGCTGGCTGGCTGGCTGCCTCCGGCTTCTGACTGCAGGGCTGGGCTGGGGGCACAAGTGGCTTTCAACTTTGCAGTAGCAGGAAATAACAACAACAAATGTTGCCCTGCCTTTGCAAAGTTGAAAGCAACTTGTGACTGGGGCTGGGGATGCGGCCGACAACAATTCTGAAGTGGTGGACACGTGACATGTGACTCTGTCTAACTGGATAGGATATTAGTGGGCCTCCACCTGACCCTCGGCATTATGATTTTTGGCCATGAGTCGGCAGCCAGCCAGCCACAAGTGACCAGCGACACGCAGTACTACAGCAGCAGGCCAGCAGCAGACCGTCACCATGCACACTGCAGCGTCTGGCAGCCCCGGTCTGAAGACCTAAGTTCAGCTAGCCAGCACCCAGAAGCAGCAGGCAGCAAGGTAAGCTAAGAGAAAAAAGTCCATGTCACCATAAATTAGCTGACACTGGCAGCCTGGGACAGCAGCACTGCAGTTCCTCTTGTAACCATAGCCAGCCCTCCTCAACCTGTTGACGGTGACATTGACACACAAGTCCTCCCTGAGTGGGCCATGGTGTGGGCCCCTCCTGCTGGCTGCTGCCTCAGCAGGTCGGGATTAAAAATGTTTTTTAGAAGATCTTGGCCTGGTTCAGGGGCAGAAGGGGTGGGTATACGATCCTACATGGGACAGCATACTTCTAATCAGGTGCTTCAGATGCCAGTTTCAGCATATGGCACGGCTTGCCGAAGTGTCGACATGGATAAACTGATGTCAGTGTTTGGTAATGGAGGTGCACAACTACGACACTTGTACGCCTTTCTAAGTCACATGACTGAAACCAATGTGTGTCTCTCTGTTCAATGGATTGACACACTTGATTAGGACTGTCAACTTCCTACTACAACACTTGTTTCTATTTCACATGAACCTTGAGTCGATGAAAATGTAGTCAAGATGTCTTTGCCTGGAAAGTTTCTTCAGCCATGCTTTCTCTTCATTACGCCATCACACGTGTGGGTGTGGGTGTGTGTGTGTGTACAGCACACACGTGTGGCATTGCTGCTTGCAGTAATGAGGGATTGCACGTTTTTCTCAATAAGAAAATTTGAGCTGACTAGCTCCGGACATGCACCACTGCATCATACCAGACACAATGCCAAAAATGATATAGAGGTAGGCGAGGGGTGAGGGGGTCACGATTTGTAGGATTGGCAGTTCTTAGGGGACCAGGTAACGGCCTGAGCTTACCCTTAATCCGATTTCCTCCTCTACATTGCCTCGTTAGAGCTGCATGGTTTAAAAAACTCAGTATTTTAGTATAGGCAAAAAGTACACAAGACAAATATGCATACAATAGTGCAGGGAACTGGGATTGCAGTAAACAGATAAAGGTCATTTGAACATAAACTTTCAAATAGACAGCAAGGGCTTGTAATTCCTCTCAAAGTCTGCCTGCTCAGCAATCGCCACAACAACCAATGTGCAGTGGCAGCGCCCATCTGTCAAGCTGTCAAAGGGGGTTGTATTTATTTATTTATTTATTTATTTATTTATTTCCATTTATAAAGTGCGCAGCTGCCCTAGGGCATTGTGGCGCTGTTACAGAATATTCACTTCGGTGCAGGCAAAAAAAGTGTACAGTTCTCAGTACAGGGTCATCCACATTAGTCAATAGTCAAGTTCCTTGGTTACAGTGGAACAAACAGTTATTTGAATAGTATGGTTTTCAGAGCCTTTCTAAAGGCTAGGAGTGATGTTTCTTTCATGAGTTTGGGAGGTAGTAAGTTCCAAGATTTTGGTGCCAATACTTCAAAGCTGGTACCGCCGGCTTTGGCTCTGTTAAAGACAGAGACCGCGAGTTGGTCAGAGTAGAGTTCTCTCTTGGGTTTGAGTGATTGTGCAGGGTGTATTCGATCCGCTAGGTACCGGGGCACCAATTGGGAGAGGCATCTGTGTGTGATTGTGAGCACCTTGAACAATATGCGTTCTTTGATAGGGAGCCAGTGGGCATCTTGTCTGGCCTGGGAGATATGCTCTCTCCTGGGGATATTGAGAGCAGCTCGGAGAGTATTATTTTGCGCAATTTGTAACCTGTTTATGTGCTTGGCAGACGTACCTAGTAGGACATTGCAGTAGTCCAGTTTGGCTCCTATGGTGGCTCTGGCAATGTTGAGACAGTTCTTGGCGGAGAGGTAGGGTTTTACCACATTGATGATTTTAGTGGTGTGAGCTGCTGATGAGGAGATGTAGTTAACTTGTCTATTCATGGAGAGGGTGGAGTCGAGAAAGACACTGAGTGTTTTTACTGCAGTCAAGACTGGGATGACAGTGTTTTCGATGCTGAATTTGCTGTATTTGGCGTCAAGTTTTTTTAAGGTTTCCTTGGGGCCTACAATTAGGAGTTCCGTTTTATCCCCGTTAAGGCATAGGCCGTTTGCCGCCATCCAAGTCTGGATGATTGCATAGGTCTGTTGTAGTGTTCTGAGGTCTTTCTCGTAGTCACCAGATAGAGGGAGGAGGATTTGTGTGTCATCGACATAAATGGTGAACGTTATGCCGAGACATTCCAAGTCATTAAATAATTGCAAGGTGAAGAGCTTCTGGCATCTACCACTCAGAAGTGACTCCGCATCTTGGCACAGCTCGGCGCCCGTGGCTGCATTAACTCTCTGTGCCAGCACCATGGTGATTAGGACTGCACTACCACTGACTACAGAACACTGTACGTCTTCGTTCCAAGAAGGCATAGGATATAGAAGGATTTCCATTCTGCACGGAGCTCCCCTGTTAGGTGTCGATCTTGCTTGCCACTCAGCAGTGGCCCCTCATACTGCTACTAGCATATTTACATGGATGTTGATGCTTTGATGGCATGGTGCTGGGTCTTCCTGGAGCCTAATATTCTCGTCTACAGATGTGGCCTGGGCTGTGTTCGCCAAATGCTATTCCGCAAGCTCTAATTGTTGGATTCTTGGCTTTTTTTGCATGATTACAAGAGTGTATTGTCCCTATCCCTATCACGTACATGATCAATGCACCTTATAACAATTGTCTGGGACTTGTTTGTGGTGATGGTCAATCCTTTCCTGTGCTCAAACTATCTGACAATCATATGGCCACTGTATTCTCTTTTGTTGTATTCCACCCACCCAAAACCTTTTGCGGGCCTATTGCACACGAGAAGAACAGCTGCTGTTAAGTCACGGGTCTACGTAGACTGCTGTGGTGACATGGCGTTCCCATTACTTATTACTGCTGCGGTATGACATTATCATCACGAAAGTACGAAAAAGTACGGATGTTGGCTGGAAGCACTACCTTGGACTTGCCTGCCGTCCCAGACTTGAAAGTATTTCCATTGCCGTGCGGCGAGAGTAACGCCGAACGGAGGTCCCCTTCAGTAACACGGAAGCTGCCTGACTTCCCATTTTACTGATGTAAATATTGTCATTGACTCGGTGTAATCACGTTTATTGCAATCCTGTTTACTGTTGACTCGGTGTAATCACGTTTGGTTCTCAATCAACCCTTTACTGTCTACACCTAACGCTGCCCCTTTCACTTAATTTCAGCCTGTATTGATTGGGCCATTGCTGCTAAAGCCCGCCTCTGATTCCACCCCCTCCACTTTCAAAAACTGTGTGTGCAGCGCACACGCGCGCGCATACGAAAGTACGGCTGTTGGCTGTTTGCTGCGTTACGCAGTGCGCAGACTAACAGTTAAGGTATGGTGATACTCTTTGAGACCTCTTTTGAAAAAGGCATTTAGGCATGTTAAGAGCTTAGCCTGTATTGTTATTGAGCGATCTGGCCTTGAGAGGTGTCTGTTCTAGGCTTAATAAGCTGTTTTGTTGTGTGCATTCTAAGGGGCGGAAATTGTTTTGCCTAATTTGAGTGATTTGAGTAATGAAAAGAAAGCTTGCTGGTGGTAAACGCGACGCAGCAATGGCAACTAACATTAAAACTCGGCGAATGAGCATAGCCCATGCTAATGCGCTAGCACTCCCTGTATCCTCTGACTCTGATGAGGACTTGATTGTATGTGCGCAAAATGAATCTGCAAAAATGATGTTGGAAAGGCAAGAAGATGATATCCCTGCCTCCTCGCAGTCTCTATTCAATGAGGAACCGAGATTGGAAGGAGGAGTTGGGAGGGAAACGGGTGAGAATGATCCTATTGAAGAAACACAAAGCCAGACTGATGTATCTCTTATGGACACACCGCCTATATTTGCCTCAGGCGAAATAACTATGTTAGGATTATCTGAGCATCTTGAATCATCCACACAATGTTCTAAATCAAGATGCAACTTAGTGAATCCAGCTGAGGTGATGAGTGAGATCAGGAGGATTGGTATGCCTTGGAATGTTGAGGGAACTGATGGGATACAAGGTGACATATTAAAAGAAGTGAAATCACAGACCTGTATTTTGAAAGAAATTTTGCTAGCCATGATAGCATTCCCTGAAATGTTAACCAAAAATATGGCAAAGATGCATGTACCGACAGGTGAAGGTATCCCTAATAGGCCAATTGCTACCACAGGTAATGGACTACTAGTACCTGTTGATGAGCACTTGCTTTTACCTAGGAGCGAGCTGGAAGTTAAGGACCACAGTATTATTGATGTAACCAACACCCTGATTACCAATAGCCATGTGGAAGACTTGCAAATTCCAACTGCAGCAAATGGACCGATCAAGGTCACAGAAATATTTAACATTAAGTTATCTAAAAAAAAAATTGAAAAAAATAGGCAAAAACAGGTGCGTGCTCAAAAGGCAACAAACGCATCGTCTTTAAAGTTCCTAAGAGGCATTAACATACGCGACCCAGATGTGATGATTGTGGAGAAAAAGGATACACCACAGTCTAAGGCTGGGTCTGATGGCTGCTGGAATGGTAACAAGATGGGGAATGGAGGGTTACTGGCAGCAGATCCACCCATGAATACCGGTATAAACAAAACAGAGGTGCAATCTGTTAAGCCTGTCCCGTATACCGGCATTGGAACTGAACCAAATGTGACTGGGTATGCCGGTACAGTTAAGGAAATAAATGTGACCGGATACCCTGATGCTGTAAATAAACTTTCAGATGCTATGAAAAATACAATTGTTACCAATAAAATTGACACCAACATAAAAAATATTGAGCTGGGGATGCTCGACATTTTTGATTTATTTAAGAACCCTGATGCTCCGATGAGAATAATTATACCTCCTAGAGATGGGAATGGGTTTCAAAAGACCTATGTAGATAATGAGAGTATCAGAAAGGTGAACCAAACACATGTGGAGTCCTCGGGTTTTGCACAAGAAGGTATTGTCGGGGGGGATTCTGCCGGGGTCGGCCGGGCCGTCCGCAGACCTCCGGGCAGGGAGGCCCCAACTCCTCCCGTGTATATCTCGGATCGAGACAGAGTATGAGGCACACACAAGGAGCAAGGCAACTTCTGTCGTTTATTATGCAAACGGCAGGGATGGGTCAAGGAGCGCACGCGTTCGTCCTGACACACACACAATAGTGGGGCTCGCAGGCCCTTTTTACTACATTATGACGCGCTACTTGCGTCATTCCAAAAAGTTACCAAAAGAACCTATCGCCACTCTTGATTGGTTGCTCGAGTGGTGGGGTTAGTATAGTACGCATATAGAGAATGATATTAGTGGTTAAGATGTAGTCAGGTGGTATATCTGGGTTGTCCCTACAATTAGATACATAAGAATTGTTACATCGTTGCTGGGCCGACGCCGGGTATGAACTACTCCGTGACCTCTTTGATCAAGGCATTTTTATTGAGTGGCCTGACCTCCCGGCTTCTCTCAGACAGAGACCTTCTATTTGGCTTCAATATTCTTCACTCCGTAGGGTACTCAAACACAAGTACACATGCTTCCCGGCGTTACCTCCTGACGAACCTGCAGTTGCTGAATTAACCTCTCCCGTCCCCCTGAGGGGCAAAATCTCGAGATTATACTCTCTCCTCCAAACTAGGTCGCCCCCCACATTCTCTAAACTCCGGCACTATTGGGAGATCGACCTTGGACTCGAGATGACTGACGAACGCTGGGCCCACATGTGCTCACGCACCCGGGATGTCTCTTTCAACTCCCGGTTTAAATTAATCCAATTCAAGGTACTTCATAGATACCACTACACTCCGGCCAGACTGCATCGCATTTCAAACGACTCCCCCCCTGGGTGCCCCAGATGCGCATGCGAGAATGCAGACTATCTTCACATGCTGTGGTCTTGCCCCCGGCTTGCCCAATTCTGGACCTCGGTGTGCTCTACCATGTCCTCTATCCTTGATTCCCACATCCCCTTGTCCCCAATGACATGTTTGTTCCATGACTTCCCCGACCTCCACCGTGACTCCAGAAAACTTGCTGGACTGTGCATGCTACTTGCTGTGCGCACAATTCTGCTTTGTTGGCTTCGGCCTTACACCCCCACCCACGCACAATGGCTTAGGGCAGTGACATGGGCCTCTGATACGGAGGAGGTCTGGGCGGCACAGCAGCCCACTCATTCCAGGCCTAGGGATATATGGCTGCAGTTTCGTTTATTTATGTCCTCCATTGAATCTGACTCGGATCCGGGGTCTTCTCCTACCTCTGCTTGACCCACCCCCCATACTGTTTTCAAGATTCCCCGTTGAATTATCTCCCTCATGTATGGGTGGTCCGACCTCCCATGGGCCCTCACGTGCGTATGCACCCAACTCCTTTCTTTTTGGCCGTTTTTTTTTTTTTTTTTTTTTTTTTTTTTTTTTTTTCTTCTGATGCTTTGCTTGTATAAATTATGCGTATTCATATTGTTTGATTACTGTTTACCCTGTATGGTTTATGTTGACTCACCTGTACTTGTGTCACCGAGCTGAATAAATAAAAGTTAAAAAAAAAAAAAAAAGAATTGTTACATGAAGACCCCTGAGGATTGGCTAACGTTACTGACGTCTGAGATAAGAACCTCATGTTCTGATTGGTGCATCCGTGAGCTCCCCAGCCTGGGACCACCGTTGTTCCCAGCACACGGTGCACCTGTGGTTGCAACAGTGTTTCAGTATGGGTACGTGCAGGCAATGTGAGGATTTATTCATAGGTGGGAGACTGACCGTTCCCACTGTAGCAGGTGTCCATTGAGCCTTTCAAGTGTGTCGGCCTGCGTCTCGTAGCGAGGTACCCAGACGCCTTTTCTCTCCTGGGTTTTGGCATCTCGTCAGGTTCGGCTTGGTCACGTGGGGAGGGACCGTGTTTGAGGCATAATTCTGCACAATTAATATTGTTTTTCCACTGTATGTCTGGTTTAATTTGCAGATATGATTTTAACATTGGTACGTGGAGTGCGAGGTTGCAACATCGTGCCTTTGAAGATTTGTTTCTTGACTGTGGGTTTGCAACAGTACGACCTTGGCTAGTTGCTCCACTGGGTTCTTTCTGCAGGCTCAGCAACCTGACTTTTGCTTTGTTAATGTCCACGGGAACTCTTGCTTGAGGCCTACTTGGGCCTGGTGCACGAGTAATCCATTTAGTGCATGGATGCTTTAGGTTATAGTGGCATACAGTTTCATGGCCAGTATCGTGTTTCCATTATATCTCTCATGATGGTAACGGGTTTCAAGAGAAGCGTGAGCAAGCGTTATAAATGAGCTCATGGTGCGTCTTGCGTTTCTGCATTCTGAAAACCTATGTAAAAATAATAAAGATGCACGTCCGTGAATAAGCCTGTCGCCTACGTCAGAGCACTGAGTATGTTCTTCGTGTAGATTGGTGTGGAAATGTTCAGGGTGTATAATAGTTCAGCGGTGCTTCCCGTTATCTAGGTCGTCATGGCATCTCTAACGATGTGTAGATTTCAGTCTAGTTGGTCCGTGCCGCAGGTGTCGGCATGGCCAGTGCGGGCTGTTGGGCAGGCAGATGGACACATCCGTATGTTTCTGTACCAGGGTATTTGGTCATCTGGTAAATGGGCAAACTCTTCTCGTGGCGGGTGTCTGGGCCGCGACCCTCTAGGCCAAGCGCGAGAGGTGAAGGACGGGAGTCTGGTTTTCCATTCTCCCACTTCAGTCCCCCCTCTGGTCGACTTGTCGACCACAAACATATCCTTCTCGTTATCTCCTCTTACTCTCCATATCTTGGTTATCCCTCCGAGATGTCCATAATGGTTTACGTGATCTTCAAATGACCAATACATGTATTCGCATGTTCCTCCAGGAGTACAGTACACCCATCTTCCTATGTAGCTCCTAGGGTTCCTTGGGTTCTCGATCTTCACTGATGGTGGGTCTAGATGATTGGCGATGATTTGGGTGCGCAACTTCTCCCTTTCGTGTATTATCACACCTGTGTGCTGGCCGTCATCTGCTGGCATCAAGGGGTGCATTCCCACCATTTCCAGCAACTCATCAGTTGAGCGCGCCTTCCGGGCTTTCCAAAATCTAATTATTATCAGTGCAGCTCCAGCCAAAATAGCACATCCCACTATTATTTTCAGTCCATCTGACAGCCAAGATGGCATCCATGACCATAATAGTGAAAACCAGCTTTTATCCTTGTTTACGCCGTTACTTTCGTCCATCATTTTGGAGTGCATCTGGGCCAATTGTGAAACTGCTTCTGTTAGTGTACCATTGTCGGCATCGTTGGCAGGTATGAACGTGCAGCATGATTGTCCTATCTTTGCACAAACTCCTCCTTCCATTGCTGTGAGAAGGTCCAATACATATCTGTTCTGTAGTGCTACCATCCTTACAGCTCGCAGCTCCTCTTTAATTGCGTTAAACCCATTTACTGTCGAATTTATGGTCATCATTAGTTCCCATCTGGTTATTTGCAGCCATTTTGCGTTTGCGTATGCCTGCAGTCCCGGATGTATTATTGAGGAGAAGAACATTGCTGCTCTGCTGAATAGTCTGTGTTCTGGCGGTATTGAGGTTAGTTCCGTTTCCGACCTTCCCCACAGATAATTTCCTGTTAATGGCTCTCCTTGTCTTTTTCTCCTGTTTAGGACAGTATCATTGCTGTTGGTCCTGTTTTCTTGCTCCTTCTGGAGTGGTGCAGATCTCTTTCTTCTCCTGTCTCCTTCATCCATTTTCGGAAATTTCGCCACATCGACATGCTTCTTAGGTACCACTAGTGATGGTACATTGACGTGTACCATTGTGCACACACCACTCCACAGGGGAGGCAGTGTATGATATGCCTTTTCTCCGCAGGCCCAATAATGGTCCATTATTACTGCTGTTCCCGCTCCCCCCTCAGGTAACTCCATCACACTTGCACAATTGGTGTTATATCCCACGTCCACCTCTCCTTTATGCTGGTAACATACTTTGGGCGCAGTCAATGGTAATATAGTTATCGGGTCTTCATCTTCTTCTACCCACGTGAGCATTGGTACATACTTGATCCATGTCGTCCAACATCGATGATTGTGTGTCTCGATGGTTGAGATAGTTTCTTTTGTTACCATGTTGCTGCCAACCACTCCTATCTCCCAGCTGGTACCCAGGAACACCTTTCCTGTTATCGTCAGTAATGGCCTCTCCCAGCATCCTTGTTTACCCGGAACTTCCGTGGCGTACCAATCACATGGTAGATACTGCAGTGTTACCTTCTTTGTTTCTCCTTTTTCAGGGCCACTTGTTATGTATCTGAATGCTTCAGCATGTAAACTGGTCTTGTGATAACTCAGATAGGTCTTGAGGAAGTTGTTTTCATATGGGTATGAGTCTCGTGTTTTCCATGTCATGTGCACTACTGTTCCTTGGAATCTTCCTTTCGTTTGGAACAGGGCCAAATATATTATGCACTGTGCTGTTTTTTCATCTATTTCTGTGGCAACAAATGTTCGTGAAGCGCTCATGGCGTATGGTATTAATGAGCAAACGTAACAGCTATCCTCAGTTGTCTGCTTACCAATGCGGGTCATGTGCTGGTACCATATGTTGTTTGTGACGTGTGCTGAATCTTGTACATAATTATCAATACCTTTATTGTCTGAGTATGTGCTGCGTTTAACTTTATTTCGCTTTTGTTCATTGTTACTGTTACCACCTGACGTAACACCTGTTGCAGCAGGGAGGTGGGGTACATTAGGTTTGGGTGCAGCAAAAAAACTCATAGCATAGCTGTACTGCCATACAGAGGCAGCCAAAACTCCGGTGATCATAAAAATCCCTATTATTTTTATTACATATGCTAACCTCACCGACATTTTTGCTCTTACCTTGCTGCAGTCCTGGCAGCGTATTCTTGCGACGTTAAAGTTGCCCGCCTAAAAATTCTCAAAAAGTGCTTGTTATTAAATGTTAGTTTTGTTTCATTAAGCTCTCCCTATCAAATAGTCATTCAGTGCCCAGGTGAAGAGTTGCTCCCATGCTACTCTAAGTGATCGGTCTCTCAAGACCGGCAAGTATGGGCGGAGGTGGGGCATGTAATTTTCTATGGCCAGGAGGAAGGCCGTGTAGTATACACGTACCCTTTTCTTTTTTAAGTATGTTGGCCTTTTTATTTCGTATACAAATTGGTGTGACAATTCTTCTGGGTAACTATCGTCTGGCAGCACCATCTACGCCTGCACACTGAATTTGTTAGATAACTTTTCTTAACAATACAATATTACGCAGCTCCTGTATGTGCGAGAGAAAAAGAGAACATTCACGTGTTTACATGTGTATTGGTGCAAGCGAAGTCCTTAGTTTTTATTACAATTGTATTTAGTAGTCAATGGGGGGGGGGTTTGTTCAGATGGCGGGAGCAGTTTTACTCTTTGAACGTGTGACCATGGGGTGGGCAGTGTGGTGATCGCCCCCTTCTTCGTCCGTTATTCTCTCCGAGGGAACAATTGGGTCGTTGTCTGTGGTTGTGTTTTCTTCCGCTGCCGGGGATGTTGTTGGCGTTTTTCCAATGGACCTGTCGTTGGCGCTGGGGCGGGTCTGCAGTTTGTAGATTTTTACATCATGCAGGTGGTTCCACGCACGCTTATCCTTTAGTTTTACTGCTCTTGTTGATACGTCCTCTACTAAATGGGGGCCAGTGAACCTCTGCTGGTTCCACCTTCTATTAAAATTTCGAAGTAGTACGTGGTCACCTTTGGCAAGTTGGCACAAGTTCTCCTTTTCCAATTCTGTATTTTCGTCTATTTCTTGGTTGCTGGTGGACCCGCCCCGTGTGCGCTCGAGCTGTTGAGACACAAACACAACGCTAGTAATCAAAGAAGACACATATTGATACATTTCATCACCTAACACATTCGCAGAACTTTCTTGGTCGGTGAATGCCCTTGACGTTGGTGTTAGGGGAAGGCGCATTTGGCGTCCAGTAACCACCTCGTGTGGGGTGAGGTGGTGGTCGGACCCTGGCCTGTTTCTAAGTTCGAACAGTGCTAACGGAAGGCAATACAACCAACTTTTCTTTGTTGTTTGCTGTATTTTAGCAATTGCCTCCTTCAATAGGCCATTCAGGCGTTCACATACACCATTGGCCTGTGGGTGGTACGCACATGCAAATTTGTGTTTAATGTTCAGTAGGGATGTGATATGCTGGAACATTTCATTTGCGAAATGGGGTCCGTTGTCTGATCTTAACACCTCGCACACTCCCCACCTGGGGAATACCTCCCTTACTATAAATTTGGCTGCTCTAAACGCATCAGGGTGTGAACAGGGCCCTGCTTCGATCCACCTAGAAAATGGGCATACTACTACTATCATGTATCTATTGCCTTGACAAATGTTGATCATATCAACATAGTCAATGTGGAGGTGCCGAAAAGGTCCTTCTGGTCGGGGTATGGTACCTCTTATCACCTTTAAAGTATGACCGGCCGTGAACTGTTGACATGTAAGGCAATTGCTGATAAAATTTGACACATGGGATGTTAACTCGGGACAGAACCAATCTTCTCTAATTCGTGCTGCTATTATTTCTTTGCCTGTATGGGCAGGGTGATGTAATTGGTTCAAGGCGGTATTTAACAATGCCAATGGTATTACAACTTTCCCAGTGCCACCCTGGCGCCATAGTGCGTCGGTTGGTGACATTGTGCATCCTCTTTTCACCCATACTTCTTTTTCGGCCATTGGTGCAGCCGCTTGTAACTCCATAATCTGGGTGGCTGGGAGATGGGTGTACCCTTCTTTTATTAACATCTCCCTCGCTATTCCCCTCCCTCTCCCTCTCTGTGAGTCTGTGGGGTTCCATATCTCACCAAAATATGCAGCATATTTTGCATGTGCGTCTGCTGCTGCATTTCCTTTTGATATATAGTCTTCTCCATTGGTGTGTGCTGTGCATTTTACTAGGGCTAGTTCTTGGGGATCGTTTATTACTTCAATTAGTTCAGCCAACAAGAGGGCATGTTGTACTGGAGTGCCGTCAGCTCTCCTAAACCCTCTTCTTCTCCACTTTGATAGCCCTGAGTGGACAGTGGATGTAACATATGCACTGTCGGAATATATAGTAACTTTTTTATTAAAACTTTCCTTTAGTGCCAATATGAGTGCAACCAGTTCCGCCGCTTGAGCAGAGTAATGCTGTGGTAATTGTACACACTTAATAGCCACACACACTGGCGCTTCCATCATTTGTACTACTGCTGCCCCAGTCCTCCTTATCCCGTCTCCTTGATCAATAGTTGATGACCCATCAATAAACAAAAGCTCACCTCCCTCTAGTGCGTTTTCTTCAACTTTCCTAGTACATGAGTACATCTCAGTTACTTGGGTGCAGTCGTGGGCGTAATCTCCCTCTTCAATTACTTCTGCTAAGAACCTTGCAGGGTTAACCGTGCTACATCTAACAATTGCCAGTTCAGCTTTGGACAAAATAATCTCATAACCTGTTGCCCTCTGTGTCGTCAGTGTGGACTTAGGTTTATTCAATATCGCAAATAGTGCATGTTCTACAAATAGTGTAGTTGGACACCCCATAGTTATTGATGATGCTTTTTCTACTGCAAATGCAGCTGCAGCAAGACCTTGTTCGCAAGAGAATTGTCCTAACATTATTGGATCTAAGTGACCGCTGTAAAATGCTACTGGTTTATAGCCCATGCTAGTCTTTTGGGCCAATACTGCTTTCATTACTGCTGAGTCGCAATGTGAAAATATAAAAAATCGTCGCTCATAGTCTGGGGATGCTAGTACTGGAGCAGTTGATATCGCTTCTTTTAATTCATCAAATGCCTCCTTCATTTCCATAGTCCATCCCAACTTTTTCTCCCCTTTATTTGCTTCCTTCAAACCCTCAAGCAGGGGTCCTATGTAAGAGCTGTAATCAAATACCCATGCTCTACAGTAGTTGCACAGTCCCAGAAATTGCTGCAGTTCTCTTACAGTCTGTGGCACGGGAGTGCCTGATATTGCCTGTGCTCTTTGTGGTGCAATCCTTCTTCGATATTGTGATATCAGTTGGCCAATGTAAAGTACCTGTTCCTGACAGTATTGTATCTTTTCCATGTCTACCTTGTACCCCTTTTCAGCCAATATCGTCAACATTTTTAATGAGTCCTCTCTACATTTATCTTCATTTGTACTGCAAATTATTATGTCATCCACATACTGTAACACTGTGCTTTCCAACTCAACGTTACCCAAATCCATCTGTATTACCCTATTGAAAATTGAAGGTGATTCACAATATCCCTGTGGTAATCTGGTATGTTTCCACTTCCTATTTCGGTAAGTGAAGCTTGTCAAGTCTTGTGAGTCTGGGTGTAATGGTATTGAGAAAAAAGCATTTTTAAGGTCAATCACTGTAAACCGTGATGCTTCTGCTGGAATGCCACACAAAATTGTGGCCGGGTTTGCTGTTACTGGATACTCTGCTTCTACTATGTTGTTCAACGGTCTGAGGTCCTGTATGAACCGCCAAGACCCTCCTTTAGCCTTGCGCACCGGGTACACAGCTGTGTTGCATGGGGATTCTGAGGGGACCAATATGCCATTGTTTATAAGGGCTGTTATGGTTTCGTATATGCCCTCATCTGCCTCTCTTGACAATGGGTATTGTTTCACTCTTGGTAGTATGGCACCCTTTTTTAATTTTATCTTTACACCCCCTATGCTTTTAATGCATCCTACATCATAAGGGCTAATAGTCCATAATGATTTTGGCACCTTTGACATATCTTCTTTAAAAAATGGGACTGGTGTGCCAGCGGGTGCCTCAAGTGCCATTGCAATTTTCTGTGCCACTTGTTTGTGAGCCACTGTTAGCCACATTTCTACACTCATCATGAACACCATTTCATTTTCCTCCTTTTCTTCTGAAAACAACTCTTCATCTGACACCTGGGTCAGCCTACATCCTTCTGCTAGTGCTATCACCGCCCTCCATGCTCTCCCTTCTTTATCTTGGGCGTGCACAGCAACATAATCAGCTGTTGCAATAATGCTCTCAATGTCCACTGCAATGACCTTCCCTTCCAGTTCATTAGCTGGTGTTTCTGGTCGGAATAGATAGGCTGCTGGTCTCCTCCATATTTTCCCTCCTATCCCTGGCATCCATGCAAATGCCATGTCTGTTCCGTACTGGAATAGCTCGCCGTCTACCGGCTCCGCCCTGATCGCTATCTGTCCACAGTATGCTTGCAAAATCTGTCGTGCTGCAAGCATGTTAATCCCTGGAGTAGAGCAAATTATGCCATCCTCTGTAAAGGAGATCGTCATATTTAATCTGTTCATTATGTCCCTCCCCAGTATGTTTACTGGTGAGGCACTATAATACAAAAGTGGTACTGACAGATCGTAATCTCCAATAGATAGCGGAACGTTATCAGTAAATGGAACCAACCCTTTAGCCCCAGAAAACCCTTGTGTGTTCATGGCTTCGCCTGACATCTTAAACTTACCTTCCCTTATGCAAGACCGGGTTGCCCCGGTGTCAACAAGGAATGATAATTTTTTGTCACCTATCGTTACCTCTATGCGTGGCTCCTCCGCACTATTAGGTGTTACTGACAGGATGGGACACACCAAGGCCGTCTGTGGGCTGTCCTATTGGGGGTACAATGACTGGCCATTCCCTGTGTAAGGGTTGTGCCCCAACACCGTCACCCCACCCAATTGCGTTCGTTCAGGTTGTGGTGGTGGTTGTATTAACGCTGCACCAGTTACTTGTGGCAGGTATTGTTTTATTTGTTGTTGTGGTAGGGAATAGTGTTGGTCACTCCCTTGTGGTGACATCTGCTGTGGTTGTATGCCCTGCTGTTCTTGTGATGTCCTATGTTGTGCTTGTTCGTTCCATGCTGGTGTTCCTGGCCTGACCCTGCATGTACGTGACATGTGTCCCAATAGTCCGCAGCTCCAACACACGGGTGGTTCCCTGTTTTGCCATGGGAAGTTCCCTGTGTTGTCCTGGTATACTGGTTGCCCTGTCTGGTAATTATTTCTGAGTCCCCCAGCCTGTTGTTGGGTATTATATCCGTATCCTCTTCCCCTCATAAACCCTCCTCTCCCTCTATTATAATTATAATACCCAGCTCCTTGCATTGGGTACCCTCCTCCCATGTTCTGTGCGTGTGATTGCAGAGGCAGCACTTGCTCTATTACCTCTTGTGGAGGCGCTATTTGAGCTTGATTTTGTGCAGCCACTACTTGCGTTGGGCTTTGGGCCATTGGTGTTGGCGCAGTTATTAGCGCCCCTTCCATGGTATATTTAGTAAGTTTTTTCTGTACTAATTTGGCCTCTTCTGTTTTCCTGTCCTCTTCCTTTTGTTTCATTTTTCCTTGCCATGTTCTACAGTGATGTACTATAGTCAGTTGTATTTCCGGCCATGGTTTTGCTTCCATCCCCACTACTTTCTTTAATTGTCTCTGAACTCCTTCTGGGAGCCCTTGTACTAGTATATGATAAAATATGGCTGGTGTTTTGTCCCATTGTTCTCTAGTTTCCATGCGCCACTTCTCTTGAATATCCTGGATATAATCAACAGGATCCTCGTTCTCACCCATCTTACGGGAAGTAATGGCTCCTATGTCTGATGTGTCTGGGTACTGCACTCTTAGTGCCTGCCATAGCGCATGTCTGCAGTTTGCAAATGGTGCTCCATCATGCGATGTGTTTGTTATTGTTACCCCATGGAATCCCGCTCTTTTCCAAATGTCATCCGCTCTATCCCCTAATATTGATATTAACAGGCCCTTAACATCTCCCACTGCTAGTTTCTGTCCTGCGGTGTGTTTTTCCATTTCATATATCCATTTACCCGCACCTCCACTTAATGATGGGAGCCTACATTTTATGTTTTCCTTATCCGTATGTTTCCAAGGTACATATTGTGGTCTAACCCCTCCTCTCTCCAGCAGTGGCATTACATTCTGTCTTGTGTCATCCTTTATGCTCCATGATGTTAACTCTTCACACCCCTCCTCTTCCCCCATTCCTTTTACTACTTCAAATCCTTCCTTACTACCTCTTCTCCTACCTCCCTCTTCTTCCTTTCCCCTTTTTTCATCCTTTCCTGTGTTCAATATTGGCACGTCTGTTTGCCTGTCTTGCCTGCGACTAGGGAGGTCCCTAAGCCGACATGCATAAGGTGTAACTTCGTCCATGAAGGGTGCGAGCTTTATTCTGTGCAGAGAGCGTGCAGTTGTTGAACATGTGGGGTGTGGCGTTAGAGAGCGTGATGGTGATGTGGGTGGCGTGTGTTGGTTGGTGAGCGTCGGTGGCGTGTGTTCGTTAGTTTGTGTTTCGTTAGTTTGTGTTTCTCCCATTCTTTTCACTTCCTCCTTACTTCTCTCCAGCTCCTCCCATCTTCTACTCACCCATGGCGAATCTATGTTTGTTCTAGTGAGGTATAGCTTATCTAAGCTTTCCCTTTCACTCTTCCTTCCATCCTCACTACAAAAATCATTCATAAATTGCGCCCCCCACTCTGCCTTTTTTCCTTTTATTGTTACAGTTTTTAAGTCTATTAGGTCTCCCTCTTCCTTTCCGTTGTTACCACCTGTTCCCCTTAGTGCTGACGTTGTTGCTACCTCTCTATTTTTATATACTTCTCCCCATCTTTCACTCTCCCTCTTACTCTCCTCTCTCTCCCCTTCACTCCTCTCCTCCATCTCCCTACTATTTTCCTCTCTTTTCCTTTTTAATTCCTCCATTACTTCGTTGCTCATCTCTTCCAATATCCTTTCATCCTCTCTCCTCCTTTCCCATTTCACCCTTTCTCTTTCTACTATACTCTCTATTACCTTCCCCTCTTCATATTTTTTAGCTGTCTCTGATATTATCCTCCTCCTCCATATTTCCATTTCCTTTTCATTTTCTTCTTCTTCCTTCTTCTTCTCCCTCATCACTACTCTTGATACCCTTTCTGCTGCTGCTTTTACCCTTACAGCTTCCCTCTTTCTCTCCTCACTTTGCTCCCTTAATTTTTCCAATTCGTCCTTATCTTCTTTCCTTTTCCTCACTCTCTCTCTTTCCTCCCCCTCAAGTTGTTTTATCAGTTCATTCTGCTCATCCCTTAGTTTAGCTAATCTTTCCTCCAAAATCTCTTCCTTCTGCCGTAGCAGCTCCTCTCCCCTCATTTCACTCTCTCTTTCACTATCCTCGTTTGTTCTCTTTACCGCCTCCCTTTCCTCTCCAGTTAGTGATCCTCGTAATTTCAACAATATCTGTGCAGCTACCCACTCATCGTTTCCTATCTCTACAGTCTGCTCTTCTCTCCTCCCGTCCCCCATTGGTATCTTTCCATGAGCCACATATGGTGGAGGGCTGTATGCCGGGTTTGAGTATCCTTCAGCCGCCCTTAACTGTCCTTTTATTTCTCCTAATTCTCTTAAAGGGTACAACCCTCCCCCCTCTGTTTTCACTCCCGGTGTTAAGGGTATCTCATTGCTCGGTTCCTGTTTTATGTCAGCTAATTTATCAACCTTTCCTCCACCCAGTTTTTCATTCCCCATATTCTTTGTTCCTTCACTCTCCTTTTCCCCATCCGTTCCTTCTTTCTTAATCTCCTTTTCTTCCGGTGTTTCCCCCATAGTGAACATTCCATTTGGTCCTGGTCTAGACCCCTGGAACATCCTCCATAAGTTAAACACCTCCACATGGTTTGCCAACTTCTTCCCCTTGTATGTATTGTGCAGATGGTTTAATAGTGAATGTTGGGCATATGGGTCAAAGCTACCATTAGGCGGCCATGGTGTCAACATTTTGTTGTCCGTCCCCTGGGTCCACTCTATGCTGTACTTAATTAACTTCTCCCTATGTGGTGGCAGTGTGGTGCATATATGTTGTAGTGGGGTAGTGAGGGTATTCCCCCACCCTCCCAACCCTCTCCCGTATGACATACTAGCGCACCCTTTCTTACCCTTCCCCTTGCTACCAGTTTGCAACATACAACCTTTTATTGCTTACCTTGCCCCGCAAGTGTGGGGACTTACGACAATCCTTTGACAATTTATGCAATGATAATAATCACAAAAACAAAAAAAAAAAAATTATAAAACAAATATATTTACGATGTTATATTATATTCCTTCCCCTACGGCCCCCTGCGGCCGAAGCGCACGCAGCCCCCTGCAGCTGCGTACCCCTTACGACGATCTTACACAGTCGTCCTTTTTCCCCGTTCTCCTCCCACCTTTACACTTGCCGTGGCCGGCGTTCTCCGTGCGCAGCCACGCCCCCTTCCCCTTCTCCTCTTTGATCCACTCGTTTATCGTTTATCTCCGTGTCCGCTCCTTTATCATGTTTCTCTTCCCCACCAATGTCAAACCCAAAGCTTCTTGTGTTCACGATATCTTACTAAATCCCTACTGGTGACGTCACCTATTTCTTCGAACTACTGGTATATTCGTGTTATGTTCTTTAAATTCAAAATACACTTGCAATCTACCCCGCTAACCCTACAGCTGTCTTCCTGTCTCTCCTGGAACAAGGTAATCTCATCAATACTATAACCGGACTGCGCACGCTGCGTCGTCTCGCGTGTGATACGCCCCTCAACAGGAGGGCTTAACCAGCCAATTATCTTCCGTTTTGGGCAACTACGTAACTAGCCACCGCCCACAGGGAAACGTCATCTACCTATCGAGTTTCTTGCTCGAACAATAGGGAACCTCATCTACCTATCGAGTTTCTTGCTCGAACAATAGGGAACCTCATCTACTCATTGAATGATAAATGTCAAATCGTAGGAAACCACACACACCCACCCTCACACGTAGTCGCGATTTAGGCCAATCAGTGTCTTTCGAGCGGCTGCACGTGATGTTTTCGTGCCCCGCCCCCCTCTTTCGCGTAACGTTAGCTTTTTGTTGCGAGCGTCTGCACGTGTTGTTCTCGTGCCCTGCCCCCCTCTTTCGCGTAACGTTAGCCGCCTTCTCTCGCACTCAATTCACTACCATTCATTCCATTATCATCACTCAATTAAACCTTCACCCCACCTTTTTACAATACCTCCCTCCTCCCTTATTTACTTCCGCCCCCTCCCTCACAATTTCGCATTGCTTGTTGTGCGTGTCATGCTCACCAAGTTCCCTCGATGCAGGGCCGCTCGACTGCGTGCACCCCTCCAAGCGGCTCGCCACCTCCCCTCGTCTGGACCACGTCTGGACACTCGCCGACCGCGGGCGGGATACTTCTCAACCGGCTCCCGAGGGCCAATATCCGGATTGCGCTGTCCGGTCCTCTCGCAGCTCCGCGATGGTCCTGTAGTCCTCAGAAGGGGGCAACGGCAGAGGGGGCCGCGCCGCCGGGCCTCCCCGCAACGGGAGTGCCTGGAAAAATAAAAAATAAAAGTCGATCTTAAACAGATCTCAGCAGTGCCTCCAACTTGTCGGGGGGGATTCTGCCGGGGTCGGCCGGGCCGTCCGCAGACCTCCGGGCAGGGAGGCCCCAACTCCTCCCGTGTATATCTCGGATCGAGACAGAGTATGAGGCACACACAAGGAGCAAGGCAACTTCTGTCGTTTATTATGCAAACGGCAGGGATGGGTCAAGGAGCGCACGCGTTCGTCCTGACACACACACAATAGTGGGGCTCGCAGGCCCTTTTTACTACATTATGACGCGCTACTTGCGTCATTCCAAAAAGTTACCAAAAGAACCTATCGCCACTCTTGATTGGTTGCTCGAGTGGTGGGGTTAGTATAGTACGCATATAGAGAATGATATTAGTGGTTAAGATGTAGTCAGGTGGTATATCTGGGTTGTCCCTACAATTAGATACATAAGAATTGTTACATGAAGACCCCTGAGGATTGGCTAACGTTACTGACGTCTGAGATAAGAACCTCATGTTCTGATTGGTGCATCCGTGAGCTCCCCAGCCTGGGACCACCGTTGTTCCCAGCACACGGTGCACCTGTGGTTGCAACAGTGTTTCAGTATGGGTACGTGCAGGCAATGTGAGGATTTATTCATAGGTGGGAGACTGACCGTTCCCACTGTAGCAGGTGTCCATTGAGCCTTTCAAGTGTGTCGGCCTGCGTCTCGTAGCGAGGTACCCAGACGCCTTTTCTCTCCTGGGTTTTGGCATCTCGTCAGGTTCGGCTTGGTCACGTGGGGAGGGACCGTGTTTGAGGCATAATTCTGCACAATTAATATTGTTTTTCCACTGTATGTCTGGTTTAATTTGCAGATATGATTTTAACATTGGTACGTGGAGTGCGAGGTTGCAACATCGTGCCTTTGAAGATTTGTTTCTTGACTGTGGGTTTGCAACAGTACGACCTTGGCTAGTTGCTCCACTGGGTTCTTTCTGCAGGCTCAGCAACCTGACTTTTGCTTTGTTAATGTCCACGGGAACTCTTGCTTGAGGCCTACTTGGGCCTGGTGCACGAGTAATCCATTTAGTGCATGGATGCTTTAGGTTATAGTGGCATACAGTTTCATGGCCAGTATCGTGTTTCCATTATATCTCTCATGATGGTAACGGGTTTCAAGAGAAGCGTGAGCAAGCGTTATAAATGAGCTCATGGTGCGTCTTGCGTTTCTGCATTCTGAAAACCTATGTAAAAATAATAAAGATGCACGTCCGTGAATAAGCCTGTCGCCTACGTCAGAGCACTGAGTATGTTCTTCGTGTAGATTGGTGTGGAAATGTTCAGGGTGTATAATAGTTCAGCGGTGCTTCCCGTTATCTAGGTCGTCATGGCATCTCTAACGATGTGTAGATTTCAGTCTAGTTGGTCCGTGCCGCAGGTGTCGGCATGGCCAGTGCGGGCTGTTGGGCAGGCAGATGGACACATCCGTATGTTTCTGTACCAGGGTATTTGGTCATCTGGTAAATGGGCAAACTCTTCTCGTGGCGGGTGTCTGGGCCGCGACCCTCTAGGCCAAGCGCGAGAGGTGAAGGACGGGAGTCTGGTTTTCCATTCTCCCACTTCAGTATGAATGAAAAGAGATGTACTGACGGTACACCTAAAGTAGTCATAGACAAAGTACAGGCATGTACGATTAATGAGGTGCAAGCTAATATTGACCCTTTGCTTAATAACCCTGACCATACTGAAATGCCTAAAATACCACAATCGATCGCAAACAAAGATCATTCATCACTCCATAAGGATGATTCTTGTGATAGAGACCGACCTTTGACTGATGAACATGTACGAGCATTAATAAAGAAAATACTGACAAATAATTTAGGTAGGATGCCTGTTACAGAAAGCACAATTACTGGAAACATCATGCTGAATGATGATAGTTACTGTGATCCCGGCAAAAGCTCTGGCCTAAATTAAAAATACGAACCTAGAGTCCAGGCGAGTGATAATATTGAATTTGGTGATGCTGTGAGAGATCGTGAGGCACCTCAGGATACCTTGCATGCCCACAGATCTCAAGAGCTTTCATATGAGAGCTATGTGAAAGGGAAAAAACAGTTTAGTAACCCTAATGAAAAACCTAGGAGGCCTCCCTGGCCTAATGAACCAAGCTTGATCTTATACTATGTGTTTGAGGATGGTTATTCCCCAATCATAAACAAACCATACATTCTGAGTATATTTCGTGACATACAAGAGCTAGCCCTCATATCATCCTGTGACATCCAACTAGTGGATTATATCCACCCATTTAGGATGGATTTTGTACGACTGGTGATTGCTTCCCCAATTGTGCGCGCTATGATTCTTAAGGAAGCTGGGGCTTTGCAGAAGAGGGGTTTCCATACATATGAGTTTGTGGATCATAGTGATAATGTTTCAATGAGAAATGAGGATCACTTATCTCGAAACAATAGTCTAAGAGAGAATCAACAGGACATGAATCAAGCAGGTGGGGGTAACCTAACCTTGAGTGAAATGAAAGAGTGGAGATCAATGGCGGTTTCACTTAAGGAATCTCTAGAACAACTAAAATGTATGCGTAAATCCCTTTAGCGCTGATAATTCCTATAAATTGGTGTCCTGGAACTCTCGAAGAGCATATACGCAATTGGTCCAAAACAAAATTGTCTGTAAGTCCTTAGAGAAATTGATTTTGCTTTACTACAGGAAACTTGGGCTTGTGGACCGCTGTTATGGAACGGCTTTGTTGTCCTTGGTTCGTTTGGTACGAAAGGACTAAGAGGGCGTACCAAGGGTGGCTTGGCCCTTGCATATCGTAACAACAAAGACATTTCCCTGGTAAATGAGTTACACTTGCATGCGTCCTGTATTGTTGCTACTTTCAGAATTGCAACCGTGAAGGATACTATCCATTTGATGATTATCAATGTTTATTGGAACGATGCAGACAATGATGTTAGTATGCTTGAAAAATTGATTTGCGATCTGAATTTAGCGCTAGAAGAATGGATGATATCTAATCCAGAGGGTTTAATAATCTTGGCAGGCGATATGAATGCGGACTGTACCCTAACAAGTAGTGAGAGTGCATGGAGTTTATCTGGACCTAGTAATAAAGGTACGCATATAGATAACAAACTGCAAAGAGGGGCTCTATGGTGTAATTTTGCAAAATCTTGGTATTGATACGGCTATATAATGACAAACCCACATGGAAAGCTTGAGGCATATCTTCTACTATTGATTATATTTTTGCAAGTGAACACCTAATTGGAAATGAGGCAAATATGCTTGTGGAAGATAATCCTGCAAGCGATCATGCTATGTTATCCATGAACATGAATGCAAGGAAACAAAACTATTCCAACAATGAATATTGTGCTCAAATGGTGGTAAATACTAGAGGATCCAGAATAAAGTGGAATGGAAAAAAAACATCCCAATTTAATATGCTAATGTTGCTTGACTTCGAGAATACTGCTTTAGAGGAGGAAAAATTTGGTTAATAAATTTGGTGAGCTATTGGGGTCAACGCTAGCTAAGTTTGAGTATCCACGATCGGGGGTAGCCTCTCAGAAAAAAAGTCATAAACATACATTTGATCTTGAAACTAAGCTGCAAAGAACTAGGCTAAATAGGGACCTGCGTACCATAAAAAAAACAGATGATGCCTGAAGCAGAACTCAAGAATCTGTGTAGAGTGAGGCGACAGGCGTCCAGGAATTGGAGGATCCATCATTATGCCTGTTTATTACAGAAGGATGGTGAAACCATGCTTAAAGCTATGAAGGAATCCAATTTGTGAAATTATTGGGCTCTGATTAATAGTACAGAGATTGCACAAATTCAATTAAATGCAAATCCTATTAGTGAAAAGGTCTGGTGCAAACACATTGAGAAATTATATGCACGTTCTAGTTGTGACGACTTTGTGATAGGACTGATACACTACAATTGGATTCTTGATGTATTTGTTTAAAAAATACTATCTATAATCAAGAAAATGAAAGCCTCCTGCATTCCGGGACCCAATAATTTATCTATGGCTCTAATTAAGGACAACGAACTTCTGTGGGCAAAATTACCACATATGGTTTTTAAAGATGTAATTGAGCTACAATCCATGCCAGAATCATGGAAAGTATCATATGTAATATTTTTATTTAAAAAAGGCAATCGCCAGAATCCGATAAATTACAGACCTATATCCCTTATAAATATCGAGACAAAGATATTTTCTGCTATAATTCTAGAAAACCGCTAAAATGGATAGAGGACAAAGATATTCTCGATGTCCGTCAGATCGGATTTCAGAAAGGATTGGGTACTGATGCCGGGAGTTTACTAGTCAATATTCTGCAGAATCAAACATCGAAAACAGGGAATGCACCTATTTATGCTGTGTCAATGGATCTCTCGGCAGCTTTTGATATGGTGGACAGGCCGCTTTTATGGCGAAGACTTGTAACACTAAACATAGATGGGGGGCTGCTTTCTATACTTATTCATTTGTACTCAAACACTGTTTTAAAGGTTCGACTTAACTCAGAAGGCTTGATGTCTAAGGACATTTTTTCCAGTAATGGGTTTAAACAGGGATGCGCCCTGGCAGCAATTTTATTTAACCTGTATGTTTCGGGAGCAAATGCTAGATTGGATTCCTCAGGCTTGCTAGCTCCTAAGGTGGGAGGAATTGCGGTCAAGTGGGTGGCCTATGCGGATGACTTCATGCTCTTTGACAAAACTAAAATCGGGCTGCAAAGGCTTATAGACGCTTTTGCCATCTTTGTCATAGATTTGAAATAGAAAATGAATCCTCAGAAAACAGGTGTGATTAATCTGGGTGATACTAATAAGAACTGTGTTAATCCTGTATGGTTTGTAGAAGGCACAGCAATTCGATTACAGAAAGCATTTAAGTATTTAGGCTGTTCTTTTGCAAGCAATATGTCCTATAGTTTTATAAAGAAATGTCTGGAACTCAGAGTCATTGATGCTGCGAAACAAATAATAGTAATCGAAAGTAAATATGGTAAATTTTCAATGGGTGCGTGTAGGGACTTCTACCTGATGAAGGTGATTCCAAGATTGACATATGCCATAGGATTATATCCTGAGAAAGAAGTATTGCAGCTAAAAACTATTGAATCCAAAATCTGGAAAAAGCTATTATTCTTTCTGCCAAAATGTGTACCGTTTGAATTAATAAGTTATGAGTTTGGCATGAACTCCTTAAAATGCTGTATGGACTGTAAAAAAGTGATACTTTATCGAAAGTGTGTCCTACCTAAGCATAACTCTCTGTATCAAGTATGCTGTAATGACACAGGGAAATACATGTTGAACCTGAAAATGGAGGTGGAAAAGACTTTAAGCAATATTGGTGTCACTATGAAATGACTTTTGGAGAGACCTACCAAAACTAAAACAATGATTAAAGCATTTGATTGGGTGGCGAATAACGCGGTAATAATGAATTCAAAATTGTATGCTCAAGTCTTATCAGCATGGAAATGGCATGGAAATGGTTCCCGGAACCGGAACTATATCTCATAAAATGTCCTTCACGGAAACTGCGTCATAGTATAATGTTATGTTAACGACATTTATGTAAGGGCACGTACACCCGCAGGCATCTTGACGCTGAGCAAACAGAGAGTGAGGCAAGATCATGTAGAGCCACTAAAAAAGCAGAGTTTTCAATCTGCGCCAAAAGGCCAGATGGTCAGAGATATCTCTCAAAGCGATGGAAAGGCGATTCCATTCTTCAGCGGCAGCAACAGAGAAGGCACGGCCACCCCGACAGGCTAACCTGAACTGAGGAACCGTTAGCCGGCGGGCAGTAAGAGATTGAAGGATGCGAGTTGGTTGATAGGGATTGAATTTGATTTGCAAATATTCTGCCCCTTTTCCATAAAAGGCTCGGTGGACCATGCACATAGATTTGAACAGTATCTGTTGGGCAACAGGAAGCCAATGAAGTTGTCTCAGTATGGGTGTCATATGGGCACCAAATGGAGGACGGATAATGGAGCGAGCAGCGGCATTCTGGAGTAGCTGCATGCGCCCAATAAAATAACTGGGTTGGGCCAGGTATAATGAGTGCAGCAGTCCAGGATGCTTAGGACCAAAGCTCCAACTACCGGCGCCTGGCTGGCCGTAGGAATGAAGGGAAGGACTTTCCGAAGGACCCTGATATTCTGTTTCAATGTGATGAATACTAATGAGATTAGAGTGATAAGGGAGTTGATTCCCGCGACTATGAAGGTCTGTAGATTTTGTAGGAATGAGGATTTCCCAGAAACACTAGGAAAAGTTGCAACTGTGTCTGCACTTATTTGCGCCAAGATAAATTACTGGTGTATTTCCTTTTGCTATGAATGACAAATCCAAAAGTTCTGTTGTATTTGATAAAGTTTTTTATTTTGAATTTTCAGCCCCTCTTGGATGACACGTGTTTCGGCGTACAACCTGCGCCTTTTTCAAAGCCGGGCTAGTTTCATTAATCAAGACAATGAAAAAAATATAAAAACATTCAGAAACTTTTAATTGAAAACCATGCCAATTACAAAAACAAAAAAGAAAAGAAAAATCTTGTCAGTGTTTAGTCCCATACCATATATTATTCAAAAACCACATTACACCTCGTGCATTCTAAGGAACCAGACTTTTATAAAAATAGATATATGTGCGCCATTGTAACGGAACAAAGGTGGAAGGGAGGGAGGTTAGGAAACTCCTGCTAATTGTATTTCATCTTATTCAAAGTGCTGTTTACAGTATCATTGCTGTCACTAAATGTGATTGCCTACTTTATTACTGCCAGTGGGTAACATGTAAATCATCTCTTACCCTTTAATGTGTCATTATGGTTCACGTGTTTCGGCGTACAACCTGCGCCTTTTTCAAATCCGGGCTAGTTTCATTAATCAAGACAATGAAAAAAATATAAAAACATTCAGAAACCTTTAATTGAAAACCATGCCAATTACAAAAACAAAAAAGAAAAGAAAAATCTTGTCAGTGTTTAGTCCCATACCATATATTATTCAAAAACCACATTACACCTCGTGCATTCTAAGGAACCAGACTTTTATAAAAATAGATATATGTGTGCCATTGTAACGGAACAAAGGTGGAAGGGAGGGAGGTTAGGAAACTCCTGCTAATTGTATTTCATCTTATTCAAAGTGCTGTTTACAGTATCATTGCTGTCACTAAATGTGATTGCCTACTTTATTACTGCCAGTGGGTAACATGTAAATCATCTCTTACCCTTTAATGTGTCATTATGGTTCACACAAAGAATAATGTTCTTGTTGTAAATGAAGCACTTTTAGTCTTGGGCTCAATCCCACCTGTGCAAACAAGCAAGTGTAAAAGTCAAATTACTTATTTAAATTTTGCAGCGTGTAGCATGCATACTACTATAACACATGATATATGCAATTATAAACAGCAATTGTTCACAGTTGCTGGCTTCTGTTTAACCAGGCGCGGTACTGCCTGTGTGCTGACATAACAATTTTAGAATGCATAATGTTGGTAAACACATGCTAAGAACATTATATTTGGGACTAAGTCCCATCATATGCAAATGCATTTCAGTTTACTGATAAGAGGTTCTGTTCAGCACAATATAAAGCATGTAAGTATCTTGAAAGGTGGGCTTCCCTCCCATTCCCAGGGCTTACCTGAAAATTCTGATGCTCGCGCTACAAGCGTCGGGTTTCCTCTCACTTGGGGCTTTTTGGTTGTTATTAAAACCCCTACGGACCTAAGTCCTTCTTCACTTGCCGTTGTTTTGGAAACATGGTGGCCATGTTTTGGGATGAATTAACATGTTCCTCTGTATGTTAGGTTAGTATTGCCCCTTTCCAATCCCAGTCATAAATCACCAGTCGATTTTAGTTGGTAGAAAGACTACTAAAATTTCAATGTGAGTAAATGTGTGCCATCATAGGTAATTGCTAAATCCAAATATTGCTAAAATATTGTGCAGTTAGCAAAACGTTTTTTATAAAAGTAAATTTCGAGTGCAATGCCTCAAAAGTAAGTAGTTGTCACTGTTTGTAACAGAGTGTGAAGTATTGTGGTTAGGGTAGTCATTTCACCTTTTATTTCTATTTTAGAAAAATCCTCACCTGAATATATTCTAGTTCTGAAAGGACTAGGGGGCACTAAGAGAATAGGTTCAGAAAAAAGGGGGGGTTATAGTTAGTATAGTTTTAGCATCCTATTGCTCTGCCTGTATTAGTAGTGGTAGTCCATATCCCCCGATTGCCAAGGTGTGAGGGATTCTGGTTAATGTAGTCCTTATGCCAGATATTTTTTTTTTTTTTTAAGTTTATTTATTTTGGGAATTTCTATTTCGCACATGAATTTCGTTATGGGCTTGTGTTATTCCTCTTTCTAGTTATATATTCTGGTCTGATCTTATCCGGCACCACATTGGCCTACTCGTGCCAGTAGTGGTGACCCGTATCTCCGATGAATGGTGTTTATGTTCATTAAAAAAGTACAGTAGACACATTATGCATTCTCACTCACAGTGTAAGTGAGGATTGAAACATGTGACATTTATATCATAGGAAGTGAACCGTCTCATTGTCCGAGTTCAGACCTTGTTCAACAGTTTTGCAATGACAGATCAGTCTGGCTTCTTCCTGCCGCAGACGTAATTCTTGGTCACCTCCACGTTCGCCCATTTTGATCTTCTTGAGGCCCACAAATGTGATGTCCTTTTTATTATGTAACTGATGATGGTGTTGCCAGTGATGTGACAGTGGAAGGTTCATGTCTTGGCTGCCAATTGTTGAAATGTGCTCTCTAATTCTTGTTCTTAATTCTCGAATGGTACTTCCAATGTAAACCAGATTGCAAACACATATTATAGCATAGATAACGTATTTTGATCTACAGTTTATCTGTTCTTTAATCCGAGTTTTCACTCCTTTCTTGTCTGTGAACATATCTGTGTTTGGTACTGCATAGTTGCACATGGTGCAAAAGCCACACTTTCTGAACCCCGAAATAGGTTGCTGTAACCTGGTTGTTGGTGTCGTATCTTCTTTTTCTGGCAACAGTGATGGGCTTAGGATCATTTTCAAAGTTTTAGCTTTTCTATATACTATTGTGGGATGGTCCTGGTTACATTTGCCCATGTGTGGGTCTAGCTTCAGTAGATACCAATTTTGTTTAAGGACTCTTTAATTTCTATATTATTTGCGCAGTACGTAGTGATGAATTAAATCGTATTGTCTAGTTGTATTTCCTTGATTCTTTGAGTCAATGTTGATTGTCTCGTCATGTTTAGAGCTTATTTCCTTGCAGTTTTAATTGCCTTTTGAGGGTACCCTCTTGCTGAAAAACGATTTGACAACAGGTTGCATTCTTTCTCAAATGTTGATAAATCCGTACAGTTCCGTTTTGCACAGATAAATTCTCCTTTTGGAATGTTTCGGATGACTGGTTAGTGATGGCAACTTGTTGCGAATAGTGTAGAGTTTACTTCAGTTTTTTTCCTGAAGGTTTTTGTATGTAATCGATTGGAGGATACAAAAATGGTTAAATCCAGGAAGTCAATTTCTAAGTTGCTGCTTTGGCCGGTAAATTCCAAACCAAATTGGTTTACATTTACTTGACGTAAAAATGATTCAAGTTCGTCTGGTGTTCCATTCCAAATAATGAATACATCATCTATGTATCATGACCATTTTATTATCTTATCCTTGTATTCTTGAAACTGGTAGATAAACAAATCTTCAAACATCCCCATTACTAGATTAGCTAGGGCCGGGGCGTACTTCACGCCCATGGCAACCCCACGGATTCGTTGAAAAAATGGATTGTCAAAAGTAAAGATGTTGTTCTCCAAAGTGGCCATTAGCATTTCTTTAAGCATGCACACATAGTTAAAGTGTGAGGCAGAAACACTGTCGCATTTGTTATTGGGTTGCCCGATGTTGATGAAAGAAAGACTTGCTTACTGTTCGGATTTTGTATATGACACTTCCTATGTATTAAGAGAGCAAGTATGGTATGAAATGCTTCATGGACATAATATCAAACTGAAGTTAAGGGTCATAGCCTTTTTGACAAATGTCTGTAAAGTGACGTAAAAAGAGTTATGATAGGTGTGATATGAAATAATTACATCTAGACAGGAAAAGGGTTGTTGCAAGTGCATATCAGTGATTGAAATTGAAATCTAACAAATTCTAATTGAAATAGAGCAATTCAAGAATTGTTTGTGAGATATTTTAATGTCAAAATTGTTTTTTTATGTTTGAAATTATTTTTATTATGTATGGATATAATAATAATTGTATTTCTTCTAATAATAATGATTAATAATTCTTTAATGTGATATAGATTGAAAATAAATTCAAACTTTGCACATAATACAAATTACATGCATTAATATAGCTCATAAAAGCAAAAACAGATCAACAAATATCATATACAGAAGGAACATATATAATGAAGCAAATTTTCTTAAAAAGATTTACAACCTGAAAAAAAAAATCTTTATTTCTTCTGTGTAAAATGATAATGTATTTTTATAGTTAGTTTTCATATTGAAAATTTGTAAAGGTTTTTTTAAACCAATATACAATAATAAAAAAAAAAAAACATTATCATCAGTGATGAATACCAGCAGTAGTCATTCGTTCCAGTAGTAAAAATACCATGGGTGAAGCACACATGTTGTTGCTGTATTTCCAGTGGTTAATGTAATCGCACTCATAAACACATTTATTTATTTATTGTGCATTTGTAAGGTGCTTATACTTCAAGTACATTGTATTTCAAAAAGCCCACAGAGCAGCAGGGAGGGAACATGGGAATGAAAAACAAATATAACAATGAAAGATAGAGGCAGACCTACTAGGCCTTGTGAGCATTCAGAACGTGTAGGTGCAGAGAGAGAGAGGGATGAGGGAGTGGGGATAGGTGTGTTCAGGAGGGAAAAGCTGGGGAGTGAGCAGCTAAGAGGCTTTGCCAATGCCATAAATTGGTGTCAGCCCCACAGCACTGGAATAGCAGAGGTGGTGTAGATTTACTCTGGTGTCTTTTGGTTGAGCCATGTGCATCCCGGAGCTGAAATAGGATAGCAGCATGCCCTGCAGAAAAGACAACACATTTTACTTTGTAGGCTTCACTTGTCATATTCTGGTGGTGAGCTGTGATGTGCAGAATTATAGCATAGCAAGGGTTGGGTGGCATGCTTTGAGTTTAGCACACATCATACCCCCTAACTTTATGTCACCATCTATTTCACTGTGCTGTGCATTCATTTAGTTTATCTCTAGCATGTTGGGCAGTGTGTATAATGCACCATTACCAACCCAGGACTTGCTCATTTGCACCAAAGTAGTTCCCACAAGACCACAATGCAAGATGCATGTTTGTTTTAACCCCTGCAATGGTACCTTCACCACGGTGATTCCCTCATTCTCCCAAGCTCACAACCCGTCTGCTCGGGAGAAGTAGTGGAACCTTTCTAACGGAAATGTGAAGAATCTACATCTCACCTGCTAACGCTTTAAATGAGGGGGTCCGGTCACTGGGCCATTCACTGGCTGCTAAACTGTGCATCAGCTCTTCCCTGCATAATTTCAAGGTTGATGAAAACATTCTTTCATGTGTGTTCACTTTTTCTCTTTCTCACTTTGCAATGCCATGCTGAACCCTTCCTACTTTGACGAAAGAACCCATCCCATGCCCCTCCGCCCGAGCTCCCTGGCAAAGGTTGCTTGTGCTACTTTTCTGTCAATGCCCTGCCCTGTGCTGTCTGCTGATTTCCTCCTCCCCCCAAGCCCGTGGTAATGTTTAATGAGAGTCTGAGTGTGCAATATTGTTCTTTCTCCCAGTGAGTGCGCTTCAGGTCTAGTCCCCTTTCCCCACCCCTAAGCCCACACCTAGCTGCCTGGCCCTGGGAGAAATCCTGCAAACTTGCATTCAAAGAGAAAAATTTAAATGTTTGTTTGCATGTATGAAATAACTAGTGCTCAGAGTATGGGATGTCCAGTTAGTGTGCTGCTTTCCCTATTTTGCCAACCTCTGATTCTGAAGCCTGAAAACTTGAAAAGTAATAGATGCACGCAGGCTTGACATGCACCCATATTTCAGACCTGCAGATGAACTTAATTGGTCTGATATTAAATCTCAGTTAACAGTTTAATGGTATCCACTACAGAATAAATGCTCATTCTACTATAGCCGGCATGATAGCTCAGTGGGTTTAGCACTTGCTGCTGCGATGTGTGTGTGATCTGCAGCCTGCAGGTTGCAGGTTCGAATCCCAGCAAGGCCATCTCAGCCTTTTATCCTTCTGTGGTCGATACATGAGTACCAACACAGGTTGGATGATATTTTATGCATATTTGTTCTATAAAAAAGAGCTTAAGTGCAATACAATATAATCATTTGTCCTTGGATGTCTGCTTGCATTCACAGTATTTTGACAATATTGATCCATACACAGAGATATTCATGATACATATGGTGATCATTCTTGTATGAAATGTATATCACATTAGGTAAATCATAACTATACTTTTTCGTAGTATACTTAGGAAAAATGCTATTCGATGCCACTTCCTGTTTTGTCAAGGGGTGAAAGCCAAGGTCATGTTTCATTAATGGCACTGATTCTGTAGAAATATCTGTGTTTGCGCAGTGAGAAGTGTGGTAGGCACTGCATTCCTTCTATAGTGTTGCGCTTGCTTGGCACAGATTCCTCAGTCAGTGTTCACTCCATATCAAGTCTCACTCACACACAGACATTGCTTTTTACAAGCCCTTGCTGTCTATTTGAAATCTTATATTCAAATGACCTTTACCTGTTTACTGCAATCCCAGTTACCTGCAGTAGCACTTTACTATCTGGAAATTCTTTAACAATTTGCAACCTCCAAATGAAACAAGGAATACATCAACACATCGCAAATCATCCTCTATCATTTTTTTAGCTCAATTTTATGGTCCTGGATGCACACTCCTTTTTTTGGTGACATACTATCTATGGTTTAGCCCCTAGCTATTGGGGGATGCTTCGGTGCCCATCATATATTTGTTGCAAGCCCTGCACTGTATTTATATGATATATACTGTGTTCATTGGGTTTTTGTCATCTTTACTTTGTTTCTTTTTGCAGGCTGGTCGCTGTTCAAGTATCCACTCTAGTTAGGCCTTAGCGGAGCTACAAACAGCCAGCCAGGTGAGCCCATCCCTGTGGGTAAGTAACCACTAGTGACTGTATATCTTAAAAGCAGTGTAATGTAAGGTGGTCCTGTATAGCAGACTCAAACCACGTTGGCGACCTTCATTATGCACACCTTTTGTCTCCCCCCAGGAGCATGGCCACCCTAAGCTCCAGTCCAGCCTATAAGCAGCAGTGACCAGGCAGAACTCCTATCCTATTCCTCCGCACCCAAATTAGAAAATCTGAATTATACCTCTCTCAAACATTGGGGGGGGGGCTAGGGTAGGATGATTACACAAACGTGTGCATTTATTTGTGTGCATGCAACAGGAATTCTCTTGCTACTCTTGCTATATGTATGTATTGCTGCATGCACCTTTGGTGTTTTTCATGAGTTCATTACAATGCTGCTTTCCTTTTTGGCTACTATTTTTTTCTCAGTCAGACCATAATAAAACATCCAGGCCACTGCTGGCCAGGATAAATAAAATGCATGCATCCAGATCCAGTTCATTTACCATGTCATGGGACTGGATTACTGTTATACTCAGCATTTTATACACCCAGATGGATATTGTTCTCTTTTTTGGGGAGATAGGTTATGGTGAGACTGGGGAACAGTCAAATCTGAAAATGCTGACATTGATCTAATGCAAAGCACTTTTTCCTCTTAATGAAATGCTATTTTGGATGTTGGCAGCCAGGTTACTTAGACCTACTGTGATAAAGGCAGGAATCCGATGCCCATTATTAAGGTAATTTTATTTTTTAGGAGAGAAATGGATTACAAAAAAAGAAAGGGAGGAGCAGAAAAACTACGAGAAAAGTCTGGCAAAACAAAAAAGATGAAGATCTGTTTACAGGTCAGACCATCAAAATGTCACGTGGCATTGCTAGGAGAAAAGTGGAGGAGGGTGATCTGGCACCTTCTTCAGGTACAAATGTTAAACCTTGTTCTTCACAGGAGCCATCAACAAGAGCTCAAGATGAGAGAAGAGAGGAAGTGACAGAAGCCAGCGTCTCTGCAGTTATTGGGGACATCTCTACAGAGGCAGATGCAGCAGCAACTACAAAGTCAGCAACCAATGTAGGTGCCCCCCGAGAGGAAGTGTCGGAAACCAGTGTGCCTGAAATAATTGAGGGTATCCGTCTCGAGGAAGTAGCAGCAGGTGGCGGTACCAGTCTTTCACAAACAATTGAAGATTCCCCCATGGAGGAAGTGGCAGAAACCAGCGTGCCTGAAATATATGAGGGTATCCATCTCGAGGAAGTGGCAGCCAGTGGTAGTACCAGTCTGTCATAAACAACTGAAGATTCCCCCAAGGTGGACGTGGCAGAAACCAGAGTTCCTGAAATAATTTGAGACAACATCAGGCGTGTTTGTTTTGGGGGTTTGGATTGCGCGAAGGATGGGGCATAGTTATGGCATTTGTGGAGCGCTGGGGAGGCCATAAGGGAACATAGTTCCACTACTTCTTTTTGTTCACTTTGGCCACTGCCTGGGCTTGAGCACGTTGGCCATCCTATTCTGTCAATTGTGGGTTTTACCGAAGTTGAATAAGACTTTATTTTGAAGAAGTATGGCCATCCGTCTTAGGAAGCCACTGTGTCTGAATTTGCGACCAGACAGGTGATCCCCAAAGACAGGGACCCAAAACCCCAAATGGGAAAAAACCCTGTGGCAGGACAAGGTAGCTAGAGGCAGGACAGGAGTTCATGGTGGTGACGTTGTGGGGGAAAAGCATCCCCTTGACAAGGCACAAGTTTAACTTGTGCCTTGGCCCAGCATGATATTTGGAGGACAGAGAAGCCTTTGAAACCGGGCCCCAAGCCTATGAAAATCTGGTGAGGGGTGGGAAAGGCTGCAAAAACAGGCTGCAAGCCTGAGAAAAATATTGAGGGACTGCTGGAGGAGGCAGGGCCATCCATCTAGGATGCTTTGTCCTCCTAATGGCATACAAGGTGGCCACAGTTCTAGGATCAGCAGATACCGCCTTTTGCGGCTGACCTGCCGCATGATCGCTTCAGGACTGATTCTTGCATCATTTGAGCGGCGCGGTAAACTTTACAGGGCCGCAGTCACTGAATTGCTCCCCTGCAGCTGCCATGCAGAGGAAGTGATCCCCTGCAGCTGGCGTGGAGAAGAAGGTGAAGAAGAAGGCGGACATGCACAAGAGCGTGCACTGGAGTCACCCCTGGCAGCCTCTGTGGTGTAGAAGGCGAGTAGGGTACAACGAGGGAGAAGAGCCATGGGAGGAGGAGCCATCCAGCGAGTGTGTGCCGGTGAAGACTTAGAGTCTCACAGGGCCACTGAGTGGAAGGCGGGTGAAGGTAAAGGCATTGCCAGTCTCACATGGCCGCTGTGTGGAAGGCGGGTGTCGATAAAGGCATTGACAGTCTCACAGGGCCACTGCAGAGCGGATTGTACTTAGCAAAGAGTATTTGGCTTTCCCCAGCCGGGAAAGAGAGGTGGTGTATGAGGCAGAAATGCCCTTTATCCTATTTGGCACTACGCCCAGAAGATAAACCTTCAAATTATGTATGGGAGGGACGGAAAATGGACACGCTACTATGCCTAGTAGCAATTCCTAATGAATTCTTTGTCTCTCCACCTCTGTTTGTGCTTTTGCAGACTTAATATTCTTGGCCTCGCTGGGCCTCATGGTCCCTGAATAAGGAATATTAAAACCTCTTAAGAAACCTTCCCAAATAATTTTTGTGTCTGTGACGTTGTGGTAAAAATCTAGCAGCAGAAGTATTCTGTTCAGTTTTAGCGTTGACAGCAGTGCTCTGGTGTTTCCTAATGGGTCGGATTAATTGTGCTTGAGTGACTAATTTTGCTTTGTGTCATAGGTCTTCTTTCCAGCTTCACAAGAGCCCATGCTGTGTGCACCTGAACACTTGGTACACACATGTTTAAATCTACACGTCTTGCCAAAAGGGAAAGACCCTTGCTCAAATTTCCAGCATGTAGCTTGCTCCCCCTGCTGATAGCTGGACCTGTTAGTCCAGGAGAAGCGCCCACAAAAGGACCCCCCTTCATCTATCACCATATGCCGATTTCTCCTTCTTATGATAGGGTGTCGCAGACTGTGTTCTGCTCCCAAACTTCTTAAAGGACACAATTTCTTCAAAAAATCCTGTGACGACAACCTCGTCACAGGCCATTGCAGGTCAAATCTGCATTTTTAACCTGAACCCTCTGTTGTACTTGAGCCATGCATCACCCCCGTAAGTTAAATAAGCATCATGTATATAGTGCGCATAAACCCATAGTTCTCCAGTGTCCCCAGGGTATTTTTCCATATTGACGGATGCCAGCATCCTGAAACCCGCTGACCATTTATGTATGATTTTCTCCATCATTACCCTGTCTCTCTGCTTTTATTCCTTATCCTTCTCTGACAAATGCCTTACATTTAAGCCTGTTTCCTCTAGCTCAACGAGGGTGAGAATGTCAATGAACTCTTTCTGCCAAATCCTTTCCTTAATGTGAATTGGGATGCGTCACACCAATGCATTCCCATTTGCCCTTAGGTGTGCAAAGCCTGGCATACCCCTCCCATAAACTGTGCCGCTGTTGACGCTGCCCCCCTGACATTGGCTGCTGACTGGCATTGTCTGAAAAGACCGTAGGAGTGGCACCTCCCCCTGTGCCAATACACTTGCCTGCTGACTTGATGGGGTGGCGCTGGCCCGCACGCCTAACCCGTTCTTGTCCGCCTCTAATGGTGCCTCCCCCTGCTGGTTAAGTGACACTGTGTTTTCACCCAAATGATTAAAAGCATTTACAATGCCACACAACAGTTGCCCACTACTACCCCGTCCCATGCTTGCAAGCACTGCATTACAATACTTTTCATTTGCACCAAGAAAGCAGGTCCCTCTGATACCTCCGCTGCTGTGATGGCTGTACGCGTGATGGACTCACTGTTGCTCTCCCTTTTGCCTTCATTTTCTGGTGCCACCGTGGTGGCTGCAAGCCTCTGCTTTCCTCCTCTGCCTTTCCATCCTACTGCTTTCTTATCGGCCTCTCTCTTTCTTTTCAACGCTTCTGTCTGCTGCTTCGTTGCCATGGCCTTTGCTGTCAAAGTCTTCATTCTATTGGCCGCTGGCTTTTCTTCCCCAAGAGATATCAGTTCCTCAAGCACCTGCTCTTCCATTGATGCTGCAAAAAGGAGTGGGTATTACGAGCCACTCGTAGATGATCCTTCTGGGCTGCCATCAAGTACTGCGGTCATCTTCTGTAACCAGTTTGGGCCATGTCTGGATACTGGTGAACTTGCCATCTGGATAAATTGCACCAGCTTCATCTACACGTTGCCTGTGGGCAGGATTGCCTCTGTTCTCTGTGTGTCCATCCTCCTTCTGCTTCTGTATCACCAACAGACTGTTGCTACCACAGCAATTAACAATTCCTGTGTCCTCGACCCTTCTGCGCTCGGACTGCTGCTTGATCTTCATGTTCTTCTGCTGTGTCTTTGACATTTTGTTATTTTTTAATTTTTTACTTTTACATTTTTCAGGACCACCAGATTTAAGCACAATTATGTTCGATGTAGCGACCTGTGAGATAGTTAAATTATACCCGTCACTGTGCACTTGCTGCCCGTTTCTTTCAACTACTTCCTTAATTAGCCTTGCTCACAACATGTTTGCAGCCTCTAGTGCTCTATGCACATGCATGTGCTTGTTCCCCTGTTATCTCATAAAGTGCCCTTTTGGTGCTGTCAGCTTCCTCGCAGGAGAAAGATTGCCTTCTATTGTTCATGCAAGCTTCTCAATGCTGCCTGCAGTCCACAGTACTCATTGCCAAGTACGATCCGCTCTGCAGTGGCCGGATTAGAAGCTTACATGAACAACATAGGCAATCCAAAAGAGTGGTGTGCGCAGCCGTGGCCTGACAAATGGCATAGGGAAGGTCTCACAGTAGACATCACACTATTGGTGTTCCCCATCGTTGTAGCGTTTCAACTGTGGGAGGACCAGCTCATCAACAAAAGAGTCACTTTATGGTCAAGCAACCTAGCAGAGGTACAGGTGATAAACAAGGGACACACAAGCAGTGGTACGATGCTACGCTTACTCGAGGAACTGACAGCAAGCCCACTCAGTTTATACACAGAGGTTTAGGCTAGACACATACCTGGGGTGAAGAACATAGCGGCTGATGCCCTGTCTCGTTTACAGTTCAGAAAATTCTGAGAGACGAGCCAGATGTAAGCGAGAGGATGACCCCATTCCGAAAACAGCTGTGGGATACAGTTGGAAAGATCTTACTCCCCTCGTCGTTATGGCCCTCATTCCAAATATTGCAAAGAGGTCCAAGGCCTGTTCGGACACATTTATTAACTTCAGGGGAGCAGGGAAGGGTGCCAGTGCGATCATTCATCGGGTAGCTGTGGCGCAATCACAAGACCAGGGCATGGGCTGCATACCATTTGGCAGCGATAGCCCTTTACCATAAATTAGGGGGAAGGGCATATCCAACGAAGGAGCATTATGCTAGTTTGGCATTGAAGGGATGGGCCAAACAGACAGGGAAGAAAGAGATGCAAGGCACTCCAAAGAAATTGGAAAACTCCTCAAAGGGCTGGGGGGAATATGCAGAGACAACTTTGAAACCTCCATGTTTGGTACAGTATTTTTGCAGGCATTCCCAACTCCCTCAGAGTCAGTCGCTTCTCCAAGCAACGAGTTGGTGGTAGATATCTTTCTTCGGCTGGGGGTGTCCCTCTGGAACAGCCTCCCTGCCTCTCTGAAACTTGAGGAGAAACATCTCTGGTTCCGCAGCACATCAAGTCCTTCCTTTTTTCTTCTGCCTTCTCTCTTCCTCTCCCATCCTGATTTCCTGAGTGATACTGCACTGGTCACCTGGCTGCCCTCTGATTTTGGGCCTAGGTCCCTACCCACCCAGTTGCACCCCTATACTGCCTCCCAGCAACCCTTGCACTTGGGTCTGTATCTGTAACCCTACAGTCCTCCTACCTGCATTTTGGACACCTGCTGTCTGCACTTGCCCTTGCACCTGCCACCTGCTGGCCGCACTTCTTGTTATTGTTTTGATCTCATGCACAGCACTGCCCCCTCCACTTTCCCTTGGCACTTTTCCCCTCCCCCACCCCTGCACTTGTGCAATCTCAATGCCACTTGGCCTAGTAAGATCATTGTCTCTGTCCTCCCTCTGTTCCCCCTTCCTTGCCTTGTCGCGCCTTGAATCACTTGTGTATAAGTGCGTTACAAATAACATATCATATCATATCACTCAGGACCAGCGAGTTGTTACCATGCAGCAAAGATTAGGTTTTCTGGAGATGGATGATGTAACAATTTCATGCGAAACACCGCAGCTGCACCTATGAAGTTCACAAACTGACCAGATGGGAAGAGGGAGGGCAATAGTGCTACACTGCATTAAGGACAGCCCTTGCTTCCCGGTGTGCTGCCTCACATCATCTTTAACACAGAGACCCCACAGGAGAGACAGGGCCCTGCTATTAATACACACAGACAGCTCAGCATTGAGGAGGCTTCAATTTGAAGGGGTGATGCACTTGGCTTTGAAATACATGGGGGCAACTAAAGGGGTCTTCGGCACCCACTCTTTTAGGATCAGTGCCCCCACATCGGTAGGTGGGGCTGGCATGCCCCCAGAAGTGATTAAGAAAATAGGTGGTTGGAAATCAAACAGTTTTAAGATATGATATGATATGATATGATATGGCATTTATAACATGCCTATACACAAGTGTGTAACAAGTGTACGTGAGGTTGAGAAAAGTGTGACAGGACAATGTTCATCATACATCCTCCCCCCTTTTCCCCAATGCACAGCATCAATAAGGAGCAGAAGAACCATGTGTGTAGTGGGCCACTCGTTTGTGAAGAGTAACAATGCAAGGTGGACAACACAAAGGGAGTAAATAACTGGAAGACACTTGAAGGTCGAATGGTGGGGAATTCCAGGTATGCAATGGGCACAACTGGAAAAGCATGTTGAGAGGCTATTACAGAGGTAGCCCAAACCTGAGGTGTTGCTTGTACACCTAGGTGGAAACAATCTTACAAGCCTTGGAAGAGGAATGTTGCTGAGAGAAATTATGGGAACCTTGCAATGTTTGGGGCCAGTCTGAGGGACAAGGAAATTATGTGGTCTGAGATTATACCAAGAAAAATGTGGAGAAGGCCTGAGTCACATCAGGCAATGAAGAAGTCTCGAAGGAAGTTGAATGGAGCCATAGCAAGGTTTTGCAAGGGCATGGGATTCACACAGATCACACTGATCTGATAAATTTAAAGTCACCAGAATATTATGAAGGCGATGGGGTGTATCTGTCCAAGAGTGGCATAGGTCTTTTCTTTTGGACCATAAGCACAAAATTGATGGCACTATGATGTCATAACTGGGGGGAGCCAAATATGGGTGTTGACCCCTCTGTGGCCTGGTGGTATGTAAGCGACCAGTTGGACTGTAAAGACTATAAGTGATCTTAGTAGGAAACAGAAAGGGTTTTCGCTCCTACTAGGACCAGCCCCCCCAGGAGACCCAGTGGTGAGGGGGTTTGAGGAAAGGAAGAGAGCTCAGCTTCCCCCATCATAGACGGCACTCCTCCAGGCAGGATCTTCTGCGAGGGGAGGCGTAGCTTTGGCCTAACAAATAAAGTGGAGCAGGTTGGAAATATGGGGGAAGCAAGGAATCTGTGATTTAGTCGGCTGGTCACAGCACAAGAATACATATTTTGCCAAAGTATGTTTTGCAGTGATGACAATCGTGTAGTAGATCTGAATTAGCTGATTGCTGTATAAATGTAATAAGCCTGCAGCCGTTTATGCCAGAAAGAATCAACTGACTCTGACAATTCTATATCTTGCAATAAGGAAGGTGCATGTATGGGAGACATATAAAGTATGGGCTATGGTCCAGTTAGTGCGCAAGTGCCCAGGTCATCAGAAGAGCCGTCAGCAGGAATTCCAGGAGGTGAGGCAGCAACAAGCAGGAATTCAGGTTCAAGCAAGGACGGAAATCGAGAGTGATCAGACATGCAAGAAGCTGGAACAAGAGGGAACGGAAGGAAGCAGGAGCAGAACTCCCGTTTAGGCATAAAGAGAAAATACAGCAGGGATAGCAACAATAATCAAGGAACCAGAAGAAAAAGCAACAAACTCACGCAATGTCTGCGACTGATGGCCCGGAACTGGAAACACATCAGTGGCGTCACTGGTATCTTGGAATGGGCAATTCCGGATTTAGCTTTGCGGCCTACGGTGCCAGCAGCAGTACAGACTGCACTGTGACAACACAGCACCTCATGGAGAAAAAGCTCAGCATCTTTAAATTTGCGCTGTAATTACGTATTGTATGTTCTATGCCCTCTGACATGTTTCATTTCCTTAATGAATTCCTCTTGGAACGTGGGGCAGTGGTGTCTGTTATGACTACAGGATATGTTTATTGTGGATACAGTACTTATCATCAACATTTCTTATTTCGACAGATGCTCCTTTTGCAGTAATATGATAAGCTTTAGCTTGGGAAATGGCCTCTGGGGAATTTGTTTTCTTTTTCTGTTTCACCTAAAAGCTACGGTGTCTGGTCATCATTTCGAATACAAAAGGATCGAATGCAATACATTCGAATGAAAAGGACCGAGAAAAAAAAAGACCAATAGCCTTTTTTTGTAATGTTTTTTTTTTTTTGGTTTTGGTATAGGTAACATTAGTGGTTTTGGGCCAAAAAACGTGCGTTTGGGGGGGACCCCCCAATTATTATAAAGTGCATTCAATTTTTTTTTTTTTTTGGTCTTTTTGTTTCGAAAGTATTGCATTTCGAAACTTTGTATTCGAATCTTTAAATATAAACCACAAGCTACACATGTCTGTTATGAGATGGAAATAACACTTCAGCTGGACAGCCCATCAAAGGGGATTCGGATACACTGGGTGCTGTGACGAAGGCTCACTTAGAAGGGGGAAGATTGTGATTATCCCTCGATTTTCAGAGATGGACCCAAACTTCAGTTTTAAAATCACACTAGGGATATATAGCGTCACACCTTATCCATCACAACAACTTATAGAAGCCTTTAGACATGTCACCTCAACTATTAATGATGTGCCCAAATTATTGGCTCATGTCTTTGGATCCTGTTTGCAGGCATTCACAGGAATGCAGCGTTTAGAATAAGATAGGTGTTCTATAACTTTTTGTGGCTCAGTGCTTCAAGTGTTAATTTAACTGTATATTTAATGCATTCACTTGAACATGTGCACCATAAGAAGACATAGATACAAAATATGGGTACTCGCTTCACACATCAAAGAACATTTATGCTTAACGTGAAATGCAAATCTTTATTGATGAAGTATATATATAGTTTCAAGTTTATTAGATATACATCTAGACATGCAACATTAATATATAAAATTCAACTAATAGACCAGATATATAAAAACTCATATCACAGATTTAAAATACATTATTCAATACATCTTAAAATGTCCATAATCTTTACATAAAATAGTAAATAAAAATATTAGATTAATATTGTTTCCTCTCATAAAAGTCATGCATAGTTCCATGATTACATTCATATCAATCGCGTTATGATAAGATTTAATATACTTGATTCACAAATACATCAGACTTTCACATTTCATGATCAAATGATATAATGACTCAATGACATTGTTGCCACATAGGCGACATTTCCTGTGTTCATATGCAATTCTTAATCTGTCGCCTTTCATCTCTAGTGCCTCAGACACATTAAATTTAAGCAATAGGTAAGTGTGAAACATTCTTATACTTGGAAAGGCTTTTATGTACATTGGGGGCACATAATTCTAGTCGATCTATCTTCACAGTAGGCTCCACTATGTGTTTTCGATGCTAAGTTTATCATATTTTGCTCATTGCCAAAATCATATAATTTCTTTTTTATCCACATTTTCAATGCCACTGTTGTACCTTTGGGGTCACACCCCAACGTCCATTTCCTGTGTGTTCTTTACAAGATACCCATCGTTCCAATTAGCACATTGCATTCTAGGCTCAAGAACGCTTTCACATATGGACCTATTATCGTTTCTATTTGCAATGTGCACACTTTTTCATATGACATTACACATTGGCTAATATAAGCAGACCAAATTGCTTTTATATTAAACTCTAAGTACAAGTATTCCACACTGACACATTGTGGCAGTCTTAATAGTTTCCTCAATATTTTAGCTTCAAGTATCACAAGCCGTTTTTCAAATGTATGTCCCCATATCTCCACAGCATACAATAGCATTGCTCTTACTTTTGCCATGTAAATAGTAATTACTGCTGAAGCTGAGAAGCCATTGTTTCTTCCTATGTATGTACTCAGTGCATTTGCAGAAGCAAGACACAGCGTTTTCAAAGCTGACCACTGTGGTTCCCAGTTAAGCTTCTCATCAATAATTATTCAGAGATACTTATATGTGGTCACTTGTTCAATCTTTTTAGACTCCAATTTCCATGTATATTTCCTTGATCTATGTTTATTGGAGAAAACCATTATTTTGCTTTTACCAATATTGATTGTCAAGCCATTATCCACAGAGTATGCAGCTAATGAATCTAACATACGCTGCAAACCTACAGGCGTATAATCTAAGATTAACAGGTCATCTGCGTATGCGAGCCATCGGATTGTGACACTATTAATCCTCACAGGGTTGGCTTCGGATATGTTAAAAGCTGCCTTCATATCTGCCAAATATAGATTAAATAAAATGACTGCAATCCTACACCCTTGTTTTACACCACAGCAGGTTGCCATGAAATTGGATAGTCTTCCCACTGCATTCAATCTTATTCTTCCGGTTGTATCTGTATGAAGTAACATAAGCATTCGTAGCAGAATTTGTGGAATTCCCCAAGAATTCAATTTCTGCCATAATCTGTTACATAGCACAGTATTGAAGGCAGCGTTTTCCCAATGAGTGCTCAACTGCAGATGTTAGCATCAACAAATGATGTGTGGTACTAGATTTGTCCCTGAAGCCTATTTGGTTTGTTGGTAAGATTTTTTTCTCAACAATCCATGCATTCAATTCCCGTAGCAATACCCTGGTAAAACTCTTTGAGGAAATATCAAGCATTGCTAACAAGCGAAAGTTTGCCGGCTTATCCCACACCCCCTTTTTATGTACTGTTAGGATGTGACTGGTTTTCCACTAGGGAGGGATCACTCCTAGTTTACCTATTTGTTTAAATAGTAGATGTAGAGCAGCTCCCCATAGCTCAGGTTGTTTTTTGATGACTAGATAGATTACATATCCCATCAGGGTCTGCTGCACATGAGTTCTTTAAGTTTTCAATTATCACAATTATGTCCAATTCAGATGCCTTACAATCCCAAATTTCATTTGGAATCGGAAGTACATTCTCAGATGGTTATACTCTACCCAAAGTTCCATTTGTATATTTTCCCCACGTTTCTTCAGTAATACAATCAATAGTCAATTCACGTTTTTTATTTTTACAGAGTAATTGCCATTGGCCCTGAGTGTTGTTAGATAATGCTAGCCTTGCAATATTTTGCCATTGTTTGATCTCACATTCTTTTTTATGTACTTTTAGCCACCGTTTATAGTTCTTTTTGAGATTTTTAATGTGGCATGCAACTTCATACTCTGATAATATCATATCACTTTGAGGTAACACACTCTTTATCTCAATGTGGAGATTCTTTTTCGCTTCTTTCATCCTTTTATCATTTCCAACTCTTAGGGGTAATACTATATTCGATCTTTCTCCTACTGTTTTATAGGTTCTCCACTCTGCTACTTGTTTTTGAATGTTATTCATTAACTTTGAGAAGTTGGACAGAATTAATATATAATTATTCTTTCCCAATGCTCCCTCTAGTATGAACTCAGGCAATAAGGCATAACTACTTGGGTGGCCTTCTCTATATTTCGATGGTGCCATAGTGTGCGATTTTTGCCTTCACTTATGTGAACCATCCCATTCCCATCATAGTCAATGCCCCCTTCCCTTCGACTAGGAATGGCAAACAGGAGACATAATGGCAAGTTATCACTCTCCTCCCGCTCTACAATACCCATGTTTCTTATATGCTCAATACCAATATTGTTTTAAAAAATATAATCAGGGGTCACAGCAGACCTACGTTCCATTCTAGTGAAGGCCATTTTAGCATCTCCTGGAGTTTGGCCATTTAGTTTCACTAGTCTATGTGCATAGAGTATCTTATACCATTTAATCCCTTGTCTATTATGAGTCGGGAGATTAATATCACATATTTGCAGTCTCGCCGGCCACTCTTCATTTAATCCCAGATCTCCAATTCTTGCATTAAAGTCACCCATAAGCCATATTGGACATCGATCATTATACAACTTTAAGACAGTATCAACTGTCTTCACATTTTCTTTTGTCATTGCCATATTGGGGGGATCGTATACATTGATTACAACAATTGTTAGCATTGACCAAGTTAATTTAGTGGCCAATACATACTGGATCGAAAGAGGTCATTTCACTATCTTCCAAGGGGGTTGGACAGATACCAACAGTCCTCCTTTTGGTCCACCAAGATGACCTTTTGTGGCAACCTGATGTACAGTACTTCTATCATCTAACTAAACCTCAGATGTTAACATGTTTCTTGAAGTGCCACAACGTTAAATAATGCCAAATTTCGAACAGATGTAAATGCCCACTAGTGTTCCAAGAATACAGCAATTCTAGTGAGTTCAGTCATTGCCGTGTATCAGCACAGTGTGGCTTAAAAGTCAATGGTAGCCATTGCCAGTAATCTTCTGGTATGTCTTTAGTACCGCCCTTCACATTATTAGGGACCTGAGAGTGGGCCTCATCATGAGTCTGGCGGTAACCCTTAAATGCGGTGGTAATAGCGCTACCGCCGCATTTAAGGGTCTGCCAGATTATGGCCTTGGCGGATTTCCCCCCAGCTCTAAGCTGGGGGGAAATCTGCGGCAAATTTGCTGATTTACGGCGCTATTACAGCTGACGGGGGTAATAGTGCAAATTATCTCCTTTGGGCCCAATGGGGAATGAGGAATTCCCGAATGGGCCCAATGGGGTATGGGCACTAACCGTTTCACCAAACCTGTGATCCGGGCTAATAGCACCGGCAGTAATAGCGCCGGCGTAACCGCCCAACTCGTGATGAGTCCCAGTTTGCTCCCTTTTCGACACCCCATACCGCAAGACTATTTTGAATGGTTGGAGGAGCCGCAACCCACTTACTAGATGTATTCCTTATGATTGACCTATTTGGGGCAGAATTACACACTCCTGGAGCTACTTTCACTGAGGTGACATGCCCCCGTGATGTCTCATAACCTGTTTTCACAACAGCTATCTCTACTCTTTGGACGACGTAGCCCAGGTGCAGTCAATCTACTTCGATTCCCATCGTGTAATTCAAAGTTGACTCAGCCTCAAAGCACACATTAGTGATATATTGGTTCATAACTTCTAACTGATCGACCAGTCTTATATCTTTAGATGTGATTACCCTCAAAGGCACAATAGATTGAAAGATGCACAGTACTGACGCCCGATTTAAAGGTAATGAGGACTTGTCCTGATGCACCTGAGTAATTTGCATCGCAGCCATCATACCATGATTTACTTTCCCTGGGGCACTACAATTTTCTGCTTCTATATTAGGTTTTTTTTGTAACCCATGCATCCGGTAGTGTCATTTGCGTCTTTGCAACTGGGCAACTAATGGATTGTGCTCTTCTCACATTAGTGTGCAACTTCTTTACATGGGTGATTTTATTTGCAGGGGGTAGAATTATTTCCTCTTCATTATCAACATATACTATTTCCACCCCAGTATTAACTTGTTTTGGCTCACCACATGGGGTATTCTTTCCCAACTGCCCCAGTTCATTATTTACATTAGGAACCGAGACAGTTTCCTTACTCAAGCATATTTTCTTCGTTGGAATCACATTCGTAACCTCAGAGGAATTTTCATTTTCTCTTCACAGTTCTATTACTGTACATGAACGCATGGTGTACACATTGTGCTTTCCTTTTTACAAATCTTAATTTTTTTACCACCTTCCCACCCACGCTCGAGTCCCTTCCGTTCACATGGGCTCCTTCAGTTGCTTTTACTCGTTCTGATCCTTTCTTACTTGCACACACATCACAACGTTGCTCCGGCATTTAGAATGAATTAGCAACGATTGCACATCGATCTTGGTCTGCAAGTAAAGACATTTTGCAAGCAACATGGAGAACATATTTTCTAGTGCGTTGAACATATCATCTGAGTTCATACTGATGTCCTCATCCTTCTCACGTGTAGCTTCACCTTGATCTATTTTCGCTTTAAAGGTGGGTGCCATCGAGTCCCTCTTTTCAAGCTGAACTTTAGATTTAAAACTGGTGGGACTATTGTGTCATAATTCACCACACCAATGCCCATTGACTCTACTTTGGTACCAGGTGGCGCATCAAACACTGTTGGCAACACCATCTTATTTGGTGGGGTAAAATACATTGGAGTGGCTACTGCCTCTGTGGGCGACATTTCAGGATCATTACCCATATACGCAATATCCAACTCCTCCAACACAGAGTCGGATAGCTCAATAGCACTTTTTGCATTATTACAGGACTCCCTATGGATCATAGCTACTGTATAGTCCTTTACTTTCATATGGCCATTACGTTCCACACTTGTCTCTCCGCCTGCTACTACTAACGCATTTGCCACTTTTGACACAAACACAGCCTTACGGTCAAGTTTACTTGCAATTGTATTTTGTATAACATTATCAGTCTCCATAGTGTGGTCATCTTCACTATCACTTGATTTTTTGGGAAGGCCACATAGAACATCACACAATAATTTGGCACTCACACATCCCAAGTCACCTGCCAACTCAGAAACCAAGTCTTCAGATGCAATGGTTAATGAGGCTCTATTGGCAGCATAATTTATCGGGGTCACAGTTGGCGTTTTACTGAAATATTCTGTGATCACCTTCCCATGAGCTACTACTTTCTTAGGTCTGGAAATGATTTTAGGAATGCAAATTTTTGTGCATTGCTATTTCTTTTTCATAGTCATCCATGACTTCACTCCGTATAGAATAATAAGTATCACATGGCAAATTTGACAATAGTGGCGGGAGTAATGGTATCTGATATTTATTACATCGGTCAGTCACCCAATGATGTCTTGTAACTATTTTACTACTACTCCATGGAGAGACCATCCAATGGGTAATGAACTACACAGTCACATATATTCCAATTTCCAGTGACACAACATGAACACGACCCACTGTGGGCACTGTGGACACTGTTTACACACCGGCACCAAATTGATTCAAATGCCGAGGATTAGCAACTGCACAATGGCGGTGCAGAAATACCAATCAAAGCGACACAGAACTCCCTAAACATATCACATGAATTTTCATTTTGATATTTGGAGGTTACACCTCTTACCATCTAACCGTCACGTCAGCACGTCAGTGCTTCTAATCAAAGCAGCATGGATTAGATCAATATAGGGGTGCCCGGCCAGCTCGCTTGCTCCGCTGCGAGCAGCAAACAGCCAAACAGCCACTTCCGAGTCACTTCTCGGAGCGCGCGTGCAGGGGCACGCGAGTGGCAACTTTTAATGACACGTAGAAAAAAGGGGGTGTGGCTTGCTACCTAACATGAAATAAATGTAGATATAAGAACTATAATTCAACGTGGTCTTAGATAAATATATTAGAGTGTCCTGAGCAGTCTTTGAGTGATGCTGGATAGTAAATAGGCGTACCAAGCAAATCTTCTCCAAATACAGGATCAAAGGGACGTAGACTCCAGCCGAACAGCCACTTCCGAGACCCTTCCCAGAGCGCACGTGCAGGAGTGCACGAGTGGCAACTTTTAATTACATGTAGCAAAAAGGGGCATGGCTTGCTACCTAAAATTAAATAACTGTAGATATAAGAACTATAATTCAACGTGGTCTTAGATCAATATATTAGAGTGTCCTGAGCAGTCTTTGAGTGATGCTGGATAGTAAATAGGTGTACCAAGCAAATCTTCTCCACATTCAGGATCAAAGGGATGTAGACTTCAGCCGAACAGCTACTTCCCAGCCACTTCTCGGAGCATGCGCTCAGGAGCAAGCGAGTGGCAACTTTTAATGACATGTAGCAAAAAGGGGGCGTGGCTTGCTACCAAGCAAATCTTCTCTAAATACATGATCAAAGTGACGTAGACTCCAGCCAAACAGCCACTTCCGAGCCACTTCTTGGAGCGTATATGTCGGTCAATATTAATAACTAAAAATAATAAATAATGACTGAATAAATAACAATACAAGCAAACATAAATACTTTCAGTAATGTCTACTGTATACAGTATACAGTGACACAATACCATTAGTACCATAATCATTCCCAGTGATTAAGGAGCTTAACCAATTGATAAGAGGGTTCAACAGGATTGAACTCTAATTGAATGAGAGTACAACTGGCAGATGCGCAAGCTTGTCTGCTAATGATTTCTACACTGTGCTGTCCTCACCAATGTGACAGGATTTGAACTGTGGTTGACAGCTTACCACTATTCTAAGGACCTCTAGTCTCCTATAATATCTGAGAACTTTTAACATTTTAGAAAAACAATCTGAGATCGTTTGTGGAGGCTGATCAGTCCAATGACAAGATAACAACAGAAAACACTACTTGTGTATGTTGGCTCCTGGAATATGGAGGTAAGGCCTGGTGCCTACAAACCTATATCAGACCTACCTAATTATGATCTATGTGAATGATAGATAGTGCCCTCACCATATGATATGCACTTTTAACTTCATACTTTTAACTTAATAGAAAAACCATCTTACACCATTGGCAAAGACACACATCTAAATGGCAAGGTCGCAGCAGAAGATACTATATATGTTTATTTGCTCCGGGAATAGGACTTGAGGCCTGGTGCCAAGAGATGTACATATATTCTGGCCAACCTAACTATCATATAGACTGTATCCTCATCCTATCCATTCACCACTCTCCCCTAATCTCTATAGTGTAGATAACAGGTCCTGACTCGCTTGTGAGTCGATATAATACTTACAAGGCTGTCACAATGACTTCCTTATAAAACGGGGCTTTGAACTACACAACAATCCAGGTGAATGGACAACTCTTTACTTCCTAACTGAAAGTATATTTACTGTGCATAGAAGCATATATGAGTTACCAAAAGGGTCAACAATATTTTCTTAATTTTTTGTAGGTGACGGTACAAAAATTCTGGAATCATATTGTATGATTCTTGCTCCTGATGAAAGAGTGGAACCCAAAACGGGTTACGCTCTACATTATTATAATATTCTATTTGGATTAAATTACTTTTGTTCTTTGACATTTTTGTTCTCTTCAATCTGCCTCTCATAAAATATCTACACAGTGTATCACTAATTGACTGTTATTCAGTACAGTGGTGTGCAGAGGACACTAGTGTCCTTAAGTCTAGGACATTAATTTGCTTATAAAAGGGACATTTATGTCACACTTTCCTCCAATACCCAGGAGTATGGTGTTGGCAAATGCCTACAGATGCAGATACTGAAAGCCCTGTAGAATGCCAAAGAGACACCTAGTGGCATAATTCATCTACGAAAGCAGAACTTGGTCTGTATCAGAGACAAATGAGGACAAAATAGAGGTGAGACGTGCAGCTAGATGGACATTTCAAATGAACAGGGCAATATCTAAAATGCTCTCTTTCAAGTGCAGTAGTCCAAGGAGGGCCCTCCAAGATGCAGCTACATGTCTATGCACCACATATCTCCATGTCAACAAACTGACTTATTTTCATCTTAAACATTATTTCCTTTGAGGTCCAAATCCAGGCATCCTGATAGTAAATATCTCTGCTTTGAAACAAATAAATCAAATCCAACCAGTAGAATAGTTTAGAGCAGACCCTGCTTTTCTACCACCTTAATTGTATTGTATTGCAGTTGTAATTTATAGGGTGCCTTAATGGTGACAGAAGCTTCCTGGATGGCATACATGAGTGAACTTGAATTATTCTGAAGATTGTACAACAACCAGCAGCACAAATGCCTAAGAAAACAGAACCTTCCTAAGTCTACCCCTATCACCCCAGGAGTTTTCAAATTGTTCATGATTTGAGTCTGTAGGTCTATGAAAAAAGGGTAGTGAAGCTTTAGCAATTTTATATTGTTATTAAATAACACGATTATGTGAATAGCTACATCTCAAAAAGGGTGATATGCTGATCAGACCACATTTCATGAGCTACATGCCAAAAGCATAGTATACACTGGTGTCCTGATGCATCAGTCTCCAGATCCGCAGATCCTGCTCTTCAGTGTCACAGAGTGGTTTAGAAGTCACAGGTGCCCTGCTTGACAGCTATTTGTGACAGCAAAGTTACTGTATAACAGGGGCTGCACTTAAATCTGCATCTCTGTCCCAAAACATTGTATTGTGATACCTACTAACCCGTTTGCATGGTAATACAGACAGAGAAGCCATATCTAGGTTGTAGAATGGTGGTTGGTATTTATTTTATTTATTACATTTATATAGCGCACAGGCAGCCCAGGGGCATTGTGGCACTGTTACTTGTAAGGAGACTTAGTTACAATGGGTACAGTTTGTGCCTTGGGTTACAGTGAGGCGGTGACCTGTGATCAGCTATTGGAGGTATCATACAACCTAATACATCATACATGATATTCATGAGGGCTTGGACACATGGTGTTGGTTAGGTGAATAGGGTAGTTTTCATGGTTTTACAAAAATCAGTCAGTGAGGGTACAGAGCGCAGGGAGGTAGGAAGGGTGTTCCAGTGTAAAGCAGCGAGGTACGGGGAGCTGGAGCCCCCTGCTCTGGCTCTTTTTACCCTGGGTACTGAGAGCATGTTGGCATAGGGTGACCTAGTAGGTCTTGTGGAGGAGACCGGGTGGATCCTCTGGGATACGTACACTGGGGCGGCGAGATGGACGCATTTGTGGGTGATGCTTAGCGCTTTGAACAGGATCCTTTCCTTTATGGGGAGCCAGTGGGACGCTTTTCTGGCAGCGGTGATCTGCTCTCTCTTAGCAATGCCTTGTGCAGCACAAAGGGCACTGTTCTGTATTACTTGAAGCTTCTCAAGGTTTTTATTGGAGGTCCCTAGGAAAAGAACATTGCATTAATCCAGCCGCGAGCCAGTTATGGCCCGGGCTATGTTAGTGCAAGTGTCTTTTGACAGATGAGGTCTGATTGCGTTGAGAAGTTTTGCATGGTAAGCAGCAGAGGAGGCGATGGCGTTTACTTGTCTGGTCATGGATAGGTTGGAGTCTAAGTAGACGCCTAGTGTTTTTACCATGTCTATAACTGGGATTCTGATTGAGTCAATGGTAAAGTGACTGAACTGGGCGTTAAGTTTCTTGAGGGTGTCAGGGGAGCATACGCGTAGGAGCTCAGTTTTGTCAGAGTTAAGGCAGAGGCCGTTGATAGCCATCCACATTTGGGTTGTGTTGTAGATGTTGTTGAGAGTAGCACAGTCCATGTCATAGTCGCCTGTCAGTGTTTGTGTTGTAGATGTTGTTGAGAGTAGCACAGTTCGTGTCATAGTCGCCTGTGGTAGGTCACATAATTATGAAAATCTGTGCCTTATTTGTATCGTACACAAGTTAACCCTGTCAGCCTTTTCAGCCGTGGACAGGCTATGTGCATTCAAGTCAGACTGCGGTCTCGACTCATCGGCAGGGCAAAGAACAGGAATGACTAAGTTGTTCTTTGATCCTTTAAGATTTCCGGTAATGCCTCTCTTCAGCAGGACAGCCCTCAGTGGGAGTTGTCCAGGGAAACAGGCTACGATTACAAAGGGCACACCCTAAGCAAAAGGGCCAGACTCACACCATCGTGCTACACACCAAAAAGCCTTTGAAGTGCAGGGCTAGAGAAGGGGACAGGTTAAGACAGACAGACAGAGCAGAACCTAAGGGAAGGATTCCTCTACCTTAGTTTTCCATGTGCCTTTCTTCCTTTCTTGCTTTCTTTCTTTCCTGTCTCCCACACTTTCTGCACAGCAGAGCACTTTGGGTATGATGCAGAAAGGCACTCACCACTTGTTATCTTAACAAGGATTGGACCTCTTAATACCGGTTTGTTTTAACCTATCTCGGGTGGCTTGTTGCCCTATAAGGTAGGGGTTGTCTCATCCTTTTCTTAATTAATTCCTGGACTTCAAGAAGAATTAATTTGAACCTCCTTTGAGACACTAGATCTTTCCAAAGTCTTCATTTAGTTAAGTAAAGAAAGAGTGTTCCAAGGTAGAGGCACGCTCTGCTCCCTATTCATCCCGAAGGCAGATGGGGTCGGAGGGGTGAACTGCTGCTGTAGCAAAACTTGCCTCTTTGTCAGATACACTGGTTCCCAGGACCTCGTGGAGGTGAAGTACTTCTACAGTTGTTAGCTAGCCTCACTCTGGTTGGGAGAAATAGAAGAAGGACTCATCTTTTCCCTGAGTCTCTGGACTGGGGCTCGTAGCAACTATGGAATCCAAGCAGCTGCTCTCCTGCATTTCTACTGCATCAGACCACGTTGAACTATCATCTACTGCATTTGAAAGCAACTTCTTTGAACCTCTTTGAACAGCTGTTTCATCTCCTTCAACCAGTTTGCCACTGCGCCGTGCCAGATGAGTGTGTCCATTGCCCCATCTTGAACAAAAAGCTCACTGCTGCAGAAACTTTCAAACCACCACGTCTCGAATCGCACCTTGAACCACCAGCATCTTTGTCACCGAACCAACTCTTGGGTCCTCATTGACCCGCATGATGCAAATGCTGCATCGAATCACAGCGAGCCTCACCTTGAATCTGAATTGATACCTGATCCCCATCTGGATCACTGTACTCGCCACATCTGAATTTTGTGCAATCCACTCTTAGAATATTACAAAAAACAGGTTGAAAGCTGTTTAACCACCAAGAACTAATTAAGTTATTGTTGGAAGGCCGTTCTCCCTATATCCATTTGCTGGGAGCTTCGACACTAATTAAGCCCCCCATCATGGCACTCTTTTCACAAATCTAACCTAAGTCAGGTAAATTCCCGATTTTTTGATTTCGGGGATCAGAACTCAGAGGGAACTAAATCACAGGGAAAACATGTATAAGGTGAGTCTGATTACCCCTCTTTCCAGAGCCAAAAGGTACGAGTGAAGAAAAGTTTACAAACTAAACAATACAGTTTGCTAATGTAGCTATAATACATCATGGAACCCAACGCAGAACAGATACTCAAAAACTAAATGTATTACATGTTATATATGATTAAAACGGGGCACATAGCGCCGCAGACAAAACAAATGACATATTGCAAACAATACTTAAAAAACATCTTTACAACAAAACGTGCATTACACATAATAGCACATCATGGGGGATGAGGGCAGAACAAGATATACACATTCGTGTCAACTTTGTTTGCATTAGAGGACCCACACATCATTTCTATGGGTAACTCAGATAGATATTGACATGTTACAGCCTTGTAATATTTAGACACTATCCCTAGTGTCTTTCATTCTTTCTTTTGGGCCATCTTCAGGACACAATTTCTTCCAAATAGTCGTTCAATGACTCTATACCCCACTTGATATTCAACTTGCTTATTTCTACAAAGACATATAAAACATATACAACATGTCAGAATAGTCATTCTGCTTGTCAAGGGTTCAAAATAACACAGATTTGATCTGACACTACCGAAGTGAAAACAAATAAACCAGACACTAAACACAAAACAATTTTTCATTCTCAAAACAGTGCAACAGAGGGCAAAGTAGGACAACCTGTTTTTTACTACAGATACATTGCTCTTTTCATGGTTGAATCATGGCAATCCCAGCGTTAGTCTGGAATTATGTTTAGTTGTTATAGTTTTAGATTTTTTTCAAAAAACAAACACATCTTCTGCATGTTTTCGGTGTTTCCACAAACAGATAGAAATCTTATCTGTGTTTACTTATCATAGAATGGCTCAGTCTCATAGCACTTGCTATAGTTCATCCTTATTTTCAGTGTAATAGCACTAGTGAATGGCATTAGTTGTTACATCAACACAAAGTAAATCAATGAAACAACAATTTATAAACAGAATTTGTATCAGAGAATCAGAGCATCTCATTAACCAGTCTACTGAATAGGGCACAAAAGCAGTCACAAACCCAGGTTTCATACTCTGAAAAATGCACAACTGAGTTGTTATTCAAGTTCCATGGTTGTGAATGGTCGTGAATATATAGTAGGTGACACGCACGCCTGTCACTAGTAGCAGGTAACACAATCACTAACATGTGGTTCTTCAAAAATATAAACATTCTGCCTATTATATGAAGCATCTGCAAATATTTGATTGCTCACACATCATGCAAAATCTACCCTACATTTGGCATCATTTTGCAAGATGATCAGTGTTTGAGTTTTTTGATTATTGACACATGTTGAATAGGCCATTGTCCACAACTGAGATTATCGGCACTTGAGGTGTCATATCCACAAATATCATACTATTTATTTATTTTTAGTTTATTGGATATTTGTAAGGCACTGATAAAACAAATGGTGTTTCAAGGCTTCACAAGACAAAAAGGGAGGGACAAGGGAGAAAGATAACAATAACGGTCCTACTAGGCCTGGTGACATTCAGATTGTGCAAATGCAGTAACAAGAAGCGCAGGGAGAGGAAAGAGGAACAAGTGCGAGGTACAGGGGGAGAATGCCTATTTGCACAAAATGTGAAGTGCTTCAGTGGGAAGGGGAGTGCAGGCAAGAGGAGAGAGCGCAAGTGAAAAGGGGGGTGGATATGGGAGGAAGAGCCATAGGGGCTAGTCAAGAGCTAAGGGTAGGCCAGGTGGGCAAGGGCCGGGGATTGCATGGGGTGCAGGTCCACATGCTAAGTGCGAGGAAGTGGGTGGTCTGGGGGTTGAGGGGGCTGGTGCCTTGTAGAACATAGAGGGAAACCAGGCAGCTAGTCACTGCTTCAGGGAGGGGCGTTAGCAGGAAAGGGGGAGAGGGAAGGAAGAAGAGGAAGATAAAGGGAGGGTCTTGAGGAGCTTCCGGAATTTAAGGAAATCCGGCTCAAGCTTGAGAGGGGCATCTGGAGGCTCCACAGGATGTACATTGAAGATAGCCTGACAAAACCTAAGATTGATCTGCGGCCATATGACAGAAACGTGGCCACAGTGCAAGTGCAATTAGCACTAGGGTAAGAATTGCACTACTGAAAAAAAACATGATTTCAAAACATTTCGACACCAAGTCAAAAGACTTGGACAAGGGCATGCATTGGCCTGATGCAGACATGCATTGGAAGAATGTTTTTACACTAGGGAAATTACCATTAGTATAGATAGGCAAGCACATAAAAGGAACATGTTAGATATTATTCCGTTTAGTTAAATATCACCCCTTGACGTGTCATTTCGGGCTTGAACTACTGCTTGGAATCTCCTGTGATGTATTATTAAAATAACAAGTTTTACTTTTGTGCCATAGTGTTGCAATGACCTCGATTTCATAATTTTATTTGGGAGACATCGCCATCCGTTCCTTTTTAGTATTCTAGGAACACTCTTTTATGAACTGTGTGATCCGTTTGAGACCAGTAGCACCAGTGTAGGCAAGTTGTGCTGTTACTGTTCACAGCATGCCAAAAAGCTGTCTAAGTTTAATTAAAATTCCTTTTTATAATAATATTCACAAAGAGCTGTCATTGTGGTATTAGCAACGGGCCGAGGACGAGCAGCCACTCCTGCTCCATTTTCCCCACGACAGATGACGCTTGGCTCTTCGGATAAAACTATTCCGAAGACACATTTGGCAATATCCCATACCCTCAAACGTATTAAAGTGGCAAAACAGCAGTTTCTACAGGGAAACAATGGAGTTTCAGAGGTGACACACTGAGGGCGTTTTGGAGATGAACGCATGCTTCAGTTTTATTTTTTTTAAATTATTTTCATATAGAAAATGGAGCTATAATATATTATTAGAAACAAAATCAAGAAGACTTGCGCAATCACTCAAATCACAGATAATTATTTCTGGGAAAGTTGATGTTAAAGTTGCCAGTGATACGATAGTAATCTTCAAATATCTGCTCGAGATGCCACTGACAGGTTCACTGCATATCCCCGCCCACCTGGTGCCTTCCTGGTTGCCCTCTTTTTCCCTACTTAAGCAGCCCTCCAGCCTCTTTTTCTTTACAGATTTGGAGCAGGTGCAAGTGGATCTAGGTCACCTGGCCGAAGCCCTGCCAACCTGATGCCTTCCTGATTGCCGCTCTTTTGGCCTTAGCCCCGCCCACCTGATGCTTTCCTGGTTGCCCGATCTGTTGGCCTAAACCCTGCCCACCTGGTCCCTTCCTGGTTGCTGCTCTTTTGGCCTAAGCCCCGCCCACCTGGTTCCTTCCTGGTTGCTGCTCTTTTGGCCTAAGCCCCGCCCACCTGGTGCCTTCCTGGTTGTTGCTATTTTTCCCTACTGAAGCATACCTCCAGCCTCTTTTCCTTTGCAGATGGGGAGCAGATGAAAGTGGATCTAGGTCACCTGACCTAAGCCCCGTCTACCTTCTTAGGCCTGCCTCTTCCTTTTGCTCTTAACTCTTAGATCAAGGGTGTCTCTCGCTCGGGCGTCCGAATCGAAGGGCAAATAAAGAAAAGGGCAATTCCTGTTTGGGCCTGTTCGGACCAGAAGGATCAGGGCCCGAACCCCTGCCTAGACAGCAGGTAAGCATGCACCAACATGTGTTTACTTCCTCTGTCCCCACAGGCCATCCCCACCTCTGGTCCCCTGTGATGTTCCATTGTCCCCACCCTTCTCGCATACAGGAGTTGCCTGTTTTGCTTGATTCTTCTACCCTGCTTGCCCCCCTCCCCCCTACATCCTACCTCTGCAGGAGTCTGTCCTGATACATTCTGGTTTCACCATCAACGCCTTTTGCCAATGCTTGGATTTTACTTTTATGGACTTCATTGAGTCATGGTCCGTCACCCTCTCTCAACTCTCATGCTGGTCTTCCGCAGCATCTTGTACTCATGGTGGCCCTGAATCATGCTGTTCCCATTTTCATCTTGAATCCTGGCGTGTATTTGCTGTTCTATTACTAATTTTATTTATTTAATATTTATATTGCACCGGTAGCTTGCGAGCCTCTGGTCGCAGAAACAAGAACAGACAGACAGAGACTGACATGAAGACAGGACAAAGAAAGAGAATCACACAGATGCAAGTGGGGTCTACAGATGATTATTATTTGAAGATATGGGTTTTCAACAGTTTGCGAAAACGCATGTAGTTCGTTTCCAATCTTATGTGGCTGGGAAGTTTGTTCCAAAGGCCGGCTGCAAGTATAGGAAAGGATCTGCCTAAGCCGTATTTGAGTTTGTGTGGGGCCAGTATGATTTTACCAAGGTACGATGATCTTAGTGTTCTGCTGGGTACATATGATTGAATCCTGGATTTTAGGTAGGCCGGGGATTTTCCAAAGATACATCTATGCGCAAGTGTTAAAGTGTACCCTGTCTTCGATTTTCAGCCAATGTAACTCCCTTCTGGAGTCACTGATATGCTGTGATCTAGCTTTGTGCTTGACGATCCTTACCGCCCCATTCCAAGGTGTGCAGGGGCAGTAATTCCCCATTCACCGTGGCACATCCGTGTAATGAGGCCCATAATTTTAAAATAACTCCTGCATCCTGCTGGAACATTAACTATTTATGCTGCTTGAGCCAGTTTCTGTACAATTATTGTTCACATTTAATCATTATATATTTTTGACTTGTTGATTTGTGTCCTTTCTGAATGAAGCCAATCTTATTACTCAGATCCCTTGTTCCATTTTACAACTGAAGATCAAATGTATGAACATGAACCCTTTTTTGACTATACTGTTGTTGTCGTCTTACCAGTTATGAAGTTAGCATTGTTTTCTGGAGAGAATAGCATAATACTATCCTTATTTTTAAGAGCAAAGATAGACTCAACTATAAATATTATCAGCTATAGGATGGTTTCATCGCTGCGTTTTCCTTCAAAGGAGAATTTGTTTCATCGAGTTTGCTGCAAAATGTATGTGGGTCTTGGGATAGGGTAAATAAAAAAGGTAGAGGGAGTTTGTGGGAGCATCAGGGGTCTCCCCCCAAATACATTTGCAGCCAAATGCCCTAAAAGAAGAATAGGAAAGCAATGAATTCTCCCGCAATGTAAAAATGCAATCTGTTACATTAATGGGGCCCTTTTCCAGTCAACTCTCTCAACGTATTTGAAAAAGAAGTGCAAAGCATACTATGATCACTAAAGGGGGAGATTATTACTGTAAATTGATTACATTTTACAAACCAGTTTTGACTAGTAAAAATCTGATCAATACAACTAGAGGAAGAGCCCCTACACCACGTGTCACAGCACATTAAGTCACCCTCCCCAATGCCATTCAATCTATATAGTTCCCATGCTTTACAAAATGCCAACCATGCATAGCCATCAGAGTTATAACCTGCTGTCTAGACATAATTCTTCAAGAATGTCCACTTCACACTTGCAGCATTCCGAGTTTAAGTCCCTCGCAAGTACAACATAGCCACCCTCATACATAATCAACCAATTCACAAGTACCTCAGCCAATTCTCCCAGAAGCACAGCTAAAACAGTCTTTGCTGGATTCCAATAAACATAAACAATTATAAATTGCAACACATTCTCATTCTGTACATAATGGCATTCAGTGGCTAGTAAACGATATGTTAATGAATAGGTCTTCCCCTGACACCATCCTAGTGAGTTTGTAACTACAGTCAGAAGCCCTTGGATAGACGACCTTTTGGCCTACTGGTTTCTGGTTAGAACGACTTATTGAATCCATCTATGAATATAGCTGATGTCAACCAGGTTACTTTGAGAAGGATTATAGAGTTGCTTTTTAGGACATCGCAGAGTAACTCATTGGCTATAAGATTATCGTGACCTCTGGTGTTCCATAAAATAATCTTTAATTCAGAGCAAAACAGGCCTTTGAGAAGGAGAATAAGAACTTCCTACCAGGACCAATCCTTAAAATGATCTAAAGGCAGATTTTACATTTTTTAAATTCTGCCTTTTCCATTGGGAGCCGATTTGTTCAGACACGTGATAGACAGATCTTCTGTGGAGGGCATTCTGATTGAAATACTCCAGAGATAGACTTCGACTACTTGTGCATTATTTTATGTCGCAAAAGAGCGATGGCATAGCCCTCTGCTCTAAAATGTTCACCCCCTGCAAGATCAGAAGTACGTTGCCTAGGAAGAAAGCAAATCTACATTTTACGAGTAGGAAGACAGAGACGCGTAAAACGTGTTGGGAGTGGATAATAAGGATTGGCATAAACATGTGTGATAGCAGAACGGGCTGGCGAAACAATCAAGAGTCAGTAACGCATGAAATAATACTGAAGTGTGTTCATCGTCTACTAAAAAGACACTCCCCTCATTACCAGCTCAAGATTGACAGTGAATTCTTGTGGCTAGTGGTTTGAAGTGCTGTAATGGGAAACAGCTCCAGACAGGCCACTTACCTAATGATGCTGGTCTACAACAAATAATTGAAATTGAAGATGTCTTGACAAGGCACTTTTGGTCCCCTGATGAAGTTCTAGAAGTGATGCTAATTAACCTATGAATGAAACATGTTGGGTTTTGTAAAGCACCAAAAATAGTAGTGGTGCCAGAAAACAAATCCATTAAGTTGTTGTGTTCACCCTAGTAGCATATATACGGGGTGGAAAATCACTCATATAAATCACTCATATAAAACAATTTTTGGAATAACTCCTGACCAAAGGATTCCAAGAAGCTACCTACCAATGGTTTGTTTTGACCATTATTTGGTATATTGTGTGCCACAAATTGTATTTGTTAGATTTGTATAGGCAGCAAAGTTTTTGTGGGTGTTAACGGTACACCTACATGATTTTTAACATTTTTGTATTGTTGGCTTTTAGGAAATGTGCACAAGATTTTACACATGTTTTACCTTTAATGTTTGTTTATGAAATGATAATAATTGTTTTCGATATACTAATAAATTGAATAAGATTTGTTCATCATCTTGTGACTCAGTACCTATTTGGTCCATGGACCATGTCTCGTAGGGAATTATAAAGGTAACATAGGAAAGAGACGGCTGGATTCCAAAGTTATATATTGTCTATAATGTTCGTATTGGAGTAGAATCCAGACGTCAATAAGCCATTTCACTTATCTCTTGTTTTTAGATACAGCCTCTTCGAGAACCATTTCTCTGATGATTCTTGATGGAATATCCAAGGCGGACAAATCAAGACAGGGCTTGTTCATAAATTCCACTAAAGCAATATCTTTAGAAGTCGCAACTTAGGGATCTCTTTAAAGCGGTCTAATACTTTAGCCCCATTTAGCTAGGGTTGTGATTTTCCTGAAGGATACATTTGAGTAACAACCTTTCCTGACTGTTTTGTACTTTGCAAACTTGGCCGAATGAAGGCATCAGTTTGACTCTTTCCTGAAGGATACATTTGAGTAACAACCTTTCCTGACTGTTTTGTACTTTGCAAACTTGGCCGAATGAAGGCATCAGTTTGACTCGCCACAGTCACAGAGGAATACACTTGGGGGTTTCCGGAATGAAGATGTTCCTCCTGATGAAATCTGAGATTTGATTCAATAATTGAAGTATTCATACCTCCCTCAGGAAATCCTCCCAATCTCTCAGATAAAATGTCTTCGACTGAAGACTAGTAAACTGGCCTTACTTTCTTTTTCTCCTTTGTTTTAGTATACATTCAGTGATTTTTCTCAAAATCATTGGTTTACGATGGCAAGTCCGATTTTCATCCAGCTGGGAAGATAAAGTTCGAGAGGATTCACGATTTTCCCAATCTTTTTTCTTATTTGTATTTTTAGACTTAGTTTTGTTGCTGAATGATCTTCTAGAATCCTGACCAGAGACTTCTACAAGACTTGTCAGTGATTTTGACACTTTAATTTCCTGCATTAACTTAGAGAGTAGTTTGTCATCCCTCACATTAAATTTTGCGCTCCTGCCTCCTCAGATATATTCTCACTACGATTGTCCAGTTTGCCATTTCTGACCATTGATTCCAAAGGTTGCAGAATAGTCTGCAATAACTTTGTGTGCTGTTATGCTTCTGTCGTGATGATGTCATATAAGTTCATCATTGATGTAAGGACCGTGTTTAATGATTAGTTGAAAGCAGGACGCAAATTGGGATGGCTGGCTGGAATAACTCGTACATCAGAGGTCTTGTTATGTGAAGGAGAGGAGAAATCACAGAAGATTGGGCTGAGTGATCTGGCAAAAAAGAAGGCATAATTAATTGAAAGAGAACTTCAGCATACTGACTTTTTAGAAGATTCAAGGGCTGGTGGATTAGGCTCCTTAACTGAGAGAGCCAAAACTTATGCTCTGATGTTTTCAGGAGATAAAACCACAGTTTCAGAAGTCACTTTTTCCTGTTCGAAAACATGGCTCAGCCCTTCTACTCCTAAAATTGAATCAATAACTAGATAATTATTGATTTTGTTGTTAAAGAAGTCAGTAAAGTTTTTTCTGCATTTTGCAACAATCCTTGCAGACGAGCAAGGATTAACTGGTGATTCCATATGGGATAGTCTTGCAGATGCCATATTAAATGGTAGAGGACTTCTGGGGGGGACAGCGTCAGTCCCAGGTTAATGTGCTATTTTTGTCTGTTTTACATGACTGCTCACATGAAGCTGCCTGTTGTCCTGTTGATAGAGTAAAATTACTTGGTTTAGAAGAATATTGCCAGGGATTAACAATGGCATCCAAGGCTCCTTGCACCCCTTGCTCCATAGGAAAATTCCAGAGTCAAAACTCGTACGCGTTATATAGTACATGGAGAAGGACCCAGTGCGCTGATGGAAACAATAGTAAAAAATGAGAAGGAAGAAACATCTACCCATTTTCTATATAGTGTGCCTTCCGCAGAACACTGCTGGTATCTACACTCTCCCACAGTACCCTCAGGTTATTCAGACATCTTTTGGCAGTGCACCCTCCTTGGCAGTGGAGTCCTAATGTGGGTTTTTCAGATATCGAATAAAACACTGCTCTGGATATTAGCAGAATCAAGCTTGCACGGAGAGACCCCTGTTTAGGCAATTGTGCTCAATGCAAACAGAAGAGTGTCTCCAGCTTGTCAGGTTGCTCCGTTTGACAGCGTGGTATAACCGTGAAAAGCTCTGTGGTCCGATTGCGTGATCCTATTTGCAGTCAATGGGGATGAACCCAAACCTAAGTCATCTCACTGTAATCATCAGATCCCAAGACACAAGAACAAACTGAAATTGAAGACCTTACCAGGTGCCCGTGTCATCCTGTGGCTGCCTTAAGATGTGCACTTGGCTTCAAATTGGCAAGATGCAGCACCAGCTTTCCTGCAACATGCATCCTGAGTGCAATAGCTGCTCCTTCCACCTAAACTGAAACTGGCACCAGCTCCCAGTGCCAACACCAGCACCCATTCCAATCCTGGGGCAGGGAGGGGCCGCCGAAATTCGGGAGCGGCTCTCTGCTCACAAGCAAGAGACCAGCATGCAACAAACTAAAGGAAAGGGAGCAATAATGTAGCCGACCCCCAAGCCACACAAGTCTGTCTAGTCATTAACCTGCTGCATCAGTTTTCTGTCTTGCAGCACCTGCTCTATCAGAGGCACAGAGAAGGTTCAGAAATCACATCTGGGCATTTGACAGCTGTCATGATAGCCAAGCCTCTGCAGCACAGGAGCTGCATTTAAGATATGCACCCCTATACCAAACCTACGATGATCATGAATAGCACATGATGGTGGCAGGATAAACTCTTAAAATAAAGCTATGCCTGAGTTTAGGCATAGTGCATGGAAGTACTTATGATCATGGCTGTCACAGTACAATTGATATTGAGCATGTTTGAGCTCCTGTGAATTAGCTCTGCTGTGGAAGGTGATGTATATTCTGGTCAGCCGGATGGGGACTGCCAAAGGGCAGGATTGGAACCTAAAAGACTGGGCCTCTTCTTGAATCTCTTTGTGAGGGCAGGTAACACCCACCACCAGAGACAGCTGCACAGCAGGCAGCTGTCCTGTGCCCATACATCAAAGAAGCACAACCATTCTAAATGAGAAACCTCATACAAGCATGCTGCATATCTTAAAGCCTTTCTACTAAGAGAAGTAGAGAAGGGGGTTGGATTACAGTAGGCAGGAGTGGTCTGGCCTAGGAAACTTCCACCATTTTATTTCTCTCTGCCCCTCTTTCGCTTTGCGTTCCTGTTGCCTTCATTAACTCTGGAACAAAGCACTTTGGGTGTGACATCAAAAGGGCAAAGTTCACTGTGGTCAAGAGCAGGGATTGGACTACTAAGGCAAGCTAGCAATCACCTGGGGACCTTTGCTATCAGATTCTCTCAGATCATCTCGGATACTCTCAAGACTACTGATTCACTCTGGAAAAACTCTCCGGAATTACTCTGGGACAGTTGTACTTTCCAAAGCCCTCAGCCTGAGGTGAAGAAGGAGCTGTCCAAGGCAGAAGGATGGTATGCCCCCTACCCACTCCCAGGGCATATCGATGGTGACCTTTGCTGTGGACCAGGATCTACCACTCTGCACCAGAATCACCGAAAAGTGGGAGATCAGATCCTGAATGGAACCATCATGTACTCCAGTGCGCCTGAGTAGCCCTCACAGCAGCAGGAGGGTTAGAGCAGCTGAAGCTCCCTGTACTACCACACCAAATGGTCGGTCCATGTTCACGCACCTTGAACAAAAGGAAAGGCACCGCTGGTGGCATTTGCACCCCTCCATCAGGTCGAACTTGCTTGCACTTCTCACCAACTTGGCGCTGCCTTGTGCCCTAGCTAAGCTGGTCACCTGCTAGGCATGAATCTATGTTTCAATGCTGGGACTCGATCCAAATCACTGGTGAGTCACACCCTGACTCTGACCAGGAGTTACAACCACGACTGGGCCTAGCTAGCCCTTGAACGGTCATCTCATCAACCTGTGCATCAATGCCCCCAAGATATTTACTTCGACGAGCATCGCCTGCCAGTTCGAAGAGATGGAGCATCACTCATCGACCCCTCCTGGCAGCTGAAGCCTGACTCCACCTAAATGCAAAGTGATCCTGGGACTGCCCTGACCAGAATCCTTGAAAGACGTTCTTCGACCATACACAGTGACTGAATTTGCATCTACTCGACACCCACTTGCTGCTTGCGTCCACATGATCCGGACTGAGCATAATCTGCCCCCTTGGTTCACCTGGGCACTAGAGACTGGTTAAGTCATGACTGCTCCTGTTTTCACCAACAACATATCCTTTGTGCAGCTAGTAATCTACCTGTAGAGGAGGAGTCAACTATTCCCACCAAATGCTCCACCCTCATGTTGCCCATATGTTGGGAACCAGAAATTGCAACATGTGCAGTACCAGTGAGAATGCCTGTAGTGCAGAGAATCCTGGAAACAAGGTATCCATTGAGAAAACCTTATATGCATTCACAGAGAAATAATGGTCTTTTGGACAAAGTCCTGGAAGAAGTGTGAGAATGAGAGAGAAAGAAGACTGGTGACGTCATGCAGAGCAGAGCTGACACACCCAGAGAAGATGCACAAGGTAAAAGAACATAGACAATCTATAAGATCTGAAGAGAAGTTGGTAAAGATGAGCAACATTTCGGGGTCGAGATGAAGATTCTCATGCTACAGAAACGCTGAAGAAAAATGCAGATTAGTTTGCACTTGTACAGATGCAGTAACAAGTAGACAAAGGGATCTAAAGGCTGGCTGGCTATGTAGTCAATAGTTGCAGCGGGAATGTATAGAACCTGGATATTCCACAATGCACTTCAGCAAGGTTTGAAACCCTGTGATTGGAAAGAGTTTTCAGTGTGGTGCAGTTGGAAAATTATTGATGGCGGAGGAGAAATTCAAGAAAGGCTTGGCTGGCCCAGCACCAAGAAGTCGAGGCCACCGTGAGCCTGGTTGTCCATCAAGTAGTTACATGGACGTGAGAAAGAAAAAAACTTCTGTTTGAGATGGGATGGAAAAACACTCAAGAGTTCATCATTTAATAGAATTAAATTCTGCAAAGAGCTTGAAAACGCAGTGTCCATGTAACATGTTCAGATCAAAATAGACCATGGATCTAGCTACACCAAAACCAAGAAGATATTCCCTTTATTTCTTAGACACAGTGAGCTTCTGCAAGGCCAAGTTCAAAGCTTTAATTGACTGGCAGACTACAAGAGTGATGATAGATGTTGGGCTAATTGGAGGGGAGGCATGATCACGCCGACCTTCCCTGCACCTGGCATGGTAGCCTGCATGCTGCTAGCTTGTAGAATATTCCAGAAGGGTACAAAAGTGTCAAACCAATGGTAGTAGGCCATGTAAGAAAGAGCCCTAAAGTTTGTATAACCAATGAAGTGTCGGGTATTAGTGTGACACAGAAGATGACCTTCATTTGGGATGGGCTTAGTTGCCCACCTGACAGTAGAAACCCAATCACAACCCGTTAGCATGGAACATATACCTAGATGTTCCCTGTAAGCCTATCACACCCCCAAGTAGGTTTGTGTAGTTTGCCACATAGTGTGACGTCACTGATGACAAATTTTGACTATAAGAGTTGTGTTTTTTATAATATGCTCTGAGAGAGATCGAGTGAATGTCTGTTGATTACTGTTGTAACTCCCTGTTTCAGGCAATTGCACATAAAACAGATCAAGTTTTGCCAACTTCCTGAGTCATTTTAATTATTGATGCTTGAGTACATTCTGCACCCCCATCTATCTCTAAGTATTGCTACCTCGTCTTAAAGGGCCCTAGGTCTATGGGTTCATACCTTCTACCCCTAGAACTACACTCACAGTGCCACTTTCCTCAGTCTGTTGCATATTTTCTTTTCTTCCTTCGGAGTGGGTTTTAGTACAGTATTTTGCATTTAGTCTATAGTAGATGGTGTGTTTAATTAAAGTATATATATGTTTATGGAACCTTGATTGCACATTCCATTTATTTTGGTCTGTGTTACTGTGTTCACCTTCATATACTTCTTCAGTGCATAGCCCTTTCTCGGCCCACATTACCACAAAAGGCAAAGGAGGTATATCTCTTTACTGTTCCTGTTTACCTTTATGGATTGAGTTTTGGTTTGTAGCATTTCGAGGCCTGAGTGACTCATTTTGCTCCTACTAAGCCCTCTACTCCTATGGGGCAGAATCCAATTTGTCACAGTAGCAGACTTTGCTCGTAGAGGAACTGAGCATAAGTTAGACAGTTTGATTGGAGAGAGGAACTATTGAGGGTAAATGTGGGAAAGGAGAAGAAGATACAGGTTTTGTCGGCCAATAAGCTGCGAGAAAATGCAAATGCGAAAATAGGTTTTCCACGTGAGGCGGCTTAAAGGGTAAAGAGTAGTAGGCTAATGACAGAAACTTCAGGACTCCTTCAGGGAGAACAGTGGTATTAAAGGTATTTATGTTCAGAAGAGTGAAATGAGCGATCAGACAGGTAAAATGTCATTAAGGCAAGTGCAGCTTCTTGGATGCTGAGGTGGGAGAGAAACAGAAGAAAAGAGGGTGGTCAAAAGGATAAAAGACTACTGAGAGGTTTGTAAAATACTACTTAAAGGTTGGGAAAGATGTGATATTTTAGAGTGATGGGCTAAGGTAAGATCATCAGCTACATGTATCATTGCTGTATCCATGGAGTAATGTCAGCAGAACCCAGATTAGATAGGTCCAATGACATCATTGTCATTGAGTTGTCGGCCTCATTCAAGGACTTTAGAATAGCAGAGAAGGAGAAATAATACACTATAGTTGGATGGGATTTTGGTGTCAGTTGAGGGATTTTTGAGGGTGGGTAGTCCGCTGCAGAGCAGACTGGAATGGTGCCTGTTTCAAGAGAAAAGTTTAAGGGGGTATGAGATTGGAACAAGAAGGGGTGCCCGGTCTTTGCTGGTTTAAGTAGTGAAAGCATCGAAAGTGGCACAGGATGCACATCCCCTCTGTCGGATGGGCTTTAGATTCCAGGAGAGGCAGGGCATAAGAAGACAAGAGAGGAGCAAGAGTGGAGGTGAGAGGAGAGGAGATAGAAGAAGGAGCTAAGAGGTGGGATACATTACATAGGACAGTGTTAATGGTGTCTCAGTTCTTGGAGACCTTGAATGAGAAGAACAGGCAAAAGGTGTGAGCTGACATAGAGGAGGAATACGAACACAGACGTGGGGCTGAATGTTCTGAAGAGTAGTGGATGGAGTGCTTGGGTGGAATCTATATCTAGTCAGCAACAGCTCTGCAGCTCAAGCATGGCATTGAATTAGGATTTAGAGGTGTGTTTCGTGGTTGGTGATCTTCGATGATGCCCCAATGTGCAGTTCTGCAATGTAGTTGCACTTCAACAGGACCACATGTTCATCTGCAGCATCCTTTTGTCTATATAGCACGTTCCCTGACATCATGCAAACAAGGGTTTGCTCCAAAAAGGCAGGGGAAAGCCAGTCACTGACTGCATTGAAACAGAGGGGGCGCCTCTTATTGTTTTCATTTTTCTAGTTGGCACATTTTAACTTATGAGAGAAAATATTCCTAAAGGAGAATGCTGCATATTGCCATAGTTCCTTTGCTTCACTGTATACACTGCGCGCAGGATATATGCAATGTATGAGAACATATATGAAGGAATAATAATGTAATGATGCCATGTTCCTAGAATCAAAATATTTAGAGAATTGAGTACTGATCTTATGTAAAATCACTAATCCTATAAAAACGTACCCTACGCGTATAATTGAAACCATTGCTACTGTCACCCATGAATTAATGTGCAGATCAAAACATTGAGAAACATGAAATGGTGTTTATTCATGACCTTACTTTGGACTGCGAATGTACTGTTATGTTTGTTGTACAGGAATACATGTTTCAATCAAACCTTGTGGCAGATGAATGCAACAGCTTATTTTATTATTTAAAGTTTTGCATGAGTGACTGCAAACGAACTACTAGTTCAGATAAAAGGCTTAATATCAAAAGAAACCAGTGGGCGACAGGTCTGGATTTCATAACACTTTCTTTAAACACCCCTTATCTATCCAATATTCGCACCCTCGCCTACTTTTTGGTGTCCTTTCCATACCGTTTCCTGCCTATTATTACTTCCTTAACCTTCCATGGAGCACTTTGCTCTCAGTATTCAGGGCCCTTGAATCCTTGTGATGCGTGGCTGGATATCCTGCATATACACAAGGACAATAATCTGACAGGTTGAAGAGCAAACCCCATGTGCTTCACACAAGCAGTAGAATTCCTTCTATACAATATTTGGCGCTGAGACTGCACCTAACTGCATGGCACTTAACCTGTGTTAAATGAGCACCAATATTTATATTCCTAGATCGCCACCAAATCCAGCCCGGCTGGAGCAGCAGCACACTAGCCCCTAGGTTTTTTCAGGGGTAAGCAGAACCACAGAGTGAATCACCATCTTACTTTGCAAAGGTTGTGGGTCTCATTCCTAGTTATCATTCCACCTTTTGGTGTATGTGCTGAGGAGGCCCAATGTATTAAGTAGGGGGAGAGAGATACTTGCAGTTTATCTGCGCACATGCTAATTGCCTGTGGGTGCATGGTTTTTCCAGTTGAACGGCAGGTGTATCATTTACTATGAAATTTGAATTAACCCAATTAACCCACCATGATTGACATCTGTGACATGCAGGCACACACAGACCTCTGCTGGATAGCCTACTAGGCTACATGCAGTGTTACATTTAAAATGCAAGCTGTTATAAACATAATCAACTTAAAGGTTTTTGATATAGGAATGCATCTAGGCATTGGGTATGTCCACTTAAAAGTTAGACTTTGTAAATAAAAGGTTTCTGGGCTGCAATTGCAAAGAGACAAATGCTGTTCTTCAGACACACTCAGCTTTCAGTGGCGCTTATTGACAAATATGATCCATTTGATTGCGCTGCTTCCTAAGGATATTTCACTGTTCCCCTCTCTGTAGGTTTGTGGTGTATGACTAATTCCTATAAATGCTATTATTACCACAGATTTCTTGGAAGTGTACTGTATTGCGACTAGCACCCAGGGAATTGCATTTAATAGCTTGTGCATGCTGAAGAATTCTTACTTATTTCTAACTCTGCCACTGAAATATTATATCGCAATGCTATATTTTACTGTACAGGGTCGGACTGGGACAAGAAATATGCCCGAGCCTCAAAGAAAAAGTGTCCCTCTCCCACCTCAAAAAAGTGGCCCTTAAACCATTATCTGTGAGTCGAGTCAATTCACGACTTTACAGAAAATGGTACTTATGTAGGGTTAATGGTGTGTGTTGCATGTTATCTTTTGTGTAAAAGCTTGAGAAAGTGATAACATTCCTTTTGTACTTTTTTAAAGAAACAACATCATCATCACATAGCTAAATACTATACTTATTTTGCAGAACTAGACTCAAGGCATGTCTACTCGTTACCACCAGTAATCAAAATAGAGTTGCATTTAATAAGCAGAACAGCCAAATGATGACAGCGGAAAGTACCTTGCCAGTTGTATTTATGCTGAAATATTACATTAGAACACAACTCAAGAAATAACATAACTTTGCATACTTACAGTTCGTTGACAGGGTCCACAGCTCCGAGGCACAGGAGAGGCATGAACCAACCACCCCAGTGTGGTTTTGGGCCCTGCAAGTTGATGCTTGCACAGGACTCCGCAACCCCAGCATGGAAGAAGGGTTAGGGTGACGATGGTTGGATAGAAAGGGGGAAGTAGGAAAACCAGAATGAAATTTAGGGAGACGTTAAGCATAGGTTGGGGATGTTAGGGTAATTCTTGACCACTGCCACGCTTCCGGCGTGCTGTTACACTCACACAAACACACGTCCCTGCTTATGACTCTGCACACACACATACAATATCACTATAGCAGTATACAAAGGCACAGCAACATAATATACACACATGAGGTAGTGCAGCACTTAGCTTAGGTTAGTTGTCAACCAGAGTGTCCCTTGTTTTCTCCAGCGATGTTAATGTGCCAGGATTTGTCATAGTAGCTATTCAAATGCTGCAAGAGAGTGCTACAATTAGTACACATATCAAACAGTGCTGCATGTGGCTGTTCATGTGCATGTACACATGCAGGGGATTTAGCGAGGCTGCACGTGGCTTCTAAACATGAATAGTGGAGGCCGCATGTGGCTCTGGTAAGTGGTAAGATGTTAGTTAGGGCATGCAGGAGCAAGCAGTTAGTAACACCTTATCGTGTCCACAGCTAGCGAGCCACCATCCAATGATTTATGGTGCTGCACATGGCTGTGAAGCGCTGATTAGTGTTGTGCACTGTTACCCGGCATGCAGTGGCTTACTGGTACTGTTAGCTTTGTAGGAAGCAGGGGCCAGTTGTCTCTGTCTGGTGGGGATGGGGCTGGGCCTCCTGCGCGACGACTCTGCTCCTTGTGGTTATGCAGAGGGCTGCAGCATTTGTTGGAAGTCATGTAGCAGGACTCAAAATTCGATGATACACAAAGACGTAAAGCTAAATGATTCATGTATTGTCCCTATTGATGTTAACACCGTCTTGATGAAGGGTACCATCTTCTCAGGAACATAAACTTTATGATTCTAAGACCTGTGTCACCCTTCCCACTTTGGTCTTTGATTGGACACATCTTGGTTTCAGAGTATATGTATTGTACATTTCAACTGAATCAAGTCAAGTTTGTAGTGGTAAAAGTGATGATGGTCAAATGTGAATCTTGCAGGTGCCATATAATACATTTTAAAGATGATAGTTGGTGACTTATCCAAACTTAAATTTACTGTTTTACTTTAAAAGACAAAATTAGGCTGTTTGCCTTCAAGAAATGCTGTTTGGCAAAGCAATCTAAGAACATAGATGCATGCATTGACAAGCTGGCATAAAACCCTTCCTGGAAACTTAGAAAATCACTGTCTGGATTGTGCAATTGGACAAGCACATTACATTCCACAGACATGAGTATGAAGGCTTCGAGTTTGTCCTAGCTGAAGTGGTTTCTTAGGCAAGGTTTAATATTCTTCAATTTTGAAAAACATCTTTCACATGCTACTGTACAAGATAAGGTCAAAATGAACTTGTATGCCAAATACAATTGCCGGTAAGAACTACTGAAAAAGTTTATACTTTTTTAGAATCGAGTAACAACATACTGCACAGTTATGGTATGTATTGCATTTCTGTACTAAATGTTTAGGTTGGGATCCAAATGCTTTTTTTACTGCTGGATCTTCACTAAGTAGGTGTTCAAAGGCATACTCTTCTGGTATCGTCTTCCTATCTTTAATCCACCTGGCTACAAAGTCCAAGAGTTCTTCCCTTAACCCCTGTACCGTTATGGAATCATCCAGTCTTTCAAGCAAGTAGCAAATATTTCTAAGAGCATTGTCGGGTAGACTCTTATTGACATGTTTGGAATCCGGGCATACCATATCTGTGGCAAGAAATGTGTGGGTTTTCAAATGACTAATTGGGCTTTGAATAGTGTTGTCCATAATGGCATTATGTACACTCACTCTAAACCGGTCTTTAGCCAAGGTGTTTGGTTCATCCCTTGCACCCATTCCAGTTATCCTCTTTTGTGGGACACTCTCCCCTCTGCAAGTGCAGATTGCACTCCTTTATCACAGTCTCTTCCTTCCAAGCCCACGTTGGCCCATTCTGCACATTTTTCTGCTGCACAGTACACAGAATCAACATTTCTTGACTCTGCAGCAAGCGCTTGTGTTGAGTCCAAGACCATTTGTTGTGCCTGAAGGATGTCCATTCCACTTGTCTGGAGGTAATTAGATAATGGGTTTGTAGAATTAAAACCGCAAATATATAACTGGGCTGTGAGCACTGTTCGGAATTTCCACAAAGCCTCTGCAAAGTTTACAGCTTGGTAATGGGTATTTGAATTCAATGTATCTGTATTTGAGCCACTGTTACTGAGTGCTACAACCACATCAATGAACGTTGCTTTGTTCGTGTTATCCTGTGCCCACCACCTTGTTTCTCCTATTATTTGGACTGTGCGACCATCCACAGACAGCTCAGGCCGCACATCCATCCTTTTGTAGGACTCCCGAAAAATAAAAGGCACAGGTCAAACAAAGTAATGGGGCCTCATTACGACCCTGGCGGAATGCGTCTAACGGCACAGGTAATGGTGCCAGTGCCGTTAAACCCATTCCACCCTATTACGAGGTTCCCTTGCGGGATCCGCTCTGGACGTCTGGTCAGACCAGGCGTCCTTTGTGGGTCCTGCAAGGGGACCAGGGAGCTAACAACGGGCCTGTTATTAATGGGCTCGTTGTTAGCTCCCTCCCCATTCCCTTTGAGCCCTATAGGGGCTTGAATGGGGATGGGGATGTTGAATGAGGAATTACCGGGTCCTCCAAGGTTGGAATGGCCTGGTAATTCCTCATTCACGGAACCCGGACCCGAGTTTGGAGGCAGCATGCCCTTATTAAGGGCATGCTGCCTCCAAACTCGTAATGAGGCCCAAGAATGAATTTGATGCTTGTGTCCCTTCTACAAGTACATGATTTAATACATGTGCATAGCACCAGACATGTAGTTGACCAGGGCATTCCTTGCTGAGCGAGGATGTGAGACCATGGTACTGACCCTGCATATTGGATGCAAAATCAGTTGAATTTCCAATGCACTTTCTTAGGTCAAGACCATTGTCTTTAATAACACCCACTGAAATGGATCCTTTCCAGTAGACAAAGTGCAGTCGGTTACTGCTAGTAGGCGTTCATGTACGGTCTCTGTAACATATCTAATAATTATAGAGCACTGATCAGTAATACTCACATCTTGGTTTGAGTCTATCTGAATTGAAAATAGTCCTGCATCCTTTATTTCTTGACTGATTACCATTTTAATCAGTCGGGAAATTGCTTCAATCACATATCCACCTGCCGTCTTTGACACAAAGGTCACAGAGGCATCCCGTCCTTGACCAGTTTTCTTTTTGGATTTGGTTTGAATGGCCTCAATATGTTCCTTGAGACGTCGGTCATATTTACTTAGGAGCAGAATGATTTCAAGGAAGTTGCCATGATCCAGCTCTTCGTTATGCAGCTCAAACATGGACTCTGATTTTCCACAAAAACTGAGCCCCCTTTTCCAAAATGACTTTTACAATATCAATGACACGCTCCAATATGACTCTCATTTTTCTGATTTGCTCACTTCGAGCTAATTCCTCCCGGTGCAAGAGAAGACTGCTTATGTCGACCCCTGAAAAGGTCATCATATATGAATCCGTGCACCTCTGATGACCTTGGCTTGGCTCATGTTCTACAATGCGCTGGCAAATATGCCTCCAATTTTTCATCCCATTCCTGAAAGGACCCCTCTCTCCACGTTTAGTAAATGCCAAACAAACTGTGCAAAAAGGGCCTTTTGTATTTCAGAGTAAATTAACTAATGCTGCTTACTCCCATCTTTCCTCCAAAATGCTAACTCTGCTTTAAGATATGGGTCCATTTGAGTGCACAGTGTGCCATGCTCAGCATTGATTTACCAAAATTCCCCCATTGGGATCCACAATTACACGATTGCCTCCTGATGGTGGGACGTGCAGTGAACCCTGCTGTCACACGATGACGCATTGTTACATTTTAAAAGAGAACATACATTACTGTTTACATGTGTTTAATGTCCAATTTGCACACAGACAATCTTTGTGAATAAGTGGAACTGTATGCATTGAGGTATGCCCCAGAAAATGGTAGGCATGGGGCTAACACTGGGTCTATTAGTTTCTGGAATGTAGCTGGGGCCCTATGATGGCCCAATTGCAAAACAGAAAAATAAAATAAAAAGTCCCTTGGGAGTGAAGTAGGCGGTCTTAAGTTTAGCTTTTTCCTCTATGGCTACCTGGTATCCATTTGTCAAGTCTAGGGTGGATATGAATGTCGCCTTTCCTATGGTCTCCCCCTGCCCATCATCTAACTGGGACATTGGATAAACATCAAACTGGAAGATTTAATTAAGCCTACAAAGACTAATGTCAAAGACCATTCAATGTAAGATTGCTCGATTACCCTGAGGTCAAACATCTTCTTTAGTTCTTTGATTATTTGTTTTCTTGCCTTGGGATGTTGGGAGGGTTTGAGGTGCATCACCCTTCCTGGTGGTGTCCAGATTTTGTATTTGACTCCCTTCATTCATCCCGGCTGATTGGAAAGTACATTGGGGTACTTTTCAATCATTTGGGCGAGTGCCTTATGTCTGGTTGTGGAGAGACACATAGGCATGAAGACTCCATGAAATTCGATTGGTAGGAGAGTCTCTCAAGTGTTATTGCCATACGACAGAAGGAGTGATGTATTGCTGTTTTCTCTCCAGGCCTTCGATTTGTTCACATGGTATAACTGTGATGGTTTTCACTGATGAGCTTCCTGTACTTTATATGTGAGATAGGAGGCCACTTCCACGACCGCATATGGGCCATGCCAACTGGCCAATGGCTCATTTTAAGTGGTGGGAAGTGAGGGTAAAACTATTGCTTTGTCCCCCACTTGGAAAGTGCATAACCTGGCATCTTTACTATATTCTTTTCCTTGTCAGGAATGGGCTGCTTTTAGCAGGTGGGTTTGTACCAGTCTCTACTTTCTCCCTATATTCCTATATCCCCATTCGTTTGGCAGCTATCCGGTCCTTTCCATTCCTCCACCATGATATCTAGCACATCAGGGGGATTTTACCCATACACCAAATCGAATGGCGAAAATCCAATAGAGAATTGTGATGTCTTCTGGAAAGAGATCAGAGCCCAAGTGATCAGGTCATCCCAGTTTCTCTCATCTGCAGTGACCCCTTAGGAAACTCTTCAAGGTTTGGTTAAATCGTTCCACAAGTTTGTCAGTCTGTGGATAGTTATATCAAGGTTTAAAGGATTTGATGCTTATCTGTGTCTTTATGTCACCATCAGTTTCGACATGAAACTACTCATTTGATCAGTTAGGATTTCGGCTGGAAATCCCACTTGTGTGAAGTATTATATGAGAAGCGTGAGGATGGATTTACTGGTGTTACTCCTCAAGTGAAAGTCTTATGGATATGAGGTCAGATAGTCGGAAACCACCAACATTTACCAGTTTCCAGATTTCCAGGGTTGCAAGGGTCCGACTAAGTTCATGCCGATTCGGAAAAATAGGTCCTCTATAATTGCTGCTGGTTGCAGTAGAGCTCGGGGTACATCATGTGAGGATGTCTTTTGGAAGATCAGACAGCAAGCTCAGAATTGCTTGACCACATCACACACCCCAGGCCAGTAGAATCGTCTGAGGAGCCCCACTGTCAGAATAAATAGGGCCCATTCAAAAACCGACCATCGAAACCTTTTTTGGCACAAACAGTTGGTGGTATCTATATCCATCACCTTTTGGATTCACATCAACTCAAAACGGAAGTCCCCTCCTATCAACTCAATATGGTGTCTTTAAATTTTGTCTCTCTGCAGTTAACACCAAGTTCTTCTGAGCTTGCTCTAGAAGTGGATCCATGCTTTGTGCTTCAGCGAACTCCACGGATGCGAGATCTGGGATGCTTTGAAAAAGGGGATTCCTCATCTTGTGCCTCTGTCATCTTGCCAAGCGCTGCATCCACTCATTTGGTTGTCTCCAGTGTTTTAGCCTCATCTATCCCAAGTATGAGTTTTCTGCATAACAGTTGGGCTCTGTTTTGGCCAGGCCTGACAATGTAACATGTGTTCCCCAGGTTGAAAAGGAGTACCTTTACTTTTCTGTGATAGTCCCTGTCAACAGCTCCTGCTATGAAATGTTGACATTGAGAGAATACTTGTGGGCCAACTCAGACTCTGGGGAAATTCTTCCATATGTTCCCTTGGATATCTGCACATCTAAACTGGTCTGGACAAGGGGCTTGCCCATCAGTGGAATTGTAACTTATTTATCTCCATGTAGAGCACAGCCCATGGCTTTGGGGAATAACATGGTGGTGACTCAGGCTGTATTAGTTAGCCTTACTGCTCTTAACATACTGGATAGCAGTGGGTGACATCTGTATCAGGGTCTAGAGGATCCCAGGATCATACCACATGTCATAGATGAGCCACGAATACTCCAACTCCAAGAAATGGTTCAAGGGTTTTTATTAAATAATTAAGTACAAGGGCCTTCAGCTTCCTGCCTCAAAGTAGGACATGTATTCCTTGCATTTAACTGTACCTATATTAGTGTTCATTCACTATTTTGGCTAACATGTCAGGTAAAACAAAGGGGAACACTAACAACTATAACTTGCGAACTCTGGATCACATTCTGAATCAGCACTTGTACTCGTTTAGATTGAAGTAATACATTGTTAGTTACCACGTGGGAGCCTGATCCCAAAACTCCTTCTGAAGGATTCTGCATCTTCGGACCCATCTCTACACCAAACTTCAGTAGCCACGCATACAAGAGTTTTTTTCTGCCGGCTCTGTTTTTTTCTTTTCCTCTTGCGGCTTCCTCAGGGAAGGGGCCACTAGCCCGCCCTTTCTACCAAGGCAGGCATAGTGGCTTCCCTCCGTGGGAGACCCTATCTTGTCCAGAAGAATCAAAATTCATGACAGAGAGGAAGAGACAAAAACCCACAGACCAGCTCCAGTGAGTCAGGTGAGGAGGAGGGGGAGCTAACTGAATTAAGTGACGATCCTTGTGAGCCTGCTAATTCTGACAGTTTGTAACGCCAGCAAGAAATCTCAATGGCCACCGCCGAACAGATACAAGAATTGGATTCCACTGTGCAGGGAGTCTCACAAGAAGTACAAACCCTCAAAACAGAGAACACTGTATTAAGGCAGCTGGTAACTGCTCGGGAGCAACACCCTTCTGAACTGCCCCCAATGGCATTAGCTTCAGGGAAATTCGATGAGTCTCCAAGAAAGTTAAAGGAATTTCTCGAAGCCTGTATGGTACACTTCACTTTTTGGGCTCAGACCTATGCCTCAGACCATGTCTGGGTAGGATATATGGTCTCCAACATGACTGGAAATGCCCTTGCATGGGCAACTCCCATTGTCACCAGTACCAATCCGGTTCTCCATGATTTTGGAGCATTTCTGACTCTGCTTAAACAAACTTTCTAAAGACCTGAAACTGTGTATGTGGCCTGCGAAGAGCTCTTGGATGTTAGACAAGGCAGCTCTAACCTTCTAATTTACATGACCCATTTCAAGAGACTAGAATCAGATACCAGCTGGCCTGAAGCGACACAGTGTACAATTTTTTGATGCGGCCTAAGAGAAGAAATTAAGGATGCACTTGCGAGGACGACACATCCTGCCTCTTTCTCTGACCTTTTATCAGCTGTACTCCAGATTGATTACCAGCTCTCTGAGGGGAGGTCTGAGAGAAGAAGCGGTAGAGGCCAGCCCCTGATCCCAGATCCACCAGTATTCCCCTATTTGCAAATTCGATCTGTTAAAGAAGAACCTGTGCAAATCGGAGCAGCTCATGCCCCATTGGCTACCGATGAATGCAAGAGACGCAGAGACAAGGGTCTCTGCATGTACTGTGGATCAGATTTACATCTTCTTCGGGATTGTCCAGAGGTTCCTCCCGACCGTCCTGGGAAACGGGCGACCTTGGAACTAGGAGGGATGAGTAACAGAGGTGTTGTTCCAAGTCACTTTGTCACCCTGACTGTCTTGTCACTGGCCACTTCAGAAGACAATCGACTGATGGTAATGGGTCTCCAACTCATGATCCAGCAACAGAAGGTCGACTCCCTAGCCCTGATCGACTGTGGTGCCGCAGGCAATTTTGTGGATACCATTTGGGTCGAGAAGTTGGGCATCCCACAAGTTGAAAAGGAAGAAGATCAGAAGATGGAAGGAGTTGATGGTAAGCCACTTAGTTTCAGACTAATAGCCCACACCACCGAAGACATCCTGGTTTGTATCTTGCAGCACAAAGAAAAAAACTTTTTCGATATAATTCATGCTGCCCATTGTCCAGTCATTTTAGGCATCTCGTGGTTGCGCAGACACAATCCTTTCATCGACTGGACCAAATACCAACTGGAGTACACCTCTCTGTATTGCCGCAGTTCATGTCTGTCTGAAGTGACATACAAGACCGTCAAGGCAAGGCAGTAGCCACGTCTCTCCCTGATTTTCGGACAGTACATTGTCTGCATAGAGACAAAAACCCTCAAGATCTACCAACCCACTGACCTGAAGACTGTGGTACTGACCTTGTTCGTGGGGCTCTCATACCCTTTGGAAGAATGTATTCACTGTCACTGAAAGAAAAGAAAGATCTTTGGGAGTATCAGGACTCAGATCTCCAGAACAGCCTCATCCAACCATCTTGCTCTCCGGGGGGGGCATCACTGTTATTTATATCCAAACGTGATTCCCCAGAACTTAGGCCTTGCATTGACTACCAGGGTCTTAACTGAGTTACCATCGTAGACCGGTACCCAATGCCCTTAATTAAGGATATTCTAGAAGCCATGCAAGGAGCTGTCATTTTCTCCAAACTCAATCTCATATGAGCATACCACCTTCTAAGAATAAGAGTGGGCGTCGAATGGAAGACCACATTTCGTACCCTGTTCGGGCATTTTGAGTACAAGGTTATGTCTTTTGGGATAGTCAATGTCCCCGCCGTATTTCAATGGTTTATGGATCGACTATTTTCCGATCTACTATTCCACACTACTATTGTCTACCTGGATGACATCCTAATCTTCTCTTCATCAATTAGCCAACGTCACAGTCATCTTCATGATGTGCTTCAGCGGCTACAAGAACATTGGCTTCTGGTCAAGCCGAGAAGTGTCTGTTAAGTTTCCACCATCCATATCTGGGTTTCATTCTATCTGAACAGGGAGTCAAGATGGACCCTGCCAAGGTCACAGCTATCTTAGAGTGGCCTGCTCCTAGCTCTGTAAAAGAGATTTCTGGGATTAGCAAACCTCTACAGGAAGTTCATTCCAGAGTTTTCCCGATTCGTTCTTCCCATAACTAATCTGCTAAAGAAAACCGCAACCCCTTTTGAGTGGACTGAAGCCGCCGAAGCTGCCTTCCATCTACTCAAAGGCCACTTCTGTTCCGCCCAGTCCTACGACAACTAGACCAGTCCTTCCCGTTCATCGTGGAGGCTGACGCTTCAGCCGCAGTTCTCGGTGCAGTATTGCTACAGGTATTTGATGGGATTGAGCATCCCATGGCTTATCTCTCAAAGACACTCTCACCCAGCAAAATCAACTACTCAGTGATAGAAAAAGAACTGTTGGCGATGATGGTCACCTGTGAAGAGTGGTGACATCTACTCACAGGAGAGAGTAATCAGTTTCTGCTTCGCACAGACCATAAAAATATGCGAGTGCTCCAACAGATGGAGTGTGTCAACTCACGACAAGCCAGATAGGCACATTTCTTTGCACAATACGATTTCACCATCACGTATCTGCCTGGCAGTTAAAATGTTTTGGCGGACGCTCTGTCTCGCATTCCGGTGCCAGGTCTCAGCTCAGATCACAGTCATGAACGGTTCTAAAAATATGTTCCAGCTGTCCACCTTTCTCCAGAAGGTCAAGGAAGCCACCAACCTGGAAGTCACCCTACATTGGATCTCTTACAAGGACGAGAAAACCAACAAAGAAAGGTTGGGTTTTGTCAACCGACGGTTGGTTCTCCCCGACCAGGATTAATGTCGCAATGTATTGTCCTGGTGCCACGACAGTACACTAGCTGATCATCGAGGGAGTTCCACTAACATTGAACTTATCTGTCAGAATTTTTGGTGGCCGGGTCTTCCAACAGATATCAAGAAATACATCAAGGTGTGCCATACTTGCAACCAAAGCAAATACAGCACTCAGAGACAGCTGGGTTTGTTGGAACAGGAACCAGCACTTCCCCGCCCCTGGAGCCACATCACAGCAGATTTCATAGTGGAACTGCCACCTTCTGAGGGATGCACTTGTATCATGGTAACCGTGGATTCATTCAGTAAGATGGCCCACTTCTCCCCTCTTCCGAGAGTCCCTTCGGCAGCCAGTATGGTTTCAGTTTTCACCCGAGCATCTTTCGCCTGCACGGCCTACCTGTCAAGATTATCTCTGATCGTGGAAGTCCAAACAGCTCAACGCGACACTAGAGCAGTACTAACTTCCAACAAGATAACTGTGTGTCTCTGCTGCCCACCACAGAGTATTCTTACAACAATTCCACTCATACCGCTACAGGGATGAACCCATTCGATTGTAACTACGGCCAACACCCACTCCAGGAGTTTGTGGAAGATCCCTATCATTGTTCTTCACGTTCCTACGCTTACCATCCGTGGAGATACCCAAAGAATATGAGGTGTCCAGTATTCGGGACTCACGCTACACAAGAGGACGATTAGAATACTTGATTAATTGGAAGGGGTATTCTCATTCAGAAGGCTCATGGGGGCCACAGTCACATATACACACACCCAGGTTGTTTTGCTCCTTCCACCGCAATCATCCGGGAAAACACAGGGGTCCCCAAGATGGCAGGGGGCATACTGTCATGCACCCGCGTGAGTCGCACTTGTGGATTCAATGAAGATTTCAGCACCATTGAATGGTGCCATCAAGCTTTCTGGTCATTCGGATCAGCGCTCTAGTTTTTTCCATCATGGCTGCCGCCGTGTTGCCTATTGTCAGACGGAAACCGGCGGTTGGCGCGTTGCAACCCTGTGGACTTTCCTCTTTGGGTGAGACGCTCAGTTTTCCTCTCTTTTGGTGCTCGCCTTGAGCCCCCTCTGTCCTGCTGCCTCTTTTCACTCTTTGTCTTGGCTCTCCTCCTTGGTTGCCATTCCCGCACGGCAAACTCTCTGCGCCTCTCCAGGGCTTCCCGTTCTCTCCCTCTGCCTCTTTCTGGTTTCCCTTCTCTCTCTGCGCGGCTCCCTCATGCTCTTCCCACTCTTCTTCCTCGCTTCTTTGGACTCCCCTCGCTTCCCTGCCGCTCTGCACTTCTCTTCCCTAGCATGGCTCCTGTTTATTCCTTGGCGCTTGAGACGTGGCTGTCACCCTGCTTTATTTCACTGCCCCAGCCTTCCTCCACTGGACTTTGCTTGATCTCTGGATCACCATTCTGATTCAGCACTTGGACTCATTTATATTGAATTAATACATTGTTACGCACCACGTGGGAGCCTGACCCCAAAACTTCCTCTAAAGGATTCTGCATCTTCGGACCCATCTCTACACCAAACTTCAGGAGCCAAGCATACAAGAAGTTTTTTCAGCCGGCTCTGGCTTTTTCCTCTTCCGGCTTCCTCGCAGAAGGTGTCACTAGCCCACCCTTTCTACCAAAGCAGGCATAGTGGCTTCCCTCCGAGGGAGACCATATCTCTTCCAACAGAGAGGAAGAGACAAAAACCCACAGACCAGCTCCAACAAGTCAGGTGAGGACCAGGGGGATCTAACTGAATTAAGGGATGACCCTTGTGAGCCTGCTTATTCTCATACCAATATATATAAAAAGATGCTTGTCCTTGCATTCAAAAGTGATGGCGGCCGATGGAAATTCCCTTTGCTCTTATATGAAAGAACTGCTAAAGGACAAATTGGCCAACTCTTCATTCTTGTTTAGGTTTCACAAGAGATGCATGAACTTTGCCAGCATGATCTCACTTGTTTCCTCAGATAGTGATAATGTAAAAAAGAGGAAGATCATTGTTTGGGACAGAATGAATGACCACGATGATCTAAACAGATTGGGTATTGTTCAAAGATAAGCACGATTTGTTCACACCATCACGCAAGTTGAGATCTTACTTGCAGAAGTTCCCCTTCAAAAAACATTGTAATCTCTACCTTAAATTTCACCTCAATGCCTTACCTACTTTGGAAGCTATGGGGCCAAAGCTGGGGATACTGTGAGATATGCGTGGGTACCGGATGTGCGGCTTAGTTCCACTTGAATCATTGCCCCATCTTGTATTAGATTGCCCTTTCTTTTTGGCCCAGAGAATTAGTCACATGGGGGCTGCGGCGCCGTTTACCCCTTAGCCCCTAATTACGAGGTCCCTTTGCGGCTCCCGACCAGCCATTAAAGTAGGGACCCGCAAAGGGACCTTCAAGGTTATTACGGTACTGCAATTTGCGGTACCGTAATTACCACCTTCCCCATTCCCATTGAGCCCTATGGGGCAAAAATGGGAATGGGGAAGGGCCAATGGTGCATGGGGAATTACCGCCCCGCCAACCTTGGAATGGGGTGGTAATTCCCCATTGCACCATGGTGGACTCGTTACAATACCGGCAGCAACCATGGTGCTAATAGCGCCATTGTTTACCGCCAGTGTTGTAATGAGGGCCAATGTCACTAGTCCTGACCAAAAGCCTATGGGCAAGGCTAATGCTGTTCTCTAATCAAGCCTTAATAATAGCTTTGACAACACTCATTGATATTTTTTTCAAATGTTTGAAGAGAAGAATGGACGAGGGGGAAGCAGCTTGGAGGGAAATATGCCTAATAACAGAATTTACATCAAAGACGCCTGGCTAACTGCATTTCAAATTTTGATCAAGTTGTTCGCATTTTGTGTACATTTGGTTGCATTATTTCATATTCATTTTATTTATTTGTTTTCATCTACTTAAGTGTAAATGTTTCTTGCAAACCGTAAAACAGTTTTAATTAATAAAATAAAAAGATTACAGAAATCTGATGCAAAAGAGGGACAGAGAGCGGAAGACACTAATCTTGCTGATTGACCTTAGAAACGCAGCTGGCTCTGCTTTTAACTACACTGATAGAGAGCATGACGGCTAGTCTTTGACCTTGAAAAGGCTATATTTTTGTTTTGACTTGCTAAACCGATACACTTCTGACAGATGAATTTGAATAGTGAATGTTAGGGAAGTCAACACACTAAGCCAGGCAATTCTCTGTTTTCACTACATAGCCATCTGCTGCAGCTGAAACTGAATATGAAGCAGAAATTTCAATGCAATGGTAAGTTTACTATGTTAGATTTGTATGTGCTACCTGTGAATACAAATGATTTCAAGAGCGCTTAGATACGCAGATGGTATATTACTTGACATACAGTCACAACCTGATATTGTATGCCTAATTATAAATATCTATAAAATCAATTTTGTGCCAACAGCTGAATATGTGCAAAGCAAAAACTGTTATAATTAAAAGAAAGAGCCTGGGGGGGAATAACAAAAGCTTTATGGGGACGGGAAAATGATAAGAATAGAGCAGGGAAAATGAAAAATGCGATAGATGGGTTAAAGACGCAGGGAAGATTGAAAGGGAGGTCCAGAAGCAAAATAAGGGGAATAATCTGAGAGTAAAGATCGAAGGAGACGAGGCAAAGGAAATAGTGGGGTTTGCAGGTCTGTCCTCCTTCTCCCATGAAAAGGAAGAAAAATAAACAAAATGAAAAAGAAGGAATGCATAAAGCAAGCTTGTTCGGAAAGAAAAAGTAGGCATGAACACATTCGGATAATGGGCTAAAGAAACAATTACAGCAAACAAGACCAAGGCTAGAAGCCTGTGGTGAGGGCTGCACTCAATTTTTCTAATTAATGAGTTAAATAATGCTCCTCAAATTTTCATAAAGAAGTCTTTAAAAACATTAAAAGCGTTGTGTTGAATAATTTGAAAACATTATTTTTATACAAAGGAGGGTCGGACTTGGACAAGAAATAGGCCGGGGCACCAAAAAATAGTAGGCCACCCCTTGCCTAAAAAAGGGCCCCACGATCATCCGTGAATCGTGTCAATTCACGACTTTACAGAAGGGAAAAGGGGAAGTTGGAAAACCGTAATGAGATTTAGGGAGGGGTTATAGATATATTGGGTATGTTAGGGTAAGGTTTTGACCACTACGCACGCTTCCAGTATGATGTTACACTCATACAAACTCACGCCCCTGCTTCTGACTCTACACACACATACAATATCACTATAGCACTATACAAAGCCACAGCATCATAATAAACACATATGAGCTAGTGCAGCACTTAGATTAGGTTAGTTGTCACCCAGAGTGTCCCATGTTGTCTCCTGCGTGTGCGTTGTGCCAGGATGTGTCGTAGTAGCTGTTCAAATGCTGCAAGACAGTGTTACAATTAGTACACATATCAAACACTACCACATGTTGCGGTTCACTTGCCTGTACACATTCAAGGGATTTAGCGAGGCAGCACGTGGCTACTAAGCATGCACAGAAGGGGCCACCTGTGGCTCTGGTAAGTGGTCACATGTTAGTTAGGACATGCACGAGTAAGCAGTTAGTAGCGCCTTAGAAATGCATTCAGAATCGTGTCTGCGGCTAGTGAGCCACCATCCAATGACTTATGGTGCTGCGCGTGGCTGGGAAGCGCTGATTACTGGAAAAACTGATGCAAATTTTATAAGTGAACTACCAGACCCATGTTCCTAACCCATGTAATACATCTCCAGATTCCTCCTTACTTGTATACCCCTGGGGATTTGCAGTGCTGCCCTGGGGCTTCCTAAATTCCGGAGATAACCCACCCAAGAAATAAGCACCCCCCCACCTCCCGCCTCTCTATAGATCACTGGTCTTCAAACTGGGGGGCTGGCTACCCTAAGGGGGCCAGAACGATTTCCAGGGGCTGGGGCCGTAGACTCTTTGCAAAAATATTAAGGTATCTGTTTTTAATAGCAGTTATAAGAGGACAATCTGCATACATTTTAAAGATCCTGGACATCCTTTGGGCCCTGAACATCCTTTGGTCCTCTAGGGGGACGGATCCATAGTGGGGGGAGGCAGAAACAATATTTTCACTTAAAGGGGGGGGGGCTTCCAGGCTAGCCAGTGCAGTTTGAATACAGGCCCATACATGAATTGAGAAGGAAAAAAGCTTCAGTAGACAATTGGTGCTAAATCGTTCTACTCCCAAAAGCCTGCAGTGAAATGCACCCCATTCACCCAAGTGTTGGTGGGGGGCAGCCAATTTCCCCAAAAAAGTTGTTGCTCGGCCCGGTTCATTTCAATTGCAATTCAGTGAAGAGATACAGACACACAGTAACAATAGACGTTTTTGGGACAGCAACATCTAGGTGACTGCCCTGAATTTAAATAATTACCATGAACATAAGATAATAAAAATGAATTCCTGTTTCTAATACTGCCTCCTTTCAAGTACAAATTGATAAAACGTTATTTAAATTGCAGTGATGTTGTAGAGGGGGTAGCAGTATGGGAGGGAGCAACCTAAGGTTGGGTGTATTCTGGTGTTTCACCCTGGCATATTTCTAGAAGATGCCCTAGAAACAACGGCAGAGCTTTTACCAGAAGATTTGTTGTGGGCCTATGGTATGAAAAAGTTTGACTACCACTGCGTAGATAATGAAATAGCTCGGGTAGTAGAGTGGGAGTGCCTGCTGGATGCAGCAATATGTTTGGAACCTGTATGTGGCCATTTAAATGCACCATTACAAAGCACCTAGGCTAGAGGCTGTTCAGTTTTGGTGCACAAAGTGGTTTTTGGGGCGTTTTTTAATGTGCCAACTACATCGGCAGGAGGTGTGCACTTCATAGGCAGTGAGCCTGCAGTGGCTAGTAGTAGCATAGCGAGTAACGAGCAGGCAGGTGTAGGCCTGTTTTTTCTTCTCAAAGTGTGCCACTTTTTTGGCCAATGTGAGAAGTTGCTTCACCATCACCATCACCAACAGCATCTTCCTCGGAAAGCAGGAACACCGCCTAAAGGAACTACAACACATCCAAAACTCTGCAGCTAGACTCCTCCTCAAACTATCTAGAAGAGATCACATCTCACCAGTGCTAAAGATTCTACATTGGCTTTCAATCAAACAACGTATCACGTTCAAGACAATAAGCATAACACACAGGACGATCAGTGGCCAGGGAGCAGAATTCCTACAAAAGAAAATACACACCTACAAACCGACGAGACTTCTGAGTACAAGCAATGAAACCCACATCCTAGGCCATGCGCCATGAAAAAACTTGAGGGCGGCAGAAAACTAGAACAACCTACCGAAAGAAATAAGAAACACCAAAGACCACCTAAAATTCAGAAAACTATTAAAAACCTGGCTGTTCAACAACTCACAACCAGACGGAAACAACTGAAACATTAAAACCGTAAAAAATGCAAAGAAAACCAGTGACAGAACCCCTGATGACACAGATAACACCCAGAACCGACAGAAAGAGGAACCACCGGCAAAAATAAAAGAGACAATTCTGTAACAAAGCCAACCACGGGCAATTACCCAATCATGACAGAGGAATACAGTGTCACACTCAGACAGAGCTAAAGGTATGGGCACATGTCACAACTAGATAGATCCGTGGGGACCAACTTACGTCAGGCGCAAACTGGGATGCAAGGGACAGGCCTGAGTAATAACAAAGATAGAATTGTAGAGACCAACTAATACAACATTTAGAAAGAGAGAGACATCTCGTCTAAATCTCGAAAGACACACAATAGGAGTGTACGTCTCTCCAGACAACAATGCTAATAACCAACCCTACTAAAACCTCACCCTCCTCCCACACCTCTCAAACCCTAACTAAACACAACCATACCTCTTAAACCACAGCAATTCGCACACACTTCACCACCCCACAACAACAAACACACCATACAGAGCCTTACACAACAGCACACAATGGACTCAGACCGGATACCACCGGATAGCACACCAAAAAGCTCAGCGAACGGTGTTAACCGAACTCAAGCTGCCAACAGCTCCCTTGCTTTTTCTCCAAACATTGTCCTACTTACACGCCCCTTTACCTACCCCCCCTTTCTTCCAGATCTGCCAGAGGACCACTAAAGTGGTGATAGTGTGCAGTACAAATATCCTTTAACATTAACATTAACGTTACCATGCGACTAGTAGTTTTGACCACTTACTGAATAAATATTCTGTTAAGTCTAGAATGCAGCACATGTCTGAAATGCTTATTTATTTATATATAGATTCAATATTTGAGAGATACACCACTCATATCACACCCCCTTTTCAAAATACCCCGGGTCACGATGGACCAGGAACCAGGCTAGTGGGTAAAGGTAATATTAGTTTATTTATTTAAAAATTCAAAATAAATCATACACATTTTAATAAATGGGGCAGCAATCACCAATGTGATGATAATAACAATAGGAATGTAAGCAATGCACTTAATAACACCAGGGAATAGAAACACTTTTGGATTTTTGGAAAGATAGCACTCAAGTTAGGATTTCCCCCTGCAATGTTCCCTCAACCCACAAATAATTACTTCTGAATAGATATAAGGAAGCAGGACGCAGTTTAGGAATATGAATCTGGAAACAGAATTCAAATCTAACTTTCTCTCCTCAAATGAGAGTGAAAAACGGATTTGAAACCCTTGCAATGTGAAAATGACACTCGGGAATGGCTGAATAAAACAATGAATGTGTATAAAAATCTTGAAACAGGAACAATTCTTTTTTGGAACAACACTGGAAAGACACTAGCAATCACAAGAAATGGATTGAGCAAAAGCATACAATTCGAAATTGAATGAAAGATTTAAAACTGTTCATAATCAAAATGACACGTCAGAACTTTTGCAAATATTTCGATTCCCGCCTGGAATTAACCAAACAGTTTTTGATAAAAACGGGTGAAATTGGTACAATCTGGAAGTGAAATTAAGTCTCTAGCTATTAAACTGAGGGAGATAGGCAAGATAGAAAAATGAGTTGTGTTTTTGGCAAAATAGAGCAGAGAAAAATAGAAAAGCGGCTTTAAAATGGATTGCAACCTTGACTTAAACTGGATTTTATGACTAAGGAAAATAGAATGTCACCAGTGAATCTCCACAGTTACGCGGCCCTTGTAATCCTTCACGTGGTGCACCCCGTTTACTTTATGGAAAATGTATTCATTTAATCAAAATCGCTAATGGCTTATGTTTATGTGAAACAAAAATGAAGAGGTAAATCGTTGCTGACACTAGGAATCAAAGGCAGGGTTTCACAGATAATGCTAACAAGTTTAACAAGATATCGGGGTCAGATAGGATAGCTTAGAAATTGGGATAGGACAAAGCAAGGCGAGGTATAGTATGAATTTCTATTGTTCCTATTGATATTCACAGTCCACTTTTTAATTTTTGGATTTTGGACAGTCAGAGCTCTGGTCACCAAACGGATCTGGTCTAACAAAGGACAGCCGGACAAAATCAGCGGGACAAGATCAGCTGAGCATGGACTGGTTACCGGATGGCACTGGATTGGCACTGGCCTGGCACCTTTGGTCACTGGATACTACAGATCAGCTGGATGGCAGATTTGCAGCAGGCATGCATTTAGTGAGCAGCAAGCCAGGTTAATTCAGGATGCTTCCCAAAACACCACAGTGTTTCCCTTGGTTATTGGGATTATTTTAGAATTGAGGCCTAGCTGAAACAGTATCAGCAATGCTTGGCCTTGTGGTTGGGATCTGGAGTCTAGATGGATAAAGGCAAGATGAAGACAGGATCAGACAGGAACAGGACGCCGGCATGGGAAATCAGGAATCAGTGTTTTTCCGTGTGTTGTCAGGGGCTCTTATTTATAATGCCTGGTGACATCATCACAGTATATGACTGGGGCAGGCTTAACTACACACGCCGCTAAGAACATTATTGGACAAGGGTAGGAGTCTCCACCTAGCTCTCCACTGGTTGGATTTCAGAAAAAATGATGTCAGGTTTATGGGGTGATTTTTACAGTGTCCAGAAACCTCCCATAGTTACTGGAACTAAAATCAAATTTGGCCACAAACCTATATTTATACAGTTGCAACCTCTTAGCAAATCAGATACACAGGTTACATATTTTGTGCATCACATTTCAATCCAAACCTCCAGTCCGGGAGGCGTGGTTTCACTCCTCTACCAGTTTTTCACGCTTTTAATGGGATTTACATTTCTCAAAATTCTACAACTTTATACATGGGTGGGAATTGTCATGAAGAATGTATGTACAAAATGTTGCATTTGCAACATGGATACTTTTCTTGTAATCCAACATATATCAACATTTCTGTCCCCTTGGTGTCAATACATTCTACCAAGTTTTAAAATAAAGCACATACAATTAGATTCGAAATTGCGAACTTTTTAGATTGTTACTAATTCTTGCTGCCGAGATAAGAAGTCTTTAAAGTGTCTTTATAAAATAATCTTTGCACCAAAAGCCAGTTCCTTTGTTGGGTCATTTTTTTTCTTTAACTTCAACTGCTGCCACTGTCATTTCCTTCAAGGAAAAGTGGAGGTTTCCAGTCTTAATTGAAGGTTTTATTGCCCCTTCACACTTGACAGGTGAGTGTCCCAGGACTGCTATTGTCCCAGCCTGGAGCACAGATGAATGTCTGACAAGTGTGTGAACTTTCATTGTCCTGTCCATTCAAAGTTTTTCAAGCTGGCAATTTGCACGTACGTGTCCTGGATTTATGGATTGTCTCCCTTCCTTGGGGAAGTTTCATGGTTGTCAACTGGAAAGACTGTTTTTTCTGAGAGTTTGCAAATCCAGCCCATGGGCCTCATTACGAATTTGGAGGCAGCCATGGTGCTGTTAGCACCATGGCTGCCTCCAAACCGGGCTCCATTACCGGGTTCCTGCAATGGGGACTTACCAGGTCATTCCGACATAGGAGGACCCGGTAAGTCCTCCTTGCAGGAACCATTCCCCATTCCCATTTGCGCCCTTATAGGGCTCAATGGGAATGGGGAGGGAGGTAACAACGGGCACATTACAAGTGTCCTGTTGTTACCTCCCTCTTCCCATCGCGGGACCCGGAAAAGACATCTGGTTTTACCAGACATCTGATCCTGGTCCAGCAAAAGGAACCTCGTAATCAGCCCTGACGGAATGAAGGAGGCCTGTCCCATACCAGCCTCCTTCATTCCATCAGCGCCAGGGTCGTAATGAGGCCCCATTTATTTAAAACTCTTTAATTTCTTATTTTGGGTCCTGAATTAAAACAAACCTGGGAAAGAAGATAGCCTATGTGTGTATTATCACCACTAACATAATCCCTTTACATTGCTCAGTTAGCAGGTTTTCATTAACAATTTATTTTTAAACAAGCCAACTTTTCTCTTCAGTCAGCTAAGCCCATTTTCCCACATGTGTTAAAACTGCTAGCATTTCTTTCTTTAAATTCGGTTTGGTAGCTGCCTCAGATTTCCACCATGTCTTTGCAGCTAAAGTAATTTTGTTGTAAGCATGAGTTTTATCTGAATACTGATATATGAAACTGACCAGGCTCAGATAGTTTGAGTTCCTTTGAAGACAGCTGGTGTTTGCTACATTTTAAAGAAAATGAACGCACATTCCTGTGTGAGTGAAAGTTAAGTTTCTTGTTGATTTCTTTCAAATCTACTTTGACTGGACCTGTCATTCAGGAATTAAAGCCGGTTTTTCTGATGCACAATGAATTATACTGGGCCTGGCAGGGCCTTTTCCATCACAGTGGTTTCAGAATGAATGGATAGATTTAGTGTCAAAACCGCATTTTGAAAGGGTGAAAATCTTTCATTTTGAAGGGGAATATTGGGTTTTCAGCAAAGCAATGCTGCCTCTTGACTTACTTCCATTTATATGTTTCAGAGCACATTGGCATGCTCCTGCAGTGTGTCCCCTGTTCCACCCCGCCTGAAGTGTGTGTGGCAGGATGATGCAGCCATCTTTTTGGTAGTTGCAACAATGCAGTTTTAAGGTACTGGTGCGCACCGGAGACAGCGCAGCCATTTTGTTGTTTCTTGTGCAAATGCAGCTTAGATATGTGGTGAAGCACAGCTCAGTGGGTTTATATATCCCACACATCCCCCCACGAGTCTCCTGAGATTTTAAGCCATGGGAGAATCGGGCAAGTGGGATTCCTTTATTGAAAAAGGCACGGTCTTTCGGGTATGAGTCCTTCTTCCATCAGCAGATGATGTGACACGCTCCCCTCGCTGCCTCTGGTTGGAACATGGAACGATAGCCCCAGCCTTCTCTTGGGTCTTCCTTTCTGGTGTGAAGTGACATCTCAGTTTTCCTTGGGTTTCTTCTTTCCGGGTCCCCAAGGAGGTCTCCTTGGTAAGGACAGTGCAACCAGTACAAGAGCCTCATTCCGAGTATGGCGGTAGGGGGTTAACAGCACTGGTAAGGATGCCGGTGCCGTTAACCCCCTACCGCCACATTCTGAGATCCCTTAGCGGATCCAACCAGGAACGGCTGGTCTAACCAGCCGTTCTTAGCGGGACCCGTTAAGGGACCTTGGAGCTAATAACGGGCATGCAATGTGTGGGCCCTTTATTAGCTCCTTCCCCATTCCCATTGAGCCCTATGGGAGCTCAAATGGGAATGGGGAATGGTTTTCTGAATGGGGACTTACCGGGTCCTCCAAGGTTGGAATGACCCGGTAAGTCCCCATTCAGAGACCCCGGACCTGGGTTTGGAGGCAGCCATGGTGCTAATAGCACCATGGCTGCCTCCAAACTCGTAATGAGGCCCCAAATCTAGAAAGAGAGGACAAACAGGTTACTACAATTTCCCACTAACTGCCCTTCAATCGTGATGACAGCAGTGGGATACGTATGCATTCAGTGACAATTGAAATATTATAGCCCCAACAGAATAGCTCAGAGACAACTTCCTCGTCTTGGAAGCAAGAAGACACACAACACCACAGGTTCTATCCCTGGGTCCGCGCTTAGAAACCTCTCGGTATTGCGCGTTATAACCTATTATATCATATCATATCATTCCTATGCTTCAAATGTATTACACACTGGGATTTATATGGACTCCTCTATTTGTTACAAAGTGTGCCTAAGGTGACAACTCTTTAGCTGATTGATGTGAACCCATTTTTCTTCTGTCAAATCGCCTTTGGGGATGTGGATTCTATAGACAAGGCCTAGGATGGTGACCTCTTCTCTATTTTTGAACTTCAATTTCCTACGGTAGCACTGGGGCTGACAGCAAGGCTTTCTTTAGGATTGCCGGAGCCCTGAGATGTGCTCTCCAGTTGGGACCGGGTTTGGCAATAACTGGATCCAAATTAATCTCGAGTCGGTTGACGATGTGACTGCCCATGTGAAAGGTGGAAAGAATACCTCGCACGACCCAACAATTGTGTTCGGTGCTTTTGTCACCTCTAGAAAATTTGATCATACAACTGCTAAGCAGAAGGTGTTTGGAACAGGGAATTTCCATGCCCCATACTCATTGATAAACTAACTCTACAGCGGGTAGGGTCTGGTCTTTTGGTAGTTTCTTGAATAATACTTCACTGATTAAGCTTTCTTCGCTATTCAAGTCAACTCGGGCGCGGACAGACTCCTTCCCATCATTTAACTGAATCGGAAATATGAGCTGTTTGCCCTTCTTCTGAATGGCTGCTACACTTTGTGCTGATTCACTATCAATTTTGGCTATAGGATTGGCATTTTCAGATTGTGAATTGGTATAGAATTTCAAAGTATTTCCTTCCAGTGTGGAATGCCACTTGAGACTGGAAGGAAGGTTGATTTTCAGGAATGGAGAGGAGTTCCCATCATCCGTTTGTTGTCCTACAGCAATTACTGTCACGTCAGGTATTTGGTTGTTCTGAAAATGGAACTCAATATGATCAGGTTTCTGTTTAACCATGTGGCATGTGCCATTTAAACTAGCATGGTTGACACTATGTTTTAATTTTATTGGTCTATTGGCCTGGGTCCAGAGGACCTTGTTCACACAGTCTATTAGGGGGACAACCTACGCAGGATATAATTCCCCAATAGACAGGGTGTGCCCTCTGGAGTTACGACTATGACCGGGTATTTCACCTTGTGTTGCCCAATTTTTATTTCCAAATCTGTAGTCCGCTCAACAGGAATTTTATTCCCATCGAAGTTCTGAAGTTGTCCAGGAAGAGGGGTGAGAGGGATTTGGTATCTCTCCCCCCTTCCTGAATTCAGCTGATGAAAGGACCTCTTTGACAGAAGAGTGGCTTGGGATCCAGTGTCCACCAGTGCCAAAAATGTACACTGCCCTTGCACCTGGACCGGGGCATAAAATCTACCTTCCTTCTCCTCAAGTGGACAATGGTAATGTGCATTTTGGGCAAGTGTGGTGGTCAATTTCCTTATTTTTGACTCTGACGCAGAGATAGTTTGGGCATGATTCTGTGTTGGAGTTTGGGGATCTGAAGGAAAAATTTGACATTTGGATATTTGGGGAGTTTTGGGCTCCCCGTTTTTTCATTCTGGGCTGTCCCCTCCCTTCTTTTTGGAGGCAGTTGCCTGAATTGGTTTGGATAGTTTGGTTTCCATTATGCTCATTCTGGGGTTCAATGATGGGTGATTCTGACTCAGTCCCCACAGATGATGCTGACAATTTTAACAAGATATCGGAGTCAGATTAGGATAGCTTAGAGATTGGGATAGGACAAAGCAAGGCAAGGTATAGTATGAATTTCTATGGTTCCTATTGATATTTACAGTCCACTTTTACATTTTGGGATTTTGGACAGTCAGCGCTCTAGTCCCCACACGGATCTGGTATAACAAAGGACAGCTGAACAAAATCAGTGGGACAGGATCAGCTGGGCATGGACTGGATACTGGATGGCACTGGACTGGCACTGGACTGGCACCTTTGGTCACTGGATACTACAGATCAGATGGATGGCAGATTTGCAGCAGGCATGCATTTAGTGAGCAGCAAGCCAGGTTAATTCCCAAAACACCACAGCATTTCCCTTGGTTATTGGTATTATTTTAGAATTGAGGCTTACCTGAAGCAGGATCAGCAATGCTTGGCCTTGTGGTTGGGATCTGGATTCTAGATGGATAAAGGCAAGATGAAGACAGGAACGGACAGGAACAGGACGCCGAGTAGGACATCAGGAATCAGTGTCTTTCTGTGTGTTGTGAGGGGCTCTTATTTATAATGCCTGGTGACATCATCACAATATTTGACTGAGGCAGGCTTAACTACACACGCCTCTAACAAAATTATTGGACAAGGGTAGGAGTCTCCACCTAGCTCTCCACTGGTTGGATTTCCGAAAAATTATGTCAGGTTCATGGGGTGATTTTTACCGTGTCCAAAAACCTCCCATAGTTACTGGAACTAAAATCTAATTTTGCCACAAACCTATATTTATACAGTTGCAACCACTTAGCAAATCAGAAGTCTTTAACGTTTCTTTATAAAATAATCTTTGACCAAAAGGCAGTTCCTTTGTTGGGTCATTTTTTTTTCTTTAACTTCAACTGCTGCCAACTGTCATTTCCTTCAAGGCAAAGTGGGGGTTGGCAGTTTTAATTGAAGGTTGTATTGCCCCTTCACACTTGACAGGTGAGTTTCCCAGAACTGCTATTGTCCCAGCCTGGAGCACAGACGAATGTCTGACGAGTGTGTGAACTTTCATTGTCCTGTCCCTTTCAAAGTTTTTCAAGCTGGCAATTTGCACATACGTTTCCTGGATTTATGGGGTGTCTCTCTTCCTTGGGGAATTTCATGGTTGGCAACTGGAAAGACTGTTTTTTCTGAGAGCTTGAAAAATCCAGTCCATGTGTTTAAAACTCATTTCTTATTTTGGGTCTTGAATTCAAACAAACCCGGGGAAAAAGATAGCCTATGTGTGTATTATAACCACTAACATAAACCCTTCACATTGCTCAGTAAGCAGGTTTCCATTAACAATTTGTTTTTAAAATGGCCTAGAGACCTCCTCAAACCCTTTTATGACCGTTCAGATCTTTGGTATTGACAGGTTTAGAAATGAAAGAACCGTGCCTTTAAAGCAATGTAATTAGTTAAGCACTATATGCATCGTCTTCATCACTTTGAAAAAGAGGTCTGTCTTTCACTTCCACTTCCTGTGGACCTTACTTGTTCTGTTCCAAGGCATTCATTCACAGCTTTCTTATTCTATGTACGGTGATGCCATGACATTGTATGTGTATCCATGGTCGGACTGGGTCATTAAATTCCTTTCATGACAGTGTTTGAATAGTAAACAAGGGGGAGTTTTTTGATAAAGTGTGATGCAAATTGTGCATTTTAAAGAATATTTATTCAGCCACACTGGTCAAAACTTATAGCCGCAGAGTGAAGTAACTCAGTAAACTGTCCCAAATTGGTCCAAAAAAGTGGCCCACTTTGACCTACAAAACTGGCCCACAACAGCATTTTGTGTTTTGGTTCGGCCATGGGACTTTTGCCCTATCTGTCTTTCTATGCCTTTATGTATGCACACATTGACTGGAATATATTCTCAGCACGATTATGGTTGTGGTTTATTCTTACCTTAAAACCGAAGGCAGTGAGTGATCTTACGTGTCCCCTCATTGCTACTCTTAATGGTTTTTATTTTTCCACTCCAAGTCGGACTTTCACATCCCTTCTCACCGGCAAAGTAAACGACAATTCACTGACTCCAATAGAAGGGACGCTTTTAAATCATTAAGACAAGCTTCTTTTCAAAGCACTCTTCAATTTGCCAGTGGACCGGATGACTACTTGTCACTGCTTCCTGGACTGGACTTTCGTTTAGCAGCCCAAACCGTTCGGGAGCTTTGGTGCTCACGGCACTCAAATGAACACATTGATCTGGAGTAACAATGGTTTGTAAACCGCGCCCACTCGTGGGGACGCGGTGATGCTTTGATCTTCCGCCACCCACTGCCCTCCAGTGTCCTCTGAAGCACACCGGCTCCTGCTGAGCTGCGTTTGCGAGGTCACTCGTCAGAGCATACTATTTTCGAGTCACCGGTTTATTGACTCAACTCATTTAAAAACAAGTGGATCGCTCCTAAACCTGTTTGCAAATTACACTTCACGTTTGTTCCCTTCCAGAGTGGCGCCTCGCGCTCCGCAGAGCTCTAACTTATGACAACAGCCAGTGCAAACACACCTGCTTGTCCCTGGCTAATTGGAACTTCAGTGTGTGGGACACATATCCAGGGACTGCAGCCTTGTTGGAGGCCTTCGTCAGGACTTTAAACGTGGCCATGTCCAGTACGTTATCCTATCTAATATTCTATCGGGGAAGATGCAGGATATCTGTAAATGTGAGTGAACGATGACGTGACGTTGTTTTAAATGTCCTATCGAACAGACAACCCGTCCCATGAGGAGATCTAACCTCTCTGTGTTTCGCTGCCCATATGGTAGAATGGGTGGCATCAGCTGCTACATTGCTGCCACCTGGCACTGTGCACCACGCAGGGATGGACTGGCCTATGGGGCACTCTGGAGATTTCCAGGTACGCCTCTGCACCCTGGGCCTCTTTTGTATGGCATTTGCGAATGTTCTCATAGGACAGGGTGTGGGCTTTCTGAAAACTGTGCAATATGGGGCAACTTTGATAATTATTTACAGGGTCGTGTTTGGGTCCCAGTCCACCCCTGGAACCAAGGTACAGACTGCGCTCACACAGCGCAAGCATTTGTCTTCACATTACACGTTTTCCCTTTGACACATCACATGTGCATTTCATTTCTGCAAGGTGAACGTTTTTAAGAGCATGGAGGCCTTTCCACATGCAAATTGCATTTGCGAATCAGCCCCTCTGTGTCTCTTGAGATGGTTTGTGCACTAGTGAGACTCCATGGAGTCAGGCCGTCTATATATATAAATCTGCTGCTTCAGTGGTCCAGTGTCTTAAACACATTCTCCTCACCCCCTGCGGGAACATACGGAGGCCAGAATGTTTCCATTTGGAGATATTCTTTTCCTTGCCCGCCTCAAGTCGAAGTGTTATACAGCACCAAAAAAAGACTTCTGTTTGCTCCGGCAGGTCCCTGGGCATTGCTGACTGAAAGGTTTTTACAACAGTGTCTATAATCTCTAGAGACAGTTAGCTTACACTGAGCATGGAAATATTGCCACACAGTGCATTTTTTGTTGGCCTCTGTCATAACCATAACATTAAAATATCAACAGACTCGTAAAAGGTTGTTCCCTCGGCAGTCCGAGTTTATACGAGTCTGGAGTTCTACCTTGGATACACATGAAAACATATGTAGGCAACGATGTTCCGTTTATGTTGTGGTACTGGAGGTGTTCTTACTTTGAATTAATACAACGTGCAGATGATGAAAGGACAATTAAACCATAACTGCCTCTGCAGCGTGGTTTGTTTTCATGGGGAGCTTTATCAAGCAAGGAGGCTTCTGAATTTCCTTACATGGGTCATGTTTGCAGGTATTCTGAGAAGAGGCATGTCTCTTGAGGAAGGAGCTCCCGCGAGTCGCACGCAATTGGCCAAACAATTGCTGTTATGATGACTTTATAGTTTGTACAGTTTCACTCCAAACCAGTACCACTGGGTGGACTTGTGTGAGGCCCCCTTTCTGTTATGGTCAGCTCAAATTGAGTAGCCCACTCATACTTCCTTTTTGGCAACCCCATCTTCTTTGCAAAGGAGCCAGAGGAGCTGTTTGTTGGCATATTCTGTTGTTCCCTGGTGCCCCTTTTACAAGTCTCAAGTCTCTGAAGCAGCTGCTTAGAGTTCCCTTGTTCTGCAGATCTTGTAAATTATTTCAAACGCTTCTCCCTAATTTAGGGAGGACGTCTTTAGTTATATTCAGTCTGAAAGTGTTGCCTCCGTGAGATCTTTGTCCATATTTCTTCTCAGGAGAGGAACCAGGGTTGAGGTATGTGTGTGTGCATGTGTGTGCCTGTGTGATAGAGATAACTGGGCCAGATGTGCGTTAACCTGGTGATCACATGCTATCAGTGATAGAAGTGTAACGAAAAAAGTAGTGGAACTGTGGTCTCAGCAGGGGAGAGGGCAGGTGGAAGCATAGTGCAACATGTGACAAGGTGTTGCAGACGGGGCATTGCAATAGTCTGAGTGGGTTTATGGTCATGTCACCTAAAACCATTGCATCTAATGACATTCCACCAAAATCTTTCCATCTAAAAAATGTCCATCTAATGCATTTTTTTCTTCCCCCTTGTTAGGAAAGATTTCGTAATTGTAGGTCATTTTCCTTCCATGTGGCAACCCCTAAACTTTTTGCTGTTGTTTTTCACCTTGTTCTTGACTTTGCCAGAGAAGTGCAGCCTTCTGCCGCACTCCTCTGGGCTTTCGCTCCTTTCTTACGGGGAAACTGACATGCCCTTAAGACAGTCAGTACTGGGGAACGCTGTTTCCTGTAGTTTCTTTTATCATGTTGCGGCTTTCGTGCAACATGACACAAGAGGGCACTGTAAGCTAAGTTACAGCTCTCTTGGGTCTCTAGCCTTCTACAGGCCCTAGATACTCGTTTAGGATTGTATCTGATCGGTGTAAGTGATTCAGGGACAGGAATGGTGGCAGCAATCGTTTCTTGTGTTTTGAGCTCCTTTTGGCGTTCTAAGCGCGTTTCTCGCGCTTAACCCAAAATGGTGGCCTGGCTCCCAAAATGGCCAGACCACGCGGCTCCTTTGTCCTGTCCGCTGACCGTCTTGCTCCCTTCACCTTCCCCAGGTCGAGCCGACCCGGGGCCTTCCTTATTTGGGCATGTACTTTCCCGCGAAACACGGATGCTTTCGCAGGCTTCTACATGTCTTGTGTGTGCCTCCAGGATGTGGGCTGGGATGTCTGGTCCCAATACACATCCTGGGTGCCAGAGAGTCTAGGGTGGTGTGAATGCCTGGGACCACCGTGGTCCGTGATTGGTCCACGAATGGTGTGAGTGTTGATGAGCGGATCTCCCATTGGGTCCCCTCCGTTTTGGCGCGAAGGGAACCGTGGATAAGAGGGGGCTGGAAACACCACTACCATGTCGATCTCCTGAGTTCTCAAGAACGAAGGAATACAGGAGCCCAGTATCCTGCAACCAATAGGCTGGACCGAGGAATCGCTGGTGACCCGCTGAAGGACTTCTCCTCTGCACTGCTGTCGCCTTGTGAAACCCTTTTCACCTTTGATCGAACCAGAAGGCCGGTACTGGTACTTCAACCCTTGGAATAGCGGGAACAGCTATTCTCGGCATCTTCACCATCTCCTGCCAGTAAGCCTTCGGAAGCGTCTCTGGGCCATCCAGTTGACTGACCAGCTTGCACAGGAGTCTTGCTCTGTAACCGCCGCCAGGTTGAGTAGTATTTCGAGTCCTTGTCACTCTCACACGCTTCGTACACTTGGCGTTCCCAGGTCTGAAGTAAGTAGTGTACATTTGGCTCAGATACACACGGCCGCTCCGTTGCCCTGCTGTGGTAACAAACTGTGCGGGTTTCTTCGATTGGGACGTCTTTTTAGTCAACACGACGACGAGGCGTTCCCTGCTCTTCTGAACCTGCCAGCTGCTGAAACTGACGCGGAGAAGCCTGGGTCTGCTTGCATCGGGGACCGGTGAGTAGCATAGCTAGGATCTGGTCGCCCTCCTGCAGGAGCCCATTGCTTTTCCCCGCTGTGTAAAACAGCACCCTTGTCCGTACTCGCGCTCTGCTTCTGCCCACTGTGGAGGCTGCGCTTGAGTCGCGGAACTTGTTCTTCTTCTTTGTGCACTAAACTGAACTGCCTGACTTCCTTCGAAGAGCTTCTCCTTTTGCCCGTTGGCACCAGCGCATGCAGGTACTTTTGAGCACAAGGCTCCCCTCTTCGCAAGGCTCGGACTTCCATCTAGTTAGGTGCCTCTGAAGGCGAACTGGGTCTAAGCATTATTTCGCACTGCCTGTCCTCCTTCCCTTTTAGGGGGACTACCCATTTCGTGCATATAACGCTTGAGACTGTCGTATTTGTATATATATTGTGTTGATATGGTATGTGTTGGTTTACTATCGTTATATTGTGATTTTCTCGTTACGGTCATTGTTTTAAAGGCCTTAAAATAAATGTGTATATATTTTTTATATAACAACTGTTTGGAGTAGTTTGTAAGTGATCTTGCTTTGTGTGCTCATTGCGGGCTTTCAGTCACCCTCACCCCTCTTGAGACCTAGTCTTGACCACCGCGATCGCTACCTTGATTGGTCTGGCTCGTCCAGAGGTTACCCTGTTGCAAGTAATTAGGTTGGCCTTCTGAACTTCTGCGCCACCAGGACAGAGTTCAGAAATCCGTCTTAACACCCCTCAAAACTCCCTGTTTTTTTACCCTTTAAAATGCATCTGAACAAAAATGAACCCTTTACCCACCAAAAACATGCATTAGATGGACATTTTTTAGATGGAAACATTTTGATGGAATGGTATTAGATGGAATGGGTTTAGATGAATTGACCTGATACCGTCTAAGTCACTAGTAAATAAGGCTTCTATTACAACTTTACACTTGCACAGAGACATGAATGGACAAATCTTCTGTATAGAAAGGTGAATATGGTCATAAAAAGTAGAGGAATGGTAAATGGAAAAAAATAAAAGTAGTGGAACACTGCTCCCCACCTTTCCTGCACATTTTGATAACTGCATGCTATTTATTGATTTATCAGATGCTTTTGCCAAAGCGCTGAAGATAAAAAAAACATATCAGAATAAAATAATGCGATATAATGGGCTATTCAAAAGACGATAAAGTTGCAGTTTTGGGACCAAGAGTCGAAAAGGAGTGAAAACGAGATTGGGCACTTGGTTGCCTAGGAAAATACATCTAGAACAATTATATTTGTAGATGGAAGCTTGTCTAAAACGGGAAAGATTGAATTGTTGACTTTGTTGGGAGTTCTTCAACAACAATATGGGGGTCCCTTAAAGATCCTACACCATTGAAAACTCCATCAGACTCCTTTTCCAGGAAACACTTATTTTTATTTAATTTTTTTTATTTTGTTTTTGATGCATACGCATCTTTACAAAAAATGTGACAAAAGCTTAATACCATCATAGCAACAATTTACAAACGTAATTTTTACAATTAAAAATGTATCTTTTACAACCAGCAAAAATAATATAGAATTGCCACAAGAATTACATATTGACACCCATTAAAACATTGTTAAACATATTTAAGAAAATGGAACATATGAAAAAAGAGTCAAATACACTTGTAGCCCTGGCCAACCAACATCGATGGATGGATTTCAAAAACAGAGAAACATGATTTTTTTATATTACCTTAAAAGAGCATCTTGGGATTTGAGAGCGGAGGCAATGATCCGCAACAGACGTACTGTTGCAAGTATTATGGAGTTGGTAGTCCCCCACATGCATCTTGCCCATATAAATTCACGTCTTAACTCGGTGTACGTGGAGCAAAAGGACTTCAGAGTTATTAACCAATGTTCTTCAAAATAAGGACAAAGAAGAAAAAGATGTTTTAACGTTTCTATGCATTCTATGTTATTACAGAATCTGCAGAAAGAATTCTGGAGCGTATTGCTGTAAGTGGACAAATGCCTGATTCTCGATTTAGTGTGGAATAAGTCCAAACGGAATCTCATGTACAATGCACGTGATTCAGCACAAGGACATACAATTAAATACTGCAAGCGAGGAGCTTGCTTGTGCCTAAACACAGCTTATAAGAATAAGAAATGATTTGATCAGAAGTTGCAGCCCAGTCATTTAGAAAAAAGTGTTTATGTGCCAATCTCCTTTTGACTTGTAATTCTTCTGGATGAATATTAATCTCAGACAACACTGCAAGTGTTTGCTTCTTGAAGCTAGCTATAGACGACGGTTGAGACTCATTCAGCATGTTTAAGAAATCTTCATACAGTGAATTTGATTGAGGAAAGCGCATCTTTATGTATACATTGAGAATATGCCAATTATGGCATGAAGACAGTGAGTTTAAACCCAACTCGTGATGGAGTACAGAATTGGGTATGTAATTGGGTAAGCACAAGGTAGATTTCCACAGCTTTGCTTGTAGTTTATTAAGAAAGGAAGCGAGATCAGATAAGCAGAGGTCTAATCCATAGAGCAGAATCGCTTCTACTTTCTTTAAATAAAACTCAAATAAAACTCAAAGAGAGGCAACAAAGAAAACTTGCAGTATTTGTGGTAAATTATTTTCATTTGCCCATATAAAGGGACTACTTTGTCCGCTAAAGGTTTTTGCCAAAATAACAAGGAAGAATTATTTGCCAGGTTATAACCTAAATAGGTTATCTGGTTGACCAGCTGAATATCATGTGAGTCGATGTGCCAACAAAATTTGCGTTGTTTTTTAAGCGATGAGAGAATAATGTCGTTGGATTTCACCGAATTCACCGAAAGATTATTTACTTTACAATAATAAGAAAAGCAATTCCAATTTACTTTGAAGTCCTGAGTGAGTGCTGTCAAAAAGAAGCCCATCATCCGCATAGGCAAGCCATGTCAGATGTAATTTACCAAGGCGTACTGCAAATGATTTGGTGTCGTCCCAGATTCTATCGATGTCCGATAAATACAAATTGAAAAGTATGGCAGCAAGGTTGCTCCCTTTGTTTGACCCCGATGGAAGTGGCAATAGGTTCAGTCAGATGTCCCGCATTAGAAATGCGTACTTTAAAGTTTGTGTTGTGGTGAAGTAGTGCAATAAGTGCAACTAGGAAAGATGGAAATTTGTAATCTAAATTTTTTTGCCGAAGTCTACCACAAATCACACAATCAAAGGCAGAAGAGAGATCTAAAGAGGCGATGTAAATGGGCCCATGAGCTGAAGAATGTGAGGCAGCAGTTAGATGTGCAAGAATGGTTGTATTCAATTGAGTTCCCATTGATTTCCTAAAACCTGTTTGAGCTTTGTTGAGTATACAATTTTTAGAAATATAACTTTCGACTTCTTGTAATAATAGAAGCGCATAGATTTTAGCTGCAACATCTATGAGGGCAATTGGATGGAAGTTAAGTGGATCATTCATGGGCCTTTTTTGTGTAGGGGGATTATAATCGATGTTACCCATGTTTGTGGCAGGCATTTATTTTTAAAGATCGATTGATAGATCTTTATAAACACAGTTGCTAAAAAAAGAGGGTCATCTTTAATGACGCATGGTGGAAGGCCATCATGTCCGGCACATTTAGATGTCTTGAGTTTTGTAATCGCAAATAAAAAATCTTCGATTGACCAGGGGCATAAAGATGGTATTTGTGAAATTATATTACTAATATCAAAGTGTGCAAATCTTAAGGGAAGTAGGTATTTTTGTTCAAAAAATGCAAACCAGGTCGTGCCATCAATTGCTGATTCCAGGGAGGCATGAGAGGATTTATTAGCTGAACGTAGGATCTTCCAGATATCTCTAATGTTGTGGTTACATATGTGTTGTACCATGTTTTGATTTTCTACTAGATGAGAAGAAAAGCAAGCAGCTTTTATTCTATTTTTATGTATTCCTAACAGAGTTTTTTTAGCAGCACTATATGCTGGGGTATCAAGAGAAAAAACACTTTTTTTAGGTTTGTCAGATCAAATTTCTTTTTAATTTCAATAGTGCAAAAGTGCTCGAATGAACAGTACGAGTTCTTGCGGATGCGTGGCTCTTGTTCACCGATTCAGCTAAAACTAAAAGATGTGACTGAATCATTCGAAGATTCCAAATAAGAATCGTTTGTGATGACTTGTCATCTGTGTTCGAGTCGGACCATAAGTCACGATTAACTAAAAAGGTTAGTCGATGACAAGTGGAAATATTCCAATGAATTGAGAGCATAGCTCTATCAATTTGAACTAAAGCCAAAGGCGGCAGCACAGAAAAAGGTTCTACTACCAACATCATACTACCTGAAAGCAAGGAATGATCTCCATTAGGTGGAAAAAAGGAAGTAATAGGAGAAAGTATGCCTGTTAAGTTCTTAGAGGCAACTATGAAGTCGATTGTAGAACTTGCACTTCCTCTTTTCCATGTTGAAAATCGATTTGGATGTTTTGGTTCGATAATGTACAGGTCCTAGCACAGAAGGAAATTAAGCCATCTCAAACCATTCGATAAAGAACGTTTAAAGTACATAGTTGTGCCATCGGGAGTATTTGATTGAGCTGCCGCATAAAGAAAGGCATTAAAGCCGCCACCTATAATGATTTCCGCTAGAGGATGTTTTTTTATTATATCTATTAAGGTATTATTTAGGATGTTAATTGTGTCCTCAATGTGTAAGGAGGAAGGATTCCAATAGATAGATATGAGAACAACGTTTTTAGGACATGACACGTAAATGTTCAAGTCAACTAAAAGAAACAACTGAGTAGAGTGAATATGATTTACAGAAGAACGAAGATTATTATTGAGCAATATTGCAATGCCCCCAGCTGTGCGACCCAATGTCTGCTGAGTAGCCGAATTATGAAAGGCTGTGAAGCCATCAAGTTGGAAATCGTTACAGCACATTGTTTCTTGAATGAAAAAAATTGAAGGCAAGTTCCAAATGTCAGTGCTAGCAAACCATGTTAAAAGATGTTTTAATCCACAGCAATTCCACGAGTGGATAAGCAAATCATTGCCTTATGAGTTTGTTGTAGGTGGTGGATTTGCAACAGTGTTTTGGGGCACAGTTTTTGCCTTGGGTAAGATCCCTAAAAGGCCATTCAGCGCAGATGTAAGAGAAGCTAGTTGTTCTAAAATTTGCAGATTATCAGATTGATTTGTGACAGCGTGAGTGTTTCCATTTTTGTCTTTCAACATCACTGGAGGTTTAAATTACGAGAAGGCCATCGCCTTTTCAAAAGAAGAGAAAGCCTGCAATTCAAGTCCCAGGAAAATCAAGTCTGATTTATATTCCCATAATAATTTTGCTATAATGGGAGAAAGAACTTTACAAAGCATACGGTTGTTGTTAATGAGTGGTAACTTAATCCATTCCACCTCTTGAGAGATCAAGTTACGTAAGGACGGAATTTTGTAAAGTGCATTCATCAGAAATGGGCGGTTGATAGGTGCCATTCCATTAATTTAGGGAGAGGGCTAAGGTTGAATCAGAACAAATGTCTCCCATTTCATGACCTGGCAATGTCTCTATCTCTAATGATTATCCCATCTTTGCAAGGAGAAGGAGGAGAAAACAACAAGGGTCAAAGCAACCCCAGCAGCATTACAAGAAAACAAATAATTTGTCAAATGACTCCAGAAAATTCCTACGGAACTTGAAGTTGCCAGCTAGTCCCGTTATGCAGGAAAACAATATAATGAAACTAATGAAACCAAAGCAAGTCATGTCCATAGAGGCGGCTGAACGGAAACAACTTCACAATCCAATGGCTGATATTTTGGTGGATGGCTCTCCAACATACTCATTAAAGTTCTTGATGAACTTGACGACCCATACTGTGGAAGAAGAACCAGTTATAGCCCAAAGAATTATGGCATCACAGTTTAAATTGCATTCTTGTGAGGACCACTGTTGCCGGGACACTTCATTGGCTAGTCTAATGAAGATTTTAAAATGTTGGAACAAAAACGGCTGAGAATATCAAGAGGTTTGCCAAAGGAAGTGGAGGCGATGGAGGACAATGGTGACTTATCCATGTCGTTCAAAATGCCTGAGCAAAAGAGACAGATGGTTATAACAACTCAACATGCTCCGACTGGAGTTAGCCTTGAGCAGGCCAACCCAGGAATAACTTTCAGTACTCTACAAAACCAATCCTCCAAGCTTTGCAGTTTTCTGGAGGTTGTGTTAGTTTGGAAATACTATTCAAAGTGGATCATGATCTTGGTTTGAATAGGAGTAATGTTTTGAGATTTCTCCACTCAGTCCCTAAATTAAGATCTATTGATACAAGGGACATTGAGTTAGTCGAGTCATTGAATAAAATGCAACTAGATAAAGTGTGTTTGCACTTAATATCTAAATTGGTGAAAGCAATGCTGTTGGAGGAGGCTACATGTCTTCTTCCTTTTGGGTTCAATCTCAGTGAAGTACTTGCAAGTTATAAAGGAAGCCTTGCTTTATAATGGAGCTCTAATATAATGGAAGCTTTACACAACAAATCTAAAATGAATTGTGGAAAGGATGGGAGACCCATACAAGGTTTATCTGGCATATGATTTCCAGGTGATAGTTTGAAATGTGATTTCTTTTTTTTTTAAACTTTTATTTTTGTTGGCAGAGGCAATTGACATACACATGCAACAGAGCAGCTATGAAATGACAATCTGAACAATCAACAGAAAGCAACGGCACATATGAGCAGTGAACAATAGTCACGTGGAGACTACAGCACTACAGAGCATATAGTGTCAGGGCACATAATAACAATAATTAGGGTGAATTATTAACCGAGGGGTGGGCGTCCAGACCATTAAGATAACTATTAAAGGCAGTCCAAATGTTTTAGGCTGGGATCGGGCCGGGAGGGTACTGATGTATTCCTCCTCACAGTTCCGAGACCAAGTCAATGGGCCTCATTACGAGTCCGGCGTTAACCGAGGCGGTAAAACCGCCTGATTAACGCCAGACTCGTATTACCATTCCGCCTCCGTGATTCCCGGAATTACCGGGGCATTACAACCCCGGTTTTCCGGGAATCACAGAGGCGGAATGGTGTAAATCCCCATTCCCATTGAGTCCTATGGGACTCGATGGAAATGGGGATCATGGAAACACCGGCAGCATCTCGTAATGCTGCCGGTGTTTCCTCATCCGCCTGCGGGAACATGGCGGGAACATCACCTCCCGCCTGCAGGGGTCGGATTTACCGCCACCGTTATTTCCGGACCGCCTGGGTCGTAATGAGGCCCAATAAGTTTAGCCATTTCCGGAAAGTAGGAGGGGCAGAGCTCTTCCAGCTCTGTAAAACACACTTTTTGGCAATTATACAGCACACATTTAGGAGTTTAGCCACCCCTTGGGCCTCCTCGTCCCCCCATACCCCAAACAGTACACCCAGCGGATCAGGCCCAATAGCAGTATCACAGATTTCTGACAAAGGTTTCAGGATCTCATCCCAAAATGGGATTAGTCAGGGCAGTCCCAGAACATGTGTAGATGGCCCGCATCCCCCGCACCACAGCGAGGGCAGAGCCGTGGGTCAAAGCGGGTGAACCTGGAGAGCCTGCGCGGGGTGTAATATAGCCTGTTCAGTAGTTTGTACTGTATAGTGCGGTATCTGAAATTCAGGGAGACTCTATTAGTGTGAGAGCACATTTCCCCCCACAGTTGGTTGTGAGTTCTACCTCCAGTTAGGAAGCCCAGTCGTCCCGCACCCTAGAGAGCTGTGGCGTGTCAGTCGTGACAACAAGTTTGTACAATGATGATACCACCCCGCGGGCCCCACCCGAGTTGGTGATGTAGGAGATCCCAGGGGAGTCGGGGGGTTCGTTGGGGAACTCAGGCCATGCGTCAAGGAATGCAGCACGGAGTCTGTAGTATTGTAGCAGTACCATCGGTGATCCCGAGTGGCCCAGTTTCCAAGTCTGTGGTGTTATGAAGAGCCCATCTGGGTAGAAGTCAGTTAGGGCTAGGTATCCCAGAGACCGCCAGTATCGTGCAAGGGCTGTGTCATTCCTGGGTTCCAAACCGGGGAATTGCCAGGCAGGGAGCCAATTGTAGTACAGGTGTTCCTCATTGCCTGCAGTAAATATCCACTTCCATGCCAATAAGGTGGTTCCGACTGGGTCTATGGGAGAGTCTGGCTCATATCGTGGGTGTAAGATTAAGGTCATTAGGTTGTTGCCAGAGGCAGCAAGGTTTTCTAGCTTGACATGCGGGTGGGGGGGGCCCAGGGTACCAGCAGGTGGCAAACTGTGCCTGCACTGCGGTCCAGTAACGCATCACATAAGGAGCGGTGAACCCGCCTTTCTCGTAAGGAAGAGTCATGGCAATCCATTTTTTCCGCACTGCTCCAGAGTGCCAAAGGAACTGCGCGCGCAGCTTGTGTAGGTCTGCGAAGTACTTCTTGCCGGGCCATATGGGGACATTTGTGAATGTGTACAACAATTTGGGGAGCAGTATCATTTTAACCAGAGATAATCTCCCCCTCCAATGACAACGGGAGGGGGCGCCAGCGCGCTATCTTGGTCTCTACCAATTCTGCCATGGCCAGGTAATTGTTAGCTAAAAGAGCTTCTTTGGTCAGAGACACCTGAATTCCCAGATATTTAATCCCGTCATGGGACCAGCGGAGTGGGTACTCCGTGGCAGGTTGGGTCGTGGATGGTGAAGCCAGAGTATGTACCAATACGGTTAATGCCACGCAGAATAGGGTCAAGGTGGTGGTCTGGGTCTCTAACGAACAGCAGCATGTCGTCTCCGTAGAGTGAGATAATTTCAGGGGTACCCTGCAACCGTATCCCTTTGCGTAAGTGGCGCTCCCTGACAAAGTCTGCCATTGGCTCTATGGCCAGTGTGAACAGGATCGGGGGGAACGGGCATCCCTGGCGGGTGCCTCTGAAGAGTGGGAACAAGTCAGACGTTTGAGAGTTGACTCGGACCCTGGCGACCGGGGAAGTGTACAGCAGTCTGATGTATGCAATCATTCTAAGCCCAATACCCATGGTCTATAGGACCAACCACATGTTTTTCCAGGACACCATATCAAAAGCCTTCTGGGACTGCAGTCACATCTTGATTGATTTGTGCCATAACGTTAAGAAGCCTCCTGATATTATGTGACATGGATCTCCCGGGCACGAACCCTGACTCGTCGTCGTGCACCATGTATGGCATAACAGGTAGGAAGCGGTTAGCAATCACCTTGGCGAAGATTTTTGTATCCAAGTTCATGAGTGAAAGGGGCCAGTATGATCCACATTCATCACTAGGCTTACCAGGCTTGAGCAGGACCGTGATAACGGCCTCGGGTAAAGTCGGGGGGAGGGATCCCAACCAGAGTGCTCATTCCAAACTCCGAGCAACTCGGGGCTAGTATAGCAACATGCTCCTGATAGAATTCTGCCGTTAGTCCGTCGTGGCCTGGAGCCTTTCCCGTTGGGAGACTAGAGATAGCCTCCACTATTTCATCCAATGTAACGGGGGAGTCTAATTGGTCTCTTGTCGCTGGGGAGACGATAGTGGTGGGAATCTGTTCCAGGAGCTCCCGCATGTGAGAGTCGCTGTGTTCGGGGGGCTGGGAGTATAGCTCATAGTAGAAACCTGTGAAGACCTTGAGGTTATGCTGATCGGACCACTGTGTCGACCCCTGACTGTCCTTAACACAGGTAATTTGGGATTGGCCCCACTCCCCCCTCGCCAAGGCGGCCAGCGTTTTACCAGGTCTGTCACCCTTGCCATATTTCCATGCAGTCTGTGGGCGGCTGTATTACTGGACTTACCTATTGGCCAGCTCATTGAAGGTCTTGAGCTCCTCACTGATCTGGGAGAGAACACCTGGATCAACAGAGGACGGGTGAACTCGCTCCAGGTCCCGTAGTTTAGTTTCAGTGCGGGACGGGGTGGCTCTTATGGATTTGAGGACTCCCGACTCCCTGGAGATGGACGCCCCCCTAATGAAGGCTTTGAAGGCATCCCAGCGGACCCCCAGGGTGGTGGACTGCGACAAGTTGTGCTCAAAGTAGGACTGAACATCAGCGAGGATGTCCGCCCTGAACACAATGTCCCGCAGAACGGCCGATTTGAAGCGCCATGTGTTGATGGTGGGAGGCGGTATTCGCAGTTCCAGGGATATTGAAATCGGCAAGTGGTCAGACAATGTGCATGCATGTATGCATGTTTCGACCACCCTGCCCAGCATGGAGCTGGATAGTAAGAACATGTCGATCCTGGAAGAACTGTCATGCACTGATGAATAGTAAGTAAATTCCTGCGTTTGCGGATGCAATGTCCTCCATGCATCATGTATGTCGAGTGTCGCACAGTGGGTCAGGAGGCTACGCGCTGCACCTGGCAAGGGTCTGGTGGCTGTGCCAGTCCTATCCAACATGGTATCAAGAATGAAGTTCAATTCCCCCCACCAGATGAACAGCACCCCCACATACCCCATCAGTATGGATACCACCCGGTCAATAAATTCGGGAAAATCAACATTAGGGCCATTACCAGCAAATAGTCCCTGTTGGCATTAGCACAATGCAACACAGTATACCTCCCCTCAGGGTCTATGTAACTCTTGTGGAGAACAAACTTAAGTGACTTATGGATCAATGTCAGCACTCCCCTTGAACGAGTGGAATATGAGGTGAAATATCTGTGCGGTCCCCAAGTAGGTGCTATTCTCCTAGCCAGCGGGCCCGCGGAATGTGTCTCCTGCAAAAGCAATATTTTACAGCCGTGCCTGGCGGCATTTTCCATAATCTTGCTTAGGCCCCGCACATTCCAGTACATTATTGTTACCGGCATCCTAATGGTCTATATAACACATACTTAAACAAAGATCCCATGGAGTGCATTTCCTGCACAGGTAGCTCTTGCGCCCATGCGTATTGGCGTGTGCCATAACCTCTGGAGCCCTGACATAGTAGTTCGAGCCCCGAGCGCTTCTAGACATTGCAGTCATTGGTATCTCAGAAGTCCCACCACACCGATGCCCTGTGGTCTGCCAAACCGCCTCTGCCATTTTCCATAACACCCAAACGCCCCATACCTCCCCCCTCCCACACCGCCCCACCCAAGCGGGCAGTGGTACTCCCAGCCCCCCACCCATAAATACAAACTGGTCCCACGAAAGGGGGAACAAAAGTCAGTGCCGAATATGAGCCCGCCAACCCATTGGCCCAACCGGGGCCAACAACCAATTCCAAATCAACAAAGTTAGACATTGCAATCACAGTGGGGTGCGCTGTTGCCGTGTGGAGGGCTCTATAAAGAACATACTTGACATTAGGGTACCAGCGGAGACTTGCATGACATATATGAGCCATACATAGGTTCACAGCATCCGTGAATAATGGGTGCACAAACACGGACCCGCAAGGTGTACTACCATCAACACATGAGGAACAAGCAATAATAACCAGGTAGCAGAACTACTGAATGAGCTGCAATAGCCGCCCGGGGGTAAGGGCCCGCACCGCCGTGCACTCCACGTCCAGGCCGGTGGAGACAAGTGGGCCAATATCCCGTCAGGTGGAGCATTCAGGAATGGCAGGCCAGACTGCACAGTGGTGAGCCGCCCCCGTGCCCCAGTGGCAAGTTGAGCATAGGTGATTAATATATGTGCTCAGCCCGTGCACCCTGGTGAGCCCTTAAGGCTACGTTACTATCAACACATGAAGAGACAAGCCATGTTGAGCACGCAATCATAATGTACCTTGGCTTAAATTCAGTCATCAACAATAGGATGATGCAGGGAACCGCCGATACAGGCGGATGTACAGCCGGCGGGCACGGAGGGCTGCATTACTATCAACACATGAAGAAGCAAGCAATAATAACCAAAAGGCCAGATATGAAGTACTCTGCATTCAGTCATCCACCTCGGGGTCACCGTCGAGGCTAGGCAATGGTATATGTGACTCTATAAATTTGACAGCCTCCTCAGGCACCATGAAAAAGAACAGCTTCTCTTTAAAAGTAATTTTAAGTCTGGCCGGGAGGAGGATGGCATATGGAACATTGCGCTCTCGCAGCAGTTTCTTGACTCCTAGGAATTGACGTCTCTCCTGTTGCACCCCAACGGAAAAGTCAAGGAATATCCGGATGATATTAGAGTCAAGGCGTAGGTCTCCCTTTTTGCGTGACAGGCGTAGGATGAGGTCACGATCCCTGTAGTTGACAATCCTGGCAATGATGGGTCTGGGGAAGTCTCCCGGCTTGGGACATGGGGACAGGGCCCGATGGGCTCGCTGGACTGTAAAGAAAGGGGATAGGGCGGGGTTCCCCAATAGATCCTTAAGTAGTTCTCAACGGCCAACTCCATGCGCCCCTTCAGGGCGTTCTCGGGGACCCCAATAATGCGCAGGTTGTTTCTGCGCGAGCGGGATTCGAGGTTGTCGCACTTTGATTCATGTCGCAGGACAGGGTGGCCACGGCATCCTGCAAGGTGTGGAGCTGGTCTTCGTTAGCCCCAATTTTGTTTTCAGCCTCAGTAATCCGCGATCCCACCTGATCGACCTGGGACTTTAAAGAGGCAACGTTGGCATTAATATCGTCCAATTTTTTCATGGAATGAGGCAAAGTTCTTGCCCATCGACTCCATCATGGCAGTAAGATCCGGGGACGGCGTGCCAGGGGAGGGTTCAGAAACTGGATCTTCATGGGCGGGTGCTGTGGCGCCCTGCTCGGGACGAGGGCCACACTCGCAAATCTGTCCATGGCGCCCGTCTTGTTGGACCCCATGGATTTGTTGGGCATCGCAGGTATGTTGAGGGGTGACCAGATTGGGCAGGCACTGTAGGGCACCAAGATACAGTGGTAGGGCCCACTCCCCAACCGATGCAGCCCACTGGGGTCAGATGATGGTTAAGGTGGTCTGTGACACCTTTAGTGTAGTTACAGTTGGGAGATTCACTGGGCCTATGCACGAACCAAAGGGGGGCCGTAGGCAGCACTGAAGTCCCACATGGGAAAAGCAGAGGATGGCAGAGGCTGCTATTAGTCTGGAGTCAGGCCCACAGGGGTAAGCAGGGAGGCCTGGTCCCAGTATGGGGCAGTGCCCACCAGGGCAGCCCAGAATATGCGTGGGGAGAGGTGGTATCCGGAGCCCCCAATGCGAGGCAGTGAAGCTGAATGGAGCCTGCGACTCAGCATGCCCACCGATGACTCGAGCCCCAGCGGCCAGCTGGGCTCAGGATGCAAGGGTTCAGGGGAGGCAGCGGAGGCTGCGTAGGCAGGCAAGAAGAAAAGGCGCTGGGCCCCGCAGGGGAACAGCACGCACTAGCGCAGGCGAGCCTCTACCCAGCCCAGCTCCTCACCTGGGCCGGCGCGGCAGGCCGCTGCCTGCGAAAAGTGCTCCGGGGACTCCCGGATGATTGGCAGCAGGCCGTTGGGGCCTTCGGCCCGCAAAGGAGCCGGAGCGGGGCCGCGACAGCGAAGCAGGGTGCGAGGCAGAGCAGACACCAGCCCGGCCGTCTCCGGGTTCAGCTGAATCGGGGGCAGGGAAGCTCTGATGTAGAGATGTAGCCGGGGGACACCCGCGCCTCCCCTCACCAGTGTAGGTGGCCGCCGGCACCACTCTCATGTGCCGCAGCCCGCAAAAAATGCTCCGGTGCTCCCAGATGATAGGTAGCAGGTCGCTGAGTCCAGCGGCCTGCACAGGAGCCGGAGTGGGGCCACGACGGCAAGCAAGGGGTGGGGCAGAGCAGGCACCAGCCGGACCGTCGCCCCAGTCCTCCGGAGCAGCCGGATCGGAGGGAGGAAAGTCCCAATGCGGAGATGTAGCCGGGGGGCATACGCGCCTCCCCTCACCAGTGTAGGTGGCTGCCGGCACTGTTCACACGTGCCGCAGCCAAGTCAGAGGATCACCCGTGAGGGCGGGCCCACACCGGGACCCAGGCAGCGCAGGGGCGCCCACGGGAACGAAGTCCAAAATTGCAGATGCAGCCCGGCGGGGCCTACAATGCCCGATTCGGGCCAGGAATGCAGCAGGTTGTGCAGCACAATGACGGCAGTGGACAGAGCCGGCGTGGTGTTGAGGAAAGTGCAGGATCCCACTGATGATGGCGGATTTAGGTCCCTGCTACACGGAGCTGAACAGCTAGGCGGCCATTTTCGGGCTGCTCAACATCGCCCCCCTTGAAATGTGATTTCGCTGACAAACAAAGGTTTTCCTGTACAATTACTGTGGGTGGGCCTGAGGGTGGAAGTAGAAAAGTGATGTACAAGGATCAAGAAGGATGATCTTTAGAGGAAACAGGTTCCTGTGGTTGGCTATCAGAGGCCTTGGTTTTGTAATAGAAGGAAAACTTACTGTCGGATCGCCCCGGGCAAGAGTGTGCTAAACTGATATCTTAGAATTCATAGGGTTTAGACACTCAATTGCCAAATCTGAAGTACAGCTAAATGCCCTTATTATCATATGTCTTTAAGAGACTTGGTTGTGGGTAGCACCAGCCCTTGATGGGTATGCTATCTTCCTGAACCCAGCAACTAAGGGCCCAAGGGGTAGGCTATCTTCTGGTCTTTTGACAGTGATAAAAATGGGCTCAGATATGGAAGTAGTCTTGGTAAATCACCCTAATCCTTTTATCCAAATGTTGGTTATTCAAAGAGATCCTAATGTGAATAATGTATGTGAATGGAATGTTATATGCAATCTTTACTGGAAACCTAAAGAGATTAGTGATATGGAGTTCATAGACACATTTGTTGATAATGTAATGCTGTGAACCTTTGCAAGAGCATAATATTATAATTTGAGGTAGCATAGTATCCCTGGGTTAAAATATATGAATGGGTCTTATGAAGAGAATGTAGTTAAACTGACATGTAAGGACAGATGGAAAATGTTATGGTTAGATTAAGTGTCGAACAGAAATGTACATATGTTAAATGTATCTGTTGAAGGTGACATTCCGCGACGTGTTACCTGTATAAGTGGTTCAAAGTGTGCAGTTCTAGATTAGGTTTGTGTGAGTTGTATCCTTTTAAAAGCAGTTACTAGATTTGAAGTGTTACCATCAGCTAGGAGTGACCATAATATCTTGGAAATATCTTGGCCGCATTATAAACTAATGGAAAGTTGTGCTAGTCAGACCAATTCTACCACTTTTTCTACCATTCATTATTTGTAAGAAAACACTGCCAAAGGTACAGAAACTGGGTGAGAGCCCGAAAGTGGAGGCTGGTGTTAAAAGATTCTAAACACATGTGTGAGAAAATCAGAAATAAGACCATGAGTGAAATAAGGAAGCAAATCAACTCCACAGAAACCCCAAGATTGGCCTTACAATTAAACACAGTTTCTGAAGAAGGGTGGGTTAATCACTTTGGAACCTTATTTGATACCCCAGAGGAAAGATTTGAGTCATCTGTGGACAGAGGCTTGGTCGATTGGGATCTAGTTTATGACAGTGAAGAGCTAATCACCCTGATAAAAGGAGCAAGCAAAAACGAGGGCCCCTTACAGGACGGAATCACAAATGTGATGTGAAAAAAAGAGCCAAGTGCATGCGTTGAATTTCTCATGGAACTGTTTGTGGAGATCTTCAGATTCAGGACCATCCTGGCATCTTGGAAAACATCCATTGTGGTTCTGATCTTCAAGAAGTGGGATAGGAACAACGCAAAGAACTATTGTCCTATCACCCTTATTTACGTGTTTAGTAAGTTGTTTGCATCCATACTCTTGCAAAGGCTTGCAAACTGGGTGACAAGGTTGGAAAGATTTGAATATTATCAGTCAGGCTTTGTCAAGGAGATGAGAACTAGTTTAAACATCTTCCTGTTGAACATTTTCAATCATGGGCAAGGGAAAAAAGTATTTTGCATTTGTGGACCTGGAGCAGGCCTTTGACTTAATGGATAGAGACCTGGTCTAGGCCAAACCACCAAAGTGGGGCTTCCCCCCAGAACCTTCTCATGCAATTAGACCCTTTTTACACTGACACTTCCTTGAGGGTAAAATTGGACAATATGGGCTTGCTTTCAAAATCTATGCCTACAGGGCAAGGCCTAAAACAAAGATGCCCACTTGCCCCAACTCCTTTAAATGTATTCATAACTGATTAACCAGATACTTTCACCCAAACTGAATCGTTTCCTCCTAAAGGCCATCTTCTGCTTGCAGAAGATTTAGTACTTATAGACCAAAGCCCCGTAGGCCTGCAAAGACAGTTAAAATCATTGCAGTTCTAGGTTGACGAAAAAAAGTTAAGAATCAATGTGGCAAAAACTAAAGTGCTAATAGCGCACCCTATGATGGGCAGAGGGTAAAAGCAAATGTCTTGGAGCCTCAATCAAGTAGGAGTCTCAATTGTAGATTCTTTAATCTACCTAGGTATGTTTGTAAACAGTAACAGGAAAGACACTCCTAGGATTGCACAATTGAGGGTCTTGGCCAAAAACATAGCGGCCCAGGGTTCAATTCTGTTAAAAAAGGTTTTGTAGATACTCATTAATTCCAGTGGTGTCTTTCTATACGCAGAAAGCTGTGGCTATATTGACGTATGGGGGAGAAGAGTTTTTCTCAACTAATCACTCGTTGTGGGTTGTACTAGAGAGGTTTTTTTGGAGAAGGGTTTTGAGTCTCCCGGGAGGGGACTCAAATGCAAGCTGTAAGGTATGAGTTTGAGCTTACACCACTATAGGTAATGCTAGTGTGGGAGACCCTTGCGCTATACAGGAAATGTATATTGAACCATCCAAATGGAGCCTTTGGGTTGTTGAATAACTCCTTAAATAGCCACTGTGAGACAATTGCAGAAGCTTGGAGACCAGCTTGGAGATCATCTTATAATTAGATTATGGCTGGGTTAAATGTATCTGAAGAAATGTTAATATCCAACCTGACTAGAGTAAAAAATAATCATGGTAGAAGTATTGGGAAGAAACAATGGAGCGGAAGCTCAAGGCGTACCGTGATATAGGTATGGAGTGTAGATCATACATCAGCCTGCCATATTACCTTAGATTTTTTCTTGCAGTCAATACATATATACATTTCTTCGGTTCCTTATGTATCTGTACCTGATGGAAGATATTTTAATTGCAAAGAAACAATGGAGTGGAGATGATCTATGTTGTAGATATTTCAAGAATTAAGGCTCCAGGGAGACCTTGCGACATCTCTCTTTATCATGTCCAGAGCTGACAGAAAAAAGAACCTTACATTTAGGAAATATCTTTGAAACCAGGGATACGTATAACCCAAATCATTGGTGGCAGGTCCTTATCTTGGCCAAGCATGTGAAAACGGTCATAGCTTCGATTAACTTTCTGGAGGATATATTGAAGGAGTTGGATGAGTAAGATAGTAATATAAGACCAGACTGAGTGGGTGGTAATGAGGGTTTGAGGGGTGGTCTCAAAAAATCGAATGGGAGAAGTCTTATGTGGGCCAGCGTAATATGTTGGAGTCATAATTGTAATTGATGAGATTAATGAAATGTTTTCTTTTATGTCTATTAAAAAGCAGAGAAGGTTAATTATGCCTTGATACATGTTGCTTTACATTTGTATAGATGGAATTGTATATTTTTCGTTTTTTGTTATATTTTCAAGTGTGTGGGGTGAAAGGGTTATTTTTAAGCGAAACACCCAAAATAATAAATACATAAATAAGTAGAATGACGTTTGGTGGCATGGAATGTGAGAAAGGGGTGAGCATATGAACATGAAGGGTTGAAAACGACAGGAATGAGCAATGTTAGAAATATGTGAAGGAAACGAGGAGTCAAAAAGGAACCATAAATTGCAGGCAGAGGAAGCAAAGGGAAGAGAAGCAGGAGGAAAACTAATAACAGATGGGACAATGCAGTGGAAAGAGGGCTAATGTAGGCAGGAAAGAACAGCATATATGTCTTTTGAAGCATTAAGATGTAAGTAATGTGATTCATCCAAGTTTGAAGTGAAAGAAGGCTGGCAGAAATAGTGGTGTGAAGACTATCAGAAAAGGAGAAGGAAATAAAGAGTTGAGAGTCATCAGGGTAAACATGTGATGAAATTCCAAAGGAAGAAATAATGGCAGATAGAGAAGAAGAGTACAAGAAAAAAAGGGAGGTCCTAGGATGGAGCGTTGGGGAACTCCATGTGCAAGAGGAAATGAGCCATCCAAAGCAAAAGAAAAGGAATTATCAGACAGATAAGACCTAAACCAGGAAAGAACTGTACTGGAGAACCCCGTAGAGTGTAGAATTCAGAGGAGTGGAGAGTTATCAACCATATCAAATGTGGCTGAAAGATAAAGTGAAATGAGGATAGAAGAAGGTTCAGAGTGATTGGAAGATGGAGACGGGTTCTGCTTCTGTGGAGTGAAACGGAAGGAAGCCTGATTGAGTCTGGTTGAGAAGGGAGTTGGGATCAAGTTTGGATAAGACTTGGGTATAAACCACAAACTGCAGAATTTTAGAAGGATAGGGAAAAAGTGACATCGGACAGAGCGGATGCATCCAGAGAAGGTTTGTTCAAGTGTGGCAGAATGACCACGCGGTTAAAATCTGCTTGCAAATTTACAGAGGAAAGAGTTGGAGTAATAAGGGAAGTTAGATAAGGTAAAGAGTTTAGTAATAAGGGGGTAAGGAATAGGACCAAGAGAAGAGGGAGTGGGTTCTGCATGAGAAAGATAAGAAGAAGTATCAGACTATCATAAAAGGGACAAAGAGGAGAGGGATGAAGAAAGATGAGGAGGGACAGAGGATGATGAGTTGCTAATGGTTGATTATGATGATAGTTGCAGCAGAACCTTTGAGTTGAAGACATTTTCAAAGTCAGTAGGAGTAAAAGAAGGGGAAAAAAAGGGGTTGAGTGATACGGGGAGAGACTATGACTAAGATGTTGAAAAAGGCGCCGGGGCGAGGAGAATATGAGAGAATAAGGTTAGAGAAATACAGTTTTTTGGCAGCCACCAGAGCCAAATCATAGGTAGTGTGAGTAGTAGAAGCAAGATTCATGGCAGAGCACGTTTTTTTCCACCAGTGCTTGGCACGTCTCAGTAGTCAACCAAGGTTGAGGTGGCTTGGAAGAGGGATGGAAAGAATGAGCAGGGTGAAGAGAGTGCATAGTAGAAAGAAGGGAGGTATTGAGAGGAGAAAGTGTAGCATCAGTAGAGAGGTGCAAATCAACACAGCACATAGTCATCTCCTTATTTGCGCCAGGGAAATACTTATTGAATCATGCATTGACCTGTCACCCATATATTTGGCTGTTTTCAACAATACTTTCACAATACATAAATCTGAAGGCGCGTGCTGAAGTGAGTTGGAAGTAAGCAGTCGGAAGGCTAGAGGACGTGTATGTGCTGAATCTCTGGGTTCCATCTATTTGCCTGAGGACTCAGTGTGCTTCTACACTGACTGCTAAGAGGTGACTTCAAAACCCTCACCATAGCACATAGCGCAGTGCATGGTGAAGTGAGTGGAAGTGACAAGTCGGCAGGCTAGAGGATGTGTATGTGCTGAATCACTGGGTTCTATCTATTTACCTGAGGGCTCTACACTGACTGCTGTGAGGAAACATCAAAACCCTCACTGTGGAAGGTAGTGAAATGAGTTGGACGTGAGTAGTCCGCAGTATGCTGCGTTGTGCAAGTGTGACAGTCCAAGGATGATAGAGGCACAGCAGAATACAGCAGTAGTACTGAGGAAACATGGACAACTGACACAGCAGGGTTTTGGTCGTTGACTCTATGGCCCCTATTAGGGAGAATTCTCAAAATGTTCTAATTTCCCTTACCCTTTGAGACCCCCAGCAACTTTGCTGGATTTCTAGGATTTATTTGTGAGCCTTTTTCCCACTCTTCCATGTATTTTGATGTGTGTTTTACTTTTGTGTTCTTTGGTTATGGAGTTTCAAAACAACTCCAGAGGCATCATCTTTTTTCTGTTTGTCACACAGCACCTTCAGTGCAGTGGCACAGGGATGTCTTTCAGACTTCCCATGGTTTAAATACCTTCTCTGGCACTGACTACCGTCTACCAGAGCATGTAAAGTTAAATTGACTTTACTAGTCTCTTTAAATTTCCAGACCCAGAACACACTATCTTCCTATAGAGTGCTGGAGGGGTTGCCTAGATTCAAAACACTCATGTAACAGTCAAATGTTACCCTTTCCAACTTTAAATGGCTGGTGGCAGTGGTTTAGATCAAACTACCATAATTTTTCCCAACCGCTAACAACAGTAGCTAAAAATCGGGTCAGCCATGTTTTTCAATATGGCGCCCAAGACCTATCTGTAAAAACAGACTCCAGTCGTATTTTTTCGCCAGTTCTTTTAGGAAAGGTCCTGTGTGAGTGACAGCCAGGCTGGAATGAATGGGGGAAAACTGTTTAAAAGCAGGTCTCTGGGACTTGGAAAGCAGAGTCGACCACTTGAACAAAAGAACCGAAGACGAGCTGAAGGAAGAGGACTGCTGCAACTCCTAGACGACCAGTGAAGCCCTGCTGCAGGTCCAAATTGCCTGAAAATCCATCGACAGAGAAGCCCTTCAAGGTTAACTTCTTCCCTTGAGTTTGGTGGGAACAAGAAACTCGTAAGCCACCTGGACACCGTCCACCCCTGGTTGAATTTTCTACAAAGTGCTGTGGATAACCGGATAGCCAGTGGGAAGAATACCAGTTTGTGGTCTTTAAGGCGTTCACACCTTAAACCGACATTTTGCCAAGCTTGTGGCCTCATCCCTGGGCAGTGCAGGAACCTCCCGATGTCCTCCTTCTTGTCCCCACGACTGAAGCTCAGGAACAGCGAGATGTGCTCAAACTGCCAGGAACAACTGCCTCAGCTATGGCTCTTCTTCAATTTCAAGGTACTGTGGAAACGCGGTCCGGAAATGTTTTCGGCCACGGAGAAAGTTTGGGACACTTTCCCGACTTTGCATGCTTGTCCTTCTCTAAACATTCATCAAACTTTTCGCCTAGCCAAATTCTTCTACAAGCTGTGGCAAAGACTTAACCATTTACTACCAGAACTGTGCTATCCTATCCAAGACTCTGAACCATTGACTTTGGCCTAGGCCTATGAACTGAATTGCTGGTTGTAGTTTACTGAAACTCTTTGCCCTGCCTTTGAACGCATTTGGGCTGTCTATTCATATAACCTTGTTTTTTTACCCCTTTTTAAAGTATATGAATTGCCATTTTGCTCCCACTTCAGGGGAGCTGAACTTGTTCAGTAACTTATTTGTTTTTGTTTTTGTGGTGTATTAGTATCTGATATTGAGCTGCTTTTGCTAGTGTAATGTTTTAAAACTGACTGTGTAAATAAATGTATATTCTTTTACCAAGAAACCTTGAGTAAGTGTTTGTTTGAATCACTGTAATTGTTGGTCCTATGTGTAACTTGCTCTACTGCTAACTCAACTCTTGAGATAAGTCTGGCTGCTCAGCCATCGCTACCACTTTACTGTGTAGTACAGGCTTGTGCCAAAGGTGAATTTGTACTGACTCTGTAGTCTTAATAGCATGCAGTGTTCCCAAAGGGTACTGCATGTGATTCTGCCTAACAGCCCCCACTTCTTGATAAGGAAAAATAGCCTAGACTTCTTGTGTTTTTTTGTTGGTGATTCAGTGCTCGATTAAAGTGTATATTTTGTCCAATCAGCCCCGACAGGGCCCTACAGTCATGAGTATGAAGGGGTCTATTACATGCAAAGCAGATGAAGGGAAGTGGAAGATAACTAATTCTTTCCGATTACATACAACCCAGAAGAAATTGGGGGTCAAGAAGCAATAGAAGACCCAGATAAGTTTCATCAAGGAGCAGTTAGAGATAGAACTGCCTTATCGGTGACTGATAATAATTCCCTCCTTAATCTCTGTCTCAGTTTACGGAAAGGAAGTGGCAAGTATCACATTGCCCCCATGAAAGTACAAGCCAGTCCAGCGCTCACTAACAATCTCGACATTGATCCTTGCTCAAGCCAAGAAGGGAAGAAAAAATTGAGCAGCAGTCTGTGTTTGGGCCCCATTCACTCCTTTTGATCCGGTGGAGTCACAGTTATCATGCTCAATTATTGAATGATTAGGTGTGTCCCAAAAACAGAGTGTGTGTGTGAAACAAGTTATGACTGTGATTATAAGAAGGAACTATTGGAGGCTTGAATATCCAAACAGATCATTTTCTGATTTTAGGTAATATTGAAGTTCTTTTTCAGAAAATTCTCCCTGCATTAACTAATCAATCTCCAAAGGATATTGATCCGGCAGAGCTGGTAGTGAGGAACACCAAATTATCAGTAGACTCAGCGCTCACCACACACGAAGTGGAAGAGGAAATAGTGAACAATGATATACATGGCAATACGTTTGAACCTGCAGCCATGATGTCAGAGGTTTTAGAAATGGTGGAGGACACTAGACCATTGAGCGTCTCTTCCCCACATTCCCAAATTTAAATTGGCCTAAACCTATGCATGGGAGCCATAAAAATAAACCGTGACATGAAAAACAGAGGCATAGATTACTGAGACACTAAAAGCATCAGCAAGTTAGTAGAACTTGCGGTGAGATTATATCCTTGATGGATGTACCCCAACAGCAAATGCCACTTTGGCAAACTAGGATTTCTGAAAGAAAGAAGGATTACCAAACAAGTGACTGAGCCACTGGATGAGATTGTTACTATATTAGAAGAAATACAAACGGAATCTAACATACAGCAACCAGGGAAACTAAACAGTAAAGCAAGAGAAATCTCCAAAGAAAGATACCAAGCAGAGCAATAAAATAGATGGTTGGTTAATACAAAGTAATATGGGTAATGACCAACCCAGAATAACAAAGAAGAAAGAGATTCTAGGAATAAAGAAACAACCCTCCATTAATATGTCTACTAATTTGGAAGACACCAAGGGAGCCACCACTGTTTAACCGGAGGAAGCAGAGAACACAATAATGACTAAAATAGAGAACAATAATGGAGGAAATAACAAATAAAAAGTAAGATCAGACTGTTAAATGGGATCAGTTTATGAGTATGTACCTGGTGATACAGGATATTTTTTATCAATGTGACAATGGGCCGATTGCCAGGCAGAACTTTGTCCATTTGCTACATCTAATACTGTAACTCCGAGTAATTACATCAAAAGACATTGGGCCTTAATATAAGTTTGGCGGTAGCCTTGCTTGTAAAACCCGGCAGGCTGACTGCTAAACTTCTGAAAAATCCGGCACCCGCGAATGGTCAATTACCAGGGTATTCCGGCCCAGCCATACCCAGTAATTGCCGTTTCGCGTGTGCCCGAATCGGGTGATCCCCATTCCCATTTGAGCCCCATAGGGCTCAATGGAAAATAGGATGCCTGTAGCACCGGCACCAATCCTAACAGTGCCAGTGGTACTGGCAAGCTGTGCTTGCGGGTGCCTTTCATTCCACCTGGTGAGACCTGGCGGAATGAAAGGCACCAGCAAGCACAACTCAGAGTTTGCCTGTCTGGATACAACAGTACTGGCAAGCTTACCGGTACCGCTGTATCCAGACCAGCAAACTCGTAATGAGGCCCATTGACTATGTTGAACTAGTGGACAATGGTCCTCATTACGCGCCATGACTACCTCCAATGCCGGTACCGTGTCCGATGCATTCAATGGGGAGTTACCGGTCTATTCCAACCTTTGCGGGACCGGTAAGTCCCCATTGAAAAAGCCATTCCCCATTCCCATTTCAGCCCCCTTAGGGCTCAATTGGAAGGGGGAAGGTGCTAATAACGGTACCGCAAATTGCGGTACCGTAATTAGCTCTGAAGTCCCTTAACTGGTCCCTTCCATAACGCCTGGTAAAACCAGGCGTTGAGGAAGGGACCAACTAAGGGACCTCGTAGTAGGACGGTAAGGGATTACCGGGCACTGGTGCCCTTACTGGTTCCGGTAATCCCTTACCGGCCACCTCGTAATGAAGCCCAATGTCTTCCCTAAGAAAATGTTGGTGCATTGTCGTTCTGTTGAATGTATGGGGTTTATACTATGGAACCAATGTACGTTTGCTAAAATGGGGTTTTATTTGGTTCCATATGTAGTCATATCCGAATCTAAGGGTAACATGTAATAACCAGGGATGGCATACGTGTACTTTAGACTCAAAAATCGAAAGACATCATTTACATACCATTTCTGATTGGGCATTGAAATCCCAGGGGGGGCTCAAATGGGAATGGGGATGTACCGGGCCCAGGTTCCTTGAATGGGGAAATACCGGGCCCTCCAAGGTCAGAATGGCCCTGTATTTCCCCATTCAGGGAACCTGGACCCGGTACCCGGTACCCGGTATGGGGGTAGCCATGCTGCTGAAAGCAGCATGGCTATGTCCATACTTGTAATGAGGCCCAATGAGTCTGTTACCTAATCAAAGTCACCCCTAAAGTAGAAACATGTACACATCTTCTGTGTACTGTCCAAAGACAAAACAGGAGCAGAAAGATGAACTGGACTGATTTCAAAAACAAAGGTTGAATGCAGCCTCAAATATGCACATGAACAGACTGCGTAGCAACTTCACATTTATCACATGTATCTCCCTTTAAGAGTCCACTGGCCATAGGTTATTGGACTAATATTATACAGAGGTCAAGTGGCACCTCTGGCCCCATCAGTATAAAAGTTGTCCATAGTATATAACTACTCAGGAAAGCCTGTCAAGGCACAGATCACATGGCTAACATGGGGCTTTATTTTAATCCATAAGGCACCAGGCTGCTGCAGGTTCAAAGTCCCGCACATGCAAAAAGATTCAGGCTGTGAAAAACGTATTAGAATGTGATTCTTTTGGTTGTTGTGGCAGAATGCTCATGTATGTATTTTAGTTAGATTTGATACATTTTAAAGACATACATCTATCTACACTGAAATAGTGTTAACATATGCCCAAATATAATATACAGAGAAAAAACTCAATAATGGAGTATCTCCAAGTGCACAAGAAAACCAAGCTTTATTCCAGTAGAAACGGCTGTTGGGAGAGCATACAAAAGACAATCTCTGAATGGCTTTAGTAACAAGTTTTTCAACAAAGAAATCATCATAGCTGATGTCATTGTTAGAAATCATCATACAACATTGGGCCTGGAATACATGACCATTGTTGGGATCATTTGGTAGAGGACCATTGTTCAGAGCTCAATTTCATTTATTTATTGAATTTCCTGCTATCCTAACATGTGCGTGCTTTCCTTTGGCAGCCACTCGGGGCGTTGTATATTCATTCATTATGGGATCAATTGGCATGGTAGCTACTTGCACCTGGAATTTAGGGTTGTCTCTCCCACTGCTACCAGCTGAAACTAATCAACTTTAATAATTGTATGATGTATGCCTGTGAGGGTGCAGTTGTGAGAGATTGACACACAAATATTTCCCTTCTTTCAGCTTTGTCACAATGTTCACAGACCCAGGGGTCGGTCTCCCTTCGCCTGGTTTCTCTTCCTTTAACACAATGTCCCTAATACCAAGGGTTGTCTCACTTTTCTTAGGTTTCTCTTTCTTTTCCACAGCCAACTGGGTTCACTCTTCTCCCCAGGGATGTGATTAAGAAGAGGAGTTTACAATAGTTCTTCTTATATGAGTGTGAGTCCCAGACTTGCATAACAAATACAATTCTCCTCTAGGAAGACTTGGTATACTCTCCTGCCAAGTACTTCCTTCTTTAACAGCTGTCGTTTTTATGTGGGTGTGATCCCCAGACTCACCTAGCTTTAACAGTTCTCCTTCTAGGTAGACTTGGTGTACTTTCCTGCCAAGTACTACGAGTTGTGTTGCATTCCATGCCTCGGGATTACATGCCATCATTGTCCACCAGCCTTCTGTCCCAGATAGTACTTCAAAACAGGATCTGGAGCTTCTCGACCTCTTCTCAGGCAGCCCAGTGTTCACAGGTGCAGCGATCATGGTCCTCTTCCTCGCTGCTCCTCCAAGGAGGTATGGTCCCTGCTGTAAGTCCTTCTTCTTTTATTCAATCATCTGGCTTAGCCGGATTGAATAGGCTGCACAGCTCCTAGGGTGTCATCCCCTATGCCATGAGGGTGTTCCATCCCCATGTTATTTTCCTGTAGTACACCCCCTCAGGGGGATTATTGGACTGCAGCCACACCGCCCTGGTCACATGAGAAGGGTTCTTCCCCCTGGAAGAAGGGACGACATCCAAGGATTCGTCACAATGCACTGTGAAACGTTATCTGGTGTGGTTTCAGCTTGCTAAGCAGAACTCCCTTCAACTCACTGACCTCAGTGCTTGAGGCTAGTCTGAGCATCATGAAGCATGGAATCTTCTGTTAAGCAATTTTATGTCAGGCTGCAGTATTTCAACATTGAGGCCTTGTAGAGTTTGGTCTGAGTAATGGCCGTACGTCTGTTACGTCTCCACCGTGTTGTATGCATTGTGTCTTGCATGCATGCTGCCATTCATTGTTCCCTGCTCATGTATGCTGCAACCTGCACCCTCCCCCTACCTGCTCATGTCTATACATGTGTACCCTGTCTGGGTATTCTGCAACCTCCTACTGAATGAAAACTACTTTGTACTCTACTTGTGTCACACAACCTATTCTCATCTTAATGCTGGCTGCCTGACCACCAGTGTTTTACTAACAATTTACTGAACCTTTATCAGCTAATAATTTCATTCATGATTGGGAACAGGTGGGCCGTAGCCAATACCGGTGAAACTCTCATCTCCATTATTACAAGTGACGATTTAGCAGGCCACGTGTTGAGGGGAATGGGTTTAGATAAGGTGTGGCCAATCAGTCTAGGTACTATAGGGGGTATTAGCATGTTATATAGGTGGTAGCCAATGAGGGTGGAGGGATCAAGCTTTACTCATTATTATGTATAGTATTGTTGACCTGTGGTTTTCACTATAAAAACCTGTAACTTTTCTTAGTAGGGTGAGCTCCATGTCAGTTTGGTTCTATGATACCATCTGAGACCTTTGCATGAAATAAAACTTATTTTCATTGCAAAGACGTGCACTCCATATTGTTCGAATGTTTTTATTGATCAGAGTTGTTGAGCTAAACTATAAAACTCATGGGTATTTACAGTTCCATCTCATACCTGGTGACAGTGTCCTAGCACCCTATACATTTAGATCTTAGGTCAAATTAGTTTTAAACCAACAATGAGCTAAAGATGATGTTGAACCATGAAAGGAAACAACAACAACATCTTAATGAGAGAGACAAAGTTACTAAACATGCTTTGCACTCATTGGTCCTCAAAATGAATGATGCATGAACCCCAAGTGAAAATATCATACCTCATCAGCATTTGAGATGAAATGCTACTAATTATTGGGGTGAAGCAATAATAACAACCCTCTGGAGCAGGCTTAGATAAACACGGCCTGAGCAAGAGAAAATAATTGCAAAAAAAGCCTTTGCTCTCAGCAAGGGAGTATATTGGTGGAGCAAAGACAGCAAGGGATTTCTGACTCCGAAAAGTTCATTTCAAGATTCTCCCTACATGCTTAGCTCTGCTATGAAGTGCCTGCCATGAAGTGTCTTTGCTGATAAATGTTGAAAAAGAGGATAAACACTACTCTACAGAAATCGAGAGTTCTGCATTGGCCTTAACGCCAGCTGTGCAAGGCACCAATGCCCTCCTAGGATTCAGCTATATGTGTAGTGGAAGCTCCCTGATTTCTTGAAGCATTTGGCAGTTCAATTCCCCCTTTCATGGAAGTAAAGACATCTGATCCAAGTGGTCAGAGAGATCTCCCTTAACATCCCATAATGAGCACCCGCTAGAAGACGTTTGGAGGCTTTCTGCACTGAGGACCAGGAGACCAGGACAGCTAGATACCCAGACAGAGACAGTACGGAGCCTCATTACACGGTAGGCGGTAAGGGTTTACCGGTACTGATATTTTATCGGTACCGTTAAACCCTTACCGCCTTACTACGAGGTCCGTTTGCGGGTTGGTACATTAACGCCTGCTTTTAGCAGGCCTTAAAAAACAAACCCGCAAAGGGACCGGGGTGCTAATTACGGTACCGCAATTTGCGGTACCGTAATTAGCGCCTTCCCCATTCCCATTATGCTCAATGGGGCCAAAATGGGAATGGGGAAGGGCAATGGAGGAAGGAGGAATTACCGCCTTCCCAACCTTGGAATAGGGCGGTAATTCCCCTTTCCTCCAAGGCGTACCGGTAAATTACCGGCATGAACCATGGCGCTAATAGCGCCATGGTTTACCACCTACCGTGTAATGAGGCCCAGTGTCTGGTGGTGCCTACGCTTACTTCAGCCAGCTGGGAGAATCCAGAAGAGAGAACGCCGGCTCTATTTAGTTCTCTTGAGGAGACCAGTAGCACCCTTAAATTCAGTGCCATCCACTCTGGCACTTGATGTTACTCAGTAGTCAAGGGAAGTACTTGGAGCCTGTTTAAATCCATCCAATCATGTCAAACTACATTTAAGCCGCAAGACCCTTTCATGCATATGACCACACTTTGATCTTCAAGCTAATGCTCTGCATGTCACAGTGCCCAAGAAATTCAATGTAGCTTTGATTTAGAATATTCGAGTCACTTACCACTTTGCGACATCTGGACTGAATCTTCCACTTCCTCTATGATCAAGCAATTCACCAAGAACTTTGAGCTGTTCTCACTTGAAAGACATTGAAGCTGCTGAGTGAAGTTGCAGACTGTGCAGACCCTGAGTCTTTCTGCAGTGGACACTAATTACCCAGCTTGCTTGAAATCTTTAAAACCCTGTCTAAGCCGCGGAGCGGCCGCGGAGTGAGCTGCTGAGTGAAGTTGCAGACTGTGCAGACCCTGAGTCTTTCTGCAGTGGACACTAATTACCCAGCTTGCTTGAAATCTTTAAAACCCTGTCTAAGCCGCGGAGCGGCCGCGGAGTGAGCTGCTGAGTGAAGTTGCAGACTGTGCAGACCCTGAGTCTTTCTGCAGTGGACACTAATTACCCAGCTTGCTTGAAATCTTTAAAACCCTGTCTAAGCCGCGGAGCGGCCGCGGAGTGAGCTGCTGAGTGAAGTTGCAGACTGTGCAGACCCAGCTTGCTTGAAATCTTTAAAACCCTGTCTAAGCCGCGGAGCGGCCGCGGAGTGAGCTGCTGAGTGAAGTTGCAGACTGTGCAGACCCTGAGTCTTTCTGCAGTGGACACTAATTACCCAGCTTGCTTGAAATCTTTAAAACCCTGTCTAAGCCGCGGAGCGGCCGCGGAGTGAGCTGCTGAGTGAAGTTGCAGACTGTGCAGACCCTGAGTCTTTCTGCAGTGGACACTAATTACCCAGCTTGCTTGAAATCTTTAAAACCCTGTCTAAGCCGCGGAGCGGCCGCGGAGTGAGCTGCTGAGTGAAGTTGCAGACTGTGCAGACCCTGAGTCTTTCTGCAGTGGACACTAATTACCCAGCTTGCTTGAAATCTTTAAAACCCTGTCTAAGCCGCGGAGCGGCCGCGGAGTGAGCTGCTGAGTGAAGTTGCAGACTGTGCAGACCCTGAGTCTTTCTGCAGTGGACACTAATTACCCAGCTTGCTTGAAATCTTTAAAACCCTGTCTAAGCCGCGGAGCGGCCGCGGAGTGAGCTGCTGAGTGAAGTTGCAGACTGTGCAGACCCTGAGTCTTTCTGCAGTGGACACTAATTACCCAGCTTGCTTGAAATCTTTAAAACCCTGTCTAAGCCGCGGAGCGGCCGCGGAGTGAGCTGCTGAGTGAAGTTGCAGACTGTGCAGACCCTGAGTCTTTCTGCAGTGGACACTAATTACCCAGCTTGCTTGAAATCTTTAAAACCCTGTCTAAGCCGCGGAGCGGCCGCGGAGTGAGCTGCTGAGTGAAGTTGCAGACTGTGCAGACCGTGTCATGACCGCGGCATTGGTCTCCGCGGCTTCTTTGGCCAATATGGACTCGCAGCCTTACAACCTTGAGACGGAAAACATGGCCACGGTAGCGAAAGTGGCGAACCACACTATGGAAAGACCGCGATCGCCTCTCTCATCGCCTCCAAAACCCGTACTGCTTCCACCGAATAGTCCAAGTCCAAGACCGAGCACAGGTAAGGCCTTACTTCCCCTCCCTATACCAGAAAAATGTCTTATCACTCCCATTTCCCTACTCTCTCCCATCCGTGTCCCGTCGTCCTCGACATCACTCCTTTTTCCTTGCCCACCCGTGCTTTCTCCACCCCCCTCTATCTTACCTTCCCTATCCTTACCGCCTCCCCCACCCCGGCTTACCTGTGCGCCGGCGAGTCCAGAGGCAGAATCCACTCGCCGCGTCCTTCGACCGCTGAAAGACACGCTAACGGGAAGATCGAACACCAAGAAGCGTGGCGAAAAGTCTGCGGCGCCGAAGCGGGTGCCGAAACGGACCATCTCGTCAACCCAGCAAGATCTGACGGTGGAAAATCAATCAAAAAGCGCTAGATTTTCGCCTAAATCTCACAATCATGATATGCTCCTCTCTGATGCTGTAGCATCCTCTGCCCCGGGACTGGTGTCGGGGTTTCAGAATGATCATTTGCAAATAGACACTCGATGTATAATATTTCCAGTGGTTGATCCAGTGGTTGATCCGAACCAGCAGACGACACACATCCCCACGTTAGAGGAGGGTACTCATTGTATAAATGAATGGACCAGCACTGAGAATGTAGTCCTGCTGACCCTGGACACCGAGAAGCAGGCAGAAAGCACCGACCGAGAGGAAAGCACCTTTGAGCCACGGATGTCAATGACCGGTGAAAGAACGGGATGTTCGCCTATAAGTTCAAATGACAATGGACAGAAACCAATGACATCCTCAAAGAAGGTTAATGTAGAACTCGTATGTGCCGCTCAAGTCCATACGGCCGAAAGTACGGAAGTGTGGGAGTGCGCCGCAAGGGAAAGCACTGTAAAATCAAGTGCCCCAATTGGTAAGTATGAAGAGTCAATAAAACGAAAATGTCAGCATCGAAATCCAGCTGTATTAGATTCAGCGTCCAGCAAACTTAAAGATGAAATTGAAGTTTTAACAGAAGCAGTCATTCTAAGTGGGAATCTAAGATCTTCTGCAGTGGTGTGTCCACAAATGGTAATTCTACCGAAAAAAAGAAAAGAAAAACAAGGAGTACATATTGATGATCAACCTAATTTACTCCTCTTGACGCCAACGAAAACCCAGCGACACACCCGTAACAAGGTCAGAAGAACAATGACCTCAAGAACAAAGGTCCCCCAAAATAAGAAAATGGGCCCAAAGACCACTCTAACCAAGCCATGCACAGTGGCACTATTGAATGACTTCTTCAGGAAAAAAATGGAAAGGCGATCAAATTCCCAGCGAGATCTGACGGACAACGAAATGCTAGAGAGCCTCATTCATGTGGAGACAGATGTACCATCTGCCAGAGATATCACAGAGGAACCCACAACAAGCTTAGGCCCCCTGGGAAATACCGCATCTATGACAGTGGCATCTGTCGCTCCACCACTCAGATGGCACTATTCTAACAAATCTATATCTCTGGCTACAAATGGTGAACTCCAGGAGGGGAAAGGTGAAAAGCCTAATCAAGAAAGAATGTCTGATAATATAACAATCGAAACAGCAAACTCTAAAGTTAGGTGGCAGAATCAACAACCAAGTATGAAAGCAACCGAGATCTTACTCAACCAATACCACCAAGTCTCGGAGCAAAAAAATGAAGTGACGAATAGTGCTATCAGTTTTGAACAGCAACCAAACACGACACAACTATCTACGGCAAAAAAAATTGTACAGATCACTGAATTAGATCTAAATAACTCCATGATGGAAATGGCTACTGAACCAACAAAAACATCTTTACTGATCACTACGCCTACACCCACGCGAAGTCTAATCAGAACTATGCCCTCCCCTCCCCAACACTTGGATTACCAAAAATTGGATCTAACAACTATAACGTCGACAGTAACGATAGCATTGGCACCGTTCTCCAAGCTGTACGAGAGCATTAACGACACACTCAGAGACCAGATGACCATGTTAGCCTTAATGCAGGCAAAACTGCAATATCTGGAAGGTTTCATTACGGGGTCCCAAGGATCTGAAGCAGGTGAGAGAGTACGTAGGATAAGGCCTGCTGAGCAAGAACTTTATAACCATCCGACAAACTTAGACGTCGAGGAACGTACAAATCGTCGGACGCAACACTCAACTGGCACTACAGCAGCTCCGTCTGCCACCTCACACGAGGCACCTAGAGTGATAACTCTACAAGATCAAGAACACGTGACTCCAGCCAGTAACCCAGTGAATGAACCCCTGGACGCCATTATAGCTATATTGGAGGAGGATGACGTACGTGCAGCGATCAGCCAATTCGCTGCCACAGAACTAGCGGTGGATCAAGTGCCTAACCCCTTTTCTTATATAAAAACTAAAGAAGGCACAAAAAAATCAAACAAAGGCTTCGAGAAAAACACCAAGAACTTCACGTATGGTATTTTCAGTCAGCAAAAATCGATAGTGAGCCAAAACTCCAAAACGGATAACACATCACAAGCGCAGAAGAGTTTACTCAATGCTGCGGAGAAGAAAAAAGATGCCCCTCATAAAACAAAAGAGACTCAAAGTATCCATCAAAATCCTAGGAAGGAAAAACGAATTATTTGTTCAAAAAGAACCACTCCCGTCCTTATTGTCGAGGATCAGTCAGACTGCAGTATTCTGACAATCGACGATACCGATCGTGAAAACCACCCAAAAAAAACATCGAAGAGAAAAGCAACTGCATCAAACACAGAAAATTCAAATAATGAACCCCCTAAGAAGGTACAAATTGTCGAAAAACCTGTTCTGTTATCAAAATCTCCAGTGAATCCCCAAAAATCTCAAAAACTGGAATCCGTGAAGTGCACAACTCCAAGGACAAATACCGCGGACAAGAAAAGATTGGACCCGGTGCGTAGAGAAAGTACAAATATCTGGAAAAGGAACAAATCCTCAAACGCTCCTCCCCTTCCCCGGAAAGAGGTGGAAAGGTCGGATCAGAGAAAAAGTTCAAAGCCGGCAAGGGAAACAGGCAAAAAGACCTCGGATTCATACTCCAGATACATTTCTGCCGAGAATGAGAAGAGAAAAAATGACAGAAGACCTGAATCAGAAAGTGTTCGAAAACAGGAGACAAAGCGCATTGTGAGTGACTTTACTCTAAGGTTGAAAAATATCAATTCAAGACGGAACGATCTGACTATGAATAGAACGAACATTATTAGAATCTTAACTCAAATCCCCAGTTTGAAGCATTTTCAAAACAAGGACCTATGGATAGTCGAACCAAGTACGTCAGGTAGAACAGACTACTCATATATACATCTTGACTCTGAAAGTACCAAATTTCGTCTATTGAAGGAAACCAAAAACCTTTTGGAAGTGGGTTTTGAATTATTGGACATTAGGCATACAAATACAGAAGCCCGGGAAAAAATAAAGTCCCAGAGAGAAGTAAGTAACGGAAAGGATCCCTCGCAAACGACCAGGGATAATTATGTCCGCTACATCAGCAGGATGCCTCATGCCGGCCCCACGCAGAAAATGCAAACAACAAACAAATCAAAAATCCATAGACTTAATGAAGTGGAAAACGAAAAATCTGAGAGAAAGCAGAATGTACAAAGTAATCAGGATCAGAAGTGTGCGCGAAGCATAAGGTTCCAAGATTCATCACGAAGTGAACAAACACTAAGGAGCCATGGAACACCAAGAGCGGATAAAACTGTGCCCTGGTCCTGGCCAAAAACTGAGAGTAATGGTAGACAAAAATATTAGCAACGATCTCTGGAAAAGAAGATCTACCTTGAGACATCTAAGGAGAAGACACCAGACAAGATAACTAACTTATTGCAACCTTTAAAATTAGGCTGCTGGAACACGAGGGGTTTTATGCATTTAACCAAAAAAAACGATGTCAACCTGGGTACCTTCGATGTCCTATGCCTACAGGAGACATGGCTGACCACCAAACCCCAGTTAGATGGCTACGAAATAATCTTTAAGAGTGCCAGGAAAGGAACAACAGGACGTCCATCTGCGGGTCTTATAATTGCGATTAAAGCCGGCACAGGACTAGAGGTTTCTGAAACTTTCTTGTCGCCTCATTGGATCCAAGCTGTAACACTTAAGAGAAAGCCTGTACCCAATGAACATAAAGAGAGCACATTGCTCCTAATAAACGTTTATTGGAACCCGGAGACGACCACAAATGAAGATTTTGTCAAAGAACTTAATAACATCTGGGAAGAAGCACAAATAAACAGGACTGATCATAGCATCATCATCAATGGAGACTTTAACGCAATATGTGAGGGGATCGGCATGTCTTCAAAGCTGTCGAACCAGAAGTCCCCTGTAAGTGAAAGAGGAAAACTCCTCGATAAGTTAATGGCGGACAGGGTCATGCACAACCTTCATTGGCATCGCTCCATATCAAACCTGCTGATTCCGTCATGGCAGAGAGGTGACCAAAAAGGGACGATAGACCACATATTTGTCTCAAGAGACATTTTGCCAGAGATCCACTCTTTTAGGATCAGTCCCACAGCCTATAGCGATCATAATCTCCTAATTCTAGAAGGTTGGTCGTCAAAAACTCAATCGATCAGCTGCACCTTACCTCTCGAGCCATCAGAGAGAGGCAAAAGAGTGAAGATCTCAGAAAAAGGGCTACTGAAACTTGAGGCACAATACACAAGATCGGATAAAAAAACTAACACACAAGGGAAAAGGGAGGTTAATGACCTGGACTATACTCCCTTATTAACCAGATTCCAGATGGACCTAATTAAAACATCTAAACCACAGAATGGATACCGACACTCATATAATAAGGATCTGGTAATGAAAAGGTCGGAACACAGAAGGCTGAAAAAATACTATCAAAAGTTCCCTTCTCCTGAGAACATGGCACGATGGATAAAGGCTGTGCGAGAATACAGAAACTGGTTGCTCCACTATCGTTACAAACTCCATCTGAACGATTCAGAACAAATGCTGATGGCAGTGTGTGGAAACAAACCAAAAGAATTTTGGAACCTGATTAAGGGGACCCAAAGTAAAGTCAATGATAACATCCAGAACAATGTGGGAGAATCCCGCTGGATCGAGCATTTTTCCAAACTATTTGCACCAATCCTTGATGAGAATACCTCCTGTCCCTCTATCAGAGAAAGTACCACAAATGATCCAACGTGGAACATTCCTGTCGACAAAGACTTAATTGTAAACAAAATTATGAAATTGAATAACTCCAGGGCGCCGGGTCCCGATGGTATTAGCAATTTGGAACTTAAAAAACATCCAGAGTTGTGGGCAAACTTTATGAGTAAGCTTTTTTCAAATTGCAACCAGTCGAAAGAAATACCACCTACCTGGAAAAAGGCAAACATCGTCCCAATCTTTAAGAGAGGTGCAACGGATAATCCAAATCAGTACAGGCCGATTGCTCTTTTGGATGTTATGGGAAAAGTTTTCTCGTCCTTTGTGTTGGACGACTTCCAAAACTGGGTTCGTTCTACTAACTCTATGGATCCCTTCCAGAATGGTTTCGTCAGAAACTCGGGGACATCCACAAACATTCTGCTTATGAGTGCCCTGAAAGCAAAAGCAATACAAGGTGGTCTTCCGGTATACGTTGCCTTTATTGACCTGGTCCAAGCTTTTGACCAGGTCAATAGACAACGTCTCTGGGCGAAATTAGAAGCAAAAGAATGTCCGGCCTCAATTCTAAATCCAATAAAGGCTCTACATCAAGGAACTTCCATTCAAGTCCGCCTCAGTTCGGACGGACGTCTGTCGGAGAAGATCGTAACAGCCAGAGGAGTTAAACAAGGCTGTCCTCTGGCACCCTCTTTATACAATGCGTACATTGCAGACTATGGGGAATCAAGTCTTGCCATCAGACACTTTCCACCAGCTTTGGGAGGAGAGAAGATCGACCGTCTACTATACGCTGATGATATCATCCTGATGGATCTGACACCCATCGGCCTTCAGCGTCAGCTGGACAATCTGATATCATATATGTCAGAAAATAATCTCCGGTTAAATAACGAAAAAACCAAAGTGCTCGTACTGGGCAGACAAGATAAAAGGAATCAAAGATATTCCTGGCATTGTGAGGGTAAGAGACTGGAAACAGTACAAGCTTTTAAGTATCTGGGAATCACAATTAGTAATGATAGAAACGAAAAGACCATGCTAGATACACTTTGGATAAAACTAAAGAACCTCACAGCACAAGCAAAGGCGGTGGATAGGAGGCACGGTCGCTTCTCATTAATTCCCATTTTGAAATTCTACAAGGCCAAGGTGGTGCCAGCTTTGATATATGGCATAGACGCAATGCCACTGGTCCCGAATTCTATCTGGGTGAAATATGAAAGTTTTTTCTGGCGAAACGTCCTGGGCCTTGCGACATCTACTCCCATGGCACTAATAAGGAGAGAACTTTGCATAGCATCAATGCTGGCAATCAAAATGAGAGCCACTTTGATGCTATATCGCAAGGTTATTAACAAACCGGAAGCACGAGTGTTGGACCTGATTCATAGAGAAATCATAGATGGAGATAACTGGATGCTCGCGGAATGGGAACGAACCAATCTAACAATCTTGAAAGAACTGGACCTGTCTATAGAAACTCTAATCCAAAACCCAAACAGAGTAGTGAAAAAATTATTTGAAGCGGACTGGATTCACACGCAAGAGATGGCAAATGACTACTCACTGACAGCTAGTCTGCCAAACGCTCCAATGAAGCTAAACGCAGTCCGAGGCTACCTTCACAAATTTCCGGATAAGAGACTTAGTCGCTTATTTCTACGATTCAAGTTAAACCAACTGAAAACTAATGAGATTTTGGCAATTCGTAAACAAGCGCAAACGAATTTATGTCGCTTCTGCAAACCAAATGAGTACATAGAAACCATAAAACATCTGATAATGGAATGTCCAGGTTTGATAACAGAAACACAACGCTTCCTCATGGACCCACTGAAACATTATTCAACACTAGACCTGGAAAACCTTTGGTCACTATTGAATAATGGGAACAACAAGAGATGCGTTATAGGAGTCACCTTGTTTCTCAAAACACTGAATCTATAGCAGAAGAAAATGAATAGGAGAGGATTGTTTCACTCCTACTGCGATCCTTCTGGAAAGGTCTATCTTAACGTATGGATAGAGACCCATCAATAAAGAAGAACTGCGACAAAAGTAAAACCTGGACTCACTACATTAAGTCCAAGAGATTCAGGACTATCAACTACAAGCCAAAGCAAGGACATTGCCCGTAGAAGATGTAGACAGGGGTTTACAAATGATGTTTTGTAAAAATTGTTATACAATTAAATCAAAATAAAAATAAAAAAAAATAAAAAGTATTACTTGAACACCCAGAAGCTGCCCATTTCTAGATACCCTTCATATTGTTTGAACTACATTGAACTAACATATCACTGTCGAACTGCACCTTTTATTCGTAGCAAGTGCCTAGATGACTAGATCAAAATGGTTGTGCCATCTAATAATGATGGCTAAGAGAGATAACTTGTGGGTTAGTTACTAGACTTTCCCGTTGGCTCACCACACACCTGTCCAGTGCCCCACAGACTCACTATAGAAGTGCACATGGTACTCAGCTCACCACATTCATCTGCTAGTCTAGATTTGCTCCCTTCCACATCTACCTGAGAGCACCAGGATAGGGCTAATGACTCTTCTTATGATACTGCACTGTGTGGTTCTGCTGAGTAGACTCCAAGCATCCTAAAATTCAGGAGCATTACATCTGGCACTTACTGTTACTCAGCAATCAAGGAAAGCACTTGGTTCGAGCCATCAGACCATGTTGAACAGCTCTCTGTGAGATGCATTAAGGATCTAGCCAATGTTGTGATGAACGTCATACATGTGAGAGGAAATATAAACTACGAAAACCCATGAAGCACAAGTCAGGACACACCTCAAAGGCCAAAGGTACAGGCTGCAAGCAGATTACCCTGTTATTCCCATTCCCACTATATCCCTTCCCTGAGAGATAAAATGGAGAGCAGCGCACACAAATGCACTACAACAATAGATGGCCCAAAAGGCGAAAGATACCATGAACCAACAAATATGTGCCAGCAGTGAATGTGGTATACTAAGAGGTAAGTGAAAGCAAGTAGGCCCATGAGGCAAGAGGTACAGTAGGAGCTAGAACAAATACATATTAGACAAGCACGCTGCAAAATATTTAGGCTATGAACATGATTATCAGCAGTAGGGGTAGTTCTCACTGTCACATGAGAAAGATAGCAGCCAGCAAGACAAACATTTATAGATAGAAGCATCCATAGGCAGAGTAAGCCATGAAAGGAATGACAATGAGAGAATAATGTAGGCCGCACCAAGCGCACATATAAATGATCGCAAAAACTCGGTAGGAGTGTGTGATAGCAACACTAAGTAATAGAGAATATAGCACATGATACATATGTATACACTTATACATGCACACATTAACACTTTATAGGTACCTAAAGCTTAGTAGGCTTCAAGAATGAAGGTGAGGCATAAGTCATTTGAATAACAGGACTCAGCATTAGACATTGTTTTACACAGCAAAGGCAGTCAGTTTAGGACATTGTAAAACATGGAGTGGCAAGTTCATCAGCCTTAGGCACGGTGTACAATCGTGCTGCAATTGGTCAGAAGTATGATATGAAGCCTTTTCCCAGCCAAAAGTACAAGGAAGCATGACCTAATCAGATGTTGCTAAAGGAAGCAGGGTCTGCAAGGGAAGGGGGAGAATTCCGTGTAGTAATTGACTGTTTAATCTGGTCCCACACATTCAGCAAGTGAAACATATAAAAAATGGAAGCTCTGCCCATGTTCTCAAAACTAACCAAGACAAGGTCATAGCCCTTTTGAGGATCAGACCCCATGAAGAGACAGGCACAGGACAAAGTCACGCAGACAGAAGGGACCTATTGCCCCATGTAGGAAAATATCCACCCAAGACTGGAAAAACATGCAATGGGAGTTCAGCCACCTGCCTAGGTAGAATTCAACATACAAATGTTCAATGGCCCAAGAGAAACACTAAGCATGCCATGAAGATTGTGCACTGATGAGGACCTTTCAACAAATTGGAGGAATGATTTAAGTTGCCATACCCCATGTTCATATAGAAGTAAAACACACATTTGGCCTCATTACGAGTCTGGTGGTAACCCTGCCGGTGCTACCGCCGGGTTGCCGCCAGACTCGAAACATTTTACTGGTGTCTGACTTCCCTGTGCCACCATGAGATCACAAGTCTGGCGGCCCGGGAAGTCAGGCACCAGTAAAATGTTAGTCCCCATTCCCATAGAGTCCTCTAGGACTCTATGCGAGTGGGGACTCAGAAGCAGTGCACCGGTGCTAACGGTGCCGGGCGCTTCCATGAGGAGTCTGCATACCATGACAGCAGCACCCGGTCAGACCTGTCGGGCACAGCAGCAACAGCAGGCAAAATCGTAGTTTGCCGGACCAGAAACAAGGTGCCAGTGAGCTTACCGGCACCCTGCTTTCCGGACCGGCAAACTTGTAATGAGGGCCATAGTGTCGACAAGTGGTTGGTCCAGACCAGCAGGCCTATGAGCACAGCACATGAGGTCATGCCCATCAGCCATGAGAAAGGAAAGAACAGAGTTACATGTTTCCAATCAGAGGTTGCAATAATATGCTGCCGGTTGACGCAGCGGAATGGTGCCAGCATTTAATTCCCATGAGAATAGTATGTAAAATATAAAATGGTTGCCACACAGTCCACACCTCCCAATGTCATTGGTTAGCGATGATCGAAGTAGCCCACCCCAGGATGGACATATGAGCTCCACCAACTAAACAACAAGGAATGAATGAAACAATATTAAACATCAGCTGTCCAATAGGAAAGTAGAAGAAATGAATATGAAGTCATTTTCAAAAAGGGGCATGGGAGCCCCTCTACTGAGAATGAAAATGGGTCCAATACCCTGTTCTATGGAATTTCTTCTACTCAGGATGGTAACCCAGGTAAACCAGACATGGACTCCTTGCTCACTGTGCTTAGAAAGGCACAGATTCAACTCACTGATGAGGCCCGACTAGGCTGAAACACGTGTCTGGGGTTGCTGATGGAACTCTTGTTAAGAGGAGAATTGCCTATCATTTCAGTGCTCGACTGCCCTTGTGGGTGGGACAAAGACTGATATGCAAATGGATATTTCTCCTCTGTGAAGGGGTCAGTGAGCTAAACGTGATTGTAGACCCTCCTGAGTGGAAAGAATTCCATAGAATAGGGTATTTGGCCCATGTTCACTCGCAGTAGAGGGCTCACACACTGCTTTTTAATGAAGTCATTTATATATAGTAATTAACAACATGGTCACAAGGGTTAGGATAAGCCAATAGGACTAGGCATTGCATAGTTTCACCTATAGAGCAACCATGAGCAAGAAATCAGGGATGACATTGCCTGAGTATTCTGAAACATTGTTGATGCTGAAACTCTGCACTATAAATCTCCACCATTTTGTATTGATCACTGAATGATTTCTTTGGAATGATTCCTGACCGTGGTTCCATGTAATACATTTTGTTTTTCTTGCTCCTGTGCACTTTATTGCAGCATCTGGATTACTTTTATTATCATTTTTTTGGTTCTTACCCCACACCACATATGAGTTTGAGCTACTACCATGCCTGTCAAGGTTTATGAGAAACCACTATACCTAATTTTGTTAACTGTCATCCACGCTTTAATCAAGCATCTTCAAGTCAGTTGTCACTATTCGGCATATGGACTGAACATTTCACTTCCCCCATGATTGAACTAACTATCGAGACCATCAAGCCATTTTGACTTGAGACATTGGAGTATTACCCAAATACCATCAAGTCACACATTTGTAGATACCAATCACAGTGCTTGAATTCCATTGAACCTGCTTGTTACTGAAGCACTGCAGCTTTAACCAGTAGACAGAACCTAGATGACCTGCTCAACAAGGACAAGCCATCAAATAGTGATGACTAGGGTAGATGACTTGTGAACTATGTTTAGGGCATTCCCTTTTGACCACCAGACAGCCGTAACAGCCAGAGGAGTTAAACAAGGCTGTCCTCTGGCACCCTCTTTATACAATGCGTACATTGCAGACTATGGGGAATCAAGTCTTGCCATCAGACACTTTCCACCAGCTTTGGGAGGAGAGAAGATCGACCGTCTACTATACGCTGATGATATCATCCTGATGGATCTGACACCCATCGGCCTTCAGCGTCAGCTGGACAATCTGATATCATATATGTCAGAAAATAATCTACGGTTAAATAACGAAAAAACCAAAGTGCTCGTACTGGGCAGACAAGATAAAAGGAATCAAAGATATTCCTGGCATTGTGAGGGTAAGAGACTGGAAACAGTACAAGCTTTTAAGTATCTGGGAATCACAATTAGTAATGATAGAAACGAAAAGACCATGCTAGATACACTTTGGATAAAACTAAAGAACCTCACAGCACAAGCAAAGGCGGTGGATAGGAGGCACGGTCGCTTCTCATTAATTCCCATTTTGAAATTCTACAAGGCCAAGGTGGTGCCAGCTTTGATATATGGCATAGACGCAATGCCACTGGTCCCGAATTCTATCTGGGTGAAATATGAAAGTTTTTTCTGGTGAAACGTCCTGGGCCTTGCGACATCTACTCCCATGGCACTAATAAGGAGAGAACTTTGCATAGCATCAATGCTGGCAATCAAAATGAGAGCCACTTTGATGCTATATCGCAAGGTTATTAACAAACCGGAAGCACGAGTGTTGGACCTGATTCATAGAGAAATCATAGATGGAGATAACTGGATGCTCGCGGAATGGGAACGAACCAATCTAACAATCTTGAAAGAACTGGACCTGTCTATAGAAACTCTAATCCAAAACCCAAACAGAGTAGTGAAAAAATTATTTGAAGCGGACTGGATTCACACGCAAGAGATGGCAAATGACTACTCACTGACAGCTAGTCTGCCAAACGCTCCAATGAAGCTAAACGCAGTCCGAGGCTACCTTCACAAATTTCCGGATAAGAGACTTAGTCGCTTATTTCTACGATTCAAGTTAAACCAACTGAAAACTAATGAGATTTTGGCAATTCGTAAACAAGCGCAAACGAATTTATGTCGCTTCTGCAAACCAAATGAGTACATAGAAACCATAAAACATCTGATAATGGAATGTCCAGGTTTGATAACAGAAAGACAACGCTTCCTCATGGACCCACTGAAACATTATTCAACACTAGACCTGGAAAACCTTTGGTCACTATTGAATAATGGGAACAACAAGAGATGCGTTATAGGAGTCACCTTGTTTCTCAAAACACTGAATCTATAGCAGAAGAAAATGAATAGGAGAGGATTGTTTCACTCCTACTGCGATCCTTCTGGAAAGGTCTATCTTAACGTATGGATAGAGACCCATCAATAAAGAAGAACTGCGACAAAAGTAAAACCTGGACTCACTACATTAAGTCCAAGAGATTCAGGACTATCAACTACAAGCCAAAGCAAGGACATTGCCCGTAGAAGATGTAGACAGGGGTTTACAAATGATGTTTTGTAAAAATTGTTATACAATTAAATCAAAATAAAAATAAAAAAAAAAAAAAAAGTATTACTTGAACACCCAGAAGCTGCCCATTTCTAGATACCCTTCATATTGTTTGAACTACATTGAACTAACATATCACTGTCGAACTGCACCTTTTATTCATAGCAAGTGCCTAGATGACTAGATCAAAATGGTTGTGCCATCTAATAATGATGGCTAAGAGAGATAACTTGTGGGTTAGTTACTAGACTTTCCCGTTGGCTCACCACACACCTGTCCAGTGCCCCACAGACTCACTATAGAAGTGCACATGGTACTCAGCTCACCACATTCATCTGCTAGTCTAGATTTGCTCCCTTCCACATCTACCTGAGAGCACCAGGATAGGGCTAATGACTCTTCTTATGATACTGCACTGTGTGGTTCTGCTGAGTAGACTCCAAGCATCCTAAAATTCAGGAGCATTACATCTGGCACTTACTGTTACTCAGCAATCAAGGAAAGCACTTGGTTCGAGCCATCAGACCATGTTGAACAGCTCTCTGTGAGATGCATTAAGGATCTAGCCAATGTTGTGATGAACGTCATACATGTGAGAGGAAATATAAACTACGAAAACCCATGAAGCACAAGTCAGGACACACCTCAAAGGCCAAAGGTACAGGCTGCAAGCAGATTACCCTGTTATTCCCATTCCCACTATATCCCTTCCCTGAGAGATAAAATGGAGAGCAGTGCACACAAATGCACTACAACAATAGATGGCCCAAAAGGCGAAAGATACCATGAACCAACAAATATGTGCCAGCAGTGAATGTGGTATACTAAGAGGTAAGTGAAAGCAAGTAGGCCCATGAGGCAAGAGGTACAGTAGGAGCTAGAACAAATACATATTAGACAAGCACGCTGCAAAATATTTAGGCTATGAACATGATTATCAGCAGTAGGGGTAGTTCTCACTGTCACATGAGAAAGATAGCAGCCAGCAAGACAAACATTTATAGATAGAAGCATCCATAGGCAGAGTAAGCCATGAAAGGAATGACAATGAGAGAATAATGTAGGCCGCACCAAGCGCACATATAAATGATCGCAAAAACTCGGTAGGAGTGTGTGATAGCAACACTAAGTAATAGAGAATATAGCACATGATACATATGTATACACTTATACATGCACACATTAACACTTTATAGGTACCTAAAGCTTAGTAGGCTTCAAGAATGAAGGTGAGGCATAAGTCATTTGAATAACAGGACTCAGCATTAGACATTGTTTTACACAGCAAAGGCAGTCAGTTTAGGACATTGTAAAACATGGAGTGGCAAGTTCATCAGCCTTAGGCACGGTGTACAATCGTGCTGCAATTGGTCAGAAGTATGATATGAAGCCTTTTCCCAGCCAAAAGTACAAGGAAGCATGACCTAATCAGATGTTGCTAAAGGAAGCAGGGTCTGCAAGGGAAGGGGGAGAATTCCGTGTAGTAATTGACTGTTTAATCTGGTCCCACACATTCAGCAAGTGAAACATATAAACAATGGAAGCTCTGCCCATGTTCTCAAAACTAACCAAGACAAGGTCATAGCCCTTTTGAGGATCAGACCCCATGAAGAGACAGGCACAGGACAAAGTCACGCAGACAGAAGGGACCTATTGCCCCATGTAGGAAAATATCCACCCAAGACTGGAAAAACATGCAATGGGAGTTCAGCCACCTGCCTAGGTAGAATTCAACATACAAATGTTCAATGGCCCAAGAGAAACACTAAGCATGCCATGAAGATTGTGCACTGATGAGGACCTTTCAACAAATTGGAGGAATGATTTAAGTTGCCATACCCCATGTTCATATAGAAGTAAAACACACATTTGGCCTCATTACGAGTCTGGTGGTAACCCTGCCGGTGCTACCGCCGGGTTGCCGCCAGACTCGAAACATTTTACTGGTGTCTGACTTCCCTGTGCCACCATGAGATCACAAGTCTGGCGGCCCGGGAAGTCAGGCACCAGTAAAATGTTAGTCCCCATTCCCATAGAGTCCTCTAGGACTCTATGCGAGTGGGGACTCAGAAGCAGTGCACCGGTGCTAACGGTGCCGGGCGCTTCCATGAGGAGTCTGCATACCATGACAGCAGCACCCGGTCAGACCTGTCGGGCACAGCAGCAACAGCAGGCAAAATCGTAGTTTGCCGGACCAGAAACAAGGTGCCAGTGAGCTTACCGGCACCCTGCTTTCCGGACCGGCAAACTTGTAATGAGGGCCATAGTGTCGACAAGTGGTTGGTCCAGACCAGCAGGCCTATGAGCACAGCACATGAGGTCATGCCCATCAGCCATGAGAAAGGAAAGAACAGAGTTACATGTTTCCAATCAGAGGTTGCAATAATATGCTGCCGGTTGACGCAGCGGAATGGTGCCAGCATTTAATTCCCATGAGAATAGTATGTAAAATATACAATGGTTGCCACACAGTCCACACCTCCCAATGTCATTGGTTAGCGATGATCGAAGTAGCCCACCCCAGGATGGACATATGAGCTCCACCAACTAAACAACAAGGAATGAATGAAACAATATTAAACATCAGCTGTCCAATAGGAAAGTAGAAGAAATGAATATGAAGTCATTTTCAAAAAGGGGCATGGGAGCCCCTCTACTGAGAATGAAAATGGGTCCAATACCCTGTTCTATGGAATTTCTTCTACTCAGGATGGTAACCCAGGTAAACCAGACATGGACTCCTTGCTCACTGTGCTTAGAAAGGCACAGATTCAACTCACTAATGAGGCTCGACTAGGCTGAAACACGTGTCTGGGGTTGCTGATGGAACTCTTGTTAAGAGGAGAATTGCCTATCATTTCAGTGCTCGACTGCCCTTGTGGGTGGGACAAAGACTGATATGCAAATGGATATTTCTCCTCTGTGAAGGGGTCAGTGAGCTAAACGTGATTGTAGACCCTCCTGAGTGGAAAGAATTCCATAGAATAGGGTATTTGGCCCATGTTCACTCGCAGTAGAGGGCTCACACACTGCTTTTTAATGAAGTCATTTATATATAGTAATTAACAACATGGTCACAAGGGTTAGGATAAGCCAATAGGACTAGGCATTGCATAGTTTCACCTATAGAGCAACCATGAGCAAGAAATCAGGGATGACATTGCCTGAGTATTCTGAAACATTGTTGATGCTGAAACTCTGCACTATAAATCTCCACCATTTTGTATTGATCACTGAATGATTTCTTTGGAATGATTCCTGACCGTGGTTCCATGTAATACATTTTGTTTTTCTTGCTCCTGTGCACTTTATTGCAGCATCTGGATTACTTTTATTATCATTTTTTTGGTTCTTACACCACACCACATATGAGTTTGAGCTACTACCATGCCTGTCAAGGTTTATGAGAAACCACTATACCTAATTTTGTTAACTGTCATCCACGCTTTAATCAAGCATCTTCAAGTCAGTTGTCACTATTCGGCATATGGACTGAACATTTCACTTCCCCCATGATTGAACTAACTATCGAGACCATCAAGCCATTTTGACTTGAGACATTGGAGTATTACCCAAATACCATCAAGTCACACATTTGTAGATACCAATCACAGTGCTTGAATTCCATTGAACCTGCTTGTTACTGAAGCACTGCAGCTTTAACCAGTAGACAGAACCTAGATGACCTGCTCAACAAGGACAAGCCATCAAATAGTGATGACTAGGGTAGATGACTTGTGAACTATGTTTAGGGCATTCCCTTTTGACCACCAGACACCCATTTGGAGCACTGGAGGCTCATGTCCAAGAAAGACACAAGGTACAGAGCAAGCCACATGCCTCTGGCAGTCTAGAAATGTGCCACTCCACACTTAGGCTGGCGACTCCACATACAGCAGTAAGATGCCAACAGAGACCAGGTTTTGTCCCAATTCTGTCATCAGAGCCAGTAAGCGGGCAGTGATGATCATCCAGTATGCTCTGCCCCTTCTGACTTCATAACCTACAATGAAAGATGATGATTGGATATGCATCTTAGCAATTCCTTTCCAGCAAAATTTCCAGTAGTGTTAGTCTGCAATACCCATTCTTTTCTAGTGTTGGTCTTCCTGGTATCTTTTCCTAGTTTTATCACTCATGTTGTTCTGGACTATGACCTTGCTTTCCAATTAAGGAGTTAGTTATGATCTTTCTTCCTGGACAATGAATGGGGCCCTAAATCAGGAAAGCGAGGTAGATCGATAACTCAGAGGACACACCATGGTTGGTGCAAGAAGGAGAAAGAGGTTTGGAGACAGTAGGGTGGAGCCCATCGTCAGTGTGTGAATATACAGTACCTTTGTTTTTCATGCTGTTGGCAACTGCTGAGACCCAATCCAAGATTGGTCTGGCTTTGTAGCCATGCCTTTCTGTTCCTCCGAGTAAGGGAAGGAGGGGGGAACGGTCAGGCTTATGGGGGTTGGGAAGTTGGCCATCTCTTTGTGAACAATGGAGTGGCTGAGTGGCCAGCCAGAACTAGGAAATCCGACACCAGGGTTTGCTTTGCAGACACCATACACCCAGGACCCATGGCCTACCATGGGTCCTAAATTCTGGTTATTACCGATTTCCCTATCTTGTGAAACGGCATTCAAGCAGTCATTTTTGCATTTCTCTATTTAGACTTCTCTGTGTTTACTCTTGCAATGGTGGGTTTATAGGGTTGCCAATCATTGTTTGTGTTTTAAGTAAGGACTGTATTTTAATAGAACCTCGCTTAGACATGTTGGTACTAATGTTTAAGCTTCTACTGCCGATCCACATCTATGGAAGTTATAACCTGCTTTTGGTTCATACAGAAAGAAATAGAGGCAGAGAAGTCATACTTTCCACTTTTAACTGTTCGAGTTTCAAGATTGAAAAAGCTTGTAGGTGAGTACATGTTTGCACGTAGTACATAGTAGCCTTTCACTCATGTCACCTGCTTAGCCCGCTTGCCCTTCTCTTAGGCCAGAATTTGATTTTGTAATGAAAAATCTGAACATGAAACTCAGGAAAATAAAAAATAAACAAATTTCCCTGAAAATATTGGTTCATTGCATTGAAATAGAGAGGGGTGATCAATAAGGAAAAGCAACAAAAAAAACTTGTATGAGTAGGCATCGGGGAAAGAGGGAGAAACCCCAGTTACTTAAAATCCTAGGAGTAACGCTCGATCAATCTTTAACCAAGGAATCTCATGTCTCTAGTATAGTTGCGGCCTCTGCATACTATATCAAACTTCTACACCCTCTCAAACCGCTTATTTCCCAAGCGAGTGCAGAGATCATCGGCAGAGACATTATTGACACAAAGACAGATTACTGCGGTAGTCTACTAGCCGGTATCAGTAAACACGAATTGCACAGGCTTCAAATAATTAAAAATAGAGAGGTAAGAGTAGTTCTGGGTATCCACAGAAGAGACCATGTTACGACTGCCAGACAATCTCTTCACTGGCTACATATTGAAGCACGTGTAGCATTTAGGCCCATTTTACAGGACTCATCATTGATAAACCTTTTGGTAGGAATCTTAGGTCTAATGGACATAACCTGCTCATTCAGCCAAGATGTAGAGCCATTAAATCCGAGAAGGGAGCTTTCTTCTCACAGGCTCCTAAACTTTGGAACAATCTACCAAAAGACCTAAGATTACAGAGCACCTTATCTGCATTTAAAAAAGCGCTAAAAAATCATATATTTGGATAATACCACCACCCTTCTTGCTTTTATCACCTTCATCTAAACGTTAAGTATATGTCAATCTGTTAGCGCCTTTATGCCTGAGGCTACACAGTGTGCTTTACAAATGCTGTAATGTAATGGGAGGTACCAGTACCCAATGATGGTAGACCAAGGAAAACAGACCATGAGAGACATGGATCTCAATGGTTCTCATTTTACTAATTTATTGAGAATAAATACGACCTCTCTGTTTTGACCCTCGTCCAGTTGAACCTAATCGAATTGAAACGTACAAAAGGGCAATTGTTTCAGATTATCAAGGCCCAAATTAACCAGGATCAGAGCTTTGTGGCGAACGTCTGTTATTCCAAAACATGGCTAGCTGTTTCAGCTGCTTGTTATGTTAAAAGCATGAATTGTCCAAACGCCATATTCAGTTACTTGGAATTGTTTATTTATAGAGGAAGCTCCCCTACGACTCCCGATGCAACGGCAGTCTTCTTCCTGTGTGATTCTCCCCAGTGTTCCAGAATCACACGGGAGAAGGACTCCAAATAGAACCCTGAACATTTAATATTCCAACATAACAATCTCTAACATAACAATCTATATTGCAACATCTACATTATAACACTGCTCTCTTGACAACAAAGGCTGTGCTCACAAAACATTTGAACATAGGGTGCTGAAAACCTAAGGACCAGAACATGCTGACACGCAATAGAAAAGAGAACCTTCTGGCAAGTTTGGAATCCAGGATGAATGCAACAATCCTATTGCTCTGTGACTGGACCGAGTTGTGAAACGTAAGTGAACCTGCCCTGAAAAAAGCTCTGGTTGCAGGGTTTACAAATACATATTTTTGAGAAACCGGAAATCCCCTAGAACACAATGCATTGAGGAATACTAGAGAAAAAGGTGAAAATGCCATCAATGGAGAGAATAAACTGCATAGGTAGGGGATTCGACACATTTAGCTCAGTATGCAGAAACTACAGAGTGCTATATGCTGGCAAATGTGTGATTTCACATTGGCGAAGACATATTGTTTGACAACAGTTGTAGGAGTGTGAATTCCTGCTTAATTGGCCTGATGTGTTGTTAATTTTATAGGCATAAACTCCCCCCCAAAAAATGGATTGATAAAAAAGTACCTCCAGATGGGTCAAATAAGCATTTCACTGCTTTTCAAGGAAAACAAGTTTTATTACAATGCAAACGTGTCAGCCAGTCCCAAAGAACTGAACACTGAAATTGAGCTTGACATGCCCATTTATAGCGGAAAACTTCAGTATTAGCATAAACTATGCTTATAAGGTTACAACTCAATCCCATGATTCCCATTGGCTAACAGCTGTACACATATCAAACTATTCCCTGTAGTTCCTTACCCTTTTGGTCACCCTTATCTGAATACAATTCCCTACGAGAATGGCATAATACACAGTCATAAATAATGATACAATATGATTGGTTCACTTCTATCAGGTACATTTTTTGCAATAACACATTTGCCTCATTGGCTGGGCTAACTCTGACCATCACAGGATGTGCATCCCGGACCTGACCCAATCAAAACAGGAATGTGAGTAACGAGGTCAACCCTGTTTAGGAATACAATGGTCCTCTCATTATACTAGACACTTTGGCACTCCAGAATAGACTCTCCAACCTTGTGGCTGAACGTATCTGCCACACCTCTCACTCATCCCATCTCAAAACACAACATGGTACCTCCCAGGCACGTCTCCTACACTTTCTGGCAGACCAGGTGCCCATGGATGACGTGATCATGATTCGGCTTGGGCTGGAGTTTCATGTATTTATTTATTCCAATTGTGTAGCCATGTGCAGGTCAAATGGGATAGCCGCTTCTTCGATGGGGGCAGTAGTGCACTAAAACTCACTAGGCCTCTTGGCATCACCAGACATGTTGCCCTGTTCTAATAAATTTAGCCTTCACAGGCACAGCCCTAATCCTCCTCCCCTGGACCAACATTCCGTTCCCATCCCTCAGTTTGACCCAATTAGCTGCTATCTGCGCATCCCACCTGCCTGTGGCCTTGGCAGTCTGGTTTCTGTCTTGGGGAAGGGATGAGCTGCTGTTTAATTCACTGACCACAGTTAAAGGTCCAGCTGGGGCCTACTGTTCGAGTCTCCCAAATGCACCACGTCTACCATGACTTGACTCTACAATGTCAGAACTCTTGCTCCCTCGGCATCCAGCCCTTGCGTTTACTGCAACACCTCCCTGACTCCCTGTCTTGCTTCTAACCGCTCCTGCTACCTGTTTGCACCTTTACTAAAGCACACCATCACTCACTCCAATAAATTCTAGACATCACCCTGGCTTTAACCTCTGCATCGGAAACGTGATTAGATTGTTGCTTTTTCTGTAAGGGTTTATGATGCTCCTTAATGTGTGTCAAAGCTACCTACAAGTTATACATGCGCACACTGTCGTGCCAAACGATAAAATGCTACCACTAAATGCCTACTCATATGTTTTGCACATCCTGAACCTTTTTCCACAATTGGGACGTGGCACCTACATCACAACAACATAGGTCAGAACACTAAGCAAAGTCAAGTCCGTGCTGTCCTCTATTTGAAACTCCTATTACGTTTTGCATTGTATAGAACTTTTAAAAAGTCAATAAAAATAGTGTTTTAAAGCATGAAGGAAACAGTTGGGTTATTATATCAAACTGTTTAAAATTAGATTAGTGCACCTGAAAAGTGTTTAGGAATGAACTTAGCAGTTCATATCATGCTAACTGCAAATTTAAATCTGAGCGCTTGTATTTGATTTTCCTATGTTTAAGTTGTATGCTATCGTGCACAAATAAAGTTGTGTTATTATGATTCAAAATGTCTCAAGAGTCTGGACTACCTCTCCACCTCCCTCACCAACTGGAGTATGATTACGTTTTCTGGACGGCACACCTGGAAAATGTTTAAGCAGCCGCCACGTTGAGGAGCAGTCAAGCATTCTAAGTGTGTGCCCAGATCTGGTGGACAGTAGACAAGACTAACGAGTGAAGTAAATCGCTCGCGCAGGTTGGCGCTGGTAGAAATACAATCACAATGGACGACTGAAGAAGGTGGGGGGCGGGGCGGGTGGACTTGCATCTTTGGAAAAGTTTACATTGCCGAAGTATTGAATGAACAGAGAACACTCCCAGCAGAAATTAGGGAAAACAATGGCAATGCCTGAATAGAAAAAAGACCGGTGGATAAACACTGGATCTTCATCCAAGAAGAAGTCGTATCACTGGGGCAATCCCAAGGTGGCCCCAGAGACGGCCAAAGAGAAGACCAAACAAGGTACGGTGTCCGGCCCACCCATGGCGTAGAAGGCCAAAAGGGACTGAGGCTCTGACCCAACCCCTAAAGAGAAGGCCAAGATGGACAAGGTGTCCGGAACAACCACGAAGGCCAAGCAGGACAAGGGGCCTGGCCTGACTGTGAAGGCCCTGGTGCACCAAACGAAGGCGGTGCCTTCCGTCGAGGTGGTGGTAGCGTCCCTTTCGAAAGCCGTGGGGGCGGACCCGCATGGCGCCTTTCCTAAGGCAAGAGTGTCCCTCCCCCTTAGGAGGGAAGCTGCTTTCCTGCGACGCGAAGAAAGGGTAGGGGCATGTTAAAGTCACGGACACGGATATCTAAAATGGCACACTGCAATGACTACATAACTGTTCCCACTATTGTTTCGAACAAAAAAGTAGCATTACAATGCCTGTAAAAACATGCTGCAACAAAACAGGGACAGGGCATGAGGGCCCTTTAAAACATGGATTTTCTCGGGTGGTGACCTTTTATGCATGGTAGTTCTCAGACTATTTTGCATTATTCATCATGCACACAAGCCTGCATTCTTTCAGTCCTCATCCCATCTTAGTGTCAACACTCTGTAATTTTTCACAGGGACATTGTTGGCAAAAATCAATGCTAATTGATTTTTTCTTCTCTCTCTGCCAGAATTCTATACCTGAGATGAGATACAATGTATCCAACAGCCGTATTTCCAAGCTGTAATTGGCAACCTGAAATATTCAAACGTTTTTTTATCATGAATAATAACAAGGGAATGTAATGTGGTACTCAGTACATTGCAATAATGCAGAAACATGTAAACTAGCGTGCATTAAGTAAATTCATATGCAATTAGTGCATAAAGAATTACGAGCACAAACCATAATTGTTAAAAATGCAGTAACCTGTATTCAGCAGTAAACTAATTTCGATGCAAAGGCAGGAAACTCATGGGTGCCAAATTTGGAATTTCAGTGCACAGGTGAGATTTTTTATTTTGCATTTGCAAAATCCTTAACCGCAATACTAAAAAAGTATCAAAATGTGCATGAACACGTAGTACAAATCTGAAGGTAGTTGGTTAAAACATGGGATTCTGTTGTAATGTATTTAAAGGAGAATAGCATAGATAAATGTAAATCCTCCTGCATAAATTGGATGAAACTACCTCTGAATCAGAGGTGGATTTTACAGTCACACATGGGACAAATGCCCATGGTCTCCCTTGCTCTTCCTCTCTCACATAAAAGATCAACAGCCAGCACTGGACATGGCCCTCCTCTGAGGTCTTATCTTTGTAACACGTATCACCCTCAGACCATTTACATCCAAAGTGATTAGTTATGGGAATAGGCAACTAGCAGTGAACATTGATATGACGATTATTTCTTAGAATAATGCAATAATTATAAGCGATTTAAGTGTGAATGTTGGGTGATTAGAAATGATGGTGGTACAGAACACGCTAAAAACTGCGTGAAACAATGACCTTGTCATGCATTGCACTTCACTTGGTGTCTATGAAAGGTTTTGTTTTAGTTTCATATTAACTTGCATGCTGGAACTTGTAGGCTTCAATTCCTGGTGGGGAAAATAAAGCTGCAATCATGGTGGTGTAAGGGAAAATACGTGTTCAAACAAACAGGGTAAGCTAGTAGAAGCTAGGGGGCACTGGCAAGCCATTGTCGTCCTTTAAACCGTTAACAGGATAAAATGTGGTAGCACAAAAAAAAACAGTTTTATAGGAGGGTAGTGATAAAAAAAATACACAAATTAGAAAATGATTATATGAACGCTCAGACTGAAGGAGGGGAAGAAGGGCCACCCAGCTAGCAGAACTCGCTCTGGGGGAAGAACACCCTGTCCCTATCGGGGGTGCCTTGCCCTAACTGGCGCGTGGTGTAACGCCTATCTAAGAGTGATAGAAGAGAGAGCTGTCCCTAACCTTCTATACTTGTGGCATGTGTCTGGTTGATAAATGTCAGATATTCAGGGTATTTCCAAATGGCTTTGCAGCAGTGGACAGAACTGTATATTAGATTCTAACCCAATCTAAGTGGTAACAACCTGAATCCAGTCAACTGGTTGTATTCCAAACTGAGTGTCAACTTTAATCATGCCCATAGGTCTCAGTAGCTGGAATGCAACAAGTTCAAATGGAAAACCCACTTGCAAAAAAACACAAAGCTAAAAAACTGAAAAGCTGAAAAGCTAAAACGGCTCTTATAAAAACAGCTCACTCCATGAATGTGAGTGTGCAAGCAAAAGTTATTCAAAGCAGTATCTCTCTGATGTGATGGGAGGCATCAGAACGGGTCATGAGAGCCCTCATGACCACAAGGGTTGACCGGTTTCGATGGCGTTGGTGGGATGAGCCATCTTTTTCAGGACCGTGATTCAAGGAACAAATAAATTGAACTAGTTCAGTAGTGCTGAACTGAGGGTACCATTGTAGAGTACAGGCGTCTCCTGTGGGGAGACAAACAAGGGAGGGGGGAGAGAGAGGAACAGGAAGATAGGAACCTCTGACCAAAATCTCTAACCTAGTGGGGAGTGGTGGTCTTCCCTCAGCTGAAAGAGCGAAAGGAAGCCAAAGTGCTAAGAAAAATTGCAGGATTGATGAGGTGCCTGGTCACCAGTGGGGTGTTGGTCTCAGTGTCTCGAGGAGCGGGAGTGGGGGTAGGGTGAGGAGAGGTAATAGGGACTCTGTGGAAGGTGAACCTGGGTCCCTGTCTACTAAGGGTGCTAATGCACATCACCCAGCCGCGTGCGATCTGAAGTGCGGTGGATTCATGCAGTGCAATGGCTGCACAATGCAGTACAAATATGCTGGGTGGTCTGGCATACCTAAAAGATAACCTCCCAGTAAAATCCAGGGAGAGTGCGGGGGAGTCACTCTTGTCTAGCGATGCAACATCAACAGCTGGAAAAACAAAGAGTTAATGTCAACCAACATTGATGGGCTAAGGGAATGGTCCCTAGGTATTGCAGTGGCAGGCTCTGCAGGTCATACCTTCTAGTTCGAGCTGCTGGCTCCGTGGGCGCCAGACGATGTGCTGCGGTATACAGCTCGGGCTGCGTACGAGGGATGGTGTGCACGATTGTCTAATGAAACAAAGCAAAAGCGCAGTCGCGCTGGCATCTCTGTGACGCGTTAAGGCGTCTAGGTAACGCCTGATGTGAGTGAAATGCTCATTCATGGAAAAAAGGCCCAATCACCTCCATCAAATTCAAAACAAGGTGGAGCGCAGTCTTGCTGCTGACACCTAACCACTTCCTGGGTGAAAGGGGGGCGTGTGTACCATTATGTGCCACTGTGTAGACCCCCCTGTGTTGTGGAAGGGAGGAGATGGGGGAAGGGGAGGGAGGAAGCTGCTCAAGGGGGGGAGGGTCAGGGAAGCAGATGAGTTGAAGTGGATCAATGAGCACTGTATGGGTGGAACCCTAGTGTATCTTGTCTAGGGGGGAAGCTCTAACTGGAACTTGCAAAAAGAACTTGCAAAACATGACATCAGAGCCCCTCTGAAGGGTAAACAGTGTAAGCCCATCAAGCTGCTCAAGGAGCGGAGGATCAGATGGTATGGAGTGGATCAAAGAGCACTATATGGGTGGAACCCTAGTGTGTGTTGTCTAGGGGGGAGTTCTGTATGGAGCTAGCAACACAGCTCATCAGAGCACCTCTGAAGGCAGTGTAAGCCCATCAAGCGTGGCAGAAGAAGAAGAAGAAGAAGAAGAAGAAGAAGAAGAAGAAGAAGAAGAAGAAGAAGAAGAAGAAGAAGAAGAAGAAGAAGAAGAAGAAGAAGAAGAAGAAGAAGAAGAAGAATCTGATGCCTCATTCATGCTTAGGACATACAGAATAATCCTCAGGAAATTCTGAACTGTGCCCATGCAAAAGGAGTGCATTTACATCCCCAAAGGAATTCAGTAGGCCTAACAACACATGAGCAACATCCACTTGTATATTAGGAACCTCTCATGTGTCTTAAATGATTGTATTTAGCATGTTTGATTCTCAGTAAAATAATGTAAAAGGTCCCACTGAAAAAGTATTATTTAATGTCCCATCTTGTTTTCCCTTGCATGTGTTACACTTTGAGTAATGCTGTGATCTATTTCAATCTCGACAGGAAACAGGCCTGGACATAATCCTGTTATTGCTAGGAGGAACTTGAAACTGTCTGAGAGTTCCTCTCACTCCATTTGCCCACGACCGTAAGAATACAATTATGAGACTTTTGATCACAAGCAAAGTTTTCATCTTCTGAAAATAAAAAGACCATGTCCAGCAAGGCTTGTTGAAAATGTTTTTAGGCTTAGATCACAAGAGTACCCATGAATGCATTGTATTGAAAATTACTAGCATTTGACCTTTCTATGTCAGTTAAATGGGAAAGAGCCCATATCCCATATATCAATAGTGCCATCTGCTAGCCAAAGTCAGCATACTCTTCGTGTACAAATGGAAGAAAAGTTATTCTCCTGAAATATCAGGCACACTACAATCATTCATGTATTTGATTGTGTGCACCGATCTACAGAATCCGATCATACTGCATTTATTACGCTCACACATTTAAGTCATGGCCTTGTACTCACATGGTTTCAACATCTTAAAATAGCTTTTACCTCATTTGGGTTTGCTGAATACTGGAATTTCCCCGAAAAGACTGATCAAGGCTCATTAAGAATCCTCAAATAGAAATATTGGGAGAACTGTGTGGTGAAGGAGGCGATTAAAGTGGGAGAGTCTGAAATGCTAAACACGTATCGGTCTTAAAAGCTCAAACCTGGCTATGAACCCTATCTAGACATTGTGAAGCCAAGCCAGTTGTGCTCCCTTACACCAAATTAAGATTTGGCATCCTAACAAATGCCCAGATGCTGAACAAATAGGACCCATCTAAGTCAAATGAATGTGCTCACTGTAAAGCTAGGGTGGAAACAATCGAACATTTTCTTTTGGCATGCCCTTTGTACATGCACTACTTGTCATGATGCCTACCTCCAGGCATCTGGACCAAGCCCATCAGCTCTGGGAGCAGGCATCTAGACATTTAGTAAAACCTCAGCAGCCACGGCAATGGGCTATCTGGGTTCAGTCCTGGCGCCTTAGGCACCAGGCTCATAGTAGAAATCAGTCCTGCCGCCTAAGGTGCCAGGCTCATAGTCATTACTTACCTCAGGCAGACCATGCTGCAAATGACTCCAATCCAACATGAAGCCTGAAAGGGACTATTTTTCTACAGGGACTATTTTTTACTCGGGTGTGGTTCTAGGGACTTCTTACCTGGGACTACATTTGAGGCTATTTAAAGCACGCCCGACCAGCAACACACGCTTTGCGTTATTCTGCATCCAGCAGCGTAACGCTCACCGTGCCTGCAGCCTGCATCCAGTCTTCTGCCACGCCCGCCACGAATCCGGAGCTCCTAAAACAAAGAGGAAAGAAAGGGACAAGGTTAGAAAACAAACTTATTTCTATTCCACACCTGATTCTGGATCCATCTCGTCTCCGGACCTGTAAAGAACATCATTTATGCACGCGCTGCACCTCCAGCTGCAGCGCCGCGCCATACTCACCAGTCTTCACAGCATCCTTCGGGTCGGTGCTGCCTCCATCATTTCTTCGTCGAACTTCGGCACCTAGGAGACAAAAGAAAACCACAAGCTGAGCCGAGGGAACCAACAAATATAATTCTTACCACCATAGACTTACCTGATTTACCACCGCAGGCATCCTTTTGTGACTCTCCATATTTTCACGTGCCGCATCTATAAAGAGAGACAAAACAACACGTTTTCCACGTGCAACATTTACCGGACAGCGCCGGGTAATACAGACTCTTACCTGAGCGCCACCAGCTGCCACAAGAGCATCTTTTCACGAGCCAGCTGCAAGACAAGAAAGGAAGGGGGGAACAAGAGTGAACATCGGACATATTGAACTCTATGAACTTAATACTTACTGGTCCTCACCAGGAACCTCATAGTCAATACTCCCCGGAACTCTCCCGAGCCTTCAAACCAGTGAAGTAACTGGAATCGACGTGCCCCTGCAAATCCACGCAGGATGGAGAGCTCATCTTTCAAGAATATAAGGTGAGATTGCTGTGAGGGCATTTCGGAGGTGATTAGTTGGGGAGGACTGTGGGGGTGCCATCACTTGAATCCACAAGTGGCTAAATCCATCTCTCCACTTGCAGGAGAATATTTCTACGGGTTAAGCAGCCAAGATTAGGAGGGCAGATCCAGTCAGTCATCGCTGCACTACGCATCACGTGGGTGGAGACCGCAGCTGTCCGGGTCTGACCGACGCCCCTGTGGGAGCCAGGTGAGCGTAACAGAACGCAAAGCCTATCTACAAATCAACACCCGGGCGTTTTGGAAACCTCAGAAACCGACCAACTAGCCCTATTGTTAGGGGAACTTAGGGCAGAAGTGCACTCCGCGCACCAAGAGACTAATGCCCTCAGGAGAGAACTGATTGTGTCAAAGGAGCGCACTGATGATCTTGCTAGCCAATTACTGCAAAACCAAGCTGGGCAAACACCATTACCTGGATTCGGGGGGGAATCCAACTCCTGTTTCATCGAGCAATCCTGTGCAAGCAGTTCTACCAGAGAGCATTCCTTTAGCTCCACCCGAACGTTTTGCTGGGGACCCAAAAAAGTTTGCCGTGTTTATGAACCAATGCCACTTGCACTTTTTATGCAGACCTGGAGCTTTTCCGAACAACCAAACCAAAATAGCCTTTGTACTATCATATCTTAGTGGCAGCGCATCGGATTGGTCAATTCCATTAGTTAACCAGGATGACCCTCTTCTTCGAGATTTTCAAGGTTTTCAATTGAGCATGGAAAGACTATTTGCCAGACATTCACAGGGACAGGCCCTGGATAACAAACTTTTATCATTACGACAAAGTAACCAGGATCTGCTAGCCTATATCGCCACTTTCAATAGGTTAGTGGTGGAAACCGGATGGCCAAAGGTAAAACAAATTACATTATTTCATCGTGGACTTCGGGGTGAACTCAAAGACGTTTTGGCCCAAGTTGTGAACCCACCTCAGAATTGTGCAGAATATATAGACTTAGTGGTCCAGTTAGATCACAGACTTCAGAATAGAAAGGCTGATCGAGCTAAGTTCGAGAATCGGGTATTGGTTAAACCCAATGTTACCCTCAAAGGAACAGATGTATCAGAACCGATGCAGATCGGGGGGGTCAAGGGACCCTTAACTCAAAAGGAAAGAGAAAGAAGACGGCAGATGCAATTGTGTCTGTACTGTGGGGCCTCAGGACATTTTCTATGGGATTGCCCTATAAAAACATCTAAAAGAGTAGTCAGAGTTGCTGATAAAAATCAAACAGAGCCTGATTCGGGAAACGACCATGCCCGACAAGCGTAGAGGTCCGCTTACCGAGCTTGAAGAAGGATACTCAGACCTCGCACTTCATCATATCAATGGTCCTTATAGATCCAAGGCAGCCATCACGTATGCACGCAGTGAGGGCATACATTGATAGCGGGGCCATAGGAAACTATGTGGACCACGAGTTGGCTTCTAGGATGAATCTATCTCTCTGCAAAAAGGCCTCTTCGGATGTCATCACCACAGTCGATGGAACTGAAATTTCCTCTGGGCCTGTAACTCATTCCGCCGCAGAGATGACACTATTGGGTCAGGATGGGCATCGGTAGACTATTGTGTTTGATTTTATCAAAGCCCCGCAGTTCCAAATAATACTAGGGATACCTTGGTTGGAAACACATAATCCTTGTATTGATTGGCAAGAGAAGAGAATAACCTTCAAGATTGTGTACATACTTGTTACCCGAAAAAACCCTTGAACCAAGGCCTGGCCACAGTCGCTACTCCAGTCGTGCAGTTACGTCAGGAATATCAAGAATTCCAGGATGTTTTCCAAAAGAAACAGGCAAACACCCTACCACCTCACAGATCATACGATTGTCAAATCGATCTCATACCAGGTTCACAACCTCCATGTAGTAGGATCTACGCCGTTACGGAACCCGAAAACCTTCACCTACGACAATACTTGGACCAATACCTTGCTAATGGCTTCATTTGTCCATCCAAGTCCCCTGCATCTTCAGCTTTGTTCTTCATGCGTAAAAAGGAAGGTGACCTCCGAACGTGCATAGACTACCGTGCATTAAATCAGATCACGGTTAAGAACCGATACCCATTGCCTCTGATCCCCGAATTACTAGACCAAGTAAAGGACGCTTGCATCTACACTAAATTAGATCTCTGAGGGGCATATCATCTGGTACGTGTAAAGAAAGGCGACGAATGGAAGACTGCGTTTCGCACTAAGTACGGGTTATTCGAATACCAGGTGATGCCCTTCGGGTTGTGCAATGCACCAGCAGCCTTCCAGTATTTTATGAACGATGTCCTTCGTGAACTCATTGATGTCTGTGTTGTTGTATACATAGACGATATTCTAGTGTACTCCTCTTCAGAATCAGACCATGTGAAGCATGTTCGTGCAGTCCTTGAGAAACTACGCCAGCACAACTTATATGCAAAATTGGAAAAATGCGTTTTTCATGCTACGGAAGTTGAATTCCTTGGATTTATCCTGACTCCAAAAGGAGTCCGAATGGACTCTTGGAAGGTGGATGCAATCCTCAAGTGGCCATCACCGAGTTCAGTTAAAGGGGTACAAAGCATGCTCGGATTTGCTAATTTCTACCGCAGATTCATTCCGGATTTCTCACATGTTGTACACCCTATCACAGCACTTTTGCGAAAAACAAACGCTTCTTGTGGACCGAAGAAGCTGAAAAGGCCTTCCAAGAGCTGAAAGTGAAATTCACGTCTGCACCTGTCTTAAAGCATTCACGCCCCGAACTTCCATACATAGTTGAAACTGATGCATCCAGTTTAGCCATGGGAGCTGTCCTGTCCCAGAAGGATCCTGAAACCGGTCAACTTCACCCAGTAGCATTTTGGTCCAGAAAGTTCTCGGCACCTGAGTTAAACTATGCGGTTACCGATAAAGAATTATTAGCCATCAAATCCGCCTTCAAGGCTTGGCGGCATTATCTTCTCGGTGCCAGGCATACCATTACGGTAATCACCGATCACCGGAACTTGCAGTATTTAAAAACAGCCAAGGCCCAATCGTCGCGTCAACTTCGATGGGCATTGTTCTTTGCCGAGTTCGATTTCGTGATCACTTATCAACCAGGTTGTAAACATGGCAAGGCAGATGCCTTATCCCGAATATGGTTGGGAGAAACATATGCGAACCCGGAACCGGTGCCTATAACTTCAGAACAAAGAATTCTTGGCATAACCACACTACAGACACTAGAGGATATTCAAGTAAAGATCCAACAACTCTTCGATCCAACAGCCCTGCAGGACTGGGTGAAGAAAGGCTCGGACTACTCAGTCATCAATGACCTACCTTATTATCAAGGGTGACTATTTTTTACCACACAAGGAACTACAAGAACTAGTCATCTCCAATTATCATGAGACCCTGATGGAAGGACACACAGGTATCGCAAAAACTGAAGCTAAAATTAAGAGACAATTCTGGTGACCCACCTGGCGAAAAGATGTAAAGTCCTTTGTAATGTCTTGTGGCATTTGCGCCCAAAACAAAAGTCAGAAGAAAAAACCAGCTGGCCTCTTACAACCTTTGGATATTCCACCTACACCATGGCACACCTTATTGTTAGACTTTATTACAGATCTACCTCCATGTAATGGATTTAACACCATTCTAGTTATTGTGGATCTTTTTTCCAAGATGGCCCACTTTATTCCTCTAAAGGGATTACCTTCTGCTTCAATTCTGGCCAAGGAGTTCCTCGAAAACATTGTTCGAATACACAGATTTCCTTCCGTATTGGTCTCTGACCGAGGTAGTGAATTCATTTCACATTTTTGGAAGAAATGTTGTCAACTTGCGCAAATCGACGTGAGGTTATCAACCAGTCACCATCCCCAGACCTATGGTCAGACGGAGAGGAACAACCATACCCTTGAACAGTACCTACGTTGCATGCTACACCAGACCGAAAGTAATTGGAAGGATATTTTATGGATTTCTGAGTATGCATACAATAACTCTGTACATTCAGGAACCGGACAAAGCCCCTTTTATACAATATATGAACATCACCCTCGAACCTCAGAACTAGATTCGCCTCAGCATTTAGAAATGCCTGCAGTTAGTCATTTGCATTCTACTATTACACAAGCCTTTAAAGAGGCAACAGAACATTTGAAACAAGCAAAAGAGAAATATAAGAAAAATGCTGATCAACATAGAAGTGAAACTCCACAATACTAGTTTGGGGATCAAGTTTGGCTGGCTACAAAACACATACCTCTGAAGGGAACTCGGACTTTTAACCCTAGATATTTGGGACATTACACTATTAAGGCCATTATCAACCCGGTAGCCGTCAAATTGGAATTACCCTCTAATATGCGCATTCTCCTCTGCTTTTCAACATTTATATGCGTAGTCTCTGTGACTTATTAGAAAGCATCGGGGTGTTTTTCACTAACTACGCGGATGATACTCAGCTGGTTTTCGAAATGACGGGAGATTACACCACAGATTGTGCGAAAATAGAAGAAGTTTATAAAATCATTGACATCTGGATGCAGAGGCACTGGATGTGTCTTAATAACAGCAAGACCAAGCTCATGATCTTTGGTTCTATGCAGGTAAGATCCAAATTAGGAGACAAATATAGGGAGTTCATGATAAAAGGAGCTAAAATTCCAGTGCTACCCCAAGTTGAAACATTAGGGATGCTAGTAGAAGCATCAGTGGGGGCCGTAGCACAAGTAAACTATTTGCAGAAAAACAATACATATTACTTGCGACTGTTGAGAGCCATCAGACCATACATAAGTGAAGCTAACGCTGCAAATATCGCAAGAGCGACTATTCTGTCCCGTTTGGACTATGGCAATGCGATGCTAGTGGGCGCCACCAAGAAGGAGCTGCAACGATGCCAGGTTATGCAAAATGATGCCGTTCGCATTGTTAAGAAAATCAAATATGGAGAGCACATATCGGCGGCAAGGAAGGATCTTCATTGGCTCAGAATTGAAGAGCGAGTCCTCTTCAAAGCCATGACGATCGTTCATAGATGCCTACATGGCAAGGCCCCAAAATATTGTAAGGAGAAATTCTCTATCTACACACCTAGGAGAAACCTGAGATCAGCCGACATAGGCCTCCTGGTTGTCCCATTGGTTAAACGAGCAGCTGGTGGGGGCAGAGCCTTCCCGATTAGAGTGGCCAAGTCCTGGAACAGCCTTCCAGTGAATTTAAGACTGGAAGGTAACTATAGCAAGTTTAGGAAACTTTTGAAAACACATCTTTTCCAATAACTTTCTGACCCTCCAGGGCCTATTAGGTATATATATGACTGACTTGTTTCTTCGCGAACCAACACTGGTTCATCTTACCCTGTTAATATGCTATTTTCCCTCTCAGGATGCGTCCGCGCCCTGATGCCTGCTGGCTGTCGGCGCGTTACAAACACATAGACATGGACATTCATCCTGTCTTTCATGTTTCACTTTTAAAACCAGTTCAACCAGGAACAAGATTAACCAAACCACCCAACCCCATCTTGATAGATGGAGAACCTGAATTCGAGGTAAAAAATATCCTGGACTCCAAGATGGTTAAATCACAACTTTTTTATTTAATCGATTGGAAGGGCTACGGACCACAAGAAAGGTCATGGGAACCTAGTGACCATGTCCATGCACCTCGGTTGGTGAAAAGATTCCATCGGAACTTCCCAGACAAACCAGGGCCCAGGGGAAGAACAACTTTAGGAGGGGACTTGGGGAGGAGTGCTGTCATGATGCCTACCCCCAGGCATCCGGACCAAGCCCATCAGCCCCGGGAGCAGGCATCTAGACATTTAGTAAAACCTCAGCAGCCCCGGCTAGGGGCTATCTGGGTTCAGTCCTGGCGTCTAAGGCGCCAGGCTCATAGTAGAAATCAGTCCTGGCGCCTAAGGCGCCAGGCTCATAGTCATTACTTACCTCAGGCAGACCATGCTGCAAATGACTCCAATCCAACATGAAGCCTGAAAGGGACTATTTTTCTACAGGGACTATTTTTTACTTGGGTGTGGTTCTCGAGACATCTTACCTGGGACTACTTTTGAGGCTATTTAAACCACGCCGGACCAGCAACACACGCTTCGCGTTATTCTGCATCCAGCAGCGTAACGCTCACCGTGCCTGTAGCCGGCATCCAGTCTTCTGCCACGCCCGCCTCGAATCCGGAGCTCCTAAAACAAAGAGGAAAGAAAGGGACAAGGTTAGAAAATGAACTTATTTCTATTCCACACCTGATTCTGGATCCATCTCGTCTCCGGACCTGTAAAAAACATCATTTCTGCACGCGCCACACCTCCAGCTGCAGCGCCGCGCCATACTCACCAGTCTTCACAGCATCCTTCGGGTCGGCGCTGCCTCCATCATTTCTTCGCCGAACTTCGGCACCTAGGAGACAAAAGAAAACCACAAGGTGAGCCGAGGGAACCAACAAATATAATTCTTACCACCATAGACTTACCTGATTTACCACCGGAGGCATCCTTTTGTGACTCTCCATATTTTCACGTGCCGCATCTGTAAAGAGAGACAAAACAACAAGTTTTCCACATGCAACATTTACCGGACAGCGCCGGGTAATACAGACTCTTACCTGAGCGCCACCAGCTGCCACAAGAGCATCTTTTCACGAGCCAGCTGCAAGACAACAAAGGAAGGGGGGAACAAGAGTGAACATCGGACATATTGAACTCTATGAACTTAATACTTACTGGTCCTCACCAGGAACCTCAGAGTCAATACTCTCCGGAACTCTCCCGAGCCTTCAAACCAGTGAAGTAACTGGAATCGACGTGCCCCTGCAAATCCACGCAGGATGGAGAGCTCCTCTTTCAAGAATATAAGGTGAGATTGCTGTGAGGGCATTTCGTAGGTGATTAGTTTGGGAGGACTGTGGGGGTGCCATCACTTGAATCCACAAGTGGCTAAATCCATCCCTCCACTTGCAGGAGAATATTTCTACGGGTTAGCAGACAAGATTAGGAGGGCAGATCCAGTCAGTCATCGCTGCACTACGCATCACGTGGGTGGAGACCGCAGCTGTCCGGGTCCGACCGACACCCCTGTGGGAGCCAGGTGAGCGTAACACTACCATAAAATCTATTTGGGAGATAGATTCCTTAAACATGGGATATGGTTGACAGTAGATTTCATGGACTTATGTAGGAGAATATCTGATGATATGGTGGTCTTTGCTGTTGCCACAAAAATGTATTCTCATCATGGCGTAAAAGATATGTCAAAGCTGTCAATATGATTCAAAAACAAACGTGAATGTTATGTTAATGATAGACATGATATGGTAAATTTGTAGTAATTACTAGCAGAAATACCTGTTCTCCAAATGGGTTCTGTAGACAGACATGATAAACACTCTCATTAATTGTTGAAAATGAATGATCCTATAGGTCGCTGTTCCGCCTCACCCTGCTGTGGTGCAGTTCATTGCAGTGCATTGTGGTGCAAATATCTTGAGAACCGTGCATCTCAGGGCCTTGAAACATGGGCAAGTTTTATAACATGTGTCAAGACCGGCTGAGAAACAACTTTTTTTGTTTCCCTTCCAGGTGAACATAGTTTACGGCTTTGTTGGCAGGTACCATCTCCCAAAAATCCTCTGGAAAAGTAATTTCACCTGATGCAGCAAAAACTTTTGTTTCCCTTACCAGTGAACATGATTTACGGCTTTGTTGGCAGGCTCCATCTCGCGAATAACCTCTGGAAAAGTAATTTGGCGTCACAAATTTTAAAATTCTTGGAATGCTACTTGCCTTCACCTTCGCCTCTCAGGTCCATTCGCCTCTCATACATTTTTTGTTTCCCTTCCTGGTGAAGATGGTTATGGGAGGGTCCTAACTTGTAACTATGCAAAATGTGGTGCAGATTGGTGAAACGGTGTGGAATTGTTTAAGGAACACCGCTTTTCCAAGCCACAAACCCACACATACACAAATACTGCCACAAACCATACATATATATATATGCCACAAATACTGCCACAAACCATACATATATATATATATATATATATATATATATATATATATATATATATATATATATATATATATATATGTATGGTTTGTGGCAGTATTTGTTTATGTGTGGGTTTGTGGCTTGGAAAAGCGGTGTTCCTTAAACAATTCCTATAATTCACCAATATATATATAAATATATTGGTGAATTATAGGCTTAAATGTTCTGGCATGTTTTTTGCTGAGCAGTTTTTATGTAGATTCTAAGTTATATTTAATATATGATTGCTCTTTATATTGTGTGTCTAATGACAAACTTGTCAAATAAAAGTATTTTGACTGACTGATTTAAATCAAATGTTAGGCAACAAAGACCAGATTGCCATTTTAACGTTTGGACTTTGTCACCCCTCCCTTTGCTGTCATGGGACTGATAAAAACCACATCTAGCCACAACGCTGAGAAGGAGTCAAAAGAGATATCATAGCAGAATTACTGCCATGGTAATTCCGCCAAAAAAGCCCCATAGAGTCCTATGGTCTCATAAAAAATGGGGATTTACCACACGATCCCCACTTGTAATCTGGACCAAGTGGCGGAAATGGTAATTCAGTGGCGCAGTAGTATTACGGCGGATTTACCACTGGAATACAGTCCAACTCTTATTGTGGCCAGCAATGTTCAACCCTACAATAAAACCTTTAACCACATTCCAGAATGACCATATTGCATAATCCCATTGTTCCCACGAACATACTTGAAGAGGGTGACAGCTGGGGCGCTGGAAATACCTGGTGACACTGTGTAGGCTGTTCACAGGGAGCTGCAACTGCATGGGACATTGGAGGTATGGGTTGCATAGGAAAGGCCTAGAGAGAGGGAGCTGTGCAGTCATCTGGTGGTTCCATATTCCTTCTGGACAGCACAAAACATGCTTACTACTTCTGCCTGACTCCCGCCTCAAACTGCTCTCACAAGATGGAAGTAAAGAATGCCTATTTCCTCAATACATATAGATTATATTGCTTATGGCAATTCAGGATGAACATACACGCCGTTAGCACTTAAGGGAATTCCTTTCCCAAGGAAGCATCACAAAAAAAAGAATACAAATGCTTTTAAGACTGCTTGTGATCCAGATGTGTGAACATTGCAACGATTCTCTCAGTTTTGATTTGTTTGCACACATGAAATACAATTCCTGATTAGCACAGAACATCTCTCCCCATAAACAATGATATTTACTCCTCACCTCGGTTTATATTTTGTACATTTACTCCCCAATAAAAGCAATTATTATTCGCCAATTCAGTATAATGCACCCAAAATACCTGGAGAACGTGCTACCAGAATCTGCAGTATAAAGATAAACCTGCATAGTGAAGAACTGGTGGTGAAATATCTAATGAAGTACTCATGCATCAGAATCTGAAAAACCCACACACGGCGAATGAAGCATCTCCCATATCAGTTTTAAATTTTAATTATAGAAGAATGGTTTGACATTAATATGTTAGCAGGACCGATGTGCTGCTCCCACGCCGGCCAAGCACTGTTGTCTTGACCCACCAATCCAGGCTGAGGTCGCTATTGACGCCAGCTTTACTCCAGTGGCTTTCCCACTTTGAAGTAAGCATGTGGGATATTTTGACCCATTCCAATGAGCCCCACTGCATCACTTTACAAAAGGGGAAAGAAACAGCCCAAAATGGATGCACTGACTCCTGTGCGCAGCAAAATCTTCAAAAATGCATTTGGGTCACAACCAGGAAAAAGCTGCACACCCTACCACACACAGTCGAGGGGGGGGTGAAAACAGAGTTATCACTGCAGGAGCATGCCAGTGGGCCCTCCCACATTTAACATTGAGCAAAGCAGCAGAATTGTGCTGAAAACCAAAGGTGCTGCTTTTGCTGCTAGATCCATTCATGTCCATTGAATCATTGAGATTAAAAAGGGTACTGAAATGTCAAGATCTTCCAGTATGGATCAGAGGAACTGGGCCTCATTGACTGACAGCAGTTATGAAATGTATCTAAGGAAAAGGCATCCCAGGAACATTTGTTTTCAGTTCCACAGGAAAAACGACTAGAATTGCAACATGTAACAGAATCCGCTGTGCAGACAGAAACTTTGAACAAAGGCTGGATACATGTATCCAGACTGCAAACCATCCCAACAATCAAGGTAAGAACTGGTGCTGAATCAAATGTGTATGTGCTGCATAGGAAAATCGGTTTTAAAAGAACTCAGTTTAATGTGTTTTTCTATGAAGAAAGTGCAAAATCGCCTGTTTTGAAAGCATGTTTTTGTTGAAAGGCCTAATTTTTTAAGAAATGTCAAAGGAATGCTAATGTTAAATGTCCACCTATAACTGTGTTCATTGTATATGTTTTAATGAAAGATTTAGGTGAACTTAAAGTAACCCAGTTTGGAGTTACTTAACTATTTAAAAAAACAATTCTGCCTTAGCAGTCTTCAGCCTGGGAAAGGTTGACACTTCACTGCTGGCAGGAAGGCCTAATTTCTGCTGGGAGGCCTCACATACTCATAACAAAGGACCTCATTAGACATTCGTCTTCACCCGAGGCAAAGACAATAGAATGCTTGGACACTCATCCTTCCAGTGGAGGGGCAGCATGCTGGGAGAGGATTCTCATTGAATTTCAAATGACAGGCCATTTGTGCAAACTTGGGAAGTAAGAAAAAAAAACTGACCTGTGATTTTGGGTTTAAATTGCTTATTTTGCCACAGAACTTCATGACATTTAACTTGGCAGCAAAAATAAGTAAAGGAATGAAAAGTACATACATTGAAATCTGAATTTATGATAGACATGTGAAGACTATGTAGGATGTCTTACTGTGTAACAAACTGAAATTATGAAAAAGGACTAATTGCGCAGAAACTATTAATGCTGCAAATCTAATATTGTGTACCCATTTTCTAGGGGTGATTGCACATATATATGCCGAATTAGGAATTGTGAGGCCAAACCTTTATGATTAAAATTGAGAAAATTCCACAGAAAGACAAAGCCAGGTCCCACCAATTTGGGAGTTGGATGTAAATGTAGCCCACAAAATATGTAATGTATGTGTCCAATTTAATTAGAGGGCATAATTATATAAATGTGTATTTGTGGGAAAGTCACATCATAAAATATGACAACCCTTTCTGTCATCAAACCAGCAAAAAGCAAGCGGAAACTGTGCCTTTGACCAATCATAGACTTGTGGGTGTGGGTTGTAAGTCTGCCCTTACCATAAACTGAGTGATGTCATTTATCAGGTTAAATAAGGGAACCTCTTAACACACAGACACACGCACTGATTCCAGGCTCCATCCTGATTTCCACGTGGCACTCTGTTCCTGAATTCTTCATCTTGTTCCCGATTCCAGATTTATTTACCAAGCCAAGGTCTCAGCATTGCTGAACTCTTCTTCAGCTAGGCCCAAATCCTGAAACCATCCCAAAACTTCAGGTAAATAATTCTGATCCAGTCTGGCTTGCTACAATTCATACTTGCCTGCTGAAACTCGCCATCCCACTGATCTACAGTGTCCAGCAACCAGAAGGGCCAATCCAATCCAACCCAATATGAGGTGCCCGTTCAGTTGACCAGAACCGCCCAGCTGACCTATCCCACCAGAAGTGCCCTGCTGTCCGTAGACCCGATCCGTGATGACCAGAACCTTGACGGTCCAAATCTTAAATTAAAGTGGACTGTAAGTATCAATAGGAATCATAGTAAACCATAGCATATATTACCTTGTCCTACCCCAACCTTTAACCTATCCCATCTTTAACTTAAGAACCATAATATTGTCAGAACCATTCTTGCAACCCTATTTGTGATTCCGAGTGTCAGCGCTGATTTCTCCTCATTCTGTTTTACTAGACCATAAGCCATTAGTGATTGGATTAAATAAAGTAATTCCTATAAATAAAACGGGGTATCCACCACGTGAAGGGTTACAGTTGCCAAGTAACTGTGGAGATTCACAGGTGGCATTCTTCTTTTTCTTAGGCTTAATCTAGTAAAAGCAACCTGTATTTATAACCAATTCTCTGTTTTTCTTTGCACACTTTTCAATGTTTTTCTAAGCCATTTTTCAAATGTCATTTTAAAAGTGTAAAATTTCCAAAACATTTTTCTCTCTGCTTACTTACATCTCTGTAGAATTGCTTCTTTGTGAGTTGAGAAATTTGCAGGGGGAAATCTTAACTTAAGTGCTATTTTTGAACAAGCCAAAACTGTTCTTTTCTCTGTTTTTTTATATTCTGTGTGCTGAAAAGTGAATTCAATTGCCTTACTTTCTTATTTGTGTTGTCACCACATTGGTGATTGCTGCCCCATATATTAAAAAATAAATGTTTGATTTGAATTTTAAAAAAATAAATAAATATTACCTTTACCAACCAGCCTGATTCCTGGTCCATTGTGACCTGGGGGTATTTTTGAGAGGGGGTGTGATATGAGTGGTATATCACTCAGAATATTGAGTCCCACAACCGCTCAAACCAGACATTGTTTGAAAAACGTTTCACTTACAGATTCACAATGGGGGCAAAAAGATGTTCCTGCAACCAGTTGTTCAAGGAATATGGGGAGAAGTGCTCTCTCCGCCCCATGTTCTGCTATTAGTTTTCATCAGTTTAATTGTTTTTCTGTCACCCCTTATATCAACAAAACAAAACGTCAACAAGGATTTGTCTGTAAGCCGCAGGTTTATTTCACAAGTCTTCATATGTCATTTGACCTTTTATGTTGATAGCTGTAATTATCCCTCTTTTGGTTTTGGAACACTTTGGGGTGCAAAGACTAACCATACTGCTGAAACCATTGCAACAGGTAACGGAGGGTCCGAGAGAAGTGTGACCAATGGTTGGATCTTGTCCCTTCTCTTGTGGGGGGGGACCCTTCTCTTGGGGTCAGGGCAGTGCAGCCACAGTCCAATAATCCCCAAGGGGTGGTGTACCCATGGGAGGATCACGTGGAGAGGAAAAACCATTATGGGATGAGGGATGACACACTAGGGAGAGTGTGGTATTTAACCACCCCTTCACAACCTACCTCCCCCTGTTACCCATGGAAGATCCTGTAGTCCCTTACACTTCCATGTACCTGTGTAAAGTAGACACTTCCACCTTTTTAACAAGTACTGGGAGGAGGAATACTAGGAACTACCCATATGAATCCTGTAGACAAACTGAGACGAGGAAGAACATCAGTACCTCAGTGATTCATTGCAGTGAGGATACGGAGACGAGGAAGATGTGGAGTGATGAACCAACACTCACAGTCTAGTCAATATGGAAAATAATCACAGTTCAGTTCTTTAAAAGGGTTGAATGGACTAGCTTTGTCGAACTGGCCGCCATGGAGGAACCGCGCAGTTTATGGAAGCTGGAGGACGAGAACGGACAGAGATGTCATGAGAAGGGAAAGTGAGTTTAGAGCCGGTCCGGTGTCAAGCAGACACGAAGGAGAAACCGAGAAAGAAACGCCCAACTAACCATGAGGTTATAGGGTGGGAATCAGAAGTCCACACGCGAGGGGAAACGCTGCCTCTGCCAAGTAGACGCAGACCAAGGGCAGGCGAACAACGGCGCGGAAAACACAAAGCTGACAGACTGCATCCGAAGAGCCCTGACACTGCTGCAGACCACAGAAAAGGGTACAGAGACGGCACAGGAGATGCAGAGGAAACTTACAACAAACCAGGAGGTCATAGAGATTGTGAAGCAGAAGTCCAGCAGCCAGGAGAAACACTGGGCCTCATTAAAAGGTTGCTGGTCTGGGAACTATGGTACCGGTAAGCATGTTGGTACCGTAGTTCCTGGATGGGCAAACTACAAGTTCTGCTCGCGGGTACCATTGCAGCCACCAGGTCTGACCTGGCACCCGTACCGGCACCCTTGAGCAGAGCATGTCGGATGATAATGATAATGGTGCCGGTGCATCCCACTTCCTCATTCCCATTTGCGCCCTAAGGGGCTCAAATGGGACTGGGGAAGACAAGGCTGTAATGACCCGGTAATTGCCCATTCCTGGGCACCGAAAAAAATAAATATACCGACGCCAGCATTAGGCCCACTGCCCCTGTGGAGCCACCACAGAGAGAAGGCAGGTGACTATGGCGAGGAAACCACACAGCTGAGGGACGTTATGGTTAAGTTGCATTAAGGAAAACCTATGAAATTCACTGAAACATTTTTGTTAAAGGGACGTTATGGTTAAGTTGCACCTCCCTTGTCTCAGGAGGATAGCTTAGGGGCAACATGCTCACCTTGGAAGCAAGATGACACAGAGCACCACAGGTTCGATCCCCGGGTCCTCGCTTAGAAACCTCTTGGCATTAAGCGCATTATAAATAACCTATCATATCATAAATTCAGTGAAAAAACAGCCCTGTCTATGGATCGACTGTCCGTGGACAGTCACACCATACGTGGACAGCCCCTCTAAAGGGACCCACCCACTACTGCTGCTTGTGTTTCTGGCTGTCCAGGAGAGAGCACCTGCTGCCGATTTGGGCTATTGGCTATCTCTGCTTTCCGCTTCTTGAGAAAATGGCTTCCATGGCTACTGCAGCTGCCAACCACCACCACCACCATCTGGAGGGCCTGGAGAGGGGAACAGATGTGGTGATACAGAGGTGGATCAAGAGGAGGATCAGGATGAGGTACTGGAAGTCCCTCTCTCTAGCTACTGATGTCAATTTTTGGTGTGGCAGATATTTATCACCATTGGGGGTGTACCTAAGGCTCAGGCGGACAAGGTTACATACACTGAGTGCAAGGTTGTACTCAGTTGTGGAAAACCAGGTCTGTACAGCTACGGGACCACCTCCATGCGCCGCCACCTCAGATCAAATCATAAGGGAGCAGTGCGCAAGGACTTATGTTTCAGAGGGACGAGTAGGCTGACGGTAACTACTGCACCCTCATTATCTGCCCCTGCCACCACAAGGGACACTCCTGTGGGGCAGAGGATACCTGCAGAAGCCTTGCAGCCCATACTTGACACAGTTGACCCTTATCTTTCGAGGGTAACAGTTCTCTGTATGTACTGTGACACACTGCTCTGTAGGGGGAGCAGTTTCAGAGTGATTTTAAGACTGTGGTCAAGGAACATGAGAAACACTATCCCCTACCGGATTAAGGCCCCCCCAACATCTTCCTCTCTCCACCGGCCCCTTTGTCCCTGTGGTTGGTGCCCCTTCACGCCCTTCTCTCCCTCCCTTGTCTCTCCTGTTAAAAAAAAAGCCAACACAAGTATAAAACACAACTAATAAAAAAGAGGTTCTTTTCAGAACCACCTTTCACAATTACAAAATAGAAGTACCAAAAAAAGCTAGAGGCCCTTATGCAGCCCATGAAGTCTGCAGAAAGCGTGGTAGTCCACGTACATCTAAAAAAAGGTGGGGGGTGGTGGTGGCATCAAAATAGTTGAACTCTTTTGTGTGGGAAAGTGCTGGCTCTGAAAATAAAAAAAAATTGTATTTTTTTTCTTTTGAAAGTTTGTTCAAGTTTTAAAGTAAACTAAGCAACATTCTACTAAACCAAACATTTTCTTTTAACTTGCAAAACAGTAGGCCTTTTCTTTTCACCGTGCTTCCATGCTTTTATTTCACCTACTGGACAATGCTGTCTATATTTACGAAAAAATGGTACTACGCATTTTGAATGTTTTGCAGAAAAAGCTGATTACTGGCATCAGTAAGATGTACTCCATCTCTGCGGAAAATATTGGCAATGTCAAATTTAATATTTTCATTATGGAAAGATGTCATGCCAACATCTCACAAAAATGCATATACAGCATTGTTGACAATGAGCCTCGCTTTCTCCATTTGTGGACCAAATGAACTCGAGGGCATCCACATCTGTCTCTGCACAATGCGAGAAAAAATGAACTGAGAATTCGGGAACATTGCCTTCAACTTGCCAAATGCCTCCTTCATTGCAAACTGCAGTGTAATTCCAGTTACATGCCCTGAACTGTTCCCTCCACAATGAACAATGATAATGTCTGGATGTTACAGTGTGACCAAATTGACACAAAATGGGAGCAAGTCCACCCACTTCATGCCCTGCCTCCATACCATTGCACATGGACATCATGAAATCCAAGATTTTCAGCCACTCCACACTGCTCTGCATAAACCTTCAACCAATGGATCCATGAGTGCCCCAAAATCCACACACTCTGCCTCCTGAAAGACATAGTCATAGCCATAGCCATCTGCGCATAGTTAGAATACACCAACAGGTATCGAAGTGCTTAAACAAAATACCCTTCAGAACTATAAAACTATCAAACCTTTAGAATATGCCAACTGGTATCTAACTGCAGCCATAATACTGCCATTTTACTTTTGAATCGCAAAATAGTAAGAATACACAAACAGGTAACTAACAACCTCAAAACATACCCATCAGAACTGTAAAACTATCAACAGTTAGAATACGCCAACTGGTATCTAACTACATCTATAATACTGCAATGCTGCTTTTGAAATAGAAAACAGTTTCAATAACCCAACAGATATCTAAGTACTTCAAAAATTCCTTTAAAAAAGAGTCACTGGCACTTTCGAAAAGCAGAACACTTACAATACACCAACATCTAAGTACTTCAAAAATACCCTTCCTTTCACTTCATTGCAAATACAACATTGTGATTCTTCATACTGCAACACTGCTTGTAATAACACATACACTTATTTGTGCACCTTAAAGATTCCTTTAAGTACTGCACACTTCAAACAAACATACTGTGACACATAACATCAAATAAATGTAGTAGGATTTTTCCTAATGACCCAGTGATTATGTAAACAAAAACAGCAACTGTGAAAAATGCACAGTAATGTTGTTTCAAACATAGTACTTACAATGTACTGATTATGAGGGTCTAAAAAGTACATGAATATGTGACATTGTGAACTATCCTACATAGCATATTATGCTAGGTTTCTTTCACAGAAAAAGAAGCAAAAATGTCTCCTGCATTACCATGTACAGCACACTCAACCTGTACCCCCAGTGGTACAGCAATCATAAGTACCACTTCAATTGTATTGTGTCACCATGTTATACATGTTAAAAACATTTTTATTGTGCCTTTAGTTTATATTCCGTTAAGAACAAACTTTTTCACATTTAATAGACAAAATATAAAACATAACATTTCTTATCTAAATAATTACAATAAAACAGAAATAAATATTGTAAGAGACGAAATAGAAAAAAGAAAAAAAAATGATGTCCAAAACATACAAATCATACACTATGATTAATTCAAATTCTGTGGCTATCTAAAGAGACACCAATTTACAAATATAAAAAGATGCAGCATTAACTACTATATATTCAGCACCTATTAAAGCTGCCCAAAATTGATCTCCACTTATACTGTCCATTGAGCGCACAAAACCTCCATATCCTTTGCTTACAGTGGCTTCAGAACTGTGCATGCTGTAAATATGTGTCTGCTAGTCTCTACTGCCCTGTCATAGTGCCTGCACATGTCACCTTGTTCTGTTTTGGCCCACTTATTTCTAAATTCCTTTGTCTCTAGGATGTTAAACCTGAGCTGCATCCTAAATCTTCTAAGGACAGGATAGGACCATCTTAGTAAATAACTTTGAGGTTTGCCATTTTTAAAGGCCTGATGAGAGCATTCTCTATATCTCCCAAGGCTGCGCAATCTGTCTATTGCCTTGACCATATCCATCTCTGTCATTTTCTTTTGTATTAGTGATACACAATCCAGGCTCTCCCATATTATGTCCATGGTAAGACCTAGTTTCGACAAGAGATCTTCCGCGAAGATGTGCAGGTCTTTAACAAAGTTATTAGGACAACTTTTGAACAAGTCTTTACCCATTAATTGAAGGAGATGGTTTGATCCTAAGGCAATCTTGTCCATTTTGAGATATAACAGTAACCTTTTAAGTGCCCAGTTTGATGATAAAGGCTGCAGACCATACTCCAGGCGCAAAGCCTAAACTGGAACCACTCTATGCATATTAATAATGGAATGGAGAAGTTTAGCCTCCAGTTTATGGAGCCAACCAATTTCCCATGTTGACAAGATCTCCAGTGCGTATAGGATGGTTGTAGCCAGTGCCTAGATTCTTGGGTGCATGGGCGTAGGCCATTCACCCAAGAATCTGGCCACTGGCCGCAAACACCACACCAAACCACAACTTGCCCTGAACATCCCAATTCAAATGACATCTGCAGACATCGAAATGGACCGCCAAGCTTATTTTTCACCTATGCCAATATCCCCATTTTATCTAGATTCCACCTCCTACCCTGACCAAAAAATAACCCCAAATGTTTATCTCAAGCTATCCACCCAAGCCCTCTTTCAGTCACCAAATAATCAAGACGTCTGCAAAAAACCCTCTTTCAGTCACCAAATAACCCCAAATGTGTATCTCAAGCTGCCCGCCCAAGAGTCTGTCGGTGGACTACCACCCTGGTTGCAAGTAGGTTTGACATTGCTACCTTGTGTGAGGGGTTTGTCAGCATTGCATACATTGTTGGTTCGATGGGAGCACCAGAAGTGAGCTGACATGCATATATTGTTGGTTCCATGGGTGTGGTCATTGTTAGAACATCCTACAGTTTTCGGTGTCTGGCTGGAGATGGTGCAGTGCCAAGTCCTGCAGTGTGCCCACTGGGTGCAGTGTTGGAATACTGTCAGTATAGCAGAGGGTAGGGTTCAAATGCATCTTCTATGTGCTTGTTACTGCAGTGTGTCAACTGGGTGCAATGTTCTAATAGTGTGTGCATATAAGGGGATAGGGTTGAACTGCATATTTTATGGGCTTGGGTAGTGTCCATTGCACGGAGTGCTGACTACTGTACTGCACTGTGAAGTATTGGTTTTGTGCACTGAATAGAGTGTTGGGAGCAGGACCACTGTTGTGAACATTTTTTTGGGTCGTTTAGCAGTAACACCATAGTATGTGAACGAAGGTGGGTAGGGGTGGCATAGGCTGTGTTATGTTTGTAGATTCTGCTAACTGTTTCATGTTTCCATGTATGGCTGTATCACGGGGCGGAGATTGGGTAGGAGTGACATTGGCTGTGGAATGTTTGTGGATTCTGGTACTTGCTGACAAGCATGGTTGCATTACGTTGTGGTTGGTGTGTCCAAGGCCTAGACTCTTGGCTGCATGGCCAAAGGACGTATGATGTAGGCCATGCACCCAAGAGCCAAGGCCTTGACCACACCCACTGCAGCAATGCAGCTTGGAATCTGCATCAGTCAGAGGGTGGTGACCTTTAAAGAATGGTTGTGGAGCACATTTTAGATGTGATAGAGCACCAGAAGTGAGCTGACCTGTATACATTGTTGGTTGCATGGGTGTGGTCATTGTTAGAACATCCTAGAGCTTTCGGTGTATGGCTGGAGATGGTGCAGTGGCAAGTCCTGCAGTGTGGCCACTGGGTGCAGTGTTGGACTAATTAGTGAATGGAAGTGGGTAGGGGTGCCGGAAGCTGTGGTATGTTTGTGGATTCTGATAACTGTTACATGTTTCTATGCTTCGCTCTGTGATTTTGGATGCTGAACTCGTGGATTATTTTGCAGAACATTCCACTGGAGGTGCTTTGGAAGCACACGCGACGGGCACTCAAAGTGTGTAACTGTAAATATGAGTGCTGTCCAGAAATTATAGTGTTGGATGCAGAGGTCTTGGCTGTCATTGGTGCGAGCGTCTGTGAATATTTCACAGTACCCAATGAGGGAGTGCTGGAAAAAGAACAGTGGAAAGGGAAGACGGACTGGTCTTGCTTTACGGGGCGCAGCCCTCACGGTAGTTGGGGAAGTGAATGTGCCATAGTCTACGTTTCTCACCATGTGGGCAAATGGAAATGGGAAGCCGGGAAAGTGATTGGACCGGGTAAGTAGCCAATCCTAGGAGATGGTGGGGTATTGAAGGAGAATTCTGTGTGTGTGTACAAGTGTGGGTTAGTTGCATGAGGACAGGAGGTGCTGGAGGACTTCTGAGAGACCAGAGGAGGCGAGAGTGGAAGCAGTATGGAAGCTATTGTTAAAGAGGTGGTCTGTGGAGTGTTTGTGTGAGGGAGGGAAGAGTGTGAATAGTAAGAGCTGAGGTAAAATAGTAGTCAGGAGTAAAGGCAGCAGGTGGTGGGAGTAGCGAGTTAAGGACATAAGTGGTAGAGTGGTTGTCAGTAGTAGAGGGGTGAGCAGGGCACCATATCCCTGGGATCTAGGATAGAGAAAGAGGTGAGCAGGGGACCATATCCTTGAGCATCTCTGAGGGACTGAGCAGGGGCTAGAGAAGGGGTCTGCAGGGCATCATATCTCTGAGTGTCTTAGAGAAAGTAAAGGTAGTAGAGAGGTAGTGGTAGTAGCGCAAAAAGAGCAGTATTAGAGGTAGAGCATGAAGAGTGAAAGTGAGGGCGAGAGTAGGAGTAGATATTGGTGAAGAGTGAAATAGAAGTTATAACTAGAGGAACAGTAAGAGGTGGGAACGTAGAGTGAGGGTAAGGAGGGAAAGGAATGACAATGGTAGAGGAATAGTTGGAATGCAAGCAGTAGCAAGAATAGGAATGAGAAAGGAAGTAAGATCCAAGGGTGAAGATGGAATAGCAAGTGAGAGATTGAAGGGACAGTGATATTGTGGGAGGAGAACAATGCAAGCCATCAGTATAGCGAGCGTCAGTTACGAGAAGGTGTGAAAGGTGTGAGTGTGATGCTGGGTGAAAGAAAGCACTGTTCCCTATTCTCTGAGTACTAATCGATTACAGCAGAGGAACAGTTAAAAGTTCCTTAGGAATCCAAGTAAACATCGTTTTAGGGCAAACACCTAAAATGCAGACAGAGAAGAAAGACATCTACGGGTTACTGATCTGAGAGTTACTAACAACACCGATAGGGGTGTCTGGCCTAGGGAGGTGGGAACAAGCCTGGGGAAGCCAAGAGAGGAAAGGCCCTACCCTTGTGCCAAATATTCCCAGCCCATTAGGCCCAGAGGAAAACAGCCATTTGGACCAGCAAAAGTTTAATAAACACCCTTGGATTTTACTCTGAGTCAGAATGTTTATCTGTGGCGTACCACCCTGTCACAAAAGGAAAGTAGACATTATACTAGTGCAACATTTTTTATGTGCTGTGTATCATATGTACATAGTGCTGCCAACCTTACATTAAGCATACAAGAGTAATTATTTAAGGTATATTATTCATGTAACATGTAAGAATGCTGAAGGACGAGATTGATAAACAGGTGACATTGTTGAGGTTAAAGACTTTTATTTAGGTTAAAATAAAAGAGGACAACCCCTAACTGTCCCTAATACCAAGAGGAATTTCCCTGCCTCAACTAAATACTAAGGACAAATAGCTCACTGTTGTGTGTCAAAACCTATTTCTGTCCCTTACATTCTTTAACTAAGGAAAAGAAACAAGAATCATCTTAATCCAGAAAAGTGACTCCCTTCTTCTGGACTGAAGCTTTGTGTTCACCATCATGATGAGATGTGTTTTCCAGATTATATAAACCAAATGTTCTAATAGTTCCCTTGGAGGATTTCTCTGTTGATAGTAGGCAAAATAAAGAAAGTCACTTCAAAGTACTTATTCTATTTGCACTATCAGGGGGATGGCTCCCTCCCCTCTGGCTCTTCACAGTTCCAAATGCCAAGGGATATGGCCCTTACTTTTTTCTCTTTAGGTTTTCACAATGCCAAGAGGTATGGTTCTTCCATTGGGTTCCTTAGTCTTTCAATGTTCACAATGCCAAGGGTATGGTTTCTTCCCTTGGCTTCCTCACGCTTTCACAAATCACAAGAATATCTGCACCCAGGTTTGGTAGCATTGTTGGGTCAGGGACCAAGCCCACATGATTAGAGAAAATCATGACATTAGAAACATTAGAGAAAAGACCAGTTGAGTCCTCCATTGTTTGTAAGAGTCTCCTGCAAGGGCATGGGCACCCCCTTGATAGTTTAGCCACTGATTTGTTCCTGAGAGGCTATATTGGCATAAACTGTCTTGGGCTAGGGGGATTATTCAGTGTGTTTATCATTGCATATGCTCTATTTGTGTATTTAACTGTTTTTGTGTACTTTGATGGCCCCATGGCCGAATTAAGTTAAATTGATTGACAACTCACAATGCCAAGGGGTATGGTTTCTTCCCTTTGCCTTCTTAGGCTTTCACAATTCACAATGCCAAGGGGCATGGTTTCTTCCCTTGGCCTTCTTATGCTTTCCAGTGCTCTTTTATTTATAAGGTGGACCGGGTTCACTATCGTGCCAGGTACTATAAATGTTAATCTTATGGCTTCTTCATTTAGTATATCAGACCGGGTTCTCTATCCTTCCAGGCACTGCTAATGTTTTCATAATGGTTGTAGTAACTTCTCTGTATTTGGGTTTCCCAAACCCTTGTTCCATCTGTAATTACTTCTTCATACTCTTTCATGCACATAGGGTCCCACACCCCTACTTCACATATAGTTGTTCCCTTGCAGTTAATCTCATACGCTTTCAACACAATCTTAAACTCCAGGGTATTGTTACCCATTTTAGGGGCTTCTCAGATCTGTCCCCCATTCCCACCAGCTAGCCCCAGCAAGTCCCTACCTTCAGGAAACTTCCATTCGGACTCTGGCCGACTCCAGGAGTCGATCTCCTTTGCCCTGTGTCCACCCCAGTGCTGGTGTCTCTGTAACTGTTGCTTGCTGCTACTCTGCTCTTCTGGTGTGTGTGGTACAATCTTTTCTCTTTGGCAGACCTGCATGCTATGCTTCCAGCTTCCTTCTTCCGCTTCTCCCCTCACGTCCTGGTTCCTTCGGTCTCCCTATTCCACTCCACCGACCTGCTTGCTGCTCCTCGAGGGAGGGCTGAAACAATCTTCAGTCCTTCTTCCCGTTTAATGTATCGGCAGCATACTGATTGTCCATACTGACTAGACTGCTGGAGTTGGTTCTGGGGAATGCTCTCCATTACTCCACGCCTCTTCTTTGTCCAAGTACTAATGTTATTCTTCACAACTGGGTTGTTTTAAATCTTCTTAGTCTCAGTACTTTTGCAAGATTCATTAAGGAAGTCTCTACTCTTCCTCGTCTCAGCATATTGGAAGGTGTTTGGGTGCTCTACCCTAAATAGGTACAAAGAAGAGTGTGGTATCATGTTAACCAGTATAGGGTATGGAGATGAGGTGAGTTATGGAATGTTCCGGGTATGCCATGTTCTTCCCTGATAATCATCCCCATCTCCAAAGGGGGGTTTCCCTCCCACGACATCCACCCGCTGACTACCACCCCCTGGGGGACTATCAGGTAGCGGCCTCACCTCTCTGCCTCATTGGAAGGGGCTCCCCCTTAGGGAAGCAAGAACGATATCCTGGGATTCGTCACACACATTATGTCTACATGAATACTTTCATGATGTGAAGTGTATAGTTTACAAGCTGTATTTTGTGTATTATGCTATTTGAGCACACTGCTCTCCATAGCCATTCCCCCTAATTACTCCATCTTCAGAGCAGACCGCCTGAATACACCAGGATATGGTATTGCCCTCATTGCAAAATCATACCTGCATATCAGACCTATCCCTACTCCTCCCATTCCAGGTATGAAAAGCTACTATGTAAGCTCATCATCAACCCCCAGGCCACCTACATCCTACTGCTGCTAAACTGGCAGCCAATTTCCCTCACCTCCCTGGACCTACACATGCCACTCCTGCTCACACCCTTCACCAAGCCAACTACCAAATTCATTATACTGGGTAACCTCAATCTAGGTTTCAATGACCCCATGGCCGCTAAAACTACCGCACTTGCACAATCACTAGGAAAAATAAAGTTCTCCCAATTGTTCCTAGAGCAACACCACATGCTAAGAGTAAAACAATCTGCCTTCCACCTGAAGCACAGCACTGAAACAGCCCTGAAATAGACAATATTGGTCACTCAGGCAACCTTACCATGCCCCTCGTTCTTGACCTCTCCACAGTGCTCGACCTAGTGGATCATGACACACTTTACCAGCACCTCTACTCTCATTTCCATTTCTACCCTGAGGCCACAACTTGGATTAAATCCTTCCTAAGCAGATGCACTTCAAGAGTCTTCATTGCAGATTCAACAGGTGATCCCATTTTGGTCCCCTAAGGCTCCTATCTCTCATTGACCCTTTACAATATCTATACGAAGCCCCTATTCGACAACCTGAACTCCCTCCGGATTATATACACCAACATTGCCGAAGACACCCAAATTCTCATCCCAATTACAGGTAATCATACCTCTGATTCTGTCACCATAAATAGGTTGCATACTACTATCCAAAGCTGGATGAATTCCCACAATCTCTGCCTTAATGATGAGAAACACAGATCTGCTCATTGTAGGATCCCCCTAACGTCTCAAAAACTTGGAAAAGACCTTTTCTTCCCTCCCCATTGAAGGCTCTGTCATACCTGTCCTGAAGCACCTTGGGTGTTCACCTGGAGGCTGATATGACTCGACAAGTTAATGCTCTGGCATCATCCACAGCTTACCCCTTTAAGCTCATTTCCCTGAGTAGACAATTCCTCTCCTCAAGTAATTGACTCATGCTCACAAGAGCTCTTATCATCAGCAAATTGGACTACTGTAATGTTCTCCTCATGGGCACTTCAGCAACCAACCTAACCAAACTCCAACTGCTTCAGAAGAAAGCCCTGTGTGCAGCGTTTGGCTTCTGCCCTTGAGACTACATCTCAGCTACCAGGCAAGAGGTACACTGGTTGCCCAACAAAGCCTACATCGACTTCAAAACCGTGACTATTGCACACCAGTGCATCCACAAAGAGGCGTCCATTGACTGTAACAAAAGCATTGCCCAGAAACCTCACATGCTCTCTCTAAAATCGTCCGCCAACATCTCCCGCTCATGCTGAGATACAAAAGCAACAGAGCTGGAGACTCAAGCTTCCGTGTTACAGTGTTGTCTCTCTGGAACTCTCTTCTGCCGCACATCAGAAATGAGCAATCCTAGCCAACCTTAAATAAATCTGTAAAAACTTGGCTGTTTAATAAATATGATGAATGTCTCACCTTGTGTACCTTTTTACTTCTTATACTGTACAAAAGCCATGATACCTCCGGGTTTGGGCATTACACAAATGTAATCAATAAAAATAAAGTAAGTCTGTCAAATAAGTGTCCCTACACATTAGAGGAACAGAGAGCTTCTACCATTGCAACAGAAGGAGTGACATTTCTACACAGCGTGAAAATGAGAAAGTGCAATGCATACATTAAGCACACAGGGAAGCACATTTGTTTGGAGACAAAATTTGAAGATTAAGAGGTGTGTCTTCTGAACAGGTCAAAAGTGTTAAGCATGTTCAGATCAATACCTTCTCTACAAATGATACAGTACTCTGACATTTAGCAAGTTCAAAATGTAACCAACCAACGTAATTCTGTCATTTTACATGTGAAATCGCAGTTAATTGCTAAGGTGATTGATTCTAAGTGAGACAGAGGTGTTTTTGTATAGATATTTTGATGTACTTGTTTGTAGGGCAGAGTCTTGTAACAAGCTCATGGTGGGTTTAAACTCTGGCATAGTGCACAAGAGGATCAGACACAACATGCAAGATGAGACTATGCAATTCAATTGATCTTGGCTTCCAGTAGCACTGGCTACCAAAGGTGTCACTATTTCTGGGATAAGCCACCCTTAGCAAGAAGGTGGGAAGATTACTATCATGGAATTACAGGGGTTATACAATCATAGTAGCTTCTGCACCAATGTTCCCATGTATCAAAGGCTTTGAAATGATCTGGTTGCAAGAGACATCGCCGGTGGATAGAGCACCGCTAGATAGGTATCATGTATTTTACATGCATGCTAGGAAGGGGCTCCTTGGGCTCACCGTATGGGTATTTATTGACTGCGGTGAACATCAACTTAGATGTCAGGGTGTCTGAAGTTCAAACTAATTCTGATTCTAAAGTGGCAAGGCAAAGATTCTCTAGGCATGTTATTAATAACAAGTATCATGTATTGGAATCCGGTGAGCACGCCTATACAAAGCATACAAGATTATCTAAATGATATTCTCTCAGAGTGGTTCCTGGAAGGGAACGATGACAATACATTATTGTGAGGTGATTCTAATTGTTGTTGTCAAGCCCTTTGAAATATTTAGTCCATCTTAAAAGGATTTCTTGTGATAACAAATATTAAATCAAATAAAGAAAAATTATGGGAGATATTTTTCACTGAATGGAATTTAACCAACCTAAATAGTAACATAGGAGGGGTATTCCTATGCCACGGACCTTGAGAAGAGGCTCTTTGGAATTGAATATACACTTCATGTTGTCTTGGTCTCCATATTTAATTTATGTGATTCGATGACAGTAACCCTTTCGGAACTACGCAATCACGTTTGTTTAAATTTGACCATTAATATGGAGTATAATAAGCTTTGTGCACATTTTAATTTGAGAACATTGGACATAAACGAGGGTCGTAACAGAATAATCTGGCCTAGACCTCAACTACAGGAATTTACAAACTGTGCTCTCCATTTTTGCTAGAGTCGTAAGAAATGTCACAATCTAACATCTTAAGAAATAGACAAATATGAATTAACTATGAATCGACTTTATGAGAATGTTCCTATTAAGACAACAATTGTTCGATCAGCAACACACTTACATAACTTTGGCACAGAGGACATGAAGAAGAAGTGCTCCTTAACTGCAACTATTCACCATTTAGGAAACTATTTTTAGATGACAAAAGAATGCTGATGCAGCAATTGTCACACCCCTGGAGTAGCTCACAACTCCTTCGTTACAACAGAAGCTAAATGTAGTTGACCCCTCCCACCTTCGTTGGCACGGGCTCCTAATTCTAGTTAACAGGTTACCTCGAGGCAGCCAGTGGGGGAAGAGGGATAGGGAGAAGTTGTGGATAGTGAAGGAGGTGTTAGGGTAACCAGATTGAGGGTGATGTCTTGCGTAAATGGATGGGTAGTGGGTAGTACGGAAAGGCACATACAACATTTATCATGAGGATACTAGTAGCCTCCTGCTTCCCTGACCTCCTAGCTCCTAGACACACTCCTTCTTGGTTAGGACTATGCTCTCATGCAAAGGCACACATTCAGTAAATCATAGCATAGCTGGTGAGCAACTAACAAAAGCACATAGCACCCAGGAACACCTGGACAAGCAGTAACATGAACAAAGGTACAAGACACATGAGAATAACATTTTAGCATGTGGGTGCTTGCAGAACACAAGAACACTTGACTGGCTAATTGCATTTGCCAGGGGAGTTATTCTAATGTTCAATACCCCTCTGGCGATTCGTCATCTTGCCTGACTGTTACACATATGCGTGCCTTAGCAAGCCACAACAAACAAACATTGCGTGCCTCATGACACATGTCCTCTAGCACAACTCCACCAAGAGTGTTCATACACCTTTAACTGGGTAGACTTAGGAACGTTTCGTATGCCAGAAGAAACAATCCTATCAACAGCATTGTATGCCCACCCGCACTCAAACTCCTCCCGTTCCCCCCTCGCTCACCAGCAACACAACAAAGGGATCACTTAACTGAGGGCTTCGGGGGTAGAACATGCCATGAAGTGGGATGACCCTGTGGTCTGAGCGGCACTCGACTCACGCCATGAGGAAAGTTTGCTGGTGCCTCCTCCTCCTACCCCTCATTCTGTGTAGCAATTTCAGCATCAGACCTACACTGAGTTCCTCGCCCTCCTCCGGCAAGTTCCGGCTAGTGCCTGCAGACACCAAAATCACCAACAAGCAGCACAGGCCGGGGAGAGGCTTTAAAGCAAGTCCTGTGTATGCATGCACGCGTAACAAAGCCCATGATGTTAATGGGAAATGTAGTTTCCGGGTCCTTGCAGCCCGCAAATGTCCAGCCCTCCCTCCCCTTTTCCTCACAAGAATATAATAACTGGGTTAAAAACATAAACATAAGATAACCCTTGTGACAGTCAATTTATGTTAAAGAGCATTTGCTCCAATATATCTAGTGTTTATGGAGAAAGATGAATAATTAAGGAAACAAAAGGGAACTGTTTATGATAAATCCTATCTCAGGACAGTTGGGTCAAGTTCTGTTCCAAAACATTCCACAATGATTTTAAAATGGAAGTACATGTGGAACGGTAAGATATACCTTTGTGGGATATAAACCTCCAAGCCTTGGTTGCTGAATTAATAATAAAGTTGATAAAAAATTCTAGAGCAGAGGGACCAGAAGGTCTATCGAACTTGACTCTCAGAGAAAACCCTCCCTTTTGGCCAACATATGCATTTCCTTATCCAGGCACATCATAAGATCAAACAATATCATCCACTCATAGCACATGTCTCACATTATACCCAGATGCAAGAAGGGGATAAGTTACACTCCCAAAATGTCCATTGGATAACCCTATTAGGTGTGCCTTACAAAGTTTTGGCTGCCCTTATTTTTGATCTAGTCAAGAGGGCTACTAAGACAGGGAGATTTAAAGGGGAGCAAACAGGATTCAGACGTGGGACAGGTTCTACATTAAATGGGTTGCTGATTGATAAGGCACAAAAAAAGGGAACACTGTTAATTTATCTAGCTTGCCTAGATCTAAGTTCAGCTTTTGATACACACTCTTATGTCTAAAATTAAAATACTGGGGATTTTTCTTTGTTTGCTAAAAATGATCATAATACTGCATGACGATACCTCTGCAAAAAATGGTGTCTTAACCCCCACACTACTCAACCTGTACTTATCAGATATGAGGTGAGACATTAGATGTGACCAGTAATTCGCTGATATTGTGTGGTTCTTTCAGAATTCCCTGCTCACTGTGCTCAGAGAGTCACAGCTTCACCTCACTGATGAGGCCCAACAAGGCTGAAACATGTGTATGGGGTTGCTGTTGGTACTCTTGTTCAGAGAGGAATTGCCATAGCATTTTGGTGCTGGACTGCCCATGTGGGCGGGACAAAGACTGATATGCAAATGGATATTTTCCAATTGTGAAAGGTATAGTGAGCAAAAAGCGTGTGCTGCAAACTCTCATCTCAGAACAGGTTATCATGCCATGTTCTTTCTGGAGAGGAGCGCCAGCTACCGTTTTTGAATTATTTGTAAGGAACTTGGGATTGGTCACCCTGAGTTACCTGGGGGCAACCAGACGTGGACTCCCTGCTCACTGTGCTCAGAGAGGCACAGCTTCACATCACTGATGAGGCCCAACAAGGCTGAAACAAGTGTATTGGGTTGCTGTTGGTACTCTTGTTCAGAGAGGAATTGCCATAGCATTTTGGTGCTGGACAGCCCATGGGGGTGGGACAAAGACTGATATGCAAATGGATATTTCCCATCTGTGAAAGGTACAGTGAGCAAAAAGCGTGTGCTGCAAACTCTCATCTCAGAACAGGTTATCTTGTCATGTTCTTTCTGGAGAGGAGCGCCAGCTACCTTTTTGAAATATTTGTAAGGAACTTGGGATTGGTCACCCTGAGTTACCTGGGGGCAACCAGACGTGGACTCCCTGCTCACTGTGCTCAGAGAGGCAAAGCTTCACCTCACTGATGAGGCCCAACAAGGCTGAAACATGTGTATTGGGTTGCTGTTGGTACTCTTGTTCAGAGAGGAATTGCCATAGCAATTTGGTGCTGGACTGCCCATGTGGGCGGGACAAAGACTGATATGCAAATGGATATTTCCCATCTGTGAAAGGTACAGTGAGCAAAAACTGTGTGCTGCAAACTCTCATCTCAGAACAGGTTATCATGCCATGTTCTTTCTGGAGAGGAGCGCCAGCTACCTTTTTTGAAATATTTGTAAGGAACTTGGGATTGGTCACCCTGAGTTACCTGGGGGCAACCAGACATGGACTCCCTGCTCACTGTGCTCAGAGCGGCACAGCTTCACCTCACTGATGAGGCCCAACAAGGCTGAAACATGTGTATTGGGTTGCTGTTGGTGCTCTTGTTCAGAGAGGAATTGCCATAGCATTTCGGTGCTGGACTGCCCATGTGGGCGGGACAAAGACTGATATGCAAATGGATATTTCCCATCTGTGAAAGGTACAGTGAGCAAAAAGCGTGTGCTGCAAACTCTCATCTCAGAACAGGCTATCATGCCATGTTCTTTCTGGAGAGGAGCGCCAGTTACCTTTTTTGAAATATTTGTAAGGAACTTGGGATTGGTCACCTTGAGTGTCCTGGGGGCAACCAGATGTGGACTCCCTGCTCACTGTGCTCAGAGAGGCACAGCTTCACCTCACTAATGAGGCCCAACAAGGACGAAACATGTGTATTGGATTGCTGTTGGTACTCTTGTTCAGAGAGGAATTGCCATAGCATTTTGGTGCTGGACTGCCTTTAATTTAGCAACTGCCTCAGATTGCTCCTTTTCCCATTTCCAGGGTGTATTCAGCTTCAATAGTTTAGTTAATGGTTGAGTAATTTCAGCATAATTTTCAATATATTTCCTATTATATCCTGTCATTCCTAATAAACTTTTTAAACCTTTCACATTTCTAGGATCTTTAAATTTCTGTATGGCCTCTACCTTTTTCTTGTGTGGGTTTAGTCCATGTTGAGTTACTTCATGGCCTAGGAAATTCACCTTTTTCTTGCACCATTGTGCTTTCTGTAAAGATACGTTGGCACCTGCCTTTTGCAATTGGCCAAGTACATGTCTAATTTCATCAAAATGGCATTTTAAGTTTTAATTTTTTATCAGGACATCATCCACAGAAAGTATAGTTCCTCTTTCCGCTGCATCAGGCATCGCCTTTCTCAAAAATATGCCGAATGGTGTTCTAGCCCATGCGTATTGCGTTTTATCAAATGAAAATGAGAATAAATTCTGAATATCCTCTGCCAGTGGCACACACCAATATCCAGATGTGAGATCTAAGGTAGTAAATAACTTTGAGCCATGCACCTGAGCAAGGCCTTGATCAATGAATGGCAGTGGCCATCTCGACACTGAAACTCTTTTATTTAATTCTCTCAAGTCTGCACACAGATGCCATTGACCATTTGGCTTCAACACACCCAAAATAGGAGCGTTGGAGGTGCTATAAATGGGCCTGATAATTCCCCGAGACTCTAAGTTTTTAATTATTTCTGCCAATGACTCTAAACATGGCAGTGGTAATCTATATTGGCGCACAAATACTGGATTTCTACCACACCCTTCCGGTAATGTGGCAACATGTAAATTAGTTAGGCCGCAATCATATGCATCTTTTGCAAACACGTCTTTAAATTCCATAAATATTTTCCTCAATTCAGTTTTATCCTCATCGCTATCACATGCATCTGCTAACAAAATCTGCTCCTCTACCATTTTTAAAAATTCTGGGAAACCCTCCAGTGGAGGAATCTCTGCGCTTTTTTCCAACTGTGTGGCTGTGTCTCTCTGTAAAGCTGCCACTTTTAAATATTTGGGCATATTAGCCTCCACTTCAATGTGCTGATTTTTTTCATTTTCATTTAAGTCAAACACTATTTTATTTTTTTATTTATTTTTTATTTATTGTTCGGCTGTATAAAACAACCTTTCAATAATTACAAAAAAAAATGAATAAAAACATATCATAAACATATTACAAATCAATTCATCAGTCTATAACAACATCTCACAATTGATAAAAACCAATGTATGTACAACTTAATAGCAGCATTTTTTTTTATTTTTTTTTATCACCTTCCCCTTATAAGACCATTCACAATTACTTTGGGTATAATTCATTTAAAAAACCTGTTGTTGCTAATCTAATTGACATTCTCTTTGCACCAAAGATCAGTAGCCATAATTCTTCCATATCGGTTATCATTTGCGCTTTAAAACAATGAAAATAATATTTACGACGTATAGCATATAATGCAGGACAGTAAGCGATGACATGTTTCAAGGTTTCTATGGTATCAGGCTCCTTACAAAATTGACAGATATTCTCACTGACGTCTATTAGTTTTCGCCTAAATAGTATATCCTTTGTATGCCACAGATTTAAACGAAAACGAATATAATCATCTCTAAATTTTGGAGACGGATATTTTAGGATATAAGATTCTGTAACTCTGAATTTTTTGTGACCAAACTGGGCGATGTTCCAGTCTTTAGAGTAGGAGCATTTTTCCAAAGTGTATATCCAATCTTGCCGATACAGTTTAATTTTGGCTTGAGTTGGATTGTGGATTAAAGTATCTAAGGAGATGTCCGCATCAGAAAGAATATTTATAGCTGTGTTTAAACAGCGTTTGGGGTATTGATCATCTGAATATAGTAAATATTTGCCTAAGATACAAGATATGTCTACACATTGTAGTGACAGAATACATTTCCTCAATAGAGCTATCAATTTCCATGCAATAGTACTGTATAGCGATAGCAGCCCTAATTCAAAACGAATCATTGCAATGGGGACACAGGTAGGCAAGTTAAAAATTGAGCGCCAGTATTTACCCTCCAATCGATCCCATACTAAGCGGGGCAACATCAACGCAGCTTCAGACCCATATGAAATAATGGGTTTGACTTTCATGGAATAAAATGATATTATATAATAATAATAATAATATGATTGCATGTAAACTTTCCAAACTTATATAATATAACCTTAGATTGGGAGATTAGGGTTTGCAGTTTCAATTCAAGTTCTTTTTGAAACACTTTATCATTGTTACCCTGGCTAATCATAATACCTAAGTATCTATATATTGAGGTTGAGAGAATTTGCTCCTTTTTTATATACCACTTGAATTGAGAGTATTTTGTCATTTTACGATTTTGGCACATCATAATTTGTGTTTTCGTTAAGTTTATGGTCATAGCATTTTCTACGGTATACTCCGATAACCCGTTAATCAAACGTTGCAAACCTGCTGGAGTTTTTGACAATAAAACAAGATTGTCTGCATAAAGGATCCATGGTATCTGTTCTTGGTCTAGTTTGGGGGCGTCAGAGTTAACATTCTGGAATTTTTCACCCATATCAAGGATAAATAGGTTAAATATGGTAGCCGCCAGGATGCATCCTTGCTTCACTCCTCGATATGTTAAGATGGGAGGAGTTAACATCCCATGGCGAGTAAGGCGGATATGAACTGATGTGTTTTCATGAAAGATAGAAATCAGCTTAACCAGTGAATAAGGGCAACCCAATAACAGCAGTTTATGCAGCATTAGATTGCGGTCTATAGAATCAAATGCTTCCTTGAAGTCTACAAAGGCAACGAATAACGGTTGCCTTTGCTGACAGCAGAGAGCCTTGATTGCGGTCAAAGAGACGATATTTATAGCCGTTCCCTTACCAGCCACAAATCCTGTCTGAAACCTATCTCTCATGTTCGATGAGTTAATCCATTGTTGGAGATCTCTTAAAATTAATGAAGCAAAGATTTTCCCTGGAACGTCTAATAAGGCGATTGGCCTATAATTTGCAGGATTTTGTCTATCGCCTTTTTTATAAATGGGTACAATCAATGAGGTACACCACGATTTAGGGATCTTTTGAGTAATTACAACTTGAGAGAAGATTTCAAACAGGATAGGAGCCCATAAATCCGGAAATTCTTTCAGCATGGCATTAGAAAGCCCATCAGGGCCTGGAGCACGGGATCTACTAGCTTTGTGAATAAAATAAAGAATATCAAAGCCGCCACTTGGCAAAGGCCTATGGAAAAGGCCTTTGCCTCTCTCTGCAGCTCTCCGCTGCTCGACGTCGCGGGACGGAGCTCCCAGACTCCATCATCTAGGTAAGCCATCCAGCTGCCTCCAATCCACATCCCTCAACACCCTACCTTGCACTGCCCGAAATGCACGACTTAACTCACGTACCATAATTTCCCAACGGACTCGCACTCAAAGTATAAGCTCTCGCAATAAGCGTCTCGGCAGTAGGTGCTGGTGTGATACCTCTCCGGCCAATACCACCCTCTGCCTCACTGGCACTGCTTGCCATGAATCTAACCACCCATTAGCTTCCACACGAGCACCCAATGTTGCACACTGGCCCGCTGTGCCTGCTGCCCCCACTGTATTGAACCTGCCTGCTGGGTCTGCCGCTCCCACTGTATTGAATTTGCCTGCCACTGTATTGAATTTGCCTGCCACTGTATTGAATTTGCCTGCCGCGCCTGCTGCCCCCACTGTATTGAACCTGCCTGCTGGGTCTGCCGCTCCCACTGTATTGAATTTGCCTGCCACTGTATTGAATTTGCCTGCCACTGTATTGAATTTGCCTGCCGCGCCTGCTGCCCCCACTGTATTGAACCTGCCTGCTGGGTCTGCCGCTCCCACTGTATTGAATTTGCCTGCCACTGTATTGAATTTGCCTGCCACTGTATTGAATTTGCCTGCCGCGCCTGCTGCCCCCACTGTATTGAACCTGCCTGCTGGGTCTGCTGCTCCCACTATATTGAACACACCTGTGCCTGTTGCCCTTGACACAACTATCCTGCCTACGCATGACCCCATGGCCATCTCAGCCACGGCCCTTCCTACCTCCACCCTTAAGTGTGCCCTAATTAATGCCCGCTCTGTTCCTGCACATGCTCTAGACATTCATGACCTAATTCTCAAAAACAACACTGACCTCCTTATTATCACTGAAACCTGGTTGAATGACTCATCAGGGCCTGCCCTCTCCCTGGCCATCCCAGACGGATACACCATTTACAGGCAAGACCGACACCTTCTCAGAGGCGGGGGAGTAGCCCTCATCGCCAAAGACAACCTCACCATTAGGAGGATCGAAGGGGAACTTGGCAGCTGTGACTACCTTCCCTTTAGAATCTATCTTTCCCCCAACCTCACCCTGACCCTTCACATTGTTTATCGACCTCCAGGTCCCATTGCCGAATTCCAGGAATCCCTCATCCAAGCACTCTCAGCGAACCTAAAGAAAAATTCCAAAGTCCTTCTCACAGGTGACCTTAACCTAGGCCTCAACGACCCTAATGACGCCCACGCGGCCGCCCTAAATAAAGCCCTCGCCACTCTCGGATTCTCACAAACGATCTCGAATCCTACCCACCTCAAAGGGCGCTCTCTGGATTGGGTTGGCCACCACAACTGCCCAGTGCTAATCACTGGTAACTCTCCTGTCCCGTGGACAGACCACCATCACATCCAATTTGACCTGGACACTTCTAAAGGGCCCCCCAAACCCACCATCCCACTTCCTGCAGCTCTCGCAAGAAGCTCCCGCTTACTAACTGTAGAAAGGATCACGCCCTTCCTTGAGGTACCGGCTCTCCAAGCCCCCTTTTCAACTGACCCTGACACCCTTGCCAACGCCTTCAAACTGACAATCACCAATGCGGTTGACGCCGTCGCCCCTCTCACTCTCAGAAAATCTAAGAAAGCCAAGCATATCAACGCATGGTTCTCCCAAGAGCTTCTTCAGCTTCGCTCCAAGAAACGAGCTGCCCTCTCAGCCTGGAGAAATAAACCAAACGACGCTACCAAATCCTCCTTTAAGACTATCTCTCTTCGCTAAAGCTAACTCCTTCAACAATAGGATTGCCAACGCCAAATCTACTACCAAAGAAATCTTCACCATCTTCAGGGAACTTGAAACTCCGTCCACCCCACCATCCACCATCCAGAAAGATGAAAAATGGTGTAATGACATCCAAACCGCCATGTTTAATAAACTAAATACCCTGCAAACTAAAATCCAGGCACACCAAAAAGCTATGACCCTCCTAATCGCCAACCAGAATACTAACACCAACAAGGAGACCAAAGCCCACTCCTGCCCACCTTTCGACTTCAAAGACATCACTGAATCTGAGGTCATTACGCTCTTAAAAACCATCAAACCATCTAACTGTAAAGGCGATGTATGCCCTGCACAGCTAGTCAAAGACTGCGGTCCTACCCTGGCCACCTTCCTCACAGCCTTCATAAATGCATCCTTTCAGTCTGGCCATGTTCCAACTGACCTTAAGGAAGCCTGGGTCCGTCCGCTCCTCAAAAAGCCCTCACTTGACCCATCAGTACCAGGGAACTACAGACCCATCACTACTGTCCCCTTTCTATTGAAAATTTTGGACAAAGCGGCCTACCATCAAGTCCAAAAATTCCTCGAAGAGCACCGCCTTCTCGGCCTTCGGCAGTCTGGTTTCAGACCTCGTCATGGGACGGAAACAGCCCTACTTGATCTAAAAAATCAAATGGATGACATTCGTGACGCAGGCAAACCAGCGCTCCTGCTCCTCCTTGATCTATCAGCAGCATTCGACCTCGTTGATCACAACACACTCTGCCACCATCTCTCTATAGCAGCCAACTTCTCCCCAAAAGCATGCGCATGGATCACCTCATTCCTACAGGAAAGGGCCATGAAAGTCTTCTCGGACTCAGCATGTGCATCTCCTAGTCACATCAAATGTGGGGTGCCCCAGGGTTCCTGCATAGCACCCACCCTCTACAACCTGTTCACACGTCCTCTCTTCAATCTCCTTGATTCTATGGGCATCTCATACACGAATTATGCGGATGACACCCAAGTACTCATCCCGCTTACAGGTGACTATGAGCTGGACAAGAACACCCTCAACTCCATCTACGCCACCATCCAAGCCTGGATGGCTGACAATTGGCTTTGTCTCAATAGCGAGAAGACCGAGCTTTTACTTATTGGGTCACCAACCATTCTAGGCAACCTTGACAAACAATACACCTCTTTTACCATCGACAACATACCGATTGCGGTATCCCAATCAGTCAAGACTCTAGGAGTCTACCTCGACTCTAATCTCACCATGGACAAGCATGTTAATGCCATAGCCTCCTCATCAGCATACTACTCCAAGCTCATCTACGCAGCAAGACCCTTCCTATCCTCACAAAATGGCCTCACTATTGCTAGGGCCATCATAGGATCTAGGTTGGACTACTGCAACGCACTCCTTGGTGGGACCTCTGGAAAAAACATCGCTAAACTCCAGCTTGCCCAGAACAACGCCCTCAGGGCCGCTACAGGTTTTTCCAGGAAAGACCACATTTCTGACCTTAGGAGGCAGGTCCACTGGCTGCCCATTAGGCAGAGGATCATCTTTAAAATCCTCTCCCTCACCCATAAATGCCTCCATGACCTTGCTCCCCCCTACCTTGCCCAGAGAATTTCACGACCCACCTCGGCCAGGCCCACCAGATCTGCCTACACCAACCTGATTTCTACTCCCAAGACTTGTAGAGTACGTGCGGGCGGCTCGAGCTTCTCAGCCCTAGCAGCCTCACACTGGAACGCCCTACCTTCGCTCCTCAGGGGGATTGACTCTCACCTAGCCTTCCGCAAAGCCTTAAAAACAAGGCTGTTTGTCTAAACCTTCCTGCCTTTATATTTACAGGCTTACGAACGTCATTTGTAACTATGCTCCGCTCTTCTCTCTGTAACAAGTACCTTATGTTTCCTATGTTTACACAATCTTGCTGCTTACGCCTTCATGTAATAGCGCCTCGATGTCTATGGGCTGCAGTGCGCTCTATAAATGTAAAAAATAAATAAAATAAATAAATATCGTCTATTTGGAAAGCTATTGAGAAAGGTCCTTCAAGTTTTACAGAAGGTATGCAGTTGGTAGGAGGGTGAAGAGCATAAAGACCAGAAAAATGAGAGAGCCATGCGGAGGACGCAACATCATTAATCTGCATTTGACATTGGGTGGTGTTATATGTGTCTGTTATTAATGACCAACATCCTGCAGAGTTTTTTGTTAAGACTTTAACCAACATTGCCTCACCATCTTTTTGATATAATAGCGAACGATAAGATCTTCTCCAATTCCTATGTTTAGTCTTAATTGCTTTAAGAGCAGCCCAGCGCTGATCAACTGGTAGAGATTGGACCGATTTCTTATTTTTTCGAAATAAAGCTTTCGCTTTCTGCATATTTTGATTGTAAGAATGTGAGACAGCTGAGGATCTTGTTATCTTATTAAGACCAGCAAATTGATACATTAGTTTTGTGTAATCAAAATCGGAATTCCAATCATTTAGCGAGCTTTTACATGATATTTTAAGGCGATCCGTAAAATGCAATAGTTTGGTACTGGACCATCGTAAGTCAAACACTATACAATTCTCTTGGTGACAGCACAAAGTCTCATTTGAATCATAAGGACATACAGATTGAATTTTAAAGATCCCTTTGGGCTGAGAATCCAGATATTCTGGAAACACACCCTGTGCATCTACATATCTCTCAGGGATATTTCCATGTTATTGTAATCTGCAGTATAATGTGATTTTTGTATGGCCATTCCTAATGAAAAATTATGTTCTAAATGAATATCCTGACACCTTTTATTATTCACCATAATTTTGACAGATCCTTCTCCAACATCTATGAATGTGGTGTATTCATAATCCAGGCCTTGCTGTTTTATGGATTCATTCAAGCACACAAATGCATCAGAATCTTTCATTTGCTGTCCATTCTTGCACTTTAGTGTTATAGTAGCCTGCTTGGTGAATTCAGGAATGGTTACACCCATTTTCACCTGTAATTCAATTGCATATGGTACCAATTGTGCACAACGATAAGCCTTTCTCTTGTCTTCAAATTCAGGTGCAGGCCCACCTTGCCGGGACCATATTTTTTGATTAAGGAAATCTAACACCATACACATTCTGTGCATGATATCATTGCCCATGTAAAAAATCATTTTGTGTTCCACTCAATATCCACACATTGTGGTAAATGGTTTTTTGTCCAATATTGATCTTTAGCATGCATCTTCCTGCAATTCGCTTTTCAAAGTCTGGATTGTCCAAACCAGAGACATATTGGTTATTAATTCTAAATTTTAGGATCTCCTCCCTCTCCATTATTTTCTGAAGTAATTTCTCATTAATAAAGCTCTTTTCCTGTTCATACACCAACGTAGCTTTTATCACTCTAGAATGGTAATTTATAGCAATGTAAATCCATGGCTGCTCGTCTTCCATGTGTATTTCAGCAAGGGTGGTAATGTGTTTTTCTGTGTCTGTTTTAGGAATAGTATTCTGTTTGCATTTCCTCTCTTTTAAATAGAAGCGCAATGTGTGTTAATCTATTTCAGTTTGCCATTTCTTCCTGGGATCCAAATAAATCTGCACAAATTTTTTTTCTTTTTCATTTTGCATTTTATCCTGACACATCAAAATGACAGTGACACTAGGCACACAGCTATTCTGTAGGTATACCTCCACGGCATCATTCGTTTTAGCAACAGTGTGGCATTTATTTATACTGTTGTTTTGGGATTTAATTTTCTTAGGTCTTAATGTTTTTTTGTTAAGGACTACAGTACTCCATTTACCCCATCTATGAGAGGAGACAATCTTTTCAGAGAATCTATTCCCATTAGGAATGGAATTTCACAAATAGATGTGATCAATACTTCCTGTTTCATTCTGTGTTTTCCTATCTTTATGTCAACCTCAGTGACACCCACGATAGGTACCTCCTCACCGTTAAAGTTATGCAATGGGCCTTCACTCTGCCTCAGTGTGATCTGATTCTGTGGAGATCTCCCTTCATTGATACTTTTTACCAATTCTTTGGACATGATTGTGGCATGTGTCAATCACGGCAAAAGTATTGCATTTCTCTTCCACAGTGATGGGAGCATAATACCTGTCTTCAGCTTCCTCTAATAGTCACATAAAGTGTGAATTCTTACTGATTTCAGGACCCACCTTTCTCAGACCTTTTTCACTTTCGGCTAAGCACATTGGTAAATGAAAGGACATTTTTCCCTCCTTTTTGTCAAGTTTCGTTTGAGAACCTTTACTCATCTCCCCATATTCAAGGGTCCTTTGAAGTGTGGCCACTGTGCGCCGCTCCATCCGGGGGTCTTCAGAATTCACACTACAATTCTCCAACTGAATATGCGTAGAAATATCACTTGATAATTTGTCATTTTCTCTCTGTGGACATTTGTGGGTATTTGACATAGTACCAATCTTTTCAACTTCCTCAAAAATCTGTGGCTCAAAGAACTCTTCAGGTGACTGATATGTACCCTCCTTCTGAGTACTTATTCTTTCTGCCTGTATTTTGTTATTGTTTTGATTGTCTAGGGAGAGCGTTCTAACATCCCCACTTACTCCCTGTTCAATTGTATTCCCCATGCATGAGTTGTCTTTCTTAAATCTGTCCCTTTGTTCGTTTGGCATTTCAAGTTTTCCTTTTTCATTTGTGCAAATCTCCAATGTTTGATTTAATTCTAGGTTAAATCGAACTTCTTTTTTATATGTATTTGCAATTTCTGTCTCATGTTTATCTGCAGATATTTTTGTTTTTAAACCATTAAGCATCCCAGAGTCATTATGCAAAACCAGATCAGGGCAATCTGTCTTTTTAGCATTACAGGTATCATTAATATTTAGTCACTTATCAGAAGTCACCCGATCATTACTATGGCCTTCTGCTCCCTCCTTTGATGACTGTTTTTGTGCCGTACAGAGCTTTCCTATTTGTTCAGCCAATATTTTCACTTGGGCCTCGAGACACTGGAATCTTTCCATCTCTCTGGAATCTTCTCTCTGTGGCCTAGATCGATATTGGTTGTTTTCCCCCTGATTGAATCTATTCTGATATCTCTCTGGAGAATTATTTCTATTGGGGTTGTTTCTGAACTCTTGATTCATATGTGGAGAGGAGCAGGGTGTCCCTATCCTTTGGTTGTAGTCCCCTGATGGTGGTGATTCATTGTATTGACGTGGGGCATAATTCATACTCTGCCTCATGTCCTGTCTCTCATTTTGTGAGTATTGTCCTCTATTCTGATTCCCATTCTCAGTAAACCAATCCACATATTGGGGTCTATCCTGATTACCATATATCATGGTGTTAGGGTCAAATTTTCTCTGTGTCCCCAATGCCTGGTAGGGACCATTATTTCTTTGATCCTGACTTTGTCTCTGATTATTGTTCATACCTGACATATCAGGCTGATATCCAGCCCGGGGCCTGTCTCCTAAGTACCTAGGGCTAATATTGCTCACCCTATTACTAGGATGATGTGATTGAAACATTGGTGCAGGGAGTGATAACCTCTGTTGATTACCCCTTTGTTCAGTTGTCACATTATTCTTACCTGGACTTTGAGCAGACTCAAGGGACATTTTGGCTGACCTGATCTTCATCACTGTTGCTGAGGATTCTTTAGATTTTGGTCTAGTGTCTTTCATTTTATCACTCTCTCTACCCTGACAATATAACACCTCATATAATTTTGTACTTTGGTGTACAATCCATTGAAGAGACTTCGCACGGTCAAATTCATGGACTAACTGTGATACGATGTCTTTCTGTAGCCCATAGAAGTAGGCAGTTTTAAACTCATTGGAATTGGGGTCAAAAGATACATCAAAGTGAGGAAAAGCTCTTTTTAAAAATAAATTGGCAAGGTTACCTATTAGGTCCAGCCTTAATCGTCTAAGCAACTTTCTTCGCCTCTTGTAATGACTGCAATGGAGAAAAATGACGTCTAATCTCTTTTTCAAACTCTGCCCATATCTTGTTCTGCTGTTCATTTAACCCTCTAATGATACTGGCTGTGGGAGCGTCCAGTTAAGTGAAAGTATTGTCTGTATTGTTCCTTAGGTATCTGGAGGGCTTTAAATATGTCGTGCACCACTTCTAAGTGGTCCTCAATACAGCACTCCCCTCCTTTTTTAAATGGTTTGATCATAGCCTTGATTGATTTCATTATTTTAATAGGGCTACTCATTGCTATACATGGAATTGCACCACCCTTGTTTCAGGCGTATGGGATTGGTGGCGGCCCCCAATGGGTGTGTCAAATCCCCCAAGGGTGCTGCAACCAAGTTCAGTCACCGGCCCAGCCACTGGGGCACTAGTTCTCTGTGTAGAAATATAATTCACCTCAACTCCATTGAATGTGGTGCCTGTCGTTTGTCCTGGGACCTGGAAATGCATATTTGCTGTTCCAAATCCTTACACTTTTTAAGGAGCCTATCTGCCTCCTTACGCAAATAGTTGTTTTCCTTCACTCATCTTATTAATTACATCTTGCATATGGCTCATTTGCATTTGGCATTCATTGAATTCTTTGTCTCTTTTGTCTCTTTCTTGAAACATTTTAACCATCTCCTGTTCAGCATTTTGAAGATCACTTTCTTTCTCAAAATGTTCTTTTTGTAAAATCTGCATTTCCAAAACAACTTCATCTTTATATTGTGTAATATGATCTACCAAACCTTTAAAGTGTTTTAATTCTTGTTCACTATCCTCAAACTGTTTCTTTCTTTGGGACAATTGTATGTCGAGATCTTTACATTTTGACTGCAAGTCCTTTGGCCATACCTCTAGCTCTGCTCTTAATTTTTCCTCTTGTTCACTAGCTCCATCTAGTTCAATCTTTAACCTGCTAATCAGCTTGGCATCATTTTCTTGCATTCGCAGAGACATATTTAAAATGAACCATGTCTTGGCACATAGCCGTATCAGACAATCTTTCTCTGCGTGTTTATCAGCAGCATTTAATAATCTCAAAAGACAGACCGGAATTATGCTACCTTCTGCAAAAATGCTGTCTAATGGTTCTTTCTGCACTTCACCATGTATGCGGTCATGCCATACTGTGGCATTATTTGATGACCATGTTCCATGTGCATATAGCTTTGCCTCCAGATATTGCACTAGCTCTGGCAATGTGGCCTCCATTTCAGACATTCTGAAATTCACTTCTAGTGTCACACTGCTCTCATAAAATGGGTTCCCTTTAATGCATGTATGGTAGTGTGAAACACACTTGCCACACCCACTAGGTGCTCTACAGCCACTTTCCCAGCCAATGCACCATTATCCGTAAGATATTTTGTCTTATTGGGGTAAATTTGGGGTTTGGCTGTATTTTCTTACCGTCAAATATGAGCGGTAGTTTGGTAGAAAATTAGCCTTGTATTCAGATTTTGTTTGGCCTCATATTATTTTAGTGACCATACCTTGTTATCTTATATTGGGGAATCTAATGATATATTGTTTTGTGGTATTTAGTGGTGAGCATAGTTTTCTTCCTCATATTATAACTCCATCATAAAACAAAACCTTCCTTTTTATTAGAGTACCTTCCAGTGGTCTATAGAGAGCCTTGGACCTATGCACATAATAGAGAACCAACAATTTTATTTATAGTGCCAACTATAGGTTGTGGCCGGCATCATTGGCTTTTTTACATCCAATGATCTATGTCATAAAGTATTACTGGCTCATGGACGTCCAGTAATCTATATATCATCTCAGATTACCTCCCATCATCATGCAATGAAGACACACACACACGGACTAAACTGCGTAATCACTGAAGGTTATTAGCTTCTTTTGGATTGTTGTTTCATCTGCAGTGGTATATTGACAAATGCATTACTGAACAAAATGAATCTCCCATGTATATTTATACTTTATATGTATAGAAATAAGTTCACAGATGCAAGGGTGACATCAAATTCCCGTTTGTTTTTATATATTCTCATTATATTATAAACATATACAATTCACAATCATGCATCATCATCTGAAATACAAACGAAAGAGAAACAGAACAAAGAAGACTTTTTAAAACATGGGTTAATTTTCCCACATTCTGAACATGATGAAATAAAGATGCAGGGTTTCCTATCCTGTCTAGACTGTACTGCAGCTCAGCCATCCATGCGACATTAAACAGTGACCTCACTTGTACATATCTCCTTACCAAAAGTTTTTCTTTGAAGTCCTCCACGTGACCTTGTTTCACTCACCTCACAAAGACAGGCCCAGTCAGCACGAACGGCTCCTGTAATCTTGTGTGTCTGGGAAGCACGGCAAGAAACTCTCTAGCCAGCGCTCTGTGACACCTTGGACTTCTGTCTTCACAGCCCATTCCCCATGAACTAACTCTCCTACTCTGTTTTTGCCATTAGCAAAACTCATTTGCATTTTGACGTGGCATATCTTCAGACACTTTCCTCCAATCAGGTTAAAAGCATGTTTTCAGCAGCACCCTTCATTTTTATAACAATGAGATCCTTGCTCTCTGAGCAACTGTTTCAATTTTTTTCCTGCTGCCTCTTCCCCTCTGCAAACTAACACAGAAAGAGAGAATAAATAAATGCCAGTGTGCATTTGAAAACGAAATTATAGCAGTGCTACCAAAGTATGTATTTTCACCTCATTTTGCACATGAGACTACATTATAATGTTAGGGAAGTTAGAATAAGTGTTTAGTAAATTTTAATTAAGTTAGTCAGTTATGTATATTCTAATGTAGTTTTCATGCATGAGGTATCCAAAACAAAAACAAAAAAATGGTGCACTTCATTGTTTGGCCTGGCAGCACTAAGCTTCTATGTATGTATTTCATCACCTTCAGCTTCAGGCTGGGCCTGGCTGTGTTATAAATTCTGTACCTTGCATGCCACCAACAACATATTCACATATTATACTGGCAACACAAAGAAAATTATATGTGTGTGCCATATTACTGCTGGCAACAACAAACAAAAAGATGCCACTGCCTTTGCAACAAAACACCATAAAATGCTTCATATTTAGTAAAATGCTATATATACTCTTACAATGTGCAAATCAGGTTCATTAACGAGTCAATTTTTTTTAAAGTTCCTACATCCCACCAATTAACTTCAACAAAATGAAAGTAGTGCATATGATAACTTATAGCCTGGCACTAACCAATTATACAATAAGGAAAGGGCTTGAGACTTTAGAGGGTTTTATTTGGAAAGCTTTATTGGGGTTACCAAAATCTTCACAAATATCCATCTTACATTTAGAATTTGATTTGGCATTTTTGGAGGTCAACGTCAGAATGAAAAAACTGCAACTGTTACTAAGATCTTATTGCCCCCAACTAATTATATGTTTGAGGTTATAGAAAAGGAATGTGAAATTCATTCAGTGAGGGAGGTAGATTAATTCATGGAAGAGTGTCTCTCCCTCCTCAATCTGCCCAGACCTTTTTACTTCTAGGTACAATCAGCATGCCAGTTATGCTGGAATGTACTTATCTGGATGGTATGTAGGATTTGATTTTGGCCTTGAGATATGTTGGAGCATTTCTGTGAATGCATCTATGTATCCGGGTAAGTACTTTGAACAGTATTCTTGCTGATACCGATAGCCAGTGCAGTTTTCTTCTGGAACTGGTAATGTTTTCCCTTCTATGGATGTCGTACATGATGCGTACAGCTTCATTTTGTATTGTCTGAAGTTTCTTGATACAGCCGGCATTGGCTCCGGCCCGAAGAGCATTACAATAATCAAGGCGGGGCAAAATATTTTCTCTTGTCAAAGTAGTCCTGTTTTTTTTTAGACAGGAGGGGTTTGGCCTGCCTCAGTACTTACAGGTGGTATTGGGTACTGCTACTTATCCCATCCACATGTGCCTCAGAGCTCACTGTGGCATTCATGTGTACACCCAATGTTAACCTTATCTTGGATTGTTATCTGAATGTTGGCTATATTCATGTGGCAATATTCCAGACTAAGTTTAGATCTAGCAAAAATAGAGCCAAAGATCATCAGTTCTGTTTTTGATGGATTCAGGCACATTGAATTTTGCATCATCCATGTATTAATTAAGCTGTATATGTGGTTGAACTGTGCCACCTCCTGCTCATAGTTTCCACTCAGTTCCAGAAGGAGCTGTGTGCTGTCCGCATAGTTAAAGAAATGTAGTTTCAAGGCAGTCAGGAGATCACAGAGAGGCTTGATGTAAACATTGAACAATGAGTGGGATAAGCAAGCCCTCCCCCCGTAGCACTCCATCCTGTAACGGTTCTAGAGCTGAAGTTGCTTCACCCCAACATACTCTAGATATCCTATTTCCAAGGAAGGAACCAATCCAATTGGTTGTCTCTTTGGAACATTTCCCAAAGGTACACAGGATGGCAGAAGGAGGTGTGGGATGTTTTTACCCATGCATCCAAGCCCTACCATAAAACTGTGCATTACTGGCATTGAAAACATCATGATGGCCAGAACTCCCCAGAGAGTTCACAGGGAAGACATGAAGAATAGGCTGCCGCCCATTTTTGCCTATGTTGTGAGCACAGGAGGGCACTGCCTAAAACCACCATTGGGCTACACACACAGTAGCCTGAAACCATTGGGAATGGCAATGCTGATTGCCAAAAGCATCCCAGAACTGTGGGGGATTCATTTTCTTAATGTCAAAAATGGATGCAATACTGGTTCTCACCACTATCAGAAAGCCAGCGTTTTAAAACCACCAGGCTTTTGTGTAAAACTGAACAAATGAACCCAAACCAGGCCAAGGAAAGACTTGCTAAGAGGTGGATACAATGTAAAACTATATTCTGAAATGACTTGAAGGAAGTAATTATTTAATGTATATATAAAAAATAGCTGGGGATGTCAGCAGCTTAAGTGAATTTGGGTTTAAAGCCACTAAAATCAAAATGTTTAGAATAAATGAGTGACCTACTTGTGAGTGTCACATAGGTTGCAATTGTTTAAATGTCATAGTTTTGAACTTAGAATCAGCATTCTAGCTGCATGTGCAAACATTGTAAGTTGGATTTGAATGTAGGAAACTGGGAACTAAAGTTACATTTAGCTGAATTCTGCCTGACAACTACCCCCGACAGGAGTTGAACTGGCTCAACAACTCTTCCCAGGCCTGGCTGCATCCTGCTGCCCCCACCAAAAGGAGGTGACACCTCTCTGATTGAATTAGGGGAGTGGTACCTGCAGACTGCCCCTCCCAGTTTCTCCCAACAGGAAGCCATTTTACGACCCCCCCCCAATATTATATAACATTTGCCTGAGTCCAGGACAGGGCTTAGTTGAACAAAGCCCTGTCCTGGACTCAGGCAAATGTTATATTGGGGGGGTCGTAAAATGGCTTCCTCTTGGGAGAAACTGGGAGGGGCAGTGCCTGTGAGGGCAAGCTGAGCTTGCGGGAAGTGGATAAACCAGAAATTCCACCATGTGCTTTGGAAAACCACACCCCTTTGGGGCCAGAGCATGATTTTAAAAAGATGGATAATTCACAGTGCGGACTTGTCAAAATTATATAAATAACATCATAATTCTTGCGATTTTTCTGTGCACATTTTAAGAGGTGTTAGGACCCTGTGGTATGTTCTTGGGGACAGTAGCGGAAAAAAAGGTTGTTACTCCAAATGTATGCATGTTAAAAATCTGACACTTTATCATCTGAAACCCATATCCCTGGTGTACATGTGTGTAAAATCTGGAAAGGTTTAGAGGTCGTTATCTGGATGAAAAGGGGAGAATCAACCCATATCCCTGGTGCACATGTGTGTAAAATCTGGAAAGGTTTAGAGGTCGTTATCTGGATGAAAAGGGGAGAATTCTCTCATAAGTGGACACAACATCATACAAAGACAGGGATCGGATGGTTTGGTGCTACAGAAAATATGTTAACTGGACCTATAATATTAGAAAAATGGTACATAGAGAAATATGTATTTGGGTCAGACATAGATTTGTGTGCAATTTGACAAGGGGAGGTTCCTCTGACCATAAAACCTACAGCATCACTCTGACACTCCATTTCTTTCCCCCAATCAACGGAGAGAGGAAAGCTTGGCCAATGATAAGTGAGAGGGGCAGGCTTAGCTAGGCCCAGGCACACACCCACTTTTTAAACACATAAAAAGAGACACTGGAAGCCAGACAGGACATTCACTTTCCACTTTCTTGTGGGACGCTTTGCCGGGAGACTTCAGACTTCACATCCAAAGATCCAGACTTCAAATCCCTCTATCTCCAGAGACCAGAAATTAACTCCAGAATTTGTAGCAGAGAGGCCTGAATCCACAAGCTGAATCCTCTTCAGCAGGCCTCAAAACCAACCAAACTATTCAACAGCCGGGCGAGCTGTTTGAAAACTTTGCCAAGAACTTTTGCAAGAACCTGTAGCAGTATCCAGAAAGCAGTGCTTTATCCGGAACCAGAGAGAACCAGAGACCAGATCGCTGTGAAGAACTGCTAGCAGAAGTCCAGCCAATCCTGACCCGATCGGTGACAAAGTCGCATTCCTGTCCAAAATCTAGTGTGAGTACCCAGCTGGCACTGTGCCAAAACCAATCTCTTAGTTTAAAATAATCTAATCCAAACTATTTTAGCCTATTAGAACTGCCTCCTAGAATTGTGTCATTCTGTCATCTTTAAAACTGAAAACTGTCATCTGTCATTCTGAGCTTTAAAATTTCAACTCCGAAAAACGACCTTTACTAAATCGGCCGTATCTCCGGAACCGTTTGTGCTAGGAGCGAGTTTTAACTAACATCTTAAAGCTAAGATTCTAAGCTTTCCAACGAGAACCGACTTCCTTCTACTTATAGTGCCTCCGTAATTGCGCTCGACGCACGCGCCTACATTTGCTGCGATTTGACATTTTGCTTAATTTCAGCCACGTGTAAAAAGATGTGTCCTTGCTTTCCTTTGCTGAAGTTCGTTTGCAACCTGACAGTCATTCATAGAGCATTGCTAAAGTGATCCTGAATTAATTTAAAGTATCTCTAACTCACCCTGAACCTCCTATAAGGAATTAAAAGCATTTTTAGCATATTTCTCACTTCTTTACATACCACATTTAAAAGGATTTTGCCTGTGTTTAAAACTCCTACCTGTTTTCCTCTAAGCTTGCTAGGGGGGAACTGAATTATATTTGATTGCATTCCTGAGAACTGTGTGCTTTCCTCCCATCTCTTTACCTCGCATAGAGGGGTGGGGGGGTGAATTGTCAAAGAAAAGTGATTACATTGTCTTTTGTTGAAGTCATATCAAGTTATTTTCTGTACTGCATTTTCATTCATCATTGTATTGTCCTTGAAGCCATAAAAGCATTCTCAGCTACTGTATCCTCTCTATATCACTTCTAAGCCATCAAAAAGAGTGTACCACTGTAACATTATCCATTGTTGATCACTATCATCTTCACAAGTGTGCTATCAAACATTAATGTATTATAAAAGTGTGATATATAGATATATTGTTTAATTTTCAAATAAAGCTTTAATTTGTAAAAAAAAAAACTACTTCTTGGCTCAGTGGGATCAGGGGGATTCTAAGAGAGGGGTGTTATATACGGGTTGTCATCCAGAGTAAACAAACTGGACAAAAAAATATATTAATAAGGGTTTCCCTCAGCATCCCAGACTAGGCATTGACTTAGCTGTAGTGTTGAATTGAATCCTCTTACAAAGTGCGGTCTCGTCCGGGATAAATGTGCTGACGGCCAAGATCTGGCAAATAGGCAACAGATCGCGTTAGAGAAGGCCCAATCTGACCTGGTCACTTCTGAGCAGAGGATGCACAGAAGCCAGGATTCAGAAAATGAGAGCAGACAGTATCTCATTAAAATCAAAGAGGACATGTGTATCCTGCAAAAGGAAAAGTCTGACCAGGGTACCAGATTTCTGGCCTCGCAGAAGGAGTACCAAGAAGGTTTGGACTCCCTACTGCAGAGCCAGAAAAAGCTGGAGCAACAATTAGATTTCAATAGGGCATGTGCTGAGCAGGTAGCCACCCTGCAAAGCCAATTGATAGAGAAAAAGAGGAGAGCAATAAACTGATTCTGAAAGACCTGGACACCCAGAAAGAATTTCAGGAAGAGCGCCAGAAAGCTGGTGCCTTTCAAAGGCAGAGGGACGACCTGGCGGTACAGATGCAGGCTCTTAGTCAGGAAAGGGACACCTTAGGCCAGGAAGTCTGCCAATTAAAAGAAACAATTGAAGAAAATCACCTGACCCTCCAGGGGCTGGGTGACCTCCAAAAAGAGCATCACGACTTGCTCTGGCAAGAAAGGAGCAGGCCAGTAGGGATGGGACTCAGGAGGTAACCCTCCTGCAGCAGAGACTGGCCCAGCACTCCAGGACCAATCAGGAGGCACAGAGAGAAAATGAGGCTCTCTGTCAGCACAATGATAGGCTCCAGCAACAGGTAGCCTTGCAGGAGAGACTGATAGAGTCTAGTAAGGCCTTAACTGAGGAACTGAAAGTGCAGGCTCTTGCATTGCAACAGTGAGCAGGGGCTGATAGAGATGAGGTTCGCTGGGCAAAGGGAAACGCCTGAGCATAACCTCAGGAGCCCTAGTACCAGAGGCCTTCATCTCTCCCAGTCCCTGGACTCTGCCACCCCCATGTCCCATGGCGCACATGAGCACAGGGCCATAGGGATGGCAGATTACTATCCAGCCAAATGGATGGGGCTGATAGGCCAGTACCACCCAGGAATGGATGGGCGGGCATCCGGGTATGGGCACCTAAGTACAGTGCAATTTAGTGGGGAACCCCGGGAGAGTAGGCCCACTAAGGGCATCCTGAAAACCTCTGCCCAGTTAGGTCAGTGGGGGGGGGTACCCATCAAATCCTGGTAGCAAGGAGAGATCTGAAGACTCCTCTGAGCGTCACAGGACGCAGGAGACCAGGTCCCCACATTCTGCCAGCTATTCCCAGGCTCGCAGAATCCGGGAAAACCTGGAAGATCAGACGGGCACCTCTGGGAGCAGTGCTTCTGAAGCAGAGGATGAATGGACCAGGGTTACCCGAACCAAAAAGGCCAATAAGGTGAAAAGGGCCTTGCTTAAGGACCCCTTAAAATAGATTAAGGCAATCAGGAGTGTCATCACGCCTTATCATAAGAACGCCACGTATTCTGTTTGGGAACACTTGGAGCTCAATGAGCAAATGATGGAGACTTTCCATTTGAAGGACAGCAGTAGCTGCATCCAGTATGTCAAATGGACATTCTCCCCTGAATCCTCCAGTTTCTTTGCGGGGCTGGAGGGCCAAAACCATTCAAGATGGGCCACATATAGAGCAGCCATCTTGAAACATTTTTCTGTACATAGAAATCCCCAAGAGGCTCGCAAGGCAGCCTACAATTTGCAATGTGGGGAGGATCAGGCCCCACAAGAATTTGTGCAAGAATTGAAGCGTGCCTTTGCGCAGACCACCAGAAGGGTGCGCACGGACAGCAGAGAATTCATCAACACAATTTTCCATGCTCTTCCCAAGTACATAATGACCCAGCTTGTGAGAGATTTTCACGAGAAAAGATCTTTAGACTGGGTCATTAAGCAAGCCACCCGGATCTATGAGGTGCAGAAGCCCATAGAAAATAAAAGTAATGCGCAGAAAAACCCCAAAACCAACAGCACCCCTGCTGCTGCCAAGGTGGCAGAGGTAAAGGTTGCCCCCGTTTTAGATTTGGAGAAGGGGGGGCCTAAAAACCTGCCTGCACCAAATAATTCACAGCCCAGAAGGCCCTCGGGCCAGTCACAGACAGGGAGTCGAGGAGGTAGGCCCACAAATGGGGTCCCTCAATCCACTGATTATGTAAGTCCCCGCCACAAGGGAAACCGACCCATCCTGGGTTATGTGTGGACTCCTCCAGCCCAAGGGGGGAATCCAGCCAAGCGCCTAACCCGGGGAACTTCCCTCCTAACTTCGCCCAGGAGGGCAGAAATTCACCAAATCCTGGGCAGTACTTTTTCCCCAGGTATCCACCCAATTTCCAACCCCAAAACCCTCCATCCTCCTTTCCCCAATTCCCTGAGCCCAGACAATCTAATCCGGGAGAGGGGAGGCCAAGGGTGGAGGGGTACCCAAATCTTCCAAATCCGGGGTATTACCAGAGAAGGGATAGCTACCCTTCCCGGGATCAGCCCAGGGGAGAAAATAGAGCCACGTATCAGCCTGAGCGGGTTTCACAACTTGAGCGCCAGGTCCAAAATATGGCACGGGATCTGGGTCACATACTGAGGGCTCAACAGAACCCTCAGATGAGCATGCCACCGCAGAATGCCCCAAACTCTGGGCCTGGTGCTCCAGAACAATGACAGGGGCAGCACCCCGATAACCCACCGGTTCCCAGGGAGGAGGCACAAGGGGATGGGGGGTGTAAAGCCTTGGAGGAAGCTTCCTTCCCAACTTGTAAACAGCCCCTGGAAAACCAGGAACCGGAAACAAAATCTCCTACCCCTTAAAGTCTGCCACCCAAGGAGCAGAGAGGAGGTAGGAGAAACAAAGGACCCAAACAGACCCACTTTGTGGAGGAGGTACAGGTCTTCCAATTTGAGGGAGAGGGATCCTCAGAGGATCCTGGGAAAAGGATCTTCTCCTTCAGAAATGGGGGAACTCATCCCAAGGAAAAATGGGGCCCAAGAGATTCCAATCCAGACTGGGTAGAAGTGGGGATTGAGCTGTCGCCGCCCATCATCCTATCCCAGAACCAACAAAACCAAAAACCCTGGTTCAAACCCATCATGGTGACTGCCTCCCAAAAGGCAGGGGCGGCCCAGAACCGGAACCAGGGGAACCTAAAACCGAATCAACAGACTGGGTAGATGTGGGGATTGAGCTGTCGCCGCCCATCATCCTATCCCAGAACCAACAATACCAAAATCCCATGGGTCAAACCCATCCTGGTGACTGCCTCCAAAAAGGGGGGGGCAGCCCAGAACCCGAAACCATTTCCAGTTGACAACTTTTTCTTTCAGATTCCCCAGGCACTCCACAGAATTCTGCCCAAATCTGTTCGCTAGCAATGTCCAAAACCAGAAAATTAGCCCACCAGTTGTCCAAAAATGTGCATTATCTGTGCCCCCTTGAGGAGAAGGAGGGAGGATACTATGCCCCGGTACAAGTATAGGGGCAGGGTACAATTTTGGCACTGGTGGACACTGGATCCCAAGCTACCCTTCTGTCCAAAAGGGCCTTTGATGAACTAAATGCAGGCAGGGTGGAGAATTACCGTATTCCTCTCACCTCTCTTCCTGGACAACTGCAGAACTTTGACAGGAAGGAAATTCCTGTCGAGGGGACTGCAGATTTGGACATCAAAATTGGGCGACACAAGGTGAAACACTCGGTCATAGTAGTAACTCCAGAGGGCACCCCTTGTTTACTAGGGAATGACCTCCTGAGAAGGTTGTCACCCCTAATAGATTCATAAACAAGGTCCTCTGGACCCAGACTAGCCGACCAATACAATTAAAACAGAGTGTCAACCATGTTAGTTTAAATGGCACCTGCCACATGGTTGAACAAAAATCTGACAAAGTAGAATTTCACTTCCAGAACAACCAAATTCCAGACGTGACAGTAATAGCAGTAGGACAACAGACTGGTGATGGGGGTCCTCTCTATTTCTGAAAATCAACCTTCCTTCCAGTTTAAGGTGGTATTCCACACTGGAAGGAAACACTCTGAAATTCTTTACCAATCCACAATCAGACACTCCCACTCCTATAGTCCAGAAAGATGCGAAATCAGCTCAGAGCCTGGCTGATATTGAGCAAATTGGAGAGCAGTTGTTCATCCCTGTTCAGTTAAATGATGGGAAGGACTCTGTTCTCGCTCGAGTGTGTGTGAACAACGGTAAGAGCTTCATCAGCAAAGCCATGTTCCGCCAACTCCCAAAAGATCCAGCCATTCCCACATTCAAACTGATAGACAAATGGGAAATGTATCTGGAAACACCCAATTCCAAACATCTCCTGCCAAGCAGGTGTATGCTCAAAATCTCCATTGGCAACAAGAGCATAGTCCATAATTGTTGGGTCGTGCGAGACGTCACTGCCGACTTTTACTTAGGCAGTGACATTCTCAATCGCTTCGCCATTAGTTTGGACCTAATAAACTTCAAGGCTTGGTCCCGATTAGCGGATAATCCCATGGGCTTTTATGATCCAGAAAAAGCATTTAGGTCAGCTCAATTGCTACCATATGCAGTTGAAATTCAGATTAAAGAGGAAGTCACCATCCCAGAAAGGACCTGACAATTCTCCCTGGAAGTGAAAGTTAAAAGAGGACAAAAATTGAAAAACCCTGATGCTTATATTCATCTAAATGCTTCTCTCCAACAACAAGGGTTAGGGGTAAACCCAACAACAGTAGTCAACATAGAACATGACACCATTCCAATAGAGGTGGATAACAGCGACTTAAAGAGTATAACTCTAGCCGCAGGCACCATTATTGGAATGGCGGTTGATTACCGACATTTCTCCATTGATTTAGGAAATGAACTGTTAGGACCAATCCCCAAGGACTGTTTTGACAGTGACAGTGAGGACAATACAACACCAGACAGGATTTTCACCCGGCATGGGGGGAACTTCCTGGTGTACATTTCTTGCCCTTATGGTAAGGAAGATGTGACTTGTGACTTCAGGAGGGATGAGGTGATTTTCCAGGTCCATGAGGGCTGCCTTTCCCACCTGAAGCCTCCAGTCCAAATCAGCACTCTGACCAGGGACTTCTCCACCCAGCTGGAGGAGGCCGCTGAGATAGCCAAACCAGAAGTCTTTCCAGGCTTCAGGCAGATGGTGGAAGAGAGAGTCAATTTAGCTGATGCCTGTGTGACTCTGGAACAGAAGCAAAAGTTGAAACAAGTTTTCTTGGATTTCCAAGATCTCTTTACGGTAGACTCATATGACTGTGGTCGCACCGGCATCCACACAACAACAATTCCCACGGACCCGGGCATGACTCCAGTGTTTGTGAAGCAATATCGCTTGCCTCTCGCATCCATGGAGTCCCTTACTGAAATAATTAAGAACCTTGAGTCCCGGGGAATAATCAGTCCAGTCCACAGCACCTTCAATAATCCGGTGCTGGGAATATTGAAGCCAAACGGCCAGTGGAGACTCTGTGCCGACCTTAGGGAGCTCAACAAACGGGTCCATACTTCCCGATGGCCTCTGCCCTACATTGACCAAGGGCTGGCCCAGATCCAGGGGTCACAGGTATTCACTGCAATAGACCTGTCCAAGGGATACTGGACCGTGCCTGTCAGTAGGGAGGACCAATACAACTTGCTTTTACCTTTGGGGGCCAGCAGTACACATGGACCCGGACTTCCTTCGGATATCTCAACTCCGGCAATGAATTCAACATTTTTCTACATAAGGCTATGCCCGACCTGGGTGCGAGGGGTAACCTGGCTTATGTAGATGATGACCTCATCAAAAGTTCATCTGTGGAAGAACACATAGCGGAGATCCGTTATGTTCTGACGCAGTTGAGGGCCGCCGGAGCAAAACTTTCCTTTCAGAAAGCACAGTGGTGTAGAACCCGTGTTAATTTTTTGGGGCATGAGATTACTCCTCAGGGTCTCTGTCCCCAAGAAAAGAAAGTGGAAGCACTTCAGAAACTGAAGGATCCCACAACTCTGCGGAAACTAAGGAGCCACCTTGGACTGACTAATTACAGCAGAAAGTTCATTGAAGGCTACGCAGAGATCACTAGACCCCTGATTCATCTCTTGAAAGGGGGGGTCAAGTGGGAATGGGGTCCAGAACAATCCGAGGTAGTAAGACAACTCAAGAGAAGCCTCTCACAAGTGCCTTGCCTAGCTTACCCTGTCAGAAACAAGGAGTTCTTCCTGGAGACAGGGTTCTCTAATACGTGCTTGATTGCAGTATTATACCAAAAGCATGACAAGGTCAATAAAGTAATCTCCTATGCGAGCAAAACTTTATCCTCTGTGGAGGAAAAATTCAACGATTGTGAGAAGGCACCCCTGGCAACGGTGTGGGCATTGAAGAATTACCGCCCGTTTATCCAGGGGGAACACATCATAGTGGAGACTCCACACCAGCCTCTGCAATACCTCTAAAGTGACAGATTCCGGGCCGGAAATGTGAGTAATTCCTGAATTACTTCCTGGATTCTGTCAATGCAAGGCTTTCCTGTGGAGGTCAGGTATGGCCAAAACAAAAAGAGTCCCCTCGCGCAAGGTCTGGCTGACTTGCATGATTGTGCCAGAGAAAACAGTCTCGAGACCGAAAGTCTAAAAATCAAGGACAACATGGAGGCATACCTTAATTCCCCACCCAAAGTCTTTGAAGAAGACAAGTGTGAGGGAATGCCCACTGTCTATGTGGATGGATGCTCTTACCATGTTGACAACAACGGGGAAAAAGAACTGGTGGCCGGCGTAGGGAATGCATGGGTGAATGAGTCCCCAGAACCCTCCGCTGGGTACAAAATTGGTCCCCGAAGTAGTCGGGTGGCAGAATTGATGGCTGTGCATCAAGCCATCCTCACTGCTGTCCAACATCAACTCCACGAACTGATCATAATCACAGATTCGGATTATGTACGGAACGGGTTCGTGGAGCACCTGGTTAACTGGAAAACCAGAGGCATGCTATGTGCTAATAACAAACCTTTGAAACATGGGACGTTAATCCAAAACATTGATGATCTGGTCATGTCGAATGGGATGACCATCTACTGGAAAAAGATCAAGGGTCATTCCAAAGTAGAGGGACTAGACAAAACTGGAAATGACTTAGCTGATCAGCTGGCCAAAACCGGGGCCATCCAAGGGGATCTAATAGAGATTGATTCCCTGTTGGGGGAAATCCAGGTCACTGCTATCACTAGGTCCCAGACAAATGCTCACAATGATCTTTCAACTGCACAATGGAGTAAGGAGACCCCTGATGCAGATTTGATTGCAGCTCAGAAGGGGGATCCAATAATTGGTAAGTTTTACCAACTCATTGAGGACCCTGAGAACTTTCCCCTGACGGATACCGATTACATTGGGAAAGAGGACCTAAGAGTGTTGATGAAATGTCCAAAAAGGTTCCGGATCCAAGACGGTTTGTTGGTAAGGAAATCCCAAGCTGGCCATGATCAGTGGGTGGTCCCTACCTCATTCCGAAGCCTGATGTTAAGTCACGCCCATGATGCGGCCACAGCCGGTCATAGGGGGTTTCACACAACACTGGAAATCTTAAGAGAGGTTGCATACTCGCCACACATGGGGCAGGACCTCGACCAATACTTGAAGGGGTGTGTTGTGTGTGCACAATTTCAGCCATCATCCCTCACACACCGTGCACCTCTCCATAAGAGGGGGACGACACTGCCATGGTCAGATTTGCACTTCGACTTCGTAGGCCCTGTAATTCGCTCGTCTAGAGGAAACTAGTACATGTTGACCGTCACATGCTTGTTTACCAAGTGAGTGGAATGTCTTCCGGCCCCAAATTGCAAGGCAGAAACAGCAGCTGCCCTGATGATTAACCACATCTTTTCCCGTTTTGGGCTACCTCAAAGGATTGAGTCAGACAGAGGTAGCCATTTCACCAGCGAGGTAATGACAAAGATGTGGGAGATACTGGGGGTCAAAAGGAAGCTACATATTGCTTACCGACCAGTTTTTTCTGGAGCAGTAGAGAGATAAAACCGAACCATTGTGAGCATATTAAACAAGTTTGTGGCAGATTCTGGGACAAGTTGGGATATCCGATTACCTCTAGTCCTAATGGCCATCAGATCTACCCCTTCATCTGCAACTAAAATGTCACCATTTGAGTTGATGACCGGATGCAAGATGGAGCTTCCCCAGCATTTGCTCTACAGGACCCAAGAGCAGACACTGATAAATGCCTCCACAACTCATGAGTATGTGGAGAATTTAAGGAGACACCTCCAACATGCTTTTGCCTATGCTCAGCGGAATCTAGAAAGATCAGCTGATAGCATGAAGACCCACTACGACCTGAAAACCACCAGGAAAGTATATGAGGTGGGGGACCGGGTCTATCTATACAATTTCCAAAGGAACCAGGCCAAACAGCAAAAATGTTTGCCTACATGGAAGGGACCGTTTGAAATTATAGACAAAATCTCCCAGATTGGACCGCTCCAGATTAATTCAGTTCCCATCCTAAAATATCCCACATATAGTCTCTAAAATATTATGATTTGAAAAAAAAAATGTTTCATGTCATATCTTGTTTTTTAAAACAAGACTGAAAAATGTTACCGGATGTATAAAATGTATGTGTTCGCCACACCATTAATAGTGGTGGAGAAATGTCTACGAATAGGTATTGCCGCTTTTGCTTTATAATCCTAGGAGAGATGAAACCACGGAGACTGACCAAGGAGAATGACCCGGAGACCGGGACCAAAGATCCGAGGGGCCCGGGGTACCGCCCAATATCCCCATCAGGACAGGCGAGGAGAACCGATCGATCCAACCGGATGGAGGAAAAGATGCTGAACCGTGCCATCTACGGAACTGGAAGAAGATGAGGCAAACATCCCAGATCTTGCGAGTTCCATCAGTGAAAGATCAGAATGGCCATCGCAAGAGGGGGGGTTTGTGGGATGTTTTTACCCATGCTTCCAAGCCCTAACATAAAACTGTGCATTACTGGCATTGAAAACATCATGATGGCCAGAACTCCCCAGAGAATGCACAGGGAAGACATGAAAAATAGGCTGCCACCCATTTTTGCCTATGTTGTGAGCACAGGAGGGACTGCCTAAAACCACCATTGGGCTACACACACAGTAGCCTGAAACCATTGGGAATGGCAATGCTGATTGCCAAAAGCAACCCAGAACTGTGGGGAATTCATTTTATTAATGTCAGAAATGGATGCAATACTGGTGCTCACCACTATCAGAAAGCCGGCGTTTTAAAACCACCAGACTTGTGTGTAAAACTGAACAAATGAACCCAAACCAGGCCAAGGAAAGACTTGCTAAGAGGTGGATACAATGTAAAACTATATTCTGAAATGACTTGAAGGAAGTAATTATTTAATGTATATATAAAAAATAGCTGGGGATGTCAGCAGCTTAAGTGAATTTGGGTTTAAAGCCACTAAATTGAAATGTTTAGAATAAATGAGTGACCTACTTGTGAGTGTCACATAGGTTGCAATTGTTTAAATGTCATAGTTTTGAACTTAGAATCAGAATTCTATCTGCATGTGCAAAAATTGTAAATTGGATTTGAATGTAGAAAACTGGGAAGTAAAGTGATATTTAGCTGAATTCTGCCTGACAGCTACCCCCGACATGAGTTGAACTGGCTCAACAACTCTTCCCAGGCCTGGCTGCATCCTGCTGCCCCCACCAAAAGGAGGTGACACCTCTCTGATTGAATTAGGGGAGTGGTACCTGCAGACTGAAGGATGTTGAACAAAGCCCTGTCCTGGACTTAGGCAAATGTTATATTGTGGGGGTCGTAAAATGGCTTCCTCTTGGGAGAAACTGGGAGGGGCAGTGCCTGTGAGGGCAAGCTGAGCTTGGGGGAAGTGGATAAACCAGAAATTCCACCATGTGCTTTGGAAAACCACACCCCTTTGGGGCCAGAGCATGATTTTAAAAAGATGGATAATTCACAGTGCGGACTTGTCAAAATTATATAAATACCATCATCATTCTTGCAATTTTTCTGTGCACATTTTAAGAGGTGTTAGGACCCTGTGGTATGTTCTTGGGGATAGTAGCGGAAAAAAAGGTTGTTATTCCAAATGTATGCATGTTAAAAATCTGACACTTTATCATCTGAAACCCATATCCCTGGTGCACATGTGTGTAAAATCTGGAAAGGTTTAGAGGTCGTTATCTGGATGAAAAGGGGAGAATTCTGTCATAAGTGGACACAACATTGTACAAAGACAGGGATCGGATGGTTTGGTGCTACAGAAAATATGTTAACTGGACCTATAATATTAGAAAAATGGTACATAGAGAAATATGTATTTGGGTCAGAAATAGATTTGTGTGCAATTTGACAAGGGGAGGTTCCTCTGACCATAAAACCTACAGCATCACTCTGACACTCCATTTCTTTCCCCCAATCAACGGAGAGAGGAAAGCTTGGCCAACGATAAGTGAGAGGGGCTTAGCTAGGCCCAGGCACACACCCACTTTTTAAACACAAAAAAAGAGCCACTGGAAGCCAGACAGGACATTCACTTTCCACTTTCTTGCAGGACGCTTTGCCGGGAGACTTCAGACTTCACATCCAGAGATCCAGACTTCAAATCCCTCAATCTCCAGAGACCAGAAATTAACTCCAGAATTTGTAGCAGAGAGGCCTGAATCCACAAGCTGAATCCTCTTCAGCAGGCCTCAAAACCAACCAAACGTTTGAAAACTTTGCCAAGAACGTTTGCAAGAACCTGTAGCAGTATCCAGAAAGCAGTGCTGTATCTGGAACCAGAGAGAACCAGAGACCAGATCGCTGTGAAGAACTGCTAGCAGAAGTCCAGCCAATCCTGACCCGATCGGTGACAAAGTCGCATTCCTGTCCAAAATCTAGTGTGAGTACCCAGCTAGCACTGTGCCAAAACCAATCTCTTAGTTTAAAATAATCTAATCCAAACTATTTTAGCCTATTAGAACTGCCTCCTAGAATCGTGTCATTCTGTCATCTTTAAAACTGAAAACTGTCATCTGTCATTCTGAGCTTTATAGTTTCAAATCCGAAAAACTACCTTTACTAAATCGGCCGTATCTCCGGAACCATTTGTGCTAGGAGCTAACATTCTAAGCTTACCAACGAGCCTAGAACCGACTTCCTACTCCTTATAGTGCCTCCGTAATTGCACTCGATGCACGCACCTAAATTTGCAGCGATTTGACATTTTGCTTAATTTCAGCCACGTGTAAAAAGATTTGTCCTTGCTTTCCTTTGCTGAAGTTCGTTTGCAACTTGACAATCATTCATAGAGAATTGCTAAAGTGATCCTGAATTAATTTAAAGTATCTCTCACTCACCCTGAACCTCCTATAGGGAATTAAAAGCATTTTTAGCACATTTCTCACTTCTTTGCATACCACATTTAAAAGGATTTTGCCTGTGTTTAAAACTCCACCTGTTTTCCTCTAAGCTTGCTAGGGGGGAACTGAATTATATTTGATTGCATTCCTGAGAACTGTGGGCTTTCCTCCCATCTCTTTACCTCGCATAGAGGGGGGGGGGTAAATTGTCAAAGAAAAGTGATTACATTGTCTTTTGTTGAAGTCATATCAAGTTATTTTCTGTACTGCATTTTCATTCATCATTGCATTGTCCTTGAAGCCATAAAAGCATTTTCAGCTACTTTATCCTCTCTATATCACTTCTAAGCCATCAAAAAGAGTGTACCGCTGTAACATTATCCATTGTTGATCACTATCATCTTCACAAGTGTGCTATCAAACATTAATTTATTATAAAAGTGTGATATATAGATATATTGTTTAATTTTCAAATAAACCTTTAATTTGCAAAACAAACCTACTTCTTGGCTCAGTGGGGTCAGGGGGATTCTAAGAGAGGGGTGTTATATAAGGGTTGTCATCCAGAGTAAACGAACTGGACATAAAAATATATCAATAAGGGTTTCCCTCAGCATCCCAGACTAGGCATTGACTTAGCTGTAGTGTTGAATTGAATCCGCTTACAGAGGGTGTGCTTGAAGAGGGAAAATGGGACGGTCCTTTTCCCCAATCCCCATACAAACTATGGCCTCTGACATCACGACCTAATCACCCACCGCGGGATGAGTTCAGCCGCTTGACCGCTGCCCCGGATGTCAATATCCACCGTGGCTATGCCCCGCACACCCAGGCAAGCTGCGCATCATCCAAACCATGTGGTGGGACTTTGGGTGGAGCTGACAATGACCATATGGACCAACTCGATTAGGCATCACCCACAAGTATCTCCATCGTTAGAGATGACATTACGACATAGCCATCGGACAAGAACACACGTGCCACCAAGAACCTGGATCAGACACACACCAACCCTCACGAAGAACATACTCAGTGCTGTGACGTAGAGGTCCACTCACACTCACATATGCATCATTGTTATTTTTCACATAGGCTAACTACAGCACTGCAAATTTGCAAGATGCCAGAAGAGCTTGTGTATATGCTTGCAGACGCTTCCTTGCTACTAAAACCATGAAGATGTAGCCCTGTAGATGGACTAATGCATAAGAACCCTTGTCGCCCCTTGCGACCCCTGTGTTATGGACTGTATGCCGCCACCCATAGACTAGGCCAAGTGGGCTGCAAACCAGAGTCCCCAGGCTGGAGCAGCTCAGACGGAGCTGCAAGATGCTGATCATGCAGAACAAACCCTGATGAGAGCCCCACAACCAAGGCCACGAAGTTGCAATCTACAGGCTGCGCTCCCCGTGCCAAGGTTACACCTGCCACTGCTAATCACTCCTCAGAGCCGAAATACAAATCAAATACCCCTAATTCTGCTCCAGCCACGGTCTTCGAACAAGTGACCAGGCTGACCTGATCCAATGCCAAGCCCCAAGGACTAGAGACGCTCTGGGGTTTCACGTCTGGGACCCAGACTGCAACAACAAAGTGACAACTTGGACACCAACAGCGATCGGAACAAGACACCAATCACTAACTTTCCCCATTTAACTATTTTCATGTAGCAAATCCTAGAGACAACCCAAGAGCGTACCACCTGACCCTTTCTCTACCAATAACATTTTCTTCTATATGGGCCTATACTGACCCCACCACTCGGGGAGCCAACCCGAGATAGCGTTAGGTTTAGGGGCTAGTTTTCCCCGGTGATGCACGTAGTTGCGTCATCGGGTTAGAAAAAGGGCCTGCGATCCCACCAAGGAGGAGATGTTCCTTGGGTACCTGTGTTCTGAGAACCTGTCCCTGTCTGTTTTGTGCAATAAACAGCAGTAACTCTTTCCTCTTGTGTGTGCCTCATACTCCTTTGGGACGCGGGAGGAGTTGGGGCCTCCCTAACCGCATAGGTCCGCGAACGGTCCTTCCGACCCCCGGGAAATTACCCGACAATTTGGAGGCACTGCTGAGATGGTGAGATAGACCACAGCGAGGCTGCTTGCGTCAAGGTGGCCCGGCAACGTGGCCCCCTTTGCCGTTGCCCCCTTTGGAGGACTGCTGGACCATCACGGAACTGCGAGACGACCGGACAGCGCAATCCAGAGATTGGCTGTCGGGAGCCGACTTCAGAAATATCCCATGCCACGGTTGGCGAGTGTCCAGATGTGGTCCAGACGAGGGGAGGCGGCCAGCTGTTCGGGAGGGGTGCCCACAGCCCAGCGGCAACGGCAGACGAGAGCCCGATGTGAGTATGGCACACTCAACCAGCAGTGTAATGTTGTGCGGGTGGCGGGAGGAATTGTGAACAGGGTGGCGGGTGGTTTTACAGTGTGTAAAGAAAGATTTTGGTCATTGAGGGGCGATCGATATATAAGGTGTAGGAGGGGAACGGAGCGAAAGTTGTCCCTTCTGCTGTTACAGAGAGTGCTGGGTGGGGCATTGAGTTCTCACGTGTTGACTGGCGGATCGCGCTGATTGGTCTAGATCGCTGACACCTGTACAGGGGGTGTGGCATTCCTATGAGTTGGCGTTGTAGGTCAATGAATAGATGAGGATTCCTGTTAATTGAGTGTTATAGCTCAGTGAATAGATGACATATTCCTGCAGGAGGTAGCTAGATTGTTTCTCAGTGCGGAAGATAGTTGGCTGGTTAAGCCCCCCTTCCAGGGAGGGAGCGTATCACACGGGAGGCGATGCAGCGGGTGCAGCACAACTATAATAACGAATGTGATTGATGAATACTCCACTCCGGGTGTGGTGGGAAGACAGCTGTGGGGATTGTGGGAAATAACTTTGTCAAAATTGGCGCGCTTTCTTTGTTGCAACTGTATGTACCGGTTACACATTGTAGTAGATGGTGACGTTACCCATAGGACTTGCATACGACACTGCGGTCTTTTTCAGTGTAATTGGAGCAACTGCACATGGTTAAAGAGGGGTGAAAGGAGACAGACGGCCGTGCATGGAGAACGCCGGCACGTCCTCGACTGAAAGGGTCGCGCTGAGCAGCGGTGTGACCAGTGGAAGGGGGTAGAGGTGGACATACACTGCGCAGGCAGTGGGGGCAGAGAGAAAGGCGGAGGGGTTAGAGGAATACCACAGGCGTGCCGAGTAGCGGCCGCACTGAGAAGGCAGGGCAGCTCAAAAGCATGCCCCCTGCATCCTCGCACGCCTCAGGTGAAGGGGGACCTAGTTCCGCAAGGAGTGTTGTCAAGGAAGCAATAGCATTGTGCAGAATAAAAGAGCGGTGGGGCCCAGCACAAAAAAGTATTGTGATAACAGCATTGTTTTTCATTACAGCCGAAAGTCGGAAGTCCTCAAATTACGGGGCCAGGTAACGGTGGTAATTGAAATCCACAAATTCAAAAATGTCTGTGTACTTTGTGATAGGGGCAGGATATAGGGCCAGCACATTAACAACACCACTCCAGCATATCTGTGCAACACTAATACCGCACAGAGATAAAATAGTAAACTACAGCATTGAATGGACCCAAGGGACCGATGACAGGATTAGGATACCTTGGCCGCCCAACGGCAGCTTTGATATGACCACTCAACACTCACTACTAGCATACCTACACAACACTTATAAGGGGAAGAAGTTAGCAGGCAACCTAGAAGTTTTTCGATCTCTGGAGAATGTTTCAGGGGTATTCACCAGGGATGATGAGCATGCAGGAGGTAAAGAAGGAGGAGGTAAGTGAGGGGGACGGGTGTAGGGCACCCGAAGCTCCCCCTAGCGCTGAGGAGAGCGAGGAAGAGACAGAAGCCTCATACCCCATTGCAGAGGTAAAGAAGGAGAGTGAGGGAGAGACACCCCCAATTAAGGAGGTAAAGAAGGAGGCAGAAGGGCTGTATCCAATAAGGGAATTGAGAGAAGCAACACGACCGCAGATAACAGCTGCTTAAGGGTACTCAAACCCTACATACAGGCAACCGCCATACGCACCAGCAGACAACTACCAAAAAGGGGCTGGGTGTGGGGAGGGCAGTAGACACCAAACCGGCACAGGTCAGCTCCGGGAGCATAAAAAAGGCACAAATAGATATGGCAAGTATAGGACCACACAAATGGATAGCAGCACAGGTGTTATTAAAGCTTTGGGGGACGTTAACTGGAGAAGAGGAGGATGTGATAAAAAGAGTAGGTAAGGAGGAGGTAGGACACACGCAGAGAGGGTGTGAGGTAAGTACAAGGAAAAAGGGGAGCATGACAAGGGAAGAAGAGACGGTGTTGAAGGCGAAATTAGCAGAGCTGAGGGAAGCGCGGAGCATGTTGATTAGACAGCTCGAGCAGGAAGAGTGGGAGAGAAAGGTGAAGAGGCAAGAAGGTAAGGAGGTGCGAGCAGGATTAAACCAGCAAGAGGAAGAGAGAAGGAAATGGGAAGAGGACCGCATAAGGGGGATTGCAGAAAGAGTAGCACGCATGGAGCAGTGGACATCAGGAGGAAAGAAGAGGAATGAGAAGAGAACAACAAGGAGATGACACTATGGAAGAGGAAGATTATATCAGAAAGCGCATAGAAGTACGAGGAAGGGAGAATAATAGAGAGTATATTGGCAAAGGAGGGCGGGATATGGAATGACAAGGATAGAGACGCAAGGGTACCAGAACAGGTAAGTGACACGATAATGAACCAACTTTGCAGGACAAGAACGGTGCTAGAGGATGAAGGAGACAAGCGAAGCAATCCATGGCTAAGAGGAACAAGCCAAGCACATGGGGGTAAGATCCATGTGTGTGACAATAAAGAAGTAACAATGACACAAGTACGGGATGACATGGAGAAGACAGGTGAATACACAGACATTGGGTCTCATTCCGACTTGGGCGATAAGGGATAACGGTCACCAGTAAGGTCACCGCCCAATTCCGAGGTCCCTTAGCGGGAGCTGCAAAGAATGTGTGGCCTGCTATTCGCGGGCCCGTAATTGGCGCCTTCCCAATTCTCTTTGAGCTCTATAGGGGCTCAATGGGAATGGGGAATGGTTGGTTGAATGGGGACTTACTGGGTCCGCACAGGTCGGAATGTCCCGGTAAGTCCTCATTGAACCAGACCAGACCCGGACCCGGTTTAGCGCCATGGCTACCTCCAAACTCAGAATGAAGCCCAGACTTAGAAACTGTAACAGTGGGAAGAAAACGCCCAAGCACAAAATTGACATTCTCAGACGGGTTTTGTAGTTAGGAGGAAGAGGGATCTTGTGGAGTACGGAGTGACGGGGGTGAAGAGGGGCTAAGTAAATTATACATCACACGCATAGACTGAGGGTCTTCATGCGAGTGCAAGACACAAGAAGAAGGAAAGACAGGATAGGAGGGCAAAAGACCACAAAGAGAAGGGACACAACGACCGATGACACCACCAGCACAGCACACGCCATATGTTAACAGGCTTAGAGACCTCAGAGGATGCAGAATGGAGGGACCAGCCACACCACAGAAGAGACCATAAGGGCGTAGGGGACACACGGCTTACACAACACCTTACTGACTTTCTTAAAGAATTTTCTGACATGGAAGAGGAGAGTGAGCACACATACACATCACCACGCCGACGCACGCCAGAGGAGATAAAAAAATACACACAAATGCTATTATTGGAGAGAGGGGGGGCAAGGCCACAATATATCCCATGGAAGCATGCAGACAAGGAGAATATAAAATGTAGACTACCATCGTTGAGTGTAGGGGTGGGGAAATGGATATATGAAATGGAAAAGCTAACTGCAGGGCACAAGCTAGCAGTAGGTGATGTCAAGGGGTTATTAAATTCCATATTGGGTGACGCAGCAGATGACATTTGGAAGAGTGCGGGATTCTCAGTGGTGACCATCAGTGACACGTCGCATGATGGGGCACCGTTTGTAAATTGCAGACACGCACTATGGCAAGCGCTAGGGGTACAATATCCGGACACTTCAGACATAGGGGCAATAACGTCACGCAAAATGCGTGAGAATGAGGACTCTGTTAATTAAATCCAGGAAATTCAGGAGAAGTGGCGCCTGGAAACGTGGGAACCGTGGTAAAAACATTAGCGATTTTTTACCAAATACTGATACAGGGGCTCCCAGAACCAGTGCAGAGGCAGTTAAAATAAATGGTAGGAATGGAAGCAAAAGCATGGCCAGAAATACAGCTAACAATAGTACATCATTGTAGGCTATGGCAAGAAAAGATGAAACAGAAAGAGGAGGACAGAAAGGCTGATGAAGCAAAACTGGTCCAAAAGGCACTGTCAAAATATGCAATGGAAGGTGCGCTAATAACAAGCCCCGCCCAAGTGACACCAGTACCGGCCCCACAAACACCAGCCACTACACAGCAGCCGCAACAACCAGCAGCACCACCACAGCAAGCACAAATTACGACACAGCAACTGCCACCACCGCCTCCATACACAGCCCAACACACATACACTCCTCCAATGGGGGGAGGATACACGCAAGTGGGAAATGGCTACACAAACAATTACAGGGGGAGGGGTGGGTTAGCAAGAGGGAGGGGATTTGGACCAGCAGCACACCAGCAAGGGGGAGGGTTCCGAGGATATAACCAATATGGACAGCAGGGTTACTTAGACAACACTGGAGGATACCTGTGGCAAGCACGAGAGCCACCAACGTGCTGGACTTCTGGACTAGTAGGACACATATCACGCACATGCAGGGCAAGTCCGGCACAAACAGGATGGGGAGAGCAAGGGCAACAGGGTTACAATGGGGGACAAAACTACTACCAACAGCAGCAGCCACAACAAATGGCCGAAACACACATGCAACAGCAAGAGGGACTGGTATAACAAGTGCCACAACAACCGCAGCAGCAAACATGCATGATGCCCCCTGCACAACAAATACAGTATCAACCAGCCCAACAACAAGCACATCAGCAAATGATGACGGCACAACAACACATCCAAACAGTACAACAGCTCACACAAATACAGGACAATAAACAACTACCTACGGACGGTGGTCAGTCAAAATATCGGAAAAATAATCTCGACTAACAATAAGGTCGAAAAAAAAGACCAAAAAAAAAAAAGTCGAATTTCTCTTTTTTTAATTATATATTTATTTTGGGGTCCGGGATTTAAAAAAAAATAGTAAAAAAAAATCAAAAAATCAAAAAGGGGGTTGGGGGGAACCCCCCCATTTCTAATAAAAAACGTCATACATTTTTTTTCGTTTTTATGACCATAAACCCCTACGGACACGTCAATACCACAGACGCAAATGGGAAAGGTGATGATACTGGGTCACAACCCATACACAGGGAACGGACAATCGCTATACCCCCAATAGGACAGCCCACAGATGTCCTTGTTGTCTCCCATCCTGCAGTAACACCTAACTCTGCGGAGGAACCACGCATAAAGGTGGCGATAGGTGACAAAACATTTTCCTTACTAGTTGACACAGGGGCAACTAGATCATGCATTAGGGAAGGGAAGTTCAACTTGTCAGGCGATGCCATGCACACTCAAGGATTCTCTGGGGCTTGAGGGCTGGTTCCTTTTACTGATAACATCTCCTTATCTGTCGGAGATCACAACCTATCTCTTCCACTGTTATACTCAAAGCATTCACCAGTTAATATACTTGGGAGAGACATCATGCGCAGATTGAAGATGACTATGTCCTTCACTGACAAGGGAATAGTATGCTCCATGCCAGGCATACACATGCTCACCGCACGACACATACTCCAGGCTTACTGTGGCAAGATAGTGGCAAGGGCAGAACCAGTGGACGGGGACATCTTCCAATATGGGACAGACATGGCAATAGCATAGCTACCGGGAATTGAGGGCAAGGTGTGGAGGAGGCCAGCAGCATACCTTTTCAGACCAGACACACCCACTAGTGAGGAGGAAAGAGCAATAATATCAGTGGACATTGAGAGTATTGTGGCAGCAAAAGACTACATTGCAGTTCACGCTCAGGATGGGGAAGAAAAAGCATGGAGAGCAGTAATAGCATTGGCTGAAGGATGCAGGCTGATACAGGTGTCAGGTGAGGAACTGTTCTCTGATGACGTAGGGGATGGGGAGATGGTGCTCCAGATGAACGTCTATGTTTGGTTGAGGGTGACCTATAAGGAGCTAGCACTGATAATAGCTATAGAAGAAAGCAATGAGAAAAGAGTAACAATATATTCTGATAGCGCATATGTCACTTCAGCAGTACACTCAGGGTTGATAACGTGGCAAAGAAGAAGATTCATAAGAGCAGATGGTACTCCTTTGCAACATGCTCTCCTCCTAGGTGAACTAATAGAAGTAATAACATACCCAGCAGAAGTAGCCATGGTGAATTGTCAGGCACACTCTAATGGAGATGACCCAATATCAAGAGATAACGAAACAGCAGACGCACATGCAAAATATGCTGCGTACTTTGGCGAGACATAGGACTTAAAAAAAATACAAAAAGATAGGGGGGGGGGTAAGACAGATGATAATGAAGGATGGGTACACACACATCCCAGAGACACAGATTATGGAACTGCAGCCGACAGCACCAATGGCAGAAAAGGAACTGTGGGTTAAAAGGGGATGCACCATTTCCCCCACAGATGCACTATGGCGACAGAATAATACAGGGAAAGTTGTGATGCCCCTGGCCCTACTGAAAACAGCCCTGGCCCAACTACACCACCCCACTCATACAGGGAAAGAAGTAATTGCAGCATGAATAAAAGAATCATGGTTCTACTCCGAGCTAAACTCACACATTGCAAATTTCATTAGCAATTGCCTCACATGTCAACAATACATGGCTGGTCACACGCAGCAAGTGATCAAAGGTACAATACCCCGGCCTGAAGGACCCTTTTTACACCTACACATTGACTAGGTCGACATGATCAACGTATGTCTAGGATACACATACATGATTGTAGTAGTGTGCCCATTTTCAAGGTGGATTGAGGCCAGCCTGTGCTTTCATGCAGATGCCTTTAGATCAGCTCAATTCCTAGTATGGGAGATCTTCCCGCGGTGGGGGGTTTGCGAAGTATTGCGGTCAGACAATGGTCCCCATTTTGCCAATGAATTATTTCAGCACATGACTGCCCTTATGGCGATCAAACATAAATTTGCCTGTGCATATCACCCACAAGCCAATGGCATCTGTGAATGCCACAATGGCCTCCTGAAAGAAGCAATAGCACATTCACATTCATGACATCAAGCTCTACAAAGCACAGACCTGCCCCTTCTCTACAGCGAAAGAGCTAATGCTTCAGTAACGACAGCTAATAACAACGACACAGCACAGGCACCAGATACACCAAAAGACACAAACGACCAACCACCCATAGCCCACCCCATTATCACAAGGTCACAGACAAAGCACGCCCCCACGTCAGGACAATAAAAATTATTATCATTAAAAATTGGAAAGACTATGTTTAATTAAGTAACACGCACCAACAAGGACGCTATCAAAGAGATCTGTAATACACACCACACTGTGTAAGCATGTGCATGCTCTCTTCTCCTTTTTGTCTCGCACATACAGGAATTGTGCATTGTTACTGTATATGTAAGTGTTCGACCAAGAACATACACCACTGCCCAGGGGTACAATGCTACCCACAGAAGATATCCCAGAAGCTCTGTCACACCAATTTGTATACATTATAAAAAGACCAAAATACTTAAGACCACAGAGAATACGCATCTATTATAATGCATTTCTCATGCTAATAGTACGCTCGTTTCCACACCTCCACAGCATTACCTACCTTAAGAAACAGGACGGTAAGGAAAGCATGGGAAGAGCTTTTCGCCTGGGCATTGAACGGCCACCTGATACGCAGGGCTTGAATAACAAGTACTAACAGTAATAACGCACATTTTTAGAGATTTCCAGGTGGGCACCTACATTATCCAAAGTAAAGTAGCTGCAGGACAGCAGCAAAAGGTAAGATAAAAAATGCCAGTGGTAATAGCAACTGTAATAAGGATGTTAGGGATATGTTTCACCACTGGTCTGATAACTGCCGATGTCTGGCAGGCATACTATGCTTTCCATGTGACTGCAACCCCCAATACTAACATTTCCCCCACCCCGGCTGCAAGGAGAACTGTGTCCGGTGGTACAAGTAACACAGGGCTCAACGTAAGGAGGGATAACTGTAATGTTTCTATTGATGTACATGGGGTGGACACATACCTTGCAGAATCCGCACACGTCTCCAACAACATGTGGTACAAGCACATGTTCAAAATTGGTTGGGACACAACAAAGGACAACTGTTATGTGTGCTCGTTGATACCATACGCCATGAGCGCCTCAAGAATATTTGTGGCAATGGAAGTACCGGCAACAACTGCAGAATTCCTGTTATATTTAGTGTTTCAAACATGGGGATGATTTCAAGGGAAAACAGCAACACTAAAATGGAAAACAAGGTCAACATACCCCAACAAAGACAACTTCATCAAAACACTACCGATGTTTGACAATTATTGGCAGCTAACCAAAGGGCTCCAGTACATAACAGATGGACCCGATAAAGGAGAAACAAAAGAGGTAACACTGAACTACCTGCCATGCTAGTGGAGCGCAAGAGAGAATGGAGGTAAACCAGGGTGCTGGGAAAGACCACTAATGCTAATATATGACATGGTATATAGGAAGAACGGATGGCTGGACGGAGTTGTGGGAAGTAAACCTTTGACGTTGGCAAAATCATCAGTGATCTGGGAACAGCGATGGTCTCAGGCTTGGGGGCTTGCGGATGAACCAGTTAGAATACAAGGGGCTAACCACTGACGCAACTATAATTTAGCAAATCACTAACTTTCCCCATGCAACTATTTTCATGTAGCAAATCCTAGGGACAACCCAAGCGGACCACCTGACCCTTTCTCTACCAATAACATTTCCTTGTATACAGGCCTATACTGACCCTACCACTCGGGGAGCCAACCCGATTTAGCGTTTGCTTTAGGGGCTAGTTTTCCCAGGTGACGCACGTAGTTGCGTCATCGGGTTAGAAAAAGGGCCTGCGAGCCCAACACAGAGGAGATGGTGCTTGGGTACCTGTGCTCCAAGAACCTGTCCCTGTCTGTTTTGTGCAATAAACAGCAGTAACTCTTTGCTCTTGTGTGTGCCTCATACTCCTCATACGCGGGAGGAGTTGGGGCCTTCCCATCCCTGGAGGTCCCCGAATGGCCCTGCCGACCCCCGGGAAATTATCCTGACATGCTCAAGCAGATCAAACGTGCGGACAGGTCTTACCGTATGAGTAGGAGTGATTTCCCTTCATCCACAGTGCTTAGGGTATGAGTCTTGGTACCGTGGAAAGTACAGAAACCCAACTGTTTTTGATGAAGAATACAGGATTTTTTCAGATGTTGTGGATTTGCATTGTGGCGATTTTGTCGATCACTTTGAGCAAAAAGAGAGTGTTGGTATTTGAGTGCAAGTTACTCAGGTTGTTTTGGTCTGGTTTGAGTTTCTTTGGTAGAGAGGTAACTTCCACCTTCTTAAGACTAGCTGGAATGCGTTCATGACTGAAGGAGGAGTTTAGAAAGATTACCAAAAAATGGGCAAAAATGCAGGGATTTTGTAGTGGAATTTCTGATGGTAAAAGCTCACCAAGGCATAATGTGAGGTGCATAGATTTCAGGGATTCCAGCGTCACTTCTGCGGAAAACAGTAGGACGGAGAATCTCTTGTATTGCTGAATTTTATTTCCAGGAGAGGAGTGTTGATGGGAAGGGGGTTGTTTTAAGGAGTTGGAGATCTTTGAGCGGGCCAGTGCAATTTTATTCAAGAAGAATTGCTGTACCCTGTTACAAATGTTAGGAAAGAAATTAGCCTTTCCCACCCCCAGGCGCTTTAGAGTGAGGCGAGTCCCGAAGATAGACGTGCGATGTACCAGAGGGGAAAGGGCCGTGCTAAGAAACCCGGCACAAATACAATATTACAGGAATTATACATGTATAGACTTAGTGCACGCACATAAAGAGACGCCATTTTATAGTTATGGGAGACACATTTAGTCCTACATGGCTGCACGGTAAATGTAAGCCCGGTGGAGAAACCTGAACAGGCCCAAACACTGAGGGAAGATGAGTCGGTGCTGTTAATTCTCACAGAAACTTCCCTTTGTTACTTAACTGTTGCAATTACCTATTATCCCTGAAAGGAATGTGCCCTGCAAGTCCATGAGACAGCACCAGGCTCCTCACAGCATGCATTCATCAGAGCCAGGCCAACAGCAGACCTCCAACCCCCACCCACCCCACCAGGAGTAATGGCACCCACCACTGACCCAGTCCAAGAACCCCTGCACTCCACGTTACTAGGCGACCTCCGACCACCAGCAATAAAACCAATGGCCATAAAATATCTAAACTGACACAACCATTTCACCTTATCCCATAAATACACCCTTTGTAGTACGAGGTACAGGGAGGAATGAAGTACAGCTCAAAATGATGGTGGAAGCCTTGGGAGCATAGAGTGCGATATTAACCGAGCAGAGAATGTATGGATCAACAGGACCGTGTTCCTCCCCCTGTGTCAGTCCCCAGGTTTCCCAGGTGCATATCATAATGATACAGAAGTATTATTGTACCATACTAACCATGAAACAGCAACATGTGAAAAGCCTGACCTTCAGTCCTTGGAGCGACAAGCCCAGTTGACCCCACGTGAGAAGAGACAAGCGGACGAGACAGGAGCCAATCATAGCCTGGAATCCCCTATGGAGCAGGCCCATGCATAGGGCCTCACCAACCAGTCTTGCAAGTTTCGACTGTATGTTATGATGTCACTGATGATGCTGTGTGCCCTTATAATGTATTGTTCATGCAGACTCTGGCAGAACGTTCTCGAACAGCAAAGTCCATTGCTTGCACCTTTACTTTTTGAGTGATTAAATCTTGTTATCCTTGCAAGCAATCTCTTGCCCTTTTTTCCCTTGTGGGTTGTATTCCATCTGGCGTGAGTGTACAGGGGCGTGCCTTCAATTGGTGACCCCAAAGTGTTCCCAGCACCCCCGTATCTGCAGTGGTATCCAGGCAACCTCTCCAGAAGGGCTGCGCCCACTTACAGCGACCAGCCCGAAAAACGCATACCTTCCAGTGGCCATGCAGGAGCCGTCTTTGCAGAATCCTGCCTGCTCATCGGAGTGGGGTGCGATCCCAATGAGCAGTGCAGGCCGGTGTTGGAACCCTGTGAATGGAGGAGTACATGAGAACGCGCTTATGCGGGTATAGCCTTTGCCAGGGATAAAAAGTTGGGGACAGATATATGGGGGAGTGTGAACAGTGTTAATATGTGTTGAATGGAATTGGGAGTGTGGATTGCTTGTGGATTGTGACCTTTTTTTGTTTTATTATTTTATTAAGGAGAATAAAAAGGAAAAGGAAAACGGAAGATAGGGAACCTCCCTGAGTGAGAGGGTGAGGTGGCGCCACAGCCATTGTTTAACAAAGAGAAAATGAGGAAATACATAGGAGCTCTGTATAGTTAGAGAGCTTGGGAATAGCAGTGGTTGTTATTTTAGCTAGTTATTTTAGTTTGTTTTGAAATCCAAACTGGGAACAGGGGACTCAGAGGAGAAATGACAAATATTTTCTGATATTATGTGGCGGTAAAGAGGGGGTGGGGGGATTGAATTGTTTTTGGTGACCTCTGTATAACAGTGGCACATTAGCACAGGCGTAGCTTGGCTAAGCAAGCACACAGGAGATGTGACCATGGGGGCAGAAAATCCCATAGAGTACATGTGCAAGGCCCTGCCATTGTACTGCGACAGGATCAAGAAATATCACAATCAGTGGGTGACTGAAACCAGTAAAGGAGGGATGCCCTGCTCGTGGCCAGAGCAAGGCTCCTTTGACAAAAGTATGCTAGAACACGTATCCATCTTCTTGACTGCAAAATTCAAAGGGAAACAATTACAAAACAGGAGGGAGATATTTAACCTCTTGAAGATGGTCGAGTATACAGAGGAGCGTGGGAGGGAAGGAGGGACAGACAACAATAGTAAAGGAGTAGGCCCAGACAAAGATGGGAAGACATCAACAGGACACAAGGGAATATACCCTTTAGATGCTTGTCCTACGGTGGGATATATAAACCCAATGTATGTGTAAAAAGGAAAAAATCTTTGACACCCACAACAACACCACCTCCCCCACACATCCCCCCTCCAGCGATCACAGCACACGCCGATGTGATCTCAAGAGACCTAGAAGTAGCACTGGCCTTGACATTAACAGAAGTAGCAAGACTACGAGCGGCGTGTGATGTAAAAAAGGGAGACATGCCGGTGCCACCAGTGACAGATGATGGAAATCAGGAGACTTTTTATTCAGAATAGACAATGCACCCATAAAAGCTGTACGCATACAGCGTGACGGCGACACAGACAGCTTGGTTTCTGAGAATGTCGGGTCCCATGGGGGAGACAAAGACGAGTGGAGCGAGGTCAATGAGGTTGAGGACGGTGAAAATGGAGAGGCTGAACAGGTGCTTCAACCCACCCTGAGGGTAGAGAGCTTATGGGACGGCAGGTTGAGGGAGAGGTTTGTTCGGATGGCAGTAGCAAGGAAAAAGGGATGTGTAACCAAGGGCAGAAGGAACAGACTGAAAATGCAAAAGCTTATTGGTGGCCGTAATTGGGTTTAGGTTGCTGATGTGTGGGTGAAGGCAGGGTACCCGGCAGTAACACTGAGCAATGTCGCTCATGATGGAGCAACGTTTAACAAGATCTGAGCATAGCTTTGGGATGCACTGCGGCAAGCATTCCCAGACACACAAAGATTTACCGTTCCTTATGCAATGTAAAATGGGCGACGATGAAGATGCTGCACAATTCATTCTTAAGGCCTGCCCAAAGAAGTACAAAAGGCGCTCAACAAGATCGTAGGGGTCGAGGCGAAGGGGTGGACTGAGATTCAAAGCATTATAGTGCATCATTGTAGGAGAAAAAAAGAGCGCAAGGAAGAGATGCTTCAGAGACGATAGGCAGAGGAAGCAAAACTGGTACAGAATACATTGGCCAAAGTGGCTGTGGTGGCATCGGGACTGACGCCCACACAGATGGAGAAGAGAGGATATAGCCCTAGCCTTACAAATGCCAGAATAGTCATATTGTGGGCTGAAGGAAGGTAAGGACAGTGTGGCGGGTACCTGCACTTCCCGGGGCAACAGTGGCAAGGAGGGCAACAGCGGGGATGAGGTGGGTTCAGGGGATCAAAGGGAGGGGGGTTTGGAGGAATGGGATTTAGAGGAGGAGGAGCAGGACAACTTTGGACCTGTTGAAAGTGGGGGCATTTCTTGAGGGAGTGTAGGAGCAGACAAGTTATGGGATATGGCTATGGCCAGCAGAACTATGGACCACCACCCCAGGACACCCCTCAAGGGCCACCCCCCAGAATGACCTCAACCCCACATGGGACACACCAAGCTTACACTCAGTTACCCCCACAAATCCAAGGCCTTCCCCCGCTGCAACACCCCAAACAGGTAGTGCAGTAGTACCAGCCCCACTGCAATATTCAGCAGGCGGGGAACGCGAATGCTTTCAATAGAACACCCAATGGTACAGTGGCTCCATTTCAAGGCGCTACAGTGGTGGGGGAAATCCTTTCTCGTTCCAGGAACAGACACCTACCCTGACTAGGACAGCTCACAGAGAGCACTTGCATGTCCAGTCCTGTCGATGACCCTAAACCCAGAAGAGGAACCCTTGGTGGGGGCAGAGATAGGACACAAACAATTCATCTTTATGGTAGATTCAGGCGCTGAGAAATCGTGTATCAGTGAAGGTGACTTCCCACTGCCTGGCAAAACTCTCGACAAGCAGGGATTCTCTGGGGCTGTTTTAACGGTTCTATATACAAAATATTTAGATGTCAAAGTGGGAGTAAGGGTAGTACGTATCTCCCTTTTGTATTCTGATAGCTCTCCTGTTAACTTGAACATGATGATCCCATTTACAGACAACAGCATTGTGTGCTCCATGCCAGGCATGTGCTCAATGACGGTGATGCTCGTAGTGGACGCCATGACCGAGACATAATCATCTACAGCATGAATGTGCTTGCGCAGGCAGTGCCACAAATCGCCAAAACCTGCTGGAGAGTGCTTACTGATTTCATTTTCTGTTCCCTGTAGTGTCCCCAGGGTTAGTGGCAGGTACCATATTGTCCCTAGATCTGCAGGGGTTGTTAGTATAAGCCAAGAGAATTGTGGTCCTAGGTACCGAAACTGACGGATGTCAATGGCGCTCCATCCTATGCATTGACCCCACTGTACCCCTCAAGAAATTAACAGATGACGAACTTTTTGAGGCTAATGACAGCGACGGGTAAATATGTCATGGTGCAGTATAGGAGAGTGCAGAGACCCCTCATGGCCGTTGTCGCCCTGCCCCCATTCACCCAAGGTGACTTACAACATGTGCCGATACAGTTGTGGACAACTAATCCACACAATGTAGGGCTCCTAAAAGAAGTAACCCCAGTAGAATAAAACTAAAGAATGGAGCGGTATTACCCAGAGTGAAACAGTACCCACTCTCGAGGGAGACAGACGAGGGGATAAAGGGTACAATACAGGCCTTGCTACATCAAAGGATCATAGTGCCCTCTACCTCACCATGCAACACGGCCATATACCTTGTTAAAAAAGCAATGCAGGGGAAATTGGAGACTGATCCAGGATCTCCGCCCCCTCAGTGACATACCACAGAAGGAATTTCCTCTTGTTCCTAACCCAGCCTCCATCTTGTTCAGCATCCCTAAAGAAGCAATGCACTTCACAGTGGTCGATTTAAAGAACACCTTCTTCTCAATAGCATTGCACCCAGACCCACAGTATCTCACAGAATTTACACATGGCGGAAAACGCTGCGAGCACACTCGTTTACCCCAAGGATATTGCTAAAGTCCTAGCATATTAAATAGGATTGCACAAAGACCTAGGTAACATCCATGTGTCCAGCACAGTCATCCAGTACATAGAGGACTTGTTGGTGTGTAGTGAAAGTGAGCAGAACTGCTGCAGAGACTCCATCACCCTACTGCAACTGCTAGCTCACAAGGGTTACAAGGTTGATAAGGCTAAGCTCCAATACTGCCTGCTTGAAGTACTCTATCTAGGGCAGCTCATCTCAGCAGACGGCAAAAGAATTATACCTGACAGAGTAGCGACAGTGCGCGGCATGACTAAACCAGTTACTGTAAAAGATATGCAGGCATTCTTGGGGTTGTGAAACTATTCCAGGGCTTGGATTCTGAACTATGCAGCATACACAAGGCCACTCTTACAAAGCCTCAAGGAAGCACAAAAAGGCAGTCACAAGATAGAGTGGACAGCAGACGGGGTGCAAAGGTTCAATGATCTGAAAGAAGTGAATTCCACAGCTCCAGTTCTCGCCACTACACACAGGAATTTTACATATTTTCACACTCAAATGGTGCACTCATGACAGCTGTACTAACACAGAAGAGCACAATGGGCCACAAGCCACAGGCTTATTACAGCGGTACACTAGATTCAGTAATGCAGTGACAGTTAGCATACGAGCATCTGCCTTTGCAATTGAAAAAAGCTCCACAATTGTAATGGGGTGCTCAGTAACATTGTACGTGGTGCACTTAGTATTTGCAATCCTTGAAAGATCAGAGTCCACTCTCACCACCGAGAGGGCATCAGCATATGAGATTATTATCTCAAGTCCCAATATTCATGTTGTTAGGTGAAAGAAAGTGAACCCTGCCACGTTCCTAACAGAGCCATGCACAGGCGAAGACCTACAGCAACATGAACAACCTATGAGGGCAAGGAGGATGACATCCCCAAAGCCAAATATAGTCCACTAGGGGAGGGTGAAGTGTTCTTTGTTGATTGGTCGGCAACAATCAACCAGGACACGTGACAAAGTCATACTGTCACAGCAGTAGTGCACCTAGAGGCAGGGCAGTATGAAACACTAGTGATGAAAAGACTATCCATGCATTGCTCAGCACAAGCAGCAGAACTCATTGCGGGCATAGAAGCCATTTGAGCATTGAAGGGATGTTATGTAAACATTTATTCAGACGCAGCATACGTCACCACAATGGTGAATGCTGGTCTTTTGTGCTGGATGAGAAAGGGTGTCAGACGGGCAGACGGTTCATCTATGCAACATGAAGCATTGTTCAATGCCCTAATATCCGCACTCACAGAGTCATCCATAGTGGCGGTCATCAAAGGCGCTGCCCATACCAATAACAATGATGATATGTCTTTGGGGAACGCAGCCACTGACGCGGCAGCCAAAGCAGCATTGTAGCTCCCAGTGCCCACACCTGCTGAGTACGTTAGCACCACCAGTTCCACATTGCCAGAGAAGGACCCATACACAACACTGCCCACAACACAAATAATAGTGCTCCAATGCAGAGCACCACAGGAAGAAAAAGACATTTGGCTCAAGCAAGGGTGCATACGGTCACCAACTGATATCTTATGGAGACGGCAATGCACAGGAAAGGTAGTAATGCCCATTGAATTACTACACATTCTTTTCAAGGAAATCACAGCACTATTAGGTAGTAAACACTGCATGTGCCCCATTTATCACCCCCAAGCAAATGGCGTTGTGGAATGAATTAACGGCCTCCCCAAGAGTAAGCGCTCCAAACTGTGCAACGCCCTAAAAAAGAACTGGGTGCATGGTTTACCCCTGGCCCTGTTCAATATGCGCACTCGGCCAAGTAAGGACCACCTCATCTCACCACACACACCCATCCCCCCTGTGAGAAGGACATCAGATGCCTATAGTGCTGCAACGATTCTGGGCGAGAAGTTCAAAGAATACTTGGCAAACTTAACACGTGCGATCAAATGCGTCTCACGACAAATCGCACCACGTCACCCAGACAACACCCAAACTGATACAGGTCCACTTACAGACACAAAAACCACCCAACCACTCTTTCCTTGGGAGATAGTGTATGTAAGTAGCTTTGTGTGCAAGTGGAGCACTCCCAGGTTCCACAGGCCCTACTAAGTAGTGTTTTCCACCCCTCTTGCAGTAAAGGTAAAAGGTCTTCAATATTGGATACACCTTTCAGACATTTGCAGGGCACCACTGAATTCCTCATCTGTACCTAAAACTAACATAATCAGTATACCGCACCTTACGTAGCTTAATGCTGTCAATATAAGTGCATGTGCAAAGATACCAAAAATTAAAACAAACTATATCTCTCCCTATTTCTCTCTCTCTCTCTTCTCCCCCTCCACCTCTCCTGATCTCCCTCACCTTGTCCTCCCATCCCTATTTTATACCTCTTTTTGTTTCCATTAAAGGAGAAAGAAGATGAATCATTAAATGTCAAATTGTTTATTGCATAACAATAGAAATGTCATTAGGTCTACTAGAATGTATTCTTATCAATGCGGCTTGCATTTTACTACAATTTTGTTCACCTTCCTCATCCTAAGAATATATTGGGGGTCATCTTTTATCTGGGCGAGCCATCTAAAAGAGGTGGGAGGGGGAACCTGAATAAAAGCACACATCTCAATATGACTAAACTGCCAAATACAACTGTATATATGTATAACACATCCTTAACAAGTATCACCAGTGCTGACTCTATGTATGAGTAAAATGTTTGAAGTATTATTTCCCACTATTAAAAACCTCTTTTGTAGCACCAATAGTAGTGGTAGTACCACTGTTAGCAGGAGCATATGACCAAGGAGGCATAAATCATGCCATGATAGGATGAAAAGACAAGCGTGAAGGCCCAAATATGATGCATACCATGGCCTAGGCCTGGATGCGGTCAAAGATATCTGTCATCCCGAGCACTCAAATAGTTGGTATTCTGACATGAGTGTGGTGGGTAGACAAACAACCAATAGTAGTTGCTATGTATGCTCATTGATATCGCACGCATCAGGGGCACGTAAGATTCTAGTAGACAAGAAGTACCAATTATAGAGGCACAATGCCTGATTCATCTTGCAATATGTAGGATAAAAGGCACCTTCCAGGCACACAACGTGTGTCTACAACTTGTCAATCCAGATGCCCAGAAATGCAAAGCCAATCCGACAAACAACAAGTGTTCAAAGCAACCATATTTGGTGAACAAGAGAGAAAAGTGAGCCTTCGCAAGGCCAAGTTCATACGCAGTAATTGAATGGCAGACCACAGGAGTGATGATGGATGTTGGGCTAATTGGGTGGGGAGGCATGACCAGGCCAACCCCCAGAACCTAGGGTACCAGCTTGTGTGCTGCACGCAAGTGGAATATTCCAGAAGGGTACAAGCGTGCCCACCAATTTGGAGGGCCACGTAGCAAAGAGCCCTATAGTATGAGAAGCCAATAGAACATTGTGTATTAGTTCAACACGGAAGATCACTTGCTCTTGCGGTGGGCTTAGTTGTCGACCTGATCTTAGCGACGCAATCACGATCCTCGCCCTTATGGAAGGTATACCTAAATGTTCCCTTTAAGCCTATCACATCCCCTTGTAGGTTTTCTTATTATGCCACGTAGTATGACATTGCGTATGATGAGTCTCTGTTATAAAAGTATACATTTTTATAAAATGTATTGAGATCGTGCTGTGTGGCGTCCGTTGATGCCTGTTGTACTCCCTGTTTTAACGAGTGTTATTAAATCAGCCGTTATTTTGCCAAACTTCCTGAGTTGGTCTGATTATTGATGTATGAGTAAGATCTGCATCCCATCCATCTCAGACACTGTTACCTCGTCTTAAAGGGCCTACGGGTTCGAATTTGTTAAACATGTGTGATGTGGAACACCCCGTGTACTGCTGCTAAAGCATAATAAACAGAGATAATCGGGATGGGGAGATCCAAAACCAGAGACAAGTAGGTGCTGAACGTGTGTGTTTATTGTATAATCACACAGAAAGTGGTACGTGACTGCACAATTTATTTTACATTACTTCCGATAAGCACGAAAGGTGTTTTAGAGAGGACGGACAGAGTGGGTCACGCAGTGGTGACACAGGTGGGTGCAAACCTCTGGAATATCGAGGTCAGCATTACATTGAAAATACAAGTTTCCTCGCATATCGAGGAACAAAAACACAAGGTGCACACGACAATCTTGAAAGTGAACAGGTACAGGTAGTGATGCAGTTGTGATGAATGGTTCGACACAGGGGGTGACACAGGGTGTGTTTCGGCCAAAAAAGTGGCTGGGAAGTCGCCGTCTTTGTGCTGGCCTTCGTCAGGAAAGAGGCACCAGTAGTGGTGCTGTCCGTGGTGTCTGTGGGTAGAACAGAGCTATTAGGATCTCGGGTGGTGATTCAATAAGTACTTAGAGTATTTAATACGGGCCGAATAAATGCCCAAGTGATACACCATATGGAGTATCTTAAAAAACAGCTTACCTGCCGCCGGAGGGGAGCAGGTGGGTGCTGTCGGGGAAGCCGCGAGGAGTGCGGGTTGACCGGTGCGATGTATGGCACAAGGTGGAGGGCTATGATTGCCTTCGAGCCAACGTGGTCAAGAGTCTCACGAAGCAGGAGTGGGGCGTAAATATACCCAAGTCTAGAAGGAAAATTAAAAAGGTTTTAGTGACCTGTGTGAGTCGAGTGTTTCGGGAAACATGGGCTAGCCCGCGTTTGGGTGGGGGGACTTACTGTGGTCTGGGTGGTACGCTGCCGTGCTGGACGTAGACTGGTGGGAGCCGGATGAGTCGGACACCGAGGGTGCCGTGGAGGACAGTATAAATAGCAGCCTGTGGCTAAAGGCAGACGAATGGGATCCCGCGGTCCCGGGGCGGCAGTCTGCTTGGGCCAATCCAACGGCTGTGCGCCGTGTTCCAATGGAAAGGCGGTACTACGTGTGTGATGTTGGGTAATGTAGTCCAGTGGGGGCAGGAAGGACATCGGCAATAGGAAGTTCGCACAGTAAGACGGGCATGCCACATGGAGGCTGAGACGGTCATGTGATGGCATAGTTACCGCAAAACACTGTGGATGGTACAACACAATGACTCTGGTGTGCAATAATCATCACAAGGAGAAACCATTATATCTCGAAGATGCACAGAGGGATGGTAACAGTGCACAAGCAATTCTCAAGGTAGAAAAAACATAGGTGTAAAATGTACACATTTAGATCAATCTAGTGTAATGGACACTAGTCCGTTGCCAGAGAGGGGACGTCGGTGACTGATGGCTAATGGCAGTTCTAAAAATGTTTCCATTCAACGGTTATATTGAGGCCGTCTTGGACGGAGTTCAATCTGTGGACCCACTTTTGCTCGAGTCTAGTGAGGGCAATGTTGATGTCGCCTCCTCGTCTTTGAGGCTGAAGTTGTTGGATCACGGTCCACGTGAATTCTTCATGGGTATGTTTCTTCTGGCTAAAGTGTTCGACCAGAGGTTTGTCCTCAACTTTGTTTTTGATGCAGGATCTGTGTTCGTTGATCCTTTGTTTGACTGGTCTGATGGTTTTGCCGATGTAAATCAGGTCGCAGGGACACTTGATAGCGTAGATCACGTGCTTACTTTCGCAGTTGGTGTGACTGTTCTGTTTCCATACTAGGTTCTTATGGATGAACGTTTTGCTGTTCGTGGTGAAACGACAGGCGACGCAATGTCCACAGCTGAAGTGACCCACCACTGGTGGAAGATTCCACAGCGTGGTGACTGGTTTGGTGGGTTCTAGGAAGGTGTGGACTAATGAGTCTCTAAGATTTCTGTTTTTCTTGAAGGCGAACAGTGGTTTCTTCGCCAGGGTACCTTCATTTTTTACCAGATGCCAGTGTTTGTTGATGGTATTTTTGATGAGGTTACTGACTGGGTTGTACGTGGTGACGCAGACAGTTCTATCGTTAGGGAGTCTTTCTTTAGTGGTTAAGCAGAGGGAGCGGTCGGTGTTGGCCGCTCTTTTCTTGGCTGTCTTGATGGACTTCCTGGGGTATCCTCTCTCTCCAAGACGTGTTTGCAGTTGTTGTGCATGGTAGTTGAATCTTTCTTTGTCAGAGCAGTTTCTCCGGATGCGCAGAAACTGACCGTAGGGGAGATTGTATTTTAAACCTTGTGGATGGTAACTGGTGAAGTGGAGAAGGGTGTTCCTGTCGGTAGGTTTTCTGAAGAGTTCCGTCTTCAGCGCATCTCCGGACCGGTAAATGTGTAGGTCGAGGAAATTGATCTCTTGGTAGTCCCATTCAATGGTGAACTTGATGTAATCGTTCCGTGCATTGAGCCATTGGTGGAAAGCTAGTAGTTCTTCAGAGCTTCCTTCCCAAATGAGTAAAATGTCATCGATGTATCGACGCCAGACCTTGATGTTTGGTCTGTGAGGATTGTTGTCAGAGTAGATGTGATCTTCTTCGTATTGTGCCATGTACAGATTGGCGACGTCCGGGGCAAAAGTGGCGCCCATGCTCACTCCTTTAATTTGTTGGTACATTTGATGGCCGAATAGAAAGAAATTCTCACCCATGGCGATCCGAATGCACTCCACCAAAAAGTTAGTAGGTATGGTAGAAGTGTTGGCTCGTTTTTCAAGGCAAGTCGCCAAGGCTTGTAGGCCCTCTGTTTGTGGGATGGAGGTATACAGTGCCTCAACGTCCATGGTGACCAAAATGGACTGGGCAGTCAGATGTATGGAGTCCAAAATCTTGATGGTTTCGGTACTGTCTTTGAGGTAAGATGCCATTTTACCTACGAACGGCTTCATAAAAAAATCTGTATATAGAGAGAGGGGTTCCAACAGTGAATCACAGGCGGAGACAATGGGTCTGCCCGGTGGTTTGGTGGGGTGCTTGTGGATTTTGGGTAGAATGTAGAAGGCCGGAGTCCTCGGGTGAGTTTTGTTGAGAAAGATCCTTTCTTCTTGACAAATCCACCCCTGGTCTTCGGCATGCTTGGTGAGGTTGATGATCTCTTCTTGCAGTCGTTGTGTGGGGTCCCTGTTTAACATTTTATATGAGGTTCTGTCGCTGAGGAGTCGCAAGCATTCCTGATTGTAATCTGCGGTGTTCATGATCACAATACCGCCTCCTTTGTCTGCTGGTTTTATAGTGATGGTGGTATCCTGGTGGAGGTCCTTCAGGGACTGTCGCTCCGTTGGTAGCAGGTTGTCTTGATAAAAGTTTTTTTGTCTTATCCCGTCGGTGATTGTTTTCATGACGATCTTCTCAAAAGTCTCAAACTCACTCGGGATCGTGTGAGGGGGTGGTAAGAAGGTGGATTTGGGTTTGAACCCAGTGATGTTGTCTTTAGTCCTCTCTGGTATCTGGTTGATGGAATCTTGTTTGCTGGGTACGTGTATCTCGAAAAAGTATTTCAACCTGAGGGTCCGGAAAAACCTTCTTAGTTCTGCTTCCGTGTTGAAGGGGTCTGCTTTGGTAGCTGGAACAAAGGAAAGGCCCCTCTCGAGGAGTGTCTGTTCAGCTTGAGCTAAAGGCCTGGAGGACAGGTTAAAAATGGGAATTGTCTCTAGGGCTGGTTCGAGTACCACTGGCGTGTCCTCATGTATTGTCCGGTTTGTTGAGTGCGCCTTCTCGGGCGGCCTCGTTGGCCCCCTCTCTGAAAAAACGGATGTTGTAGTGGTTGGTTTTGATTCCCGTTGGTACCGGGGGAGCCTGGGGTACTCCCGCCTGAGGATCCCGAGCTACCTGAAAAGTTGACTACCCGGTTCCGTCTATTGTAGTTAGTTTTCTGTTGTTGCTGGAGTTCCTCGTAGTATGTTTCTTTGAGATAGGGATAGGTTTTTTCCTCTGCGTAGTGGTTGAGATCTTTCCTGAATTTCTGTACTTTGCGTTCCACTGTTAGTTGATTAAATTTAATCACTTCTTCTTCTAATTTTTGTAGTTTTTGTTGTGCGTCATTGATGGTTCTGTCATCTGTAAATTTCTTTTCCAGGGTGGCAAGGTCTTCTCCCAAGGTCTTCTCCCTGTTTTTCTACCCAAAATCCACAAGCACCCCACCAAACCACCGGGCAGACCCATTGTCTCCGCCTGTGATTCACTGTTGGAACCCCTCTCTCTATATACAGATTTTTTTATGAAGCCGTTCGTAGGTAAAATGGCATCTTACCTCAAAGACAGTACCGAAACCATCAAGATTTTGGACTCCATACATCTGACTGCCCAGTCCATTTTGGTCACCATGGACGTTGAGGCACTGTATACCTCCATCCCACAAACAGAGGGCCTACAAGCCTTGGCGACTTGCCTTGAAAAACGAGCCAACACTTCTACCATACCTACTAACTTTTTGGTGGAGTGCATTCGGATCGCCATGGGTGAGAATTTCTTTCTATTCGGCCATCAAATGTACCAACAAATTAAAGGAGTGAGCATGGGCGCCACTTTTGCCCCGGACGTCGCCAATCTGTACATGGCACAATACGAAGAAGATCACATCTACTCTGACAACAATCCTCACAGACCAAACATCAAGGTCTGGCGTCGATACATCGATGACATTTTACTCATTTGGGAAGGAAGCTCTGAAGAACTACTAGCTTTCCACCAATGGCTCAATGCACGGAACGATTACATCAAGTTCACCATTGAATGGGACTACCAAGAGATCAATTTCCTCGACCTACACATTTACCGGTCCGGAGATGCGCTGAAGACGGAACTCTTCAGAAAACCTACCGACAGGAACACCCTTCTCCACTTCACCAGTTACCATCCACAAGGTTTAAAATACAATCTCCCCTACGGTCAGTTTCTGCGCATCCGGAGAAACTGCTCTGACAAAGAAAGATTCAACTACCATGCACAACAACTGCAAACACGTCTTGGAGAGAGAGGATACCCCAGGAAGTCCATCAAGACAGCCAAGAAAAGAGCGGCCAACACCGACCGCTCCCTCTGCTTAACCACTAAAGAAAGACTCCCTAACGATAGAACTGTCTGCGTCACCACGTACAACCCAGTCAGTAACCTCATCAAAAATACCATCAACAAACACTGGCATCTGGTAAAAAATGAAGGTACCCTGGCGAAGAAACCACTGTTCGCCTTCAAGAAAAACAGAAATCTTAGAGACTCATTAGTCCACACCTTCCTAGAACCCACCAAACCAGTCACCACGCTGTGGAATCTTCCACCAGTGGTGGGTCACTTCAGCTGTGGACATTGCGTCGCCTGTCGTTTCACCACGAACAGCAAAACGTTCATCCATAAGAACCTAGTATGGAAACAGAACAGTCACACCAACTGCGAAAGTAAGCACGTGATCTACGCTATCAAGTGTCCCTGCGACCTGATTTACATCGGCAAAACCATCAGACCAGTCAAACAAAGGATCAACGAACACAGATCCTGCATCAAAAACAAAGTTGAGGACAAACCTCTGGTCGAACACTTTAGCCAGAAGAAACATACCCATGAAGAATTCACGTGGACCGTGATCCAACAACTTCAGCCTCAAAGACGAGGAGGCGACATCAACATTGCCCTCACTAGACTCGAGCAAAAGTGGGTCCACAGATTGAACTCCGTCCAAGACGGCCTCAATATAACCGTTGAATGGAAACATTTTTAGAACTGCCATTAGCCATCAGTCACCGACGTCCCCTCTCTGGCAACGGACTAGTGTCCATTACACTAGATTGATCTAAATGTGTACATTTTACACCTATGTTTTTTCTACCTTGAGAATTGCTTGTGCACTGTTACCATCCCTCTGTGCATCTTCGAGATATAATGGTTTCTCCTTGTGATGATTATTGCACACCAGAGTCATTGTGTTGTACCATCCACAGTGTTTTGCGGTAACTATGCCATCACATGACCGTCTCAGCCTCCATGTGGCATGCCCGTCTTACTGTGCGAACTTCCTATTGCCGATGTCCTTCCTGCCCCCACTGGACTACATTACCCAACATCACACACGTAGTACCGCCTTTCCATTGGAACACGGCGCACAGCCGTTGGATTGGCCCAAGCAGACTGCCGCCCCGGGACCGCGGGATCCCATTCGTCTGCCTTTAGCCACAGGCTGCTATTTATACTGTCCTCCACGGCACCCTCGGTGTCCGACTCATCCGGCTCCCACCAGTCTACGTCCAGCACGGCAGCGTACCACCCAGACCACAGTAAGTCCCCCCACCCAAACGCGGGCTAGCCCATGTTTCCCGAAACACTCGACTCACACAGGTCACTAAAACCTTTTTAATTTTCCTTCTAGACTTGGGTATATTTACGCCCCACTCCTGCTTCGTGAGACTCTTGACCACGTTGGCTCGAAGGCAATCATAGCCCTCCACCTTGTGCCATACATCGCACCGGTCAACCCGCACTCCTCGCGGCTTCCCCGACAGCACCCACCTGCTCCCCTCCGGCGGCAGGTAAGCTGTTTTTTAAGATACTCCATATGGTGTATCACTTGGGCATTTATTCGGCCCGTATTAAATACTCTAAGTACTTATTGAATCACCACCCGAGATCCTAATAGCTCTGTTCTACCCACAGACACCACGGACAGCACCACTACTGGTGCCTCTTTCCTGACGAAGGCCAGCACAAAGACGGCGACTTCCCAGCCACTTTTTTGGCCGAAACACACCCTGTGTCACCCCCTGTGTCGAACCATTCATCACAACTGCATCACTACCTGTACCTGTTCACTTTCAAGATTGTCGTGTGCACCTTGTGTTTTTGTTCCTCGATATGCGAGGAAACTTGTATTTTCAATGTAATGCTGACCTCGATATTCCAGAGGTTTGCACCCACCTGTGTCACCACTGCGTGACCCACTCTGTCCGTCCTCTCTAAAACACCTTTCGTGCTTATCGGAAGTAATGTAAAATAAATTGTGCAGTCACGTACCACTTTCTGTGTGATTATACAATAAACACACACGTTCAGCACCTACTTGTCTCTGGTTTTGGATCTCCCCATCCCGATTATCTCTGTTTATTATACGTATACCCACCTGGGTAAATCGGGACCTAGCCAGGTGCCCTAAAGATTTAAATATATTGAGCACAACCCGCGGTTGAAGGGCTACTCATCAAACATAGGAGCAGTCACCAGGACATCCTCCTATCTCCAACAAATATGGACAAAGTTAATATCGTGTCCTACACTGAAGAATATTTTCAGAAATTAATGGGCATAACCACCACTTTAGGCTCCGAAGGTGGACCCATCGCCCAAGGCGCCAACAGAGATGAATTAGATACCATCTTACAGAAAAAGAAAAAACTTGTAAGAACAGAAATGCATGGTACTTTCATGCTAGAATACCTGAAAGCGGGAATCATCCCCGAAGGCCTACAAGTGAAGAATATCCCCAGGGTATTCACTGACAATCCGAAATTCAAAGTGAACTTTAGCGGCGTGGGCAACAAATGTAGCCGTGACTGGATAATCCTTATAATCGACACTGCCCAGGAAGAATGCAAAAAACAGGGAGAAGACCTTGCCACCCTGGAAAAGAAATTTACAGATGACAGAACCATCAATGACGCACAACAAAAACTACAAAAATTAGAAGAAGAAGTGATTAAATTTAATCAACTAACAGTGGAACGCAAAGTACAGAAATTCAGGAAAGATCTCAACCACTACGCAGAGGAAAAAACCTATCCCTATCTCAAAGAAACATACTACGAGGAACTCCAGCAACAACAGAAAACTAACTACAATAGACGGAACCGGGTAGTCAACTTTTCAGGTAGCTCGGGATCCTCAGGCGGGAGTACCCCAGGCTCCCCCGGTACCAACGGGAATCAAAACCAACCACTACAACATCCGTTTTTTCAGAGAGGGGGCCAACGAGGCCGCCCGAGAAGGCGCACTCAACAAACCGGACAATACATGAGGACACGCCAGTGGTACTCGAACCAGCCCTAGAGACAATTCCCATTTTTAACCTGTCCTCCAGGCCTTTAGCTCAAGCTGAACAGACACTCCTCGAGAGGGGCCTTTCCTTTGTTCCAGCTACCAAAGCAGACCCCTTCAACACGGAAGCAGAACTAAGAAGGTTTTTCCGGACCCTCAGGTTGAAATACTTTTTCGAGATACACGTACCCAGCAAACAAGATTCCATCAACCAGATACCAGAGAGGACTAAAGACAACATCACTGGGTTCAAACCCAAATCCACCTTCTTACCACCCCCTCACACGATCCCGAGTGAGTTTGAGACTTTTGAGAAGATCGTCATGAAAACAATCACCGACGGGATAAGACAAAAAAACTTTTATCAAGACAACCTGCTACCAACGGAGCGACAGTCCCTGAAGGACCTCCACCAGGATACCACCATCACTATAAAACCAGCAGACAAAGGAGGCGGTATTGTGATCATGAACACCGCAGATTACAATCAGGAATGCTTGCGACTCCTCAGCGACAGAACCTCATATAAAATGTTAAACAGGGACCCCACACAACGACTGCAAGAAGAGATCATCAACCTCACCAAGCATGCCGAAGACCAGGGGTGGATTTGTCAAGAAGAAAGGATCTTTCTCAACAAAACTCACCCGAGGACTCCGGCCTTCTACATTCTACCCAAAATCCACAAGCACCCCACCAAACCACCGGGCAGACCCATTGTCTCCGCCTGTGATTCACTGTTGGAACCCCTCTCTCTATATACAGATTTTTTTATGAAGCCGTTCGTAGGTAAAATGGCATCTTACCTCAAAGACAGTACCGAAACCATCAAGATTTTGGACTCCATACATCTGACTGCCCAGTCCATTTTGGTCACCATGGACGTTGAGGCACTGTATACCTCCATCCCACAAACAGAGGGCCTACAAGCCTTGGCGACTTGCCTTGAAAAACGAGCCAACACTTCTACCATACCTACTAACTTTTTGGTGGAGTGCATTCGGATCGCCATGGGTGAGAATTTCTTTCTATTCGGCCATCAAATGTACCAACAAATTAAAGGAGTGAGCATGGGCGCCACTTTTGCCCCGGACGTCGCCAATCTGTACATGGCACAATACGAAGAAGATCACATCTACTCTGACAACAATCCTCACAGACCAAACATCAAGGTCTGGCGTCGATACATCGATGACATTTTACTCATTTGGGAAGGAAGCTCTGAAGAACTACTAGCTTTCCACCAATGGCTCAATGCACGGAACGATTACATCAAGTTCACCATTGAATGGGACTACCAAGAGATCAATTTCCTCGACCTACACATTTACCGGTCCGGAGATGCGCTGAAGACGGAACTCTTCAGAAAACCTACCGACAGGAACACCCTTCTCCACTTCACCAGTTACCATCCACAAGGTTTAAAATACAATCTCCCCTACGGTCAGTTTCTGCGCATCCGGAGAAACTGCTCTGACAAAGAAAGATTCAACTACCATGCACAACAACTGCAAACACGTCTTGGAGAGAGAGGATACCCCAGGAAGTCCATCAAGACAGCCAAGAAAAGAGCGGCCAACACCGACCGCTCCCTCTGCTTAACCACTAAAGAAAGACTCCCTAACGATAGAACTGTCTGCGTCACCACGTACAACCCAGTCAGTAACCTCATCAAAAATACCATCAACAAACACTGGCATCTGGTAAAAAATGAAGGTACCCTGGCGAAGAAACCACTGTTCGCCTTCAAGAAAAACAGAAATCTTAGAGACTCATTAGTCCACACCTTCCTAGAACCCACCAAACCAGTCACCACGCTGTGGAATCTTCCACCAGTGGTGGGTCACTTCAGCTGTGGACATTGCGTCGCCTGTCGTTTCACCACGAACAGCAAAACGTTCATCCATAAGAACCTAGTATGGAAACAGAACAGTCACACCAACTGCGAAAGTAAGCACGTGATCTACGCTATCAAGTGTCCCTGCGACCTGATTTACATCGGCAAAACCATCAGACCAGTCAAACAAAGGATCAACGAACACAGATCCTGCATCAAAAACAAAGTTGAGGACAAACCTCTGGTCGAACACTTTAGCCAGAAGAAACATACCCATGAAGAATTCACGTGGACCGTGATCCAACAACTTCAGCCTCAAAGACGAGGAGGCGACATCAACATTGCCCTCACTAGACTCGAGCAAAAGTGGGTCCACAGATTGAACTCCGTCCAAGACGGCCTCAATATAACCGTTGAATGGAAACATTTTTAGAACTGCCATTAGCCATCAGTCACCGACGTCCCCTCTCTGGCAACGGACTAGTGTCCATTACACTAGATTGATCTAAATGTGTACATTTTACACCTATGTTTTTTCTACCTTGAGAATTGCTTGTGCACTGTTACCATCCCTCTGTGCATCTTCGAGATATAATGGTTTCTCCTTGTGATGATTATTGCACACCAGAGTCATTGTGTTGTACCATCCACAGTGTTTTGCGGTAACTATGCCATCACATGACCGTCTCAGCCTCCATGTGGCATGCCCGTCTTACTGTGCGAACTTCCTATTGCCGATGTCCTTCCTGCCCCCACTGGACTACATTACCCAACATCACACACGTAGTACCGCCTTTCCATTGGAACACGGCGCACAGCCGTTGGATTGGCCCAAGCAGACTGCCGCCCCGGGACCGCGGGATCCCATTCGTCTGCCTTTAGCCACAGGCTGCTATTTATACTGTCCTCCACGGCACCCTCGGTGTCCGACTCATCCGGCTCCCACCAGTCTACGTCCAGCACGGCAGCGTACCACCCAGACCACTGTAAGTCCCCCCACCCAAACGCGGGCTAGCCCATGTTTCCCGAAACACTCGACTCACACAGGTCACTAAAACCTTTTTAATTTTCCTTCTAGACTTGGGTATATTTACGCCCCACTCCTGCTTCGTGAGACTCTTGACCACGTTGGCTCGAAGGCAATCATAGCCCTCCACCTTGTGCCATACATCGCACCGGTCAACCCGCACTCCTCGCGGCTTCCCCGACAGCACCCACCTGCTCCCCTCCGGCGGCAGGTAAGCTGTTTTTTAAGATACTCCATATGGTGTATCACTTGGGCATTTATTCGGCCCGTATTAAATACTCTAAGTACTTATTGAATCACCACCCGAGATCCTAATAGCTCTGTTCTACCCACAGACACCACGGACAGCACCACTACTGGTGCCTCTTTCCTGACGAAGGCCAGCACAAAGACGGCGACTTCCCAGCCACTTTTTTGGCCGAAACACACCCTGTGTCACCCCCTGTGTCGAACCATTCATCACAACTGCATCACTACCTGTACCTGTTCACTTTCAAGATTGTCGTGTGCACCTTGTGTTTTTGTTCCTCGATATGCGAGGAAACTTGTATTTTCAATGTAATGCTGACCTCGATATTCCAGAGGTTTGCACCCACCTGTGTCACCACTGCGTGACCCACTCTGTCCGTCCTCTCTAAAACACCTTTCGTGCTTATCGGAAGTAATGTAAAATAAATTGTGCAGTCACGTACCACTTTCTGTGTGATTATACAATAAACACACACGTTCAGCACCTACTTGTCTCTGGTTTTGGATCTCCCCATCCCGATTATCTCTGTTTATTATACGTATACCCACCTGGGTAAATCGGGACCTAGCCAGGTGCCCTAAAGATTTAAATATACTGCTGCTAAAGCTACATCTCTGGCATCAAAGCCTTTTTCTTGGGACTCCTAAATCTTGAATCTCAGACTGCAATCCCACAGGAAAGATATGTCTGGATCTATTATCTGTAATCATTAGAAATGGATAGAGTCAGTCCAGATGAAATCCAGACAGGTAGCAAGTCTAGCTAAAGTATTTATTGATCTCTGCAAGCCGATGGGTGTATGATATAACAACCAAATCAACCGCATAACAGTGGTGTTGCCGGTGTAATGTGCCCTGCTCGAGTCCTCTGGTGGTAGAAATGTGTTTAGAAGTGTCTTCATCCATATTTAACCTGACATTCACCCGGGAGTCATCATAGGATGACATGATCATTTTCAGTAGACCCATGGGATTGCACCAGTTCTACCGTCTACTCCTTAGTTGATTATATCTGACTCTGTCGAAAGCTGGGGAATAGTCCACAAATCAGCCAAAAAATTGTTGTCTCTTAATTGTATAATCATTATCGACATCTTGTGCGAAGGCTAGGATTTTAGAAGAGGTCCAGAGACAGACTCTGAAACCTGTTTGGAACATTGGCAGGATCTGCTTAGCCTCCACCCAGTTGGTCAGATCCTGTGGCAAACCTTTTGCAAATAGTTTCAAGATGGGTTCCAGGATGTTGTATTTCGAAGGTAAAGGAGTTGACCCCATTTTGATGTGATATGATATGATATGGCATTTGTAACGCCTCTATACACAAGTGATTCAAGGAACGACGAGGCAAGGAAGGGGGAACAGAGGGAGGTCTGAGACAACGATCTTACTAGGCCAAGTGGCATCGAGATTGCGCAAGTGCAGGGGAGGAGGAGAGGAAAAGTGCCAGGGGACAGGGGAGGGGGCAGTGCTGTACATGGGATCAAAACAATAAGTGCGGCCAGTAGGTGGCAGGTGCAAGGGTAAGTGTAGCCAGCAGGTGTCCAAAAGTGCAGCTAGGGGGAGTGTAGCGTTACAAATACAGACACAAGTACAAGGGTTGCCAAGAAGCAGTGCGGGTGTGCAACTGGGCGGGCATTGACCTGGGCCCGGAATCAGAGGGTAGCCAGGTGGCCAGTGAAGTATCAGACAGAAAATCAGCAGGGGAGAGGAAAAGAGAAGTCAGGAGCAAAGAGGACGGTCTTGAGATACTTCTGGAACCAGAGATAGTTCTCCTCAAGTTTCAGAGAGGCAGGGAGGCTGTTCCAGAGGGAAGCCCCAGCCGAAGAAAGAGATCTACCACCAACTCATTGCTTGGAGCAGCGACTGACCCTGAAGGAGTTGGAGGTGGAGGAGCGAAGAGCTTGAGTAGGAAGATATTTACGAAGAGAGTGGAGGTATTGAGGATCCAGGCCCCAGAAGGCCTTGTGGACAATGCAGAGGGCCTTGAACTTAATCATTGCAGCCACTGGGAGACAATGCAGAGATTTCAAGTGCTGGAGAGATAGGATCCCTGGTCTTGAGGCCTAGGACAAGTCTTGCAGTCCTGTTCTGGATGAATTGCAGAGGGGGGAGAGTAGAAGCAGGCAGATTTAGAAAGAGGCTGTTGCAGCAGTCCAGCCTAGAGAGAACCAGAGCTCTAGAGACAGTGAGCCTCTTGGGGAAGGAGAGGAAAGGAAGAAAACCCCTGTGGAAGTGCAGTTGGTAGTTTGACTTCTTAGAGACAGCTGAGATGTGAGGAGAAAAGGGAAGTGTGGAGTCGAAGATGACCCTGAGATCCTTAGCCTCACAGGTGGTAGCAGGAAGAGAGACGAGGGAGGCTGGCCAGAGAGTGGCAGGAAAAGAGAGTGCAGGTGTGCCAATGAGGAGAATCTCTGTTTTACTGGCCTTAAGGCAGAGATCGTCAATGGCACACCACTCCTGGATAGCAGGCAGACAGTCAGAGATGAGGGAGCAGAGGTGGCATAGGGGAGCCTGAAAATGAGCTGAGTGTCATCCGCATAACACTGAAATTTGGAGCAGAGAGCAGCAATGCGATGGGTGAGAGGTGCCAGGTATTGGTTGAACAGCCAGGGAGAGTAGACCCCTGGGGAACACCACAGGTAGAGAGTGAGATAGATGAAAGGAAGGACCCAAGTTGGACCTGGCAGGGTCGATCAGAGAAGAACAAGGTTGGCCAGGCCACCAGATTGGTGATACCCAGGTTATCACGTAGACGATTGAGCAGGATGGCATGGTTGACTGTGTCAAATGCAGAAGAGAGATTGAGTAAGAGGATAGTTCTTAATACCCAGTTAATGAGCACATAGCATAGAACGGAGTCAGTTTTAATAGTTGTTTTCATAATCCATCTGGACGGTGCTCTTGAGATTTTTACCTTCCAAATTAAACTGGCAATACTGTCAGTGTGACCCACTTAATTCAAACTGTGACCCTTTAGGATGCCTTTCCATTAATGTGTGTTATTTTGCAGCTCGATCTTCACCACGTATGATCAAACCGGCCTGCTGCAGCTATCAGATTAATCGGCCTCATGGTTTTATTAGTAAAGTTATAACTGCCTTCCACCTATACTGTTCCACATTCCCATGAACTACGCCACCAAGGCAAAAAGAAAAGTGGCTTTCCATTGGCAGCAGCTGGATTTAAATATCTGATATATCAACTGGTTAAAATATCCCTTTACACACTACTTTCTTCCCAGAATCTCCCCATACAATGATAAACAGCACTTCCTGAAGGTCGTTGGCTCCCACATCAATTCCAGGATCGAGTATTGTAACTCTCTATACTTGGGCATTCGAGCTATCAGAGCTCCAGTACACATACAGAGAAGGTCATAGATTCGCTGTTACTGCCACCCATCCCTGGCTCAAGCTTCTTTCATGCATCAGGCTGATAGGCAATAATGTACTAATCCGCAAACTGTTTGGCTTTGTTGTGGACATCACCTGCAGGGTGGATGATGACAAGCCATGTATAGCACCTTGATGCAGTCTAGCCTGTAAGTGCTGCTTTAAATCCATAATTAAATTTACAGCACCTATTTTAAGTATTGTCACATGTAATCTCTGTCATAACTTGCCAGTGCTGTATCTTTTTGATGATCTTGTACAAGATCATCATATAAGACTGATATATTTTAGATATTTCTCCTCTGTGAAAGATAGTGAGCTAAAGACTCTGGGTAAGTCTCTCATAACCGGGACTGATGTCCGGCAGAGGGACTCCCAGGACCCCCCTTGTTTTTTTACATATTTAAGTAACTTTAGGTCTCACCCTAAATTACTAGGGGAATCCAGACGTGGACCCCTTGCTCACTATTCTTAGAGAGGCACCGCTCCACCCTACTGTTGAGGTCGAACCAGACCATAACACCTGTCTGGGGTTGCTGTTGGCTCTCTTGTTCAGAGGAAAATTGCTCAGCATTTCCGTGGTGGACTGCCCCAGTGCAGGACACAGACTGATCTGTTTTAGATATGTCTCCTCTGTGAAAGATAGTGAGCTAAAGATGTTGAGTAAGTCTCTCGTAATTAGTCCGGCAGAGGGACTCCCAGGACCCCCCTTGTTTTTTGCTTGTACACTATCTTCCAATTATTATAAAGTTGTTCAATATTTGTATTTCCAGCCCCAACTAATGTTGAGAAATGAAACGTTTATGAGCACGTTTTGAGAATAATCCTATTCTTTTTTTTTATATACCAAGAGACATTCATATCGTTCTTATTATTTTTACAGGGCTTTGAAAAAGTGGAATGCGAAATTCCGCACAAACTCGAACTAGGATGGGTGGTGTCATGGATGAATTGTCATATATTGTTAACTTAAAAATACCAGGCGTGGCCCTGTCGTAAGAGACAATGGGTGAGAGTGCCATAAAATGTAACTTCTACTGCGGCGACAATCATCCCTGACATGAGTCCTGATTATGTCATGTTAACTACACATATTTACATGTGTTTTTTTCTTGTATTTTGTCTTCTCTGCCTACATGAACACCGCGTGGGTTCTCTTTTGGGGACTCATTAGGGGGCCTCAAATCAGCCTGAAAATATTCAAACATTTGCTTTCAAAACACGGAAGAGGCGTGGGTTGCATAACTTTCTGTCACCCTCTGCCTAAATACAGACGTATCCTGTATTCATAATGTTACCCATGTTCTGATGGAATTTGCTGAAAGTATTAGTACAGTCAGCTTAAATTGTGGTCCCTTGGTAGGGTAGCAGGAAGGTGGAAGGGTCATGCATGATATGTGATTTGGTGTTGAATAGTATTTCAGCAGGGCTGTCGGGGGCCTTGCATACAATTTACATGGTTGCCTTAGTACACACCCGGGACTTAACCTCTAACGTATCAGTCAAGCTTTAAACCGAGTTGCGGCAAAAAGGCTGGAAAAGGGTGGAAAAATCGTAAAACCAAAGAGCAGCTATCATCCCTCATCGCAGCACATGGTTTGAATAGCATGGCTGTCTGCATGCGTGGATCCGGGGGAAGGGGACTGGGGGATTAGAGGAGCAGAGAGTTATTGCTCTGTCTGGAAAGCATGTGGTTTAGGGAATTGAAGGCTTTGCAGTTCAATCCGAATTCTCAGATTTTCCATATCTCCACTTTTCTGCGTGTGTATCACATAATTCGTTAAACTTCATCTATATGTTTTCAAATTGTTCAAAGGTGGGTTCCACCAGTAAAGATGTACTTCTTCAATATGCTTTGGTCTGCATAGGTTCACGTGAAACCAAGGGTGGCAAATATACAAAAGGACTACATGGGTTACAATTAAAATCAGGCATGTAGTGTAAGCCTTGACTTGACACAGCGACTTCTGAGCTGAAACGTGCGGAAATGCTTTCACTAGCACTAAGAACAACGAGTTAACAAGAGAGAAATAAATGTGTCAAAAGAATGAGAAATGTGCATGCATATTTATTGAACAATAGGGTTGTCATGTTGATGTTCATCGCATGACCTAGTGGAGATCTGGGTGAGATTATGCCTGTTAGCGAGGGGTAGCCTAAAGATCCACACTGTTCACGAAGATGAGGAAAAACATAGAATAAAGCATAATGGCCCAATGGCATCAACCGTTACTAATATACATATGCCATGTTATGTGCAGGTGTGTGGGTTGTTCTCTGGTAGGTTAAGCTAGGGTAGGTTTAGGAGGATCAGTGAGGTTTTGGCATTAAAGGAGAAAGAAGATGAATCATTAAATGTCAAATTGTTTATTGCATAACAATAGAAATGTCATTAGGTCTACTAGAATGTATTCTTATCAATGCGGCTTGCATTTTACTACAATTTTGTTCACCTTCCTCATCCTAAGAATAAATTGGGGGTCATCTTTTATCTGGGCGAGCCATCTAAAAGAGGTGGGAGGGGGAACCTGAACAAAAGCACACATCTCAATATGACTAAACTGCCAAATACAACTGTACATATGTATAACACATCCTTAACAAGTATCACCAGTGCTGACTCTATGTATGAGTAAAATGTTTGAAGTATTATTTCCCACTATTAAAAACCTCTTTTGTAGCACCAATAGTAGTGGTAGTACCACTGTTAGCAGGAGCATATGACCAAGGAGGCATAAATCATGCCATGATAGGATGAAAAGACAAGCGTGAAGGCCCAAATATGATGCATACCATGGCCTAGGCCTGGATGCGGTCAAAGATATCTGTCATCCCGAGCACTCAAATAGTTGGTATTCTGACATGAGTGTGGTGGGTAGACAAACAACCAATAGTAGTTGCTATGTATGCTCATTGATATCGCACGCATCAGGGGCACGTAAGATTCTAGTAGACAAGAAGTACCAATTATAGAGGCACAATGCCTGATTCATCTTGCAATATGTAGGATAAAAGGCACCTTCCAGGCACACAACGTGTGTCTACAACTTGTCAATCCAGATGCCCAGAAATGCAAAGCCAATCCGCCAAACAACAACTGTTCAAAGCAACCATATTTGGTGAACAAGAGAGCAAAGTGAGCCTTCGCAAGGCCAAGTTCATACGCAGTAATTGAATGGCAGACCACAGGAGTGATGATGGATGTTGGGCTAATTGGGTGGGGAGGCATGACCAGGCCAACCCCCAGAACCTAGGGTACCAGCTTGTGTGCTGCACGCAAGTGGAATATTCCAGAAGGGTACAAGCGTGCCAACCAATTTGGAGGGCCATGTAGCAAAGAGCCCTATAGTATGAGAAGCCAATAGAACATTGTGTATTAGTCCAACACGGAAGATCACTTGCTCTTGCGGTGGGCTTAGTTGTCGACCTGATCTTAGCGACGCAATCACAATCCTCGCCCTTATGGAAGGTATACCTAGATGTTCCCTTTAAGCCCATCACATCCCCTTGTAGGTTTTCTTATTTTGTCACGTAGTATGACATTGCGTATGATGAGTCTCTGTTATAAAAGTATACATTTTTATAAAATGTATTGAGATCGTGCTGTGTGGCGTCCGTTGATGCCTGTTGTACTCCCTGTTTTAACAAGTGTTATTAAATCAGCCGTTATTTTGCCAAACTTCCTGAGTTGGTCTGATTATTGATGTATGAGTAAGATCTGCATCCCATCCATCTCAGACACTGTTACCTCGTCTTAAAGGGCCTACGGGTTCGAATTTGTTAAACATGTGTGATGTGGAACACCCTGTGTACTGCTGCTAAAGCTACATCTCTGGCATCAAAGCCTTTTTCTTGGGACTCCTAAATCTTGAATCTCAGACTGCAATCCCACTGGAAAGATATGTCTGGATCTATTATCTGTAATCATTAGAAATGGATTGAGTCAGTCCCGATGAAATCCAGACAGGTAGCAAGTCTAGCTAAAGTATTTATTGATCTCTGCAAGCTGATGGGTGTATGATATAACAACCAAATCAACCGCATACCAGTGGTGTTGCCGGTGTAATGTGCCCTGCTCGAGTCCTCTGGTGGTAGAAATGTGTTTAGAAGTGTCTTCATCCATATTTAACCTGACATTCACCCGGGAGTCATCATAGGATGACATGATCATTTTCAGTAGACCCATGGGATTGCACCAGTTCTACCGCCTACTCCAGGGTTGATTATATCTGACTCTGTCGAAAGCTGGGGAATAGTCCACAAATCAGCCAAAAAATTGTTGTCTCTTAATTGTATAATCATTATCGACATCTTGTGCGAAGGCTAGGATTTTAGAAGAGGTTCAGAGACAGACTCTGAAACCTGTTTGGAACATTGGCAGGATCTGCTTAGCCTCCACCCAGTTGGTCAGATCCTGTGGCAAACCTTTTGCAAATAGTTTCAAGATGGGTTCCAGGATGTTGTATTTCGAAGATAAAGGAGTTGACCCCATTTTGATGTGATATGATATGATATGGCATTTGTAACGCCTCTATACACAAGTGATTCAAGGAACGACGAGGCAAGGAAGGGGGAACAGAGGGAGGTCTGAGACAACGATCTTACTAGGCCAAGTGGCATTGAGATTGCGCAAGTGCAGGGGAGGAGGAGAGGAAAAGTGCCAGGGGACAGGGGAGGGGGCAGTGCTGTACATGGGATCAAAACAATAAGTGCGGCCAGTAGGTGGCAGGTGCAAGGGTAAGTGTAGCCAGCAGGTGTCCAAAAGTGCAGCTAGGGGGAGTGTAGCGTTACAAATACAGACACAAGTACAAGGGTTGCCAGGAAGCAGTGCGGGTGTGCAACTGGGCGGGCATTGACCTGGGCCCGGAATCAGAGGGTAGCCAGGTGGCCAGTGAAGTATCAGACAGAAAATCAGCAGGGGAGAGGAAAAGAGAAGTCAGGACCAAAGAGGACGGTCTTGAGATACTTCTGGAACCAGAGATAGTTCTCCTCAAGTTTCAGAGAGGCAGGGAGGCTGTTCCAGAGGGAAGCCCCAGCCGAAGAAAGAGATCTACCACCAACTCATTGCTTGGAGCAGCGACTGACCCTGAAGGAGTTGGAGGTGGAGGAGCGAAGAGCTTGAATAGGAAGATATTTACGAAGAGAGTGGAGGTATTGAGGATCCAGGCCCCAGAAGGCCTTGTGGACAATGCAGAGGGCCTTGAACTTAATCATTGCAGCCACTGGGAGACAATGCAGAGATTTCAAGTGCTGGAGAGATAGGATCCCTGGTCTTGAGGCCTAGGACAAGTCTTGCAGTACTGTTCTGGATGAATTGCAGAGGAGGGAGAGTAGAAGCAGGCAGATTTAGAAAGAGGCTGTTGCAGCAGTCCAGCCTAGAGAGAACCAGAGCTCTAGAGACAGTGAGCCTCTTGGGGAAGGAGAGTAAAGGAAGAAAACCCCTGTGGAGGTGCAGTTGGTAGTTTGACTTCTTAGAGACAGCTGAGATGTGAGGAGAAAAGGGAAGTGTGGAGTCGAAGATGACCCTGAGATCCTTAGCCTCCCAGGTGGTAGCAGGAAGAGAGACGAGGGAGGCTGGCCAGAGAGTGGCAGGAAAAGAGAGTGCAGGTGTGCCAATGAGGAGAATCTCTGTTTTACTGGCCTTAAGGCAGAGATCGTCAATGGCACACCACTCCTGGATAGCAGATAGACAGTCAGAGATGAAGGAGCAGAGGTGGCAGAGGGGAGCCTGAAAATGAGCTGAGTGTCATTCGCATAACACTGAAATTTGGAGCAGAGAGCAGCAATGCGATGGGTGAGAGGTGCCAGGTATTGGTTGAACAGCCAGGGAGAGTAGACCCCTGGGGAACACCACAGGTAGAGAGTGAGATAGATGAAAGGAAGGACCCAAGTTGGACCTGGCAGGGTCGATCAGAGAAGAACAAGGTTGGCCAGGCCACCAGATTGGTGATACCCAGGTTATCACGTAGACGATTGAGCAGGATGGCATGGTTGACTGTGTCAAATGCAGAAGAGAGATTGAGTAAGAGGATAGTTCTTAATACCCAGTTAATGAGCACATAGCATAGAACGGAGTCAGTTTTAATAGTTGTTTTCATAATCCATCTGGACGGTGCTCTTGAGATTTTTACCTTCCAAATTAAACTGGCAATACTGTCAGTGTGACCCACTTAATTCAAACTGTGACCCTTTAGGATGCCTTTCCATTAATGTGTGTTATTTTGCAGCTCGATCTTCACCACGTATGATCAAACCGGCCTGCTGCAGCTATCAGATTAATCGGCCTCATGGTTTTATTAGTAAAGTTATAACTGCCTTCCACCTATACTGTTCCACATTCCCATGAACTACGCCACCAAGGCAAAAAGAAAAGTGGCTTTCCATTGGCAGCAGCTGGATTTAAATATCTGATATATCAACTGGTTAAAATATCCCTTTACACACTACTTTCTTCCCAGAATCTCCCCATACAATGATAAACAGCACTTCCTGAAGGTCGTTGGCTCCCACATCAATTCCAGGATCGAGTATTGTAACTCTCTATACTTGGGCATTCGAGCTATCAGAGCTCCAGTACACATACAGAGAAGGTCATAGATTCGCTGTTACTGCCACCCATCCCTGGCTCAAGCTTCTTTCATGCATCAGGCTGATAGGCAATAATGTACTAATCCGCAAACTGTTTGGCTTTGTTGTGGACATCACCTGCAGGGTGGATGATGACAAGCCATGTATAGCACCTTGATGCAGTCTAGCCTGTAAGTGCTGCTTTAAATCCATAATTAAATTTACAGCACCTATTTTAAGTATTGTCACATGTAATCTCTGTCATAACTTGCCAGTGCTGTATCTTTTTGATGATCTTGTACAAGATCATCATATAAGACTGATATATTTTAGATATTTCTCCTCTGTGAAAGATAGTGAGCTAAAGACTCTGGGTAAGTCTCTCATAACCGGGACTGATGTCCAGCAGAGGGACTCCCAGGACCCCCCTTGTTTTTTTACATATTTAAGTAACTTTAGGTCTCACCCTAAATTACTAGGGGAATCCAGACGTGGACCCCTTGCTCACTATTCTTAGAGAGGCACCGCTCCACCCTACTGATGAGGTCCAACCAGACCATAACACCTGTCTGGGGTTGCTGTTGGCTCTCTTGTTCAGAGGAAAATTGCTCAGCATTTCCGTGGTGGACTGCCCCAGTGCAGGACACAGACTGATCTGTTTTAGATATGTCTCCTCTGTGAAAGATAGTGAGCTAAAGATGTTGAGTAAGTCTCTCGTAATTAGTCCGGCAGAGGGACTCCCAGGACCCCCCTTGTTTTTTGCTTGTACACTATCTTCCAATTATTATAAAGTTGTTCAATATTTGTATTTCCAGCCCCAACTAATGTTGAGAAATGAAACGTTTATGAGCACGTTTTGAGAATAATCCTATTCTTTTTTTTTATATACCAAGAGACATTCATATCGTTCTTATTATTTTTACAGGGCTTTGAAAAAGTGGAATGCGAAATTCCGCACAAACTCGAACTAGGATGGGTGGTGTCATGGATGAATTGTCATATATTGTTAACTTAAAAATACCAGACGTGACCCTGTCGTTAGAGACAATGGGTGAGAGTGCCATAAAATGTAACTTCTACTGCGGCGACAATCATCCCTGACATGAGTCCTGATTATGTCATGTTAACTACACATATTTACATGTGTTTTTTTCTTGTATTTTGTCTTCTCTGCCTACATGAACACCGCGTGGGTTCTCTTTTGGGCACTCATTAGGGGGCCTCAAATCAGCCTGAAAATATTCAAACATTTGCTTTCAAAACACGGAAGAGGCGCGGGTTGCATAACTTTCTGTCACCCTCTGCCTAAATACAGACGTATCCTGTATTCATAATGTTACCCATGTTCTGATGGAATTTGCTGAAAGTATTAGTACAGTCAGCTTACATTGTGGTCCCTTGGTAGGGTAGCAGGAAGGTGGAAGGGTCATGCATGATATGTGATTTGGTGTTGAATAGTATTTCAGCAGGGCTGTCGGGGGGCCTTGCATACACTTTACATGGTTGCCTTAGTACACACCCGGGACTTAACCTCTAACGTATCAGTCAAGCTTTAAACCGAGTTGCGGCAAAAATGCTGGAAAAGGGTGGAAAAATCGTAAAACCAAAGAGCAGCTATCATCCCTCATCGCAGCACATGGTTTGAATAGCATGGCTGTCTGCATGCGTGGATCCGGGGGAAGGGGGCTGGGGGATTAGAGGAGCAGAGAGTTATTGCTCTGTCTGGAAAGCATGTGGTTTAGGGAATTGAAGGTTTTGCAGTTCAATGTGGAGGGAATCCGAATTCTCAGATTTTCCATATCTCCACTTTTCTGCGTGTATCACATAATTCATTAAACTTCAGCTATATGTTTTCAAATTGTTCAAAGGTAGGTTCCACCAGAAAAAACGTACTTCTTCAATATGCTTTGGTCTGCATAGGTTCACGTGAAACCAAGGGTGGCAAATACACAAAAGGACTACATGGGTTACAATTAAAATCAGGCATGTAGTGTAAGCCTTGACTTGACACAGCGACTTCTGAGCTGAAACGTGCGGAAATGCTTTCACTAGCACTAAGAACAACGAGTTAACAAGAGAGAAATAAATGTGTCAAAAGAATGAGAAATGTGCATGCATATTTATTGAACAATAGGGTTGTCATGTTGATGTTCATCGCATGACCTAGTGGAGATCTGGGTGAGATTATGCCTGTTAGCGAGGGGTAGCCTAGAGATCCACACTGTTCACGAAGATGAGGAAAAACATAGAATAAAGCATAATGGCCCAATGGCATCAACCGTTACTAATATACATATGCCATGTTATGTGCAGGTGTGTGGGTTGTTCTCTGGTAGGTTAAGCTAGGGTAGGTTTAGGAGGATCAGTGAGGTTTTGGCAGGTGCCTCTTCAGTGATTTACAATTTCTACCAATGTCCAGCAAGAAGACAGCCTCTCCAAATTCAGAAAAAACGGAAAACACTCCTCTTTAAACAAGCATACGACCTCAATAACACCTTACTCGTCAGAGTGTCTCATTTACTATTGTCTATTAAGGAGAAACTACCCTCAGCATACACAATGCCCTTGTTTTCTAATCAAATGCTAATTGCACTTCACCCTGCTCGCCTCCTCATTTTGCTTTCACACTGATCTAAATGTAACACGCCCTGTGGATGAATCAAGTTATCACCTTTCTGCGCTGCTTCTGGAGAAGGAAGGAAGGAGGGAAGGAGGGAAGGAGGGAAGGAAGGAGGGAAGGAGGGAAGGAAGGAAGGAAGGAAGGAAGGAAGGAAGGAAGGAAGGAAGGAAGGAAGGAAGGAAGGAAGGAAGGAAGGAAGGAAGGAAGGAAGGAAGGAAGGAAGGAAGGAAGGAAGGAAGGAAGGAAGGAAGGAAGGAAGGAAGGAAGGAAGGAAGGAAGGAAGGAAGGAAGGAAGGAAGGAAGGAAGGAAGGAAGGAGAAGGGAGTACCGTCATGAGGTGAGAGGAGTACAAGTGTGTATGGGAAGAGCATGTGGGATGGAACAGTTGAAGCACACGGAGGTGATGGATACATTATTGTTCAGTCATTGGCTGATAGTGACCAACAACCATTTAAACTATTTGCAGCAAGTGGTACCATTCAACAACACTTAAAATTAGGTGCAGAAAGGCAAGTAACGACCATCAACTATGTAAACTAGGTGCAGCAAGTGTTAGCACCTGGCTACACTCAATGTGAAGTATAACGTCAGAGGTGGACCACTAGCAGTTGAGGACAAGGGGGTGGGAGATGAGGGGTGGGTGATATGGGGCACAAGGACTGTACATGCCAAACCTGACCTTACATAACTGGCCCTTTGCTTTGATGATCTTTGCTGCAGAGGGCTGGTGATGAGATGCCTATCAGGGCTTAAGTAGGTGTCACGTGACCATGAGGTTAAATGACCAAGATGTCTACATGTTCTATGGCTTCTTACAAGTGCCAGGCAAGACAGGACCGAGGAGGCTCCTGACTGCAAGAGGGAGCCACTGGCAACAATGTTTCAACCATGGAGGCGGCTGAAGTGAGGGCGTCATTTTTATTTGAAACTCAGTGGAGACCACAGAAGAAATCTTCTGGGTTGTCTGCCCCTGCTATGGCCACATGCCAGGACCAGGCCAGGTGGTACAGGGGCGGTAGTGGAGAGGCTCCTCGTTCTAGGAAGCAGTCGCTGGTTGCAGCGCCAGATGATTGCCTTCCATACCAGAAGATCTGGTCTGAAGAAACTGTCTGAATTTAGAGAGGGAACAGTGGGCATAGGAAGAAGAGATGGCCAAGATTTTATGGTCACACAACAATTTGGAGCATGCACCAACATCGTTGCACACTACATCAACGGTGAAAGGCTAATTCACAAAAAAAAGCAGCACTTATACCCCCTATGAATTTACATGATTGGCAGCTAAGTACAAGATATCCACAAAGAAAACATAGTGTAACTTACTCAAACGTTTAGGGACCTTTGTGAAACAGACCTTTGGATCTCTGTGAGGCCGAATTACAGAGGATTTTAGAACCATGAATACATTACAGTTTTATTTCCCTACATTTATCAGGTGTCACACTTCTAAAGTCTGAAAGTCCTGCTTTCCTTTTGTAAATAGGTTCTACCTTTGCATTAAAGATACATGCCACATTGACGTTTCCATACTGTGAGCAATCCAGTGAAATAATCACAAAAAACCCGGTATTGGCCTCTTCTCATGTGGCCAGGAGAAGGCAGCTGCTTCCCGATGCTGACCCTGGAGGTGGTATTATGAGGGAGGATCATATGGGAGGCAACACATATCAGGGGAATGTGGTGAAACCGTTAACACATGATTCTTCCAATCTCCTGAAACACTGATGGCGTATTGTAAAGTGGAGCCCAGAAGTGTAATTGGTAATGTTCACATAACTTTTCTGATAAACTGAAGTCCAATCAACAATTGAAACAATACAGCCTTTGAAAGCTTAAAAACATTATGGATTTCAATTATGATAACGCCTATGGCACTGGGATGAGGAAGAGGAGAGAAGAGTCAATGTGGAACAGGAGGAACCTTAAGTTAAAATGAAGACTAAGGGGGTCATTACAACCCTGGCGTTAAGGGTTTAACGGCGCCGTAAAAGGTGTCGGCACCGTTAAACCCTTAACGCCTGATTACGAGATCCCTTTGTGGCTCCCGACCTTAACGGCTGGTCTGGACCAGCCGTTAAAGTAGGGACCCGCAAAGGGACTTTCGAGGTAATTACGGTACTGCAATTTGCGGTACCGTAATTGCCGCCTTCCCCAGTCCCATTGAGCCCTATGGGGCAAAAATGGGAATGGGGAAGGGCCAATGGTAAATGGGGAAATACCACCCCGCCAACCTTGGAATGGGGCGGTATTTCCCCATTTACCATTGGCGGACTCGTTACAATACCGGCAGCAACCATGGTGCTAATAGCACCATTGGTTACCGCCAGTGTTGTAATGAGGGCCTAGGGGTTCTCAGGATCATCAGCTGTGCGGGAGATTTTAAATAGTGCCTCTGACTATGCAAGTGAGTGTGGGAGGAGAGGAGGAGGTGGCCGCACTCTGAAGGCAGAAGAAGAAACTGAAAGCCACGGAGGACATGGAGCAGGAAACGAGGTCCGAGGCAGAGTCACAGAGGCGATCCATGCAGAACGAGGAGGATGCTCACGGTTGCCTGCCTGGAGGCGTCACATGCCGGAGGACAGTAACTCTGGCAGAAGTCAGTTGCTGCAGGACCTGACAAGAGGCGGTCCATTTGTAGAGGCATGAGAGACCAGCGCGGAAATCAAAAGAGATTCTGTGTTCCTGGGGAACGGTTCTTCATTGTAGACACATGTTAAACCCGTGAGACAAGCACAAGAAGTTGGAGGCCCTGGGATACGAAGTGAAGCTGAAGGACACATGGATTAGGCAATTGAAATCCCGACCAAGTAAAACAGAAGGGTAACAAGGGAACATTCTCATTACATGAAATGTCAGTTTGGGGAAACCTGGAACCCGCATTGCCACTAGCCTAGAGACTGTGAAGCAGAAACAGAAGGGCAAACTGGGTACAATTCTCCTTACATGAAATGTCAGTTTGGGGAAAACTGAAACCCATATTACCATCAGCCCAGAGACAGTAAAGAAGAAACAGAAGGGCCACAAGGGTGCAATTCTCCTTACATGAAATTTCAGTTTGGGGAAACCTGGAACCCACATTGCCATAAGCAAAGAAACAGGCAAACATTGCACAAATTTCCTCACATGGGATGTCGGTATGGAGAACCTTGGAACAAACCATGCCACAAGCAGCAAAGTATTGATACTTGTGTAAAGTTTAACCCATTCCTGGCAGGCGAATAGACCAGAAAAGGATCAGTTGTGTGAAGTTGAAACCATTCCTGGCACACAAGTAGCCCGGGGAAGGAACACGTTGTGTGAAGTTAAAAATCATTCCGAGCAGGTGAGTACACCAGGAAAGGAGCAGTTGTTTTAAAGGACAAATCATTGTCATTATAAGGAGTGTTGTGGGAAGAAAATATTTGCTTTATCATTATGGACAACTATTGTACAACAAGAGGCATTTAGTTTACCATTTTGACAAAAGTATTCTACTGAAAAGACTGTTGCTAAATCTTTCTGAGTAATCATTTTGACATCTTGAAAGAATACTTTGTGAAGGAAACAGTTGCTTTGGTTTTGTAATAGTGTTCTGTGGAAGAGGCACTAACTTAGCTAATGTGAGGGACGTGTTGGATGCAAGCTACCTTTTCCACTTGTATGGTATAAAATATTGTGGAAACAAAATTCTCTCAAAGGTCCTCTTGAATTGATTCAGGGGAAGGGAATGAAACCCTTGACACAAGGATTACTTTATTGGAGTTATAAGTTAGCACTTTTCCACATTTCTCTTGTACTGGAAACAGATACATTTACCTTGCACACCATGGTTATATATGGTAGTGTGAGGATGGTCAGATATATTTGGATACAAGTTCAATTTTCTTTAATTTTAGTTTGCTAGGTAGGAACATTCTCGTTAGGATAGGGACGGATAGACCTTATCGCATCTCCCTTTTATTTTTAATAACATGGCACACGTTGAGAAAATTACAGCTTTGTGTCCATCTCTTATTTCTGACCCCTCACAATACGTTCCCATTGTAAAAACTGGAGGGGGGTTATGTCGACTTCTGCCCTCTATATGGCAGAGTAGAAGCACAGGGCACCCCAGCCAAGGTTCTCTATTGTGGTAGCAATGGACGAGCAACCAAGGGTTAAGCTCTCAGTAGGTGATGCGGGCTGGTTCTTAAGTACAGTGTAGTCCACAAGCTCCACAAAGGAATGTCCACATACTATGTTATGTGCTAACACAGTTCATTATAAAAAATAAATAAGGTTCAAGATATATACATCAATTGATAACACACTTTGTACTCTGGCAATTCTAATATGGCAAATATATACAATGTCTATGTGGTACCACCCTTAGCTATTGACTCCTTTAAAATGCATCAACTGCTGACAGTTGTAATGGCATACAAATCATGGGAAAGAAGACAAGTTGGGTTAAACAATGGCAGAACGGTACTTTAGCTACTAAGACACAGTTCTGTGGGAGGATCCCCTCACCTGGGCAACCTGTAACAAAGGGTATTAACAAGCACAGTACATTAATGTTTAAATAGTCTCGTGGCATGGTTCAAATGTTCCACTACCCCAGTGTACCTAAGTTAGAAGAGTTTCTTTGATGGTTCGTCGACGGATCCCATGAGAGTGAACTCCCTTTAAAGCAGGAGCAATAGGGCGTCAAGATTTGTTGAAAAATGTGAACACTGGCGTGGAAACTGCAGCTTGGATCTTCGCTGTGGTCATCGACTATCGTTCCAGGACATCCTGGGAAGATAAGGCATGCAGTGCACCTCGATGCAAAGAGTTTGGTGCTGCAAAGAAGACTTGGTGAAGAATGTAGTCCCGGCAATGGGCGTTGGGTGCCAGCGTCGATGATTGGGACTCGACCACAGCTGGATTTCGGATCTTCACTTGTCAGCGTCTTTGTGGACTTCGGGTGACGGGAAACCCACCAGCGTATTCTCGATGACCTCATCTTTCTCCGGTGGGACAAAACCATCAACAGTGATGGCAAGGGAGCCCTTCGTTCAAAACTTTCTTAGGCAAAATTTGGAGCATTGCGGCTCTGGTTGTCAAGCAGCACAGCGTCAAGCTGTCTCCGCTTCTGGGCAACACAACTCGACTGGCTTCAAGTGGTAATGGAAATCCTCTGGATCCCGGTCAACGGCAATGGATTTTGATGTCTGGGTGCCTTATTTTGAGATTCTCACTAAACCCTTTCTCCGGTCTACAGCCTTCGGGACTGGCTTCCAGTGTACCTCGATGAAGATCAGCTTCTGCACGATGTTCCTTTGTAGCTAGGGAGAGGTCTCCTAGCCAGGTCTACTCTTGGATCATCTCTCAACAGACTCAAAAGCTTTTAGATTGGGTCGAAGGAAAGAAGCAGCCACTTTACTTCTTCCAGCTGGGTTTCAAGGATAGGCAGCTTCACGTTTCGACTTCAGCTTCTGAACAAATTGGCAAGTGAGCGGTCCCCAGATATACACACCTGTCCCTCATTCACACTGCTGAGCCAAGCTCAGTCAGCCAATCAGACAGAAGGGCATTTGTGCAGGCAGGCAGCCAATCAGGCTCACAGTGCATTTAGGTAATTCACTTCACTCAGACACCCATAACAAGGAATGTGGATTGGGGCAAGCACCCAGCCTTTCAGCACACCACACTTCATTCATGTCAGTTTCAGGTAGGGCTGTCTCATTCTTTGTGTCATACACACAGATACCAGACACCCATAACATAGAATGCATATTGTCACCCACTCTATTCACACAGGTCCCACACCAACGGTTTACCCACAACATACCGTCACTGGGAAGGCTCCAGCCAGTCTGGCCTGGACTTCCCCTCAAAACCATATATGGTTCTTCTACCCAACAGCCAGTAAGGGAAAGGGACAGAGTCAGGGCTTTCCAGGACTTTGGGAAAGCAAGGTAACAGCTAATAGAAACCAAGAGGCCACAGGGGCCATCTCGCCTTCTATCAGGAATCCAATGATGCCTATGGCAGGGCCTGGGTATCCCAAAATGGAAGATACTCAGAGCAACTATCAAATTTAGCATTGAGCTGCTACCAGCCCATACCCTGCTCTGTGGGCCACACACAGGTGCCCAAAAACATACACTAGGGGTACAGGGTTGCACCCCTACCCATGGGTGCCATAAGGATATCCCAAGGGTCTCTGTTCACCACAACCAAAAAGAAGAAGAGCTGCACTGCCAGGAGTCCCATATGGATTCCTGTGCAGAAAACAACACAGAACACACATGATAGGCCCTGTCCCTCCAATGCATTTCCAGCATCACTCCCATACAGCAGCCACCCACGTTCCATAAGTTCAGAAGATCCAAAGTGGGGCATTACCATTTGGCAGAAGGGTGTTTGGGCACACAGCACAATATAGAGAACTTCTCCTTGGACAATGGATCTTCTGTCTGGAAGCTGCAGCTCTAATCGGGTGTGATCTGAGGAACACTCCTTCTGCACCTTATACACTTAATCTGGCGTCTCCCATTTTGCGTCCTCACAGAAGAGTTAAAGTGGCTAATCTCAATAGCACATTGATTTATATGGTACACGTAGGTAGACCAACCAGTGGATCACTTCAAACAATAAAAGTGTCAGTGGAGCGGCGTATACATCTCAATAACATATAATACACAGGGCTCAAGTTGAGGTTACACGGAGGTGGACGGATCCCCCCCTTTTTTCAGAGGTACCCCTACTTTTTTCAGAGGGCACTTTGATATGCTAATTTCTGGTGACACCACAGTCAATTGGTATGTTAATGAGTCCCCCCACTTTTATTTTTAAGACTTGACCCCTGATAATACATTCATGCACATTCTCTAAAGTCACATCTTTTTTAGCTGGGTTACATGGGTTTAGCATTTTACTCATCATCGTCTATACTTTTGTACCCTCCCCTGTTTCTGATTTGTTTGTTTTTTCCTATGTTTTTCCAACTAATTTAAAATTGTCTTGTAATTGTTCTCTAAATTCGTTGCTTTGTGTAGTAACACATGCAACTGAGAGTGTCAGTCTTCCCCCTTTCCCATTACCAAGGCTTGCAGTGATCTTGCAGTGCAGTTCCTTTCAAAACACCTGCACCAACACGCAAGCTCATCATCAGAATTATGTGCAACATAAACACAATAGGATGTACCTGGGCATGAGAATAGAGAACACACAAGACACCATGCTACACAAAGAGACATGTTTTATTAACATTTCTCAATATCAAGTAGTAGGAATGTCCAAATAGCATTTCCCAAGCAGTGATAAGCTTGTCTCTTCTACCACAAATTCATGATAATAATAATTTAGCGCTACAAACCCTCAGGTATCTGAGCGCTGCTTATTATTTATTACCCACGGTGTCATCGACTTTGGAAGGATGAAAGGCTGAGTTTGTCCGTGCCAAGATTCGTACCCGCATCAGCAGGATCAGCACAGATGTCAAAGCGAGCGTTCTACTGGCTGTGCTATCACACCGAGTGATAAGCTTAGGAAATATTATTTGACTGCTTATTTAGATAATTTACATTTTGTATGCTCTGTGGATCACTAATGCACTAATTATTCACAGCAAATTCGATTAACCTTTACAGCACATCCAACGCCCACCAGACACCACACAAAGTCGAGCACACTTACCCGGATTCCTCCCCACCCCTATCTCTATCAAAACCTCATCCCAGTCCATTACATCCACCACTATCATCTTAACTCTGGCTCTGCCCTTACTGCTAGCACATACCAGGGCATATCTACTCACTGTAAAACATAAAGTCCATGCTCAGCACACATGTAACTGGTGCTTCCAACCGGCACCTATCAACACAGAAGACTTTCTGATCTTTACCTTTCCCACTATCCCACTCACACAAGCCCCCCTCCAGCCCCTCTTTTGCAGACCCATGTGCTGAGAGGACAACAATATTGGCAGAAGAGTGCTATATATATGACCACCTTACCTTACCTTGTACATGTCTGGGTCGGGCTTAGCAAATGTTTAAATGAGACATTTTGAAAGCAGTTCATTTGGTTAGTCAATCAATACTTGTGCGCAAACACCACAAAATCTTGCTACTCAAGTTAATCTCTGGTGGAAATGTTACCCATAATTATTACAATAATAATAATTATTATTGTTATTATTGTATTTATTGAGCGTGGACCTAGCTTCAAGAAGCAACAGAGCACTTTACAGAGGTACACAACAGTACAGATTCATAACGGAGTGCTTTTCAAAGGCAACGGACATACAGCAGGGGGTAGAATACAGAAGGACACAGAGGAGGGGTACAGTTGTACAAGGTGGCATGGACGAGAGGGGCGGATGGCGTTGAGCGAGTCAGACGGCATGGGGGGACGACATGATGGTCTATGTGTTCAGGAGGAGAGACTCCTTGAATTGGTGGGTCTTGAGTTCTTTTCTGAATTGTAGGAACATGGGGACTAGTCTGCTGCTGACAGGGAGGAGGTTCTATAGTATTGAGGTGTAGGTAGAGAAGGCTTGTTTTCTGGTCCTTTTCTTTTGCAGTGGCAGATTTCAAGTCTGCATGTGTCCTAGCTTCTGGTGGTGTGCTTTTGCTCCATGAGGTAACTGGGTGTCTGAAGGGCGATTGGCTTATAGATAATGCACCCATCCTTGAAGATGATTCGTGCATGCAGTGGTAGCAAGTGAGGGTCGATGAGGACCGGGGTGATGTGGCCGTATCTGCGTAGATCCTTGATGAGGCATGCTGCTGCATGTTGGACACACCAGCCTGTAAACAAAAAACCTGAAGGCGTCTGAAATGCACTGATAAGAATGACACGTTTTACCAGTTTGCAAGTGCATCCAAATAACTGTAAGTAACCATGTTCGACTGAATAAGTTACCCAATAAAAACAGAGCAGGTTTAACTGCTGCCACACAGTGGCAGGATGGCCTTGAGAGCAACGGAAACTCCCCCGGGGATCGTCAACCTTGCATATGCCAGAGCATGCCAGTGCCACAGACAATTCAAAGTGTGTGCTCAAACAAAGCTTGTTACACTGTCTGATTCAGGACGGAGGCTAGACATGCAGGTGAAGTGAAACAAAGGGCAAAGCACTTAGTCTGGACTAGAAACCGTTCTTTCTTTCAACTCTGCCTGAGCCCGAATGATTAATCGTGCAGTGACACAGGCCTAGTCACTGGCTGAGGAAGGAACCATTCACATTGTGAGCAAGATTGGACAGGGAGGCCTGAAGTTGCAATTGGGACTGACAGGGCACCTTGTGGGATGAGAATGGTCCAGGTTATCTGCCCAGAGAATAATGAGGTCTCTCGGGCACTCATTGTGATGAATTGACTTCAGCCCTGCAGGAGTTCAATGATTAGTAAGGGCTACAACACCCACTCAGCCCTCAAACTTCTACAAACCAAGAGAAACACAACTGAAAATATAAAACAGACACAGTTAAAATATACACCTGCTTTGCTTTTTGTGGTAACCTGGGCCGAGTGAAGGCAGCAAAGTATAAAGTATAACAGTCCAAAATAAAGGAATGTCCAATCAAGGTTCTATACAAATATATACTTAAATCAAACACACTATGTACAAGATTAACTAACTAGAAAACACTGTAAAAACCCACAGCTGTAGAAAGAACACAGAAGATGCAAAGATATAGTAGATACAGCACTCTGAGTAATGAGATAGGGGAAGAAAGGACAAGAAAAGACCACAATGGTCAAAGGATATGTTTTTGAGGTTGCAAAATTGATTAAAGAGACATATCCAGTCCCTAGGGTGCAATAATGAACCAGGGGGCACATATTAGTGAATAATACCTTTGCAAAGCTCTTTGTGGTTCAACGATGTGGAACCAGCCTTCTCTGCGACAATCGTATTTTTTCTTCAGCTTGTGGATTCGGCAGTCGCAGTGGTCCAGTTGCAAGTTGGCTTCGAGTTGGGGTAGAACGAAAGGTAGCTGTGGTCTCGAATTGCCAATTCAAGTTGTGTGGTTTGGGAATTCACCGGGTTCAATCTGGCAGTCATGGGTCGAAGGGTCGAGCTGGTACCGTGATGTGCGAGTCGATTCTAAGCAGGGCTTGGAGGTTACGGTCTGGAAGACATCAGGGTTGGATCGATCAACTTACAAGAGTGGCAGGGAAGAGGCTGGTGCTTTGGGTGGGGACTCGAGCATTGCAAGACAGCAGTTCTTCATTGGTTCAAGCCGAAACAATGATGTGTTTCAGCTGGCACTGTGGGATGATGAATGTAGTTGAACAGGCAACGGCGATTCAAAGACCAAGGAATGTCAAAGGCAGCATGGAACGATCCTGATAGTTCACTTGGTGTCTAATACGCTCGAAACGCAGCTCGCAGCAGGTGACATCGAAAACAGGCATCTCGGCTGTTCTGGCTTCCAGGTGTGTGAGTCCCACTGTGTAAAAGCAAGAGGAAATATTGAGGCTGTACCCCAAAAGGAAATACACCAAACACGGGCTTATAATGATTGACAGATCTTTATTCTAAAACTGTACAGTTACAAAGAAACAAAGTATCAGATAGCTATCTGGCCCTCAGTACATCACAGCGAATACCAGCCCTTTCGGTGTGAGAAGTGAGAGGTACTGGACGTCTAAACAGTTGTACATTTTATACATTTCCAATCATAATGTCCAGCCCCATCTGCAAGTTAATAATACATGGTCTAGAGTTTGTGCCAAGTTCACTTCTGGTTTGTCCGACAATATGCACATGGATCATTCTCAGTTGACAAACAAGTCACAATGGCAACAGTGTATTCTTGGATTTAACAATAAGCCTTAACACATGTCCTTTAGCTAGTGTCCACCTTTAGTATTTGTTCAGCATTGTGGTCGATGTATGTCCGCGGATCAGACTTAATGGTGCAGACAATCCTCCGTCTACAAGTCAGGCATGGGACAAGGTCTCTTTACTCACCCCAAACATTCGGCCAACGGACAGTTCATACATTAACTAACATACAAAGTGCAGGACGGCTCAGTTACAAGCGGGAAACACTGTCCATCATTTTAGAACGCAGAGTTACATTGGAATAGAAATCAAAATGGCGGATGGACCTAAAATGGCGGCAAAGTCGATCTAGAATCGGAACTTTGCAACACTGTTTTCTTTGCTGAGCGACTGGGCTTAGGCCAATATATACAATAAAGGAGGCACGAGATGATATCCCGTTTAACAACTGCAGGGTCTCAAGAGCCAGGGTTAGCCATTTCACTGGCTCCCAAAAAATGGGGGAGGCTGGCACACACCTTCAGGTATCCTGCAACATGGTGAGATCCCAGGCAACAAGGTGGCTGTCATAGATGCAGCCTTCGTCCAGCAACACAGGTCATCCCAATGGTCCCTCCGGATGGTTAGGCAGCAGATGTCACCTCACCTCAGAACTGGATGACTCTGGAAAGGACTGCTCTCCCAGCAGGGTCCAACAAAATCTTCTTTCAGGATTGGAGTCCAAAAGATGATTCAAAGATGTGGTGTGAGACCCTTTCGCTTAAAGGTGAATGCCCACAGGTGATTGGACTAAAGTTAGCCTGCTTTAGGAGTCCAATCCCTTTTTTTGAAGTGTAGCCTTTGACCTTTTGATATCAGACCCAAAGTGCTTTGTGCTACAGGAGGTGGAGCAGACAGGAACGGGAGAGAGAGGTAGAGAGAATCAAGGTGGCAGAATCTTCCTCAAACTGTGCAGATGTCTCCATGCCTACACTAACCTGCACCCTTACATGTTCAATAGAATTTAAGGCCTTTGGAAATATGCAACACCCTGGTGCAAAGCCTAGCCCTTAGTAAATGGATGTGCCCTGTGATTCCCATCCCAGGCCTGATTCCTGTGGAATGGTTGTGCCTGGGGAAAGGTTGTTACCTACCCTTACATAGAAACAAAGAGAGGCAATCCCCCCAAGGCTACAGTTCTGCCTGTGTGCAGGGAGAGCCTTGTCAGAATGAATACACATAACCCTTCCACGGCTGAACTGGGCCCACAGAGCTGGCACATGTGTGATATCAATTTAATGTGGGTGGCATTACTATGAGAGATGCTGGGTACTCAGGTATGGCTTATATTTACAGTTAACTGTGCCACCAGGACTAGATCCTCAGAGATATGCAGTGTTTGGAACAGGGTTGCTTATCTTAAATGCAGCCCCATCGGCTGCAGAGACATGGCTGTCACTGCAGCTGTCAAGAGGACACCTGTGGCTTCTGAAACCTGCTCTGTGCAACTGGTAGAGCAGGTGCTGCAAATCAGGATACTGAATCAGCGGGCACAAATACACCCTATGCTTTTGGCATGGTGCTTGTAAAGATAATTTGATCAGCAGATTTCCCTTTCAGAGATAGAATTACCTACATCATGTTATTAATTAATACAAATCAAAAAGCCAGGACTCCTACCACTTTGCCAGATGGCAATTCCTCACATGCCCCCAGCCAAAAATGCTAAGACTCACCCTTCTAAGGGTCAGACTCATCCTGAAGGTGCAACTATCTACTGATGCCATCTGCATTAGAGTGATGCAACCCAGGTTTGTGTTGGATGTCCATTACTAATCCATGTAAAGAAATTGCCGAATTCAACAACTTGGGATTCTCACCCAGCATTGCCATGAGCCACTTCAGAGATCTGTGGTCTGCTTGGATGATAAAATTAAACCCAAATATGTAGGGTTTCAGCTTACGAACCACCCACATGACCACAAAGTCCTCCTTTTCAATTGTGCACCAGTTGCACTCTAGCTTAGTTAAGTGCCTACTAAGAAACATGCAAAGCTGCTCTACCCCTTCAGAGTTTTGCACTGCCCCTTAAGGGTTTAGTTGAGCTAACACTGCACCAATTCTAAACCCACAACTATGAATTCTCGCCTGTAATCTGGGATCTTCAGAACTGGGACCTTGCACAACCCATCCTTCAAGCTTTTTTGACATCTCTTTGGATGTTACATCATTGAGGGGAAGGGCAAGTATCCCCTACTCCCCTGATGAAAGGCCTGTATTAACTAGTGAGGCTCCAGAAGGCTCTCACATGATTCTGGGTAGTGTGGCTATCCTAATCCACCAATGCCTGCACTTTGGCCTGCAGAGGCTGTTTCATACTACCACCGATTTGATAAGTAACAGCAACCTGTGCTATCTGGCACTTGGATGCCATGATAGTCAAGCCAGCCTTCTGCATGCTTGAAGCACCTGTTTCAGACAGGCAACGCTGAAGTCCTGTAACCCAGATTGGGCCTGATTGACAATCCACAGAAAGGTGGCAGGAGCATTCTTTAAGTCAAAGGACATCACAGTAAACTGGTAGTGTGCAAAAGGTTGACCTCTGTTGTGCTTTGTCTGTCAGGTCAACCTGCCAGTACCCCACAGTGAGGTCAAAGGTATTTATAAATTTGTCAGCACCTAACCGGTCAATCAGCTCATCTGCCCTGGTATGGGGTGTGCACCGGTCTTTGTGACAGAATTGAGCACCCTGTAGTACACTCATAAGCAGACTTTAGTTTTGTTTGCTACTGGACCACTTAGGGCCCACTGGGCTAGCCCATGGGCTGTGGGGAGGCTCAATCACCCTGAAGTCCATCATCTTGCTCACCTCCTCCTCCTTGATGATGTCCTTTTCCTTATAAGACATCTCTTAATTCTGCTCTTCAACTGCTTACTGACCTGAGTGCCAATATCATGGATGCACCAATCCATTATATCTGGAGTCATTGAGAATAGATATTTGTACTAACCCAGCAGCTGCTGGCAGCCCTGCAATTGCTGTTCACTCAGATCTGGGGAGATTTGAACTCCCTCTAGACACCCATCGTTGGACTCTGCATGCAGAATGTCAGGGAGGGTATATATCTCTTCCTCAGTCTTCTCATCCATCACGAGAGCCATCACCAACTCATCCCAGCTACAATGAGGCTTCAGCCGGTTGGCATGAAAGACCTTGTACATCTGCCTCAGGGTCTTTATGTCAAATAGGTAGTTAACCTCACTGATCTTCTCACGCACCATTTAGAGCCAGTACACTTATCATGAATGGCACTGGGTTTGACAGGTCCATAACCCAAACCATCTGTCCTGGAGTATACTCTGTCACTGTGGACTTCTGGCCATACCCGTGCTTATTGAGCTCCTTGCTGGCCTTCATATTTTCAGAGCTCTGTTCTCTTTGCTTGGCCATCTTGGATCTCAGACCAAGTACATAATCCACTATGTCCTGGGAAGAAGTGGCCAAACAGAGACTCAAAGGGACTAACCCCTACACTACTCTGTGGCACCTCCTGGTAGGTCAACAGGAAGCATGGCAGGAGAATGTCTCTCTTTCTCCTCCGGTGCTCTTCCCAGACACCTATAATACACTTTAGGGTCTTGTTGAACTGCTCAACAAGCCTGTTTGTCTGTGGGTGAAAGGTTTTGGAGAACTTGTAAGTAACTCCACATTAACCCAGTATAACCTTCATATACGTGGATATGAAGTTTGAACCCCTTTCAGAAATGGCTTATTTGGAGAATTCCACATGAGAGAATATCCCTATCACAGCTTTCGCCACCACTCGGGTTTTGAAGTGTCTCAAGGGAACATCCTCTGGGTACCGGGTGGCATGGTGTACATGACCAACACGTACTGGTTCCCGGAGGAAGTCTGGGGATCTAAAGGGCCCACAATGTCCATGCAAATTCCCTCAAAAGGCAGCCCAACTACAGTTAGTGGAATTACAGGGCCTTTGTTTCCCCACCAGACTTACTGGATGCTTGGCAGGTTTGGCAGGACCTTACACCCACCTGGCGTCAGTAAAATTGTGCAGCCAACCTATCAGCTGTCTTGATTACTCCTACGTGATCTGCCAAAGGAATGTCTTGAGCCAAGTCCAGGAGGAACCTCCTGTGATATTCTGGCACAACCAGCCTACGGTTAGCTCCTGCCACAGGATTCCTGGGCTCAGAGTACAGGAGACCATTCTCCCACTACACCTTGAACACCCCAGGCGCTTCCCCTGAGCCTGTTTCTCTGCCTGCTGATGCAGATCTGCCAGAGTTGGACAGCCTTATTGCACCTGGCAAAGTGAGCATGGCCCTCCAGGTAAGGACATATCAGCTCTTGCAGGCCCTTGAGGTCTGAGACTACCTTGTCCTCCATGCCAGGTTGAGGTTCTAATCCTGTAGGCAACCCTGGGTCGCTAAATCTGGTGCCACCACAGTAGGAACCTCAGTGGCCACTAGGTTCTCTCCAGTAGGAGCAGGTCCCTCTTTGGATGCCAGATCTGAACTCGGCAACACAGGTCTTTTTGTCACCTTCAGTGGGCATCACCCAGGACCCATGGTATCGAGAGGGGCTAACCGTGCTGCATCCTTGGCCCTAGATCATGTGATTGCGCCAATTGTTTTGGCATCAGACTTGTCATTCCATGTCTTTGACAGTGATGCACAGCTGAAAGGTTTCACTCATCCAGCTACCCTCTACAATAGCCAGTTGGCATCTGGTGAGGCCATCAAATTACCTGACTAACGTAGGAGGACCAGGTAGGATCGGGTCTTCCGACACCCCCTGCCGTCAACGGCGATGATACAGCAGTATCACAAAGTGCTGGGTGTTTGCTCCCCTTTATGAACACATGGTCAACAAATATTGCTGTGTTAGCAGGAACAGGTAACTTTGTGGGGGACCCAGTACCTTTTCCCCATAGCAATACTAGGGTGCATTTGGCCAACCCCTAGCCTAGTGGGAATTCCTCATCTATGATGCCCATACCTACTATTGACTCTTCCTCCATGAGGGTATCACTAACTGCGGCCTACTTGGGTCTACTCTTGCAAGCTGGCTCTCCTCTCCTATGTATCATGTGACCTCATAGAAAACAGGTTTGTGGGATGTGGAGTCGGGTGTCTCAGTGCTAAGGGTGCTCTTACTCCTTCTTTCTGTGGGTGCTCACAAACCATGTGTCTGGGATTTTCCTTTGTGCTTTTGGGGCCCTTTCTTGGTGGTGGGTGGGAGCCTGTCCTCTTGCCCACCTAATGTTTACTTTTATCAATTGCCTTGTCATCTGGTTTAGATGTGGTTGCCAGAGCCTTCTTCTGGACTCAAGTGCACAGCCTTCACACGCTCCTTTGGGTCTGTGATACTCTTGTCCACTAGATGCTGGTGTAACTCCATTTCATAATTCTCACATGCAAGCAGATTCAACACAAGTTCAAATGTGTTATATTTGTTACCTGTAACCCATCACTTCAGATATTCCAAAGATTGATGTGCAGACACCTCAAAGGTTTGTCCTCCTTTTTGGTGCACTCTCTTAAGCTCCTGGGCTACTGTTTCGGGGTCTTGCAGAACTTCCTGAGGATGGCGACCTTCATGTTCTTATAAATGTGCCTCTCCTCAGGAACTAGTTGAATTATTAAATCAGCAACAGCTGTTGATAGACAGCTCATAAGTGCCACACGCCACAAAGCTTCTTCCAAATCCTGCATGTGCACGATGAGCACCAGTGCCGCAAACCAATCTATTTTGTCTTTCGCCATCTCATAAGTAGGGACTAGGTCCTTGGGGATGTGGCTCCTAGCGTTCCCATATGTACCACCACTAGAGGTACACTCTTTACCACTGGAAGCTCTCTTCTGGTTCTCCAGTTCTATTTTACGCAGAAGCACAACATCTCCCGGTTTCTTTCTCTCATCCCTCTGTTTCTGTTCCTCTAAAGCCACTCTATTTTCCTCTAGAAGGTACCTATTTTACTCTAGGTCTGCTCCAGGGTGGTTTCCCTGGGCCCTAGCAGAAGTGTGGGAACGTACAGAACCTGACTAATGCCTGGAACCGTTGGTACCTATGAGACCTGCGAGACTCCTACGAAATCAATTTAGCTGTTCTATGGACAGAAAGTTGGGAAGCTCTATCGTTGTTGCTCTCTCCATTTACCCGCTTCCCCCAGAGAAAGCTGGAGTGATGTTACTGGCCTTCTGGGAATACTCACACGCCCTGGCTTCCTCAAAATCCTGGTTGCTTTTCAACAGTTTGGTTTTCTAAACCTTACGATTATAAAGGTGTCTGTCCCCTTATTTGACAATGTTCCTGCAATTCACCTACTGAGAACGTGACTGCATAGCTCATATCAAGTTCCATTGTAACACTTACAAAATATGCCTTGGCAGTGCAAATAATGTGAAATGTACATTCTTATTCTGGCTGACTAGGCAGCAGGCACAGTCTGTTCCAGCAGTAAGCTGAGGTTGATTCGGGGTCATACAGAAGGTAGTTGCAGTCTTGAATCGTGTGCTCGAATGCTGCAGATCGGCTGGTCACCAATTTCTGTTTGGTGGTCAAAGATCTACAGAGGTTGAACTGGTACCAGGATGTGCTGGAGATTCGATTTGATGTGGGGCTCAGAGGTCGTGGTCTGGGAGACACCAGAATCGGGTCGAATGACTTACAAGAGCAGCGTTGAAGAGGCTGGTGCTACGGATGGGGTCTCGAGCAAACCAAGGCTGCAGTGCTTTGTTAGTTCAATTTGAGGCCACAATGCGCTTCAGCAGGTGCGGTGTGCCTGTGAATGGAGTTGAACAGGAAACGGCAGTTTGAAGAACATTAAATACTAAAGGCAGCATCGAAGGGTCCTGATAGTGCACTCTGTGTCAGACACGCTCTAATAGAAGCTTGCAGCGTGCCAACGTTGAAAACAGGGATCTCAGCTTCTGGCTTCCAGGTGCTGTGAGTCCCACTCCAGGGCTTGAAGGGGAATGGTTAGTCCTTTCTCTGGCTCCCACACACAGGGGAGGTTGTCCCACACCATTAGGGGTCCTGCAACACATTGAGGTCCCAGGACACAGGGAATTGGTCTTGAACCAGCAGCAGAGGACACCCTAATTGTCCCTGGGGATGGTTAGGGGACATAGCTTGCCTCTGCCTTGTAACATCTGCCTTCACATCAGATTGGAGGACTCTGGACTGGAATGCTCTCCCAGTAGGGTCCAACACAATCTTCTTGCAGGATCAGAGTCCAAGGGATGATTCAAAAAAGTGGTGTGAGAACCCTTTTTAAAGGCCAAGGCCCACAGGTGATTTGACTAAAGCTGGCCTATTTTGGGTCCAATCGCTGTTCTTGAAATAAGTAGAATTTGCCCTTCTGACATCACACCCAAAGTGTTTTGTGCTGCAGGAAATGGAGGGGACAGAAGAGAGAGAGAGAGGATCAAAATGTCAGAAAACTGTACAGATGTCTCCCTGGCTACACATACCCACTCCCTTCACTTCTAAATAGAATCAAAGGCGTTTAGACATGCAGCACCCTGGTGTGAGGCCTTGCCCTTTGTGAATGGGAGTGTACTTTGATTCCTGTTCCCAGGTCAGATTCCTGTGGAGTGGTGTTAGGGAGAAGTCTCATAAATGGCTGATTTCCCTTACCTAATGAGTCCCTCAGCAGCTTTGCTGGATTTCTAGGGTTTCTTTTTTTCACCTGGTGTGTGAGCCTTTTTCCCACTCGTACATGTGTTTTGCTGTGTGTATTTTTACCATTTGTGTGATCTTGGGCTCTACTCCATGAGCATCCTTTTTTTGTGTGTTACACAGCACCCTCAGTGCAGTGACACAGGGTTGTCTTTTAGACTTCCCACTGACTCCATTTTTCTGGGACTGACTACTGTCTCCCAGAAACATGTAAAGTTGTGATTAACTTTATGTACTCTCATTAAACCACAGACCCAGTACACCCCATCTTACATGGAGTATTGGAAAGGGCTAATTCCTATCCCTTTTTGTCTGTTTCTCTTGGAGCACTGTTTCGCTCCCTTTTGATCAAGACTTGGCTGGTGGCAGTGGTAACTACCCTAATTTTCCTACTGTGGTTATATTATATAACTATGGTATTGTTTTAGGCTATTATATTAGCCTCAAACATAAAACGCTTGACCAAATACATTTCATTTTGGCTCCGGCTAGGTTTACTCACCATTTCTTTTTGTTAAAGTCTTTCTCGTGTTTTACTCTGCGCGCCAAACCGGGGTTGATTCCTTTGTTCGCCGTCTTTTCGTTGGCTTCTGCACAGAAGCCCTCCTTAAGGCGCCTGAAAGTCTGGGTAGGCAGGATGTGAGGGAGGGGACTTAGGACCCCTGCCATGGGTTCCCTTGGTAACCCAAGTCGCACAGCTGTTTCATTGTCTGGGTGACTGTCCTTGCCAGGATAGCCACCCTGCTGTGTGATTGACAGCCAGGCTGTATGAATGGGGGAAAACAGCATAAAAAGCAGGTCTCTGGGACTGGAAAGGCAGAGTCACCACTGGAATGAAAGAACCAATGAGGAGCTGATGGAAGAGGACCCCTACAATGACTGAACCGCCCGGTGAAGCCCTGCTGCAGGTCCGAATCTTCAGAATCCATTGACAGAGAAGATTGGACCCTGCTTGGGTTTTAAGGAGCACACCTTTTATTTGTTGTTTTGCTCTGCTGCTGGTTTCTTCCCTGGGTAGTGCAGGACCCTCCAGTCTTCCTACTTCTTGTCAGTCCGACAGTCGCTTCAGGAACCCTGAGCCTGCAGAAACTACCAAGAACGTCTGCCTCAGCTACAGCTTCCTCTCCATTTTAAGGTACTGTGCAAATCCGGTTGTTCATTTCGTTCAACTGCGGTGAAAGTGTTTGAAATCTTTTTCCAAACTGAAGGCTTGTCCTTCTCTTCTCTTTGAACTAACTTTTCTGCCAACCAACCTCGTCTGGAATTCGTGGCACAAACTTTACCGCGAATTACTCTGAACCGTGTGATCTTGAGCAAAAGATTTCTGACCCATTGACTTTGCACCTAAAACTTTTCTACCTTATTCTATCACTGTAGTTCCTCTTGCTCAATTGCCCTGAGTACTTATCTGTTGGTGTGGTTCAATTTCTATTAACTTTGTTTTTCCCTCCCTTTTAAATTACTGGAGTGCCATTTTGCTCCCACTTCATTTTGTGAGCTTAACTTGCCAGGAACTTATTGGGAGTGGTGTGGTGTATTAAGAGTGTGATTTTTAAACTGCTGATAATAGTGTAATGTTATACAACTGAAGAGTAAAATGAATGTATATCCTTTTACTTGAAAACCTTGAGTCTGTGTTTGCCTGAATCATAGCAATAGCCGTCCTTTGTGTACTGCTCACCGACTCTTGAGATAAGTCTGGCTGCTCAGCCATCGCTACCACTTTAACTGTGTAGTACGAGCTTGTACCAAAGGTGAATTTGTACTGTCACTTGTAATTGTGTGTGGTGTTCCCAAAGGTTACTGCATATAATTCTGCCTAACACTGGTGTACAGCAGTGAGGATGAAAGTATAGTAATTACACTTACAGTGCTGATATTAACTTGGATCAACTAACCATAAGGCTAACATCACTAAAAGCAATATCAATCATGTCTGGTATGGAAAGCCACAGTCAGGAGACCCTCCTGAGTTACACTACTGATTATTTAAGAAACATGTGTAAAGAAAGGAAACTCTCTGCCAAAGGCAAAAAGACTGAATTAATTGTAAAGTTGTTAAAGAACCAAAGTCTGGGGAGTGGGTCTGAAATACCTGACTCTCTAGCAAATGTGGAATGTATTGAGGATGATAATATGTCTGTTAATGATGAGTTGGAAGCAGTATATGTGTCTCTTAATGTAGGCCTCTCTGCCCCCTTGCCTGCTCAGCAACCTCAACCCTTGTCCACTGGGACTCCCACAGGTCCTACACTCAGTCCTGAATGCATTGCTCTAGAGAAAATGAGGCTTGAACTGGAATTCAAAGGTTGAAATGCTCAAACTGAACACAAACACCAATAACTTGAACTCAGAGAAATGGAGTTGAATCATGAACTAGAAATGAAAAGATTGTCTCTTGAAAATGCTTCTCTCCCAGAGTCTTCTAGGTCTTCCAGTCCTAAGAGACTCTGTATGCCTAAAGAAATTGTGGGTATGTATGTATGTATGAGGTTAAGCTTGATATTTTGGATTGGTTGGCAATGTTTGAACATAACCATGATATTCAAGGTCTTACAGGGAATCAACTGCTTCCCTGGCCCTTCTCTAGGCTACCCACTGTTGCAGCTGATGTTGTAATGGAGTTGGGGGAGGTGGATAGGATGGATTATGAGTGTGGGATGCTAGCTTTAATTGCGAGATTTGTGAAGAACCCTTCCCAGTACCTTAAGAGGTTTATTACCCTCAAAGAGCATGATGGTACCCCTGGGCTACCTGGGTATGTGAGTGTTTGAAAAACTTAGATGCTTTGATTAAGGGTTACAGAGTAAACACTTATGAAGGAATGAAAAATCTTGTTATGTTGGAGCCTATTTTTGATGTCTGCTCTCCTGAGTTCAGACAGCACTTCGCTGATTCTAAGGAGATAGACCCAAAGAGGCTTGCTAAGGCTGCTGACTTGTGGGTTGCTAACATGTGGAGTCATAAATTACAATATTAAGGATTTTACACCATGCAAAGAGAAATACACCGACACAGGCTTGTAAAGATTCCCAGAATCTTTATTGCAATTCTGTACAGTTTACAAAACAAAGTACACAATTAGCTATTTGGCCGTCAATACATCACAGAGACCACCAGCAGGGTTCAATGTGAGCAGTGAACAGGAATTGCTAGCTGGACATCAGCGTATTTATACAGTTTCGTTATAACGATGTCTAGCCTCTTACAAGTTAATCATGTACTGGGCTAGGGTCGCGCCAGGTTAGTTCCTAATTTACATATCTTGTGCATGCGGTTTACTTTTTAATACATTTGCTAACAAACTCTATTATTCTCTAGGTTTAACTTTACACTCTTTATACATTGCTTTAATACAGGTCAAACAAATGTTTCGCATGTCGTGTTTAGATAGCGTTATTGTACTTGTATACTTGTAGGTTAACATCGCCGATTCAAGTAATCCCCTGATCCCGAGGTCAACAAAGGACAAGGTCTACATGACCCTAAAATGTAGCCTGCAGGCAGGTTGGACATTAACTCTCCTACAGAGGTTGAAGAGGTTAAAGCAAGAACAAGAGAACACAGGTCGGCCATTTTAGGCCACAGGGTGACTTTGCACGATAAACTAAAATGGCGGCTTTAACCTAAAATGGAGGCTTGATTCACTTTAGGTCACGACCTTGCAATACAGATTTCCTCGCAAAGTGACTGGGCATAGGCCAACATATACAATGAAGACGAGACAATATTATCTCAGTTTTAACAAACAGGGCTACTCACAAGGATTCTGGGGCTACTCAGAAAAAGGGTGAGGGGAAACAGCCATAGAAAGATAACAAAGAGAATTCCAACACCTCCAATCCAAAGGAGGGCCACAAACAACAACATAAGGGTAAACCACAAGGGAAACCAAATCAGGACCCAGACCAGATGGAGGTCAGAACAAACCCCCATTCATCAATACATTTGTAAAATGTTATGTTTGTGGGTCCATTGACCATGTGAAAGGGGATTCCCAGACGCAAGGGTAAACCTTCAGGTGTCCACACTGTCTCCTTAGCCTTCTCCCCAGAGTAAGAAGTACCTATGGCAAGTGGAAACTTTTACCTACTGGCTGATGAACCCATGAGAGTCTCAGCTAGTGTTTCTTTGGTGTCCCTGGGCTTGTGGGAACAACAGAATTTAGATGTGTATAATTCCATCCCAGATAATACTAAAGAGTATTATAAAGATAGTGTTCTTGTGAATGGTCAGGAAACCCCTGCCATCAGAGACACTGGAGTCAGCATAACTGTGGTGGATAAATCATTTTTCAAGGTGGAGAATGTTGCTTAGGCACCCAAACACCTCACCAAGTTAGCTGGAGGCCCTGTGAAAATGCTTCCCCAGTTACCAGCTCTCATCCAGTGTAGTGATATGACTGTCAGAATACCTGTTAGTGTGCAGAGTGAAGTGCCTGGGAGAGTCCTGTTGGGTAATGACCTGAAATCTCTTGGAGTTATGTCTAGCACCCCCAGGCCACCCAGTAAAATGAAATAGGAGCTCACTAGGTCTGCAAGGGAGAGAACCTTGAGAGGCTCTCCAGAGGAGTTGATAGAGGAAACTATCACTCCCACTCCACATGAATTGCTCACTGTCATTTCTAAGAAAACAGAGGCAAAGGGGAAACCCAAGACCTCCAGGAAAAAGTCAGACAGCATCCCTGTGCTACCAATAAGGACACCCCCAAGATTGTCCAAAGTCACGCCTGTAACTCCTACACCTGCTGAGCAAGAGTGTGAGAATCAGATCTGGAAGAAGACACTGTCTTAGTTGGAGATCTTGACCATGTTGACCATCCTGAGCTGCAGTCTTTACTGGCAGAAGGTGGACCCAACAGGGCCGACTTCAGCAGAAGACAGAGAGAGTGTCCTACTCTTGAAGGTCGTCGACAACAGGCTGCTAACCAACTTGATGGGCAAGAAGTTGAAAGCACAGGTTAAGCTGGGAAGATGGCCTCTTATACAGTGAACCAACGGAGTCTGTCCTTGGGGACTGCAAAAGAATTGTAGTGCCCCTTGCTAACAGACTCCAGTTCCTACAGTTAGCCCATGAGATACCTTTGGCTGGTCACTTGAGCTTCAAGAAGACCAAAGAAAGGCTCTCTCTCTATGTGTACTGGCCTAAAATGGGTTCAGAAGTTGACAAATTCTGTAGGAGCTGTCACACTTGCCAAACCTCTGGCAAGAGTGGAGCCAAGAATGTGGCACCCTTGGTGCCTCTCCCAGTGGTGGGAGTTCCTTTTGAGAGGGTGGGCATTGACATTGTCGGTCCCCTTAGATGAAGAAATAGAAGGAGTTAATCTCTCTTCTCTACTGACTTCTGAATAACAGGAGGAGTGCAAAGTTCTGTTGAACCAGTTTGCCTCCCTGTTTTCACTATCACCAGGCTTGACCCCTTGGGGCCAGCATGATATTCTCACTGGTGACTGTTTACCTGTGAAAAGCAGAGGTTACGCAATGTCAGAACATGTGAGATCCAGCATCAAAGGAAAGTTCAACAAGATGCTTGATCTCGGGGTTATAGAACCATCTACAAGTCCCTGGTCTAGTCCAGTTGTCCTAGTACCAAACGCAGGATCCAAGGAGTTGAGATTCTGTGTGGACTACAGAGCTCTAAATGCAGTCACAAAGACTGATGCCCATCCTTTGCCAAGGACAGATGAACTGGTGGATAGACTTTGGTTCAGCCAAGTACCTCCGTACATTTGATCTGACCTTAGGCTATTGGCAAATAGCACTGACAGACCATGGCAATGAGAAAACTGCATTCTCCACCCCAGCAGGCCTCTACCATTTTAAGGTTATGCCTTTTGGACTAAAGAATGCACCTGCTACATTTAAAAGGATGGTTAATCAAGTTCTGAATGGGATGGAGGACCTCTGCATGGCATACTTGGATGACTTTGCAGTGTTCAGCCCTACATGGAAATAACATATTGACCACCTTGGATATGTTTTGCAGGCTCTTGAGCAGGCCCATCTGACCATAAAGGCAAGCAAATGTCAAATTTGTCAGAGTAAAGTACCTCCCTCACATCCTGCCTACCCAGACTTTCAGGCATCTTAAGGAGGGCTTCTGTGCAGAAGGCTGCGAAAAGACAGCGATCAAAGGAATCAACCCCGGTTTGGCGCGCAGAGTAAAACACGAGAAAGACTTTAACAGAAAGAAATGGCGAATAAACCTAGCCGGAGCCAAAATTAAATGTATTTGGTCGAGCGGGTTTATGTTTGAGGCAAATATAATAGCCTAAAACAATACCATGGTCATATAAGATAACCGCGGTAGGAAAATTAGGGTAGTTACCACTGCCACCAGCCAAGTCTTGATGAAAAGGGAGCGAAACAGTGCTCCAAGAGAAACAGACAAAAAGGGATAGGAATTAACCCTTTCCAATATTCCATGTAAGATGGGGTGTACTGGGTCTGTGGTTTTAAGAGACTACATAAAGTTAATGGCAACTATACATGTTTCACTGCACTGAGGGTGCTGTGTAATACACAAAAAAAGAATGCTCATGGAGTAGGTGAGGCTCCAGAGCCCAAGATCATACAAATGGTAAAAATACACACAGCAAAACACATGTACGAGTGGGAAAAAGGCTCACACTCTTACGAGGCGAAAAAAATAAACCCTAGAAATCCAGCAAAGCTGCTGAGGGACTCATTAGGTAAGGGAAATTAGCCATGAAATGAGAATTCTCCCTAACACTTGCCACCCCCCAGACCAAGGGACAGGAGGATCTAATCCACTCCTGGATGAGTCTCATACCTCTAGTCGGTTATAAACATCCTAGAGAGACCATCAGCATTTTGGTGGTGACATCCTGACCTGTGCTCAATGGTAAAATCAAACCCTTGGAGGCAGATTGACCATCTTAGCAGTTTTGGGTTTTCCCCTTTCATTTGCATCAACCATATCAAGGGTTGGTGGTCTGTTTGAAGGATGAAAGTAGATCCATACAAGTATGGTCTAAACTTCTTCAAAGCCCACACAATGGCAAATCATTCTCTCTCAATAGTTGCCCACCTTGTCTCAGGTTCCTTCAGTTTCCTACTAATGAAGCAAATGGGGTGCTCCCTACCTTTCTCATCCAGTTGACTGAGTACTGCACCTATACCTATATTGGAAGCATCTGTCTGTACAATGAAGGGTTGGTGGTAGTCAGGAGCTCTGAGAACTGGAGCTTGACAAAGGGCTTTCTTTAGGCTTTCAAAGGCCTGATTGCACTCCTCATTCCATTTGATCTTTTTAGGGAACGTAGGAGAAGAGATTACATTCAGTGGAGAAGCCATGGATCCATAGTTCTCAATGAAATTCCTGTAGTACCCAGTGAGGCCTAGGGAGGCTCTCACCTGGGTTTGAGTAGAAGGGGTTGTCCAATTTTGCACAGCTTCAATTTTGCTGAGCAAAGGCCTTATTTCACCACCTCCTACCTCATGCCCAAGGTAGACCACTTTACTCTGACCAATTTGACATGTGCTTGCCTTTATGGTCAGATGGGCCTGTTGCAGAGCCTGCAAAACATATCCTAGGTGGTCAACATGTTCTTTCCAAGTAGGGCTGAACACTGCAATGTTATCCAAGTATCCCATGCAGAAGTCCTCCATCCCATTTAGAACCTGATTAAACATCCTTTGGAATGTAGCAGGTGCATTCTTTAGTCCAAAAGGCATCACCTTGAATTGGTATAAGGCAACTGGGGTGGAGAATGCAGTTTTCTCCTTGGCATGGTCAGTCAGGGCTATTTGCCAATAGCCTGACGTGAGATCAAATGTGCTGAGGACCTTGGCTGTATCAAGTCTGTCCACCAGCTCATCTGTCCTTGGCAAAGGATAGGCATCAGTCTTAGTGACTGCATTTAGAGCTCTATAGTCCACACAGAAGCTCAACTCCTTGGATCCTGCCTTTGGTGTTAACACAACTGGGCTAGACCATGGACTAGTAGAGGGCTATATTACCCCAAGATCAAGCATCTTGTTGACCTCTCCTTTGATGTGGGTTCTTACATCTTCTGACATCCTGTAGCCCCAGCTTTTGACAGGTAAACAGTCACCAGTTTGAATATCATGCTGGCTCAAAGGGGTCAAGCCTGGTGCTAGAGTAAACAGGGAGACAAATTGATTCAACAAAACTGTGCACTCCTCCTGTTGCTCAGGTGTCAGATTAGAAGAGAGATTGTCTCCTATTTTCTCATCTAAAGGTTTGCCTCTGTGGAGATCAGGTAGAGGTTCACTCTCCTCCTCCTCTTGGGCTGAAGCTAGAAGAAAGCTCCCAGTTCTGGTCTTGAGACATAAGCTTTTAGACAGTTGATGTGAAAGACTCTAGGAGCCTCCTTAGGATTGCCTAAATCCACCAGATAGTTCACCGCTCAGGTTTTCCCACAACCTTGAAGGATCCCATCCATTTGTCCTGCAAGGCCCTCTGCCTTGTTGGTACCATAACAAGAACTAGCTGGTCTTGAGCAAACTCAACCATGTTGGCCTTCTGGTCATGCCAATGTTTGACCAGAGCCTGACCTGCTTTCAAGTTATCACATGCTTCAGCCATCATGCCCTGGCTGACTTTTGCAACCACTCATTCGCCTCTGGAGTCTTCCCATCCCCCCTCAAGCACTCCCTTGTGCACCCCCTCCTCAAGAAACCCTCTTCCGACCCCTCCTGCCCGGCCAACTATCGCCCAATCTCCATTACTCCCTTCCTGGGCAAACTCCTGGAGAAACTGGCCATCTCCCAGCTTAACCTCCATGCTGAATCTGTTGGTAATCTTCATGACCATCAATCCGGCTTCAGAGCGGCCAGAAGCACGGAAACTGCTCTCCTGAACATCCGTGAGGACCTGCTCCTTAACCTCGATTCCAACACTCCCTGTGTTCTCATTCTGCTCGATCTCTCCTCTGCCTTTGACACTGTCAACCATGCCATCCTGCTCAACCGTCTCCGTGATAACCTGGGTATCACTGGTCAGGCTCTGGCTTGGCTGACCTCTTTCCTTTCCGGTCGACCCTCCCAGGTCCAAATGGGCTCCTTCCTCTCTGACATCTTTTTCTCCACCTGTGGTGTCCCCCAGGGATCCAACCTCTCTCCCTGGCTTTTCAACCAGTATCTGGCACTCCTTGCCCACCGCATCGCCGCTCTCTGCCCCCACTTCCAGTGCTATGCGGACGATACCCAGCTCATTTTCAGGCTACCCTCGGCCTCCTCCTCTCCTTCCCTCATCTCCGACTGTCTGTCTGCTATCCAGGAATGGTGTGCTGCCAATGACCTCTGCCTTAACGCCAGTAAGACTGAGATTCTACTCATCGGCACACCCACTCCCTCCTTCCCTGCAGCTCTCTGGCCGGCCTCCCTTGGCCCCCTTCCCGCCCCTACCTGCAAGGCTAAAAACCTCGGGGTCATCTTCGACTCCACACTCTCCTTCTCTCCTCATATATCTGACGTCTCTAAGAAGTCACACTACCAGCTGCACCTCCTCAGAGGTATTCTTCCCTTCCTCTCCTTCCCCCAGAAGCTCACTGTCTCCCGAGCCCTGGTTCTCTCAAGGCTGGACTACTGTAACAGCCTCTATCTTAATCTGCCTGCCTCCACTCTCCGCCCTCTGCAACTTATCCAGAACAGAACTGCGAGACTTGTCCTTGGCCTCAAGCCCAGGGACCGTATCTCTCCAGGACTGAAATCTCTTCACTGGCTCCCAGTGGCTGCGAGGATTAAGTTCAAAACCCTCTGCATTGTCCACAAGGCCTTCTGGGGCCTGGGGCCTAAATACCTTCAACTCTCTCTTCCTAAATATCTTCCTTCACGAGCCCTTCGCTCATCCGTCTCCAACTCCCTCATGGTCAGCCGCTTCTCGAAGCAACGAGCTGGGGGTAGATCTCTCTCCGCAGCAGGGGCCTCCCTCTGGAACAGCCTTCCTGCCTCCCTGAAACTTGAGGAGAACCATCTCCGGTTCCGGAAGTACCTCAAAACCTTCCTCTTCGCTTCTGCCTTCTCTCTCCCTCTCCCCTGCTAAACCTGCTTACTCCCCACTGAGTTCTGCACTAAACCTGCATCTGGGCCACTCTCAGCGACCTCGGTCCAGGGCCCAGCCACTCTCCACTTGCACTGCCTCCCTGGCTCCCCCTGCACTGTGGGACTGTCACTGTATCCCTACAGCCCCCCTTCCCAGCACTTCTCAGCACTTGCTCTGCACTTACCTTGCACTTGCCACCAGCTGGCCCTTTTTATTTATTATTTTATTACGCTACTTACCTTGTACTGCACTTCCCCCCCACCTCCTCCCCCTGCACTTTCTCCTTTTCCCCTTACCTCTGCACTTGCGCGATCTGAATGACACCTGGCCTAGTAGGATCGTTTGTCTGTTCTTCCCCTTGTTTCCCTCCCTCCCTGCCTCGTCGCGCCTTGAAACACTTGTGTATAGGCGCGTTACAAATACCATATCATATCATATCATATGTGTGACATTCTCGTCTGGAGTCCTATCACATAGTCAGTGACTCTGACTGGTGTGGGGAAGGAGCACTCTCCAACCCCTCCTTGAGCAGGGCCAATGGACCTCTGACCAGATGGCCATAGAGAAATTCAAATGGACTGTAACCCACTCCCTCCTGAGGGACTTCTCTATATGCAAAGAGAAGGCATGGCAGTAAAAGATCCCACTTTTTCTTAAGAGGGTCTTCTAAAGCTCCTATCATGCTCTTCATGGTTCTGTTAAACCTTTCTACCAATCTGTTTGTCTGAGGGTGGTATGCTGTTGAGAACTTGTAGGTAACTCCACAGTTTTTCCACATGGCTTTCATGTAGTGGTACATAAAATGTGACCCCCTGTCGGATATTACCTCCTTAGGAAACCCAACCCTGGTAAAAATACCAAGGAGGGCCTTGCTACAGCCGGAGCTGTAACAGTCCTCATAGGAATTGCTTCAGGGAACCTAGTAGCATGGTCTACTACAAGTATAAACCTGTTGCCTGAAGAAGTTGTAGGATCAAGGGGACCAACAATGTCGATTCCTACCCTCTCAAATGGTACTCCCACCACAGGGAGAGGCACTAGAGGTGCCACGTTCTTGGATCCACTTTTACCAGAGGTTTGGCAAGTGTGGCAACTCTTGCAATACTTATCTACCTCAGCCCCCATTTTAGGACAATAAAAGTAAAGAGAGAGAGAGCCTTTCCTTGGTCTTCTTGAATCTCAAGTGACCAGCCAAAGGTATCTCATGGGCTAGTTGCAAGAATTGGAGTCGGTTTGTTTCTGGCACTACAAGGTTTTTGTAGTTCCCAGGGAGTGACTTGGTTTGTTCACTATAGAAGAGGCCATCTTCCCAGTGTAACCTATACTTCCCAGGCTCTTGCCCGTCAAGCTGAGAAGTTGCCTGGTGGCGAAGACCTTCCAGAGTTGGACATTCTCTTTGTCCCTTACTGAAGTATGCCCTTTGGTGTCCACCTTCTGCAAGTAACAACTGCAGCTCAGGATGGTCCATAGGGTCAAGATATCCAATGAGTTCCTGGCCTCCTACTAGATCTGAGTCTTCAGGCTCTAGTTCAACCACACAGGGTTGTACCTCACTCTCAGCCTCAACTGGAGGAGGAATCACAGGTGTGATTTTTGCTAACCTAGGAGATTTCCTGGTTGGCAGTACTGGAGTGTTTTCTGCTGTCTTTTTACTGGAAGTCTTGGGTTTCCCCTTTGCTTCTGGTTGCTTGGAAATGGCAGTTAGTAACTCCAGTGGTGTAGGAGTGATTTATTTTTCTATCATCTCCTCAGGAGAGCCCCTCAAGGTCCTCTCCCTTGCAGGTCTGGTAAGCTCCTGTAATCTCTTACCAGGAGGTCTGGGAGTACTTGACACTACTCCCAGGTCTTTCAGATCATTGCCCAACAGCACCCTTCCTGGTACCTCAGATTGTACACTTACAGGTATCCTGACAGTCATTTCATTTCACTGGATGAGAGCTGGTAATTGGGGAAGCATCTGCACAGGCCCTCCAGCTAACTTGGTGAGGCGTTTGGGTGCTTTAGCAACATCCTCCACCTTGAAAAAAGATTTGTCCACCACAGTTATGCTGGCCCCAGTGTCTCTAATGGCAGGAGTCTCCTGACCATTGACTAGGACACTGTCTTTATAATACTCTTTAGTATTAGGAGGGATAGAATTATACACATCTAAATTCTGCTGTTCCCACAACCCTAGAGATACTAAAGATACACTAGCTGAGACTCCAATGGGATCATCAGCAGTAGTTGAATGTTTCCACTGGCCATCTGTACTTCCTCTTCTGGAGCGAAGGCTAAGGAGACAGTGCGGACCCCTGAAGGTTTACCCTTACATCTGGGATCCCCTTTCACATGATCAGTTGAGCCACAAACATAACATTTTCCAAATTTCTTTATGAATGGTGGCTTGTTCTGACCTCCTTCTGGTCTGAGACCAGAAGGTACACTAGCCTGATTAGGTTTCCCTTGTGGTTTACCCTTAGAATTTTGGTTGTGGCCCTCTTTGGAATTGGAATTATTTGAATTCTCTTTGTTGTCTTTCTTTGGCTGCTTTCCCTCATCCTTTTTCTGAGTTACCCTTGAATCTTTGCGAGTAGCCCTGTTGGCAACCCACAAGTCAGCAGCCTTAGCTAATTTTTTAGAATCTAATTCCTTTGAATCAGCCAAGTGCTGTCTGAGCTCAGGAAAGCAGGCATCATAGATAGACTCCATCATAACAAAATTTCTCATTCCTTCATAAGTGTTAACTCTATAACCCTTACTCCATCCCTCTAAGTTCTTCAAACATTTTTTTACCCAAATAGCCCAAGGGGTACGATCATGCTTTTTGAGGGTCCTAAACCTCTTAACGTATTGAGAAGGAGTCTTCCCAAATCTAGCTATCAGAGCTAGCTTTACACATTCATAGTCCATCCAATCCACCCCCCCCAACTCCATTACCACATCAGATGCAACAGGGGGGAGCCTAGAGAATAACCAGGGGATCAACTGATTCCCTGTGATATCCTGGAGCCCATGATTATATTCAAACATAGCAAGGCATCTGGGGTCTTTTTGGACTGGAGGATCTAGAGGATTCGGAGAGAGAAGCATTTTCCAAAGACAATTTCTTCATCTCAAGCTCATGGTTGAGCTCAATTTCTTTGAGCCTTAGTTCTTGACGTCTCTGTTCAGTTTGGGCACTAATTCGTTTGAATTCAAGTTCAAGTCTCATTTTTTCTAGAGATATAAATTCAGGACTTAATGTGGGACCTGGTGAGAGTCCAGTAGCTATGGGTTGAGGCCTTTGAGCAGGCAGAGGACCAGAGGGGGTGACATTGTTATCCTCCTCTTCCTCATCTGTCTCAATAAAAACATTTTCAACATTATCCTCATTACTGTTTGCCACATTTGCTGGAGTAGTAGGGCCTACAGCACCACTATCCAGACTTTGTTTCTCTAACAGTCTATCAATCATTTCTGTTTTCTTGCCTTTGACAGGAAGACCTTTCTGTCTGCACAAATCTTTAAGCTAATCAGCAGTTTTTGCAAGGAGGGTCTCCTGACTATAACTTTCCATCTTTGACTTTGTTAAAATAACTTTTTGTGATTGTTAACCTTGTGATTAATTGAACCAAGCTACTAGTAGCACACTAAAATGTAAATCCAATACTTGTATCCTTCCGCTGTACACCAGTGTTAGGCAGAATCCAGTGCAGTTCCCTTAGGGAGCACTACACCAGATTAGGACTACAGGTGAGAGCAATAAATCCCCTTTGGTATCAGTCTGTACCACAAAGATTTAGTTGGTAGCTGTGGCTGAGCAGTCAGACTTATCTCAAGAGGGAGATGAGCAGTATTCAGGGTTTACACAATAGGTATCACAGTACTATGGAACAAGGAAACACTGACCAAAGCTTTGTATCAAAAAGAGAATATATTTATTCTATACACATCTAGTTTCAACACATAGATCACAGTTGATAAAGTAAGTTAAGTTTAGTCAAGGAAAAGCATATACAACTCCCTATTCAATTGTAGACAAGTTTGCGGTAGAGCGAAAACTGAGCAAAACGGCACAGTGAAAACCAACTACAAATGGCACTCTAACAATTTAACGAAAGGGAGGGAAAGCACAAGTTAAACCAAAATATCTTCAGACACCCCCTAGCAACACTTCCCTGAAGTTTTGTGACCAAGTAATGCACAGTAACACTTGAGCAGAAAGATAAGTGAATGAAAACTGAGCAAAATGGCACTCCACAAGTTAAAACAGTAGGAAGGAAAAGGGGTTTAGAAGAGTTAGGTGCATCAACACATTTCTCATTGAAAACCAATCTAGTGAGAGCAGATCTAACAAATCAGCCAAAGTCAATAGGCCTGAGCCAGAGTCAGTGGTACAGGGCCAAGAGTTTAGGAGCAAAAATGTTCTTGTAGCTGCAGTCAAGTCTTTACTAGAAAAATATTGAAGAGGTAGATGCAAGGCGAAAGACAATGGCCCTCATTACGACCCTGGCGGATTTTTTCCGCCATCGACGGACTTTCCGGCCATGGCGTAAAGTCCGTTTACGCCATGGCGGATGGTGGACTTACCGCCCCATTCCGAGGTCGGCGGGACGGTAAGTCCCCATTGACCCATTTACCCTTCCCCATTCCCATTTCGGCCCCATAGGGTATAATGGGAGTGGGGAAGGAGTTAATTACGCCACCGTAAATTACGGTGGCGTAATTAACACCAAGGTCCCATAGCGCCATGGATTTTGACCATGGCGCTATGGGAACTCGTAGTTGGCGGTAAGGGGTCGGCGCAGCTAACGCTGGCGCAAACCCCTTACCGCCAGGGTCCTAATGAGGGCCAATGTTAAGAGAGAGGGCAGCCAACCCACCAAGTAGATAAAGGATTTAAAACTCCTTTAGGGCTACCACGGGTAAAGGGAGGCCTGGCAGAACAATGTACCTTAAATGTGAAGTAGTGGCTCCTGTGGTGGCGGTTGTTCCTGGCAGTTCCTGCAGTTCGAGGGATCCAGCAGAGTAAGAGAGGCTCTCGTCATTGAGGAAGGTTCAAGTCACTGCACTACCCAGGTATGAAACCAGCCGCGGTGCTGCCAAACGAAGTTTAAAAGTTACGCTCTTTTTAATCACGGTCCGGGTCGATAGCTGCCTGGCTATCCGGTCTGCAAGTGCTGGGCACTGTCGATTCGACCAAGGCAGGTCCGGAGAAGCGATGAGTGAACTGGTTGTTCCCACCAGCTCAAGGGAAAAAGGCTCTTCCGATGAAGATCTCATCTCGTTGTGTGGAAGAAAAGTGGGGAGACAATCCGGCAGGGCTTCACCGGTGGTGTAGATGCTGAAGATGTCTGTGGCTTCTCTCTCCTTCGGTTCCGTAGTTCCAGTGGCGACGTCTTGCTCTTCCAGTCCTCAGGACCCTGCTTTTATGCAGAAAGAGACCCATTCATGCAGCCTAGCTGTCACTCACACAGCGGAGTGGTCTTCTTGGCGGGAGACCCTCCAGCCTATCAGGTTAGAGTGCGACCTGAGTTGCTGTGGCAACTCTGTTCAGGGGTTCTACTCCCCCTCCCAAACAACAGACCCACCCCAGACTCAGAGGCGCCGAAAGGAGGGTTTCTTGGCAGAAGCCTGCCAAAAGAGCGAACAAAGGATCCCCGACCTGGGTTAGGAGTATGGAGTAAGACTCGAGAAAGAAGTTATATTAAAGTTCTGGCAAATAAAACCTACCGGAGTAAAGTTAATAATAAAATAAACCGGCGGGATGTTAGAGGCTGTCAGTAAAAGTATTAAGAAATGGTTTGCTTCCCCAAAATGCGCACACATCAACACAAATTTGAAGGCGCTTGTTTAAGCAATATTTATTCCAAGGAAAACACAGCCGACACGTGTTTCGAGCAATGAAGCTCTTATTCCAAGGCTGTACACAATTACAAAATTGATATACATATTTAACAATCCCATATTTTGGGAAACAAAATAGATAGACCCAAAGTCCACAACAATCAGAAGGGCAAAGGGGTAATGCATTTCAACCAAAAAGTTTTTTGATAAGTACCCAACATAACATTTGGTAGAACAATTTGAGAATTGGTCAATAGTACCACATATGTAAAAGACAATGTACATTTTTCATCGGAAAAATATGAATTTGTAAAAAAATGAATTTGTGAAAACAGAAGAATTATAACGTTTACAAATAACACATGTACCAGGACATGACAATACAAGAGAGAAAAAGAGAAGAAAATTATAACTAGATTAGATAATGATTAAAACCGCTTGTGTGTGTTCAAAGACTGTATAAGCGCCCCATGTATTTCAACAATAGAGGGCAGAATTTGCCTGAAAAGAATTAACTTACCTTCTGGAGGCTTTGTTGTAGATTATTTGCTAGGAGGGAAAGGGGAACTTTCAGTATTATTTGATTCAAAAGGGAAAGAGGTTTTTGAAAATCCATTTATATAGCGATAGATATCATTAATGTAACAAATTAGAGACCTTACCAGTTAATTATAGAAAATATATGCTTGGGTGATTTCACCAGCTCCACTGAAAAAAGTAAAGTTCAAGTTTTAAGGCACTTGCCTAACATGATACATGGCAAAAAAAAGCAAAATAGTTAACTTATTAAAGCGTATAGGCACGTACCTATATAGTAGCATTTGCGATATAGTGATCTGACCATAGCAACAGCAATTGTAAAAGGCACGGCCGGCAGGGCGACGACATAATTTCCAAGGGAAGAAAAAGAAAAGACACGCGCACATATTAGGTGTCTATCCATCACACGTTTAAACGCAAAGAAAGTAGACATCCACATGCGCATGGCCCCTGCTTGCAGCTAGTCTGCAGGGGTCTGCGCGAAAAGACGCACTCATCGGCGTTTCCGCACAACGTCTGGGAAAGCAGCAGCCTCGCGTGTGCACGCTGAGGCTCCAGTTAAATAAAACCTGGGATACATCATGTTAGTCACATATGGAGAGACGGCGGCCATATTGAAGGTACCTAACGCTGAATGCGAATGAATGTAAAGCTGGAAAAGAACCTTACTGAAGAGGACAAGGCTAGTAAAGGCGACCAAAAGAAAAAGGTTGTTTCACTGATAGCAACCCACTTAAGAGAAGACTGGACCTGGGCTTTTTTGCCCATATTGATAAAACGAAAACGTATTTTTCACTAATTGTTACGAATAGTTATAGGAAGTTACCAATTTATGGTAATTTCTATTTTACAATACATATTAGGTGACAAAAAATGGCAAGGCGAAACCATAAACCAATTGCCGTAAAGAGCAACATGGCAAGTTCTCCCCTGGGCGGATGAAGTGCTCGGTGCACGGGCAAAAAGAACAAGATTAAGTTAAGGTATATACAGATTAACCTGAGGCAAACAGTATTGAACACACACAGCAGAGCATATCACAACCAATAATTAATAATGCATATAGCATGGTCATGGCAAATGTACAAAGTGACATCAGAGGAACACTGAAAATTCATGGTCACTATTAAGGCCAGATGACACAGTCCGGTATTGGCAGATTAGCCTGGCTTCCAATTGCCTGAGTTTTAATGTCAGGTTGCCGCCCTGTTGTGGCAGAGTTACTTTTGCCATGCCGGCAAACCTGATATCAGACTTATTGTCCAATTGATGGTGATTTTGCCAATGTGTGGCTAGAGGATATTTAGATTCTTGGTTTGAGATGGTGGATATATGCTCACGTATTCGAGTTTTCAGAGGTCTGATGGTGCTTCCAATATAGTATTTGCCACAGACACACAATATACAATAGACGCAAAATTTCTAAATGCAATTGATAAAAGTATTCACTTTAAACATTCCCAATTTCCCAAAATCAATTTGCGAGACCTCCAGTGCATAGTAACACATTGAGCATTTTCCACATTTATGAAACCCATGATTAGTTGTCTGGCTAATCCAGGTAGCAGTCTTTTTTCACTCGACATGAATGAGGGTGATATCAAGTTTTTGAGATTGCTTGCCTTGCTATAGATAAAGTTGGGGGATGCATCCAACCATGGTGCTAACTCTTGATCAAGCTGAAGCAAATGCCAATGACGCTGAACAATTTGGAATAAGTTAGAGCTGTCTGCATTGTACCGTGTAATACATTTTAATTTATTACTATGATTAGAGCTGGATCTTATTTTCGGTTTGAGTAGTTCAACTCGCTTCATGTTTTGGGCAGTACGTTCAGCTTTGGATACTGTGTCAGGGTTGTAACCTCGGACTTGGAATTTTTCGCGCAAAGATTCACATTCAAGTTTGAAATCTTTATCCCTAGAACAATTTCTACGTGCTCGAATAAACTCCCCTTTTGGTATGTTTGTTATGATGGATTTTTTATGACAACTAGATGCATGTAGGATTGCATTAACCGCTGTAGCCTTACAAAATGTTTTAGTTACAATTGCCTGCTCATGTAGACTAATAGTAAGATCCAAGAAGTTAATGCTTGTACAGCTGTACTCATGAGTGAACTGAATACCCAAATCATTATTATTCAAGTAATGCACAAAATCATTCAAACAATCCACAGTGCCTGTCCAGATCAGAAACACGTCATCAATATAACGTTTCCAAGTGTGAATTAATTGAGTAAACTTGTTGTCAACAATGCAAATTTGTCTTCAAAGTTATACAGTCTTTGAACACACACAAGCGGTTTTAATCATTATCTAATCTAGTTATAATTTTCTTCTCTTTTTCTCTCTTGTATTGTCATGTCCTGGTACGTGTGTTATTTGTAAACGTTATAATTCTTCTGTTTTCACAAATTCATTTTTTCACAAATTCATATTTTTCCGATGAAAAATGTACATTGTGTCTTACATATGTGGTACTATTGACCAATTCTCAAATTGTTCTACCAAATGTTATGTTAGGTACTTATCAAAAAACTTTTTGGTTGAAATGCATTACCCCTTTGCCCTTCTGATTGTTGTGGACTTTGGGTCTATCTATTTTGTTTCCCAAAATATGGGATTGTTAAATATGTATATCAATTTTGTAATTGTGTACAGCCTTGGAAAAAGAGCTTCATTGCTCGAAACACGTGTCGGCTGTGTTTTCCTTGGATTAATTATTGCTTAAACAAGCTCCTTCAAATTTGTGTTGATGTGTGCGCATTTTAGGGAAGCAAACCATTTCTTAACATTTTCATTAATGTAGCAATCTGGCAGGGTGTCTACAAACTTGCTTCCTTTTGCAGCCCTTATCAGCTCCTCTAATTTAGTGTCAAGGCGCCTAACCTCACCTATCCAATACTGTCAAACTTCTTTAAAATACAGTAAAAGTATTAGCCTCGAACAATGGGAAAATCCCATAGGAAAATATTCGCGGTTGAATATTTTTGGTAGTAACCACTGCCACCAGCCATAAACTTTAAAGAGCGGGACTTTAGGGTACCCCCTCGAAAATGAACCCAAGGGAAAACTATTAACCCTTTCCAGTACCTCCATAGTAAGATGGGTTGTACTGGTTAAGTTCTTAAGATTTGACTAGTAAAGTGAATGGAGACTTTACATGCTCTGGGACACAGTAGTCAGTCTCAGGGTATGGAGTCTATGTTTGGGGGTCGCTACGACACCCCTGTGTCACTGCACGGAGGGTGCTGTGTAACACATGTGCATAGAGATGGTTCCTATGGGTGAGAGAAAATCCCATAGGCATTAAACACAAAAAATAGCCTAGAACACACATAGCAAAAATGCCTAAGAGTGGGAAAAATAGTCTCACTCTCAGCAGATAAAAAGAAACAAACCCTTCAAATCCAGCAAAGCTGCTGAGGGACTCTATAGGTAAGGGAAATTAGCCATGAAATGAGCATTCTCCCTCACACTGTGTAGTACAGGCTTGTACCAAAGGTGAATTTGTAATGACTCTTGTAGTCTTAATTGTGTGTGGTGTTCCCAAAGGGTACTGCATATAATTCTGCCTAAAAAGTGGCTACCTGTGTAAAATGTATTACAGGTGGTATCTGCCCTTACAAAAGAACAAAGAGAGGCAATTCCCCCCAAGACTCCAGTCTTGCCATTATTAGGGGGGGCTTACTGGAACAAATTAACATAACCCTTGCATGGCTATACTGGGCCCTTGTGGCTGCTATCAATTTTCTGTGGCTTGGATATCTATGGGCAATGCTGGTCTCCATACCCGAACTCAGGTATGCCTTATATTTACAGTTTCACATGCCAACAGGACATGATCCTCAGTGTTACACAGTTTTTAGAACAGGGGTTCATATAATAAATACAGACCTTGCACTGCAGAGGCTTGACTGTCACTGCAGCTGCTAAGAGGGCACCTGTGGCCTCTGAACCGGCTGTGTGCCACTGGTAGGGCAGGTGCAAGCCAGGACACTGATGCAGCAGGGAGTAGGTACACACTATGCTTTTGGGATGGAGTTTATGAAAGGATAATCTGATCAGTAAATTTCCCTTTCAGAGATGGAATTACCCACACCATTGTATTCATTAATGAAAATCATTGTGCCTACAATCCTTAGCCTCTCTGAAAAGATTAAACATCATGAAGCCAATGATGTACATACTGTTATGTTAAGGTGATTAGTTGAGAAATATGCCTAGTGAAGCCAAAAAAACAAAAGATTTAGAGTGCGTCAGTCAATAGATGGACACATGACTGACTCTTCTTCAACCCCAATGCCCCCTCAGAGGGAAAGTGTCTGATTAGAGGGCATGGTTAATGCTCTGTCTAGAAAGAAATGTGGATTAGGGAATTGGAGGCTTTGCAACTCACTATGGAGAAAACCACAATTCTCAGATTTGCCACATCTCCACTTTTCTGCATGTATATCCTATAATTCGTACAAGTTCAGATATGTTTTCAAATTGTTCAAATATGTGTTCCAGTAAAGATGCACTTCACCATGCTCTGTTCTGCATAGTTTTTCTTGAACCCTAAGGGTGGCCTGTGTCAGATGATCAATACACGAGAGCACGGAATAGGTTACAATGCAAAATTGTATCTATTTCAATTAGTGTCACTCGAGCCCAGTCCACATGTGAAGCTGATTAATGGGTTCAGGGATGCACTTTCAGTTTCATTTTCCAACGGGATTCGAAACGGCCTGTGGCAGTAAACAAGGGAAACCCGCAACATGTGTATTCTGTTTCCAAAACCCCTGCTTTTTTGGTGCACAATCTATAACTTATTAACAGAGAGAACAGGTAGACACCCGCGCTTAATATGTGCAGTTACAGGCATTACAATGGCGAGGTGCTAACCACAGCTCCTGGGTAACCAGCATAACCAAATAATCAGGAGCTACCTCTGTGGAACAAGGAGCTATTACAAAGCGGGCTAATAATTGAATTTAGCATGTGATACAAACTTCTACTTTTTCTCTATTATGTAGGATGCATGGTGCTTTAAATGTCTCCTAAATGCATCATAATGCTTCAATGTACATAGTGCCCAAGACAAAGAGTTAATGTCACAGATTAATGTTTGTATGACACCAGTTGGCAAGGGGAGTCAAAAGTAGTTCCTTATAGCCAGGGGTGGACTGTCCTATAGGGAACTCTGGAGTTTTCCAGGTAGGCCTCTGGACCCTGGGCCTCTTTTGTGTGGTATTTCAAAACGTACCTATAGGAAAAGGCTTGGACTTGCTGAAAATGTGTAATATAAGGCCACTATAAAAATGATTTCCAGGGCCTCTTTCGGTTTCCAGCTCACCCCTGCTGATAGCTGCTAATACAAAGCTAACTAGGTTCTTCCAGGCTACGTGGCTCCCGGCTCTCACCAATTCTGAACTCTGATTTACTGCTGTTCCCAAGATGTCAGCCTGTTCCCAAGATGTCAGCCTGTTCCCAAGATGTCAGCCCATAGGAACACAGTCACTGGATCCGTCATATTACACCAATGAGTGGGACCTTTGCAAGTATATTTTCTTGAACACTCAGTATCACCCTCAGCCATTCACCTTTCAAGCTGGTAGGCTAAGTGCGTAAACATAGACTAGCAAGTTACTGGTTGAAACTCTGTCATGACTGACTCAGACTTTTATCCGTCCCTGATAGGTAGTCACAACATATTATTATAGTGCCTAGAGACAACTCAACTTGCAGCTTGAGACACATAGTATTGATTGTGATGGGTGAAAAGAAACCATTAGAGTTAGTGATGGAGAAGTACTGTACTAATATTAAGTGGGGAGAAACATTGTGACGACAGCCATTGTAGGAGAAACACTATACAGGCTGATTTTAAAAAAGGACAGTGAAGACAGCGGACAGGTGAGTTTAGGGCATCCCACCAAAAACATGAGTGGGGGGAAACCACTGCACTGCACACAAGTCAAATAAATGAAACCAGCAAGTTGTGAGGAGGATTCTGAAAACACTGAGTGGATTGAAGCACCAGGTACGGTGCATTGACCTACTTCTCAGCATCCGGCTGTATGAGGCGAGTTCTTATTGTAACACCAAGACACAATGAGATGTTGCTACACTGTGGAGTATATTTCCAGCATATATTTGCTTTCATTTCATACAAAATGTTTTTTTGAATATGTTACTATTTCTAAATAGTGGTTTGTTATTTTTGAAACACAGCATTTCATTATGGTAATATCAATGGAGCATTGGTCACCTACAGAAATTGTCACAGGAAAGGACATACTTCCGTCTTTGTTTTCTCAACATTCTAGTACGAAGCATTGAAATTATAGATAGCATCGTTATGCTTTGAAAGGCAGTGCCCTGTAGAAACGGGTTACGTGGTGGTGCAGCTGTCTGTTTAATAACATTTAAAGTATACCATTTTAAATCACACCCATTGACTCTTGGGCTGCTGTTAAAACAAAGGCTTTCACCCCGTGCCCCTCCCACGCGCCAGTCATTTCCATCCCCTGGACATCACAGGTGGCTGAGCAAGCATACGGATCTGAGGCAGATAGCCAGGTGGCATCAACAATGGCTTTGGTACACAACCAATTGCCAAACAGTGAGAGCTGTGCCCACGCATTGCCACCCTGATTCCCAGCATGACAAAGTCAATAATGCTGGAGGGTAAGCACCTGTGAGTCAGGAGACTCATGTTGTTCCTGATGGAGTCGCTGTTAGGCCGGTCTGGCAGGCCGTAATTGGGGCCGTTTCGAAATATACTGTTCACAGTGCTTGATGTGATTTATCTGGAACTGATGGCTGCCAAACATCATCCTGACAATGAGTGCCATTTGCATGGCAGGATGGGTTGCGTGTGTCTATAATAGCTTGCATCTGTGTTGCTGAACAATCTGAATCCAAGCAGATGTGCATATTGGGCAAACATTTTCATTATCATTTTATTTCGGTCACGGGTCAACATATGAGAGCTTCGACAGCCTTGTGGTTACTGGGCAAAATGTGTGCATTACAGCGTCACTGATGGTAATGGGAAATTATATGATATGATAAGGCATTTATAACGCGCCTGTACACAAGTGTTTCTAAGCGCAACAAGACAAGGAGGGAGAAACATTGGGAGGATAAAACAACGATCTTACTAGGCCCTGTATCATTCGGATCGCGCAAGTGAAGTGGAAACGGAGAAGTGTGGGGGGATAGGAGGGAGAAGTGTAGGTAACTCAGAAGTCCAGCCAGTGTGTGGCTCAGTGCAGGGAGCTCAAGAAGTGCAGCCAACGGGTGGCTCATAAGTGCAGAGATAATGGACTGGAGGGTTGCAGATACAGACCACGAGTGCTAGGGGAGCCGTGAGGCAGTGAGAGGTGCAGCTGAACATGCAGGAGCCTGGGCCCAAGTTCAGAAGGTAGGCAGATAACCAGTGCGTGGAGCAGTTGGGACATCAGCAGGGGAGATGAAGAGATAAAGCGGAAGCGAAGAGGGAGGTCTTCAGTTGCTTCCGGAACAGGAGATGATTCTGCTCAAGTTTGAGTGAGGCGGGGAGGCTGTTCTAGAGGGAGGCATCAGCTGAAGATAGAGATCTGCCCCAACTCTCTGCTTGGAAAAGCGACTGACCATCAGAGAGTTGGAGTTGAGAGCTCGAGAGGGGAAATGTTTAGGTAGAGGAAGTTGGAGTTAGTGCAGCCCCCTGCTCCAGAAAGCCTAGTGGACGATGCAGAGGGTCTTGAACTTGATCCTTGCTGCCACTGGGAGCTAATGTAGAGGTTTCAGACCTGGAGAGATACGATCCCTGGGCATGAGGCCAAGGACAAGTCTTGCAGTCCTGTTCTGGATAAGTTGAAGAGGTTGGAGAGTAGAGGCAGGAAGATTTAGAAAGATGCTTTTGCAGTAGTGCAGCCTAGAGAGGACCAGAGCTCGGGAGACAGTGAGCTTCTGTGGGAAAGTGAGGAAAGGAAGAATACCTCTGAGGAGGTGCAGCTGATAGTTTGACTTCTTAGAGACATCAGAGATTTGACGAGAGAAGGAAAGGGTGGAGTCGAAGACGACCCCAAGGTTCTTAGCCTCACAGGTAGGAGCAGAAAGAGAGCCCAGAGTGGTTGGCCATGGAGAGAGAGGAAAGGAGGGAGCTAGTATTCCTATGAGGAGGATCTCAGTCTTTCTGCCATTAAGGCAGAGATCATTGGAGACAAGACCCTTCTGAGACTAATAAAAACGACCTTAGTAAAATAGCCTCCCTTTACAAAAAAGAAATCATACTCGCCAAACAATCCTCCTTCAATCTGCGCATTACGCAAGCGAATTCTAGGACTAAAGAACTGTTCACTATCCTTAAAGCAATAGAATCACCCATCATAGCACCAGATACCTGTCACATGGACAAACTATGGTGTTCCAGCATTCACAGTGCCCTATCAAATAAGGTAGCTACTCTCCAAGCTAAGATTAATAATAAAAAAGAAACCCTCCTCCTGGCCCCCAAGCCCAACACAACTTCCAAGCCCCTGCCCCAACCACCGCCACTACCTCCCGATCAACATACCCCCCGTTTCAACTTTAGTACAGTATCCATCTTAGAAATCGAAAAAAATCAACCTTGGACTCAAACCTTCTAACTGCCACGGTGACCCGTGCCCATCCCAAATCATAAAAGACACTGCACGTGACCTCTCACCTTTCATCTCCAAACTCATAAATACCTCCTTCTCCACTGGTACCATACCGAACAATTTGAAACAGTCTTGGGTTCTCCCATTACTCAAAAAACAAACCCTTGACCCGTCCATACCCACCAACTATCGCCCCATCAGCACAGTCCCGTTCCTGCTTAAAATCCTGGACAAGGTGGCTTACCTCCAAATCCAACAATTTCTGGAATGCAACAAACAATTAGGAGCATGCAGTCAGGATTTAGACCACAACATGGAACTGAAACTGCACTAATAGACCTCAAGGCACAGATCGACGTGCTGAGAGACAATGGTAAGGCAGCACTACTGCTACTACTTGATCTCTCAGTGGCGTACGACCTAGTACACCATAAGATCCTGTGCAACCACTTGGATTCTGCCACCCATTTCTCACAAGAAGCGAAAGGATGGATCCAATCCTTCTTGGACAATAGATCTATGCACGTCTTCTCCCCCATAGCAGCAGCCAACCCCAGACCGATCACCTTTGGGGTGCCACAGGGATCCTGCGTGTCCCCTACTCCATACAACATTTTCACAAAGCCCCTTTTTGATGATCTAGATGACATGGGTATCACCTACACTAACTATGCTGATGATACTCAGATCCTCATCCCGTTGACGGGCGACTACAACACGGATTTGGCCTTTGTGAATAGAGGCATGGATGGCCTCTCACGGTCTATGCCTGAATGATGACTAGACGGAACTCCTCATCCTAGGCACCCCTGCAAATCTCAACAAATTAGGCCATAATTACCCCAACTTCATAATTGATGATAACAACATCACAGTAGCCAAGGAAGTCAAAACCCTTGGCTTTTATTTAGACTCTATGCTAAGTTTTAAAAAGCAAATCGACTCCATGGCCTCTTCAACACCTTACACCTGCAAAGTAATTAGAGCAGCTGAGCCCTTCCTTTCCCCCAACAACTGCATCACCTTGGGAAGAGCCCTTGTTCCGTACAAACTGGATTATTGTAATGCCCTATACCTAGGGAGTAATAAATGCATTACCAATAAGATCCAGATTTTGCAAAACAACGCCTTAAGAGCAGCACTATGCATTCCCAAGAAAGCCCATATTTCTGACCACAGAAGAATAACTGGCTATCTACAAATGATAAAATCTTTCTCAAAACAGTGTCCCTCACACACAAATGCCTTCACCAAGCTGCCCCAAGGTATCTCATAGACAGATTTATGAGACAACTCGCCAACTGACTCACAAGAACTACTAACGCCAACCTTCTTACAGTGCCCAGGTATAAACGCACGAAGACTGGCGGGAGTAGCTTCCCGGTTAAAGCTGCCCAATCTTGGAACTCTCTCCCCCCACCCCTGAGGGCTGACCTACCCTACCCACACTTTAGATCTCACGTCATCCGCTGGATCATGGAGAAATACCTCTAACCACCCAATATATATACACTGGAATTTTCGCTCCTTTTGTACACACTGTATATACTACCTATTGTCTTTTGCGTTTTTATTGTGTAACCAACCCCTTTTATGCCTATCCTGTACAAACTGTCTTTATCACCACTGACTGTATATAAATGTATGATATTGCACAGCACTGTAACCTTGGATGAACAATCCTCTTGATGTCTATTGCGCCCTGATACCTCCGGGTCTGGCACACATTACAAATATTAAAACAAACAAACAAACATTGGTGGCACACCATTCCTGAATTGTGGAAAAAGAAGGTCAGGCGCGCACTCTGGTTCCAAGTCATTTAATCCTGAAGTAAGTAATAACAGGGTTGAATCCCAACACAGTTCAAAAAATAATAACAGGGCTGAATCCCAGATGCAAATAGTCCCAACAATGTTCAAAAATTACCAGGGCTAAATCCCAACTGCTACAGTTCCAAAGCACAATAGTTAGTTCTACTCCTCCAAGTACTTTCAAGTCTCAAACTCTCATCAGGGAGGCTGTGTTAGCTGTGTTCCTTTTCAGGTGTTGCTAATTACTTTTTTCAATTTCAGTCTCAAAGGATTCTGGTTATTGTAGTGATGGCACAAGTGTTTCATTCAGGAGACCAGGAACCAACTCCCCTCCAAACACAAATCTTACCCACAATTGGGGGAGGGGGGAAAACCATGAATATGGCTCTCCAAAGTGGGGGCATAATAGCCCCGGTGCTGCTGCCTCTGGAGCCCGGGTCTCCTGTAACATTAAGTAGAAAAAGAAGGTCAGGCGCGCACTCTGGTTCCAAGTCATTTAATCCTGATGTAAGTAATAACAGGGTTGAATCCCAACACAGTTCAAAAAATAATAACAGGGCTGAATCCCAGATGCAAATAGTCCCAACAATGTTCAAAAATTACCAGGGTTAAATCCCAACTGCTACAGTTCCAAAGCACAATAGTTAGTTCTACTCCTCCAAGTACTTTCAAGTCTCAAACTCTCATCAGGAATGCTGTGTTAGCTGTGTTCCTTTTCAGGTGTTGCTAATTACTTTTTTCCATTTCAGTCTCAAAGGATTCTGGTTATTGTAGTGATGGCACAAGTGTTTCATTCAGGAGACCAGGAACCAACTCCCCTCCAAACACAAATCTTACCCACAATTGGGGGAGGGGGGAAAACCATGAATATGGCTCTCCAAAGTGGGGGCATAATAGCCCCGGTGCTGCTGCCTCTGGAGCCCGGGTCTCCTGTAACATTAAGTAGAAAAAGAAGGTCAGGCGCGCACTCTGGTTCCAAGTCATTTAATCCTGATGCAAGTAATAACAGGGTTGAATCCCAACACAGTTCAAAAAATAATAACAGGGCTGAATCCCAGATGCAAATAGTCCCAACAATGTTCAAAAATTACCAGGGTTAAATCCCAACTGCTACAGTTCCAAAGCACAATAGTTAGTTCTACTCCTCCAAGTACTTTCAAGTCTCAAACTCTCATCAGGGAGGCTGTGTTAGCTGTGTTCCTTTTCAGGTGTTGCTAATTACTTTTTTCAATTTCAGTCTCAAAGGATTCTGGTTATTGTAGTGATGGCACAAGTGTTTCATTCAGGAACCCAGGAACCAACTCCCCTCCAAACACAAATCTTACCCACAATTGGGGGAGGGGGGAAAACCATGAATATGGCTCTCCAAAGTGGGGGCATAATAGCCCCGGTGCTGCTGCCTCTGGAGCCCGGGTCTCCTGTAACATTAAGTAGAAAAAGAAGGTCAGGCGCGCACTCTGGTTCCAAGTCATTTAATCCTGATGCAAGTAATAACAGGGTTGAATCCCAACACAGTTCAAAAAATAATAACAGGGCTGAATCCCAGATGCAAATAGTCCCAACAATGTTCAAAAATTACCAGGGTTAAATCCCAACTGCTACAGTTCCAAAGCACAATAGTTAGTTCTACTCCTCCAAGTACTTTCAAGTCTCAAACACTCATCAGGGAGGCTGTGTTAGCTGTGTTCCTTTTCAGGTGTTGCTAATTACTTTTTTCAATTTCAGTCTCAAAGGATTCTGGTTATTGTAGTGATGGCACAAGTGTTTCATTCAGGAGACCAGGAACCAACTCCCCTCCAAACACAATTGTGGTCAGACAGTCTGGAATGAGAGATGGAGAAGAGGGGACTTAGGGGAGCCTGAAGTAAAGCTGGGTGTCATCTGCATAACACTTAAAGGCGGAGCAGAAGGAAGCAATGCAGTGGGTAAGAGGTGCCAGGTATTGGTTGAAAAGCCAGGGAGAGAGGTTAGACCACTGGTAGATCAACAAAAGTGGAGAGAGACATAGAAGAGAGGAAAGACCCCAGTTGAACCTATGATGGTTAGTCAGTGAGAAAGGAGGTAACCCAGGCCAGGGCCTGATCAGTGATACCCAGGTTATGGAGGCCAATGAGCAGGATGGCATGGTTGACCATATCAAAGGCAGAAGAAAGATCAAGGAGAATGAGGACAGAAGGATAGTTAGAATCAGGGTTTGAGAGCAGATCTTCACGACCTTGCCAGACGTCCTGTAGATAGTGGTCACAGTGAGAGAAAGGCCAGGAGAGATAGAGAGCCACAGGCATCCACTCCAGAAAGATCACCGCTACTCCACCTCCTGGATGGATGGTTCTGGATATGGAGAGGATTTTGTAACCATCAGGGATGAGAGCGTCAAAACTCGTGACAAAGCTGGCTGTGAACCATGTCTCGATGAGACCGAAGTCATCCAGATCAAGTTCTTCGAAGAGTCGGCAGATGTCGGAGGAGTGTTTGAGCACACATTGAGAGTTTACAGTTGTGACATGATTCAGGTTGCCACATTTCAAAGACTTCCGTGGAGGGGTACAGGCAAGAGGTACGCCCTGCAGAGGTGGTAGAGGGGCCCAACAATGGGCAGGGGAGGAAGAAGGAGATTGCAGAGTAGAAAAAGAGGATGGAGAGGTTGCCAGAGAGGTGGCAGAGGAAGAAGGTGGCAGAGTAGCCAGAGAAGATGAGGATGGTGCCAGAGAGGTGGCGGAAGAGGGAGGTGGCAGAAGAGCCAGAGAGGTGCAGGTAGGAGAAGCAGGAGGAGGAAGGATGTTGTTAAGACATGTGAAATGCTTATCAAAAAGGAGGAGATTAGGCTGAGGGCCCTGGACCAAGACGGTGCAATTCAGATAGACATTAATGATGGTCTTGGAGGAGTGGAAGGGGGCCAGGAGGACCTCCCACCGAGTGCCACCATTAATGGGAAAGGAGGAAAAATGTGAGAAAAAATAGACCATATGGAGCCAATAGGACTGGAGAGGGAATGACAAAGAGGATGTTGGTAGGTATCAGTGATAGGGAGGCCTGGTTTCGATACCGGGTTGTCCCTTTTGAACCTCTTCATAACAGACTTATTGAAAGGGCTAGGATAGGAGAAAGAGTAGCAGTTAGAAAAGATGGGAGAAACAGCAAGCACCATGGAGGGTGTGAAGGAGGTAGGAGGGAGGAGTCATACCTGGGGGAAGAGAGAGAGGCACACAGTCCTGTGGCACCCAACTCGGGGTGCGCAGTGTGGGGGCGGGGTCACAACAAAGGAAGAAACAGGGGGAGAACAGGTGACAAAAAAAAGTGAACAATACGTCTTGTGGGGGATCTAGGATCAGAGGGAGCCTAAAGAGATCCAGTTACAGTGCTACAGTTATTAGAATGTAAAACACCCAGATTCAACTTTCCTAGAATGGTGGAAAAAAGGCTCAGTTTTCAAACACAATACAATGCAAAAACACCTAGATGCAACTTTCCTAGAATGGTAGAAAAAGGCTCAGTTTTCAAGCACAGCACATTGCAAAAGCACCCAGATTCAACTTTCCTAGAATGGTGGAAAAAGGCTCAGTTTTCAAATACAGCTCAATGCAAAATGACCCAGATTCAGCTTTCCTAGAATGGTGGAAAAAGGCTCAGCTTTGAAACACAGCACAATGCAATAACAGTGGTAAGTATGGGGATGCGTGTCCTGTCCTATCTATGTTTCAATTCCGTGGTCACCCTTTTGGGTTTACCCCACTGGTGAGCCCTAAAAGGGAGTATCACAACGTTCACCAATCAAAGTCTCAGGCTTAAAATTGTGGACTCAAGCTGTACTAACGCTCCACTTACTTGAGTCAGTTGCTCTCAACACTAGTAAGTTGAAACAGGCAACATGTTTGTTTTTTTCCCAAGCGGAGTGCCTGTCAATTGCTGGGGCCTTTTATGCCCTGTAAATGAAGTTGAAAGGTTGTAATCATTAAGTTAGAAACCTTCTACAATCGGCTGCTGAAAAGTCAATGCTATTCTAATTAGGTCATCCATAGATAGTAGTGGGTCAAAAACCTTACCTCCACTCTTCAAACACTGCCATTAACTCCCAGCCATCACAATACGTTAATGCGGCCGTCATTTCCAATCGTATTTACCTCCGACGCCACCGTGATGATGTCATTGCATCAAGTAATGGCGTAATCAGCGTCATGCATCCGTGAAATAGTATGGGTGTCTAGAGAAAATGCCCCAGATGGCAACCTAGATAATGCCACGACCAAGTCTATAGAGGGCCCTAGAAAGAGGGTCAGTTCTATTGTGTAGATAATAGAATGGAATGTGAACACCCTCTAAAAACCAAAATCACTAGTTGTTGTCAACGAACTCCAAAGGTGTAAAGGATCACACACTAAAGGACAAAGGAAATGAATGCCGCTCAGTGTCTAGGGTAAATAGTCTGAATGTAGTCCTCAACAACCCCCATGTGTGTCGCACCAAAGACTGGTGGCATTACGCACAATGTGCATTTTTTGTAAAATAAATCAAACGTTGACATTACTTCAGCACATCCATTCCATTGTAGTGAATCCAATTCAATTACAGTTACCTAACTATCAATATCTCCAAGCTTTATACAGTTCATCCTGTATTGATAACAATTTTGGAAGAAGGAGCCGGAAAGAAGGATCAATCCCAGCAAAACAAGGATAAATAGAAGGATATTGAGAGAGTGTATTGGGCAGAAATCTTTGTTGCCAAAAAATCCTTCCTGGATAATCAGATTACTCAAGTGGACCACAATGCAGAAAAACTTTTTCAGATCCTTAGGGATCTGGAAAAACTGGCTTCTATGTCACAAAAGATTATTCCCACTAATGCTGACTGTGAAAACATTCAAGCAGCCTTTGCGAATATGATTTCAGCAGGCCACTCAAAAACGGAGACTAAGCTGGGTGGGACGAATGGCATCAATGGATCCATACCAGTCGAAAATACAAACCAACTAAACCTCTCTGTTTTTGAGTTTAGGTGTATAACAGAGGATGCACGAAAACACATTATGTCCACTATGAAGCCCACCACCTGTGCAGGAGAAATCCTCCCAGCTAAAATTATTCTGCAAAACAAAAATGTATTTCTCCATTTTATCACCCGCTTTATTGTTGCCAGTTTTAGATATAGTTGTGTACCGAAAGCTGAGAAAAGGGTTTCTGTGACCCCATTACTAAAACATTCTGGCCTTGACCAAAACGATTTTTCTAACGTTCGCCCTGTTACAAATGCCCCCTTCTTTCTGTAAGTCCTAGACAAAGTGGCTACGTTACAACTCCAGGACTTTCTAGAAACTTCTGGAGCTCTGCATTGTGGGAAATCAGGCTTTCCGTCTAACTTTGGCACTGAGAGCACCCTAATAAACATGAAGTAAGAGATGCTCAAGATCAGGGATCAATGCAAGACGGGGCAGCTGATGTTGGACTTATCAGCAGCCTTCAACCTTGTCAATGACGACAGGTTAATAGACAGGTTGAGGAATGTAGGGGGCATATCAGATAATGCCTTGCCCTGGGTCAGGTAATTTCTGACAGACCCTTTGTCTAGAATCGCATGGGTTAATGCACGGTCCCCAGAGGAATGTCTCAAATGGAGTGTCCCCCAGGGTTCGTGTATGTCTCCCTCCCTTTTTAATATGTTCTGTCGCTCGTTTTGTGATATCTGGGACAAGCTTGGTGTTCATTTTACTAACTATGCTGACGACACTCAGCTTGTGCTTGAACTAAGCAGTCACTAGACAGAGGTCGCAAATCTTATTAACAAAGTGTACTCGGCCATCCAACAGTGGATGGCAAATAATGGAATGTGTCTCAAGGCAAATAAAACAGAGATGGTGCTTTTTGGGTCTCCACAAGCAAGATCCAAGCTGGACCGGTCATACACCTCCTTCTGTGTTGAAGGTCATGTTATCAAAACAGTGGATGAAGTCAGGACTCTGGGAGTGATCTTTGAGTCATCTGTTCACATATACGCAAACACTGATAACATAGCAAATAAGGCTCAGTACATCCTAAAGCTTCTAAGGATAGCTAAACCTTACGTGTCAGAGGCCAAGAGCGCCACATTGGTATGTGCACTGGTGATATAAAAGAACAAACAGGGAAGTAAGTGGGCACCACTAGTTTAGAAATGTTTATATATCCAGGTAGATGTAGAGGTAAAAAATGTATAATAGTAGATATTTGAATGGAGCTGGCTGTGACACGTCTGGAGACACCCAGACTTCAAAATACACCAACAGCTACTTCCAATCCAAACTCTGCTGTGGCACGACATTGGGCCACGAATAACCATAATTTATCACAGATCAAATTCCTGGTGTTAGAGGTTCTAACCAGAAACAATCCCCACAAGGACTTGGGCCTTAATCGTAGAGAAACATTCTGGATCGATAAACTCTGTAGTTTGGTCCCCCATGGTTTGAACGAAGAGATAAATTACCATTGTTATATTTGAATCCATTTCTGCACGCTTATTGTGCTGGCTGTTGATGTTCCTGTTGTGCTCATACCAATACTGACCAATATGTTTAAAACGTTTAAGACATCATGCATCACTAGGATTGCTTGTGATCTTTGTATTCTCCCGGACCTTGGTCTGGGACCAAAGGTGCTGCCTCCTGTGGGCAACACCACTTTGGACGAGGCTATGCCTAATGAATTCTGTCTGTTGGCCTTTCTTTACTTTTCATGACTGCGCATATTTGTACCAGCCTTGCCTATGCACTAATTTTCAACATAGTGCATCCCGCTAAAACTTGTATTTTGCATTTTGTATTTGTTTTGTGTTCTGCTTTACTTCCAATATTTTAGATACATCCACACTTGTCTGTTTATTTCATCACCCATGTTCATCATACTTGAGTGTTTTTTCTATTTCTATGAAAATCTCCACATTTTAGGTTCTAGCTAAATTTGATTTTTAGGATGCATTTCACCCTAGCATGCCTCTAAATTGGTTAATTTGTGTAATGTTGCAGGCCCACACCTGTAATGCAGCGTGATCCGCGAGCACAGGCCACTCAATGGCGCTCGTGAGTCACGTGTGCTATAACACGAGCGGTCGTCCAGGCAACCGCCTAAACACTGCTCAGTGGAATCTAAGCACGGCGGCTACACGTAGGAGCTTTTCTGTGCTCCAGATGCGTTAAGGTACGCAACTTTCTCGCCGTGATTTTCGCTAGCATTTCCATTTCACTCTGCCTTTATCACAGATCCTGTCAGACACGCTGACATTCTGAACCCGACCTTTGTTTCCAAACAGATTTCACTCTGAAACACGTACGTGTTAACATTACGGCTGCCTGCTGCATGCCGCACCGCTGCACCCTACTGTGGGCAGCTTTAACGCTTGTCAGCTCCCATACAAATCTTCTAAGGTAAAACCAGTTGTTGTTCTGATTATCATTTTGTATTTGGTTACCATTAATCCACTTACTATGTTACATTTTTGTTTTTCTCTATTTTATGAACATGTGTGGACTTGCTACTGATCGGTATGTTTTTATTATTTATATCACTGTTTGTATTGTGTGTATTATAATCGGCATATTATTTTTTCAATGTTGAATTACATAGACTTGCCCTGATGAAGGAAAAATGTTCCGAAATGCATTGGCTATATGAAAATCAACTGACAACCTCATCTTTATTATTTACCAACCTTGAAGTACTCCTGTGATACCCTGATAAGAACTATATTTTTGAATGTCTTGATTGAATGCCCGGATCCGGGCCCTTTTTGAGAGCGGTTGTGTGACCTTGTATTCTTACTTGGTCTTTAGCTGTTGATGTGCACTGGTGATGCCTCGGCTAGACTACTGCAATGCCCTTATGTTAGGGGCAAGCAAAAACAGCCTCAAATTACTTCAGGTTGTTCAAAACGATGCAGTATGTTTCGTTAAGAGTATACCCAGGTGCGACCCTATCTTGTCTCATAGGAGGGAACCTCCACTGGCTTCCAGTGGAAACGCGTGTCCAATTCAAGGCATTGGCAATAGTGCACAAATGCCTCTACGGGAAAGCTTCAAGCTACCTCAAAGAATATATTAAAATCCGCAACCCGACCAGGTTCACCCGGTCTAATGACAGGATTTGTCTCTCGATTCAAAGGAGCAAGTGGGCACACGGAATGGGCAGGTCCTTCTCGAACCAAGTTGCCTCTCTATGGAACAAACTTCTGAAATCTTTACAGGCAGAGACAAGTTTGCTGAAGTTTAGGAAGGGAGTTCTAACTAGTGTCTTTAGATAATTCTCTGCTGCTGTTCCACAGTTCTTGACTTGTTATCTTTCTCTCTTCTTCTGCGCCCTGATGCCTGTGGGCTCCGGCGCATTACAAATGAAAATCAAATTAAATCAAATCAACCTCATGGAGCACACATTTGTGCTAAACAGTACGCACAAAACAAAACAAACTTTCACACTACTTTAGCACATACATTCCCTTGTAGTGAATCCAATTCTATTGCACTTTCCTGACTGTCAATATCTTCAAGTTTTACAGAGTTCATCATGTATTAATAACATTTTCTACAGGAACTTGTGGAATACACATTTCTGCTAAACAGTATGCACAACCTCTATGTGTATGTCCCATATAGGCTCAACACTCAACAACATCGAAACTTGAATTCTGGTCCAGGTTCACGTCTATCTCATCTCTCTTTATCCCACGGGTGTGGCTGAGGGAAGACCAAAAACAGGACACATATTGGGTTCCTCTATGCAATATAATGGTTTGGGGGTAATCCCTAGATTCTGTATACATTTGGAAAGAAAACATTAGCCATTTCAGGAGCCCTAGGGATCTTTGATAAGGGAGAAAAAATGTGCCATTCTTGAAGATAAGTAGACTGTGACGATTATAGCTGTATACCATCTGTAAGGTGGTAGACTGACTATAAAGTCTGTGGAGATGACCAGCCAGGGGGTCTCCGGTCACACTGGTTGATGTAGCAATCTCACAGGTTTTTGTGTATTTCATTTTAGCAGGTGCGTAAATATCTTTCTATGGCAGAAAACATGGCAGGCCACCAGAAGTGTCGGTGGACGGTACATAAACTAGCCTGTATACCTCTGTTACCTGTCACTAGGGAGTCATCACACAAAAAGAGCACTTGTCTTTGAAGGTCCACAGTAGAAAAAGGAGACAATGTCCACAGAAGAAATAGCCATCTTTCTCTTGAAGTTGATAAAGCCGGCCCTCATCAGTACCTTGAAATATAGGGGGATCACCAGTCTTTTGTTGAACCTGAGACAAAAATGGTTCCACGTGCCAGAAGAAGGTCTTACGTTGCAATATGGTGCTGGGAACCACAGAGATTTCCTCTATCTTATCGGTTTTAAGTGATAAGTCATCGGCTAAGATGTTGGTACCCCTAGGAATGTAAGAAACATGAAATTGATGCTGTGTGAAAAAATATGCCCAATGTGCTTGACTGCTGTTCTTGCACTCCATATCCTGCAATGCATGCAAGTTGCTATGATTGGTGCCTATTTTTGCAGTTGTGCTTGAGCCAAGGAGAAAGATGATGCCATTCCAAACATGGTTGCCTGATAGACAATAGCACTTTTCTCTATAACTATTTAATAATTTTCACTATCTGTGAGAGTTTGAGTTGATCTTCTTGGGGTTGTCCAAAATAGCTCTTACAGCTGAATCAGAAGGAAGCATCAGCCTCCAGTTGGCACACAATAGGCGCTTGGGTAAAACTTGTTTTCAGATCTAGAAATGCATGTTGTGCTTCGGGGCTCTAACAAAAGGAACAACCTTTTTTCAATTCAGCTGAATTTCAAAGGTTTTGTTGTGTTAAATCTGCATAACTTAAATGCGCTTTAAGTAAGGTTTTTTCAGTGAATATATATGTATGTTGAAGTTCAACTGAAGTTTCCAATGTATACATTCATGGAATCTCAATATTGTACAAAATGCTGTCTGCCACACTTAAAAGAGAACCATTACATTTTCCATTCTTGCCTAATGAGAGCTGACTAATATACATGTCTATACACAAAACCCGTTTGTCAGCTCTCATTAGATCAGGAATGCATGAATTCTAATAATATGCATCGTAGATCAATGCATGAAAGACAAGCAGAACAGCTGTGTGTATTTAAGTGTATGTGTCTTGGTTTCAAAATAAGAGATACACAAAAAATAAACGTTTTAAGACTTACAAACAGCAAACAGATGGACTTACATTTTTAAGCTAATCTCATAGGTAGTACTACTTTAACAAAGGACAATTTTACTGACAAATTAAGTATTTTTTTCTGAAACAGATGCCTAGAGAGGTCAGGTAACCCTTGACATTGGAAAGCATTAGTTCATACGATGAATTTGCACCTGTTCCTTCAGGCCTTAGCTAATGGGACAAGGTCATTAGATCATTATTTTGTCAAGATCAACCAACTCTTAAACCACAGATGGCTACTGCTAATAATGATGAGGCAACACATATGAAACTTAGATTAGCATGTCCAAATTGTGCAGCGGAATTTGATTTAAGTTGTGCATTTAGAAATTACCATTTGGAAGTAGATTTTCAACTGGAGCATTTGAACCATAACACCACTGAAAAAAAAATACAGACTCATAAAGAAATAATATTCTTTTTTATTAAGTGAATATCATTTGCAAAAAACATTGTACACTATATACAAGCAAAACAAACAATTACTTATACATACTAATATATGATATTACCAGTTATTAAAAATATGCTAAATCTCATTTCATCTCATGCAAATGACTACAATTAATCTATCCAAGTTAAAACCAAAATACTTTCAACCTATGTTCAGGATTAAAATCATATCATATGCAGCCACATTAATCAATACATTTTTGTTGCAATATTAGACCATTCTCAACCTTCCCACCATACATACAAATATGCTGATGTCACTACCAGTGATTTGGCCAGAAATGGTCAGACTGTATCTGATCTAAAATACTGACACATCTGCTATATCCCTTCACATAATAACTAGCAAGTAATGGACAAGATGTTAGTATGTGTCAGGGAATTTCAATTAATATTGTACAAAGACAGCAAATTCTTACATCGGACTTAAGACCCTGCCAAGCTCCTGTGTGTGAAAGAGTGGGTAATACATTACAACGCATTTCCATTATAAACTGTCTAAAGTTTACATTGTTTCACATTTCCTAGACACCTTAAGAGTTAGTTTATTTTCTAAAAAACGTGAAGTCATTTATTTGTTATCGGGGCACCTAGCTAAGTATAAAACTCAACCACTACAATTGTCTTACCATATAGTACCCATGTAAAATGGTTATCTTTCTTCCATTTACCATCTATATCAGTATTTTTGTTTTGTTCAGGTAGATTCTCAAATGATTAGCTTTCGCATATGTGAGTAGAGCATTCAAAGATCTTTGCAGGCCCACAGTAGTCCTGCCTAATATGACTGTGTAATCAGCGTATGATAACCAATACATTTGATAACTGTGTAGGCGGGTTGGAAGTTATTACAAATAAGTAATACTTCATGCATATGCACTACGTCCAGATCCTGGTTTAATCTGATGTTCAATGAAGTGTCCTGATATAAATGCTTAATGAAATATAACCATACCAAATCAATCCCCCATCTTTTAAGCCTGCACGATCAACGCAACCTGATAACACAGTCAAATGCCCTGGGATAATCAATAAAAGAGAGATACGTGGCATGCATTGTGCTTATCATGTTACAGAACCTGTATATATATGAGTTGTTCGCATCCAACGGCGAAATCCTGCCTGTTGATGTTTGTTCGTTACAACCCATGAGTTAATTTTACCTTATATTGTAACCCTGGCAAGGGGAGCCAGCTAATAAGATGGCTAGGAATGCAGGCTCGAACCAGCGACAAGGAGTCCCACGCTTGCACGAATCGCGCTCTTCTGCCCCCGATCAGCACTTGCCCTGCCAGAGCAACGCTGCTGAACCAACCTGATGTTTGTTTTGCCACCTGTCGCGCTGCTCTTCTCCAGCTGTGTCCCTGGCTCTTCCTCTGGAGGGGAAGAAGGTGTCGGACCTGTCCTGCCAGTAGGAGTGAGGGTCTCTAGTCTCAGGGGACCTTAGTGGCAGAGGAGCGGCCCCTGCCTCTCCCAGCCTGAGAAAAAACCTTTGTAAAAAAAACTCTTTATTTAGGCTTGGGCCTTGTCTAAGGCAGTGAAGGTGCCCACAAGCTTGGCCATCTGCTTCAAGAAAGGATCACCAAAATAGGAGCTCCTTTGTGGGCGATCCTGATTCAGTGGTAGAAAGTTCCCCCAGTTTAGGGTCAATTTTCATACGGATACCTTTCTTCTGTCTGCCGAAAAGGCACAGTTTGTGTTGCTGAGAAGGCACATACTGTTGTGCCCATCCTGACAGGATAAGGGGGTCTATTGCTTTTCCCGTTTCCATAGCCTCTTCAGATAGGTCTAATATCTTAGCGAGGGGACCCATAATGTCCAAACCTTGTCCTGGCACGACCTCCAGGCTCTATCATCCCCTTGTTCATGTCTTTAGAATTCTTTCCTAGGAAGGTGTTCATTTTGGTGATCATTTTGGCGTCCAACTCCAGAGTGAGCACCACCTTCCCTTCAATGTTCGGCCAGGGGCATTCTGCCTTAAGCTTTGCTCTGACCTCCTTATCCAAGGGCCATCGGAGCCTGGATTTAATATAGTCTGCTGCTCGGATGGATGGAGCCCAGTCTGAAGATCTGGGGTGGATGAGGTCCTCTGGGACAAACATTGCATCTAACTCGACTTGTTCCTTTGGAGTTTGCCAGCTACTGGGAATGGGGCCTGCCACCTTCCCAGATGTGCTCGGCTGGATATCATCATCCTGCCCTTGTTCATCATCCGTAGTTTGAGGTGAGAAATCATCTCTGTGCCCTGTTCTTACTCCTTCGCCTGGAGGGTCTGCCATCTTGTTTATCCTCCTCTGGGTCAGAGGGTGTAAGGCAGAAGTAGTCTCAGTCTTGTCAGAAAAGCTTTTTCCTGTACGGCTCTGGGGGGCGGTGGTCATAGAGGTTTCCTTCCTCTTGCAAGCTGATATACTTGCCCCTGTGGAGGCGCACTTTCTTTTCTTTGCACCCTATTTGGAGGTGCTGGGGGAAACCCTTAGGTGCACCTCTATGTCATCGAGATGTAGCTGAATGGGCACTAACATGTCCGCTACAACCTTTTTAATTGTGGTCCCAACGGAGTACCCCAGAACTCTTTGGAAGCTGGCGGCTAGAGTCAATTCCTGCTCTGGGCAGACCTTCTCTTCCTCTGACCATTCCTCATCATCTTGAGGGTCAGAGCATGCCATGCTGGCAGTGGGACTTGATGTGGGTTTCAGGTGATCACCCTCTTGCACTCTCTGCTTGTTTTCTTTTTTTGTTGTGCCTTTCTTAGGCTAAGTGCAGGTGACGTTCCGTTATGTATTCTTTCTTTTTTATTTTTTATTTTGTATGCCCCAGAGTCCTCGCAATGTTATATCTCCAACGCTCGGTGAACGGTAATCCTCTTTGGAATATATGAGGAAATATGTCAGTGAGCATTGAAGGGAATGAGAAAAGGACCTGCAACGTGTGCAGGGCTCCCTCTGTTGTCGGCGAGCTTGGAGCTTGCGGCCTAGTGAGGGGGAGAAAATTGGAGGGGCGAGCTGAAAGTTGTGCAAGGTTCCAGAGGGCTTCCCCTGCACTGCGATATGAACTGCCTCGGTGCAGGGGGAAGATGCCTCACAGAGACCTTGCTGTGGACCACACAGCTGAAACAGCAGCTGATAAAGTAGATGCATGATCTGAAGCATGAACGCAATGTACTGATAATAATCACTGTGCACGGCAGCAAAATGCCTCGTCCTACGCTCATAAAGTAAACTCAAATTAAACTTTGAGAAAAGCTACTCCATCAAACACTATACAGAAACGCTATATTAAGTACCATGAAAATATACAGAAATACAATATGAAGGAGTAGAAGTTTCACTTATCTATTGCTGTTAGCAGCAAAGAAAGAGGAAGTGGAGGATGAGCTGCACTTATTTGAGGGGCCAAGCGAATGCTGGATTGGCTGTTTTAAGTGACATGTTGAGTCGCCATGATTGAACTTATCAACCATTCTGGGAAGGTTACTTTTTGGATATTTGGAAACCTTTTACTTCAAGGATTTTTCACATACAAGAACGTTTGCCTTGTTTAATCTCGCTGCTGAGTTTTCTGTTGTTAATGTTAATTAAAGAAAGAGAAGCATAATGCGAGCCTCCGGTCTTCACATAGAATTGAGATTTGTAAAACCCATTGCAGGTGATTTCAATAAGAAAGATCATGTTATAGATGTCCAGCCAGTGAACTGATCTTCTGGCCCCCAGAAGCATGGTTAAATTTCCTTAGAACACATGTAGGCAACCAGGTCCTGCAGTGGTCTATAGTAAAAGCCACGCACATTTGGAAGTCTTTGACATCTGGTAAAGGTCTGAGCCCGACTGAGAGAGACCAGAAGTGTGATAAGTTAGGGGAAGAGAAACCCAAAGGATGTGAATGAAGCTTGGGGAAGGGAATCACTGCAAGTGTGGTGTTTGAATGTTCCGAGCTTGACTGAGGTAGACATACATAAAGCTTTTGCTTTAGGAGGTCCGAGCCCAACTGAGGGAGACCGGCGTGAACTTTTTGTTGAATTGTGATTTGAAAGCTGGAAAGAGAGGTTTAACGTGGAAAGCGGGTGGGCCTCGATCCACTGTTTTGAACTGCCTTTGTTTTGAGAAACAAGAGCCAGAGTGTGTCATCTTGTCTACGGGGATCGCCTTACTCCGTGCTGTTTAACATGGGGAGGAGAACTGACTCAGCCACACTTATTTATATTTGAAAACCGATTTTCCTTGGCATACATATTCTCCTTTACACACTTCTTGTACACGTGATAATAGGGCAGGCATTAGAATGTATTAGTATAGGCCATTTTGATTTGACAGACTCAACTAGGACTGTTTTATTTATTATTTGATGGTAGAGACTACTCCTATCCTAGCTAAAGGGCAAAGTAGGAGTTGTCCCAAACCCCAAAAATTGAAAAAAGGTTTTACAAATTGTACCTTTTGTGTTTGTGTCATACTTGTGTCATACTTACAGCACATAGACACGAAGAATATGTGCACATTGACATGAAGTACATATGCACGCAGACATGAAAAATATTTGAACGTAGGCACGAAGAACATACACACTTGTAGATGCAGCCCTTAAAACCATTCAGATGTACTAAAAGTAGGGCACAACATGGTGAGGAATGAACCACAGTGCAGCCATTTTCATAAATGCAGAGTCCTCAGCAGGTCTCAGAAATAACAAGGCCTCAGAACCCGAGATGCTGAATTTACAGCATAAATTCTGTAAGATTGGGAGTCTAGAAACTCCCAATCTTTAACCGTTTCTGCTATGGAATATCACAAACAATTGTAATGGGTAGGTCCAGAATTTGGCGTGTCCCTGTTGTGAGTAACGGAGGATCTCCTGCATTTTGTTTTGTTGTGTCCCTGCTACACTGAAATCAGGAAAAGGACACTGTTAAAACAAATAAGACTCACTCAATGTCGCCATACACCTTCCAATTCTTTGTGATACCCCATAGCAGCAATAGATCACAGCACGCTCTTGTTAGTATCCAAAGATCTACTGGTTTATAACTGGGTGTCAGGTAGGGCTATAAATTATCAGTTTTTAAAATAGTGGCATGTTTCCTGTTTGAGCCTAACAGCCACCCCCTTGATTCATGTCTAAACTTAATGGAGTTTAATGTACACATTTTGTAAGACTTCCTGTCCTCCGTAGTCAGTAGTTTCACAGCAGTAAATTACAAAGATTGACTTGATTTAGAAATGTATGTACACATTTCATCCATGGTATCCTCCTGCAAAGGGTGCCATGCATCAAGTTTCATATTAGTTCTTCAGTCAAAAAAACTCTCAGGTTCAACCAAATGCTCAGCCAGTGCGAGAGTGGGCCTCATACCATTCATCCACAATATGGAGACACCAAGCTCCATCCACATGCACTGCATTTTGTGGGTCAGAGCAGGGAAAACCCAATAATTAAAAAAAAATAGTTATTTTCTGTAGACTCAAGCACAGCTACATTTTCAAACCACCATAGCGAGGATCTATAGTTAGGTGCAGCCTTGGTCTGTGCTCAATATACTTTGAGCAGGGAAAACCCAATAATAAAAAAAAGCTATATTCTGTAGTCTCAAGCACAGATACATTTTCAAACCCCCATAGCAAGGATCTATAGTTAGTTCCAGCCTTGGTCTATGCTGGATATACTTCCAGAATCATTTGTAGCAGTTGCCCTTGACATATCCTTATAAAATGTGTTACACGCCCCCCCCAATGCTTGTCTCATTTGTGTGTGTTTTTGCATATGTGTGCTGCCCCCTTCCAATCCTCTTATAAACAAATGTCCAAATAGTCACATTCTGTTACCCATGGAATAACAGAACCATTACTAAGTATAATGCACATTTTTTATTTCTTTGCTCTCCCCGTGTGGATACCATCTAAAATGTCGAATCCCAGTATACCGAACTGGGGTTGTGGGGGTGTCCCCTGCTCCCTGTGTTTGGTAGAATGGGATCAGGTTTGAGGGTGGTCCTCCCTTTTCCGTTTTCTTCAGTTTCACCATACTTTAAGCTAAAACTAAAATATATGTCCATTTGAATTCTCCACAGGAACAGAATTAAGGAAATTTTCCCCAACATTAATCTTACCTTCTATAGGAACAGTAAAGCCCCCACCCTGAACATGGATCTTTGATCCGAAACGCGTCGGTTATTTGTTAAATTTACAAAGGGCTTCCCTGGTGGGAGTTGACCATCCCATGACACAGATGTATCTAATGATCTTTGTGAACACCTAAATAATTGTGTATTTACTGTCATGTTCATTTTACGTTAGAAGTGTTAATTAAATGGACAATCATATTGTAAATTTGATATTGTTTAAGGTTGGAGAATTAAAATGAAATGATTCTCTGGATATTGATTTGTATGCTGGATCTATTGAAATACACATTGTTTATTGAAAGGCTTGTTGAAAATTGTATGGAATAACCACTCTAATTTAGAAGGAGAATTTATGAATTCATTTGCACAAATCAGAGCCCCTATGGGCTAAATTTTTATTAGAAAGCTAATGAATTAACATTGGAACCTTAGTTCCATTAGGAGTGCATTTGGGCTTACTGGGTAGCAATACACAGTTCTGGTTTTGTTCAATTTTGTGTCCTAAGTGGCCTTGTGACGTCAGCACGCCTGCACCTGAAACAGGAATTACATTTTTTGTAAAGATAGACATCTTGAAGCCAGACTATTCTAGGAATTCACATATTATCCTAGTAATAATTTGTTGTGCACCCCTATACCCCCCAAATTCGTTTTTGTGGGTGGTCCCCCCACCCCTTCCAATGCAAGGAGTGCAGCAGTGTGGTGCCAGAAAAACCAAAAAGAAGGATGAATAAAAGGGACCCTGAGACGGAAGTCCCGACCGACATTAGCGGAAGGAGACTTAGATTACAGGGGAGACTTAGATCACATAGATCCCCCATTAACGCACAGTAGTTAGCATTTACAAAGGATTCCTGTAGAATCCTCCTGCTTTTTGCTGTTGTAAATGACAGTCATGAAATTGTCGTGCTATCTTAAATGTATTTGTATGGCAGAGAGTGAGATGGGCGGAATCGTAATTTACGACCCGTCTCTCCTTACCGCCAGACAATGAATTAAAATGAGGAGTAGCGTAAATTCAATTCATTAAAGATTTACGCATGACCTTCATGCATTGAATTCACATTACGCCTGGGGCAAAGTGAGCTCCATTGTGCTCAATCTTCCAGGTACAGTAATATTAATAAAGTCGATACTCATAAAGAAAGAGTTTAAATAACGGTGCAAGATTGATTTCTTTCTTCGTGGAAATGTTTTTGGTTAATGCTTATTATTTGAGTGATACTGGGATACTGTGCCGCGCAGTACTTGTCTCGGTGCTCATATCTTGCTTTCTAAAGAGAATAATGAATGGCTTTTTTTTAAGCATTAACTTAATCACTCTCCTAAGCCATCAAAGGGATAAATGACAGCACAAACCCACACATTTACGGGACTCGATTCTGTTTATTAGGCTAAAAACCTTTCAATGTGTTCTATGCTGTAGAAAGGTTAAAGCTTGTCCATGCTTATTTGCACGTACAATCACTTAAATGACCCATTCAACATTGCACGGTGCAATTGCCTGCTGCGCTCGTGGATAGAACAAATTATCTCTCTTTACCTGTGCTGTAGGTAAACACACTAGAGCACTTAAAATCATAAGTAAAATACAGAGTGCATGGACGCCTATAAAGAAGGCAATAACATTGATAAAATGCACAATAAAATCGGAGTGTTTGGTTTCCAAGTGCATATAAAGTATTCACAAGGAGAATGTAGTAGGTGCAAGCCACGCTGTTGTTCCGTAAATGCTTCCTTTCCAATGAGTGATTCCGGTCATTATAATGGAGCATTCAGAATCCTTGCAGATACTGTTGTAGTATCAAGCCATTGCAGTGTTTGGCTGCTTCTTTAAGCTTCCTGCCTGTCTAGTGTCTTATGTCCTTTCAACAAGATTTCTCAGCAGTTGCTAAATGGAATCTTCAAATGATCCTAATTGTGCTACAATTTCAGACTTTGAAAATTAAAAAGCTTGTGCCATCAGTGAAATGGATCAAGACTCTCCCAGGCCAGTAGGTTGTATCAGTAGAGGAGACTTTTCTAAATGAACCCCAGCTACTCCGAATGCTGATCACTCCGGTGGTGTATGCGAGGCAAGCCTCACTTTTGCCGACCCTCCACTGTTGTGTATATTCTACTTTCTTTACTGTTTGTAAGATTTATTGATGTGCCAAACGGAGCTCATTATGGGTGTGGCGGTAGTCCTAGAAGAAGATTGGCACACTACAGTTTTGCTGGTATCCACGGGTAATTCTGGCGGGATACCAGAAACACTGTCTAACTGTTTCTGCCACCTGACACCCCGGTCTTACCAGGATATTGCGGGCGGCGGAGCCGTTGGTAAGTTCCCATTCCATGGTGCCCCATGGGACCCTATGTATGGGATTGCCTGAATTACCAGCACGGGTAGTACTGGGGCCGGTGATTCCAACATTTATTTGCAGGTAGAGGCCAGGTCACTACCCCCACCACCAAACATGTGTTTCCCCAGTCTGCAAATTACCAGCATTTTATCTGGACCAGGGACCTTATAATGAGCCCAAATGTTTTAAATATCCTTCATATAAACAATGGAGTACAGCCCGAATAACCCTGTATAGACAAGCCATATATAACATGTTTAAAACAAGAACAGGTATTGTTTTTATTCAACGACAAAGCAAAATGAAAGTTACATAAAGAGCATTATAAATCATACCTTGAAACTTTGTGTTACCAAATACAATATTTATTTATAATAATGGGCAGAAATTGAAAATGTATCACCCTCCACAGTGATTAAGAAAACAAGCAATGTGTTTACACCTAGAGATGAAGTTAAAACAAAAATGTTGTCAAGTCAAAACATTTTAAAATATCGTAATAATCTAAGAGTAATTATTACCTTTTCTTCCTTATAACACCACAATAGGCTTGTTCAATGGTTATTCCATGCATTAATTGCATTAATTGCTCAACAATTACATATTTTGAGACCATCAGACCAACATGACCAGCATGTTTCCTCAGGGTCAAGCAATTATGTATGCCAATTGGAAAGGTGTGCAGTATACCCTGAAAGGATGTACAGGTGAATAAAGCACACATTGAAAACTTTATTTACTAAAGAGAGAGTTCCCAAACCTTCATAAGTTATCAATTCACTGAGAAACAGAAAACATGTTATTACCTGTGACCTCAACTCTTTTGATTACAAAATCCTGATAGTTGGTGCAGAAAATAACACAATTGTTAATTTTGTGATGCTACGATAGCCATAATACACCTGTGTATGAAAAAAACAGGTGTGGGTTATGGTCATGGTGAAAGCCATGGCTAGTGAGTAAGAAAGAAATGCATTGTTTTAAAATAGGCAGTGGACATGGCCAAAGGCTGTGCTCACTGGCCAGAAAGGCATGTATAGCGGCCATGAAAGAAGGCCGTGGCGCCACCTAGTGGGTCCAAAAGAAATATATTTGGGGAACCTGTACAGTGGACACATCTGAAAGCCATATCCGCTGGCCATGGCTAGTGGCCCGGTAGTGTTTAGAAATATACATGGGCGCGCTCACTGGCCAGAGCTGAAGGCATATTTAAATTGTGCAGATTTAACGCAACAAAACCCTCGAAATTCTGTGGATGAGGAAAGTCATGAAAGCCCATGAACACATTCATATTAGAAGACAAGGGATTCACAATGACATACACAATGGCATTATGGGTATATTGCATTATGTGGGACATCAACACGAGTGCGCCGGGTTAAGCTGGTCATGACTTCCCACATCCACTAAATTTCAAGGGTTTTGTTGCATTAAATTTGCACAACTTAACTGCACCTAAACTAAGGGTTTTTCAGTGAATATATATTACAATATGGGCATTATACATAGGGATTACATTCTAGAGCACGGTATCAATAAGGATATAACTAGTGGATTTCACCTCATGCCGTCATGTAGGCATAGCAGTTAAGGATTTCTGAAAAAAAAACAAGCTGTATATATCACAATATCAAATGCCTATTGGAGCATGTTGTGAAGTGCATCGTATGTAGGGCATAGCCCTTCAGATGAGGCGAAACACGCTTCACTTTCATGGAAGAGATTTCAAACTTTTCTTTATTCTGACTATCGTCTTTGTGATCACAATTTTAAATATCTCCTGCTTTTAGCAGCCACACACATTGTGAATTACGCAGTATTTATGTCATGCAGCATTCTGAATATATTGCATGTGATGACCACAGATGAAGTAGAGGTTTAAATTCCTCCAACAATCAGGAGTATTATCAGATTATGTTACCTTTCCACAAAAGATGGAGTTGAAATATAAATTCACCCTGCGCTTAAAAAAAATGTTACGTCACGTCTGGGACAAAAGATGAAGAGGAGAAAGACAGTAGGGTGCGAATGTGGGCCCCACTGGCGGTGCACATTGTGCCCCTACTTGTGCAGTGGTCGAAGTGAGCGGGAACGGTCCGAAGCAGTGTTCCACTACTTTTATTTTTTTTACTATTAACAGCTCCACTACTTTTTGCAACCGTTTTCACTATTCCAGAACTGTTCTTTAAGAAGTTAAACCCACTTCTCCACTTTACCCCCGAATATCAGTTCCAGCTAAACTGAAATCGATTTCAACTCAATTGGCTGTCAACCAGCGTGGCTGCAACCCTTGCAAAATGTGTTGCACGTTGCTCCTTTCCTTCCCACTCTGTCCCCCGCCAGAGTCACAGTTCCACAACTTTTCTGGTCAGTTCTATCACTGCTCTTGTGAATGGACATGAACAATGTACACCGTGGTCTTTATTGGTCCGCCAATGCTTTTTGTAATAACTTGATAGTAGCAGTGTGTACCTCTCCTGTCCCACATACATTTACATCTCTGCAAGAAATACATTTTCTGAATATTCTTAAAACATGGCTATGGGGTAACTACAAACACTGCTAGCAGTGATATATTTACATTGTGCACTGCATGTTATACCCCTGGCTCATCCCCTATGTGCATCACTCTGTTGCTTGCCAGCTATTTCTGCTTAATAAATCCCATACATATACATGCATGCATGCATACACACATGTCCGGCATGCCCCACTCCGGCAACAGTAAAGCTATAGTGAATCCATGCCCCTCACGATGTCACATAGGTCCCACTAGTTACTACATATGGTGTCCCTCAAGGAAGCACTGCAAAGCCAATAAGGTCTAATCAATCTGGTCGGGAATAGCGATTAATAGCGACTATTTTCATCCCAAACATTAGCGATTGGCAGTGCCCTCAGTGTTTCAAGTTTGCAGTTTGGCTAGTTTCAGCAGAACGCTTTATGCACTAATTGGTAATGGGGACATAAGACAGAAGATACGAGATGTGTAATGTGGCTACTCCTGCAGTGACTGGCAAACGCGTTGTGCCGTCTCAAAATTGTAAGTTGTTGAAAATGCAAGCATTATCATTGACACCCCAGATATTTGTATTCACTTATTAAACATGTAAAAGGAAGCACATATATAAGGGGGCGGGTGGGTTGAGGCTCCCCCGTTCAGGTGTAAGGGAGCATAACCCATTGATAATCAGTTGCTTCTCCTTATTTCAGTCAGTCTGATTTCCTGTAAAGCAATCCTTTCATTATGTTCCGTTATTGAAGGCATTACAACAGTGCACTTGTTTACAAAAGGGGCCTTTTTTGTTGCTTTTCAACGTGTGTGTGGCTGATACTGAGGAAAAAAGCTGCTTGGGGGACTACAATGAGGTGAGGTGAGTATAGTGGATGGTATTTTAGTGGAACACGTTGCCTCATCACCAGCAGACATGGCTGGGGTAAAAGGGGAGCAGGACAACTCATTGGCCAACTCAGTGGGCAGTCAGTTGATGAATGACCAACATGTCATGACACTTGAATATCGATACCCTGATGGCAGCGTATTTTCTAGAGGCACAGTGGTGAACACAGGTGAAGAGGGAGTAGTCTTTGACCAGGAGTACACTGACATGAGCATAACTGTAAACAGAGTGGCTGCCTCACTTCAGCCTTCACATTACCACATTGACAATCGGTTAGCAGAGCTGTGCACAAATAAGGTTGACAATGTTGCCAGTGTGTTGCATAATTTGCCCTTACGAAGAAGCTAAATAGCTCAGTACATTGCAACGCTAATACAGCATAAAGAAACACAATGACCGTGCATTTGAACAATCAGCACTGCAAAATCATGCGCAGATTAGATAAAGTATGGACGGATATAGTGCAATGCTAAATAAAAGGTAGAACACTTCTAGCCTATAAAAGGAGATGCTAACGTGTGCATTGCTCTACAGGAGCTCCAAATCTTTGCTCAAAGTGATCAATCTTCCAAACTACTAGCACAATTACTCTTCGTGTCTAAGTGCATCATGAAATGGCAGCTAAGGGCCATCTCCATATCTCAACAAAGATAATACAGATAATGAAGAGACCAAAAGGTAGCAATCCAATGACACATTGCCTGTGATACTCACTCAAATAATTTTACGCCACCATGTTATGCCTCCATTGAAAAAAGTAAATTGATCATGAACAATGTGTATGAAAACTGCAATGTTTCCTTGGCAATTTGCATTGGCGTTCCTCTTTAATACAAGTCCATTGTTGTTTTTTGTATACCCCATTGCATACTTGCCAACGTGACCCATTCCAATCTGTAGTTGCTTATCTAGTCCTGGTTTTGTTTTTGCATTCTGGGACTTGTCATCAAAATTTTATAAAGGGAAAAGTGGAACTACAAATCCCAGAATTCAAAGAACAAAACCGGGTTTTGTTTATTTTGTAGTACTATTACTGCATTTATGTAAAAACTAACAGCACAGCCTCATATATGCAGTGCATGAACTTGCAACACATACTGAATGCGTGCAAGGTATCATATGCAATGTGTCTAAATACGTGTATTTATATGTGTGTCCCACGTTTCATCAGTGGGGCTTTTTAGAAATGAAAAAGGTGCCATTTTATTTTTGCTCGATGCGAGAGATAACCACAGTTATAACGGGGATATACCGCGGTTAGCATATAAGGACACAATTTAATAAATGCCATTCGGAGGAGCAAAAAGGAAGACAGGATATCAGGCTAGAGGTGGGAAGGAGGGAAGAGGACACCATGTAAAATTGGGGAATTTAGAGGGGGCGCTAGACCAAGTTCAGAGCTCAAACGTTTTTACATAACTAGGGGTTATCCAGCAGGGTAACTGCAGTTATGACAGAAAACTAGATCTGGAATGAAAGTGTATCGGAAGAAAGGATGAGTGTTGGGGGTAGCTATGAACAACACCAAGCTGGATGGTTTTGCCTACAAAACATGAAAGCACTTCTGTGAGTTTAAATGGATTATTTCTGGCTTTGCCCATTCATTAAAGAAATGACTTTTACTACAATACAACTACTACCTTCTCCCAGAAAATATATCTTGCAAAAGGCCAAAGCAGACAATCAAATGGAACTATGAAGCAACCAGTTTTAGCAGACAGGGGAAAATGATGACTATATTATCAGCATACCTGGCTGTCTATTTGTATAACACTGCAGCAATGCAACCATATCTCATCATTTTGAAATGTTTAACCACGAATCTCTACTGAAGCCAGAACAAAAGCACTAGAAACAAAGCAAAGGCACTCAAGATGGAAATAATATGGCTTTCACCCCCGCTGTGGGGGGCAGACATGGCCTTTAACTTTCTGCCAGCCCAAGCCCAAGTAGAGGGTGAAAGCCATTTGCACCCCGGGGTGCACATGTTTTTATTTTCCTCAGGAGATTGTCTGCACAAGCGACGCCAATCTCCTGAGTGAAAAAAAGATGGCCACCCCCGTATGGAAAAGGATATAAATTCCTTTGCCATTTCTTTGGCAGGGGCCGAGAGACAGGAGGAGTAGCAGGACCAGAGCACAAAGATCAGGTCCAGCAGGTAAGTGGTGAGGGAGGGGGTGCGGAAGGGGTATGGTTTGTTTTGGGGGTAGGCTTAAGGAGGCAACAGGGAGATGCTCCCTGTTGCCTAACTATATAATATACAACAAAAATGGCACCAACCGGGGAAAAGCCTTGGGTGACTTGAAGCATTGGGTGGGGAATGTATTCTCTACCTCTGTGCCAGCCACCTGATTGGCTCAGCGCCCTTACCTGGGTGCAAATTAAAGTTATCATAGCATGTCTACATGCTATGTATAACTCTTATCCGAAATCTTGCTTGCATTCTACTGTACTCTGTAACAAGGCTTCGATGCCCATGGTGCACTTTATAAATCAATACAATAAATAAAATAAATAAATGTCAAATGTCAGGCTGATATCCAAGACGTACCAAATGCCCTGCTGTAGTGGCCAGATCACCAGAAGGCGCGGATAAGATGGTTTGATCCACACTTAAGGAGATTTTATATATTTTGCCTAGTGCACTCTTTGACCAAGATGACAGAACGGCAACGTGAAGTTGTGTGATCCGCATTAAAAATACAAATCACTCCAGAATCAGAGGGCTCTACAAAGACTGAAATGCTATTCAACTGTTTCCCCTCAACCGCTAATGAACAATCCCTCAATGCTTTAGCTTCAAATTCTATCTTTTCATTCAACCTATCGTTTCCTGAAAGTGCCCTTGTTTTCTCGATTTTTATCTAGAGATTGATTCTTAATTTGAACAGATAGTTGAATGCATTGATTTTACAGCTAGTGCACTAAATCAAACTCAACACTATAAGCATTCAATGCCCTTATCATCAGCCCCAGGTTGTTAGTAAGAGTCTTTGCACTAGCAATGTAGAACTATAGAGTAACAATACAGAGGACTCATCCAACAAACAGAGACTTGCGTTTTCCCCATTTCTACAATGAGTTCCTGGGTTCTTCCGATTATGCCTATTTGTTTTGGATGAAGCCAAAACAGGCTGGAAAAGTTAATTTCAATATACAGTGACACGTTAGGGCGGACCTTTAATGTGTTGCCTTGGGTTGAGCTGCACATTTTAGTGGAAGGAGTGTATGGAGGAGGAGCAGAGTGGTGGGGCTTCCAATTGTGTCCCTGGATAATGACGGAGGGAAAGTGAAAGGGAGGATGTTGGACAAATGAGGTGAGATAGGCATAACGGGTGTCTACTGAGAGTGCAGGATGGGAGGAGAAATAGGGGGACAGACAGAAGGAGACAGAAGGATGGGGCCACTTGGGGACTCCAGTTGTGGAAAGAACACCACACAATGGACATTTCGAAACATACAATCCCTGGGTTTAGTCCCTCAACCAAGCCAAAGCAAGCCCAGTTTTTTTTGTTTTTTTTCTCATATGGCTTTGCATGGATCCTATTCTGCAATTTTTGTGACATTTGTGATAATGATGTTTCTCTTGTCTTCTGTCTAAGAAATTCCTATTCAGGACATGGACAAAATGGTGCGATCGGAAGTCTTTTGTATTGCACAATGCTGTCTATGCTCTGGATCGTACTTGAACAAGTTGAAAAGGCATATGCATTCAGTGACTTAAAATCCAATGGCACTTTCCTTAAACCCGGTTTTGTGGACTTTGGTTCTGTGCAAGGCTGCTGCAAGGTATTTTGATGCACTAGGTGAACTTTCTGATGGGTGCCCCCATCTTGACCCCACCTCATGCTCCAACCTTGTTGAAAGGGATTTTCAATATGTTCAGAAAGCATGCGATAGAGGATATTCCACAATTAAAACCGGGGATAACTGGGAAACGAAGGTAGTTACATACAGTAATTACAAGAGAGATGTGAAGTATGTGCAATCACCACATACCTGCATTGGTGAATGAGGAGATAAGGGTATGAGTTAGTGTAACTGTGCATTGTCGGTAGAAGTGTGGGAGGAATATGGGAGGAGAAGAAGAGATATTGGGGTAGTAGAGGATGAGAAATATGGGGAAAGCGTGTGGGAACGTGATGTATAGAGAGTGTCTAGGTGTACACCAAGTTGCAAGGGAGGCAATGGGGTATGTGTTAGTGCAATGTAAGCGATATTCAATCAACACTACAGCTAAGTCAATGCCTAGTCTGGGATGCTGAGGAAAACCCTTATTGATGTATTTTTATATCCAGTTCAGTACTCTGGATGACAACCCTTGTATAACACCCCCCTCTTAGAATCCCCCTGACCCCACTGAGCCAAGAAGTAGGTTTGTTTTGCAAATTAAAAGGTTTATTTGAAAATTTAAACAATATATATATATATATCACACTTCTATAAATAAATTGATAATGGATATTACACTTGTGAATATGACCAGTAGTCAGCAAGAGGTAACTTATGAATAGGAACAGAAGAATAAGGTGGGAAAAATGCTTTATATGGTTCAAGGAAACGTAAGGTGGAATAAAATGCAGTACAGAAATAACTTGTTATGATTTTAGCAAAAGGTAATATGATCACTTTTTCTTTTGACAATTCACTCCCCCCCTATGCAATACAAGAAATGGAAGGAGAGCACACAGTCTTCAAGAATCCCAACAAATCACACTTTATAATGCAATACACAGTTCCAGTTCCCCCAGCAAGCTTAGAAAAACAGGATGAGTTTTAAACACAGGCAAATTACTTTAATGTGGTTTGCAAGGAAGTGAAAAGGTGCTAAAATTGCTTTTAATTCCCTCTAGAGGTTCAGGGTAGGTGATGGCTACTTTATATTAGTTCAGGCTCACTTTAACAATACTTACTCTATGAATGATTAGCAGATTGCAAACGAATTTTAGCGAAGAGAAGCAAAAAGCTGCTGATTTCTACAGATGAAGAAATCGGGCCAAATCGCAAATCGCGGTACATTTCGCGAGTGCGTGTCTCGCGATTACGGAAAAAGTATAGGGAGTAGGAAGTCGGTTCTAGGTTCATTGGAAAGCCTAGATTCTAAGCTTTCAGATGAAATTTAAATCTCGTTCCTACAAACGGTTCCGGAGATACGGATGATTTAATAAAGGTAGATTTTCGGATTTAAAGTAAAACTCAAAATGACAGGTGACAGCTTGCAGCTGCAGAATTGACAGGTGACAGTTGTGCAGCTTTAAAAATGACAAATGAGACGATTTCTAGGAGGCTGTTCTAATTAGTTTAAAATAGCTTGAATTAGATTGTTTTAACTAAGAGATTGGGTTCTGCACAGTTCTGGCGGATACTCACTCCTAATTTTGAAATGAATGGGCCTTGTCACGGATCTGGTCAACTGGACTGGACTTCGGTTCTCTCTGCTCGGCGGGTCAATCAGGCGCTGGTTCTGCTCACAGCGGTCTGGGTCTCTCTGGATCTCTGGTCTGGTCTCTGGCAATTGCTCTTGGCAAAGAATTCAAACAGCTCGACCGGCTGTGGAATCGTTTGCAAATGATTTTAAGGATGCTGAGGCCTAGAGTTCTCAGTTTGTGGGTTTATGCCCTTGCTTTAAGTTCTGAAGTAAAGTTCTGGTCTTTGGAGATTGATTGATGTGAAGTCTGGAGTCTCCCGGCAGAGCGTCCCGCAGAAAATGGAGTTGAATGTCCCTACCTGTCCCAGCAGTCTCTTTTTATGTGTTTTAAAAAGTGGGTGGAGAGGCTAGCATCCCTAAGCCTGATCCCCTCTCTTGATTTGATAGGTCAATAGATTCTTTGGTCCCTGATTTGGGAAGGGATAGTATGTCAGAGTGATGTCATTTTTATGACCTGCAGAAATGACACTCCCCTGGTCAATGTGCACACAAATCTATTCCTGATCCAAATACATATTTCCCAGGTACACAGTTGTTTGACATCACATACACACATCATGTATTACTAAAGATAGTCCCTGTCCCGACTCTGGCGTTTCTAGGAGCGTGCATTCAGAAATGGCAACTTATTTTCGATTTTAGTGGGTTTTGCAACATTGGTTTTTCATCAAAAATTATACAAAGGTACATTTCCCTTCCACATATATCCCAGTAACTTTCCATGTCTCTAGCTTAAACACATTGTCTACAATAATCATAATTAGTGGGGTTTTTCCCCAGAACATGGTACAAATTGGAGTTTGGACTCAAATCGTGAGGGCATTTTTCAAACTAAGACTCTCAAAGTTGTACATTCCTGTCATTTGGTTACAATAAATTATCACTGTTTCTATAAAATATATATTTGTTGCAATTCAACTCCCCCAAGGGTTTGGGTCCACGTCCAGAAGTCTGGGTGGGTCAGTGATCACATGTCTCTCCTTGCTGGCAGAGGGCTGTTGACAGGAAACACTCAAAATTAACATACCCCATTCAACAGAAAGAGCCTTTTGTGTGGGCTCCAGCAGGCTGCCTGGAAGTCTCTCCTCAATCAATCAATAGGGTCATGTGCCTCCTAGTGTGGGAATCTCTGAGGTATTAAGGTTTCCCAGCCTCTTGGCCTCTGGGAACAGCAGGTGGCTAGATTTTCAATTAACCAACAAGCTTTGAAGTCCCTGCCCCTCTTGCAACTCCTAAATACAGTTTCCCTGTCAGAGTTTAGACCGCTAGCGCCACCTTGGGGATATTGTCGGTACTGCATCAATTTTTGAGTTGTCTTGAATTACTGCATTTCAATAGAGTGGTCTTTTGCTTGATAGTATAGGGCCCTTGCTTAACATTGTTTTGATGGCATCCTTACAGTAGAGTGGTGATGTGGAACTCCCCACAAGAAGGTTGTATCTTTGGAGTGGTCTCGTGCCAACTGCGCAGTTCTCCTATTCTGGCGTCAATGTGGGCGGCGATAGCTCATCCCCACATCCACCCAGTCCATTGATTTAGTTTGTTCTGGGATAGAATAATGGGCGGCGACAGCTCATCCCCACATCTACCCAGTCTATTCATTCAACAGGGGTCAAAACCCTTGACAAATCCCCCCGCCCGACTGCGCTTTGATTCAAGTCGAGGGGAAGTCGGGTGCAAAGGAGGTTTTGAGCCCTTGCGCTGGTATGTCCGCATTATCTTCTTCCAATTCTATAGATGGCACAGTTCAGCATATTTTCCTCCACCCAGTTGGATCGATCGGTTCTCCTCACCGGTCCTGATGGGAATATTGGGCGGTACCCCGGGCCCCTCGGGTCTCTGCTCCCGGTCCCCGGATCGTCCTCCTTGACCAGTCTCCAGGTTTTCTTTCTCCTAGGACGACAAAGGAAAGAGGCAATACCTATTCGTAGACATTTCTTCCCCACCATTGATATATTTTATAGTCAAAACATTTGCGTTCTTATTTTAACAAAAAAACAAGATACAATTATACGACATTTTTTTTTCCAAATCATAATATTTTAGAGACTATATGTGAGATATTTTAGGGTGGGAATTGAATTACTCTGGAGCGGTCCCCTCTGGTATTGCAGAGGACTCCTCCAGTTGTTGCAGAGTGTGCCTGGGATGGCAACACTTTAGCTGATTTATATGGACCCACTTATCTTCCCCCTCCGACGAACTGCCTTTGGGGATGCAGATCTTGTATGCAACAGGGGAGATCTTGTCTATAATTTCAAACGGTCCCTTCCATGAAGGCAAGAATTTTCGCTGTTTGGCCTGGTTCCTTTGGAAATTGTATAGATAGACCTGATCACCCACCTTATATTCCTTTCGGGTAGTTTTTAAATCATAGTGGGTCTTCATGCTCTCGGCTGATCTTTCTAGATTCCGCTGAGCATAGGCAAAAGCATGTTGAAGGTGTTTCCTTAAATTCCCAAATACTCATGAGTTGTGGAGGCATTTATCATTGTCTGCTCTTGGGTCCTGTAGAGCAAATGCTGGGGAAGCACCATCTTGCGCCCCATCATCAACTCAAATGGTGACATTTTGGTTGCAGATGAAGAGGTAAATCTGATGGCCATTAGGACCAGAGGTAGTCGGATATCCCAACTGGGCCCAGAATCTGCCACAAACTTTTTTAATATGCTCACAATGGTTCGGTTGTAGCGTTCTACTGCCCCAGAGGAAGCTGGCCGGTAAGCAATATGTAGCTTTCTTTTGACCCCCAGAATCTCCCACATCTTTGTCATTACTTCGCTGGTGAAAGGGCTACCACTGTCTGACTCAATCCTTTGAGGTAGACCAAAACGGGAAAAGACGTGGTTAATCATCAGGGCAGCAGCTGTTTCTGCCTTGCAGTTTGGGGCTGGGAGACATTCCACCCACTTGGTAAACAAGCATGTAATGGTCAACATGTACTTGTTTCCTCTAGACGAGCGAATTACAGGGCCTACAAAGTCGATTTGCAAATCTGACCATGGCCGTGTCATCCCCCTCTTTTGGAGAGGTGCACGGTGTGTGAGGGATGATGGCTGAAATTGTGGACACACAAGACACCCCTTCAAGTATTGGTCGAGGTCCTGCCCCATGTGTGGCCAGTATGCAACCTCCCTTAAGATTTCCAGTGTTGTGTGAAACCCCCTATTACCGGCGGTGGCCGCATCATGGGTGTGACTTAACATCAGGCTTCGGAATGAGGTAGGGACCACCCACTGATCATGGCCAGCTTGGGATTTCCTTACCAACAAACCGTCTTGGATTCGGAACCTTTTTGGACATTTCATCAACACTCTTAGGTCCTCTTTCCCAATGTAATCGGTATCCGTCAGGGGAAAGTTCTCAGGGTCCTCAAGGTGTTGGTAAAACTTACCAATAATTGGATCCCCCTTCTGAGCTGTAATTAAATCAGCATCAGGGGTCTCCTTACTCCATTGGGCAGTTGAAAGATCATTGTGAGCATTGGTCTGGGACCTAGTGATGGCAGTGACCTGAATTTCCCCCAACAGGGACTCTATTTCGATTAGATCCCCTTGGGTGGCCCCGGTTTTGGCCAGCTGATCAGCTAAGTCATTTCCAGTTTTGTCTGGTCCCTCTACTTTGGAATGACCCTTGATCTTTTTCCAGTAGATGGTCATCCCATTCGATGTGACCAGATCATCAATGTTTTGAATTAACTTCACATGTTTCAAGGGTTTGTTATTAGCACATAACATGCCTCTGGTTTCCAATTAACCAGGTGCTCCATGAACCCGTTCCGTACATAATCCGAATCTGTGATTATGACTAGTTCGTGGAGTTGATGTTGGACGGCAGTGAGGATGGCCTGATGCACAGCCATCAACTCTGCCACCTGACTACTTCGGGGACCAATTTTGTATCCAGCAGAGGGTTCTTTCTCCCCGTTGTTGTCAACATGGTAAGAGCATCCATCCACATAGAAAGTGGGCATTCCCTCACACTTGTCTTCTTCAAAGATTTTGTGTGGGGAATTAAGGTATGCCTGCCCCCATGTTGTCCTTGATTTTTAGACTTTCGTCCTCGAGACAGTTTTCTCTGGCACAATCATGCAAGTCAGCCAGACCTTGCGCGAGGGGACTCTTCTTGTTTTGGCCATATCTGACCTGTACAGGAAAGCCTTGCATTGACAGAATCCAGGAAGTAATTCGGGAATTACTCACATTTCCGCCCCGGATTTTGTCACTTTGGAGGTATTGCAGAGGCTGGTGTGGAGTCTCCACTATGATGTGTTCCCCCTGGATAAATGGGCGGTAATTCTTCAATGCCCACACCGTTGCCAGGAGTGCCTTCTCACAATTGTTGAATTTTTCCTCCACAGAGGATAAAGTTTTGCTCACATAGGAGATTACTTTATTGACCTTGTCATGCTTTTGGTATAATACTGCCGTCAAGCACATATTAGAGAACCTTGTCTCCAGGAAGAACTCCTTGTTTCTGACAGGGTAAGCTAGGCAAGGCACTTGTGAGAGGGTTCTTTTGAGTTGTCTTACTGCCTCGGATTGTTCTGGACCCCATTCCCACTTGACCCCCCCCTTCAAGAGATGAATCAGGGGTCTAGTGATCTCTGCGTAGCCTTCAATGAACTTTCTGCTGTAATTAGTCAGTCCAAGGAGGCTCCTTAGTTCCCGCAGAGTTGTGGGATCCTTCAGTTTCTGAAGTGCTTCCACTTTCTTTTCTTGGGGACAGAGACCCTGAGGAGAAATCTCATGCCCCAAGAAATTAACACGGGTTCTACACCACTGTGCTTTCTGAAAGGAAAGTTTTGCTCCGGCGGCCCTCAACTGTGTCAGAACATAACGGATCTCCGCTATGTGTTCCTCCACAGATGAAGTTTTGATGAGGACATCATCTACATAAGCCAGGTTACCCCTCGCACCCAGGTCGGGCATGGCCTTATGTAAGAAAATGTTGAATTCATTGCCGGAGTTGAGGTATCCGAAGGGAGTCCGGGTCCATGTGTACTGCTGGCCCCCAAAGGTAAAAGCCAGTTTGTATTGGTCCTCCCTACTGACAGGCACGGTCCAGTATCCATTGGTCAGGTCTATTGCTGTGAATACCTGTGACCCCTGAATCTGGCCAGTACTTGGTCAATGTAGGGCAGAGGCCATCGGGAAGTATGGACCCGTTTGTTGAGCTCCCTAAGGTCGGCGCAGAGTCTCCACTGGCCGTTTGGCTTCAATATTCCCAGCACCAGATTATTGAAGGTGCTATGTACTGGACGGATTATTCCCCGGGACTCAAGGTTCTTAATTATTTCAGTAAGGGACTCCATGGATGCGAGAGGCAAACGATATTGCTTCACAAACACTGGAGTCATTCCAGGGTCTGTGGGAATTGTTGTGGTGTGGATGTCGGTGCGACCACAGTCATATGAGTCTACTGCAAAGAGATCTTGGAAATCCAAGAAAACTTGTTTCAACTTTTGCTTCTAATCCAGAGTCACGCAGGCATCAGCTAGGTTGACTCTATCTTCCACCATCTGCCTGAAGCCTGGAAAGACTTCTGGTTTGGCTATCTCAGCAGCCTCCTCCAGCTGGGTGGAGAAGTCCCTGGTCAGAGTGCTGATTTGGACTGGGGGCTTCAGGTGGGAAAGGCAGCCCTCATGGACCTGGAAAATCACCTCATCCCTCCTGAAGTGACAAGTCACATCTTCCTTACCATAAGGGCAAGAAGTGTACACCAGGAAGTTCCCCCCATGCCGGGTGAAAATCCTGTCTGGGGTTGTATTGTCCTCACTGTCACTGTCAAAACAGTCCTTGGGGATCAGTCCTAACAGTTAATTTCCGAAGTCAATGGAGAAATGTCGGTAATCAACCGCCATTCCAATAATGGTGCCTGCGGCTAGAGTAATACTCTTTAAATCGCTGTTATCCACCTCTATTGGAATGGTGTCATGTTCTATGTTGACTAATGGTGTTGGGTTTACCCCCAACCCTTGCTGTTGGAGAGAAACATTTAGATGTATATAAGCATCAGGGTTTTTCAATTTTTGTCCTCTTTTAACTTTCACTTCCAGGGAGAATTGTCGGGTCCTTTCTGGGATGGTGACTTTGAGCTGAATTTCAACTGCATAAGGTAGCAATTGAGCTGAACTAAATGCTTTTTCCGGATCATCAAAGCCCATGGGATTATCCGCTAATCGGGACCAAGCTTTGAAGTTTATCAGGTCCAAACTAATGGCAAAGCGATTGAGAATGTCACTGCCTAAGTAAAAGGCAGCAGTGACGTCTCGCACGACCCAACAATTATGGACTATGATTTGTTGCCAATGGAGATTTTGAGCATACACCTGCTTGGCAGGAGATGTTTGGAATTAGGTGCTTCCAGGTCCATTTCCCATTTGTCTATCAGTTTGAATGTGGTAATGGCTGGATCTTTTGGGAGTTGGCGGAACATGGCTTCGCTGATGAAGCTCTTAACGTTGTTCACACACACTCGAGCGAGAACACAGTCCTTCCCATCATTTAACTGAACAGGGATGAACAATTGATCTCCAATTTGCTGAATATCAGCCAGGCTCTGAGCTGATTTCACATCTTTCTGAACTATTGGGGTGGGAATGTCTGGTTGTGTATTGGTAAAGAATTTCAGAGTGTTTCCTTCCAGTGTGGAATACCACCTTAAACTGTAAGGAAGGTTGATTTTCAGAAATAGAGAGGACCCCCCATCACCAGTCCGTTGTCCTACTGCTATTACTGTCACATCTGGAATCTGGCTATTCTGGAAGTGAAATTCCACTTCGTCAGATTTTTGTTCAACCATGTGGCAGGTGCCATTTAAACTAACATGGTTGGCACTCTGTTTTAATTTTATTGGTCGGCTAGTCTGGGTCCAGAGGACCTTGTTCACGCAATCTATTAGGGGTGACAACCTTCTCAGGAGGTCATTCCCTAGTAAACAAGGGGTGCCCTCTGGAGCCACTACTATGACCGGGTGTTTCACCTTGTGTCGCCCAATTTTGATGTCCAAATCTGCAGTCCCCTCGACAGGAATTTCCTTCCCGTCAAAGTTCTGCAGTTGTCCAGGAAGAGAGGTGAGAGGAATACGGTAATTCTCCCCCCTTCCTGCATTTAGTTCATCAAAGGCCCTTTTGGACAGAAGGGTAGCTTGGGATCCAGTGTCCACCAGTGCTACAATTGTACCCTGCCCCTGTACTTGTACCGGGGCATAGTATCTTCCCTCCTTCTCCTCAAGGGGGCACAGATAATGCACAGTTTTGGACAACTGGTGGGCTAACTTTCTGGTTTTGGACATGGCGAGAGAAGAGATTTGGGCAGAATTCTGTGGAGCGTCTTGGGAATCTGAAAGAAAAAGTTGGCAAATGGAGATCAATGCCATTGTGGTTTCCCCTGGTTCCGGTTCTGGGCCGCCCCCTCCCTTTTTGGAGGCAGTCACCAGGATGGGTTTGAACCAGGGGATTTCGGTATTGTGGGTTCTGGGATGAGATGATGGGCGGCGGTAGCTCAGTCTCCATATCTCCCCAGTCTGAATTGGCATCCCTTGGGACCCATTTTTCCTTGGGAGGAGTCCCCCCATCTCTGAAGGAGAAGATCCTTTTCCCAGGATCTTCTGAGGATCCCTCTCCCTCAAATTGGAAGACCTGTACCTCCTCCACAACGTGGGTCTGTTTGGGTCCTTTGTTTCTCCTTCCGCCCCTCTGATCATTGGGAGGCAGGCTTTCAGGGGCAGGAGATTTTGTTTCCGGTTCCTGGTTTTCCAGGGGCTGTTTACAAGTTGGGAAGGAAGCTTCCTCCAAGGCTTTACACCCCCCTTCCCCTTGTGCCTCCTCCCTGGGAACCGGTGGGTTATCGGGGTGCTGCCCCCGTCATTGTTCTGGAGCACCAGGTCCAGAGTTTAGGGCATTCTGCCATGGCATGCTCATCTGAGGGTTCTGTTGAGCCCTCAGTATGTGACCCAGATCCCGTGCCATATTTTGGACCTGGCGCTCAAGTTGTGAAACCCGCTCAGGCTGATAAGGGGCTCTATTTTCTCCCCTGGGCTGATCCCGAGAAGGGTAGCTATCCCTTCTCTGGTAATACCCCGGATTGGGAAGATTTGGGTACCCCTCCACTCTTGGCCTCCCCTCTCCCGGATTAGGTTGTCTGGGCTTAGGGAATTGGGGAAAGAAGGATGGATGATTTTGGGGCTGGAAATTGGGCGGATACCTTGGGAAAAAGTTCTGCCCAGGATTTGGTGAATTTCTGCCCTCCTGGGGGAATTTAGGAGGGAAGTTCCCCGGGTCAGGTGCTTGGCTGGTTTCCCCTCCCTTGGGCTGGAGGAGTCCACACATAACCCAGGATTGGTCGGTTTCCCTTGTAGCGGGGTCTTACATAGTCAGGGGAGCGGGGGACCCCATTTGTGGGACTACCTCCTTGGCTCCCTGTCTGTGACTGGCCCGAGGGCCTTCTGGGCTTGGCATTATTAGGTACAGGTAGGTTTTTAGGCCCCCTCATCTCCAAATCCAAACCGGGGGTGACCTTTACTTCGGCCACCTTGGCAGCAGCAGGGGTGCTGTTGGTTTTGGGGTTTTTCTGCGCATTATTTTTATTTTTGATGGGCTTCTGCACCTCATAGATCCGGGTAGCCTGTTCAATGACCCAGTCTAAAGATCTTTTCTCATGATCTTTTCTCATGAAAATCTCTCACGAGCTGGGTCATTATGTATTTGGGTAAGGCATGGAAAAACGTATTGATAAATTCTCTGCTATCCGTGCGCACCCTTCTGCTGGTCTGCGCAAAAGCACGCTTTAATTCTTGCACAAACTCTTGTGGGGCCTGATCCTCCCCACATTGCAAATTGTAGGCTGCCTTGCGAGCCTCCTGAGGATTTCTGTGCACAGAAAATTTTTCAAGATGGCCCCCCTGTATGTGGACCACCTTGAATGGTTTTGATCCTCCACCCCTGCAAAGAAACTGGAGTATTCTGGTGAGAAGGTCCATTTGATGTACTGGATGCAGCTACTGCTGTCCTTCAAATGGAAAGTCTCCATCATTTGCTCATAGACCTCCAAGTGTTCCCAAACAGAATACTTGGCGTTCTTATGATAAGGCGTGATGACACTCCTTATTGCCTTTATTTGTTTCAATGAGTCCTTAAGCAAGGCCCTTTTTTCCTTATTGGCCTTTTTGGTTCAGGTACCTGTGGTCCATTCATCCTCTGACCAGAGGTGCCAGTCTGACCTTCCAGGTTTTCCCGGATTCTGCGAGCCTGGGAATGGCTGGCAGAATGTGGGGACCTGGTCTCCTGTGTCCTGTAATGCTCAGAGGAGTCTTCAGATCCCTCCTTGCTGCCAGGATTTGATGGGTACCCCCCCACTGACCTAACTGGGGAGAGGTTTTCAGGATGCCCTTAATGGGCCTACTCTCCTGGGGTTCCCCACTAAATTGCACTGTGCTTGGGTGCCCATACCCAGATACCCGCCCATCCATTCCTGAGAGGTACTGGCCTATGAGCCCCATACTTCTAGCTGGATAGTAATCTGCCATCCCCGTGACCCTGGGCTCATGTGCGCGAGGGGACATGGGGGTGGCCGAGTCCAGGGACTGGGCGAGATGAAGGCCTCTGGTACCAGGGCTCCTGAGGTTATGCTCAGGAGTTTCTCATTCCCAGCGAACCTCATCTCTATCCGCCCCTGCTTCCTGTTGCAATGCAAGAGCCTGCGCTTTCAGTTCCTCAGTTAAGGCCTTACTAGACTCTATCAGTCTCTCCTGCATCGCTACCTGTTGCTGGAGCCTATCATTGTGCTGGCAGAGAGCGTCGTTCTCTCTCTGTGCCTCCTGATTGGTCCTGGAGTACTGGGCCAGTCTCTGCTGCAGGAGGGTTACCTCCTCAGTCCCATCCCTACTGACCTGCTCCTTTCTTGCCAGAGCCTCCTCCACCCTCCTGGTGTGATCTAGCAAGCCCTGATGCTCTTTTTGGAGGTCACCCAGCCCCTAGAGGGCCAAGTGATTTTCTTCAATTTTTCTTTTTAAATGGCAGACTTCCTGGCCTAAGGTATCCCTTTCCTGACTAAGAGCCTGCATTTGTGACGCCAGGTCGTCCCTCTGCCTTTGAAAGGCACCAGCTTTCTGGCGTTCTTCATCAAACTCTGCCTGGGTATCCAGGTCTTTCAAAATCAATGTATTGCTTTCCTCTTTCTCTCTGTCTTTTTGGATTTGCAGGGTGGCTAACTGCTCTGTGCATGCCCTGTTGAAATTGATCTGTTGCTCCAGCTTTTTCTGGCTCTGCAGTAAGGAGTCCAAACTGTCTTGGTGCTCCTTCTGCAAAGCCAGAATTCTGGTATCCTGGTCTGTCTTTTCCTGTTGCAGTATATCCATGTCCTCTTTTATTTTAATGATATACTGCCTACTATCATTTTCTGACTCCTGGCTCTGCTCAGAAAAGACCAGGTCAGAATGGGCCTTTTCTAACGCCATCTGTTGCCTATTTGCCAGATCTTGGCCTTCAGCACAGTTGTCCTGCATGGCTCCCATATATAGATACAAATATGCCGCTATCCTGGCAATCTTATTATGTTCATCTTTGGCTTTAGGGGCCATATATAGTTCACTCAGGGCCACATGTAATGGACCCTGATCTCTCCATATATCTGACCCTGTTTCAGTGACCTGTTGCGCGATTGCCTGCAACCAGACCGTTTGGTCCTGATGAGTTCCTTCCTGACTTACAGAAGTTTGTATTTTATTTTGCAAAACAGCACGTTTCCTTAGAGCGTTCCTTTGAGGGATGCTTTCAGAGTGTAAAACAGGGTGGTGATCTAACCGGATATGTGTATCTGGTCAGTTGGCACACTGTATTAATCTGCACAAGTGGTAATTCTAACCCAGAATATCCCGGCTCCGAGCCCCCACTTTTGTAAGCGATATTCAATCAACAGTACAGCTAAGTCAATGCCTAGTCTGGGATGCTGAGGAAAACCCTTATTGATGTATTTTTATATCCAGTTCAGTACTCTGGATGACAACCCTTGTATAACACCCCCCTCTTAGAATCCCCCTGACCCCACTGAGCCAAGAAGTAGGTTTGTTTTGCAAATTAAAAGGTTTAGTTGAAAATTTAAACAATATATATATATATATATATCACACTTCTATAAATAAATTGATAATGGATATTACACTTGTGAATATGAGCAGTAGTCAGCAAGAGGTAACTTATGAATAGGAACAGAAGAATAAGGTGGGAAAGAATGCTTTATATGGTTCAAGGAAACGCAAGATGGAATAAAATGCAGTACAGAAATAACTTGTTATGATTTTAGCAAAAGGTAATATGATCACTTTTTCTTTTGACAATTCACTCCCCCCTATGCAATACAAGAAATGGAAGGAGAGCACACAGTCTTCAAGAATCCCAACAAATCACACTTTATAATGCAATACACAGTTCCAGTTCCCCCACAAGCTTAGAGAAAGCAGGGATGAGTTTTAAACACAGGCAAATTACTTTAATGTGGTTTGCAATGAAGTGAAAAGGTGCTAAAATTGCTTTTAATTCCCTCTAGAGGTTCAGGGTAGGTGATGGCTACTTTATATTAGTTCAGGCTCACTTCAACAATACTCTATGAATGATTAGCAGATTGCAAACGAATTTTACCGAAGAGAAGCAAAAAGCTGCTGATTTCTACAGATGAAGAAATCGGGCCAAATCGCAAATCGCAGTAAATTTTGCGAGTGCGTGTCTCATGATTACGGAAAAAGTATAGGGAGTAGGAAAGTCTAGATGCTAAGCTTTCAGATGAAAGTTAAATCTCGTTCCTAGCACATACGGTTCCGGAGATACGGATGATTTCATAAAGGTAGATTTTCGTATTTTAAGTAAAGCTCAAAATGACAGGTGACAGCTTGCAGCTGCAGAATTGACAGGTGACAGTTGTGCAGCTTTAAAAATGACAGATGACACGATTTCTGGGAGGCTGTTCTAATTAGGTTAAAATAGCTTGAATTAGATTATTTTAACTAAGAGATTGGGTTCTGCACAGTTCTGGCGGATACTCACTCCTAATTTTGAAATGAATGGGCCTCGTCACGGATCTGGTCAACTGGACTGGACTTCGGTTCTCTCTGCTCGGCGGGTCGGAAACACCTGTGCGGGTCATGTCACAGACGCGCTTACGCGCTGAGGGCCTTTGGTCCAATAGAATCGCGTATGCGTGCTGACGCGCTTACGCGCTAAGGGCCTTTCCTCGGTTTTCACGCTGACGTGCAGGATTTTCACGTGCCAAATCACTCCGTACCAAGCTGGCCACGCGTAAGCACACGGAAGACCACGCTCCTGCCCAGAAGGCCGAACTACTGCCCCCCAGAGCCCCGAGCACGCTCCCACCTGCCATCTGCTGCTGCCTGACTGCCTGCTGCCCACGTGCACTGCCATTTGCTGCCTGCACATCAGCCAGGGGTGCTGTTGCTGTGACCACCCCTGCTGGAACCGAAGACTCCCGACTGGAATTCCATCGCTCCACAGCCCAGCCCCAGGACCCAGTTGCCCACCCACTCCTGCCTCTGGGGTTGTCATGTCGGGGCAAACACCATCTGTGACCACTGACAACCCCCGGCCAGAGAGGCAGAGGAGCACCAGCTTCAGTGCCACCGAAGTTGGTGTCCTGGTGGAGCAAGTCCTGGGGCAGTATGATGCCCTCTTCGGAAGTTCCCGCGCCGACAAGGAAGGACGGACTCGGATCTGGACTGACATCGTGACTGCCATCAACGCGGAGGGGTTGGCAGTCCGGGACTTACAACATGTCAGGAAGCGCTGGGAGGACTTCAGGTCCAGGACCCTGAACAAGGCCCGGCGCCTCTTGAAGGCAGCGGATGCCAAGGGGCGCCGGGGCCACTTGTCGGAAGAACAGATGGGGGTCCTGGAACGCATATCCCCAGCGCTCCACATCCAGGTCCTAGAGAAGCAGACCCGTCTGGAGTCGAGCGGTGAGTGTACATGCATCCTGATTGTGAGCAGTGCGTGTGGTGATTATTCGGTATTGTGCAGGTTGCACATCTGTTTGTATGGGGTCGAGTATGGGTGGGGGTGTACAGGGCCGTGGGGCTGACACATGCGAGGGCTGTAATGTGTGAGACATGGATGGTGCTTGTGTGTGTGGGCTTGCATGGCAAATGCAGTTGTGCGTGCACACATGTTTGGATGAATGTGTATGTAAGTAGACATGTCCGTGATGTCAGGCATGTATGTTGTTTTCGGCTGCATGTATGAGCACTGTGTACATGTGCATGTGTGTGTATTTGACAAGGGTGCAACAGTGATGCAACATGGATGCATGTGACAGCGGTATGTGGAAGCCTGATTGGCAGATGTGACATGGATGCCCGTCTGAACAGTGCGACACTTGGCAGAGGTGTAGACATGCATGCAAGTGTGGTGGTGTGTGTACATGTGTGGTGCACTTCCTGTGTTGCATGTGATGTCTGGCTCCCCTTGCTGTTGTATGTGTATGGATGGTGGTGCCAGTTGCGATATGGCTGTGGTATGGCTCATATGTGCGAGTTGCAATGACATGTGTGTTGGGGATTGTGATGACATGTCTGAGGTTTGCCAATGCCACTCATGTGCAACTGTCATGCGTGTATGTGTCCATTGTACAGTGCCCTGATGCCTGTGTTTTGTTTCTCCCTGTCTGCAGCGTCAACTGATGAAGAGGGCGAAGAAGGTGCTGTGGAGCACAGCGGCGGGGATCCGACTGCCAGCCGGAGACGCAAGGCCTGGCTCCTCTCCCCCTTGTCATCTCGTCAGGGAGTGAGGAGTCTGGTGCCGCGTCCCAGGCCGCAGCTGCTGGGAGGAGGTCCAAGAGGAGGAGGTTGCAGTTGGACTCCTCGGCAGCAGAAGGGGCAGCTGGGACCCCACAGGGCCCAACAGGGGAAGATGGCACAGAGTCATCCAGGTTGGTGGGGGGTTTGGTGGAGGAGGGGGCCGTGCAAGCACCAGAGACGGGGTCTGGAGGTGGGGATCCCACTGGTGCTAGTGGTGCAGTGCAGGACCAGGGACAGGAGGCAGCACAGGTGGCCGCGGAGGTGCCTGTGTGCAATCCTGTCCCCGATCCTGTCCCTGCATCATCTTGCACCAGCAGGGATGCCTACGTCCAGACCCGTTTTCAGGCAGGGGATGAGCTGACGTCAACTGGCCTTCCTCTGCCTGCAGACGTGGCCATCCAGGTCCGGGTTGAGCCTGTCCTGGCTGGTGTGGCATTGCGTCAACGGGCCATGCGAGGTGACCTGCAGTCTTTTCATGGAGAGACTGCACGTCATCTCGAATGGCTCGTTGACCACGTCAGCCTGCTGGGACAGGTCACCCAGGCCGGATTCCTCCGTCTGATGGGGCTTGCTCCGACCCCCTCCTCAACTGGACCCCCTACGCCCCAGTCGTCCTCTGTGCCATCTTCCCACCCATCAGTCACCTGGGTGCCCTGTGGAGCTGCCTCTGACGGTGCGGCCAGGCTGGTGGAGGAGGCAGAACTCCATGCGGAGGGCCCTGAGGCGGGCCGAGTGCCTCGAGGCAATCCGCAGGGGGTTGGAGGAGGACACGGCGTCGTCCCTGCGGACCCTCGGGGCCATGGAACTGGACCGCCTCCGGGACATCGAACAGGAGCTCGATGATGCCCTGGCCCGGGACACCACGGAGTGAGCCGCTGGACTTGCCCGCCGCCTTTGTATATAGTTCTTTAGTTTTAGGTTTCCTTTCTTTCTTATTATGATTTGGAGTCGACGGACACTGCTCCACTTTTTGTATATAGTTGATTTTTAGGTAGTTTTTTTAGTATGTTTCCTTTGTTCGGTTGGGCTCATGGACCCTTGGTAGTTTTGTACATAGTTCTTTATTGCATGGAGATTTTTTTACATTTGACTTTGGACAAAATTTTTTTGGATTCGGATTTCAAGTTTTGTGTTTTTATACGGACATGCAGCTTTTTTTTTCTCATTCACATTGTAGTTTGTTTCCTTTCTTTAGCATTCTTTATTTTTTTCAATACAATTTTGTTTCCATACTTCACTGTGTGGTATCATCTCATTGGTTTCATGCATGTCATGTTGTGTGTTTTCCCATTCAATTGCAACCATTGTGTGTGACGGACATGGGTTCATTAGCTTCATGAACATTGGGGGTGTAACATGTGATTTCCATTTCCATGTGGGTGAATGGGTTACTTGGTAGGGCTTTTTGGCTGTGGAGGCTGACCATTACGCACATGATTGGGGATTGTGAGGACCTGGTGGGGGCTGACCCTGGTGGCTGGGGGGTGGGGGTGGTGGGAGACATGAGTGGGGGCCTGGTGGAGGGTGAGCCTGGATGCTGGGGGGTGGGGGTGCAGGGGGACATGTGTGGGGGCCTGGTGGAGGGTGGCCATGGTGGCAGGGGGGTGGGGGTGGTGGGAGACATGAGTTGGGGCCTGGTGGAGGCTGCCCCTGCACTGCTGGGGGGTGGGGGTGGTGAGAGACATGAGTGGGTGCCTGGTGGAGGGTGGCCCTGCAATGCTGGGGGGTGGGGGTGCAGGGGGACATGAGTGGGGGCCTAGTGGAGGGTGGCCATGGTGGCAGGGGGGTGGGGGTGGTGGGAGACATGAGTGGGGGCCTGGTGGAGGGTGACCCTGGATGCTGGGGGGTGGGGGTGGTGGGAGACATGAGTGGGGGCCTGGTGGAGGCTGCCCCTGCACTGCTGGGGGTGGGGGTGGTGGGAGACATGGGTGGGGGCCTGGTGGGGGCTGCCCATGGTGGCAGGGGGGTGGGGGTGGTGGGAGACATGAGTTGGGGCCTGGTGGAGGCTGCCCCTGCACTGCTGGGGGGTGGGGGTGGTGGGAGACATGAGTGGGTGCCTGGTGGAGGGTGATCCTGGATGCTGGGGGGTGGGGGTGCAGGGGGACATGGGTGGGGGCCTGGTGGGGGCTGCCCATGGTGGCAGGGGGGTGGGGGTGGTGGGAGACATGAGTGGGGGCCTGGTGGAGGCTGCCCCTGCACTGCTGGGGGGTGGGGGTGGTGGGAGACATGAGTGGGGGCCTGGTGGAGGCTGCCCCTGGTGGCTGGGGGGTGGGGGTGGTGGGTGACATGAGTGGGGGCCTGGTGGGGGCTGCCCATGGTGGCAGGGGGGTTGGGGTGGTGGGAGACATGAGTGGGGGCCTGGTGGAGGCTGCCCCTGGTGGCTGGGGCGTGGGGGTGGTGGGAGACATGAGTGGGGGCCTGGTGGAGGCTGCCCCTGCACTGCTGGGGGGTGGGGGTGGTGGGAGAAATGGGTGGGGGCCTGGTGGAGGCTGCCCCTGGTGGCTGGGGGGTGGGGGTGGTGGGAGACATGAGTGGGGGCCTGGTGGAGGCTGCCCCTGCACTGCTGGGGGGTGGGGGTGGTGGGAGACATGAGTGGGGGCCTGGTGGAGGCTGCCCCTGCACTGCTGGGGGGTGGGGGTGGTGGGAGACATGAGTGGGGGCCTGGTGGGGGCTGCCCATGGTGGCAGGGGGGTGGGGGTGGTTGGAGACATGAGTGGGGGCCTGGTGGAGGCTGCCCCTGGTGGCTGGGGGGTGGGGGTGGTGGGAGACATGAGTGGGGGCCTGGTGGAGGCTGTCCCTGCACTTCTGGGGGTGGGGGTGGTGGGAGACATGGGTGGGGGCCTGGTGGGGCTGCCCCTGGTGGCTGGGGGGTAGGGGTGGTGGGAGACATGGGTGGGGGCCTGCTGGAGGCTGCCCCTGGTGGCTGGGGGGTGGGGGTGCAGGGGGACATGAGTGGGGGCCTGGTGGAGGGTGGCCATGGTGGCAGGGGGTTGGGGGCGGTGGGAGACATGAGTTGGGGCCTGGTGGAGGCTGCCCCTACACTACTGGGGGGTGGGGGTGGTCGGAGACATGAGTGGGGGCCTGCTGGAGGCTGCCCCTGCACTGCTGGGGGGTGGGGATGGTGGGAGACATGAGTGGGGGCCTGGTGGAGGCAGCCCCTGGTGGCTGGGGGGTGGGGGTGGTGGGAGACATGAGTGGGGGCCTGGTGGAGGCTGCCCATGGTGGCAGGGGGTGGGGGTGGTGGGAGACATGAGTGGGGGCCTGGTGGAGGATGCCCATGGTGGCAGGGGGGTGGGGGTGGTGGTAGACATGCATTGTTGATCAGTAGTGCAAGGTGACATGTGGGTTGGCTGGGGGGCATGCCCATGGTGGATGGGCTGCCTGCGGGACATGAGCATGGGTGCAGGGTAGTCCCCCGTGGTGTGGGCTGCCTGCAGGGTCCGTGGAGGTTGTGGAGCGTACACCTGGGAGGGCCCACACGGCCAGTTCACGTGTGGTACTCCCCAGAACCCCTGAAATACACATACCTTGCTGAAATCGTGTGTGGAACTTCCCGCGCACCCCTGAAATACACGTACCCTGCTCGCAGTGGGCCAATCGTGTGTGGAACTTCCCGCGCACCCCTGAAATACACGTACCATGATGAAATCGCGTGTGGAACTTCCCGCGCACCCCTGAAATACACATACCTTGCTGGAATCGCGTGTGGAACTTCCCGCGCACCCATGAAATACACGTACCCTGCTCGCACTGGGCCAATCGCGTGTGGAACTTCCCGCGCACCCCTGAAATACATGTACCATGATGAAATCGCGTGTGGAACTTCCCGCGCACCCCTGAAATACACATACCTTGCTGAAATCGCGTGTGGAACTTCCCACGCACCCCTGAAATACACATACCCTGCTGAAATCACATGTGGAACTTCCCGCGCACCCCTGAAATACACGTACCCGGCCAAATCGCGTGTGAGACTTCCCGCACACCCCGGTATACACGCACACATATTTTTTGTCAGCGGGTGTCCGTGTTTGTGGGTACCCCTTTGCACGTCATTTGTCCTGGAGGGCCACAGTATAGGACATTCTTCATGGCAGTATATGGGTGCTATTTGTTGGCGCACCTTTTGGCGCACATTTCTTACAGCCGCAGAGACGCTACCGCCTGCTTTCTTGTGGCGGTCGTGGTTGTGCCTGTGCGCTGTTTTGAGCGTGCGCTTTTTTGCCCTATTCTATTCCATGAATACGTGTTGTAGGCGAGCGTGTGGGCGTTCCGCGCACTTGTGCCCTGTACTTCCCCCGTGACGCCCACATTTTGGCAAGTTGTTCCCCATTCCGAGTGTTACGCCCGTGTTCCGCCTACTTTTGTTGCGTGCGCCGCGCTATGTGCGATTTTTCGATGTGGCCTGTGCGATTTTCGCTGTGACCTGGCGCACGCTGTTAGATGGCCTGTGCGCCATCGTGCGCCGCGCACTTTTTTATCGCACATCCGCTGGTTTTCTCGCGCACGGACTTCCATGAATCGATGTGCGCTGCTTTTCGTGCGATTTTCGCACTTGCACTGCGATTTTCGCTATTCCACTGCGATTCGCACGTTTTTGCCCACTTGCGCCACGCTAATTATTCCATGAATCGGCTCCTGTGTGTTAGTGCTCATGCTGACATCATGCTGACATCATGCTGACATCAGTGAGACCCTCAGTAATTGCCCCATGAGAGTGTCTAGTTGTATTGACCACCAGTGTCCCGAGATGATCCAGAGTGTCATCTAGAGTGCTACTCTTCTAAGTCATTACAGTGTCCCCCTCAAAGACTTTATCTCTAATCTAGGTTTCTCGGGTTGCCAATGGTGGATCTGCTGAACTGCATGTGCAAAATGTGCTCCTTCCTCTTGTTCCTATGGCACTTACAATCTATGGGGTAATTTGGTCATGACTAGTTTGAAACTAGGATAGGGCATACCTCATATTCCTAAAGCCCATCTACCATTAGTAGTAAGTGCAGGGTCAGTTCCCAGGACATTTTCTGAATGTACTAGTTTTACCAGGGATACATGGAACACTGGGTACATTTTAAGTGTGTGCGGTAATGCAGGTTTAAAAGCATGTAACGTAATAACTGTAAAAGAACCCAAATATGTCAGGTTCAACTTGTATGGCATTTTCTAGAGTAAATCTCTGGTGCAAACCCATACTTGATAATTAACCCGATAACCTGGGTGGCCTTGCATGAGCGATCTGAACAATTGTGCATGAGGCCTTAGATTGTAGTCGATTTATCTGGGCTAGAACGTTGTGCAACTTGTTGTGTTGGTTCTGGAATGACTGCTCTGGTGTTGTTCATTTTTTCTCACGCTAGGTGAGTTATCAAGTCCCTGGTTCGCCATTAGGTAGTATTGATGTTAAGTCAACAATTTACAATGTTGTACAACAGAGCTTTTGGCCACTGGTAATATTTGAAACAATCCTTTTAAATTTTAGTGCAGAATTTTGCTGTGCACACATTTTACAAGTGGTGACATAATGGATTGTATCAGCTTTGGGACTTGGTCACATCGTCTGCGGTATTTTTGAGGCAATTTTGCTCATCTCAGGGTGTCCAGCTAATAGTGTAGCATTAAAGCTATGTAGGGCCTCCTCTTAAGGTTTGTTGTAAATAGGTTAATACAACTGTTCCCCTTGATAAGGTAGACCATTGTGGATGATCTCATTACAGTTTGCTGCAAGCCTAACACTATCTGGAATCCAACAACCTCTTGAGCTTGTGTCAATCTGGTGTTCCGCCCAAGACATGGCACTGAATCTTCCCTGCTAGACCTAAGGATCCAACTAGACATTATCAGAGAAGCAGGCAACTCACTCAGCTCTCCTTCTCCTACTCAACCTATCAGCCGCCTTTGATTTGGTATACCACCAAATACTTTGCCAACATCTTGCCTTAGCTGCTCACTTCACCCTTGAAGCAACCACAAGGATCTCCGCCTTTCTATCAGGAAGACTCACGAGAGTCTTCTCAACCAGCGCTGCAGCTGCCCCAGGTTCAGTTATTTGCGGTGTCCGACAAGGCTTCCGTTTGTCCCCCACACTGTACAATATATTCACCAAGCCCCTGATCGGCATGCTTGATGACAACGGCATCACCTACACCAGGGGTGCAAAACTGATTTTGATAGAGGGCCGAAAGTACCCTAAATGATGGCTATAGTGGGCCGAAAAGTAAATATGGGTGGGGCGGTAGGCGCGGTGGGGCGTGCCATGGCAGGAGGCTTTTTCAACCCCTAATTTTTATTAAACACTATGCCCCATAGCCCCCACCCCTCAAGAAAACACTATGCCCCATGGCTCCCACCCCTCATGCAAACACTATGCCCCCAGGCCCCCACCCCTCAAGCAAACACTATGCCCCATGGCCCCCACTTCCCAACCAAACACTATGCCCCATGGCCCCCACCCCTCAGGCAAACACTATGCCCCAAGACACCCACCCCTCAAGCAAACACTATGGAGGTCATTACGACCGAGACGCTAAGGGTTAACACCGTCGTTAACCCTTAGCGCCTGATTCCAATTTTAACGGCTGCTTTTAGCAGGCGTTAAAATCCATGGCGCTAAACCACCTTGGTGCTAATTACGGCACCGTAATTTACGGTGCCGTAATTAGCACCTTCCCCACTCCCATTATGCCCTATGGGGCAAAAATGGGAATGGGGAAGGGTAAATGGGAAATGGGGATTTACCGCCCCACTCACCTTGGAATGGGGCGGTAAATCCGCCATCCACCATGGTGTAAACATAGTTTACACCATGGTGGTAAAGTTGGTGTACTTACCGCCTGGGTCGTAATGACCTCCTATGCCCCATGGCCCCCACCCCTCATGCAAACACTATGCCCCAAGGCCCCCTCCCCTCAAGCAAACATTATGCCCCATGGCCCCCACTCCCCAACCAAACACTATGCCCCATGGCCCCCACCCCTCATGCAAACACTATGCTCCAAGACACCCACCCTTCAAGTAAACACTATGCCCCATGACACCCCCCAACCAAACACTATGCCCCATGGCCCCCACCCCTCATGCAAACAATAGGCCCCAAGACACCCACTCCCCAACCAAACACTATGCCCCATGACACCCACCCCTCATGCAAACACTATGCCCCATGACACCCACCCCTCATGCAAACACCATGCCCCATGACACCCACCCCTCATGCAAACACTATGCCCCAAGACACCCACCCCTCATGCAAACACTATGCCCCAAGACACCCACCCCTCAAGCAAACACTATGCCCCATGCCACCAAGCATGCACCATGCATACATACTCATACAGACCCCAACTCCCCCACCCCTGCATACAAACCCACAAGCATACACCATGCACCCATACAGACCTGTACCCTCCACCCCAACTCAGCACACAAACTCACAAGCATACACCATGCACCCATACAGACCCGAACCCCCCACCCCCAACTCAGCACACAAACTCACAAGCATACACCATGCACCCATACAGACCCGGAACCCACCACCCCCAACTCAGCAAACAAACCCACAAGCATACACCATGCACCCATACAGACCCGAACCCCCACACCAACTCAGCACACAAACTCACAAGCATACACCATGCACCCATACAGACCCGAACCCCCCACCCCCAACTCAGCACACAAACTCACAAGCACACACCATGCACCCATACAGACCCGGAACCCCCACCCCCAACTCAGCAAACAAACCCACAAGCATACACCATGCATCCATACAGACCTGAACCCCCCACCCCCAACTCAGCACACAAACTCACAAGCATACACCATGCACCCATACAGACCCGAACCCCCCACCCCCAACTCAGCACACAAACTCACAAGCATACACCATGCACCCATACAGACCCGAACCCCCCACCCCCAACTCAGCACACAAACCCACAAGCATACACCATGCACCCATACAGACCCGAACCCCCCACCCCCCAACTCACCAAACAAACTCACAAGCATGCACGCATACAGACCTGGACCCCCCACCCCCACATCTCAACATACACTGAACGTGCACACAACAACAAACATTCAGGCAGACCCGACCCCTCCAACCCGCCCCACCCCCCCCAGCATCTCAACATACACTTGACTTGCACACAAACACATTCAAGCAGACCCGACACACACCCCACCCCCGCATCTCAACACACACTGCACTTGCACACAAACACATTCAGGCAGACCCGACACCCCCCCCCACCACATCTCAACACACAATCCACTTGCACACAAACACATTCAGGTAGACCCGACACACACCCCACTCCCGCATCTCAACATACACTGAACTTGCACACAAACACATTCAGGCAGACCCGACACCCCCCCACCACATCTCAACACACAATCCACTTGCACACAAACACATTCAGGTAGACCCGACACACACCCCACTCCCGCATCTCAACATACACTGAACTTGCACACAAACACATTCAGGCAGACCCAACACACACACACCCTCCGCATCTCAACACACGCTGCACTTGCACACAAACACATTCAAGCAGACCTGACACACCCCCAACCCCCCCATCTCAACAAACACTGCAGACATACAAATACAAACACACCCATACACACCCGACACACCCCCCCACCTCCGCATCTCAACATACATACAAAAACAAAAAACACAGTCAGGACGGACCCGAGACAGACATACACACACACAAACATACAGCCCCCCCACCATGTACTTACCCAGACGTACTGGAACGCTGGCAAGGCTTCTGGCACTACGACTGCCGTGGGCGTGACAAGGCTGAAATGCCTTCCGGCCGAAATGCCTTACTGGCCTCGCCAGCCGTAGTACTGGCACTCCATTGGTGCAGCACACACGCACTACGCGGCTCGTAGGAGCTGCGTGGTTCGTGTGCACTGAACCAATGAGGGCCAGTGTTTTGTCTGGCCCGGAAGACAACAAAGACTTTCCTAATGGAGGGCGGCCGATGCTGCTTGCGGTCCGCCCTCCATTAGGAAAGTCTTTGTTGCTGGTGAGCCGGACAAAACGGCATGGCGGGCCGCAACTGGCCCGCGGGCCGTATGTTGTGCTCCCATAACCTACACCAACTAGGCAGACGACCCACAAATCCTTCTCCCCTTCACAGGAAATTATACTACAGATTTAGCCAACCTACACTCAGTCTTCCACATTGTCCAGGCATTGCTGGCCACCCAAGATCTTTGTCTTAACAATGAAAAGACCAGAACATAGATCTCACTCAGCAAACTTGACCAATCTTACAAATCCTTCAACATAGACAGATTCACCGTGAGTATCTGTGTGCCCCCCTGCCCCCCGGGACTATCTTTGTGCCTCCCCCTTCCCCCCCCTGCCCCTCGTGCGTATCTGTGTGCCCCCCCTGCCCCCCGTGAGTGTCTGTTTGCCCCCCCCATGAGATTCTGTTTGCCCCCCCGTGATTATCTGTGTGCCCTCACCCTGCTTGCCCCTCCTCTTGCTCTGCGCTCCACCCCCCTCCTCATTTCCATCCTCTTAACTTCCCTCCTACTCCCCCCCTCCTTTCTCCCCCCTCCTAGATTTCCCCCTCCTAGCACTTACTCCTATCATCTGTTCCGTGACTCTTGATAGCAGCTTGTCTGTCTCCCCTCCTTTTGTTCTCCCCCTCCCCCTACTTTTCAATTTGTCACTGACTTTTTGCTCAGTAGCGTGTCTTGTTCTCCTTCCCCCCTCCGTCCACTTGCCCCCCCTCCCACCCCGCCTCTTGTTACCACCTGCACTGCGTAAATTGTCGTCAGACTTAGTAATGTTACTGCTTGCTCTGTTTTTCCTTCCTTTCCATCACCTCTTGCCTTACTTGTTCTATGCACTTGCACTATCAGAAATGTCGACAGGCCTATTATGATAGTTATTTCACATTCTGTATTGTTTCAAGGACTTTTGCTGAATGTAACTGTATTTTTCCTATGTCCCCTCCCTCCTTGAAGCGCTTTGAAACACATTGTGTATAGGCGCTATATAAATAAACTATCATATCATATCATACCATCCCAACCTCTGGTAATGTCAAGACACTGGGCGTCTACCTCAATGCCTCCCTTTCTTTATCCAGACAAGTCAATGCCATTACCTCATCCGCTGCGTATACTTCTAAGTTAATCAATGCCTGTAGACCCTTCCTATCCACGGAAAGTTCCATCACCATAGCAAGAGCTCTCATAGTCTCCAGGCTTGACTATTGTAATGCCCTATTCACTGGAACATCCTCTCTCAACAATAAAAAGTTGCAAATCATACAAAACAATTCCCTCAGAGCTGCCCTCAACATCCACAAAAGGGAACACATCTCAGCAGCAAATATGAAAGTACATTGTCTGCGAATCCATGAACTCATCATCTTTAAATCCCTTGCTATCACGCACAGCTGTCTCACTAACTCTGCCTCAAGCGACCGCTCAAAAATGTGCAAAATCCCACTCCTCCAGGCCAACCTGCTCCAAATTCTCCCATCAACTCTGTATCCCATCCTCGCTTCCAAAAACTGGTACTCTCTTCCCCCAGCACTAAAGGATGAACAATCATACTGGCTATTCCATAAACCACGGAAGACATTACTGTTTACCGCAAATCTTTTGCTGACATAAGTGCCACAATCGCATATAGTGAAATGTTGCCTTTTATGTCTTCTGTAACCAGCGCCCTGATGCCCTTGGGCCTGGCGTGCTTAACAAATAAATAAATAAATAAAAACTCCAGTGTAGAACGGGGCCGCCTTCAACAAAAGGAAATGATGAAATCCTCCATATGCAGTGCCATAAAAACATCTCTCACTCCACTTGCCACTTGTTTCTAATCTTTCTGTGCGTTGTACTCAGGGCTCTTGTGTACCGTATTAATGCTTCCAGATCTGCATGTGATTCTCAGGCCACTCCATGACCTCCAAAACCTAAAAGTCTTCATAGCCTTGGCTCTCTGCATTTCTAAAATCATTTAAAAGTAGTTATCAGAGGAAGGGGAACATCTGGAGAAAGTTGGATAACCTAGGCACCCTGATTAGCTGTGAAGACACTGTGCTTTCATTACTATCTGTTATGCAAGGCCCTAATGGCATTCTTTCCACATTCCACATTTGTATGTTCAAATTGTGCTCAATTGCTAATGTGAAAATGATCTAGAGTATTATGCTCACAAAAGTGAAGGTCAAACAGTGTGTGCAAAGTAGTGCCACCATCTATCTATAAGAAAAAACATATGGCACGATGGCCTTCAGGTGTTCCGAGGCATCAGCGTGCACCTCACTCACCTTTTCCTTTCCAATGTCCAGGAAGCAATTGTTATTTTGTTATGTGGAGTTCCTCTCCGAGAGGGTGTAACAAAAGGCTCTTCTAAGAGTCAGACTTACTGCTGTTTTACAGATACATATTGGAGAAAAATGACTCATAATGTAATTTTGGGCCCAGTTACAAATCAGGTGGTAGTGGTAAAACAGATGATAATAGCTTTCGAGCTGGCATTTGTTTCATTAAATGACTTACATTTTAGAATAATTTGAGTCATTCTAACTATATCGTGTCTATCTCGGTCTTCTAATGTGCTTATGAGACACTTCCCGTGGTCCCCCACAACACTTCCAGAAGGCACTACTTTTAAGAAAATAATTTTGGAAACGTCAGTGGTTCTTTCCACTTACATTATATCTCAGCACTGAGGCAGTAGGCTAACACATTGATGGCAGGACCTAGGAAGAGGACGCTTTGATTGGATATCTGAGGCCATGATGGATGTGTGGGGTGGTGCCCCTGCACTCGAAGATGTACCTGGGTATGGGATGTCTTTCTGGTCATATGGGTGGAGTGTTGGTTTATTGTAGCATTGCATGTAAGCCAGAATCTGGAAAGTAAAAGTGCAGCTGTGCAACTAATGGCTATATATTAGCATACACAGTCCTTGAGCATCAGAGGCAGTACATTGTCACAAGAGGTTGCATTTGGGAACACGTTATAGAATGTATTATAGCGTACAACATCAGCGCACTGGATTCAGATTTAGACGGTTGAGTGCCAGGCACAACTTCAGTCGTATGGGCGCCATTTTTATGCGGGGGGGGGCGGGAGGGGGGATGCAGATAATCATTTACCAGCGGAGACATGCAATGCCCCTGGAGTTTCCTCAAAGAGCTGGAGTGGAACGTAAAGGCTTCCTCCAACGCCCCTCCCCTCCGACCCCAGCCACCCTGTGCAGCAAATCTGCATGTGCATGTTTATTAACGTATTCACAGTAAAACAATATAAACAAACAGGCCGGGTAAATATCGACAGAACAAAGTAAATCACATCAGTTCCAAAAACCTCTCCAAGATTCCTTCATACAAATTCATTTTCTTCCGCTTACACAAAATAACCCTTTCCAACAGTGACATCTTGCGCAATTCCTCAACCCAGGCTGCCTTCGAGGGGAAAACCACACCCTTCCAATATGTCAGTATGATTTTCTTAGCAGACAGAGCAGCCCTCAAAAAAACAGCTGCTCTGTAGACAGTTCAGATCCCCAAAAGGTCATCCTCCCCCAAAGTCACAGTTTGAAAATCGAAATCAAAGTTTGACAATAAGACCCTGTTCACAGTCTCAGTGACATCCCGCCAGAATGACCTCACTTGGGAGCACTCCCATGTCACATCTGCGTGCCTCTTCATGTGGGCTGAGGTACAGGAATCCCTAGGCACCTGCAAAAATCAAGCCAGATCTAGAAGGATGCATGTTAATGCCCTCTGCCATGCAGGTACATGTCATGTGGCCCTAATGCTTCTTTCTATAAAAGGTTGTAAGCCGGGCCTGAAACTTGTGACCACCCGCATTCCCATGTCTGCCCTACAGACCCTGACAGAAACATTCAAATTAGCTAAGGATGGAGTGCCGGCATGCACGTGTTAGCGGCCCTCTGAGTGCTAGTTTGGATTACAAACAAATAAAATAGCCCCTGTGTGTCCTTTAAAATAATGCATAGGTATTTAAACAATTGCAAACGAGGCATTGAGCTAGCAGGGTACTGTTATTTAATGTCTCTGCTTTAGGCACAATAACAACCTTACATTTCACTTAATGCTGTTTTAGATATTCAAATTCTTCTTCTTTTAGTTGATAGACTTATTATCACTGATCGCAGTGAATCGTAGTACGCTTTTTCCATCTTTTTTTCCATGCAGGCGGAGCAGAAGTATGGTTTTCATAAAACTGCAGTGCAAAACAAACATTGTTAATAACCGTTTCCCTGACAGATGGAACCCACTCAATGGCTCAACCATCTGCTCTTTCAGGCTCGCCGTTGTCATGGATTGGGCAAGGCAGACACACAACAGGTGCCTGTGACAACTTTTCAGCACCGTTATTCATCTAAATAAACATGTGGGCTGGAAGGGGGCTTTGGTATAAAACACTGACTGTACGAAGCGATCATAAGAAACAGCAAGTGCTGATAAAGTTAGAATTGTTTCCCGACTAGAAAATCACAGTGGACAAGAGCCTTAACGGTCGTGTGTGTTTCCAATATTTTACGACTTAATTTGGAATGAAGACCTATTAGTCCAATAAAAAAAAATAGCATATTTATGTCACTAGAGTATCAATTCGTTATGGGTCTCGAGGCAGCCCAATCTACTGCGATAAACAGAATAAAACACGTCTGTGGCTCATAGTATATGGCATACTTTATCAAACGGAATAAGCACATGTGGTTGACAGAAGGAAATGCCTGTCTGAAAACTAAAGACTCTTTGCCAAACACATTCCTTATTATTTTTTGGAAAGGCCTTAGTGAACGGTACATCATAATTTCCCTTAGGCATTATTTTGGATACTCTCAATTCATATTAGTTTATATTAATCAAAAATGGTAAATTGGTTTATTTTATGGATTTTAGGGACGACACTTCCAGAGCTTTGCTCACCATCAGGCATCTGGCGATAAAGATAAAAAACATGCTTTTGGTTGTCACAGAAGTGTTGTCCCATTTGATAGTTCATTTGATTTATTTAATTTACTAAGCATTTGTAAGGTGCTTTATACAGCAGAATTTAGTTTCAAAGTACGATATTATAAACATGTTAAAAGATCAACGTTCAAAAAAGAGACCTGCAAATATTCTTGGGTCACCCCCTTAAACTGTGTGTGACCCCTTGATATTTGCAAGCACTCTAGGTTCGAAAATCACACTGCAAATTCATGGTGGGATTCAGGACGCGCTATTGCATTTTACAGAAGCGGTATATTCTCCCTTTTTTATTGTGTCATACAGTTAAATAAATAACATTTAATGCATAACAGCAGGGCCATTACACATATAGGAAGTGACAAGTCAACTGGATGAGCCGCAATGGCTTGAACAACAGCTTAAAGGAAACACAGTGTAAAGCTTTCAGATCTCTAACATTAAAATTATACCATGCAACTCTCTCCACATTTTAGTAAGGAAAACAATGAAACCCTCATGTGAGCCAAACATAAAGCACTCCCATAGATCGACAGGAGAACCAGAAGATTCATACCCTGATGCTTTTAGGGCCCTACTGCGCAGTTGAACCAAGGCATTACAATCAGAGAGAAGATGTCGTGCCGATTCCACCACATCTTCACCACAGAATCAACAGAGTCTCTCCGCCTTTGGAATATCGGACCACCTGCCTACAATCTCATGAATGTTAACAGCATTGAATTTAAGTCGTAGATTGTCCCACACCATGTGATTTCCGCAGAACCTGCTAATGTATGAATGGGACGCCATCCTATCAAGTATGTTGGGAAAAAACCTATCATGCGTTGATTTGGAGGCCAGGTTAACAATCATTTGGTCTCAGTTGTTGTTCACCAATTTACCCCTCAATGTACACTTAAAGTGATTCAAACCCAGCATCAGAAGTACCTTCCGAGAGCTCCAAAGCACATGGTCAGCAAGACGCTGCATCTCACCCATGGTGGAGAGTGTCATGTAGGGTACCTTGGTGGTAAAGGCATCAAATGCTAACTTCCAGTGGAGCGTCAAGCTGCTTAACATAATTCGCTCTCGAATCAGAAAGAGGTCAAACTCCAGAGCAATCATTTCTGCAGGGACGTAGGATGGCAAAATCAGGAGACGTCTGAGCAGTTTGTTTTCAATGTTGGAGAGAACCCCCAGTCATCCCAGGGCCCAGACTCTGGCTACATAGCAAAAGATGGAGCAATTCTTGCAGTGTACAGCTTGAGCAGTGTTCCCACTAAATAACCTCCTCCCCTTCTGGCAAAAGAGCATAAAGCAACCAAGGTTCTTTGCAACCGCACCTGTAGGCCATTCAGATGGGATACGCCTCCAAGATTGACTTCAAAGGTGATCCCAAGATAGACGTACTGGGACAAAAACTCAATCAGAGTGCACGCCAGGTTCCAACCAATTCTGACTGCGTATTGACAGGGGATTTCAAAGACCATGATCTTGGTTTTCATAGTGTTGACCCTGAGGGAATTCAGGGCCTAGAAGGAGTTAAGGATATTAAGTGAGGTTTGGAAACCACCTGGTGTGAGGTCTACAAGCACAATGTCGCTGGCGTATCCCATCCACAATACCACCATGTCGCTGAGCTTAGACGGCACGACCCTTAGGGTCGGCCAGAGCTAACCCCATGTTGGAAAGGTAAAGGTTGAAGAGAATGGGAGCTAGAATGCAACCTTGTTTAAGGCCTACATCAGTGTGTATCCAGGTTGATGTTACCCCATTACCCTCCAACCGGACCTTAACACAGGTTTCTGCATGTAGCAGCATAATCATTTTTAGTAGACCAGGTGGGATCCCCAGCTATCCAGCTTCCCCAGAGCCTTGCACAGTCGACCGTGTTGAATGCAGCACTGTAATCTACAAATGCTGCATAGATGGGTCTCTTACGAATCAGCCAGGCTTGCTTGATGATAGTGGCGAGGGCTAAGATATTGACAGACGGGATGATGTTTCCAGCCTCTGCCCAGTTTATCAGTTCGTCCTGTAATATCCGAGCAAAGACCTTTGAGGAAACATCCAACATTGCCAATAGGTGATAATTACGACGGTCAGCGGCAGGACCCTTCTTATGGACTGGGACTAGAATACTGTCATGCCAGGAATGAGGGAGAACCTGGGTGAGAGCAATGCAACTAAAGAGGTGGTAGAGAACCTTTGCCCAGAGGGAGATGCCGGCCCTAATGATCAGGTTATAAATGACATCCGGCCCCCGTGCCCGAGACAATTTACTGGCGCTGATGAGCCTGGTAACCTACTGTGAGCTATTCTCCCTTCATATTTCAAGCCCATCTGTGCTACAAATTGAATACACACTAGTTGGAGAGTATTTGGAACAGTCGTTGACATAATATTTTTTGTCTGACCTCAAGTAAGAGAGCGTTCTACAGAGAAAGAGAGAGCAAGTGAGCAAGAGAGAGAGGGAGAAAGAGATAAAGAGAGAGCGAGAGAAAATGAAAGTGAGAGAGAGGGAGACAAGAGAGAGGGAGAGAGGGAGTAACCTGGTCTCCTTGCTTGAACAGATTGTCTACTGAATCTGGCAATTTACTAAGGTTAGTATTGGAGGTCCCTAATAGTAGAACATTGCAGTAGTCCAACTTGGATAATATCAGAGCAATAGTAAGGGTGATGCAGTTGGATGGAGTCAGAAACTGGCGACTCAGTGCCGTAAGTTTGGATGTGTATGTATGCTGTGGACGATGCAAGCATGTTGATATGTTTGGTCATGGCAAGGTTTGCATCCAAGTAAACACCTAATGTTTTTACTTGCTTAAGTACTGGTATCAGGGTGCCATCGATATTAATGGAAGTGTAGTCTGAGTGGAGGGTGGCTATTTTGGATGTGGAGCCTACGATGCGAATTTAGGTCTCGCTCATCATTAAGGCAGAGACTGTTTAATGCCATCCAGTTTTGTATGATGGCGTACATTATATTAATGGTGGCAGTGTCTTGGTCGTGGTTCCCTGAGATGGGTATGAGGATCTGGGTGTCATCTGCAAAGTTGGTGTAGATGACACCCATATCGTCTAATGCTGAGAAGAGGGGCTTTGTGTAGGCATTGTAGAGTGTTGGCAAGAGGCAAGATCCATGGGGTACTCCAATGGGTACTGAGATGGAATCCGCCGCTTCTTTACCTATCGCAACTCTAGAGGTACTGTGTGGAAGCAAGGAGCCAATGGGCCCCTCTCTGCCATCACTTCTCAGTACAAAACTCGGACCAAGTGCCTCTAGTGGTGGGTACGCCCGTCGCCCTTACGCGATGTTAACTTTGGGTTACATTCGCGTAGATGGGACCACTGAGCAGGACACGGGGCATCCATTTTTTGTACCCCCTTTCGACTCCATCTTGGTGACCAGGCCTCACTGCGATAGTACAAATGCCTCTCTCTCCCTTTTCCCCGCTGCAGCAGCTCAGAGCACATGGCCCCCACCCTCGTTCCCACTCCAACTGGAAAACTCTGCAGCTCCATTCTCACGCTGAAGCCGGAGATGCTTGCAACAAATAATAAATGTAACGCATCTCTTTTCCTCTGAGATCACTGTCCTGCATGGCAACCAACATGAGCCAAGCACATAGGTCGTCCATCTCCACAAAAGTGTCCTTGCCCTCTCACCCTCGCTAGTTGAAACTTATTGCCATTCTAACCCTGTTTCCCGGCAAGTTATCCCTTTCATGTGCCAGACCGCTGACCATGCTATGAAGCCCACCCAACAGACCCCCAACTAACATTAGACCCCTGCTGCAGTATATCGTGCCCAATACTAACAAATGCCACATACCTGAGATTCTTGTGAGACTAACCCTACAGTTCAATGACAGTATTATGGTGGTCAAGACCCGTAAACCTGTGATCTGTATAAACGTCACAGATGTTATAGATACCTGTGTGATTTGTATAGTGACATGATAATCTACTGAGTGTCTTTTGATCAACCATTATTTAGTGCATGCATTATTTAGAAGGTATTTTCTTAGCTTAGATAGTGACCACCATGTTTCACAGCGACCTGACCTTCACCCATCTGGAGTACAGATGTCTGACGTCAATCCTCCCGCCAAGTAAGCAACCAACCCGGAGGAAGAGATGATGCCCACACCTAAGACACCACCCTGGCTGACCAATCCGGGTCCAACGTAGCATCATGTGGTAAATATGCCAATGTACTATATAAAATGGTGTAACTTTGATGTGGTCAGAGCGCTCTCAGAGATCTAGATAAACTTTTCCTTGAACTCTCGCAGACTGCTCTTTTGTGCCTTATTCCCTTTCCAGGGAGTGCCTTTTTTATTCATTTCTACACGTATAAGTCAGGGAGGGCACAAACAGTACGTTCTGCGAGGAAGGATTTCACCCACATGGTGGCATCATTGGAGACGTTGAAATAATTGGCTAGTGAGATACACAGTTTGTCATGGTCCACAAGGTCAAATGCTGTGGACAGGTCTAACAGCAGGAGGATACAGAGTTTTCCTGAATCTCTGATAGTATCCATCTGGATTTTGAGATCCAGGAGGGCTGTTTCGGTACTATGGTTAGGTCTAAATCCTGATTGTCTGGTTCCTAGGAGATGGTTCTTTTCGAGTTATGCTTGGATTTATGTATATGCTATTTTATCTATGAGTTTGAGTAAAAAAGGGACCGTTAGTTGGTAGGAACTGTGGGGTCGAGAGTTGTTTTTTTTAGCAGTGGGGTGACCCAGGCTTCTTAAATGTTGGCTGGGACTGTGTTAGAGTTGAACGAGGAGTTGACAAAGTTAGTGATGGTCGGGGTAAGAGAGGTAGCACATGCTTTGACTAGTTTAGCTGGGACATTATCCCCTTTGCAATTAGACGCTTTTAACTTGGATATAGTGTCAAACACTAATTCCTGCATGACTGGGGTGAAATGGAAGCAGGGATTGGTGTTAACATGAGGGGTGGAGAGAGGGTTAATATTGGAGGCATTTTTGTCAGCTTATAACAATCTTTTGGTGGTTATTTTGTTTTGTAATAAAGTGATTTTTGAGGCGAGTGCGTCTTGTATGGTAGTGCACCATTCTTTACTAGAAATGGCCGGGGTTATACGTGGGGTAGGATTTTCTAATTCTCTAAGGATAGAGAAGAGTTCTTTAGAGTCTGATGAGGCGTTGCTGATACGTGTGTTGTAGGCATTGGCTTTATGGGTAATAATGGCTGTTTTGTATATTTTGTTAGCATTCCTGAATGCTTTAGCCGAGTCCTGGGAGGGATGTTTGTTGTGGGCATGTTCAAAGGATTGTTTGATTCTTCTAGGGGAGCTAAGTTCTTCATTGAACCAGAAATTAGTCTTTTTATCAGAACATCTTATTTTGGTTGTTATAGGCGCTACTTCATGAATGGTGATGGATAGGCATTTGTGGTAGTAACCCGCAATGGTACTTGGGTCATTGCTGACAACTGCAGTAGCTTCTAGTGTTTTGTTGAGTATGGGGGTGAAATTCTCTGCAGTTAGTTTGCAGGGGTTTCTGGCTTCAAGGATGGGCCTTACTTAGGTCTTAGGGGGACAGGGTTCATCCTTCAAAATGGTGAAATTTATGCAGAAGTGGTCCATCCAACCCAGGGGCTGATTGTATCAACAGTTAGTCTAGTGTTCAGTGAGAGGATCCAATCAAGGGTTCTACCTTTGATATGGGTGGGAGCGTTCACCAGTTGGGAGAAGTTCATATCTTTGATTGCTGAGTGTTGGACTGCAGATTTATGGTCTTGATCATCATTGAAGCCTAGATTCAGGTCTCCAAGGATGATGCATTTTGTGTTAGGTTTAATGAAGGAAGAAAGAAATAGCAGCATATCTATTTCTGGGTGGCTGTTGGTGCTAGGTGTTCTATATATTACAATTATGTTAATTGTAGTGTTCTCATTCATAGCGAGTTTACCTAACAGGAGTTCAAACCCGGAGATGTCTTCGATAGAGATTGATCTGAGTTGTAGGCTATTATTGGCAATGATGGCTACACCGCCTCCTGTAGAATGGGTTCTATCAGCTCTAAGGATGGTGTATTCTGGTGGGATAGCTAAAACTAGCAGGGGTCCTGAGGCTTTGTGGGGCCAGGACTCAGTAATTACTATGAGGTCCAGGTTTTGTTCAATGATTAGGTCGTGGATTTCTATTGCGTGTGCTCCAAGTGATCCAGCATTGATGAGGGCGCCTTTAAGGCTGCTGGTTGGCTTAGGATCGGATGCGGTTGCAGACTTTAGTATCTTGTGTGTCTGAGCATGCAGGGCATTAGGGGTGTTAGGTGTGGTTGAGGCAATAGGTGGCTTGTATTTTTTATTGATGCAGGGGTCGCTGGGAGTTGTGGGTTTTGGTATCTCGTGAGCAGGGTAGCGATAGAGTAGTTTTGTAAGTGTTCTAAGGCAGAGCGACCTATCGTTCCCCACAATAGGGTGTTTTTTTATTCCTACTGACGAGTGGTCTGTTGTTTGATCCGATAGGGATGGTCTAGTGGTCCTAGAGGTAGGGCTGGGACTGTGAGCATAATCTGGGCTGATAGGGAATGGAGATAAGTGTGGGAGGAATGGCGTTGGGCAGGGTACAGGGAAATGTCTTGGGCATGCCAATCTGGAGAGACCATTTCTGAGTACTATGAAGTGGTTCCTTGTGCATGGAATGCTATCTTGGATGATGCAGAAAGGGAACATGATGATGGCTAACCAACCTAGCATGGCTGTTTTGAGAGTAGGGTCCGGCTAATGGTAGAGGTGGACAGGACTAAGAATAGTCAGTATGGGTTGGGAATGGACCTCAATGCTAGGAAACACTTTGAGTATGGTTTAACAGGCTTGAGGCAGAATGTTAATTGTACTGCACTGCTGGTTAATCATATGCTAGGTACAAAGTTGTTGCAATGCGCAAGGACCGACCTAAGGTTGGTGCTGGTTCCAATGTGCTGTTTGGTGGACAGGGCTAAGTACAAACGCTTATTACTAGATAGTCACTTCAATGCTTAGGTATAGGTCTGAGCCTGATGCTAATAACATAGTGCTCCATGATATGATATGATATGATATGATAGGTTATTTATAACGCGCTTAATACCCAGAGGTTTCTAAGCGCAGACCCGGGGATTTAACCCGTGTTGCTCCGTGTCATCTTGCTTCCAAGCTATCCTCCTTGGGCTTAAACATTTGCTAGGAACAAGTATGTGTCTAGAACAGGAGCTGATAACGTACTATGTGGTCGGCATGGTGTAGGACAGTGAACAAAGTAATTATAAGCACATCAATGCACAGATTACTGTGCCTGAGCGAAATGCAGAAATCAGTCATAAAAATGTAAATGCACTGCTTGTTCAGCCAGCATACTGCAACACAGATTAATGCCTAATTTAGCTAGCAAGCTGCTTAGTAAGGAATCCAATATGCAAGTTTAACCAGGGTACAGTTTGGCAGACAGATACCTATATATAGTCTGGTCGGCGTGGACCTTCAATACGCAATTGATAACCAAGTTTAAAAGATAAAATGACGGTGTTGCATGCACAGGTCTAATGGGTGCTACCTATGATCGAGTAATGTGAGGTTACAATGGGTATCACAATGGGGTACAGGAAAAGATAGTCATTGAGACATTGGTTATGGAGCAGAAAACCAGAATAACATATTGGCAAGGAGATGGATGCTTAGCCTACACCAATCACTGTGACCCACTTGGCTTTATAAGAGGACTGAGCCCCTCTTTTGGTAGATTATCTGATGACTTCACCAGAAGTAACAAAAAATAACTCAACCTTGGACCCTGGCTGAAGGTAGAGTCTGACTTACATCTTCCGCCAGCGAAGGAAGGCCAGGATATCCAAAGTATGAAGCAGAATCCCTCCCCTAAACATCTCCCAGGAAACAGAGGGAGATACAGAACTTAGAGGACCCTCCAACAGCTCCAGAAGTGGTACCCAGCCAGCACACAGCATGTCCTGTTAGGCTCTCCAGCAAGCTTCCTGGATAGGAAGTGCTAGAAGGTCTCTGAACCAACAACCAAGGATGAGACAGCTGCCAGCAACACACTCCACAACTGTGGGCCATTTCTGGTGAAATATTTCCCACTGAAAAGTGTGAAAGATTATTAGGAGGGCCCAATAACAAAGTACAGACTTGGGAGTCGGAATACCATGCTCTGCATGAAATGTGTCATTTGCCTATGTGTTTTTAAAAAAATGCCACAACTGTAAAAATGTCCAATTTATGTCACAACTGATTTTTGGCAAAAATGACTGTGGAAGGGCATGGACAATTTACGCTCACACCATAAAACTGATGTCATTTCCTTGAAGCCCAACCGGTTGACAGAGAGGCGGTAACAGTAAACCCTGACCAATCGAGTTGTTAGAGGCATGTCCAGCCCAAGCCTGTCTCCATGGTAAATCCTGTGATGTCGCCTGTCTTATAAAAGGGGAAGTCTCACAGAGACAAAGGACACACTCTCTTCTGAATTTTCCAGCTCCTGTGTATCCAGATATTTCATATTCATCCTGCAAGATTCCAGATTCCACTTCCAGGCCAGAGCATAGCTGACCCTATCCAGACAGGACCATTGATCCAGAAGAAAACCCACTAAAAATCCCAAGAACTCAGGGAGAATGGGGAAAGGTGGCTGAACCCTCTTTGGGATTATCCAGTGCTGCCTGCTTGCCCTGCTACCTGATCCAAGTACTGGTTGTCCTAGTGCACTCTAGTTCCAATTTTGAAAGGTTAACTCTTTAAAGGATAAGTAGTGGGGTGCCAGGGAGAAAACTAACCGTGACACTGGGTTGTACAAATAAACTTCGAACAACAGATGTCCACAATCTTGTGGATCTCTCCCGCACTGTGCACACCCTATGGCAATTGTATAGACAATCAAATGTTAATTACCTATTATGGTTAGTTTAAATTTGTGGTTTAATAATAATGTAATTTGTACGCAGTTTATGTTTGTAAAAAGGTTTTTTTAAATAATATGATCAAATATATTTTCTAGTAAACAATCATGTATTTTGTGATAATCTTCAAACTCTGAAATTTCATTTCTCCCAATTTTCTACAATTGAACAGACAAATACAAATCTTTGGTATCATGTGATGTTACATTTCATGCTGCATTAAATAATAACTCTACAGAACAACTTCTTAGCAGAGAAATTTCTTATAAGAATTTCCAATCTTTGATTTGTGTCTCTACGCATTTCGGGGTATGCTTCTCCCCTTCTTCAGGAGTTGTCCACTCTCTTCATAAATTCAGGTATTCAATCTACAGTAAGTAAGTAATCAACATTTCATTACACTTTTCTCAGACTGACAATAGTTAAGTACTTTTTCCTGTCATAATTCTGCATCTCATAATTACCTGTGTTCCTTCCTATTCAGTGCAACTTTTTCTTTTATTGAGCTGTTTCCTGTAAAAATCAAAAACATAAAAGCGTAGAGTACGTAGACTACTCAACTACCATCCAAAATTGTCAAGTTAATAATAACCCATTTATGATAGGTCGATCTCTCAATATCCCACAATTACCTGCTCAGTATTCCCGTGGGATTAACCGTTGTTAATCTTGGCTTTATCTATCTAGTTGGCAACCCTTTCCGTTGCCCGGATGGTGTGACTCCCGTGGTAGTCTGCATAAACTGTGGATGCTCAAATTGAGCGCCTCTTGGTCTTTGCTAATAGTTTGTTGCCTCTCGTGCTTCCTATAAAACAGATAGGGAAGCAGTTGTTCTCTATTTCTCTATGTTTGTTAAGGGTTGTGGTAATGTTAAAAGCGTCTCCTGGTGCTTACATTAGTAAAAGTTTCTTACCCAAAAGGATCAACAGTTGGTATCTATTCCCAGTGGAGTATGGTAAGAAGTATTGGTCACATTCCAAAATGTTTCTTTAGCGGTGTGATCTGCGAAAAGTAAATTCCATGTCAAACGTGCCGCATGGCCGTTGTTTTGGAAACAGGTGTATGCCTCTCTGGATACCCATTAAGTCACCTGTTGTATATATTGTACCTTTAAAATACAACCGTCCAGTGAATTGGAGATTGTTAGTCTTACCTGTACTATCCCATTCTACAGATTCTGCGGCCGCAGTGAAAAAACATTCCGCAAAATGGCTGCCGTTTATTTATATACGTCATGGTGGTGATGTAATCACGCGATTGCGTGATGACATTGTAGAGGAGGTCCCAAATAAAGCCTGCACTCCAATCGCCCATTTTGAAGTATCAGGAACGTTCACCCCAAAATATGTGATGTATGATGAGCAAAAAAAACAGCAGAGTGCCGCAGTGGGGCTCTGCCCAGTACCTATCAGAAGAGAAACGCCTATTGAAGTACCAATACCCAGAAAACCATGGACAGTAAGGTATCCATTAAGAAAACCCTACCAGCAAATGAGACGAAAAGAAGATTGCCTAAGTACAGTCCCGGAAGAAACGAAAAAGGTCTTAATGGAAGACGAATGGTGACGTCACGAGGACCTGGACAGACTAACAGATAGAAGAAATGACAACCTTACGAATGACACAAAGAGATGAAACGTCATGAGAAAAGAGATCGTGAACCTGAAGTGAAAGACTGCTATCAAAAATAGAAGAGAGTTAAGCTGAAATCAAAATGAATACAGCCAAACAGTTTACACCTGTACATATGCTTGGAACCACAGGAAAGCTAAGAAAACAGTATGGCTTGCTATGCTAAGTAGAAGAATAGTGCAGCAAGCGCCATTATACATGCATCTACCTCAAACAAAGTACGTTAGAATAAGTGTAATTCCACTTTACAAACGAAGCAGAATCAACTCAGGTTACTAAAGTCCGAATGAGCAGAGATTCATATTCTAGCAAAACGAGAAGACACGGCTGAATCGAAACTCGACAGATGCAACTCCTGCCAGGAGAGCCAAGGTTATCCCAATAGAAGGAATTACAGTAGCTATATATAATTGAAACTTAAGAACAGAATATCCTATCACTGAAAGGTCAAGATAAGGAAGCGTAGGCAGGTGGCTGAGCTAAATAAGAATCAAATACACAAATTGAGAGAAACTAGTCAAATTCAAGGTGTGGGAATCATGTGACCAGCGAAGCGAGGAGAAGCACGGGTTCACACCTACACTTGGCATCCGCACAGGCAGAGATATACGAACTTTTCGAGACAGAAGAGGCAGTTTCAAGGCCAACCACAGTGAAATAATTGACACATAGTTGCTAAAGCGATGATTGACTGTAACCTTAATTGAAGAAAGGCCAAGTAACTAGAGGGCACCCCGCACCAGGTCGTCCGTTCTGCGTGCTGCTAAGCAAAGTAGAAGAATATGCATGGGGTTGGTGCCAACCCAATCACAATGGACCAAAAAATCTAGGGTCCTATAGTTAGTAGAACCAATGAGACGTCGTACTTTTAGTTACGTCTACAGTAGTCACTTTGAAGGATTGGCTTAGACGCCCACCTGACAGTGTTTTACCCAATCCCCTCACTCTGTTACCATATACTGAGATTGTACCTATATGAAAGTTATCTTTTCCTAACCAATAGAATTTCATATTAACTTTTGAGTGTTATATGTCAATTATGACAAGTTTTCTGTATAAGTGCTATTTTTATGAAGTTTGTTGGAGTTGAAGCGAGAAGGAAGATCGCATCACTTCTGATTTCCATGAGTCCCCGTTGTTTGTAATTGTCATTAAACTGACTCTCTTTGTCAAACCATTAAGTTGTCCTTATTGATTGGTGTTGGAGTAATAAATCTGCACCCCCATCCATCTCAAGGGTGCAGCTATCACGTTTTTAAAGTCCTTCGGAGCAAACCTCGGCTCTATGGGCCGGCCGGGGGTCTCCTGAGTACTCTTGGTAGCAGAGATTGATGGTTTATCGATTATCGATTATTGATTAGAATAAGACACCCATTGACCGTCGACATAAAGTAACTCTAGGTCTTTGGCAATATCACAAGTCATTTGTCATTCGGCTGAGTAGACCGTGAAGCTCCCCCTAGACAGTGGTAGTGTAAGAAAAACTGCAGACCAGGGCCTGAAGGGACCCATGTTCCCCACTCTATCCCTTCCCATTCCTGTGGGCAGCTGAGCTGGTGAAATGCCGAAGAAGGCGGTAACAAAGGCGGTGATCCCGAGGGTCCAGAGAGGAACCATGCGAACGGTGAGTGAAAAAGATTGAATGTTTTGGCAAAAGTGCATACCTTAGAACAAGTAAAGGGAAAAGATAACGGAGGGAGGCGGAAAAACAAAATATAGTTAGAAGTAGAGAAGAATTTACATATATATAAGGGGATAATGACTCGAGGATAATTAAGTAAATAAAGGTTACGGGCAGGACACCCAAGAAGTAAGAAGGGACCATGGAGGACACCCGAGAAGTGAGAGGATTCGCCTTATTCATACGCTTTTAATACAAGCGGCTAGAAGAAATGTGTAAACAGAGTCCCAGCTAAAGTCCCAACTAAAGGGGGAACGATTAGACAACCACGACGATTAAAGACGTTGTGAAAGGGGTAAGTTTAAACTCCATGAAGGGGTAATGATTAGAGGCAGAGATACCTGTGACCAGCTGGTATTCGTCGAGGCTGTCAAGCGTCTGTCTTATATGTTTTTTGCTGTGACATCATACATCGACACATAAAATTGATTTAAATTTTACGAGATTGCATAGCTGAGATAATATTGCATACAAATTGTTTTTTTTTAGGAAAATAGAAGGCATAACTTTTTGTGAAAATTCAGGATTGGAGCATGCAGTGTTTGGTGCTCGCTCATATTGTTGGAAATGTTCAAGCCACACAAAAGTGTTGACGAGTGTTATATAAGAGGAAGGGGAATAGATTTGAGCATGGAGGACATAACTCGATTGACACACTTATGCAAACAGTTGCCAAAACACGCACCCAAACTGAAGAAATACAGTACATAATGGGTTAAAGGAACCGCCCACAAAATGTTTATGCCATGGCCACAGGGTGGGTCCTTTTCTAAAGCCGTCTTGCAACATATGACGACATATTTGCATGCCACATACACAGGCAAAAAGCTAGACAAATGCCTTGCTATTTTAGAACTTTGGAAAATGTATGAACAAGAGAAGGGAGAGGAGCCGCCAGTAGATTGGATACTTAATATATGCTCAGAGGGGGTGAGACGCATACCGCGCCACCTGCCCCATTTGAAATGAAGGTTGGGGAAAGTAAGGACGAGGGATTATAACCGCTGAGAGAGCTTAAAGCAGCCAAGGGGTACAGTAACCCGGCATATTAGTCACCTACGCATAGTAGTGACTAAAATCAAGGGAAAGATAAGGACAAGGATATCACCTCCACAGCCCCAAGGGACAAGGAGAGATGCAATGACGAAAGAAGGGATCAGGCACAAGTGGATCTCTCGACAAAGAGAGAGAAGGGAAGAGATGGAAGGGAAACAAAGATAGAACTGATGAGATAGCATTTGCAAAAAATGAATGAATGGGAGGACAGATTTTATTGAAACTTGATGGCAAAGGCATTGATGACGCGAAACAAAAGGAAAGGATCGAGGATGTACAGAGAAAGGGAAAAAAGGAGTTGAGAGACGAAAGGATAAGAAAGAAAGACAGACAAAGGTGAGAACAGCTATATCGCAAAGAGCAAGAAAGACAGCTCGATCACAAACAAAGAGCAGCAAATGATCATGACAGACAGTAACAGCAGAGGTCAGAGGAAGAACAAAGAATACGAGATAAAAGAATAAAGAGATGAAGAGATGAGGGAATTCAAAGAACAGATGAACGTAAAAATGAAAAGAAAAAAAAGGAAGAAAGAATAAGAGAAGAGGCGAGGAAATGCAGAGAATTCAATGACGACATAGAAAGTAAGCGGAGACAGAGAGCCCGCGATATGGAATATCTGGGGAGAGAGGTTAGAAAACCCGCTCCAGTAGTAGATGGGGAAGACATAGAAGAATTCTTTCCTGCGTACGATTCAGTGCCAGGCACGTCTAGGGCAAATATGGAAGATTACTTCGACACCAGAAGCATCAGAGAAACGCTCGATAATATATATGATGAAATGGGGCTGGAAGAAACACCCCAAGGGAAGGGGGAAGACGAGCGCCTGGAGAGCACCCAGCTCTACGACACTGAGGATGTCACCCAAAGTAGTGGGAATAGGGAACTATTCCTGGATAGATTAGAAATCAGTAGAAACAATGAAGATACAAGAAGTTGCACGAATTGGGGACAGACAATGTCTGACTTGGAAAGGAAGGAGCGTGAGGAAAATAATGAAGGGAGACGAAGAGAAAGACAACTCCCAAGGGAAAAGGCATAAGATGGTTAGACACTAATGAGTCTGCACCAAGGGCATCAGAATCAGCCACGCAATCAGACCGACATGAAGAAGTATCTCACGGTCAGAGGGGGGTGTCTTCACCGCCCTACGTGGACAGACTTATGTCCCTACCTGGCAGGCGACGATGCGGAAATGTTACCCCTGCCATAGATAGAAGAACCATGAGGGAAGAGAGAGAGAGCTATACATCCCAATTTCTGTTGCTCGAGAAAGGGGGAGTAAGACCAAAATATATTCCGTGGCCACACATGGATCGAGAAAATTTGAAAAACAAGCTTCCAATACTGACTTCAGGAGCCGGAAAGTGGATACATGAGTTAGAAAAAATTACAGGAGGAAACACTCTAGCCATAGGAGACATCAAAGGTCTCCTAATCGCCATACTTGATGAGAGAGCAGACGATGTGTGGACACGAGGAGGCTACCCTGGTGTAACCACAATTAATAGCTTGCATGACGGGGCTCCGTTTAACAATTGTAGAGCCAGAGTATGGAAAGCGCTACGAGTGCTACACCCCGATATGGGAGCTATAATGACACGAAAAATGAAGGAGTCTGAGGATCTGTTAATTTATATACAGAATTTTCAAGACGCGTGGGTGCTCGAAACTCATGAATCTTGGGCGTAATCTATACCTGTGTTCTACCATATATTGTGCCACGGGTTGCCAGAACCGGTACAGAAACAGCTCAAGAAATTGGTGGAATTGAAGCCAAGCCTTGGGCTGAAATACAGCTGACCATCACACACTATTGCAGACTACAGCAACAAAATTATCGCAAAAGAGAAGCTGCACGTAAGGGTGAGGAAGCGAAATTGGTGCAAAAGAAATTGTCAAAATATGCTCTTGAGGGAGCCATGATAACTAGCACAGCTGAATCAAGCATGCAACAGGTGACTAATCCACAACAGAATAATCAGGGCAATACGAGGTTTTACCCAAGGGGAAGAGGATTTAGGGGAAGAGGATGGCAGAGTAATCAGGGAGGTTTCCAAAATAATCAAGGAGGTTTTCAAAATATGCAAAATGGTAATCAAGATGTGTCAAATGGGCAAATGATCTGACCACCGCCAGTATGTTGGTTGGGCGGAATGACAGGGCACATAGCTCGCACATGCAGAAACCAAGGCATGATGCAGAACGGCCAAGGGACAGGAGCAGGCATGGCAAATTCACCTGCAGTTTTGCAGCAGGGTATTGCGTAGAATCACACGGTGCAACAACAAGCGCCAGGAGCGCAACAAGGCGTGCAACCTCAGAGCATGGGGCATTTTCCACAAGGACAATCCCAACAGGCACCATTGCAACTATCTCAGACGATGAGCACAGGGCAGAACACGAACCCTGGAATGGGAAGTAACAATGGCAATGGGGCATATCCACTAGCACACAGTGGGCCAAATTTGTATATGGACTAGGACAGCTCACTGGGAACCCTGATGTGTTCTATCCTATCAGTGACACCAGAATCTCACAGGGAACCTAGGGTGGATGTCGTTATAGGGGATAAAGAATATTCCTTCCTAGTTGACACGGGTCCAACACGCTTGTGCATACGTGAAGGCAAGTTTTCCTTGTCTGGCGAGGCCATAAATACTGAGAGTTTTACAGGAGCTACAAGTCATGTTCCCTTCTCAAATGAGCTTTCAGTCTTCATAGGAGAATGTGAAATGAATGTGCCTTTACTATATTCTCGTCAGACCCCAGTGAATATTTTGAGTAGAGATTTAATGACAAAGTTAAATATGACAATCTCATTCACGGACGGAGGCATAATACGTTCAACTCCAGGAATGCACTATTCAGATATTTGTGAAATGATCAGAGCATACGCGGGACACACAGCCATGAGGGTTATACAATTAGAGCCAGAAAAATGTGCATATGGTATGCATGTGCTTATGGCAGGATTGCCAGGCTTTGCAGACAGAATCATGAGGACCCCTGATGAATTCCTATTCAGGCCAAAAATACCGATGCACAAGGAAAAGGGACAAGTATTTCCCTTGATGATACACACAGCTGCAATACGAGGGAGGGTGGCCTTGATTGATGGTTATGATGTCACGGGCCGACAATGGTGCACAGTAATTGCCATTGAAGAATGATATCGATTGACTGATGTCACAGATGACAACCTGTTTGAAGAACAGACAGATATGGGACAGACAATGGTATAAGTGAGTCTCACCTTTTGGGTAAAAATGATTGAAAGAGAAGTGCCTCAGAGAATGATGTTGGCACGAAACCCTCCTGAATATTTTGATGACGATTTGACCCAGGTACCTGTCTCAGTATGGACTACAGGACCCTATGACGTAGGCCTCTTGAAGGGGTTTGGAGAAGTGAAGATTAAACTGAAACCAGGAGCAATTCTACCAAAAGCCCGACAATATCCCATGTCCAGAGGGGCAGATGAGGGGATTTTTAAGACAATTTCTGCAATGATAGAACAGGGGATTTTAGTGACGTCAGAGTCGTCATGCAATACTGCGGTTTATCCGATCAAAAAATCAAAGGGAGGGTCTTGGCGTTTAATTCAAGATCTGAGGCCAATAAATGATATTGTTGAGGCCGAGTTCCCTCTAATCCCTAACCCGTCTACAATCCCATGTAATATACCCGTTGAGGCAAAATATTTCATGTTGATTGACTTGAAAAATGCATTTTTCTCAATCCCGTTGCACCGTGACTCACAAGATCTGACGTCATTCACATTCAGACAGATGCGTCTGAAAAGCACGAGGCTACCCCAGGGGTATTGTGAGTCACCATCTATTTTTAACAGAGTCCTACAGATGGACTTGAGCAATATTGCACTAGAAAGTGTTGTCCTGCAATACGTTGATGACATCTTAATTTGCAGCACAACAGAAGAGAAATGCAGTCACAATTCTGTTCAGCTATTGACTATACTGGCTGAGAAAGGATATAAGGTTGACAAGGAAAGGTTATTAATATTGTCAACAAGAAGTGCTGTACATAGACCAGCTGATCTCACATGAAGGAAAGAGAGTGACCCCAGAAAGGGCTGAAGCCATACTGAACACGGCTAAGCCACACACGATAAAACAGATGCAGAGCTTTTTAGGCCTATGCAACTATGTTAGGGCATGGGTCTTCAACTATAGCTCGTACACTAAGCATTTACTCTAGGCCCTAAAGAAGTCCCAAGTGACGAAAGAAAAGACTGAATGGTCTGAGACCATTAAGAAAGGATTTGCTGAACTCAAAAGAGCTATTTGTACAGCACCAGATCTGGGGATCCCCAATTATGGAGAGGAATTTTACCTGTTTTTGCACAAAAATGGCAGCCTTATGACAGCAGTACTCACGCAGAGAACCACGTTGGGGTACAAGCCCCTGGCATACTACAGTGGGAATTTGGACCCAGTATTGAGAGGTCATTTTACTTGCGAACAAAGTTTAGCTGCTGCAGCATTCACCATAGAGAAGGCTACAACCATTGTGATGGGATGCTCCATGACGTTGTACGTCGAGCACTCACTATTTGCCATTTTAGAGAAACCAAAGGGCACACTGACATTTCAGAGAGCTTCTGCTTATGAAGAGATCATATCAAATCCTTTGATTAAGGTAGTCCAATGTAAGATAGTGAACCCAGCTACGTTTATTGCAGTGCCAGTCACTGAAGGTGAGCCAATACATGACTCTGCAAATTATGAAGAATTCTATGATGAAATTCCCAGGGCGAAAGAAAATGCCTTGGCAGAAGGAGAGATTGTCTTCATTGACGGGTCTTCGAGTATCGATCAAAGTGACAGACAAAGATATACAGGCATTGCTGTGATGAAGCACACAGCAAATGGAGAATTTTGAGTACTCCTTAGTGCATGAATACCATCTAATTATTCAGCACAGGCTGCAGAATTATTGGCATTATACTCACCATTGAGAATCACGCAGACCAGGAAGTAACGGTGTACAGTGACTCTGCCTATGTAACATCGACAGTGCACGCAGGCTTAGCGCGCTAGAAAAGGAGGGGCTACCTCTGAGCGGGCGGCATGCCAGAGCGCGCATGCAGCCTTATTGGACAGGCTGATTAAGGCACTACAGCTCCAAGTGGGCATAGCAGTGGTGAAATGCGCCGCCCACACCAAAGGGACAGATTTTAGCTCACGCGAAAATCAAGCAGCAGACACAGAGGCCAAACGTATGGTATCCAAAAGTGAGACAATCATGGAAGTGGAAGTTATCCATGTCAACGAGCTAATAATGATTACACAGACCGCACCAGAAAGTTACAGTAATTTGGGGCAAACACAGCTAATGGAACTCCAAGGGGAGGCACCACAGGAAGAGAAGAATATTTGGAAATGTTGAGGGTGTTCGTTAAACCCCTCTGACAGCTTGTGGCGACAAGACACAACTGGTAAACCAGTAATGCCTGTAGCCCTATTAAAAATAGCGCTGGAGCAGCTACATTATCCAGCACATATGACAAAAGAGAATTTAGCAGCAACACTCGCAGAAGACTGGTTCATACCGAATTTAGCCAAGCACGTTGCATTCTTTATAGTGAACTGTATAATATGCCAGCAATTCACAGCTGGGCACACATTAAAAGTAATGAGAGGAGTCATCCCAAGGCCAAATGGGCCTTTTCAGCACTTGCATGTCGATTACGTCGACATGATTTGTATGTAACGGGTACAGATACTTAATTGTTTTGGTGTGTCCATTCTCTAGATGGATTGAGGCAGGTCCATGTACATACCCAGACTCTACCTGTGCAGCCACATTTTTATTGAGCAAGGTGTTCCACGGGGGGCTGGGGGTGTGAAGTCATGAGATCAGATAAGAAAATTGCACGTATAGCTACAACATAGTCTGTTGACTTTGAACTTTGGACTGAGGCACACTTAAGCCTTGATGAGAAAAGAATATGCCAAACTTTGACCGAGGACATTTACATTGGAAGCAAATACAGTATCCCGACTCATTCCATACAGAGACCCTATTCGGAATCACTTATCGTGTCCCATTGTAGTGACATCACAAGTTACGTAATTACTTATTTTGATCTAGTGCTAAGATCATACCCGTCATTGGTAGGGAGGCTCACCAATGTCACTGACTTTCTTCAAGATCCTGACAACAAAAAGACAACAAGACTGCTTACTGTCATTGGTGAACAATTTATCCTACTTCCTGAGTACATTGAGAAAGAACCACATGTCCCAAACACAAACGAAAATAAATTAGCTTATCAACACATTGTTCGTTCGCATAATTGAAGACTGTCCAACTCTTGTCAGAAGAACTACAGACACACTCACGTTTCTTCGAGATCCAGCAAATACAGAACATTTAAGCCAACTTTTAAATAAAATTGTGATCTTAGTCGCACTCCATGCGACCGGACAGTGCAGACATTGTTTACATTAAGGAGAGAGCATATAATCCTGAACCTCAGCAAGACAGGACGGATGTCCCTCGGATGTCCCTCTCACCAGAAGACAGCAGGTTGGCCCACACCGTCCTCTTTCGCCTAGTCACTGACTTTCCAGAGCTAGTGGGGAGACCAATCAATGTTGACGTCCACACATTCATCAGGGATCCAGCTAATGTTGCACAGATGGGCATGCTCTTGCATGAAATTGTGCTTCAAGTAGAACGCTCTAATCATCAGCAAAGATATCTGAGGAGATTCTAAAAGCCTTCCGCCGAGAGACAGAGCACGGAAGCAGTGTCAATGACTTCACTTACTGCATTTGTTGTTATATTGTCCATTTTTCTTCAGACTGATCAGCATGCAATATGTCCTCAGGACTGAAGCAAATCTGAGGCGTGGACTGGGAGCTTACCTACTTCGAATACGCACAGTAAAAAAGTCTAGAAAAGGAACTGTATCCTGAGATAAGAGACAATTCGTCACCCGCCGGAGGGGGACACTTGTGGAGCACCTGAGACGCACAGAACCCAAAAGACGATATTGTTTAAAGGAGTAAAATAAAAACATTGACATTTGGTGAATGATCGAGATGGGGATCCAGAGCAGCAATCTGGTCCTCCCGCAGGAGGAGAGACATCCACGCTTCAATGAAAGTAAATGCTGCCGCCTGACATACGGGGCATAATGTATTTGTGTATCATATTCATCATTGTTTTACTGTCATTAACGATCCGAACTGTATTTTTTATAGGGGCACAAAGCGTTCCAATTCCAGTGCACCCACCTAATGACGCATGCATGAAACCCACAAAAGCACCGAGACTTTACATAGTCATTCCAGTCCCTAGAAGATCGGATGGAGGAATGAATGAACTTGAAATGGAAGTGTTTAGCAATGACAAACACACACTTGTGGTAACAAAAAAACAAAAAAGCCGGATACAGGTCGGCACAGAATGAATGAAGAAAGGTTACTGACAACTACACGTATGAATGTACACAGAACAGGCCTAGTTTCAATAACTGCAGAACCACTAACCAAAACAGTAGGGAAGAAGAGACTGCCTGCCATAAGAAACTCCACAGCAGATGTTGTTGACAGACAAGAAGAGTTGGGAAGAAGGCCAATAGAAGACGCCCGTCCGAAATTCTTAAGAAAACAAGAACCAACTCGGAGAAACTCTCTGCACGAACACAACTGATAGTAGACTCATTATGGCCGTTCATAGCCAAAGCAAGGAAAATACAAGAGGAACTGAAGAACAAAACCACAGAGACTGTATTGCCAAGCATATGTTCCAACGCAAGGGACAAGTACCAGTTCTACAATACAACCATACACCGGACCAGTATCAGGGTGGTTGGTATGGGCATTTGTAACCAGCAGGAGAAAGATGTATGAGGAGAGGGAAAGAGCTGCCAGACTCTTGTCCACTCGAATGGCACAGATGAGGAAGCCTGCACCATGGACCGAGATACCTGAGAATCCTCCAGCAAGAAAGAGCCATACAGATGCATTTAGAGATGTAGTTATAGCAAGCTACAGGAAAACACTAAGAATCAAGAGAAGCATGCATGGAGATGACAATGAACTAAACGACTACCTGGACAGCACAGCACATCTGGGAAATCATATTGGGACCAGCACATTAAGGTAGTTGGAAGACGAAGTTCAGAAGGGGAATGCTTTGTTTGTGCACTCCTACCATACAGCATGGGGAAGTCCAAGATCTTCGTGGCTGTAGAAATTGATGTCCAGACAGCACACTGTCTTTCACACATAGCTATGTGCAAAACTAGAGGCCAGTTTATGGGAAATGATGCCTCCCTAATATGGGCAACTGAAACAGCCTATCCCGATGAAGATGATTATGTTGAAGACATTAAGACCAGAAACAAAGCTCATACTAGGAATCATGTGATCAGGTATGAGAAGCCTGGAGTTAAAGGAGCAGAAATAAGATGGGAAGTGAACCCGAGACTAAATGTCCAAGGAAAAACTCCAGAGGAAGCTCAAACGTGGAAAAACAGAGCCCAAATGCAGATTTGGGGAACAGTGTTTTCACCAGATGGATGGGAGAAAGAAGTAGTGATTTACAGAGCATGGGTGATCACTAGACTCTACAAATAAACTGTTGACATTGTACAGAATGGCTGCAAGCCATTATGGCCAAAGCTTGCAAAACTGCTGATGTGGGTCGAAGACAGAGGAGGACCCTTGCAGATAGTGCCACTGGAAAGCCCAAAATTCTGTTTCAGGAATAATGGCAAAAGAAAGATGGGAGAGAATCAGAACTGTGGACAAGTTTTTGACGCTCCAGGATGGTGCATGGAACTGCAGTAATTATGGATCATTATTGGGCATGTGAATCCAAAGCATACATCAGACTGCCAAGAGACTGGAGAGGCATATGCACAATAGTGAACGTCCACGTTCCAGCATTAGTAATCCCGAAAAGTGACCTGAATATTGACAGTTTCCCGAAAGCAGATGCTCAACTGAGAAAGAAGAGATCTGTGTAACTGCTGACTCGAATGAAGAGAGAGAATTATTTCTCTGCTAAATCAGAAGAGGCATTTCATGCAACCCATATGAACACAGGCTGTTTAGCCTCACCTCATCAGTGTTCACAACGATTTTTATTCCAAGAATCCAAGTTGGAGTAAATACTAAATGGTTGCAGATAACCAGATGGGAGTTACTACAGATGATCAACACGACCATAAAAGAATTCAATGCGATTAAGGAAGAGTTAAGAGCCATCTGACTGATGAATCTCCAGAACAGATATGTCCTTGACATGATCACAGCCATGGATGGAGGAGTTTGTGCAAAAATCAGAGAATCATGTTGTACTTTTATACCTTCTCACAATGAGGATAATGGAACCTTAACAGAAGCCATAGGTATGCTGACAACCCTGCAGAACCAGATGATTGATGAAACTGACGAAGTTGATGATGATAGCTGGTTTGGATCACTGTTCTCTTGGGTTCCACAATGGATGGCAGATGCATTCAAGTTTTTGGGAGCCCTATTAGTTTTGATATTGATAGGATTTTTTGTGATCAATATAATAATCTCTCAGTGCCAGAAAACTGCGAAAGAAACCACAGGGTTGAAGATCATGATTGATGTCAAGCCAGGATGGACGCCCAAAGACCTGACTGATGAAGAAATAAGAGACTTTGTGAAGGACAGTATTCACGCAATAGAAGGAACAAAGTTTCTCTATCCCAGGAAGCACAGAAATTATGTGGGAAGATGGGTTTACTGTATCCCAAATGGACGATGTCAACTAATGACATACAATAAAGACGAGCACATAAGAACAGCAGGAGGCCTTAAGGGAGTAATAAAAATATGGACTCCAAAGAGACACTTCTTCAAACCATCATGTATAGACCCAGAAGATGAAGAAGGAATGAACCCAGGCGATGGAGTGAAAGTAAATATAGAAGAATTGAGTAAAATGAATCCAAAGACAGAGGTGAAAGTGGTCGATCAATCGCCCAGAGGGGGGAGTGTAGAGGAGGTCCCAAATAAAGCCTGCACTCCAATCACCCATTTTGAAGTACTAGGAACGTTCACACCAAAATATGTGACGTACAATGAGCAAATGAACCCACAGAGAGCTGCAGTGGGGCTCTGCCCAGTACCTATCAGAAGAGCTATGCCTATTGAAGTACCAATACCCAGAAAACTATGGACAGTAAGGTATCCATTAAGAAAACCCTACCAGCAAATGAGACGAAATGAAGATTGCTTAAGTATAGTCCCGGAAGAAACCAAAAAGGTCTTAATGGAAGACGAATGGTGATGTCACAAGGACCCGGACGGACTCACAGATAAAAGAAATGATGACCCGAGAATGACACAAAGAGACGAAACGCCATGAGAAAAGAGATTGTGAACCTAAAGTGAAAGACTGCTATCAAAAATACAAGAGAGTTAAGCTGAATGCAAAATGAATACAGCCGAACAGTTTACACCTGTACATATTTTTGGAACTGCAAGAAAGCTAAGAAAACAGTACGGCTTGCTATGCTAAGTAGAAGAATAGTGCGGCAAGCGCCATTATACATACATCTGACTCAAACGAAGTACGTTAGTATAAGTGTAATTCCACTTTGCAAACGAAGCAGAATCAACTCAGGTTACTAAAGGCCAAATGAGCAGAGATTCATATTCTAGCAAAATGAGAAGAGACGGCTGAATCAAAACTCTGCAGATGCAGCTCATGCCAGGAGAGCCAAGGTCATACCAATAGAAGGAACGCACACTAGCTACATATAATTGAACTTAAGAACAGAATATCCTATCTCTGAAAGGTCAAGATAAGGAAGCGTAGACAGGTGGCTCAGCTAAATAAGAATCAACTACACAAATTGAGAGAAAGTAGTCAAATTCACGGTGTGGGAATCATGTAACCAGACGAGCAAGGAGAAACACGGGTTCACACCTACGCTTGGCATCCACCTAGGCAGAGATATCAGAACTTTTCCAGACAGAAGAGGCAGTTTCGAGGCCAACCACAGTGAAATGATTGACACATAGTTGCTGAAGCGATGATTGATTGTAACGTTAATTGAAGAAAGGCCGGGTAACTAGGGGGCACCCCGCACCTGGTCGACCGTTTTGCGTGCTGCTAAGCAAAGTGGAAGAATATGCATGGAGTTGGTGCCAACCCAGTCACAATGGACCAAATTATCTAGGGTTCTATAGTTAGTAGAACCAAGGAGACATCATACTTTTAGTGATGTCTACAGTAGTCATTTTGAAGGAAGTGCAAGACACCCACCTGACAGTGGGTTTAACCCAATCCCCTCACTCTGTTACCATATACAGATATAGTACCTATATTAAAGTTACCTTTTCCTAACCAATAGAATTGCATATTAACTTTTGAGTGTTATACGTCAATTATGACAAGTTTTCTGCATAAATGCTATGGTTTTAATGAAGTTTGTTGGAGTTGAAGCAAGAAGGAAGATCGCATCACTGCTGATTTCCATGACTCCCCGTTTTTTGTACTAGTCATTAAACAGACTCCCTTTGCCAAACCATTGAGTTGTCCCTATTGATTGGTGTTGGAGTAATAAATATGAACCCCCATCCATCTCAAGGGTGCAGCTATCTCGTCTTAAAGTACTTTGGAGCAAACCTCAGCTCTATGGGCCGGCCGGGGGTCTCTGGAGTACAACATCATGCGTACTATCCTGACATTTGTAGTGATGTGGTGATAGCTATAATGGCTACACAATAAGATCTGTTAAAAAAGTGGACTTTAAAGAAAAATCAAGATAAAGTTAAGTGAATCAATTCGGTAATTCATTGTATCATGGTTTTTCAAAAAACAAGAGTGTTCAAAATGGTTCTGAAAATGCTCAAAAGTGTGTTCTAAAGAAGTGAACACCCCATATGGATGTCTACTGATCTTGCTTAGATTAATCCAATGTTGGAGATGAGAGGTCACTCTCGATTACATATTGCAATGGATAGGTGCATGCCTGGTAGATAAGTAATTATGAAATGAAGAATATGCTCACATTATGATGTTATAAAGAACTGTGGATGGTTTACAAATCATAGTTGACCTACATATTTCTCCCCATTTTTGGTCATTATGTCAACTTACTTTCTGAATGATGACTTACATATATCCCAACTTTGCTCCTTCAACGTACATTCTAAATGTTCATCCTCATCTCCTTCTACTGGCACCATTATGTAATTCATATGTTGCATCCCAAACCCAATGTCAATCATTTATACATGGTGGTCCACTTCCCATTACAGAAAGACTCCCAAACTATAGTCCTCAATTATGCCCCTAGGGGATAAGCTGTTCAGCTTTTCCACCCAATACATTTCTCTCTGGTTCAAACTTTTCGTGTGATTTCCACCTCTGTGCGCTCTTTTCACTACTTCTAAGATAATTACTTTCAGTTGTGATATATTGTGTTTCTTTTCATCAAAATGTCAGGCCACAGGTTATTTAGTCTTCTTTGTCCTGATGTTGCTCTTATGTTCATGCCACCTTTCTTTTGCTTTCCTGTTCGTCTGTCCCATGTAAAATATGCCACAGGGGCCACTTAGTCCATATATAACTGACTTTGTATCACACGTGGCATAATCCCTCAATCTGATTTTGGTTCCTTTATATGGATGTCTTACATGGGTGCCTTTGATTATATTGTTGCAGTGCCCACAATTAAGGCACGCAAATGTGCCTGTTTTTCTTATTCTCAGAGTTGTTTGTTTCTCCTTTGGCGGTCTTTCTGCCTTGATTAATTGATCCTTGAAGTTACGACCCCTCTTATATGCTATAATGGGGGGTTTGGGAACAGTTTATTCAATTGTGGATCCATTCCACTTATCCTCCAGTTTTTTTTGATCATCCTAGAGATGTGATGGCTTTGTCCTGAGTACCTCAGGGCGCATATAAACGATGACCCTTCTGGCTTGTCATTAGGAGTTAATAACTAATTTCTTGTCAGTCTCTCAGTTTTTTCTCTTGCTATTTCAATGATGTTTGTCGGATAACCTCTTCTTCTGTATTTCTCTGTCATAGTCAGGTTTTCCTCCTCCGGTATTGCTGGTGATGATATGATGTGCTTTAAGCGTAGAAATTGACTATAAGGTAGATTATTACGTAAATGTTCTGGGTGGTGACTCAAATAATGCAAAGGGTTGTTGACATCAGTGTTTTTGAGGTATATATTTGTTAATATACCTGATGGTCAAATCTCAAGTTCCAGGTCCAAGAAGTGTAGTCTCGGTGCACCCACTTCCATGGTGAATTTTATTCTTTCGTGTATTGAATTTAGATATTCTAGGAATGTGTCAACATCTGTCCTTGTTCCTCTACAGATTACAAAAATGTCATCTATGAATCTTTTCCATATAATCAAGTTTGTTTTCTATCTTGGTTCAATCAATATTCGTGTACTTTCCAGATAGTACATGAATAAATTGGTGTAGGGGCCATTGATGAACCCATGGAGGTTCCGGCCGCTTGTAAGTAAAATTGGTTTCTGTATCTAAAGTAATTATTAACCAATATAATTTTACTTAGTTCCAATATGAACACTTTATTTGCTTTACAGTTGTTGTTGTTTATGAGTGTCCACTCCAGTGCTCCTACTCCGTCTTGGTGGGGAATTGACATATATAGGGCCTCATTACGACCCAGGCGGAATACCATGGTGCTAATAGCACCATGGTCCATGCCGGTAACTTACCGACTCCGCCATGGAGAAAAGGGAAATTACCACCCCATAACAAGGTTGGCGGGGTGGTAATTCCCCCTTCCTCAATGGCCCTTCCCCATTCCCATTTTTGCCCCATAGGGCTCAATGGGAATGGGGTAGGCGCTAAGTACGGTACCGCAAATTGCGGTACCGTACTTAGCACCAAGGTCCCTTTGCGGTTCCCTACTTTAACGGCTGGTGTAGACCAGCCATTAAGGTCGGGTCCCGCAAAGGGACCTCGTAATCAGGCGCTAATGGGTTAACGGTGCCGCAGCCTTTTACGGCGCCGTTAACCCATTAGCGCCAGGGACGTAATGAGGCCCATAGACTCCGTACATCAAATGACAGTAAAATGTCATCCTCCCTGATTTCTGGTAAATTGGTCAAATTATTTAGAAAATCTCTCGTGTCCTTTAGATATGTTGTGGTGGTTTGTAGTAAAGGTTGCAGGGCTTTATAAAGGTAAACGGCAAGCGGGTTGAAGATGCTGTCAGTGCCAGCGACAATTGGCCTTAGCAGTGGTGTTTGTAGAGTCTTATGAATTTTAGGCAGTCCATAAAATACTGGTGTGATTGGAAATTCCTTGGTCATTTATTTTCTTGTCTTTTCCGAAATCCATCCTGCTTTGAATACTTTATCTTAAGTGGTTTGGATGATTTCTGCAATCTGTGGGGTTGGATCTTGTCCAATTTTGATCTAGGTACCCTCATCATCCAATAGTTCTTTGATCTTGTTGTCATAATATGTAGAGTCCATTATGACGATTACCTCTCCTTTATCTGCTGGTTTCAAAGTTAAACTATGATCTTCCAGTAGTTCTCTAATTAATTGACTCTGGTGTCTTCTAATATTGTAGTTTTTTGTTTTTGTGAAATTCACTCTGCTCAGATCTTTCTGCATTTGTTCCTCGAACATTCTAATGCCGATGTTGTTTACGTGTGGGTCGAAGTATTTGTATTTGTATTTATTTATTTGTAGCGCCCGCCGGGCCCACAGGCATCAGGGTGCGAAGACTTAACAACAGGTACAAAGTTATGCAAAAGACATGAGCTTGGGTCATGCTCAAACAGTTACAGGTAAGACCAAAGAGCTATGCAGGCGACAAGTAACTATGGGCGCTTACTGAATTCAGGACACGGTCAAATGTGGGAAATGAGCCAAGATTTAATTTTCTATTTGAAGGAATTAGATGGGGCCTCAGATCTGATAGTGGTGGGGAGAGATTTCCACATCTTGGATGCCAAAACAGGGAAGCTCGCGCCGGCTGCTTTCTGAAGTTTGAATCGAGGTATCGATATACTGTGTGTCTGAGCAATTCTTTGTGGTCGGGTGGATGTGTGGAGAGAAAGACGGTTAGATAGGTAGGGGGACCTTGTTGTTCAAGCATTTGTGAGTGAGGGCAAGAGTTTTCAGAGAAATTCTCTGCTTGACCAGGAGCCAATGAAGACTGATTATAAATTTGGAGATGTGTTGGTTTCTAGGTATGTTTAATGCCGCTCTGATGGCATTATACTGTGTGATTTGCAATTTATTCAAGTTTGCCTGACTAGTCCCCAAATAGAGGGCACTGCAATAGTCAATTTTAGACATGATGAGAGTTCTGGCTAAGGTGATGCTATTAGGTGTAGTCAGGAAAGGTCTGCAGGCTGCAATAAGTTTGCATGTATATGCCGAAGCTGATCTGGCTGCGTTGGTTTGTCGTGACAGGGACAGTGAGGCGTCTAGATAAATACTTAACGTTTTGGTGTCCTTGGAGACCTTGATAACGTTGCCATCAATGATGAAAGACTGATAAGTGTGCTCTAATTTATTAAGACATTGAGTGGATCCCAAGATAAGGAGCTCTGTATTGTCATTGTTGAGGCAAAGTTTGTGTTGGGCCATCCAGGCCTGGATGACCAAATACACGTCGTTCAAAGCCTTAGTGTCAACTGTGTAGTCGCCTGTGATGGGGATGAGTATCTGAGTGTCGTCCGCATAATATGTGTAAGAGACACCCAGATAATCAAGCACATCAAAGAGCGGTTTAGTAAACACATTATTGTGTGTGGGTGACACGAAAGAACCATGTGGGACACCACAATGAATTGGAGAAGGGTCAGCGGCTGCAGGAGGGGAGAAGACCCTCATGGATCTATTGCTCAGAAACGAGTTGATCCCTGCAGTGGCTGAGTCTGAGAAGTGGGCAGCAGAACAGAGGTGCTGACATAAGATTTGTTGATTGACCAAATCAAAGGCCGCGGAGAGATCAAGGAGTAACAGCAAGGCTAATTTCCCATTGTCTTTCAAGACTTCGATTTGTGTTTTCAGATCTATCAGAGTCGTTTCAGTCCCATGCCTGGGACGGAAGCCAGATTGTCTTAGACCTAGGAGATTGTTAGATTCCAAATAGTCTTGAATCTGCAGGTATGCAGCACAGTCTAGTATTTTAAGCATGAAAGGGACGGTAGTGATAGGTCTATAGTTAGTAGGTATGCTTGGGTCTAAAGATGGTTTTTTTAAGCAGTGGGATCACTCATGCGTCCTTAAGATTGTCAGGAACAATGCCTGTTTTAAAGGAAGAGTTAATAAAGGCTGTGATGAACGGGGCCAAGGCGTGAGCAGAATCCTTGATAATAGTAGCCGGGCAGGATTCGCCTTGACAATTAGATGGTTTGATTTTATTGATGATGTCTTCCACATCAGAGATGGCAAGAGGCGAGAAGGCAAAAGGCTTGAGGTTAGGTGTGGCCAAGGTGGCGGCCATTTCTGAAGTGGTGGGATGATTGTCAGACTTCAAGCAGTTTTGTTTGTCTTTAATTTTGGATTGAAGTGATGAAATTTTGTTCAGTAGTGCTGACTGGATGTTTGATCACCATTTACTGTCTTTAATGCAAGTGTCAGGAGGGGTGGCAGGAGATTAAAGTTACTTAAGGATCTTGAATAGTTCTTTAGTATTTCAGTCTGCTTGCATGATGCGATTGTTGAAAGACTCCATTTTAGCATGGAAGATGGCATCTTTATAGTTCAGGGAGACCATCCTTGTGAGCATCCAACTGATGACTTTTCCTGCGATTTTCCGCGCAACGTTTAGCTTTGCGAAGCACTCTTAACTGAGTCGTAAACCAAGAATTAAGATGTGCATGTGGTTTGGGGTTCCTAAGTTTTAATAGGAGCGATAGAATTTAGGGATGAGAGCATTGCATGGTTGTATGTATCCGAACATGAGTTGGTAAAGGAAGGGGAGTAGCAGCGGGAGTAGTTTCTCTCTGGTTATATCTCTTTTATTTCTCATAGGGAGGGCTGGCGCCATCGTTGGAGGAGAGCATGGGGCTGCTTCAATATTAAATGAGATAATATGGTGGTCGGACCATATGCAAGGTGTGTTAGAGAGTATGTTAATGTTGCAATTAGTGCCAGCTAGCCAATCAAGTGTCCTCCCTTTGGTGTGGGTAGGTTCTTGAATGTAATGGGTGAAACCGAAGTTGGTTAAGGTATTAGCAAGGTCAATGGCGGTAGGGTCATTAGGGTCACCATGTCCCAGATTGAGGTCTCCAAGGAGAATAATTTACGAGTTAGTTTTAGATTTATCAAGAAGTAAGTTGGAAGTCTCGTCTGCAAAGGAGGATGCTGGGCCAGGAGGTCTGTAAATGAGGTGAAGGGTGGCAGTTTGGGTAGATGTTATTGGCAATTTCACCAAGAGTAATTCTGCGGACTCAACATTGGTATTGGGTACCACTCTGAAGCCAAGTGAATTTTTATGAATGAATGCGACTCTGCCCTCTCTAGCTTGAGTGGTGTTGCAGTCACATCAAGTGATGCAGTAATCTGGAGGTATGGCCAAGGACAGTGCAGGTTCAGAGGCTGCATGTAGCCATGTCTCGGATATTACAATAAAGTCAAGCTCTTGGGTCATGATAGGTTCTGGGATGTCTAGTGCGTGGGCAGTAAGAGATCTGGCGTTGATAAGGGTGCCCTTGATCTGTGAAGTTTTGGCTACTAGGGCAGAAGTTATGAGATTAGTGTTAGGAGAGGTCATGCTGAGATTCAGGGAGGGAGGTTGAGGAATGGTACGATTAAGATTGTTAATACAATTGTTTAGATGACAGAATCTCGAACCTAGTCTCTTGTTTCTGACAAAGAGGGAGCAAGGTTGATTGGGAGTAGGTTGACTAGTGAAGTGTTCCAGCCAGAGCGCAGGGTCATTAAGGTATTTTTTTATTTTTATTTATTTTTATTTATTGCATTTGTTACACACCCAGACCCTCAGGTATCATGGCGAGGTTACAAAAAACGATTGCATACAGAACAATCACATGGTTACACAGTAGGTTTGAGCTAATTTGTTCTAGACATTCTTTCACATAGTATGGCGAACACAACAAGCATAGTTACTCAATTATACATGAGAGAAGGTTGCAGTTATATTTACAGTAACTCAGGGTTATTGGTATTCATATTATTTGAAAAGCCATATTTTGAGTGATTTTTTGAAGCCTGAAAGGGAACCCTCTTCTTTAATTCTATTGGGAAGGGAGTTCCAATGTTTGGGGGCTAAGTATTTGAAGCTACTGCCGCCTACTTTGGTGTTCTTGAAGCGAGGGATTTCAGTAGTTGCTGGTTGTGGGATCTGAATGTTCTTAAAACTGTTTTTTTTGCAGAACTTTATTAAGGTATGTGGGAGCTGAGCCCTGTTGGCAGTTGTAGGAAATGCACATGATTTTGAAGACGATTCTGTTTGCAATTGGTAGCCAGTGATGCTCTCTTCTAGTCTTAAAGATGTGGTCGGATTTCCTTATGCCGAGGGCTGCTATAAGGGCTTTGTTTAGTATGAGTTGTAGTTTTTTTAGATTGGATTTGGAGGTGCCTAATAGTATTACATTACAGTAGTCAAGTCGTGACAATATTAGAGCTCTGGCCAGGGTGACACAGTTTGCAGGGGTGAGACATTGTCTGCTTAATGCAATTAGTTTCACTGTGTAGGAGGTGGTTGATGAAAGGCTGCTAATGTGTTTATTCATAGTTAGATTAGCATCCAAGTAAACTCCTAATGTTTTTACTTGTTTCAAGACAGGTATCATGGTACCATCGATGTTGATCGAGGCATAGTCAGAGTGAAGGGCGCTGATTTTAGACTGCAATCCCACTATGAGGATTTCGGTCTTCTCATTGTTTAGACAGAGGTTATTTAGGGCCATCCAGTTTTGGATGATCGCATAGATATTGTTGATGAGTAAGGTGTCTTGGGTGTAGTTTCCTGAAAGCGGAATGAGGATCTGGGTGTCATCCACAAAGTTGGTGTAGATGACACCCATGTCATCTAACGCTGAGAAGAGGAGCTTCGTATATGCATTATACAGTGTAGGAGAGAGGCAAGAACCTTGGGCTACTCCTATAGGGACGGGATGGGGTCAGCAGCTTCCTTGCCTATAAAGAGTCTGGAGGTACGGTCAGCTAGAAAGGATTTAATCCACATGGTAGTATCCATGGAAAAGTTAAAGTCTTTGGCTAGGGTTTTGCAGAGTGTATCGCGGTCCACGAGGTCAAACGCTGCAGAGAGGTCTAATAAAAGGAGGATACATAGTTTGCCTGAATCTCTAATGGTATCCATCTGAATTTTAAGATCCAATAGAGCTGTTTCTGTATTATGGTTTGGCCTGAATCCGGACTGCCTTGATCCGAGAAGTTGGTAGTTTTCTAAATGAGATTGGACTTGGTTATAAGCTATTTTGTCAATGATTTTAAGTAAGAAGGGAACTGTCGTTATTGGGCGGTAATTAGTGGGAGCAGTCGGGTTTAGAGTGTTTTGGCTTTGAAGGAGGCGTTCACAAAGTTGGTGGTGATAGGAGTGAGAATGTGGGCGCAGGATTTGACTATTTGTGTTGGGACTGAATCTCCTTTGCAATTTTGGATTGTAGCAGTTTGATTTTGGTGGCTAAAGCATTTTGTATGGTGGTACACCAATCTTTGCTTGGTTTGGCAGGCTTGGCGATTGGGATAGGATTTTCTAATTCTCTCAAGATGGAGAATAGTTCTTTTGAATTGGATGCAGCGTTACTGATCCGTGTATTGTGGGCATTTGCTTTGGTTTAGATTATGGCTGATTTGTAACTGTTATTTGATAGATTTCCTATAGGCATGTTCTAGTGCACGTTTCCTTCTTCTAAGGGCAACCAGATCCTCGTTAAACCAGAAGCAAGACTGCTTGTCAGTGCGTTTTGTTTTAGTGGTTAATGGTGCTATTTCGTTGATTGTGGAGGTGAGACAGTTTTTATAAATATCTACAAGGTGACAAGGGTTATCACTGGAAATTGTCGCAGTATCTAAAGCTCTGCTGAGCAATGGATTGATGTTGTCAGGTGTGAGCTTACAGAGGTTTCTAACTTTGTGGGTGAGTGTAGATTTTTGTTCAGCGAGGGGGGGTTCAGCAGCGGTAATGGTAAACTGGATGATGAAATGGTCTGTCCAACTGAGTGGGGAGATAGAATCAATATCGAAGGAATGGAGTGGGGCATGTGATCGGATGGTGTCAGGGCAGGCAGGTTTGGATAGGCCATTCTTAAAGGTAACACATTGATTACCAAAGCAAGGTAAACTATTGTCCACAATGCAAATGGAAACATAGTGAATGTGGAGTAGGTTTGCATATGGGATAGAAACAGCGCTAATAGCGTCATGGCATGCATATCGCTATAAATTATAATGGTGGGACATATACTTTCTATGTAATGAATAGGAAGTGGGCTTCCAAGACTTCTAAGATTAGTATCAGCAATGTTGTTATTTTGCTCGATAACAGATGGCAAAGGGCATCCCATAATGAGGCAAAATGGAAGCAGTGGCTGATAATGGGGGAAATATGTAGTAATACTATTGGTAGGCTGTGTCATCAGTAAATAGGGCGACGTGGGTGAGTGAGGGCATGTAAGAGGTGCTGGTAGAGCATATGTGAACAACAGAGCAATGATGGTTACAAGTGATGTCATACAATGATTATGGTGCAGAGGGGTCCGCACAAACATGATAGGCAGTGGAGTGGTGTTATACGAACGAGGTATAAGCTAGTGCAACATTTGCAGCATTCAAAGTGGGAAGCAGGTATAGGCTAGATGCAACATTCAAAGTGGCAGGCAGGTATAGGCTAGATGCAAAATTCAAAGTGGCAGGCAGGTATAGGCTAGATGCAACATTCAAAGTGGTAAGCAGGTATAGGCTAGAAAGTGGCAGGCAGGTATAGGCTAGATGCAACATTCAATGTGGCAGGAAGGTAAGTAACACTTAGGTATTATCTCCAAGTATTCATGTTCTTCCGGTTGTCCTCCTATTAGAACCTGTGTGTCAAAAAACACTTTGAGTCACATCTTCCTTGTTAGCCTATGGAGGTTTACTTTCTCTTCTAATAAGTTTGAATTTTGATTGGGTATAAATGAGAGTCCCAGGTAAAGTGTGTCTAGTTGATCTTAAGATAGAGATTTACTCAAGATGTTCACTACTAATTGTTCGGTTTGTTTTTGGACCTGAGATTTCTTTTTGCCTCGTCTTGCTTTCTTTTTTCTAAAAAAGAAGAGGGTTGGGCGTTGGAAGTAGCTGGCTCTTGTGATGTGTGTAGATTTGGAGTATGTATCTGAATACTCTCCACGTTAGTATTATCTTCTCCACTGTTTGGTGCTTCGCTGCTCGGGTCACTTGTATCTTCTTCACGATTTCTTGGGTTCAATGTTTTTTTCTTGTTCGGTGGTGGTATTCTTTGTGCGTAGTGTTCCGGCCAGGTGTATACTATGTCCTGTAGATAGTCTAGGGTATCTCTTCTGAATTTTCATCCTTTGCGTTGTTCTATTTCTTTCTTATAATTCTCCAAGGACTCATTCACTTCTTCCAAGATTTTATTCAAGTCTCCTTTACTCTTTAATTTACTTAGCTGTTCTGTTAGATATTCAATTTCTTTTTCCAAGTTATTCACAGATTCTATTGGGAGGAGAATTAAGTCAGGTGAGCACTTATTAATGATCTGCTCCAATTTTCTCACAAATTCTGAATTCTCTCTGCATAAGGTAGGTCTTGAGTAAACTCGAAGGCCTCTCGGGATACGTTGTGCTCGATAGTATTGGGCCAGTATTGGGCCAACATAGTGGCATGCAATTTTTGGGATATTTCTCTTCTAATGACTCGTTCTAACTGTGTTTTGGTTTTTCTGGATTAGTGGCAGTTGGTATGTTGGTTTCTATGTCTTGTATAAGACCTAGTATTCGGTTAGCTTCCTTCTCATCAAATGCTATAGTGGTATCGTGTTTCTCTGTTAGTGTATTGATTTTTGAAAATGACATCTCTAGGTGTCACTATCTTTGTGGGTGCTACTAAGATCTTTGTGCCACACCCTGAAATCAGGGGATTTGTGCAAATTATAAGTACTGGTTGTCCGGTTGTCAAATATATTTTCTAGTAAACAATCATATATTTTGTGATAATCATCAAACTCTGAAATGTCATTTCTCCCAATTTTCTACAATTGAATAGACAAATACAAATCTTAGATATCATGTGATGTTACATTTCATGCTGCATTCAATAATAACTCTACGGAACAACTTCTTAGCAGAATAATTTCTTATTGAATTTCCAATCTTTGATTTGTGTCTCTACGCGTTTCGGAGTATGCTTCTCCCCTTCTTCAGGAGTTGCCTACTCTCTTCATAAATTCAGATATCAAATCTACATTAAGTAAGTAATCAAAATTTCATTACACTTCTCTCAGACTGACAATAGTTAAGTACTTTTTCCTGTCATAATTCTGCATCTCATAATTACCTGCGTTCCTTCCTATTAGTGCAACTTTTTCTTTTAGTGAGCTAAAAATGTTTCCTGTAAAAATCAAAAACATAAAAGAGTAGAGTAACTAGACTACTCAACTACCATCTAAAATTGTCAAGTTCATAATAACTTCCCTATCTGTTTTATAGGAAGCACGAGAGACAACAAACTGTGAAGCAAGGCCAAGAGGCGCTCAATTTGAACATCCACAGCTTATGTAGACCACCATGAAAGTCACACCATCCGGGCAACGGAAAGGGTTGGCAACTAGATAGAGAAAGCCAAGATTAACAACGGTTAATCCCACGGGACTACCAAGCAGGTAATTCTGGGATATTTAGAAAGCGATCCATTGATTCTTAAACACGCATTAATGGATTATTATTAACTTGACAATTTTGGATGGTAGTTGAGTAGTCTAGTTACTCTACTCTTTTATGTTTTTGATTTTTATAGGAAGCATTTTTAGCTCACTAAAAGAAAAAGTTTTACTGAATAGAAAGGAACACAGGTTGGGTGCCAGCTCAATTGGAATTCTAGGAAATTAAGTAAAACATTTTTAATTGTGCGCTCCATCCTAGGCTAGTGCCAAGGGTCCTGGTCTAGAGGAATGAGCAGAGCAAGATGAGGTGGTCTGGCTAGAAGAAATGATGCAACAGGTCACTGCCATGTATATAGATACGTGGCAGGATGGTGGCCTATTACATCAAGCTTTGAGTGAGTTGTACATGACTCCAAAAATTAAAGAGTAGCAGATTAAAATTGTTAGAATCACAGCCTACATGTATCTCCATATGGGAGTGATGCAGGCAAAACATGAAGAAAACAGAACCGTTAAAATTAGTGGAAGAAAAATTGCAAAAGAGCCAAGATTCTGAGGTAGGATTGGAACATTATATTAAACAGCTAAAAGAGTACTTGGCTCTACAACAGCAAAATAATTCAGACCAAGAGGACCAATTAAATGCATTAAGAATGGAGTGTCAACAAAAGGTTGACTCTTTGGAAGAGAGTCAACTGAATTTAAAACATCAAGTGAGATACAATAACGCCAGAGCAGAGCAAATGTTCACTTTACAGAATCAGATAAAAAAATTGGAAGAGGAAAGTAATACTTTAATTATGAAAGAACTTATTGAAAAGTGCCAGAAATTAGGTGCCATAATACAACAAAGGGATGATCGTGCTGAACAAAGGGGCGCTCTGTATCAGGAGAAAGAGGACCTATACCAGGAAATTTGTAATTTAAAAACCAATCTGGAGAGAAGGGAGTCCGACCTCCAGGAACTGACTGGCATAAAAGAAGAATGTGAAAAATGAATGGGGCAGAGTAGACAAATGGAACTCAAGTTAGAGCAGGTCATGGAGGCTCTAAATGTGGAGAAAAAGAAGGTTCACTTCCTGCAACAGAAATTGTCTCAGTGTTCCCAGACCATACAGGTAGTGCCAAGAGATAATGAGGCCCTCTGTGAGGAGAACAATGGACTCCACAAGCAGGTGGCAGCTCAAGAGCGGGTCATAGAGGCCAGTCAAGCCCTGATAGCAGAGCAAAAGGCTCAGACCTTTGCCTACTATCAAGAGGTAGGGGCTGAGAAGGAGAAACTAGGTTAGAAAATCTGTGTGCTAGATTAAATCCAAACTGGAGGGACCCCAAACAAGTAGAGAGGGACAGGGCAACCCCTGATCACAGTGTGATGCCCTCTGTACTAAGGGCCTCAAACCCACTTACCAATTTGTATGCACAAAGCGCTGCTGAATTAATGCCCGCCAGTTCACAAGAATTGGGAGTCATGGGGCAGCCAGACCTAAATAGGCCTAGCATGTTTGAACAGGTAGGCCACCACCCATTAGAGATTGATGGAGGATGTCCCTGTATAAATACAACAATATTATGGCCTGATAGGAAGCCTCCTATCAGGAGAAAGTCAGTGAATTAGATCTGCAGAAGCATCTCCAAAGAAAGCATTTGGTTCGATTTGCAGAAAAACAGCATGAAATGTGGCCCCAAAAGAGCATTTGGAAACCCTCCACCCAATAAGGGCAGCAGGGGGGATGCTCCCCCAACCCTGGAAGCAGGGAGGAGTCAGAAGACTACTCTACTGTGCGCCACAGGGGAGAAGAAACTAGGCCCCACCATTCTGCAAGCCCCTCACAAGCTCATAGAATCAGAGAGAACCTAGAAGATCATTAGGGGACCCCAAGCAGTAGCGGTTCTGAGTATGAGGGCGAGTGGACTCAGGTGAGGCGGCAAAGAAACAGAGGAGAGTTCTGGTGAAAGACCCCATTAGGCAGATCAAGGCCATTAGGAATTTCATAACACTGTACTACAAAAACGCAAAATATTCTGTCTGGGAGCATCTGGAACTATATGAACAAATGATGGACACTTTTCACATTAAAGATAGCCAGAACTGCATTTATCATGCCGGAGTACTCCAGCTTCTTTGCTGGACTGGAAGACCAAAATCATTCAAGATGGTCCACCTACAAGGTGGCCATCTTGAAGCACTTTTCCGCCCACAGAAACCTCCAGGCGGCTCGCAAAGCAGCCTACAATTTGCAATGCAGAGAAGTTCAGGCCCCAAGGAATTTGTGCAGGAGCTAAAATGTACCTTTGCACAAACTACCAGGAGGGTGTGCACAGATAGTAGAGAGTTTATAACTACCTATTTTCATGCGCTCCCAAAATAGATAATGACCCAGTCGGTGAGAGATTTTCATGATAAAAGGCCCTAGACTGGGTAATAGAGCAGGCTATCCGGATCTGCGAGGTCCAAAAACCTGCAGAAAATAAAAACCAAATAAAAAACCCAAAACCAACCAACACCCCCGCTGCTGCTAAGGTGGCACAGGTGAAGGTTGCCCCCATTTTAAACCTAGAAATGGGGGGGCCTAAAAACAAACTGTCCCAAAATCAGCCAAATCAGAGGCAAAGAAGGCCATCTGATCGATCAGCAACAGGTGGCAGTCATGGAGGTAATCCCACCAATGGGACCCCTAACTCTCCTGATTACATAAGTCCCAGATACAAGGGCAACCGACCGATCGTGGGGTATGGATGGACTCCCCCAGCCCAAGGGGGGGATCCAAATAGGTAAGTACTGCCCCAGGAAACTTCCCTCCTAACTTCCCTCAGGAGGGCGGAAATCCCCCAAATCCAGGGGTATGTTTTTTTCCCTGGTACCTACCAAACCCCAACCTGCACGACAACTCTGCTTTATTTCCAGCTTTCAGGAGTCCAGACCACCCAATCTGGGAGAGGGGAGGCCAAGGCTGAAGGGTTACCAAAATCCCCAATACCCAGGGTACTCCAGGACAAGGGATAGTTACCCTTCCTGAGAACCACGTAGGTATGAACAAAGACCCCCGTACTAGCCTGAACGGGTGTCCCAGCTGGAGCGTCAGGTCCAGAACCTCACACAGGATCTGAGCCGCATGTTGAGGGCTCAGCAGAACCCTCAGATGAACATGGCGGCTCAGAGCCCCACAAACCAAGGGTCTGGCACCCAGAACAATGACGAGGGAGGGGAAGGGGGGAGAGACTCCAGATCCCTCTCACCCCTCTTCCTGGATAACTCCAGAACTTCAACGGGAATGAAATTCCTGTCGAGGGACTGCGGATCTGGAAATAAAAATTGGGCGACATAAGGTGAAACACCCGGTCATAGTCGTGACTCCAGAGGGAACCCCCTATCTATTATGGAATGACATCCTTCGCAGGTTGTCTCCACTAATAGACTGTGTGAACAAGGTCCTTTTGGACTAATCGGCCAATCAAATTAAAACAAAGTGTCAACCATGTTAGTTTAAATGGCACATGCCACATGGATGAACAAAAATCTGGTCAAATTGAGTTTGATTTCCAGAATAATCAAACACCTGATGTTACTGTAGTTGCTGTAGGACAGCAAACTGGTGATGGGAACTCCTCTTCATTTCTGAAAATCAACCTCCCTTCCAGTTTCAAGTGGCATTCCACACTGGAAGGAAATACATTGAAATTTTATACCAATTCACAATCTGAAAATCCCAATTCTATAGTCAAAAGTGATCACAAACCAGCTCAATGTTTAGCTGACATTCAGAAAATTAGAGAACAGTTGTTCCTCCCTATTCAATTAAATGATGGGAAGGAGTATGTGCTTGCCCGAGTGTGCTTGAACAACAGACAGAGCTTCATCAGCTAAGCCATGTTCAGAAAGCTACCAAAAGATCCAACCATTCCCACATTTAAATTGATCGATAAGTGGGAAATGGAGCTGGAAACTCCCAATTCCAAACATCTCCTGCCTAGCAGGTGTATGCTAAAAATTTCCATAGGTGACAAAAGCATAGAACATAATTGTTGGTTTGTGCGAGATTGAAAGGGGCCCCTAGGGGACCCTGACGTCTATGGAAACAAGGCGGGTCACCACACACGATAGAGACGCCAGACACGAGGTTGTATTCCCAAAGCTAGGGTTTTATTGCAAAGCAAAAGTCTCAGTTGGCCAACTCAGTCTCATGCCCCGCGGCATGTATCTCTAGACCTCGAGGGACGCAAGAGAGCGAATTACGTACATCAGTTACATATATACAAAATGCATATCAAACAATCAGCTATGACATGTATAACACCCCTCTTCATTGGGTTTCTTTGAACTTGGTGTGATGATGGACATCTCCGACCACTATGACACCTTCAAACATCTATTCTAGTAACAATTTGCAATTCGTGAGTGCATAGGCATCTTTCGGTTATTAAATAGAACATGGCGCTTCTGTTCTTGGAAGCGAACTACATACAGAGGGAGTTTCATTCCAGACCTCGCTATCTATCAGGTGGTATTCGTGTCCTGGGAGCCGACATGCTCTTAGCGGGCTCAGCAAAGGGGGGCCGTTAGGAAATCATAATTCAAGCCCTTAGCAGTATTATTCTAATATATTCTACCATATAACGAGACTGGCTGGCAGCTGTGAAATGATTAAATGCCCTGCGGCTCTGCTTCAAGGCTACATTAAGGAGGGAGCCGGGCATTCTTCCTGGCGCTGTCTACGTTTGTGTTTCAGCGAAACTCTTGTTATCCTCTCGGCCCTGTGGCCTTGTCCTTTTCATATACAGGCAACAATGTTCCACAGTCGAGCAGTCTAAGCGGAAAATATACTGCAAAGAAATAGGAACAGAAAGCAATGAGCAAAGGTTAGAAAACAAAATGGCGATTCTTGTTACATCAAAATGGTCGTTCATTGGAAAACTCGAAAACCTCTGTCGTATCGTGCATGAGACGGTTGCCCCACGGCCACCAAAATGCGTTTGCGGTCTCAAATAAGATTTCTAGACTGACAAGATGTCCCTGCTGCATTCTATTTAGGCAGTGACATTCTCAATCGGTTTGCAATTAATTTGGGCCTTATAAATGACAAGGCTAGTCCCGATTAGGGGGCAATCCCATGGGTTTTAATGATTCTGAAAAAGGATTTCATTCTGCCGAATTGCTGCCATATGCAGTTGAAGTCCAAATTGGAGAGGAGATCACCATCGCAGGACGGACCCGACAATTCCCACTTGAATTAAAAATTAAAAGAGGACAGAAACTGCAAAATGTCCATCTCAATGCCCAGCTCCAACAGCAGGGGCTGGGGTTAAACCCAACACCATTAGTCAATGTAGAACACAACACCATTCCAATATTGATGGATAATAGCGACCCTAAGAGTATCACTCTGGGCACAGGCACCATTATTGGAATGGCGGTTGATGACATTTTTCCAATGGTCTAGGAAATGAACTGATAGGACCAATCCCCAATGACTGCTATGACAATGACAGTGACAATGACATACCACCAGACAGGATCTTCACCCGGCAAGGGGGGAATTGCCTGGTGTACTCTTCCTGCCCTTACGCAGGGGAAGAGGTGACCTGTGACATCAGGAAGGATGAGGTGATCTTGCAGGTCCATAATGACTGCCTCTCCTACCTGAAACCCTCTGTCCAGGTCCTAACCAGAGACCTCCCCACCCAGCTTCAGGCAAATGGTTAAAGAGCGGGTCAACCTCGCTGATGCCTGTGGGACTGAGGAGCAAAAGCAAAAGTTGAAACAGGTTTTCTTAGATTTACAAGATATATTTGCAGTGGACTTGTACGACTGTGGTCACACCGAGATCCATACCACCACAATTCCCACGGACCCTGGAATGACTCCTGTGTTTGTGAAGCAATATCGCTTGCCTCTCGCATCCATGGAGTCCCTGACAGAAATAATCAAAAATCTAGAGTCCCTTGGAATAATTTGTCCAGTACACAGGACCTTTAACAATCCGGTGCTCAGGATTTTAAAACCAAATGTCCAATGGAGACGTTGTGCAGACCTTTGGGAGCTGAACAAACGGGTCCACATGTCCTGATGGCCTCTCCTTAACATTGACCAAGGGCTGGCCCAGATCCAAGGGTCAAGGGTATACACCGCTATTGTCCTGACAAATGGATACTGGACCATGCCCGTCAGTAGGAAGGGCCAATACAAGCTGGCCTTTACCTTCGGGGGGAAGCAGTACACATGGACCTGGACTCCCTTCGGATACATAAACTCTGGTAATGAATTCAACATCTTCTTAAACAAGGCCATGCCCGACTTGGGTGAAAGCGGTAACTTGGCCTATGTGGATCATGTCTTCATTAAAAGCTCGACTGTGGAGGAACACATAGTGGAAACTGTTATGTTCTGATCCAGTCGAGGGTTGCCGGAGCAAAACTGTCCTTCCCGAAGGCACAGTGGTGCAGGACCCGTGCCAACTTCTTGTGGCATGAAATAACTCTGGAGGGTCTCTGTCCTCAGGAGAAGAAAGTGGAAGCACTATTGAAACTAAAAGACCCCACAACTCTGCGTGAGCTAAGAAGCCTCCGTGGACTAACTAATTACAGTAGGAAGTTCATTGAGGATTACGCGAAGGTCACAAGAACCCTGATCCATCTGTTGAAGGGGAGGTCAAGTGGTAGAGGGGTCAAGAACAAGCTGAGGCAGTAAAACAACTCAAAAGAAGTCTCTCATAAGCGCCTTGTCTAGCTTACCCTGTCAAAAACAAGGAGTTGCTCTTGGAGACAGGGTTCTCGAATACTTGCTTGACAGCAGTATTATATCAAGACATGACAAGGTCAATAAAGTGATTGAGCTGCATCCTCTGTGGAGCAAAAATTCAACGATTGGGAGAAGGCACTCCTTGCAACGTTGTAGGCATTGAAAAATTACCGCCCGTTCATCCAGGGGGAACACAACATAGTGGAGACTCCACACTAGCCTTTGCAATATCTTCAAAGTGACAGAATCCGGGCCAGAAATGTGACTAATTCCAGAATGACTTCCTGGATTCTGTCAATGCAAGGCTTTGTTGTGGAGGTCAGATATGGCCAAAACAAGAAGTGTCCCCTCACGCAAGGTCTTGCTGACTTGCATGATTGTGCCAGAGAAAATTGTCTGAAGGACGAAAGTCTCAAAACCCAGGACAACATGGAGGCATACCTGAATTCCCTGCACAAAGTCTAAGAAGAAGGCAAGTGCGAGGGAATGCCCACAGTTTATGTGAATGGGTGCTCCGACCATGTTGACAACAACGCGGAAAAGGAACTGGGGGCCCGCGTTGGGAATGCCTGGGTGAATGATGCCCCGGAGCTCTCCCTGGGTACAGAATCGGTCCACACAGTAGTCAGGTGGTAGAACTGATGGCAGTTCATCAGGCCATTTTCACTGCCGTCCAACACCAACTCCACAAACTGGTTATGTCCGGAACAGGTTCGTGGAGCAACTGGTAAATTGGAGAACTAGAGGCATGCTGTGTGCTAATAACAAACCACTCAAACATGGCAAGCTAGTACAAAATATTGATGATCTGGTCACCTCTAATGGGATGAATGTCTATTGAAAGAAGATTAAGGGTCATTCCAGAATAGAAGGGACAGACAAAACTGGAAACGATCTGGCTGATCAGCTGTCCAAAACTGGAGCCATCCAGGGGTATCTCCTTGAGGTTTAGTCCCTGTTTGGGGAAATCCAGGTCACTGCTGTCACTAGGCCCCAGACAAATGTTCACAATGAACTCTCCACTGCCCAGTGGAGTAAGGAGACCCTAGATGCTGATTTAATCACGGCACAAAAAGGGGATCTGATTATTGTGAAATTTTATCAACACATTGAGGACCCTGAGAACATTCCTCTGATGGATACAGATTACATCGGGAAAGAGGACCTCAGGGTGTTGATGAAGTGTCCCAAAATGTTCTGAATCCAAGAAGGTTTGTTGGTAAGGAGATCCATCTCTGGATGCGACCAGTGGGTGGTACCTACATCATTCCAGAGCCTGATGCTAAGTCACGCCCATGACGCGGCCACAGCCGGTCATCGTGGGTTTCATACTACTTATATTTGAAGGGGTGTCTTATGTGTGCACAATTTCAGTGAAGTTCCCTCACAAAGCGAGCTCCCCTCCAGAAGAGGGGGATGACACTACCTTGGTCAGATTTACAAGTAGATTTCATCGGGCCCGTGATTCGCTCCTCTAGGGAGAACAAGTACATGTTAACAGTAACATGCTTGTTTACCAAATGGGTGGAATGTATCTCGGCCCCAAATTGCAAAGCAGAAACAGCAGCTGCTCTGTTGATCAACCACATCTTCTTGCGTTTTCACCTACCCCAAAGGATTGAGTCAGAACAAGGAAGTCACTTCACCAGTGAAGTGATGACAAAGATGTGGGAGATACTTGGGGTAAAAAGGAAACTTCATATTGCAGACTACCAGTCCTCTAGTGAGGGAGTTGAGAGGTACAATAAAACAATTGTGAGCATCCTAAAAAAGTTGTAGGCAGATTCTGGGCCAAGTTGGAACATCCGATTACCACTTGTCCTGATGCCTACCAAATCTACCCCATCTTCTGCGATCGAAGGATGGTGCTAACTCAGCATCTGCTCTATAGAACACAAGAGCAGACACTGATAAACGCCTCCACAACTCATGAATATGTTGAAAATCTAAGAAAACACCTTCAGAATGCTTTTGCGTATGCTTAGCAGAATCTGGAAAAATCAGCAGAGGGAATGAAGAATCAATATGACTTAAAAACAACCAAAAAGGAATACCAAGTAGGAGACAGAGTCTACTTGTACAATTTCCAAAGGAACCAGACCAAGGAGCAGAAATGTCTCCCTTCCTGGCACGGTCCTTTTGAAATTGAAGATAAAATTTCACCTGTCGCCTACAGAATCTGCATCCCCATAGGAGAGCTGACAGAAGAGAAATGGGTCCACATTAATCAGTAAAAGAGTTGTCATCCCAGGCATACTTTGAAGCTGATTGAGGAGCCAAGGGAAAGTCAAATAGAGGAGACACCTGGAGAATAAGAAGCCGGAGAAAGAAACAGCAGAAGGGAATAGGTTGGTACATAGGTATATCTATCTAACAGGGAGTACTTTTCTTCACTATCATTGAAAAAAGCATCACAACAGATGGGTTAAATGTGGATAGTTATCTTTGCCTTGTTAAGGAATTATTTGTTGATGTGTTTAAGTACTTTAATGAATGTAATGTCTGTTTGTCCCACTGATGTCAACCTTCCGGGAAGGCAGTCAGCGGGAAAGTATTGTAATCTGTCATTATCTATCCACAAGTTAGTACCAATTCCGTCCTTCATAGACAAAGGAGGACTTCCACGGGGACCCGGAAAGGGGGTGTCACTCCTCACTCCAACGAAAGACCAAGGGAGGATCATGGCATAACGCTCCCTGTCTCAGGGAAGAAGGGGGGATCTGTGGGGTACATTGATCAGTCCAGCATATCTCCCCTACCTCACCAAACTACATCTCAGCAGTCACCAGCAGAATGACTGCACTGGTTCTGTTGAACACTATCGCCTTGCATTAAAACTGCGCTTTGCAGTCTCCAAAATGATGGCTGTGCCATCTTACCAGCCACACATGGGGCAAGATGAAACACAGAAACCCAGAGAATGGCTGCCAGTATTTTCTTCAATTGCACCAAAGAAAATAATTTAAAGGCAGCACTTCTATTCTGCCAGCTCAAAACTTTTTCACTAAGAAAGAAACTATACTGACTTTTAAAATGACTGTGCCCTGATGCTCTTTTTCATCTGTTCAACAGTACACAGTTCTGATCCAGTGAGACCCAGCTAGGTCCCTCCATATTCAGGTTGTGCTCCAGCAAAAAGGGGCAGTTCTCATTGAATGACAGGCTGTGTCAGGCAAGATCTGTGGAATAACAAAGAAACGTCACTTCAAGCCGTACGCAAAACGCTTTCCTTTTTTAAACAAAATGACACCGATAACCCCTTCATAAGAAGCTCTCTCTTTCTTTGCTCATGTCGGTTTCATTGGACCCTTGCTTTGAACAAATTCCTGTGTAGTAGGAATTTACTGTGGCCATGGAAATGCTCAGAATAAAGATACCAGGAAAAGTCACATTTGAAAGAGATAGCCAAGGAAAATGATCCACGTGTAAATTGGTGCTTTTACAAACAATAAAATATCTGTTTAAAAGTGAAATGTTGAATTAAGGCCCTGTACCTGGATAGAAATGTGATGGATTTTTATTAAAAACATATATAGTATGTTTAATACCAACATTCTTACTTTCTGGTTCAGTAAAGGAAAGCAAAACAATAATAACAAAACAATAATAAAGTTACTGTGAAACCAGCAGGACAGGTTTTTAGGCCCTGGCTTCAAAGGACTGACTACAGGATCTACCTTCCCACAAGTGCACCAGCATCTGGGGCATATGAATAGGCAAGGCTGATACGTCTCAAACTTCATCAGGGTCTGTGGAAGTGCTCCAGCTGGGTACAATGGATTTCTGGGACACTTAGGTGTGACTTCTTTAGCAGCACCTCTCCTCCACTCAAACTGAGGAGCTTCAAAGACAAATCCATGACAACAGGGCTAGTGCCTGACAGTTGGCTGTGGGTTGAAAATAAATCTCTTATTTGGAAGACAATGCGGGCCATTTTGGTCAAAAGACTGTTCTGAATTAATAAACTTTAAGACGTTATTTCTGCAACCGAAGAACGCAGGAATGCAAAGGTTTAACATTTTAAATGTAATTTTTGTGGGATTAAAACTGGGTAGTGTGGCTTTCCCTAGCATGTAGGAGATGCAAACAGCAGAAAAATGTAAATCTTGGTAAAAGTATACTTGGTGCAACTTTAAAATTGAATGCAACCATGCTCCGTGATAATAGGTACACATATATAAAATTGCAGAATTTTAGGTGAAATATTTCCCACTGAAAAGTGTGAAAGATTATTAGGAGGGCAAAATGACAAAGTACAGACTTGGGGTTCGGAATGCCATGCTCTGCATGAAATGTGTCATTTGCCTATGTGGTTTTCAAAAATGACACAACTGTAAAAATGTCCAATTTATGTCATAACTGATTTTTGGCAAAAATTACTGAGGGAGGGCATGGGCAATTTAAGCTCACACCATAAAACTGATGTCATGTCCTTGAAGCCCAACCGGCTGACAGGAAGGAGGTAACAGTAAACCCTGACCAATCCAGTTGTTAGAGGCATGTCCAGCAAAAGCATGCCCCTATGGTAATTACTGTGATGTCACCCGCCTTATAAAAGGGGGAGTCTCACAGAGACAAAGGACACACTCTCTTCTGAATTCTCCAGCTCCTGCATATCCAGATACTTCATATTCATCCTGCAAGATACTAGATTCCAGGACCACTGATCCAGTAAAAAAAAACACTAAGAATCCCAATAACTGAGGGAGAAAGGGGAAAGGTGGCTGAACCCTCTTTGGGATTATCCAGTGCTGTCTGCTTTCGCTGCTACCTGATCCATCCAGCTGAGGTGGCGTTGTGCTGTGACCAGACCTTTTCCCAGCTGTTTTCTTCTGGGAGAGCTTGCTGCTGTGACCAGTGACCAGGTATTGCCTTGCTGTCCAGAAACCCGGTGTGCTGTCCAAAATACCCCTTTTAAGTGCTTGGTGGGAGTATTCCCCTCCCCCAACATCCACAAACTGCATCCTTTGCTCTGTACCTTCTATTAGGTTCCACCCCATAGAAATCACATAACTGCCTTAGCAGAAATCCTTAAAACTGTCAGAATCCTCTGTGCATCCTGTATGTGATCTCTAGGTGCTAGTGCCATTCTTCCACTCATTTCTGTCTTGTGTAAGTCCTTAGTACTATTTTGATTAAACTAATTAATTCCCACATAAAGAGCCACACGGCGCAAAGGGGTTACACTTGCAAAGTAACCTGTGTCGCGGGCGGCGTCTCTCTTTTCTAGTCACTAAAATATAGTTTCTGTAAAACTTGTCCTTTCCTTTTTCAACCGATTTTTCTCTGTTAACTGCTTTTATTTTTCAAACTTAATTCCCTTTCCCATTAAAAATCTCATCCAGTCATCCATTTGCTTGCATATTATGCCTGTGATGTGTATCTGTCATTCAGCATAAAAACCGCATTCCGATTCTGTCTATTTCACCCATTTTTCAAACCATTTTGACATTTAAACCTGTGTAAATTAGCAAATGCAATTTCTATGCGTGTGATTTGGCTGCAGTGTGTTGCCACTTCAAAGTTGAATTTTGAACTTTATGCCCATTATTGGTACCTTGCCTTGTAGTTGGTAGCCTTCGTACATCCCCGATACTGTTATAACTCATATTTACCTCATTCATTTAACTACACATTTAAATTAAATATTTAGTCATTCCAAGTGCTATTTTATGCAATTGCAAAGATTTTAAAATCCGATTTTACCTCCCATTTTGTGAAAGAAGTTTGGATTTTAATTCTGTTTGCTGCATAGTATACCTGATTCCTCACAAAATTCGATTAATATGGGTTTGAGGGAGCATTGCAGGGGGAATCTTAACTTGGGTGCTATCGACGCGAACAGTAAAATTGCTCCCATTCATTTGTGCTTTGGGTATGTTAAAGTAGAAGGTCAAAATAAGCGTATTTCATCAATTTACTTTGTAATTATCACCCCATTGGTGATTGCTGCCCAATATTACATTTGTGAGATTTTCTTTGAATTTCAAATAAATAAATATTATATTACCACCCACCGGCCTGGTTCATGGTCCATTGTGACCCAGGGTATTTGTAAAAGGGGGTGTGAGATGGGTTGGGTGACAGCTCAATCTGAATCCTAGGAAATTAATTAAACGTGTTTTAATTGTGCGCTGAATCCTAGGCTAGTGGCAACAGTCCTGGTCTGGTGTGTGACGCCCGATTAGAATCCTTAGCAGACACAAGCCCATTAAAGAAACTGGGAGAAGTGCCTCAATGGGCATCTGCTGATGTCCACCTTAAAAAACATTTGCGAGCCTTTCAAGTTCCTCAATCCACAACCGGTGGCAACGCTGAGCGTTGTCAAGTTGCTGTCATCTAAAGACGTCAGAAATGTCTGGACCAGTGCTTCAGAACTGTCGATCAGCACTTAGACAATGATTCCTGACCCAGAACCACCATGTAGGCCAGCCTGCACTTGTTCACCCAGCTTCACTCGCTAAACCGTCTTGCCACCTGATACCCGCAGCTGACACCCATCTGAAACTCTGTCAGAGAAGCCAGCAAAGCTCCCTGTGGCCGAGCACCAACAACAGCTACATGACAAGATACATTGTGGTTCTGTCCCTGTGGTCCTTCCCAGAAGGCCCCTAGAGACATATTAAGACCCAACGCTACCTTTGTGCTCAAGCCAGGAAACCTTAAACTGTTGTGGTTATTAACCACATAGACCACCCTCATGTCAGCATCCAGAGTGGAACCCATTTCCTTGTTTGAAACTGTCTGTACTCTACATACATCGACATGCTGGGTTGTATACCATAGTGTTGTGAGACTGTCTGTTGTGATTAATAAAGTAGATAGGTTTAATACAACCATGACTGAACACTCCTTTTATCATTGGGTAATAATTGTATTTCTGCTGTGTTGCCACTACCCAACGATCCACGACCTTTCAGAGATTAGACTGCTGTTCCCTCTACGTTACCAAAATTGGACAAGGAGGTTAATAATGTGCTTGTTATTCTAATCTGTTCGGATCCCTTCTGGTTTGTTAGAGGTGTGGGGCTGATTGATGGTTTAGAAACCAATTTTCATCCCTGGACCACTGGTACCTTGAAAGTTTATTTGTCACAATGGTGGAAGATGGTAAGATCTAGTTGGAGACTTGGGCACAGCTTAATCATCCAATGATAAAAGTATGGTTGCAGTTAACATTTGGAACACTGCTAGGTATTTCTTAGTGATCATGGGTCTTAACATAGAGACTGTGAAAGCGATGAGCAAGTATGCCCTGCGGATCCTATGTCAAGAGAGGGGACTTCCCCGCAGCACCAGGTTTAATAAACCTGAGCTGCTGACGAGCCTCCAAGCTTGGATAGAAGCTAGGGTACAGGCTAGGCCCTGTGTACCTGAACAAAGAAGGCCTCCCAGAAGCGGTGGTGGAAGATGGCGAGGCAGACAACATGAGCAGTGTTTCTCACCAACCATCCCTCAGGATGGCAAATGTGGTTTCCCAGTACTCCTAAGTGACAGTGAGGTCAGGGGGTAGTGCGGCATCCCTCAGGTGCCAGGCCTCAGCAAAGCCTCTAAGTGGGCCAGTAATTGTTCCGGTGGCAAACGATGTAGCATCTACAAAACTCCTGTTGAAGGAGAGAACACTAGTGCTAGAGGACCAAAAAGAGCAGAACAAGGTCACCATAGAGCTGTGCAATCTGGCACTCAAAGGGAATAAGGAGCCCAACAGATACACCTCTAGAAAGGGCACCAGTGGTGGCTGAAACCAAGGTGCCTGGGATGAGTTCCGACACCACTTCCCCAAAGACTTAATACAGAATTATGAAGTGGGGAAGGATATATTTGATTGGTTTGTGAGAACATGACGGTGGCCCTTATAAGGATGTTTTGTAAGACCCCTAAACAGTAGTATCTCAAGAGCTTCAAAGTGCCTGGAAAGAAAAGTGGGCAGTCACCCCTGGACCACGGGTACCCCGGAGTTGATTCATCACAAATACTGTATTTAAAACATCTCGCCAATGGGTGCAGCAGCTTTTGATCTCCAGAGGGAAGAAGAAAAAAGAAAGAAAAGATGGCCACCGCCATATGGAAAAGAGACTCCTGGTGGCGACTGTCAGTTGGGAGGAGCGCCAGGACCAGAGCACAGGGCTCCCATCCAGCAGGTAAGTGGGGAGGGAGGGTTTAGGTGGGGAATGGTATTGGATTGTTTTGTTGGGAGGGAGGGAGTGGGGAGACAACAGGGAGCAGTTCCCTGTTTACTCCCCACATTAAATGAAAAAAAGAAAATGGTTCCACCAAGGGAAGGGACTCGAGTGGCTAGAAGCAGCAAGTGAAGAATGTCTATTTATCACCTCACTGATGCTCTAGCTTATTATTTGTTTGACAAATGGGGATTTGTGGGCAGAATGGGACGCAAATCCTATTTTACATGCAAATAATTCCATGAATCATGTCATGGCCATTGTCTTTATTTTGTCTGATTGATTAATTGATTCAGCTATCATAACGTCATACATGTGATAGTGCAACATTGCTGAAATTAAAACTTCAAAGAAAATGGACACGGTCAATTATGAGGCTGGAAACCAACATTGTTGGCTGTTTTCTCCCTGGGGTAACTGTTCTAAACTTTTGGCCACTAATGCGTCTGTTGTGACACATGTCTGAACATTTATATACTAGTGAGACCATGTGAATTGTTGACTGGGCATGCAAGCGGGAGGAGTTTTGGCCACCATTGGACTAAAAGGAGACACCTACGGGCATAATTATACATAGTTTCTCAGAGGTAATTCAGGCTTAAAACAGTAGCAAGATGTGACAAATAGACAGCCATTTCAATGATAGTGTCCAAATGTCAATCTCAAATATCGTAAGAAAATGTATTTTCCATTAGCATGGGGTGTCTTTTGGGGAGATATTTGAACCTCTCAAGGATGTACCTATAGAAAATAACATGCATTGTACATTGGGCTACATCAGCACCAGTGAAAGCATTGCAGAGAAAAGGATTGCCAACAATATAGAACTTTCATTAAAATAATAAAAACCCAACTGTGCATAAATGATTGTCGTACAGTAAAAGTACAAAATACTAATGCATTACAATTTTTGGAATTGACTAATACTGTGACAAAGACTAAAGCTCAGATTTAAGTATTTATATTGAGGAAAACACTTGGGTGTTGCATTACAAAAAACATACGCCAAATTAAAGAAAGAGACATCTGCTAATTTTTCAAATGCAACCCCTATTGTGTTTAAATACCATCTGCAATAGTATGTCATCTGGGGCACCAGGTCCTGATCTCTTGGCGCATACCTATATATATAAAACAATGATGTATCTTTCCATACTCAGCTGATGTAATTTATCAGTGTTAGGTTGCACACTGCTGTCCAAATGGCAAAGTGTACCCACTTCAACAACAGCTATCATTTCAACATACAGATGCAATTTATCAGTGCTCGGTTGCACTCTGCTGTACACATGGCAAAGTGCACCCACTTCAACAACAGCTACCGATTTCAACAAAAACTATGAGCACAGTTCTATTACCACTATCGCAAACATTCAGAAGTTACTTCTTTCCACCCCATTCTTTTCACACAGGGCACAGCGGTTCCTTTCTCAATGAACAGTTAAAGTTTGGCTCAACATTTCAGTCTCTAAAGAGCTAGATGCTGTAGGACGAATGCCTCCCTACAAGCTAAAACTGAAAGTAGGTGCTGTCATTATGCTACGCCGCAATCACATGCCATCAGAGGGACTCTGCAATGGAACAATATTGACAATTATGCATCTACAAAGACACATAATAGAGCCCTGTGTGATCGATGGGACTTAGATACTGTTCTTATACCGCGCATACCTCTCATTCCAACTGATACGTTTAGCTTTTTCCATTTCAATTAATAGGTCACAGGGACCTATGCCCCCTTCCTGGAAGTGATCAGTGGGGTAATTCTTATATTTAAGAAAGGGGACAGAAGTGACCCTATGAATTTCCAACCGATAATGACCTTGAAGATATGCTAGAACGGCATATGTTATGCCCGGAACAGCTAGTTACTATGATAAACAACGCAGGCTTATGGTCACACATTCTGTTCAACCTGTTTAAGGAAATATTAATAACAAACATAGTACCATTGACATTGCATTTGTCATATATTATACTTATTTTCTAAAAAGGGCATTCGAATGAAACCTATGAATTATAACCCAGTGGCCATTCGGGATGCACAAAAATACACTATTGGCACAGTCTATACAGCAACAATGGACATGTTGAACACCTTTGATCGTGTTAACCGTCAAAAACTCAAACATCTGAGTTGGGGAACTCCTGGAGTCTTGGTTAACTTACTATCTTTATTAAACCAAAATACACACGGGAGGATCAGGATAACAAAAGATGGTTTGTTAACAAGACCCATAGAGACATTTATTGGACTTAGGCAGGGCTGTGTCCTTGCTGCAGTACTTTTTAATTTATATTGTTCAGATTTTGACAAATTATAGGATTCTGCAAATGCCTTCCCCCTCAGGTTGGGGGCTACAACATTACACTGGTTGGCATTTTCAGACAACCTGACATTTTTTCCACTTGACTCCAATTGGCCTGAAAAGGAAATTAACTTTCTACCTATGCTATAGATAATAATTTTCTGCTAAATATCAAAAACCATCATACACACAAACAATGGTAAGCCTAAAACAATGTATTGGTCAGTTGGAGAATCAACATTGGAAAGAGTGCAGTCTATTATATACTTACCATCTGTAACACTGATCCGATGGCTACCATTATGGAGTGGGTGAGAGCAAGGACACAGCCTCCTATTACCCAATTGAAAAGGTTCAATGTGAGTCTAAATACATTTTCCCTGACTCCGGCACAGAGATTTTAGTTGGCAAAATGTATACCAGCAATAACTGGGCTGGGAGGTTGCCCTTGTAGATTTGGGAGATTATTTGAATGGCTTACAGGGGATCATCTGGAAAGAAACTTAGGTGTAGCTCTGACCGTACCAAAATGTGTCATCAGAAATAAGCAGGGGCTCATTTCTCTTGAAACGATTGTACTACGGAAGCAGTTGTGCATTTATTCAAAGAATTGCGTCATCCGTCAGCAACACCTTTACATGTAGATTTAAATGTAGCTTTTTAGACAAAATTATTTTGTCCCTTCACAATTTTAGCGGAAACATGAGTAAACGTTTATATAAAATAGGCTCCTATAAGGTTATCCAAACAAAACAAAGAAACTCTTAAGAATCGGACTGGGTAGTGACTACTGATCAGTTAGGGCAATATTTCATGTACTCAGAGTATTCCAAATGTATCAGAAAGATAACATGTCTGTACAAATATTTCTAAATTGTACCAGCTTCCTACTCTTGAATATAATGGACCTAAATTAGGCCTGGATAGAACAGCCAGGAATTGTGGACTATGTAGGAAATCTGACACACTAAAACACGTAAACACTTGGGCCTGATTCACCAAAATGCTTTCTATGCAACATCCCCACGTTGAAATAGCCAGTCCGATAGCACAGCGAGTAGAACGCTCGCTTTGACATCTGTGCAGAGCTCAGCCTTTCATCCTTCCGAGGTCGATAAATGAACACCACACACCATGGGTAAATAAACAGCGCTCAGATACCTGAGGGTTCGTAGCACTATATAAATGCTAAATAATAATAAAAATAAAACATTTATGTAAATCAGGCCCTTGGGTCTATACAGTGAAAATAACGTGAATATCAGACAACTGTATTGTATCTCTTCTTTACATTCTCGTTTTGATCTAGCTAGTGAGTCTCTTTGGTCCCTACTGATGGAAGCGAGTAATATTGTACTGCTTCTAGCACTTTGCAGATGTTTAATGAATCTCTTTGCATTGATACAAATACACATTTATTGATTATTCGAATGTTATTGTCATCGAACTAAGTATATGTGGCAATGGGGAAGTTGCGATATTGGACTGTTATTTGTACTTTATAATTTTACATTATTCCTGGGAACATATTGAAGAAATTATTGTATTGATATAGTGGTGCTATAATGTTTTTGACTGTTGTTTTTGACAGGAAAGGATGTCAAGAAATTGTCTTTGTGTGTTTTTTATACTGCTTTGTGTTTTACCATTACTAATTGTACATACAACGACGTAAATTATTATTGTGTAAAAGATAAAAAAAATACAGAGCTTCAAAGCCATTGCTATCTTTTATAGATGCTGCATTCAACATTACTCAGGCATCCCTACTCAAGGCTATTAAAGAAGAGGTTCCATTTTCAATGGTTCGGTCAGGCACAATCAACTTTCCAAAAATTGCACCAACTTTTCCCAGTGACTCCAATCCTAGTTTTTCCACATACGCAGATGCCTAGACCCAGAAACCTGACTACTGCATCCTAGTTGAAGTAGGTGCCCAAATATATCTCCAGAGCTCCTCAACATAAAGTACTGCAGGTAGTGCTTTAGCTTGACCTACAGCATTATTACGGCCAATGATTCTGGCAAATCTGTTTCCTGCACCTGCCTGTTGGTCAATTAACGTTCTGCTAATTGGGATGTCTAGGGCGAGTTATGTGCAAACCCGGCACCCCAGTTAGAAAACTCAGCTACTTGTTATATTACACATGAAGTGAGTGATCTTTTTGTGTGGAAGACTTCCTTCTAACAGAAATCATTACTTTACATCTAGACTAGGATTATCTTGAATGGAGTATGTTCTTGGACAGTTCTCTGGGCTATATCCACCATTTGCAAAGATATTAGGTACTGTTTGTGGAAGCACAAATCCTTGCGGGACCCCATAACAAAATTCAAATGGCAAAGTAGTGTGCCCTAGGGGTCGATTACTCAGTTGGGCGAGACTTGGTTCATGCACCTTTTGGATTTCCCAAATAGGTGCTGGATCCACCCAACATCACATAAGTAAATGCAGAGTTTATTGCATTTGATTCAGCCAAAGGCAATTTTAAGGTCTATAAAAGGTGTATAAATACAATGAATATCCAGCACATATGAATCACTATGTGTTTCTGAATGCATGCTATTTATGCCTACATAGAAGGTCAATTAAGCAATTGACAGAATAGTATCTTTCTCAAGCCACAGCAGCACCTTTTTTAAGAGCAGCGTCCCATACTTCTTAGCAACAGCATCTAGTAAAGTGATAAGTCAATAGATAGATCTAATACCATGCTTAATTATTGGCAGAACTTCTGCACTGAGCAAAGATTCTGGGACTGGGCCAACCTTTGCAACTGCATCGATTATACAGATATCTACCAGTGGAGAGGTCTGCTGGCATCGTAATTGGTCCAGGGCATTCAAGGCTTCTAGCACTTTCATACAGTTCAATGGGATTATTGCTTCAGGATAAAAGCAGAAAGAACCCTAATGTCAAATAGTCTTTGTTAGTAATTAAAGAATCCAGTGAGGAAAAGTGGTTCAGCCAAGTGTGGGACACTCATTAAATATATAAAGATCTTGTGAGCCAGCAGACACAATTTTCAAAAAGCTTTACTTTTTCTGATTATCCATTGACAATTTTTAAACCAGCACTTTTCAAGTTTTTTCTATAGCTCATACGCCATTTATTTCAAAAAAGGTAGCAGGCGCTCCTATCCAAAAAGAATATGGCATGATAACCTGTTTTGAAATGAGAGTTTGCAGCACACGCTTTTTGCTCACTGTACCTTTCACAGATGGGAAATACCCATTTGCATATCAGTCTTTGTCCCGCCCAGATGGGCAGTCCAGCACCAAAATGCTATGGCAATTCCTCTCTGAACAAGAGTACCAACAGCAACCCCATACACGTGTTTCAGCCTTGTTGGGCATCATCAGTGAGGTGAAGCTGTGCCTCTCTGAGCACAGTGAGCAGGGAGTCCACGTCTGGTTGCCCCCCCCCCCCGGTAACTCAGGGTGACCAACCCCAAGTTCCTTGCAAATATACGCCATTTATACGGTTCAATTACACATATTTATCCAACAAGTACCCCTTTATTTGTGAAAATAAATTTGCCATGAGCTAAGTCATCAGGCAGCTTTAGTGACTCTGAGGGAGGGAATTTAGGACCGTGGGAGCACACAGTCCTACTGACATGATGTGCATTTGACCTGCCATCTGAATATGAAATATTGGCTGCTTCTGCCAGGATGGGCTATCATGTATGGTCTTCTATTCAGTAAATCACCCTGGTCATAACTGAACAGAGGATTTAGGGGTGAAAAAGTTCTTGCATCTAAAGCTGACAATCAGCTTCATGTTCATAGAGTTGTGTAAGTATGATTGTGTATTGCCCATGAAGGGACAACAAAGTAGATCTTGAAAACTGTCTTCATCTTCAGGTAGCCAGTGATTCAGTTAAAAGTACATTCAATAACTTTGGAAGAGCGTTGAAGGAGAGAGACGATCACTGGTTGGCTGCGTTGTTGGATTTGCTAACGGTTATTTTCAAAAAGGGAAGGAAGATGGACAGGAGAGATTGGAACAGGTAAAGAGTGCCTGTTCCTTGACTGTTTGTATTTGGAAGGGGTCTGCATGAACAATAAAGGGGTTCACAGCTTGGGGGATAGGTATCAGCTGAGGAAGAGTGGTTCTTTGAAAGTCTGATGGTGAAGAGAGGATGAGGGGCCTGGGTGCCTGGGTGGTGGAGGAAAGGAAGTAGAAAGAGGGAAGGAGACGAGGAAAGAAATGGGGGATCATTCTTAGTTTCCGGTGCAGGAAAAAAAACTGGTAAAAGTAGCGGTAATACCACCACTGACACTTTTCTTGCACCAGGAAACTGCAAGTCTGTTGGTGGGGGTGATAGATTTACCTCCAACCAAGAGTTGGAGGTAAATCAGGCCCACACTGGCATAAAAGGGCTGGAATTACCAGCACCAGTTATACCAGTGCCAGTAATTCAGGTAATTCCAGCATTCCAGCCTCCTTTAATATCCTGGAAATACGGGGATATCAGTCATTGGGAATGCTAATTCCATTTTGTGGTATCCCGCCGGTATTACCAGCGGGATTCCATCAAACTCGTAATGAGGGCCATGGTCCATATCTTAGAAATTCGGAACAAAGGTAACTGGCAAAGGGATTAGCTGAGAGTTAGGAGGAGAAAGAGTAGTGTTGATAAATATCAGGGTCATTAAATGAAGGAATAGCATGCAAGGATGAGAACAGAGAGATGATATGAGGGATTCCATGTAATAATGTCCCTTCAAAAATGTTGCCATGCAAAAATGTCCCCGAAAAATGCCCGTTTTTTGTGGGGACATTATTACATGGAACATGCGGGGGACACCCCCGCAATCCCCAAACCCTTTTTGTTTTATTTTCTTAATTTTTTAAAATTTTTATTTTTTTGCTGCCCCTGTCCACATATATATGGTCACCCATATAATATCACCACAACCTTTTCCCGGCGATATTATATACGGCGGCGACCTGTATATATGGGGATAATATTACCTGATACCTATGAGGTCAGTGTAATAACTGGAATAACTTGGCTGAGTCAAGAACAGTAGTGAAAGCAATAAGAAATTCATTTTAAGATGAAAGGTGAGCTGGTAAGTGGGTTTTCAAGCAGTCGTGTAGGTTTAGGCCTGTAGTTGTCCTATTCCGTGTAGCATATTTTATAGATAATAAAGATGATTCCTAGTATGAATACAATTGAGAATGGCCCTCCTGTTAAGAGCAAGTGTAATAAGGTGTACCGACTTTGGTGCTTATCAGTGATTTCTGCCTCTTGCTTGCTGTCACGATAATAAGTGACACCTGTAAAAGCCAGAATTCATAATAGATAATATCTAGGTTTAGCAAATTTCAGATACAATATTGTGCAGGTCCACGCACATTGAAAGGGGAGCATGCCTGCCAATGCAAAACATACACACGCCCATCCTCAGATATACTTAGATTATAAAGACACATTACCAGTGAATTCAAACTTACACGAGCCAGGGCAAACAAGTTCTCTTCTGCTTGTAACTAGCTATTTTAGCTGGTCATTGAATATATATAAAGTGGCCTCTACACAGCTGATGTATTTACTACCTTCCATATATACAGGACTAAGGGGGGAATATATATATTGTGTTTTACAGGTTATAGCCAGGCCAGATGGCTTTTTAAGATTAGCCAAGGGGGTCCTCCATTGTGGCCAACGTAGATTTTCAGAGTATATAAACACCATAAATTGTATTCCGGCATGCGCTAAAGCATTAAAGACAGGCTAATAAAGGGATGCAACATGCTTCCCTTCATATAAACTCATAAACTGAATCCATTAGCAAGGAGAGGTCAGCAGGTGGGGTCAGTGACATTTAGATGCATGGCTCTAACCAACTACCTTGGATTAGGCAGGGTAAATGTCATTGAAGATATGCCCAACCAAGACCAATTACTGTAAATAGAGGTAATATGGAGAAGGAAGATTTAGATGGTATATTGTCTCTGCCCTCTTAAGGGGAAGTACTGTAAGTGCACACCAGAGAAACGAATGCATTGATATGAACACAATCTCACTTTCAATGTGGAAAAACCAAGTTAAGCCTTGCGTCGTCAGGAAAGCTCGCTCTGATTTATCTCAGTGTTTGCTATTTTGTAGATGAAAGAAAGCTCTATCCGAATATTGAAACAGAATTATATGTTGTCATCTTGGAAATGGCTCGAATTTGAAAAAAAATGTAAAATCATCAGCAGATCTACAAATCCAATACATCAGAATCTCAAAATGTTCCCCTTGACATGTAGAAAAAGATATGTGTTTTATCAAGATAGCAGCAATTAGTCAAGCACAACAATAAAAAAAATGTGCTTTGTTTCAAAAAAGCAGCAGCCTGTCCTTTTTGGTTGGGTGGCTCGGAAAGCATACCCCTGTGCTAAGAGGAGGGGATGTGTAATAGCCTGTAAGAATGGCATAAACATAGGACAGGGAGAGAAGGAGAGAAGTCTGGATTATACATTATTGGTCGATGAAGAGACAGGAGGGAACCAACTCAAAAATTGCAGAACAAGTGCACTGACTATTAGCAGATGGCAGACCAGTCCTTGTGCCCAGTCCATTCAGAAGAAGGAAGCCAGATCAGTCCTTAGAAGGATAGCACATGCCTGGCTGGGTCCCTGCATAGTTCTCCCAAAATCAGTAAATGCATCTTAAAAGGTAAATCAAAAGAAAGCTCTACCCATTCCCTAAAATTGTTAAGTTTTAAGAGGATACAATCTGGGAAGGGAAAAGGACAGGGCGATGAAAAGTGGGATATTAAAAGATGCACACACCAGCAGGTGAAAAACACATACACACACGCACACAAGCATACACACACGCACGTCCGCAACATGCTTAGATTGTAAATCACACATGACCTGTGAATAAAAATGTACACAAGCCAATGCAAACAAGTTGTCTTCTGCTTGTGCATGGCTTAACATATAGTTCTATGCCAGCCAGTGGATATCTATATTTCTTTCATTGAAGTAATTTTATCTGGTGCCATATTTGTCTTGATGCTGGCGGAAATGAAATCTTTAACCATATTTGCATTGCGTAGAATATTTTTGTGAGACCTTAGTGATGTTCAGAAAAGAGATCAATCCTAAGCAGAATTGTCAGTGTGTCTACTGTTTATTAGAATATAGCAGATGTATATGACGATCATTGAAATTGAAAGTGAATACCTTTGTGGACTTGTAATAGTGAGGTTTATATAGGCAGGTATAATTTCTTTTGTATAATTTTATATTTACAATACAGTAGTAGGCTCCAGGGTAAAGCTGGAGAACCAGTGGTCAAAAATGTATCTAATTATTTTAAATACATTTTGATTTTGAATACCTCTCTTTCTGTTCTTTGCCCTGAATTGTGAGGTGTGATTGTTTATTTATTTATTTATTTATTTATTTGTGTATTGTTATTTTTAGTTTATAAGAACTTCTACAACAGTAAAACATTTACATTAATCATCATGTATATACTTCAATTCCTCAGTCATCTACATCTATAGTTCATTGGCAGTACAGCCACATCAAAACAGCAGCACATTTAACATCAAAATAAAATGCTTAATTTCATCTTTTCATTCATAACATAATTTACATTCATTCTGGCTATTCGTTCTAACATATAAGTATCAGATATCAGATATTAGTCGATCAATCATCAGTTATACATGAAGTATCAACTGGTGGATTCAACATTACTGATGCCACTTGCCAAACATTATAAAGAGCGATAATCAAAACTTCAGAGGATGTATTTAGACATAAATTCCAGAAATTGACAGTTGCTACAGAATCAAAATGATGGTAGTAACGATGATATTTACTTCTGTAAAGCAATTCTATTTTTGGACATCCAGTAAGAACATGTCTATCTGTCTCCAGGTTACGATCTATTCCACACACGCGGCACATACGTTCATATTCTGCAAGTTTCCATTGCAAACCATAATGGCTCTCACAGGCAGAATATTAAGGCGCATGAGTAACCGGAATCTGCGCACTTTACGATTTTTACATCTAATTAAGTACAAGTGGGGGCTGAGATACTTATGATGAATACCCTTTTGGTACTTATAATTGCGCAATCCACTTAGATGTATGAAGTTATTCTCCCAGCCTCTCAACCATGCTTTGTTTTTAAAGGCCCTTTTGATGGCTTTAAATCTACCACACTTGGATCGCGCCAAGGACCAATTCAGATCAACTTAAGATGCAATACACAAAGCGTCATAGGTATTACTTGCAACATTGTTAGATTTGAATACAATTACATCCTTCTCAATGATTCTAAGAAATTGGCTGGTTGGATGACTCAATGCTTTCAAGGGCAATAAGGCTTGCTGACATTGGATCATTGCTTTTAATGACGTCAATCCAAACTCTCTTATGTTTTGTATTGGACATGTCGGGGGCAGGCTCAATGTAGTCCGCTAGAAGAAACCTTCTATCTTGTCCAACCAGGACAAATTTCCAAGGGTAAGAGCTGCAAGGCCATAGGACAGGACCGGAACAAACCATTGGTTATATAGGAGCATTATTCCCTTTAATGTATAGCCTGCATATTGGGAAATAATGTACGTACCAATAATGTAATTTGCCTAGTGCGTTGTATCCTACTATCAATCAAAGGTTGGTAACCAAGTTTACAGTCCGTTTCCACTCTTAGATATTTATAAAGGTTAACATAGTCAACCGTACCCCACGTAATTTCCATGGCAAGACTGTTAACCTTTCTGGAGGATACAAGCATGGATTTGGTCTTTTTCAGATTCACAAGCATGTCATGTTTGGCAGCGAAGCGACCCAGTTCTTCCAGCTTGTCTTCCATGCCTGTGATAGTATGATCAACCACAACAAGGTCATCGGCATCTAATAATGCCAATCCATTGTTGTGGCAAATCTAGCTGGGCTGTGTGATACTTTTCGAGGCATCGTATTGTGGAAACAGAAAAATAATATGAGGCCGGGAAGCCCAAAGAGAAACACACCAACACAGGTTACAAAGAACATACAAGTGCTTTATTTAAAAGCTACAACAGTTACCAAAGTCAATTGACAAACGGATAGCTATTCGGCTCTCAGAGTAACGTAACAAACTTCAAAGAAATTTCGATGCATTAGTGAGAGAGACCGTACATTGGAATACTTGGGCTTTTTATATTCTTTATCCAGCCCTTGGCCAACCCCCTCGCGGGTTAACCATTCTAGGGATCGGGCTTATGGGTTCCTTGCCAGGTCAATCCTATAATATATGCATTTTGATTAGTTTCGTTGATATAGTTGTACATTTACACATAGGTCAGCAATAGGACAAGGTATCAGTTCGCGACCCCGACAAGTGGCCTGCAGGCATATTAATTATTTGTGCGTACGGAGGTCACAACGGCCAGAATCTTACTCAGAATGTCATTCGGCCTCCATTTTGATGTTCAGGGTGACTTCCACGTTACAAGAGAACCTAAAATGGCGGCTTAATCCAAGATGGCGACTTACATTACTTTCTCTAAGGTCAAAACCTTGCCGCGGAGTTTGTTCGCATATGATGTTTTAGACAACTTGGCGTAGGCCAATACACATACAATTGCTGCGATAGGAGGCATAATATTGTTTCAATTCCAACAAACCCTCCTTTTGGCCTATGCCAAGTGCTAATATCACTTCTAATACTTTCGTAAATAACTCCATGCATTGTCGTCTATACATCCTGAATCATTATCTGTAATGTCTATAGCCATTAGGTCGTTCATCAGAACCTCTTGTAACACAAACTCTTTAGATGCTGTATCTGGGGCGTACATTTTGTGCCCTACTGTGCTCACCGCTTGAGCACAACACCCCCCTAGCATTGCACATATACTAGGTAGACATTGGAAACAGCAACAAAGGAATAGCAGGATTCCCAAAATAACCAAGATAACAGAAAGCACCTTCCAACCCCAGGATCGTAGAGAATCCCAGAACCAGGCGCTAATATTCCAATCTCCCACAGGAACATGCACCTCGGAACTAAGGATGTGCAAGTTCTGTATTGCTTTAAAAATTGTTGGTGAGGAGTCTAGTACGAAAACACAGCAAGCGGACCCCACTAATTTGCATACTCCACCAAGTTCTGCCAGAATGACATCTAATGCCATCCGATTTTGGAGTGCTACCAATCGTATTGCCTTTTGTTCTAGTGTCATATTGTAGAGCATATCCGTGGTCCGGTTGATGGTTCTCTCCAGTACTCTTGCTAGTCCCCTAATATTTTCAGAGTTTGCTATCTGTCCCCAAAATGGCACAACTGATTTCGCTATATCTCCCAATACTTGCCCAGGGGTATCCCCATCCTCGTCCCGCCGTGGGCGAGCCTTAGAAACTTCCAATGTACTAGCTACAAATACCCCGGGTAACAGGATTCCTAAATAACAGGTTCCCTGCCAATCCTTGGACAACCAGGGAAATGCTGAACTACCACAAACAAAATAAACAGGCCCCCCTACATACAGAGGCCTGTTCTCCCCAGTCAAATTTACAATGTTCACACAACCTTCAAAATCTCCCATTGGCTGAGTGCCATTTCTTTGTACACAAAAGGGGACTGAATCGGGGAAGGAGGCACAGCGTCCTTATTGCCTATCGGAGCCATTTTAAAGGAAATTAGAGTTTGGAAAGGAAGAGATAGTTTGTCAGATGGCTTAATAGAAGCAACATTAGGTCTACTTCTATTTGCAAAAAGCGAGCATCCCAGGGGCGTCAATTCACGTTTCTCAAAATCATTTAAATTAGTTCCATCAAAGTTCCCTGAGACGCTATCATTCCAACGGCCAAAGAATAGTGCTCTAAGAGAAGCATAGCAAGCAGTCGTTAAAGGTAAAGGGTGAATATACCATCCTAGCCCCTTGTTCCCATGTTGCGGTAAATGGGTGCAAATCCAGCAATTACTCTTATTAAAAATGGCATGCGTTGCATTCATTACTATCATTAAAGTGTTATTATGATACTTTCGTCTATGCTGGGAGTCTCTAGGTGACAAGGTGTGGAGGTGTACAGAGGGAGTCAAAGCAGTAGGTACAATCTCAATTGGCAGTAGAGGTTTTAGAGGGTAAATTTCTTCGAACTACCAAAGTCCCACAGCAGTAATGACACAAATTCCAATTATTGTTAACACAACACAGCAATACGTTTTCGGGGCCCAGGCACATTGTTCGTTGACGAGTTGGTCATCCCCTTATTTACAAGTCCAATGCGGGGAGCAGCGGTGGAGGTGGCAGGCATTGTAGTTTCTCAATCGACGACCCCAATGTTCGTTGCTGGCGACACTACGGTCGCGCGACTTCTTAGTCCTTCCCAACCCTAGCCAGCAGAATCCCCTTTTTTTTTCCTTTTGTTTGAAAGGATGGTTCTTTTACAAGAGAAAACTTTCAATCACTTCTTCTTTCCAAATGCACGGAAAAGACCCGTGCCGTAGTTCTATTTTCTTCGTCGAAGGTTGTACCTGGTAGTACCCAGAACTGTTTGATCCGGAAACAAGGCGACGTCACTTCCTGAGGGAAGCGACGTATCGGAGGCGACGGAAGCCACAGAACTTGACACATGTTTTCCGGAAGTGACTTTTCCAAAGAGTGCGGAGACGAAATGGACTGTTCCCCAAGCTCCACGGACTCAGAGAAATTCTCCGACACACTCACAGTGCTGTTTGCTACTCCAGGATCAGAGATTGTAGCATCAGCGAGGGGTTCTACTTCTTCTGTAACGTGTGGCGTCGGGTGAGGAAGTTTCTTGACATGCGTCGCGTGGATCCAATGTTTTTTTCCAGCCACCCGCACTGCTGTCTGAGTGACCAACAGCACCTGGTAGGGTCCCCTCCAGTGAGGAGCGAGACAGGAAGACCTTTCGTAGGCCTTCACTAGGACCCAACTTCCAGGCTGAATATCGTGTCCTGGGCCCGTAAATCGCACAGGTAAAGCTGATTGGACCTGATGATAAATGAAATACAGATTTTTAGTCAACTGGTTGCAGTAGTCTACAAGCAATACATTGTCAACCTCCCTCAATGTTTTAGGCCTCGGAAGACCACAAATATTAGCAGGTCTCCCCATCACTACCTCAAAGGGGGAGAGCCCAGTCTTAGTTTGAGGTGTGGTTTGCATGGCTAACAATACAATAGGTAAGGCATCTGGCCATTTCAGTTTGGTGTCGGCACATGTTTTTGCAAGTTTATTCTTTAAGATGCCGTTATGCCTCTCTACCAACCCAGCACTTTGAGGATGAGTAGCTGAGTGAAATCGTTTTTCAATGTGTAACGCTGTGCATATCTGTAAAATTACCGCTGCAACAAAATGGGGACCATTGTCTGACCAAATTACCCTCGGTAGCCCAAATCGTGGAAAGAATTCTTTTACCATAGTCTTTGCAGTGGTCATGGCAGTAGCATCTTTAACGGGGAAAGCCTTGTCCCATTTACTAAAAGCACAAATAATCACAAGAACATATTTTAGATTGTTACACCGTTCCATCTCAATAAAATCAAAGTGGATGACCTCGAAGGGAACAGAAGGGGGCCCAAAGCTTCCCCTTGGAGTTACTGTCCCCTTCCCCACATTGTGCTGTAAGCAAATAATACAATTCTGAACATGGCGCTGTGCAATCTTCGAAATGTTATCATTCACCCATACTTGTTCTAACATTTTCGTGATCTGCTGAGCACACACATGCGTAGGACCGTGTGCCATCGTAACCATTGCCAGCACATATGAATCAGAGAGCAACCATTTTCCTTCAGATGTATCCACCCAACACCCATCATCATCCAGTTTCCCCATTCCTTCGGCCCACCATTTAGACTCTTCTATTGTGGCATCAGTTTGAATATCTCGCACAGACCCAAGACCCTCATCCATTACATAGGCATCTTTTGTTTCCCTTAGAGCAGACATGTCTGCGCTAAGGTCTGTGGCCGTTTGCCTGGCTATCTGGTCAGCAAAAGCATTCCCTTTTCCCACATCATCTATGACCTTACGATGTGCTGCACATTTCATGATCGCTAACTGCCTAGGGAGTGAGAGTGCCGAGAGCAATTGCACTATCAAGGGACCGTGCTGAATCTTGGTCCCATGTGAGGTTAGGAACCCTCTTTCCGACCAGAGCCTCCCGAAGTTGTGAGCCACCCCAAAGGCGTACTGGCTATCAGTATATACATTTACTATACGCCCTTCGGAGAGTTCACAAGCTCGGGTCAACGCTATAATCTCTGCGGCCTGCGCGGAGTTATGCGGAATTCTCTTAGTTTCAACAACCGTACTCAACGTAGTAACTGCGTAAGCAGCTGTAGATGTACCATCTGGAAGTTTGAAGCAGGAGCCATCACAAAACAGTTCCCCTTCTGCATTGTCCAAAGGAGTATCTATAAGGTCTATCCTGCCCTTCGTTTCCTGTTCAGTGGTATACAGGCAGTCATGTAATTCTTTGTCACCGCAAACAGTATTTTGCGGGAAAGGTAGAAGTTCAGTCGGATTAAGAACACAACACCTCTTAATTTGAATGTGAGGGGCAAACAGAATTAATTCATACCTTGTCAGCCGTGCAGAGGTGAGGTGTTGCGTTTGAGTCTTATTCAATAGGACATCTAAAGAGTGAGGTACCATCAAAATTAAATCATGGCCTAGAACCATTCCCTCACTCTGTTTTACGGACGTGGCAGCAGCAGCAACAGCTCAAAAACATCTAAGCAAAGCGCATGCGACAGGATCAAGGGCGGAGGAGTAGTAGCCGCACGGCCTATTTTTCCCTCCATGTTCCTGTGTTAACACAGCCAAAGCACATCCATCACATTCATGCACAAACAACACAAAGGCCTTGTCATAATTTGGAGTACCCAGAACCGGTGCAGAGCGTAATGTGGTTTTGAGAAGCTCAAATGATCGTTGATGTTCCGATTTCCATGGCAGTGGCAGGGAAATGCCCTTCTTCGTCAAAGCCAACATCGGTTTTATCACTAGTAAAAAGTTCGGGATCCACAACCTACAGTAAGAATGTCATGATGCCTGCCCCCGGAGCACCAGGCCAGGCCCAGCACCCCCGGAAGCAGGCATCATGCCCTCGGGTAAAAGCCCAGCGGCCCCTTATAGGGGCTCATGTTGGACATCAGTCCTGGCACCATGGGCGCCAGGCTCATAAAGGGAGGTGTTTTGTGCACTTACCTGATGCAGACCATGCTGCACGCTTCAGGCCTCCCTGAGACCTGAAAGGGACTATTTTTTCATAGGGACTATTTTTTCACTCGGGCGTGGCCAGGGAAGGATACATACCTAGTTGGGGAAGGATACATACCTGGGACTTCTTTGAAGGCTATTTAAGCCACGCCCAGACAGCAGCTCATGCTTCGCGTTGTTCTGCTTCCTGCAGCTTAACGCTCACCGTGTCTGCTCCTGCTCCTGGACTCCAGCCACACCCACCTCGAACCTGGAAGACCTGCAAGGAAGGAAGAGAAGAGAAAGGTGAAAACCAAGGACTATTTCAAACTTCTTACCTGCATCCGGAATCTTCTCGCCAGCATCCCTGAAGAAAGACTTCCATTTAAAAGCATCGCGTTGCTCGCTGCAGCGCCACGCTTCACTCACCTGTCCTCGAGACATCTCCCGGCTCCATCGCGGCTGTCAGCATCTGACGCCACATCTCTGCACCTAGGGGAGAGAGGAAGAAACAAAAGGTGAGCAGAAGGAACACAGAAGGAAAGCCTGATTAACAGCCATAATACTTACCGGCTTTTCTTCCACATTTTGGGTCGGCGCCGCCCCGTTGGCAGGTACCGTACCCCGGCCCCTATGGAGAAAGGACAAGAGACATTTATGGGGAATGATAAGGACATTTAGAGGGATTGCCCTCATCATTACTCACCTTGGCAGTTTAACCCCTCGACGCATCGCCTTCATTCTGCACCTGAAATAAAGGACAGATCACAGGTTAGAAAGACAACATAAAGGGGGCCTCACTTGAACTTTGAACTTTCATACTTACGGCGCATCGCTCAGGAAAGTCAAGTGGATTTTTCCAGCGCCATTCTGAAAACCAGTGAAGTAACTGGACGAACGCGCGCCCCTGCACCAGAAGCAGGATGGAGAGTTCATCCTTCCAAACCATAAGGTGAGCTTAAACCCGAGTTTGGAGGAAGTTAGAGAGGAACGAAGGGGGAAAGAGGGGAGCTAGCACACTATTCTGCAGACTGTTAATCCCCTTTCTCATCTGCAGAAGGATATTCCTACGGGCCAGGGAAGCACGATTTGGAGGTCCTTTCCAATCGGTGTTCCGGGTCCTGCGCATCACACTAGAAGAGGCCACAGCAATCCAGACTAGACCAGCGCCCCCGTGGGAACCAGATGAGCGTTACAGAACGCGAAGCCTTCCTACAAATTCCCACCCAGGCGCTATGGAAACTTCCGAAACTGACCAGTTGGCCCAATTACTGGGGGAATTACGGGCCGAAGTACACGCCGCTCGTCAAGAGGCTAGTGCCCTCAGGAGGGAAGTGATTGTAATAAAGGATAGAGCTGATGACCTGGCTAGACAGCTTTTGCAAGGTCAAGTTGGACAAACTCCTTTACCCGGTTCCGGGGGGAACCCCGCTCCTGTGGTTTCCAGTAACCCGGTGCAGATTAATCTACCTGGAAACATGCCGCTGGCCCCACCTGAACGCTTTGCTGGGGACCCCAAACGATTCGCCGTATTCATGAATCAGTGTTGTTTGCACTTCCTATGCAGACCTGGGGCCTTCCCTAATGATCAGACCAAGGTAGCCTTTGTGTTGTCATATCTCAGCGGCTGTGCTGCCGATTGGTCAGTCCCACTGGTAACTCAAGATGACCCGATTCTTCGTGATTTTCAAGGATTTCAAACAAGCATGGAAAGGTTATTTGCTCGACACTCCCAGGGACAGGCTCTGGATGACGAACTTCTATCTCTGCGACAGGGCAATCAAGAACTTCTATCCTACATTGCAACCTTCAATAGACTAATTGTGGAAACTGGTTGGCCAGAGGATAAAAGAATCACGTTATTCTATCGAGGTCTACGGGGAGAACTTAAAGATGTCCTGGCACAAGTTGTAAATCCGCCCCAAGAATGCACTGAATATTTAGACTTAGTGGTCCAATTGGATCACAGGCTGCAAAACAGAAAAGCAGATCGGTCCAAGTTTGAAACCCGGGTGTTGGCCAAGACCCACGCTAACCCCAAGAGGGCTGATGGCTCGGAGCCTATGCAAATCGGAGGGGTTAAAGGACCCCTAACTCAAAAAGAACGGAAAGAAGACGACAGATGCAATTATGCCTTTATTGTGGGTCCTCTGGACACTTTCTACGAGATTGCCCTGTTAAGCCGCCCAAGAAGGTGGTAGGAGCCGCTGATAAAATCCATGGAAACTTTGTATCGGGAAACGACCACGCCCGGCAAGTGTAGGGGTCCGCTTGCCGAGCTTGAAAACTAACTCTCAGACCTCGCATTTCATTGTGCCAATGGTCCTCGTAGATCCGGAACAGCCTAAACGGTTGCATGCTATAAAGGCATACCTCGATCCGGGGCTATAGGAAACTATGTGGATCGAAAATTGGTCTCTAGGATAAACCTCCCTCTGCGTCCTAAAGCCAACAAAGATGTCATCACCACAGTAGATGGAACCGAAATTGCCTCTGGACCGGCAACACATTCCACAGCTGAGGTGACACTTGTAGGTCCGGATGGCCATCGGGAGGCAGTTGTGTTTGACGAAATCAAGGCTCCACAGTTTCAGCTTATTCTCGGAATCCCTTGGTTAGAGACACATAATCCTCGAATTGATTGGCGAGCGAAGAGAATAACCTTCCCGGATTGTGCACAAACCTGCTACCCAGAAAATCCAAACATTAATCTAGCATCAGTAACCTCTGTCCCCGTGCAACTACCTCCAGAGTACCAAGACTTTCAGGACGTCTTCCAAAAGGAACAGGCCAACACGTTATCTCCCCACAGATCGTACGATTGCCAAATCGATCTGGTGCCCGTTGCACAACCCCCTTGTAGCAGGATTTACGCCCTTACTGAACCAGAGAATCTGCATTTGAGACAACATTTAGATCAATGCCTCGCCAATGGTTTCATTCGCCCGTCAAAGTCCCCGGCATCCTCAGCTTTGTTCTTCGTGCCTAAAAAAGAAGGCGACCTTAGAACTTGTATCGATTACCGCGCATTGAACCAGATAACTGTTAAAAATCGTTACCCTCTGCCTCTGATCCCTGAACTCCTTGACCAGGTGAAGGACGCTTGCGTATTCACCAAGTTAGATCTCCGTGGGGCTTATCATCTGGTACGAGTAAAAGAAGGCGACGAATGGAAAACGGCCTTCCGTACAAAATATGGACTATTCCAATACCAGGTGATGCCTTTTGGGTTGTGCAACGCACCTGCAGCCTTCCAATTCTTCATGAACGATGTCCTTCGGGATCTCATCGATGTCTGTGTTGTCGTGTACATCAATGACATTCTTGTGTACTCCTCTTCGGAATCTGATCACAGAAAGCATGTCAGGGCCGTCCTAGAGAAACTGCGCCAGCACAAACTGTTTGCCAAGCTGGAAAAATGTGTTTTCCATACCACCGAGGTTGAGTTTCTCAGATTCATCCTGACACCTAAAGGGGTCCGAATGGATTCACGGAAAGTGGATGCCATCCTCAAATGGCCATCACCTAGTTCGGTGAAAGGTGTCCAAAGCATGCTTGGTTTTGCCAACTTTTATCGCAGGTTTATCCCGGAGTTTTCACGTGTGGTGCAACCCATCACTGCACTCTTGCGAAAAAATAAACGTTTTGAATGGACCGAGGAAGCTGAACAGGCCTTTCAGGAGTTGAAAGCTAAGTTCACGTCCGCACCTATTTTGAAGCACCCGCGTCCCGATCTCCCATATATAGTCGAAACCGACGCGTCCAGCTTAGCCATGGGAGCTGTCCTGTCTCAGAGAGACCCTGAAACCAACCAACTGCACCCTGTAGCATTTTGGTCCAGAAAGTTCTCGCCGCCGGATATAAATTATGCGATCACCGATAAGGAACTATTAGCCATTAAGTCCGCCTTTAAGGCTTGGCGGCATTATCTCCTCGGCGCCCGGCATACCATCACCGTGATCACTGATCATCGAAATTTACAATATTTAAAAACTGCCAAGGCTCAATCGTCTCGACAGCTCCGATGGGCTTTGTTCTTTGCTGAGTTCGATTTTGTAATCACCTACCGCCCCGGCTATAAGAATGGTAAGGTGGACGCTCTATCCCGAATTGGAATGGAAGAAATAGACACAAACTCAGAACCTGTGCCGATAATTCCCGAACAAAGAATTTTGGGGATAACCACTTTACAAACCCTTGAAGACATTCAAGCACGAGTGAAACAATTCCTGGACTCTTCAGCCTTGCAGGATTGGATCAAAAGGGGGTCTAACTTTTCAGTCAAGGATGGCTTACCTTACTTCCAAGGATGCTTATTTTTGCCAGAAAAGGAATTGCAAGAACTGGTTATTTCCCGTCATCATGATACCCTGATGGAAGGACATCCTGGCATTGCTAAAACAGAGGAAAAGGTTAAACGACAATTCTGGTGGCCTTCCTGGCGAAAGGATATTAAATCTTTCGTGATGTCCTGTGGAGTTTGTGCCCAAAACAAAGTACAAAAGACAAGACCCGCCGGTCTTCTTCAGCCCTTAGACATTCCACCAGCACCTTGGCACACCCTGTCCTAGATTTTATCACGGACCTGCCCTCTTGTAATGGTTACAATACTATTCTGGTCGTGGTGGATTTATTTTCCAAAATGGCCCACTTTATTCCGTTGAAAGGATTACCTTCAGCCTTTGTTCTTGCCAAGGAATTCCTCAAAAATATCATCCGTTTGCATGGATTCCCGTCCATACTAGTCTCCGATCGGGGAAGCCAGTTTATTTCTCATTTTTGGAAAAAGTGTTGTCAACTGGCACAAATCGACGTAAGACTCTCGACCAGCCACCACCCACAGACCGATGGTCAGACGGAGAGAACGAACCAGACCCTTGAACAATATCTACGATGTATGTTGCACCAATCGGAGGGTAATTGGAAGGACATTTTATGGGTGGCGGAATATGCATACAATAACTCGATACACTCTGGAACTGGTCAGAGCCCCTTTTATACCCTATATGGACATCACCCTCGTACTTCAGACTTGGACTCACCTCTGAGCCTTGAAATTCCCGCAGTGGACCATTTGCATTCTACGATTACTCAAGCCTTCAAGGATGCAACTGCACATTTGCAACATGCGAAAGGGAAATACAAAAAGAATGCAGATCTGCATCGAAGAGAGGAGCATCCATACCAAATAGGGGATCAAGTATGGTTGGCTACCAAACACCTATCACTCAAGGGGCCTCGAACTTTTAATCCAAGGTATTTAGGCCCTTACTCGATCAAAGCTATAATCAACCCAGTGGCAGTCAAGCTCGATCTACCAGCTAATATGCGGATTCACCCCGTTTTTCATGTGTCACTTTTGAAACCAGTGCACCCAGGAACCAGATTAACAAAGAAACCAGAACCGATTCAGATAGATGGGGAGCCTGAATTCGAGGTGAAGAACATTTTGGATTCTAAGATCTCAAAATCAAAACTTTTCTATCTAATTGATTGGAAAGGGTATGGGCCTCAGGAAAGGTCTTGGGAACCCAGTGATCACGTACATGCACCTCGGCTGGTAAAAAGGTTCCATCGGAATTTCCCAAACAAACCGAAACCTCCAGAAGGAACAACCTTGGGAGGGGCCTTGGGGGGGAGTGCTGTCATGATGCCTGCCCCCGGAGCACCAGGCCAGGCCCAGCACCCCCGGAAGCAGGCATCATGCCCTCGGGTAAAAGCCCAGCGGCCCCTTATAGGAGCTCTTTGGACTCAGTCCTGGCGCCTTTGGCGCCAGGCTCATGTTGGACATCAGTCCTGGCACCATGGGCGCCAGGCTCATAAAGGGAGGTGTTTTGTGCACTTACCTGATGCAGACCATGCTGCACGCTTCAGGCCTCCCTGAGACCTGAAAGGGACTATTTTTTCATAGGGACTATTTTTTCACTCGGGCGTGGCCAGGGAAGGATACATACCTAGTTGGGGAAGGATACATACCTGGGACTTCTTTGGAGGCTATTTAAGCCACGCCCAGACAGCAGCTCATGCTTCGCGTTGTTCTGCTTCCTGCAGCTTAACGCTCACTGTGTCTGCTCCTGCTCCTCGACTCCAGCCACGCCCGCCTCGAACCTGGAAGACCTGCAAGGAAGGAAGAGAAGAGAAAGGTGAAAACCAAGGACTATTTCAAACTTCTTACCTGCATCCGGAATCTTCTCGCCAGCATCCCTGAAGAAAGACTTCCATTTAAAAGCATTGCGTTGCTCGCTGCAGCGCCACGCTTCACTCACCTGTCCTCGAGACATCTCCCGGCTCCACCGTGGCTGTCAGCATCGGACGCCAAATCTCTGCACCTAGGGGAGAGAGGAATAAACAAAAGGTGAGCAGAAGGAACACAGAAGGAAAGCCTGATTAACAGCCATAATACTTACCAGCTTTTCTTCCACATTTCGGGTCGGCGCCGCCCCGTTGGCAGGTACCGTACACCGGCCCCTATGGGGAAAGGACAAGAGACATTTCTGGGGAATGATAAGGACATTTAGAGGGATTGCCCTCATCATTACTCACCTCGGCAGTTTAACCCCTCAACGCATCGCCTTCATTCTGCACCTGAAATAAAGGACAGATTACAGGTTAGAAAGACAACATAAAGGGGCCTCACTTGAACTTTGGACTTTCATACTTACGGCGCATCGCTCAGGAAAGTCAAGTGGATTTTGCCAGCGACATTCTGAAAACCAGTGAAGTAACTGGACGAACGCGCGCCCCTGCACCAGAAGCAGGATGGAGAGTTCATCCTTCCAAACCATAAGGTGAGCTTAAACCGGGGTTTGGAGGAAGTTAGAGAGGAACGAAGGGGGAAAGGCGGGAGCTAGCACACTATTCTGCAGACTGTTAATCCCCTTTCTCATCTGCAGAAGGATATTCCTACGGGCCAGGCAAGCACGATTTGGAGGTCCTGTCCAATCGGTGTTCCGGGTCCTGCGCATCACGCTAGAAGAGGCCACAGCAATCCAGACTAGACCAGCGCCCCCGTGGGAACCAGGTGAGCGTTACAAAGAAGCCATACCTATTAAGGCTCTGACTTCCTTCTGCGTATTTGGAACAGACATGCCAGAAATGTGTTTTATTCTTTCAGGTGTCAATTTTCTCCCCTCCTTTGACAGGAGGTAACCTAAATAGGCGACCTCCTGGCAACAATATTGAAATTTCTTGAGCGAAGCTTTATGACCGTTTTCGGCCAGATGAATAAGTAACAATACAGTGCCTTGTTTACAAGCACTTTCAGAATCTGCAGCCAAAAGCAAATAATCGACATACTGTAGGTGGCAATTCGAGGGTGTCAAGCTGCTCTTTCAAAGCTCTACTATAAATGCTTGGACTTTCAGTATACCCTTGAGGTGCCCGAGTAAATGTGAATGAACGTCCCCCCAAGGTGAACGCAAACAAATATCTACTCTCCTTGTGTATAGGAATACTAAAGAACGCATTCTTTAGGTCCACAACACTAAAATACGTAGCTGTAGCAGGGATCATTGTTAGTATCGTTGTTAGATCAGGCACAATTGGAAATTGCGGGGCGACAACTTTGTTAATAGCACGAAGATCAATTATAAAACGGTATGGGATTGCATTGTCGCCTTTCTTGTATACAGATAAAATCGGGCTGTTACATAAACTACCTGCAATCTCCTCAATCACCCCTCGGTGCACAAAATCGGAGACAATGCACTTCAAAGCACGCTCGCCCTCAACTGATATTTTATACTGCGGAATGCGTGGTAATTTAACTCCATGTTTCAAAACTATTTTAACAGGCTCAATCTGTAGTACCCCGACATCATTGTCGTCAACTGCCCATAAACATTCCGGGACAACACTAAACTCAGGAGGCAATGGTCGAGTCAGAAACTGGGAACTGGGAAGTTGCTGTGGTGAAACCGTCAGTCGTACTCCATCAGAGGAACAATAAATTATTGCATTCAGTTTCTTTAACAAATTTAACCCCAGCAAATTCTCTCCACAGTTCGAAGTCAGAAGGAAAGGGCAATGGTCCATAAAGGTACCCAAATAAACAGACACCGGCGAAGAAACCGGACAGACAATCGGTATACCAGAAAACCCTACAGAAACATTTGTTTGCCCTGACAGTGGAATGTTTGGAACCCGGGAATGATCAATGGAGCACTTCTGTGCTCCAGTGTCTATCAAAAACTGATGTTTCCTATTCCCCACTAACAATTCAACGTAGGGACCTTTCTGATTAACGGGAATAGGTGAAGGTTCCAAACCCTGCTTCGGGCAGTCCTAACGGAATAAAATGTTATCGGAAGGAAGCTCTTCAGAAAGGTAGGCAGCAGAAGGGTGATCAAATATGTTTCTTGTGTCCACACTCGAAGTCTGATTTTCCCGTGAAAAAGGTTGCTGAGGATCTTGTGAAAACTGACCTCTATCAGGGACCGACCTCTAGGTCGTCTACCCATATTCCCAAACGCATTGTTTGACCTTTGTCGAAGGACGGGGCACTGTGCTCGCCAATGACCTTCCTGGCGGCAATAGGCACATTGATTAATATTCACAGAACCCAAAGGAGCGTTTCCTTTTGGGACATATTGACCTCTGGTCTGTGACGTACCTCCTCTGGGATTTCTAACAATTTGTTGTAACAATAGTTTAGTCTTCAAATCTCCTTTCCTCTTCTCTATTTTCTCTTTTTCATTATTCACACGGTTCTCATAATACTGAGCCATGTGCAAAACTTCAGATTGGGACTTCGCCTGCCAAGCGCTCTCAGAGGACATAATCTGTGACTGGATGTCGGCAACAACCCACGTACAAATTTGTCCACAAACAACCTTTTCCCGGCCTCTGTGCCCAAGTCCTGACCACTGAAATCAGAGAATACCTGTTCGAATCTATTAAAGAACTCGGTGGCATCTTAAGTTTTTCCTTGAACACAGGCCATAAACGGAGGTGCGGGCAAATTCAATGGGGGTGCAATGATCGGTGTAGGAGAAAGGGGTGGTGCGATAGGTGGAGGAACAACAACTAGAGGAATGGGAACAATAGGTTGCACATGGGAAACAGGAATAACAGCAGGAATGGGCAGAGTACCCGGGAGAGGATCATACGGAGGTGGCGCGGAGGCACCAGGCCTGCGTTCGTTTAACAATTTTTCAATAAATTCTTCAGAAACATGGAAATCTTTAGAGGGATACATTTTCTGGATACCTAATGAGAAAGCCCTATCCATATTTTTGACTGACTCCGAATTTTTTTCTTTATCATATAACAATGCTTTTTCGGCATTTGTTTTATGACGGCGTGCATGTTTATCCCTACTTTTAAGCTGCTGCAACGCTTCTTTTTTCCAATTCTGCAAAACATCAAATGCTGCAGGTCTGGCCTTGTTTTTTAGCAAGACCGATTCTAGGTATTCAATGCGGGGGATCTCGAAACTACCATTTATTGGCCACTGAAATTCGGAGGCATGTCTGGTTTGTCTGTGCCAAATATCATTAAATGCTATACTTCCAATGCCATACTTACACTACATAGTACATGCCGGCGACCCCTCCTGTGGTGCTGGGCGGCTAAATTCCAAAGATTGTAGATCGCTGCGGAACAGAGCCCTAAAGCAGCTAGACAATTTCCAAGGCATTTCACAAAAAATTGGTGTTACCTAGTCAATAATTGTGTCTGCAGATACAATACGCCAAATTCAAATTGTCAGGGTTAAATTAAGAGCCGGGTCATGACTGCACCTGACCAAACCTAAGGAGGACCGTACGGTTTACCAAAGAACTTACCTAACAAATTTTACCTTGTGTTTGGTGGTTTCGACAAATCTGCCCGCCTCAAAAAATGGACCCTCGTCAAGATGCCGTGTCAGACCACACGACTATCGTCCAAGGATCGGATCGTGCAGCGCTGCCGAGGTATCGCGTCTCGTTCAGACGGGCCCGCAGTATCACACCGTCCGATCCCGGTTCGATAGTCTGCGTCAACCTTCAATGATCCGGCATCAATCTTGAGGGTCCCTATTCGGGCGCCAACTGTGGAAACAGAAAAATAATATGAGGCCGGGAAGCCCGAAGAAAAACACACCAACACAGGTTACAAAGAACATACAAGTGCTTTATTTAAAAGCTACAACAATTACCAAAGTCAATTGACAAACGGATAGCTATTCGGCTCTCAGAGTAACGTAACAAACTTCAACGAAGGTTCGATGCATTAGTGAGAGAGACCGTACATTGGAATACTTGGGCTTTTTATATTCTTTATCCAGCCTTTGGCCAACCCCCTCGCGGGTTAACCATTCTAGTGATCGGGCTTATGGGTTCCTTGCCAGGTCAATCCTATAATATATGCATTTTGATTAGTTTTGTTGATATAGTTGTACATTTACACATAGGTCAGCAATAGGACAAGGTCTCAGGTCGCGACCCCGACAAGTGGCCTGCAGGCATATTAATTATTCGTGCATACAGAGGTCACAACGGCCAGAATCTTACTCAGAATGTCATTCAGCCTCCATTTTGATGTTCAGGGTGACTTCCACGTTACAAGAGAACCTAAAATGGCGGCTTAATCCAAGATGGCGACTTACATTACTTTCTCTAAGGTCAAAACCTTGCTGCTGAGTTTGTTCGCATATGATGTTTTAGACAACTTGGCTTAGGCCAATACACATACAATTGCTGCGATAGGAGGCATAACATTGTTTCAATTCCAAAAGTATTAATTCTGCAGTGTAAAGATTAAAAAGGATGGCTGCCAATAGACATCCCTGTCTAACACCCCTGTTAATCATGATTTGTCTGGACAATGGACCATAGTTATCCAGACGCACGCTAGCTGTGTTGTTCCAATGGAGCGTTAGAAGGATCTCAAGTAGCCAAGTAGGGCACTGAGGCCACGCAGAATCGCCCACAATTTATTGCGATTTAACCTGTCAAATGCACAAGAAAAATCAACAAAGGTTACATAAATGGAAGGGCTAGATCGCTGTTTAGCCCTATTCATGATGGCATCGAGGATTCTGATGTTGTGCAGAGTGCTAGACCCAGTACGAAAGCCAGACTGGCACAGATGGGAGTATCTGGCTAGCATCAGACCATACTTGGAGGTGGGACAGTACAATGGCAGCAAACATTTTACTGGTCGTACCAAGGAGTGAAAGTATGCAATAGTTTTCTGGCTGTGTACGAGAGCCTGCCTTAAACACTAGTATCAGAATCGATAATGTCCAGGACCCTGGAATGCATTTTTCATAACATACTTTGTTCTATAGGTTCATCAGAACAAGGGACCAGCTGAGGGGATCAGCTTTCACAACAACAGAAGCGAGGTCATTAGGTGCAGGAGCTCTAGAACTACTATGTTGTTTGATTGTATACATGGGAAAGGTCAAATTGGCGTGTCACATCAATGTGAAACTAGCCAAAACATATATGAAAATATGCTTACAGCTGTTTGTTGTCTGTGGAGATTCACTGTTGAGGATGTGGCAAGTGGTGCTGAAGTATTGAGTGGGATATTGGCACTAGAACTGAGGTGGAGACTGAGGAAGGACAAATACAGTGAAATGTGGCAACATGATTGATCAAAGGATGATGGGTCAATAGAGCATGAAGAAATATTGAGGGTGGAGGAGAGTAAGGGGAGGTCCAATGACTTGCCCCACTTGTGGGTTGGAGCGCTATGAAGGGAAATCAGTGAATGAATAGTCGTTGAGAATGGATGTCAGCAGGGGATTCTGTTCATTGGTCATGATGAAGAGGTTGAAGCCCTCTATGAGTATTAATGAGTCTTCAGTGGTAAGAGATTTGGGCAGGAGGTCAGCATCATAGAAGAGGTAGAGTGTACCAGTGGATGATACTGGTGTTGGTGTGGGGGAGTTGAATAGTGATATGTTTAAAAGAAGAGGGGAGAAAGGCAGAGGGAGGTGGGTGATCATGAGGCTAACACCACTGGCTTTCTTAAATAGGTGAAAAAAGTGACAAAAAGCAACACAGTCAGCGCGCAAGGCTTACAGCAAGAGAGGCACTGTCAAGTAGGGGAAGGGAATCCAAGTTTCAGTGACAGAGATCATCCATTCAAGGCTCCAAGAGTGGGGTCAGCGAGGAAGCATAAAAAGGGATCATTTCTTGGGGGTCATTGGGGGAGGTGGATGTGATTGCGGTGTGTATAGGTTAGTTGGCCAGAGTGTCATCATGGAGTAGTGAGAAGAATTGGGATAGGGTGTAAAGAAGAAGGAGAGAGAAGGGACCATATGGGTGAGTGGATAGAGGTCCCAGCTGACCAGACTAATCAGAGGTGATTACGAGGAGGATGAAGATAGGCAGGAGCATAGAGGTAGGAGAATAGCAGAGGACAACAAATGTACATTAGCACCCTGGTGGGGGGAGCCAGCCAATCAGGTGGCTTGAACTGCCGGTGAAAGCCAGCGTTCCACCCCACTTGATGGCCACCCCCATTGCCGCCTTATTCCCCCGACCCTCCATCCCCTTATTATTAATTGTTTAATTTCGCTGCCACCACTTACCTTATTTTGGTTGCAGTGTCACTCGCCACCGCAGCCGCACCTTCTGTTCTGCTCCTGCTGGCCATTATCCTGATGGCCATTATGGAAAGGGAAGAGGGGCTACATACGGAGCCCCATCTTCCCTTTCCATGGCAGCCATCTTTTTACATTATTTATTTAGCACCTTGGGTTACCGCTTTGTAGCCCGTGGTGCTAATGGCCTTAAGCCCTCCTTCCAAGCGCAGGAACGGGGGCTATGGGGTCGGAGCCCTCATTAATGGCCCTTGCTTCACTTGGGCCATTAACTCGGGCTGCCGGGCTATTACCCCCGTGCCATCCTTGGAACAGGGGTTTAACATCACATTGGTACCTAGACACAGGAGGACACAGTGGGTTGGTGCTTAGTGATACCGAAGAGGAGTAAAGGAGCAATAATAATGGAACGTGTTCACCTTTGCTATAGCTCTCAGATTTGGGAAGTGGGGTCTCGCTCTATACCTTTTCTGGATTTAACATACACAAACATGAAGTTGTGCAATAGAGTAACTCGTTTCTCCTCTTGACCCCTCACTACAGATACCCAATTTGACTCTCAGGGAGCCAATCAAAATTTGTAAGATCGCTACCACTGTGGCAGGAGGATGTTGCAATCCCCTTATTCTTGCAGAGAAATTGGCACTTCATTTATGCTGCAGACCCCACAGGTCATAGCCAGGTTCCTATGTAATGACAGGATGCGTCAAAAGAAATGCCTTAACACTGTAGAGGCTTTTTATATTATGAGAACAAATCACATTCTCCAATATGGTTTCTACCAGGTCCAGAAAGCTGTTGCATGCAGTGTTGAGCGCAATATTTTCTTCAGGCTCCTCGCGTTGTGATCAGAGCCCTCTGCAATGGTAGACTGTGTAAAAAAAAATGCCTGGTGCTCTTTGCCGCCATTAGAGCAGGTGACAAGGCAGTCACAGGAGAATTGTATGAGGGCCTTATTGCAGGAAACACCACAATGCACTGGACCCGGTGAAATCAGAACTTCAAGAATAACCAGCTTACCTCCTCTCCTTAGTCATGTGGTGCTCCCGCTAAATATCCTTCACTTTGTGGCTTCTCTAGTCCTCCCAAAACCTGCTCGTATTTTTCCATAAGATTAGAAGATTAGTCGTTCTTTGCCTATTTTAACGGTGGCCATCTTTGTGTAGTGTTGTTGCAATGGTAAATATGTTTTTAGCCGTGTGTCTCGTGTTTGGAGCGTGAACGTGTTTCCCACAGGAAAAAAACAAAGCACCTAGGCGTTCGTCCTGGGCACTGGTGTAGCACTCTTCCTTTGCTCTGCCCATGTTCTCAGGCTTGCATACCTTTAACATGCAGACTATCCTTATTCTGCAGGCTATACGACTGTATTATGTCCCTTGTATATAAAACAAGCAGATAAAAAAGGGGGTCAAAAGTCCCTGCTCAGAGTGACTAATGCAACAGTCTCAATGTTCACATGTGAGACTCTCAACTCTTTAATCTTCATTTGGCCCAAAATACGTGGTTCAGACTAGAGTTTGATTATGAGATGTAAACATATTTCTCTTGCCTTTACCTCTTGATTTCTTCGTGGAGAAGTCGTCTGTTAGAGCTCACATCGATCGTTAGGATATCACCTATGCTCTCAGGTCCATGGCTCTTTCAGTCTGCATTCCAAAGTTATGGGGTGATCTTCATATCAGGTCCTTTCTGCCTGGAATTCCCAGGCTGAATCCCTAAGGATTGCTCTTCTTCAATTTTTGTTGTTTGTACCAAGGTGTGAGTGACAAATCCAGAGCTCCTCTGCCCCAGAAATGGATCACTTTATCATTAACAAGCTCGTTTACACAGTCACTCATGGGTACAATCAGTCCTACAGATAAGGGGTCTATCTGACACTTTTACTCCCTAGTAATTAGGAAATACTCCCAAAAAAAAATAGGGAGTAAAAATACTCCCCAGAAATAATGGGAAAAAGACATGTAGAATCTTGTGCTCCTCCTCCACATGACATGTTTGAACCAGTAGTGCATGTAGTACCACAGGAAGAAAGTACTATTGTAACTGCCTGATTAGAAGAATTAAACGTGTGTCTTTTAATGAGCATGAATAACTAGGTGCAAAGAAATAAATGTTACAAAGACATTTCCGTTAAAACATATTTTTACTCACTTATAGAAAACTCTCGTTGGGAATTGGACTTATATTTGTACTCCCTAAAAAATCATTTTACTCCCACTTCCAAATCTTATCTGGATCACTTGGTGCATTTCAGATAAATAAGGAATGGCCACAAAGCAGGATTATTTATTTAGGCACAGCTATAAGCAAAATGGCATGATTACGCATAAGTGAGGAATCGGCAGCCATTTTGAAAAATGACAATTCTAACCTTATTCCAGTCGGGTTGCAAAACGACTGCCATTTCATGTTTTCCATATGTGTGTGCACAGTAAAAAATGGTTCCAGCGTTATTCATTAAATAAGGGCAGAAATATGATCTAAAAATGATGAGTTTCCAGTTTTCAAGACCACCTTTTTTAATGTGTTTATGTCCATGTGTTGACAGGTGTTGCTTCTCCAGCCTGAGGCTGCCAAATTGCAACTGCAAGCCTACTTACTTCCTTAGGAAATATTCAGAGAGAGCAATGTTAGGATCTCCCCCTTCCTCCAGGTGGCTTTATATGTCAAGTCCAGGCCGTTTGTTTAATGAAGTAGTGACATTTTCCCTTAACTGTGACGTGATGATGTGCTACAGGGATCTCGGCCTTCTGACAATTATCACGGGGAAATAAAGTGCAACCACATACGTCAATATAAGTTTGAAGGTCGAATCATATACATGGTGCTACTGCTGGGCAATTATGTTGTGGTGACAGTTTTGCTCCGTTGTCGAGCAATTTTGCTCTGATACTTGCACCAATACATAAGTACAAACACGATGTTTGCACAGTCGTGCCATCATTTTACATTCTGGATAAACTGCCCATCAACTATCCTTATGAGCAAAGCCACGAGGTTTATACACTGGTCAGTACAGCCATGTTAGTTGAGGGTGCGTCACGCAGGTCAATAAGGTGTGCAAAATTGTGGCCTTTTAACCAATGATAACTTTTAGAGCTTGGGTTCCTGGTGTGGAGAATTGTTATAGAATGATCGTGTTTTAGGCAACTTGCATTGGCTAATTCCACGTGAGATGCTCTCTCCCCCATGGGCGTTTTTTTGTCCAAAGATCTACATTTAATGCACAAGTCAAGTTGTTCAAGTTTCAAGATTTATATTACCCAGCGCCCCCCTCTCAGTCAGCGTCAGGCTTAGCCTGTATAGAATTAAAACACACTGGCATGAAAGCAAATATTTAGGCATACATTACTGGGGGTGGATGAGGATGAAGTACGGTGAGGTGGGAATGAAATGCAGGGTACCAAGGAGGTTTAAAGGAGTTAAAAAAGAAACAGATTCAACGAGAAGTCAGTGACTGATCTTGACTTTTTCCCCAATGTTCACTTTGTGTTCTCAAATGTTACAATGAAGTGCATTTCGCTGAATGTCCAACTCAATGCAGCCATTCCAATGCAAGGCACTCCCATGCCTGTTCTCGCCTTCCTTTGTGGAAGATTTAGATATTCATGTCAGTGCAATCATTATCCCGATTGCTTCTTCACTGAGGAATGTTCCTGATGCCATTTCCCTTTTTTTGCTTATTGGGTTTGGCAACTAGGTGATGTCTGTCTATAAACAAAAACTATTTCAATGCTAAGCGAAGAAAGGCGAGAGATGAGATTTGAGCAAGGACACAGAGCTTGTGGGTGTTGTTTGATTACTTACTTATTCATTGACTGTGCATGGCATTCCCACCCACTAGTTGCCCCTCCTCACCCATAACGCATCCCCCTACTATGTCTTTGAATCCAGGAGATGTCTAAACTGCAGCTCTAAACAAGCCAAACCAGCCCTTGGTGTGATAAAAGTGTCTCAACCAAGTGCATGTTCAACCAATTAATTTACAAGCAGTATGTGTGTCCCTGCAACTGTTCCTTGCACTGAATGTCTGTTAAAAGCAAGCATTGTCAAGCCAACAGTTTTGGCTTTTCTGTAGGCATTTTCCAGGCTCTGCCATGATATCCATAGATAATAGCTCCATTCACCAGCTGTTGCCATACTACACCCAGGTGCTATCATTATAGCAGTACATTGAAAATCAATATCCCATGAGTACACACAATCCAAAACGTTGTCTTTGATATGATAAAATATAAGTCATTTAGAACCTGTACACAAGTGGTTCTAGGTGCAACAAGACAAGGGCGGGAAGACAGAGGGAGGATAAGACAAACGATCTTGCCAGGCTTGTCTCATTCAGATTGGGCAAGTGTGAGAACGAGAAGTGCAAGGGGAAAGGGAGGAGGAAGTGCAAGCGAGAGGAGAGGGGAAAACAGGGCAGCAATGCTCTGAGTAAGTGCAGCCAGAGCAGCGCGGCTCTGGGTAGTGCAAGGAGAAAAAGGGACTGTAGGGTTACAGTTACAGCCCCTAAGTGCGTGGTAGGACCGGAGGCAGTGCAAGGGTGACCGATCAAGAAAGAGCCTGGTACCCATTGAGAATCTGAGGGTAGCCAGGCACCTGGTACCCATTGAGACTCTGAGGGGAGCCAGGCACCAGTCAGTACAGCAGACAGGTAGGTCAGGTAGGCGAGCAGGGGAGGGAGAGAGAGAAAGCAGAGGAGAAGAGGAAAGTTTTGAGCTGCTTCTGGAACTTCAGGTGGTCCGGCTCAAGTTTGAGAGGGGCATGGAGGCCATTCCAGAGGCAGGCACCTGCAGAAGAGAGATATCTAACCTCCACTCTCTGCCTGGAGAAGCGTCTCACCCTTAGAGAGTTGTAGGTAGCTGAGCGAAGGGCTGCAGAAGGAAGGTATTTTGGAAGGGAACGTTGGGTGAAGTTCCAACTCCGGCCCCAGAAAGCCTTGTGGACAATGCAAAGGGTCTTGAACTTGATCCTTACAGCCAGTGAGGAGAGATTAGGGCTGGAGAGATACGGTCCCTGCGATTGAGGCCGAGGATATGTCTTGCAGTCCTGTTCTGGATTAATGGCAGAGGGCGGAGAGTTGATGAAGGCAGATTGAGAAAGAGGCTATTGCAGTAGTCCAGCCTAGAGAGAAACAGGGCCCTGGAGACAGTGAGCTTCTGGGGCAAAGTGAGAAAGGAAAGAATCCCTTTGAGGAGGTGCAGCTGGTATTGTGACTTCTTGGAAATTACTGAGTTGTGAGGCGAGAAAGAGAGAGTGGAGAAGAAGATGACACAGGTTTATTGCCTCGCAGGAAGGTGAAGGAAGAGGACCCAAGGTAGGCCACCTGAGTGAGAGATGGAAAGCAGGGGCAGGGGTCCCAATGAGAAGGATCTCCATCTTACTGGCATTAAAACAGAGATCGTTGGAGGTGCACCAATCCTGAATCGTTGATAGACAGTCAGGAATGAGCGAGAGAGGAGAGGAGGCTGAGGGGAGCCTGAAGAAAAGTCATCGGCATAACACTGAAAGTTAGAGAAGGTAGAGATCAGGTGGGCCAAAGGGGCCAAGTAGAGGTTGAAAAACCAGGGTTAAAGGATAGAGACCTGCGGAATGTCACAGGTAGAGAGAGAGGGGTGGTGGAGAGAATGGGACCAAGTTGGACCTGTAGAGGACGGTCCAAGAGGAAGAAGATCAATGAGGATGAGGACAGAAGGAATGCTTGAATCAAGGTTAGAGAGCTGATCTTCACAGGTGTTCAGGAGAGCAGTTTCTGTGCCTCTGGCAGCTCTGGCACCGGACTGATGGCCATGGAGACAGCCAACAGTTTCAGTGTGGAGAATAAGCTGGTTGATGTGGTATACCACAGTATGGGTGTTTATAGTTGCTTGTCAGTAGTTTAAACTGGGTTATGCCCAAGCAAAGTTTATGAACATGAAAGGGAAAGGGGGGCATATCATCCAAAATTCTCGAGGTCTGAAACTGAGAGGCATATATAATGCTCCTCAGTAACAAAAGGTTCTGAATGTCTCTGCTATTGAATAGAGCAGAATAACTAGTTACTGCCTGTCATTCACTAGGAAGGGTGTATGCCTCAGTATGATGTAATTTGCAGACTACTCAGCAGTTAGTGTTCAGAGAAAAATGCAAGAGAAAAAGAAGCAGGGGGATAGAGAATTCCTTTCTTCACCCAGTTGAACTGGGATGAGTAGCTGAAAAGTGCTGTGATCTGATTATCCTGTCTGGGTCTGCTATTATTTTCTAGGGTGTTTGCACAGGGAATATTATGTGCCCGTTTCCAAGAATTCTTGAGAAGTTTCCAATTCCTAAACTGTGACCTATCCTCAGCTTGAGCACCATGACATTGCCACGCGCATGTTTTGCTATTAAACGCACAAGAAATATCAGAGACTCCCTTGTAAAATCTTAATACTCAGGACCGGGAACAAAGCTGCGACCAACATTATGGAATATGATGCACCCGGTCGGGCATGTTACAAGTGGTTCTTGTTCAGAGTGTTCCTTAACAACCAGGAAAATGAAACTAGGCCTTGGCCTGCGTGCCCCATGAAGGCAACTCTCTTTCACAAATTGCAATACAAGCAATGTGATCTACATGATCACTATTCCATGTAACCTCAGATATATTGGAATGTCAGTAAGACCTATTAAGAAAAGAATACAGGAAAACCAATCTTGCATATGATGAAGGAGACCTAATGCTCAATTGGTTAAACATTTCCACCGGAAATCACATAAGGAGAACAACCTTATTTGGTCCATTGTCAAGAAGGTATCCATACCACCAACGGGGTGAAATATACATGCCTTGTTATTGAAAAGAGAACATAGGTGGATATCTAGACTGAAAACAGATTACCAAGGCCTTTATGAATCCATCAACTGGCAAACTGCAATGACATTGCACTGATTACTGTATGGGCTCTCCCACATTAAATTCACAGTTGTGACATGACCACCAGACATAACTCACGGGCTGCATTTGACCCCCATACCATATCACATGAATCCAACAAGATATCAATCATATATGGTGCAATATGACCCATGCAATTCAATGCGAAAGAGATCATTTAACCTGGACTTAGGCAGGTATGCAAACCAGAATAAGGTGACTCCAAAAGTCGGCATACCTGGTGTTGGGTGGATAGACCAATGTAAGGGTTATACCAATAGCCTGAAGCAACAATTGGAAAAAATGCAAATGTGTAGCACTGTATACACTATGGCTGATACACACCCCTTGTGGCCCCCGCTCAAATGGTGTACCAACGTTATTGTTATATCCGCCCTATGTCCCACAGCGCGGTGACGTAGGGCAGCTTAATAAAGGCCCCGCCCCCTGGAGTGGGAGGCAGTTCCGGGCGAAGTGAAACCAGCGTGTGTGTGTTTTCTTTAGCACTCCTGCCTAGGCCGCACTCCAGGCCACGCGGCCTCCTCGACCGGAGCCAGCCCCTCGTGCTGGGCCTCCGGGGAACACGAACACAACAATGGCGACGAGGAAGTGAGCGAGCATCCACACGCTCCACCACGATCTCGCACGCGGAGGCCACACGGACGCTCCGTGTACATTTTTGGACACCCGGTGGGGGCCCCCACGATCACGTGACCCCCACCCCCAAAAAAAAAAAAAAAATTCTTTTCATTCCCCTCCCACACCTCATCCTCAGGGGGTGAATTTTTTTTTTTCTCTTCTCTTCTCGTGTCATCCCGGTCATCACCTGCACAACGTCTCCTGCATGGCACACAGGCCACGAGGCGCCAATCCATCGGAGTACAAGTGCCGGTAGGACACTGCCCCACCACAGGGCGCGCACGAACCCAGAGGGCAGAGAATCGTTGACCAAGCGCCCGCAACACCATGGCGACTGGGTCATCTACCCCTGGACCCTCCACACCGTCCAGGATGGCGGCAAACCTGTCTATGGCGTCACCACCGCCTCGCACGCAGGGGAGTTCGTCGACGTTGATCCAACCATTCGACCCATTCACAGACCCATCGTCCAGTGGGCCCAGATGGCAGCTATGGCTACAGAAGTTTGAGATGGCCATGGAATGTAAGGACGTCACGTCATCCAGAAAAATGAAAGCTCATCTACTCCTCAGTGTGGGCGACGAGGTGCTGCGCATCTTTAACTCCCTGGATGTGGATGACGGCCAAGATGCATACCGGAGTGCGAAGGACGCTCTAACAGCACATTTTCTCCCGCAACTAAATCCAGACTATGAAACCTTTATCTTTTGCACAACCATCCAGGCCACCGATGAGACTCTCGACGCCTACCACACGAGGCTGAGGAAGCTGGCCATGTCGTGTGAGTTTACGAACACTGAAAGGGAGATCAGGAGGCAAATCATAAATGGAATTCACTCGGAGAAGCTGAGGCGTCTCGTGCTCAGTGAAAAGGGCATCCCTCTACAACGCATCCTGGAACTGGGTCAACAGAGGGAGCTTGCCCACTCCAGGGCCGCCAACATGGAAGTGACCCTACAAAAACTCCAGCCATCATTTTCCACAGCGATGGTTGCTCAAATCTCGGACAGACAATCAACGAAGAGCGAAAGTGGCAGCGGTTACACCCAGAACAGGTGGCAGCCTCGAGCACCAGGACCAACCGAATGTGGATGGTGTGGTGGTCAAAGGCACGGAAGGCGAAACTGCCCGGCGCAAGGCACCACGTGCGGAGCATGCGGCAGGAAGGATCACTACGCGAAAGTGTGCAGATCAGTGAACACGCCACCACAGCCTCCACAAGGATCCCAGGAAAAAGGGTCATCGAAAAAAAAGAAACAAGCCAGCGCGAGGAGGGTAGCGGTAGTCAACTCCTCGACGGAAGAAGAAGGGGATGACCTCTCAGCCCTACGACAAACAGCAGGCACGGAGAACGAAGGAAAGGGCCGAAAGATGTACTTAGTATCGACACTAAACCAAGGGCCAGCACCGTCGAAAAGAACCGCCAGGCGACGAAAATGCATGGTCAACATACAAGGCCAGGACATACAAATGACCATTGACACGGGGGCCTCGGTAAACGTCATGCCAACCACCGTTTTCCAAACCCTCGCACCACGACCCGAGCTAAAATCCACAGACACTTGGCTATTTGCCTACGGCAGTCGGAAACCTCTACCAGTCATCGGGAGGTTCCGCACCACTATTGAGCATGGCGAACAGAAGTTGTGGTCAAAAATCTATGTTGTCAAGGCGGGAATTGAAAGCCTTCTGAGCGGAGATGCGGCTGAAGACCTGGGCGTGGTCAAATTTATATGCCACGTTGACGACACATCCGAGGTCGAGAACTTCCTCGGGCAACACCCCAAGCTACAGAGGGGGATAGGCTGTCTCAAAGGAAAGACCATCAAACTACATATTGATCAATCAGTGCAACCACGCGCGGTAAGACACAGAAGGACACCCTTCCACATGAGGGAACAAGTTGAGAAGGAGTTAAGGTCACTCGAAGCCGCTGGTATTATTAAAGAAGTCACGGGACCAACACTGTGGGTTTCCCCGATGGTGGTCACCCGGAAGCCCAAACAGCCAGGAAAAGTTCGGATCTGCATTGACATGCGCCTGCCCAATGCAGCCATCAAAAGACAAAAACGCCTACAATTGATGAAATCATCACTGACCTCACTGGATCGTGTGTGTTCTCGAAGGTAGACCTAAAGGCGGGGTACCACCAGCTGAAGCTACACAGAGAGTCGCGCTATATCACCACGTGCTCAACCCACCTAGGTCTGAGGAGGTACAAGCGCCTGAGTTTCGGCATATCGTCGGCCGCGGAGGTTTTTCAACAGACCATCCAGGAGGTCATGAGAGGCATACCAGGGATATTGAACGTGAGCGATGACATCCTAATACATGCATCGGACACCAAGGAACACATCATGAGACTCAAGACACTACTGGGCAGGCTGGAAAGCGCCGGACTCACAATCCATCGAGAGAAGTGCGAATTCCTAAAACCAGAAATAATTTTTTTTGGATACAGGTTCGACCGCACCGGCATATCACCTGATCCCCAGAAAGTGGCAGACATACAAGCTGCCAGCCCCCCCACGACTCCCACCGAGGTGCGCAGTTTCCTGGGAATGGCCACCTACTGTGGCAGATTCATTCGGAACTTAGCAACCCTATCCGAACCGCTGCGGGAACTAACAAAGGCCAGCACCAAGTGGGACTGGGGGCCCGAATGCCAGGAAGCATTTGAGAGCATAAAAGACTCCCTGTCAACTGATACCAAGATGGCCTACTACGACACGGACCTCCCGACAGAACTATTTGTGGATGCCAGCCCAGTCGGACTTGGAGCAATCCTGATGCAGGTCACGAAAGAGGGCACCAAAAGGTCGATTGCATATGCATCCAGGGCGCTCACAGCAATGGAACAAAGGTACTCCCATATAGAAAAGGAGGCAATCGCCGTTCTATGGGGGTGTCGACACTTCCACATGTACCTATATGGGCGTAAGTTCACGGCGATCACCGACCACAAGCCCCTACTACCAATCTTCATTGGGTCATCGGCACACCCACCAGCCAGAATCACCAAGTGGCTACTACACCTCCAGCAATATGATTTCGAACTTGTCTACCAACCGGGCAGCGGCAACCCCGCTGACTTCCTGTCGAGACACCCACGACCAGCCACCCAGCAGGAAGTGCTAGTCGCCGAAGAAACGGAGGAGCACATTTGTCAAGTAGTCCACACCATGAGGCCCAAAGCGATAAACATTGAGGACATTGCAACAGAAACCCAGAATGACCCCTGTTGCGATCTGATAAAAGATGCCATCATGTCAGGCAACTGGAAAGACTTCATGTCGCACACATGCAACAGAACCGAGGGGGCCAAGGAGTTCCTAGCAGGCATGTTCACGGTTCGACAAGACCTCTCAATCACTGAGGGAGGGCTCCTGCTAAGGGGTGACCGCATCATCATACCCCCATGGCTGCAAGACAGGATAGTTGCCCAAGCGCATGAAAGAAACCAAGGGCTTGCAAGAACAAAGGCACGGGTCAGACACAGGGTATGGTTCCCTCACATCGACGATCGTGTTGAGGACCTAGTGAACACATGTCTACCCTGCCAAATAACGAGTGGACCACCAGACCCAGAACCGATCCTATCGGCCGAGCGTGGCCGGGCACGATGGGAAGCGATCAGCATTGACTTTTGCAAAATCAGAGAGGGTCTACATCTACTGGTGTCAATCGATGATCACGCACGCTATCCAGAGGTCGAGATACTGGAGTCCACCGCCGCGGAAGTGGTCATCCCGGTGATAGAAAAGATGTTTGCCACCCATGGTCTGCCCACGACCATTAAGAGTGACAATGGACCCCCATTCACAGGGGAGGAATTCAAGTCATACCTACAGGAACTGGGCATTAAATATCACCACATCATGCCAAGGTGGCCACAAGCTAATGGGGACGTCGAGCGATTCATGAGGACCATCAACAAGGTACTCCGAGTATCAAAGGCAAACGCCAGCCCGTGGAGGATCGACCTATTCCGGTTCCTAAGGAACTATCGAGTCACCCCCCACAGTACCACGGGCATACCACCTGCTGACCTTATGTTCGGAACTATCATCAACTCGTCGATTCCCCATCATCCAAGCAGAACCCCTGACGACGTCGACCATGCACGCGTGGAAACGAGGAGAACACGTGCCAACGCTCACATGAGCGCCAAGAGAAGAGCAAGGCCCTCAAACCACAGAGTGGGCGACCAAGTCATCATGTTGCGAAATCCCACGAAATCCAAGTTAGACACCAGGTATGAGGAACTGCCATGGACTATCAGCAACCGGCGTGGGACCATGATAACTGTCACACGGGGAGGTCGGGAAGTAACAAGGAACGCCTCCTGGTTCAAGCCCATGCCCCAGCACCTCTGGACGGATTGCGAGGGGCCTCACGATGACAACGAGCAACAAAGCAGCGACGTGCCGGCGCAAGACCCCGAGGAGGAATCCGCAGGGGATCGCAGCTGGCAATCACCGAGACTGCCCAGCAGTGAGGACACATGCAGCGAAGGTGAGCAGACTTACGAACCGAGCGGGGACAGCCCCCAAGCGAAGCGGTACAGTCTGAGAAAGACCACGAGACCGCCGGTGAGGCTGAATGACTATGTATGCTAAGCCAACAGCAGTGGCAGGAGTTTATAGTTGAGCATGTTGCTTATGTTTGTTTTGTTAGGTTATTTTGAAATAAAGGAGGAATGTTATATCCGCCCTACGTCCCGCAGCGCGGTGACGTAGGGCAGCTTAATAAAGGCCCCGCCCCCTGGAGTGGGAGGCAGTTCCGGGCGAAGTGAAACCAGTGTGTGTGTGTTTTCTTTAGCGCTCCTGCCTAGGCCGCGCTCCAGGCCACGCGGCCTCCTGGACCGGAGCCAGCCCCTCGTGCTGGGCCTCCGGGGAACACGAACACAACAGTTATCAACAGAGATAAATCCACTTAGAGTGCATCAAGTAGTGGGGTAAAATTTTATTAGGAATGGGTATGACCTTGAATAAGGAATTGTGGTCTGTAACAAATAAAATACTAATGCACTTAATTGTGCATTTTTAGTTATGATTGGTTATAGATCGATTTGGGAATGCGCTAATAATTAGTATCATGTGATACTTTGCCCTCAAAATATAAAACCTCATGGATACCTGCCCATTTAGAGATGGCGGACCGCATGGACCGCTTCTTGTGAGAAACGCGGGCTTGTTGACTGGACTCGCATGACAACGGGAAGCCTCATTATTTTCTCTGTCCGTCCGAGCGGGTTACAAGTCAACTCGCGCAAATGCTTTGCACACAACACGGGTCCTCTGCTACCTAAGGGTACATTTTTCTCTTTATTTTTTCGAAAATAGCCCACTGCACCATGTCGGCTTACACAAAGTATGTTGGGCGTTTCTCTTGGGAGTTCTGCAATACCAATGCCACAGCCGTTCCTTTATTATGACTTGATGTACGCATGGGTGCACCTTGGGTCTATTAGGGGATCACAGTCTCGCGCAACTCTCATGGCAGAGTTTCTCCTACAGACTACAAAGGAATCGTAACTTTGCACCATTGTCGACCGATGACATGTGTGCCTATTTAGAGGTTTTGTTTTTATCAAGACAATCAAAGCTATGGGGCATGTTAGTAAGGGGATTGCATGATATCCACTCATATTATGCCGCTCACCGCAAAGGGTCCTCTCTCCCTAGCGGTGAAGGCCCACCTATAAAATAGAGTAACAACTTACTAAATACAGATCTTCACAATCTGAAACATCGTATCAACTCCTTATAGCTGACTCGGATGGAAAAAAACAACCTTTAGTTTCCAACACAAGAACAAGCACTTAAATCAAAGACATGACTTGTGAGTATCCACTTTGTGTGTGTGTGTGTCCTAAAATATTGTAGCAATGCTATACATTAATTGCACTAATAGTGACACTATTCCCTGTCATTTTTAACAGGGTTAGTGTGAATGCCTGCCAAGCCAAGAACAATGGTCTGGAGGGTTGCCTAGAGCAATGCCAGTGGTTAAGATTCATTCTAAACTTTCCAGCCATCACCTCTTTGTATTTGCTTTGTCACCCCGAGTGGGACGGGTATGACCAGACGTGAGTCCCGTTCGATGCTGGGCCTAGAGACCCAAGCTACTCCTCATTGATGTGGCCCAAAAAGACCGAAACATGTTTGGGGAGGTTTGTGGTCTCATGCAGAAGGGATGTGACCTAGCAGTTCCGGCTGAACCGCCCTTTTTGGGGTAGGACCAAGCCTGAATTACATATGGTCTTTCCCCTTCTGTAATCGCTTAGCAGGCAACGAGCAGTGGTCTGAAGGGTTGCCCAGAGCAATGCCAGTGGTTAAGATTCATTCTAAACCTTCCAGCCATCACCTCTTTGTTTTTCCTTTGTCACCCTGAGTGGGACGGGTATGCCCAGACGTGGGTCCTGTGCCTGCTGGGCCTAGAGACCCAAGCTAATCCTCACTGATGAGGCCCAACAAGGTCGATACATGTTTGGGATGCTTGTGGTCTCGTGCAGAAGGGATGTGACCTAGCATTTCGGGCTGGACTGCCCCTTTTGGGGTGGGACCAAGCCTGATTTTCATATGGTCTTTCACCTTCTGTAATGGCTTGGCAGGCAAACAACAGTGGTCTGGAGGGTTGCCCAGAGAAATGCCAGTGGTTAAGATTCATTCTAAACCTTCCAGCCATCACCTCTTTGTTCTTCCTTTGTCACCCTGAGTGGGACGGGTATGCCCAGACGTGGGTCCCTTTCCTGCTGGGCCTAGAGACACAAGCTGCTCCTCATTGATGAGGCCCAATAAGGCCGAAACATGTTTGGGGATGTGTGTGGTCTCGTGCAGAAGGGATGTGACCTAGCAGTTCGGGCTGGACTGCCCCTTTTGGGATGGGACCAAGCCTGATTTGCATATGGTCTTTCCCCTTCGGTAATGGCTTGGCAGGCAAAGAACAATGGTCTGGAGGGTTGCCCAGAGCAATGCCAGTGGTTAAGATTAATTCTAAACCTTCCAGCAATCACCTCTTTCTTTTTGCTTTGTCACCCGGAGTGGGACGGGTATGCCCAGACATGGGTCCCGTGCCTGCTGGGCCTAGAGACCCAAGCTAATCCTCACTGATGAGGCCCAACAAGGTCGATACATGTTTGGGATGCTTGTGGTCTCGTGCAGAAGGGATGTGACCTAGCATTTCGGGCTGGACTGCCCCTTTTGGGGTGGGACCAAGCCTGATTTTCATATTGTCTTTCCCCTTCTGTAATGGCTTGGCAGGCAAACAACAGTGGTCTGGAGGGTTGCCCAGAGAAATGCCAGTGGTTAAGATTCATTCTAAACCTTCCAGCCATCACCTCTTTGTTTTTCCTTTGTCACCCTGAGTGGGACGGGTATGCCCAGACGTGGGTCCCTTTCCTGCTGGGCCCAGAGACACAAGCTGCTCCTCATTGATGAGGCCCAATAAGGCTGAAACATGTTTGGGGATGTGTATGGTCTCGTGCAGAAGGGATGTGACCTAGCAGTTCGGGCTGGACTGCCCCTTTTGGGATGGGACCAAGCCTGATTTGCATATGGTCTTTCCCCTTCGGTAATGGCTTGGCAGGCAAAGAACAATGGTCTGGAGGGTTGCCCAGAGCAATGCCAGTGGTTAAGATTAATTCTAAACCTTCCAGCAATCACCTCTTTCTTTTTGCTTTGTCACCCGGAGTGGGACGGGTATGGCCAGACATGGGTCCCGTGCCTGCTGGGACTAGAGACACAAGCTACTACTCACTGATGACTCCCAACAAGGCCGAAACATGTTTGTGGATGCTTGTGGTTTCGTGCAGAAGGGATGTGACCTAGCAGTTCGGGCTGAACTGCTCCTTTTGGGGTGGGACCAAGCCTGATTTGCATATGGTCATTCCCCTTCTGTAGTGGCTTGGCAGGCTAAGAACAATGGTCTGGAGGGTTGCCCAGAGCAATGCCAGTGGTTAAGATTCATTCTAAACCTTCCAGCCATCACCTCTTTGTTTTTGCTTTGTCACCCTGAGTGGGACGGGTATGCCCAGACTTGGGTCCGTTCCTGCTGGGCATAGAGACACAAGCTACTCCCCACTGATGAGGCCCAACAAGGCCGAAACATGTTTGGGGATGCTTGTGGTCTCATGCAGAAGGGACGTGACCTAGCAGTTGGGCTGGACTGCCCCTTTTGGATTGGGACCAAGCCTGCTTTGCATATGGTCTTTCCCCTTCTGTAATGGCTTGGCAGGCGATGAACAATGGTCTGGAGGATTGCCCAGAGCAATGCCAGTGGTTAAGATTAATTCTAAACCTTGCAGCCATCACCTCTATGTTTTTACTTTGTTACCCTGAGTGGGAGAGTTATGCCCAGACGTGGGTCCGGTGCCTGCTGGGCATAGAGACCCAAGCTACTCCTCACTGATGAGGCCCAACAAGACCGAAACATGTTTGGGGATGTGTGTGGTCTCGTGCAGAAGGGATGTGACCTAGCAGTTCGGGCTGGACTGCCCCTTTTGGGGTGGGTCAAAGCCTGATTTCCATATGGTCTTTCCCCTTCTATAATGGCTTGGCAGGTGAAGAACAATGGACTGGACGGTTGCCCAGAGCAATGCCAGTTGTTAAGATTCATTCTAAACCTTCCAGCCATCACCTCTTTGTTTTTGCTTTGCCACCCTGAGTGGGAGGGTTATGCCCAGACGTTGGTCCCTGATGAGGCCCAACAAGGCCGAAACATGTTTGTGGATGCTTGTGGTTTTGTTCGTGCAGAAGGGATGTGACCTAGCAGTTAGGGCTGAACTGCCCCTTTTAGGGTGGGACCAAGCCTGATTTGCATATGGTCTTTCCCCTTCTGTAATGGCTTGGCAGGCTAAGAACAATGGTCTGGAGGGTTGCCCAGAGCAATGCCAGTGGTTAAGATTCATTCTAAACCTTCCAGCCATCACCTCTTTGTTTTTGCTTTGTCACCCTGAGTGGGACGGGTATGCCCAGACGTGGGTCCCTTTCCTGCTGGGCCTAGAGACACAAGCTGCTCCTCATTGATGAGGCCCAATAAGGCCGAAACATGTTTGGGGATGTGTGTGGTCTCGTGCAGAAGGGATGTGACCTAGCAGTTCGGGCTGGACTGCCCCTTTTGGGATGGGACCAAGCCTGATTTGCATATGGTCTTTCCCCTTCGGTAATGGCTTGGCAGGCAAAGAACAATGGTCTGGAGGTTTGCCCAGAGCAATGCCAGTGGTTAAGATTAATTCTAAACCTTCCAGCAATCACCTCTTTCTTTTTGCTTTGTCACCCGGAGTGGGACGGGTATGCCCAGACATGGGTCCCGTGCCTGCTGGGACTAGAGACACAAGCTACTACTCACTGATGACTCCCAACAAGGCCGAAACATGTTTGTGGATGCTTGTGGTTTCGTGCAGAAGGGATGTGACCTAGCAGTTCTGGCTGAACTGCTCCTTTTGGGGTGGGACCAAGCCTGATTTGCATATGGTCATTCCCCTTCTGTAGTGGCTTGGCAGGCTAAGAACAATGGTCTGGAGGGTTGCCCAGAGCAATGCCAGTGGCTAAGATTCATTCTAAACCTTCCAGCCATCACCTCTTTGTTTTTGCTTTGTCACCCTGAGTGGGACGGGTATGCCCAGACTTGGGTCTGTTCCTGCTGGGCATAGAGACACAAGCTACTCCCCACTGATGAGGCCCAACAAGGCCGAAACATGTTTGGGGATGCTTGTGGTCTCATGCAGAAGGGACGTAACCTAGCAGTTGGGCTGGACTGCCCCTTTTGGATTGGGACCAAGCCTGCTTTGCATATGGTCTTTCCCCTTCTGTAATGGCTTGGCAGGCGATGAACAATGGTCTGGAGGATTGCCCAGAGCAATGCCAGTGGTTAAGATTAATTCTAAACCTTGCAGCCATCACCTCTATGTTTTTACTTTGTTACCCTGAGTGGGAGAGTTATGCCCAGACGTGGGTCCGGTGCCTGCTGGGCATAGAGACCCAAGCTACTCCTCACTGATGAGGCCCAACAAGACCGAAACATGTTTGGGGATGCGTGTGGTCTCGTGCAGAAGGGATGTGACCTAGCAGTACAGGCTGGACTGCCCCTTTTGGGGTGGGACCAAGCCTTATTTGTATATGGTCTTTCCCCTTCTGTAATGGCTTGGCAGCGAAGATAAATGGTCTGGAGGGTTGCCCAGAGCAATGCCAGTGGTTAAGATTCATTCTAAACCTTCCAGCCATCACCTCTTTATTTTTGCTTTGTAACCCTGAGTGGGACGGGTATGCCCAGACTTGGGTCCCTTTCCTGCTGGGCCTAGAGACACAAGCTACTCCTCACTGATGAGGCCCAATAAGGCCGAAACATGTTTGGGGATGTGTGTGGTCTCGTGCAGAAGGGATGTGACCTAGCAGTTCGGGCTGGACTGCCCCTTTTTGGGGTGGGACAAAGCCTGATTTCCATATGGTCTTTCCCCTTCTATAATGGCTTGGCAGGTGAAGAACAATGGACTGGACGGTTGCCCAGAGCAATGCCAGTTGTTAAGATTCATTCTAAACCTTCCAGCCATCACCTCTTTGTTTTTGCTTTGCCACCCTGAGTGGGAGGGTTATGCCCAGACGTTGGTCCCTGATGAGGCCCAACAAGGCCGAAACATGTTTGGGGATGCTTGTGGTCTCATGCAGAAGGGACGTAACCTAGCAGTTGGGCTGGACTGCCCCTTTTGGATTGGGACCAAGCCTGCTTTGCATATGGTCTTTCCCCTTCTGTAATGGCTTGGCAGGCGATGAACAATGGTCTGGAGGATTGCCCAGAGCAATGCCAGTGGTTAAGATTAATTCTAAACCTTGCAGCCATCACCTCTATGTTTTTACTTTGTTACCCTGAGTGGGAGAGTTATGCCCAGACGTGGGTCCGGTGCCTGCTGGGCATAGAGACCCAAGCTACTCCTCACTGATGAGGCCCAACAAGACCGAAACATGTTTGGGGATGCGTGTGGTCTCGTGCAGAAGGGATGTGACCTAGCAGTACAGGCTGGACTGCCCCTTTTGGGGTGGGACCAAGCCTTATTTGTATATGGTCTTTCCCCTTCTGTAATGGCTTGGCAGCGAAGATAAATGGTCTGGAGGGTTGCCCAGAGCAATGCCAGTGGTTAAGATTCATTCTAAACCTTCCAGCCATCACCTCTTTATTTTTGCTTTGTAACCCTGAGTGGGACGGGTATGCCCAGACTTGGGTCCCTTTCCTGCTGGGCCTAGAGACACAAGCTACTCCTCACTGATGAGGCCCAATAAGGCCGAAACATGTTTGGGGATGTGTGTGGTCTCGTGCAGAAGGGATGTGACCTAGCAGTTCGGGCTGGACTGCCCCTTTTTGGGGTGGGACAAAGCCTGATTTCCATATGGTCTTTCCCCTTCTATAATGGCTTGGCAGGTGAAGAACAATGGACTGGACGGTTGCCCAGAGCAATGCCAGTTGTTAAGATTCATTCTAAACCTTCCAGCCATCACCTCTTTGTTTTTGCTTTGCCACCCTGAGTGGGAGGGTTATGCCCAGACGTTGGTCCCTGATGAGGCCCAACAAGGCCGAAACATGTTTGTGGATGCTTGTGGTTTTGTTCGTGCAGAAGGGATGTGACCTAGCAGTTCGGGCTGAACTGCCCCTTTTGGGGTGGGACCAAGCCTGATTTGCATATGGTCTTTCCCCTTCTGTAATGGCTTGGCAGGCTAAGAACAATGGTCTGGAGGGTTGCCCAGAGCAATGCCAGTGGTTAAGATTCATTCTAAACCTTCCAGCCATCACCTCTTTGTTTTTGCTTTGTCACCCTGAGTGGGACGGGTATGCCCAGACTTGGGTCCCGTTCCTGATGGGCATTGAGACACAAGCTACTCCTCACTGATGAGGCCCACCAAGGCTGAAACTTGTTTGGGGATGCTTGTGGTCTCATGCAGAAGGGATGTGACCTAGCAGTTGGGGCTGGACTGCCCCTTTTGGATTGGGACCAAGCCTGCTTTGCATATGGTCTTTCCCCTTCTGTAATGGCTTGGCAGGCGATGAACAATGGTCTGGAGGATTGCCCAGAGCAATGCCAGTGGTTAAGATTCATTCTAAACCTTCCAGCCATCATCTCTTTGTTTTTGCTTTGTCACCCTGAGTGGGAAGGGTATGCCCAGACGTGGGTCCCGTGCCTGCTGGACCTAGAGACCCAAGCTACTCCTCACTGATGAGGCCCACAAGGCCAAAACATGTTTGGGGATGCTTGTGGTTTCGTGCAGAAGGAATGTGACCTAGCAGTACGGGCTATGTTCTTTCCCCTTCTGTAATGGCTTGGCAGGCGAAGTAAATTGGTCTGGAGGGTTTCCCAGAGCAATTCCAGTGGTTAAGATTCATTCTAAACCTTCCAGCCATCATCGCTTTGTTTTTGCTTTGTCAGCCTGAGTGGGATGGATATGCCCAGATGCGGGTCCTGTGGCTGCTGGACCTAGAGACCCAAGCTACTCCTCACTGATGAGGCCCACAAGGCCAAAACATGTTTGGGGATGCTTGTGGTTTCGTGCAGAAGGGATGTGACCTAGCAGTTCGGGCTGCACTGCCCCTTTTGGGGTGGGACCAAGCCTGATCTGCATATGGTCTTTCCCCTTCTGTAATGGCTTGGCAGGCGAAGAACAATGGTCTTGAGGGTTGCCCAGATCAATGGCAGTGGTTAAGATTCATTCTAAACCTTCCAGCCATCACCTCTTTGTTTTTGCTTTGTCACTGTGACTGGGAGGGTTATGCCCAGACTTTGGTCCTGTGCCTGCTAGGCCTAGAGACCCAAGCTAATCCTCACTGATGAGACCCAACAAGGCCGAAACATGTTTGGGGATGGTTGTGGTCTCATGCAGAAGGGATGTGACCTAGCAGTTGGGGCTGGACTTCCCCTTTTGGATTGGGACCAAGTCTGATTTGCATATGGTCTTTCCCCTTCTGTAATGGCTTGGCAGGCGAAGAACAATGGTCTGGAGGGTTGCCCAGAGCAATGCCAGTGGTTACGATTAATTCTAAACCTTCCACCCATCACCTCTTTCTTTTTGCTTTGTCACCCTGAGTGGGACGGGTATGCCCAGACATGGGTCCCGTGCCTGCTGGGACTAGAGACCCAAGCTACTGCTCTCTGATGAGGCCCAACAAGGCCGAAACATGTTTGTGGATGCTTGTGGTTTCGTTCGTGCAGAAGGGATGTGACCTAGCAGTTCGGGATGAACTGCCCCTTTTGGGGTGGGACCAAGCCTGATTTGCATATGGTCTTTCCCCTTCTGTAACGGCTTGGCAGGCTAAGAACAATGGTCTGGAGGGTTGCCCAGAGCAATGCCAGTGGTTAAGATTCATTCTAAACCTTCCAGCCATCACCTCTTTGTTTTTGCTTTGTCACCCTGAGTGGGACGGTTATGCCCAGACTTGGGTCCCGTTCCTGCTGGACATAGAGACACAAGCTACTACTCTCTGATGAGGCCCAACAAGGCCGAAACATGTTTGTGGATGCTTGTGGTTTCGTTCGTGCAGAAGGAATGTGACCTAGCAGTTCGGGCTGCACTGCCCCTTTTGGGGTGGGACCAAGCCTGATTTGCATATGGTCTTTCCCCTTCTGTAATGGCTTGGCAGGCTAAGAACAATGGTCTGGAGGGTTGCCCAGGGCAATGCCAGTGGTTAAGATTCATTCTAAACCTTCCAGCCATCACCTCTTTGTTTTTGCTTTGTCACCCTGAGTGGGACGGTTATGCCCAGACTTGGGTCCCTTTCCTGCTGGGCCTAGAGACACAAGCTACTTCTCACTGATGAGGCCCAATAAGGCCGAAACATGTTTGGGGATGTGTGTGGTCTCATGCAGAAGGGATGTGACCTAGCAGTACGGGCTGGACTGCCCCTTTTGGGGTGGGACAAAGCCTGATTTCCATATGGTCTTTCCCCTTCTATAATGGCTTAGCAGGTGAAGAACAATGGACTGGACGGTTGCCCAGAGCAATGCCAGTTGATAAGATTCATTCTAAACCTTCCAGCCATCACCTCTTTGTTTTTGCTTTGTCACCCTGAGTGGGAGGGTTATGCCCAGACGTTGGTCCCTGATGAGGCCCAACAATGCCGAAACATGTTTGTGGATGCTTGTGGTTTTGTTCGTGCAGAAGGGATGTGACCTAGCAGTTTGGGCTGAACTGCCCCTTTTGAGGTGGGACCAAGCCTGATTTGCATATGGTATTTCCCCTTCTGTAATGGCTTGGCAGGCTAAGAACATTGGTCTGGAGGGTTGCCCAGAGCAATGCCAGTGGTTAAGATTCATTCTAAACCTTCCAGCCATCACCTCTTTGTTTTTGCTTTGTCACCCTGAGTGGGACGGGTATGCCCAGACTTGGGTCCCGTTCCTGATGGGCATAGAGACACAAGATACTCCTCACTGATGAGGCCCAACAAGGCTGAAATATGTTTGGGGATGTTTGTGGTCTCATGCAGAAGGGATGTGACCTAGCAGTTGGGGCTGGACTGCCCCTTTTGGATTGGGACCAAGCCTGCTTTGCATATGGTCTTTCCCCTTCTGTAATGGCTTGGCAGGCGATGAGCAATGGTCTGGAGGATTGCCCAGAGCAATGCCAGTGGTTAAGATTCATTCTAAACCTTGCAGCCATCACCTCTATGTGTTTGCTTTGTTACCCTGAGTGGGAGAGTTATGCCCAGACGTGGGTCCCGTGCCTGCTGGGCATAGAGACCCAAGCTACTCCTCACTGATGAGGCCCAACAAGACCGGAACATGTTTGGGGATGCGTGTGGTCTCGTGCAGAAGTGATGTGACCTAGCAGTACGGGCTGGACTGCCCCTTTTGGGGTGGGACCAAGCCTGATTTCCATATGGTCTTTCCCCTTCTGTAATGGCTTGGCAGGCGATGAGCAATGGACTGGACGGTTGCCCAGAGCAATGCCAGTTGTTAAGATTCATTCTAAACCTTCCAGCCATCACCTCTTTGTTTTTGCTTTGTAACCCTGAGCGGGAAGGGTATGCCCAGACTTGGGTCCCTTTCCTGCTGTGCCTAGAGACACAAGCTACCCCTCACTGATGAGGCCCAATAAGGCTGAAACATGTTTGGGGATGTGTGTGGTCTCCTGCAGAAGGGATGTGACCTAGCAGTTCGGGCTGGACTGCCCCTTTTGGGGTGGGACAAAGTCTGATTTCCATATGGTCTTTCCCCTTCTGTAATGGTTTGGCAGGTGAAGAACAATGGACTGGACGGTTGCCCAGAGCAATGCCAGTTGTTAAGATTCATTCTAAACCTTCCAGCCATCACCTCTTTGTTTTTGCTTTGTCACACTGAGCGGGAAGGTTATGCCCAGACGTTGGTCCCTGATGAAGCCCAGCAAGGCTGAAACATGTTTGGGGATGTTTGTGGTCTCGTGCAGAAGGGATGTGACCTAGCAGTTTGGGCTGGACTGCCCCTTTTGGGGTGCGACCAAGCCTGATTTGCATATGGTCTTTCCCCTTCTGTAATGGCTTGGCAGGCAAAGAACAATGGTCTGGAGGGTTGCCCAGAGCAATGCCAGTGGTTACGATTAATTCTAAACCTTCCACCCATCACCTCTTTCTTTTTGCTTTGTCACCCTGAGTGGGACGGGTATGCCCAGACATGGGTCCCGTGCCTGCTGGTACTAGAGACCCAAGCTACTACTCTCTGATGAGGCCCAACAAGGCCGAAACATGTTTGTGGATGCTTGTGGTTTCGTTCGTGCAGAATGGATGTGACCTAGCAGTTCGGGCTGAACTGCCCCTTTTGGGGTGGGACCAAGCCTGATTTGCATATGATCTTTCCCCTTCTGTAATGGCTTGGCAGGCTAAGAACAATGGTCTGGAGGGTTGCCCAGAGCAATGCCAGTGGTTAAGATTCATTCTAAACCTTCCAGCCATCACCTCTTTGTTTTTGCTTTGTCACCCTGAGTGGGACGTTATGCCCAGACTTGTGTCCCGTTCCTGCTGGGCATAGAGACACAAGCTACTCCTCACTGATGAGGCCCAACAAGGCCGAAACATGTTTGGGGATGCTTGTGGTCTCATGCAGAAGGGATGTGACCTAGCAGTTGGGGCTGTACTGCCCCTTTTGGGGTGGGACAAAGCCTGATTTCCATATGGTCTTTCCCCTTCTGTAATGGCTTGGCAGGTGAAGAACAATGGACTGGACGGTTGCCCAGAGCAATGCCAGTTGTTAAGATTCATTCTAAATCTTCCAGCCATCACCTCTTTGTTTTTGCTTTGTCACCCTGAGTGGGAGGGTTATGCCCAGACGTTGGTCCCTGATGACGCCCAACAAGGCTGAAACCTGTTTGGGGATGCTTGTGGTCTCGTGCAGAAGGGATGTGACCTAGCAGTTCGGGCTGGACTGCCCCTTTTGGGGTGGGACCAAGCCTGATTTGAATATGGTCTTTCCCCTTCTGTAATGGCTTGGCAGGCAAAGAACAATGGTCTGGAGGGTTGCCCAGAGCAATGCCAGTGGTTAAGATTCATTCTAAACCTTACACCCATCACCTCTTTCTTTTTGCTTTGTCACCCTGAGTGGGACGGGTATGCCCAGACATGGGTCCCATGCCTGCTGGGACTAGAGACCCAAGCTACTACTCTCTGATGAGGCCCAACAAGACCGAAACATGTTTGTGGATTCTTGTGGTTTCGTTCGTGCAGAAGGGATGTGACCTAGCAGTTCGGGCTGAACTGCCCCTTTTGGGGTGGGATGAAGCCTAATTTGCATATGGTCTTTCCCCTTCTGTAATGGCTTGGCAGGCTAAGAACAATAGTCTGGAGGGTTGCCCAGAGCAATGCCAGTGGTTAAGATTCAATCTAAACCTTCCAGCCATCACCTCTTTGTTTTTGCTTTGTCACCCTGAGTGGGACGGTTATGCCCAGACTTGGGTCCCGTTCCTGCTGGGCATAGAGACACAAGCTACTCCTCACTGATGAGGCCCAACAAGGCCGAAACATGTTTGGGGATGCTTGTGGTCTCATGCAGAAGGGATGTGACCTAGCAGTTGGGGCTGGACTGCCCCTTTTGGGGTGGGACAAAGCCTGATTTCCATATGGTCTTTCCCCTTCTGTAATGGCTTGGCAGGTGAAGAACAATGGACTGGACAGTTGCCCAGAGCAATGCCAGTTGTTAAGATTCATTCTAAACCTTCCAGCCATCACCTCTATGTTTTTGCTTTGTCACCCTGAGTGGGAGGGTTATGCCCAGACGTTGGTCCCTGATGAGGCCCAACAAGGCTGAAACCTGTTTGGGGATGCTTGTGGTCTCGTGCAGTAGGGATGTGACCTAGCAGTTGGGGCTGGACTGCCCCTTTTGGATTGGGACCAAGCCTGATTTGCATATGATCTTTCCCCTTCTGTAATGGCTTGGCAGGCAAAGAACAATGGTCTGGAGGGTTGCACAGAGCAATGCCAGTGGTTAAGATTAATTCTAAACCTTCCACCCATCACCTCTTTCTTTTTGCTTTGTCACCCTGAGTGGGACGGTTATGCCCAGACATGTGTCCCGTGCCTGCTGGGACTAGAGACCCAAGCTACTACTCACTGATGAGGCCCAACAAGGCCGAAACATGTTTGTGGATGCTTGTGGTTTCGTTCGTGCAGAAGGGATGTGACCAAGCAGTTCGGGCTGAACTGCCCCTTTTGGGGTGGGACCAAGCCTGATTTGCATATGGTCTTTCCCCTTCTGTAATGGCTTGGCAGACTAAGAACAATGGTCTGGAGGGTTGCCCAGAGCAATGCCAGTGGTTAAGATTCATTCTAAACCTTCCAGCCATCACCTCTTTGTTTTTACTTTGTCACCCTGAGTGGGACGGTTATGCCCAGACTTGGGTCCCGTTCCTGCTGGGCATAGAGACACAAGCTTCTCCTCATTGATGAGGCCCAACAAGGCCGAAACATGTTTGGGGATGCTTGTGGTCTCATGCAGAAGGGATGTGACCTAGCAGTTGGGGCTGGACTGCCCCTTTTGGATTGGGACCAAGCCTGATTTGCATATAATCTTTCCCCTTCTGTAATGGCTTGGCAGGCAAAGAACAATGGTCTGGAGGGTTGCACAGAGCAATGCCAGTGGTTAAGATTAATTCTAAACCTTCCACCCATCACCTCTTTCTTTTTGCTTTGTCACCCTGAGTGGGACGGTTATGCCCAGACATGGGTCCCGTGCCTGCTGGGACTAGAGACCCAAGCTACTAATCACTGATGAGGCCCAACAAGGCCGAAACATGTTTGTGGATGCTTGTGGTTTCGTTCGTGCAGAAGGGATGTGACCAAGCAGTTCGGGCTGAACTGCCCCTTTTGGGGTGGGACCAAGCCTGATTTGCATATGGTCTTTCCCCTTCTGTAATGGCTTGGCAGACTAAGAACAATGGTCTGGAGGGTTGCCCAGAGCAATGCCAGTGGTTAAGATTCATTCTAAACCTTCCAGCCATCACCTCTTTGTTTTTGCTTTGTCACCCTGAGTGGGACGGGTATGCCCAGACTTGGGTCCCGTTCCTGCTGGGCATAGAGACACAAGCTACTCCTCACTGATGAGGCCCAACAAGGCCGAAACATGTTTGGGGATGCTTGTGGTCTCATGCAGAAGGGATGTGACCTAGCAGTTGGGGCTGGACTGCCCCTTCTGGATTGGGACCAAGCCTGCTTTGCATATGGTCATTCCCCTTCTGTAATGGCTTGGCAGGCGATGAACAATGGTCTGGAGGATTGCCCAGAGCAATGGCAGTGGTTAAGATTCATTCTAAACCTTCCAGCCATCATCTCTTTGTTTTTGCTTTGTCCCCCTGAGTGGGAAGGGTATGCCCAGACGTGGGTCCCGTGCCTGCTGGACCTAGAGACCCAAGCTACTCCTCACTGATGAGGCCCACAAGGCCAAAACATGTTTGGGGATGCTTGTGGTTTCGTGCAGAAGGGATGTGACCTAGCAGTTCGGGCTGGACTGCCCCTTTTGGGGTGGGACCAAGCCTGATCTGCATATGGTCTTTCCCCTTCTGTAATGGCTTGGCAGGTGAAGAACAATGGTCTTGAGGGTTGCCCAGATCAATGGCAGTGGTTAAGATTCATTCTAAACCTTCCAGCCATCACCTCTTTGTTTTTGCTTTGTCACCGTGACTGGGAGGGTTATGCCCAGATGTTGGTCCTGTGCCTGCTGGGCTTAGCGACCCAAGCAACTCCTCACTGATGAGGCCCAACAAGGCAGAAACATGTTTGGGATGCTTGTGGTTTCGTCCAGAAGGGATGTGACCTAGCTATTCGGGCTGGACTGCCCCTTTTGGGGTGGGACCAAGCCTGATTTGCATATGGTCTTTCCTCTTCTGTAATGGCTTGGCAGGCGAAGAACAATGGTCTGGAGGGTTGCCCAGAGCAATGCCAGTGGTTAAGATTCATTCTAAACCTTCCAGCCATTACCTCTTTGTTTTTGCTTTGTCACCCTGAGTGGGAGGATTATGCCCAGACATTGGTCCTGTGCCTGCTGGGCCTAGAGACCCAAGTTACTCCTCACTGATGAGGCCCAACAAGGCCAAAACATGTTTTGGGATGCGTGTGGTCTCATGCAGAAGGGATGCGACATAGCAGTTCGGGCTGGACTGCCCCTTTTGGGGTGGGACCAAACCTGATTTGCATATGATCTGTCCCCTTCTGTAATGGCTTGGCAGGCTAAGAACAATGGTCTGGAGGGTTGCCCAGAGCAATGCCAGTGGTTAAGATTCATTCTAAACCTTCCAGCAATCACCTCTTTGTTTTTGCTTTGTCACCCTGAGTGGGACGGTTATGCCCAGACTTGGGTCCTGTTCCTGCTGGGCATAGAGACACAAGCTACTCCTCACTGATGAGGCCCAACAAGGCCGAAACATGTTTGGGGATGCTTGTGGTCTCATGCAGAAGGGATGTGACCTAGCAGTTGGGGCTGTACTGCCCCTTTTGGGGTGGGACAAAGCCTGATTTCCATATGGTCTTTCCCCTTCTGTAATGGCTTGGCAGGTGAAGAACAATGGACTGGACGGTTGCCCAGAGCAATGCCAGTGGTTAAGATTCATTCTAAACCTTCCAGCCATCACCTCTTTGTTTTTGCTTTGTCACCCTGAGTGGGACGGTTATGCCCAGACTTGGGTCCTGTTCCTGCTGGGCATAGAGACACAAGCTACTCCTCACTGATGAGGCCCAACAAGGCCGAAACATGTTTGGGGATGCTTGTGGTCTCATGCAGAAGGGATGTGACCTAGCAGTTGGGGCTGTACTGCCCCTTTTGGGGTGGGACAAAGCCTGATTTCCATATGGTCTTTCCCCTTCTGTAATGGCTTGGCAGGTGAAGAACAATGGACTGGACGGTTGCCCAGAGCAATGCCAGTTGTTAAGATTCATTCTAAACCTTCCAGCCATCACCTCTTTGTTTTTGCTTTGTCACCCTGAGTGGGAGGGTTATGCCCAGACGTTGGTCCCTGATGACGCCCAACAAGGCTGAAACCTGTTTGGGGATGCTTGTGGTCTCGTGCAGAAGGGATGTGACCTAGCAGTTCGGGCTGGACTGCCCCTTTTGGGGTGGGACCAAGCCTGATTTGCATATGTTCTTTCCCCTCCTGTATTGGCTTGGCAGGCAAAGAACAATGGTCTGGAGGGTTGCCCAGAGCAATGCCAGTGGTTAAGATTAATTCTAAACCTTCCACCCATCACCTCTTTCTTTTTGCTTTGTCACCCTGAGTGGGACGGGTATGCCCAGACATGGGTCCCGTGCCTGCTGGGACTAGAGACCCAAACTACTACTCTCTGATGAGGCCCAACAAGGCCGAAACATGTTTGTGGATTCTTGTGGTTTCGTTCGTGCAGAAGGGATGTGACCTAGCAGTTTGGGCTGAACTGCCCCTTTTGGGGTGGGATGAAGCCTAATTTGCATATGGTCTTTCCCCTTCTGTAATGGCTTGGCAGGCTAAGAACAATGGTCTGGAGGGTTGCCCAGAGCAATGCCAGTGGTTAAGATTCATTCTAAACCTTCCAGCCATCACCTCTTTGTTTTTGCTTTGTCACCCTGAGTGGGACGTTATGCCCAGACTTGGGTCCCGTTCCTGCTGGGCATAGAGACACAAGCTACTCCTCACTGATGAGGCCCAACAAGGCCGAAACATGTTTGGGGATGCTTGTGGTCTCATGCAGAAGGGATGTGACCTAGCAGTTGGGGCTGTACTGCCCCTTTTGGGGTGGGACAAAGCCTGATTTCCATATGGTCTTTCCCCTTCTGTAATGGCTTGGCAGGTGAAGAGCAATGGACTGGACGGTTGCCCAGAGCAATGCCAGTTGTTAAGATTCATTCTAAACCTTCCACCCATCACCTCTTTCTTTTTGCTTTGTCACCCTGAGTGGGACGGTTATGCCCAGACATGGGTCCCCTGCCTGCTGGGACTAGAGACCCAAGCTACTACTCACTGATGAGGCCCAACAAGGCCGAAACATGTTTGTGGATGCTTGTGGTTTCGTTCGTGCAGAAGGGATGTGACCAAGCAGTTCGGGCTGAACTGCCCCTTTTGGGGTGGGACCAAGCCTGATTTGCATATGGTCTTTCCCCTTCTGTAATGGCTTGGCAGGCTAAGAACAATGGTCTGGAGGGTTGCCCAGAGCAATGCCAGTGGTTAAGATTCATTCTAAACCTTCCAGCCATCACCTCTTTGTTTTTACTTTGTCACCCTGAGTGGGACGGTTATGCCCAGACTTGGGTCCCGTTCCTGCTGGGCATAGAGACACAAGCTTCTCCTCACTGATGAGGCCCAACAAGGCCGAAACATGTTTGGGGATGCTTGTGGTCTCATGCAGAAGGGATGTGACCTAGCAGTTGGGGCTGGACTGCCCCTTTTGGATTGGGACCAAGCCTGATTTGCATATGATCTTTCCCCTTCTGTAATGGCTTGGCAGGCAAAGAACAATGGTCTGGAGGGTTGCACAGAGCAATGCCAGTGGTTAAGATTAATTCTAAACCTTCCACCCATCACCTCTTTCTTTTTGCTTTGTCACCCTGAGTGGGACGGGTATGGCCAGACATGGGTCCCGTGCCTGCTGGGACTAGAGACCCAAGCTACTAATCACTGATGAGGCCCAACAAGGCCGAAACATGTTTGTGGATGCTTGTGGTTTCGTTCGTGCAGAAGGGATGTGACCAAGCAGTTCGGGCTGAACTGCCCCTTTTGGGGTGGGACCAAGCCTGATTTGCATATGGTCTTTCCCCTTCTGTAATGGCTTGGCAGACTAAGAACAATGGTCTGGAGGGTTGCCCAGAGCAATGCCAGTGGTTAAGATTCATTCTAAACCTTCCAGCCATCACCTCTTTGTTTTAGCTTTGTCACCCTGAGTGGGACGGGTATGCCCAGACTTGGGTCCCGTTCCTGCTGGGCATAGAGACACAAGCTACTCCTCACTGATGAGGCCCAACAAGGCCGAAACATGTTTGGGGATGCTTGTGGTCTCATGCAGAAGGGATGTGACCTAGCAGTTGGGGCTGGACTGCCCCTTTTGGATTGGGACCAAGCCTGCTTTGCATATGGTCATTCCCCTTCTGTAATGGCTTGGCAGGCGATGAACAATGGTCTGGAGGATTGCCCAGAGCAATGGCAGTGGTTAAGATTCATTCTAAACCTTCCAGCCATCATCTCTTTGTTTTTGCTTTGTCCCCCTGAGTGGGAAGGGTATGCCCAGACGTGGGTCCCGTGCCTGCTGGAGCTAGAGACCCAAGCTACTCCTCACTGATGAGGCCCACAAGGCCAAAACATGTTTGGGGATGCTTGTGGTTTCGTGCAGAAGGGATGTGACCTAGCAGTTCAGGCTGGACTGCCCCTTTTGGGGTGGGACCAAGCCTGAACTGCATATGGTCTTTCCCCTTCTGTAATGCCTTTTCAGGTGAAGAACAATGGTCTTGAGGGTTGCCCAGATCAATGGCAGTGGTTAAGATTCATTCTAAACCTTCCAGCCATCACCTCTTTGTTTTTGCTTTGTCACCGTGACTGGGAGGGTTATGCCCAGATGTTGGTCCTGTGCCTGCTGGGCCTAGCGACCCAAGCAACTCCTCACTGATGAGGCCCAACAAGGCAGAAACATGTTTGGGATGCTTGTGGTTTCGTGCAGAAGGGATGTGACCTAGCTATTTCGGGCTGGACTGCCCCTTTTGGGGTGGGACCAAGCCTGATTTGCATATGGTCTTTCCTCTTCTGTAATGGCTTGGCAGGCGAAGAACAATGGTCTGGAGGGTTGCCCAGAGCAATGCCAGTGGTTAAGATTCATTCTAAACCTTCCAGCCATTACCTCTTTGTTTTTGCTTTGTCACCCTGAGTGGGAGGATTATGCCCAGACATTGGTCCTGTGCCTGCTGGGCCTAGAGACCCAAGTTACTCCTCACTGATGAGGCCCAACAAGGCCAAAACATGTTTTGGGATGCGTGTGGTCTCATGCAGAAGGGATGCGACATAGCAGTTCGGGCTGGACTGCCCCTTTTGGGGTGGGACCAAACCTGATTTGCATATGATCTTTCCCCTTCTGTAATGGCTTGGCAGGCTAAGAACAATGGTCTGGAGGGTTGCCCAGAGCAATGCCAGTGGTTAAGATTCATTCTAAACCTTCCAGCCATCACCTCTTTGTTTTTGCTTTGTCACCCTGAGTGGGACGGTTATGCCCAGACTTGGGTCCTGTTCCTGCTGGGCATAGAGACACAAGCTACTCCTCACTGATGAGGCCCAACAAGGCCGAAACATGTTTGGGGATGCTTGTGGTCTCATGCAGAAGGGATGTGACCTAGCAGTTGGGGCTGTACTGCCCCTTTTGGGGTGGGACAAAGCCTGATTTCCATATGGTCTTTCCCCTTCTGTAATGGCTTGGCAGGTGAAGAACAATGGACTGGACGGTTGCCCAGAGCCATGCCAGTTGTTAAGATTCATTCTAAACCTTCCAGCCATCACCTCTTTGATTTTGCTTTGTCACCCTGAGTGGGAGGGTTATGCCCAGACGTTGGTCCCTGATGACGCCCAACAAGGCTGAAACCTGTTTGGGGATGCTTGTGGTCTCGTGCAGAAGGGATGTGACCTAGCAGTTCGGGCTGGACTGCCCCTTTTGGGGTGGGACCAAGCCTGATTTGCATATGGTCTTTCCCCTCCTGTAATGGCTTGGCAGGCAAAGAACAATGGTCTGGAGGGTTGCCCAGAGCAATGCCAGTGGTTAAGATTAATTCTAAACCTTCCACCCATCACCTCTTTCTTTTTGCTTTGTCACCCTGAGTGGGACGGGTAAGCCCAGACATGGGTCCCGTGCCTGCTGGGACTAGAGACCCAAGCTACTACTCTCTGATGAGGCCCAACAAGGCCGAAACATGTTTGTGGATTCTTGTGGTTTCGTTCGTGCAGAAGGGATGTGACCTAGCAGTTTGGGCTGAACTGCCCCTTTTGGGGTGGGATGAAGCCTAATTTGCATATGGTCTTTCCCCTTCTGTAATGGCTTGGCAGGCTAAGAACAATGGTCTGGAGGGTTGCCCAGAGCAATGCCAGTGGTTAAGATTCATTCTAAACCTTCCAGCCATCACCTCTTTGTTTTTGCTTTGTCACCCTGAGTGGGACGTTATGCCCAGACTTGGGTCCCGTTCCTGCTGGGCATAGAGACACAAGCTACTCCTCACTGATGAGGCCCAACAAGGCCGAAACATGTTTGGGGATGCTTGTGGTCTCATGCAGAAGGGATGTGACCTAGCAGTTGGGGCTGTACTGCCCCTTTTGGGGTGGGACAAAGCCTGATTTCCATATGGTCTTTCCCCTTCTGTAATGGCTTGGCAGGTGAAGAGCAATGGACTGTACGGTTGCCCAGGGCAATGCCAGTTGTTAAGATTCATTCTAAACCTTCCAGCCATCACCTCTTTGTTTTTGCTTTGTCACCCTGAGTGGGACGGTTATGCCCAGACTTGGGTCCCGTTCCTGCTGGGCATAGAGACCCAAGCTACTCCTCACTGATGAGGCCCAACAAGGCCGGAACATGTTTGGGGATGTGTATGGTCTCGTGCAGAAGGGATGTGACCTAGCAGTTCGGGCTGAACTGCCCCTTTTGGGGTGGGATGAAGCCTAATTTGCATATGGTCTTTCCCCTTCTGTAATGGCTTGGCAGGCTAAGAACAATGGTCTGGAGGGTTGCCCAGAGCAATGCCAGTGGTTAAGATTCATTCTAAACCTTCCAGCCATCACCTCTTTGTTTTTGCTTTGTCACCCTGAGTGGGACGGTTATGCCCAGACTTGGTTCCCGTTCCTGCTGGGCATAGAGACACAAGCTACTCCTCACTGATGAGGCCCAACAAGGCCGAAACATGTTTGGGGATGCTTGTGGTCTCATGCAGAAGGGATGTGACCTAGCAGTTGGGGCTGGACTGCCCCTTTTGGGGTGGGACAAAGCCTGATTTCCATATGGTCTTTCCCCTTCTGTAATGGCTTGGCAGGTGAAGAACAATGGACTGGACAGTTGCCCAAAGCACTGCCAGTTGTTAAGATTCATTCTAAACCTTCCAGCCATCACCTCTATGTTTTTGCTTCGTCACCCTGAGTGGGAGGGTTATGCCCAGACGTTGGTCCCTGATGAGGCCCAACAAGGCTGAAACCTGTTTGGGGATGCTTGTGGTCTCGTGCAGAAGGGATGTGACCTAGCAGTTGGGGCTGGACTGCCCCTTTTGGATTGGGACCAAGCCTGATTTGCATATGATCTTTCCCCTTCTGTAATGGCTTGGCAGGCAAAGAGCAATGGTCTGGAGGGTTGCACAGAGCAATGCCAGTGGTTAAGATTAATTCTAAACCTTCCACCCATCACCTCTTTCTTTTTGCTTTGTCACCCTGAGTGGGACGGTTATGCCCAGACATGGGTCCCGTGCCTGCTGGGACTAGAGACCCAAGCTACTACTCACTGATGAGGCCCAACAAGGCCGAAACATGTTTGTGGATGCTTGTGGTTTCCTTCGTGCAGAAGGGATGTGACCAAGCAGTTCGGGCTGAACTGCCCCTTTTGGGGTGGGACCAAGCCTGATTTGCATATGGTCTTTCCCCTTCTGTAATGGCTTGGCAGGCTAAGAACAATGGTCTGGAGGGTTGCCCAGAGCAATGCCAGTGGTTAAGATTCATTCTAAACCTTCCAGCCATCACCTCTTTGTTTTTACTTTGTCACCCTGAGTGGGACGGTTATGCCCAGACTTGGGTCCCGTTCCTGCTGGGCATAGAGACACAAGCTTCTCCTCACTGATGAGGCCCAACAAGGCCGAAACATGTTTGGGGATGCCTGTGGTCTCATGCAGAAGGGATGTGACCTAGCAGTTGGGGCTGGACTGCCCCTTTTGGATTGGGACCAAGCCTGATTTGCATATGATCTTTCCCCTTCTGTAATGGCTTGGCAGGCAAAGAACAATGGTCTGGAGGGTTGCACAGAGCAATGCCAGTGGTTAAGATTAATTCTAAACCTTCCACCCATCACCTCTTTCTTTTTGCTTTGTCACCCTGAGTGGGACGGGTATGCCCAGACATGGGTCCCGTGCCTGCTGGGACTAGAGACCCAAGCTACTACTCACTGATGAGGCCCAACAAGGCCGAAACATGTTTGTGGATGCTTGTGGTTTCGTTCGTGCAGAAGGGATGTGACCAAGCAGTTCGGGCTGAACTGCCCCTTTTGGGGTGGGACCAAGCCTGATTTGCATATGGTCTTTCCCCTTCTGTAATGGCTTGGCAGACTAAGAACAATGGTCTGGAGGGTTGCCCAGAGCAATGCCAGTGGTTAAGATTCATTCTAAACCTTCCAGCCATCACCTCTTTGTTTTTGCTTTGTCACCCTGAGTGGGACGGGTATGCCCAGACTTGGGTCCCGTTCCTGCTGGGCATAGAGACACAAGCTACTACTCACTGATGAGGCCCAACAAGGCCGAAACATGTTTGGGGATGCTTGTGGTCTCATGCAGAAGGGATGTGACCTAGCAGTTGGGGCTGGACTGCCCCTTTTGGATTGGGACCAAGCCTGCTTTGCATATGGTCATTCCCCTTCTGTAATGGCTTGGCAGGCGATGAACAATGGTCTGGAGGATTGCCCAGAGCAATGGCAGTGGTTAAGATTCATTCTAAACCTTCCAGCCATCATCTCTTTGTTTTTGCTTTGTCCCCCTGAGTGGGAAGGGTATGCCCAGACGTGGGTCCCGTGCCTGCTGGACCTAGAGACCCAAGCTACTCCTCACTGATGAGGCCCACAAGGCCAAAACATGTTTGGGGATGCTTGTGGTTTCGTGCAGAAGGGATGTGACCTAGCAGTTCGGGCTGGACTGCCCCTTTTGGGGTGGGACCAGGCCTGATCTGCATAGGGTCTTTCCCCTTCTGTAATGGCTTGGCAGGTGAAGAACAATGGTCTTGAGGGTTGCCCAGATCAATGGCAGTGGTTAAGATTCATTCTAAACCTTCCAGCCATCACCTCTTTGTTTTTGCTTTGTCACTGTGACTGGGAGGGTTATGCCCAGATGTTGGTCCTGTGCCTGCTGGGCCTAGCGACCCAAGCAACTCCTCACTGATGAGGCCCAACAAGGCAGAAACATGTTTGGGATGCTTGTGGTTTCGTGCAGAAGGGATGTGACCTAGCTATTCGGGCTGGACTGCCCCTTTTGGGGTGGGACCAAGCCTGATTTGCATATGGTCTTTCCTCTTCTGTAATGGCTTGGCAGGCGAAGAACAATGGTCTGGAGGGTTGCCCAGAGCAATGCCAATGGTTAAGATTCATTCTAAACCTTCCAGCCATTACCTCTTTGTTTTTGCTTTGTCACCCTGAGTGGGAGGATTATGCCCAGACATTGGTCCTGTGCCTGCTGGGCCTAGAGACCCAAGTTACTCCTCACTGATGAGGCCCAACAAGGCCAAAACATGTTTTGGGATGCGTGTGGTCTCATGCAGAAGGGATGCGACATAGCAGTTCGGGCTGGACTGCCCCTTTTGGGGTGGGACCAAGCCTGATTTGCATATGATCTTTCCCCTTCTGTAATGGCTTGGCAGGCTAAGAACAATGGTCTGGAGGGTTGCCCAGAGCAATGCCAGTGGTTAAGATTCATTCTAAACCTTCCAGCCATCACCTCTTTGTTTTTGCTTTGTCACCCTGAGTGGGACGGTTATGCCCAGACTTGGGTCCCGTTCCTGCTTGGCATAGAGACACAAGCTACTCCTCACTGATGAGGCCCAACAAGGCCGAAACATGTTTGGGGATGCATGTGGTCTCATGCAGAAGGGATGCGACATAGCAGTTCGGGCTGGACTGCCCCTTCTGGGGTAAGACAAAGTCTGATTTCCATATGGTCTTTCCCCTTCTGTAATGGTTTGGCAGGTGAAGAACAATGGACTGGACTTTTGCCCAGAGCAATGCCAGTTGTTAAGATTCATTCTAAACCTTCCAGCCATCACCTCTTTGTTTTTGCTTTGTCACACTGAGTGGAAGGGTTATGCCCAGACGTTGGTCCCTGATTAAGCCCAACAAGGCTGAAACATGTTTGAGGATGCTTGTGGTCTCGTGCAGAAGGGATGTGACCTAGCAGTTCGGGCTGGACTGCCCCTTTTGGGGTGGGACCAAGCCTGATTTGCATATGGTCTTTCCCCTTCTGTAATGGCTTGGCAGGCAAAGAACAATGGTCTGGAGGGTTGCCCAGAGCAATGCCAGTGGTTACGATTAATTCTAAACCTTCCACCCATCACCTCTTTCTTTTTGCTTTGTCACCCTGAGTGGGACGGGTATGCCCAGACATGGGTCCCGTGCCTGCTGGGACTAGAGACCCAAGCTACTACTCTCTGATGAGGCCCAACAAGGCCGAAACATGTTTGTGGATGCTTGTGGTTTCGTTCGTGCAGAAGGGATGTGACCTAGCAGTTTGGGCTGAACTGCCCCTTTTGGGGTGGGACCAAGCCTGATTTGCATATGGTCTTTCCCCTTCTGTAATGGCTTGGCAGGCTAAGAACAATGGTCTGGAGGGTTGCCTAGAGCAATGCCAGTGGTTAAGATTCATTCTAAACCTTCCAGCCATCACCTCTTTGTTTTTGCTTTGTCACCCTGAGTGGGACGGTTATGCCCAGACTTGGGTCCCGTTCCTGCTGGGCATAGAGACACAAGCTACTCCTCACTGATGAGGTCCAACAAGGCCGAAACATGTTTGGGGATGCTTGTGGTCTCATGGAGAAGGGATGTGACCTAGCAGTTGGGGCTGGACTGCCCCTTTTGGGGTGGGACAAAGCCTGATTTCCATATGGTCTTTCCCCTTCTGTAATGGCTTGGCAGGTGAAGAACAATGGACGGGACGGTTGCCCAGAGCAATGCCAGTTGTTAAGATTCATTCTAAACCTTCCAGCCATCACCTCTTTGTTTTTGCTTTGTCACCCTGAGTGGGAACGTTATGCCCAGACGTTGGTCCCTGATGAGGCCCAACATGGCTGAAACCTGTTTGGGGATGCTTGTGGTCTCGTGCAGAAGGGATGTGACCTAGCAGTTCGGGCTGGACTGCCCCTTTTGGGGTGGGACCAATCCTGATTTGCATATGGTCTTTCCCCTTCTGTAATGGCTCGGCAGGCAAAGAACAATGGTCTGGAGGGTTGCCCAGAGCAATGCCAGTGGTTAAGATTAATTCTAAACCTTCCACCCATCACCTCTTTCTTTTTGCTTTGTCACCCTGAGTGGGACGGGTATGCCCAGACATGGGTCCTGTGCCTTCTGGGACTAGAGACCCAAGCTACTACTCTCTGATGAGGCCCAACAAGGCCGAAACATGTTTGTGGATGCTTGTGGTTTCGTTCGTGCAGAAGGGATGTGACCTAGCAGTTCGGGCTGAACTGCCCCTTTTGGGGTGGGACCAAGCCTGATTTGCATATGGTCTTTCCCCTTCTGTAATGGCTTGGCAGGCTAAGAACAATGGTCTGGAGGGTTGCCCAGAGCAATGCCAGTGGTTAAGATTCATTCTAAACCTTCCAGACATCACCTCTTTGTTTTTGCTTTGTCACCCTGAGTGGGACGGTTATGCCCAGACTTGGGTCCCGTTCCTGCTGAGCATAGAGACACAAGCTACTCCTCACTGATAAGGCCCAACAAGGCCGAAACATGTTTGGGGATGCTTGTGGTCTCATGCAGAAGGGATGTGACCTAGCAGTTGGGGCTGGACTGCCCCTTTTGGGGTGGGACAAAGCCTGATTTCCATATGGTCTTTCCCCTTCTGTAATGGCTTGGCAGGTGAAGAACAATGGACTGGACGGTTGCCCAGAGCAATGCCAGTTGTTAAGATTCATTCTAAACCTTCCAGCCATCACCTCTTTGTTTTTGCTTTGTCACCCTGAGTGGGAGGGTTATGCCCAGACGTTGATCCCTGATGAGGCCCAACAAGGCTGAAACCTGTTTGGGGATGCTTGTGGTCTCGTGCAGAAGGGATGTGACCTAGCAGTTCGGGCTGGACTGCCCCTTTTGGGGTGGGACCAAGCCTGATTTGCAAATGGTCTTTCCCCTTCTGTAATGGCTTGACAGGCAAAGAACAATGGTCTGGAGGGTTGCACAGAGCAATGCCAGTGGTTAAGATTAATTCTAAACCTTCCACCCATCACCTCTTTCTTTTTGCTTTGTCACCCTGAGTGGGACGGGTACGCCCAGACATGGGTCCCGTGCCTGCTGGGACTCGAGACCCAAGCTACTACTCACTGATGAGGCCCAACAAGGCCGAAACATGTTTGTGGATGCTTGTGGTTTCGTTCGTGCAGAAGGAATGTGACCAAGCAGTTCGGGCTGAACTGCCCCTTTTGGGGTGGGACCAAGCCTGATTTGCATATGGTCTTTCCCCTTCTGTAATGGCTTGGCAGGCTAGGAACAATGGTCTGGAGGGTTGCCCAGAGCAATGCCAGTGGTTAAGATTCATTCTAAACCTTCCAGCCATCACCTCTTTGTTTTTGCTTTGTCACCCTCAGTGGGACGGTTATGCCCAGACTTGGGTCCCGTTCCTGCTGGGCATAGAGACACGAGCTTCTCCTCACTGATGAGGCCCAACAAGGCCGAAACATGTTTGGGGATGCTTGTGGTCTCATTCAGAAGGGATGTGACCTAGCAGTTGGGGCTGGACTGCCCCTTTTGGATTGGGACCAAGCCTGCTTTTCATATGGTCTTTCCCCTTCTGTAATGGCTTGGCAGGCGATGAACAATGGTCTGGAGGATTGACCAGAGCAATGCCAGTGCTTAAGATTCATTCTAAACCTTGCAGCCATCACCTCTATGTTTTTGCTTTGTTACCCTGAGTGGGAGAGTTATGCCCAGACGTGGGTCCCGTGCCTGCTGGGCATAGAGACCCAAGCTATTCCTTACTGATGAGGCCCAACAAGACCGAAACATGTTTGGGGATGCGTGTGGTCTCGTGCAGAAGGGATGTGACCTAGCAGTACAGGCTGGACTGCCCCTTTTGAAGTAGGACCAAGCCATATTTGCATATGGTCTTTCCCCTTCTGTAATGGCTTGGCGGCGAAGAAAAATGGTCTGGAGGGTTGCCCAGAGCAATGCCAGTGGTTAAGAATTATTCTAAACCTTCCAGTCATCATCTCTTTGTTTTTGCTTTGTCACCCTTAGTGGGAGAGTTATGCCCAGACGTGGGTCCCGTGCCTGCTGGACCTAGAGACCCAAGCTACTCCTCACTGATGAGGCCCAACAAGGCCAAAACATGTTTGGGGATGCTTGTGGTTTCGTGCAGAAGGGCTGTGACCTAGCAGTACGGGCTGGACTGCCCCTTTTGGGGTGGGACCAAGCCTTATTTGCATATGTTCTTTCCCCTTCTGTAATGGCTTGGCAGGCGAAGTAAAGTGGTCTCGAGGGTTGCCCAGAGCAATGCCAGTGGTTGAGATTCATTCTAAACCTTCCAGCCATTATCTCTTAATTTTTTCTTTGTCACCCTGAGTGAGAAGGGTATGCCCAGACGTGGGTCCCGTGCCTGCTGGGCCTAGAGACCCAAGCTAATCCTCACTGATGAGGCCCAACAAGGCCGAAACATGTTTTGGGGATGCGTTGGTCTCATGCAGAAGGGATGTGACCTAGCAGTTCGGGCTGGACTGCCCCTTTTGGGGTGGGACCAAGCCTGATCTGCATATGGTCTTTCCCCTTCTGTAATGGCTTGGCAGGCGAAGAACAATGGTCTTGAGGGTTGCCCAGAGCAATTCCAGTGCTTAAGATTCATTCTAAACCTTCCAGCCATCACCTCTTTGTTTTTGCTTTGTCACCCTGACTGTGAGGGTTATGCCCAGACGTTGGTCCTGTGCCTGCTGGGCCTAGAGACCCAAGCTACTCCTCACTGATGAGGCCCAACAAGGCCAAAACATGTTTTGGGATGCTTGTGGTCTCGTGCAGAAGGGATGTGACCTAGCAGTACGGGCTGACTGCCCCTTTTGGGGTGGGACCAAGCCTGATTTGCATATGGTCGTTCCCCTTCTGTAATGGCTTGGCAGGCAAAGAACAATGTTCTTGAGGGTTGCCCAAGCAATTCCAGTGGTTAAGATTCATTCTAAACCTTCCAGCCATCACCTCTTTTTTTTGCTTTGTCACCCTGAGTGGGAGGGTTATGCCCAGACGTTGGTCCCTGATGAGGCCCAACAAGGCCTAAACATGTTTGGGGATGCTTGTGGTCTCGTGCAGAAGGGATGTGACCTAGCAGTTCGGGCTGGAGTGCCCCTTTTGGGGTGGGACCAAGCCTGATTTGCATATGGTCTTTCCCCTTCTGTAATGGCTTGGCAGGCAAAGAACATTGGTCTGGAGGGTTGCCCAGAGCAATGCCAGTGGTTAAGATTAATTCTAAACCTTCCACCCATCACCTCTTTCTTTTTGCTTTGTCAACCTGATTGGGACGGGTATGCCCAGATATGGGTCCCGTGCCCGCTGGGACTAGAGACCCAAGCTACTACTCACTGATGAGGCCCAACAAGGCCGAAACATGTTTGTGGATGCTTGTGGTTTCGTTCGTGCAGAAGGGCTGTGACCTAGCAGTTCGGGCTGAACTGCCCCTTTTGGGGTGGGACCAAGCCTGATTTGAATATGGTCTTTCCCCTTCTGTAATGGCTTGGCAGACTAAGAACAATGGTCTGGAGGGTTGCCCAGAGCAATGCCAGTGGTTAAGATTCATTCTAAACCTTCCAGCCATCATCTCTTTGTTTTTGCTTTGTCCCCCTGAGTGGGAAGGGTATGCCCAGACGTGGGTCCCATGCCTGCTGGACCTAGAGACCCAAGCTACTCCTCACTGATGAGGCCCACAAGGCCAAAACATGTTTGGGGATGCTTGTGGTTTCGTGCAGAAGGGATGGGACCTATCAGTTCGGGCTGGACTGCCCCTTTTGGGGTGGGACCAAGCCTGATCTGCATATGGTCTTTCCCCTTCTGTAATGGCTTGGCAGGTGAAGAACAATGGTCTTGAGGGTTGCCCAGATCAATGGCAGTGGTTAAGATTCATTCTAAACCTTCCAGCCATCACCTCTTTGTTTTTGCTTTGTCACCGTGACTGGGAGGGTTATGCCCAGACGTTGGTCCTGTGCCTGCTAGGCCTAGCGACCCAAGCAACTCCTCACTGATGAGGCCCAACAAGGTAGAAACATGTTTGGGATGCTTGTGGTTTCGTGCAGAAGGGATGTGACCTAGCTATTCGGGCTGGACTGCCCCTTTTGGGGTGGGACGAAGCCTGATTTGCATATGGTCTTTCCTCTTCTGTAATGGCTTGGCAGGCGAAGAACAATGGTCTGGAGGGTTGCCCAGAGCAATGCCAGTGGTTAAGATTCATTCTAAACCTTCCAGCCATTACCTCTTTGTTTTTGCTTTGTCACCCTGAGTGGGACGGGTATGTCCAGACTTGGGTCCCGTGCCTCCTGGTGCTAGAGACCCAAGCTACTCCTCACTGATGAGGCCCAGCAAAGCAGAAACATGTTTGGGGATGCTTGTGGTCTCATGCAGAAGGGATGTGACATAGCAGTTCGGGCTGGACTGCCCCTTTTGGGGTGGGACCAAGCCTGATTTGTATATTGTCTTTCCCTTTCTGTAATGGCTTGGCAGGCGAAGAACAATGGTCTGGAGTGTTGCCCAGATCACTGCTAGTGGTGAAGATTCATTCTAAACCTTCCAGCCATCACCTCTTTTTTTTGCTTTGTCACCCTGAGTGGGAGGGTTATGCCCAGACGTTGGTCCCTGATGAGGCCCAACAAGGCGGAAACATGTTTGGGTATGCTTCTGGTCTCGTGCAGAAGGGATGTGACCTAGCAGTTCGGGCTGGACTGCCCCTTTTGGGGTGGGACCAAGCCTGATTTGCATATGGTCTTTCCCCTTCTGTAATGGCTTGGCAGGCAAAGAACATTGGTCTGGAGGGTTGCCCAGAGCAATGCCAGTGGTTAAGATTAATTCTAAACCTTCCACCCATCACCTCTTTCTTTTTGCTTTGTCACCCTGAGTGGGACGGGTATGCCCAGATATGGGTCCCGTGTCCGCTGGGACTAGAGACCCAAGCTACTACTCACTGATGAGGCCCAACAAGGCCGAAACATGTTTTTGGATGCTTGTGGTTTCGTTCGTGCAGAAGGGATGTGACCTAGCAGTCTGGGCTGAACTGCCCCTTTTGGGGTGGGACCAAGCCTGATTTGCATATGGTCTTTCCCCTTCTGTAATGGCTTGGCAGACTAAGAACGATGGTCTGGAGGGTTGCCCAGAGCAATGCCAGTGGTTAAGATTCATTCTAAACCTTCCAGCCATCACCTCTTTGTTTTTGCTTTGTCACCCTGAGTGGGACCGGTATGCCCAGACTTGGGTCCCGTTCCTGCTGGGCATAGAGACACAAGCTACTCCTCACTGATGAGGCCCAACAAGGCCGAAACATGTTTGGGGATGCTTGTGGTCTCATGCAGAAGGGATGTGACCTAGCAGTTGGGGCTGGACTGCCCCTTTTGGATTGGGACCAAGCCTGCTTTGCATATGGTCATTCCCCTTCTGTAATGGCTTGGCAGGCGATGAACAATGGTCTGGAGGATTGCCCAGAGCAATGCCAGTGGTTAAGATTCATTCTAAACCTTCCAGCCATCATCTCTTTGTTTTTGCTTTGTCCCCCTGAGTGGGAAGGGTATGCCCAGACGTTGGTCCCGTGCCTGCTGGACCTAGAGACCCAAGCTACTCCTCACTGATGAGGCCCACAAGGCCAAAACATGTTTGGGGATGCTTGTGGTTTCGTGCAGAAGGGATGTGACCTAGCAGTTCGGGCTGGACTGCCCCTTTTGGGGTGGGACCAAGCCTGATCTGCATATGGTCTTTCCCCTTCTGTAATGGCTTGGCAGGTGAAGAACAATGGTCTTGAGGGTTGCCTAGATCAATGGCAGTGGTTAAGATTCATTCTAAACCTTCCAGCCATCACCTCTTTGATTTTGCTTTGTCACCGTGACTGGGAGGGTTATGCCCAGATGTTGGTCCTGTGCCTGCTGGGCCTAGCGTCCCAAGCAACTCCTCACTGATGAGGCCCAACAAGGCAGAAACATGTTTGGGATGCTTGTGGTTTCGTGCAGAAGGGATGTGACCTAGCTATTCGGGCTGGACTGCCCCTTTTGGGGTGGGACGAAGCCTGATTTGCATATGGTCTTTCCTCTTCTGTAATGGCTTGGCAGGCGAAGAACAATGGTCTGGAGGGTTGCCCAGAGCAATGCCAGTGGTTAAGATTTATTCTAAACTTTCAGCCATTACCTCTTTGTTTTTGCTTTGTCACCCTGAGTGGGACGGGTATGTCCAGACGTGGGTCCCGTGCCTCCTGGTGCTAGAGACCCAAGCTACTCCTCACTGATGAGGCCCAGCAAAGCAGAAACATGTTTGGGGATGCTTGTGGTCTCATGCAGAAGGGATGTGACATAGCAGTTCGGGCTGGACTGCCCCTTTTGGGGTGGGACCAAGCCTGATTTGTATATTGTCTTTCCCTTTCTGTAATCGCTTGGCAGGCGAAGAACAATGGTCTGGAGTGTTGCCCAGATCACTGCTAGTGGTGAAGATTCATTCTAAACCTTCCAGCCATCACCTCTTTTTTTTGCTTTGTCACCCTGAGTGGGAGGGTTATGCCCAGACGTTGGTCCCTGATGAGGCCCAACAAGGCCGAAACATGTTTGGGTATGCTTCTGGTCTCGTGCAGAAGGGATGTGACCTAGCAGTTCGGGCTGGACTGCCCCTTTTGGGGTGGGACCAAGCCTGATTTGCATATGGTCTTTCCCCTTCTGTAATGGCTTGGTAGGCAAAGAACATTGGTCTGGAGGGTTGCCCAGAGCAATGCCAGTGGTTAAGATTCATTCTAAACCTTCCAGCCATTACCTCTTTGTTTTTGCTTTGTCACCCTGAGTGGGACGGGTATGTCCAGACGTGGGTCCCGTGCCTCCTGGTGCTAGAGACCCAAGCTACTCCTCACTGATGAGGCCCAGCAAAGCAGAAACATGTTTGGGGATGCTTGTGGTCTCATGCAGAAGGGATGTGACATAGCAGTTCGGGCTGGACTGCCCCTTTTGGGGTGGGACCAAGCCTGATTTGTATATTGTCTTTCCCTTTCTGTAATGGCTTGGCAGGCGAAGAACAATGGTCTGGAGTTTTGCCCAGATCACTGCTAGTGGTGAAGATTCATTCTAAACCTTCCAGCCATCACCTCTTTTTTTTGCTTTGTCACCCTGAGTGGGAGGGTTATGCCCAGACGTTGGTCCCTGATGAGGCCCAACAAGGCCGAAACATGTTTGGGTATGCTTCTGGTCTCGTGCAGAAGGGATGTGACCTAGCAGTTCGGGCTGGACTGCCCCTTTTGGGGTGGGACCAAGCCTGATTTGCATATGGTCTTTCCCCTTCTGTAATGGCTTGGCAGGCAAAGAACATTGGTCTGGAGGGTTGCCCAGAGCAATGCCAGTGGTTAAGATTAATTCTAAACCTTCCACCCATCACCTCTTTCTTTTTGCTTTGTCACCCTGAGTGGGACGGGTATGCCCAGATATGGGTCCCGTGTCCGCTGGGACTAGAGACCCAAGCTACTACTCACTGATGAGGCCCAACAAGGCCGAAACATGTTTGTGGATGCTTGTGGTTTCGTTCGTGCAGAAGGGATGTGACCTAGCAGTCTGGCCTGAACTGCCCCTTTTGGGGTGGGACCAAGCCTGATTTGCATATGGTCTTTCCTCTTCTGTAATGGCTTGGCAGGCGAAGAACAATGGTCTGGAGGGTTGCCCAGAGCAATGCCAGTGGTTAAGATTCATTCTAAACCTTCCAGCCATTACCTCTTCGTTTTTGCTTTGTCACCCTGAGTGGGACGGGTATGTCCAGACGTGGGTCCCGTGCCTCCTGGTGCTAGAGACCCAAGCTACTCCTCACTGATGAGGCCCAGCAAAGCAGAAACATGTTTTGGGATGCGTGTGGTCTCGTGCAGAAGGGATGTGACCTAGCAGTACGGGCTGGACTGCCCCTTTTGGGGTGGGACCAAGCCTGATTTGCACATGGTCGTTCCCCTTCTTTAATGGCTTGGCAGGCAAAGAACAATGTTCTTGAGGGTTGCCCAAGCAATGCCAGTGGTTAAGATTCATTCTAAACCTTTCAGCCATCACCTCTTTGTTTTTGCTTTGTCACTGTGTCTGGGAAGGTTATGCCCAAACGTTGGTCCTGTGCCTGCTGGGCCTAGAGACCCAAGCTACTCCTCACTGATAAGGCCCAGCAAAGCCGAAACATGTTTGGGGATGCGTGTGGTCTCGTGCAGAAGGGATGTGACCTAGCAGTATGGGCTGGACTGCCCCTTTTGGGGTGGGACCAAGCCTGATTTGCATATGGTCTTTCCCCTTCTGTAATGGCTTGGCAGGCAAAGAACAATCGTCTGGAGGGTTGCCCAGAGCAATGCCAGTGGTTAAGATTCATTCCAAACCTTCCAGCCATCACCTCTTTGTTTTTGCTTTGTCACCCTGAGTGGGACGGGTATGCCCAGACGTGGGTCCCTTGCCTGCTGGGCCTAGCGACCCAAGCTACTCCTCAGTGATGAGGCCCACCAAGGCCGAAACATGTTTGGGATGCTTGTGGTTTTGTGCAGAAGGGATGTGACCTAGCAATTCGGGCTGGACTGTCGCTTTTGGGGTGGGACCAAGCCTGATTTGCATATGGTCTTTTCCCATCTGTAATGGCTTGGCAGGCGAAGAACAATGGTCTGGAGGGTTGCCAATAGCAATGCCAGTGGTTAAGATTCATTCTAAACCTTCCAGCCATCACCTCTTTGTTTTTGCTTTGTCACCCTGAGTGGGACGGGTATGCCCAGACGTGGGTCCTGTGCCTCCTGGGCCTAGAGACCCAAGCTACTCCTCACTGATGAGGCCCAACAAAGCCAAAATATGTTTAGGGATGCTTGTTCTCTTGTGCAGAAGGGATGCAACATAGCAGTTCGGGCTGGACTCCCCCTTTTGGGGTGGGACCAAGCCTGGTTTGCATATGGTCTTTCCCTTTATGTAATGGCTTGGCAGGCGAAGAACAATGGTCTGGAGTGTTGACAAGATCACTGCCAGTGGTTAAGATTCATTCTAAACCTTTCAGCCATCACCTCTTTGTTTTTGCTTTGTCACCCTGACTGGGAGAGTTATGCCCAGACGTTGGTCCTGTGCCTGCTGGGCCTAGAGATACAAGCTTCTCCTCACTGATGAGGCCCAACAAGGCCGAAACATGTTTTGGGGATGCGTGTGGTCTCGTGCAGAAGGGATGTGACCTAGCAGTATGGCTGGACTGCCCCTTTTGGGGTGGGACCAAGCCTGATTTGCATATGGTCTTTCCCCTTCTGTAATGGCTTGGCAGGCGAAGAACAATGGTCTGGGGGGTTGCCCAGAGCAATGCCAGTGGTTATGATTAATTTTAAACCTTCCAGCCATCCCCTCTTTGTTTTTGCTTTGTCACCCTGAGTGGGACGGGTATGCCCAGACGTTGGTCCTGTGCCTCCTGGACCTAGAAACCCAAGCTACTCCTCACTGATGAGGCCCAACAAGGCCGAAACATGTTTTTGGGATGCGTGTGGTCTTCTGCAGATGGGATGTGACCTAGCCGTACGGGCTGGAATGCCCCTTTTGGGGTGGGAACAAGCCTCATTTGCATATGGTCTTTCCCCTTCTGTAATGGCTTGGCAGGCGAAGAACAATGGTCTTGTGGGTTGCCCAGAGCAATGCCAGTGGTTAAGATTCATTCTAAACCTTCCAGCCATCACCTCTTTGTTTTTGCTTTGTCACCCTGCTTGGGACGGGTATGTCCAGACATGGGTCTCGTTCCTGCTGGGCCTAGCGACCCAAGCTACTCCTCAGTGATGAGGCCCAACAAGGCCGAAACATGTTTGGGATGCTTGTGGTTTCATGCAGAAGGGATGTGACCTGGCAATTCGGGCTGGACTGTCGCTTTTGGGGTGGGACCAAGCCTGATTTGCATATGGTCTTTCCCCTTCTGTAATGGCTTGGCAGGCGAAGAACAATGGTCTGGGGGGTTGCCCAGAGCAATGCCAGTGGTTATGATTAATTTTAAACCTTCCAGCCATCCCCTCTTTGTTTTTGCTTTGTCACCCTGAGTGGGACGGGTATGCCCAGACGTGGGTCCCGTGCCTGCTGGGCCTAGAGACCCAAGCTACTCCTCACTGGTGAGGCCCAACAAGGCCGAAACATGTTTGGGGATGTGTGTGGTCTTGTGCAGAAGGGATGTGACCTAGCAGTTCGGGCTGGGCTGCCCCTTTTAGGGTGGGACCAAGTCTGATTTGCATATGGTCTTTCCCCTTCTGAAATGGCTTGGCAGGCGAAGAAAAATGGTCTGGAGGGTTGCCCAGAGCAATGCCAGTGGTTAAGATTCATTCTAAACCTTCCAGCCATCAACTCTTTGTTTTTGCTTTGTCACCCTGAGTGGGACGGGTATGCCCAGACGTGCGTCCTGTGCCTCCTGGGCCTAGAGACCCAAGCTACTCCTCACTGATGAGGCCCAACAAAGCCAAAACATGTTTGGGGATGCTTGTGGTCTCGTGCAGAAGGGATGCAACATAGCAGTTCGGGCTGGACTCCCCCTTTTGGGGTGGGACCAAGCCTGGTTTGCATATGGTCTTTCCCTTTATGTAATGGCTTGGCAGGCGAAGAACAATGGTCTGGAGTGTTGACCAGATCACTGCCAGTGGTTAAGATTCATTCTAAACCTTCCAGCCATCACCTCTTTGTTTTTGCTTTGTCACCCTGACTGGGAGGGTTATGCCCAGACGTTGGTCCTGTGCCTGCTGGGCCTAGAGATCCAAGCATCTCCTCACTGATGAGTCCCAACAAGGCCGAAACATGTTTTGGGGATGCGTGTGGTCTCGTGCAGATGGGATGTGTCCTAGCCGTACGGGCTGGACTGCCCCTTTTGGGGTGGGAACAAGCCTGATTTGCATATGGTCTTTCCCCTTCTGTAATGGCTTGGCAGGCGAAGAACAATGGTCTTATGGGTTGCCCAGAGCAATGCCAGTGGTTAAGATTCATTCTAAACCTTCCAGCCATCACCTCTTTGTTTTTGCTTTGTCACCCTGCGTGGGACGGGTATGTCCAGACATGGGTCTCGTTCCTGCTGGGCCTAGAGACACAAGCTACTCCTCACTGATGAGGCCCAACAAGGCCGAAACATATTTGGGGATGCTTGTGGTCTCATGCAGAATCACCTCTTTGTTTTTGCACAGTTATTGTTAAGCAAATATAACATAATTTAGAATACAGACAATTGAGAAATTATAAATTGGATTGTATTTCTTTCACATATACTTATTCTATCCACTATTAGATAAGGGGCCCACCAGCGCTGCCAGGGATTGCTCACAGAAAAGGAGAGTGAGATAGAAACATCTGTCCCCCTGCTTATTGTTCTCTTTCCTTTTCTCTGAACACTAACTGCTGTGTAGTCTGCAAAACTGGACCATACTGAGGCACACACCCTTCCTAGGGAATGACAGGCAGTAACTAGTTCTTGTGCTCCCTTCAATAACAGAGACATACACAGAACCTTTTGTCACTGCAGAGCATTATATATGCCTCTCACTTTCAGAGCTCGAGCATGACGTGTGATATGCCCCCCCCCCCTTCCCTTTCGTGTTAATAAGCTGGGATATGGCCAGCTCTTGCAAGAGTTTGCCCAGTAAAGGGAGGATGGAGATTGGGGTGATAGTTTGCCGGGCAAGTAGGATCGGCAGACAGCTTCTTGGGGAGAGGATGCAGAAGGCAGTGCTTAAGAGGAGAGGGGAAAGTTCCAGTGGCAAAAGAGTCATTACATAAATCGGCCAAAGCTGGAGCGAGGGTGTCAATATGGTCCTTGATGGTTCTGGAGGAGCAGGGGAGCACCTGTTTGGACGACACTTTCACAGATCATACATGTCTAAAAACCTTGTCAGGTGTTGTTAGAATGAAAGAGGAGAAAGGATGAGGACAGGGAGAGATGGCCCAAAGGATCCTGAGAGAGGAAGAGGGAGAGGAAGAGGAGATAGAGGACAGGATGTCATGAGTTTTAACAGAGAAGTGAGAAGCCAGGGTCATGCAGAGGGGTGAGAAGTAACAGGGGAGATAGAGACTGCAACAGGATTGGACAGTTCCTTGCAGATTTTAGAGAGTTTTGCTGTGTTGTTGGAGGTCGCAGAGATGTGGGCTTGAATGTGGGCTCTCTTCTTGGACAGGAGAGTCTGTATTGAGTTTGGAGCAGGTGGCAGGCCAATTTGTCAGAGGATGCGCCGGGGGCCCTCCACTTCCTCTCAGCCACGCTGCACTTGCGTTTCAGGATGCAAGGTCGGAATCATACCAAGAGTTGCACTTGGAGGTAGGCTTTAGCCGGATTCTCATGACAAGGGCAAGGATGTCCCGGGTGTTGGAAATAGAAAGATGCAGATTAGAAAGGGCTGTATCAGGCTGTGAGTCAGCTGCAGGGGTAGGAAGAGCAGAGAAAGTAGACTCAAAGGCATCCACTGGCACACGCTTCATTGGCCAAATGACCGAGAAGGTCAGGGGCAGTTCTGGGGAGGGGGTTTTGCCTGAGGGATAGAGTTTCAGATGACAGGAGAGTAGAAAGTGGTCAGTCCAAGAGAGAGGAGTGGTGAGAGGGTTCGACAGGGGGATGTTTGCGGTGATGAGAAAATCCACAGAGGGACTTGGAGTGCTTGTTCTGTTGTTGTTTTGCCTCAATGCTACCTCACCTTTCTGCGCAAAACCCTGACCACACATTTTCATTTGGATGTGGATATACCTATGTTTCACCCTAACTCACTCTATTCTTTCTGTTCCTTGCCTCACTGTGTGGAACCCTCCATGCTCCACCTCTCTCCCCTATATCTCGCACATCCATCAATGGAAATGCATTTCCGTCTTCATGTTTCTCTCGGTTTACAGTACTATTCCCTTAAATAAAGGTAGCCTGTGGTCTTCCGTGCTTATTCTGCTGCCCAGGGAAATTCCTTTCTGCAAAATGGATTGAATAATTCATGTTTCATTCATAACAAGACATGTTTGGGAGCATATGTATGTATATTTGCTTTTTCTATCATTCATTTTAAACAATTACTTGGTTTGTTTTTGTTGTGTTTTGCATGGACTACAATGCACATATGTAATTAGTGAAATGGCTGTTCTAAGTATTGATGCAGTTAGATGGGTGGATACTGTCCACTTAATCTCTGTGGGCATTCACAGTAACGTATGGTTCATTGAAAGCAGCCCTTTCAGAAGATCTTTACATGTGTGGCCACCTTAGGCAGGCATGTTTTTGGTTCACTTTCCTGAAATTCCTCAGCATCTTAAGGTTTTATATTCTAATTCTGCTGGTTGCTTTTTGTGTTGATAAGTAGGTATATGGCCCTCTGTTCTGTGTGCCTTTAATCCTGCAGGGTTCCAGAAATAGCTAAGACATCCAGCTGGGATAGTGAAGAGTTACTGGTCCAGGACGAGTCATTCCCTTTCGATCGATCTCGGTGCGGTTAATGGCATAAGGGGTGCCTGGACTTCGAGCCACCTGGGAATCACGTTGTGACAAATTGGATTCTGCTCTGTAGGAGTACAAGGATGGGTAAGGGTAAAATGGCCCACTCAGCCCTCACACTTCTACAAACCAAAAGCCAGCACAATCATAAAGGTAAAACAGGGGCATTTCAGAGATATACCTCCTTTGCCTTTTGTGATAACGTGGCCCGACGGGAATCTTTGAATGTGGGGTATGAATGTGATCCAGTAGTGATTCAAACAACAAACTACACAGTCCAAAATAAAGGGAATCTCGAGACAATTCTATAAACAAGTATATATTTTAGTTAAATTAAACTCACCATCTGCAGTAGAACAAAAAGAACAATGTACAAAAACCCACCCTCATGAAAGCCAAAGAGGAAGCAACAGACTGGAGAAAGTAGTATGAGCAATGGTACAGGGGTAATAGGCTAGTACCAACCACAAAAGAATATGCCTTGGTTGAAACAAGGCTCTTCAGTGACATAACGAGTCTCTAAGGTTTTAGTGGAGAGGGGGGCCAGTTTGTGGTCAACAGTACCTGGTTTAGGCTCCTTGGTAGGTTGACAGTATTGAGCCCAGTGTCAAAAGTTGATTTGAGCGGATCAAGCTCAGTCGGGCATGTTGGATAGTGTGGGCCCAAGTGTGTGTTGAGTAGAGGTGAATACTGTCGCTCTGTGCAGTCGAAGGAGGGCTCTCATCGATACAGCTCAGGGTGGTTGTAGGATATCTTCACAGCCGGGCCAGGCTGAGTCCATCTTTAGCCACCAGGATGGGTCAATGAGTGACAAAATAGCGGTTTCTGTCTGACGACAGTTGTTGAAATGGTTATCTTGGAGGTGTTGATGTGCAGGTTGGTGAGTCGGCTGTTTAAGGGCTAGACAGTTGAGCCGTGATTGTAACTCCTGGTCAAAGTTGGCATGTGACTCTCCCGTGGTTCGGACTAGGTCCCGGCATTGAACAGTATATTCGGACCTAGCAGGTGACAGGCTCAGCTAGGGCAAGATGCAGCCTGGAGCTGCTTTGAAATGCCAAGCAATACATCAGATTTGTGAAGGAGTGCAAAAGCTAGCGCCGGCATCTTCCTTTTGGTTCAAGGTGCGGCAGAAGTGGGAGCTTCAGCTGATTCGGTGCTCCAGCTGATGTGAGGCCTATTCAGGGGGACTTGAGGAAAGGATAGTTCAGTTCAGGGCCTGCTCTCCCAGATTTAGACGATTCTGGTGCAGTGTGGCAGGGCCTGATCCACAGCAAAGGTTCATCCCCAATGTGCCCTAGGAGTGGGTAAGGGGCAGATTGGATCTATGTGATTATTGCAACCCAGTTTACTGCGCTGGCCGAAAATCCTGACTTTCTTTCTCTTTTACGACCCCCTTTTCACATACTATATATGTGGGGGGAGATCCCCATACTCCCCCCAATATTAATTATTTACTTTACCCCATCCCCCACATATATATTCTGAGAAATTGAGTTAACAAAAAAATAAAGTCGGCATTTTCGGCTGGCGCAGGAAACCCGGCGTAGTAGTTGTATGATTCCGGCAGATCTCTCTTTTAAAGGAGAATGACCTAGGTGGACTAGAGCTAGCCTGCCTTAGTGTTCCAATCCCTGTTCTTCGTCAGAGTGGACTTTGACCTTCTGGTGTCACACCCAAAGTGCTTTGTTCCAAAGGGACAGGAAAAAGAAAGAGAGACAGAGAGAAACAAAATGGTGGAAGTCTCCTTCAATTGACTAGAGCACTCCTGTATACTGTAATCCTGCCCCCATTACTTCTCACTGAGAACAAAGCCCTTTAGAGATGCAGCACCATGGTATGAGGATACTATTTTTTAATGAGTTTGCTCCGTTGATGCCGGGAATAGGACAGCTGCCTGCTGTGTCACTGCCTCTGGTGGAGAGTGTTACCTGCCCTCACAAAGAGATCAAAGAAGGGACCCGGTCCTCCAGGTTCATGTCCTGACACGTGGCATTCTCTAGCTGGATGACTATAATACACAATGCAGAGCTGACTCACAGGAGCTGATACATGTGCAACATCAATTGGGGCGTGGACGGCCATGATCATGAGTATTGCCATGCACCATAAGAGTTTAACCTGCCATCATGGGTTACTTACAATCATCATAGTTTTGGTCCATGTGGGCATACCTTAAATGCATCCACTGCAGTGCAGAGACCTACCTGTCGCTACAACTGTAGAGTGGGCATCTTGCGACTCTTGAAACTTCTCTACGCCATGGGTAGAGAAGGCACCACAGATCAGGGTACACAGATGCAGCAGGACAGAAGTACACTATGCTTTTGTCATGGAATGGATGGAATGGGGAATCTGATTAGCAGATTCCCCTGTCAGAGATGGAATATGCATCATTGTATTTATTAATAAAAATAAAAAAGCAGGGCTTTGCACCCTTGCTAGGTGGCACAGAGCAGGTTCAGGGGTCACAGGTGCTAGTTTGGCAGATGCTGTGACAGCCAAGTCACTTCATCATAGAGGCTGCATTTAAGGTCTTCACCTCTGTTCCAAAACCACGTAACTATGAGAGTCACTATCATAGTGGCAGTTGTAAACTTTAATTGTAAGCCATACCTGAGTGTAGGGTAAGGTGGCTGGTATCTCTCACAATTATCCAAGCTACAGCAATATGATATTATATATGTGTGTGTACTGTGAGCCCAGCACAGCTGTGGAAGGTTTATGTGTATTCCTGTCAGACAGCATTGCTCTGCAAAATGACAGGGTAGAAGACTGGATGGATATGCCACTCCTTTGCAAGGTGAGGTAAGACTTCTCTTCATTAACACCCTTGGCGGGGGAGCCAGTGGCTAGGTACGCAGGCATGAACTACCGGTACAAGCCTGCATTCCAAGCTGCATGACGGCTGGCTCGCCCTGCCACCATCTTCCCCCACCCTCCGCCCCTTTTTTTTTTCTTTACGAACACCCAGACACCGACTTACCTTATTTCAGCTGTGGCGGCCCTCGCTGCTGCTGCAACACCTTTCTCTCAGCTTCCCCCAGCTGCCATGGAAAGAGAAGAGGGACTCCAAATGTAGCCTTCCATTCCCTTTCCATGGTGGCCATCTTGGAAAAGGATTTTCCTTCCTACAGCGGGATGCCACGCGTGTCGCGTTGTAGGAAGGAAAATCCTTTTTTTAGCACCCCAGGTTACCACTTTGGTGCTGGAATGGGGGATAACAGCCCAGAGCCTTCGTTATCCACCATCTCTTCACTCGGGCAGATAATTTAGGCTGTCGGGCCATTATCCCCCGTTCCAGCCCCTGGAACAGGGGATGAATGCCACAGTAAGTCAACCTTACAGTAGGAGCTGGCCTAAGAAACAGGAATCAAAGGGCACACCCATCCCAAAAGGACCAGCCTCACACCAGGGTGCTGCATTCGAAAAGGGCCTTTGATGCTATTGACAAGGAAATGTGGTTAGGTTAGGGTAGATAAAGGGGGCTCGGCTCCAACTTGAAGCTCTCCATTTCACCCGCGTCCTTCAAACCGCCAGTATCTTCACTGCTAATCTTTATCGAAAGTCGCCCTGACCCAGGGAGCCCATCAAACAGCTACACTTAAACACTACACTGGACTAGCCAACTGCCCATCCAGTCACCAGCATCTTCGCTGTCGAACCAACCCTGATGACTCTCACGACCGGCACTTCTTGAACCACAGCAAACTTTAGATCCAGCCAGCTCAACATCTGCTTCCTCTTTAGAGCAATGCAACCGCTGCATTCGAACCATATTCGAACCACATGAACAGTACTGATGCACCATATTCGATGCTGTCGAACCGCCAAGAAAAGTGAAAGGTATTATTGACAGATAACTGCTCTTTGGTTCATCTTTGGGCCATAGAGACTGGATATGTCAGGTCGCTTTAATCCCTTTGCAGACAAGCACATATAATTTTTAAAGGACATTGTGGTTTTTCTATCTTTGCATATTCTGCGTTCTTTCCTCAGAGGTGGATTTTGTATAGTGTTTTTCTATTTAGTTATTTTTGAAGATGGTCTGTACAATTAAAGTATATGTACATTTAAATAACCTTGATTAGACCGTCACTTTTTTTGGACTGTTATGCTTCACTGGTTAGGTTGCTACTGGATCACATTCACACCGCTCTTGAGAGTATAGCCTTCCCTCGAACCTCAGTACCACAAAAGGCAAAGGAGGTATATCTTTAAACTGTGCCTGTTTTACCTATATGATTGCTCTCACTGTTGTTTAGTAGAAGACTGAGGGCCAACCAGGCGCTTTAGCTTCTACTCCTCCTTGTACTGCTGCAGAGAAAAAGTCAATTTGTCACACACCCTTTGTGAGATGATACCATTTGCTGTTACGATCTAGGCTCACTGCAAGGTTGCGGAGTGGGTTTCCTGTGCAGGATCTATTTTCTTATTATCTGTGGTGTTGTCAGGAAACCTGTGACTTTGCTGGAGCTTCTGAGAAGCTGTCTCGTAAGAGAATGATGTAGTAGCATTATCGCACAATAGTAACCCTGTAACAGCAACATGTGAAGAGTCTGACCTTCAGTCCCTGGAGAGATGAGCCCAGCTGATCCCATGTGAGGGAATACAGACGGACAAGATTGGAGGCAGTTGTAGCCTGGGATCCTCTATGGAGCTTGCCCATGTATAGGGTCTAACCAACCAGCCGTGTGGGTACCTATCATATGTAATGATGTCACTGATGATGCTGTGTACCCTTATAATGTGTTGCTCATGCAGATTATGGCAGAGCATTCTCGAGCAGTGTTAGGCAAAATCCTGTGCAGTGCCCTTAGGGACCACTACACATAATTAAGACTACAGGGGGGTAATACAAGTTTTACCTTTGGTACAAGCCTGTACTACTAGGTTATAGTGGTAGTAGTAGCGGAGCAGCCAGGCTTATCTCAAGAGTATATGAGCAGTAGCAGAGATTACACAAAGGGACACAATTACTTTGGCTCAAGCAAACACTGACTCAAGGTTTCAGGTAAAAAATATAAGTACATTTATTTTTAAAACATTTGTTATTAACACAACACTTCTATTAAAATTTAAAACCACACGTTAAATACACTACCCCTGACCAATTCACTTTGTACGGTATAAATCAAGGTAAGTACCCAGTGTTTGAGAGAACCGGTGTTACAAAACAATACACGTTACCGTGAATACGATTGCGATCACTTTTTGACAGTTCGGTCTACTAAATAAACGCATATCTGTGGCAAGAAATACTACCGTGGCAAAAACACACTTAGCCCCTGAGATACCCAGAGAGAGTTGGGGGAAAAAATCATAGGCAATATGTTAGATAGGCAGACAGAATCGAAGAACACTCATAGACAGAAATACAAGAGTCAAGAGGCCGGAGCCAGTGTCAATTGGAACCGGGTTCCTGTGTCGAGGATCACACATCGGATAGTTCGGGATTCAAAGTTGCCAAGAGTACTTTAGATATTGTCAAATGTTCATAAGCAAAAGTTATAAGAAGGAGGGAAAAATAAGGGCAAGCCTTATAAGCGAGAAATAGGGATTTCACCCAAATTTTCTCAATCAGGTCACAGTACCTTTTCAAAGAAGAAGCTGGTGTCATGGCCGTTGTTCCTGGTAGTTTCCCGTAGACACACGATTTCTGGCTTCAGCACGAAGAAGGACGATGAAGGTGGTCTAAACCACACAGGGATGAGGCCAGCAGCAGCGACAATGAATAAAAGGTGCGCTCCTTAAAAACAGGAGAGGCTCTTCAGGTGGCTTTCCGGACCACTACAGCAGTGTGCAGTGATTTCGACCACGAAGGCGACCTCTGGCTGAAGAAGACGAGCTGGTTATCCCCACCAGGCTCAAGAGAAGAAGACTCCGGACTGGGTCTCCTCTTAGTTGTTGAATGGTATATAGCTCAGGACTGCAGCAGGGCTTCACCGGTACAGGTTAGCTGCAGCAGTTGACCTCTCCTCCGCTTCTCTTTGGTTCCTTGTAGTTCGAGTGGCAACTCTCTTACTTCCAGCCCAAGAGACCTGCCTTTTATACGAAAATCCCCCATTCACACAGCCTGGCTGTCAATCACACAGCAGGGGGGTTGTCCAGCCCGGACAACCACCTCAGCCAATCATGAAAAAGTGCGACTTGGGTTTCCTAGTATACCCTGTGCAGGGGGTGGCTACACCCCTCCCTCACATTCAGCCCACCTAGACACCCAGGCGCCTTGAGGAGGGCTTCTTGGCAGAAGCCCGCCAAGAGATAGTGAACAAAGAAGGCAAACCTGATTTGCCGCACAAAGTAAAACACAAGAAGGATTTTAACAAAAAGAAATGGCAACTAAACCGCACCGGAGCCAAAAGAAAAAGTATTTGGTTGAGCGGGTTTAAGTTCGAGGCTAACACAATAGCCTACAATATTACCACAGTTATATAAGATAACCGCAGTAGAAAATTAGGGTAGATACCACTGCCACCAGCCATATCTAAATGTTAAAAGAGCGAAACAATGCACTACGAGGTACAGATGAAAAGGGCTAAGAGCTAACCCTTCCAGTACTCCATGTAAGATGGGGTCTACCGGATCTGTGGTTAATTTGACTAAGTAAAGTTAATGGTAACTTTACCCTTTTCTGGGGGACAGTAGTCAGCCGCAGAAATGGGGTCGGGGGAAGTCTGAACGACAACCCTGTGTCACTGCACAGAAGGTGCTGTGTGACACCCTAACAAGCAGCAGAGTTCTTTGCTTGCACCCTTACATTTTGTACGATTAAAACATGTTATCCTTGCAAGAAATCTCTTGGCCTTTTTTACCTACCAGGTTGTATTTTATCTGGCATGAGCGTACAGGGGTGTGCCTTCAATTGGTGACCCTGCAGTGATCCCAGTGCCCCCTGTAGCTGCGAAGGTATCTAGGCAACCTCTCCAGAAGGGCTGTGCCCATCTACACTGACCAGCCCCAAAAATGCGTTCTTCCCAGTGGCCGTGCAGGAGCTGTGTTTTCAGAATCCTGTCTGCTCTTTGGAATGGCGTGTGGATCCCAGGAGAGGTGCAGGCTGGTGTTGGAACCCTGTGAACGGAGGAGTATAGGTGAACGCATGCACTTGAGTATAGCCTTGCAAGAGATAACAAGTTGGGGACAGATGTATGGGGAAGTGTGAGCAGTGTGAACATGTGGCAAGTGAAATTGGGAGCGTGGCATGGCTGTGGTTTGTTGTCTTTTTTGGTTTTATTCATTTTTTAAGGAGAATAATAAGAAAAAGAAAATGGGAAGGTAGGGAGCATCCCGAGTGAGAGGGGTAGGTGGCACCACAACCATTGTTAAAGGAAGAAGAAAAGAGGAAATACATAGGAGCTCCGTATAGCTAGAAAGCTCGGGCATAGTAGTGACTGTTATTTTTGCTTGTTATTTTAGTTTGGTTTATTCATGTATTTTTATTGTGTAGGGAGGAGGCCCAGGAGGGGCATCGGGTGGTTTCTGTGCGTGCAAGCAGAATGTGGTTTGTGTGAACAAAGAGTCCGAAAGGGGAACAGGGGTGTGGGGGAAGAAGGAAAAAAAAGAAGAAAAGAGTGGGTAGGGGGGGATTGAACTGTGTTTTGATGACATCTGCATAACTGTGGTGCATTAGCACAGGCATAGCACTACTAGAAGGTACATGGGAGATCCGACCATGGGGGGAGGGACGCCCATAGAGCACATGTGCAAGGCTCTGCGAGAAGATTAAGAAGTATCACAACCAGTAGGTGACTGAGACTAGGGGCGGGGGATGCCCCACTCCTGGCCAGAGCACGGCTACTTTGACAAAACTGTGCTGGAACACATGCCCATCTTTTTGACAGCAAAGTACAAAAGGAAACCATTAAGGAACAGAAGGGAAATATTCAATCTCTGGAAAATGTTTGAGAATACACAGGATCTTAAGGGGAAAGGACGATATTAAAGGCGCAGGCTCGAGTGAAGATGGGAAGGGCCCGACGGAAAAGAAGGGTATATATCCTTTAGCAGCCTGTCCCACAGCGGGATACACAAAGCCAACGTGTGTGTCAACAGTTAGGAATGTATCAACACCAGCGACAGCACCACCTCCCCCATATGACTCCCCTTCAGCTGACAAGGCACATGCCGATGTTAGCCCAAGAGACCTAGAAATAGCACTGGCATCAGCACAAATGGAACTAGCCAGACTGTGAGTGGCATGTGACATACCAAAGGCAGACACGCCGGTGCAACCGGGGATGGATGAGTGTAAGTCAGGAGATATTTTATTCAGAATAAACAACACGCCCATAAAAAACCATACACATACTGCGTGATGTGATACAGACAGCTTGGGTTATGAGAATGTTGGGTCCTGTAGGGGAGAAGAAGTCGAGTGGAGCGAGTTTGATTAGGTTAAGGATGGTGAGGATGGAGAGGCAGAGCAGGCACCTCAACGCACCCAGAGGGTGAAAAGCTTATGGGATGGTAGGTTGAGGGAGAGGTTTGGCTGGATGGCATTAGCAAGGAAAAAGGGAAGTGTAACAAAGGGCGGAAGTAACAAACTGAAAATACAAATGGTCCTAATACACAAGGGGGCAGGGAGGCAGCAATATGTACCATGAGCACAAATGGACACGAATAACCTAATAAAGGCACTTTGGCACTCACAGTGGGAGCGGGGAAATGGATATATGCTTTCAAAAAGCACACTGTGGAAATACCCTTAGCAATAAGAGACATGAAAAGCTTATTGGTAGCTTCAGTTGGGGATCAGACATGCCGATCTGTGGGTAAAAGCGGGATACATGGGAGTAACACTGAGTAAAGAGTCTCATGATGGAGCATTGTTTAACAAGATCAAAGCAAATGTTTGGGAAGCCCTGCAGTGAGAGTTCCCAGACATACCAGATTTGCATTTCATCTTGCAATGTACGATGGGCAATGATGAGGATGCCGCACAATTCATTGTTAATGGCCAAGAGATGTGGAGGGCAGAAACAGGGACTAGTCAATACCCTTTTTCTATTTTATAGTGAAACAAGGCCTGTCCAAAGAAGTGCAAAAGATGCTCGACAAAATTGTAGGGGTCGAGCTGAAAGGGTGGCCTGAAATCCAAAGCATCATAGTGCTTCATTATAGAAGAATAAACGAGCGCGATAAAGAGATGCTGCAGAGCCGACAGGCAGAGGAAGCAAAACTGGTAACAAATAAATTTGCCAAAGTGGCTGTGGTGACATTGGGACGGATGCCAACACAGATAGAGGATGGACGATATACCCCTAGTTTTAAAAATGCCAGAATAGCCACGCTGTGGGCTGAAGGAGGACAAGGACAGTGGCGCAGAAACCCCCAAATCTCTGGGCCACAGTGGAAAAGAGGATAGCAGCGAGGATGAGGTGGGTTCAGAGAATCAAGAAATGGGGGGTTTGGGGAAATGGGACCCAGAGGAGGAGGAATGGGGCAATGTTGGGCCTGTGGGAAGTGGGGGCATTTCTTGAGGGAATTCAGGAGTAGACAAGGTATGGGGTATAGCTATGGCCAGCAGAGCTATGGCCCACCACTCCAAGGGACCCCTCAAGGACTGCCCCCCTGAATTACCTCAATACCATACAAGATTCACCAAGCCTACACTCAGTTACCCCCACAGATTCCAGGCCCTCGACAGGCATGACACCCCCAACAGGAAATGCAACATTACCAGTCCCACCCCAAAATGCAGCAGGCAGGGTACGTGAACGCTTTTGGTGGCACGCCCAATGGTACAGTGGCCCAGATTCAAGGCGATACAGTGGTGGGGGAAACCCTTTCTCATTCTCAGGAACAGACACCTTTCCTGACTAGGACAGCCCACAGAGAGCACTTGCGTTTCCAGTCCTGTCGATCACCCTAAACCCAGAAGAGGAAGCCTTGGTGGGGGCAGAGATAGGAAACATCTTTACGGTAGATTTAGGAGCTGAGAAATCAGGCATCAGTGAAGTTGATTTCCTGCTATCAGGCAAAACTCTCAACATGCAGGGATTCTCTGGGGCTATTTTAATGGTTCATTATACAAAAGATTTTGATGTTAAGGTGGGATAAAGGGTAGTTTGTGCTTCCCTACTGTATTCTGAGAGTTCCCCTGTCAATTTGCTCGGTAGGGATCTGCTTAACAACTTGAACATGGCCATCTCACTCACATACAACGTCATTATCTGCGCCACGCCAGGCATGTGCTCAATGAGGGCGATGCTCGTAATACACGCTGTGGTATGTGATGTAGTGTTGCAAGGCAATCCTGTTGACCCAAACATGTTTATATACAGCATGACAGCACTTGTGCAAGCAGTGGCGCAGATTACCAAGGCCTGCTGGAGAGTGCCAACTGATTTAATTTTATGTCCTGTAGTGTCCACAGAGTTAGTAGCAGGCTTCTCCATTACCTCCTCCACCTAATTAGCATCTAAGCAACCACACACTTGCTGTATATTTTGTGATTAGTTTGGTATATTCTGTAATAATGTCTTTTTCTCCCATGACTGCAACTTATAATACTGTCTACCCCTGTAAATTATCTTATTTTATTTTATTGTAACTTCCTCTCCTATGTACACTGTAATTTCCTTTACGCCTGTGTATCATCCTACTCTCTTTTACCATTTGTATTTATACCATGTATGTAACAAGTTCATCAAGCGAAGCGCCTAGCTACCCCCGGGTTCAGCATGCTGTACAAGCAAATAAAAACAAACCAAACCAAGCAACCTACTGTCCCTAGATCTTCAGGGGTTATTGGCATCTGACAAGAGAATAGTGGTGCTAGGTACTGACGCTCAGGGATGTCAGTGGCGCACTGTCTTGTGCATTGATCCCACTGTACCCCTCAAGGAACTAACAGATGCAGAACATTTTGAGGATAATGACAATGACAGGAAAATAATGCTTGAGATTTGAATCCCCGGCAATATCATGGTGCAATATCTGAGAGTGCAGAGCCCCCCATGACCACTGTCACAACGCCCCTAGGGTGACTTACAACATGCGCTGACACAGTTATGGACGAGCAACCCACACAATGTAGAGCTACTAGAGCTACTAAAAGAAGTGACCCTAGTCAGAATCACACTAAAGGATGGAGCATTATTACCCAGAGTGAAATAATAGCCACTATCAAGGGAGGCAGAAGAGGGGATAAAGGACACGATACAGGCCTTACTACACCAAGGGATCATAGGGCCATCTTCCTCACCATTCAATACGGCCATATACCCTGTCAAAAAGTCAACAGGGGTAACTGTAGAATGATCAGGATCTCCATCCCCTTAATGAATGACATAGTACTGAAGGAATTTCCTCTTGTTCCAAACCCTGCCTCCATTTTGTGAAGCATCCCCAAAGAAGCGACGCACTTCACAGTGGTCGACATAAAGAATGCTTTCTTCTCAATACCATTGCACCCAGAATCACAGTATCTCATGGCATTTACACATGGCGGAAAGTGCTATGAGCACACTTGTTTGCCCCAAGGGTATTGCAAGAGTCCCAGCATATTCAATAGGATACTGCACAAAGGCTTAGGTAACATCAATGTACCCAGCACAGTCATCCAGTACGCAGATTACTTATTGGTGTGCAGTGAAAGTGAGCAGAACTGTTGCATACTGGGCGCCATTTGTTCAGACTCAGCATACGTCACCACAATGGCGCACGCTGGACTCTCGCGCTGGACAAAAAGGGGCTTCCGACGGGCAGACAGATCACCCGTGCAACATGCAGCACTACTAAATGCCCTGATTTCGGCCCTGACAGAGCCATCTGTAGTGGCGGTTGACAAGTGCGCCGCCCATACCAATAACACAGATTACATTTATTTTGGGAACGCAGCCACAGATGTGGTGGCCAAAGCAGCAGCGTACCTCCCAGTGCCCACAACTGCCAAGTACGTTGTTACTACCATTTCCACATGACCAGAGAAGAACCCATACATAGCTCTGCCCACAGTGTAAATAATAGAACTCCAATGTAGAGCACCTCAGGAAGAGAACGACATTTTACTCTAGCGTGTGTGCGCACAATCACCAAACGATCTCTTTTGGAGACAGCAATACACACGGAAGGCAGTAATGCCCATTGAACTACTGCACACAGCCTTTGAGCAATTGCACTACTCCTCTCACAGTTCAAAACAAAACAATGCAGCAGGCATCCAGGAGGAATGGTTCATTCCAAATCTCCAGGAGCACCTAGCAACCATGATCATGCAATGCACTACATGCCAAGTGTTCAGTACTGGAATGACACTCTGCACGTTACAAGACACCTTGCCCCATATTGATTATGCAGACAGGGGCGAAAGATGGAAAAGAGCTCAATTTCTCATTGTAGTAGTGTGCCCCTTCTCTAGATGGGTTGAGGCTGGCCCTTGTGCCCACCCAGATGTAAAATGGGCTGCCAAATTGGTTTGAGATCAGATAATGGCACCCACTTTTTTAATGAGCTCTTTATGGAAATCACAGCACTACCAGGTATCAAGCGCTGCATGTTCTCAATGTATCACCTCCCAAGGAAATGGTGTTGTGGAACGAATCAACAGCCTTCTCAGGAGTAAGCTTTCCAAACTTTGCAACACGCTAAAAAGGAGACGAGACGGGCGCATTGTCTGCCCCTGGCCTTGTTCAGTTTGTGCACTCAGCCAAGTAAGGACGACCACCTCTCACCACATGAGATAAGCAATGGGCAGGCGCATGCCCACACCCATCTCCCCTGGGAGGAGAGCATCAGATACGCATAGAGCTGCAACAGTTCTGGGTGAAGAATTCAAAGAATAATTGGCACGTGCAATCAAAATGCTTCTTGCGACAGACCGCACCACCTCACCCGGACAAACTACAGATCAACTTGCTACAGAAACAATGCACGCCCAACCATTGTTTTGGGGGGGAGCTAGTGTATGTAAGGAGCTTTGTGCGCAAGTGGAACAATCCGAGGCTTCATGATACCAATGAAGTGGTGTTTGCCACTCCTCTCGCAGTGAAGGTGAAAAGGCTTCGATATTGGTTACACCTCTCAGAAATTCACTAGGCACCACCAAATGCCTTCACAGTCTCCTAAAATAGGACAACCAATCTATCTCACCTTGCTTGGCTCAATGCTGCCAATATAAATGCACATCCAAGATACCAAACATGCATTTCTGCTAAAAGCAAACACTCTGTAAATTACTCTCTCTCTCGCTCTCTCTCTCTCTCTCTCTCTCTCTCTCTCTCAATGTCTCACTAGCTCTCTCCCTCCTCCCTTCCTTTTACCACCCTTTTTCCTCCCCACCCCTTTCCCCACCATCCCTTTTCCCCACCTGTTTTTGTTCCCATTACAGGAGCAAGGAAATGGGACATTCGACATCAAATTGTTCATTGTTATAGAAATGTTATCAGTTCTACTAGACTATATTCTTATCACTGTGGCTTGCACTTATGTACATGTTAGGAGTCTATTGGGTTCATCTTTTATCTGGGCAAGCCATCTAAAAGCAGGGGTGGGGGAGAACCTGAACAAAAATACACATCTCCTTAAACCCATCCTGAAGGAAAGTACAACTCTCAATATAAACAAACTGTTAAACACAACTGTATATGTGTACAATACGTCCCCAACAAGTAACACCATTGCCCATATGAATGAGTAAAATGTTTGAAATATGACTCCCCCCTATTACAAACCTCCTTTGTAGCGCAAATAGTAGTAGCAATACCAATGTTAGCAATAGCATATCACTGAGGAGGTATATATTGCACCATGCTATAATGAAAAGACAAGCGCGTAGGTCCAAAATATGATGTATACCATGGCCTAGGCCTAGATGCTATCAAAGATAGCACTCAAATTGTTGGTATTTTGACATGAGTGTGGTGGGCAGACGAATGACCAATAGCAGTTGCTATGTATGCTCACTTATACAGCACGCATCTGGGTGGGGGACAATGTTTTAGTACCACATGAAGATCCAGTTATAAAGGCACAATGTCGGATTCATCTTGCACTATTTTGGCTAAAAGGCACCTTCCAGGCACACAGCGTGCGTCTAGAGCTTGTCGATCTAGATGCCCACAAATGCAAGATCAACCCTATCAACACCAACTGTTTGAAACAACCATATTTAGTGATCGACAGAGCAAAGTATGCAAATAACAAGTGAAAGGAAACAACCCTCAGTTACCAAGCTGCAGGCTTCCTAGGATAGAAAGAAAAAATAGCAGCCTTCATGGAAAACACATGTGCACAAATATGGACAGAGGATGTCACAAAACTGACATGGATTGCAGCAATGGGGAAGCCAGTGAAAGTGCACCGAGAGAAGAACTATAAGTTGTGCTTTCACAGTAAACAAACTGTCTTTGTCGACTCCAACGAGCGATGCAACAGAACTTTGGTGATTCCAGATCTGAAGACTGACACGACAGCGCTGATGGACTACTACTGGGTGTGTGGCCAACAAGCGTACTTGCACCTCCCACCATCATGCAGGAGCTATTGTTTGCTTGCTACGCTACACTCAGCGCTACTAGTAGTCCCGGGAAAACACCTGAAAGGAGGGTCACTGCCTGGTAAGGCACCAACAGTGTCCCCAACGATCGCAGAACAAAATGGCAAAATGGTTCCAAATTATGCTCTGGGATTTCATCCAGTTAAAAAATGACACTGAGCAGGGGTTCAATGTCTCAAGGGTCGAGCTGCGTGCCATGAGCCTGATGATGATGCAGAACCACTACTTCTCGGATATGCTGACAGCAATGGTAGGAGGCGTATGCAAAAAGATCAGGCGTTCATGTTGCACATTCGTGCCTTCTGAAGATGCAGACAATGGGTCCCTGTCACACGTCATAGCTGCAGTGCACGACCTGGGGCCCAAAATGAAAAGAAAAAAGCTGGCGTTCAAGAGGAGGACTGGTTTATAATGGCATTCAACTGGGCCTCCGTTATGGCTGGAAGCACTAGTGAAGATGCTGGTACATATCATCATGTTCATCCTGGTTCTTTTCTGCACGCTCCAATTGGGACTCCAATGTTGTGCCAAAGCAGTGCCTAATAGCGCAATGATGATGGTTTCAATTGGTGTTTCAAAAGTAGCTTATTGCACAAAGGAGATATGAGTACAAATGGACCTCCCCATTCCCAGCATGGTCCCCATACCATACAGCGATGAAGTAGACATGTTATACCACCCAACCATTGTCCCTCCCCCATACCCTGAAAATGATGAGGAAGTATGGGTAGATCTAGCAGGCGACTGGGATGCAGCTATATGACATGTACTCCTGAAGAGTATGTGCAAGTGGGAGAAAGCCTGCGAAATGTTTGTAGGCTGTGGATGCCAATAAAGGGAACACCCCCATATGAAGCTATAGTGAAAAATGAAAACAAGCTCAAATAGGCAAATTAATTTAGAAGTAAAGAAAGGGGGGAATGTTGGGAAGAGAATGGTCCTTTCCCACTCTCGTAGGTGCTTTAGAGTGAGGTGAGTCCCATAGATAGACGTGCAATGTACCAGGGGGAGAGGGCTGTGCTAAGAAACCCTGCATGAACACAGTAGTGCAGGAATTATAGACACGTAGTGTTAGTTCACGCATATAAAGAGATGCCATTTTATAGTTATGGTAGACACAGTCAGTCCTGCATGGCTGCGCTGTAAAATGTAGGCTCAGCTGCGAAACCTGAACAGGCCCAAACACAGAAGGCAGACGAACCTACGCTGCTAATTCCCATAGAAACTTCCCTTTGTTCATTAACTGTTGCAATTACCTGTTATCCCAGAGAGCAATGCACCCTGCAAGACCATGAGAAAGCACCAGGCTCCTTTTGGAGCACAATTATCACAGCCAGGCCAGCAGCAGACCTCCAACCCCTACCCAACCCACTAGGAGTAATGGCACTCACCACTGACCCAGTCAAAGAACTCCTGCATTCCACAATAGTGGGTGACCTCAGACCACCAGCAATACAACCAATGTTCATAAAAGATATTAATGAACATAACCATTTATCTTATTTATTTACCTTATCCCATAAATACACCCTTCATATTAGGAGGTACAGGGAGGAATACATTATAGTTCAAAACGAGGATGGAAGCTTTGGATGCGGAGAGTGTGATATGGACTGAGCAAAGAATGTGTGGGTCAGCGTGATCGTGTTCCTCACCCCTATGCCAGTCCCCGAGTCTTGCAGGTGCATGCCATAATGATGTAGTAGCATTATCACACAATAGTAACCCTGTAACAGCAACATGTGAAGAGCCTGACCTACAATCCCTGGAGAGATGGGCCCCGCTGATCCCACGTGAGGGAAGACAGATGAACGAGCAGGCCCATCTATAGGGTCTCACCAACCAGCCGTGCAGGTTCCTACCATATGTAATGGTGTCACTGATGATGCTGTGTACCCTTATAATGTGTTGCTCATGCAGATTCTGGCAGAATGTTCTCGAGCAGCAGAGTTCTTTCCCTGCACCCTTACATTTTGTATGAATGCAAGAAATCTCTTGGCCTTTTTTTCCTAGCGGGTCACATTTTTTCTGGAGTGAGCGTACAGGGGTGTGCCTTCACTAGGATTCAAGCTTCTCTAAAGGTCCTTGTTAACTAGACCTTTACAGAAGAAGGGGTATATGTGAGATGTAAATAGAGTGTACTAATTTCAATAATGCATCTGGTTTCAACAGAGGCAGTGTGCACCAGATTCAAATAATGATTTGCAATTGCAGCACAGGCCATGTACTGTGTGTGCTGTAGGCTTTGTTAATAGCTAACATTGCTGTACATGCAGTGTGTAGGGGAATAAATATAGCAGTAGGAAGTAAAAGGGGGTAATATATGAATCATTTTGGGGGCTAGACTTGCAAACCGTAGGCTCTGTGTGCACTAGTAACAATGGCAGGTGCATGAACAAACACGCAAGCTGTGGGCTGCCAGTTTTCAGAAAATAAAGCGAAGCTTCATTTGTAGGTGAGATAGCTGCTGAAAGGACATTGAGTACAAGCATTCCTTGTTCTGAACAAGAAAAAGGGAAGGAACAATAAGTTACATTATCAGGTGATGTGCTGAATGCTTTCCAAAACTAGAGGGTTGAACTGGAATGTGCTAGAAGGCACTGGAAGTTTCTCGAAGGTTTTGCCATGTGTTTAGTGACACAAAAAGGCTAGGGAAAGGAAGTGACCTCAACAATAATAGGTTGGTAAAATGTGCAGTTTCCATATGATCTATAGATTCTGGGCTGAGTTCTATATAAGGAACAACATTCTGGAAAGCTGGGCCTTTGGCTTTTGGTCTTCCTCACTCTGCCAGGTCTGTCTCTCTCTGCCTGATCTGCCTGAGAGTCTGCTGTTGTTGGCCATTATGGAGTCCATGGCTGGGCGTTGGGTGACTGAACTGTCCAGAGAATTAACAATCCTCAGACTTCTAACAAATACTGTGTTCTGATTTCCGAATTTGAAAGAAACCTGGGGCTTATCAGGAAGAGTTTGCAAATTCCTATTACATCGAGTGAGAAAGCTGGGCTGGCGTGTGCTGTCTGAACACAAAGGCATCTGGCCAAATATTGTTGGGGCTTTGAAGGCTGTGAGCGGAAGTTATCTGGGTAGCTGGCATTGTGACAGGTTTCCGAGCTGCAGTGTCCCAAAGAATCCTGGGCTGGAAGGTGGGAGTAGCTGCCCAGGGGAGTCCAGGATGCAGGGGAATTTTGATTTGGACAAGTCAAATTGACCTAGAAGGGAATTTGCTTGTTTTTCACTTTACACGTATGACATGGAAGCCTTCTTAATCTAAATTGGTTATGCGAATAATTATGTTTTGCAAGAGATCCTGTTATTTCTAACATCAGACTAACCTGACATTTGACTAAAAGGTCAAGGGGTAGACAGTAGGTGGGACTGCGGCATAAAGGGTAACTGCCCACATAATCACTGAACTGCATGCTAAGGTGTGTCCCAATTTCATCCCCAATATATTATTAGTATACAAGGGAGAAATGTTAAGGGTGTTAATCTATGGTGCAGGCAGTATTAATGAATACTAATTAGATTTTATAACTCAAAGAAAACTATCAGTGTGAAATTGCATGTTCTGTTTAAATGCATGGTTGAAGTGATGTCCTGCTGATGCTTTTTGCAATATGTTGTGCTTGTAAATGTCTCTTATTGTGGTAATGGATTTTTAAGATATGCATATAAAGATGTGAAATCATAAATTTGTACAGAAGTCTTTTATTGTGCGGCCTATATAATTCACAATATATAGTGTTGAAGTCTGGTGTTTCCAGTGCAGTCAGTGTGAACATATGGTGTGCTTGGTGCAGTATAAGGCTTAGTGGGGCATAGACAAGGATCCTGAACTAAAGTGTAGTCGCAGAAGGTGAGGATAAACACAGACCCAGCAATAGGGATGCACTGTAGTGTTGGGTTCTTAAACCTTGTTAAACCTTGTTCATCATGGAGCATAACTCATGGTGCAGCCCTAAATCAAGGTCTACAGAGCTTAATTGTAAACCTTGGAATGTTCAATGAGCTATATTCCAAGTCTTTGGGCAGCTTGGAGCATACCCGCAACTAACTCTATGTGACAGCCCAGGGAGATGTATGTACTGAACTTCTATATACTTTATATTATCAAGAACATGGGTTACAATAGGTGTATAGACCTCACCCTTGGCATGTGCCCAGTGTCATGGGTCTGTACATCTATATTCCCTCTGCCTGTAGGGTTGCAGGGAATTGGTTCCAGGACTAATAACATTTATATATGTCATACTTTCCAGAGCAACACAAGTTAGCATTCCTTTATAGATCCATAAATGTCCATTCTGCACTCAGGCCTTTAACTCGGTCTTCAGGCCCCATAGCACTAAGTACAGCCCTCGGAAGGATCTATAAAGCTTAATTAGCACCAGAAGTGGTTGATTCACATCCTGACAGCCAATCAGCATCTGAGCAGACCCGCAATAAACACTGGTATATCATAGCATTTTATGGATCCAGATGCCTGTCAGAAATAATGCTGCTACTTCTTGTGCCTGTCGGTTTCTCCATTTCACTACAACATTCCTCTTCTCGCCTTCTCGACTCCCTTCACTCTGCTTTTCACCTGCTGCCTTCTTCCAGCATGCTCTGGGCCCCATGCAGTCTCCTTTTTGACATACTGAAAGTCAAAAGTGAACTTCTTTTGAAAGGTTGTGGCAGACATCTTTAATTGTCCTAGTATTATCACACGTTAGAATTGTCTCTTTTTCCCTTTGCCTATGAAATGTGAGGGAAAGAGAAATTTGAGGGTGAAGACTTGATACCAGACCCCACAGCCGGACTGAAAATAGTGACAATAACCTCAGCTGCAGAGAAAATCAGAAGATATGGACCATGAAAATCAAAACCTCTGCCCATGACTTAATAACTTTCTCGCCTGGCTGAATGGATGCGATCCAACTATTAAATTCACCATGGAGGCATATAAGGAAGAGATATATTTCTTGGATTTAATCATTAAAGGGGTAAATGGCTAACAGCAATGCTCTCTATTTAAAAAAACTACAGATAGAAATTCCATGCTCCATTATGACAGTTTCCACCCAAGATAACTAAAGGACATTTGACCTTTCAGTCAATTTCTACGACTTTGAAACTGTTCATCTATCGAGAATTACTATGAACACGCAAAAAATCTGGGGGCTAACCTAAAAGACAGAGTTAACCCAAGCAAACTAGTATCTCATGCCCTTAAACTAGCCAGATTTGTTCCAAGGTACACACTCCTGGAACCCAAAAACAAGGGAGATCAGGAAGAGGGACTTAAATGTATTACAACATATAACACCAAGTCCTTCCAAATTAGAAATACTGGCCTATGGTCAACATATGCATAGCTAACACTTTGCTACCCCTTTTAGCATTTAATTGATCATAGAACCTAAGGAACAAATCGGTCCATTCAAAAACACAAAAATCCAGTGCAACCTCTTCCGCATGGGATCTACGTCCGTTAAAGGCAATATTCCATGTGGGACATGCCAATCATGCAAATATACGACCAGAACAACATATTTTTTGATCAATGGAAAAGAATGGGAGCTAAGATTCCTCTCCAACTGCAAAACATCTAATGTTGTGTACTGCATACAATAATGTGTGACTTAAAATACATTGGGCCAACCTCAAGGGCAGTCCATCTGAGAATCAATGAACACAGACTAAGAATTTGATACATGTCTTCACCTGTAGTCTCACACTTACTGGAAAAACAACCGAAAGCAGAGGGTGTGAAATGATGGGTGTTGGATATAGTGAAATAAACAACTAACACAAAAAGGGCACTACTTAATGAAGAGGCACGCTGGATTCATCGCTTGAACCGTGTATGGAGCGGCCTGAATTAAGAGATGCCTATATTCTAGTGATATACTAATTGGAAATTAGCATATTGAAATTCGGACTGGTTTAGAAAACTCCATCAATCCAGATATGCTTACTACAGACCCATGGGCTTCCTCTCATAGCTCACCCAGAATTATGGGATGCACTTACTTAGCTGCATCATCCATGCATATATTTAGAATTTACATGCACTGCTGACATAAGCATCTCATATTGAGGCACAAGCAAGCAATGCCCATACTCTAGCGATATGCCACACAATTAAAGTATGCACCTGGGACTCAGGACCACAACCTCAAACCCTCCTCCAAGGAAGCGTTATAATGAAGATTATTCAGCTTAAACACCCTGACTGATGAGATAAGCTATTCATTTCTATGACATTTTAAACTTGGCCGCTTCATACTTCAGGCCATACAAAGCAGAGGGAACCTATATTGGATACAGTCCACCACACCTCTGTAATTATGTAGGACTTCACAAGAACTTATTAGGATTGTTTAATCTAGCCCGATGCGCCACCCCATTGCTGTAAACATTTTTAGTTTCAAAAGACATGCACTCCCCATTCTTTCACACACAGGAGTGCCTACAGGTGCCCTGCTGCTGGGGGCTTGCCATTGAGACTACTGAGGGGAATACCCTCTCAAGATGGCCATTACAAATGTACAAGTTCATTTAAAAGTGAAACACAAACCAGCGGCTGAGTGCGGGATGGCCACGTGATGTTGTGGATTCTTTTCGTACACGGCTCACTCTTGTAGGGAAAGATAATGCATTGGTTTCATAGGGACAGTAAACTGGATTTTCAATGGAGGCAGTGAAATGAATGCAAAGACAGCAAATTGAAGTATTGCACGTGTAAAAATGGCCCATGATATAGTGAATTCGCCAACAGTCAGTTTGCACTGAATAAGCTAACCCCTAATATAATCAAGTAACAATTTTAACCTTTCCGAAGTAATTAATTAATGTACCATTTAACATCGCAGAGATTATTTTCCATTCCTGCAATGATACATGTGTGTCACACATCAACTCTGGGTAAAGTTTCATATCTCTCCCTCACTTTCTCTTTTTACTTGTGGTGCACTTTAGGAGTGGTATGTATTGTAGTAGACATAGTCCGGAGCCTTCAATGGGCCATATAAAGCACAACAGTGAACTATGGATGTGACTTAGAAGAGCCCACTCAAAAGCAATTCTCTTAATTTAGTTCCTCAGGGGTCGTCCCTAACTTGTTTTTGGTCCTGAGGAAGGTGGAATCATTCTGGTAACTACCTCCGAAACGTATCTAGCCTTACGTGGATAGTTGGCACACGCAATTATAGACTACTGGTCTCTAACATTCAGAAGTCAAGACTTACGTAGACCCCTGAGCCCACAAAATTTTTAATGGGCAGGATTGTTTAGTCTTATTACCATTAGCCAGATAGAGAGGTACTTTGACAGCTAATTCAATTGTATGTATACTTGGTTTGTGTTATATCATTCTTGGTGTGAATGCAGGTCCTTGAGAATGCTGAGAAAATGTTGGTTGGCCTGAGAGAATGTTTGGTTGTGAGTGTAGGTGTTAGGGAGAATTCTCTGTTTAGGCTGAATTTCCTAACCTAGTGAGTCCCCCAGCAGCTTTGCTGGATTTCTGGAGTTTGTTTTTTTCCATCCTGCCAAGAGTGAGACTCTTTTCCTCCCACTCTTAGACATGAATGTGTGTAATTCCTTTGAATGTCAATGGGCCTCATTAGGTCCCAGGCGGTAAGGGGTTTACGGCGGCGTAAACAGCGCCGACCCTTACCGCCTGATTCCGAGGTCCCTTAGCGCCATGGAGGTTTTAACACCTGCTTCTAGCTTGTCTAGCTTGTTTTTAATTATGCCACCGTAATTTACGGTGGTGTAATTAACGCCTTCCCCACTCCCATTATGCCCTATGGGGCAAAAATGGGAATGGGGAAGGGTAAATGGGTTAATGGGGACTTACCGCCCCACTCACCTCGGAATGGGGCGGTAAGTCCGCCAACCACCATGGCGTAAACATAGTTTACGCCATGGTGGTAAAGGTACGACCCAGGCGGTAACTTACCGCCTGGGTCGTAATGAGGCCCAATGTGTTCTATGGGTTATGGGGTCTTTTACTCCATAAGGTCTGATATGTTTTTCTATGTGTGTTACACCGCACCCTACGTGCCGTAACACTGGGGCGTCCTAGCGGACCTCCATCATAGACTCCATACCCGGAGACTGACTACTGTCTCCCCGGGCATGTAAAGTCACCATTGGCTTTACTAGACCTAAATTTACTAACAGAACTAGTACAAACCATCTTATTGTGGACGTACTAGTAGGGGTAATTCGATTACTCCTGGATCTGTTATTCGAAGGGGCACTGTCCCGTCCCCCCTCGTCGAGTTTTGGCTGGTGGCAGTGGAAACTACTTGTTATGTTCGACCCCGAACATAACCCTATGGGATTTGTCCCATTGTAGAGATTGATACTTTTCCTCGTTAATCTCTAACGTACCACCGGTCCACTTATCTTAAATATTTTCTGCCAGAACTCGGTTTTTAAAATGGCGTCTGTGTTCGTCTCTGTGACTCCTAAACCAAAGTTTGAGCCCTTTGTTCCACTTTTGGCGGGCCTCTGTACAGAGACCCTCCAAAGTGGTGCCATTCTGTCTGGGTTACCACAGGGGTGTGGGAGGGGGTTTAGGCACCCTGGACCGAGTTGTCTTGCCAACTCCGGTCGCACTCTGGTGTGATTGGCCCAAGTGGTGAGCTTCCCCGCTCACCACGTAGCATGTGTTGATTGACAGCTAGGCTGAATGAATGGGGGTTTTCTGCATAAAAGCAGGGCTTTTGGGACTGGATCTTCAGAAGTCGCACAGGACCTAAGAATCCGACGAGGGTAACGCTGAGCCGACCTGCACGACGACACCTCCGGTGGAGCCCTGCGGAACTGACTCACCACTTCCCGACGACAGAGGAGATCTCCCTGCCGGAGAGTCTCTTCCCCTGACTGGTGGGAACAACCAGTCCCCTTTGCTTTTTCTTCGCCTCAGGACGCAGTGGTCGAATTGCCCGTGCAGAGCACCTCGGCAACCGGATAGCCACTACCCCTGTACCGCGACCAAAAGGTGGTGCCTTGTGACGGAGCACTCCGCGACTGGCCTCTTCCCTGGTGGTGCACCGGACTTCACTTTTCTTCGACGACGAGATCATCTCTACTCTTGGCAAAGACCTGACGTGCATCCACCACCAGGAACAACTGCCCCGCGCCGGAGCTGTCTCTCCACAAACATGGTACCGTGTCCGCCTGGCTTCCCTTTCGATCGGTTCGAGTGAGGTGTCTTAATCCTCTCCTTTCCGTTGGGTCACCTCCAAGCTTTCTCACGTATTGTTCTGAACTGGTTCAATCTGCCGATAACAATTTGCTACAAAGACTCGAACGCATTTCCACTAGAGACTTTTTGGGACATATCGCCTGCCCTCTCTCCGAGTGGGCCGGGCCTCTGAACTTTATGATCTATTGTGGTTCTTGCCTTCTTGCCTTGCATTTTTTCCCGTGAAGTATTGAACTGTGTTGATTTCGTAACCTGCCTATTTTTCTCTCCCATCCTAACTAATATTAGAGTGCCATCTAGGTTGAGGCATACACCTCTGTCTGCAAATAAGTGATGCCGGTAGAACCTAGACTTGTCGAAATATTGTTAGGGGGATTGATTGTTTCTTCTTCGTAGAGTAATTGTGATTGAAGTGTTTGCCGTGATAGTGCCATAGTGTTTTTCATAGATGTTCCGTTATTAATAAATACCTTAATATCTTTAAACTGAGTCTTGTTGCGTGTTTGCTTATCTTACTGTGAAGAATTGCCCTATCTTGTATACTCCACATACTGCTTAACTCTTCTTGAGGGAGGTCTGACTGCTCAGCCACAGCTACCAAGTGAATCTGTGTGGTACAGACTGCTACCAAGTGGGTTTACTGCCAAACACCTGTAGTCCTAAATCTTTTGCAGTGGTTCCAGAGGGAACTGCACAGGTTTCCGCCTAACACTGGTGTACAGCGGTGGGATTTGTATCGAGTATACAGTTTAGAGTGCTTTTCGACACTTTAGGATAACTAACCACAAAACGTACTAAGCACTAAAAAGCAACTTTCAAAAACATGTCTACGATGGAAACTTACAGTCAAGAATCCTTGTTAGGTGAAAATACTGAGAGTTTGCGAGCTCTCTGTAGGCAAGAGAATCTTTCTGTAAGAGGCAAGAAGTTAGAATTAATAGAGAGATTGCTGGCGAACCAAAGTCTGGGTACTGGTTCAGAGGAACCAAATTCTCCAGCAAATGTAGATAACAGCGATGGTGTTGATCTGAATCGTAATTCTGATGATAGCGATGAAGAGGCTGACGAGGACGGAGAGGCTAACAAAACTGTCTCCCCTGCTCCTCTACCTGCCTTACCAGCTGTGCCTACGGGGCCCATACCAGGTCCCACAAGTAACCCTGCTTATTTTGAACTTGAAAAAATTAAGCTCGAATTAGAATACAAACGGTTCTTGGCTCAATCTGAACGAAACCAAGAGCTCGAGTTCAGACGGATGAATGCCCAGGCTGAGCAGAAGCAAACTGAGTTAAGACTCAGGGAAATAGAACTTAATCACGAGTTAGAGATGGAAAAGTTGTCTATCGAAAATGCTTCTCTCTCCTCTGGTTCCTCTAGGAGCTCCAGTCCCAAGAGATCCCGGATGCCGAAGGAATTAGTGGGTATGTATGAACCGAGATTGGATGTGTTGGATTGGTTAAAGCTGTTTGAGTACAATCATGGGCTCCAGGACATCACCGGGAATGATTTACTTCCCTGGTTGTTCTCTAGGCTCCCTCCTGTTGCGACTGATGTGGTAATGGAGTTGGGGGAGGTGGATAAGACGGATTACGAAAGTGTGAAACTAGCTTTAATAGCTAGATTCGGGAAGACCCCTTCCCCGTATCTTAAGAGGTTTAGAACCCTCAAAAAGCATGATGGTACCCCTTGGGCTACCTGGGTGAGTGACGGGTTGTAAAACTTAGAGGGATGGATTAAGGGTTACAAAGTGAACACTTATGAGGATATGAAGAATCTTTTTATGTTGGAGTCAATTTATGATGCCTGTTCTCCTGAGCTCAGACAGCACTTGGCTGATTCGAAGGAATTGGATTCCCGGACACTAGCTAGGGCTGCTGACTTGTGGGTTGCCAACAGGGCTACTCATAAGGATTCTGGGGCAACTCAGAAAAAGGATGAGGGAAAACAGCCTAAAAAAGACTCAAACGAGAATTCGAATAACTCAAATTCCAAAGAGGGCCCCAAACAAAACCAGAAGGGTAAGCCACCGGAAAACCACAGCAGAATAGTGTGTCTTCTGGTGCCAAACCGGAAGGAGGTCAGAACAAGCCACCATTCCAAAAATCGTTCAGTAAATGCTTTGTTTGTGGCTCGACTGACCACATGAAAGGAGATGCCAGATGTAAGGGTAAACCTTCAGGGGTCCAGCTTGTCTCCTTAGCCTTCGCTCCAGAGGAGGAAGTCCAAATGGCAAGTGGAAACTTTCTACTGCTAGCTGACAAACCCATTGGAGTCTCAGCCAGCGTTTCTTTAGTATCTCTGGGGTTGTGGGAACAACAGAATTTAGATGTCTATAATTCTATCCCCGATAATACTAAAGAGTATTATAAGGACAGTGTCCAGGTGAATAGTCAGGAGACTCCTGCCATTAGGGACACTGGGGCCAGCATAACTGTGGTGGATAAATCTTTTTTTCAGGCTGAGGATGTTGCTAAGGCACCCAAACGCCTCACCAAGTTAGCTGGAGGGCCTGTGCAGATGCATCCCCAATTACCAGTTCTCATCCAGTGTAACGACATGACTGTGAAGATACCTGTCAGCATACAGAGTGAGGTACCAGGACGCGTACTGTTGGGTAACGATTTGAAAACTCTCAGAGTTGTATCGCATACTCCCCGACCTCCTAGTAAACGGTTACAGGAGCTAACCAGACCCGCAAGAGAGAGGACCATGCGCGGTACTCTCCAGGAGATGATGAAGAGGGAAATCACTCCTGCTCCACTGGAATTGTCGGCAGCTGTCTCCAAGAAATCAGAAGCGAAAGGGAAACCTAAGACTTCTATCCCGAAACCAGCAGCCAGCATTTCAGTGCAGCCAACACGGACTTCCCCGCGGTTGTCCAAAGTTACGCCCGTAACTCCACCTCCAGCTGAGGCTGAGAGGGAGGTACAACCCTGTGTGGTAGAATTAGACTCTGAGGAAGAGCTAATGGAAGGCCAGGAACTCATTGGAGATCTGGATCCTGTTGACCATCCGGAGCTGCAGTCTTTACTGGCAGAAGGTGGACCCAGCAGGGCAGACTTCGGTAAGGGACAGAAAGAATGTCCAACTCTGGAAGGTCTTCGCCACCAGGCAGAAGCTCAGGCTGAAGGGCAAGAGCCTGGGAAATACAGGTTGCACTGGGAAGATGGCCTCTTCTACAGTGAACCGACTTGTAGTACCCCAAGGGAACAGACCACAGTTCCTGCAGTTAGCCCACGAGATTCCTTTGGCTGGTCACTTGAGTTTCAAGAAGACTAAGGAAAGGCTCTCTCTCTACTTCGCTGGCCAAAAATGGGGGTCGAAGTAGAAAAACACTGCCGGAGCTGCCACACCTGCCAGACCTCTGGTAAGGTTGGCTCCAAGAATGTGGCACCTTTAGTGCCTCTCCCAGTTGTGGGAGTCCCGTTTGAGAGAGTAGGGATTGACATTGTTGGTCCCCTTGATCCTCCAACCTCCTCAGGCAACAGGTTTATACTTGTTGTAGTAGACCATGCTACTAGGTATCCTGAGGCAATTCCTATGAGGACTGTTACAGCTCCGGCTGTGGCTAAGGCCCTCCTTGGTATTTTTACTAGGGTCGGGTTTCCTAAGGAAGTAATCTCTGACAAGGGGTCAAACTTTATGTCTCACTACATGAAAGCCATGTGGAAAACCTGTGGAGTTACTTACAAGTTCTCAACAGCTTACCACCCACAAACCAATGGGTTGGTAGAACGGTTCAACCAAACCATGAAGAGCATGATAGGTGCTTTACAGGAACCCCTTAAGCGTAAGTGGGACCTTCTACTGCCATGCCTTCTCTTTGCTTATAGAGATGTCCCTCAGGAGGGAGTAGGTTACTCGCCCTTCGAACTTCTCTATGGTCATCCCGTCAGAGGTCCATTGGCCCTGATTAAGGAGGGGTTGGAGAGTGCTCCTTCCCCCATGCCAGTCAGAGTGACTGACTACGTGATAGGTCTCCGGAGGAGAATGTCGCACGAATGTCTCGGAGTTGTATCGCATACTCCCAGACCTCCTAGTAAACGGTTACAGGAGCTAACCAGACCCGCAAGAGAGAGGACCATGCGCGGTACTCTCCAGGAGATGATGAAGAAGGAAATCACTCCTGCTCCACTGGAATTGTCGGCAGCTGTCTCCAAGAAATCAGAAGCGAAAGGGAAACCTAAGACTTCTATCCCGAAACCAGCAGCCAGCATTTCAGTGCAGCCAACACGGACTTCCCCGCGGTTGTCCAAAGTTACGCCCGTAACTCCACCTCCAGCTGAGGCTGAGAGGGAGGTACAACCCTGTGTGGTAGAATTAGACTCTGAGGAAGAGCTAATGGAAGGCCAGGAACTCATTGGAGATCTGGATCCTGTTGACCATCCGGAGCTGCAGTCTTTACTGGCAGAAGGTGGATCCAGCAGGGCAGACTTCAGTAAGGGACAGAAAGAATGTCCAACTCTGGAAGGTCTTCGCCACCAGGCAGAAGCTCAGGCTGAAGGGCAAGAGCCTGGGAAATACAGGTTGCACTGGGAAGATGGCCTCTTCTACAGTGAACCGACTTGTAGTACCCCAAGGGAACAGACCACAGTTCCTGCAGTTAGCCCACGAGATTCCTTTGGCTGGTCACTTGAGTTTCAAGAAGACTAAGGAAAGGCTCTCTCTCTACTTCTACTGGCCAAAAATGGGGGTCGAAGTAGAAAAACACTGCCGGAGCTGCCACACCTGCCAGACCTCTGGTAAGGTTGGCTCCAAGAATGTGGCACCTTTAGTGCCTCTCCCAGTTGTGGGAGTCCCGTATGAGAGAGTAGGGATTGACATTGTTGGTCCCCTTGATCCTCCAACCTCCTCAGGCAACAGGTTTATACTTGTTGTAGTAGACCATGCTACTAGGTATCCTGAGGCAATTCCTATGAGGACTGTTACAGCTCCGTCTGTGGCTAAGGCCCTCCTTGGTATTTTTACTAGGGTCGGGTTTCCTAAGGAAGTAATCTCTGACAAGGGGTCAAACTTTATGTCTCACTACATGAAAGCCATGTGGAAAACCTGTGGAGTTACTTACAAGTTCTCAACAGCTTACCACCCACAAACCAATGGGTTGGTAGAACGGTTCAACCAAACCATGAAGAGCATGATAGGTGCTTTACAGGAACCCCTTAAGCGTAAGTGGGACCTTCTACTGCCATGCCTTCTCTTTGCTTATAGAGAAGTCCCTCAGGAGGGAGTAGGTTACTCGCCCTTCGAACTTCTCTTTGGTCATCCCGTCAGAGGTCCATTGGCCCTGATTAAGGAGGGGTTGGAGAGTGCTCCTTCCCCCATGCCAGTCAGAGTGACTGACTACGTGATAGGTCTCCGGAGGAGAATGTCGCACATGATGACGGAAGCAAGTGATAACTTGAAGGCTGGACAAGCATTGATCAAGCACAGGCACGATCAAAAGGCTAACATGGTTGAGTTCGCTCAAGACCAGCTCGTTCTCGTTATGATCCCAACAAGGCAGAGGGCCTTGCAAGATAAGTGGATGGGACCCTTCTGAGTTGTGGGTAAACTCGGAGAGGTTAACTATCTGGTGGACTTGGGCAATCCCAAGGAGGCTCCGACAGTCTTCCACACCAACCTCCTCAAAGCGTATTTCTCACGACCTGATGTAGGAGCGTTGCTTCTAGCATCATCCGAGGAAGAAGAAAAGAGTTAAGCTCTTCTGGATCTCCTCAGAGGCTTACCTTTAGACGAACAAATTGAAGGAGTAAATCTCTCCTCCAATCTGACACCCGAGCAACAAGAAGAGTGCAAATCCATGTTGAATCAGTTTGCCTCTCTGTTCTCGCTTTCACCAGGCTTGACCCCTTGGAGCCAGCATGACATACTCACTGGTGACTGTCTGCCAGTCAAAAGCAGAGGATACAGAATGTCAGAAAACGTACGAACCCACATCAAAGGTGAGGTCAGCAAGATGCTTGTTCTCGGGGTAATAGAGCCCTCTACTAGTCCATGGTCTAGCCCAGCTGTGTTAGTACCAAAGGCCGGATCTAAAGAGCTTAGATTCTGTGTGGATTATAGAGCTCTTAATGCAGTCACCAAGACTGATGCCCACCCTTTGCCAAGAACAGATGAGTTGGTGGATAAACTTGGCGCCGCCAAGTTCCTCAGCACATTTGACTTGACGTCAGGCTATTGGCAAATAGCCCTGACAGACCATGCCAAGGAGAAAACTGCATTTTCCACCCCCGTTGGCTTATACCAGTTTAAGGTAATGCCTTTCGGATTGAAGAATGCACCTGCTACGTTTCAACGGATGGTAAACCTGGTTCTGAATTGGATGGAGGACTTCTGCATGGCATACTTGGATGACATCGCAGTGTTCAGCAATTCCTGGGAAGAACATGTAACCCACCTGAGAGATGTTTTGCAGACTCTTGGATGAGCCAATCTGACCATAAAAGCAAGTAAATGCCAAATTGGACAGAGTAAGGTAGTCTATCTTGGACATGAGGTAGGAGGTGGAAAAATAAGGCCTTTGCTCAGTAAGATTGAAGCTGTGCAAAATTGGACAACACCTACTACTCAAACCCAAGTGAGAGCCTTCCTAGGCCTCACTGGGTATTACAGGAATTTCATAGAGAACTATGGGACCGTAGCTTCTCCACTGAATGTCATCTTCTCGCCCAAATTTCCTAAAAAGGGTAAATGGAACGAGGAGTGAAATCAGGCTTTTGAAAACCTGAAAGAGGCTCTTTGCCAAGCCCCAGTACTCAGAGCTCCTGATTACCGCCAACGCTTCATTGTGCAGACAGATGCTTCAAATGTAGGGATAGGTGCCATACTCAGTCAACTGGATGGGAAAGGTAGGGAGCACCCAGTTTGCTTCATCAGCCGCAAGCTGAAGGATCCTGAAACAAGGTGGGCAACAATCGAAAGAGAGTGCTTTGCTATCGTGTGGGCTCTGAAGAAGTTTAGGCCGTACTTGTATGGTTCTACTTTCGTCATTCAGACTGACCACCAACCCTTGAGATGGGTAATGCAAATGAAAGGGGAAAACCCAAAACTATTGAGATGGTCGATCTGCCTGCAAGGGTTTGATTTCACCATTGACTGGTCAGGATGTCACCACCCAAATGCTGATGGTCTCTCGAGGATGTATGTCATCGACTAGAGGTATGAGATTCATCCAGGAGTGGATTAAATCCTCCTGTCCCTTAGTCTGGGGGGGGCGAGTGTTAGGGAGAATTCTCTGTTTAGGCTGAATTTCCTAACCTAGTGAGTCCCCCAGCAGCTTTGCTGGATTTCTGGAGTTTGTTTTTTTCCATCCTGCCAAGAGTGAGACTCTTTTCCTCCCACTCTTGGACATGAATGTGTGTAATTCCTTTGAATGTCAATGTGTTCTATGGGCTATGGGGTCTTTTACTCCATAGGGTCTCATATGTTTTTCTATGTGTGTTACACCGCACCCTACGTGCCGTAACACTGGGGCATCCTAGCGGACCTCCACCATAGACTCCATATCCGGAGACTGACTACTGTCTCCCCGGGCATGTAAAGTCACCATTGGCTTTACTAGACCTAAATTTACTAACAGAACTAGTACAAACCATCTTATTGTGGACGTAATAGTAGGGGTAATTTAATTACTCCTGGATCTGTTATTCGAGGGGGCACTGTCCCATCCCCCCTCGTCGAGTTTTGGCTGGTGACAGTGGAAACTACTTGTTATGTTCAACCCCGAACATAACCCTATGGGATTTGTCCCATTGTTAGAGATTAATACTTTTCCTCGTTAATCTCTAATCTCTAATCTCTGTAACAGTAGGAATGCCTGTTGTGAAGGTTCCAGAGGATGTCAGTTGGAGAGGTTCAGCCTGGGTGATGGGACCTAGTGGTTCATGTTTACCATCTTAATGTAACTGGAATAAAGCCTACTTGTGGAACCTAACCAAGATGACTAAGGAGCTTTAATTATTACACTGGCGACGAGGCGGTCTTTCAAGTGAAGAAAAAGAACCTGCGTGGCAAGGAAGCAGAAGATAAAGGAGCCCTGTCTGCTGCGGGGGTTGCAGACAAGAAGGAAAGGAACCACTGCCCCCCACAGAAGTAGTCCCATCACCCAGGGCCAACAGAAGGGGATTTGCAGCTTCATAATATGTCAGAGGGATGAAACTGGGAGAGCTGCAGCTGCAGTGCATGTGGCAAGTATTGAGCAAGCAATAGGGGGAGCTGCACCCCAACAGGAGAACTAGGGCCAGGAGAAAGGAAGAGTCTGACCACCATGGGCTAAACTAGGGCCAAGCACAGACTAAGGGATTACAATGTTGGCCCAGCTGAGGCTATAATAAAGTTACCCCAGCTTCACACAGCACAAAGGGATGGTCCTGTCTGCCCACCAGTGGGAAGAGGTTGAGCAGGAGAATCTCATGGGGGGGAGGGGGCAGAAGTGACCATAGCATATCAAGAGATGTGCTTAGTGGGTGTCAAGGAGTATGCCACAAGAGAGTGCCTGTAGCTGTTGGGGTGATAGAGACTGTCAGCGGCCCACAGTCTGCAAGGGAATGATGACATCATTGCTGTTGCAGGGGGAGTCGGTGATGGAAGAAGGGTACCTATGCTGCGTTCTACCAGATGAGCGATAAAAGCAACAGACTTTCCAACAGCGTTCGCCAGCCTATCCTGCCCCCATGGTAGAAGAAAGGACCTCACGGCGTCCAAGCGCCATGCTATGTGATGATGTAGGGCGCCTGGAAGGTTCTCTCCATGGAAAGTGAATCAAGGAAGTAGAAGCACCAATGGTCCGCCAGATTGAGTGCATGGCCAAGTTCTGTGAGTGTGGACTCATACGAACAGAAAGAAAGAAAAAAGACAAAGGAAGGTTGATTAGGGACGGACGTTTGTTGAGATGTGTTGCGTCTTGCAGGAAAAGAAGGCATTTGATATATAGTGCCGACGAACCCTTGTTCAGTTTACAGTTACTGTTGGAGTAATAGAGTGGGCAGAAGATATTGAAATGCTTGGCACAGAGGAAATCAGAGAAGGATGTGCTGAAGTGTCGTGTCCGGCAGTACAGCACTGTGCAACCTGAAGTAAAAGGTTTTTTGCTGGGTAGACGGGAGCAGACCATGGTCTGTGATGGTATCGCAGGTGACAGTGGGGGACTGAATTGTATCAGATGGCGAAAGAAGAAGGTACTGTAATCATATGTGCTTAGTGGCACAGTGTTTCAGGGCAACACGATGGGGCTGCATTGATCAATATACATGTAGCATGGTTCAGAGTTGATTACTTAAATGTACGGTGTATGGTGATCTGGAGCATGGCTAATGATGATAACAAGGGCCCTGCATAGAGAGAGTCATGTGGCTGGGAATAGTGGTTGCTGTGTCTGGGGATGGTACACTTGGGTATGGGTGTTAGTTTAAATGTCACACTGATAGGGCAAGAGGTGAGTGGGACTGCAGTGAGAGTGACTCGTGTGAATGCGTTAGTGAACATTTTTGAGGAAATGTTTGCATTATGGTTGCGCTCGAAACATTGACTTTTAGGTGCTGGCTTAGCATGGACTTTTAGGTTGTGTGGCTACATGGACTTTCTGGTTTGAAGTCCTGCAGTGTCTACTGTGATGATACTAATGTAAGCAGATGCAGTGGAAAGTGTTAGATTGTATGTGAAAATACTCTTAGGGACTGACTGATCCCAGCTATGGACATTTGGAATGCGATTCCTGTCTCATAAAAGTAGGGTATAAAGTACCTTTGAGTAGAAATTTGTCAGTGGGAAGTATGGCTAGTTTGACCTGTTTCCATTGGGTACTACTAGGGCAATGTTAAAAAGATTGAGTGTCCTTGTGCAAGCATAGTAGTGGATGGTAAGAGTATTTGAATGAAGTATTTGAACGTTTCCGTATTAATAGGTCAATGTCTGCACTTGGTTTGGAGTTAATTACATCACACTGCTGAGGGGATTTTCTATTGGATTTTAATGTAAGCATAGTAAAAGATAGCATGATTATATGTTCTGAGTCGTTTTCAGTCTTTCAATATGTTGCCTGGTGGAATATGTTCATACTTGCATAAAGTCTGCCTTATGCGATTTCGTCTTCTGCTTGTGTTGCTGCTTCCTCTTATCCAAATTAATGTCTTCGCATTGCCCTGCTCGCTTTAAAGGTTGTAAGGTATGCACTTTCACGAAAGGTCATTCGTTTGTTGCTGCATTTCAAAGGCAAATATGTCATTGGTTCTAAAGAGAACCTCATTAAATCGCTGAACTCTTCCACTTGGGTCATCAGTGCTCGAGAAAATAAGTAATTAATTAACAAAGGATCAGATCATGGGTAAATAATCATACGCCTCGACATTTCCTATTGGAAACAGTGCTATTATTTAAGGAATGTTTGGTCATAGCCGGATCAAAGTTTTTTAAGATGATGAAGTAACGTGCAGTAGACCTATGTTATATGAATATGACCCTTAATGAGTGTAGATTATTGGGAGGACGATTTAAAATCCAGCGCTCAAAGGACAGCCTACAGGCCCCAGAAAGAATATCTGTAGGATTGTCAAACAGTAAATTTAAGTACCAGTTGATAAAATGTCCAGAAGTAAAAGAAAGAGAAAAGGCTTCTGTGCACTGAAGCTACAATCCTGTTTCAGTCATGAAGGCAAAACAGATAGGAAGTTAATTGTATGCTTTCTTCACTGCTATATTGGTAGCATCAACCAAGGGAGGGCGATATCTTCTTCAGAGATGTGAGTTAGCAGTGGAATTCCCAAAACAACAGTAATACTTTAAGTGCCAAAATGAATGGAATGTCCATGCAATGTTTTATGAAAATATGCACTTTACGCACCCCTGTAGGTAATCACACAGATAATTAAGGCTATGCACTCTGGGTATTATATGGTAGAAGGGTGTTGGGATGGAAATTAGCCTATCCCACCCCCCTAGGTGCTTCCAAATAAGGCAGACCCCATATGAGGCAATATAACCTACAAGGGGGAGCCCTATGCATCATCAGATACCATACACAAACCCAGCAGCGCACTGAAGTAGGTGCTCAGCACTAGAAATGTCCTCACCCCGCGACTCCATTTTGTATTAGGCCTAGAAAGGACACGCTGCAGGTTTGCGCTGCTCATGTTCCAAATTCACACATGGTTACAAAGCCCAATTTATGTACAACATGCTGGCTCCGCTTGAGCCCTGTTCCCAAGGAAGTCCATTTCCTTCTCATCCCGCTAGTGTTGCAAATAGTAAGTATCGCCTCAAGGAATGTGCCCTGTGAAGAGCCTAAGACAGCACCAGGCTCCGCGCTGCGTCCATTTATCTCCACTAACCTGCCATCGGACTTCTACCCCCACCCAGCCAGGCCAGAGTGGGCCTCACACCACTGACTCGACCCCCACACCTTTGAAATTCTGATAAGTCCGAGACCACCAGGTCCCAACCTCTATAAAGTGTCCACCAACATCTAAATCCAAAGCATCCGCATTTCTTTCTAGAAGCTGTTAAGCGGCTTCACTTCAACACTACAGCTAAGTCAATGCCTAGTCTGGGATGCTGAGGGAAACCCTTATTGATATATTTTTAGGTCCAGTTCATGTACTCTGGATGGCAACCCTTATATATCACCCCTCTCTTAGAATCCCCCTGACCCCACCGAGCCAAGAAGTAGGTCTGTTTTGCAAATTTAAAAGGTTTATTTGAGAAATATAAACAATATATATCTATCACACTTTTATAATAAATTACTATTGGATATCACACTTAAAATATGACCGTGATCAACAATGGATAATGTTCTACTGGTAAACTGATTTGGTTACTTAGAAGTAGTATAGAGGATGAGGTAGCGGAAATGCTTTCTGGTTTCAAGGAAATGCAAGGTGGAATAAATGCAGTACAGAAAATAAACTGATATGGTTTCACAAGAGATAATATGTTCACTTTTCCCCTGGTGGCAATTCACCCAACCCCTATATGCAATGCAAGGAGATGGAAGTAACACACACAGTCTTCAGGAACACAATCAAATACAATACGGAATTCAGTTCCCCCCCAGCAAGCTTAGACAACAAGTATGCATTTTAAAACACGGGCAAGAGTGCTTTGTAATGTGGTGGCAAGGAAGTGAAAAATGCTAAAATTGCTTTTAATTCCCTATAGGAGGTTCATGGTGAGTGGTAGACACTTTGAATCAGTTCAGGTCAGCCCTAACAATGGTTCAGGGATGGTTATTAGGTTGCAAACGAATTTTAGCAGTTCAGGCAAAAGCGGCTATCTTTTTACAGATGACGAAATCAGGCCAAATCGCAAATCGAGGTAAATTTTGCGAGTGCGTAAATCGCGATTGCGGTAAAAGTATAAGGAGTAGGAAGTCGGTTCTAGGCTTGTTGGAAATCTTAGATTCTAAGCTTTCAGAGGAAAGTTCCAGAGATAAGGACGATTTAATAAACGTAGATTTTCGGATTTAAAGTAAAACTCAAAGTGACAGGTGACAGTTTGCAGCTTTAGAATGACAGCTGACAGCTCGCAGCTTTAGAATGACAGATGACAGGATTTCTAGGAGGCAGTTCTACTTAGGTTAAAATAGTTTGGATTAGATTATTTTAACTAAGAGATTGGTTTTGCACAGCGAGTACTCACACTATATTTTTGAAATAAGCCATCAAGGTCAGGTCAGGTTGAACGGGACTTCCGGCGGGTGGTTCTGAAGTCCCGGCTATCTGGGTCAGCTCTGCTCTCTGGGTCTGTCAAGCACTGGTTCTGGTCTCTCTGGATCTCTGGTCTCTCTGAATCTCTGGTCTCTCTGGATCTCTGGTCTCTGGAGGTTGATGGATTTGAAGTCTGGAGTCTCCCGGCAAAGTGTCCCGCAAGAAAGTGGAAAGTGAATGTCTCTACTTGTCCCAGCAGTCTCTTTTTATGTGTTTTGGAAGTGGGTGTGTGCCTGGGCCTAGCTAAGCCTGCCCCTCTCTACTTGTCATTGGCCCAATTCTCCCCTCTCCCATGATTGGAGGAAGGAAATGGATTGTCATCATGATGAGGTCTGTTTATGGGTCAGAGGATCCTTCCCTGGTCAATTTGCCCACAAATCATCTTTGATTCAAATACATATTTCCCAGATAGCAATTTGTTGAAATTACATGTACACATTATATATTCCTTATGGTCCATGCTTGTCCGCCTCTGATCTTCCTGGGGGCTTGCATTCAAAAATGACAACATTTTGCGCTTTTTGACTGGTTTACCAATATCGGACATTTACCAAAAATTACACAAATGTGCGCAAGGAGTATGGGCATTAATTGATGAAGTGTCAGATTTTTAACATGCAGACATTTGGAGTGAGACCCTATTTTCTGCTAGAAACCCCCCAGAATACACCACACGTGCACAGAAAAATAACAAGAATAATGATATTACTTATATATTTCTGACAAGTCCGTACTATTAATTATCCATCTTTTTTTAAAATTATGCTCTGGCCCAGATGGGTGTGGTTTAGGTTCCAAAGTACATGGGGGAAGCTTCTGTCTGTCCCCGCCTCCAGCTCAAGTGGCTCCCAGAGACACTTCTCCTCCCACTTCTCCCAAGAGGAAGCTATTTTAAGTTCCCCCCAATATAACATTTGCCTGAGCCCAGGACAGTGCATTGTTCTGTGTCTCTGCCCAAAGTTCTGTAGGTGCCCCTCCCCTAATCTAATCAGAGAGGTGTCATCTCCTTTTGGTGGGGAAGCAGGATGCAGCTAGGCCTGGGAAGAGTGGCTGAGCAGGTTTCTCCTGTCGGGGGTAGTTGTCAGGTAGTTGTCAGGCAGAATTCAGCTAAATGTCACTTTAGTTCACAGTTTAAATCAAACTTACAATTTTTACATGTACATTAAATAATTACTTCCTTCAAGTCATTTCAGAATATAGTTTTACATTGTATCCACCTCTTAGCAAGTCTTTCCTTGGCCTGGTTTGGGTTCCTCTGTTCAGTTTTACACAAAAGTGTTGTGGTTTTAAAACGCTGGCTTTCTGATAGTGGTGAGTACCGGTATTGCATCCATTTTTGGGATCTGTCTTGAATTACTGCATTTCAATAGAGTGGTCTTTTGCTTGTTAGTATATGACCCTTGCTTAACATTGTTTTGATGGCATCCTTACAGTAGAGTGGTGATGTGGAACCCCCCACAAGAAGGTTGTATCTTTGGAGTGGTCTTGTGCCAACTGCGCAGTTCTCCTGGATTCTGGGATGGAATGATGGGCGGCGACAGCTCATCCCCACATCTACCCAGTCTATTGATTCAGCATGGGTCAAAACCCTTCATAAACCCCCTCGCCTGACTACGCTTTGATTCAAGTCGAGGGGAAGTTGGGTGCAAAGGAAGTTTTGAGCCCTGTGCTGGTATGTCCACATTATCTTCTTCCAATTCTGTAGATGGCACCGTTCAGCATCTTTTCCTCCACCCAGTTGGATCGATCGGTCCTCCTCGCCGGTACTGATGGGAATATTGGGCGGTACCCTGGGCCCCTATGATCTTTACTCCCGGTCCCTGGGCGTCCTCCTTGGCCAGTCCCCAGGTTTTCTTTCTCCTAGGACGACAAAGGAAAGCGGAAATACCTATTCATAGACATTTCTCCCCCACTATTGATATAGTGGGGCGACATATACATTTTATACTTTAATAGACATAGCATTCCAATTTTGAAAAATAAGATATAATTCAGAGACAGTGGCTTACAAGTGTCATAATATTTTAGAGACTATATGTGGGATATTTTAGGGTTGGAACTGAATTAATCTGGAGCGGTCCCCTCTGGTATTGCAGAGGACTCCTCCAGTTGCTGCAGCGTGTGCCTGGATGGCAACACTTTAGCTGATTTATATGTACCCACTTGTCTTCCCCTTCCGCCAAATTACCTTTGGGGATGTGGATTTTGTAGGCAACAGGGGTCTATAATTTCAAAGGGTCCCTTCCATGTAGGCAAACATTTTCGCTGTTTGGCCTGATTCCTTTAGAAATTGTATAGATAGACCCGGTCTCCCACAGTATATTCCTTCCTGGTGGTCTTCAGGTCGTAGTGGGTTTTCATGCTATCAGCTGATCTTTCTAGATTCCGCTGAGCATAGGCAAAAGCATGCTGAAGTTGTTTCCTTAAATTGTCCGCATACTCATGAGTTGTGGAGGCATTTATCAGTGTCTGCTCTTGGGTCCTGTAGAGCAGATGCTGGGGAAGCACCATCTTTTGTCCAGTCATCAACTCAAATGGTGAAATTTTAGTTGCAGATGAAGGGGTAGATCTGATGGCCATTAGGACCAGAGGTTTTTGGATGTCCCAACTTGGCCCAGAATCTGCCACAAACTTTTTTAATATGCTCACAATGGTTCGGTTGTATCTCTCCACTGCTCCAGAAGAAGCTGCACTGTAAGCAATGTGTAGCTTCCTTTTAACCCCCAGTATCTCCCACATCTTTGTCATTACTTCACTGGTGAAGTGGCTACCTCTGTCTGACTCAATCCTTTGAGGTAGACCAAAACGGGAAAAGATGTGGTTAATCATCAGGGCAGATGCTGTTTCTGCCTTGCAGTTTGGGGCTGGGAGACATTCCACCCACTTGGTAAACAAGCATGTAACGGTCAACATGTACTTGTTTCCTCTATACGAGCGAATTACAGGGCCTACAAAGTCGATTTGCAAATCTGACCATGGCAGTGTCATCCCCCTCTTTTGGAAAGGCGCACAGTGTGTGAGGGATGATTGCTGAAATTGTGCACACACAAGACACCCCTTCAAGTATTGGTCGAGGTCTTGCCCCATTTGTGGCCAGTATGCAACCTTAACATTTCCAGTGTTGTGTGAAATCCCCTATGACCGGCGGTGGCCGCATCATGGCCGTGACTTAACATCAGGCTTCGGATTGAGGTAGGAACCACCCACTGATCCTGGCCAGCTTGGGATTTCCTTACCAACAAACCGTCTTGGATTCGGAACATCTTTGGACATTTCATCAACACTCTAAGGTCCTCCTTCCCAATGTAATTGGTATCCGTCAGGGGAAAGTTCTCAGGGTCCTCAATGTGTTGGTAAAACTTACCAATTATTGGATCCCCCTTCTGAGCTGTAATCAAATCAGCATCAGGGGTCTCCTTAATCCATTGTGCAGTTGAAAGATCATTGTGAGCATTTGTCTGGGAACTAGTGATAGCAGTGACCTGGATTTCCCCCAACAGGGACTCTATTTCGATTAGATCCCCTTGGATGGCCCCGGTTTTGGCCAGCTGATCAGCTAAGTCATTTCCCGTTTTGTCTGGTCCCTCTACTTTGGAATGACCCTTGATCTTTTTCCAGTATATGGTCAACCCATTCGATGTGACCAGATCATCAATATTTTGCATTAACTTCCCATATTTCAAGGGTTTGTTATTAGCACATAACATGCCTCTGGTTTTCCAATTAACCAGGTGCTCCACGAACCCGTTCCGTACATAATCCGAATCTGTGATTATGACCAGTTCGTGGAGTTGATGTTGGACAGCAGTGAGGATGGCCTGATGCACAGCCATCAATTCTGCCACGTGACTACTTTGGGGACCAATTTTGTATCCAGCGGAGGGTTCTGGGGACTCATTCACCCATGCATTCCCTACGCCGGCCACCAGTTCTTTCTCCCCGTTGTTGTCAACATGGTACGAGCATCCATCCACATAGACGGTGGGCATTCCCTCACACTTGTCTTATTCAAAGACTTTGTGTGGGGAATTAAGGTATGCCTCCATGGTGTCCTTGATTTTTAGACTTCTGTCCTCGAGACAGTTTTCTCTGGCACAATCATGCAAGTCAGCCAGACCTTGCACGAGGGGACTCTTCTTGTTTTGGCCATATCTGACCTCCACAGGAAAGCCTTGCATTGACAGAATACAGGAAGTAATTCGGGAATAACTCACATTTCCGGCCCGGATTCTGTCACTCTGGAGATATTGCAGAGGCTGGTGTGGAGTCTCCACTATGATGTGTTCCCCCTGGATAAACGGTCGGTAATTCTTCAATGCCCACACCGTTGCCAGGAGTGCCTTCTCACAATCGTTGAATTTTTCCTCCACAGAGGATAAAGTTTTGCTCGCATAGGAGATTACTTTATTGACCTTGTCATGCTTTTGGTATAATACTGCCGTCAAGCACGTATTAGAGAACCCTGTCTCCAGGAAGAACTCCCTGTTTCTGACAGGGTAAGCTAGGCAAGGCGCTTGTGAGAGGCTTCTTTTGAGTTGTCTTACTGCCTTGGATTGTTCTGGACCCCATTCCCACTTGACCCCCCCCTTCAAGAGATGAATCAGGGGTCTGGTGATATCTGCGTAGCCCTCAATGAACTTTCTGCTGTAATTAGTCAGTCCAAGGAGGCTCCTTAGTTCCCGCAGAGTTGTGGGATCCTTCAGTTTCTGGAGTGCTTCCACTTTCTTTTCTTGGGGACAGAGACCCTGAGGAGTAATCTCATGCCCCAAGAAATTAACACGGGTTCTACACCACTGTGCTTTCTGAAAGGAAAGTTTTGCTCCGGCGGCCCTCAACTGCGTCAAAACATAACGGATCTCCACTATGTGTTCCTCCACAGATGAACTTTTGATGAGGACATCATCTACATAAGCCAGGCTACCCCTCGCACCCAGGTCGGGCATGGCCTTATGTAAGAAAATGTTGAATTCATTGCCGGAGTTGAGGTATCCGAAGGGAGTCCGGGTCCAGGTATACTGCTGGCCCCCAAAGGTAAAAGCCAGTTTGTATTGGTCCTGCCTACTGACAGGCACTGTCCAGTATCCATTGGTCAGGTCTATTGCAGTGAATACTTGTGACCCTTGAATCTGGGCCAGCCCTTGGTCAATGTGGGGCAGAGGCCATCGGGAAGTATGGACCCATTTGTTGAGCTCCCTAAGGTCGGCGCAGAGTCTCCACTGGCCGTTTGGCTTCAATATTCGCAGCACCGGATTATTGAAGGTACTGTGTACTGGACGTATTATTCCCCGGGACTCAAGGTTCTTAATTATTTCAGTAAGGGACTCCATGGATGCGAGAGGCAAGCGATATTGCTTCACAAACACTGGAGTCATGCCAGGGTCCGTGGGAATTGTTGTCGTGTGGATGTCGGTGCAACCACAGTCATATGAGTCTACCGCAAAGAGATCTTGGAAATCCAAGAAAACTTGTTTCAACTTTTGCTTCTGTTCCAGAGTCACGCAGGCATCAGCCAGGTTGACTCTCTCTTCCACCATCTGCCTGAAGGCTGGGAAGACTTCTGGTTTGGCTATCTCAGCGGCCTCCTCCAGCTGGGTGGAGAAGTCCCTGGTCAGAGTGCTGATTTGTACTGGAGGCTTCAGGTGGGAAAGGCAGCCCTCATGGACCTGGAAAATCACCTCATCCCTCCTGAAGTCACAAGTCACATCTTCCTTACCATAAGGGCAAGAAGTGTACACCAGGAAGTTCCCACCATGCCAGGTGAAAATCCTGTCTGGTGTTGTATTGTCATCAAAGTCACTGTCAAAACAGTCCTTGGGGATTGGTCCTAACAGTTCATTTCCTAAATCAATGGAGAAATGTCGGTCATCAACCGCCATTCCAATAATGGTGCCTGCGGCTAGAGTAATACTCTTTAAGTCGCTGTTATCCACCTCTATTGGAATGGTGTCATGTTCTATGTTGACTAATGGTGTTGGGTTTACCCCTAACCCTTGCTGTTGGAGAGAAGCATTTAGATGAATGTAAGCATCAGGGTTTTTCAATGTTTGTCCTCTTTTAACTTTCACTTCCAGGGAGAATTGTCGGGTCCTTTCTGGGATGGTGACTTCCTCTTTGATCTGAATTTCAACTCCATAAGGTAGCAATTGAGCTGACCTAAATGCTTTTTCTGGATCATCAAAGCGCATGGGATTATCCGCTAATCGGGACCAAGCTTTGAAGTTTATTAGGTCCAAACTAATGGCAAAGGGATTGAGAATGTCACTGCCTAATTAAAAGGCGGCAGTGACGTCTCGCACGACCCAACAATTATGGACTATGCTCTTGTTGCCAATGCTGATTTTGAGCATACACCTGCTTGGCAGGAGATGTTTAGAATTGGGTGCTTCCAGGTCCATTTCCCATTTGTCTATCAGTTTGAATGTGGGAATGGCTGGATCTTTTGAGAGTTGGTGGAACATGGCTTCGCATATGAAGCTCTTACCGTTGTTCACACACACTCGGGCGAGAACAGAGTCCTTCCCATCATTTAACTGAACAGGGATGAACAACTGCTCTCCAATTTGCTGAATATCAGCCAGGCTCTGAGCTGATTTCACATCTTTCTGGACTATAGGAGTGGGAGTTTCTGATTGTGGATTAGTAAAGAATGTCAGAGTGTTTCCTTCCAGTGTGGAATACCACCTTAAACTGGAAGGAAGGTTGATTTTCAGAAATAGAGAGGACCCCCCATCACCAGTCTGTTGTCCTACTGCTATTACTGCCACGTCTGGAATTTGGTTGTTCTGGAAGTGAAATTCTACTTTGTCAGATTTTTGTTCAACCATGTGGCAGGTGCCGTTTAAACTAACATGGTTGACGCTCTGTTATTAGGGCTGACAACCTTCACAGGAGGTCGTTCCCTAGTAAACAAGGGGTGCCCTCTGGAGTCACTACTATGACCGGGTGTTTCACCTTGTGTCGCCCAATTTTAATGTCCAAGTCTGCAGTCCCCTCAACGGGAATTTCCTTCCCGTCAAAGTTCTGCAGTTGTCCAGGAAGAGAGGTGAGAGGAATTTGGTAATTCTCCCCCCCTCCTGCATTTAGTTCATCAAAGGCCCTTTTGGACAGAAGGGTAGCTTGGGATCCAGTGTCCACCAGTGCCAAAATTGTACCCTGCCCCTGTACTTGTACCGGGGCATAATATCTTCCCTCCTTCTCCTCAAGGGGGCACAGGTAATGCACATTTTTGGACAACTGGTGGGCTAACTTTCTGGTTTTGGACATGGCGAGAGAAGAGATTTGGGCAGAATTCTGTGAAGAGCCTGAGGAATCTGAAAGAAAAAGTTGGCAACTGGAAATGGTTTCGGGTTCTGGGCCGCCCCCCCCTTTTTGGAGGCAGTCATCAGAATGGGTTTGACCCATGGGATTTTGGTATTGTCAGTTCTGGGATGAGATGATGGGCGGCGGTAGCTCAGTCTCCATATCTGCCCAGTCTGGATTGGAATCCCTTGGGACCCATTTTTCTTTGGGAGGAGTTCCCCCATCTCTAAAGGAGAAGATCCTTTTCCCAGGATCTTCTGAGGATCCCTCTCCCTCAAATTGGAAGACCTGTACCTCCTCCACAAAGTGGGTCTGTTTGGGTCCTTTGTTTCTCCTACCCCCCTATGCTCCTTGGGTGGCAGACTTTCAGGGGTAGGAGATTTTGTTTCCGGTTCCTGGTTTTCCAGGGGTTGTTTACAAGTTGGGAAGGAAGCTTTCTCCAAGGCTTTACTCCCCCCTTCCCCTTGTGCCTCCTCCCTGGGAACCAGTGGGTTATCGGGGTGCTGCCCCTGTCATTGTTCTGGAGCACCAGGTCCAGAGTTTGGGGCATTCTGCGGTGGCATGCTCATCTGAGGGTTCTGTTGAGCCCTCAGTATGTGACCCAGATCTTGTGCCATATTTTGGACCTGGCGCTCAAGTTGTGAAACCCGCTCAGGCTGATACGGGGCTCTATTTTCTCCCCTGGGCTGATCCCGGGAAGGGTAGCTATCCCTTCTCTGGTAATACCCCGGATTGGGAAGATTTGGGTACCCCTCCACCCTTGGCCTCCCCTCTCATGGATTAGGTTGTCTGGGCTCAGGGAATTGGGGAAAGAAGGATGGATGATTTTGGGGCTGGAAATTGGGTGGATACCTGGGGAAAAAGTTCTGCCCAGGATTTGGTGAATTTCTGCCCTCCTGGGGGAAGTTAGGAGGGAAGTTCCGCGGGTCAGGTTCTTGGCTGGATCCCCCCCTTGGGCTGGAGGAGTCCACACATAACCCAGGATTGGTCGGTTTCCCTTGTAGCGGGGACTTACATAGTCAGGGGAGCGTGGGACCCCATTTGTGGGACTACCTCCTCGACTCCCTGTCTGTGACTGGCCCGAGGGCCTTCTGGGCTGTGAATTATTTGGTGCAGGCAGGTTTTTAGTCCCCCCATCTCCAAATCTAAAACGGGGGCAACCTTTACCTCTGCCACCTTGGCAGCAGCAGGGGTGCTGTTGGTTTTGGCGTTTTTCTGCGCATTACTTTTATTTTCTATGGGCTTCTGCACCTCATAGATCCGGGTAGCCTGTTCAATGACCCAGTATAAAGATCTTTTCTCATGAAAATCTCTCACGAGCTGGGTCATTATGTATTTGGGTAAGGCACGGAAAAACGTATTGATAAACTCTCTGCTATCCGTGCGCACCCTTCTGGTGGTCTGCGCAAAAGCACACTTTAATTCTTGCACAAACTCTTGTGGGGCCTGATCCTCCCCACATTGCAAATTGTAGGCTGCCTTGCGAGCCTCTTGAGGATTTCTGTGCACAGAAAAATGTTTCAAGATGGCCGCCCTGTATGTGGACCACCTTGAATGGTTTTGATCCTCCAGCCCTGCAAAGAAACTGGAGTATTCTGGTGAGAAGGTCCATCTGATGTACTGGATGCAGCTGCTGCTGCCCTTCAAATGGAAAGTCTCCATCATTTGCTCATAGAGCTCCAAGTGTTCCCAAACAGAATACTTGGCGTTCTTATGATAAGGCCTGATGACACTCCTTATTGCCTTTATTTAGTGTTCCTTGTGGGTGCCATCTTTGCAGAAATCCCACCTGCTTGTTGGAACGAATTACGGCACCAGGGAGAGGCTCAGACATGTTGTGATTACTCGCAAATGGGGGCTTTTGGAAGAACATGGACACGTGAGTATAGCTTGGAAGGAATTAACAAGGTTTGGGGTGGGGCTTGGGGTTGAATGAAAGAGGTGAACATGCAAGGAGTGAAAGCAGAAATATAGTTTGGATGTTGATTGTTGAGGTCTTAATGGTCTTTTTTCTTAGTTTATTTTTTTTAAAGATATATGGAGAACCATCAAGAGGAAGTAAAGGGAGCCCTTTCCCACCTCCAAAAGTGAGGGGGGAAGGTGGCACCACTGTTCACTGCCTTGACCAGTTCAGAAAAAAAAAAGAAATATAAGGAGAAAATTAGGTGCCCCGTATATTAAGAGGGCTCGGGAAAAGTAGTGGTTGTTGTTTTAGCTTGTTATTTTAGCTTTTTGTTTTCAGCGTATTTATTATGTGCAGAGGAGGCCCAAGAGAGGCGGGTATGGTGTGTGTGCATCTGTGTATGTGGAAAAAAGAAAAGTGTTTTGAGAACGAAAGAAGGTGCTGTAGGGGGGAAAAAGAATTGAAGCAACTATTTATTTTTTGGTGGTGAATATTTTTTGGGTTGCCCTGACTGACCACCTAGGATGACTACGATAAGGACTTTCTAAAGGGTGACGGGACAGGGAAAAGGAGAGCAGACCCCTTTTCAATGGATCCTTAAGCAAGGCCCTTTTTGCCTTATTGGCCTTTTTGGTTCGGGTAACCCTAGTCCATTCATCCTCTGACTCAGAAGCACTGCTCCCAGAGGTGCCCGTCTGATCTTCCAGGTTTTCCCGGATTCTGCGAGCCTGGGAATGGCTGGAAGAATGTGGGGACCTGGTCTCCTGTGTCCTGTAATGCTCAGAGGAGTCTTCAGATCCCTCCTTGCTGCCAGGATTTGATGGGTACCCCCCCACTGACCAAACTGGGCAGAGGTTTTCAGGATGCCCTTAATGGGCCTACTCTCCTGGGGTTCCCCACTAAATTGCACTGTGCTTGGGTGCCCATACCCGGATGCCCGCCCATCCATTCCTGGGAGGTACTGGACTATGAGCCCCATACTTCTAGCTGGATAGTAATCTGCCATCCCGTGGCCCTGGGCTCATGTGCGTGAGGGGACATGGGGGTGGCAGAGTCCAGGGACTGGGAGAGATGAAGGCCTCTGGTACTAGGGGTCCTGAGGTTATGCTCAGGAGTTTCTCTTTCACAGCGAACCTCGTCTCTATCCGCCCCTGCTCCCTGTTGCAATGCAAGACCCTGCACTTTCAGTTCCTCAGTTAAGGCCTTACTAGACTCTATCAGTCTCTCCTGCATCACTACCTGTTGCTGGAGCCTATCATTGTGCTGGCAGAGAGCCTCATTCTCTCTCTGTGCCTCCTGATTGGTCCTGGAGTACTGGGTCAGTCTTTGCTGCAGGAGGGTTACCTCCTGAGCTGTGTCCCTATTGGCCTGCTCCTTTCTTGCCAGAGCATCCTGCACCCTCCTGGTGTGCTCTAACAAGTTCTGGTGTTCCTTTTGGAGGTCACCCAGTCCCTGGCGGGCCAGGTGATTTTCTTCCATTTTCCTTTTTAAGTGGCAGACTTCCTGGCCTAAGGTATCCCTTTCCTGACTAAGAGCCTGCATCTGTGCCGCCAGGTCGTTCCTTTGCCTTTGGAAGGCACCAGCTTTCTGGCGCTCCTGGTCAAACTCTGCCTTGGTATCCAGGTCTTTCAAAATCAGTTTATTGCTCTCTGCCTTCTCCCTATCTAGGTGGCTTTGCAGGGTGACGACCTGCTCAGCACATGCCCTATTGAAGTCTAATTGTTGCTCCAGCTTTTTCTGGCTCTGCAGTAGGGAGTCCAAACCTTCTTGGTACTCCTTCTGCAAGCCCAGAAATCTGGTATCCTGGTCCGCCTTTTCCTGTTGCAGCACATCCATATCCTCCTTTATTTTAGTGATGTACTGTCTGCTGTCCTGTTCTGACTCCTGGCTCCTGAGCAGCCTCTGCTCAGAAGAGTCCAGATCAGATTGGGCCTTCTCTAACGCCATCGGTTGCCTATTTGCTAGATCTTGGCCTTCAGCACATTTGTCCTGCATGGCTCCCATATATAGGTACAAATATGTCACTATCCTGGCAATCTTATTATGTTCATCTTTGCCTTTAGGGGCCATATATAGTTCACTCAGGGCCACATGTAGGGGACCCTGATCCCTCCATTTATCTGACCCTGTTTCAGTGACCTGTTGCACGATTGCCTGCAACCAGACCGTTTGGTCCTGATGAGTCCACTCACCTCTCACAAACAGCTTATGTAAGAAGTGCTCTCTGGCTATTTTGATGTCTACCAGTGTCGTCATTCTGGAATTTGAGTTCCTTCCTGACTTACAGAAGTTTGTATTTTATTTTTGCAAAACAGACCGTTTCCTTAGAGCGTTCCTATGAGGAGTGCTTTACAGCGTAACACAGCGTGGTGATCCGACCGGATGTATGTCTCCTGTCAGTTAGCACACTGTATTAATCTGCACAAGTGATAGATCTAATCCAGAATCTCCGGCTACGAGCCCCCACTTTGTTAAGCGGCTTCACTTCAACACTAAAGCTAAGTCAATGCCTAGTCTGGGATGCTAAGGGAAACCCTTATTGATATATTTTTAGGTCCAGGTCATGTACTCTGGATGACAACCCTTATATAACACCCCTCTCTTAGAATCCCCCTGACCCCACTGATCCAAGAAGTAGGTCTGTTTTGCAAATTTAAAAGGTTTATTTGAGAAATATAAAAATATGTATCTATCACACTTTTATAATAAATTACTATTGGATATCACACTTAAAATATGACCGTGATCAACAATGGATAATGTTCTACTGGTAAACTGATTTGGTTACTTAGAAGTAGTATAGAGGATGAGGTAGCTGAAATGCTTTATGGTTTGAAGGAAATGCAAGGTGGAATAAATGCAGTACAGAAAATAAACTGATATGGTTTCACAAGAAATAATATGTTCACTTTTCCCCTGGTGGCAATTCACCCCCCCCCTATATGCAATGCAAGGAGATGTAAGTAACACACACAGTCTTCAGGGATACAATCAAATACAATACGGAATTCAGTTCCCCCCCAGCATGCTTAGACAACAGGTATGCTTTTTAAAACACGGGCAAGAGTGCTTTGTAATGTGGTGGCAAGGAAGTGAAAAATGCTAAAATTGCTTTTAATTCCCTATAGGAGGTTCAGGGTGAGTGGTAGACACTTTAAATCAGTTCAGGTCAGCCCTAACAATGGTTCAGGGATGGTTATTAGGTTGCAAACGAATTTTAGCAGTTCAGGCAAAAGCTGCTATCTTTTTACAGATGACGAAGTCAGGCCAAATCGCAAATCGCTGTAAATTTTGCGAGTGCGTAAATCGCGATTGCAGTAAAAGTATAAGGAGTAGGAATTCGGTTCTAGGCTTGTTGGAAAGCTTAGATTCTAAGCTTTCAGAGGAAAGTTCCAGAGATACGGACTATTTAATAAAGGTAGATTTTCGGATTTAAAGTAAAACTCAAAATGACAGGTGACAGTTTGCAGCTTTAGAATGACAGATGACAGCTCGCAGATTTAGAATGACAGATGACAGGATTTCTAGGAGGCAGTTCTACTTAGGTTAAAATAGTTTGGATTAGATTATTTTAACTAAGAGATTGGTATTGCACAGCGAGTAATCACACTATATTTTTGAAATAAGCCGTCAAGGTCTGGTCAGGTTGGACGGGACTTCTGGCGGGTGGTTCTGAAGTCCCGGCTATCTGGGTCAGCTCTCCTCTCTGGGTCTGTCAAGCACTGGTTATGGTCTCTCTGGATCTCTGGTCTCTCTGGATCTCTGGTCTCTCTGGATCTCTGGTCTCTGGAGGTTGATGGATTTGAAGTCAGGAGTCTCCCGGCAAAGCGTCCCACAAGAAAGTGGAAAGCGAATGTCTCTACCTGTCCCAGCAGTCTCTTTTTATGTGTTTTGGAAGTGGGTGTGTGCCTGGGCCTAGCTAAGCCTGCCCCTCTCTACTTGTCATTGGCCCAATTCTCCCCTCTCCCATGATTGGGGGAAGGAAATGGATTGTCATCATACTGAGGTCTGTTTATGGGTCAGAGGATCCTTCCCTGGTCAATTTCCCCACAAATCTATATTTGATTTAAATACATATTTCCCAGATACACAATTTGTTGAAATTACATGTACACATTATATATTCCTTATGGTCCATGCTTGTCCGCCTCTGATCTTCCTGGGGGCTTGCATTAAAAAATGACAACATTTTGCGCTTTTTGACTGGTTTACCAATATCGGACATTTACCAAAAATTACACAAATGTGCGCAAGGATTATGGACATTAATTGATGAAGTGTCAGATTTTTAACATGCAGACATTTGGAGTGAGACCCTATTTTCCGCTAGCAACCCCCCAGAATACACCACAGGGTCCTAACGCCTCTTAAAACGTGCACAGAAAAATCACAAGAATAATGATATTACTTATATAATTCGGACAAGTCCGTACTATGAATTATCCATCTTTTTTTTAAATTATGCTCTGCCCCAGATGGGTGTGGTTTAGGTTCCAAAGCACATGGGGGAAGCTTCTGTCTGTCCCCGCCTCCAGCTCAGGTGGCTCCCAGAGGCACTTCTCCTCCCACTTCTACCAAGAGGAAGCAATTTTAAGACCCCCCCAATATAACATTTACCTGAGCCCAGGACAGTGCATTGTTCTGTGTCTCTGCCCAAAGTTCTGTAGGTGCCCCTCCCCTAATCTAATCAGAGAGGTGTCATCTCCTTTTGGTGGGGAAGCAGGATGCAGCTAGGCCTGGGAAGAGTGGCTGAGCAGGTTTCTCCTGTCGGGGGTAGTTGTCAGGCAGAATTCAGCTAAATGTCACTTTAGTTCCCAGTTTACATCAAACTTACAATTTTTACATGTACATTAAATAATTACTTCCTTCAAGTCATTTCAGAATATAGTTTTACATTTTATCCACCTCTTAGCAAGTCTTTCCTTGGCCTGGTTTGGGTTCCTCTGTTCAGTTTTACACAAAAGTCTGGTGGTTTTAAAACACCGGCTTTCTGATAGTGGTGAGTACCGGTATTGCATCCATTTTTGGGATCTGTCTTGAATTACTGCATTTCAATAGAGTGGTCTTTTGCTTGATAGTATAGGACCCTTGCTTAACATTGTTTTGATGGCATCCTTACAGTAGAGTGGTGATGTGGAACCCCCCACAAGAAGGTTGTATCTTTGGAGTGGTCTTGTGCCAACTGCACAGTTCTCCTGGATTCTGAGATGGAATGATGGGCGGTGACAGCTCATCCCCACATCTACCCAGTCTATTGATTCAGCATGGGTCAAAACCCTTCACAAAGGGTCACACGTCCCTGGGAAAATGAGGCACTGGGACGGGTAAATCTGAGATCAAACCCCAGAGGGGAGAGATTGGGTGTGGGAACTGTGGTATCAATGAAGCCCTGAATGTATGGCTCAGCATGACTGTATTTTATCCTCCCTTCCCCCTGGCACCATTTCCTGTGCTAACCCTGGTGCCTGTCACAATGAATGGCCAATCTCAGTTGTTTATTTTAGATAGGAACTTTGTAGTTTATGCATGCCCTGACCTTCACCGCGAGGATGAGCCCAGCTGACCCACTTGGATCGTGATCGATGGGGAAGATCCAGCCAATCACGGCTTGGCATCCCATATGGAGCAAGCCCATGTGTAGGGCGCCTCCAATCAGTGGCCCCGGATTCTACCCTATGTTGTGATGTTTTTTGAGGTTATAAGCCATTGTTTGCTAATGTAAGACCAGAGTGCTCTTGAGTAGTAGAGTTATTTGCTGGTGCTTGTACTTTGTACCAGTAAACCTTGTTATCCTTGCAAATCTATCTCTTGGCTTATTTCCCTAGCGGGTTGTATTTACTCTGGAGTGTGCGTATAGAGGAACTTGCCTTAATTTGGTAACTCCAATCACATGATTACTCAACCCCCGTACTTGCAGCGATATCCAGGTGGCTTCTCTGTAAGGGCCGTGTCCACATACAGTGACCAGTCCCCCAAAAGGCGTAGGCAGCAAAAGTGGTCCTTGTGGGTGCCATCTTTGCAGAAATCCCGCCTGCTTGTTGGAATGAAGTACGGCCCCAGGGAGAGGCTCAGACATGTTGTGATTACTCGCGAATGGGGGCTTTTGGAAGAACACGGACACGTGAGTATAGCTTGGAAGGAATTAACAAGGTTAGGGGTGGGGCTTGGGGTTGAATGAAAGAGTTGAACAAGCAAGGAGTGAAAGCAGCAATATAGTTTGGAGGTTGATTGTTGAGGTCTTAATGGTCTTTTTTCTTAGTTTATTTTTTTTAAAGATATATGGAGAACCATCAAGAGTAAGTAAAGGGAGCCCACTCCCACCTCCAAAAGTGAGGGGGGAAGGTGGCACCACTGTTCGCTGCCTTGACCAGTTCAGAAAAAGAAAAAGAAATGTAAGGAGAAAATTAGGTGCCCCGTATATTAAGCGGGCTCGGGAAAAGTAGTGGTTGTTGTTTTAGCTTGTTATTTTAGCTTATTGTTTTCAGCGTATTTATTATGTGCAGAGGAGGCCCAAGAGAGGCGGGTATGGTGTGTGTGCATCTGTGTATGTGGAAAAAAGAAAAGTGTTTTGAGAACGAAAGAAGGTGTTGTAGGGGGGAAAAAGAATTGAAGTAACTATTTATTTTTTGGTGGTGAATATTTTTTGGGCTGCCCTGACTGACCACCTAGGATGACTACGATAAGGACTTTCTAAAGGGTGACGGGACAGGGAAAAGGAGAGCAGACCCCATTGTTTTATTTTTAAGGGGGAAACAGCAAGAACCCTACTGACACAACACAGACTGAGTACCAACATGGGGACAGACACACCCCTGGACCACATATGTAAGCCCTGCCAAATACAAGGATAGGCAACTACAGAACAGATGAACAATATTGGATTAATGGAGAATTATTTGAAGAAATAGAGGGCCCAGAGAAGGGGGAATAGCACCTGAAAATGGGACGGTGACCGACATAGGGGAAAGTGACAAGGGGGGTAACAAACAAAGAAACTTTACCCATTATTAACCAAACCAGCAGAAGGGTCCAGAAATCTGACCTATGTGTCTGGGGGAACAGTATTAGTAGGGCATGGTACGGCCCTGCTCCCTCCGTACCTTTTACCGCCCACAGTGTCCACCCAGCCAGGAGTGAGCATGAGAGATCTTGAAGTGGCATTTTCCACCACACGCACAGAATTAGCTAGATTACGAGCAGCTTGTGATACAACCAGGACAACAGAAGTTCAGGCACTGCCTCTGGGGATCCCACCCTTACCACCTGGGGATGAGTGGAAATCAGGGGACTTCCTGTTCAGAATTGACAGTCCACCTATAAGAGCTGTACATGTAGAAAGGGATGAGGAGACGGGTAGCTTGGGGTACGAGAATGTAGGGTCCGCAAGGAGGGATGAGGAATACTAGAGCAATTTTGAGGACACACAGGAAGGGGCAACGGGAAGGGCTGAGTTAGAACCCCAAAAAATACTGAGGGCAGAAAGCCTGTGGGATGGAATGTTGAGGGAACGGTTCGGGAGAATAGCGTTGGCAAAGAAAAGGGAAGTAGTCTAAAAACGGGGAAAGCCAAAACAAAGTTGCAAATGCCCTTAATCACAAAGGAGCAGGCTGCCCGCATTATGTCTCTTGGGCACAGATGGACAAAACAGAATCCTTCAATCCCCCCCACGCTCACCGCGGGCACAGGGAAATGGATCTACACTTTTGAAAAATACACTGCAGGGGTGCCCCTCGCAAAAGGAGACATCAAAAGCCTATTAGTATCTTCAGTGGGAGATCAGGCAGAATCAGTGTGGGTGAAGGCAGGGTACCCGGGAGTAACAGTGAGCAAGGACTCCGATGATGGGGCTTTGTTCAACAATATTAGGGCACGTGTCTGGGATGCACTGCAGAGGGACTTCCCTGATAATCCCGATTTACAATCGATAATGCAATCCACCATAGGAGATGAGGAAGATTCTGCGCAGCTCATTCTTCGGGTTGAGGAGATGTGGAAAGCAGAGATGGGCAGCGCCTGGGACCAATCAACATCCTTGTTTTACTTCATTATGAAGCGGGGGCTCTGAAAAGGAAGTGGAGAAGGCACTAGATAAAATAACGGGGGTGGAAGCAAAGGGATTGCCTGAAATTCAAAGGATAGTAGTGCACCATTTTAGGAGGATCAAAGAGTGTGAAAAACTATTCAAAGAAGACAGGCAGAGGAAGCAAAACTAGTTCAAAACAAACTAGTGAAATATCAGCAAAATCAGTAGCACTGCCCCAAGAACAGATGGGAGAAGAAGGGTGTGCCTCTGTCACCACACAGGCTAGTACGGCAGCTGTATGGGCGGACAAATGGCAAGGACAGTGGGGAGGAAACCAACACTATACATGACCCCAATGGCAGGGAGGGCCACAAAGAGTAGGAGGTGGATTTCCGAGAGCAAAGAGGAGGGGGATCTTGGTGACAAGGATCAAGAGTTGCGAGTCAGGGGCAATGCTGGACATGCAGGAGGTGGAGTCACTTTTCTAGAAAATGTCGTAGTAGGCAAGGAGGGAACTATAACTACAATCTACAACCCTACGGAAACCCCCACCCCAGGAGCCCACAAGTGCAATTCACGGATCAACCATGATTGTCATGATCTCTGCTTCCAAAAAGTCAGGGTTTTCCCAACTCCCTTGGAAGCAGATCCATAACCCAGGTTCCGAGTGCCAACCAGTCCCAATTGGGACCTTTTGGACCCAGTCCTGGCGCCAGTGGCACCAGGCTCATAAATATGCCCAGTCCCAGCGCTGGAAGCGCCGGGCTCATAATGCTTGGGTGGACTTACCTGCAGCAGACCATGCTGCTTACTTGCCTGCCAGTTGAGCCTCTGATCCTCTTCTGTTTGGAACTACTTTTCCTGTTGGGTGGGGCAGGAGCCACTCCCTAGATTCAGAACACTGGAACTCTTCTGGAAAGCAGGAACTCTTTTCTTACCTAGGCGTGGCTGTGGAAGGAGACACCTAAGCACTACAGGAGGCTATTTAAACCACACCCGATGGATGAATCTTGCTTTGCGTTATTCATCCTCTGCAGCAGAACGCTCATCGTGTCTTCTGCATCTGATCCTGGGCCTAAGGAAAAAGGCTTACCATCCTGAATCCAGTCTTCAGCATCACCTATAAAGACAAGAAAGAACAGGTTAGCATTACGGTCTTCAGTGACAGCTCTTCACTTACCTGGTCTATCGGCTGTCACCAATGCCTCGCGCTGCATTCCGGCACCTGAAAGACAAAGGCTTACCTACTCTTTGTGCGCTCCGGAGGTCTTCACACTGCATTCCGGCATTTGAAAGACAAAAGCTTACCAACTCTTCGCACGCTCCGGAGGCCTTTGGCGCTGCATCCCGCATCTGAAAGACAAAACAAGGTGCGTTTAAAGACATTGGGGAACTTTAATACTCATGTGCCATTACTCCTTTCCACATCTAACCCAGTGGGTATTCCGGCACCCTGCAGCCGCTCCGAACTTGTACCTGCAAAATAAAAAGACAGTTAGAGTGCATCGTGAAGCAGGCAACAAGCGCTTACTTACGTGCTTCCAGGCGCTTCTATTCATCACACGGGCTCCATCTTCAACTCACTTCAGCCCGTCATCCGCCATCGCCGGAACCCTGCAAAACAAGAAACATCATTACTAAAGACTTTAAAGACATTAGAATTACTCGAAACTCACCGTTCGTGCAGTAAACGACGGACAGCAGTCCTCTGAAGTCAAGAGGCCTGCTCCCCTTATCCAGTGAAGAAACTGGTTACAGCACCCTGCCCCGAGGCAGATGGAGAGCACGGCGTTCACTTACCTAAGACATTTTACCCTTTGAGTCAGACATACAGTGCACAGAGGTCCAGCCCAAAGAGCCAGCCGTGTGTTACACATCACCTTTGAAGATACGGTATACGCCCAGTCAAGACCAGCGCCTCTACGGGAATCAGGTGAGCGTTACAATGATGATAGAATAAATAAAAGCAATAAGTAAAGAGTGTGGCCAGCTGGTGGCAAGTGTAAGGGTAAGTGCAGCCATACGGTGTCAAGTGCTGGTAGTGGACTGTAGGGATACAAAACAGCCCCAAGTGCTAGGGTTGCCAAGGGGGCAGTGCAGGTGTGTAACTGGCGGGGGGACCTGGGCCCGAGATCAGAGGGTAGCCAGGTGAGCAGTGCAGTTTAAGCCAAGTTCGGCAGGGGAGAGGAGGGAAGAAAGTAGAGGTAAAGAGGAAGGTCTTGAGGTGCTTCCGGAACCGGAGATGGTTCTCCTCAATTTTCAGAGAGGCAGGGAGGCTGTTCCAGAGGGTGGCCCCAGCTGAAGAAAGATATCTACCACCAACTCATTGCTTGGAGAAGCAACTGACCTTGAGGGAGTTGGAGGCGGTTGAGCGAAGAGCTCGAGAAGGAAGATATTTAGTAAGAGAGTGTTGAAGGTATTGAGGCCCCAGGCCCCACAAGGCCTTAGGGACAATGCAGAGGGTTTTGAACTTAATCCTCGTAGCCAGTGGGAGCCAGTGGGAGCCAGTGCAGAGATTTCAGTCCTGGAGAGATTCGATACCTGGGTCTGAGGCCAAGGACAAGTCTTGCAGTCCTGTTCTGGATGAGTTGCAGAGGGCGGAGAGTAGAGGCAGGCAGATTTAGAAAGAGGATGTTGCAGTAGTCCATCCTAGAGAGAACCAGAGCTCTGGAGACAGTCTGGTTTAAAGACTTCCAGGGAGGGGTACAAATCAGAGGTACACCCTGCAGAGGTGTAGAAGAAGCCTGAGGGGGGGCAGAATAGGAAGGAGGAGAGGGTAAGGTAGCCAATGAATAGACAGCAGAGGGAGGCAAGGAAGCCATGGAGGGAAGAGACGGGACAGCAGGAGAAGGAAGGACATTTATGAGGTGTGGGAAGAGTCTATAAAACAGGAGAAGATTGGCCTGAGAGCCTTGGACCAAGACCATACCATTCAGGTAGACATTAATGATGACCTTAGAGGAGTCGAAGGAGGACCGGAGGACCTCCCACTGAGTGCCACCATTAATGGGAGAAGAAGAGAGAGGAGAAAGCACAGAGACCATACGAAGAGTCCATAAGTCTGGCAAGGAAAGACCAATGAGGATGTTGGTGAGGGTTTGCCTGGAGGAGGCACAGCTATAGGTATCAGCGATAGGGAGGCCTGGGTTGGTGACCAGGATGTCCTTTTTAAACTTCTTACTACCAGATTTAGTGAGGAGAGCAGTTAGAAAAGATATGAGAGACAGTGAGCACCATAGAGTAGGTAAGGAGAGGAGAGAAGATGAAGAGGGGAGGGAGCAGGTGGTATGGAGGGAGAACACTCGAGAAGGACACTGGGAGGGGTGCAAGCAGACGAGACAAGGGGAGATGAGACAATAGTAGATAATTGAACAAAATGACAAGGGCTCAGACCATAGTAGAACAGTATGCTAGCTGAACGCTTTACTAAGAAGGCAATAACCAAGGACAGCTCTACTTTCACAATGTAACTTAACAATTGAGACATAACACTGAGGTCTGAGAATCCTGTAAAGTGGGAGAAAGCCCTAGGTTTCACAATGCAAATTAAACATTTTCACAATGCAATTACATAAAAACACACCTAGGTCTGAGAGTCCTGTAAAGTGGGAGAAAGCCCTAGGTTTCACAATGCAAATTCAATATTTTCACATATGTCACTGCGCTGTTCCAGCGTGGCACAGGCTAACAAGACACAGTGTTATTCTAGTGTTGGTGAGGTAGCCAAGTGGCAGGGTTTCAGGATATGGAGCTGGTTCTATACCTCCCCCTGGACCACTCCTACCTTACTAGTCGCTGCTGGTTTACGGCTGGCTGCTGGCTTCCCCTGCTGATACCTGCAGACATTCGTTCCCGATATCAGGAAAAAATCTCAACATGCAGGGTTTCTCTGGGGCTGTAGTGACGGTTCCAGATACAGAAGATTTAGATGTTAAAATTGGTGGCGTGCGGGCGCCACTGCTCTTCTACGAGAGCTCCCCTGT